>NC_135235.1:110250208-115050208 GCF_051348905.1 Ranitomeya variabilis | reverse complement strand
GCTGCTGCTCCCCCTCCCCTGCCGACCGCTGGGAATAACTCGAGTATAAGCCGAGAGGGGCAATTTCAGCCTAAAAAATGGGCTGAAAATCTCAGCTTATACTCGAGTATATACGTTATTTATTTTCCCCACTGTATATAAAAAAATCATGTGTGTGTATTTACAAACGTTGTCAAAACTGTTAGTACCCCTCATTTATTGAAAGAAAAACCCACAATGGTCACAGAAATAACTTGAATCTGACAAAAGTAATAATAACTAAAAAATCTATGAAAATGAACAAATGAAAGTCAGACATTGCTTTTCAACCATGTTTCCACAGAAAAAAAATAAAACTCATGAAATAGGCCTGGACAGAAATGATGATTGATGTTGCTGTGATGTGATGATTAATGTTCCTGTGACTACTATTGCACATATTATTCAGAAATGTAAGATCCATGGGACTGTAGCCGCAGGAGGAAAATTGATGACAAATCAAAGAGATGAATAATATGAATGGTAACAAAAGAACCCGGAAAAATTTCTAAACAGACTAAAGGTGAACTTCAAGCTCAAGAAACATCAGTGTCAGATCGCACCATCCATCGTTGTATGAGCCAAAGTGGACTTCATGGGAGACGATGAAGGAGGGCACCATTGTTAAAACAAAATCATTAAAAAGCCAGATTGGAATTTGCCAAACTACATGTTGACAAGCCACAAAACTTCTGGGAGAATGTCCTATGGACAGATGAGACAAACATTTAACTTTTTGGCAAGGCAAATTAGCTCTATGTTCACAGACGGAAAAATGAAGCATATCAAGAAAAGAACACTGCCCCTACTGTGAAACGTGGAGGAGGCTCTGTTATGTGCTGGGGCTGCTTTGCTGCATCTGGCACAGGGTGTCTAGAATCTGTGCAGGGTACAATGAAATGTCAAGACTATTAAGGGATTCTTGAGAAAAATGTGCTGTCCAGTGTCAGAAAGCTTGGTCTCAGTCGCAGGTCATGGGTCTTGCAACAGGATAATGACCCAAAGCACACAGCTAAAAACACCCAAGAATGGCTAAGAGGAAAACATTGGACTATTCTGAAGTGGCCTTATATGAGCCCTGACTTATATCCTATTGAGCATCTTTGGAAACAGCTGAAACATGCCATCTGGAAAAGGCAACCTTCAAACACGAGACAACTGGAGCAGTTTGCTCTTGAGGAGTGGGCCAAAATACCTGTCGAGAGGTGCAGAAGTCTCTGACAGATACAGGAATCGTTTGATTGCAATGATTGCCTCAAAAAGTTGTGCAACAAAATATTAAGTTAAGGGCATCATCATTTCTGTCCAGGCCTATTTCATGAGTTTTATTTTTTTTTTTTAAATTCTGTGGAAGCATGGTTGAAAAGCAATGTCTGACTTTCATTTGTTCATTTTCATAGATAGTTTATTTAATATTACTTTTCTAGAAAAAACACCAAAAAAACAGGCAAAGGTGCTTACCTGTATAGGCCTTGAATCAAATGCACTATCATGGTGCAGCAGGCCCAAGTAAAGATGGCAACTACACAGGTTAGATAATACCTATTAATAACACCTTGTGGAGGTTTTTCCTCCTTTTGTGGTTTTTACTGTTAGAGTAGGACTGGAAAGTGTGAGGACCCTTGACGTGGGTTGCCAGCTTAGGTATTGTGGCCATAATATTAACTAATACCTTACATATTTTGATATGTTATTGTGTGTGTGTGTGTGTGTGTATGTATATGTATATATATATATATATATATATATATATATACAGTGCCTACAAGTAGTATTCAACCCCCTGCAGATTTAGCAGGTTTACACATTTGGAATTAACTTGGCATTGTGACATTTGGACTGTAGATCAGCCTGGAAGTGTGAAATGCACTGCAGCAAATAAGAATGTTATTTGTTTGTTTATTTTTTTTTTAAATTGTGAAAAGTCTTTTCAGAGGGTCATTTATTATTCAACCCCTCAACCCACCAGAATTCTGTTTGGTTCCCCTAAAGTATTAAGAAGTAGTTCAGGCACAAAGAACAATGAGCTTCACATGTTTGGATTAATTATCTCTTTTTCCAGCCTTTTCTGACTATTTAAGACCCTCCCCAAACTTGTGAACATGGTCAACATGGGAAAGACAAAGGAGCATTCCAAGGCCATCAGAGACAAGATCGTGGAGGGTCACAAGGCTGGCAAGGGGTACAAAACCCTTTCCAAGGAGTTGGGCCTACCTGTCTCCACTGTTGGGAGCATCATCCGGAAGTGGAAGGCTTATGGAACTACTGTTAGCCTTCCACGGCCTGGACAGCCTTTGAAAGTTTCCTCCCGTGCCGAGGCCAGGCTTGTCCGAAGAGTCAAGGCTAACCCAAGGACAACAAGGAAGGAGCTCCGGGAAGATCTCTGTTGTGAATTCCGTTCTCGAACTCCCTCCTGTGGTCATGAATGGTACTTCGGTGAGTTCTGTCCGTGGACTCCCTCTGGTGGCTGTGAGTGGAGCTGCTGGTTCTGAGATTCCTTCTCCAGCTGCCCTCGCTTAGGGCTAGGCTGGATTCTCTATTTAACTCCACTCAGATCGTTATTCCTTGCCAGCTGTCAATGTTCTAGTACTGGTTCAGATCTCTCCTGGATCTTTCTGAGGACCTGTCTACTTCAGCACAAGCTAAGTTCCTGCTTGTTCAATTGTTACATATGGTTTTTCTTGCTAAATCCTTGTCCAGCTTGCTATCATGAAACTACCTGGCTAGCTGGAAGCTCTGGGGGTGCAGAGTGGCACCACCGCATCGTGAGTCGGTGCGGGGGTATTTTTTGCACACTCTGCGTAGTTTTTGTAGCTTTTTGTGTTGACCGCAAAGATCCCTTTTCTATCCTCAATCTGTTTAGTTAGTCTGGCCTCTCTTTGCTAAAACCTATTTCATCCTGTGTTTGTGATTTCCTCTTATCTCACAGTCAATACTTGTAGGGGGCTGCTTTTACCTTTGGGGAAATTTCTCTGAGGCAAGTGAGGCTTTGTTTCCTTTCTTTAGGGGTAGTTAGCTCTTAGGCTGTGAAGAGGCGTCTAGGCAGAGTCAGGCACGCTCCACGGCTATTTCTAGTTGTGTTGATAGGAGTAGGATTTGCGGTCAGCAGAGTTCCCATTTCCCCAGAGCTCGTCCTGATTCCATGTTTAACTATCAGGTCATTCCTGGTGCACCTAACCACCAGGTCCATAACAGTACAGCTGGCCCACAAAGTGTTAATGCATCTCAATAGAGGGAAAAGAGAAGTTCTGAGACCATTTTTTTTTCTCTGCAGTGTGTTTTGCCTTTCTTTTCCCCTTAAACTCTGGGTGGTTCAGAATTTAGGTGTGGATATGGATATTCAAGGTCTGTCTTCTAGTGTAGATCAACTCGCTGCAAGGGTACAAAACATTCAAGATTATGTAGTTCAGAATCCTATGTTGGAGCCTAGAATTCCAATTCCTGATTTGTTTTCTGGTGATAGATTTAAATTTCAGAATTTCAAAAACAATTGTAAACTGTTTCTTGCTCTGAAACCCCGCTCTTCTGGTGACCCAATTCAGCAAGTAAAAATCATTATTTCTTTGTTGCGTGGCGACCCTCGAGACTGGGCATTCGCCCTGGCGCCAGGAGATCCTGCATTGCGTAATGTAGATGCATTTTTTCTGGCGCTGGGTTTGCTTTATGATGAACCTAATTCTGTGGATCAGGCAGAGAAAATTTTGCTGGCTTTGTGTCAGGGTCAGGATGAAGCGGAGGTATATTGCCAGAAGTTCAGAAAGTGGTCTGTGCTTACTCAGTGGAATGAGTGTGCCCTGGCAGCAATTTTCAGAAAGTGTCTTTCTGAAGCCCTTAATGATGTTATGGTGGGGTTCCCCACGCCTGCTGGTCTGAATGAATCAATGTCCTTGGCCATACAGATCGATCGGCGCTTACGGGAGCGCAAAACTGTGCACCATTTGGCGGTATCCTCTGAGAAGAGGCCTGAGCCTATGCAATGTGATAGGACTTTGACCAGAGCTGAACGGCAAGAACATAGACGTCAGAATGGGCTGTGTTTTTACTGTGGTGACTCCACTCATGCTATCTCTGATTGTCCTAAGCGCACTAAGCGGTTTGCTAGGTCCGTCACCATTGGTACTGTACAGCCTAAATTTCTTCTGTCCGTTACTCTGATTTGCTCTTTGTCATTCTATTCTGTTATGGCATTCGTGGATTCAGGCGCTGCCCTGAATTTGATGGACTTAGAGTTTGCCAGGCGCTGTGGTTTTTTCTTGGAGCCCTTGCAGCATCCCATTCCTTTGAGGGGAATTGATGCTACGCCTTTGGCCAAGAATAAGCCTCAGTACTGGACCCAGTTGACCATGTGCATGGCTCCTGTGCATCAGGAGGATATTCGCTTTTTGGTTTTGCATAATCTGCATGATGTGGTCGTGTTGGGTTTGCCATGGCTGCAGGTCCATAATCCAGTATTGGATTGGAAATCAATGTCGGTGTCCAGTTGGGGTTGTCAAGGGGTACATGGGGATGTTTCATTATTGTCAATTTCTTCCTCCACTCCTTCTGAAGTCCCTGAGTTTTTGTCGGATTACCGGGATGTATTTGATGAGCCCAAGTCTAGTACTCTACCTCCTCATAGGGATTGTGATTGTGCTATTAATTTGATTCCTGGTAGCAAGTTCCCTAAGGGACGACTTTTTAATTTGTCTGTGCCAGAGCACGCCGCTATGCAGAGTTATATAAAGGAGTCCTTGGAGAAAGGGCATATTCGCCCGTCGTCGTCACCATTGGGAGCAGGGTTCTTTTTTGTGGCCAAGAAGGATGGTTCTCTGAGACCTTGTATAGATTACCACCTTCTTAATAAAATCACGGTCAAATTTCAGTACCCTTTGCCTCTACTGTCTGATTTATTTGCTCGGATTAAGGGGGCTAGTTGGTTCACCAAGATAGACCTTCGAGGGGCGTATAATCTCGTGCGTATTACACAGGGCGATGAATGGAAAACAGCATTTAATACGCCCGAGGGTCATCTTGAGTACCTGGTGATGCCATTCGGCCTTTCTAATGCTCCCTCTGTGTTTCAGTCCTTTTTTAGGCATGACATCTTCCGAAAGTATCTGGATAGATTCATGATCGTATATTTGGATGATATTTTGGTCTTTTCGGATGATTGGGAGTCCCATGTGAAGCAGGTCAGAATGGTGTTCCAGGTCCTTCGTGCTAATTCCTTGTTTGTGAAGGGATCTAAGTGTCTCTTTGGAGTTCAGAAGGTTTCCTTTTTGGGCTTCATTTTTTCCCCTTCTACTATCGAGATGGATCCTGTTAAAGTCCAAGCTATTTATGATTGGACTCGGCCTACATCTGTGAAGAGCCTTCAGAAATTTCTGGGCTTTGCCAATTTTTACCGTCGCTTCATCGCTAATTTTTCTAGTGTTGTTAAACCGTTGACTGATTTGACCAAGAAGGGTGCTGATGTGGTGAATTGGTCCGCTGCGGCCGTTGAGGCTTTTCAGGAGTTGAAACATCGTTTCTCTTCGGCTCCCGTGTTGTGTCAGCCAGAAGTTTCGCTCCCTTTTCAGGTCGAGGTTGATGCTTCTGAAATTGGAGCAGGGGCTGTTTTGTCTCAGAGAAGTTCTGATTGCTCTGTGATGAAGCCGTGAGCTTTCTTTTCGAGAAAGTTTTCGCCTGCTGAGCGTAATTATGATGTTGGCAATCGGGAGTTGTTGGCTATGAAGTGGGCATTCGAGGAGTGGCGACATTGGCTTGAAGGAGCCAAGCATCGCGTGGTGGTCTTGACAGATCACAAGAATCTGACTTATCTCGAGTCTGCCAAGCGGTTGAATCCTAGACAGGCTCGTTGGTCGCTGTTTTTCTCCCGTTTCAATTTTGTGGTTTCGTACCTTCCGGGTTCTAAGAATGTGAAGGCTGATGCCCTTTCAAGGAGTTTTGTGCCTGATTCTCCTGGGGTTCCTGAGCCGGATGGTATTCTCAGAGAAGGGGTAGTTCTGTCTGCCATCTCCCCTGATTTGCGGCGGGTGCTGCAGGAGTTCCAGGCTGATAGACCTGACCGTTGTCCAGCGGAGAAACTGTTTGTCCCTGATAGATGGACTAATAGTGTTATCTCTGAGGTTCATTGTTCGGTGTTGGCTGGTCATCCTGGGATTTTTGGTACCAGAGATTTGGTGGCTAGGTCCTTTTGGTGGCCTTCCTTGTCGCGGGATGTGCGTTCTTTTGTGCAGTCTTGTGGGACTTGTGCTCGGGCTAAGCCCTGCTGTTCTCGTGCCAGTGGGTTACTTTTGCCCTTGCCGGTCCCGAAAAGGCCTTGGACGCATGTTTCCATAGATTTTATTTCAGATCTTCCTGTTTCTCAAAGGATGTCGGTCATCTGGGTGGTTTGCGATCGCTTCTTTAAAATGGTCCATTTGGTACCCTTGCCCAAATTGCCTTCTTCCTCTGATTTGGTTCCATTATTTTTTCAACATGTGGTTCATTTGCATGGCATTCCGGAGAACATCGTGTCTGACAGAGGTTCCCAGTTTGTTTCAAGGTTTTGGCGGTCCTTTTCTGCTAAGATGGGCATTGATTTGTCTTTTTCTTCGGCTTTCCATCCTCAGACAAATGGCCAAACCGAACGAACCAATCAGACTTTGGAAACTTATCTGAGATGCTTTGTTTCCGTGGATCAGGATGATTGGGTGACCTTCTTGCCATTAGCTGAGTTCGCCCTTAACAATCGGGCCAGTTCGGCTACTTTGGTTTCGCCTTTTTTTTTGTAATTCTGGTTTTCATCCTCGTTTTTCTTCAGGGCAGGTTGAGCCTTCGGACTGTCCTGGTGTGGATTCTGTGGTGGACAGGTTGCAACAAATTTGGACTCATGTGGTGGACATTTTGACCTTGTCCCAAGAGAAGGCTCAACGTTTCGCTAACCGCCGTCGCCGTGTTGGTCCCCGACTTCGTGTTGGGGATTTGGTTTGGTTATCATCTTGTTATGTTCCTATGAAGGTTTCTTCTCCTAAGTTTAAGCCTCGTTTCATTGGTCCTTATAAGATTTCTGAAATTATTAATCCTGTATCATTTAGTTTGGCCCTTCCTGCTTCTTTTGCCATCCATAATGTTTTCCATAGGTCGTTGCTGCAGAGATATGTGGCGCCTATGGTTCCCTCCGTTGATCCTCCTGCTCCGGTGTTGGTCGAGGGGGAGTTGGAGTATGTGGTGGAGAAGATTTTGGATTCTCATATTTCGAGACGAAAACTTCAGTACTTGGTCAAATGGAAAGGCTATGGTCAGGAGGATAATTCCTGGGTTGTTGCCTCTGATGTCCATGCTGCCGATTTAGTTCGTGCCTTTCATTTGGCTCGTCCTGATCGGCTTGGGGGCTCTGGTGAGGGTTCGGTGACCCCTCCTCAAAGGGGGGGGTACTGTTGTGAATTCCGTTCTCGAACTCCCTACTGAGGTCATGAATGGTACTTCGGTGAGTTCTGTCCGTGGACTCCCTCTGGTGGCTGTGAGTGGAGCTGCTGGTTCTGAGATTCCTTCTCCAGCTGCCCTCGCTTAGGGCTAGGCTGGATTCTCTATTTAACTCCACTCAGATCGTTATTCCTTGCCAGCTGTCAATGTTCTAGTACTGGTTCAGATCTCTCCTGGATCTTTCTGAGGACCTGTCTACTTCAGCACAAGCTAAGTTCCTGCTTGTTCAATTGTTACATATGGTTTTTCTTGCTAAGTCCTTGTCCAGCTTGCTATCATGAAACTACCTGGCTAGCTGGAAGCTCTGGGGGTGCAGAGTGGCACCACCGCATCGTGAGTCGGTGCGGGAGTATTTTTTGCACACTCTGCGTGGTTTTTGTAGCTTTTTGTGTTGACCGCAAAGATCCCTTTTCTATCCTCAATCTGTTTAGTTAGTCTGGCCTCTCTTTGCTAAAACCTATTTCATCCTGTGTTTGTGATTTCCTCTTATCTCACAGTCAATACTTGTGGGGGGCTGCTTTTACCTTTGGGGAAATTTCTCTGAGGCAAGTGAGGCTTTGTTTCCTTTCTTTAGTGGTAGTTAGCTCTTAGGCTGTGAAGAAGCGTCTAGGCAGAGTCAGGCACGCTCCACGGCTATTTCTAGTTGTGTTGATAGGAGTAGGATTTGCGGTCAGCAGAGTTCCCATTTCCCCAGAGCTCGTCCTGATTCCATGTTTAACTATCAGGTCATTCCTGGTGCACCTAACCACCAGGTCCATAACAGATCTCATGGCAGTGGGGACATTGATTTCAGTCAATACCATAAGTAACGTACTCCACCGCAATGGTCTCCGTTCCAGACGAGCCCGTAAGGTACCTTTACTTTCAAAACGTCATGTCAAGGCTCGTCTACAGTTTGCTCATGAACACTTGGAGGACTCTGAGACTGACTGGTTCAAGGTTCTCTGGTCTGATGAGACCAAGATCGAGATCTTTGGTGCCAACCACACACGTGACGTTTGGAGACTGGATGGCACTGCATACGACCCCAAGAATACCATCCCTACAGTCAAGCATGGTGGTGGCAGCATCATGCTGTGGGGCTGTTTCTCAGCCAAGGGGCCTGGCCATCTGGTCCGCATCCATGGGAAGATGGATAGCACGGCCTACCTGGAGATTTTGGCCAAGAACCTCCGCTCCTCCATCAAGGAACTTAAGACGGGTCATCATTTCATCTTCCAACAAGACAACGACCCAAAGCACACAGCCAAGAAAACCAAGGCCTGGTTCAAGAGACAAAAAATCAAGGTGTTGCAGTGGCCTAGTCAGTCTCCTGACCTTAACCCAATTGAAAACTTGTGGAAGGAGCTCAAGATTAAAGTCCACATGAGACACCCAAAGAACCTAGATAACTTGGAGAAGATCTGCATGGAGGAGTGGGCCAAGATAACTCCAGAGACCTGTGCCGGCCTGATCAGGTCTTATAAAAGATGATTATTAGCTGTAATTGCAAACAAAGGTTATTCCACAAAACATTAAACCTAGGGGTTGAATAATAATTGACCCACACTTTTATGTTTAAAATTTATAAAAATTTAACTGAGCAACAAAACTTTTTGGTTTGTAAGATTTATGCATCTGTTAATAAATCCTGCTCTTGTTTGAAGTTTGAAGGCTCTAACTTATTTGCATCTTATTAAACCTGCTAAATCTGCAGGGGGTTGAATACTACTTGTAGGCATTGTATATATATATATATATATATATATATATATATATATATATATATATATATATATATATAATAAAAAAATGTTTTCCTTAAACTACATAGGAAATGTGTCATCTTTAACTTTAGGCCTTTTAAAGAACATTTCATATTCCACTTGCTTAGGCTACGTTCACATTTGCGGTGTGCGCCGCAGCGTCGCCGCCGCAACGCACCGCATGCGTCGTGCGGCCCTATCTTTAACATTGGGGCCGCATGGCGCCGCATGTACATGCGTTGTCATGCGTTGTGGTGCGTCGTACGCCGCATGCGGCGTTAGGGCGCACCTGCCAGGGCGCGGCAAACGCAACATGTTGCATTTTTTGGGCGGCGCAGACTTTTTAAAAAACGCATGCGTCGTGTTTGCGTCGTGTTTGCGTCGTCGATGCGCCTTTTTTCCCATTGACTTGCATTGACAACGCAGACGACGCAAGTACTTGCGTCGTGATGCGTTGTACGACGCATGCGTTTTTCTTACAAAAATGCAAAACATTGTCTAGACTTTGTCTAGACACTTAAAAAAAGCACTATATATATAAAAAAAGGGGTGGGGGTTTGCCATTGTCTTTCACCAGGCTATCCACACAAGACACTGAGAGGAGCAACCTGCTTTCCAAACCTGTAAGTATATATTTCTCTTTGCATAATTTTTTTTCTGTGTTTTATTTTTTTTTTTGATTTAATTTGTGCAATGTTTGCTCTGTGATATTGTACGGTTATGGCACTGTAGGTTGTTATTGAATAATAACATTTTTTTTAATGTGTTTCTGATATATGCTGGCGTTTCTTGTGTGCGGCCTTGCTGGGTTTGGATTGGTTTTGGATTTATATTTTGGTTGTTCTTGTGTCATGCGGATGTTCAATGCCTTTTTTTTGTAAGATTTTTTATTGTAAAATTTGTGGTGCATGTCTTTTTCTGGCTTCTATTGTTGGGGTAACCGTATGGCGTTTTCTAGGCTCATGTCTTGCTGGGTTTTATTATGCTGTTGGCATTTTTTTTTCTTTCCTTGAGTGTCTTTTCTTGCTGGTGGGGGGCTACATTTATGATGTTTCATTTGTATTGTATTGTTCCGTGCTGCTATATGCCATTCGTTTTCTGTATGGCTTCCATATATATATCTCCTGTCTTGAATGTTTCCATAGCCAAGTGTGTAGTATTTATTTTTTTTTTTTTTTTAGTTTGGGCCCTTTTTTAAAAATTTCTTGTGTTCTCTTTTCTATTTGACTATGGTTTTTCTTTTGGTTGCTGTATATTGTCCTGTAATGTTTATTGCTTATTATCTATAATGGTATTTATCGCCTTTTTCAGATGTATTTCTGTGGTAGATGTCACCAGATGGTGTTGTTTTGGATCATGTCTTGTTGCTATTGTAAAGTATGGCGTGCAGTTTGCTATTTCATTGTGCCTTTTTTTTTCCTCTTTATTTTTGTATTTTTTTTTTTTTAAAATTTGGACATAGGTGTCTATTTTTGCTTAATTTTGTTTGGGTCTATTCTTGTATTGTTTCTTCTATTGTCTTCTCTTGTAATGTATGGCGTTGTGGTGTCGCTTTTTGAGTTTGCATTGTCCTATCAGTCAACAGTCAATTGTGGTTGTTTTAATGTTTTATTGTATGTGGCATTGCTTTGAATGTGATTTTTTGCTCATTTTTTCATTGCAGAGCAAACTTGCAATAATGGCGAGTTCTCCAGCATCTGGCCAATCGGCGAGGGGGAGTGCGGTGAGTAATTATGTCCAGTTGCTTACTATTCGCTGCCATTTGTAGCATTGTCACTAATTTTTGTATACATTTTTTTAAAAGGCTTCTTCAAGTGAGGGGGAAGGCACACAGCGGGAGCAGGGAGATCGGTGCCAAGATGGGTCGTCAGGCCGGCAAGTGAGTATTTGTTGTTTTTTTTTTATCTTTTTTTTTTTTGTGGCATCCTGCTGGGAGGAACATTAGGAGCAACCTGGTTTCACTAGGGCTGTTTACTAAGCTTAATTACATATAGCTTTTCAGGGCAGCAAGTATTTGGGGGAAGGTAACATACAGTTGAACTCCCTGCACAAAAACATTCAAAAATACAGGTTTAGAAACCATCAATATACATACATAAAATGGCAAAGGATAGGGCAAAGGTACAAATCATGCCAGGTGCTGATGATGGTTGTTTATATTTGCCTATTTGTAACCTTTTTGTTTTCTATTTTTTCTAGGTTTCACAACGGGACCACAGGGAGAGTATCGATGTGGAGCTCCTGATCTCCAGCATCCAGGAGCGTGGCCCGTTGTGGGACAGCCGTGACCCCCGGCACATGGACCAGGTGGTTTCTAGGCGTTTGTGGGCAGAGGTGGCAAAGTCGCTGTGGGATGGCTTTGACAGTGCCTCCGCCAAGGACAAAGGCACCTTTAGTGAGTATTGCTGATACGCTGCTATGACCCATCTTGCCAGGATAAACACAACCGTGTGTGATGCTATCAACGCCTAAACTTTGCATCACACACGGTTGTTTTATCATTTTAAAATGCTACATATGTAACCTTTTTTTTTCTTTGCATTCACAGTGACAAAGTTGAGGACCAGATGGCGATCCATGAAGGACCGTTTCAATAAGGGGCTGCGTGCTGAGGAGGAGCAATCGAGGAGTGGTGCTGCTGCGGCCAAGTCGGTTCCATATAAATACAACCGACAATTACAGTTCCTAAGACCAATCCTTGGCCGCCGACAGTAAGTATTTTGTCCACATACCATATTGCACATTGGACATTGCCCAGACACATATATTGCACAGCCACATAGTACATTGCCCAGCCACGTACATTGTGCATCCACACACATAGTATGTTTGCAGGCCACTATATCGCAGCCACATAGTACACGTTCTAGCCACGTATCCACATAGTACATTTCCCAGGCACATAGTGTCTTGGCCATCAATGTAGTCAGCGTAGCATATTGGCCATCCACGGTATTTTTTTTAGGTTAAGCGAGAGTCCTTGTAGTCCATGACAGGTTACGTTCTGAGTCAGTGTAGTTCTGATCGCAGGAATAATGATGACGTCTCGATCACAAGATCCTAACGTCATGGACATTCCTGCGATCAGATCAGCAAAGTTTTTTTTTGTTTTTTTTTTTAAATTTTTTTTTTATAGACCTTAAATTTTCTATTATTTTTGAGACATAGACGGCATCTTGAAATTATTATTTCACACCAAAATTTTTTCAAAATATGACAGGGGTATGCATTGCCTTTGGCAGAGGGAATGTACAGTCATTTTCTGCCGTCGGTATGTCCATGATTGTTATCGTGAGCCCTAATGGTCAGCTGGCGATAACAATCAGCAATTTATTATAGGCCACACAGAGTGAGAGACAGGGGATTGTAATGTTTTGTTGTGTCATGTAATGAACATTTTTTTACAGGAGTTGGCGTATGTGATAGTTTATTAATTGAAGACTAATTTTTACATTATCTTTTCACAGGACACACAGCAGCACCCTCCAGCGAGCTCCCCCCTGTGAAGCGGAACTTCATGGATCGCCATCTGAGCCGTCACAGCCATCCCACAGCGACAGCAGGCCTGCACCACCATCATCTGGAGAACCGGCTGCCGGTACGTCAGGTTTTCCCCTGCCCGAGGCCTCTGGCGCACCTTCGTTCGGGAATTCCCGACAGCGCCAGCGGGCCTCGGACAGGTCAGTCATGCCTGAATTTTTGCACTTGGGCACGGTGTTCCAGAACGGTTTCAAGGCGTTGAGAGATGAAATGTCCAGTATGGGACGGCGCCTTGAAATCCTGGAAGCCGAGCTCACAAATCCGGCAAAACATTTTTTAAGCACAATTGCTAAGGGCATGGTGGAAAACCTTACGCCGGAACTCCAGATTTCGGTGATGCAGGACTGCCACAATTCTTACGTGAGGGCTCTGCAGCAGTCTCGGGTCGCGCAGTCAGCGACACTGCCCGTAGTGCCGTCGCTGGCTAGCGTGACTCCGACTACTGCTGCAGAGTCACTCCAGCCACCCCACCCTGGTCCAAGTGCCGGGCGACGCCACCACAGCCACCATACCAGTGTGCGGCCCACTCCTGCTCCTGCCAGGCCCTCATCCTCCCGTAGGAGTGCTTCTGGGGGAGATGCCGCCGAAGGCAGGGAAAAAAAAAAAAGAAAACATAAGAGGAGGCACACAGACACACACCCAGAGGCACAGGTTCTGGCTGCTCCAGGACACACACCATCTCGTCGTGGCTCTAGCCACAGCAGGAGCAGCCAGGGCCAACCAAGCCAAAAAAGAAGGCGGCTTGTGTTGCCTCCTCCCTCCTCCACTGACGAGGCGGTCTCCCCAGTGTACCCTGCGGGGGGTTTGGACCTGCCCTCAAGCCTCCTTCAGTATGGCGGCTCCTCCTCCTCTACCACTCCCACTCTCAGGTCCAGAACTCGAAGCTACCGGTCACCGCTGGTAGCGGATGTTGATCCACCCTCGGATGTTGATACCCCCTAATTTGCTTTTCCCTTTTTTTCTGTTTCCCCCCAATAAAAATTTATTTTTTTGTATACAATATTTGGTCTTCTTTTCAAGTACAATGCTCGGTAATTCACTCCGTGCGCCGTTTATTTGTGCTTCAAACGCCTCATATATGCAATGTCAGACAGTATTTTTGGATTTTTTAATTTGACCGTTTCTTTGGGTGTCGTTCATTGCTGTATGAGGTGTTTCCAAACACTAAAGTGTATGAGTTATTTTCAAATAAAAAGGGTATGTGTCCACGCTCAGGATTGCATCCGAATTTGGTCCGGATTTTAATTCAATATTTGTAGCCAAAACCAGGCGTGGGTAATAAATACAGCAGTGGAGCATATGTTTCTATTCTACTTTTCCTAATTGTTCCACTCCTGGTTTTGGCTTACAAATATTGATGAAAAAACCTGAGCAATTCAGGATGCAATCCTGAACGTGGACACATACTGTAAAGGTACCTTCACACTTAACAATGCTGCAGCAAAACAGACAACGATGCAATTCACTGCAGCATCGCTATTTGGGAGCTGGAGAGCTGTCTGTGTGACCGCTCTCCAGCGACCAACGATGCCGAGGTCCCCGGGTAACCATGTTAAACATCGGGTTGCTAAGCGCAGGGCGCACTTCCGATGTTTACCCTGGTTACCAGTGTAAAATGAAAAAAAAAAAAAAATATTCACAATCGCATCCCCCGGCGTCAGCTTCCCTGCACTGACTGAGTGACGTCCCTCACAGCAACGCTGTGCTGTGCATTCACTTTACGGCCGGCGCTCACTCAGTGCAGGAAGTGGACGCCAGGGGACGCGAAGATGAGTATATTTATTTTTATTTTTTAGTTTACAATTAACACTGGTAACCACGGTAAACATAAGCGCGACCATGCGCTTGGTAACCCGTTGTTTACCCTGGTTACCAGTGTAAAACATCGCTGGTATCGTTGATTTTGCTGTCAAACACAACGATACACGGCGATCTGACAAACAAATAAATATGGTATGGTATAAATTTTGTCTTGGAAACATGGTAGAAAACGTAAGAAATTTTTTTTATTAAAACACAACATTTTAAAAACAAAGGTTTACAAGTTTTTTAGATAAGGCACATTTACATTGGTGAACTATTTTTAGCATAGTCACACCAGAATACAGTCCAACAGTTTATTACACCATTGAATCTTGCCATGACAGACGGCCAACATCTGACACAAAATAGGCCGCAAAACGGTCCCTCATCTGCGCAATTTCCACGCTTGACCTCAGAGGATGATCATGGAAATTGGGCAATGGGTTGGCTATGGTTTCATCCAGATCAACGTTCAGTCTCTCTTTGGCCAGAATAAAATTGTGGAGAACCACACACGCCTTCACCACCTCATCCACTGTCTCAGTTTTCAGATTAATGGCGGATCCTAATATCCGCCATTTAGAGACAAGGATGCCAAAGGCGCACTCCACAGTCCTTCTGGCCCTGGACAGTCTGTAATTGAACACCCTTTTCGTGTGGTCCAAGCCCCGACTTGAGTAGGGTTTCAATAGGTTGGCAGACATTTGGAATGCCTCATCCCCAACCACAACAAATGGCATCGCAGGGCCTTCGGTGTGGGGAAGAGGTCGTGGCTGGGGGAAATTGAAATTGTTGCCATATAATTTTTGGCCCATATCAGACTCTTTGAATGTGCGCGAGTCATTTGACCGGCCAAAAGCACCAATGTCGACTGCCAGAAAACGGCAGTCCGCACCGGCAATTGCCATCAGCACAGTGGAAAAATATTTTTTGTAGTTATAGAAAAGGGATCCACTTTTCCCTGGCTTGGTAATACGAATGTGCTTGCCATCCACCGCGCCAATACAGTTTGGAAACGAACACACTTCCTCAAATTTCTCGGCGTTGGCCAACCAGATATCGCTTGTAGGGACGGGTAAAAATTCTTCCCGGAGGTTATCCCACAAAGCGCGGCAGGTCTCAGCAATAATTCCCGAGAGAGTGGAGACTCCAATCCGGAACTGAAATTGAAGGGATCGCAAGGTCTCTCCGGTAGCCAGGAAACTGCCAAGAAGATAAAGAAATTACATTAGTACATTGCAATTTATAAGGGTATGTCTCCACTGTCCGGAGACGCGGCGCTATCGTTGCAGCGGCGAAGCCGGTCGGCGATAAGCCCCGCCCCCTTCCTGGGACGCAATGGTGCCGGATGTGTACAGTACACATCCGGGATCATCGCACCCCTCGCCGTAGGGCCCTGTGATATACCTTGCGGGGACGCTGCGTCCCCGCAAGGTGTACGGACATGCTGTGTTCTGAAAAGACGCGCAGCATGTCCGGAGTCGCAGGGCCTCCGCGTGCGGGTTTCCACGCATAGTGGAGACGGGATTTCATAAAATCCCCTCCACTATGCTGGAACATCTGGACGCTGCTTGTTTGACGCTGCAGCGTCAAACAAGCTTACTGACCGTAGAAACACAGCCTAAAAGTACATTGACCATACCACCCCCAACAAAAATTAAGAAAAAAAAAAAAAAAAAAAGGGAAGATGTGAACGTAGCCGAACATATCTCAAGTCATTCAAACAGCTACATACCGTAGAGTCACCAGCAGCCGCTCCTCTGCGGATATAGCTCTCCGGAGCTGAGTATCCTGCCTGCTGATGGCTCCTTCCACCCGACGCAGAAGATACCGGAAGCTCTCCTGAGACATCCTGGTGTACTCGAAATACTTCTCCAGGTTCTCATTCAGTTCGCCAAACAAGCTATGGTATGCTCCACGGCTCTCCCGGACTTCCAAGATAGGGTGTATCCAAAATCTGCGATGAATCCATCTCCGTTTTTCTCTTTCTCTTTGATGAGCACAGGCGACAGCATAGGCATGAGCCAAGGCTAAATCCATCTCCATATCCATGATAACACTGTCCAAGGGACGCTCCATCATGAATACCAGCAAATGGGAGGAATTCATGTCTGCCATGGTATATATACACAATTACATAAACACCAACCCTCTTCTAGCCATTGGTGGCCCTTATCTATTGTGTAGACACTTTTTTTGGTGGGTGGGATGAAGAATGACTCACTGCACAAAAAACGCATGCGGCGCAAAACGCTGCGTTTTTTGTTGGAAACGCAACTGCGTTTACAAAAAACGCTGCGTTTTGCGCCGCATGCGTTGAACGCATGCGGCGCAAAACGCAGCGTTGTGCATGCGTTGTGTTGCGTTTTTGTCTGCGTTGTGCGTTGCGGCGGCGACGCTGCGGCGCACACCGCAAATGTGAACGTAGCCTTAACCGTTCATAATAACAGTAACTTTGACCAGGAGTGCCCAAACTTTTACATATCACTATATTTTGTATTATTCTGTCCTCAAGGTAAAAAATCAGAAGTTCCCTTCCTCAGTTGGTTAGTGGATTGAGGTTTTTTTTTTAAAGTAGTTATGTAGAATGGGTTCTGCTGGTGGGATTAAACATTCTTTCCATCAGACATTTAGAGCCTTTGAGTTAGAATGCATGACTTTTTTGAGTAAACTGTAGAGCTGCTTCTTGGTCTTTATCCACTTGGTTTTCTGTGAAACATCATGGGTTGGACGAAAAAGAAACTTGTCACCAGTTTTTTAGTATACAAACAAATGCCACCATCTTTTTCTGCTTTTGTTATCCATTTCACAAATTAATAAATTGCCTCCTGACTCCCCTGTACATCTCAAAAATACCACTTGATTGGGTTCCGCACTGTAGTTAAATGAAGATGGTCTGGTCCAATGGGCATCGTCTTTGCAGTGTCTGTTCCTCCTCACTGTTAGTAAAAGTTGTCCTCCAGCTTTGATTGATGTGGATGAATCATAAAAGAGACAGTAAAAAAAATGCAATTTGTAAATTCTCAAATTTGTGTTACATCAGCTTCATAAAAAAAGGTAGTGTCAAACTACTCACCACCTCCCTAGATAAATCGAATAGAAGGTATAATTTAGAAAAAAGACATTTGTGGAGGATTTCTGTTGCTTTTGAATCACACAGGGTCTGCAAATATGACAATCTATTTCAAATTAAGCCAAATATGTCATATTGTGTCCCTTCCTGTCCGAGCTCTTCCATTTGTCCAAACAACATGTGGGGTATCGCTGCGCTTGGAAGAAAGTGGGTAACAAACTTTGGGGTCCACGTTTTGGTATAATTTCTGACAAAAGTGAGAAATACAGGTCGTAGCAAGATATTTGTGAAAAAACGGAACTTTTGGCGACCTAATGTTATTAAAATCTGTGTCGTACCTGTGGGATCAAATTGCTCAATATACCCCTGGATAAAACCCTTGAGGGGTGTAGTTTCCAAAATGGTCTCAGTGGGGGGTTTCTGCTGTTTAGGCACCTTAGCGGTCCTGCAAATACGACATGGTGCCTGCTGTCTCTTTCAGCCAAATTTGTCTTCCAAAATTCAAATATTGCTCCTTCGGCTCCAAGCACTGCCGTTTGTCCAAAAAGAGCATTATAACTACATGTGGGGTATCACCGCGCTCGTGGGTATCAAACTTTTTCATATGACTGTATATATGTGGGAAATGTTATTTATTAACGATTTTGTGTGACATCTCTCTGATTTTAGGGCGTAAATATTAAAAGTTTGAAAAATGCAAAATTTTCAAAATTTTTGCCAAATTTCCATTTGTTACACAAATAAATGCAAGTCATATCGAATAAATTTTACCACTATCAGGAATTACAATATGTCACGAAAAAACATTCTCAGAATCACCGTGATCCGTTAGCGTGTTCAAGGGTTATAATAACATAAAGTGACACTGGTCAGAATTGTAAAATTTGCTTAGTCATTAAGGTCAAAATTGGCTCGGTCACTAAGGGGTTAACTTTTTTTTCTACAGTAGTAATGCAGTCTCATCTATTCCATGTTTGCATACTATAGTATTACACACCTCAGGTAATTGATCAGTCTTTTTTGTAGTTTGGATTAATGATTGAAAGATATGATTTGTCAGCTTTCATAATTTTTATTTTTTATATTCCTTTCCTCAAAGGATAAAAATATGTTCCTGAAGGAAATGCTTGGCATATAGTTTGGACTTTTTCAGAGTTTACTTTTAAGATGTATTTGTAATTCATCTGATGTATATTTCAAAGTGTTACTGATGTTTTTCCGTTACCTTTCAGTGAATCTTTTGGGATTGTTCCTTTAATATATGGGGAAGTGCTTTTTCATCTCTGTATGATGGATAGCAGGATTTACAGAAAGAGACATTTTTTCTTGTTTAAAAGTACTATCTATGAATCAGTGTATGATTAGCATTTCTTTTGTACAACTTATAAAAAAAAAAATAGTTTCTTATACACATACAAAGTTTAGTAAACACATTTCTCACCAAAAAGACAATTTGCTATTTATTTATTTTTTTCAAGAAGTTACTCTTTCTTTTGATTGCATTGCAATGTTTTAAAAGGGTTGTCTACTACTTGGACAACCCATTCTCAATTACCATATTCCCCGATGTAAAATAAAAAGGGCCTGTATTAACGCACGGTTCTTGCAACATCGGTGCTGAACATATACCCAAGAAAAAGATGATATTAGGTCGAAATATAGGATATAAAACATCAATACTTTATTGTTAAAAATGACAACAGGTGAACAGAGATAATACACAGAGCGATATCTAAAAAAGTGCTGTAGAAAAATTGGCAGGGGGCATGTAGACAGGAGGTCATCATATTAATATATAATCATAAGTAGAGCAATGATTGTTAGAAATGTTGTTACACTGATTAGAGGGACCAAGAGGGTGAAGAAGTGAGGTCACATATACCTAATAATCAGACATTGGTCCCTATAGATATGGGGTTCAGACACTGCATAATACCCACAATGAGGACTGTGCGCAGCAGCCACTAGCCATTGCTTAAAGCCATTTTAATAATAATGACAATCATGGCAATAGTGATAGAGCAATGAAGCAATTGTCAGCGTTTACCCACCGCAGTGTAAGCAGACACTCCTGGAACACGCCTCCACCCCAACGCACGTTTCGGGAAGCAACTTTCGTCAGGGGGCATTGAGATCATACAGAAGCGTGTCTTAAGAAGGAGTGACCCCGGAAGTACTCGGCATATGTGCCCCGGAAATAGAGGAGCGCTGCCATGCCAACATCGGTGCTCAGTCAACCTGGGCTCAGGTGACGTTATATTACATGAGCACCCCAGCCATTCAGCAGTCGCTAACAGACAACCTCAAGCTCCCTTCTTTCTGAGGTAACTGATATCCAAAAGAAGTCAGAGAGCAGCAGTAGCTCATACTTCTTCCATTCGTTTTGTCCAGAGGAAGTGAGGGTGGAGAGAAGCCAACTTCTAAAGTATGTTTTTCTCTGTAATGCCGCAGCGTTTCAGAGTTAAATAGACATGACTGACATTATACAACCAGTGTCTGATATATGTTGCCAATTGATCAAGCAGCATGTATCAATTATTAGGTTCCCTTCAATCATTTAACAACTATGCCCTTATTTAGCTTTAAAGGGAAGGTAACATAAAAAAAATGTTTTCAACAACTAAAAAAATGAAAAGTATAATGGTTTTAGTTTTTTTAACATTTTGTTTTTAATGGAGTAAAATCTAAAATATAATTGAAAAGGTTTGATATTTGGGGCTTTTAACCCCTTTAACCCCAAGGGTGGTTTGCACGTTAATGACCGGGCCAATTTTTACAATTCTGACCACTGTCCCTTTATGAGTTTATAACTCTGGAACGCTTCAATGGATCCCAATGATTCTGACATAGTTTTCTCGTGACATATTGTACTTCATGGTAGTGGTAAAATTTCCTTGATATTACTTACGTTTATTTGTGAAAAACACGGAGATTTCGCAAAAAGTTTGAAAATTTCGCAATTTTTTAATTTAAATTTTCATGTCCTTAAATCACAGAGATATGTTACACAAAATACTTAATAAGTAACATTTCCCACATGTCTACTTTACATCAGCACAATTTTGGAACCAACATTTTTTTTGTTAGGGAGTTATAAGGGTTAAAATTTGACCATCAATTTCTCACATTTTTACAACACCATTTTTTAGGGACCACATCACATTTGAAGTCATTTTGAGGGGTCTATATGATGGAAATGAGCAAAAAGTGACACCATTCTAAAAACTGCACCCCTCAAGGTGCTCAAAACCACATTTAAGAAGTTTATTAACCCTTCAGGTGCTTCACAGGAATTTTTGGAATGTTTTAAAAAAATTAACATTTAACTTTCTTCGCAAAAAAATTACTTCAGATCCAATTTGCCTTATTTTACCAAGGGTAACAGTAGAAATTGGACCCCAAAAGTTGTTTTACAATTTGTCTTGAGTACGCCTATACCCCGTATGTGGGGGTAAACCACTGTTTGGGCGCATGGCAGAACTCAGAAGGGAAGGAGCGCCATTTGACTTTTCAATGCAAAATTGGCTGGAATTGAGATAGGACGCCCCTGATGTGCAGAAACAGTAAAAAACCCCCACAATTTACACCATATTGGAAACTGGACCCCCAGGAACTTATCTAGATGTGTTGTGAGAACTTTGAACCTCTAAGTGTTTCACTAAAGTTTATAACGTGGAGCCATGAAAATAAAAAATCTTTTTTCCACCAAAATAATTTTTTAGCCCCCAAATTTTTATTTTACCAAGGGTTACAGGATAAATTGGACCGCAAAAAAAAATTGTCCTGAGTACGCTGACACCCCATATGCGGGGGTAAACCACTGTTTGGGCGCACAGCAGAGCTTGGAAAGCAAGGAGCACCGTTTTGCTTTTTCAACGCAGAATTGAATGGAATTGAGATTGGACAGCATGTTCCGTTTGCAGAGCCCCTGATTTGCCTGAACAGTGGAAACCCCCCAATTCTAACTCCAACCATAAGCCCACACACCCCTAACCCCAACACACCCCTATCCCTAATCCCAACCCTAGCCACAACCCTAACCTGATCACACCCCTAACCCCAACACACCCCTAACCCTAATCCCAACCCTAACCATGACCCTAACTACACCCCTAACCTTGACATATCCCTAACCCAACCGTAAACATAATCCAAACCCTATCCCCAACTCTAGCCCTAATCCTAACTTTAGCCCCAACCCTAACTTTAGCCCCAACCCTAACTTTAGCCCCAACCCTAACCCTGACTTTAGCCCCAACCCTAACCCTAACTGTAGCCCTAACCCTAACTTTAGCCCCAACCCTAACCCTAACTTTAGCCCCAACCCTAACCCTAATGGGAAAATGGAAATAAATACACTTTTTTATTTTATTGTTTTTCCCTAACTAAGACAGTGAGTGGGGGTTTGTACTAACTATTTATAGCGGGTTTTTATAGCGTGTTTTTATGTTTGGCAGCTGTCACACACTAAAAGACGCTTTTTATAGCAAAAAAAATATTTTTTGTATCACCACATTTTAAGAGCTATAATTTTTCCATATTTTGGCCCACAGAGTCATGTGAGGTCTTGTTTATTGCGGGAAAAGTTGACGTTTTTATTGGTACTATTGTTGGGCACATGATATTTTCTGATCGCTTTTTATTCCAATTTTTGTTAGGCAGAATGAGGAAAATTCATGAATTTCTTTTTGGGGGGAGTGTTTATACCGTTCCACATTTGGTAAAATTGATAAAGCAGTTTTATTCTTCAGGTCAGTACGATTACAGCGATACCTCATTTATATCTTTTTTAATGTTTTGGCGCCTTTATACAATAAAAACTATTTTATAGAAAAAATAATTATTTTTGCATCGCTTTATTCTGAGAGCTATAACTTTTTTAGTTTTTTCACTGATGATGCTGTACGGCAGCTCGTCCCTTGCAGGACAAGATGACGTTTTCAGCAGTACCATATTTATTTATGTCCGTCTTTTTGATCACGTTATTCCACTTTTTGTCCTGCAGTATGATGATAAAGCATTGTTC
Organism: Ranitomeya variabilis; assembly: GCF_051348905.1. Classification (NCBI taxonomy): domain Eukaryota; kingdom Metazoa; phylum Chordata; class Amphibia; order Anura; family Dendrobatidae; genus Ranitomeya; species Ranitomeya variabilis. The sequence continues at coordinate 115,027,557 of NC_135235.1, read as the reverse complement.
TTTGCCTCGTTTTTTTTTTTTTACGGTGTTCACTGAAGGGGTTAACTAGTGGGACAGTTTTATAGGTCGGGTTGTTACGGACGCGGCGATACTAAATATGTGTACTTTTATATATATATATATATATATATATATATATATATATATATACATAAAGAAATGTATTTATTGGAACAAAATATTTTTTTTTCTTTATTTAGGAATTTTTTTTTTTTTTACACTGTTAGTGTTTTTTTGGTAACTTTTCTACTTTGTCCCAGAGTGGGACATCACTGTATAGTGTCAAAACACTCATCTGATGCTTTGCAAAGCACTGTGTCAGATCAGCGTTCTGACAGGCAGTGCAGGAGGCTTGCCGGCACCTGCTGTCAGCGGGTGCTTGCAAGCCACCTCCCTGCAGGACCCGGAAGGACCCCCCGTGGCCATTTTGGATCTGAGGCCTGCAGGTAGGAGATGCTTTGAACAACGCGATCACATTGTTCCAAGGGTCTCAGAGAAGCACACCGGGAGCCCCTTCCCTGCGCGATGCTTCCCTTTGCCTCCGGAAAGCTGCGATCATGTTTGATCGAAGTGTTCCAGGGGCTAATGTGCCGGGAGTGGTCCGTGACCACTACTGGCACATAGTGCCGGATTTCAGCTGTGATAATCAGCTGACACCCGGCCGTGCTTAGCCGCGCTCCCCCCGTGAGCGCTGCGGATCGCATATTATGTACCATCCCATCCATGGTCATACTGGCCCAGACCACCTCAACGGGATAGTACTTCTAATGTCAGAAAGGGGTTAAACACTAGGGGAGCAGCTGCTGAAATTTGCCATGAAAACATAATGTGCAACTAGCTCATATTACAACTGCAGTAAATGTTGGAGGGGTCTGCTGGTGGGCACCCTAAGAAATACGAGACTGGCGCCCCCGCTCGTGCGATGGCTGTCCCTGCACTCCTATTAAACCCTATAAGACCGAAAGTAGGAAACAGAGGGCCAGTTAGCCTGTATATACTGTATTGTATATTGTATTATGCACTACTAGAATGATAACAGTGTGCACATTATAATAAAAGGGTAGGATGTACGTGTGTAGAAGAGACAGTGCACTCAATCTAGGTCACTCATAGCTAACACATAAGGTTTAAAGATAAAAATATCTAAGTCCCATAACAACACTTTACTGTGAAAAAGTAATCCCCACCTACTTAGTTTTTAGGGATTTGATGGGTGCTGACATACAATGACTCTTATAAAATTTCCAGCAACTGTACTGCATAGCATTGATAAACCTAATGAATAACTATAGCCACACACGGAATTGTATACCACACAACTGCAATTTGAAAGATAATACACTGGGAGCATGAAGGGAATACATCCCCAAGCAAACTGTACTTATCTGTTCCAGTGCGGTATTGCATGCAGGCAGCTGGAATGTATGATGATATAGCTCCTTAGGCTACTTTCACACTTGCATTGTGTGACGGACGTCGCAATGCGTCGTTATGTAGAAAAAACGCATCCTGCAAAGTTGCCCTCAGGATGCGTTTTTTCTCCATAGACTTACATTAGCAACTCATTGCGACCGATTGCCACACGTCACATCCGTCGTGCGACGGATGCGTCGTGTTTTGGCGGACCGTCGGCACAAAAAAAGTTCCATGTAACTTTTTTGTGCGTCGAGTCCGCCATTTTCGACCGTGCATGCGCGGCCAAAACTCCGCCCCCTCCTCCCCGGAATCACAATGGGCAGCGGATGCATTGTAAAAACTGCATCCGCTGCTCACGTTGTGCTACTTTAACACACTGTCCGTCGGTACGTCGGGCCGACGGTTTGCGACAGCCCGTACCGACGGACTAGTATGAAAGTAGCCTTAGATGAAGGAGACACATTCTCGACGCTTTTCCCCCAACCGGGTTCATCAGGAGAGATTCAGGATGTTATGGCATTAAGGAGTCATGATAAAAATGAGGCTGCCTCATGAGGAAACGCGTCGAGAGTGTGTCTCCTTCATCTAAGGAGCTATATCATCGTTGCTGGAAATTTTTTATCTTTAAACCTAATGTGTTAGCTATGAGTGACCTAGATTGAGTGCACTGTCTCTTCTACACACATACCTCCTACCCTTTTATTATTATGTGCACATTGTTATCATTCTAGTAGTGCATAATACAATATATACAGCCCATCTGGCCCTCTGTTTCCTACTTTCGGTCTTATAGGGTTTAATAGGAGTGCAGGGACAGGCGTCGCACTAGCAGGGGCGCCAGTCTCGTATTTCTTAGGGTGCCAACCTCCGCACCTAGGTAGGCACTCAGACAGAGTGGATATCTAGGGACAGGTCACTCATTTCCATACATCGGCTGAGTGAGCTTGTTGTGACATGACAACACTTTTTATACCGTCACTATTATCAATTTTGGTGCTGTTAGTTGTTTTTTATGAGGTATAATACTGGGCGTACCTCTGTTAAATGTGTATATACCGTAAATATTTTTGATGGAGGTATTTCTGATGGAGGTTTTTCTAGTATTCTAACATTATTGCTTACTAGCTGGTTGGAGAGTGTATGGCATTTCATTGGTTTTTCTTCCCTATTACCTCTCAGCCCAGTTTACATAGGCATTTTTTTCACTGAGGTGAATTTATTCTATTTTTTATAGATTTATTATTAAAGGCTATTTTAACAATAGGGGCTTCTCCTTTGGTAAGTTACTGCTTTAAATTAACCTGTACAGTACTTGACTGTGAATGGAACCGGTTTCCGTTCCAATGAACTAGTTGACTGCTTTGTAACCACCAGCCACAGACTGAAAATACTGAAAACCTTGCAGGTTTAACTATATGATAGTATGAATTGTAATAGTAATTTTTATATTATTCAACCAACATATTCCTTTGTACTTCCCAATTTGGAAAGCCACAAATGTAAAATATCAAGTAATCAAAATAAATTAATAAAAAAAACAAATAGAGAAAAGCACCAGCCTGTAATATTAATGGATTGTGATTTTTGGCACAATATTTACATGGTGCTATTTTTCCCAGAGGCCAGCCTCTCATGTAGGCAATGTGAATATAAATAATTATTCATAAAATAAGTCATTCTGCTAGAATCTCAGCCAATAGTGATGTATAAAGGTAGTAATACTGTGACAGAGAGTGGTCTCCTCCATTTAAGGGGTGAAGAACCAAGGTACCCCAGTACCAGGAGCATACAAATGGCAGCACTCAATTAATCATTTAAAATGCCTTTATTAAGATGGCAAACCGTAATACCATATATCAAAAAATGCCTGCATTTAGGACTCCCATAAATTAATCATAGTATGTATCATAAGAGATAGCTGACTTCGACAGAGTAATATAAAAAATAGCACTAGAAAATATTTTATATAAAGAAAATGGATATATAGAAGAGGCCCCCTATTTGAGCACAATAAAAAATATTTTTAAAAAACTATTCTATCAGTGATATCCTGAGTCTAAGGCTATGTGCCTTTTTTCAGCCGTTTTCCACGGAAAAACTGCTAAAAAAACAATTACATTAAACATCCCATCATTTCAATGCATTCCGCAGTATTTGCGCACATGCTGCATTTTTTTCTGTGAAAAAAATGCATCGCGGTAAAAAACGCAGCATGTTAATTAATTTTGCGGATTTTTCACATTTTTGCTGCTATATTATTGCATTAGGAAGCTCCAGAAAAAAACTCCAAAGATCCGCAAAAAAAGTGCAAAAAACATGATAAAAACGCGAGCGGATTTCCTGCAGAAAAAGTCCGGTTTTGTTCAGGAAAATTCTGCAGACATTCCTGAAAGTGTGCACATAGCCTAAGGCTATAGGATATACCTATACTTATGTCATTATATAATATACATGGGAAAAAGTCTGTGAATGTGTATAATCATAATCAAAAATTGGAATAAAATGAGTCATAACATGCACATGATGGAGTGCCTGAAGTGCAGAAAAAAGATAATAATATTATAAATATAACGTGTGATAAAAGAAGGGACACTTGCCCAAGGGTTAGTGCACTATTGTAGTGCAATAACTACCAAAATAAGCTTGTGAAACAAGTATCCCTTCTTTTATCAAGTGTTGTATTTCTAATTTTATTATTACGGTATTTTTCTATTTTATGCACTTCTCGGGCACTTTATCATGTGCATGTTATGACTCATTCACGGACTTTTTTTTAGGAGTTTCTCCCATGTATATTATATAATGATAAGTATAGGTATATCATATAGCCTTAGGCTCAGGATATCACTAATAGAATAGTTTTTTTGCACTGTTTTCTATTATTGTGTTCAAATAATGCTAAGGCTGAAAAAATGCACATAGTCTTAGACTCAGGATATCACTGATAGAATAGTTTAAAAAAAATATTTTTTATTATTGTGCTCAAATAGGGGGCCTCTTCTATATATCCATTTTCTTTATATGAAATATTTTCTGGTGCTATTTTTTATATTACTCTGTCGATGTCCGCTATCTCTTATGATACATACTATGATTAATTTATGGGAGTCCTAAATGCAGGCATTTTTTATATATGGTATTACCGTTTACCATCTTAATAAAGGCATTTTAAATGATTATTTGAGTGCTGCCATTTGTATGGTACTGGGACTGGGATACCTTGGTTCTTCTGATATTTGAGTGGATTCACTCTTTCTCTACTAAGCACTTGGTGGTATGCATTATACATTATTTTTTGGTGCTTGGTATATTGGTTAACATTTCAGGGGTGAAAAGATCACAGCATTTGGCTTACATACATGCCTACATTGCTTTCCAGTTAGCTTTGCAGATTTCCCTTGTCCTTTTGTTGCAAGTGTTAAAGGGAACCTGTCACCCCCAAAATGGAAGATGAGCTAAGCCCACCGGCATCAGGGGCTTATCTACAGCATTCTCTAATGCTGTAGATAAGCCCCAATGTATCCTGAAATATGAGAAAAAGAGGTTATATTATACTCACACCGGGGCGGTCCCGCTGCGGTGGGCGTCGCGGTCTGGGTCCTCCCATCTTCTTACGATGACGTCCTCTTCTTGTCTTCATGCTGCGGCTCCGGCGCAGGTGTACTTTGTTTGCCCTGTTGAGGGCAGAGCAAAGTACTGCAGTGCGCAGGCACCGGGCCTCACTGACCTTTCCCTTTCAGAAATTCCAGAATGCTGTAGATAAGACCCTGATGCCGGTGGGCTTAGCTCATCTTTGATTTTGGGGGTGACAGGTTCCCTTTAAGCAATTCTGTTTGTCTCCTAAAGCCTTCCTTTCTGAGTTATATCAGCTGTTGTGTTTTCTCCACTTCCCTCTGGTGTAAGTACTCACCTCTTAGCTTCGGTAGTTGCAAGTGATAGCTTACTATATCTTGGTATCGGTATGGAGGTGTGAGCTGTGGAAAGAGAAGTCATCTAGGAGTTGTCTCCAGAGATTGCTGTTTAGAGTTTATTTAGTTTCTTCCTTTTTTCATCTCCCTTTTGGTTTGCCTTATCTGTCTTTTCCCTTTTGTATCTTTCTCTAGTCTGGGTGCGCATTGAATGATTGCTGTTTTGTTTTACCTCTGTCTGTTTCCCTTCAAGTTTAGGTCATAGAGCAGGACTAGTATTCCTGCTGTCCTGAGCACTAGGCTGGGCTATACTTGGGGTAAGACAGGGACAGGAGCTCATGGTTGCACAGGGCAAGTCTCCCTTTAACTTTTACTAGTGACGGTGCTCCCCTTCCCATCCATCTCACCGTCCGCCGTCTGGCTCCTTGGTGGAGCGTGGCATCCAGGGACTGCCATGGAGTGGTGCTTGTTATCTGCCAGCAGCCAAGTCTCACCTCAACATCAGAGGCCAGGTGAATATCCGGTAGGCACTATGTCCCGCCCCTCCAGGAAAGCCTGGTCCATCACGCAGAGGGTCTACACCCACCATTGTAACAGGTAACTAGTTGAAGCTACATAGTGGTATGATGACATCTATTACTTTTATATTCTCTTTCAAAACTTCAGAAATTAAGAACAATTTTCACCCGTGTTTCAAACTTTAGCTAAAATGGTTTTGAACAAACCTAAACTTGTACAAAATTTTTATTTTTTTTCCAGCAGAATAGTCATTTGTTCAGATATCACATTCAGTTTACTGCATATCAAATAGCAAAGCGTGTTGCTAAACAAGAGAACTACCAAAGAGACAATGGTCATTTCAGCCTCAAATTCAATGATGGTCCCAAAGACTTACATGGACCGACCAGTTGTATGATACAACCACCGATTGGCAATCCTTAACGATCGGTAGTCGTTTAAATGTCTTTTTACACAGACCGTGCACATACACTGCTATGTTTCTCGGCAGCTCAATAAGATGATGCACCGCTGAGAACAATGATCTTTTATGGCCACAAAAGATCATTTCACAAGATGAACAAGCATTTTGCTCATTCATCAAGTCATCAGCAGCCTGTTTACATGACAAGATCATTTTTATACAAGCATTTGTAAGAAGCTCTTTCACAATTATCTTTGTCAGGGATTAAAAGGTCATGTAGACTATCACATTATGAGCTAACCATGAGATAGGAATGCCTCCTTAAAAGCCCAAGAAAGGCAGTTTCTTCTCAAAATAAGCTTTAAACTGGACTAAATTTATGCAAATTGCCTTGTATAGACATATGATTGTAAAAAAGGGTTTCATTCAGGTCAAGAAGAAGTAACTCAAACTCTTTGCTGTGTTTTTTTCATTAATATTATAAGTTATCAGATGTATTTCTTTGTAAAAAGAGGCAGTTATGTCAAAGGTGATGAAACATTTATTCACTGCGGTATCCAACTTTTTATGTAAATGAATCAGTTCTGTCTTTTTGAACTGGTCACTGTAAAAGGTTTTGAACAGACAAACTCAATTAAGCTTTCAACTTTGGACAGCACATTCCACATACTGTCGTGATTTTCAGTCAAAACTCAGAGTGACATGTCAGAATTGTACTTTTGTAGTTATGTAAATGTCATCATTTTAAGTTATTTTTGTAAGACTTAGCTTGAAATCATCAGCAAAAGGTTACAGGCTGTCAAAATGTGAATACTCATAGGAGTTCAAATAAGTGGATCTTGTCATTAGGATTTCTGCTGCAAAACAGATAAGCTACTGCTTGTATTCAGAATTGTTGTTTTTTTTAATCTAAACATGGGTGTGAAGAGATCATTCAGAAATAAGTACTAGGAATTTCCAACAGAGCAGATAAAGAATATTAATAAATTGAGATGTTCAAAGCTAATGAAATTCATATTCATCAGCTTCTCCAAATTTGCCCAGGAAAAATCATAATGCAGCAAATTGACTCAATGTGATTCAAAAGTGCTCCAAAGACTCCATTTGCTCTGAGAAAATGCGCATGACGCTCTGAAGTGTAATTGGACTGTGAATAATCTCTTTCATTCTCTTTAATGCAAACAAAGCTTTAGTAATATCAAACTGAAATATCTAGTACAAACTAGTAATATCAACATATAGTGCGGTGGAAAAAGTTTAGGTAGGTGTGGAAAAAGTGCTGCGGAGTAAGAATCCTTTAAAAAATAGAAGTGTTAATAGTTTTTTTTAGTTTTTTTAATCAATTAACAAAATGCAAATTGAATAAAAAAATGTAAATCAGATCAATATTTGGTGTGAATATGCTTTTTGTCAAAGCATCCATTTTTCTAGGTACATCTGCACACAGCTTTTGAAAGAACTCACCAGCAAGGTTGTTGCAAAAATGTTGAAGAGCTTACTACAGATCTTCTGTGGAGAAAGGTTTCTGCAAATCCTTTTGTCTCTTCATGGAATTCCACACAAACTCGATGATGTTGAGATCAGGATGCAGTGGGGGGCCATATCGCTACTTTCAACATGACTTTATGCTGAAGATAGTTCTTAATTATATTGGCTGTATGTTCAGGGTCATTGTCCTGTTGCAGAATAAATTTGGAGACAATCAAATGCCTCCCTGATAGTATAGCATGATGGTTAAGTATCTGCCTATATTTCTCAGCATTGACACACCATTCATCTTGACCAAACTCCATTTACTGAACTCTAACCCCACGCTTGCAAAGAACTTCCAACATGCTTTACTATTGCCTGCAGACACTCATTATTGTATTGTTCTCCATCCTTTCACTAAACAAACTGCCTTTTGTTCCAGTCAAATATTTCAAATTTTGACGTATCCGTCCTGAGCACCTGCTGCTATTTTTCTGAATCTCATACCTGGATATAGTCAGTCACTTTGCCTTGTTTCCATGTCGAAGTTATGTTTTTTTTTATCAAAATTTTTCCATGAAGACCACTTCTGGCCAGACTTCTTCAAGCAGCAAGTGGTATAGCCGGGCACCACTTGTTGCTATTTCTGAGCTGATGTCAGTGCTCTATGTCTTCCAGTTTTGAGAAGTAAGCATGATGTGCCTTTCATCTGCTGCACTAAGTCTGCTTAGCTGACCACAGATGTTATGGTCCTTAATTTTACACATTTCTTGGCATCCTCATTGACGAGTAATTGTTGCTGCTTCAGGAGGCCAAAGTCAGGAGTGCGGTGATGCTGCAGTGTCTGGGTGCTCATTAGATGTAGGCGCCAGTGAATGGAGTCCCTTCTTCCATTCAGTTCCCAGCAGTGGGCTTTGGGAAAATGGCCACCAGAAGCAGCGCAGGAGTAGATTGAGATCTCGGGATTATAAACTGTTTATCGAGCCAAAAGAAAACTGTATGCTAATCTAAAAAAAAAAAAGAAATTTACTAATAAATTTGTGCAGATTGTTTTATGCCAGAGATGTTATTAAGCATGCATTTGCCTCATTGCTTCCCAATGTTTCAAAATAATTTTAACTTTTATTATGTTTCTTTCTTGGCCTCTACTAAAGATTCATCTGTCAATACTAATTCAACCTAAATATTGCCAAATCATGTTTCATTAGAAATAAGTAGATGAACAAGTATTTTAAATGGAACAAAATTACAATTGAGAAGAAAATACAATAATTTACTGTTACTGACATCATCATTTTTTTTTCTGCAGATTTATCAGACTGTGAACTGAGCTCTTTCCCAACCGGGTTGTATTTAGCCACAAGTGCAGTTGCTGACAAAATCCTCTCAATCTCACTGACTAATAATCAGCTTAAAAGCCTTCCAGGAAAATTCTGTACTAATTTCAAAGAACTACAAGGTATGTGCTAACATCCCAATTTGCTGTGTAGCTAAAAAACAACAATGGTCTTTTGAGCTTTGATGGGAACCTGCAATTGTAACTACCAAGCCCTTGTATACCAGTCACATTGTATATATTAAAGAATACGTATAATTTCTAAAATAAAAAAATTCTGGACATCTCATGTTGACATGTCAGAAGTAAACTGTGGGTGCTGAGACCTTACCAGTTGCTAATATGAAGGGGCAGATGGATTATGATATACATTCATGGCAAAGGTCTTTGCATTCTTAAAATTGTTCCAGAAAATGAAGTATTTCTTCCAGAAAGTTATTGCATTTCTGCATGTTTTGTTATGCACATGTTTTTTTCTTTGCGTGTATTGGAACAACACACAAAAAAAAAGGAAAAAAGGAAATTGGACATAATTTCACACAAAAACCCCAGATTGGTCCTGACAAAATTATTGGCACCTTTCTGAAATTGTGGGTAAACAACTTTGTTTCAAGCATATGATGCTCGTTCCAACTCACCTGTGGGAATGAAAATCACACATGAAACAAGATAAAAAGGAAACAAGTTGAGTCAATCTTTGCATTGTGTGTCTGTGTGTGCCACACTAAGAAAGAGGAGAAGAAAACTACAGTTGGTGAAAAAAAAGTATTTTATCAGCCACCAATTGTGCAAATTCTCCCACTAAAAAAGATGAGAGAGGCCTGTAATTGACATCATAGGTAGACCACAACTATGAGAGTCAAAATGAGAAAACAATCCAGAAAATCAACTTGTCTGATTTGTCAAGATTTATTTAGCAAATTATGATGGAAAATAAGTATTTGATCATTAACAAATGTTCATCTCAATATTTTGTTATATATCCTTTGCTGGCAATGACAGAGGTCAAAGGTTTTCTGTGAGTCTTCACAAGGTTTGCACACACTGTTGGTGGTATGTTGGCCCATTCCTCCATGCAGTTCTCCTCTAGAGCAGTGATGTTTTGGACCTGTCGCTGGGCAATACGGACTTTCAGCTCTCTCCAAAGGTTTTCTATGGGGTTGAGATCTGGAGGCTAGCTAGGCCATTCCAGGACCTTCATATGCTTCTTACGAAGCCACTCCTTCATTGCCCTGGTTGTGTGCTTGGGATCATTATCATGCTGAAAGACCCATCCACGTTTCATCTTCAATGCCCTTGTTGATGGAAGGAGGTTTGCACTGAAAATCTCATGATTCATGGCCCCATTCATTCTTTCATGTACACGGATCTGTCGTCCTGGTCCCTTTGCAGAGAAACAGCCCCAAAGCATGATGTTGCCACCCCCATGCATCACAATAGATATGGTGTTCTTTGGATGCAACTCAGCATTCTGTCTCCTCCAAAGACAACGAGTTTTGTTTCTACCAAACAGTTCTACTTTGGTTTCATCAGACCATATGTCATTCTCCCAATACTCTTCTGGATAATCCAAATGCTCTCTAGCAACTTCAGATGGGCCCAGACATGTACTGGCTTAAGCAGGGGGACACGTCTGGCACAGCAGGATCTGAGTCCCTGGCGGCGTAGTGTTACTGATGGTAGCCTTTGTTACTGTGGTCCCAGCTCTATACAGATCATTCACTAGGTCCCCCCGTGTGGTTCTGTGATTTTTGCTCACCATTCTTGTGATCCTTTTGACCCCATGGGGTAAGATCTTGCATGGTGCCCCAGATCAATTGAGATTATCATTGGTCTTTTATGTCTTCCATTTTCTTATTGGTATTACATGCAATATGCTTATTGTCAGGTGGAACTTTTCTAACAAAAATTACATTTCATTAAATTTCCTTGTAATCTCTGTTTCACAGACTGTGAAAATTTGCTTGGAGTTTGAATTAAAGTACATACAAAATCCTTTTTCAAACAGAAGGCATTCACATGCTCAGATCTATCATATATCCACACAGCAAACAAATTAATTCTTATTTTGAAAAGTTGAATACAGAAAAATGCTAAATTCCCCTTTCTGATCCAAGTGGCAAACAGTCTATCCCAGGCTGCTGCTCTGTAGCAGAAGTACACCGGAATAATTTGAACTGGGTTTTTTTCAGACAATTTTGCTTCTCTCTGTTTTACCATGACACAAATGGGGAGAAATAATCACTACTAACCACAGAAAACCAAGCATCACAAATTATTGATTTTATTAAAATATATCTTACCATCCACATGTTGAAATATCTGTCCTTTAAAGTCAATTCATCCTTTGTATTAACAATAGCAATTGAAAGTGTTTTTCACAAGGCTGTTTAATAACTCCGTGAACTAGCAGACTTCTTATACTGTTTAAGATTTAGGGTATGTGCCCCAGATCAGTAAAAGCTGGGGTTTGGATGCTGTGTACTTGTGATTGTCAGCCTCATCTCTTGCCTGTGCTGTTTTGCCTCAGTTCTACCTGTTGCTGCTCCTGCTTCTTCTCCTTCCTCCCCTCATCCTACTACTTTTAACATTAACCTTGAGTGTCCACAACAGTTCCAGAGTGGCATATTGAACATGTAGAAATTGCTGTTCTTTCTTCATCCTCACCCCCAGACATGTTGCCAAAACGCGCCTTGGGGCTGGCACCATTTCAGCAGGAAAGGTTATACCGTGTGGAGCTGCATGTATTGTACTTACTCGATTTATATATATCTACTGTTCATGTAATGTGATGTGATACCCTCTCCTGCTGTTTATGTCGGTATTTTATTGCTGTGTCTCCCCCCCATCTGTTTTTATCAGTAAAGGATTTTGATATTTTTGTATATTTTTGATGCATATTGCCTTTTTTACCTCCCGTTTTGTAGCATGATCCACCATCCTCTGTGGAATTTTTTGTGAGTGTTTTTTCCAATCTAAATATAATTGTCATATTTGATGCATAATGGCTAATTTAGTAGCCTCTTTCAAGTGTTTCTAATGACAGATTTTAAAGTAATGCTAGGTCCAGTTTGCCTGCTGCATGACATAATCAGTTACTGCCTTTTTGCTGTTCTTACAGATGTTCCATTATAGGTTGAATACCATCACGTTGCAACATTGCAAATCAGGCAGACCACTGAGTTTTAGCAAAGCCTTCGGGGTGAGATTCACCATATAAGAATACTTGAAATGAATAGATGCTCTCCTGGCTATAGCCACCCTGTTCTTTGAACAGATATATTCCTTTAAGACGTTTTACACACTTAAATGCAAGCTATATGCAAGGTGTAAGGCAGCTGCTTTCATGTCCATGTGGTAATGAGGCAATGACCAAAAAGTTCAACTTAAATGTTGTGATGCAGTGACCCCTGTTACAGCTAGCGGGCGCTTCATGTGCTCCTCAGGATATGCATGGAGGCATATCTGTGGTTATAATGGTTGAACTAGCCATCTCCCACCTATGGGACTGGCTACAAGTATATAATGTGACCAGGTGGTCACATGGGGAAAAATGGATGGATCTGAGTGGTCTGTGTACCAGGTCCTGGAGGGCCTCTGGGTTGGGAGGTCCTGGGAGTAGGACTTGATCCCTGAGAGCACATGGGGAGGCCTTGGACCTGGGGGTCTGTGTGTTGGACTGTCCCAGATGGGGATGGACGTCCTGAATAGCGCACAGAGAGGACACGTGTGCAGAGTCCGTGATGGCTCTTCATTTGGGGAAGCTACAGCCTGTCTGAGGATCTGGACTGTCAGGTGGCCTGGTGAGCAAAGCATTGCCCGGGACGGTGATCCCAGCTTCCCTGAGAGAGTGAGTACTGACATGAGTCAGCTTATGGAGCAGGAGCTCCTAGAAGGTAACCCAGAGTATGGGGTGCTGTGCGGTCACCCACGGCAACTGGTCAGATAAGGATCAGCATGTTTAGAGACCGAGACCCAATGTCATGTGCGCTATATGACTAGGGACATTGATGAACTGTTCGGCGTACGGACACCCATGGTAACTGGACAAAGTGAGAGGTCCAGCATGTTTAGTGTCCGTGAGATAAAGCCGAATATGAAGTGTCTAAAGATAAAGCTGCAACTTAATGTCACCAGTCGGTGCCTATTGTGTTCTATGAAGTGTATATGATGAACTGTGCATAATCAGGTTTATGATGCCATAATAAACCGTGTGGACTGTTTAAGTAGAAAAACCGTGCCTAAGTGCTTGAATCCCGTGCCAAGCGAGTGTCCCCTGTCATGATCTCTGCAGGCAGAGATCATAGCAAGCCTATAGAGGGACAAGCTCTCGGAAGATGGAACTATACTGACCATGAACTAAGCCTGCCGCGCAACTAGAAATAGCCAGGTAGCATTTCCTATTTATCGCTAGATGCCCAGCTCTGGCCTAAGACCTAAATAGCTAGCAGAGGGAAATATAAGACCTGGCTCACCTCTAGAGAAATATTCCAAAGAAGACAGTAGCCCCCCACATATAATGACGGTGAGTTCAGATGAAACAACAAACGCAGCAGGAAAATAGTCTTAGCAAATTTGAGGTCCGCTTACTAGATAGCAGAAGACAGATAGTATACTTTCATGGTCAGCAGAAAAACACTAACAAAACACCATCCAGAGATTACCTTAAACTCTGGCATTAACTCATAACGCCAGAGTAGCAATCCCTGATCAACGAGAGCTTTCCAGACACAGTAACAAAACTTCAGCTGTGAACTGGAACAAATAGGCAAAACAAAACATGGACAAAAGTCCAACTTATCTAGTAGTTGTCTAGAAGCAGGAACAAGCACTGAGAGGCATCAGATAACATTGTTGACCGGCAAGAAACCACCAGAGAAATGAGCTTAAATAGCGACACCCACTACTGATGGAACCAGGTGAAACAGGAAAGAGGATGACAAGTCCAATTCCACAAGCGGCCACCGGGGGAGCCCAGAATCCAAATTCACAACAGTACCCCCCCCTCAAGGAGGGGGCACCGAACCCTCACCAGATCCACCAGGGCGACCAGGATGAGCCCTATGGAAGGCACGAACAAGATCAGAAGCATGAACATCAGATGCATTGACCCAAGAATTATCCTCCTGGCCGTAACCCTTCCAGTTGACCAGATACTGGAGTCTCCGTCTAGAAACACGAGAGTCCAAAATTTTCTCCACAACGTACTCCAACTCACCCTCAACCAACACCGGAGCAGGAGGCTCAACTGAAGGTACAACAGGTACCTCATACCTGCGCAATAACGACCGATGAAAAACGTTATGAATGGAAAAGGACGCAGGGAGGTCCAAACGGAAAGAAACAGGATTAAGAATCTCCAATATTCTATAAGGGCCGATGAACCGAGGTTTAAACTTAGGAGAAGAGACCCTCATAGGGACAAAACGAGAAGACAACCACACTAAATCTCCAACACAAAGCCGAGAACCAACACGACGATGACGGTTGGCAAAACGCTGAGTCTTCTCCTGAGACAACTTCAAATTGTCCATAACCTGCCCCCAGATGTGATGCAATCTCTCCACCACCGCATCCACTCCAGGACAATCCGAGGATTCCACCTGACCGGAGGAAAATCGAGGGTGAAACCCCGAATTACAGAAAAACGGGGACACCAAGGTGGAAGAACTGGCCCGATTATTGAGGGCGAACTCTGCCAATGGCAAAAAAGCAACCCAATCATCCTGGTCAGCAGAGACAAAACACCTCAGATATGTCTCAAGGGTCTGATTAGTCCGCTCGGTCTGGCCATTAGTCTGAGGGTGAAAAGCAGATGAAAAAGACAAATCTATGCCCATCCTAGCACAGAATGCCCGCCAAAATCTAGACACAAATTGGGTACCTCTGTCAGAAACAATATTCTCAGGAATACCGTGCAATCGGACAACATTCTGAAAAAACAGAGGAACCAACTCAGAAGAAGAAGGCAACTTGGGCAGAGGAACCAAATGGACCATTTTAGAGAAACGGTCACAGACCACCCAGATGACAGACATCTTCTGGGAAACAGGCAGATCTGAAATAAAATCCATCGAGATGTGTGTCCAAGGCCTCTTAGGAATAGGCAAGGGCAACAGCAGTCCGCTAGCCCGAGAACTACAAGACTTGGCCCGAGCACAAACGTCACATGACTGCACAAAGACTCGCACATCTCGTGACAGGGAAGGCCACCAGAAGGATCTTGCCACCAAATCCCTGGTACCAAAAATTCCGGGATGACCTGCCAATGCAGAAGAATGTACCTCAGAGATGACTCTGCTGGTCCAATCATCCGGAACAAACAGTCTATCAGGCGGACAACGATCCGGTCTATCCGCCTGAAACTCTTGCAAGGACCGCCGCAGATCAGGAGAAACGGCCGACAAAACTACTCCCTCCCTAAGGATACCTGTGGGTTCAGAATTACCAGGAGAGTCCGGGTCAAAACTCCTAGAAAGGGCATCTGCCTTAACATTCTTAGAACCCGGTATGTATGACACCACAAAATTAAAGCGAGAAAAAAATAAAGACCAGCGCGCCTGTCTAGGATTCAGGCGTCTGGCAGTCTCAAGATAAATCAAATTTTTGTGGTCAGTCAATACCACCACCTGATGCCTAGCCCCCTCGAGCCAATGGCGCCACTCCTCAAACGCCCACTTCATGGCCAAAAGCTCCCGATTCCCAACATCATAATTCCGCTCTGCGGGCGAAAATTTACGAGAAAAGAAGGCACAAGGCCTAATGACGGAGCAGTCGGAACCTTTCTGCGACAACACTGCCCCAGCTCCGATCTCCGAAGCGTCAACCTCAACCTGAAAAGGCAGATTCACATCAGGCTGACGCAACACAGGGGCAGAGGCAAAACGGCGCTTAAGCTCCTGAAAGGCCTCTACAGCATGAGGGGACCAATTAGCAACATCAGCGCCTTGTCTGGTCAAATCAGTCAGTGGTTTAACGACATCCGAAAAACCAGCAATAAATCGGCGGTAAAAGTTGGCAAAGCCCAAAAATCTCTGAAGACCCTTAAGAGAGGAGGGCTGAGTCCAGTCACAAATAGCTTGCACCTTGACGGGATCCATCTCAATGGAAGAGGGAGAAAAAATATACCCCAAAAAGGAAATTTTCTGGACCCCAAAAACGCACTTAGACCCCTTCACACATAAAGAATTAGACCGCAGAACCTGAAAAACTCTCCTGACCTGCTGGACATGAGAGTCCCAGTCATCAGAAAAAATCAGAATATCATCCAGATATATTATCATAAATTTATCCAGAAAATCGCGGAAAATATCATGCATAAAAGACTGGAAAACTGAAGGGGCATTAGAAAGACCAAAAGGCATGACCAAATACTCAAAGTGGCCCTCGGGCGTATTAAATGCGGTCTTCCACTCATCCCCCTGCCTGATCCGCACCAAATTATACGCCCCACGAAGATCAATTTTAGAGAACCACTTAGCACCCTCTATACGAGCAAACAAATCAGTAAGCAATGGCAATGGGTATTGATACTTAACAGTGATCTTATTCAGAAGCCGATAATCAATACATGGTCTCAAAGAGCCGCCTTTTTTTGAGACAAAGAAAAACCCAGCTCCCAAGGGAGAAGAAGATGGACGAATATGTCCCTTTTCCAAAGACTCCTTTATATATTCCCGCATAGCAGCATGTTCCGGCACAGACAAATTAAACAAACGACCCTTTGGATATTTACAACCCGGTATCAAATCTATGGCACAATCGCACTCACGGTGCGGAGGTAACGACCCAAGCTTGGGTTCGTCAAAGACGTCTTGATAATCAGAGAGGAACTCAGGGACTTCAGAGGGAATGGACGACGAAATAGAAACCAAAGGTACGTCCCCATGAATACCCTTACATCCCCAGCTCAACACAGACATTGCTCTCCAGTCCAAGACTGGGTTGTGAGACTGCAACCATGGCAATCCCAGTACCAAATCGTCATGTAAATTATACAGCACCAGGAAACGAATACTCTCCTGGTGATCCGGATTGATACGCATGGTTACTTGTGTCCAGTATTGTGGTTTATTATTAGCCAATGGGGTGGAGTCAATCCCCTTCAGAGGAATAAGAGTCTCCAAAGGCTCTAAATCAAAACCACAACGATTGGCAAAGGACCAATCCATAAGACTCAGGGCGGCGCCAGAGTCAACATAGGCGTCCGTGGCAATGGATGACAAAGAGCAAATCAGGGTTACAGACAAAATAAACTTAGACTGAATGGTGCCAATGGAAACAGACTTATCAAGCTTCTTTGTACGCCTAGAGCATGCTGATATAACATGAGTAGAATCCCCACAATAGAAACACAATCCATTCTTCCGTCTAAAATTCTGTCGCTCGCTCCTGGACAGAATTCTATCACACTGCATACTTTCTGGCGTCTTTTCCATAGACACCGCCAGATGGTGCACCGGTTTGCGCTCCCGCAGACGCCTATCAATCTGAATAGCCATTGTCATGGACTCATTCAGACCTGCAGGCAAAGGGAACCCCACCATAACATCCTTAACGGCATCAGAGAGACCTTCTCTGAAAGTTGCCGCCAAGGCGCACTCATTCCACTGAGTAAGCACAGACCATTTACGGAATTTTTGGCAGAAAACTTCAGCTTCGTCTTGCCCCTGAGATAGTGCCATCAAAGTTTTTTCTGCCTGAAGTTCCAAATGAGGTTCCTCATAAAGCAAGCCCAAGGCCAGAAAAAACGCATCCACATCGCGTAACGCAGGATCCCCTGCTGGCAATGAGAAGGCCCAATCTTGAGGGTCACCCCTGAGCAAGGAAATCACAATCCTAACCTGCTGAGCAGGGTCTCCAGCTGAACGAGACTTCAGGGACAAATAAAGCTTACAATTATTTCGGAAATTCTGGAAGCTAGCTCTATTCCCTGTGAAGAACTCCGGCAAAGGAATTCTCGGCTCAGATACCGGAGCATGTACCACAAAATCTTGTAAATTTTGTACTTTCGTGATGAGATTATTCAAACCCGCAGTTACACTCTGGAAATCCATTATTGTCAGGTGCACACAGAGCATACAGAGATTAGGAGGAGAGAGAGAAAAAAGACTGCAGCAAGGCAGACTGGAGGAAAAAAAAAAAAAAAAAAAATTCCAGCAGACTTCTTATAACTCTCCTTTCTCAACCTGGGTCTTTAACACTTTAGGGGCCGGTCAAACTGTCATGATCTCTGCAGGCAGAGATCATAGCAAGCCTATAGAGGGACAAGCTCTCGGAAGATGGAACTATACTGACCATGAACTAAGCCTGCCGCGCAACTAGAAATAGCCAGGTAGCATTTCCTATTTATCGCTAGATGCCCAGCTCTGGCCTAAGACCTAAATAGCTAGCAGAGGGAAATATAAGACCTGGCTCACCTCTAGAGAAATATTCCAAAGAAGACAGTAGCCCCCCACATATAATGACGGTGAGTTCAGATGAAACAACAAACGCAGCAGGAAAATAGTCTTAGCAAATTTGAGGTCCGCTTACTAGATAGCAGAAGACAGATAGTATACTTTCATGGTCAGCAGAAAAACACTAACAAAACACCATCCAGAGATTACCTTAAACTCTGGCATTAACTCATAACGCCAGAGTAGCAATCCCTGATCAACGAGAGCTTTCCAGACACAGTAACAAAACTTCAGCTGTGAACTGGAACAAATAGGCAAAACAAAACATGGACAAAAGTCCAACTTATCTAGTAGTTGTCTAGAAGCAGGAACAAGCACTGAGAGGCATCAGATAACATTGTTGACCGGCAAGAAACCACCAGAGAAATGAGCTTAAATAGCGACACCCACTACTGATGGAACCAGGTGAAACAGGAAAGAGGATGACAAGTCCAATTCCACAAGCGGCCACCGGGGGAGCCCAGAATCCAAATTCACAACAGTCCCCCAATACACTCAGTAAGTGGAGTCTTACAATGTTTTTATTTGCAAACCTACGAAATAAATCCAAACTTTATTATCCACTTAACAGCTTCAACATCTGTATTTGTCTGTTGCCATGGGCAACTGCACCACCGTATTACTCGTAGGTGCAGCAGTGGCTTTGCTCTAGTCTCTGGGTCTGGTCTGTGTTCAGTCTCACACAGACTGGCATACACAACCTTTTGCTTGCAAACCAACCCTTACTTGCAGGATTAAAGTAGAATTGTGGCCATGGGCCACTTCCAAGACCCGAACTGGCAGGATAGATCCTTTCCACTACCTTCCTACAGATCTCTGTAAAAATAAAAGTCCATGTCAGGTTTTGCTAAATCTGCCCTCATTACGGGTGGAAGAAAAACAATTACGACAGCGATGTAGAAAAGGGTTCTTTACAGTTAGAGCAGTCAGATTGGAATGCCCTACCATAAGAGGTAGTAATGGCAGACACTATAACAGCTTTTAAAAAAGGGCTGGATGATTTCCTCAATTTACATAACGTTGCGAATTATTGTTAATTTAGTGACAAAATGAACAATTGGTGGAGAAAGGTTGAACTTGATGGACCTATGTCTTTTTTCAACCTATGTAACTATGACTTGGTGAAATAGCTTAATCCAATCCACACTCACTTTTATTTTGCATTGTAACCACACCTTTGGCTATAATTAGCACGCTCTCCAGCGAGTGGAGTATGTTTCCATACACATCATTGGGGACACATAATGACCCTCGTATATGGTTCCAATCACTGCCTCACACAGGGAACATGAGTTATTTGTTCAAACACAGTGCAACCAGAATGTTCCAGGCATTGTTGCTTACAAGCCCAGTTGAAAGGATTTGCTTTTTGATAGAGAGGAGTAAATTGTTTACTGTATGGGTTTCGTCGCCTATGCTTATAAGGTGTAAAACAGCTAAAGAGTAATTAACCTTACAACAATGAAAAGACTGAGGACAGGATGAGAAGACAACACTGTGCCCTGTTGCAGTTGGGAATAAGATCATGTTAATTGAGGAAGCGATGTA
Source organism: Ranitomeya variabilis (assembly GCF_051348905.1). Classification (NCBI taxonomy): domain Eukaryota; kingdom Metazoa; phylum Chordata; class Amphibia; order Anura; family Dendrobatidae; genus Ranitomeya; species Ranitomeya variabilis. Next base: position 115,007,499 of record NC_135235.1, on the reverse strand, counting down.
GTAGGAGGTGCATAACTACCAAATGTTGATTTAAATATATTTAATGCCTATGCATAAAGATATCACCACCTATCATTGTTGTGGTGGTGTATCACTGCCACTCAAAACATTCACCTAATGGGCCATAAATTATACTTTCAGTTCCTGTCCATAGTTGCCTCTTCATCAGTCTGTCTATCGTTACTCTTGAGCTCAAGACCAAGTTAAGAGAGCCGCCCACGTTATCCAGCACCCCTTTCTGTGAGAAATAATGGTAGCTGGGTATCTTCCAGCAAGGCTAAGTGCATTCCATTCTTAAAAGGCAGTGGAGTCTGCCAAGTGGTATAGCAGTGGCTGCACCACCAGGAACCTAACCAGATAGGAGTTTAATTGGCACACTAGTGGATTACTGGAAGCATACACTTGTTTCCTTGTCACACAATTGAGGATGGATATCTTATGGTGAGACAAAGAATGAGGAGGAGGAGACAGAGCACAACAAGGAGCATGTGCAGCAGGATATGAACACAACTCACTGCAAAAGATTTGTTGGCTACCGGTAGGAAAAAGAATACCCACAACAAAGGTGTTCACACGTAAGACCGTCCAACACCATGACTAAATCTTTCTGGGACACAATCTCTGTGTTCTCCATCTATTCTGACCTCATGTCATCCGAGTACACATAAATAATTTTGATTTCTGTAGCGCCAACATATTCCGCAGCACTTTACATTTCAGAGGGGACTTGTACAGATAATATAGACATACCAGAGTGAACTCATAATTTTACAGATATCAAGAGGAGTGAGGGCCCTGCTCGTAAGCTTACAATCTATGAGGAGACAGGGAGACACAAAAGGTAGATGATAAAAAGCGCTTGTATTGTACGGTCCAGCCATCAATATAATAAGTAGGGTATCCAGTAAGGTTGCATTAACTGGTGAACAGTCAATATGTGTACAGTACCGATACAGAGTGCTATTAAGTACATGGAGGGTATGTAAACAAATGTTACAAAGGACCAGACTAATTGTTCATCTCATACAATAAATCAGCTGGAAAAACTTGTTGGTATGAAATATCTTCCTTCACATGCTGTGTCTTAAGGTACTATGGGACAGGACAGCCAGAGGTATCACTGACAAAATTAAAAGCCTACAATATAAATTATTAACTGTTTTGATGTTGGCATACGGGGAAAGTGCTGCAGACCTCTTACTCAAACTGACATGTTCACTGTGAGAGATAACATTATCCTGCTGTGAGTTAGATGAGTGAAATGCCACATATTGCATGACTCTTCCCTCCACTAATGTGCTTTTTACTAGTCAAAGGATGCCAGTTGCGACCTGTGTTTCATAGTACATCTGACCAGAAGGCCGATCATAGTGGTGGTGATTCTCCTGCTATTTGTGGCTCCCACATTCTTTGCTGTGCTACGTTTTTTTTCTTTTACTTTACACCGTCAATTGCCACTTTTCATTTTACGATACATTTTTTCACTACTATATTTAAGTTTTGTCAATCTTTTCAAGCTAAGAAACCCCCCCCTTGCCAAAAAGACATAGCAAGAAAAGTTACTTAAATACACATCCAGAAAGCCAAATTCAGCAAAACGAAGCAGTATTGGTGTGGTGTGTACATATATTAAATTAGACTAATAAAAAAAGATGTGCAAAAATAGATGTGCACAGTGTGATGATGATGGGTAAGAACCCACTGCACCAGGGGCCTGCCTTGGAGAGCTATAACTAAGCGACTGTCTGTTTTTTGCTAGAGTCTCTGGTGGTGAGGATATGGTTGGCCGCAGGTAGTCGCCAGGTGTCACTCCAGGGCATTCCCCCGGGCATGCAGCACCTGAACCACAGGTCAGAGCAGGTATGTGAAGTACAGGAGAATGGGACAGAAGCATACGGTTTTAGGTCGGGACAGGGAGCCCAGGTTCACTGTAGAAAGCTGGGGTCAGGAATGGAGAGGTCAAAAAAAAGGGCAAATGTTCTGGGTCAGTAACAGGAAGGTCAAACCAAACATGTACCAAAGCACATACCTAGGGATTGACTGCAAATGAGAACCTAAGCTCATGTAAAGGTGAGGAGAAAGCAGTTGCCTTATATATCCCTAGCCTGGCAGAGGATAGGCTGGGGAAAACAAACTGTGCAGGACACAGCAGGGTCACATTTCTGCAGGATCTGGACGTGCCCCCTATAGCCAGTTGGAGACAGCAGGGATGTTCAGCATAGTTGGAAGTGCTGCATGAGGACTCGGCACAGTTGTCTTACACAGGGAGGAGCAGAGCAGCATACGCAGTGAGTAGGGCAGCACTGAGAAGATGTGTGAGTCGCCAGCATGACACACAGTTTAATGTCTTGGTTTTTTAAAACTTTTTTTGCCATCTAACCTGCTAGGCTGGTATTCACACTTAAAAAATGCCAGAAACTGCAACAGGCCACTCTATTGGTGTGGTGTGTAAGGATATTAAATTTAACTAAAACTACAGGTGTTCACTTGCACCACTTTATGAGTTAGACATCCACAGATAAATGTTTGTTTTTTTTGTTCATTTTCTTTGGAATATTCAAAACACAATAATTTCTTCCTTAACATAAAGAATTTCTCAACAAATGCAAAATGTCATTATAGTCGCTAGCTTTTGACAAGCATGCTTTTCTTGACTGATTCAGTCAATTCAGTTCTTTTTTTATTTGAAAAATATTGGGTTTCGTTGTTGCTTTCCCAGTGTATTAAAAATTAAGAACAAAATGTATAATTAAAATGTCTCAGTCAGGACAAGCTGCCCACTCAGCTTCACTAATGCATTGATTAATCACACTGGTACTACTGCTGGCACCATTCCTATCTATCAGTCCTCCTGTCAATCTCTGTAGTATTTGCAATATACTACTCTCATATCCTTCACTGCTAAAGTGATTCAACATATTACTGTTGTGAATGTTCACTGTTTTAGGGCTTTGTCTTCCTCTCTAAATTGCTAAACTGTGGGCTTTTATGTCCTTTAACTATCCTGAATTATCTTAAAATATTTGCTGCATTCCCTGCCTTGGCTTTTATGTAGATTATGATAGTACAGTACCTCCTGATTGGCTGCACTATACCATATGATGTGACATCTGCAAGGCATTATGGGAAAGCCAACATGTCCGTTCCTATAGTAATTTGATCCTTCAGTAGCTGATGCAATGCAGTCTTCAAATGTTTAAATTGGCGGTGGACTTTTTTGGTGATTTTGCTCAAATTGTTTGTATTTGTCAGGGCAAGCAAATTTCATAAAATTAAACATTCTCTTTTGCATCTAATTGATTCACTCATCTCAGTTTTCAATATATTATGTTTTAAGAGAATCTGTCAGAAGATTTTCCAATATAAACTAAAGCCACCACCTTTAACTCCTGTTGTACCGCAGTCCAGCAATCTATATACAAGCCCCAAACTCACCCCACACCAATATCTAATCCCGTCCCCATGGGTGTTGATAGTCCTTGGCCAGTGCCTCCTTTATCCCCGCATACAAAAATGGTTATTCTCACCTTCCGATGGCCCCCGATCTCCTCAGCGGCGCTCCCGGATGCTTCCGTTCCCAGGGATGCATTGCGCGAAGGACCTTTGTGACGTCAGGGCCACGTGACCGCGACGTCATCCCAGATCCTTCACGCAATGCATCCCTGGGAACGGAAGATGCCGCATGCACTGCTGAGAGGCGGGAGGACTCCGGGGGCCATCGGAAGGTAAGTATATCAATATTTTTTTTTTAATTCTTTTTTTAACAGAAATATGGTTCCCAAGGGCCTGGAGGAGAGTCTCGTCTCCTCCAGACCTGGGTACCACCGCACATGAAGTGCTCACTTTACGCATGGTGGGCATAGCCACATGCGTAAAGTGAGCGTTTCAATGCATTCCTATGTGTGCGGAATCGCCGCTATTCCGCACAAAGAATGAGCATGCTGCTTATTTTTCTGCGATGCGATTCCGCCGCGGAAAAATATGCAGCATTAGCGCAGCATTGCGGAATCCCATTGAATTCAATGGGCTGTGTTGTGCATGCGTTTTCATGGTGAAAAAACACTGCAAAAACAGATACAATCCACAACGTGTGCACATAGCCTAAATCTCACACCTAAGCAACTGAAGCACAGGCCTGCACAGGCACACTTTACTCTTCTACTACCGGCACATGTACATTACAGGACTTTTCTTTTCTGTGAGTAGGGCAGATAAAATCATGTCTGCGCAGATGTGTGCTTCAACTGTGTAGGCACAAGATTGGAAGCCCTGTGTGGGTGCTGTTGGACTCGTCATCCACATCTGTCTAGGTTGGAGGACGCAATTGGGGTGATAGAGGAGGCATCGGGCTAAGACCGTGCCATCTTCAAATTGGGAGAATTATAAAGAGAATGTTTTGGATATGCAGGGGCCTTATATATAGATTGCTGGAGTACAGTACAATAGGAGTTAAAGGTGGAGGATTTAGTTTATATTGGGAAAACAGGTTGTTACGTTCCATTTACCGTAATTAGGGTTGAGCGAAACGGATCGGTCATTTTCATAAGTCGCCGACTTTTGGCAAAGTCGGCGTCTCATGAAACCCGACCCGATCCCTGTGTGGGGTCGACCACGCGGTACGCGACTTTCGCGCCAAAGTCGCGTTTCAATGACGCTAAAAGCGCCATTTCTCAGCCAATGAAGGTGGACGCAGAGTGTGGGCAGCGTGATGACATAGATCTCAGTCCCCACCATCTTAGAGAAGGGCATTGCAGTGATTGGCTTGCTTTCTGCGGCGTCACAGGGGCTATAAAGGGGCGTTCCCGCCGACCGCCATCTTACTGCTGCTGATCTGAGCGTAGGGAGAGGTTGCTGCCGCTTCTTCAGAAGCAGGGATAGTGTTAGGCAGGGTACATAAAGCTACAAACCGCTTGTGCTGTAGCGATTTCCACTGTCCAACACCACCTTTTGTTTGCAGGGACAGTGGAAGCTACATTTTTTTTCCTCAGCGCTGTAGCTCATTGGGCTGCCCTAGAAGGCTCCCTGACCCTGATAGCTGCGTTGCTGTGTGTGTACGCCGCTGTGCAAACCAACTGCTTTTTTCAAAGCACAAATCCTCTTGTTCCTTCCTTTCTGCACAGCTATCTTGTTTGTTTGTCCACACTTTTGTTTTTTTTGTGCAGCTGTCCACTCCTTGTTATTGCTGCATGCCATACCTTGCTGAGATTACTGCAGGGAGATAGTAATTGCAGGACAGTCCCTTTTTTTTTTTTTTTTTTAATTCTCCCTGAAAAAAAAAACATAGTGGGAGATTAAGATTGGCATTTGTGCTTGAGTGCCGGTCTTGTGTGTGCCATCTGTCACAAATTATTGGGGCACATAAAACCTAGTGTGTCATACTGGGAATTTTTTTAATTCTCCCTGAAAAAAAACCATAGTGGGAGATTAAGATTGGTATTTGTGCTTGAGTGCCGGTCTTGTGTGTGCCATCTGTCTCAAATTATTGGGGCACATAAAACCTAGTGTGTCATACTGGGAATTTTTTTAATTCTCCCTGACAAAAAAAACATAGTGGGAGATTAAGATTGGCATTTGTGCTTGAGTGCCGGTCTTGTGTGTGCCATCTGTCTCAAATTATTGGGGCACATAAAACCTAGTGTGTCATACTGGGAATTTTTTTTTTTTTTTTTTTAATTCTCCCTGAAAAAAAAACATAGTGGGAGATTAAGATTGGCATTTGTGCTTGAGTGCCGGTCTTGTGTGTGCCATCTGTCTCAAATTATTGGGGCACATAAAACCTAGTGTGTCATACTGGGAATTTTTTTAATTCTCCCTGACAAAAAAAACATATTGGGAGATTAAGATTGGCATTTGTGCTTGAGTGCCGGTCTTGTGTGTGCCATCTGTCTCAAATTATTGGGGCACATAAAACCTAGTGTGTCATACTGGGAATTTTTTTAATTCTCCCTGAAAAAAAACATAGTGGGAGATTAAGATTGGCATTTGTGCTTGAGTGCCGGTCTTGTGTGTGCCATCTGTCTCAAATTATTGGGGCACATAAAACCTAGTGTGTCATACTGGGAATTTTTTATTTTTTTTTTTAATTCTCCCTGAAAAAAAAACATAGTGGGAGATTAAGATTGGCATTTGTGCTTGAGTGCCGGTCTTGTGTGTGCCATCTGTCTCAAATTATTGGGGCACATAAAACCTAGTGTGTCATACTGGGAATTTTTTTAATTCTCCCTGACAAAAAAAACATATTGGGAGATTAAGATTGGCATTTGTGCTTGAGTGCCGGTCTTGTGTGTGCCATCTGTCTCAAATTATTGGGGCACATAAAACCTAGTGTGTCATACTGGGAATTTTTTTAATTCTCCCTGAAAAAAAACATAGTGGGAGATTAAGATTGGCATTTGTGCTTGAGTGCCGGTCTTGTGTGTGTCATCTGTCTCAAATTATTGGGGCACATAAAACCTAGTGTGTCATACTGGGAATTTTTTTTTTTTTAATTCTCCCTGAAAAAAAAACAGTGGGAGATTAAGATTGGCATTTGTGCTTGAGTGCCGGTCTTGTGTGTGCCATCTGTCTCAAATTATTGGGGCCCATAAAACCTAGTGTGTCATACTGGGATTTTTTTTATTTTTGTTTAAATTCTCCCTGACAAAAAAACATAGTGGGAGATTAAGATTGGCATTTGTGCTTGAGTGCCGGTCTTGTGTGTGCCATCTGTCTCAAATTATTGGGGCACATAAAACCTAGTGTGTCATACTGGGAATTTTTTAAATTCTCCCTGAAAAAAAAAACATATTGGGAGATTAAGATTGGCATTTGTGCTTGAGTGCCGGTCTTGTGTGTGCCATCTGTCTCAAATTATTGGGGCACATAAAACCTAGTGTGTCATACTGGGATTTTTTTTTTTTTTAATTCTTCCTGAAAAAAAAAAACATAGTGGGAGATTAAGATTGGCATTTGTGCTTGAGTGCCGGTCTTGTGTGTGCCATCTGTCTCAAATTATTGGGGCCCATAAAACCTAGTGTGTCATACTGGGACTTTTTTTAATTTTGTTTAAATTCTCCCTGACAAAAAAAACATAGTGGGAGATTAAGATTGGCATTTGTGCTTGAGTGCCGGTCTTGTGTGTGCCATCTGTCTCAAATTATTGGGGCACATAAAACCTAGTGTGTAACATTGGGCCTGATTTTCCTTTCATTGTCAGCCACCTATAAAGGTATATATAAATCCTACAGAAGTTTGAGTTCACCTTATAAGTTGTTTTACAGTAACAGATACCGTTAATTTGGTTACGTTTTGCAAACAATGAGGAAGTCTTGTGGAAGAGGTCGTGGCCGTGGGCGGTCATTGTCAGCTGGTAATGATGGTAGTGGTGGTGGAGCATCAGGTGGTCATGGTAAAAGCAGTACAGCACCTAAGTCTCGAGTTGTTGAGCCAGGTTCGTCGTCTGGCTACACAAGGCCTCGAACGCTCCCTTTTCTGGGAGTAGGAAAACCGCTTTTAAAGCCAGAGCAGCAAGAACAAGTTTTGGCTTTCCTTGCTGACTCAGCCTCTAGCTCTTTTGCCTCCTCTTCTGAAAGTGCTAAATGTAAAAGCAGCGCGTCGTTAGTGGATGTTCACGGTCAGGGACAAGTCGCTTCCTTGTCTTCTTCACCCAGAACAAGAGAGAAGGATGCGTCAGGCGACACAACGGGTTACTCCATGGAGCTCTTTACACATACCGTTCCTGGGTTAGACAGTGAAACAGTTAACAGGCCATGCCCATTAGAAGTTGAATCGGACATGGATTGCACTGATGCACAGCCACAGCCAGATTACTATGCTGTTCCTTTGACTCAGACCAGAACATTGCCCTCGCAGTGTACTGAGCCAGAATCAAACCCAGCTGAGACTATGGTGCCCCGTCACGAACGCTATACCACCGGCTTACACGGTGACACAGACGAAGTTGCACACGAGATAGAAGAGGAGGTCATAGATGACCCAGTTGTTGACCCCGATTGGCAGCCATTGGGGGAACAGGGTGCAGGCGGCAGTAGTTCTGAAGCGGAGGAGGAGGAGCCGCAGCAGGCATCAACATCACAACAGGTTCCATCTGCCGGGCCCGTATCTGGCCAAAAACGCGTGGCAAAACCAAAACCAGTTGGAGGACAACGTGGCCATCCGGTTAAAGAAGCTCAGTCTACAATGCCTGAAAAGTTATCCGATAGTAGAAAGAGTGCATTTTTTTAAACAACATCCAAATGATCAGCGCAAAGTCATCTGTCAAAAATATTCAACTACCTTAAGCAGAGGTCAGAATCTTAAAAGTCTAAATACAAGTTGCATGCATAGACATTTAACCACCATGCATTTGCAAGCCTGGTCTAACTACCAAACGTCCCTAAAGGTTGCAGCACCCTCGGCCAATGAAGCTAGTCAGCAACAGTACATCCCTTCCCTCACTGTAAGCCCACCATTTCCCGCACCACCTGCAGTATCAGTGCAGCTTTCATCTCCAGGCCAAAGCAGTCAGGGAATCACCAGGTTCGTAGGAGGAAACACTGCATGTAGGGCACCGGCAAGAATACCATCTCCAACCCTCTCTCAGTCTGCCATGTCCACCGGCACCACCGCTAGTTCCACGATCTCCAGCTCTCTAGTCCAGCTCACCCTACATGAGACTCTTGTTAGGAAAAGGAAGTACTCATCCTCGCATCCGCGTACACAGGGTTTGAACGCCCACATTGCTAGACTAATCTCATTAGAGATGATGCCCTACCGGTTAGTTGAAAGCGAAGCTTTCAAAGCACTGATGGACTATGCTGTACCACGCTACAAGCTACCCAGTCGACACTTCTTTTCTAGAAAAGCCATCCCAGCCCTCCAACAGCATGTTAAAGACCGCATCGTCCATGCACTCAGGCAATCTGTGACTACAAAGGTGCACCTGACAACAGATGCATGGACCGGTAGGCATGGCCAGGGACGTTACGTGTCCATCACGGCACACTGGGTGAATGTGGTGGATGCAGGGTCCACAGGGGACAGCAATATTGGGACAGTTCTGCCTAGCCCACGGTCTAGGAAACAGTTGGCTGTAGGCGTTCGCCCCCCCTCCTCCTCTTCCTCGTCCTCCTGCAGAAGCGAGAGCTTGTCCACAGACCGCAGTCGCACAACCACTCCATCCGCAGCTGCCACTGTTGCACACCAGGTGTTCCATTATGGGACAGCTAGTGGCAAGCGTCAGCAGGCTGTATTGGCAATGAAGTGTTTGGCCGACAACAGACACACCGCGGAAGTTCTGTCCGAGTTCTTGCAGAAAGAAACTCAGTCATGGCTGGGCACTGTACATCTTGAGGCAGGCAAGATAGTGAGTGATAACGGAAGGAATTTCATGGCTGCCATAGCCCTTTCCCAACTGAAACACATTCCTTGCCTGGCTCACACCTTAAACCTGGTGGTGCAGTGCTTCCTGAAAAGTTATCCGGGGTTACCCGACCTGCTTCTCAAAGTGCGCAGACTTTGCTTGCATATCCGCCGTTCGCCCGTACACTTCAGCCGTATGCAGAACTATCAGCGGTCTTTGAACCTTCCCCAGCATCGCCTAATCATCGACGTTGCAACAAGGTGGAACTCCACACTGCACATGCTTCAGAGACTGTGCGAACAGAGGCGTGCTGTTATGTATTTGTGGGAGGATACACGGACAGGCAGTTGGATGGCAGACATGGAGTTGTCAGGTGTGCAGTGGTCGAAGCTACAAGACCTGTGTCAAGTCCTTCAGTGTTTTGAGGAATGCACACGGCTGGTTAGTGCAGACAACGCCATAATAAGCATGACCATCCCCCTAATGCGTCTGCTGATGCAAAGTTTGACGCACATAAAGGAGCAGGCGTCTGCAGCCGAGGAAGAGGAAAGCCTTGATGACAGTCAGCCACTGTCTGGTCAGGGCCGTGTAGAGAACGCGGTAGCGGGCGAAGAGGAGGAGGAGGACGAGGAGGATGATGGGGATGAGTACTTTTTTAATGAGGAAGCTTCTCCTGGGCCAACAGAAATTAGTGGCGTTGCAAGGCCGGGTTCTGTTTTTTTAAGGGAGACAAGTGACGTAGATTTGCCTGTAACTGCCCCTCAAACCAGCACAACCGCAGATTTGACAACTGGAACTTTGGCCCACATGGCGGATTATGCCTTACGTATCCTCAAAAGGGACCCACGCATTATTAAAATGATGACCGATGACGATTACTGGTTGGCCTGCATCCTTGACCCTCGCTATAAAGGCAAATTGCAAAATATTATGCCACATGAGAACCTCGAACAAATATTAACAACCAAATAAGCAACTCTTGTAGACCGTTTGATTCAGGCATTCCCAGCACACAGCGCCGGTGATGGTTCTCACACGAGCTGCAGGGGGCTACAGGGCAGAGGTGTTAGAGGTGCACAAATCAGAAGTGGCGTTGGACAGAGGGGTTTTCTGACCAGGTTGTGGAGTGATTTCGCAATGACCGCAGACAGGACAGGTACTGCAGCATCTATTCAAAGTGACAGGAGACAACATTTGTCCAGTATGGTTACTAACTATTTTTCATCCCTTATCGATGTTCTCCCTCAACCGTCATTCCCATTTGATTACTGGGTATCCAAATTAGACACCTGGCCTGAATTGGCAGAATATGCATTGCAGGAGCTTGCTTGCCCAGCAGCTAGTGTGCTATCAGAAAGAGTATTCAGTGCTGCTGGTTCAATACTGACCGAAAAAAGGACTCGTCTGGCTACCCAAAATGTGGATGATCTAAACCTTCATTAAAATGAACCACTCCTGGATTTCAAATTATTTTGCCCCACCTTTCCCGGCTGACACCTAGCTTTCCTATAAAAAGGTCTTGCTTGTGGACTGGTCTTACTGAGTGTTCCAATCTCTTAATTTGCAGCAGCTGTTTGTCTAGCATACCACATGTTTACACATCCCTCAATGGGAAAACTCCCCCCAAGGGGCCGTGGTCTCGCCACTTGGCGCAAGCACCCGTTAGAGTGCCGTTTGTCTGAAGAGGTGGGTGTGCCCGCTTTTGGTCGACGGCACTGCCACTGGGTCCCTCATAGTACAATAAAGTGTCTCTGACGGTGGTGGCACGCACCCAACGTCAGACACACCGTTGTAACATGAGGGGCCCTGGGACGGTACCGCCAGCCACAAGAGAGTTCACCCCCCCAGCTCAAACTGTGCTCTACCACGTGCAAAATTATCTCTCACAGCTCCACCAATGTTTAGTCTATGCGCTGACGTCATTCAATGCCTGGCACTGACAATACCAATTTGTTGACATCTATGATGCTAGTTAAAATAGTCTGGGTCAGTGTCCTATATTGACACCAGTAAATACTTAGTGCCAAATTACTATGTCTGAAACTCAGCAGAGGAGCCCACCCCTGTACCTAAGTATGCCACACTTTTGTTTTTTTGTTTTGTTGTTTTGCGAGACATTAACATCTATTTATTTTTTGGGAGTACTAACTGTGTCAGACACTCCTTGCAATCGTCCTCCGCTGACCACACTAATGCTGCCTGTGTACCCATGTAACCTATTTAAAACTGCATAGAGCCTATTTTTATTTATTTTAGGCCCAGTAAGCCTGTCTGCGGTCCCTCCTTGCAATCGTCCTCCGCTGACCACACCAATGCTGCCCGTGTACCCTTGGAACCTATTTTAAAGTGCATATAGCCCCTTTTTTAATTGTAGGCGTACTAAGTCTGTCTGCGGTCCCTCCTTCCAATACTCCTCCACTGACCACACCAATGCTGCCCGTGTACCCCTGGAACCTATTTAAAAGTTCATAGAGCCTATTTATATATTTTATTTAATATTAATAAATCCATGATGGACTACGCTGTACCACGCTACAAGCTAACCAGTCGACACTTCTTTTGCGAGAAAAGCCATCCCAACCCTCCACCAGCATGTAAAAGACCGCATTGTCCATGCACTCTGGCAATCTGTGAGTACAAAGGTGCACCTGACAACAGACGCATTGACCTGTAGGCATGGCCACGGAAGGTTACGTGTCCATTACGGCGCAATGGGTTAATGTGGTGGATGCATGGTCCACAGGGGACAGCCTACTAAGTCTGTCTGCAGTCCCTAATTAAAATTGTCCTCAATTCAGGTTTTCGGGCTTTTTAAAAAAATAGGAAACTGCATTTGGGCTACTAGTTTGGTTGGGGCCTACTAGTGATGTCTGCCGCTCCTGGGTGTTCTCCTCCAGGTTTCCTTGTTTGAGCTGCAACCTTCTGGCTCTCATTAAGTATTTGTTGGTAAAAATTGGTGGTTGGGGCCTACTAACGGTGTCTGCCGCTCCCTGGTGTTGTCCTCCACTGTATAAAGCTGAGCTTCAACCTTTTGGCTTTCGGCCTATAGTAGCAGATATTAAACTGCATTTGGCCTTCAACTTTGGTTGGGCCCTACTAACGGTGTGTGCCGCTCCCTGGTGTTATCCTCCACTGTATAAAGCTGAGCTTCAACCTTCTGGCTCTCATTAAGTATTTGTTGGTAAAAATTGGTGGTTGGGGCCTACTAACGGTGTGTGCCGCTCCCTGGTGTTGTCCTCCACTGTATAAATCTGAGCTTCAACCTTCAGGCTCTCATTAAGTAGTTGTTTTTAAAAATTGGTGGTTGGGGCCTACTAACGGTGTGTGCCGCTCCCTGGTGTTGTCCTCCATTGTATAAAGCTGAGCTTCAACCTTCTGGCTCTCATTAAGTATTTGTTGGTAAAAATTGGTGGTTGGGGCCTACTAACGGTGTCTGACGATCCTGGGTGTTCTCCTCCTCCTGGGTGTTCTCCTCCTCCTGGGTGTTCTCCTCCAGGTTTCCTTGTCTGAGCTTCAACCTTCACGCTCTCATTAAGTAGTTGTTTTTAAAAATTGGTGGCTGGGGCCTACTAACGGTGTGTGCCGCTCCATGGTGTTGTCCTCCACTGTATAAAGCAGAGCTTCAATCTTAAAGCTCTCGTTAAGTAGTTGTTTTTAAAATGTGTGGTTGGGCCCTTAAAACGGTGTCTGACGCTACTGGGTTTTCTCCTGTTTTGTTGTCCCGACCTTCAATGTTCAGGCTTTCGGCTTACATTTTAAATAATTAAACTGCAGTTGGCCTACTACTTTGGTTGGGCCTAGTAACGGTGTGTGCCGCACCTTGGTGTTGTCCTATGTTATTTTCCTGACCTTTAATCTTCAGGCTTTCGGCCTTCATTTGTAATATTAAACTGCATAGGGCCTACTAGTGTGGTTCGGCCCTACTAATGGTGTCTGTCTGCCGCTCCTGGGTTTTCTACTCCACTGAACTAAGCAATGCCACCTGGTTAGTCCTGTTACCAATTTTGACCTGCATTTTACCCACTTTATTATTTGGGCCTATATCAGTGTTTCCGCCTCATCCTGCCCATTGCCCAGCAGGTGCTAGATGAGTCTTGTGGTATTTTGACCCAGACCACTACATTCCCCTTGCACGCTACACAGCCACAATCTGACCCTGCTGAAAGTCAGGTTCCCCTTCCCGCATACTATACCACCTTACACACGGACAAAGAGGAAGGTGCAGATGAAAGTGCAGGTTTCTTCAACAGGTAGGGGGGCATACTCATTGGCGACGTCACAGGCACAGGGCCCTTCAGAGTACGCAAAAGTGTCGCTGCCGGTGGGAGGTGCCCCCGCCGTGCAAACACACCACCGTACTTTGAGGGGCCCTGTGCCAGTGCCAATGCGAACGAGTGGGCCTCCCTGCTTGCTCAGGATCACAGCACTTGCAAAGTTGAAATACTTACCTCTCACTGCTCCACCGCCGTGACGTAGTCCACGTTTCCTTGGCCCACTAAAACCTTGAACCAACCCCCACAACTTTTGCCAAATGACCCCCAATTTCCAATGCCCAACTATTATTATAAAGTTAATTAAGATTGACAAGCTTCAGAAACAAGAATGGATGTTTTTGGCATTAAAATGGGCACTGTAGGTGTTTTCCTGGCCTCCACTCACTGCCGACTATGCTTTCCCATTGACTTGCATTGGGTTTCATGTTTCGGTCGATCCCCGACTTTTCGCGATAATCGGCCGACTTCACTCGACTCGACTTTGGACAAAGTCGGGTTTTGCAAAACCCGACTCGATCTTAAAAAAATGAAAGTCGCTCAACCCTAACCGTAATAACTATTGCAAAGATTTTTTGTTAAGAATTGGGGCTGTTATGGTAATTCTGTAAAAACAGCTGTGCCCAGCGTCTAATGTTTTAGTGATTTAAGGATGAGATTTTGGCACTTTTTTGACTAAGTAGATAATGAGCATTTAAGCTCTTTTTAAATTACTTGTAAATTTGAATATAAGTAGATGCATTTTTAAAGAGTTAAGCTAATCAGTTGCTCTCCTAATCACTGCAGAACTTCAGTTTCCCAATAGTCTACTAAAAGATTCAATGTTTATAAAGGTATCTCTTATCTTTCCTGTGGTTAATGCTATAGTCTACCATGAATAGCATTTAGTGTATATCAGTTCTTCTTAAACTGTGAGGAGGACCTCACTAGTGAGACGCCTCTAGTTGGTGAGACCCTGCTGTGGAGGCAGTTTAAATAGTGTTGATCATATTTTCCATAGATGTTTCTAAGGGTACCGTCACACAGTACCATTTTAATCGCTACGACGGCACGATCCGTGACGTCGCAGCGATCGTATGATTATTGCTCCAGCGTCGTAGACTGCGGTCACACGTTGCAATCACGGCGCTGGAGCGATGCCGAAGTCCCCGGTAACCAGGGTAAACATCGGGTAACTAAGCGCAGGGCCGCGCTTAGTAACCCGATGTTTACCCTGGTTACCAGCGTAAACGTAAAAAAAACCAAACAGTACATACTTACATTCCGGTGTCTGTCCCCGGCGTTCTGCTTCTCTCCACTGTGTACATAGCCGTCACCGCTGTGCTCGCTTTCCGGCTGGCAGGCGCTCACACAGTGCAGAGAAGCTGAGACGCCGGGGACAGACACCGGAATGTAAGTATGTACTGTTTGTTTTTTTTACATTTACGCTGGTAACCACGGTAAACATCGGGTTAATAAGCGCGGCCCTGCGCTTAGTTACCCGATGTTTACCCTGGTTACAAGCGAACCCATCGCTGGATCGCTGTCACACACAACGATCCAGCGATGTCAGCGGGTGATCAAGCGACGAAAGAAAGTTCCATACGATCTGCTACGACGTACGATTCTCAGCAGGATCCCTGATCGCTGCTGCGTGTCAGACACTGCGATATCGTAACGATATCGCTAGAACGTCACGAATCGTACCGTCGTAGCGATCAAAATGGTACTGTGTGACAGTACCCTAAGTATAGCAATCCCTGGTTTAGACACACAATTAACTAAATTTTCTACAAGTTTGACAATATACAGAGGTTGCAGAAAAGTGAAAGTAAATTGAGCAATATTTGTAATTCTGCCATGGACTTCCTTCACATATGGTAAGGCCCTACAAGTAAAATCTCGGTCTACACAGAATTTTCTAAATTTTTTAATAGAATTAGCAACTGGTAATGGATATGTAAATTGCTATCTCAAAAGTTAATAATTAAAAAAATAAAAGGATTATTACCCTGCTTAAGACCACACAATGATGCTATTTCTCTAGTTATATTAATGTACGGTATAATTTCAGTTCCAGTGACTGTTTTACCATGTAATTGAGTCTCTTAAAGATGCCCCAATTTCAGTGGAAAACTGCAAAAAGAGGTGTCTTATGACCAAACGTTGATCATATTATGTTAGACATAATAAAATAATAGTCTAAATTATTAATATGTGATAGCCGTTTCTTTGAAAAATAAGTTACAGGATGCAATTCTCATCAATTTACACATTTTCTGACACTTTGGTATGCAATTTGCCACATGCCTTCACTTGATCTCTTGAATCAACTCTTTTTATTCAATTGTTTTGTAGAGTGGTGCACAAAAAAACTGTAATTCTGGCAGTTGTGGGTTTTTTAACCTTCATGGGATTAAATAATGATATAATTGTATAGTACAGGTAGTAAGAAGTACAGTCATACCCAATTTATAACTTTTTTATGTATCACTATTTTTGCCCAAGAAAATCACTAAGAAGTTTTTCTTCATACTTTGAGAGCCATACATTTTATTTTCTCTAAATACAAAGCTCTATGAGAGCATTTTATATGTAATTCGATGTCTTTTTTGTCATCTGTTATTTTTTTTTTAGTAATATGGTATAAACTTTTTAGAAATATTTTTAAATAAGCAAAAATGTATCTTATTCCGACATGGGGGACTTTAACACGTGATCTCGGGATTGCATTAAAGGGAATCTGTCACCCCAAAATTCACCTATAAGCTAAGGCCACCAGCACCAGGGGCTTATCTACAGCATTCTGTAATGCTGTAGATAAGCCCTCCGATGTAACCTGAAAGATACAAAAAGCAAGTTAGATTATACTCACCCGGTGCAGTCCGGTCTGATGGGCGCCACGCTCTGGGTCCAGCGCCTCCATCTTCATACGATGACGTCCTTTTCTTTGCTTCCTCCTGCGGCTCCTGTGCAGGCTTACTTTATCTGCCCTGTTGAGGGCAGAGCAAAGTACTGCAGTGCGTAGGCGCCGGGAAATGTCAGAGAGGCCCGACGCCTGCTCACTGCAGTAATTTGCACTGCCCTCAACAAGGCAGATAAAGTACGCCTGTGCAGGAGCCACGGCAGGAAGCAAAGAAGAAGACATCATCATATGAAGATGGGAGGCGCCAGTCCCGGACTGCGACGTCCATCGGACCAGACCGCATCGGGACCACCCCTGGGTGAGTATAATCTAACTTGTTTTTCTTATCTTTCAGGTTACATCGGGGTCTTATCTACAGCATTACAGAATGTTGTAGATAAGCCCCTGATGCCGGTGGCCTTAGCTTATAGGGAAATTTTGGGGTGACAGATTCCCTTTAATATAATACTTTGCATTACTTAGGCAGTGCAGAGCATTATCAACCCTGTCAGTGTTATACTGACAGGTAAACTAATAGACCATGCCTCAAGTATGCTCTATCAGGTTTTATGGCAGAATTGGACACCATTGTTAGCCCTCTAATTGACATAACAACCAACAGTGACCCTTGGTTGCACTGTGATCCATTAGGACAGTGAGGAAACAGTATGGAGTTAAAAAAAATCTGGGTTTACTTATTTCCAGGCACCAAAACGGTGTCTAGATTTTTGTGTGATGTTTAGGGTAACAAGTGCATGTTCTCATACAACCTAAAATAGTTCTAGTGGCTAACTACCATATTTTTTTGACTATAAGACGCAAAAGACCATAAGACTCACCTAGTTTTTTGAAGAAGAAAATAGAAAATAAAAATTAAAGCAAAAAATTTGGTTAATTCGCCATCCTGGTGTATACATGTCCCCAATCCAGCTATGCATGGCCTTCCCATCCCTATCCTGGTATGCATGAACCCCTCATCCCTACCCTCGTATGCATAGCCCCCTCATCACCATCCTGATATGCATGACCCCCTCATCCTGATATGCATGGCCCTCTCATCCCTATCCTGGTATGCATGGCCCCTCAATATTCATGTTCTTAAATATCATGAACTATTAGCTGCAGCCGCCGGCTTCCTGCAGCAGCTGGGTGATCACAAGTGCCCGCTACTAAAGAGAATGAATATTCACTGATCTTCATCCCATGGGCGTGGAGAGCAGTGAATATTAATTATCTTCAATAGCAGACACAGTGATCGCCCTGCCACTGCAGGAAGCCGGCAGTAGCGACCACTGCGTTCACTATTAAGGATCAATAAATATTCACTGCTCTACGATGCCCATGGTAGTGGAGAGCAGTGAATTTTCATTTATTTTTTGCAGTGGGCACACTTGATCGTGCAGCAGCAGGAAGTCTGCGGCTAGTGTGCCCGCTATTAAAATGAAATGAATATTCACTGCTCTCTGCGCCCATATTACCTCCCACCTCTTGACACCCGCTTAAGTTCATAGAGGTGGGTAGGACTAGGGACATGGGAAGCGGTAAATATTCATTTCTCTTTAGCAGCGGGCACAGGAGTTAGCTGCAGCAGCCGGCTCCTGCCTCCTGTGACCCGCTGCTCCCCCCTCCTAATCTACAGCCACTGCAGGTACAGCCGGACTATAAGATGCACCCCCCATTTTCCTCCGTCTTTTAGTCCAAAACAATACAGTAGGTCAACGAGATCAAGCCATAAGGATGGTTGTTTTTTTTTTTTTCAAGATAATTTTTTTTTATAGAAAATATATTTTTTTCCTCTATTGGATGGCTCATAGGAGTTTTTGCCTTCCTTTGGCTCAACATAGTAGGATTATAGGTTTGTAACATGGTTGCAGTACTTACTTTGATGAATATTTTATGAATATTAAGAACATATGCCCACAATTTTTTTCTAGACTTTCAAAGACTGACCTATATCTTGTTAGTTTCCATGGGTTACTGTTATTTGGGTTACCATCTTACCATGGAAATGCTTTGCATATGCTAATATTATTGTGCTTTGAGCTATTCTATGTTATGTTACCTGAAAAAATTCTTTAGTGAGGTATAAGGAGAGGAGCAGGAGTTGTGCTGTGTCCTTTAAAGAGTAAAACTACAGAGTTGCTACTGACACCTCTGGACCAGAGGGCAGCTTGGGTTCAGCATTAGAAAGTGCTCTTGAAAATGTGACTGGCAGCATAAAAGGTTCAACAGCCTGGCAGAGAGAAGCGAGAGTAGAGTTCAGCAAAAAAGCTTGCATTGTAACTAGTTAGAGGTGGGGGTTAGTAATAATAATAATAATAATAATTTTATTTATATAGCGCCAACATATTCCACAGCGCTTTACAACTTATAGAGGGGACTTATACAGACAACAGACATTACAGCATAACAGAAATCACAGTTCAAAACAGATACCAGGAGGAATGAGGGCCCTGCTGCTCGCAAGCTTACAATCTATGAGGAAAAGGGGAGACACAAGAGGTGGATGGTAACAATTGCTTTCGTTATTTGGACCAGCCATAGTGTAAGGCTCGGGTGTTCATGTAAAGCTGCATGAACCAGTTAACTGCCTAAGTATGTAACAGTACAGACACAGAGGCTATTAACTGCATAAAGTGTATGAGAACATGATGGAGGAACGTGATTATGTTGTTGTTTTTTATTAATAGGCCACACAGGGATAATTAGGTTAATGCGTTGAGGCGGTAGGCCAATCTGAACAAATGAGTTTTTAGTGCACGCTTAAAACTGTGGGGATTAATCGTATTAACCTAGGTAGTGCATTCCAAAGAATCGGTGCCGCACGTGTAAAGTCTTGGAGACGGGAGTGGGAGGTTCTGATTATTGAGGATGCTAACCTGAGGTCATTAGCAGAGCGGAGGGCACGGGTAGGTTGGTAGACTGAGACCAGAGAGGAGATGTAGGGTGGTGCTGAGCCATGGAGTGCTTTGTGGATGAGGGTAGTAGTTTTGTACTGGATTCTGGATTGGATGGGTAGCCAGTGTAATGACTGGCACAAGGTAGAGGCATCGGTGTAACGGTTGGCGAGGAATATGATCCTGGCAGCAGCATTCAGGACAGATTGGAGCGGGGAGAGTCTGGTAAAAGGTAGGCCAATTAGTAGAGAGTTACAATAGTCCAGACGAGAATGAATAAGTG
Source organism: Ranitomeya variabilis (assembly GCF_051348905.1). NCBI lineage: Eukaryota > Metazoa > Chordata > Amphibia > Anura > Dendrobatidae > Ranitomeya > Ranitomeya variabilis. The sequence goes on along the minus strand of NC_135235.1, from coordinate 114,987,824 downwards.
AGACAGTAAGAGTTTTTGCAGAGTCGAAAGTAAGAAAAGGGCGAATTCTGGAAATGTTTTTGAGATGCAGATAAGAAGAGCGAGCCAGTGATCGGATGTGGGGGGTGAATGAAAGCTCGGAATCAAGGATGACTCCAAGGCAGCGGGCATGTTGCTTTGGAGTAATGGTGGAACCGCACACAGAGATGGCAATGTCGGGCAAAGGTAGGTTTGTAGAGGGAGAGAACACGAGGAGTTCAGTTTTTGACAGGTTCAGTTTCAGATAGAGGGAGGACATGATGTTAGAGACAGCGGTAAGACAATCACTGGTGTTTTCTAAAAAGGTCGGCGTGATAACAGGAGAAGAGGTATATAATTGGGTGTCGTCAGCATAGAGATGGTACTGGAAACCAAATCTACTGATTGTTTGTCCAATAGGGGCAGTATACAAAGAGAAGAGGAGGGGGCCTAGGACTGATCCTTGAGGAACCCCAACAGTAAGGGGAAGGTGAGAGGAGGAGGAACCAGCAAAACAAACAGTGAAGGATCGGCCAGAGAGATAGGAGGAGAACCAAGAGAGAACGGTGTCCTTGAGGCCGATGGAGCGGAGCATAGTGAGGAGGAGCTGATGATCCACAGTGTCGAATGCTGCGGAGAGATCCAAGAGAATTAGCATGGAATAGTGACCATTAGATTTAGCTGTTAGTAGGTCATTAGAGACTTTAGTGAGGGCAGTTTCAGTAGAGTGTAAAGAGCGGAAACCAGATTGAAGAGGGTCGAGAAGAGAATTATCTGAGAGATAGCGGGTAAGACGGGAGTGGACCAGGCGTTCCAGGAGTTTAGAGATGAAGGGAAGATTAGAGACAGGTCTATAATTAGCGGCACAATTTTGATCGAGGGAGGGCTTTTTAAGTAGTGGATGTATGATGGCATGCTTAAATGAGGAGGGAAAAATACCGGAAGTGAGGGAAAGGTTGAATATTTTTGTTAGGTGAGAGGTGACAGCCGGGGAAAGGGACTGGAGGAGATGCGACGGAATGGGGTCGCTGGTGCAAGTGGTCGGGCGAGAAGATGCAAGGAGCCTGCTTACTTCTTCTTCTGTAACTGGTTCAAAGTCAGAGAGTGAACTAGATGCAGTGGGGGAGGGAGGACAGTGCTTGGTATGAAGAGATTGGGAAATGATTTCCTGTCGAATGTGGTCAATTTTTTCTTTGAAGTAATTGGCTAGATCGTCAGCGTGGAGATCTGTGGTTGGGGCCTGCTCTCTTGGGTTGAGTAGGGACCGGAAAGTGTCAAAGAGACGTTTAGGGTTATTGGACAGCGAGGTGATGAGGGTGTTGAAATAGGTTTGTTTGGAGAGGTGAAGGGCAGAGTTGTATGTTTTTAACATGAACTTATAATGGATGAAATCTTCGGGCAGATTAGATTTTCTCCACAGACGTTCGGCGCACCTGGAGCACCGCTGCAGGAAACGTGTTTGCAGCGTGTGCCACGGTTGTCGCCGTCTGTGCCGAGTTGTTCTATGTATAGGAGGTGCAGCTTCTTCCAGGGCACTTTGCAGGGTTTCATTGTAATGCTTCAGAGCAGAATCAGGACAAGAGATGGAGGAGATTGGGGCCAATGAAGACTGCAAGTTCTTCATAAGTTTCTGGGTGTTAATGGCCTGTATGTTTCTATAAGTGTGGAAAGTGGGGATGACCTGAGCGGGATGGCAGTTCTTGATAGAGAATGAAAGAAGGTTGTGGTCAGAGAGCGGGAGAGGGGAGTTTGTGAAATCATCCAGTGAGCAAAGCCGGGAGAAGACCAAATCAAGGGAGTTTCCATCATCATGTGTTGGAGAGTTAGTATGCTGCGAGAGGCCGAAAGAGGAGGTTAGAGATAAAAGGTGAGAAGCAGATGGGGAGAGGGGAGAAGCAATTGGGATATTGAAATCACCCATGATGAGGGTGGGGGTGTCATAAGAGAGAAAGTGTGGAAGCCAGGTGGCAAAATGATCCAGGAACTGGTGAGAGGGGCCGGGAGGACGATACACCACCGCCACTCGCATGGAGAAGGGGACGTAGAATCTGACAGCATGGACCTCAAAGGAAGGGAATACAAGTGAGGGTACTTGGGGGATAACTTGGAAGGTACATTTGGGTGAAAGGAGCAGACCAACGCCTCCACCTGCTCTGTTGTCTGATCTTGGGGTATGAGAAAAGTGTAGTCCACCAAATGAGAGAGCAGCAGCAGCGGTGGTGTCTGACTGCTGGATCCAGGTTTCAGTAAGAGCCAGGAGATTAAGAGAGTTAGAAAGGAAGAAGTCATGAATGAAGGAGAGTTTATTACACACAGAGCGAGAATTCCAAAGAGCACAATTGAAAGAGACAGAAGGCATGCATGGAATATTAATAAGGTTAGAGGGGTTTCTGGGTGTAGCAATTGGGAGGTTTGACTGGCTATAACATGGGGGGCCGGGGTTCGGAGAGATGTCTCCAGCAACTAGGAGAAGGAGGATAGAAAGAGTGAGCAGATGGTTAAGTGATTTGTGAGAGCGTCTCTTGTGTTGGATGGTGGGACTGAATGGATCTGTACTGTTGAGCAATGTGAACAGAGCATGAGTGCTATACATAGGAGAGGCCAGGACAGAGGGGCCAATATGGATGGAGTGTAAAGAGTTGATGCAAGGGCGGTGATTGTGTGTGAAAGCAGCAGCCATGATATAGATTATACAAATACATATGGTGAGTATTTGCTGTGTGCCAACTGAATAGGGAATAGATTTTGATTGTCTTACCTGTCTCCTGCCCTGTCTAACTGCCATGTTATAACTGCTGAATACTTAGAAAAAAAAGTACTTTGAAAAAAAAAATGTACACGAATAATAGTGCACGAATGCCCCCTGCATGAATGCTTCCCCAAGCTATATCTACATTTATAGGTGGCCAGCTCTTAGATCTCACTTTTTTTTTTTTTTTTTTTTTTGGTCTTCCCCCCTCTCGTTACCAATCAATCTAACTCAATTGAGACTTGCTATGTAAGATGTGCCACCCCAGAACTACAGAGGAGTAAAGTAGGAAGCTCTAGCCTGTATGACTGACATTGTAGTTTGTCCCAAGTAAGGGAGATCACCTGCAAGAAAATACTGTCATTATGGAGAGATAATTGCCAACACTGAGCAGAACAGGGACGGCTATTTTCATAAGTGTAGAATGCATTTGTCAAATATGTGTAGATTATTAGCCCACAAAGAGCAACGGTATATCCATGTCAGAGGTAGTCTTTATGCCGATACTTGTGGGCAAAAAAGTTAACCTCACCAGAGACAGTGTTAAGACCAGTGCCTGAATGCGAGGGACTGATGTGGTAACATTGAGAGTGTAATATTGCAATAGCACTGCATTGCTGTCAAGAGAGGAGACTAAGAAATTGCCTGAAATGTAAAGAAAATGTGCTGTGCTACATTGAGAGTGACAAAGACTGTGCCACAGTAAAGGAAGAACTGCTGAGGAGATTGCAAGCAGGTTGTGGAAAGTGGGCCAAGTGCAATCCTTCTGTTATAGTAAGTACCACTAGACTATAAAACCATTACAGGCTTGGTTCAAACCTAGCCATTGCCTTGTGTTAGACTGTAAATAGCCATCAACTCTTTGCCTGATTGCCAGTAAAATTGAGTCTGAACTATTGGTTACCGAAAAGGTCTGCGTTCCATCTGCCATTGCTTAGATGGGATCCACTCTGCTTCTCTACCATGGCCGACTGTAACCTATGTACACGTACAAAGCAGTACACCACCATTTCCAGCCATGACTTACAGCCTGGACTTCATAGACCTGTGTCTTTTTTTAAAAAAAACCTCATGATCTATGTAATCAAGGTATAGAAGGACTCCATGAACTTTATTAATTGTATAATAATTTGGGATGATGACTGAAAGCCAGGCTTTCTCGCTCTACACTGGTGGCTGTAATGGCTTGTTATAATAAGAAAGCATACTAATGTCAATGGTTTTTAAATGAGACGTAAATCAAGCGAATATAGATGTCATGCAAAGTGCATCAGTTCCACTCTGAATCACTCTGTGATTATATTGCACAAACAGTATGTTAGTACAAAGCAAGGGTGTTTCAGGACATATTTTAAATGAATGACATCTGCTTTTACCCTGTTCTTTTATATGCCATTAAGATATCCACATTTCCTCAATCAATAACTTATTGTCTGGTGTGTACAGTGTTCATGTCTCATTTGTTGCTAGGCATTTAATATATATGTACTGACACTCGACCTGTTTCACTGAGCAGTATAACAAGATGTTCATTCAAACTATATATTTGTTCCTCAACTTGATAATTGGTTAAAAGGAAAGTTTAATTTCACAAGCGTTTTTTTTAAATGCTTCCATTTAATCTAAAATGAAAAATTCTGCAACTTTGCGAATGGCTTTACAGCTTAATGACCAATTATTCTGTGCTACATATTTTCAAAAGCTATCAGGTTCAGTTATGGAATTCTCCATTTCTTAATGATTTTGACCTACCTAATTCAAATCTGACAATCAACATTTTTAGTTTGCTCTTGTTTCTATGATAGCAAAGAGTTTTCCTTTTACTACTACAGGATGGGCCATTTATATGGATACACCTACCATATTTTCCGGTGTATAAGACGACTTTTTAACCCCTAAAAATTGTCCCAAAAGTCGGGGGTCGTCTTATACGCCGGGTACGGGTGCACAGAGCGATCCTGGATGGTTCCCAGGGTCTGAAGGAGAGGAGACTCTCCTTCAGGCCCTGGGATCCATATTCATGTAAAAAATAAAGATTAAAAATAAAAAATATGGATATACTCACCCCTCCGACGGACCCTGGACCTCAGCTGTGCAAGCATCTGCCTCCATTCCTAAGAATGCAGTGAGTGAAGGACCTTCGATGACGTCGCGGTCACATGAGCGGTCACGTGAGCGGTCGCGTGACCGCGACGTCATCGCAGGTCCTTCACTCACTGCATTCTTAGGAACGGAGGCAGACGCTTGCACTGCTGAGGTCCAGGGTCCGTCGGAGGGGTGAGAGTATCCATATTTTTATTTTTATTCTTTATTTTTTACATTAATATGGATCTCAGGGCCTTAAGGAGAGTCTCCTCTCCTCCAGACCCTGGGAACCACATGCCCTATAAGATGACTGGGCGTATAAGATGACCCCCGTCTTATACGGTGGGTATATCCCAAATTCCATATTTTATATGGAAAAGTTGGGGGTCGTCTTATACGCCCAGTCGTCTTATACACCAGAAAATACGGTAAATAAAATGGGAATGGTTGGTGATATCAACTTCCTGTTTGTGGCACATTAGTATATGGGAGGGGAAAAACTTTTCAAGATAGGGGATGACCATGGCGGCCATTTTGGATCCAACTTTATTTTTTTTCTATGGAAAGAGGGTCATGAGACACATCAAACTTCTTGAGAATTTCACAAAAAATACAATGGTGTTCTTGGTTTTTACGTAACTTTATTCTTTCAGGAGCTATTTACAAGTTTATGACCACTTATAAAATGTGCTCAAAGTGCTGTGCATTGTGTTGGATTGTCAATGCAACCCTCTTTTCCAACTCTTGACACACTGAAAAAATGCTAGCACAGGCTTCCAGTATCCATTGTTTCAGATGCTGCACATCTCATATCTTCACAGCATAGACAATTGCCTTCAGATGACCCCAAAGATAAAAGTCTAAGGGGTCAGATCGGGAGACCTTGGTGGCCATTCATCTGGCCCACGATGACTAATCCACTTTCCAGGAAACTGTTCATGTAGGAATGCTCGGACCTGACACCCATAATGTGGTGGTGCAGGACAACATCTGCAAGGAGTTTGTATGTTCTTCTCATGTTTGCGTGGGTTTCCTCTGGGTTCTCAGCATAAAGATGCCCATCCGCAGACAGAACCCAGCTGGACATAGCGCGATGTGCACAGCCACATAAGGAGGTAGAATGATCAACCATATGTCGCAATCCACATCGCCGGAGGATACCACAAACTAGAAACCACTACAGGAATGCATCACATTCAATCAAAGCAATAACAAATTACAAATAAACCATTTAGGCGCATAATTGTGCAGTCCATGAGTGCTGTTTATATTCTTGCCCATGCGATATGGTTGCGATCCAGGAATATATTTCTGGTTAATCCTCAGATCCATGGAGGGAGTTTTTCCCAATGCAGCACATAGATACAATCAAGGTCACGAACACTAGGAAAACAATAAAATTAAAACATAATTAAAAACAAATATCCAGGGGAACTTAGACAAAGGGGCATGAAGGGACAGGAGGCAAGGTAACCGGCAAGAATATTATAAGAAAGGAGCAAAGCTTAGGGATTCATTAAGTCCCTTTGGTGGCATAGTATCTAATTGAACGATCCATCTAGTTTCACTTTTTGCAAGGAATTTCTTGTCACCTCCTCTTATGCCCATGTGAAGGGCATCAATCCCCTCACTTTCAACACTGTTGCATCGCTGTTTTGGAATAGTTTGAAATTACGAGGAATCGTCTTTAAGTCCGAAATGTCTGACACCGTCTTGGCCGCGCCAATGTCCCGCACATGCTCCCGAATCCGTACTCAACTCTCTTGTAGTAAGACCTATGTATATCTTGGGGCATGAGCATGTTGCATAATAAATCACATTAGATGTGCCACAAGATATACGCTGTCTTATCTGAAATTCCTTAAGTCCATCTGAAGAGATGAAAGTGGAGCTGCGCAGGACATTGGCGCAGGCAAGACAGTGCCTGCATGCAAATGATCCAGGGAGAGGACCACAAGTACCAAATGGATTACTTGGAGCCGGAACATAGTGGCTCCTAACCAGCAAATCACCAAGATTTTTAGATTTTTTTAGGAGTCATTAGGGGAGAGCTTCCCAGGGCGGCCCTCAGGGCAGGATCAGCCCCCAAAACAGGCCAATGTTTATTCAAAATGTCACTCATAGTGTTCCATTCATGATTGTAGGTGGAGATGAACCGGATCAGTCCCTCGCCACCCACATCCCTTTTTTTTTTGGTTGAGTGCAACAAATTGTTACGTGAAGTTTTCCTTGCACGATCATACCCAGATTTGACACATCTACGACTATAGCCCCGGTTAAAGAAACGTTTCTTTAGATCCGAGGCTTGTGTCTCAAATTTAGAATCAGAGGAGCATCTTCGCCGCATCCTGAGGAACTGTTCGACTGGGACGACCCTCACAGTGGCAGGATGGTGAGCAGAAGAGGCATGTAACAGAGAGTTGACAGAAGTAGGCTTCCTGAAAACGTCCTATCCAAATTCCCACACAGCAGTGCCGTAAAGTGAGCCTGAACTCAGTTAACCTCTTCAGCGATGCACTGCAGGAGTCATTATTGCCTGTCAGTGCATCGTGGGAGGCCTATAGAGCAGTGACATCACCTGATGCCACTGTTCTATAGAGGAGATCGTCATGGGACACGCGTTATTAATTGGACTGCGTTGGACCAGGGAGTATACTGTTGGTTTATTATTTTTTGCAGGTGATCGAGACCTGTGGAGAATTAGGCGTGGTTGTAAGTATGATAGAAGCGGGGAAAACACAACAGGCTATTAAAAAACAGTTCAATCATTATATATTGGGGAGACTAAACCATCTAGATAAAAATAGCCTATATAATGGAACCACAAAAAGAACCACAGTGCAATAGTCCAAATTAAACAAATCATGCACAAGAATTTTATTAATATTTGGAAAAAGCTCAGACGGATGTATGGTTTCAAAGGGGCAACAAAACACATGTGACTCTGGGTGCAGGGCAGCAATCCACATAGTATGTAGCAAATCCATAGTATTAAATATATTTGACCAGTAAAGTTCCTCATCAATAATAGTACATAGATATAAATCAAGTAGAAGACACATGGGAAACTGAAAGCAAATACTCAAATATTACCCAGGATATAAGAAAACATACAAATGATGTAACCGGGAAAGCCGCACTATCTCCCGCCCACCCCGACACGCGTTTCGGAAATATCCTGAGGAAGGATCTTATATCCTTGGTAATATTTGAGTATTTGCTTTCAGTTTCCCATGTGTCTTCTAGTTGATTGATTTATATTTATGTACTATTATTGATGAGGAACCTTACATGGATTTACTGGTCAAATATATTTAATACTATGGATTTGTTCAGTTTGGACTATTGCACTGTGGTTCTTTTTGTGGTTGTAAATATGGTAAAATTAAGAATATTAAAATACTTTTTTTCTGGCTGTGTCTTTATTAAACTCTTTCACTACTATAGAATTAGTAATGGATAGGTGTCTTATTGACGCCTCTCCATTACTAAGCCGGCTTAATGTCCAAACAAGGCAAGTCTTTGTTGTCAAACTACCACAACCCCTTTGTATACCAGACCAATGCCCAAACCCCATAACTTCACTCTCCAAAATCACTGAAGGGGAGCTTGCTCATCTTCTCTCCAAATCACACCTCACCACTTGTGCACTTGACCCCATCCCACCTCCTCCCCAACCTCACCACCTCACTAATCCCATCCCTAACCTATCTCTTCAACGTATCACTAACTTCTGGTACCTTCCCCTCTGCCTTCAAACATGCCACAATCACTCCTATCCTCAAAAAGCCATCCCTTGACCCAAGCGCTATGTCCAGCTATCGCCCCATATCTTTGCTCCCATTTGCTTCCAAACTCCTCATGCTGAACTTTCCTCTCACTTTGCATCTAACTTTCTCTTCGACAGCCTACAATCTGGCTTCCGTCCCCACTATTCCACTGAGACTGCCCTGACCAAAATTACTAACGACTTACAGCCAAAGCTAACAGACAATTCTCATACTCCTCCTCCTAGACCTGTCCTCTGCCTTCGACACAGTTGACCACTGCCTCCTACTACAGATCCTCTCTTCCTTTGGGGTCAAAGACCTTGCCCTATCTTGGATCTCCTCATACCTTACCAACCCCACATTTAGCATTTCCTACTCCCATACTACCTCTTCATCTCGCCCCCTCTCTGTTGGTGTCCCTCATGGCTCTATCCTAGAACCCTTACTCTTCTCAATCTATACCCTCGGCCTGGGACAACTCATAAGGTCCTATTGCTTCCAGTACCATCTATATGCTGATGACACTCAGATCTACCTCTCTGGCCCAGATGTCACCTCTCTTCTCTCCAGAATCCCAGTGTCTATCAGCCATATCCTCCTTCACCTCTCGCTTCCTCAAGCTCAATGTGGACAAATCTGAACTCATCTTTCCTCCATCACGCATATCTTCCCTACTTGATCTATCTATCAAAATAAATGAAATCACACTTTCCCCTGTCTCCAAAATCCGCTGCCTCAGAGTGACCCTTGACTCTGCCCTGTCCTTCAAACCACACATCCAAGCTCTCGCCACCTCCTGTCGCCTCCAGCTCAAAAATATTTCCAGAATCCGTTCTTTCCTCAACCCACACTCTACCAAAATGCTCGTGCATGCCCTAATCATCTCCCTCCTCGACTACTGCAACATCCTCCTCTGTGGCCTACCTTCTAACACTCCCTCACCCCTCCAGTCCATCCTTAACTCTGCTGCCCGACTAATTAATCTATCTCCTCACTACACTCCTGCTTCCCCTCTTTGCAAATCTCTTCACTGGCTCCCAATTTCCCAGCGTATCCAGTTTAAATTACAAACACTTACCTACAAAGCCATCCATAACCTTTCTCCTTCGTATATTTCCATACTAATCTCTCAATACCTTCCCTCACGTAATCTCCGGTCCTCCCAAGACCTCCTCCACTCCTCCACGCTTATTCGCTCCTCACCCAATCGCCTCCAAGACTTCTCCCGAATATCACCCACCCTCTGGAATTCTGTGCCCCAACACGTCTGGTTATCCACTACTTTTGGATCCTTCAAAAGAAACCTGAAAACCCACCTCTTCAAAGAAGCTTACAGCCTGTAAAGACCACACGACCACCTCAACACCTTTAGAGCTACTGCAACCCTCGACCTACTGTCTCCTTCCCCATAATCCTGTAGAATGTAAGCCCGCAAGGGCAGGGTCCTCTTCCCTCTGTACCAGTCTGTCATTATTAGTTTTGTTTACTGTAAGTGATATTTGTATTTTAACCCCTTCTCATGTACAGCACCATGGAATTAATGGTGCTATATAAATAATAATAATAATAATAATAATAATAATAATAATGTCACCTTACAATCAAAGGTGACATTAACCCCTTATTACCTCATATGCCACTGCTACAGAGCAGTGGGAAAAGAGAGGTTAAGTGCCAGAATTGGCGCATCATACAGATGCGCCATTTCCTGGGTGGCTGGGGGCTTGTATTTGTTGCCGGGGGGCAATTTCCATGGCCCCTCTCTAGGCTATGAATATCAGGCCGCAACTGCATGCATAAGCTTTCTGGCTATTAAATATAGGGGGGCCCCACGTCATTTTTTTTGGGTGGGTCCCCTATTTTAATAGCCAGTAAAGGCTAAATATACAGCTGCGGGCTGTGATTCATAGCCTGGGAAGCTCCATGGGTATTACCCCCTTCCCAGGCTAGAAATATCGGCCTACAGCCATCGGCTTTCCCTCTCTGGTGCAGAAAATAGCGCGGGAGCCCACACCATTTTTTTCCCTTTTTTTAAATTAAAGATATTGTGTGCAGATTTTGTTTGTTTGTCTGTATTTAACAATTTATGTACCATTTTATTAGGTTCATGAATCATTACTAAACATCGGCCTTGGTATTATCTATCTATTATCTATCTATCATCTATCTATCTATATATCTATCTATTTATCTGTCTATATCTATTATATCTATAATCTGTATATGTATTATCTATCTGTCTATGTCTGTCTGTGTGTGTGTAAACATTATTATTCAATAGAGTGGAAAATAAGAGGTTGGACAAAGAAATGACATCACAATTCCTTTTTTTTTAAATAATAGATCTTTACTGACCAACAAAGAATTATCACACTGGCGCTCGTGACACACTGGGGAAAAAAGCTGCTGATACCAGACAGGTGCCGTGCCTCCCCTGTCACACCCACAGGTGAACCAAAATAAACTAAAGAAATGAGGTATCGCGCTAGAACTACTACAAACAACTTGTACTACAAGTCGTGTGATGAACCTATTTTACCCACAGTGAATTAGACTGTGAGAATTAGTGACAGGCACATGTGAAAGTGGAAAATGAACATAGGCACTTACTGCGTTATGGAAGATAGTGCCGCTAGTTGTGCCGATCTGCGGATGTTACTACTGAAGGTTTCAGACCACAGGACGACAGGAGTCTTGCTCTTTAGTGTGAAAAGCCCGCAGAGCCAGAAGCACCCCGGCCGGTGGTGATCCTGGATGCGCGGCTGAAAGTAAGGCCGACGCTGCTAAACTGTGCAGCGTGTGACGTCACAAAGGCTACGGAGCTACAAAGGGGCCAAAACTAACCAACGCGTTTCTAGGGACTGCGTCCCTCTTCGTCAGGGTTACCGCCCCCTCCCTGTCGTCTTGTTATATAGCTGTCTAAATAATCAGCCTGTTAACCCTCAGAGGACCGGACCTCGGATGGATATATAATTACACTAGGACTGCAAATATGCACCAATGGGTTATGGGGACCATGGGGCATAAAACACATCTGCATTATACTTATTATATAGATAGTACAGAAATAGAATTGTGCATACTATTATGTGGTTACCCAAGGTATTGAACAAGCTTTATTCATATAATTAAAACTAAAATTGGGTAAAGGGTATATAAATAGAATTAAAACCGTACACACTGTATTAAATAGCTCCTACTTGATAAAACCATATAAAAAATGCATATATATACGCTAAAAGTGTAGATAGGACTATATCTTTATTAAGAAAAAGTGAATAAATAATAAAAACAAATATTATATATGAAAGGTTTATATATGTCTAAAATATCCCCCATAATTCAAGTTAAAATGCATATAGCTCTAACTGTTGTGAATTTGGATTCTGGGCTCCCCCGGTGGCCGCTTGTGGAATTGGACTTGTCATCCTCTTTCCTGTTTCACCTGGTTCCATCAGTAGTGGGTGTCGCTATTTAAGCTCATTTCTCTGGTGGTTTCTTGCCGGTCAACAATGTTATCTGATGCCTCTCAGTGCTTGTTCCTGCTTCTAGACTACTACTAGATAAGTTGGACTTTTGTCCATGTTTTGTTTTGCCTATTTGTTCCAGTTCACAGCTGAAGTTTTGTTACTGTGTCTGGAAAGCTCTCGTTGATCAGGGATTGCTACTCTGGCGTTATGAGTTAATGCCAGAGTTTAAGGTAATCTCTGGATGGTGTTTTGTTAGTGTTTTTCTGCTGACCATGAAAGTATACTATCTGTCTTCTGCTATCTAGTAAGCGGACCTCAAATTTGCTAAGACTATTTTCCTGCTGCGTTTGTTGTTTCATCTGAACTCACCGTCATTATATGTGGGGGGCTACTGTCTTCTTTGGAATATTTCTCTAGAGGTGAGCCAGGTCTTATATTTCCCTCTGCTAGCTATTTAGGTCTTAGGCCAGAGCTGGGCATCTAGCGATAAATAGGAAATGCTACCTGGCTATTTCTAGTTGCGCGGCAGGCTTAGTTCATGGTCAGTATAGTTCCATCTTCCGAGAGCTTGTCCCTCTATAGGCTTGCTATGATCTCTGCTTGCAGAGATCATGACAGTTTGACCGGCCAATAAAGTGTTAAAGACCCAGGTTGAGAAAGGAGAGTTATAAGAAGTCTGCTGGAATTTTTTTTTTTTTTTTTTTTCCTCCAGTCTGCCTTGCTGCAGTCTTTTTTCTCTCTCTCCTCCTAATCTCTGTATGGCTCTGTGTGCACCTGACAATAATGGATCTCCAGAGTGTGACTGCGGGTTTGAATAATCTCATCACGAAAGTACAAAATTTACAAGATTTTGTGGTACATGCTCCGGTATCTGAGCCGAGAATTCCTTTGCCGGAGTTCTTCACAGGGAATAGAGCTAGCTTCCAGAATTTCCGAAATAATTGTAAGCTTTATTTGTCCCTGAAGTCTCGTTCAGCTGGAGACCCTGCTCAGCAGGTTAGGATTGTGATTTCCTTGCTCAGGGGTGACCCTCAAGATTGGGCCTTCTCATTGCCAGCAGGGGATCCTGCGTTACGCGATGTGGATGCGTTTTTTCTGGCCTTGGGCTTGCTTTATGAGGAACCTCATTTGGAACTTCAGGCAGAAAAAACTTTGATGGCACTATCTCAGGGGCAAGACGAAGCTGAAGTTTTCTGCCAAAAATTCCGTAAATGGTCTGTGCTTACTCAGTGGAATGAGTGCGCCTTGGCGGCAACTTTCAGAGAAGGTCTCTCTGATGCCGTTAAGGATGTTATGGTGGGGTTCCCTGTGCCTGCAGGTCTGAATGAGTCCATGACAATGGCTATTCAGATTGATAGGCGTCTGCGGGAGCGCAAACCGGTGCACCATCTGGCGGTGTCTATGGAAAAGACGCCAGAAAGTATGCAGTGTGATAGAATTCTGTCCAGGAGCGAGCGACAGAATTTTAGACGGAAGAATGGATTGTGTTTCTATTGTGGGGATTCTACTCATGTTATATCAGCATGCTCTAGGCGTACAAAGAAGCTTGATAAGTCTGTTTCCATTGGCACCATTCAGTCTAAGTTTATTTTGTCTGTAACCCTGATTTGCTCTTTGTCATCCATTGCCACGGACGCCTATGTTGACTCTGGCGCCGCTCTGAGTCTTATGGATTGGTCCTTTGCCAATCGTTGTGGTTTCGATTTAGAGCCTTTGGAGACTCTTATTCCTCTGAAGGGGATTGACTCCACCCCATTGGCTAATAATAAACCACAATACTGGACACAAGTAACCATGCGTATCAATCCGGATCACCAGGAGATTATTCGTTTCCTGGTGCTGTATAATTTACATGACGATTTGGTACTGGGATTGCCATGGTTGCAGTCTCACAACCCAGTCTTGGACTGGAGAGCAATGTCTGTGTTGAGCTGGGGATGTAAGGGTATTCATGGGGACTTACCTTTGGTTTCTATTTCGTCGTCCATTCCCTCTGAAGTCCCTGAGTTCCTCTCTGATTATCAAGACGTCTTTGACGAACCCAAGCTTGGGTCGTTACCTCCGCACCGTGAGTGCGATTGTGCCATAGATTTGATACCGGGTTGTAAATATCCAAAGGGTCGTTTGTTTAATCTGTCTGTGCCGGAACATGCTGCTATGCGGGAATATATAAAGGAGTCTTTGGAAAAGGGACACATTCGTCCATCTTCTTCTCCCTTGGGAGCTGGGTTTTTCTTTGTCTCAAAAAAAGACGGCTCTTTGAGACCATGTATTGATTATCGGCTTCTGAATAAGATCACTGTTAAGTATCAATACCCATTGCCATTGCTTACTGATTTGTTTGCTCGTATAGAGGGTGCTAAGTGGTTCTCTAAAATTGATCTTCGTGGGGCGTATAATTTGGTGCGGATCAGGCAGGGGGATGAGTGGAAGACCGCATTTAATACGCCCGAGGGCCACTTTGAGTATTTGGTCATGCCTTTTGGTCTTTCTAATGCCCCTTCAGTTTTCCAGTCTTTTATGCATGATATTTTCCGCGATTTTCTGGATAAATTTATGATAATATATCTGGATGATATTCTGATTTTTTCTGATGACTGGGACTCTCATGTCCAGCAGGTCAGGAGAGTTTTTCAGGTTCTGCGGTCTAATTCTTTATGTGTGAAGGGGTCTAAGTGCGTTTTTGGGGTCCAGAGAATTTCCTTTTTGGGGTATATTTTTTCTCCCTCTTCCATTGAGATGGATCCCGTCAAGGTGCAAGCTATTTGTGACTGGACTCAGCCCTCCTCTCTTAAGGGTCTTCAGAGATTTTTGGGCTTTGCCAACTTTTACCGCCGATTTATTGCTGGTTTTTCGGATGTCGTTAAACCACTGACTGATTTGACCAGACAAGGCGCTGATGTTGCTAATTGGTCCCCTCATGCTGTAGAGGCCTTTCAGGAGCTTAAGCGCCGTTTTGCCTCTGCCCCTGTGTTGCGTCAGCCTGATGTGAATCTGCCTTTTCAGGTTGAGGTTGACGCTTCGGAGATCGGAGCTGGGGCAGTGTTGTCGCAGAAAGGTTCCGACTGCTCCGTCATTAGGCCTTGTGCCTTCTTTTCTCGCAAATTTTCGCCCGCAGAGCGGAATTATGATGTTGGGAATCGGGAGCTTTTGGCCATGAAGTGGGCGTTTGAGGAGTGGCGCCATTGGCTCGAGGGGGCTAGGCATCAGGTGGTGGTATTGACTGACCACAAAAATTTGATTTATCTTGAGACTGCCAGACGCCTGAATCCTAGACAGGCGCGCTGGTCTTTATTTTTTTCTCGCTTTAATTTTGTGGTGTCATACCTACCGGGTTCTAAGAATGTTAAGGCAGATGCCCTTTCTAGGAGTTTTGACCCGGACTCTCCTGGTAATTCTGAACCCACAGGTATCCTTAGGGAGGGAGTAATTTTGTCGGCCGTTTCTCCTGATCTGCGGCGGTCCTTGCAAGAGTTTCAGGCGGATAGACCGGATCGTTGTCCGCCTGATAGACTGTTTGTTCCGGATGATTGGACCAGCAGAGTCATCTCTGAGGTACATTCTTCTGCATTGGCAGGTCATCCCGGAATTTTTGGTACCAGGGATTTGGTGGCAAGATCCTTCTGGTGGCCTTCCCTGTCACGAGATGTGCGAGTCTTTGTGCAGTCATGTGACGTTTGTGCTCGGGCCAAGTCTTGTAGTTCTCGGGCTAGCGGACTGCTGTTGCCCTTGCCTATTCCTAAGAGGCCTTGGACACACATCTCGATGGATTTTATTTCAGATCTGCCTGTTTCCCAGAAGATGTCTGTCATCTGGGTGGTCTGTGACCGTTTCTCTAAAATGGTCCATTTGGTTCCTCTGCCCAAGTTGCCTTCTTCTTCTGAGTTGGTTCCTCTGTTTTTTCAGAATGTTGTCCGATTGCACGGTATTCCTGAGAATATTGTTTCTGACAGAGGTACCCAATTTGTGTCTAGATTTTGGCGGGCATTCTGTGCTAGGATGGGCATAGATTTGTCTTTTTCATCTGCTTTTCACCCTCAGACTAATGGCCAGACCGAGCGGACTAATCAGACCCTGGAGACATATCTGAGGTGTTTTGTCTCTGCTGACCAGGATGATTGGGTTGCTTTTTTGCCATTGGCAGAGTTCGCCCTCAATAATCGGGCCAGCTCTTCCACCTTGGTGTCCCCGTTTTTCTGTAATTCGGGGTTTCACCCTCGATTTTCCTCCGGTCAGGTGGAATCCTCGGATTGTCCTGGAGTGGATGCGGTGGTGGAGAGATTGCATCACATCTGGGGGCAGGTTATGGACAATTTGAAGTTGTCCCAGGAGAAGACTCAGCGTTTTGCCAACCGTCATCGTCGTGTTGGTTCTCGGCTTTGTGTTGGAGATTTGGTGTGGTTGTCTTCTCGTTTTGTCCCTATGAGGGTCTCTTCTCCTAAGTTTAAACCTCGGTTCATCGGCCCTTATAGAATATTGGAGATTCTTAATCCTGTTTCTTTCCGTTTGGACCTCCCTGCGTCCTTTTCCATTCATAACGTTTTTCATCGGTCGTTATTGCGCAGGTATGAGGTACCTGTGGTACCTTCAGTTGAGCCTCCTGCTCCGGTGTTGGTTGAGGGTGAGTTGGAGTACGTTGTGGAGAAAATTTTGGACTCTCGTGTTTCCAGACGGAGACTCCAGTATCTGGTCAACTGGAAGGGTTACGGCCAGGAGGATAATTCTTGGGTCAATGCATCTGATGTTCATGCTTCTGATCTTGTTCGTGCCTTCCATAGGGCTCATCCTGGTCGCCCTGGTGGATCTGGTGAGGGTTCGGTGCCCCCTCCTTGAGGGGGGGGTACTGTTGTGAATTTGGATTCTGGGCTCCCCCGGTGGCCGCTTGTGGAATTGGACTTGTCATCCTCTTTCCTGTTTCACCTGGTTCCATCAGTAGTGGGTGTCGCTATTTAAGCTCATTTCTCTGGTGGTTTCTTGCCGGTCAACAATGTTATCTGATGCCTCTCAGTGCTTGTTCCTGCTTCTAGACTACTACTAGATAAGTTGGACTTTTGTCCATGTTTTGTTTTGCCTATTTGTTCCAGTTCACAGCTGAAGTTTTGTTACTGTGTCTGGAAAGCTCTCGTTGATCAGGGATTGCTACTCTGGCGTTATGAGTTAATGCCAGAGTTTAAGGTAATCTCTGGATGGTGTTTTGTTAGTGTTTTTCTGCTGACCATGAAAGTATACTATCTGTCTTCTGCTATCTAGTAAGCGGACCTCAAATTTGCTAAGACTATTTTCCTGCTGCGTTTGTTGTTTCATCTGAACTCACCGTCATTATATGTGGGGGGCTACTGTCTTCTTTGGAATATTTCTCTAGAGGTGAGCCAGGTCTTATATTTCCCTCTGCTAGCTATTTAGGTCTTAGGCCAGAGCTGGGCATCTAGCGATAAATAGGAAATGCTACCTGGCTATTTCTAGTTGCGCGGCAGGCTTAGTTCATGGTCAGTATAGTTCCATCTTCCGAGAGCTTGTCCCTCTATAGGCTTGCTATGATCTCTGCTTGCAGAGATCATGACATCTAACTCGTGGTTAAGGCCCATAGGGACCAAGCTATTTAAGTTAAAAATCCATTGTGATTCAACTCTGGACATTCTCTTAAGGTAGTCGCCGCCCCTTTGACCATGAGGAACAGTCTGTATACCACAGAAAAGGACCCCCCTCAAGGACTGATTATGTTTGTCCCTGAAGTGGCGAGAAAGGGGGTGTCCTACAAAACCTTTTAGTATATTTTTAAAATGTTCCTTAATACGCTCCAATAAACGACGTTTAGTACGACCAACATATAACTTGTTGCATGGACATCTGATAAAATAAATAACTCCTGAAGAAAAACAGGAAATACTCTCCTTAATCTGAAACTCTTTAGTGCCGTCAGTGTCAAAAAACGTGATTTGTCGGGTTTTTTTGAAAGAGGTGTGCAAACAACCAAAACAACCACCACACGGTAAAAAGCCGGCCCCTGCTTGGTTCGTTTTCTGGGGACACATTTTCTTGTTATTAACTGCCGTAGTGGGGGCTATAAGATTACCCAATGTTTGGGCTCTCCTATACACAAATCTGGGGTGGACGGGGAGAAACTCCCCTACTATTTTGTCTTTCTGCAGAACGGGCCAATGTTTACGAATAATATGAACAAATTTATTATAGCCTGCATGAAATTGTGTGACAAATGGCAAAGTATAAATTTGCTCTGATATTTTACTGCTATTTGGGTCCTTTTTAGATGTTGATTTGAACAAAGAACCTCTATCAATTTGGGCCAGTTCGTTTTGCGTTTTTTCCAGCAAAGGTCTGGGATACCCCTTTTCCAAAAATTTCTTGGTTAAGAAACTGGATTCATTATAGTAATCTTCAATTGTTGAACAATTCCGCCTGATCCTTGTGAATTGTCCTTTTGGTATATTTGTAAGCCATGCCGGAAGATGGCAACTGGTGAGATGTATAAAACTGTTGGAATCAACCGTCTTCCGGTGGCATTTCGTACATAATTGATCATTCCCCACATGTATAGTGAGGTCGAGAAAATTGACCTCCACCGGACTTGTATAAGACGTAAATTCTAGGCCATGGGAATTGTTGTTAAGTCCCAGAAGAAAGGTACTGAGCTCAGCCTGGGAGCCTCCCCATATAAACAAAATGTCGTCAATGAAACGACGCCACATCACCAGACCTGGATATAGGCCACCTTCCTTATATATATGGGACTCCTCCCATTTAGCAACATAAATGTTGGCATAACTTGGGGCAAACCGCGTGCCCATGGCGGTGCCCCAAGTTTGAAGATAATAATGACCATCATATATGAAATAATTGTGTTGCAAAATGAACTTAATGCAATCCACAATGAAGGAGGTTTGTTCACTTGTATACATGCCTTTCATATATAATATTTGTTTTTATTATTTATTCACTTTTTCTTAATAAAGATATAGTCCTATCTACACTTTTAGCGTATATATATGCATTTTTTATATGGTTTTATCAAGTAGGAGCTATTTAATACAGTGTGTACGGTTTTAATTCTATTTATATACCCTTTACCCAATTTTAGTTTTAATTATATGAATAAAGCTTGTTCAATACCTTGGGTAACCACATAATAGTATGCACAATTCTATTTCTGTACTATCTATATAATAAGTATAATGCAGATGTGTTTTATGCCCCATGGTCCCCATAACCCATTGGTGCATATTTGCAGTCCTAGTGTAATTATATATCCATCCGAGGTCCGGTCCTCTGAGGGTTAACAGGCTGATTATTTAGACAGCTATATAACAAGACGACAGGGAGGGGGCGGTAACCCTGACGAAGAGGGACGCAGTCCCTAGAAACGCGTTGGTTAGTTTTGGCCCCT
Source organism: Ranitomeya variabilis (assembly GCF_051348905.1). Lineage (NCBI taxonomy): Eukaryota > Metazoa > Chordata > Amphibia > Anura > Dendrobatidae > Ranitomeya > Ranitomeya variabilis. The sequence goes on along the minus strand of NC_135235.1, from coordinate 114,968,351 downwards.
TTGTAGCTCCGTAGCCTTTGTGACGTCACACGCTGCACAGTTTAGCAGCGTCGGCCTTACTTTCAGCCGCGCATCCAGGATCACCACCGGCCGGGGTGCTTCTGGCTCTGCGGGCTTTTCACACTAAAGAGCAAGACTCCTGTCGTCCTGTGGTCTGAAACCTTCAGTAGTAACATCCGCAGATCGGCACAACTAGCGGCACTATCTTCCATAACGCAGTAAGTGCCTATGTTCATTTTCCACTTTCACATGTGCCTGTCACTAATTCTCACAGTCTAATTCACTGTGGGTAAAATAGGTTCATCACACGACTTGTAGTACAAGTTGTTTGTAGTAGTTCTAGCGCGATACCTCATTTCTTTAGTTTAAATAATAGATCTTTATTTAGGCTACAAAGACGCATACAAAGCGTCACATGAAAAAAACCCGCATCAAATCTGCATCAAAAACGCATCAAATTCGCTCAGATTTTTACATGCATTTTCTGGCAAGAGATGCAGATTCTGTTCAGAAAATTCTGCAGGCAAATCTGCAACGTGTGCACATACCCTTAGATGAATTCCTCAAGATTTAGTTTCCAGAATGGGTCCACTTGCTGGGAGTTTATGCTGTTTTGGCATGTCAGGGGCTCCTCAAATGTGACATGGCATCCTCAATCTGTTCCAGCCAAAGTAATGCTCCTTCCCTTAAGAGTGGTGTTTGACAACATATGGGATATCATTGTACTCAGGAGAAAATGCACAACAAATTGGTGCATTTTCTAATGTTTGCCTTGAAAAATGAAAGAAGCAACATTTTTGTGGCAAAAATGTAATCTTTTATTTTCACGGCTCAACATTAAAAAATTCTGTGAAGCACCTGTGGATTCAAGGTTCTCACCACACCTCTAGATAAATTCCTTGAGGGGTGTAGTTTCCAAAGACATTTCTAAGACTTAAAAGGGTTTCAATGTAGTCCTTGGAATCTTCAAAACAGTTGCACATATTTTTTGGGCAATTAAAGGCTTAGAAGTACTGAAATTTGTAGTGAATCGATTCACTGCAAATTGATTTTTGGGAGAATTTAGAAGAAGTTGGCGAATTTGAATTTCAAAAGATTCAATCTGCAAATATAATGGCAAGGTGTAGAAACTGCTGTTTGTGACATACAGGAAGTGGTTAAGCAGATTAGATGAAATCACTACAATGTGTAAAGCAGCACAAAATAAAATTTATGTACTGAAATAAAATGTGAAATAAAGCAAGTCTGCCAAGACACATTTTTGAACCTTCAAGTAGTAGTTGATGAAGTACAATTTATCTTGATATTCAGTTACAAAAAATAAATAAAAGGGGGAATTGAAGCCACCATGACTAAATCTATAGATACTTAGTGACATCTATTGGATTTTTAACTGCTCCACTTGTTTAAAAAAAAAATCCTCATTGAATGGAAACCTATGTATCCATGACCCACAGCTCGACTCCAGTTGGAACTTAAAAGACCTTTAGCTTTCCAATAATTTGGAAGCTTCTGATGCTAAATTCATAGTGAATAGTATTATTATAATTTATCTAACCATTTATTATGTATGCATTTAGCTATATTGAAAATTGAAAGCACATTAAACACTGCCAAAACAATGATTTCTCAATTATATGTGTTGTCTGTCTAACAGTTGGGTCACAGTGTGGCCACTCTTTGCTGCAGAGTCTAAAGAATCAGTTTTCAGCCTGACCCTCACAAGGACACACAGATGCAATCAAAATGTTTCATCCCCTTTTGCAAATTAGGTTTGTCAACCAAATTTACAAATTGCTGTTTGCAATAAACCAAACAAGCAATAACCATTTAAATAGCACAACACAACTAATGTAACAAGTGTTTTATCCAAATTCAACACTAAGTGCCTCTTTTAATGACTAGTAGAGTCTGAGAATTATTTGAGCCCTTTATGGCAAGCATATTTAATACTTAGTAGACCACCTTTGGCTGTCATATCCTGCTGCAGATGTGATGTATAACGAGAAACCAGCTTGTGGCAGAGTTCCTTCATTCATTCTAAGCCTTTCCTCGCGTGTATAACTGTCTCATCTTCAATAATGTTCTTGGGTTTTTGTGCTGCAACTGCCTTCTGTCTTTTATTGAAATGAGCCTTCTGATTCCCTCCAGCATTTGTCCCATTTCCAGGCTCTTTAAACATTATAATAAAAAAAAAAATGGAATGGATATTTATTTTAAGGCCACAAACCGCTACAAACATTCCGTTGATGTCTGTAGGAAAATACATAATAGCCATTTGCTATATGTGCTTTTGTTGCATTTTTTTTGCATGGACATTTTTATTACTTTACAAAACAAGATAATAAACAGCAACAACAACCAGCATATAATGAGTCAATGATCTGTGACATCTTAAATTCTTCTGTAATTGCTCTCCAATGTTATAAATGATTGAAGCAATCGATGTGACCAAAAGATATGTACCACCTCGCCAACTCTCAAAACCTCATCTGAGAGACCTTTGTCAATCAGCATCAGTGGCAAAGAACACTAAGGGGTGTGGTGCAGTGACCAATGTTACAGCCAGGGGGCTTCACATCTTCACCTCAAGATGCACTTGGAGACATAATTGTGTTGAAACGACTGGTCATGTGATTGATGGACGGTATGTATCGCAGAGGTGGGTGGCCCTGTGATGGAAGCCTGGGTATGTTTTTCTCAAGCAGATCTACTACTGAGGGATTTGTTTACATTGGGAAGGCTTCCAGGTGATTGGAGAGATGGGTGGGTCCAGTCACCTACAAACCCACCCAAAGAGGCGTGTTTGAACACCTAAGAGGGTTTTGTGTTGAAGGACCTGTGGTGATGTCACGCTCACCTGACTAGCCATGTGACAGGTACCTGGGTGTGGTTACACCTATGTAAAGGAGGTGTGTGTGTAGCTCAGGGAGGGGGAGTGTTTGGGACTCTGTCAGGGTGGACACACTTCCATGTGTCCTGGCTGGACACCGCAGAGTGGCCTGTGTGCTTTAGGTCCTGGACGGTCAGTGTTGGAGGCTCTTGGGATTGGAGTCGTCCTGGAAGCACTGTGAGACCATCGACCTGGACGGTCAATGTGAGGACCATGGGACTGTCGGGTAGTCAGCATGAGGAGTGGAACTCCTGAAGGGTAACCCCGGACAAGGGGATTATATTATACAGCAGAGAAGCCTATCGGCTGCATGAACGGACTGAGGCTCGTGATAAGTTCATGAAATGTAACGCAATGGACTGTACGTTATGTGGTTTATGATGTGTAATAAACCAAATAAGACTGATATGTGTGAGATATCGTGCCTGAAGTGTTTATCTTGCTGCCAAGCGAGTATTCCCCAACCCACTCAGGTAGCGTATTCCCACAGGGGGTATGTATACCCTTTCTATAAGCATTTTTGCTATAGAAGAAAGACATGGGAATTAGAATGAATGAAGGAAGGGTGAAGAGTCAGGGGTGAAATACTACAAGACAGATAAAAAAGAGGAGTGGGGAACATCTGCATCACTTCCTCAACTGGGAGAAACCATGGCTGAGACACACATAAGGCATCTATATGAGACAGAAGAGGAGCAGATCGGTGCTGGAAGCCTGTGGAAGATGGAGTTAGTTAAGTATATTAAAATACTTCCAGTACATTGCAAGACATTTAGACAGGTTTAGTGAATAAAACATTTTGAGGGAGTTCCCATTTAACGAGAACCTGTCAGCACAATTTTGTAATGTAATGTAAAGACATGGCTGTAATGGCAATGAGATACAAATTGCATTGATACCTTTGGTGAAGAAATCTTTTCTGTTGTTCAACTTTATTCACCATTTGAAGTTTTCTGCTAATTAGATTTTGGTGCACAGGGGCCGGACTGTGCACTGGGTCTTATCCCTGTCTCATTCCCTAACCCCTCTGTCTGCCTTCGGCCTTTGAATGACAGGTGACTGCTCAGATTTTCAACAGAGGAGGCAGGACATTCACAGGAAGCAGGCGAGGGACTGAGGATTCACAGACAGGAGTAGACCAATGTCCGGCCCCTGTCTACCGAAATCTAAATAGCAGAAAACTTGAAATGGTGATTATCGAAGAACTCTACTGCCATCTGTTGGAAGTAGTAATCCTAAAGACATGACCTTACTTTACTTACAAAATCATGCTGACAGGTTCTCTTTGTGGCTGAGTTTTCCTCTATTCTTTGTACTTATAACATTTACAAAACATCTGTGTTTCAGAAATCAATATAGTGATAGATTTATGAAAGAATAAGTATTAGTAAAGCAGATCTGCACATTGTAAGTCTACGCATGCATGGTTATTATCACTTCTTGCTTTTGTGTGTTCAACAAAATTGATGTTTAAATACCGTTTGGTGTTCTTGCTTTCCCTTATCATTTAGTCATTTGCCAGGTAGCAGCTCGTGTGAAAACAGTAATTTTTGCTCAGGATGAAGGAGTTGATATATTAACAAAAGGCTATGCATAAAAGAATTGCAAACTGCTCGTTAAACTTTCTTTAAATCTCTGGTCTAATCCTTGAAACTAGAAACAGTGTGGTTTCTATATATTTTTAATTCCTGTTCGATTAGACGATCAGGCTGTTTTATGAGGATGATCACTTTTGTGCTTTTATTACATTAATTTATCATATTTTTGTTTTATTTATTCATTACACTGGATTTTTGGTAGGTTACTAGAGATGCCTTCAAATCAAGTTATAGATATTTAAAATTTGCGATACTGCTAAATATTTACTTTGAAATGAGCACAACGCACCAGCCCATTTCCTCTATCTCACAGATGGGCAACACTTCAAATTTAATGAGAACATACTGACCACGGAGTTCTTAAACTCCTCGTAGTCAAGAAGCGTTATTAAATTTTAATAACCAAATTTCTTTATTAACATATAAAACACACACATTTAAAACAATGCCTCACAATCAAGAATAATATCAGAAAACAGAGATCAGCGAAATAAGTAAATAAATAGAGTGTGCCCAGGTAAATCTCAGTTCTATTACATTGTATACAATTCAATATTTCATGAAAATCAATGTGGTGAAGAGGGAATCAATTTTGATGAAAATATACACTATGCAGCCCTATTATCCTCAAAAGAACGCTGAGAGGAGTAGATTACTCCACCAACCAATAGGGCAAATGCCCAGACTAAAGTTGGAGTAAAAGATATTTTTTAGACACTAATGGTCCCCCAACACGTAGGTCATATCAGGAATGAGCCCATAGTCAAACTAAATGGGTCAGCCACCGGCCTGACAAGCAAAGCAACCCGGCCAAATGAAAAACTCCCAACTAAACCACACCTGCGCTTCCCATGCTATAAGCTAGATGTTACTGCGAAGAGTGGAAGTCATAAATACGGTGTCAGTTCCCATACATATTACCTGAGCACAGTCACTAAGATCACAGAATCACAGCCTCGTGGCACGCTGAAGCTCCGTCACCCCGACGCGCGTTTCGCATCAGCTTCCTCCTGGGGGCCCCCAGTTGGGAGTTTTTCATTTGGCCGGGTTGCTTTGCTTGTCAGGCCGGTGGCTGACCCATTTAGTTTGACTATGGGCTCATTCCTGATATGACCTACGTGTTGGGGGACCATTAGTGTCTAAAAAATATCTTTTACTCCAACTTTAGTCTGGGCATTTGCCCTATTGGTTGGTGGAGTAATCTACTCCTCTCAGCGTTCTTTTGAGGATAATAGGGCTGCATAGTGTATATTTTCATCAAAATTGATTCCCTCTTCACCACATTGATTTTCATGAAATATTGAATTGTATGCAATGTAATAGAACTGAGATTTACCTGGGCACACTCTATTTATGTACTTATTTCGCTGATCTCTGTTTTCTGATATTATTCTTGATTGTGAGGCATTGTTTTAAATGTGTGTGTTTTATATGTTAATAAAGACATTTGGTTATTAAAATTTAATAACGCTTCTTGACTAAGAGGAGTTTAAGAACTCCGTGGTCAGTAAATATTTACTTTAAAGGGGTAATCCAGGATGGTTTTTTTAATACACGTTTAAGAGCTAAAATGCAGGTACTTGCTCACTATCTGCCTGCTGTGCTTGGTGCCTATATCTGCCGACACAGAGCGGTCACAGTCCTGTCAGCTATTCAGCCGCTTCCACTGATGTCATGATGAAAGAGCAGCTGCTTAAATTTGGGGAACCGGCTGACAATCAGCCTGACATCAGCATTCATGCACTGTCAACAAAGTAGCCTGGAAGAAGATCTGCTCATTTGATGTGGAGCACCTGAATCGCTGGCACTGTGTAGAAAACCAAGTAGTTGCCTCTGTTAGCAACAACTGTTAGTGTTTAGGCCTGTAGTAAATAATCCTGGACAACCCTTTAAATGTAGGTACAATTCAATATGTTATAGGGGTTTTCCCCACAATGAACTATTATCACTTACTCAGAGAACAGGTGATAAATGTCTGATTGCAGAGATCCCCACTAATCCCTACGTGATAGGAGTAGTTTGAATTGAGTGATGATGTGTAAAGCATGGTGCAAATCCAGGGCCTGATGACCCCGGTCGCAGAGGTCGCGACTGGAACCTTGCAGGATGTGACCTGCCAACCAGCAGAAACTTCAACTGAATTTGCATCCCCAATCAGAGGTCAGAAGCTGACGTCAGCGTGCACGTGACTGGGGGCGCATGGCAGTGACATCATGGACTCCCGTTGCTTGCACGCTGAAGTCAGCTGCCGGCTTCAGAAGAGGATGCAGCAAAGGGAAGGTGACTTTATTTTTTTTTTAAATCAGTGATTCCACAGTAGCCATTCTATTACATTGATGAATAAGGGATGTGCAATATAGTATATGAAGAATATGGGCTGTATATTACACTGTGTGGCGAACTATGGGCTATGCGTTATACTGTGTGGATGACTATTGGCTATGCATTATACTGTATGGAGGACTATGGGCTCTGCATTATATATGGAGGTGCATTATACTATATGGAAGACTAAGGAGGGTACATTATACTATATGGAGAACTATGGAGTGCATTATACTATATGGAGGATTATGGTTTGTGCATTATACTATATGGAGGATTATGGTTTGTGCATTATACTATATGGAGGATTATGGTCTGTGCAGTGTATTATATGGAGGACTACGGAATACATTATTCTATATGAAGGACTATGTGCTGTGCATTATACTGTAGGGAGGACTATAAAGAGGGGAGGACTATCGGGAGGGAATTATACTATATGGAGGATTATGGGCTTTGCATTATTTTACATGGAATCTATATATATAATTGTCTAAGGGTTTTTCTGTCTGTCTGTCTGTCCTGGAAATCCCGCGTCTCTGATTGGTCGAGGCCGCTAGGCCTCGACCAATCAGCGACAGGCACAGCATGTCGACGATGATGTCATAAAGGATGCCTCGACCAATCAGCGACGGGCACAGTCTGCCGCGAATTCGCCTCGACCAATCAGCGACGGGCACAGCATGGCGACGATGATGTCATAAAGGATGCCTCGACCAATCAGCGACGGGCACAGTATCGACGTAGATGTCATAATGGTTGCCATGGTGACGATGATGTCATAAAGGTTGCCTCGACCAATCAGCGATGGGCACAGTCTGCCGCGAATTCTGGAATCATCATTGTCCATATATTACGGGGACATGCATATTCTAGAATACCCGATGCGTTAGAATCGGGCCACAGTCTAGTTATACTATAAGGAGGACTTTAAGCTATGCATCATTTTAAATGAAGGTTATGGACTGTATATTATGCTAATATGGAGGACTATGGGCTGTACAATATATAATGAGGTGCATTATATTATACTAGATTGTTGCCTGATTTTAACGCATCGGGTATTCTAGAATATGCATGTCCCCGTAGTATATGGACAATGATGATTCCAGAATTCGTGGCAGACTGTGCCCGTCGCTGATTGGTCGAGGCAACCTTTATGACATCATCACCATGGCAACCATTATGACGGCCTAGCGGCCTCGACCAATCAGAGGCGCGGGATTTCTACGTCGATACTGTGCCCGTCGCTGATTGGTCGAGGCCCAGGCGGCCTCGACCAATCAGAGATGCGGGATTTCCAGGACAGACAGACAGACAGAAAAACCCTTAGACAATTATATATATAGACGGAGGAATATGGGTCTGCATTATATTATATGGTTTACTATGTGATGCATTATACTACATGGAGGACTATGGTGTGCATTATACTATATGGAGGACTATAGGATGCATTATACTAATATTTAGGGCTATGGGGAGTACATTATACTGCATGGAGGACTATGGGGTGCATTATTCTAATGAAGGACTTGAAGGGTGCATTATACTAAAGGGAGGATTGGCTGTGCATTCTGCTATATGCAAGACTATGAGAAGTGCATTATACTTCTGTTATAGAGCCTCTTGATTCTATGTATGCCCCTGTTGAGTACAATGTTTTTTTTTCTATACATTAAAGGACAGCGCTAGAACAGGATGGGGGATATATTTACCAGGATGGGGACCCAGGATAAGGGACATATGTAACAGAATGATATATATATATATATATATATATATATATATATATATATATATATATATATATATATATATATATATATATATATACACAGTACAGACCAAAAGTTTGGACACACCTTCTCATTTAAAGATTTTTCTGTATTTTCATGACTATGAAAATTGTACATTCACACTGAAGGCATTAAAACTATGAATTAACACATGTGGAATTATATACTTAACAAAAAAGTGTGAAACAACTGAAAATATGTCTTATATTCTAGGTTCTTCAAAGTAGCCACCTTTTGCTTTGATGAATGCTTTGCACACCCTTGGCATTCTCTTGATGAACTTCAAGAGGTAGTCACCGGAAATGGTTTTCAATTCACAGGTGTGCCCTGTCAGATATAATACGTGGGATTTCTTGCCTTTTAAATGGGGTTGGGACCATCAGTTGTGTTGTGCAGAAGTCTGTTGGATACACAGCTGATAGTCCTACTGAATAGACTATTAGAATTTGTATTATGGCAAGAAAAAAACAGCTAAGTAAAGAAAAATGAGTAGCCATCATTACTTTAAAAAATGAAGGTCAGTCATTCCAAAAAATTGGGCAAACATTGAAAGTGTCCCCAAGTGCAGTGGCAAAAACCATCAAGCGCTACAAAGAAACTGGCTCAAATGAGGACCGCCCCAGGAAAGGAAGACCAAGAGTCACCTCTGCTTCTGAGGATAAGTTTTTCCGAGTCACCAGCCTCAGAAATCGCAGGTTAACAGCATCTCAGATTAGAGACCAGGTCAATGCCACACAGAGTTCTAGCAGCAGACACATCTCTACAGCAACTGTTAAGAGGAGACTTTGTGCAGCAGGCCTTCATGGTAAAATAGCTGCTAGGAAACCACTGCTAAGGACAGGCAACAAGCAGAAGAGACTTGTTTGGGCTAAAGAACACAAGGAATGGACATTAGACCAGTGGAAATCTGTGCTTTGGTCTGATGAGTCCACATTTTAGATCTTTGGTTCCAACCACTATGTCTTTGTGCGACGCAGAAAAGGTGAACAGATTGACTCTACATGCCTGGTTCCCACCGTGAAGCATGGAGGAGGAGGTGTGATGGTGTGGGGGTGCTTTTCTGGTGACACTGTTGGGGATTTATTCAAAATTAAAAGCATACTGAACCAGTATGGCTACCACAGCATCTTGCAGCGGCATGCTATTCCATCCAGTTTGTGTTTAGTTGGACCATCATTTAATTTTCAACAGGACAATGACCAAAACACACCTCCAGGCTGTGTAAGGGCTATTTGACCAAGAAGGAGAGTGATGGGGTGCTACGCCAGATGACCTGGCCTCCACAGTCACCAGACCTGAACCCAATCGAGATGGTTTGGGGTGAGCTGGACCGCAGAGTGAAGGCAAAAGATCCAACAAGTGCTAAGCATCTCTGAGAACTCCTTCAAGATTGCTGGAAGACCATTCCCGGTGACTACCTCTTGAAGCTCATCAAGAGAATGCCAAGAGTGTGCAAAGCAGTCATCAAAGCAAAAGGTGGCTACTTTGAAGAACCTAGAATATAAGACATAATTTCAGTTGTTTCACACTTTTTTGTTAAGTATATAATTCCACATGTGTTAATTCATAGTTTTGATGCCTTCAGTGTGAATGTACAATTTTCATAGTCATGAAAATACAGAAAAATCTTTACATGAGGTGTGTCCAAACTTTTGGTCTGTACTTTATATAGACAAAAAAACCCAACCAGCACTCCTAATGTGAACACATGCACACTGCAAAACTGTATTATATAGACAAAAAAGAACACAACAGCACATGTGTATAAATCTAGGCCATGTGAAAACACAGAAAAACATTCAGTAGATTATACTTCTCAAACATTTTTTCAAAAAAATATAATTTTTTTTTTACAAAACTTACAGTAATAGATGAAAATGAAGGTTCTTTCTTAGCGCATAAATTGGCCAATTCATGTATGCCCATCAACCACGGCAAGGTGACCTCCCTCTGATGGGTCCTACTCTACTGTACATGCCACTTTTGGGCCACCAGCCTACAACTATGGACAAAACATATCACTCTCGGACTAAGCCTACAATTTATGGGCAGGTAGATCTGATTACGGCATCTGCACTAGCCTCTGTCTTAAGAACTGAGAGGTGCTTTTTAATAAATATTGTTTCTTGAAACTTTCCAATTTTTTTATAATAATTAATAAATATTTTTTAGGGTTTTTTTCTTTATGGTTTATATCTAAAATATACCTAGCAGGAATTTTTCTTTAGTTTTTTTCTTTGACCCCTTAAAGGGAACCTGTCACCCCCAAAATCGAGGGTGAGCTAAGCCCACCAGCATCGGGCTTATCTGCAGCATTCTGGAATGCTGTAGATAAGCCCCCGATGTATCCTAAAAGATGAGAAAACGAGGTCATATTATACTCACCCAGGGGCGTTTCCGGTCCGGTGCAATGGGTGTCGGGGTCCGGTCCGGCGCCTCCTATCTTCATCAGATGATGTCCTCTTCTTGTCTTCACGCTGCAGCTCCGGCGCAGGCGTACTTTGTCTGCCCTGTTGAGGGCAGAGCAAAGTACTGCAGTGCGCAGGCGCCGGGCCTCTGACCTTTCCCGGTGCCTGCGTACTGCAGTACTTTGCTCTGCCCTCAACAGGGCAGACAAAGTACACCTGCGCCGGAGTCACAGTGTGAAGACCAGAAGAGGACGTCATCCTATGAAGATGGAAGGATCCGGACCGGACCGCGACACCCATTGGATCGGACCGCCCGCCCAGGTGAGTATAATATAACCTCTTTTTCTCATCTTTCAGGATACATCGGGGCTTATCTACAGCATTCCAGAATGCTATAGATAAGCCCCTGATGCCGGTGGGCTTAGCTCACCGTCGATTTTGGGGGTGACAGGTTCCCTTTAATGACCACCAATACGACTTAAAACCGACCTGCGATATAAGAGACTAGGATTCCCTTACGGTGACAGTCCAGCTACTATGAAATGTGCACTATAGCTGACAACTTGCTGCATCAGCCATAATCAGTGTTGGCACCATCCATGGCCATTTAACCACTTAAATACAGCTGTAAATAGTGACTACAGCATTTGGATGGTTAACAGAGTGCGGGGCTTCCTCTTTAACCTCACATGTTTGTGATGGTAATTCATGGACAAATAACAGCCTTAGTCTTGCAACTATAGCGGACTGTTCAAATGATAGAAACATTTAGATGGTTAAAATACATTTTTTCATTTATGTCATGTCATATTGCATTAATTCCTGAAAATCACCTGAAGGGTTAATAGACTACCTGAAAGCAATTTTTAATACTTTGAGGGGTGCTGTTTTTAAAATGGTATCACTTTTGGGAAAATTCTAATATTTAAACCTTTTAAAATGTTAACAAAATAAACCAACATTTTACAAACGTGGCTGATGTAAAGCAGGCAGGAGGGAAATTTACTATTGTTTTTGTGTGGTGTGACTATATGGATTAAAGGGATAATCATTGAAAGTTTAAAAATTGCTATTTTTTATTTTTGTCAAATTTCTGATATTTTTATAAATAAAAACAAACATATCAACATAAGTTTACCATGTCATAAAGTATAATGTGTCCTGAAAAAATTGTCTCAAAATCAATGGGATTTGTTGAAGCATTCCAGAGTTATTGCTACATAAAGTAACACTGGTCAGATTTAAAAAACAAAATGTGCCTGGTCATTGCGGGTTTAAAAGAATTGTTTGTATACAGGCAGCACACAGATGACACACTAGAGAAAATCATTCCACTTTTTTGATGAAACTCTGAACGATTTTTTATACGCTCATATGATCCTACCCATACAGTATATCTTTAATACACAAAAGATAAAATAGCAGTTAGGCTATCACAATTTAATGATCTTGAAGAGATAATGTCACTCGATTCAAGCTGTCCGAATAAGGGGCATCATGAATCAGGACTCTGACTGCACAATTTTAGCCAGGCATGTTTTTCTTTGAAACAGTCAGAGAAAATATAAGTTTGAAAGCTTCCTGATATACACATCCGGGAGACTTGTCAATCATGTGATGTGGTGCAGGAAAAAACATGAAATAGTGGTGCTGGACTAGCCTTGTCTATTCCTGCGGTCCTTGGTCAGTTCTTCAAACTATGTTTTCATAGAAGACTTATGTGTTTGCAATCGCGCAGTCAGTGTCTGTCTCATGCTTCCGGTGGATTGGGCAGCATTAAATTGGCTGTCCACTACTGGGATAACCCTTCTTAAACTAAACGTTCGTCCCCGATAAAATAATAAAGCTCATTTCTCATGCCGGCCCCATTCCTGCTTTGTCAGCACTCGCGGTCCCGTTGATTAGATGCGGAAGAATGGCACGTGATGCCCGACTCCCAATCAATGCTGATGTAACTGTCTCTGCCTTCGGACATACTGAACCTGAAGCGGAAGTCTGGGCTGCAGCTGATCCCTGGCTTCCACTTCATGTTCAGTTCATACGTTGGCATCATGTGTCATAAAACCATATCACAGTGCCGACATTGAGGGAACTGCTCCAGCACGGGAGGCGAGTATAAGCTTTGTTATTTTATCAGGCTGAACATATAGTTTAAGAAGGGGTTGCCCTAGTAGTTGACAACCCCTTTAATGGAGTGACAGATTCCCTTTAATATCGATAAAAATATGTACAAATGATATAGACACTTGATATAGTCACTTGACAATGCCACCAATCAGAGGGGGATAGCAAGGTCACTGGTGGTCGTGACTTCATCACTTCCAGTCCAGTGGAGATCTTTGGAGTGTTAACGCTGGCACTTCCCACTGATCAATTTAAAAATGCAACAGAAAACCCCTTTGATGCAAGGTATGAAACAAGGAACATTAGAATAATGTTACGTAGAAAGCCAAATACTGGTTGTCATTGATAGAATCAGACGGCACGTTCTACTTTCAATTTCTAGGAATTTCCAATGCAATTCATACCTACCCAACTCTGACATAACTACAATGGCTGGCAAGTCTAGTGCTTCAGGAACAATATACTAGGAATGGGCATCTCAAAACAAAAGACTGCATGCCAAAATTGCGCAAAATACCTTCTTTCTGATCTCAAATATCAGCTATGTCTTGCCCTATACCTTTATTCCCCAATTTGGAAGTAAAAGTAAACAGGCACCCCTTACCTTGCCTTTTAACCCCTTCACTAACATTTGAGTTTTTGCTTTTGCACCTTTGCTTTTTCTTCCTTTTATTCCAAGAGCCATATCTTTTTCTTTATTTTTCTGCTAGCATAGCCATATGAGGGCTTGTATTTTTTGGGACGAGTTGCAGTTTTGAATGACGCTATTTGTTTTTTTACTATTCAGTGAACTGAAAAATCATAGAAAAAAAATCAGTGTCCTAATATTTTAGAAAAAAGGTGATTCCACAATTGTTTATTGGGTTTTAATTTTTCGATGTTTATTGGGAGATATAAATGACCTTACAAAATGATTTTCTGCTTCACATGATGTAAATATTTGTTATCTGCACTTATTAATTTCATTATCTTATTTTTTGTAGTCCGCTTTAAATGCAATTATTCCTCAAAGAATTCACAGACCAATCCATATTTGATCACGGATCAAAATCACTGATGCATCCAGTTGATGTGACTGTGAGAGAACAAGGATACCGTCAGTATACAATCAGTATGATGACTGTTTTTAACATTATAATAAAGAAACTTTGCCATTTTTATTTTTTATGCTTGCAAGATCACTGACAAAAACAGACACTGATCAAATACTGATGAAAACTGTATCCAAAACACTGATGCATCTTAATCAGATTTTTTGCAGATGAAAAAAATCATCTGACTGAAGCCTTACCTGCATACATTATATGGTGTGGTTGTTGGTCAACACCTAAGGGAGAGCAAACCCGAATGGTAAAGTTCGGGGTCCGTACCGGTAACTAACTCTGAGCACAGACTTTTTACTGTATATCCGCTTTCCTGTTTCAGGTTCGCCAGTCTGATAAAGCTTGTATAAAAGCTATAGCACATCCAATGAACAAGACTGTGTGCACTTCTGGAGCATCACAGCCATGCCAAGTAATGGCATGGCTGTGATAGGCAGGTGCACCTTGTGACGCGGCCTATATAAAGGCCGGATCACGAGTCGCGCCATCATTCTGCTCTTATTAGTGCAGGAATAGGACAAAGCTGGACTGAAGGAAAGAGTCTGACTGCGCACTCTGCAAAAAGGCAGTGGGAGTATTGTGCCTTTAAGCCTCTGTGCATACTCTAACCCCCACCTGTGAGAGTACTGTGCCATTAATCCGCTGTGTGTACTCTGCACCCTGTATCTGTGGGAGTTCTGTGCCTTTAAGCTGCTGTGTGTACACTGCCCCCTTCCCCCCACGTATGAGAGTTCTGTGCCATTAATCCGCTGTGTCTACTTTGCATCCTGCACCTGTGGGAGTTTTGTGCCTTTAAGCTGCTGTGTGTTCTCTGCCCCCCCTCGCCTGTGAGAGTACTGTGCCTTTAAGCCACTGTGTTTTTACTTGTAGTCTGGGAAATAAATAATTGGCCATATACATTATTTTTCTGGACCGGTGTGTGTTTTCTAGTAGTGTTGCAAATAAATAATTGCCATCAGCCAGCTCATTGCCATTTGTAGGCCAAATAAAATTTTTTCTAAACCGGTGTGTGTTTTCTAGTAGTTTGGGAATTAAATAATTGGTATTAACCATCTCATTGCCATTAGTAGGCCAAATAAATTATTTTTTTGGACCCGTGTGTCCTTTCTAGTACTGCTTGAAATAAATCTACTCTTCCGCCATCCCAGTGCGAGTAGTGTGCAGGAAAAACAGTTAAAAAAATAAGGAGAGCATCAAATAGGGAATGTGGCCGCGGCCATGGTGCTGCTCGTGTAGCTGCTGCTGGTGGTGGTGGTGTAGCTTATGCAAGAATAGGACGTGATTATTCTGTTCATGCTCCATTCCCACATACCACATCTTCCTCTGGTGCATGCAGAAGACAGGACATTATGCATCCTTTCATAGGCCTGATCACTTCTGCACGAATGGTAAAGCTACAAGATGTTGAAAAGGTGTTAGATTTTAGATGGCTGAGAGTGGTTCCAGTTCCTTCACCTTATCTTTCATCCGGTCCACTTCAAACTTCTACCTCACCCACTTGGAAATCAGCTAAGCAGTCTGAACCCCAAGTCATGCAGCAGTCTCTTCCGCTTTTTGATGACTCAGTTGGCTGTGATTCCATGGCCCACCCACCAGTCCCTGCCCCAGAAATGGAAGAGACTGAGTGCACTGATGCACAATCACTTGTTATGTTGGAAGACGACTACGTGGGAGGGCTAGTGCACACAGTCAGTGGACTATGGCAGGACATATCAGATGATCACAAAACTCAGTTGTCAACTGCAGTGTCTTCAGGTAGTGTGCAGATCGGAAGGAGGGCAGGTTTGAGGAGTCAGTGGAAGATGATACATGGAATGGAGGCCATCCTAATGATGTGCACAGTTTGGAGGAAAAGGAGTTGGTCATGCTGCCACAGCAGAAAAGCAAAAGAGTGAGCAGGGTGCAATGGCACAGCAGGTGACCCCTAGCCAGTACGTCGGCTGCCACTGAAATCACCACACCAAAGAAAGCTTATGAGTGGTCCCTAGCATGGCATTTCTTTAGGGTATGTGCTGTCGACAAGCAGAGCGGTGCCATCAGACCCGGAAATGAGTTATAAATGTTTAGAACTTGAGCACAACATGTATGACAATGCATCTGAATTCCTAGCACGAGGTGCAATGGAGTACATACCTTAAAAAGCATGACATATCTGATCCTCAACACTGTGCCAAAAGCCACTGTGTGTTTTCTTTAACCCATATCTGTGGGAGTACTGTGCCAAAAGCCACTGTGTGTTTTCTTTAACCCATATCTGTGGGAGTACTGTGCCTCAAAGCTGCTGTGTGTACTCTGCAACCCTAAGTATAAGAAAACTGACTGAACAACAATATAATCTGAACTGGTGCATAACCAAAAAAAGTCATATAGCAAATAGATCAATGGCTGCACTCAAAATTTACTGTGCTAAGACAAGGAAATGTGCAATATATGAAATGTGAATAGCATAATGGCTAGGGAAATTTATGAAAAAACAAATGAGATTCTTAGCACAATGCCTGTCAGGGTAATGTTCCCCATTGTCTAGGTGTAATATTGTTAATCAGCTTCTCTGGGGAAATATGAAAACATGTTCTGTGGCCAAAAGTCTCTGAGTACTCTGCAGCCTTGTCTGTAGGAGTAGTGGGCCTAAAAAAAAAAATTACTCTACCTTTGTCGCCAGGCCTAATGCTCATTAGAGAATTTTAACTACTCATTCTAATTACAGGGCCTCCCCTAAATTGTCATGGATGGCTTTTTGTCTCTCTACATCAACTGCTGTTGTGAATTGGTTCATTTACTTGACTGCTGCCTTCCTTGGATGTGGTACCCATTTATCAGGCTGGTTCTCCGAAACAGAACCCTGATTCTCCATTACCCGTGTGTACTCTACAACCCTGCCTGTGGGGGTACTGTGCCCTATGCTCTGTGGGTCTAATTTGTAGCCTGTTTCTGTGGGGGTACTGTGCCCAATGCTCTGTGGGTGAAATTTGTTATCAGCTTCTGTGGGTGAAATTTGTTATCAGATTCTGTTTAAGTCCTGTGCCAAAAGCATCTTAGTGTATTCTTCAACCCATATCTGTGGGATTACCGTGCCATTAGGCCGGTGTGTGTACTCTGCAACCCTGCTTCTGGTAGTACTGTGTCCCATTGTCTTGGTGTGAAATTTATAATCAGCTTCTCTGGTTATAATGTGAAAAAATGCTTTGTGGGTGAAATTTGTTATCAGCTTCTGTGCTAGAAATGTGAAAATCATGCACTGTGAGTGAAATGTGAAAACATGCTGTGTGGGTGAATTTTTTAGCAGAACTGGTGGTAGCAAGCCTCAGTCTCTGTGAGGGCACTGTTAAAATGTATGTTATTCATTTACATTATATTTTACCATGATTGCTATGGTGACAGAACCCCTTTAAGTCATTTCCCTATCAACGTTTCTTTGCACGGCAATCGCACTGCTTTTTCCCCCATTTGTCTTCCTTTTGCAGCCTCCTAGCCCTTACTCCAACCATTTTAGGCTACGTTCACATTTGCGTTGTGCGCCGCAGCGTCGGCGCCGCAACGCACAACGCAAACAAAAACGCAGCAAAACGCATGCACAACGCTGCGTTTTGCGCCGCATGCGTCCTTTTTTTGATTGATTTTGGACGCAGCAAAAATGCAACTTGCTGCGTCCTCTGCGCCCGGATGCGGGCGCCGCAGGGACGCATGCGGCGCAAAACGCAAGTGCGACGCATGTCCATGCGCCCCCATGTTAAATATAGGGGCGCATGACGCATGCGGCGACGCTGCGGCGCCCGACGCTGCGGCGCCGACCGCAAGTGTGAACGTAGCCTTACAGCCATTTTACATCACTGAAGTTCGGTCCCCATTGACTTATTAGAAAGTCATGCCAAACTCGGCGAACCCGAACATCCACAGGTTCACTTATCACACTCCACAACCTGTAAGCCGCCAACATTTTCTAATTTTGAGGCTTGTGCTCCTTTATTTTTTGGGTTGATTTGGGGTTGCAGATATATGGTATTTTTTGGTATTCTTCATAATACAATCTAGTGAATATATTAAGGTCCGTTTACATACTATACATTGACTCCTATTTATGCTGCCACTCCTTATAAGCTGCCTTTTTACTGTGTTTGCTCTTTTCTTAAGGCTTTAATACTGATTTTAAAATTTTGTCTTACCTTCATATGGATTTTGATTTGGTTATTTTTCAATAAAACGTTATTGTTTATCATAGTTGGCGGATCTATGACTCCGTGTTTTCTGTAGTAATTATGCATTAAGATAAGCTGTAGAGAAAAACGTGTATGGTCAAAATTGTTCCCCTGTGAAAATAATGACTTTCGCCACCAATAGGGGTAACTTGCTAAATACAAGCTTCTAGATCATTCTTAGTGGTAGATGTAGAAAGCTATAATTTTATCTTTTAAGTTATTGGTTGTGCTATAACGATATTTAATTTAATTTATTAGCATGGTATGTTGGACCTAAAAATGACATAATGAAAAATGTTGACATTTACGTCACATATTTCAGTTATATGTTCAAGGTAAGTGTAGGGTACAAGCTTTAATATATTTTAAAAGAAACTGCAGAAATTAATTTTGAAAATGATTTATTTTTGGCTTTATTAAATAATTGTAACCACTGATCTGTGTTTTCTTATTGCTACTGCATTAATTTACAAAATGACTTTAATCACTAATCGTAATCAATCTTTTAAATAATGTGTAATTTGTAAAGCTTTACTGAAAATTAATGAGAGAAAATGGTTAACATATTCTCCAGATTACTGCTTAAAAGGCAGCAGATGGTAATTTATTGCCTACCGATAGCTGTTATACACCGTTTGATATAGGCAGCTATTCCGCAAGGTTAATGGGTAAGAGCAAGAAAACACAATTGTTGCTCCTATGTGACTTGCTTGGCAATTACCCCTGCCCACCATCTAACAAGAATAGATAAGGTAGACAGCATTTGTTAATAGCTCCACTTTACAATCACATGCTTTTGCCAAAGAATTATCAAGAAATATTACCATATTTTATAGGTGACCTGTCACCAGGTCATAAAAGGACAGTTTTCGCTGTTATCCTGAGTAATTACATTGCTATTTTTTTTAAAAAATCTGCAATATACTGTAGTTTGAGATAATGGCTTTTTATGAGTGCCCCATAGGTTAACTTTTATGGTCTTTAATAAGGGGTGTGTCTTTAGGCTGCCTTGCATAATTACACATCGAGCCACACCCATTTGCTAAAGACCATGAAATTAGCACTAAATAAAAGCCCCCTATCTCTGAAACTGTATGGAGGATTTAAAAATAAAAAATAAAAACAGATTTATCAGAGAAGCAGTAGGAATAAATTAAGAGTAAAAGCTGGTCACTGCTGACAGGTCCTCTTTAACCCCTTCACGACCTTGTACGTAGCCATATGTCCAGGTCACTAGGTACTTACCAAACTTGGACGTATAGATACTTCCAGGCTATTTTGCGCACACAGCTTCTGTAAGTGTTGCAATCGCAGCATTTTACAGGCATGCAGAGAGAGGGTGCTCCCTCTGCACTCCGATCGGGGCCTGCGTGATGTCATCACGAAGGGCCAATTGTTGCCATGGTGACCCCGTGTTTTCATGACACTAGCACAAGGGCTGACCGTTCTAATGCATTGCAATGCTGGTGCATTGAAATACATTAGAACTACAATCATACTGTAGAAAGTGAAAGTCCCATAGTGGGACTAAGTGAAAAAGTTAAAAAAAAAAATTGTAAAAATTAAAAAGAAATAATAATAATAATTAACCCCTTTCCAACATCGGGTGTAATAGTATGCCAATGTCTGATGTCAGACTCCCTCCCTTTGATGTGGGCTCCGATGCTGAGCCCACATCTTTTCCAGCAAATGTCAGCTGTTTTGAACAGCTGACACTTGCCTCTAACAGCCAAGGGTGGGATCCATCCGCAGCTGATAACTAGTTAATTGCTGCTGTTAATCTCTGACAGCGGCATTTAACGCATGCTTCCGGCAAGCACGCCACAAATCCCATTGGGATTGCAAGTGAGAATTTTTGCTACATACAGGCGATCTGTTCATCTCATGTATGTAGCAGATCAAAGTACTGCAGCTTCTAGTCTCCCATGGAGACTATTGAAGCATGCCAAAAGTTAAAAAAAAGTTTTTAGAAATATTAGAAAAAAAAAAAAGTTCAAATCACCCCCCTTTCGCCCATTCAAAATAAAACAATAAAAAAATCAAACATACATATATTTGGTATTGCCGCATTCAGAATCGCCTGATCTATCAATATAGAAAAAGAATTAACCCGATTGCTAAATGGCGTAACGAGAAAAAGTCAAAATGCCAGAATTACATTTTTTTGTTCGCCGCAACATTGCATTAAAATTGAATAACGGGCGATCAAAAGATCGTATCTGCACCAAAAATGGTATAATTAAAAACGTCAGCTCGGCACACAAAAAAAAGAAGCCCTCACTCAACCCAAGTTTAAGAAAAATGGAGATGCTATGGGTATCTGAAAATGGCGCAATTTTTTTTGTAACAAACTTTGTAACTTTTTTTCATAACTTAAATAAAAAAGAACCTATACATGTTTGGTGTCTATGAACTCATAATGACTTGGAGAATCATAATGTCAGGTCAGTTTTAGCATTTAGTGAACATGATTAAAAAAAACCTCAAAAAAACAACTGTGGGATTGCACTTTTTTTGCAATTTCACCGCACTTGGAATTTTTTTTACCAAAAAATGTTACTAGGTCTATTTTCTCCAGCCGCCGGAAAAACAATTTGTGACGGATCCGTCGAAAAACGGATGAAACATGAGGCCATCCATCGCAATCCGTTGGTAATACAAGTCTATGAGAAAAAACGGATCCGGCGGCAACTTTTGCCTGATCCGTTTTTTTTTTTAAATTCACCTGATTGTGCCTTATGGCAAAAAACTGATGTGTGAAAGTAGCCTAATTGTTCCAGCAAATTTTGCATTCAAAAAGTAAAATTAGGCTCTTTCCTTTCGGAGCCCTGCTGTGCACCCAAACAATAGTTTTTACTCACATATGGGGGTATCTGCATACTTAGGAAAAATTGCACAAGAAATTGCGTGGTGCAGTTTCTCGTGTTACCCTTGTGAAATTGCAAAATTTGGGACTGAAATAACATTTTTGTTGGAAAATGTTATTTTTATTATTTTCACATCTGAATGTTATAAATTTCTGTGAAGCACCTGAGGGTTCAAGGTGCTCACCACACATCTAGATAAATTCCCTGAGGGGTGTGACTTCCAAAATCGTGTCACTCGTGGGTGGTTTTTCACTGTTTAGGCACATGGGCTCTACAAACGTGACATGATGTCCCCTAATTTTTCCTTCAAATTTATGTTCAAATAATCAAATGGTGCTTTCAATCCCTGTCTTGTGCCCAAACAGTAGTTTCCCCCCTCATATGGGGTATTGGCATACTCAGGATGAATTGCACTACACAGATTGCTGTCCATTTTTTTTCCTGTTATCCTTGCAAAAATTAAAAAAAATGGGGTCTAAAGTAAAATTTTGGTGAAAAAAAGTTAAATGTTCATTTTTTTCACATTCTAAAAATTCCTGTGAAGCATCTGAAGAGTTAATAAACTTCTTGAATGTGCTTTTCAGCACCTTGAGGGGTGCAATTTTTAGAAGGGTGTCACTTTTGAGTATTTTCTGTCATAGAGAACTGTCAAAGTAATTTAAAATGTAATGTGGTTCCTAAAAAAATGGTTTTGTAAATTTTGTTGGAAAAATGTGAAATTACTGGTCAATTTTTAACTCTTATAACTTCCTAACCCCAAAAATCATGTTTCAAAAATTGTGCTGATGTAAATTAGACTTGTGGAAAATGTTATTTATTAACCATTTTGTGTGACATAACTCTGATTTTAGGGCATATAAATTAAAAGTTTGAAAATTGTAATGCCGTTTTTTTTTTTCAAAAATAAATGCAAGTAATATCAAAGAAATGTTACCACTATCATGAAGTACAATATGTCACGAAAAAAACTCAGAATCAATGGGATCCATTGGAGCATTCCAGAGTTATTACCTCATCAAGTGACACTGGTCCGAATTATAAAATTTGTCCTGGTCATGAAGGTAAAAGCAGGCCTTGAGGGTAAAGGGGTTAAGCACTGACAAATCTGTTTAAAAGATTCTTTGTTGTGTAAAAAGGTAAAATGTGATGTTACTGTAAATTTACATATTCATTCAAAAAAGGCAAAATTGTAGGTAATGCTTAAAAAATCCTGTATAAAAACATTACCAACCGCTAGCGTTGTCTCTCTGCTGCTGCCTGTTGGTTTCTTAACAGAACTCCTCTTGATAATATTGTCTACCACACATTACATCTACACTCACTGGCCACTTTATTAGGTACACCTGTCCAACTTCTTGTTAACACTTAATTTCTAATCAGCCAATCACATGGCGGCAACTCAGTGCATTTAGGCATGTAGACATGGTCAAGACAATCTCCTGCAGTTCAAACCGAGCATCAGTATGGGGAAGAAAGGTGATTTGAGTGCCTTTGAACGTGGCATGGTTGTTGGTGCCAGAAGGGCTGGTCTGAGTATTTCAGAAACTGCTGATCTACTGGGATTTTCACGCACAACCATCTCTAGGGTTTACAGAGAATGGTCCGAAAAATAAAAAAAATCCAGTGAGCGGCAGTTCTGTGGGCGGAAATGCCTTGTTGATGCCAGAGGTCAGAGGAGAATGGGCAGACTGGTTCGAGCTGATAGAACGGCAACAGTGACTCAAATCGCCACCCGTTACAACCAAGGTAGGCCTAAGAGCATCTCTGAACGCACAGTGCGTCGAACTTTGAGGCAGATGGGCTACAGCAGCAGAAGACCACACCGGGTACCACTCCTTTCAGCTAAGAACAGGAAACTGAGGCTACAATTTGTACAAGCTCATCGAAATTGGACAGTAGAAGATTGGAAAAACGTTGCTTGGTCTGATGAGTCTCGATTTCTGCTGCGACATTCGGATGGTAGGGTCAGAATTTGGCGTAAACAACATGAAAGCATGGATCCATCCTGCCTTGTATGGAGCATCTTTGGGATGTGCAGCCGACAAATCTGCGGCAACTGTGTGATGCCATCATGTCAATATGGACCAAAATCTCTGAGGAATGCTTCCAGCACCTTGTTGAATCTATGCCACGAAGAATTGAGGCAGTTCTGAAGGCAAAAGGGGGTCCAACCCGTTACTAGCATGGTGTACCTAATAAAGTGGCCGGTGAGTGTATAGCCCGTGTGTTTTTCTGACAGGGAGGATACTGGACAAGAAAGTTAAGCTGGACAAGATATTATACAATGGGGAAAAGTTTTTAGTCAGCCACCAATTGTGTAAGTTCTTCCACTTAAAAAAAATGATAGGGGCCTGTAATTGACATCATAGATAAGACCACAACTATGAGAGTCAAAATTGAGAAAACAAATCCTGAAAATCACTCTGTCTGATTTGACAAGATTTATTTTTCAAATTATGGTGGAAGATAAGTATTTGGTCATTAACAAAGTTCATCTCAATATTTTGTTATATATCCTTTGTTGGCAATGACAGAGGTCAAACATTTTCTGTAAGTCTTCACAAGGTTGGCACACACTGTTGGTGGTGGCTTATGGGATTTCTATATATAGACCCTTCACAGATGAAATCCTCTTCTTTTGATGCTGTATCCTGCTGCAAGATGGATTTTAGCGTCGAGAGCTTCAATCTGAATCTGGATTTATCATTGGCTTTTGCTTTTGCTGTGGCTTGTGAGGAAGAAAGGAGAAGAGAAAGACAGAGAGGACGTCGTCATCGCTATTGGCAACACATCACCCCATTGTTGAAATCCGAGAGAGCCGTGGAGCCTACGACTCATTGCACACCGAGCTTCGTGAAAACCCGCAAAAGTTTTTTGAATACACGAGGAT
Source organism: Ranitomeya variabilis (assembly GCF_051348905.1). NCBI lineage: Eukaryota > Metazoa > Chordata > Amphibia > Anura > Dendrobatidae > Ranitomeya > Ranitomeya variabilis. The sequence continues at coordinate 114,944,148 of NC_135235.1, read as the reverse complement.
GTCTGAACAGAGCTTTGATGAATTGCTGCATCGTGTGCAAGTATCCATCACCAGGCAGGACACACAACTACGTAGAGCAATTCCTGCTGAGGAACGTCTGTTGGTGAACCTAAGGTACGTCATTTTGAAAAAGAAACACCTGTCATTAATATTCTTGTTATGAAAGCCATGTACTGAGTTTTTTCCCAATTTTCTTTTCCACAGATTCCTGGCTACCGGAGAGACCTTAATAACTTTCTGTTTTCAATTTTGGATTGGACTGTCCACCCTTTCTGAGATGGCTGGAGACACCTGCCGTGCATTGTGTGACGTTCTGCATGCAGAATTCCTCACTCAACCCACAACTGAACTATGACTGAAAAATGATGAAAAATTCTAAAAAATTTGTATGTTTCCAAACTGTGTGGGGGCTGTGGATGGCAAACACATTCGGATTCTAAAACCTACTCAAGTCGGGATTTGAATCACACCAAAAGGATTTTCAACTACAGACAGACAAGGGCACGAAGAACTGTGGAGTGTGCCTATGATTTGCTGGCAGCTAACTGGCACACTTTGGGAACACCAATCAATCTTAACCCCTTCATGACCCCATCTTTTTTCAGTTTTTCGCTCCCCTCCTTCCCAGAGCCATAACTTTTTTATTTTTCCGTCAATATGGCCATGTGAGGGCTTGTTTTTTGCGGGACAAGTTGTACTTTTGAACAACATCATTGCTTTTAGCATGTTGTGTACTAGAAAACTGGAAAAAAATTCCAAGTGCTGTGATATTGCAAAAAAAGTTAAATTCCACATTTGCTTTTTGTTTGGCTTTTTTTTTGCTAGGTTCACTAAATGCTAAAACTGACCTGCCATTTTGATTCTCCAGGTCATTATGACAGTTCATAGACACCAAACATGTCTACGCTATTTTTTATCCAAGTGGTAAAAAAAAATTCCAAACTTTCCTAAAAAAAGAAAAAAAGTACGCAATTTTCTGATACCCGTAGCATCTACATTTTTTGTGATCTGGGTTGGGTGAGGGCTTATTTTTTTCATGCCGAGCTGATGTTTTTATAGGTGCAGATACACTCTTTTGATCGCCCGTTATTTTGTAGAAATTCTTTTGTTTTCCACATGACTCACAATCCAGAAACGACAGTGGCAGGATGAAAGATGCAAGAGTCTGTCTGTATCCCTGAAACTCACTCAGCTTTTATGCACAGGCACTGATTACAAGCAAACAGGTCACAGGTGAGGATGTTACCTTTAGTAGCCATTCAAACCCGTTTGTGTCAACTTCTGTGCATGTTATCAGGCGAAAATCACCATGGTATGTGAACTTTTGATCAGGGTCATTTGGATGTTTTGGGTCATTATGATTTATAAAGAAAAAACACAGTAGTTTGACAATAAATGGCTTCACCCAACCACTAACCATGAGTGGAGAAAAAGTTTTGGTGTTATCATTCATACTCTTTGAAAAAAAGTCCAAGAAAGCAAAAATTCGGCCAGGGTATGTAAAATTTTGAGCACAACTGTAAGAGGTAGACGCACATGTTATAAAAGGAAGTGGAAAAAGATGGACTCAATTGGGATTATCTTTTGCCAGTTTTAATGTTCTCTGTGAGAAGGAAGTATTGCAGGCTTCTACTGGCTTCTCGCCTCCCGAATTAGTGTATAGGAGGCACCCAAGAGGTCTGCTGCGCATAGCAACTGAAACTTGGAAAGCTGAAGCCACCCAGTATTGAAGTGTTATTGAAAATGTAGCATAGATGCAGGACCGAATTGAAAAGGTTTTGCCTATTATCAGAAAGCACATGCAGAGGCCCAAAGACAGGTGTTTAATAGGACAGCCAAAATCAGGAACTTACACTCAGGAGATATTCTTGGTCTTAGTGCTGACAAATATAAGTAAGTTTTTGGTGAAGTGGCAGGTTTCATATGAGGTAGTAGAAAAGGTTGGAGAAGTAGATTATAAAGTTCATCAACCGGGAAGACGTAAACCGTGCCAGCTGTATCACGTGAATTAGCTTAAACCTTGGAATGACAGGGTATCGTTGGGCATTGCGGGTCTTAACCCATTACTTGCCAAATTAAAATTTTTACAAGTACGGATTATTCAGAAAAGGGCGTCCTAATATTCAATTAAAAATGACAATGACATGATTTCCTATTTTGAAGACATTCATTTTACAAACACAACACAAACAATTGGACCTAATTATAAAAATTATAAAATCTTAGTTGCTAGAAGCTAAAGATTAGGCGTCCCAAAAAAAGGACATTGGTAGATAACGGGTAAAGTTTAGTTTGTCACCACAGTCTGTTCCAACGGTGAAATTAGGGGATACCCTTTTGACGGGCTAAAGACAGGAATCACAAAATGAGGTTCTCTGACCTGCCCGGGAATACCCATCTAATAAAACATGATATACTGTAGTTACTGAACCAGGTAAGAAAATAAACCTTAAACCCCATAGAATACCAGAGGCATGCCGAGGAGCAATCTCAATGGAAATCAACCATGCTAGATCTGGGAGCAATTGAAGAGTCCAGAATTGAAGAGTCCAGCCCGGTTGTATTGATTCCCAAACCAAACGGGACCTAGAGGTTTTGGAATAATTTTTGAAAAATAAATGAACTCTCTACATTTGATGCATGTCCCATGACCAGAGTAGATGAAATAATTGACAAACTTGGTAATGCCAGATACATAATGACTCTGGATCTCACCAAGGGTTATTGGCAAATTCCGTTAACAAATGTGGCCAAAGAAAAAATAACTTTTTCCAATCCAGTGGGTTTGTACCAGGACAAAAGAACATGTAATTTGGTCTAAAAGGAGCACCCAAAACTTTTCAGAGATTGATGGATTTAATTTTGATGCCACATAATGGTTACACAGTAGCTTACCTAGATGATGTGGTTACCTTCAATGCAGATTGGAGAAGCCATCTGTGTAAACTGCAAGCTGTGCTAGATGTGATCAGTGGGGTAGTTCTCACAATTAATCCTGAAAAATGTGCTTTAGGGCAGGAGGAGGCAAAGCACCTGGGGTTTATTATTGGCAAGGACTTGATCAAACATCAAATTAATGAAGTTGAGACCATAAAGAGTTGGCCTACGCTGGTAACTAAGAGACAAGTGCAGGCTTTTTTAGGGATTACTAGCTACTATCGGAGGTTCATACCAAATTTTGCCTCAAGGGCAGCATGACTGGCAGACCTGACAAAAGGAGGGGAATCTGTAATGGTATCATGGTCTCTCGAGGTGGAAAAAGCTTTTCAGTTATTTAAGTCAGCGCTGTGTGAGCAACCTGTGTTAATTAATCTTCATTTTATAAAAGAGTTCTTACTTCAGACAGACTCCTCGGACCCGGTGTTGAGACCCATCTTGTCCAAAACTATAATTGGAGAAGAATTCCTAGTACAATATTTGAGCAGGAAGTTGGCCTTGGCTGGAAAAACTATGCCATCATAGAGTGTGAATTCTTAGCTGTAAAATGGGCTTTTGAATTTTTGAAGTATTACCTCTTGGGTAGGAGATTTAAGCTTATGCCAGATCTTGCCAGCTGACATGGATGAAACATATTAAGGGAAAAACACTAGGGTTACAAGATGGGTTCTCTTGCTGCAAAATTTTAATTTTTCCATAGGACATAGACCAGGGAAATTACAGGGGAATACATACGCATTATCAAAGATTCATTGTATGATGGCCCAAAATGCCCAGTCCTCTGGTCTGGAGAAGAGGGAGGGGATATGTAGGCGGCTGACAGAGAGAATACTGGATGGAGTGTATATCTGTTAAGCTGGGTGAGATATTAAAGCTGGGTAGTACTGGTTGGGGCAGCAGCTTAGGTGCTGAGCCATTTTATTTATGGTACATCCAGGCTGGAATTTGTTGGAGTGGTGAGGAGGATTTTGTGGTGGGACTCATGTCTTCCACTCCCGCTGCAGTACGGGTAGTACTGGAGGCTGAGCAAGCTTAGCTGAGAGAAGTTGCATCGTTATAGACACAGAAAAGGCTGAAGAAAGCTTCAGAGAGACAGCTTTCACACTGATATGATGTTTCTGAGAAGGATATGCACAGCGGTTAAATTTGCTAAATGTTAAGATTTTGGAGAGCTATGCCCGGCACACATCCCTGGTAGCGAGAGTCAGAGATAATATGTAATAGTTAGCGCCTAACGGGGCAAGTCTTTGTTGATCTTTGTTGTTTTATTATTTGCTACATTTCAGCTGAAAATAAAGTCCCACATTTTCCTAATATGGACTGTATGCCTATGTCACTTCCACACTGCCCTTCAAATCCCTAAAGTGTTACACCAGTCACTGGCCTTAGGAGCTTTCACACTGCATTCTGGAACCAGTTTGTTGGTCCCGTCGAGGCTTACATTTGAACCGACCGCAAAATTGATTCAGGTTTATGTGCCAACAGGGCCATAGACTATAATGGTGCCAACAGAGTGACTATGCACTATGACATGCATAATTTTCAGGCATGTATGCCTAGTGGAGACGAATACCCAGTCTACTACTTCTGAGGGTCAGCATCCAATAGTCATACACTCCCATAAATTTTTCCCAACAGAGAACAATTTTGCTCAGCACTAATGCCAAATAGCATTTTGTGGGGGGTTCAGATATAAATTCTGATGGGACCAGCGATCAGTGCCAAAACGCAGTGTAAAAGCACCCTTTGTGATCTTGTGTTGTCTATCAGTGCTAAGCCCAATGATTAGGCTGGTACCCTGTCAACAAATAACACAGTAGAGAAGCAGCAATGGAGATGCAGAGGCTTTCAAAGGTGAGTAAAACTTATTTTCTTAGGGAAAAGTTCACAATTAGTTTTTTTAGATTTTTGGAGTGGATTCTCTCCAAAATCCTCCTAAAACTGATTACAATTTTTTTTTAAACTCTGCCAATAGATTTGTACAGGAAATACACATTGATACTTGTATGATGATTTTTTTTTTTAGCATTTTTTTCTGAGGAGATTTTAAATTTTTTGTTTGAAAAAAAGAAAGTGGAATTCTCAATCAAAATTCTGCAAAGAACACTTCAGGGAAAAAAAATGTATCTTCCAACATTTTTCAAAATCACTTCAAAATACTCTTCAAGAAAAGAAAATGTCCAAAATTCTCAAAAACATAAACATTTCATGAAGTGGTCATTGTGAACATAGCTTCAGTTACAAGCCTTACAGAACTTTGCCCCAATTTTCTGTGTAAACAGACAACCACTTTAAGTAATATGCAAATTGCCTTCTAACAGGTGGCGCTACAGAGTTCAAGTCCTCTTTTTCTCTGAAGAGGCAATTTGCATATTAAATTTCCCAGAGGAGCACGGCGAATAAGCTTCCTTACCTTGACAAGCCACAGCTGGTATGTGACTCTCCACAAGGAAAAATCTTACCCCTTAGACCTCAGTCCAGATCCTCTCACCTAGTCAAATCAGTTCTCATGCTTTGCACTGATGAGGGCCAACAGCCCTAAACACCATGTCTGCAAATTGAGATACTGATTTGGCTTTTGTCCTAAGTCATATTACAAGACTCGTTAAAGGGTTGATTGTGACTTGTAGGATCGCTACTTCAACAGGTGGCGCTATAGAGTTCAAGTCCTCTTTTTCTCTGAAGAGGCAATTTGCATATTAAATTTACCAGAGGAGCATTGCACGGCAAATAAGCCTCCTTACCTTGACAAGCCAGAGCTGGTATGTCACTTCACAAGGAGAAACCTTACCCCTTAGACCTCAGTCCGGAGCCTCTCTGTAACAGCGTGTTCCTCCCCCGGCCTGTGTCCCTGGACTGCAATATAATCAGGCCTGAGTCAACAACCAGTGGGGGAGTCTGTCTTTGTTCTCATCAGCATAGAACTTATCCAATATAAGGGTATGTGCACACGTCAGGATTTCTTGCAGAAATTTCCTGAAGAAAACCGGACATTTTCTGCAAGAAATCCGCATATTTTTTTTGTGTTTTTTCCCCCATTTTTTTCGCGTTTTTTTTAGCATTTTGCAAGCGAAATTAGCTTGCAGAATGCTAAAGTTTTCAAAGCGATCTGTAGCATCGCTTGGAAAACTGACTGACAGGTTGGTCACACTTGTCAAACATAGTGTTTGACAAATGTGACCAACTTTTAACTATAGATGCTGCCTATGCAGCATCTATAGTAAAAGATAGAATGTTTAAAAATAATAAAAAAAATTTAAAAAAATGGTTATACTCACCTGCAGACAGCTGATGTCCTCAGCGGCGTCCGTTCCTATAGATGGTGCGTGCAGGACCTTCGGTGATGTCACGGTCACGTGAGCGGTCACATGAGCGGTCTCGCGACCAATCACAAGACCGCGACGCCATCGCAGGTCCTTCACACAGAGCATCTATAGGAACGGAAGAGAGCATGCAGCGCTGAGAGGCGGGAACACTTCGGGGGCCATCAGAGGTTGAGTATATCACTATTTTTTATTTTAATTTTTTTTTTACCAATTATATGGTGCCCAGTCCGTGGAGGAGAGTCTCCTCTCCTCCACCCTGGGTACCGACCGCACATAATCTGCTTACTTCCCACATGGTGTGCACAGCCCCGTGCGGGAAGTAAGCAGATCAATGCACTCCTAGGTGTGCGGAATCCCCGCAATTCCGCATTTTTAATGAACATGTTGCTTTTTTTCCGCGATGCGATTTTTTTCCGTAAAAAAATCGCAACATTTGCACAAGAAATGCGGAATACACTGTAAATAATAGGAGGCATATGTTAGCTTTTTTTCGCGTTTTTATAGCGAAAAAGCGCGAAAAATACTGAACGTGTGCACATGGCCTAAGCCTGTAGCTTCTGGAAACTTCTTAAGTTAGCCACATAGTCAAAAGTAGGTGGGAGCCCTCCCTCATGGAGGGGTGGATCCCAGGACACAGAACTATAGACACATGGTTTGGCCCAAGCAGTTGGGTTTTGATGGGCCTTACATTGAGGTGAGATCCTGGTACCCTTGTGTGGAGGGTTAAAAGCTGCCACGTGGAATATTATGTCCCTCATCTGTTGGATCCATTGATCTCATCCCAGGATTATTTCTGTCATTAACCCCTTAACCCCCAAGGTTGGTTTGCACATTAATGACCGGGCCAATTTTTACAATTCTGACCACTGTCCCTTTATGAGGTTATAACTCTGGAACACTTCAACGGATCCTGATGATTCTGACACTGTTTTCTCGTGACATATTGTACTTCATGATAGTCGTAAAATTTCTTTGATATTACCTGCGTTTATTTGTTAAAAAAAAATTCGCAATTTTCCAACTTTGAATTTTTATGCCCTTAAATCACAGAGATATGTCACACAAAATACTTAATAAGTAACAATTCCCACATGTCTACTTTACATCAGCACAATTTTGGAACCAATTTTTTTTTTGTTAGGGTGTTATAAGGGTTAAAAGTTGACCAGCAATTTCTCATTTTTACAACACCATTTTTTTAGGGACCACATCACATTTGAAGTCACTTTGAGGGGTCTATTGTTATGATCCGGTGACCTTGGAGCCGCATGAAACTTTCTCTGGAGTACGTGGAAACTATACTGACCGCAGATCCTGAACTAACACCGCAACTAGAAGTAGCCGTGGGGTGTGCCTAACAAACCCTAGACACCTCGACACAGCTGGAGGACTAAATACCCCTATAGATGGAAATAGGAATACTACCTTGCCTCAGAGCAGAACCCCAAAGGATAGGCAGCCCCCACGAATATTGACTGTGAGTAGGAGAAGAAAAGACACACGCAGGCAGAAAACAAGATTTAGCAAAAGAGGCCATTCTAGCTAAATAGGGAAGGATAGGACAGAATACTAAGCGGTCAGTATTAAAACCCTTCCAAAAATATCCACAGCAGATAATACAAAAAGTTCCACAATCTAACTAAAGACATGGAATGTATATCTGCCACTCCAGAGAATCCAACAAGACTGAGAAAATACTGACACAATCTAAACTGGACAAGAAAACACAAAAGAATAGCACTGAATCATGAAGCACACAGCATGTGTGCAACAGAAAAAAACCAGACACTTATCTTTGCTGATTTGGCAGAAAGGCAGGAGGAACCAGGCAGAGGACAAACACCTCCCAACAACAATTGACAACTGGCAAGGACTAATGAATCCTGCACACCTAAATACCCCAGTCAGAACTGCAATCAGCAGAAACACGTGACCAGGACTGCAAATCAGGGACAACTGCATTACCACCTACCACCACCGGAGGGAACCCAAAAGCAGAATTCACAACAGTCTATACGATAGAAAATAACCAAGTGTGACACCATTCTAAAAACTGCACCCCTCAAGGTGCTCAAAACCACATTCAAGAAGTTTATTAACCCTTCAGGTGTTTCACAGGAATTTTTGGAATGTTTAAAATAAAAATGAACGTTTAACTTTTTTTCACAAAAAATTTACTTCAGCTCCAATTTGTTCTATTTTACTAAGGGTAACAGGAGAAATTGGACCCCAAACGTTGTTGTACAATTTGTCCTGAGTACGCCGATAACCCAATATGTTGGGGTAAACCACTGTTTGGGTGCATGGCAGAGCTCGGAAGGGAACGAGCACCGTTTGACTTTTCAATGCAAAATTGACTGGAAATGAGATGGGACGCCACGTTGCGTTTGGAGAGCCCCTGTTGTGCCTAAACATTGAAACCCCAAACAAGTGACACCATTTTGGAAAGTAGACCCCCTAAGGAACTTATCTAGATGTGTGGTGAGCACTTTGACCCACCAAGTGCTTCACAGAAGTTTATAATGTAGAGCCGTAAAAATAAAAAATCATTTCTTCACAAAAATGAATTTTTGCCCCCAATTTTTTATTTTCCCAAGGGTAACAAGAGAAATTGGACGCCAAAAGTGGTTGTGCAATTTGTACTGACTATGCTGATACCCCATATGTTGGAGTAAACCCCTGTTTAGGCGCACAGGAGCGCTCGGAAGGGAAGGAGCACTGTTTTACTTTTTCAGCGCAGAATTGGCTGGAATTGAGATCGGGTGCCATGTCGCGTTTGGAGAGCCCCTGATGTGCCTAAACAGTGGAAACCCCCAATTCTAACTGAAACTCTAACCCAAACACACCCGTAACCATAATCCCAACCCTAACCATAACCCTAACCACACCCCTAACCCGAACATGCCCCTAATCTCAACCACACCTCTAACCCCAACACACCCCTAACCCCAACACACCCCTAATCCGAACCCTAGCCACACCCCTAACTCCAACATACCCCTAACTCTAATCCCAACCATAACTCTAACCACACCCCTAACCCTGATACACCCCTAACCCTAATCCCAACTGTAAATGTAATCCAAACCCTAACCATAACTTTAGCCCCAACCCTAACCCTAACTTTAGCCCCAACCCTAACCCTAACTTTAGCCCCAACCCTAACCCTTACTGTAGCGCCAACCCTAACTGTAGCCCTAACCCTAACTTTAGCCCCAACCCTAACTTTAGCCCCAACCCTAACCCTAATGGGAAAATGGAAATAAATATTTTTTTTTAATTTTATTATTTTTCCCTAACTAAGAGAGTGATGAAGGGGGGTTTGATTTACTATTTATAGTGGGATTTTAGCAGATTTTTATGATTGGCAGCTGTCTCACACTAAGAGATGCTTTTCATTGCAAAAAATAGTTTTTGCATCTCCACATTTTGAGAGCTATAATTTTTCCATATTTTGGTCCACAGAGTCATGTGAGGTCTTGTTTTCTTGCGGGACGAGTTGATGTTTTTATTGGTAATATTTTCAGGCACATGACATTTTTTGATTGCTTTTTATTCCAATTTTTGTGAGGCAGAATGACCAAAAACCAGCTATTCATGAATTTCTTTTGGGGGTGGGCATTTATACCGTTCCACGTTTGGTAAAACTGATAAAGCAGTTTTATTCTTCGAGTCAGTACGATTACAGCGATACCTCATTTATGTTATTTTTTATGTTTTGGCGCTTTTATACGATAAAAACTATTTTATATGAAAAATAATTATTTTTGCATCGCTTTATTCTGAGGACTATAACTTTTTCATTTTTCCTCTGATGATGCTGTATGGAGGCTCATTTTTTTGCCGGACAAGATGATGTTTTAAGCTGTACCATGGTTATTTATATCCGTCTTTTTGATCACGTGTTATTCTGCTTTTTGTTCGGCAGTACGATAATAAAGCATTGCTTTTTGCCTCGGTTTTTTTTTAAGGTGTTCACTGAAGGGGTTAAGTAGTGGGACAGTTTTATAGGTCCGGTCGTTACTGACGCGGCGATACTAAATATGTGTACTGTTTTTTCTTATTTAGATAAAAAAATGTATTTATTGGAACAATATTTTTTTTCTTTATTTAGGAATTTTTTATTTAATTTTTTTTTTACACATGTAAATATTTTTTTTTAACTTTATAACATTGCCCAAGGGGGACATCATGTTATAGTGTCAGATCGCTGATCTGACAGTTTGCACAGCACTGTGTCAGATCAGCGATCTGACAGGCAGTACTGCAGACTTTCAAGTGCCTGTTCTGAGCAGGCGCTTGCAAGCCAGCTCTCTGCAGGACCTGGAAGGAGCCCCGTGGCCATTTTGGATCCGGGGCCTGCAGGGAGGAGCAGGTAGGAGACCCTTGGAGCTATGCAATCACATCACGTTGCTCCGAGGGTCTCAGGGAAGTACGCAGGGAGCCTCCTCCCTGCGCGATGCTTCCCTGTGCCACCGGAATGCTGCGATCATGTTTGATCGCAGTGTTTCGGGGGTTAATGTGCCAGGAGCGGTCCGTGACCACTCCTGGCACATAGTGCCAGATGTCAGCTGTAATAATCAGCTGACATCTGGCGGCGATCGGCCGCGCTCCCCCCATGAGTGTGGCTGATCGCCCATGATGTACTATCCCTTCACTGGGAATTAAGTCCCAGGTCACCTCGATGGGATAGTACGTCAAATGGGATTAAGGGGTTAACACTAGTACGACCGGTCTGGTCACCCCACTAAAACTACCGAATGGAGTCATTTTGACTCCTGGCTTTTTTTTGTTTATTTTTAGAGTTTCTTGCTCCTGGTATTGTTGTAACTTTAATTTATAGAATGTATGAAATGTATACAGAATGTATAGAATGCAAAATAGCAAGAATATCGTCAGGCTTTAGTTCACTTCTTTTTGCCATATTGGCAATTGGCAAAACTGTAGACCGTATTCTACAGAAATAATGTAGTCCACTCAAGAGTTCACTGGTTCACTTATGTCCTGTATATATCCTGTGTATGTCAAGTATATTTGCAAAAATGCTAATAATTCGAAGTCTAAGCTAACATTTATTTTAAACATCCAAGAGATGTTTGTCTCTAAAATAACATGACAAAGACTAGCAAGATATAGTAGGGCGTCACAATGACTCACTTTGGTAATTAAAGGAAAATTTAGAAAAAAAAGGTACTCTTTTTTTTTTTTTCAAAAACTATTTATTGTCACAAAATCTTTTTTCGCATCCTAAATGAGTAAAAATCACCGAGTCTCAAGCCGGAATTCGGAAAAATGTAGTCACAGAAGAAAAAGAAAAATTGCAAGGAGTCAAAGTGACTCCATCGGTAGTTCTAGTGAGTGCTAGATTTTCCATTTGGAATAATATATTTAGTTTGCTTATCTGTAAGTACAGTTACATTAGATGATGGGAATCTTACTAAAGCTTTTTGAGCATATATTCCTGATATTTATTATTTTGGCAACATTATCCACGTCAGTCCCTGTCTGTAATAGCGCTTACAATTTGCTTCCACTGTATTAGACACACAACTTCATAAAAATCTGACTGTAGTCATTGAAATTTGTAAATTATAGTAACTTGAGAACTAAATGTAGTAATGTGTTTTTGGAGAGCAGAAGGAAACTGGAATACCCTGAAGAAACTCATACAAGCTATGCAGATGTTGACCCTGGTTGTATAGTACACCAATACTGTAAGGCAACAATGTGAACCACTGATTCATTTAGCCAACATACATCTCTGCAATTGCAAATGTTTCTCATTTGAAGAAACCTCAATTATGTTTTTGATCAGATCTAATCTTGTACATCATGATATTTCATGCCTGATAGATTGTTCCATTAGTAATAAATCCTCTTATCTACTTTAACCATGTTTCAACAAATCACATAGGCAATCAACTCAGTAATAGAACACTGGCTTCTCTGTGTCGATGGAATATAGCCTATGACTAATTAAATATATGAAATATTACTATTGTCTAAATGCTTAAACCAATGCCTGTAAATGGATTGATCGCCACTTGCATTTCAAGTAGTAGATTGGAACATATTAGCTGTACTTTTTTCATTACTATAGGGAACAAGCTATTGAACAAGTTCTTTCAGAAAGCTCCCTAGGACGTGGTGCTTTAATGAAGTATTGGTTTAAAAATTAGTTAGACTTGTCTTTAAGTGCATCTTGCTAGTTTATTAGAATTGCCCGAAGGTTTAACCATTTTATTGCTTGTGTTTTTCAGACAATTTCCACACGTATGACAAACAATACCTGAATATATAATAAAGTCATATTTTTTTAAAGTAAAACGTTTGTTCCTTTTGAAAACCCCACTAAGGCCTTTATAATCATAGACACCTTCATAAAATTGGCTTCAAAGCTGAACAATGTGTAGAAAATTAATACAGATGCCTGTAAATGACTACAATATTGATTCAAGCAGAACCTCAGATGCACATTTTCTAATATTATAAATCCAGTATATGCAGAATTTATACTTGCCATTATTAATGTGCCAGCATGCACAATTATCATAACTACACAAAACTATAGAGACTAAAAGTCTCAGTGATACAGATGACAGTAACCATTTAATTTACAGGGTCGACAAATGTTCATGTCCTTACCTATTTGTTAAAAAAGACCCCCCCTTAAATGCAACATGAGCAAGCTTTGATCTATATCCCTACTATTAGGGACGGTTTTAGGCAATGTGGGGCCCTGGGTAAGAGTTTAAAATGGGGCTCCAAATACTAATATATTGCACCATAACACAGAGACATTTCAGTTGTATTTTCGTGCGCTGATCTCAGGCCGCTGAACGAGTGTGATCAACAATATTGAAGTCGTTTGATGCTTGTTTCCTGGCCTCTTTACATCAGCTGAGGAACAATGATGGGAACAGAACGATCACTAGTATATCAATCTGTCCCCATACAGCTACATATCTGCAGTTTTCTCCATAAGATGTGCTGCTGAGAACAATGATTTTTGTTCCGGCATAACCAATCCAATCACTTGATGAATAGGCAACATTTTGCTTGTTTCGTATAATGTGCCCCATAGTCTTCCACATAGTATAATACACATCCCATAGCGCTCCACATAGTATAATGTGCACGACATTCCTCCATATAGTATAATGCGCACCCCATTGTCCTCCATAGAATATAATACACCACCCATAGCCGTCAATATAGTCATATACAGGGTGGGCCATTTATATGGATACACCTAAATAAAATGGGAATGGATGGTAATATCAACTTCCTGTTTGTGGCACATTAGTATATGGGAGGGGGAAAACATTTCAAGATGGGGGTGACCATGCTGGCCATTTTGAAGTTGGCCATTTTGGATCCAACTTTATTTTTTCCAATGGGAAGAGGGTCATGTGACACATCAAACTTATTGAGAATTTCACAAGAAAAACAATGGTGTGCTAGGTTTTAATGTAACTTTATTCTTTCAGGAGCTATTTACAAGCTTATAACCAATTATAAAATGTGTTCAAAATGCTGCCCATTGTGTTGGATTGTCAATGCAACCCTCTTCTCCCACTCTTGACACACTGATCGCAACACCACAGAAGAAATGCTAGCACAGGCTTCCAGTATCCGTTGTTTCAGATGCTGCACATCTTGTATCTTCACAGCGTAGACAATTGCCTTCAGATGACACCAATGATAAAAGGGGGTCAGATCGGGAGACCTTTGTGACCATTCAACTGGCCCACGATGACCAATTCACTTTCCAGGAAACTGTTCATCTGGGAATGCTCAGACTTGTCACCCATAATGTGGTGGTGCACTATCTTGCTGGAAAAACTCGGAACGTGCCATCTTCAGTGCATAAAGAGGGCAGCACATCATCATGTAGCAATTTCAGATATCCAGTGGCATTGAGGTTTCCATTGATGAAGAATAGCCCCATTATCTTTGTACCCCATATACCACACCATACCCATATCACCCCATACAAAGATAGTAAGAATACATTTTATAATTGGTCATAAACTTGTAAATAACTCATGAAAGAATAAAATTATGTTAAAACCAAGCACACCATTGTTTTTCATGTGAAATTCTAAATAAGTTTGATGTGTCACAAGACCCTCTTTCCATTGGAAAAAATTAAGTTGGATCCAAAATGGCCAACTTCAAAATGGCCACCATGGTCACCACCCATCTTGAAAAGTTTTCCCCCTCCCATATCCTAATGTGCCACAAACACGAAGTTGATATCACCAACTATTCCCATTTTATTTAGGTGTATCCATATAAATGGCCCACCCTGTAGCAAAATAGTCCCCATAGTCCTCCATATAGTGTAATACACTTCCCATAGTCCTCCATATAGCATAATACACTCCCCATAGTCCTCCATATAGTATATTACACTCCCCATAGTCCTCCATATAATACAATGCAGCCCTCCCATAGAATATAATGCAGCAGCCCCTCATAGAATATAATGTAGCCCCCTCATAGAGCATAATGCAGCCCCCTAGAATGTATTGCAGCCCCATATTATATAATGCAGCCCTTACATAGAATATAATATAGCCCCCATATGGTATAATGCACCTCACCATAGAATATAATTCAGCCCTCTTCATAGAATATAATGCAGCCCCCTTGTAAAATATAATGCAGCCCCCCTTGTAAAATATCATGCAGCCCCCTTGTAAAATATAATGCTGCCCCTCTCATAGAATATAATGTAGCCCCTCTAGAATTTAATGCAGCCCCCATTTAAAATATAATGCAGCCAATCTCATAGAATATAATGTAGCCCCTCATAGAATATAATACAGTCCTACAGTACAATGGCCAGCACGTACTCATTCACTGATATATATGTATATGGTTGTATAGCTGCGCACTCAGCTTGAAACAGAGGTAGAAATGGAACAGTGTCTCTTTAAGAACGTGCTTGGTTTATTAAAAGCAGCATTAACCAAGCTAGGAAAATATGCACTGCCCTCTGGGCAAAACAACAAAATAAAAATACTGTACACAGTCCAAACGTTTGCAGGGAGCTGCACTTTCTGCGGCACCACAGGTTTAGTCTTTCCTCCTCAGGACACAAACCATTGGAGAATCCTCTCTCCAGCCCTGCTGAACAAAGACTGCTTCTGGATCCCAGCTATTTAAACCCCAAACCATGTGACTCCTCACCCATGTGACTGATCACATGACCGTGACATCACACAGGTCTGGTCAGGCTCTGCAGGTGGCGATAAGTTGGACATCCTCCCACCCTCTCTATGGATGTCCACATCAAAATCAGCCCATTTATGCAACTTGGCTTAATCCTCACAGCACTTAGTTTGCTGGAAGAAAATACTCTGGGTTTCACATCACTGACGACATTTAGTGTAGTGACACATATCTCCCCTTCAGTACTTTACCAGTGACTGTGTCACACATACCCCCCTCTGCCAAAAGCTGGGGGTTTTGGCACCTTCATTGGCCAAGCAGGGGACTCTGGATAGGGCATCTGCATTCCCATGCAATTTCCCTGGCCTGTGCTCCATGTGAAAAGTAAATTCCTGGAGCGCCGGAAACCATCTTGTTACCTGGGCATTCTTCCCCTTCTTTTCCCTCATCCATCTCAGGTTTGCATGATCCGACACTAGCCTGAACTTTCTGCCTAACAGGTAGTATCTCAGGGTGTTGATTGTTATGACCCCAATGGCAGAGGGTCTCAGGAATCAATACCAAGTCTGCAAACACAAAAAAACAGCTCATAGGGCAGTGGTAACTGGGCTGACCATATATCTAATCCTAGCACCACAAATAGAAGTAGCCGGGGAACGTGCCTACGTTGGTTCTAGACGTCTCGCGCCAGCCGGAGAACTAACTAACCCTAGAAGGGAAAAGAAAGACCCCTCTTGCCTCCAGAGAAAAGATCCCAAAAGCTGGACACAAGCCCCCAACAAATAATAACGGTGAGGTAAGAGGAAAAGACAAACATAAGAATGAGCTAGGTATTTAGCAAAGAGAGGCCCACTAGCTAATAGCAGAATATAGTAAGATGACTTATATGGTCAGCAAAAACCCTATTAAAATATCCACGCTGGATATTCAAGAACCCCCGAACCGTCTAACGGCCGGGGGGAGAACACCAGCCCCCTAGAGCTTCCAGCAAGGTCAGAAATCACATTTAGTACAAGCTGGACAAAAATAGTAGCAAAGCAAGTAACTCAAAAAACAAAGAAGCAAGACTTAGCTTAATTTTGCAAGAGCCAGGACCAGCAGACAGGAGCAACAGAAGGATCTGATTACAACGATGCCAGGCACTGGACTAAGGATCCAGGAAGTTAATATAGCGACACCCCTGGACTAACGACCCAGGTGAGTGCCAAACAGGAAAAAGACAATCCCAGAGTCATACCACTAGTGACCACAAGAGGGAGCCAAAAAGTCTAATTCACAACAGTACCCCCCCCTTAAGGAGGGGTCACCGAACCCTCACCAAGACCACCAGGGCGATCAGGATGAGCAGCGTGAAAGGCACGAACTAAATCGGCCGCATGCACATCAGAGGCAACCACCCAGGAATTATCCTCCTGACCATAGCCCTTCCACTTGACCAGATACTGAAGCCTCCGCCTGGAGAGACGAGAATCCAAGATCTTCTCCACCACGTACTCCAACTCGCCCTCAACCAACACCGGAGCAGGAGGCTCAGCAGAAGGAACCACAGGTACAACGTACCGCCGCAACAAAGACCTATGGAACACGTTGTGAATGGCAAACGACACAGGAAGATCCAAGCGAAAGGACACAGGATTAAGGATTTCCAATATCTTGTAAGGACCGATGAAGCGAGGCTTAAATTTAGGAGAGGAGACCTTCATAGGAACAAATCGAGAAGACAGCCATACCAAATCCCCAACACGAAGTCGGGGACCCACACCGCGGCGGCGGTTGGCAAAACGCTGAGCCTTCTCTTGTGACAACTTCAAGTTGTCCACCACATGATTCCAGATCTGCTGCAACCTATCCACCACAGAATCTACCCCAGGACAGTCAGAAGGCTCCACATGTCCCGAGGAAAAACGAGGATGGAAACCAGAGTTGCAGAAAAATGGCGAAACCAATGTAGCGGAACTAGCCCGATTATTAAGGGCAAACTCAGCCAACGGCAAGAAGGTCACCCAATCATCCTGATCCGCAGAAACAAAACACCTCAAATAAGCCTCCAGAGTCTGATTAGTTCGCTCCGTTTGTCCATTAGTCTGAGGATGAAAGGCAGATGAAAACGACAACTCAATGCCCATCCTAGCACAAAAGGATCGCCAGAACCTGGAAACAAACTGGGATCCTCTGTCAGACACAATATTCTCAGGAATGCCGTGTAAACGAACCACATTCTGAAAGAACACAGGAACCAGATCGGAAGAGGAAGGCAGCTTAGGCAAAGGTACCAAATGGACCATCTTAGAAAAGCGATCACATACCACCCAGATAACAGACATGCCCTGAGACACCGGGAGATCTGAAATGAAATCCATGGAAATGTGTGTCCAAGGCCTCTTCGGGACAGGCAAGGGCAAGAGCAACCCGCTGGCACTCGAACAGCAAGGCTTAGCTCGAGCACAAGTCCCACAGGACTGCACAAACGACCGCACATCCCGTGACAAGGAAGGCCACCAAAAGGACCTAGCCACCAGATCTCTGGTGCCAAAAATTCCCGGATGCCCTGCCAACACCGAGGAATGAACCTCGGAAATGACTCTGCTGGTCCACTTATCAGGAACAAACAGTCTGTCAGGTGGACAAGAGTCAGGTCTACCAGCCTGAAATCTCTGCAACACGCGTCGCAAATCCGGAGAAATGGCTGACAAGATAACTCCCTCTTTAAGAATACCAACTGGTTCTGCGACTCCCGGAGAGTCAGGCACAAAGCTCCTTGAAAGAGCATCAGCCTTCACATTCTTTGAACCTGGTAAATACGAGACCACAAAGTCAAAACGGGAGAAAAACAATGACCAGCGGGCCTGCCTAGGATTGAGGTGTTTAGCAGACTCGAGATACATCAGATTTTTGTGATCAGTCAAGACCACCACACGATGCTTAGCACCCTCGAGCCAATGACGCCACTCCTCAAATGCCCACTTCATGGCCAACAACTCCCGATTGCCAACATCATAATTCCGCTCAGCAGGCGAAAACTTCCTCGAGAAAAAGGCACAAGGTCTCATCAAAGAGCAACCAGGGCCTCTCTGCGACAAAACGGCCCCTGCCCCAATCTCAGAAGCATCCACTTCAACCTGAAAGGGAAGTGAGACATCAGGCTGGCACAAAACAGGCGCCAAAGTAAACCGGCGCTTCAACTCCTGGAAAGCCTCCACGGCTGCAGGAGCCCAGTTAGCAACATCAGAACCTTTCTTGGTCATATCCGTCAAAGGTTTAGCAATGCTAGAAAAATTAGCAATAAAACGACGGTAGAAGTTAGCAAAACCCAAGAACTTCTGAAGACTCTACTGACGTGGGTTGAGTCCAATCATGAATAGCACGGACCTTGACTGGGTCCATCTCCACCGCAGAAGGGGAAAAAATAAACCCCAAAAAGGGAACCTTCTGTACTCCAAAGAGACACTTTGAGCCCTTAACAAATAAAGCATTCTCACACAAAACCTGAAACACCATCCTGACCTGCTCTACATGCGAGTCCCAGTCATCAGAAAAAACCAGAATATCATCCAGATAAACGATCATAAATTTATCCAGATACTTCCGGAAAATATCATGCATAAAGGACTGAAACACTGAAGGAGCATTAGAGAGCCCAAAAGGCATCACCAAGTACTCAAAATGACCTTCGGGCGTATTAAACGCGGTTTTCCATTCATCTCCTCTCTTAATGCGCACAAGGTTGTACGCACCACGAAGATCTATCTCGGTGAACCATTTGGCACCTTTAATTCGGGCAAACAAGTCTGACAACAGAGGCAAAGGATACTGAAATTTAACAGTGATTTTATTCAAAAGCCGATAGTCAATACAAGGTCTCAAAGATCCGTCCTTCTTGGCCACAAAAAAAAATCCCGCACCAAGAGGGGAAGAGGAAGGACGGATATGCCCCTTCTCCAGAGATTCCTTGATATACAAACGCATTGCGGTATGCTCAGGTACAGACAGATTAAATAGTCTTCCCTTAGGAAATTTGCTACCTGGAATCAAATCTATGGCACAGTCACAGTCCCTATGAGGAGGCAGAACACTGGACCTGGACTCGCTAAACACATCCTGATAATCAGACAAATACTCAGGAACTTCCGAAGGAGTAGAGGAAGCAATAGACACCGGCGGGGAATCACCATGAATACCCTGACAGCCCCAACTTGACACAGACATTGCCTTCCAATCCAAGACTGGATTATGAGTCTGTAACCATGGCAAACCCAAAACGACCAAATCATGCATTTTATGCAGAACAAGAAAACGAATCACCTCCCGATGTTCAGGAGTCATGCACATGGTTACCTGTGTCCAAAACTGCGGTTTATTTTCCGCCAATGGCGTAGCATCAATACCCCTCAGAGGGATAGGATTAACCAACAGCTCAAGAACAAAACCACAGCGCTTGGCAAATGACAGATCCATAAGACTCAGGGCAGCACCTGAATCCACAAACGCCATAACAGGGTAAGAGGACAATGAGCAAATTAAAGTCACAGACAAAATAAATTTAGGTTGCAAATTACCAATGGCGACAGGACTAACAACCCTTGTTAGGCGTTTAGAGCATGCTGATATAACATGTGTAGAATCACCACAGTAAAAACACAACCCATTCTGACGTCTATGATTTTTCCGCTCATTTCTGGTCTGAATTCTATCACATTGCATCAAATCAGGTGTTTGTTTAGACAACACCACCAGAGGATTAGCGGTTTTGCGCTCCCGCAAACGCCGGTCAATTTGAATAGCCAGCGCCATGGAATCATTCAGACTTGTAGGAATGGAGAAACCCACCATCACATTCTTAATGACTTCAGAAAGGCCATTTCTGAAGTTTGCGGCCAGAGCACACTCATTCCACTGAGTAAGCACGGACCATTTCCGAAATTTTTGGCAATACACTTCAGCTTCATCCTGGCCCTGAGAAATAGCCAGCAAGGCTTTTTCTGCCTGAACCTCAAGATTGGGTTCCTCGTAAAGCAATCCGAGCGCCAGAAAAAATGCATCAATATTTGCCAATGCCGGATCTCCTGGCGCTAGCGAGAAAGCCCAATCCTGAGGGTCGCCCCGTAAAAAAGAGATAACAATTTTAACTTGCTGAACTGAGTCTCCAGATGAACGGGGTCTCAGAGATAGAAACAATTTACAATTATCCCTGAAATTCCTAAACTTAAATCGGGCTCCAGAAAACAGTTCAGGAATAGGTATTTTAGGTTCAGACATAGGACTACTGGTAACAAAATCTTGTATGCTTTGCACACGAGCAGCAAGCTGGTCCACACTTGTAATCAAGGTCTGGACATTCATGTCTGCAGCAAGCTCAAGCCACTCAGAGGTAAAGGGGAGGAAGAGAGGAAAAAAAAATAAAAATTCAGAATTACCTTTCTTATATCCCACTTCTGCAATGCATTAAACATTCAATGTTGGCCTGGCATACTGTTATGACCCCAATGGCAGAGGGTCTCAGGAATCAATACCAAGTCTGCAAACACAAAAAACCAGCTCATAGGGCAGTGGTAACTGGGCTGACCATATATCTAATCCTAGCACCACAAATAGAAGTAGCCGGGGAACGTGCCTACGTTGGTTCTAGACGTCTCGCGCCAGCCGGAGAACTAACTAACCCTAGAAGGGAAAAGAAAGACCCCTCTTGCCTCCAGAGAAAAGACCCCAAAAGCTGGACACAAGCCCCCAACAAATAATAACGGTGAGGTAAGAGGAAAAGACAAACATAAGAATGAGCTAGGTATTTAGCAAAGAGAGGCCCACTAGCTAATAGCAGAATATAGTAAGATGACTTATATGGTCAGCAAAAACCCTATTAAAATATCCACGCTGGATATTCAAGAACCCCCGAACCGTCTAACGGCCGGGGGGAGAACACCAGCCCCCTAGAGCTTCCAGCAAGGTCAGAAATCACATTTAGTACAAGCTGGACAAAAATAGTAGCAAAGCAAGTAACTCAAAAAACAAAGAAGCAAGACTTAGCTTAATTTTGCAAGAGCCAGGACCAGCAGACAGGAGCAACAGAAGGATCTGATTACAACGATGCCAGGCACTGGACTAAGGATCCAGGAAGTTAATATAGCAACACCCCTGGACTAACGACCCAGGTGAGTGCCAAACAGAAAAAAAGACAATCCCAGAGTCATACCACTAGTGACCACAAGAGAGAGCCAAAAAGTTTAATTCACAACAGTTGATTGCCCACTTGATGGCCAGTCACTCTTTTTCTACGATGGCATACTTCTCACACGAGGAGAGTTTCCTATTCAGGTATTGGACCAGATGTTCATCTTCATCCATTTCTTGAGACAGCACAGCTACCAAACCGACCTCAGATGCATCTGTCTGGAGCACGAATTCTATAGTGAAGTCTGGTGTGACCATGACTGGCTTTCTGCATAGGACAGGCTTCAACTCTTGAAATGCCTTATCAGCTTCAGAGGACCATTTGACGATCGATGACTTTGTGCCCTTGAAAAGATCCATCAGGGGGTTGGCTATCATGTTGAAATTCAGGATAAATCACCAAGAATATCCCACAATTCCCAGAAACACCCAATCCAGGCAGAAGATCATGATGTTGTCCAAATAAGCTGTGGCATACTTCTTGTGAGGAACTCGTATCTGGTCCATAGCCCTTTGGAGGGTAGCTGGGGCTTCTTTTAGTCAAAATGGCATACAGGTATATCGAAAGCACCCTTCTGATGTAGAGAAGACCGTCTTCTCCTTGGCACTTGGAGACAGGAGAATTTGCCAGTACCCTTTCTTTAGGTCCATGTTGGTGATATGTCTGGCTGACCTTAGCCTCTTAATAAGCTTATTGAACCAGGGCAACGAATATGTGTCAAACTTGGACACCTCATTGAGCTTCCTGCAATCATTACAGAAGCACAACTCCCCATCCGGGTTCGGCACAAGGACAGTAGGGTTGGACCAGCTGCTCTTTGACTCCTCAATGACACGCAGGCTCAACATTCTCTTCACCTCCTCAGGGATCACCTTGCGTCGAGCTTCAGGAATCTGAAACGGCCTTTGGTTCACCCTCACATGCGGTTCAGTCAGGATTTTGTGGTCCACAACCCGCGTACATCCTGGTAACTTCAAAAACAGGTCTTCGTTCCGCTGAAGCAGTGTGGTGCACAGTGTAGGAAAACTTAAGTGCAACACAAAGGGGTGAGGGGAAGAAAGCTAAAACGCTAGGGAATGGGGGAGTGGAGTCCCCTAGCTAGATCTAATAGCACCCTGCCCACCCTATCATCCCTATATTGGTTCCACAGGAGGAGATAAGCACTGGTCAGTCCCCACTGTACACTAAAGACAAAAAGGAAAACAAACAATGGGGGAGAAAGTTAACTTGAGCAGTCTCCAGAGAGGTAACACCAAGTGTCCTCCAAGAGCACCAGAGAAGGAAGTAAGCCGACTGCTATACTTCCAAGCCTTCACAAGGGAAAATGGGATTACCAGAATATCACCGGCGGCTCCCTGAAGTAGACTGAGAGTCTATAAACACCCAGGTTCAGGTGTGTCAATTAGAGCCGGAGGAAGGTTGCCACTGGGTCCAAAAGTCAGAAGGATTAAGAAGGCAATTATCAAAGCCAAAATATGGTGTACTACCAGGCACAAGCTAACCATAAATAGACAATAAGGGTGCTGCAAAATACATAAGGAGACAATAAGTAATGCAAGGAAAGGAAAAAGGCCAATGCATACGAATTGCGCACACCTAGATCATGCAGTAAAATAACACAATTTTATTAATACCAAGAGCACAACAACATATAAAAACATTTAAAAATTATGTGGCCACACCACTGTATCAATGATGAATAAATAAGCATAGAATACAGTTTATCAAATATTTACCATAATATACAATACCACCCAGTGCTAACAATTACAATTATACAGTAAATAGAAAAGCGGGGCAAGGCACAAGTTATAGTAACAACAATAATCATCATCTATAAATATGATCAAAGAGAAACCCCCAAATTCATAATAAATAACATATGGCCAGACAGAAGGCAAACATTATCAGAGAGTCAAAAGTGGGCATCCCCACAGATGACAAAGTGACCCAGAAAAAGTAGTGCCCCTGTGGTACAAGGTGGCCCAGAGATGTGAAGTGGCCAGGGATAAAAATCCAAAAGCAACACTGTGAAATTGATGATAATAATACCAATGTTCTTGCGCAAAGGATAGTACCAGCAAGGGGTAACAAAGGGAGTGTTCAAACTCCCGGTATGTGAGCCTCCTTCAGGTGAGGAAGCCCATTTAGCTCAAAACCAATATGTGGTAAGTGTGAAAAATGTCTCGGAGCAGGCAGGGGTGTGGGAAGAACCCTATGTTTATTATGTTTTTGGGATTTCTCTTCGATCATGTTTATGATGATTATTGATGCTACTATAACTTTTGCCATTCCCCCCTTTTCTACTTACTGTATTATTGTTAGCTCTGTGTGGTATTGTATAATATGGTAAATATTTGATGCACTGCATTCATTTCTTACTTATTAATCATTGATACATGGGTGTGGCCACATCATTTTAAATGTTTTATGTTGTTGTGCACTTGCTGTTAATAAAATTGTGTTACTTTTCTGCATGATCTAGGTGTGTGGGATTCGTATGCATTGGCCTTTTTCCTTTCCTTGCATTAAGGATTAATAAGGTGTCTTCAATGCCAAACGCAGAGATCTTTTGCATCCAGATGCAGAGCGACTTGTCTGTTGCAGATTTAACATGCCTGTGACAAGCAGCTCACGGCACTGTTGTTTCTGGGCTGGCAACACTCTCTGCCACTGTGACATCCCTGACCTTGGCTTCAGCATGGGCCCCTAGTCACATTGCTTCTACCAGATCCCTGTCTCGCCACGGTTTCAGCAGGTTAATGTGGTACATTTGGTATGGTTTTCTTCTCCCTGGCTGGTGAATCTTGCAGTTGATGTCACTCAACTTTTTGACCACTTCATATGGCTCTTGCCACTTAGCCAAGAATGTACTTTCAATGGTGGGGATTAACACAAAAACCCGGTCTACAGGGCTAAACTGTCTCAGTCTTGCTGACTGATTATAGACCCTTGGCAGTGCCTCTTGTGCTTGTAGGAGACTCTCCCTCACAATTAGCATTACACTCTCTATCCTGTCTTGCATCTAGGCCACATGTTCAATAATGTTTCGGTGCGGTGTTACCTCCACATCCCAGGTCTTTTTTGCAATGTCCAGAAGACCCCGAGGGTACCATCCATAAAAGGGATTGAACAGCAAGAACCCTATAGAGGCCTGTGGGACTTCTCTAATGGAGAACAGTAGGTATGGCAGGAGGCATTCCCAATCTCGGCCATCCTTCTCCATGACCTTGTTCAGCATGGAGTTCGAGGTCTTATTGAACCTCTCCACCAGGCCGTCTGTCTGCAGATGGTACAACAACGTCCTAAGTTTGGTAATCTGGAGGGCCTTACACAACTCTCTCATTACCTTGGGCATGAATGGTGTCCTTTAGTCTGTCAGGATCTCCTTTGGTAAGCCTGTCTGGAGAAAATATGAACTAGCTCCGGTGCTATACTACAGGCGGAGGAGTTTCTCAGTGGTACCGCCTCCAGGTAACACGTAGCATAATCCATTACAACCAGGATGTATTGATGACCCCTGGTGGACTTAACTAAGGGCCCACTAGTTCCATAGCAATCAAATCAACTGGGACTTCGACTATGGTTAACCGAACTAGGGGACTGCAGAAGTGGGATATGGGGGCAGTTAGCTGACAGGGCAGGACAGCAAAATGCAGAAATGTCCCTGTGACACCCAGGCCAGTAGAACCCCTGAAGAAATCGCTCTTGGGTTTTATCTATGCCTAGATGCCCCTCCAGGTCATGTGCATGAGCCAGATCTAGTACCCTACATCTATAGGGTCCCGGGACTAACGGCTGCTCTTATACTTCCCCTCGCTGTTTAGTGACCCGATAAATCAACTCCTCATTGACTGCAAAGTGCGGGAACCTGATGTCGGCCCCCGACTCTTGGCAGCCACATTTATTACAGTCACATTTTCCAGTACATTTTTTAGAGTTAAATCCTGCATTTCGGCTGTCCCAAAATTCCCTCCAGAAACCACCAGTTCAGGAATTCAGCCTCACTAGTCACCATCTTGTCCTTGTCACCAGCCAGGACACACAAGGGGAACTTGTCCACTTCTGACTAGTCCACACTACAGGTGGGAGGAGCGCCTCCCTAGGCTACAGTCCATCTCTTCGAAGGACAAGGGACAATGGGTGGATATATGTCCCAGACCATGACATCTCTAGCAAAGCAAGTTTTTAGCTGTGGCCTTTGGCAACTCCTCAGCGACCACTTGGTATTTAGGACTACCCCTAGTGGTGGCTCTACTACCCCTTCTTTTGGGGGCTGTGGTTCCCGCTATGTATTCCAATATGGGGATACACCACCCCCTGGCTTTCTTAAGGACCTCTCCACTACCTGGTACCGTTCTACCAGACCCACCAGTTTATCCACATTTCGGGGATAACCCTGGGCAACCCAGATCTGAACCAGCCTAGGAAGAGAGAGCACGAATCTGTCCATAACAACGCAGTCGACTGTCGGAGCAGGAGTGAAAGATTCTGTCTGCAACCATTTTTGCACAAGATGCAATAAGTAAAACATTTGAGATCGAGGCGGTTTGTCCCCATAATGTATCCAGTGGTTAACCCTTTGTGCTCGGACTGATGTCAGATGGTGGCTTGTGGCTGTCATACGTGTTTGCTCGCTATGCTGCCCACACTTCTAACACCACCTGTGGTAGAGCAGCTCGCTCAGCTTCACACAGAGGTAGAACACTGTCTCTTTAAGAACGTGCTTGGTTTATTAAATGCAGCATAAACCAAGCTAGGAAATTAAACACAGCCCTCTGAGCAAAACAACAAGGAAAACCGAAATGCTGTACACAGTCCAAACGTTTGCAGGGAGCTGCATGCCCTGCAGCATCACAGGTTCAGTCTTTTCTCCTCAGGACACAAACCACTGGAGAATCCTCTCTCCAGTCCTGCTGAACAGACACTGCCTTTGGAGCCCAGCTTATTAAGCCCCAGACCATGTGACTCCTCCCCAATGTGTCTGATCACATGACTGTGACATCACACCGGTCCTGTCAGCAGACGGCAGTGCCTGCTCTGCAGGTGGAGATAATGTGGATATCCTCCCACCCACTCTATGTATGTCCACATAAAACAAACCCATTTATGCAACTTAGCTTAATCCTCGCAGCATGTAGTGTGCTGGAGAAAAATACTCTGGGTTTCACATCACTGATGCCATTAAGCGTAGTGGCACATATCTCCCCTCCAGCACTCAACCAGTGACTGTCACAGTAGATTAAAACCCCCACAATACTCGCCTCTCCTTGTCCCCCCACTGCTCTAGGCTCTGCAGAGCATCTCTGCAGCTGCACTGCTTTGCACACAGTAGATGCGCAATGAAGTGTCATCATCGCGCACCCGCTGTGTCAGGGGCACAGGAGAATGATGGGGAGAGAGTGTCGATTTTCTCAGACAAGATAAATTACGGTTGTGTGATTCTAGCTTTAGAAAGTATTAAGAGCTTTTTATCAGCCTCCTGATACCCTTGTTAATGATATTTACTTCAGTCCTAAATGCTAAATGAATGTGTTTAACAACTAAGTTTTTATTTGTTCCTGCTCTCCCAGACTGGTCCGAGACTGCTGTTAATCAGTTTTGCTGACATCCTGGTGAGCACAACAACAGCAGAGAGGTAGAGACAAGGGATGGCTTCACCACCTACCTGCTCTCCCCACATACTTTGGGATGTCTGTCATGCTGTTATGTTTGTGCTTCACCCATATAGGGGCATTGATTGACAGAGGTCTCAGTATAGTTCATTGATCATTGGTAGGGAGAGCAGGGACAATTAAATTTACCGTATATTCTCTAGTATAAGCTGAGATTTTCAGCCCTTTTTTTAGGCTGAAAGTGCCCCTCTCGGCTTATACTCGAGTCATTGTCCCAGGGGGGTTGGTGGGGGAGGGGGAGCCGCGGCTGTCACATACTCACCTGCTCCTGGTGCAGTCCCCGCATCTCCTATGGTCACCGGGAGCTGACAGCTTCTTCCAGCGTTGAACGGTCACATGGTACCGCTCTTTACAGTAATGATCATTGATGGGACTCCACTCCCATAGGGGTGGAGCCGCATATTTATTACTGTAATGAGCGGTAACGGTGACTGCTCAACGCTGGAAGAAGCTGTCAGCGCCCGGAGAACCAGGGACGTGCACGGACCGCGCCGGGAGCAGGTGAGTAAAATGAGGAGGGGGAGCACTGGGCGATATTCACCTGTCCTCATTCCGGCGCCGCTCCGTCTTCTGCTTCCTCTGCAGTGACACTCAGGTCAGAGGGCGCGATGACGTGGTTAGTCCGCGCCCTCTGCCTGAACATTAGTGCAGAGGACGTGGAGGACACAGAGGCACCAGAACGAGGGCAGGTGAATATTGTAAGTGCTGGGGGCCTGAGCGGTGAGAGGTGAGTATGTATTTTTTTTTTCATCGCAACAACAGCATATGGGGCAAATATCTCTATGGAGCATCTTATGGGGCCATAATCAACGTTTGTGCAGCACTATATGGGGCATTTATCTTTATGGAGCATCTTATGGGGCCATAATCAATGTTTGTACAGCACTATATGGGGCAAATATCTTTATGGAGCATCTTATGAGGCCATAATCAATATTTGTGCAGCATTATATGGGGCAAATATCTCTATGGAGCATCTTATGGGGCCATAATCAATGTTTGTGCAGCACTATATGGGGCAAATATCTTTATGGAGCATCTTATGAGGCCATAATCAATGTTTGTGCAGCATTATATGGGGCAAATATCTCTATGGAGCATCTTATGGGGCCATAATCAACATTTGTGCAGCATTATATGGGGCAAATGTCTCTATGGAGCATCTTACGGGGCTATAATCAACGTTTGTGCAGCACTATATGGGGGCAAATATCTCTATGGAGCATCTTATGGGGCCATAATTAACATTTGTGCAGCATTATATGGGGGCAAATATCTCTATGGAGCATCTTATGGGGCCATAATCAACATTTGTGCAGCATTATATGGCACAAATATCTCTATGGAGCATCTTACGGGGCCATAAACAACATTTGTGCAGCATTATATGGGGCAAATATCTCTATGGAGCATCTTATTGGGCCATAATCAACATTTGTGCAGCATTATGTTGGGCAAATGTCTCTATTGAGCATCTTATGGGGCCCTTATTAACCTTTATGCAGTACTGTATGGGGCAAATATGTCTATGGAGCATCTTATGGGACCATTATTAACCTTTGTGCAGCATTATATGGGGCATATTTTATTTAATATAGAGCATCTTATGGGGCCCATCATGAACTGTATGGAGCATCTTATGGGGCCAATCATGAACTGTATGGAGCATTATATGGGGCTCTTGATTCAATCTGGATATTCAAAAACACTTAACCTACTGATATCTGAATTAATTTTACTTTTATTGGTACCTATTTTTATTTTTGAAATTTACCGGTAGCTGCTGCATTTTCCACCCTAGGCTTATAATTGAGTCATTAAGTTTTCCCAGTTTTTTTGTGGCAAAATTAGGGGTCTCGGCTTATACTCCGGTCGGCTTATACTCGAGTATATACAGTAGTTTTAAAACACTTACATTTTAGGCTGGTACATTCATTATTAACAAGGGTATTAGGAGACTGATAAAGTGCTCCAAGTACCTTCTAGCTGTAAATCCTGATGACAGGATCCTTTTACAGTTGTGATTTTCTACATACTCTTAGTAGTAAAAGTAGTAAAACTTTTATTTCTCAATCCTTACCTTAAAAAAAAAAGTGTAGACAAGGTGCATTTCTTGTACATTGCATCCAGATGTTTTATTATACTGTTTACTTATTATAGATTGTATTAAGTGATATTCCTTGGCTTTGTCCCCATGGTTTAAATTGTTGTCGCCATATTGCTTCTTTTATGTGTTTCAGAAAAATGTAATTACATTTTTATATAAAATGCTAAAGTCCTTAGTGTATTTTCGTGCTGAAGCTTGATTTTGCTTGAACACAGATAAAATATTACATTCACGATAAGTGTAGGCAAGTTAACAAAGTCATGTAAGAGTCTATAGCTTTTATTTTCTTGCTTGTTAAGACAGTCCACTGAGCCACATGAATTCACTGAGTCAATGCTAGATGTACCAATTTAAGATGTATTTTTGGCTGTTTGTCAATTCAGGCCTACTGTGAAAAGAAGGACATTAAAAAATTACTGACTAAGCATGCCTGAATTTCAAGAGTCCAAATAATCCTTAAAACCTTTCACACTAATGCTTTTGGCCCAAAGTAGCGATGAGAGATCAATCCGCTGAGAAACGGCTTTGAGCCAAATTTCATGACATTCACAGGTACTTGAAAATTCAAACACACTCAGTTAACCCGGTGCCATTTTAATCACTGCTGAAGAGTCACAGAGTGAGTTAATCATGTCAGGCGCGGCCATGTGGCCTTCCTCATAATGACCTGAAGCTATCTCATCACATACTCTAGCGCTGCTGTTCTGGGGGTTTTCTTTAAGTTTTTCTTTTTTATTAAATTTGCAAAAATGTCTACATTTCTGTTTTTTTTTGCAGTCAATAAAATCTACAATAAATATCCACAGCATATATCAACATTCTGCATATATCAAATCTGCAGTACTGGTCAATGTTCACTGCTGGTTTTCTCTGCAGTGAACTGATCAGAGTTTATAAAATCTCATCCACAACACTGGTATTGTAACTTTCTTATACCCTAACTATTCCACTATCAACTATAAGTAGTATTATAAAAAGGCTGGTACCGTGTTAGCCAGTGGATAGAAAAATATTTAGAATTGAGAGTCCTCAGTGGTTGATACCTTTTAATGGCTAACTGAAAAGATGTCCCATCAGGTCTCTGGCTTACTACCGCTACATTGATGATATTTTAATTATCTGGACGGAGTCTGAGCCACAGCTAAAGACGTTTCATGAACAGTTTAATCAATTTCATCCCACCATCAACTTAACACTCAACTACTCCAGCACTGAAATTAATTTTTCGGACACCATCATTAACCCCTTCATGACCTTGGGATTTTTCGTTTTTCCGTGTTCGTTTTTCACTCCCCTCCTTCCCAGAGCCATAACTTTTTTAT
Organism: Ranitomeya variabilis; assembly: GCF_051348905.1. NCBI lineage: Eukaryota > Metazoa > Chordata > Amphibia > Anura > Dendrobatidae > Ranitomeya > Ranitomeya variabilis. Next base: position 114,913,435 of record NC_135235.1, on the reverse strand, counting down.
TTTTCCGTCAATTTGGCCATGTGAGGGCTTATTTTTTGCGGGACGAGTTGTACTTTTGAACATTGGTTTTACCATGTCGTGTACTAGAAAACGGGAAAAAAATTCCAAGTGCGGTGAAATTGCAAAAAAAAAGTGCAATCCCACGCTTGTTTTTTGCTTAGCTTTTTTGTTAGGTTCACTAAATGCTAAAACTGATCTGCCATTATGATTCTCCAGGTCACTACGAGTTCATAGACACCTAACATGACTAGGTTATTTTTTATCTAAGTGGTGAAACAAAATTCCAAACTTTGCTAAAAAAAAAAAAAATGCGCCATTTTCCGATACTCGTAGCGTCTCCATTTTTCATGATCTGGGGTCGGTTGAGGGCTTATTTTTTGCGCGCCAAGCTGGCGTTTTTAATGATTCCAATTCGGTGCAGATACGTTCTTTTGATCGCCCGTTATTGAATTGTAATGCAATGTCACGGCGACCAAAAAAAAGGAATTCTGGCGTTTCGATTTTTTTCTCGTTACGCCATTTAGCGATCAGGTTAATGCTTTTTTTTGTCGATAGATCGGGCGATTCTGAACTTGGCGATACCAAATATGTGTAGGTTTGATTTTTTTTATTGATTTATTTTGATTGGGGCGAAAGGGGGGTGATTTAAACTTTTATATTTTTTTTATTTTTTTCACATTTTTTTTTACTTTTTTTTTTTACTTTTGCCATGCTTCAATAGCCTCCATGGGAGGCTAGAAGCAGGCACAGCACGATCGCCTCTGCTACATAGCAGCGATCTGCTGTTCGCTGCTATGTAGTAGAAAATCAGGTGTGCTGTGAGCGCCGACCACAGGGTGGCGCTCACAGCTACCGGCGATCAGTAACCATAGAGGTCTCAAGGACCTCTATGGTTACAATGGAGAAGCATCGCCGACCTCGATCATGTGACGGGGGTCGGCGATGCGCTCATATCCGGCTGCCCGGCCGGATGTGGTAGTTAAATGCCGCTGTCTGCATTTGACAGCGGCATTTAACTAGTTAATAGCGGCGGGTGAATCGCGATTTCACCCGCCGCTATTGTGGGCACATGTCAGCTGTTCAAAACAGCTGACATGTCCCGGCTTTGATGCGGGCTCACCGCCGGAACCCTGCATCAAAGCAGGGGAGCTGACCTCGGACGTACTATCCCGTCCGAGGTCAGTAAGGGGTTAAGCTGCAGAACAATGAAATAGAAAAATCCCTGTATCAGAAGCCAGTCGACCACCCAATATACCTTAAATGGGACAGTTTCTATCCAAAACATAAAAAACTCTATCCTCTACAGCCAAGCCATCAGATACAATCGTATTCCAACCCCATGAATAGGGATGAATGACCAGAAAGACCTTTTTGAATCAGGGCTACCATCCAAGCACAATTCAAAACCAAATTACAAGAGCAACTAGAATATCAAGGAATCATCTCCTACATTACAAAGCTAAAAAGAAACAACCGGGTGCCTCTAGTAGTCCCCTACAATCCAAATCTGGAAGTGCTAAGGGGAATTGCACAGAAATTACAACCTCTACTACTGTGTTTTAGATCGCCCCCAAATCTAAGAAGTATCATTGTCAGAAGCTCCCTGTCCTCTCAAACAGCTGCAGGAACCTTTCCCTTCACCCCCCATTACAGCATTTCTATGAGCGCTGACCACTGCATGGCGCTCACAGCAATCTGGCATCAACAACCATAAAGGTCTGCAGGAGACCTCTGGTTGTTTTGACGACACACCGCTAACCCCCGATCATGTGACGGAGTTCAGCGGTGCACGCATTTCCGGCCTCATGGCCGGAAGCGCTTGTTAGGTGCCGCTGTCAGAGTTTGACATCGGCTTTTAGCTAGTTAATAGGCGCAGGCGGATCGCAATTCCGCCTGCGCCTAATGCGGGCACATGTCAGCTGTTCAAAACACCTGACATGTCCCTGCTTTGATGCGCGCTCACCGCCGGAGCCCACATCAAAGCTGTTTTTCTGCCATCGGACATACTATTCCGTCCGATAGCAGAAAGGGGTTGTTAGGGCTAGCGGAACGCACCAAGTAAATAGAGCTGTTTTTATTTATATTGGTGCGTTTGCAGCCCGGGATCCACCGTGCAGGAGTACCTGCTGCTAGCAAATATATGGTGGTATGGACTAACTCAGTTAATACACCGAGTAGCCATGAAAGCAAAGCACTGTGCCCTGTTAGACTTCACAGAGGCACAGGCTAACTGCCCAAACAGAGAGCAGTCAGTGGTCACGCATGCACACAAAACTCCTCGCCGGAGGTGCCAGAATTCTAGGGGCTTATTTCAGCCAGGTCCCTGAATACATACAAACACAAACTCGGCGGAGGTGCCAGCATTCTAGGGGCTTATTTCAGCCGGGTCCCTGAACACACTCTCACGTGACCACACTGGCGCAAAGCACATAACAAAGAACAATACTAGCGCATGGCTGTGCGGCCATGCAAGCCTTAAATAGTTGCAGCACGTACAGGACCTTCCTAGAAGAACCAATGAGAGGCTGCCACAGAGCGTGAGCACCTACAGGATCTTCCTGAAGGACCAATGGCCTTAGCTGCAGTGTCTGATCATGTGACCCTCGATCTCCACTGAGAGATCTTACTCTGGGCATGCTCAAAACGAGAAAAGCAGGACTTAGTCCCAGAAGTGTCTGCTCGCCACTGCCCAGCACTGACTTCAATGGCAGAAGCAGGAAAGGCAGCAGTAACTCTTTGTACAGAGTCAGACTGAGTGAGACGCTGGGACCGACGTCTCCGCTGAGCAGGCTCCACTGCGGCAGGAGAAGAATGGGAGACCGCAGCGGAGATGGCCCGAGATTCCCCCTGTGCAGAGGCGGGAACTTGACCCCTAACATTACCCCCCCTCCTAGGGCCCCACTCCTTGGGCCTCGCTACGTTCGAAGGCAGCAATGAGCTGCGGAGCCCGAATGTGCTAAGCAAGCTCCCAGGACCTATCCTCAGGACCGTAACCCTTCCAGTCCACCAAATAAAATTTTTTGCCATGAACCACCTTGCACCCCAAAATAGCGTTCACCCCGTAATCGTCCGTAGACGAACCCGATGTCCTGGCAGATGACTCAGAAAACCGGGACATGTATACGGGCTTAAGGAGGGACACATGAAGGGTGTCGGTGATACCTAGGCATGGAGGAAGGGCTAGACGATAGGCCACAGGATTAACCTGTTCGAGGACCTTGAAGGGACCTAAGTAGCGAGGATCAAACTTAGTGGACTCAATACGCAGCCTGATGTTATGAGCGGAGAGCCACACTAAGTCGCCAGGAGCAAAGGTCAGGGCAGGGCGCCAACTTGCATCGGCGGAGGACCTCATTCTCTCCTTGGAGGCCCGGATGGCATCCTGAGTGTGGTCCCAAATGTCTCGTGTATCCACTGCCCAGTCTGCCACCCTGGATTAAGCAGAGAACACGGGCATAGGCACAGGAACCCGCGGATGCTGGTCGTAATTAAGGAGGAAAGGAGTCTGACCGGTGGAGTCGGCTACAGCGTTGTTAAGGGCAAACTCTTCCCATGGTAACAAGGATGCCCAGTCATCCTGCCTGGCATAAACAAAAAGTCGTAAATAAGTGACCAGAGTCTGATTGGCTCTTTCAACCAACCCATTCGTCTTGGGATGATAAGCCGAGGAGAGATTTAACTCAATACTGAGTAGATGACAAAGCTCCCTCCAGAATCGAGATGCAAATTGGGGACCCCGGTCACTGACAATCTTGTCCGGCATACAGTGTAAGCGAAAGATATGCTTGATGAACAAGTCTGCCAGAGCCCGTGCAGAAGGTAGCCGTGGAAAAGGCACCAAATGAACCATTTTGGAAAAATGGTCGGTGATCACCCAGATAATGGTGCAACTATGAGACTTGGGTAAGCCCACCACAAAGTCCATCCCGACCATCTCCCAAGGCCTGTCCGCCACCGGCAGAGGGTAAAGCAACCCAGCTGGCCATTGCCGAGGGGACTTGTTCTTGGTGCAAGAGACACACGCCCGAACATAGTCTGCGACATCATGAGCATTATGTGGCCACCAGTATGTCCTCGCCAGTAACTCAGATGTCCTTTTGGAACCAAAATGTCCACCCACCCTGGATGAGTGTGCCCAAGAGAGAACCTCCGGTCGCAAACTGGATGGTACAAAAGTCTTGCCCGGAGGCACAGAATCTAGCGAAACCGGGGCCACAGTTCTCAGGCTCTCGGTGGGGACAATAAGCCGAGGCTCCTCTTCCTCCTCCACAGGTGACACAACGGAGTGAGAGAGAGCATTGGCACGAATGTTCTTCTCCCCAGAAAGAAAATGGAGGGTGAAATGAAACCGGTAGAAGAACTGTTATGACCCCAGTGGACAGGGTCTCAGAGGAACGTGTAAGTCTGCAAGATACAAAAATCCAGCTCATAGGGCTGTGGTAACTGGGTTGACCAAATAGCTACTCCTAACGCCAACACTAGAAGTAGCCGGGGATCATGCCTATGGTGATCGCTAGATGACTCGCGCCAGCCGGAGAATCTAACTACCCCTAGGAGAAGAAAACAAAGACCTCTCTTGCCTCCAGAGAAAGGGACCCCAAAGCAAGATACAAGCCCCCCACAAATAATAACGGTGAGGTAAGAGGAAATGACAAACACAGAAATGAACCAGGTTCAGCAAAGAGAGGCCAGCTTACTAATAGCAGAATATAGCAAGATAACTTATCTGGTCAACAAAAACCCTATAAAAATCCACGCTGGAGATTCAAGAACCCCCGAACCGTCTAACGGTTCGGGGGGAGAACACCAGCCCCCTAGAGCTTCCAGCAAAGGTCAGGATACAGATAGGAACAAGCTGGACAAAAATACCAAACAAAACAAAAGCAAAAAGCAAAGAAGCAGACTTAGCTTGAAAAACAGGAACCAGGATCAGAGGACAAGAGCACAGCAGATTATCTCTGATTTCAACGATGCCAGGCATTGAACTGAAGGTCCAGGGAGCTTATATAGCAACGCCCCTGAACTAACGGCCCAGGTGAGGATATAGGAAAAGACAGACGCTCCAGAGTCAAATCACTAATGACCACTAGAGGGAGCAAAAAGCAAAATCACAACAGTACCCCCCCCTTAGTGAGGGGTCACCGAACCCTCACCACGACCACCAGGGCGATCAGGATGAGCGGCATGAAAGGCACGAACTAAATCGGCCGCATGAACATCAGAGGCGACCACCCAGGAATTATCTTCCTGACCATAGCCCTTCCACTTGACCAGGTACTGAAGCCTCCGCCTGGAGAGACGAGAATCCAAGATCTTCTCCACCACGTACTCCAACTCGCCCTCAACCAACACCGGCGCAGGAGGCTCAGCAGAAGGAACAACAGGCACAACGTACCGCCGCAACAAGGACCTATGAAACACGTTGTGGATAGCAAACGACACAGGTAGATCCAGGTGAAAGGATACAGGATTAAGAATTTCCAATATCTTGTAAGGACCAATAAAACGAGGTTTAAATTTGGGAGAGGAAACCTTCATAGGAACAAAGCGGGAAGAAAGCCACACCAAATCCCCAACACGTAGTCGGGGACCCACACCGCGGCGGCGGTTGGCAAAGCGCTGAGCCCTCTCCTGTGACAACTTCAAGTTGTCCACCACAAGATTCCAGATCCGCTGCAACCTATCCACCACAGAATCCACCCCAGGGCAGTCAGAAGGTTCCACATGACCCGAAGAAAAACTAGGGTGGAAACCAGAGTTGCAGAAAAACGGCGAAACCAAGGTGGCGGAACTAGCCCGATTATTAAGGGCAAACTCAGCTAACGGCAAGAAGGTCACCAAATCGTCCTGATCAGCAGAGACAAAACACCTCAAATAAGCCTCCAAAGTCTGATTAGTTCGCTCCGTCTGTCCATTAGTCTGAGGATGGAAAGCAGACGAAAACGACAAGTCAATGCCCATCCTACTACAAAAGGATCGCCAGAATCTGGAAACGAACTGGGATCCTCTGTCTGACACAATATTCTCAGGGATGCCGTGCAAACGAACCACGTTCTGGAAAAACACAGGAACCAGATCGGAAGAGGAAGGCAGTTTAGGCAAAGGAACCAAATGGACCATCTTGGAGAAGCGATCACATATCACCCAGATAACAGACATGCCCTGAGACACCGGAAGATCAGAAATGAAATCCATGGAGATATGTGTCCAAGGTCTCTTAGGGACAGGCAAGGGCAAGAGCAACCCGCTGGCACGAGAACAGCAAGGCTTAGCTCGAGCACAAGTCCCACAGGACTGTACAAATGACCGCACATCCCTAGACAAGGAAGGCCACCAAAAGGATCTGGCCACCAGATCTCTGGTGCCAAAAATTCCTGGGTGACCTGCCAACACCGAGGAATGAACCTCGGAAATGACTCTGCTGGTCCACTTATCAGGCACAAACAGTCTGTCAGGTGGACAAGAATCAGGCCTATCAGCCTGAAATCTCTGCAACACACGTCGCAGATCAGGAGAAATAGCTGACAAAATAATACCATCCTTAAGAATACCAACAGGTTCAGCGACTCCAGGAGCATCAGGCACAAAGCTCCTGGAAAGAGCATCGGCCTTCACATTCTTTGAACCTGGTAAATACGAGACAACAAAGTCAAAACGGGAGAAAAACAATTACCAGCGGGCCTGTCTAGGATTCAGGCGTTTAGCAGACTCGAGATACATCAGATTTTTGTGATCAGTCAAGACCACCACACGATGCTTAGCACCCTCGAGCCAATGACGCCACTCCTCAAATGCCCATTTCATGGCCAACAACTCCCGATTGCCCACATCATAATTTCGCTCCGCAGGCGAAAACTTCCTAGAGAAAAAGGCGCAAGGTCTCATAACAGAGCAACCAGGGCCTCTCTGCGACAAAACGGCCCCTGCTCCAATCTCTGAAGCATCCACCTCAACTTGAAAGGGAAGCGAGACATCAGGCTGGCACAAAACAGGCGCCGAAGTAAACCGACGTTTCAACTCCTGGAAAGCCTCCACGGCAGCAGGAGCCCAATTAACCACATCGGAGCCCTTCTTGGTCATATCCGTCAAAGGTTTCACAATGCTAGAAAAGTTATCGATAAAACGACGGTAGAAGTTAGCGAAACCCAAGAACTTCTGAAGACTCTTAACTGACGAGGGCTGAGTCCAATCAAGAATAGCTCGGACCTTGACTGGGTCCATCTCCACAGCAGAAGGGGAAAAAATGAACCCCAAAAAGGGAACCTTCTGTACACCAAAAAGACACTTTGAGCCCTTGACAAACAAAGAATTTTCACGCAAAATTTTAAAGACCATCCTGACCTGCTCCACATGCGAGTCCCAATTATCAGAAAAAAACAGAATATCATCCAGATAAACGATCAGAAATTTATCCAGATAGTTCCGGAAAATGTCATGCATAAAGGACTGAAAAACTGAAGGGGCATTAGAGAGCCCAAAAGGCATCACCAAGTACTCAAAATGACCTTTGGGCGTATTGAATGCGGTTTTCCATTCATCCCCTTGCTTAATGCGCACAAGGTTGTACGCACCACGAAGGTCTATCTTGGTAAACCACTTGGCACCTTTAATCCGGGCAAACAAGTCAGACAACAGCGGCAAAGGATACTGAAATTTGACAGTGATCTTATTTAAAAGCCGATAGTCAATACAAGGCCTCAAAGATCCGTCCTTTTTAGCCACAAAAAAGAATCCCGCACCAAGAGGGGAAGAAGACGGACGGATGTGTCCTTTCTTCAGAGACTCCTTGATATATGAACGCATAGCGGTATGTTCAGGTATCGACAGATTAAACAGTCTTCCCTTAGGAAATTTACTGCCTGGAATCAAATCTATTGCACAGTCACATTCCCTATGAGGAGGCAATGCACTGGACCTGGACTCGCTAAAGACATCCTGATAATCAGACAAGTACTCCGGAACTTCCGAAGGCGTAGAAGAAGCAATAGACACAGGCAGGGAATCCTCATGAATACCACAACAGCCCCAACTAGACACTGACATAGCCTTCCAGTCAAGGACTGGATTATGGGTCTGTAACCATGGCAGCCCCAAAACAACCAAATCATGCATTTTATGTAGAACGAGAAAACGTATCACCTCGCGGTGTTCAGTAGTCATGCACATGGTAACCTGTGTCCAATACTGCGGCTTATTTTCTGCCAATGGCGTAGCATCAATACCCCTAAGAGGGATAGGATTTTCTAATGGTTCAAGAATAAAACCACAGCGCTTAGCAAATGAGAGATCCATAAGACTCAGGGCAGCACCTGAATCTACAAACGCCATGACAGGATAAGATGACAGTGAGCAAATCAAAGTTACAGACAGAATAAACTTAGGATGCAAATTACCAACGGTGACAGGACTAACAACCTTAGATATACGTTTAGAGCATGCTGAGATAACATGTGTAGAATCACCACAGTAGTAGCACAAGCCATTCCGGCGTCTATGAATTTTCCTCTCATTTCTAGTCAGGATTCTATCACATTGCATCAAATCAGGTGTCCGTTCAGACAACACCATGAGGGAATTTGCGGTTTTTCTATCACATTGCATCACATCAGGTGTCTGTTCAGACAACAACATGAGGGAATTTGCGGTTTTGCGCTCCCGCAACCGCCGGTCAATTTGAATAGCCAGGGACATGGTATCATTCAGACCTGTGGGAATGGGAAAACCCACCATAACATTCTTAATGGCCTCAGAAAGGCCATTTCTAAAATTAGCGGCCAGTGCACACTCGTTCCAATGTGTCAGCACGGACCATTTCCGAAATTTTTGGCAATACACCTCAGCCTCGTCCTGGCCCTGAGACATAGCCAGCAAGGCTTTCTCTGCCTGAATCTCCAGATTGGGTTCCTCATAAAGTAAACCGAGCGCCAAAAAAAACGCATCAATATCAGCCAATGCCGGATCTCCTGGCGCCAACGAAAAAGCCCAATCCTGAGGGTCACCCCGTAAGAATGAAATAACAATTTTTACTTGTTGAGCAGAGTCTCCAGACGAACAAGGTTTCAGGGACAAAAATAATTTACAATTATTCCTGAAATTCCTAAACTTAAATCGGTCTCCTGAAAACAGTTCAGGAATCGGAATCTTGGGTTCAGACCTAGGATTTCTGGTAACATAATCTTGTATACCCTGCACACGAGCGGCAAGCTGGTCCACACTTGTAATCAAGGTCTGGACATTCATGTCTGCAGCAAGCTTAAGCCACTCTGAGGTAAAGGGGAAAAGAAAAAAAAAATGAGAGAGGGAAAAAGAAAACTCAAAATTTTCTTTCTTATAATCCCACTTCTGCAATGCATTAAACATTTAATACTGGCCTGGCATACTGTTATGACCCCAGTGGACAGGGTCTCAGAGGAACGTGTAAGTCTGCAAGATACAAAAATCCAGCTCATAGGGCTGTGGTAACTGGGTTGACCAAATAGCTACTCCTAACGCCAACACTAGAAGTAGCCGGGGATCATGCCTACGGTGATCGCTAGATGACTCGCGCCAGCCGGAGAATCTAACTACCCCTAGGAGAAGAAAACAAAGACCTCTCTTGCCTCCAGAGAAAGGGACCCCAAAGCAAGATACAAGCCCCCCACAAATAATAACGGTGAGGTAAGAGGAAATGACAAACACAGAAATGAACCAGGTTCAGCAAAGAGAGGCCAGCTTACTAATAGCAGAATATAGCAAGATAACTTATCTGGTCAACAAAAACCCTATAAAAATCCACGCTGGAGATTCAAGAACCCCTGAACCGTCTAACGGTCCGGGGGGAGAACACCAGCCCCCTAGAGCTTCCAGCAAAGGTCAGGATACAGATAGGAACAAGCTGGACAAAAATACCAAACAAAACAAAAGCAAAAAGCAAAGAAGCAGACTTAGCTTGAAAAACAGGAACCAGGATCAGAGGACAAGAGCACAGCAGATTAGCTCTGATTTCAACGATGCCAGGCATTGAACTGAAGGTCCAGGGAGCTTATATAGCAACGCCCCTGAACTAACGGCCCAGGTGAGGATATAGGAAAAGACAGACGCTCCAGAGTCAAATCACTAATGACCACTAGAGGGAGCAAAAAGCAAAATCACAACAAAGAACAAGGACCATCTGGCCTGGCGAGAATTTAACCGCTGGGCTGTCTGCAGGTACACCAAATTTCTATGATCTGTGAAGACTTGAAAGAGAAAACGAGCTCCTTCCAAGAGATATCTCCACTCTGAGAATGCCAACTTCATGGCTAGCAACTCCCTGTCCCCGATGGAATAATTCCTCTCTGCTGATGAGAAGGTCTTAGAAAAGAAGAAGCAAGGATGCTTCCGACCTTGAGCATCCTTTTGGAAGAGGACTGCTCCAGCACCAACAGATGTGGCATCCACCTCCATGATAAATGGCTTATCTACATCGGGGCGATGTAGGATGGGAGTGCTAGCGAAGTGTGACTTTATGGAGTTAAAGGCCTTGGAGACCTCCTCAGACCACAATTTGGGATTTGCCCCCTTCTTGGTGAGGGCAACCAAGGGAGCTACCAAAGTTGAGAAGTGCGGAATGAATTGGCGATAATAATTAATGAACCCCATAAAGCGCTGCGCCGCTTTAAGAGAATGGGGTTCCTGCCAGTCCATCACAGCCTGTAGTTTGGCAGGATCCGTAGCCAATCCCTGGGCGGAGATGATATAGCCTAGGAAAAGTAAGGACTCCTGCTCGAACATACACTTTTCCAACTTGGCATAAAGGGAGTTTGCCCATAGGAGGTCGAAGACTTTGCAAACATCTCTCTGGTGGGAGTCAATATCTGGAGAGTAGATGAGAATGTCATCCAGATAGATTATGACCAAAGTGGTGAGCATATCCCGGAAGATGTCGTTCACAAAGTCTTGGAAAACGGCTGGGGCATTACAGAGCCCGAAGGGCATCACCAGATATTCATAGTGCCCATCCCTGGTGTTAAAAGCCGTCTTCCATTCGTCCCCCTCATGGATGCGAATCAGGTTGTAAGCACCTCGCAGATCTAGTTTAGTAAACACCCTTGCTCCCCAAAGCCTGTCGAAGAGCTCAGATATCAAGGGCAAAGGATACTTATTCTTAACGGTGATGGCGTTAAGACCCCTGTAGTCTATACATGGACGTAATTCCCCATTCTTCTGCACGAAGAAGAACCCAGCCCCAGCAGGTGACACTGACTTCCTGATGAACCCTCTTGCCAGATTCTCTTGAATGTACTGAGACATTGCCTCCGTCTCCGGGAGAGATAACGGATAAACTCGACCCCGGGGAGGCTCAGCACCAGGCAAGAGATCAATAGGACAGTCATAGGGGCGATGGGGCGGAAGGGTCTCCGCTGCCTTTTTGGAGAACACGTCTGCATAAGACCAATATTGCTTGGGGAGAGAGGATAGATTTGCGGGTACCTCTGTAGTCGCAACCTGAAAGCACTCCATCTGAAACCTACCCCCACAAGATTCAACCCATCCCAAAATTCTGCCTGAGGACCACTCGATATGAGGAGAGTGTACCGTAGCCAAGGTATCCCCAACATGACCTCATCTATTCCCTCACAAATGACGAGCAGAGATATAATCTCCTGATGGGATGGCGACATGGACAGAGTAAGAGTGATGGTCTGGTGTGTTATCTGTGAGCGCAGTGTCGACCCATTCACCACTCGTACCGTTACTGGTTGAGCTAGCATAACCAGGGCTATTGCGTGACGTTGGGCGAAGGCAGAAGACATAAAATTGCCCTCCGCCCCAGAATCCACGCAGAGCTCTACTGAGTGGGAGGATGAGCCTATAATAATTGTCCCCTTAAAGGACAATTTGGAGGCAAACATCACCATGTCTAGTGTTCCTCCACCTACTACCACTAGACGCTGATGCTTCCTCGACCGCTGGGGACATCTGGTGGCAAGATGTCCTGACTGCTGGCAAACATGACAGACCTTGAGTGCACAAGCGGTCTGGGACTTAGATCCCGCTCGTGACACTTCCATGGCCTCATGTGACTCAGGAACCAGGACCGGAGATTCCAGAGGTTTGGCGAAGGTGGGAGCCAGCTGAAACCTCTGCCTACACTGGGCTCGCTCTAACCTCCGCTCGTTAAAACGGAGGTTAATTCGAGTAGAGACAGTTATTAACTCCTCCAGTGTGGCAGGAATCTCCCTAGTGGCCAGAGCGTCCTTAACGTGATGAGCTAGGCCCCTCCAAAATATGGGGATAAGGGCATTATCCGACCACTCCAGCTCAGAAGCTAAAGTACGAAAGTGGACGGCAAAATGGCTGACCAAGGACTCACCCTGAGTTAATGCCAGCAGTTGGAGCGCCGTGTCATGGGTGACTTATGGTCCTAAAAAGACCTGTTTCAGAGTGCTCAGGAACAGCGGAGCACTCTGCATCACATGATCGCCACGCTCCCACAGCGGCGTAGCCCATTCCAACGCCCTGTCCGACAAGAGAGACAGAATAAATCCCACCTTAGCCCACTCAGTGGGAAAACGTGCTGCCAGGAGCTCGAGGTGAATAGAGCACTGACTCACAAATCCCCTACAAGATTTGCTATCTCCAGAAAATGTTTCTGGCAGCGGGAGGTGAGATAATGTCGGAACAGGGGTGGCAATGGACAAGGTTGCTGCAGCCACGCTAGCATCCTGTACAGCAACTGCGGTAACATCCACAGCTGAGGTTGAGCTCTTGAGAGCCGCCAACCTACCCTCCAGCTGCTGGATATACCGCAAGGATTGCTGAATGTCCGCCATTTACTAGCCAGACCCTGGTGCTAGTATTCTGTTAGGGCTAGCGGAACGCACCGAGTAAATAGAGATGTTTTTATTGATATTGGTGCGTTCGCAGCCCAGGATCCACCGTGGAGGAGTACCTGCTGCTAGCAAACGGCGGCAATATATGGCTGTATGGACTAACTCAGTTAATACACCGAGTAGCCGTGAAAGCAAAGCGCTGTGCCCTGTTAGACTTCACAGAAGCACAGGCTAACTGCCCAAACAGAGAGCAGTCAGTGGTCACGCATGCACACAAAACTCCTCGTTGGAGGTGCCAGCATTCTAGGGGCTTATTTCAGCCAGGTCCCTGAATACATACAAACACAAACTCCTCGGCGGAGGTGCCAGCATTCTAGGGGCTTATTTCAGCCGGGTCCCTGAACACACTCTCACGTGACCACACTGGCGCAAAGCACATAACAAAGAACAATACTACAGGACCTGTTGTGAATTTGCTTTTTGCTCCCTCTAGTGGTTACTAGTTTTTTGACTCTGGTTTTTCTGTCATTCCTTTTATCCGCACCTGGGTCGTTAGTTAGGGGTGTTGCTATATAAGCTCCCTGGACCTTCAGTTCAATGCCTGGCAACGTAGTTATCAGAGCTAGTCTGCTGTGCTCTTGTCTACTGATCCTGGTTCCAGTTATATCAGCTAAGTCTGCCTTTTGCTTTTTGCTATTTGTTTTGGTTTTGTATTTTTGTCCAGCTTGTTCCAAATCTATATCCTGACCTTTGCTGGAAGCTCTAGGGGGCTGGTGTTCTCCCCCCGGACCGTTAGACGGTTCGGGGGTTCTTGAATTTCCAGTGTGGATTTTGATAGGGTTTTTGTTGACCATATAAGTTACCTTTCTTTATTCTGCTATCAGTAAGCGGGCCTCTCTGTGCTAAACCTGGTTCATTTCTGTGTTTGTCATTTCCTCTTACCTCACCGTCATTATTTGTGGGGGGCTTCTATCCAGCTTTGGGGTCCCCTTCTCTGGAGGCAAGAAAGGTCTTTGTTTTCCTCTACTAGGGGTAGCTAGATTCTCCGGCTGGCGCGTGTCATCTAGAATCAACGTAGGAATGATCCCCGGCTACTTCTAGTGTTGGCGTTAGGAGTAGATATATGGTCAACCCAGTTACCACTGCCCTATGAGCTGGATTTTTGTATTCTGCAGACTTCCACGTTCCTCTGAGACCCTCGCCATTGGGGTCATAACAAGGACCTTCCTGAAGGACCAATGGCCTTAGCTGCAGTATCTGATCATGTGACCCTCGATCTCCACTGAGAGATCTTACTCTGGGCATGCTCAGAACAAGAAAAGCAGGACTTAGTCCCAGAAGCGTCTGCTCGCCGCTGCCCAGCACTGACTTCAATGGCAGAAGCAGGAAAGGCAGCAGTAACTCTTTGTACAGAGTCAGACTGAGCAAGACGCTGGGACCGACGTCGACGCTGGGACCGACGTCTCCGCTGAGCAGGCTCCACTGCGGCAGGAGAAGAATGGGAGACCGAAGCAGAGATGGCTCGAGATTCCCCCTGTGCAGAGGCGGGAACTCGACCCCTAACAGGGGTTAAGCCATACCCACCCCTTTCTCCTGTATTTTGCTTCCCCATTAGTTTTTTTTTATGTAAGGTTTCGTAAACCAGTGTGGTTTCTTTTATATTTGTTGCAATAATAAAATTAATTCTTTTTTTAAATTTTATTTTATTCAAGTGTCATTGCTGGAGTTTCTTATGCATATTTTTTGCTTTTTGTTGGCACATATATGATTGAATCCATTTGTCTGTGTTTTTCTTTTTGCAGGGAATATGAATGATAACACCAAAACTTTTTCTCCACTCATGGTTAGTGGTTGGATGAAGCTATTTATTGACAAACTACTGTGTTTTCTCTTTTTAAATCATAATGACAACCCAAAACATCCAAATGACCCTGATCAAAAGTTTACATACCCTGGTGATTTTGGCCTGATAACATGCACAGAAGCTGACACAAATGGGTTTGAATGGCTACTAAAGGTAACATCCTCACCTCTGACCTGTTTGCTTGTAATCAGTGTGTGTGCATAAAAGAGTGAGTTTCTGGGATCCAGACAGACTCTTGCATCTTTCATCCAGCTACTGACGTTTCTGGATTGTGAGTCATGGAGAAAGCAAAAGAATTGTCAAAGGATCTACTTGAAAAGGTAGTTGAACTGTATAAAACAGGAAAGGGATACAAAAAGATATCGAAGGAATTGATAATGCCAGTCCGCAGTGTTCAAACTGTCATTAACAAATGGATAATCAGGGGCTGTGTAAAAACAAAACCACGGTCAGATAGACCAACAAACATTTCATCCAGAACTGCCAGGAAAATTGTTTGGGATACAAAGAAAACCCCACAAATAACATCAGCTGAAATACAGGACTCCCTGAAAACTAGTGGTGTGCCTGTTTCAAGATGCACAATAAGGATGCACTTGAAGAAAAATGGGCTGCATGGTCGATTCACCAGAAGAAAGCCATTACTGCTCAAATGCCACAAAATATCTCGCTTACAATACACTAAACAGCACAGAGAAAAGCCTCAAAACAAAGTAATTGGGGGTGATGAGACAAAAATTTAACTTTTTGGCCATAACCATAAATGTTACATTTGGAGAGAGATCAACAAGGCCTATGATGAAAGGAACACCATTCCTACTGTAAAGCACGGAGGTGGATCGCTGATGTTTTGGGGATGTGTTGTGAATTCTGTTTTTTACTGTTGTGAATTCTGTTTTTGGGCTCCCTCTGGTGGTTACTGGTGGTACTGGCTGACTTTTGTCTTCCACCTGTTCCCATCAGGAAACTGGGAGTTTCCTATTTAGTCTGGCTTCTCAGTCATTCTAGTGCCGGCAATCAATGTTACCAGAGCACCTCTGTTGCTTGCTACCTGCTCCAAGTCTGCAATTCAGCTAAGTTGGATCTTTGGCATTTTTTGTGTTTGTTTGTCCAGCATGCATTTATATTTCTCTTGCTGCTGGAAGCTCTAGTGATCTGAAATTACTACTCCGGTGTCATGAGTTGATAACGGAGTTAAAGTAATTTCAGGATGGCTCTTTAGGGTTTTGAGGTGACCGCGAAGTCCTCTTTTGTATTTTCTGCTATCTAGTCAGAGGGCCTCTCTTTGCTGAATCTATATTCATACTGCGTACGTGTTTTCCTCTTACCTAACCGTTATTATATGTGGGGGGCTACTATCACTTTTGGGGTTTCCCTGGAGGCAAGCCAGGTCTGTGTATTCCTCTACTAGGGGGTAACTAGATCTCCGGCTGGTGCGAGGTGTCTAGGGATAATCGTAGGCACACCCCCTGGCTACTATTAGTTGCGTGTTAGGTTCAGCGTCACGGTCATCTGAGATTCCATCATTCCTAGAGCTAGTCCGTTTTTGCCTGAGTCCCTGCCATTGGGAACCATGATAGTATTGCCGGCCGCAATGTATTAAAGGTATTGGCTGAAGAAAGAGAGAAAAGAAGAAGTTTCTGACACTTTTTTTTTTTTACTCAGAAGTTCTGTCTAGCCATAATTGCAATCTGCTGCTTTTTTCTCTCCTCTTAACCCCTGAATGGCTCAGATCTCAGCTGTTGAGAAATGGATATCCAGAGTTTAGCTACAGGCCTGAGTGCTCTTGCTTCTAAGGTTCAAAATATCCAAGACTATGTTATACATGCTCCTATGTCAGAACCCAAGATTCCTATACCTGAGTTCTTTTCTGGAGATAGATCTCGTTTTTTGAATTTTAAGCACAATTGTAAATTGTATCTTTCTCTGAGATCTCGCTCCGCTGGAGACTCCGCTCAGCAGGTTAAAATTGTGATTTCCTTGTTGCGGGGTGACCCCCAGAATTGGGCATTTGCATTGGCACCAGGGGATCCTGCGCTGCTCAATGTGGATGCGTTTTTTCTGGCACTGGGGTTGCTCTATGAGGAACCTAATTTGGAGATTCAGGCTGAAAAGGCCTTGATAGCCCTCTCTCAACGGCATGATGAAGCTGAAATATATTGTCAAAAATTTTGAAAATGGTCTGTGCTTACTCAGTGGAATGAGTGCGCCCTGGCGGCGAATTTCAGAGAAGGTCTCTCTGACGCCGTTAAAGATGTCATGGTGGGGTTTCCTACGCCCACAGGTCTGAATGAATCCATGACTATGGCTATTCAGATTGATCGGCGTTTACGGGAGCGCAAACCTGTGCACCATTTGGCGGTGTCTTCTGAGCAGACACCGGAGATTATGCAATGTGATAGAATTCTGTCCAGAAGTGAACGGCAGAATTATAGGCGTAAAAATGGGTTGTGCTTCTACTGTAATGATTCTGCTCATGTTATATCAGCATGCTCTAAACGCACAAAAAAGGTTGATAAGTCTTTTGCAATTGGCACTTTAGGGTCTAAGTTTATTTTGTCTGTAACTTTGATCTGTTCATTATTATTATTATTATTATTATTATTATTCATTTTTATAGCGCCATTTATTCCATGGCGCTTTACATGTGAAATACGGGTCAAATATAGACAAATACATTAAACATGAGCAAAAAACAAGGCACACGGGTACATAAGGAGGGAGGACCCTGCCCGCGAGGGCTCACAATCTGCAGGGGATGGGTGATGATACACTAGGAGAGGGCAGAGCTGGTTGTGCGGCGGTTCAGTAGGTTCAGGATCACTGCAGGCTGTAGGCTTGTCGGAAGAGGTGAGTCTTCAGGTTCTTTTTGAAAGTTTCTATGGTAGGCGAGAGTCTTATGTGCTGGGGTAGAGAGTTCCAGAGTATGGGGGAAGCACGGGAGAAGTCTTGGATGCGGTTGTGGGAAGAAGAGATGAGAGGGGAGTAGAGAAGGAGGTCTTGAGAGGATCGGAGGTTGCGTGTTGGTAGGTACCGGGAGATCATGTCACAGATGTATGGAGGAGATAGGTTGTGGATGGCTTTGTAGGTCATTGTGAGGGTTTTGAACTGGAGTCTCTGGGCAATAGGAAGCCAGTGAAGGGCTTGGCATAGGGGAGAGGCTGGGGAATAGCGGGGAGACAGGTAGATTAGTCGAGCAGCAGAGTGTAGGATGGATTGGAGTGGTGCCAGAGTGCTAGAGGGGAGTCCAGAGAGTAGGAGGTTGCAGTAGTCGAGGCGGGAGATGATAAGGGCATGCACTAGTGTTTTTGTGGTGTCACGGTCAAGGAATGCGCGGATCCGGGAAATGTTTTTGAGTTTGAGGCGGCAGGAGGAGGCAAGGGCTTGGATGTGTGGCTTGAAAGAGAGGGCAGAGTCGAGGATCACCCCGAGGCACCGGGCGTGTGGGACTGGGGAAAGTGAGCAGCCATTGACATTGATGGATAGGTCTGGTGGAGGGGTAGAGTGAGATGGGGGAAAGATGATGAATTCTGTTTTGTCCATGTTCAGTTGTAGAAAGCGAGCAGAAAAGAAGGCTGAAATAGCAGACAGACAGTGCGGGATTTTGGTAAGTAAGGAGGTGAGGTCAGGTCCGGATAGGTAGATCTGCGTGTCATCAGCATAGAGATGGTACTGCATACCGTGGGATTCTATGAGCTGTCCCAGACCGAAGGTGTAGATGGAGAAGAGTAGGGGTCCTAGAACAGAGCCTTGAGGAACACCGACTGACAAGGGGCGAGGTGAGGAGGTGGTGTGGCGGAGGGAGACACTGAATGTCCGATCTGTCAGATATGATGAGATCCAGGAAAGGGCCAAGTCTGTGATGCCAAGAGATGAGAGGATTTGTAGCAGAAGGGAGTGGTCCACAGTGTCAAAGGCAGAAGACAGGTCGAGGAGAAGGAGGACAGAGTAGTGTCGCTTGTTCCTGGCAGTTAGTAGGTCATTGGTGACTTTAGTTAGGGCAGTTTCAGTTGAGTGATGGGAACGGAAGCCAGATTGTAATCGGTCAAAGAGGGAGCAGGAGGAGAGGTGAGAGGACAGTTCAAGATGGATGTGTTGCTCCAGCAATTTGGAGGCATAAGGAAGAAGAGATATCGGGCGATAGCTAGACACAGAGGATGGGTCGAGGGAGGGCTTTTTGAGGATGGGTGTGATCTTGGCATGTTTGAAGGATGAGGGGAAGACACCTGTTGTGAGTGAGAGGTTGAAGAGGTGCGTTAGGGTTGGGATGAAGACCGTGGAAAGGTTAGGGATGAGGTGAGATGGGAGCGGGTCGAGCGTGCAGGTGGTGAGGTGTGATCTCGACAGGAGGGTGGAGAGCTGATCTTCTGTCATGGTGGAGAAGCTGGTTTTGGAGGAGCAGGGGTGAGCAGCTAAGAGGGGCAGTGGGCGCTGTGGGCCAAAGCTTTCTCTGATCGTATCGATCTTCTGTTTAAAGAAAGAGGCAAAGTCTTCAGCAGAAATGAGAGGGGAGGGAGGGGGTGCAGGGGGACGGAGTAGAGAATTGAAAGTGTTGAAAGAACATCTATTACTGTGGATGCCTATGTGGATTCTGGCGCTTCCTTGAGTCTTATGGATTTGTCCTTTGCCAGACGCTGTGGGTTTAGCCTAGAGCCTTTGGAAGTTCCTATCCCTCTGAAGGGTATCGACTCCACACCATTGGCTAGGAATAAACCACAATACTGGACACAAGTGACTATGTGTATGACTCCTGACCATCGGGAGGTGATTCGCTTCCTTGTGTTGCATAACTTGCATGATGTCTTAGTGCTTGGATTGCCATGGTTGCAAACTCATAATCCAGTCCTTGACTGGAAAACAATGTCTGTGTTAAGCTGGGGATGTCAGGGGGCTCATGGGGAAGTACCTTTGGTTTCCATTGCTTCATCTACTCCCTCTGAAATTCCGGCATTTTTGTCTGACTATTGTGATGTTTTTGAGGAGCCCAAACTTAGTTCTCTCCCCCCTCACAGGGATTGTGATTGTGCTATAGACTTGATTCCGGGCAGCAAGTTTCCCAAGGGTCGTTTGTTTAATCTGTCTGTGCCTGAGCATGCTGCTATGCGGGAGTATATTAAGGAGTCCTTGGAAAAGGGACATATCCGTCCATCCTCATCCCCTTTAGGAGCAGGTTTTTTTTTCGTGGGTAAAAAAGATGGCTCCCTGAGGCCCTGTATTGATTATCGCCTGTTGAATAAGATTACAGTCAAATACCAGTATCCTTTGCCACTATTGACTGATTTATTTGCTCGTATTAAAGGGGCAAAGTGGTTCTCTAAGATTGATCTTCGGGGTGCGTATAATTTGGTGCGGATTAAGCAGGGAGATGAGTGGAAAACTGCATTTAATACGCCCGAGGGCCATTTTGAGTATTTGGTAATGCCTTTTGGTCTTTCTAATGCTCCTTCAGTCTTTCAGTCCTTTATGCACGATATTTTCTGTAAATACCTGGATAAATTTATGATTGTGTATTTGGATGATATTTTGATTTTTTCGGATGACTGGGAGTCGCATGTTCAACAGGTTAGGAAGGTTTTTCAGGTTTTGCGGGCCAATTCTTTGTTTGTAAAGGGTTCAAAGTGTATTTTTGGGGTTCAGAAGATCTCCTTTTTGGGGTATATTTTTTCCCCTTCTTCTGTTGAGATGGATCCTGTCAAGGTTCGGGCTATTTGTGATTGGACGCAGCCTACTTCCCTGAAGAGTCTTCAGAAGTTCTTGGGCTTTGCTAATTTCTATCGTCGATTTATAACTGGGTTTTCAAGTGTTGCTAAACCTCTGACTGATTTGACTAAGAAGGGTGCTGATGTTGCCAATTGGTCCTCTGCGGCTGTGGAGGCCTTTCGGGAGCTTAAGCGCCGCTTTTCTTCCGCCCCTGTGTTGCGCCAGCCTGATGTTTCGCTCCCTTTTCAGGTCGAGGTTGATGCTTCCGAGATTGGAGCGGGGGCGGTTTTGTCGCAGAGAAGTCCCGATTGCTCAGTGATGAGACCATGTGCATTCTTCTCTCGAAAGTTTTCGCCCGCCGAGCGAAATTATGATGTCGGTAATCGGGAGCTCTTGGCTATGAAGTGGGCATTTGAGGAGTGGCGTCATTGGCTTGAGGGTGCTAGACATCAGGTGGTGGTCTTGACTGATCACAAGAATCTGATTTACCTTGAGTCTGCCAGGCGTCTGAATCCTAGACAGGTGCGCTGGTCGTTGTTTTTCTCCCGGTTTAATTTTGTGGTTTCATACTTGCCGGGTTCAAAAAATGTGAAGGCAGATGTCCTTTCTAGGAGTTTTGAGCCTGACTCCTCTGGTGATTCTGAGCCTACGGGTATCCTTAAGGATGGGGTGATTTTGTCTGCTGTCTCCCCAGACTTGCGACGTGCTTTGCAGGAGTTTCAGACTGATTGGCCTGATCGTTGTCCGCCTGGGAGACTGTTTGTTCCAGATGAATGGACCAGTAGAGTCATCTCAGAGGTTCATTCTTCTGTGTTGGCAGGTCACCCTGGAATTTTTGGTACCAGAGAATTGGTGGCCAGGTCCTTCTGGTGGCCTTCCCTGTCTCGGGATGTGCGTGCCTTTGTACAGTCTTGTGATGTTTGTGCTCGGGCCAAGCCTTGCTGTTCTCGGGCTAGTGGATTGTTGTTGTCCTTGCCTATTCCGAAGAGGCCGTGGACGCACATCTCTATGGACTATCTCGGACCTCCCGGTTTCTCAGAAAATGTCCGTCATTTGGGTGGTGTGTGACCGTTTTTCTAAGATGGTTCATTTGGTACCCTTGCCCAAATTGCCTTCTTCATCTGAGTTGGTTCCTTTATTTTTTCAGAATGTGGTTCGTTTACATGGTATCCCGGAAAACATCTGACAGGGGGTCTCAATTTGTGTCTAGGTTCTGGCGAGCGTTCTGTGCCAGGATGGGCATTGATTTGTCTTTTTCGTCTGCATTCCATCCTCAGACTAATGGCCAGACGGAGCGAACTAATCAGACCTTGGAGACTTATTTGAGGTGTTTTGTGTCTGCTGATCAGGATGATTAGATCGCCCTGGTGGTTCTCATGAGGGTTCGGTGCCCCCTCCTTAAGGGGGGGGTACTGTTGTGAATTCTGTTTTTGGGCTCCCTCTGGTGGTTACTGGTGGTACTGGCTGACTTTTGTCTTGCACCTGTTCCCATCAGGAAACTGGGAGTTTCCTATTTAGTCTGGCTTCTCAGTCATTCTAGTGCCGGCAATCAATGTTACCAGAGCACCTCTGTTGCTTGCTACCTGCTCCAAGTCTGCAATTCAGCTAAGTTGGATCTTTGGCATTTTTTGTGTTTGTTTGTCCAGCATGCATTTATATTTCTCTTGCTGCTGGAAGCTCTAGTGATCTGAAATTACTACTCTGGTGTCATGAGTTGATAACGGAGTTAAAGTAATTTCAGGATGGCTGTTTAGGGTTTTGAGGTGACCGCGAAGTCCTCTTTTGTATTTTCTGCTATCTAGTCAGAGGGCCTCTCTTTGCTGAATCTATATTCATACTGCGTACGTGTTTTCCTCTTACCTAACTGTTATTATATGTGGGAGGCTACTATCACTTTTGTGGTTTCCCTGGAGGCAAGCCAGGTCTGTGTATTCCTCTACTAGGGGGTAACTAGATCTCCGGCTGGTGCGAGGTGTCTAGGGATAATCGTAGGCACACCCCCTGGCTACTATTAGTTGCGTGTTAGGTTCAGCGTCGCGGTCATCTGAGATTCCATCATTCCTAGAGCTAGTCCGTTTTTGCCTGAGTCCCTGCCATTGGGAACCATGACAGGGATGTGTGAGCTACAAAGGCACAGGAAACTTGGTCAAAGTTGAAGGAAAGAGGAATGCAACACATTATCAGCAAATTATCTATATATATAATCGTCTAAGGGTTTTTCCGTCTGTCTGTCTGTCTGTCTGTCCTGGAAATCCTGCGTCTCTGGAAATCTCCGCGACGGGCACAGCATGGCGACGATGATGTCATAATGGAAATCCCGCGTCTCTGATTGGTCGAGGCCCCCAGGCCTCGACCAATCAGCGACAGGCACAGTATCGACGTAGATGTCATAATGGTTGCCATGGCGACGATGATGTCATAAAGGTTGCCTCGACCAATCAGCGACGGGCAAAGTCTGCCGCGAATTCTGGAATCATCATTGTCCATATACTACGGGGTCATGCATATTCTAGAATACCCGATGCGTTAGAATCGGGCCACAATCTAGTCATTCATATTCTCTGAAAAAAGGCCAATAAATCAAAAATTCTCCAGGAGTATGTAAACTTTTGAGCACAACTGTATAAGATAAAATAGTTTGTATAAAAAAGTATATGTAATGTCTGTCACCACACTTTGGTATTACCACCAGTACCAAGAAGTAAAGACACAGAAGAGGCTGACAAATAGCAAAGACATAGAAGAGACTAATAAATGGCAACTAATTCAATGTTTGAATAATCAGGAGTCTGGGGCACAGAGGAGGCCCAGCATTATGATGTACAAAATATAAAAGGATAATATAACAAAAATAGAACATTAGAAAATATATTATAATAGTAATTGTATTAAATGAGTGCACAAAAAGCTGAGATTAACCGAGATGGTAGACAACTCAAACAACATGTATAAATCACCAATAAGGGCATAAGAATGCGTGGATATTAACACCCTCAATATAAGAATAATGTACAAAACATAAGTATTATCATACAAGAGCGGGCAGTAAGGGCCCAACTCACCACCACTGGCAAAAGTCCAAAGGAACCCAGGAGAGAGTCATAAAAGTCCTACGTCCCTTGGCGATTAAAACAAATTATGAATTTGGACAAAGTCACACAAAGAGCCATGATAGTGCTATAACTGCATCAAATTAGCATGAATCCAAATACAGGGAGCCCTGGTTGGGTCACCTGAAAGGGATTGCATTAAGATGACCGCGGACAATCACAAGGTTTACTACGGGAGAATTCCTTATTTTGGTTCCCAAAGCAGACCTTGTGACATCATATGCCATCCGCAATTCTTGTTTTTCTTGTAGGTTTTCTTTCTTTTCATTTTTGAAGAAAAAAAATCACAAAAAATATGAATTTTCTGTTTCGCAAATCATACTGGCCTGCAGAACAAAGTTAACAGGAAGGGGATAATAAGGTAAACCACAAGGGCCATTCTATAATGAATATAATGAGGGATTTACTGATTCTGTCAATCTTAGCCCCACTTACACATAATAGGTGCTTTTGGCCAGTCATTGAGTTCGGCATTAAAACTCCTTCTAATGTGTGTTTACACAGACATATAAACTGCATACTGTAATGCACTATGTATTTTATTATTTGCACTGGCATTAACTTTTTTTCATTGATTTTTACTATAGTAGCTTTCCTGTGGATCAGAATAGACTGGTTAGTCATAGCTTGCTGTCCACATCAATGAGTCTGAAAGGGAATCCGTCAGTAGGATCAACCCTCCTAAGCCATCTATTTTGTCATGCAGGTCATAGCAGGTTGAATAAAATGATTACTTGATATATGTGAGTCTTATTCCAGAGAAATACATGTTTTTCTTACTATGTAAATGAGCTGTTCAGATCTATGGGCCGGACATAGATCTCCATGAGAATTAAGAAACGTGGATTTCCCTGGAATAAGTAATTGAATCACAGATACCAAGGTATCTATACCTTCCAATTATCTTTATGCCCATATAGATTGCTTAGGTGGGATGATCCTACTGACAGATTCCCTTTCAGGCCCTATACACATTAAATTAATGTTGGCATTACCCGCCAATATTGACAGGTTCGGTCAAACCTCTACTTTGTATGAAAGTGCTAGTCAACTGATGAGAAGAGGTGAATCGGGCATTTCTGATTTCAGACTGCCAATTGCTTTGTTCTCCAGGGGATAAGCCAACAGTGGACATGTCTGTCTGTGACTTTCTCATAAAGAACACAGTAGTGCTCAGCCGAGTGAGCACTCATGTGTATGGGAGAGACGGCCGGTTAACAGCCATCTAATGTGTATAATAGTCTTTAAGCACCAATAACTTTTTGCCTATTGTCCTTCCTTCAATCAATATTAGTAGATAACAACTACATACTGGGAACAACCAACAAGACCTGCCATTTTCGAGATTTTCTGATGCAATTAATAATCCATCACAATTTAGCTCCTGTCAAAGTTACTTAGAATCTTATGCTTATCCATTTTTCCAGATTCTGACATATAAACTCCTATAATTGACTGTTTACTTGCTGTTTGATATATTCTATTGTAATCACCTGTCAGTGGTTTTAACGTCTGGCTGACCATGGCTGATGATGTATGGGTGCTGCATTACATTATGTTTACACGTGGAGGGTTTGCCAAAAGAAAATCCTCATTGTTTTACAATGACAAAAAAGTGGGTAGGATTCTACCAAATCTCCTCCACACGCTGATGAAAATAAGATTGTTATTTTAGTAAAATAAGTAATTTTTCCAACATGTACTCAAGTGAGAAAAGACATTGCATTTGTGTCAGTACTCTCTTGGCAACATGACAAGTTACATAAATATTTCATAAAGAAATAAGTAACCGTATATTTTAGCTGCCTTTTCGAAGTCCGAGGTAATACAAGACTATATCCTCAGGCTACTTGAGCGCCAGTTTGTGGAGATGTAAAAGTGGCTGTAGCTGCATCACATCTGTCAGTCTCCTCCCTGGAAGATCTAATATATATACAGTGAAGATCAAAAGGGTAACAACGTTTTGAACTTTTGACTTTCAGGCTCCATATCTCACCATGCACTACTGGTTTGATCATGAGACTACCATAATTTTATAGACAATCATGTTTTCTTGTCATAAATTTGACTTGAAGTTATTTAACATATGATTAGTTATGCAGATCCTTGTCATGTCAGTGCATTGTTACTGTTTTGCTTCTGGTGGTTGAAAAATATTTTTCTTCCTGAATACTACAAAATACAACCTGTTCCCACATTCCCTAATAGCTCAGTGTATTAGTAGGTTGATTCCCAAGTGAAAGGTCATTGATTCGAATCAAGGAGCAGCCATGAAGACAATTTCCCAAGAAAAAGAGAAACAGCATTATCCAGCTCATCAATACCAGTCTCTTGGCCAAGAAAATTGCCAAACTGCATCATGTGAGTGCCATTACAGTTAGAAGAATACAAAATTAAGTCCATCCATCCATTCAGTAGCCAAAAGGCGGACATCCAGACAAAATATTGGAGTCAATAAGTTGGCTCATTCCAAGGTCTATCAGTTTTGGCACGACAAACATGGCAGTGGAGGTGGCTCGTATGCTTCATAATAGTGAGATCACAGACATGGATGCAAGCACCATATGATGGACATTACACAAGTCTGAAATGGTGGCCCGTAAAAAGGTGAAGAAGCCTCAACTTCAATATTGTCATAAGAAGCATTGGTTTGAATTTGCATACAAGTACAAAAAGTAGACATTTAAAGATTTGAAACGGGTGATTTGGAGGGATGACATGAAAGTCAGTAGACCAGGCCCTGCTAGGTACAAATGGGTCTGAAAGAAACAATGGAAAAGGGGATAATGCATTGAGAAATTGAAGGAAATGTCAAGTTCGATGGAGGAAGCCTGATGACATGAGGTTGTTTCACATCCATAGGCATTGGATACTTGACTAGGATCAATATTGGTCTAAATGCGAGTATCCTACAGGATGAGTTACTTTATACACTCAAGTACTATGGGTATGAAAAGGACAACCTAGTGTTCCAACAGACCAACAATACGAAACATACATCGAGATTGGCAAAGAAGTGGTCTAATGAAAATGAAGTAGAGGTGCTGGAATGGCCCCCACAATCCCCAGTCCTCAACCCAATAAAACACTTGGTGGTAGAATTGAAGAAAAAACTGTATACATACCCAAGTAAGTCGACGAGTATGCACCATCTTTGGGAAGAGACCTGAGATCAAATTTTGGTTCACACATGTTGGAATCTGATCAAGAGCATGCCCTGAAGAACTCAGGCAGTGTTGAAAGTCAAAGGTGGATTTACAAAATACTGACAAAATAATGCACATTTTAATTTAGACCTTTCGGAACAAAACAGTAATAATTCAGTGACATAGCAGGAATCTGCATAACTAATTGTTAGGGTTCGAGTTCCCGCCGCTGCACAGGGGGAATCTCGAGCCATGTCTGCTGTGGTCTCCCATTCTGCATCGGCCGCAGTGGAGCCTGCTCAGCATAGACTTCGGTCCCAGCGTCTCGCTCAGCCTGATACTGTGCAAAGGGTTACTGCTGCCTTTCCAGGCTCTGCTTTTTTAGCCAGCACTGGTTAGCGGCGAGCAGGCTTTTCTGAGACTAAGTCCTACTTTGTACACTCTGAGCATGCCCACGGGAGGACCTCTCATTGGAGGTCAGGGGTCACATGCTCATGTCCTGTAGTAGCTCCAATTGACCACTAGGAAGGTCCTTGTCTGCTGCAGCTATATAAGGTTTGCATGGCCGCACAGCCATGCACTAGTATCAACCTATGTTATAAGCTTTGATACTTGGTGGTCATGTCTGCATGTGGTCAGGGTTGGCTGAAATAAGCCCCTAAAATACCGGCACCTCCAGTGAGTTTTGTATGCTTGGATTCAGGGCCTGGCTGAAATAAGCCCCTAGAATACCGGCACCTCTGGTGAGGGGTTGTTTGTGTGCTATGCTGTCTGCATGACCACTTTTTGCTTTGCTTAGTTAGGTAGCTGTGATCTTCTTTGAGGTTAACAGGGCACATCATTTTCATGTCTTTGCGATTCTGTGAAGTTAACAGAGTTCGTTTATACCACCATATAGTGCCGCCAATTACTTTGCAGCAAATATCTCTGCATGGTGGACCCCGGGCTGCGAATGCACTTTGTTGTTTCCTTCCTATACTCGGTGTGTTCCGCTAGCCCTAACACTAATCATATGCTAAATAGTTGCAAGTCAAATTTATGTAGGAGATAGCCAAGATGATTGCCTATAAAATCATGGTAATCAGTTCATTGAATATATACTGTATTTTTCAGACCATAAGACGCACCTTTTCCCCAAAATTTTTTTTGTGAAAAAGGGAATGTGTCCTATGGTCGCAATATACTTACAAATCCTGCGGCTGTGGCGGTGTGGCAGGGCTTTGTGGTGGTGGTGGGCTATGCTTCGGGGCAGTGGCAGCAGCTCTCTGTGCTCTGTTGAGGGCTCCGCTGGCATTTAGTCAAAGCCCGGAGGCCCCGCACATCCGTTGCTACCATGTTGTGGTGGCTTCCGGGAACAAGGCCTCTGAGAAGATGGCGGCCGGGGGCATTGCATGCTCTGATTCAGATCTTGTCTCAAGATTTCTGGAGATGAGATCTCGGTATGAGATCTCATTGCTGAGATTTGAATCTGAGCATGTGCTGCCCCAGCCCAGCAGCAATCTTCCTGGAGGCCATGTTCCTGGAGGCCACCGCAACATGGCAGCAACAGATGTGCGGAGACCTCTGGGCTGTGATGAAATACCGGCGGAGCCCCCATGGAGCACAGAGAGCAGCTGCCACTGCATCGGAGCACAGCCCCTGCCCCGGAGCACAGCCCCCCTGCCGCAGCACAGAGCCCCAGCAGAGAGCCCCAGCACAAAGCTGCCCCAGCACAGAGCCCCTGCCACAGCCCAGAGCTTCTTCCCCAGCACAGAGCTCCTGCCCCAGCACAGAGCCCCAGCACAGAGCCCTTGCCCCAGCACAGAGCCCCAGCACAGAGACCCTGCCCCAGCACAAAGCCCCAGCACAGAGCCCCTGCCCCAGCACAAAGCCCCAGCACAGAGCCCCAGCACAGAGCCCCTGCCCCAGCACAGAGCCCCTCCCGCAGAACAGAGCCACCACCACCGCACCAGCTTGAAATGGGCTTTCCCGAAAAGCCACCGCACCAGCCTGGACCACCAAACGACCTCTGTGACCACTCCTCCACCTGTGCTGATCCCTTCCCTGGAAAGCTGAATTCAGACTGTAAGACAGACCCCATTTGACAAATTATTTATTTTCCCTATTTTTCTTCTGAAAATCTGGGGTGCGTCTTATTGTCTGGTGCGTCTTATGGTCTGAAAAATATGGTGTATATGCACATTATATGTATTGTGGTATAGCGACCCCTGTGGCAGCTAGGGGGCGCTGTGTGTGCTCCTTGAGATGTGCATTGATGCATATATATGGTGTGCAAGGACCTGTGGTGATGTCATGCTCACCTGACTAGCCATGTGACAGGTACCTGGGTGTGGTTACACCTATGTAAAGGAGGTGTGTGGAGCACATGGTGGAATGTGAGTGTTAGTGAGTAAGTGTCCGTCAGGGTGGACACACTTCCGTGTGTCCTGGCAGGACACTGCAAAGTGGCCTGTGTGCTGGACGGTCCCAGGTGGGGACAGACGTCCTGGAAGCACACAGTGACCATTCCAGGCTGGAGAGCCTGCGTGCTGGACATAGCACGGACGGTTGGTGTTGGAGGCTCCGGCGAGTGGAGTCATCCTGGAAGCACCTGGAGACCGTAGACCTGGGAGGTCTGTGTTGAGGACCTGGGACTGACCTGAAGTCAGTGTGAGTGAGAAACATCTGATGGATACCTCTGTGGAGAAGATGGATCCGGGAAACCTGTGTGGCACCAACAGGTAACGGGAAGGAACCGTGTGATACTGACCGGGGTCAGAGTGAGAGACGTTGTGTATGGGCACCTCGGAGGCCATGGGGGGGGCCAGGAACCCGTAAAGGTTGCCAACGGGTAACGGTCTGAAAACCGTGTATAATGCTGACCGGGGTAAGAGACGAACTGTGGTAAAGATGAATATATGCAGACTGTGTTCAAACTGTTACCAGGTTCCTGTGGATGTGGTTTACATTGTGTGAAATAAACCGAAAAGACTGTGTTTTTTATAGAAAACCGTGCCCGAGTGCTTTGATTCTGCTGCCAAGCGAGTTCCCCAAGACACGTAGTAGGCGCTATGCTACAGAATATATAAAATTATCCCTGATTAGAAGATTCACTGAAGGTTAGTCAGAAGTTGACTAATTAGTGACTAATAGTCACCTTCTGACTAACCTTCAGGGGGTGAACTGAGGATACAGTTTTACATTTGGAATCAATAAAGTTTCATTTTATCCTTTTGTCAGACAAAATCCTATACAATTATGGTAGTCTCACTATAAAAAAGCGGTGGTCGATGGTGAGACATGGAGCCTGAAAAGTTTAAAACATAGTTACCCTTTTGCTCTTCACTTGGCACACTGCTCATAAGAATAAAGGGAACACTAAAATACCACATCCTAGATATCACTGAATGAAATATTTCAGTTTGAAATCTTTATTCATTACATATTGGAATGTGTTGAGAACAATATAACATAAAAATGATCAATGCACACTGTGTTCCAAATTATTATGCAAATTGGATTTAAGTGTCATTAAGGTTTAATTGTTTTGTTTTAGAAATAAAACTCGTGGATGGTATTGTGTCTCAGGACTCAATAGATCACAGAAATCAATCTTAAACACATGTGAAAATTAGTTTTCCAGGTGATACTAATTAAAGGAAAACTACTTAAAAATGATGTTCCACATTATTAAACAGGCCACAGGTTTCAAGCAATATGGGAAATAAAAAGGATCTCTCTGCTGCTGAAAAGCCTTAAATAGTGCAATGCCTTGGACAAGGTATGAAAACATTAGATATTTCATGAAAACTTGAGAGTGATCATCATACTGTGAAGAGATTTGTGACTGAAACAGAGCACAGACAGAGTTCATGCAGATAAAGGCATAACGAGGAAGGTTTCTGCCAGACAAATTAATTGGATTAAGAGAGCAGCTGCCAAAATACCATTACAAAGCAGCAAACAGTTATTTAAAGCTGCTGGTGCCTCTGGAGTCCCTCGAACCTCAAGGTGTAGGATCCTTCAAAGGCTTGCTGTGGTGCCTAAACCTACTATTCGGCAACCCCTAAACAGTGTTCACAAGCAGAGATGGTTGCAGTGGGCCCAGACATACTTGAAGACTAATTTTCAAACAGTCTTGTTTACTGATGAGTGTTGAGCAACCCTGGATGGTCCAGACGGATGGAGTAGTGGATGGTTGGTGGATGGCCACTATGTCCCAACAAGGCTGCGACATTAGCAAGGAGGTAGATGAGTCATGTTTTGGGCCGAAATCATGGGCAAACAGTTGGTAGGGACCTTTAAGGTTCCTGAAAGTGTGAAAATGACCTCTGCAAAGTATATAGAGTTTCTGACTGACAACTTTCTTCCATGCTATAAAAAGCAGAAATGTGCCTCCAGGAGCAAAATCATCTTCATGCATGACAATGCACCATCTCATGCTGCAAAGAATACCTCTGAGTCATTGGCTGCTATGGGCATAAAGGAGATAATCTCATGGTGTGGCCATCATCTTCACCTGACCTCAGCCCTATAGAGAACCTTTGGAGTATCATCAAGCAAAAGATCTATGAGGGTGGGAGGCAGTTCACATCAAAATAGCAGCTCTGGGAGGCTATTCTGACTTCATGCAAAGAAATACAAGCATAAACTCTCCAAAAACTCCCAAGTTCAATGGATGCAAGAATTGTGAAGGTGATATCAAAGAAAGGTTCCTATGTTAACAACTTGGCCTGTTAGGATGTTTTGGAGTTAAATAGCTTTTTTGTTCAGTGAATGTGACCTCCTAATGCTGCCAATTCCACAAATGAGCATTTTCAGTTTTATAAAGCATCAAATGTTTAGAAATTCTACTGTGCCTAATAATTTGGAACTGCATTTTGAGTTTTTATTCATTTTGGGGATTATACTGTTCTCATTGGGAGGTTTCTTCAATAAAATTTGATGTATACTCTAACGGGTGATGACTTTTATTAGACTGACTATCATTTGCACCGACCATTTAGGAAAATCCGAGAAAAATGTCATTTGCATAATAATTTGGAACATGGTGTAAATCAAAATGAATATTCCATGGAGGTCTGGATTTGGAATGATACTAAAAATCAGAGGGGAAAATCAAATTACAGGCTGATCCAACTTAAGTGGAAATGCCTCAAGACAAGGAAATGATGTTAAGTTGTGTGTGTTGCCTCCATGTGCCTGTATGACCTCCCTACAACGCCTAGGCATGCTTTTGATGAGGCGGCGGATGGTCTCCTGAGGGATCTCCTCCCAGACCTGGACTTAAGCATCTGCCAACTCCTTGACAGTCTGTGGTGCACCGTGATGTTGGTGGTTGGTGTGAGACATGATGTCCCAGATGTGTTCAATTGGATTCAGGTCTGGGGAACGGGCGGACCAGTCCATAGCTTCAATGCCTTCATGATGCAGGAACTGCTGACACACTCCAGCCACATGAGGTCTGGCATTGTCCTGCATTAGGAGGAACCCAGGACCAACTGCACCAGCATATGGTCTCGCAAGGGGTCTGAGGATCTCATCTCAGTACCTAAAGGCAGTCAGGCTACCTCTGGCGAGCACATGGAGGGCTGTTCGGACCTCCAAAGAAATGCCACCCCACACCATTACTGACCCACTGCCAAACCGGTCATGTTAAAGGATGTTGCAGGCAGCTGATCGCTCTCCACGGAGTCTCCAGACTCTGTCACGTCTGTCACATGTGCTCAGTGTGAACCTGCTTTCATCTGTGAAGAGCACAGGGGACCATGTTGTGAATTTGGATTCTGGGCTCCCCCGGTGGCTACTGGTGGAATTGAACTTGTGACATCATCTTCCCTGTTCACCTGTTCTGATTAGATCTGGGTGTCGCTATATAACCTGGCTTCTCTGTTAGATGCTTGCCGGTCAACAATGTTATCAGAAGCCTCTCTGTGCTTGTTCCTGCTCCCAGACATCTACTAGATAAGTTGGACATTCGTCCATGTTTTGTTTTTGTATTTTGGTTCCAGTTCACCGCTGCAGTTTCGTTACTGTGTCTGGAAAGCTCTTGTTGATCAGGAATTGCCACTCTGGTATTATGAGTTAATGCCAGAGTCCTAAAGTAATTTCTGGATGTGTTTTGTTAGGGTTTTCTACTGACCATGAAAGTATGCTTTCTGTCTTCTGCTATCTAGAAAGCGGACCTCAAATTTGCTAAAACTATTTTCCTGCTGCGTTTGTTGTTTCATCTCATATCACCGCCAATATATGTGGGGGGCATCTGTCTCCTTTTTGGGCATTTCTCTAGAGGTGAGTCAGGTCTTATATTTCCCTCTGCTAGCATTATTTAGTTCTCCGGCCGGCGCTGGGCATATAGGGATAAAAAGTAGGACATGCTACCTGGCTACTTCTAGATGATGCGGTAGGTTTAGTTCATGGTCAGTATAGTTACATCTTCCAAGAGCTTGTTCCTATTGAGGCTTATGCTAGTTCTCTGGCCATGGAGATCATGACAGTTTGA
The DNA here is from genome assembly GCF_051348905.1 of Ranitomeya variabilis. Taxonomy (NCBI): domain Eukaryota; kingdom Metazoa; phylum Chordata; class Amphibia; order Anura; family Dendrobatidae; genus Ranitomeya; species Ranitomeya variabilis. Next base: position 114,880,340 of record NC_135235.1, on the reverse strand, counting down.
CCGGCCCCCTAAAGGGTTAAAATCCTTGGCTGAGAAAGGAGAGAAATAAGAAGTCTGCTGAAAATTTTTTTTTTTTTTTTTTTCTCTAGTAGTTAGTGTGCTCTTAATTGGATCACTTGCCAGTCTGTCTATGCTGCAGTCTTTCTTTTTTTTCTCTCTCCTTCTAATCTTTGAATGGCTCTATGTTCACCTGTCTATAATGGATCTACAGAGTGTAACTGCAGGTTTGAATAATCTCGCCACGAAAGTACAAAGTTTGCAAGATTTTGTTGTTCATGCTCCGGTATCAGAGCCGAGAATTCCTTTGCCGGAATTCTTCTCAGGGAATAGATCTAGCTTTCAGAATTTTAGAAATAATTGTAAGTTATTTTTGTCCCTGAAATCTCGTTCTGCTGGAGACCCTGCACAGCAGGTTGGGATTGTGATTTCCTTGCTCCGCGGCGACCCTCAAGATTGGGCTTTTGCATTGGCACCAGGGGATCCTGCGTTGCGCAATGTGGATGCGTTTTTTCTGGCCTTGGGCTTGCTGTATGAGGAACCTCATTTGGAACTTCAGGCAGAAAAAACTTTGATGTCCCTATCGCAGGGGCAAGATGAAGCTGAAATTTACTGCCAAAAATTCCGTAAATGGTCTGTGCTTACTCAGTGGAATGAGTGTGCCTTGGCGGCTACTTTCAGAGAGGGTCTTTCTGATGCCATTAAGGATGTTATGGTGGGGTTCCCTGTGCCTGCAAGTCTGAATGAGTCCATGACAATGGCCATTCAGATCGATAGGCGTCTGCGGGAGCGCAAACCAGTGCACCATCTGGCGGTGTCCACTGAGAAGACGCCAGAAAACATGCAGTGTGATAGAATTCTGTCCAGAAGCGAGCGGCAGAATTTTAGACGGAAAAATGGGTTGTGTTTCTATTGTGGGGATTCTACTCATGTTATATCAGCATGCTTTAAGCGTACTAAAAAGCTTGATAAATCCGTTCCCATTGGCACTTTACAGTCTAAATTTATTTTGTCTGTGACCCTGATTTGCTCTTTGTCATCTATTACTACGGACGCCTATATCGACTCTGGCGCCGCTTTGAGTCTTATGGATTGGTCCTTTGCCAATCGTTGTGGGTATGATTTAGAGCCTTTGGAGACTCTTATTCCTCTGAAGGGGATTGACTCCACCCCATTGGCTAATAATAAACCACAATACTGGACACAAGTGACTATGTGTATTAATCCGGATCACCAGGAGACAATTCGTTTTCTGGTGCTGTATAATCTACATGATGATTTGGTGCTGGGATTGCCATGGCTGCAGTCTCACAACCCAGTCCTTGACTGGAGAGCTATGTCTGTGTTGAGCTGGGGATGTAAGGGGACTCATGGGGACGTACCTTTGGTGTCCATTTCATCATCTATTCCCTCTGAAATCCCTGAGTTCCTGTCTGATTATCGTGACGTCTTTGAAGAACCCAAGCTGGGTTCACTACCTCCGCACCGTGAGTGCGATTGTGCTATAGATTTAATTCCGGGTAGTAAATACCCAAAGGGTCGTTTATTTAATCTGTCTGTGCCTGAACATACTGCTATGCGAGAATATATAAAGGAGTCCTTGGAAAAGGGACATATTCGTCCATCGTCATCTCCCTTAGGAGCCGGTTTTTTCTTTGTGTCAAAAAAAGACGGCTCTTTGAGACCATGTATTGATTATCGGCTTTTGAATAAAATCACGGTTAAATATCAATACCCATTGCCGTTGCTGACTGATTTGTTTGCTCGCATAAAGGGGGCCAAGTGGTTCTCTAAGATTGATCTCCGTGGGGCGTATAATTTGGTGCGGATCAGGCAGGGGGATGAGTGGAAAACCGCATTTAATACGCCCGAGGGCCACTTTGAGTATTTGGTGATGCCTTTTGGTCTTTCTAATGCCCCTTCAGTCTTCCAGTCCTTTATGCATGATATTTTCCGCGATTTTTTGGATAAATTTATGATAGTGTATCTGGATGATATTCTGATTTTTTCGGATGATTGGGACTCTCATGTCCGGCAAGTTAAGAGGGTTTTTCAGGTTTTGCGGTCTAATTCTCTGTGTGTCAAGGGTTCTAAGTGCGTTTTTGGGGTTCAGAGAATTTCCTTTTTGGGATATATTTTTTCTCCCTCTTCCATTGAGATGGATCCTGTCAAGGTTCAAGCTATTTGTGATTGGACGCAGCCCTCTTCTCTTAAAAGTCTTCAGAAATTTTTGGGCTTTGCCAACTTTTATCGTCGATTTATTTCTGGTTTTTCGGATGTCGTTAAGCCATTGACCGATTTGACTAGACAGGGTGCTGATGTTGCTAATTGGTCCCCTGATGCTGTGGAGGCCTTTCAGGAGCTTAAGCGCCGTTTTTCTTCTGCCCCTGTGTTGCGTCAGCCTGATGTGACTCTTCCTTTTCAGGTTGAGGTCGACGCTTCTGAGATCGGGGCTGGGGCAGTGTTGTCGCAGAAAAGTTCTGACTGCGCCGTGATGAGGCCTTGTGCCTTCTTTTCCCGTAAATTTTCGCCCGCTGAGCGGAATTATGATGTTGGGAATCGGGAGCTTTTGGCCATGAAGTGGGCGTTTGAGGAGTGGCGCCATTGGCTCGAGGGGGCCAGACATCAGGTGGTGGTATTGACTGACCACAAAAATTTGATCTATCTTGAGACCGCCAGGCGCCTGAATCCTAGACAGGCGCGCTGGTCATTATTTTTCTCTCGGTTTAATTTTGTGGTATCGTACCTACCGGGTTCTAAGAATGTTAAGGCGGATGCCCTTTCTAGGAGTTTTGAGCCTGATTCACCCGGCAACTCTGACCCCACAGGTATTCTTAAGGAGGGAGTTATCTTGTCAGCCGTTTCTCCAGACCTGCGGCGGGCCTTGCAGGAGTTTCAGGCGGATAGACCGGATCGTTGTCCGCCTGATAGGTTGTTTGTTCCTGATGATTGGACCAGTAGAGTCATCTCTGAGGTACATTCTTCTGCATTGGCAGGTCATCCTGGAATTTTTGGTACCAGGGATTTGGTGGCAAGATCCTTCTGGTGGCCTTCCCTGTCACGAGATGTGCGAGGCTTTGTGCAGTCTTGTGACGTTTGTGCTCGGGCCAAGCCTTGTTGTTCTCGGGCTAGTGGATTATTGTTGCCCTTGCCTATTCCTAAGAGGCCTTGGACACACATCTCGATGGATTTTATTTCAGATCTGCCTGTTTCTCAGAAGATGTCTGTCATCTGGGTGGTGTGTGACCGTTTTTCTAAGATGGTCCATTTGGTTCCCCTGCCCAAATTGCCTTCTTCTTCCGAGTTGGTGCCCCTGTTTTTTCAAAATGTTGTTCGTTTGCATGGTATTCCTGAGAATATCGTTTCTGACAGAGGAACCCAATTTGTGTCTAGATTTTGGCGGGCATTCTGTGCTAGGATGGGCATAGATTTGTCTTTTTCGTCTGCTTTTCACCCTCAGACTAATGGCCAGACCGAGCGGACTAATCAGACCCTGGAGACATATCTGAGGTGTTTTGTGTCTGCTGACCAGGATGATTGGGTTGCTTTTTTGCCATTGGCGGAGTTCGCCCTCAATAATCGGGCCAGCTCTGCCACTTTGGTGTCCCCGTTTTTCTGTAATTCGGGGTTCCACCCTCGATTTTCCTCCGGTCAGATGGAATCCTCGGATTGTCCTGGAGTGGATGCGGTGGTGGAGAGATTGCATCATATCTGGGGGCAGGTGATGGACAATTTAAAGTTGTCCCAGGAGAAGACTCAGCTTTTTGCCAACCGCCACCGTCGTGTTGGTCCTCGGCTTTGTGTTGGAGATTTGGTGTGGTTGTCTTCTCGTTTTGTCCCTATGAGGGTCTCATCTCCTAAGTTTAAGCCTCGGTTCATCGGTCCGTATAAAATATTGGAGATTCTTAACCCTGTTTCCTTCCGTTTGGACCTCCCTGCATCCTTTTCTATTCATAACGTTTTTCATCGGTCGTTATTGCGCAGGTATGAGGCACCGGTTGTGCCTTCCGTTGAGCCTCCTGCTCCGGTGTTGGTTGAGGGTGAGTTGGAGTACGTTGTGGAAAAAATCCTAGACTCCCGTGTTTCCAGACGGAGACTCCAGTATCTGGTCAAGTGGAAGGGATACGGCCAGGAGGATAATTCTTGGGTCACTGCATCTGATGTTCATGCCTCTGATCTGGTTCGTGCCTTTCATAGGGCCCATCCTGATCGCCCTGGTGGTTCTGGTGAGGGTTCGGTGCCCCCTCCTTGAGGGGGGGGGTACTGTTGTGAATTTGGATTCTGGGCTCCCCCGGTGGCTACTGGTGGAATTGAACTTGTGACATCATCTTCCCTGTTCACCTGTTCTGATTAGATCTGGGTGTCGCTATATAACCTGGCTTCTCTGTTAGATGCTTGCCGGTCAACAATGTTATCAGAAGCCTCTCTGTGCTTGTTCCTGCTCCCAGACATCTACTAGATAAGTTGGACATTCGTCCATGTTTTGTTTTTGTATTTTGGTTCCAGTTCACAGCTGCAGTTTCGTTACTGTGTCTGGAAAGCTCTTGTTGATCAGGAATTGCCACTCTGGTATTATGAGTTAATGCCAGAGTCCTAAAGTAATTTCTGGATGTGTTTTGTTAGGGTTTTCTACTGACCATGAAAGTATGCTTTCTGTCTTCTGCTATCTAGAAAGCGGACCTCAAATTTGCTAAAACTATTTTCCTGCTGCGTTTGTTGTTTCATCTCATATCACCGCCAATATATGTGGGGGGCATCTGTCTCCTTTTTGGGCATTTCTCTAGAGGTGAGTCAGGTCTTATATTTCCCTCTGCTAGCATTATTTAGTTCTCCGGCCGGCGCTGGGCATATAGGGATAAAAAGTAGGACATGCTACCTGGCTACTTCTAGATGATGCGGTAGGTTTAGTTCATGGTCAGTATAGTTACATCTTCCAAGAGCTTGTTCCTATTGAGGCTTATGCTAGTTCTCTGGCCATGGAGATCATGACAGGACCAGTGGTGAATTTGCCAATCCTGGTGTTTTGTGGCAAATGCCAATCGTCCTGCATGGTGTTGGGATGTGAGCACAACCCTGATCTGTGGACGTCGGGCACTCAGACCATCCTCATGGAGTCAGTTTCTAACCGTTTGTGCAGACACATGCACATTTGTGGCCTGCTGGAAGTCATTTTGCAGGGCTCTGGCTGTGCTCCTCCTGTTCCTCCTTGCACAAAGGCTGAGTGTCACGGAGAGACTAGGTGGGCGAGAGCTTATAACCCGGGCCCCTGCAATTTCCCTAAGACTAGGGAAATACTGTCTGGCCCTCTACCTGAAGTTTACACTGATGGTGTGCATGTTCAGGCCTCGAACCTCACCCTGCCTCCTGATACAACCCTGAGCTGGAAACCTCCGCCCTCCACCCAGTGAATGCAACACACCAGTACCCACAGTTAGCACAGACAAGGATAAAGGAAAATATACATCACGCTGCAGTCACTCAGGAATACACTATAAATGTGCAGGGCAAAATAAACACAAATATAGGAAGGAGTAAATAAGACAAGGGAAAATACACCACCAGCAACGATACTCCAATGACCAGCTCTCCACTCCAGACCGAGATAACAAATGCGCAAGACAGAAGCTATAATCGGCGACACCCAATGATCAGGAGAACTATAAAAAGGCAATGGGCATGGCCCAGCCTCCAATCTGAGGATCAGGTAAATTAACCCCGGAACAGCTAGACAAAATCTAGCCGACGCCAATGAGCAAATAGTGGTCAAAAGCGGAACTACCGCTGTCTGTCGGATGACCTGGTCTGAACAGCGTCCGACATGACACTGAGGTAGCAGTCCTGCTGCTGGGTTGTTGCCCTCCTACGGCCCCCTCCACATCTCCTGGTGTGCTGGCCTGTCTTCTGGTAGCGCCTCCAGCCTCTGGACACTACGCTGACAGACACAGCAAACCTTCTTGCCACAGCTTGCATTGATGTGCCATCCTGGATGAACTGCGCTACCTGAGACACTTGTGTGGGTTGTAGAGTCCATCTCATGCTACCACGAGTGTGAAAGCACAACCAACATTCAAAAGTGACCAAAACATCAGCCAGAAAGCATTGGTACTAAGATGTGGTCTGTGGTCCCCACCTGCAGAACCACTCCTTTATTGAGTGTGTCTTGATAATTGCCAATAATTTCCATCTGTTTGTTTTCTATTCCATTTGCACAACGGCATGTGAAATTGATTGTCAAACAGTGTTGCTTCCTAAGCGGACAGTTTGATTTCACAGAAGTTTGATTTACTTGGTGTTATATTCTGTTGTTTAAGTGTTCCCTTTATTGTTTTGAGCAGTGTATGTAGTTCCAATACTCTTTTTCTTCCAGACCGAAGATAGCAACAGACTGAGCTGAATGTATTTAATGCTAACAGATCTGGTAGGAAATGAAATTGCTATAAATAAAATAGCAACCATGAAGAAACTTTTAGAAAATCCAAATGTACCAGTATGATGTCAGTTGTAATAAAGTAGGAATTTCACATATACTGTAAAATGGGTATTTTAAATGTATAATTTACTTCCTGAGCTCTGTCAGGCAACTTAAAGTTTAATAAATCTTCTCCACACAACACTTTAAATTCTGCTGGTATAATTTTTAATGATACAATGTGTTATATTTTTAATTTTGCTGTAAGCTGATGCGATTGGAATAATACATCCAAAGGTGTCTAGGATCAATGGTTCAGATATCACTCCATGTATAGCCCCGTGGGTCCATCATCAGATTATACTGCCACATGTAAGGGCAGATCCTTAGCTAAATCAGCACCCAAAAATATTTGCAATAGACAAAAGGTGGATTGATCAACTTTCAATTTATGTTGCAAAGAATTAATTAGTGCTTATTGTAATGGAGCGGGCCACATTACTCTCTACTTTGTCAGCAAATTAATATTGAATAAAGATTTAGCACACCAAGTATAGGCACAAAATTGTTTTTTGAATGCTTTTAATTTTCTACCCTCATATCCAAAAAAAAGGTTATTACAGAGTCAAGTATAGGAAGGTTTCGGGTAATATATCCTCCATCAGGCTCAAAATATATGGTATGTGTGGAATATCTTTCTTGGATAAAAAAATTGCAATATATCCACTTGAACCAGTTGAAAGGATGGAATCCCTGGGCTGTCTAGGAATCCAAAGAGTGTGGAAATTACTATTGCCCATAGGAGAAGTACCCCAGTGGTACAACATGCAGTGTATATAGAACATCACATTCCTCCATATCCACTGCATGTTGTACCACTGGGTTCCTTCTCCTATGGGCAATAATAATTTCCACACTCTTTGAATTCTGTTACTGGTGTGTCAGGTGACAGAGAGTCATTCTGTATGTAGGATAGCTGCGGAGACACCATCACGTGTTTCTCAACGCAAGTAGTGAATAGCCAGACCTTTCCCCGGGAAGGAACAACCACGGGAAGGGCAGCATCCAATAAAGGAAAACATCCAATACAGGAAAACCACCTATGCCAAGCATGGTATCCATCCACAAACAGCTGTTTCGGGGTGTTTGCCCCTCATCAGTGTGGAGTAAGAATCTGGCTATTAGGAGCAGTGCCTAGTAAAAGGCTGTGAAGGAACAGATGATTGGCCTCGGGGAGACCAAAACATCCAACACCGCGGAGACACCATCACGTGTTTCTCAACGCAGTGATCCAGAACACTGCCCCCATCCCTTATGGGTAATATGCAAATGCATGTAGGATAGCTGCGGAGACACCTCGGTGTTGGATGTTTTGGTCTCCCCGAGGCCAATCATCTGTTCCTTCACAGCCTTTTACTAGGCACTGCTCCTAATAGCCAGATTCCTACTCCACACTGATGAGGGGCAAACACCCCGAAACAGCTGTTTGTGGATGGATACCATGCTTGGCATAGGTGGTTTTCCTGTATTGGATGTTTTCCTTTATTGGATGCTGCCCTTCCCGTGGTTGTTCCTTCCCGGGGAAAGGTCTGGCTATTCACTGCTTGCGTTGAGAAACACGTGATGGTGTCTCCGCAGCTATCCTACATGCATTTGCATATTTCCCATAAGGGATGGGGCAGTGTTCTGGATCACTGCGTTGAGAAACACGTGATGGTGTCTCCGCGGTGTTGGATGTTTTGGTCTCCCCGAGGCCAATCATCTGTTCCTTCACAGCCTTTTACTAGGCACTGCTCCTAATAGCCAGATTCCTACTCCACACTGATGAGGGGCAAACACCCCGAAACAGCTGTTTGTGGATGGATACCATGCTTGGCATAGGTGGTTTTCCTGTATTGGATGTTTTCCTGTATTGGATGCTGCCCTTCCCGTGGTTGTTCCTTCCCGGGGAAAGGTCTGGCTATTCACTGCTTGCGTTGAGAAACACGTGATGGTGTCTCCGCAGCTATCCTACATGCATTTGCATATTTCCCATAAGGGATGGGGGCAGTGTTTTGGATCACTGCGTTGAGAAACACGTGATGGTGTCTCCGCGGTGTTGGATGTTTTGGTCTCCCTGAGGGCCAATCATCTGTTCCTTCACAGAGAGCCATTCTGGACACAGCTATAGAAGGTAATTGCGCTTGGATCTGCAGTTAGATTCTGGAGCTTGCATCTCTGCTGTGGAGTGATATCTTTTTCCCTCTAGGCACTAGCGGTGATGTCCACCATCTGCTGCTGATTAACACACCCTTGCTGGATGTTTAAGTACCTTTAGTTGCTTCTTCAAGGGACCGGTGATAGCTCTGTTTACCTCTGTTGGATGTTCTAGAAGACATCTAGTTTCTTCTCGAATCCTCTTGAAGGATTGCTGGCGTGACCTCTTTTGTGTCATCTCAAAGTGTATTCCCTCATTTATCTTCCTGCTTAGTCTTTAGTTGTAGTGGTAGAAGACTAGTGCACACCCCGTTCCCTCCCTACAGAGGGTCTATCGCTTGGGCCAGTCAGAGATTAGGTTCCTGCTCGGTGATGGGAGCGGAACCTATTTAGGGATGTTAGTACAGACAGGGTGTTGTCAGATTTGCCTAGGGGTCGCCACTCCCCCTTTTCTAGTGTTTTGGCTCCCCCTCCCTCTTTCCGTTGTTGTGCACCTAGCTTCTCCCTCACCCAGCGTGACAGATTCCTATAGACAGCCAAGGGATTCCTTCCCTTCAAATACTGGTACAAGTGGATATTTTGCACTTTTTTCGTATAAGAAAGACATTCTACACATAGCCTATTTATAGCTTGACTAAGGTACATTACCCGAAACGTTAATAAACTCTTTTCTGGATATGAGGGTAGAAAATAAAAAGTATAAAAAAAACCACATTTTATTTTGTGCATATTCTTGGTGTGCTATTCCTTTATACAATATTAATTTTCGTTCGCGCAAAAAATATTGTGATGTTTCAATAATGTTCCTCAACATAGAATACATTAGACACATTTTAAAAGTCTGGTGTATTGAAGAGGAAAGAACTCCCACACACATTATGACCCTGGCTTAGACTGACATAGTGACCTATCAGAACCATACATGCTCGTATTGTGTGGGTTCCAAAAGGCTTATGTGCTCTTCACTCTGTTGACTGTGGCATCAAAGTGGAGACCTGGAGTGGAGTAATTTTCAATTTTCAGCATTATATGTTGCACAAACATGAGTATACATATCCGAGAATGACGTCATCAATGCTTTGGCTTAAATACAGTCATATGAAAAAGTTTGGGCACCCCTATTAATCTTAAGCTTAATGTTTTATAAAAATTGTTTTTTTTGCAACAGCTATTTCAGTTTCATATATCTAATAACTGTTGGACACAGTAATGTTTCTGCCTTGAAATGAGGTTTATTGTACTAACAGAAAATGTGCAATCTGCATTCAAACAAAAGTTGACAGGTGCATAAGTATGGGCACCCTTATAATTTTCTTGTTTTAAATACTCCTACCTACCTTTTACTGACTTACTAAAGCACTTTTTTTGGTTTTGTAACCTCATTGAGCTTTCAACTTCATAGCTAGGTGTATGCAATCATGAGAAAAGCTACTTATAGTGGCCACTTGCAAGTTGTTCTCCTGGTTTAATCTCCTCCGAAGAGTGGCATCATGGGCTCCTCAAAACAACTGTCAAATGATCTTAAAACAAAGATTATTCAACAGTTGTTCAGGGGAAGGATACAAAAAGCTGTCTAAGAGATTTAACCTGTCAATTTCCACTGTGAGGAACATGATAAGGAAATGGAAGAACACAGGTACAGTTCTTGTTAAGGCCAGAAGTGGCAGGCCAAGAAAAACATCAGAAAGGAAGAGAAGAAGAATGGTGAGATTAGTCAAGGACAATCCTCAGACCATCTCCAGAGAGCTGCAGCATCAACTTGCTGCAAATGATGTCACTGTGCATCGGTCAACTATACAACACACTTTGCACATGGAGAAGCTGTATGGGAGAGTGATGCAAAAGAAGCCGTTTCTGCAAGCATGCCACAAACAGAGTCGGCTGAGGTATGCAAAAGCACATTTGGAGAAGCCAATTTCTTTTTGGAAGAAGGTCCTGTGGACTCATGAAACCAAGATTGAGTTGTTTGGTAATACAAAAAGGCATTATGCATGGAGGCAAAAAAAAGTGCGTTGTATAGTTGACAGATGCACAGTGACACCATCTGCAGCAAGTTGATGCTGCAGCTCTCTGGAGATGGTCTGAGGATTGTCCTTGACTGATCTCACCATTCTTCTTCTCTGCCTTTCTGATGTTTTTCTTGGCCTGCCACTTCTTGCCTTAACAAGAACTGTACCTGTGTTCTTCCATTTACTTACTATGTTCCTCACAGTGGAAATTGATAGGCTAAATCTCTGAGACAGCTTTTTGTATCCTTCCCCTGAACAACTATGTTGAATAATCTTTGTTTTCAGATCATTTGACAGATGTTTTGAGGAGCCCATGATGCCACTCTTCAGAGGAGATTCAAACAGGAGAGCAACTTGCAAGTGGCCACTTTAAGTAGCTTTTCTCATGATTGCATACACCTAGCTATGAAGTTCGAAGCTCAATGAGGTTACAAAACCAAAAAAAGTGCTTTAGTAAGTCAGTAAAAAGTAGGTAGGAGTATTTAAAACAAGAAAATGATAAGGGTGCCCATACTTATGCACCTGTCAACTTTTGTTTGAATGCAGATTGCACATTTTCTGTTAGTACAATAAACCTCATTTCAAGGCAGAAACATTACTGTGTCCAACAGTTATTAGATATATGAAACTGAAATAGCTGTTGCAAAAAAAAAATTTTTATAAAACATTAAGCTTAAGATTAATAGGGGTGCCCAAACTTTTTCATATGACTGTAAATCACAGAAGATATCAGTAATTCAAATTTCCAAAAGGAGAAAAGACATGGCCAATACTTTGTGAGCCAGAAATAATAATTCTTTAAAAATACAGGAGTATGATACTGTATGGTCAATTGTCCTCATCCAACAAATTACAGGGAGTCTCCCACCCCTGAGACAAGATTTTTACTATGTTCAACTAGGGGACTTGGTCCCCTCAAAAAAAAAAATCATACTTTTGGTGTAATAAATGTTGCCTTATGTTAGGGTTGGCGGAACGCACCGAATATATATATCAGAAGTAGTAGGTGCGTTCGCAACCCGGGGTCTACCGTGCAGGAAAGAACCTGCTGCTAGTAAAGGAGGTACAATATGGCGGTATAAACAAACTCTGTTACTTCACAGAGTCCGTTAGCAAAGAGAACGCTGTGCCCTGTTAAGCTCACAGAGGAACACAGCTACTTAGTAGAGCCGATAGTTGTCATGCAGTCAATAGCAAACACGCCGCTCCTCTCCGGTGGAGCCGGAATTCTAATGGCTATACACCAGCCCTGAATCCACACACACAAAACTCCTTGCCAGAGGTGCCAGCATTCTAGTGGCTTATTTCAGCCAAACCCTGACCGCATACAAACATGACCACACTGGCGCTGAGCTCATACATAAATTGACACTAGCGCATGACCGTGTGGCCATGCGAACGTTTTATAGTTGTAGCTCAACAGGACCTTCCTGGAGGACCAATGGGAGCTGCTACAGGGCCTGAGCGTGTGACCACCGACCTCCAATGAGAGGTCCTCCCATGGGCATGCTCAGTGTGCACAAAGCAGGACTTAGTCCCAGAAAAGCCTGCTTGCCGCAGACCAGTGCAGGGTACATTAGCAGAGCCTGGAAAGGCAGCAGTAACCCTTTGCACAGTATCAGACTGAGTGAGACGCTGGGACCGACGTCTCCGCTGAGCAGGCTCCACTGCGGCTGATGCAGAATGGGAGACCGCAGCAGACATGGTATGAGATTCACCCTGTGCAGCAGCAGGAACTCGACTCCTAACACCTTAGATGTGCACAACAAGCAGTTTGCATGTGAAAAAGGGTGTTTGGTGAACCCTTCAATTAGCGTGTCTTGCCACCTCTCTGTAAGTTGAAAATATATCTTTGACATGAGAGTACACAATGTTCCAGCAGTAGGGAGTGCAGCAAGTTCAGACTTATCAGTTAGATATGCTGATACACCTATACAGCCTGATTTTTCAAGTGAACTAAAGAAAATTAGTTTATGAAAAGAGGTATTTTCTTTGACAAGAGTTATTAAACATTTTCTTATCTTCACTTGAACTATTATTTTATAAAAATTTAAACAGCTACTAGTCTTTAATTTTTGTGACTGAGTTAAGTTGGGTATAGGTATCTTGTAAGACTGCTTATTAAACTGTGGGGTGAACACATGTTGTTAGTGAGGTGTGACTACTGTATGAAGCTGTTAGGCAACACAAGCGCCCTCTTGTGCTTCCCAGCATACTCCAGCTCCTCGGCGGGTTGCCTCTTGTCACTGGTTGCGAAGGATGGGGAGTTGCCTTCTGGGGGTGGGGCCTCATCATGCTCGTGTAATCCGTTCCAAGGCACCTGCCTTAGGGCATGTTGTGGTTGTGAGGCGAAACGCTGCTGCTCCCAGCACTGATGCTACTCAGGGGTCCCAAGATGCTGGATTCCCCAGCATCACCTGTTGGCAGGCGACATGAGACATGGTTCAGGTATGTGGTGGGAGGTTCCTTTCTCTCTACCCTTCTCGCTCCTTTCCCTGTCTCTCTGGACAGAGGGTGGAGATTGGGCATTACCTCAGCGGTGTCAGATGACCAATGAGAGGGATATTTAAACCTGCCATATCCTCTACTTCACCATTGATTACTCAGTTTTACTTTACTGGTATGGTTGGTAACTCGTTGGTGAGTGTTTCTTTGCTTTGTCTCTGGTGTTTGGTGTTCTCTGGTTCCTGCATCTCTGTTTATGCTCCCTGACCTTCCAGGTTTGTTAAGTTTTTCTCTACCTTCCCGGTATAGTTTATCGGTGTGTTTGACCAAACTGTGGCCAGTGTGCCCATCCACTAGCCACCCGCTATTGGAAGCTGGGAAGAGCTCTACAAAGGTTCCCCTCTCTTAAGTGGGAGTTTGTGCAGAGTACCACGGCCCTCAAGGATGTGCGTTAGCGTGACGGTTTGCTCCAAATGTGTCTGGCATACTGATATTGCTGACCTTCAGTCCTGTTATCTCACTGCTACTTGAGTGATACAAAAGCCAGTTTTGATCTAATGAACAGCCTTGTCTTAACTGAACTGTTGTGTGCTTATTTACAGAGTATAATGGAATTAAAGAGGTTGTCCCTCGAACAAAGTTCATTTCAATCAATAGATCTTAGAATAATAATTTCCACAATTGGAAGTGCTTTAAACAATAAAATGTCCCTGTGCTGAGATACTCTTAAAAATGTCTCCCTGGACTATGGTCTGATCATATTACAAGTCCCGGGCAGGGAAGGAAGTAAAAAAATATACAGGCATTACAACATGAGATCGCAAATAATACTTTCTTTGAGGTAAAACATTTTTTAAAAACGGGCAGGGAAATGCTTTACCTCACAAAAAGAATCAGCTGAGATCCTGTGCTGTAATGTCTGTATACTCTCTCTATCTTCCTCCCCTGCCCAGGAGCTATTGTATGATCAGACCATGTTCCTGTATGGTCAGACACAGCCATTACACAGTACACAGCAGGGGCATATTTACAAGATTATCTCTGCACGGGAACATTTTTTTTTAAACACATCGAATTGTGAAAGTTATTATTCCAAGATATATTGATTAAAATCAACTTTAAAATTAACTTTGTTCATGTGAAAAGTCCTTTAAGAGAACAGTTCTATAGACATATAGAAATATTAGTCATTTTGATATGGACTTTAATTGGTTATGAGGCCAGAACATTTTCATGTTCATGCTGTTTAGACCCTGGTGTTTGCATAAAAAGGCAGTGTTGCATTAAAATGTACACTAATCAGTCATACAGTTAATTTGTGTTGTGGATAGGGGTTAATGGTAGGTTGGGGCTCTGACTAAGCTATTGCACAACACACAATTATGCTGTGGCATCTAGTAGCTCCCAATGTGCTGCTGTAAATGGGAGATCACCTGGCTAGACAACTGAGCCTTTTTGGTAAACGGTTATGGACCAATCAGAGAACTCCCTGGTAAGAGTTTGTAGATCCACCAGCCACAGCACTATATAGTGAGAACCCACCTGAGAAGCTAAATTACAGGCTGTGATCGCTTCATTTAGTGCAGTGAAATTATAGTAATCAGAGCCTATTGGTGAGAAATGACCATATTGTCCCCTCTATTGCCTCATTTTTAGCGTTGAATTTAAAAAAAAAAAAAAAAAAAAAAGGAAAAAAAACGGCATGGGCCCCCGCGCAATTTTCTGCACCAGAGGGGGAAAGCCGACGGCCGGGGGCCAATATTTGTAGCCTGCTATGAATATCAGCCCGCATCTGTCTGCGTAGCCTTTACTAGCTATTAAAATAGGGGGTCCCCCAAAAAAATGACGTGGGGTCCCCCTATATTTTATAGCCAGATAGGCTACGCAGACAGCTGCGGGCTGATATTCATAGCCTAGAGAGGGGCCATGGATATTGTCCCCCCCCTGGCTACAAATACCAGTCCGAAGCCATCCCGGAAATGGCGCATCTGTAAGATGCGCCAATTCCGGCACTTAGCCCCTCTCTTCCCACTCCTGTGTAGCGGTGGGATATGGGGTAATAAGGGGTTAATGTCACCTTGCTATTGTAAGGAGACATTAAGCCGGGTTAATAACGGAGAGGCGTCAATAAGACGCCTATCCGTTATTAATCCAATAGTAATAAAGCGTTAATAAAACACACACATTAGGAAAAAAGTATTTTAATATTCTTCATTTAACCATACTTACCATACTTCAGCGCCTGCAAAAAAACATAAAATAATAAACCGTATACTACCTGTCCGTCGTAGTCCAATTAATAATGAGTGTCCCACGACGATCTCCCCTATAGAACAGTGACATCAGGTGATGTCACTGCTCTATAGGACCCTCAGTAACACACTGACAAGAGACAATGGCTCCTACAGTGTATCACTGAGGTTACTATAGTTCAAAGTCTCACTTTATGGCAATTGCTGCGTGGGAAAATTTCTCACACAGCAATGCCATAACTGAGACTAGGGACTATTTTTTTTTTACAGCGGCGGAGGAATACAGTGCGGACCTTCCTCCCGTCATTGTTTCCTGGAGCCCCTGGAGAGCGGTCGCATCAGCTGATGCTGCCGTTCTCCACGGGAGATCGTCATGGGACACTCGTGGATTTCAGGGAGTATATTGGTTGTTTGTTATTTTAATCTTTTTTACAGATGACACTGGCTTCGGGGAACAAAGTGACAAGTAATGATGAGTATGTAATCTATGTTTAATGTACTGTATGTCTGTATGTATGTATTGTATGTAATGTATGAATGTATTGTATGTAGTATGTATGTATGTATGTATGTAGTATGTATGTAGTATGTATGTAATATGTATGTAATGCATGTAGTATGTATGTAGTATGTATGTATGTAGTATGTTGTATGTAGTATGTATGTAGTATTTTTTTACATTCAACACATTAGCCGGATGATGGGACTACTACTGTCCCATCATTAGCTAATGTGTCAATCACTGTCACTGTGGCAGGCATCATCCGATGGGACTTGTAGTCCCATCGGACGATGCCTGCACACACATACAGAGCCCTGGCAGGCCGCACAGAGCCCCTGCAAGCCCACACAGAGCCCCGGCAAGCCCACACAGAGCCCCGGCAGCCCACACAGAGCCCCGGCAAGCCCACACAGAGCCCCGGCAGGCACTCACAGTGCCTCGGCAGGCCACACAGAGCCCCGGCAAGCCCGCACAGAGCCCCGGCAGGCACGCACAGAGCCCCGGCAGGCCGCACAGACCCCCGGCAGGCACGCACAGACCCCCGGCAGGCACGCACAGGGCCCCGGCAGCCCGCAGAGCCCTGGCAAGCCTGCACAGAGCCCCGGCAACCCGCACAGAGCCCCGGCAGGTACGCACAGACCCCCGGCAGCCCACACAGAGCCCCTGCAGGCACGTACAGATCCCCGGCAGGCCCGCACAGACCCCGCCCGCACACAGACACGCACAGTGTCCGCCCACGCACCGCCCACACTCTTCCCCCCTCCAGAACAGGATGTAGAAGGACAGAAAGGGCTTATTTACATTACGTTATGTGTGTCCCATTGACTTGCATTGGTATCGGGTATCGGTATCTGCGATATCCAATTTTTTTGGATATCGGCCGACCCAATCCGATACCGATACTTCTGGATATCGGAAGGTATCGCTCAACACTAATTATGGCAGCCACTTTAGACAACCTTGATCGTATTTCTGAACTTTTCTGAGAGAAATAGCGAGAGAGAAAAATAATAGAAATAGAGAGAAAGTATATTTCTCAGTTTGTATGCACTGTGTGTGAAAAATATTTCTTCCTTTGGAGGTAGTCACTGGTTACTGCCTTTAGAGAATGCCATTGATATGAAAGTGTGTACTTGGTCTGGAACAATGTTTAGTTATGGGTGGTACATATCCATGAAATCTATACATGCCAAGAAGCAAAGTTAAACAGCAGAACATATCATGAGCATCACATTTTGTCCGCTTTGCTTTTTTTCTGTACTGCATCCTGGTGCCACTTGATGGACAGTAGCTTGCAAACGTTTTTACCCCCTTGGCTTTTTAGCTATTCTGTTATATTACAACCTGTGTTTAAATATTTTTGTATTTCGATTGGTGTGTGATGCATCAGTGAAATTGCACCTCCTATACATAGGACAACTCGGTACAGATGGCGACAACCGTGGCACACGCTGCAAACATGTTTCCTGCATTGGTGCTCCAGGTGCGCCGAACGTCTGTGGAGAAAAACTAATCTACCCGAAGATTTCATCCATTATAAGTTCATGCTAAAAACATACAACTCTGCCATTCACCTCTCCAAACAAACCTATTTTAACACCCTCATCACCTCAATGTCCAATAACACTAAACGTCTCTTTGTCACTTTCCTGTCCCTACTCAACCCAAGAGTGCAGGCCCCAACCACATATCTCCGCGCTGACGATCTGGTCAATTGCTTCAAAGAAAAAATTAACCACATCCGACAGGAAATCATCTCCCAACCCCTTCATACCATACACTGTCCTCCCTCCCCCACAGCATCTAGTTCACTCTCTGACTTTGAACCAGTTACAGAAGAAGAAGTATTCAGGCTCCTTGCATCTTCTCGCCCGACCACTTGCACCAGTGACCCCATTCTGTCATATCTCCTCCAGTCCCTTTCCCCAGCTGTCACCTCTCACCTAACAAAAATATTAAACCTTTCTCTTTCTTCCGGTATTTTTCCCTCATTTAAGCATGCCATCATACATCCATTACTTAAAAAACCATCCTTCAATCAAAACTGTGCCATTAATTATAGACCTGTCTCTAATCTTCCCTTCATCTCTAAACTCCTCGAACGCCTGGTCCACTCCCGTCTTATCCGCTATCTCTCAGATAACTCTCTTCTCGACCCTCTTCAATCTGGTTTCCGCTCTTTACACTCTACTGAAACTGCCCTCACTAAAGTCTCTAATGACCTACTAACAGCTAAATCTAATGGTGACAACTCCATGTTAATTCTCTTGGATCTCTCAGCTGCATTCGATACTGTGGATCATCATCTCCTCACTATGCTCCGCTCCATCGACCTCAAGGACACCGTTCTCTCCTGGTTCTCCTATCTCTCTGATCACTCTTTCACTGTATCTTTTGCTGGTACCACTACCTCTCACCTTCCCCTAACTATTGGGGTTCCTCAAGGTTCAGTATTAGGCCCCCTCCACTTCTCTTTGTATACTGCCCCTATTGGACAAACAATCAGTAGATTTGGGTTCCAGTACCATCTCTATGCTGATTACATCCAATTATACAATTCTCCTGATATCACGCCGACCTTTTTAGAAAACACCAGTGATTGTCTTACCGCTGTCTCTAACATCATGTCCTCCCTCTATCTTAAACTGAACCTGTCTAAAAGTGAACTCCTCGTGTTCTCTCCCTCTACTAACCTACCTTTGCCTGACATTGCCATCTCCGTGTGTGGTTCCACCATTACTCCCAAGCAACATGCCCGCTGCATTGGACTCATCCTTGATTCCGAGCTTTCCTTCACCCCCCACATGCGATCACTGGCTCACTCTTCTTATCTGCATCTCAAAAACATTTCTAGAATTCGCCCTTTTCTTACTTTCGACATTGCAAAAACTCTTACTGTTTTACTCATTCTCATCTTGACTATTATAAGTCTCTCTTAATCGGCCTCCCTCTTACCAAACTCTCCCCACTCCAATCTGTCCTGAATGCTGCTGCCAGGATTATATTCCTCACCAACCATTACACCGATGCCTCTACCTTGTGCCATTCATTACACTGGTTACCCATCCACTCCAGAATCCAGTACAAAACTATTACCCTCATCCACAAAGCACTCCATGGCTCAGCACCACCCTACATCTCATCTCTGGTGTCAGTCTACCACCCTACCCGTGCTCTCCGTTCTGCAAATGACCTGAGGTTAGCATCGTCAATAATCAGAACCTCCCACTCCTGTCTCCAAGACTTTTCATGTGCTTTGCCAATTCTTTGGAATGCACTACCCAGGTTAACACAATTAATCCCCAATCCCCACAGTTTTAAGCGTACCCTAAAAACGCATTTGTTCAGACTGACCTACCACCTCAATGCATTAACCTAACTATCCCTGTGTGGCCCATTCAAAAAATAAAAAACATAATTCGGTTCCTCACATCATGTTCTCATACATTTCATGCAGTTAATAGCCCTCTTTGTCTGTACTGTTACATACTTAGGCTGTTAACTGGTTCATGCAGCTTTACATGAACACCTCATCCTTACACTATGGCTGGTCCAAACAACGAAAGCAATTGTTACCATCCGCCTCTCGTTTCTCCCTTTTTCCTATAGATTGTAAGCTTGCGAGCAGGGCCCTCACTCCTCTTGGTATCTTTTTTGAACTGTGTTTTTGTTACGCTGTAATGTCTATTGTCTGTACAAATTCCCTCTATAATTTGTAAAGCGCTGTGGAATATGTTGGCGCTATATAAATAAAATTATTATTATTATTACTAAATAGTCTAAGCTGGTGAAATGAAGTAAGAAAAATGTAGGTATAAGTTAAATTTATGGGATCAAATAATTAAAAATTGGCATATGCATACGTAATCACACCTTTTGTGATCAAGGCCCTGCAAATTCCTGGTGCAATCAATTATCTTCATAAGTCATATGCTTAATGAAAAGAAGTTCACCTGTGTGCAATCTAAGTGTCACATGGTCTGTCAGTACATAGACACCTTTTCTGAAAGGCAGCAAAGACTGCAATACCATTAACCATGGGACAGCGGCTATGAGGGAACATCTGATGAACAAAGAGCTAAGTTGATAAATAGCATTTGCTGTGTATAATGATGCAATTGATGGCACATTGAGCACTTTATCTGACTAAGTTAGTGATGCATATAATATATACCCCCAGCATATATAAAAGAGCTTTGGGAACGTGGATTTGAATTTATGAATTTTTTCCTCTAAAACATATATGAGGTTTTTGAAAAAATCTAAGTTTGCACCTTGGATGTAATCGCCTGGTATAGGGGTGGTGATTGGATATAATTATAGTGAGCATACACAGAATAGACTTATGGGTAGATTTTTGTCTATAATTATTGCTAGATATCCACTATAAAACAAAGTCCAAGTTGGATATAGCTACAGTGAGCATACACAGAATAACCTAGGTGCAGCTCATTATTTATATAGATTATATATCCACTACATAACGCATGTTGGGGCTATTATTAAGTTCATCATAGGTTGACCTAATAGTGTGTGGGATACCAGGTGCATCATTAAGAATGTGTGTTACTATGGATCTGAATTGATCCATATTTATGTGGTGTTTTTGTCTGTGGCTTTTAGAATTGTAGGGGCCATTTAGGGATATAAGGGACAGCCGCCGAGGAGCGGGGGCGCCATATCGATAATCTAGGGTGCCAACCTCCGCTGCAAGGAAGGGTATCAGACCTAAGGGCATACTAGGGTCAATATAGGCATACCATATTCAATTTTTGATTTTTTATGTTTTTTTCATGTTTTTTGTTTTTTTTAGTGTTATTTTTCACATTTTGTTGAGTTTTTCTATTGTGTTATTTTTTGGCACATATACAAGATTTGGATGAGCGGAGTCCCTAACCCGAGAATTTTTGGTCCCCTTATTGGGATGTTTTTTATAGGGAATTTTTTCGTATTAAACTGGAATATTAATAAAGACTAATGTTTTAAAGGGGTAGGTTTGTTGCTTTTTTCGGTTGTTGATTTGCAATACCATTAACCCCTTTCTGACATCTGATGTACTATCCCGTCGAGGTGGGGTGGGCCCGTATGACCACCGACGGGATAGTACGTCATACGCGATCGGCCGCGCTCACGGGGGGAGCGCGGCCGATCGCGGCCGGGTGTCAGCTGCATATCGCAGCTGACATCCGGCACTATGTGCCAGGAGCGGTCACGGACCGCCCCCGGCACATTAACCCCCGGCACACCGCGATCAAACATGATCGCGGTGTACCGGCGGTATAGGGAAGCATCGTGCAGGGAGGGGGCTCCCTGCGGGCTTCCCTGAGACCCCCGGAGCAACGCGATATGATCGCGTTGCTCCGGGGGTCTCCTACCTCCCTCCTCGCCGCAGGTCCCGGATCCAAGATGGCCGCGGCATCCGGGTCCTGCAGGGAGGGAGGTGGCTTACCGAGTGCCTGCTCAGAGCAGGCGCTGGTAAGCCTGCAGCCCTGCACAGCAGATCGCAGATCTGACAGAGTGCTGTGCACACTGTCAGATCAACGATCTGTAATGTCCCCCCTGGGACAAAGTAAAAAAGTTAAAAAAAAATTCTCCACATGTGTGTAAAAAAAAAAAAAAAAAAATCCTAAATAAATAATAATAAAAAAAAATGTATTATTCCCATAAATACATTTCTTTAGCGAAATAAAAAAACAAACAATAAAAGTACACATATTTAGTACCGCCGCGTCCGTAACGACCCAACCTATAAAACTGCCCCACTAGTTAACCCCTTCAGTAACCACCGTAAGAAAAAAAAAAAAAACGAGGCAAAAAACAACGCTTTATTATCATACCGCCGAACAAAAAGTGGAATAACATGCGATCAAACAGACTGATATAAATAACCATGGTACCGCTGAAAACGTCATCTTGTCCCGCAAAAAACGAGCCGCCATACAGCATCATCAGCAAAAAAATAAAAAAGTTATAGTCCTGAGAATAAAGCGATACCAAAATAATTATTTTTTCTATAAAATAGTTTTTATCGTATAAAAGCGCCAAAACATAAAAAAATGATATAAATGAGGTATCGCTGTAATCGTACTGACCCGAAGAATAAAACTGCTTTATCAATTTTACCAAATGCGGAACGGTATAAACGCCTCCCCCAAAAGAAATTCATGAATAGCTGGTTTTTGACCACTCTGCCTCACAAAAATCGGAATAAAAAGCGATCAAAAAATGTCACGTGTCCGAAAATGGTACCAATAAAAACGTCAACTCGTCCCGCAAAAAACAAGATCTCACATGACTCTGTGGACTCAAATATGGAAAAATTATAGCTCTCAAAATGTGGTAACGCAAAAAATATTTTTTGCAATGAAAAGCGTCTTTCAGTGTGTGACGGCTGCCAATCATAAAAATCCGCTAAAAAACCCGCTATAAAAGTAAATCAAACCCCCCTTCATCACCCCCTTAGTTAGGGAAAAATAAAAAAATTAAAAAATGTATTTATTTCCATTTTCCCATTAGGGTTAGGGTTAGGGCTAGAGTAAGGACTAGAGTTAGGGCTAGGGTTAGGGTCAGGGTTAGGGCTAGGGTTGGAGCTAGGGTTAGGGCTAGGGTTAGGGTTAGGGCTAGGGTTGGGGCTAGGGTTAGGGCTAGGGTTGGGGCTAGGGTTAGGGCTAGGATTGGGGCTAGGGTTGGGGCTAGGGTTGGGGCTAAGGTTAGGGCTAGGGTTGGGGCTAGGGTTGGGGCTAGGGTTGGGGCTAGGGTTGGGGCTAGGGTTAGGGCTAGTGTTACGGCTAGTGATAGGGCTAGTGATAGGGCTAGGGTTATTGCTAGGGTTAGGGCTAGGGTTAGGGCTAGGGTTGGGGCTAGGGTTGGGGCTACAGTTAGGGTTGGGGCTAAAGATAGGGTTAGGGTTTGGATTACATTTACGGTTGGGAATAGGGTTGGGTGTGTCTGGGTTAGAGGAGTGGTTAGGGTTACTGTTGGGATTAGGGTAAGGGATGTGTTTGGATTAGGGTTTCAGTTATAATTGGGGGGTTTCCACTGTTTAGGCACATCAGGGGCTCTCCAAACGGGACATGGCATCCGATCTGAATTCCAGCCAATTCTGCGTTGAAAAAGGAAAACAGTGCTCCTTCCCTTCAGAGCTCTCCCGTGTGCCCAAACAGGGGTTTACCCCAACATATGGGGTATCAGCGTACTCAGGACAAATTGGACATCATCTTTTGGGGTCCAATTTCTCCTGCTACCCTTGGGAAAATACAAAACTGGGGGCCAAAAAATAAGTTTTGTGGGAAAAAAAAGATTTTTTATTTTCACGGCTCTGCGTTGTAAACTGTAGTGAAACACTTGGGGGTTCAAAGTTCTCACAACACATCTAGATAAGTTACTTGGGGGGTCTAGTTTCCGATATGGGGTCACTTGTGGGGGGTTTGTACTGTTTGGGTACATCAGGGGCTCTGCAAATGCAACGTGACGCCTGCAGACGAATCCATTTAAGTCTGCATTCCAAATGGCGCTCCTTCCCTTCCGAGCTCTGTCATGCACCCAAACAGTGGTTCCCCCCCACATATGGAGTATCAGCGTACTCAGGACAAATTGGCCAACAACTTTTGGGGTCCAATTTATCCTGATACCCTTGTGAAAATACAAAACTGGGGGCTAAAAAATCATTTTTGTGAAAAAAAAAAGAATTTTTATTTTCACGGCTCTGCGTTATAAACTGTAGTGAAACACTTGGGGGTTCAAAGCTCTCAAAACACATCTAGATAAGTTCCTTAGGGGGTCTACTTTCCAAAATGGTGTCACTTGTGGGGGTTTTTAATGTTTAGGCACATCAGAGGCTCTCCAAACGCAACATGGCATCCCATCTTAATTCCAGTCAATTTTGCATTGAAAAGTAAAATAGCGCTCCTTCCCTTCCGAGCTCTGCTATGCGCCCAAACAGTGGTTTACCCCCACATATGGGGTATCGTCGTACTCAGGACAAATTGCACATCAACTTTTGTGGTCTAATTTCTTCTCTTACCCTTGAGGAAATAAAAAAATGGGGGCAAAAAGATCATTTTTGTGAAAAAATATGATTTTTTATTTTTACGGCTCTGCATTATAAACTTCTGTGAAGCACTTGTTGGGTCAAAGTGCTCAACACACATCTAGATAAGTTCCTTAGGGGGTCTACTTTCCAAAATGGTGTCACTTGTGGGGGGTTTCAATGTTTAGGCACATCAGGGGCTCTCCAAACGCAACATGGCGTCCCATCTCAATTCCAGTCAATTTTGCATTGAAAAGTCAAATGGCGCTCCTTCCCTTCTGAGCTCTGCCCTGCACCCAAACAATGGTTTACACCCACATATGGGGTATCAGCGTACTCAGGACACATTGCACAACAATTGTTGGGGTCCAATTTCTTCTCTTACCCTTGGGAAAATAAAAAATTGGGGGCGAAAAGATCATTTTTGTGAAAAAATATGATTTTTTATTTTTACGGCTCTGCATTATAAACTTCTGTGAAGCACTTGTTGGGTCAAAGTGCTCACCACACATCTAGATAAGTTCCTTAGGGGGTCTACTTTCCAAAATGGTGTCACTTGTGGGGGGTTTCAATGTTTAGGCACATCAGGGGCTCTCCAAATGCAACATAGCGTCCCATCTCAATTCCAGTCAATTTTGCATTGAAAAGTCAAATGGCGCTCCTTTCCTTCCGAGCTCTGCCATGCGCCCAAACAGTGGTTTACCCCCACATATGGGGTATTAGCGTACTCAGGACAAATTGTACAACAAATTTTGGGGTCTATTTTCTCCTGTTACCCTTGGTAAAATAAAACAAATTGGAGCTGAAATAAATTTTGTGTGAAAAAAAGTTAAATGTTCATTTTTATTTAAACATTCCAAAAATTCCTGTGAAACACCTGAAGGGTTAATAAACTTCTTGAAAGTGGTTTTGAGTACCTTGAGGGGTGCAGTTTTTAGAATGGTGTCACACTTGGGTATTTTCTATCATATAGACCCCTCAAAATGACTTCAAATGAGATGTGGTCCATAAAAAAAAATGGTGTTGTAAAAATGAGAAATTGCTGGTCAACTTTTAACCCTTATAACTCCGTCACAAAAAAAAAATTTGGTTCCAAAATTGTGCTGATGTAAAGTAGACATGTGGGAAATGTTACTTATTAAGTATTTTGCGTGACATATGTCTGTGATTTAAGGGCATAAAACTTCAAAGTTGAAAAATTGCAAAATTTTCAAAATTTTTGCCAAATATTCATTTTTTTCACAAATAAACGCAAGTTATATCGAAGAAATTTTACCACTATCATGAAGTACAATATGTCACGAGAAAACAATGTCAGAATCGCCAAGATCCGTTGAAGCGTTCCAGAGTTATAACCTCATAAAGGGACAGTGGTCAGAATTGTAAAAATTGGCCCGGTCATTAACGTGCAAACCACCCTTGGGGTTGAAGGGGTTAAGCAAGAGTCACCACTAACCAAACAACACAATGAAGACCAAGGAGATTTCTAAACAAGTCAGGGACAAAGTAGTTGAGACATACAAGTCAAGGTTGGGTTGTAAGAAAAAATAAACTATCCAAATCTCTATTGATCTCCCGGAGCACCACCAAATTGATTATCATTAAATGGATAGAACATAGTACCACAACACACCTGCCAAAAGAATGCTGCCCACCAAAACTCTCAGCCTGGGCAAGGAGGTCATTAATCAGTGAGGCAGCACATCAAAAGACACCAAAGGTAACTTTGGAGGAGCTGCAGAGTTCCCAAACAGAAACTGGAGTATCTGTCCATATGACCAGAATAAGCCATACACTCCATAGAGGTGGCTTTTTTGAAGCCTTTACTTACACAAAAAAATTGAAAGGCTCGTTTTGAGTTTGTCAAAAGACATGTGAGACACTCACCAAATGTATGGAGGAAGGTGTTATGGTCAGATGAGACGAAAATTGAAATTTTTGGCTACCAAGTTAAGCGCTATTTCTGTCTCCAAACCAAAACAGCTTATGTTATCACCCCTAGAACACCACAGGTAAACATGATGGTGGTATCATCATGCTGTGAGGATGTTTTTCAGCAGCAAGGACAGGGAAGATGGAAAGCCCAAAATGCAAGGATCTTCTTGAGCAAAACATGTTTTTGTGTGTCAGTTACTTGAAACTTGTATGGAGGTTCACCTTCCAAGGAGACAATGACCCAAAGCATATTGCTAAAGCAACACTTGAGTGTTTTAAGGTGAAACGTGTAAATGTTTTGGTGTGGCTTAGTCAAAGCCAAGACCTTAATCCAATTGAGAATCTGTGGTCAGACTTGATGATTGCTGTTCACTAGGGTTGAGCGAAACGGGTCGGCAATTTTCAGAAGTCGCCGACTTTTGGCAAAGTCGGGTTTCATGAAACCCGACCCGACCCCTGTGTGGGGTCGGCCATGAAGTCGGCGATCTTCTGAATCTGGAATCGGAATTCCGATACCGATTCCCGATATGTTTAAGATATCGGGAATTGGTATCGGAATTCAGATTTAAGTGTAAAATAAAGAATTAAAATAAAAAATATCGCTATACTTACCCTCTGATGCACCCTGGTACTAAGCGGGAACCTTCCTTCCTTAGAATCAGCCTTCCTGGACCTTGCGGTGACGTCGCGGCTTGTGATTGGTCGCGCGGCCGCCCATGTGACCGCTCGCGCGACCAATCACAAGCCGCGACGTCACCATGACATCACCGAAGGTCCTGGAAGGGCTGATTCTTAGGAAGGAAGGCTGCCGGAAAGAAGCAGGGCGCGTCCGAGGGTGAGTATATACCTAATAGGAATATACTCACCCTCGGCTTCTTTCCGGCAGCCTTCCTTCCTAAGAATCAGCCCTTCCAGGACCTTCGGTGACGTCACGGTGACGTCGCGGCTTGTGATTGGTCGCGCGAGCGGTCACATGGGCGGCCGCGCGACCAATCACAAGCCGCGACGTCACCGCGACGTCACCGCAAGGTCCTGGAAGGCTGATTCTAAGGAAGGAAGGTTCCCGCTTAGTACCAGGGCGCATCAGAGGGTAAGTATGGCGATATTTTTTATTTTAATTCTTTATTTTACACTTAAATATGGATCCCAGGGCCTGAAGGAGAGTTTCCGCTCCTTCAGACCCTGGGAACCATTGGAAACCCAATGCACTGCATTGGGTTTCGAGTTTCGGCCGACCCCGACCCCGACTTTTTTATAGGATCGGCCGATTTCACTCAACCCGACTTTTGAAAAAGTCGCGTTTCGTGAAACCCGACCCGATCCTATAAATGTAAAGGTCGCTCAACCCTACTGTTCACTAGGGTTGAGCGAAACGGGTCGGCAATTTTCAGAAGTCGCCGACTTTTGGCAAAGTCGGGTTTCATGAAACCCGACCCCTGTGTGGGGTCGGCCATGAAGTCGGAGATCTTCTGAATCTGGAATCGGAATTCCGATACCGATTCCCGATATGTTTAAGATATCGGGAATTGGTATCGGAATTCAGATTTAAGTGTAAAATAAAGAATTAAAATAAAAAATATCGCTATACTTACCCTCTGATGCGCCCTGGTACTAAGCGGGAACCTTCCTTCCTTAGAATCAGCCTTCCAGGACCTTGCGGTGACGTCGCGGTGACGTCGCGGCTTGTGATTGGTCGCGCGGCCGCCCATGTGACCGCTCGCGCGACCAATCACAAGCCGCGACGTCACCGTGACGTCACCGAAGGTCCTGGAAGGGCTGATTCTTAGGAAGGAAGGCTGCCGGAAAGAAGCAGGGCGCGTCCAAGGGTGAGTATATACCTAATAGGAATATACTCACCCTCGGCTTCTTTCCGGCAACCTTCCTTCCTAAGAATCAGCCCTTCCAGGACCTTCGGTGACGTCATGGTGACGTCGCGGCTTGTGATTGGTCGCGCGAGCGGTCACATGGGCGGCCGCGCGACCAATCACAAGCCGCGACGTCACCGCGACGTCACCGCAAGGTCCTGGAAGGCTGATTCTAAGGAAGGAAGGTTCCCGCTTAGTACCAGGGCGCATCAGAGGGTAAGTATGGCGATATTTTTTATTTTAATTCTTTATTTTACACTTAAATATGGATCCCAGGGCCTGAAGGAGAGTTTCCGCTCCTTCAGACCCTGGGAACCATTGGAAACCCAATGCACTGCATTGGGTTTCGAGTTTCGGCCGACCCCGACCCCGACTTTTTTATAGGATCGGCCGATTTCACTCGACCCGACTTTTGAAAAAGTCGCGTTTCGTGAAACCCGACCCGATCCTATAAATGTAAAGGTCGCTCAACCCTACTGTTCACCAGAGGAAACCATCTAACTTGAAGGAGCTGGAGCAGTTTTGCCTTGAGGAATGGGAAAAAAAATCCCAGTGGCAAGATGTGGAAAGCTCATAGCAACTTATCCAAAGCGACTTGCAGCTGTAATTGCCACAAAAGGAGGCTCTAGAAAGTACTGACTTTTGGGGTGTAAATATTTATACGCACTGAAGCTTACAGTTATTTTGTCCCATTTGTTGTTTGTTTCACAATAAACAAGAAAGCCAAATGTTCACAGTTGTAGGCATGTTCTTTACATAAGCTGAAGCAAACCCTCAAAATAAACCGTGAAATTCCAGATTGTGAGGTAGCAAAACAGAAAAAATGCCAAGAGGCTGAATAGAATATTTTCGCAAGCAGCTATAAATGAAGTACCCACCAACCAGCCAACTACATGATTTAAACAAAATATGATTCATTCATGATGACCAGGCCTGTAATAATTCAGTTTACTCTTCCATTGCTCATACCCTAATTCAGATGCTCACAAACCCTTTGCAGACACTAGACATCAGCAAATATTTTAAAATATGAATTCCCAAACTTCACTGAATTTCTTCAAGCTCTTTAACACAAAAATAGTCTTTGTAATGTCAAATGTTCTCAATATATATAACTATGGGTAAACACCGGTAACAAGGGGTAACCTCAAGCCTGTTAAATAACACATAGCACTGTTTTTTTTAAATGTAAAAATGATCCATAAAGTATCCCTTTTTGGAGGCATATATCTGTTGTGCTGCTGTTTATATAAGTGCAGCATATATGGCAGAAACAAAGGCTTGTTAACAAGCAGTTGTCTAAAAAATTATCCCTCATCGTCATCAGAGAATAAGCACAGATTTGTTGTTTTTCAAATAAAGACGTTACAGCTTTTTGTCAAGTCTTCCAAAAATTATACCTTTTTGGGATGGGATCAGCAACGTTTTTTTTTGCTTGGAACATAAAAAGCAATGGCTTTTTTAACAAGATATCCAACAATTATCCCTTTTTGGTAGCAGTAACAGATTTGCTGTTTGGAAAAAGAAGCAATGACTTTTTCAACAATCCATCCAAAAATTATCCCTTTTTTTGGGAAGCAGTTTAAGATTTACTTAGTCTATACAGGATAGGGTTCCCAGCAGCAGTACAGTATGAATTTAGAACACAGTGGACAGACAGGAGATGTGTGGCTGGCTGTGGCTGTCTGTTGGCAGTGGCAGCAATAACACTATATAGAATGTGATGGACATGCAGGAGATATGCAACTATGCACAGTTATAATTGGAAGGAGCACAATATAGATGTTATATGATGGACAGGCCTGAGAATTTGGTTATGTGGGGCAGCGACACTGGTGGCAGCATGACAGTATAGAGCACAAGCAAAAGACCTAAAGAGATTAACTGAAATATAAATTGGTGTTCATGCAGTGTGTAAGTGCATGTTCACACTGGCCTCTAAACAGACAAAACCCAAGATAAAACATAATAAGCAAATATCCTTCAGTAAATAAATTGGCATCAATAAAAATTGCTTGGTTAACATAATTTTGAATTAAAAAAGTGTAAAAATCATTCCGCCACAGCTCGGAGACACTCGGGACTGCCCTATCCTCTAATATTAAAGCCTTACCATTTGTCAAGTGATGTGCATGTAGATAGAACAAAGTAGATGGGCAGAAAGATTTTACTGCCAATCTGATCATTGACATCAGCCATAGGTGAATGAAAATTGACACTGATCAATGCCTGATTCATTTTAATAAGTAAACTTAGACTTGGGTGGCGCTCACAGCTGCCGGGGATCAGTAACCATAGAGGTCTCAAGGACCTCTATGGTTACTATTCTGAAGCATCGCCGACCTCCGATCATGTGACGGGGGTCGGCGATGCGATCATTTCCGGCCGCCCGGCCGGAAGCGGTAGTTAAATGCCGCTGTCTGCGTTTGACAGCGGCATTTAACTAGTTAATAGGCGCTGGCAGATCGCGATTCTGCCCGCGCCTATTACGGGCACATGTCAGCTGTTCAAAACAGCTGACATGTCCCGGCTTTGATGCGGGCTCACCGCCGGAGCCCGCATCAAAGCGGGGCTTCTGACCTCGGACGTACTATCCCGTCCGAGGTCAGAAAGGGGTTAAAATCAACTGTTTTATTTATGACACATGAAATCCTTGGTTAAGAAATAAAATTTACTTAGAAATCTTCTTGATGCTGCAGTGGTAACACTGTCAAGTACACAAACACACCTTCACAGGTTACAGGGTTTGTTATAAAACAAGTAACATTTGTATACCTAAGTATGTAATGAGATGAATAATTGAATGGTTAACAGAGATGCTTGGAAGGTTCCCACCAATTTGAACACTTTGCAATTTTATTTTGCGGAGATTGCAAAAAATAAATGTCCAGGGTTATTTCACACACTGCTGAATCATCAGAGAGAAGGCTAATGATGGTTTGCATGGCCTAGCAGGCTACCCATTAGTGCCCATATATTACATGGCTGTGGTGGTGCCAATCAAGGGGGCTATCACAGCCATTATAATAGACCAGATGGAAGCCCGATGCTATCGCATCTGGAGGGCGGTAATGTCACAATGGGGGCAGGCATGCGGCGCTGATGTTGCCTAAAGGCATCCTGTAATAATCTAATGAATTTTGCATCAGGGGACTCATGTGCTTGACGCCTACGCTTATATGCACTGTTTTTGTCCCAGTGATGCTGTTGCTCTTCAAGAGTCTCATTTGCCCTTTGTTGTCTTTGACGTTGTGCCTTTGCTGCTTTCCTTTCATTGTCATTGGCGTACTTTTTAGGAGGAGCCATGTTGGCGTTGATATTTTCTTTTTAAAGAGGTTTTCCCACAAACAAAAGTTCATTTTAAAAATTGTCTGTGTCTGACCGTGTACCGAACATACCACAGGTCCTGGGCAGGGGAGGAAGCAAAAGACAATACTGACGTTACAGCAGGGGATCACAGAGGATACATTTTGTGAGGTAAAAGATTTTTTAAAAACAGTCAGTGACATATTTTGCCTCACAAAATGAATCCCCTGTGATCCCCTGCTGTAAAGATCAACGCAGGGTGGATCCGGTGTCGTCCTGTGGGCATCCTTGAGTCAAATCCCGACGGCAGCAGCTTGTCCTCAGCCTCTTTAACAAGGTCCTTGGTCTGTGGTTTGCTGCACCGGGTGCAGTACAGTCCACAACACTAACGGAGCTTAACGTGGCTCGACAGATGTACAGTACAGACCAAAAGTTTGGACACACTTTCTCATTTAAAGATTTTTCTGTATTTTCATGACTATGAAAATTGTACATTCACACTGAAGGCATCAAAACTATAAATTAACACATGTGGAATTATATACTTAACAAAAAAGTGTGAAACAACTGAAATTATGTCTTATATTCTAGGTTCTTCAAAGTAGCCGCCTTTTGCTTTGATGACTGCTTTGCACACTCTTGGCATTCTCTTGATGAGCTTCAAGAGGTAGTCACCGGGAATGGTTTTCACTTCATAGGTGTGCCCTGTCAGATATAATACGTGGGATTTCTTGCCTTATAAATGGGGTTGGGACCATCAGTTGTGTTTTGCAGAAGTCTGGTGTATAGACAGCTGATGGTCCTACTGAATAGACTGCTAGAATTTGTATTATGGCAAGAAAAAAGCAGCTAAGGAAAGAAAAACTAGTGGCTATCATTATTTTAAGAAATTAAGGTCAGTCAGTCAGAAAAATTGGGAAAACTTTGAAAGTGTCCCTAAGTGCAGCTGCAAAAACCATCAAGAGCTACAAAGAAACTGGCTCACATGAGGACCGCCCCAGGAAAGGAAGACCAAGAGTCACCTCTGCTTCTGAGGATAAGTTTATCCGAGTCACCAGCCTCAGAAATCGCAGGTTAACAGCAGCTCAAATTAGAGACCAGGTCAATGCCACACAGAGTTCTAGCAGCAGACACATCTCTACAACAACTGTTAAGAGGAGACTTCATGCAGCAGGCCTTCATGGTAAAATAGCTGCTAGGAAACCACTGCTAAGGACAGGCAACATGCAGAAGAGACTTGTTTGGGCTAAAGAACACAAGGAATGGACATTAGACCAGTGGAAATCTGTGCTTTGGTCTGATGAGTCCAAATTTGAGATCTTTGGTTCCAACCACCGTGTCTTTGTGCGACGCAGAAAAGGTGAACGAATGGACTCTACATGCCTGGTTCCCATCGTGACTCATGGAGGAGGTGTGTTGGTGTGGGGGTGCTTTGCTGGTGACACTGTTGTGGATTTATTCAAAATTGAAGACATACTGAACCAGCATGGCTACCACAGCATCTTGCAGCGGCATGCTATTCCATCCGGTTTACGTTTAGTTTTACTATCATTTATTTTTCAACCGGACAATGACCCCAAACACACCTACAGGCTGTGTAAGGGCTATTTGACCAAGAAAGAGAGTGATGGGGTGCTACGCCAGATGATCTGGCCTCCACAGTCACCAGACCTGAACCCAATTGAGATGGTTTGGGGTGAGCTGGACCACAGAGTGAAGTCGAAAGGGCAAACAAGTGCTAAGCATCTCTGGGAACTCCTTCAAGATTGTTGGAAGACCATTCCCGGTGACTACCTCTTGAAGCTCATCAAGAGAATTCCAAGAGTGCAAAGCAGTCATCAAAGCAAAAGGTGGCTACTTTGAAGAACCTAGAATATAAGACATATTTTCAGTTGTTTCACACTTTTTTGTTAATTATATAATTGCACATGTGTTAATTCATAGTTTTGATGCCTTCAGTGTGAATGTACAATTTTCATAGTCATGAAAATACAGAAAAATCTTTAAGTGAGAAGGTGTGTCCAACCTTTGGTCTGTACTGTACACTGGGGAGTAAGAGCACAGTTGACGGTGAGTCACCCGGTCCTTGCTCAGCGGTGCACGTGCGTTACTCACGGGCCCGGAGTGTCTGGCAACTCGCGTTGCAGGAGCCAGTGGGTACACGGCAAGATTCTAGTCACAGTCTTTGTGAGTTACCTCAGGGAAGCACGAGTGCGGGCCTTCGCTATTCCAGTGCTCAAGAGTCGGAGCACTCACTTGTCCCTGCCGCATGCTGCTTCTTCCCGCCAAGTCTGTCTGCTTACGTGCGCGATCAGGCTTTCCACAGGACTGGCGCATAGCAAATGTGTTGCATTTATTCAAAATGGGGTCGAAAAGAGCTGGAAGTTATAGACCAGGAAGTTGAAAGGAGTTGTACACTACCCGGACAACCTCTTCTTGATCACTATGTTTCCCCCTTATGAAATAATAGCACGTATACTAACCCCAGCTGCTGGCGCCATTCCAGCAGTGTTGGCACGGGCTCGCATTACATTGTTATGACATATATTAAGGAAAACGTGGATTTCTCTGGAATAAGACATTAGATCACAGATATCAAGTTGTCATTTTATTCAGATTCCTACGACCTTCCTGCCCATATAGGTGACTTAGGAGGACTGATCCTACTGACAAATTCCCTTTAAAACTATGAAATTGGTACAGTTACAGTACATGTGGAATTCAAAAAGAAATTTGCAACAAGTACACCACATGTGCAATTGTGTATGTGGTATATAATGCCTAGCTTTGCCCTTGTATATTACAATGCCAGCATAGTGCGATGGATTTTGAGAACTCTCATGAACATACAGATGTTTATTGAGATCTACCACATGTCAATTTACCGTATATACTCGAGTATAAGCCGAGATTTTCAGCCCAAATTTTTGGGCTGAAAGTGCCCCCTCGGCTTATACTCGAGTCACGGTCGGCGGTGGGGTCGGCGGGTGAGGGGGAGAGGGCGCTGAGGCATACTTACCTAGTCCCGGCGATCCTGTCGCTCCCCCTGCCCGTCCCACGGTCTCCGGGTGCAGCAGCCTCTTCCCCTGAGCGGTCACGTGGGACCGCTCATTAGAGAAATGAATAGGCTGCTCCACCTCCCATAGGGGCGGAGCCGCCTATTCATTTCTCTAATGAAGCGGTGCCGGTGACCGCTGATAGAGGAAGAGGCTGCGGCACCGAAGACAGGCAGGGGGAAGGAGCGGGACGCCGGGAGCAGGTAAGTATGTCATATTCACCTGTCCTCGTTCCACACGCCGGGCGCTGTCTCCATCTTCCCGGCGTCTCTCTCTCTCCGCTCTGACTGTTCAGGTCATAGGGCGCGATGACGCATATAGTGTGCGCGGCGCCCTCAGCCTGATCAGTCAGTGCGGAGAGACGCCGGGAAGATGGCGCCGAGGAGCTGCAAGAGAGGTGAGTATGTGTTTTTTTATTTTTATTGCAGCAGCAGCAGCACAGCTATGGGGCAGTAATGGACGGTGCAGAGCACTATATGGCACAGCTATGGGGCAACGGTGCAGAGCACTATATGGCACAGCTATGGGGCAATAATGGTGCAGAGCACTATATGGCACAGCTATGGGGCAATTATGAACGGTGCAGAGCACTATATGGCACAGCTATGGGGCAATAATGGACGGTGCAGAGCACTATATGGCACAGCTATGGGGCAATGGTGCAGAGCACTATATGGCACAGCTATGGGGCAATGGTGCAGAGCACTATATGGCACAGCTATGGGGCAATGGTGCAGAGCACTATATGGCACAGCTATGGGGCAATGGTGCAGAGCACTATATGGCACAGCTATGGGGCAATGGTGCAGAGCACTATATGGCACAGCTATGGGGCAATGGTGCACAGCACTATATGGCACAGCTATGGGGCAATGGTGCAGAGCACTATATGGCACAGCTATGGGGCAATGGTGCAGAGCACTGTATGGCACAGCTATGGGGCAACGGTGCAGAGCACTATATGGCACAGCTATGGGGCAATGGTGCAGAGCACTATATGGCACAGCTATGGGGCAATGGTGCAGAGCACTGTATGGCACAGCTATGGGGCAACTGTGCAGAGCACTATATGGCACAGCTATGGGGCAGTAATGGTGCAGAGCACTATATGGCACAGCTATGGGGCAGTAATGGTGCAGAGCACTATATGGCACAGCTATGGGGCAATAATGGTGCAGAGCACTATATGGCACAGCTATGGGGCAATAATGGTGCAGAGCACTATATGGCACAGCTATGGGGCAATAATGGTGCAGAGCACTGTATGGCACAGCTATGGGACAATAATGGTGCAGAGCACTATATGGCACAGCTATGGGGCAGTAATGGTGCAGAGCACTGTATGGCACAGCTATGGGGCAATAATGGTGCAGAGCACTGTATGGCACAGCTATGGGGCAATAATGGACGGTGCAGAGCACTATATGGCACAGCTATGGGGCAATAATGGTGCAGAGCACTATATGGCACAGCTATGGGGCAATAATGGTGCAGAGCACTGTATGGCACAGCTATGGGGCAATAATGGTGCAGAGCACTGTATGGCACAGCTATGGGGCAATAATGGTGCAGAGCACTGTATGGCACAGCTATGGGGCAATAATGGACGGTGCAGAGCACTATATGGCACAGCTATGGGGCAATAATGGTGCAGAGCACTGTATGGCACAGCTATGGGGCAATAATGGACGGTGCGGAGCACTATATGGCACTGCTATGGGGCAATAATGGTGCAGAGCACTGTATGGCACAGCTATGGGACAATAATGGTGCAGAGCACTATATGGCACAGCTATGGGGCAATAATGAACGGTGCAGAGCACTATATGGCACAGCTATGGGGCAATAATGGTGCAGAGCACTATATGGCACAGCTATGGGGCCATAATGAACAGTATGGAGCATCTATTTTTATTTTTGAAATTCACCGGTAGCTGCTGCATTTTCCACCCTAGGCTTATACTCGAGTCAATAAGTTTTCCCAGTTTTTTGTGGCAAAATTAGGGGGGTCGGCTTATACTCGGGTCGGCTTATACTCGAGTATATACGGTATTCTGCAGATATATTTACCCTTTGCAATGTAAAAGGTGAAATGAGAGGCCGAACAATATCTGTAGCCGTAAATACCCCTGTGGCATTTCCACTGTAGTAGGTCAGCAGCTGAAATGCATATTAAAACATTTGATGACTGTTAATAACATTGGCTGAATTGTATCTCATTGTTATATTGGTGGGGAATGTTCCCACAGGACACTTTTTGAGGCTGTGGGTTTTATTGCGGATATGCTGCTTTTTTGCTGCACACGTCACGATACAAAGGGTGAAGTCTCCAAAGTTTGCAGCAGAAATTGATATGATGTGGACTTAAAATAAAATCTGCAACACTGATCAAATTATGCTGCTACTTTATTCTGCAGTATGTGAAAAAGATTTCACGAAGGTTAATTCACAATGCAGCAAAATAATACACAGTGGATTTTTTGGCATGGAATTGCACAGTGAAAAATCCCTGCAAGTACTCACCATGGGTACATATTAGAGATAGGACAATTTATTTGAGTAGAATTTAATTTTACCTGATTTTTATTTTTAAATTCGTTTTTTCCACAATGCAAATTTTTTGCAGTTTGCTTTGCGTAAATTCTTCAAAATGGCAAAGGAAAAAAAAAAAAACTAAACATCGCTCCCTTCTACAGCAATTACTGCTGCTCATTGTTCCTTGTATAGTACAAAGTGCTTCTTCTAACTGTAGGTGCATGCTGAAAACTGGCGCAGTGCCAGGCCTTTTGGTCCTGACGTCCTAGTCATTTGCGGAGGTATGCATATAGGGTACGTCGTAAAATTGTAATGCACGTCGTGATGTCACACACAGTTTGGCCTAGACATGCCCAGGGACATCCCAGGCTTGAGGTCCCGACTAGCATGAAGATGCCCAGGTTTTCAGCATCTTTGGCAACTTTCAATTTTATCTGATCCGCTCATTTCTAGTACATACTCTAACAGACCTACCTCAAAATTATTGCTTACTACTTAAATTGTTGTTTTAATTTTTGTTTTCATAAATCAATAGTACAATAAATATGAAAATAAGAAGCTTTTTAATTTATATGATCAGAGAAATTTGCTTCTTTCTCCTCCTCAATTGATCTTTCATTCTCAAAATTTTCAATTTATGGTTAAAATCTGACTTCAGTGAATACAGACTTTTCCATTACTGGGATAGGAGATGACAGTTGGTGCTCATAAGATTCTATGGAGAGCTGTAACTGTTGTTTCTGGAGAACCTACAGCAGAATGTCTGTCTCTAGCATCTTCCCCTTTAACTATCTAATGAAATTGAAAAGCACCAACTGACATCTACTATCTCAGTAATGGGATAATGGGAAAGCCATTAGTCACTGAATATAGATTTTTACCCATGAATTGAGAGTGAAAGATAAATCCAGGAGAAGAAAGAATCAGATCTCTCTGATAACATATATCACAAAGTTGTTTCTTTTCATATGAAGCGGAGTACATAGAAATCATGGGGTTCTTCAGTCATAATTCTAATTGCCCCCAAACAAAAATAAAAGATTAATTGATGCACAGAAAAGCATATAACACAACTTTGCAGTCATTACAGAGTAATTTTCTTTTTATTGAAGCCCTAGATTCCCCTTTCATTGCCCCCATAAAGTTTGATGCCAACAAAAGTGCCCCTCAAACGCAGTATGATACCCACACAGTGAATTACTACACAGCACCCTACACACGCACAATATGATGATCCTACTGTACACACCCCACAAAATATGGTGACCCCAACCCAGTATGATGCCTCAACTATGTCCCCAACACAGCCCTCCACACAATATGATGGCACCACACAGCCCTCCATACACTATGATGGACCCCACACAAACCTTCAGACTATATAATGGCCCCCACTAGCCCTCCAGACAGTATAATGACCCCCACATAGCCCTGGAAGCAGTATCATGGCCCCC
The DNA here is from genome assembly GCF_051348905.1 of Ranitomeya variabilis. Taxonomy (NCBI): domain Eukaryota; kingdom Metazoa; phylum Chordata; class Amphibia; order Anura; family Dendrobatidae; genus Ranitomeya; species Ranitomeya variabilis. The sequence goes on along the minus strand of NC_135235.1, from coordinate 114,842,350 downwards.
ATATAACCCTGCATATAATATCATGGCCCCATATAACCCTACATACAATATCATGGCCCCATATAACCCTACATACAATATCATGGCCCCCATATAACCCTGCAAATAGTATAATTGCTCCCACACAGCCCTTGTGCAGTGGCGTGTTAAAAAGCATCTGAGGATTAAGGCCCCTTAACTACCGCCGTTAAAAGGCGTATTGATGGTCATTAAGGGGTTAATTATGTTACATGTATTGCTGCTTGTGTGAAGCCTTTCTATTGGTTGGGATTATCTCTTTTACATATCTCTCCACATGTGAAAAAAGCTTAATTTTTCTTTTTCTTTTTTTTTATATCTGAATATAGACAATTCTTTCTCTGTTAACAAAAAAACTTTTCTTACTTGTTAGCAGTGGAGGCTAACCTTATAGACTCTTCAACAGCAGTAGGTGCTATGTTTTGAGGCTGGAATTAAGTCCCATACTGTTTCCTTTATCTTCAGGGCGCTGCTTCATAAAAAACAGCCCCTGAGCCATTCTTCCCTACTACTCCCCATTGGCTGCGCTCCTCCATTCTCCCCATGCAGGCTCTTTGCTCTCTATGATAACTGTGAGCCAGAGGCTGCTACAGCCTGCCCGCTTTCTTTTTCTATGGGACTAAACATCCTATGAGTGGACAGACTGAGCAGCACAGCAAGGTTATGTATTTTACTGTTCTTTCACAGTATTTTGGCCATGGGCATACAAACAAGAGACGAACCTTGGTAGAAACTATTTTTAAATGTACCTGTTTTTATTTTGTGTGTTTAACATTAATAAAGATTAAATATAATTATTACTTTGGGTGTTTTTTGCTTCCTTTATTATCGGTTGTATAGCTTAGTTGGGAGTCAACCTTCAATAAATAAAAACCTTCTTGGTCTTTTTTGGGGCATTTCTATGAGCCGAAACATCCTACTAGTGGACAGACTGTGAAGAGCATGGCAAGGTAGGGCCTCCTCCGCCTGAATGCTTTAGTGTGAGGGCACACCTACAGATGAAAGTGTAGTTTCCCCAAGGTTCCAGGGTGAACCTGGTGCAGTTATGGTTGTACCCTCTTTGAGATCAATACTAGAGTTGAGCGAATTTTTGAAAATTCGGTTCTGATTATGATCGGCGGCAAATATTGTTTTTGCAATATTCGCCGAACACAGACAAACATCATCGGAATCAATGGGAGTAGAAATTACTGCTTATGTTCGGAACCGATCATCAAACATAAATTCGGCATAACTAGGGTACCAATATTTCATGAATATGGCAAATTCAGACTTGGCGACCAATTCCGAACATATTCGCTCAACTCTAATCATTGCATCTTTACTTGGCACCATAATTAAGTCGCGTACAGACAACATTGAGAAAGCGTTTGATCTTGCTTCATAAAAAGATTACTTTGGTTTTTCATTATATCCAACCTTAATATCCTTATTGTTTTGTGTTACAGAGCTCAATGTTGATGGAAACTTTCTTGAAAAACTCCCTCATGAAGCCAGTCTCCTACGTAACCTCAAAATAATCAATTTGGCAAGAAATAAGCTTGACACTTTCCCAGATGAGCTGACAGAAATTCAGTGTATAGAGAACATCAACCTGGAAGGCAATCAGATCAAAGGTATGTGGACAAAAAATGTTTTTGGGTTTTTTGTGTCTTTATTACCATTAATATAACAATAGTCAAGAACACATTTGCTGAGATTATTTTTACAGCTGATATGCAGACAACTTGTAAGGCAATCAGATCAAAGGTAGCTGAATTTCTTTTTCAGGTTTTTTTTTCTTTTTTTGCATCTTTCTAACCATGAATGTAACAATAGACAAGAATGCATTTCTTAAGATTATTTCTACACTTGATTTGCAGCCCTATCCAAGAAAGTTCCCATGATCACAAGGATTTCTCAGAGGTTTCTACTGCGTCTTTATGGTTTCAGTATAAAACAATGACAATGTGTACTGATGCAAGAACATATTTATGCTGATATAGCTACTGTTTATCACATTTATCAGTAAATATATTTACTGCTATTAGAACAGAATAAATCACCGGTTTCCAGATGGGTGCAGACAAGCCATATTAGGGGTTCTGCACAGGTACAAATTGGTGGTAAATATTTAGTCGCACACCTATCATAGATGAGGGCGATGGATCAGCATTCTAAATGCACACATTTTAAAGCATTACTCCAGATATAATATAAAAAGTCCCGTTTGGCTATGCCTCTACATTTATTAAATTAAGTTACTAGTCTAGAATTGAAAATCTAGATAACCGGAGATTGGTTTTCACAAGGGAATATTACACCGGTCCTACTCTCTGGATTATGGTGTGGGTGGCATAATGGATGGTAGTTTAAATCATTTGCAGCCTACAAACTCCATTTATTTCCAAATGGACATGCAAATAAGAAATGATAAGCGATTTGTTTTGTATTACTGTAGAAGGAACTTACTAGTTAATAAGATCATGTGATTACGGCAGCCTCCGCACTGATTCAGGCAGTGTGTAAGAGTTTTCTTACAAGGAAAAGGGTGTAGTGGTAAGTGCATTGGGGTCTATCAGGTTTGTGGAAACAGTGAGTGAGCTAAAGTTTCACTTTATCTATTCCGTGGCAGCCAACTTACTGTCAGTGATTTAGATAAAGAGAAGAACGGAGCATAAATAGATTCCGAAAAGTAGAGTGTGTAATAACACAAGAATGTTTTTACATGAGATACTATTTAAATCCATGCAGATATTTATTATCTGAGAAACAAGAGAAAAAAAGGAGTGCAAACTTCAAAATATAATAAATAAAATAATTTATTTATTGAAAACAATGCATGACATTACAAACACAATCATGTAACATGGATGAGCAAGGTAGGATTCCTAGATATCACCTGGGGCTATATCTAACAGGGGTCTGTACGGAACAAGAGATTTTTCTTATCTGCAGTCATTTTTAACAATGTTAGATCTTGACATTTTGTGTACAAAGTATATTTCCTATGTATTATGTATTGGGAAGGGTCTGTGAGACCCCCAACTTATCATAGGACATGGGGTACCGGCAACATCTCCACCTAGTGAGGCAAAGATAAAGTAATGGAAAAAGGCACAATTCACTCAATAGCTTTCCAGCTACCTTCTTTTTATCACTTTTATCCCCTGTGTCTCTGTTAAGTCAGAAAATAAAATTCTAGTCACATGTACTATGTGCATGTAATGTAACTGTTTTGGAACCTAATTTAAAAAAAACAAAAAAAAAAAACGTTTTTAGTGCACAAACTTGAAATAACAGCAAAGATAATTACAAAGAACAAAAAAGCACACATTGCTTACACTACTATCTGTACTGTTTGTCGACCCTAGAGGGATTTTTCATGACTACGGTTATGACCAAAAGATTTTTTGAGACTGACACAAATTTTGGTTTTCACAAAGTTTGCTGCTTCAGTGCTTTTAGATCTTTAGCCGGATGTTTCTATGGTTACTGAAGTCCAATTATCAGCATTTCATAAGTTTGGTAAGGTGGCCCCCCTGCTGCTCCTTCTTTGGTTTTGTACTGTCGTCATGCCTCAAGGTATATGCAGCATTTATCATTTGGGGTATGCTTTATTTCATGCAGCTTCTGCTTAGACTTTTATGGGCTTTTGACCCCTGTAATTATTTGTCACTATGGGTATTGGCATCTACGATGTAAATCATCATTTCTAGCCTTTTCTTTAAGCTTTGGTGCGATCTTGGCACCTGCCATGTACATAATTTGAAGAACCAGGGCATGTGTTCCTATTCTATGCAGTTAGGCTCTGGTATAGTTTTTAACAATTGTATTTAATTGCTGTTTTTTTGCACCCACACTTAGGTGTACATTATTATATGCAGCATTTTGTACAAGCTTAATTTTGGCACTTGCCATGTATATTTATATTCCATTACCTTGGCTTGTGTCCTTATTAACTGGAATGTATGCCCATTGAGTCTATTAATAGGTATTGTTCCTTCTATTCTATTTTATATTCTAGTTTATGCCAGTAATCTGGATTAGATCTATTTATGCAATTATTACTTTATGTTCTTTGCATGTTATTAAGGAATGATTTGTTCACATCATGATGTTATTTTGTGTGCTTAGAATTTATTAACAAACTATGTATTTTTTCAGGAATTGCTTGCCCTTATTATACTTTTTTCTCTTCCGTGGATATTAATTTAGTTTTTTTTTTCCAATTTGAGAAGGGAGTTTTTTGGCTCTATATATTATCTATTTTGTGCTGTTATTTATTTTTGGTGGAGAATATTGTACTTTGGTTTGTCAGTATTTACAGTGTTGACTAGAGATGAGCGGATTAGACAGAAATTAAATCTTCCAAATTGTGTGTTTTTTACTTGGAAATTTGTTTGGTAGAAAAGTTACTCTCATAAATCAAATGGACCCCAAAGCAATATAAACATAGCATGCAAAAAATAAAAAAGTGATCCTCAATACTCATGTCACCCCCCCTTCACCCCTCCGCTGCTCAGCCATACAGTTCTCAGGACCTCTGTTTTCTCTGATTGTAAGCTTTCGACTTCTCTCTTGACCAGGACTTCCAACCATGACCAGGCATAGGAAATCATTGTGTGAGTACTAGTATCTTTCGCCTAAATCAGGGCTTTCGGTCATGACCAGGTCTCCTAATATTTAGCATGTCATGAAGTCACAATGTTAATACTCGCTATGACGTTTGATACCTGGTGTCTCCACTCTAAAACAAGACTTCTGGCCATGACCTCCAAGGCCTGGTCATGGTTTAAAGTCCTGCTGCAGAGTGAAGACATCGTTGCATGACTGTGGAAAGGAAAGGCTCTGAGGATCGGATGGTAGGCAGCAGGATTATGAGGATAGGAGAGTGGGTAAAGTATTAATTTTCTTTTCATTTTAACATTTTGCCAGCTCTCTATAGTTTAACAGTTGTGCTCAAAAGTTTACATACCCCGGCAGAATTTTTGCTTTCATATGAATGATAACACCAAAACTTTTTCTCCACTCATGGTTAGTGGTTGGGTGAAGCCATTTATTGTCAAACTACTGTGTTTTCTCTTTTTAAATCATAATGACAACCGCAAACATCCAAATGACGCTGATTTAAAGTTCACATACCCCATTTCTTAATACCGTGTATTGCCTTCTCTAACATCAATAACAGCTTGAAGTCTTATGTGGTAGTTGTGGATGAGGTTCTTTATTTTCTCAGATGGTAAAGCTGACCATGCTTCTTGGCAAAAAGCCTCCAGTTTCTGTAAATTCCTGGGCTGTCTAGCATGAACTGCACGCTTAAGATTGCCCCAGAGCGGCTGGTCAGGAGAATGAGATGGCCACTCCAGAACCTTCAATTAGTTCTGCTGTAGCCAATGACAGGTTAACTTGGCCTTGTGTTTTGGATCGTTGTATTGTTAGAATGTCCAAATACGTCCCATGCGTAACTTCCAGCCTGATGATTGCAAATTTGCCTCCAGTATTTGCTGATAAAGTGCTGCAGTCATCTTTCCTTAAACTTTGACCAAGTTTGTGCCTTTGTAGCTCACACATTGATAGGGTTGGCGGATTGTGCTAAATAAAATAAATAATAAAGCGCAATCGCAACTTGGGGTCCACCGCGCAGAGATGGAAAACTGCTGCTAGAAAACAATGATGGAACACACATTCAAGCAATTGCCTGTACACACTGGGTTAACGCCATTCAGTGTGAACAGGAGGCTGAGTTCCAAACACTGTTACTCCACAGGAGGAAACGGTACTAATGAGTACTAAGTGTTTTGTCCTGTTAAACGGCACAGGGCACATGATCTGAACTTGCATACCGAAAAGAAACAAGCTCTGCAACTTAGCTGTGTCACTCGCACACAGAAACGAAATGGAAGCTCTGCAACTGAGCTGTGTCATTCGCACACAGAAACAAAACAGATGCTCTGCAAGTCAGCTGTGTCACTCGCACACAGAAACTAAACAGAAGCTCTGATCATAATACCTTGACTAGGGTTGAGCTTCCTCTCAAACTCTACTGTGCTAACCGCACATATGTAGGTAACAGGTGCTAAGCCAAATGGCTAATTGCCCCGACTGACGCTAGCTCCCTGCCTACGTATACAGTCCCAAGGTAGACAGACACACGACACTTGCAGACAGAGTGGTAGGGTCTTCACTTAGCCACACACAAATGATACTAGCGTGCCTGCGAGTGCCATTAGGGATCTTTTATACAAAAGGCTCCACCCCAAACATGCCCAGTCGGCCGAGACATCACCCATGGGCCATTTCAGAGCTGCCACATCACCAGAGCTAGAGGTGTCTGACTACCAATAGAAAGACGCCACATCACGGACATGCTCAGTAAGATAATTTCTGGACTTAGCCTCCAGAGTATCAATATTCAGCTTCCTATCACTGATTGCCATAGACTTGGCTGGAGAGCCAGCAGTAACCATTCGAACACTGTGAGCCTGAGGAAGATGCTGGGACCGACCTCTATGCTGAGCAGCACACGCAGTGGCCGAGTCCGAACGGTAGATCACAGAGGCAGATAAGGTTTGGCATCTATCCCGTGCAGCGGGAGAATCCCGACGCCTATCACACATCCCAAAAACATCAGCGATTCACCTTTGTGCTTTACAGTATCCACAATCAGTGATGGTTTGGGGGGACATGTCATCTGCTGGTGTTGGTCCACTGTGTTTTATCAAGACCAAAGTCAGCGCAGCCATCTACTAGGAAATTTTAGATCACTTCATGCTACCATCTGCCCACAAGCAGGGATGGAAATTTCATTCTCCAGCAGGACTTGGCACCTGTCCACACTGCCAAATGTACCAATTTCTGGTTTAAAAACAAACCAGTATTACTGTGCTTGATTGGCGAGCAAACTCATCTGACCGTAACCCCATAGAATCTATGTGGTATTGTCAAGAAGAAACTGAGAGACACCAGTCCCAACAATGCAAATGAGCTGAAAGCTGCTATCAAAGCAACCTGGGCTTCCATAACACCTCAATAGTACCACAGGCTGATCGTCTCCATGCCACGCCACATTGATGCAGTAATTGATGCCAAAGGAGCCCCGACCAAGTATTGAACGCATTTACAGAACATGCATTTCATTAGGGCAACATTTCAGATTTTAAAATCATTTTTTCAAGCTGATGTTATAAAGTATTCTAATTTACTGAGATAATGACTTTTGGGTTTTCATTGGCTGTAAGCCATAATCATCAACATTAACAGAAATAAACACTTGAAATAGATCACTCTGTTTGTAATTTCTTTAAAAGAGTGGGCATGGAAAGTATTCAGCCCCCTTTAATTTTTTTGTTTCATTGCAGGCAGTTGGTAAATCCAAAAAAGTTCATTTTTTTCTCATTAATGTACACTCTGCTCCCCATCTTGACTGAAAAAACAGAAATGTAGACATGTTTGCAAATTTATTAAAAAAAAGAAAAACTTCAATATCACATGGTCATAAGTATTTAGACCCCTTTGCTGAGTATTGAGTAGAAGCACCCTTTTCAGCTAGTACAAACATGAGTCTTCTTGGAATGATGCAACACGTTTTTCACACCTGGATTTAGGGATCCTCTTCCATTCTTCCTTGCAGATCCTCTCCAGTTCCGTCAGGTTGGATGGTGAACATTGGTGGACAGCCATTTCCAGGTCTCTTCAGAGATGTTCAATTGGGTTTAGGTCAGGGCTCTGGCTGGGCCAGCCAGGAATGGTCACAAAGTTGTTCTGAGGTAACTCCTTTGTTATTTTATCTGTGTGCTTTGGGTCATTGTCTTGTTGGAAGGTGAACCTTCAGCCAAGTCTGAGGTCCACATCACTCTGGAAGAGATTTTCATCCAGGATATCGCTGTACTTGGCCGCATTCTTGTTTCTTTCAATAGCAACCAGTCGTCTTGTCCCTGCAGCTGAAAAACACCCCCATAACATGATGCTGCCACCACCATGTTACACTGTTGGGATTGTACTGGGCAGATGATGAGCAGTGCCTATTTTTTCCCATATACCGCTTAGAATTATCACCAAAAAGGTCTATCTTCATCTCATCAGACTAGAGAATCTTATTTCTCATAGTCTGGAAGTCCTTCATGTGTTTTTTATCAAACTCTGTGCGGGCTTTCAAATGTCTTGCACTGAGGAGAGGCTTCTGTAGGGCCACTCTGCCATAAAGGCCCAACTGGTGGAGGGCTGCAGTGATAGTTGACTTTGTGGAACTTTCTCTCATCTCCCTATTGCATCTCTGGAGCTCAGCCACAGTGATCTTTGGGTTCTTCTTTACCTCTCTCACCAAGGCTCTTCTCCCATGATTGCTCAGTTTGGCTGGACGGCCAGGTCTAGGAAGACTTCTGGTGGTCCCAAACTGCTTCCATTTAAGGATTATGGAGGCCACTGTGCTCTTAGGGACCTTGAGTACTGCAAAAATTATTTTGTTACCTTGGCCAGATCTGTGCCTTGCCACAATTCTGTCTCTGAGCTCCTTGGCCAGTTCCTTTGACCTCATGATTCTCATTTGGTCTGACATGTACTGTGAGCTGTGAGGTCTTATATAGACGGTGTGTGTCTTTCCAAATCAAGTCCTATCAGTTTGATTATACACAGCTGGTCTCCAATGAAGGAGTAGAACCATCTCAAGGAGGATCACAAGGAAATGGACATCATGTGACTTAAAAATGAGTGCCTGAGCAAAGGGTCAGAATACTTATGACCACGTGATTTTTCAGTTTTTCTTTTTTATTACATGTGCAAAAATGTCAACATTTCTGTTTTTTTCAGTTAAGATGGGGTGCAGAGTGTACATTAATGTGGAAAAAATTACCTTTTTTAATTTACCAAATGGCTGCAATGAAACAAAGAGTGAAAAATTTAAAGGGGTCTGAATACTTTCCGTACCCACTGTATATGAGTTTCACTTTTTGAATTGAAGAACTGAAATAAACTAACTTTTGGATGATATTCTAATTTTGTGAGATGCACCTGTATACACAGCTGTAAGGAAATCAGTAATAGTGCATATAAATAACATAGGGTACTTAGTAAACGCTGAGTTTTTTACGCTTTTTGATTTTAAAAAAATCCCACCAGCACCAAGGTATACCCAAATCCGGATGGTTGTAACCTCTGGTATTAAAACCTTACTATGTGTCAAAGTGATGCCAATGTGGATAAGGGCCTAGCAGGACCAGGTCCAGAATATGGACACTCAAATGAGAAGCTACATAAACGTAATGTTCAGCTCAAAGAAAGGGAGGCTACACACTTACCTGTACTAAATACAGAAACCTGAACTTAACTGAAAAATAATGAACTGGATTATAAGTTGGAAAAATAGAGACATATTCACGCTGAAAATTAAAGAGACCAAACCTAGGACAGAAACAAAAAATGAACATATTCCCTGCTGTAAGTAAATAAGGAAATGCAATAGTGCATATAAATAACATAAGGTACTTAGTAAACACTGTTTTTGAGAAAAAGCATTAACGCCATCCCACTAGCATCACTGTGTACCCAAGTAGGGATGGTCCTAACCTATAGTATTAAAATCTTACCATCTCTCAATGTAAATAAGGGTCGAACAGGACTGGTTCCTGAATATGGATACCCAACAAATCGGAAGCTAAAGAAACGTAATGTCCAGCTGAAAGAAAGTTGCAATTTTTTGCAAATCATTTGACCACTCTTCATAACAATCTAGAGTGAATGCAAATTGCCACTATAAAAAGTGAAGCAGAAAACCAAAATTTGCGCCAGTCTTTAATCTTTTGGACATGACTGTATAATATTGCATAACTATCCTTGATATAGGCTTTTAATATCAGATTGGCAACTGGTCTGGTTGAGGGCAACCCTGCCCATCAGCAGACAAGTTTAATTCAATTTTTTCCCTTGAAAACATTTCATATGTTCGGTAGCGGCTGTGCCTGATATTCAAGCTCACCGACCTTCACCAACCAAAACACTTCATATCAATTTATTCTGGAGTGTTCCTTTCAGTAAATGCTTCCTCTAGGTTTATGAGTCTACTGTGTAATTTCACTCAAATGTTAACAACCTTCCCTGTGTAAACTTACATTTACCTATCGCTGTCAATCACTGAGCATGATTGGACTCATAAGCTTAGAGTGAGCCGGGATTTAAAAAGAAAAAGGCTGAGTTAGACAGAATCTTTTTCTACAAAAGTGTTTCTGCTCCTCCATAGGCATGTCCAATGTGACGGGTTTCATCTTTTATTCTCCTAAGATGCTGAGAACCAGAAGAAACATATAATTTGTAAAAGATGAATCTGTGCAGAATTAATTGTACCTAGCACCTGACCATCTTTCAGACCTGTTTTATTACTGTCAGAGTCTTTTGTGTTTTTGACATCTTCTTTTCCGTTAAAGTGCTCTCTTACCATAATCTGCATTTATTAGAGGGCCCATTTAGAACCATTGCACTGGAGGGTCAGACATGTAGAGGTTAATTACATTTGTTCTGCTTAGAAACGAAGGTCATTTTAAGTGGCATTGTGGGATTTATTTGGTTAGACTATATTAGTAACTTGATTAGCGCATATATGAGTCATTTTCAATATATATAATGGGTAATAAATACATTAATGAAGGTATTTTGTTTCGAGGCCATTCCGGCTTATTACTTTAAGCTTCTTCAGCTTTTAACAATTATTTTAGCTTCACTGGGAACAGCATAACATTATTTCCGTCTTTGCAGAATTTTACACATTTTACAGCATCACCAAATCGTTGACATGTGATCAGTGAATTATAGAGTTTATAGAGTTTATAGAATTATATATTTTACAGATGTCTAGCCCCATCATGACTGTGACGGTAAATTAAAGGTGGCACTGGCTGGGTTTCGCACAGCGCCGACGTTTCTCTACGGTCGGCAGTCTTGCAGCAATCCAGTATCTGCGCACTCTGAAGAAACTGCACAGTATATTGTATTTTCCATTTTCTCCTGTTACCTTTGAGAAAATGAAAAATGTGAGGCTAATATTTCTGTGAGGAAAAGTAATATTTTCATTTTTTCCTTCCTTATTGCTTTAATTCTTATGAAGCACCTGAAGTGTTAATAAACTTTTTGACTGTGGTTTTGAGCACTTTTAGGGGTGCAGTTTTTAAAATGGTGTGACTTTTTAGTATTTTCTGCCACATAGGCTTCTCAAAGTCACTTAATTTAGTCCCTAAAAAAATTGGTTTTGTAAATTTCGTTGGAAAAATGATAAATTGATGATAAACTTTTAACCCTACTAGCATCCTAACACAAAAAAATTATGATTAAAAAAATGATGATGATTTAAAGTAGACATCTGGTAAATGTTGTTTATTTACTATTTTGTGTAATATAATGATCTTGTTTAAGGGCGTAAAATTTAAAATATTGAAGATTGCAAAATTTTCTACATTTTCAGCAAAAATCTAATATTTTCACAAATAAGCGTAAAAATATTGACCTAAATTTATACTATCATGAAGTACATTATGTCATGAAAAAATACTCTCACAATCACTGGAATTTGTTGAAGCGTTCCAGAGTCAGTACTCCATAAAGCGACTTTGGTCACAATTGAAAAAATGGATAAAAACGGGCTCCAGTGTGAAATACCTAGCTATCTAACTACATGTGTGCCTTTGAGTTTATCTCTTCTCCACATTTTATTTTCAAAATGTTTTGTTTCGATAAAAGACCAGTTCTCCTTACATTTGTGTTCCAGTAAAACTTGGCAGTCTGTAAAAATAATAATAAAAAAATAATAAAAATAACAGAGGAATGTCACAAGTCTGAACAGGAGCTTCAGCATTATTTCATGAGGAATACAATATTTTACTAAAACAAACATCACAGGTCTTTAAGCATCTATTTGTTAATACTTTAACTCTTCATGATGGATTTATCCAGCATAGAAATGGTTGGGGCGACATGAGCTGAGATTGCTCCATGTAGGGCAGGTGCCATCTGAGTTACACAGCCTTCATCTGTCTCACAGCAGCGATTGGCGCTAGCTCCAATTGCTGTTAACTACTTAAATGCCTCTGTTGATTTCTGATAGAGTAGTTTAATCTGTGTGATCCCCAGCCTGTCTTTCACCCGTGATGTTGATATGTGATAATGTCCTCCAGGAGATATAATAATAATATCTAATATGTAAAGTTGAGTGTATGTATGTGTGTGTATGTATTGAGCGACGCCCACTCCACATAGCAGGCACAGGCCACATCTAGCTCCGTCGTGTCTAGAATGGAGTTGCTTCTGTGAGGCATGACGTCAATAGACAGGAAGGAGCCTCATGGATAGAGATGTGAGGGGCAAAATGAGAGGTGTCAGGTGGAAAATGAGAGAAGTGAGGTGCTTCTGCAGTATGAGGCTGTGTATAGAGAAGAGTGAGGTGCTGCAGGTGGAGGCTGTGTATAAGGCCACATTCACATGTTCAGTATTTGGTCAGTATTTTACCTCAATATTTATAAGCCAAAACCACAAGTGGGAGAAAAATACAGAAGTGGTGACATGTTTCTAATAAATGTTTCCTTTGATTCTTTTACTCCAAGTCTTAGCTTACAAATACTGAGGTAAAAATACTGACCAAATAATGTGTGAACGAGGTCTAATACAGGAGAAGATGACACAGGTATATACTATATACAGGAGGAGATGACATACAGGTATATACTACAGTATATACAGGAAGAGATGACATACAGGTACATATTGTATACAGGAGGAGATGACACACAGATATATACTATATACATGAGGAGATATGAACACACACACAAAATGCGCCACACACTACCACGTGCTTGAACACATATACCTCCCTCAGCACACATTTCACCACACATACACCAATCTCGCCACATAAAAGTCGAAACACAAAAGTCGCCACTCCAAAGTTTCCACATGCAAGACTCGCCACATGCAAAAGTAGGCTCACACAAAACTCGCCACACGTGCAAAACTCACCTCATGGAAAACTCGCCACACGCAAAACTTGCACACGCTTTCACACTGGGACTTACCAGTTTATGGTTCTTTATATACTGTTTGGCACTCGCTATACCTTTTCATGATAGGGGTCCTATGGTTGTAATCAAGTGCTATAGGTTTTAAATAATATAATAGGATGGGGCTTTGTCTGCTTTAAAGTGTTACCTTTCCTTGCCCATTCACATTGATTTTATTTATATTTATCAATTTATCTACACGTGCTATGCTTTGCTTGGATGTTCCCATCTGATTTGGGGTTACTATTCGTGTTTAAATATTTGAGCGGTTTCTTGGATTTTTTATATGATATCAATAAATGTTAAGTTTTAAATGATTTTGTGATTGGTGAGCTTCATTGAGTTGGCTACCTAATTGTTGCTGCATTGGTTCTATATACAGGAGGGAATGACATACAGATATAATCTATATACAGGAGATGACATATAGGTATATACCATATACAGGAGGAGATGACATACAGGTACATACTATATACAGGGGAGATGACATACAGGTATATACTAGATGCAAGAGCAGATTACACACAGGTATATACTATATACAGGGGAGATGACATACAGGTATATACTATATACAGGAGGAAATGACACACAGGCAGGGCCGAACTGGCCATCTGGCAATTCTGGCAAATGCCAGAAGGGCCTGTCTGTTTGTGGGCCACACTGTCTGCTACGTTTTTAACAGAATCAGTGTTCTCAAGACACCCATACAGTTAAGAGTTGTGATGGAGGTATCATCTTAATATATATTTACCTTGTAATGTTTTCACATCCTGTTACGTCCAGATGTGTCTGGATCCCAGAATTCCAAGCGGTGGAAGTTCACCGACCTCCATATTGGGAAACCCAAGTGATGGGTGTCTCAATATGGAAACTGCGGGTGGTACCAGCCTCTTGCGCAGTACCACCAGCGGAACACCGTCACACGACACACTCACGCATGCACCACACACACACACACACTATACGCCGTACGCCCCCCCACACACACACATTATACGCCGTACTCACCACACGCACACACACTATACGCCGTATGCACCACACACACACACACTATACTCCGTACGCACCACACACACAAACACAAAACACTACAAGCCGTACACACCACACACACACACACTGTATACGCCATACGCAGTCTCTTGCGTGGTACCACCAATGGAACACCGTCGCCACCGCGGGGATCAGCCAAATTATTCACTGACCACCATCATTGTAGAGGAGGAGCGCATGCACAGTTTTAATGTGACCTCCGCTATCTGTCTGCACAAAGATGGCGGCGGTCTGATTTACTGCGCCTGCACGAATTCTGCGCAGGCGCAGTGAATCATTCGGCTGATCTTGGAGGCAGATGTGCGACGTATCTACAGGCAGAGGAAGCCGGTGACATTAACGGGGTTTTCCCACGAACGAAAGTTCATTTTAAAAATTGTATGTGTCTGACCGTGTATGGAACATTCCACATCTCCTGGGCAGGGGGGGAGTGTTATGATCCGGTGACCCTGGAGCTGCATGAGACTATCTCTGGAGTAGGTGGTACCTGTACTGACCGCAATCCTAATACTGACACCGCAACTAGAAGTAGCCGTGGGATGTACCTAACCAGGCCTAGACACCTCGACACAGCCGGAGGACTAAATACCTCTAAAGATGGAAATGGGAAATCCTATCTTGCCTCAGAGCAGAGCCCCAAAGGATAGGCAGCCCCCCACAAATATTGACTGTGAGTTTAAGAGGAAATACGTACACAGGCAGAAAAAAACAGAGTTTAGCAAAAGAGGCCCTTCTAGCTAGATAGAAAGGATAGGACAGAGTTCTAAGCGGTCAGATCTATGGAAAACATTATGGATAGCAAAAGATGCCGGAAAGGCCAAACGAAAAGACACCGGATTGATAATCTCAGAAATCCTTTAAGGACCAAGAAACCGAGGTTTAAACTTAGGGGAACAAACCTTCATAGGAACATGACGAGAAGACAACCAGACCAAATCACCAACCCGAAGCCGGGAACCAACACACCGACGACGATTAGCAAAACGTTGCGCCTCCTCCTGAGACAACACCAAATTGTCCACCACATGAGCCCAAATTTGCTGCAACCTGTCCACCACAGAATCCACACCAGGATAATCAGAAGGCTCAACCTGCCCTGAAGAAAAACGAGGATGAAAAACAAAATTACAAAAAAAAGGCGAAACCAAGGTAGCCGAACTAACCCGATTATTAAGGGCAAACTCGGCCAATGGCAAGAAAGCCACCCAATCATCCTGATCAGCAGACACGAAGCATCTCAAATAAGTTTCCAAAGTCTGGTTGGTTCGCTCGGTTTGGCCATTTGTCTGATGATGAAATGCTGAAGAAAAAGACAAATCAATGCCCAGCCTAGCACAAAAGGCTCGCCAAAACCTAGAAACAAACTGGGAACCTCTGTCAGACACAATATTCTCCGGAATAGCATGCAAACGAACCACATGCTGAAAAAACAATGGAACCAAATCAGAAGAGGAAGGCAACTTGGGCGAAGGCACCAAATGAACCATCTTAGAAAACCGGTCACAAACCACCCAGATAACTGACATCCTCTGGGAAACCGGAAGGTCTGAAATAAAATCCATAGAAATATGCGTCCAAGGCCTCTCAGGGACCGGCAAAGGTAAAAGCAACCCACTAGCGCGGGAACAACAAGGCTTAGCCCGCGCACATGTCCCACAGGACTGCACAAAAGAACGCACATCCCGCGACAAAGAAGGCCACCAAAAAGACATACCAACCAAATCTCTGGTACCAAAAATACCAGGATGACCAGCCAAAACAGAACAATGAACCTCCGAAATCACCCTACTAGTCCATTTATCAGGAACGAACAGTTTCCCCACTGGACAGCGGTCAGGTTTGTCAGCCTGAAATTCCTGAAGGACCCGTCGTAGATCAGGGGAGATGGCAGAAAGAACCACCCCTTCCTTTAGAATGCCGACCGGTTCAAGGATCTCCGGAGAATCAGGCAAAAAGCTCCTAGAGAGGGCATCAGCTTTAATATTCTTAGAACCCGGAAGATACGAGACCACGAAATCAAAACTGGAGAAAAACAAAGACCATCGAGCCTGTCTAGGATTCAGCCGCTTGGCAGACTCGAGGTAAATCAGATTTTTATGATCGGTCAAAACCACAATGCGATGCTTGGCTCCCTCAAGCCAATGTCGCCATTCCTCGAATGCCCACTTCATAGCCAACAATTCCCGATTGCCGACATAATTACGTTCAGCAGGCGAAAACTTTCGGGAAAAGAAGGCACATGGTTTCATCAAGGAACCATCAGAATTCCTCTGAGACAAAACGGCCCCTGCCCCAATCTCAGAAGCGTCAACCTCAACCTGAAATGGAAGAGAAACATCTGGCTGACGCAACACCGGAGCAGAAGTAAATCAGCGTTTAAGCTCCTGAAAGGCAGAGACAGCCGCAGAGGACCAATTCGTCACATCAGCGCCCTTTTTCGTCAAATCGGTCAGGGGTTTAACCACACTGGAGAAGTTAGCAATGAAACGGCGATAAAAATTAGCAAACCCCAAAAATTTCTGAAGACTCTTCACAGATGTGGGTTGAATCCAATCATGAATGGCCTGAACCTTAACCGGATCCATCTCTATAGATGAGGGAGAAAAAATAAAGCCCAAAAAAGAAACCTTCTGCACTCCAAAAAGACACTTAGACCCCTTCACAAGCAAAGCATTGTCACGAAGGATCTGAAAAACCATCCTGACCTGTTTCACATGAGACTCCCAATCATCGGAAAAAATCAAAATGTCATCCAAATATACAATCATGAATTTATCAAGATAATTCCGGAAGATATCATGCATGAAGGACTGAAAAACAGATGGAGCATTAGAGAGCCGGAAGGGCATCATAAGGTATTCAAAATGGCCCTCGGGTGTATTAAACGCAGTTTTCCATTCGTCACCCTGCTTAATACGAACAAGATTATATGCCCCTCGAAGGTCAATCTTAGTAAACCAACTAGCCCCCTTAATCCTAGCAAACAAATCAGAAAGCAAAGGCAAAGGGTATTGAAATTTGACCGTGATCTTATTCAAGAGCCGATAATCAATACAAGGTCTCAAGGAGCCATCTTTCTTGGCAACAAAAAAAAATCCCGCTCCCAATGGTGAAGAAGATGGCCGAATATGCCCTTTCTCCAAAGACTCCTTAATATAACTCCACATAGCGGTATGTTCAGGCACCGACAGGTTGAAAAGTCGGCCCTTAGGAAACTTACAACCTGGAATCAAGTCAATAGCACAATCACAGTCCCTATGTGGTGGAAGGGAACTGGACTTGGGCTCATTGAACACATCCTGAAAATCAGACAAGAACTCTGGAATTTCAGAAGGGGGGGAAGAGGAGATTGACATCAAAGGAACATCACCATGAACTCCCTGACAACCCCAACTAGTAACAGACATAGATTTCCAATCCAACACCGGATTATGTACCTGCAACCATGGAAAACCCAGCACAATAGCATCATGCAAATTATGCAACACCAAAAAGCTACAATCCTCCCGAAGGGCTGGCGCCATGCACATGGTCACCTGTGTCCAAAACTGGGGTTTATTTTTAGCCAAAGGTGTAGCATCAATGCCCCTTAAAGGAATAGGGTTCTCCAAAGACTGCAAGGGGAAACCACAACGTCTAGCAAATTCAAAGTCCATTAAATTCAAAGCGGCGCCAGAATCTACAAACGCCATGACAGAAAATGACGACAATGAGCAGATCAATGTCACAGATAACAGAAATTTAGGTTGTACAGTACCAATGGTAACTGAACTAGCGATTCTCTTAATACGCTTAGGGAAGACCGAAATGACATGAGAAGCATCGCCACAGTAAAAACACAACCCATTCTGACGTCTGAATCCCCGTCGTTCAGCTCCAGACAGAATCCTATCGCACTGCATAGGCTCAGGTATCTGCTCTGAGAACAACGCCACAGCGCGCACAACTCTGCGCTCACGCAGGCACCGATCAATCTGAATGGCCAGAGACATAGAATCGCTCAGACCAATAGGCGTGGGAAACCCCACCATAACATCTTTAACAGATTCAGAAAGACCCTTTCTGAAAATTGCCGCCAAAGCATCCTCATTCCATTTAGTCAGCACAGACCATTTCCTAAATTTCTGACAATACAATTCTGCTGCTTCTTGACCCTGAAACAGGGTCAACAAGGTCTTCTCAGCATGATCCACAGAATTTGGTTCATCATATAATAACCCTAGAGCCTGAAAGAAGGCTTCTACATTAAGCAAGGCGGGATTCCCAGATTCCAGGGAAAATGCCCAATCCTGAGGATCGCCACGCAGCAGGGAGATGACTATTTTAACCTGCTGAATGGGATCACCAGAAGAATGAGGTTTCAGAGCAAAAAACAGTTTACAGTTATTTTTAAAACTCAAAAATTTAGACCTGTCCCCAAAAAATAACTCAGGAGTAGGAATCTTAGGCTCTAAAACCGGAGTCTGAACAATGTAATCGGAAATACCCTGTACCCTAGCAGCTAGTTGGTCTACACGAGAAGCTAATCCCTGACCATCCATGCTAGCACACAGCTCCTCAGTCACCCAGAGGAAAAGAGGGAAGGAAAGACAAACAGACTGCAGAAAAAAAATGGCTCAGGACTTTTCTTCCCTTCTTCTGAGATGCATTTAACTCATTGTTGGCCAGTTGTACTGTTATGATCCGGTGACCCTGGAGCCGCATGAGACTATCTCTGGAGTAGGTGGTACCTGTACTGACCGCAATCCTAATACTGACACCGCAACTAGAAGTAGCCGTGGGATGTACCTAACCAGGCCTAGACACCTCGACACAGCCGGAGGACTAAATACCCCTAAAGATGGAAATGGGAAATCCTATCTTGCCTCAGAGCAGAGCCCCAAAGGATAGGCAGCCCCCCACAAATATTGACTGTGAGTTTAAGAGGAAATACGTACACAGGCAGAAAAAACAGAGTTTAGCAAAAGAGGCCCTTCTAGCTAGATAGAAAGGATAGGACAGAGTTCTAAGCGGTCAGTATTAAAACACTAGAAAATTCCGCAGCAGAAAATACTATATACTACATCTAACTAAAGACATAGGATGTATATCTGCATCTCCAGAGAAACCAGCATGACAGAAAAATCCAAACAAGTCAAGCTGGACAAAAACACAATAGATTGCACTGCACATAAAAGCACACTGCATGCGTGCTACAGAGAACCAAAAAAAGCACTTATCTTAGCTGAAATGACAGCAGGGCAGTGGAGCCAGACAGAGATGCAATCCCTCCAAGATACAATGGACAACTGGCAGGGATTGATGGATCCTACAAACCTAAATACCTAATAGAGCTGCAATAAGCAGAAACACCTGCCCTGGCCTATAATCCAGAGACCACTGCACTACCACTAACAACCACCGGAGGGAGCCCAAGAGCAGAATTCACAACAGAGGAGGCAAAAGACAATACTGACATTACAGCAGGGGATCACAGAGGATTTCTTTTGTCAGGTAAAATATTTCACTGACTGTTTTTAAACAATATTTTACCTCACAAAATGTATCCTCTGCGATGTCCAGGATAGCACATGGGGTAGACAGGTCAAACAAGCGAGCACAGATGGGAGAAGTCAGCACATGGGGAAAGAGAGAGTGGATAGGTGGATGAGCACATGGGGGGAGAGATTCTCAATGCTGCAAAGCCTGCACCCATCGTGACATTACCGTTTTCCCGATGCGATTGCATAGGGCCTCCATCTAGTTAGAAATATTGGTCTTGTAGTAAATATTGCTTTCCTCCATCCAGGGTAATATTAGTAATATATCCCATCTGGTGTTTGGGGATGGGGACAGCATGGGCCTGTGTGATTTCAAATGCCAGGGCTGAATTTCAACACCAGGCTGTACCTGCATACAGGTATATGCTATACTGTATATAGGAGGAGATGACATACAGGTATATACTATATACAGGGGATATGACATACAGGTATATACTATATACAGGGGAGATGACATACAAGTATATACTATATACAGGGGAGATGATCTACAGGTATATACTGAGGGGAAAATGACAGGTGTTAGGGGGAAAATGAGAGGAGTGAAGGGGAAAATGAGAGATGTGAGGGGGAAAATGAGAGAAGTGAGATGCTATAACTAACCACAGATAGTTACTATGCCCGGACAGCTAGTATACAGTTGTGGCCAAAAGTATTGACACCCCTGCAATTCTGTCAGATAATAGTTTCTTCCTGAAAATGATTGCAATCACAAATTCTTTGGTATTATTATCTTCATTTAATTTGTCTTAAATGAAAAAACATAGAGAATGAAGCAAAAAGCAAAACATTGATCATTTCACACAAAAATGGGCCAGACAAAAGTATTGGCACCCTCAGCCTAATACTTGGTTGCACAACCTTTAGCCAAAATAACTGCGAACAACCGCTTCCGGTAACCATCAATGAGTTTCTTACAATGCTCTGCTGGAATTTTAGACCATTCTTCTTTGGCAAACTGCTCCAGGTCCCTGATACTTGAAGGGTGCCTTCTCCAAACTGCCATCTTTAGATCTCTCCACAGGTGTTCTATGGAATTCAGGTCTGGACGCATTGCTGGCCACCTTAGAAGCCTCCAGTGCTTTCTCTCAAACCATTTTCTAGTACTCTTTGAAGTGTGTTTTGGGTCATTGTCCTGCTGGAAGACCCATGACCTCTGAGGGAGACCCAAATCCAAACTGAAGAAAAGGACAGCACCACACCGGATAGTGAAAAGCAGCTCACATATTTATTCTGCCTCCTGCGGCAACGTTTCGGTCCAAAGACCTTTGTCAAGCCCTTGACAAAGGTCTTTAGACCGAAACGTTGCCACAGGAGGCAGAATAAATATTTTGATTTGGATGTTCTATCTGGGATGGACCCCCTGGTGAGGACGTGTGCCCCGATGTCCATAGAGACTATATAATTATAGGGTGCGGCTTTACTGCTTTTTTTGAAACTTGCTCTGAGGGAGACCCAGCTTTCTCACACTGGGCTCTACATTATGCTGCAAAATTTGTTGGTAGACTTCAGACTTCATAATGCAATGCACACAGTCAAGCAGTCTTGTGCCAGAGGCAGTAAAGCAACCCCAAAACATCAGGGAACCTCTGCCATGTTTGACTGTAGGGACCGTGTTCCTTTCCTTGAATGCCTCTTTTTTTCTCCTGTAAACTCTATGTTGATGCCTTTGCCCAAAAAGCTCTACTTTTGTCTCATCTGACCAGAGAACATTCTTCCAAAACGTTTTAGGCTTTTTCAGGTAAGTTTTGGCAAACTCCAGCCTGGCTTTTTTATGTCTCGGGGTAAGAAGTGGGGTCTTCCTGAGTCTCCTACCATACAGTCCCTTTTCATTCAGACGCCGATGGATAGTACGGGTTGACACTGTTGTACCCTCGGACTGCAGGGCAGCTTGAACTTGTTTTGATGTTAGTCAAGATTCTTTATCCAACATCTACACAATCTTGCGTTGAAATCTCTTGTCAATTTTTCTTTTCCGTCCACGTCTAGGGAGGTTAGCCACAGTGCCATAGGCTTGAAACTTCTTGATGACACTGCACACGGTAGACACAGGAGCATTCAGGTCTTTGGAGATAGACTTGTAGCCTTGAGATTGCTCATGCTTCCTCACAATTTGGTTTCTCGAGTCCTCAGACAGTTCTTTGGTCTTCTTTCTTTTCTCCATGCTCAATGTGGTACACACAAGGACACAGGACAGAGGTTGAGTCAACTTTAATCCATGTCAACTGGCTGCAAGTGTGATTTAGTTATTGCCAACACCTGTTTGGTGCCACAGGTAAGTTACAGGTGCTTTTAATTACACAAATTAGAGAAGCATCACATGATTTTTCGAACAGTGCCAATACTTTTGTCCACCCCCTTTTTTATTTCTGGTGTGGAATTATATCCAATTTGGCTTTAGGACAATTCTTTTTGTGTTTTTTCATTTAAGACAAATTAAATGAAGATAATAATACCAAAGAATTTGTGTTTGCAATCATTTTCAGGAAGAAACTGAGTATTATCTGACAGAATTGCAGGGGTGTCAATACTTTTGGCCACAACTGTATAATATAATTAATATATGGCTGCCATATTGGTATTCCTCCTTTGTCAGACTCCTGTCCAGAGCCAAAAACCAGTTTGTGATCTGTGAATTGTTGGCCTCTAATAAAGGTAACTAGCAAATCATTGTATATTGTATTTCTATTGTACTTGGTATACTCTGCGATAACAAATTGACAGGGTACAGGTAAGGGTTCTGCATTACACACTTACAGTCTTTAACCAGTCCCGGAGCTGGCCATTTACCCTATTCCTAACCAGACACATTTTCAGGGTTTTTCGTACATTTTACCCCTTAATCCCATATGACGTACTATCCCGTCGAGGTGAGGTGGGCTTTAATTCCCACCGACGGGATAGTACGTCATATGCGATCGGCCGTGCTCACGGGGGGAGCACGGCTGATCGTGGCCGGGTGTCAGCTGACTATCGCAGCTGACATCCGGCACATTAACCCCCGGCACACTGCGATCAAACATGATCACAGTGTTCCGGCGGTATAGGGAAGCATCGCGCAGGGAGGGGGCTCCCTGCGTGCTTCCCTGAGACCCTCGGAGCAACGCGATGTGATCGCGTTACTCCTAGCGTCTCATATGTCCTATTCCTGCAGGCCCTGGATCCAAAATGGCCGCGGGGCTGCATCCGGGTCCTGCAGGGAGTGGCTTACCAAGCGCCTGCTCAGAGCAGGCGCTTGGTAAGCCTGCAGCACTGTAGGTCAGATCGCTGATCTGACAGAGTGCTGTGCAAACTGTCAGATCAACGATCTGTGATGTCCCCCCTGGGACAAAGTAAAAAAGTAAAAAAAATAAAATAAAGTAAAAATTCCTAAATAAAGAAAAAAAAATATTATTCCCATAAATACATTTCTTTATCTAAATAAAAAAAAAACGAGGCAAAAAACAACGCTTTATTAACATACCGCTGAACAGAAAGTGGAATAACACGTGATCAAAAAGACAGATATAAATAACCATGGTACCACTAAAAACGTCATCTTGTCTCGCAAAAAACGAGCCGCCATACAGCATCATCAGCAAAAAAATAAAAAAGTTATAGTCCTCAGAATAAAGCGATGCCAAAATAATTATTTTTTCTATAAAATAGCTTTTATCGTATAAAAGCGCCAAAACATAAAAAAAGATATAAATGAGATATCGCTGTAATCGTACTGACCGGAAGAATAAAACTGCTTTATCAATTTTACCAAACGTGGAACGGTATAAGCGTCTCCCTCAAAAGAAATTCATGAATAGCTGGTTTTTGGTCATTCTGCCTCACAAAAATCAGAATAAAAAGCGATCAAAAAATGTGACGTGCCCGAAAGTGTTACCAATAAAAACATCAACTCGTCCCTCAAGAAACAAGACCTCACGTGACTCTGTGGACCAAAATATGGGAAAATTATAGGTCTCAAAATGTGGAGACGCAAAAACTTTTTTGCTATAAAAAGCATATTTTAGTGTGTGACAGCTGCCAATCATAAAAATGTGCTATAAAAAATGCTATAAAAGTTAATCAAACCCCCATTCATCACCCCCTTAGTTAGGGAAAAATAATAAAGTTTAAAAAACGTATTTATTTCCATTTTCCCATTAGGGTTAGGGTTATGGCTAGGGTTAGGGTTAGGGCTGGGGTTAGGGCTAGGGTTAGGGTTGGGGCTAGGGTTGCAGCTAAAGTTAGGGTTGGGGCTAAAGTTAGGGTTGGGGCTAAAGTTAGGGTTAGGGTTGGGGCTAAAGTTAGGGATAGGGTTTGGATTACATTTATGGTTGTGATTAGGGTTGGCATTAGAGTTAGGGGTGTGTCTGGGTTAGGGGTGTGGTTAGGGTTACCGTTGGGATTAGGGTTAGGGGTGTGTTTGGATTAGGGTTTCAGGTAGAATTGGGGAGTTTCCACTGTTCAGGCACATCAGGGGCTCTCCAAAGGCAACATGGCGTCCGATCTCAATTCCAGCCAATTCTGCGTTGAAAAAGTAAAACAGTGCTCCTTCCCTTCCAAGCTCTCCCGTGCGCTCAAACATGGGTTTACCCCAACATATGGGGTATCAGCGTACTCGGAACAAATTGGACAACAACTTTTGGGGTCCAAGTTCTGTTGTTATCCTTGGGAAAATAAAAATTTGGGCTAAAAATCATTTTTGTGGGAAATAAAATATTTTTTATTTTCACGGCTCTGCGTTGTAAACTGTAGTGAAACACTTGGGGGTTCAAAGTTCTCACAACACATCTAGATAAGTTCCTTGGGAGGTCTAGTTTCCAATATGGGGTCACTTGTGGGGGATTTCTACTGTTTGGGTACATCAGGGGCTCTGGAAATGCAACGTGACACCTGCAGACCAATCCATCTAAGTCTGCATTCCAAATGGTTCTCCTTCCCTTCCGAGCTCTGCCATGCGCCCAAACAGTGGTTCCCCCCACATATCGGGTATCAGCGTACTCAGGACAAATTGGACAACAACTTTTGGGGTCCAATTTATCCTGTTACCCTTGTGAAAATACAAAACTAGGGGCTAAAAATCATTTTTGTGAAAAAAAAAGAATTTTTATTTTCACGGCTCTGCGTTATAAACTGTAGTGAAACACTTGGGGGTTCAAAGCTCTCAAAACACATCTAGATAAGTTCCATAAGGGGTCTACTTTCCATAATGGTGTCACTTGTGGGGCGTTTTAATGTTTAGGCACATCGGGGGCTCTCCAAACGCAACATGGTGTCCCATCTCAATTCCAGTAAATTTTGCATTGAAAAGTCAAACGGCGCTCCTTCCTTTCTGAGCTGTGCCATGCACCCAAACAGTCGTTTACCCCCACATATCGGGTATCAGCGTACTCAGGACAAATTGCACAACAACTTTTGTGGTCCAATTTCTTCTCTTACCGTTGGGAAAATAAAAAATTGGGGGCGAAAAGATCATTTTTGTGAAAAAATATGATTTTTTATTTTTACGGCTCTGCATTACAAACTTCTGTGAAGCACTTGCTGGGTCAAAGTGCTCACCACACATCTAGAAAAGTTCCTTAAGGGGTCTACTTTCCAAAATGGTGTCACTTTTGGGGGGTTTCAATGTTTTGGAACATCAGGGGCTTTCCAAACGCAACATGGCGTCCCATCTCAATTCCAGTCAATTTTGCATTGAAAAGTCAAATGGCGCTCCTTTCCTTCCGAGCTCTGCCATGCGCCCAAACCGTGGTTTACCCCCACATATGGGGTATCAGCGTACTCAGGACAAATTGTAAAACAACTTTTGGGGTCCATTTGCTCCTGTTACCGTTGGTAAAATAAGACAAGTTGGAGCTGAAATAAATTTTGTGTGAAAAAAAGGTAAATGTTCATTTTTATTTAAACATTCCAAAAATTCCTGTGAAACACCTGAATGGTTAATAAACTTCTTGAATGTGGTTTTGAGCACCTTGAGGGGTGCAGTTTTTAGAATGGTGTCACACTTGGGTATTTTCTATCATATAGACCCCTCAAAATGACTTCAAATGAGATGTGGTCCCCAAAAAAAATGGTGTTGTAAAAATGAGACATTTCTGGTCAACTTTTAACCCTTATAACTCCCTAACAAATAAAAATGTTGGTTCCAA
The DNA here is from genome assembly GCF_051348905.1 of Ranitomeya variabilis. Taxonomy (NCBI): domain Eukaryota; kingdom Metazoa; phylum Chordata; class Amphibia; order Anura; family Dendrobatidae; genus Ranitomeya; species Ranitomeya variabilis. Next base: position 114,816,583 of record NC_135235.1, on the reverse strand, counting down.
AATTGTGCTGATGTAAAGTAGACATGTGGGAAATGTTTCCTATTAAGTATTTTGTGTGACATATGTCTGTGATTTAAGGGCATAAAAATTCAAATTTTGAAAATTGCAAAATTTTCTAAATTTTTGCCAAATTTCTTTTTTTTTCACAAATAAATGCAAGTTATATCGAATAAATTTTACCACTATTATGACGTACAATATGTCACGAGAAAACAGTGTCAGAATCGCTAAGATCCATTGAAGCGTTCCAGAGTTATAACCTCATAAAGGGACAGTGGTGAGAATTGTAAAAATTGGCCCGGTCATTAACGTGCAAACCACCCTCGGGGCTTAAGGGGTTAAAGAGCTGAACTTTTTTTTTGTTCGGATATTCATATAGTTTTTTTTGTGCTATATGGGCTTCATTTTACCTGTCATTGTCACACTTTTATTTTTATTTTTTTTGCAGTTATCAGGCATTGTCAGTGGTAAAACATATAAAATATGTTTCTCTTTTTCACAGCTTTTATTTGTTTTTGTTTACATACCTACTTTATCTTTATATTGAAAATTAAATAGCTGTGACTGTTGAAATGCCAAATGGCATAAAGAAAAAAAGAGTTACCGTAAATGAATATTTCCCATATGGGTCCACGGCAAATAAAAGGTTAGCTGCAGACGACCGTCGAGGTTCCTCCTTAATAAGCCTCATTCCCATCAGTATACTTTATTTGTGGCAATTACCTGATAATCCATTGAGGTTTATTAGTACATAATTTATTAACTTTCTGCCCTTGTCATAAAATAAAATATCTCGTTATACACTGGCGTTCAATAACTTGTTCTTTTTATGAATTTCCAGATTTATTTTTTCTAAACTTGTTTCAGTTAAAGTAACAGTCTTTCTTTTGAGACTTGATTATATCAGCTTGTGCCCTTATGGATCTTGTGACACCTTGAACACAATAACCATAAATATGGTACAAATTTATATCCATTACATTAAGCAGAAAATCTGCAGTTAATTTATTATCGGCTGCCAGGCCTGTTTGTAGGTGCCTACATCAAAAGTCATGTTAGGAATCAACCATTCCCTTGTGATTTCCAGCATTAAACATCAAACCTTTAGGTAATTCTTTGATTAAATGTTTGCTATTCGCATTCTCTCTGCTGTGTCCGTGTAATCATTATTTATAGCTATTTCTTTGTCTCTAGTGCTTTTAATAGCTTTCTTTATCCTGAATTCAAAATTAAAGTAAGACACTGCTTGAGGCAATTCATTAAAGAAAGTCCCCACATAAATAAGCAGTTAAAGGTACCGTTACAGTAAACGACTTACCAACGATCACGACCAGCGATACGACCTGGCCGTGATCGTTGGTAAGTCGTTGTGTGGTCGCTGGGGAGCTGTCACACAGACAGCTCTCTCCAGCGACCAACGATCAGGGGAACGACTTCGGCATCGTTGAAACTGTCTTCAACGATGCCAAAGTCCCCCTGCAGCACCCGGGTAACCAGGGTAAATATCGGGTTACTAAGCGCAGGGCCGCGCTTAGTAACCCGATATTTACCCTGGTTACCATTGTAAAAGTAAAAAAAAAAAACACTACATACTCACATTCTGATGTCTGTCACGTCCCCCGGCGTCCACAGGGTTATGCGCTGCTGCTCAGAGCTTCCTGCACTGAATGTGTCAGCGCCGGCAGTAAAGCAGGGGACAGCGGTGACGTCACCGCTGTGCTCTGCTTTACTGCCGGCGCTGACACATTCAGTGCAGGAAGCTCTGAGCAGCAGCGCGTAACCCTGTGGACGCCAGGGGATGTGACAGACATCAGAATGTATGTACTGTTTTTTTTTTTTACTGTTACAATGGTAACCAGGGTAAATATTGGGTTACTAAGCGCGGCCCTGCGCTTAGTAACCCGATATTTACCCTGGTTACAAGTGAACACATCGCTGGATCGGCGTCACACATGCTGATCCAGCGATGACAGCGGGTGATCAGCAACAAAATAAAGTTCTGGACTTCTAGCTCCGACCAGCTATATCACAGCGGGATCCAGATCGCTGCTGCGTGTCAAACACAACGAGATCGCTATCCAAGACGCTGCAAGGTCACGGATCGTCGTCTTTCTCGCTGCAAAGTCGCTTAGTGTGAAGGTACCTTAAGAAATCGTTATGATATAAAATGTCTTCTCTGCATTCAGGTTTCAACAATAAGCCAGCACAGCAGTGTCTAATAAAGCTTTATAGAGGGAGAACATATTCTTTTTTAAGATTCCAAGATTGATTAAGCACTTGTTTTAATGGAGTATCCCCATCCCATCTCCAAGATCCGATTTCAATATGTAGTAGGTATAATAGTAATAATATTGCCAAGTAATCCAAATTGGAAATTTAGTATGGTTCTCCTGATTAGCTATGCCTCTCACTCCATGTGCATGGTATTGCAGTAGCTTAGGTATCCAAGGTTATGACCTCTCATGTAGTGACAGTTAGTTAGCTGTTAGTGGTCATAACCATGGATACCTAAGCTACTGTAATACCCGGCACATGGGGTAAGTGACATTGCAAATCAGAAGTAATGTACTACATTTCTAATTGGAGATATTTGTTATAATTATTATTATTATTACATGTACTATATATTGGGATAGGATCTTGGAGATGGAAATACCCCTTTAACTTCTTGTAGATTAAAGTGAACCTGTCACCAGTTTTGACCGAAATGAGATGTGGCCACCACCTTTCAGGCCTGATATACAGCAATCTATAATGCTGTATATAAGCCCCCAACTCAGCCTGCAAGACAAGAAAAAGACCGTTTAATATACTCACCTGCTGGGCGGTCGGGTCCGATGAGTGTCTCTGGTCTTGGTCCTGTGCCTGCCTTCTTCTTGCGATGCCGTCCTCTTACTTCGTCTAGATCACGCATCCCTATGTCATCCAGACAGCCTGGCATCATGCTCTTTACTCTGCCCTAGCCAAGGCAGATAAGTATGCTTGATGTCGGGGAATGCTGTATGGATGATGTAGGGATGCATCATCCACACAAAGCATGAAGGAGGACGGCATCACAAGAAGAAGGGACCAAGACCAGTAACATCTCTCGGACCGGATCGCCCCGCAGGTGAGTATAATAAAATCTCTTTTTCTTGTCTTGCAGGTCGGGTTGGGGGCTTATATACAGCATTATACAGTAGAATACTGTATATCAGGCCTGAAAGGTGGTTGCCATATCTCATATCAGTCAAACGGTGGTACTGCTACACATAAAGTGTATTACAACCGTGTACCAGAGTATTGCTAAACCTACTGTGTATTACTCCATGCATAATGTGTATGCCATATCTACACAGTCATTAGGGAAAGTTTGTCCCCGGGCCCAGTTTAGTGTCAGGGGCATAGTGTCCCTAATTGGCCACTAGAGGGGGCACTGTAGTATGTAGTTAGAGTAGGAGAGGCACAGTGCCTAAGTTAGTGAGAGCTTCCTGCTTTTAGTTAGTTGAAGTCAGGGCCTGAGTGCCCATGCAGCTCACAGGGCTTCCTGGCCAGAAGTTGCTGTGCCCCATAACTTTGAAGAAGGTGGGCCCAGCATAGAACAGTTACAGAGAAAGGATTCCTCTAGGAGCAAAAGAGAACAGATGTGCTGCGGATGCAGCTGAAGGAAATCTGTCCCTATAGGGCAAGAAGACAGGTCAGCATGGTCACTACACATGAGATGTGGCAGATCTTTGCCTGGGCGGCAGCACTTAGAAGGTGGGTGAAGCAGTATAGGACTCCCCCACGTGAGGCAAGAATTCCGGATGGAATAGACTCTGCGGGACCGAGAGGAGCGGTCTGACCAGGGGCTGAATGCAAAGAAGGAAAGGACAGAGCAGGGACAGAAAAGGATGTGTTGCATGCGTTACCAGAAGTGCCTGTAATTGAACAAGCTGTGTTAAGTAAAGAAGATACCGTTGAAGTTAACCCGGAGTGTGTCTCTTTTATTCCGGAGTTGTTTGTGAGGAAACCATCCCCGTACTGGGCAAGTCCAGATGATGCAGAGAGCCAACACAGAGGTAACGCAGCGAAGAATTGTGATCTTTTAGGGGGAAGGGATCAGCGAGCCATACAAGAATTACTGTCGGCCATGACTACCACTCTAGCACCCCCTGGCCCTTCCTACAGTCCCTCAATAAAAGTGTGTCCACAACTTTAGATTTCCTAAAAATCATGTAACAAATTGCTAAGGTTTTCCATGATTTGGGAGAAAATCAGAACATGAGGACATAGTTTTACTGGCCAGGAGTGCTTATTGGAAGAGCACCTATTAGTAGGGACGTAACTATAAAGGGGGCTGGGGTTGCAGTGAAACCCAGGTCCTGAAGCCAAGGGGTGCCCAGAAGGTCTCTTTGGCTTAAATGGAAAGATCTTGAAGACTTTGCATTGAGGCCCAAAACCTTCAAGTTACTCTACTGACTGTCTCTCCTCCGGTGAATCAGCCTTTCTACTCGGATTCAACAGTTGCTGCATCTTGCAAATAATAACAGATATCCTAATTTGATCCCCTCCATTCTTATCTTGTCACACATACAGTATTCTGTCTTTTATTTACATCAGTATTTGTAAGCCAAAGCCAGGAGTGGGTGATAAATGCAGAAGTGGTGCATATGTTTCTATTATACTTTTCCTCTGATTGTTCCACTCCTGGTTTTGGCTTACAAATTCTAATGTAAAATACTGACCAAATACTGATTGTGTGAACGAAATTTTATAGTGAGAAAAATCTCTGTCATGGGCTCTAGGTGACCACCCAGATTGTCCTTATTGTAATCTGTCCCTGATTTCAGACGGCACATATAATAACATGATTTGTTGTTAGGACTTATTTTGCAGTTCATAGTAGAATAATTGATAAAAGGATACAAGAACTAGTTAGCATTGTAATTAGAGGTGAGTAAATATATTTGAGTCGAATTTAATTTGACTTGATCATTCATCAAAATGAAGAGTTTTAATCATTTGCTTCATTGCGGATTCAGCAAAATGGCTGCCGCTGACCGCCATTTTTCTAATTTGTAAAGGGCCATCAAACGATAAAAAATAATTAAAGAGAAAATCCTTATACTTACCTTACTAGTCACATCTCCAGCCCCTCTGCTCTTCACCATCACTCGTCCAGTCCTCGGTGCACCTTCTTATCACCACTGCAAGCATTGAAATCCCAAGGATGTTTTTACACGTGCGCAGGTAAGGTCACAGTGCAAGTCGTGATGTCAAGAAATTTTGACCTTACACGAACTATCTTGGACCTCATTGTGAGCATGAAGAAGCCTTGGGATTCAGGGCTTGTAGCAGTGGTAAGAAAATGACGGTGAGGAGCGAAGGGGCCAGAGTACTGGGCAGTAAGGTGAAAATGAGGATTTATTTTATTTTTTACATCTGGAATTTACAATGATCTGGAGAGACCCTGGAACATAATAAGGGACATTAAATTCACTGAAAATATCCTTTCTGAATTGTATATCCGGGGAAAATCCATGTGAACATAGGAATTCTGATTCTTCCTGATCTGCTCATCAATTGTAATAATAGAAAAGCATCTGACAGGCATCAGATTCCTCCTGGACCCTAACATTGCTCATATGCTCAGCCAAAAAGATCTCCAAAAGGGCTTTTTGAGGACTACATCAGACCCAAACGGGATATTGAAATCTACCCTATCACAGTCGGTCTCTCTTCATAGAAATTAAGCTACCCTGAGATCTTGTTAAACTTAACGGGCTAAAAGGGAACCTTTCTTTGATTGATACCCATTATATGCATAATGGCTCAAATCATTTTTTGATTAGTCCATCCTTGCTGTGTTTGATGGATTTTCCATTTGCCAAGTGCTATAGCTGCCGAATATAAAATTGTATTTAGTCATTAGTTCTCCATAAAGTTCTTTGTACTTCATTGTATTGGACATTTCCTTTACAATTGCAATATGGTAGCAAAAGAACAATAAACCTTTTGTCTACAAAGTCTGTATTGGAATATAGATTTTTAGTTTGTTTTAAGATGTGGGTAACCACAATTTGTTTGTAAGACTAAAGAATATATTTTTTTATAATTCTTCTTTGTTTCCATTTTTGATTGTTTTGTGAGCTGCAGGAATTCTAAACTGACAAATAACTTCTAACATAATTGATCAAAAATACTATTTCATGTGTTCCTTATTGTGTGATGCAAGTGACATGATAATAGAAGAACAGGGAATGAATACAATTGCATTTTTGTTTTTTGTATCTAATTGCTTTCTCATTTTTAGTGATTACCTTTAAAAACTTGAAACGTGAAATAGAAAAGCATTTGAAAACACAAATTCAAAATGTATTGTAGATGGTATATGTACAGTATTTCACAAACAAAAGAATACAGCAGCACTCGGCACGTGATAAGATGTATGCAAATATTGAACATATGAAATTAAAACTGCATCACTGCTACATAGAATATACTTAGAAAATGGAGGTACTTAGTGCACAAATTGGCTAATTCATAAGAGCCCATCAGCCAACTCAAGGCGATCTTTCTTTAATGGGCCCTAAGCCTAGTGTTTATCAAGTATACCTCTCCTAAAAGCCTACCTATTTAACAAGCTTGTAGGATCCTAATTAAAAGCAGACATAGGCCTCATTCAGACGTCCATGTTGCATGTACCTGTTCTATCAGTTTTTTTAACATGTACCCATTATAATCTATGGTGCTATTCATATGTCTGTGTTTTTTCACGGAATGAGTGTCCATGCAAAACTCACGGAGACATGTCCTTTTTATTCCGGTATCACGGATGAAAAGGGCGAATACAAGTCTATGGATCTATTGAAAATGTGCAGCACATGGATGGCATTGAATACAAGTCTATGGGTCTATGAAAAATGTGCAGCACATGGTTGGCATCGAATACAAGTCTATGGGTCTATGAAAAATGTGCAGCACATGGATGGCATCGAATACAAGTCTATGGGTCTATGAAAAATGTGCAGCACATGAATGGCATCGAATACAAGTCTATGGGTCTATTGAAAATGAGCAGCACATGGATGGCATCGAATACAAGTCTATGGGTCTATGAAAATGTGCAGCACATGGATGGCATCGAATACAAGTCTATGGGTCTATGAAAAATGTGCAGCACATGGATGGCATCGAATACAAGTCTATGGGTCTATGAAAAATGTGCAGCACATGGATGGCATTAATTACAAGCCTATGGGACTATGAAAAATGTGCAGAATCTTTGTCATTTATTTATCCATGTGTGAAAACCCCTGATGACACACGGATGGTTAAAACAGAAACAACACTGATGACACATGAAGCAAAACTTTGATGACGCCTTTTTTTTCCACGTTCGTGTTTAAACACGGATGTGTGAGTGAATCTTTAGGCTGATAGGAGCAGTGCTCAATCAAATGTGGAAGCAGTCAGCGCCTCCAAGTATACTACAAAAAAAAACAAAGAACTCACTAGATTAACACTGCGATACATGACTGACAAAATGCTGTTTAGCAAAGCAATAGTAAATATTCTAATTATAATATATAGACTAAAAAATCATTACTATGGATCTTACTCATTTATCATAGACTGACAAGCCTTCAATCCTCACCCCTAATTGCAGCATTTAATTAGCCTGCTCATTTGCAAGTAATCAACCATGTTACATTGAAATAAAACAATCGGGTGCCAGCGAGGCATCCAGCTATACTGAGCACGAGTCAGGAAAACTTGAGCATCTGCCAAATACATTTGGAAGTAGAGGTAGAAAATGTAACATGCATATATAAATATGGACAAGATTATGGACAATATAATGACAAAATACAGATTTGACATTCCTTGAAATGTCTCAACATATCCCGATGTATGACACAAGATGAAACAAAAGGTATGCAGATGCCTCGATGAATGCCATCTGTTGTTTATCCATCATCCATAGGTTTCCAAGTTAAAAATGCGACCGATATGATATGTAGCAAGGAATACGAGCTGGTAAAGACAATATAATGACAACTGACAGATTGGTCTGTAAACCCAACATATCTTGAGAGGTATGCTTCAAGAAAATAATGTATTCAAAGGTACCGCTTGGTGGCGCAGTAGTCTCTAACGGTCGGGTGTGGTACAGTTTTGCTTACATTTGACCACCTCTATAAAAAGAACATGTTTTTTAGATGTATAAGTCATTCTACAGGTGCATCTCACAAAACTAGAATATCATCAAAAAGATAATGTATTTCAGTTCTTCAATACAGAAAGTGAAACTCATATTTTATATAGAGTCATTACAAAGAGAGTGATCTATTTCAAGTGCTTATTTCTGTTAATGTTGATGATTATGGCTTACAGCCAATGAAAACCCAAAAGTTATTATCTCAGAAAATTAGAATACGTTATAACACCTGCTTGAAAAAATGATTTTAAAATTCAAAATGATGGCTTACTGAAATGTATGCTCAGTAAATGTACTCAATACTTGGTCGGGGCTCCTGTTGCATCAAATACTGCAACAATGCTGCGTGGCATGGCAGCGATCAGCCTGTGGCACTGCTGAGGTGTTATGGAAGCCCAAGCAGCATTCAGCTCGTCTGCACTGTTGGGTCTGGTGTCTCTCATCTTTGTTTTTATAATACCTCATAGATTCTCTATGGGGTTAAGGTCATACAAGTTTGCTGGCCAGTCAAGCAGAGTGATATTGTTGTTTTTAAACCAGGTATTGGTACTTTTGGCAGTGTGGACAGGGGCCAAGTCCTGTTGGAGAATGAAATATCCATCTCCAAAAAGCTTGTCGACAGAGGGAAGCATGAAGAGCTCTAAAATTTCCTGGTAGACTGCTGCGCTGAATTTGGTCTTGATAAAATACAATGGACCTACACCAGCAGATGATATGGCTCCCAAAACCATCATTAATTGTGGATACTTCACACTGGACTTGGAGATTAAGGTACAAGAGTTTAGAGGAAGAGTGGAGAGACAGACAATCCAAGCTGCTTGAGGTCCAGTGTGAAGTTTCCACAATCAGTGATGGCTTGGGGAGCCATGTCATCTGCTGGTATAGATACACTGTGTTTTATCAAGACCAAAGTCAGCGCAGGCATCTACCAGAAAATTTTAGAGCATGTCATACTTCCCACTGTCGACAAGCTTTTAGGAGATGAAAATTTCATTCTCCAGCAGGACTTGGCACCTGTCCACGCTGCCAAAAGTACCAATACCTGATTTAAAAACAACAGTATCACTGTGCTTGATTGGCCAGCAAACTCGCCTGACCTTAAATCCATAGAGAATCTATGGGGTATTGACAAGAGTAAGATGAGAGACATCAGACCCCACAATGCAGACGAGCTGAATGCTGCTATCAAAGCAACCTGGGCTTCCATAACACCTCAGCAGAGCCAAAGACTGATCGCCTCCATGCCACGCTGCAATGATGCAGTAATTGATGCCAAAGGAGCGCCGACCAAGTATTGAGTGCATTTACTGAATATACATTTCAGTAGGCCAACATTTTGGATTTTAAAATAATTTTTTCAAGCTGTTGTTATGAAGTATTCTAATTTACTGAGACAATGACTTTTGGGTTTATCATTGGCTGTAAGCCATAATCATCAACATTAGCAGAAATAAACACTTGAAATAGATCACTCAGTTTGTAATGACTCTAATCTAATATACAAGTTTCACTTTTTGTATTGAGGAACTGAAATAAATTAACTTTTTGATGATATTCTAATTTTGTGAGCTGCACCTGTATGTTTCACTTTTCTATCTGAAAAAAATAGAACCCCCCAAAAAACAAAAATGTATACCCTTCATAAGACTAGTCAGATATAAGCATTATTGTACTATGTCTGGTCATTAGACTCTATGGCTATACCAAAAGGTTACTTCTTTGCGGTCTTTAAAATGTATATGCTCAGCGGATGCTGAAATCATGATGTAAACAACTGCCCTTTCTACCCCTTGGTAACTGGACAATTTGTCATTTTTCCCTGCTTGTCCTTTCTTACCCCCCATCCAGCCCTTATTTTTCCATCAACGTAGCCATGTGGGGTTTTTTTTGCGAGACAAGCTGTAATTTTGAATGTTACAAATCATTTTACAATACATTCTACTGAAGAATGGAACAAGATTTCCAAATGTGGTGAAGTTGTGAAGAATAAAACAACTTTACCATCCAAAACATAAAATCACAACTTATCAGATGATGATAGTGTGCTTGAAAATATTGTTAATGCACTTAACAGAGGCTAAGATGAAGTCAATGAGCGGCCGAATCAGACCTTCAGCAAAGATGATGAAACCTCCATTATATGACCTAGATTTACCATAAAATGGTCTAAAGGTAAAGAGAAAGGCAAATTGCCCAAAACACATTTGTTATACCCACAAAATAGGATAAAACAGATTGCAATAATCAATTCCAACAGAAATATATATTGCACTCTAGAGCAACTCTAGTTTCGCTTAATCCACTTCATCTGGGGCATATCCTTACACGATTAATTTCCTTTTATACAGATTTTCAGATAAACGTATTAAATGTCAGTGTGCTGTCCATATGCAAAACTGATGGCATATGGACAGCACACTGACTAATACAAAATGAGGTAGCTCATATGAATATTTTTACATTCGGACCAATGGTTTGCTTGTAAATTATTGCAGTATGCAAACAAATACAGATCATATACGGGTTACCATCCATATTTCATGTGTTTTTCACAGAGACATTACATTTCTAAACATAGGATACTGTATTGACCTTTATTTTTTACTAAATTGTGTATGTAAAAACAGATTTCTCATGTACTAAATAAACAGACATATGGATTGCACACGAATGTAAAAACTGGACAGATGGAGTGCATACAGATGACAATACATCAGTTTTTTGTGGACCTAAAATGGATGGCTTTGCATCCATTCGTATGAACCCAGCCATGATGTTACTGGAAGGTAACTCCCGTAGAGAACAAAGAAAAAAATTGGAAACCACATACTGTGCAAAGAAAAAAAAACTTCATAAAAACAAATATACTATTAAAATTATTAAGAATATTTGTATAACAGAGCAGATAATTAGTCAGAAAAATATTTCTTTAAAAATGACTTCAATGCTAACTTGGCATCTAACCCACTAAGAGTGGATATCCCTAGCGTTTATATCCAGTTGGTCTCACGTCAATTGATATTTCTAATGGGTTCTCCACCTCACCAATTTATAGGAGCTTTTTCAGTTGCACAGAATTTTATTCCCAAAAAATAATTGTGGTCATGTATGTGAAATGAAGGGAATCATTATACATTTTGAGATCTTTTTTGATGTTGTACAGTATACCTGTTCCCTTAGGGTATGTGCACATGTTCAGGATTTGCTGCAATGGAAAATTCTGCTGCAAATCACGATGTGTTGGCAGGAAAAACACTGCGTAAAATATGCCGCTTTTTTCTTGCATGCATTTTTGTTGCAGATGGGCAAAATCTGCAAAAACGCTGCAAGAATTGACATGCTTCAGATCTGAATCTGCTGCAAATCTGCAAGGAAATAAAGGCAATAAGAGACTTTAGGATCTCATTCACTTCAGTTTTTATGACACAACTGTGTGAAAAAAAACCACGGTTAGCACATGCACTAACTCTGGTTTTCAGTTTCGGAGGGAGCCGACTAAGAATATTCTGCTGTAACATTTTCTCTACTTTTGACTGGACTTTCTTGTTTTCACAATTTAGCATATGAACTTACTTAGGTATTTTACTTCTGTTTCTTCACTCAAAAAAAAAAACCTATGATGTAGAAGTTAACTTCTACACATTTTCTTGTTTTTTAAAATTATTTTTTCGATCCAAACTTCAATGTTTATGAAAATGGGAGCTCACTGCATAAGGATATATAGAACTCTCACTAAGCTCTATAATATATCAGGATCAATAAATGGTGTTTTATCAGTCCGTTGAGAAAAGAGGACAACTGTCTTTAGGTGTCCATAGATTTGAGAAAGCTATTGGGCTGAATGGCAAGCCTCCATGGGCTTGTTTTTTTTCAATGAAAGATGGAAGTAGGCTATTGCGAATCACCTGTGTATGCAGCCAACCATGCACATAAGATATGGCTGTTGGCTGAACAATGCTTCGTCTGATCGTTCAGTCGGTTCTTCCATACACACGCCAAACAAGTGCTCCTATCTTTTCAGTGAAAGAGCTGCTGCCAGACATGTCTGACGGCAGCTTATCTCAACGAAAACAAAAGAACCATCAACCCAAAATCAAACTCGCCCGATCCTTAACTCATCCGTCAATCAATTGTCCTGATTTCCCATAGACATTAGACAGTCTGCAGAATGCGTCAATATCGGCAAGTTCAGACAGCATTAGTCTAATATGTACGGGGGCTTATAGGATTGAGTTTTTGATGTTAACATGCCCAGTCTTTTATTCCCATTAGATAACCTGTTGAATACAGTAGACCCTCTTTACCATAGTCCTGATTATTAGGCCACCACATCATTATTTATTTGCGGTTCGGCACACGCACGACCATGCCGCTGTATGCTAACCAGAAGGGACGTTGGCAATGTTGCAGATAGTCGGATGATTGCAGTTCAACTCTACTTTTGATCCCACCCAAATCACAGGGTTCAAATGACATTTTTTTTTCTATTTCAGAGTATATACAGCCATGTATTGAACCTGACTGTGTAGTTTTATCTCTTGCAAAGATGTGACTTCAGAAAATGATGTTTGGAGAGTATTTTATAATCATTCTTTTTTTCAGATTTGCCTAGACCTCAGTTAATGGATTGTTATCTTGAAATCCATGTAGAAACTGTAACTTGTTTAAAGTCTGGTAGACACGCAATGAATCTAAATCGCTACGACCCTCAAGTGATGCTTACAGCATAAATTTAATGTTTTGCTTTGTCGTACTTCTTGATAGATAGATAATTTTCTATACTCACTGAAAATACTGTATGTCAGATAACCAAGTGCTCATTGCAGAAATAAACTAGAGCCGGACTGAGAGTAAGATGGAAATGGAATAGATTAGAGAAACACACAAGCTGTTTTCTATTCCCCAGGCAAATTACGTATTTGCTGATCCATTGCTGGGTTCCACTTCAGGAGCGGTTTCTAGTATCCTGAGACATGTTGTTTTCCTTTGCATGGCAGAAACAGCTTCATGGACATAGATTTAAGAGATGACATTGTGTTAGCATGCAGCTGTCACTAGTGTGAAGTGTAGAAACCCTGGACAGCACAAATCAGCCAGTCTGCACAACTGCAGCAACATGTGTCTTTGTCTGAAACGATACAGTGATACAAAGAAAATATAGGGGCGATTCATCAAAACCAGTAATTCTCTTGCCGATCTTGATGAGGGGACATTTTGGATCTGACGCTCTTGATTCAGTAAAAGGAGCATGTCTCAATAAATTGGGAGATGCGAGTAGTGGCAAGTGTCTCATCTGCAGTAAGATTTGTGGTCTAGCGAACGCTGCTGTTCATCATGAACTTGATAAGTGGGGGTCGCCACTGCCCTGTCCAACCGTAGTTGCACCCACTTTGTTGGAGCTGGGGAGAGAATAGCTGAAAATGTCACATTTTTTCAATGTTTTTTTTTGCCAGAAATCTGTCAAAAGAGCTTTCTCTCTCATAGTTTGAAAAGTCGGGTGGGAACCATAGGGAGAGACCTGACTAGTCCAGTATTGCCTGATTCTCCCTGGACCTCTCCAGTTGATTGACAGCCCATTTCTGTGTGTGTGTGTACACATAGGGTGAGACCTGACAATTAGATGTATTGATGCTGAAAGAAGGCCGTTGATATATCAAACTAGTTGGCTTTTCAACCCATGTTGCGGTGTTTCAGAGAAAGACATACCTTGGTGCAATCGCATGATTGTGGCAGTGTGACTCTAATTACAGGTTCCAATTTATAAAGAAAGTATTGCGTTTAATTGTACTGTATAAATCTGCATGACCTGAACTCTTCCTGATGCTTGATGCATGCAGCAAGGAGGTGGCCAAGAGGGATTCCCATGCCAGATGTAAGGGCACATTCGCAGATCAGTTTTTCTCATTTATATGTTATCCACTTTCCATCATTGGGCGAAATATGGAGAATTATATTGCAGCATCGGCAGTACAGACAATAATCTCATACAGTCTGTGCAGTACAAATTCTTGAACTCATGGTGGAGATGGTACCAAGTGGAACTTCAGTGTCACTGTACATCCTTGTAGTGCAGTACGATTCTGAATTAGTAATACCGCTGTGTACACAAGTCGCACTCTAACTTCATGTTGCCGCTGTGAAACAATACATTCTGTAGAGTTATTTCACATCTTCTAGAAATCCACTGATTGCAGAATAGGCATAAGCTTTTACATGCACTTACGCTTAAGTAATCATTTTGCTAGTAAGAATTTGTTTTTGCAAAGAAGCAGGCTCAGTACCATCTCCTTCACTTATCTGACATTCCTAATTTCATGCTATGTCACTGGTGTCGCTGTATAAGCAGTTACATGATTGCTCTACCTCCACTTTTTACACCCTCACAGCTGCTTTGATCCTCAGATGAACTTCTTGCAGATAGAAGTGAAGGTTGTTACATTTCTCTTTTCTTTGTTAGACAAGGTGAAATAATTGTCTGAGGCTCATATGGATTGCAGCCTCTGAAGGAAATGTGGCATACTTTTAGTTGCTTCACTATACAATTCACTTTGTTCTAATTGTCTACAACTTTTAATTAAATGTTTAATAGTATCTATGAGCGGATCAGTCAAAATTCTAATTCGCTCGTTCACCTGGATTTTCCTGGGATATTCGATTCGCAAAGAAATTATTCTCTGCAAATTTAAAGTGGTTATACAGGTCACTCTGTGTGACTGCAGACTTGATATTCCTCACAATACGCATAGTACGTGCTGTCAGGATTCTCTGGTACCGGCACCGACATGTATACTCAATACACTCCTATTACACTTGCTCAGCTTTGCTCAATACTATTAACTTGAACAAGGCTACGTGCTTCTTGTTGTAATAGGGCCGTAAGTATGCATATCACATACTTGCAGTCACATGATCGCATGGTCTCACCACTGTCATCGGAGGATCCTTACAGCATAAACTGTGCGTGGTGTTAGAATTCATAAGTCCGCAGTCATATACAGTTTGCGCATCCCGGGCAGCTGCCACAATTCACTTAAGGGCGCAATCACATGGCTGTATAAGGATCACGTCGCAAGTCCTGTATTTCTATCCAGCTGTGACTTTCAGGTCAGGAGAGACACCGGTCAGTCCTAGCACTGATGGTATTTGCCATTCATATAAACACAAAAATTTGTTTCTGGCCTATTCATCTGAAGATTTTTTATTGACAAGCTAAGATAACTATAGTGTAATTTCCCTTTTCTGATGGTCACTTCACACATTTTCAGGTCGTCTGATACATAAATGATAAAATGTGATTGGCTATAAAAATAGAATTTGGAAAAATTCCTTTGTTTACTGCATCACTTTTAGTGAATGCAATGCAGACTCCTCTTCATGTAAATGGCAATTTATTCTCAATCTTGAATGTAATTTGATGAATTGGCAGGGTGCACAGAACATTGGCAAACCTTGCCAATCTACTCAGTTATTGTATTTTACATTTAAAGTAATTTCTTCACATTTTGTTACTGCCTGGCGTTTGATAGAGGTTTCAGCAAGTAGAATAAAGCATTTGCATATAAACATTTTAAGCATAGCTTCCGAAACATTTTCGATGTGGGTATCCTAACCAATACATGATGAAGTTTTGCCTCTGTGAGTTCGAGAGGAGTAAGGATATGTGTGCACACATTGCAGATTTGTCTGCGGATCCGCAGCAGATTGGCCGCTGACAGCATTTTTCCATCAGGTTTACAGTACCATGTAAACCTATGGAAAACCAAATCCGCTGTGCCCATGGTGCAGAAAATACCACACGAAAAACACTGCGTTGTATTTTCTGCAGCATGTCAATTCTTTGTGCGGATTCCACAGTGTTTTACACCTGCTCCTCAATAGGAATCCGCAGGTGAAATCCACACAAAAAATGCAGGAAATCCGCGGTAAATCCACGGTAAATCCGTAGGTAAAATGCAGTGCATTTTACCTGCGAATTTTTCAAAAACGGTGCGGAAAAATCCGCACACGAATCCGCAACGTGGGCACATAGTCTAAGAGAGAGCTAGTAATACTATTGTGTAATAGTGAGTTATACTCTCTATTGTTACCACCCCTCTCTGACTATTCTACCACTCATACGAAGCAGCTAAGGACAATAGTGGCAGCTACAGTTGTACTCAAAAGTTTACATTCCCCGGCAGAATTTTTGCTTTCTTGGTCTTTTTTCAGAGAATATGAATGATAATACCAAAACTTTTTCTCCACTCATAGTTAGTGGTTGGGTGAAGCCATTTATTGTCAAACTACTGTATTTTCTCTTTTTAATTCATAATGACAACCCAAAACATCCAAATGACCATGACCAAGCGTTCATATACCCAATTTCTTAATACTGTCTATTGCCCCCTCTAACATCAATGACAGCTTGAAGTCTTTTGTGGTAGTTGTCAATGAGGTTCTTTATTTTCTCAGATGGTAAAGCTGCCCACTCTTCTTGGCAAAAAGGCTCCAGTTTCTGTAAATTCCCTGGGCTGTCTAGCATGAACTGCGCACTTGATATCTCCCCAGAGTGGCTCAATGATATTGATGTCAGGAGACTCAGATGGCCACTCCAGAACCTTAACTTTTTTCTGCTGTAGCCAATAACAGGTCGACTTGGCCTTGTGTTTTGGACCGTTGTCATGTTGGAACATCCAAGTACGTCCCATGCACAGCTGATGTTATTTGTGGGTTTTTCTTTGCATCCCAAACAATTTTCTTGGCATTTGTGGATGACATTTTTGTTGGTCCATTTGACTATGATTTTGTTTTTAAAGAGCCCCTTATTTTTCATTTGTTAATCACAGTTTGATTGCTGCTGACTGGCATTATCAATTCCTTGGATATCTTTTTGTATCCCTTTCCTGTTTTATACAGTTCAACTACCTTTTCCCATAGATCCGTTGACAATTCTTTTGCTTTCCCCCATGATCCACAATCCAGAAACGTCAGTGGCTGGATGAAAGATGCAAGAGTCTGTCTGGATCCCAGAAACTCACTCAGCTTTTATGCACACACACTGATTACAAGCTATTACCTTTAGTAGCCATTAAAACCCATTTATGTCAACTTCTGTGCATGTTTTCAGGCCAAAATCACTAGGGTATGTAAACTTTTGGTCCGGGTCATTTTGATGTTTTGGGTTGTTATCATGATTTAAAAAGAGAAAACAGAGTCGTTTGACAATAAATAGCTTCACCCAACCACTAACCATGAGTGGAGAAAAAGGTTTGGTGTTATCATTCATATTCTCTGAAAAAAGGCAAAGAAAGCATAAATTCTGCCGGGGTATGTAAACTTTTGAGCACAACTGTATGTATATGAAATAATATACATAAAATGTATTTCATTTTTCTACTAGCAAAACATGCATTGTGGACAATATGGAGCTTTTCCTGCTGACTGCACTCCCAAAATCCCAGTGCCTTTGTTAGTCTATTTTCTTTCCCTGCATCTCAGTGTCCCTTAGTGGTAGTCATCTCTGGTTTTCATGTTCAGTTTTCCACCTAAAATTCTTTGTAATTAAAGGGAATCTGTCAGCGGATTTTTGCTATGTATTCCGAGGGCAGCATGAGGTAGCAGTTGAGACACCAAATTGAGCGATATGTCACTTATTAGGCTGTATGTTTACTTACAATGAAGGTTTTATAGTTAGGATATTAGCATTGCCCTGACTAGTTGCCTCCTGCCAAGCTGTCAGACTCCACCCCTCCTGTAATATGCAGCTCACTTTCAATAGACAATGTATGCAGAAAGCTGTGGTATGGGGGTGCTTAGCTTTCTGATCTCTGCTACATCTAAGAACTCTGATTGTGAATCAACTGCTGCACCCAGTAAACTAAGAGATACATTGTTGGAATCAGGCTCACTTGCCCTATATTATGCTATGCTCAGTTTAAATAGCAAAAACTTGGTGATAGATTCCCTTTAAGTCATGAAAAAGGGGGAAAAATGTGTGGGTGCCACAGTGCTAAGATGGCAGTGGTCAATCTGCACTGGCATGGTGACTGCTCTGTAAGACTTGGCTTATTTGGCTGCAAGGACGTTCTGACACTTTCTCCTTCTTCCTAGCCTAAACACAAAAAGGAAGCAGTGCTGGGTGTTAGAGAGACCAGGGGAAAAACACATTACACTGGACAGTGACACTTTACCGGATTCCTTATCTGAGCAGCTGGTGCAGGGACCGGTTTCATTTTTAAGAAAAAAAAGGGAAAAATGTATTCATGGTGTGGACTCGCGTCACCGTGCAGTGAGATGATCCTCACATTTTGAGAAGTTCTGCAATAACGGATATAGTCATCTTTGATTCCATTCTCGTTTTTACTTGCATGGGCATATTTTGGGCTGCAAATCTTTTTTTGCTGTTTTGGTTTTATTAAAAGTGTTGAACTGTTTGGCTTTAAAGTCTCTGTGTAGCACATGGTGGACTGCAAAATGACTTAACCATGAATCCGGCAGGGAGCTCCTTCTGGCTGCAGAATCTGCATCTATGATTCGTTTTTACTGTTAATAATAATCTATACTGATAATGACCACACCAAAGTCCAGCTGATAAATTTGATGTTAGGTTAAATATCTGTTTCTGGAAAGTCTGTGAATCTATGGTCTAAATGACTATAAGCATAATATAAATGTGGAAGGTATCCAACATTCATACAAGTCACCGTTGAAAGGTAGTTCTCCAATTACTTGGTAACACTGATCTTCTCAACAATAAGTTCTATCAAATATGCTCTATTGATGGCTTCCATATATGAATTTATACACATATATTTATAGATATGCCATTGAAATAGAAATGATACTTATATGAAATTGTTTTAATATTGTAATTATTGTTCACATCCAAGTGCAATAAATAAGGGAGGTCTTTATCTGAAGAGAAGAAAATAGAGAAAGGTTAGCTTTACAGAAGGCTTTAAATGAATACCACCTAGTATGCTAAAATAAAATGCACTCTGT
This sequence comes from Ranitomeya variabilis, assembly GCF_051348905.1. Taxonomy (NCBI): domain Eukaryota; kingdom Metazoa; phylum Chordata; class Amphibia; order Anura; family Dendrobatidae; genus Ranitomeya; species Ranitomeya variabilis. Next base: position 114,797,421 of record NC_135235.1, on the reverse strand, counting down.
TTGGCAAGAGTTGGTGGAATAACAAACACCATTGGGAGATAGTCAAATTTGCTCCTTCTAAGGGTACCGTCACACCGTGCAATTTTCGTCGCTACGACGGCACGATCCGTGACGTCGCAGCGTCGTATGAGTATCGCTCCAGCGTCGTAGACTGCGGTCACACTTTGCAATCACGGCGCTGGAGCGATGCCGAGGTTCGCTGGTAACCAGGGTAAACATCGGGTTACTAAGCGCAGGGCCGCGCTTAGTAACCCGATGTTTACCGTGGTTACCAGCGTAAAAGTAAAAAAAAACAAACAGTACATACTGACCATCTGATGTCCGTCAGGTCCCTTGCCGTCTGCTTCCTGCTCTGACTGAGTGCAGCCGTACAGTGAGAGCAGAGCGCAGCAGTGACGTCACCGCTGTGATCTGCTCTCACTTTCCGGCCGGCAGACAGACAGAGCGGGAAGCAGACGGCAAGGGACCTGACGGACATCAGATGGTGAGTATGTACTGTTTTTTTTTTTTTACTTTTACGCTGGTAACCAGGGTAAACATCGGGTTACTAAGCGCGGCCCTGCATCGCTGGATCGCTGTCACACACAATGATCCAGCGATGACAGCGGGAGATCCAGCGACGAAAGAAAGTTTCAAACGATGTGCTACGACGTACGATTCTCAGCAGGGTGTCTGATCGCAGTAGCGTGTCAGACACTGCGAGATCGTAACGATATCGCTAGAACGTCACGAATCGTGCCGTCGTAGCGATAAAAATGCCACTGTGTGACGGTACCCTAAGAGGCCACTTTGTTGCTCATTCACTTCTGTCTCACGCCCAGCAGAAGCTGTCCTATTGCATATAATAAGTGGGAGCCATGTCTGGCTGTTGCTCAGAAAGCAAGATTTTGCTTGATATGTCCAGCGGCAGCAATGAAGTCTAAAAAGAGGTTCCCTCCATGTTGGGTGGGAGGGGGAAGGAAGGGATTTTTGCATTTAAAGGAAACACAAAAAAAGACTATAAATAGCAATGCTTTATATGTTTACATACCAACCACCTCATTTTGGTTGAAGTTGGAATTTCCTTTAAAGCATTTATTGGCTTTCATTGAGAAGTGACTTCCGGCTCGCTCAGCAAACACTGGAGCGATCCAGCAGGTCACAACTGGCAGAAGACGATTGGAACAATTGGAACAGTACCGATAACAGAAAAAGATGGCAGCTGGTAAGTATGAGACCATAGGCAAGGTACTCAGATTAGTGGCACCACTCTAGTGTTACAATTATAAAAGGTTTTAAACATCTATCTGGTTCCGATGATTTCGTAAACCAATTGCTTATAAAAAAATACAGTAAGTGACAACACTACTTCACTGACTGTTAATATTATGGTATGGTTGTTTCCAAGAATAAACGAAAGAAGGTGAAGAAATGATGTCACAGCACTTAAAGGGAGTCAGTGATATCGTAGATTTATGCTTGTCAATCTGAAGGCAGCAAAAACAGGGACAGAGACCCTGATACTAGAGCTGTTTTACTTACTGGGTTTTCTGCTGTAGTTTTCATAAAATCTCTGTTTTATTTCCTGCAGCTCTGCTAGTCCTCTCAATGGTTTGCTCTGTCTATATGCACTTAAACCATTTAATGACATTTTTCTCCCTCTACTGTGCAAGGGTAGAAAGTTGCTAATTAACACTGGAGGAAGTGGGAATAGCTAAAGCTCTTTATTTCTGAAAACTGCATAGTAGGAGCTCTTCACTGAGAGGACTAGCAGAGATTCAGCAGATAAAACAGTGTTTTATCAAAACTACAGTATGTAACCCTGTATTAGAAGGGTTCTGCCTCTCCTTTATGTAGCTAATGATGGGCAGCAAAAATAATGTGAGAGATTATTTTTAACTATTGCTGCTGTCTCATATTATGAGGATCCTTGAGTACCCAGATTAGGTAGTGATGGCATATCACATAACCCCTTTATAAAGCTGTTCATAGTAGGCAATGTTTGAATGTAGAGTTCATTAATTAATGAAATTATTCTCTAATAGCATATCTTCCTTGGCATTCAATTTTTATTGTTCTGGGGATTAGGAATTAGTGATCTTATTATTCTTATGAACTCCTGCTGCATTCAGCTGTGTCCAGGATAACTATCTGCATTCATTATTCCAGCCTGACATTTGGGTCTTCTGTAAAGTCCAATACCTTAATCATCCCATCTGGTCTAGTCCTGTTGGGAGACAAAAAAAGGTTATTTTTGCATGTGTGCAATGGCACAGATAATGTTTTGCATAGCAAAACTAACAACCCTTTTATTTTCCCCAAATTATTGTAGTTGGGTTCCACATTTTATATGGGATGATTATAGTACACTTTACCTATTACCACTGAAATATACTCAACTCTGATATTAATAACACCTCCCTTTAACCTGGGCGAGAGCAGCAGATCAAATTAGCATAGATTAACATAATAACCTACATTTATTCTTATTGTCCAGCCTTTAACAAAAAAGTTTGCAGAAATTGCTCCAAATGTATTAAGGAATATGCCTGTATAAATTTGGCACATTGGAAACCGTCCTAAAGTCCTATATAGGTATGGAGTAGTGGCAGCATCTTTATCTTTTCTCGTTTCAGTATTCATAAATTTGACCACAAGTTGAAGCCCATGCCCAGTTTCCCAGTTATTTTCCAATTTTGAAGCATAAAATTGCTACAGCCACACAAAAAAATACATAAAATAAAGTTACGTATATTGAAAAGTAATAAAATTTATCTCGGATAAGAGAAGCAGAAATGCTATAACACTGTATCACAAAGTGTACATGCATGCAGAACCTATGATAAAAATAAAATGAGCAAATACTCTGTAGTAAGTAAATAAAGTAACAGTACATTGTGATGCAGTGACCCCTGTGGCAGCTAGGGGGCGCTGTGTGTGCTCTTTGGGATATGCATGGAGGCATATTTGTTGTTATAATGGTGGTGGAACAGAGTCTGGCAGTGTTGTGAATGACCGATATGTGTCGCAGAGGGAGTCTGCGTAGTAAGTCTGATGCAATGTGGTTGTTCTGGGACCTGTAGTCCCTCGAGTTTGTGTAATGGTGTATAGTTAGTATGGGAGACATACTAGGCTAGTTGTGTGAGATGGGCGGGACAAACTAGCCACACATCCACACTCCCATCCAGGGGAGTGGTTAAGGGTATATAATGTGCCCAGGGTGTGGGTCACGTGTTCCTCTATGGTTCCAGTGTTTGGACCTGAGTGGTGAAGGTCCTGGAAGTATGTGTTGGATTTCCTGGGAGTAGGAATCCTGAATAGCACCTGGTTGGACTTTGCTATTGGTGACCTGGGTATTGGATGTTCCCAGCTGGGGATGGACGTCCTGAATAGTACCCGGACTGGCCACCTGTGTGATCCTGAGTAACCTGGGTGTTGGGAGGTCCTGGGAGTAGGACCGGATCCCTGAATAGCACGAGGTGAGGACCGGGATCTGCAGAGCCAGTGACAGCTACTGTGTGGGGGAAGCTACAGTCCTTCAGTGGGTCTGGACTGACTAATGTGTGCCGGCCAGGCAAGTTGGTGATCCCTGTGAGGCAGCTTACCCGGAGGAGGAGTGGACTGACAAGGAGTCAGCAGGTGGAGCAGGAGCTCCCGTCAGGTACTATACAGTCTGTTGGTGCTTGTGATGTTCTATGAACTGTGTGGTCTCCCACGGCAACTGAACGGAGTGAGGTCCAGCATGTGTAGAGACCGCGACCCAGAGTCACATGTGCTGTATGTGACTTGGGACATTGGTGAACTGTTTGGCGTACGGACACCCATGGTAACTGGACAAAGTGAGAGATCCAGCATGTTTAGTGTCCGTGAGACAAAGCCGTAAATGAAGTGTTTAAAGCTGCAAATTAATATCACCAGTTGGTGCCTGTGGTGTTTCATGAGATGTACATAATGAACTGTGCATAACCCGGTTTATGACACTTTAATAAACCGTATAGACTGTGTTTAAGCGACAAATCGTGCCTGACTTTGTCAATCTCGTGCCAAGCGAGTGTCCCCAATATGCTCAGTAAGAGCAACCTTACAACATGTAAACAACATAGGTTTTTGTACTTTGTACAAACAGGGGTGTGGATTCCCTTTTTGGACTGTTCCTTTTGTTTATATAGCTTCCCACTGCATGTGTCTGAACAGTCTAGTCTAAGTCCTACTTTACCCTTATCCATTTTTACGTCTGACACATAGTGAGGTGAGCTACAAGAGTTGGGTACTGTCCCAATAGGGTACACCTTGTTGTGGTGGGATGGCTTTTGCGTTTTGTTTTTTATCATAACAATGTTAGCTAAATACCCTGTGTTATGTACATGCACTATTACTATTTACTTACTATGGAGTATTTGCACATTTTGTTTTTATCTTAGTTCCTGCTTGTTAAATGGCCACAATGTGAATGCACATGTATGCATTGCAATTATACCAACATGTACTCTGGATCAAGAAACATTTTTTTTTTTTTGTTTAATGAAGTGTACATACCTGATAAAAAAATAGGTCTTTGGTAAGATCATACTAAACCATCCAAGTCCTAAATCCCCAGTACCTGACAGCTGGATCAACACCTGTAAACTAATTATATGGCTGCATCTCTCTTTTAAGGCAACACCATTGTGTGGGAAAAGTTTACAGTATATAGTAATACTCACATTTTCAAACTTCTTTAAAAGACCTTAGCTAGTCGAAAAGACAAGACAGGCAGACCAAGACCAGTCCTGCCCCATCTGCCAATAGCACACCCACTGAAGAGTGACTGACTTCCTTGATCCAGCCACACTGTGTGCGAAAAGTGTGAAAAAGTGAGAATTACTATATATTGTACACTTTCCCCATACAATTGGGTTTGTTATTATGAGCCTTAAAAGACAGATACAATCATATATTTAGTTCATAGGTATTGATCCAGCTGTCAGGTTCTCTTTAAAGGGGTTTTCCCACTGAAAACATTTATCAACTATCAACAGAACACATTTTGGGGTGTTTGGGGACCCTCATTCTCAGGATCAGTGAGGCCCCAGTGGTCTGACCCTGATGTTCACATATTAATCACATATCCTGTGTGAATTGAGCAGAAGGGACCACTCTTTTCAGTTCTATGGCACTGACGAAACGACTCTCTCCTAGTCCCATAAAAGTGAGTGGGACTAATAAGCTCACTTCAAGTAAATTAGTTACATACTTATGAAGGATAGTTTTCCAGATTATCTATACTGACATTTTACCATTTATTCCCCAAGCATATTTTTCTGTGCTAGATTAGATGCATTGCTACAATTGACATGCTTTAAATGTTAATTTCTTTGTTACTCTCTGTATATCCATCCTTTTACGAAACCACATATTACATTATCCTTTAACACCTTAGCATCAAACAGAAGGAAAACACAGATGGCTATTAAATGAATTGCTCATCAAGAAAAATATCAATAATTAATGGTGTTTCGTGTCCACGAAATTCCAAACAAATAGAATTAAAAAAAAAATCTGCCATACAGTGGGTACGGAAAGTATTCAGACCCCTTTACATTTTTCACTCTTTGTTTCATTGCAGTCATTCGGTAAATTAAAAAAAGTTATTTTTTTCTCATTAATGTACACTCTGCACGCCATCTTGACTAACAAAAAACAGAAGTATAGAAATTTTTGCAAATGTATTAAAAAAGCAAAACTGAAATATCACATGGTCATAAGTATTCAGACCCTTTGCTCAGTATTGAATAGAAGCACCCTTTTGAGCTAGTACAGCCATGAGTCTTCTTGGGAATGATGCAAAAAGTTTTTCACACCTGGATTTGGGGATCCTCTGCCATTCTTCCTTGCAGATCCTCTCCAGTTCCATCAGGTTGGATGGTGAACGTTGGTGGACAGCCATTTTCAGGACTCTCCAGAGATTCTCAATTGGGTTTAGGTCAGGGCTCTGGCTGGGCCAGTCACGAATGGTCACAAAGTTGTTCTGATGACACTCCTTTGTTATTTTAGCTGTGTGCTGGGGGTCATTGTATTGTTGGTAGATGAACCTTCGGCCAAGTCTGAGGTCCAGAGCGCTCTGGAAGAGGTTTTCATCCAGGATATCTCTGTACTTGGCCGCATTCATGTTTCCTTCAATGGCAACCAGTCGTATCCCGGCAGATGAAAAACACCCCCATAGCATGATGCTGCCACCACCATGTTTCACGTTGGGATTGTATTGGGCACGTGATGAGCAGTGCCTGGTTTTCTCCACACATACCGCTTAGAATTATCACTAATGATGAGCGGGTATACTCTTTACTCGAGATTTCCCGAACACGCTCGGGGGTCCTCCAAGTATTTTTTTCGTGCTCGGAGATTTAGTTTTCATTGCCGCAGCTGAATGATTTACATCTGTTAGCCAGTTTGATTACATGTGGGGATTCCCTAGCAACCAGGCAACCTCCACATGTACTCAGGCTAGCAGCTGTAAATCATGCAGTGTGTCAACAAAAACTAAATCTCCGAGCACTTACAAATACTCGGAGACCCCCCGAGCGTGCTCGGGAAATCTCGAGCAATGAGTATACTCGCTCATCACTAATTAACACCAAAAATGAACTTTTTTTAATTTCCCAAATGGCTGCAATGAAACAAAGAGTAAAAAATGTAAAGGGGTCTGAATACTTCCTGTACCCACTATATATGTAGAGTTATCCTACTACAGTGCATTGCTAAAAATTTAGTTTTTAATCACTTCAGGATCATACATTTTTTTTTTAAATACTGGGTGACTGACATCAAATATGGTTTTCCTTAAAGCTCAAAAAGATTGTCACTTATCCTTCCTTGACTTGCTCCGGAGCGTGAGCACATAGGATGTGAAGCTGGGACGTACACCAAGTTTCAGTGTGCATGCCTGGAAAGCTGAGAGTCAGTGGCCACATGATAGTTTGTCAGGGCGCACGCTATGCGCTCCACTGTCTTACCGCTTGCTACTCTGACTCTCAGCAGCTCCGGAGCATGCACACATAGGATACGAGGCTGGTACTTACACCAAGATTCAGTGCACGTGCCTTTAAAGTTGAGAGTCATTGTACAAGGGCAGGATCGGCCCTTGTGCAATGACTCTCAACTTTCCAGGCATGTGCACATCTGCCATGTGGATTACTAACAAGACATTGGGGGCAGTTTAATAGCAAAAGGCACATGACAGTTTCCCTTTAAAAGGTTGCACATTAGGTTGTCATCCCTGCGCTTTGATTTTTCATCTTCATCTATATATGTGTGCTCATAGCGATTTAGAGGGATGACAATTTACAGTATGCAGAATATGAGTGATAGATTAGATGTCACACCTTAAAAAAGTCATTTTTAGCAAATAAAATAATTAGCCATTTCTTTTTTAGTAATTTCAGTGTGTGTCAGTAGAAACAGCTTGCTGAAACAGGGATTAATGTGTGTTGTGGAGCTTCAGTAGGACACATTTTAGTGCTTATATTTTACAAAAAATGATACTTTGTGTACCTGTTTTTAAATAGTTTTAGGCCAGTATTTACTTGCTATATACATGCACGCAGTATAATATATATGTGTATCTGTAGAATATATATGGGCATTTGTGACATCTCCTGATGGCTGGAAGTCTGGTTTGTTTTTTTACCGTATTTGAACATTGCACGGCTGTCTGCTTTTTTAGTAGAACCCATTAGAGATGTACGTGGCTTAATCAATACATTTGGCAAAGTGCCACTTAATTTTGAACTTGTGTATTTAGTTACTTTTTTTCTTTTTTTACTTTTGGAGCAACTGTTTATTTATTTTGTAGTTAAATAAAAATTGATCTTAGCGGGTTTTTTTTATAGCGTTTCATTATTTTCTTATCTATTCTTATTATTGATAATAACATTTACAGAACTCTGCAGCAAATAATTTTTCAAGAAAAAATAAGTATGTCATTATGAAATATGAAGCGCGGCTTTAATTTGGCTTGTATTTTTTTCCCATTAGTTGGATGAACACAAATGTTTCGCTTGATTGATTATCTCACAACTATTCACTGTAAAATATTTTAGTATTGTAAAATTGTTTTATAGAAGTTGTACCAAGTTTTGGAATTAGGGTCAAAGCTCTTGAGAATTAACTTTACTTACAGCTCAGTTTCATGAGAGTCACACTTGTATATTGCAGAAAGCTTTGGGAAGATGCTGTTCAGTTATTAGGTGTATTATAAAAGATATACAGATGTAGCTCAATGGCTTGGGCTGCATTAACTTTCATCCTTGTGATATGTTTCTTGTGTATTAGTTTAACCCCATAGAATCCATTAATTTACATAGACTGACTAGTGACACAATACAACTGCCGATCAGGCAGACCAAAGTGGACAATGTGATCTGAGCAGTCTATAAAAGACCCGTGAGTGCACATAAACTGCCAGTATTTTCAGTTTACACAGGACGATACACAAACGAGAGCTATGATGTTTTAAACTGCATAAAAGATAATTTCACTTGATGAACGATCACTTTATTCGTTCATCAAGTGATAGGCAGCCTTGTTACAAAGCAAATTACTCATTAACAATTATCTTGCAGGGTAAATGTTTCCGTAATAATCAACCCAAATTTATCAAATCTGACATATCACTTTATGTGGCAGTAACTGTGGAATGTTTCAGCATATCCCAGTGATTTTGAGATTTGTTTTCTTGAAACATTATACTTTGTGTTAGCAGTAAATTCGATGTGTTTTGCGTTTATTTAGGAAAATATCAGAAATTCGACAAAAAATGTTTAAGAAACTAGCAATTTTCAAACTTTGAATCTTCATTTTTTTAATTCAGATACAGTGAAGGAAATAAGTATTTGATCACTTGCTGATTTTGTAAGTTTGCCCACTGACAAAGACATGAACAGTCTATAATTTTAAGGGTAGGTTAATTTTAACATTGAGAGATAGAATATGAAAAATTATACACAGAAAATCACATTGTATAAATTATACAAATTTATCTGCATTTTTACAGTGAGAAATAAGTATTTGATCCCTCTAGCAAACAAGACTTAGTACTTGGTGGCAAAATCCTTGTTGGCAAGCACAGCAGTCAGATGTTTTTTGTAGTTGATGATGAAGTTTGCCCACATGTCAGGAGGAATTTTGTTCCACTCCTCTTTACAGATCATCTCTAAATCATTAAGATTTTGAGGCTATCGCTTGGCAACTCGGATCTTCAACTTCCTCCATAACTTTTCTATGGGATTAAGGTCTGGAGACTGGTAATGTGCTTCTTTTTGAGCCACTCCTTTGTTGTTTTGGCTGTATGTTTTGGATCATTGTCTTGCTGGAAGACCCAGCCATGACCCATCTTTAATGCCCTTTTGGAGTGAAGGAGGTTGTCACTCTGGATTTTTACGGTACATGGCTCCATCCATTTTCCCATTGATGTGGTGAAGTAGTCCTGTGCACTTAGCAGAGAAACACCCCCAAAATATAATGTTTCCACCTCCATGCTTGACATTGGGGACAATGTCCTTTGGGTCATAGGCAGAATTTGTCTTCCTCCATACACGGCTAGTTGAGTTAATACCAAAGACCTAAATTTTTGTCTCATCTGACCACAGCACCTTCTCCCAATCACTCTCAGAATCATCCAGGTGTAAATTGGCAAACTTGTTGGGTCTGCACATGTGCCTTCTTGAGCAGGGGGACCTTGCGGGCACTGCAGGATTTGAAACCTTTACGGCGTATTGTGTTACCAATGATTTTCTTGGTGACTGTGGCCCCAGTCACCTTGAGATCATTAATAAGTTCTCCCCATGTAGTTTTAGGCTGATCTCTCACCTTCCTCATGATCAAGGATACCCCACGAGGTGAGATTTTGCATGGTGCCCCAGATCGATGTCGACAGTCATTTTGTATTTCTTCCTTTTTCTTACTATTGCACCAACAGTTGTCTCGTGCTCACCCAGCGTCTTACATATGGTTTTGTAGCTCATTCCAGCTTTGTGCAGGTCTATGATCTTGTCCCTGACATCCTTAGAAACCTTTTTGGATTTGTTCATGTTGTAGAGGCTAGAGTCAGACTGATTAATTGAGTCTGTGGACATGAGTCTTTTATAAAGGTGACTATGAAAGACAGCTGTCTTTAATGCAGGTAACGAGTTGATTAGGAGCGTCTAACTGGTCTGTAGGAGCCAGAACTCTTAATGGTTGGTAGGGGATCAAATACTTATTTTCACTGCAAAATGCAAATACATTTATACTAGTTGGTCCGTGCAAAATTTTCGCACATTGGTCGTTGGGGGCGCAGGCAATTTCCAAAAAAGCAAGCTGGTCAAATGTAAATGTATTTAATGACATGATGAACACAGACAGGTATTTATACAGTATATATAGATTGTTAATACAAAAAATTAGTTTGATAAGTAGAGGCCAAAAAATGTCTTAGCAAAATAAAATATCGCTGTTATAAAACCTCCTTATCCCCTTAAGCCCCAAGGGTGGTTTGCACGTTAATGACCAGGCCAATTTTTACAATTCTGACCACTGTCCCTTTATGAGGTTATAACTCTGGAATGCTTCAACGGATCTTGGCGATTCTGACAAGGTTTTCTCGTGACATATTGTACTTCATGATAGTGGTAAAATTTCTTCGATATAACTTGTGTTTATTTGTGAAAAAAATGGAAATTTGGCGAAAATTTTGAAAATTTTGCAATTTTCCAACTTTTAATTTTTATGCCCTTAAATCACAGAGATATGTCACACAAAATAATTAATAATTAACATTTACCATATGTCTACTTTACATCAGCACAATTTTGGAACCAAAATTTATTTTTGGTAGGGAGTTATAAGGGTTAAAAGTTGACCAGCAATTTCTCATTTTTACAACACCAATATTTTTTAGGGACCACATCACATTTGAAGTCATTTTGAGGGGTCTATATGATAGAAAATAACCAAGTGTGACACCATTCTAAAAACTGCACCCCTCAAGGTGCTCAAAACCACATTCAAGAAGTTTATTAACCCTTCAGGTGTTTTACAGGAATTTTTTGAATGTTTAAAAAAAAATGAACATTTAACTTTTTTTCACAAAAAATTTACTTCAGCTCCAATTAACAGGAGAAAATGGACCCCAAAAGTTGTTGTACAATTTGTTCTGAGTACGCTGATACCCCATATGCGGGGGTAAACCACTGTTTGGGTGCATCGCAGAGCTCGGAAGGGAAGGAGCGCCGTTTGACTTTTCAATGCAAAATTGACTGGAATTGAGATGGGACGCCATGTTGCATTTGGAGAGCCCCTGATGTGCCTAAACATAAAAACCCCCACAAGTGACACCATTTTGGAAAGTAGACCCCCTAAGGAACTTATCTAGATGTATGGTGAGCACTTTAACCCACCAAGTGCTTCACAGAAGTTTATAATGCAGAGCCATAAAAATAAAAAAATCAGATTTTTTCACAAATATGATCTTTTTGCCCCCAATTTTTTATTTTCCCAAGGGTAAGAGAAGAAATTGGACCCCAAAAGTTGTTGTGCCATTTGTCCTGAGTATGCCGAAACCCCATATGTTGGGATAAACCACTGTTTGGGCGCATGGCAGAGCTCGAAAGGGAAGGAGCGCCATTTGACTTTTCAATGCAAAATTGACTGGAATTGAGATGGGACACCATGTCACGTTTGGAGAGCCCCTGATGTGCCTAAACATTGAAACCCCCCACAAGTGACACCATTTTGGAAAGTAGACCCCCTAAGGAACTTATCTAGATCTGTTTTGACAGCTTTGAACCCCCAAGTGTTTCACTACAGTTTATAACGCAGAGCCGTGAAAATAAAAATTCTTTTTTTTTCACAAAAATTATTTTTTAGCCCCCAGTTTTGTATTTTCCCAAGGGTAAAAGGAGAAATTCGACCCCAAAAGTTGTTATCCAATTTGTCCTGAGTACGCTGATACCCCATATTTGGGGGCGAACCACCGTTTGGGCGCATGGCAGAGCTCAGAAGGGAAGGAGCGCCATTTGGAATGCAGACAGATGGACTGGTCTGCAGGCGTCACGTTGCATTTACAGAGCCCCTGATGCACCTAAACAGTAGAAACCCCCCAAAAGTGACCCCATTTTGGAAACTAGACCCCACAAGGAACTTATCTAGATTTGTTGTGAGAACTTTGAACCCCCAAGTGTTTCACTGCAGTTTATAATGCAGAGTCGTGAAAATAAAAATTAATTTTTTCCCACAAAAATGTTTTTTTAGCCCACAAAATTTTTATTTTCCCAAGGGTAACAAGAGAAATTGGATGCCAATTGTTGTTGTCCAATTTGTACTGAGTATGCTGATACCCCATATGTTGGGAAAAACCCCTGTTTTGGCGCATGGGAGAGCTCGGAAGGGAAGGAGCACTGTTTTACTTTTTCAACACAGAATTGGCTGGAATTGAGATCGGACGCAATGTCGCGTTTCAAGAGCCCTGATGTGCCTAAACAGTGGAAACCCCCAATTCCAACTGAAACCCTATCCCAAACACACCCCTAACCCTAATCCCAACCATAACCCTAACCACACCCCTAACCCTGACACACTCCTAATCCTAATCCCAACCATAAATGTAATCCAAACCCTAACTTTAGCCCCAACCCTAACCCTAATTTTAGCCCCAACCCGAACCCTAACTTTAGCCCCAACCCTAACTCTAGCCCTAACCTTAACTTTAGTCCCAACCCTAACTGTAGCCTTAACCCTAACTGTAGCCCTAACCCTAGCCCCAACCCTAACCCTAGCCCCAACCCTAACCCTAGCCCCAACCCTATCCCTAACCCCAACCATAACCCTAGCCCTAACGCCAACCCTAGCCCTAACCCCAACCCTAACCCTAGCCCTAACCCTAATGGGAAAATGGAAATAAATAAAAAAAATATATTTTTTTATGTTTCCCTAACTAAGGGTGTGATGAACGGGGGTTTGATTTCCTTTTTTATAGCGGGTTTTTTAGCGGATTTTTATGATTGGCAGCTGTCACACACTAAAAGACGCTTTTTATTGCAAAAAATATTTTTTTTGTGTTACCACATTTTGAGACCTATAATTTTTCCATATTTTGGTCCACAGAGTCCTGTGAGGTCTTGTTTTTTGCGGGATGAGTTGACGTTTTGATTGGTACCATTTTTGGGCATGTTACATTTTTTGATCGCTTTTTATTTCGATTTTTGTGAGGCAGAATGACCAAAAACCAGCTATTCATGAATTTCTTTTTTGGGGGTGGGGGGGCGTTTATACCATTCCACGTTTAGTAAAATGGAAAAAGCAGTTTTATTCTTTGGGTCAGTACGATTACAGCAATACCTCACTTACATAATTTATTTTATGTTTTGGCGCTTTTATACTATAAAAACTATTTTATAGAAAAAATAATGATTTTTGCATTGCTTTATTCTGAGGACTATTTTTTTATTTTTTTGCTGATGATGCTGTATGGTGGCTCGTTTTTTGCGGGACAAGATGACGTTTTCAGCGGTACCATGGTTTTTTTATATCCGTCTTTTTTTATTGCGTGTTATGCCACTTTTTGTTTGGCAGTATGATATTAAAGCGTTGTTTTTTGCCTCGTTTTTTTTTTACGGTGTTCACTGAAGGGGTTTACTAGTGGGATAGTTTTATAGGTCGGGTCGTTACGGATGTGGCGATACTAAATATGTGTACTTTTATTGTTTTTTTATTATTTAGATAAATAAATGTATTTATGGGAACAATATATATAAATTTTTTCTTTTTTTAGGAATTTTTTTTTTACACATTTAATTTTTTTTTTTTTTATTGGTCCCAGGGGGGACATCACTGTATAGTGACAGATCTCCGATCTGACACTTTGCAGAGCACTGTGTCAGATCAGCGATCTGACGTGCCCTGCACCTGGCTTACCAGCACTTGCTCTGAGCAGGCACTTGGTAAGCCACCTCCCTGCAGGACCCGGAAGTAGCCCCGTGGACATTTTGGATCTGGGGCCTGCAGGGAGGAGACGCTTGGTACAAGGTGAGCACATCGCCTTGTACCGATCTTCTCAGGGAAACACGCAGGGAGCGTGTTTGATCGCAGTGTGCCGGGGGTTAATGTGCAGAGGGCGGTCCGTGACCGCTGCTGGCACATAGTGCCAGATGTCAGCTGCGATAGTCAGCTGACACCCGGCCGCGATCGGCCGCACTCCCCCCGTGAGCTCGGCCGATCGCATATGACGTACTATCCCGTCACTGGGTATTAAGTCCCAGGTCACCTTGACGGGATAGTACGTCATATGGGATTAACGGGTTAAACACAACATTGGGGGTGATAATGTCAGCCTGAGTGACTTTTTTATTGTAAGTATCTCTTACGCAAACATGTATATTTTTGAAGCTTCTCACTAGTGTTGAGCATTCCGATACCGCAAGTATCGGCCGATACTTGCGGGTATCGGAATTCTGATACCGAGATCCGATACTTTTGTGGTATCGGGAATCGGTATCGGGATTAATATCAATGTGTAAAAGAAAGAATTAAAATAAAAAATAGGGATATACTCACCTCTCCGACGCAGCCTGGACTTTACCGCCGTAACTGGGAGCCGTTGTACCTAAAAATGCGCGCTAGAAGGGCCTTAGATGACGTCACGGCGCTCTGATTGGTCCGTAGCGGTCGCGTGACTGCTACGCGACCAATCACAAAGCAGTGATGTCACCTAAGGTCTTTCAGGCGCTTGAAAGACCTTAGGTGACGTCACTGCTTTGTGATTGGTCGCGTAGCGATCACGCGACCGCTACGCGACCAATCAGAAGCTGCGGACGTCTTCTAAGGTATTTCAAGCGCTTGAAAGACCTTAGGTGACGTCACTGCTTTGTGATTGGTCGCGTAGCTACGGACCAATCAGAGCGCCGTGACGTCATCTAAGGCCCTTCAAGCGCGCATTCTTAGGTACAACGGCTCCTGGTTATGGCGGTAAAGTCCAGGCTGCGTCGGAGAGGTGAGTATATCCCTATTTTTTATTTTAATTCTTTCTTTTACACATTGATATGGATCCCAGGGCCTGAAGGAGAGTTTCCTCTCCTTCAGACCCTGGGAACCATACAGGATACCGTCCGATACTTGGTGTCCCATTGACTTGTATTGGTATCGGGTATCGGTATCGGATTAGATCCTATACTTTGCCGGTATCGGCTGATACTTTCCGATACCGATACTTTCAAGTATCGGACGGTATCGCTCAACACTACTTCTCACTCTTGAAAATGCCACGAACAACTGGCCGTGTGTAAATACTGGTTTTAGTAGGAACAAGCCAGCTGTTTGAAGCATTTGTCCCTGTGCTTTATTAATGGTCATTGCAAATGTCCGTTTGACTGGGAATTGCTTTCTGCTCAGGTGGAAAGGCATAGTTGGATCAGAAGGTGTGCGGTTAATTCGAGGTATGATAACTGTTTGAGCAGAATTAATGAATTTTGCAGTGATTGTGTAATTGCCTAAAATAGTAATGACTAAGCTCCATTGATGAGTTCTTGTTTAGCGTAAAGATTTCTTAGCAACATGGTAATCGTATTTTTTTTCAAGACCAACTTATGAGGGGGTAAGCCGGAAGGGTTTAAGGAATTGAAAAACTCTAAGGGGTACAACTGTTGATGTTGTGGATCCTCACATAGTACAGTATCGCAACTTAGATAAACTTTTGACTCGCCAGGTATAATTTGAGTAACAACGTAATCATTAATTGCAGTACAATCTTCATTTTTTGGACACAAAATTGCAGTTGAATAGAAGTCGGAAACATTTTATTCATTGATTTGTGCGGCTTTAAAAACAGTGCTAATTAAGCTATGGTAATCGGAGTAACAATGTTTTGGTATTTTGACTGCATCAGGGGCAAAGTCAATCTGTATTTGTAAATCACCATTACCTAACTTTAGTAACTAGTCATTGAACACGTGATCATCGTTTTCTCTCATCTTTTGGGTTAATTTCCTATCTTTTACGTTTGGCCATAAAGGAGATCGTGTCACATTTATTTCTACTATGGCTGTTCTACTGGCGCGTCGTAGTACAGGTAAGACCTGTCAAATCTTTGCCAAACAAAATGATTTTACCTCCATATGGTAGACAATTGTTGGTGATGTCTTTCAAAAGCATATCAACAACTGTGAGAGCATCTTTAGGAACCATTGAGACTTCGTCCTAAATAATGAGGTCAGCATCCCGAAGTACTTGTGCATCATTGGTGTGTAGTCGCATCGATGATAAGAATGTTTCTAAGATGGGGACTAGCAACTTAAATAGGGAATGTGATGTTTGGCCTCCTGGTAGAAGATTTGCAGCAATGCCTGTCCATGCAACTGGCAAGACGACCCTTTGTTCACCTCGCAGTATGTGACATAACATCTTGTAGAGAAATGTTTTTCCTGATACTCCAGGTCCATCGATGAAGTAACAGCGGGGAAGTTTGTTTCTGACGGCGTGTAACACCTCATTTGCTGTTGCTTCCTGCTCTGCGTTGAGTTGGCTGTACAACTCTTCTTCATTTTTGCGCTCGTTGTCAATATCTTACATCTCGCTTGGCTGTTGTAAGTAAACTGGCTGTGGCAAATTAAATTGTTGACAGTTTGTGCCGTGTTGTTAGTAAATGTCTTGCAATTGTAGGAGAGCATTGTTGTAGGATTCGTCCGGTGGGTGTTGTCTTTGAAAATCTTCTGCTAAGGCGTGTCTGAATGTTTCCCACAACTGAGGTACATTGCTATGTTTAGAGAAAATGCCGATAATTGCAAAAATACATCTCAACTGGGATGGCATTTGGTGTTTAGCAGCCTCTTGCAAGCATTCCTTCCATTCTGCTTCATTAATCACCAAATGTAATTTTTCTGCAGCCTGGTGAAATGTATGGCACAAAGTTCCATCAACAGTGCGTAGTTGTGTGAAGGATTGGGGCCCTTTAACGTGTAATAGTAGTACATGAAGGCAATATCTTTCTGTGTGCTGTGGGGTAGTGTGGTACCACCTGCAGGTCATTTTTCCTTACTGCAGGTTTATGAAAATTTATGTTTAAACTGTATTTTGTGATCACATCGTAGATGTGTGGTTCGTTTGACTATTTTATTGCTGAAGGGGGCGAGTTTACCTTTCAAATGGTGTATCATTTGTGTGTGTGGGTGCAGCATGAACACAGATACAAAGTAATCACCGAAAAAGAGTGTTTAGAAATAATATATAAGGATCATTTATACAACTTGACTTTCTGTATTTTATTTTTCATATTCTATCTCTTAATGTTAAAATTAACCTACCCTTAAAATTATAGACTGTTCATGTCTTTGTCAGTGGGCAAACTTACAAAATCAGCAAGGGATCATTATTTCCTTCACTGTAGTTATACCACACAAAAACGTTAATAAATTACATTTACCTTATGTCTTTATTGCCGCATATTGGTTCCTGTAAACAGACAGTAAGAGATCTGACAAAGTGATGACATATCCTAGCAACATGCCATCGCTGTGTCAGAATGGAGTAGCCTTTTTTACTCTGTAGGATGTTACAGTGAATCTGTTTGGAAAATCCTAAAATATATCGTTGCAGAAATGTTTGGGACTAACACTTTTTATTCTAAATAGGTCAGCATTTGATGTACTTGTATTTCCGTTACTTCACCATGCATGTCTGCCAGAAGTTTGTAAAGTAACTGGAATGTGCTGAATGGAATACAAGGAGGTCCATTTTCTAATTCTGACAAGACCTAAAATGTGATTTTCAGGGTTTTAAAAATGGTCTATAAAATCATCCAAATGGCCATCATTACGCAGTCCTTGGTGAGAAAGATGTAATAGTGGGTCATGGAACCAGAGACCCTTGTCCATCATTGAAATGAAGTGGGGCCTGACTGCTTAAAGCAAACCTGTCACCAGATTCATGCTGCCCACACCACACACAGGATAAATCAAAGCCTGGCTGTACAGGGGCCATAATCATAAATTAAGACTAGTTAAATTCTGCCCCCAGCACCGCTCTAGGTGACTGACCAATGTCTTGCTATGAGAGAGAACTGTAGTGCAGTGATGCTGTGAGAACCAGGCCAGGGGAGGAGCCAGACTAGTCTCGTTTCTGGTTATGGTCTATGGCCCGATATTTAAGGTCTCTTAAACACCATAGCGTTTCAAAGTAAAATATTTTTGGTTGAAATTGTGCAGCCAGGCTATGATTTATGCTGCCTGTGGTTTGGGCCACATGAATCATGTGACAGGTTCCCTTTAAATATGTATCCACCTACAGTGCCTCCCAGTTTGTTTTGATGATATGATTTTGTCACAGGAGGTCTCCCACCAATCACAATAATGGTAAATATTATAGGCCATCAATAATCTAGTCTTATAAAGTCACTTTATTACCACGTTTTTGCAGTTATGGATAAATTAGACTAGGATTTGTTGCTCTGGCAATTCCAATGTCAGTTCTGAATGTGTCCTATAGCCCTCAAGGCCTCTTTACTTTTTAATGCATGAAACTCAATTAGTCATTTCTAAATAGTGCATTGATGGCAATTGTGTTTCTCAGAAAAGTTATGCTGAATATCAACATGATTATCAACTTTAATGATTTTTTTTTTTTTTATGGATGATATTTCAACAAATATTTCCTATGTGTAATTTGCAAGTAGCCGGTTTATTTTTGTTTGGAACGTTGAAATGTTTCAGAAAGCATCATATATTCTGGGGGGCTAAAACTGGAAACATCTAGCAAAGAATCGGTGTATGTGTAGATTAGCAGCATGTAACATCAATTTAGCGACCAGCAAAGTCAGCAGGATGTTTCTGTGTATGAGACAAGTACACAAAAGAATGCCCTTGAGGTGGAAAAAAAGTGAACTGCTATTTACTTGGTAGTGGACTGCTAAAAAAGGCCCCAACAATCTCCATCTACAAATAGGTTTCATTACTTTAAAGGGAACCTGTCACCATGAAATTGCAGTCCACTCTGCAGGCAGCATGTTATAGGGCAGAGTAGACTCATATTTAGTTAATTTCAGTATAACTGGTGATTTCATTATTTAGGTCTCTGCTCTTTCTGTGGTTTTTGGTTCTGTGGGCAGTCCGATCAGTGAGTGACAGTTTTTTTTATGAGTGAACTGTGAGACAGTGAGGGCCGCTATGTATCCCCCAGAATGTGCTTGGAAGCATACTGAACCATTGAAGAGCATTGTAATCACTGCCATGGTTGTGGTTACCATGCAGCATAAAAGTAAGTGTGGACTGGGTCAAGTTATTTGACCAAGTCAGTTTAGGAAATCCTGTCTTGGGCTTTTATTTTTGGAGAGATCTGTAGGATGGTAATGGGGTGGGTCTCTCCATCCAGACGGGGTCTTACAAGTGTCCCAAGGCCACAGTTTTCATTTAAACCTGCAATTAAGGTTTGGATGTATTAGTGCTGTATTGTATTTCACATGGAGCAGAGCTGAAGGCGCTGTGGACGTATGTCTGGCTGTGTGAAGCCAGAGTCAGAGACATGGGCAACCACAATGGCACCGGAGAACCTTAAGGGGTGCAAGTGGCAGCGGCACTGGACATTTGCATATTCCCGGCTGTGTTCCGGAAGTGAACAATTTCCTGTGTGCAGTATTTGGACAATAAAGGACATTTTATTTTCCTTGTCTGGGTCATTGTCTCACTAAGTTCACTGGTGGATACGCCACTGAATACAGTACATACAGGGTTAGCTGTCATGCACTGATAGGACCACCCATAGGACCAAAAAACCACAGAGAGAGCAGAGGATTAAATGATGAAATCACAGGTTATGCAGAATTTTTTTCTCAAAACTACATATCAGTCTGCTCAGCTCCTCCTGCTCTATAACCTGGTGCTTGCAATTTCACAATGACAGATTCCCTTTAAAATCTATAAAGCCAATAAATAGTCTGCCTTAGGTAACGGTATACACAAATTGCATCAGCAATTGATTTCTTTTGTAACAAAGCAATTTAAAGGGTTATCTAAATACATAAAATATTTAACTGTGGTAATCTAATTTAATCTTTACTAAACTGCATGGCGGATGTTCCTTTCATTATTATTACTATTAGTGATGTTAGCAGTTTCTCTAAATCATTGAGGTCTAAGGGGTAACGTTTCTCCTTATGGAGAGTGACATACCAGCTGGCTTGTCAAGGTAAGGCCTCTTTCACACTTCAGTCTTTTGGCGTCAGTCTGAAACCGCCATTTTCCTCAAATAGCGGATCCGTAATTTTTTTTTGGCGGATCCGCTATTTTCCCATAGACAAGCATTAGCGACGGATTGTGGCGGATGGTCGTCCGTTCCATCCGCCATGCGACGGATCCGTCCAAATTTGGCGGACGTCATCTAGACATTGACGGACATTATAATGTTTTTTGTCTGCGCCGAAATGGTGGTTCGCGATGGATCCGTCGCGTCCGCCATTCCATAGAATGGCTGCCTATGGGTGACGGATCTGTCTCGACCGTCATTTCTTCGGATCCGTCGCCCCAATCCGCTTTTTCAATTGCGCATGCTCCAAAAAGTAGATACTTTTCCCAGACAACCCCCAAGTAACTGATCCATCAAAAAAACGGATCCGTTAGAACCGTTTTATCAACAATTGTGACGGATCCGTCACTATGTCGGAGCAGACTGACGCCAAACAACTGAAGTGTGAAAGAAGCCTAAGGAGGCTTATTCGCCGTGCAATGCTCCTCTGGGAAATTAAATATGCAAATTGCCTCTTCTGAGAAAAAGAGGACTTAAACTCTATAGCGCCACCTGTTGGAAGTAGCGATCCTACAAGTCACAATCAACCCTTTAATGAGTCGTGAAAGGGTTGATTGTGACTTGTAGGATCGCTACTTCCAACAGGTGGCACTATAGAGTTTAAGTCCTCTTTTTCTCAGAAGAGGAAATTTGCATATCTAAATCATTGAAGGACTGATGTTTCTTGGGCCCTAGCGTGACAATTTTTTTCTGCATTATAAACTTCTATGTTTTGTCATTATCAGTAATAATAATTTATATATAAATCAGCATTTAAGAAGGTTCCAAGCTACAAGTCATGACCTCATATGTGGTCATCTTCCATTGAACCTTCTGGACCTTAACTGTATTCAATGATATTCTAGAAGGCCAGTCTCACTCTGCTCCAGTGGTATACCTCCAATGAAGGCAGACCACACAGCTACTTTAACCCCTTAGTGACGGGGCCATATTTTTAAAATCTGACCAGTGTCACTTAATGTGGTAATAACTCTGGAATGCTTCAACAAATCCCAGTGATTTTGGGACTGATTTTTTGTGACACATTATACTTTATGATAATGGTAAATTTAGGCCAATGTGTTTTAAAGGGAACCTGTCACCCCAAAAATCGTATCTGAGCTAAGCCCACCTGCATCAGGTGCTTATCTACAGCATTCTGTAATGCTTTAGATAAGCCCCCAATGTAACCTGAAAGATGAGAAATAAAGGTTAGGTGGTCCCGGTGTGGTCTGGTCCGAAGGGCATCGCGATCCGGGTCCAGCGCCTCCTATCTTCATTCAATGACGTCCTCTTCTTGTCTTCTTGCAGTGGCTCCAGCGCAGGTGTGCTTTGTCTGCCCTGTTGAAGGCAGAGCAAAGTACTGCAGTGCGCAGGCGCCGGGAAAGGTCAGAGAGGCCCTAAATGTCGCTAACTTCTGAACATGCCGCTATAGCCCGGAGACTCTAAGGCCACTATTTTGCTGTGAACTGCCATGGCAGACAACAGGACCACACAATCATGATCTCAGGGTGCCCATGTGGATAATGAGGGAGCCCCCACATATAGTAATTATTGACAGCAGCATCTGAGGGGTTAAACAGATATGGACGGTGCCAACACTGATTGTGGCTGATGCAGCAAGTTGTCTGCTGTAGTGTTCAGCCAACAGCTGCTGGATTGTCATCTGTAAGAGGATGCTATTCTCTTCTATCTCAGGTCAGTTAAAAGACATATTGGCGGTCACTCATGGGTTGGAGGTGCTTGGTGCTGAACAGTCCCACTTCCTGCCCTGCATCCACCCATTTCTGTAGCTTTGGTCCATCCTCCAAGCGCCAACATCCTTTGTGGTTAGAAATGTAATCAGATTCGACTGGCCAGTAAGCAGAGGGAAAGGCTTCTTCTTGGCCAGCCAAGCTTTCTGATGTTTTGATCAACCTTTTCTACGACTGTGAAAAAGGAAGGGGGCGCAATTGGGACTATTTGGATTTTGCTGTCATTTCCATGTGCTCTCCTGACGTGATCTAGATAATGCAAGGTTTTTGCCTTTTACTCTAACATATGTCTTCCTTACAAGAAGAATGTTGAACTAGTGCATTTTAAAGGGGTAATCTGGCTCAGAATGAATTAAAGCCAAAGTTAGTGGCAAGTACTAATTCATATTGCTGTATTGTCTGTGTCAAAGTGATAGTTATTATAAAAGTGTAACAATTTAAAAATATATTTTAAATTTTTATTTTCAAATTTTTTATATTTTTAATGGTATAAAATGTGAAAATTGAATTAAATTTGTTTTGATATTTTCATATGTCAAGCACTAGGGGTGCAGTTTCTCACATTAGACATGAAATCCAATCGTAGCTCACATTATGGTTGTTGTATGATTTTATTTATTTCGGAGATGTTTTTATGTTTGTTTTTTGCATGGTAAGTTGATATTTTATTGATACCATTTTGGTTATACATTATGTTTTGATTGTATGCTATTTTGCATTTTTGGGCAGGTGCCCTACAAAACTGTATTTCTGGCATTTTACTTTGGAGTTTTTAACTTTGTATTTTCACAGACTGGACTTTTATGGGTGCAGTGATACCAATTATGTTAATTATTTTTTTCATTTATTTTTAATGTAGAAGAAGGGTCATGAATGATTCATTTTTACGTTTTTAACATTATTGTTTTTTTCCTCTATTTTTTAGTCCCCTGTCAGAGACTTGACCATCATCCCTTGTCTTCGCTACATTCAGCAGTAAGAACACCGCTCACTTCTGCTTACAGTAGAGTGCAACAGTCAAATCATCCATAGCTGCTGCGCTCTGCACACAGTAATTAGCGGTGAGCTGTACCAGTAGGTCGGGCATCAGGACTGCCAGCTTTATTTGGTGAGAACAGATCAGGGAATGTGCCATTAGTGGTATAATGGTCTGATTTTCGACCTGTTTTCACTACTGGATGAAGTAATCCCTGCAGACCTGCTGCCTGGACCTTCTGTTACCTGCAGTCATTAGAGACTGACTGCATGCAAACAAATACAATTGGCAGCCTCTAGTGGCTGAAGAAAAAAATAATAAAGAAAGAATATTACTCCAGTTACTTTTATACTGTAATAAGTAATTGTGTATACATAAGAATTCCTCAGGAGGATTTCAACCCCCAAACTATTTATAAATATGTATGTACTTAAAATATTTGTGCACATATCAAATTATATGTTACATATGGCAGGTCCAATTATATTATGAATTGTATCATATACCCGTAAAAACTCACGGGTTGATTACTAAGGCTGGTTTCACACTTGCGTTTGGCTGGTCTGCGTATGGCTGCGAACATCCTCTGCTAAGCTCCCCCTACGCTCTAACTGCTTCCGCATGCGTCTTGCATACCAATCTTTAACATTGGGTATGCAGGGACATGCGGATGCGTTCCCGTGCAGTCAGCGTGCATGTCAAAACGACGCATGCGGACATATCACATACAGCGCATGTCCCAGCGTACTCAATGTTAAAGAAAGGTACGCAGGATGCGTGCAGAAGTAGTTGGAGCTTAACGGAGGATGTACGCAGCCATATGCAGACCAGCCAAATGCAAGTGTGAAACCAGCCTAAGAAATCAGCATTTGAATCGATATGCAAATGAGACATTAGTTGAAAAGCCTATGTCACTCCAGCTCTATACCCCACCTCCTTCTTTACTGACAGCCTCTATTCTATGTGATTTTAAGCAAAGGAGCCATCAGTCAAGCAATAGGAGGCGGTAATGGGCATGGAATAGAGCCGGGGTGATTTTAATTTCATAGTAACGGACAAATGAACTTGCTTGGTAAAGGTATTTCAGGACTTGTCTTTGAAAGAGCTACGTGTATAGAAATATTTTGGGATGTGATATCCTGCTGACAGATTGCCTTTACTAATAAAAAAATATAAAAATTGTCATACATCCCGCTAAGACTCCTAGCTTAACCGCAGAACCACAGGTCTCATGACCTGAACTAACAACATCATGCTCTTAGTTATGTTAGTCTGTAGCAAGACTCTTGAGAGTACTCGGAATATGATCCATAATATGCACAATTATGGTAAATATGCTCACAATATAGTCATGTGAATTAGCCTTAATAGGGTAAGTCTTGTGCTGTTAGATAGTTTTCCAAGTAGCAGTTGCTCAAAACAAGTAGACCGTGTTTTCTAAATACATCTCCCTTACAAGCATAACAAGCCTAAAGAACATAACCTGCAGCATGTATTTAGACAGGATGAGCTGATTGACTACAATGAGCAGTATCCATTTAAAATGCTTCTTAGGGTATGTCTCCACGGTCAGGATGGCCGGCGGTATCGCCGCAGCGGCGAAGCCTCTCGGTGCTAAGCCCCGCCCCCTTTCTGGGACGCGATCATGCCGGATGTGTTAACTCTTCACATCCGGGATGATCGCTCTCTCCCATAGGGCCCTGTGATATGCCTTGCGGGGACGCTGCGTCCCCGCAAGGTGTACGGACATGCTGCGATCTGAAAAGAAGCGCAGCATGTCCGGAGTCGCAGGGAAGACTGATGTGGGTTTCCACTCATAGTGGAGACAGGATTTCATAAAATCCCCTCCACTATGCTGGAACATCTGGACGCTGCTTGTTTGACACTGCAGCTCTGCGCAGCGTCAAACAAACAGCGCTTCCTAACCGTGGAAACATACCCTTAAAATGACTCTTATCCATAAATCATTCTAAAGTTGGTTCTAGTCTTTTTGCAAATAAAAGAATGTTAATTACAAAGATATTGGTTTGCTCTCAATAGCCTTTTGTAAATGTCAGCGGCTGGGGAGCATTTCTGGTAGGAGCACGTCTGAGGTTCTTTTTTTACTGTGCTAATCACGTATTTGTGTACTGAAGAGTGATCCAGTCTATTATATCTGACATTCAGATGAGTGCTCTGTGATGAGAGAACTTGGGTCGTGAAGGTCACTAAAAGTTGCTCTTTTGTTGTGTTTAGGAAACTGCAAGAGAATATTTATGCCAAAAGTTGAGTTAATTTCCCAAAATTTTGTTGTTGCTGAAGTATTATTTTTACCCATCACCTTGTTCCTTGTCCATTTTGCATGCAGTAAAAAAGTCTAAGCCAAAAAACCTTTCCAGTAGGTAGAATTTTGGAAGAGATCTATGGAATAAGAAGACATGAATCAGAAATGAATACTAGTTCATTGTTTGACTTACCACTCCAATTCCACTACATGTTAAGGTTAAGAACTTTAACCGTTCAATTTCTTCACGTAGGCATTTGTCGAGTATTATGTCGCTGAACAGTTCTGGTGGTAAATGTACATCATCCCAGAGCTGTGAGAGCTCACTCGATGTTATTGTCCATCTTCCTCCTACCTACAGTAGAAGAAATGTTCAAAGTTATTAGTACGTTTATAAGCATTCATAGGGAAAAGTACATATTTTATGTTGTAGAAATCTGTAATGTATGCAGTCTTTCCATGTTATCTTTATTTTATATCTCAAGAACTTAAATCAGGAGGGACAGAAAGAAGGACTAGAAAACAAAGTGATTTCCTAAAGTAAAACAAAACAGTTTTCTAGATTTATATAAATAAGTCTTAATCATTGATTATAGTTAGCAACTTTCTAATTCTAATGACTTCTATTTGTTACCATTTTTAAGATATCTGCTTGTAATAAAAATTTTCTTCGGCCTCATTGAGCTGTCACATACTCCAAAAACCATCCGAGTTTTATAGGTGTTTTAGATCCCACTGCAGGCATTCTTCCCACTGCCGGAGGACTTGTGTCTCCCTGTCTAAATGAAGCAGCAGTCATTTATATGTGTTCCTGCTGTATGTGATGGAGAGCATGAAGTCCTAGTGTGTACATTGTCCTGCATGTGTATGCATGTGCAGTCCTGTAACTTGAAGTTCATGGGGCCCAAGGCAAAAGCTCCAATGGGGCCTCCAATTATTGAAAGTCTTTTCATAAGGGCCAAAGGGTTTCTTTGGGCCCCTTGGGCTTCAGGGCCCGGGTGCGATTGCAACCCCTGCACCTATTGTAGTTACGTCCCTGCGCCTGTGCACTGATAATAACTGGGCATGCTGCGAGGACACACAATGGCTGGGCGCATTCTCCTTCCTGGTTCCCATTGTTGATGCCACTCGTACACCAGGAAGTGGTCAAGTGGGTGAATGAGCCCAGCCAGTTTCAGTGTGCGAGCACACACGAAAGGCAGCCCTAATAGTCAGTGCTGTCCGTCAGAAGCATGGGCAGTCCCCAATAGGCTAATTGAGAGCGCATAATGGTGCATCCTACTCAATGTCTAGCATCTAAGCCCCCTTATTTGCATATGGATTAAAAGTTATTTCTGCAAACACTTTACCAGTAACAATTACAGCAATAGAATGATTTTTACAGTTGTGAAGTCCACTATATCACTGTATAATTTGTATAAAAGGCATTTTGGGGGTCACAGACTCTGTTTGAAGTCTATACAGACCAAGAACCTTTGAAGATTTTCTATAACTTTAGACAGGCAAACAGCAGTTCAAATGTATCTCCTCTCTTGCTTCCAGGCTTGTTTACGCTGATTCCTGTTGAGATTTCTACAACGTTTGTTCTGCTTTTATATTGTGCTGACAAATGATACAGTTTTAGCAACTCAAAGCTACAGAAATATTAGTCTTGTACTAGTTTTCTGCCTCACTAATAGCAAGAACCAGGGGAGGTGCTGAGGCCCAAAACATAATAGGATGTTAAATAATGTTTAATTACAAAATGATCAGGCTTTATTTGCATAAAACAACAACAAAAACCAATTAATTAACAAACACAAAGTAGTTTTCTTAATCTTTGATGCTATTGTATAGAACATT
Organism: Ranitomeya variabilis; assembly: GCF_051348905.1. Classification (NCBI taxonomy): domain Eukaryota; kingdom Metazoa; phylum Chordata; class Amphibia; order Anura; family Dendrobatidae; genus Ranitomeya; species Ranitomeya variabilis. The sequence goes on along the minus strand of NC_135235.1, from coordinate 114,770,327 downwards.
CCACTCCTGACTAGAATTAACCAGAATATATTCAATAGATTGTACTTTCGCTCTAAATCAACATTCAGGGCAACAGCTGGGAAATTGAACTGCATGAAAATAATCAAGACTGGAAAGGGTTTATACAATGAGTGAAATAAGTATTGAACATGTCACCAATTTTCTAAGTATTGTTAATATATTTCAAAAGGTGCTATTGACATGAAATTCTCACCAAATGTCAGTAACAACAAATCCAATCCACAAAAGCAAAGAAATCAAACCATAGATTTCCATAAATTATATGTAATAATGAGAAATAACACAGAGAAAAAGTATTGAACACATGAAGAAACAAAGGTGCAAAAAGCTACGGAATGTCGTGACACCAGCTGAAATCAACCAGTAATTAGAAAGCAATTCTGCCACTTAGTGAAAAATAAAATCAGCTGGTTCAACTGATGGCCTATAAAAGGTGTTTCATTACGAAGGTGCCACACAAAAAACCTCATGATGTGCAAAACCAGTGAACTGTTTCAAGACCATTGCAACCCTATTGTTGCAAAACATACTGATGGCATTGGTTACAAAATAATTTCTAAACTACTGAAGGTTCCAGTGAGCACTGTTGGGACCATAATCCAGAAAGGCAAATAACATAATTTCAACTATAAACTGTCTACGACCAGGTGCTCCCCATAAGATTTCAGAATAAGGGCTGAAAAGAATTATCATAAGACTTGTCTAAGAGCCAAGCACCACCTGTGGAGAGCTACAGAAAGACCTGGAATCAGCAAGTACAATTGTTTCAAAAACGAAGTAATGCTCTCAGCCTCTAACACTGGTGGGTGTGGACCCACTGCACCACGAGCTGGGGTTACCTTGCAGGAGCATAACCAAGTGACTACCGGGTATTCACTAGACCCTCTGATGGTGAGGATAGGTGTGGCCACCTGTAGTCACCAGGACCACTCCAGGGCAGTCCCCAGGTCTGTAGCAGGTGACCAGAGGGTCAGAAACAGGGGTACAAGATACAAGTGAATGGAAGCAAAGACATGGTCAGACAATCTGAGGTCAGGGCAGGCAGTACGGGTTCTATATATATATAGCCGAGGTTAGGATAAAAGGGTAGGCAAGCTTGGTCAGAAGACAGGAGAGACAATACTTCACATGAATTTTTACAGAAAATGAGCTAGAATCTTAGATCAGGCAAGGAGTAGTGGGAGGAGCTTCCTAATAAATCCCCTGCTTAGGGATAGGCCAGAGGATCTCACCTCTGCAGGACACCAAGGTGTTAAATACCTGTAGAAAGTGGCTGTGCCTCCCTATAGCCAGGTGGAAACTTACCTGCAGCAGGAGGATGCAGCAGTGTTGGAAATGCTAAAAGAGCCAGCTCGGCGAGACTGTGAAGAGCAGCGAGGTGACCGCAGTAAGTAGAGTGGCACTTACTATCTGTGGTAGTCAATGACATGACACCGCCTTCATGGCTTGTATGCACTCTCACAGCACAAGATTCCTTTGCTGAATAAAAAGCATGTTCAACCTCTTTTAAAGTTTGCTCAACAACATTTAGACAACCCATGTGAAGTACTCGGAGAATATAGTCTGGTCAGATGAGACCAAAATTGAACTCTGTGAATGCCATATTACTAGTGTTGAGCATTCCGATACCGCAAGTATCGGGTATCGGCCGATACTTGCGGGTATCGGAATTCCGATACCGAGATCCGATACTTTTGTGGTATCGGGTATCGGTATCGAAACAACATTAATGTGTAAAATACAACATTAATTTGTAAAATAAAGAATTAAAATAAAAAATATTGCTATACTCACCTCTCCGACGCAGCCTGGACCTCACCGAGGGAACCGGCAGCGTTGTTTGCTTAAAATGCGCGCGTTTCCTGCCTCCCGCGACGTCACGGCTTCTGATTGGTCGCGTGCCGCCCATGTGGCCGCGACGCGACCAATCACAGCAAGCCGTGACGTAATTTTGAGGTCCTGGAAGCTTAATTCTAGGCATTCAGGATTTTAAAATTACGTTCCGGCTTGTGATTGGTCGCGTCGCGGTCACATGGGCGACGCGACCAATCACAAGCCGTGACGTCACGGGAGGCAGGACACGCGCGCATTTTAAAATTACGTCACGGCTTGTGATTGGTTGCGTGCCGCCCATGTGGCCGCGACGCGACCAATCACAGCAAGCCGTGACGTAATTTCAGGTCCTGTATGCCTATTTCTGCATTCAGGACCTGAAATGACGTCACGGCTTGCTGTGATTGGTCGCGTCGCGGCCACATGGGCGGCACGCAACCAATCACAAGCCGTGACGTAATTTTAAAATGCGCGCGTGTCCTGCCTCCCCTGACGTCACGGCTTGTGATTGGTCGCGTCGCCCATGTGACCGCGACGCGACCAATCACAAGCCGGAACGTAATTTTAAAATCCTGAATGCCTAGAATTAAGCTTCCAGGACCTCAAAATTATGTCACGGCTTGCTGTGATTGGTCGCGTCGCGGCCACATGGGCGGCACGCGACCAATCAGAAGCCGTGATGTCGCGGGAGGCAGGAAACGCGCGCATTTTAAGCAAACAACGCTGCCGGTTCCCTCGGTGAGGTCCAGGCTGCGTCGGAGAGGTGAGTGTTGTGATCCGCTTTTTGGCTCCCCTGGTGGTGGCTGGTGGTACCGGAGACTTGTGTGTGCTTTTCTGCCTCAGCTCACCTGCTTCCATCAGTTTTGGGAGTTCCCTATTTAGCCTTGCTCTCCAGTCACTTCCTTGCCGGTCATCATTGTAACCTGAGTCATTCAGTTGCATGTTCCTGCTACTAGTCTGCTGATCAGCTAAGTGGACTCTTGTCCTTATTGTTTTGTTTTTCTTGTCCAGTTACAGTTTTGTCATTTCCTGTTACTGGAAGCTCTTGTGGACTGAAATTGCCACTCCTGTGTCATGAGTTGACACAGGAGTCTTAAAGTAATTTCAGGATGGGTTTTTGAAAGGGTTTTTCAGCTGACCGTGAAGTCCTCTTTTGTATCCTTCCTCTATCTAGTAAGTGGACCTCGCTTTGCTAAATCTACCTTCATACTGTGTATGTCTTTTCCTCTGAACTCACCGTTAATATACGTGGGGGCTACTATCATCTTTGGGGAATTTCTCTAGAGGTAAGCCAGGTCTGTTCCTTCCTCTTCCAGGCGTAGTTAGTTCTCCGGCTGGTGCATGGCATCTAGGCAGCCGTAGGAATGCTTCCTGGCTACTGTTAGTTGTGTGGTAGATTTAGGTCACGGTCAGCTTGAGTTTCCATCACCCGAGAGCTAGTCTGTTATTTTTGTGTTTCTGATGTTCCCATGCCATTGGGGAATCATGACAGTATGACCGGCCCACTGTTAAAGTAATTGGCAGAAGAAAGGAGAGTAAAAGAAGTCTGTAGATTTTTTTTTTTTATTTTTTATTTTTTTTCCTCTCATGTTTGCTACTTAGTTGGCTCAGTTGTATTTCTGCTCTATTTACAGCCTTGCCTTTCTCTCCTTCTAATCCTTGAATGGCTCTGATCTCTCCGGTTTAAGGATGGACCCTCAGAGTTTGGCTGCAGGTTTAAATAATCTTGCTACGAAGGTTCAGAATTTACAAGATTATGTTATACGTACTCCTATTTCTGAACCTAAGATTCCTACACCAGAGGTATTTTCCGGAGATAGATCTCGGTTTCTGAATTTCAAATGTAATTGTAAATTATTCCTTTCTCTCAGACCTCACTCCTCTGGAGATCCTGTTCAGCAAGTTAAGATTGTGATTTCTTTGCTGCGAGGTGACCCTCAAAATTGGGCATTTTCATTGACACCAGGGGATCCTGCGTTGCTCAATGTGGATGCGTTTTTTCTGGCTTTAGGGTTGCTGTATGAGGAACCTAATTTGGAGATTCAAGCTGAAAAAGCTTTAATAGCCCTGTCTCAAGGGCAAGATGAAGCTGAGATATACTGCCAAAAATTTCGTAAATGGTCTGTGCTTACTCAGTGGAATGAGTGTGCCCTAGCGGCAAATTTCAGAGAGGGCCTTTCTGATGCCGTTAAGGATGTCATGGTGGGGTTTCCTACGCCCACAGGTCTGAATGAGTCCATGACAATGTCGATTCAGATTGATCGGCGTTTGCGGGAGCGCAAACCCGTGCACCATTTGGCGGTATCTTCTGAAGGGACGCCAGAGAAAATGCAATGTGACAGAATTCTGTCAAGAAGCGAGCGGCAGAATTATAGGCGCAAAAATGGCTTGTGCTTCTACTGTGGTGATTCCGCGCATGTTATATCAGCATGCTCTAAACGTACTAGGAAGGTTGACAAGTCTGTTTCTATTGGCACTTTACAGTCTAAATTTCTTCTGTCTGTAACTCTGATTTGTTCATTATCAGTTATTACCGTGGATGCCTATGTGGACTCTGGCGCCGCTCTGAGTCTCATGGATTGGTCCTTCGCCAGGCGCTGTGGGTTTGATTTGGAGCCTCTGGAAGTTCCTATACCTCTGAAGGGTATTGATTCTACACCTCTGGCTTGTAATAGACCACAGTTCTGGACGCAAGTGACTATGCGTATGACTCCAGACCATCAGGAGATGATTCGCTTCCTCGTGTTGTATAATTTACATGATGTTTTAGTGCTTGGATTACCATGGTTACAATCTCATAACCCAGTACTGGACTGGAAAACTATGTCTGTGTTAAGCTGGGGATGTCGGGGGGCTCATGGGGACATACCTTTGGTTCCTATCTCGTCATCTATTCCCTCTGAGATTCCTGCATTTTTGTCGGATTTTTGGGATATTTTTGAAGAGCCTAAAATTGGTTCTCTCCCTCCCCACAGAGAGTGTGATTGCGCCATAGATCTGATTCCAGGCAGTAAATTTCCAAAGGGTCGTTTGTTTAACCTATCTGTACCTGAGCATGCTGCCATGCGAGAATATGTTAAGGAGTCCCTGGAAAAGGGACATATTCGTCCTTCTTCATCACCTTTAGGAGCTGGGTTTTTCTTTGTCTCTAAAAAGGATGGCTCGCTGAGGCCTTGTATTCATTATCGACTCCTGAATAAAATTACTGTCAAATATCAGTATCCGTTGCCGCTGCTTACTGATTTGTTTGCTCGCATAAGGGGGGCTAAGTGGTTCTCCAAGATTGATCTCCGTGGGGCGTATAATTTGGTGCAAATTAAGCAAGGGGATGAGTGGAAAACCGCATTTAATACGCCTGAGGGCCACTTTGAGTATTTAGTAATGCCTTTCGGCCTTTCTAATGCGCCTTCAGTTTTTCAGTCCTTTATGCATGATATTTTCCGTGAATATCTGGATAAATTTATTATTGTGTATTTGGACGATATTTTGATTTTTTCTGAGGACTGGGAGTCTCATGTCCAGCAGGTCAGGAGGGTTTTTCAGGTCTTGCGGGAGAATTCTCTGTGTGTAAAGGGTTCTAAGTGTGTTTTTGGGGTTCAAAAGATTTCCTTTTTGGGGTACATTTTTTCCCCTTCTTCTGTTGAGATGGACCCTGTCAAGGTTCAGGCTATTTGTGACTGGACGCAGCCTACTTCTCTAAAGGGTCTTCAGAAGTTCTTGGGCTTTGCTAATTTTTATCGTCGATTTATAACTGGTTTTTCTGGTGTTGCTAAGCCTCTTACGGATTTGACTAAGAAGGGTGCTGATGTTGCCAATTGGTCCTCTGCCGCTGTGGAGGCCTTTCGGGAACTTAAGCGCCGCTTTTCGTCTGCCCCTGTGTTGCGCCAGCCCGATGTCTCTCTCCCCTTTCAGGTTGAGGTCGATGCTTCCGAGATCGGAGCGGGGGCGGTTTTGTCGCAGAAAAGTTCCGATTGCTCAGTGATGAGACCTTGTGCGTTCTTTTCTCGAAAATTTTCTGCCGCCGAAAGAAATTATGATGTCGGTAATCGGGAGCTTTTGGCCATGAAGTGGGCATTTGAGGAGTGGCGTCATTGGCTTGAGGGTGCTAGACATCAGGTGGTGGTTTTGACTGATCACAAGAATCTGATTTATCTTGAGTCTGCCAGGCGCCTGAATCCTAGACAGGCGCGCTGGTCGTTGTTTTTCTCTCGGTTTAATTTTGTGGTCTCATATCTACCAGGTTCTAAGAATGTGAAGGCGGATGCCCTTTCTAGGAGTTTTGAGCCTGATTCCCCTGGTGATTCGGAACCTACAGGTATCCTTAAGGATGGGGTGATATTATCCGCTATTTCTCCAGATCTGCGACGTGCTTTGCAAGAGTTTCAGGCAGATAGACCTGATCGCTGTCCACCTGGTAGACTGTTTGTTCCTGATGATTGGACCAGTAGAGTCATCTCGGAGGTTCATTCTTCTACGCTGGCGGGTCATCCTGGAATTTTTGGTACCAGGGATTTGGTGGCTAGATCCTTCTGGTGGCCATCTCTGTCTCGTGATGTGCGTGTTTTTGTGCAGTCTTGTGATGTGTGTGCTCGGGCCAAGCCTTGTTGTTCTAGGGCTAGCGGGTTGTTGTTGCCCTTGCCTATTCCGAAGAGGCCTTGGACGCACATCTCGATGGACTTTATTTCTGATCTTCCTGTCTCTCAGAGGATGTCTGTTATCTGGGTGGTGTGTGACCGTTTTTCTAAGATGGTTCATTTGGTGCCATTGCCGAAGTTGCCTTCCTCGTCTGAGTTGGTTCCTTTGTTTTTTCAAAATGTGGTTCGCTTGCATGGTATTCCTGAAAATATCGTTTCTGATAGGGGTACCCAGTTCGTTTCTAGATTTTGGCGGGCATTCTGTGCCAGGTTGGGCATTGATTTGTCTTTTTCGTCTGCCTTCCATCCTCAGACTAATGGCCAGACGGAGCGAACTAATCAAACTTTGGAGACGTATTTGAGGTGTTTTGTGTCTGCGGATCAGGATGATTGGGTTGCCTTTTTGCCGTTGGCGGAGTTTGCTCTTAATAATCGGGCCAGTTCTGCCACTTTGGTTTCCCCTTTCTTTTGCAATTCGGGGTTTCATCCCCGTTTTTCTTCTGGTCAGGTGGAGTCTTCGGATTGTCCTGGAGTAGATGCTGTGGTGGATCGGTTGTATCGGATTTGGGAACAAGTGGTGGACAATTTGAATTTGTCCCAGGAGAGGACTCAGCAGTTTGCTAACCGCCAGCGTCGGGTTGGTCCTCGCCTTCGTGTTGGGGACTTGGTGTGGTTGTCTTCCCGTTTTGTCCCAATGAGGGTTTCTTCTCCTAAATTTAAGCCTCGGTTCATCGGTCCCTATAGGATTTTGGAGATTATTAACCCTGTTTCCTTTCGTTTGGACCTTCCGGCATCTTTTGCTATCCATAATGTGTTCCATCGGTCGTTGTTGCGGAGATACGAGGTGCCGGTGGTTCCTTCTGCTGGGCCTCCTGCTCCTGTGCTGGTTGAGGGTGAATTGGAGTACGTTATAGAGAAGATCTTGGACTCCCGTATTTCCAAGCGGAGACTCCAGTACCTGGTTAAATGGAAGGGCTATGGTCAGGAAGATAATTCTTGGGTAACTGCCTCTGATGTTCATGCCTCGGATTTGGTTCGTGCCTTTCATAGGGCTCATCCAGGTCGCCCTGGTGGTTCTTGTGAGGGTTCGGTGCCCCCTCCTTAAGGGGGGGGTACTGTTGTGATCCGCTTTTTGGCTCCCCTGGTGGTGGCTGGTGGTACTGGAGACTTGTGTGTGCTTTTCTGCCTCAGCTCACCTGCTTCCATCAGTTTTGGGAGTTCCCTATTTAGCCTTGCTCTCCAGTCACTTCCTTGCCGGTCATCATTGTAACCTGAGTCATTCAGTTGCATGTTCCTGCTACTAGTCTGCTGATCAGCTAAGTGGACTCTTGTCCTTATTGTTTTGTTTTTCTTGTCCAGTTACAGTTTTGTCATTTCCTGTTACTGGAAGCTCTTGTGGACTGAAATTGCCACTCCTGTGTCATGAGTTGACACAGGAGTCTTAAAGTAATTTCAGGATGGGTTTTTGAAAGGGTTTTTCAGCTGACCGTGAAGTCCTCTTTTGTATCCTTCCTCTATCTAGTAAGTGGACCTCGCTTTGCTAAATCTACCTTCATACTGTGTATGTCTTTTCCTCTAAACTCACCGTTAATATACGTGGGGGCTACTATCATCTTTGGGGAATTTCTCTAGAGGTAAGCCAGGTCTGTTCCTTCCTCTTCCAGGCGTAGTTAGTTCTCCGGCTGGTGCATGGCATCTAGGCAGCCGTAGGAATGCTTCCTGGCTACTGTTAGTTGTGTGGTAGATTTAGGTCACGGTCAGCTTGAGTTTCCATCACCCGAGAGCTAGTCTGTTATTTTTGTGTTTCTGATGTTCCCATGCCATTGGGGAATCATGACAGGTGAGTATAGCAATATTTTTTATTTTAATTCTTTATTTTACACATTAATATGGATCCCAGGGCCTGAAGGAGAGTTTCCTCTCCTTCAGACCCTGGGAACCATCAGGAATACCGTCCGATACTTGAGTCCCATTGACTTGTATTGGTATCGGGTATCGGTATCGGATTAGATCCGATACTTTGCCGGTATCGGCCGATACTTTCCGATACCGATACTTTCAAGTATCGGATGGTATCGCTCAACACTACATATTACACACCATATTTGGAGGCCAAAAGAAAGGCACTGCAAATCACCACAAAGATACTAAAACATCCCACATGTGGGAACATCATGGTTCGGGGATGTTTTTCAACATTTGTCACTGGCAAACCTCATCTGATTGAAAGAAGGATGAATGAACAAATTTAATGAGACATTCTTGATAAAAATCTGCTGCCATCTACCAGGATGATGACGATGAAATGAAGGTGGACATTTCAGCAGCACAATGGCTCCAAACACACAGCCAAGGAAACTCTCAATTGTTTTCAGAGAAAGAAAATAAAGCTGCTAGAATGTCACTGCCAATCACCTGTCCTGAATCCCATAGAAAACTTATGGAAGGAACTAAAACTCAGAGTTCATATTAGCCAACTGATCTTTAGGATTCGAAGAGCATTTGTGTGGAAGAATGGGCCAAAATCACATCTAAGCAATGCATGCGAGTAGTTTCTCCATGCAGGAGCTGCCATTATCAACAAAGGCTTTTGTATGAAGTATTAAATAAACGTCAGTGTAGTCAATATATTTTTCTGGGTCATTTCTCAGTGAGAATTTTAATGTGAGTGAGTTATGGTGTGAGTAAGCTCTAGGTATTTTATAAGATTGTAGATGCCACAGACTGCATCTAATGGGATTAGGAGTGTGGTTCTGCTGAGCAGGTGCTGCTTCTTGGCTTAGTGCACTGACATGAAATACAGTACAGCAGTCTATCAGCAGCGCCTCTCTTCCTGGATGAAGTGCACACATCTCCTGATGATAGGATCTTCCTCCCCAACTTTTTAGGGCTGCTGATTTTACTAATCCTCTGCATGTCTAATCAGCCATAGTAGACACTCAGCGAGCACTGATTCTGCAGGGATGGCTACAGATGGTCCACTAAATGCCAGCCCATTTGACATTCGCCAGAAATGCCAGGTAGATGGTTCAGCCGTAGACTAACGCATGTGGCTTACATAAACAATTGCAATTGTTATTTGTCTACACACCTATAATACAACCTCAAGGAAATAAGTTCTTTGTTTCATGGACATCCATAGAGTAGGCTTTGACTTCTGGCGGATGCCGGAATATGCAGCTATAAGTAAAACTAATGCAGGTGGTAGACACATGAGCCTGATTCATCAAGACAGCCATTGTTCATGCTGGTCTTGATGAGGAGGCATGCAGTTGCCAGGTGCTCCTGATTCATGAGGAGGTCCACTACGCCAGAATTATTACTCCAGTCATGTATTAGACGAGCTGTGATATTCCGCCATAGCTCTGTGGACCTGTGAAAAACTGGCATGAAATTGCCAAACGTTGAACTTAATTGTTTTTTTTACTTTTGAATGCATTTACAGCACAATTCTGGCATGAAAGCTTTGATGAATCTGGCACATAGAAAGTGGATGCATTTGTAGACTATCAATATCAAAATACAAAATAAGCAGACATTGAAACTGAATACGGATGCCAGAATGATAGAGATGGTCTGGAGTAGTATTAGTAAATTAGAGATGAGTTCCAGATACTTACAACTCATGTAGCAGATCACTGACTTGGAAGCTTGTCTGGGACGAGAGAAATATTCTGATTAAAGCCATGTTCGTACATTTCTGTTGCAGATTCTTTTAAAATGGCAAATAGGCATATCCCAAGCATGTGAATATGCCGTAACTCCTTCCCACTTTGTGCAGTAAATGTACAATTCTGGTAGCTGGATCCCAATGTCCAGTGATCACTTGTATATGGGAAGCTATTAATGTCAGCCGTGGTGTGGTTTAGGGGTGCTAAATACAACTCTACAGCATTCTACATATAGATTAACCCATTACTTACCAAATTAAAATGTTTACAAGTACGGATTTTTCAGAAAAGGGCGTCCCAATATTCAATTAAAAATGACAATGACATGATTTCCTATTTTGAAAACATTCATTTTACAAACACAACACAAAAAATTGGACCTAATTCTAAAAATTATAAAATCTTAGTTGCTAGCAGCTAAAGATTAGGCGTCCCAAAAAAAGGACATTGGTAGATAATGGGTTAAATAGAAGTGGTGATATCAGCTTTAGCAAAGGAAGATTTCTCCCTTTGTTGTCTCACCATCAGTTCCAGCCACTGTGGTCACCTGAGCAAAATACTGAACAAATGAACAGCATGTCGTTTTTACATAGAAATGCACTTGTTAATCCTTTTCAGCCTTTTACTTAATGCTTTTTCAGGTGGTTTCCAGAGGGAAATCTGTCTGCTAAAGAAATCGAATGCACATATCTTTAGGGTTAGCGGGGTTACTATGCTGCAGACATGGTTGCAGAAATTTCAACGAGTGAAAATCGGTTCCATTTAATTTGAATGAGGTTGGTTCCGGTGAATGAGACAGTCGCACAACTTTCGGCTCCAAAAATCGACAGCTATGATGTATGAAGAAACCTCTCTCAGCGTTACACTGTTGGAGCTTCCGAGTGCTACAATTACCGCACATGATTATTACATGTAATTCTGTGTAGCTATTATGTTACACATGATTTAGCAGATGATATTAAATGTGCTCCTTTTTGTTGGCATTCGGCCGGATATAGATTCTTATGGCACAGTCATTCCTTAGGGAAACACATACATAAACTGGACTGAAAAGCATTTACAAATAGATTTCGAATCAATTCCACATCTGCCCTGGATGTAACATTCTCAAGTGCGAATAACAGGGATGTTGCTAGGATACCTAACATTTCCAGCGCTGAACACAACAAATCCAATAATTATTTAATCAACTGCAACAGAGAAATGAGATACATTGCCCGCCTGTCGAGAGGGACGTATATTATGTGCAATTTGTAACAGATTAGCAACCTATAATTTGTAACTGCAATCTACAGGCTGGGGATCGTGGTGCGAGGTTGTGAAGAATGTTGCAAAGTTATGACACATTTAAAGAGAAATGGGATAGAGAGATTGGGCAGATTGCATTCAATCATTAGACTCATGAGCTTGTGACAAAACAAAATGTGTGATTTCTCAAAAAATGGTATCATACCCTTAAATTATTATTTCCGATAAGATGAGAGGATAAATGTCCCAAATGAGGGATGAGTGATTCGGATTTTGTTCATTTGCTGTGGTATTGGCCTAAGCGAATAATATATTCACTAGATTTATAGACTGTATGAAGTAGATTTAGACATAAACCCGCCAACTTATATTTTGGTTTCCTTAGCAGAGGAAATGAAAGAGATAGTGACTCCTGTTATAGGATCTTACCAGTGGCCAAAATGGGGATTGCCCAAAATTGGATGTCATCTAAAGTGCCGACAAATTGAGAGTGGAAAAATAAATATGACTACCTTCTTTGAAATTATGGGGGAAAATAGGATAAGCAAATCGTACAAATTATGGTCCCAGTGGCTGGGAAGTTGTGGGAAGGGGAAGAACATTTAGATTTTTTTATTCCGATGGCAAATTTTTGGGGAAAGGTTGGGTTATATGGGGGCATTTTTATACTGCTTTTCTGTTTATATTGATTTTTTCTGCAATTGTAATTCTTGATTCTCAAAATAAATAAAGGAATTAAGGAAAAAAGTTCTTGTAATGCTATTTAGAAAGTGTTTATGTTACACAGTATGTTTGTAAAACATTGTTCGTTTGCCTCAGAAATATTGGCCCCAATTCATGAAGACCATCAGTGTATCGCGGAGGCATCGTGGAGTCAGAAGCTCTTGATTCATTAAAGGGAATCTGTCAGCAGATTTTGCTATATAATCTGAGAGCAGCATAATATAGGGCAAGAAAGCCTGATTTCAGGGATGTGTCACTTATTGGGCTACTTGGTGTAGTTTTCATAGATTCCCTGTTTGATGTAGAAGAGCTGAATTTTAGGCTCTGTATAACTCTTCCTACACCCCTGACTGGCAGCTTCCTGTGTACACTGTGAATTGCCAGCAAAAGGCTAATTAGCAGAGGGGGTGGGTTACACAGATTAGCTTGACTGGAAATGCAGTCCGTCAGTCATAATCTCCTGCTGATAAAATATGATTGTATTTAACCCCTTTCTGACATATGACGTACTATCCCATTGAGGTGGGGTGAGCCCGTATGACCACCGACGGGATAGTACGTCATACGAGATTGGCCACGCTCACGGGGAGAGCGCGGCCGATCGCGGCCGGGTGTCAGCTGCATATCGCAGCTGACATCCGGCACTATGTGCCAGGAGCGGTCACGGACCGCCCCCGGCACATTATCCCCCGGCACACCGCAATCAAACATGATCGCGGTGTGCCGGCGGTATAGGGAAGCATCGCGCAGGGAGGGGGCTCCCTGCGGGCTTCCCTGAGACCCCCGCAGCAACGCGATGTGATCGCGTTGCTCCGAGGGTCTCCTACGTCCTTCCTCGCTGCAGGTCCCGGATCCAAGATGGCTGCAGCATCCGGGTCCTGCAGGGAGGTAGGTGGCTTACCGAGTGCCTGCTCAGAGCAGGCGCTGGTAAGCCTGCAGTGCTGTGAGGCAGATCGGTGATCTGACAGAGTGCTGTTCACACTGTCAGATCACCGATCTGTAATGTCCCCCCCCCCCCGGGACAAAGTAAAAAAGTTAAAAAAAAAAATTTCCACTTGTGTAAAAAAAAAAAAAAATCCTAAATAAAGAAAAAAAAAATATATATTATTCCCATAAATACATTTCTTTATCTAAATAAAAAAAAAACAATAAAAGTACACATATTTAGTATCGCCGCATCCGTAACGACCCGACCTATAAAACTGTCCCACTAGTTAACCCCTTCAGTAAACACCGTAAGAAAAAAAAAAAAAAACGAGGCAAAAAACAACGCTTTATTACCATACCGCGGAACAAAAAGTGGAATAACACGCGATCAAAAAGACAGATATAAATAACCATGGTACCGCTGAAAATGTCATCTTGTTCCGCAAAAAACAAGCCACCACACAGCGTCATCAAAAAAAAATAAAAAAGTTATAGTCCTGAGAATAAAGCGATACCAAAATAATTATTTATTCTATAAAATAGTTTTTATCATATAAAAGCGCCAAAACATAAAAAAATGATATATATGAGATATCGCTGTAATCGTACTGACCCGACGAATAAAACTGCTTTATCAATTTTACCAAACGCGGAACGGTATAAACACCTCCCCCAAAAGAAATTCATGAATAGCTGGTTTTTGATCATTCTGCCTCACAAAAATCAGAATAAAAAGCGATCAAAAAATGTCATGTGCTCGAAAATGTTACCAATAAAAACGTCAACTCGTCCCGCAAAAAACAAGACCTCACATGACTCTGTGGACTCAAATATAGAAAAATTATAGCTCTCAAAATGTGGTAACGCAAAAAATATTTTTTGCAATAAAAAGCGTCTTTCAGTGTGTGACGGCTGCCAATCATAAAAATCCGCTAAATAACCCACTATAAAAGTAAATAAACCCCCCCTTCATCACCCCCTTAGTTAGGGAAAAATAAAAAAAAAAAAAAAATGTATTTATTTCCATTTTCCCATTAGGGTTAGGGCTAGGGTTAGGGCTAGGGTTAGGGCTAGGGTTAGGGTTAGGGTTAGGGTTAGGGCTAGGGTTAGGGCTAGGGTTGGGGCTAGGGTTAGGGCTAGGGTTAGGGCTAGGGTTATTGCTAGAGTTAGGGCTAGGGTTGGGGCTAGGGTTAAGGCTACAGTTAGGGTTGGGGCTAAAGTTAGGGTTTGGATTACATTTACGGTTGGGATTAGGGTTGGGATTAGAATTAGGGGTGTGGTTAGGGTTACTGTTGGGATTAGGGTAAGGGGTGTGTTTGGATTAGGGTATCAGTTATAATTGGGGGGTTTCCACACATCAGGGGTTCTCCAAATGAGACATGGCATCCGATCTCAATTCCAGCCAATTCTGCGTTGAAAAAGTAAAACAGTGCTCCTTCCCTTCAGAGCTCTCCTGTGTGCCCAAACAGGGGTTTACCCCAACATATGGGGGATCAGCGTACTCAGGACAAATTGGACAACAACTTTTGGGGTCCAATTTCTCCTGTTACCCTTGGGAAAATACAAAACTGGGGCTAAAAATTCATTTTGATGGAAAAAAAAGGATTTTTTATTTTCACGGCTCTGCGTTATAAACTGTAGTGAAACACTTGGGGGTTCAAAGTTCTCACAACACATCTAGATAAGTTCCTTGGGGGGTCTAGTTTCCAATATGGGGTCACTTGTGGGGGGTTTGTACTGTTTGGGTACATCAGGGGCTCTGCAAATGCAACGTGACGCCTGCAGACCAATCCATTTGTCTGCATTCCAAATGGCGCTCCTTCCCTTCCGAGCTCCGTCATGCGACCAAACAGTGGTTCCCCCCCCACATATGGGGTATCAGAGTACTCAGGACAAATTGGACAACAACTTTTGGGGTCTAATTTATCCTGATACCCTTGTGAAAATACAAAACTGGGGGCTAAAAAATCATTTTTGTGAAAAAAGAAAGAATTTTTATTTTCACGGCTCTGCGTTATAAACTGTAGTGAAACACTTGGGGGTTCAAAGCTCTCAAAACACATCTAGATAAGTTCCTTAGGGGGGTCTACTTTTCAAAATGGTGTCACTTGTGGGGGGTTTTAATGTTTAGGCACATAAGGGGCTCTCCAAACACAACATGGCGTCCCATCTTAATTCCAGTCAATTTTGCATTGAAAAGTAAAATAGCGCTCCTTCCCTTCCGAGCTCTGCTATCCGCCCAAACAGTGGTTTACCCCCACATATGGGGTATCGTCGTACTCAGGACAAATTGCACAACAACTTTTGTGGTCTAATTTCTTCTCTTACCCTTGGGGAAATAAAAAAATGGGGGCGGAATATCATTTTTGTGAAAAAATATGATTTGTTATTTTTACGGCTCTGCATTATAAACTTCTGTGAAGCACTTGTTGGGTCAAAGTGCTCAACACACATCTAGATAAGTTCCTTAAGGGGTCTACTTTCCAAAATGGTGTCACTTGTGGGGGGTTTCAATGTTTAGACACATCATGGGCTCTCCAAACGCCACATGACGTCCCATCTCAATTCCAGTCAATTTTGCATTGAAAAGTCAAATGGCGCTCCTTCCCTTCCGAGCTCTGCCCTGCGCCCAAACAATGGTTTACACCCACATGTGGGGTATCAGCGTACTCAGGACAAATTGCACAACAATTTTTGGGGTCCAATTTCTTCTCTTACCCTTGGGAAAATAAAAAATTGGGGGCGAAAAGATCATTTTTGTGAAAAAATATGATTTTTTATTTTTACGGCTCTGCATTATAAACTTTTGTGAAGCATTTGTTGGGTCAAAGTGCTCACCACACATCTAGATAAGTTCGTTAGGGGGTCTACTTTCCAAAATGGTGTCACTTGTGGGGAGTTTGAATGTTTAGGCACATCAGGGGCTCTCCAAATGCAACATGGCGTCCCATCTCAATTCCAATCAATTTTGCATTGAAAAGTCAAATGGCGCTCCTTTTCTTCCGATCTCTGCCATGCATCCAAACAGTGGTTTACCCCCACATATGGGGTATCATCGTACTCAGGACAAATTGTACAACAACATTTGGGGTCCATTTTCTCCTGTTACCCTTGGTAAAATAAAACAAATTGGAGCTGAAATAAATTTTGTGTGAAAAAAAGTTAAATGTTCATTTTTATTTAAACATTCCAAAAATTCCTGTGAAACACCTGAAGGATTAATAAACTTCTTGAAAGTGGTTTTGAGTACCTTGAGGGGTGCAGTTTTTAGAATGGTGTCACACTTGGGTATTTTCTATCATATAGACCCCTCAAAATGACTTCAAATGAGATGTGGTCCCTAAAAAAATGGTGTTTTAAAAATGAGAAATTTCTGGTCAACTTTTAACCCTTATAACTCCCTAAGAAAAAAAACTTTTGGTTCCAAAATTGTGCTGATGTAAAGTAGACATGTGGGAAATGTTACTTATTAAGTATTTTCCATGACATATGTCTGTGATTTAAGGGCATAAAAATTCAAAGTTGGAAAATTGCGAAACTTTCAAAATTTTCGCCAAATATTCATTTTTTTTCACAAATAAACGCAAGTTATATTGAAGAAATTTTACCAATATTATGAAGTACAATATGTCATGAGAAAACAGTGTCAGAATCACCAAGATCCATTGAAGCTTTCCAGAGTTATAACCTCATAAAGGGACAGTGGTCAGAATTGTAAATATTGGCCTGGTCATTAACGTGCAAACCACCCTTGGGGGTGAAGGGGTTAAACTACATCACACAGTTGTGCAAAAATGTTGTGACTTTTCAAAGCCTTTTACCCCAGTTTTCAGAGGTAAAAGCTATGGTGAATCGAAGCCATTAAGTGAATTTATGATTTTAGTTTACCAGTGTTACAGGGACCTCTCATCTGGTTTTCGCCATAACAGCTGTTGGCACCACAATCTTCATTATATATATATATATATATATATATATATATATATATATATATATATATATATACACTAGCTGTACTACCCGGCTTCGCCCAGGGTAATAACTGCTGTTAGCAAAATAGAATGTGTTAACAAAAATTTATTCTGCACAAAAAAAACACAAAACAGATAGAAATGTAATTATTAAAAGGCAAAAACTAAGCTAATAGAAGCATTTTACAACATATATTTCAACACCAGAGATATTCCACACAGATTTAACTAAATTGGCCAAGTAATGTGAAGTAATCTTCTACTACTTATTCGAGAGCCTTTTGATAAACGACATTCTTAGTTTTTCCTTCAGGTGCAAAGACAAACAGATTTTTGGCCGTTCCAACTCTTGAACAGGCCACATAAAGTTGACCATGAGAAAAGCATGGAGATTGTAAATCTAAGCTAGCTGAAGAGCCCGGCGTTGCCTGGGCATAGTAAATATCTGTGGTTAGTTATAGCACCTCACTTCTCTTATTTTCCCATCACGCCTCTCATTTTCCCCATCACATCTTTCATTTTCCCCCTCACATCTCTCATTTTCTCCCTCACACCTCTCATTTTCCACCTCACTCCTCTTATTTTCCCCCTCACTCCTCTCATTCCCCCCTAACACTTGTCATTTCGACCTCACATCTGTCATTTTCCGATCACTCCACTATTTTCGCTCACTCCTCTTATTTTGCACTCACACCTTTTCATTTTCACCTCACACCTCTCATTTTCACCTCAGTATATACATGTTTGTCATCTCCCTTATATATAGTATACACCTGTATGTCATCTCCTGTATATAGTATATACCTGTATGTCATCTCCCCTGTATATAGTATATACCTGCTGTGTGTCATCTCCCCTGTATATAGTATATACCTGTATGTCATCTCCTCCTATATATAGTATATACCTGTATGTAATCTCCTCCTGTATATAGTATATACCTGTGTGTCATCTCACCTATATATAGTATATATCTGTGTGTCATCTCCTCCTGTATATAGTATATACCTGTATGTCATCTCCTCCTATACATAGCATATACCTGTATGCCATCTCCTCCTGTATATACTATATACCTGTAGGTAATTTGCTCCTGTATATAGTATATACCTGTGTGTCATCTCCTCCTGTATATAGTATATACCTGTATGTCATCTCCTCCTGTATGTAGTATGTACCTGTATGTCATCTCCTCCTCTATATAGTATATACCTGTGTGTCATCTCTCCTGTATATAGTATATATCTGTGTGTCATCTCCTCCTGCATATAGTATATACCTGTGTGTCATCTCCCCTGTAAATAGTATATACCTGTGTGTCATCTCCCCTGTAAATAGTATATATCTGTATGTCATCTCCTCCTGTATTAGACCTCGTTCACACGTTATTTGGTCAGTATTTTTACCTCAGTAGTTGTAAGCTAAATTGGCAGCCTGATAAATCCCCAGCCAACAGTAAGCCCACCCCCTGGCAGTATATATTAGCTCACACATACACATAATAGACTGGTCATGTGACTGACAGCTGCCGGATTCCTATATGGTACATTTGTTGCTCTTGTAGTTTGTCAGCTTATTAATCAGATTTTTATTTTTGAAGGATAATACCAGACTTGTGTGTGTTTTAGGGCGAGTTTCGTGTGTCAAGTTGTGTGTGTTGAGTTGCGTGTGGCGACATGCATGTAGCGTCTTTTGTGAGATGAGTTTTGTGTGGTGACATGCGTGTAGCAACTTTTTGTGTGTCGAGTTGCATGTGACAGGTTAGTGTAGCAAGTTGTGTGCAGCAAGTTTTGCGCATGGCGAGTTTTGCGCGTGGCGAGTTTTATGTGTGGTGCCTTTTGAGTATGTGCAAGTTTTGTGTGAGGCAACTTTTGCATGTGTTGCAACTTTTGTGCATGTGGCAATTTTTCCGCGTGTGCAAGTTTTGCGTGTGGCGAGTTTTCCATGAGGTGAGTTTTGCACGTGTGGCGAGTTTTGCATGTGGAGAGTTTTGCGCGTGGCGAGTTTTGAGCGGCGACTTTTGTGTTTCAACTTTTATGTGGTGAGGTTGGTGTATGTGTGGTGAAATGTGCGCTGAGGGTGGTATATGTGTTCGAGCACGTGGTAGTGTGTGGCGCATTTTGTGTGTGTGTTCATATCCCCGTGGTGGTGTGGTGATTATCCCATGTCGGGGCCCCACCTTAGCAACTGTACAGTATATACTCTTTGGCGCCATCGCTCTCATTCTTTAAGTCCCCCTTGTTCACATCTGGCAGCTGTTAATTTGCCTCCAACACTTTTCCTTTCATTTTTTCCCCATTATGTAGATAGGGGCAAAATTGTTTGGTGAATTGGAAAGCGCGGGGTTAAAATTTCACCTCACAACATAGCTTTGACGCTCTCAGGGTCCAGACGTGTGACTGTGCAAAATTTTGTGCCTGTAGCTGCGACGCCTCCAACACTTTTCCTTTCACTTTTTCCCCATTATGTAGATAGGGGCAAAATTGTTTGGTGAATTGGAAAGCGCGGGGTTAAAATTTCACCTCACAACATAGCTTTGACGCTCTCGGGGTCCAGACGTGTGACTGTGCAAAATTTTGTGCCTGTAGCTGCGACACCTCCAACACTTTTCCTTTCACTTTTCCCCCATTATGTAGATAGGGGCAAAATTGTTTGGTGAATTGGAAAGCGCGGGGTTAAAATTTCACCTCACAACATAGCCTATGACACTCTCGGGGTCCAGACGTGTGACTGTGCAAAATTTTGTGGCTGTAGCTGCGACGGTTCAGATGCCAATCCCGGACATACATACACATACACACACACACACACATACACACATTCAGCTTTATATATTAGATAATCTACTATATAATTGTCTAAGGGTCACTTCCGTCTTTCTGTCTGTCACGGAAATCCCAAGTCGCTGATTGGTCGCGGCAAAACGGCCACGACCAATCAGCGACGGGAACAGTCCGCCGGCGAAATGGCCGCTCCTTACTCCCCGCGGTCAGTGTCAACCAGAAAATTTTACAGCACTTCATGCTTCCCTATGCCAATAAGTTTTTGGGAGATGGAAATTTCATTCTCCAGCAGGATTTGGCACCTCTCCACACTCTTAAAAGTACCAATACCTGGTTTAAAAATAACATTATCACTTTGCTTGATTGGCCAGCAAACTTGCCTGACATTAACCCCATAGCTATGGGGTATTGTCAAGAGGAAGATGAGAGACACCAGACCCAACAATGGAAACGAGCTGAAGGCTGCTATCAAAGCAACCTGGGCTTCCATAACACCTCAGCAGTGCCACAGACTGTTCGCCTTCATGCCACACTGCAATTATGCAGTAATTGATGCAAAAGGAGCCCGGACCAAGTACTGAGTGCATTTACTGAACATACATTTCATTAGGCCAACATTTCGGATTTTAAAATCATTTTTTCAAGCTGTTGTTATAAAGTATTCAAATTTACTGAGATAATGAGTTTTGGGTTTTCATTGGCTGTAAGCCATAATCATCAACATTAACAGAAATAAACACTTGAAATAGATCACTCTGTTTTTAATGACTCTATATAATATGAGTTTCACTTTTTGTATTGAAGAACTGAAATAAATTAACTTTTTGATGATATTCTAATTTTGTGAGAAGCACCTGTACATATTCTTGAATTCTTTTATGTATACAAAGGATTTCAAAGAGTTTGCTATAAGCCTGCCTGACATGTGGGCAAACATTAAGCAGTGCTAAGAGCCCTTGAACTTAATATTGTTTGCTATGTCGCCTACGTTTCATTATGTTCCTGTGTTTTGTATTACTCCAGTACTTGCAGTGTGCAGCACTTATCTGCTTTAGTTCATGTGTTTATAATGAATCTTCTGTAGAACCTCGAGATCTGTATATCCCTCGTATCTTTTATTATATATGATTACTGTTTGGAAGGCTAACAAAGACTTAAGGTGAGCTTCAGATCACTCTCCTCCATAGCCTGATTCACAAGTTTAATGTGCACTGACAGAAAGAGATAAATCATTGGTATGTGCAGTACTTGTTCCAGATGAAAACTCAAAAGCTAGAACATAAATCCATTAACTCAGTCCAATCCGAATGAAATTGCACTGAAAATTGATCTGCATAACAGGTATATGGATAACATTTACAGTGGGCTATTGCAGCCCCTAGTGTTGTAGAAGGAATTCATGTAAGAAATGCATTATTAGTTGTTAAATCCATGAATTATGTTTTATTTCCACATCGTGGAATACCGCTAAATATTGTGCAATGATATATTCCCATATGCCCCATACAGTGACGGACAGTGGACTTGAGCTCTATTGGAAATAGCAATCCAATACTACTTCCAATAACTACCCCCTGACGAAGGAAGTGTCCGAAACGCGCGTTGGGGTGCGTCTACCCAGGACTTGGCCATCCGATAAGGTATAATTTGGTTATATCTTTATAGTCCCCCTCCAAGCTCACAGCACATATTATTGTCCTCACATGGTATTGATTGAGCTGAGGACTGTGGCACATTGCACTTTCTTTTCCTACTGCTGTTATTTTGCACAGAGATTTTTAAACACTATTGCACTTTCAGCATAATGCTGCAGAGTAAGTGCACTACACTATTTATGTGATTTATTGTGTGATTAATATATGATTATAGCACATCTTGCACTTTTTTAGGTTTGGTTTTTATTTTTTGAGCAGTGAGGATCAGGATTTATATATATATATTTTTACCTTGGCCGGCATATTATATGCACTTATCTTTGTCCTGTGGTTGGATCCATTGATTGATTTTATTATTAATGCAATTTTTATGTATTTTATTATATGTTGCTACTCCTATGTACTTGGTTTGAATAAAGATATATTTTAAATATAGTTCCTTGTTTTGAGACTTTCTGGTAATCCATAGAAGGGTGTCTGGGCTTTTCTCTCTCACGAGGTGGCGGTTGTCACCAACTTACACAGTATACTCAAATACTGGTGATTTCACTATTGGAAATAATATATGAGATATATCTTTGATATTTTTGGTGTTACTGTGTTCTAATTCTTTACTTCCAATATGTGGAGCTTGAGTTCACATCCTCCTCCTCTCTGAAGAGACAATTTGCAATATTTAATTTCCCAGAGGAGCATCGGATGGCCTCTAAGCCTTCTTAACCGGGCATTTGACTCTTCATAAGGATCCAAGGGGTAATGTTTCTCTTTGTTGAGACTGATAGGTCTTGCATGCCAATGTGAGTAGGCTTACAGGCCATGCAATGCTCCTCAGGGAAATCAGTTATGCAAATTGCCTCTTCAGAGAGAAAGAGGACTAGAACTATATTGCCATCTATTGGAAGTAGGGTTGAGCGACCTTGACTCTTTTAGGGTCGAGTCATGTTTTGCGAAACCCGACTGTTGGAAAAGTCGAGTCGGGCGAAATCGGCCGATTACTGCGCAAAGTCGAGGATCGGCCGGAACACGAAACCCTATGCACTTTAGTGGGGATATATTTTTTCTCTCTCTCTCTCTCTCTCTCTCTCTCTCTCTCTCTCTCTCCCCTCCATCCCATCCCAGCACTGAAAATTTCGTTTTACACATTCCAAATCGCTACTGCGCACAAGCGATAAAATGATGATGGGCGTACACGCCCTAACCCCTATGTCATCACTCTGCCCACGCTCCTTCATTGGCCGAAAAAATGGCACTAAACGCGTCATACGAAACGCGACTTTGGCGCCAAGATCGCGTACCGCATGGCCGACCCCACACAGGGATCGGGTCGGGTTTCATGAGACGCCGACTTTACCAAAAGTCGGCGACTTATGAAAATGAACGACCCGTTTCGCTCAACCCTAATTGGAAGTACTAGTAAAGTAGGGAGACAAAAAGCGCATATAGGGTCTTATCCTCAGATTAAGTGCATTTTTTTTAAAAGGTGAGCTGCTCACCTGATGGTGTAAAGCAAAAGCATGTGCGAATCGGCTGCTGCAGATCCACAGGCTACCCACGCAACCTTCTCAGAAACGTTGTACAGGATAGTTTGTGGATTAAGTCCACTCTGCCACAATAATACAGATTCGAATGTAATGAAAAACTCATTATTCAACGCGTTTAAGGTCTATCTGATCCGGAAAATACCACAAAGACATGTCAGATAGTCCCCCACATTAAATTATATAGGGATCAATATGTCCAATAAAGCTATGCGAAATGGAAAAGAGCACTTTGGTAAACTACAAATAATTATATTTTGTGCAAGCCATGGTGTGGCCTCACTTCTTTGAGGTGAATATTACATTTAAATAGCTTTCCATGAGTGGTGTCCACAGTTTGGGACCCGGTCCTTTGTCTGCCCTTATACACGTTGAGGCCAACTCTGACACATGGTAAGGTTATTAATATTAGACAGTGTAGGACCATCCAGAACAGGGTCACCTTGCCAATGGTGGGATGGCGTTTCTGATACAAAAAAAACAGTATTACTAAGAACTCTGTTGTTATTTAAATGTACTTTTGCTTTTTTACTTATTCAGTAACAGCAGGTTATATGATCACTTTGTTTCTTGTAGGTTTTAGAAATAATTATAGGCGACATGATTGTGGTCATACTACTTACAGTAAGTGACTATTTGCCTGGCGACTCCATAAATAGTAAACTTGCAAATATATTAATTTCACCTTTCACTGTGCGCAAATCTGGAAAATGCTTAATCTGTGTGATGCATACCAGGAACGCCATATATTGGGATGGGGTTTAACCTGTAAACCACTAACTAATCTTAAAGTAGATCTTGATGAGACGAGGAAAGCCACCTGGTGCCTGAATGACCAACACCCACCCAGGTTAGTGCGGTGTTCTGTGTATCCTAGCAACCAACAGATGTCATAATTGCTAGCTCATAATTACGGATTGTCAGGAAATCACTGTACTATAAATATGATTAACGCCATTTGTAGAAACAGAGAAGGTTATGGCGAATATGTCAAAAAAGTGCAACGTGACTTGTAACGTTTACCTCAGACTTATTATTAGGGTTTTAAGTACATTCTGTCCTCTTTTCCCATTCTTAATTATGTTCCTTGATTTAGTCACCAATTTTCCTTTTCTGACAAACACAATTTCATTCCATATTACGGTTTTCAGTTTCCTGGTGACACACGCTGGGTCTCATATTACAATTAGAATTTAAGAAAAAAAAACCTTGAAAAGTTGTTTGTAACAGCCAATCAAATTCTAGCTGAAGCTTTTGCAGGACCAAAAATAACTGCTTTGATTTGTTCTATTGCTTATCTATATTTTTAGGCTGCGCTCCCATTATGAGCTTTTGTCGAGTTTTTGATTTCTGCACCTATTAAGTAAATTTGGTCACTTATATTTTTCATTGCGTTTTTGAGTGTGTTTTTTTTTACATATGTTTTTATCTCATTTTATAGGCTGTGTTTTGTCATTTGATGCTACCTCATATTTGGCTAAGACAAAGCTTTATTGAAATAGGCATGTGTGCAGATTACATGCGTTTTGATGCATTTGCGTTGTGGAAGCACACTAAAAACACATGTGCGTTTTTAACCTACGGATTTTCCGCATTTAATGCAAGTATCTGGAAAACATGTACTATATAATTGTCTAAGGGTCACTTCCGTCTTTCTGTCTGTCCTTCTGTCTGTCCTTCTGTCTGTCACGGATATTCATTGGTCGCGGCCTCTGTCTGTCATGGAATCCAAGTCGCTGATTGGTCTCGCCAGCTGCCTGTCATGGCTGCCACGACCAATCAGTGACGGCCACAGTCCGATTAGTCCCTCCCTACTCCCCTGCAGTCAGTGCCCGGCGCCTGCTCCATACTCCCCGCAGTCACCACTCACAAAGGGTTAATGCCAGTGGTAATGGACCGCGTTATGCCGTGGGTAACTCACTCCGTTACCGCCACTATTAACCCTGTGTGACCAAGTTTTTACTATTGATGCTGCCTATGCAGCCTCAATAGTAAAAACATCTAATGTTTAAAAATAGTAAAAAAAATAAAAAATTATTATATGCTCACCTTTCCCGCTCCTCGCGACGCTCCGGTGACCACTCCATGCAAGCGGCAGGTTCTGGTGCTAAGGATGGTCTGCGACAAGGACCTGCCATGATGTCACGGTCATGTGACCGCGACGTCATCACAGGTCCTGTGTGCCTGCGCGAGAAGGACCTGCCGTGACGTCACAGTCATGTGACCGCGACATGGTCATGTGACCGCGACATCATCACAGGTCCTGCGCGCCTGCACGAGAAGGAGGCAACAGGACTACAAGGGTCCCTGGAAGGTGAATATATGTTTATTTTTTAACCTGTGACATACGTGGCTGGGCAATATACAACGTAGCTGGGCAATATACTATGTGACTGGCCAATATACTACGTGGCTCTGTGCTGTATACTACGTCGCTGTGCAGTATACTACGTGGCTCTGTGCTGTATACTACATCACTGGGCAATATACTACGTCACTGGGCAATATACTACATGGCTCTGTGCTATATGCTACGTCACTGAGCAATATACTACGTGGCTGGGCAATATACTACGTAACTGGCCAATATACTATGTAGCTGGGCAATATACTACGTGACTGGATAATATGCTACGTGGCTGGGCAATATACTACGTGGCTCTGTGCTGTATACTACGTCACTGGGCAATATACTACGTGGCTGGGCAATATACTACGTCACTGGGCAATATACTACGTCATTGGGCAATATACTATGTGGCTGGGCAATATACTGCGTGGGCTGTGCAATATACTACGTGGACATGCATATTCTAGAATACCCGATACGTTAGAATTGGGCCACCATCTTGTTTGTTCATAAAACTCAATGTGCCCGCAAGAGAAATTGACCTGTTGCAGTTTGTGCTGAGTTAGAAAGTACAGTGAGCATGACATTTTTTTTAAATCCCATCCTCTATGCTGAACCTGTAAGATGCTGCATTTTTGACTCTCAAAACTTGAAAATCTGGCCAAAAACTCATCATGGACACACAGCCTTAGGGTCAGGACTTGCCCACAAGCGTGTCCCCTGGATGAGTATAAACAGCTAATATGATGACTTTGGAGCCAATGACTTTCCACTCTGGGCTATTGCTTATGAGGTGATTTCCAAATAAATGAGTTGACTATATTAGTCATGTGTGTAAAATGAAAACAAATTGCTACTAAAAGTGGACATGCACATATTTTGTAACGATAAAGGGTAGGCTATTAAAGGGAATCTGTCACCAGGTTTTTGCACCTAATCTGACAGCAGCATAATTTAGAGACAGATCCTGTTTCCAGCAATGTGTCACTTACTATCCCCGCAGACGAAGCCACACGCGAAACGCGCGTCTGGGTTGCTGCCACTACCTGCAGGTAAATTCTATAGGTATGCACCTTCTCATGCTGTCCCAGCCTATTTGTGCAAACACTGGACCTTTATTTGGCCATTAAGTCTCTGGGCCCATGTTTTCCATTCTATTGAAACCATTGTGGTAATATAGCTAACAAAGGAAGATTGGGCCCTTCTTTATTGCACTGTCATAATCGGCCAATTTTCTATGCATCCTATTACGGGTACATTAGGGAACATGTGCATTTTTTGGTGAACAATATCCATACATTTCGTCTACTTATAGTTGTTAGATATTTATCTCCACTATTTTCTGCCTTTTTTGGCATTTATTTCTAAATGTAATCTATTCACCTGTATGGTATTTGGCATTTTTTTGTGTAGTTTTATCCCCACTTTTTACTATTTGTCAAATGAAAATTTGTATGTTTTTAAAGAATGTTCAAATAAAAATTTTGTATATTTTATGGCCATTTGCTTCCATTTTCGTTTTTGGATGTATTATTGCTCTTTGAAGCATGCCATATTTCTAGGCAGTATATATATCTCTTTGAAGTGTGTGTCACTTACTGGGCTGCTTTTTGTAGTTTTGATAAGATCCCTGTTTTATCACCAGGAGACTAAATATGCAAATATTCTCAGAGAGGAAGAGGACTAGCAGAGCTCTAGTGCTGTGTACTGGGGCTAGCAAGCCATATCAACCCTTTAATGAACCTTGCTATATGCATTAGAAAGCTAAAACAAACACTTCATTTTCAGAGATGTGTTTTGGATGGTTTGTCCTTCATCAGTACAAAGCAGGAGATCTGATTTGGCTAAGTCACAGGCCTTCTACAGATTGTAGGTGGGAAAGTTTCTAGTTGTGGAGAATGTTAAGCTGGACTAAATATGCTATTCAACGAGTGAGAGGACCGCAGCTCTCGTGCCACCAAATATCCTCTCGTGCTAACTTGGCACTCTCCAAGGGGAGAAACATTCCCTTTATTATCAGAAAGAGCTTATCACTCACTAGAGAGCTAGAAAACTTGCTGCCATATAGTTCTTTTCATGAGCTTTGTATAACTCTGCCCTCTCCTCTTTTGGCAGCTTTCTGCTCATGCACAGTGTACACAGAAAGCTGTCAGATCATTGTTTGGGCTCAGTGAAAACCAATAGGCTTAAATGGAATCGGTCATGTGGAAAATGCTTTTAACCAGCAGATATGGGGTTAATCTGCAGGCTAATAGCATTCTGGAGCCATGTGTTTGGGGCACTGAAAGCCATGATGCCGATAGTAAATTAACTTTAATCCTCCCTGTGGCCTTGGGCTTTTAGTCATAGAGGCGCAGCATCAGTCTACAGTGCATCAGCGCAGAGCTGGCTGTCAGTCAGTGGGGGAGTGTCGTTACAGCCACCGCTCACTATGTTAGGAAAAAATTCACTGTTCCCTTGCATAAACTAAGTGTATATTAATAATTATGTATTCACACACCTGTCAGCGGGCATTGGCACCCTGGTAAAACAGAAATGGCGCCCCAGCTCACTGTCGACTTACCCTGGTGGTCCCTGTGAAACTCTATGGAGATGACAGATAAAATCAATTATTAAGTAGCCTACATAGATTTCTATAGCTGATAAAGTCCTATGTATGGTCCAAAAATGCATTTTTTCTCACATGACAGGTTCCCTTTAATATTGAGGTAGCACAACACGTTGTGCACACGCTCGGCACTTCAGAGCGGTGTTTTGAACAATTGTTCGGCATCTCATTGCCTAAACCTGTCCAATTGGCAGAACTTGTCGGTCACTGAAATATATAAAAAGTCTTTTCAAATAATATTGACCATTTAAAAAAGTATCCTAGTCATAACAGATTAGTATCTGTCCACAGTACAGGTGATATCTGGTAGATCGTGGGGGTCCAACCATTATGTCCAGAATAGGAGGAGTAAAAAGTCGAACATGTGCCTTGCCAATTCATAGCACTAAAAAACATAGCTAGCTGACAACGAGCAGTTGGGTACGAATTATGATTTTGATTAACATACAAACGCATGATAAAAATGGACACATTTGGTGAAATACTGCGTGGTATGTAGAACCGAAGGGAGACATCAATACAAACAACAGATGGACACATTTGCTAATAGAGTAATGCTAAGTGTTTTAGGAGTGTTCGAAGCCTGTATTATAAATGTATTAAATGGGTTTTCCAATCTATTAATATTGATAGCTCATCAATCTTTCATTATTGAGGCTCTGACTTAGCCTCTCTGATTTAGCATATCTGTCAATCAGTTATAGAAGGGATTTGCTTTGCTCACTGCATCTCTGCGGATACTTCACTCACATAGATGTTGAATTGGACCAGCACACTTATATCTATGGCTGGTCTTGTCTAAAGCTCCCTCCCCACATTTTCCTCCAATTCTAAAGTAACAGTATATCCTCTTTGTCCCATTGTAACAATATTCCCAAAAATAAAATACAATAATGATGTTCCCCTATGTGTCCCACATACAATAGTAATGCTTGTGTTCCTTGTAAGCCAAAATAACTAGTATTGTATATTTATTATGTCCCCATGCAGGTGTAACGTCCCTCTTTGTGTCCCTGGTGTAGTAGTATTCCCTTTGTGGTCCCCATATATTAATAATGTCCTCCATTGTGTCCCCACAGTGCTCCTCACACTACAATAAAAAAACAACCAAATCTCTCACCTGTCCGAGCTTCCTAGCAAAGCCTCTCGGTGTTCATCCTTCTCCCTGCCTGTCAGAGGCCTGCAGCTGCAGTGCAAGGCAGCAAAATGGCGTCAGGCGGTGCAATGACCTCACTTCATTGTGCTGCCTGCCACTTGATGTCATTACCTCGGCTTGTTCTGCAGCTATAGGCCTCTGATTAGCCCGTGGCTGTAGAGCAAGTAAGGTGCGGGGTAGACACTCTGAGGATGGACCTTCAGTTAAATATAGTGCTGTCCCCAACAGGACCTCTTCATGGGCCCTATCGCGATTGTACCCCTGTAACAACAATTGTTACACCCATGGCTATAAAAAGTGAGCACAAGAGCCTGGCCCACTCCATACTTAGTGGGTGTCTGCTGTTTTATACAGACAGGTCACCTTGCTTCTCTAAATATATGCAATAAAACTGTTCAAAAAGTAGTATGTAACGCAAAACTACACCAATAATAGACTAACGCTCATTTTGTAAAGAAAAAAAAAAAGTCACACAGCTCCATATACATTAAAGCACTGACATTTTTAAAAGACTTAAAATGTAAAAAAAAAAGAAAACAGTAAAAATACAAAAAGACCTACATAAGTTTTGGATCACTGTAATTGTACTGACTTGAAGGAATAGCCAAGCCATTTTTACTGAACAGTAGACACCGTAAAAACGAAGCCCAAGCAATGGCGGTAAACAATGGCGACTGTTTTCCAATTTATTTAACCCCTTAGTGACAGAGCCAATTTGGTACTTAATGACCGAGCCAATTTTTACAATTCTGACCACTGTCACTTTAAGAGGTTATAACTCTGGAACGCTTTATCGGATCCCGCTGATTCTGAGACTGTTTTTTCGTGACATATTGTACTTCAAGTTAGTGGTAACATTCCTTCGATATTAATTGCGATTATTTATGAAAAAAATGGAAATATGGCGAAAATTTTTAAAATTTTGCAATTTTCAAACTTTGTATTTTTATGCCCTTAAATCAGAGAGATATGTCAGAAAAAATAGTTCATAAATAACATTTCCCACATGTCTACTTTACATCAGCACAATTTTGGAAACAATTTTTTTTTTGTTTGGGAGTTATAAGGGTTAAAAGTTGACCAGCAATTTCTCATTTTTACAACACCATGTTTTTTTTAGGGACCACATCACCTTTGAAGTCATTTTGAGGGGTCTATATGATAGAAAATAACCAAGTGTGACACCATTCTAAAAACTGCACCCCTCAAGCTGCTCAAAACCACATTCAAGAAGTTTATTAACCCTTTACGTACTTCACAGGAACTGAAACAGTGTGGAAGAAAAAAATGAACATTTAACTTTTTTTTGCAAACATTTTACTTCAGAACCATTTTTTTTAATTTTCACAAGTGTTAATACAGAAATTTAACCACAAATTTTGTTGTGCAATTTTTCCTGAGTACGCCGATACCCCATATGTGGAGGTAAACCACTGTTTGGGCGCACCGCAGAGCTTGGAAGTGAAGGAGCACCGTTTGACTGTTTCAATGCAGAATTGGCTGGAATTGAGATCGGACGCCATGTCGCGTTTGGAGAGCCCCTAATGTACCTAAACAGTGGAAACCCCCTACAAGTGACACCATTTTGGAAACTAGACCCCTTAAGGAACGTATCTAGATGTGTGGTGAGCACTTTGAACCCCCAAGTGCTTCACAGAAGTTTATAACGTAGAGCCGTGAAAATAAAAAATCGCATTTGTTTTCACAAAAATGATTTTTTCGCCCACTAATTCTTATTTTCACAAGGGTAACAGGAGAAATTAGACCACAAAAGTTGTTGTGCAATTTCTCCTGAGTACGTCGATACCCCATATGTGGAGGTAAACCACTGTTTGGGCGCACCGCAGAGCTTGGAAGTGAAGGAGCACCGTTTGACTTTTTCAATGCAGGATTGGCTGGAATTGAGATCGGATGCCATGTCGCGTTTGGAGAGCCCCTGATGTGCCTAAACAGTGGAAACCCCCCACAAGTGATACCATTTTAGAAACTAGACCCCTTAAGGAACTTATCTAGATGTGTGGTGAGCACTTTGAACCCCCAAGTGCTTCACAGAAGTTTATAACGTAGAGCCGTGAAAATAAAAAATCACATTTTTTCTACAAAAATGATCTTTTTGCCCCCAAATTTTTATTTTCACAAGGGTAACAGGAGAAATTAGACCACAAAAGTTGTTGTGCAATTTCTCCTGAGTACGTCGATACCCCATATGTGGGGGTAAACCACTATTTGGGCGCACCGCAGAGCTTGGAAGAGAAGGAGTGTCGTTTTACTTTTTCAATGTAGAATTGGCTGGAATTGAGATCGGACACCATGTCACGTTTGGAGAGCCGCTGATGTGCCTAAACAGTGGAGACCCCCACAAATGACACCATTTTGGAAGCTAGACCCCTTAAGGAACTTATCTAGATGTGTGGTGAGCACTTTAAACCCCCAGGTGCTTCACAGAAGTTTATAACGTAGAGCCGTGAAAATAAAAAAATCAAATTGTTTCTACAAAAATGATCTTTTTGCCTCCAAATTTTTATTTTACCAAGGGTAACAGGAGAAAATGGACCGCAGAAGTTGTTGTACAATTTGTCTTGAGTACGCCGACACCCCATATGTGGGGGTAAACCACTGTTTGGGCGCATGGCTGAGCTCGGAAGCAAAGGAGCGCCATTTGACTTTTCAATGCAAAATTGACTGGAATTGAGATCGGACGCCATGTCGCGTTTGGAGAGCCCCTGATGTGCCTAAACAGTAGAAACCCCCCAAAAGTGACCCCATTTTGGAAACTAGACCCCCCATGGAATTTATCTAGATGTGTAGTGAGAACTTTTAATGCCCAAGTGCATCACAGAAGTTTATAATGCAGAGTCGTGAAAATAAAAAATATATTTTTTTTAACAATAAAGATTTTTTAGCCCCCAAGTTTTTATTTTCACAAGGGTAACAAGAGAAATTGGACCCCAAAAGTTGTTGTCCAATTTGTCCTGAGTACGCTGGTACCCCATATGTGGGGGTAAACCACTGTTTGGGCGCACGGCAGAGCTCGGAAGGGAAGGAGCGCCATTTTGGAATGCAGACTTTGATAGAATTGTCTGCGGGCGTTATGTTGCGTTTGCAGACCCCTAATGTACCTAAACAGTAGAAACCCCCAACAAGTGACCCCATTTTGGAAAATAGACCCCCCAAGGAACTTATCTAGATATGTGGTGAGAACTTTGAATGCCCAAGTGCTTCACAGAAGTTTATAATGCAGAGTAGTGAAAATAAAAAATATTTTTTTTTCCCACAAAAAAGATTTTTTTAGCCCCCGAATTTTTATTTTCACAAGGGTAACAAGAGAAATTGGACCACAAAAGTTGTTGTCCAATTTGTCCTGAGTATGCTGGTACCCCATATGTGGGGGTAAACCACTGTTTTGGCATACGGCAGAGCTCGGAAGAGAAGGAGCACCATTTTGGAATTCAGACTTTGATAGAATTGTCTGTGGGTGTTATGTTGCGTTTGCAGAGCCCCTGATGTACCTAAACAGTAGAAACCCCCCACAAGTGACCAAATTTTGGAAACTAGACCCCCTAAGGAACTTATCTAGATATGTGGTGAGAACTTTGAATGCTCAAGTGCTTCACAGAAGTTTATAATGCAGAGTAGCGACAATAAAAAAATAATTTTTTCCCACAAAAAAGATTTTTAGCCCCCAAGTTTTTATTTTCACAAGGGTAACAGGAGAAATTGGACCCCAAAAGTTGTTGTCCAATTTATCCCGAGTACTCTGATGCCCCATATGTGGGGGTAAACCACTGTTTGGGCGCACGGCAGAGCTCAGAAGGGAGGGAGCACCATTTGACTTTTTTAGCGCAAAATTGGCTGTCGTGTTTGGAGACCCCCTGATGTACCTAAACAGTGGAAACCCCCAAATTATAACTCCAACCCTAACTCCAACACACCCCTAACTCTAATCTCAACCCGATCCATAATCCTAATCACAACCCTAATGATAATCACAACCCTAACCCCAAAACAGCCCTAATCTCAACCCTAACCATAACCCTAATCAAAACCCTAAATCCAACACACCCCTAACCCTAATCCCAACTCTAACCCTAACTTTAGCCCCAACCCTAACCCTAACTTTAGCCCCAACCCTAACCATAACTTTAGCCCCGTCGTCACAAAAAGAGTTCAATGTAACCTTTTTTTTGTACGTCGCGTCCGCCATTTCCGCGCATGCGTGGCCGTAACTCTGCCCCCTCCTCCCCAGGACATAGACTGGGCAGCGGATGCGTTGAAAAACTGCATCCGCTGCCCACGTTGTGCACAATTTTCACAACGTACGTCGGTACGTCGGGCCGACGCATTGCGACCGCCCCTTACCGACGCAAGTGTGAAAGAAGCCTAAGGCTACTTTCACACTAGCATTGTACTCGGCCCATCGCAGTGTGTCGGGCCGACGTACCGACGCTAGCGTTGTAAGCGCCGCACAACGGGTGCAGCGGATGCTGTTTTTTCAACGCATCCGCTGCCCCATTGTTAGGTGCGGGGAGGCGGGGGCGGATTCCTGCCGCGCATGCGCGGTCGAAAATGGCGGACACGTCGCACAAAAAAGTTACATGTAGCTTTTTTTGTGCCGACGGTCCGCCAAAGCACGACGCATCCGTCGCACGACGGATGCGACGTGTGGAAATCCGTCGCAATGCATCGCTAATGCAAGCCAATGGAGAAAAAACGCATCCTGCAAGCACTTTTGCAGGATGCGTTTTTTCTCCAACGACGCATTGCGACGGATGCCAAAAAACGCTAGTGTGAAAGTAGCCTAACCCTAGCCCTAACCCTAAATTTAGCCCTAACCCTAGCCCTAACTCTAACCCTAGCCCTAACCCTAACCCTAGCCCTAACCCTAAATTTAGCCCCAACCCTAACCCTAGCCCTAACCCTAACCCTAACTCTAACCCTAGCCCTAACCCTAACCCTAATTTTAGCCCCAACTCGTCTCTCCTGCCGGCCGGCAGATGGCAGCAGATGGCGGGCGCACTGCGCATGCGCCCGCCATAAGGAAAAAGCCGGGCAGCAGGAGGAGACAGAAGAGGACCCAGGGACACCGGGTGAGTATGTTAGGGTCCCCGAATCCCCCTATTTCTCTGTCCTCAGATGTGCGATCACATCAGAGGACAGAGAATTACAGATCGCTTTTTTTTTTTTTTTTTTGCGGTCGCCGGTAAACTGTTAATTACCGGCGATCGCAAAACAGGGGTCGGTGCAAACCGACCCCGATCATGTTCTTTGGGGTCTCGGCTACCCCCGGCAGCCGAGACCCCAAAGATCTTCTGGGCGGCCATTTTTTCCCAGAAAAAAGATGGCGGCGCCCATCGGGAGCCACGAGGAGCACCGGGGGAGGTAGGTAAGTATCGGGGGGCTATTGGGGGCCATCGGGGACCACATTTCTCTGTCCTCCGATGTGCGATCACATCGGAGGACAGAGAAATTAAACGGCAAATCGCGTTTTTTTTTTGTTGCGACCGCCGGTAAACGGTTAATTACCGGCGATCGCAACTCGGGGGTCGGTAAAAAACCCCCGAATCATGTTCTCTGGGGTCTCGGCTACCCTCGGCAACCGAGACCCCAGAGATAATCCGACTCTGGGGGGCGCTATTCACTTTTTCCACAGCGCCATTAATTAACGGCGCTGTGGTTTAAGTACCCTTAGCGGCCGCCGTTAAAAGGCGTATCGGCGGTCGTTAAGGGGTTAAATGGTAAACTGAACAGCCCCTGAAACCCAAACCCTCATACGGCTCCATTGGCAGGAATTATGAAAGCACAAACCCAAAAATTGGCTGCGGCAGGAAAGGGTTCCAGTCAGTGATACGCCTGTAACACCTTCTAATAGGCCATGTTTTACTTCTGCGTAATCTGGTCGCATTCTATAGCCATGTCTTTACCCAGTGTGGTGATATATAGTTTGCACTAAGGGAAGTTTTTGTGAACATTAGCCAGTACTTCAATTTCAGTAAGCAAGTAAGAATTTGTGCGGGTCATAGGTCTAATGATCGTGCTCCACTTAGAGACATAACACTGTAATAGACTGAGCTTAAAGGCGATATGATAGGAAAGAGCCCTTGACAGCGGTAATCCTCACCAAATAGCCACATCCTTGTCAATGCTAAAGGTTTCTTGCAGCTTTCTTAATCTTTGGGACTTGTCGTGTTTCAGACTGACATGTTCCTGTCGGCCCAGCATGAGATGAGGTTAATTGAAAGCCTTCAGTAAATGCTTGCCAGGGGGTAATTCTGATTAGAGGGTACAGCTCCTTCTCGGTCTGTACTGTTAACATGAAATTGGAGTTTATTTGATTAGAGACTTCTGTCTCCAGGGGGTTGTTTCCTTTCAGTTAAGTTTCTTTCCTGGTTGCAGTTTGTTTTAATAAAAACAAACTACACTGTACTCGTCTTCCTCGGGTCAGCTGGTAAGTTTACACCACTGCTCCTGGCTCCTGGCGTCTGGAACTAGCTGTGGCGCTGACGTCACCCCGTCAGCTTAATATCCAATCAGTGAGCCCAGCAGCTCTACCATGTAGGTGGAATGCCCCCTTCAGAGCAGCTGAGCTCACTGATTGACTGCAGCCAATGCCATACACAGGGAGCAGTGGAGGAGATTCGTCAGTGGTCCTGGGGTAGGTGAGTATTTTTTTTTTGGTTGTTTTATTGTTTTTAAACAATCCCTTTAACATCATTTCTGATCGCCCTTTATCTCTTTTCGTTCAAGTTCATTTGAACTGCAGGAGTCTGATCCATAAGTGAAAGTCAATAAATACTGCACTAATTTGTAATATCTCACTGTTCTGTCATAAAATTTGGAACATATGATATAACCTTTTTTCATATATGCAAACACTACTATCACCTTTTTCCTAATCTGTTTTTATTGTTAAATTTTTTATTTGAAAATTAAATTGTATCAGCGCTGCCACTAATCCCCTGGTGTACAAAACTACATATAGCAATGCACTGTCTGTCCTCATGTGACCAGTAGATTTGCAAAAAAAAGAAATGTAACATGCGCACATACAGTTTCTGGGCATATTAGCACATATTAACTTTCTTTCTTGGCAATAGCCATTGTGCAAACAATTTATTTTGTGATAAGTATTTATGTCCTTTATGTGAACTCTAAATCATATGGATCCAGGAAGGGGCGGGGTAGGAAGTCACGGAGTCGCCCGTGACTTCCTACCCCGCCCCTTCCTGGATGCAGTGCGTTCCACGCCTGCGTTCCAGGCGTGCGGCAAGGGAAGTCACATTTTCCAGGGGAAGAAGCCCGAGAAACTACGCATGCGCAAGAGAACACCGGTAATGCCGATATGGGAATCAGCTGGGAATACATGCTCTGAGTGGGTTTAAAAGTACGATGCAGTTAACACACAATTACGCCCCCATTTGAGGAAGCCAATATGGCGAAACGGCGCTGTTGGGGTCTCTGATGGTCACATAGAAAGTGTAAGTAGCAGTATTGATAGGCTGGGGCATGGTCACTTTTATGGCACCTTTGTATTTTGGCTGTTTTTTCTGTTGTGATTGAGCTATTGTCGTGCCCATATTAAATACCATAGGATATAGCACAGAGCACTTTACATGGTGTCTGGTTTACCATATTTTGCTGCTAGGTATATTTTAGGGGTATTGTTATGTAGCACTAAGCACTTTACCAGAAAGAAACATATGTTATGTCTAAGTGTATATAGAAGTAAAATGGATTTTTTGCACAGCATGAGGCACTTTAAAACTTTGTCTATATGCATGGAGACTGCACATTGAAGTGCATAAGAATCAAATAATCTCTGCCAATAAGAGTGTCTTTCCCTACCTGCCTCTGGCTGAAATAATATATATTTTTGATATATTTTAACCATGGTGGAAAAATACATGTTATATTAATATATATTATTTCTGATATCTACGTAGTCCTATGACATTTTGGACACTTACATAAATGTGATCATTGGTTATTTCGTGTTTTTTGAATTCCCTTGTCTTCTTTTATGTATTGCTATTGTTAATAAAAGTATATTTATTTTATCCATATCTGTCTTAGCCTCGGTATTTCATCAGTTATTTCTGATGATTTTGAGAATGAATAGGCAGCCAGCAGTAAGACCACCTGGTGGAGCATCACAAATCCTTCAGCCATCGATGCAGGTTTACTGGAAATCCACATAATCTTTACATCACCATTCCTACCAACAACCTCTTCATGTGGCTCTGAGCAGGTCCTAAAATCATGTGCCCTCTTAGCAATGCTTGGGTGCCTTATCAGTAGCAAAATTTCGAATGAAGCATCTGTAGAAATTTGCAAAACTAATAAAACGTTGGACCTCCTTAACGTTCTTGGGTACCGGCCAGTCAAGGATAGCCTGAATCTTACCAGATTCCATGTTCAGCCCCTGGGGAGAGATGATATAACCTAAGAACTGTATCTCAGAACGATGGAACTCTCATTTCTCCTGCTTAATATACAGATGGTTCTCTTTCAGACGTCTTAAAACAGTTTTGACATGTTCTTCATGTTCCTGTAGAGAGTCAGAAAAGATTAGTATATCGTCCAAACAGATCACTACAAACTGGTCCAACAAATCTCTGAAAATGTAATTAGCAAGGTATTGAAATGTTGCAGGGGCGTTACAAAGCCCGAAGGGCATCACAAGAGATTCAAAGTTTCCATACCGGCATCTGAATGCTGTCTTCCACTCATCCCCTGGATGAATATGCACCAAATTATAAGCCCCACGAAGATCCAGTTTAGGGAACACCTTAGCATGGCGGACTCTTTCCAGTAATTCAGGAATCAGAGGCAAAGGGTAACAGTTTCATATGGTTACCTTATTGAGTTTTCGATAGTCAACACAGGGTCTCAGAGTCCCATCCTTCTTCTTTACAAAAAAGATAGGTGCCCCTGCTGGTGAGGAAGAAGGACGTATGAAGCCTTTGGCCAGATTTTCATCAATATACTCTTTTAAGGCTTGAAGCTCAGGTGCCGCCAAAGGGTATACGTTACCAAAAGGAATAGCTGCCCCGGGAAGCAGCTCAATGGGACCGTCATAATGCCTGTGTGGAGGAAACTGATCTGCATTCTTCTTGTCACAGATGTCAGAGAACTCTTTATAAGCTGGAGGTAAAGAAAATACCTGTACATGTAGTTCCGTAGCCGTGGACTCCGGGACAGCTTCTGTTAACGCTGAGTTGCTCCTTGTTGGGAAGATAATCTCCTCGGTCTCCCAGTTGATAATTGAGTTCTGAGAATGCAACCAAGGAATGCCTAAAATCACAGGAAAATGAGGAGAAGAAATTAGCAAGAAAGAAAGTTGCTCCTGATGATTAGGCTCCAACAAAACTTCAAGGGGTACGGTCTCCTGATCCACAGGCCCAGAGATTAAAGGTGACCCATCCACTGTTTCCATGTTAATTGGAGAGGCTCTTTGCTGAATTTTAATACCATGTTCCTTGGCAAATGCGATATCCATGAAATTGCCACCTGCACCAGAGTCAATCATAGCTGAACTGGAAATCCAATGTCCTGAACACAGGATCTTAATAGGGAGAGAACAGTGAGAGTTCTTTTCCTTCAGCTACTTGGAGGGTGAAGTCATAGAAAGTGAATGGAATACAGCGTTTAAAGGCAGGCTACATTCAGAGATGTCAGATTCATCATCACAGTTGTCATACTCCCCTATTGCTGCTAGCACCTTGTTAGGCCTTCTAGGACACTTAGGACAATTGATCAAGAAGTGGTCAGACTGGCCGCAGTAGAAACATAGACTTTCACGAAGGCGATGCTCCCGGTGCTCATTGATCTCGTGCCTCTGAACGGAATCAATTTGCATGGGCA
Source organism: Ranitomeya variabilis (assembly GCF_051348905.1). Lineage (NCBI taxonomy): Eukaryota > Metazoa > Chordata > Amphibia > Anura > Dendrobatidae > Ranitomeya > Ranitomeya variabilis. Next base: position 114,731,348 of record NC_135235.1, on the reverse strand, counting down.
CCTCCTCCACCTCCCAAGAGGTTTTAGCAGCAGGCTCTTTGGAAGGAAGGGAAAAGTTAGAAACACGGTTATATGCAGCAAATTTCTCCTGCCTACGCTCAGTAAGGCGAATGTCTATTCACAATGCTGTATAAATGTCTCTAGCTCTTGTGGTGACTCAGAGCTGGCTAGTTCATCTTTTACAATACTAGACAGACCTCTTTTAAAAAATAGGCAATTGTGCATAACTGTCCCAATTGGTATCTACCGCCAATCTCCTGAATTCAGTGGCATACTCAAAAACAGAATGTTTAGCCTGGCGTAAAGACAACAAAGATTCAGCGGTTGCACGGCGATTAGGGTCATCAAACATTAATGCCATAGCGGCCAAGAAATCATCCAAGTCATTTGACCGTGGGTCACGAGACTCAATCATCGGATTCACCCAGGCGAGCGCTCGTGAGGTCAGTAGCATTATTACACACAATACTTTGGATCTATCAGTAGGAAAATGGTCAGCATGCACATCAAAATATAGCATACATTGATTCACAAAGCCACGAAATTTGTCGCGATCACCATTAAATCTGAATGGGGGCAACTTAGGTGGGCCAGCTGGTGGCGGTTGCCCAGAGGGTAAAGTCACTTGTGCAGCTATTTGCATGCTTATGTCCTGAAAAGCCCGTCCATACTGGGACTCTATGCCAGCAAGTTTGTTTTCCTGGGCTGCCATGCGGTTGCTCAAATCCTGCAAAGTTTGTCCAAACACTTGTTGATTGTGTTCAAAGCTTCCAAACTTCTTTTGCAGGCCTTCCACATCTTTCTGCAGTGATCTAATTATGGAAAACACCTGCTCTAATTTGCTTTCTGCAGTCATTGTTCTAGTAGTCTCCTTTTTTTTTTAGGCTAGAGTATCCTGTAATAGTTATAGGGGATAACTCAGGAGACTCTTTGCGTGGAACAAGACAACTACAGGACACAGTTTTATAAGTGGTAAAGTATATATTATCACACGGTGATTCAAACAGGTGCAAAGAGAAACTCAAGTCCACAACACTTGGTGCAAATAATAAACGCAGCTTAGCAGTCTATAGGAAACTTCAGAGGAAAATGCAATCAAGCAGAAAGTCTAAGAAGCACAGTTATTCTTGAGGATACTTGACACAAATAAATCCTTGTCTTAGTCCAGGCACAGATAGATATGCTTATTAGGCAGTTCAAATCATATCTTAGCTCAACCAGGGAGGCCTGGTTAATAGTCTCAGGTTATTGCAAAACAGCAACAGCTTACATGACCAGCAAATGCAGATGGAAGTAAACACGAACAGCAGATGAAGGAAGATTACTGGAAACTTGTGTATGCAGCAGGAACTCAGAGCAGAGTAGCAGGATCACCACACAGGTTCACAGGAGCAGGTGTATAGCCAGGGAGTAATCAGAGGTCAGGAGCTGGATGCAAGGCAGAATACTCTAGCACAGACTGAAGGCTGGGGTGGAGTTTTAAAGCAGGAAGACACAGTGCACATGAGACCAAATACGCCATCTTGGAAAAGGGCAGTAATGCACAAAAGGTAAAAAATGTTCAGAGTCTTGACAGTATCATTTTTGTGTATATTTATATTTTACTTATTTTTATGGTGTTCTCTTGTAGGATGAGTTGTTATTTGCCATCTGATATTCTTCCCACAGTTCTGTATTGTTATCTCCCCACAGAGTCAGTGAATAATGTTGTTTGGTAATATGCTAATGACATGTTGACTTAGCTTGTTGAAACAATAAGCCCCTGAGACCCACCCCCCTAACCTGTGAATGAGGAGAGGGACTTGAAAATATCAGGGAGGTGAGACAGAGATCAGATCCTGTGTGGAACCATGATGTGAAGAGCATATCAGAGAGTGAAAGAAGGGAATATGGACTGTTATCCTCTGTGCTGTATTGTTGGACTTTTATTCTGTAACTGAACTGCATTCGTGTTCTGGAATATTTTATCCTTTGTGTGGTGGATCGTATATGGACCTTTCGTTCTTTTGCCTAAATAAAGGTCTTGGGATTGTTCACTCTTTGCTGGCTCTGTTGATTGTGTGGTACTGGAGAAGGAACCTGTGACAGCCTCCTATCTTCATTCGATGATGTCCTCTCCTTGTCTTCCTGCCGCGGCTCTGGCGCAGGTGTACTTTGTCTGCCCTGTTGAGGGCAGAGCAAAGTACTGCAGTGCGCAGGCTCCGGGCCGCTCTGACCTTTCCCTCGTTCTCCTGTAAAAAATTCCAAAATAAAAAAGCAACAATATCCCATACCTGTCCGCCGTACAGTCAAGTCCCATGCTGTAAATCCATGTCGAGGGGTTGAGACTGTATATATGTTTTCACAAATATTTGAGCCCATGGATCCATTATATGTCCATTTTTCAAGCCGATTTTCTCGCCGTACGGATGCCATACGGATGACCCACGGATACTTTTTGTAGAAAAAAATTGTTGACTGTTCAGAAACTTTTCTTTGTATCTCGGCCTTAAAAAACGGACCGTATTTTTATATGTTAGGTGTGACGCCGGCCTTAATTGTGTTGGAACTAACTAGGAAGAGAAGATTTCTGAACTTCACATCGGAGCTGTTATCGGGACAACTGTCTAAGAGGGTTAGTCCAGTACAAATCAATAAGTCTGCCATCACTCAGAGTGACTGAAGACTTATGGATCCCCCCAACACATGCACTGTGTGCTGCAGTGATTCACCAGTTTTTGAGCCGGGACCGAAGTGTATGTGTGAGTTGTATGTATGAGCCCATCTAATGGGTGTGGCCTCGCTATATACACTTGTATTGAGTGAGGATGCAGCTGTCCAGTGGGTGTGGCTATCTAAAGGGCACCGCCTTGCTCCATACAAGTGTATAGACAGAGAGGCCATGCTCACTGGCCAGGAGTATGTATAGGGCATACATACCCTCCAGTCCCCGACTCAGACACTGGCGAATCCCCGCAGCGCAGTGTATGCTCTGTGGGGATTCATAAGTCTGCAGTCACACAGAGTGACCGCAAACATTGATTTCGACCAAACAACCCCTTTAATGAAAGATTAGTAACTTCTAACAAATTAAAACTTATATAAATTACTTTTCACTGGCTGGACAACTCCCTGAAATGCTGTCATCTAACATGAGTTGCCTCTGATTGACACATGCTGATGGGGCTCACAGGGTGCATCACTACCTTGTAGACCCATTTCAAAGCCACTACATGGAATCTTAAGTTGCGTCTTCCTGACCAAAAGGGCAGATAAAGAGGTGATGTAGCTTGTGTTGGTAGATCTCTCATTCTGCACCTCTATGAGTTTAAGGCTGCCGTCACATTATCAGTACTTGGTCACTATTTTACATCAGTATTTGTAAGCCAAAACCAGGAGTGGAACAAATAGAGGAAAAGTATAATAGAAACATATGCACCACTTCTGCATTTATCACCCACTCCTGATTTTGGCTTACAAATACTGATGTAAAATACTGACCAAATACTGCTAGTGTGACGGCAGCCTAATACTGTTGTTAATGCACTGGGTATGATTGTCTCATTAACAGCATACACTTTCTGTAGCTTTGCTCATTAACACATTTGCAAGAACTAGCCGGACTCTGCATCAGCTGTCACATTTAATTGGCATCTCATTTCTCTAGTTCTCCACTTGATTTTACTTTGGATTTCATGTTCTTGCTCTCTGTTTGCATTTGCTAATCTAGGAGGAACCTGCGCACACCAGGCAGATACCCTGTGACTTTTCTGTTGGATATATGGGTAAAAAAATCTGATAGCTACTAATGTAGCAGCACAGTGAATGAGAAGTTGACATGTAGGTTTTAAATTCCTTGTAGCCTGTAAATTGCTTCCTATGAATTTTTAACTCAAATTTCATCTATTGTGTAAAATCTGTGCTGTGATCTGTAACAAAATACAGATTATTCAGTGGCTGAAAGTTATGTTAAGGTACCGTCACACTCAGCGACGCTGCAGCGATATAGACAACGAGCCGATCGCTGCAGCGTCGCTGTTTAGGTCGCTGGGGAGCTGTCACACAGACAGCTCTCTCCAGCGACCAACGATCAGGGGAACGACTTCGGCATCGCTGAAACTGTCTTCAACGATGCCGAAGTCCCCCTGCAGCACCCGGGTAACCAGGGTAAATATCGGGTTACTAAGCGCACGGCCGTGCTTAGTAACCTGATATTTACCCTGGTTACCATTGTAAAAGTAAAAAAAAAAAACTACACACTCACCTTCTGATGCCTGTCACGTCCCCCGGCGTCCACAGGGTTACGCGCTGCTGCTCAGAGCTTCCTGCACTGAATGTGTCAGCGCCGGCAAAAGTGACGTCACCGCTGTGCTCAGCTTTTGCCGGCCCTGACACATTCAGTGCAGGAAGCTCTGAGCAGCAGCGCGTAACCCTGTGGACGCCGGGGGACGTGACAGGCATCAGAAGGTGAGTGTGTAGTTTTTTTTTTACTTTTACAATGGTAACCAGGGTAAATATCGGGTTACTAGGTGCGGCCCTGCACTTAGTAACCCGATGTTTACCCTGGTTACAAGTGAACACATCGCTGTATCGGCGTCACACGCCGATACAGCGATGACAGCGGGTGATCAGCGATGAAATAAAGTTCTGGACTTCTAGCTCCGACCAGCGATATCACAGCAGGATCCAGATCGCTGCTGCGTGTCAAACACAACGAGATCGCTATCCAGGACACTGCAACGTCACGGATCATCATCGTTCTCGCTGCAAAGTCGCTTAGTGTGAAGGTACCTTTACAGTAATTTGTGAGGTTTATCGTGACCTGATCTGACTACAGGCTCGGTCTCTTCCTCCTATATGATTAGATTACAATACTATATATTGATTCTATAGAGTGCTTCTAGTTTTTCAGCTGTTATTGAGCCATCCCAGAAAAGTTGCAGGCCCTGAGGATGGATGCCAGATGTGACATTATATTTCTCATCCATGTATAGATTCAAATGACAGTGCCAAGGATCCGCCCTGTGGTTTGTGACAATATGAATATTTACTGAAAGTATCAAGTATTACTGTCTCAGATTATGAATATTCATGTGTTACTAACAAGCACCTTCCACCGTTTTTTCAGTTACATTTATTGAAGTAAACAGTTATTTTTTCATAGTAATGAATCAACACAAGCGACGAGACTATGATGGGTGCATCGGATGCCATCATTGTCGGACTGGAGCACCTTGAGCCTACCAGAGAAAATCATTCTTGAGGCCCACTATGTAGCTATATAGAAATAAATACAAGACCATCAATTGTGCGGTAGGTAGTACACATCTTAGTTATGTAGCAGGGGTTGGAGTAGCCCCCTCATAGAAAATAAAGTAGCCCCCTTCATAGAATATAATGTAGCTCACTCATAGAATATAATGCAGTCCCCTCATAGAATATAATGCAGCCCCCCTCATAGGTTATAATGCAGCACCCCACAAAATATAATGCAACCCCTCATAAGGTATAATGCAGCCCCCCCCCATAGAATATCATGTAGCACCCTCATAGGGTATAATGCAGCCCCCCTCATATAGTATAATGCAGCTCCACCACAGAATATAATGTAGCCCCCTCAGAGTTCAATGCAACCCCCTCATAAGGTATAATGCAGCCCCCCATAGTGCATAATGCTGCCCCCTCATAGTATGATGTAGCCCCCCAGAATATAATGTAGTCCCCTAAGAGAATATTGCAGACCCCCACAGAATATAATGTAGAACCCCTATAAAGTATAATGCAGCACTCCCTCATAGGGTATAATGCTGCCCCCTTATAGGGTATAATGCAGCCCCCCTCCACCTTCATCATTGTTTTCCTACGCCACCCCCATCTTGTCCTCATCACCATTTCCATCATTGCCTTCTCAACCACCACCCCTATCATTGTCCTTTCCACTACCTCCATCATTGCGTTCTCCCCCACAACCCCCATCATTGCCCATTCCACCACCTCAATCATCACCTACTCCCCCACCATTGTCATTTCCACCACTTCCATTATTGTCCTTTCCACCACAATCATCATTGCTTTTTTCCCCGCCACCCCATCATTGCCCATTTCAACACCTCCATCATTGCATCCCCCACAACCATCATTGCCTTCTCCCCCACCACCCCCATCATCCTTTCCACCACCACTAACATTGCCTTCTCCCCCACCACCCCTTCACTGCTCTCTCCATCACCCACATCATTGCCAATCTCCAATACACACATCTCCAATACACACACAGCACCGCACCACTCTCACACACACAAAGCACTGCACTGCATACACATGCACGCAGACAGACACACAGCACCACTCACCTCTCTGCCCTTTCCACACAGCTGCAGCACATCCCAGAAGCATCTTTGTCGCCCGCAGCTTTCTGTCTGAAACAGCCGCATGCTGAATGATGACATCATCCAGCCGAGCTATGTCAGACAGGAAGCGCCGGGCAGGAAGCAGGACGCCAACGGATCCCTGCAGCTCCGATCCGCTGCCAAGCTGCAGGGATTGCTCCCTGCCCACCGATTGCCCTCAGGGTTAGCCTCCCTGCAGGGGCTCACCTCTGGGGCCCCAATGCAGCTGCACCAGCTTTACATGCGGGCAGTCTTAGCCTCAGCCTGCAGCTAACACTGCCCGCTATTAAAGTGAAATGAATGTTCACTCCTCTCCATGCCCATGGGGGCGTGGGGAAGCATGAATATTAATTTCTATTTAGCAGCGGGAACAGGCTCCTCTCTCCAGCTGCTGCTCCACTGGCACCGGGTGGGCCTCCTTGACTCAGGGGCCCCATAACTGCTGTGTGTGCCGCTATTACTGACATGCCACTGGCTCGGGGCCCCTGGAGCAGTGGGGGCCCTAGGCAGCTGCTGGCCAGTATGCCAGCAGGTGTCAGTACCTGGGCTTATCGGAGAATTCTCCGGTTCTCCTGTGGGCCAGTCTGACCCTGTATGCCATTGACTTAGAAGGGGATTTTTGCTGTTTTGGTATCAAAAATATATTTGATCCAAGTACACAGAAGAGTAAGACTTAGTTGATAGTTCTTAAAGGGGTTGTCCATCTCTGATTTTTTTTAATTCACTTTGTTTCGTTTTAATTTAGAATAACAAAATTAACTATTTAGCCTCTGCTGTGTCAGTGCCTACACTCCTCCGCTGCCCCCAGTCTTTGGTGATGTGGCTGCAGTGGTGATGTTACAATGACATAACGGCTCATGTCATCTATATAGTGTTCACTGCTGAGCTCAGTGATTGGCTGCTGTAGTGTACACCGGCAGCCAGTGGTCCTATGAGTGAGTGACATGAAATGCTCTATGCATTCTTATACAAGGAAAGCTGTCGGTCACTGATGGGACCGCCACTTACAATCCTGGTGCAAACCCTTCAATAACTGCTATTTTAGAAATGGTCAGGATTATTTTCCCATTGTATGTATTAATCGAGCACTAACTGGTTCACCATAAGGAAGGTATGAAAACGAAGTGCTGCACAGGCCATCCCTGATGCATAGATTGAAGCATGAGGGGCAGTTCATTATGGCAATCGAATCACTGAGTGGTGCGCTATGTACTCAGACCCTGCACTGCTGCTTTAAGGCCCCTTTCACACATCAGTTTTTGCCATCAGTCACAATCCGTTGGCTCTACGGATCGACGAATCCGTAGCAGATTCTGAAAAACTGATGTGACTGATCCGTTTTTTGGATGGATTAGACTAGCGGATCTGGCTAATTGAATCAGAGCATGCTCAGTTAAAAAAAAAATCCTCGCTGGATTCCATCATTTGATGCATCCGGCGCCATAGGCTCCCATTCTAGCAAACGACAGATGGCGACTGATCCGTCGCTGTCCGTTATTTCGACGTACACAAAAACTTTACTTTGTCCGTTGTCTCCGGCTGCTGGACAAACAATTTTCGATGGATCCGGAGAACGACGGATGAAATGTGAGGCCATCCGTCACAATCCGTCGCTAATACAAGTCTATAAGAATAAAACGGATCTGGAGGCATCAGTTGCAGGATGTTTTTTTCAAAATTCAACGGATTGCGACTGATGGCAAAAAACTGATGTGTGAAAGGGGCCTAATTGTGTTTGCAGTCTAGTTGATATTTGATTTATGAAATCCAGAAATGGAAAAAGCTTTTTGATCATTAAGCTGGTAATGTGATTCTTTAATATCAAAAGAGCATCTTATTTCAAAAGCAAGTGACACATTCTCTTCATTATGAAGCCTCGTGGGGATCGGTTATTGGATTAGGAAGTCGTCACATATGTTTATTGTGTGGAAATGCCGTTATAACAATGGCGCTGTGTATCCAGCTGTACAGGGCAATATCCCTGCTGTTATTTATTTTGCATTGTGATTTCCAGCATTGGTTTTACTATTCTAGACATTTTTCTAGCAGCATGTGATAATAATGTTCATATTGACAGCAGTTTCTGCACTTATACTTACAGTAAGATGGGGAATGATTCAGAGGTCAATAAGAATTTGCAGAACAATTTTTCAGTCCAGACCTTTACCAACCAACAAAATTACTAGGTTCATTTTCTATACTTTAGTATTTGTGTTGTAGGCTATTGTATATTGGAATATTTCTCTCCAGTGCTTGTGTCACGCTTTTCAGCATCTACGACTACATTCTGCTTCTTGCAGTCCCTTTTTTTTTCATTGCTACTTTTACCCCACACATTACCATTATAAACCTTATTCAGAAAGCAACCAGCTCGCATCCTAAAAGGGATCGTTTGTTCACATATAATCAATTTATGTAAGTAGAAGAAAAAACGAAGACCAAGGAGTTTTACGAAAGTTCAGAGCAGAGAAAGATGTAAAATTAGGTAGAGAGGAATGTCAAGTGAGGAAGAAAATACTGTAACCACTGAACCCAGTCGCTAGCTACCATATATACTCGAGTATAAGCCGAGATTTTCAGCCCATTTTTTAGGGTTGAAAGTCCCCCTTTCGGCTTATACTCGAGTCATACCCAGGAGTTGGCAGGGGAGCGGGGGCTGTCTAATTATACTCACCTACTCCTGGCGCGGTTCCAGCAGGTCCCTGGCTCACCGGCTTCTTCCTGTACTGAGCGGTCACATGGTACCGCTCATTACAGAAATGAATATGCGGCTCCACCTCCCATAGGGGTGGAGCCGCATATTCATTACTGTAATGAGCGGTAACGGTGACCACTCAGTATAGGAAGAAGCTGCGGTGCCGGGGAAGCAGGGACCCTACCGCGCCAGGAGCAGGTGAGTATAACGGGGAGGGGAGCGCAGCACTGCGCGATATTCACCTTCTCTTTCCGGTGTCGCTCCATCTTCGGCGTCTTCTGCAGTGACGCTCAGGTCAGAGGGCGCGATGACGTGGTTAATGCGCGCCCGCTGCCTGAACGTCAGTGCAGAAGATGCTGAAGACGGAGCGGTGCCAGAACGAAGTCAGGTGAATATTGAAAGTGCCAGGGGCCTGAGCGACGGAGAGGTGAGTATGTGATTTTTTTTTTTATCGCAGCAACAGCAAATGGGGCAAGTGTCTGCATGGAGCATCTTATGGGGCCATAACGTTTTTGCAGCACTGTATGGGGCAAATATCTTTATGGAGCATCTTATGGGGCCATAATTAAAGTTTGTGCAGCATTATATGGGGCAAATGTCTGTATGGAGTATCTTATGGGCCATAACGTTTGTGCAGCACTATATGGGACAAATATCTTTATGGAGCATCTTATGGGGCCATAATTAACGTTTGTTGAGCATTATATGGGGCAAGTGTCTATATGGAGCATCTTATGGGGCCATAATCAACATTTGTGCAGCATTATATTGGGCAAATGTGTCTATGGAGCATCTTATCGGGCCATTATTAACCTTTATTCAGGATTATATGGGACATATTTTAATATGGAGCATCTTATGGGGCCATCATAAACTTTATGGAGCATTATATGGGGCTCCTGATTCAATATGGATATTCAAAAACACTTAACCAACTGATGTCTCAATTAATTTTACTTTTATTAGTATCTATTTTTACTTTTGACATTTACCGGTAGCTGCTGCATTTCCCACGCTAGGCTTATACTCGAGTCATTAAGTTTTCCCAGTTTTTTGTGGCAAAATTAGGGGGGTCGGCTTATACTCGGGTCGGCTTATACTCTAGTATATACGGTAATCCTTTCATAGACCTTTTTAAGTAAATGTGTGCAAAGATAAATGGATAATGTTTCCCCTGCTGTTTACTGTGTAATGGCTCATTTAGACATCCATTTTTGTTTCGTATGAATGGTATCTGTGTTTTTTATGGATGGCACTCATAACTATAATAGTAAATGGGGTCATTCACATGTCAATGAGTTTTCATGGGCCATGTGGTCAGCACAAAATCACAGAGACATGTTGGATTTTGATCTGAGTTTCAGATCAAAATCGGCAATGCAAGTCTATTGGCATGTGAAAAAATCTGACATCTACTTGGATGCCGTTCATGTGCTGTTCAATTTTTGTTTGTTTGATAGAAGAAGCTTGAAAATATCTTGTTGCAAAAAAAAGCTGATGAAACTGACACACTGACCAAAATCTGATCTAAATGTGATCTAAAACAATGATGAAAATTGCTCCAGTTGCATACAACAAAAAAATTAAACTCTAAATGAGCCCTAACATGCAAGAGTTTTGGGATACCGTGGTATCACCAGTATTGAAAATCAGTTGACTACACTTTTAGCCCCTTCACGACTTTTGAGATACCTATATGTCATGGACGGGTATGGGTACATTATGGCGATTGTGTGGGGCAAATGACCTGTGCCTGAGCAAACAATGCAGAGAGCTCGGCTTACGTGATAGCCGAGTTCCGGCTGTCACAGCCAAGGGCGCTTCCGCACCAGCTCCAGCAGTTTAACCCCTAAATGCCACCATCGATATTGATCGCAGCATTTGAGCGGTTCGGAGAGGGAGGTGCTCCCTCTCCCTTCCAAATAGCGACCCTGCAATGTCATCGTGAGGGTCGGATCGTTGTCATGATGACCCAAAGTCTTCATGACAACCCCAGGTCTTCCAGATCCTGGTTAGATCATGCCAGGAACATTGTCTAAGAGGCTTCTGTCAGTATATCACTGACAGGTATAATGCATTGCAATGTGGCTGGCCACAGTTTTGTGCACCTCTGAAAAGAAAGACACCACAGAACAGAGGCCAGACAGAGTCCAGAGTATGTCTGCTGCTTAATTAATGAATGGATCCCTTAGGGGATCTCATCTCAATCATATCATTTGGAGATTTAGATGGGAACCCCCATGTAAGTGCTCAGCGTAGCCACAGGATGAATGTGATCCAAAGTGTTATATAAATTGTTCCCAATAAAAGCTTCAACTCAATTGATAAAAAAACAAGACCCCACTCAGGTCCGTCATATGTCAATGGAAATATAGGGGGAGGGAAATATACGGGTAGCACAAAGGCTCTGGAAAAGCACTATGGCTCTTCGCCCAACAAAAGAAATCTAGCAAATTCTGCTCTCCCAGATCCAAATGCCACACTTCTCTTCTGAGCCCCAAAGTGTGCCTAATCAGAATTTAGAGTCCCACATGTTTGTTATTTCTGTAGAGATGATAGGCACTTAATTTACAGGGACCATGTCTCCAGAAGCACGAGCTGGGCATAATATATTGACATGACAATGTGTGGGCGATAGGATGTACTGGGCACTACAATGTACGGGCATTACAGTAGCAGATTTGGAATTTTAACTTGGGAACTTCCACTGCTGATTGTTTCTGGAAAACACCCATAGTGTTAAAGTCGTCACTACAACTGTAGATAAATTCCCAGAGGTTTGCAATTTATAAAAATTAAATCAAATGGTAAAAGTGGAGAGACAATAAGCGCAAATAGGGTCTGATCTGATAACCAAGTGGTATAAAATATAGGTAAACTTACCTGATAGGGTTATGACAGTTACAACTCCTATAGAAGCACGTACAGTGCCTTGTGAAAGTATTCCACCCCCTGGAACTTTTCAACCTTTTCCCACATATCATGCTTTAAACATAAAGATACCAAATGTAAATTTTTCGTGAAGAATCAAAAACAAGTGGAACACAGTTGTGAAGTTGAATTAAATTTATTGGTTATTTTAAATTTTTGTGGAAATTCAAAAACTGAAAAGTGGGGCGTGCAATATTATTCTGCCCCTTTAACTTAATACTTTGTTGCACCACCTTTTGCTGTGATTACAGCTGCAAGTCGCTTGGGGTATGTCTCTATCAGTTTTGTACATCGAGAGACTGAAATTCTTGCCCATTCTTCCTAGGCAAACAGCTCGAGCTCAGTGAGGTTTGATGTAGATTGTTTGTGATCATCATGGGCCTCTTGGCTGCATCTCTGATCAACCTCCTTTTCTGAGATGAAAGTTTAGAGGGACGTCCGGGTTTTGGTAGATTTGCAGTGGTATGATACTCCTTCCATTTCAATATGATCGCTTGCACAGTGCTCCTTGGGATGTTTAAAGTTTTGGAAATCATTTTGTATCCAAATCCAGCTTTAAACTTCTCCACAACAGTATCACGGACCTGCTTGGTGTGCTCCTTGCTCTTCATGATGCTCTCTGTGCTTCAAACAGACCTCAGAGACTATCACAGAGCAGGTGCATTTATATGGAGACTTGATTATACACAGATGGATTATATTTATCATAATTAGGCATTTAGGACAACATTGGATCATTCAGAGATCCACATTGAACTTCTGGAGTGAGTTTGCTGCACTGAAAGTAAAGGGGCCGAATAATATTGCACGCCCCACTTTTCATTTCTTGAATTTCCACAAAAATGAAAAATAATCAATAAATTTCGTTCAGCTTCACAATTGTGTTCCACTTGTTGTTGATTCTTCACCAAAAAATTGCATTTGGTATCTTTATGTTTGAAGCATGATATGTGGGAAAAGGTTGAAAAGTTCCAGGGGGCCGAATACTTTCGAAAGGTACTGTAATGGTATGTTTCCACTATCCGGATTGCCGGCGCTTTGGACGGAGTGGAAAACGCACTCCGCCCAAAGAGCCACCCCCTTCTATACGCCCCATTCATAGGGCCCTGTGTTTTACCGTCGCCGCAAGGTAAACAGACATGCTGCAATGTAAAAAGAGGCGCCACATGTCCAGAAACGCAGGGCCGCTGGGTGCGTGTTCGCACAGATAGTGGAGACGGGATTTCATAAAATCCCCTCCACTATGCTGTAACATCTGGACGTTGCGGATTGAACGCTGCGGCTCTACGCAGCATTCAATCCGCAGCTATTCCGGATGTAATCCGGCCTGTGGACACACACCCTTAATGCTGCAGCAGGACAACCGAGGAGATACGTTGCAATAAATGAGGACTATGGTGGTTCAGAGTGCGCGCTGCCCAAGATATGATCACACACGAAGATGAAACATGAATGCGGTTTATTGTTATAGATATTTCCACACATTGTCTATATCAGTGTTCCCCAACTCTAGTCCTCCAGAGCCACCAGCAGGTCATGCTTTCAGGATTTCCTTATTATTGCCTAGGTGATGGACTTGTTGCCTGTGCAGGTTCTGCAATTTTCAAAAATGAGATTTTTTATTTTCATGGTTCAATGTTATAAAATTCTATGAAGTATCTGCAGGTTCAAGGTGCTCACCACACCTCTAGATGAATTCTTTGAGGTTTCCACTGTTTAGGCACAATAGGGACTCTGCAGACATGATATGGCATCCACTATTTATTCCAGCTAATTTTGCGATCCAAAAGTTGAATGATTCTCTTTCCCTTCTGAGCCCTGCCGTGCCCCCAAACAGTAGTTTTCCACCACTTTTGGGGTATCTGTGTACTCAGAAGAAACTGCACAACATATTGTAGAATCCATTTTCTCCTGTTATCCTTTTGAAAATGCTAAATTTGGGGCGTAAGCAATATTTTTATAGAAAAAAAGTAACATTTTCATTTTTTCCTTCCATATTGCTTTAATTCCAGTGAAGAAAACCAAAAAGTTAATTAACCCTTTAGGGGCTTCACCGGAATTTGAAAAAAAAAGCAAATAAACCAGTAAAATGTAACTTTTATTAATATATTAAAAGTACAACACTCCAAACAATCTTCTAAAAATTGTGTAAAGGTATAGGCAAAAAGAGCTGTCCAGGGTTCAATCAAATGCACCAATATATGCACCATCTACATATAGAAGGTTGCGGGGACTGTAAATACCCTAAAATGTCCCTGTTCATCACCGTACCTGACAGCAAAGGTTGACACCCTAGTATGTGTAATATTAGTAATGGGAAAGGGGAGAAGGAGAGTCAGCTCACCATTGTCCACAGAACCTTGTTGGAATCTGATCACCGCATGGAGCTGCCCTTGTCCGGGATGCACAACAGAGGATTAAGGAAGGAAAACAATTTCCCCAATGTTGATTCTTTTAAAGAAAAGAAAAAAAGGAGTTTGGTTCCGTGTTAGACGCATTTCGACTGTTCAGTCTTTTTCATGGTCTGTTTGTCTTGGAGGTTACTAGGTTTTGTGTCAGCATGTGAGGTTTTTTTATGAAGAAACAATATATTTGAAATTTTATATTTAAAAGAATCAATGCCGGAGAAGTTGTTTTCCTTCCTTAATCCAGTATGTGCAATATGGCTCCTCGGCTCCATGTCGATTTTCCTGGACACCCTACCACACCCTATACTACAAAAAGGCTATAAAGCACAAAAAAGGTGTATATATACAAATTACTGGAAAAAGTGTGCATATACATATATAAAATACGCTCAATTAATATTCTCATCTATTAGAAACTATTATTGAAACTGTTAAACTGTAAAGCGCTGCGGAATATGTTGGCGCTATATAAATAAAGATTATTATTATTATTATTATTAGAGATAGATGTATGGCCACAACATTTTTTTGGGGGACAGTGTATCAGTATAATTATAGTAACAGGCATATGTCATAAAACAACTCAACCCTAGAAGTAACATCTATTCAATATATGGGCTTATAATGATACTCCAATAAACCTAGTTCTAGTTGGTGCTGTATACTACCCATATTATACGGTACATAACAGTGTCACAAAATAGAATCCTTCTCCAGCCACTGGCTTAGCTGGTATGCCACTATAAACACAAATTTAAATGGCAAAGGCATGTTTTGCTCGCAATTAAACACCACAAGATCTCACAATCAAATATCACTTTAACTCTGAAATACACTATAACACTATAAAATTTATTCTATTTTAATCAATGAGGTAAAGAGTATTTTCAAAATATCAATATTTTATTGTATATACACAAACAAGATTAATTTACATAGGAATAGAGTACCACAAACCAAGCAGATTCAAAGGGGGAATACAACCAGGTCTATTTACAAGTTACAATTTATACCATTAAAGTTTGATAATGCATTATTTTGTACGTATGAATGTCTTAACCATAAAGGGGTTCCATATATATCCATAAGAAAAATTATTTTTGAGCAAAGTTGCTGTATATGGTAAGAAACCAAAAAGATGTCTGGCCCTTTAAGAAAAGATAAATACAAAATAGCCAAGGCACTTAATTTTATCCTAAATGCTAGTTATAGCTAATAGGAAATTTAAATGTGATCTGCAAGTGCAGTGTAATACAATCACACTGTGGAATAAGCTCCAAGTGCCATATAAAGATTAAGAGCCTATACTATATAAAGTATATGTCAGAATATGACTTACTGCAATAATGGAGACCTGGACCCCAGCCTGCCTCCCCGACGCACGTTTCGCTGCTCTTCTTCAGGAGGCGTGCAGATCACATTTAAATTTCCTATTAGCTATAACTAGCATTTAGGATAAAATTAAGTGCCTTCGCTATTTTGTATTTATCTTTTCTTAACGGGCCAGACATCTTTTTGGTTTCTTACCATATACAGCAACTTTGCTCAAAAATAATTTTTCTTATGGATATACACTCACTGGCCACTTTATTAGGTACACCTGTCCAACTTCTTGTTAACACTTAATTTCTAATCAGCCAATCACATGGCGGCAACTCAGTGCATTTAGGCATGTAGACATGGTCAAGACAATCTCCTGCAGTTCAAACCGAGCATCAGTATGGGGAAGAAAGGTGATTTGAGTGCCTTTGAACGTGGCATGGTTGTTGGTGCCAGAAGGGCTGGTCTGAGTATTTCAGAAACTGCTGATCTACTGGGATTTTCACGCACAACCATCTCTAGGGTTTACAGAGAATGGCCCGAAAAAGAAAAAAAATCCAGTGAGCGGCAGTTCTGTGGGCGGAAATGCCTTGTTGATGCCAGAGGTCAGAGGAGAATGGGCAGACTGGTTCGAGCTGATAGAAAGGCAACAGTGACTCAAATCGCCACCCGTTACAACCAAGGTAGGCCTAAGAGCATCTCTGAACGCACAGTGCGTCGAACTTTGAGGCAGATGGGCTACAGCAGCAGAAGACCACACCGGGTACCACTCCTTTCAGCTAAGAACAGGAAACTGAGGCTACAATTTGCACAAGCTCATCGAAATTGGACAGTAGAAGATTGGAAAAACGTTGCTTGGTCTGATGAGTCTCGATTTCTGCTGCGACATTCGGATGGTAGGGTCAGAATTTGGCGTAAACAACATGAAAGCATGGATCCATCCTGCCTTGTATGGAGCATCTTTGGGATGTGCAGCCGACAAATCTGCGGCAACTGTGTGATGCCATCATGTCAATATGGACCAAAATCTCTGAGGAATGCTTCCAGCACCTTGTTGAATCTATGCCACGAAGAATTGAGGCAGTTCTGAAGGCAAAAGGGGTCCAACCCGTTACTAGCATGGTGTACCTAATAAAGTGGCCGGTGAGTGTATATGGAACCCCTTTATGGTTAAGACATTCATATGTACAAAATAATGCATTATCAAACTTTAATGGTATAAATTGTAACTTGTAAATAGACCTGGTTGTATTCCCCCTTTGAACCTGCTTGGTTTGTGGTACTCTATTCCTATGTAAATTAATCTTGTTTGTGTATATACAATAAAATATTGATATTTTGAAAATACTCTTTACCTCATTGATTAAAATAGAATATAGGTTATAGTGTTATAATGTTTTGCTTGCAACAGCATATAATTATACACACCCTTTGCAAATACCAACTTGTAAAGAGCTAGTCATGTACCACAGTCAGGAGATATCAAGACCAGTCATGTCCCACAATCGGGAGCACATATGAGACAAAGCCATAATAGATTCAAAAGTATGATACTTATCAGTCATGATGGTTCACATGTGTTATTCCCTCATCCTGATGCGTTTTCCCCTTAGTCTCAGAGTTCATCAGAAGACCAATGGGGGTAAGAATATTTCTAACAAGAGGCCACAAAGATGCTTTTTATTCATTCTGTTGAAGCCTCTAAAGGGTTAATAAACTTTTAGAATCTGGGTTGTAGTTTTTAAAATGGTGTCACTGTTGGGCATTTTTTGTCACATAGGCCCCTCAAAGTCAGTTCAAATGAGATGTGGTGGCTAAAAAAATTGGTTTTGTAAGGTTTCTTGGAAAAATGTGAAATTGCTTACAAACTTTTAGCCCTTCTAACTTCCTAACAAAAATATATGTTTTAAAATTATGCTGATGTAGGAGACATGTTGTAAGTGTTATTTATTAACTAGTTTGTGTGTTATACCGATCTGGTTTAAGGTAATACAAATGCAAAGTCGGAAAATTGCAATATTTTCGAATTTTGTCAAATTTTCTATATTTTCATAAATAAATGCCAATCATATCAACCAAAATTTACCACTAACATGAAGTTCAACATGGATGCCAGAAAGGAGGACCAGGAAATCGTGCTGTCTTTCCCACCGAGAGAAATCAAGGTGGAGGAACTTCAGGTTGCTTGTAGGTAAAATTTTATTCAATCTGATATTAAACAAATAAAAACTATATACACGACGCATTTTGGCTGTTTGCAGCCTTCTTCAGGTGTATGGAAAAAATTAATTTGACCTAATTTATGTGTCCCTTTCCCAGTGTGAGAGTGGGAGGGGATTCCTCTTTTGTATCCCCTCTGTATGTAGTGATTGTATCTGCTATGGCTGAGGACCTTTGGACTCATCTCAATAAATGACAACAGTGTTGTACCATTAGCACAGTAGCTGGACTTTTATTTTATTTTTATTTTTTTCAGTTTGTATGTTTGGCTGCTGAGCTCTCACATTGCTCTGGTGTGATTTATTGAGGTGAATTTGAGGGTGCAGTCAGACTGCCGTATTACTCCCAAGAGGATCGCATTGCAATGCTCATATAGGCCATTGGCTTTCCTGACCTGAGCGTGACAACTGCATAGAAATGCATGCTGTCATGCACAGGAAAGCCGACGGCTCAATAAAAAATATAGCAAATGGTTGGCTATTTTAATATAATATAAAAGCTAACTGCTATGTTTATATATATATATATATATATTTTTTTTTTTGTACTCTGAAGCAGGAAAAACAAAAGGTAGACATGGGAGTACAATATACACTCATAATTATAACAATTATGTGATAATTGATAATTGTTCCCATAATGTTCTACCTTGCTTCATTGTGCCTTGCAGCTATTGTACCCAGGTTACAATCAGCCAGTTAGTGTGCCTAATTGTTTCATTTAATTGTATGAGTTACAGCAATGACACAATGTCAGTAGCATAAAATTCGCTTTTACCTACTACACATAAATAGACATGCTGACCTCTCTGTTAAGGGTTAGCAGTCTATGCAGGGCAGGGTTGTGCAAACCCATAGAAACAGAAATGTTTCCAAGGTATAAAAGTTACTCTTATGTTTAACGTTTGCATAATACAGACTTTCGACCATAAATTGTATAAATGGAAGATTGAATTGGAAATTGCGTAGTGTAATAATAATCATGTTATTCATATAGCGCGAACATATTCTGCAGCACTTAGGGATGAAATAAACCAATCACAAGTCATAAATTTACAGAATGTTTTCTGCACCTTCTGTCAATAGACGACGCAACTCCATTACCTCCAATTATCAGGCCGGCTATACAATTGACTGACAAGTGAATGATGGGGAGGCAGCTGTTATTAGGGATCTCACACTGTGCGGATGGTACAGTGGGGAAAATAAGTATTTGTTACACTATTTTGTAAGTTTTCCCACTTATAAAGAATGTAGAGGTCTGTAATTTTTATCATAGTTACACTTCAATTGTGAGAGACTGAATCTTTAAAAAATCCAGAAAATCACATTGTGTCATTGTTACATAATTAATTTCCATTTTATTGCATGAAATAAGCATTTGATGCAATAGAAAAACAGAACTTAATATTTGGTACAGAAACCTTTGTTTGCATTTGGAGGATAGACTTTTCCTGCAGTTCTTGACCAAATTTGCTCTCACAGCAACAGGGATTATGGCCCACTCCTCCATACAGATCTTCTCCAGATCTTTCAGATTTCGGGGCTGTCGTTGGGCAACATTGAGTTTCAGCTGCCTCCAAAGATTTTCTATTGGGTTAGGATCTGAGACTGGCTAGGCCACTCTAGAACCTTGAATAGCTTCTTACAGAGCCACTCACTGGCTGTGTGTTTCCGGTCGTTACTGAAAGACCCAGCCATGACCCATCTTCAATGCAGTTACTGAGGGAAAGACGTTCTTGGGCAAAATCTCACGATAAATGCTCTCTTCAATACAATGCAGTTGTCCTGTCTCCTTTGCAGAAAATCACCTCCAAAGTATGATGTTCCCCCCTCCATGCTTCACGTTTGGGTAACTGTTCTTGGAGTTGTACTCATCATTTTTCCTCCTCCAAACTCGGTCAGTGAAGTGGATGGTGAACTTCAAACAGGCCTGAACATGTGCTGGTGTGAGCAGCAGAACCTTGCGTGCCATCATGATTTTAATCCATGACTATGTAGTGTGCTACTAACAGTACTGTTTGAGACTGTGGTCCCAGCTCTCTTCAGGCCATTGACCAGGTCATCCCGTGTAGTTCCTGACCTTTGTCAGAATCATCCCTACCCCACGAGGCAAGATCTTGCATGGAGCTCCAAACCAAAGATTGACAGTCATCTTGTTTTTCTTCCATTTTCTAACAATGGTGCCAACAGTTGTTGCCTTCTCACCATGCTGCTTGCCTATTGTCCTGTAGCCCATCCCAATCTTGTACAGATCTACAATTTTGTCCTTAGACAGCTCTTTGGTCTTGGCAATGGTGGAGAGATTGAAGTGTGATTGATTGAGTGTGTGGAATGGTGTTTTTTTTATACAGGTAACGAGTGCATACAGGCGCAATCAATCCAGGTAATGAGTGCAGAGTAGGATGGCTTCTTTAAGAAAAACTAACAGGTCTCTGAGAGTCAGAATTCTTTCTAGATGGTAGGTGATCAAATTATTATTTCATGCAATAAAATTCAATTTAATTATTCAAAAATCATACAATGTGATATTTAGATTCTGCCTCTCACAGTTGAAGTGTACCTACGATAGAAATTGCAGACCTCTTCATTCTTTGTAGGTGGGAAAAGTTGCAAAATCATCAGTGTATGAAAGACTTATTTTCTCCACTGTATATACAGTACAGACCAAAAGTTTGGACCCACCTTCTCATTTAAAGATTTTTCTGTATTTTCATGACTATGAAAATTGTACATTCACACTGAAGGCATCAAAACTATGAATTAACACATGTGGAATTATATACTTAACAAAAAAGTGTGAAACAACTGAAATGATCTACTATATAATTGTCTAAGGGTCACTTCCGTCTCTCTGTCTGTCTTTCTGTCTGTCTGTCACGGATTTTTATTGGTTGCGGCCTCTGTCTGTCATGTAATCCAAGTCACTGATTGGTCGTAACAAAACGCCCACGACCAATCAGCGACGCGCACAGTCCGGAAGAAAATGGCAGCTCCTTACTCCCCACACTCACTGCCCGGCGCCCGCATACACCCCTCTGGTCACCGTTCACACAGGGTTAATGCCGGCGGTAACGGACCGCGTTATGCCGCGGGTAACGCACTCCGTTACCGCTGCTATTAACCCTGTGTGACCAAGTTTTTTACTATTGACGCAGCCTATGCAGCGTCAATAGTAAAAACATCTAATGTAAAAAAAAATAAAAAAAATAAAAAATGATTATATACTCACCTACACCGCCTTTCCCGCTCCTCGCGATGCAAGCGGAACGTTCCGGTGGCAAGGATGGTCTGGCAGAAGGACCTGCCATGACGTCACGGTCATGTGACCGCGACGTCATCACAAGTCATGCGTGCCTGTGCGGAAAGGACCTGCCGTGATGTCACAGTCATGTGACCGCTACACGGTCATGTGACCGCGACATCACAGGTCCTGCACGACAAGGACCTGCCGTGACCGCGACGTCATCACACCCTGGGACCGGAAGCTGCCGCCTGCACCCCACACAGGCAACAGAGCTACAATGCGCCTGCGGAAGTTGAGTATATGTTTATTTTTTATTTTTTTAACCTGTGTCATACGTGGCTGGGCAATATACTACGTAGGTGAGCAATATACTACGTGGCTCTGTGCTGTATACTACATCACTGGGCAATATACTACGTCACTGGGCAATATACTACGTAACTGGACAATATACTACATAACTGGGCAATATACTATGTGGCTCTGTGCTGTATACTACGTCACTGGGCAATATACAATGTAACTGGGCAATATACTACGTGGCTGGGCAATATACTATGTGGACATACATATTCTAGAATACCCGATGCGTTAGAATCGGGCCACCATCTAGTGTCTTATATTCTTGGTTCTTCAAAGTAGCCACGTTTTGCTTTGATGACTGCTTTGCACACTCTTGACATTCTCTTGATGAGCTTCAAGAGGTAGTCACCGGGAATCTCCCCTTGGTGAGCTCATATGTGGGGCCGATCGTGGGATGTGCTAGATTTTTAGAAGATTTTGAGATCCCGAACTTTCTCTTTGCCCCTGTAGGTCCCACATGGGAGATATTGTTGTCGTGTTTCATATCATGATTTTACCTTTCTTTAGAGATGAAAGATGGCCTGGATGGCATCATGCATCCAACCAATATTAAGTTTGTGGTGTTCAACAAGCCTGACGGGGATGTGAGTGAATACGTTATTTTTGTCCTTTCGCTATGATGCCAACATATATCGTATTTATCGGACTATAAGACGTACCCAGGTTTTAGAGGTGGAAAATAGGGAAAAAAATATTTTGCGCAAAAAAAAAAAAAGTGTGGTAAAATTGAATAACATACTATTATATGTGGTGTTATTATATATAAAAGTATGTTATTATATTGCAAGCTGCGGGTAGAAGATGATGCTGCGGGACCAGTGTCTGTAAAGTACTGTATTAAGACGCTGGAGGGTGAGTATAAGAATGGGGGCACAGGGCTTATATTTAAAGCACCACTCCAGAACTGAAAAATAACACTGGAGTGCTGCTTTAAGATCCCATTGGGAGAACTATAGCTCCCAGCATGTTCTGCTGATCCTATGGCATGCTGGGAGTTATAGTTCACCACAGGAGTGGCAGAGTGCTTTATTGTGTGTTATAAAGACCAACCTTTTAATTGTGGCAGCCAGCCACACTGGTGAGGTGAAAAGCTGGAGCATCCCTTGACTGCACACACAGAGTCCTCCCTCTTGTTGCCTTTCCACAGCACAGGTCATAAGAGGAAACCAGCAGATTCTAGTGGGGAGTCTGAAGGACCTGTGATGACATCAGAAGAGGGAGGGCTCTGTGCCATCATGTGATGCTCCAGCCCACCCACTTCATGACATCACACAGGTCTTTATGCCCAGCACTCAGCATCCAGCACAGCCCCGGCAGGTATGCAGCAATCTTGTCTCCTCTGGCCCCTGCTGCTGCCTCCTCCCCCGGACACACAGATCTCCCCAGCTGCTGCAGGAATCCAGAGCTGGGGAAACCATGTGTGTCCCTGTGTAAGTGAAGGAGTATTCATGTGCTGCTCCCCGCTCACTGCTCAGCTGACAGGTGGGCAGGGAAGTGGCTAATGAATATTCACTTCATTTTAATCATCGGGACCACTTGGTTTCCCCAGCGCTGGATTTCGGGCAGCGGGGACATTATTCTGCCTCCTGCAAGTGGGATCACAGTGCGATCCCACTCGCCGCTGCCCCCTCAGCACATGCTACATTCCGACCATAAGACGCACCCACACTTTCCTCCCAAATTTGGAGGAAAAAAAGTGCATCTTATGGTTGGAAAAATACGGTATCTCCCATAAATATCGGATGAATGCAAACCCCAATATTCATCACTGACCATTGGCTCCAGAGTGTCTGAGATGATTCCTTTTCAACATGGGAAGCCCCTGTACTTCTCCTCCTCTGAGTATACGAATCCTCGACTTGGTGTCTGGTTCTCAGCAATCATTTTAGGTGAGTGTATATCACATCTATTACAGTATCACCTCTTATTTTAATAACTCTGCTTTTTAGGTTACCAGTGTGAATTGTGACACAAGTGGAAACAAGGGATGGTGCTGCAGAGGAACATTTAACCCCTTTGCAACCTCCGCCATACTACTACTGTGCAGGTCGCTTCCCTTCCTTTGTGTCAGGACTCTGAACATTTTTTACCTTTTGTGCATTACTGCCCTTTTCCAACATGGTGTCTTTGGTCTCATGTGCACTTGTCTTCCTGCTATAAAACTCCACCCCAGCCTTCAGTCTGTGCTAGATTATTCTGCTTTGCATCCAGCTCCTGATTACTCCCTGGCCTTGGATCTGCTCCTGTGAACCTGTGTTGGAGATCCTGCCACTCTGCTCTGAGTTCCTGCTGCATACACCAGTGTTCAGTAATCCTCCTTCATCTGCTGCTCGTGTTTTCTCCATCTGCATTTGCTGGACATGTAAGCTGTTTCTGCTCTGCAAAACCTGAGACTATTACCCAGGCCTCCCTGGTTGAGCTAAGATATGTTTTGAACTGCCTAATAGCATATCTATCTGTGTCTGGACTAAGTCAAGGATCTATTCGTGTCAAGTTTCCTCAAGAATAACTGTGCTTCATAGACTTTCGGTTTGTTTGCATCTACCTCTGAAGTTTCCTATTGACTGCTAAGCTGCGTTTATTATTTGCACCAAGTGTTGTGGACTTGAGTTTCTCTCTGCACCTGCTTGAATCACCTAGTGATAATATAAACTTTACCACTTATAAAACTGTGTCCTGTTGTCTTGTTCCACGCAAAGAGTCTCCTGAATTATCCCCTATAATTATTACACTTTGATGTGGGCTCCGGCGTTGAGCCCACATCTTTCCCGGTACATGTCAGCTGTTTTGAACAGCGTTCAGTGATGGCGCGAGGAGGGTAAGTATGATGTCACAGCCGCCGGGTCCAGCAGCTGCTCCGCCGCTCCCCCCTTCCCCGCTGTCTTTCTGAACAATGACTCGTGCTTAAGCCGATGGGGGCGTTTTCAGCACAAAAAAAATGTGCTGAAAATCTTGGCTTATACACGAGTATATACGGTAAGTGTGATACAGCGTGTGAATGAGATTTTATAGCACAAAGAAGCATGCAGAAAAAAATTGCAAGGTGTGAGCATGCCTTTATTGCTGTACAAATTACAGTTGGATAAACTAAGCGAAGTTAGCTTAATGAAGGCTACTAAACTCTCTGGTCCTCAAGGTCTTAAAAGTCCAAACTAGTTATAAAAGTCCATAAAGTTAGACCTAAATAATGTTCTAATCTTGGTGAGACATCAAGTAAATTTGTGACATAAAAATTAAAAAGTGAACCGGCATATTGTAATATTGTAGTTTATCTTTTCAGATCCATATGTTATTTGCTTGACACTAAGAACATGACTGCTTTTATTAATCACACTAGATGTACATTTATCCAAAATCAAACATTTTTTTAAATTGGTAAATTAAACCAGGAGGCAAAAATGTAAATTCCAAATCTTTTAACAATTAGCATTACAATGATTACTTACTACTTAATTTTCTCATATGTTACTAACATTACAAGGTTATTGATGGAGAGACTGTTCAATGCAATTACAGCATACAGAAGATGCAACACCTAATATGTATATGTTACGTAATCTGTCATTATGTATATTGCCCCCCCTTATTTCACAGCATAGTGCCCTCTCTTGTTATGTACAGCACTGTTCCATATATATATATATATATATATATATATATATATATATATATATATATAATCTGTAGCTTGTTCACTGTAAAAGGACGGGGACCCAAACATGTTTCTTGCACAGGTGCCCCAAGATGTCGGTGTACACCCTTATGCAGAAGTCATAAAAGTGTCTCTGGCGTTGTCTAAAACATTTGTTGACACAATCCCCGAAGAATTATTTCTAAGAAATTAGTGGTGTGGAAGAGGGGGGATTGTTTCCTGGACAGCTATATGACATAGTGCTGAAAAAATAAGATTAAAACTGCCAATTCAAGAAACTAAAGCCTGAGAGAGTGACTCATAGCATAATTGGAGTGTTTCCAGTGCCAGGAGGTAGAAAAATTAATGAAATCTACAGCATTTCTGCCTATAATCTATATTCATTGCTTAGTTTATACTGCACTGTCGCCTCCTCACAGGCGCTGATATTGCTTTGATCATCACTGAAGTCTAATTCTTTCACAGGTAGTAAATCATTGATTGATCTAGTAATTCTTATATATGGTAATTTTTTAAATAACTTACAGTGCTGTGCAAATTAATTGGGACAAAGCAAAAAAATAAAATGTAATAATGCACTGTTACATACTAATTCTGAAAATTATCTTTTTCCACTGGCTAGTTGACCAAGATTTATTTATTATGTATTAAAACTGGTTTGAATCACTGACTGGAAATTAACTTACGATTTTACTTAAAAAATGCTTTGTCCCAATTAATTTGCACAGCACTGTATATGTTAGATTTTTTTTAACTTTATGACACTATTCCACTTTTTTTTTTCTCAATCTGTTGAAAAAAAATCTGACAAAAAATTCACTAGCCATCCTAAATATTCAACATTTCTTCTATGTCTTCATGTCAAATTGTTGATTTGTCAGTAATTTTTATATGGTGGTTTTCTGGATAGTTTTGGGAATATATTCACAGTTGGTGCTTTTGCAGCATTTTTTGTGTGTTTTCTTCTTCTGATGCAAAAACACTGCACTTTGCAGATCCAGCAAAGTGCAGTGAGATTTTATTTTTTTTATTACATTTTTTGAGCTGCAGCACATCAATGCTTTCAAAGAAAAAACAAGGAAAAATGCATAAAAAACAAAGCAAAACTGGGCATCCTTTAAAAAACATTTTTCCTGCCAACATTCTAGTTTTGCTGCAGAAACAAATGTAAGATTGCACTTACTAAGTGTATTGGGGGACACTCGCTTGGCACGGGATTAACGTAGTCAGGCACGGTTTCTCCAAACAAAACAGTCCATACGGTTTATTAAAGCCTCATAAACTGCATCGTAAGCCAGGTTACATCACCAACAGGATATCACATAGGCCATAGAACTTTACATGTTATGGCTTTTACTCATTAGCCACACATTATCCGTTTGCAGCAACTAATCACGCTGGTCCTCTCCTGACCAGTTGCCGTGGGTTACCACACAGTTCATAGAACATCGCAAGCACCAACAGTCTGTATAGGTACCTGACGGGAGCTCCTGCACCCCTGCTGACTTGCCAGTCTTCTCTTCCGGGAAAGCTGCCTTACGGGGATCACCAACTTGCCTGGGCGGCACACCTTAGTCAGTCCAGACCCACCGAAGGACGGTAGCTTCCCCAACACAGACCATCCAGGTCCACAGTTTCACTGTGCACTGCTCAGGGATCCGGTCCTACTCCCAGGACCTCCCAACACACAAACATGTGGCCTGTCCAGGTGCTATTCAGGACTTCATCCCACACCCCAGGCATGTGACCTGTCCGGGTGCTATTCGGGACATTAGTCCAACACCCCAGGCCACCAGGTCCAAAGCCCCACCATGTGCTGTTCAGGAATCCTACTCCCAGGACTTCCAACACAGGCTTCCAGGACCTTGCACTTGGACCATTCAGATCCAAACACTGGAACCACACAGGAACATGTGACCCACACCCTGATCACATTATATACCTTTAACCACTCCCCTGGGTGGGAGTGTGGGTGTGTGGCTAGTTTGTCCCGCCCATCTCACATAACTAGCCCTGCCAGCCTCCCATGACTATTATACAACACTATACTTGTAGGACTACAGGTCCCAGAACACCACATCGCTTCAGGCTGGCAGCGCAGAGTCTTCTCCTCTACGACACACATATCGGCCACTCACCACAATGCCGGAATTTGTCTTCTTACCACAGCCATGCATGCAACTGCCATGCACTCTCATGTCCTCAATACACCTCTGTGCGCATACTGGGGAGACCATACAGCTCCCCCTACCTGTTACAGGGGTCACTGCATCACACAAACCACTGCAAAAATGCCTCATGCCCTAACTTAGTCTTGCTCAATACAAAATGAACTGACAGCACAGTGAGGTGTCAGATTATACAACCTATTGTATTCCTTGGAGAGTAGAAGGGGTGAAGATGAAGAGCAGAATGAGAAAACATGCAGAGGAAGACACCTAAAATTGTGCTGAGCTTTCTAAAAAGTATTTTACCTCACCTCATTTCTAAATTCTAAATATACACGTCTTAGGAGTGTAGTATACATTTCTCCATGCCACTGATGCTTCTGTCTGCATGCTAACTAAGGAGTGAAGAGCAGAAATTAATTCCTGGGTGTTGTGATGCACATGGGAGATATCACAGAAACGACTCCCCTTCCACCAGCTCATGGCAAATTAAGAGATAAAGGGGTTACCTGGGGAAAATGACATGCACAAGACCGATAATGGCCAGAGATAGTGATATTACTCATGTATACAGCTTATTTTGAAAAGTTGATAGAAAAGAACAGTTAACATTTAACCCCTTAACGACGGAGCTACTTTTGACCTTAATGACCAGGCAAATTTTTTTTAAATCTGAGCAGTGTCACTTTATGTGGTGATAACTCTGAAATGCTTCAACATATCCCAGTGTTTCTGAGAATATTTTTTTATGACATATTGTAGTTCTTGTTAGTGGTAAATTTTGGTCTATATGATTTTTGTATATTTATGAAAATATCATAAATTTGACATAATTTGAAAATCTTGCAATTTTCAAACTTTAAATTTGTATACCCTTAAATAAGATAGTTATACCACATAAAATAATTAGTAAATAATATTTCCCATATGTCTACTTTACATTTTCATACTTTTGAAACATTTTGTTTTGTTAGGAATTTAGAAGGGTTCAAAATTGATCAGCAATTTCTAATTTTTACAACAATTTTACAATTTTTTTAGGGACCACATCACATTTGAAGTGACTTTTAGGGGCCTATATGACAGAAAATACCCAAGAGTGACACCATTCTAAAAACTGCACCCCTCAAAGTCCTCAAAACCACATTCAAGAAGTGTATTTACCCTTCAGGTGCTTCACAAGAATTAATGGAATATAGAAGGAAAAAATGAATTTTACTTTTTTCACCAAAACTGAAAATGAACCCCCAAATTTGTTATTCCTGAGTACGCGGATACCCCATATGTGGGAGAAAGCTACTATTTGGGAACACGTGCATACATATTAATCCTATTGACCTAAGCTATGCACAGCTTGGTCACATTCCGTAGAACTATATCAATTCACAAAACCATAAAAAAATCTCTATAGCACAAGGAGTGTAAAATTCACCAATTTTATTCACAAATAAATACATATATCAATTATGACACCTAGGTACCTCAAAAACAAACTAGAGGCCACCAAGAGTTGGACACAATGAACATCAAATGCTGCACCGCACACATGATGGCTAAGGTTAATGCAGAGTAATCAATGGTCTATGTGAACCTCAAATACAACATCAGACAAAGCCACTGACATTACAGCCTTAGGGCCCCTTCACACTGGTCGATTCTGCTACGATTACGACGCATTTGCGTCATATTCGACATCGCAGTACGAGCTCGTAGCCAGCGGTCACACTCTACGATGTTAACGCTTTTTCTGACGTAGTTGCGATGTGAACGTCACGCGTCGCAATCGTACGCTACCCTTCACACCGCCATAGTCCTACGACTCCGAGCGTGACGTATTACCAGCATGGGCGTGCTAAAACGTCACGCCCAATCAGGAGACAGGTATGCGGAAGCCCAACCCACGTAGTCGCATTACGAGCTCGTATGACCGCCGTCACATACTACGATTTCGACCGCCACAGCGAGACATTTACGACGAAAGAAAGTTCTGCTCTTTCT
The DNA here is from genome assembly GCF_051348905.1 of Ranitomeya variabilis. Classification (NCBI taxonomy): domain Eukaryota; kingdom Metazoa; phylum Chordata; class Amphibia; order Anura; family Dendrobatidae; genus Ranitomeya; species Ranitomeya variabilis. Next base: position 114,701,979 of record NC_135235.1, on the reverse strand, counting down.
TTCACATCGTACGATGCTGGGCTGCGTCGCAAATCGTAACGCCATGTCACACTTTGCAACCTCGGAACGAGGACGGATAAACGTCACAAATCGAACGCTCGTTCAGACTTTGATTGCACAGTGTGAAGGGGCCCTAAATGGCAAGAGAGCTGAAAGGAACACTAATCCTAACTATACGCAAAACCTAAACCATACCGGAGCCGTGGTTATAAATCCAGGGGGTGGGACGTTTACCAGGACTTGGGCACGTCACAGGTAATTTACTCACACATGCATTTATAACCACGGCTCCGGTATGGTTTAGGTTTTGCGTATAGTTAGGATTAGTGTTCCTTTCAGCTCTCTTGCCATTAAGGCTGTAATGTCAGTGGCTTTGTCTGATGTTGTATTTGAGGTTCACATAGACCATTGATTACTCTGCATTAACGTTAGCCATCATGTGTGCAGTGCAGCATTTGATGTTCATTGTGTCCAACTCTTGGTGGCCTCTAGTTTGTTTTTGAGGTACCTAGGTGTCATAATTGATATATGTATTTATTTGTGAATAAAATTGGTGAATTTTACACTCCTTGTGCTATAGAGATTTTTTAGAGAGATAGAGAGGAACACGGCAGAGCTCTGAAGGGAATCAGCACCATTTGACTTTTTGAATGCAAAAATGGCTGGAATCGAGAGTGTACACTGTCATGTTTGCAGAGCCCCTGATGTCCCTAAACAGTGGGTTTCCACTCCCTCACAAGTGACCCCATTTTGCAAACTAGACCCCTCAAGGATTTTATCCAGGGGTATAGAGATAAATTTGAGCCCACAGGTACTACACTGAATTTGATAACATTAGGTCGTTATATTGAATATGTTGTCATTAGTGCTCACTTCTAGAGTTTTCATCGGGTGTTCGAGTAACATACTCGAGTCCCAGCCCCACATGTTTCACAACTGTAAGGCAGCCAAAATACATGCAGGGATTGCCTGAGTATGGCAGTTGGTACTCAGTGCATACACGAGCACCTGATGGAAACTCGAATAGCAAGTACTTTTGCTCAACACTAGTAGTCATTCATTCAGTAGTCAGTCATCTTCATTTTATTTTTGAACTTTTGAAAACCTCAACCCTAACCCTTAGCCCAACCCTAACAGCAAAGAATGAAAAAATAAAAATTCTATTTTTTTTTATCTGACTAATGGGATGACAACAGAGTGAATGATTTACTAACTACTGGCTTTTGATGACTGTGATAGTATCTATCGCAGTGATCAAAACGAACCAATAGGAAAAATCCCTGCTGTGTCCGGGTGATGGCGGGCATATCTCAGCGGCGCCATTTTATTTTAGAAAGAGGAAGTGGAGGGCTGGGGAATGGCGGAGGTTCCGGGGGGCTTGGGGACATAATGTCTCTGACATGTATATCATGCTAGAAGAGAAAGAAATTGTTTATAGCGGACACATTTTTTTCCATTACTCATTGAATAAAGGTGATCACATGATCCGAGACCAGAAAATTTGTTTCGTTAAGGGTTTAAATGTCAAGAGACTGTAATGATTCTCCTGCTTTGTCATCTATTCTTTTTTTCAGTAAGTGGTACATTTTCATCAGCATTTTACCAGCGCTATAGGTACAGGTACTTCTTTTCCACCATTTACTGTAGGACTCACCAGGTGAGGTGGATTCTCTAAGCTCAAGATCCAGGTAGGCACACGAATCCCAGGCATTGATGCCGCAGCAGGAAGGCACGTCTGGAGCAAGGACTTGGAATACTGTATGCCACAGGCAGACAGGTGCAGTGAGGATGCAACGCAGGGAGATGCAGACCAGGAGCATATAGAAGTGCAAAACAAGGAGGGCACACCGAGACATAGGTGTGTGTCTTAGTGGGACTTAAATAGTCTGTGAGGACTCACTCGGCTGCTTCCCAAGGTAGACACAGGAATGCATCTTATGGTAAATCACCTGCTGGTTTATTGTGGAACAGCATAAACCATAGCAGGATTCAGCAAAGTAAACAGAGCCTTTCTGGCATATCGGCAAAGCAAAAAGATAACGTACAGCAAAGTCCACATGTCTGAGGGATTCGCCCACTCAAACCACCATGGATCTTCAGCTCCACCTGGAGCCACCGTCACGACACCCCCCACTGCCTCTCGAGTCCAGCTATTTAAATCAAGACCATGTGACTGATCACATGACTGTGACATCACACAGGTCCTGTCAGCACACAGCTGTGCCGACTATGCAGGTGGAGATAAGGTGGACATCTTCCCACCAACTCAGATATCCACATAAAACCAGCCCATGTATGCAACTTTAATTTAACCCTCACAATATGTAGTGTGCTGGCGGAAAATACTCTGGTTTCACATCATTGAAGCAATTATTTGCAGTGACACATATATCTACTTATATACCGTGCCAGTGACCATGTCAAAAGGCCTAGGCAGATGATGTCATGAGAGCTCGCTGGGCCACTTGCAAAACCCACTGTGGAGCACAGCAGAGGGAAGCAAACAAATACCATTGTAGTGAAACCTTGCCAAGCCGATGTAGATGCATAGCATTTACAATCATTCATGGCTTTTACCATTGTATAAAGGTTAGCCTTCTCATATATCAAACATTGCCTATCTGCTATGCCTGAACGTTTCTTGACAAACAGGGGAGCAGATTGACAAAAGCTAAAACCTGCCCACACTTCCTGTAATCCCAGTGTCTCTGCTTTTTGAGACTTGTTACACTTGACAACCTGCAGTGCAGTGAATGACTTTTTTCATGTTACGACTACATATTTTTGAGTGATTTGTAGACTGCCTATTTATTTATCACATTATTTATTAAATGAGATGAAGGACAGTGACCAATTTAATGTGTCTCGACTTACACATTGGAAAATTACAGGAGTTTTGTATATAACCTGTTTATGATGCATAACTCTGAGAGAGATACAGGTGAGAAGAAAAACAACACAAGCCTTGTACTGTGTGTTTACCAGCTTACTAATTAATTATTTGCTGGAACCTTTTCCTAAAAAAAATTATATTAATATTTCAAGTTTATGTCTTGATTTTTTTTTATCAGTAAGCAAACATCTTCTGAATTAGATTTGGTATCTAGAACTCTTGCTGTTTTCATTGCATTTTAATGAACTGTCCACAAACTAAATTATGCTTCAACCCATCAAAATATATGAGCACCAATTAATTCAGGGAATTATTTAGGATTATTGAAATTCAAAAATAATAGCTCCAGCAATATTTTGTAATTCGGGAATGGGAGAAACTTATGTCATGTGAACAGCTGAAAGCTCTTATACACTGTGTTCCAAATTATTATGCAAATTGGATTTAAGTGTCATAAAGATTTAATTGTTTTGTTTTTCAAATAAACTCGTGGATGGTATTGTGTCTCAGGGATCAATGGATCACTGAAATCAATCTTAAACATATGTAATAATTGGTTTTCCAGGTGATTCTAATTAAACGAAAACTACTTAAAAATGATGTTCCACATTATTAAGCAGGTCACAGTTTTCAAGTAACATGGGAAAGAAAAAGGATCTCTCTGCTGCTGAAAAGCATCAAATAGTGCAATGCCTTGGTGAAGGGATGAAAACATTAGAAATTTCCCGAAAACTTAAGCGTGATCATCGTACTGTTAAGAGATTTGTGGCTGTATCTGAGCACAGATGTGTTTGTGCTGATAAAGGCATAATGAGGAAGATTTCTGCCAGGCAAGTTCATCGGATTAAGAGAGCAGCTGCTAAAAAGCCATTACAAAGCAGCAAACAGATATTTGAAGCTGCTGGTGCCTCTGGAGTCCCTCGAACCTCAAGGTGTAGGCTCCTTCAAAGGCTTGCTGTGGTGCATAAACCTACTATTCGGCCACCCCTAAACAGTGTTAACAAGCAGAAATAGTTGCATTGGGCCCACCCATACATGAAGACTAATTTCCAAACAGTCTTGTTTACTGATAAGTGTTGAGCAACCCTGGATGGTCCAGATGGATGGAGTAGTGGATGGTTGGTGGATAGCCACCATGTCCCAACAAGGCTGCAACGACAGCAGGGAGGTGGAGTCATGTTTTAGGAAAGAATCATGGAGAAGCAGCTGGTAGGGCCCTTTAAGGTTCCTGAAGGTGTGAAAATGACCTCTGCAAAGTATATAGAGTTTCTGACTGAGAACTTTCCTCCATGGCATAAAAAGCAGAAACGTGCCTTCAGGAGCAAAATCATCTTCATGTATGACAACGCCCCATCTCATGCTGCAAAGAATCCCTCTGAGTCATTGGCTGCTATGGGCATAAAAGGAGATAAACTCATGGTGTGGCCACCATCCTTCCTGACATCAACCCTATAGAGAACCTTTTAAGGATCATCAAGCCAAAGATCTATGAGGGTGGGAGGCAGTTCACATCCAAACAGCAGCTCTGGGAGGCTATTCCAACTTCATGCAAATAAATACAAGCAGAAACTCTCCAAAAACTTACAAGTTCAATGGATGCAAGAATTGTGAAGGTGATATCAAAGAAGGGCTCCTATGTTAACATGTAACTTGACCTGTTAGGATGTTTTGGAGTTAAATAGCTTTTTTGTTCAGTGAATGTGACCTCCTAATGCTGCAAATTCCACAAATGAGCATTTTCAGTTCTTTAAAACATATCAAATGTTTAGAAATTCTACTGTGCATAATAATTTGGAACAGTGCATTTTGAGTTTTTATTCATTTTGGAGATTATACTGTTATGATTGGGAGGTTTATTCAATAAAATTCGATGTATACTGTAACGGGTGATTACTTTTATTAGACTGACTGTCATTTGCACCGACCAGTTAGGAAAATCCGATAAAAATGTAATTTGCATAATAATTTCGAACATAGTGTATATTGCAGAGAATTTAGTGGAAACCTGGACTTACCTGAGATAGCTGCTGGGCAAACATTAATTTGTCAGATAGCTATCTCTCCTGACTTCCCCACACATGAGTGCTTAGCTTGACTGTGTATTCATGTTTTTACAATCGGGAGAGAGGAGAAACCTGGTGGTAGATCAGTGGCCTGAAAACCAAATGATTGACTGTTGTAGAGCAGTGGCATTTCCGCCAGTGAATTTAGTGAGACAGTGACCCAAGCAAGTTAAGTAAATGTCCTTTATTGTCTAAAATACTGCATACATGCAATCGCTCACCTCCATATCACAGCCGGTAATATGAAACTAAAGTCATGTGCAACTGGCACTTGCACCTCCATAAGGTTCTTGGGCGCTACCATGTACATCCACGTCGCTGGCTCTGGCCTGTGTTTGCTTCAGCCAGCATTGTAAGAAACTCATTGATGGTTACCGGTAGCGGTTGGTCGCAGTTATTTTGGCTAAAGGTTGTGCAACCAAGTATTAGGCTGAGGGTGCCAATACTTTTGTCTGGCCCATTTTTGGAGTTTTGTGTGAAATGATCAATGTTTTGCTTTTTGCTTCATTCTCTTTTGTGGTTTTTAATTTAAGACAAATTAAATGAAGATAATAATACCAAATAATTTGTGTTTGCAATCATTTTCAGGAAGAAACTGAGTATTATCTGACAGAATTGCAGGGGTGTGAATACTTTTGGCCATGAGTGTAACCAGAGCACCTTCAGCTCTGCTGCATGTGAAACCAAACACAAAACTGACACACCCAAACCTTTACTGCAGGTTTAAGTGAAAACTGTGGCCTTGGGCCTCTTGTAAGACCCAGACTGTAGGGAGAGATCCACCCCACTACCGTAATATAGATCTCTCCAAAATAAAGGCCCAATACAGATTTTCCTAAACTGACTTGGTCAAATAACTTGACCCAGTCCACACTTTTTTTTTGCTTGGTAACCACAGCCGTCGCTGTGATTACAATGCTCTCCAGTGGTTCAGTATGCTTCCATACACATTCTGGGGGATACATAACGGCCCTCACATATAATTTCCCTCACTGTCTCAACCATAGAAATTCCAACTGTTTAATACTTATCTGTCATGCAGTTATCTGTAGGAAGAGAGTTGCAAGGCCTTCATAGTTGTCAACAGTTCAAAATTTGCCAAGACTGTCTCAAATTTATGGAAATAATCTATGCAAATTTTGGAATGTGAGTGATCAAAACCTGTTCAGTTTATGTAAACATTACCCAAAAGTTGTTAATCTCAGTGTGGGGTTAGTCATGAGCCATAACATCCCAACTTCACCAATGGACATTCTTAATAGTATGGATAACAAAAACAATGCCTGCAATACTAGAAGAGGCAGCAAGAGATCCAGGCAGCTGATAAACTGTAAGAGAGTTTGTTTTTATTTATTTTTAAAAGTTGTGTCAGTCACTGGTAAAGTACTGGAGGGGACCTGTGTGATGTCACGATCATGTAATCAGTCACATGGGTGAGTCGTCACATGGTCTGGGCTCTAAAGGCAATCTGGTTGTTGAATGTCTGGAGCGGAACACTCCAGAGAAGTGGTTTGTTCTGTGGTTTAGGCCTGAACTGTGGGTCGTGTTAACCCGGAGCAGGGTGACCCTGCTACTACAAGGACTGTACCTAGAGCTACCATTTTGTTTTGCTGTTTTGCCCAGAGGGCCATATTTATTTTGTGCTTAACCCTTGGCATATGCCGTATTTAATAAACCAAGTGCATCCTTCAAGCCGCAGTGTTCCCGTGTCTACCTCTGTGTGCAGTCAAGTAAGCTGTTCTACTACAAAGTTAAAAAGGAATCGACACCTTCATTAAAAACCAAGGAATCACAATGTTTTGACGGGTAAATTGCTAATAAAAATTTGAAATGTTCAGGTCTGCTGGATATCACCTGCTGTGGTCTCAAAAACTGTAGAAAGCTCAAACTTTCATTATTACCATAAGCCAAAATACCAGTGCTGTGAATGCACATACACTAAATAGTGTAGTTTAGAAGCTCATTAGTGAGCCATATCAGCAGCATCCCCACAAACAGGAGTCTTTTACCTTCATTACACACAAGAAACTTGTCACTTTAATAAGCAGAAACAATTAGCGAGATGTTACGCCTGATTATAGCTTCACTTTTTTTTACATATTGGAAAAGTCCACTGCATTTCTTTTAGCTTAGCCGCCTGCTGCATTTTAACTCTTTGCATACTTTATGAGCTAAATTCCAGTAATTATAACAGAATATTTTCATTATGAATCCTCTTCTTTTTACATTCTTTTTACATTCTACAAAATCTGAACTCAGGGAAATATTTTAGGCATGCCATATCATGCAATAAATCAAGTTTCAGCAGAAAGTAAGAAAACAATTTTAATTAATTTCCATAATGCCCTCTTACCTTGGAGGTTTAGGCTTGTGGAGGATTAAATACTGTTTACTCAATGGCAGTTCTGTCTTTTAGAAGCTTAGAGTGTACCTCCCCTATCATATGACTTTTTAGAATAAGACGATGTGAGATCATGCATTTTTCACCAGTTTTCCCTTCAGCGGGCTTAATTTCTAATTTGTAGTTAACTCTGAGCTATGGGGTGGAGAGTTGCTTCTATTATGTCTGTCATACATTACTCAGAGACATGAGGGATATTTACTTTCCAGTCCTTGTGTAACAAATGTCCAGAAGCAGTAGCAGCATTGAGTTAATTACATACCACAGTGGTACTGAGCAGTGTAGCTCCGAATCCATACTGAGGGGAGCTTAAACAATTACTAGAAAGCAGCAACATGATTTGTGTATTTCTGTGCCATGGACACTCTACTGCTTCTCACACTGATCACCCTTCCCTTTCCATGGACTAAGGGTATGTGCACACGTCCAGATTTCTTGCAGAAATTTCCTGAAGAAAACCGGAAATTTTCTGCAAGAAATCCGCATTTTTTTTTTTGCGTTTTATTTCCGTTTTTTTCGCGTTTTTTTAGCATTCTGCAAGCGTAATTAGCTTGCAGAATGCTAAAGTTTTCCAAGCGATCTGTAGCATCGCTTGGAAAACTGACTGACAGGTTGGTCACACTTGTCAAACATAGCGTTTGACAAGTGTGACCAACTTTTTACTATAGATGCTGCTTTTGCAGCATCTATAGTAAAAGATAGAATGTTTAAAAATAATAAAAAAAATAAAAAAAATGCTTATACTCACCCGCAGACAGCTGATCTCCTCACCGGCGTCCGTTCCGTATAGATGGTGTGTGCGCGCAGGACCTTCCATGACGTCGCGGTCACGTGAGCGGTCACATGACCGGTCTCGACCAATCACAAGACGGCGACGTCATCGGCAGGTCCTTCACCGCACACCAGCTACAGGAACCGAAGCGACAGCGTGCAGTGGAGAGGCGGGAAGACATCGAAGGTGAGTATAGGACTATTTTTTATTTTAATTCTTATTTTTTGACCACTTATATGGTGCCCAGTCCGTGGAGGAGAGTCTCCTCTTCTCCACCCTGGGTACCAACCGCACATAATCTGCTTACTTCCCGCATGGTGTGCACAGCCCCGTGCGGGAAGTAAGCAGATCAATGGACTCCTAGGTGTGCGGAATCCCCTGCAATTCCGCATTTTAATGAACATGTTGCTTTTTTTTCCGCGATGCGATTTTTTCGCGGAAAAAAAGGCTACATTTGCACAAAAAATGCGGAATACACTGAAAATAATGGGAGGCATATGTTAGCATTTTTTTCGCGTTTTTATCACGTTTTTATAGCTAAAAAACGCGAAAAAAACGCGAAAAATACTGAACGTGTGCACATGGCCTAAGGGTATGTGCACACGTATTTTGGAGCTCTGTGGATTTTTCCGCAGCGGATTTGTGAAATCCGCAGGTAAAAGGCACTGCGTTTTACCTGCGGATTTCCTGCAGAATTACTGCGGATTTATTGCAGATTCCACTGCGGTTTTACACCTGTGGAATCCTATTAAGGAGCAGATGTAAACCGCAGCGGAATCCGCACAAAGAATTGACATGCTGCGGAATATAAACCACTGCGTTTCCGCCCGTTTTTTTCTGCAGCATTTACACTGCGGATTGCGATTGCCATAGGTTTACATTGTACTGTAAACGAATGGGAAACTGCTGCGGACTCACTGCGGATCCGCAGCAAAATCCGCAGCGTGTGCACATAGCCTAAGGCCATGTTCACACTTTGCGGTTTTTACCGCGGAACCGCTGCGATTTTGATGCTGCGGGTCCGCAGCAGTTTCCATAGCGTTTACATTAACATGTAAACCCTATGGAAACCGCAAACCGCTGTGCACATGCTGCGGGAAAAACCGCGCAGAAACGCAGCGGTTTACAACCCGCAGCATGTCACTTCTTTGTGCAGAATCGCTGCGATTCTGCACCCATAGGAATGCATTGAACCGCCTACTTCCCGCATGGGGCTGTGCCCACGTTGCGGGAAGTAAGCGGTTAATGTGCGGGTGGTACCCGGGGTGGAGGAGAGGAGACTCTCCTCCAGGCCCTGGGAACCATATTTGGGTGTAAAAAAAAGAATTAAAATAAAAAATCATGCTATACTCACCTCTCAGCGCTGCCCGTGGCGTCCGGTCTCAGTTGCTGTGCCGAACAGGACCTGTGGTGACGTCGCGGTCACATGACCGTGATGACGCCGCGGTCACATGACCGTGACGTCACGAAGGTCCTTGTCGGCACAGCCGCTTGCAGCGCCGGGGAGATCGCGACGTCAGAGGGTGAGTATAGCCAATTTTTATTATTTTTTACATTACTATTGATGCTGCATATTGCTGCATGTGCAGCATCAATAGTACAGCAGTAATCCCGCAGCGGAAACCGCGGAACAAACCGCGATAAATCTGCAGGGATAACTGCAGCGGTTTTGCCCTGCAGATTTTCAATTCCGCTGCGGGATTAACCCGCAGAGGAACCCGCAAAGTGTGAACGTGGCCTAATAGTCACCTGTAATGTGATGCCTCAGTGAGCTGACAGTCTCTTGTTTTTACCAACATGAATTTTAGGTGTTTTTCAAAGTGAATGATGAGCTCAGAAGGAGAAGTAGGAGGAGTGGCTCATAAGTGGAGAAAGAAGCACATTTTTCATATAATATATGTTTCTAATGTCTTATATTTGCTTGTAGTATTTTGTATTATTAATTTTTGCAAAGTTTGTTAAAATGAAAGCCATGCATTTTGCGTATCCAGGTTCTCTTTCCTTTTGAAGTGCCGATTAGTTCCTGAGAGGACTGTATAGCTGTTGTCTGTGTCACATTGATCTCTTTATAATCAGGCTGACTACTTTGAGCTGTTTTCCTAATCATTCAGAAAACATTCAGAATGTGCTAGTGCTGAGAGTGTGACAGTCACCAAGATTTGCTATTGATGACAACTTTGATCTAATATTACCATATGGTAGTCGGATCCCATATATTATCTGAAATTAACGCTGTTTTTGACCCTGCTGTAGATCAAATTTTTCATTTATTTTTGTATAATAAAGAACAATTTGTGGAAATTGCGTAGTGAATAGTCTATCATGCCGTTTGATTTAAATGACCCTTAACCCAATAGGAACATTTACACTAATCAAAATGAACATTGTGCGCTCAGCAGTAACAGAGGCCAGCAACACAATACAGGAATATTCCTAAAGCGTAGAATTTTAATTCTTGAACATAGATTTAATCATGTCTTTTTAATAAATTAGAGGGAAAAGAGATTAAACCGAGTTGTTTGCGCAGCCTGATATATTCACTTAGCAGCTGCTGGGGAAAGGGTTATCTTTTATTATTTATGCATTGCTGAGGTTAGATTTTGCAATCATTCTTTTTACGTCCATCTTGTGTTAGTAAAATAATTGCATTTATGTTTCACTCTAACAAACTCCTGAAGCAATTTATACTCGATAGATGTGGCAGTGAAATCATTACCTGCATATAGATGCATTTCTAGTGATTGTCCCTGGTGAAGGGCACAAGTTGACTGAAGATGGAGTTTTACACTTCAGTGCCAGCTGTCATGTTGATTTTTGGAAGGTACAGTACAGACCAAAAGTTTGGACACACCTGATTTAGAGATTTTTCTGTATTTTCATGACTATGAAAATTGTACATTCACACTGAAGGCATCAAAACTATGAATTAACACATGTAGAATTATATACTTAACCTTAAAGTGTGAAACAACTGAAAACATGTCTGGTGGTTCCAACCCCCGTGTCTTTGTGCAACGCAGAAAAGGTGAACGGATGGACTCTACATGCCTGGTTCCCCCAGTGAAGCATGGAGGAGGAGGTGTGATGGTGTGGGGGTGCTTTGTTGGTGACACTGTTGGGGATTTATTCAAAATTGAAGGCATACCAGCATGGCTACCACAACATCTTGCAGCGGCATGCTATTCCATCCGATTTGCGTTTAGTTGGACCATCATTTATTTTTCAACAGGACAATGACCCCAAACACACCTCCAGGCTGTGTAAGAGCTATCTGACCAAGAAGGAGAGTGATGGGGTGCTACGCCAGATGACCTGGCCTCCAGTCACCAGACCTGAACCCAATCGAGATGGTTTGGGGTGAGCTGGACCGCAGACTGAAGGCAAAAGGGCCAACATGTGCTAAGCATCTCTGGGAACTCCTTCAAGATTGTTGGAAGACCATTCCCGGTGACTACCTCTTGAAGCTCATCAAGAGAATGCCAAGAGTGTGCAAAGCAGTCATCAAAGCAAAAGGTGGCTACTTTGAAGAACCTAGAATATAAGACATATTTTCAGTTGTTTCACACTTTTTTTGTTAAGTATATAATTCCACACGTGTTAATTCATAGTTTTGATGCCTTCAGTGTGAATGTACAATTTTCATAGTCATGAAAATACAGAAAAGTTTTTAAATGAGAAGGTGTGTCCAAACTTTTGGTCTGTACTGTACTTTTTTATTGTATAGAGATTTTATTTCATCTGACAGTCCTTTTGTATAGTGATAGTTGCAGGAAACTGATTAAGCACTTAATTTGGACAGCCTTCTACACCAGCCACAGCTTAGTGCTGTGATAAAATATTCAGTTTTAAAGGGGTTGTCCAGTGAAAACAAGTTATCAGCTATCTGCAATGATGGATGTCCCACCACTGGAACTTGCACAAGTCAAGAAAATTAGGAATTTTTATCCCCATTACAAAATGGAGCAGCAGGTTGGAAAAATTACCGCCACTCTATTTTTTCTCTATGGGTCTATTAGAAAAAGTCGAGCACAGCGCTCAACAACCCCATATGGAATGAATGGAGCAGCGTGTGGACTGCTTCTGCATTTTAATGAAGTTAAAAGTTTCTCATTCTGCTGATCATTGTGGGTCCCAGGGATCGAACCCCAACCAATCAGCAAGTTTTCACCTAACTTTTTTCACTGGACAACCTCTTTGATTCAAGAACTCACCATTACATGGTTTCTAAAGGTACCTTCACACTGAGCAACTTTCCAACGAGAACGACAGCGATCCGTGACGTTGCAGCGTCCTGGATAGCAATCTCGTTGTGTTTGACACGCAGCAGCGATCTGGATCCCGCTGTGATATCGCTGGTCGGAGCTAGAAGTCCAGAACTTTATTTCGTCGCTGATCACCCGCTGTCATCGCTGGATCGGCGTGTGTGACGCCGATCCAGCGATGGGTTCACTTGTAACCAGGGTAAACATCGGGTTACTAAGTGCAGGGCCGCGCTTAGTAACCCGTTATTTACCCTGGTTACCATTGTAAAAGTTAAAAAAAAAAACACTACATACTCACATTCTGATGTCTGTCATGTCCCCCGGCGTCCACAGGGTTAAAACTGCTTTCGGCAGGAGCGCTTGCTAATGCTGCGCTGCTGCCGAGAGCTTCCTGCACTGACTGTGTCAGCGCCGGCCGTAAAGCAGAGCACAGCGGTGACGTCACCGCTGTTGCTGCCGGCGCTGACACATTCAGTGCAGGGAAGCTCTCGGCAGCAGCCCAGCATTAGCAAGCGCTCTTGACGAAAGTAGGTTTAACCCTGTGGACGCCGGCGGGGGACGTGACAGACATCAGAATGTGAGTATGTAGTGTTTTTTTGTTTTTTTTTTTTTTTAACTTTTACAATGGTAACCAGGGTAAATATCGGGTTACTAAGCGCGGCCCTGCACTTAGTAACCCGATGTTTACCCTGGTTACCCGGGTGCTGCAGGGGGACTTCGGCATCGTTGAAGACAGTTTCAAAGATGCCGAAGTCGTTCCCCTGATCGTTGGTCGCTGGAGAGAGCTGTCTGTGTGACAGCTCCCCAGCGACCACACAACGACTTACCAACGATCACGGCCAGGTCGTATCGCTGGTCGTGATCGTTGGTAAATCGTTTAGTGTGCAGGTACCTTTACATGTCACTAATAAATGTCAACACATGTTACTTTTGGGTCTGTTAGTGTCCTGTGATGTCCACAGGGGTCACTGATTAAGAGTTTTTTCAATTTCCAAATCTACTGTTTTAATTCACTAGTCATTGCCATAAGAATTGCATGTGGTCAATGACAATCCAAGGGCACTGACATTAAGCCACTAGTGACATCTTCTGACATGTCTCATTCTCATCTTTTTAACATTTTCTACAAGAGCATTTTTGTGATGTAACCAGTAACCACAAGTTCAGTTCACCAGTGATGATGCTGTTCATTCTGTTAACTTTGCTCAGCAGCTAGGACATTTCTGGTACAGTTGCCTTTCTAGAGATTTTAGTTTGAAGTGTAGGAGATGAGCCCATTAAGGCTCCTCTGGAGAGAATATTCACAGCTAACATTTATGATAGCATCTGAATAGAGTTAATTCATGTGAATGGGAGAGTGTTATTTCTAATAATGTGATTATGTAAATGCCACTATTTTACCCTTTAATGTCTTAATTTCTTGAACTGTTTATGCCCATTGTTTGCCTTCTGTTCTCTGGGATTTTCTGCCACATGTGTAGTAATTGCTTTTGCTTCTCTGACTATTCTGAAAATGGAATAATTTGCATGGACCCATAATTTGAGGTCCTAAAAGTTGTTGTAAAGGACTTTAAATGAGTAAAGTTGATTTAAAATAGACACAGTCTATCACCTTAAAGTTACTGGTCAAAATTAACCAGTTTTTGTTCATATTTTTTCCCACTGTTCCCCTGAATATTACGTTTTTGTGATTTTGCAATCTGCCATTCAGTTCCAGAGAAAAGAACCTTTTTATTCAGTTTTGATCTTTACCGAGAGGGCGGTTCTTACAGGATTCTCTGTGGGCCGTGTTTAGGCTGCTTTGAATATGTATCCTGTGAGCTCCGCTCCTTTAGTGAAGACCATAAAAACTAATGATAAAATTCCTCATATCTGCAACCATTTGGTAGATTGTAAAACAACAAAAAAAAAAAAACTGAAATATCAGGAGCAGCATGAATAATATAAGATCAAAAAGTGGCTACTTCTAACCTGGTGACAGGTCTTCTCTAATGGACCATCTTTAGAAGACCACTTTGCGTTGTGTTCTGGTGCTATGCATGCAAAATTTGGAATTACCAATGAATATAAATCATAGAACTATGAATTATATAAATACTCTTAGATTACATTACTTGAATAAATTTGACATCCAATTTTGACTTTTCCATAATTTAGCATTGCTCTGCATTCCATTGCGGTCACAAAAGTAAAAGTTGCTTTTTTGGCCCTTTAACCCCTTCACCCCCAAGGGTGGTTTGCACGTTAATGACCGGGCCAATTTTTACAATTCTGACCACTGTCCCTTTATGAGGTTATAACTCTGGAACGCTTCAACGGATCTTGGCGATTCTGACATTGTTTTCTCGTGACATATTGTACTTCATGATAGTGGTAAAATTTCTTTGATATTACCTGCGTTTATTTGCAAAAAAAATGGAAATTTGGCGAACATTTTGAAAATTTTGCAATTTTCCAACTTTGAATTTTTATGCCCTTAAATCACAGAGATATGTCACACAAAAAACTTAATAAGTAACATTTCCTGTCATGAATCCCCAATGGCTAGGGATAGCACAGGACAAGCAAAGTATAACAAATATCGGACGAGCTCTAGGGTGATGGAACCTGGGCTGACCGCTGCCCTACGCCTGACAAACGCAACTAGAGATAGCCAGGGAGCGTTCCTACGTTGGTTCTAGACGCCACGCACCAGCCTAAGAGCTAACTAGTACTGCAGAGAAAACAAGACCTCACTTGCCTCCAGAGGAATTAACCCCAAAGGTATAGTTGCCCCCCACATGTATTGACGGTGAAATGAGAGGAAGGCACACACATAGAGATGATGTATATAGCTTTAGCAAATAGAGGCCCACTGAAAACTAGAAAGCAGAATGATACAAAAGGGGACTGAGCGGTCAGCAAAAAACCCTAATCAAAAAAACCATCCTGAGATTACAAGAACCCATGTGCCAACTCATGGCACATGGGGAGAACCTCAGTCCACTAGAGCAACCAGCTAGCACAGAGACATTCTAAGCAAGCTGGACCAAAAACCAAACAACTGAAAATCAGCACTTAGCTTATCCTGAAAGATCTGGGAGCAGGTAGGCAGGAACCAAACAGAGCACATCTGAACACATTGATAGCCGGCAAGGGAAATGACAGAAAGGCCAGGTAAAATAGGAAACACCCAGCCTCTGATGGACAGGTGGAAACCAAAGGCCGCAACCCACCAAAGTCACCCAGTACCAGCAGTAACCACCAGAGGGAGCCCACCAACAGAATCCACAACAGTACCCCCCCCTTGAGGAGGGGTCACCGAACCCTCACGAGAACCCCCAGGGCGATCAGGGTGAGCTCTATGGAAGGCGCGGACCAAATCAGTCGCGTAAACATCGGAGGCGACCACCCAGGAATTATCCTCCTGACCATAACCCTTCCACTTAACCAAATACTGGAGTTTGCGTCTGGAAACACGAGAATCCAAGATCTTTTCAACAACATACTCCAATTCTCCCTCCACCAGCACCGGAGCAGGAGGCTCGACCGAAGGAACAACGGGCACCTCATACCTCCGCAACAACGACCGATGGAACACATTATGAATAGCAAACGATGCTGGGAGATCCAAACGAAAAGATACAGGGTTAAGAATCTCCGAGATCCTATAAGGACCGATGAACCGAGGCTTGAACTTAGGAGAAGAGACCTTCATAGGGACAAAACGAGAAGACAACCACACCAAGTCCCCAACAAGAAGTCGGGGACCCACGCGGCGACGGCGATTAGCAAACTGCTGAGTCTTCTCCTGAGATAACTTCAAATTGTCCACCACCTGATTCCAAATCTGATGTAACCTGTCCACCACCACGTCCACTCCAGGACAATCCGAAGATTCCCCCTGACCAGAGGAAAAACGAGGATGAAACTCCGAATTACAAAAAAAAGGAGAGACCAACGTGGCAGAACTAGCCCGATTATTAAGAGCAAATTCGGCCAGTGGCAAAAAAGCAACCCAGTCATCCTGATCAGCAGAAACAAAACACCTCAAATAAGTTTCCAAGGTCTGATTAGTTCGCTCCGTCTGGCCATTCGTCTGAGGATGGAATGCAGACGAGAAAGACAAATCAATGCCCATCTTGGCACAAAACGTCCGCCAAAATCTAGACACAAACTGGGATCCCCTGTCAGAAACGATATTCTCCGGAATCCCATGCAAACGAACCACGTTCTGAAAAAACAAAGGAACCAACTCAGAGGAGGAGGGTAACTTAGGCAAGGGCACCAAATGAACCATCTTAGAAAAGCGGTCACACACAACCCAGATAACGGACATTTTCTGTGAAACCGGGAGATCAGAAATAAAATCCATGGAAATGTGCGTCCAAGGCCTCTTCGGGATGGGCAAAGATAACAACAACCCACTAGCCCGTGAACAGCAAGGCTTAGCTCGAGCACACACTTCACAAGACTGCACAAAGGTACGCACATCCCTAGACAAGGAAGGCCAACAAAAAGACCTGGCCACCAAATCTCTTGTACCAAATATTCCAGGATGACCAGCCAACACAGAAGAATGGACCTCGGAGATGACTCTACTGGTCCAATCATCCGGAACAAACAGTCTTTCTGGTGGACATCGATCCGGTTTATCTACCTGAAACTCCTGCAATGCACATCGCAAGTCTGGGGATACGGCGGACAATATTACCCCATCCCTAAGGATACCAGCAGGCCCAGTGTCTCCAGGAGAATCAGGCACAAAACTCCTGGAAAGAGCATCTGCCTTCACATTCTTTGAACCTGGCAGGTATGAAACCACGAAATTGAAACGAGAAAAAAATAATGACCAACGAGCCTGTCTAGGATTCAAACGCCTGGCAGACTCAAGGTAAATGAGATTCTTGTGATCAGTCAAGACCACCACGCGATGTTTAGCACCCTCAAGCCAATGACGCCACTCCTCAAATGCCCACTTCATGGCCAAAAGCTCCCGATTACCCACATCATAATTGCGCTCGGCGGGCGAGAACTTTCTAGAGAAGAAAGCACATGGCTTCGTCACCGAGCCATTAGAACTTCTCTGTGACAAAACCGCCCCCGCTCCAATCTCGGAAGCATCAACCTCCACCTGAAAAGGAAGTGAAACATCTGGTTGACACAACACAGGAGCAGAAGAAAACCGGTGCTTAAGTTCCCGAAAGGCCTCCACGGCCGCAGGAGACCAATCAGCAACATCAGCACCCTTTTTAGTCAAATCAGTCAAAGGTTTAACAATACTGGAAAAATTAGCAATGAACCGACGATAAAAATTAGCAAACCCCAAGAACTTCTGAAGGCTCTTAACAGATGTAGGTTGTGTCCAGTCACAAATAGCCTGAACCTTAACGGGATCCATCTCAATAGTAGAAGGAGAAAAAATGTACCCCAAAAAAGAAATCTTCTGGACTCCGAAGAGACACTTTGAGCCCTTCACAAACAGAGAATTGGCCCGCAAAACCTGAAACACCTTCCTGACCTGTAGAACATGAGACTCCCAGTCATCAGAAAACACCAAAATATCATCCAAATACACAATCATAAACTTATCCAGATATTCACGGAAAATATTGTGCATAAAGGACTGAAAGACTGACGGAGCATTGGAGAGTCCAAAAGGCATTACCAAATACTCAAAATGGCCCTCAGGCGTATTAAATGCGGTTTTCCACTCATCACCCTGTTTTATACGCACCAGATTATACGCACCACGAAGATCTATTTTAGTGAACCACCTAGCCCCCTTAATGCGAGCAAACAAATCAGTAAATAATGGCAATGGATACTGGTATTTGACTGTAATCTTATTCAGAAGGCGATAATCTATACAAGGCCTCAGGGAACCATCTTTTTTTGCCACGAAAAAAAAAACCTGCTCCCAGAGGGGACGAAGATGGACGAATATGTCCCTTTTCCAAGGACTCCTTAATATAATTCCGCATAGCAGTATGCTCTGGCAGTGACAGATTAAATAAACGACCCTTAGGGAACTTACTGCCAGGAATCAATTCTATTGCACAGTCACACTCTCTGTGAGGAGGGAGCGAATTGAGCTTAGGCTCCTCAAAAACATCCTTATAATCTGACAAAAACGCAGGGATCTCCGAAGGAGTCGATGAAGCGATAGAAATCGGAGGTACATCATCATGAACCCCCTGACATCCCCAGCTTAGCACAGACATTGTTTTCCAGTCCAGGACAGGATTATGAGTTTGTAACCATGGCAGACCAAGCACTAGTACATCATGTAAATTATACAGTACAAGGAAGCGAATCACCTCCTGATGAATGGGAGTCATGCGCATGGTCACTTGTGTCCAATACTGCGGTTTATTCATAGCCAATGGTGTAGAATCAATTCCCTTCAGAGGAATAGGAACTTCCAGAGGCTCTAGACTAAAACCGCAGCGTTTAGCAAATGACCAATCCATAAGACTCAGGGCAGCGCCTGAATCCACATAGGCATCGACGGAAATGGAAGACAGTGAAAAAATCAGAGTCACAGACAAAATGAACTTAGACTGCAGAGTATCAATGGCAAAAGATTTATCAACCCTTTTTGTGCGTTTAGAGCATGCTGATATAACATGAGCTGAATCACCACAATAAAAACACAAACCATTTTTCCGCCTATAATTTTGCCGTTCACTTCTGGACTGAATTCTATCACATTGCATAGTCTCAGGTGCCTGTTCAGAAGACACCGCCAACTGGTGCACGGGTTTGCGCTCCCGTAAACGCCGATCAATCTGAATGGCCATAGCCATAGACTCATTCAGACCTGTAGGCGCAGGGAACCCCACCATAACATCCTTAATGGCCTCAGAAAGACCATTTCTGAAGTTTGCAGCCAGGGCGCACTCATTCCACTGAGTAAGCACCGACCATTTCCGAAATTTCTGACAATATATTTCCGCTTCATCATGCCCCTGAGAGAGGGCTAATAAAGCCTTTTCAGCCTGAATCTCTAGGTTAGGTTCCTCATAGAGCAATCCCAATGCCAGAAAAAACGCATCCACACTGAGCAACGCAGGATCCCCTGGTGCCAATGCAAATGCCCAATTCTGAGGGTCGCCCCGTAGCAACGATATAACAATCTTGACCTGTTGAGCAGGGTCTCCAGAGGAGCAAGATTTCAAAGAGAGAAACAATTTACAATTGTTCCTGAAATTCAGGAAGGTAGATCTATCTCCAGAAAAAAACTCTGGAATAGGAATTCTAGGTTCAGACATGGGAGTGTGAACAACGAAATCCTGTATGTTTTGAACCTTTGCCGCGAGATTACTCAGGCTGGAAGCCAAACTCTGGACATCCATGATAAAAAGCTAAGATCAGAGCCATTCAAGGGTTAAGAGGAGGTAAGAAGCAGCTAGGCAGCAATTAAGGGCTAGGCAGCAAAACTCTGAAGGAAAAAAAAAAAAAAAATTTTCCTTGAACACTTCTATTCCTCCTGCTTCAGCCCAAACAATTAACACTTTGTGGGCCGGCTATACTGTCATGAATCCCCAATGGCTAGGAATAGCACAGGACAAGCAAAGTATAACAAATATCGGACGAGCTCTAGGGTGATGGAACCTGGGCTGACCGCTGCCCTACGCCTGACAAACGCAACTAGAGATAGCCAGGGAGCGTTCCTACGTTGGTTCTAGACGCCACGCACCAGCCTAAGAGCTAACTAGTACTGCAGAGAAAACAAGACCTCACTTGCCTCCAGAGGAATTAACCCCAAAGGTATAGTTGCCCCCCACATGTATTGACAGTGAAATGAGAGGAAGGCACACACATAGAGATGATGTATATAGCTTTAGCAAATAGAGGCCTGCTGAAAACTAGAAAGCAGAATGATACAAAAGGGGACTGAGCGGTCAGCAAAAAACCCTAATCAAAAAAACCATCCTGAGATTACAAGAACCCATGTGCCAACTCATGGCACATGGGGAGAACCTCAGTCCACTAGAGCAACCAGCTAGCATAGAGACATTCTAAGCAAGCTGGACCAAAAACCAAACAACTGAAAATCAGCACTTAGCTTATCCTGAAAGATCTGGGAGCAGGTAGGCAGGAACCAAACAGAGCACATCTGAACACATTGATAGCCGGCAAGGGAAATGACAGAAAGGCCAGGTAAAATAGGAAACACCCAGCCTCTGATGGACAGGTGGAAACCAAAGGCCGCAACCCACCAAAGTCACCCAGTACCAGCAGTAACCACCAGAGGGAGCCCACCAACAGAATCCACAACAATTTCCCACATGTCTACTTTACATCAGCACAATTTTGGAACCAACATTTTTTTTTGTTAGGGAGTTATAAGGGTTAAAAGTTGACCAGCAATTTCTCATTTTTACAACACCATTTTTTTTTAGGGACCACATCTCATTTGAAGTCATTTTGAGGGGTCTATATGATAGAAAATACCCAAGTGTGACACCATTCTAAAAACTACACCCCTCAAGGTGCTCAAAACCATATTCAAGAAGTTTATTAACCCTTCTGGTGCTTCACAGGAATTTTTGGAATGTTTAAATAAAAATGAACATTTAACTTTTTTTCACAAAAAATTTACTTCAGCTCCAATTTGTTTTATTTTACCAAGGGTAACAGGAGAAAATGGACCCCAAAAGTTGTTGTACAATTTGTCCTGAGTACGCCGATACCCCATATGTGGGGGTAAACCACTGTTTGGGCGCATGACAGAGCTCGGAAGCGAAGGAGCGCCATTTGACTTTTCAATGCAAAATTGACAGGAATTGAGATGGGACGCCATGTTGCGTTTGGGGAGCCCCTGATGTGCCTAAACATTGAAACCCCCCACAAGTGACACCATTTTGGAAAGTAGACCCCCTAAGGAACTTATCTAGAGGTGTGGTGAGCACTTTGACCCACCAAGTGCTTCACAGAAGTTTATAATGCAGAACCGTAAAAATAAAAAATCATATTTTTTCACAAAAAATTTTTTTCGCCCCCAATTTTTTATTTTCCCAAGGGTAAGAGAAGAAATTGGACCCCAAAAGTTGTTGTACAATTTGTCCTGAGTACGCTGATACCCCATATGTGGGGATAAACCACTGTTTGGGCGCATGGGAGACCTCGGAAGGGAAGGAGCGCCGTTTGACTTTTCAATGCAAAATTGACAGGAATTGAGATGGGACGTCATGTTGCGTTTGGAGAGCCCCTGATGTGCGTAAACATTGAAACCCCCCACAAGTGACACCATTTTGGAAAGTAGACCCCCTAAGGAACTTATCTAGATGTGTTTTGAGCGCTTTGACCCACCAAGGGCTTCACAGAAGTTAATAATGCAGAGCCGTAAAAATAAAACAAAAATTTTTTCCCACAAAAATTATTTTTTTAGCCCCCAGTTTTGTATTTTCCCGAGGGTAGCAGGAGAAATTGGACCCCAAAATTTGTTGTCCAATTTGTCCTGAGTGCGCTGATACCCCATATGTGGGGGGGAACCACCGTTTGGACGCATGGAAGGGCTCGGAATTGAAGGAGCGCCATTTGGAATACAGACTTAGATGGAATGGTCTGCAGGCGTCACATTGCGTTTGCAGAGCCCCTAATGTACCTAAACAGTAGAAACCCCCCACAAGTGACACCATGTTGGAAATTAGACCCCCTAAGGAACTTATCTAGATGTGTGGTGAGTGCTTTGACCCACCAAGGGCTTCACAGAAGTTTATAATGCAGAGCCGTAAAAATAAAACAAAAATTTTTTCCCACAAAAATTATTTTTCAGCCCCCAGTTTTGTATTTTCCCGAGGGTAACAGGAGAAATTGGACCCCAAAAGTTGTTGTCCAATTTGTCCTGACTGCGCTGATACCCCATATGTGGGGGGAACCCATGGGAGGGCTCGGAAGGGAAGGAGCGCCATTTGGAATGCAGACTTAGATGGAATGGTCTGCAGGCGTCACATTGCGTTTGCAGAGCCCCTAATGTACCTAAACAGTAGAAGCCCCGCACAAGTGACCCCATTTTGGAAACTAGACCCCCCAAGGAACTTATCTAGATGTGTTGTAAGAACTTTGAACCCCAAGTGTTTCACTACAGTTTATAACGCAGAGCCGTGAAAATAAAAAATCCTTTTTTTTCCCACAAAAATTATGTTTTAGCCTCCAGTTTTGTATTTTCCCAGGGGTAACAGGAGAAATTGGACCCCAAAGGTTGTTGTCCTATTTGTCCTGAGTACGCTGATACCCCATATGTTGGGGTAAACCCCTGTTTGGGCACACGGGAGAGCTCGGAAGGGAAGGAGCACTGTTTTACTTTTTCAACGCAGAATTGGCTGGAATTGAGATCGGACGCCATGTCGCGTTTGGAGAGCCCCTGATGTGCCGAAACAGTCGAAACCCCCCAATTATAACTGAAACCCTAATCCAAACACACCCCTAACCCTAATCCCAACAGTAACCCTAACCACACCTCTAACCCTGACACACCCCTAACCCTAATCCCAACCCTATTCCCAACCGTAAATGTAATCTAAATCCTAACCGTAACTTTAGCCCCAACCCTAACCCTAACTTTAGCCCCAACCCTAACTGTAGCCTTAACCCTAGCCCCAACCCTAGCCCTAACCCTAACCCTAATGGGAAAATGGAAATAAATACATTTTTTTTATTTTTCCCTAACTAAGGGGGTGATGAAGGGGGGTTTGATTTACTTTTATAGCGAGTTTTTTAGCGGATTTTTATGATTGGCAGCCGTCACACACTGAAAGACGCTTTTTATTGCAAAAAATATTTTTTGCGTTACCACATTTTGAGAGCTATAAATTTTCCATATTTTGGTCCACAGAGTCATGTGAGGTCTTGTTTTTTGCGGGACGAGTTGACGTTTTTATTGGTAACTTTTTGGGCACGTCACATTTTTTGATCGCTTTTTATTCCGATTTTTGTGAGGCAGAATGACCAAAAACCAGCTATTCATGAAATTCTTTTGGGAGAGGCGTTTATACTGTTCCGCGTTTGGTAAAATTGATAAAGCAGTTTTATTCTTCGGGTCAGTACGATTACAGCGATACCTCATTTATATTATTTTTTTATGTTTTGGATCTTTTATACGATAAAAACTATTTTATGGAAAAAATAATTATTTTTGCATCGCTTTATTCTCAGGACTATAACTTTTTTATTTTTTTGCTGATCATGCTGTATGGCAGCTCGTTATTTGCGGGACAAGATGACGCTTTCAGCGGTACCATGGTTATTTATATCTGTCTTTTTGATCGCGTGTTATTCCACTTTTTGTTCGGCGGTATGATAATAAAGCGTTGTTTTTTGCCTCTTTTTTTTTTTTTTTCTTACGGTGTTTACTGAAGGGGTTAACTCGTGGGCCAGTTTTATAGGTCGGGTCGTTACGGACGCGGCGATACTAAATATGTGTACTTTTATTGTTTTTTTTTTATTTAGATAAAGAAATGTATTTATGGGAATAATATTTTTTTTTTTTCATTATTTTGGAATATTTTTTTTTATTTTTTTTTACACATTTGGAAAAATTTTTTTTTACTTTTTTACTTTGCCCCAGGGGGGGACAATGCAGATCGGTGATCTGCCAGTTTGCATAGCACTCTGACAGATCACCGATCTGAGAGAAGTGCAGGCTGCTTCACAGTGCCTGCTCTGAGCAGGCTTCTGTGAAGCCACCTCCCTCCCTGCAGGACCCGGATCCGCGGCCATCTTGGATCCGAGTCTGGAGCAGGCAGGGAGGGAGGTAAGACCCTCGCAGCAACGCGATCACATCGCGTTGCTTCGGGGGGCTCAGGGAAGCCCGCAGGGAGCCCCCTCCCTGCGCGATGCTTCCCTGCACCGCCGGCACATCGCGATCATGTTTGATCGCGGTGTGTCGGGGGTTAATGTGCCGGGAGCGGTCCGTGACCGCTCCTGGCACATAGTGCCGGATGTCAGCTGCGATATGCAGCTGACACCCGGCCGTGATCGGCCGCGCTCCCCCCGTGAGCGCCGCCGATCGCGCTGGACGTACTATCCCGTCGGTGGTCATACGGGCCCACCCCACCTCGACGGGATAGTACGTCCGATGTCAGAAAGGGGTTAAAAGCGTAAATCATTATGTCCTGCATTTTACTTTAGCTTTATGGAGGATAAATCTATTAAAAAAGAATTGTTTTGTAATTCATCTGTCCAGATGGCATCTCAGAGTTTGAAGCCTCGTTTACTGTGCTCCTGAGCACTCCATTAAAACACATGTCTTAAGGCAAAGACCTCCAGGTGTTTCTTACTGCATCATGCAGGTTTTATAGTGATCTGAAAGCTAAAATCTCTCTAATGCACTAATGTAAGAGCTAGTCTGTCAAGTTGTTAGCACTTGAACATTGTGTAGTCCAAGGCACTTACAGATCAGAAAATAATTACTTGTGCTATTGAAAATCTGTTAGGCTGTCATGTGGCTTGACTGTACTTGGCAACTATTTTTGATCAAAGTGAACAAATAATACAATAGTTTTATAACAATAATTTGTAAAGACAAAATAAAAAAATCTTACAGGTAGGTACAGGGGTGGACATACAATTAGTGCAGCCTGTGAAGCAGCACATGAGCCCAAGAGGTAAGGAGGCCCATTTCTACCCCCAAAGCAGGTGGACTTGTCCATTACAATGAGCTATTGGACGGCAAAGGGTCCATATATTGATCTTGCACAAGAGCCCTCTTCTGTCTGTGTCCATCAGTGGGTAGGTATATAGTAAAATTAGGTTTTTATATTTGCCCTTCACTAACATATCAACATATCATAGAAAATATAAAAAAGGTTGCATTATATAGCACCTTGCAACAAAAGGGGGTGGATTCCTGTAGCACTGTTGTAGCTTTCAGTTTTCCTGTGAGCTTTGATTTTTCACTCCTGTACCTTTTGATTTGCCAGTGACAGCTATTAGAAATGTCTAGTGTAAGAAAGGCCCTTTCACTGAAAAGTTATGATAGTTATCTGACTGGTTCTCTTTATGTAACTAAATATAGTGATTTATATCCTTTTTGATGTAAATCAAACTTGAGCAAAAAGTCTCGAATCTCAATGATTGAGAACTGTTAACCCCTTTCTCACGTACTATCCCATCCGAGGTCAGATTCCCCGCTTTGATGCAGGGCTCCGGCGGTGAGCCCACATCAAAGCCGGGACATGTCAGCTGACAGCAGCATTTAACCGGCGCTTCCGGCCAACCGGCCGGAAATGAGCGCATCGCCGACCCCCGTCACATGATCGGGGGTCAGTGATGCTTCTGCATAGTAACCATAGAGGTCCTTGAGACCTCTATGATTACTGATCCCGGCTAGCAGTGAGCGCCACCCTGTGGTCGGCGCTCATAGCACATCTGCATTTCTGCTGCATAGCAGCGATCTGATGATCGCTGCTATGTAGCAGAGGCGATCGAGTCATGCCAGCTTCTAGCCTCCTATGGAGGCGATTGAAGCATGGCAAAAGTAAAAAATAAAGTTAAAAAAATGTAAAAAAAAAAAAAATATATAAAAGTTTAAATCACCCCCCTTTCGCCCCATTCAAAATAAATTAATAAAAAAAAATCAAACCTACGCATATTTGGTATCGCCGCGTTCAGAATCGCCCAATCTATGAATAAAAAAAGCATTAACCTGATCGCTAAACAGCGTAACAAGAAAAAAACAGAATTACGTTTTTTTGGTCGCCGCAACATTGCATTAAAATGCAATAACGGGCGATCAAAAGAATGTATCTGCACCAAAATGATATCATTAAAAACGTCAGCTCGGCACGCAAAAAATAAGCCCTGAACCGATCCCAGATCATTAAAAATGGAGAAGCTACGGGTATCGGAAAATGGCACAATTTTTTTTTCTTTTAGCAAAGTTTGGAATTTTTTGTCAACACTTAGATAAAAAATAACCTAGACATGTTAGGTGTCTATGAACTCGTACTGACCTGGAGAATCATAATGGCAGGTCAGTTTTAGCATTTAGTGAATCTAGCAAAAAAGCCAAACAAAAAACAAGTGTGGGATTGCACTTTTTTTGCAATTTCACCGCACTTGGAATTTTTTTCCCGTTTTCTAGTACACGACATGCTAAAACCAATGATGCACATTATGTCATTTCATTGCCATAAAAGCCAAAGTCAAGTGTATCAATTTTTTACTCCTGTTTTTATTTACCGTGCCAAAATTTAAAAATGTTAGTAATAGTATAATAATTCTGTAAGAGTCTTATGATAAAGGGAATCTGTCAGGTCCAATAATGCTATTAACCGTCAGATATAGGATTAACCTTAAGGTTAATAGAGTTAAGAAGGTGCCTGGCTGTAGTACTAAAAGTGTATCACCCGGGAGAAAATTGACTTTATTTCTTCCGAGAGCCTCCTGGTTTCAGTGATGCAGGCGTGCCGGGAGCAATTGCACTGATCACACTCTGCACTGAGAGCAGCAGCTGTAATCATGCCCCAGCACTGACTGACAGCTGGCTCTGTACTGATGCACTGCTGAGCAGTCTGATTTTGGACTGCCAATCCTTTTGTTCCCTTAGTAATAAGGCTAGGTTCCCATTGCGTTAATGGGATAGCGTTAACGGACAGCGTTGCACTGCGAAATTAACGCCGTGCACCGCGTCCGTTAGCGCTCCCATTGCCGGCAATGTTAGAGTGCATTGCTAGCGCGTGTCATTTTCGGCACGCACTAGCGATGTGCCGGTTTTTTGTAGCGCGCCTCGGACGCTGCTTGCAGCGTCCGCGGCGCGCCAGAGGTCCGTTCCCCGCTCTCGCAGATCGGGGATCTGCGAGAGCGGGGACGTTAACGCGACCCCTGAACGCGGCCCCGAAAAAGACATTGCGTTAGCGCAATCCGCTAGCGCTCGCGCTAAACGGATTGCACTAACGCAATCTGAACCTAGCCTTAGCCATTGCTAACGAAGTCTGTTAGTGGCTCTCTCATGTACAACACAGGAGCTCTCAGCAGAACGTGCCCTCCTGTGTACGGTCTCATTCAGACATCCGTGTTGCAGCAACGTGTATAACCATTTTTTTGCACAGACACGACACATACCCATGGTAATCTATAATGCTGTTCACATGTCCATATTTTTCACTTACAGCGTCTCTGTGCAAAACACACGGCGACATGTCCATTTTTTTGCAGCACAGATGAAAAGGTCCAGAACAAGTTTATGAGTCTGTGAAAAACACCTACATCATATGGATGGTATCCCTGTTCTGTCCGTGTTTATCATTGCAAAGTATACTAAAGGGTTTGTAATTTCTTTATCCACCTGTGAAAAACACTGATGAAACACTCATGGTGAAAAGGGACACACTGATGCACAACCTTGATGACACCGGTACCATTTTTTCACGTACCTGTTTAAACACGGACATGTGAATGAGACCCTGGAGAGAGTCGGGCGATATAGCCAAACAATCAGCTAAACCAAAGTTCAGCCAACAGTTGTCTAAAGTGTATGTGCTGACTGAAAGATGCGGCGATTGAGGGCCAGTTGATGATAAGCATTCTGGGATATACGCCAGTAGATTGAGCTCTAACTTTTATGGGTTCCCTCCAGTGTTGTGTTGCTGGGCATTCATCTGTACTGTTCTCCTTAAATCCGTCCCTAGTGATCATTTATTACTTGATCTGGCTAGGCACCGTGGCACTGATTGTTAGCTGCTGGACCAAAGGTGATAAACTATCAAATAGCTTAGCTTTATTAAGAGACGTTTAGACTGAACTATATAATGCCATATTCACACATTTGTGTGTCCTGGCCCGAGTACACCCTGCTTCACGGACTGGTGGTTAGTGTATTGACCTGAACATGACAGTCTCATGTACATCTATGCAGCTTTCAAGTTTCTTTCGTGAGACCCATGGCTGATCCGGGATTCATGTTCCATACTTTGTTTATAACACATTTATTTGTGAACTAGATGGAGGCCCGATGCTATCGCATCGGGAGGGCGGTAATGTCATGGTGGGGGCAGGCATGCTGCGCTGTTGTTGCCTAATGGCATCCTGTAATAATCTAATGACTTTTGCATCAGGGGACTCATTTGCTTGATGCCTATGCTTATATGCATTGTTTTTGTTCCTGTGATGCTGCTGCTCTTCAAGAGTCTCATTTGCCCTTTCTTGTCTTCAATGTTGTGCCTTTGCTGCTTTCCTTTAATTGTCATTGGTGTACTATTTATGAGGAGCCATGTTGGCGTTGATATTTGCTTTTTAAAGGGGTTTTCCCAAGAACAAAAGTTCATTTTAAAAATTGTCTGTGTCTGACTATACCAAACATACCACAGCTCCTGGGCAAGGGAGGAAGCAAAAGACAATACTGACATTACAGCAGGAGATCGCAGAGGATACATTTTGTGAGGTAAAACATTTTTTAAAAAGTCAGTGAAATATTTTACCTCACAAAATGAATCCACTGTGATCCCCTGCTGTAATGTCAGTATTATCTTTTGCTTCCTCCCCTGCTGAGGAGATGTGGTATTCTCCGTACATGGTCAGACACATGTGACCAGCTTCCTCTGCCTGTAGATACGTCGTGCATCTGCCGCCGGGATCAGCCGAATGATTCACTGCACTTGTGCGTAATTCGCGCAGCCGCAGTAAATCAGACCGCCGCCATCTTTGTGCAGACAGATAGCACCGGTCACATTAAAACTGTGCATGCGCTCCTCCTGTACAAAGATGGCGGCAGTCAATGAATCATTCGGCTGATCCCGGCGGCGGCATGTTCGCGACGGTGTTCCGCTGGTGGTACCACGCAAGAGGCTGAGTGAGTGTGTGAGTGTGAATGTTTGAGTGTGAGTGTGAATGTGTGAGAGTGTGTGTGTGTGAGAGTGTGTGTGAAAGTGTGTGTGTGTGGTGCGTACGTTGTATAGAGTGTGTGTGGTGCGACAGTGTTCCACTGGTGGTACCGCACAATAGGTTGGTACCAGCAGCATTTTCCATATTGAGACACCCATCACTTGGGTGTTCCAATATGGCGGTTGGTGAACTTCCTCCGCTTGGAATTCTAGGATACGGTGACATCTGGACAGAACAGGAAATGAAAACATTACAAGACAATTATATAAATAGATTAGGTATTATAAGAATGATATCAAAATGTGAAAAACTTTGACGCAAATATTAGTATTCTACCTCAAAATAAATTATATAACAAATGGACATTCTTTTAGGGTAGATTTTCTTTGTCTGTATTTTCATATTTTTTTATTAATTTATTAATGTAGATTTTTTTTGCCTACTATTTTATTTTATCCCTTTTATATTGACAAGTATTTCACTGAGAGTTGCTCTCATGTCTTTGAGCATTCAGCACTTTCCTTATTCAAGGTGATATGCTCAGGCACATGATAGTAGGTCTCGTAGGATCCCTGGCCTGGAGGAATTCAATAATTAGCCTTTTGGATTGACCTGTATTCATACATGCTATAGATGATTCAGATCAGTTTGACAAACAAGCTACTTTTCGTCCCTTAAGGTACAGAATTTTTGTAGGCAGCACACATCCTATTACTGTACTGCCAGTCTGACACATGCTCTTTCACAGCTGCAATAATTGACACTTGCTTACTCTGCGGATTACATTCTTGGTTGTTGTATACAACAATAATAAGTAATTATAATAATATAGATGAGGCCTTTAAAATGTATTTATACCGTAGAATGTTGGTGCTGTGTGAGAATTGTTTTATTGTACATAGAAGCATGCTGACTCTTTGATAGGGCACTTATAGAAAGCACCTGACCTTACTCTAATTCCATGCAATCACAAAATCATTGAAAAACAGTCCCAGCAGTTGTCAGAGGAAGCAACGGAAGGAATTGTAAAACTCCTTCATAGAAATCTAACATGAATTGTGGCAAAAAAGATTGGTTGTTTCCAGTCCACCGTATGTGAGATTTTGCGCAAGTATAAAGAAAGTGGGAAAATTTAAAAAAAAAAGAAAAACATATGAGTAGACAAAGACATCAAGGCATCAGGGTAGAAAATGTAAAACAATATGCTTTGGAAATAGGAAACGTACAACAAAGCAAATGAAAAACAAATGGTGGAGAGTCAGGCGTCAAGGTTTGTGATAGAACTGTCATTTATCAGCTGAATAAAATTAGATTTTGCATATAGAAAAGAAAAATGAAAAACAGAATTGATGCCTAAATGTAAAAAAAACAAAGTTAAGAGGGTTATAGAGAAGCGATTATGTAGTGCGGATGACTGGATAAAAGCAATATTCAGCAATTAATTACCAATCTGCATTCACTTTGTAGATGAGGTTGGAAATTGTATCTTATGCTGAAACATACTGTATAAAAACATAACCTGTAGAAAACAAATCAAATGTATTTACTCATATATTATATGGGGTTGCATGTTGGGTGCTTCAACATTACCTCAACCGTCAGTGAACTGGTGGACATTGAAATGTGCCAAAAAGGAAGAGAAAGAATGGACTAATAACGGCTTGCACACCACCAAATATAGAAAAGTAACAAACTTTATTAAACACCACAAAAAACATAAAAACACTTAAAATACCACAATCATGTGTAGAACACCCCTATATAAACATAATATGTCTGCCAGAGCAATATGAAAACAGGCTCCCATGCATAAATGTTATAAGTAACGTGGCTCAGTAGATCCTAAATGGTAGAACAATGGAGTCCTGGTGAGATAAAGACCTCACTGGTGGGATACAGTTAATCCCTTAAGGTACCTTCACACGAAACGACTTTACAACGAGAACGACAACGATCCGTGACGTTGCAGCGTCCCGGATAGCGATATTGTTGTGTTTGACACGCAGCAGCGATCTGGATCCTGCTGTGATATCGCTGGTCGTTGAATAAAGTTCAGAACTTTATTTGGTCGTCAGACCGGCGTGTATCGTCAGGTTTGACACCAAAAGCAACGATGCCAGCGATGTTTTACGCTGGTAACCAGGGTAAATATCGGGTTACTAAGCGTTACTTGGGCTTAGTAACCCGATGTTTACCCTGGTTACCAGCGTAAAAGTAAAAAAAACAAACAGTACATGCTCACCTGCGCGTCCCCTGGCGTCCGCTTCCTGCTCTGACTGACTGCCGGCCCTAAAGTGAAAGTACAGCTCAGCGGTGACGTCACCGCTCTGCTGTTAGGGCCGGCACTCACACAGTACAGGAAGCGGACGCCGGGGGACGCACAGGTGAGCATGTACTGTTTGTTATTTTTACTTTTACGCTGGTAATCAGGGTAAACATCGGGTTACTAAGCGCGGCCCTGCGCTTAGCAACCCGATATTTACCCTGGTTACCCGGGGACCTCGGCATCGTTGGTCGCTGGAGAGCGGTCTGTGTGACAGCTCTCCAGCGACCAAACAGCGACGCTGCAGCGATCGGCATCGTTGTCGCTATCGCTGCAGTGTCGCTTCGTGTGAAGGTACCTTTAGCCACCTATGCAGAGGTGCATGCAAGATGGTAATGCAGAAACATGTCATAAAATATAAAAAAGCATGCAGGATTAGCTGAAAGAACCACTCATGAGATGAAAAAA
Source organism: Ranitomeya variabilis (assembly GCF_051348905.1). Taxonomy (NCBI): domain Eukaryota; kingdom Metazoa; phylum Chordata; class Amphibia; order Anura; family Dendrobatidae; genus Ranitomeya; species Ranitomeya variabilis. The sequence goes on along the minus strand of NC_135235.1, from coordinate 114,670,048 downwards.
CAGGGCTCCTGAGGAGTCAGCGACTAAAACATAATGACATGAATACTCAACTGAATCAAAACCCAGAGAGATAAAAGTAGTGAGTCACAACTTTTCTTGGCTAAAATAGCCAGGCAGACCCACAAGCCATAATTGGTGGCATAGGAAGATGAAGGGGTGCTGGGAGAGAGACCCCACGCGTATCGCTGCCGCAGCAGCTTCGTCAGGGGAAGTGACGATATGGTGAGTAGTATGAGTTTAAGTATCAGTCATAATCAAGTAAAATGCATACCACTGTGTTGCCGCAGGAGAGGGGGGCGTGTACTGGAGGAACGGCCGGGCGTCATTCAGAGAAGATGAAGTAGTGTGCGGCGTCTCCATGGAGAAGGTTTGCGCATGCGCAATCGCGGTTCAGATAATTTGAGCCACATTGCGCATGCGTCGGAAATAGAGAATAATAAAAGAAGAAGTGGCCGACGTGCAGTATAGCAGGGGCAAAAATGCACCAGAGGTGGCTATGTAGAGAAAGGTACCATTGCGGTTAGCCTATTAATAAGAGTGATATTAAGCAAATGGCTAGATGAATGAAGAAAGAAAAAAAAAAAAAAAAAAAAAGGGAGGGGGGTTTGTTTTATATACAGAATAAGTGTATAAATGCCACTAGTAATAAATGCAAAAGACTGAAGAACACAAGAAATATAATCATATAAATATTAATATACAGCATCAATACCTGTTCAAAGCAAAAGGGTTAGTATAATTAGTATACATAACACGAGCAGGTATACATATAACAGTAGTGTTATGCAGCGACCGTATCAAAGGGCCACAAAGACATAAGAATTGAGGTAATATATAGTCCCCGTTGCTGGACTCACACAGGAGTTCTATCCACAGTATGCACAAAAATATAGTCTTCGTGCCAGACAAGTAGTGCATATAGAAAAAAGAAAAATTGTAAAAAAAAATTTTATATAAAAAAAAAAAAATATATATATATATTATTATTTTTTTATTATAATTTTTTTTTTTCTATATGCACTACTTGTCTGGCAAGAAGACTATATTTTTGTGCATACTGTGGATAGAACTCCTGTGTGTGAGTCCAGCAACGGGGACTATATATTACCTCAATTCTTATGTCTTTGTGGCCCTTTGATACGGTCGCTGCATAACACTACTGTTATATGTATACCTGCTCGTGTTATGTATACTAATTATACTAACCCTTTTGCTTTGAACAGGTATTGATGCTGTATATTAATATTTATATGTTTATATTTCTTGTGTTCTTCAGTCTTTTGCATTTATTGCTAGTGGCATTTATACACTTATTCTGTATATAAAACAAACCCCCCTCCCTTTTTTTTTTTTTCTTTCTTCATTCATCTAGCCATTTGCTTAATATCACTCTTTCTAATAGGCTAACCGCAATGGTACCTTTCTCTACACAGCCACCTCTGGTGCATTTTTGCCCCTGCTATACTGCACGTCGGCCACTTCTTCTTTTATTATTCTCTATTTCCGACGCATGCGCAATGCGGCTCAAATTATCTGAACCGCGATTGCGCATGCGCAAACCTTCTCCATGGAGGCGCCGCACACTTCTACTTCATCTTCTCTGAATGACGCCCGGCTGTTCCTCCAGTACACGCCCCATTCTCCTGCGGCAACACAGTGGTATGCATTTTACTTGATTATGACTGATACTTAAACTCATACTACTCACCATATCGTCACTTCCCCTGACGAAGCTGCTGCGGCAGCGATACGCGTGGGGTCTCTCTCCCAGCACCCCTTCATCTTCCTATGCCACCAATTATGGCTTGTGGGTCTGCCTGGCTATTTTAGCCAAGAAAAGTTGCGACTCTCACTACTTTTATCTCTCTGGGTTTTGATTCAGTTGAGTATTCATGTCATTATGTTTTAGTCGCCGACTCCTCAGGAGCCCTGTTTTTTCATCTCATGAGTGGTTCTTTCAGCTAATCCTGCATGCTTTTTTATATTTTATGACATGTTTCTGCATTACCATCTTGCATGCACCTCTGCATAGGTGGCTAAGGGATTAACTCTATCCCACCAGTGAGGTCTTTATCTCACCAGGACTCCATTGTTCTACCATTTAGGATCTACTGAGCCACGTTACTTATAACATTTATGCATGGGAGCCTGTTTTCATATTGCTCTGGCAGACATATTATGTTTATATAGGGGTGTTCTACATATGATTGTGGTATTTTAAGTGTTTTTATGTTTTTTGTGGTGTTTAATAAAGTTTGTTACTTTTCTATATTTGGTGGTGTGCAAGCCGTTATTAGTCCATTCTTTCTCTTCCTTTTTGGCTAATACAATATTGGACTAGGCATTGCACCCCCATATTTATTTAACCTACAGCCAGGGTGCACCTCTTTTTGTTTTCATTGTGACATTGAAATGTGGACACTTTTCCTATTCCATCAACACAAAGTAGGTTTGATGATGCTATTTTCTGGATGATCATGCATCTTGTCACAGAGTGTTAAAACTTTTCTTCAGGAAGTCATATTGGCTGAATGGCATATCGTTTACTGTCAGTGAAGCCCATGCCTCAAAGAATTTGGTTCATAAAAAAGCCAGACTAGGAGCAGCAGCAAAATAATAAATGGTTGTGAGCATTATTATTCTCTCAGCATTGAGTGATTCCATGATTTTTTCCTCTATTCAATCTGGAAAACCTATGCCGTAGATAACTGCTTGTTGTGGACCACCTGACATCTTAAAACAGCTTTTTGGTCCACATTTAACTCTACAGTCAGACTGCACATAGAGAGGGCAGAGCTGTTAAATCTATATATATAATGGTCTAAGGGTTTTTCCGTCTGTCTGTCTGGCCTGTCCTGGAAAGGCCGCCAGGCCTCGACCAATCAGCGACGGGCACAGCATAGCGACGATGATGTCATAAAGGTTGCCTCGACCAATCAGCGACGGGCACAGTCTGTCGCGAATTCGCCTTGACCAATCAGCGACGGGCACAGTATCGACGTAGATGTCATAATGGTTGCCATGGCGACGATGTCATAAAGGTTGCCTCGACCAATCAGCGACGGGCACAGTCTGCCGCGAATTCTGGAATCATCATTGTCCATATACTACGGGGACATGCATATTCTAGAATACCCGATGCGTTAGAATCGGGCCACAATCTAGTAGTTTAATAAGCAGCAATGTCGTTTACAGCTTTAGTCACGTAATAACTGTGTGTCAAATAGGTGTAGTATCTACTGGGTCTTAGGGCCGGACCGGCCATCTGACAGTTCTGGCATTTGCCAGAGAGGCTGCTACATGCTGTGGGCCACTGACTCTGCTGAAGCCCCTTTGATGTGAGAGGACGGGAGTAGCTCAGTAGCTGAGAAGGAGGGGCAGCCTGAACTTCTCTCCTCATCTGAGCACCAGGGAGACATCTCTGGTTCCAGCAGTGGGACAGTAATCAGCAGTCAGGAGGAAAGGGCTTCCTGGATGAACATTATAGCTGTCCTTCTTGTTTCAATGGCCAGTGAGTGAGGAAGTTCAAATAGAGAGTAAAGCAATCTACATATGCTGCTATCCCTGCAGCTCCATCAGTCTCCTATTTTCAATTTTAATGACTGGAGGGGAGAAAAGTGAGAGCTACAGCATTTATTGTTTAACAAATGCCAAGAATTGAATTACACTGTGACATTGAGAGACGATGCTCTCCTCTGATTTGTGTGCACTTGGACTAGTCCTTTTCCCCCTGCAGCATGCTGTTGGTTTGAACAACAATCAGGAAGTGTCTGTTCTAGGAGTGTAGAGAAACTGGTGCCTGTGAGAGATAGACAGGATGATAAGCGTGTCCTAACACTGAGAGACTGGAAAATTAACTACAAAATAAGAAGCTGGTCAACACTCAATGTGATCGTGGTGCAAGTGGAAAAAAAACTCAAAATGCAAAGAAATCCCAGCAATCACATGTAGAATAATTGCTTATTTAATCTAATGAAATCCAAACAATCAGACGTTTCAGCCGATCTTATTTTGTAAACAATATTGACAAAAGCCTGAGATGGTCTGAAACAACTGATTGCTTGTTTGTATTTCACTGGATTAAATTAGCAATTATTCTACATGTGAGTGGATTTCATTCCATTTAAGAAAATGAACTAATTCAAGGGAGAAGATAGTGTCCTGTTACTGCAGGATCGATCACCAGGACCTTGTCATAAGGAAAGAGTCGCATCGCACAGCCAAGTTGGTTCTTCCCGAGCACCTGTATTTTAAGAGAGAAAGCAACACTGTGGTACCAGTAATCTTTCAACAATGAAAGTGCGAACGAAACTTCGCCTGAAGAAGATGGATCCTAGAACCTAAAGGAAGAGCTCAACACAACAAACTTGGCCCCACTACATAGGGACCAATCAGAAGCTACTAGACTTTCTCCTAAGTGCTACAGAACTGTGAGTCTGACACCATTCAACTATGTTAGGGTGTAGAGCATAACTAATCTCTCACAGTCAAAAAATACACTTGGGGTAAATTGAACTAAACTCACAGAAAAAATCCCCAAGAAAAAGAAAAAATAACCTTAAAATTATCCTTTATTAATATTTATTAAAACCATAGTGTGCACTCAACATCACCATCACCAATAGATGCAAGCGTACTACAGGAGAGGCCGGGTTAGTGCCAAGCCCTACGCTTTCTCCGTGCTCCCTACCTGCCTGCGGAGGTTGGCACCCTCTTTTCCTGCGCCGTGGCGCCCCCGCTCCTCGTCGGCTGGCCCTGCTATCCCTATAATGCCCTCAAGGGATCAAGAGAGAAAATCTCATATATACAATAAGTTAAATGTGGATAGCTTGAGAGGACATGAATATGTCAGTAAATATCTAACTAAATCTAAGGGTCTCAACTGACTTGGTAGTCTGTGTCCCTTCTTTCTCAACAAATTTTTATTAGGCCAGACAATGTAACAACAGGTGGAGATGCTACAAGGAGAACAAAAATGCATATATGATCTTGGTCTAGCTATATATGTATTACGGTCACCAAATGCTGTTGTGACAATAGGGAGAATGTATTTGCTGTAGTGTCAAACATATCCCATACAGCCATATAGGAATCAAGCTGCAGCCTCAATTAACTAATAGACACAAAATTAGCCACATATCATCCCCACATATTTGTTTGTTGCGACCCCCGTGCTGACCAGATCACTAAAATACTTCCTATCTTGTACAGAAATAAATATACATATCCCTTTCCTACTCAAATATACATATCCCTTTCCTACTCAACGCGTTTCTCCCCTTCTAATGAAAAGAGGTTCATCAGGAGTGTATCCAGATAACAAAGGGTTACTTAGCTTGCATAAGATATCAGCATATCAACATGGTAGACAGCTGCACCACCGGGCCGGTCCCCTTATCTTAGTAGCGCCACTTAGGCGCTACTAAGATAAGGGGACCGGCCCGGTGGTGCAGCTGTCTACCATGTTGGTATGCTGATATCTTATGCAAGCTAAGTAACCCTTTGTTATCTGGATACACTCCTGATGAACCTCTTTTCATTAGAAGGGGAGAAACGCGTTGAGTAGGAAAGGGATATGTATATTTGAGTAGGAAAGGGATATGTATATTTATTTCTGTACGAGATAGGAAGTATTTTAGTGATCTGGTCAGCACGGGGGTCGCAACAAACAAATATGTGGGGATGATATGTGGCTAATTTTGTGTCTATTAGTTAATTGAGGCTGCAGCTTGATTCCTATATGGCTGTATGGGATATGTTTGACACTACAGCAAATACATTCTCCCTATTGTCACAACAGCATTTGGTGACCGTAATACATATATAGCTAGACCAAGATCATATATGCATTTTTGTTCTCCTTGTAGCATCTCCACCTGTTGTTACATTGTCTGGCCTAATAAAAATTTGTTGAGAAAGAAGGGACACAGACTACCAAGTCAGTTGAGACCCTTAGATTTAGTTAGATATTTACTGACATATTCATGTCCTCTCAAGCTATCCACATTTAACTTATTGTATATATGAGATTTTCTCTCTTGATCCCTTGAGGGCATTATAGGGATAGCAGGGCCAGCCGACGAGGAGCGGGGGCGCCACGGCGCAGGAAAAGAGGGTGCCAACCTCCGCAGGCAGGTAGGGAGCACGGAGAAAGCGTAGGGCTTGGCACTAACCCGGCCTCTCCTGTAGTACGCTTGCATCTATTGGTGATGGTGATGTTGAGTGCACACTATGGTTTTAATAAATATTAATAAAGGATAATTTTAAGGTTATTTTTTCTTTTTCTTGGGGATGTTTTCTGTGAGTTTAGGGTGTAGAGCAGGTTTCTTTACCTAGGGGCCTGTAGCAGCGCTGCCGTTTATCGGAAGCCAGGTAGGAAGTTAGAAGAGAGTAGTTTGTAGAAATCGTTTATTCTGTTTGTATTGAACTTTGCATTGCCTTAGCTGGAGGGCAGCTTGTGTGACACGCTTCAGCTATCTCTCCTTGTATCTATTATTGTTGTTAGTCTTATTTTTCCGGCATATAATACTCTGCCTTTCAATAAAGCCAGTGTTTTGTTTCTGCCTCCTCGTCTACTTTACAGTATTTGAGTCCTGCCCAGTGGTGTCCTTCAGGCAATGCTGCACAAACACAACCATTGTTTAGGGCAGTGCACAGAGCTCTGTGCAATATTCTGCTGTCTATATGCAGCAATCTCAGCTCTGCTGTGTTATTATTACATTAATTTAAACTTTTCTTGGCTAAACTTGAAATACATGTACAAAAATTTGAGCAGAGCTGTGTTGGCAATCTCTACACTAAAAAACTGTGCTTGTATAGGAAGAAATGTGAGTGTAATCTATGTATAGCAGAGCTGTGTGCGATTAATGTGGAGTCAATAGTAAGACATGTCTGCCTTTATAACAAGCAGAAAGTGGGACTGGTTATAGGGGCAGCAGAAATGTGAGTGTACAGACAGCAATGAAAATATATATGTATGTATATACAGTGGGGCAAAAAAGTATTTAGTCATTCAGCAATAGTGCAAGTTCCACCACTTAAAAAGATGAGAGGTGTCTGTAATTTACATCATAGGTAGACCTCAACTATGGGAGACAAACTGAGAAAAAAATATCCATAAAATCACATTGTCTGTTTTTTTATCATTTTATTTGCATATTATGGTGGAAAATAAGTATTTGGTCAGAAACAAAATTTCATCTCAATACTTTGTAATATATCCTTTGTTGGCAATGACAGAGGTCAAACGTTTTCTGTAAGTCTTCACAAGGTTGCCACACACTGTTGTTGGTATGTTGGCCCATTCCTCCATGCAGATCTCCTCTAGAGCAGTGATGTTTTTGGCTTTTCGCTTGGCAACACGGACTTTCAACTCCCTCCAAAGGTTTTCTATAGGGTTGAGATCTGGAGACTGGCTAGGCCACTCCAGGACCTTGAAATGCTTCTTACGAAGCCACTCCTTCGTTGCCCTGGCAGTGTGCTTTGGAACATTGTCATGTTGAAAGACCCAGCCACGTTTCATCTTCAATGCCCTTGCTGATGGAAGGAGGTTTGCACTCAAAATCTCACGATACATGGCCCCATTCATTCTTTCATGTACCCGGATCAGTCGTCCTGGCCCCTTTGCAGAGAAACAGCCCCAAAGCATGATGTTTCCACCACCATGCTTTACAGTAGGTATGGTGTTTGATGGATGCAACTCAGTATTCTTTTTCCTCCAAACACGACAAGTTGTGTTTCTACCAAACAGTTCCAGTTTGGTTTCATCAGACCATAGGACATTCTCCCAAAACTCCTCTGGATAATCCAAATGCTCTCTAGCAAACTTCAGACGGGCCCGAACATGTACTGGCTTAAGCAGTGGGACACGTCTGACACTGCAGGATCTGAGTCCATGGTGGCGTAGTGTGTTACTTATGGTAGGCCTTGTCACATTGGTCCCAGCTCTCTGCAGTTCATTCACTAGGTCCCCCCGCGTGGTTCTGGGATTTTTGCTCACCGTTCTTGTGATCATTCTGACCCCACGGGGTGGGATTTTGCGTGGAGCCCCAGATCGAGGGAGATTATCAGTGGTCTTGAATGTCTTCCATTTTCTAATTATTGCTCCCACTGTTGATTTCTTCACTCCAAGCTGGTTGGCTATTGCAGATTCAGTCTTCCCAGCCTGGTGCAGGGCTACAATTTTGTTTCTGGTGTCCTTTGACAGCTCTTTGGTCTTCACCATAGTGGAGTTTGGAGTCAGACTGTTTGAGGGTGTGCACAGGTGTCTTTTTATACTGATAACAAGTTTAAACAGGTGCCATTACTACAGGTAATGAGTGGAGGAAAGAGGAGACTCTTAAAGAAGAAGTTACAGGTCTGTGAGACAGAAATCTTGATTGTTTGTTTCTGACCAAATACTTATTTTCCACCATAATATGCAAATAAAATGATAAAAAAAACAGACAATGTGATTTTCTGGATTTTTTTTTCTCAGTTTGTCTCCCATAGTTGAGGTCTACCTATGATGTAAATTACAGACGCCTCTCATCTTTTTAAGTGGTGGAACTTGCACTATTGCTGACTGACTAAATACTTTTTTGCCCCACTGTATATATTTTTTTTTATCTTCTCTACTGGCAACTCCATATGGACACATCCATATTATATACTATATTCCTCTGTCTTCACCCAGTCACAGAGGCCACTGCTCCTTTTAAAGTGAACCTGACATCAGCTACATGGTGCCGATCCGTGGGCAGCATGATTCAGGCACCGGCTGTATGATCTTAGCCAGGTATGTTTGAAATGCTGCTGTGTTTCAGAAAGAAACACATTAAAAGCCACACGGCAGACTTGTCCCTGGCTGTTTTTCCGTGCCTGGGGCCAGTGACTGACAGTTCTCTCCCAATACAGGCACATAAAGACCTGTCACTCAAGGGAAATGGAAGGAGAGAATCCTGTCCAACTAGTCTCTCGTGCAACATAGTCTACAGCGGCTTTGACATTATGTATTTTTCTGAAACACTGCAGCACCACAGAGTCAAAGGTACATGTCTGAAATCTTACAGCCGGTGCCTGATATACATTGTGTCAGGGATAGAGCAGCATATATTATTTGTCAGGTGCCCATTAACTAAGTTGAAAATGTGCAGGACAATGAGATATTGTCACACAATCAAACTGAAACTTTGTCACAGATCTGACTAATAATGCAGGACAGAATAATGCAGCATTCTTCACTATTTTGTCCACTAAAATGCAAGGTATAATGATCAAAACCCAACAGATCCTTCTACTATCTGCAGGTTACAACAGGTACCACTAGTATTTGATATGTGAGGGGTCCAGCACTGCTGTTAGTTATTGTACTCTAGTAATGGAATACAACAATTAAATTAAAAAACGGCAGTATGAACAGAGCCATACCATATCATTGGTGGTGAATCCACAAAAAACTTACCCTTTTTTATGCACATCAGCTTGGCTGACTTTTGATATTTTTGATTGGGAAGAGTTGCAGCCCTAAATAGCAGGGGGGGGGTTAAGAGGTGCTCTTTAAAGTAACAGATGGAGGGGTGCTTGACTGGGACCTCTCAGGAGCTTAGTGCTTTGGCCTCTTTAGATGGATTAATCCAGACCATTAAAGTTTTTTTTCCAGATTTTTCTCAAAAGCCTACAGTCGATCTATGTGGCTGCTGACTTGTGAAGCCTCAGATCACACACAACACACTGTGATGATTCTATAGCGTTGTCTGCAAAACCGAGCAATATGCATACTTCAAACTACATTCTGACTAAATATGGGCAGTCTCGCTCAATAGAAGTAAGGTCGCACATTTCTAGTCAGAATGTGGTTGGGAGCATGCATTTTTCACCAGTTTTACCTTTTAGACTAGCCACATCATGATAAAGAGGCTGAAGATCTAAATAAAACATGTCATTTTTTAAAATTTCTTCTCTCCATTGTGGAGATGTTATGTCACAACTTTGTTATCACGTGTACTGGGACCAGGGACTCCTTCCCTGTCCCTAATGCTAGGGGGTGCCCTAGCTCGCCTTGTTCCCCGGCTTACTTCTGAAGGTGAAGATGCCGGGCCACGTACCTTGCTTTAGTACCTAAATCCGCCCTTAGTCTGTACCCTTCCCCCACCCAGGGGAGTAGTAGTGTGCCATAGTACACCAACCAGACTAAGAAGGTAATACAACAGTGGAACAGAAAATACCGAACATGCAAATATACACTCACATGTAACAGAAGTATGTACCGAGGAGTGAGGGATGGGGTTAAACCAAAGTAGCAGAAGAAAGGGAATTTTCCCATTCACAAAACCAAGCAACTGTCACAGATAAATCCACCGACCCACTACTCAAATAACCACCATCTATCCTTCTAGCCATGCAGCATAACCTAGCTCTGACGATGTGTGTTAGTCAGAACCCAGATTATATAGGGGACAGAAGTGGCTAACAGTGCACAGCTGAGAGCTTTAGCTCCAATAGCTCTCAACAGAGCAAATTAACCCCTGCACTGACCAAAGAAATGTATCCCATTTAGTAACATAGTTATTAAGGTTGAAGGAAGACTTTAAGTCCATCTAGTTCAACCCATAGCCTAACCTAACATGCCCTAACATGTTGATCAAGAGGAATGCAAAAAAAAAAAAAACCCATGTGGCAAAGAGTAAGCTCTACATTGGGGAAAAAAATTCCTTCCCGACTCCACATACAGCAATCAGACTAGTTCCCTGGATCAACGCCCTATCAAGGAATCTAGTATATATAACCTGTAACATTATACTTTTCCAGAAAGGCATCCAGTCCCCTCTTATTTAAGTAATGAATCACTCATTACAACATCATATGGCAGAGAGTTCCATAGTCTCACTGCTCTTACAGTAAAGAATCCGCATCTGTTATTATGCTTAAACCTTCTTTCCTCCAGACGTAGAGGATGCCCCCTTGTCCCTGTCACCGGTCTATGATTAAAAAGATCATCAGAAAGGTCTTTGCACTGTCCCCTCATATATTTATACATTAAAATAAGATCACCCCTTAGCCTTTGTTTTTCCAAACTAAATAGCCCCAAGTGTAATAACCTATCTTGGTATTGCAGACCCCCCAGTCCTCTAATAACCTTGGTCGCTCTTCTCTGCACCCGCTCCAGTTCAGCTATGTCTTTCTTATACACCGGAGACCAGAACTGTGCACAGTATTCTAAGTGTGGTCGCACTAGTGACTTGTATAGAGGTAAAATTATGTTCTCCACATGAGCATCTATGCCTCTTTTAATACATCCCATTATTTTATTTGCCTTTGTAGCAGCTGCCTGACACTGGCCACTGAATATGAGTTTGTCATCCACGCATACACCCAGGTCTTTTTCATTGACGGTTTTTGCCCAGAGTTTTAGAATTAAGCACGTAATTATACATCTTATTACTTCTACCCAAGTGCATGCTTACATTTATCCCCATTAAAGCACATATGCTATTTGTCATCCCAAGCTTCTAGTTTACATAAATCAGCCTGTAATATAAAATTGTCCTCCCCTGTATTGATTACCCTGCAGAGTTTAGTGTTGTCTGCAAATATTGAAATTCTACTCTGTATGCCCCCTACAAGGTCATTAATAAATATGTTAAAAAGAAGGTGAAATGCTTTTGTTAATTGCAGAAGTAGGAGAAGTCTGATGCTGCGGTCTTCTGGCTCCTCTCTGTCGTGGTAAATCCGTGACGCAGCGTCGCCGCAAGGAACACGGACATCTGAAAAGACGCGCAGCATGTCCGGAGTCGCAGGGCCGCCGCGTGCGTGTTTCCACGCATAGTGGACACAGGATTTCAAAAAATCCCCTCCACTATGCTGGAACATCTGGACGCTGCGTGTTTGACGCTGCGGCACCACGCAGCGTCAAACACGCAGCGTTTCCTGACCGTGGACACATACCCTAAAAAGTGTATACATCAGTGTTCTACTCAGTTTTTGTAACAAATACTATGACGAATGTATTATAAATGTATAAACTTTTGGGCACCAATATTACAAGTTAATGTGCTTGGTCTTATTTTCACATCAGTGTGCACAATTTGACAGAATTGCCTTAAACCATTACTTGCCAAATTAGCAATTTTCATTTTTTTTTTTTTATGACAGATTTTTAATGATTTGGGTCCTAATGAATCAGAAACATAATTTGCTAAATTTTTTCAAGTACAGATTTTTCAGGAAAGGGCGTCCCAATATTCAATTAAAAATGACAATGACATGATTTCCTACTTTGAAAACATTCATTTTACAAACACAACACAAAAAATTGGCCTAATTATAAAATCTTAGTTGCTAGAAGCTAAAGATTAGGCATCCCAAAAAAAAGGACATTGGTAGATAATGGGTTAAATGTGGTGTTTTAACCCTTGTACATAATCTCCAAATCTGTGCTATAGTTATTTTGCTCAAGTTAAAATTGACTATTATGTGACTCAAAATATTCACGTGAAACCAGATTGAGAGCAGAAAAAGTCAATAAAGGTTAGATGACCTGCTGAGAATATAATTACTTTTCTAAAGAAAAAAGAGGGATATGAAACTATATTTTCGAGATGATGTAGCATATACACTCACCGGCCACTTTATTAGGTACACCATGCTAGTAACGGGTTGGACCCCCTTTTGCCTTCAGAACTGCCTCAATTCTTCGTGGCATAGATTCAACAAGGTGCTGGAAGCATTCCTCAGAGATTTTGGTCCATATTGACATGATGGCATCACACAGTTGCCGCAGATTTGTCGGCTGCACATCCCAAAGATGCTCCATACAAGGCAGGATGGATCCATGCTTTCATGTTGTTTACGCCAAATTCTGACCCTACCATCCGAATGTCGCAGCAGAAATCGAGACTCATCAGACCAAGCAACGTTTTTCCAATCTTCTACTGTCCAATTTCGATGAGCTTGTACAAATTGTAGCCTCAGTTTCCTGTTCTTAGCTGAAAGGAGTGGTACCCGGAGTGGTCTTCTGCTGCTGTAGCCCATCTGCCTCAAAGTTCGACGCACTGTGCGTTCAGAGATGCTCTTAGGCCTACCTTGGTTGTAACGGGTGGCGATTTGAGTCACTGTTGCCTTTCTATCAGCTCGAACCAGTCTGCCCATTCTCCTCTGACCTCTGGCATCAACAAGGCATTTCCGCCCACAGAACTGCCGCTCACTGGATTTTTTTTCTTTTTCGGACCATTCTCTGTAAACCCTAGAGATGGTTGTGCGTGAAAATCCCAGTAGATCAGCAGTTTCTGAAATACTCAGACCAGCCCTTCTGGCACCAACAACCATGCCATGTTCAAAGGCACTCAAATCACCTTTCTTCCCCATACTGATGCTCGGTTTGAACTGCAGGAGATTGTCTTGACCATGTCTACATGCCTAAATGCACTGAGTTGCCGCCATGTGATTGGCTGATTAGAAATTAAGTGTTAACAAGAAGTTGGACAGGTGTACCTAATAAAGTGTCCAGTGAGTGTACATAGCAAATAGTAACCACTGCTTACACAGTGTGCTAGCATTTTCTGTGAAATAGATACAAAGAGCACACACATGTCTTCTTTTATGCCCACTCTGCCATGCACTTTTTGATTGTACAGCAAAATCAATAAGCCATTCCTTTGGGGCCCTTAACACAGATGAATCGTGGGTCTGAATAATGTGGCTATACCTTCCCATTTTTAAGTGCTGGAGGAAATGTCACTATATTTTTCAATGGCTGCTGGTTACACTATTTGTAGGCACTTAAACTGGTTGCTATGTGATTTTAGTTATTGAGTTTGACATTTGTGTCTCTCAACTGAGCAATTTTGTGTGTCAAGAAAGTGTGAAAACAACTAAGTAGTCCAATGTGATAAACCAGTGCTAATCTAAAAGCCAACATTTGAATCTATCAATGCTTGTGTTCTTTCTTTTTATTGTGACTCAATATCTTTGTCACCAGATTTTTTCTACCTCATCTGAGAGCAGCATGATGTAATGAAAGAGTTCCAGATTATAGTGATGTGTCTCTTAGGGTACCGTCTCACAGTGGCACTTTGGTCGCTACGACGGCACGATCCGTGACACTCCAGCGACGCTCCATTATCGCTCCAGCGTCGTAGACTGCGGTCACACTTCGCAATGCACGGCACTGGAGCGATAATTTCATGACGTATTTGCAATGTAGAAGCTGTTGGTTACTGTGCGCACATCGTATACAATATCGTGCCCTTTAGTTTACTGGGTGCAGCCGTTTTCTGAGTAGCTGCAATCCAAAAAATACGTGGGTACTCCAGCTCCAATAAAATGGCAAAATCTTTATTAGTCCAAATAATTAATTAAAAAAGGACAATCCTTACAGCATTGCAAATACAGGTGATTATGTGGCTGAAGGCAACGCGTTTCGATCACGCAGGATCTTATTCATGCCTATAGAGTTGCACTAATACAATGTTTCATTAATAGCTACCCTGAACCAATCAGGGAGCAGTCACAGGAACACATGACATTTCAGCAGGTCCTGCAGGATCGAATATACATTGATTTTGTGAAACCATAAAGTGAAACTCAAAGAAAAAATTTTTAAAATCACATTACACATAATGTTAAAATGTTAACATAGTAAATTAACAGTAGTGATATAAAATGTCATTCCTTTTATTCATACCTGATGGAAAACGAGTGTTTAAATTATACATCCAGAACGCCTCCCTAGTGAGTAGACGCCTTTTTATGTCTCCACCTCGTTTATTTGAATAGACTTTCTCAATGCCCTGAACCTTAAGGGTTGTAATATTACCATTGTGTACCGAACTAAAATGTTTTGAAACCATGGAGATGTTTCTATTCATGACATTAGAATTACTTGCATCTCTGATATGCTCCGTGATGCGCGTTTTTAGTTTGCGTGTTGTGCAGCCTATATATGACAGATTGCATGCTGTGCAATCCACCTTATATATTACATTTTTAGTATGGCAACTTATAAATGTTTTGATGTTATAATTTTTATTTTCTTCTGCATTCGAAAAGACATTGCCTATTTTAGAATGTGCGCACGTACTGCAGGCTGTGGTGCCGCATTTAAAAAAGCCCTTATATTGTAACCAAGTATTTGAATTTAATTTAGGTGTGATAATATTAGGGGCTATGATATCTCCAATGGTTTGTGCCCTTCTTGCCACGACATTTATTCCATCTTTTAAAATGTCCGAAAGGACATGATCTTCATATAGAATAGATAATCTATTATTAATAATTTTTCTAATCTGTCCAAATTGAGAGCTAAATTGTAGGCATATATGAGGTTTAGTATTATAATTTTTTCTCTCCACTTTTTTCTTTTCGTTTGATATTAATAATTCATCTCTACATTTTTTATCTACAATTTTTATGGCTCTATTTAATGACCAGTCCGGATATTTACGGGCACTCAGTTTTCTTTTTCTTTTTTCTGATTCCTTTATTCTTTCTTCCTCTTTGCTACAATTCCGTTTTGATCTAATGAATTCGCCCACCGGTATTGATTTTATTGTGTGAGCCGGATGATTGCTAGTGGCATGCAAAATGGTATTGCCACTAACTGGTTTAACATGCGTTTTGCTCGCAATATATTCATTGTCAGTGCCATATAAATCTAGATCAAGAAATGATATACTATAGTGATCAAAAACATAAGTAAATTTGATACCAAAATTGTTATCATTAATATATTTGACAAATCCCGGTATGGCAGACACATCACCCCCCCAAATGATGAGGGTGTCATCTATGTATCTGCCATACCAGGAGATGTCATCCATATAAGGATTATCAGCTGAATAGATATATTTTTGTACATTGTATATTGACAGTAAGCTGCTGATCAGCACTGGGGGCGGAGTTGGATCAGTAGGCACCTGAGACCTAGTCCTCTAGTGAGAATCTACTGCTGATAAAACACTCACTAATAAGGCCATGTGCACACGTTCAGGATTTTTTGCGTTTTTTTCGCGTTTTTTCGCTATAAAAACGCGAAAAAAACTCTTACATATGCCTCCCATTATTTTCAGTGTATTCCGCATTTTTTGTGCAAATGTAGCCTTTTTTTCCGCGAAAAAATAGCATCGCGGAAAAAAAAGCAACATGTTCATTAAAATGCGGAATTGCAGGGGATTCCGCACACCTAGGAGTCCATTGATCTGCTTACTTCCCGCACGGGGCTGTGCACACCATGCGGGAAGTAAGCATATTATATGCGGTTGGTACCCAGGGTGGAGGAGAGGAGACTCTCCTCCACGCACTGGGCACCATATAATTGGTCAAAAAAAAAGTATTAAAATAAAAAATAGTCCTATACTCACCTTCGATGTCTTCCCGCCTCTTCACTGCACGCTGTCGCTTCGGTTCCTGTAGCTGGTGTGCGGTGAAGGACCTGCCGATGACGTCGCCGTCTTGTGATTGGTCGAGACCGGTCATGTGACCGCGACGTCATGGAAGGTCCTGCGCGCACACACCATCTATACGGAACGGACGCCGGTGAGGAGATCAGCTGTCTGCGGGTGAGTATAAGCATTTTTTTTATTTTTTTTATTATTTTTAAACATTCGATCTTTTACTATAGATGCTGCAAAAGCAGCATCTATAGTAAAAAGTTGGTCACACTTGTCAAACGCTATGTTTGACAACCTGTCAGTCAGTTTTCCAAGCGATGCTACAGATCGCTTGGAAAACTTTAGCATTCTGCAAGCTAATGACGCTTGCAGAATGCTAAAAAAAAACCGCAAAAAAAAAAATGCGGATTTCTTGCAGAAAATTTCCGGTTTTCTTCAGGAAATTTCTGCAAGAAATCCGGACGTGTGCACATACCCTTAGGGTTCAAGTCCTTAAACTTTACCTCCATGTTTTGCAAAAATGAATAAACAAAAGAGCTCTGATTTTCATCTATGATGCAGTACAGCATCTACTATTATTTTGGCTGGAAATCTTAATATGACAGTGTTCAAATCTGTTGTAGATTTGCCTTCTTTGACATCTATTGGCATGTCTACAATTGCTGACTCTATCCCTGCTGTAAATGACCCCCGATTGGCTACATAGACGCCAATCAGCAGTTTATTTAATGGCTCGTTTAGCCAGGCTGATTGCGCTCTCCACTTTTGATGCACAGAGAAGGATTACTAATAGATTATTCTGTGCGCTTTGGCTTTCATTGTTCTTGGAAGCACATGTCCACAGTTAAGTTTGTTTACTGTGAAACACTGCAGCATTTTAAAGAAAATATAGTTTGAAAAGCCCTACACAAATGGGAGAGAGCTGAAAATTAACGGGAGCGGTGCAGAGAGAAGGCATCGGGGGTAAAAAAAAAAAAATATATATATATAAAAAATAAAGATTATTATTTTTTTTTTTATTCATCAAAGTGTTTCAGAGTAAAACATACCTGATTGCAATCACTCACCCTTGCTCTGGTTCATGCTGCCATCAGTAGCGTAGCTACCGGGGGGGCAGAGGGTGCGGGCGCCCTGGGCCCGGTGCTCTGAGGGGGCCCACCCGGAGCTACGCTACTGTAGCTGCGCGCGCCGATACAGTTACATTCTGCAGCAGAGCGGGGAGATTTGATCTCCCTGCTCTGCCGCTATGGGGCCCCTGAGCAGGCAGGGGGGCCCGGTGCCAGCAGTGGGCCCTCCGCCCTCATCGGAAGAGCAGCTGTACCAGCATTTAGCCGATACAGCTGATCGCATTGATGGGAGAAGGAGCGCTGCGCTCCTTCTCCCATCATCCTCCTGTCAGTGTCGGCGTCTGACGTCGCCGACATTGACAGCAGGCGCGATGACGTCACTGCCCAGTGCCCGCTGTCAGGAGATCAGCGGGAGCAGCGCAGGAACCAGGAAGAAGAGAGGTGAGTATTTTTTTTTTAAAGTGGTGCTGCTGCCTTATTACAGGGTCTGCCTATGGGGGGCTACCTTATTACAGGGTCTGACTATGGGGGCTGCCGCCTTATTACAGGGTCTGCCTATAGGGGTGCTGCCTTATTACAGGGTCTGCCTATAGGGGTGCTGCCTCAATACAGGGTCTGACTTTGGAGGCTGCCTCATTACAAGGTCTGCCTATGGGGGCTGCCTTATTACAGGGTCTGACTATGGGGGCTGCCGCCTTATTACAGGGTCTGACTACGGGGGTGCTGCCTTATTACAGGGTCTGCCTATGGGGGCTGCCTTATTACAGGGTCTGACTATGGGGGCTGCCTCATTACAGGGTCTGACTATAGGGGTGCTGCCTCATTCCAGGGTCTGACTATGGGGGCTGCCTTATTACAGAGTCTGACTATGGGGGTGCTGCCTTATTACAGGGTCTGCCACCTTATTACAGGGTCAGCCTGTGGGGGTGCTGCCTTATACTACAGAGTCTGCCTATGGGGGTACTGCCTTATTACAGGGTCTGCCACCTTATTACAGGGTCTGCCTGTGAGGGTGCTGCCTTATACTACAGAGTCTGCCTACGGGGGTACTGCCTTATTACAGGGTCTTCCTATATGGGGGGTGCTGCCTTATCACAGGGTCTGCCTATGGGGGCTGCCATATGCTATAGAGTCTGCCTATGGGGAGTGCATTATACTATATTGTGGACTATTTGGTGCATTATGCTACTGTGTATGGAGGCTATCTAGGGGGCCATCATACAGTATGATGATTTCAGTTTGGGTGTCATTATACATTGTTGCAGCCATCAAACAGTTTGGGGGCTACTAAGGAGTCAGTATACTGTGTGGGTGCATTATACTGTGTATAAGAGAGCATCATGCTGTGTATAGTGTAGCTGTACAGGGGGAGACTCGGGACTTTATTAAATGTAAAGTTGGCACTTATTGGTATAGGGGAACTTAGGTTACTGTGGCTATCAAAGGGGCAGACAGGGCATTATTACTTTCTAGGGGCAAAATATGGGCACTGTTTTCAAGGGGACTTGCACCCGGCATTAGTATATTGTAGAGAGTTGCTTTAGAATTTAGAGGGCACACAGAACCACACAGCAGGGGCAGTAATAGGGATATGGCAGCAGCGGCTCAGTATTGGGGTATCAGGGGCAGTAATAGGGTCACATATGGCAGCAGCGGCTCAGTATTGGGGTATCAGGTGCAGTAATAGGGACACATACGGCAGCAGCGGCTCAGTATTGGGGTATCAGGTGCAGTAATAGGGACACATACAGCAGCAGCGGCTCAGTATTGGGGTATCAGGTGCAGTAATAAGGACACATACGGCAGCAGCGGCTTAGTATTAGGGTATCAGGTGCAGTAATAAGGACACATATGGCAGCAGTGGCTCAGTATTGGGGTATCAGGTGTAGTAATAGGGACACATACAGCAGCAGCGGCTCAGTATTGGGGTATCAGGTGCAGTAATAAGGACACATACGGCAGCAGCGGCTCAGTATTAGGGTATCAGGTGCAGTAATAAGGACACATATGGCAGCAGTGGCTCAGTATTGGGGTATCAGGGACAGTAATAGGGACACATACGGCAGCAGCGGCTCAGTATTGGGGTATCAGGTGCAGTAATAAGGACACATGCAGCAGCAGCGGTTCAGTATTGGGGTATCAGGGGCAGTAATAGGGACACATGCAGCAGCAGTGGCTCAGTATTGGGGTATCAGGTGCAGTAATAGGGACACATACAGCAGCAGCGGCTCAGTATTGGGGTATCACGTGCAGTAATAGGGACACATACGGCAGCAGCGGCTCAGTATTGGGGTATCAGGGACAGTAATAGGGTCACATACGGCAGCAGTGGCTCAGTATTGGGTGTAGGGGTTCACTCACTCAGGTGCGTTCGAGGAAACAGGAGGCAAATTCTCTTTAATGTCCATGTGGGTTTATTTGCTCCATAAACCAGCAAGGCAGCAACAAAAAGGAAAACAGTCCGTACATCAGGCCGACATAGCATAAAAGTCCATAGAAGAGCTCCGCTCTCTCAGGTCTGTAGGCACACAGACTGTGCTATGTCCAGCACGCAGGCCCAGTCCTGGAGCCTTAACACACTGTGGAGGCTTTCTCCTCCACACACACAGACTCCTGTCTGTAGTGTCCCGCCTGGACACAGGGATCTCAGTCCACACTCACAGACTCCCAAAACACTCACTGCCATGTGCCAAACACACCTCCATTATGTAGCCTGAAACCACACCCAGGTACCTGTCACATGATTAGACATGTGGTTCTGACATCACCACGGGTCCTGAAACAAACATAGATAGGCATGGTTATGCCCCTTACCCAGGGGTGAGGTATATGGGTAGCCAGACCCTCCCATCTCTCATAGCTACCCATAACCCGGACCCAAATATACCAAGCAACTCCTTATTGCTTTATGTGCCTTACAGAAAACACTCCGGGTTACATCACAGCGACAAGCCTTCTCTGTGATACATACCTCCCGTCGACTATCCAACCTGTAGCCACGCTACATACCTCCCCCCTCTGCCTAAAGCCGTGGGGCTTGGCACTTGACCCAAACCGACTAGAGACCCCTCTCAGTCGTCCCTGACAGTCAAACCATCTGTCTAAGTCAGGGCCTGTTATTGAACGCTTTCGTCGGCATTCATCATCCCTTTCCGTCACATCCTTTGATAACGATGACCCCTTGTTGTCTCGTCTGCTACAGGATCTCCCGCTTAAGTCACTGAGCCCTGAGCTAACTGAGGAGTCACTATTTCTAGCTCTTCCATCTGACCACCTTCGGTTCTCTCTCAGTCGTTGATCTCTCCTATTGTCTTTCTTTGGAGAGCAGCTCTTCTCTTTACGTCTATATCCTCTGTTAACTTCAGCTTGAGGACTTCCAGGCTTTAGAGCACCTCTTCGCCTCTCTGGCAGCTGTTTATTAACTTGTAGTCTCTCAAGTCTCAGCTGTTCTACCTCCCTTAGGTATGCCATGCGATATTCCAGGAGCATGCGCATATTCCTAAGACTCTCTCTGGATCCGACAACCAGGAACGGAACCATCCCATCTTCACCCATGGCCTGGACCTCTTCATCAGCCGGTATCCTCAGTCTTTTCAGACCGGATTTATCCACCATCTCCTGCATCACTCTCCCAAGTTTCCCAATGACTTTCGCCACCAGAACTTTGGGTACTTGGACTGTGTCTTCCACTAAGCCCAGCCGACTAAGAGCTTTCCTTTCACGCTCCAAACGTCGAACGGCTTCATCATTCTTCAAAATGATCCTCTGTTTTGTACGGAGGCAGTGTAGGTGCATATCCCTCAGGATAGCCACCCGCTTCACTGTGACTTCCATAGACGACAGTATCACTAACTGTTTAGTCTCTGGTGCCCAGTGCACACTACATGCTTCCACTGCTTTTCTGAAGGCCTCATGCACACCTTCACCGATACAGGCTTCTTGCACCTCTTCGGGTACATCAATCATGGTCTTGAAGAGCGGGGTCTCACTCTCTTCATAGACAGACGGCTCCCTTTTTGCCTCTGACCTTTCCACCAAGACGTCTGTCACGACCGGGTGACTGTCTTGTTCCGCTTTTAGCACAAACTCTTCCTCAGTCTTGTCTTCTGCTTTAGCCTTCACCAAGATGGGGATTGGCAACTCCTCTGCCTGGCAGCGATGTTCCTCCTCTCTCTGGAGAAGCTCCTGCTGATGCTTTTCTTGAGCCATTCTGAGCACGCCCACATCTTTCAATATGGCCCTATTCACGGTTTGTGTTATGATCCCTAGTGGCTGAGGATCACAAATAGACCAGCAAGTGATTAAACTAAGGACGAGCTCTAGGGAGATGGTAACTGGACTGATCGCAAATCTGAACCTATCCAACACAACTAGAGGTAGCCGGTGAACGTGCCTAAAAAATTCCTAGACGTCTCGAGCCAGCCTGAGGAACTAGCTACCCCTAAAGAGAAAGAAAGACCTCGCTTGCCTCCAGAGAAATAATCCCCAAAGATATAGAAGTCCCCAACAAATATTAACGGTGAAGTAAGAAGAAGGCACATATACAGGGATGAAATCAGATTCAGCAAAAAGAGGCCCACTAGTACTAGAAAGCAGAAAATAGAGCAGGGGTCTATGCGATCAATAAAAAACCCTTACAAAATATCCATCCTGAGATTTCAAGAACCCACACACCAACTAACGGTGTGTGGGGAGAAACTCAGCCCACTAGAGCAACCAGCAAGCAAGGGCATTACATTTTAGCAAGCTGGAACAGAAAACATGATAAACACTGCTGATCAAAAAATGAGCAAACAAAACTTAGCTTGTCCTGGATGGACTGGGAGCAAGGTAGTCAGAAGGAATCTGAGTAGCACTGATTACATCGACAGCCAGCAACAAGTGGAAATAAAACAGAGCTATATAGGAACCTCCCAGAGGATAATGAACCAGCTGATAGCCAGAGACCAGCAGGATAACAGAAAAAGCCACCAGGGGGAGCCCAAAGCAAAAGTCACACCATACCACCAGTGACCACAAGAGGGAGCCTGAACACAGAGTTCACAACAGGTTTGACACGCTGATAGGTGACCTCTGAGCTCAGAGACTTCCTTCTCCAGCTCATCCACTCTGTGCTCAATCGCCAGTCTCAGGACCCTTTCTTGCTCGACTGTCTCTTTAAGCAGCTCTATCTCATGGTCCTGCTCTCTTTTGGCTCTCACATGTCGCACCACCAGTTCTTTAATTAAACTTTCAGACGGGGTCTCTTGCCCAGCCACATTCTGCCTCTTCAGAGTTCCACCTGTTTCTGCATCCACCTCCATGGTCTCTCCTGGGCTCTTGGTAACTTCAGAGTTCTCCATCTCTTCAGCATCAGGTACTCTGGAGCCTTCATACTGAGCCACTTCACTCTTTCCGGGTATTGCAGACGTGGGTCTACTACAGGTCTGTTCTAACTCCAGCCCGTCACTAACTACCTCAGTGCTAGGGTTTGTCAGAGATAAAGTGACCTCCTCATCAAGGACAATAATGTTATCTGCACCTGACCCTGTCTCTTCCTCATCATCTTCTCAGAGGGTGTAACCTGTCCCGCCTTTTTTCGTCCCCCGCGACGAGAGGAAGATCTGTGATTTTTACTCGGCTCCTCCTTACTGCACACTTTTCCCTTTGCGCTCAAGTCACAGTCTGGATAGGAGTCACCCCCTCTCACTCTGTCATCCTGGAACAGCAATTCCCCATTTACACAAGTGTCAAATCCACACTTTCTTCCAGTCACCCGGAACTCTGGATTATCGACCTTAGGTGTCGCTATCTCCTTTTCACACATCACACCACTCGGAATCACTACAGCCGCCTGTTGTGGTGGGGCTCCCTTAGGGTCATTCTGAGTCCGTTCTGAGCAATCAGACACTCCCCTTTCCTCCCACAAGTCCCAAAACCTTTCAAGTCCTGGCCTATTACAACAGGGAATGGCAAATCTGAGACTACAGGTACATCATGGCTGGCAATAATAGTGGGCGTCTCAATGATTACCCTGGACACCGGATAATCCCTAGTGACCCCATTAACACAGTGGACTTCCATCTTCCTTCCGGGAAACAAATAGACAGGGAGTGTGGCTCTCACCAGCATCACCAGGCTCCCTGAGTCCAGAGATCCAGTCACGCACACTCCATTGATTTCTACAGAACAGCTCTGTGTCATCTTGCCAGATGAAAAATCAGTACAACATTCTGAACATGCGCTGTTCGAACACTGAACCCGGCAACAGTTCATCAGCGAATTCGCCGCCGTCCCTTTTTTGGACTCCACCCCCTTTTGGGTTACTGCCCCCTTGTGGACCATTTTCTCCTTTAGGGCCACCATCCCTTTTAGGGACTCCAACCCCTTTTGGGCAACTACCCCCTTTTGAGATGCAGCCCCTTTTTGGCCAACCATAATTATTTGGGCACTGCTCCGTTTTTGGGACTCCACCCCCTTTTAGGGACACCACCCCACTCTGGGGTACACCCCGTGGACTTCCCACAGCACTCTCAGGCCCCAGTTCACCCAGCACACCAATGTGACTCTGGCCCTTTAAGAGTCTGCACACTCTAAACCAGCAATGTCTTTTTTTTTTTTTTTCTCTTTGCTGCAACTGCACTTCACAAGGCTCTGTACAGCAAGCCGCTTGTCACCTTCGTGGACCCGCCGATCCACAGCAAGCCGCTTGTCACCTTCGTGGACCCGCCGATCCACAGCAAGCCGCTTGTCACCTTCGTGACCCCACCGAGCCACAGCAAGCTGACTCTCAGGAAAAAAAAAACTCAGTCTCTCACTGACCCCGGTCAGAACACCACAGACTCCGGTCTGTTACGCACCCGGCTTTACACACAGCCCAAACATAGTTTTTCACTGACCCCGGTCAGTACAATACACGGTTTTCAGACCGTCACCCGTTGGCAACTTCACGGGTTCCTGGACACCCCTCGGCCTCAGAGGTGCCCAGACACAACAGTTTTCTCACTGACCCCGGTCAGTATTTACACACTGTTTTCAAGACCGTTACCCGTCATTGCCGCACAGGTTCCTGGGACCCTCTTCTCCTCGAAGGTATCCCACCAATAACAATTCTCACTGACCCCGGTCAGTATTTACTCACGGTTTTCAAGACCGTCCACTCTTCTGGCTCAGACCAGCCAGCGCTGCAACATGTGCTCTTTGGATCTTTGCCTGCATCCGAAACACCAATTGTAGGGGTTCACTCACTCAGGTGCGTTCGAGGAAACAGGAGGCACATTCTCTTTAATGTACATGTGGGTTTATTTGCTCCATAAACCAGCAAGGCAGCAACAAAAAGGAAAACAGTCCATTCATCAGGCCGACATAGCATAAAAGTCCATAGAAGAGCTCCGCTCTCAGGTCTGTAGGCACACAGACTGTGCTATGTCCAGCACGCAGGCCCAGTCCTGGAGCCTTAACACACTGTGGAGGCTTTCTCCTCCACACACACAGACTCCTGTCTGTAGTGTCCCGCTTGGACACAGGGATCTCTGTCCACACTCACAGACTCCCAAAACACTCACTGCCATGTGCCAAACACACCTCCATTATGTAGCCTGAAACCACACCCAGGTACCTGTCACATGATTAGACATGTGGTTCTGACATCACCACGGGTCCTGAAACAAACATAGATAGGCATGGTTATGCCCCTTACCCAGGGGTGAGGTATATGGGTAGTCAGACCCTCCCATCTCTCAGACCCAAATATACCAAGCAACTCCTTATTGCTTTATGTGCCTTACAGAAAACACTCCGGGCTACATCACAGCGACAAGCCTTCTCTGTGATACATACCTCCCGTCGACTATCCAACCTGTAGCCACGCTACATGGGGTATCAGCAGGTTGAGGAGTTTGTGCAGGTTGGGAATAGATGGTGATGGGTCTGGAATGTGGGAAGTGAAACGTGTCTTTGTTGTATTCTCTGCAGACGAGTTGTAGCTGGAAGAAGTTGTCATGTCGGTCTGGGCCATATGGAAAAGACGGGAAACATGAACGATTCCATCAGAAAGGACGTCAGCGGTAATTCATTATCTGTAACTGTGCAGTGATCTCCTATATGTTCTGTAGGGCTGGTATCTACCCCTGACCATATGGCAGTAATATCTATTTTGGTCTTTATATAGAGATTATCTTCAGTAACAGCGCGGTCACCTGCTGAGGTTCTCCTCCACTATTAGGGCTCGTCACCGAGTTGTAATCAAGGTTACCTGGTTAGGGGCCCCTCCTTAACCAAAACCCTAGCTACGCCTCTGGCTGCCATGGTTTGAGAATAATTAATCTATAGAGAATTTCCCTTTAATATCTTCCCAATATGGCCATTTTTTTTAAATGTATTTCATTTTTTTTTCATTACTGAAAAAGAGGGTTTTTTTTAAACTTTTTACATTTTTGGGTTGACAGCCGTATGATGGCCTTGTTTGATGGACAAGTTGCAGTTGTGAATGCTCATTTAATTTTTTATTTATTGTACTGAAAAATGTAAATCATTCTTTATCAAATGGTAGCACAAATTAATTTCTTCCATTGTAGGTCGTGTCGTATTTTGCTTTTACTTTACTGTGGGCTAAAAATGATATATTAACTTTTTCTGAGAGACACTGCAATTGCAGTGATTAGGGTTGAGCGAAACGGATCGGTCATTTTCATAAGTCGCCGACTTTTGGCAAAGTCGGCGTCTCATGAAACCCGACCCCATCCCTGTGTGGGGTCGGCCATGCGGTACGCGATCTTGGTGCCAAAGTCGTGTTTCGTATGACGCGTTTAGCGCCATTTTTGTCAGCCAATGAAGGAGCGTGGGCAGAGTGATGACATAGGGGTTAGGGGCGTGCACGCCTATCATCGTTTTATCGCTTGTGCGCAGTAGGGATTTGCAATGTGCAACACGAGATTTTCTGTGCGGAGGGGAGAGAGAGAGAGAGAGAGAGAGAAAAAAAATATATATATATAATTTTCCCCATTGACGTGCATAGGGTTTCGTGTTTTGGCCGATCCTCGACTTTTTGCAGTAATCGGCCGATTTCGCCCGACTCGACTTTTCAAAAACATGACTCGACCCTAAAAAAGTCAAAGTCGCTCAACCCTAGCAGTGATATCATATTTACATATTTTTTTTACTACTTGAAAGCATAATTTGAGCCTTACATTTTTTTTTATGATAGAGCTGTGTGAGGGCTTATTTCTCATGGGAAGACCTGTAGTTTTCCCTGGTATATGCAAGTTTTGATTGGTGTTTTAATTTTATTTTTTTCAAGCAAGGTTACTGAAAAACAGCTGCTTTACCATTTTTTTATGATGCCATGGCATTCATAAAGCAAAGTTGAAATATTATAATAAATCTATGTATTTCACTCAAAGTGTCAGCATTATTTTGTTGTCTAGGTTCATTTGTAAAGAAAATTGAAAGTTTAGTAATTCAAGAAAATCTTCCTATTTGTGTTATTCCCAGATAAGGATAAGGACACACAGATGGATAGATACAATAGCTCCTCTTTTTATATATATATATATATATATATATATATATATATATATTCACTCACCGGCCACTTTATTAGGTACACCATGCTAGTAACGGGTTGGACCCCCTTTTGCCTTCAGAACTGCCTCAATTCTTCGTGGCATAGATTCAACAAGGTGCTGGAAGCATTCCTCAGAGAATTTGGTCCATATTGACATGATGGCATCACACAGTTGCCGCAGATTTGTCGGCTGCACATCCCAAAGATGCTCCATACAAGGCAGGATGGATCCATGCTTTCATGTTGTTTACGCCAAATTCTGACCCTACCATCCGAATGTCACAGCAGAAATCGAGACTCATCAGACCAAGCAACGTTTTTCCAATCTTCTACTGTCCAATTTCGATGAGCTTGTACAAATTGTAGCCTCAGTTTCCTGTTCTTAGCTGAAAGGAGTGGTACCCGGTGTGGTCTTCTGCTGCTGTAGCCCATCTGCCTCAAAGTTCGACGCACTGTGCGTTCAGAGATGCTCTTAGGCCTACCTTGGTTGTAACGGGTGGCGATTTGAGTCACTGTTGCCTTTCTATCAGCTCGAACCAGTCTGCCCATTCTCCTCTGACCTCTGGCATCAACAAGGCATTTCCGCCCACAGAACTGCCGCTCACTGGATTTTTTTTCTTTTTCGGACCATTCTCTGTAAACCCTAGAGATGGTTGTGCGTGAAAATCCCAGTAGATCAGCAGTTTCTGAAATACTCAGACCAGCCCTTCTGGCACCAACAACCATGCCACGTTCAAAGGCACTCAAATCACCTTTCTTCCCCATACTGATGCTCGGTTTGAACTGCAGGAGATTGTCTTGACCATGTCTACATGCCTAAATGCACTGAGTTGCCGCCATGTGATTGGCTGATTAGAAATTAAGTGTTAACAAGAAGTTGGACAGGTGTACCTAATAAAGTGGCCAGTGAGTGTATATATATATACCGTATTTTTCGGCGTATAAGACGACTTTTTAACCCCTGAAAATCTTCTTAAAAGTCGGGGGTCGTCTTATATGCCGGGTATCGCCTTGTACGCCGGTGTATATGGTGGGTGGGGGGGGGAGTGGTCCTGATGACGACGAGGGGGCGTCTCACAGGAAAGTGCGTGGACTATCCCCCATTACCTGATTGTAGCGCTGCAGCGTGGGGTCTCTGTGCTGGGAGCGGCGGCGGCTGTGCTTGTGGGGCGGCGGCGGCGGCTCCTCTTCTGCAGTGTGGGGCCTCTGGGGCGGCGGCGGCGGCGTATCTTCATGCAGTCGGGGCTCCGGCATCTCCTTAAAGCCTGGAGGCCCCGCCGGCAACTCCATTGGTACAATGCGGTGACTGGCCTCCGGGAAAATGGCCGCTGCATTGCACCGATGGAGTTGCCGGTGGGGCCTCCAGGCTTTAAGGAGATGCCGGAGGAGCCCCGACTGCATAAAGATACGCCGCCGCCACCCCACAGCACAGAGGCCCCACACTGCAGAAGAGGAGCCGCCGCACCACAGCACAGCAGCCGCCGCTCCCAGCACTGAGACCCCCACGCTGCAGCGCTACGATAAGGTAATGGGGGATACTCACTTTCCTGTGAGACGCCCCCTCGTCGTCATCAGGATCACTCCCCCCCCCCAAAAAGGCACATATTCACCGGCCCTATAAGACTACATAGGGTGTATAAGAAGACCCCCGACTTTTAAGAAGATTTTATATTTTAACTGGTAAAGTTGGGGGGTCATCTTATACGCCCAGTCGTCTTATACGCCGGAAAATACGGTATATACAGTAGAACAAGTAATGTTTTAGTGGTTTTGCAAGATGTTCTAAAATCCCAGGATTTTGCCATATTGGATTTTGCTTATATTGAAGTTAGGTAACATTTTGAGATTTTTTTTTGCTTTCTTCCAATTTTAAAATAAATATTTTTAAAAGTGCATTGACATTTTAGACATCAAGAGTTGTGTAATAATGTGTTTGAAATGGCTAAACCTATTGCTATGAAAGTGAACTGATGAATTACTAATTAGTGACCTGGGTAAGGCACCTTTCACACATCAGTTTTTTGCCATCAGTCACAATCTGCTTTATTGACGGATTTGTCGCAGATTGTGAAAAATTGATGCGATGGATTCATTTTTTAGATGGACCAGACTAGCGGATCTGGCTAATTGGATCGAAGCATGCTCAGTTAAAAAAAACGGAATCCGTCGCCGGATTCTGTCATTTGACGGATCCGGCGCCCATAGGCTTCCATTTGAGCAAACGACGGATGGTGACGGATCCGTCTCTATCCGATTTTTCGGTGTACACAAAAACCGTTACTTTGTCCATTGTCTTTGGCCGCTGGACAAACAATTTTCTACGGATCCGGTGAACGACGGATGAAATGTGAGGCCATCTGTCGCAATCCATCGCTAATACAAGTCTATGAGAAAAAAAACGGATCCGGCGGCATGAGTCGCCGGATGCGTTTTTTTTTCAAAATTTGACGGATTGCGACTGATAGCAAAAAACTGACGTGTAAAAGGGGCCTAAGGTGTGAATGATTTGTGTGAAATAAAGCTAATATAGACAACCGAGATCACAAGTTTTATTCTATGTTCACATGTTGAATATTTGCAGCATATTTTTCTGCAACAATAACCAGAGTGCTGGCAGGAAAAATACTTTTTGATGAGTTTTTACATGAGCTTTTGTTCCCATTCATTTGAATGGGCGAAAAAAACACTGCAAGAACTGCTGAAAGAATTAACATGCTGCATATCTGAAAAAAGAAAATGTTTTATGGGTTCAAATCTGCAAAGAAAACGTAAGCATCGTGTGCATGAGATTTCAGAAATCTCATTCTCTTTGCTGGTACAGTAAAATGTTGTGTTTTTTTACGCAAAAATGCAGTGTATGAACAAGCCCAGCAAGGCAGCATTTTTTGCAGTGGTTTTTTTGGGGGGCAGAAAAGAGTCCGTGTTTTACAGTACCTGCAAAAGTTCTGAGATTTAAAAAATCTCATGCACACACATTTTTTTCCTGACTGAGTTTGACCTATGGAGTGTTTTGTAGTAATATGCACCATGTCAATTCTTTCAGCACTTTTGCAACTTTTTTCACCCATAGAATGCAATGAGAATATACAAAAACACTGTAAAAAAAGCAATACATTTTAATGCATTTTTGCTGTGTTTTTGGTATATAAATCTAATTTTTATTAACTCCTTAAAGACCAGGGGTATTTCCGTTTTTGCATTTCCATTTTTGCTCCCTTTTTCCCAGAGCGATATTTTTTTTTTACGATTTTTAGAGACCCGTAGCATTTCCATTTTTCAGAGATCTGGGTCTGCCTGAGGGCTTATTTTTTGCCCACCAATCTGATGATTTTATTGATACCATTTTGGGATAGATACAATGTTTTGATCACCTGTTATTGCATTTTATTGCAATGTTGTAGCAACCAAAAAAAGTAGTTCCGGCATTTTGATTATTTTCTCGTTACGCCATTTACCGATCAGATTACTTCCTTCTATATCTTGATAGAATGCGCATTTCTATACTCAGCGATACCAAATATGTGTATCCTTTGTTTTTAATTGTTTTATTTTGTATGGTGCAAAAGGGGGGTGATTTGAACTTTTATATTTTTAAAAACTTTTTTTTTTCTTACTTCAATAGTCTCCATGGGAGACTAGAAGCTGCAATCTTCTGATCACTTGTGTTATACACATAGCAGGGTTCCAAAAATGCTCATCTGCTATGAGCGCCGGCCACTTGTTGGCGCTAATAGCAGTTCGGCAATGACAACCACAGGAGTTTCCTGCAGATCCCGGGTTGTCATGCCAACCCATCGGCGCTCCTCGATCATGTGACCGGGGCGCTGATGGGCGGAACTAAGTTGTGCATCCAGTTTGTGCAAGTTAAATGCAGCTGTCAGAGATCAACAGCGGCATTTAACTATTTAAGGGTATGTGCACACGCTGCGGATTTTGCTGCGGATCCGCAGCAGTTTCCCATGCATTTACAGTACCATGTAAAGCTATGGGAAATGAAATCCGCAGTGCACATGCTGCGGAAAAAAACACGGAAACGCAGCGGTTTATTTTCCGCAGCATGTCAATTCTCTGTGCGGAATCTGCAGCGGTTTTTCACCTGCTCCAATAGGAAACTGAAGGTGAAAACCGCAGCAGAAACTGCACTAAAAACTGCGATAAATCCGCAGTAAAAACCACCGGTTTTGCACTGCGGATTTATCAAAATTGCTGCGGAAAATTCCGCAATGGAATCCGCAGCATGTGCACATGGCCTAACAGCTGCAGGTGGATCGTGATTCAACCAGCGGCTGTTAGGGGCACAAATCAAATCAGCTGTCATGTGCCAAAAAAGGTGAGGGCTCAGCGCCAGTGCCCGCACGAAAGAGGGAGAGGTAACCTATGACTGATATACATATCATAGGTTGTTAAGGGGTTAAGCATGTACTTTAGACAAATCATGCATAATCTGCAGCAAATTGTGAAAATATATTTTACATTATGCCAAATGCTGTGTAACCTAGCTCACCCAGATTCTAGTGCAAAATACGCAGCAGGCCTCTGCCCAATTATCTTACACCATGACCGGAATGATGTTTTTTGGCGACCTGTAGGCCTTGGGTGCACCTGCAGCTTTTTTTTGCACTTCCTACAGTAAATTTCTTGACTTACATTACATACTAACAACTCTTTATACAGTGCATTGTAAAGACACAGGAGTTTTCTTCTATTATTTATATACAATGTAGCTATTTTGCTATAAATAGTAACATAAGAATTTAATATTTGAAGTGATGTCTGATAATTGCACATCTATCAAAGACATATCAGATTAAGGCTACTTTCACACATCAGGTTTTCAGTGTCAGGCTAAATCCGGCAAATGTTGGATAAACTGGATCCGGCGCAGATTGTGAAAAACTGATGCGACGGATCCGGCTAGCCTATCTAGATTATTGGATAAAAAAAAATTTGGAGCATGCTCAGTTTAAAAAAACGGATCAGGCAGCCGGATCCGCCTTTTTTACGGATCCGGCACCTTCCGGCTCCCATAGGCTTTCATTCTAGGAAACAGCCAGATTCGGTGCTTCAGGCTTTTTCGCCGGAGACAAAAAACGTTGCTATGGACGCTTTTTAAAAAAACCGGAAGCGGCAGATTTGCCGGATCTGGCGAAAACTGGACGAAATGCAATGTCATCCGGTACAATCCACCGCTAATACAAGTCTATGGGAAATAACCTGATCCGGCGGCAACATTCGCCTGATCCGTTTTTTTGAAAATTAGCCGGATTTAGCCTGACACTGAAAACCTGATGTGTGAAAGTAGCCAAAGGGAAGGAGAAGCTGGAACTCTTTAGGTCTTTTTGTCTTGGTTCACTGACACTTTCCATGTATTCTTAAATTGTTATTACACATTGTTATTGAATTATAGCACCCTAAGAATAGATTCACAGATAGCATAAGTTTTGTTGATTTCAGTGCAGAATTTTGTGCAGTAAACCTGTAACAGTGTACAATATGATGCAAATAATTACTGTGGAAAAATTGGTGCATTTTCTATGGCGAAATGATGTTTTCAAATATGCAGAATGTTTTGATATATTGTATTTTTGCCATAGATTTCACACTTTGTATGGCTTCATCCTCATGTCTGTTTTTGTTATTCATGTGCTACCCATTTAGAAAAAAATGCATTATAGTATCTTGCAAGACGATAGTCTATTAAAAAACAAAAGCAGATGTTTCCTACTTTGGTCCAACGTGTGGACTGAACTCGCACGTTTCAATGAATAGGTCCACCAAAAAAAAGTGGACAGCACGTGGATGCCATCTGTGTTGCATACGCGTTCTGTCCATTTATATCACAGACGTGTCAATGGGTCCTTATGGACAGGATTGCTAATCTGCATGTAGCACAAAAACGTATGAAACTTCGCTGAATAAATCTATTGAAACCAAAATTTGTGCCTGCTGAAATAAAAATTTGCAACCACCGAGTGTTTTTGTATAAGTTGACTTACAACGCACCAAATAATATAACCTATCATTTATTCAGTTATTAAGCCAAGAACAAACTGCTCACTGACTTAACACTGATTTGCAGCTGTTGAGACTCCTGTAATATCCACACTATTAGGCAAATACTATTTCACTGTTCTACTTTTATATAATCTTGTTCTCAAATACTCTTAATACGATTGTGGCATTAAGACTTGCTTATTATGGGTATTAAACTCCGGTTACTAGGTTTTAAGCATCAATATTTTGTTGTTCAGATTTCCTCTTGCATACTCATATTCCTTTACTTGTCCATGAAGTATCTACATCCCTTCCATAAAATAATAAATGTTTATAGGCCAGAATAATACAGGGGTTACTCACCACTTTATAAAAGCTCACCAGAGGAAAGAAATTGTTATAAAATAAAATGTGTTATTTTCCACAAACCCTGCCAATGGTATGTCGAAACATCCAATCTATTCAGTTACCTGACTGCTGAGCTCATTGATTGGCTTCCAATGGAAATGATGATGTCCTGTCCATCTGCTCACTGCGATTGCAGCCAGTCAGTAGCCTTAGCTGTCGGTTACGGTATGCCGTCACTTATGGTCCAAGTGGAGTCCACTGAAACTGTGAGGGTTTGAAGTGGCAAGTGGAGCTTATCTCTATTTTATAACAATCAGTGATGATCGAATAGTGAAATATTCAGATTCGGGAAAATCGGCACAAATAATTTGTAATGTCCGTGTATTTACCGAGTAACAAATCTAATGTAAGCCAATGGGAAAGCCGAATATTTTTCTTCTGGACCCAACGAACTGGTCTGGGGGCATGGAAAAAAAGCTGAAATTGATTGGAAAGAGCTAAAACTAAATGGGACCAACAAGGAGAAGATGCCTACATGCCTTTCTGACTCACATATGGTATCTCGGAATAATGTTCTCAGACTATTGCTGCGATTTTATGGATTTTTAAAAAGACCTACTAAACCAAACCAAAGTTTTTTTTTTAAAGGGAAAAATTGTAGGAAATATTTTTTATTTCATAATTACATGTATATGATGCAAAATAAAACAAAAAAAATGAAAAAAAATTATACCTCCCCCCTTAGCATCTGTTCACACGGAGTGTTTTGGCTTTAGTTTTTCCTTTAACATTCGTGAGGCTCTCACTCCTACATTTGGGAGGTCCCTCTCTCATACCAAATAGCAAAATAGTGGAATATATATTCCCCATCCCTTTACAATGTCATTTCAAACATGCCCATATGAATTTTGGTCTTCACCAGCCACCACCACCACTTCCACCTCCATGTCATTATGCGGTCCTAGGTTCACATTTTCAGAGGGCCAGCAGGTGCTGTGAAACCTGCATTTTGTAAGCTCAGCAGTTCATTTTTTCCAGTAGATACCAATGAAACAACTGTCATAGCGGGTGAAGCCACTGTAAGTTGAATATAATACAGGAGTTGGGGGAGCTCTATGATCAATGTCAGGAAATTGGATTCTACCAGAAACCAAAATCATTAGAATTAAATTCTGAATACAGTGTATGCAAGCGAGGGCCTCTATTGTCAGTCTGTCAAGCCTGAAACCCATGTCAGGAACATGTACAGGCCTCATTTTACTTGGAAGCAACCTCCTCAAGGGAAAGATCCACCAGTGCCATTGACCAATCTGCACAAGCCTACGCACTTCTTTTGGAAATTACCCAACCAGGCTGAATGTATATTTTGCATGGTTTTGAGCAACAATGGAGTAATTTCAGGATATGTCCCAGAGAGTGTCGAGGTCTGTGGAGTGTATTACTCAGGTGACAGGCAGTGCTACAGAGCTCAGGTAAAGGCCTTAGCATGGCAATTACTATGTTCCGATATGTGTAAGTTTGCGGCCTGAATAGGTCTGTGGAGTGTATTAGTCCAGTCTCTTAGACATGCTTAAGATGTACAGAAGTTGGCCAATACCCCACCACCATTTTTTACAAGGACCCAAATTTAGAAAATGTATTGGAAGCGACAGTTTAATAAAGAGAAACAAGTCTCATTTAGGAGCCTGGAAAAGTCAGCAATGGTCTTTGTCCAGCACCGTACAATGTAAAGTGCTAACGAATATGTATGCCCTATCTAATGTATATGCTGAGAAGGGACAACTGAATGCTGCGCTGGGACAACAAATTGGATGTGGTTGCTGACTTGTGTCTGTGCAACTGCAGGTTGTGATCAGGAGCCATCAGCTCTTCCTCCTTAGACAGAAGAGTGGGAAGGATGTAACAGGGGAAGGGCCACTGGTTTCATCGTCAGACATATATTTTGTACCCAGGTGTTCTACCCACATACTGGGGTGCTGCGTATATGAGCAGTATATTGCGTATGTTAACAGATGTATTATATCGAATTTCCCTTTATAAAGGCATGTGTCGGTAAGATTTTTGAACTAGCAGCATATATAGAGCATGTTTCATTACTCATATTATTATTCTATGTAAGGATGAAACCAGAAGAATTGTGTGGAGCATATTAATGGAGCATATTAATGCATTCATGTACCAAAATGTCCAATTCCACAACCAAAAATCAACATCAGACTATCAGATACACACTTAAAGTGACCATGAGAAAGGCAACACAATAAACAAATTATAATAATAGAATATATAGAGATTGAGAGTATAAATTTGACCTTTGCACAGTGTACAAAGGTTTTCAAAAATTAACCCAAGGGGTCTGTATCAAACACGCTGAAAGACGCCATGATGGGGACATCACAATACACTTTGCAGTTATTGCAAGAGGTATATAAAAAAAGCCATTTTCTGTTGGTTTAATAAATAGTGTATCTTTATCTAGCAGTAGTGCGACTGGCGCAAAGCCTGCAGTGATACGCAGACGTGGATATTTACCTGTAATTTTCATGAGTCTGCTGTTGCCATGTGTAATAAAACACATTGCTAGATATATTGAATTTGTATATAACACCTCTGTGAGGGTACCTGTCAAAAATAAGGCCAGAACATTTTTTTTTCATAAGCATTAGCATAAAGCATAAGCATAAAGCATTCAATATGATAAAGGGTGACATTAAGGTATGTGGATGTGGTGGTGCCCACCAAGGCCATGTTACAGATCAGAAGGTGACTGAATCTCCTTCTAGCTTCCTGTCAAAATGTGCATGCTACACCACTGATGAACCCAGACAAGTGTGAGGATGTTGTGGGTTGGATGGCAGACAAAGGCTCCAGTGTGTTTGTGTGTTGACAAGCAGCACCACAAAGTCTTCCACACAGTCCAGTCTCAGTAGCCAAGAGGCTGGGCCTCTGAATCCTCAACCTTGTCCTCCTTCCTCCAACCATCAAGTGTCAGAGGAGACATATGACCCCAATGCTGGCCACTCTGAACACCCACATTGCCAGATTGCTAGTCCTGGAAATATTGCCTTTTTGGCTCTTGGGAACTGAGTCTTTCCCTGACCTCTTGGCAGTGGCAGCCCCACGGTACTCATTTCTTATCCGACATTATTTTTCCTGGTGTGCAGTCAACACCTTACATAAGCAAGTGTCACACAATATCAGTCATGCTCTGGCCAATGCAGTCACAGGGAAGGTCTACTTTACCACAGACACGTGGACAAGTTCTTGTAAACAGGGATGTTACATTTCCCTAATGGCACACTGACTGAACCTGGTGGAGTCTGGGACAGAGTCAGAGGCTGGGACACCACACATCTTACCCACAGCAAGAATAGCGGTCCCAACTTCCATCAGGGTTTCAGTCTCCTCGTATTACAGTTCCTGTCTCTCCACCTCCTCCTCACTGAAACTAGTCTCCCTATCACTCCGCAGGTAGGAGGTATGCAACACTGCCTTGGTGAAGTGGCAGCACGCTCTGCTAAATCTTATCTGTTTAGATGATAAAGCTCACAATGCAGCCAAGCTGTTGAAGGGGATAAAAGAATAGACCAGTCAGTTGCTCTCCCTTCTGAACCTTCAACCAGGTCTGGTTTTGTGCAATAATGGGTGTAACTTGGTGGCAGCTTTAAAGCTCGGCAAGCTGGTGAACACGTTCCATGCATGGTCCACGTGTTGAACTTGGTTGTACAGTGTTTTTTAAAAACATACCTTGATGTACCAGATCTACTTGCCAAAGTATGTTGTGTCAGTGCACATTTCTGAAATTTATCTCTGGCTTTCGCAGGACTAGCTTTGCTGCAGCAGTGCTTTAATTTGCCTCCTCACGACTGATTTGTGACCTGTCCACATGCTGTAATTCGACCTTTCATAATATCCTAATTAATAATATTTTTTTTCTATAGCGCCAACATATTCCCTGCACTTTACATTTTAGAGGGGACTTGTACAGACTATTTGTCATGCTGCTGTGGTGCAGTATAGCACAACCTCCACCAGAGGGAGCTTGAGAGAGAAGTGAGACTGTGTACACAGAGAAGCACCACAGAGCAGCAGCACAGGTGCCATCAATTGGCGAGAGAGTGGTCAGACAAGCCGAGTCAAAAAACAGAGGTAGAAGTACTAAAGGGATCAGAAGTACGCATGGTCAGGAACAAGCCAGGTGGTTCAGCAATGGTCAGGAGCGGATAAGACAAAGTCAGAAGGCAGAAGCAAGTCAGAATACAAGTCAAGTCAGAAACCAGAGAATCAAACCGACAAACAGGGAAACACTGGGAAAAGGGCAGACAGAAGAAGTCAACAGACATGGGGCAAGCCAGGCATCACAACAGGACAAATCAAGGGCTACCAGAGTCAGGTTCACATGCCGAAGGCAGAACTATAGCTGACACTGCCAGCAGGATGCATAGGAGCTAAATAGCAAACCTGAACCCAGAATGAGGCAGAGCAAAGTTAACCCTTGACATGAAAGGGCAGATAGGATTAAACCCTGGAATGACACTTTAAATACATTACAGAATAGCAATAATCACATAAACAATAGATACCAAGAGGAATGAGGGTCCTGCCCCCCATCTTACAATCTATGAGGAAATATGAGACTGCCAAGAGTGTGCAAAGCAATCCTTAAAGCAAAAGGTGGCTACTTTGAAGAACCTAGAATATAAGACATAATTTCAGTTGTTTCACACTTTTTTGTTAAGTATATAATTGCACATGTGTTAATTCATAGTTTTGATGCCTTCAGTGTTAATGTACAATTTTCATAGTCATGAGAATATAGAAAAATCTTTAAATGAGAAGGTGTGTACAAACTTTTGGTCTGTACTGTATATCTCAAAGAAAGCAGTGGATCAAGTGAAAAAGTAAAACATCTCTCTCTCTCTCTCTCTATATATATATATTCATGAAATGCTGAGCATAAATAAGCACACCCCAGTAGATTTGTCAGGAAACCTTTTGTTTCGTAACAGACTCAACATTTTTTATGGGATACCATGCTACAAAATACATCCACGAATGTGAGGTATTGATTAAAAATAAGATTTATCTTGTACATCCAAAAAAGTAATTTTCCTAACAAATTAATTCAAGACCATGTTGCAAAAATGAGTACAATACCAGTAAAAGTCTTCTGAGCAAAGATAAAGTATAGACTACAAAAAACTGGATAGCAAGTATGCTTTAAAAAATAGAATTGTTGATAGTTTATTTTTATCAATTAACAAAATGTAAAGTAAACGAAAAAAAGACAAATCTAGTTCACACTTTGCCTTCAAAATAGCATCAGTTTTTCAGCAGACTCTGCTACGACGGTGAGGTTATTGAAGACAGTTTCATGTCATATCTCGCCATGTCAAATCTGAGCACAGCAACAAGAAAAAAGATAGTTACACTTCATCAGTAAAGTCTCTCTCAAGCAGAGATTTCAAAGCAGACTGGGGTTTCAAGATGAGGTTTTAATTCTCTTTTGAAGAAGCAGCAAGACATGGGCAACGTTAATAACCATAGACACAATGGTTGGCGTAGGAGACTTGGTGCAGCAGATGAAAAACACAACATGCTTACTTCCCTTCCAAATGTGAGTATGTACTGAAGTACTGTCAGCTCATACCTGTCAATCAGTTAAACCCAGCTACACCTGTATAGACTGTTCGGCGAAGTCTGTCCAAATGTAGTCTTCATCGAAGAATTATGGCCAAAAAGACATACCCTTAAAATGGAAACAAGGCTAAGTGACTCAACTATGCACAAAACATATGATTCAAGCAAAAAAAGGGAGTATATGCCAAATAACAACTTGAAAAACGCATCTGACGAAACACGTAGTTTTAGAGGGGTGTGGGTTTAAATCTTTGCCTGTACATGTAACATTTTTGGATTAATTAAATATTAAGAAGTTCTTTGCATAAACGCCTATCACTGTTCCTTCTATGCTCGCTGGATACACTCCCTTTTTTTTGCTTGGATACAGCTCTGCTTAGTCTGGACTGAACTACTTCCGTGCTGAAGCGTCTGAAACGGCCGTCATAATGGTGAGCTGAAATTATTCATATTTTTTCCTCTAAAATATATGATTGGTGCAGAAAAATGGTAGCAGATCCTTATATATAATTTCAAGGCTCATTTCCTGCTTGACCTATATATGCTAGTGCATCTGTAGAAATAATATACATGTAAGCACTGAAAAGACTAATTGTCGTTAAGTACTCCAGGAGCAATTTGCTTTTCTAGGTCCGTTCTCTGTAAAGATACATTTGCGCATAATTATTTCCACTAAAATCCATTTAAGTCCTGACCATTTAAAGAAATATTCTCTAAGTGTAGAGAAAATGATCAGCAATGAACTTTGAGATGAATAAACTGGTATAACATAGAAGTGTAGCAGTTGACCATAGAACCCAATCATATCCCTGGTCTTATGTCTCTGAAATCCTTTTGAATATGAAAAAGCGTTTTGCATCATTTGTGATAAATCTGCCTAATTCTATATTACATCTTGTTGTAAATTAAATGATCATGCTCAATGAGCGGTAATACTAGTACGCTTGAATATGCAAAGGAAATATTTGATAGATTGTGTTATGGGGCAACCATCCACCCAGTGTTGGACTGGGGTTCCAAGGGCCCACCAGTAACACTGACTAAGGGGTCCCACTGTTCAGCTACCCTCATTCACAAATTTGCCTATGTTTCTATATAATAGTAAATGGATAGTTTGCTAAATGAATGTTGAGATGATGCCCTCGTTTGTACATGTTGAATGAAATATATTGTGCCAACTATATAGGCGGAGTGCCAATTGCTTCATGGGGACCCACCAGAGGATTCTCCTGTTCTCCGGCGGGCCAGTCCGAGCCTGCATCAACCTTATATATGTAAGAACTCCAGGAATAATCAATTATGTTAGTGTAAGTGTAATGCTAGTGCATTGATTGCATAATTTACTCACCATATTACAGCTGAGTGCCCCTATGCTGCTGATAATTTCAGTCAATATCTTTTGATTAATCCTCTCAACTGCTCTCTGTCTTTTGACAGTGAATTGTGCATTTCCTGTCTTTCAGTCTGCAACGACATATTTTGATATTGCTGTTTTAATGCTCCTGCATTTTAGCAGGTGCCGATCTGGTCTCTGACTGTCAGTGAGAGCTGAACGTCATGTTGAGAGGACAGAAGCAATTTACTGGTCTCTCTGCTTCTGTTTTTTCATTTATCATCTATATAACATTCAGTGCCGTCGCTTTTATTGAACCTGACGATCATATAATGTCTTCCCAGCATGGGAAAGCTTCAGGATCAACTCTGCTATTGACTAGAGATATTTCAGTTACAGTGAAAAGACTAACATTAAAGGAGTTTTCCCACCAGCAAAGTACATTTTAATTAACAGATCTTGGAATAAAAAAATCCACAATTGGATGTGTTAAAAAAAAAAATGTTCCTGTGCTGAGATAATCTTATAAATGTGCCCCTGCTGTGTAATGGCTGTGTCTGACCGTACAGGGCAGTAGCGTAGCTACTGGGGGGCAGAGGGGGCCCTGTCACATGAAGGGGCCCACCGGGAGCCAGGGCCACTTCTTTGACGAGGCAGAACACCGCATAGGAGCAGAGCAGTATAATGTCTGCTCCCGTCTGATGGAGACTCTGCACGCTGCTAGCACAATGTCCGGCTGCAGTCTCCCTCCTGCAGTGAATGGTTTCGCCTGTCTGACCTGATCATGAACCTTTTCCCCGTCTGCAGGTTTCTTCACTCTGCAAGCTGGGATTGGCTCAGGCACGCTGGGTCCTAGTGCCCACACCGTGCATTTCACCTAGACACTTCCTGGTCCTGCCTGCAAACTTTATCAGTAAGTGGGGATGGAACTTATTAGGTTTATTCAATTCAGGTATGTCACTGTGATGTGAATGTGAGACCATTGGGGTATTGTGGGGGCTGAAAGTGGGTGAGGGGGGACAGGGTACTGAGGGGGTGGATGTGAGACCATGGGGGTATTGTGGGGAAGGGGAGACAGGGCACTGGGGGGTAAATGTGAGACCATGGGGGTGTTGTGGGGGTTGAAGGTGGGTGAAGTGGGACAGGGCACTGGGGGGGTGGATGTGAGTTGATGGGGGTATTGGGGCTGAAGTGGGGGAGGGGGGGACAGGTCACTGGGGGCTGAATATTATAATGTTTTGTTATGATATTATATGTGATCCATCACATGTAATATTTGCTGTCTGGGGAGGCTGGAGATGGAGGGTAGGGGGCTTCTGATACATACCACCTGGGTCTTTTATGAGTATTAGTATAAGGAGCCACATACAGTAACCAAGAGCTGCATCACATTTACAGCACCACTCCAGCATTATTTTTTATTTCATTACTGGAGCAGTGCTGAAAATCCGCGTCCCCTGCCTCCTGTCTGATACTCACCTTCTGGCGTTTTCATCTGATTTAGTCTCCGCTCGGCTCCGTCTCCTGCAGTTTATTATTATTATTATTATTTATTGTTATAGCGCCATTTATTCCATGGCGCTTTACATGTGAGGAGGGGTATACATAATAAAAACAAGTACAATAATCTTAAATAATACAAGTCATAACTGGTACAGGAGGAGAGAGGACCCTGCCCGCAAAGGCTCACAATCTACAAGGGATGGGTGAGAATACAGTAGGTGAGGATAGAGTTGGTCATGCAGCGGTTTGGTTGATCGGTGGTTACTACAGGTTGTAGGCTTGTCGGAAGAGGTGGGTCTTCAGGTTCTTTTTAAAGTTTGTGGCCTGTCCGCTGCTCCAGTGTTTCATGGAGCAGCGCAGAGGTCACTAATCAATGTAAGTCTATGGGAGCCTCGTTCTGGCCTCTTTCTCACTCTTAGGCTATGTGCACACGGTGCGGATTGGCCGCTGCAGATTCACAGCAGTTTTCCATGCGGTGTACCATGTAAACCTATAGAAAAACAAATCCAAAGTGCCCATGGTGTGGAAAATACCGCGTGGAAACGCTGCGTTGTATTTTTCACAGCATGTCAATTCTTTGTGCGGATTCCACAGCGTTTTACACCTGCTCCTGTATAGGAATCCGCAGGTGTAAAAATGCAGGCGAAATCCTCACAAAAAAACGCAGGAAATCCGCTGTAAATCCGCATGTAAAACGCAGCACATTTTACCTGTGGATTTTGCAAAAACGGTGTGGAAAAATCCACACACGAATCCGCAACGTGTGCACATAGCCTCATAGTCTTACATTGAGCGCTTGTGACATGGCTTCTAACTTCTGGCCAGTCAGAAGCTGCACTCACAAGTTTAAGCCGCGGCACTGCAGCAGTGCCACAAAATAGTGAATACGCCGGAGGATGAGTAAATGACTGGGGCAGGGGACTTGCGCTTAAAGCACCACTCCAACCGTGGAAAAAAACCCTGCTAGAGTGGTGCTTTAATAATTTAATAATAAGCAATTTATTACTATAAAGTTGATAAAGGCTTGGAATAAATGTCTGCAGTCACTTTATGTGACTGCAGACTGCCAAATCATGACAGGGAGCTGCGGGCCCATCATACTGTGTATAAGGGAGCTGCGGGCCCATCATACTGTGTATAAGGAAGCTGCGGGCCCATCATACTGTGTATAAGGGAGCTGTGGGCCCATCATACTGTGTATAAGGGAGCTGCGGGCCCATCATACTGTGTATAAGGGAGCTGCGGGCTCATCATACTGTGTATAAGGGAGCTACGGGCTCATCATACTATGTATAAGGGAGCTGCAGGCCCACCATACTGTGTATAAGGGAGCTGCGGGCCCATCATACTGTGTATAAGGGAGCTGCGGGCTCATCATACTGTGTATAAGGGAGCTGCGGGCCCATCATACTGTGTATACGTTAGCTGCGGGCCCATCATACTGTGATAAGGGAGCTGCGGGCCCATCATACTGTGTATAAGGGAGCTGCGGGCCCATCATACTGTGTATAAGGGAGCTGCGGGCTCATCATACTATGTATAAGGGAGCTGCAGGCCCACCATACTGTGTATAAGGGAGCTGCAGGCCCATCATACTGTGTATAAGGGAGCTGTGGGCCCATCATACTGTGTATAAGGAAGCTGCGGGCTCATCATACTGTGTATACAGGAGCTGCGGGCCCATCATACTGTGATAAGGGAGCTGCGGGCCCATCATACTGTGTATAAGGAAGCTGTGGGCCCATTATACTGTGTATACGTTAGCTGCGGTCCCATCATACTGTGATAAGGGAGCTGCGGGCCCATCATACTGTGTATAAGGAAGCTGTGGGCCCATCATACTGTGTATACGTTAGCTGCGGTCCCATCATACTGTGATAAGGGAGCTGTGGGCCCATCATACTGTGTATAAGGGAGCTGCGGGCTCATCATACTATGTATAAGGGAGCTGCAGGCCCATCATACTGTGTATAAGGGAGCTGCGGGCCCATCATACTGTGTATAAGGGAGCTGCGGGCTCATCATACTGTGTATAAGGGAGCTGCGGGCCCATCATACTGTGTATAAGGGAGCTGCGGGTCCATCATACTGTGTATAAGGGAGCTGCGGGTCCATCATACTGTGTATAAGGGAGTTGCGGGCTCATCATACTGTGTATACGTTAGCTGCGGGCCCATCATACTGTGATAAGGGAGCTGCGGGCCCATCATACTGTGTATAAGGGAGCTGCGGGCCCATCATACTGTGTATAAAGGAGCTGCGGGCTCATCATACTATATAAGGGAGCTGCAGGCCCACCATACTGTGTATAAAGGGGCTGCAGGCCCATCATACTGTGTATAAGGGAGCTGTGGGCCCATCATACTGTGTATAAGGAAGCTGCGGGCTCATCATACTGTGTATACAGGAGCTGCGGGCCCATAATACTGTGATAAGGGAGCTGTGGGCCCATCATACTGTGTATAAGGAAGCTGTGGGCCCATTATACTGTGTATACGTTAGCTGTGGTCCCATCATACTGTGATAAGGGAGCTGCGGGCCCATCATACTGTGTATAAGGAAGCTGTGGGCCCATCATACTGTGTATACGTTAGCTGCGGTCCCATCATACTGTGATAAGGGAGCTGTGGGCCCATCATACTGTGTATAAGGAAGCTGTGGGCCCATCATACTGTGTATAAGGGAGCTGCGGGCCCATCATACTGTGATAAGGGAGCTGCGGGCCCATCATACTGTGTATAAGGGAGCTGCGGGTCCATCATACTGTGTATAAGGAAGCTGTGGGCCCATCATACTGTGTATAAGGGAGCTGTGGGCCCATCATACTGTGTTTAAGGAAGCTGTGGGCCCATCATACTGTGTATAAGGGAACTGTGGGCCCATCATACTGTGTATAAGGAAGCTGTGGGCCCATCATACTGTGTATAAGGGAGCTGTGGGCCCATCATACTGTGTATAAGGAAGCTGCGGGCCCATCATACTGTGTATAAGGGAGCTGCGGGCCCATCATACTGTGCATATGGGAGCTGTGGGCCCATCATACTGT
Organism: Ranitomeya variabilis; assembly: GCF_051348905.1. Classification (NCBI taxonomy): domain Eukaryota; kingdom Metazoa; phylum Chordata; class Amphibia; order Anura; family Dendrobatidae; genus Ranitomeya; species Ranitomeya variabilis. The sequence goes on along the minus strand of NC_135235.1, from coordinate 114,625,206 downwards.
GTATAAGGAAGCTGCGGGCCCATCATACTGTGTATAAGGGAGCTGCGGGCCCATCATACTGTGTATAAGGGAGCTGGGGGCCCATCATACTGTGTATAAGGGAGCTGCGGGCCCATCATACTGTGTATAAGGGAGCTGGGGGCCCATCATACTGTGTATAAGGGAACTGTGAAGGCATATTGTGCATATGGGAGCTGTTGGCCCATTACACTGTATATAGGGGAGCTCTGGGGGGCATTATACTTTCTATAGTGGAGCTCTGTCAGCATTATACTGTTTAAAGAGGAGCAGTGAGAACATCATACGGTGTATCGGGGAGTTATAGAATCATCATACTGTGTATAGGGGAGCTGTGGGGGCCTTATACTGTGTATATGGAAGCTTTGAGCTCACCATACTGTGTATAATGGAGCAGTACATGAGGGAACTTAGGGGACATTATTAAATGTAAAGTGGGCACTTAAGCATTACTGTATTGTTATAGGGGCACTCAGAGTATTGCGACCATCAAAGTTGCATATCGTCACAATATGGCGGTAAAATCAATGTTCGTTTTTGTATATAGATTTATTTTCAATAACAGAGCGGTCATATTCTGAGTTTCCACTATATTCACAATAAGAGTGCGCAACCGTAACTGTAATCAGGGTTAACTGGTTAGGGGCCCACTCAGATGTTTCGCCCCCCCCCTAAGTTGAAACCCTAGCTACGCCTCTGGTACAGGGACATAGTCTGATCATAAAACAGCTCCTGGGAAGGGCGGGGTTTAAAAGAGTATACTGTTATTACAGCATATTATATATTTGACCGCTGTACCTGGGACAGAGAACAGTGATCCTCACAGCACCCAGTGCATGCGTTGGGAGGATTCACACGTCTGCAATCACAAAGAGTGATTGGAGACTTCTTATTTTAGACTGGACAACTCCTTTAATGAATGGGGATTTTCCAATTTGTTGTTATAAACTTAAACATTTTTGCAAACAGATTTGTAATTCTCTGACAGCTGCAAAACTTCCAACTCCTGCAGCAGAATAGAATTTTTTTTTTAGAAAACCCTTTACTGAGAAACCTTGCTTTCCACATTACAGGATTCTGATTGATAAAACGAAACTAGTCCACTAAATTTCAAAAAAAGCCCATTCACCTTGGGCAACACTTCTTTAAATACAAATTCAAAAAAGCTTATTTTTTGAGCATCACTTGATAGGGCTCAAAAAATATATAAGAAGTGATCACAGATCCATTTTTTATTATAAAACTGTTAATTTTTATTAATTTATTCCACAAAGTATCAAAGATTTTTTAAGAAAAAGGTCACTGGAAAAAAAGAGGTCCACATATTGCATAGACTTTGGCAGATTATTATATCTGATGAATAAATAATGTAACAAATATTTTACTTAAAGCTAAAGTGCTTAGTGCATATCAGTGCATTTCATAAAATATCAAAATTTACCACTAGATGGTGCTGTAACATCTGTCACATTAGTGTTAAGTCACAGAAAATCAAAATTTTCATTCATTATCATAAAAGGACATATGCAAACACAAAACCATCTGCCAAATATCAAAAAATACTGCTTAAATCCTTACTATGCACATACCAATCGACTCTGTGTGTAATCAGTGGCAGCTAGCTTCCCAAAGGGTATACAACTGCCTCCACATATAGCAGTCCTAAATTGGGCATCCTGAGTGCACGGATACAATATAATATATAGTCAGCTTATTACCTGGTTGTTTTGCCTGTCCAAAGAAAGTGTCACTGCCAAAGTCACGGACCTCGTGCCCCAACGCGCGTTTCGCCACCCTGCTTCTTTGGGGGGCGAAACGAGTTCATAAGTGTAATATTGAGCAGAAAGTTCACAATTAAAAGAAAAATAACCGTGTAGAGCACATGGATTGTGCATGGTATTGTAGCTTAGCTCCATCAAACAGAGTGCTTTTAGAGAGTCTGTCAGCACCCAATGACTATTCAAACCAAGTACAGGTGCTCAGTGCAACATGCCATTGTCAAACATTTAAAGGACTTATCTGGAATTATGTGAGTTTTTTTACTATGCGTCTAAGAAATAACAGGCAGATTGTTGCTAACTACCTGTCTCATCTGCCCAGCGCAGATATTTTCCAGCACAGAGTGGTCACACACTACTCTTGCTGGCATTTCTGTGGCTTCCGCTGACATCACATCGACAAAGCAGCGGCTTTTCTTCCACTCTGCTCTGTTGCTAGAGCTTGACTGTGGATGATTGACAGCCGGCTCCCAGCTTCCTAACTGCAGGGAGCCCTCTGTCAACTAGCATGATGGTAGTCACGTCACAACGACAGAGCAGCTTGGAAGAGGAAGAGCTGCTTCATTGTTGTGAAGCAGCAGAATGGTTGGCAGGAGCAGTCCGGGACCTCTCTGAGCTGGCACTGGGCAAAGCAGGCTGGTAGCTAAAGTGATCAAAGAGGTATTCTTCTCTGTAATGAAGCGATAGCATGTTGCTAAGATATGGTCTTACTTTTTGATCTCTTAGGCCGGGGTCACACTTTCGAGTGCTATGCGAGAAACTCGCATGAGTCGCCTCAATACCGGCACTGCCGCCGGCACTCGGGACCTGAGAGTTCAGCTCCACAGAAATACATGCAGCTGCACGCTCCGGTCCTGAGTGCCGGCGGCAGTGCTGGTTATTGAGTCGAGACTCGTGCAAGCTTCTCACATTGCACTCGCAAGTGTGACCCCGGCCTTTATGTCCGAAAACCAGGATTTCTATCAGGCCTCAAAACAAGAAGGCTGCATTCAACCATCAACATCTATAATAAATATACATATAACATTTTGGTTATTCTAAGGATGGATCTTACAAAAAAAAAACAGGGCTATTGTAGAGAGTATTGACTATAAAAGCTAAAATCTAGAAAAACTCAAACTACTATAACATTTATTGCATTTTTTCCTTTAATAAATGGAGAAACTGCGATCAAAACAGTTTTGAATATATTTTATACTTTGGTTTATTTTGACATTTTTTCTTTTATAGGTTATAAAACATAAAGCTTATTATGAGATAAAATGCTTCTATTGTTCATGTGAAGTGTAGCAAACATCAACCTTCTTTGTGAAGCTTTATCTTCGTCTCTCTCTCTCTCACTCTCTCACTCTCTCTCTCTCTCTATATATATATATATGTGTATATTTTTGTTTAAATGTTCTCGTTCGGTGTTTTTTTAAGAGGAAGTATTAATTACATATTGTGCAGACGCCTTTATATTTTTTTTATTTTTTTTTTATTGTTATGTAACCCAAAAGCTTTTAATTCTACAATTACTAAAAGCAGAACAATGACTGACTCAAGTGAATAGCTATTTGTACCTTTTCATCATTTTTCATCAGGACAATACATTCTTTTCAGTGTTGATTTTCTTTGTGTGTTTGCAATTATTTTTGCTAAATAGGTGATACCATCAAATGTAAGAACTTTTTCTTGTACTGCCATCCAATGAATGGGTAAGGTTAGCTATCGTAAAAATTATATTGAATGGGTCTAATTAATCAAAGCTTTCATGCCAGAATTCTGGAGAAAAATCTTTGAAAAGTCACAAAATATAGGTGCAATTTGGAACTGTGCCTACATTTTGCAACTTCTGGAGTGTTCCTGCCCACTTATGGGACAGGGGCATGAAATCTCATAACGGGGCAGGAGCATGACTTGTGAAGAAGCGCACACGAAGATGTATGCCACTTGTCTGGTGCTCCTGACTCATAAAGAGGCGTGCGCCTCTGCATGAATCAGGAGCGTCTGACTCCAGCACATCTCCTCATCTAGACCGGCGTGAACAATGCTAGCTTTGACGAATCAGGTCCAAAATATCTAGTCTATATTAGTCTAGGTTTGTCTCATAGTTAGTGGGACTAGAAATTACAATCAATACACGGAGGCCATGACACTAACCTAATTCTTATAGTAATAACAGAAATCTGTTTCTCATACCCTATATTTTTTTCAAAAGAATTAACTTGGTTATAAGGAAACTATGAAGTATAGCTGGTCCATTATATTTCACAGCAGAGATATGCTTCTTTTATACATATACAGTGGGGAAAATAAGTATTTGATACACTGCCAATTTTGCAAGTTTTCCCATCTACAAAGAATGGAGAGGACTGTCATTTTTATCGTAGGTACACTTCAACTGTGAGAAACTGAATCTTAAAAAATCCAGAAATACACATTGTAAGATTGTTACATAATTAGTTTGCATTTTATTGCATGAAATAAGTATTTGATACAATAGAAAAACAGAATTTAATATTTGCTACAGAAACCTTTGTTTGCAATTACAGAGGTCAGACGTTTCCTGTAGTTCCTTGACCTAGTTTGCACACACTGCAGCAGGGATTTTGGCCCCCTCCTCTCTACAGATCTTCTCCAGCTATTTCAGGTTTCCGTGCTGTCGCTGGGCAACATTAAGGTTAAGCTTCCTCCAAAGATGTTATTGGGTTTATGTTTGAAGACTGGCTTGGCCACTCCAGGACCTTGAAATGCTTCTTATGGAAACACTCCTTAGTTGCCCTGGCAGTGTTTTTCGGGTCATTGTTACACTGGAAGTCTCAGCCATGACCAATCTTCAGTGCTCTTACTGAGGGAAGGAGGTTGTTGCCTAAAATCTCACGATACATGACCCATCCATCCTCCCTTCAATACAGCGCAGTCATCCTGTCCCCTTTGCAGAAAAGCACCCCCAAAGTATGATGTTTCCCCATCATGCTTAACTGTTTGGACAATGTTCTTGGGCTTGTACTCATCCTTCTTCTTCCTCCAAACACGGCGAGTGAACTTGATACCAAAAAGTTTTATTTTGGTCTTATCTGGCCACATGACCTTATCCCATACCTCCCCTGAATCATCCAGATGGTCATTGGTGAACTTGAAACAGGCCTGGACATGTGCTGGCGTGAGCAGGGGGACCTTGCGTGCACTGCAGGATTTTAATCTATGATGGCATAGTGTGTTACTAATGGTAATGTTTGAGACTGTGGTCCCAGCTGTCTTCAGGTCATTGATCAGATACTCCCATGTAGTTGTGAGCTGATTCTTAACCTTTCTCAGAATCATACTTACCCCACAAGACAAGATCTTCTACGGAGCCTCAGACCGAGGAAGATTGACAGTCATCTTGTGTTTCTTCCATTTTTTAACAATTGTGCCAACAGTTGTTTCCTTCTCACCAAGCTGCTTGCCTATTGTCATGTAGCCTATCCCAGCCTTGTGCAGGTCTACAATTTTGTCCCTGGTGTCCTTAGACATCTATTTGGTCTTAGCCATGGGGGAGAGATTGGAGTGTGATTGATTATGTGTGGATAGGTGTTAGGGTTCAAACCCAGTAGCTCTTGTGCACCAGGCGGCAGCTCTTTCCTCTGAGCTATTCAGCTCGCTGGACAGTTCCTTGCTAAATCAGATACTAGTACCTGTGTTGTTCCTAATTTCTCCAACCTGAGTTCCTGATGTCTCCACCCCAAGTTCCAAGTTCTCACCCTGTGATCTCCTGATTGAACACCCTACTTAAACCTGGCACTTCCTTCATTGTGAGATTATTGAGCTCCCAGCCTTTAGGTTAGCTTCTTCCTACCTGCTGCTTAACCTCAAAGATCCTACTGCTGCTTCATGTACCGACGTTTGGCTATATACTGACTATGATTCCCGCTTATCCTCAAGTTTCTACTGTTGTTCCATGTATTGACCTCCGGCTATATCCTGACTACGATTCCTGCTTATCCTTCCAACTACACTTCAGCTCCATGTACTGTTTTCTGGCTATATCCTGACAACACTACCTGCAGGAGCTGCCCATAGTGGTTGCAATATCACTACTCCCCTCAGGTCAGTCTATAACAATAGGTGTCTTTTATACAGGTGACAAGTTCAAACAGGTGCTATTAGTACATGTATTGAGTGCAGAGTAGAAGTGATTCTTAAAGAAAAACTAACTGGTCTCTGAGAGCCAGAACTCTTGCTGGTTATTAGGTGATCAAATACTTATATAATGCAATAAAATGCAATTTAATTATTTAAAACTCATACAATGTAATCTTCTGGTTTTTACTTAGACCTCTCCATTCTTTGTAGGTGGGAAGACTTGCAAAATTGGCATAGCATCAAATACTTATTTTCCCCACTGTGTATATATATATATATATATATATATATATATATATATACATACACACATTGTATAGAGCAGCTTTCTCCTCCTATGATGTGATAACGCAGTTACCCAAGAAAGTTCAACATAGACATATTTATCTTCAAACTCACAAAATAAATCCAGAACTTTTATCTTCCGATTTGCAGCCAGAAGTCTGTTGCAGTGAGCGACTACACCACCGTTTCACTCGTGGGTGTGTCAGTGGCTTTGTTTTCTTTGGCTGTGTTCAATCTCACACAAGTACTGAAGATCACCGCACACTCCAAATAGAATTATGCAAAAGTATGTAACAAATTTATTCCAAATAAATACAACAAAAAATTGACACAAAGAATGCCATGAAAAATTGAAGTCAGAATGACCAAAAACCCTTTTTTTTGGTCATTCTGACTTCATTTTTTAATGGCATTCGTTGTGGCAATTTTTTGTTGTATTTATTTGGAATAAATTTGTTACATACTTTTGCATAATTCTATTTGGAGTGTGCGGTGATCTTCAGTATTTGATTATTTAGGCTTCACAGTCCGTTCCACCAGCACCTCGCTTCTCATGAGGCCAGTCCCACACGTCCAGATAATTCCGGTACCGGAAAAATCGGTACCGGAGTTATCCGTGTCCGTGTGTCCGTGAGCTCACGTAGGCCATCCGTGTGGTACACGTGCGGCACACGTGCGGCAGCCGTGTGCCGCCCAGGTACCACACGGACCGTGCAGGAGAGACAGCGCTACAGTAAGCACTGTCCCCCCTGTGTGGTGCTGAAGGCTGCATTTATCTCTTCTCCCCCGCAGCGTTCACTGGAGAGAAGAGATAAAAGATCAATATTTTCAAATTTTTTGTTAAAAATAAACTTTGCTGGTGTCCTCCCATCCCCAGTGCGCCGCCCGGCCCCTTGCAGATGCAGAGAAATACTCACCTAGCTCCCGCGATGTCTCCTCTCTCCTCTCCGCGCCGCTGCTTCTCCTGTATGAGCGGTCACGTGGTGCCGCTCATTACAGTTGATGAATATGCGGTTCCACCCCTATGGGAGGTGGAGCCGCATATTCATCACTATAATGGGCGGCACCACGTGCCCGCTCATACAGGAGAAGCAGCGGCGCGGAGAGGAGAGAGGAGACATCGTGGGAGCTAGGTGAGTATTTCTCTGCATCTGCAAGGGGCCCGGCAGCGCACTGGGGATGGGAGGACACCAGCAAAGTTTATTTTTAACAAAAAATTTGAAAATATTGATCTTTCATCTCTTCTCTCCAGCGAACGCTGCGGGGGAGAAGAGATGAATTAAGCCTTCAGCACACGGGGGACAGCACTTACTGTAAGCGCTGTCTCCAGCATGGCACACGGACAACATCCATGTGCTGTACGTGTTTTACACGGACCCATTGACTTTAATGGGTCCGTGTAATCCGTGCACTCCCAGGAACACTGACATGTCTCCGTGTTTTCCAAACGGACACACGGTCCGCGAAAACACGCTGACATGTGCAGAGACACATTGATTTTAATGTGTCTACATGAGTCAGTGTCTCCGGTACGTGAGAAAACTGACACCTCACGTACCGGAGCCACTGACGTGTGAAACTGGCCTGACTTGAGTGCACACCATCCTCTTCTCAGTTCAATCTCACACACACACCTGTCCTACACAGAGCTTCAGCTCTGATGCTTGCAAACCAAAAACTGACACACTCGAGCCGTAACTGAAAGTTTCAATCTGAATCGTGGACATGTGCCACTCTCAAGACCCGGAGTGGAGGGAGAGATCCATCCGACTACCATCCTACAGATCTCTCGAAAAAAATAAAAGCCCATGTCAGGTCTTCTTAAATCTGACTTGGTCAAATAGTTTGACCAAATCCACACTCTCTTTTATTTTAGGTGTGGCTGTAATTATGATGCTCTCCGGCAGGTTTAGTATGCTTCTATGCACATCCTGGGGACAAATAACAACCCTCATATATGATACCATTTGCTGCCTCACAACTATTTCATTATTAAAGTGGATCCGTCATGTTTATACTCTTCTTTATGTAAAAGCAGCATATTACAGAAACAGTTCGATTCCTAGTACCGTAGATAAAATAGTACACAATTCTGATGCTATTTGACTGAAAGCAGCAATGAAAGAACTTAGTGGTCCCAGGGGCCGATTCATTATTTCTGTTTTGTTTTTGTGTTTTGGGATTCGTTGTTGTCTTTTGTGCCACATTATGCAAAAGAATGCATGCGCGTTGAAGAATTTGCCACATTTATTTTTGTTTTGTCTTTTACTGTACCTTTTTTTTTAAAAAAGTGGCATAATCCTTTAAAACGATACATGTTAGTCTTCAACTATGCAAAAAAATAAATTTGACAGATTTTATACTCTTATTAGTGTAGTGGAGTACAATTAAACAAAAATTTCTGAAACATTTATAAAAATCACATACGATAACACCCCCACCCCCCCCCAAAAAAAACACAATAAGTAAAGTTAACTTATGACTGTGCTTTATTCGTTATTTAATTTGTGCCTTTTTAAGTCATTATTGGAACAATTTTTACCCCAAAATAAAGAGGGGCAAAGAACAGTGAATCGGAGTTATAGTTTGTGGCTTATGTAATAATAAGTAGGGCACTTCGTTTTCTCTTTACCTTTTTCTGCTGCGTTCATTATAAGATATAATTTTGGTAAGTTTAATAAATGCACCAAAAATGTGCAGCATCTATCATTTTTTGTAATCGCTCTTTAGCTTTGTCTAAAATAGACAGCAATGAACAGTGTGTAAAAATCTATATACTGTATATCCTTCATTTTTACACTGTATAACCATGATTGTGCATGGACCTGTAAATTGAATTAAAGTAGTCTTGGAATGAATAATAATGAAATGAAGATACATTGAAATGTGATAAGATGATATGATACTGACCCTTAGAATTAATTTGATTACTATTTAAATAATTGGCATGGAAAGTTAAAATTCTTACTGTCAGATTTACCTTTCTCTTCGTGAGTACATATGAAATTAAAAAGGACTCCATAACAGATATGTCTTTCCAATACATATTGGCGTTTTGATGCAACAGGTCTTGTGAATAAAAGTAATCAGATATATTTTCAACATGGATCATGTTTAACAATTACGGTATGTTTTTTTCTTTTTCCTTTTGTACTGCAAAGAAATGTGCGTTTTTTCCTGCTAGGTGTTAATGGGCGTTTTAAAAACCTAATCGATATCACTGCACTGTACATTGTCGAGAAACCAAGTTGTGGGTGGTGCTGGAGGAGATATTGAGAACATAAGCTATGGGCGGCACAAGCTCTGTCCAGCCACAGAGACTAAAGGTACCGTTACACTAAACGACTTACCAACAATCACGACCAGCGATACGACCTGGCCGTGATCGTTGGTAAGTCGTTGTGTGGTCGCTGGGGAGCTGTCACACAGACAGCTCTCTCCAGCGACCAACGATCAGGGGAATGACTTCGGCATCGTTGAAACTGTCTTCAACGATGCCGAAGTCCCCCTGCAGCACCCGGGTAACCAGGGTAAACATCGGGTTACTAAGCACAGGGCCACGCTTAGTAACCCGATATTTACCCTGGTTACCATTGTAAAAGTAAAAAAAAACACTACATACTCACCTTCTGATGTCTGTCACGTCCCCCGCCAGCGGCTTCCCTGCACTGAATGTGTCAGCGCCGGCCGGCCGTAAAGCAGAGCACAGCGGTGATGTCACCGCTGTGCTCTGCTTTACGGCCGGCCGGCGCTGACACATTCAGTGCAGGTTAGCTGCCGGCGGGGGACGTGACAGACATCAGAAGGTGAGTATGTAGTGTTTTTTTTTTACTTTTACAATGGTAACCAGGGTAAATTTCGGGTTACTAAGCGAGGCCCTGCGCATAGTAACCCTATATTTACCCTGGTTACAAGTGAACACATCGCTGGATCGGTGTCACACACACCGATCCAGCGATGACAGCGGGTGATCAGAGACGAAATAAAATTCTGGACTTCTAGCTCCGACCAACGATATCACAGCGGGATCCAGATCGCTGCTGCGTGTCAAACTCAACGAGATCGCTATCCAGGACGCTGCAACGTCACGGATCGTCGTCGTTCTCGCTGCAAAGTCGCTTAGTGTGAAGGTACCTTAAGGTTGCTGAAACCTGTAGTACCATCCTAGCTGAAATAAATAACTCCCTGCTTTGGCCAATGGGACAGCATCAAACCCTTCTAAATCTCCCAACTTACTGCTGGGAATTCAGTTGTTGTTCAGTCTAGTTTACTACTGCTGTTCTGCCTCTGTTGTGCCTGCTTGATTCTCGATTTGAACACAGTCTGTTTTCTGACTATTCTTCTGACTATCAATTTTGTTCCTTGTCTTCCCTCTTGGTTCTGATCTGACAACCAGACCATTCCTGCCTACTTGCTGCACTGACCAGCTGATACTCTGCAAATTCTACCTTATTGCCTCGGCATAAGTCTACATCCCTGTACAGGTGCTTGAAGGCCAAGGCTCTCCTGGAGCCTGACAGTTGGAATAGTTGGCACAAAGCTTTTCAATGGAAACCCAATTTTGACCTGCCAGTTAACCACAAAGAGAGGCACCTCACACAAACCCAGTATGGACAGAAAAAAATGCTCTAAACCTTCCTTTATACCTTTCCTTTCTTAGATAAGTTTAATGCCTGCTTTACTGACTTAAGTATATTTTTATCTTCCCTGTATTATTGGAGGGAAATGCATTTAATAATTATAGTGATTATTATGTCAGCATGGATTTTTTGTTTCCAATTAACCTTCCTTGGTTTTCTGTACTTTTCTATTGGGAGATCTTTAGCGTTTTTAATTAACATGGAAACTACTCAGGTTTTTGGACTAAGTGGGAGAAATCTACTGTAATGCTGCTTAACCCATCCTAACCAAGTCTGGCATTTATGACAGACAATTTTTTTTCAGCTTTTTCCATTGTTTTGTTCTAGGAGCCATAACTTTTTTATTTCTTCAGTGATGTAGTCATGCGGTGACTTGTTTTTTGAGTTGTTTATGTCAGTGGAATAATTTCTGTGTACATATACATTATCAACCAACTTTTACTAACATTTTATGGGAAGAAATATAAAGAAAACAACGTTTCCACTGTTTATTTTTCAGTTTACATTTTTTGACTATTTGCTATGTTGCAAAAAGAAAGTGTTATCTTTATTCTGTGCATCGGTACGAGTATGGCGATGCCTAATTTATATAGTTTCAGTTATTTTTTATGACTTTCATACAATTAATGCAGTGAAAAATTGAAAATTCTTTTGGATTGTCATATTCTGAGAGCCATAAGTTTCACAATTTTTCAGCAGTGTTCCTGTGTTAAGGCTTATTTTTGAAATGACAAGTTGTAGTTTTCATTGGTGTTATTTTTTGGTACATGTGACTCTGATCATTTTAATAACTCTTTGGGGGCAAAAAATTATTGAAAAACAGCAATTCAAGGAGGTAGAGTGCCGATGAGCTGACAAAAAGAGTGAACTTCCATTGTCAAATTTCTCACATACCAATATCATTATTGACAGTGACATTTTATGGGTTAAAGTACTGGAATCAGAGCTCTGCCCAGTCTCAACACAAACAGCAAGGGCTCAGCTCTGCACAATTGTCAGTTCCTGCTGCAGATGGCATTGGCACACCTCCTATGCCCATGCTCTTGATCATATACTGTTTAGAAATCAGGTGGTTTTCCTTGTGCTGCTGGTAAGATCCCACAAATGATTTCGGCACATGAAGAACATTAAAATATGGTATTTATTTAGCAGTTAATAAAGTCTATGCATTTTGAAGTTATCCAACTTCGTCTTCAGGACACAACCACATATTTTATTCTTTTTTATTTCCCAATTCCATTTGTGGGATCTTATTAGCAGCGCAAGGGAAAACTGCCTGATTTCCGCACAGTATTTCTCTTGGTCTGATGACCCGTGTTTTGCAGCAGCTGGAACATGCTTAAAGATTGTTGCAATTGCAACACAACTAATTGAGCGAGCACTCACATTTCTTGATGTACTTTTAACTTTCCTTGTTCCTAACGCTAGCGGCACCCTAGCTTGCCCTGTTCCCCATATTACTTCTGATGGTGAAGACGCCATGGCCACGTACCTTGCCTTAGCTCCTTAATCTGCACTCAGTTTGTACCCTTCCCACACCCAGGGAAGAGGGGAGTTGTAGTGTACCATAATACACCAACCAGGCTAACAAGGTAATACAAACAGGGGTAACGAAAAATACCAAGCACACAAGTATACTCACACATACAACAGAGGAATGCATTCGGGAGTGGAGGATGGGGTTAAATCAAGTTAAGAGAAGAAAGGGAATTATCACACACTCAAAACCTAGCAACAGTCACAGATAAATCCGCCAAACATCTTCTCCAATAATAATCACCAACAACCTCCAGCCATGCTGCATAAGCTCGCTCTGGCAATGAGTGCTAGCCAGAAACCAGATTATATAGGATATGGGAGTGGCTAAGAGTGAAATGCTGAGAGCCTTAAAGCGGAAGAGGTTCCAACTGAGCAGATTAAACATTGCATTGCTAAAAGAAACCTATACCATTTAATATGAAGGTGAAGTGCTTCTAATCAGTGTATGAGTAGGAGAAATCAGATGCTGTAGTCTTCTAATGCCTCTCGTTCGCGTTAAACCCGTGACATTAATATAACACAGGGATTTATGTAAGCTGTCGTCTTGGGCTGAGAAAAGGCAACTGAAGTTTAATGTTGATAAATATGCGATCATGCACTTGAGCAAAGGAAGTTAAATGTATAATTATGTAATAAGTGTTAACACTGTAATTGAAAATTACTTAGACATATGGCCGTAAGTGGAGGCAGGAAGTAATTTTTCCCTCATGGGGTTTCCTCTGGATCAAAACATTAGATTAGAGGTTGAACGCTATGAACTTACTGTATGTCTACCTTCATCCTTAAAAACTATGAAACTATGAACACTTTTTCTCTCGAGCATTATAATTGCACCTTTAAATATGTGTACTATTTCCAGAAATAGGGCTGTGTAGCCCTATTTACCTTCTCTTTCTATCTTCCCAGGCATGATTTAACCATAAACAAAGTAGGCTTGTGATTATAGGTGATGATGCCTGGAAAGTGCTGCTGAAACTATTGGCATGATACAAGCAAGTAAAATAAAATAGGTGAACCCATGAGAAACACATTTGCTAAACTGAAAATTCCCATGTGCATACACTGAATAGGATGCTTAGAAATGCACAGTTCGCTAATTGGGCACCCACGGTGGTCTGGGAATGAAATGATGACATTCACGCAGTGATATGAGAAAGGCTGCAGAGAGAGCTAGGTGTGGTGAGAAGCACACTACAATGTTTTGCTATCCTTTATCAAAGCGAGCAAATGTTTTAAAGAGAATTTGTCAGCGGGTGTTTGCTATGTAATCTGAAAGCAACATGATATAGGATATACGGAGATACTGACTCCAGCGATACATCACTTACCAGTCTGTGTATTACTGCTTCAATAAAATCAGAGTTTTATCATGGTCAACTCTCTGTGTAATCTCACCCTTACTAGTGAAAAGCAAGTTTCTGTTAATGAACACAGAAAGCTATCAAACAGTGGTGTGGGTGGGGTTATGCAGCCCTCAGCATTCAGAGCTCTGCAGCAGATAAAGCAGTTATTGTATCAAAATGACAGAATGTAGAGCATTAAGTGACACATCCCTAGAATCATTTTCTCTGCCCCCACGCCATGCTGCTCTAAGATCACATAGCAGAAACTGCTGTCAGATTCCCTTTAAAGCCGTGCATGATTTAAGATGTGGCCTTCTTGATAAGTGGAGTTCAAGGTGCCCAAAAAATCAACATCTTTTCCCGCACATGATGACTAATTTAAATAGCAGAGCTCCACCCTCAGCTGTATACCTGTTAAATCCTGCAATCAATCTCTGACAGCGGTAACATGCGTTGGCAGGGGGTGCTTCATTCTACGTTCCAATCGGCACGCCTTTGACTTGATCATGGGCACCGATTGGTTGTCATTGCAGCTGGGGGTCTGCTGATGACCCCCCTGCATATCATTATGATACTCCTGTGAAAGCCAGCCAGTGGCTGGCTTTCATGGGAGATCGTGATTTCTGCTTTGCATAGCAGTGCTGATTCACTGCTATGTATAGTATAAGTGACCAGATGATCACAGCTTCCAAAAGTCCCCTAAGGGGACTAATAAATACAGTAAAAAGTGAAAAAAATTTTTTAAAAATATGAAAATAATCCAGAAAAACACAAAAGTTAAAATCACCCCCCTTTTGCCCCATTAAAAATAAAACAATGAAAAAACTTATATTTGTTTTTTGCTGCATTCGTAAAAGTCCAACATTGCAATAAAATGCAATAAGAGGCATATCTGCCCCAAAATGGTATCAGGTAAAAGTCCACTCAAGGCACAAAAATCCCTCACAGAGCCCCCATATCCTGAAAAATGAAAATGTGACGGGTCTTGAAAAATGGCAACAAAAGCAATTTTTTTTTTTTTTTTACAAACTTCCGATTTTTTTTTTATAACAAGCATGGACAAAAATGGTGGGTGATTCAGACAGAAAAAGATTACTCCAAGGATCAAAGCAATTCAGAGGGACACCCAGACAAGAAAACCTTATATGCAATACATAACCCTTTGTGTTTGTCACAGTCAATAAATATATAGGGTAGTGAATTGTTCCGAAAATGTAATTGACATAAAGATCATAAAGTGCAGTCAAAGGTAAATTCATGATTAGGGAACAGGGTGAACAGGACAGTAGAGCAGTCACCAATATTGTCGCCCCGTACAATGACTAATGTAAAGCGAAAACAGTAAATGTAAAGTGCGACATTTCAATGTTATGCTAGATTTCTGACTCAAACTGTTTAATGAACTGGGCCAATTAATTTAGATATACAGCTTTGAGAAATATTGCTATGGTTTTACAATTCATGACAATTTATAATTTCCATATTTCAATTATTAATTCATAAGGACAATCTGCATTCTTTGGGGCTGTATTGACTCGGCTACGCAAATAGTTCACGTGTTAATCACAATAGGAATGTCTGCCACAACAAGAAGTTAGTGATTTTCTCTGTTCATTCTTGAGATTAGAAATTTGGAAGCAAATGAGAACTGTCAAACTGAATACAGAAAGTGATTTGCAAATGTGTTTTCTATTGTCTTTACTAAATTATCTTGATTCTCTGATCAGTGCAGTTATAAAGTTATGTGACTTTCAAAACAACAGTACAATAAACACTGCAAAGTAACAAGGAGATTCTAACTAATTTGAAGATTTATTTTAAAGGGAAGCCATCATCAGAAAATGACCTATTGTTTAACCGCTTCCCAAACTGCTTTCCCGCAAACCACCTTATAGCTACAGCGCTGCAATCTCGTATGGGTGTCAACTCTATATGAGAGCTGACACCCTGCCACACAGCAACGCCGATTGCGTATGTTTAACCCCTCTGATGCTGCTGTCAATAGTGACGACATGGAGGAGCATCGCAGAGGGAGTGAGCTCCCTCTGTGCTTGTAATAATTATAGGGGATAACTCAGGAGACTCTTTGCGTGGAACAAGACAACTACAGGACACAGTTTTATAAGTGGTAAAGTCTATATTATCACACGGTGATTCAAACAGGTGCAGAGAGAAACTCAAGTCCACAACACTTGGTGCAAATAATAAACGCAGCTTAGCAGTCTATAGGAAACTTCAGCGGAAAATGCAATCAAGAAGAAAGTCTATGAAGCACAGTTATTCTTGAGGATACTTGACATGAATAAATCCTTGTCTTAGTCCAGACACAGATAGATATGCTTATTAGGCAGTTAAAATCATATCTTAGCTCAACCAGGGAGGCCTGGTTAATAGTCTCAGGTTATTGCAAAGCAGAAACAGCTTACATGTCTGTTGTGAATTCTGCTCTTGGGCTCCCTCCGGTGGTTATAAGTGGTAGCGCTGCTGTCTTTGGATCGCAGCATTCATCAGGTGTGTCCACTTATTGCAATTCTGACTGGGCTATTTAGTCTTGCTTGACCCTTTAGTTAGTGCCAGTTGCCCATTGTTTCCTGGAGGATTCACTTCCCTGCCTGGTCTCTCTTGCTTGCTGTTCATTTCAACAAAGATAAGTTCTGGCTTTGTTTTTTGCAGTCCACATGCTGTGGGCCTGATCGTTCAAGTTATTTTCCATGTTTTGTTTTGTCCAGCTTGGTCTGTATAAAGGATTTGTTCAGCCAAGCTGGTATCTCTGGAGATGCAGATATACCCTCCATGTCTTTAGTTAGATGTGGAGATTTTGTATTTTCTGTGGTGGATATTTTCTAGTGTTTTAATACTGACCGCATAGTACTCTGTCCTATCCTTTCTATTTAGCTAGAAGTGGCCTCCTTTGCTAAATTCTGATTTCAGTCTGCGTATGTTATTTCCCTCTCCTCTCACAGTCAATATTTGTGGGGGGCTGTCTATCCTTTGGCGATTTTCTCTGAGGCAAGATAGTTTTCCCTTTTCTATCTCTAGGGGTAATTAGTCCTCCGGCAGTATCGAGATGTCCAGGGAGTGTTAGGTACATTCCACGGCTACTTCTAGTTGTGGTGTTAAGTTCAGGGTCTGCAGTCAGTACAGGTACCACCTTCTCCAGAGTACGTCTCATGCTGCTCCTAGGCCACCAGATCATAACACATGTCCAGAAAATGCAGATGGAAGTAAACACGAACAGCAGATGAAGGAGGATTACTGGAAACTTGTGTATGCAGCAGGAACTCAGAGCAGAGTAGCAGGATCACCACACAGGTTCACAGGAGAAGGTGTATAGACAGGGAGTAATCAGAGGTCAGGAGCTGGATGCAAGGCAGAATACTCTAGCACAGACTGAAGGCTGGGGTGGAATTTTATAGCAGGAAGACACAGTGCACATGAGACCAAAGACACCATCTTGGAAAAGGGCAGTAATGCACAAAAGGTAAAAAATGTTCAGAGTCCTGACACCTGATGATCAAAGACCAGTTCTTACATCTTTGCCCAGCAGAGGTGCGATGGACCGAGAACCCAAAGACGTGACGAAAGCAGTGCAGATTCCCGATGCCTATGATGCTTACCATAAATCGGAAATGTGGAAGCCAGTCACTGCCAGCTGGAGAGGGGGAAGCCTGCAACCAACACCAGTGCCCCTGCCAGCCAACACAGAGGCCAGACCTACCACCGACTGCCAGTGTTTTGTTTGCAAATGGACTGGTCATATCAGTCCCTACTGTCCAGACAAGCAGAGGAACCCCCCAGCCAAGGCCCCAGGGCCTAATGCATCAGTTCTTTTGGTGGGTGAGGTGGTTGGGAGTGTGGCTGACAACATGCAGCACGTCACCATGGGGAGCCATGTTGCTACAGACCTCAAGGACACCGGGGCTGAACGGACCCTCATCCGACCCAAACTGACAGCCCCTGAAGAGATTATTCCAGGGAAAACCCTGACTGTCACTGGGATTGGGGGCATCAGTTGTCTCTTGCCAATGGCCTGGGTTTATATAGATTGGGGTGCCGGGAGCGGGGTGAAGGAAGTGGGGCTGTCTGATAACTTGCCCACTGATGTTTTTTTGGGGACTGATTTGGGGAGGATGGTTGCATACTATGTACCTGACACCCTTCCCCAATCTGCTAATAAGGGTAACGTTAACCCTGATGATGATGATGATGGGAAATCGCATGAGTTACCTGACCATGCATCGAATAATTTTTTCCTTAGGAATGTTGCTGAAAATGATGTAAATGTGCCATCTGAACCTGATAACCATTTTTTCTGCCAAGGTTGATGGGTCCACAGGTGCAGGAGTGCTCAGCCACGTCACTCCGCGGGGTGGGATGGCTGAGGAACTAATAACAGGAGCAAGCATCTGTGCTCAAGAAAATAGAGAGGTGCATGGGAACTGTGAGGAAGGTGTTGCCATGCAATTGACCAGTTCCACCGAGGAAGGTAACTGGCCCATAAGTAGCACTGCTCCTGAGGTAATGGGGGTGGTTGGGGATGTAGCACCCATAGCAGCGTCGACTGATGGGTCTGTGGAAATCCTAGGGGAGACAGCCTATGTAGCTGCTGTCACCCATAGTCACAGTGCCCAGAACGCGCATAACGGTCTGCCTTCTGGACCCTCCTCAGTCACAGGCATGACTGAAACAGAGATGGACCCAGAGCAGGTCCCAGAGGGTTCCCATGGGGAAGGGACCCTGATGTCGCTTCTGGCTTCACCTAGCCAGTAGTTTCAGGCCACTCTGCACACAGATGCGAGCCTGGAGAATTTGAGACAACTTGCCGAGACGCCCACTTCTGTGACTGATAGGGAGAGAGTGTTCTGGGAATAAGGGAGGTTGTACCGGGAGACAGTACCCGGAAAATCGCAAAAGGAGTGGTTGAGGGAAAGACAGCTGGTCATCCCGCAGCAATTCCGGAGTGAGTTGTTGCGGATTGCCCATGAGATCCCGCTCACTGGACACTTGGGGATCAGCAAAACTAAGGCCCGGCTGTGTCAACACTTCTATTGGCCTAAGATAGGGACAGATATGTCAAACTACTGCTGCTCCTGTGTCACCTGTCAAAGAGTGGGGAAGGCAGGGCCTGCTCTTAAGGCTCCCTGATCCCTTTGCATGTAATAGAGGAGCCTTTCCAGAGAATCGCAGTGGACATTGTGGGCCCACTGGCTGTCCCAAGCAGCTTTGGTAAGCAATACATCCTTACTGTGGTAGACTACGCTACCCGGTACCCAGAGGCAGTAGCTCTGTCCTCAACTAGGGCAGATAAGGTGGCTGATGCACTGTTGGCTATCTTTTCACGTGTATGATTTCCCAGGAAGATGCTTACCGATCAAGGGACCCAATTCATGTCTCGCCTAATGGAGGCTCTCTGTAGGAGAATGCAGGTGAAGCATCTGGTATCGAGTGCGTATCACCCACAGACCAATGGCTTGTGTGAACGCTTCAATGTTACTCTCAAACAGATGCTCCGCATGCTGGTTGAGACCCAAGGACGCAACTGGGAGTGGTACTTCCCACACCTGCTGTTCGCTTACTGAGAGGGCCCGCAGGCCTCGTTGGGGTTCTCCCCCTTCGAGCTCCTGTACGTCAGGCGAGTCCGGGGACCCCTTGAGTTGGTAAGAGAATTCTGGGAAGAGGAGCCGAACCCTTCTGAAGTGTCCATAGTGGAGTATGTCATGCGCTTCCATGACAAGATACAGACCTTGACACAGTTGGTGCATGACAACATGACGCAGGCTCAGGCTGATCAGAAGCACTGGTATGACCAGAACGCCCGGGAGTGGACCTACCACGTGGGTCAAAAGGTGTGGGTGCTGGTCCCCTAACCAAAGGATAAGCTTCAGGCAGCCTGGGAAGGCCCATACATCATCCACAAACAGCCCTATGTGGTTATCCTTGACCACGCTCAGGGTAGGCGAAAGGCCTTTCACATCAACATGATGAAGGCTCATCACGAACGTGAACCTTTCGTCCTACTGGTCTGCAGCCTGCCCAAAGGCGGGAAGACCCCCTCCTGGACATGATGACCAAGCTGGAACCCTTCCGGGCCGTGTTCTCCAACCGACCTGGAAGGACTGAATTTGCGGTCCACGAGGTGGACAATGGTAATCATGCCCCACTACAGTGAACACCCTATCGAATCTCCGATTAGGTGCAGCAGGTTATACACCAGTTACAGCTGGGGGTGATTCAACGGTCAAAGAGTGCGTGGGCTTCACCTGTAGTCCTCATGCCAAAGAAGGATCTGACCACCCGGTTCTGCATGGACTACAGGGGGGCTCAAGGCCATCACAGCCTCTGACGTGCACCCAATGCCGTGCATCGAGGAGCTGCTTGAGAGGTTAGCTGGAGCAAAATATATAATGGATCTGAGTCGAGGATACTGGCAGATTCCCCTGAGCCCCGAGGCACAGGAGAAGTCTGCCTTCATCACACCCTTTGGACTGTATGAGTCTACGGTAATGCCCTTTGGCATGAAGAATGCCCTTGCCACTTTCCAGCGGATGGTCAACCACCTGCTTGAAGGACTCGAGAAGTACGCGGTGGCGTACTTGGATGACATTGCCATCTTCAGCTCCTCCTGGGATGAGCACCTGCAGCATCTCGAGGAGGTGCTCAGGCAAATTCACCGAGCTGGACTATCAGCCAGGAAAGTGCCAGATGGGCATGAGTGAGGTCCACTAGCTAGGGCACCGGGTAGGCGGGGGCACTCTAAAGCCAGAGCCTGAGAAAGTGGGAGCGATCGTGAACTGGCCCACCCCCATAACCAAGAAGCCGCCGTTTTGCCAGATGCTTCTTCAAAAAGGGGGCGATTTTTGAAGAAGCATCTGGTGAAACGGCGTCGTCGGGGTGGTGGCACCTAAATCTTTTACCTCATTAGCTCCCAGGCACTTTATGTGAGTATCCATAAGTATTGTATGTTTCACTTTTGTTGTGTTCAGTCAACGCAAAATCTCTCTGGTTGTATGTAGCGTCAGGCACAAGAAAGCCCTATCACTGTTTTGCACATGCATTCTATATGGTAATTATAGGCGGTACCTAGACACACCAAAAGGACTTTGAGTGATATATTTCATCAAACCTATGAGCTAATGCCACTTGGATTAATTATATTTTTTTCTGATTGATATGTGTCACTGTATGTTAGTCCTGCTTGAATTTTTAAATCTGTCTTAATATCTGAAATAAATACTTATTATTTTATTTTTGAATGGACCCTCTTTTTCCCTAATTATTTTATTGGGGGAGGTGTAGATTCTTTTGCCTCATGGAATGCAGATTTTCCTAGAATAGTTTGCCGATTCCCTATAAAGAGCATCTAAGTGCTAGAAAAGCAGAATCCTCCCTGAAGTAACCCTTTTTTGGAAATTATAACCCTTTGGGAATTTATCTACAGATGTAGTGATGATTATGACTCCATGGGCATTTTGCAGAAACAATCATCATTGGATGTTGCTGAATGAAAATTGCAAACTGCCATTGTAGTGACCAGTACATTATGCCCAGCTCATGCTTCTGGAGACACGCACCTGAAAATTAGGTGGGCTCTTATCACTACAGAAATGCCAAACATGTGGGCACTGAATGTGGTTTATGCACACTGGGGCTCATAAGAGAGGGGGGCATTTGGATTTGGAAGAGGAGAATTTGCTGAATTTCTTTTGTGGGACAAGGAGCCATTTTGTATTTCGAGATCCTTTATGCTAGTTACCAGTAATGTGGAAGCCCCTATATTCCCGTTAACATATGACAGACCTGAGTGTGGGCTTGTTTTTTTGTAGATTGAGTTAAAGCTTCTATTGGGAATATTTTACATAGCATTTATTATCATATTTAACCGCTGTGCTATGCTGAGCATTTACATCAGGGTTTCCATCTAAATCTCCGAGTAACGTGACAAATGAAACCCCCGATGGATCCATTCACTATAATGAGGCAGCAGAGTTACTGCCTCTTGTTCAGTGGTGTCCTTTACAGAAGTGCAGAAAAACTGTGGCTGACGACACTTTAATGCAATCCTAAAAAGTCGGACACCACCGGATCACAGGTCTGGTGCCCACAGTGCCTCCATCTGCCTCTTTATAGGGAATCTTCCACCCGGGGTTCTGTCTGAATCACGTATTTCAGAGATTTACACTGAAACCCCGAAGTAAGCACTCAGCACAGAGCACAGGATAAATATGAGCCGAGTCTTACTGTGATCTTTGGGAGGCAGAATGAAAAAATTAACAGCAGGTGAAGAATTGGCTTTATTTAGTTGTTATGCTGTTCCTCGTGCGACATAAGTAATTAGGTGACTTTATTCTTCGGGTTGGTGCGATTACAGCAATACCAGATTTATATCGGGTTTTTATATTTCGCAGCTGTCACACACTAAAAACTTTTTATTGCGAAAACTAGTTTTTGCGTCACTATATTTTGAGAGCTATAATTTTTCCATTTTTCGGCCCACATAGTCATGTTATGGCTTGTTTTTTGTGGAATGAGCTGACATTTTTATTGATACCATTTTCAGGTGCATGACATTTTTTGATCGCTTTCTATTCCGTTTTTTGGGAGCTTGTATGAACAAAAACCAGCAATTCAGGAATTGCTTTTTGTGTTTTTTTTCCGCATGTGGTAAAATTTGTAAGGCAGCTTTATTCTTCGGGTCAGTACGATTACAGCGATACCCAATTTATGTCTTTTTTTATGTTTTGTCACTTTTACACAATAAAAACTATTTTATAGAAAACATAATTATTTTTGCATCTCTTTATTCTGAGAATTATAACTTTTTTAATTTTCTGCTGATAGAGCTGTATGATGGCTTGTTTTGTGCAGGGCAAGATGATGTCTTCAGTGGTACAATTTTTAGTTACATTCGTCTTTTTCAGTGTGTTTTATTGCACTTTTTGTTTGGCGGTATGATAAAGCATTGTTTTTTGCCTCGTTTTTTACGGTGTTCACTGAAGGGGTTAACTAGTGGGACAGTTCCTGCAGAGCAGATCTAGTAGGGCGCGTGTCGGGAATGGGTTAAAGACATGACAGACACAGCATGTGGTGTGAGAATTGATACCTGCTCACGACTTCATCATTGGTTGTCAAGTGGTTAAGACTAGTGTTGAGCATTCCGATAGCGCAAGTATCGGGTATCGGCCGATATTTGCTGTATCGGAATTCCGATACCGAGATCCGATACTTTTGTGATATCGGGAATCGGTATCGGGATCGATATTAATGTGTAAAATAAAGAATAAAAATAAAAAATATTGATATACTCACCTCTCCGACGCAGCCTGGACCTTACCGATGTAACCGGCAGCTTCCGTTCCTAAGAATGAGCGCTTGAAAGACCTTAGATGAAGTCGCGGCCTGTGATTGGTCGCGTGAGCGGTCTCGTGACCGCCACGCGACCAATCACAAGCCGCAACTTCATCTTAGGTCTTTCAAGCGCTCATTCTCAGGATGGTGCTTTTCAAGTGGAGTGGGTGGACTTTGAGATTGACGAATATGTGAGCTTCTATGGCAAATACAGTTAGGTCCATATATATTTGGACAGAGACAACATTTTTCTAATTTTGGTTATAGACATTACCACAATGAATTTTAAACAAAACAATTCAGATGCAGTTGAAGTTTAGACTTTCAGCTTTCATTTGAGGGTATCCACATTAAAATTGGATGAAGGGTTTAGGAGTTTCAGCTCCTTAACATGTGCCACCCTGTTTTTAAAGGGACCAAAAGTAATTGGACAATTGACTCCAAGGCTATTTCATGTACAGGTGTGGGCAATCCCTTCGTTATGTCATTCTCAATTAAGCAGATAAAAGGCCTGGAGTTGATTTGAGGTGTGGTGCTTGCATTTGGAAAGTTTTGCTGTGAAGTAACATGCGGTCAAAGGAGCTCTCCATGCAGGTGAAACAAGCCATCCTTAAGCTGCAAAAACAGAAAAAAACCATCCAAGAAATTTATACAATATTAGGAGTGGCAAAATCTACAGTTTGGTACATCCTGAGAAAGAAAGAAAGCTCTGGTGAACTCATCAATGCAAAAAGACCTGGGCGCCCACGGAAGACAACAGTGGTGGATGATCGCAGAATATTCTCCATGGTGAAGAGAAACCCCTTCACAACAGCCAACCAAGTGAACAACACTCTCCAGGAGGTCGGCGTATCAATATCCAAATCTACCATAAAGAGAAGACTGCATGGCAGTAAATACAGAGGGCTCACTGCACGGTGCAAGCCACTCATAAGCATCAAGAATAAAAAGGCTAGACTGGACTTTGCCAAAAACATCTAAAAAAGCCAGCACAGTTCTGGAAGAACATTCTTTGGACAGATGAAACCAAGATCAACCTCTACCAGAATGATGGAAAGAGAAAAGTATGGTGAAGGCGTGGTACAGCTCATGATCCAAAGCATACCGCATCATTTGTAAAACACGGCGGAGGCAGTGTGATGGTTGGGCATGCATGGCTGCCAGTGGCACTGGGTCACTAGTGTTTGTTGATGATATGACACAGGACAGAAGCAGCCGAATGAATTCTGAGGTATTCAGAGCCATACTGTGTGCTCAGATCCAGCCAAATGCAGCCAAACTGATTGGTCGTCGTTTCATACATACTACAGATGGACAATGACCCAAAACATAAAGCCAAAGCAACCCAGGAGTTTATTAAATCAAAGAAGTGGAATATTCTTGAATGGCCAAGTCAGTCACCTGATCTCAACCCAATTGAGCATGCATTTCACTTGTTAAAGACTAAACAGACAGAAAGGCCCACAAACAAACAGCAACTGAAAACCATTGCAGTGAAGGCCTGGCCAAGCATCAAAAAGGAGGAAACACAGCGTCTGGTGATGTCCATGAGTTCAAGACTTCAGGCAGTCATTGCCAACAAAGGGTTTTCAACCAAGTACTAGAAATGAACATTTTATTTAAAATTATTGAATCTGTCCAATTACTTTTGGTCCCTTTAAAAACAGGGTGGCACATGTTAAGCAGCTGAAACTCCTAAACCCTTCATCCAATTTTAATGTGGATACCCTCAAATGAAAACTGAAAGTCTGAACTTCAAGTGCATCTGAATTGTTTTGTTTAAAATTCATTGTGGTAATGTCTATAACCAAAATGAGAAAAATGTTGTCTCTGTCCAAATATATATGGACCTAACTGTATATCTCTGGCAGAGAAGTCATCTGACAGAAAAGTCAGAGCACACTGACTCTTGGGAAATGTAGTCTAGGAGCACAGATGGAGAGCTTGCATGAAATTTATAAAGAAAACAATAACTGATCACAAGAATGGATTCAGAGGAATGAAGATAAGCTTAAAAATGGAAAATAAGGCTAACGGGGTCTTTTAGACTCATTACAGGAACAGCAAGTCTGTTTTTTTTGTGCCCTGAAATCAGTAAATGTATACACTGTATTTTTAATAAACAGTAAGCACAAAAACCTCAGTGACATATTAATGTCATCAAATAGGGGTATATGTAGCCCATCCAAGAAAAGACAAAATAGGTACCCACTCCAAAATATATATATGAAAGGAGAAACCGGAGCATTTAGGTATAATAAGTAAAAAGTATATTTTATTGAAAGTTCAAATAAGACATATATAAGCACAAAAATGTATATAATGACAGCATTTGCAGGAAGAAAACCAAAAGACCAGGGGACTGACAATTGCAAATGCCCGATTGTGCATAGAAAAATATATTATGTAAAGTGCCAGTGCAACAGGATATATGGATGGCAAGCGGGCCCCTCTTAAAAGAGATATCAAATAACTTAGTCCAAATTGGAACACAAAGAGGGACAAAAACTTACCAAGGGCAGAAGTTTGAGGACCCTGGGCCAGGTATAAGATGACCTGCAAATAGTGTCATTATATACATTTTTTGGTGTTGATTTGTGTTTATATATGTCTTATTTGAACTTTCAATAAAATATATTTTTTACTTCTTATACCTAAATGCTCCTGTTCTCCTTTCATATAACTATATTTTTAATGCGTTTTTTCATTAAAAAAAATGCTGTTGTCAGATGCTGACTGAAACACTTTTGTAAAAAAGATCACACATTAGACACACAGTTGGTTTTTTCTCTGGTTGCTCTTTTTTCACTTCACTAACAATGTTTGTGTTCTTTTTTTCTTTCAAAACTGGAGCAGGTATTTTCCTCAATGTTGTGACATTTTTTTTAAAATAGAGGTCTGTATATATTTTTCCATTTTTTCAAAAGAAAGCAAAACACATGGTAAAATGACTTGCCTATTTTGGAGCATTTGTGTTGAATTCTTTACAAATCAGGTCATGGAATTGCATGCTTTTAATGCTAAAAATGCAATAACGAACAACAAAAAATCCAGGTATTAAAAGGAATCTGTCACCAGGTTTTTTGCTACACCGTCGGAGAGCAGAACGATATAGAGGCACAAACGTGGATTCCAGCGACACGTCACTTATTGAGCTGCTTAATGTAGTTTTGATAAAACCAGTGTTTTATCTTCTGCAGATCTGAATACACCAACCAATTATCCTATTGTTAGATGGCCGTAAAGTAAAACATATTATAGAGATGCCAAAAGAAAAAAACTTACAAAGGCCAGGGTATAAGAACTAAAAATATAAGTTTATTGAATATATTTAAAAACCATACATAAAAAAGAATATAAAAAGAAGCACTGCAGGTTACAGGAAAGAAGGTGGCTACACTCAGATGATGCAAAGGATAAACTAGTACTCAGATGATTATTGATGTAACTTATTCGCACAAACCCTAATATAGTAATCCCAAAAAAGTAATCATGAAAAAATGCAATAGATGTTGCCATAATGTGCATGTTTAGACAGTTGTATACATAAGAATGCATGGTATATAAGGAACCACACATCCTAAATTTATACATAAAAAAGCTTGTAGCTCCACACCAAAGCCAAGATGAGACTAGAAAAGGCAAAGTTGCCAGTAGAAAATGTATATGTATGCCAAGGTGTGAGGCTGACAAAACAGCACATAAAAGGATATGCGGAGAAATGCGGATAGTTTCACACAGTTACAGAGTACATAATAACACGTACTGTACCTCAGAGATGAATGATTGGGGCCCCACCACACCGTGACTTTTATGCATTTGTTACAGTGGCATGTAAAAGTTTGGGCACCCCTGATCAAAATTACTGTTATTGTAAACCGTTAAGCAAGTCAAAGATGAAATGATCTCTAAAAGGTCTAAAGTTAAAGCTGACACATTTCCTTTGTATTTTAGGCAAAAAATAATATATTGTCATTTTATACATTTTAAAAATTACAAAAAGAAATATGGGCCAATGCAAAAGTTTGGGCACCCTGCATGGTTAGTACCTAGTAGCACCCCCTTTGGAAAGTATTACAGATTATAAATGCTTTTTGTAGCCAGCCAAGAGTTTTTCATTTCTTGTTTGAACGATTTTCATCCATTCTGACTTGGAAAATTCTTCTAGTTCTGTGAGATTCCTGGGTCATCTTACATCCACTGATCTTTTGAGGTCACAGATTTTCAATGATGTTCACATTAGGGACTGTGAAGGCCAATAAGGCCAATATAAAAGCTTCAGCTTGCACCTTTTGATGCAGCCTAGTGTGAATTTTGACATGTGTTTAGGATCTTTATACATTTGTAGAAGCCATCCTCTTTTCAACTTCAGCTTTTTTACAGATGGTGTTATGTTTGCATCAATAATTTGTTGAAATTTCCTTGAATCCGTTCTTCCCTCTACCTGTGAAATGTTCTGCATGCTATTGGCTACAACACAACCCCAAAGCAGGATTGATCCACCCCCATGTGTAATGGTTGGCAAGATGTTCTTTTCCTGAAATTATGTCCCCTTTTTTCTCTACACATTCCTTTGATCATTGTGGCCATAGAATTCTATTTGAACCTAATCGGTCCACATGACTTGTTTCCAAAATGCATCAGGTTTGTTTAGATGTTCTTTTGCATACTTCTGACACTGAATTTTATAATGAGGACGCAGGAGAGGTTTTCTCCTGATGACTCTTCCATGAAGGTCATATTTGTGCAGGTGTCTCTGAACAGTAGAACAATGTACCACAAATCCACAGTCTGCTAAATATTTCTGAAGGTCTTTTGCAGTCAAGCTGGGGTTCTGATTTGCCTCTCTAGCAATCCTACAAGCAGCTCTCACTGAAATTTTGCTTGGTCTTTCAGACCTTATCTTGACCTCCACTGATACTAATAACTTCCATTTCATAATTACATTTTGAACTGAGGAAATGACAACTTAAAACACTTTGCTATCTTCTTATATCCTTCTCCTGCTTTGTGGGCCTCCACTATTTTCATTTTCAGAGTGCTAGGCAGCTGCTTAGAAGAACTGATGGCTGCTGTTTTTTGGCACAAGGGTAGTGAAGGCTGGGTTTTTATAAAGCTTGGAAATTTGGATTACCTGGCTCTTTCTAACAAAGA
The DNA here is from genome assembly GCF_051348905.1 of Ranitomeya variabilis. Lineage (NCBI taxonomy): Eukaryota > Metazoa > Chordata > Amphibia > Anura > Dendrobatidae > Ranitomeya > Ranitomeya variabilis. The sequence continues at coordinate 114,596,997 of NC_135235.1, read as the reverse complement.
CCGTGAACAAGCTATAAACCTAACAGACTAATTAAGGTCTGAAACCTTGGTCAAAGTTATCTGAGCAAACAAATCTCCAAGTGTGCCCAAACTTTTGCATGTGTCCATTTTCCTCTTTGCAATTTTTAAAATGTGAAAAATTACAATATATACATTTCTTGCCTAAAATACTAAGGAAATGTGTCATCTTTAACTTTAGGCTTTTTATTGTTTTATTGATCATTTTAACTTGCTTAACTATTCACAATAACAGTAATTTTGATCAGGGGTGACCAAACTATTGTATCACAGTTCCACATTCTACGAAACTTGAGATAAATGTCAAAATTAACCTTTTTAATTTTTTAATTTGCTGCTGAAATTTGCTTCCTGTAGTTTTAATTAACTCGCAAGTACACACCATTTTATTTCTGTCACCACCATTTGACCTGTCTATAATTACTGAATGCCTCATTTGCTGAATCTCATAACTACTTTATCAAGTTTCATGCACAAATTTTTTTTTTCTTTGGGGGAAAAAAAGGAAACTATTATTATTGTTTTACTTAGAGGATGTTATAAATCACTTTCAGATCTGGTATAAATTGCCGTCTTTCATAAAGCACATACCCAGGAGGCAGTACTTAGCCTTCCCCTAGCTGCCATGAGCTTTTGTTCAAGGTTACAGCTGTTTGGCTCCAAGTTTATAACCTTCAGGTCTTCATTTAGACATCAGTGATTTTTCTCATGCACAAAAAACAATCCTGTATTCATCAGTGTTTTGGATCCGATTTTCATCAGTATTTGTCAGTATCAGCTTTTACTGTCAATGTTTCATCAGTGATATTCTCATATGAAAAATATACTGCAAAGCTTCTTCTATCAAAGCATTGTTAAAGATTGGCAGCACATGGATTACACCAGATGGCATCTCTGTGCCGTCCGTGATTTTTGTTCTGTCTTCATACACGTTGATACGGTGTGTGATCCAACATACAGCATAAACCACTTCTGTCCTCCAAATAAGCAGACTGTTCTCTGTAGTCTAACTTGTTTATTGGTAAACAGGTATTGTAAATGCGGTAAAACTATAAAAATACAAGTGTCATAAATAAGTGTTGGGCCAAATAATAGCACAGCTGACACTTTACAACTAACAGAGAAAGTATACAGTATGATGCAACTTGTGTATATAACTACATGCAGTAAGTCTCTGATAATACATTTCCTATGTACTGGCTGCTATACAGTAAATCACATTCTGTACAACACTATATTACAATAACAGAGGTAACAATCTTATCCTGGATAAACTTAACCAGGATGGCAAGTAAGTGAGAAGGTTCAGCACAGCACATGAGCTCTAATTGTTACTAAGGCACAGATTATAAATTTAACCACCACTAGATGGTGCTATAACACAGCAAACCAAACACTATAGTACTAAACTTCAATGCATAATATGAGCCACACTGTCCTTCCTGAAATGGACAGTACACTCCCCGCTTGGCATCAACTGATGCCACCTACAGCTCTTTTGGTGAAAACAGTAAGACAAGTTCCGCAACTGGTCTGAGGAATAATCTACTCTCCCCAGACTTGCCTACTTTGGCCTCGACCTTACGCACCTTCCCATCTTTGCTTGGGAATATTTTAGTGATGAGGCCAAATGGCCACTCATTGCGGCGAGACTGGCTGTCTTTCATGAGAATGACATCACCGGTTTTGATGTTTGGTTTGTCGGTCTGCCACTTCTTCCTTGGTTGTAAGGTGGAGAGGTACTGCTTCCTCCATCTGTCCCAAAAGGTATTGGAGAGACTTTGTACTTGTCTCCATTGTCGTCTGTAGAGGTCCTTGTTGCTAAATTCTCCAGGTGGAGCGCTGAGAACGCTGGCTTTCTGAGTAAGTAACATGGCAGGAGTGAGAATGTTCGGATCCCCAGAGTCACTAGAAAGTGAAGTCAATGGTCTAGCATTAATGATGGCTGAAACTTCTGCCAAGAATGTGGTCAAACTTTCATGTGTGAGTCTTGCGCTACCTGCTTGCTAGAAAATGGAGTCAAGGATTCTGCATGCCATTCCTATCATCCTCACCCAAGCACCTCACATGTGAGAAGAGTGCGGCAGATTGAAGGTCCAGGTGCATCCCTGCTCATTCAAGTATCTTTCTACACTGGTGGTGTCTAGGTTGGAAGGAATTTGAAGTTCTTTCACTGCTCCTACAAAGTTGGTACCTCTATCGGAGCATATGTGCTTCACGGGGCCTCTGGTGGCAATAACACGTCGGAGTGCATTTATAAAACCTGAAGTGTCCATGGACTCAATTGCTTCGATGTGGACTGCTCTGATGGGCATACAGGTGAACATAATTGCCCAGCGTTTGTCATTGGCTTGGACTCTTCTTGTGTGCCGTGCAACCACAGACCTTGGCCCGAATACGTCCAGTCCGACGTTGGTAAAGGGAGGTTCTGTACTAAGTCTGTCCAATGGGAGATAGGCCATCTTTGGCTTTTGAGTCACGCCACGGAGTTTGCGACAAATCACGCAATTGTAAATGACTCTACTCATGCATCTCTTTGCTCCAACTATCCATAGTCCAGCAGTTTGTAGATTTCCTTCGGTGAACAGTCGGCCCTGATGTTTCACCAAAACATGGTGGTGTTGCACAAGCAGGGTCGTGACATGATGATGTCCGGGAATTATTACAGGGTGTTTCTCTCCAAATTCCACTTCAGTTTCTTGAAGATGACCTCCAATTCTTAACAGCCTATCTTATTCGATGATTGGATCAAGCTTCTTCAAAACACTGTCTCTAGAAACAGTTTGTCCTTTATTGAGGTTATCTAATTCTTTGGCGTAACATTCACGTTGTATGGTGCGAATTATAACGTTCTTGGCTTTTTCCATGTTTGGAACGGTAAAGGCAAGCTTGCAGTGCAGCCTATCCTTGCAAAGTTTCTGAATGGCGGGTGATGTTGACTTATAGGATCGAGCCAAATGAATTAAACAAACGAGGACATGAACAAGCGAGTTCCAAGTTGAGAACCTGTTGAAATGGTGGGATTTGAGGTGATTGTCTTTAGTCACAGTACGTAGAACGGATACCTGAGGGCGGATTTCCTCATCTGCCTCTGGATCCACCAGTTCAAAGGTGTTTGACCCGTCAATGTATGGCATTGAACGGTATAAGAATGTAGTGCCAGTAAACCAGGTTGTGTCCTCAAGGTGTCTTGCTTCTACGGATCTGGTTGCGTGGTCCGCAGGATTGTGGTGTGTGGACACATAGTGCCACTGTTTAGGGTAGGTGGATCTCCTGATCCTTAGCACCCGATTGCTGACATACATAAAAGCAACGAGTTTCATTGCCAATGTACCCAAGCACTACCTTGCTGTCAGTGTAGAACTCGACTTCTTTGACTTCCAGGTCGATTTCTGTTGAGAAGTTCAGCTAACTCTACTGCTAGCACAGCTGCACAGAGTTCCAGTCTGGGTACTGTATGTTCACGGAGTGAGGCCAGTTTTGTCCGGCTCATAACAAGCCTTACATGGCATTGCTCATTGATGTTGGTAGTTTTCAAATACGCTACTGCTGCAATTGCTTTGGTTGAGGCATCGCAGAAGATACAAAGCCTTTGCATCTTGACTTCTGTTGATGGCACAGAAGCATATGGTCGTGCCACGTAGAGACTTGACAGGGCTTCTAAAGAGTTCTTCCATCTTACCCACAAGTCTCCTTTCTCGCTAGGAAGCGGATCATCCCAATCGGACGTCTCTTGGGTGAAGTCTCTCACCATGATTTTACCTTGGATAGTTACAGGGGTTACAAATCCCAGAGGATCGTACAAACTGTTTTCAACGGACAGGGTGCCTCTACGCATGAAGGGTTTCTCTTAGCTGATCTGGAAGGTAAATGCATCCTTTTTCAAATCCCAGAGTAAACCAAGGCTCCGCTGCATAGGAAGGGAGTCCATGCTTAAATCCAAGTCTTTTAAATCGGTTGAGTAATCTTGAGAGGAAAAGGCTGCCGTTATTTTTTGGCTGTTGGAAGCAATTTTGTGCAAACTCAAATTGGACAAAGCAACCATTTCTTGTGCCCTTTTTAGGAGACTGACTGCCGACTCATCTGGGGATGTGGATTTCAGGCAGTCATCTACGTAGAAATCCTTTTCCACAAACGATCTTACATCCAATCCATACTTTGCTTTACCCTCTCTGGCTGAATGTCTAAGGCCATAGATAGAGACAGCAGGGGAGGGGCTGTTCCCGAAGATGTGTACCTCCATATGATATTCCACGATATCCTTGTAGGGGTCATTATCGCTGTATCAGAAGAACCTCAAGTAGTTTCTGTGTTCTTCTTTAACAAGGAAGCAGTGAAACATCTGTTGTATGTCGGCCATAAATGCTACTGCATCTTTGCGGAAACGAAGAAGTACTCCCAGAAGTCTGTTATTGAGGTCTGGACAAGACAGAAATATGTCGTTTAAAGAAACACCTTCGTATCTTGCACTTGAGTCAAATACCACTCTTATCTGACCTGGCTTCTTCGGATGATACACGCCGAAAATAGGTAAGTACCAACATTCCTCGGAATCTTGAAGTACAGGTGCAATTTCTGCGTGGCCACTCTGGAATATTCTCTCCATGAAGGTAAAGAAGTGTTCTCTTGTTTCTGGTGTCTTCTGCAGTTTGCGTGTAAGGGAGACAAATCGACTGTAGACAAGTTCTCTGTTGTTGGGTAAGCGTTGCCTCTGTGGTTTGAATGGTAAAGGTGCGACCCAACTCTTTGATTCATCTCTTACTATCTCTCGATCCATGATGTCCAAAAACAGTCTGTGAAGGAACAGATGATTGGCCTCGGGGAGACCAAAACATCCAACACCGCCGAGACACCATCACGTGTTTCTCAACGCAGTGATCCAGAACACTGCCCCCATCCCTTATGGGAAATATGCAAATGCATGTAGGATAGCTAATACAGGATTTCCTGTATTGGATGTTTTCCTTTATTGGATGCTGCCCTTCCCGTGGTTGTTCCTTCCCGGGGAAAGGTCTGGCTATTCACTGCTTGCGTTGAGAAACACGTGATGGTGTCTCCGCGGCTATCCTACATGCATGTCCAAAAACAGTCTGTCCTCTATGGACGTTGCTACCTGGTTGTCTTCTCTTGTTCTGTGGAAAACTGTGCACCCTATATGATCTTGCTCACCATCGCATGCTTGGTCTTCACAGGAAGGATCAGCTAATGGACAAGGTGGAGGGGAGTTGTGTGGCAATTCTTTAATCAGGAAACTGCTCTCGCATGGCTGGAAGAGAGGCAGACATCCATTTTCGAGAGTATTGGTGAGCATGTTGTTGACTGATGTCGGCCTGTGTGCTCCACCCAAACAGACGTCTCCCACAATGACCCATCCTAGGTCAAGTCTCTGAGCATATGGGGCGTTTTGTGGGCCGTTAATCTGTCCTCTAGCCTTGTGGACCCGTAGTATGTCTCTTCCGAGGAGTAAGATGATTGGAGCCCCTTGGTTCAGTTCCGGTATCAGGTGAGCTATACGTTTCAAGTGGGTATGATGAGCTGCTACCTCTGGTGTAGATATCTCAGACTTGTTGTCGGGGATCTGGTTGCACTCCAGTATTGATGACAAGGATAAGCAGGTTTGACCGTCAAAAGACTATACTTTGAATCCGGTCACTTTTCTACCCGCCGTCTCGACAGTACCTGCACATGTCTTCAAGGAGTACGGAGAGCCGGGACCAGCAATGTTGAAAGTGTCGAAGAGAAAGGACTTAGCTAGAGACTTGTTGCTCTGATCATCCAAGATTGCATATACCTTGATTGCCTTATCCTGTTGGCTCGCTGGGAATACTCTGACAAGACAGATCTTCGAGCAGGATCTTCCTGCTACAAGTTCCTTGCAGATCTCTGTACACTGAGAAGTGACCACTGGGGTGTCTATGTCAGTGTCCATCTGTTTTTTGGCAGACTCTTCTACTCGCGACGATAACCCTGAGGGTGGTCCAGGGTGTAAGGCTGTGTTGTGCTCCACACTACTGCATTCTGTGCATTTCACACTGGTTTCACAGTTCTTGGCGAAGTGTGAGGTCGTTGCGCAGCATCTGAAGCATATCTTGTTTTTCTTTAGGAAACTCTTACGGTCTTCTAAAGACTTCTCCTTGAAGGCTCTACATTTTAGTAGGTTTCTTGTGTAGGGAGCAGTGTTTGCTGAGATCCTGAGGTTTGTCCTGTTCTGGAGAGGACTTACTTGCCCTGTAAGGAAACCCTGTGGAGGTAACATTAGTTTCGTGGACTGCCACTGGTGTTTTACAGGGTTTTACACCAGAGGCAGTGGTACATGACATAGTCAAATCGAAACTGGCATCATTTCTAACTTTAGCCTGCTGAGTTAGAAACGGACAACGACCGTTTCGTGCTGCTGCACTTCTACCGGACCCATAGAAGTGCAGCAGCACAAAACGGTCGTTGTCCGTCCATTCCACGTTCTCCCTTAAAGTCACCTGCATATGTTCTAAATAAAGGATCATAACATAGAGGACTGGTGAGTGCACTTTCATTTTTTCTGCATATGGATTTCGTGTCTGTTTGCAGACTGTAGGACATCTGAGAGCTGGTAGAAATGAACTTCAGCGTGGACTGAGACGTGTCGCGCTTGGTGGGCTGCACTCTCGGTAATTGTGACTGTATGGTGGCCGCTGCGGTATCTGCAGGCAGTGCGGTGTGGTACAAGCGGCTGCGTAAGTGGTATTTGCTATCGCTGGCATCTATCCTCCGTTTTACTGTTCTGTATTCATACACGTTGATACGGTGTGTGATCCAACATACAGCATAAACCACTTCTGTCCTCCAAATAAGCAGACTGTTCTCTGTAGTCTAACTTGTTTATTGGTAAACAGGTATTGTAAACGCGGTAAAACTTTAAAAATACAAATGACATAAATAAGTATTGGGCCAAATAATAGCACAGCTGACACTTTACAACTAACAGAGAAAGTATATAGTATGATGCAACTTGTGTATATAGCTACATACAGTAAGTCTCTGATAGTACATTTCGTATGTACTGGCTGCTATACAGTGAATCACATTCTGTACAACACTATATTACAAGAACAGAGGTAACAATCTTACCGGATAAACTTAACCAGGATGGCAAGCAAGTGAGAAGGTTCATCACAGCACATGAGCAGGTGTGTCCCAGGTGGTACACAGAAAATAATGGAGTTTCCCTCTCCCAGCATACCTTGGTACAATCCCACAATGCAACACTCTAATTGTTACTAAGGCACAGATTATAAATTTAACCACCACTAGATGGTGCTATAACACAGCAAACCAAACACTATAGTACTAAACTTCAATGCATAATATGAGCCACACTGTCCTTCCTGGAATGGACAGAACAATTTTCAAGAACTAGACATGTATGGGTAAATTTTATGAATGATTAGCGTAAAAATTAAACATGTCTTCGTGATATTTTATTTGCAGTTCGCAAAAACACAAGCCCATTAGAACCACTCCCATAGATTATAAGGGGTATGTGTTTTATCTGAGAAAAATATTGATAAAAAAAAGATACATGATTCATAGAGGTCTTAAAGGACTGGTCCAAAACACAAATAAATGTAATTCCTAAATGCTTATCTGTTTAAAGTCATAATCTAATATTTTTTTCTTATTCACTTTAAAAATTCCCCTTCCTTCCCACATAAAACTATATAACTGTTTTTTACAGATACTACCTCCTCTTTGATAACTCTTTGTTTGAGAAATCCAGTCCATGCTCAGATACTCAGATACAGTGTCATCATGGGGAAGAGGCTGCTGTCGCTGCCTCTTTCCTGAAACAAAGCATCATGAGTGACCTACGTTTCAGGGACAGGGCTAGCCCCTGCTCTACTGAGCAAGCCTTGGTTTTCAATTCTGAGAGATGCTTAGTAGATTCCTGTGTACTATTCTTCTCAGTCCATAGTGACAGTGCGCTCTCTCGCTGGCTCCAATCAGCAGTAATGAGCTGGCAAGAGAGCGTGCCATCATTGCTAATTGTCAGATTATCCAGTATGCAGAGAGCAGCCCTGCCCCACCCTTCCCCACCAAGTGATGTGAAAAACACTAATGACACACCGATCCAAAACCCTGATGACACCGGTGAAAAATTTTCACATATGTGTTTAATCACAATCATGTGAATTAGGCCTTAGCCAGGAATAGCTTAGCTTTAGTTTGGAAAAAAATGTTCAAAATGTGCCCAACTTCTTGGTTCTTAAAGTAGTTGCATAATATTCTTTCTCCAGGAGTGCATTGCTCCACTGCCTCCTTTGCTGTGGGGGGAAGGAGATGGATGTTTGCTAACTATAAGATTACCTTATAGTTAAAAGCTTTTTTTTTGTGTAAAACACCCTCTAAAGATAAGAGGACACTCCCTCTGTCTGGAAAGAAAAACTTTAATCTGCATATGGGACTACTCTTCTTTACCATGAGGACTATTAATCTGTGGTTTCAAAAAGAGTTTAGATGATTTTAGAAGGAAAAAAACACAAATTCTTATGTAAATGTATAAAGTTCTTGTTTTGCACATTGTTCCAGATTATCGACACTCTGGATCAGGAGGCCAAAAACTTGCTCTTTAGGGCAGACTGGATCATGCATTATGGATGTACCTAAATCCCATTCCCTTTATCCTTGCCCATATCTCAGTTGATCTGGAAGGACATGTGTCTTTTTTAACCATACTACCTATGTAACGACGATTGGACCAGCAGCGTGGTTGCACCGCAGCATTGGAGGAGCGCAGGGCTAGTGAGGGTGATCAGATCCAGGAAACCAGCCAGCTTCAGAGCAGTACCCAGCTCTGCGGTGGCCGGTAACCTAGATAATGGGCAGTACAAAAGACGATTCTTGAGAGCAGAGAGGATTTTTATTAAGAGGCAAAATTAAAAGTTATTTTTTTTACCAGTAACTTTGCAGTTTTATTCATTTTCAGAAGAAGAGACAGCCCATTAAAGGGAAGAATTTAGAAAATGGTAGTGGAGCTACAGTAATGTTATTAGTTCAGTTTCATTGTTAACATATCCAAAAGTCGGGTAATTCTAAAGGGCAGCATTAGTAACTACAACAGAGGCTGACCATTGACTTCTGCTTGTGATAAGTATTTTACACTTGTTTTCATGACATTTTTAAATATCAAAATGTCAATCTTCATAGACGGAATATGTACATCATACTGCCAATGCTGAACAACTGTCAGCACCATGGATATTAATGAGAAAACAAGCCAGAACATTGCAATTTTTATTCATTCGATAAAAAAATGAATAAAGGTAATATTATTCCCACAGTGTAAAGGCTATCTTCTAGCATTTAGCACATTCATTATAGGCACTGTTAACCCCTTAGAGCTGCAGGTCATATTTGAAGCTGTATGTGGAAAGTTGTGGAAATAACAAGTTTATAATATAAATTAATCCCTTACCGCTGAAGCCAGTTTTGACCTTGCTGACAGAACCCCATTTTTCAAATATGACGTGTCACTTTATGTTGTAATTCCCTTGCGATTCTTCTATATATTCCAATACAGGAAAGATATATATCTTGGTACCAACCACTGAGGACTCTCAATTCTAAATATTAATCTATATATTCTAGTAAACGTGAGATTGTTTTTCTTTTGCGATGCATCGTTCTTTATATAAGTGGTAAATTTAGGTCGATATGATTTTTTTTTTTTTTAATTAAAAATATTTAAAATGTGCTGAAAGTTTAGAAAAACTTGTAATCTTCAAACTTTGACATACTATGCCGTTATACCATACAATATAGTTAATAAAAAACATTTCATATACAGTATGTCTACTTTAAGTCAGCATCATTTTTCAAATGTTCTTTTATTTTGTTAGAATGTTGGAATGGTGAAAGGTTTACCAGCAATACTTCTTTCTTTTTCCAATGAAATTTACAAATTCTTTTTTAGCGAGCATTCACATTAGAAGTAACTTTGAGAGCTCTACAAGTGAGAACCCCCCCCAAATAAAACGCCATTTTAACCCCTTTCTGCCATCTGACGTACTATCCCGTCGAGGTGACCTGGGACTTAATTCCCATGGACGGGATAGTACGTCATAGGCAATCAGCCGCGCTCACGGGGGGAGCGCGGCTGATCACGGCTGGGTGTCAGCTGATTATTACAGCTGACATCTGGCACTATATGCCAGGTACAGTCACGGACCGCTCCCGGCACATTAACCTCCGGAACACTGCGATCAAACATGATCACAGTGAACACCGTAAAAAAAAAAAAAAAGGCAAAAAACAACGCTTTATCATCACACCACCGAACAAAAAGTGGAATGACAAAGACAGATATAAATAAAAACATCAACTCGTCCTGCAAAAAACAAGACCTCACATGACTCTGTGGACCAAAATATGGAAAAATTATAGCTCTCAAAATGTGGTAACGCAAAAACTATTTTTGCAATAAAAAGTGTCTTTTGGTGTGACAGCTGCCTAACGTAAAAACCCGCTATTAGTAGTAAATCAAACCCCCCTTCATCACCGCCTTAGCTCTGCCATGCGCCCAAACGGGTATGGGGTATCAGCGTACTCAGGACAAATTGGACAACAACTTTTGGGGTCCAATTTCTCCTGTTACCCTTGGGAAAATACAAAACTGGGGGCTAAAAAAATCATTTTTGTGGAAAATAAAGATTTTTTATTTTCACGGCTCTGCGTTATAAACTGTAGTGAAACACTTGGGGGTTCAAAGTGCTCACCACACATCTAGATAAGTTCTTTAGGGAGTCTACTTTCCAAAATCGTGTCACTTGTGGGGGGTTTCCACTGTTTAGGCACATCAGGGGCTCTCCAAACGCGACATGGCGTCCCATCTCAATTCCAGTCAATTTTGCATTGAAAAGTCAAACGGCGCTCATTCCCTTCCAAGCTCTGCCATGCGCCCAAACAGTGGGTTACCCCCACATATGGGGGTATCAACGTACTCAGGACAAATTGCACAACAATTGGGGTCCAATTTCCTCTTTTACCCTTGGGAAAATAAAAAATTGGGGGCGAAAATATCATTTTTGGGAAAAAATATGATTTTTTATTTTTAAGGCTCTGCATTATAAACTTCTGTGAAGCACTTGGTGGGTCAAAGTGCTCACCACACATCTAGAGAAGTTCCTTAGGGGGTCTACATTCCAAAATGGTGTCACTTGTGGGGGTTTTCCACTGTTTAGGCACATCAGGGGCTCTCCAAACGCGACATGGCGTCCTATCTCAATTCCAGTCAATTTTGCATTGAAAAGTCAAACGGCGCTCCTTCCCTTCCGAGCTCTGCCATGTGCCCAAACAGTGGTCCCCCCACATATGGGGTATCTACGTACTCAGGACAAATTGTACAACAACTTTTGGGGTTCAATTTCTCCTGTTACCCTTGGTAAAATAAAATAAATTGGATCTGAATTAAATTTTTTGTGAAAAATGTTAAATGTTCATTTTTTTTTAAACATTCCAAAAATTCCTGTGAAACACCTGAAGGGTTAATAAACTTCTTGAATATGGTTTTGAGTACCTTGAGGGGTGCAGTTTTTAGAATGGTGTCAATATAAAAAGAAAAAAAACACGGCACCACTATACCCACAAGACCGAAGTACCCACAGCTGTGTGCCGCTGCTATGCCATATATGTCGAAGAAACAGGCCATCGGGTGCACTAAATCCAGCAATATATCAAACGTCCAGGTAAGAAAAAATAAAAGTTTCACTCACCGGTCCTGAAAAACAATGATCCTTTATTACAACATGTGCAGGGTACAGCAGGGAGAACGTGGACAGAAGAGGACCTCTTCTTCTTCTTTCCACGTTCTCCCTGCTGTACCCTGCACATGTTGTAACAAAGGATCGTTGTTTTTCAGGATCGGTGAGTGCACTTTTATATTTTCTTACCTGGACGTTTAGAATGGTCTCACACTTGGTTATTTTCTATCATATAGACCCCTCAAAGTGACTTCAAATGTGATGTGGTCCCTAAAATAAATGATGTTGTAAAAATGAGAAATTGCTGGTCAAATTTTAACCCTTATAACTCCCTAACAAAAAAATTTTGGTTCCAAAATTTTTACTTCACAGCTGTTTCAACAATATTTTTGCCATTTGCTTAATGAATATGATTATTATATTTGTTGTAAGAATAAGTAAATTTAGTTCAACATTTTTAATTATTTCCATGTCTAATAAGAAAAAAATGTTCTCAAAAATTATTATATACGCTATTATACTCTATGTCTTCCAAGTACGCCAATACCTTATATATGCTCATAGACTACTCTTTGGGCACATGGCATCCCTCAGAAAAGAAAGAGAGCCAATTTGGTTTTGGGACGCTTACTTTACCAGAGTAGTTTATGGGCACACTTTGCAGAGTCCCTATGGTGCTCAGACTGCAGAAATACCCCCAAACTGACCCCATTTTGCAAATTACACTCAGGGAGTTCATCTTTGAATGTAGTGACTATTTTGACATTACCTGAATTTTCCAGAAATTAATGCACAGTCAATTCTGCAAAGCAAAAATTGCAAATATGCCATTTTAGTATCAATATTGCTCAGCTAGTGCTTCTGTAGAGATGCATGCCACAAATTATTAACAATAAAATAATAATCACTGCACTCGTACAGGAGAAGGTTTGCTTCAAGTGGATAATTTATTGGTGAAAAGTGAGGTGACAGGAAAAGCAGCTGCTCCTTCTGCTCAGACACGTCTGTGTCAGCATCTCCCACTTAGCCACCAACGCTGGCTCCTGCAGCAGCTCCAGGGAAACTGCCTGATCTGCAGGCACAGCTGTGCCATCAATGGACTTGTTTCCAAACCCTCTTTTGGCTATAAATCCTCCTTGCCTGGATATATATAGCTCAGCATTTTCACTGTATCAATAACGCTGGCCAGCACAGTAACTCCATTTAAACATGGACGTGTCCTTTTTTCAAAACCAAATACCAATCTTATTGCCTGTCGGTGCACACTGTATGCATTCCTACCTTGGTGTCTTTTGGACCCCAGTGCAAAAAAATCTTATTTCCCTCAGAGTGGATTGTATGTATATACCTTCATTTTTATCTACCTCAGCGATTCTACGTGTTCAAATTCTAGAAAAGAACCTTTGAAAGGCGACATTGTGATCAAGGCCATTGATTGGCCGAAACATTAATTTTTTTTCTGTCACCTCACTTTTCATCAATAAATTATCCACTTGAAGCAAACCTTCTCCTGTACGAGTGCAGTGATTATATATGTTATTATCGATGGGACTACTGGCTCCATTCACTAGCACTGTCACCTCCACAGAAGTCGAGTGCTAGCCTTCTTCTTCTTCTACAAATTATTAACATGCTGTCCAGGACCTAACAATTGATAACCTTTTTCTATATAAGATTGGTGAGGGTCCAACACCCCCACTGGTCAGCTGAAAACTGCTCTGAAAGTGGCCAGAACTAAATGATGTACAGGTAGAACACAGCAGCGCTGTACATTGCTTAGTGGTGCCTTCTGAGTACTGCAGTACATTTATTTCAAGGGGAGATAAAGTGCAGTACTCGGCAGAGGCACTAAGTAATGGACTGGGCTGCTGTGGTATGCCAGTATATTGCTTAGTTTTAGCCATTACCGGAGTAGTTTTACACTGATTCATAGGTGTGCAAGCTGTTGGACCACCAACGATCTCATATTGATGACCTATCCAAATGGATCAATCATCATTCATTAGATTGTTGATAACCCCCTTAAGTGAGTTCTTCCCACTGCAGCAGTGCCATATACGTCAACATTATCTGTGGTTTTGGCACAGGGCAGAGCTCAGAAGGGGTGTAGGAGGATTAGGCTTTGGTAGTGTAGATTTTACTGGATCAGTTTTTGGAAGTCATGTCACTTTTCCAGAGCCTGTGCGCTACTAATAATTTGGAAAACCTCTATTATTCATTTGACACAAGACAGAACAGTAGGGACTTGTTTTTGTGTGATGAGTTGAAATTTTTATTGGTACCATATTGGGCAATATAACATTGTTTGATTTCTTTTTAGTATGCTTTTTAGGAGACAGACTGATAAAATATATAGCAATTCACGAATTGTTTTTAATTATGTTTCCCAAAGTTTTTACACTATTTACTGTGTGTCAAAAGAGAAAATACAACTTTATTTTTTGAGACAATGTGATAACAGTGACACCAAATACTTCTTTTAAACAGTGTGTGTGTATATTAGGGTGTTTCATTTTTCCAAAGTTATGATTTTCATATGAGTTTGCTTGAATCCTTGGTCTAAGTCATCTAAAAGATCCATGTAAAAAATTTTAGCGAAATCAATTAATATTTAGAGGTTGCACACTTTGATCACTTTAATCTGAAAGTACCGAAATTCATGAAAATGTATCATCGACATCACACTAATGTGTATGTTATGTTTCTATTATGTTTTGCGGGTAGTTTAACTGAAAAAGAGTACTAGAAAGGGAATTTGGTTACTTGAAAAGGTGCCTGGTGGTGAATTTTTGGGAGCTCAACTCCCTTCCAAGGAACACGTGCTTTTAGTTTTTATTTACCATCACAAGGAAATGAAAGAAACACTCTCGTGTGCTGCTAAATCCACAAGTATTAAACTAAAGGAAGTGTGGAAGAAAGCAAGTATCCCTGTCATGACAGGAGAATATCCGAACTCGTATACAGAAGTTATACAAGGAATATCAACATCTGGGTAAAGAGAAATCAAGAAACATTGACAAAGTAAATATGAAGCGGCAGATTTGGAAAGGTGATCTTGTTGAGCTATTTGATATTGCCAGGCAAAATGTGATCTCCATGAATAGCATACTAGAAGACGATAAAGCATTCCTTATGTCACAAAGAGAGGATTATATGAGTTTATCAATGAGTGGTGTAGATAAGGTTCTTGCCTCACAAATTAAAAAGAAGAAAATAAATGCAGAAAAAAAGGAGGCATACAAAGAGAAACATTATAAAGAAATTGCCAAAATGAACAGTGGAACACTCAGTCTCATCTCCATCATCATCAATTCATGAAGAGGACAAATTTTCTGCACCACCAGTGAAAAAATCTTGTGCAGGTCGTAGATTAAAACCTCTTGATCACACACTCACGGCTACATGGGATCGAGAACAACTCTCCATTTGACAAGCAAGTACTTCATTTATTGCAACTGCAAAAAGCCTTGGTCACAATGTTTCATGCATTTCCATATCTCCATCTACCATTTTTCAAGCTCGGGTGATTAACAGAAGACAAATGGCTGAGAACATGGAAAAGTCACTGTTTGAAAATTCTCTTCATTTAATCTTACATTGGGATAGTGAATTGTTGCCTGAGGGAGTGTCAAAACTCTAGAAGATAGAGCTGCTATTCTTGAAACTGGAAAAGATTTTGAGCATTTGCTTGGCGTACCTGTTGCCCAGAAAGGTACTGGTGAGCTAATGGCTGAAGTTGTTATTCAGGAGGTGGACTGATTCGCGCTACGTGACCTTATCATGTCGGTACCTAATGGCAGTCGGGCTACCTCTGGCAAGGACATGGAGGGCTATGTGGCCCTCTAAAGAAATGCCACCCCACACCATTACTGACTCACTGCCAAACCGGTCATGCTGAAGGATGTTGCAGGCAGCAGATTGCTCTTCACGGTATCTCCAGACTCTGTCACGTCTGTCACATGTGCTCAGTGTGAACCTGCTTTCATCCGTGAAGAGCACAGGGTGCCAGTGGTGAATTTGCCAATCCTGGTGTTCTGTGGCAAATGCCAAGCGTCCTGCACGATGTTGGGCTGTGAGCACAACCCCCATCTGTGGACGTCTGGCACTTAGATCCTCCTCATGGAGTCTTTTTCTAACCATTTGTGCAGACACAGGCACATTTGTGGCCTGCTGGAGGTAATTTTGCAGGGCTCTGGCAGTGATCCTCCTGTTCCTCCTTGCACAAAGGCTGAGGAGAGGTAGCGGTCCTGCTGCTGGGTGGTTGCCCTCCTATGGTCCCCTCCACATCTCCTGGTGTACTGGCCTGTCTCCTGGTAGTGCCTCCAGCCTCCGGACACAGCAAACCTTTTTGCCACAGCTCGCATTGATGTGCCATCCTGGATGAGCTTCACTACCTGAGCCACTTGTGTGGGTTGCTGAGTCCATCTCATGCTACTACGAGTGTGAAAGCACAAACAACATTCAAAAGTGACCAAAACATCAGCCAGAAAGCATTGGTACTGAGATGTGGTCTGTGGTCCCCACCTGCAGAATCACTCCTTTATTGAGTGTGTCTTGATAATTGCCAATAATTTCCATCTGTTTCCTATTCCATTTGCACAACAGCATGTGAAATTGATTGTCAAACAGTGTTGCTTCCTAAATAGACAATTTGATTCCACAGAAGTTCGATTTACTTGGAGTTATATTCTGTTGTTTAAGTGTTCCCTTTTTTTGAGCAGTGTATATATATATATATATATATATATATATATATATATATATATATATATATATATATATATATATATACAGTGCCTACAAGTAGTATTCAACCCCCTGCAGATTTAGCAGGTTTACACATTTGGAATGAACTTGGCATTGTGACATTTGGACTGTAGATCAGCCTGGAAGTGTGAAATGCACTGCAGCAAAAAAGAATGTTATTTATTTGTTTATTTTTTTTTTAAATTGGGAAAAGTTTTTTCAGAGGGTCATTTATTATTCAACCCCTCAACCCACCAGAATTCTGTTTGGTTCCCCTAAAGTATTAAGAAGTAGTTCAGGCACAAAGAACAATGAGCTTCACATGTTTGGATTAATTATCTCTTTTTCCAGCCTTTTCTGACTATTTAAGGCCCTCCCCAAACTTGGAAACAGCACTCAAACATGGTCAACATGGGAAAGACAAAGGAGCATTCCAAGGCCATCAGAGACAAGATCGTGGAGGGTCACAAGGCTGGCAAGGGGTTCAAAACCCTTTCCAAGGAGTTGGGCCTACCTGTCTCCACTGTTGGGAGCATCATCTGGAAGTGGAAGGCTTATGGAACTACTGTTAGCCTTCCACGGCCTGGACAGCCTTTGAAAGTTTCCTCCCGTGCCGAGGCCAGGCTTGTCCGAAGAGTCAAGGCTAACCCAAGGACAACAAGGAAGGAGCTCCGGGAAGATCTCATGGCAGTGGGGACATTGGTTTCAGTCAATACCATAAGTAACGTACTCCACCGCAATGGTCTCCGTTCCAGAGGAGCCCGTAAGGTACCTTTACTTTCAAAGCGTCATGTCAAGGCTCGTCTACAGTTTGCTCATGATCACTTGGAGGACTCTGAGACTGACTGGTTCAAGGTTCTCTGGTCTGATGAGACCAAGATCGAGATCTTTGGTGCCAACCACACACGTGACGTTTGGAGACTGGATGGCACTGCATACGACCCCAAGAATACCATCCCTACAGTCAAGCATGGTGGTGGCAGTATCATGCTGTGGGGCTGTTTCTCAGCCAAGGGGCCTGGCCATCTGGTCCGCATCCATGGGAAGATGGATAGCACGGCCTACCTGGAGATTTTGGCCAAGAACCTCCGCTCCTCCATCAAGGATCTTAAGATGGGTCGTCATTTCATCTTCCAACAAGACAACGACCCAAAGCACACAGCCAAGAAAACCAAGGCCTGGTTCAAGAGGCAAAACATCAAGGTGTTGCAGTGGCCTAGTCAGTCTCCTGACCTTAACCCAATTGAAAACTTGTGGAAGGAGCTCAAGATTAAAGTCCACATGAGACACCCAAAGAACCTAGATAACTTGGAGAAGATCTGCATTGAGTAGTGGGCCAAGATAACTCCAGAGACCTGTGCCGGCCTGATCAGGTCTTATAAAAGACGATTATTAGCTGTAATTGCAAACAAAGGTTATTCCACAAAATATTAAACCTAGGGGTTGAATAATAATTGACCCACACTTTTATGTTTAAAATTTATAAACATTTAACTGAGCAACAAAACTTTTTGCTTTGTAAGATTTATGTCTCTGTTAATAAATCCTGCTCTTGTTTGAAGTTTGAAGGCTCTAACTTATTTGCATCTTATTAAACCTGCTGAATCTGCAGGGGGTTGAATACTACTTGTAGGCACTGTATATATGTGTGTGTGTGTGTGTGTATATACATACGGTACTTTTATAGAAGGTATGCTTCAACTGTGAGAGACAAAATCTTTAAAAAAAAAAATCCAGAAAATCACATTGCATGACTTTTACATAATTATTTAGCATTTTATTGCTTTAAATAAGTATTTGATACACTAGAAAATCAGAGCTTAGTATTTGGTACAGAAACCCTTATTTGCAATTACAGACCAAGTTTGCACACACTGCAGCGGGGATTTTGATCTATTCCTCCATACAGGTCTTCTCCTGATCTTTCAGGTTTCGGGGCTGTCTCTGAGCAACATTGAGTTTCATCTCCCTCCAAACATTTTCCATTGGGTTCAGGCCATAAGACTGGCTAGGCCACTCCAAGACCTTGAAATAATTCTTACAGAGCCACTACTTAGTTGCCCTGGCTGCGTGTTTCAGGTCATTGTCATGCTGCAAGACCCACCTTCAATGCTCTTACTGAGTTAAAGAGACTGTTTTCCAAAGTCTCATGATATATGACCCTATCCATCCTCCCTTCAATACAGTGCAGTCGTTCTTTCACCTTTGAAGAAAAGCACCCCAAAGTATGAAGTTTCTCCCACCATGCTTAACAGTTGGGTAGGTGTTCTTGGGGTTGTAGTCACCCTGCTTCCTTTATACCATAAAGGTCTATTTTGGTCTCCTCTGACCATACGACCTTCTCCCATGCCTCCTCTCGATCATCCAGATGGTCATTGGCAAACTTCAACTGGGCCTGGATATGTGCTAGCATAAGCAGGGGGACCTTGCATGCCATGCACGATTTTAATCAATGACGGTGTAGTGTTACTAATGCTAATGTTTGAGACTGTACTCCCAGCCCTCTTCAGGTCATTGACCAGGTTTTAACATGTAGTTCTGGGATATTCCCTGACGTTTCTCGGAATCATCCTTGCTCCACGAGGTGAGATGTTGCATGGAGCTCCAGACCAAGAAAGATTAACAGTCATCTTGTGGTTCTTCAATTTTCCAATAATTGTGCTAACAATTGTTGCTTTCTCACCAACCTGCTTGCCTATTGTAATGTTGCGCATCTCAGCCTTTTGCAGGTCTACATTTTTGTCCCTGGTATCCTTAGACAGCTCTTTGGTCTTGGCCATGGTGGAGAGGTTGGATTGTGATTGATTGTGTGTGGAGAGGTGTCTTTTATACGGGCAACAAGTTTAAACAGGTGCAATTAATACAGGTAATGAGTGCAGAGTAGGATGGCTTCTTAAAGAAAAACTAACAGGTCTGTGAGAGCCAGAATTCTTGCTGATTGGTAGGTGATCAAATACTTGTTTCATGCAGTAAAATGCAATTTAATTATTTAAAGCTAATACAATGTGATTTTCTATTTTTTATTTTTAGATTCTGTCTCTCACAGTTGCAGTGTACCTACGCTAAAAATTACAGACCTCTCCATTATTTGTAGGTGGAAAAACTTTAAAAATCGGAAGTGTATCCAATACTTATTTTTCTCACTGTATATATATGTCTAACAAAACAAAGATAAAAGCATAGTTTTTATTGTCTTTTGCTATTTTTTTCCATCACTATATTTTGAAAGCTATAACTTTTTTTAATCTTTTGCCAACAGTGATACTATCTCACTGACTATTTATTTTTATACTAGATGGCAGCCCGATTCTAAAGAATCGGGAGTCTAGAATCCATATATACTTTATTTATTCAAATGTAAGAATAATACAATTAATAAATAATAGTAAGAAAGAACAAAAAATGGCTGCACTCACCAGCTCTTGACAATTCTTGACAGTACGGCACATTTCTGATTGGTCGCTCGCGGCAGGCGGCAACCAATCAGAAAAGTGCCGCGCACCACGAAGGCATATATCTTTGTCCACCCTGAGCGGGTGTAGGACGCTGGTGACGTCACTTATCTCCGGACATTATCTCCGGACAAAGCCACGGAAGTTGGCACAAATTGCCGGAAGTAGTATTCTAGGCAATTATATATTAGATTTTAATGTTATCAGTGTTTACCTTTGAACGTTTATATTGTATTGTCCTGTCACCAGCCATGTGTACGATTATCGGCCGAAAGCCTCTCTGGAACCAATAATCACCCCATGTAAAGGTATCTTTATAAGTTAAAGATTCAGAATACTATGACTTTTATCATATCCTGAACAGTCAAGTTTTTTATGAACCGTTAAGGTTTTCTGGTTGAAGTAAAAAAAACTCTGAGTGTTTACAGTTTGAAACCATAAAATGTTGAAAAATTATGTCATTCTTGAGTATATCACTCAATGGTGCTCATAAACGTGTCAAATTTGATCTATAATATACTTTAATATACGTTACTTTAATCTTTAATATACTTAAGAACAGGGCCCCAGACATCACACAGGGGGTCTGAAACACCGCACAGTGGTCCAAAATATCGCTGTGCTCTGCCTGGGGCCCCATATGCTGCCTGGGGCCCCTGTGCTCTGCCTGGGGCCCCATATGCTGCCTGGGGCCCCTGTGCTCTGCCTGGGGCCCCTGTGCTCTGCCTGGGGCCCCATGTTCTGCCTGGGGCTCCTGTGCTCTGCCTGGGGCCACTGTGCTCTGCCTGGGGCCCCATATGCTGCCTGGGGCCCCTGTGCTCTGCCTGGGGCCCCATATGCTGCCTGGGGCCCCTGTGCTCTGCCTGGGGCCCCATAGGCTGCCTGGGGCCCCTGTGCTCTACCTGGGACCACTGTGCTCTGCCTAGGGCCCCATATGCTGCCTGGGGCCCCTGTGCTCTGCCTGGGGCCCCTGTGCTCTGCCTGGGGCCCCATGTTCTGCCTGGGGCCACTGTGCTCTGCCTGGGGCCCCATAGGCTGCCTGGGGCCCCTGTGCTCTGCCTGGGACCACTGTGCTCTGCCTGGGGCCCCATATGCTGCCTGGGGCCTCTGTGCTCTGCCTGGGGCCACTGTGCTCTGCCTGGGGCCCCATATGCTGCCTGGGGCCCCTGTGCTCTGCCTGGGGCCCCATATGCTGCCTGGGGCCCCTGTGCTCTGCCTGGGGCCACTGTGCTCTGCCTGGGGCCCCATAGGCTGCCTGGGGCCCCTGTGCTCTGCCTGGGACCACTGTGCTCTGCCTGGGGCCCCATATGCTGCCTGGGGCCCCTGTGCTCTGCCTGGGGCCACTGTGCTCTGCCTGGGGACCCATATGCTGCCTTGGGCCCCTGTGCTCTGCCTGGGTGTAGGACACTGGTCACTTATCTCCGGACATTAGCTCCGGACATTAGCTCCGGACATTATCTCCGGACATTAGCTCCGGACATTATCTCCGGACATTAGCTCCGGACATTATCTCCGGACATTAGCTCCGGACAAAGCCACGGAAGTTGGCACAAATTGCAGGAAGTAGTATTCTAGGCAATTATATATTAGATGGGCATTTCCTGAAGGAAATACATGGTGCTTGAACAGCGCTACCAGCTTTACAGCAGCACTTTTCACACACGGGACTGGGGGGCGCGCTTACTTTTGCACCCGGGGCCGGGGGCGCGCTTACTTTTGCACCCGGGGGCGCACTTACTTTTGCACCCGGAGGCGCACTTACTTTTGCACCCGGGGGCGCACTTACTTTTGCACCCGGGGGCGCACTTACTTTTGCACCCGGGGGCGCACTTACTTTTGGGGCCGCACTTACTTTTGGTGGGCGGGGCTCCTCGGCCTCCGATTTGGATGGTGGGGCCCCTCGACCTCCGATTTGGTGGGTGGGGACCCTCGGCCTCCGATTTGGTGGGCGGGGACCGGCCTCCGATTTGGTGGGCGGGGACCCTCGGCCTCCGATTTGGTGGGCGGGGACCCTCGACCTCCGATTAGGTGGGCGGGGACCCTCGGCCTCCGATTTCGTGGGCGGGGACCCTCGGCCTCCGATTTGGTGGGTGGGGACCCTCGGCCTCCGATTTGGTTGGCGGGGACCCTCGGCCTCCGATTTGGTGGGCGGGGACCCTCGGCCTCCGATTTGGTGGGTGGGGACCCTCGGCCTCCGATTTGGTGGGCGGGGCCCCTCGGCCTCCGATGTGGTGGGCGGGGCCCCTCGGCCTCCGCTTTGGTGGGCGGGGCCGGGCCCCTCGGCCTCCGCTTTGGTGGGCGGGGCCGCTCGGCCTTCGATTTGGTGGGCGGGGCCCCTTGGCCTTCGCTTTGGTGGGCGGGGCCGGGCCCCTCGGCCTCCGCTTTGGTGGGTGGGGCCGCTAGGCCTTCGATTTGGTTGGCGGGGCCCCTCGGCCTCCGATTTGGTTGGCGGAGCCCCTTATCCTCCGATTTGGTGGGCGGGGACTCTCGGCCTCCGATTTGGTGGGCGAGGACCCTCGGCCTCCGATTTGGTGGGCTGGGCCCCTCGGCCTCCGATTTGGTGGGCGGGGCCCCTCGGCCTCCGATTTGGTGGGCAGGGACCCTCGGCCTCCGATTTGGTGGGCGGGGCCCCTCGGCCTCCGCTTTGGTGGGCGGGGCCCCTCGGCCTCCGATTTGGTGGGCGGGGTCCCTCTGCCTCCGATTTGGTGTGCGGGGACCCTCGGCCTCCGCTTTGGTGGGCAGGGGCCCCTCGGCCTTCGATTTGGTGGGCGGGGCCCCTCGGCCTCCGATTTGGTGGGCGGGGACCCTCGGCCTCTAATTTGGTGGGCGGGGCCCCTCGGCCTCTGATTTGGTGGGCGGGGACCCTCGGCCTCCGATTTGGTGGGCGGGGACCCTCGGCCTCCGATTTGGTGGGCGGGGACCCTCGGCCTCCGATTTGGTGGGCGGGGCCCCTCGGCCTCCGATTTAGTGTGCGGGGCCCTTCGGCCTCCGATTTGGTGGGCGGGGACCCTCGGCCTCCGATTTGGTGGGCGGGGACCCTCGGCCTCCGATTTGGTGGGCGGGGCCCCTCGGCCTCCGATTTGGTGGGTGGGGCCCCTCGGCCTCCGATTTGGTGGGCGGGGCCCCTCGGCCTCCGATTTGGTGGGCGGGGCCCCTCGGCTTCCGCTTTGGTGGGCGGGGCCGGGCCCCTCGGCTTCCGATGTGGTGGTCGGGGCCCCTCGGCCTTCGCTTTGGTGGGCGGGGCCGGGCCCCTCGGCCTCTGCTTTGGTGGGCGGGGCCGCTCGGCCTTCGATTTGGTTGGCGGGGCCCCTCGGCCTCCGATTTGGTTGGCGGGGCCTCTTATCCTCCGATTTGGTGGGTGGGGACTCTCGGCCTCCGATTTGGTGGGCGGGGACCCTCGGCCTCCGATTTGGTGGGCGGGGCCCCTCGGCCTCTGATTTGGTTGGCGGGGCCCCTCGGCCTCCGATTTGGTGGGCGGGGACCCTCGGCCTCCGATTTGGTGGGCGGGGCCCTTCGGCCTCCGCTTTGGTGGGCGGGGCCCCTCGGCCTCCGATTTGGTGGGCGGGGTACCTCTGCCTCCGATTTGGTGTGCGGGGGCCCTCGGCCTCCGCTTTGGTGGGCAGGGGCCCCTCGGCCTTCAATTTGGTGGGAGGGGCCCCTCGGCCTTCGATTTGGTGGGCGGGGACCCTCGGCCTCCAATTTGGTGGGCGGGGACCCTCGGCCTCCGATTTGGTGGGCGGGGCCCATCGGCCTCCGATGTGGTGGGCGGGGCCCCTCGGCCTCCGATGTGGTGGGCGGGGACCCCCGGCCTCCGATTTGGTGGGCGGGGACCCTCGGCCTCCGATTTGGTGGGCGTGGACCCTCGGCCTCCGATTCGGTGGGCGGGGCCCCTCGGCCTCCGATTTGGTGGGCGGGGACCCTCGGCCTCCAATTTGGTGGGCGGGGACCCTCGGCCTCCGATTTGGTGGGCGGGGACCCTTGGCCTCCGATTTGGTGGGCGGGGCCCATCGGCCTCCGATGTGGTGGGCGGGGCCCCTCGGCCTCCGATGTGGTGGGCGGGGACCCCCGGCCTCCGATTTGGTGGGCGAGGCCCCTCGGCCTCCGATTTGGTGGGCGGGGACCCTCGGCCTCCGATTCGGTGGGCGGGGCCCCTCGGCCTCCGATTTGGTGGGCGGGGACCCTCGGCCTCCGATTTGGTGGGCAGGGACCCTCGGCCTCCGATTTGGTGGGCGGGGCCCCTCAGCCTCCGATTTGGTGGGCGGGGCCCCTCGGCCTCCGATGTGGTGGTCGGGGCCCCTCGGCCTCCGCTTTGGTGGGCCGGGCCCCTTGGCCTCCGCTTTGGTGGGCGGGGCCGCTCGGCCTTCGATTTGTTTGGCGGGGCCCCTCGGCCTCCGATTTGGTTGGCGGGGCCCCTTATCCTCCGATTTGGTGGGCGGGGACACTCGGCCTCCGATTTGGTGGGCGGGGACCCTCGGCCTCCGATTTGGTGGGCGGGGCCCCTCGGCCTCTGATTTAGTTGGCGGGGCCCCTCGGCCTCCGATTTGGTGGGCGGGGACCCTCGGCCTCCGATTTGGTGGGCGGGGACCCTCGGCCTCCGATTTGGTGGGCGAGGCCCCTCGGCCTCCGCTTTGGTGGGCGGGGCCCCTCGGCCTCCGATTTGGTGGGCGGGGTACCTCTGCCTCCGATTTGGTGTGCGGGGGCCCTCGGCCTCCGCTTTGGTGGGCAGGGGCCCCCCGGCCTTCGATTTGGTGGGAGGGGCCCCTCGGCCTTCGATTTGGTGGGCGGGGACCCTCGGCCTCCAATTTGGTGGGCGGGGACCCTCGGCCTCCGATGTGGTGGGCGGGGCCCCTCGGCCTCCAATGTGGTGGGCGGGGACCCCCGGCCTCCGATTTGGTGGGCGGGGACCCTCAGCCTCCGATTCGGTGGGCGGGGACCCTCGGCCTCCGATTCGGTGGGCGGGGACCCTCGGCCTCCGATTCGGTGGGCGGGGCCCCTCGGCCTCCGATTTGGTGGGCGGGGACCCTCGGCCTCCGATGTGGTGGGCGGGGCCCCTTGGCCTCCGCTTTGGTGGGCGGGGCCAGGCCCCTCGGCCTCCGCTTTGGTGGGCGGGGCCGCTCGGCCTTCGATTTGGTGGGTGGGGCTCCTCGGCCTCCGATTTGGTTGGCGAAGCCCCTCGGCCTCCGATTTGGTTGGCGGGGCCCCTCGGCCTCCGATTTGGTGGGCGGGGCCCCTCAGCCTCCGATTTGGTGGGCGGGGCCCCTCGGCCTCCGATGTGGTGGTCGGGGCCCCTCGGCCTCCGCTTTGGTGGGCGGGGCCGGGCCCCTTGGCCTCCGCTTTGGTGGGCGGGGCCGCTCGGCCTTCGATTTGTTTGGCGGGGCCCCTCGGCCTCCGATTTGGTTGGCGGGGCCCCTTATCCTCCGATTTGGTGGGCGGGGACACTCGGCCTCCGATTTGGTGGGTGGGGACCCTCGGCCTCCGATTTGGTGGGCGGGGCCCCTCGGCCTCTGATTTAGTTGGCGGGGCCCCTCGGCCTCCGATTTGGTGGCCGGGGACCCTCGGCCTCCGATTTGGTGGGCGGGGACCCTCGGCCTCCGATTTGGTGGGCGGGGCCCCTCGGCCTCCGCTTTGGTGGGCGGGGCCCCTCGGCCTCCGATTTGGTGGGCGGGGTACCTCTGCCTCCGATTTGGTGTGCGGGGGCCCTCGGCCTCCGCTTTGGTGGGCAGGGGCCCCCCGGCCTTCGATTTGGTGGGAGGGGCCCCTCGGCCTTCGATTTGGTGGGCGGGGACCCTCGGCCTCCAATTTGGTGGGCGGGGACCCTCGGCCTCCGCTTTGGTGGGCGGGGCCCCTCGGCCTCCGCTTTGGTGGGCGGGGCCGCTCGGCCTTCGATTTGGTGGGTGGGGCTCCTCGGCCTCCGATTTGGTTGGCGAAGCCCCTCGGCCTCCGATTTGGTTGGCGGGGCCCCTCGGCCTCCGATTTGGTGGACGGGGACTCTCGGCCTCCGATTTGGTGGGCGGGGACCCTCGGCCTCCGATTTGGTGGGCGGGGACCCTCGGCTTCCGATTTGGTGGGCAGGGACCCTCGGCCTCCGATTTGGTGGTCGGGGACCCTCGGCCTCCGCTTTGGTGGGCGGGGCCCCTCGGCCTCTGATTTGGTGGGCGGGGTCCCTCTGCCTCCGATTTGGTGTGCGGGGACCCTCGGCCTCCAATTTGGAGGGCGGGGAGCCCCGGCCTCCGATTTGGTGGGCGGGGACCCTCGGCCTCCGATTTGGTGGGCGGGGACCCTCGGCCTCCGATTTGGTGGGCGGGAACCCTCGGCCTCCGATTTGGTGGGCGGGGACCCTCGGCCTCCGATTTGGTGGGCGGGGCCGCTCGGCCTCCGATTTGGTGGGCGGGGACCCTCGGCCTCCGATTTGGTGGGCGGAGACCCTCGGCCTCCGATTTGGTGGGCGGGGACCCTCGGCCTCCGATTTGGTGGGCGGGGCCCCTCGGCCTCCGATGTGGTGGTCAGGGTCCCTCGGCCTCCGCTTTGGTGGGCGGGGCCGGGCCCCTCGGCCTCCGCTTTGGTGGGCGGGGCCGCTTGGCCTTCTATTTGGTGGGCGGGGCTCCTCGGCCTCCGATTTGGTTGGCGGGGCCCCTCGGCCTCCGATTTGGTGTGTGCTCTGCCTGGGGCCACTGTGCTCTGCCTGGGGCCCCATGTTCTGCCTGGGGCCCCTGTGCTCTGCCTGGGGCCACTGTGCTCTGCCTGGGTGTAGGACACTGGTGACGTCACTTATCTCCGGACATTAGCTCCGGACAGTAGCTCCGGACAGTAGCTCCGGACAATAGCTCCGGACAATAGCTCCGGACAAAGCCACGGAAGTTGGCACAAATTGCAGGAAGTAGTATTCTAGGCAATTATATATTAGATATGACCCTTAGATCACTTTTTATTCCATTTTTTGTGTGTCAGTATGATGAAATAGCTGCATGTTTTGGTGAGATTTTGATGAACCAGCTTCATCACTCCGTCATACATGTATGATGCTTTGCCCGCTGTGCCGTACATGTATAATGGATATTAGGAAGGGATTAAAATCAAGGCAACATTAGTTATTTAAAAGGCTGAATAAATAAATTCTAAACAAATTGAATTCATTTACAATTTCCAAATATTTCGGCAGCAGCGACCCTGGAATGCCGCTCTACCGGTAAACTACACCGCAGCTACAATTTGGATTATAAGACGCACCCCCATTTCCCTCCCAAATTTGGGATGGAAAAAGTGCGTTTTATAATTAGAAAACTACGATACATTTTAATGGATTTTAAATTGGATGTTTAGGGCCTAGCAATAAAATCGTGTATCTTTTTGCCTGTGCCCAGAAAGTCAAGGCACAAGCAGTTATTACTTTTATTTTCTGTAGTATACCACCCTTAAGAAACTATTTCCCTGCATAACCAGTGCTCCATCTGTTTTTAGAAAATATCACTCCTCAAAGTCAAACAAGACTTGTCTCCGCTCAGCTCTAAATTAATACAAATTTTGCAGGGGGAAAATCCAAATTAGTTGTTAATTTGTTATCTGTTGGACTTTTATGTCACTCACTTTTGGACTTTTATGTATTGTTACATGTCAGCCATGTAGTATGGGGCAATGGGAAATCCACAAGTTTAGAGGTACTCTGCAATTCCAAATTCCTGCTTTGACTAATGAAGGGGATTTAGTTGATGTAACATTTAACCCTGATATCTATGTGTCTCAGTAGAGTGCTTGTTATTGTAAGAGAACTCCTTTAATCACAATTATTTGCTATATACCCAACTCTACCATCAGTTTATATACAAGGCATGAAGGTGTGGGTCCCCAGGATAAAAAAAAGAATATATAAATACAGTATATCATTTATGTAATTTTCTTACTTAATAGAGAAATCTTTGGTGCCTCAATTATCCCTACAGAAAAGTAATTTTAATTTTCTGCTTGTTCACAGCATTTTGTTTATACCACTACAGTAGAGTGGTGACATGTTCCCTGCAATATGTTAACAAATGGAATTTACTTATTAAAGTTATTCCTGCCACTGCATAATGGAATGTTGTGGTATATTTTGGCTGCTTAGCTCAAGCCTGCTGGTTAATGACATAGACTGGTGTGAATAGCTGTTAATTTATACAAGTAGTTTTATATCTTTGACTGCTTACATTTCTATGCATATTATTTATTTTCACCAGACTAAATCAGCACTGGCATATTGTAGAGACTTCTGTTAATATCTTGTGTTTGCTTAATAAAACTTATGTGATTTTTTTTAGGTTTTCTGCTATGTCAATTCTTTCTCTCCCTCCCCCCATATCTTCACAGATATAATTTCACTACAACAAAAAACAGCCTATTGTCTCATCATGCTGACCTTTCTCTGATTCCTATCTAAGAGCAGCAGTGATGGATCAATTTGACAAGAATGCTTTCACCTTACATTGCACTGTATTCTGTGTGATACACAGTTGTCTCACCTGCTTTCTGCTTGTAACAGGTTTCTACTTGTCAGGTTTTACCAGCAAGGCTGAGACTGCATCGCTTTTGTTTTTCAACATTTTTATCTTTGTTATATAATTTACATTCATAAGTAGATTGCAATATAATAAAAAACATGCATGCTGTACATTATTACATTTTGATTTGATCGTCTGCAAGTCTAACGTGTTAGAGGATGTCGGGGGAGAGAAGGATTTAGCACATCATATTTCCAATGACCAATCATTTTGTTCAACGTAAGATAACAGTAGTCTGGCAGTGTCTCTCTGAATTGAAAACACAGTCGTTCTCTGACAATCTGAGTGGTCATGTGTAATGAGGGACTTGGATTAATTGCTGTCAAATGTTTGGCTGAGGGCTATCTAATGTGTATGAGAGGCTTAACAATGTATAATATGCACCTCAAAAACTCCTTTAACCAATTTTCTGAGTGGACAACTGACTAGTACTCTCCACTTTGCAACAGCAAAATATTTGGAATTATGGTCTCTTCCTGCTTGTGTGTATAAGGAGAGACCCATGAGTCACTCGCAGCAGGTGGGGAGAGTCCAACATAGACCCACTTTTCGACTACTCACCAGTGCTGCTTTGTCTTGGGGGGCTTTTAAAGTATGTTTATCTCTGAAACAGATTCAAGCATTCATGGCCGAAATCATAAAACCATTGTCTGATACATTGTGCCTGTGGTTCAGGCTGCATTAATCAGCTGTCAGACTCTCTTAAAAGATACAAAAGGCATTGGGTTGAAGCTATCAAACACTGTAGCTTGCTTATTTTGGATATTTTGAATGTAATCCATGACTAACCACAGTTCTCCTGAGCCAAGGTGTTAGTTTGAGTGAGGCAATCCATAGATAGTCCAGGCATTGCAATCCATATACAGACTATAAAATATGGTTTTCTAAACTCAGCCTTAAGGATTTCAAGAAAGTGGGATTTGCCCCATATTAAGCAGTTAGCATATAACTGTAGTTTCTGTGTAATAGAAAATAATAATGAAAATATTTATACCTGCTGCATAAAGAAATTTAGTTGGGTTTCTTAGCAATGGAATTACAGTACAGACCAAAAGTTTGGACACACCTTCTCATTTAAAGATCTTTCTGTATTTTCATGACTATGAAAATTGTACATTCACACTGAAGGCATCAAAACTATGAATTAACACGTGGAATTATATACTTAACAAAAAAGTGTGAAACAACAGAAAATATGTCTTATATTCTAGGTTCTTCAAAGTAGCCACCTTTTGCTTTGATGACTGCTTTGCACACTCTTGGCATTCTCTTGATGAGCTTCAAGAGGTAGTTACCTGGAATGGTTTTCTCTTCACAGGTGTGCCCTGTCAGGTTTAATAAGTGTGATTTCTTGCCTTATAAATAGGGTTGGGACCATCAGTTGTGTTGAGCAGAAGTCAGGTGGATACACAGCTGATAGTCCTACTGAATAGACTGTTAGAATTTGTATTATGGCAAGAAAAAAGCAGCTAAGTAAAGAAAAACGAGTGGCCATCATTACTTTAAGAAATGAAAGTCATTCAGTCCGAAAAATTGGGAAAACTTTGAAAGTGTCCCCAAGTGCAGTGGCAAAAACCATCAACCGCCACAAAGAAACTGGCTCACATGAGGACCGCCCCAGGAAAGGAAGACCAAGAGTCACCTCTGCTTCTGAAGATAAGTTTATCCGAGTCACCAGCTTCAGAAATCACAGGTTAACAGCAGCTCAGATTAGAGACCAGGTCAATGCCACACAGAGTTCTAGCAGCAGACACATCTCTACAACAACTGTTAAGAGGAGACTTTGTGCAGCTGGCCTTCATGGTAAAATAGCTACTATGAAACCACTGCTAAGGACAGGCAACAAGCAGAAGAGACTTGTTTGGGCTAAAGAACACAAGGAATGGACATTAGACCAGTGGAAATCTGTGCTTTGGTGTGATGAGTCCAAATTTGAGATCTTTGGTTCCAACCACCGTGTCTTTGTGCAACGCTGAAAAGGTGAACGGATGGACTCTACATGCTTGGCTCCCACAGTGAAGCATGGAGGAGGAGGTGTGATGGTGTGGGGGTGCTTTGCTGGTGACACTGTTGGGGATTTATTCAAAATTGAAGGCATACTGAACCAGCATGGCTACCACAGCATCTTGCAGCGGCATGCTATTCCATCCGGTTTGCGTTTAGTTGGACCGTCATTTAGTTTTCAAAAGGACAATGACCCCAAACACACCTCCAGGCTGTGTAAGGGCTATTTGACCAAGAAGGAGACTGATGGGGTGCTGGCCTCCACAGTCACCAGACCTGCAGCCAATCAAGATGGTTTGGGGTGAGCTGGACTGCAGAGTGAAGGCAAAAGGGCGAAAAAGTGCT
Organism: Ranitomeya variabilis; assembly: GCF_051348905.1. Classification (NCBI taxonomy): domain Eukaryota; kingdom Metazoa; phylum Chordata; class Amphibia; order Anura; family Dendrobatidae; genus Ranitomeya; species Ranitomeya variabilis. Next base: position 114,566,166 of record NC_135235.1, on the reverse strand, counting down.
AAGCATCTCAAGGAACTCTTCAAGATTGTTGGAAAACCATTCCCGGTGACTACCTCTTGAAGCTCATCAAGAAAATGCCAAGAGTCTGCAAAGCAGTCATCAAAGCAAAAGGTGGCTACTTTGAAGAACCTAGAATATAAGACATAATTTCAGTTGTTTCACACTTTTTTGTTAAGTATATAATTCCACATGTCTTAATTCATAGTTTTGATGCCTTCAGTGTGAATGTACAATTTTCATAGTCATAAAAATACAGAAAAACCTTTAAATGAGAAGGTGTGTCCAAACTTTTGGTCTGTACTGTATATCATCTGCAAATAATTCGATGTTATGATTAGTTTGAAAGATGGTAATTCTGGATATTTGAGTTGAAACTCCAGTATGTTCTGCAAGGGATTCAATGATGAAAACAAAAACCAAAGGGAAATGGAACACCCATGACTGGTGGTTACTGAACAGCATTAAAAAGCCATAAAATAAAAAGTCTGGTTGTGCTGAAAATAACTAAATATAAAACCATTATGGCCAATAATACATACCTGTTGAACACTTCACCAATTTTCTAAGTAAATATATTTCTAAAGCTGCTATTGACATGAAAATTTCAGCAAATGTTAACAACCCAGCCAATCCACACAGACAAATTAATCAAACCATAGATCTCCAGAATTTAAGTTATGTGTAATAATGAGAAATGACCTAGGGAAAATGTACCAATCCACTTTCCAGGAAACTTTTCATGTACGAATTCTCAGACCTGACACCCATAATGTGGTGGTGCACCATCTTGCTGGAAAAACTCAGGAAACATGCCATCTTCAGTGCATAACTGAACAGTTTCCTGGAAAGTGGATTGGTCATTGTGGGCTAGTTGAATGGTCACCAAGGTCTCCTTATCTGACCCCCATTTGACTTTTATCTTTGGGGTCATCTGAAGGCAATTGTCTATGCTGTGAATATACGAGATGTGCAGCATCTGAAGCAACGGATACTGGAAGCCTGTGCCAGCATTTCTTCTGCGGTGTTGCTATCAGTGTGTCAAGAGTGGGAGAAGAGGGTTGCATTGACAATCCAACACAATGGGCAGCACTTTGAATACATTTTATGAGTGGTCATAGACTTGTAAATAACTCATGAAAGAATAAAGTTACATTAAAACCAAGCACACCATTGTTTTTCTTGTGAAATTCTCAATAAGTTTGATGTGTCACATGACCCTCTTCCCATTGAAAAAAATAAAGTTGGATCCAAAATGGCCGACTTCAAAATGGCCGCTATGGCCACCACCCATCTTGAAAAGTTTTCCCCCTCCCATAAACTAATATGCCCCAAACAGGAAGTTGATATCACCAACCATTTCCATTTTATTTAGGTGTATCCATATAAATGGCCCACCCTGTATATCTACAACGCACATATACAAAACAATAATTGCCATGATACATCTGCACAGTGCGGCAATAAAAAATAATAAAACATCATTCTTAAAATTCAAACCCTCTGGCTGTTTTGTATTGTGTCAATGCCCAGAACTTTCTCTTTAGCAACAGGCTGTGTTGCCAGTTACCTCCCCGTATGGGACCCTTATTGGATGCACTGTAAGGAAGTTAAAAAAAATGGATTGCGGAACATTTAACAATTAAAACTGTTTATATCCTGGAGCAGTTAAGCACTTTGAGTAGATGCACAAGGACAATGCTGTAATTGGCAATGCTATTGCTGAGAGAGGCGTTTTGGATATTGACACTGAATAGAAAACAGCTAGAAGGTTTGAATTTTAAGAATGATCTTTTAATTATTGATGCATGTGCAGATGTATCATGACTAGTGTTGAGCATTCCGATACCGCAAGTATCGGGTATCGACCGATATTTGCTGTATCGGAATTCCGATACCGAGATCCGATACTTTTGTGGTATCGGGTATCGGTATCGAAACAACATTAATGTGTAAAATACAACATTAATGTGTAAAATAAAGAATTAAAATAAAAAATATTGCTATACTCACCTCTCCGACGCAGCCTGGACCTCACCGAGGGAACCGGCAGCGTTCTTTGCTTAAAATGCGCGCTTTTCCTTCCTTCCGTGACGTCACGGCTTCTGATTGGTCGCGTGCCGCCCATGTGGCCGCGACGCGACCAATCACAGCAAGCCGTGACGTAATTTTCAGGTCCTTCTAGGCATTCAGTATTTTAAAATTACGTTCCGGCTTTGTGATTGGTCGCGTCGCGGTCACATGGGCGACGCGACCAATCACAAGCCGTGACGTAATTTGAAAAATGCGCGCGTCTCCTGCCTCCCGTGACGTCACGGCTTGTGATTCGTCGCGTCGCCCATGTGACCGCGACGCGACCAATCACAAAGCCGGAACGTAATTTTAAAATACTGAATGCCTAGAAGGACCTGAAAATTACGTCACGGCTTGCTGTGATTGGTCGCGTCGCGGCCACATGGGCGGCACGCGACCAATCAGAAGCCGTGACGTCACGGAAGGAAGGAAAAGCGCGCATTTTAAGCAAAGAACGCTGCCGGTTCCCTCGGTGAGGTCCAGGCTGCGTCGGAGAGGTGAGTATAGCAATATTTTTTATTTTAATTCTTTCTTTTACACATTAATGTTGTTTCGATACCGATACCCGATACCACAAATGTATCGGATCTCGGTATCGGAATTCCGATACATCAAATATTGGCCGATACCCGATACTTGCGGTATCGGAATGCTCAACACTACTCAACACTAATCATGACAATTATTGATGTTTTTTGTAGATGCATTGTGGCAATTATTGATACATTTTATATATGTAACACTTTAGTTATGCTCGATGCTAATCAAGTGTTGAGTTTTAATTTATTTATCTATGCACTTTGCAGATGTGTCATGACAACAATTGATGTTTTTTGTATATTTACTTTGTGGATGCATTGTGACAATTATCAATATATTTTGTATGTGTAATACGGTAGTCATGCTCAATATTAATCATGTGCGGCATTTTTTTCTTTTGATTTTACTTATGCACCCATATTTTATAGTTCCGATTTTATTTTACCATGTGAATGTTTCATATACTATGACTAACGGGGCCTTGTGCGCCACCCCAGAAAAGAGTAAGTGTGTGCTCACGTGTTTTAATGAAGTAAATAAAATCTTTAGAATTTTTTTTTTTTACTGTTAATGGATGCGCCATGAATTGCTGTTTTTCCTGGATATTTGGAAAGACCTGTCAGTAAATCAGAACAGGGCAGTTGAGAAGCAGCCGGGAATCTGGTTCTTGGACTAGTCATCCTGGTTGCCTCTTAGCAGCTTTTAAAAGTCAGAGTAAACTAAAGCACCAAAACATTTCAGAGTAAAGCATACATGGCTGCAATAACTCTAATAGCCTCTGATTAATGTTGCCCATAGTAGCAAGAATCAGCGGTCAGATTCCCTTTAAGGTATTTTCTCATGGTCAGTAAACGTTGTGGGTTTGACTCTGCGTACATCCATATCATCCAACCTGTAGCATTCAGATGTTACAGCATAGTGGATGGGATTTCAAGAAATCACATGTCCCCTATGCATCCACAGACGCCCATGGCTTACCGCAGCATGTCTATTTATCTTGCGGTGACGTGAGTCTCCGTAAGAGAAATTTCACCCTTACAATGTATTAAATGCAGAGATTCTGCATGGTTCAGTTAATACATGCAGAATCACTTGCGTTCATAAGCCGGCAGCGCTTTGGACGCAGCAGACACGGGCTGCATTCAAAGCGCTGCCGATTACTGACCGTGGGAATGTAGCCTTACAAGTTATTTAAAAACCCTTTACTTTTACTGTGTAATTTTCCAACTGAACTTAAATTCATGACTTTGCTCATTTTAAGAATTTAGTCACACATTGCACTTATGGAATATAATAAATTCATGGCCTGTCTTTGCAGTCATAGTGCTCTGTACTGATCTGTACAACACAACTATGAATATTTAGATTATCGACTAAAGTTTGCATTTCTACTCTTGGAGAATATGGTGAAGATATGTCTGTTTTTTTTTCTCAAACCACAAGTCATTTACTCTATTTGCAACTTTATGCCGTACAGTTGGATACATCTTCATGACTTTTCATGTTTGCAATGACGAGAAGCTGCAGGCACCTACAATGGTATTAAGGCAATATTACACAGAGCCTATTGAAACCAATGGCAATCATGTAATATTCTGTCATGACTTTCAGAGAGGCTGCTACATTATCTTTTACGTTTTTTTTAATTCACCTTCCTTTTTTTTCTTGTGATATCAATACACTTTTTGGCGCCAAAAAATTAAAATTGCGCAAATGATCCATAAAATTGAATTTTTTTCCTGTTATCATTTTCGTTTGTGACTTTTGGCACCTAAAGTCAAAATGTCATGTTCAAAAATACCCCAAGGGGGATTGTAGTGAACATGCACAAAATGAAAACATCTTAAATAACTACGGTAACTCCTCCAACAAAGTGGAAAAAAGGCAAGCTCATATAAAATAGATTTAAAAAAAGGTGCAAACAGAAAAAGGCACAAAACGCACCAAATCTAGTCAAAAAATGTGCAAAGGCAATGATGACATAGGGCCTTTGTAAAGAAAAGAGCGTAAAGCTGGATTATGATCCAGGAGCTGGAGAGCAAAAAGAGCAATATGTTCTCACCCGGTATTAAATTCTTAATTTTCTAAAAATTGTGCTAATCTGATAAGTTTGTGTATACACAACAATTTCAAGGCGTTAGCATACAACTACTGCAGATCCAAAGGTCGTCCATCCAGTTCACATAGAATACAGCAATACATGGATTTCTCGCTGCTTGTGAATAGCAATAAATTCCAGGATAGACTGTAATGAATGCAGTTTTAATTAACGCATTTCGATGTATTCAACCGTCTTCCTCTGGATTATAACCACAGGCAGATGCACGAGACATTCAAACTGATTTATAGAGGTTGAATTCAAATGGCGCCAAAGAGGCTCATGACTGTCAAAGCGGCAATTGGTGAACTTTGACATACCATGTGCCTCTTTGTGCCTTATTTGAATTCAACCTCCATAAATCTGTTTGACTGTCTCATGTATCTGCATGTTGTATCCTGAGGACGAAGTGTGCAAACTTGGACACTCGTAGACTAAAACCGCATTCATTACAGTCTGCATCCTGGAATTTATTGCTATTCATCAGCATGCGGCAAATCCACAAATTTGTTCCTCTATTCCATAAAGCTAGATTGATTCTGGCTGATAATGAATGAACCGTGAATATGAAGAATGATCATTTCCTGATAATTGGCCACTATAATCAGGCTGGCAATTACCCAATGAATGCTCAGATGAAATTAAATTTAATTAGGCTTAAAAATCATCGTTCTTTGCAGCACATCATTTAGGATAATCTGCTGCTGAGAGCAATGGAAACTTATGCACATAGAACAGAAATGCAGTCTATTGAATCACTACCATTCAGCAAACAAGAATCTGATCGGCAGCAATCTAATGACGCAAATTGGGTGATTTAAACCTGCCCTAACAGTGGAACCTTTTCTAAGACCACCATATGCTCTGGTTATTCACATAGACCAAAAATTTGCTTTATTCAGTTATGTTTGAAATTTAATGAAAGGTTGTAATGCAGAATATCCCAGATGGTGGATAAGAAGCCCCAAGTTCCAAAGAAATTCAAGCTGTCCTGCATGCACAGGGTGCATCAGTGTCAGTGCGAACTATCCATAAACATTTGTATGAAATTAAACGCTATGCAGAAGACCCGGGAGGACCCCACTGCTGACACAGAGACATAAAAAATCTAGACTGAAGTTTGCCATAATGCTTCTGGGAAAGTGTCTTGTGGAGAGACGAGGCAAAGATAGAGCTTTTGGGTAGAGCACATCATTCTACTGTTTACCAAAAATGGAATGAGGCCTACAATGAAAAGAACACAGTACCTACAGTGAAATATGATGAACGATCAAAGATGTTTTGGCATTGTTTTGCTGCCTTTGGCACTGGGTGTCTTAACTGTCTGCAATGCATCATAAAATCTGAAGATTACCAAAGGATTTTGGGTCGTATTTAGTTATGAGCCATCTTGCTCTGATAAGATGATATCTGAGCACGTTAGCTCATCACTAGTGGCAATGTACTGCTCAGTGTCTGAAAGCTGGGTTTGCGTTCTAGGCCATGGGTCTTCCAGCAGGACAATGACCCCAAACATACTTCAAGAAGCATCCAGAAATTGATCTAAACAAAATGCTGGAGAGTTCTGAAGTGGCTAGCCATGAGTCCGGATCTAAATCATTGAACACCTGTGGAGAGATCTTAAAATTACTGTTGGGAGAAGGTGCCCTTCAAATATGAGAGACCTGGAGAGGTTTGCAAAGGAAGAGTGATCTAAAATTCCAGTTGAGAGATGTAAGTTGTTATAGGAATCAATGTGCAACCAAATATTAAGTTGAGGGTGCCAACAATTTTGTCCGCCTCATATTGAAGTTTTGTGTGAAATTATGTCTAATTTGCATTTTTATCTCTGTTTTTTGTGTTGTTCCAATATACACAAAGGCAATAAATATATGTTTAACAAAATGTATAATTGCAATCATTTTCTGGGAGAAATACTTTATTTTCTAGAACAATTTCAATGGTGTCAACACTTTTGGCCATGACTGTACTTTAACTTTCCAAAGATTATGTTTATTTTTAAAAGTTTTTATTTATCTGTAATGGAGGGTAATTTTGCATATAATTTACTTGTTACTTTGCATTATGATAATTTACTCATTGTCATGGAAAAATGCATTTTACATCTTACACATTACCTGTGCAAAACACTTGAGAGTGAAAGATAATTTTAAAACCTTTTACCATTTGCATTAAAAGACTGAGAAACACTAGGAACCATTAAGGCAGTTTTATCAAACATTTCAAATAATATGAGCTGAAATTAAAGTTTTACATTTACAAATCTAGAACTTGATACAGCAGTATTACAACAAAACAATCTTATAATAGTGTGCAAATTGCATCTAAAGCATGCCATTGCCATGCCAAAGATGGAAAGACCACTCCACAATTTTGATAAAAGCTTTTACCCCCTGTGCTTGGAGATTCACCCTCGCATTGATTTCTGCAAGATGTGCCATCCAGTAAAGTAGCAAAACATGGCACAATTGTAGGTTTTTAAAATTAAAGTTCACTTTTATTTCTGATTTCTTAAAAAAAGCACATTCTAACAAGCGCCCCCTTGGAGCCTTAAGCATTTTGGAAATGAATCCTTACAATGGCACTACAGCTACTTTTTTTCTGTACTGACCATCAATATTCTAGCTTTTTATGTATTTATGTAAAACTACTACTGTTGTGTCTATACATTTCACCTGCTTCATTGTAGGAAGATGCGTCCTGAATTCCTTAATCTGACAGCCAGTCCAATACATGAACCAATGTGCAAACAGGAAGTCCGTCATCATCACATATTAAATCCTTCGTAGCAGCTCTCTGACTCCTTTCCTCCCCACTCATCCCACCCATCCTCTATGTCCCTGTTTGTCTTTCCCTTATACCTAAAGATAAGGATGAAGGTTTATGAAACTGTTTTCGCTGCCTAGAATAAATAGACAAGCTTTCATTTTGTCCTTGGAAAGTAAAAGCTTCTTTATGATTGGTTGCCGTTGCACAATCGTAGAGATGTTTTTATTTTGTTTTCTGCTATGGAAAAATGAAAGCGACGCTGTGATTGATTGCAATGGGCAGCAAATGACAGTTTTGTTTTATCTTTTTAGAAAACGACCTGTTGCTGGATGTTTTATTACTATGATGAATTTTAATACATCTGAAGAAAAAAAAGCAACAACATAGACATCAATTTGTAATCTGCAATGTCTTACCTATAACAGCATATATTACATATTTTATTTAATGCATTTTAATTACATAGATATATTAGAACTACTGTACAATAGTAGTAGCACAAAACCACACATTCAAACCCACAATTGCCTAACTATATTTCTTCCCCACCCATGTTACCTAATAACATACATCCAATAAGCTGCCCTCCCAGCTAACATTATTAACTGTCCATATATATATATATAAACTTCCTTCTCACCCGCAATGGGAGTGGTCTTTGTTTTCCTTTCTCATTCTCGAGTCCTCTACCAGAGACCTGGGACTTTGAGAGTTCTGCGCAGAATCTTAGCTGTTCCCAGCATTGCGCTTTTCTGGACAGAGAGTTTAGATGTTGCTCCTGGGATCTGTTGTAGCCATTCTTCCAACTTAGGGGTCACTGCTCCAAGTGCTCCTATCACCACTGGAATCACTGTTGCCTTCACCTTCCACAACTTCTCCATTTATCCTTTGAGGCCCTGGTATTTCTCCAGCTTCTGATATTCTTTATTTCTGATGTTGCTGTCACTTGGCACTGCCACATCTATTATCATTGTTGTCTTCTGATCCTGTCTACTATCACAATGTCTGGTTGGTTAGCCAACACCTACTTATCTGTCTGGTTCTTGAGGTCCCACAGGATTTTAGCCCTTTTATTCTCCACCACTTTTTTTGGGGTCTCCCACTTGGACTTAGGAGGAGTTAGCCCATATGCTGTGAAGATGTTCTTGTATACAATCCCAGCTACTTGGCTGTGGCATTCGATATACACTGTTCCTGCTTGCATTTTGCATCCTGCGACTATGTGTTGGACGGTTTCTGAGGTTTCTTTGCATAGTCTGAATCTTGGGTCTTGTCTTGTGTGGTAGATTCCTGCTTCTATGGATCTGGTACTTATTGCTTGCTCTTGTGCCACTATGATTAGTGCCTCTGTGCTGTCTCAGAGTCCTGCTTTCTCCAGCCATTGGTAGGATTTCTCCATGTCCGCCACCTCCATTATCTGTCGATGGTATGTCCCATGCAGCGGCTTGTCTTGCAATGACGCTTCATGTTCCTGTTCTTCCGTTCAGATCTGTTGTTGTTGCTGCCTTAGACTTTCTCTCAGCATCTCATCTTTTGGTGCCATTTTTTAATGTATTCCTGGATACTCCTTGTTTCATCCATGATGGTGGCTTGGATGCTTATCAAGCCTCGACTACCCTTCTTTCTGTTGGTATACAATCTTTGTGTGTTAGACTTATGGTGGAGACCTCCATGCATTGTGAGGAGCTTTCGTGTCTTCTCATCTGCAGTTTCCATCTCTTCTTTTGGCCAGCACACTATGCCAGCAAGGTACCTGATAACTGGCAGGGCATATGTATTGATGGCATGGATTTTATTCTTTCCATTGAGCTGGCTCTTCAGGACCTGTCTTACCCTTTGATGGTATTTGGATGTTGCTGCCTCATCATGGTTACCATATCCCTGTGGGATGCCGAGATACTTGTAGCATGTCTGTACATCTGCTATGTGCCCTGCTGTAAAACCAAGAAAGGAACACTAACTAGCAGTAGAGACCACATATAATATCAAAATAACATCAAAAGTGATCAAAAAGTAAAAACATTCATAATTATATCCGCTACTCTAGTGAAAAGGACTAAGATAAGAAAAACGAAAAAGGTGCATAGTCGGGAAATTAGCAAAACCAAAAAACAGAAAAGAACCGACCGCAGTCCATGCCAATGAATAAATATAAATATAAAGTTTATTAAGAATCAAGTAAATCATAACTGAAAAACGAACAATGCCAATGTTAAAATCATCAAAAGTACAAAAAAGGGGGCAAAATAATCCAGGAATATAACCATGACAATTCATATAGATTGCAACACATCATTAATGCATCAAAAAAATTAAAGAAATTTAAAAAATTATATATATACTGTATATGTGAAGTGCAAGTGCTGAGAGACACCAGAAGGTGTCAGTGTAAACATATAATGAACTATGGACCGAGAAAACTAAGGTGCAGTGCAAATTAATATAAATAATGAGGCCATAATAGGACAATACTTACTGAGTAAAGCAGTCTTGGTTTCTTGGATGGCGCCTTCCCCAACGCGCATTTCAGCACGCTGCCTTCCTATGTGCTCTGCTAGTAATTCCACTCCATCATTCTTGACCACCTTGCCTCTCTTTATTACCAAGCGGCCGCACTTCTCCAGTCCAGAGGCCATCCCGATGTCTTCACTGTAGATCCTTGCCAGGTGGATCACTGAGTTGATGTCTCGTTCATTTTTCGCATTCAGCTTGATGTCATCCATGTAGAGGAGGTGGCTGATGGTTCTTCCACTCTTGAACTTGTATCCATAGTCAGACTCTGTAATTATCTGGCTGAGGGGGTTCAAACCTATGCAGAACAGCAATGGGGACAGTGCATCACCTTGGTATATGCCGCATTTGATGGTCACTTGTGCTAGTTGTCTTGAGTTGACTTCCAAAGTTGTTCTCTATTGCCCCATTAAGTTTCTGAAGAATGTTCTTAATTTCCTGTTGATATTATAGAGAGCCAAGCATTCACAGATCCGTGTGTGGCATTGAGTCATAGGCTTTCCTGTAGTCAATCCAGGCTGTGCTGAGATTGGTCTGTCTGGATCTTGGGTCTTGAGCGACTGCTCTATCTAATAGGAGCTGGTGCTTAGTGCCTCTGTTGTCGGACCCAATGCCTTTCTGGGCTGAATTCATGTATTGGTTCATATGGTTCTGTGGCTTGGTGGCTATGATGCCTGACAGGAGTTTCCATGTTGCTGTAAGGCAGGTTATTGGGCGATAATTGGATCGAACTGTTCCTTTGTGAGGATCCTTTATGATCAGCACTGTTCTTCCTTGTGTTAGCTAATCTGGGTGGTAGCCTGCTTCTAGCAGTTGGTTCATTTGCTTATATATATAGATAAATCTAAATATCGAATGAGGGAAGGGGTTAAGGATATAAATATCGTCTAACTCTAACCGACATTCAATCCATCCCTTACGAACTTCACCATTGTTAGGGTTGAAGTGGCAAATACCTTAGGAAATGAGGGATCCTGACCCTAGGGAACATTACTCTGTTCCTCATTCACACAAAACACATATTACAACTCCATTCTATTCCAAAATATACCTTTGGTTTGAATGCATATGGAGACTTAATCTCAGATTAATGTCAGGATTTTGACTGGTCTAGTCCAAAGTCTTTATTTTATTTTTCTTAAGCCATTCCGAGGTGGACTTCCTAATATGTTTTGGATTATTGTCCTGCTGCATAACCCAAGTGTGCCTTAATTCTGAAGTCATGAACAGATAGCCTGACATTTTCCTTCAGGATTTTTTGTCTTTAAGGTCCTGACCAGTAAAACAGTCCCAGACCATCACAATAGCAAAGGGTCTGAATACTTATGGCCATGTGATATTTCAGTTTTTCTTTTTTAATACATATTCAAAAATTACTACATTTCTGTTTTTTTTCAGTCAAGATGGGGTGCAGAGTATACATTAATGTAAAAAAATGAACTTTTTTGAATTTCCAAATGACTGCAATGAAACAAAGAGTGAAAAATTTAAAGGGGTGTGAATACTTTCCGTACCCACTGTATACTCATAATCACCATTGACGCTGCATCCTTGGGGTATTTCCACAAGTCAATCAAGGGATACATCTACAGGTAGGGACCATGCACTCAGAATGTAATTATATGCTGGAGGGTTGGCCCTCTCCTGTGGTTGTTGGACTACCTTGGCTCACGCTGCACAACCCTGTTGTAAATTGGCAGACTTGGAAAATAGTAGAGTGGAGCGAGTATTGTCTAAGACACTGCTTGGGCACCTGGCTACCAAATCTATGCCTAAATACCTATCTGACTTTGGCTAAAGGTACCTTCACACTAAGCGACTTTGCAACGAGAACGACGACGATCCGTGACGTTGCAGCGTCCTGGATAGCGATCTCATTGTGTTTGACACGCATCAGCGATCTGGATCCCGCTGTGATATCGCTGGTCGGAGCTAGAAGTACAGAACTTTATTTTGTCGCTGATCACCCGCTGTCCATCCCTGGATCGGCGTGTGTGACGCTGACCCAGCGTTGTGTTCACTTGTAACCAGGGTAAACATCGGGTTACTAAGCGCAGGGCCGCACTTAGTGACCCGATATTTACCCTGGTTACCATTGTAAAAGTAAAAAAAAAAACACTACATACTCACCTTCTGATGTCTGTCACGTCCCCCGGCGTCCACAGGGTTACGCGCTGCTGCTCAGAGCTTCCTGCACTGAATGTGTCAGCACCGGCAGTAACAGCGGTGACATCACCGCTGTGCTCTGCTTTACTGCCAGCGCTGACACATTCAGTGCAGGAAGCTCTGAGCAGCAGCGCATAAACCTGTGGACGCCAGGGGACGTGACAGACATCAGAAGGTGAGTATGTAGTGTTTTTTTTTTTAACTTTTACAATGGTAACCAGGGTAAATATCGGGTTACTAAGCACGGCCCTGCACTTAGTAACCCGATGTTTACCCTGGTTACCCGGGTGCTGCAGGGGGACTTCGGCATCGTTGAAGACAGTTTCAACGATGCCGAAGTCGTTCCCCTGATCGTTGGTCGCTGGAGAGAGCTGTCTGTGTGACAGATCCCCAGCAACCTAAACAGCGACGCTGCAGCGATCGGCTCGTTGTCTATATCGCTGCAGCGTTGCTGAGTGTGACGGTACCTTAAGTGTTTTCGGAGCAGGGGTTCCAAGAACTTCCTCCCCATAACCCTTATGACTGTGCCAATAATATTATTGCTGGGGTCAAGCTGCCAAAGAGCAGACTATATAATATCTCTGGTCCAGAGAGGCAGGCCATGTAAGACTATATCACGAAAACTTTGGCAAAGGGTCACATCAGACCATCCTCATCCCCTGTAGCTGAGGGGATTTTCTTTGTAAAGAAAAAAAAGGGGGTTATGGCCCTGCCTAGATTTCCATGAACTCGATCACATCATGGTCTGGGATCTGTACCCTTTCCCTCTTATCCCGGACCTCTTTATCCAGCTTGTAGGCACAAAATAGTTTTCTAAACTGGATCTCGGGGGAAGGGGGGCTTATGATGTCATTCGTATTAAAGAGGGAGATGAGTGGAAAATGGCATTCAATACACCCGAGAGACACTATGAGAAGTTTGTGATGCCATTTCGGTTGACAAATGCTACCTATGTCTTTCAGCCCTTTGTAAATGACATTTTTGTCAACTGAGAGGTAGATTTGTTGTGATCTATCTTGATGAGATATTAATTTACTCTCCTGACCTTGAGTCACATCAGGTACATATCAGGCAGGTCTGACAGATGCTCATATACAATAATTTTTTGTCAAATAATAGAAATGTATGTTCTCGGTTGAGGAGATGCCTTTTCTGGGCTATATTTTATCAGTCACAGATTTTTGCATGATACTGCGAAAGTCTAGACATTACTAGACTGGGATCATCCTGAGGACAAGACCCCTTCCCAACATTTGTAGTATATACAGTGGGGAAAAAAGTATTTAGTCAGCCATGAATTGTGCAAGTTCTTCTGCTTAAAAATATGAGAATGGCCTGTAATTGACATCATAGGTAGACCACAACAATGAGAGTCAAAATTGAGAAAACAAATCCAGTAAATCACCTTGCCTGATTTGGCAAGATTTATTTGTCAAATTATGATGGAAAATAAGTATTTGGTCACCTAAAAACATGCAAGATTTCTGGTAATCACAGACCTGTAACTTCTTCTTTAAGAGGCTCCTATGTTCTCCACTCATTTACCTGTAGTAATGGCACCAGTTTGAACTTATGAGTATAAAAGACACCTGTCCACAACCTCAAACAGTCACACTCCAAACTCCACTATGGTGAAGACCAAAGAGCTGTCGAAGGACACCAGAAACAAAATTGTAGCCATGCACCAGGCTGGGAAGACTGAATCTGCAATAGGCAAGCAGCTTGGTGTAATGAAATCAACTGTGGGAGTAATAATAAGAAAATGGAAGACATACAAGGCCACTGATAATCTCCCTTGATCTGGGGCTCCACCAAGATCTGATTCCATGGGATCAAAATGATGACAAGAACAGTGAGCAAAAATCCCAGAACCACATGGGGGAACCCAGTGAATGACCTGCATAGAGCTGGGACCACCATAACAAAGGCTACCATCAGTAACACACTTTGCCACCAGGGACTCAGATCCTGCAGTGCAGACATGTCCCCTGCTTAAACAAGAACATGTCTGGGCTGGTCTGAAGTTTTCTAGAGAGCATTTGAATTATCCAGTAGACCATTGGGAGAATGTCATTTGGACTGATGAAAGCAAAGTAGAACTGTTTGGTAGAAACAAAACTCATCGTGTTTGGAGGAGTCATAATGCTGAGTTGCATCCAAGGAACACCACACCTACTGTGAAGCATGGGGTCGCATCCTCATGCTTTGGGCTGTTTCTCTGCAAAGGGACCAGGACGACTGATCCGTGCGTGTACATGAAAGAATGAATGGGGCCATGTATCATGAGATTTTGAATGCAAACCTCCTTCCATCAACAATGGCATTGAAGATGAAACGTGGATGGGTCTTTCAGCATGATAATGATCCCAAGCACTCTGCCAGGGCAATGGAGGAGTGGCTTTGTAAGAAGCGTATGAAGATCCTGGAGGGGCCTAGCCAGTCTGCAGATCTCAACCCCATAGAAAACCTTTGGAGGGAGCTGAAAGTCCGTATTGCCCAGCGACAGGCCCAAAACATCACTGCTCTAGAGGAGATCTGCATAAAGGAATGGGCCAACATACCAGTGTGTGCCAACCTTGTGAAGACTTACAGAAAACGTTTGACCTCTGTCATTGCCAACAAAGGATATATAACAAAATATTGAGATGAACTTTTGTTAATGACCAAATACTTATTTTCCAGCATCATTTGAAAAATAAATCTTGCCAAATTAGACAAGGTGATTTTCTGGATTTGTTTTCTCAGTTTTGACTCCCATAGTTGTGGTCTACCTATGATGTCAAATGCAGGTCTCTCTCATCTTTTTAAGTGGGAGAACTTGCACAATTGGTGGCTGACTAAATACTCTTTTTTCCCCACTGTATACATGACATGATCTGCAAGGAATTCCTGACCGATGTAGTATATATACATCATGTCAGTCATACGATCACTGTGCATGGTGATCGCATGATTGTTACTGCTTTTTCTCACATCAAATCAGAGTGCACAGACGCATTGTGACCTAGCAATGCCCTATACGTTCTCATTCTAGCTGCGGATTTGTACAGCTGCTCCTTTTGATCCTGCTGAAGAAAAAAGAAGAGCTCCTAATCCCTCCCTGATCCTGGCCTAATCTTCCCTAATCCACCCCAATCTCTCTTACCTCCTTTCCTCCCCTTTTTACCCTTCCCCAGCCCCCCCCTTCTGCCACCGAGAGCTGATCAGTACTTGATCACTCTATTTTTGGCAATTTTTTCTTTTTCGTGTGTCCTGCAGCTGCCAATCGTTGATCAGTGATGCAAATCAGTTCATTTTTTGGTGTTGTCACTTTTGGGTACTTTCTGTTTTATAGACTCCTCAAAGTCACTTCAAATATGATGTGGTCCCTTAAAGGATAGTTTTGTAAATTTTGTTGTAAAAATGAGAATTCGCTGGCCAGTTTTAACCCTTATAATTTCCTAACAAAAAAATCTTTCAAAAATTGTACTGATGTAAAGTAGACATGTGGGTAATGTTTATTAGCTATTTTGTGACAACTCACTGATCTAAGGTCAAAAGAGTTCAGAGTTCGAAAATTGCCAAAATTTTCCAAATTTTCCTCAAATTTTCCTCAAAATTTTCAAAATTTTCCCCAAATTTCCATTTTTTCACAAATAAATGCAAGTCATATCAAAGAAAGTTTACCACTATCATGAAGTACAATATGTCATGAAAAAAACATTCTCAGCATTAGTGGGATCCATTGAAGCATTCTTACCACATAAAAGGACAGTTGTTAGAATTGTAAAACTTGGCCCAGTCATGAAAGTGAAAACAGGCTTGAGATTGAAATGGTTAACCCCTTCAAGATGCAGCCCTTTTTCGTTTTTACGTTTTAGTTTTTCGCTCCCCTCCTTCCCAGAGCCATAACTTTTTCATTTTTCTGTCAATATGGCCATTTGAGGGCTAATTTTTTGTGGGACAAGTTGTACTTTTGAGCGACACCATTGGTTTTACCATGTCTTGTACTAGAAAACGGGAAGAAAATTCCAAGTGTGCTGAAATTGCAAAAAAAGTGCAATCCCACACTTGTGTTTTGTTTGGCTTTTTTGCTAGGTTCCCTAAATGCTAAAACTGACCAGCCATTTTGATTTTCCACATCATTACAAATTCATAGACAACACCAAACATGTCTAGGTTATTTTTTATCTAAGTGGTAAAAAAAAATTGCGCATTTTCCGATACCCGTAGCGTTTCCATTTTTCTGGATCTCAGGTTGGATGAGGGCTTATTTTTTGCGTGCCGAGCTGATGTTTTTAATGTTACCACAATTATGCAGATACTTATTTTTGATCGCCCGTTATTGCATTTTAATGCAATGATGCAGCGACCAAAAAAACGTAATTCTGGTGTTTTGAATTTTTTCCTCGCTACGCCGTTTAGCAATCAGGTTAATCCCTTTTTTAATTGATAGATCGGGCGATTCTGAACGCAGCGATACCAAATATGTGTATGTTTGATTTTTTTTATTGTTTTATTTTGAATGGGGTGAAAGGGGGGTGATTTCATATTTTTTAAAAAGCTTTTTTTTTACTTTTGCCATGATTCAATAGCCTCCATGGGAGGCTAGAAGCTGGCACAACTGGATCGTCTCAGCTACATAGGAGCGATCATCAAATCGCTCCTATGCAGCTGAATTACAGGCTTGTATGAGCGCCGACCACAGGGTGGCATGCTGATGCATCAACAACCATAGAGGTCTCAAGGTGACCTCAGGTTGTCATGCTGATGCATCGCTGACCCCCGATCACATGACGGGGGTCGGCGATGCGCGCATTTCCGGCCCAATGGTCGGAAGCGGTAGTTAAATGCCGCTGTCAGCATTTGACAGCGGCATTTAACTAGTTAATAGCAGCGGGTGGATCACGATTCCACCTGCCGCTATTGCATGCACATGTCAGCTGTACAAAACAGCTGACATGTCACGACTTTGATGTGGGTTCAGCGCCGGAGCCCACATCAAAGGGGGAGACACCTCATGCGCTGTACTAGTACGGCGCATGTCGTGAAGGGGTTAAAGGTGTTACAAAGGTTTTTGGGTTTCACCAACTATTAACGTAAGTTCATAAAAAACTTTTCGCCACTGGTCAAACCTCCGACGGATATGACCAGGAAAGGGACAGACTTTTCCAAATGGTCCAGTCCAGTCAGGAAGGCATTCAATACCTTGAAGTAGAGTTTTGGATCTATTTACATACAGCCTCATCCATTTATTGTAAGAAATTAACGAGTCTGAATTGGGGATGGGGGCTGTATTGTCACAGTGTGCATCATCTGGTAAATGGTGTGTGCATATTTTTTATAAAAAAAAAGCATGTCATCCACTGAGTGAAACTATGACATTGGTAATAGGGAACTCTTGGCTATCAAGACTTTGTAATGTAAAAAATAAGGTAAAAAGCCAAGAGGGTGAATACTTTTGTAAGCCTCTGTATAATAAACTTTCACCCTTTAATGACTTTTTTTTTATAAATTTTTTTACAAAATGAGATGGGATTCCCCCTCTTTTTAATAACCATCCAAAGTAAAGCAGGCAGCTGTAGGCTTATATTATCAGGCTGGGAATGTCTCTGGTTATTAATCCCTTCCCAGCCTAAAAATACAAGCCCTCAGATGAGGTGCGCCAATTCTGCCTCTTGGCCCAGCTCTTACAGATTGCCCTGATGTTGTGGCAATCAAGGTAATGGTTTAGGCCTCTTTCGCACTTCCGTTTTTTACAATCAGTCACAATCCATCAAAATGTTGAAAAGACGGATCCTGTGCAGATTGTAAAAAACTGATGCACTGGGGGTCCGTTTTTTTTACGGATACGTGGAGGGAGTTGTTGCCAGAATTTAAGTTTATGTGCACACACTGTGTATGCGTCTTAGCTGTGTTTTTCACTGCGAAAACGCATATATAACACAACCCATGTTAAAAATAATTAAAAAAAAAAAATTGTGATATTCTTACCTTCCAGCGTCCCCCGCTGCCTTCCTGATGCTCGCGATGCTACCGACAGCTCCCATTCCCAGTGATGCCTTGCGAGACAATGACCTGTGATGACGTAGCGGTCTCACGAGACAATGACCTGTGATGACGTAGCAGACATCGGGTTATTGTCGCAAGGCATCACTGGGAATGGGAGCTGCCGGGAGCATCTCGAGCATCGTGAAGGCTGCGGGGGACACCGGAAGGTAAGAATATCCTGATTTTTTATTTTTTTATTATTTTTATCATTAAGCAGCATCAATAGTAAAAAGAGAGAGAGAGCGAGAGAGAATTTCCCTGACTGGAAATTCTTCCAGGCATGCTCAGTTTCAAAACACGGCATTCGTCGCTGGACTCCTGCTTTTGATGGTCAGCGACGGTCGCTGGGCGATTTTCCGACGTACACAAAAAACTGTTGTGAATTCCGTTCTTGGGCTCCATCCTGTGGTTGCGAATGGTATTTTTGGGAGTTCTGCTCTTGGGCTCCCTCTGGTGGTTTCAAGTGGAACTTAGCAGCTGCTCTCACTAATCGGTTCCCTGGCCTTGTTATTTAACTGGGCTTTTGGCTGTAGTTGATGCCAGCTGTCAATGTTTCTTCGTGTGGATTCAGTCCTTTCCTGGAAGTTCTCTGTTGGCCAGTCCATTTCAGCTTAAGATAAGTTCTGCTAGTTTTGGGGTTTTCCCTGCTTATGACCTTCTGTTCAGTTTGTTATGTCTCTTATGTCCAGCTTGTCATTCTGAAATATTCCGGCTAGTTGGAAGCTCTGGGGTTGCAGTTTTGCCCCTCCACACCGTGAGTCGGTGTGGAGGTTATTTTTGTAAACTCTGCGTGGACATTTAGTTTTTATACTGACCGCACAGTAGCCTTTTCTATCTCTGTCTATTTAGATAGTATTGGCCTCCTTTGCTAAAATCTAGTTTCATTTCTGAGTTTGTCATTTCCCTCTTCACTCACCGTCAATATCTGTGGGGGGCTATCCTTCCTTTGGGGGTTTCTCTGAGGCGAGATAGTTTTCCATTTCCATCTTCAGGGGTAGCTAGTTCTTAGGCTGTGAAGAGGCGTCTAGGCAGAGATAGGAACGCTCCACGGCTATTTCTAGTGTTGGTGTTAGGAGTAGGGATTGCGGTCAGTAAAGCTACCACCTCCTCAGAGCTAGTACATTATTTGTTTTACCCACTAGGTAATTTCAGTGCTGCTCTGTAATCACTAGGTCACATTGGTGATTACTGTTTGTGGAGCTGCCACCTCCTCTGAACTTGTCCATGATTGGTTTTACCCACCAGGTCATCTCAGTACCACTCCGTAACCACCAGGTCATAACAAAAAACGTTTCTATGTGCATTGTCTCCGCCAGACTGAAAGCGATTTTACTATGGATCCAGCGCACGACGGATGAAACGGAAGGCCATCCTTCACAATCCGTCACTAATATAAGTCTATGAGAAAAAAATGGATCCAGCAGAAACATTTTCTGCATCTGTTTTTTTCACAAAACGACAGATTTTGACGGAAACAAAAAGACGGAAGTGTGAAGGAGGCCTTATGGAAGTGGCCTCCAACCTTTCTTACCTTGAGAACCACATTCAGTGGTGAGACATGGTTGCGAGTTATATCCAGCCTGGCCACCTGCATCCACTCGTAGTGTCAACCACAGCCCTGATTAGCAATATGACAGATAAAGCTTCCCCACAGAAAGCCCCTATGCCACCCTACTTTGTTGACAGTATACTTACATCCAAGGGTTCCCACTTTACCCCCATTCAGAATTCTCCCACAAAGCACTCCCACCAGACTATCACACCCAGTTTCAACACCCCTCTAACTAATAATATCTTCCTATGATCAGCTCACCATTTTTGTCCATCTACTATCAGTATATGCAAATCCAGAGCAGCTGTTAAGTGCTGGACTACTCACAAAAGTCAGCATTTGGAGATCCTCTCTTCATAGACATTTGCTAGAAATTGTGCTAATGCACGAAGTGGCAGACAAATGTGAGCCACACAATATAGCCCTGCAAGCCACCTGGGGACCTCTGGTTTATGGGGTTGATGTCAGCTTTGTAATGTCAGCTGGCATCAAGCCGTGGTGTTAATAATGTAGAGGCGTCTATCAAACACTACATCATTACTAACCCTGTAAGTTAAAAGAAAACAAAACACACATTTTATTTGGAAAAACACCCCCAACTCTAGCCCTGTTTCACCAATTTATTTAAAAAAGAAAAACATCCACTTCGCGGATTCTGACGTAGTCTACCGAACCCAACGTAGTCCACAAATAACAAAGGTTCTAGGGAACCTGAATGATATAAAAAGAGAGGGTGAAAGAAATAAAAACAAAAAGCAGTCCCTCTTCCCCAATTTATTAGTAAGTAACAAATAATCCCACAGCTCCAACATAATCCATGGCGTTTCCACAACGTCATCTATTCTGTACTGCAACCTATGGAGCTCTCTAGCGATCACATCAGTAACTTAGTAATGTCATCACTGGGAGTGACCTATGGTTGCAGTAAAGAATCAAAGTTGCCGGCTCACGCAAGACCTGGTGGCTCTGAACAGCAGTTACACCAGTAACTGCACCGCTCATCTGAGTCGCCGAGTCTCCACTGAGCCATGTGTCTTCGATCTTTTTTGTAATTGTTATTGTTTACTTACTGTTACAATCACTCAAAAATTAAAATGTCATAACAATATAATTGGCCAGTGCAAATGGCCTGAAGTCCAATTATTGGAATCAGTTGTCACATGCATAGACTTATAAGTGTCCTTACATGTTAGGCATGTTACTCTTCACAAGAATAGAAGTTATCCTTTTAACGCTATTCAGAGGCTTCTCATACATCCAAGTCAGATTTCATGGTTTGCACTTAGTAGGGGCAACACTCCGAAACACGGGTCTGTAAATTGGGGTTCTGGTTTGGCTTTTATCCTAAGTTATGTGGCAAGGCTCGTTAAAGGGTCGATATTGACTGATTTTCAACATTCATATTGTTTTAGAATATTTATGTTAGTATTCATGCTAATTTTTGAAGTCACAGCATGAGTACAAAATTGAACCTTGTTTCTGAATTGTTTTAGACAAAATGGGCATCAGGTCATTGTTAAAAGGTCCTAGTTTAACTGCAATATAAAATAGAGAAATGGAGTACAAATTAATTGGCACCCTTCTCTTTACATTGCTCTGCAGGCTATTAGTATGGGGTATCACTTATGAATAGAGTTATGTTTAAGAAAAAAATACATCAAAGCTATAAATGAAAGCGCAGCATGTGGTCTCATATCTTTTGAAGAATGTGTTGTGTTGTGCCCTGCTATACTTGAGACTTTGAGCAGCCCACTTACTTAAAATAGCATAAAATGAGGAAAATATGTAATGCTGCTTTCGGGACAATGTAAGTAAAAAAAGATATATTATGAAAAATGTAGACATCCGTTAAGATTCGCCAGGTTCTTTTTGCAGTTCCTTGATCTGCTGAGAGACTTCTATATCTGTAGCTTACCGATTACATTGTGGAAAACCTATACCTGTTCTACATAAAATAACTAACATAAATATTTTTTTGAAATAAGTCGTTTTACAAGGATTGAATTGAAATAAAGTGAGTCATTTTTATAATATATAGAATGAGTTAGTTTTATAACATGGCGGAGGCAACAACGGTTGTATCTGGAGCAAATGCAATAAATGTGAAACATCAAATACAAGGCTCGTAGGAAGAGATCACTTGATTAAATGGTTTTTCTGTGTTTGATAATACCGACCTACCTTCATTAACCAGAGTGGAGAGCTACTGCAGTGAGGTGGATGTGGCTTAGGCTACTTTCACACTAGCGTCGTGCACTGCACATCGCTATGCGTCGTTTTGTAGAAAAAACGCATCCTGCAAAAGTGCTTGCAGGATGCTTTTTTTCTCCATAGACTTGCATTAGTGACGCATTGTCACACGTCGCAACCGTCGTGCGACGGTTGCGTCGTGTTGCGTCGGTCCGTCGCCACCAAAAAAACGTTGCATGTAACTTTTTTGGTGCGCCGAGACCGTCTTTTCTGACCGCGCATGCGCGGCCGAAACTCCGCCCCCCCCGCACATCACAATGGGGCAGCGAATGCGTTGAAAAACAGCATCCGCAGCCCCCGTTGTGCGGCGCTTTCACTGCTTGCGTCGGTACGTCGCAACGACGCAATTCGTCGTGCGTCGTACGACACTAGTGTGAAAGTAGCCTTATTCATGGATTGCAAATTATTTCAATGAGGCCAATAATGGATCGTAAAGACTTGCTGGGACACCCCAGGGGCATAACAGCTGATCAAGGCGGTCTCTGTATATGGTTGGGGCTGACTAAACAAGATGGTGATAATGAAAGCTGCAATTAACTTTTCCATCTAATGGAACTGAAATCAGAAACTGCTTTGCCTAACTATATTGAGGGCATACATAGGGAAGGGAGTAAGGACATTGATAAGTTAGAGGCAAAAATTTCTGCCTGCATTATTGAGCAATTGGCTGAGGACCCACTCCATCTAGCAACCTAACTATTCTAAGCAAGTACATTTTCCACTCAGTATTATTAATGGATAGACATGGAGATTTATTTTCTGAATTAAAAAGCTGGCAATGTACTCTAATTTGGGAAGTCTGCAAAACTAGAGACATTGAAATAGTGGGTTGTTTACGGCAGCCACTGTTGCTTTAAACCAATGAAACACTTAATCTTCCACTATATATTTTAACATTTAATGTTTTGGTATTTTTTAAAACTGTTTAGGTAAAAAGGAGAGGACATAAGATCGTCACAGACCAAGTAGGGGAAATCAACATTATAGATTTCCTTAAATGCTTAGCCAGCTGTGTAACTCTAGTCCAGTGGGCCTTGGTGCAAACTTTGCACTTAAGTCACCACCTACATATCAGGCTGATGTATTAGACCTTGTAAATTCTATAAAGACATGTGCTGCTCTACCATAATTAAATAATATCTCCCATTCTGTTCTAATATATGTTCCCCATCCTGGGTTCTTGGCCCATCCTGTAATAATGTTCCCGGTTCTGCCGCTGTTCTCTAACATATTAAAAAGAATATACATCTCACTTTACCGCTCCCCCTCGACGCTCAACATCCTCTTCCACAGCAGACACAGAGGCTAGCAGCTGACATTGGTGTTACATTGGCCTGCCTGTCATGGGCGACGCATGACGTCACTGCTATTCAATTCCCGTGACTGACACGCGACATCAGCTGCCGGCCTCAGATTGCCCGGCGGGTCTCTGCACCAAAATACATTTCAGCTGAATATATATCCCCAGATTCACATCCAGATACAAAAGGTGCTGGCGTCAGTAGGCCCCCTTCCTGCACGGGCTAGGTCGTGGTTGCACTCTCTGGGACTGTGATCGTTACACCCTTGTGCTTAGCTGATTCTTTTTGAGCATGGTGCATTTGGTTAAGTGTACCCCTATTATTTGGGAGGCAGTTCTCTGTGTTTATCAGTCCGAAAAAAAAAGACAACCTGTAAAAATACCCATAGATAATTGTTCTAGCCCCAAATTGATAGCGAATTGAATGCATATGTGAAATACAAAATTGTGAATCACCTAAGGGTCTTCATATTTTTAGTATCCTATAGCAGATTGAATGGTGGTGGAGAGCTCTGGATGCAGCCAATTGCCTTACTGCCAGATACAGGTTCAACCTGAGGTTTGTGAGAATAAGGTTTAGAAAATGGCTGATTTCCTGGGGCGTGAAATATTCTTAGTGTATTTCTCAAAGTTATGATTGCGATACCGGACATGATACTGTTTTTATTTTATTTTTCACATTTATTATTCCTTTAAATATAGTAATTACCAATAAAGCATTCTGTTCCATCCATGAAGACTTTTTTACACCCAAAAAACCATATAAAGTTGTGTGTAGAAGATGGCTCAAGCCTTTGCCATTGATAGTCACTATTTTAATCATGTATTTTAAATTTGTATTGTTCATTTGCTACAAAATTGTTTATCATTTGTGTTCATTCAGATGTGAACAAAAAGCACATTAGGTGAACACACGAAATACGTCAGCAGCCCAAATTGCAAAGTATCAATTATATTGTACAATGCTTCCAAAGTGTTTCAGTATAGAATTCCGGCTGTTTATCCTATAGAGCAGGGTTCAGCAATCACATACACTGCAGCTGCTATGAAACTACAAGTCCCAACATACACTGACAGCTGCCTGACAGAATGCTGAGATATGTACCAAAGGATGAAATGCCTGTGTGCTGTGCTGCTGATAAGGAATTCACAGGATACAGATGAATAGAAATAGAGAGCGGCACACCCATATTTCTTCCTTTGATACATATCGATGTTGGTTTATTGAGCCAGAGGAGCCGCATCAGCTGGGGTATTGCTATCTACAATGATATAGCATTTCTGCTTTTTCACTGCATTACAAGGTGAGTGCCGAAAAACACAATAAAGCCACATACTATTTGGGTAATGCCCTATGTGCACTTTTTGTCAATCCCTAGTCTATTGGAGAATGCTCTGGTATTTTCACAACAGCTGGATGGTCAAAAGTTGCTGATCACATCCTTAGAGGATCCACTGACATACAATTGTTCTAAATACAATTGTACTAATTCTCAACTGAGGTCTTTATGGGTTAAATACCTTGAGTATTCTTATCCATTGACAGCAAATAATGATCTTAAAAATTGTTTTGCATTGAAACAAAAGTATATTTGACTGTGTAGACCATCTCATAGGAGCAAATAACAATGTTACTGGCAGTGCTGGGTCCATCACATGATGAACATCAATGACGTTTGTTGGACCCCCTTGACTATAGTGCGATCTGTTGGGTTTCAGAAGTGGTGCCGTTTAATAGTGCCTTACATTCCAAATGGACGGGTCATGGGCAGAGGTAGATTAAATGTATTTCCACGGTATGCAACATTTCGGGGGCCTGTTAGCCTTTCCATGCATTGTGTTCACACCCTTGTCTTAAGCCATGATTGTAATGAATAGTACAGTTACGCAATATAGTTGGGATCTGTGCCCTGCTCATCTATATCACAGACCAATTCATTGAAATGTATGTGTTTGATCCGCAAATCAAACCAAACTCTCTTAACCCCTTCATGACCCAGCCTATTTTGGCCTTAATGACCTTGCCATTTTTTGCAATTCTGACCAGTGTCCCTTTATGAGGT
Source organism: Ranitomeya variabilis (assembly GCF_051348905.1). NCBI lineage: Eukaryota > Metazoa > Chordata > Amphibia > Anura > Dendrobatidae > Ranitomeya > Ranitomeya variabilis. The sequence goes on along the minus strand of NC_135235.1, from coordinate 114,540,817 downwards.
AATAACTCAGGAACGCTTCAACGGATCCTAGCGATTCTGAGATTGTTTTTTCGTGACATATTGGGCTTCATGTTAGTGGTAAATTTAGGTCGATAATTTCTGAGTTTATTTGGGAAAAAAACGGAAATTTGGCAAAAATTTTGAAAATTTCGCAATTTTCACATTTTGAATTTTTATTCTGTTAAACCAGATAGCTATGTGACACAAAATAGTTAATAAATAACATTTCCCACATGTCTACTTTACATCAGCACAATTTTGGAAACACATTTTTTTTTTTGCTAGGAAGTTATAAGGGTTAAAATTTGACCAGTGATTTCTCATTTTTACAACAAAATTTACAAAACCATTTTTTTTAGGGACCACCTCACATTTGAAGTCAGTTTGAGGGTTCTATATGGCTGAAAATACCCAAAAGTGACACCATTCTAAAAACTGCACCCCTCAAGGTGCTCAAAACCACATTCAAGAAGTTTATTAACCCTTCAGGTGTTTCACAGCAGCAGAAGCAACATGGAAGTAAAAAATGAACATTTAACTTTGTAGTCACAAAAATGATCTTTTAGCGAAAATGTTTTTATTTTCCCAAGGTTAAAAGAAGAAACTAGACCACGAATGTTGTTGTCCAATTTGTCCTGAGTACGCTGATACCTCATATGTGGGGGTAAACCACTGTTTGGGCGCACGGCAGGGCTCGGAAGGGAAGGAACGCCATTTGACTTTTTCAATGGAAAATTGGCTCCAATCTTTAGCGGACACCATGTCGCGTTTGGAGAGCCCCTGTGTGCCTAAACATTAGAGCTTCCCAACAAGTGACCCCATTTTGGAAACTAGACCCCCCAAGGAACTTATCTAGAAGCATAGTGAGCACTTTAAACCCTCAGGTGCTTCACAAATTGATCCGTAAAAATGAAAAAGTACTTTTTTTTCACACAAAATTTCTTTTAGCCTCAATTTTTTCATTTTCACATGGGCAACAGGATAAAATGGATCCTAAAATTTGTTGGGCAATTTCTCCTGAGTACGCCGATACCTCATATGTGGGGGTAAACCACTGTTTGGGTGCACGGCAAGGCTCGGAAGGGGAGGCGTGCCATTTGACTTTTTGAATGGAAAATTAGCTCCAATCGTTAGCGGACACCATGTCGCGTTTGGAGAGCCCCTGTGTGCCTAAACATTGGAGCTCCCCTACAAGTGACCCCATTTTGGAAACTAGACCCCCCAAGGAACTTATCTTGATGCATAGTGAGCACTTATAACCCCCAGGTGCTTCACAGAAGTTTATAATGCAGAGCCGTGAAAATAAAAAATAATTTTTCTTTCCTCAAAAATGATTTTTAGCCCAGAATTTTTTATTTTCCCAAGGGTAATAGGAGAAATTGGACCCCAAATGTTGTTGTCCAGTTTGTCCTGAGTACGATGATACCCCATATGTGGGGGTAAACCACTGTTTGGGCGCACGGCAGGGCTCGGAAGGGAAGGCACGCCATTTGGCTTTTTGAATGGAAAATTAGCTCCAATCATTAGCGGACACCATGTCGCGTTTGGAGAGCCCCTGTGTGCCTAAACATTGGAGCTCCTGCACAAGTGACCCCATTTTGGAAACTAGACCTCCCAAGGAACTAATCTAGATGTGTGGTGAGCACTTTGAACCCCCAAGTGCTTCACAGAAGTTTATAACGCAGAGCCATGAAAATAAAAAATAATTTTTCTTTTCTCAAAAATGATTTTTTAGCCCACAATTTTTTATTTTCCTAAGGGTAACAGGAGAAATTGGACCCTAAAAGTTGTTGTCCAGTTTCTCCTGAGTACGCTGATACCCCATATGTGGGGGTAAGCCACTGTTTTGGCACACGTCGGGGTCCGGAAGGAAAGTAGTGACATTTGAAATGCAGACTTTGATGGAATGGTCTGCGGGCATCACGTTGCATTTGCAGAGCCCCTGATGTGCCTAAACAGTAGAAACACCCCACAAGTGACCCCATTTTGGAAACTAGACCCCCGAAGGAACTTATCTAGATGTGTGGTGAGCACTTTCAACCCCCAAGTGCTTCACAGAAGTTTATAACGCAGAGGCGTGAAAATAAAAAATAATTGTTCTTTCCTCAAAAATTATGTTTTAGCAAGTAATTTTTTATTTTTGCAAGGGTAACAGGAGAAATTGGACCCCAACAGTTGTTGCCCAGTTTGTCCTGAGTACGCTGGTACCCCAAATGTGGGGGTAAACCACTGTTTGGGCGCAAGTCGGGGCTTGGAAGGGAGGGAGCACCATTTGACTTTTTGAATGCAAGATTGGCTGGAATCAATGGTGTCGCCATGTTGCATTTGGATACCCCTGATGTGCCTAAACAGTGGAAACCCCTCAATTCTAACTTCAACACTAACCCCAACACACCCCTAATCCTAATCCCAACTGTAGCCATAACCCTAATCACAACCCTAACCCCAACACACCCCTAACCACAACCCTAACCCCAACACACCCGTAACCCTAATTCCAACCCTAACCCTAATCCCTAACCCTAATCCCAACCCTAACCACAACTGTAACCCCAACACACCCCTAACCCTATCCGTAACCCTAACCACAAGCCTATTCTTAACCCTATTTCCAACCCTAGCCCTAATTCCAACCCTAACTCTAATTCCAACCCTAACCCTAAGGCTATGTGCCCACGTTGCGGATTCGTGTGAGATTCTTCCGCACGATTTTTGAAAAATCTGCAGGTAAAAGGCACTGCGTTTTACCTGGGGATTTACAGCAGATTTCCAGTGTTTTTTTGTGCGGATTTCACCTGCGAATTCCTATTGAGGAACAGGTGTAAAACGCTGCGGAATCCGCACAAAGAATTGACATGCTGCGGAAAATACAACGCAGCATTTCTGCACGGAATTTTCCGCACCATGGGCACAGCGGATTTGGTTTTCCATAGGTGTACATGGTACTGTAAACCTGATGGAAAACTGCTACGAATTTGCAGCGGCCAATCCGCTGCGGATCCGCGGCCAATCCGCTGCGGATCCACGGCCAATCCGCTGCGGATCCGCAGCCAAATCCGCACTGTGTGCACATGCCATAACCCTAACCTTAACCCTACCCGTAACCCTAACCCTACCCCTAACCCTACCCCTAGTTCTAACCCTAGTTGAAACCCTAACCCTAGTGGAAAAAGAAAAAAAAATAATTTCTTTATTTTATTATTGTCCCTACCTATGGGGGTGATAAAGGGGGGGGGTTATTTATTATTTTTTTTATTTTGATCGCTGTGATAGAACCTACCACAGCGATCAAAATGTACTTGTAACGAATCTGCCGAACGGCAGATTCGGCGGGCGCACTGAGCATGCGCCCGCCATTTTGGAAGATGGCGGCGCCCATGGAGAAGACGGACCGACACCGGGAGCCTCGGTAAGTTTAAGGGGGGGGAGATCGGGGCACGGGGGGGGCGTCGGAGCATGGGGGGGTGACATAGGAGCACGGGGGGAGCGGACAGGAGCGCGGGGGAGCAGAGCACAGGACGGAGGGGACTACGGGACAGATCGTTGGCTTGGGGGGCGATCGGTGGGGTGGGGGGGTTCACTTCAGTATTTCCAGCCATGGCCGATGATATTGCAGCATCGGCCATGGCTGGATTGTAATATTTCACCATTTTTTTAGGTGAAATATTACAAATCGCTCTGATTGGCAGTTTCACTTTCAACATCCAATCAGAGCGATCGTAGCCACGAGGGGGTGAAGCCACCCTCCCTGGGCTGAAGCACCACTCCCCCTGCCCCTGCAGATCGGGTGAAATTGGAGTTAACCCTTTCACCCGATCTGCAGGGACGCGATCATTCCATGACGCATACGCTGCGTCACAGGTCGGATTGGCACCGACTTTCATGACGCAGCGTATGCGTCAAAGGTCGGGAAGGGGTTAATGCAATTTTCTTTTTGCAGGCCATTAGTGTGAAAACAATCTTAGGCTATAATGTGTCTGTATGCTATCAGTGAAAACAAAATGGAGAGCAGAGATACATGCAATGTCCGACTAGGTTGCCGAAGGCCTACCAGTAACATTGATTCTTGGGGCCAACTTGTCAGCAACATGCAAAATGAATCTAACCCTAGCACGCAAATTTACTTTTGCATCTATGTAATATTAATTTGGCTAGTTTGTTTAATGAGTGATCTATTGATTAACCTCTTCATGACAGGAGGTTTTCACTTTTTGCTCCCCTTCCTCTCAGAGCCATAATGTACTGGAATACGGGAAAAAAATTCCAAGTGCCGTGAAATTAAAAAAAAAGTGCAATTTCACAGTTTGTTTTATTTTCACTATGTTCACTAAATGCTAACATTGACCTGTCATTATGATTCTCCAGGTCATTATGAGTTCATAGACATTAAACATGCAAAGGCTCTTTTTTATTTAAGGGGTGAGAAAAAAAATCTAAACTTTGGTTAAAAAAGGTGCCATCTTCCGACACCTGTAGTGTCTCCATTTTTCGTGATCTGGGGCTCGTTGAGGGCTTCTTTTTTGTCTGCCTAGCTGATGTTTTTACGGGTACCATTTTTGTGTAGATGCGATCTTTTGATAGCCCATTATTGCACTTTATTGCAATGTAGCAGCGATCAAAAAAAGTAATTCTGGCGTTTTTAATTTTTTTCTCGTTATGCCATTTAGCGATTAGGTTAATTCTTTTTTTATATTGATAGATCGGGCGATTCTGAAAGCGGCAATACCAAATATGTGTATATTTGGGTTTTTTATTGTTTTATTTTGAGTTGGGCAAAAGGGGGGTGATATGAACTTTTATATTTTTTTCATTTTTTTTAAAAACTTTTTATTTACTTTTTGCATGCTTCAATCGTCTCCATGGGAGACTAGAAGCTGCAGTTGTCAGATCGGCTCTTTTGTGTGTAGCAGAAATGCTCACTTGCTATCAGCACCAACCATCAGGCGGCGCTCGTAGCAAACCGGAAATGAATACTATAGAGTTCTCCTGGAGACCTCTGGTTGTCATGCCAACCCATTGGTGACCCGTGATCACGTGACGGGGTCACCGATTGGCAGGATTGTTAGAGGCCATGTCAGCTGTTCAAAACAGCTGATATGTGCTGGAAAGATGTGGGCTCAGCGCCGAAGCCCACATCAAAGGGATTGATTCCGATATTGGGGTATTATTACATCCAATGTTGGAAAGGGGTTAAAATGCACTTTATTCATGGGTAAACCCCTTTAAACGTAGTGACGTAAAACATACATGGAGACAGAGTGACACAGCAAATCATAACCATGTTGAAACATATGCCAGAATAATGCATCATGTAATTACACTAATACTCTATACCCATAATCTTTTTCTCTTATGTTTAGAAATATTAAATGTCACAATCATTCCTGTAATACCCTTCATTTCCCAGGCTAATAGCAGCCTGTAGAACATTCAGAGATATACATTTAGATTATTAAGATTTTCGTTCAATTTAAGATATAAAGATTCCATTATGCAAAAGCAAAACGCTTCTCTGTGAAGCATGTCTGAATTTATTCCTGGTAATTGTCTTCAATCTCTTCTAGGACTAATCATTTAAAATCAAAATCCTTGTGTCCCCTCTCAAACACATGTTGCATTCATTTTTTTCTTTTTCTGTCATCTTTTTTCATAGTACTCCAAATAACTAAAGCAATTGTTACCATCCACCTCTCGTGTCTCCCCTTTTCCTCATAGTTTGTAAGCTTGCGAGCAGGGCCCTCATTCCTCCTGATATCTATTTTGAACTGTGATTTCTGTTATGCTGTAATGTCTATTGTTTGTACAAGTCCCCTCTATAAGTTGTAAAGCGCTGCGGAATATGTTGGCGCTATATAAATAAAAATTATTATTATTATTATTATTATAGTACTGTTTGTGCACTTTTTAAAATTTTTTTGATGCAAACTTTCTAATAGGGAATCACTGTTCATTTAATCTCACCTTTACTGTGCATGATGTCTGCTCATATATTCCATACCGCAAGGGGAGTTCAACATGTATATAACATTTTGATTATTACAAGTTTGAAACGCTTTTAGGGTAGTATTGTTGCCACACATTAAGTGGCATACCTCGCTCCCTTTGGTAAAGTAATTGCAGTTCTGACAATTGATGCATGCAAATGTATCTCTTTGTCAAACTTGTCACATCAGGTGGTTTAACGTCATCTCTGACAAATTGGCCACAGAGTTCCTTTTCCAATTATACACCTTAAGCATTCCTTGAACATAGGATCATATTAAAGGGAATCTTTCAGCAGATTTTTATTTTTTAATCTGAGAGCAGCATGAGATAGGGGCTGAGACACTAATTTCAGGGATGTGTGCTGTTGTTTCAATACAATGAATGTTTTATCAGCTGGAGATTATCACTGCCAAACTAGCTCCTGCGTGCATCCTGGTCCAAACATCTCCCAGCACTGATTAGCAGCTTACTGCGAATATACTGAGCAACATACACAATGTAGTAAACTTCAAATGAGCGGTGTGAGGGGGTCAGCTTTCTGAGCTCTGCTACAATCTCTATCTAAAAACTCTGATTGTGTCACAACTGCTGCACCCAGTAAACTAAGTGATACATCAATGGAATAAGGGTCTCGTTCTCTACTGTCATGAATCCCCAATGGCTAGGGATAGCACAGGATAAGCAAAGTATAATAAATATCGGACGAGCTCTAGGGTTATGGAACCTGGGCTGACCGCTGCCCTACGCCTGACAAACGCAACTAGAGATAGCCAGGGAGCGTGCCTGCGTTGGTTCTAGATGCCACGCACCAGCCTAAGAGCTAACTAGTACTGCAGAGAAAACAAAGACCTCACTTGCCTCCAGAGGAATTAACCCCAAAGATATAGTTGCCCCCCACATGTATTGACGGTGAAATGAGAGGAAGGCACATACACAGAGATGATGTATATAGCTTTAGCAAATAGAGGCCCGCTGAAAACTAGAAAGCAGAATGACACAAAAGGGGACTGAGCGGTCAGCAAAAAACCCTAATCAAAAAAACCATCCTGAGATTACAAGAACCCATGTGCCAACTCATGGCACATGGGGAGAACCTCAGTCCACTAGAGCAACCAGCTAACAAAGAGACATTCTAAGCAAGCTGGACAAAAAACCAAACAACTGAAAATCAGCACTTAGCTTATCCTGAAAGATCTGGGAGCAGGTAGGCAGGAACCAAACAGAGCACATCTGAACACATTGATAGCCGGCAAGGGAAATGACAGAGAGGCCAGGTAAAATAGGAAACACCCAGCCTCTGATGGACAGATGGAAACCAAAGGCCGCAACCCACCAAAGTCACCCAGTACCAGCAGTAACCACCAGAGGGAGCCCGCAAACAGAATCCACAACACTCTACATTATGGTGTTTTCAGATGAGGTAATAAAACCTGATGACAGATTCCCTTTAAGAGTCACACTTCAATATATCACTGTATTTGTATCAAGTTTATAAAAGTTTTCTTACTGAATATGGATGACAATTGCTTGTGGCTATCAGTGCCACACAATTCCAAACTGTGTCAGTTGGAATGTAACAGACAGTTGGACTTTACCACTTCTGGGACTTGTTGTACACCCTGGTGAATATGCTTGCATTGACTCTCTCTGTATGCTGATTTAAAGGAGTAAAGATGTTTGTATGTTGGGTCTTGTCATGGTGTCTATCATTTTACTTTACATGTCCTCTTTTGGTTGCATCTGTGACCGAGTCTCTGGTGAGACCCTTGGAAAGTTGTAGAACTTTTTGTTGGAAATTTGCATAAAACTAGAAAACCCTTTTGAGCAAGTAATTGATGATAGCTCAATGATTAGTAAAAGTAATTGTGGGGTAAATTTATATCCCGCTATAAGATGAATTAGGGGAAAATCTAGCAGCCGTATAAATCTAAAAAGGATTGCAAAGCAATACTCGGACTGGCCATTGGCTCTCCCAGCAAGAGCAGGACAGCATGTATTTCTATGAAGCTGTCACGCTCAGGCCGGGAAAGCTGACAGCCTGTCTCAGCATTGCGTTGCGATCCTTGTCTGAGTTATACAGCCTTGTCACCTTCCCTTCAGAGTAAGGCCGGAGTCACACTACCGTACAATATGGACGAGTGCTATGCGAGAAAACATTGCATAGCACTCAGACCAGTGTTAATCTATGGGGCAGCTCCCATCACCGTATTTTTTCTCAGGCGTATTCTCGTCAATCCAAGCCTATGGGTGCGAGAAAAACTTGGACACCGCACAGACCATCTGTGTGATTTGTGAGAAATGCGCACACATTTTCCTCTTTTCAGCCCATTGAGCTATTAAATTCAATGGGGAAAGCCAGTGAGAAATGTTAAGCCATACGCATGTCATACGGATGTCATACGAATACAATACGAATACAAAAATTGCATCATCACATTGTAAACGCATTACAGATTTATGTCATACTTTACATTTCATTTGTAACGTAGATGCATTAGGTGGTGAGCATCTGCTAACTGCATGGGTTTGTTGATACATCATTCTTCACATACTTGAACTAAGACATATGTTGCATTTGTCAATCCCAAGATATAACTAATGAAGGTTAGTTCACTTGATTAGGAGCAGGATGGTAGCAATTAAGTGTTCACTCTTTGGAACATATATCCCATTAGTTATGGTATTCTCTAGTGCAGCTCTTCCCTATATCTCTATTCTTTCAATAGAAGAAACATAGATAATAAGTATATTGTGCAGCAGTCATTGTGATGAAGTGATATTGCTTTTAACTTCAAGATACTTTAAATTCAGCATGAATATGCTACATTCGGATTCGTGATAACACAAGCATTTTTCTTAAAATCGGAAAAAATCGATAACATTCGGTAAAGGATAGAATAAAAGCCGGCAATTCATGTGCTGCATACAGAAAAATCACAGCGTGACCGGTTACAATAAAACAGATAGAATAGATATATACACATAAAATACATATACTATAGATTACTCCGGCACACCAAATATTTCCAACAGTTAGTATATTTTTATTATTTGTGTTTCAATTCAGCAAATAGTGGGATGCCATACAAAAAGAAATGATCACAGTTGTAGACATATAGGAGTTGTCCCCAACGTTTCGGCACTTAATTGCCTTTCTCAGGGGGTATTAGTCTATTTGAATTGTGACCAGCAAGGTATGTGGCTCCCTCTTATAGTAGCAGTCTTAACGGCGTCCGGGACAGGGCTCCAGGTGAGGACAGGTTGCCGTGTGCAGGTGTTCTTCCTTGCAGATCCTCTCCAGTTCCATTAGGTTGGATGGTGAACATTGGTGGACAGCCATTTTCAGGACTCTCCAGAGATGCTCAGTTGGGTTTAGGTCAGGGCTCTGGCTGGGCCTGTCAAGAATGGCCACAGAGTTGTTCTGAAGCCACTCCTTTGTTATTTTAGCTGTGTGCTTAGGGTCATTGTCTTGTTGGAAGGTGAACCTACGGCCAAGTCTGAGGTCCAGAGCACTCTGGAAAAGGTTTTCATCCAGGATATCTCTGTACTTGGCCGCATTCATGTTTCCTTCAATGACAACCAGTCTTCCTGTCCCTGCAGTTGAAAAACACCCCCATAGCATGATGCTACCACCACCATGTTTCACTGTTGGGATTGTATTGGGCAGGTGATGAGCAGTGCCTGGTTTTCTCCAAACACACCACTTAGAATAATCACAAAAAGGTCTATCTTTGTCTTATCAGACCAGAGAATCTTATTTCTCATAGTTTGGGAGTCCTTCATGTATTTTTTAGCAAACTCTATGCAGGCTTTCATTTGTCTTGTACTAAAGAGAGGCTTCTTTCTGGCCACTCTGCCATAAAGGCCCGACTGGTGGAGACTGCGGTGATAGTTGACTTTGTGGAACTTTCTACCATCACCATACTGCATCTCTGGAGCTCAGCCACCGTGATCTTGGGGCTCATCTTTACTATTGATGAGCGAATATACTTTTTGCTTGGGTTTTCCCGAGCATGCTCGGGTGATCTCCGAGTATTTGTGACTGCTCGGAGATTTAGTATTTGTTGATGCAGCTGCATGATTAACGGCTGCTAGCCAGCCTGAGTACATGTGGGGGTTGCATGGTTGCTAGGGAATCCCCACATGTAATCAAGCTAACAGTCACAAATCATGCAGTTGCGGCAAGGAAAACTAAATCCCTGAGCAGTCACAAATGCTCAGAGATCACCCGAGCAACGAGTATACTCGCTCATCACTATTCTTTACCACTCTCACCAAGTTTCTTCTCCCACGATTGCCCAGTTTGGGTGGATGGCCAGGTCTAGGAAGACTTCTCGTGGTCCCAAACTTCTTCCATTTAAGGATTATGGAGGCCACTTTGCTCTTAGGAACCTTGAGTACTGCAGAAATTATGTTGTAACCTTGGCCAGATCTGTGTCTTGCCATAATTCTGTCTCTGAGCTCCTTGGCCAGTATCTTTGACCTCATGATTCTCATTTGGTCTGACATGCACTGTGAGCTGTGATGTCTTATATAGACTGGTGTGCGCCTTCCCAAATCAAGTCCTATCAGTTTAATTAAACACAGCTGGGCTCCAATGAAGGAGTAGAACCATGTCAAGGAGGATCACAAGGAAATGGACAGCATGTGACTTAAATATGAGTGTCTGAGCAAGGGGTCTGAATACTTATGACCATGTGATATTTCAGGTTTTCTTCTAATTACATTTGCAAAAATTAATACATTTCTGTATTTTTTACCAAATGTCTGCAATGAAAAAAAAAAGAGTGAATAATTTAAAGTGGTCTGAGTACTTTCCGGACCCACTGTATATGTATATATATATTAGATAGATAGATAGAAGAAAAGCCGCCAATTCATCTGCCGTGTACAGTATAATCACAGCGTGACAGGTTACAATAGATATATACACATTAGGGTGCCAAAGAAAAATGAACTTTGCAAATTGGTAAGTCTTACCCCTCAAATTTGTTCTTTTTGGCATAAGGATTCATCATGTAAAGTACCGTATGTTGACATTAAATTTAGATTTACCACTTGCTCAAGGCATGTGAATTATTTCATGTTTATCATTTTCCACAATATTGTACACACAATAATCAGGTTCCTCGCATCATGTTCTCATACACTTCATGCAGTTAATAGCCCTCTGTGTCTGTACTGTTACATACTTAGGCTGATAATCAGTTCATGCAGCTTTACATGAAGACCCGAGCCTTACACTATGGCTGGTCCAAATAACTAAAGCAATTGTTACCATCCACCTCTCGTGTCTCCCCTTTTCCTCATAGTTTGTAAGCTTGCGAGCAGCAGGGCCCTCATTCCTATTGGTATCTATTTTGAACTGTGATTTCTGTTATGCTGTAATGTCTATTGTCTGTACAAGTCCCCTCTATAATTTGCAAAGCTCTGCGGAATATGTTGGCGCTATATAAATAAAATTATTATTATTATTATCATATCTTTAAATGGATATACTATTTATAAAAAACCTAAAAGTTCAAATCACCCCCCTTTTGCCCAATGAAAATTAAAGGGTTAAAAAAAACCAAAAAAACACATTTGGTATCGCCACTTTCAGAAACGCCCGATCAATCAAAATATGAAATCAATTAATCTGATCGGTAAACGGCATAACATACCATACATAACGCGGGATATGCATGACGATAAATACTAAACAAAACATTTAAAACTGCAATATGATGCGCCATTGAGCAACCAGTAAATGATAACTAATCTAAAAAAAGAAAATTCTAAAATATCTATGACCAAAAAGGAACAAAATTAGGAGGTAAGACCCTCAAAAACTTGCTACTTAATTTTTACCATGCATTTGCTTGTCACCCTAATACACATAGAATACATAGATATATACAGTAGATGTCAGTGACACACACACACACACATATACAGGTCCTTCTCAAAAAATTAGCATATAGTGTTAAATTTCATTATTTACCATAATGTAATGATTACAATTAAACTTTCATATATTATAGATTCATTATCCACCAACTGAAATTTGTCAGGTCTTTTATTGTTTTAATACTGATGATTTTGGCCTACAACTCCTGATAACCCAAAAAACCTGTCTCAATAAATTAGCATATCAAGAAAAGGTTCTCTAAATGACCTATTACCCTAATCTTCTGAATCAACTAATTAACTCTAAACACATGCAAAAGATACCTGAGGCTTTTAAAAACTCCCTGCCTGGTTCATTACTCAAAACCCCCATCATGGGTAAGACTAGCGACCTGACAGATGTCAAGAAGGCCATCATTGACACCCTCAAGCAAGAGGGTAAGACCCAGAAAGAAATTTCTCAACAAATAGGCTGTTCCCAGAGTGCTGTATCAAGGCACCTCAATGGTAAGTCTGTTGGAAGGAAACAATGTGGCAGAAAACGCTGTACAACGAGAAGAGGTGACCGGACCCTGAGGAAGATTGTGGAGAAGGACCGATTCCAGACCTTGGGGAACCTGAGGAAGCAGTGGACTGAGTCTGGTGTGGAAACATCCAGAGCCACCGTGCACAGGCGTGTGCAGGAAATGGGCTACAGGTGCCGCATTCCCAAGGTAAAGCCACTTTTGAACCAGAAACAGCGGCAGAAGCGCCTGACCTGGGCTACAGAGAAGCAGCACTGGACTGTTGCTAAGTGGTCCCAAGTACTTTTTTCTGATGAAAGCAAATTTTGCATGTCATTCGGAAATCAAGGTGCCAGAGTCTGGAGGAAGACTGGGGAGAAGGAAATGCCAAAATGCCTGAAGTCCAGTGTCAAGTACCCAGTCAGTGATGGTGTGGGGTGCCATGTCAGCTGCTGGTGTTGGTCCACTGTGTTTCATCAAGGGCAGGGTCAATGCAGCTAGCTATCAGGAGATTTTGGAGCACTTCATGCTTCCTGGCACCTGCTCACAGTGCCAAAACCACTGGTAAATGGTTTACTGACCATGGTATTACTGTGCTCAATTGGCCTGCCAACTCTCCTGACCTGAACCCCATAGAGAATCTGTGGGATATTGTGAAGAGAAAGTTGAGAGACGCAAGACCCAACACTCTGGATGAGCTTAAGGCCACTATTGAAGCATCCTGGGCCTCCATAACATCTCAGCAGTGTCACAGGCTGATTGCCTCCATGCCACGCCGCATTGAAGCAGTCATTTCTGCCAAAGGATTCCTGACCAAGTATTGAGTGCATAATTGAACATTATTATTTGATGGTTTTTTTTGTTTGTTATTAAAAAACACTTTTATTTGATTGGACGGTTGAAATATGCTAATTTATTGAGACAGGTTTTTTGGGTTATCAGGAGCTGTAGGCCAAAATCATCAGTATTAAAACAATAAAAGACCTGACAAATTTCAGTTGGTGGATAATGAATCTATAATATATGAAAGTTTAATTGTAATCATTACATTATGGTAAATAATGAAATTTAACACTATATGCTAATTTTTTGAGAAGGACCTGTATATATTACATAGATAGACAGAAGAAAAGCCGGCAATTCATTAGTCGAGTACTGTAAAATCACTGCAGGAGCCGACAGGATAGAAGAGATGGATTACATACAGTAAATACAAATAGAATAGGTAGAAATATAGATGTGTGTGACAAATACAGTTGGTACAGTGTGTGTGCAGCTTACTGTACATGTATTTAATTAACAAAAGACTATTTTGGGGAAAAAAATGGCGTGGACTCCCGCGTAATTTTCATAATTAGCAGAGGGAAAGCCGATCGCTGGGGGCTGATATTTGTAGCCTGGGAAGGGGGTAATACACATGGAGCTTCCCAAGCTATTAATATCAGCTCACAACTGTATACTTAGCCTTTACTGGCTAATAAAATGGGGATCCTAAAAATAAATGATGTATGGTCCCCCTATAATTAATAACCAACAAAGGATATGCAGACAGCTGTGGGCTGATATTAATAGCCTATGAAGAGGTCATGGATACTGGCCCCCAGGCTAAAAACATCAGCTCTCAGCCGTGCCAGAAAAGTTGCATCTCTAAGATGCGCCAATTCTGGCTCTCAGCCTTGCTCTTCCCACTTGCCCTGTAGCTGTGGCAAGTGGGGTGATAGTTTGGGGGGTATGATGTCACCTTTGTATTGTCAGGTGACATGAAGCCCTGAGGTTAGTAATGGAGAGGCGTCAATAAAACGCCCCCATTACTAACCCCATAGTCACATTGTGTGAAAACACAATTAAAGTCCTTTAATTGAAAGAATGTCACAGACTCCCTTAATAATCTTAATTAAACCATACTTATGACCTCGGCCATTCCCCTGATGCCCTCGTCATCTGCAAAAGAGTTTTAAAAAAACTAACAACAATATTCCTTACCGTTCTGCAGAGATGCTGCTAATCATTTGTCCCACGACGGGTCCAGCTCTGCTACATTTAGATGGCAGACTGCATGGTTGCATGCTGTGACCATACAGCCTGTCATCCAGCAGAGACACTGAACAGCGTCTGCTACTGCTGCTCAGTATCTCGCGGTGAACTTGTAGGACCTGACTGAAAGTTCTCATGCTCCCGATACCTTCAGAAAGGTCCTGTGAGTTCACAGCCAATTAACTCACTTCACCTTTCTGACTTTAGCACGAGCACCGTTAGAAATTTTCTCACGGCGCTCACGCTAACGTCACAATGGTACCAGAGATGTCAGTGTCTGTGTGTGTGTAATACTTGCAGTACACGTGTGGCAATGTGTGCCGCTCATGTGCCTCATCAGTAGCACACGTCAGGCACCAGGAAAGCAGCGCTACATTAAGTGCTGTTCCCAGAGCCAGGTGCTGAACACGACTCATAATTCTCCCCTGCTCTGCCTGCGATCAGCATGAGCAGGGGAGAAAGATGAGAGTTGTATTCAAGTGATAACAATGACAACAGGCAACGGCTGATGAGACTATTGCTCCCATCAGTCTAAGCCTGCTGCCGGTAATAACAGTGAGAGCAGGAGTATTGTTAAATTGGGGGTACTCAGCAGCCACCACCTACGCTATAAATAAATAAAAAAAACGGTGTGGGTTCCCATGTAATTTCTATAATGATCCATTTAAAACTGTCAGCTGTCAGCTTCAGCAAGGTTGGTTATCAAGAATAGAGGGGTTCGCACACTAGTTTTTTTCAACTATTTAAATAAATAGTTTCAAAAAATGGTGTGGGGTTCCCCCATTTTTGACAACCAGCCTTCCTAAAGCTCACAGCTGGGAGCTGGTATTCTCAGGCTGGTAAGGGGCCATGGATATTGACACCCCCCCCCCCCAGTCTACAAATAGCAGCCTGCAATGTCTGACAACTTCATTCTGCACATGGGCTTCATATAAGTACTAACAGCTGCCCAAATCTGTAGTAACAAATAATAAATGTAATATTTTGCTCTAAATGTACCCTAACATTTATAAAGTGAAAATTTTGACTCAAACAAATGATGCAAACATGTTTTGACTGGCCAACAGGGAAATTAGTGAATCCCCAGTTGGCCTCTATGTAGAATTAGATTCACAGTGCTGATGTAAAGCTTTTCTAGTCTCAAATAAATGATCCAACCAGACTTGGAAAGGCCAACAGGGAAACCGGTAAATTACCTAGGAGGTCCTTGTGTAGGATTGGTCCCAAATGTCTGGTTTAAATTATTTCATTGTTTATTCTGATTCAAATCGATAATCCATCCAAGATTGGATTAGGCCACATATGAATAGGTGAATTCCCAGATGGACTTCTGTTCTTTGCAGAAGAAAGTTGCCTACTTTGTACTCTTACATGTCAGAGAACGTGGGGCGCTCCTTGAAATTTTCATAGTTCAGCTATGTGCACTTTATCACTGACAAATGGAGCTATACTTACAGCTAGGTACACTGTGAAATGTTGTCAGACTGGTTGTGTTTAAGGCTACTTTCACACTAGCGTCGTGCACTGCACACCGCAATGCGACATTGCGGCGCACCGACGCATACTGTGGAAGCGCCGCACAACGGGGGCAGCGGATGCTGTTTTTCAACGCATCCGCTGCCCCATTGTGAGGTGCGGGGAGGAGGGGGCGGAGTTCCAGCCACGCATGCGCGGTCGGAAATGCTGGACACGATGCACCAAAAAACGTTACATGCAACGTTTTTTGGTGGCGACGGTCCGACGCAACACGCTAATGCAAGTCAATGGAGAAAAAGCGCATCCTGCGAGCACTTTAGCAGGATGCATTTTTCTACAAACGACGCATAGCGACGTGCAGTGCACGACGCTAGTGTGAAAGTAGCATAAGATGACCCCCAACTTTTCTAGTTAAAATTTAAAATCTTCTCAAAAGTCGTGGGTTATCTTATAGGGCGAGTGCAGAGCAATTCCGGGTATGGAAAAATGAAAAAGAGCAGCGCTGTGCCCAGAAAAACATGACTCTTTCACCCATCTGGCCCACCCTTGTATCCTATTACCACCTTCTCTAACTCTCAGATCTCGCTCCCGAGGACTGCAGTGAAGCAGGTGTGCATGTGCGAGACATATACTGTAGAGCTACAATTACAGCCAGGAACAGTAAATGTCATTGACAACCCATTAGGCAATGGTTCACTACTATAACCAGGCCAGGTGGTAGTGACACTGCCATAGTTGGTCAAATGTGGTACCTACATCAGGTAAGGCTTATGTACTCTCTTATCTACTAAGTTATCCCCTCTACATCCTCCTCAGTAGATATCTTCCTATCCCCAACAGAAAGAGGCAGAGCTCCCTACTCTGTCCTTTCATACGTGTAAGCTGAAGCGCTGCCATGCTGTCCTACAACCTTGGTGAAAAAAGCCACACAGCAGAGCTGTTGGTCATGGCTAAAATGAAATATACTATTGGATCCTCATCATTTTTGGTGGCCATATTGTTCTGCTGTGGCTGTTTTTTACTGCAGCCAAAAAAAAACAAAAAACCTAATCAATGGCTATATTAAGCCATTGCATATTCATGGCATATTCATTCTGAACCCTGTTTTCTTCCTATTGCTTTTTGGCTAGTATTGGGCAAATCAAATCCAAACCAGATTTTGGGGAAACTCTCTCATCCCTGGTTAAATGTGAATAGAGTCCAAGAGTGTGAAATTGATTGTGCATGTAGCTGGAGGCATATGTATTCACAGAAATGCCTCATCCATATTTTTGTGCATGGCTTATAATGGGTCTGTATGACATTGAGCGAGATTATGACCATGTTCATGAAGTCTATGGTTACATTGAATATTTTTTGTTATTCGGCCCATGATTATTCCCTTTGACTACAATGGAGAAGACTCAAGCATTAAAAGTCATGACTTCTCAGCAGTTTCTATTGCTCTGGCATAGATAGGGGTCGGTGTTGGGACCTGTTCTTTTCAACATATTTATTAATGATCAGGTAGAAGGTTTACACAGTAAAATATCAATATTTGCAGATAATGCAAAAATATGTAAAGCAGTCAATACAAAGGAAGATAGTATTCTGCTACAGATGGATCTGGATAAGTTGGAAACTTGGGCCGAGAGGTGGCAGTTGCGGTTTAACAATGATAAATGTAAGGTTATACACATGGGAAGAAGGAATCAATATCCCCATTATACACTGAATGGCAAACCACAGGGTAAATCTGACAGGGAGAAAGACTTGGGGATCCTAGTTAATGATAAACTTACCTGGAGCAGCCAGTGCCAGGCAGCGACTGACAAGGCAAACAGGATTATGGGGTGCATTAAAAGAGGTCTGAATACACATCATGAGAACATTATACTGCCTCTGT
Organism: Ranitomeya variabilis; assembly: GCF_051348905.1. Taxonomy (NCBI): domain Eukaryota; kingdom Metazoa; phylum Chordata; class Amphibia; order Anura; family Dendrobatidae; genus Ranitomeya; species Ranitomeya variabilis. The sequence goes on along the minus strand of NC_135235.1, from coordinate 114,523,045 downwards.
ACAAATCTCTAGTTAGACCACACATAGAGTACTGTGTACAGTTTTGGGCATCAGTGCTCAGGAAGGATATAATGGAACTAGAGCGAGTACAAAGGAGGGTAACAAAATTAATAAAGGGGATGGGGGATCTACAATACCCAGAGAGATTAACAAAATTAGGATTATTTTTTCTAGAAAAAAGACGACTGAGGGGCGATCTAATAACCATGTATAAGTATTTAAGGGGACAATACAAATATCTCTCCGAGGATCAGTTTATACCAAGGAAGGTGACGGTCACAAGGGGCATTCTTTGCGTCTGGCGTCTGGAGGAGAGAAGGTTTTTCCACCAACATAGAAGAGGATTCTTTACTGTTAGGGCAGTGAGAATCTGGAATTCCTTGCCTCAGGTGGTGATGATGGCAAACTCAGTCAAGGGGTTCAAGAGAGGCCTGGATGTCTTCCTGGAGCAGAACAATATTGTATCATACAATTATTAGGTTCTGTAGAAGGACGTAGATCTGGGGATTTATTCTGACGGAATATAGGCTGAACTGGATGGACAAATGTCTTTTTTCGGCCTTGCTAACTATGTTACTATGTTATTATGTAACTGTTTGATATCTTCAAAGGAATAGTGCTTGAAAAGTCAAATAACTGACCAATAAACTGGATACACAGCTAGAAATTCTGGAAAATGTGTTAATTTGTTGCATTATGAAGTGGAATAGCTTGAAAATATATATTTGCCTAGGATAGAATATAAGGAACCACAAAATAAAATTAATTATTCATAAGGTATTGTTTTTAATTACATTAAATGAAATAATATGTTTTATAAATAGTTTAAGGTTAATGACTAAGGTGAACAGAAAATCTGCATTTACAGTATGGTGCATGCAAAAACAGCTGCCTGAAAGCTTACTGCTTTCCTTCTGACTTCATCCAAGAATGTATTTTATATATATATTTGCTGTAAATATACAGTATGGCAGATGTTGGGAAGAGGTAAATTCTCATTATCTCTCTACCAAGGACAAAATTTAAGGTGATTTGTTTAGATCATGGTAAGCGTGATTTATTTAAATAATGATGAATCTAAAAATAGCCATAAACATTAGATGGATTTTAGCAGAACCAGCTGAACATCTAATGTGTGTGGGGGCCTGTGAAGTAACTCTTCCCTGACAGCAGATTTCATATTGGGCCCATGGATTTCACCATGCCTGATCCTTTTACATTCAGGAGAGATGAGACACTGCTAAGGGTGTTGGCAGCACTCTACTCCCTATCCCTAATCAGAATACATAGATATGGAGCTCAAGAGGAACAGCTTTCCATGACCATTATCTAAAGCGGTGTTTCCCAAACTCAAGTCCTTACGGCCCCAAACAGATCATGTTTTCATGTGATGGAACTATTATCAAGGCATCAGAAATTGCCACATGTTCTTTTACCTGTGCAATACAATGGAAATCCTGAAAACATGATCTGTTGGCGGCCGTGATGACTCGAGTTTGGGAACCACTGATCTAAAATCTATGGCCAGCCATAAGGTGGCCATACATATGCGGTCTGCTGATCACTTGTTATACTGACAGCTATCCCCATGAACACTTTGCTCAATAACGTGCTCAAGTGTTTACAACATGCACAGAGGAGAAAGTCACTACCAGCTTTAGCAATGGCTTTCCTCCTGGATAACAAAATGGTCAGGAAATTAAATTACAGCTAGCCTTTTATCCCCAAATATCATCTGTCTTTGGAGAGAGTCAGTTTTAGTTAACTTTCATTTAATTGTATTGTTATAACATCTTTATTCTCTTCCATTAGATCACCTAAGAAAAAGCATGGAGTCTTTTTAAATCTAAAAAATCTTTTACGTTACTTGGGTAGCTAATTTCAAGTACAAATTATCATTTAGTTGATTGTTTTCATGCTTACAAAATGAAACAGAAGTTAAAGTGTAACTATCATTTTGAAAATGTTTTAAAATATTACAGGGGCAGCTTAGTGTGGCTGATCAGTGGATATCAGGGCCGTGAGTGCTCCACCGATAAAACACTGCTCTGAAGCTTGCAGCTCCTTCATGAGCTTTATGCACAGAACAGTGTAAGTATCAACCTAAATGGAGGTTAAGCAGGCGGCACTGTGGGAAATGAGGAGCCTTGAAGCTTCAGATAAGGTTTTTTGACTAGAAGAAAGTTGCCGTTCTGAAGCTATAAAGCTATAATTATATATCTGAAGCTCCAAGGCTCCTCATTTCGAACAGCGCAGCCCGCCTAACATGAGTCTCTCCATTCTGTTAAATACACATCGGGAAGATATTTCCTCCAGCTTTGAGGCAGCAGCAGTGGATATTCACACACTTAAACAGGTACTTGTGAAGGTACAATACACTTAAACAGGTATTGTACCTTCACACCACACCACCAGTTGATAACAACCACCAACCTAATGGTTCTTTTTTTTAAAATGGCACTGCCCTATTGTGTGCACTTTTACTCCTCTCTAGAGTTCTTCAGAACAGTGTAAGAGCTCAATAATAAGTGTATAGGTTCATACACATCTCTCTAAAAGTGAATGAAAAGAGCCACAGACTGACTACTGAGCTCAGTCACAGCTCATGCAAGAGTTCCACACTTCAGAGCATTTTTTTTTTATAGATTGGTGGGAGCCTCAGGATCCGGACACCCACCCATCGGTAACACTATGCATCGCCTCTAACATATATAGGCCCCGATTCATCATTGCCTTTGCACATGTTTTTTATTTTGACCCAACTTATTAATCTATTTTTTTTAAGTCTGTTTTATATGTGCTTGCCTGATTTTTTTTTGTCTAGGATTTTTTTTTTGAGTCTAGCAATTCCAGATGTTCTTGTCTTATTCATCAATTAGGACTTCTAAAAAGTTGCAAAATTTGGCACACCTTCACTTCAGTCCTCCTTCAGTAAGCCAAATCTTTGATGCACTTTTTGCAGCTTTTGGTGCCAACTTGTGTCTTTTAGCACCAAAAGTTGTAATAGCAGTTAAAAACAGGAGGAAAGTCCATCTTTGACTATGTGAAAAATTATCGAATCCTTCTACTCCATTTTGATGAATTTGGTGCCAAAAATTGCAACTCTTACCACAAGACAAGAAAATTCAAACAAAACAATTCCACCTGCTCCCCCACAACACCTCAGAAAAGCTTCACTTTAAGATTGTGAATCTCTTCCTATACTTTGGCACTATCTATAAGAAGGTGTCCTAAAGAACAATCAGAGGTGATCTTCAATAACTATTTTTTAGATGCGATGCTCAACAATTTTGAAATGCAAAACATTGAAACTAAATGCAAATTATATTTGTGTCATTTTACCATGATTTCTGGGGAAAATCTTAAAATATTCCCAGAGCGATGGAGTGCCAAAAATGTAATTTTCTGTAGGATCATCTACTATATAATTGTCTAAGGGTCACATCCGTCTGTCTGTCCTTCTGTCTGTCACGGATATTCATTGGTCGCGGCCTCTGTCTGTCATGGAATCCAAGTCACTGATTGGTCTCGGCAGCTGCCTGTCATGGCTGCCGCGATCAATCAGCGATGGGCACTGTCTGATTAGTCCCTCCCCTACTCCCCTGCAGTCACTGCCCGGCGCCCTCTCCATAATCCCCTTCCCCTCCAGTCACCTCTCACACAGGGTTAATGGCAGCGGTAACGGGCCGCGGTGTAACGCACTCCATTACCGCTGCTATTAACCCTGTGTGTCCTTAACTATTTACTATTGACGCTGCCTATGCAGAATCAATAGTAAAAATGTCATGTTAAAAATAATAATAAAAAAAAACCCTGCTATACTCACCATCCGCCGCCTTTCGCGCTTATCGCGACGCTACGGTGACCGCTCCATGCAAGCGGCAAGTTCCGGTCCCAATGATGGTACGCCAGAAGGACCTTCCATGATGTCACGGTCATGTGACCGCGACGTGATCACAGGCCCTGCGAGAAGGACCTTCCATGATGTCACGGTCATGTGACCGCGACGTCATCACACCCTGGGACCGGAAGCTGATGCCTGCACCGTGCACAGGACCAGGACTTCAACGGGCCTTCGGAGCGTGAGTATATGTTTATTTTTTATTTTAACTCTGTATACTACGTGGCTCTGTGCTGTATACTCCATCGCTGTGCAATATACTATGTGGCTGGGCAATATACTACGTACGTGGCTGGCCAATATACTACTTGGCTGGGCAATATACTACGTGGCTGGGCAATATACTACGTACGTGGCTGGCCAATATACTACGTGACTGGGCAATATACTACGTGGCTGGGCAATATACTACGTGGCTGGGCAATATACTACGTGGCTGGGCAATATACTACGTGACTGGGCAATATACTACGTGACTGGGCAATATACTACGTGGCTGGGCAATATACTACATGACGGGGCAATATACTACGTGGCTGGGTAGGCAATATACTACATGACGGGGCAATATACTACGTGGCTGGGTAATATACTACGTGGGCTGTGCAATATACTACGTGGCTGGGCAATATACTGCGTGGACTGTGCAATATACTACGTGGCTGGCCAATATACTACATGGACATGCATATTCTAGAATACCCATTGCATTAGAATCGGGCCACTATCTAGTTGAAGTATAAGCACCAATTACTGTATGGAGCTCCATTGTTTTGCATGCACAATGATTGTGTAATGATTACCTTTTCAGGCAAGAACAATCATATTTTTATCTAAAATCCATTACTTAATTACACAAATATACACAGAAATCAGCAAAGATGTAAACAGGTTAATTAGTGGGAAACAGCAACAACTGAGGCATGTAGTGGAATAATTAAAATAAACTGTTCATTTATCATTGCAAATATTCCGATTGCCAAATGAGTGTTGTGTACATAATTAAAACAATGAATGTAATGTCATGATTGGAGATTTCCTGCTGTTCCATTTTCATCAGTCACCCTGTGATGAGACAGGACCTCTTTAACAGGAACGAGTCAAAAAATAACCTATTATTTAAATCAAGTTTTTGTGTTTACATTCTTTTTTTTTTACTTTCGGAAATGTGTTTATTTTCCATGTAACAATCTTTATTTAAAAAATAGAAATCTTTTAGTTTTCACGCTAGCCACTGGGTTTTTTTTCATGCACTGTCTTCATTTTGTTTTAGGCAATCCACATGTACAATACCTATAATGATCAGACATTGATCCTTTCTTTTGTATTGAAATGTCTAACGAGCCTGTGAAGGGAGGGAGAGTAGGGTCAGCTGTGACATCCATTCATGTAGATATAAAGTGCATGCAGGATATAACCCTGGAGACAAGTGTGCAAGCAACGATTGTTTCACGTCCTCAGATGATGGAAGCTAGATACCATGAAACCATATGTATGTGGATGTTTTTTGTAGGAACATGACTGAGACAAAGAAGTTTGAATATTTTCCACTGGGCATTTCCTAACAGTGAACTATTTTTAGTACCCTAATGTCTGCAATATTTGCTCCCAAACTCCCTCTCTACTCCAGAGTGACATCTCTATTGACCCTCCAGATGACAATTTCTGCCACCATCAATGAAGTAAAAGGGAGGGGATGGGGTAGAGATGATTGGACCAACCAAGTTTTTCCTGGGAAATTCGATTAATGGAGAAGTTTTTCTCCACAAATGTAATATCCCTTACTGTGCCCTGGGCTCTCTCCAGACCCCATAGCATATTAACCGTAACATGTAAAAAAAAAACCCTTAAATTCACCTCACCTCTCAGCCCCTCTGCTACTCACTGCCACCATTCCAATGTTTGCCACTTTTTCCAATCTGCCACTGCTTTCATTAGAATTTTTGATCCTCTCTCGATGTACTTCCAGATGTCATGGCACCCAGGAGGGTTCTGAGCAAGCACATGATAGGTCAATGGCGCACATGATGCTTGTTGAACTCCTGCTTCGAACCCTCCCAGGAGCCATGACACCCTCGCACTGTGCCGAACCGAAGATTCCAACGTGAGTAGCGGAGGATTAGAAGATGCAGTTAGGACTAGACAAGTGGCGGTAAGGGGAGCATAAGGATGTTTTTAATATTTATTGGCATATTATGGTTCAGAAAAATCTTGCTGAATCCATGCGGAAATGTGTGGAAAAAACCTGCATTTTTCCAAATGCAGATTTTCGTAAATTTAGGTAGAATACAATTTCACACAAATTTTCTTGCTCATCTCTAGTGGGAGCATTTTCCACAGAGACACGTTACCATTATGGAACTTCCGGTCGTCACCTGTAATGACAGATTCAAATATCTTTTTCTCCATCAGTTTCCAAATAAGAGCATCCCCTATGTAGGCTAGCAGAAAACTAGTAAAACATATTTAAATATGTCTAGTATATATGTAGAATTAAGTATTGACCCATTAATTAGGTAAATAAAATGGTGGCTTAGTGGTTAGCACTGTAGTGTTGGGGTCCTGGGTTCAACTCCCACCAAGGTCAACATCTGCAAGGAGTTTGTAAATTCTCACCGTGTATACGTGGGTTTCCTCCCACACTTTATTTGGGATCAATGGGGTGGAATTGTGAAATTGGTAGCAGAAAGAAGAAACATTGTGTCACCTTGTTAGTGTAAAGTACCTGTGAAAATCTTTCATCTAAAACCAGTAAAGAATATAAAAAAAAAGAAAACACAATTAGCGCTGTCTGCCGCGGTCAAAACTTTTTGCATATTTCCTGTAAAATCTATCTTTGGTTGTAAAGATATGCTTCAGAATATAGCAATTTTCAACGTAACCATTAATTACAGAAGGAGTTGCCCAATAATACTTGCTGTTTGGCACTGCAATATTAAAGCACTATAGAAAGTAGCAGGACCGTGCATTATAGCAGTCTATTTTTCTGATATAACACAGAACAAAGGGTATTTTCCCAAAACAGTCAATGGGAAGCTCAAGGATTATAGTAAATTCAGCAGTAATTGGAGATAATTAGTAAATTAATATTTTATGAAATTTAATTGTAACAGTATTTCTTGCCAACAGAATGATAGATACAACATTTAACAGCAAGGTTAATTCAGTTAACTGCAGTAGAGAAATAGAGCTGGGTAAACTTAATATAATTTTTAATCGTGCCAGTATTTGCTCTCATTTGGCATCTGTCTGTAATTTTTGTATTTTAAATAGCTCATGGTTGATCATCTAGGATCAGAGCCAGCCATACACATACCTTTAATCCATAAAATATAGCTGGTTGTGTTTTTTAATATATAATCAACATGTGTAAACAGGCTGTCGATCACTGCATGAATGTGAAAAACGCTTGTTTACCTAGTGAAATGTTCTTTTGCATGGCAAAAAAGATAATTGTTCTCGGCAGTGCATCATCCGATGTAAACAAGACTCGTCACTGCCAAGAACAATGGCAGCCTATATGGATCTATTGCAGATCTACTGCAGATCACTTAGTACGCATTACTTACTTTGGTCTGCCTGTGTAAACAGGCTATTAAATGACCACCGTAAGGTAAAAAGTTTAGTTATTGATGGTTGTTTAGTTCTGTCAGTCTAGGTAAATGAACCTGTACTAGTAGAGGTACTGCTGTACTTGCTTAATAGGTTTAATGTGCTTAATAAATAAGTACATATGACCATTGAATGCAAAAAGGCCCTCATATTGTGACCTTATAATAGTCCATGAGCCAAGAACCAAATTTGATGATATCGGTACCAAGCGGAGTGACTAATTCTCTTTGGTATTTTTAGGTAGATGCATGTCTGTAGTTTATTTTTTGATATGATAGCCCTTACATATACGTAGCTTATTAACCCCTTCAGCCCTAGGCCTATTTGTACCCAAGTGCCTAAGCCAATCTGACCTGTGCCACTTCATGGGCTAATAACTTTGGAACGCTTTCACCTATCCAAGCCATTCTGAGATTGTTTTCTCGTGACATATTGTACTTCACGTCAGTGCTAAATGGGAGTCAATATATTTTACCTTTCTATATAAAAAAATGCTAAATATTCGGAAATTTTGGAAAAATCGGCAATTTTTTAACTTTGAAATTCTCTGCTTTTTACAAAAATACTGATACCCCCCCATAATAGTTATTAATTTACACTCCCCACATGTTTACTTCATATTGGCATCATTTTGAAAATGAAACCTTATTGTTTTACGACGTAATAGGGCTTATAGTTTTATGCGCAATTTTTCACATTTACAGCAAAACCCACTTTTCAAAGGACCAAGTCACTTCTGAAGTCACTTTAAGGGGCTTACATAACAGAAACCACCCATAAATTACCCCATTTTGCAAACTACACCCCTAAAGCCTATAAAACAACAACATGAAATGAGCAAAAAAGTGGCCGAATAAAACAACAACCCGCACCTTGTCTTAGTTTTATTGTGACATGCAGTGGAAGTTTAAGAGTAGACTGTTTAAGGTAGGAATGGAATAACGGTGACTTATTATCTTAAATGCACATGATGTCTTCCAACTTCAACCCACCTAAAAAGAAATACAAAAACACATAAATGAACGAATATATGCATAGCAATGTAAAAAATGATTTTCTATGTATATGTTCCATATTTTTGAGCTTTTTTTAACTGCCTCGGACTTTAAAAGCCATGAAGTAGCTAAAAGAAGTGACCTGGGAATTCTAAAGGTGGCTTCTGATGGAATCCACTCACTATTTTATATATGTAGTTATTTAAAAAAAAATACAAAAAAAGAAGGCAAAGCTGCAGCAAAAATGATCAAAAGAGTACCAAAGAAGTTTTTCCTAAATAGTCTTTGCCTTCAAAAACTCAGTTGGTGGGGGCCACAGGGAAATTGCCCCCTTTTGCCCATGCTATGATTTGAGTCTACCTGTGGTACTTAACCTACTAGGCACACTTGACTGAACTGATTGTTCTTCATGGTACTCTACCAATAGTTCATTGGTTTACTATGCGTCACAACTGACATTAGCTGATAAACAATTGGCAAAGAACATGACACAACAATCTTATGGTATCAGACACGCTACAGATTGTGTCTCAGAATTGGAGTCAGCCAAGGCTTTATGTAATGTACATGTATTTTAACTATTTTGTTATTAATGGTGTTGAATGGTATTGAAAAATGCCCACCAAAAAAGTCGATTCTGTAGAGCAGGGTAGGGGAATCTCTTTTCTACCATGGGCCACTGGATATTTATACCAAAAAAAGCAGTAAAGCCGCACCCTATAATTATATAGTCTCGGACCGAAAGGTTGCCACAGAAGGCAGAATAAATATGTGAGCTGCTTTTCACTATCTGGTGTGGCGCTGTCCTTTTCTTCAGTTTGGATTTGGATATTTATACCATCCTTCACGGGCAATACAAATTGCGCTCTAACTCTGTCCATAAAGTACGTCCTGACTCTCGTGTCTGGATGTAATCTTTCCTTGCATGCGACTCTGCATTGAGTAGTGAACACCTTGTGCACTTGCTCATAGAGGAGGAAGAAATGAATTGGCTTGTGGCCGTGAAAATACTGCGGCCCAAGCACTGCGGTCCCTGGAAATCTCCCTTGGGGCCGGATAAAAGGTCATCGAGAGCCGTAAACAGCCCATGAGCCTTAGGTTCCTCATCCGTGCTGTAAAGTCGTAACAAAAGTGAAGCATATGGTAATTGTATCTTATGCTTCCATTTTTTTCTAATGAAATCTTTGAAAAACAAGCTGGCTATTTATACAAGAGAAATGACAACAGGCATGTATGCTTCTTAATGTACAATGCTTTAACAAACCAACAAAGAATATCTATTTCAATGTCGAATAAAATCTAAATGTTGTTTTAGCTTAAAACACAAGACAAATGCTACACGCATATACTATTATAATATCTTCAGCACAAAGTGTGAAAAGCTATTTCAGTTTGGCATCACGCTGTACATTGTCTGTAGAGAGGCTTTTTAATTCCGCACAAGCTTATGTAGTCCATTCACCGTTCGGAGTCAGCACTTATGAGAAACTCATTGTTATCCTAGAGCTGGGCTCTCCTTTCATCTTTCAAGTGTTTTTACTTTAACCTGGCTTTTCAAATATCAATCAGAGAGAAGTACTAAAATATAACTTTTTCTCCTATAATTGAAAGGCTGTCAATTCCCCTAATAGAAACAATGAATAAGCAAAGCAAACATTCTCCTGAACCAATGCATATGTCAGTCTGCTCAGTATAAAACATGGAAATGAATAAATAAAATAACTCAAAGGGGGGGGGGGGTAATGGCTAGATCTCACCAGCTTTAGATCTGAAGAGATACTTCAAAACTTTAAAGTGGAGTAATTACAAGCAATGAATTGGGGCTTCGTATGTACGTGGCAGACTAAAATGGCTCTTTAAATACTAAAAAGTCCACTTCAAAAAATAAACACTGAAGTTCAGTATAATATAAAGTACTTGCCTGTGTTCAGGGACATGGTAAAACAAAATTCAGAAGTCAGCAGGAGATACATTAGAGTGAAGAGCACATCATTTACATACTTTGATCTTCAAGGATTTTTCCAGTCTGTAAAAGTTATGCCCAAATGAAAATTTAATAGTAAGTTAGATAACGTACTAATGTATTCCTTTTAATACCTTGTTCCTCTTAGCAGCTCCAGTCCCAGGACACTGCCAATGTGCTTCCATTTCTGTGCTGGATACAAGACATTGTTTACTGTGTTGACACTTGTCTGGACCACTGTGTGAAGGGGGCTGGCTGACTTCTAATTTTAATAGCTGAGCTGGCCCCTGAAAGCTTCTAAGCAGAAACCAGGACCAGTACACAAGCTCGTAGGAATACATTAATAAATTACCTAACCTCTTATTTAATGTTAATGTTGGACACAGGTTTTATAAGCTGTGAATAAATAGACTTTCCTGGTAGAAAATAATATCAATATGGCTACCAGTCTGTATGATAATATGGCACGTGTTTTCCTTAAAGTTTTAGAAATGGTTAAAAGAACCTGTCTATGGCAGTGTGCATGTGAAAACAGGCTGAGGAGTATGCTACATTTGAGAACTTTCCTAGGGTTCTGATCACTAAAACAAAGTATAAGTGAAGGAAATTGGTCCTGCTATTGAAGGTCCTTTTTTTTTTTTTAATCCAGATGCAACTGATGCCAAGGTTACGCACCAGTCCAGTTTCCATAGCTGGATCAGAAAACATAGTATACAGCTCTGTGAGCAATCAGGATCAAAAACTGAAGCATCAGATAAATGGGAACAATCCCAGGAAAACATTGGTATCAATTCCCATTTGTTCCCTCCGGTGCCTTTGTACCATGCTGGAGGTCCAAAAAAGAAAGTCTCACCACGTATATGAAAGCGAGTAGAGATGAGCAGATGGCTTCTCACAACACCAGTCCACGGGCCATGTCTGTGCTCTCTAGCCGTGGACCGGGGCTGCACAGATTACCTGACCACCTGGATTCCTTGGTGCTGGGTTTGATTTGCTGGGGTGGTGTGATGTCCTCTATGCGCCATGGAGGGCACAGGAAGCAGCACACCAGCACACAAAATCGTAAGATGAGCAAGGGATCCTCGGAGGTCAGGAAATTTGGGCAGCTCCTGTACATAACCAGAAAGCAGAGTCCATGACCAGAGTTGTGCAAACTGATGTGCTCATGTCTATAAATGAGACTGTATAGTATATTCTAGCTACGTTCAGAAAAATTCCCTGACAATTGGCTCTCGGCTTGATAATGAGATAGACATTTTATAAGGTAGCTTTGTAAAATACTGTAAATTATGCTTTTGCAAAAATGTATGACTTATATCATCTGAATATAAATGCAGCGGGATGTAATCCAAATGAGAATTAAATGTATAAAGCAATTGGACTAAAACTTAACTTTTAATAAATAGATTAAAAAACAAGACAGACTGACGTGATGCCTTCACCAAGTGATATACGAACATGGGGAAAATAAAAAAGAGGGATTGGCGTTCACTCTTATAGACACAAAAGGGTACGTAGGGAATAACTAACATATATGTGCTGGTCTGTTATGACAGTAGACCCAGCGTACATATTAGTTCTTACTCGTAGGAAAGTACGTCAAAGTTGGAACAAGAAATAGTAGGACAAACAAGGGTATATATGTGAATTGGTTATGTACACTATACCTGCTAGAGAATGCATAAAGGTTGTATACACGTAATTATCTTAGTTGCATACCCAAATGTCAAAATACCCCATAGAAATGCGTATATGTCCTTCCGCTATTCAAACCAACTACGTATCAAAACCAAATTACGTAAGTGTGTAAATTCAGCAGCATGGAGGCCTAAGAAAACACAGCCATGACGAGACGCGTTTCGTCCTACCAAGACTCATCAGGGGAGTGACAGGGATACCTGCGAGGCTGCGTTACCTGACGCCAGCTTGTGTCTCCCTTATATGCAAGACAGCCGGACCGCGATATGCCGTTCACCGGCTCACCAGAACCAGGTACCCCGCTGAGAAAGCGAATACGTGAAAACGCGTGTCCGGGGGCGCCAAGCAAGGAGGGGGCACTTTATTCACATGACTGCAATGGGTAAGCTTGATCTTTCATTTGTTAAACTTAACGCATTGTATTTGCGCTATTTTTTCTAAGGGGATACCGGCTGGACCCTGTATATGTGATCATGGTCTTACCACTATTGCCAAATTAAAAGGGATGTACTTTTTTGTTCCCCCGACTGTGCTTGGCTATTGTCATGTCTCCTTCCTGTTGTCCTCTTTTTAGTGCATAGTGCATATAGCACTTTTTTTGCATTTGTTGATAGTGTGTTATTTGTACAATAAATAAAGACTTTATATTTTTATAACTATGTGGTTTTGGACATTTCTGCTCCATTTTTTTGTGTTGAATATTGTTTGTCGTCCATTGGGCATTGTAGGAGAGCGAATTTGATTTGCTCCCTTATACCATTTACCGTGGTGCTTCATGATTCAGCTATTAAATGTCATAACAGACCAGCACATATATGTTAGTTATTCCCTACGTACCCTTTTGTGTCTATAAGAGTGAACGCCAATCCCTCTTTTTTACTTTCCCAAAGTTCGTATATCACTTGGTGAAGGCATCACGTCAGTCTGTCTTGTTTTTTAATGTATTTATTAAAAGTTAAGTTTTAGTCCAATTGCTTTATACACTTATATCATCTCAATGTGAAGATGCTCTTTGCCATTTTGTGTTTGTCTTTTTCCGTGGCTTTGCTGCTTGTTTCATTAGCTGTGAAGTGCACATTCTTCTTTCCAAAACAATAAATTTACATATTCAGTATTTAGAGACCTTCACAACCAAGAGAACAAGGCAGGCTGTGCCAAAATGTCAGCCGCAACACAAACATCAAATGTGCTACATATCAAGAAAAGATATAAATCTGCTTTATGAAGATAACCTTGTTAGTTGAATATTAAGCTTACCTCTGCATTACAAAACCATAACTTCTATATTTAATACATTCAAATGTAAAATTCGGTACTGTTTTCACAGGAAAGGCCTTCAATGTGTGGTACAGCTACTCACCAACTAAGTTTCAATATTTCTCTCTAGTGTATTGTTATATTGTGTGTTATTAAAATAAGACTGAAGCAGGAATAATATCTTCTAGAAATGAAAAGTAAATGGCACATGGAAATCCACCTAAAATAATTTTAATATACCCAAATATACAATGGTCATGAATAAAATTCTCAATAATACTCTAATTAGTAATAATAAAACTACCACAGGGCCTTCATGGGAAAAATACTAGTAGTGAAAATATAAAAATGATATAATATACAGATAAAATATTCACTTTATAAATGTCAATGGGACGATATAACTAAAATGTATAAATCGTATGGCCAACATAATCCGCACTCTGCAAAGAATCTCTGATTTTCACAAATAAACAGAATGGTGCTTGTATGGCCGCCATATGTAACCACATATAGCAAGACTAGCAAAACTTCTTAGGCCTATTTGATAGTCACCGGTGAAGATATGTGTCACTGCGCATGATGGCGTCAGTGATGTAAATTCAGAATAGTTTCCTCCAGCACACTGCGTGTTGGGACAGTTTATATAAAGTTATATGATGGGCTGGTTTTAGTGGACCTCCATAGAGTGAGTGGGAAGGGGTCCACGTATCTCCACCCTTACAAGACCTGTGTGATGTCAGAATCATGTGATCAGTCACATGATGGAGAAGTTACAAGGTCTCGGCTTAAATGGCTGACTGCCAAAGCTTTCAGTGTTCAGTAAGTGCTTGGAGAGGGAGCACTCCAGGAAAGTGTGTGCTAATCTAAACCATGGACATTACTGCCTGTTAGCGGTGTGATCCCCACTAGGAAAAGGGCAGTGTTTCTTTTTGTTTCATTGTTTTATGGTTTTGCCCAGAGGGGTGTGTTTACTTTACAAAGCTTGGTTTATGTAGTCTTCAATAAGCCAAGCATTTTCTTAAAGAGACAGTGTTCCAGTTATACCTCTGTGTTCAGCATAAATGTTTGCATGCCAAAGCCAAGAGTGGAATTTACAGATGAAAACTATAACTGAAAATTTGATACCTGCTCTGTGTTTTGAAGACACCCATGGTTTGTCATACAAATACTGATGAAAACTGATGTATGAATGAGGCCTTATTTCATATGTGATGGCCATGTTTCATTCAAGTTCTTCACCTTCTGAAATCACAATTCAGCTGATAGTAACACCGGATGTGATATGATATGAGAGATTTGCACCCCCACAATATAAAAATATGGAAGTTTATCACCATAATGTGGCAACAGATTTCAGAGGATTTAACGGATGCGGAGATCTTGATTGTCCACTATACAGTATACCCATGCAGAGCCAACAATCGGCGGTAGATATCAAAAGATCCTACCGGTGCTTCTTTGTGATAAAGATAAGAACGTTGTCTATTCCTCTTCCATGTCAAGATCTGGTAATAACTTGTAACAATCGTGTCAGGATGATCTGTCACGGTTTCAGGCAGAGAGTTGTTGCTTGATTTGTGTGGGTTAGAAGTCAGTAGCAAATGGCAATACGATGTCTCCAATCAGAACTGGCAATATGTAGCATAAAACACTATACGCGATTCGAAACCACTCATTTTTCTTTTACAATAGTGAGGAATAATATACAGTACAGACCAAAAGTTTGGACACACCTTCTCATTTAAAGATTTTTCTGTATTTTCATGACTATGAAAATTTTAAATTCACACTGAAGGCATCAAAACTATGAATTAACACATGTGGAACTATATACTTAACAAAAAAGTGTGAAAAAACTGAAAATCTGTCTTATATTCTAGGTTCTTCAAAGTAGCAACCTTTTGCTTGGATGACTGCTTTGCACACTCTTGGCATTCTCTTGATGAGCTTCAAGAGGTAGTCACCGGAAATGGTCTTCCAACAATCTTGAAGGAGTTCCCAAAGATGCTTAGCACTTGTTGGCCTTTTTGCCTTCACTCTGTGGTCCAGCTCACCCCCAACCATCTCGATTGGGTTGTGTGGAGGCCAGGTCATCTGGCGTAGCACCCCATCACTCTCCTTCTTGGTCAAATAGCCCTTACATAGCCTGGAGGTGTGTTTGGGGTCATTGTCCTGCTGAAAAATAAATGATGGTCCAACTAAGCGCAAACCGGATGGAATAGCATGCCGCTGCAAGATGCTGTGGTAGCCATGCTGGTTCAGTATGCCTTCAATTTTGAATAAATCCCCAACAGTGTCACCAGCAAAGCACCCCACACCATCACTCCTCCCCCTCCATGCCTCACGGTGGGAACCAGGCATGCAGAGTCCATCCGTTCACCTTTTCTGCGTCGCACAAAGACACGGTGGTTGGAACCAAAGATATCAAATTTGGACTCATCAGACCAAAGCAGAGATCCACTGGTCTAATGTCCATTCCTTGTATTCTTTAGCCCAAACAAGTCTCTTATGCTTGTTTCCTGTCCTTAGCAGTGGTTTCCTAGCAGCTATTTTACCATGAAGGCCTGCTGCACAAAGTCTCCTCTTAACAGTTGTTGTAGAGATGTGTCTGCTGCTAGAACTCTGTGTGGCATTGACCTGGTCTCTAATCTGAGCAGCTGTTAACCTGCAATTTCTGAGGCTGGTGACTCGGATAAACTTATCCTCAGAAGCAGAGGTGACTCTTGGTCTTCCTTTCCTGGGGCAGTCCTCATGTGAACCAGTTTCTTTGCAGTGCTTGATGGTTTTTGCAACTGCACTTGGGGACACTTTCAAAGTTTTCCCAATTTTTTGGACTGACTGACCTTCATTTCTTAAAGTGATGATGGCTACTCGTTTTTTTTTTACTTAGCTGCTTTTTTCTTGCCATAATACAAATTCTAACAGTCTATTCAGTAGGACTATCAGCTGTGTATCCACCAGACTTCTGCACAACACAACTGATGGTCCCAACCCCATTTATAAAGCAAGAAATCCCACTTATTAAACCTGACAGGGCACACCTGTGAAGTGAAAGCCATTTCCGGTGACTACCTCTTGAAGCTCATCAAGAGAATGCCAAGAGTGTGCAAAGCAGTCTTCAAAGCAAAAGGTAGCTACTTTGAAGAACCTAGAATATAAGACATATTTTCAGTTGTTTCACACTTTTTTGTTAAGTGAAGGCAAAAGGGCCAACAAGTGCTAAGCATAGCTGGGAACTCCTTCAAGATTGTTGGAAGACAATTTCCGGTGACTACCTCTTCAAGAGAATGCCAAGAGTGTGCAAAGCAGTCATCAAAGCAAAAGGTGGCTACTTTGAACAACCTAGAATATAAGACATGTTTTCAGTTGTTTCACACTTTTTTGTTAAGTATATAATTCCACATGTGTTAATTCAGTTTTGATGCCTTCAGTGTGAATTTACAATTTTCATAGTCATGAAAATACAGAAAAATGAGAAGATGTGTCCAAACTTTTGGTCTTTACTGTATATATATAAATATATATATATATATATATATATATATATATATATATATATCCATGTAGAAAAGAAGAAAAGTCGGACCGCACCAACAGTCAACAGAAAGTATGGTGGGAAACCGCTCACCTGCACATTAGCTAGCCATAACCGCCAATCCTGGGTGCCGAGCTCCACAGAAGAAATCCAGTGATGATTATCAATGAAGGTAGAAGAAGGAACGCACTCACAGGAGGTCCGATGCAGGTAACTTTTATTGTAGCATATAACACATCTTCACGGCCGGGGGTGCTGGAAGGGGAGTGTGGCTGTGCGGGACAACAGCTGTTTCGCGCTTGGCTGGCGCTTCAACAGGACCGTGTTGAACCTGTTGAAGCGCCAGCCAAGCGCGAAACAGCTGTTGTCCCGCACAGCCACACTCCCCTTCCAGCACCCCCGGCCGTGAAGATGTGTTATATGCTACAATAAAAGTTACCTGCATCGGACCTCCTGTGAGTGCGTTCCTTCTTCTACCTTCATTGATATATATATATATATATATATATATATATATATATATATATATATATATATATATATATATATATATATATATATATATATATATATACTGCTCAAAAAATAAAGGGAGCACTAAAATCCCACATCCTAGATATCACTGAATGAAATATTCCAGTTGTAAATCTTTATTCATTACATAGTGGAGTGTGTTGAGAACAATAAAACCTACAAATTATCAACATAAATCACAACTAATATCCCACGGAGGTCTGGGGTTGGAATGATGCTCAAAATCAAAGTGGAAAAATTAAGTTGCAGGCTAATCCAACTTTAGTGGAGATGCCTCAAGACAAGGAAATGATGCTCAGTAGTGTGTGTGGCCTCCACGTGCCTCTATGATCTCCCTACAACACCTGGTCATGCTCCTGATGAGGCAGCAGATGGTCTCCTGAGGGATCTCCTCCCAGACCAGGACTAAAGCATCTGCAAACTCCTGGACAGTCTGTTGTGCAAAGTGACATTGGTGGATGGTGCAAGACATGATGTCCCAGATGTGTTCTTTTGGATTGAGGTCTGGGGAATGGGCGGGACAGTCCATAGTTTCAATGCCTTCATCTTGCAGGAACTGCTGACACACTCCAGCCACATACATGAGGTCTGGCATTGCCCTGCATTAGGTGGAACCCGGGGCCAACTGCACCAGCATATGGTTTCACAAGGGTTCTTAGGATTTCCTCTCGGTACCTAATGGCAGTCAGGCTACCTTTGGCGAGCACATGGAGCGCTGTGCTCCCTACAATGAAATGCCACCCCACACCATTACTGACCCACTGCCAAACCGGCCATGCTGAAGGATGTTGCAGGCAGCTGATCGCGCTTCACGGCATCTCCAGACTTTGTCACATCTGTCACATGTGCTCAGTGTGAACCTGCTTTCATCTGTGAAGAGCACAGGGCGCCAGTGGCAAATTTGCCAATCCTGGTGTTCTATGGCAAATGCCAAGCGTCCTGCACGGTGTTGGGCTGTGAGCACAACCCCCATCTCTGGATGTCGGGTACTCAGACCATCCTCATGGAGTCAGTTTCTAACCGTTTGTGCAGACACATACACATTTGTGGCCTGCTGGAGGTCATTTTGCAGGGCTCTGGCAGTACTCCTCCTGTTCTTCCTTGCACAAAGGCTGAGGTAGCAGTTCTGCTGCTGGGTTGTTGCCCTTCTACGGCCCCCTCCACATCTCCTGGTGTACTGGCCTGTCTCCTGGTAGCGCCTACAGCCTTTGGACACTACGCTGACAGACACAG
This sequence comes from Ranitomeya variabilis, assembly GCF_051348905.1. Taxonomy (NCBI): domain Eukaryota; kingdom Metazoa; phylum Chordata; class Amphibia; order Anura; family Dendrobatidae; genus Ranitomeya; species Ranitomeya variabilis. Next base: position 114,504,314 of record NC_135235.1, on the reverse strand, counting down.
CAAACCTTCTTGCCACAGCTTGCATTGATATGCCATCCTGGATGAGCTGCACTACCTAAGCCACTTGTGTTGGTTGTAGTCTGTATCATGCTACCACAAGTGTGAAAACACATCCAACATTCAAAATTGACCAAAACATCAGCCAGAAAGCATTGGTACTGAGATGTGGTCTGTGGTCCCCACCTGCAGAACCAGTCCTTTATTGAGTGTTTCTTGATAATTGCCAATAATTTCCATCTATTGTCTAATCCATTTGCACAACAGCATGTGAAATTGATTGTCAAACAGTTTTGCTTCCTAAGTTGACAGTCTGATTTACTTGGAGTTATATTCTGTTAAGTGTTCCCTTTATTTTTTGGAGCATTATATATATATATATACACTCACTGGCCACTTTATTAGGTACACCTGTCCAACTTCTTGTTAACACTTAATTTCTAATCAGCCAATCACATGGCGGCAACTCAGTGCATTTAGGCATGTAGACATGGTCAAGACAATCTCCTGCAGTTCAAACCGAGCATCAGTATGGGGAAGAAAGGTGATTTGAGTGCCTTTGAACGTGGCATGGTTGTTGGTGCCAGAAGGGCTGGTCTGAGTATTTCAGAAACTGCTGATCTACTGGGATTTTCATGCACAACCATCTCTAGGGTTTACAGAGAATGGTCCGAAAAAGAAAAAAAATCCAGTGAGCGGCAGTTCTGTGGGCGGAAATGCCTTGTTGATGCCAGAGGTCAGAGGAGAATGGGCAGACTGGTTCGAGCTGATAGAAAGGCAACAGTGACTCAAATCGCCACCCGTTACAACCAAGGTAGGCCTAAGAGCATCTCTGAACGCACAGTGCGTCGAACTTTGAGGCAGATGGGCTACAGCAGCAAAAGACCACACCGGGTACCACTCCTTTCAGCTAAGAACAGGAAACAGGCTACAATTTGTACAAGCTCATCGAAATTGGACAGTAGAAGATTGGAAAAACGTTGCTTGGTCTGATGAGTCTCGATTTCTGCTGCGACATTCGGATGGTAGGGTCAGAATTTGGCGTAAACAACATGAAAGCATGGATCCATCCTGCCTTGTATGGAGCATCTTTGGGATGTGCAGCCGACAAATCTGCGGCAACTGTGTGATGCCATCATGTCAATATGGACCAAAATCTCTGAGGAATGCTTCCAGCACCTTGTTGAATCTATGCCACGAAGAATTGAGGCAGTTCTGAAGGCAAAAGGGGGTCCAACCCGTTACTAGCATGGTGTACCTAATAAAGTGGCCGGTGAGTGTATATATACCGTATATATATATATATATATATATATATATATATATATATACAGGTCCTTTTCAAAAAATTAGCATATAGTGTTAAATTTCATTATTTACCATAATGTAATGATTACAATTAAACTTTCATATATTATAGATTCATTATCCACCAACTGAAATTTGTCAGGTCTTTTATTGTTTTAATACTGATGATTTTGGCATACAACTCCTGATAACCCAAAAAACCTGTCTCAATAAATTAGCATATTTCACCCGTCCAATCAAATAAAAGTGTTTTTTAATAACAAACAAAAAAACCATCAAATAATAATGTTCAGTTATGCACTCAATACTTGGTCGGGAATCCTTTGGCAGAAATGACTGCTTCAATGCGGCGTGGCATGGAGGCAATCAGCCTGTGACACTGCTGAGATGTTATGGAGGCCCAGGATGCTTCAATAGCGGCCTTAAGCTCATCCAGAGTGTTGGGTCTTGCGTCTCTCAACTTTCTCTTCACAATATCCCACAGATTCTCTATGGGGTTCAGGTCAGGAGAGTTGGCAGGCCAATTGAGCACAGTAATACCATGGTCAGTAAACCATTTACCAGTGGTTTTGGCGCTGTGAGCAGGTGCCAGGTCGTGCTGGAAAATGAAATCTTCATCTCCATAAAGCATTTCAGCCGATGGAAGCATGAAGTGCTCCAAAATCTCCTGATAGCTAGCTGCATTGACCCTGCCCTTGATGAAACACAGTGGACCAACACCAGCAGCTGACATGGCACCCCACACCATCACTGACTGTGGGTACTTGACACTGGACTTCAGGCATTTTGGCATTTCCTTCTCCCCAGTCTTCCTCCAGACTCTGGCACCTTGATTTCCGAATGACATGCAAAATTTGCTTTCATCAGAAAAAAGTACTTGGGACCACTTAGCAACAGTCCAGTGCTGCTTCTCTGTAGCCCAGGTCAGGCGCTTCTGCCGCTGTTTATGGTTCAAAAGTGGCTTTACCTGGGGAATGCGGCACCTGTAGCCCATTTCCTGCACATGCCTGTGCACGGTGGCTCTGGATGTTTCCACACCAGACTCAGTCCACAATCTTCCTCAGGGTCCGGTCACCTCTTCTCATTGTACAGCGTTTTCTGCCACATTGTTTCCTTCCAACAGACTTACCATTGAGGTGCCTTGATACAGCACTCTGGGAACAGCCTATTTGTTGAGAAATTTCTTTCTGGGTCTTACCCTCTTGCTTGAGGGTGTCAATGATGGCCTTCTTGACATCTGTCAGGTCGCTAGTCTTACTCATAATGGGGGTTTTGAGTAATGAACCAGGCAGGGAGTTTTTAAAAGCCTCAGGTATCTTTTGCATGTGTTTAGAGTTAATTAGTTGATTCAGAAGATTAGGGTAATAGGTCGTTTAGAGAACCTTTTCTTGATATGCTAATTTATTGAGACAGGTTTTTTGGGTTTTCAGGAGTTGTATGCCAAAATCATCAGTATTAAAACAATAAAAGACCTGACAAATTTCAGTTGGTGGATAATGAATCTATAATGCACTCACCAGCCACTTTATTAGGTACACCATGCTAGTAATGGGTTGGACCCCCTTTTGCCTTCAGAACTGCCTCAATTCTTCGTGGCATAGATTCAACAAGGTGCTGGAAGCATTCCTCAGAGATTTTGGTCCATATTGACATGATGGCATCACACAGTTGCCGCAGATTTGTCGGCTGCACATCCCAAAGATGCTCCATACAAGGCAGGATGGATCCATGCTTTCATGTTGTTTACGCCAAATTCTGACCCTACCATCCGAATGTCGCAGCAGAAATCGAGACTCATCAGACCAAGCAACGTTTTTCCAATCTTCTACTGTCCAATTTCGATGAGCTTGTACAAATTGTAGCCTCAGTTTCCTGTTCTTAGCTGAAAGGAGTGGTACCCGGTGTGGTCTTCTGCTGCTGTAGCCCATCTGCCTCAAAGTTCGACGCACTGTGCGTTCAGAGATGCTCTTAGGCCTACCTTGGTTGTAACGGGTGGCGATTTGAGTCACTGTTGCCTTTCTATCAGCTCGAACCAGTCTGCCCATTCTCCTCTGACCTCTGGCATCAACAAGGCATTTCCGCCCACAGAACTGCCGCTCACTGGATTTTTTTTCTTTTTCGGACCATTCTCTGTAAACCCTAGAGATGGTTGTGCGTGAAAATCCCAGTAGATCAGCAGTTTCTGAAATACTCAGACCAGCCCTTCTGGCACCAACAACCATGCCACGTTCAAAGGCACTCAAATCACCTTTCTTCCCCATACTGATGCTCGGTTTGAACTGCAGGAGATTGTCATGACCATGTCTACATGCCTAAATGCACTGAGTTGCCGCCATGTGATTGGCTGATTAGAAATTAAGTGTTAACAAGAAGTTGGACAGGTGTACCTAATAAAGTGGCCAGTGAGTGTATATGAAAGTTTAATTGTAACCATTACATTATGGTAAATAATGAAATTTAACACTATATGCTAATTTTTTGAGAAGGACCTGTATATATATATATATATATATATATATGTATACGTGCCATATACACCGCTGATATCCTTAACTGAGTGTGCTTGAGTTCATTTGTCTGCACCATTTCATTATTATAATTTTGAAAAAATGCAAGAAAATCAAGTCACTTGGTTTTTCAAAGCATTTAAAAAAAATTATGACTATGGAAGAAAAATGACAGTAATTAGCTGTAAAATTTCCTAGAAATTTTTTTAGTTTTTAAAAAACTGCAATAATAATTTTAAAAAAGTGCTATCTAAATAGAAAATTGCACTATATCTCCTATGTTTCATAATTTTAACCAACAACTGACTGCAGCATTATGAAAAATGTCACAAAAAGCAGCTTTATTTAATGCCATATAGGAAGACATTCTCAATCAGATACTTTTATGAAACTTCTGTGACACACACTATATTGTAGCTGCTAATAATGGCTGCTTTACTAGGCTCCTTCCTGGATCCAGTTGCAAGTGGAAGAAAACTGCAAAATTAATGTAGATTCACACTCAGCACATTTTATTGCATATATTTTTGAAAATAAGTTCCATTTGTCCAAGAGAGATTGATTCAGATGAATGGGACAGTTAGACAGTAGGGAACAAAATCTGCTCAATTGCTATATCAAGAATACCTGAATTATAATTGACATAAATGTGTTACATGCACGCCGCTAGGTTCAGATAGGGGCGGAACAAGTCTCATGAATTCTTTGGAACTCTGGGGACGACCATGTACTGCAGCTTCCTCAGGCACAAGATGGATCCACTTGTTCACACAGATACAATTGATAGAATCCTCATGAACAGATGAACAGTGTAGTTTAATGACACAGCACATTCAGTACAATTCAAGTCTCTTAAGCACAGGCTTCATAAACAGTACAGCTGCTTCTTAGAGGCACATTGACTAAGAGTCTCTTTAGATAGCACAGTTCAGCACAGATCAAGACTCTTTACAAAGGCACAGGAGTATACAGCATTCCTTCCAGAACAGTGTAATGGAGGAGGGAGGGGGGGTTTGCTGAGGGACATTATCCCTGTACACAACTTTTTCCAGTCCTTATCTTTCCACTCCTGTTAGACTTCCTCAACTAGCAGTATAGGGGTAGCCCAACTCCACTCTGTACATGAATCCAGTATCCCTATGGTTCACTTTCCTGAACTTCTGTGAGAGAGATCACAGAAACACACCACTCATTCCTTTGGCTGCTGCCAGACTGGTAAACAAGTTTCCCACAATCCCCCTGGAGCTCTGCTAACCACTCCCTGTCTCCTGTGACTGTGTTACCCCCTCTAGTTGCTGGATGCTTTTGAAGCAAGAATAGTTAGCATTATTTCTGCATGTCACACTCTTCCCTCCTTTTTCAGTGTCGTCCTCGACATTTGCCTCAATTGATCGATCTGACCAATTCTAAGAAAGTGCTGGGAGTCATGTCACTTCATATACATATTGGCATAACATTCATAAACATTAATAACAACCTATTATTGCAAACTTTTGCTTGTAGGACTTCTGTAAGAAATAAACAATTAAAACTAAAGTTAGCACTATTTCTGCATGTCACAAATGCTTTTGTTTGTTGGTATCAGTAATTTTGTCTAAGGCCACATTCACACGGTCAGTATTTTACATCAGTATTTGTAAGCCAAAATCAGGACAAGGGACATAAAATACATATCATTATAGCATATGCAGTAGGGAAAATAAGTATTTGATACACTAATTATTTTGAAAGTTTCCACACCTACAAAGAATGGTGTAGTATATAATTTTTTTCTTAGGTACACTTCAACTTTAAGAAGCCCTCATACTCTACAGTCATTACCTGTATTAATTGCATCTGTTTGAACTCATTACCTGTATAATAGACACCAGCCCACACACTCAATCAATCACACTTCAATCTCTGCACCATGGCCAAAACTAAAGAGCTGTCTAAGGACACCAGGGACAAAATTGTAGACCTGCACAAGGCTGGAATGGGCTACAGGACAATAGGCAAGCAGCTTGGTGAGAAAGCAACAACTGTTAGCTCAATAATTGGAAAATGTAAAAAACACAAGATGTTCGAATCTTCCTCGGTCTAGGGCTCCATGAAAGATCTCGCTTCGTGGTGTATGGATGATTCTGAGAAATGTCAGGAATGAGTCCAGAACTACATGGGAGGACCTGGTTATTGACCTGAAGCGAGCTGGGACTACAGTCTCAAACATTAGTAACATCACGTCATCAAGGATTAAAATCCTGTAGAACATGCAATGTCACACTGCTCAGAGCAGCACATGTCCAGGCCCATTTGACTTTCGCCAATGACCATCTGGATGATCCAGAGGAGGCATCAGAGAAGTGATGTGGTTAGATGAGACCAAAATAGAACTTTTTCCTATCAACTCCACTAGCCGTGTTTGGCGGAAGAAGGATGAGCACAAGCCCAATATCACCATCCCAACTGTGAAACATTGTGGGGAAAACATCTTATTTTGGGGGTGCTTTTCTGCAAAGGGGACAGGGCGACTTCATTGTATTGAAGGGAGGATGAATGGGTCATATATTGCAAGATTTTGGCCAACAACCTATTTTCTTCAGTAAGACCATTGAAGATGGGTTGTGACTGGATCTTCCAGCAAGACAATGACCCAAAACACACATCCAGGACAACTAAAGAGTGGCTTCATAAGAATCACTTCAAGGTCCTGCAGTGGCCTAGCCAGTCTCGAGACCTGAACCCAATAGAAAGTCTTTGGAGGGAGCTGAAACTCAATGTTGCCCAGTGACACCCCCAAAACCTGCAAAGCCTCGAGAAGATGTGTATGGTGGAGTGAGCCAAAATCCCTGCTGCAGTGTGTGCAAACTATAGGAAACGTCTAACTTCTGTAATTGCAAACTTATGTTTCTGTACTAAATATTAAGTTCTGTTTTTCTATTGTATCAAATTCTTATTTCATGCAATAAAATGGATATTAATTATGTAAAAATCATACAATGTGACTTTCTGGATTTTTTATAAGATTACAGACCTCTCCATTCTTTGTTGGTGGGAAAACTTGCAAAATCGTCAGTGTATCAAATAGTTATTTTCCCCTCTGTAAGTTGTATAAAAATCTAATACATGTATTCCTAATGACCTATATAAATAATTTACCAATATTAACCCCTTCTTGACATGCACCATACATGTACTCCACATGTTATGTCTCTCCCTTTGATGTGGGCTCCGGCGCAGAGCCCACATCTTTCCCAGCACATGTCAGCTGCTTTGCGGGTGGAATCGTGATCCACCCGCGGTTGGTAACTTGCTAAATGCCGCTGTCAATCTCTGACAGCAGCATTTAATGTGATTTTGCCGGAAGCGCATCACTAATCCCTTCTGTGACACATGACCGCGGGTCGCCGAAACATTGGTATGACAACCCGTGGTCTGCAGCAGTCCCCTGTGGTTGTAATTGCCGGATTGCTATGATCGCCTCCCAGCGGTCAGCGCTCATAGCAAGTGAGCATTTCTGCTACACACAGGCGATCTGATCATTGCCTGTATATAGCAGAGGAGATCAGAAGATGGCAGCTTCTAGTCTTCCATGAGGCTATTGAAGCAAGTGAAAGTAAAAAGAAATGTTTTTAAAAATATTAAAAAATAAAAGTTCAAATAACCCCCATTCAAAATAAAATAATTTAAAAAAAACATAAAATATACACATATTTGGTATTGCCGTGTTCAGAATCACCCGATCTATCAAGATATAAAAAGAATGAATCCCATCAGTAAACGGCGTAGCATAAAAATAAAAAGTCTAAATGCCAGAGTTACTTTTTTTGGTTGCTGTTAAATTGCATTAAAATGGAGATGTTATGTGTCTTGGAAAATTAATTTTTTTTATCCAGCTTTGGATTTTTTGTCACCAGTTAAGTGTTTGGTATCTACAAACTCTTAATGACCTGGTGAATCATAATGGCAGGTCAGTTTTAGCATTTGGTGAATATGGTAAAAAAAAAATCCAAAAAACAGTTGTGAAATTGCACTTTTCTGCAATTTGACCGCACTTGGAATTTTTTTCCATTTTCCAGTACACGATGTAGTAAAACCAATGATGTCATTCAAAAGTACAACTCGCCCCGCAAAAACAAGCCTTCACATGGTCATATTGACAGAAAGATAAAAAAGTTATGGCTCTGGGAAGAAAGGGAGCGAAAAACACAGATACGCAAAAACGAAAAAGGGCTGCGGCGTGAAGGGGTTAACATCTTTTACATGGAAGCACCTTATTAGTAAGTTTATAAAATATGGATCCTTCTAAAGTTTTGAATTTATGGCATCAGATGTTTTTATTTTTTTGGTTTAATTAACAGTCTTTATGTACATGTTTCTTCAGTTTCTTTATGGTAACTATGGTAGCAAATAATAATTTATCAGTTTGTGTATAAATAAATAAACTCTAAGTCTAAATTATTACTAATCTAATGATTTATTAGTACACAATAGAATTTCTCATGACTTTTGTAGAAAATGATTACGTTTGATTCTTTTACATTTAAAATGCGAAAAAGTTAATGTGTTTTATACACACACAATTCTGCAGTTCCATTTAAATTTATATATACTTTAATACAAAAAAATCTGTATTATAGCAACTGCTAGATCTTGATCTATTTTTTTAAGAAGAAAATGAAATTACTTTATTGATTCATTATGTGATGCAGCTACCAAATTCTATAATTAAATTTTGCTCTGAATGTACAGTAGGAAGCATGCATCACTTCTGATTTACTGACAAGTCCCACTGGTGTAACAAAATTACTTAGAAACAGATTTATTAATTCACCTGAAGGATAATTGTCCTTAATGGTTTCTAATATTCTGAATTACTGTTTTTAGTGACTTGTCTTAGCTGTATATAAATTTATAGATGATAGGTCAACAGAAATTGGATAAAGTATCAGGTGCTGAAAGCAAATTGTAATGGGCATTAAAGAGGTTTTCCCACGAACAAAGTTAATTTTCAGGTTGATTTTAATCAATAGATCTTGGAATTATACACTCCACAATTGGATGTGTTTATATAAATGTTCCTGTGCTGAGATAATCTTATAAATGTGCCCTGCTGTGTACTGTGTAATGGCTGTGTCTGACTGTGACTGTTTTTGAAAAAAAATGTTTTACTGCAAAGCAAGAATTATTTTCTATCCTGTGCTGCAATGTCTGTATACTTTTTTGCTTCCTCCCCTGCCCAGAAGCTATGGCATGATCAGACCATGTTCCTGTATGGTAAGACACGGCCATTACTCAGCAGAGGCACATTTATAAGATTATCTCAGCACAGGAATATTTTTTTAAACATGTTCAATTGCGGAAATTATTATTATTCCAAGATCTGTTGATTAAAATGAACTTTGTTCATGGTACGACCCCTTTAAATATAGAGAGAAGAAACTCTTGCAAAAGAATAGACTTACTGTGACAGCTTTACTGACACATCTGTCTTTAAAGGGCTCCTGCCCGTTCCTTTTCCTGAAGTCACAAAGCTTGAAAGTTGTCAGTCCAGCAGGGAAAGGCAGCGTTGGGTGGGGAATAGAGCTGCAGTGACAGAAACTTGAGATCTACAGGCTGGGCCATGTATATGGATACACCTAAATAAAATGGTAATGGTTGGTGATATCAACTTTCTATTTATGGCACATTATTATATGGGAGGGGGAAAACTTTTCAAGATGAATGGTGGCCATGGCGGCCATTTTGAAGTTGGCCATTTTGGATCCAACTTTATTTTTTCCAATCGGAAGAGGGTCATGTGACACATCAAACTTATTGAGAATTTCACAAGAAAAACAATGGTGTGCTTGGTTTTAACATAACTTTATTCTTTCATGAGTTATTTACAAGTTTGTACTTGTTCACAGCCATTGACATGTCGCAGAGTTTAACACATAAGGAGAGGACAGAAATTGTGTTCATGTCTGGTGACTGCAGTACCTGGGTCATTGCAGCAGATTTCAATGCAAGACACCCTATGCAAGAAAAGTGTCACAATTACCATGTTATTTTGGTGTATCCATATAAATGGCACACGCAAAAAAGTTTGCCTCATCACTGAACATAATGTTCTGTGTAAACTGAGTGTCCTGTTCCAATTTTTGTTTTGTCCATTCTGCAAATTAAGCACGCTGATCTGGGTCATCCTCATTGAGATGCTGCAGCAGCTGGATTTTGTAAGGGTGCCTGTTGTGAACTATACTTTTTGGCTCCCTCTTGTGGTCACTAGTGATTTGGCACTTGGATTGTCTTTTACCAGGTTGGTGCTCACCTGCTTCGTTAGGCCTGGGGTGTTGCTATTTAAACTTCCTGGATTCTCAGTCCAGTGCCTGGCATCGTTGTAATCAGTTCACTTCTGTTTGCTCCTGTCTTCAGGTCCTGGTTCTTTGCAAGATAAGCTAAGTCCTGCTTTCGTACTCTTGATCATTTGCATTGTTCATATTTTTTGTCCAGCTTGTACAATATGTGATTCCTGTTATTGCTGGAAGCTCTAGGGGGGCTGATATTCTCCCCCCATACCGTCAGTCGGTTTGGGGGTTCTTGGATATTCAGCGTGGATATTTTGCAGGGTTTTTTGCTGACCATATAAGTCTTCTTACTATATTCTGCTATTAGTCAGTGGGCCTCTCTTTGCTAAATCTAGTTCATTCTTACGTTTGTCTTTTCTTCTTACCTCACCGTTATTATTTGTTGGGGGCTTGTATTACTTTGGGGTCTTTTCTCTGGAGGCAAGAGAGGTCTTATTTTCCCTGATAGGGGTAGTTAGTTCTCCAGCTGGCGCGAGACGTCTAGGACCAACGTAGGCACGTTCCCCGGCTGCTGTTAGTGTTTGCGCTAGGATCAGGTATATGGTCAGCCTAGTTACCACTTCCCTATGAGCTGTTATTAATGTTTTTCAGACTTTGCTGTAATCTTTGAGGTCCCCTGCCATTGGGATCATAACAGGTGCCATTTGTGAGTAGCTAATATCTGCCGAAGGGATGTTCGATTGATGCCAGATCGGCGCGCTGAATTTGCAGAATGGGCAAAGCAAAAATTGATTTTGCAAATTCTGTTGAAAAAAAAAAAATTGCTGATTAACTTTTAACCCTTTTAACTTCCTAACAAAAAAATGTTTTAAAATAATGCTTATGTAGAGTAGACATTTAGTCAATTTTATTTATTAACTATTTTGTGTGGAATAATTATCTGATTTAAAGGCATACAAATTCCAAATTTTCATATTTTTTGTACATTTTTGGATATTTTCATAAAAAAGCAAATAATATTGACCAGAATTTACCACTAACATAAAGTATATGTGATGACAATAATCTCGTAATAAAGCAATGTTAGAATCTCTGGGATATGTTGAATCGCTCCACAGTTATTATCTCATAAAGTGACGCTGATTAGAATTGTAAAATTTGGACTGGTCAGGAAGGTGAAAACAGGCTTGGAGTGAATGGGTTAATAAATACTTATATTCTGCATGAAATAATGATAGGACACTTTTTCTTTGAACTCTGTATTATGATGTTTTCAGTAAATTTCAGCAAATTTTTGACACTGAACAATGTAATAGTGGCTGCAGAGCAGAATAAAACTTTTTTGTTATTTTTTTTTTACTTCTCCCACACTGCGAAAGCTGCCTAAAGCTATTGGGGCGTGGTCTTTTTCTCCTGTGTGTTGCTTTCTGCTTATGGTTTGGCGACATCATATAGTAGAAATAGGTACTCTTCCCTAGTGAAAACTTTCTGATAATGCCCACTTGGATTTAACAAAAGTTAACTGATTAGGTGGCAAATACTTTGATTGCTAAGGCAGGGTTCACATTACGTTATGGGCGTCCATTAGACTGACTACGTTACACAGCGGCATAACGCGGTGTAACGTAGTCTGTTTAAAGCCGCCATTGACTCCAATGTCGGACGCATCACTAGTGCACGCCCACAATGGGTGTGCGCTAGGGATGTACCGTCATTGAGTGATGGACCCTGAGACGCGGGCTGCAGTGTTTCTGGGTCCGTAACTGCTAGCGCAGATAGAGCTAGCAGATGCTCTATCTGCGCTAGCGTGCTGCCATACCAGCACTTACGTTTACAGCAGCCCGTTACCGTATGTGTTGAACGGGCTGCTGTAAAAGTAATGTGAACCAGGCCTAATACTCCACACATAAGAGGCAAAATTGAAAAAACTAAACATTTTATTCTGGTGTGCAGGCACTATTACATTGTGTATCCAGTTCAACATGGAAAAGTTTGGTGCAGGGTCCTCTTTAATTGTAGCACATTCATCATTAGTACTAGGTCCTGATTATTTTAAAGAAAGCAGTATTTCTTGTAAAATGTCACTTCACATCTCCATAATCATGGTCAAGATATGTTGTAAACATCAACATCCCAAACTCCCGATGGTTTCCAAAGGAGCAAATCCCACTTTGTCCCCAAATCAAGGAATTGTCCCTTAGCTCAAACTAACAGATGCATCATTTTATATACTAGCATACACATTTGTTTGTTGGCTTAGTTCTTTTAAAGCAACCTGTCACCAGGTTTGTGCAGCCACATTTGAGAGCAGCATGATGTAGGAGCAAAAACCCTGATTCCAGTGATGTGTCATTTGCTGGGTTTCAGTTTTTAATGACTTTTTCACTTGATTTAATAAAATATAATTTTTTAGTTGGTCATGCCGGAAACTACACTACCGTTCAAAAGTTTAGGGTCACCCAGACAATTTTGTGTTTTCCATGAAAACTCATACTCTTATTAACCCCTTCATGACCCAGCCTATTTTGGCCTTAATGACCTTGCCGTTTTTTGAAATTCTGACCAGTGTCCCTTTATGAGGTAATAACTCAGGAACGCTTCAACGGATCCTAGCGATTCTGAGATTGTTTTTTCGTGACATATTGGGCTTCATGTTAGTGGTAAATTTAGGTCGATAATTTCTGAGTTTATTTGTGAAAAAAACGGAAATTTGGCAAAAAATTTGAAAATTTCGCAATTTTCACATTTTGAATTTTTATTCTGTTAAACCAGAGAGTTATGTGACACAAAATAGTTAATAAATAACGTTTCCCACATGTCTACTTTACATCAGCACAATTTTGGAAACAATTTTTTTTTTTGCTAGGAAGTTATAAGGGTTAAAATTTGACCAGTGATTTCTCATTTTTACAACAAAATTTACAAAACCATTTTTTTTAGGGACCACCTCACATTTGAAGTCATTTTGAGGGTTCTATATGGCTGAAAATACCCAAAAGTGACACCATTCTAAAAACTGCACCCCTCAAGGTGCTCAAAACCACATTCAAGAAGTTTATTAACCCTTCAGGTGTTTCACAGCAGCAGAAGCAACATGGAAGTAAAAAATGAACATTTAACTTTTTAGTCACAAAAATGATCTTTTAGCAACAATTTTTTTATTTTCCCAGCGGTAAAAGGAGAAACTGGACCACGAACGTTGTTGTCCAATTTGTCCTGAGTACGCTGATACCTCATATGTGGGGGTAAACCACTGTTTGGGCGCACGGCAGGGCTTGGAAGGGAAGGAGCGCCATTTGACTTTTTGAATGAAAAATTGGCTCCAATCTTTAGCGGACACCATGTCATGTTTGGAGAGCCCCCGTGTGCCTAAACATTGGAGCTCCCCCACAAGTGACCCCATTTTGGAAACTAGACCCCCCAAGGAACTTATCTAGAAGCATAGTGAGCACTTTAAACCCCCAGGTGCTTCACAAATTGATCCGTAAAAATGAAAAAGTACTTTTTTTTCACAAAAAAATTATTTTAGCCTCAATTTTTTCATTTTCACATGGGCAACAGGATAAAATGGATCCTAAATTTTGTTGGGCAATTTCTCCTGAGTACACAAATACCTCACATGTGGGGGTAAACCACTGTTTGGGCACATGGTAAGGCTCGGAAGGGAAGGAGCGCCATTTGACTTTTTGAATGAAAAATTATCTCCATCGTTAGCGGACACCATGTCGCGTTTGGAAAGCCCCTGTGTGCCTAAACATTGGAGCTCCTCCACAAGTGACCCCATTTTGGAAACTAGACCCCCCAAGGAACTCATCTAGAGGCATAGTGAGCACTTTAAACCCCCAGGTGCTTCACAAATTGATCCGCAAAAATGAAAAAGTACTTTTTTTTCACACAAAATTTCTTTTAGCCTCAATTCTTTCATTTTCACATGGGCAACAGGATAAAATGGATCCTAAAATTTGTTGGGCAATTTCTCCTGAGTATGCCGATACCTCATATGTGGGGGTAAACCACTGTTTGGGTGCATGGCAAGGCTCGGAAGGGGAGGCGTGCCATTTGACTTTTTGAATGGAAAATTAGCTCCAATCGTTAGCGGACACCATGTCGCGTTTGGAGAGCCCCTGTGTGCCTAAACATTGGAGCTCCCCTACAAGTGACCCCATTTTGGAAACTAGACCCCCCAAGGAACTTATCTAGATGCATAGTGAGCACTTAGAACCCCCAGGTGCTTCACAGAAGTTTATAACGCAGAGCCGTGAAAATAAAAAAATAATTTTTCTTTCCTCAAAAATGATTTTTAGCCCAGAATTTTTTATTTTCCCAAGGGTAATAGGAGAAATTGGACCCCAAATTTTGTTGTCCAGTTTGTCCTGAGTACGGTGATACCCCATATGTGGGGGTAAACCACTGTTTGGGCGCACGGCAGGGCTCGGAAGGGAAGGCACGCCATTTGGCTTTTTGAATGGAAAATTAGCTCCAATCATTAGCGGACACCATGTCGCGTTTGGAGAGCCCCTGTGTGCCTAAACATTGGAGCTCCCGCACAAGTGACCCCATTTTGGAAACTAGACCTCCCAAGGAACTAATCTAGATGTGTGGTGAGCACTTTGAACCCCCAAGTGCTTCACAGAAGTTTATAACGCAGAGCCGTGAAAATAAAAAATGTGTTTCCTTTCCTCAAAAATATTTTTTAGCCCAGAATTTTTTTATTTTTGCAAGAGTAACAGGAGAAATTGGACCCCAAAAGTTGTTGACCAGTTTCTCCTGAGTACGCTGATACCCCATATGTGGGGGTAAACCACTGTTTTGGCACACGTCGGGGTTCGGAAGGGAAGTAGTGACGTTTTGAAATGCAGACTTTGATGGAATGCTCTGCGGGCATCAGGTTGCGTTTGCAGAGCCCCTGATGTGCCTAAACAGTAGGAACTCCCCACAAGTGACTCCATTTTGGAAACTAGACCCCCAAGGGAACTTATCTAGATGTGTGGTGAGCACTTTGAACCCCTAAATGCTTCACAGAAGTTTATAACGCAGAGCCGTGAAAATAATAAATGTGTTTCCTTTCCTCAAAAATATTTTTTTAGCCCAGAATTTTTTATTTTTGCAAGACTAACAGGAGAAATTGGACCCCAAAAGTTGTTGTCCAGTTTCTCCTGAGTACGCTGATACCCCATATGTGGGGGTAAACCACTGTTTGGGCACATGCCGGGGCTCGGAAGGGAAGTAGTGACGTTTTGGAATGCAGACTTTGATGGAATGGTCTGCGGGCATCATGTTACGTTTGCAGAGCCCCTGATATGCCTAAACAGTAGAAACCCCCCACAAGTGACCCCATTTTGGAAACTAGACGCCCCAAGGAACTTATCTAGATGTGTGGTGAGCACGTTCAACCCCCAAGTGCTTCACAGAAGTTTACAACGCAGAGCCGTGAAAATAAAAAATCATTTTTCTTTCCTCAAAAAAGATGTTTTAGCAAGCAATTTTTTATTTTCACAAGGGTAACAGGAGAATTTGGACCCCAATATTTGTTGCCCAGTTTGTTGTGAGTATGCTGATACCCCATATGTGGGGGTAAACCACTGTTTGGGCGCACATCAGGGCTCGGAAGGGAAGTAGTGACATTTGAAATGCAGACTTTGATGGAATGGTCTGCGGGCGTCACATTGCATTTGCAGAGCCCCTGATGTGCCTAAACAGTAGAAACACCCCACAAGTGACCCCATTTTGGAAACTAGACCCCCGAAGGAACTTATCTAGATGTGTGGTGAGCACGTTCAACCCCCAAGTGCTTCACAGAAGTTTACAACGCAGAGCCGTGAAAATAAAAAATCATTTTTCTTTCCTCAAAAAAGATGTTTTAGCAAGCAATTTTTTATTTTCACAAGGGTAACAGGAGAATTTGGACCCCAATATTTGTTGCCCAGTTTGTTGTGAGTATGCTGATACCCCATATGTGGGGGTAAACCACTGTTTGGGCGCACGTCAGGGCTCGGAAGGGAAGTAGTGACATTTGAAATGCAGACTTTGATGGAATGGTCTGCGGGCGTCACATTGCATTTGCAGAGCCCCTGATGTGCCTAAACAGTAGAAACACCCCACAAGTGACCCCATTTTGGAAACTAGACCCCCGAAGGAACTTATCTAGATGTGTGGTGAGCACTTTCAACCCCCAAGTGCTTCACAGAAGTTTATAACGCAGAGCCGTGAAAATAAAAAATAATTGTTCTTTCCTCAAAAATTATGTTTTAGCAAGTAATTTTTTATTTTTGCAAGGGTAACAGGAGAAATTGGACCCCAACAGTTGTTGCCCAGTTTGTCCTGAGTACGCTGGTACCCCAAATGTGGGGGTAAACCACTGTTTGGGAGCACGTCGGGGCTTGGAAGGGAGGGAGCACCATTTGACTTTTTGAATGCAAGATTGGCTGGAATCAATGGTGGCGCCATGTTGCGTTTGGAGACCCCTGATGTGCCTAAACAGTGGAAACCCCTCAATTCTAACTTCAACACTAACCCCAACACACCCCTAATCCTAATCCCAACTGTAGCCATAACCCTAATCACAAACCTAACCCCAACACACCCCTAACCACAACCCTAACCGCAACACACCCGTAACCCTAATTCCAACCCTAATCCTAACCCTAATCCCAACCGTAGCCCTAATCCCAACCCTAACCACAACTGTAACCCCAACACACCCCTAACCCTATCCGTAACCCTAACCACAAGCCTAATCTTAACCCTATTTCAAACCCTAGCCCTAATTCCAACCCTAACTCTAATTCCAACCCTAACCCTAAGGCTATGTGCCCACGTTGCGAATTCGTGTGAGATTTTTCCGCACGATTTTTGAAAAATCTGCAGGTAAAAGGCACTGCGTTTTACCTGCGGATTTACAGCAGATTTCCAGTGTTTTTTTGTGCGGATTTCACCTGCGGATTCCTATTGAGGAACAGGTGTAAAACGTTGCGGAATCCGCACAAAGAATTGACATGCTGCGGAAAATACAACGCAGCGTTTCTGCACGGAATTTTCCGCACCATGGGCACAGCGGATTTGGTTTTCCTTAGGTGTACATGGTACTGTAAACCTGATGGAAAACTGCTTCGAATTCGCAGCGGCCAATCCGCTGCGGATCCGCGGCCAATCCGCTGCGGATCCGCGGCCAATCCGCTGCGGATCCGCGGCCAATCCGCTGCGGATCCGCTGCCAATCCGCTGCGGATCCGCTGCCAATCCGCTGCGGATCCGCTGCCAATCCGCTGCGGATCCGCTGCCGATCCGCGGCCCATCCGCTGCGGATCCGCTGCCAATCCGCTGCGGATCCGCTGCGGATCCGCTGCGGATCCGCTGCCGATCCGCTGCGGATCCGCGGCCGATCCGCTGCCGATCCGCTGCCGATCCGCTGCCGATCCGCTGCGGATCCGCGGCCGATCCGCTGCGGATCCGCTGCCCATCCGCTGCCGATCCGCTGCGGATCCGCGGCCGATCCGCTGCGGATCCGCTGCCAATCCGCTGCGGATCCGCTGCCGATCCGCGGCCCATCCGCTGCGGATCCGCTGCCAATCCGCTGCGGATCCGCGGCCGATCCGCTGCGGATCCGCGTCCGATCCGCGTCCGATCCGCGTCCGATCCGCTGCGGATCCGCGGCCGATCCGCTGCGGATCCACGGCCGATCCGCTCTGTGTGCACATGCCATAACCCTACCCCTAATTACCCTACCCGTAACCCTAACCCTACCCCTAACCCTACCCCTAGTTCTAACCCTAGTTCTAATCCTAACCCTAGAGGAAAAAAAAAAAAAAAAAAAAATTCTTTATTTTATTATTGTCCCTATGGGGGTGATAAAGGGGGGGGGGGTTATTTATTATTTTTTTATTTTGATCGCTGTGATAGAACCTACCACAGCGATCAAAATGTACCTGTAAGGAATCTGCCGACTGGCAGATTCGGCGGGCGCACTGAGCATGCGCCCGCCATTTTCCAACATGGCGGCGCCCAGCGAGGAGACGGACGGACACCGGGAGGATCGGTAAGTATGAAGGGGTGGTGGGGGGGTGGATCGGAGCACGGGGGGGGGGAACGGAGCACAGGGGGGGTGGGTCTGGGCAAGGAGGGAGCGGACAGGAGGACGGGGGAGCCGGCAGGCGGACGGAGGGGACCGGACCCCATAACAGAGGACGGGGGGGGCGATCGGTGGGCGTGGGGGGGGGTACTTCAGTATTTCCAGCCATGGCCGATGATATTGCAGCATCGGCCATGGCTGGATTGTAATATTTCACCATTTTTTTAGGTGAAATATTACAAATCGCTCTGATTGGCAGTTTCACTTTCAACAGCCAATCAGAGCGATCGTAGCCACGGGGGGGTGAAGACACCCCCCCTGGGCTGAAGCACCACTCCCCCTCTCCCTGCAGATCGGGTAAAATAGGAGTTAACCCCTTCACCCGATCTGCAGGGACGCGATCATTCCATGACGCCACATAGGCGTCATGGGTCGGATTGGCACGGGTTTTCATGACGCCTACGTGGCGTCATGGGTCGGGAAGGGGTTAATCAAATGAGTTGCCAAATGAATTGAAACTCTAGTCCAGACATTGACAAGGTTCAAAATAAAGATTTTTATTTGAAATAATAATTTTCTCCTTCAAACTTTGCTTTTGTCAAAGAATGCTCCCTTTCCAGCAATTACAGCATTGCAGACCTTTGGCATTCTAGCAGTTAATTTGCAGAGGTAATCTGGAGAAATTTCACCCCATGCTTCCAGAAGCCCCTCCCACAAGTTGGTTTGGCTTGATGGGCACTTTTTGCTTACCGGTCAAGCTGCTCCCACAACAGCTCAATGGGGTTGAGATCTGGTGACTGCACTGGCCACTCCATTACAGATAGAATACCAGCTGCTTGATTCTTCCCTAAATAGTTCTTGCATGATTTGGAGGTGTGCGTTGGGTCATTGACCTGTTGTAGGATGAAATTGTCTCCAATCAAGCACTGTCCACAGGGTATGGCATGGCATTGCAAAATGGAGTGATAGCCTTACTTATTCAAAATCCCTTTTACCTTGTACAAATCTCCCACTTTACCAGCACCAAATAGTCCATGAGCCGGGCCAGATATCGGTACCACCCGGAGTGACTAATTTTCTTTGGTATTTTTAGGTAGATGCATGTCTGTAGTTTATTTTTTGATATGATAGCCCTTACATATACGTAGCTTATTAACCCCTTCAGCCCTAGGCCTATTTGTACCCAAGTGCCTAAGCCAATCTGACCTGTGCCACTTCATGGGCTAATAACTTTGGAACGCTTTCACCTATCCAAGCCATTCTGAGATTGTTTTCTCGTGACATATTGTACTTCACGTCAGTGCTAAATGGGAGTCAATATATTTTACCTTTCTATATAAAAAAATGCTAAATATTCGGAAATTTTGGAAAAATCGGCAATTTTTTAACTTTGAAATTCTCTGCTTTTTACAAAAATACTGATACCCCCCATAATAGTTATTAATTTACACTCCCCACATGTTTACTTCATATTGGCATCATTTTGAAAATGAAACCTTATTGTTTTACGACGTAATAGGGCTTATAGTTTTATGCGCAATTTTTCACATTTACAGCAAAACCCACTTTTCAAAGGACCAAGTCACTTCTGAAGTCACTTTAAGGGGCTTACATAACAGAAACCACCCATAAATTACCCCATTTTGCAAACTACACCCCTCAAGCTGTTCAAAACTCATTTTTAAAAACTGTTAACCCTTTAGGTGTTCCACAGGAATTTTAGCAGAATGAAGGCGAAATTTCAAAATTTCATTTTTTTTCCAGATATTACATTGTAATCCAATTTTACCTGCAACCTAGCAAGGGTTAACGGCAAACCCAAACTTGGTTACCCTAATTCTGCAGTTTATAGAAAAACTTCCTTCCATGGCTAGAAGAAAACCATGCAAGGGACCTTCACCATCTGGATGAAACACTGAAGAACATCACAAACTTTCGCATCAGTGTGTCGCAGGGATCCTTCGAAAAGCTCTTGGATAATGAATCTTGCACACTTACCCTGAAGCTCTTTCAAGTTTATCTTGAGACCCTCAGAAATGAACAACTCTCAGCATTCTGGATGTCATACTTGGACATGGTCGAGACCATGCTGGCCCTGGTTCGAGCTTCAAGAGAAGGCAACTGGATGCTTCACCTAGGAGCAATCCGACAGATGATACCATGGTGTTTTGCCTATGACAAGGTCAACTATGCCCGATACCTAACCTATTACTATGCCACAATGTCTCGGCTGCCCATAGAACACCCAGAGGTCCATGAATACTTCATGCAAGGTGGCTTTTCGGTCCAGATCGGTAGCAAGAATCCTTTTGGACGAATTCCTGTGGACCAGACCATTGAAGAGACAATCAACAAAGACACCCAGACACCAGGGGGCACAAAAGGCTTCAGCCTCAAAGTTGGAGCTGTTTCCAGGTTCTACCTGACATCAGAGTACCGCAGTATGTACTTGAGGCAGCTGAGGGCCCTGGTAGGCCAACAATATACTGACTTCAGCCATTCAGACCTACAGGTGTCTAGGATTAGAAGAGATGAAGCCGATGTCCAATCTTTCGTTCAACTGCTGGAGACAGGTTGGGTGAACCCCTTCAACAAAGAGCATAATGGTGAACTTATCAGTTTGTCAACAGCGACTGTAGCACCACCAGATGTAGCCAAAGACCTTCAAGGGGCATACAGTATAGGAGAGGATGCATATCAAACATTCAAGGATGAGCGTTTGGGTACCGATAAGCCAACTACATTGTTTCATGACAAGATGACGAAGAACAAACTTAAAACGTTCTCTAACATCCAAATGAAGACACGCAGACAAGGTCTTGGCAAGGAGGTAATTTTGAAGGCTGACAGAAACCTATTTGGCCAGATGATACTTGTAGCTGAGAACAGAAAGCTACAAATGAGTGATGTCTTGACTCATCCCCTGGGTCCATTGCCATGGGCACTTGCCAATGGTGATGGGTCTATCCGCAAGACCAACAAGGCTGCCCTCGCAAGGGAGTTGGAGAGGAATGCTCGTCCTGCAGAAGTGATCCCCGAGCCCTCTGCAACCATCATTGATGGGATGAGCCTGGTTCAGAAACTGAAGGGAAACAATGCAACATTTGGCCAGCTAGCAGGCACAGCAATGAGTCGCGCTATCCATGAGGGTGCTAAGAGCAAGCGCATTGATATTGTCTTTGACGTCTACAAGGAGACATCCATCAAAGATACAGAAAGAGTCAACAGATATGAAGGCACAGGGATCCATTTCAAGAACATTCAACATGGGCACAACATCCAGCAGTGGAAAAAGCTTCTAAGTAGTTCCTCCAACAAGGCAAGTCTCATAAAGTTTCTGGTAGAAGAATGGAAGGCGAAACACCACAGGGAGAAGCTTGAGGAGAAGGAGCTGTATGTCACATGTGAGCAGCTCTGCTTTAAGATCACCAAAGAACAGTGGGAAGAGGCTGCTGACCTTAAGTCAAATCAAGAAGAAGCAGACACACGCCTCCTTCTCCATGCTCTTCATGCAGCAGAATCTGGTTACAAGTCGGTCATCATCACTTCGGAGGATACTGATGTCATGGTCCTGTGTCTGGGCATGTGCCACAAAATCCCATCCCACCTGTTCCAGAAATGCGGTACACAGAACCGGACAAGATTCCTGGATATCACCACTCTGAGCCGAACATTGGGAGGCAGCGTATGTGATTCATTGATTGGTATGCATGCATTTACAGGCTGTGACACCGTCAGTGCATTCGCTGGCCGTGGGAAGATGACGACACTCAAGCAGTTGAAGATGAACAAGACATACCAGGATGCCTTTCAGGAAGTTGGTCGTTCATGGGAAGTGTCTACCGAACTTTTTGAGAAGTTACAGGAAATCACCTGCCACATGTACCTGCCAACTACCCAAACAACTGAGGTAAACAGGCTCCGTTATCAGCTGTTCTGTGCCAGACGTGGAGTGGTAGAGTCAAGTCAACTCCCTCCTTGCCAGGACTGCCTTTTCATGCATGCACTGCGTGCAAACTACCAGGCTGCGATCTGGAGGAGAAGTCTGCAGAGCCAGCCATGGGTTGCAAACCCAACAGACTGCGGTTGGATGATAGATAACGACGGAAAGCTTGTTGTCAAGTGGATGCAAGGGGCACCAGCACCAGAAGCTATTATACAGCTACTGTCCTGCAAGTGTGTGCGGTCATGTGAACTTCCTCAGTGTACTTGCCTCAGCAATGGCCTGAAGTGCACAGACATGTGCAGATTACAGACATGCCAGAACAAGGGTACTGAAGACGAGCCAGTAGAACAACAGTCAGATTCAGAGTCCGATGTTGAAGATATTATGGAGTAACATATATATATATATATATATATATATATATATATATATATATATATATATATATATATATATATATGCACATGACATGTTCAGTGTGTATTTACATAACTTGGATTAAATTTTGTTACAAATACTACATCTAGTCACTCCGGGTGGTACCGATATCGTCATATTTGGTTCTTGGCTCATGCTAAAATTCCTGTGGAACACCTAAAGGGTTAACAGTTTTTAAAAATGAGTTTTGAACAGCTTGAGGGGTGTAGTTTGCAAAATGGGGTAATTTATGGGTGGTTTCTGTTATGTAAGCCCCTTAAAGTGACTTCAGAAGTGACTTGGTCCTTTGAAAAGTGGGTTTTGCTGTAAATGTGAAAAATTGCGCATAAAACTATAAGCCCTATTACGTCGTAAAACAATAAGGTTTCATTTTCAAAATGATGCCAATATGAAGTAAACATGTGGGGAGTGTAAATTAATAACTATTATGGGGGGTATCAGTATTTTTGTAAAAAGCAGAGAATTTCAAAGTTAAAAAATTGCCGATTTTTCCAAAATTTCCGAATATTTAGCATTTTTTTATATAGAAAGGTAAAATATATTGACTCCCATTTAGCACTGACGTGAAGTACAATATGTCACGAGAAAACAATCTCAGAATGGCTTGGATAGGTGAAAGCGTTCCAAAGTTATTAGCCCATGAAGTGGCACAGGTCAGATTGGCTTAGGCACTTGGGTACAAATAGGCCTAGGGCTGAAGGGGTTAATAAGCTACGTATATGTAAGGGCTATCATATCAAAAAATAAACTACAGACATGCATCTACCTAAAAATACCAAAGAGAATTAGTCACTCCGCTTGGTACCGATATCGTCAAATTTGGTTCTTGGCTCATGGACTAAAAGCTACCCCAGACAATCACATTAGCTCCACTATGTTTGACAGATGGCGTCAGGCACTCTTCCAGCATCTTTTCAGTTGTTCTGTGTCTCACAAGGGTTCTTCTGTGTGATCGAAGCAACTCAAACTTGGATTCGTCTGTCCATAACACTTTTTTCCAATCTTCCTCTGTCCAATGTCTGTGTTCTTTTGCCCATATTAATCCCTTTATTAGCCAGTCTCAGATATGGCTTTTTCTTTGCCACTCTGCCCTGAAGGCCATTATCCCGGAGTCGCCTCTTCACTGTACACGTTGACACTGGCGTTTTGCGTGTACTATTTAATGAAGCTGCCAGTTGAGGACCTGTGAGGCGTCAATTTATCAAACTACAGACTCTAATGTACTTGTCTTGTTGCTTAGTTTTGCAGCAGGGCCTCCCACTATTCTTTCTACTCTGGTTGGAGCCTGTTTATGATCTCCTCTGGAGGGACTAGTACACATCGTAGTAGGAAATCTTCAGTTTCTTGGCAATTTCTCGCATGGAATAGCCTTAATTTCTAAGAACAAGAATAGACTGTTGAGTGTCACATGAAAGTTCTTTTTTTCTGGCCATTTTGAGAGTTTAATGGAACCAACAAATGTAATGCTCCAGATTCTCAACGAGCTCAAAGGAAGGTCAGGTTCATAGGTTCTCTAATCAGCCTAATTGTTTTCAGCTGTGCTAACATACTTGCACAAGGGTTTTCAAGGGTTTTCTAACCATCCATTAGCCTTCTTGCACAGTTAGCAAACACAAAGTAACATAAGAACACTGTAGTGATGGTTGTTGGAAATGGGCCTCTATACACCTATGAAGATATTGCATTACAAACCAGACGATTGCAGCTAGAATAGTCATTTACCACATTATCAATGTATAGAGTGTATTTCTGCATCATATAATGTTAGCTTCATTGGAAAAACCTTTCAAATATAAGGAAATTTATAAGTGGCCCTAAACTTTTGAACGGTAGTGTACCTTCATCTCCTCTACTTACTAATTGCTTGCTCCAATATTGGCAAAATCAGTGTTTTATTTGCTGCAGGCCTACCAGTTCTCTGAATGTTGAGATCTGTATAACCCCACCCACACCACTGATTGACAGTACACTGTGCATAGGCAGAAAACAGACAATCAGTAGTGAGGTTACACACAGCTCACGAATATGGAGGAACACATAGCAGCAGATTTTCTAATCCTTTAGTAGTGATGTGCTTATGATAAAACTTTTATCTGAATTACAGCAAGTAGCCCATTATTTGATACATCGCTGGAATTAAGGGTCTCTATCTTTACATTATGCTTCTCTCAGATTAGGTGGCAAAAACGTGTAACAGATTCCCTTTAACAGGATTCAATGAATTTATTTGTTGTAATAATGCATTTTATTAGACTGTTTCTCTGTTACAACTAAAGGTTCACGAGAACGTTACCAATATTTATGAGCGTAAAAGTAAAGCTGTCTGATACATGTTAATCACTGTCCCATTGGGACGTTACTATAATAATAGACTAATTAAACCACTTGATTTAGATGGAGTTTAATACATTTTACGACATTGAAAATATAACAACTTCAGGGTGATAAGCATGGAACATATCCATTAGTTAACTCAATTCTTGAAATATACTAGCTTGTTATTTAGCAGATGATTGGAGACAGATCTCAGTTGTGGTTTTTTTCACACATTCAAGGAATATATGTTATAGTGAATTTAGTGTGAAATTTCAGTTTGCTTTTAATAACATTTGTACTTTAAACCAGAGCCAGAAATGGATCAACAAGAAAGAGTAACTCTCTTTAATATCCACTTTTGTGTTTGCCTGCAGCAAAAAGTCCACAAAAACTGCATATGTGATTAAAGTCTTATATGTGCACACAATATCTTTTCAGTTGATTCCACCTGGAGCGCACCTGAAAAATTGCTGCAAAAGCACGGCAAAAAATGAACATCGTACACAGCAATGTAAAAATGAGATTGATGTTCACATGTTTAGTCTTTTGTTACTTCTCTTCGCTGCTTCAGCCTTCAGAAATAGTGAAGTGTTTAAAAGAAGAAACAAACGCATTCTTTGGACGACTTCCAGTAGGCAGCCACTCATGACTGTTTTTTTGGTTCGAGTGCTGTCTGTAATAAAACACACCGCACTTGGACCAATGTTATTCAGTGGGGCAGTGCGAGTTATTTCACGCACCAAATCTACATATCAAAAATAAATCATAGCATGCACTAGTTTCTTTGTATGATACTCGCTAAAGTCTATGGATGCATGACAAAAAAACAGATTCGGTACTTATAGCATCCGATTTTTATGGATACACTACAATTCTGTGTTATAGGAAACTGTAAATGGTCTTGAAAATGACTAATAGCCGATGCTGTAAAAAGAAGGATTGCAAACAGATGGAAAGTGAGAAAAAACTCATCCAAGTTTTCTGGATGAAACTGTAATAATTTTTATACGGCCCTGTGAGCCCTGTGGGATTTTCCCGAAGTGGACTAGAAAAACCTCAGTTCTGGTGCTAGAAAAAAAAAGACATACTCTTAGGTGAGAATTTTATGCACAGTTTTTTGTTTAATTTTTTTAAGCAGTTTTTGAAGCCAAAGCCATGATCCAGAAAGGAGAAATATAAATCATTCCTTCAAAGTTCCCATTCCTCTTGGACACATTTTTGGCTTTGACTCCAAAAACTGTATTTGTGATTCCAGACTAAGTATATTCTTGTGGTGTCTACTGTCCAATTGGTAAATCCATCCTCTCTTAGGGGCGCAAATTGTCTTTATTCCATTTCCAACATATGGCAGATCACTGTGGTTACATGCTATGATTACTAGGGACCTTGGTAGTAATTAGATGGCGATGGCAGTAATTGCAAATTGCAGATGGTTTGCCAAGGCAGAATCTTCTTACTGCCATCTCTGTAACCACTACCTAACTGAGGGGAGATGGCTGTCAATAGCCTGACATTGGCATTGACAGCAGAGCAGAATGGAAATAATAACTTCACTGTGGATGTGCATTCAAAGGAAGCAGAAGAATTGTCATCTGAGCAAGGAAAGATTGCCGCAGGGCAGAACAGACAGATTGTTAGCAGTTTACTGCAGGTGCTGTAAGTTCTTAGCCTCATAAGAAAAATCTCCAAAGTCATTGATAACTCTTTTAAGGAGATTTCCCACAAAAAATTAAAAACATTAATTATGCTTGAAAATTACCCCAATGGTTTTGCAGTATATACTTAGTAAAATTTACAATGAGTGAGCAGCAAAATCCACATAAATATTTACAGATTTGTTTCTGTATTTTCCATAGATTTCACCATGTGCATTGTAATGGTTGTACCCAAAGTATAACTCTCCAAAATGCATTTCAACGTTCACAATTTACATTTGATTAAATCCCATCCACTTTGTTGGTTCTTTAATATGTTTTAGATTTTCCTTAAAAAATCTGCAGCTTAATTATGCTCTTAGGATAATTTAGGATTGTTACCATGTTCATTGTCTAATCAACCAAAGTGCTTGAGTTGTTCTTTCATCCAATCTAATATATAAAGCTGAATGTGTGTGTGTGTATATGTATGTGTATGTGTGTATGTCCGGGATTGGCATCTGCACCGTTGCAGCTACAGCCACAAAATTTTGCACAGTCACACGTCTGGACCCCGAGAGCGTCATAGGCTATGTTGTGAGGCGAAATTTTAACCCCGGGCGTTCCAATTCACCAAACAATTTTGCCCCTATCTACATAATAAAAAAAAGTGAAAGTAAAAGTGTTGGAGGCGAATTGACAGCTGCCAGATGTGAACAAGGGGGACTTAAAGAGTGAGAGTGATGGCGCCAAAGAGTATATACCGTACAGTTGCTAAGCTGGGACCCCGGCATGGGATACTCACCACACATGGGGATATGAACACACACACAAAATGCGCCACATACTACCACGTGCTTGAACACATATACCACCCTCAGCACACATTTCACCACACATACACCAGCCTCACCACATAAAAGTCGAAACACAAAAGTCGCCGCTCAAAACTCACCATGCGCAAAACTCGCCACATGCAAAACTAGGCTCACGCAAAACTCGCCACACGTGCAAAACTCACCTCATGGAAAACTCACCACACGCAAAACTTGCACATGCAGAAAAATTGCCACATGCACAAAAGTTGCAACACATGCAAAAGTTGCCTCACACAAAACTTGCACATACTCAAAACGCACCACACATAAAACTCGCCACGCGCAAAACTCGCCATCCGCAAAACTTGCTGCACACAACTTGCTACACTAACCTGTCACTCGACACACAAAAAGTTGCTACATGCATGTCGCCACACAAAACACATCTCACAAAAGTTGCTACATGCATGTCACCACACCCAACTCAACACACACAACTTGACACATGAAACTCGCCCTAAAACACACACAAGTCTGGTATTATCCTTCGAAAATAAAAATCTGATTAATAAGCAGACAAACTACAAGAGCAACAACTGTACCATATAGGAAATACGGCAGCTGTCAGTCACATGACCTGTCTATTAGGTGTATGTGTGAGCTAATATATACTGCCAGGGGGGAGGGCTTCCTGTAGGCTGGGGATTTGTCAGGCTGCCAATTTAGCTTACAAATACTGAGGTAAAAATACTGAGCAAATAACGTGTGAACGCGGTCTAATACAGGAGGAGATGACATACAGATGTATACTATATACAGGTGGAGATGACACACAGGTATATACTATATACAGGAGATGACATACAGGTATATACTATATACAGGAGGAGATGACACACACATATATACTATATACAGGGGAGATGACACACAGGTATATACTATATACAGGAGGAGATGACATACAGGTATATACTATATACAGGAGGAGATGACACACAGGTATATACTATATACAGGAGATATGACACACAGGTATATACTATATACAGGAGGAGATGACACACACATATATATTATATACAGGGGAGATGACACACAGGTATATACTATATACAGGAGGAGCTAACACACTGGTATATACTATATACAGGGGAGATGACATACAGGTACATACTATATACAGGGGAGATGACACACAGGTATATACTATATACAGGGGAGATGACACACAGGTATATACTATACACTGGAGGAGATGACACACAGGTATATACTATATACAGGAGGAGATGACACACAGGTATATACTATATACAGGGGAGATGACACACACATATATACTATATACAGGGGAGATGACACACAGGTATATCCTATATACAGGGGAGATGACACACAGGTACATCCTATATACAGGGGAGATGACACACAGGTATATACTATATACACGAGATGACATACAGGTATACACTATATACAGGAGGAGATGACACACACATATATACTATATACAGGGGAGATGACACACAGGTATATACTATATACAGGAGGAGATGACACACAGGTATATACTATATACAGGAGAGATGACACACAGGTATATGCTATATACAGGAGGAGATGACACACACATATATATTATATACAGGGGAGATGACACACAGGTATATACTATATACAGGGGAGATGACATACAGGTACATACTATATACAGGGGAGATGACACACAGGTATATACTATATACAGGGGAGATGACACACAGGTATATACTATACACTGGAGGAGATGACACAAAGGTATATACAATATACAGGGGAGATGACACACACATATATACTATATACAGGGGAGATGACACACAGGTATATCCTATATACAGGGGAGATGACACACAGGTACATACTATATACAGGGGAGATGACACACAAGTATATACTATATACAGGGGAGATGACATACAGGTATATACTATATACAGAGGAGATGACACACAGGTATATACTATATACAGGAGGAGATGACATACAGGTACATACTATATACAGGAGAAGATGACATATAGGTATATACTATATACAGGGGAGATGACATACAGGGATATACTATATACAGTAGATGACATACAGGTGTATACTATATATAAGGGAGATGACAAATATGTATATACTGAGGGGAAAATGAGAGATGTGAGGTGAAAATGAGGGGTGTGAGGTGAAAATGAAAAGGTGTGAGTGCAAATTGAGAGGAGTGAGGGAAAATAGTGGAGTGATCGGAAAATGACAGATGTGAGGTCAAAATGACAAGTGTTAGGTGGGAATGAGAGGAGTGAGGGGGAAAATGAGAGGTGTAAGGGGGAAAATGAGAGGCGTGATGGGAAAATAAGAGAAGTGAGGTGCTATAACTAACCACAGATATTTACTATGCCCAGGCAACGCCAGGCTCTTCAGCTAGTATTTCTGTAAATTAACCCAGATCACTGATTCTGAACTGGTATTATGAACTATGATCTTTTTATTTTAAGGCACAGCCCACAGAAAGAGAGCGACCATTTCTAAAAGAAAGTAACCATTTTTTATCATTTTATACAACCCCTTTAAGATATAAATTTGAAAACTAAATTCAGATATAAAGTGTTATTTTTTGGACAATTCAGTTTGCTTGATGCTATTAGAAATCATTTAAACTGATTTCTTTTCATGTTTTCTCAATAATAAAATCTGGATTGGCATGAATGCTATTGAAAGACCATTTTAAACCACAGTTTTTGAAAGGCCTTAGGAAAATGCTTAATTATAGTTCATATGTAAGTCACAAAATGTCTTTGCGCTATTGTCTATTGTTACAATATGTCCATGTCCAGAATGTGAGCTTCACTGTATATAATACAGGTGCACAATGCCAGAAAGTCAAGCCTAACTCCGAGGAACAAAAGCTCACCTTAAATGTTAATGATCCTAATAATTATGTCTCTGTACAGATGCTTCTCAGTTTATCCATTGAAGATTTTTTTTAATACATTTCATCCTTTTCTGTATTACTGTTCTTTTGAAACCACTTTTCACAAATAGAGTCAGATGAGGCAAAAAAATTGAAGTCTCATTACATTTCCCGGTAATGACAAGAGTCTACAACTATCACCATAGAAAATATAACATCAAGGATAAGGGACTGTTTATGTAAGTTTCACATACATAGACATTTCGAGCTCCATATTTGGAAATTTCTTGCAAGGGACCAATGTCAACAATCTATTAGACATTTGTCTCTTGTCAATTCTTCAAAACCAATCGTTTTCACATTCCCACAGAGGCTTATCGGATTATTGGTAACTAGATGGTGGCCCGATTCTAACGCATCGGGTATTCTAGAATATGTATATATATAGCAGCCACTTAGCATATAGCAGAGGCCACATAACACAGACAGCCATGTAGTATATAACACAGCCATGTAGTATAGAACACAGCCCACATAGTATATAACATAGCCCACACAGTATATAACACTGTGCACGTAGTTTGTAACACTGCCCACGTAGAATATAACACAGCCCACGTAGTATATAACACTGCGCACGTAGTATATAACACTGCCACGTAGTATATAACACTGCTCACATAGTATATAACACTGCCCACGTAGTATATAACACAGCCCACGTAGTATATAACACTTCCCATGTAGTATATAACACTGCCCACATAGTATATAACACTGCCACGTAGTATATAACACTGCCCACATAGTATATAACACTGCCCATGTAGTATATAACACAGCCCACGTAGTATATAACACTGCCCATGTAGTATATAACACTGCCCACGTAGTATATAACACTGCCCACGTAGTATATAACACTGCCCACGTAGTATATAACACAGCCCATGTAATATATAGCATCCACGCAGTATATAACACAGCCCACGTAGTATATAACACAGCCCACGTAGTATATAGCACAGCCCACATAGTATATGACACTGCCCACGTAGTATATAATACTGCCACGTAGTATATAACACAGCCCACGTAGTATATAACACTGCCACGTAGTATATAACACAGCCCACGTAGTATTTAACATTGCCCACATAGTATATAAAATTGCCCACGTAGTATATAACACTGCCCACGCAGTATATAACATAGGCCACACAGTATATAACACTGCCCACGTAGTATATAGCACTGTGGGCACCATATCCTTTTTAAAAAAAGAATGAAAGTAAAAAATAGTTATATACTCACCCTCCGGCGTCCAGATGACTTAGCGGTCTCGTGGGACCGCTGTTGTGAATTTGCTTTTTGCTCCCTCTAGTGGTTACTAGTTTTTTGACTCTGGTTTTTCTGTCATTCCTTTTATCCGCACCTGGGTCGTTAGTTAGGGGTGTTGCTATATAAGCTCCCTGGACCTTCAGTTCAATGCCTGGCAACGTAGTTATCAGAGCTAGTCTGCTGTGCTCTTGTCTACTGATCCTGGTTCCAGTTATATCAGCTAAGTCTGCCTTTTGTTTTTTGCTATTTGTTTTGGTTTTGTATTTTTGTCCAGCTTGTCCCAAATCTATATCCTGACCTTTGCTGGAAGCTCTAGGGGGCTGGTGTTCTCCCCCCGGACCGTTAGACGGTTCGGGGGTTCTTGAATTTCCAGTGTGGATTTTGATAGGGTTTTTGTTGACCATATAAGTTACCTTTCTTTATTCTGCTATCAGTAAGCGGGCCTCTCTGTGCTAAACCTGGTTCATTTCTGTGTTTGTCATTTCCTCTTACCTCACCGTCATTATTTGTGGGGGGCTTCTATCCAGCTTTGGGGTCCCCTTCTCTGGAGGCAAGAAAGGTCTTTGTTTTCCTCTACTAGGGGTAGCTAGATTCTCCGGCTGGCGCGTGTCATCTAGAATCAACGTAGGAATGATCCCCGGCTACTTCTAGTGTTGGCGTTAGGAGTAGATATATGGTCAACCCAGTTACCACTGCCCTATGAGCTGGATTTTTGTATTCTGCAGACTTCCACGTTCCTCTGAGACCCTCGCCATTGGGGTCATAACAGTGGTAAAGGATACTGAAATTTGACAGTGATCTTATTTAAAAGCCGATAATCAATACAAGGTCTCAAAGATCCGTCCTTTTTTGCCACAAAAAAGAATCCCGCACCAAGAGGGGAAGAAGACAGACGAATATGTCCTTTCTCCAGAGACTCCTTGATATATGAACGCATAGCGGTATGTTCAGGTACCGACAGATTAAACAGTCTTCCCTTAGGAAATTTACTGCCTGGGATCAAATCTATAGCACAGTCACAGTCCCTATGAGGAGGCAGTGCACTGGACTCAGACTCACTGAAGACATCCTGATAATCAGACAAATACTCCGGAACTTCCGAAGGCGTAGAAGAAGCAATAGACACAGGCAGGGAATCCCCATGAATACCACGACAGCCCCAACTTGAGACTGACATAGCCTTCCAGTCCAGGACTGGATTATGGGTCTGTAACCATGGCAGCCCTAAAACAACCAAATCATGCATTTTATGTAAAACCAGGAAACGTATCACCTCGCGGTGTTCAGGAGTCATGCACATGGTAACCTGTGTCCAATACTGCGGTTTATTTGCTGCCAATGGTGTAGCATCAATACCCCTAAGAGGAATAGGATTTTCTAATGGTTCAAGAGTAAAACCACAGCGCTTAGCAAATGAGAGATCCATGAGACTCAGGGCAGCACCTGAATCTACAAACGCCATGACAGGATAAGATGACAGTGAGCAAATCAAAGTTACAGACAGAATAAATTTAGGTTGCAAATTACCAACGGTGACAGGTGTTATGACCCCAATGGCGAGGGTCTCAGAGGAACGTGGAAGTCTGCAGAATACAAAAATCCAGCTCATAGGGCAGTGGTAACTGGGTTGACCATATATCTACTCCTAACGCCAACACTAGAAGTAGCCGGGGATCATTCCTACGTTGATTCTAGATGACACGCGCCAGCCGGAGAATCTAGCTACCCCTAGTAGAGGAAAACAAAGACCTTTCTTGCCTCCAGAGAAGGGGACCCCAAAGCTGGATAGAAGCCCCCCACAAATAATGACGGTGAGGTAAGAGGAAATGACAAACACAGAAATGAACCAGGTTTAGCACAGAGAGGCCCGCTTACTGATAGCAGAATAAAGAAAGGTAACTTATATGGTCAACAAAAACCCTATCAAAATCCACACTGGAAATTCAAGAACCCCCGAACCGTCTAACGGTCCGGGGGGAGAACACCAGCCCCCTAGAGCTTCCAGCAAAGGTCAGGATATAGATTTGGGACAAGCTGGACAAAAATACAAAACCAAAACAAATAGCAAAAAACAAAAGGCAGACTTAGCTGATATAACTGGAACCAGGATCAGTAGACAAGAGCACAGCAGACTAGCTCTGATAACTACGTTGCCAGGCATTGAACTGAAGGTCCAGGGAGCTTATATAGCAACACCCCTAACTAACGACCCAGGTGCGGATAAAAGGAATGACAGAAAAACCAGAGTCAAAAAACTAGTAACCACTAGAGGGAGCAAAAAGCAAATTCACAACAGACCGCTACGTCATCATCTCGCGAGACCTCAATGCATGGCCCAGAGCGTCACAATAAGGGGAAAGGCACCGGAGGGGGAGTATACAATGATTTTTCATTTTTTTTCTTATTTTTAAAATTCGATCTTTTTACTATTGATGCTGCATAGGCAGCATCAATAGTAAAAAGTTCATCACACAGGGTTAATAGCAGCGTTAACGGACTGCGTTACACCGTGGCATAACGTGGTGTAACGCAGCCATTAACCCTGTGTGAGCGCTGACTGAAGGGGGCACTGACAGAGAGTAGGAAGGGGCGAATTCGCGGCCGGACTGTGCCCGTCGCTGTGTGGGATTTCCATGACAAACAGACAGACAGATAGACAGACAAACAGATGGAAGTGCCCCTTAGACGATTATATATATAGATTGTCTCTGGTCTTCTGGTTTCTTGCAAGACATGGGATCCATTTAGCATTTGTATTGGGGTGGTTTACACACTAAATTTAGAGCAAAAATGAGATATGCATGTGGTCTTTTTTCAAAGTCACATATTTCACATCATGCAATCAAATGGATCATTTTAAGGAATATGGTACAATTCTATATCTACCTAAAGCAGGTCAAGCTAAAAGAAGTGACCAGGAAGGATGGAACGAACTCTAGCTATGAAGGTTTTAAAGCTTTCTTGTTGGGTGGGTACTATCCAGCTTCAGGTTTCTGTGACTGCTGCACCTGAACTGATTACTAAAAAGTTGATAAGTTTTGGGTAGGGTTACAATAAAATAGTTTTCTATTACAAGCTGATAATGTTAAATAAACATTCAAACTATTATCTTTACATTCTTATGATTCAAAAGTGTATCCTAAAAAATGCAATGTAATAAAGAAGAATATGAAAAGATCTTTCACTAGTTGCCAGAATAAATTCCTCATGGATAAAATGTGCTGCCTAAAGTATGCACAACTCTAATACTGTATGTTTTTTACACTTGTGCTTACCTACATGCTTTTTATCCCACATTTTTTGGAATATTTCTTTGATGCTGTCTTTGTGCATGGGTTTTAGCTTTTTAGGGATACATGGCGAAAAAATGTCATATTGTTTGGAGGTGACTTACAGTACATTGAAACTGATTTGGTCAATGACATTGTTGACTTGCTTCCGAAAATCCAACATTATAGGATTTTTTTTCCAATAGTCATATTGCAATCATGGTAACATAACCTAATGGACAATCATATTGCAATAAAATACTGCAATCTCCATGGCTCACAACAACTATCTCTGTGCAACTCTTGTTTTACATACTCAGGCAATAGATGAATTCTGTAGGCTGCAAATAAGATCCCACAATTTCTGCCTCATTATGGTAAAGACCAGAGGTGTCAAACTGCATTCCTCGAGGGCCGCCAACAGGTCATGTTTTCAGGATTTCCTTGTATTGCACAGGTGATAATTTAAACACCTGCACAGAATGATTCCAGCACCTTGTGTGGTGAGCACTTTGAACCCCTAACTGCTTCACAGAAGTTTATAACGTAGAGCCATGAACATAAAAGATCATATTTTTTCTACAAAGTAATCTTTTCGCCCAAATTTTTTATTTTCCCAAGGGTAACAGGAGAAATTGGACCGCAAAAGTTATTGTACTATTTGTCTTGATTATGCTGGTACCCCATATGTGGGGGTAAACCACTGTTTTGGCACATGGCAGATCTCGGAAGGGAAGGAGCACCATTTGACTTTTTCAACGCAGAATTGGCTGGAATTGAGATCAGACACCATGTTGTGTTTGGAGAGCCCCTGATGTTCCTAAACAGTAGAAACCCCCAATTCTAACTCCAACCCTAACCCCAACACACTCCTAACCGTAATCCCAACCCTTACCATAATCCCAAACCTAACCCTAATCCCAAACTTAACCCTAATACCAACCCTAATCCAAACCCCAACCCCAACTCTAGCCCCAACCTTAACCCTAACTTTAGCCCCAACCCTAACTTTAGCCCTAACCCTAATGGGAAAATTGAAATTAATACTTTTTTATATTGTTTTTTTTCCCTAACTAAGGGGGTGATAAAGTTGGGATTTATTTACTATTTTAAGTGGGTTTTTATGTTTGGCAGCTGTCACACACTAAAAGACGCTTTTTATTGCAAAAAAATAGTTTTTGCATCACCACATTTTGAGAGCTATAATTTTTCCATATTTTGGCCCACAGAGTCATGTGAGGTCCTGTTTTTTGTGGGAAGAGTTGACGTTTTTATTGGTACCATTTTCAGGAACATGACTTTTTTATCTCTTTTAATTTCGATTTTTGGGAGTCAGAATGAGCAAAAACCAGCAATTCATGAATTTCTTTTGAGGGAGAGGCGTTTACACCATTCCGCTTTTAGTAAAATTGATAAAGGCAGTTTTATTCTTCGAGTCAGTACGATTGCAGCTATATCTCATTTATATTATTTTTTATGTTTTGGCACTTTTATATAATAAAAACTATTTTATAGAAAAAATAATTGGCTTTGCATCGCTTTATTCTGACAGCTATAACTTTTTTATTTTTTTGCTGGTTACGCTGTCCAGTGGCTCGTTTTTTTGTGGGACAAGATTCCGTTTTCAGCGGTACCATGTTTATTTATATCCGTCTTTTTGATCGCATGTTATTCCACTTTTTGTTCGGCGGTATGATGATAAAGCATTGTTTTTGCCTTGTTTTTTTTATAGGGTTCACTAAAGGGGTTATAGGTTGGGTCATTAGAGATGCGGCGATACCAAATACGTGTACTCTTATTGTTTAGATTTTTCTTTCATTCAAATATTTATTTAGTGATCAAATACATATTGATTTTGTTATTATTATTATTTTTTATATTTTTAAAATTATTATTATTTTTTTAATTTCATTCCAGCTTTTACATTGTGTCCCACTATGGGGCTCTCATTTTGTGCAGGCTGATCGCTTCTATTATTATTATTATTATTATTATTATTATTTATTTATTTATATAGCACCATTAATTCCATGGTGCTGTACATCAGAAAAGGGTTGCATACAGGGTTATAGATATCATTTACAGTACACAAATTTATGATGATAGACTGGTACAGAGGGGAGAGGACCCTGTCCTTGCGGACTTACATTCTACGGGTTCTATAGATTGCAGATCTGCATGCTATAGAAGTTATCAGTGCTGCAGCTTCTATTACACTGACCTGAGAGGCTTCCTGGTCATCACTGCGCATGATGGGAAGTCTCTCAGGTCTGGAGACACGGATGTCGTCTGCAATCATATTTGATAGCAGGGTTTCAGAGGCTAAAGTGCTGGGAGCAGTTCGTAACCGATCCTGGCACTTAGTGCCTGGTGTCAGCTGTGAGAATCAGCTGACACCCGGCCGCGATCAGCCGCGCTCCCCCCATGAGTGCGACTGATGGCTCATGATGTACTATCCTGTCCATGGTCAGACGGGCCCAGGGCACATGGATAGGATAGTACATCGGATGTCATAAAGGGTTAAAGTGAAAATAAACTGGTACTAGTATTCAATGCAGACATGAAAATCAGTTATCTAGCAGAAATAGTTTTTGTGGATATAGGCAAGTGCTATGTTTATGCGCTCTATTATGAGAATAGTGCTGAAAATTAGAATCCATGGTAGATTTTCTATAAATAGTTACTTTCCGTATGTAAACTCCCAGACTGGGTGATAACATGGTAATTCAGTAATACTTACATAAGAATCCTGGAGTCAGTAATGCCACATGAGCGTCCCCTCACGTTCATGTGGCACTACTGACTCCAGGATTCTTATGTAGGTATTACCAATTTTTATTTTTTTAAATTGTTTTATTTTGAATTGGGCAAATGGGGAGTGAATTGAACTTTTATATATTTTTACATTTTAAAACATTTTACTGGCTTCAATAGTCTCCATGACTGTGATCATCCGGGCTGCAGCCCTGCTCTATGTAGCAGAAATGCTCACTTGCTATGAGTGCCGACCACTGGGCATAGCGATCTGGCAATGACAACCGCAGGGGTCTCATGGAGACCCCAGGTTGTCATGCCAAACCATTGGCGACCCGTGATCATGTGACACAGGTGCCGATGGGCATGGTTAGTGGCACGCTTCCTGCATGTCCATGTTAAATGCCGCCGTCAGAGATTGACAGTGATATTTAACATGTTAACAGCCGCAGGTGGATTGTGATTCCACCCGTGGCTGTTAGGGGCACAAGACAGCTGATCAGATTAGCTGTCATGTGCCGGAAACGGTGAGGGCTCCGACAATGAGCCTGCACCAAACAGGGTGGGTGTCCCATGGCAGATATATCCGACATTGGACACTAATGGGTTAAAAACACCTGTCACCGGGTCAATAGTGACCATGTTTTGCTTTTCTTTTCTTCCAAGTGTGTTTTGGTAGGGAGCTACTCTGATCTTAAAGAAGCACCCTCATCAAAGTATTTATCCTCTTAACCTATTCATGAAGACCAAACTGCGTTTGAGTGTCTGCCTCCAGTAGGCATACACTCCTGAAAATGATGCATGTCAGAGTGCATGTTTGCTCTGCCGGCACCATTATAGTCTATGGCCCATTGGTGCACATGTCTTAATCTCGTTTTGCAGGTGGTTCAGACGTAAACCCCCGACGGGGCCACTGAACGGGTGCATAAATGCAATGTGAAAGCACATTAGGCTGCAGGAAACGGCAAAGAAATAGTAAAATCCAGCATTCCAAATGTAGAGAGAAACTTCAGTTTATTCTTCCAAGATAAGAGAATCACAGTGTGACAAAACGGGTTACAGAAAGGCGCTTTTTCAGATGGTTCTGATGGTTTTGAGCATGACAGAGATGCTCTTAATCATAGATTATAAATCATCACATCATAAATACCTGAACTGCCATAGATCACAGGAGATGTTCACATTAGCCCATTTAATAACATAGATTACCTAGAGTTGTTTTGTCTGTTTTATAGAGAATTAACACACATATATAACTGAAAACGTAATTTTCAAATATGCTGATGAAAGGGGGCCCACATGCTGTTTATGCACTGGGAAATTATCAGATGTCTGTCTAATTACGGATTATATACTCAAAAGATTATATTAAAACTTGCGTGTTTGGTTTGGGACATTGAACTGACT
The DNA here is from genome assembly GCF_051348905.1 of Ranitomeya variabilis. Lineage (NCBI taxonomy): Eukaryota > Metazoa > Chordata > Amphibia > Anura > Dendrobatidae > Ranitomeya > Ranitomeya variabilis. The sequence continues at coordinate 114,465,302 of NC_135235.1, read as the reverse complement.
CATAAGGTGTTCCATTCATTTTTTATGTTTCTCAGTATTAATAATTAATAATGGCTTAATATTCTCGTTAGCTGATGCTCTGAAACAAAAAAGGTAACTTTAGAACATGATCTTACTGTTGTTAATTGTAAAAAAAAGTTCAAATGAATGTACTGTTATCCGTATAAATACACATTTGATTATTTTCTCTGTTTCTGTTTTCTAGATATTCCTATTGAGACTTTGAAGTGTTTGCCAAGACTATCAAGTGTGAACCTCAAGCTTAACCCAATAAATAAAGATGCCTTAAACCTTTGCGGCATTAAATTTGAACTGCTTCTGTAAAGTACAGAAGATGGGATATTGGCCTCACCCTGGATTCATGCCTTCCAGTCTGCAGCTCTGCCGAAATATCCCTTCTTAACAGAAAACCTATGTGAAATTGCTAAATCAATCATTTTAAATTATGGGTGCGCTTTCTCCTCAAGATTGCTGATCGGATATATGGGTTGTTTTGATTAAATAACTGCTTTAACAAAAGCATTACAAAAATTGTTTGATGTGTCTTCCTTTTTTTTAATATTGTAGATAAAACTCTCCTGCTTGAGTCCAGGAGAACAGATACCTTCCTTCCTGGGCAGCAGCAGAAAATTTGTAGTAAAGTTTTACCTTCTTAAAAGCATTCTTGCAGCTGTGTTAGAAGTATATAGAACTACTGTATATAGTCATGCATCTACAGTGGGGCAAAAAAGTATTTAGTCAGTCAGCAATAGTGCAAGTTCCACCACTTAAAAAGATGAGAGGCGTCTGTAATTTACATCATAGGTAGACCTCAACTATGGGAGACAAACTGAGAAAAAAAAATCCAGAAAATCACATTGTCTGTTTTTTTATCATTTTATTTGCATATTATGGTGGAAAATAAGTATTTGGTCAGAAACAAACAATCAAGATTTCTGGCTCTCAAAGACCTGTAACTTCTTCTTTAAGAGTCTCCTCTTTCCTCCACTCATTACCAGTAGTAATGGCACCTGTTTAAACTTGTTATCAGTATAAAAAGACACCTGTGCACACCCTAAAACAGTCTGACTCCAAACTCCACTATGGTGAAGACCAAAGAGCTGTCAAAGGACACCAGAAACAAAATTGTAGCCCTGCACCAGGCTGGGAAGACTGAATCTGCAATAGCCAACCAGCTTGGAGTGAAGAAATCAACAGTGGGAGCAATAATTAGAAAATGGAAGACATTCAAGACCACTGATAATCTCCCTCGATCTGGGGCTCCACGCAAAATCCCACCCCGTGGGGTCAGAATGATCACAAGAACGGTGAGCAAAAATCCCAGAACCACGCGGGGGGACCTAGTGAATGAACTGCAGAGAGCTGGGACCAATGTAACAAGGCCTACCATAAGTAACACACTACGCCACCATGGACTCAGATCCTGCAGTGCCAGACGTGTCCCACTGCTTAAGCCAGTACATGTCCGGGCCCGTCTGAAGTTTGCTAGAGAGCATTTGGATGATCCAGAGGAGTTTTGGGAGAATGTCCTATGGTCTGATGAAACCAAACTGGAACTGTTTGGTAGAAACACAACTTGTCGTGTTTGGAGGAAAAAGAATACTGAGTTGCATCCATCAAACACCATACCTACTGTAAAGCATGGTGGTGGAAACATCATGCTTTGGGGCTGTTTCTCTGCAAAGGGGCCAGGACGACTGATCCGGGTACATGAAAGAATGAATGGGGCCATGTATCGTGAGATTTTGAGTGCAAACCTCCTTCCATCAGCAAGGGCATTGAAGATGAAACGTGGCTGGGTCTTTCAACATGACAATGATCCAAAGCACACCGCCAGGGCAACGAAGGAGTGGCTTTGTAAGAAGCATTTCAAGGTCCTGGAGTGGCCTAGCCAGTCTCCAGATCTCAACCCTATAGAAAACCTTTGGAGGGAGTTGAAAGTCCGTGTTGCCAAGCGAAAAGCCAAAAACATCACTGCTCTAGAGGAGATCTGCATGGAGGAATGGGCCAACATACCAACAACAGTGTGTGGCAACCTTGTGAAGACTTACAGAAAACGTTTGACCTCTGTCATTGCCAACAAAGGATATATTACAAAGTATTGAGATGAAATTTTGTTTCTGACCAAATACTTATTTTCCACCATAATATGCAAATAAAATGATAAAAAAACAGACAATGTGATTTTCTGGATTTTTTTTCTCAGTTTGTCTCCCATAATTGAGGTCTACCTATGATGTAAATTACAGACGCCTCTCATCTTTTTAAGTGGTGGAACTTGCACTATTGCTGACTGACTAAATACTTTTTTGCCCCACTGTATGTGATTTTCACAAATATCCAACTACACATGTGACTTATGACTTTGATTTCAGTCTTTGTCCTGCCTACATCATGGATAGGTACGCATATACTTCATGCGTACTAAGGTCAGCTCTCTATGCTGGTGTTTTTCCCTAGTACCAGAGAATGTGTGACATCCTTATTATGTCAAAAGTGCTTATAAGTGCTCCTTATGGTTCCTGAAAGGCACAAATATAATACCAAAATCAGGCTCCAGTTTCCAGGTTATTGGATCTCGATATGCATACAGTGGTGTATCTACCGAGTGGCCAGAGGGGCCAGTCACCCCAGGACCTGCCCTCTGAGGGGCCCACCCAGAGCTATGCTACTGTTAACTGTATAGGTGTGCGCAATGTGCTCATGCAGCTAAAGTCTGTGGCACTGCAGCAGATCAGGGATTGATTTCCCTACACTGCGACATAACCACTATGGGGACCGTGAGCAGTGGGGGCCTATCACCGGGCCCACGCCTATCATCAAAAGTTCAACTGTATCCGCTGGATGCTGGTACAGTTGTAAGCAATGTTGAGAGAGGGAGTGCCCCCCTTCCATCATTCCACCTTTGCTTCTGACGTCACTGATACACACACTGACAGTGGGCGCAATTACATCACTATAGAGTCCTATGGGGAGTAAAGGCCCACGGTGAGTACATTATACTATATTGAAGCCTATGTGGAGTTCATTATACTATATAGAGGCCTATAGGGTGTATTATAATATATAGAGGCCTATTGGGAGTGCATTATAATATATGGAGGTCTATGGGGAGTCCATTATATTATAGAGGCCTATGGGGAGTGCATTATACTATGTGGTGTGCATTATATTGTATATAGTGGCCTATGGAGAGTGCATTATACTATGTAGAAGCCTAAGAGGAGTGCATTATACTATGTGGTGTGCATTATATTGTATATAGCGGCCTATGGAGAGTGCATTATACTATGTAGAAGTCTAAGAGGAGTGCTGTATAGTATATGGAGGACTATGGAAAGTGCATTATACTGTATAGAGGCCTATGAGGAGTGCAGTATACAATATGGAGGACTATGGGGTGCATTATACTATATGAAAGCTATTTAGGGGACCATCATACAGTGGGGATTACAGTGAGGTGGACATCATACAGTGTGGAAGCTAATGTGGGTGCTTTGTACAGTGTTGGGGCCATCATACAGTGTTGGAGCAATCAAACAGTTTGAGGGCTACTAAGGGGTTAGTATTAGTGATGAGCAAGCACTAAAATGCTCGGGTACTCGTTGCTCGGGTCGAACAGATTGGAATACTCGGGTACTCGACCTGAGCAACAAGCCCAATGTAAGTCTATGGGAGACCCGAGTATTTTTACCGCGACCCCCATCCGGGGGTCCTTGTAAGGTAAAAAAAATCTGAAAATGATGTAAACACTGCTCAATTGACACAGGAACATCATGGGGATCGCCCCTGGAAGCATTCCTGACTCCTAGTTCACAGCTTTAATCAATTTTTTTCCGAGATTCATGCCATTTTTCCTGGTGCCACAAAAAACACTAAAACGAAACCTAAACGAATTTTGCTGGGAAATATGTTAAGGCACATCCTTTGCAGGTCAATGACTTGCCTGTAAGGCCAAATAATTAACCCCAGACTGAAAATTTCCTCCCCCACTTGGGCTTAGTTCAGACGCAGCGTTTTTGAAGCGTTTTTCAACTTTAACATTGCTTTCAACCACTACAAATGCATTCACTGGGAAATGTCATTGTAACATTTAACAATCCTAGCTGGCCATGTGGTGTGTGACAAATAAGCAGACCCATCTTGTTTCAATTATGAAGGAGGGACTCTTAAAGTCACAGAGCCTATTTTTACTGGTGCATCAGGCGGCATTAATCTTCTTAAAAGGCCATTATTAAACAGTGGGTCTCCTAAACTGTTGTAGCCTACGCTGTGAGTGGATTGGCTGCCAAGAATTATGACGCACCACAATACCCCTTTCATAAGGTGTCCAGGAGGGCCTCCTGAAAAAATGTTGCATTGAAAGCAAGGCCTGCACTGCTACCAATTCATATGCACCCTAATAAGCCTTTGAACCAACATATTGAATGGGCCCATGCAAATCCACTTCACAATATTCATTTTGTACTCCCGTACTCCTTTGTTTTACACATTGGCAGCAAGGCCAGCCCTGCTGCATAGTCAGTCATATGCACCCTATTACGCCTTGGAACCCACATACTGAATGGGCCCATGAAAATCCACTTCACAATATGCATTTTGTACTCCGTACTCCTTTGTTTTACACTTTGGCAGCAAAGCCAGGCCTGCTGCATAGTCATATGCACCCCATTACGCCTTGTAACCCACATACTGGATGGGCCCATGAAAATCCACTTCACAATATGCATTTTGTACTCCTGTACTCCTTTGTTTTACACATTGTAAGCAAGGCCAGCCCTGCTGCATAGTCAGTCATATGCACCCCATTATGCCTTGGAACCCACATACTGGATGGGCCCATGCAAATCCACTTCACAATATTAATTTTGTTCTCCCGTACTCCTTTGTTTTCCACATTGGCAGCAAGGCCAGCCCTGCTGCATAGTCAGTCATATGCACCCTATTACGCCTTGGAACCCACATACTGAATGGGCCCATGAAAATCCACTTCACAATATGCATTTTGTACTCCGTACTCCTTTGTTTTACACATTGGCAGCAAAGCCAGGCCTGCTGCATAGTCATATGCACCCCATTATGCCTTGTAACCCACATACTGGATGGGCCCATGAAAATCCACTTCACAATATGCATTTTGTACTCCCGTACTCCTTTGTTTTACACATTGTAAGCAAGGCCAGCCCTGCTGCATAGTCAGTCATATGCACCCCATTATGCCTTGGAACCCACATACTGGATGGGCCCATGAAAATCCACTTCACAATATTCATTTTGCACTCCCGTATTGCTTTGTTTACACATTGGCAGCAAGGCCAGCCCTGCTGCATAGTCAGTCATATGCACCCCATTACGCCTTTGAACCCACATACTGGATGGGCCCATTAAAATCCACTTGTATTTTTTAATGGGATGATGGTTCTCTCTTTGCAGAATTATTCACAGGAGAATTTGGCAATTTTATTTGCCATGTTATTAACACAAAGGCTCAGATATGGCTTTAAAGAAGACTAATACTTGCAATACAACTCGATTTTATTGCAAAGTACAAAATTCAAGGAATAGTATGATTAAATAGTATGAGTGCGTACACTTTTGTATATGTACTTAACATACAAAGGTTAATAAGTACATATAAGGATTAAATGCATATAATGATTACGTATATATAAAGATTAACTACATACAGTATACTTACATAATCAACAAGAGGCTTTTAAGCTGGAATATCAGAGAAGCAACACCAAGACAGAGAACCCCTGGGAGATTACCTAGACTAGATGGGCTAATTATGCAGGTATGAGCACACTGTACATGTACAGGTACCCCAGTTTTGGCATCTCTCTTAGTCATGTTTCTCTGGTCTTATATAGTGATTTACACTTTGTAGTAACTCTAGTTTCACCCAGCCCTTCAAGTAGCCAGCTTTCAAGGTTGTATGAAACTGAGATATCATGGAGTCATCAGATGAGGGGCCATAAACCCCTAGAATATAAAAGCCACAAGGATTTAGATCAAACCACAACAGGCAGAGTTTCAGTAAACCTTAATGTTATACAATGACAAATAGCAAACATATAGAGGCTTAGAACTCTTTGTGAAGTGAATAAACAAACATTTCTCAATATTGTGTCACTATGAGCATTGTTATGACCCCAATGGCGAGGGTCTCAGAGGAACGTGGAAGTCTGCAGAATACAAAAATCCAGCTCATAGGGCAGTGGTAACTGGGTTGACCATATATCTACTCCTAACGCCAACACTAGAAGTAGCCGGGGATCATTCCTACGTTGATTCTAGATGACACGCGCCAGCCGGAGAATCTAGCTACCCCTAGTAGAGGAAAACAAAGACCTTTCTTGCCTCCAGAGAAGGGGACCCCAAAGCTGGATAGAAGCCCCCCACAAATAATGACGGTGAGGTAAGAGGAAATGACAAACACAGAAATGAACCAGGTTTAGCACAGAGAGGCCCGCTTACTGATAGCAGAATAAAGAAAGGTAACTTATATGGTCAACAAAAACCCTATCAAAATCCACACTGGAAATTCAAGAACCCCCGAACCGTCCAACGGTCCGGGGGGAGAACACCAGCCCCCCTAGAGCTTCCAGCAAAGGTCAGGATATAGTTTGGGAACAAGCTGGACAAAAATACAAAACCAAAACAAATAGCAAAAAGCAAAAGGCAGACTTAGCTGATATAACTGGAACCAGGATCAGTAGACAAGAGCACAGCAGACTAGCTCTGATAACTACGTTGCCAGGCATTGAACTGAAGGTCCAGGGACCTTATATAGCAACACCCCTAACTAACGACCCAGGTGCGGATAAAAGGAATGACAGAAAAACCAGAGTCAAAAAACTAGTAACCACTAGAGGGAGCAAAAAGCAAATTCACAACAGTACCCCCCCCTTAGTGAGGGGTCACCGAACCCTCACCACGACCACCAGGGCGATCAGGATGAGCGGCATGAAAGGCACGAACTAAATCGGCCGCATGAACATCAGAGGCGACCACCCAGGAATTATCCTCCTGACCATAGCCCTTCCACTTGACCAGGTACTGAAGCCTCCGCCTGGAGAGGCGAGAATCCAAGATCTTCTCCACCACGTACTCCAACTCGCCCTCAACCAACACCGGAGCAGGAGGCTCAGCAGAAGGAACTACAGGCACAATGTACCGCCGCAACAAGGACCTATGAAATACATTGTGAATAGCAAACGACACAGGAAGATCCAGACGAAAAGATACAGGATTAAGGATTTCCAATATCTTGTAAGGCCCAATAAAACGAGGTTTAAATTTGGGAGAGGAGACCTTCATAGGAACAAAGCGGGAAGAAAGCCATACCAAATCCCCAACGCGTAGTCGGGGACCCACACCGCGGCGGCGGTTGGCAAAGCGCTGAGCCTTCTCCTGTGACAACTTCAAGTTGTCCACCACATGATTCCAGATCTGCTGCAACCTATCCACCACAGAATCCACCCCAGGACAGTCAGAAGGCTCCACATGACCCAAAGAAAAGCGAGGATGGAAACCAGAGTTGCAGAAAAAAGGCGAAACCAAGGTGGCGGAACTAGCCCGATTATTAAGGGCAAACTCAGCCAACGGCAAGAATGTCACCCAATCGTCCTGATCAGCAGAGACAAAACACCTCAAATAAGCCTCCAAAGTCTGATTGGTTCGCTCCGTCTGTCCATTAGTCTGAGGATGGAAAGCAGACGAAAACGACAAATCAATGCCCATCCTACTACAAAAGGATCGCCAGAACCTGGAAACGAACTGGGATCCTCTGTCAGACACAATATTCTCAGGGATGCCGTGCAAACGAACCACGTTCTGGAAAAACACAGGAACCAGATCGGAAGAGGAAGGCAGCTTAGGCAAAGGAACCAAATGGACCATCTTGGAGAAGCGATCACATATCACCCAGATAACGGACATGCCCTGAGATAGCGGAAGATCAGAAATGAAATCCATGGAGATATGTGTCCAAGGTCTCTTCGGGACAGGCAAGGGCAAGAGCAAACCGCTGGCACGAGAACAGCAAGGCTTAGCTCGAGCACAAGTCCCACAGGACTGCACAAATGACCGCACATCCCTTGACAAGGAAGGCCACCAAAAGGACCTGGCCACCAGATCTCTGGTGCCAAAAATTCCCGGGTGACCTGCCAACACCGAGGAATGAACCTCGGAAATGACTCTGCTGGTCCACTTATCCGGGACAAACAGTCTGTCAGGTGGACAAGACTCAGGCCTATCAGCCTGAAATCTCTGCAACACACGTCGCAGATCCGGAGAAATAGCTGACAAGATAACTCCATCTTTAAGAATACCAACAGGATCAGCGACTCCAGGAGCATCAGGCACAAAGCTCCTAGAAAGAGCATCGGCCTTCACATTCTTTGAACCAGGTAAATACGAGACAACAAAATCAAAGCGGGAGAAAAACAATGACCAGCGGGCCTGTCTCGGATTAAGGCGTTTAGCAGACTCGAGATACATCAGATTTTTGTGATCAGTCAAGACCACCACACGATGCTTAGCACCCTCGAGCCAATGACGCCACTCCTCAAATGCCCATTTCATGGCCAACAACTCCCGATTGCCCACATCATAATTTCGCTCGGCAGGCGAAAACTTCCTAGAGAAAAAGGCACAAGGTTTCATAACAGAGCAACCAGGGCCTCTCTGCGACAAAACGGCCCCTGCCCCAATCTCCGAAGCATCCACCTCAACCTGAAAGGGAAGTGAGACGTCAGGCTGGCACAAAACAGGCGCCGAAGTAAACCGGCGTTTCAACTCCTGGAAAGCCTCCACGGCAGCAGGAGCCCAGTTAGCTACATCGGAGCCCTTCTTGGTCATATCCGTCAAAGGTTTCACAATGCTAGAAAAATTAGCGATAAAACGACGGTAGAAGTTAGCGAAGCCCAAGAACTTCTGAAGACTCTTAACTGACGAGGGCTGAGTCCAATCAAGAATAGCTCGGACCTTGACTGGGTCCATCTCCACAGCAGAAGGGGAAAAAATGAACCCCAAAAAGGGAACCTTCTGTACACCAAAGAGACACTTTGAGCCCTTGACAAACAAAGAATTTTCACGCAAAATTTTAAAGACCAACCTGACCTGCTCCACATGCGAATCCCAATTATCAGAAAAAACCAAAATATCATCCAGATAAACAATCAAAAATTTATCCAGATACTTCCGGAAAATGTCATGCATAAAGGACTGAAAAACTGAAGGCGCATTGGAGAGACCAAAAGGCATCACCAAGTACTCAAAATGACCTTCGGGCGTATTGAATGCGGTTTTCCATTCATCACCTTGCTTAATGCGCACAAGGTTGTACGCACCACGAAGGTCTATCTTGGTGAACCACTTGGCACCCTTAATCTGGGCAAACAAGTCAGACAACAGCGGTAAAGGATACTGAAATTTGACAGTGATCTTATTTAAAAGCCGATAATCAATACAAGGTCTCAAAGATCCGTCCTTTTTTGCCACAAAAAAGAATCCCGCACCAAGAGGGGAAGAAGACGGACGAATATGTCCTTTCTCCAGAGACTCCTTGATATATGAACGCATAGCGGTATGTTCAGGTACCGACAGATTAAACAGTCTTCCCTTAGGAAATTTACTGCCTGGGATCAAATCTATAGCACAGTCACAGTCCCTATGAGGAGGCAGTGCACTGGACTCAGACTCACTGAAGACGTCCTGATAATCAGACAAATACTCCGGAACTTCCGAAGGCGTAGAAGAAGCAATAGACACAGGCAGGGAATCCCCATGAATACCACGACAGCCCCAACTTGAGACTGACATAGCCTTCCAGTCCAGGACTGGATTATGGGTCTGTAACCATGGCAGCCCTAAAACAACCAAATCATGCATTTTATGTAAAACCAGGAAACGTATCACCTCGCGGTGTTCAGGAGTCATGCACATGGTAACCTGTGTCCAATACTGCGGTTTATTTGCAGCCAATGGTGTAGCATCAATACCCCTAAGAGGAATAGGATTTTCTAATGGTTCAAGAGTAAAACCACAGCACTTATTTCTAGTCAGGATTCTATCACATTGCATTAAATCCGGTGTCTGTTCAGACAACACCATGAGGGAATTTGCGGTTTTGCGCTCCCGCAACCGCCGGTCAATTTGAATAGCCAGTGCCATAGTATCATTCAGACCTGTGGGAATGGGAAAACCCACCATAACATTCTTAATGGCTTCAGAAAGGCCATTTCTAAAATTAGCGGCCAGTGCACACTCGTTCCAATGTGTCAGCACGGACCATTTCCGAAATTTTTGGCAATACACTTCAGCCTCGTCCTGCCCCTGAGACATAGCCAGCAAGGCCTTTTCTGCCTGAATCTCAAGATTGGGTTCCTCATAAAGTAAACCGAGCGCCAGAAAAAACGCATCAAGATCAGCCAATGCCGGATCTCCTGGCGCCAGCGAAAAAGCCCAATCCTGAGGGTCGCCCCGTAAGAACGAAATAACAATTTTTACTTGCTGAGCAGAATCTCCAGATGAACAGGGTCTCAGGGACAAAAACAATTTACAATTATTCACGAAATTCCTAAACTTAAACCTGTCTCCGGAAAACAGTTCAGGAATCGGTATTTTAGGTTCTGACCTAGGATTTCTGATAACATAGTCTTGTATGCCCTGCACACGAGTAGCCAGCTGGTCCACACTTGTAATCAAGGTCTGGACATTCATGTCTGCAGCAAGCATAGCCACTCTGAGGTAAAGGGGAAGAAGAAAAAAAAAAAAAAAAAACTCAGAATCTTCTTTCTTATAATCCCTCTTCTGCAATGCATTAAACATTTAATACTGGCCTGGCAAACTGTTATGACCCCAATGGCGAGGGTCTCAGAGGAACGTGGAAGTCTGCAGAATACAAAAATCCAGCTCATAGGGCAGTGGTAACTGGGTTGACCATATATCTACTCCTAACGCCAACACTAGAAGTAGCCGGGGATCATTCCTACGTTGATTCTAGATGACACGCGCCAGCCGGAGAATCTAGCTACCCCTAGTAGAGGAAAACAAAGACCTTTCTTGCCTCCAGAGAAGGGGACCCCAAAGCTGGATAGAAGCCCCCCACAAATAATGACGGTGAGGTAAGAGGAAATGACAAACACAGAAATGAACCAGGTTTAGCACAGAGAGGCCCGCTTACTGATAGCAGAATAAAGAAAGGTAACTTATATGGTCAACAAAAACCCTATCAAAATCCACACTGGAAATTCAAGAACCCCCGAACCGTCCAACGGTCCGGGGGGAGAACACCAGCCCCCCTAGAGCTTCCAGCAAAGGTCAGGATATAGTTTGGGAACAAGCTGGACAAAAATACAAAACCAAAACAAATAGCAAAAAGCAAAAGGCAGACTTAGCTGATATAACTGGAACCAGGATCAGTAGACAAGAGCACAGCAGACTAGCTCTGATAACTACGTTGCCAGGCATTGAACTGAAGGTCCAGGGACCTTATATAGCAACACCCCTAACTAACGACCCAGGTGCGGATAAAAGGAATGACAGAAAAACCAGAGTCAAAAAACTAGTAACCACTAGAGGGAGCAAAAAGCAAATTCACAACAGAGCATTGTCTGTCACATCTGTAAATGTTTTACAAGAAATGCAGCTATGTAATTGTTTGAATGCATTCGGGATACAGTATTTTAATCTGGATCCCAAATCGCCATTAGTACATTCGCCATTTGTACATTTGATGCAGTCAAAGTTATGGCTCTCAAAGAGAGAAACTAATATAGTGGACAAAGAAATATTTGTAATGAACTACTGAGCCAAACTAGCAGCATTGCTTTATCAAATTTATATGAAGTGTATTGTGTCCAATGTGAGTAACCAGGCAACACAAAAAGGAGCTTTTCAAGTGAGCTCTTTAAGGTACACAAATGTTATGAAGTTTTTGCCAACAAGGATGTGGTTTCACCAATGGGGGGTACCTTTTTTTAAAATACAGCACAGACCAAAAGTTTGGACACACCTTCTCATTTTAATATTTTTCTGTATTTTCATGTCTATGAAAATTGTACATTCACACTGAAGGCATCACAACTATGAATTAACACATGTGGAAATATATACTTAACAAAAAAGTGTGAAACAACTGAAAGTATGTCTTATATTCTAGGTTCTTCAAAGTAGCCACCTTTTGCTTTGATGACTGCTTTGCACACTCTTGGCATTCTCTTGATGAGCATCAAGAGGTAGTCACCGGGAATTGTTTTTACTTCACAGGTGTACCCTGTCAGGTTTACTAAGTGGGATTTCTTGCCTTATAAATGGGGTTGGAACCATCAGTTGTGTTGAGCAGAAGTCTGGTGGATACACAGCTGATAGTCCTACTGAATAGACTGTTAGAATTTGTGGCTACTTTGAAGAACCTAGAATATAAGACATAATTTCAGTTGTTTCACACTTTTTTGTTAAGTAAATATTTCCACATGTGTTAATTTATAGTTTTGATGCCTTCAGTGTGAATGTACAATTTTCATAGTCCTGAAAATACAGGAAAATCTTTAAATGAGAAGGTGTGTCCAAACTTTTGGTCTGTACTGTATACTATTGCCACCACAGCCCCTCTTGCCCAACATTCACCGGCCTATATCAGTACAGAACACATTCACCCAGGTTATGTAGTCGGAGATAAGGAAGAGACATTGCAGGAAACCGAGTTAAGAAGTAGGCCCAATGTAGGGGTGTAGGTCTCTGAGCCTTGTAATGGAGGGCATGAGCTGACAAAACAATTCCCCCAAAGGGGGTCCTTTTTTTAATCAATAAAATAGTGCCATCAAAGCCCCTTTGCCAAAAATTAACTGGCCTATAAGAGTACAGAACACTTTCACCCTGGTCATCTAGTGGCAGTTAAAGACGAGACATTGCAGGAGACAAAGTTAAGAAGTAGACCCAATGTAGGGGTGTGGGTCTCTTAGACTTGTAATGGAGGGCATGAGCTGACAAACAACTCCCCAATGGGGGTCCTTTTTTAATAAATAAAATAGTGCCATGACAGCCCCTTTGCCCAAAATTCAGTGACCTATAACAGTACAGAGCACATTCACCCTGGTCATATAGTGGCAGTTAAAGAAGAGACATTGCAGGAGACAGAGTTAAGAAGTAGGCCTAATGTAGGGGTGTGGGTCTCTGAGACTTGTAATGGAGGGCATGAGCTGACAAACAACTCCCCAATGGGGGTCCTTTTTTAATAAATAAAATAGTGCCATCACAGCCCCCTTGCCCAAAATTGTGGCCTATAACAGTACATAGCACGTTCACCCTGGTCATCTAGTGGCAGTTAAAAAAGAGACATTGCAGGAGACAGTTAAGAAGTAGGCCCAATGTAGAGGTGTGGGTCTCTGAGACTTGCAATGGAGTGTGTGACCTGACAAGCATTTACTCATGGGGGGTTAATTTTTAAAAAATATTTCATGGGGATCAAAGACACCCTTGCCAAAAAATTGACTGTCTGTAGCAGCACGGAACACATGAACCCCTGGTGATCTAGTGGTGGAGAATGATGAGATGTGGAGGAAGGCCTCATTAAAACCTATTTCCAATTTAAAGGAGCGGGTCTCCTGCACTTGTAATGCCCATAAACTAAGTGCATGGGCTGTCAAACATTTCCCCATGGGGGGATTAATTTTTTTTTTAAATTTGTTAATGGGCATCATAAACACCGTGCAAAACTGTAAAGTGGTTTCCTACACAGCTGCTGCTGGGAAGGTGCAGGATTTTACTAAAAATATGATGGATGAATCGTTGGATGAAGTGATCAGGAAAAAGGGCATGGTGATGACAGGAATGGGAACGTACATGATTAATAACAGCGGTGGCTATGGGAGGTATGAGATCCAGGATACAGGCTACAATGATTAGTCATTTAGCCACCACCAATTACCAGAATGTGTTTCATGCCCATTAGAAGATCTGTGTAACTGATACGTATGTTGGACTCCGCCTAAAAAATTCCTGTCAAAAATATGTTGCCAAAGACGCACGTGTCTGTCTAAAGGGCAAAGTGACAAGTGCTTGTAGGAAGGGACGGTATATCTCGCTGACGGCACGCTGGGTTAGCGTAGAGGAAGCCATTACCCAGTCGGACATTGGGAGATCATGTTACAGATGTATGGAGACAGGTTGTGGAAGGCTTTGCATGTCATAGTTAGGGTTTTCAACTGTAGCCTCTGGGCAATTGGAAGGCAGTAAAGGGCCTAGCAGAGAGGAGAGGCCGGGGAATAACAGAGGGACAGTTGGTTTTCTCGGGCATCAGACTTTAGGATAGATTGGAGTGGTGCAAGAGTGCTAGAGGGGAGTCCAGACAGTAGAAGGTTGCAATAGTGGAGGCAGGAGATCATGAGGGCGTGCACAAACATTTTTGCAGTTTCTTGGAATGTACAGATCCTAGAAATGTTTTTGAGTTGTAGTGGGCAGGAGGAGGCAAGGTCTTGGATATTTATATTGAAAGAGAGGACAGAGTCAATCACCCTGAGGCTCCAAACATGCAGGACTTTTTGTACCGGTGTGGCATCCCGGAATTGCACAGGCACGTGTCCCAAAACATTACCCGCGCACTCCAATATGCTGTTATTGGTAAAGTCAACCTAACCACAGACACGTGGACAAGTGCTTGTGGTCAGGGATGGTACATCACACTAACAGCACACTGGGTTAACATAGTGGAAGCCGGTACTCAGTCTGACCTTGGGATGGTGCATGTCTGACCAACCCCGAGTATCGCGGGCCCTACGTCAATCTGGGTTGCCCCCACAACCTTCAGCTCTTGCACCTCCTCCTCTTCAGCTTCCATCTCCGCAAGTAGCACATCAGTCACAAGCTGAAAGCACTGCGGCACTGCCTCAGCCAAGCGGCAACAGGCTGTGCTGAAGCTAATATACTTAGGTGGCAAGCCGCACAATGATGAAGATTTGTGGACAGCTCTGAAAGAGGAGGCAGATCTGTGGTTGACACCGCTGAACCTACAGCCAGCCATGGTCATGTGTGACAATGGCTGGAACCTGGTGGCTGCTCTGTGTTGAGGCGAGCTCACACACGTGCCATACCTGGCCCATGTGCTTAATCTCATTGTTCAACATATTCTAAAAAGCAACACAGATGTTCCAGATCTGCTAGGAAAAGTACGAGGCTCTGCGTACCCATTTTAGAAAGTCAGCTAGAGCTTCATCCACCCTTGACGTGCTTCTGCACCACTTGCAGCTTGTCTCACCGACTGGTGTGTGATGTCCTCCCCATGCATTGGAACTCTACACTGCATATTTTGGAAAGGATTTGTGAGCAGAAGAGGGCAGTTGTTGACTACCAGCATCAATAAGGCCGTCAGTATTCAGTTCTGACTTTACACATAAGATCTCAGGAGTGGACATGGATGTCAGACATATGTACCATCCTACAAAACTTTGAGGAATTCACGAAGATGGTGAGCGGCAATGACCCCATAATTAACATGTCCATCCTGCTTCACTGTGTTCTAATATACATTTTTATAGTTATTTATATAGTGTCAACATACTGTATTTACAGTTTCAAACACAACAGTCCTAAGTAACAATGATAACAATAATACAATAATTAAACAAAAATAAAACTACCCTGCTTATGGCAGCTTACAATCTACACTAAGTAATAACGATAAAAATAATTAAACCAGAAAAAAAGCATCCTGCTTGTGACAACTTACAATCTACAATGAGGTGGGGGAGATAAAAACCACAGGGGAATGTATTTACAATGTTTTATTTACAATGATATTACTGAGGTTTGTTGAAAGTCGTGGAGGCCTGAGGACAAGGAGGAGTGGGAGACCATGGTCAGTTGTCCTCTTGGTGAGGACACGGAAGTATCGACTGTTTGCAGTCTTGCATGCATGGCTGAGTTTATGTTACGCTGCATTTCTCATCACCCTCGAGTTCTCAAAATTTTGTGTGACAGGCAATACTGAGGCAGACAGGTGTACTACAATGTGGGAGGACCATAGGGCCCTTCTTGCTGAATTATTTAAAAAATTCCCATCTGGAAAAAACGCTGGCAGAAGAGGTCACAGTTCGTTGGCCAAGTAAGCAGTACAGGTGAGAGAGACATAACTCCAATCCTACAGAGGCAGTGGAACACTGGCAAAGTTTGGGGAGAGTTTTCTCAGACTCTTCCATTGCCCTGGCCCTGAGGCAAGGTGGACTCTCACAAGGAGTGCAAAGTTTGGGAAAATGCAGAGGGAGTACCTTGCTGACCATACCAACGTCCTCTGTGTCCTTTAATTATTGTTTAGCAAAGCTGAACACGGAGCATGAACTGTCTCTCTACTGCACACGTGCGCTGTAGTCACGTTCATGGAGCGCATGGTGCCTCTCTGGCAGTCATTGGGCACATGGCTCCTTGCTTTATGGCAGTACCGCTTTTATTGGTGGGAGAAAACGCCTTTGTAATACAGAGACAGACTACAACACCGCCCAAGCATTCACACTCTGCTCCTCAAACTTTCTATGTGCGCAGTGACTGCCTCTAGGGAGAAGATGATGATGGTGGTAGTAGTTGGAGCATTTACCACAGTCATGAAGCAGCCATAACAACTTGACAGAGAAGTATTTTTCCCGAAATACCACACTGTTCCATATGTGACCTGTATTTTTTATTTTTACATGCAAAATAGTGGTGCATATAAGTAGAGTAACAGACAGCAAAAACAGTGGAAAACTGGCCTAAAAAGCCCAAACTTGGAGCACCCAGATGTATGAGGTCTGTCACGAAAATACCACACTGCCAAATATGTGGCCTGTTTTTTTTTAAATGCAAAATAGTGCTGTATATAAGTAGAGTAACAGATGTAAATATCACACTGCCAAATATGTGGCCTGTATTTTTTTTAATGCGAAATAGTGCTGTATATACAGTTATATGAAAAAGTTTTGGCACCCCTATTAATCTTAAGCTTAATGTTTTATAAAAATTGTTTTTTTTGCAACAGCTATTTCAGTTTCATATATCTAATAACTGTTGGACACAGTAATGTTTCTGCCTTGAAATGAGGTTTATTGTACTAACAGAAAATGTGCAGTCTGCATTCAAACTAAATTTGACAGGTGCATAAGTATGGGCACCCTTATCATTTTCTTGTTTTAAATTCTCCTACCTACTTTTTACTGACTTACTAAAGCACTTTTTTGGGTTTTGTAACCTCATTGAGCTTTGAACTTCATAGCCAGGTGTATGGAATCATGAGAAAAGCTACTTAAAGTGGCCACTTGCAAGTTGTTCTCCTGTTTGAATCTCCTCTGAAGGGTGGCATCATGGGCTCCTTAAAACAACTGTCAAATGATCTGAAAACAAAGATTATTCAACATAGTTGTTCAGGGGAAGGATACAAAAAGCTGTCTCAGAGATTTAACCTGTCAGTTTCCACTGTGAGGAACATAGTAAGGAAATGGAAGAACACAGGTACAGTTCTTGTTAAGGCCAGAAGTGGCAGGCCAAGAAAAACATCAGAAAGGCAGAGAAGAATGGTGAGATCAGTCAAGCACAATCCTCAGACCACTTCCAGAGAGCTGCAGCATTAACTTGCTGCAGATGGTGTCACTGTGCATCGGTTAACTATAAAACGCACTGTTTTTTTTCCGCCATGCATAACGCCTTTTTGTATGACCAAACAACTCAGTCTTGGTTTCATCAGTCCACAGGACCTTCTTCCAAAAAGAAATTGGCTTCTCCAAATGTGCTTTTGCATACCTCAGCCGACTCTGTTTGTGGCGTGCTTGCAAAAACGGCTTTTTTCGCATCACTCTCCCATGCAGCTTCTCCTTGTGCAAAGTGCGTTGTATAGCTGAATTCTTTGTATTCTTTGGCAAATTGTATCTGCTTCAGTACTTGTCCCTTTTTCATAATAATGGGACTTTACAGAGACTTCTTGCTAAAAGATTAGGTTCACAATTTCACAAAGGTGTCTTCTAACTGTCACAGTACTCACAGGTAACTGGAGCTGATCATTGGCTGAGCCTTTGCCGTTCTGGCTATTCTTTCATCCATTTGAATGGTAGTGTCTGGTACTGCACCATTTTAGTAGATCTGTCTGCTTCTGTAAGAAAAGATTGAAAGTTCTCCGTGTAGCATGGGTCTAGAAGTGTCACCAACCAGTAATGAGTGTCATCGAAAATTTTCATAATGCGAGGGTCACAGGAAAGGCAGCACAACATAAAGTCAGCCATGTGTGCCAGATTGCTAACTGGCAGGACTTTCTTGTCCTCACCAACAGGACGACTGACGATGCTGTCCTCCTCCACCCTGTCCTCAGGCCATCCACGCTGAACAGATGGTATGACAGTTGTGCTTGTAGTACCGTCTATAGCGCATGAAACTTGCTCCTGTTATTCCTCCTCCTCTTCCTCATTTTTACCCAATCCACTTGGGATGAGATAAGGCTGGGTTGTGTGTAATCACTCTGTATGGTTCCTTGTTCCATGTCCTCATGCTCCGCCTGCAATGCATCCTCTTTAATTGTGAGCAGAGAGGTTTTCAGAATGCAGAGAAGCGGGATGGTGATGTTAATTATAGTGTCATCGCCACCCATCATCTTGGTGCAGTCCTCCAAGTTTTGTAGGATGGTACATATGTCTGACATCCATGTCCACTCCTAAGGTCTTATGTGTGGAGTCTGAACTGAATAACGACAGCCTTGTTGATGCTGGTAGGCAACAACTGCCCTTGTCTGCTCACATATCCTTTCCAACATATGCAGTGTAGAGTTCCAACACATGGGGACATCACACACCAGTCGGTGAGCTGGAAGCTGCAAATGCTGCTGAAGCATGGCAAGGACAGCTGAAGCTGTAGCTGACTTTATAAAATGGGCACACAGGCGGTCTACTTTCACAAGCAGATCCGACAGCTCTGGGTCGCTTTTGAGGAAACCACTGAATGACGAGGTTAAGCACATGGGCCAGGCATGGTACATATGTGAGCTCACCTCAGAGCCGCCACCAGGTTTCGGCCATTTTCTTCACATGCAACGTGGACAGGGGATTAACTTGCACGCAAAACAGTGGAAGATGACCCGCAGACACTGTTCCTGGAGCCTGGGGTTTGGCCCACAAAGTTGGGTGCTTTGCTGCTATGCGCCTGGTCATGCTGGTGGTGGTAAGGCTGGTAGTTTTGCTACCCCTGCTGATGCTGGCATAGCAGGTTCTGCAAATGGCCTGCTTGGGGTTTTTGGCAGAGTGTTTAAAAACAACCAGACTCTGGAAGACCTAACAGTTGGACTGGCAACTTCCGTCATGTTGGTGTTACGGGGAACGGATGCACGCCTTCTGTCTGCGGCCACCACACTGCTTCTTCCTGCCTGTTGGGGCTCTATGCCTCCTTCCCCATGTGTGCTGCTGTCCTCGCTTTGCATGTCCTCCTGCCAGGTTGGGTCAGTTACTATATCATCCACCACCTCGTCTTCCACATCTGCACCCTGGTCCTTCTCCTGACTTTCTGGCAATTGTGTCTCATCATCGTCCACCTTGTGACAATTTCCCACCATCACCTTCGTGTGACCGTGGCTGCTCAAATATTTGGGCATCGCTACATGCGATCTCATCTTGCCCCGCTTCAAGTGGACCGGCCGAGAATCCTGAATCTATAAATGGAAAAGTGAACAGCTCTTCAGAGTGTCCAAGTGTGGGATCAGTTGTCTCCGGACACTCGTCATGGTGGGAGGAAGGAGGATCACGGTGAGTAATATGCGGTCCAGACTCATGGCTACTCAGACTTGATGTGGTGTGGTGGTGGCAAATTGACTGGAAGCATGATCCGCTATCCAACCAACAACCTATTGACACTTCTCTGGGTTCAATAGTGGTGTGCTGCAGTCCCCTAGTAACTGGGACAGGAAGGTCAAGTGAGAAGATGTGGGTGTTTGTTGTGGCCCATTTTCAGCTTGCCCACGGCCTCGGCCTCTGCATGCACCATCAGTATCACGTCCACTTCCCTGTCCCTTGCCATATGCCTTGCCCATATTAAATGGACTACTAAAATATTTTTCACGTTCACTACAAATGGCTGAATTTGGAGCAAACTTATATCTGATCAGTGTGCGTAAAAACCACAGTTTTTAATTCTCTGAAATGTAGGTAATTTTTTTAAAATGCTGTCAATAGCTAGGGTAAGACACAGGAAAACCAGTTCAAAAGAGGGCTCAAATGCCACAATTTTTTGCCCTCAGATGGAGTAGGTGTTTGACAGAGATACCAGACAGTTCAATATGTGGCCTGTATGTTGAAATTTTTTACCCCAAAGTAGTCTATTGAACTAGGGTAAGACACAGCAAAAAAGGGCAATGTAGCCCTGAAATGCCACTATTTGTATCCTACAGATAGATCTGGCGTTTGACAGAGATACCAGAGGGTTCAATATGTGGCCTGTATTTAGAAATATTTTACCCCAAAGTAGTCTATTAAACTAGGGAAAGACACTGCAAAAAAGGGCAATGTAGCCCTGAAATGCCGCAATTTGTAGCTTACAGATAGATCTGGCGTTTGACAGAGATACCAGACGGTTCAATATGTGGCCTGTATTTTGAAATTTTTTACTCCAAAGTAGTCTATTGAGCTAGGGTAAGACACAATAAAAAAGGGCAATGTAGCCCTGAAATGCCACAATTTGTAGCCCACAGATAGAACTGGTGTTTGACGGAGATACCTGATGGTTCAACATGTGGCCTGTATTTTGACATTTTTTTACCCCAAAATAGTCTATCGAGCTACAGTAAGACACAGAAAAAAAAGTAAAAAAGGGCAATGTAGCCCTGAAATGCCAAAATTTGTAGCCCACAGATAGATCTGGCGTTTGATGGAGAAACCAGACAGTTCAATATGTGGCCTGTACTTTGAAATTTTTTACCCCAAAGTAGTCTATTGAACTAGGGTAAGACACAGCAGAAAAAGGCAATGTAGCCCTGAAATGCCACGCTTTGTAGCCCACAGTTAGATCTGGCATTTGACGGAGATACCAGACAGTTCAATTTGTGGCCTGTATTTTTAAATTTTTTACCCCAAAATAGGGTAAGACACAGCAAAAAAAGGGCTATGTAGCCCTGAAATGCCACAACTTGTAGCCCACAGATAGATCTGGCGCTTGACGGAGATACCAGACAGTTCAATATGTGGCCTGTATTTTGAACTTTTAAACCCCAAGGTAGTCAATTGAATTAGGGTAAGACACATCAAAAAACGGACAATGTAGCGAGATACCAGACAGTTCAATATGTGGCCTGTATTTTTAAATTTTTTACCCCAAAGTAGTCTATTGAACTAGGGTAAGACACCGCAAAAAAAGGGCAATATAGCACTGAAATGCCAAAATATGTAGCCCACAGATAGATCTGGAGTTTGATGGAGATACCAGACGTTTCAATATGTCGCCTGCATTTTGAAATTTTTTACCCTAAAAAAGTTTATTGAACTAGGGTAAGACACAGCAAAAAAAAGGGCAATGTAGCCCTGAAATGCCACAGTTTGTATCCCACAGATAGATCAGGCGTCTGACGGAGATACCAGATGGTTCAATATGTGGCCTGTATTTTGAACTTTTAAAGTAGTCTATTGAACTAGGGTAAGACACACCAAAAAAAGGGCAATGTAGTGAGAGACCAGACAGTTCAATGTGGCCTGTATTTTTACATTTTTTTACCCCAAAGTGATCTATTGAACTAGAGTAAGACACAGCAAAAAAATGCAGTATAGCGAGATACCGGACACCTCTATATGTGTCCTGTATTTTTAATTTTTTTCCCCCAAAGTAGTCTATTGAACTAGGGTAAGACACAGCAAAAAAAAAGCAATTAGCCCTGAAATGCCACAATTTGTAGCCCACAGATAGATCTGGCGTTTGACGGAGATACCAGACTGTTCAATATGTGGCCTGTATTTTTAAATTTTTGTACCCCAACGTAGTTTATTGAACTAGGTTAAGACACAGCAAAAAAAAGGGCAATATAGCTAGATCTCAGACAGTTCAATAGGTGGCCTGTATTTTGAAATTTTTTACCCTAAAGAAGTCTATTGAACTAGGATAAGACACAGCAAAAAAAGGTCAATGTAGCCCTGAAATGCCACAATTTGTAGCCCACAGATAGATCTGGCGTTTGAAGGAGATACCAGACGGTTCAATATGTGGCCTGTATTTTGAAATTTTTTACCACAAAGTAGTTTATTGAACTAGGGTAAGACACTGCAAAAAAGGGCAATGTAGCCTTGAAATGCCACAATTTGTATCCCACAGATAGCTCTGGCACTTGACGGAGATACCAGATGGTTCAATATGTGGCCTGTATTTTGAAATTTTTTACCCCAAAGTAGTCTATTGAACTAGGGCAAGACACAGCAAAAAAGGGCAATATAGCCCTGAAATGCCACAGTTTGTATCCCACAGATAGATCCGGCATCTGACGGAGATACCAGACTGATCAATATGTGGCCTGGATTTTTTTTTCCGCCCACAAAATTGTGTCAATAACTAGGCTATGACACTGCAAAAAAAATATTTGGAGGACTAAACTTGTTAAATATTTATCGCAATGATATGCCATGTGTGTGGCGGACAAAACACATTGTTAAATATATGAATTGCAGCTAAATATTTTTTGGGCAGCTAAATATTTTTTGCAACCTAAATTTTTTTGGGGCAGCTAAATCTTTTGTGGGCAGCTAAATATTTTTTCGGCAGATAAATATTTTTTTGGAAGCTAAATTTTTTTTTGCAACATAAGTATTTTTGGGCAGCTAGATTTCTTTTTTGGCAGCTAAATCTTTTTTGGTATGATACTGATATGACCTGGTGGCTAAAACGCAACATGGGATGAGCTCTGAGGAGGTGGTATCTCTACTGACCGCAGTTCCTAATCCTAACAACAACACTAGTAATAGCCATGGGATGTTCCTGACTCTCCCTAGACACCTCGTCACAGCCTAAGAGCTAACTACCCCTAAAGTAGGAAATAGAAAGCTATCTTGCCTCAGAGAAAACCCCCAATGGAAAGACAGCCCCCCACAAATATTGACGGTGAGTGGAGAGGGAAATGACATACACAGAAATGAAATCAGATTTCAGCAAAGGAGGCCAATACTAAACTTGATAGACAGAGAGAAAAGGATACTGTGCGGTCAGTATTAAAAACTACAAAATCCACGCAGAGTTTACAAAAATGAACTCCACACTGACTCACGGTGTGGAGGGGCAAATCTGCTTCCCCAGAGCTTCCAGCTAGCCTGAATATGACATAGTGACAAGCTGGACAAAAAGAGACATATTTGCAAAGCAATAGAGTCCAAACAAATGGACAAACAAGAACTAGCAAAAACTTATCTTTTGCTGACAAGGACAGGCCATATGAGAAATCCAAGGAGAGAACCAAATCCAACCAAGAACATTGACAGCTGGCATGAACTAAAGCCCAGAGCAGGTTTAAATAACAAACCCAGGCAAGGCGATCAGTGGAGGCAGCTGCTACAGCTACCTAAAGGAGCAGCAGTTCCACTCGAAACCACCAGAGGGAGCCCAAGGGCAGAACTCGCAAAAATACCATTAGCAACCACAGGAGGGAGCTCCAGAACGGAATTCACAACAGTACCCCCCCTTGAGGAGGGGTCACCGAACCCTCACCAGAGCTCCCAGGCCGATCAGGACGAGCCAAATGGAAAGCATGAACCAAATTGGCAGCATGAACATCTGAGGCAACAACCCAAGAATTATCCTCCTGGCCATAACCCTTCCACTTGACCAGATATTGGAGCTTCCGCCTCGAAAAACGAGAATCCAAAATCTTCTCCACCACATATTCCAATTCCCCCTCAACCAACACCGGAGCAGGAGGATCAACGGAGGGAACCATAGGTACCACATATCTCCGCAACAAGGATCTATGGAACACATTATGAATGGAAAAAGAAGCTGGAAGGGCCAAATGAAAAGACACCGGATTGATAATTTCAGAAATCTTATAAGGCCCAATAAAGCGAGGCTTGAACTTAGGGGAAGAAACCTTCATAGGAACATGACGAGAAGACAACCAGACCAAAACCCCAACACGAAGCCAGGGACCAACACACCGACGACGGTTAGCAAAACGTTGAGCCTTTTCCTGAGACAACGTCAAATTGTCCACCACATGAGTCCAAATTTGCTGCAACCTGTCCACCACAGAATCCACACCAGGACAGTCAGAAGGCTCAAGCTGCCCCGAAGAAAAATGAGGATGAAAACCAAAGTTACAAAAAAAAGGTGAAACCAAGGTAGCCGAACTAGCCCGATTATTAAGGGCAAACTCGGCCAACGGCAAAAAGGTCACCCAATCATCCTAATCAGCAGACACGAAGCATCTCAAATAGGTTTCCAAGGTCTGATTGGTTCGCTCCGTTTGGCCATTTGTCTGAGGATGGAATGCTGAAGAAAAAGACAAATCAATGCCCATTCTAGCACAAAAGGACCGTCAAAACCTAGAAACGAACTGGAAACCTCTGTCAGACACAATATTCTCCGGAATACCATGTAAACGAACCACATGCTGAAAAAATAATGGAACCAAATCAGAGGAGGAAGGCAACTTAGGCAACGGTACCAAATGGACCCTTAGAAAAATGGTCACAAACCACCCAGATGACAGACATCTTCTGAGAAACAGGAAGATCAGAAATAAAATCCATGGAAATATGCGTCCAGGGCCTCTCAGGGATAGGCAAAGGCAAAAGCAACCCACTGGCACGGGAACAGCAAGGCTTAGCCCGAGCACAGGTCCCACAGGACTGCACAAACGAACGCACATCCCGCGACAAGGAAGGCCACCAAAAGGATCTAGCCACCAAATCTCTGTTACCGAAAATCCCAGGGTGACCAGCCAACACCGAACAATGAACCTCAGAAATTACCCTGCTAGTCCATCTATCAGGAACAAACAGTCTCCCCACTGGACAGCAGTCAGGTTTATCAGCCTGAAACTCCTGAAGTACCCGCCGCAAATCAGGGGAGATGGCAGAAAGAATCACCCCCTCCTTGAGGATCCCAGCTGGCTCAAGAATTCCCGGAGAGTCAGGCAAAAAGCTCCTAGAAAGGGCATCAGCCTTCACATTCTTAGATCCTGGAATATACGAGACCACAAAATCAAAACGGGAGAAAAACAGAGACCACCGAGCTTGTCTAGGATTCAACCGCTTAGCAGACTCGAGGTAAATCAGATTCTTATGATCAGTCAAGACCACCACGCGATGCTTGGCTCCCTCAAGCCAATGTCGCCACTCCTCAAATGCCCACTTCATAGCCAACAACTCCCGATTGCTGACATCATAATTACGCTCAGCAGGCGAAAACTTTCTGGAGAAGAAAGCACATGGTTTCATCAAAGAGCCATCAGAATTTCTCTGAGACAAAACGGCCCCTGCCCAAATCTCAGAAGCATCAACCTCAACCTGAAAAGGGAGCGAAACATCTGGCTGACGCAACACAGGGGCAGAAGTAAAACTACATTTAAGCTCCTGAAAGGCCTCAACAGCCGCAGAGGACCAATTCATCACATCAGCGCCTTTCTTCGTCAAATCGGTCAGAGGCTTCACCACACTAGAAAAATTAGCAATAAAGCGGCGATAAAAATTAGCAAAGCCCAAAAATTTCTGAAGGCTCTTTACAGATGTGGGTTGAGTCCAATCATGAATGGCCTGGACTTTAACAGGGTCCATTTCAATAGCCGAGGGAGAAAAAATGAAACCCAAAAAAGAAACCTTCTGAACTCCAAAGAGGCACTTAGACCCCTTCACAAACAACGCATTAGCACGAAGGACCTGAAACACCATCCTAACCTGCTTCACATGAGACTCCCAATCATCGGAAAAAAACAAAATATCATCCAAATACACAAATGAATTTATCCAGATAATTCCGGAAGATATCATGCATAAAGGACTGAAATACCGATGGAGCATTAGAGAGTCCGAATGGCATCACAAGATATTCAAAATGGCCTTCGGGCGTATTAAATGCTGTTTTCCATTCATCACCTTGTTTAATACGCAAGAGATTATACGCCCCTCGAAGGTCGATTTTAGTAAACCAACTGGCACCCTTAATCCGAGCAAACAAATCAGAAAGTAAAGGCAAAGGGTACTGGAATTTGACCGTGATCTTATTGAGAAGGCGATAATCTATACATGGTCTCAAGGAGCCATCCTTCTTGGCAACAAAGAAGAATCCAGCCCCCAACGGTGACGAAGACGGGTGAATATGCCCCTTCTCCAAGGACTCCTTTACATAACTCAGCATAGCGGCATGCTCTGGCACAGACAGATTGAAAAGTCGGCCCTTAGGGAACTTACAGCCAGGAATCAAATTAATGGCACAATCGCAGTCCCTATGAGGAGGCAGGGAACTGGACTTGGGCTCATCAAATATATCCTGGAAATCAGACAAAAACTCAGGAACTTCAGAAGAAGGGGGTGAGGAAATTGACATCAAAGGAATATCACTATGTATCCCCTGACAACCCCAACCAGTTACAGACATAGATCTCCAATCCAGCACTGGATTATGTACCTGTAACCATGGAAAACCCAGCACAACAACATCATGCAAATTATGCAACACCAAAAAGCGAATATTTTCCTGATGTGCTGGAGCCATGTACATGGTTAACTGTGTCCAGTACTGAGGTTTATTCTTGGCCAATGGCGTAGCATCAATCCCCCTTAAGGGAGTAGGGCTCTGCAAAGGCTCCAAGGAAAAACCACAGCGCTTGGCAAATTCTAAGTCCATTAAGTTCAGGGCAGCGCCAGAATCCACAAATGCCATAACAGAAAAGGACGACAATGAGCAAATCAGGGTAACAGACAAGAGAAATTTAGGCTGTACAGTACTAATGGTAACAGACCTAGGGACCCTCTTAGTACGCTTAGGGCAATCAGAAATAGCATGAGCAGAATCACCAAAGTAAAAACACAGGCCATTCTGACGTCTGAATTTCTGCCTTTCTGCTCTAGTCAAAATCCTATCACATTGCATAGGCTCAGGACTCTGCTCAGAGGACACCGCCATATGGTGCACCACCTTGCGCTCACGCAGACGCCGATCGATCTGAATGGCCAAAGACATTGACTCATTCAGACCAGCAGGCGTGGGAAACCCCACCATAACATCTTTAAGGGCTTCAGAAAGACCATTTCTGAAAATCGCTGCCAGAGCATACTCATTCCATTTTGTGAGCACAGACCACGTTCTAAATTTCTGGCAGTATACTTCTGCTGCTTCCTGACCCTGACACAGAGCCAGCAAAGTCTTTTCTGCCTGATCCACAGAATTAGGCTCGTCATACAGCAATCCGAGCGCTTGAAAAAATGCGTCAATATTGAGCAATGCAGGATTTCCTGGCTCAAGGGAGAATGCCCAGTCCTGCGGGTCGCCACGCAGCAAAGAAATAACAATCTTCACCTGCTGAATGGGGTCACCAGAGGAACGGGGTTTCAGAGAAAAAAACAATCTGCAATTATTTTTGAAGTTCAAAAATTTAGATCTATCCCCAGAAAACAAATCAGGAATAGGAATTCTAGGCTCTAATACCGGAGTCTGGACAACATAATCTTGGATACTCTGTACCCTTGCAGCGAGTTGATCCACACGCAAGGACAGACCCTGAACCTCCATATCAGTACCAAAATCCTGAACCACCCAGAGATTAAGGGGAAAAAAAATACAAAACAAGCTACAAAGGAAAAAAAATGACTCAGAACTTTCTTTTCCCTCTTTTGAGATGCATTTAACACATTGTGGGCCAGCTGTACTGTTATGACCTGGTGGTTAAGAGACCACACTGATATGACCTGGTGGCTAAAACGCAACATGGGACGAGCTCTGAGGAGGTGGTATCTCTACTGACCGCAGTTCCTAATCCTAACAACAACACTAGTAATAGCCGTGGGATGTTCCTGACTCTCCCTAGACACCTCGTCACATAGAAAGCTATCTTGCCTCAGAGAAAACCCCCAATGGAAAGACAGCCCCCCACAAATATTGATGGTGAGTGGAGAGGGAAATGACGTACACAAAAATGAAATCAGATTTCAGCAAAGGAGGCCAATACTAAACTTGATAGACAGAGAGAAAAGGATACTGTGCGGTCAGTATTAAAAACTACAAAATCCACGCAGAGTTTACAAAAATGAACTCCACACCGACTCACGGTGTGGAGGGGCAAATCTGCTTCCCCAGAGCTTCCAGCTAGCCTGAATATGACATAGTGACAAGCTGGACAAAAAGAGACATATTTGCAAAGCAATAGAGTCCAAACAAATGGACAAACAAGAACTAGCAAAAACGTATCTTTTGCTGACAAGGACAGGCCATATGAGAAATCCAAGGAGAGAACCAAATCCAACCAAGAACATTGACAGCTGGCATGAACTAAAGCCCAGAGCAGGTTTAAATAACAAACCCAGGCAAGGCGATCAGTGGAGGCAGCTGCTACAGCTACCTAAAGGAGCAGCAGTTCCACTCGAAACCACCAGAGGGAGCCAAAGGGCAGAACTCGCAAAAATACCATTAGCAACCACAGGAGGGAGCTCCAGAACGGAATTCACAACAGTTCTCACAGTTACCCACAGCCACTCTCACAGTGAAATAGCAAGATCTCGTTCTTTCCACTAGCTCAGCGCTGCCATGTACTCCACTAAACATCATTAGAGGGTTACTGTTCCGTAACCACTTAGTAAAGTATGAGGCAGCGTTGGGTTAGTAGATGGAGAGAGATGTTGGAAGATAATGCTCTTTCTCTCCAAGAGTGCCGTGGATGGTTTTGGAATCACACACTAAATGCTAGGATCCCATAAGCCAGAAATTTAGGCCCAACTTTTGTCTCTTTTGGGGGACATTAGAACACTCATGAGAACTTTTGACACCAATTTATATTTATACACACCAAAAGAAAATGCTAAACGGCACTAATAATTATAATATCAACTTTATTTAAGGAACAGGTAAAACCAAATACATAAAAAATGAGACACCACAGAGAACAGACACAGCTGGCAGGGATGGCTGGAAACTAAGTGGCTAACATAGAACAACCACCTCCCAATATGATATTAAGGCAGATAGTAATAGCATTCAACCAGTACCAGAGTATAGCTACCGGTATGGTGACTGACAAAAAAGTGCAAAAGTGCGAATCATACAATAGTAACAGTTAATAAATATTCACAAATGTGATGTAGTACCAAGTGGTATACTATATACTATAAAAGTATGTAAAAGGCATCAGTCAACATATCGGAAAGCATAACATACATCCATTAGTAAATACCAGGAGGAACATATTTACCTAGTAGGTGCCACCAGCCAGGGACCCGACCACACCCGACGCACGTTTCGCTAAGGAAAGCTTCGTCCAGGGGTGTGGTCGGGTGTGGTCGGGTCCCTGGCTGGTGGCACCTACTAGGTAAATATGTTCCTCCTGGTATTTACTAATGGATGTATGTTATGCTTTCCGATATGTTGACTGATGCCTTTTACATACTTTTATAGTATATAGTATACCACTTGGTACTACATCACATTTGTGAATATTTATTAACTGTTACTATTGTATGATTCGCACTTTTGCACTTTTTTGTCAGTCACCATACCGGTAGCTATACTCTGGTACTGGTTGAATGCTATTACTATCTGCCTTAGTATCATATTGGGAGGTGGTTGTTCTATGTTAGCCACTTATTTTCCAGCCATCCCTGCCAGCTGTGTCTGTTCTCTGTGGTGTCTCATTTTTTATGTATTTGGTTTTACCTGTTCCTTAAATAAAGTTGATATTATAATTATTAGTGCCGTTTAGCATTTTCTTTTGGTGTGTATAATTACTACTGCTTGGCTTAATTAATTTTGCTACTTATAGGTGTTTATACCAATTTATATTTGCAAAAATCGCCAGTCTGTGGCTACCCACTCTTATTAAATGAAAACAGCAGCCTGAATTAATGATTGCCACTCTTTAAGCACTCTCTAAGCACACCTCTCTCCCATACTTGTTCACTACTGGACTGAACATCCCCAACGTCTCAACAGACTTAAAGAGCCAACCACACAGTCTTACAATATGCCTCAAGTATCACAGGTTAGATCGCCACCCACACATCTCCAAAAGAGCCCCAGTCGTCTCCCATTTGATTGCTAGTTTACTGTTCACACCAACAGGTGACCTCCAACTACGGATTCTTACAGGTCTCTTTGCCATAAAGTCCAATTACTGGTGGACCACTTTATTTCGTCAACTCTTCATATGCTCTAAGCCTCATGGTACAGGTACCAGTAGACAGTAACCAAAGTCTTGGCCTTTTGTTGAACTGTATCCCTGTTTATTGGCTAACACTCTCCCAATAGCTACAAAGCTCCTCAATTCATGAATTGATTATAAGACTCTGGGTTATGATCCAGGTCGGTATTCTCTGGCCACTGGACTGGTCCACAGGAGAACGGGAGAATCCTCTGCTGGGCACCTGCGTGAGAGTTGTCCACCACCCTCTTATATGAGTAGTACTTGGCACAATATACTTTATTATTATAATTATTATTATACATTTTTATAGCGCCATTTATTCCATGGCGCTTTACATGTGAAAAGGGTCAAATATAGACAAATATAATAAACATGAGTAAAAAACAAGGCACTAACAGGTACAGAAGGAAGGAGGACCCTGCCTGTGAGGGCTTAAAGTCTGCATATACTTGAATCATTAAGTACCGACAAAGGAAACATCTTGTTAATTTAACAGTCTATTCAGTTCTATTCAGTTTATTATTATTTAAATTTGTGATTGATAATGTCACATTTGAATGTAGCTAAAAAGTGGGGCCCTGGCGTTGGTTACTGGTGGGCCCTTGGCACCCTAGTCAAACACTGGGAGTCACAGATCCCAGCTGTGCACTAATATAACTAAGCTAAAAAGAATAGCAAATGCTGAGGAAAATAAATAGTAGGTAAAATACAGATACTGACTTACATTTCATTTTTAAAATAATCACTTTATACTTTGTTTACAGAACAGAAAACAGAGGCTAGGCATTAATTGTGCATACAGAGACTGGGATACAGTTACCAATGTGGATCCACATGGGGTTATATATTTATTTTGTATTTACCATAATCTATTTTTATAGCTTTCTTAAGCACAGTACACAGAGGTGCGCACAGTGGCATCATTAACAGCAGCATATATGGACACAAATACCCAGCTGGGTATACTGTCTAGACACAGGTTATCTAATGTCAAGAGTAAAATAACAAAAGGTTATTTGAAAGCCTTAGAATATCTTGTAGCTATATTAGCTGTTCAAAACAAATAAAAAAAATAACATCAAAAGAAAGTCATCACTTAGGTTGTTAATTTGTTTGCAGAATTGATGATTTAGAGGTGACCTAATAAATATGTATTAATAAATTAAAGGCTGCTAATGATCAGTTTATAACCAGACCTGCAGCAATGTGACAGAGGAACATTTACTACATCATTTAGAAAAGTAAAGAAGTAATTTAAGTCTAACCCACTGACTTGTAAGATTGCTTTTGATCTGACCATCAATTATTGTTAAAATAAGGGACCACATCTTTGGCAAAGAGGAGTTTGAATAGCAGTGGTCCATCATGTTCCCAGTTTCGTACTATATCTGTCAGACACTCAGCAATCCAATTTTAACACCTATTAAGGGGATGATTTGTCTCTGCTGTTTCTCTTTGATTTTATTGAAAATTTTGACTTTTCATCACAAATAAAACTATCGAACCATCAACACACATAACATATTTATTGCTAGTTTTCACTGCAGAATTTATGCCAAAATGCAGTACTGTACAATGTATGCCTCTTACTTATGAAAAAATTTGCCCCATGCTGCTTCCCTTGCAGATTTGTATCATAATTTGCTCATTTTGTTTTCCAGTTTTTACCACTGCAATACACAGCGTGAAAAAACACAATAAAAAATGCAACAGGATAGTACATGTGAGTTTTGTAGAGGATTTAAAGAATATTTCTTGATAGGTTACGCTGATTTGGGAATTCAACACCCCCATACATTGCTGAAATGAGCATGCCCGACCCCAAACATTCCTTTTATGGGTGGCCATGGTAGGCAAGAGTTTGAAGCAGGGCCGGACTGGCCATAGGGCACTTCTGGCAAATGCCAGAAGGGCCGGTGCCAGTGGTGGGCCGCTCAATCCGCCGCCCCCGCCGTCGCATTCAACTATACCGGCGTATAGACGCCGGTACAGTTGAATGCAATGATGGAGGAGAGAGCGTCTACAGACGCTCCTCTCCCATCATTCCCCGCTCTGCCTCTGACACTGCGGGTGCGCGATGATGTCATATCATCGCGCACCTGCTGTGTCCCGGGCAGACTGCAGCTGCTGAGACAGGAGCAGGAACCAGGAAGCAACGCTGGGCACGAGGAGAGGTGAGGAGAGTTTTTTTTTTTCTGGACTGTGGGGCCATTCTCGGAGGAGGTGAGGGGAGGAAGAGAAGAGATGTGGGCTGTATATAGTTCTCTGTGGGCTGTGCTCTGTGCTGTATACTACTGTGGGCTGTATATAGTTCTCTGTGGGCTGTGCTCTGTGCTGTATATAGTTCTCTGTGGGCTGTATATAGTTCTCTGTGGGCTGTGCTCTGTGCTGTATACTACTGTGTGCTATATATAGTTCTCTGTGGGCTGTGCTCTGTTCTATATATAGTTCTCTGTGGGCTGTGCTCTGTGCTGTATACTGCTGTGGGCTGTATATAGTTCTCTGTGGGCTGTGCTCTGTGCTGTATACTGCTGTGGGCTGTATATAGTTCTCTGTGGGCTGTGCTCTGTGCTGTATACTGCTGTGTGCTCTGTGCTATATATAGTTCTCTGTGGGCTGTGCTCTGTGCTGTATACTGCTGTGGGCTGTATATAGTTCTCTGTGGGCTGTGCTCTGTGCTGTATACTACTGTGTGCTCTGTGCTATATATAGTACTCTGTGGGCTGTGCTCTGTGCTGTATACTACTGTGGGCTGTATATAGTTCTCTGTGGGCTGTGCTCTGTGCTGTATACTACTGTGGGCTGTATATAGTTCTCTGTGGGCTGTGCTCTGTGCTGTATACTACTGTGGGCTGTATATAGTTCTCTGTGGGCTGTGCTCTGTGCTGTATACTGCTGTGGGCTGTATATAGTTCTCTGTGGGCTGTGCTCTGTGCTGTATACTACTGTGGGCTGTATATAGTACTCTGTGGGCTGTGCTCTGTGCTGTATACTGCTGTGGGCTGTATATAGTTCTCTGTAGGCTGTGCTCTGTGCTGTATACTACTGTGGGCTGTATATAGTACTCTGTGGGCTGTGCTCTGTGCTGTATACTGCTGTGTGCTCTGTGCTATATATAGTACTCTGTGGGCTGTGCTCTGTGCTGTATACTACTGTGGGCTGTATATAGTTCTCTGTGGGCTGTGCTCTGTGCTGTATACTACTGTGGGCTGTATATAGTACTCTGTGGGCTGTGCTCTGTGCTGTATACTACTGTGGGCTGTATATAGTACTCTGTGGGCTGTGCTCTGTGCTGTATACTACTGTGGGCTGTATATAGTACTCTGTGGGCTGTGCTCTGTGCTGTATACTACTGTGGGCTGTATATAGTACTCTGTGGGCTGTGCTCTGTGCTGTATACTACTGTGGGCTGTATATAGTACTCTGTGGGCTGTGCTCTGTGCTGTATACTACTGTGGGCTGTATATAGTACTCTGTGGGCTGTGCTCTGTGCTGTATACTGCTGTGGGCTGTATATAGCTCTCTGTGGGCTGTGCTCTGTGCTGTATACTACTGTGGGCTGTATATAGTTATCTGTGGGCTGTGCTCTGTGCTGTATGCTACTGTGGGCTGTATATAGTTCTCTGTGGGCTGTGCTCTGTGCTGTATATAGTTCTCTGTGGGCTGTGCTCTGTGCTGTATACTACTGTGGGCTGTATATAGTACTCTGTGGGCTGTGCTCTGTGCTGTATACTACTGTGGGCTATATATAGTACTCTGTGAGCTGTGCTCTATGCTGTATACTACTGTGGGCTGTATATAGTACTCTGTGGGCTGTGCTCTGTGCTGTATACTACTGTGGGCTGTATATAGTACTCTGTGGGCTGTGCTCTGTGCTGTATACTACTGTGGGCTGTATATAGTACTCTGTGGGCTGTGCTCTGTGCTGTATACTACTGTGGGCTGTATATAGTTCTCTGTGGGCTGTGCTCTGTGCTGTATACTACTGTGGGCTGTATATAGTACTCTGTGGGCTGTGCTCTGTGCTGTATACTGCTGTGGGCTGTATATAGTTCTCTGTAGGCTGTGCTCTGTGCTGTATACTACTGTGGGCTGTATATAGTACTCTGTGGGCTGTGCTCTGTGCTGTATACTGCTGTGGGCTGTATATAGTTCTCTGTGGGCTGTGCTCTGTGCTGTATACTACTGTGGGCTGTATATAGTTCTCTGTGGGCTGTGCTCTGTGCTGTATACTGCTGTGGGCTGTATATAGTTCTCTGTGGGCTGTGCTCTGTGCTGTATACTACTGTGGGCTGTATATAGTTCTCTGTGGGCTGTGCTCTGTGCTGTATACTACTGTGGGCTGTATATAGCTCTCTGTGGGCTGTGCTCTGTGCTGTATACTACTGTGTGCTCTGTGCTATATATAGTACTCTGTGGGCTGTGCTCTGTGCTGTATACTACTGTGGGCTGTATATAGTTCTCTGTGGGCTGTGCTCTGTGCTGTATACTACTGTGGGCTGTATATAGTACTCTGTGGGCTGTGCTCTGTGCTGTATACTACTGTGGGCTGTATATAGTACTCTGTGGGCTGTGCTCTGTGCTGTATACTGCTGTTGGCTGTATATAGCTCTCTGTGGGCTGTGCTCTGTGCTGTATACTACTGTGGGCTGTATATAGCTCTCTGTGGGCTGTGCTCTGTGCTGTATACTACTGTGTGCTCTGTGCTATATATAGTACTCTGTGGGCTGTGCTCTGTGCTGTATACTACTGTGTGCTATATATAGTTCTCTGGGCTGTGCTCTGTGCTGTATACTACTGTGGGCTGTATATAGTACTCTGTGGGCTGTGCTCTGTGCTGTATACTACTGTGGGCTGTATATAGTTATCTGTGGGCTGTGCTCTGTGCTGTATGCTACTGTGGGCTGTATATA
The DNA here is from genome assembly GCF_051348905.1 of Ranitomeya variabilis. Taxonomy (NCBI): domain Eukaryota; kingdom Metazoa; phylum Chordata; class Amphibia; order Anura; family Dendrobatidae; genus Ranitomeya; species Ranitomeya variabilis. The sequence continues at coordinate 114,430,067 of NC_135235.1, read as the reverse complement.
GTTCTCTGTGGGCTGTGCTCTGTGCTGTATATAGTTCTCTGTGGGCTGTGCTCTGTGCTGTATACTACTGTGGGCTGTATATAGTTCTCTGTGGGCTGTGCTCTGTGCTGTATACCACTGTGGGCTGTATATAGTTCTCTGTGGGCTGTGCTCTGTGCTGTATACTACTGTGTGCTGTATATAGTTCTCTGTGGGCTGTGCTGTATATAGTACTCTGTGGGCTGTGCTGTATATAGTACTCTGTGGGCTGTGCTGTATATAGTACTCTGTGGGCTGTGCTGTATATAGTACTCTGTGGGCTGTGCTGTATATAGTACTCTGTGGGCTGTGCTGTATATAGTACTCTGTGGGCTGTGCTGTATATAGTACTCTCTGGGCTGTGCTGTATATAGTACTCTCTGGGCTGTGCTGTATATAGTACTCTCTGGGCTGTGCTTTATATAGTACTCTGGGCTGTGCTGTATATAGTACTCTGGGCTGTGCTTTATATAGTTCTCTGTGGGCTGTGCTGTATATAGTTCTCTGTGGGCTGTGCTGTATATAGTTCTCTGTGGGCTGTGCTGTATATATTACTTTGTGGGCTGTGCTGTATATAGTACTCTCTGGGCTGTGCTGTATATAGTACTCTGTGGGCTGTGCTGTATATAGTATTCTGTGGGCTGTGCTGTGTATAGTACTCTGTGGGCTGTGCTGTATATAGTACTCTGTGGGCTGTGCTGTATATAGTACTCTCTGGGCTGTGCTGTATATAGTACTCTCTGGGCTGTGCTGTATATAGTACTCTCTGGGCTGTGCTTTATATAGTACTCTGGGCTGTGCTGTATATAGTACTCTGGGCTGTGCTTTATATAGTTCTCTGTGGGCTGTGCTGTATATAGTTCTCTGTGGGCTGTGCTGTATATAGTTCTCTGTGGGCTGTGCTGTATATATTACTTTGTGGGCTGTGCTGTATATATTACTCTGTGGGCTGTGCTGTATACTACTGTGTGGACTGTGCTGTATACTTCTACGTGGGCTGTGCTGTATACTACTGTGTGGTCTGTGCTGTATACTACTGTGTGGTCTGTGCTGAATACTGCTGTGTGGGCTGTGTTATCTACTACGCGAGCTGTGCTATAGTATGCAGGCTGTGCTGTATACTATGCGGTTTGTGCTATATAATATGCGGGCTTTGCTATATACTATGGGGAGTATATTATATTCTATGGGGGAGGCCATGTTATGTACTATGTGGCTGTGTTATATACTATTGTGGGGGTATATTATATTCTATGGGGGAGGCTGCGTTATATACTATGGGGGGCTGCATTATATTCTATGGGGGGCTACATTATATATTATGGGGAGGTGGGCTGTATTATATTCTATGGGGGTTACATACTCTGGGGTGGCTGCATTATACTCTGTGGGGTGGCTGCATTATACTCTGGGGTGGCTGCATTATACTCTGGGGTGGCTGCATTATACTCTGGGGTGGCTGCATTATACTCTGGGGTGGCTGCATTATACTATATGTGGGCTGCATTATACTGTATCGAGGACTATGGGGAATACGTTATACTATATGAAGAACTATGGGGTGCATTATACTATGGGAAGTGAATTGTACTACATGGATGACTGTGGCGGTGCATTATACTATATGGAGCACTGAGGATTGTATTATGCTATATGGAGGACTATGAGGATTGTATTATGCTATATGGAGGACTATGAGGAGTGTATTATACTATGTGGAGGACTGAGCAGTGTATTTTAATATATGGAGGACTATAGGGAGTGTATTATACTATATGGAGGACTATGGAGCACATTATAATATATGGAGGACTATGGGGTGTATTTTACTAAACAAGTAAAATGCTGCATATTCGGATTGTTTTTGCTGGAACAAAAAGCCTTGTTGTCAGCAGCACATCGCTGGTGTAAACTGTAGATGTGCTGCTGAAAACATGATACTGTATGGTGATCTGTTAGTGATCGTTCTGTCTCATCACTATTCCTCAGCTGGTGGAAAGAGGCCGGGAAACAAGCGTTGAACAACTTCAGTATTGTCGATCAAACTCGTTTAGCGGCCTGAACTCAGCGCACGTAAATACAACAGAAAGGCTTCTGTGTGATGTGCAATATGTTAGCATTTGGGGACCCATTTTAAACTTTGCCTAGGGCCCCACTTTGCCTAAAACCGGCCCTGCCTACAAGTGTACAAAGATATTATACAGTCACCATGTGACAAGTGGGCCTGTGTAACTTCAAATGCCAGGGCTGAATTTTAGTCCCAGTCCGGCCCTGGTTTGAAGGATGGCCACACATTCACATGGGCATGGCCCACTCTATACATGTCTGTAGGAGAAAAACAGTGCTGTATTTCCTATAGACTTGTGTGGACACGTCATGCTTATGCTTGGCCTTTGCATCATACAACTCTTACTCACAGGTGAAATGTGGCGAAACAGCATTTAAAGGGAACCTGTCAGCAGGATTGTGCTGAGTAACTTACAGACACTGTCGCCTGGGTAAAGAAATCTGTCTTGTGATTTTAGTGTAATCTTTAATTTCAGTTTTGAGTTAATGATATGCTCATGCTCCGGGAGGCCTGTGGGGGTGGGTCTTCTTGTGGTGCTCTGCATAGCTATTTATCTGTATGGCTTCTGACAGGTCACTGATCCCTCACTGACCTGCCCCCTATTTTAAATAATGAATATTCTATATGTTTGGAAAAAAAAAACACCTTCAGCAGGCACCAGTGATGGCGCCTGCGCTGCAGCATGATCCACATGTAAAATATGCATATAATTCAGTTAATTGGTGCTATAAATTAATTCATAAAAAATGTCTCACCCAAGATGGCGCCGCTTGCGCAGTAGCTGCTATTGGCGGCGAACATTACTCGCTTACACCAGGGTTTCTGTGTATTTCTCTGAAATATGGGATTCAGATGGAACTCCTGGCAAAAGATTCCCTATAATGAGGCAGATGGGGGCACTGTGGATGCTGCTGACTTGTGATCCAGCAGTGTCCCTCTTTTTATTAGAAGTGCATGAAAGTGGCGTCAGCCACAGCCACAGTTTCCTGCACCTCTGAAAAAAAGACAGTTGAACAGAGGTCAGACAGAGCTCAGAGTAACTCTGCTGACGCATTATAGTGACTGCCTCCCTTGGGGGTTTCATGTGAATTACATCACTCAGAGATATAAAGGAAAACCCTGATGTAAGTGTTCAGCGTATAGCGCCGAATAAATTAGTTCCAAATTGATATGTAAAATGTTCCCAATAAAAGCTTCAACTCAATCCAGAAAAACAGCAAGCCCTCACTCATGTGTGTGATTTTTTTAATGGAAATATAGGGGGCTTCCACGTTACTAGTAGCACAATGGCTCTGGGAAAGCGAAATGGCCCTCGCCCCCCAAAAGTAATTAAGCAAATTACGTGCTCCCAAATCCAAATACCTCCATTCCTTTTGAGCCCCAGTGTGCCTAATCCGCATTTAGCATCCACATGTTTGGCATTTCTGTAGCGATGAGAACCAGCCTAATTTACAGGTGCATGAGTTGGCACAATGTACTGATCACTACAACCGCAGTTTGCAATTTTCACTCAGCAATGTTCACTGCTGCTTGTTTCTGGAAAACACCCATGGAGTCAAAATCGTCATGACACCTGTAGATAAATTCCCAAAGGGGTATAATTTCCAAAATGGGTGTCATGGTTTTACTGCAACAGAGAGGAGCCAGAAGACCACAGTGTCTGATTTCTCCTTCTCCTGCACTGATTAGCAGCACCTCACCTTCATATTAAACAGTGCAGGTTTATTTTAGCAGTGCAGGGGCTCATCTGTTAAGAACTCCTGGAATCTATCCTGCATTAAGGCTCTCTGCTGTGCACTGTTAGCCATTCCCATCTGCTATATAAACTGAGTCCTGGCTAGCACTCATTGTCAGAGTAGCTTATGCTGCATGGCTGCAGATTTTTGATGGTTATTATTGGAGAAAGTGTTTGGTGGATTTATCTGTGATAGTTGTTAAGTTTGGAGTGTGTGATAATTCCCTTTCTTCTATGTTGGTCTAACCCATCCTCAATTTTTCAGTGTTTACCTCTGTTTATGTGTGTATATTTACCTTTTTATATTACATTTTTAGTCTGGTTGGTGTATTATGGTACACTACTACTCCCCTCTTTCCTGGGTGGGGGCAGGGTACAGAATGAGGGTAGATTCAGGAGCTAAGATAAGGTTCATGACCCTGGCGTCTCAACCATCAGAAGTAATCTAGGGAATAGGGTGAGCTAGGGTGCTTTTAGCATTAGGGAAAGGGAAGGAGCCCCTGGTCCTGGAACACCCAACAACAGTCATGATAATAGGGTTACTTGAGGGGGGATTCTGCCCTTCTAGCACTCAGGGGCTCTCTATATGGAGTCCGTAAACTATTATAGAAAATTCTGTGCTCTAGGATGCGAATAGTACTCCATCCCTCCCGAGCCTTGCCATATGGCTAAGCAATATTGTACAGCCACATTTGGGATATTTCTACATTCAGCAGAAATTTTTACCTATTTCTTGGTGTGAAAATGTAAAATCTGAAGCTAAAACAAAATTTTGGTGATAAAAATATACTTATTTTTTTCTTCATTGCCCAATGGTATAAAATTCTGTCACCAACCTGTGGTGTCAATATCAACACTGTACCCCTAGTTGAATTCATTTGAAGGTGTAGTTTGTAAAATGAGGTCTCTTAAGGGGGGTGCTGCTCTTCTGGCATCTCAGGGGCTCTTCCAATGTGACATGGCTCGCTCAAACAAGTCCAGCAAAATGTGAACTCCAATATGGCACTTCTTCCCTTCTGAGCTTTGCCCCCACATATGGGATAGTTTACCACCACCTATAGGGTATTGGCATACTCAGGAGAAATTATGTGGTGTAATTTCTCCTGTTACCCTTGTGAAAATGCAAAATTTGTGGGTAAAAAACATTTTTGTGGGGAAAACGCAATGTATTTTTATTTTCACGGCTCAATGTTATAAACTTCTGTGAAACACCGAGAAGTTCAAGGTGCTCACAACACATCTTGATAAGTTCACTGAAGGATCTAGTTTTCAAAATGGTGTCACTTGTTGGCGGTTTTCACTGTTTAGGCACATCAAGAGCTCTCCAAACGCAACTTGGCATCTGCTAATTAATCCAACAAATTGTATATTCAAAGTGTCAAATTGCTCTTCTTCCATTCCGACTTCTGCCATGCACCCAAACAGTTTTTTTCCTCCATATATTGGGTATCTGTGCACTCAGGAGAAATTGCACAAGAAATTCTGTGGAGCAATTTCTCCTGTCACTCTTATAAAAATTTTAAAATTTCAGCTAAAAAATATGTATCTGGGAAAAACGTGATTTTTTTATTTTCACGGATCTACGTTATAAACTTCTGTGAAGCACCTGTTGGATCAAGGTGCTCAATTAAAATCTAGATAAGTTCCCTAAGGGATCTAGTTTCCAAAATCGTGTCACTTGTTGGGGGGTTCCACTGTTTAGACACATCAGAGGCTCTCCAAACGCGACATGGCGTCCGCTAATTATACCAGCAAATTTTACATTCAAAAGGTCAAATGGCACACCTTCCCTTCCAAGCCCTGCCGTGTTCCCAAACAGTAGATTGTCCAAACATATGGGGTATCGACATGCGCAGGAGAAATTGCAGAACAAATTGTATGGTCCATTTTCTCCTGTTACCCTTGCAAAAGTAAAAAAAAAATAGGTCTAAATTAATATTTTTGTGAAAGAAAAGTAAATGTTTATTTTTCCTTCAACATTCCAAAAATTCCTGTGAAGCACTTGAAGAGTTAGCGTATGTGCACACTCTGCGGATTTTGCTGTGGATCCGCAGCATTTCCGCAGCTGCAGGTCCGCAGCAGTTTCCCATGAGTTTACAGTACAATGTAAACCTATGGGAAACAGAAAACGCTGTGCCCACGCTGCGGAAAAAAACGCGCGGAAACGCAGCAGTTCACATTCCTCAGCATGTCACTTCTTTCTGCGAATTCCGCAGCGGTTTTACACCTGCTCCAATAGAAAAGCGCAGGTGTAAAACTGCAATGAAATCCGCAAAAAAAAGCGGTAAATCTGCGTTTTTTGCCCTGCAGATTTATCAAATCCGCTGCGGAAAAATCCGCAGTGGACCATTCTACGTGTGCACATACCCTAAATAAACTTCAATGTGGTTTTGAGTACCTTGAGGGGTGCAGTTTTTATTATGGTGTTACCTTTGGGTATTTTCTGTCATATAGACACCCTCAAAGTCACTTCAAATATGATGTGGTCCCTTAAAAAAAAGGTTTTACAAATTTTGTTTAAAAATGAGAAATCTCTGGTCAACATTTAACCCTTATAACTTCCTAACAAAAAAAAAATGTGCTTCAAAAATTGGGCTGATGTAAAGTAGACATGTGGGAAATGTGATTTATTAACTATTTTGTGCAATATGGCTCGCTGATTTAAGGGCATAAAATTTAAATTTGAAAATTGCCACATTTTCTAAATTATTGCCAAATTTCCGTTTTTTTCACAAATAAGCGCACTTCATATCAAAATTTTTTCTACCGCTATCATGGAGTACAATAGGTCATGAGAAAACATTCTCAGAATCAGTGGGATCCATTGAAGCATTCCAGAGTCATGACCACACAAAATGACAGTGGTCAGAATTGTAAAAATTGGGCTCGTCAGGAAGGTGAAAACTGGCTTTGGGGTGAAGGGTTTAAACTCTAAATACACAAATTATGAGAATATTCACTCTTTATAATGTGTTTATTAATTTTTTCAGGGACTTTCTGCTTTAAGGACATTGGTATTGGATGCATTTATTGTGTACATTTTTTGTTTATTTATAGCACTTGCTTATTCCTTAGTGCTTGATGGACATTTTCATCACTGTCCCCACTATTTACATACCTTATGAGCACCTTTGGATTGATGGAGGAAATCCGTGCTAGCATGGAGGGAACATCTAAATTCCCTGCAGGTTTTAACCCCAAACTCCAGCGCTGCAAGGAAACCATTGAGCCACCAAGATGTTTTATCAAGCAAAATTAATAGAATAGTGTTGTAGATTATTCTCATAGAGTAGAATAGTCTTATCAGCAGGCAAATGTGTTCTATAAAGCACATTACTGTTTGCACTCATTTTTAATAACTATCCTGATGAGATGCATTGAATCCAGGTATAAAATCAGAAACCTTTCTAATAGCAGCCCAGCGTTATTATAAACTTATATTTCTTGTATTTCAATTACGGTAATTCTTTGTGTGCTCTAGCTAGAATAATTAATCTATGTCTCATGTCTGCAGGCAAGAAAATAATTAAAAAAAACAGCAGAGAGTTCTTGCTGCAACTTTGTTGACCTTATCCTAACCAGGTAATATGCACTCTAAATGGAGACTGACATTACAACCCTTTAAAAGAAAATGTTAAACGTGTATATTATTTCCATTTTTATAAATTACCGTAATGGCAAATCTAGCTGGGATGACCAAAGTTGCAATTAACTCCAAAAGTTTGAGATGTTCTAAATGTCAGCATTTACTAGTAATGTGAATGGGTTGCGTCAGGTCTTTTTTTAAGCTTGTATATCAGTTAAGCAATTCAGATATACTGAGTTAATCATGAACTTCCTTGACTGAATGTTCCAAGCTTTAGTGTAACAAACTTCCGTCCTGGATCTACAAAGTATCCAGCAATCATTTTTCAAGTTGAAGAGGATTTTATATATTTTGTTCCAGATAAAGAAACATTTCAAGAAGACAAGGCATCATTGAAAACTGAAACTTGGTGAAAACTATACAACCCCTGGCAAAAATTATGTAATTACCGGTTTTGGAGGATGTTCATTCAGTTGTTTAATTTTGTAGAAAAAAAAACAGATCACAGACATGGAGCAAAACTAATGTCATTTCAAATGGCAACTTTCTGGCTTTAAGAAACAGTAAAACAAATCAAGAACAAAAAATGCGGTAGTCAGTAATGGTTACTTTTTTTTAACCAAGCATAGGGAAAAAATTATAGAGTCACTCAATTCTGAGGAAAAAATTATGGAATCATGAAAAACAAACAAACAAAAAAACACTCCAAAACTGTTTAGGTGTTAATGATGGCTTTCGTTTAGGGTCACGGTTTTGTCACCAGAAAAAGTGGAATAATTTCAGGAAGGCTTGGTATGCCTTTGCAATCGCTTGATCTTTGGTAGATAGCAAACATGCTGTGGATCGCAAAAAAGTTATATTTTTTTCCTTCTATTTGAGAGGTCATTACTTCTACACATTCAAAATAATACACCTGTTTTATCTCCTTTTATCTTAAAGGAATCATTTTTGGATGACATAAAAAACTATAGCCTCTTCATTTAGCAACGTGCAAAGCACTTTATACTCCCAAACAGGGATAATTGTTAAATTCCACCATACAACAATGCCACAGTTTCTTTTATTTGCCCCAACAGTCTATAAACAACAGCAAAGTACACATCTACCCTCCCCAAAAGGGATAATTTTTAAAATGTTTATGCAGTCTAAAAAAATTGATACTGAAGTGTGTTGTGAAATATGCTGTTGGTGACTTCTGCTTACCTTCCGTTTACCCATAGCTAGTTAGGTTGAAGTCATTTGGACAAAAGGCTGTGTTCGCAATACAGAACTCAAATGTGTTCAATTGACTCCAAAGGAGGACATATTGTAATAGCTGGCAGCAGTCAAGTGACACACTAAAGAAAAGAACAGAGAAGAAAAGTTAAAGTTGCTAAGAGCCAAACAATATGTTGGCAAAAAAAAATGGACACTGATATTTACATTACAGACAGTAGTCCAACAGCACAGCAGTCAGCACAGGCCAGGGACAGACGGAAGCAACAGGAGACAACCGCAGCACCAGGAGACAACCGCAGAACCAGCAGAGTTGACCAGTCTACAAGGAACAGAAAAAGCAGTGAGAAAGACATTTTCAAATGTTCTATACTTACGTAGACTGTGTTGTCCTCACCAAGACAGCCAGCAGCACCATGAGACACCCGCAGCACCAGGAGAGAACCGCTGCCCCAAGAGAGAACCGCTGCACAAGGAGACAACCGCTGTACCCGGAGACAACCGCATGCAGGTGACTGCGCATAATTGACGCTTCAAAAAATGCAACTTGCTGTGTTCGCCGGAACCCACTGCACACCAAGAAATGACGCATGTGTACGCAGATGCATGCGAACGCATACGACCGCCTGTCCCTGCATACACCATGTTAAAGATAGGTATGCATAACGCATGCGGATCTATGCGGATGATACGCTGTGCACAGAGACGCAAATGTGAAATCACCCTTACTCGCTTGTCTCTCATTCAGGTTGCATGCTAAATGATAATATAGGAACCCCCATTTTGTGCCATACACAAAGAAGATTTTTGTCCACATTCTGAAAATAAAATGTTTTTTTTTTACTAATGAGCTTTTTGGGAATTATATGCAAAATATAGCAGATATTCCATATGTTAGGTATCTTTAGCACACAACAGATGCAGAGCTTGGTGGTTACAAATGGCAGTGTAGAACTTGCAAGACAGTTTTTGTATACAAAGTTTGTATAACTTGAGCTTTCCTTCTCCATGATATCTTCTTCCTGTCTATAGTACCTCTGACCCGACCTGGTCAGATAGGTCTTCTTCCCTATGTTTCCATTACCATGTTACACATTGCCTCATTAGCCCACATCTCTCTGGTTGTCATGTTCCCCACAACCAACAGCTCTACTTCTGGCTTTAACCCCTTCCCGACCCATGACGCCACGTAGGCGTCATGAAAACCTGTGCCAATCCGACCCATGTGGCGTCATGGAATGATCGCGTCCCTGCAGATCGGGTGAAAGGGTTAACTCCAATTTCACCTGATCTGCAGGGACAGGGGGAGTGGTACTTCTGCCCAGGGGGGGTGGCTTCACCCCCCCGTGGCTACGATCGCTCTGATTGGCTGTTGAAAGTGAAACTGCCAATCAGAGGGATTTGTAATATTTCACCTAAAAAACTGGTGAAATATTACAATCCAGCCATGGCCGATGCTGCAATATCATCGGCCATGGCTGGAAACACTAATGTGACCCCCCCCACCCCACCAATCGCCCCCCCAAGCCACCGATCTGTGGTCCGCTCCCCTCTGTCTTGTGCTCCGCTCCCCCGTCCTCCTGTCCGCTCCCCCCGTGCTCCTATGGCACCCCCCGTGCTCCGACGCCCCCCGTGCCCTGATCTCCACCCCCTTATACTTACCGAGGCTCCCGGTGTCCATCCGTCTTCTCCATGGGCGCCGCCATCTTCGAAAATGGCGTGCGCATGCGCAGTGCGCCCGCCGAATCTGCCGACCGGCAGATTCGTTCCATGTTCATTTTGATCACTGTGATAAAACCTATCACAGTGATCAAAATAAAAAAAATAGTAAATGACCTCCCCCTTTATCACCCCCATAGGTAGGGACAATAATAAAAAAAAGAAAATATTTTTTTTTCTTTTTCCACTAGGGTTAGGGTTAGAACTAGGGTTAGAACTAGGGTTAGAACTAGGGGTAGGGTTAGGGTTAGGGGTAGGGTTAGGGTTAGGGGAAGGGTTAGGGTTAGGGCATGTGCACACAGTGCGGATTTGGCTGCGGATCCGCAGCGGATTGGCCGCTGCAAATTCGTAGCTGTTTTCCATCAGGTTTACAGTACCATGTACACCTATGGAAAACCAAATCCGCTGTGCCCATGGTGCGGAAAATTCAGTGCAGAAACGCTGCATTGTATTTTCCGCAGCATGTCAATTCTTTGTGTGGATTCCGCAGCGTTTTACACCTGTTCCTCAATAGGAATCCGCAGGTGAAATCTGCACAAAAAAACACTGGAAATCCGCTGTAAATCCGCAGGTAAAACGCAGTGCCTTTTACCTGCAGATTTTTCAAAAATCGTGCGGAAAAATCTCACATGAATCCGCAACGTGGGCACATACCCTTAGGGTCAGGGTTGGAATTAGAGTTAGGGTTGGAATTAGGGCTAGGGTTGGAAATAGGGTTAAGATTAGGCTTGTGGTTAGGGTTACAGATAGGGTTAGGGGTGTGTTGGGGTTACAGTTGTGGTTAGGGTTGGGATTAGGGTTAGGGTTGGGATTAGGGTTAGGATTAGGGTTAGGGTTGGGATTAGGGTTACGGGTGTGTTGGGGTTAGGGTTGTTGTTAGGGGTGTGTTGGGGTTAGGGTTGTGATTAGGGTTATGGCTACAGTTGGGATTAGGGTTAGGGGTGTGTTGGGGTTAGTGTTGAAGTCAGAATTGAGGGGTTTCCACTGTTTAGGCACATCAGGGGTCTCCAAACGCAACATGGCGCCACCATTGATTCCAGCCAATCTTGCGTTCAAAAAGTCAAATGGTGCTCCCTCCCTTCCAAGCTCCGACGTGCGCCCAAACAGTGGTTTACCCCCACATATTGGGTACCAGCATACTCAGGACAAACTGGGCAACAACTGTTGGGGTCCAATTTTTTCCTGTTACCCTTGCAAAAATAAAAAATTACTTGCTAAAACATAATTTTTGAGGAAAGAACAATTATTTTTTATTTTCACGGCTCTGCGTTATAAACTTCTGTGAAGCACTTGGGGGCTGATAGTGCTCACCACACATCTAGATAAGTTCCTTGGGGGGTCTATGTTCCAAAATGGGGTCACTTGTGGGGGGTTTCTTCTGTTTAGGCACATCAGGGGCTCTGCAAATGCAACGTGACGCCCGCAGACCATTCCATCAAAGTCTGCATTTCAAATGTCACTACTTCCCTTCCAAGCCCTGACGTGCACCCAAACAGTAGTTTACCCCCACATGTGGGGTACCAGCATACTCACAACAAACTGGGCAACAAATATTGGGGTCCAATTTCTCCTGTTACCCTTGTGAAAATAAAAAAATGCTTGCTAAAACATCTTTTTTGAGGAAAGAAAAATGATTTTTTTATTTTCACGGCTCTGCTTTGTAAACTTCTGTGTAGTACTTGGGGGTTGAACGTGCTCACCACACATCTAGATAAGTTCCTTGGGGGGTCTAGTCTCCAAAATGGGGTCACTTGTGGGGGTTTCTACTGTTTAAGCACATCAAGGGCTCTGCAAACGTAACATGATGCCCGCAGAGCATTCCATCAAAGTCTGCATTCCAAAACGTCACTACTTCCCTTCCGAGCCCCGGCATGTGCCCAAACAGTGGTTTACCCCCACATATGGGGTATCAGCGTACTCAGGAGAAACTGGTCAACAACTTTTGGGGTCCAATTTCTCCTGTTTCCCTTGGGAAAATAAAAAATTGTGGGCTAAAAAATCATTTTTGAGAAAAGAAAAATTATTTTTTATTTTCATGGCCCTGCGTTATAAACTTCTGTGAAGCACTTAGGGGTTCAATGTGCTCACCACACATCTAGATTAGTTCCTTGGGAGGTCTAGTTTCCAAAATAGGGTCACTTGTGGGGGAGCTCCAATGTTTAGGCACACAGGGGCTCTCCAAACGTGACATGATGTCCGCTAATGATTGGAGCTAATTTTCCAGTCAAAAAGCCAAATGACATGCCTTCCCTTCCGAGCCCTGCCGTGCGCCCAAACAGTGGTTTACCCCCACATATGGGGTATCATCGTACTCAGGACAAACTGGACAACAACATTTGGGGTCCAATTTCTCCTATTACCCTTGGGAAAATAAAAAATTCCAGGCTAAAAATCATTTTTGAGGAAAGAAAAATTATTTTTTATTTTCGCAGCTCTGCGTTATAAACTTCTGTGAAGCACCTGGGGGTTTTAAGTGCTCACTATGCATCTATATAAGTTCCTTGGGGGGTCTAGTTTCCAAAATGGGGTCACTTGTAGGGGAGCTCCAATGTTTAGGCACACAGGGGCTCTCCAAACGCGACATGGTGTCCGCTAACGATTGGAGCTAATTTTCCATTCAAAAAGTCAAATGGCGTGCCTCCCCTTCCGAGCCTTGCCGTGCACACAAACAGTGGTTTACCCCCACATATGAGGTATCGGCGTACTCAGGAGAAAATGCCCAACAAATTTTAGGATCCATTTTATCCTGTTGCCCATGTGAAAATGAAAAAATTGAGGATAAAAGAAATTTTGTGTGAAAAAAAAGTACTTTTTCATTTTTACAGATCAATTTGTGAAGCACCTGAGGGTTTAAAGTGCTCACTATGCCTCTAGATGAGTTCCTTGGGGGGTCTAGTTTCCAAAATGGGGTCACTTGTGGGGTAGCTTTAATGATTAGGCACACAGGGGCTCTCCAAACGTGACATGGTGTCCGCTAGCGATGGAGATAATTTTTCATTCAAAAAGTCAAATGGCGCTCCTTCCCTTCCGAGCCTTACCATGTGCCCAAACAGTGGTTTACCCCCACATTTGAAGTATCGGTGTACTCAGGAGAAATTGTCCAACAAATTTTACGATCCATTTTATCCTGTTGCCTATGTGAAAATGAAAAAATTGAGGCTAAAATAATTTTTTTGTGAAAAAAAAGTACTTTTTCATTTTTACGGATCAATTTGTGAAGCACCTGGGGGATTAAAGTGCTCACTATGCTTCTAGATAAGTTCCTTGGGGGGTCTAGTTTCCAAAATGGGGTCACTTGTGGGGGAGCTCCAATGTTTAGGCACACGGGGGCTCTCCAAACGCGACATGGTGTCCGCTAAAGATTGGAGCCAATTTTTTATTGAAAAAGTCAAATGGCGCACTTTCCCTTCCGAGCCCTGTTGTGCATCCAAACAGTGGTTCCCCCCCACATATGAGGTATCAGCGTACTCAGGACAAATTGCACAACAATGTTCGTGGTCCAGTTTCTCCTTTTACCCTTGGGAAAATAAAAAAATTGTTGCTAAAAGATCATTTTTGTGACTAAAAAGTTAAATGTTCATTTTTTACTTCCATGTTGCTTCTGCTGCTGTGAAACACCTGAAGGGTTAATAAACTTCTTGAATGTGGTTTTGAGCACCTTGAGGGGTGCAGTTTTTAGAATGGTGTCACTTTTGGGTATTTTCAGCCATATAGAACCCTCAAAATGACTTCAAATGTGAGGTGGTCCCTAAAAAAAATGGTTTTGTAAATTTTGTTGTAAAAATGAGAAATCACTGGTCAAATTTTAACCCTTATAACTTCCTAGCAAAAAAAAAAATGTTGTTTCCAAAATTGTGCTGATGTAAAGTAGACATGTGGGAAATGTTATTTATTAACTATTTTGTGTCACATAACTCTCTGGTTTAACAGAATAAAAATTAAAAATGTGAAAATTGCGAACTTTTCAAAATTTTCGCCAAATTTCCGTTTTTTTTCACAAATAAACTCAAAAATTATCGACCTAAGTTTACCGCTAACATGAAGCCCAATATGTCACGAAAAAACAATCTCAGAATCGCTAGGATCCGTTGAAGCGTTCCTGAGTTATTACCTCATAAAGGGACACTGGTCAGAATTGCAAAAAACGGCCAGGTCATTAAGGCCAAAATAGGCTGGGTCATGAAGGGGTTAAGACATACTCCTTACATTTGTATTCCTTTTAATCAGTCTCACTTTTCTGGTGTAAAAGATCATCTGGCCATGTCTGGGTATAACTGCCACTTCTTTCAGCTTGTTACCCCTGCAATCTGCCTAGTACACAGACGCGAGAAGCCACTAAGCATCTCTTTTCCTACTGTGTCCCAAAACTAATACTGATCCTAATAGGAAATGACCATTTTCTTAATTCCCCAGCAACTCTTCCCTCTATATTGTATGGACAACTGTAAACTCAGCGTCTCCAGCAGTCCATGAGCCCCACATAAGGAAAGCAGTCATAGCACATCTGAACAAATGAACACCGTAACATAATCGTTAAAACTATGTATTCATGGATGTTTCTTCTGTCTTCCTCTTACACTGTCATAGTATGACTACACAAACGAGCATTTAAGAAAGCCAAGGGTGAAACATGCGTCAGAGTCCTGGGGTCGTAATCTTTGTATTGTTCTCTTTTTCATGGTATGTCTTTTACTTGATATATGCAGTGTATTTATCTATATTATTTATTTATATATTTATAAAATTATTTATCTTATATATTTAAATCTTTATAGTATTATACACTTTTTTGCTAATTTCATAGAGAATACAACACTATCATTTATATGATACCGTGTTTGATGTTTGTTGTGAACTTTCTTCTGTGTATTGGCCCCCACAATTTTAATATAGTTTTATCTTTATATTCAAATAAAATTTGATTTTATGTCATATTCATTTGTTTTTGTGACTATTCACTTCCTTCCTCTATGTGTAGAATATGATGTTTTTTTACATTGGTAGGCATTTTTTCCATCCATGGCCCTACTATTTTCAATTTGGTTTAATTCTTTAGTTCGGATGATATTGATTCAACAATTTGCTCCTGCCCGAGCTTGTGCACAGAGCAGGATTACTAACTCATAGAGGCTGATTCATTAAGACTAAATGAAGTCTAAGGGGTAACATTTCTGCTTGTGGAGAGTGACATACCGGCTCTGGCATGCCAATGTAAGGAGGCTTTTTCGCTGTGCAATGAGTCTCTGGGAAATTTAATATAAACTTTATAGTGCCACCTGTTGGAAGCAGCAATCCTAAAAGTCAATATCGACCTTTTAACGAGTCTTGCAATATGATAGATAAAAGTCAAATCAGAATCTCAATTTACAGGCACAATGTTTCGGAGTATTGCCCCTCATCAGTACAGAGTATGAGAACTGATTTAGCTAGGTGAGAGGCTCTGGACTGAGGTCCAAGAGGCAATGTAAGATTTTTAAATGGTGTAAACACTTTTCTGAATTGGCCCCATATTCTTTCGTTTAATACTCTATTCCACTATGTGCATACTGTGAGATTGCACTTACTAAGTGTATTGGGGGACACTCACTTGGCACGGGATTCAAGCACACGGGCATGGTTTTCACACAAAACAGTCCATGTGGTTTATTGAAGTGTCATAAACCGGGTTATGCACAGTTTATTATACACATTTCTTAGAACACAACAGGCACCAACTGGTGATATTAACTTGCAGCTTTATCTTAGACACTTCACATACGGCTTTGTCTCACAGACACTAAACATGCTGGACCTCTCACTTCGTCCAGTTACCATGGGTGTCCGTACGCTGAACAGTTCACCAATGTCCCTAGTCATATAGCACACATGACATTGGGTCGCAGTCTCCAAACACGCTGAACCTCACTTCGTTCAGTTACCGTGGGAGACCACACAGTTCATAGACTATCACAAGCACCAACAGTCAATGGTACCTTATGGAAGCTCCTGCTCCACCTGCTGACTCCTTGTCAGTCCTCTCTCCTGGGGAAACTGCCTTATGGAGTTCACCAACTTGCCTGGCCGGCACACATCAGTCTGTCCAGAGCCACCAAAGGATGGTAGCTTCCCCAACACAGACCATCCAGGTCCACAGCCTCTCAGGTGCTCCAGGAAGACTCCACTCACAGGAGCTTCCAACAAAGACTGTCCAGGACCATAGTCTTACTATTCAGGACGTCCATCCCACATGGGACCGTCCAACACACTGGCATGTGCTCTTCAGGATTCCTACTCCCAGGACTTCAAACACAGGTTACTTAGTGCGCTATACAGGATGTCCATCCCACATGGGACCATCCAACACACAGGCATGTGACCTGTCCAGGTGCTATTCAGGACATCTGTCCAACACCCCAGGCCACCAGGTCCAAAGCCCCACCATGTGCTCTTCAGGGAGACGACACTCCCAACATATAGGCTCTCCAGGACCTTCCAGCATAGACCATTCAGATCCATACTCAATGACCATACAGGAACCACACAGGAACCTCACAGGAACATGTGACCAACAGCCTGGTCACATTATACACCTGCAACCACTCCCACAGATGGGAGTGTGTGGGTGTGGCTAGTTTGACCCGCCCATCTCTCATAACTAGCCTAGTAAGTCTCCCTTACAACTATACAAACTCTTGAGGGACTACAGGTCCCAAAAAAACAACATTCCATCAGACTTACCACGCAGACTCCCTCTGTGACACATATCGGCCACTCACAATTCTGCCAGTCACTGTTTCACCACCATTATAACAACAGATATGCCTCCTTGCATATCCCAAGGAGCACACACAGTGCCCCCTAGCTGCCACAGGAGTCACTGCATCACAATACATTCAGGCAGGAGGTGAGCAATTTTGCCTCCAGTGCTGACCGATTCAAAGCAGTCTTTTGCATGCACAGAATGTTTGAGATTTACATAGAAACCTTCAATAATACTCAAGTCTACACTTCATTTTCACAAACCTTGAACTGTATTATACAACCCCAACACTTGGCTCTGCATTTGCAGCTTGTTTTCAAGTATCATGAGAGTGTCACTTTAAGTACTTCATCTTACTATTATGTAGTCAGATCTATTAGATGAAATGGTGAAGTAGCAGCTCCAGTGAGGAATCATTGCCAGAAATATTAATGGCATGAAATTGACAAGTGCCATAAATTTCAAGCACATTTCTTTGGATAAGGAATAAAACATCCTGGACACCCCTTTTACCTTTATAATGTTTATAATGACCATTCTATCTAGTAGTAAATAGCATTTTTAGGCTGGAGTCACACATAATGTATAAAAAATCTGTCCGATTTTGACTGCCGTGAATCGCACAAATGTTTTCCGTATGGTGATCCGTATGTCATCCGTGTGCAATGCCAGGATGCGTTTTTTTTCTCAAAAAAGTATCTGTGTGTCATCCGTATGTCTTCCGTATGGTGAGATTTTCTCTCACACTTGCAAAATGAGCAAATAATGGCTGAGCCAATATCCTGTCACCTGCCCAATGTGTGAGAAATTCTCGCAAGTCACACTGATGGTCCGTGTTCTGTGCAATTTTTTCTCGCACCCATAGACTTGCATTGGCGTTTCTCAGCTGATATACGTGGACAATTGCAGCATGCTGTGATTTCACTCGCAAGTATAATATGGATGAGAAAAAAACGGATGATGGGAGCTGCCCCATAGATTAACATTGGTCCGAGTGCTATGCGATTTTTTATCGTTTAGCACTCGTCCGTATTACGCTGTAGTGTGACCCTGACCTTAAAGTGATCACATTACATAATTAATTCTGCCCATACCTTTGGTCTGCATGAATCAGAGACTGGTTCCCTCATTTCAGACAGGTATGTTTTTCCCTGAAATACTGTGGATAGTGATGAGAGGATCTGCAGGGCAGAGATTAGATCCAGCACACCTGCTCAAGTTTTGGCACAGAAATTCCATTTGCATCAAGTTTACTAACTATGAATCGAATGTGCCATAGTAAATAAAGGTAAAAAATAAAATTATACTGCCTCCACCCCAGTCCTCACCTGTACAGCTGAGCAGCAATTCTCTGCTTTGGTCTGCTGCATCCTGGCATATTTGGCCTCCTGCGATTGACTAGGCCTGAAAATTTATGACAGAGATCTTGTCAATCAGTGACTGGGCCCCACACAACAACATTACATTGGGGTAGGGCAATGTCATAGTGTTTTGAGGACTAGCCAAGCGCAGAGGAGCTGAAGATATTGGAATGTGGCAGAAAAGACCGAAAGGTGCACTGAAAAGGGGATGCATGGCTGGACAGGTGAGTGCTGGGGAATTAGGAATTTAGGACCTGAGAATGACGTCACGGCTTGTGATTGGTCGCGTGGCGGTCACATGAGCGGCACGCTACCAATCAGAGGCCGTGACGTCATGGAAGGCCCTAAACGCGCTCATTTTAAGCAACGGAAGCTGCCGGTTAACAGCGGTAAGGTGCAGGGGCCTCCGGACAGGTGAGTATATCAATATTTTTTATTTTAATTCTTTATTTTACACATTAATGTGGTTCCGATACCGATTCTCGATACCACAAAAGTATCGGAACTCAGTATCGGAATTCCGATACCGCAAGTATCGGCCGATACCCGATACTTGCGGTATCGGAATGCTCAACACTATTCAGCACCACAGCGGGGGGGACAGCGCTTACTGTAGCGCTGTCTCTCCTGCGGGCGGTACGTGCACACGGAGGAGAGTGCACACTGTTCTCCGTGTGCAGGTCGTATTGCTGTACATGCTGCCGGAGAAACACGGACATGTCTCCGTGTTTTCAACATGGACACACGGTCTGTGAAAACACGGAGACATGTGCAAAGACCCATTCATTTTAATGGGTCTATGTGTGTCAGTGTCTCCGGTACGTGAGAAAACTGTCACTACACGTACCGGAGACACTGATGTGTGAAAGAGGCCTTACAATGTATTTCCCCAAATTGAAGTTTCATTTCCATAGAAGAAACACTTCTGGAATTCTCATTAATCTGTTTACTGAACTCCTCCATCAAAAATGTAGCAATCTCTACCTAAGGGCAACAGTATATTGACCACAGTATCAGCATGGTTTACATCAGGGGTCTCCAACTTTTCTTACTTTGAGGGTCATGTTCAGCTCTAAGAAATGGTCATGAGTCACATTTTAAAATATAAAGCTAATAGCTTGGGCGCAACCTGTAGAATTTTTTTAAAACCTTTCTGGAGTAGATATGACTTTTTGACCTCTTTTATTCCATTTTTGACAGGGGCGTGAAATTATCTTTTTTATGTTTTTGGATTTTTTTGGATGCAACAATACTAATTAACTGTATTATTATAGGTTCATTTGGGGAGATGTATAATTCGCAGTCAGGGTAAAGAACATGGACAAGGAGTGATGTGACCGAGGACAGGACTTTCCAAATTACATGTGGAATAGCCACCACCAGGACTGCAGGATATCCTGGATGGCAGACAGACAAGTGTAACAGGAAACACCGAAAGAGTCAGAAATTTAGAAATACACCAATATGTACTAAAGATTTCTAGTCAGTTCAAGGCTTGCCCCGGGGTTTGTAGGGTGAACAGGTCCAGAGAAGAGTTTGTTATGCTTACAGCAGACAAAGGGTTAATCAGCATATGAATTGCTAGATGCTGGCAGCAGGTATCAACAAACAACTTGTTAAGGTACCGTCACACTCAGCGACGCTGCAGCAATATAGACAACGATCCGATCGCTGCAGCATCGCTGTTTAGGTCGCTGTAGAGATGTCAAACACAGCAGCTCCAGAACGATGCAGGAGCGATCCAGTGACGTATCGGTGACTCACTTATCGTTCTCACAGATCGTTAGCTCCATGTTTAACATTGCTGACATCGTTGCTTTTGCTGTCAAACACGACGATACACGCCGATCTGATGACCAAATAAAGTTCTGGACTTTAAGCTCCGACCAGCGATATCACAGCGGGAACCAGATCGCTGCTGCGTGTCAAACACAACCAGATCGCTATCCAGGACGCTGCAACGTCACGGATCGTTGTAGTTCCCGTTGTAAAGTTGTTTAGTGTGAAGGTACCTTTAGTAGAGAAGACACACTGTTGCAACAAAGTTTGCTTGTAATCTTAGCTTCAAAACAGAGTTTAACCCCTTCGCGACGCAGCGCTTTCTTGTATTTGCATTTCTGATTTTTGCTCCCTTTCTTCCCAGAGCCATGACTTCTTTATTTTTCTGTCAATATGGCCATGTGAGGGTTTGTTTTTCGTGGGACGAGTTGTGGTTTTACCACATCGTGTACAAAAAAACAGGAAAAAAATTCCAAGTGCGGTGAAATTACAATTCTACAACTGTTTTTTGGATTTTTTTTTACCATGTTCACCAAATGCTAAAACTGACCTGCCTTCACGTGATCACGGGTCACCGATGGGTTGGTATGACAACCAGAGGTCTCCTGGAGACCTCTGTGATTGTCACTGCCGGCTTTCTCTGTGTGCCGCCCAGTGGTTGGCTCTCATAGCAAGTAAGTAATTCAGTTACATATAGGCAATCTGATCATCACCTATATGTAGCTGAGCCTATCGAGTTATGGTAGCTGCTAGTCTCCCATGGAGACTATTGAAGCATGCCAAAAGTGAAAGAAATGTTTTTAAAAATATAAAAAAATAAAAAAATATAAAAGTTCAAATCACCCCCTTTTCGCCCCATACAAAATAAAACAATAAAAAAAATTCAAACATACACATATTTGGTATCACCGCATTCAGAGTCACCCAATCTATCAATGAAAAAACCCAAGATCATGAAAAATGGACTCTATGGGTATCGGAAAATGGCGCAATTTTTTTTTAACAAAGTTTGGAATTTTTTTTTACCTCTTAGATAAAATAGAACCTAGACATGTTTGGTATCTATGAACTCGCAATGACCTGGAGAATCATAAAGGCAGGTCGGTTTAAGCATTTAGTGAACCCAGTAAAAAAGCCATACAAAAAATCAAGTGTGGGATTGCTCTTTTTTTGCAATTTCACCGCACTTGGAATTGTTTCCCTGTTTTATAGTACATGACATGGTCCTCACACGGCCATATTGCCAGAAAAATAAAAAACTTATGTCTCTGGAAGAAGGGGAACGAAAAACGAAAACACAAAAACAAAAATACTTCCAGGGTTAAGAGGTTAATCATAAGAAAAAGAAGGTGGGATGATTTAAATATGACCTAGCAAAAGATAAAAGTTAGCTGTTTTTTAATTACATCATGTATGTCAAGGAAGGTTGCAAATGTCATCCACTAATTCCTAATAAGTCACAAAAAATCCAAATCTTTAGAATGATGGGTAACGCAGAAGAGGTGGGTAACATCTGCTTGATGGTAAATAATGTGGGTGGGCCACTGAGTGCATTTCTATCTTGGATAGCTATTTTTCTATTATCGGACTTCAGTTGATTACTGCACTTTATTCTTGGAAAATAAATGAGTCGTTATAATTGCACTACATGATGCAAAATTGTTTTACTCATTCTGTTGACATCCTTCACTGATAAACCTTGTATTGGGTTATGTTATTTTCACATTTTTCACATTGTAACATTTACTTTTGAGACTGTTATATTTGCAAACAAAAGCATTTTAATTGAACTTGTCGGATTAGGAGTTCACAAAACTTTACTTTCCATTTTCATATTCCAAGTCTGTATATAGGTAAAATTGATGTTCAGAATTGCACAAAATGTGAATTTATATAATGAATATTAAACTACAAGTTAACTCATGATTGTTTATAATGTATTACATTTTTCCATCACATAACCCGCGCAAATAATTTTATTGGCATTATTGTGATTGCATTTCTTATAAAAAAAAAAAAACCACACTGATCAGCGACAATTTCAACCTTTGTGTCATGCTTCTGGATTCAAACACTTGATTTTGTGATCTGTGTTTCTTGCTGCCTGCTGAGCCACAACAGATACAAATTTTCTTTGTATGTTTTAGTTCTGTTATCTGTGTTTCTGTTGGTTTTGGGTTATGCTGCACGCCAGCAGCAGGGAGCAGACGCAACCTAAGAACACTGTTTAAGGGGGCAAAGCGCTGGAGCGCTGCAAATAATGTCCACTTCACAGGACCACTCAAGCATTTCTCAGCATAAGGCGGCATATTGAGTAAGACTCAAATATTTTTCTCTTCTCTGCTCTACGAATATTGTGTGTGACCACATATATAAATTTACTTTTTGGCATGACCTTACGTACAGAGTGGTGAATTCTCTTCATTTGGACTCAGGGTCTCAGGGGCCCATTCTACCAGCACCTCGCATTTGGACAGAGTGCAGGCCAATTTATTGTATATAAGCTTTAACTTTAGGACTTTTAGAGATAATTTCATCTTCAACTTGCTTAACTGTTCACAATAACAGGCTATAAAGAAAGGAGATACCGCTCTACAGCCCTAAGTTAAAATATCTGTATACCGTGGAAGAATGGCCACTGGCAAACTGGTAAGGTGTAAGTGATAGTAGGCTACTTACTAAGTTCCTGATGAGCGCAGTGCACATCTTGATGGTCCAGTGATGGGGCAGCCTACTTGTGGAGCGTGAAGTGCTTGAGGAGCGTCCTGCAGTAGCAATGTTTTCTCTTGGGGAACCGGAGTTAGCAAGCTGACGGAACGCTCCGGCTGGAAGCGCCTGCGTGTCGTAGCGAGGTTAGTGGGGGGCATGGTTTAGGTGACATCACCAGTTCTCAACGATGGGTGGGTGAGAGGACCAGAAAGCCTACACATTTCAAAGGACACAGTCCTTCTTCTTCAGTGTATATACAGATATTTTAACCTAGGGCTGTAGCGCGGTATCTCCTTTCTTTATAGCCTCATTATATGTGTTAACCAGACAGATTGCGAGTCTGTCCATCTACCAGCTGCTTCAGCCCATTATCTGCCTGCGAGCGCCAGTGTGTCTCACTATTTTCTGCTCACAATAACAGTAATTTTGCCTAAACTTTTACATGCCACTGTACTCATCCTCTATTATGTGGGAGCAGAAAGTGTTCACTTCATGAACAAAAACAGGAGATACTGCTGCAGTTATCTAAATGATTTTCATGCCGACAAAGAGGGGGATGCAGCTAATGAGAAGGTCACTTGGCAAGTCATGAGACTGCTGTTACTTTGGGGACTATAGATGGGCCCATCTACTTCTACACCATAACTGTATGTAGTATTTCTTACACTATTACATGCGAGTTTCTAGTGGTACTGTAGAACACCTTAATTGTTCTTAGCATTTGTTTGTAGATATTTTAATGCATTTTTTTTTAAAGGTGGCAAAATTATATGCGGCGTTACTTGAAGTTCAAGGGCACAGCCTCAGGAGGATGAAGCACAATACAAGGATCTTATACATTACTTTGTCATGACTCTGACACAGGCAAGGCAAATAAGAAAAAAATCAATACAGAAAATGAAACTCGTGTTACGCCTAGTGGAGGATGTGAAGAAGTGGTGAGAATATTTAGCCTAGAGAGTTCTGTGAGACATAAGATGTTGTTAATATAAATGATTAGATCAATTTGTGTCATATAGGCAGGGACAAGCTGAAATAAATGTTTCCGCTATTGCTACGTCATGATCTCCAGCGGAGCCCACGCTACAAGAATAACTGATCATCTGTTACCACAAGGTGAACAACATTGAAAATAATTATTTCCCTCCAGAGGTGCATAAACAATTATACAGCGAAAATGAGATATGTTGCTGCTAATGTCATTAAGACAGTACCGAAACAAACGGACACAGTAGAGAAGTACTTCAGAGACTATTGTTACGTATAGCCATTATTTTATGCTCTTTTCTACAATTCTGGTCTTGTCAGTAATTAATTTTTTTCCACTTAATTGAAAATCCAAGTTTTTACAGTGCACTACTTAAAGCTGTAGTACTACAAGAAGTTATTACTTGCAGTCATGATTCTATAGCCATGCTGGGATATAGTGTGAATGCCTGTTATTATATTTCTATTAACAGGGTCACTGAAGATTAATGAGGGTTCAATGTCTGTAAGTGCAATGAGCAGGAACACTGAGCTGTAACTCATGTAAGTAAAGTATATTGCAATATAACAAAAATAGAAATATTTAAGATTCTGTCACAGCTTTTGCATATCCATATCAGAGTATGATGCTCAATTCTTTTTTCTGATCCCTCATTATATCTACTATTTATTACCTTTATGTGATTATTGCATACAGTGACAATGGGGCATTAATATTGTCCAGTCAGTTTTTTCAAGTGAAGTCTTACCATATTTGATTTGCAATCATGTGCTAAGAAAGTCACAGACATCATTTCCTATTTTTTTCTGTTCTCTGTATTGGGCAGAGTGATGTGATTTCCATTATACAGCAAGCATAATCCATAATGCAGATGGAAACAGCCAATGTGTTTGAGTAGGATGAAGGAAAAGTGGAAAATATCCTGCAATACATAAAGTATTTCTTTCTTTCTTTCACATTGTATTGATGGCAAAATGAGATCAACAGTAAGGTCATGACTACATTCACACATAAGAAACGGACCCAATGTTTTCTCAAGTGTTGCCAAAGTTGCATCAGTTTTCTTCTCGTCCCTTTTATTTCACTGAAGCAGGTAGACTGTCTGAACTTTTTTATCCATTGACTTTAAGCAATGAATCAGTTAAAAACTGATGAAACTTAGATGGATCCCTTAAAGAGGGAATTTGCTCTTTTTTTTTAAATTTAAATAGATTTTTATTAATAATAAACGAAAACGTTACATTCTCATCCACATTTCAATATGTTACATAGACATTTTCTTAATTTTAGAAACCCCAACATTCCCAATACAACCCCCCCCCAAAGGACAGCTCATCCCAATTCTAAACTTCCCTGAGACCGCCATTGCCTCCAATAACTCTCGCCCGTCTGAAGTCTATAGTTCCCAACTTCTGTTACCCATCATCCCAACTCAAGCCATGGAGACCACATTTTATTAAACGTTTCTGTTTTTCCACGTCTCTTGTAAACCCCCTTTTCCAGCTTTAGACCATGTTGTACATATTGTAGAAATTCCCTCCTCGCAGGCGGTTCTTCCTTAATCCAGTTCCGTGCTATCACTTTCCGGGCCATATATAGTAACCTAGCAATTGCAATCTTCCAGGTGCTGTCCACACCTATTTCATCCACATATCCCAACAAACATATAGTCGGATCTCTCGGGACTCTACATTTATACGCTCCTTCCACCCAGCTCAGAACCACCACCCAAAAAGCAGCCAGTCTAGGACACGTCCACATTATATGGTATATTCCTGCATTCTCACTCCGACACCTCGGGCACTCAGAATCGGCACGCAACCCCGCTCTGTACAATACTTCCGGAGATTTATATACTCTGTGCAAGATATAGAGCTGCGATAGCCTATACGGCTCACTCAATGATAATCGCGGGACCCACTCCAGCACCGATTCCCAGGTTTCATTCTCCACCGGGCCCAGATCCCTCTCCCACTTAGCTCTTGCCTTTATAGGAAAATCTAACAGATACGTATGCATAAGGTCCTTATACAGGGTGGAAATAACTCCCCTTGTAGTCCCTTCACCACACACATACTCCAGAACTATGTCCTCCTGAGTCCTGATGTCAGCACTCCTATTTTGAGCTCCAAAAGCATGTCTCATCTGTGCATACTGATATTCCCCTGTGGGCCTCAGACCAAACTCTGCCTGTAATTGGGAAAAGGATTTTAACACACGTTGTTGGACTATCTGATATACAAAGCCGCAAATTCCTTTAAGTTACTATTAGACCATATCGGTGTAAATTTGGTTAACCCTGTAACCCCCCGAATCTGCCTCAGTCTGTTCCACAGTTTACGTATCAAAAACAGGATATAGTTTCCCCAGTGCTCCCAAGGAGCCGTCCTCCAAACATTGTATCACCGGGCGCCGGCCTGTCACCCCTTCCATCAGATGTTGTACTGCACTGGATGACGCCTCCCGCGCACAGCCCTTCAAATGCTGACTCTGGGCTGCAAGAAAATATACTTCAGGGTTGGGCAAAGCCAAACCACCATCTTCCTTGGGTCACTGAAGCATCTCCAGGCTAATACGCGGGTATTGTCTCCCCCATATCAAGCTTCTAAAGAGGGCATTACTCTGTCGAAATTTCCCCCGCGGGATCCAAATTGGCGCATTATGTAGAACGTACAAAATTTTAGGCATCAGAACCATTTTAATAAGGTTAACCCTGCCAACCACCGACAAGTGTAACTTATTCCAAGCATCTACTTTTGCCTTGAGCACCCCCATAACAGGGGTCAGATTCCTATGTAAGAACTCCGCGATTGGAACCGAAATCCATATCCCAAGGTATTTAAAATGAGATACCACCTTAAGCCGCTCTTCCCCCACAGTCTCACTCGCATCCTCTCCTACGTCGTCTACCTTAAACAGAACCGATTTACCCCAGTTAATCGTTAGCCCCGATACGGAACTGAATCTTTCAACAATCTCAATGGCCCCTCTCAGTGAATCATCCGGGTCAGCCAGAAACAGCAAAACATCATCCGCATATAGCGCTATCTTTTCCTCAACTTTCCCATACCTAAACCCAGGGACCCCATCAGATTGTTGAATCTTGGCGGCAAGAGGTTCCACAGCTAAAGCAAATAAGAGAGGCGAAAGCGGACATCCCTGTCTAGTGCCTCTAGCCAACTTTATAGACTGAGATAGTTCCCCGTTCACTCTGATTCTGGCCGTCCAAGCCACAAACTGCGGACCAATACCCATACACTACAACACCTGCCAGAGATATCCCCACTCTACACTGTCGAACGCCTTATGGGCATCCAAGGACGCAATCACCCTCCGGCCACAGTTGTCAGATTTCATCTGCAGGTTCATATATAGCCTCCGCAGATTAATCGCCGTAGATCTATCAGGCATAAAGCCAGACTGATCCGGATGCACCAGGCCCGTAATGACACTAAACAGACGGAAAGCTAACACCTTGGCCAGAAGCTTGACATCAATAGTTAGCAAAGAGATTGGGCGATATGACTCAGGTTTCCCCAAATCCTTATCCTCCTTTGGAATAACCACTATTATGGCCTCTCTCATAGAAGCTGGCAAACACCCCCGAGACCTAGCTTCCTCTAGAACCGTCTTTAATCTAGGAATCAACACCTCTCCCAAACTTTTATAGATCTCGGCGGGTAATCCATCGACACCAGGCGCCTTCCCATTGGCCATGGACATCAGTGCCCGACTCAGTTCCTCCTCCATGATAGGGGCTTCCAAGCTCTCCCTATCTACTTCATTCAGTCTCGGCAGATTCAGACCTTCCAAGAAAGTCAATGTATCTCTGACCGACTCATCAAACCGGGAGGAATATAAGTCTGCATAAAAGTCCGCAAAAACCCTCAAGATCTCAGATACTCTGCTACCACTTACAGGCTCCAACGAGTGCACATATGAAGTACCACTCTGAGCAGCTGCCACCAGCGATAACATGTGACCCACTGTTTCTCCCTCCTGATAATACATCACCCTTTGAAAATCCCGCTTCCTCTCAGCTTTTTCCAACAGTACTTTTTCAAAATGATTTTGCGCAGTTTTCAGCCTTTTCCCAGCCTCAGGAGTTCCCAGTGTAGCCATCCCGTCTTCTGCATCCTTCAACTCATCAACTGCCACCTTTTCTGCCTCCCTCTGTTGTGAATTTGGATTCTGGGCTCCCCCGGTGGCTACTGGTGGAATTGAACTTGTGACATCATCTTCCCTGTTCACCTGTTCTGATTAGATCTGGGTGTCGCTATATAACCTGGCTTTTCTGTTAGATGCTTGCCGGTCAACAATGTTATCAGAAGCCTCTCTGTGCTTGTTCCTGCTCCCAGACATCTACTAGATAAGTTGGACATTCGTCCATGTTTTGTTTTTGTATTTTGGTTCCAGTTCACAGCTGCAGTTTCGTTACTGTGTCTGGAAAGCTCTTGTTGATCAGGAATTGCCACTCTGGTATTATGAGTTAATGCCAGAGTCCTAAAGTAATTTCTGGATGTGTTTTGTTAGGGTTTTCTACTGACCATGAAAGTATGCTTTCTGTCTTCTGCTATCTAGAAAGCGGACCTCAAATTTGCTAAAACTATTTTCCTGCTGCGTTTGTTATTTCTTCTAAAATCACCGCCAATATATGTGGGGGGCCTCTGTCTCCTTTTTTGGGCATTTCTCTAGAGGTGAGTCAGGTCTTATATTTCCCTCTGCTAGCATTATTTAGTTCTCCGGCCGGCGCTGGGCATATAGGGATAAAAAGTAGGACATGCTACCTGGCTACTTCTAGATGATGCGGTAGGTTTAGTTCATGGTCAGTATAGTTACATCTTCCAAGAGCTTGTTCCTATAGAGGCTTATGCTAGTTCTCTGGCCATGGAGATCATGACAGTTTGACCGGCCCACTAAAGGGTTAAAATCCTTGGCTGAGAAAGGAGAGAAATAAGAAGTCTGCTGAGAGTTTTTTTTTTTTTTTTTTTTTTCTCTCTGTGCTCTTAATTGGATCACTTGCCAGTCTGTCTATGCTGCAGTCTTTCTTTTTTTTTCTCTCTCCTTATAATCTTTGAATGGCTTTGTGTTCACCTGTTAATAATGGATCTTCAGAGTGTAACTGCAGGTTTGAATAATCTCACCACGAAAGTACAAAATTTGCAAGATTTTATTATTCATGCTCCGGTATCTGAGCCGAGAATTCCTTTGCCGGAATTCTTCTCAGGGAATAGATCTAGCTTTCAGAATTTTAGAAATAATTGTAAGCTATTTTTGTCCCTGAAATCTCGTTCTGCTGGAGACCCTGCACAGCAGGTTGGGATTGTGATTTCCTTGCTCCGGGGCGACCCTCAAGACTGGGCTTTTGCATTGGCACCAGGGGATCCTGCGTTGCGCAATGTGGATGCGTTTTTTTTGGCCTTGGGCTTGCTGTATGAGGAACCTCATTTGGAACTTCAGGCAGAAAAAACTTTGATGTCCCTATCGCAGGGGCAAGATGAAGCTGAAATTTACTGCCAAAGATTCCGTAAATGGTCTGTGCTTACTCAGTGGAATGAGTGTGCCTTGGCGGCTACTTTCAGAGAGGGTCTCTCTGATGCCATTAAGGATGTTATGGTGGGGTTCCCTGTGCCTGCGGGTCTGAATGAGTCCATGACAATGGCCATTCAGATCGATAGGCGTCTGCGGGAGCGCAAACCAGTGCACCATCTGGCGGTGTCCACTGAGAAGACGCCAGAAAGCATGCAGTGTGATAGAATTCTGTCCAGAAGCGAGCGGCAGAATTTTAGACGGAAAAATGGGTTGTGTTTCTATTGTGGGGATTCTACTCATGTTATATCAGCATGCTCTAAGCGTACTAAAAAGCTTGATAAATCCGTTTCCATTGGCACTTTACAGTCTAAATTTATTTTGTCTGTGACCCTGATTTGCTCTTTGTCATCTATTACTACTGACGCCTATATCGACTCTGGCGCCGCTTTGAGTCTTATGGATTGGTCCTTTGCCAATCGTTGTGGGTATGATTTAGAGCCTTTGGAAACTCTTATTCCTCTGAAGGGGATTGACTCCACCCCATTGGCTAATAATAAACCACAATACTGGACACAAGTGACTATGTGTATTAATCCGGATCACCAGGAGACTATTCGTTTTCTGGTGCTGTATAATCTACATGATGATTTGGTGCTGGGATTGCCATGGCTGCAGTCTCACAACCCAGTCCTTGACTGGAGAGCTATGTCTGTGTTGAGCTGGGGATGTAAGGGGACTCATGGGGACGTACCTTTGGTGTCCATTTCATCATCTATTCCCTCTGAAATCCCTGAGTTCCTGTCTGATTATCGTGACGTCTTTGAAGAACCCAAGCTGGGTTCACTACCTCCGCACCGTGAGTGCGATTGTGCTATAGATTTAATTCCGGGTAGTAAATACCCAAAGGGTCGTTTATTTAATCTGTCTGTGCCTGAACATACTGCTATGCGAGAATATATAAAGGAGTCCTTGGAAAAGGGACATATTCGTCCATCGTCATCTCCCTTAGGAGCCGGTTTTTTCTTTGTGTCAAAAAAAGACGGCTCTTTGAGACCATGTATTGATTATCGGCTTTTGAATAAAATCACGGTTAAATATCAATACCCATTGCCGTTGCTGACTGATTTGTTTGCTCGCATAAAGGGGGCCAAGTGGTTCTCTAACATTGATCTCCGTGGGGCGTATAATTTGGTGCGGATCAGGCAGGGGGATGAGTGGAAAACCGCATTTAATACGCCCGAGGGCCACTTTGAGTATTTGGTGATGCCTTTTGGTCTTTCTAATGCCCCTTCAGTCTTCCAGTCCTTTATGCATGATATTTTCCGCGATTTTTTGGATAAATTTATGATAGTGTATCTGGATGATATTCTGATTTTTTCGGATGACTGGGACTCTCATGTCCGGCAAGTTAAGAGGGTTTTTCAGGTTTTGCGGTCTAATTCTCTGTGTGTCAAGGGTTCTAAGTGCATTTTTGGGGTTCAGAGAATTTCCTTTTTGGGATATATTTTTTCTCCCTCTTCCATTGAGATGGATCCTGTCAAGGTTCAAGCTATTTGTGATTGGACGCAGCCCTCTTCTCTTAAAAGTCTTCAGAAATTTTTGGGCTTTGCCAACTTTTATCGTCGATTTATTTCTGGTTTTTCGGATGTCGTTAAGCCATTGACCGATTTGACTAGACAGGGTGCTGATGTTGCTAATTGGTCCCCTGATGCTGTGGAGGCCTTTCAGGAGCTTAAGCGCTGTTTTTCTTCTGCCCCTGTGTTGCGTCAGCCTGATGTGACTCTTCCTTTTCAGGTTGAGGTCGACGCTTCTGAGATCGGAGCTGGGGCAGTGTTGTCGCAGAAAAGTTCTGACTGCGCCGTGATGAGGCCTTGTGCCTTCTTTTCCCGTAAATTTTCGCCCGCTGAGCGGAATTATGATGTTGGGAATCGGGAGCTTTTGGCCATGAAGTGGGCGTTTGAGGAGTGGCGCCATTGGCTCGAGGGGGCCAGACATCAGGTGGTGGTATTGACTGACCACAAAAATTTGATTTATCTTGAGACCGCCAGGCGCCTGAATCCTAGACAGGCGCGCTGGTCATTATTTTTTTCTCGGTTTAATTTTGTGGTATCGTACCTACCAGGTTCTAAGAATGTTAAGGCGGATGCCCTTTCTAGGAGTTTTGAGCCTGATTCACCTGGCAACTCTGACCCCACAGGTATTCTTAAGGAGGGAGTTATCTTGTCAGCCGTTTCTCCAGACCTGCGGCGGGCCTTGCAGGAGTTTCAGGCGGATAGACCGGATCGTTGTCCGCCTGATAGGCTGTTTGTTCCTGATGATTGGACCAGTAAAGTCATCTCTGAGGTGCATTCTTCTGCGTTGGCAGGTCATCCTGGAATTTTTGGTACCAGGGATTTGGTGGCAAGATCCTTCTGGTGGCCTTCCCTGTCACGAGATGTGCGAGGCTTTGTGCAGTCTTGTGACGTTTGTGCTCGGGCCAAGCCTTGTTGTTCTCGGGCTAGTGGATTATTGTTGCCCTTGCCTATTCCTAAGAGGCCTTGGACACACATCTCGATGGATTTTATTTCAGATCTGCCTGTTTCTCAGAAGATGTCTGTCATCTGGGTGGTGTGTGACCGTTTTTCTAAGATGGTTCATTTGGTTCCCCTGCCCAAATTGCCTTCTTCTTCCGAGTTGGTGCCCCTGTTTTTTCAAAATGTTGTTCGTTTGCATGGTATTCCTGAGAATATCGTTTCTGACAGAGGAACCCAATTTGTGTCTAGATTTTGGCGGGCATTTTGTGCTAGGATGGGCATAGATTTGTCTTTTTCGTCTGCTTTTCACCCTCAGACTAATGGCCAGACCGAGCGGACTAATCAGACCCTGGAGACATATCTGAGGTGTTTTGTGTCTGCTGACCAGGATGATTGGGTTGCTTTTTTGCCATTGGCGGAGTTCGCCCTCAATAATCGGGCCAGCTCTGCCACTTTGGTTTCCCCGTTTTTCTGTAATTCGGGGTTCCATCCTCGATTTTCCTCCGGTCAGATGGAATCCTCGGATTGTCCTGGAGTGGATGCGGTGGTGGAGAGATTGCATCATATCTGGGGGCAGGTGATGGACAATTTAAAGTTGTCCCAGGAGAAGACTCAGCTTTTTGCCAACCGTCACCGTCGTGTTGGTTCTCGGCTTTGTGTTGGAGATTTGGTGTGGTTGTCTTCTCGTTTTGTCCCTATGAGGGTCTCATCTCCTAAGTTTAAGCCTCGGTTCATCGGTCCGTATAAAATATTGGAGATTCTTAACCCTGTTTCCTTCCGTTTGGACCTCCCTGCATCCTTTTCTATTCATAACGTTTTTCATCGGTCGTTATTGCGCAGGTATGAGGCACCGGTTGTGCCTTCCGTTGAGCCTCCTGCTCCGGTGTTGGTTGAGGGTGAGTTGGAGTACGTTGTGGAAAAAATCCTAGACTCCCGTGTTTCCAGACGGAGACTCCAGTATCTGGTCAAGTGGAAGGGATATGGCCAGGAGGATAATTCTTGGGTCACTGCATCTGATGTTCATGCCTCTGATCTGGTTCGTGCCTTTCATAGGGCCCATCCTGATCGCCCTGGTGGTTCTGGTGAGGGTTCGGTGCCCCCTCCTTGAGGGGGGGGTACTGTTGTGAATTTGGATTCTGGGCTCCCCCGGTGGCTACTGGTGGAATTGAACTTGTGACATCATCTTCCCTGTTCACCTGTTCTGATTAGATCTGGGTGTCGCTATATAACCTGGCTTTTCTGTTAGATGCTTGCCGGTCAACAATGTTATCAGAAGCCTCTCTGTGCTTGTTCCTGCTCCCAGACATCTACTAGATAAGTTGGACATTCGTCCATGTTTTGTTTTTGTATTTTGGTTCCAGTTCACAGCTGCAGTTTCGTTACTGTGTCTGGAAAGCTCTTGTTGATCAGGAATTGCCACTCTGGTATTATGAGTTAATGCCAGAGTCCTAAAGTAATTTCTGGATGTGTTTTGTTAGGGTTTTCTACTGACCATGAAAGTATGCTTTCTGTCTTCTGCTATCTAGAAAGCGGACCTCAAATTTGCTAAAACTATTTTCCTGCTGCGTTTGTTATTTCTTCTAAAATCACCGCCAATATATGTGGGGGGCCTCTGTCTCCTTTTTTGGGCATTTCTCTAGAGGTGAGTCAGGTCTTATATTTCCCTCTGCTAGCATTATTTAGTTCTCCGGCCGGCGCTGGGCATATAGGGATAAAAAGTAGGACATGCTACCTGGCTACTTCTAGATGATGCGGTAGGTTTAGTTCATGGTCAGTATAGTTACATCTTCCAAGAGCTTGTTCCTATAGAGGCTTATGCTAGTTCTCTGGCCATGGAGATCATGACATCCCTCGTCCTCCGCTTACACCTACTAATATCTCTAAACAGTAGCCCTCTCAGGTACGCCTTCATTGCTTCCCAAACCGTAAGAGCGTCTGTACTCCCATCATTTAAAACAAAGTACTCCACCACCTCCCGTCTTATACATTCCAGCTCAATACTATGTAACCACCTAGGATGGATCTTCCATTCTCTCCCATTCACAGCCTGTGTCCCCGCCAACTTAAACTCCACCTCAATTGGACTGTGGTCCGATAAGGCCCTTGGCAGATATCTCACCTCCCCAACCAATGTGTCTAAGAGCCTATTACCCAGAGCCATATCAATTCTAGAAAGCGTGGCATGTGCCGGAGAGTAACATGAATACCCTCTCTCCCCAACATGCCAGACCCTCCATAGGTCAATCATACCTATCTCACGTATATAGGTGCCAAATGTTGTAGTATATCCCCCCGACCTATTCTGGATATTTTTATTTTTATCCCAAAAGTCGTCACAGATGTTATTTAGGTCCCCAATAATCATCAGTGGTGTCGGCCCCATCGTTCCACACGCTCCAGCACTTCTCTAAACTTCCTGCTTGAGTAGGGAGGTGGAATATACATTGCTGCAATACATACTCTCACTCCATACAATATACACTGTATTACTACATACTGACCATCCACATCCACACAGACCTTCACCTCCTCATACTGTACTCCCGCTGGAACCAAAATTGACACTCCTCTTGAATACGTAGAGAAGGTAGAGTGATATCCCTTCTGAATCCAACATCTATTTAACACGTCCACTTTCTCCCTTACCAAATGCGTCTCTAACAAGCATATCACTGAGGCCCGTTGGTCTCTTGCATACTGCAAACTCGCGGCTCGTCTGGATTTATCCGCCAGGCCTCTCACATTCCAGCTCAAAATCTTAAAACGGCCCCCCATCAATTGGCTCATCTTCTCTAGGTATGTCATTATTCCCGACCATGAGCTGTCTAACTACCCTAACCCCCCCTGTCCCAACCCTCCCTCCCACCCTCCCCCCCAAAAACTAGACATTCCGCCTCTTTTCAAGAGTGGGGCATCATCGCCCATAGCGAACACTCCGATTGGCGTTACCTTCCCAACCCTTCTCCCACTACCATACATAACAGAATTCCATACTTACTTTAACATATCACAAAATTTCAACATAGACTAACCTGCAAATGCAAGGAAACTAAACAAACTTCTAATGCACCGCTTATCCTTCCTCCCCCTTTCCCAGCAGCCATTACAGCATTCCCCTAACTTTTACTGATTGCAACCCAGCACCACCCTCAACTTTCACATCCCATAACCCCTGGATTGTTAATCACGAGTCTCTTTTCCAATTGACAGTGAAGTAACCACATTCTGGATCACCCCACAGTTTCAATCTCCCTTTCCTTTAAGTCTTTTAGCATTAATGTCGATCCACTGAGTAGCTTCCTCCGGCTTCTGAAAAAAGTGAATTTTGTCAAACGCAACCACCCTCAGTCTCGCTGGAAACATCATGGAGTATTGCACTCCCAGTTCCCTCAGCCGTCTCTTGATACCCGTGAACATCATCTGTTGTTTCTGAACCAGAGCAGAATAGTCTGGGTAAATAGCAATTCTTTGGCCTTCAACTGTCAGATCCGTCATATCTCTAGCCTTCCTCAGGATAATGTCTCTGTCTCTGTAGTTTAGAATTTTGGCCAGCATGGTATGGGGATTCGCTCCGGGAACTGGTGGTTTCGGTGGGACCCTATGTGCTCTCTCAACCGCGAATACTTTCGTCAGCGCCGTATCTCCATAAGTCTCTAACAGCCATTTTTCAATATACTCAGTTGGATTCCTCCCTTCAACTTTTTCAGGGATGCCCACTATACGTATATTATTTCTTCTGGACCTATTCTCTAGATCCTCATTTTTTGCAGCCATTTCAGCTATTGCTTGAGTGAACTTCTTCTCAGCTTTTTGCAGCTGAACTATATGATCTTCTACAGTGCTCACTCTCTCCTCTACCTCCCCCACACGTTTGTCAATCTTCTGCATGGCTGCGTTTATCTGGGCTGTATCCCCCTTGACCTCCTGTATCTGCAGGGTCAGAGACTGTTTACATGAAGACACCAACGCACAAACATCTCTTAGGGTAGGCTCAGCTTCTGGCGCCATATCCTCAGGTCCCCCTACTGCCACCGCCATACTGCTATCCTTTCTCCCCTGTTGTACCTCATGCTCTCCTGCTGGGCTCTCCTCCTCCTCCTCCTCCTCGGTATCAGCTCCGGTTTCCTCTTCTGCAGCCTCCACTCTTGCAAACTGCTGGAGCTTTGCCGCGACCTCCATGCGCTTCTTACATGCGGCGTTCTCTTTGTCCGCCTTCTCCCTTGCATCGGCGCCATCTTGGCTTGCGCCTACATCCCCGGCCCCCGCATCTTTTTGTCTTCTCCTGGTCATGTTCTCCGACTATGGAGCTGCCGCTCCGCACCGCTGAGCTCTCTGGGTCTCCCTGCAGCCGGTAAGCCCCACTTGGAGCCGATCAGCGGCGGCCACACAGGATTTTAGAATATACAGCAGCGGGAGCTCTCTGCCGCACGTCCATTCACATGGACACTCAGGCCATGCCCCGGAATTTGCTCTTTAAGAGTTCCACAATTACTAACTGTCTTATTTTCAAATCTGTTATTGATTTATGAAAATTTAATTTAATAAATCAATAAGGCTAGGTTCACATTAGCGTTTGTGTGCGCAGCATATCATCTGCATGTGCAAACGCATGCTAAAACGCATGCTTATGCAGCGTTTTTTATCCACATCATCTTACACATGACGGCAAAAAAAACTCTGTGTGCATGCATTTGCATGCGTTTTGGCATGCGTTTGCGTTGTTTATGCACATGCGTTCGATATTTCCAATGGTTTTACAGTAGCTTTTCCTTGACATCAAACACCCAATAGGTGTGTCTCATGGGATTTCTATATATACAGACACACTGCACTGATGAAATCCTCGTCTTTGGCTGCTGTATCCAGCTGCAAGATAGACCTTGACATGGACAGTTTCTATGATAATCTGGATTTACAATTGAAATTGGCTTTTGCCTTTGTTGTCACTTGTGAAGAAGAAAGAAGAAGACAAAGACGGAGAAGACTTCATTGTCGCTACTGGCAACACCCCATCCTTGAACTCCGAGAGAGCCTTGGAGCCTACCACTTGTTGTACACAGAGCTGCGTGAAAACCTGGAGAAGTTTTTTGACTACACAAGGATGTCGGAGCAGAGCTTCGATGACTTGCTGTAACGTGTCTGAGGATCTATCACCAGGCAGGACACACAACTCAGTTGAGCAATTCCTGCTGAGGAACATCTGTTGGTGACCCTGAGGTACGTAGTTTTGAAAAACATGTTGATAGTATTATTGTTAGAAAAGCCATGTATTTTTTTTATTTTATGCTTGGCAGATTCATGGCTACTGGAGAGAACTTATCATCTCTACATTTTCAATTCTGGATTGGAGTGTCCACCCTTTTTGGGATTGTTGGAGACTCCTGCCATGCTTTATGTGATGTTCTACATCAAGAATTCCTCCCCCAACCCACAACTGAACTCTGGATGGAAAATGCTGGAAAATTCCAGGACATTTGTAATTTTCCTAACTGTGTGGGGCTGTGGACGGTAAACACATTAGGATTATGAAACCTGCTGGAAGTGGAACCGAGTATTTTAATTACAAAAAATACTTTTCAATTGTTCTCATGGCGATTGCAGATGCTGAATGTCGATTTGTCACCATGGACTTTGGCTCATTTGGATGAGGAAATGACTCTCAGACTTTCAAAAACTCTGACATGGGCCAACGTTTGTATGATAATAATTTCAATTTTCCATAGCCAAGACCTCTTCCGAACACTGAAGGACCGCCAATGCCATTTGTTGTGGTTGGGAATGAGGTGTTTCAAATGTGTGCCAACCTCATAAAACAGTACTCAAGTCAGGACTTGAATCACACCAAATGGATTTACACTACCGACTGACAAGGGCATGAAGGACTGTGGAGTGTGCCTTTGTGCCTTTGGATTGCTGGTATCTAAATGGCACATTTTGGGAACAGCCATCAATCTAAAAATTGAGACAATTGATGAAGTTGTGAAAGCATGTGTTATGCACAATTACATCCTGGCAAAAGAGCAACCCAAGTTAAAACCTGAGGATCCTGTTACATTGCAGGATTACCAAGAACACCCTCTGAGGACTACAGTGGAAGTTGCCCAGATGAGGGATAAGTTTGCTGTTTACTTTGTTTCTGATAATGGACATGTGGCATGGCAAGAGGAAATGGTTTAAGCCGTAAAGAAAAATGTTCCTGTAATGTTTGCTGACTTAAATAATAAAAGAACTACAGTAAAACACCTGTTACAAGTTCCCTCAACAATACAATACACACGTGTGTGTTTGCGGCGGCGGTGCATAAAGAGACAAAGAAAACACAGGTATTGTGCAAGCAAAATAAAAAATATATTTAGCACAAAACAAAATTGGGTTTTGGATTGGGGTCTATCTATAAGGTGAGATGGTGTGGACCTTGGGGGTGTGGAGCTGTGAGGATTGGATGGTAGTTGATGAGGAAGGGGGAAGGGGCAACAAATTGCAGGATTGGATCATGGATGGGACTGGACACATTGGGAGAAGTTGACACAGTGGAATCATGGGAAAGGATAGACAAACTGGAAGGGACATAGACTGACACAAGGGAAGGTAGTGACACATGTGACAACAGAGACACATTGGGAGGTGAGGGTGGAGGTCATAGGTCCAATTTTGGCAGGGTTTTTTGGCTCCGGGTCTTTGCCCTGGTGGGAATATGTTTTGTTTTTATTCTTTGTTTTCTTCGCCGAGTGGGAGTGGTGGCCTCTGTAGCGGTTTTCTGGCGTGGTGCTGGACTGGGCAGCATCATGGATGCTGCTGGCTGCAGGGGTGCTGAACTCGGCAGCGTGGTGGATCTGTGAACTGGAGGCAGTGGTGGTGAAGGATAGTTTGGTGCTGTGGGAGTTGGAAAATAAATGTTTGGCTGCTGGTAATATCCTCCGGCCTGTGGATTGTAGCTTTGGGACTGCTGCTGCAAGGTGTGGCTGTAAGCAGCCTGGCAGGCCTGCATGACGTTCAGCTGAAGTTGAGGCGTAAGGTTTTCTGACGCGTCCCACTCTATTGCAGCAAAAAAAATTTGCGCCGGTCTCTCAAGGTCAGCTTCCAGGCAGTCAAGGCTTTTGCTGATATCCTGTAAAAGTGTGTTCACATGGGTGAACCCACTCTTCAGTCTATTGCCAAACACCTTAATCCCATCCTGGAAGACCGAGCTGAAGTGCATAAACTCGGGCATGACTGGCCTCTCCCAGGACCTCTGCCGCTGATGAGAAGACCCAACAAAAGCAATGGCAGAGGGCTGGAAGAGGGGAAAACCAGATGGACTGGCTGCCTGTTCCCCAGCCTGTGAAGCCTGCCAGGTTGCTAGTTCGCTGGAGGATGATTGGGACTGCATCTGTTCAGTGGCTGGTCGATGAGGGACCACTTCAACAGAGGATGATCCAGGTTGTGTTGTGCTGAACTAGGTTCTGTGTGAAAAATAAAAGAAGAGCATTAGCAAAAAACCCCAAAACGTTAATAGTAAGACAACACAAAAGATACTCATGTTCGCTGAGCAAGCGCAGGCCTCAGAAAAGCAAGGATACTGTGGTATTTGTATTTCCTTAGCCTTTGAGCAGCACCACTTTTAACCCAAATCTCCTCTCTCATGTCTTTGAAAAGCGATCCTTCATCGAACGCCAACGAACTCTTATTCTCTTCACTGTGAAGGGGAAAAAAAGGAAAAAATTAATTGTAAAACAATGCACCTACATTTGCAGTTTCACTGGCGCATCAGACCGCATTGCAATACTTACCAAAATCCTTTCTGGCATGTGACGTGGCATGGTCCTAATCATCCAACAGTGATCTGGCCACTTCTTCCCAAAGTCGTTGAATCACAACAATTTTGGAGTGCTGCGGGTATCTCACAACGATACTCGCTCTTGCACAAGGTTGCTCGTTGTCAATGTCCTGTTTGGCTTCTTCCCATTGTGGAACCTATAGATCAAATAAAACAAAATAATTTTAAGTAAAACTGAAAACAAACTCAATTGCAACTCTGATGAAAAGACTACTTACACTCCTCCTGAGACACAGGAGCCTGACAACCCTGGGAAGATTCATTTCCTCTCGACTGCTCCTGCTCTTCATCACTGGAAGGTACCTGTAAAGAAATTACATGATTTACCACATGTATAGTATTGCCAGTCAATACATACCAGTCAGTATAGCAATTGTGATTACATAATCGGTGTCATGTCCACCCTGGGAACCAGTCAATTCTTCACTTGAGGACATGGTTGAAGAGCAGGCAGCAGTCAAGTGAAACTCTACAGAAAAGAATAGATAAGAAAAATTAAACTTGTTAAGACCCAAACACAATGTAGACAAAAAAAAACAATAGACACCAATACTTACATTAAAGGCAATAGTCCAAAAGCAAAGCAGTCAGCACAGGACAGGGACAGACGGCAGCACCAGGACAGATGGTGGCACAAGAACAGATGGCAGCACCAGGACAGATGGCAGCACCAGGACAAGTGGCAGCACCAGGAGACAACCAGTCTAAAAGGAACAGAAAAAAAAATTTGTACTAAGTACAGACTGCAGTGAGAGAGACAGACATTTTCAAAGGTTCTATACTTACATAGCCAGTGTTGTTACATCCAGAGTCTGAAAAGTAATGGCCTTGCAATTTCCACATTCCTTTTATACATCTCTGTTTTGGGGGTGGCTGAATACAGTTCCTGGACCTGCTCATTCTGAAGTACGCATGCGTATCGAATGCATGCTTACCATGTCCTTGCTTACCAATGTGTTTTAATAGACAGTAATGCGTTCTTTTGATACACTCCATCTGCAATCATCTGCATGCAGATGACTGCGCATAATTGATGCCTCAAAAAATGCAACACGTTGCGATCGCCAGACCCCACTGCACACTGCGAAACGAGGCATGCGTACGCATCAGCATGCGGACTGATGCTAACTCATGACCCTGCGTACACAATGTTAAAGATAGGTATGCAAGACACATGCGGATCTATGCAGATCAAACGCTGCGCACAGATACGCAAATGTGAAACCGACCTAATATAGTTGAAGATGAGCAACTTTATAATATATCTTTTCATAGAAATCTGCTTCTTTCTCCACCAGCACTGATCGTTCATTACTGAGGTAGGAGATGGCAGTTACTACCCCTCAGAAGAAGCTGTACACGAAACACGCATCAGGGGTGTTCTTCTTGGTTGATCCTCACACAGGTCTTTCTCCCTTTGATTTTGCTTTGCATTCTGCCTTTATTTCAGCATCAAATACTTTTCTGTTCTATAGTAGGACTTGTTCCCTTCTTCTGTTTTTCCACAGTTTATCTTTTTAACACATTGGGTTTACTATCCGGTTACCATGCAGAGATCCTAAGCTTGGAACTCTCCACTTTGATATTTCTTTCTATGAAGGTTTAATGTTTTACATTATGCCCATCTATTTATTATCATAATCATTCTTCTGTGTTTTATAGGTAGCTCCTGTCATTTTTTTTATAATTGGGCTCTCTGTGTGGCTTCAGCCTTCTGTGTTGACATTGTCCTTTTTAATGTGTCTTATCTTGCTTGTATTTCTCTAATAAAGATTCTTTATTTATTATTGGCCATTCTACTCCTGACTTTTGTAGGTCTTTGTACTTCAATTTAAGTTTTTGACTGTGGTTGATACTTTAATTCTCAACTTGTATTATGGAGATCAGAACTGAGTTGAACTTTAATATAAATAAGCAATTTTGAGAATTTTATTCAAGTTATAAAAACTTTAAAGGGAACCTGTCACCACGTTTTTGGAAGATGGGATAAAAATAGCGTTAAATAGGGGCAGAGGTGGGCGTTACATTAGTGTGTGTGTTATGCGTTTATTACCCACCTAAGTTGCCGAAATAACTTTGCAAAGTCTCCGTTTTCGCCTGTCAATCAGGCTGGTCAGGTCACATGGGCGTGGTGTCTTCACCCAGATTTGGCGTAGTTTTCCGTTGGTGGCGTAGTGGTGTGCGCATGCCCAAAGTCCGGAATCCTCTTCCAGGGGATTTAAAATAGCGCGGTGTTCGTTATTGCATTGGTGATCGGTGGGCGCGGCCATCTTCCTTTGGCCGCGCGTGCGCAGAAGCGGCGCTCTGCTGGCCGCGGCTTCAGGAAAATGGCCGCGGGATGCCGCGCGTGCGCAGATGGATATCGCGGCGGCCATTTTCCTGAAGCCGCGGCCAGCAGAGCGCCGCTTCTGCGCACGCGCGGCCAAAGGAAGATGGCCGCGCCCACCGATCACCAATGCAATAACGAACACCGCGCTATTTTAAATCCCCTGGAAGAGGATTCCGGACTTTGGGCATGCGCACACCACTACGCCACCAACGGAAAACTACGCCAAATCTGGGGGAAGACAACGCCCATGCGACCTGACCAGCCTGATTGACAGGCGAAAACGGAGACTTTGCAAAGTTATTTCG
The DNA here is from genome assembly GCF_051348905.1 of Ranitomeya variabilis. NCBI lineage: Eukaryota > Metazoa > Chordata > Amphibia > Anura > Dendrobatidae > Ranitomeya > Ranitomeya variabilis. Next base: position 114,387,655 of record NC_135235.1, on the reverse strand, counting down.
GCAACTTAGGTGGGTAATAAACGCATAACACACACACTAATGTAACGCCCACCTCTGCCCCTATTTAACGCTATTTTTATCCCATCTTCCAAAAACGTGGTGACAGGTTCCCTTTAATACTTTCATACTATATGTGTTCATGGGCTACATGGACATATTTGCCTTTGATGTCTGCTCTTTTCTGCAATGATTTTACACATTTTTAAAAATGTAATAGAGGATTCATAGTGGCGATCTCATTTAAATTTATGCTTTCTATTCACATTGAAACATTTATTTTTCTCTATGTGATGCATACATTTTTAGCAAAACATCGATTTCTGTCAATTGGTACACTAAGTGGAAGTTCTAATGTAGAACATTTCATGAGCAGCAGGAGATAAAGAAAGCTTTACGCAATCTAAACTTGCATTCTGTTCTCCAGGCCGCTATGTACATCAGCGCTTGTACTGGTAATCTCATCTGTAAAAATAATCAGGCATATTCATAATCAGTGCAGCAAAGTAAAGTTCATTAATACGCCCACACATTGTCATTGAAGATTAATGTGGAAGAATCATGTTTTATACTATTCTTCTCATATAATTCACTGAAATGTTTGCTTCACCTTAGAATTAATTTCTTGAACTATAGACAAAATGGTATTTGTAGAATAAAAGTACTTGGAGCAGTATATAACATCCCAAAGTACTAACACTTAGCAAGATAATGTTTGGCTCAGTGCTAATGAAGAAATTTATTTCACCAATTATAGTGCTTTATAACTGACACTTTTTATTAGGCTATGTTCCCACAATGAGTTTTTGATAACTTTTTTATGCTGCCTGTTTTTGACAAAACGCAAATATCCTATTTTACTTAATGAGTGCAAAAATTATGCAGAATATTTGCAACATCAAAAACTCACTACAAGTGCATCATGGGAACATAGCCTTAGGCTATGAGTGCATGTTGAGTATATGCTTCCAGAAATTTCTACAAGGTTTCTGCATCTCTTGGCAGGAAAAATGCTTTGGCAAAAATGCATGTTTTTGCCATGATTTGGTGCGTTTTTGCATGCGTTTTGTACCCTCATTACTAAGCCAAAAAGTAAACACAAACACACACAAACAAACACACACATACATAAACACACATTGTCACCAGCCTATGTAGGAGCATTAGCAGAACAAATGTACATTGGCTGTAGCCAAACAGCAGCTGTCAATTTGAAAGAAAAAAAACTGAAAAAAAAACTGGTGTGCACGCCCACGTAATTTTGATAACCAGCAGAGGGAAAGCCGATGGCTGGGGGCGGATGTTTATAGCCTGGGAAGGGGTAATACCCATGGAGTTTCCCAGACTATTAATATTGGCTCACAGCTGTATATGAAGCCTTTATTGGCTATTAAAATCAGGGACCCCCCAAAAAATGAGGTTGGGTACCCTTATAATTAATAACCAGTAAAGGCTATGCAGACAGCTGTGGGCTGATATTAATAGCCTAGGAAGGGGGCATGAATATTGGCCCCTACCAGGCTAAAAACATCAGCTCTAAGCTGCCCCAGAAAAGGCACATCTATAAAATGCGCCAATTCTGTCGCTTAGCCTTGCTATTCCCATTTGCCCTGTAGCAGTGGCAGGTGGGGTAATACTTGTGGTCTGCTAGATATCAGATTCGAGGGCCAAGGTTACACAGAAGGTTGAAGAACAACCCTCTTTAAACAAATTTCTCATTAGGCAAGAGAGTGGTATTATAGAAAATCTATGTACATATCATAAGAAAAATATATAAATGATATAATGTCTCATAAAAAAGGTTACTGACAATATAACTCCAAGTGACAGTGCAAAATATTATTAATATTAAAAAATGATGCCAGTGCCAAATATTTTAAATAGCAAAAATATGTAATATTTATATAACCTTGGAGAATGCAATGTATTAAGTCAGAAAGATAGTAGAGGGATTATTTAGCCAGGATAAAAGTAAACATCTACATCAGGGGTCCCCAACCTGTAGCTCAGGAGCCACATGTGGCTCGCGAGCCCATGATGTGTGGCTCGCGGCTGCCTGCCAGCTTGGTGCACTATCACCATATGTAAATAACTATTAAGAGCAGATCCCTAAATGGTGACTTTTGTGTGTAGCTCTGTACAGAAGAGCAGATTTGAAAGGGAGTGAGATAGGAAACAGTGGAGCTTGGCATACTGCCTTGGTGTGATTTCAGTGGAGAAGCTTTGGTTGTCAATATACCGATAATGGAGGCTCTCGGTGTCACTACTGAGAGTGGGGGAGGAGCTGGCTGTGGCTCGCGACCCTCTATCAGAGCTGAATGTGGCTCACGACCCTCTTTCATAGCTGGATGTGGCTCTCAAGGTCAGAAAGGTTCGGGACCTCTGGCTTGTGTGGCTCCATTTATCTATTTATCTAAGCCTTGATTCATTGTCTGAAGCACATAGATTAACCTATGCTTAGCCAGGGGTGCACAATATAGGTCCACGGTGACACGCTATCCTGGGTTGTAAGAACACTGTCATATAGGAACCAGCACTGCTTATGGGATTATCCCTGAATTTTTCTTATTACTGACCGAGGAGATTATTGGGGCAAATTATTGTCTCAAGATTGTTAATTGAAGACGCACTTCAGCGCAAATAAAAGACCTTTTTTCAGCTTTCTATAAAAGTCTGGGTATCAGTCTGACCTTTTCGTCAGCCTTTCACCCGGACACCAACGGTCAGACTGAAAGGACTAATCAGTCTTTGGAGCAGATATTACAGTGTCTTGCCAGACAGGATGATTGGTTCTCTCTGTTACCCATGGCAGAGTTTGCTTTCAATAATCGTGTCAATCAGTCCATTGGAACTTCCCCGTTCTTTTTCAATTATGGTGTTCACCCTTGCTTTGGTGAGTTTTCCCGGCTGTTTTTGGGGTGTCCAGGGGCTGATTTGGGCATTCAGCAGTTGGAGTAGGTCTGGAGGAAGGTCCAGAGAACATTGGGGAGGCTCAGAGTAGGTATACATTTTTTGCGGATAGACAACGGTCGGTGGGGCTGGCATTCCAGGTGGGGGATAAGGTATGGTTATCCACCAAGAGTATTAGGTTGAGGATTCCTTCTGCGAAGTTGGGCCCCAAGTTTATTGGTCCTTATGAAATTTTGGAGATGGTTAATCCTGTTGCCTTTCGGTTGCATTTGCCTTCGCTGCGAATCCCCAATGTGTCACATAAGGCTCTGTTGAAGCCTTTGGTGTCTTCCACGGGTGCCTCTTCCTTGCTTCCGCCACCTGTTGTGGTGGATTGCCAGACCGAGTATGAGATGGAACGGGTTGTTAATTCTCGTATGCTCCGCTATTCACTTCAGTATTTGGTTCATTGGAAGGGGTACAGTCCTGAGGACCAGTGGTGGGTGCCAGCGTGTTCGTCCATGCAGATCGGTTGGTTTGGGCCTTTCAAGCTCAGTATCCAAGGAAACCTGGGGGTCCGGTGGCCCACAATCTGGTGATTGTCAGACAGTAAAATATTTGGGGGACTTATCACCCTGTGTGTTTGATAAGTGGTGGCAACACGCTAAGTAATCGGGGTTTGTGGACTGTGTAGTGCGTGATTTATAAAAGTAACCAAATTGGACGTGTTTCTGCGCTCTTTGGAGTTATGACACGACTTATAGTAGATAAATACTGTAGATAAAATTGCAGTTTTATTGTCTACGTGTTTCAGAGTCCACTGTCCTTCCTCGGGACAACTATACAAAACTAGTGATTTATGCTCACTTTCTAGCCTACATCAGAGGTTGAGCATTGGATTGAATGAAGGGAGATAAATTATCCCTTGCAGGTGCACGCATTGTCATGTGTTGAGAAGTGTGTACGTGACAATGATCATGCTCGGTCTTCACTCCATTCATTGTTTATAAGACTGCTGAAAATTGCCGAGCACTGTATTTGGTTGTCCCATAGACAATGAATCTCCTCTCAATTGAGAACAGGATTGCAGAGCCCCAATATTGGGGTTCCAAATCTCCAGTCTTGATATCACTGGTGGTCTCAGCAGTCAGACCACCGCCAATCAGCAATTTATACCCTATTAGGAGGGGCATAGGGGCATGCCACTAGAAGTGTTATTAGGGGAGACGTGTCAATAGGAGTGTTATTAGGAGGGACATGCCACTAGAAGTGTTATTAGGGGAGACGTGTCAATAGGAGTGTTATTAGGAGGGACATGCCACTAGAAGTGTTATTAGGGGAGACGTGTCAATAGGAGTGTTATTAGGAAGGACGTTTCACTAGGAGTGTTATTAGGAGGGATGTGCCATTAATAGTGGTAATAGGAAGGATTTGCGTTTTAATTAATTTTATTAATTTTGTTCAATTTAGTCCAATTAACTTTAGATGGAAGTTTAATATAAAAATGGTAAATTAACTCTGCAATTATTTTCTATGAGGATAATAATTCCCACCTTTGCAGATATCTTGCGTATTGCTCTATTTTATACATTTTAAATAGAGACATTACAATAGCAGACATATAATTACCGCCCTCTTATTTTTGTTTGCCTTCATATAGATGGGGGCAGGAGTAGGGCGCAGCTGGACGGAGGCCCCCCATGACTGCTTTGAGCTGGTCGGTTTTTTAAATAATGCCTGTTTTGGGATAGGAGAATAGCATGGGGGGGAGGAGCTATAAGGGGAGTTGGTTGGGAAAGTGCGGGAAAACCGCCATTCCCGGAGTGAGCGCACGGGGCAGGAGGACCAGGCCCCCAGAAAGACTTTCACCCAAAGTGGCGGCGCGTGGCAGGCGCAGGCGCCGGAGCCCCTCCAGGGACCCTGCGGGCGGTGAGTCCAGCAGCGCTACCCCATCTCAGCGCTCCCGCTCCGGCAGGAATCCACCCACCAGGCCTGCAGGCGCCCGGCGACAGGACCAGGATATCGCTGCTGCTGGGAGCGCCGGACCGGAAGTGCGGCCTTCGCCATCCAGACAGCGCGCAGCCGCCGCTCCCCCTGCTTCCAACAGGTCCCTGGCACCCAGGCGTTCTACAGCGGCAGGAAGAAGAGGCGCACAGCGGGGACGGTCAGCGGCAGCGGTTAGGAATGCGGCCCCGTCACTTGCAGCAGGCACCCCCAGCGCAGCTCCTTCCGGGGTGCCTGCTGGGATCGGTTCCAGAAAGGCACAAGCTGCAAGCAGGCAGCAGCAGGGAGCCCCTCAGCTGCCTGTAACCAGGGCACGGCGCAGTGAAGATGGAGGGTCAGGCAGCAGTGTCGAGCTGCCTGCACGGGAGCTAAGAAGCTTGTACGGCCGGGCTGGCTCGCCCGGGTTTGTGCGCCAGGATCGGTCGCGGTCACCTAGGAGGTCTCCTGAAGACAGAACAACGCGTACCCGGAACCCATCCAACGGCGAGGCGGCCGGGGATACCGGCCGCGGACGGAGGAGCGGGTCGGTCCAGCAGCTTCATCACGCTCGGGTCCCACCTGGTGACGAGGAGGCCAGGGGCGCGGGCCTGGGGCAGAGAGTGCTAGCGGAGCAGCGATCCCAACACGCTCGGGTCCCCCCTGGTGACGAGGAGGCCAGGGCCGCGGGCCTGGGGCAGAGAGTCCTAGCGGAGCAGCGATTCCAACACGCTCGGGTCCCCCCTGGTGACGAGGAGGCCAGGGGTGCGGGCCTGGGGCAGAGAGGGCTAGCAGAGCAGCTATCCCAACACGCTTGGGTCCCCCCTGGTGACGAGGAGGCCAGGGGCGCGGGCCTGGGGCAGCGACGCAGCGAGGAGGTATCGGCGAGCGGCAGCGATCGTCACGGAGGGACGGAGCGACAGGGATCCGGAGGTCCGGCTGGCGGGGACATAGCACCCGCGCAGCGGTGTGAGTATGATTCTATGTTTGGTTTGTCGCCCACAGGGGCTGGGTTGCAGGAAGCTAGGGGGGGCCGGGTGGCGGAGGTGCCAGGCCTGCGAGACTTGTTGCAAGGTGTGTCGCAAATTTTGCATAGACTAGATGTGGAGGCTGCGACTGGGGTCATTACATCACCGGTTGAGGCGTGGATATCTGGGCGAGGGGTGGAACCCCCGTCGGGGAGTGGATTGTTAAGCCCTGGTCGGGTGTTGGAGGTAGCATCGTCAGGTGTATCGGTTTCGGTTCAGACGGAAAAGGAAAAAGGCGATACGGTTAAATTAGACGATAGAGCGAAAGGGGAAGTTTATGTTTGTTTCGAGGGACTGCTGGGAGCGCATTTGAAGAAGGAGGTTAAAGAGAAGATTTGGCGGGATGAGTACGTGGAAATTTTTTCCCTGCTCCCTTTGGAGAAGTTTAACTTAGATAAAGGGAAAAAGGACGATAGCAAGAAGGAGGAGGAAGAAAAACGGAGGTGGCGGTTAATTCCGCAGACATTTTTGAATTGGTTGCAGGCATTTGCAATATTGGCGAGCGTGGTGGGGGAGAAGGCGCCCGAGAACTGCTCGGGATTGTTTTGCTATTTAGATTCGATTGGGGAGGCGCATCGTACATATGGCGGTCAGACGTGGCTGCGGTATGATGAGCAGTTTAGGCAGAGAAGGGCGGTGAGCCCGGGGATTAGGTGGGATCAGAAGGATATAGGCCTTTGGCTGAAGGTCATGGCCCCAGCTAGACATGGGCAGTCCTTTCACGGGGCTGGAGGTAGTGGCAACCAGCAGGCGGGACACGGAAGCAGTAGTCAGGGTACTCAGGGAACAAAGGAGAAGTCCGGAACCTGCTGGCAGTTTAATGACGGCCAGTGTAAATATGGGAATACCTGTAAGTTTAAGCATGTGTGTTCCCACTGTAACGGAAGCTCCCATGGGGCTTCAAAATGTTTCAAGAAAGGGAAAGGAAAGACAGCATTGGGTGCCGGTCAAGGGGGAGAGCCCGGTGAGGCTTCACGAGATGGCCCCCTTTCTAAATAGGTACCCTGATCAAGGGAAAGCGGGCATTATTTTTAATGGTTTTGCGGATGGTTTTAGGATTCCTCCCCCGGGTCATGTGGTTCCTTTCTCGATTAAGAATTTGCGGTCGGTAATGTTGCATGCCGAGGTTGTTGATGCTAAGCTTAAGAAAGAAGTGGAGTTAGGTAGGATGTCGGGGCCATTTGCACACCCTCCGATGGAAGGGATGGTTGTTTCCCCTTTGGGAGTAGGGCCCAAGAAAGAGTCGAATAAATTTCGGTTGATTCAGCACTTGTCGTATCCAAAAGGCCGGTCAGTAAATGATGGCATCGCCCAAGAGCTGTGCTCTGTTGAATATACATCATTTGATGCAGCGGTGCAGTGGGTGAGGAGGCACGGTCCTGGGGCCTTGTTGGCAAAGACGGATATTGAATCGGCCTTCTGTTTGCTTCCGGTGCACCCGGACAGCGTTCCGTTGTTAGGTTGCTTTTGGAATGGTGGTTACTATTTGGATAGATGTTTACCAATGGGCTGCGCCATTTCTTGTTCCTTGTTCGAGACATTCAGTTCTTTTTTGGAGTGGGCAGTTAGGGAGGTGGCGGGAGTTCAGTCAGTTATCCATTATTTGGATGATTTTTTGTTTATTGGTCCACCTGATTCCACGGTATGCCGTAATGCGTTAGCGGCTATGTTTTGGGTTGCGGAGCGTTTTGGGGTTCCGTTAGCGGCGGAAAAGACGGAAGGTCCCTGTACAGTTTTGAGTTTTTTGGACATTTTAATTGACTCTGAGAGAATGGAGTGTCGGTTGCCAGAGGACAAGCTTGCCCTCCTGCAGCAAGAGGTGGATAGAGCTAGGAGGATGCGGAAGCTGACCTTGAAGGAGTTGCAGTCTCTGTTGGGTAGATTGAATTTTGCATGCAGGATCATACCCATGGGGAGGATTATTTGTTGCAGGTTGTCTGTTGCGACGGCGGGGGTGAAGGAGCCACACCATTTTATTCGTTTGAATAAGGAACACAAGGACGACTTGCTAGTGTGGCAACGGTTCTTGAGCAATTTCAATGGGCGGTCATTGATTCAACAGGAGGTCTTAACCAATTTTGACTGTGAGATATACACAGACGCAGCTGGTTCGGCTGGTTATGGGGCCTATTGCAGAGGTCGGTGGTGTGCGGGACGTTGGCCGGTCCATTGGAGGGAGTTGGGCCTTACAAAAAACTTGGTTTTGTTAGAATTGTTCCCTATCGTTGTGGCGGTTTTCATTTGGGGGGAATGTTTGCTAACAGAAGGGTCCATTTTCATTGCGACAATATGAGTGTTGTGGCGGTGATTAACAGTCTATCGGCCTCGTCCCCCCCGTGATTAAGTTGGTGAGGGAGTTGGTTTTCAGGTGCTTAGAGCTGAACGCGTGTATTTCGGCGGTGCATGTACCAGGTGTGCAGAACTCAATAGCGGATGCATTGTCTCGTTTCCAGTGGGAGCGTTTTCGGGAATTGGCGCCAGACGCGGAGATTTCAGGAGAGGAATGCCCTTCGCATCTATGGAGCGTTATTATGGATGAGCGGGCCGATTGATTCAAGAGTCCGTTACGAGTCAAACCTGGTCATCATATGAAGCTTCGTGGCGGGTATGGCAAAGTTGGGTATCTGTTTGGGGCCAGTTGGCATCCGAGGAATATAGCATGTTGGCGGTTTTATTCTTAATCGGCAAGGCGGCCGAGGTAGGTTGGTGTTATGGATCCTGGTGATTAGGATCGCAAAACTGACCAGATAGGTAAACCAGACTATTAGGACAAGCTCTGGGGATGTGGGAGCTATACTGACCGCAACTCTGATCCTATCCACACACACTAAAGGCAGCCGTGGAGCGTTACCTAAAAACCTAGACGCCTCTTCACAGCCTGAGAAACTAGCTACCCCTAGAGAGAAAGCAAGCCTCACTTGCCTCAGAGAAATAACCCCAAAGTTTAGACAGCCCCCCACAAATAATGACGGTGAGTTAAGGGGAAAATACAAACGTAGAAATGAAAACAGGTTTTAGCAAATGAGGCCCGCTAACACTAAATAGTCAGAAGATAGCAAGGAATCTGTGCGATCAGTAAAAAACCCTATCAAAAAATATCCACGCAGAGAATACAAGAACCCCCACACCGACTCACGATGTGAAGGGCGCACTCTGCACCCCAGAGCTACCAGCAAGCCAAAAATCACATATAAGCAAGCTGGACTGAACTCATCATATAGTGAGAAACATTTTCAAGGAAACAATGAGCAAAATGAACTAGCAAGACTTAGCTTCTCCAGGAGGAGACAGGTCACAAGGGAAGTCCAGGAGAAATCAGAACCAGTACTGAATACAACAACAGCCGGCAACAAGTACAGGTCCAGGTGAATTAAATAGGAACCAGAATAGCAGGAAACGAGACAGCTGGGCCAGTTACAGACCAGCCGTATCGCTAAAGGCCACCAGAGGGAGCCCAAGAACAAAACTCACACAGTACCACTCATGACCACAGGAGGGAGCCCGAGAACGGAATTCACAATAGTACCCCCCCCCCGTTGAGGAGGGGTCACCGAACCCTCACCAGAGCCCCCAGGCCGATCAGGACGAGCCAAATGAAAGGCACGAACCAAATCGGCCGCATGGACATCAGAGGCGACAACCCAGGAATTATCGTCCTGACCATAGCCCTTCCATTTAACTAAGTACTGAAGCTTCCGTCTCGAAACGCGAGAATCCAAGATCTTCTCCACCACATACTCCAATTCACCCTCGACCAAGACCGGAGCAGGAGGATCAACAGAAGGAACCACAGGCACCACATACCTCCGCAACAAAGACCTATGGAACACATTATGAATGGCAAATGATGCTGGGAGGTCCAAACGAAATGAGACAGGGTTGAGGATTTCTAAAATCTTATAAGGACCAATGAAGCGAGGCTTGAACTTAGGAGAGGAAACCTTCATAGGAACATAACGAGAAGACAACCATACCAAATCCCCCACACGAAGTCGGGGACCCACACAGCGACAGTGGTTGGCAAAGCGCTGAGCCTTCTCTTGTGACAATGTCAAATTGTCCACCACGTGGTTCCAAATCTGCTGCAACCTATCCACCACAGAATCCACCCCAGGACAGTCAGAAGGCTCAACCTGACCTGAGGAAAAACGAGGATGAAAACAAGAATTGCAAAAAAAAGGCGAAACCAAAGTAGCAGAACTAGCCCGATTATTGAGGACGAACTCAGCCAAAGGCAAAAAAGTCACCCAATCATCCTGATCAGCAGAAACAAAACATCTCAGATAAGTTTCCAAGGTCTGATTAGTTCGTTCGGTTTGACCATTCGTCTGAGGATGGAAGGCCGACGAAAAAGATAATTCAATGCCCATCTTAGCACAAAAGGACCGCCAAAATCTGGACACAAACTGGGATCCTCTGTCAGACACAATGTTCTCCGGAATACCATGCAAACGAACCACATTCTGAAAAAACAGAGGAACCAAATCGGAGGAGGAAGGCAGCTTAGGCAAAGGCACCAAATGGACCATTTTAGAAAAACGATCACAAACCACCCAGATGACAGACATCCTCTGAGAGACTGGAAGATCCGAAATAAAATCCATGGAAATATGCGTCCAGGGCCTCTTCGGGACTGGCAAAGGCAAAAGCATTCCACTGGCACGAGAACAGCAAGGCTTGGCCCAAGCACAAATCCCACAGGACTGCACAAAGGAACGCACATCCCGCAATAAAGAAGGCCACCAAAAGGACCTAGCCACCAAATCCCTGGTACCAAAAATCCCAGGATGACCTGCTAACACCGAAGAATGAACCTCGGAAATGACTCTACTGGTCCATCTATCTGGGACAAACCTGGAAGGGAAGAGAGACATCCGGTTGACGCAAGACAGGAGCCGAAGAAAACCAATGTTTCAGCTCCTGAAAGGCCTCCACTGCCGCAGGAGACCAATTCGTCACATCAGAACCCTTCTTGGTCAAATCCATCAAAGGCTTAACCACACTGGAAAAATTAGTGATGAAGCGACGGTAAAAATTAGCAAAACCCAAGAACTTCTGAAGACTCTTCACCGATGTAGGTTGAGTCCAGTCATAAATAGCCTGGACCTTGACTGGATCCATCTCAATAGTAGAAGGAGAAAAAATAAAGCCCAAAAAGGAAACCTTCTGGACTCCGAAGAGACATTTAGAGCCTTTCACAAACAAGGCATTGGCTCGCAGGACCTGAAATACCATCCTGACCTGCTTCACATGAGATTCCCAATCATCAGAAAAGACCAAAATATCATCCAGGTACACAATCATAAATCTATCCAGATACTCTCGGAAGATGTCGTGCATGAAAGACTGGAACACAGAAGGGGCATTAGAAAGCCCAAAAGGCATCACCAAGTACTCAAAATGGCCTTCGGGCGTATTAAATGCTGTTTTCCATTCATCGCCCTGCTTTATACGCACAAGATTATACGCTCCACGAAGATCTATCTTGGTGAACCAACTGGCCCCCCTAATCCGAGCAAACAGATCGGACAACAGCGGCAAAGGATACTGAAATTTGACCATGATTTTAATTAGAAGGCGATAATCAATACAAGGTCTCAGAGAACCATCCTTCTTGGCCACAAAAAAGAACCCGGCACCCAAAGGGGTCGAGGACGGGCGAATATGCCCCTTCTCCAAAGACTCCTTTATATAACTCCGCATAGCGACATGTTCTGGCACAGATAAATTAAAATGTCGTCCCTTAGGGAACTTACTACCAGGAATCAAATTTATAGCGCAATCACAATCCCTATGAGGAGGTAGGGCACTGGATTTGGGCTCATCAAATACATCCTGGTAGTCTGACAAAAATTCAGGGACTTCAGAAGGAGTAGAAGAAGCAATTGACACCAAAGGAGCATCGCCATGAATTCCCTGGCAACCCCAACTTGACACAGACATTGCTTTCCAATCCAGGACTGGATTATGAGCCTGCAGCCATGGCAGACCCAACATGACAACGTCATGCAAATTATGTAACACAAGAAAGCAAATCACCTCCTGATGTGCAGGAGTCATGCACATAGTCACTTGAGTCCAGTACTGAGGTTTATTCTTGGCCAATGGCGTAGCATCAATTCCCTTTAGTGGAATAGGGAATTGCAAAGGCTCCAAGATAAAACCACAGCGCCTGGCAAAAGACAAATCCATCAAATTCAGGGCAGCACCTGAATCCACAAAAGCCATAACTGAGTAGGATGACAGAGAGCAAATCAAAGTAACAGACAAAATGAATTTAGGCTGTACAGTACCAATGGTGACAGACTTAGCGAAGCTCTTTATGCGCTTAGAACAATCTGAGATAACATGAGCAGAATCACCACAGTAAAAGCACAACCCATTCTGACGTCTGTAATTTTGCCGTTCAATTCTGGTCAGAATTCTGTCACATTGCATAGACTCAGGCTTCTGTTCAGAAAATACCGCCAGATGGTGCGCAGGTTTGCGCTCCCGCAAACGCCGATCAATCTGAATGGCCAAAGACATTGACTCATTCAGACCCGCAGGCGTGGGGAACCCCACCATAACATCCTTAAGGGCTTCAGAAAGACCCTTTCTGAAAATCGCTGCCAGAGCACACTCATTCCATTGAGTGAGCACAGACCATTTTCTAAACTTCTGACAGTAAACCTCGGCTTCATCCTGACCCTGAGAGAGAGCCAGCAAAACCTTTTCTGCTTAGTCTACTAGATTTGGTTCCTCATAAAGCAATCCAAGCGCCAGAAAAAACGCATCCACATTTAGCAATGCAGGATCTCCTGGCGCCAGAGAGAATGCCCAATCTTGAGGGTCACCACGTATCAAAGAAATAATAATTTTAACTTGCTGAACAGGGTCACCAGAGGAACGAGGTCTCAGAGAAAGAAACAACTTGCAATTATTCTTGAAGTTCAAAAACCTAGATCTATCCCCAGAGAACAACTCAGGAATTGGTATTTTAGGCTCTGACATAGGACTGCGAACTACATAATCCTGAATTCCTTTTACCCTTGCAGTGAGATGATCCACACTAGAGGACAGACTCTGAATGTCCATATCTGCAGCTGAATTCTGAACCACCCAGAGATTAAGGGGAGGAGAGAGGCTAAACACACTGCAGAGAAAAAATGAAGTCAGGATTTCTCTTATCCCTCTTTTGCGATGCATTAACACTTTATGGCCGGCTGTACTGTTATGGATCCTGGTGGTTAGGATCGCAAAACTGACCAGATAAGTAAACCAGACTATTAGGACAAGCTCTGGGGATGTGGGAGCTATACTGACCGCAACCCTGATCCTATCCACACACACTAAAGGCAGCCGTGGAGCGTTACCTAAAAACCTAGACGCCTCTTCACAGCCTGAGAAACTAGCTACCCCTAGAGAGAAAGCAAGCCTCACTTGCCTCAGAAAAAGTTTAGACAGCCCCCCACAAATAATGACGGTGAGTTAAGGGGAAAATACAAATGTAGAAATGAAAACAGGTTTTAGCAAATGAGGCCCGCTGTCATGGTTCCCAATGGCAGGGACTTAGGCAAAAACGGACTAGCTCTAGGAAGATGGTAACTCAGATGACCGCGATGCTGAACCTAACACACAAATAACAGTAGCCGGGGGGCGTGCCTACGTTTATATCCCTAGACGTCTCGCACCAGCCGGAGATCTAGCTACTCCTAGTAGAGGAATACACAGACCTGACTTGCCTCCAGGGAAACCCCAAAAGTGATAGTAGCCCCCCACATATAATAACGGTTAGGTAAGAGGAAAACACGTACGCAGTATGAATATAGGTTCAGCAAAGAGAGGCCCTCTGACTAGATAGCAGAAAATACAAAAGAGGACTTCGCGGTCACCTCAAAACCCTAATCAGCCATCCTGAAATTACTTTAACTCCGATATCAACTCATGACACCGGAGTAGTAATTTCAGATCACTAGAGCTTCCAGCAGCAAGAGTGTATAAATGCGTGCTGGACAAAACAAACACAAAAATACAAAAGATCCAACTTAGCTGAATTGCAGACTTGGAGCAGGTAGCAAGCAACAGAGGTGCTCTGATAACATTGATTGCCGGCACTAGAATGACTGAGAAGCCAAACTAAATAGGAAACTCCCAAACCCTGATGGGAACAGGTGCACTGGAAACAAAAGACAAAAGTAAGCCAGTACCACCAGTAGCCACCAGAGGGAGCCAAAAACAGAATTCACAACAGTACCCCCCCCCTTAAGGAGGGGGCACCGAACCCTCATGAGAACCACCAGGGCGATCTGGATGCACCCTATGAAAGGCGCGAACCAAATCAGAGGCATGAACATCAGAGGCAGTCACCCAAGAATTATCTTCCTGCCCATATCCCTTCCATTTAACCAAATATTGGAGTCTCCGTCTGGAAACGCGAGAGTCCAAAATCTTTTCCACAACATACTCCAATTCACCCTCCACCAGCACAGGTGCAGGAGGTTCAACAGAAGGCACAACCGGTACCTCGTACCTCCGCAACAACGACCGATGGAAGACATTATGAATGGCGAAAGATGCTGGTAGGTCCAAACGAAAAGATACAGGATTAAGAATCTCCAAAATCTTATAAGGACCTATGAACCGGGGTTTAAACTTAGGAGAAGAGACCTTCATAGGGACAAAACGAGAAGACAACCACACCAAGTCCCCAACACGAAGACGATGACCCACACGACGATGACGATTAGCAAACTGCTGAGTCTTCTCCTGAGACAACTTCAAATTGTCCACCACATGACTCCAAATCCGGTGCAGTCTATCCACCACAGTGTCCACTCCAGGGCAATCCGAAGATTCCACCTGACCAGATGAAAAACGAGGGTGAAACCCTGAATTGCAAAAGAAAGGAGAAACCAGAGTGGCAGAACTGGCCCGATTATTAAGGGCAAACTCTGCCAACGGCAAAAAGGCGACCCAATCATCCTGATCAGCAGACACAAAACACCTCAAATAAGTCTCCAAGGTCTGATTAGTTCGCTCCGTCTGGCCATTAGTCTGAGGATGAAAAGCAGACGAGAAAGATAAATCAATGCCCATCCTGGCACAGAACGCTCGCCAGAACCTAGACACAAATTGAGATCCCCTGTCAGAAACTATGTTTTCCGGGATACCATGTAAACGAACCACATTTTGAAAAAACAAAGGAACCAACTCCGATGAAGAAGGCAATTTGGGCAAGGGTACCAAATGAACCATCTTAGAAAAACGGTCACACACCACCCAAATGACGGACATTTTCTGAGAAACCGGGAGGTCCGAGATAAAGTCCATAGAGATGTGCGTCCACGGCCTCTTCGGAATAGGCAAGGACAACAACAATCCACTAGCCCGAGAACAGCAAGGCTTGGCCCGAGCACAAACATCACAAGACTGTACAAAAGTACGCACATCCCGAGACAGGGAAGGCCACCAGAAGGACCTGGCCACCAAATCTCTGGTACCAAAGATTCCAGGGTGGCCTGCCAACACAGAAGAATGAACCTCCGAGATGACTCTACTGGTCCACTCATCTGGAACAAACAGTCTCCCAGGCGGACAACGATCAGGCCTATCAGTCTGAAACTCCTGCAAAGCACGTCGCAAGTCTGGGGAGACAGCAGACAAAATCACCCCATCCTTAAGGATACCCGTAGGCTCAGAATCACCAGAGGAGTCAGGCTCAAAACTCCTAGAAAGGGCATCTGCCTTCACATTTTTCGAACCCGGCAAGTATGAAACCACAAAATTAAACCGGGAGAAAAACAGCGACCAGCGCGCCTGTCTAGGATTCAGACGCCTGGCAGACTCAAGGTAAATCAGATTCTTGTGATCAGTCAAGACCACCACCTGATGTCTAGCACCCTCAAGCCAATGACGCCACTCCTCAAATGCCCACTTCATAGCCAAGAGCTCCCGATTACCGACATCATAATTTCGCTCGGAGGGCGAAAACTTTCGAGAGAAGAATGCACATGGTCTCATCACTGAGCAATCGGGACTTCTCTGCGACAAAACCGCCCCCGCTCCAATCTCGGAAGCATCAACCTCGACCTGAAAAGGGAGCGAAACATCAGGCTGGCGCAACACAGGGGCAGAAGAAAAGCGGCGCTTAAGCTCCCGAAAGGCCTCCACAGCCGCAGAGGACCAATTGGCAACATCAGCACCCTTCTTAGTCAAATCAGTCAGAGGTTTAGCAACACTTGAAAACCCAGTTATAAATCGACGATAGAAATTAGCAAAGCCCAAGAATTTCTGAAGACTCTTCAGGGAAGTAGGCTGCGTCCAATCACAAATGGTCCGAACCTTGACAGGATCCATCTCAATAGAAGAAGGGGAAAAAATGTACCCCAAAAAAGAGATCTTCTGAACCCCAAAAATACACTTTGAACCCTTTACAAACAAAGAATTGGCCCGCAAAACCTGAAAAACCTTCCTAACCTGTTGAACATGCGACTCCCAGTCATCCGAAAAAATCAAAATATCATCCAAATACACAATCATAAATTTATCCAGATATTCACGGAAAATATCGTGCATAAAGGACTGAAAGACTGAAGGGGCATTAGAAAGACCAAAAGGCATTACCAAATACTCAAAATGGCCCTCGGGCGTATTAAATGCAGTTTTCCACTCATCTCCCTGCTTAATCCGCACCAAATTATACGCACCCCGAAGATCAATCTTAGAGAACCACTTTGCCCCTTTAATACGAGCAAATAAATCAGTCAATAGTGGCAAAGGATACTGGTATTTGACTGTAATCTTATTCAACAGGCGATAATACAGGGCCTCAGGGAGCCATCTTTTTTACCCACGAAAAAAAAACCTGCTCCTAAAGGAGATGAGGATGGACGGATATGTCCCTTTTCCAAGGACTCCTTAATATACTCTCGCATAGCAGCATGCTCAGGCACAGACAGATTGAACAAACGACCCTTAGGAAACTTGCTGCCAGGAATTAAGTCTATAGCACAATCGCATTCCCTGTGAGGGGGGAGAGAACTAAGTTTAGGCTCCTCAAAAACATCACAATAGTCAGACAAAAATGCCGGAACTTCAGAGGGAGTAGATGAAGCAATGGAAACCAAAGGTACTTCCCCATGAGCCCCCTGACATCCCCAGCTTAACACAGACATTGTTTTCCAGTCAAGGGCTGGATTATGAGTTTGCAACCATGGCAATCCAAGCACTAAGACATCATGCAAGTTATGCAACACAAGGAAGCGAATCACCTCCCGATGGTCAGGAGTCATACACATAGTCACTTGTGTCCAGTATTGTGGTTTATTCCTAGCCAATGGTGTGGAGTCGATACCCTTCAGAGGGATAGGAACTTCCAAAGGCTCTAGGCTAAACCCACAGCGTCTGGCAAAGGACCAATCCATAAGACTCAAGGAAGCGCCAGAATCCACATAGGCATCCACGGTAATAGATGATAATGAACAAATCAAAGTTACAGACAAAATAAACTTAGACTGTAAAGTGCCAATTGCAAAAGACTTATCACCCTTTTTTGTGCGTTTAGAGCATGCTGATATAACATGAGCAGAATCACCACAGTAGAAGCACAACCCATTTTTACGTCTATAATTCTGCCGTTCATTTCTGGACAGAATTCTATCACATTGCATATTCTCCAGTGCCTGCTCAGAAGACACCGCCAAATGGTGCACAGGTTTGCGCTCCCGTAAACGCCGATCAATCTGAATAGCCATAGTCATGGATTCATTCAGACCTGTGGGCGTAGGAAACCCCACCATGACATCTTTAACGGCGTCAGAGAGACCTTCTCTGAAATTCGCCGCCAGGGCGCACTCATTCCACTGAGTAAGCACAGACCATTTTCAAAATTTTTGACAATATATTTCAGCTTCATCATACCCCTGAGAGAGGGCCATCAAGGCTTTTTCAGCCTGAATCTCCAAATTAGGTTCCTCATAGAGCAACCCCAGTGCCAGAAAAAACGCATCCACATTGAGCAGCGCAGGATCCCCTGGTGCCAATGCAAATGCCCAATTCTGGGGGTCACCCCGTAACAAGGAAATAACAATTTTAACCTGCTGAGCGGGGTCTCCAGCGGAGCGAGATCTCAGAGAAAGATACAATTTACAATTGTGCTTAAAATTCAAAAAACGAGATCTATCTCCAGAAAAAAACTCAGGTATAGGAATCTTGGGTTCAGACATAGGAGCATGTATAACAAAGTCTTGGATATTTTGAACTTTAGAGGCAAGAGTATTCAGGTTTGAAGCTAAACTCTGGATATCCATTTCTCAACAGCTGAGATCTGAGCCATTCAGGGATTAAGAGGAGAGAAAAAAAAAAAAACAAAACAGCAGATTGAAATTATGGCTAGACGAAACTTCTGAGTAAAAAAAAAAAAATGTCAGAAACTTCTTTTTTTTCTCTCTTTCTTCAGCCAATACCTTTAATAAATTTTGGCCGGCAATACAGTCATGGTTCCCAATGGCAGGGACTTAGGCAAAAACGGACTAGCTCTAGGAAGATGGTAACTCAGATGACCGCGATGCTGAACCTAACACACAAATAACAGTAGCCGGGGGGCGTGCCTACGTTTATATCCCTAGACGTCTCGCACCAGCTGGAGATCTAGCTACTCCTAGTAGAGGAATACACAGACCTGACTTGCCTCCAGGGAAACACCAAAAGTGATAGTAGCCCCCCACATATAATAACGGTTAGGTAAGAGGAAAACACGTACGCAGTATGAATATAGGTTCAGCAAAGAGAGGCCCTCTGACTAGATAGCAGAAAATACAAAAGAGGACTTCGCGGTCACCTCAAAACCCTAATCAGCCATCCTGAAATTACTTTAACTCCGATATCAACTCATGACACCGGAGTAGTAATTTCAGATCACTAGAGCTTCCAGCAGCAAGAGTGTATAAATGCGTGCTGGACAAAACAAACACAAAAATACAAAAGATCCAACTTAGCTGAATTGCAGACTTGGAGCAGGTAGCAAGCAACAGAGGTGCTCTGATAACATTGATTGCCGGCACTAGAATGACTGAGAAGCCAAACTAAATAGGAAACTCCCAAACCCTGATGGGAACAGGTGCACTGGAAACAAAAGACAAAAGTAAGCCAGTACCACCAGTAGCCACCAGAGGGAGCCAAAAACAGAATTCACAACAGCCCGCTAACACTAAATAGTCAGAAGATAGCAAGGGGTCTGTGCGGTCAGTAAAAAACCCTATCACAAAATATCCACGCAGAGAATACAAGAACCCCCACACCGACTCACGATGTGAGGGGCGCACTCTGCGCCCCACAGCTACCAGCAAGCGAAAAATCACATATAAGCAAGCTGGACTGAACTCATCATATAGTGAGAAACATTTTCAAGGAAACAATGAGCAAAATGAACTAGCAAGACTTAGCTTCTCCAGGAGGAGACAGGTCACAAGGGAAGTCCAGGAGAAATCAGAACCAGTACTGAATACAACGACAGCCGGCAACAAGTACAGGTCCAGGTGAATTACATAGGAACCAGAATAGCAGGAAACGAGACAGCTGGGCCAGCTACAGACCAGCCGTATCGCTAAAGGCCACCAGAGGGAGCCCAAGAACAAAACTCACACAGTACCACTCATGACCACAGGAGGGAGCCCGAGAATGGAATTCACAACAGGTTGGTCGATTTCTAAAGTAAATAAATTCGTTGCTGGATTGGCGTTTGCTTTTAAGTTGCAAGGGTTGGTGGATGTTACGAAACATTTTTTGGTTAGACAGGCGCTTAGGGGTTTTAGGAGAGGTAATCAGACGATTGATCGGCGCCGCCCCATTTCGTTTAGCCTTTTGGAACGGTTGGGCGGAGTATTGGAGTTTATTTGTGGTTCTAATTTTGAGTTGGCGTTGTTTCGACTTGCTTTTTCGTTAGCATTTTTTGGGGCAATGCGTGTTGGGGAGCTGGTGTCAAGCTCCAGGGTCAGGGCAGGGGGTTTGTTGGCAGAGGATGTGGAAGTTTGGATGGGGGGTATCGTTTTTTGGATTCGGCGTTCGGAGACTGACCAGTTTGGGAGAGGACAACGTGTGGTATTGGGGAGGGTTAACGGGTCTTTGATGTGCCCTAGGGGATGTTTGGAGGCATACTGGCGATTTTGGTCAGGCAGAACAGGCCCCTTGTTGTGTCACACAGAGGGGTCATTTCTATCACGTTTTCAGTTTATTGCGGTGTTAAAACGTAGTTTGCGGGAGTTGGGCCTTTCTCCAGATTTGTTTGGGTCGCATTCATTTCGTATTGGGGCGGCTTTGGAAGCTGATGGTTTGGGTTTGGGCGCGGAGGACATACGGCGAATTGGCAGGTGGACTTCGGATCGTTACTTAAGTTACGTTCGTCATTAATTTCAGGTGGTGTTTCTTACGATTTTGTTTTTGATTCCAGTGTTTTTTCTTCGTGTATTTTGCTGCAGGTGGTTCCCCCTATTTAGCCTGGATCTTCGGACATTCGTTCGTTCACTGGGGGGCGCGGCGGGCCGAGGTCAGGCCGGACGGTAGGCAGTTGGGTTTTAGTAGGAGGCAAGTGGTCATTCGTTGGTTGGGATATAGGGGGATGGTTTGGAGCAGGGCCCTTGCTGAATTTTCCAAGGCTGTTCGTTTTGATAGACGGCCTGACATTTTGATTGTGCATTTGGGGGGAACGATTTGGGAGTACGGCCTGTCAGAGAGATGATCAGGGACATACAGTTTGATTTTTTGAGGTTACAGGTATCGTTTCCTGGTGTGTTGATCGTGTGGTCGGATATTGTGTCTAGGAAGCGGTGGAGAGTGGCGAGATCTTTGAAGGGTATTAACAGAGCTAGGGTCAAGTTGAATAGGGCAGTATCGGGTTTCGTTTCCAGAAATGGGGGTATTAGCGTCAGGCATTTTGAATTGGAGTTGGGGGTGGGTAACTACTGGTTGGAGGACGGAGTTCATTTAAATGCGATTGGAATTGATTTGTGGACTTTGGCATTACAAAAAGGGGTTGAAAGGGCGTTGGTGGCGTTGGGGCACTCACGAGCCTGAGGTGGTCATGGCTGTTCGTGTGTGGTGGGGGGGTGGGGGTTCTTGGAGTTGACGCTGATTGGTTGGGGGAAGGAATTGGAACATAATTACAGGCAATTTAAAATGTTGTGGGGTTTGATCTGGCTTTTTGGTATGGGCTCTGGACGGGGTTTTACCCTGGGAGCTGTTGGTGGTTTTTCTCTTCCCGGAACGGGATGTACGGTGCCCTCGAGCTGGGATGCACGGCTGAGGGTAATATGGTGGTCGTTCTTCTTTTGTGGGGTTTTGCCAGATCTTTTAGCTCCAAGAACCCTCCCCTCAAATTTATATATTGTTGTATTAATGTTTATGTTATTTTTTGTTAATAAAAGTTGGCCGCTGTGGCCAAAATATCCAAAAAGAATGTAATTGGTTATGTTTTTATTTAAGGTGGAGTTCGGGATGGTGGGGCAGGTTTTGGTGGTTTAGGTTTATACACGAAGAAAAAGACCGTACTCGGCATACGCAGTCATGTGGCAGCCATGGATCCTAAAAATAAGAACTCACATATACAACTACCTGAGTGCTGTATAAAATGAAGACATAAGGAGACCAATCATTGATTTTAAACATATTTTATTAAATATAATCTTTACCTCTACCTAAGACCAATGATCCAGAAGAAGGCAAAAAACCTGGACACGTTCAGCCAATTTGTGTTACAGGGAAAAAATTCCTTCTTGACCCCGAGAAAAGGCGATCAGTTTGAGAACCCTGGACCAAGGCCATACTACAGCTAACTAACTGACATATATACAGCAATAATATTCAATATGGTGACTCGTTTCTGGATAGCAGATCTTCTTTGTCCTGGTAACTCGCCTCACCTGTCCTATTCAGATCAGACTCTGGAGCTCAGAGCTTGACTATGTTCATCTCCCCTGTAAAAAAACAGAACACTACCCCCCACAGAACACTATCCCCCCCACACACAGAACACTACCTCCCTACAAACACTACCCCTTAATATACAGACATAGGATTGTTGCATCATATCAGGACCATTATACAGTATACAGGTGGCAAACAAATAAAGTTGCACTCTGTAGTGCTAAAGCATGTAAATATGTATGTACTACTCCTTATACAGTTGGGTAAGACAGCAGTCACCTAAACAATATGATGTCATGATGCACTGATTCCAGGATTAGATCCATATAATCAGCATATAATGACATCATAAGACAACAAATATCATGTACAGACAATAAATGATTAACAAAAAACAATGGCGTGGCTCTCTTTAGATTCTTCAATCTTCCTTCCAGGATCCAGAATCTCTCCCTGGTAAGAAAGAAATAATATGAGGGGAAGTATCAGTATAAAACCTGTATTAAAGCCTCATAAATATATTGTACTTTATGCCAGATAAACAGGCCCCCTTTTCTCTGCAGTTTTAAGCTTAGACATAGAGACTTAAAAATGGTGTAATAAATTTGATTAAAAAAAACGCTGTAAATGCAGCTATATATAAGTTAACCCCTTCCTGACATCCGACGTACTATCCCGTCGAGGTGGGGTGGGCCCGTATGACCGCCGACGGGATAGTACGTCATAGCCGATCGGCCGCGCTCACGGGGGGAGCGCGGCCGATCGCGGCCGGGTGTCAGCTGCATATCGCAGCTGACATCCGACACTATGTGCCAGGAGTGGTCACGGACCGCTCCCGGCACATTAACCCCCGGCACACCGCGATCAAACATGATCGCG
This sequence comes from Ranitomeya variabilis, assembly GCF_051348905.1. Lineage (NCBI taxonomy): Eukaryota > Metazoa > Chordata > Amphibia > Anura > Dendrobatidae > Ranitomeya > Ranitomeya variabilis. The sequence continues at coordinate 114,364,982 of NC_135235.1, read as the reverse complement.
ATGTGCCGGCGGTGCAGGGAAGCATCGCGCAGGGAGGGGGCTCCCTGCGGGCTTCCCTGAGCCCCCCGCAGCAACGCGATGTGATCGCGTTGCTGCGAGGGTCTTACCTCCCTCCCTGCCTGCTCCAGACCCGTGATCCAAGATGGCCGCGGATCCGGGTCCTGCAGGGAGGGAGGTGGCTTCACAGACGCCTGCTCAGAGCAGGCACTGTGAAGCAGCCTGCACTTCTCCCAGATCGGTGATCTGTCAGAGTGCTATGCAAACTGGCAGATCACCGATCTGTATTGTCCCCCCCTGGGGCAAAGTAAAAAAGTAAAAAAAAAAATTTCCAAATGTGTAAAAAAAAAATAAAAAAAAATATTCCAAAATAATGAAAAAAAAAAAAAAATATTATTCCCATAAATACATTTCTTTATCTAAATAAAAAAAAAAACAATAAAAGTACACATATTTAGTATCGCCGCGTCCGTAACGACCCCACCTATAAAACTGCCCCACTAGTTAACCCCTTCAGTAAACACCGTAAGAAAAAAAAAAAAAAAACGAGGCAAAAAACAACGCTTTATTACCATACCGCCGAACAAAAAGTGGAATAACACGCGATCAAAAAGACTGATATAAATATCCATGGTACCGCTGAAAACGTCATCTTGTCCCGCAAAAAACAAGCCGCCATACAGCATCATCAGCAAAAAAATAAAAAAGTTATAGTCCTGAGAAAAAAGCGATACCAAAATAATTATTTTTTCTATAAAATAGTTTTTATCGTATAAAAGCGCCAAAACATAAAAAAATGATATAAATGAGATATCGCTGTAATCGTACTGACCCGAAGAATAAAACTGCTTTATCAATTTTACCAAACGCGGAACGGTATAAACGCCTCTCCCAAAAGAAATTCAGGAATTGCTGGTTTTTGGTCATTCTGCCTCACAAAAATCGGAATAAAAAGCGATCAAAAACGGTCACGTGTCCGAAAATGTTACCAATAAAAACGTCAACTCGTCCCGCAAAAAACAAGACCTCACATGACTCTGTGGAGCAAAATGTGGAAAAATTATAGCTCTCAAAATGTGGAGACGCAAAAACTTTTTTGCTATAAAAAGCGTCGCTGGTTTCACACTTGCGTTTTTGTCTGCAGCGTTTTTTACACAAAAAAACGCATGCGTTTTTTCCCTATATTTAACATTGAAAACGCATGCGTTTTTTTTGTACACGTTTGGTCGCGTTTTCAAACGCATGCGGTTTTTTTCTGCATGCGTTAATTTTCAGAAATACAACCTGCAGTATTTTCTTGGTGTTTTTAAGCACATGCGTTTGTTTGCGTTAAAAACGCATGCATTTTTAATCGAAAAAAAACAGAAAACACACTGAAAAGCCACCCACCACCATCAAGGTGATAAAGGGATCCAAACCCTAACCCTAACTCTACCCCTAACCTCACCCCTAACCGTTTAATGAACATTTTCTGACAGTCATAGTGCCACGTATTTCAGTGCCACGTATTTCAGTGCCATGTATTTCAGGGCAACGTATCACGTATTTCAGTGCCACGTGTTTCAGTGCCACGTATTTCAGTGCCACGTATCACGTATTTCAGTGCCACGTATCACGTATTTCAGTGCCACATATTTTAGTACCACGTATTTCAGTTGCACGTGTTTCAGTGCCACGTATTTCAGTGCCACGTATTTCAGTGCCACGTATTTCAGTGCCACGTATTTCAGTGCCACGTATCACGTATTTCAGTGCCACGTATTTAAGTGCCACGTATCACATATTTCAGTGCCACGTATTTAAGTGCCACGTATTTCAGTGCCACGTATTTCAGTGCCACGTATTTCAGTGCCACGTATTTCAGTGCCACGTATCACGTATTTCAGTGCCACGTGTTTCAGTGCCACGTATTTAAGTGCCACGTATCACATATTTCAGTGCCACGTATTTAAGTGCCACGTATTTAAGTGCCACGTATTTCAGTGCCACGTATTTCAGTGCCACGTATTTCAGTGCCACGTATTTCAGTGCCACGTATTTCAGTCATGTTTAGGGTTAGGGTTAGGGTTAGGGCTAGGGTTGGAGGTAAAGTTAGGGTTGGGGCTAAAGTTAGGGTTGGGGCTAAAGTTAGGGTTTGGATTACATTTACGTTTGGATTAGGGTTGGGATTAGAATTATGGGTGTGTCAGGGCTAGGGGTGTGGTTAGGGTTACCGTTGGGATTAGGGTTAGGGGTGTGTTTGGGTTAGGGTTTCAGGTAGAATTGGGGAGTTTCCACTGTCCAGGCACATCAGGGGCTCTCCAAGCGCGACATGGCGTCCAATCTCAATTCCAGCCAATTCTGCGTTGAAAAAGTAAAACAGTGCTCCTTCCCTTCCGAGCACTCCCGTGCGCCCAAAAAGGGGTTTACCCCAACATATGTGTTATCAGCGTACTCGGGACAAATTGAACAACAACTTCTGGGGTCCAAGCTCTCTTGTTATCCTTAGGAAAATAAAAATTTGGGGGGCTAAAAATCATTTTTGTGGGAAAAAAAAGATGTTTTATTTTCACGGCTCTGCGTTATAAACTGTAGTGAAACACTTGGGGGTTCAAAGTTCTCAAAACACATCTAGATAAGTTCCTTGGGAGGTCTAGTTTCCAATATGGGGTCACTTGTGGGGGGTTTGTACTGTTTGGGTACATCAGGGGCTCTGCAAATGCAACGTGACGCCTGCAGACCAATCCATTTAAGGCTGCATTCCAAATGGCGCTCCTTCCCTTCCGAGCTCTGTCATGCACCCAAACAGTGGTTCCCCCCACATATGGGGTATCAGCGTACTCAGGACAAATTGGACAACAACTTTTGGGGTCCAATTTATCCTGTTACCCTTGTGAAAATACAAAACTGGGGGCTAAAAAATCATTTTTGTGAAAAAAAAAAAGAATTTTTATTTTCACGGATTTGCGCTATAAACTTTATTGAAACACTTGGGGGTTCAAAGTTCTCAAAACACATCTAGATAAGTTCCTTGGGAGGTCTAGTTTCCAATATGGGGTCACTTGTGGGGGGTTTGTACTGTTTGGGTACATCAGGGGCTCTGCAAATGCAACGTGACGGCTGCTGACCAATCCATTTAAGTCTGCATTCCAAATGGCGCTCCTTCCCTTCCGAGCTCTGTCATGCGCCCAAACAGTGGTTCCCCCCCACATATGGGGTATCAGCGTACTCAGGACAAATTGGAAAACAAATTTTGGGGTCCAATTTATTCTGTTACCCTTGTAAAAATACAAAGCTGGGGGCTAAAAATCATTTTTGAGAAAAAAAAAAAAATTATTTTCACGGCTCTGCGTTATAATCTGTAGTGAAACACTTGGGGGTTCAAAGCTCTCAAAACACATCTAGATAAGTTCCTTAGGGGGTCTACTTTCCAAAATGGTGTCACTTGTAGGGAGTTTCAATGTTTAGGCACATCAGGGGCTCTCCAAACGCAACATGGCGTCCCATCTCAATTCCAGTCAATTTTGCATTGAAAAGTCAAATGGCGCTCCTTCCCTTCCAAGCTCTGCCATGCGCCCAAACAATGGTTTACACCCACATATGGGGTATCATCGTACTCAGGACAAATTGCACAACATTTTTTGGGGTCCAATTTCTTCTCTTACCCTTGGGAAAATAAAAAATTGGGGGCGAAAAGATCATTTTTGTGAAAAAATATGATTTTTTATTTTTACGGCTCTGCATTATAAACTTCTGTGAAGCACTTGGTGGGTCAAAGTGCTCACCACACATCTAGATAAGTTCCTTAGGGGGTCTACTTTCCAAAATGGTGTCACTTGTAGGGAGTTTCAATGTTTAGGCACATCAGGGGCTCTCCAAACGCAACATGGCGTCCCATCTCAATTCCAGTCAATTTTGCATTGAAAAGTCAAATGGCGCTCCTTCCCTTCCAAGCTCTGCCATGCGCCCAAACAATGGTTTACACCCACATATGGGGTATCAGCGTACTCAGGACAAATTGCACAACATTTTTTGGGGTCCAATTTCTTCTCTTACCCTTGGGAAAATAAAAAATTGGGGGCGAAAAGATCATTTTTGTGAAAAAATATGATTTTTTATTTTTACGGCTCTGCATTATAAACTTCTGTGAAGCACTTGGTGGGTCAAAGTGCTCACCACACATCAAGATAAGTTCCTTAGGGGGTCTACTTTCCAAAATGGTGTCACTTGTAGGGGGTTTCAGTGTTTAGGCACATCAGGGGCTCTCCAAACGCAACATGGCGTCCCATCTCAATTCCAGTCAATTTTGCATTGAAAAGTCAAATGGCGCTCCTTCCCTTCCAAGCTCTGCCATGCGCCCAAACAATGGTTTACACCCACATATGGGGTATCAGCGTACTCAGGACAAATTGCACAACATTTTTTGGGGTCCAATTTCTTCTCTTACCCTTGGGAAAATAAAAAATTGGGGGCGAAAAGATCATTTTTGTGAAAAAATATGATTTTTTATTTTTACGGCTCTGCATTATAAACTTCTGTGAAGCACTTGGTGGGTCAAAGTGCTCACCACACATCAAGATAAGTTCCTTAGGGGGTCTACTTTCCAAAATGGTGTCACTTGTAGGGGGTTTCAGTGTTTAGGCACATCAGGGGCTCTCCAAACGCAACATGGCGTCCCATCTCAATTCCAGTCAATTTTGCATTGAAAAGTCAAATGGCGCTCCTTTCCTTCCGAGCTCTGCCATACGCCCAAACAGTGGTTTACCCCCACATATGGGGTATCAGCGTACTCAGGACAAATTGTACAACAACTTTGGGGGTCTATTTTCTCCTGTTACCCTTGGTAAAATAAAACAAATTGGAGCTGAAATAAATTTTGTGTGAAAAAAAGTTAAATGTTCATTTTTATTTAAACATTCCAAAAATTCCTGTGAAACACCTGAAGGGTTAATAAACTTCTTGAATGTGGTTTTGAGCACCTTGAGGGGTGCAGTTTTTAGAATGGTGTCACACTTGAGTATTTTCTATCATATAGACCCCTCAAAATGACTTCAAATGAGATGTGGTCCCTAAAAAAAAATGGTGTTGTAAAAATGAGAAATTGCTGGTCAACTTTTAACCCTTATAACTCCGTCACAAAAAAAAATTTTGGTTCCAAAATTGTACTGATGTAAAGTAGACATGTGGGAAATGTTACTTATTAAGTATTTTGCGTGACATATCTCTGTGATTTAAGGGCATAAAAATTCAAAGTTGGAAAATTGCAAAATTTTCAAAATTTTCGCCAAATTTCCATTTTTTTCACAAATAAACGCAAGTTATATCGAATAAATTTTACCACTAACATGAAGTACAATATGTCACGAGAAAACAATGTCAGAATCGCCAAGATCCGTCAAAGCGTTCCAGAGTTATAGCCTCATAAAGGGACAGTGGTCAGAATTGTAAAAATTGGCCCGGTCATTAACGTGCAAACCACCCTTGGGGGTGAAGGGGTTAAATAAATAGTACAATAAAATGGTAAAAAAAAATAAAATAAATAGAAAGTAAATAAATAAATGTATTTTTCCCCAATGTATGTACACCAACCTCTGTCCCATGTGGGGGAATAATGGTACATTTTTTGCCCCAATAATCTTAAATTAAGGTGACAAAACCACCACCAACAATCTGTACTAGCTACAGATACCACTTGAAGTGTCACTGACCATAGTATCTACAGTTGTGTCTCCATCCGAGGTGCGATCTTTGTGCTGACCTCTCTGATGTCCCCATGTTTGCTGCACAGAACTCTTAGTGTCCAACATTCCGCTGTGTGACCTCACAAAGAACCTTCATCACCCAAGTCTAGAGATTCTACCAGCAAGGGCTGAAGAAATTTTAAACCTTACAGCCACAATCTGTAGACTTGGAGAGTTCATGTTGGCACTAAGTTCACTAAATTATATCCCTGTATGGATTCTTATTTACCTGTATCCTCAATCCAGGAACTTCCACTCTTCTCGTGTCCATCTCCTGAAATAAGAATCTTTGCTTTTGATCCTGGATCCTCCGCTCTCCACGTCTTCATCTCCTGAAATGGGAGTCTGTTTCCTCGATCCTGGATCCTGCGCTCTCCTCGTCTTCATCTCCCGAAATGAGAATCCGTGTCCTTGATCCTGGATCCTCCGCTCTCGTCATCTTTATCTTCTGAAATGAGCCTTTTCCCCTAGAACACCTGTTTGTATAGACCCACAGTCATTGTGACATCATGCGGTGAGGTAACAATGGCCTCCTGTATTTGATGATGTCACATATGACCATGAGTGATATCTCCACAGGTGTTAATTAATATTGATAAAAAGTAGTAATAATATGGCAGATCACATTGGTTAGCATCAAGGCTGGAGGAACCGGGCGATTAAGGAAAAGTTCTCAAAAGTAAAACGCCGGCCCGCGGTCATGTGACATGGGCGCTGATGAGCTGGATTAGTGACTCGCTTCTGGCGTGATCTGTTATGACCTGGTGGTTAAGGAGCAACTCTGATATGACCTGGTGGTTAAAACGAAACATAGGACAAGCTCTGAGGAGGTGGTAACTTTACTGTCCGCAACTCCTAATCCTAACACCAACACTAGAAATAGCCGTGGGATGTTCCTGTCACTCCCTAGACACCTCATCACAGCCTGAGAACTAACTACCCCTAACGATGGAAACAGAAAACTATCTTGCCTCAGAGAAATTCCCAAAAGGAAAGATAGCCCCCCACAAATATTGACTGTGAGTGAAGAGGGAAATGACATACACAGAAATGAAAACAGATTTTAGCAAAGGAGGCCAATTCTAATCTAGATAGACAGAAATAGGAAAGGATACTGTGCGGTCAGTATTAAAAACTCAAAATCCACGCAGAGTTTACAAAAATGATCTCCACACCGACTCACGGTGTGGAGGGGCAAATCTGCTTCCCCAGAGCTTCCAGCTAGCCTGAATATATCATAATGACAAGCTGGACAAAAAGAAACATAACAAGAGCTGAGCAATTAAGTCCAAAGCAAATGGACAACAAAGCACTAGCAAGAACTTATCTTTTGCTGAAATGGACAGGCCATCAGAGAAATTCAAGGAGAAATCAGAATCCAACCATGAAACATTGACAGCTGGCATGAACTAAAGACCAGAGCCAGGTTAAATAGCAAGGCCAGGAGAAATGATAAGTGAACGCAGCTGCTACAGCAAAACTCAAGGAGCAGCAGTTCCACTCAAAACCACCAGAGGGAGCCTGTTGTGAACTCTGTTCTTGGGCTCCCTCTTGTGGTCACGAGTGGTACTGTGTGAGTGCTATCTTTGGGCTCCCTCTGGTGGCTCTTTTTGTCATTCTGCGGGTCTGTGGCTGGGATCAGCTGTCTCGTCATCGGTTAGTTGGTTTCCTATTTAGCTCACCTGGACCGTCAGTTGTTGCCTGCTGTCAATGTATTCAGTGCTATTCTGATCTCTCCTGACTACATTCGCTAACAGTCTCTCCAACAGAAGCTAAGTTTCTGTTTGTTCATATTTTGCTCATCTGTGTTCTATATGTTTCTTTGTTTATGATTAGTGTTGAGCATTCTGATACCACAAGTATCGGGTATCGGCCGATACTTGCGGGTATCGGAATTCCGATACCGAGATCCGATACTTTTGTGATATCGGGAATCGGTATCGGGATTAATATCAATGTGTAAAAGAAAGAATTAAAATAAAAAATAGGGATATACTCACCTCTCCGACGCAGCCTGCACCTTACCGAGGGAACCGGCAGCCTTCTTTGCTTAAAATGTGCGCGTTTACTGCCTTCCGTGACATCACGGCTTCTGATTGGTCGCGTGCCGCCCATGTGACCGCGACGCGACCAATCACAACAAGCCGTGACGTAATTTCAGGTCCTGAATGCCTAATTCTAGGCATTCAGGATTTGAAAATTACATCACGGCTTGTGATTGGTCGCGTGCCGCCCATGTGACCGCGACGCGACCAATCAAAAGCCGTGATGTAATTTTCAAATCCTGAATGCCTAGAATTAGGCATTCAGGACCTGAAAATTACGTCACGGCTTGTTGTGATTGGTCGCGTCGCGGTCACATGGGCGGCACGCGACCAATCACAAGCCGTGACGTAATTTTCAAATCCTGAATGCCTAGAATTAGGCATTCAGGACCTGAAATTACGTCGCGGCTTGTTGTGATTGGTCGCGTCGCGGTCACATGGGCGGCACGCGACCAATCAGAAGCCGTGACGTCACGGAAGGCAGTAAACGCGCGCATTTTAAGCAAAGAAGGCTGCCGGTTCCCGCGATAAGGTGCAGGCTGTGTCGCAGAGGTGAGTATATCAATATTTTTATTTTAATTCTTTATTTTACACAGTAATATGGATCCCAGGGCCTGAAGGAGAGTTTCCTCTCCTTCAGACCCTGGGAACCATCAGGGATACCATCTGATACTTGAGTCCCATTGACTTGTATTGGTATCGGGTATCGGTATCGGATTAGATCCGATACTTTGCCAATATCGGCCGATATTTTCCGATACCGATACTTTCAAGTATCGGACGGTATCGCTCAACACTATTTATGATGAGTTCTGTCCAGCTTGCTAATATGTGATTTCCTCGCTTGCTGGTAGCTCTAGGGGGCTGAGTTTCTCCCCTCACACCGTTAGTTGGTGTGGGGGTTCGTGAACTCTCAGCATGGATATTTTGTATAGGGTTTTTTACTGACCGCACAGTTTCCTATCTATCTTCTGCTATCTAGTGATTAGCGGGCCTCATTTGCTAAATCTGTTTCATTTCTACGTTTGTATTTTCCCCTTAACTCACCATTATTATTTGTGGGGGGCTTTCTACATCTTTGGGGTATTTTCTCTGAGGCAAGTGAGGTCTTTGCTTTCTCTCTTTAGGGGTAGCTAGTTTCTCTGGCCATGAAGAGACATCTAGGATTTCAGGAATGTTCCACGGCTACTTTTAGTGTGTATTGGATAGGATCAGGATTGCGGTCAATCCAGTTACCACCTCCCTAGAGCTCGTTCTATGTTCAGTTACTTAGCTGGTCAGATCTGCGATCCTCAGCCACTAAGGATCATAACAGTAGCCCAAGGGCAGAAATCACAAAAGCACCATTCACAACCACAGGAGGGAGCCCAAGAACGGAATTCACAACAGTACCCCCCCCTTGAGGAGGGGTCACCGAACCCTCACCAGAGCCCCCAGGCCGATCAGGACGAGCCAAGTGAAAAGCACGAACCAAATCGGCAGCATGGACATCGGAGGCAACCACCCAAGAATTATCCTCCTGGCCATAACCCTTCCACTTGACCAGATACTGAAGCTTCCGCCTTGAAAAACGAGAATCCAAAATCTTCTCCACCACATATTCCAACTCCCCCTCAACCAACACTGGAGCAGGAGGATCAACAGAGGGAACCATGGGCGCCACATATCTCCGCAACAAAGATCTATGGAACACATTATGAATGGAAAAAGAAGCTGGAAGGGCCAAACGAAAAGACACTGGATTGATAATTTCAGAAATCTTATAAGGACCAATAAAGCGAGGCTTGAACTTGGGGGAAGAAACCTTCATAGGAACATGACGAGAAGACAACCAGACCAAATCCCCAACATGAAGCCGGGGACCAACACACCGACGACGGTTAGCAAAACGTTGAGCCTTTTCCTGAGACAACGTTAAATTATCCACCACATGAGTCCAAATCTGCTGTAACCTGTCCACCACAGAATCCACACCAGGACAGTCAGAAGGCTCAACCTGCCCCGAAGAAAAACGAGGATGAAAACCAAAGTTACAAAAGAAAGGCGAAACCAAAGTAGCCGAACTAGCCCGATTATTAAGGGCAAACTCGTCCAACGGCAAGAAGGTCACCCAATCATCCTGATAAGCAGACACAAACCATCTCAAATAGGTTTCCAAGGTCTGATTGGTTCGCTCAGTTTGGCCATTTGTCTGAGGATGAAATGCTGAAGAAAAAGACAAATCAATGCCCATTCTAGCACAAAAGGACCGCCAAAACCTAGAAACAAACTGGGAACCTCTGTCAGAAACAATATTCTCCGGAATGCCATGCAAACGAACCACATGCTGAAAAAATAATGGAACCAAATCAGAGGAGGAAGGCAACTTAGGCAAAGGTACCAAATGGACCATCTTAGAAAACCGGTCACAAACCACCCAGATGACAGACATCTTCTGAGAAACAGGAAGATCAGAAATAAAATCCATGGAAATATGCGTCCAGGGCCTCTCAGGGATAGGCAAAGGCAAAAGCAACCCACTAGCAAGGGAACAGCAAGGCTTGGCCCGGGCACAAGTCCCACAGGACTGCACAAAAGAACACACATCCCGCGACAAGGAAGGCCACCAAAAGGACCTAGCAACCAAATCTCTGGTACCAAAAATCCCAGGATGACCAGCCAATACTGAACAATGAACCTCAGAAATTACCTTGCTAGTCCATCTATCAGGAACAAACAGTTTCCCCACTGGACAGCGGTCAGGTTTATCAGCCTGAAACTCCTGGAGCACCCGCCGCAAATCAGGGGAGATGGCAGAAAGAATCACCCCCTCCTTGAGAAGACAAGCCGGCTCAAGGACTCCCGGAGAATCAAGCAAAAAACTCCTAGAAAGGGCATCAGCCTTCACATTCTTAGATCCCGGAAGATACGAGACCACAAAATCAAAACGGGAGAAAAACAGAGACCATCGAGCTTGTCTAGGATTCAACCGCTTGGCAGACTCGAGGTAAATCAGATTCTTATGATCGGTCAAGACCACAACGCGATGCTTGGCTCCCTCAAGCCAATGTCGCCACTCCTCAAATGCCCACTTCATAGCCAATAACTCCCGATTGCCGACATCATAATTACGCTCAGCAGGCAAAAATTTTCTGGAGAAGAAAGCACACGGTTTCATCAAAGAGCCATCAGAACTTCTCTGAGACAAAACAGCCCCTGCCCCAATCTCAAAAGCGTCAACCTCAACCTGAAAAGGGAGAGAAACATCCAGCTGACGCAACACAGGGGCAGAAATAAAGCGACGTTTAAGCTCCTGAAAGGCCTCAACAGCCGCAGAGGACCAATTCATCACATCAGTGCCTTTCTTCGTCAAATCGGTCAGAGGCTTAACCACACTGGAAAAATTAGCAATGAAGCGGCGATAAAAATTAGCGAAGCCCAAAAATTTCTGAAGGCTCTTCACAGATGTGGGTTGAGTCCAATCATGAATGGCCTGGACTTTAACAGGGTCCATTTCAATAGCCGAGGGAGAAAAAATTAAGCGAAAAAAAAAGAAACCTTCTGAACTCCAAAGAGGCACTTAGACTCCTTTACAAACAACGCATTAGCACGAAGGACCTGAAATACCATCCTGACCTGCTTCACATGAGACTCCAAATCATGGAAAAAAACTAAATATCATCCAAATATACAATCATGAATTTATCCAGATAATTCCGGAAGATATCATGCATAAAGGACTGAAACACAGATGGAGCATTAGAGAGCCCGAATGGCATCACAAGGTATTCAAAATGGCCTTCGGGCATATTAAATGCTGTTTTCCATTCATCACCCTGTTTAATACGAACAAGATTATACGCCCCTCGAAGATCAATCTTGGTAAACCAAATAACCCCCTTAATCCGAGCAAACAAATCGGAAAGCAAAGGTAAGGGGTACTGGAATTTGACCGTGATCTTATTGAGAAGGCGATAATCTATACAGGGCCTCAAGGAGCCGTCCTTCTTGGCAACAAAAAAGAACCCCGCTCCCAACGGTGACGAGGACGGGCGAATATGCCCCTTCTCCAAAGACTCCTTTACATAACTCCGCATAGCGGCATGCTCTGGCACAGACAGGGAACTTACAGCCAGGAATCAAATTAATAGCACAATCACAGTCCCTATGAGGAGGTAGGGAACTGGACTTGGGCTCATCAAATATATCCTGGAAATCCGACAAAAACTCAGGAACTTCAGAAGAAGGGGAAGAGGAAATTGACATCAAAGGATATCACTATGTATCCCTTGACAACCCCAACTAGTCACAGACATAGATTTCCAATCCAGCACTGGATTATGTACCTGTAACCATGGAAAACCCAGCACAACAACATCATGCAAATTATGCAACACCAAAAAGCGAATATTTTCCTGATGTGCTGGAGCCATGTACATGGTCAACTGTGTCCAATACTGAGGTTTATTCTTGGCCAATGGCGTAGCATCAATCCCCCTTAAGGGAATAGGGCTCTGCAAAGGCTCCAAGGAAAAACCACAGCGTTTGGGAAATTCTAAGTCCATTAAGTTCAGGGCAGCGCCAGAATCCACAAATGCCATAACAGAAAAGTACGACAATGAGCAAATCAGGGTAACAGACAAGAGAAATTTAGGCTGTACAGTACTAATGGTAACAGACCTAGCGACCCTCTTAGTACACTTTGGACAATCAGAAATAGCATGAGTAGAGTCACCACAGTAAAAGCGCAGCCCATTCTGACGTCTGAATTCCTGCCGTTCTGCTTTAGTCAAAATCCTATCACATTGCATAGGCTCAGGACTCTGCTCAGAAGACACCGCCATATGGTGCACCACCTTGCGCTCGTGCAGGCGCCGATCAATCTGAATGGCTAAAGACATTGATTCGTTCAAACCAGCAGGCGTGGGGAACCCCACCATAACATCTTTAACCCCTTAAGCCCCGAGGGTGGTTTGCACGTTAATGACCGGGCCAATTTTTACAATTCTGACCACTGTCCCTTTATGAGGTTATAACTCTGGAACGCTTAAACGGATCTTGGCGATTCTGACATTCTTTTCTCGTGACATATTGTACTTCATGTTAGTGGTAAAATTTCTTCGATATAACTTGCGTTTATTTGTGAAAAAAACGAATATTTGGCGAAAATTTTGAAAATTTCGCAATTTTCCAACTTTGAATTTTTATGCCCTTAAATCACAGACATATGTCACACAAAATACTTAATAAATAACATTTCCCACATGTCTACTTTACATCAGCACAATTTTGGAACCAAAATTTTTTTTTGTGACGGAGTTATAAGGGTTAATAGTTGACCAGCAATTTCTCATTTTTACAACACCATTTTTTTTGAGGGACCACATCTCATTTGAAGTCATTTTGACGGGTCTATATGATAGAAAATACCCAAGTGTGACACCATTCTAAAAACTGCACCCCTCAAGGTACTCAAAACCACTTTCAAGAAGTTTATTAACCCTTCAGGTGTTTCACAGGAATTTTTGGAATGTTTAAATAAAAATGAACATTTAACTTTTTTTCACACAAAATTTATTTCAGCTCCAATTTGTTTTATTTTACCAAGGGTAACAGGAGAAAATAGACCCCAAAAGTTGTTGTACAATTTGTCCTGAGTACGCTGATACCCCATATGTGGGGGTAAACCACAGTTTGGGCGCATGGCAGAGCTTGGAAGCAAAGGAGCGCCATTTGACTTTTCAATGCAAAATTGACTGGAATTGAGATGGGACGCCATGTTGCATTTGGAGAGCCCCTGATGTGCCTAAACATTGAAACCCCTAACAAGTGACACGATTTTGGAAAGTAGACCCCCTAAGGAACTTATCTAGATGTGTGGTGAGCACTTTGACCCAACAAGTGCTTTACAGAAGTTTATAATGCAGAGCCGTAAAAATAAAAAATCATATTTTTTCACAAAAATTATCTTTTCACCCCCAATTTTTTATTTTCCCAAGGGTGAGAGAAGAAATTGGACCCCAAAAATTGTTGTGCAATTTGTCCTGAGTACGCTGATACCCCATATGTGGGTGTAAACCATTGTTTGGGCGCAGGGCAGAGCTCGGAAGGGAAGGAGCGCCATTTGACTTTTCAATGCAAAATTGACTGGAATTGAGATGGGACGCCATGTTGCATTTAGAGAGCCCTTGATGTGCCTAAACATTGAAACCCCTAACAAGTGACACCATTTTGGAAAGTAGACCCCCTAAGGAACTTATCTAGATGTGTGGTGAGCACTTTGACCCAACAAGTGCTTTACAGAAGTTTATAATGCAGAGCCGTAAAAACAAAAAATCATATTTTTTCACAAAAATGATCTTTTCACCCCCAATTTTTTATTTTCCCAAGGGTAAGAGAAGAAATTGGACCCCAAAAATTGTTGTGCAATTTGTCCTGAGTACACTGATACCCCATATGTGGGTGTAAACCATTGTTTGGGCGCAGGGCAGAGCTCAGAAAGGAAGGAGCGCCATTTGACTTTTCAATGCAAAATTGACTGGAATTGAGATGGGACGCCATGTTGCGTTTGGAGAGCCCCTAATGTGCCTAAACATTGAAACCCCCCACGAGTGACACCATTTTGGAAAGTAGACCCCCTAAGGAACTTATCTAGATGTGTTTTGAGAGCTTTGAACCCCCAAGTGTTTCACTACAGTTTATAACGCAGAGCCGTGAAAATAAAAATTATTTTTTTTTTTCACAAAAATGATTTTTTAGCCCCCAGTTTTGTATTTTCACAAGGGTATCCGGATAAATTGGACCCCAAAAGTTGTTGTCCAATTTGTCTGGAGTACGCTGATACCCCATTTGTGGGGAGGGACCACTGTTTGGGCGCATGACAGAGCTCGGAAGGGAAGGAGCGCCATTTGGAATGCAGACTTAAATGGATTGGTCTGCAGGCGTCACGTTGCATTTGCAGAGCCCCTGATGTACCCAAACAGTACAAACCCCCTACAAGTGACCCCATATTGGAAACTAGACCCCCCAAGGAACTTATCTAGATGTGTTGTGAGAACTTTGAACCCCCAAGTGTTTCACTACAGTTTATAACGCAGAGCCGTGAAAATAATTTTTTTTTTTTTTTTCACAAAAATGAAATTTAGCCCCCAGTTTTGTATTTTCACAAGGGTATCAGGATAAATTGGACCCTAAAAGTTGTTGTCCAATTTGTCCTGAGTACGCTGATACCCCCTATGTGGGGGGGAACCACTGTTTGGGCGCATGACAGAGCTCGGAAGGGAAGGAGCGCCATTTGGAATGCAGACTTAAATGGATTGGTCTGCAGGCGTCACGTTGCATTTGCAGAGCCCCTGATGTACCCAAACAGTACAACCCCCCCACAAGTGACCCCATATTGGAAACTAGACCCCCCAAGGAACTTATCTAGATGTGTTGTGAGAACTTTGAACCCCCAAGTGTTTCACTACAGTTTATAACGCAGAGCCGTGAAAATAAAAATTATTTTTCTTTTTCACAAAAATGATTTTTTAGCCCCCAGTTTTGTATTTTCACAAGGGTATCAGGATAAATTGGACCCCAAAAGTTGTTGTCCAATTTGTCTGGAGTACGCTGATACCCCATTTGTGGGGAGGGACCACTGTTTGGGCGCATGACAGAGCTCGGAAGGGAAGGAGCGCCATTTGGAATGCAGACTTAAATGGATTGGTCTGCAGGCGTCACGTTGCATTTGCAGAGCCCCTGATGTACCCAAACAGTACAAACCCCCCACAAGTGACCCCATATTGGAAACTAGACCCCCCAAGGAACTTATCTAGATGTGTTGTGAGAACTTTGAACCCCCAAGTGTTTCACTACAGTTTATAACGCAGAGCCGTGAAAATAATTTTTTTTTTTTTTTCACAAAAATGAAATTTAGCCCCCAGTTTTGTATTTTCACAAGGGTATCAGGATAAATTGGACCCTAAAAGTTGTTGTCCAATTTGTCCTGAGTACGCTGATACCCCCTATGTGGGGGGGAACCACTGTTTGGGCGCATGACAGAGCTCGGAAGGGAAGGAGCGCCATTTGGAATGCAGACTTAAATGGATTGGTCTGCAGGCGTCACGTTGCATTTGCAGAGCCCCTGATGTACCCAAACAGTACAAACCCCCCACAAGTGACCCCATATTGGAAACTAGACCTCCCAAGGAACTTATCTAGATGTGTTGTGAGAACTTTGAACCCCCAAGTGTTTCACTACAGTTTACAACGCAGAGCCGTGAAAATAAAACATATTTTTTTTCCCACAAAAATGATTTTTAGCCCCCCAAATTTTTATTTTCCCAAGGATAACAAGAGAACTTGGACCCCAGAAGTTGTTGTTCAATTTGTCCCTAGTACGCTGATACCCCATATGTTGGGGTAAACCCCTTTTTGGACGCACGGGAGAGCTCGGAAGGGAAGGAGCACTGTTTTACTTTTTCAACGCAGAATTGGCTGGAATTGAGATTGGACGCCATGTCGCGTTTGGAGAGCCCCTGATGTGCCTGAACAGTGGAAACTCCCCAATTCTACCTGAAACCCTACCCCTAACCTCACCCCTAACCGTTTACTGAACATTTTCTGACAGTCATAAGTGCCACGTATATAAGTGCCACGTATATAAGTGCCACGTATATAAGTGCCACGTATATAAGTGCCACGTATATAAGTGCCACGTATTTAAGAGCCACGTATTTAAGTGCCATGTATTTAAGTGCCACGTATTTCAGTGCCACGATATTTCAGTGCCACGTATTTCAGTGCCACGTATTTCAGTGCCACGTATTTCAGTGCCACGTATTTCAGGCACTGAAAAATACGTGGCACGTAAATACTTCAGTGCCACGATATTTCAGTGCCACGATATTTCAGTGCCACGTATTTCAGTGCCACGTATTTCAGGCACTGAAAAATACGTGGCACGTAAATACGTGGCACGTAAATACGTGGCACTTAAATACGTGGCACTTAAATACGTGGCACTTAAATACGTGGCACTTATATACGTGGCCACTGAAATATCGTGGCACTTATATACGTATATACGTATATAAACGTATATTTCAGTGCCACGTATTTCAGTGCCACGTATTTCAGGTTAGGGGTAGGGTTAGGGTTAGGGTTTTTTGTTTTTTTCTTGTTTTCTTGTGTTTTTCTATAAAAACGCATGCGTTTTACCGCGTTTACATGCATTTTTCACACATGCGGTTTTTTAAAAAAACGCATGCAGATAAAAACGCAAGTGTGAAACCAGACTAAAAGACGCTTTTTATAGCAAAAAAGTTTTTGCGTCTCCACATTTTGAGACCTATAATTTTTCCACATTTTGGTCCACAGAGTCATGTGAGGTCTTGTTTTTTGCGGGACGAGTTGACGTTTTTATTGGTAACATTTTCGGACACGTGACCATTTTTTATCACTTTTTATTCCGATTTTTGTGAGGCAGAATAACCAAAAACCAGCTATTCATGAATTTCTTTTGGGAGAGGCGTTTATACCGTTCTGCGCTTGGTAAAATTGATAAAGCAGTTTTATTCGTCGGGTCAGTACGATTACAGCGATACCTCATTTATATCATTTTTTTATGTTTTGACGCTTTTATACGATAAAAACTATTTTATAGAAAAAATAATTATTTTGGCATCGCTTTATTCTGAGGACTATAACTTTTTTATTTTTTTGCTGATGATGCTGTATGACGGCTCGTTTTTTGCGGAACAAGATGACGTTTTCAGCGGTAACATGGTTATTTATATCCGTCTTTTTGATCGCGTGTTATTCCACTTTTTGTTCGGCGGTATGGTAATAAAGCGTTGTTTTTTGCCTCGTTTTTTTTTTTTTTTTCTTACAGTGTTTACTGAAGGGGTTAACTAGTGGGCCAGTTTTATAGGTTGGGTCGTTACGGACGCGGCGATACTAAATATGTGTACTTTTATTGTTTTTGTTTGTTTTTTTTAGATAAAGAAATGTATTTATGGGAATAATATTTTTTTTTTATTATTATTTATTTAGGAATTTTTTTTTTTTTTTTTTTACACATGTGGAAATTTTTTTTTTAACTTTTTTACTTTGTCCCAGGGGGGGACATCACAGATCGCAGATCTGATAGTGTGCACAGCACTCTATCAGATCTGCGATCATACTTTCATCGGAGCAGGCTGCAGCTTTCATCTGCAGCCTGCTCCGACCCGGAAGTGCTCCCTGCAGGACCCGGATACAGCCCCTCGGCCATTTTGGATCCGGGGCCTGCAGGGAGAAGACGTTCGGTACGAGGTGAGTACATCACCTTGTACCGATCGTCTCAGGGAAGCACGCAGGGAGCCCCCTCCCTGCGCGATGCTTCCCTGTACCGCCAGTACACCGCGATCATGTTTGATCGCGGTGTGCCGGGGGTTAATGTGCCGGGGGCGGTCCGTGACCGCTCCTGGCACATAGTGCCGGATGTCAGCTGCGATATGCAGCCGACACCCGGCCGCGATCGGCCGCGCTCCCCCCGTGAGCGCGGCCGATCGCGTATGACGTACTATCCCGTCACCGGGAATTAAGGCCCACCCCACCTCGACGGTATAGTACGTCATACGGGCTTAAGGGGTTAAGGGCTTCAGAAAGACCCTTCCTGAAAATCGCTGCCAGGGCATACTCATTCCATTTTGTGAGCACAGACCACTTTCTAAATTTCTGGCAGTATACTTCAGCTGCTTCCTGACCCTGACACAGAGCCAGCAAGGTTTTTTCTGCCTGATCCACAGATTTAGGCTTGTCATACAGCAATCCGAGCGCTTGAAAAAATGCGTCTACATTGAGCAATGCAGGATTTCCTGGCTCAAGGGAGAATGTCCAGTCCTGCGGGTCGCCACGCAGCAGAGAAATGACAATCTTCACCTGCTGAATGGGGTCACCAGAGGAACGGGGCCTCAGAGCAAAAAACAACCTGCAGTTATTTTTAAAGTTCAAAAATTTAGATCTATCCCCAGAAAACAAATCAGGAATAGGAATTCTAGGCTCTAAAACCGGAGTCTGGACACCATAATCTTGGATACTCTGTACCCTTGCAGCGAGTTGATCCACACGCAAGGACAGACCCTGAACCTCCATATCAGCACCAGAATCCTGAACCACCCAGAGATTAAGGGGAAAAAAAAGACAAAACAGGCTGCAAAGGAAAAAAAAAGACTCAGAACTTTCTTTTCCCTCTTTTGAGATGCATTCAACACATTGTGGGCCAGCTGTACTGTTATGACCTGGTGGTTAAGGAGCAACACTGATATGACCTGGTGGTTAAAACGAAACATGGGACAAGCTCTGAGGAGGTGGTAACTTTACTGACCGCAACTCCTAATCCTAACACCAACACTAGAAATAGCCGTGGTATGTTCTTGTCACTCCCTAGACACCTCGTCACAGCCTGAAAACTAACTACCCCTAAAGATTGAAACAGAAAACTATCTTGCCTCAGAGAAATTCCCAAAAGGAAAGATACCCCCCCACAAATATTGACTGTGAGTGAAGAGGGAAATGACATACACAGAAATGAAAACAGATTTTAGCAAAGGAGGCCAATTCTAATCTAGATAGACAGAAATAGGAAAGGATACTGTGCGGTCAGTATTAAAAACTCAAAATCCACGCAGAGTTTACAAAAATGATTTCCACACCGACTCATGGTGTGGAGGGGCAAATTTGCTTCCCCAGAGCTTCCAGCTAGCCTGAATATATCATAATGACAAGCTGGACAAAAAGAAACATAACATGAGCTGAGCAATTAAGTCCAAAGCAAATGGACAACAAAGCACTAGCAAGAACTTATCTTTTGCTGAAATGGACAGGCCATCAGCGAAATTCAAGGAGAGATCAGAATCCAACCATGAAACATTGACAGCTGGCATGAACTAAAGACCAGAGCCAGGTTAAATAGCAAGGCCAGGAGAAACGATAAGTGAACGCAGCTGCTACAGCAAAACTCAAGGAGCAGCAGTTCCACTCAAAACCACCAGAGGGAGCCCAAGGGCAGAACTCACAAAAGTACCATTCATAACCACAGGAGGGAGCCCAAGAACGGAATTCACAACACTCCATACAGAATAATGGACCCCATGTAATGCTCCATACAGAATAATAGACCCCATATAATGCAGGATACAGAATAATGGGCTGTGATGCTCGCCACAACCCACGGACAGGCCATATGTCAGCTAAGGCAGATGTTCCATGGTCAATACCAAAAGAGTATGTAGAAAACCAAGGGAAAAAACAAGCTCATAAGTCAGGTCACATTCCAGGGTCAGGATACCAGAGAAATAATGGATAAGCAAAGGAGCAATAACAAACGGGTAGTCAGAACACGGTCCAAAGGTCAGCAGCAGAATATCTGAACTAACAGGACAAGGATCAGGCGAACACACACCTGAGAGCACAAGCTTAGAACAAGCTTTGGACTAGCAGTGATCTGGCCCAGACAGCTCACCTAAATAGCAGGGCAATTACCAAGAACAGGGACACACCTGTGGAAATCTGCACCTCCCAGTCTCAGATGGGTCAACCGAGCTGTCAATAAAAGCACTGACAGCTCAGCACACCTGAGTACAGGATAGGATGACAGAGCTGTCTATCACTGAGTCCCAGACACTCTGAGCAGAGGAATCATGACATGGGCCTCATATAATGCTCCATACAGAATAATGGACTCCATATAATGCTCCATACAGAATAAGGGAACCTGTTGTGAATTCTGCTCTTGGGCTCCCTCCGGTGGTTGTAAGTGGTACTGCTGCTCCTTTGGATATCAGCAGTCAACAGGTGCTTTCACTTACTACCAATTCTGACTGGGCTATTTATTCTGGCTATATCCTTTAGTCAGTGCCAGTTGTCCATGGTTTTTGGAGGATTCACATCTCTGCTTGGTTTCTCCTGCTATACTGTCCAAGTCATCAAAGATAAGTCCTGGCTTTGTTCTTTGCAGTCCACATGCTGTGGACCTTGTAGCTCAGTGCATTTCTCTATGTTTTTTTTCCTGTCCCGCTTTGTCTGTGTAAGGATTTATTCAGCCAAGCTGGTAGCTCTGGAGATGCAGAGTTACCCTCCATGCCTTTAGTTAGGTGTGGAGATTTTTGTATTCTCTGTGGTGGATATTTTGTAGTATTTTAATACTGACAGCACAGTACTCTGTCCTGTCCTTTTCTGTTTAGCTAGCCTGGCCTCCTTTGCTAAATTCTGTTTTCAGTCTGCGTATGTAATTTCCCTCTCCTCTCACAGTCAATATTTGTGGGGGGCTGTCTATCCTTTGGGGATTTTCTCTGAGGCAAGATAGTTTTCCCGTTTCTTTCTTTAGGGGTAATTAGTCCTCAGGCTGTGACGAGGTGTCTAGGGAGTGACAGGAACATCCCACGGCTACTTCTAGTTGCGGTGTTAAGTTCAGGGTCTGCGGTCAGTATAGTTACCACCTTCTCCAGAGCACGTCTCATACTGCTCCTAGGCCACCAGATCATAACAGGAACCCATATAATGCTCCATACAGAATAATGGACTCCATATAATGCTCATAATGCTCCATACAGAATGGGCCCCATATAATGCTTCTTACAGAATAATGGGCTCCATATAATGCTCGATATAGAATAATTGGTCCCATATAATGCTCTTTATAGAACATGGGGAACATTATAGTTTTCCTTATTTTCCACATTCTTTAAATAAAACTGGCTTGTTTTAGTTTCTGGTATTTTGATTTCACTGAACTTAATTGATATACTTAGGTGTGGATTACATGTGTTTTTTACGTGTTCGGCTGCGGAAATGCACAAAAAATGTATGTGCACTTTTTAACTTTGAATTCACCACATCTAATGTTACCCTATGGGGAAAATCTACACAGAAAACTCAGCGCGCCCTCAAGAGTAATTGATATGCTGCAGATTCGAAAAATGCACCACAGATGAGTTTACGCAGTGTAAATATTGAGCACAGTGGGCATGAGACCTCTAGAAATCCAACCCACATTGCTGGAACTGTAAAACCTTGCATTTTTGATGTAAAGAAAACACAGCGTCAAATACGCTATAATAGCTCACAGTGGGAACATAGCCTTAGACGTTTTTGTCTTTTTATCTCCTAATATAGTAGATCTCTCTACAGTGTATATTATCCACCACTGCATTAGATGTATCTAACATCCACTAAGGATATTGACTGTCCTGTAATTTATTGATCATTGTCTGCAGTATCCCCCTCCCAAACTAACAACACATCATCTATAAATCGTCCATACCATTTAATATTGGAGGGAAAATTATTTCTGGTAGAAGTAAAAATAAATAATTCCTCCCATATGGACACAAAGATTATGGGGTTAATGACATGCACAAGTTGTAACATCCAGTATATCGGTTGTTTTACGGGAGCTCTAAAAATACGCATCAAGAGACATATCTCAGATGCAATGAATAAATTAAGTTTTAACAGTTCAGCAGCTTCCAAACACCTTATTGATAAATATAAAATAAATAATGGCAGCACTGACACCTATAGAGTCATAGGTGTAGAGATGGTTAATAAGCTTATCAGGGACGGTGACCACAGAAGAAAACGTATGAACAAAAAATCATGGCGGATCTATGTTCTACAAACCAAGGTTCCTAGTGGTAGAATTTGATGCACAACATTATTTATCCTTTTGAATAGATTAGGTAAGGTTGTTTTCATTGATTCATCTTTTTCATTGTTGCTGTGATTTTTTCTTTATTCTTGTATTTTTTCTCTTTTCTTTTATATTCTATGTTGTTTATTGTTTTGAGGGTGTCATGTGATTTCACAGGAAATGAATTAAATATGAGCCATGTTTTTATCTGTATATGGCAATGACTTAAGGACTGTGTCTGAAACACATATGCTTTATTCAATGGTGGTGGAAGATTTTTTTTCTATATGGATTTTAATATGTCCAAATAAATTAAAGGATTCTTTTGTTGGAATCTTGCTTTCTTCTGCATCTTGCACCTTGCAGTACCACAAGTCTCCATGCAATTGGTATCCTTATCCTGCAGGTGAGCTGACCTTCTCTTTCTATCCATTGCTAATACCACTCTATACTCAGGTGGTCTCTTTAATCCTTTCCTAGTAATAGGATGCAATAGCAGGGCCTATGTCATGTTCCCATGTATGAAGTGAGCTCAGAAGCTAAGCCACACAATAATCGCCAAATGCCGGCTGTGTTACACACGTGGTAAAAATTGTTGGTACCCCTCGTTTAATGACAGAAAAACTCAAAATGGTCACAGAAATAACTTCAATCTGACAAAAGTAATAATAAATAAAAGATCTATGAAAATAAACAAATGAAAGTCAGACATTGATTTTCAACAATGCTTCCACAGAATAAAAAAAAAATAAAACTCATGAAATATGCCTGTACAGAAATGATGGTAACCCTGAAAATAATTTGACAAAGGGGACATGTTAAATTAAGGTGTGCCCACTAACTAGCATCACAGGTGTCTACAGTCTTGGAATCAGTGAGTGGGCCTGTATATAGGGCTACAGATACTCACTGCGCTCTTTGGTGACATGGTGTGTATCACACTCAACATGGACCACAGGAAGCGAAGGAAAGAGTTGTCTCAGGTGATTAGAAAGAAAATTATAGACAAACATGTTAAAGGTAAAAGTTATAAGACCATCTCCAAGCAGCTTGATGTTCCTGTGACTACAGTTGCACATATTATTCAGAAATTTAAGAGCCATGGGACTGTAGCCAACCTCACTGGACGTGGCCGCATGAGGAAAATTGAGGACAAATCAAAGAGACGGATAATACGAATGGTAACAAAGGAGCCCAGAAAAACCTCTAAACAGATTAAAAGTGAGCTTCAAGCTCAAGGAACATCAGTGTCAGATTGCATCATCCTTCGTTGTATGAGCCAAAGTGGACTTCATGGGAGATGACCCAGGAGGACACCATTGTTGAAAAAAAAATCATAAAAAAGTCAGACTGGAATTTGTCAAACTACATGTTGGCAAGCCACAAAGCTTCAGGGAGAATGTCCTATGGATATATGAGACAAAAATTTAGCTTTTTCTCAACGCACATCTATGTTCACAGATGGAAAAATGAAGCACATCAAGAAATGAACACTGTCCCTACTGTGAAACATGGAGGAGGCTCTGTTATGTTCTGGTGCTGCTTTTCTGCATCTGACACAGGATGTCTAGAATATGTGCAGGGTACAATGAAATCTCAAGACTATCAAGGGATTCTAGAGAGAAATCTGCTGCCCAGTATCAAAAACCTTGGACTCAGTTGCAGGTCATGGGTCTTGCAACAGGATAATGACCCAAAACACAGCTAAAAACACCCAAGAATGGCTAAGAGGAAAACATTGGATTTTGCTGAAGTGGCCTTCTATGAGCCCTGACCTAAATCCTATTGAGAGTCTTTGGAAAGAGCTGAAACATGCCATCTGGAAAAGGCAACCTTCAAACACGAGACAACTGGAGCAGTTTGCTCTTGAGGAGTGGGCCAAAATACCTTATGAGAGATGCAGACATCTCATTGACAGTTACAGGAATTGTTTGATTGCAGTGATTGCCTCAAAAATGTGTGCAACAAAATATTAAGTTAAGGGTACCATCATTTCTGTCCAGGCCAATTTCATGATTTTTTTTTTAACCCCTTCCCGACATGTGACGGTATAGTACGTCACATGTCGGGACCCCCGCTTTGATGTGCGCTCCGGCGGTGAGCGCACATCAAAGTCGCGACATGTCAGCTGTTTTTTACAGCTGACATGTGCGCGCAATAGCGGCGGGTGAAATCGCGATCACCCGCCGCTATTAACTAGTTAAATGCCGCTGTCAAACGCAGACAGCGGCATTTAACTACCGCATCCGGCCGTGCGGCCGGATATGAGCGCATCGCCGACCCCCGTCACATGATCGGGGGTCGGCGATGTGTCAGGAAGGTAACCATAGAGGTCCTTGAGA
Organism: Ranitomeya variabilis; assembly: GCF_051348905.1. NCBI lineage: Eukaryota > Metazoa > Chordata > Amphibia > Anura > Dendrobatidae > Ranitomeya > Ranitomeya variabilis. Next base: position 114,340,243 of record NC_135235.1, on the reverse strand, counting down.
CCTCTATGGTTACTGATTGCCGGTGGCTGTGAGCGCCACCCTGTGGTCGGCGCTCACAGCACACCTGCAAATCTGCTGTGTAGCAGCGATCTTATGATCGGTGCTGCATAGCAGAGCCGATCGGGCTGTGCCTGCTTCTAGCCTCCCATGGAGGCTATAGAAGCATGGCAAAAGTAAAAAAAAAAAGTTTTTAAAAATGTGAAAAAAATAAAAAAAATATAAAAGTTTAAATCACCCCCCTTTCGCCCCAATCAAAATAAATCAATAAAAAAAAAAAACAACCTACACATATTTGGTATCGCCGCGTTCAGAATCGCCCGATCTATCAATAAAAAAAAAGCATTAACCTGATCGCTATATGGCGTAATGAGAAAAAAATTCGAAACGCCAGATTTACGTTTTTTTGGTCGCCACGACATTGCATTAAAATGCAATAACGGGCGATCAAAAGAACGTATCTACACCAAAATGCTATCATTAAAAACGCCAGCTCGGCACGCAAAAAAAAAGCCCTCACCTGACCCCAGATCACGAAAAATGGAGACGCTACGAGTATCGGAAAATGGCGCAATTTTGTTTTGTTTTGTTTTTTGCAAAGTTTGGAATTTGAAATAGTTTGAAGTTTGAAATAACCTAGTCATGTTAGGTGTCTATAAACTCGTAGTGACCTGGAGAATCATAATGGCAGGTCAGTTTTAGCATTTAGTGAACCTAGCAAAATAGGCAAGCAAAAAACAAGTGTGGGATTGCACTTTTTTTGCAATTTCACTGCACTTGGAATTTTTTTCCCGTTTTCTAGTACACGACATGCTAAAACCAATGATGTCGTTCAAAAATACAACTCGTCCCGCAAAAAATAAGCCCTCACATGGCCAAATTGACGGAAAAATAAAAAAGTTATGGCTCTGGGAAGGAGGGTAGCGAAAAACGAAAATGGAAAAACGGAAAAAGCTCCGGGGGTGAAGGGGTTAATCTGTGGAAACATAGTTGAAAAGCAGTAACTGACTTTCATTTGTTAAGTTTCATAATCTTTTTAGTTATTACTTTTGTCAAATTCAAGTTATTTCTGTGACCATTGTGGGTTTTTCTGTCATTAAACAAGGGGTACCAACAATTTTGACCATGTGTGTACATCGTTAATATCTACCTATAACAACAAAAGGGCAGAGCTTGCTCCTATCACTGCTATCTAACCATTTCAATATTGCTGTCAATCACTGATGGGTTGTCATGTCAGTCAGGGAACTGCTAAGGGCCCCTATGGCTACCATCTACCAAAATATTGCATAGCACTCGGCCATGTTATATGCTCATGTGAGTGAGCCCTTATTCTGGAAAACAACTAATTTTCAAACTTTTAAAGAGGATCTTTCAGAAGATGTTTTAAGTTGAACTGGATACACGATGCAATAGTGGCTGCGGAACGGAATGAAAAGTTTCTTTTTGTTCATTTTGTCTTTTCATTGCAGAGATCCTAGCAATCAAAGTATTTGGCATTTAATGAATTATTTTTTGTTAAGTCTAAGTGGGATTTTTCACAATTCTTCTTCCTGTATGACATTGCATAATCCTAAATAGGCAGCAACACTCAGGAGAAAAAGAACATGCCACTCACAATAGCTTAGGGAAGGATTCTCAGTTATGTGAGAGGTATAATGTCAGACAGCGCTTGTCTCCTGGTCTAACCTGAGTGCATGATTAGAAGCTGGGAGCAGAACACAGATGACTAACATTTTTAAAGTAAGATCCAAGCACTCTGTTTAGGGGAAGCAGCAGAACAGCTGAGTTAAGCTGTGTCACATTATGCACCCTTTCATGAATTCTCCTCCTCTCATTGCACTCCCACACTGTGGGTCTGGAACTTATGTTTGTTGTGCTCAACTTGTAATTGCTCTGCAGTGAGTTCAGAGAAGGCTGATATTATATGTCTCAAACAGGAATAGCCTACCTGTTCTGGACTATGCCAGTGTGAGATGTAATAACATCCTCCTCTAATCTCATGGCAGAGTGAGTACAAGTTGCTGTAAGTTCAAGAGACATAAGTGCCACCTTTGAGCAAGCTCTCAGCTCAGGACAGGTAATGTGTGTGGGAGTGGTGTGGGAGATAGCACAGTAAAGGTGAAAGTGCTATGAGAGAAGATCTCATAGGGGTGTTTGTAATACGACACAGCTAAACTCAGCTGAGATGTCCCACACCTAAACTGACTGCCAACACCTTGACTGAAAGATGTTAGCCATCTTTGCTGTACTCTCAACACTTTCTAATCATGCAAGAGTTTAGATCGGGGCTTTCATTCACCCCCCACATCCGATCACTGGCTCGCTCTTCTTATCTGCATCTCAAAAATATTTCTAGAATTCGCCCTTTTCTTACTTTCGACTCTGCAAAAACTCTTACTGTCTCACTTATTCATTCTTGTCTGGACTATTGTAACTCTCTACTAATCGGCCTCCCTCTTACCAAACTCTCCCCGCTCCAAACTGTCCTGAATGCTGCTGCCAGAATCATATTCCTCACCAACCGTTACACCGATGCCTCTACCTTGTGCCAGTCATTACACTGGCTACCCATCCACTCCAGAATCCAGTACAAAACTACTACCCTCATCCACAAAGCACTCCATGGCTCAGCACCACCCTACATCTCCTCTCTGGTCTCAGTCTATCACCCTACCCGTGCCCTCCGCTCCACTAATTACCTCAGGTTAGCATCCTCAATAATCAGAACCTCCCACTCCCGTCTCCAAGACTTTACACATGCTGCGCCGATTCTTTGGAATGCACTACCTAGGTTAATACAATTAATCCCCAATCCACACAGTTTTAAGCGTGCCCTAAAAACTCATTTGTTCAGACTGGCCTACCGCCTCAATGCATTAACCTAACTATTCCTGTGTGGCCCATTAAAAAAAAAACATAATCAGGTTCCTCGCATCATGTTCTCATACACTTTATGCAGTTAATAGCACTCTGTCTGTACTGTACTGCTACACACTTAGGCAGTTAACTGGTTCATGCAGCGTTACATGAACACTCGAGCCTTACACTATGGCTGGTCCAAATAATTAAAGCAATTGTTACCATCCACCTCTCGTGTCTCCCCTTTTCCTCATAGTTTGTAAGCTTGCGAGCAGGGCCCTCATTCCTCCTGGTATCTGTTTTGAACTGTGATTTCTGTTATGCTGTAATGTCTATTGTCTGTACAAGTCCCCTCTATAAGTTGTAAAGCGCTGCGGAATATGTTGGTGCTATATAAATAAAAATTATTATTATTATTATTATTAGATCGGGAGATCAGGGCTGTCTGACATTATACTCACTGAGAAACTTATTTCAATTTTTTTGTGGGGCGTGATCTTTTCCTGCTGTGTGTTGCTGCCTATTTTTGATTAGGCAATATCGTAGCGGAGGAAGAAGTACACTGCCATTGAAAACCACTTGAATTTAATGAACATTAACTCATTAGGTGCCAGATACTTTTGATTGCTAATATCTCTGCAAAGGACAGGCAAAAAGTTTGATTCCACTCTGAAGCTCCTATTACATCATGGGTCCAGCTCAACATAACAAACTTGGTGAAAGGTCCTCTGCAACCATTTTTCTGCTTACAGTAATTCAAGAACTGCAACAAAAATGTTCAGCTTGTAGCAGGGCCGGACTGGCCATTTGGCAATTCTGGCAAATGCCAGAAGGGCCTGTCTGGTTGTGGGCTGCCTTGCTGCTGCATTGTTAACAAAATCTGTGTTATCAGGACACCCATACTGTTAAGAGTTGTGATGGAGCACAAAGTTGCTGACTCCTTTACTTACCCAGCAGGCCACGGGTATCATGAGACATATTGGTCTTATAGTAAATCTTGTTTTCCCTCTATCCAGGGTAATATTAGTAATATATCCCATCTGGTGATTGGTGACGAGGACAACATGGGCCTGTGTGATTTCAAATGCCAGGGCTGCTTTTCAGCCCCAGTCCGTACCTGGCTTGTAGGGAAGTTTTTTTATTTCTTGGCTAATAAATTAAACCTTCACATTCTTTGAATATAACAGATTTTTTCTGCCACAACGCCAATGGTGTGCAGCTTCCATTATACATAAGAAAGAAGTTGTCTGAACCTACCAAGATTGGTGTACAATAACGATCATCTTATTTTATGAATTCCTGACTCTTCTCTAAGGCCACGGTAAATAAGGATCATGGATGTTGAATTTCAACACCCAAACCTTTTGTTTTCAGGTGAGATTGTCCACCCCAGAGTCTGATTGCTGCTTATTAGCCTCTCTCTATTGAAAATACATCCACCATTGGGAGAAATAATTCAGATGACAGTTATTCAAGGTTTATGAATACGTTTAATCTCTGTCTTAAAATACAGTTAAAAATATTTAATTTTATTAATTTTCACTGAAATATAGACTTCTTTCATTACGTAGACATAGCTAACAGTTAGCTAACGGTTGCTCATCTCGGGACCCACTCTAATTCAGTTATGTCCTTTTGAAACACCAGTGCCCCAAACTGTGCACAGAATTTGAAGTGTGGCCGCACTAGTGACTTGTACAGAGGAAAATTATGTTCTTGTCATGAGCATCTATGCCTCTTTTAATCCATCCCATTATTTTATTTGCCTTTTCAGCAGCTACCTGGCACTGGTCAGTAAATTTGATTAGATTTATCTGCATTAAACTTCAGCTGACATTTTTCAGCCCAAGCCTCCAGCTTACTTAAATCCCTCTATATTATTAGATTATTCCCCCCTGTGTTGATTAATTTCCAGTGTTAAATATCATTTACAATACTTTGCACTGTCTAGATACATATTACAAGTACTGACATTGGCACCACAATGGCTCAGTATACTATGGGTTATGGCACTGAATCATATAATGAATTAATTTATTATCATGTAATCTAGCCTTCTGGTATGGCCAATACCATTTCCTCTGACCAAAGGCACTTTTTCTTAAGAATATTACCTTTGTGTGGAGCCTGCGATGGTTCTGTGCTCTCCCTGCTCTCCTTTCTCACTGTAAACTTGCTGAGGTTCACAGTTAATGCCGGTATGTCATACTCATCACCATTCAGAGCACAATCAGGAAATCTCTATTCTGTGGTTTGAATGAACTGTATCAGAGAGCAAGAAAAGATAGGTCACATTTCTACTTTTGACAGCTGAGGAACAGAGCAGAATTTTAACAGCAAATAAATTGTGAAGTTTGTTAATTTCTGATAGATTATTACAAAATTGTAAAGACTATGTGTCCAGAAACCCTCTTTAACCCCTTAGTGACGGAGCCAAATTTTTGAAATCTGACCAGTGTCACTTTATGTGGTTATAACTCTGCAACCGTTCAGCAAATCCCAGTGATTTTGAGATTGTTTTTTTCGTGACACATTATGCTTTATGATAATGGTAAATTTAGGTCAGTATGTTTTGTGTTTATTTATAAAAAATATAAAAAATTTGAGAAAAATGTAAAAAAATTTGAATGATTATCCCTTTAATCCAGATAGTCATACCACAGCAAACCATTAATAAATAACATTTCCCACATATCGGCTTTACACCAGCACCATTTGTAAAATGTTATTTTATTTTGTTAGCATTTTAAGAGGATTAAAAATGTAGCAGCAATGTTTCATTTTTTCAAGGAAATTTACAAAATTTATTTTTTTAGGGACCTATCCAGGTTTGAATTGACTTTAGGGGTCTCACATATTGGGAAACCCTCATTAATGATACCATTTTAAAAACAGCACCCTCTGACATATTGAAAACTGCAGTCAGGTAGTTTATTAATCCTTCAGGTGCTTTACAGGAATTAATGCAAAGTGGCATGACAGGAATGAAAATGTGTATTTTTACCACCTAAATGTCTCTAACTTGTGAACAGATTACTACAGCCGTCAGACTGTAAAGCCGCTATTTGGTCGTGAATTGCCACGGCAAACATCAGGACCACACAATCTTGATCTGAGGGCACCAATTTGGATAAAGAGGGAGCCCCCACAATCTGTTAACCATTTATAATGATGTAGTCTCTATTGACAGCAGCATCTAAGGGGTTAAACAGATTTGGATGGGGCAAACAGTGATCAAGGCTGATACAGCAAGTTGTCAGCTATAGTGTACAGCCGACAGCTGCTGGATTGTCACCTGTATGGGGAGGCTATTCTCTAATATCTCAGGTCAGTTAAAAGACGTATTGGCTGTCATTAACCCCTTCCTGACATCCGACGTACTATCCCGTCGAGGTGGGGTGGGCCCGTATGACCGCCGACGGGATAGTACGTCATAGCCGATCGGCCGCGCTCACGGGGGGAGCGCGGCCGATCGCGGCCGGGTGTCGGCTGCATATCGCAGCTGACATCCGGCACTATGTGCCAGGAGCGGTCACGGACCGCCCCCGGCACATTAACCCCCGGCACACCGCGATCAAACATGATCGCGATGTGCCGGCGATGCAGGGAAGCATCGCGCAGGGAGAGGGCTCCCTGCGGGCTTCCCTGAGCCCCCCGCAGCAACGCGATGTGATCGCGTTGCTGCGAGGGTCTTACCTCCCTCCCTGCCTGCTCCAGACCCGGATCCAAGATGGCCGCGGATCCGGGTCCTGCAGGGAGGGAGGTGGCTTCACAGACGCCTGCTCAGAGCAGGCACTGTGAAGCAGCCTGTACTTCTCGCAGATCGGTGATCTGTCAGAGTGCTATGCAAACTGACAGATCACCGATCTGTATTGTCCCCCCCTGGGGCAAAGTAAAAAAGTAAAAAAAAAATTTCCAAATGTGTAAAAAAAAATAAAAAAAAAATATTCCAAAATAATGAAAAAAAATAAAATATATTATTCCCATAAATACATTTCTTTATCTAAATTAAAAAAAAAAAACAATAAAAGTACACATATTTAGTATCGCCACGTCCGTAACGACCCAACCTATAAAACTGCCACACTAGTTAACCCCTTCAGTAAACACCGTAAGAAAAAAAAAAAAAAAACGAGGCAAAAAACAACGCTTTATTACCATACCGCCGAACAAAAAGTGGAATAACACGCGATCAAAAAGACTGATATAAATATCCATGGTACCGCTGAAAACGTCATCTTGTCCCGCAAAAAACAAGCCGCCATACAGCATCATCAGCAAAAAAATAAAAAAGTTATAGTCCTGAGAATAAAGCGATACCAAAATAATTATTTTTTCTATAAAATAGTTTTTATCGTATAAAAGCGCCAAAACATAAAAAAAATGATATAAATGAGATATCGCTGTAATCGTACTGACCCGACGAATAAAACTGCTTTATCAATTTTACCAAACCCGGAACGGTATAAACGCCTCTCCCAAAAGAAATTCATGAATAGCAGGTTTTTGGTCATTCTGCCTCACAAAAATCGGAATAAAAAGCGATCAAAAACGGTCACGTGTCCAAAAATGTTACCAATAAAAACGTCAACTCGTCCCGCAAAAAACAAGACCTCACATGACTCTGTGGAGCAAATGTGGAAAAATTATAGGTCTCAAAATGTGGAGACGCAAAAACTTTTTTGCTATAAAAAGCGTCGCTGGTTTCACACTTCCGTTTTTGTCTGCAGCGTTTTTTGCACAAAAAAAGCATGCGTTTTTTCCCTATATTTAACATTGAAAACGCATGCGGTTTTTTGTACGCGTTTGGTCGCGTTTTCAAACGCATGCGGTTTTTTTCTGCATGCGTTCATTTTCAGAAATACAACCTGCAGTATTTTCTTGCGTTTTAAGCACATGCGTTTGCGTTAAAAACGCATGCATTTTTATCGAAAAAAAACAGAAAACACACTGAAAAGCCACCCACCACCATCAAGGTGATAAAGGGATCCAAACCCTAACCCTAACTCTACCCCTAACCTCACCCCTAACCGTTTAATGAACATTTTCTGACAGTCATAGTGCCACGTATTTCAGTGCCACGTATTTCAGTGCCACGTATTTCAGTGCCACGTATTTCAGTGCCATGTATTTCAGTGCCATGTATCACGTATTTCAGTGCCACGTGTTTCAGTGCCACGTATTTCAGTGCCACCTATCACGTATTTCAGTGCCACATATTTTAGTACCACGTATTTCAGTTGCACGTATTTCAGTGCCACGTATTTCAGTGCCACGTATCACGTATTTCAGTGCCACGTGTTTCAGTGCCACGTATTTAAGTGCCACGTATCACATATTTCAGTGCCACGTATTTAAGTGCCACGTATTTAAGTGCCACATATCACATATTTCAGTGCCACGTATTTCAGTGCCACGTATTTCAGTGCCACGTATTTCAGTGCCACGTATTTCAGTGCCACGTATTTCAGTGCCACGTGTTTCAGTGCCACGTGTTTCAGTGCCACGTATTTCAGTGCCACGTATTTCAGTGCCACGTATTTCAGTGCCACGTATTTCAGTGCCACGTATTTCAGTGCCACGTATTTCAGTCACGTTTAGGGTTAGGGTTAGGGTTAGGGTTAGGGCTAGGGTTGGAGGTAAAGTGAGGGTTGGGGCTAAAGTTAGGGTTGGGGCTAAAGTTAGGGTTAGGGTTTGGATTACATTTACGTTTGGATTAGGGTTGGGATTAGAATTATGGGTGTGTCAGGGCTAGGGGTGTGGTTAGGGTTACCGTTGGGATTAGGGTTAGGGGTGTGTTTGGGTTAGGGTTTCAGGTAGAATTGGGGGGTTTCCACTGTCCAGGCACATCAGGGGCTCTCCAAGCGCGACATGGCGTCCAATCTCAATTCCAGCCAATTCTGCGTTGAAAAAGTAAAACAGTGCTCCTTCCCTTCCGAGCTCTCCCGTGCGCCCAAAAAGGGGTTTACCCCAACATATGTGTTATCAGCGTACTCGGGACAAATTGAACAACAACTTCTGGGGTCCAAGTTCTCTTGTTATCCTTAGGAAAATAAAAATTTGGGGGGCTAAAAATCATTTTTGTGGGAAAAAAAAGATGTTTTATTTTCACGGCTCTGCATTATAAACTGTAGTGAAACACTTGGGGGTTCAAAGTTCTCACAACACATCTAGATAAGTTCCTTGGGAGGTCTAGTTTCCAATATGGGGTCACTTGTGGGGGGTTTGTACTGTTTGGGTACATCAGGGGCTCTGCAAATGCAACGTGACGCCTGCAGACCAATCCATTTAAGGCTGCATTCCAAATGGCGCTCCTTCCCTTCCGAGCTCTGTCATGCGCCCAAACAGTGGTTCCCCCCGACATATGGGGTATCAGCGTACTCAGGACAAATTGGACAACAACTTTTGGGGTCTAATTTATCCTGTTACCCTTGTGAAAATACAAAGCTGGGGGCTAAAAAATCATTTTTGAGAAAAAAAAAAAAATTATTTTCACGGCTCTGCGTTATAATCTGTAGTGAAACACTTGGGGGTTCAAAGCTCTCAAAACACATCTAGATAAGTTCCTTAGGGGGTCTACTTTCCAAAATGGTGTCACTTGTAGGGAGTTTCAATGTTTAGGCACATCAGGGGCTCTCCAAACGCAACATGGCGTCCCATCTCAATTCCAGTCAATTTTGCATTGAAAAGTCAAATGGCGCTCCTTCCCTTCCAAGCTCTGCCATGCGCCCAAACAATGGTTTACACCCACATATGGGGTATCAGCGTACTCAGGACAAATTGCACAACATTTTTTGGGGTCCAATTTCTTCTCTTACCCTTGGGAAAATAAAAAATTGGGGGCGAAAAGATCATTTTTGTGAAAAAATATGATTTTTTATTTTTACGGCTCTGCATTATAAACTTCTGTGAAGCACTTGGTGGGTCAAAGTGCTCACCACACATCTAGATAAGTTCCTTAGGGGGTCTACTTTCCAAAATGGTGTCACTTGTAGGGAGTTTCAATGTTTAGGCACATCAGGGGCTCTCCAAACGCAACATGGCGTCCCATCTCAATTCCAGTCAATTTTGCATTGAAAAGTCAAATGGCGCTCCTTCCCTTCCAAGCTCTGCCATGCGCCCAAACAATGGTTTACACCCACATATGGGGTATCAGCGTACTCAGGACAAATTGCACAACATTTTTTGGGGTCCAATTTCTTCTCTTACCCTTGGGAAAATAAAAAATTGGGGGCGAAAAGATCATTTTTGTGAAAAAATATGATTTTTTATTTTTACGGCTCTGCATTATAAACTTCTGTGAAGCACTTGGTGGGTCAAAGTGCTCACCACACATCTAGATAAGTTCCTTAGGGGGTCTACTTTCCAAAATGGTGTCACTTGTAGGGAGTTTCAATGTTTAGGCACATCAGGGGCTCTCCAAACGCAACATGGCGTCCCATCTCAATTCCAGTCAATTTTGCATTGAAAAGTCAAATGGCGCTCCTTCCCTTCCAAGCTCTGCCATGCGCCCAAACAATGGTTTACACCCACATATGGGGTATCAGCGTACTCAGGACAAATTGCACAACATTTTTTGGGGTCCAATTTCTTCTCTTACCCTTGGGAAAATAAAAAATTGGGGGCGAAAAGATCATTTTTGTGAAAAAATATGATTTTTTATTTTTACGGCTCTGCATTATAAACTTCTGTGAAGCACTTGGTGGGTCAAAGTGCTCACCACACATCTAGATAAGTTCCTTAGGGGGTCTACTTTCCAAAATGGTGTCACTTGTAGGGAGTTTCAATGTTTAGGCACATCAGGGGCTCTCCAAACGCAACATGGCGTCCCATCTCAATTCCAGTCAATTTTGCATTGAAAAGTCAAATGGCGCTCCTTCCCTTCCAAGCTCTGCCATGCGCCTAAACAATGGATTACACCCACATATGGGGTATCATCGTACTCAGGACAAATTGTACAACAACTTTGGGGGTCCATTTTCTCCTGTTACCCTTGGTAAAATAAAACAAATTGGAGCTGAAATAAATTTTGTGTGAAAAAAAGTTAAATGTTCATTTTTATTTAAACATTCCAAAAATTCCTGTGAAACACCTGAAGGGTTAATAAACTTCTTGAATGTGGTTTTGAGCACCTTGAGGGGTGCAGTTTTTAGAATGGTGTCACACTTGAGTATTTTCTATCATATAGACCCCTCAAAATGACTTCAAATGAGATGTGGTCCCTAAAAAAAAAATGGTGTTGTAAAAATGAGAAATTGCTGGTCAACTTTTAACCCTTATAACTCCGTCACAAAAAAAAATTTTGGTTCCAAAATTGTACTGATGTAAAGTAGACATGTGGGAAATGTTACTTATTAAGTATTTTGCGTGACATATGTCTGTGATTTAAGGGCACAAAAATTCAAAGTTGGAAAATTGCAAAATTTTCAAAATTTTCGCCAAATTTCCATTTTTTTCACAAATAAACGCAAGTTATATCGAATAAATTTTACCTTTAACATGAAGTACAATATGTCACGAGAAAACAATGTCAGAATCGCCAAGATCCGTCAAAGCGTTCCAGAGTTATAGCCTCATAAAGGGACAGTGGTCAGAATTGTAAAAATTGGCCCGGTCATTAACGTGCAAACCACCCTTGGGGGTGAAGGGGTTAAAGGGAGTAGTCAGCTCCAGAGATTATCTATTCTTTTGAAATTCAAATTTGCCACTTTCAGTCAATTGTTTCCAAGATATTCGATTTGCAGTGAAGTTATTCACACAATTACTCGAATTGATTAGAAAAGATGTGTATAACACTCTGAGGTCTCTTAGGACTATATCGAATCTGTTTCAAGCTCTTTGATGCAATGAGGACTTAGTAACATCAAAGTGACAGCAACATATATAGCTATGGTTAAACGGATGGAAATCATTCTTCACTGTTGTTTTTTCACACACTATCTGTACAATGTATTCAGCACTTTGGGGATTTTTTCCCTATTTATATTGCCAAGTTGTGTGCTGTGACATCATCTCATTAAACAGGTTCACCCCAAATAGCTGAACTGCATTCCCAGCATTTATACAAGCTATGATGTACTTTATTTTGTGATGTTGTTATACTATGTAATGGCTGTGCTACACTATGTGATATAATAGCTGCAAGGCATTATTGGGAAGTCCACCTGATTGCAGTGATGGTTATGTGAGCTTACTTAGACTGTTGCAATCTTCTGCATTGTGTAAAATAGCCTCAGGTATTTTTTACAATTAGCGCAAATCATATCGCAAATTGTTCGAATTCACTAGAACCTCCTAATTTCATGCAAGTTGATTCACAGCAGTTCAATTTGATCATCTCTAGTTATTGCCTTCAGAGAACAATTGCAAAAGCATCTCATACAACTAACCATCATGTTTTTCAGTTCTTAGGAAGGGAAAATACTGAGCAAAAAATTGCTGTCTTCAGATGAATGTCTCTGGTTTGGGTAATAAATAATAATAATTGTATGTCTATAGCGCCAACATATTCCGCAGCACTTTACATTTTAGTGGGGACTTGTACAGACAATACAAAACATTGCAGCATAACAATAATCATATAAATCTGATACCCAGAGGAGTGAGGGCCCTGCTCGTAAGCTTACAATCTATGATGAAATAGGGGAGACACAAAAGGTGGATGGTAACAATTGCTTGTATTGTATGGACCAGCCATAAAGAAATCGAGTGTTCATGTAAAGCTGCATGAACAGGTTATCAGTCAGAATATGTAAAAGTACAGACACAGAGGGCTATTAAATACATAAAGCGTGTGAGAACATGATAAAAGGAACCTGGTTATTGTGAAAATTTTGAATGGGTAATTATATAAATGTGTTGAGGTGGTAGGCCAGTCGGAAGAAGTGCATTTTTAGGGCACACTTAAAACTGTAGGTATTGGGGATTAATCGAACTATCCTGGGTAGTGCATTCCAAAGAAATGGCACAGCATGTGAGAAGTCTTAGAGATGGGAGTGGGAGGTTCTGATTATTGAGGATGTTAATCTCAGATCATTAGCAGAGTGGAGGGAACGGGTAGGGTGTGTAAGATAACACTTACTGCATGTCTTGGGGGTCACTCGCTTGGCTGCAATAGTCAGGCACACAGGAACGATCTTTCACTTAAAACAGTCTATGTGGTTTATTTTCTCCATAAACCATAGAAACATGAACAAAAGGCAAACAGTCTTACATCAGACAGACGAATCCTCAATGTCCATAATAGAGCTCCGCTCTCTCAGGTCTGTGGGCACACAGGCTGTGCCATGTCCAGCATGCAGGCTCTATAGCCTAAACACGGTCTCTCTGTGTGCTGTTTAGGACGTCCATCCCCACTTGAAACCGTCCAACACACAGGCCACTATATCAGGGACTACAGGCATCGGCGCCATACTTAAACATGCATATGTGTTGTGAATTCTGCTTTTGGGTTCCCTCCGGTGGTGGCAGGTGGTAATGCAGGTGTCCCTGGGTTTCAGTCCTGGTCAGGTGTTTCTGCTGATTGCAGTTCTGACTGGGGTATTTAGGTGTGCAGGATTCATTAGTCCTTGCCAGTTGTCAATTGTTGTTGGGAGGTGTTGGACCTTTGCCTGGTTCCTCCTGCCTTTCTGCCAAATCAGCAAAGATAAGTGTCTGGTTTTCTTTCTGTGGCACACATGCTGTGTGCTTCATAATTCAGTGCTATTCTTTTGTGTTTTCTTGTCCAGCTTAGATTGTGTTAGTATTTTCTCAGTCTTGTTGGATTCTCTGGGGTTGCAGATATTCATTCCACGTCTTTAGTTAGATTGTGGAATTTTTGTATTATCTGCTGTGGATATTTTTTGAAGGGTTTTAATACTGACCGCTTAGTATTCTGTCCTATCCTTTCCTATTTAGCTAGAATGGCCTCTTTTGCTAAATCTTGTTTTCTGCCTGCGTGTGTCTTTTCTTCTCCTACTCACAGTCAATATTCGTGGGGGCTGCCTATCCTTTGGGGTTCTGCTCTGAGGCAAGGTAGTATTCCTATTTCCATCTATAGGGGTATTTAGTCCTCCGGCTGTGCCGAAGTGTCTAGGGTTTGTTAGGCACACCCCACGGCTACTTCTAGTTGCAGTGTTAGTTCAGGATCTGTGGTCAGTACAGTTTCCACCTACTCCAGAGAAAGTTTCATGCGGCTCCAAGGTCACTGGATCATAACAGTACAACTGGCCAATAATGAGTTAAATGTATCTCAGAAAAGGGAAGAAAGGTGTTGAGCCATTTGTTTTGTCTTTTCTTCCCTCTTTATGGGTGGCTGAGGAGTCTTGTGCTAGCATGGATGTTCAGGAATTAGCTTCTCGTGTAGACCAGCTTGCTGCTAGGGTACAGGGTATTTCTGATTATATTGTTCAGACTCCTGTTTCAGAGCCGAAGATTCCTATTCCTGATTTGTTTTTTGGTGACAGGTCCAAATTTTTGAGTTTTAAAAACAATTGTAAACTGTTTTTTGCTCTGAGACCTCGATCCTCCGGTGATTCCATTCAGCAGGTTAAAATTGTCATCTCCCTGCTGCGTGGTGATCCACAGGATTGGGCATTTTCCCTGGAATCTGGGAATCCTGCTTTGCTTAATGTAGACTCCTTTTTTCAGGCTTTAGGATTATTATATGATGAACCGAATTCTGTGGATCAAGCGGAGAAGACCTTGTTGGCCCTGTCTCAGGGTCAAGAGGCGGCAGAATTGTATTGTCAGAAATTTAGAAAATAGTCTGTGTTGACTAAATGGAATGATGATGCTTTTGCGGCAATTTTCAGAAAGGGTCTTTCTGAATCCGTTAAAGATGTTATGGTGGGGTTTCCCACGCCTTCCGGTCTGAGTGATTCTATGTCTCTGGCCATTCAGATTGATCGGCGCTTGCTGGAGCGTAGAACTGTGATCGCTGTGGCGTCGTCCTCAGAGCCAATTCCTGAGCCAATGCAGTGTGATAGGATTTTGTCTAGAATGGAACGACAAGGATTCAGACGTCAGAATAGGTTGTGTTATTATTGTGGCGACGCTTCTCACGTCATTTCAGTCTGCCCTAAGCGGGCAAAAAGGATTGCTAGTTCATTTACCATCAGTACTGTACAACCTAAATTTCTGTTACCGGTGTCCTTGATCTGCTCATTGTTATCATTTTCTGTCATGGCGTTTGTGGATTCAGGCGCCGCCTTGAACTTAATGGATTTTGAGTTTGCCAGGCGTTGTGGTTTTCCCTTGCAGCCTTTGCAGAACCCTATTCCTTTAAGGGGGATTGATGCTACACCTTTGGCTAAAAATAAGCCTCAGTTTTGGACACAGGTGACCATGCACATGGCGCCAGCCCATAAAGAAGATTGTCGATTTCTGGTGTTGCATAATTTGCATGATGTTATCGTGCTGGGTTTTCCGTGGTTGCAGGTACATAATCCTGTGTTGGATTGGAAGTCTATGTCTGTGACTAGTTGGGGTTGTCAGGGGGTTCATAATGATGTTCCTTTGATGTCAATCTCCTCTTCTTCCTCTTCTGAAATTCCAGAGTTTTTGTCTGATTTTCAGGATGTATTCGATGAGCCCAAGTCCAGTTCCCTTCCACCGCACAGGGACTGTGATTGTGCGATTGACTTGATTCCAGGCAGTAAGTTTCCTAAGGGCCGACTTTTCAACCTATCTGTGCCTGAACATACCGCCATGCGGAGTTATGTTAAGGAGTCTTTGGAGAAAGGGCATATTCGGCCATCTTCTTCACCGTTGGGAGCGGGATTTTTTTTTTGTTGCTAAGAAGGATGGCTCCTTGAGACCTTGTATTGATTATCGCCTCTTGAATAAGATCACGGTCAAGTTTCAATACCCTTTACCTTTGCTTTCTGATTTGTTTGCTAGGATTAAGGGGGCTAGTTGGTTTACTAAGATTGACCTTCGGGGGGCATATAATCTTGTTCGTATTAAACAAGGCGATGAATGGAAAACTGCATTTAATACGCCCGAAGGCCATTTTGAATACCTTGTGATGCCATTCGGGCTCACTAATGCTCCATCAGTTTTTCAATCCTTCATGCATGATATCTTCCGGACTTATATTGATAAATTCTTGATTGTATATTTGGACGATATTTTGATTTTTTCCGATGATTGGGAGTCTCATGTGGAACAGGTCAGGATGGTATTTCAGATCCTTCATGACAATGCTTTGTTTGTGAAGGGGTCTAAGTGCCTCTTTGGGGTGCAGAAGGTTTCTTTTTTGGGCTTCATTTTTTCTCCCTCATCTATGGAGATGGATCCGGTTAAGGTTCAGGCCATTTATGATTGGATTCAACCCACATCCGTGAAGAGCATTCAGAAATTTTGGGGTTTTGCAAATTTTTATCGCCGTTTCATTGCTAATTTCTCCAGCGTGGTTAAACCCTTGACCGATTTGACGAAGAAAGGCGCTGATGTGGCGAATTGGTCCTCTGCGGCTGTCTCTGCCTTTCAGGAGCTTAAACACCGATTTACTTCTGCTCTGGTGTTGCGCCAACCAGATGTTTCTCTTCCGTTTCAGGTTGAGATTGACGCCTCTGAGATTGGGGCAGGGGCCGTTTTGTCTCAGAGGGATTCTGTTGGTTCCTTGATGAAACCGTGTGCTTTCTTCTCCCAAAAGTTTTCGCCTGCTGAACGCAATTATGATGTCGGCAATCGGGAGTTGTTGGCTATGAAGTGGGCGTTTGAGGAGTGGCGACATTGGCTTGAGGGAGCTAAGCACCGTATTGTGGTCCTGACCAATCATAAGAATCTGATTTAACTCGAGTCTGCCAAATGGCTGAGTCCTAGACAGGCTCGATGGTCCTTGTTTTTTTCCCGTTTTGATTTTGTGGTTTCGTATCTTCCGGGTTCTAAGAATATTAAGACTGATACCCTTTCTAGGAGTTTTTTGCCTGATTCTCCTGAGGTCCTTGAACCGGTCGGCATTCTGAAAGAAGGGGTGGTCCTTTCTGCCATTTCCCCTGATTTACGGCGGGTTCTTCAGGAATTTCAGGCTGACAGACCTGACCGCTGTCCTGTGGGGAAATTGTTTGTTCCTGACAGATGGACTAGTAGAGTGATTTCTGAGGTTCACTGTTCTGTGTTGGCTGGTCATCCTGGTATTTTTGGTACCAGAGATTTGGTTGGTAGGTCCTTTTGGTGGCCTTCCTTGTCACGTGATGTGCGTTCTTTTGTGCAGTCCTGTGGGACTTGTGCGTGGGCCAAGCCTTGTTGTTCCCGTGCTAGTGGGTTACTTTTGCCATTGCCGGTCCCTGAGAGGCCCTGGACACATATTTCTATGGATTTTATTTCAGATCTTCCGGTTTCCCAGAGGATGTTGGTTATCTGGGTTGTTTGTGACTGGTTTTCTAAGATGGTTCATTTGGTGCCTTTGCCTAAATTGCCTTCCTCTTCAGATTTGGTTCCGTTGTTTTTTCAGCATGTGGTTCGTTTACATGGTATTCCGGAGAATATTGTGTCCGACAGAGGTTCCCAGTTTGTTTCTAGGTTTTGGCGGGCCTTTTGTGCTAGGCTGGGCATTGATTTGTCTTTTTCTTCTGCATTTCATCCTCAGACAAATGGCCAGACCGAGCGAACTAATCAGACATTGGCCGAGTTTGCCCTTAATAATCGGGCTAGTTCAGCTACTTTGGTTTCGCCTTTCTTTTGTAATTTTGGTTTTCATCCTCGTTTTTCTTCTGGGCAGGTTGAGCCTTCTGACTGTCCTGGTGTGGATTCTGTGGTTGACAGGTTGCAGCAGATTTGGGCTCATGTGGTGGACAATTTGGTGTTGTCTCAGGAGGAGGCTCAACATTTTGCTAACCGTCGTCGGTGTGTTGGTTCCCGGCTTTGTGTTGGGGATCTGGTTTGGTTGTCTTCCCGTCATGTTCCTATGAAGGTTTCTTCCCCTAAGTTTAAGCCTCGGTTTATTGGTCCTTATAGGATTTCTGGGATTATTAATCCGGTGTCTTTTCGATTGGCGCTTCCGGCCTCTTATTGCGGAAATATGTGGTGCCTGTTGTTCCCTCTGTTGATCCTCTGGCCCCTGTGTTGGTTGATGGGGAGTTGGAGTATGTGGTTGAGAAGATTTTGGATTCTCGTTTTTCGAGGCGGAGGCTTCAGTACCTTGTCAAATGGAAGGGTTATGGCCAGGAGGATAATTCTTGGGTTTTTGCTTCTGATGTCCATGCTGCTGATTTGGTCTGTGCCTTTCATCTGGCTCGTCCTGATCGGCCTGGGGGCGCTGGTGAGGGTTCGGTGACCCCTCCTCAAGGGGGGGTACTGTTGTGAATTCTGCTTTTGGGTTCCCTCCGGTGGTGGTAGGTGGTAATGCAGGTGTCCCTGGGTTTCAGTCCTGGTCAGGTGTTTCTGCTGAGTGCAGTTCTGACTGGGGTATTTAGGTGTGCAGGATTCATTAGTCCTTGCCAGTTGTCAATTGTTGTTGGGAGGTGTTGGACCTCTGCCTGGTTCCTCCTGCCTTTCTGCCAAATCAGCAAAGATAAGTGTCTGGTTTTTTTTCTGTGGCACACATGCTGTGTGCTTCATAATTCAGTGCTACTCTTTTGTGTTTTCTTGTCCAGCTTAG
This sequence comes from Ranitomeya variabilis, assembly GCF_051348905.1. Taxonomy (NCBI): domain Eukaryota; kingdom Metazoa; phylum Chordata; class Amphibia; order Anura; family Dendrobatidae; genus Ranitomeya; species Ranitomeya variabilis. The sequence goes on along the minus strand of NC_135235.1, from coordinate 114,321,801 downwards.
ATTGTGTTAGTATTTTCTCAGTCTTGTTGGATTCTCTGGGCTTGCAGATATTCATTCCACATCTTTAGTTAGATTGTGGAATTTTTGTATTATCTGCTGTGGATATTTTTTGAAGGGTTTTAATACTGACCGCTTAGTATTCTGTCCTATCCTTTCCTATTTAGCTAGAGTGGCCTCTTTTGCTAAATCTTGTTTTCTGCCTGCGTGTGTCTTTTCTTCTCCTACTCACAGTCAATATTCGTGGGGGCTGCCTATCCTTTGGGGTTCTGCTCTGAGGCAAGGTAGTATTCCTATTTCCATCTATAGGGGTATTTATTCCTCCGGCTGTGTCGAGGTGTCTAGGGTTTGTTAGGCACACCCCACGGCTACTTCTAGTTGCGGTGTTAGTTCAGATTCTGCGGTCAGTACAGTTTCCACCTACTCCAGAGAAAGTTTCATGCGGCTCCAAGGTCACCGGATCATAACACATATGTATATAAACCACCGATCTCTTACATGATACATCCCCTGATGAAGGAATCCATATTCCGAAACGTGAGTCGGGGTGCGCGATATCAAGAACTTGGCGGCATTTAAAGGTATACTCTCCCAATATATATTTGCTTTATTTCCTTGTACACATGCACATGGCACTTTAAGGATATATATTGTATGGTATATTGCACCTGCACATGGCACTTTGAAATGGATGTTACACAGTGTTTTGTGGATTTTTAAATACATGCACTTTATTTTCACTTGTATCCTTCTGATGCTATACACTAGTTCACGAAGAAAATGTTGTGGAGTCCTTATCTTCTCTGCTTTATATAGTCATCCTATACACTTTTGAATTTATTTGTTTATTATTTTTACATATACATATTTTTTCGATTATATTCTTTTACACATAGATATGTATAATTTTTGTATCATGTCTGGCATCTGTACATTTTAGAGGAAACATCAATAGATACATTTACTTTTATGAATTATACCTCCGCCACATGCAAAATTGTTTTTTATATGCAAATCTAAGTGATATCTACTATAATTTATTTATAGCGCTAATTTGTACATATAGCTCTTAATTGATATATAAATATACCTCTTACCGATAGTGCAATTCTTCATACGCGAACATTGCTCTTTTATATATTTTTTAATTATTGCATATCTTGTATGCTTGTCTATTGCCACATTGTTTTCAATAAAGATTTATTGCATATCATTACTATATATTTCTTGCTTGGGTGGGTTTAGGCCTTTGTTCATGTTTGGAGCACAGGTTATTGTTTCTCCTTTTAGTGGTCTCCACTAAATCTTTGCACACACGGTGATCTCAGTGTATATAACTATATACCGTATTTTCCGGTGTATAAGACGACTTTTTAACCCCTGAAAATCTTCTTAAAAGTCGGGGGTCGTCTTATACGCCGGGTATCGCCTTGTACGCCGGTGTATATGGTGGGTGGGGGCGGGGAGTGGTCCTGATGACGACGAGGGGGCGTCTCACAGGAAAGTGAGTATGCCCCATTACCTCATCGTAGCGCTGCAGCGTGGGGTCTCTGCTGGGAGCGGCGGCGGCTGTGCTGTGGGGCGGCGGCAGGTCCTCTTCTGCAGTGTGGGGCCTCTGTACTGTGGGGCGGCGGCGGCGTATCTTCATGCAGTCGGGGCTCCTCCGGCATCTCCGGAGGGCCCGCTGGCAGCTCCATCGGTACAATGCGGTGGCCTCCGGGAAAATGGCCGCTGCTCAGATTCAGATCTCGTGTCCCGAGATCTCGGGACGAGATCTGAATCTGAGCATGCGCCGCCCCCAGCGGCCATTTTCCCAGAGGCCACCGCATCGCACCTATTGAGCTGCCTCCGGGAAAATGGCCGCTGCTCAGATTCAGATCTCGTCTCCCGAGATCTCGGGACGAGATCTGAATCTGAGCAGCGGCCATTTTCCCGGAGGCCACCGCATTGTACCGAGCTGCGAGTGGGGCCTCCGGGCTTTAAGGAGATGCCGGAGGAGCCCCGACTGCATGAAGATACGCCGCCGCTGCCCCACAGCACAGAGGCCCCACACTGCAGAAGAGGAGCCGCCGCCCCACAGCACAGCAGCCGCCGCTCCCACCAGAGACCCCACGCTGCAGCGCTACGATCAGGTAATGGGGGATACTCACTTTCCTGTGAGACGCCCCCTCGTCGTCATCAGGACCACTCCCCCCCCCCCCAAAAGGCACATATTCACCGGCCCTATAAGACGACATACGGTGTATAAGAAGACCCCCGACTTTTAAGAAGATTTTCTATTTTAACTGGTAAAGTTGGGGGGTCGTCTTATACGCCCAGTCGTCTTATACGCCGGAAAATATGGTATATATATTTTCTAAAGAGTAAATCCATTTTTCATATTAATATATTTTCCCACTGGGCACCACTGTTGTGTTCATCTAATATATTTACTCTGTTCTGTACAGGCTCTCCTCTTGCCCCAAACATGGATTTCAGGACCAGGGAACTGTCCTGGCAGGTACAAATCAATGCGGTATTTGGCAATAGTAACACTATAATGGAAACTTTTCAATGCTATCAAAAATTTGACATACAAGAGAAAACGTTCCTGGTGGAACCGTGCATTTTTGGAGAATTATACCCAAAGGCAACTTATTCCATGGGGCCTACAGATGCAGATTACACCTTCCTTTCCAATTAATGATGAGGATTTCATAAGAAAGTGGGAAACCATTTGTAATGAGACATCAACAAAATTGATGGAATTATTGATTCAGTTTAATATAAGAACCCTAACCGAGATTGATAAGTCCCTAGAGGAGGCCTTTACAAAAGCCAAAGGAAATTTATCTGTGGAACAATTGTGAAAGAATTAATCCACAACTGGAGAAGTTTATAGACCAATGGGTCAAGGACATACAGGCGAAACAAACCAATAAACTACTCAGGGACCAGAGGGATCTTACGAATGGAAGAATCTACAGATGATGCAAATCACAGCCTAGAGATATGGATCGTGAACGTACCATGTCAATATCGTCCGATATAACCAATGCTTATGTTTCTTGTTACTCCTCTTCTGCCTCTGCTTCAGTCTCTGTTATCTCTACTCCCAAAAGGAAGCGTGAACCCCGTTATGCTCCTGCGAAACGTAATTACAGATATTCTCCAGAAAATAATAAAAACATAAATAAGGTAATTAATCTTAGTTCTCATATTCTTTCACAAACTGAAATTGATGTCTTACACAGAGGGTTGATGTTTTGCCCTACGGCCAATTTTGATAAGTTTACGGTGATTAAAGACTTGCATTTATTTGCAAAGAAGTAGATTTTTAAACATCACTTTCATAATGAGGACATATCTCGACTATTTCCAACAGTGGCGGAACAGGAGGCACTGAACACTCTGGAGGAATTTGCATGGGAACACAATGAATCGGAGGGAGGTAAGATCCCGAGTTCAATTCAACCACACTCGCATAGATTTCCACCCTTGGCGTCTTTTCCCACTCTGGACGTTTTTGTCAAAACTGTGAGTGGGGACTTTGAGAAAATTTCACGGTACCCAAATATAGAGAATCTAAACAAAGATGAACAAAACAGTCTGAAAAGACTGCAAGGGTTACGTGATGTTGTATTCAAACCTGCCGAAAAGGGTGCAAACATAGTGGTCTGGCCTAAATCACTATACGAGGCTGAAACAGTTAGACAATTGAGAAATACTACTTGCTATAAAAAACTAACTTTCAACCCACTCGAAAAATTCCGGAGTGAACTTTTGACTATTTTGAAGGAGGCTAGGGATAATGAAGTAATTACTAAAGATCTATTCACAGCTCTCCAAATTGCGGAACCGGTAATACCTACTTTTTATCTACTACCCAAAATTCATAAGAACTCTAACATTCCGCCGGGTAGGCCCATTATTTCCGGCTGTGGGAATTATTTGGAGAACATTAATAAGTTCATAGATTTTAGACTACAATCATTGGTAGAGGAATTACCATCATTCATAAAAGACACTAATGAGTTTCTAAAAAAAATAGACGGACTACACATTGACAGTGATACTCTTCTAGCATCATGTGACGTGGAATCTTTTAACACAAATATACGACATATTGATGGGATTCAAGCAGTTCAGCACTTTCTAAGTGCCTTATCTACACCCATTGGGATGGGTGATTTGGCACTGAAACTACAACAGTTTTCCTTGTCACGTAATTTCTTTTTATTTAACGGGTCCTTCTACCTACAGCTCCAGGGTACCGCTATGGCTGCTTCATTTGCACCGGCTTATGCAAATCTATTCCTGGGGCTGTGGGAGAGGGACCTCTTTATGTCTGATCAGATGCCTTTGATGGAATGCATCCCCCTTTGGGTGCGTTTCATCGATGACATCTTTCTAATTTGGCAGGGATCTATGACTTCCCTTCATTCCGTTATGCTTCAACTCAATCAGAATTCTCATAACATACATCTAACATATAAATGTGATGCTAACCAGTTTGAATTCTTAGATGTAAGCATAAAGAGAGGCGAGGATAACTGTCTTCAAACCAATCTCTACCGTAAACCCACATCAGTTAACTCATTTTTACATGCGACATCCTCTCATCCTACACCTATGATACGCTCTATCCCGATAGGTCAATTCCTACGTCTCCGTAGAATTTGCTCTAATGAGGTTGACTTTGAAAAACAATCTGAGGAATTGAAAGAGAGATTCCTTGACCGGGGCTACAGCCGTCGTTCTATCAAAAAAGCATATAATTGTGCAAAACATACTACACGACACCAGGCCCTATATATCATAAAATCAACAACTACAAAACAACCCATTAGGTATATAACTCAATATCATGGACAGACAGATCTAATGCGCCATTATTTGGCTAAATCCTGGTCGATTCATAAGGCAGATCTGATAATGACGCAATACATAGGCGAACACCCCAATATTACATTCAGAAGATCACGAAACCTGGGAGATGTCCTTTTAAATAGTCATTATGTTAATGATCCGATACCCTCTTTCTTATCCAAAGCAAAACCTCCATTGGGCTGTAAACCATGCTGCAAATGTGTGGCTTGCCCTAATATTATGAAGACTCAATCATTTACCAATACTAAGGGAACTATGACTTACCAAATTAAACATTCTATTACTTGTACATCCAAAGCAGTAATCTACTATAATAATAATAATAATTTTATTTATATAGCACTATGCAATGTGTTCATGTTCCCTCATATATGTGAGCATGACAACCTGTTAACTTAAGGTCCGCACTCGAGAACATGTATTGGGCATTCAAGCAGCAAGAGATGTTGAAGACATCTCTGTACTCAAAACTATACCCAAACATATTAAAATATACCACAATTGTGATGCTTCTCTTTTAAGGGTGTTTGGGATAGATATGATTGAGCCCAATGAAGGAAGGATCAGTATACCTCTGGCAAGACTGGAAACAAAATGGATTTGGATGTTGGATACAGTCACTCCCAACGGTTTAAATGAAAATTTGAGTTTTACTCCATTTTTATAATTAAATAACTTTCCTCTTGTTCACCACCTTTTAATTAAATTATTTTATATTAGTGCTTTTATGATCGTGTAGGTTTTATATTTATTTTTATAATTTTGCATTTGCTTTTAATAATTTGGTTCTTACCATCATAGGTCAGTGACATCTCTATTACTTGTGGCGATGTTGGGTCTTTGGTCCTTTTGTGGCTTGGTGCTTACTATGGTGTGGGTGACTTTGGACTCTTTCACTCTTGTCCTTGGCTGTGCCTCATGGATCCTGGAGGATTGACTGGACTGGATGCGCTAGATCTATGGAATACGACCATGGAGATTGTTATTGCTATCATTTTGAAATATTATTGTAGATATAATTTTTCTTATATATACATTTGCATTGTTTATTATAATATTTGTTATATAATTATATTATTTAATTATTATTTCATATTTTTTTGTTAGGTATTCTTTATAATTATATGTCAAATTATATATGCAGATAAATATTTATTTACAGACTGTACTATGGCATGTGCAAAAATATATATTTATATGGTGTATACCCATATTTTGCTTATTTTTACCCGTTGGTGGTAATACAATATACACCTTATTAATCTCCATTTCATTATCCATTGCAATTTAATTTATATACTTATATTATTAGAATGGTCCTTCCCATGGATATAAATACATCACTTAATTACATGCCCGTCCATCTTTTTGTACCCTCACCCATCCTACATTTGGATATACAAACATCATTTAATTACAAAACCATGCACCATTCACTTTATTAAGGATATACAAACATCACCTAATTACATGCCATCACCTTTTTTCACCTTACATGTGGATATACCACACTACATACTTACATTTACACACTCGCCCACTGTACAGTAACACACCATTCGCTTCACTTAGCCCAAATCTGTATCCCTGTTTGTGCACATGCGCGGCTGGCACCTGTGGTCTGTGCTGCGGCGTCTCCGTGCCCTTGGCAACGCCAGGAACAATCCTGTGCATCTGGTCACGGGGCACGGCGGCTCCGACTTCCGGATTGCTTAGGCGGCGCATGCGCCGTCTATATCAGGGACTACAGGCATCGGCGCCATATTTAAACATGCATATGTATATAAACCACCGATCTCTTACATGATACACCCCCTGACGAAGGAATCAATATTCCGAAACTCGCGTCGGGGTGCGCGATGTCAAGAACTTGGCATTTAAAGGTATACTCTCCCAATATATATTTGCTTTGTTTCCTTGTACACATGCACATGGCACTTTAAGGATATATATTGTATGTTATATTGCACCTGCACATGGCACTTTGAAATGGATGTTACACAGTGTTTTGAGAATTTTTAAATATATGACTTTTATTTTCACTTGTATCCTTCTGATGCTATACACTAGTTCATGAAGAAAATGTTGTGGAGTTCCTTATCTTCTCTGTTTTATATAGTCATCCTATACACTTTTGTATTTATTTGTTTATTATTTTTATATATACATATTTTTTCGATTATATTCTTTTACACATAGATATGTATAATTTTTGTATCATGTCTGGCATCTGTACATTTTAGGGGAAACATCAATAGATACATTTACTTTTATGAATTACACCTCCGCCACATGCAAAATTGTTTTTTCATATACAAATCTAATTGATATCTACTATAATTTACTTATAGCACAATTTGTACATATAGCTCTTAATGCAATGCAATGCAATTCTTGATACGCGCACATTGCTCTTTTATATATTTTGTAATTATTGCATATCTTGTATGCTTGTCTATTGCCACATTGTTTTCAATAAAGATTTATTGCATATCATTACTATATATTTCTTGCTTGGGTGGGTTTCAGCCTTTGTTCATGTTTGGAGCACAGGTTATTTTAACTCCTTTTAGTGGTCTCCACTAAATCTTTGCACACACGGTGTTCTCAGGGTATATAACTATATATATATATTTTCTAAAGGGTAAATCCATTTTTTAATATACATGTATTTTCCCACTGGGCATCACTGTTGTGTTTATCTAACACACAGGCCACTCTGTAGTGTCCAGCCGGGACACATGAAAATCTGTCCACACTGGCAGACTCCCAAACACTCACTCTCACATGTGCCAAACACACATCCATTATAGTTGTAACCACACCCAGGTGCCTATCACATGGCTAGTCAGGTGATCGTGACATCACCGCAGGTCCTCAAACATACAACCATCTTAGGTGTTCAGACACACCCCTTTGGGTGGGTTTGTAGGTGACTGGATCCACCCATCTCTCCAAGTCACGTGGAAGCCCAATGTGAAAAAAATCCCTCAGCAGTAGATCTGCTGAGCAAAACACGCCCAGACTTCCGTCACAGGGCCACCCACCTCTGTGATACATACCGCCCATTAATCACATGACCAGTCTCCATACCACAGGTGGTAGACTCAGACGAGGGAGGAGATGTAGGGTGGTGCTGAACCATAGAGCGATTTGTGGACGAGAGTGATAAGTCTATATTGAATTCTGGAGTGAATGGGTAACCAGTGCAATAACTGGCAAAAGGTAGAGGAATCGTGTGTAATGGTTGGTGAAGAATATGATCCTGGCTGCAGCATTCAGGACAGATTGGAGAGAGGAGAGTTTGGTAAGAGAGAGACCGATTAGTAGAGAATTACAATAGTCCAGACAAGAATGAATAAGAGCAACAGTAAGCGTTTTTGCAGAGTCAAAAGTAAGAAAAGGTCGAATTTTAGAAATGATTTTGAGGTGCAGATAACAAGAGCGAGACAGTGATCGGATGTGGGGGGTGAATGAAAGCTCTGACTCAATTATGACCCCAAGACAGCGGGCATGTTGCTGGGGAGTAATGGAGGAACCACAAATGGAAATGGCAATGTCGGGCATAGGTAGATTAGTAGAGAAAGGAATCATAGGGCATTCAGTTTTTGACAGGTTCAGTTTCAGACAGAGGGAGGACATGATGTTAGAGACAGCGGTAAGACAATCACTGGTGTTTTGTAATATTGCAGGGGTGATATCAGGAGCAGTCGTGTATAATTGGGTGCCATTATTATTATTGGGTAATAATGATTTTTTAAGACTCCACAAAAGGAAGGTCATTGATTTGAAGGGAAGGGAGGATACTTACATTGTAAGTGGCACTGCAGAGAGAAAACTGTTAAATTATTTTTTTTTTACCTCGGGAGCATTGTAATTACAACTATCTACCAGCTGCATCTTTGGAAATAGAATCAGTATATTCCAAAAGACACAGGCATCTAGAAACATTTTAGCTGCAATAATTATGAATATTCTGGAAATATAGTGATTTATAATTATTGCATTTCTTAGCAAAATAACATAATTGAAAAACAATTTAGCAAAATAAGGTTTTACAACCATTCTATTTGTTAAAGTAAGAGATTTGACTTGTGTAATTGATGATGCCTATTATACTGCATCCAGCATACTGAGATTATTTTTTTACAGAACTAGTACAATAGAATACTGAGCAGATAAGGTTATTCTTTCAAGGGAATCATTGGAGAACTATAAATCCTCATTTTGAACACACTTTTCATTATCTATAGGGATGAGCGAATATTCTCTATGATACCCCGATATCACTCTGGGTGCTTGGATGTGCTCGGCACTAGGCGAGAATTTGCCGGTGATTGAATCTGAAACTCTAATCCCCACCCCGAATGTTTGGTGCCTGTTACAGTGCTTGCACAGTGCTAGTGTATTGCAATGTATTATACCTGTAAATAAAAAAAATACAAGTGAAAGTCCTATAGAGGGATTAAGTAAAAAAGTAAAGCATAAAGTAGAAAAAATGTAAAAATATGTAAAAAAAACCCCTAAATAATAATATTTTTTTTAAAATTACACTAGTAAGTATACATTTTTATGCAAAAAAAACTGAAATAAACAAAAAAAAGGACATGTTTGGTATTGCTGCATCCGGAACAACCAATCTATAAAAGTGTCACAGTGTCAACCCTTTCAGTGAACGCAGTAAAAAAAACCCCTCAAACTCTGTGTTAGGGCTGGTGGATTGCACTAAATAAAATATAAAGTGCAATCGCAACCACCGTGCAGAGATGATCCCTGCTGCTAGTCTGAACAATGACGAAACTAAACAGCAAGCATAACCTTGAACACACACGCCACTCAGTGTGAATGGAACACTGAGTACCAAGCTCAGTTACTTCATGGAGAGGTGCGGCACAAGTATGCTATACCCTGTTAAGGTCACAGGGTTAGGCCAGTCTCACACGTCCAGATAATTCCGGTACCGGAAAAAATCGGTACCGGAGTTATCCATGTCCGTGTGTCCGTGAGCTCACGTAGGCCATCCGTGTGGCACACGTGCGGCAGCCGTGTGCCGCCTGGGTACCACACGGACCGTGCAGGAGAGACAGCGCTAAAGTTTAGCGCTGTCCCCTGCATCATGCTGAAGCCGCGATTCATATCTTCTGTGCAGCAGCGTTTGCTGTAAAGAAGATATGAATAATCCATTTTTTTAGTAGTATTTCGTGTTTAAAATAAAGCTCCATGTCCCCACCCCCCTGTGCGCCCCCCACTGTTCTGAAAATACTCACCCGCCTCCCTCGCAGTGTCCTGTCCTGGCCGCAGCTTCTCCTGTATGCGGTCACGTGGGGCCATTCATTACACCTATGGATTTTTTCACTGATTTATGTATATTAAACCCATGTTACGTTTTGTCTGATATTTATTAAATATGTTATTGATTTCCAATAAAAAGCACATTTTGGTATTTTAGACTCTATGTTCTCCTGATTATGGTGATTGTATATGAGTTGGCGACGCTAGGTAAGCACCTGTTCAGACCTGATTTATGTTTTGATGTGACGGTCAGTTTTTTTAATACCTGGGAGCAGAAAGGCTCTGAAAAAGCTAAATGGCTACTTGTCCCCCAAAAGAAATTCAGCGAATTCTGTGCTTCCAAATGCCCCCCTCCATTCTGAGCCCCAGTGTGCATAAACCTCCTTTAGCATCCACATTTTTGGCAGGTGTGTAATTTCCAATGTCAGCTCTTTCTCCACAGCCCAATAGTATAAATTTAAATTTCTGTGACACACCTGTGGTGTCAATATGATCACTGAACCCTTAGATGAATTAATTGAGAGGTGTAGTTTTTAAAATGACATCAGTTATGGGGGGTTCTGCTGTTCTGGCACCTCAGGGGCTCTACTAATGTGACATGGCACCCTCAAACCATTCAAGCAAAATCTGAACTATATTGTGGGCTTCTTCCTTTCTGAGCTTTGCACTGTGCCTCCAAAGTTGTTTTCAACCACACATGGAGTATTGCCACACTCAGGAGAAATTGCATAAATAATATTGGGGTCCATTTTCTCCTGTAACCCTTGAGAAAGTAAAACATTTGCGGCTCAAAGAAAAGAGAAAATGTGATTTTTTTTTTTTTTTTTTATTTCCTTACTGATATGTTATAAATGACTGTAAAGCACCTGGTGATTTGAAGATGCTCACCATAAATCTAGATTAGTTCCTTGAGGGGTCAAGTTTGCAAAATGGTGTCACTTGAGAGATTTCCACTGTTTAGGCACATCAGGGGCTCGCTATATGCGACATAGCGTCCGCTAAAGATCCAGCAAATTTTGCATTCAAAAAGTCAAACGGTGTGCCTTTCCTTCCAAGCCATGCCGTTCACCCAAACAGTGGTATTCCTTGACACATGGGGTATCAGCATGCTCAGGATAAATCGCACAACAATTGGGTTGTTGTCATTATGATTTAAAAAGAGAAAACACAGTAGTTTGACAATAAATTGCTTCACCCAACCACTAACCATGATTGGAGAAAAAGTTTTGGTGTTATCAGTCATATTCTCTGAAAAAAGGTCAAGAAAGCAACAATTTTGCCTGGTTATGTAAACTTTTGAGCACAACTGTATGTAATGTATGTTTTTAAGAATATTTCCTTTGAAAATGATGTGTAAATTACATAGAGAATTGCTCTATGTAAAAGCTCATGTTAAAATCGCATTGCAGTCGGATAGCAATCACACTGCATTCGGATGTAAATTGTATGCTAGGTGTGAAAAATTGGATTGTACTCGCCTGAAAAACGCATGACACTCACATGACATTTGCATTACACTTGACCAACTCACCTGCATCAAAATCAGACCGATTTTAAAATCGCTAGTGTGTCTCCAGCCTTACTGGGATTGTGAACTTAATGACTGACACATGGACAAGTGCTTGTGGACAGGGATGCTACATTTCACTGACGGCACACTGTGTGAGCATTGTGGTGGCATGGGCCGACTCCCATGCTGGCATGTCACATGTGCTACCGATGCCAAAGATTGATGGCCCTACTTCTTTCTTTTCTCCACCTCTTACACCAGTTCGTGCACCTCTCCTGCTCCTTCTCATCCTCCATCTCCGAAATGCTATCTCATTGCACACATCAACTGGCAGCTCTGCAGCACAGCCTCAGGGAAGTGGCAACAGGCTCTGCTGAAGCTAATTTGTCTAGGAGACAAATGGCACACCACTACACAGTTATTGAAAGGAATAACAGACCAGACAGATCTGTGGCTCTCGCTGAACAACCAGGCATGGCCGTGTGTGATAATGGTCATAACCTGGTGGCTGCTGTGAAACTTGGCAAGCTCACACATGTGCCAAGGTTTGCTCATATGTTCAACTTGGTAGTTCAGCGGTTTCTGAAAAACCTACCCATATTTGCCAGAGCTTTTGGTCAAGGTACATTGCATCAGTGGTCGCTTACACAAGTCAGCTGCAGTTGCCACCACTCTCTCATCTCATGCGATTTTGCATATCAACAGTAAGTGCTAACAGGCTCACTCTGGTAAAAATTAGCAAAGCTTGGATTAGCCCCAACTTTTCCACACCACCAGATGACAGCAGCACACAAAGTGCTTATGATCTTCAATATTTGAATGAGGCCTGCCAGTTGTTGCCTTCAAGGGTCTATGGATGACTGTATGACCGCATTTACATTTTTTTCCTGGATTTCCACTTTGTGCCAAGCCTTTATAAGTGTAAGAATATATCAACTACAATATATAATCTACACTTTCAAAATATTTTAATGAGGCCCTGCAGTTGTTGCCTACCAGGGTTGACTGTATTACCCTCCTTATCAGTAACGAGCATCTGAGTATTTTAGTGCTCACTGATCTATAATAATCTACAAAACAAAAATAAATGCACACTTTCACAACTTCTGACGGCTTTTAAAAAATAGTTTTGTGGAAAAAGCTGAAAATATTATTTTTTTAGTAAAAAGCATGGGTTCCAAAATTCATTTTATTCACCTCACATCTTTCCGTACCAAACCTTGTCTTTAATTGAAACTAATCATCCCAAGCATCCAAAGCAATAGTAATTCAAAGCAATTAAAGTGGACCTTTCAGGGCTGATAGTAATCTGCCCATTTGAGGGCAAAACTTTGATGACAAAATTTATAGAATTGCTTTTATGGTCACGAGAGCATCTCTAATCATAATGGACAAAATATTTCTGACTTTCATTAAAAGCCTATTTTCCATAGTATAAAATAATTTATAAAAACTCTGGGTCCCAGAATCAATGATATCGAGTTCAAGGCTGGGGTCACACTTGCGTGTGTAATGTGAGAAACTCGCGTGAGTCTCTGGCATCAATACCCAGCACTGCCGCCAGCACTCGGGACCGGAGTGTGCAGCTGCACAGAAATACATGCAGCCGCACACTCCGGTCCCGAGTGTCGATGGCAGTGCCGGGTATTGATGCGAGTTTCTTGCATTACACATGCAAGTGTGACCCTGGCCCAAAAGACAGTCTCCCCAGATATGCATTATGATTTAAAGTTTCTTGTGAGCCATCATGTGTAAATAGATAGCTTACACAATCAATCTGTGTGGGTGGTAAAATTTGCTTCCAATCCTAGAACTGAAAAACAAGTCTGTAAGCCAAGTTTTAAAGTAAAAAAAATCTGCCTTTTCCCTGGAATAGTTCCACTCTTGGCATTAGGCTTTGTCTGGTGGTTTAGTTTGGTCTTAAATGGAGAGGAGCTGCAATTTCAGACATAGCACACGAACAAAGGTGGCACTGATTCTGTAAATAAAACAGACTCTATTTTTCTTTTAAAATATCTTTCACCAGCGGTGACATCATCAAGGCCGGGCTGAACTGCGATGCAATCAGGACCTTGGGAAAATGCCAGCGATGATGTCACCGATGGTGAATGATGCTGTTTTTAGGCTGGGGGGACTATATCAATAGCCACTTACCAGCCTGAGAATAGCAGCCCTAAGCTGTAAGGTTTAGCAAGGCTGGTTGTCAAAAATAGGGGGGTACCCCATGCCGTTTTTAAATGATTTTTTTTTAAATAATTAAAAAAACATCATGGGGACCCCTCTATTCTTGATAACCAACCTTGATGAAGCTGACAGCTGAGAGTTGCAACTCCCAGCTGTGAGTTTTGCCTGGTTGTTTCAAGAAAATAAGGGGGAACCCACTTCGGCTTTTTCATTCATTTATTTAGTTAGATTGCAAGCAGCGGCTGAGGAATACCCTGATCATCCTGTCCTGCTGTCACTGTTATTAGCTGCAGCAGGTCAGATGATGGAGGTAAGAGTCCCAAAAGCCCCCATCTGCTGTCATCGTTTGGACTTTAATATAACTCTCATAATTCTCCTCTGCTCATGCTGATCGCCGGCAGAGCAGGGGGAGAATGATGAGAGCTGGCTTCAGCACCTGCCGCTGGGGAACTGCACTTACTGTAGTGTTTCTTCTCCAGTGCCGATGCTTGTCAGGCCAGTCTCACACGTCCAGATAATTCCGGTACGGAAAAATCGGTACCGGAGTTATCCGTGTCCATGTGTCCGTGAGCTCACGTGGCACATCAGTGTGGCACACGTGCGGCAGCCGTGTGCCACCCGTGTGACGACTGGGTATCACACGGACCTTGCAGGAGACAGCACTACAGTAAGAGCTGTCCCCTGCTTTGGGTGCTGAAGCCGCCATTCATTTCTTCTCTCCAGCAGCGTTCGCTGGAGAGAAGGAATGAAAAATCATAGGTTTTGGGTTTTTTTGCGGTTGAAATAAAGTTCCCGGTAACCAACCCCCTCCCACCCCCTGTGCGCCCGCCTGCTGGAAATAAAATACCCAGCTCCCTCGATGCTTCCTCTCAGCGTCGCAGCTTGTCCTGTATGAGCGGTCACATGGTGCCACTCATTAGTGATGAATATGTGGCTCCACCTCCCATAGGGGTGGAGCCGCATATTCATCACTGTAATGAGCGGCACCACGTGACCGCTCATACAGGACAAGCTGCGACGCTGAGAGGAAGCATCGAGGGAGCTGGGTGAGTATTTTATTTCCAGTGGGCGGGCACACAGGGGGTGGGAGGGGGTTGGTTACCGGGAACTTTATTTCAACCGCAAAAACAATGATTTTTCATTCCTTCTCTCCAGCGAACGCTGCTGGAGAGAAGAAATGAATGGTGGGTTCAGCTCCACACGCTGGGGGACAGCGCTTACTGTAGCGCTGTCTCCTGCACGGCACACGGACGGCACACGGACAGCATCCGTGTGCGGTACGTGTTTTACAAGGACCCATTGACTTTAATGGGTCCGTGTGATCAGTGCGCTCCCACGAACACTGACATGTCTCCGTGTTTTTCAAACGGACACACGGTCCGTGAAAACACGCTGACATGTGCAGAGACACATTGATTTTAATGTGTCTACGTGAGTCAGTGGCTCCGGTATGTGAGAAAACTGTCACCACTAGTGTTGAGCGATACTGTCCGATACTTGAAAGTATCGGTATCGGAAAGTATCGGCCGATACCGGCAAAGTATCGGATCTAATCCGATACCGATACCCGATACCAATACAAGTCAATGGGACTCAAGTATCGGACGGTATTCCTGATGGTTCCCAGGGTCTGAAGGAGAGGAAACTCTCCTTCAGGCCCTGGGATCCATATTAATGTGTAAAATAAAGAATTAAAATAAAAAATATTGCTATACTCACCTCTCCGACGCAGCCTGGACCTCACCGAGGGAACCGGCAGCGTTCTGTGCTTAAAATGCGCGCGTTTACTTCCTTCCGTGATGTCACGGCTTGTGATTGGTCGCGTGCCACCCATGTGGCCGCGACGCGACCAATCACAGCAAGCCGTGACGTAATTTTCAGGTCCTCAATGCCTAATTCTAGGCATTCAGGATTTTAAAATTACGTTCCGGCTTGTGATTGGTCGCATCGCGGTCACATGGGCGACGCGACCAATCACAAGCCATGACGTCACGGAAGGAAGTAATCGCGCGCATTTTAAGCACAGAACGCTGCCGGTTCCCTCGGTGAGGTCCAGGCTGCGTCGGAGAGGTGAGTATAGCAATATTTTTTATTTTAATTCTTTATTTTACACATTAATGTTGTTTCGATACCGATACCCGATACCACAAAAGTATCGGATCTCGGTATCGGAATTCCGATACCCGCAAGTATCGGCCGATACCCGATACTTGCGGTATCGGAATGCTCAACACTAGTCACCACATGTACCGGAGCCACTGACGGAGGACATCAATGTGTGTTCTCCGTGTACACGTGTGCAGTACATTTTGCCGTCCATGCTGATGGTAAAAAATGGACATGTCTACGTGTGAGGCACATGGACACACGGTCTGTGGAAACACACAGACATATGCACGTGTGTCTACGTATGTCTACGTGTGTACATGTCTCCGGTAAATGTGAAAACTGTCACCAAACGTACCAGAGACAGGGATATGTGAAGGAGGCCTAAAGAAGTAACTTGGAAAATATTTTAAGGGTGTGTAGTGTGTAGGAAAAAATGTCAGAAATATGGTGGTAACTAATCTACAGCTTAGGTTAACCCCTTCACGACTCTGAAGTTTTCCGTGATTTTCCATTTTTGCATTTTGTTTTTTGCTTCCCTTCTTCCTAGAGCCATACCTATATGGTGATATGAAGGCTTGCTTTTTGCAGGACGAGCTGTACTTTTGGATGACACCATTGGTTTTACAATTTAATGTACTGAAAAATGGGGAAAAAAATGCAAGTGATGTTAAATTCCAAAAAAGTGCAATTTCACAATTTATTTTTTATTTTTACAATGTTCACTAATTGCTAAAACTGCCATTGTTATCCAGGCCATTACAAGTTCACGGATACGAAACATGTATAGGTTCTTTTTTTTATTTAGGTGGTAAAAAGATATCCATGTTTGTTAAAAAAAAAAAAAAAACCAACAACAACAAACAAAACGCAATTTTCCGAGACCTGTAGCAATCACCATATTTCAATATCTGGAGCTGGGTGAGAGCTTATTTTTTTTGTGCGTGAGGTGATGTTTTTATCAATACTGTTGTGAGGTAGATTCAATCTTTTCATCACCTGTTATTGCAAAGTTGTGGAGACCAAAAAAAACATGTTTTTATTTTCTTTCTTGTTACGCTGTTTACCAATTGGATTCATTTTCATTATTTTTTGATAGATAGGGAGTTTCTGAATGCAGCAATACCAAATATGTGTATTTTTTATTGTTTTATTTTGAATGGGGCAAAAGAAGGGTGATTTGTACTTTTATATTTTTAAAATTTTTAAAATATTTTTATGTGAATACTGTTCTGTACAATGATGACAGAAGTATTCTAGGAGTGATACCTTTATTGGCTAACCAGAAAATAATATGTTTGCAAGCTTTCAGAGCACAGTGGCTCCTTCTTCAGGCAAGATTACAAATAGATTAATAAGAAAAGCACAACATTTAAAGAATAATACAGGAGGACATTTGTTAGGCCGGTTTCACACGTCAGTAGCTCCGGTACGTGAGGTGACAGTTTCCTCACGTACCGGAGACACTGACACACGTAGACCCATAAAAATCAATGCATCTGTTCAGATGTCATTGATTTTTTGCGGACCATGTCAGTGTTCGTGGGAGCGCACGTATTACACGGACCCAATAGAGTCAATGGGTCCGTGTAAAACACGGACCTCACACGGACATTCTCCGTCTGGGGTCCGTGTGCATGCAGGAGACAGCGCTACAGTAAGCGCTGTCCCCCCCACATGGTGCTGAAGCCGCGATTCATATGTTCCCTGCAGCAGCGTTTGCTGCAGAGAAAATATGAATAATAGTGTTTAAAATAAAGATCTATGTGTCCGCCGCCCTCCCACCCCCTGTGCGCCCCCCCGCTGGTCAGAAAATACTTACCCGGGTCCCCCGTCGGCTGTCGCTCCTTCCTGGTCTAGCCGCGGCTTACTGTATGCGGTCACGTGGGGCCGATCATTTACAATCATGAATAGTCGGCTCCGCCCCTATGGGAGGTGGAGCCACATATTCATGACTGTAAATGATCGGGCCCACGTGACCGCATACACTAGAAGCCGCGGCCAGACCAGGAAGGAGCGACAGCCGACGGGGGACCCGGGTAAGTATTTTCTGACCAGCGGGGGGGCGCACAGGGGGTGGGAGGGCGGCGGACACATAGATCTTTATTTTAAACACTATTATTCATATTTTCTCTGCAGCAAACGCTGCTGCAGGGAACATATGAATCGCGGCTTCAGCATGATGCAGAGTGGGTACCACACGCTCCGTGTGGTACCCACTCGCCATACGGGCAGCACACGTGTGCCGCACGTATGGCCTCCGTGAGTTCCCAGGCACACGGACACGGATAACTCCGGTACCGATTTATTCCGGTACCGGAATTATCTGGACGTGTGGGACAGCCCTTAAGGCCCCGTCTCACTAAGCGATTTACCAACGATCACGACCAGCGATATGACCTGGCCGTGATCGTTGGTAAGTCGTTGTGTGGTCGCTGGGGAGCTGTCACACAGACAGCTCTCTCCAGCGACCAACGATCAGGGGAACGACTTCGGCATCGTTGAAACTGTCTTCAACGATGCCGAAGTCCCCCTGCAGCACCCGGGTAACCAGGGTAAACATCGGGTTACTAAGCGCAGGGCCGCGCTTAGTAACCCGATGTTTACCCTGGTTACCAAAAAAAACAAACAGTACATACTCGCCTTTCGGTGTCCAGGTCCCTTGCCGTCTGCTTCCTGCTCTGACTGAGATCCGGCCGTACAGTGAGAGCAGAGCGCAGCGGTGACGTCACTGCTGTGCTCTCACTTCTCACTGTACGGCCGGATCTCAGTCAGAGCAGGAAGCGGACGGCAAGGGACCTGGACACCGAAAGGCGAGTATGTACTGTTTGTTTTTTTTGGTAACCAGGGTAAACATCGGGTTACTAAGCGCGGCCCTGCGCTTAGTAACCCGATGTTTACCCTGGTTACCAGTGAAGACATCGCTGGATCGGTGTCACACACACCGATTCAGCGATGTCAGCGGGGCCTCAACGACCAAAAAAAGGTCCAGGCCATTCCGACACGACCAGCGATCTCGCAGCAGGGGCCTGATCGCTGGTACGTGTCACACATAGCGAGATCGCTATGGAGGTCGCTGTTGCGTCACAAAACTTGTGACTCAGCAGCGATCTCGCTAGCGATCTCGCTATGTGAGACGGGGCCTTTAGGGTGTGGGAAGTGTGATGAGTCCATAGATAAGCCAAGGTAATCCAATTAGGCATTTTCTTACAAATGGAGAGGCAGTGGGAAAAATGTTCTTAGTTATTGGAGTCAGTCTGGTGGAGGTGTGAATTGTATCCATGTAGTGACTCATAAATACAGGTGTTAAATTGAGTCCTAGTGTCAACAAATTAAACATATTCATTAGTTTGTATTCCCAAATTTTTCTTTCCCTGTGGTCCTTAAAATTACCTTTTAGTATTAAGACTTTTAAGTCTGTCATACTGTGTCCAGGTCCAGAGAAATGTTTTCCCACAGGTGTGTCCATTTCATTCCTGATTGTGTGTCTGTGTAGACTCATCCTAGTTTGTAGTCTTTGCATAGTTTCCCCAATATAGATACTTCCAGGGCACCTCATACATTGTATCATGTACACCACGTTGGAGGATGTACAAGGGTTCCTTTTCTTGTACATCACTCCTAGAATACTTCTGTCATCATTGGGCAGAAAAGTATTCACATCGATTTTTCTGGCTAACACGGTACCACAATACAGTCTGTTATTGTACATCATTAAAATATTTTTAAAAACTTTTTTTCCACTTGCTTCAATAGTCTCCTTAGGAAACTTGAAGCTGTGATCTTCTGATCACTTGTGCTACGCATAGGAGAATGATTATCTGCTATGTATGCCGGCCACATGGCGGCGCTCATAGCAGATCGGTAATGACAAGTATGGGGTCTCCTGCAGATGCCTGGTTGTCATGCCAACCCATTGGCACCCCGTGAGCATGTGACTGGGGTGCTGATGGGCAGAGTTAATGACGTGCTCCTGGCTCTTGCTTGGTAAATGAAGCTGTGGGTGGAGGCGACCTATGACGTAGCTATACATCATGTTTGCCTGGACTACACATAGCAGGGCTTCAGCTCTGCTATTTTTAGCAGAATTGATCATCTATGATGATGACCATTTGCAGTGGTTGCACAGGCCGGATTATTCGGTAGCCAGACAGGCAGTCTATCAGGGATGTCACAGTGGCGATCGCCCAGCACTGTTGACCTGACTGGACAAATGAAAAGGGAATATTTACAGGGAATAATAGTTTATGGTTATATTGTGATGCCAGCTGAGGTGTCTGGCCAGGGATGGCCAGTGCTGCAAGTGGGGTCCCCAGGTGATAGATGGTAATGCAGCAAGATGGATCACTCCCCTCAGCAGGAGCATGTCCCTGGGGCAATGATGGGAGTTGTAGTGAGCAGTGCAGCAGAAAGAAGCAAGGAGGCAAAGGAATTAAGTCTTTACCTTTACTGATGATGGATGCAGGTTGAATCTGGGGGTACTGGTCACTAAGTACAAGCTATGGCCGGTCTGGAAGCAGATGGAGACTACTCCGCTAAGTGGGTATAAGAAGCCTTAATTTCTGTGTCCGTATGTTTGGAGATTAAGCAGCTTATGAGCTGATCTGTACTCTCTGCTTGTGTCCTGTAGCAGCTACAGCCAGCATACATTGCGAGCCCCTTTTCAAGCTGTACTCTCTGTTCCAGCACTGAGCTCTCTGTAATGTGGTACTTCTGGTGCTGCAGGGGTGGCCAGAGAACCTGCAATCCCCTAGTCTCCAGTTTCTACTCTCAGAGTTTGCAATCCCTGATAGCCAAGGGCTCTGGTGCCCTGTTCTCCTCTTAGGCCGGTGTCACACTCAGCATATGGAAATACCGTCCGTTTTTATGGCCTTAATACGCAGTAATTGTCCCAAAACACTGTTCCGTATTCAATGCGAGGATGCGATTTTTAAGCACAAATTTATCCGTATGGCATCCGTATGGCTTCCGTACGACGATTTTTTTCTCTCGCAGGCTTGCAAAATGGACATATCATGGATCCATCGGCTCAAATATTCTTAAAAACATATATACAGTCATATGACCTCGAGCGTGGGAACATTTCAGAATATTTTCTCAAGCTCGAGTTCATATGAGTTCATCCAGCAGAGGGCGCATCACCGCGACTCGAGGTAACTACAGTACATTCCCCTGCATTCCATTCATTCACCAAGTTTTACAGGCAGGAGCACAGCTGCATTAGCAGAGCTCCTGAGTGTAAAATGATTTAACCCCTTCAGATGGATTTACAGCGTGGGACAAGACTGAATGACGGAAGGTATGGAATATTGTTGTTTCTTTTGTTTAACTTTATTTCAGGTTACAAGGGTCTTCAGGTGGATTAAGAGTATAATAAAATATTAAAACACCATGTGTCTTTATTTCATTACTTTTTAATAATGTGTGTTTTATTAACCATTTCGTACTATTGGATTAATAATGGATAGGTGTCATAATTGACACCT
Source organism: Ranitomeya variabilis (assembly GCF_051348905.1). Classification (NCBI taxonomy): domain Eukaryota; kingdom Metazoa; phylum Chordata; class Amphibia; order Anura; family Dendrobatidae; genus Ranitomeya; species Ranitomeya variabilis. Next base: position 114,300,357 of record NC_135235.1, on the reverse strand, counting down.
CTCCATTATTAACCTGGCTTAATGTCACCTTACAATAGCAAGGTGACATTAACCCTTCATTACCCCATATCCCACCGCTACACGGGAGTGGGAAGAGAGGCTAAGTGCCAGAATAGGCGCATCTTCCAGATGTGCCTTTTCTGGGGTTGCTGGGGGGCAGATGTTTTTAGCCAGGGGGTCCTATAACCATGGTTCCTCTCTAAGCTATTAATATCTGCCCTCAGTCACTGGCTTTCCCACTCTGGCGGAGAAAATTGCGCAGGAGCCCACGCCAATTTTTTCTGGGATTTAACCCTTTAATTTAATAGCTAGAGCCACCAAATTTTACACAGAGACACTTGTTACATTAGTAAAGAGAAATATGTAATAAAAGAAGGGATATGAGATGGTTTACTGTATGTAAACCATGTCTCATATCATGTCGGATTTGTGAAGGAGATAGGAAAAGCCGGCAATTGAATTACCGGCTTTTCTGCTATCTAGCGCTGAATTAAATATAAATATATATATACCTTTTCTATGTGTACACATGTATTCTACCTATTCTATTCTGTCAGTGTGATTTTACTGTACACCGCACTGAATTGACGGCTTTTCTATAGAACACCGGTGCATATTTCTCACAAGTCACACGCATGGTCCGTGTAATAATCCGAAATCTTCTCACCCCCATAGACTTTCATTGGTGGATTTTTTGCGCAAAACGCTGACAAATGGAGTATGCTGTGATTTTCTATGCCCGTAACATACCGTATATTACGGATGCGTAATATACAGCAGATAGGAGCTGCCCCATAGAGAATCATTGGGCCGTGTGCAATGCGTATTTTCTGGACGTATTTTCTGCGCTCATATGTCCGTAAAACTCGCTAGTGTGATGCCGGCCTCATCCTAGGGTGAGCTTTCCATAGCTCCATCCACTGGAAACTCCATCTGCTCCTTCTTCCCTACCTCACAATACACTCTGCTCTCTCTCTTACTCCTCCCCCAGCTAGAAGAGGCAGTCACTCTACAAACTAGGGGCTTGTGCTCCCCCTTCTGGTTAATTATCAGACTTGTGTGTGAATGTGTGGTTTGCTTAGTGTAGGCAGCTCCATTTACTTCCAAACATAATACCACCACCGGTTAGGGAGGCAATATCATTGTGGCAGCAGAACCGCAGGGGCACCACATTCCCCCCTAGTGAATCACAGTATGTCCCGGACTGTAAATAAATAAAATACACGTTATTGTTCATACCGTAATAACAAACATTGCATGAAAAAAATATAAAAACATTGAACAGTGCATTGGTGGATTACCGCCTCCAACCACCTTTTAATTTGAGGTATTGTCCCCGGGCATGGCTATCGGGCACACAGACCATATTTGCATAGTCTCTTCAGCCTCGTCGGCGATTTTTGAGGTCTCCTGAAAGTGCAAACTTTGGTTATGGTGCAAAAGTTCCTGGATTGCACTTTGTTGTCCTTGCCTGAAAATCAACAGGAAAAGGCACCTTAAGGGGCACAACTATACAAGTGTTAATCCTGGTCACCACATAGTACTATGACCATACATGTCCATTTGTAATCAACTCCAGTCAGGCTTTTAAGTTCTTACAATAGTCTTTGTAGGCAACTAAGCGTAGTTGTTACTGGGTCTCACATTAGTCCTTGTGGGTGCAAACCTTTTCACCAATTTTAAGCAACCTTACATTAAAGCATACTTCACATATGTACAGTTTCAAACTCTAGGAAAGTACTTTATAAGCCAAATTTATAGCGACTAGGGGTCTGTCCCTCTGTACTAGGCTGGGATCTATGCAATAATGGGATACCTGCTGACCTTCTCTGACCTGGTACGTTTACTTCAGGTGTGACAGGTGCATTGCTGACAGTACTATGGTAGGATTTACATAATATGGGAATACTGGATGATTTTCTGCAACTTTTTGAACCTATCAGGGGTATGACAAGCTCACTACTGTCAGGAGATGAGTTGTCTTGATCCGAAGCAGGCATCTGTAGCTAGGGTTAACTACTCTTCTTCACGACAATTCAGTGTCTCTGATGTTTCTGGCATTGTCAACTGAGGGAATGTTAGAACTGGCACTACTACTGCATTGTTGACTTGTGTCCAGGACTGGGGAAATTCACCTAAAATTGAGCAAACCTTCGTTTCAGTTTCTTCCATTTGCTGAGGAACTTCTGGACTTCCATCCTTCTCATGCAATTGAACTGGGAACACTTTCAGGTGGTCTCTGGATACAGTAGCAGACGTTTTTCCTCTGTCCTTGGTGACAAAGCACACCTTGCTGTTGTCAAATTTAGAGGGTAGGCTCAGCATCCCACTGATCATCTAGTTTATGTACTCTTCTTTTCCTTTTCAACACTTACTCTCCTGCTGATAAGGGAGTGGCCGGAGCATGTTGATTGTAGTCTTTCTCTTGTTTTTGCCGGGCTTGCAACAGACTTTCTTCTACACACTGCTGGACTTTGCGGTACTTTAGCTGTCTCTCAGTATTCCAGTCTGTGTCTGGCTGGATAGGTGTGGCTTTTGGTGTTAGGATGCCCATTTCCAGGTCAATGGGGAGATTACCTAGTCTTGCTCGCATCAAGTAAGCTGGGGCGATGTTAGTCAATTTTGTAGGGGTGTGGTTATACATCTTGACTAGATCTGGTAACTTCTCAGGCCATTGGTTGCGCTCTTCTAGTGGTAAGGTCTTTAGTAAGTCGATCACCAGCTGATTCATTTTCTCACATAGGCCATTACCTTGTGAATGGTATGGTGTTGTCCAGATCTTCTTACAGTTGTATAAGGTGCAGAATTCTTGGAAGACCTCTGCTTCGAAAGCCAGACCTCTGTCTGTCAAGACTTGATCTGAATAACCATGGGGTTGGCAGAAATACTCTTGAAAGGCCTTTGCAGCTGTTCTTGTTATCTGATCTTTCACTGGAACAACTACTAGGAAGCATGAGTAGTGGTCCACTATCGTCAAGGCATATTTGTATCCTGACCGACTTGGGGACACTATTTCAAATGGTTGCTTGGTGATGATAGGCTGCAAGGGAGCCCTTTGGCTGTTGTGATCCTTTACTCTGAGGTTTCATGGGCTGCATTCTCTACACTAGGGTTGAGCGAAACGGGTCGTTCATTTTCAAAAGTCGCCGACTTTTGGCTAAGTCGGCGTCTCATGAAACCCGATCCGACCCCTGTGCTTGTCGGCCATGCGGTACGCGACTTTCGCGCCAAAGTCGCGTTTCAATGACGCGAAAAGCGCCATTTCTCAGCCAATGAAGGTGAACGCAGAGTGTGGGCAGCGTGATGACATAGGTCCTGGTCCCCACCATCTTAGAGAAGGGCATTGCAGTGATTGGCTTGCTGTCTGCGGCGTCACAGGGGCTATAAAGGGGCGTTCCCGCCGACCGCCATCTTACTGCTGCTGATCTGAGCTTAGGGAGAGGTTGCTGCCGCTTCGTCAGAAGCAGGGATAGCGTTAGGCAGGGTCCACTAACCACCAAAGCGCTTGTGCTGTAGCGATTTCCACTGTCCAACACCACCTTCGGTGTGCAGGGACAGTGGAAGCTATTTTTTTTTTTTTCCCACAGCGCTGTAGCTCATTGGGCTGGCCTAGAAGGCTCCGTGATAGCTGTGTTGCTGTGTGTACGCCACTGTGGAAACCAACTGCTTTTTTCAAAGCACATATCCTCTTGTTCCTTCCTTTCTGCACAGCTATCTTTTTTGTTTGTCCACACTTTTTATTTAATTTGTGCATCAGTCCACTCCTATTGCTGCCTGCCATACCTGGCTTACATTACTGCAGGGAGATAGTAATTGTAGGACAGTCCCTGTTTTTTTTTTTTTTTGTGGAAGATTAAGATTGGCATTTCTGCTACAGTGCCATCCCTGTGTGTGCCATCTCTCACTGAGTGGGCCATAGAAAGCCTATTTATTTTTTTCCTTGATTTGTGTTCTAAAATCTACCTCAACACAAAAACACTACATCAATCAGTGGGAGAAAAATATTGGCCTCAGTCAGGGCTTGTGTGCCACTCCTGTGTGTGCCATCTCTCATTCAGTGGGCCATACAAAGCCTATTTATTTTTTTGTTTTTTTTAATATTATTGGGTTTCTAAAGTCTCCGTGAAAAAAAAAAATACATAAAAAAACAGTGGGAGAGTAATATTGCCCTTTCAGCTTGTGTGCCAGTCTTGACTCCTGGGTGTGCCACCTCTCTCTCTCTAATTGTGGGCCATAGAAAGCCTATTTATTTTTTTGCTTTTTTTAATATTATTTGGTTTCTAAAGTCTCCCTGAAAAAAAAAAAAACATAAAAAAACTGTGGGAGAGTAATATTGCCCTTTCAGCTTGTGTGCCAGTCTTGACTCCTGGGTGTGCCACCTCTCTCTCTCTAATTGTGGGCCATAGAAAGCCTATTTATTTTTTTGCTTTTTTTAATATTATTTGGTTTCTAAAGTCTCCCTAAAAAAAAAAAAACATAAAAAAACAGTGGGAGAGTAATATTGCCCTTTCAGCTTGTGTGCCAGTCTTGACTCCTGGGTGTGCCGCCTCTCTCTCTCTAATTGTGGGCCATAGAAAGCCTATTTATTTTTTTCCTAGATTTGTGTTCTAAAATCTACCTCAACACAAAAACAGTACATCAATCAGTGGGAGAAAAATATTGGCCTCAGTCAGGGCTTGTGTGCCACTCCTGTGTGTGCCATCTCTCATTCAGTGGGCCATACAAAGCCTATTTATTTTTTTGTTTTTTTTAATATTATTGGGTTTCTAAAGTCTCCCTGAAAAAAAAAATACATAAAAAAACAGTGGGAGAGTAATATTGCCCTTTCAGCTTGTGTGCCAGTCTTGACTCCTGGGTGTGCCACCTCTCTCTCTCTAATTGTGGGCCATAGAAAGCCTATTTATTTTTTTGCTTTTTTTAATATTATTTGGTTTCTAAAGTCTCCCTGAAAAAAAAAAAAAACATAAAAAAACAGTGGGAGAGTAATATTGCCCTTTCAGCTTGTGTGCCAGTCTTGACTCCTGGGTGTGCCACCTCTCTCTCTCTAATTGTGGGCCATAGAAAGCCTATTTATTTTTTTCCTAGATTTGTGTTCTAAAATCTACCTCAACACAAAAACACTACATCAATCAGTGGGAGAAAAATATTGGCCTCAGTCAGGGCTTGTGTGCCACTCCTGTGTGTGCCATCTCTCATTCAGTGGGCCATACAAAGCCTATTTATTTTTTTGTTTTTTTTAATATTATTGGGTTTCTAAAGTCTCCCTGAAAAAAAAAATACATAAAAAAACAGTGGGAGAGTAATATTGCCCTTTCAGCTTGTGTGCCAGTCTTGACTCCTGGGTGTGCCACCTCTCTCTCTCTAATTGTGGGCCATAGAAAGCCTATTTATTTTTTTCCTAGATTTGTGTTCTAAAATCTACCTCAACACAAAAACACTACATCAATCAGTGGGAGAAAAATATTGGCCTCAGTCAGGGCTTGTGTGCCACTCCTGTGTGTGCCATCTCTCATTCAGTGGGCCATACCAAGCCTATTTTTTTCTGTTTTTTTAATATTATTGGGTTTCTAAAGTCTCCCTGAAAAAAAAAAAACATAAAAAAACAGTGGGAGAGTAATATTGCCCTTTCAGCTTGTGTGCCAGTCTTGACTCCTGGGTGTGCCACCTCTCTCTCTCTAATTGTGGGCCATAGAAAGCCTATTTATTTTTTTGCTTTTTTTAATATTATTGGGTTTCTAAAGTCTCCCTGAAAAAAAAAATACATAAAAAAACAGTGGGAGAGTAATATTGCCCTTTCAGCTTGTGTGCCAGTCTTGACTCCTGGGTGTGCCACCTCTCTCTCTCTAATTGTGGGCCATAGAAAGCCTATTTATTTTTTTCCTAGATTTGTGTTCTAAAATCTACCTCAACACAAAAACACTACATCAATCAGTGGGAGAAAAATATTGGCCTCAGTCAGGGCTTGTGTGCCACTCCTGTGTGTGCCATCTCTCATTCAGTGGGCCATACCAAGCCTATTTTTTTTTTTGTTTTTTTTTAATATTATTGGGTTTCTAAAGTCTCCCTGTAAAAAAAATACATAAAAAAACAGTGGGAGAGTAATATTGCCCTTTCAGCTTGTGTGCCAGTCTTGACTCCTGGGTGTGCCACCTCTCTCTCTCTAATTGTGGGCCATAGAAAGCCTATTTATTTTTTTGCTTTTTTTAATATTATTTGGTTTCTAAAGTCTCCCTGAAAAAAAAATACATAAAAAAACAGTGGGAGAGTAATATTGCCCTTTCAGCTTGTGTGCCAGTCTTGACTCCTGGGTGTGCCACCTCTCTCTCTCTAATTGTGGGCCATAGAAAGCCTATTTATTTTTTTCCTAGATTTGTGTTCTAAAATCTACCTCAACACAAAAACACTACATCAATCAGTGGGAGAAAAATATTGGCCTCAGTCAGGGCTTGTGTGCCACTCCTGTGTGTGCCATCTCTCATTCAGTGGGCCATACCAAGCCTATTTTTTTTTTTTTTTTTTTTAATATTATTGGGTTTCTAAAGTCTCCCTGAAAAAAAAAAAAAACATAAAAAAACAGTGGGAGAGTAATATTGCCCTTTCAGCTTGTGTGCCAGTCTTGACTCCTGTGTATGCCACCTCTCTCTCTCTAGTTGTGGGCCATAGAAAGCCTATTTATTTTTTTCCTTTTTTAAATATTATTGGGTTTCTAAAGTCTCCCTGAAAAAAAAAAATACATAAAAAAACAGTGGGAGAGTAATATTGCCCTTTCAGCTTGTGTGCCAGTCTTGACTCCTGGGTGTGCCACCTCTCTCTCTCTAATTGTGGGCCATAGAAAGCTTATTTATTTTTTTGCTTTTTTTAATATTATTGGGTTTCTAAAGTCTCCCTGAAAAAAAAAATACATAAAAAAACAGTGGGAGAGTAATATTGCCCTTTCAGCTTGTGTGCCAGTCTTGACTCCTGGGTGTGCCACCTCTCTCTCTCTAATTGTGGGCCATAGAAAGCCTATTTATTTTTTTCCTAGATTTGTGTTCTAAAATCTACCTCAACACAAAAACACTACATCAATCAGTGGGAGAAAAATATTGGCCTCAGTCAGGGCTTGTGTGCCACTCCTGTGTGTGCCATCTCTCATTCAGTGGGCCATACCAAGCCTATTTTTTTTTTGGTTTTTTTTAATATTATTGGGTTTCTAAAGTCTCCCTGAAAAAAAAAATACATAAAAAAACAGTGGGAGAGTAATATTGCCCTTTCAGCTTGTGTGCCAGTCTTGACTCCTGGGTGTGCCACCTCTCTCTCTCTAATTGTGGGCCATAGAAAGCCTATTTATTTTTTTCCTAGATTTGTGTTCTAAAATCTACCTCAACACAAAAACACTACATCAATCAGTGGGAGAAAAATATTGGCCTCAGTCAGGGCTTGTGTGCCACTCCTGTGTGTGCCATCTCTCATTCAGTGGGCCATACAAAGCCTATTTATTTATTTATTTATTTTTTTTTATATTATTGGGTTTCTAAAGTCTCCCTGAAAAAAAAAATACATAAAAAAAACAGTGGGAGAGTAATATTGCCCTTTCAGCTTGTGTGCCAGTCTTGACTCCTGGGTGTGCCACCTCTCTCTCTCTAATTGTGGGCCATAGAAAGCCTATTTATTTTTTTCCTAGATTTGTGTTCTAAAATCTACCTCAACACAAAAACACTACATCAATCAGTGGGAGAAAAATATTGGCCTCAGTCAGGGCTTGTGTGCCACTCCTGTGCGTGCCATCTCTCATTCAGTGGGCCATACCAAGCCTATTTTTTTTTTTTTTTTAAATATTATTGGGTTTCTAAAGTCTCCCTGAAAAAAAAAAAACATAAAAAAACAGTGGGAGAGTAATATTGCCCTTTCAGCTTGTGTGCCAGTCTTGACTCCTGGGTGTGCCACCTCTCTCTCTCTAATTGTGGGCCATAGAAAGCCTATTTATTTTTTTCCTTTTTTAAATATTATTGGGTTTCTAAAGTCTCCCTGAAAAAAAAATACATAAAAAAACAGTGGGAGAGTAATATTGCCCTTTCATCTTGTGTGCCAGTCTTGACTCCTGGGTGTGCCACCTCTCTCTCTCTAATTGTGGGCCATAGAAAGCCTATTTATTTTTTTGCTTTTTTAATATTATTGGGTTTCTAAAGTCTCCCTGAAAAAAAGAAAAATACATAAAAAAACAGTGGGAGAGTAATATTGCCCTTTCAGCTTGTGTGCCAGTCTTGACTCCTGGGTGTGCCACCTCTCTCTCTCTAATTGTGGGCCATAGAAAGCCTATTTATTTTTTTCCTTTTTTAAATATTATTGGGTTTCTAAAGTCTCCCTGAAAAAAAAAAAAATACATAAAAAAACAGTGGGAGAGTAATATTGCCCTTTCAGCTTGTGTGCCAGTCTTGACTCCTGGGTGTGCCACCTCTCTCTCTCTAATTGTGGGCCATAGAAAGGCTATTTTTTTTAATTTTTTTTTATTAGTATTTGGTTTCTAAATTGTCCCTGAAAAAAACATTTTATCTTATTTGGTTTCTAAAGTCTCCCTGAGAAAAAAAAAAAAAAAATTAGGTGGGAGAATAATATTGACATTAGTGCTTGAGTGCCAGTCCTGCGTGTGTGTCATCTCTGTGATTTTGTGCCACAGAAAACAGAGTGTGTAACATTGTGCCTGATTTTCCTTGTGGTCTCACCAACCTGTTAAGGGATATAGAAATCATACTGAAGTTACAGCTCACCGTGTAAGTTGTTTGACAGCAACAAATAAAGTTACTTTGGTTAATTTTTTAAAACAATGAGGAAGTCTGGTGCAAGAGGTCGTGGCCGTGGGCGTTCATTGTCAGCTGGTAATGATGGTAGTGGTAGTGGAGCATCAGGTGGTCATGGGGATAAAAATATTCCACCTAAGTCTGGAGCTGTGGAGCCAGTTTCGTCGTCTGGCTACACAAGGCCTCGAACGCTCTCTTTTCTGGGAGTAGGAAAAACGCTTTTAAAGCCGGAGCAGCAACAGCAAGTTTTGGCTTACATTGCAGACTCAGCCTCTAGCTCTTTTGCCTCCTCTTCTGAAACTGGTAAATGTAAAAGCAGCGCGTCGCTTGTGGATGTTCACGGTCAGGGACAAGTCGCTTCCTTGTCCTCCTCAGCAAAAACTACAACAAGAGAGAAGGATGCAGCAGGCGACACAACGGGTCACTCCATGGAGCTCTTTACACATACCGTCCCTGGCTTAGAAAGTGAAACACTTAACAGGCCATGCCCATTACAAGTAGATTCTGACATGGAGTGCACTGATGCACAGCCACAGCCAGAGTACTATGCTGCTCCTTTGACTCAGACCACCACATTGCCCTCTCAGGGTACAGATCCACAATCAGACCCTGATGAGACTATGTTGCCCCGCCACGAACGCTATACCACAGACCGACACAGTGACACAGACGAAGTTGCACACGAGCTCGAAGAGGAGGTAATAGATGACCCGGTTGTTGACCCCGATTGGCAGCCATTGGGGGAACAGGGTGCAGGCAGCAGTAGTTCAGAAGCGGAGGTGGAGGAGGGGCCGCAGCAGGCATCAACATCGCAACAGGTTCCATCTGCCGGGCCCCTATCTGGCCCAAAACGCGTGTCAAAGCCAAAACCTGTTGGAGCACAGCGTTGCCATCCAGTTAAAGCTCAGTCTGCAATCCCTGAAAAGGGATCCGATGCTAGGAAGAGTGCAGTCTGGCATTTTTTTAAACAACATCCAATTGATCAGCGCAAAGTCATCTGTCAAAAATGTTCTACTAGCTTAAGCAGAGGTCAGAATCTGAAAAGTCTCAATACTAGTTGCATGCATAGACACTTAACCACCATGCATTTTCAAGCCTGGACTAACTACCAAATGTCCCTTAAGGTTGTAGCACCCTCGGCCAATGAAGCTAGTCATCAACGCAACATCCCTTCCGTCACTGTAAGGCCACCATTTTCCGCACCACCGGCAGTATCTGTGCAGGTTTCTTTGCCAGCCAAAAGCAGTCAGGGTCAGGGAATCACCAGTTTTGTAGGCGGAAATATTGCATCTAGGGCACCGGCGGAAACAATACCGTCTCCAACCGTCTCTCAGTCTGCCATGTCCACCGGCACACCCGCAAGTTCCATGATCTCCATCTCTCCAGTTCAGCTCACACTACATGAGACTCTGGTTAGAAAAAGGAAGTACTTATCCTCGCATCCGCATACACAGGGTTTTAACGCCCACATAGCTAGACTAATCTCGTTAGAGATGATGCCCTACCGGTTAGTTGAAAGCGAAGCTTTCAAAGCCCTGATGGAGTACGCTGAACCACGATACGAGCTACCCAGTCGACACTTTTTTTCCAGAAAAGCCATCCCAGCCCTGCACCAGCATGTTAAACAGCGCATCGTCCATGCACTCAGGCAATCTGTGAGTACAAAGGTGCACCTGACTACAGATGCATGGACCAGTAGGCATGGCCAGGGACGTTATGTGTCCATCACGGCACACTGGGTGAATGTGGTGGATGCAGGGTCCACAGGGGACATCAATTTCGGGACAGTTGTGCCTAGCCCACGGTCTAGGAAACAGTTGGCTGTAGGCGTTCGCACCCCCTCCTCCTCCTCCTCCTCGTCCTCCTGCAGAAGCTACAGCTCTTCCACAGACCGCAGTCGGCCAACCACTCCATCGGCAGATGACACTGTTGCACACCAGTTGTCCCATTATGGGCCAGCTACTGGCAAGCGTCAGCAGGCTGTATTGGCTATGAAGTGTTTGGGCGACAACAGACACACCGCGGAAGTTCTGTCCGAGTTCTTGCAACAAGAAACGCAGTCGTGGCTGGGCACAGTAGATCTTGAGGCAGGCAAGGTAGTTAGTGATAACGGAAGGAATTTCATGGCTGCCATCTCCCTTTCCCAACTGAAACACATTCCTTGCCTGGCTCACACCTTAAACCTGGTGGTGCAGTGCTTATTGAAAACTTATCCTGGGTTCTCCGACCTGCTCCTCAAAGTGCGTGGACTTTGCTCACATATCCGACGTTCGCCTGTACACGCCAGCCGTATGCAGACCTATCAGCGGTCTTTGAACCTTCCCCAGCATCGCCTAATCATAGACGTTGCAACAAGGTGGAACTCAACACTGCACATGCTTCAGAGACTGTGCCAACAGAGGCGGGCTGTTATGTTTTTGTGGGAGGATACACATACACGGGCAGGCAGTAGGATGGCAGACATGGAGTTGTCAGGTGTGCAGTGGTCGAAGATACAAGACATGGGTCAAGTCCTTCAGTGTTTTGAGGAATGCACACGGCTGGTTAGTGCAGACAACGCCGTAATAAGCATGAGCATCCCCCTAATGCGTCTGCTGATGCAAAGTTTGACGCACATAAAGGAGCAGGCGTCTGCACCAGAGGAAGAGGAAAGCCTTGATGACAGTCAGCCATTGTCTGGTCAGGGCAGTGTACAGGACGAGGTAGCGGGCGAAGAGGAGGTGGAGGACGAGGAGGATGATGGGGATGAGTATATTTTTAATGCCGAACCTTTCCCGGGGGCACTGGAAATTGGTTGCGTGTCAAGGCCGGGTTCTGGTTTTTTGAGGGACACAAGTGACGTAGATTTGCCTGCAACTGCCCCTCACCCAATCACAACCGGAGATTTGACAACTGGAACTTTGGCCCACATGGCGGATTATGCCTTACGTATCCTAAAAAGGGACACACGCATTACGAAAATGATGAACGATGACGATTACTGGTTGGCCTGCCTCCTTGATCCACGCTATAAAGGCAAATTGCAAAATATTATGCCACATGAGAACTTGGAACTAATATTAGCAACCAAACAATCAACTCTTGTTGACCGTTTGCTTCAGGCATTCCCAGCACACAGCGCACGTGATCGTTCTCACACGAGCTCAAGGGGGCAACAGACTAGGAGTGTTAGGGGTGCACACATCAGAAGTGGCGTTGGACAGAGGGGTTTTCTGACCAGGTTGTGGAGTGATTTTGCTATGACCGCAGACAGGACAGGTACTGCTGCATCAATTGAAAGTGACAGGAGACAACATTTGTCCAGTGTGGTTACTAACTATTTTTCATCCCTTATCGATGTTCTCCCTCAACCGTCATTCCCATTTGATTACTGGGCATCAAAATTAGACACCTGGCCAGAATTGGCAGAATATGCATTGCAGGAGCTTGCTTGCCCGGCAGCAAGTGTCCTATCAGAAAGAGTATTCAGTGCTGCAGGTTCAATATTAACCGAAAAAAGGACTCGTCTGGCTACCCAAAATGTTGACGATCTAACATTCATTAAAATGAACCACAACTGGATTTCGAAATCTTTTGCCCCACCTTGCCCGGCCGACACCTAGCTTTCCTATGAAAAGCTCTTGCCCGTGGACTACTGTGAATTACTTTTCTAATGTCTAATTTGCTGCAGCTGATTGTCCAGCATACGACATGTTTACACCTCCCTAAATGGCCAAACTCCCCACACGGGGCCGTGGTATCGCGACTTGGCGCAAGCACCCGTGAGACTGCTGTTTGTCTGAAGAGGTGGGTGTACTCGCTTTTGGTCGACGGCATTGCTACTGGGTTCCTCATAGTACAATAAAGTGTCTCTGGCGGTGGTGGTGCGCACCCAACGTCAGACACACTGTTGTAACATGAGGGGCCTTGGGCCTGTAACGCCAGCCACAAGAGAGTTCACCCACCCCCAGGTCAAACATTGCTCTACCACTTCCACAGTTATCTCTCACACTTCCACCAATGTTAAGTCTATGCGCTGACATCCTTCCATACCTGCCACTGACAATACCATTGTGTTGACATGTATGATGGTACTTAACATAGTCAGGGGCAGTGTCCTCTATTTACCACAGTAAATACTTTGCGCAAAATTAGTAGGTCTGAAACAACGCAGAGGATCCCACCCCTGAACCTAATGATTGCACCCTTTAGTGTTTTTGTTTTGTTTTAATGCGAGACATTCACATTTAATTGTTGTTTTTGACTACTAACTGGCAGACACTCTTTACAATCGGCCTCCGTTGACCAGACCACTGCTGCCCGTGTACCCCTGGAACCAATTATAAAGTGCCTACAGCCAGCCCATTTTATTGTGTTAGGCCTTCGAAGCCTGTCTGCGGTCCCTCCTTCCACTAGGCCTCCACTGACCAGACCACTGCTGCCCGTGTACCCCTGTAACTAATAATAAAGTGCCTACAGCCAGCCCAATTTAATTATGTTAGGCCTTCGAAGCCTGTCTGCGGTCCCTCCTTCCACTAGGCCTCCACTGACCAGACCACTGCTGCCCGTGTACCCCTGGAACCAATTATAAAGTGCATAGAGCCAGCCCAATTTAATTATGTTAGGCCTTCGAAGCCTGTCTGCGGTCCCTCCTTCCACTAGGCCTCCACTGACCAGACCACTGCTGCCCGTGTACCCCTGTAACTAATAATAAAGTGCCTACAGCCAGCCCAATTTAATTATGTTAGGCCTTCGAAGCCTGTCTGCGGTCCCTCCTTCCACTAGGCCTCCACTGACCAGACCACTGCTGCCCGTGTACCCCTGTAACTAATAATAAAGTGCCTACAGCCAGCCCAATTTAATTATGTTAGGCCTTCGAAGCCTGTCTGCGGTCCCTCCTTCCACTAGGCCTCCACTGACCAGACCACTGCTGCCCGTGTACCCCTGTAACTAATAATAAAGTGCCTACAGCCAGCCCAATTTAATTATGTTAGGCCTTCGAAGCCTGTCTGCGGTCCCTTCTTCCACTAGGCCTCCACTGACCAGACCACTGCTGCCCGTGTACCCCTGGAACCAATTATAAGGTGCATAGAGCCAGCCCAATTTAATTATGTTAGGCCTTCGAAGCCTGTCTGCGGTCCCTCCTTCCACTAGGCCTCCACTGACCAGACCACTGCTGCCCGTGTACCCCTGTAACTAATAATAAAGTGCCTACAGCCAGCCCAATTTAATTATGTTAGGCCTTCGAAGCCTGTCTGCGGTCCCTCCTTCCACTAGGCCTCCACTGACCAGACCACTGCTGCCCGTGTACCCCTGTAACTAATAATAAAGTGCCTACAGCCAGCCCAATTTAATTATGTTAGGCCTTCGAAGCCTGTCTGCGGTCCCTCCTTCCACTAGGCCTCCACTGACCAGACCACTGCTGCCCGTGTACCCCTGGAACCAATTATAAAGTGCATAGAGCCAGCCCAATTTAATTATGTTATGCCTTCGAAGCCTGTCTGTGGTCCCTCCTTCCACTAGGCCTCCACTGACCAGACCACTGCTGCCCGTGTACCCCTGTAACTAATAATAAAGTGCCTACAGCCAGCCCAATTTAATTATGTTAGGCCTTTGAAGCCTGTCTGCGGTCCCTCCTTCCACTAGGCCTCCACTGACCAGACCACTGCTGCCCGTGTACCCCTGGAACCAATTATAAAGTGCATAGAGCCAGCCCAATTTAATTATGTTAGGCCTTCGAAGCCTGTCTGCGGTCCCTCCTTCCACTAGGCCTCCACTGACCAGACCACTGCTGCCCGTGTACCCCTGTAACTAATAATAAAGTGCCTACAGCCAGCCCAATTTAATTATGTTAGGCCTTCGAAGCCTGTCTGCGGTCCCTCCTTCCACTAGGCCTCCACTGACCAGACCACTGCTGCCCGTGTACCCCTGTAACTAATAATAAAGTGCCTACAGCCAGCCCAATTTAATTATGTTAGGCCTTCGAAGCCTGTCTGTGGTCCCTCCTTCCACTAGGCCTCCACTGACCAGACCACTGCTGCCCGTGTACCCCTGGAACCAATTATAAAGTGCATAGAGCCAGCCCAATTTAATTATGTTAGGCCTTCGAAGCCTGTCTGCGGTCCCTCCTTCCACTAGGCCTCCACTGACAAGACCACTGCTGCCCGTGTACTCCTGGAACCAATAATAAAGTGCATAGAGCCTATTTTTTAATTTAATTTAATATTAATAAAGCCAGGATGAACTACGATATACCACGCTATGAGCTACCCAGTTGACAATTCTTTTGCGAGAAAAGCCATCCCACCCCTCCACTTGCATGTTAAAGACCGCATTGTCCTTGCATTCTGTCAATTTGTCAGTCCAAAGGTATACCTGACAACAGACACATGGACCTGTAGGCCTGGCCACGGAAGGTTACGTGTCCTTTGTGGCTCAATGGGTTAATGTATTGGATGCATGGTCCACACAGGGGACAGCCTGCAAAGTCTGTCTGCAGTCCCTAATTCAAGTTGGCCTCAACTGAATAAAGCTGAGCTTCTACCTTCTGGCTCAGATTAACTGCTGTTTTTAAAAAAATTGGCTTTTCCGTCCTTCTAAAGGTGTCTGCCCCTGCCTGGTGTTGTCCTCAACTGAATAAAGCTGAGCTTCAACCTTCAGTTCCAAACATACAACAAAAAACTGGTACAATACAAAAAGTGGCCTCCAGCTACAAAAACTTTCTCCTACAAGTAGTTAAATGACAGTTTTTTTTCCAGTGAAAACACAGATATGGCATCCAACGAGTGTTGTCCTGTCTCGTCTTCTTTATATTATTGCCAAGAAGCTGCAACTGAATAAAGCTGTGCTTCAACCTTCAGTTCCAAATTACCATTTTTAAAAATGCAATTGGCTGTTCCGGCCTACTAAAGGTGTCTGTCTGCCCCTGCCTGGTGTTGTCCTCAACTGAATAAAGCTGAGCTTCAACCTTCAGTTCCAAACATACAACCAAAAACTGGTACAATACAAAAAGTGGCCTCCAGCTACAAAAACTTTCTCCTACAAGTAGTTAAATGACAGTTTTTTTTCCAGTGAAAACACAGATATGGCATCCAACGAGTGTTGTCCTGTCTCGTCTTCTTTATATTATTGCCAAGAAGCTGCAACTGAATAAAGCTGTGCTTCAACCTTCAGTTCCAAATTACCATTTTTAAAAATGCAATTGGCTGTTCCGGCCTACTAAAGGTGTCTGTCTGCCCCTGCCTGGTGTTGTCCTCAACTGAATAAAGCTGAGCTTCAACCTTCAGTTCCAAATTACCATTTTTAAAAATGCAATTGGCTGTTCCGGCCTACTAAAGGTGTCTGTCTGCCCCTGCCTGGTGTTGTCCTCAACTGAATAAAGCTGAGCTTCAACCTTCAGTTCCAAATTACCATTTTTAAAAATGCAATTGGCTGTTCCGGCCTACTAAAGGTGTCTGTCTGCCCCTGCCTGGTGTTGTCCTCAACTGAATAAAGCTGAGCTTCAACCTTCAGTTCCAAATTACCATTTTTAAAAATGCAATTGGCTGTTCCGGCCTACTAAAGGTGTCTGTCTGCCCCTGCCTGGTGTTGTCCTCAACTGAATAAAGCTGAGCTTCAACCTTCAGTTCCAAATTACCATTTTTAAAAATGCAATTGGCTGTTCCGGCCTACTAAAGGTGTCTGTCTGCCCCTGCCTGGTGTTGTCCTCAACTGAATAAAGCTGTGCTTCAACCTTCAGTTCCAAATTACCATTTTTAAAAATGCAATTGGCTGTTCCGGCCTACTAAAGGTGTCTGTCTGCCCCTGCCTGGTGTTGTCCTCAACTGAATAAAGCTGAGCTTCAACCTTCAGTTCCAAATTACCATTTTTAAAAATGCAATTGGCTGTTCCGGCCTACTAAAGGTGTCTGTCTGCCCCTGCCTGGTGTTGTCCTCAACTGAATAAAGCTGAGCTTCAACCTTCAGTTCCAAATTACCATTTTTAAAAATGCAATTGGCTGTTCCGGCCTACTAAAGGTGTCTGTCTGCCCCTGCCTGGTGTTGTCCTCAACTGAATAAAGCTGAGCTTCAACCTTCAGTTCCAAATTACCATTTTTAAAAATGCAATTGGCTGCTCTGGCCTACTAAAGGTGTCTGTCTGGCCCTGCCTGGTGTTGTCCTCAACTGAATAAAGCTGTGCTTCAACCTTCTGTTCCAAATTACCATTTTTAAAAATGCCATTGGCTGTTCCGGCCTACTAAAGGTGTATGTCTGCCCCTGCCTGGTGTTGTCCTCAACTGAATAAAGCTGAGCTTCAACCTTCAGTTCCAAATTACCATTTTTAAAAATGCAATTGGCTGTTCCGGCCTACTAAAGGGGTCTGCCCCTGCCTGGTGTTGTCCTCAACTGAATAAAGCTGAGCTTCAACCTTCAGTTCCAAACATACAACAAAAAACTGGTACAATACAAAAAGTGGCCTCCAGCTACAAAAACTTTCTCCTACAAGTAGTTAACTGACAGTTTTTTTTCCAGTGAAAACACAGATATGGCATCCAACGAGTGTTGTCCTGTCTCGTCTTCTTTATATTATTGCCAAGAAGCTGCAACTGAATAAAGCTGTGCTTCAACCTTCTGTTCCAAATTACCATTTTTAAAAATGCAATTGGCTGTTCCGGCCTACTAAAGTGGTCTGCCCCTGCCTGGTGTTGTCCTCAACTGAATAAAGCTGAGCTTCTACCTTCTGCCTCTTATTAACTGCTGTTTTTTAAAAAAATTGGCTGTTCCGGCCTACTAAAGGTGTCTGTCTGCCCCTGCCTGGTGTTGTCCTCAACTGAATAAAGCTGAGCTTCAACCTTCAGTTCCAAATTACCATTTTTAAAAATGCCATTGGCTGTTCCGGCCTACTAAAGGGGTCTGCCCCTGCCTGGTGTTGTCCTCAACTGAATAAAGCTGAGCTTCAACCTTCAGTTCCAAACATACAACAAAAAACTGGTACAATACAAAAAGTGGCCTCCAGCTACAAAAACTTTCTCCTACAAGTAGTTAACTGACAGTTTTTTTTCCAGTGAAAACACAGATATGGCATCCAACGAGTGTTGTCCTGTCTCGTCTTCTTTATATTATTGCCAAGAAGCTGCAACTGAATAAAGCTGTGCTTCAACCTTCTGTTCCAAATTACCATTTTTAAAAATGCAATTGGCTGTTCCGGCCTACTAAAGGGGTCTGCCCCTGCCTGGTGTTGTCCTCAACTGAATAAAGCTGAGCTTCTACCTT
The DNA here is from genome assembly GCF_051348905.1 of Ranitomeya variabilis. Taxonomy (NCBI): domain Eukaryota; kingdom Metazoa; phylum Chordata; class Amphibia; order Anura; family Dendrobatidae; genus Ranitomeya; species Ranitomeya variabilis. The sequence continues at coordinate 114,282,350 of NC_135235.1, read as the reverse complement.
CTGCCTCTTATTAACTGCTGTTTTTTAAAAAATTGGCTGTTCCGGCCTACTAAAGGTGTCTGTCTGCCCCTGCCTGGTGTTGTCCTCAACTGAACAAAGCTGAGCTTCCACATTCTGGCTTTCGCCCTATACTATCAGATATTAAACTGCATTTGGCCTACTAGTGTGGTTAGGCCCTTGAAACAGTGTCTGCTGCTCTTGGGTTTGCTACTCCACTGAACAAAGCAATGCTGCCTGTTTAGTCCTGTTACCAATTTTGAACTGCATTTAGCCTACTTTATTCTTTGGCCCTATATCTGTTTCCTCCTCATCCTGCCCATTGCCCAGCCACTGCTAGATGAGTCTGCTGGTACATTGACCTAGACCACTACATTCCCCTTATACTCTACACAGCCAGAATCTGACCCTGCTGAAAGTAAGGTTCCCCTTCCCGCATGTTATACCACCTTACACAGGGACAGAGAGGAAGGTGCAGATGAAAGTGCAGGTTCCTTCATCAGGTGGGGGGGCATACTCGTTGGCGACGTCACTGGCACAGGGCCCCTCAGAGTACGCAAAAGTGTCGCTGCTGGTGGGAGGCGCCCCCGCCATGCAAACACACCGCCGTACTTTGAGGGGCCCTGTGCCAGTGCCAATGCGAACGAGTGGGCCCCCCCTGCTTGCTCAGGATCACAGCACTTGCAACGTTGAAATACTTACCTTTCCCTGCAACACCGCCGTGACGTAGTCCGCATTTCCTGGGCCCACGAAAAACTTGAGCCAGCCCTACTCCCCCCACAACTTTTGCCAAATGACCCCCAATTCCCTATGCCCAACTATTATTATAAAGTTAATTAAGATTGACAAGCTTCAGAAACAAGAATGGATGTTTTTGGCATTAAAATGGGCACTGTAGGTGTTTTCCTGGCCTCCACTCACTGCCGACTATGCTTCCCCATTGACTTGCATTGGGTTTCGTGTTTCGGTCGATCCCCGACTTTTAGCGATAATCGGCCGACTGCACTCGACTCGACTCTGGACAAAATCGGGTTTCACAAAACCCGACTCGATCTTAAAAAAATGAAAGTCGCTCAACTCTACTCTACACCATTTATCAATGGACTGTCTCATACCTGGACAAGCGAGCATGGATGACGACTTCTAACTTCTTCCATCCAAAGTTCCCTGCCTGATTGTGGTAGGCTTCCAGGACCATTGATTCATCCTTTCTTGGGACCATGATCTGCCACACCAGCTCATGTGTACGAGAGTTGATAGTCCTACGGCACAGTTTGCATTCATAGAAGAACAGCTTCTTCCTCTCTTTCCACAGCTGTAGGATTTCTGGTATGCATTAGGAACTGGAGATGAGTTGACTGCACGAAGCAGTTCCTTCACCATGCAGATGGCTAAATTGCTGTTCTGCGTCTGTGCCCAACCATAATGAGGTAGTGTATTGAGGGAAACTTTTTGGACTGCTGAACGCTTGTTAATCACACAGTGTGTGCACTGGGAAGCACACTAGTGATAGAATGCTGGCATCTCATTCTCTTCCAGGCCTGCCAGGTCTTCTTCCAGGTCAGTGGGGTTCGGCTTGCAGGATAAGGCATCAGGATAAGGCATCAGCATTGGCATCTTTGGTACCAGCTCGATATTTCATGATGAACTCATTGTTGGATAACCAAGCCATCCACCTTTGCTCTAAGGCACCAAGTGTTGCAGTTTCCAGATGTGTCAGCGGGTTGTTGTCGGTGTGGATGGTGAACTTGGAAGAGGCGAGGTAATGCTTGAACCTCTCAGTCACTGCCCAGACAATATCCAGAAACTGCAACTTAAAGGAACTGTAGTTGGCAGGATTTCTTTCAGTAGGACAAAGCTTCCTACTGGCATAGGCGATGACCTTCTCCTTGCCCTGCTGTACTTGACCGATGTTGCTGGCATCAGTGTAGAGGATGAATGACTGACCATAGTCTGGGTAAGCCAAGATCTCTTCTCCATTGAGAGCTTGCTTAAGGTTGTTGAAAGACTCTTCCAATTTGGTGTTCCACTCAATCGGGGAACTCTTGGTTCTGACCTTTTTGGAGTGGCCCACTAGGAGGTCATGAAGGGGAGCAGCCATTTTTGTGAAACCCATGATGAAAAGCCTGTAATAACCGACTAACCCCAAGAATTGTTGAACCTCACTGACTGGGGTATAGAAAACTGAATGTTGTGCTGGGACAAGGATGTGTTTGCTGATGGTGGTTGCAAGTGTGCAATGACAGGTGCAGGGTAGGATGCATCTTAGCCTACATCATGAACAAGGCATTGTCATGCATGTAGAATATGGCATGAGGCCGTGGTGTCACCTGCAGAAATTGGACCATGGTGTTCGTCCCAAGTAGTCGATTGCTTTGCTTGCATGTGCCAGAGCATGCTGGTGGTGATCAGGCTGACACTTGTGCTGACCCTGTTGATGCTGGCATGGCAGATGTGGAAAATGGCTTTATTGGGTTAACTAAACTGTCTTTAACCCCTTCACAATATGCGCCACACATGTACTGCGCATGTCGTGTCTCTCCCTTTCATGTGGCTTCTGGTGCTGAGCCAACATCTTTGCCGGCATATGTCAGCGGTTTTGAACAGCTGACATGTGCCCCTAACAGCTGCCGGTGGATTGCGATCCACCCACGGCTGTTAGCCAGTTAAATACCGCTGACAATCTCTTACACCGTGATTTAATGTGATTGAGCAGAAGCATGGCCCTAATCCCGCCCATTGGCGCCTGTGTCACATGACCACGGGTCGCCTCTGGGTTGGTATGACAACACGGAGTCTGCAGGAGCCCCCTATGGTTGTTGTTGCTGGATTGCTATGAGTACCGCCCAGTGGTGAGCGCTCATAGCAAGTGAGAATTTCTGCTACACACAGGCAATCTTTGACTGAATTTTGCTGTCTTTTGTCTTTGAGGAAAAATGCTTGGGAAACCGAACGCAAATCCGAATTTGCTACGTTTGTGTCGAATTTGAGATTTTTGAATGTTTTCCAAACAAGTTTATTCACCTCTAATGGTGAGCAGTGGGCATTTCAGTAGACAAAGAAGTGTGATGGTGATGCTGATTTCAGTGTCATTGCCGCTGACCATCTTGGTTGAGTCCTCAAAGTTTTGGAGAACGGCACAGATGTCAGACATCCATGCCCACTCATCAGCTCAGTTTTTGCGTTTTGGGCTGTTTTGCCATTGTTTTTGCTGTCTGTTACTCTAATTATATACAGCACTATTTGGTATTTAAAAAAAAAAAACAGGCCACATATTTGGCAGTGTGGTATTTCCGTGACAGCCCCCATATATCTGCGTGCTCCAAGTTTGGTCATTGTAGGCCAGAGGACCACTTTTTTTGCAGTCTGTTACTGTAATTATATACAGCACTATTTAGCATAAAAAATATAAAAAGGCCACATATTTGCCAGGGTGGTATTTCCCTCATATATCTCCTGTCTGTTGCTCTACTTAAATCCAGCACTATTTTGCATAAATTAAGTTTAAAAAAAAAGCCCCCAAAAATTGAATACAGTGTGTTATGTCAGGCTGAGGCCTGCCTGGTGTTTGGGTTTGAAAAATCGTAGATTTGCAGGCATACTGATCAGATATTATTTTGCTACTAATAAATATATTTGAAATAGTGCAGTAGTCCATTTAAAATGGGCAAGGCAAGGGGCAATGGATGGGGAAGTGGACGTGATGATGATGGTGCAATAACAAAGCCACATCTTCTCGCTCGACCTTCCTGTCCCAGTTTCTAGGGGACCACAGCACACCACTATTGAAGCCAGAGCAGTGTGAAATGGTTGTTGGTTGGATAGCGGATAATACTTCCAGTCACTTAGCCACCATCACCATGTCTTCCATGTGGTCAAGTCTGACTAGCCGTGAGTGTGGCCCAGATGTTCCTCGCCCTAATCCTCCTTCCTCCCACTATGCCAAGTGCCCTGAGACAACTGATCCCACACTTGGGCACTCTGAAGAGCTGTTCAGTTTTCCATTTCAAGATTCAAAACTATTGGCCAGTAAACTTGAAGTGGGAACAGATGAGATTGCATGTAGAGATGACCAAAGCTTTGACCAGCCCTGGTCATGCGAATGCAATGGGGGGAAAGTGTCAGAAGAGGTGGACAATGATGAGACACAATTGCCAGAAAGTCAGGAGGAGGAGGAGGGTGCGGAAGTGGAAGACGAGGTGGTGGATGACTATGTGACTGACCCAACTTGGCAGAAACACGTGATGGTGTCTCCGCAGTGTTGGATGTTTGGTCTCCCCGAGGTCATTCATCTGTTCCTTCATAGCCTTTCACCAGGCACTGCTCCTAATAGCCAGTTTCCTACTCCACACTGATGAGGGGCAAAAACCCCGAAACAGTTGTTTGTGGATGGATACCATGCTTGGCATAGGTGGTCTTCCTTTATTGGATATTCTCCTTTATTGGATGCTGCCCTTCCCGTGGTTGTTCCTTCCCGGAGAAAGGCCTGGCTATTCATTGCTTGCGTTGAGAAACACGTGATGGTGTCTCCGCAGCTTACTTTACATGCGTTTGCATATTTCCCATAAGGGATGGGGGCAGTGTTCTGGATCACTGCGTTGAGAAACACGTGATGGTGTCTCCGCAGTGTTGGATGTTTGGTCTCCCCGAGGTCATTCATCTGTTCCTTCATAGCCTTTCACCAGGCACTGCTCCTAATAGCCAGTTTCCTACTCCACACTGATGAGGGGCAAAAACCCCGAAACAGCTGTTTGTGGATGGATACCATGCTTGGCATAGGTGGTCTTCCTTTATTGGATATTCTCCTTTATTGGATGCTGCCCTTCCCGTGGTTGTTCCTTCCCGGAGAAAGGCCTGGCTATTCATTGCTTGCGTTGAGAAACACGTGATGGTGTCTCCGCAGCTTACTTTACATGCGTTTGCATATTTCCCATAAGGGATGGGGGCAGTGTTCTGGATCACTGCGTTGAGAAACACGTGATGGTGTCTCCGCAGTGTTGGATGTTTGGTCTCCCCGAGGTCATTCATCTGTTCCTTCATAGCCTTTCACCAGGCACTGCTCCTAATAGCCAGTTTCCTACTCCACACTGATGAGGGGCAAAAACCCCGAAACAGCTGTTTGTGGATGGATACCATGCTTGGCATAGGTGGTCTTCCTTTATTGGATATTCTCCTTTATTGGATGCTGCCCTTCCCGTGGTTGTTCCTTCCCGGAGAAAGGCCTGGCTATTCATTGCTTGCATTGAGAAACACGTGATGGTGTCTCCGCAGCTTACTTTACATGCGTTTGCATATTTCCCATAAGGGATGGGGGCAGTGTTCTGGATCACTGCGTTGAGAAACACGTGATGGTGTCTCCGCAGTGTTGGATGTTTAGTCTCCCCGAGGTCATTCATCTGTTCCTTCATAGCCTTTCACCAGGCACTGCTCCTAATAGCCAGTTTCCTACTCCACACTGATGAGGGGCAAAAACCCCGAAACAGCTGTTTGTGGATGGATACCATGCTTGGCATAGGTGGTCTTCCTTTATTGGATATTCTCCTTTATTGGATGCTGCCCTTCCCGTGGTTGTTCCTTCCCGGAGAAAGGCCTGGCTATTCATTGCTTGCGTTGAGAAACACGTGATGGTGTCTCCGCAGCTTACTTTACATGCGTTTGCATATTTCCCATAAGGGATGGGGGCAGTGTTCTGGATCACTGCGTTGAGAAACACGTGATGGTGTCTCCGCAGTGTTGGATGTTTGGTCTCCCCGAGGTCATTCATCTGTTCCTTCATAGCCTTTCACCAGGCACTGCTCCTAATAGCCAGTTTCCTACTCCACACTGATGAGGGGCAAAAACCCCGAAACAGCTGTTTGTGGATGGATACCATGCTTGGCATAGGTGGTCTTCCTTTATTGGATATTCTCCTTTATTGGATGCTGCCCTTCCCGTGGTTGTTCCTTCCCGGAGAAAGGCCTGGCTATTCATTGCTTGCGTTGAGAAACACGTGATGGTGTCTCCGCAGCTTACTTTACATGCGTTTGCATATTTCCCATAAGGGATGGGGGCAGTGTTCTGGATCACTGCGTTGAGAAACACGTGATGGTGTCTCCGCAGTGTTGGATGTTTGGTCTCCCCGAGGTCATTCATCTGTTCCTTCATAGCCTTTCACCAGGCACTGCTCCTAATAGCCAGTTTCCTACTCCACACTGATGAGGGGCAAAAACCCCGAAACAGCTGTTTGTGGATGGATACCATGCTTGGCATAGGTGGTCTTCCTTTATTGGATATTCTCCTTTATTGGATGCTGCCCTTCCCGTGGTTGTTCCTTCCCGGAGAAAGGCCTGGCTATTCATTGCTTGCGTTGAGAAACACGTGATGGTGTCTCCGCAGCTTACTTTACATGCGTTTGCATATTTCCCATAAGGGATGGGGGCAGTGTTCTGGATCACTGCGTTGAGAAACACGTGATGGTGTCTCCGCAGTGTTGGATGTTTGGTCTCCCCGAGGTCATTCATCTGTTCCTTCATAGCCTTTCACCAGGCACTGCTCCTAATAGCCAGTTTCCTACTCCACACTGATGAGGGGCAAAAACCCCGAAACAGCTGTTTGTGGATGGATACCATGCTTGGCATAGGTGGTCTTCCTTTATTGGATATTCTCCTTTATTGGATGCTGCCCTTCCCGTGGTTGTTCCTTCCCGGAGAAAGGCCTGGCTATTCATTGCTTGCGTTGAGAAACACGTGATGGTGTCTCCGCAGCTTACTTTACATGCGTTTGCATATTTCCCATAAGGGATGGGGGCAGTGTTCTGGATCACTGCGTTGAGAAACACGTGATGGTGTCTCCGCAGTGTTGGATGTTTGGTCTCCCCGAGGTCATTCATCTGTTCCTTCATTCACCAACTTGGCAGAAGGGCATGCAGCAGCACACATGGGGAAGGAGGCATATCCCCCAACAGTCAGGAAGAAGCATTGTGTCGGCCACAGACAGAAGGCGTGCATCCATTCCCCGTAACACCAACATGAGGGAAGTTGCCATTCCAACTGTTAGATCTTCCCGAGACTGGTTATTTTTTAAAGACTCTGCTGATCACCCCAAACAGGCCATTTGCAGCACCTGCCATGCCTGCATCAGCAACGGTAGCAAAACAACCAAACTGACCACCACCAGCATGATCAGGCACATGGCTGTAAAGCACCCGACTTTGTGGGTCGAACCCCAGGCTCCAGGACTGCTGCCTGCTGGTCACACCCACTGCTTCTTCCACTGTTTTGCATAGAAGCCAGTCCCCAGTACACCATGCATGTGAAGATGCCTATAGCCCTGCACCTGTTGTGGCCCACAGTCAAGCAGCACCATCATCAAGCCCATCCACGTCCTTGTCCCAGCACAGCCTTCAGTTGTCTATAATCCAGTCTTTGGAATGCAAGTGGAAATACCCAGCCAACGCCCCACAGGCCACAGTCCTAAATTCTAATATTTCTCTTCTGCTTGCGCTAGAAATGCTGCCTTTTAGGCTTGTCGAGACAGAAGCTTTCCACAACCTGATGGCGGCAGCAGTTCCAAGGTATTCGGTCCCCAGTCGCCACTATTTCTGCCGGTGTGCCGCACCGGCATTATACCTGCATGTGTCCCACAAGATTACCTGTGCCCTCAACAATGCTGTTACAATGAAAGTCCACCTAACCATGGTCACATTGACAAGTGCTTGTGGGCAGGGATGGTACATCTCACTGATGGCACACTGGGTTAACATAGTGGAAGCCAGGACCCAGTCAGACCTTCGGATGGAACACATCTTCCCCACACCGAGGATTGCTGACCCTGCGTCAATCAGGGTTGCCCCCACAGTCTACAGCTCCTGCACCTCCTCCTCCTCCTCTTCATCCTCCATCTCTGAAATCAACACATCAGTCAGAAGCTGGAAGCACTGCAGCACTGCCTCAGCAAAGCGGCAACAGGCTGTGCTGAAGGTAATCTGCATAGGTGACAAACCGCACAATGCAGAAGAGTTGTGGACAGCACTGAAAGAGCAGTCAGATGTTTGGATGACACCGCTGAACCTACAGCCAGGCATGGTCATGTGTGACAATGGCCGTAACCTGGTAGCGGCTCTGAGGCAAGGTGAGCCCACACACGTACCTTGATTGGCCCATGTGCTGAACCTCGTGGTTCAACGTTTTCTGAAAAACTACCCGGAGCTGTCGGATCTGCTAGTGAAAGTACGCTGTCTGTCTGCCTGTTTTGGAAAGTCAGCTATAGCTTCAGCTGCCCTTGCCATGCTTCAGCAGCATTTGCAACTTCCAGCTCACCGGCTGGTGTGTGATGTCCCCACGCGCTGGAACTCTATGCTGCATATGTTGGAAAGGATTTGTGAGCAGAAGAGGGCAGTTGTTGACTACCAACATCAACAAGGCCGTCGGTATTCAGTTCAGACTCCACACATAAGACCTCAGGAGTGGACATGGATGTCCAAAATATGTACCACCCTCCAAAACTTTGAGGACTGCACCAAGATGGTAAGCGGCGATGACGCCATAATCAGCATCACCATCCCGCTTCTCAGCATTCTCAAAACCTCTCTGCTCACAATTAAAGAGGATGCATTGCAGGCAGAGCACAAACACATGGAGCAAGGAAACATACAGGGGGATTACACTCAGCCCAGCCTCATGTCTTCTCAAGGTTGATTCGTAGTCAATTAGGAGGAGGAGGAAGAACAGGAGCTACTTTCATGAGCTATAGATGGTACTACTAACACAGCTGTCATACCGTCTGTTCAGTGGAGATGGCCTGTGGACAGGGAGGATGAGGATGAGGACACGGTCATCCTGTTGGTGAGGACACGGAAGTCTTTCCTATTAGCATTCTGGCACGCATAGATTACTTTATGTTGTGCTGCGTTTCACGTGAGCCTCACATTCTAAAAATTTGGGGTGACACTCATTACTGGTTGGTGACACTTCTAGACCCACGCTACAAGGAGAACTGTCAATCTCTTCTACCAGAGGCAGAGAGGTGTACTAAAATGTTGCAGTACTAGAGGGCCTCTGTAGCGGAATTACTTAGAAAATTCCCATGTGAGAACGCTAGCAGAAGATGTCAGAGTTTGTTGCACAACCAAGGATCCAAGCGAGAGAGACAGAAGTACAATCCAGCTCAGGCAGGGGAACAATGGAAAAGTTCTGGGACAGTTTTCTCAGACCCTACCATCGTCCCTGGACAAAGGCAAGGGGTGCTGTCACAAGAAATGCAATGTTTGGGAAGATGCTGAGGGAGTACCTCGCAGATCGTACAAACATCCTCCGTGATTCCTCTGTGCCTTTTAATTATTGGATATCCAAGCTGGACACGTGGCATGAACTGGCTCTCTACGCCTTTGAGGTCCTGGCCTGCCCTGCTGCTAGTGTTCTGTCAGAGCGGGTTTTTAGTGCCACTGGTGGAATTATAACAGATAAGCGCATCCGCCTGTCAACTGAAAATGTTGACAGGCTGACTCTTATAAAAATGAACAAGGGCTGGATTGGGAAAGACTTCTGTACCCAACTAAGTGAAAACAGCGAAACATAACCTCAAATACATTCTCTCTTTTGGGGAGGTGTATTTGCAGCGCCCCAGAGTCCTGGTCGTTGCAGTAATGTTGTTCTCCCACCAGGGGGAGTGATATTACATCTGGAGGCAATAAAGGAGATCTTCTGTCCAGGTATCACAACCACACACAACACACTTCACACTCCAGTCACCAGGGGGAGCAAAGGGTTCTATCTACTAGGCCACTCCTCACAGTTAGGTAAAACTGATAGTTGGAGGGAAAGTTAGAGGGTACCTGGCTGGGGACTGAGAGAGAAAGGTCTCCATACTGAGCTGGCTGGAGCGAGTTCCAGTCAGATCCAGACTGCGGTCTGAGGAGGACGAGGGTCCATGGAGCTGCGCCTGCCCCATGTGCGGCAGCATCCAAAGAAAGAGACATTGAAAGGAAGTGTTTTGCAGTGAGTGAAAGCAAGTGAGTCATAGCAAAAAGGAGAGGAAACCAGAAGGAGTTCTGTCCTGTGAGAGGCTGCCTCCTTCTGAAGCGCAGGAATACCGGTGGCCAGAATACCGAGGGAGTAAGGATCTCTATGCTTTACTTCAGAGACTGGCAGGACAGTTAATTATACGTTGGCTGCCCGACCTTTATACACAGGAGACACGGTGGCAACTTGTGTGGGCCGGGGCATCTCTAGGGTCCCTATAAAAAGCCTCAGGCCACCAGTCATACGTGTTTTGTTCTATCCGACCACGGGGAACAGTGAGAGGAGTAATAACAGTGAGGACCTTATTAGAGCTTATGCAAGTGAGGACCTACTGTGTTACTTTGTGCATAGGAAGGCTATTGAATTCCACCTGGGTAAGGGGACTCTGGATTTGCCTTCAGACCGGCTGGACTCTGCCTACCCTGTGATCCGGTGCTCTGGACTGTGGATGCTGAAGCCTTCAGTAAAGGTAAAGAGACTGCAACCTTGTGTCCTCATTATTCACCTCACCACGCCTCACACCATCCATCATCTACACTTCTGGGAAGCCCTGGGGTTACACTTCACCTGTGGGAAGGTATACCATCTAGCTGCTATAACATCACCCCAGCAGACTCCTAATCAGTGTCAGTCACCCTGACCGAATACCACAGGTGGCGTCACGAACTACCCTTTTAAAGACCTTTCTCAAACCCTAAAAACTATTCCTTTCTTTATTGGATGCCCCTCAAAGAACCACGGACCGGGTTGGGCCACCATGACATCCCCTGAAATGAAGGACCCGGTGCCGAGTACCCCATTGCCCTACTACGTGGGGGCGATCCAAATCCTCATGCACTTCTTCACAACCACACATGGGTATACACTTCCAGATTTGGTCTGTTTTTTGTTATCCTCCTCCTTATCCTCGTCCTCATCATCCATAACTAGTGTTGAGCGATACTTTCCGATATCGGAAAGTATCGGTATCGGAAAGTATCGGCCGATATCGTCAAAATATCGGATCTAATCCGATACCGATACCCGATCCCAATGCAAGTCAATGGGACGAAAATATCGGAATTAAAATAAACCCTTTATAAACTTGTAGGTTCATTCTACATGAAGGAAAACAACTAAGAATAATGTAGGATGTATTGGGGGACGTGGCGGAGACATTAAAGGCACAGAGGTTTAGCCCAATGTAATAGAATAGCAGGATTTTGTTTTTTTTTATGACGTTCGGCGGTAGAAAGATTTTGACTATGTTAATTTTTTTTTTATTTTGTCAGATATTGATGTTTCACTACTTCCACGCCCTTCACCTTCTTTTTTACTTCTCCCACACTTTCTTCTTCATTATCCTCATCATCAGCTTCTTTGACATCAACTTCTTCACCTTATTCATCTTCTTCTTCATCTTCTACCTATTATTTTTTTGGTTACATTGTTCATATTCTTTTTATTTTACTATTATCTTCATCATATTCTACTTCTTCATCATATTCTTATTTGTGACAGGCATTCCCGTAGTTGTTATCTATAAAAGTTTGAAGATTACACCTTCCGTTCTGCCTGTCACAAAAGAGTTACATTTGTCCGCGTTCAGTTTGGCCTGCAGCATCAGGCTTTATCCAGGGGCACCACGAGGAGGAACGGACTCACCCCCATACACTGCTTAGTCTTCTTCTGCTTATAATTTAGATAATATCTTTTGCTCTGATATTTAGTCTTATGCTTAATGTTCTTCTGCTCTTTGTTCTGCAGCCTCTTGTACTTCTGCTTCTCGGTCTCCCATGTCGTCGTCGTCTCCAGGGTCGTCGTCTCCGGGGTCGTCATCATCGGGGTCGTCGTCATCGGGGTCGTCTTCAGGGTCATCGTCTCCAGGGTCGTCGTCATCTCGGTGGTTGTCGTCTCTGGTGTCGTCATCATCTTAGGGGTGGTCTTCCGGGTCATCGTCTTTAGGGTCTTGAACTTGGAAATGTAGCAGAAGGTACAAGAAGGCTGAGAAAATGCCGAGAAACAGCTGATGGAACTGGAACTCGGATGGCTACCCGAAGGTCCAAGAGCCAATGGAACTACCGTGGACCAGCTGACGTTACTGGAACCCGGTTACTAAGCAGGAGGTACCCGTGCCTGAAAGCACTACCAAGGACCACCTGACGCTGGTGGAACTCGGATACCCATAGGGAGGCACCTAAGCCAAAGGCTCTGCCCGGAACCAGCTGACGGTACTGGAACCAGGATGGGGAGCAGAAGGTACAAGAGCAAAAGACACTGCCGAGAACCAGCTGACGGTACTGGAACCCGGATGGGTAGCCGAAGGTCCAAGAGCCAATGGAACTACCGAGGACCAGCTGACGTTACTGGAACCCGGTTACTAAGCAGGAGGTACCCGTGCCTGAAAGCACTACCAAGAACCACCTGACGTTGGTGGAACTCGGATACCCAGAGGGAGGCAGCTAAGCCAAAGGCTCTGCCCGGAACCAGCTGACGGTACTGGAACCAGGATGGGGAGCAGAAGGTACAAGAGCAAAAGACACTGCCGAGAACCAGCTGACGGTACTGGAACCCGGATGGGTAGCCGAAGGTCCAAGAGCCAATGGAACTACCGAGGACCAGCTGACGTTACTGGAACCCGGTTACTAAGCAGGAGATACCCGTGCCTGAAAGCACTACCAAGGACCACCTGACGTTGGTGGAACTCGGATACCCAGAGGGAGGCACCTAAGCCATAGGCTCTGCCCGGAACCAGCTGACGGTACTGGAACCAGGATGGGGACCTATTCAAGCTTGTCTTCCTAGAGCCCCAACTGGCGGTGTTAGAGCCCAGGGTCAGCAGAAGGAGGAGCAGGGGGAGGGGAGTGTAGGCCGAAGCCTGCACTGGCGGCAGCTTTGGGTCTGTTGTGCCTGCGTGGCGGTCGCAGGACACGTTGCCGGCTACACAGCAGGGGAACAGCTGGCGGTGCTGAACCCCACTGACACATTGGCGAGGTGTTTGGCTCTGTGCAGCCAGCACTTCCGGACAGCAACTAGCGTTGTTGGAGCCCGGGCTCTGCCGGTGGAGCAGAGTGTAGGCCGAAGCCTAATTGAACCGATTTCAAAGGTAACCTTTAACCCCCCCTCAGGGGTTACAAACTAGAAGAGCCACAGCTTATGCAGCAGTAGTGCCGCACAAGTCAAAGGTTGCTCTTTTAATTTTTCTCCTTGCACACGCCGAATGAAACACGTATAACATTTAGCCCTTTATACAGTCAAACTGTGTTGGAGGCGCGAGTTCCCTTCGTAATGAGACGCAGCACAGATGTCAAGAATCCCACCTTGGTGCTGGGTGCAGCCTCCTGAGCGTTGTTATTTGCTGTACAGGAGTCTGCGCTGTCGTGTTATCCCCTGGCCTAGCGCTGTTAGCGCTGCCCATCTTCTGACATCATGTAATGTCGGCCGGTGCGGTTCGCGATGACCATGAATCCCAGCCCCGCAGTGTCTTAACATTGTTAAAACACTGCGGGTCTGGGATTCATGGCCTGGCGCAGCACATATGTTCGCCTCTCACACTCGGGTCCTTACACCCGCTTCAGACTGTGCGGCGTCAGCTGATCCCTTATCGCATGCCACGGTCATGAAGCCGCACAGTCTGAAGAAGGCGGAAGGAGATGAGTGACAACAGGCGAAGATATGCACTGCTCATGCCCATCAATCACACCCTCGCAGTCCCAATAAATAAGACACCGAGGGGCGTTGTGTGGGTCAGGGCGGCCGCAGAGGCGCAGGCAGCCAAACAATGATGCCAGAAGACGGGCAGCGCTACCAAGGGGGTTGCAGCGTGTCATTACAAAGGAAAGTCACACCACCGGGACGGTTAAATGATCACACAGAGGACACATTTTAGACGTGTTTTCAGTTCCACATGTGCGAGGAGAATACGTTTATGAGCCACCTTGCACACATGCAGCATTACCGCTGTACGAGGTGGCTGGAAAATGTACAAACGCCTGGGGGAGGGGGGACAGGTTCCCTTCAATTTCAGTTCTTGTGTCTGCGTGGCTTTTGCAGGACACGTTGCCGGCTACACAGCAGGGGAACAGCTGGCGGTGCTGGACCCCACTGACACATTGGCTGGTGTTTTTCTCTGTGCAGCTAGCAGTACCGGGCCCCAACTGGCAGTGTTAGAGCCCAGGGTCAGCAGGAGGAGGAGCAGGAGGAGGAGCAAGGGGGAGGGGAGTGTAGGCCGAAGCCTGCACTGGCGGCAGCTTTGGGTCTGTTGTGCCTGCGTGGCGGTCGCAGGACACATTGCCGGCTACACAGCAGGGGAACAGCTGGCGGTGCTGAACCCCACTGACACATTGGCGAGGTGTTTGGCTCTGTGCAGCCAGCACTTCCGGACAGCAACTAGCGTTGTTGGAGCCCGGGCTCTGCCGGTGGAGCAGAGTGTAGGCCGAAGCCTAATTGAACCGATTTCAAAGGTAACCTTTAACCCCCCCTCAGGGGTTACAAACTAGAAGAACCACAGCTTATGCAGCAGTAGTGCCGCACAAGTCAAAGGTTGCTCTTTTAATTTTTCTCCTTGCACACGCCGAATGAAACACGTATAACATTTAGCCCTTTATACAGTCAAACTGTGTTGGAGGCGCGAGTTCCCTTCGTAATGAGACGCAGCACAGATGTCAAGAATCCCACCTTGGTGCTGGGTGCAGCCTCCTGAGCGTTGTTATTTGCTGTACAGGAGTCTGCGCTGTCGTGTTATCCCCTGGCCTAGCGCTGTTAGCGCTGCCCATCTTCTGACATCATGTAATGTCGGCCGGTGCGGTTCGCGATGACCATGAATCCCAGCCCCGCAGTGTCTTAACATTGTTAAAACACTGCGGGTCTGGGATTCATGGCCTGGCGCAGCACATATGTTCGCCTCTCACACTCGGGTCCTTACACCCGCTTCAGACTGTGCGGCGTCAGCTGATCCCTTATCGCATGCCACGGCCATGAAGCCGCACAGTCTGAAGAAGGCGGAAGGAGATGAGTGACAACAGGCAAAGATATGCACTGCTCATGCCCATCAATCACACCCTCGCAGTCCCAATAAATAAGACACCGAGGGGCGTTGTGTGGGTCAGGGCGGCCGCAGAGGCGCAGGCAGCCAAACAATGATGCCAGAAGACGGGCAGCGCTACCAAGGGGGTTGCAGCGTGTCATTACAAAGGAAAGTCACACCACCGGGACGGTTAAATGGTCACACAGAGGACACATTTTAGACGTGTTTTCAGTTCCACATGTGCGAGGAGAATACGTTTGTGAGCCACCTTGCACACATGCAGCATTACCGCTGTACGAGGTGGCTGGAAAACGCACAAACGCCTGGGGGAGGGGGGACAGGTTCCCTTCAATTTCAGTTCTTGTGTCTGCGTGGCTTTTGCAGGACACGTTGCCGGCTACACAGCAGGGGAACAGCTGGCGGTGCTGGACCCCACTGACACATTGGCTGGTGTTTTTCTCTGTGCAGCTAGCAGTACCGGGCCCCAACTGGTGGTGTTAGAGCCCAGGGTCAGCAGGAGGAGGAGCAGGAGGAGGAGCAAGGGGGAGGGGAGTGTAGGCCGAAGCCTGCACTGGCGGCAGCTTTGGGTCTGTTGTGCCTGCGTGGCGGTCGCAGGACACGTTGCCGGCTACACAGCAGGGGAACAGCTGGTGGTGCTGAACCCCACTGACACATTGGCGAGGTGTTTGGCTCTGTGCAGCCAGCACTTCCGGACAGCAACTAGCGTTGTTGGAGCCCGGGCTCTGCCGGTGGAGCAGAGTGTAGGCCGAAGCCTAATTGAACCGATTTCAAAGGTAACCTTTAACCCCCCCTCAGGGGTTACAAACTAGAAGAGCCACAGCTTATGCAGCAGTAGTGCCGCACAAGTCAAAGGTTGCTCTTTTAATTTTTCTCCTTGCACACGCCGAATGAAACACGTATAACATTTAGCCCTTTATACAGTCAAACTGTGTTGGAGGCGCGAGTTCCCTTCGTAATGAGACGCAGCACAGATGTCAAGAATCCCACCTTGGTGCTGGGTGCAGCCTCCTGAGCGTTGTTATTTGCTGTACAGGAGTCTGCGCTGTCGTGTTATCCCCTGGCCTAGCGCTGTTAGCGCTGCCCATCTTCTGACATCATGTAATGTCGGCCGGTGCGGTTCGCGATGACCATGAATCCCAGCCCCGCAGTGTCTTAACATTGTTAAAACACTGCGGGTCTGGGATTCATGGCCTGGCGCAGCACATATGTTCGCCTCTCACACTCGGGTCCTTACACCCGCTTCAGACTGTGCGGCGTCAGCTGATCCCTTATCGCATGCCACGGCCATGAAGCCGCACAGTCTGAAGAAGGCGGAAGGAGATGAGTGACAACAGGCGAAGATATGCACTGCTCATGCCCATCAATCACACCCTCGCAGTCCCAATAAATAAGACACCGAGGGGCGTTGTGTGGGTCAGGGCGGCCGCAGAGGCGCAGGCAGCCAAACAATGATGCCAGAAGACGGGCAGCGCTACCAAGGGGGTTGCAGCGTGTCATTACAAAGGAAAGTCACACCACCGGGACGGTTAAATGGTCACACAGAGGACACATTTTAGACGTGATTTCAGTTCCACATGTGCGAGGAGAATACGTTTATGAGCCACCTTGCACACATGCAGCATTACCGCTGTACGAGGTGGCTGGAAAACGTACAAACGCCTGGGGGAGGGGGGACAGGTTCCCTTCAATTTCAGTTCTTGTGTCTGCGTGGCTTTTGCAGGACACGTTGCCGGCTACACAGCAGGGGAACAGCTGGCGGTGCTGGACCCCACTGACACATTGGCTGGTGTTTTTCTCTGTGCAGCTAGCAGTACCGGGCCCCAACTGGCAGTGTTAGAGCCCAGGGTCAGCAGGAGGAGGAGCAGGAGGAGGAGCAAGGGGGAGGGGAGTGTAGGCCGAAGCCTGCACTGGCGGCAGCTTTGGGTCTGTTGTGCCTGCGTGGCGGTCGCAGGACACGTTGCCGGCTACACAGCAGGGGAACAGCTGGCGGTGCTGAACCCCACTGACACATTGGCGAGGTGTTTGGCTCTGTGCAGCCAGCACTTCCGGACAGCAACTAGCGTTGTTGGAGCCCGGGCTCTGCCGGTGGAGCAGAGTGTAGGCCGAAGCCTAATTGAACCGATTTCAAAGGTAACCTTTAACCCCCCCTCAGGGGTTACAAACTAGAAGAGCCACAGCTTATGCAGCAGTAGTGCCGCACAAGTCAAAGGTTGCTCTTTTAATTTTTCTCCTTGCACACGCCGAATGAAACACGTATAACATTTAGCCCTTTATACAGTCAAACTGTGTTGGAGGCGCGAGTTCCCTTCGTAATGAGACGCAGCACAGATGTCAAGAATCCCACCTTGGTGCTGGGTGCAGCCTCCTGAGCGTTGTTATTTGCTGTACAGGAGTCTGCGCTGTCGTGTTATCCCCTGGCCTAGCGCTGTTAGCGCTGCCCATCTTCTGACATCATGTAATGTCGGCCGGTGCGGTTCGTGATGACCATGAATCCCAGCCCCGCAGTGTCTTAACATTGTTAAAACACTGCGGGTCTGGGATTCATGGCCTGGTGCAGCACATATGTTCGCCTCTCACACTCGGGTCCTTACACCCGCTTCAGACTGTGCGGCGTCAGCTGATCCCTTATCGCATGCCACGGCCATGAAGCCGCACAGTCTGAAGAAGGCGGAAGGAGATGAGTGACAACAGGCGAAGATATGCACTGCTCATGCCCATCAATCACACCCTCGCAGTCCCAATAAATAAGACACCGAGGGGCGTTGTGTGGGTCAGGGCGGCCGCAGAGGCGCAGGCAGCCAAACAATGATGCCAGAAGACGGGCAGCGCTACCAAGGGGGTTGCAGCGTGTCATTACAAAGGAAAGTCACACCACCGGGACGGTTAAATGGTCACACAGAGGACACATTTTAGACGTGTTTTCAGTTCCACATGTGCGAGGAGAATACGTTTATGAGCCACCTTGCACACATGCAGCATTACCGCTGTACGAGGTGGCTGGAAAACGTACAAACGCCTGGGGGAGGGGGGACAGGTTCCCTTCAATTTCAGTTCTTGTGTCTGTGTGGCTTTTGCAGGACACGTTGCCGGCTACACAGCAGGGGAACAGCTGGCGGTGCTGGACCCCACTGACACATTGGCTGGTGTTTTTCTCTGTGCAGCTAGCAGTACCGGGCCCCAACTGGCGGTGTTAGAGCCCAGGGTCAGCAGGAGGAGGAGCAGGAGGAGGAGCACGGGGGAGGGGAGTGTAGGCCGAAGCCTGCACTGGCAGCAGCTTTGGGTCTGTTGTGCCTGCGTGGCGGTCGCAGGACACGTTGCCGGCTACACAGCAGGGGAACAGCTGGTGGTGCTGAACCCCACTGACACATTGGCAAGGTGTTTGGCTCTGTGCAGCCAGCACTTCCGGACAGCAACTAGCGTTGTTGGAGCCCGGGCTCTGCCGGTGGAGCAGAGTGTAGGCCGAAGCCTAATTGAACCGATTTCAAAGGTAACCTTTAACCCCCCCTCAGGGGTTACAAACTAGAAGAGCCACAGCTTATGCAGCAGTAGTGCCGCACAAGTCAAAGGTTGCTCTTTTAATTTTTCTCCTTGCACACGCCGAATGAAACACGTATAACATTTAGCCCTTTATACAGTCAAACTGTGTTGGAGGCGCGAGTTCCCTTCGTAATGAGACGCAGCACAGATGTCAAGAATCCCACCTTGGTGCTGGGTGCAGCCTCCTGAGCGTTGTTATTTGCTGTACAGGAGTCTGCGCTGTCGTGTTATCCCCTGGCCTAGCGCTGTTAGCGCTGCCCATCTTCTGACATCATGTAATGTCGGCCGGTGCGGTTCGCGATGACCATGAATCCCAGCCCCGCAGTGTCTTAACATTGTTAAAACACTGCGGGTCTGGGATTCATGGCCTGGCGCAGCACATATGTTCGCCTCTCACACTCGGGTCCTTACACCCGCTTCAGACTGTGCGGCGTCAGCTGATCCCTTATCGCATGCCACGGCCATGAAGCCGCACAGTCTGAAGAAGGCGGAAGGAGATGAGTGACAACAGGCAAAGATATGCACTGCTCATGCCCATCAATCACACCCTCGCAGTCCCAATAAATAAGACACCGAGGGGCGTTGTGTGGGTCAGGGCGGCCGCAGAGGCGCAGGCAGCCAAACAATGATGCCAGAAGACGGGCAGCGCTACCAAGGGGGTTGCAGCGTGTCATTACAAAGGAAAGTCACACCACCGGGACGGTTAAATGGTCACACAGAGGACACATTTTAGACGTGTTTTCAGTTCCACATGTGCGAGGAGAATACGTTTATGAGCCACCTTGCACACATGCAGCATTACCGCTGTACGAGGTGGCTGGAAAACGTACAAACGCCTGGGGGAGGGGGGACAGGTTCCCTTCAATTTCAGTTCTTGTGTCTGCGTGGCTTTTGCAGGACACGTTGCCGGCTACACAGCAGGGGAACAGCTGGCGGTGCTGGACGCCACTGACACATTGGCTGGTGTTTTTCTCTGTGCAGCTAGCAGTACCGGGCCCCAACTGGCGGTGTTAGAGCCTGGGGTCAGCAGGAGGAGGAGATGGAGCAGAGTGTAGGCCGAAGCCTGCACTGGCGGCAGCTTTGGGTCTGTTGTGCCTGCGTGGCAGTTGCAGGACACGTTGCCGGCTGCACAGCAGGGGAACAGCTGGCGGTGCTGAACCCCACTGACACATTGGCTGGTGTTTGGCTCTGTGCAGCTAGCAGTACCGGGCCCCAACTGGCGGTGTTGGAGCCCGGGCTCTGCAGGGGGAGCAGAGTGTAGGCCGAAGCCTACTTGAACCAATTTCAAAGGTAACCTTTAACCCCCCCTCAGGGGTTACAAAGTAGAAGGGCCACAGCTTATGCAGCAGTAGTGCTGCACAAGTCAAAGGTTGCTCTTTTAATTTTGCTCCTTGCACACGCTGAATGAAACACGTATAACATTTAGCCCTTTATACAGTCAAACTGTGTTGGAGGCGCGAGTTCCCTTTGTAATGAGACGCAGCACAGATGTCAAGAATCCCACCTTGGTGCTGGGTGCAGCCTCCTGAGCGTTGTTATTTGCTGTACAGGAGTCTGCGCTGTTGTGTTATCCCCTGGCCTAGCGCTGTTAACGCTGCCCATCTTCTGACCTCATTTAATGTCGGCCGGTGCGGTTCACGATGACCATGAATCCCAGCCCCGCAGTGTCTTAACATTGTTAAAACACTGCGGGGCTGGGATTCATGGCCTGGCGCAGCACATATGTTCGCCTCTCGCACTCGGGTCCTTACACCCGCTTCAGACTGTGCGGCGTCAGCTGATCCCTTATCGCATGCCGTGGCCATGAAGCCGCACAGTCTGAAGAAGGCGGAAGGAGATGAAGGACAGGCGAAGACATGCACCGTTCATGCCCATCAATCACACCCTCGCAGTCCAAATAAATAAGACACCGAGGGGCATTGTGTGGGGCAAGGCGGCCGCAGAGGCGCAGGCAGCCAAACATTGATATCAGAAGACGGGCAGCGCTACCAAGGAGCTTGTTGCGTGTCAATACAAAGGAAAATCACACCTGAGGGACGTTTTAATGGTCGCAGAGGACTCATTTTTAGACGTGTTCACTTCAACATGGGCAAGGAGGTTAAGTTTCTGAGCCACCTTGCACACATGCAGCATTACTGTCGTACAAGGTGGCTGTAAAACGTAAAAACGCCTGGGGGAGGGGGGACAGGTTTCCTTCAATTTCAGTTCTTGTGTCTGCGTGGCTGTTGCAGGACACGTTGCCGGCTACACAGCAGGGGAACAGCTGGCGGTGCTGAACCCCACTGACACATTGGCTGGTGTTTGGCTCTGTGCAGCTAGCACATCTGGGCCCCAACTGGCGGTGTTAGAGCCCAGGGTCAGCAGGAGGAGGAGAGGGAGCAGAGTGTAGGCCGAAGCCTGCACTGGAGCAAGTTGAAAGGGAAACTTTAACCCCCCCCCAGGCGTTTGTAGCTGAAAGAGCCATCGTGTACAGCACTAATGCTGGAAAAGGTAAACTTAGCTCTTTTAATTATGGTCCTTGCACATGCTGAACCTAACACTTATAAAAAGTGTCCCCTCCTACCGTGATACCGTCCGGTAGGTGGAACTTTCCTTTGTGATGTGACGCAGCACAGCCGTCACTCTTACCCCCTTGGCGCCGTGCGCCGCCTCCTCAGCGTTGTTTGAATCAGTCCCGGAGCCTGCGCTGTTAGGTTAGCCCTTGGCCATGCACACATTTTGCGCTGCCCGTCTTCTGACATCATTTGGTGTCAGGCTGGCTGCGCCTGTGCGGCCGCGCTGGCCGAGAGCCCGCCTCGTACTGTCTTCTGATTTAGTCCCACTGGGGGCCTGAGATCCATGGACATGCGCAGTGCATATCTGAACCTCCACCTCTCACTCATCTCCCTACGGCTTCTTCTGACTGTGCGGTGTCACGGCCGTGGCATGCTATTAGGGACCAGCTGACACCGAACAGTCTGAAGAAGCCATAGGGAGATGAGTGAGAGGTGGAGGTTCAGATATGCACTGCGCATGTCCATGGATCTCAGGCCCCCAGTGGGATTAAATCAGAAGACAGTACGAGGCGGGCTCTCGGCCAGCGCGGCCGCACAGGCGCAGCCAGCCTGACACCAAATGAGGTCAGAAGACGGGCAGCGCAAAATGTGTGCATGGCCAAGGGCTAACCTAACAGCGCAGGCTCCGGGACTGATTCAAACAACGCTGAGGAGGCGGCGCACGGCTCCAAGGGGGTAAGAATGACGGCTGTGCTGCGTCACATCACAAAGGAAAGTTCCACCAACCGTACGGTATCACGGTAGGAGGGGACACTTTTCATAAGTGTTAGGATCAGCATGTGCAAGGAGCACCACGAAAAGAGGCACTTTTTCCCTTTGCATCATTACTGCTGCACAAGGTGGCTCCTTCAGTAACAAACGCCTGGGGGGGGGGGACAGGTTCCCTTAAATTTAACTTGTTGTGCCTGCGTGGCGGTCGCAGTACACGTTGCCGGCTGCACAGCAGGGGAACAGCTGGCGGTGCTGAACCCCACTAACACATTGGCGAGGTGTTTGGCTCTGTGCGGACAGCGCCTGGCAGACTCAAGGTAAATTAAATTTTTTGTGGTCAGTTAATACCACCACCTGATGTCTGGCCCCCTCAAGCCAGTGACGCCACTCCTCAAAAGCCCACTTCATGGCCAAAAGCTCCCGATTCCCAATATCATAATTCCGCTCGGCGGGCGAAAATTTACGGGAAAAAAAAGCACAAGGTCTCATCACGGAGCAGTCGGAACTTCTCTGCGACAACACCGCCCCAGCTCCGATTTCAGAAGCGTCGACCTCAACCTGAAAAGGAAGAGCAACATCAGGCTGACGCAACACTGGGGCGGAAGAAAAGCGGCGCTTGAGCTCCCGAAAGGCCTCCACAGCATCAGGGGACCAATCAGCAACATCAGCACCCTTCTTAGTCAAATCAGTCAATGGTTTTACAACATCAGAAAAACCAGCAATAAATCGACGATAAAAGTTAGCAAAGCCCAAAAATTTCTGAAGACTCTTAAGAGAAGAGGGTTGCGTCCAATCACCAATAGCCTGAACCTTGACAGGATCCATCACGATGGAAGAGGGGGAAAAAATGTATCCCAAGAAGGAAATCTTTTGAACCCCAAAAACACACTTAGAACCCTTCACACACAAGGAATTAGACCGCAAAACCTGAAAAACCCTCCTGACCTGCTGGACATGAGAGTCCCAGTCATCCGAAAAAATCAGAATATCATCCAGATACACAATCATAAATTTATCCAAATAATCATGGAAAATGTCATGCATAAAGGACTGGAAGACTGAAGGGGCATTTTAAAGACCAAAAGGCATCACCAAATACTCAAAATGGCCCTCGGGCGTATTAAATGCGGTTTTCCACTCATCCCCCTGCTTGATTCGCACCAAATTATACGCCCCACGGAGATCAATCTTAGAGAACCACTTGGCCCCCTTTATACGAGCAAACAAATCAGTAAGCAGTGGTAACGGGTATTGATATTTAACCGTGATTTTATTCAAAAGTCGATAATCAATACACGGCCTCAAAGAGCCGTCCTTCTTAGACACAAAGAAAAAACCGGCTCCTAAGGGAGATGACGAAGGACGAATATGTCCCTTTTCCAAGGACTCCTTTATATATTCTCGCATAGCAGCGTGTTCAGGCACAGACAGATTAAATAAACGACCCTTAGGGTATTTACTACCCGGGATCAAGTCTATGGCACAATCGCACTCCCGGTGCGGAGGTAGTGAACCAACCTTGGGTTCTTCAAAAACGTCACGAAAGTCAGACAAGAATTCAGGAATCTCAGAGGGAATAGATGATGAAATGGAAACCAAAGGTACGTCCCCATGAGTTCCTTTACATCCCCAGCTTAACACAGACATAGCTCTCCAGTCGAGGACTGGGTTATGAGATTGCAGCCATGGCAATCCCAGCACCAAAACATCATGTAGATTATACAGCACCAGAAAGCGAATAACCTCCTGGTGATCAGGATTAACACGCATAGTCACTTGT
Source organism: Ranitomeya variabilis (assembly GCF_051348905.1). Classification (NCBI taxonomy): domain Eukaryota; kingdom Metazoa; phylum Chordata; class Amphibia; order Anura; family Dendrobatidae; genus Ranitomeya; species Ranitomeya variabilis. Next base: position 114,258,746 of record NC_135235.1, on the reverse strand, counting down.
GTCCAGTATTGTGGTTTATTACTAGCCAATGGGGTGGAGTCAATCCCTTTCAGAGGTATCGGAGCCTCCAATGGCTCCAAATCATACCCACAGCGTTTGGCAAAGGACCAATCCATAAGACTCAAAGCAGCGCCAGAGTCGACATAGGCGTCCGCGGTAATAGATGACAAAGAACAAATCAGGGTCACAGATAGAATAAACTTAGACTGTAAAGTGCTAATTGAAACAGACTTGTCAGGCTTCTTAGTACGCTTAAAGCATGCTGATATAACATGAGTTGAATCACCACAATAGAAGCACAACCCATTTTTTCGTCTAAAATTCTGCCGCTCGCTTCTGGACAGAATTCTATCACATTGCATATTTTCTGGCGTTTTCTCAGTAGACACCGCCAAATGGTGCACAGGTTTGCGCTCCCGCAGACGCCTATCGATCTGAATAGCCATCGTCATAGACTCATTCAGACTCGCAGGCACAGGGAACCCCACCATAACATCCTTAATGGCATCAGAGAGACCTTCTCTGAAAATCGCCGCCAGGGCGCACTCATTCCACTGAGTAAGCACAGACCATTTGCGGAATTTTTGGCAGTATATTTCAGCTTCATCTTGCCCCTGAGACAAGGACATCAAGGCCTTTTCCGCCTGAAGCTCTAAATGAGGTTCCTCATAAAGCAACCCCAAGGCCAGAAAAAACGCATCCACATTGAGCAACGCAGGATCCCCTGGTGCCAATGCAAACGCCCAGTCTTGAGGGTCGCCCCGGAGCAAGGAAATTACAATCCTGACCTGCTGTGCAGGGTCTCCGGCAGAGCGAGACTTCAGGGACAAAAACAATTTGCAATTATTTTTAAAATTTTGAAATTGAGATCTATTCCCCGAGAAGAATTCAGGCAAAGGAATTCTAGGCTCAGACATAGGTGCATGAACAACAAAATCTTGCAAATTTTGTACCTTTGTGGCGAGATTATTCAAACCTGTAGCTACACTCTGAAGATCCATTTGAAACAGGTGAACACAGAGCCATTCAAGGATTAGAAGGAGAGAAAGAGAGGAAGGCTGCAGTATAGGCAGACTAGCAAGTGATTTAATTAAGGGCACACTCAGAACTAGAGGGAAAAAAAAAAAAAAAAAAAATTGTAGCAGACTTCTTTTTTCTCTCCTTTCTCAGCCAGTAATTTAACCCTTTTTTGGGCCGGTCAAACTGTCATGATTCTCAATGGCGAGAGAACATAGCCCAGCATATATGAGAACTAGCTCTTGGAAGATGGAAACTATACTGACCATGAACTAAACCTGCCGCACAACTAGAAGTGGCCGGGTAGCATGCCTACGTTTTTTTATCCCTAGATGCCCAGCGCCAGCCGGAGAACTACCTAATCCTAGCAGAGGAAAAGACAGTCCTGGCTCACCTCTAGAGAAATTTTCCCAAAAGGCAGACAGAGGCCCCCACATATATTGGCGGTGATTTTAGATGAAATGACAAACGTAGTATGAAAATAGGTTTAGCAAAATCGAGGTCCGCTTACTAGATAGCCGGAAGACAGAAAGGGCACTTTCATGGTCAGCAGAAAACCCTATCAAAACACCATCCAGAAATTACTTTAAGACTCTAGCATTAACTCATAACACCAGAGTGGCAATTTCTGCTCACAAGAGCTTTCCAGACACAGTAACGAAACAGCAGCTGTGAACAGGAACAAAATGCAAAAACACACAAGGACAAAAGTCCAACTTAGCTGGGAGTTGTCTAGTAGCAGGAACATGCACAGAAAGGCTTCTGATTACATTGTTGACCGGCATGAAACTGACAGAGGAGCAAGGTTATATAGCGACTCCCACATCCTGATAGGAGCAGGTGAACAGAGAGGATGATGCACACAAGTAATTCCACAAGTGGCCACCGGGGGAGCCCAGAATCCAATTTCACAACAGAGGAGATAGGAGGGATTGCCACACACACAGCAGGGGAACAGCTGACGTTACTGAACCCCAATAACAGAGGAGGGACTGTTGGGACTGTGCGTACAGCACTACCAGGCAACAACTAGCGGTGTTGGAGCCCAGGGACAGGTGGAGGAGGAGGTGGAGGAGATAGGAGGGATTGCCACACACACAGCAGGGGAACAGCTGACGTTACTGAACCCCAATAACAGAGGAGGGACTGTTGGGACTGTGCGTACAGCACTACCAGGCAACAACTAGCGGTGTTGGAGCCCAGGGACAGGTGGAGGAGGAGGTGGAGGAGATAGGAGGGATTGCCACACACACAGCAGGGGAACAGCTGACGTTACTGAACACCAATAACAGAGGAGGGACTGTTGGGACTGTGCGTACAGCACTACCAGGCAACAACTAGCGGTGTTGGAGCCCAGGGACAGGTGGAGGAGGAGGAGGTGGAGGAGATAGGAGGGATTGCCACACACACAGCAGGGGAACAGCTGATGTTACTGAACCCCAATAACAGAGGAGGGACTGTTGACTGTGCGTACAGCACTACCAGGCAACAACTAGCGGTGTTGGAGCCCAGGGACAGGTGGAGGAGGAGGAGGTGGAGGAGGTAGGAGGGATTGCCACACACACAGCAGGGGAACAGCTGACGTTACTGAACCCCAATAACAGAGGAGGGACTGTTGACTGTGCGTACAGCACTACCAGGCAACAACTAGCGGTGTTGGAGCCCAGGGACAGGTGGAGGAGGAGGTGGAGGAGATAGGAGGGATTGCCACACACACAGCAGGGGAACAGCTGACGTTACTGAACCCCAATAACAGAGGAGGGACTGTTGGGACTGTGCGTACAGCACTACCAGGCAACAACTAGCGGTGTTGGAGCCCAGGGACAGGTGGAGGAGGAGGAGGTGGAGGAGGTAGGAGGGATTGCCACACACACAGCAGGGGAACAGCTGACGTTACTGAACCCCAATAACAGAGGAGCGACTGTTGGGACTGTGCGGACAGCACTTCTGGATGGCAACTAGCGGTGTTGGAGCCCAGGGACAGGTGGAAAAGCAGAGGAACACAATGTAGGCCGAAGCCTGAGAAAGTCGAAAGGGAACCTTTAACCCCCCCCCCAAGGCGTTTGTAGCTGAAAGAGCCAGCTTGTGCAGCACAAAAGATGCAAAAGGAAAAGGTGGCTCTTTTCATCATGCTCCTTGCAAACACAGAACTAAACACTTATAAAATGTGTCCCCTGAAACCGTGAAACCGTCCCGGAGGTGGGACTTTCCTTCGTAATATGACGCAGCACAGCCGTCATTCCTACCCCCCCGGCGCCGCGCCCCGGCTCCTCAGCGTAGTTTGATTCCGTCCCGGAGCCTGCGCTGTTATGTTATCCCTTGGCCAGGCACACTTAGCGCTGCCCATCTTCTGACATCATTTGGTGTCAGGCTGGCTGCACCTGTGCGGCCGCGCTGGCCGAGAGCCCGCCTCGCAGTGTCTTCTGATTTTATCCCACTGGGGGCCTGGGATCCATGGCCATGCGCAGTGCATATCCTCGCCTCTCACTCCCCTCCCTACGGCTTCTTAAGACTGTGCGGTGTCACGGCCGTGGCATGCTATTAGGGACCAGCTGACACCGAACAGTCTGAAGAAGCCATAGGGAGATGAGTGAGAGGTGGAGGTTCAGATATGCACTGCGCATGTCCATGGATCCCAGGCCCCCAGTGGGATTAAATCAGAAGACACTGCGAGGCGGGCTCTCGGCCAGCGCGGCCGCACAGGCGCAGCCATCCTAACACCAAATGATGCCAGAAGACGGGCAGCGCTAAGTGTGCCTGGCCACGGGATAACATAACAGCGCAGGCTCCGGGACGGAATCAAACAACGCTGAGGAGCCGGGGCGCGGCGCCGGGGGGGGAGGAATGACGGCTGTGCTGCGTCATATTACGAAGGAAAGTCCCACCTCCAGGACGGTTTTACGGTATCAGTGGACACATTTTATAAGTGTTAAGTTCTGCGTGTGCAAGGAGCTAAACCAAAATAGCTACCTTTTCCTTGTGCAGCATTACTGCTGCACAAGGAGGCTCTTTCAGTAACAAACGCCTTGGGGGGGGGGGGACAGATTCCCTTACATTTCAGTTGTTGTGTCAGCGTGGCGGTCGCATGACACATTGCCGGCTACACAGCTGGGGATCAGCTGACGTTACTGAAACCCAATAACACTGGGTCGTATGTTTTGACTGTGCAGACGGCACTTCTGAGCCTCAACTGGCGGTGTTGGAGCCCAGGAATTTAAGTTCAGGTGGTAGAAAGATGAACACAACAGGAGACCTGGATAACGTATACAGTGACCTAATTATTTAATCAGGAGGAGGAGTGGCAAATTCCTGCGAGATCCAGGCCTTGTTCATTTTCAGGAAAGTAAGCCGGTCAACGTTATCGGAGGATAGTCGCATGCGACGGTCAGTTAGTACACCACCTGCAGCACTAAAGACACGTTCCGATAATACACTGGCCACAGGGCAAGACAGCACCTCCAATGCATACTGGCTTAGCTCTGGCCATGTATCCAGCTTTGAGACCCAAAACTTGAAAGGGGAAGAGCCGTCTGGGAGTACAGCAAGAGGGCAAGACATGTAGTCTGTCACCATCTGACGGAACCGTTGCCTCCTGCTGACTGGAGCCGTCTGTGATGGTGTAGACGTTTGTGGGGGGCACAGAAAACTGTGCCACAGTTGGGCCATACTGGTCTTGCCTTGGGCAGAGGCACTGCTTCTGCTCCCTCTTTGTGCAGAGCCTCCACCACTGCCTGGACGCACTGAGCTGCTTTGGAATGCACTAGCAGCACTTCTCTCAGTTGGAATGGAGAAGATGATGGAATTGACCAGTGTGTCTTGGTACTCCCGCATTTTTCACTCCCGGTTCAACGGTGTGATGAGGCTTTCTATGTTGTCCCGGTAGCGAGGATCGAGGAGGGTGAACACCCAATAATCAGACATGTTGAGAATGTGGGCAATGCGGCGGTCGTTTCTCAGGCACTGCAGCATGTAATCCACCATGTGCTGCAGACTGCCAACTGCCCAAGAAACGCTGTCCCCTGCTGGAGGCGTGATATCTGCCCGCTCGTCATCACCCCACCCTCGCTGTACACACTGAGTACTGGACAATTCGGTAACTCCCTCCTCTGGACGGATGTCTTCCTCCTCCATTGACTCCTCCTCATCCTCCTCACAAACTGTCCCCTGCCTACGCGTTTGTGAGGAACCACGTGGCGCTGACTGTCCAGAAGATGATGGAAATGGTGAATCCTCATCCTCCACCTCTTCCACAACATCATCCCTTAGCGCTTGCAGTGATTTTTCAAGCAGGCAGATAAGGGGGACAGTCATGCTGACTAGTGCATCATCTGCACTCGCCATCCACGTGGAATAATCAAAGGGACGCAAAACCTGGCAGACGTCATTCATAGTGGCCCACTCTGTGGTTGTGAAGTCTGTACGGCGCTGACTGCGACTTCTTTGCGCCTGAAGCAGCTGGTACTCCATTACAGCTTGCTGCTGCTCACACAACCGCTCCAACATATGTAACGTGGAATTCCACCTGGTAGGTAGGTCACATACGATGCGATGTTCCGGCAGGCGGTGTCGGCGCTGCAGAGCCGCAATGCGCGCTTTTGCCGTGCTGGAACGCCGCAAGTGAGCACACTCTAGGCGGACCTTGTGCAGCAGTGCATCAAGATCCGGATAGTCCCTCAAAAAGCTCTGCATGACCAAATTGAGCACATGTGCCAGACATGGGATGTGAGTGAGGTTGCCGAGGCCCAGAGCTGCCACCAGATTTCGGCCATTATCACACACTACCATGCCTGGCTGGAGATTCGCTGGCACAAACCACACATCGCTCTCCTGCTTGATGGCATTCCAGAGCTCCTGCGCTGTGTGGCTACGATTCCCCAAGAAAATTAATTTCAAGACGGCCTGTTGACGTTTGGCCACGGCTGTGCTCATGTCGGTCGTAACAGGTACACGTTCATCACGGGTCCATGTGGAGGTGGACTGTGACGGCTCCTGCAGCGATGATTCTGAGGAACTGGTGTAAGAGGAGGAGTCAATGCGTACAGAATGGATTCCTGCAATCCTTGGAGTGGGCAGGACACGTCCTGCGCCACTCGCACGGTCTGTACCCGGCTCAACGACATTAACCCAATGGGCAGTGAGGGAAAGGTATCGCCCCTGTCCATGTTGACTGGTCCACGCATCGGTGGTGAGGTGGACCTTGCTACTGACGGCGTTCAGTAGCGCGTGTTTTATGTGTCCCTCCACATGCTTGTGCAGGGCAGGGACGGCTTGCCTGCTGAAGTTAAAGCTGCTGGGCACATTGTACTGTGGGACTGCCAATGACATCAAGTCACGGAAGCTGTCAGTCTCCACCAGCCTGAATGACAGCATTTCCAGTGACAGAAGTTTGGCAATGCCTGCAGTCAGAGCCTGTGCTCGTGGGTGGTTTGACGAGAAAGGCCGCCTTTTCTCCCATGCCTGTACTACCGATGGCTGTAGACTGGGCTGGGAGTGTGTGGATGACTGGGAAAGTGGTGCTGCGGGTGGAATTACAGCGGGTCTCTGGACAACAGGGCCAGAGGTTCTTCCACGGCGATCCTGGGAGGAAGCCGAACCAGCTGCGTGTGAGCTAGAGGAAGAGGCAACACGAGCTGAAGAGGTGGTAGCTGCCGCTGTTGGTTGGCCTAGCTCTTCAGTGTGTTTTTCTAACTCCGCCGGGTGCCTGTTGCGCACATGTTTCCACATGTTGGAGGTATTGAGGTTGCTGACATTTCCACCTCTTTTGACTTTTTGATGACACACCTTGCATCTGACATAGCAAATGTCATCTGCAACTGTGTCAAAAAAGGACCAGGCACTGCAAGTCTTGGGAGCGCCCTTTTTGGCTTTTGGAAGAGACATGCTCCTAACGGGTGCCAAAGCGGAGGCTGCAGGATCCGCAGTCTTCCCCCTCCCTCTCCCTCTTTGGGCCGTACGGGGAATTTCTTCCTCAGAGCTGCTCCCACCACCTTCCTGTCCCTCACGCCAAGATGGGTCAAGGACCTCATCATCTACACTACCCTCTGCCCCCAACTGCTCCTCCTGGGTAGTCTCAGCAGCAGAGCACGCACCAGTAAGTGGCACCTGAGTGTCATCATCAGCTGATGCGGCCTGCGATGTGGTGACCGGAGCCACTGGCCCACCCGCCTCTACAGAGGAAGAGAGAAAAAGCTGTTGGGCATCACTGCACCCTGCCTCTTCTTCCATTTCTCCAATGCTGCTTGGCTGGCCCCCTGTTTCCAAGCCAAGAGATTCAGAGAACAGAAGTAGAGACGGCTCCTGTCCTGGGCTCTCTGTCTGCCTGGGCAATTTGGCAGGTGGTGAAGAGACAGATGGCTGCTCTCCAGTGCTCTGTGTCTGAGAGGATGTGGCACTAATTGAAGTTGATGCATTAGCTGCCATCCATCCGACAACGGCTTCAATTTGTTCTTCACGCAGCAGCGGTGTACGGCGCTCTGACACAAAGCTGCGCATGAATGACTGTTGCCTGGTGAAAGTGGGTGCTGATGAGTCACCGGTGCCCGCAGCAGGCACAGAATCCCCACGTCCCCTCCCTGCTCCGCGCCCACGCCCACGCCCACGTGCTTTACTCACTGCCTTCTTCATCTTGGTTGACTGATAAAGATAAGCAGAAAAGTACTAACGGCTTTGTGTGCTTATTCCTGAGCAACTCCTCCTAACAGGTGTAAGAAACACTAATTTTCTAAAGTGTGGACTAGACTTTAATATGAGCTAATGTGGCCTACACAAATGTAAAGTGGTGTAACTGGTGTGTTTGGTGAACTTTATTATTTATTTATTTTTGGGGGGCTGAACTGACAACGGATAGAGCTGCAGTCACATGGAGACCGTGCAGACAGACGTAAACGGCGCTGCAAGGCCCAAAAACCCTCCTCTACGTTATCCTATGTAGTGTTTTTCCACAAGTTAGCTGGAGACGGGTGGAAAGACACTAATAGGATTTTTTTGAAAAAATGTGCAGCAGCCTGCACTACTTAAAAGAAAATGAAAATTGATTTGGCGGTATGACGCAGTGAAGAACCCTGAGCTGGAGACAACCAGGCTATGGCTGCTCACAGACTACAGGGCGAGCTGCAGTCACACGGAGACCGTGCAGACAGCCGTAAACGGCGCTGCAAGGCCCAAAAATCCTCCTCTACGTTATCCTATGTAGTGTTTTTCCACAAATTAGCTGGAGACGGGTGGAAAGACACTAATAGGAATTTTTTGAAAAAATGTGCAGCAGCCTGCACTACTTAAAACAAAATGAAAATTGATTTGGCGGTATGACGCAGTGAACAACCCTGAGCTGGAGACAACCAGGCTATGGCTGCTCACAGACTACAGGGCGAGCTGCAGTCACACGGAGACCGTGCAGACAGCCGTAAACGGCGCTGCAAGGCCCAAAAACCCTCCTCTACGTTATCCTATGTAGTGTTTTTCCACAAATTAGCTGGAGACGGGTGGAAAGACACTAATAGGAATTTTTTGAAAAAATGTGCAGCAGCCTGCACTACTTAAAACAAAATGAAAATTGATTTGGCGGTATGACGCAGTGAACAACCCTGAGCTGGAGACAACCAGGCTATGGCTGCTCACAGACTACAGGGCGAGCTGCAATCACACGGAGACCGTGCAGACAGCCGTAAACGGCGCTGCAAGGCCCAAAAACCCTCCTCTACGTTATCCTATGTAGTGTTTTTCCACAAATTAGCTGGAGACGGGTGGAAAGACACTAATAGGATTTTTTTGAATAAATTAGCAGCAGACTACACTACTTGAAAAAAAAAAAAAAAAGAACAGTATGAGGCAATGAACCACCCTCCCTGAACTGAATACAACCAGCTATGGATGGCCTATGTGGCTGCACTCAGACTAGAGAGTGGGCTGCACTCACACACACACACACACAGACCTTGCAGATCGCTGTGAAAACAGCGCTACAAGGCAAAAGCAAGGTGAATAGTAGGTGAACACAGCGGTTGCTAAATTAGCCTTTGGAAAGCACAAAGAAGCAAATCGCTATCTCTAAACTGTCCCTCAGTCAGCAAACAGCGTCCTGTCACTAACTGAATTCACAGCAGAGTGATCGCAAAATGGCGCCAGCGACTTTTAAACTGCATCATGACATCATTTCAGCAGCCAATCACAGCCTTGCCAGTAGTTTCATGCCCTCCATGCTAAACAGGATGTGCCCACACTTGGAATCATTCTCATTGGCTGAATTTCTGCATTTTGAATCTTGGAACTTCCGATTCCGGTATCCGATACGCGGCAAGTATCGGAATCCCGGTATCGGAATTCCGATACCGCAAGTATCGGCCGATACCCGATACTTGCGGTATCGGAATGCTCAACACTATCCATAACCAGTACAGCACCAGAGTGAACGGATTCCGTGATGCCAAAGGCACAATTTTTTTTTTGCAAGGGTGTAAATATTATGCCCGTAACTAATTGGAAACCAAAATAAATGTTACTCCCACAGGGGGAAATATCATAAAAAAGAGATGCAAGTCTATTCATCTCATGTATTCTTATATTTTCCATTTTCCCAATCTCTGGACAGTCCTGTTATGCGGTAGTGTATACCTCAACAATAGAAAAATATTCAAAGACTTTTGAATTATATTTTTATTTATAGCCCTGTCTCTGAGCTGTTGCTATGGACAAACATATCTTGTTGGACACATTCCATCTTCAAAGCTATGAACCTGTGTTCGCCCCTCCCTTTTGTTATTTACTTTCATCGGTGGATTCACTTTTTTTTTTCTTTGTTTAATTTCAATATGATTTATCTTTATGTCTCCTCATTGTCCACCACTAGATCACCAGGCTTATCGGCCTCTAGGCCGCTACAGGCAGTCAATTTTTTGGCAAGGGTATCTCGGATGCCCATAGTATGTTTTTAATAAATGTATTCCCCTTGGGGAAATGTTTGTCAGCCCATAGGCACTTAGTGTATGGGCATTACAAGGGTAGTAGACACAATCCTTTACATTGGGCCTAGGTTTTAATGAGGTCTTCAGCAATGTCTCCTCATTCTCCACCACTAGATCACCAGGGTTCACGTGTTCTGTGCTGCTACAGACAGTCAATTTTCTGGCAAGGGTGTCTATGATCCACATAAAATATTTTTTTTTAATTCCCCCCCATGAGCAAATGCTTGTCAGGCCAGGCACTCCATTACAAGTCTCAGAGACCCAAACCCCTACATTGGGCCTACTTCTTAACTCTGTCTCCTGCAATGTCTCTTCTTTACCTGCCACTAGATGACCAGGGTGAACGTGCTCTGTACGGTGAATTTTGGGCAAGGGGGCTGTGATGACACTATTTTATTTAGTAAAAAATGGACCCCACATTTGGGAATTGAGCATTACATTACATTGGGCTTACTTCTTAACTCTGTCTCTTGCAATGTGTTTCACCTGTCACTAGATCACCAGGGTGAACGTGCTCTGTACGGTGAGTTTAGGGCAAGGGGGCTGTGATGGCACTATTTTATTTAGTAAAAAAAGGACCCAACATTGGGGAATTGGGCATTACATTACATTGGGCCTACTTCTTAACTCTGTCTCCTGCAATGTGTCCTTTAAAGGGAGCCGGTCACCCTCAAAATCGACGGTGAGCTAAGCCCACCGGCATCAGGGGCTTATCTACAGCATTCTGGAATGCCGTAGCTATATGTTGTGGATTCTGTTTGTGGGCTCCCTCTGGTGGTTGCTGCTGGTACTGGGTGACTTTGGTGGGTTGCGGCCTTTGGTTTCCACCTGTCCATCAGAGGCTGGGTGTTTCCTATTTTACCTGGCCTTTCTGTCATTCCCTTGCCGGCTATCAATGTATTCAGATGTGCTCTGTTTGGTTCCTGCCTACCTGCTCCCAGATCTTTCAGGATAAGCTAAGTGCTGATTTTCAGTTGTTTGGTTTTTTTGTCCAGCTTGCTTATTATGTCTCTATGCTAGCTGGTAGCTCTAGTGGACTGAGGTTCTCCCCATGTGCCATGAGTTGGCACATGGGTTCTTGTAATCTCAGGATGGTATTTTTGATTAGGGTTTTTTGCTGACCGCTCAGTCCCCTTTTGTATCTTTCTGCTTTCTAGTTTACAGCGGGCCTCAATTTGCTAAAGCTATATATATCATCTCTATGTGTGTGCCTTCCTCTCATTTCACCGTCAATACATGTGAGGGGGCAACTATATCTTTTGGGGTTCATTCCTCTGGAGGCAAGTGAGGTCTTATTTTCTCTGCAGTACTAGTTAGCTCTTAGGCTGGTGCGTGGTGTCTAGAACCAACGTAGGCACGCTCCCTGGCTATCTCTAGTTGCGTTTGTCAGGCGTAGGGCAGCGGTCAGCCCAGGTTCCATCACCCTAGAGCTCGTCCGTTATTTATTTGTACTTTGCTTGTCCAGTGCGATCCCCAGCCATTGGGGATTCATGACAGCTATACCCCCGATGTAACCTAAAAGATGAGAAAAAAAGGTTATATTATACTCACCTGGGTGGGCGGTCCAATCCGATGGGCGTCGGGATCCGATCCGAGGCCTTCAATCTTCATAGGATGATGTCCTCTTCTGGTCTTCACGCTGCAGCTCCAGCGTAGGCGTACTTTGTCTGCCCTATTGAGGGCAGAGCAAAGTACTGCAGTGCGCAGGCGCCGGGAAAGTTCAGAGAGGCAAGGCGCCTGAGCACTGCAGTACTTTGCTCTGCCCTCAACAGGGCAGACAAAGTGCACCTGCACCAGAGCCGCTGTGTGAAGACCAGAAGAGGATGTCATCTGATGAAAATAGGAGGCACCGGACCGCGACACCCATCGGACCAGACCGGGATTGGGACCGCCCCTGGGTGAGTATAATATAACCTCTTTTTCTCATCTTTTAGGATACATCCGGGGCTTATCTACAGCATTCCAGAATGCTGTAGATAAGCCCCTGATGCTGGTGGGCTTACCTCGATTTTGGGGCTGACAGGTTCCCTTTAGCTGCCACTAAATCACCAGGGTGAACGTGCTCTGTACGGTGAATTTTGGGCAAGGGGGCTGTGATGGCACTATTTTATTTAGTAAAAAAGGGACCCCACATTGGGGAATTGGGCATTACATTACATTGGGCCTGCTTCTTAACTCTGTCTCCTGCAATGTGTCCTTTACCTGCCACTAGATGACCAGGGTGAACGTGCTCTGTGTGTTGAATTTTGGGAAGAGGGCTGTGATGGCACTATTTTATTTAGTAAAAAAGGGACCCCACATTGGAGAATTGGGCATTACGTTACATTGGGCCTACTTCTTAACTCTGTCTCCTGCAATGTGTCCTTTAACTGCCACTAGATCACCTGGGTGAATGTGCTCTGCAACGATGAATTTTGGGCAAGGGGGCTGTAATGTCACTATTTGATTTAGTAAAAAAAGGACCCCACATTGAGGAATTGTTTGTCAGCTCATGCCCTCCATTACAAGTCTCAGTTGGGCCTACTTCTTAACTCTGTTCCCTGCAATGTCTCTTCCTTATCTCCGACGACATGACCTGGGTGAACGTGTTCTGTACTTTTATAGGCCCCAGAATTTTGAGCAAGGGGGGCTGTGATGGCAATAGTATATTTTTAAAAAAGGTACCCCCATTGGTGAAACCACATCCTTGTTGGCAAAGACTTCATAACATTTGTGTAAGTTAAAGAGCTCACTTGAAAAGCTCCTTTTTGTGTTGCCTGGTCGCTCACATTGGACACAATACACTTCATATAATTTGATAAAGCAATGCTATTAGTTTGGCTCAGTACTTCATTACAAATATTTCCTTGTCGACTATATTAGTTTCTCTCCTTGAGAGCGATAACTTTGGCTGCCTAAAATGTACAAATGGCGAATATACAAATGGCGATTTGGAATCCAGATTAAAAATCTGTATACCGAATGCATTCAGACAACCACATAGCTGCATTTCTTGTAAAACATTTACAGATGTGACAGACAATGCTCATAGTGACACAATCTTGAGAAATGTTTGTTTATTCACTTCACAAACAGTTCTAAGCCTCTAGATGTTTGCTGTTTGTCATTGTAAAACATTAAGGTTTACTGACACTCTGCCTGTGGTGTTTGATCTAAATCCTTGTGGCTTTTATTTTCTAGGGGTTTATGGCCCCTCGTCTGAAGACTCCATGATATCTCAGTTTCATACAACCTTGAAAGCTGGACACTTGAAGGGCTGGGTGAAACTAGAGTTACTACATAGTGTAAATCACTATAAAAGACCAGAGAAACATGACTAAGACAGATGCCAAAACTTGGGTACCTGTACATGTGCAGTGTGCTGATACCTGCATAATTGGGGACGCCCATGCAGTGTAGGTAATCTCCCAGGGGTTCTCTGTCTTGGTGTTGCTTCTCTGATATTCCAGACAGATGATGTTTAAAAGCCTCTTGTGGATGATGTAAGTATGCTGTATGTAGTTACTCTTCATATATACGTAATCACAATATATATTTAACCCCTTAACGACCGCCGTTATGCCTTTTAACGGCGGCAATTAAGGGTACTTAAACCACAGCGCCGTTACGGCGCTGTGGAAAAAGTGAATAGCGCCCCCCAGAGTCAGATTTTCTCGGGGTCTCGGTTACCGGGGGTAGCCGAGACCCCAGAGAACATGATTCGGGTTTTTTTTACCTACCCCGGGTTGCGAACACCGGTAATTAACCGTTTACCGGCGGTCGCAAAAAAACCAAAACGTGAATTCCCATTTAATTTCTCTGTCCTCCGATGTGATCGCACATCAGAGGACAGAGAAATGGGGTCCCCAATCGCCCACTGATACTCATCTGTCTCCCCCGGTGCTCCTCTTGGCTCCCAATGGGCGCCGCCATCTTGTTCTGGCCAAAAAATCGTGGACCACGCGCAGTGCGCCCGTCGGCCGGCACCCGGAAGAGCTTTGGGGTCTCGGCTGCTGGGGGTAGCCCCCAAAGAACATGACCGGGGTCGGTTTTACCGACCCCTGTTTTTTTTGCGATCGCCGGTAATTAACTGTTTACTGACGACCGCAAAAAAAAAGCTGTGTGTCATTCTCTGTCCTCTGATGTGATTGCACATCAGAGGACAGAGAAATAGAGGGATTCAGGGACCCTGTTATACTTACCGGCGTCCCTGGGTTCTCCTGCGTCCCCTCCTGCCTGCCGGCTTCTTCATCTGGTAAGAAAATGGCGGGCGCATGCGCAGTGCGCCCGCCATGATCTGCTGGCCGGCAGCTAGAGGAGTTGGGGCTAAATTTAGGGTTAGGGTTGGGGCTAAATTTAGGGTTAGGGTTTGGGCTAAGTTTAGGGTTAGGGTAGGGGCTAAGTTTAGGGTTAGGGTTGGCGCTAAATTTAGGCTTAGGATTAGGGTTGGGGCTAAATTTAGGGTTAGGGTTGGGGCTAAATTTAGGGTTAGGGTTGGGGCTAGGGTTAGGGCAAGGGTTAGGCTTCTTTCACACTTGCGTCGGTACGGGGCCGTCGCAATGCATCGTACCGACGCTCGTTGTGAAAATTGTGCACAATGTGGGCAGTGGATGCAGTTTTTCAATGCATCCGCTGCCCAGTCTACGTCCTGGGGAGGAGGGGGCGGAGTTATGGCCGCGCATGCGCGGTCGGAAATGGCGGACGCAATGTACAAAAAAAATTGAACTTTTTTCGTGACGATGGTCCGCCAAAACACAACGGATCCAGTGCAAGACGGACGCGACGTGTGGCCATCCATCGCGATCCGTCGGCAATACAACAATACAAGTCTTTGGGCAAAAAACGCATCTTGCGGGCACATTTGCAGGATCCATTTTTTGTCCAAAACGACGGATTGCGACGGATGCCACACGACACAAGTGTGAAAGTAGCCTTAGGGCTATGGTTAGGGTTAGGGTTGGGGCTAAAGTTAGGGCTAGGGTTAGGGTTGGGGCTAAATTTAGGGTTAGGGCTAGGGTTAGGGTTGGGGCTAAAGTTAGGGCTAGGTTTAGGGTTGGGGCTAACGTTAAGGCTAGGGTTGGGGCTAAAGTTGGGGCTAGGGTTGTGGCTGAAGTTAGGGTTAGAGATGGGATTAGGGTTAGGGTTTGAATTAGGGTTCGCTTTGGGGTTACATTTGGGATTAGGGTTAGGTTTGGGATTAGGGTTAAGGTTAGGGTTGGGATTAGGGTTAGGAGTGTATTGGGATTAGGGTTAGGTTTGAGGTTAGGGTTGAGATTAGGATTAGGGGTGTGTTGGATTTAGGGTTTTGATTAGGGTTATGGATAGGGTTGGGATTAGGGTTGGGTCAGGACTCTGAACATTTTTTACCTTTTGTGCATTACTGCCCTTTTACAAGATGGCGTCTTTGGTCTCATGTGCACTGTGTCTTCCTGCTATAAAACTCCACCTCAGCCTTCAGTCTGTGCTAGAGTATTCTGCCTTGCATCCAGGTCCTGACTCTGATGACTCCCTGGCTATATACCTGCTCCTGTGAACCTTTGTGGTGATCCTGCTACTCTGCTCTGAGTTCCTGCACCAGTTTCCAGTAATCCTCCGTCATCTGCTGCTCGTGTTTACTTCCATCTGCATTTGCTGGACATGTAAGCTGTTGCTGCTCTCAAAAACCTGAGACTATTAACCTGGCCTCCCTGGTTGAGCTAAGATATGATTTAAACTGCCTTATAAGCTTATCTATCTGTGTTTGGACTAAGACAAGGATTTATTCGTGTCAAGTATACTCAAGAATAACTGTGCTTCATAGACTTTCTGCGTGATTGCATTTTCCTCTGAAGTTCCCTGTAGACTGCTAAGCTGCGTTTAATATTTACACCAAGTGTTGTGGATTTGAGTTTCTCTCTGCACCTGTTTGAATCACCATGTGATAATATAAACCTTACCACTTATAAAACTGTGTCCTGTAGTTGTCTTGTTCCACGCAAAGAGTCTCCTGAGTTATCCCCTACAATTATTACAGGTTGTTTTGGGGTTAGTGTTGTGATTATCGTTAGGGTTGTGATTAGGATTATGGATCGGGTTGGGGTTAGGGTTAGGGGTGTGTTGGGGTTAGGGTTGGAGTTAGAATTGGGGGGCTTTCACTGTTTAGGGGCATCAGGGGGTGTCTAAACGCCACAGCCAATTTTGCGCTCAAAAAGTCAAATAGTGCTTTCTCCCTTCTGAGCTCTGCCGCGCGCCCAAACAGTGGTTTACCCCCACATATGGGGCATCAGCATACTCGGGATAAATTGGACAACAACTTTTGGGGTCCAACTTCTCCTGTTACCCTTGTGAAAATAAAAACTTGGGGGCTAAAACATCTTTTTTGTGGAAAATTAGTTTTTTTATTTTCAGAACTCGGCATTATAAACTTCTGTGAAGCACTTGGGCATTCAAAGTTCTCACCACACATCTAGATAAGTTCCTTGAGGGGTCTAGTTTCCAAAATGGGGTCACTTGTGGGGGGTTTCTACTGTTTAGGTACATCAGGAGCTCTGCAAATGCAATATGATGCCCGCAGACCATCCCATCAAAGTCTGCATTCCAAGCGGCGATCCTTCCCTTCCAAGCCCCGATGGGTGCCCAAACAGTGCCCCCCACATATGGGGTATCAGCATACTCAGGACAAACTGGTCAACAGATTTTGGGGTCCAATGTCTCCTGTTATCCTTGAAAAAATAAAAAATTGCAGGCTAAAAAAAATTTTTGAGGAAAAAAAAGGATTTTTTATTTTCACGGCTCTACTTTATAAATTTCTGTGAAGCACTTCGGGGATTAAAGTGCTCACCACACATCTAGATACGTTCCTTAAGGTGTCAATTGTGGAGCGTTTCCACTGTTTAGGTACATCAGGGGCTCTCTAAACGTGACATGGCATCCGATCTCAATTCCAGCCAATTCTGCATTGAAAAAGTCAAATGGCGCTCCTTCTCTTCCAAGCTCTGCGGTGCGCCCAAACAGTGGTTTACCCCCACATATGGGGTATCGTCGTATTCAGGAGAAATTGCACAACAAAATTTATGGTTAAATTTCTGTTTTTAAACTTGTGAAAATAAAAAAAAATGGTTCTGAAATAAAATGTTTGCAAAAAAAAGTTAAATGTTCATTTTTTCCTTCCACATTGTTTCAGTTCCTGTGAAGCATGTAAAGGGTTAATAAACTTCTTGAATGTGGTTTTGAGCACCTTCAGGGGTGCAGTTTTTAGAATGGTGTCACACTTGGTTATTTTCTATCATATAGACCCCTCAAAATGACTTCAAATATGATGTGGTCCCTAAAAAAATGGTGTTGCAAAAATGAGAAATTGCTGGTCAACTTTTAACCCTTTTAACTCCCTAACAAAAAAAAAAATGTTTTCAAAATTGTGCTGATGTAAAGTAGACATGTGGGAAATGTTATTTATTAACTATTTTTTGTGACATATCTCTCTGATTTAAGGGCATAAAAATACAAAGTTTGAAAATTGCATAATTTAAAAAATTTTCACCATATTTCTGTTTTTTTCATAAATAATTGCTAGTAATATCGAAGAAATTTTACCAATAACATGAAGTACAATATGTCATGAAAAACAGTCTGAGAGTCAGTGGGATCTGTCAAAGCGTTCCAGAGTTATAACCTCATAAAGTGACAGTGGTCAGAATTGTAAAAATTGGCTCGGTCATTAAATACCAAATTAGCTCTGTCACTAAGGGGTTAATCCTTATATGTACTTATTAACTTTTGCATGTTAACATATACAAAAGTGTATGCACTCACACTATTCAATCATACTATTCCTTGAATTTTGTAGTTTGCAATAAAATTGCGTTGTATTGCAAGTATTAGCCTTATTTACAGCTGTATCTGAAACTTAGTGTTAAAAACATGGCAAATAAAATTACCAAATTCTCCTGTAAATAATTGTGCAAGGAGGGAACCATCATACCATTAAAAAATACGACTGGATTTTCATGGGCCCATCCAGTATGTGGGTTCCAAGGTGTAATGGGGTGCATATGACTATTCCTCAGGGCTGTGAAGGAACAGATGATTGGCCTTGGGGAGACCAAAACATCCAACACCGCGGAGACACCATCACGTGTTTCTCAACGCAGTGATCCAGAACACTGCCCCCATCCCTTATGGGAAATATGCAAATGCATGTAGGATAGCTGCGGAAACACCATCACGTGTTTCTCAACGCAAGCAGTGAATAGCCAGACCTTTCCCCGGGAAGGAACAACCACGGGAAGGGCAGCATCCCATAAAGGAAAAAATCCAATACAGGAAAACCACCTATGCCAAGCATGGTATCCTGTTATGATCCTTAGTGGTTGAGGATCACAAATTACTCCAGCAAGGTGATTAAACATAGGACAAGCTCTAGGGAGGTGGAAAACTGGACTGACCGCAAAACTGAACCTATCCAACCACACTAGAGGCAGCAGGTGAACGTGTCTAAAATCCTAGACGTCTCGAGCCAGCCTGAGGAACTAACTACCTCTAGAGAGAAAGAAAGACCTCTCTTGCCTCCAGAGAAATAATCCCCAAAAGATATAGAAGCCCCCAACAGATAATAACGGTGAGGTAAGAGGAAGGCACATACACAGGGGTGAAAGCAGATTCAGCAAAAGAGGCCCACTAATTCTAGATAGCAGAAAATAGAAAAGGGGTCTATGCGGTCAGTAAAAAACCCTTACAAAATATCCACACTGAGATTTCAAGAACCCCCACACCAACTAACGGTGTGAGGGGAGAAACTCAGTCCCCTAGAGCAACCAGCAAGTAAGAAATCACATTTTAACAAGCTGGACAAAAAACATGATGAACGCTGATAATCAGAAACTGAACAAACAAAAACTTAGCTTGTCTTGGAGAGACTGGGAGCAAGGTAGTCACCAGGAATCTGAAGAGCACTGAATACATTGATAGCAGGCAAGGAACTGAGTATCCAGGTGAGCTAAATAGGAAACCAACCAAGGATAACAAACCAGGTGATGAAGCCAACCTGCAGAAAGACAACACTACACAGTACCGCTTGTGACCACTAGAGGGAGCCCAAAAATAGAGTTCACAACAGTACCCCCCCTTGAGGAGGGGTCACCGAACCCTCATCAAGACCCCCAGGGCGATCAGGACGAGCTGCGTGGAAGGCACGAACCAAATCGGCCACATGAACATCAGAGGCGAAAACCCAGGAATTATCCTCCTGACCATAGCCCTTCCACTTAACCAGATACTGAAGTCTCCGTCTAGAGATACGAGAATCCAAAATCTTCTCCACCACGTACTCCAATTCGCCCTCGACCAGCACCGGAGCAGGAGGCTCAACAGAAGGAACCACAGGTACCACATACCTCCGCAACAAAGACCTATGGAACACATGGATGGCAAACGATGCCGGGAGATCCAAACGAAAAGACACCGGGTTAAGGATTTCCAAGATCTTATAAGGACCGATGAAGCGAGGCTTAAACTTAGGAGATGAAACCTTCATAGGAACATACCGAGAAGACAGCCACACCAAATCCCCAACACGAAGTCGGGGACCCACACCGCGGCGGCGGTTGGCAAAGCGCTGAGACCTCTCCTGTGACAATTTCAGATTGTCCACCACATGGCTCCAAATCTGCTGCAACCTATCCACCACAGAATCCACCCCAGGACAGTCAGAAGACTCAACCTGACCCGAGGAAAAACGAGGATGGAAACCAGAATTGCAGCAAAAAGGCGAAACCAAGGTAGCAGAACTAGCCCGATTATTAAGGGCAAACTCGGCCAATGGCAAAAAAGTCACCCAATCATCCTGATCAGCAGAAACAAAACATCTCAAATAAGTCTCCAACGTCTGATTAGTTCGCTCGGTTTGGCCATTAGTCTGAGGATGGAAGGCCGACGAAAAAGACAAATCAATGCCCATCTTAGCACAAAAAGTTCGCCAAAACCTGGACACAAACTGGGATCTATCAGACACAATATTTTCAGGAATGCCGTGCAAGCGAACCACATTCTGAAAAAATAGAGGAACCAAATCGGAGGAGGAAGGCAGCTTAGGTAAGGGCACCAAATGGACCATCTTGGAAAAACGATCACACA
Source organism: Ranitomeya variabilis (assembly GCF_051348905.1). Classification (NCBI taxonomy): domain Eukaryota; kingdom Metazoa; phylum Chordata; class Amphibia; order Anura; family Dendrobatidae; genus Ranitomeya; species Ranitomeya variabilis. Next base: position 114,238,680 of record NC_135235.1, on the reverse strand, counting down.
CCACCAAGATGACAGACATTTTCTGAGATACTGGCAGATCCTAAATAAAATCCATGGAAATGTGCGTCCAAGGCCTTTTCGGGACAGGCAAAGGCAAAAGCAAACCGCTGGCACGAGAACAGCAAGGCTTAGCCCGAGCACAAATCCCACAAGACTGCACAAAGGAACGCACATCCCGCGACAAGGAAGGCCACCAGAAGGACCTAGCCACCAAATCTCTGGTACCAAAAATCCCAGGATGACCCGCCAACACCGAAGAATGAACCTCGGAAATAACTCTGCTGGTCCATCTATCCAGGACAAACAGTCTCTCTGGTGGACAACGGTCAGGTCTATCCGCCTGAAATTTTTTCAGCACTCGTCGCAAATCTGGAGAAATGGCAGACAAAATCACTTCCTCTCTGAGAATACCAGCCGGCTCAGAAACTCCCGGAGAGTCAGGCACAAAACTCCTAGAAAGTGCATCAGCTTTCACGTTCTTCGAACCAGGCAGGTACGAGACCACGAAGTTGAAACGGGAGAAAACAAACGACCAACGAGCCTGTCTAGGATTCAGGCGCTTGGCAGACTCGAGGTAAATCAGATTTTTGTGATCAGTCAGGACCACCACACGATGTTTAGCTCCTTCGAGCCAATGTCGCCACTCCTCAAATGCCCACTTCATAGCCAACAACTCCCGATTACCAACATCATAATTTCGCTCGGCAGGCGAAAACTTTCTTGAAAAGAAAGCACACGGCTTCATCACAGAGCCCTCAGAGCTTCTCTGCGACAAAACAGCCCCTGCTCCAATCTCGGAAGCATCAACCTCGACCTGGAAGGGGAGAGAGACATCTGGCTGACATAAGACTGGAGCTGAAGAAAACCGGTGCTTAAGCTCCCGAAAGGCCTCCACGGCCGCAGGAGACCAATTAGTCACATCAGAGCCCTTCTTGGTCAAATCCGTCAAAGGTTTAACCACACTAGAAAAATTAGCGATGAAACGACGGTAAAAATTAGCAAAACCCAAGAACTTCTGAAGACTCTTAACAGACGTGGGCTGAGTCCAGTCATGAATAGCCTGGACCTTGACTGGGTCCATCTCCACAGTAGAAGGAGAAAAAACAAAATCCAAAAAGGAGACCTTCTGTACTCCGAAGAGGCATTTTGAGCCCTTCACAAATAAAGCATTAGCACGCAGGACCTGAAACACCATCCTGACCTGCTTCACATGGGACTCCCAATCATCAGAAAAAACCAAAATGTCATCCAGATAAACAATCATAAATTTATCCAGATATTCTCGGAAAATGTCATGCATGAAGGACTGAAACACAGAAGGAGCATTAGAGAGTCCAAAAGGCATCACCAAGTACTCAAAATGGCCTTCGGGCATATTAAATGCTGTTTTCCATTCATCTCCCTGCTTAATGCGCACAAGATTATACGCACCACGGAGATCTATCTTGGTGAACCAACTGGCACCCTTAATCCGAGCAAACAAATCAGACAATAGTGGCAAAGGATACTGAAATTTGACTGTGATTTTATTCAGAAGGCGATAATCTATACACGGTCTCAAAGAACCGTCCTTCTTGGCCACAAAAAAGAATCCTGCACCAAGAGGGGAAGAGGATGGGCGAATATGTCCCTTCTCCAAAGACTCCTTTATATAACTCCGCATCGCGGCATGCACTGGTATAGACAAATTAAAAAGTCATCCCTTAGGGAATTTACTACCAGGAATTAAATTTATAGCACAGTCACAATCCCTATGAGGGGGCAGGACACTGGACCTGGGCTCATCAAATACATCCTGGTAGTCAGACAAAAACTCAGGGACCACAGAAGGAGTGGAAGAAGCAATAGACACCAATGGAGTATCGCCATGAATTCCCTGACAACCCAAACTAGACACAGACATAGCTTTCCAATATAAAACTGGATTATGAACCTGCAGCCATGGCAGACCCAAAACGACAACATCATGTAAATTATGCAGAACAAGAAAGCGAATCACCTCCTGATGAACGGGAGTCATGCACATGGTCATTTGCGTCCAATACTGAGGTTTATTCTCAGCCAATGGCGTAGCATCAATACCCCTCAGAGGAATAGGAAATTCCAAAGGCTCCAGGACAAAACCACAGCGCCTGGCAAATTACAAATCCATCAGATTCAGGGCAGCACCCGAATCCACAAAGGCCATAACCGAGTAGGACGACAAAGAACAAATCAAAGTAACAGACAAAATAAATTTAGGCTGTATAGTACCAATGGTGACAGGTTTAGCAACCTTTTTTAAGCGTTTAGAGCATGCTGAGATAACATGAGCAGAATCACCACAGTAAAAGCACAACCCATTTTGACGTCTATGACTTTGTCGCTCAATTCTGGTCAGAGTTCGATCACATTGCATAGACTCAGGTCCCTGTTCAGAAAATACCGCCAAAGGATGAGCAGATTTGCGCTCCTGCAAACGCCGATCAACCTGAATGGCTAAAGCCATAGAATCACTCAGACTTGTAGGGGTGGGGAACCCCACCATAACATCCTTAATGGCTTCAGAAAGACCTTCTCTGAAATTTGCAGCCAGGGCACACTCATTCCATTGAGTAAGCACTGACCATTTCCGAAATTTTTGACAATACACCTCTGCTTCATCCTGCCCTTGAGAGAGGGCCAGCAACGCTTTTTCTGCCTGATTCTCAAGATTAGGCTCCTCATAAAGCAATCCAAGAGCCAGAAAAAATGCATCCACATTAAGCAATGCAGGATCTCCTGGCGCAAGAGAGAAAGCCCAATCCTGCGGGTCGCCACGCAACAAGGAGATAACAATTTTTACTTGCTGAGCGGAATCACCAGAGGAACGAGGTCTCAGAGATAGAAATAACTTACAATTATTCTTAAAATTCTGAAACCTAGATCTATCTCCAGAAAACAACTCAGGAATGGGTATCTTTGGTTCTGACATAGGGCTATGAATAACAAAATCCTGAATACTTTGCACCCGTGCAGCAAGATGATCCACACTAGAAGTCAGAGTCTGAACATCCATGTCTGCAGCTGAGCTCAAAACCACTCAGAGTTCAAGGGGATGAAAGAAGCTAGACAGACTGCAGCACAAAAAAAAAATGTACTCAGGTCTTCTTTTAATCCCACTTCTGCGATGCATAAAACACTTTTCGGCCTGCTATACTGTTATGATCCTTAGTGGTTGAGGATCACAAATTACTCCAGCAAGGTGACTAAACATAGGACAAGCTCTAGGGAGGTGGAAAACTGGACTGACCGCAAAACTGAACCTATCCAACCACACTAGAGGCAGCCGGTGAACGTGTCTAAAATCCTAGACGTCTCGAGCCAGCCTGAGGAACTAACTACCCCTAGAGAGAAAGAAAGACCTCTCTTGCCTCCAGAGAAATAATCCCCAAAAGATATAGAAGCCCCCAACAGATAATAACGGTGAGGTAAGAGGAAGGCACATACACAGGGGTGAAAGCAGATTCAGCAAAAGAGGCCCACTAATTCTAGATAGCAGAAAATAGAAAAGGGGTCTATGCGGTCAGTAAAAAACCCTTACAAAATATCCACACTGAGATTTCAAGAACCCCCACACCAACTAACGGTGTGAGGGGAGAAACTCAGTCCCCTAGAGCAACCAGCAAGTAAGAAATCACATTTTAACAAGCTGGACAAAAAACATGATGAACGCTGATAATCAGAAACTGAACAAACAAAAACTTAGCTTGTCTTGGAGAGACTGGGAGCAAGGTAGTCACCAGGAATCTGAAGAGCACTGAATACATTGATAGCAGGCAAGGAACTGAGTATCCAGGTGAGCTAAATAGGAAACCAACCAAGGATAACAAACCAGGTGATGAAGCCAACCTGCAGAAAGACAACACTACACAGTACCGCTTGTGACCACTAGAGAGAGCCCAAAAATAGAGTTCACAACAGTATCCATCCACAGACAGCTGTTTCGGGGTGTTTGCCCCTCATCAGTGTGGAGTATGAATCTGGCTATTAGGAGCAGTGCCTAGTAAAAGGCTGTGAAGGAACAGATGATTGGCCTTGGGGAGACCAAAACATCCAACACCGCGGAGACACCATCACGTGTTTCTCAACGCAGTGATCCAGAACACTGCCCCCATCCCTTATGGGAAATATGCAAATGCATGTAGGATAGCTGCGGAGACACCATCACGTGTTTCTCAACGCAAGCAGTGAATAGCGTCGCGGTCACATGGGCGGCACGCGACCAATCACAAGCCGTGACGTAATTTTCAAATCCTGAATGCCTAGAATTAGGCATTCAGGACCTGAAATTACGTCACGGCTTGTTGTGATTGGTCGCATCGCGGTCACATGGGCGGCACGCGACCAATCAGAAGCCGTGACGTAATTTTCAAATCCTGAATGCCTAGAATTAGGCATTCAGGACCTGAAATTACATCACGGCTTGTTGTGATTGGTTGCGTCGCGGTCACATGGGCGGCACGCGACCAATCAGAAGCCGTGACATCACGGAAGGCAGTAAACGCGCGCATTTTAAGCAAAGAAGGCTGCCGGTTCCCTCGGTGAGGTGCAGGCTGCGTCGGAGAGGTGAGTATAGCAATATTCTTTATTTTAATTCTTTATTTTACACATTGCTATTAATCCCGATACCGATTCCCGATATCACAAAAGTATCGGATCTCGGTATCGGAATTCCGATACCCGTAAGTATCGGCCGATACCCGATACTTGCGGTATCGGAATGCTCAACACTACTGATAATGTATTTACTCTAGTTAGATAAAAAAAATTTCATGAAAAGTAGGCACATGGACGATGTTGAGTGAGTGTCTCCATTTCCTGATTCATCAACTTACACTCTAAAAGGGCACAATGATGTTTTAATACCAAGGTGTTTCAATACCAAGTGTTAGTTCAACTTAGTGAAGACATGGATTACCTCAGGTTATGGCTGTGTGCACACATTGCAGATTTTTCAAATTTTTTAGCTATAAAAAGGATATAAAAGTGCGAAAAAAAATGCGTACATTATGCATCCCATCATTTAGAATGCATTCCTCAATTTGTGTGCACATGATGCATTTTTTTTCCGCAAAAAAAATGCATTGCGGTAAAAAACGCAGCATGTTCATTAATTTTGCGGATTTCCCACTATATTATTGCATTGGGAACCTCCGGAAAATCCGCAAAAAAAACCGCACCAAAAACGCTGTAAAATTGTGGTAAAATCGTGGTAAAAACGCATGCGGATTTCTTGCAGAAAATGTCCAGTTTTGCACAGGAAATTCCTGCAAGAAATCCCTGTGTGCACATAGCCTACTAGGTAACCAAATCTGCCCCCTTATTAGTCAAGTCAGTCAATGATTTGGCAATCCTGGAAAAATGTTTAATAAGTCTACGAGAGTAGCTCTGAGGGTATGTGCACACGTTCAGGTTTTTTCGCGTTTTTTCGTGATAAAAACGCTATAAAAACTCATTAAAAACACATACATTATGCATCCTATCATTTAGAATGCATTCTGCATGTTTTGTGCAAATGGTGCGTTTTTTTCCACGAAAAAAACAAATCGCGGTAAATAAAAGCAGCATGTTCATTAATTTTGCGGATTTTCCGTGTTTTTCCCGCAATTCTATGCATTTGGAAAAAAAACGCACAAAAAACGCGTCAAAAACGCATGAAAAAACGCGAAAAAAATGCATGCGGATTTCTAGAGGAAATGTCTGGTTTTTGTCAGGAAAATTTCTGCAAGAAATCCTGACGTGTGCACATAGCCTTAAACCCTAGAAATGCAGTAAAGCTTTCAGAGATAAGGGTTGCATAATAGCTTCCACCTCAGAGAAATCCACTTGGAAACCTTTTGTAGACAAGATATAACCCAAGATGTTAACCTCCTGAGACAAAAAAACTCATTTTTCAAGTTTAACATTTAAAGAATTATCTGAGACTTTGGAGCACAGAATACACGACAGATATGCTGCATAATAAGGTTTACACACAAAGATGTCATCTAAATAGACAACCACATAGTGACCATTCATATCTCTGAATATGTAATTAACAACATTTTTAAAAATAGCTGTGACTTAGGGCCAAAAGGCATTACAAAATATTCTTAGTGCAATTGTGATGCACTATCTCAGTGCTGATAAAGTATGCTTAAAATAGGAGTGATAGCCTCAGTCTGTGACTACAATTTCAAAGATTCAAGTGATATATAGTGAACTTCTGTAGCTGTATAGTCACTCAGTGTGAGTGTGATTTAATTGATCTGTAAAATAGTGCAGCTAGTGATGGGCGAACCCCCCGATGATCAGGATCGGCGAGTTCGCCTGAGTTTTTTTGTAAAGTTCTAGCTCGGGCCGGAGATGACGCGAACTTGCGTCCGAATTCCGAGCTTGGACTTTACAGATATGGGATGGGGCGGGGGACTATAAAACAAAGCATAAAATTAATAATAAACATTATAATTATACTTGCCTGTCCAGTGACGCGTCCTTCCGTCCCGCTGTCTCCCGGCCGCATCTACTTCAGGGACCACTCATTAACTTCAAGTGGTATTCACTGCACTCGGCAGTCTTCGGCTTTTTCCGGCAGTGTTCGTGCGGTGGCGTCACCGCACAAACACTGCCGGAAAAAGTCATTTGATTGCAGTGATTGCCTTGAAAGGTTGTGCAACAAAATATTAAGTTAAGGGTACCATCATTTCTGTCCAGAACTTTTTCATGAGTTTTATTTTTTTTTTTGTTCTGTGGAAGCATGATTGAAAAGCAATGACTGACTTTCATTTGTTCATTTTGATAGATTTTTTTAAATTTATTATTACTTTTGTCAGATTCAAGTTATTTCTGTGACAATTGTGGGTTTTTCTGTCATTATACAAGGGGTACCAACAATTTTAACCACGTGTGTGTAAACAGTTAATGTTTTTCCACTGTCTATTGCATTTAGCAATCGTAGGAGCCACAAAAATACTGCTGGTAAATTAATTTTTGTGCATATACCCTCGTAGCGACTGCTTTACTTAAGGTTAAAGGGGTGTTCCCATCTCCGAGAGCCTATCCCAGTATTTAGTAGGTGTAATAATAATATTAATAAATACTTTCAATTAGAAATGTAGCATAATTCTGGCTTAGTATGTCACCTACCCCATGTGCAGGCATTTCATTAGCTTAGGTATCCATTTTTATGACCACTCATATAGTGACTAGAGATGGGCGAACCTGAAAAGTAAAGGTTGGCATCCGTACTGAACACCTACTGTTTGGGCACGGACACCAAGCATGGACTTCACCAGGAAGTCCGTGTTACAGTACAGGTTTGGTCCCCTGAACAGCAGGTGATATTCACCCTGTCATGTGCATGACAGCGCAGCAACCACTGCTTCTGATTGGCAGTCAAATCATTACCACCAGTCAGGCAGCTGCGGTTTCCAAGCTGTCAAAGGACAGAGTGAGTGCGCAGCTGTGATCGGAGGCATAAAGTTTACCTGCAGTCACTGGTGTCGGCTGATGGGACTACTGATCTCATCAGCTGCCACCTGCTGCCTCTGATAAAAGCAAGAAAAAGTGGCAGCTGATGGGAGTATTCATCATAAAATTAAAAAAAAAAAAAAAAAAAACGGCGTGGGTTCCCCAATATTTTTGATAACCAGCCAGGCAAAACTCACAGCTGGGGGCTGCAACCCTCAGCTTTGAGTTGTAGCAAGGCTGGTTATCAAGAATAGAGGGGTTCCCACTCCGATTTTTTTAAAACATTTAAATGACCACATCATTTTTTTAAATTAATTATCAAAAATCAGGGAAATCTATGTCATTTTAAAAAATATTTATTTATTTAAAGTCTCACGGTGCAGCGCTGAGCTTAGAGTTCACCATAGTTCACTGTTTGAAATTTCTCATAGTCATCTGCGGTGATCTCGCCTCTGCAAAGGTCATTGCAGCTCAGCCCGGCTGGAAATGCAGGCTCAGTGACTGGCAATAACCTCAAAGAAGTCACTGATGCTGTGCTCGCAGCAGCTCATTCCCTAGTGTTTCTTAGCTTGGACGGTCACATCTTGGCAGGTTGAAAACCATTTACCCCAGACATAGACGGCGTGGGACAGAATGATGGCTAGGTGAGGAGTATTGTTGTTTTTATTTTTATTTTATTACAGGAGATGAAGGATTCTGACTGTGTGTTTATTTACCATACAATCATAGGATTAGTAAATATGGATGTCTTTTAGATGCCTCTCCATTACTAATCCGTGGACTTGATGTCACAATACAAAGGTGACATTAACCCCACAAATATGAACCCCACTTGCCACCTCTACAGCGCAAGTGGGAAGAGCCAGTCAAAGTGCCAAAATTGGTGCATCTAATAGATGTGCCTTTTCTGGGTGGCTGCAGGCTACTATTTTTAGGTTGAGGGGGGTCATTATCCATGGCACCTTACCAGCCTGAAAATACCAGCCCCCAGTTGATTGCTTTAGCTTGGCTGGGGGTCAAAAATGGGAGGACCCCACGCCATTTTTTTACTTATTTATTTAAATAATTTAAGAAATGGCATGGGGACCCCTCTAATCTTGACAACCAGCATTGCTGGTTATCAAAAATATAGGGGAACCCAAGCCAGTTTTTTTGTTATGAATTATTTATTTACAGCTCGGGCGCCAAATGATGAATACTTCCATCACCCGCTCATGCTCTCACTGTTATTAGCTGCAGTAGGCATCGGCTGATGAAAGCAGTAGTCCCATCAGCTGACACCAGTGATCGGAGGTAAACTTTATACCTCCAATCACAGCTGCAGGCTGATGCTGTCTTTTGACAGATTGGGAACCTCGGCTGTCTGACTCGCGGCAATGATTTTACTGCTTATCAGAAGCATTATTTGCTGCACTGTCATGCACATGAAAGAGTGTCAAACACTGGATGGTCGGACCCCCCATTCAAGTGACTATGGTCCGGGACCGGGTCAAGGCACTGTTCTGGTACCCGAACCCGAACTTTTTTCAACTGTTCTGCCGAAACCGTCAGACACGAACATCTAGGTGTCCACCGGTCTCTAATAGTGACAGTTAGTTAGCTGTTAGTGGTCATAACCATTGATGCTTAAAGGGAACCTATCACCCCGTTTTTTTCTGTATGAGATAAAAATACTGTTAAATAGGGCCTGAGCTGTGCATTACAATAGTGTATTTTGTGGACCCCGATTCCCCACCTATGCTGCCGAAATACGTTACCAAAGTAGTCGTTTTCGCCTGTCAATCAGGCTGGTCAGGTCGGATGGGCGTGGTTTCTTCCCCCAGATATTGCGTAGTTTTCCGTTGGTGGCGTAGTGGTGTGCGCATGTCCAAGGTCCCGAATCCTGCACAGGGGTGTGAAAATAGCAGCGATGTCCGTTATTCCATTGGTGATCGGTGGGCGCGGCCATCTTGCTTTGGCCGCGCGTGCGCAGAAGCGGCGCTCTGCTGGCCGCGGCTTCAGGAAAATGGCCGCGGGATGCCGCGCGTGCGCAGATGGATATCGCGGCGGCCATTTTCCTGAAGCCGCGGCCAGCAGAGCGCCGCTTCTGCGCACGCGCGGCCAAAGCAAGATGGCCGCGCCCACCGATCACCAATGGAATAACGGACATCGCTGCTATTTTCACACCCCTGTGCAGGATTCGGGACCTTGGACATGCGCACACCACTACGCCACCAACGGAAAACTACGCAATATCTGGGGGAAGAAACCACGCCCATCCGACCTGACCAGCCTGATTGACAGGCGAAAACGACTACTTTGGTAACGTATTTCGGCAGCATAGGTGGGGAATCGGGGTCCACAAAATACACTATTGTAATGCACAGCTCAGGCCCTATTTAACAGTATTTTTATCTCATACCGAAAAAAATGGGGTGATAGGTTCCCTTTAAGCTACTGCAATGCTCTGTAGATGGGGTAAGTGACAATTAAACGGAAGAACTTTACTACATTTCAAATTGGAGGTATTTGCTAATATTATTATTAAACCTACTACATATTGGGATAGGATCTTGGAAATGGGAATACTCCTTAGAACACCTTTTGTCCACAGTGGTAGAATTTTTAACCCAAAATATCACCCCCTAGTAAATATTGTATAAAACGGGGAAAAAAAACTTAGTTACACATGTTTTACTTTTTGCCTACCTATTTCAATATTTGGCAATGACCATATAGTGGTCTGTTTCTGCATTGTTAGGCAGTGCTCCTACTTTGTGGCATTAGTTTTCACATGGTTCTTTTCAGCCAGGGCAAATTCATGTGAGCTATCCAAAAAATGTGTAAACAAATTATTACTTTAAATTGAGAAATGTAATTGTGCAGGTCTGTATTTCCACACTTTTACATTTTCAAATTGGAGACATATACATGCAACACTAACATTACAGGCAGCGGCAGGCTATTATCCATTTTCTGTCACGTCAACCCTGCCAGTGGCTAAGATTTGTGGATGTTGTCATATTTTTCCTGTGCTGAATTTTTATTATCCGTATTTCTGGCTTTATAAAAGACCCATTATGGCTGAAATGTTGCATAATTTACCTCATTTTTGTATCTTCACTATGTGATTTTCAGGATGGAATAAAAGCTACGCTTTATCTCTATTCAAACTCTGGAGCCTCGGAACTTTTTGGAATTTGCATTGATTTGGACATAGTGGGGGGCCATACCGAACAAGTACGGTGTAACCATTAGTACCTGAGAGTCGCTCACTGGATTCACTCATCTCAATCACAGCATCGGAGATTATGCTGATGTCTTTTTTTTGTGGCCACACAGGCTTCCCTTATGCATTGCTGCTATGACTTCTAGTGGATGATCGTACCTTGTTTAGTGGTGGTTAGTACCTGGGCCAACAAAGATCAGCAGTTTCCAGTGGAATACAGTTTGGATAGCACAGTTGTTTTCCATCTGCTGAGTCACTCTTTTCTGTAGATTGTAAGCGCATATGATCAATGGGGTGCTCCCTCTGTCTCCTCTCCCCATGTGTATTTTCCAATCAATTACAAGTTTTCCAGATTCGCATGAATTTATTCACTGCAAATAGAATTTTTAAGATAAAATTTGGCAACGTCATCAATTTTGAATTTCAAATGATCACCAGTTGCTAGTGCTTTTCTTCTTTTTATTATTGTTCCAAATTTTTCATCTCACCACTCCTAATGTTTCTGCAACCACTTGTAGAAATTCTTGAATAAGAGCTGAAAGTCTGCACTTTCAATTACATCTAGTTCGCTTTGCTTTGAATCTATTGTGGTGGTTTACAGAGGCGAAATAATGAAAAATCTGTAACGGTCCAAAAACTTCAGGAAACAACTGCTTTGGAGGGTTATATCATAACCCTCTAAATTGGCTTCTGTTGTTAAGTATAGTCCAGTTCTAATAGACACTTAGACACTTAGACGGCCTAAAGTAGGATCAGGAAATCAAACTAGGATTCAGTCACTTGAAAAAAACATTTGCTTTGTCAAAGCCTGCAGCTTCTTTGAATATATCACTCTTGGAAAATTAATTGAAAATGTTCCTCAGAGCAAACAAGAAATATTCCTATATTTTGCCCAAGGCACTGACGGCATCCTCTGGTGTATTTAGAATATGTAATGTGCATATGTACTAAGTCTTTTGCAAAGATCAAATCAACTGTATAGACAAGTTGTTGCTTTAATGTAAGGAGACTCCTGGGAAATTTCCAGTGTTAATATTTGTAGTGACTCCATAATGAATAGCTCTGCATAATGATTCATATATTCATGTTAGTCTTAACTCTGCTGATATGATGATCTTTTTTTTTCAAATTGTCTTTTAAAGGGCCACTGTCACTCCCCTCCAGCCGTTATAAACTAAAAGAGCCACCTTGTGCAGCAGTAATGCTGCATTCTAACAAGGTGGCTCTTTTAGTTTTAGGTTCAAGTATACCCAAAATAAAGCAATTTGATACTTAGCCACCATTGCTGTCTCTAGCCAGGGAGGCGGGTCCTCACTCCCCAGCTCGAAACGCTCCTCTGCCGTCACTCACATCTTCATGGTCTTTCGGCGCCGCCCCCTCAGCGCTGTTTACGTTTTAAAAACGGTGCCTACCCTGTGTAGTACTGTGCTGCGCAGGCGCAGTTAGCTCTGGCTGTCTGACGTCCCAGCCAGGCTTGCAGACTGCGCCTGCGCAGCACAGTAGTACACAGCGCAGGCGCCGGTTTTGAAGCGTAAACAGCGCTGAGGGGGCGGTGCCGAAAGACCATGAAGATTGGAGTGACGGCAGAGGAGCGTTTCGAGCTGGGGAGCGAGGACCCGCCTCCCTGGCTAGAGACAGGAATTGTGGCTAAGTATCAAATCGCTTTATTTTGGGTATACTTGAACCTAAAACTAAAAGAGCCACCTTGTTAGAATGCAGCATTACTGCTGCACAAGGTGGCTCTTTTAGTTTATAATGGCTGGAGGGGGGTGACAGTGGCCCTTTAATAAAATTTAAAAATATACATAAATGAAGACATAATATTAATCTGATCTTCATATATGAACAATGAACAAGTCCACATTGAAGAGTGCAGTCAGCTTGTCACTTAATACCACAAAATCTGGTAATGGGGGAGCAGTGTAGGAGAGAGATGGAGAAATAGAGAAGAGAGAGGGGGTATATAGTCTGAGGCAGTTTCCTGGTTACGTAACGATAATGTCATCAGGTCAAAAATGTCCATGTTTCAGGCTAATTTTATTCCTGTTGCTCCCATAAATTTTCCATTTTTTGTTTATTTTAAATCTGCTAGTAGCAGCAACTAGCAGGGCGGAAAGAGGGTGCCATTGCCCTGGGCCCTTGCTCAGAATGTCCCACCTCAAGCTACCACTACTCTTAACTATATCGCCGTGCTACGTGCGCTAATATAATTAAGCTGTGCAGTAGAGCAGGGAGACATGATCTCTCTGCACTACTGCTCCCTGATCTGTAGGAGTATGCAGTTTCAGAAGTGCTGGTGCACACACAGTACAATAGCACTCTTGCGCTGGGAGTCTGGAGTCCAGTGTGTGCACTGGCGCTTTGCAGGAGGGCTCAGGATCTTGGATTTAGGGGAGTATATAATGTTTATTTTACTTCATGTCGTGTGAGTGTGTGGGCATAGTAAAGTAAGGGGGCCTGTCATACATTGGTAAAGCTACTGTGGCGGTCTCTTAAAGTATGGCGGGAATTTTACCATCTAGAGGGCACAAAGGAGCAAAGGAGGCATTTAGTTTGTAAGGGCACAGTGGTGCAAGTAAAAGAAGAACAGTTTTTGGGGCAGTAAAAGGGAGACATACAGCAGCAGCTTATTATTGGGCAGTGGCGTAGCTAGGGTTTTGGTTGCGGGGGAGGGGGGCAAAGCTTCTGATTGGGCCCCTAAGCAGGTAACCTTGATTACAACTAGGTGAAGCACCCTAATAGTGTTGGAGAACCTCAGCAGGTGACCACGCTGTTGCTGAAACTAATGTCTATACAAAGACCAACATTGATATTGCCGCCATATGATAAGTGGTAGATATCAGTCCTGCAGAACATATAAGTGATCACAGTGCAGTTATAGATGGAAACTTACAGAGGACGTTCTTTCTGATGGAATTGTTCACTTTTCACGTCTTTTTCATCTGGCCCAGACCAACATGACAATTTCTTCCAGCCATGACTCGGCTGCAGAGATTACAACAAAAACACATTTCACTTCTCATATTTTCAAAACTGTCCCCAATGGGACTATTCACAACCTACAAACCCTTCCTCACCTTGCTGATACCCCAATACTGAGCTGCTGCTACGATATGGGTCCTCACTACTGCACCTGCTGTGTGGTTCTCTATACCCTCTAAATTCTAAGTAGAATAAATGTCAATTGCACACTCCTTTTGAATGCAGATAAGATTTATTTTATTAAAGGTCAAAAATAAGAGCAACCTTTGAATGTCAACGCGTTTTGGCCAACTGGGCCTTTTTTCATGACAGTTGCACCCAGAAGGTATTTTCTTCTAGACAGAGGTTTTTATTCTCTGGAGGTGCAATTTGTTAAATCTGGAAGGTTGCTCTTATTTTTGACCTTTAATAAAAGCAATCTTATTTGCATTCAAAAGGAGTGCGCAATTGACATTTATTCTACATGGTCTACGAGGGATTTAACCAATCCCCACACTGCACGATGGCCCCCTAGATAGCCTCCATATAATATAATACACCAGATAGACCTTAATATAGTATAATGCACTCCCCATAGGCCTCCATATAGTATTATGTCCTCCATATAGTATAATGCACTCCTCATAGTCAGACTCTATAAAGTATAATGCTTTCCCCATTGTCAGACTCTATATATTATAATGCCCTCCTCATAGGCAGACTTTAAACTTAATAATGCACCCCCATAGGCAGATTCTTTATTATATAATGCACCCTCATAGGCAAACTCTATATAGTATAATGCACCCCCATAGACAGACTCTGTATTGTATAATGCAACCCCCATAGGCAGACTCTATATAGTATGATGCACCCCCCATTGGCAGAATATATAGTATAATGCACCCTCATAGGCAGACTCTATATTGTATAATAAAAGAGAAATAGCAGTGAAGGAGAACAGCCATTTCGCGCCTATCCCAGCGCTTCTGCTGGCCAAACATGCTTGACCCACAGAAGCACTGGGATAGGCACAAAATGGCTGTTATCTTCCTTCATTTCCCCGCTCCACCTGCATGTTAAAGGATTGTCCTGCCACATGGAATAAAGGACATTAACTGCTGTTTCTTTTTTTAATATTGAATGTGGAGCGGCCCCCAAACGCAGGACGACGGGGTACTCGGATCCGGGTCTCTCGGTTCTGAGGATGTCACGGTGGCCCGACCCGGTCCATGGTCCTGCTAAGGGGCGCCCAATAAAAGGAGTAGGTGGTGGTGTAGGTCTCAGTAAATAACGAGGACATAGGGTTGCAGTCTCTTTACCTCTTTACTGAAGGCTTCGGCATCCGCAACCCAGAGCACTGTTAACAGGGCTGGCTGAGACCGGCCGGTCCGAAGGCACATCCAGAGTTCCCGTTGCAGGTGGAAATCAGTGCCTACCTACTAGCGGCTGGGTGTTGTAGTACTTCCCTGCTGAGCACCATGGGATAGTCCTCACAACTGTCGTATATGTTTCTGTTCTTTCTCTCCGTCCCCCAGATGATATGGATAGGATGCACCCGTATGACGGGGTAGGCCTGGAGTTATTTTCTAGGGACCCTAGAGACGCCCCTCTCCCAAAATTGCCTCCGTTGTCTTCATTAGGTGAGGCAGCCAACCTATAATTAACTGCCCTGCCGTTGGTTTGAAGTACGGTAATGCGCAGAGCCCAATACTTCCTCAGCGTTCCGGCCACTGGCTATGCGCCTCAGTAGGATGTTGCCGATCTCGGGGCACGACTCCTAATGGTTCTATCGCCTTTGTGCTGTGATCTCATTTCTCACTTCTCTACAATAAACCTCGCTTCTTATCCTTTCTTAAGATGCCGCCGCAATGAAGTGCAGGCGCGGCTCCGTAACGATCTGTCCTTTTCCCTAGGCCTCTGTCAGGATCCCACCCCTGACAGGGACCCCCCTGAATCTTCCCAAGCAACCTCTTCTCTCACTAGGTGTTGCCTGGGCAAAACCCAGTCAGCTTCTCTCTAACTTCCTATCCAGCCCCCAGTTTTACCAAAGTGTGAGGAGTGGCCTAATACATAGAACCCTTTGCTCCCCCTGGTGGCCAGAGTGTGAAGTGTAGTGTGTGACTGTGATACCTGGTCAGGTGAACTCCTTAAGTGCCATCAGACGTACCATCACTCCCCTTAGTGGCGGAGTGACAGTACTGCAACAACCAGGACTCTGGGGCGCTGCAAATGCACTTGGTCTTCAACACATTTTTCATGCACCACCTAGTTCACTATCAGGTGGTATGCTTTATACTAAGGACTGATTCAGACTGCAGTCAACAGTTTGGTGCAGTTTTTTCTCCTTTTCCACTTTTCACTTCTGTATTGTATAATGCACCCCCTATAGGCTGACTCTATAGTATAATGCACCCTGCCATAGGCAGACCCCATATTGTATAATGCACCCCCCATAGGCAGAGTCTATAGTATAATGCACCCCCATAGGCAGACTCTATATTGTATAATGCACCCCCATAGCCAGACTCTATATTATATAATGCACCCCCAATAGGCAGACTCTATATTGTATAATGCATCCCCATATGCAGACTCTATTTAGCATAATGCACCCCCATAGGCAAACTCTACATTGTATAATGTACCCCCTATAAGCTGACTATATAGCATAATGTACCCTCCATAGGCAGACTCTATGTAATATAAAGAATCCCCATAACAAAATAAATACATCCAATTCTCACCTCTCCTCCTCGTTCCTCTGCTGCCCCGAGCACCCGCACATGTCAGGACAGCAGGCTCCAAGTAGTGACATCAGGAAGTCAGACACTGAGAGGGGGATATGATGGGAGAGGGAGCATAATGCTTCCACTCTCATCAATGCGGTTGACTATATCAGCATCCAGCTGATACAGCTGAACTTGCGATGGCAGGCGGGGTTCCCACTGCAAGCACCAGGCCCCCCTCCTGCTCAGGGGCACCATAGCAGCTGAGTGACAAAGCAGGGAGATTGATTCTTCCTGCTCTGTTGCAGAATGTAACTGTGTGGGTGCACTGTGCACACCTATACAGTTACAGTACAGTAACTCCAGGTGCGCCCCTTCGGAACACAGGGCCCATGACTACTGCCCCTTCTGCCCCTCGATAGCTCTGCTACTGTTATTAATATGATGTGGATTTTGTACAGGTTGAGAACTGATGGGGACAGTCCTGGAAATGTTAAAAGTCAAATGTGTCTTTGTTGTGATCTCTGCAGACGAGTCATGGCTTGAATAGTCATGTCAGTCTGGGGAAGATCGAATAACATGAAACATGAATTACTCTGTCAGAAAGAACATCAGCATTATGTGCCGTCCGGGTGCCGCAACCGTGTGACACATACCAGTGCCTGGGAAAAGCCGTACAGTTTGTGCTGTTCCATGGTGCCAGGTGCTGAATGCAACTCTCACCATTGTTACCTGGTCTCTCTGAGATCTGCGCAACCAGGCAGCAATGATGGGAGTACTATTCAGCACCCGCTCTGTACATCTTGTATTAAATAAATTATTTTGAAAAAATGGTGTGAACTCTTGGCTATTTTTCATTATCAGCAGAGGGAAAGCCGACCGCTGAATACAATGCCCATCATTGTTGCCTGGTCGCCCTCATCTCATGGAGACCAAGCAACAATGATGAGAGTGGTCTTCAGCACCTGGTGCCTGGGAACAGCGAGAAAAGTACCGCTGATTCCCAGACGTTGGTACATGTCACACTGATGACACTTAGATGACACCAGTTTGCAGGTGTGGGACATTTTGCGGCCCGTGCTGATGTTAAAAAATGGACTTGTCAGAGTGCTTTGCCCACAGACACACGGTCCATGGAAACACACACTGACGTGCACAGACCCATTCATTTCAATGCGTCTACCTGTGTAAGGCTATGTGCACATGGTGCATTTTGGGTGCGTTTTGGCTGCATTTTTTCCCCTTGGGAATGGGCCAAAAATGCTATGGAAACCTTATGCAAGCTAATTTAATGACAATCCTAAAGTGTTGTGTTCATGATCAGTAAATTTCCTTAGAGTATTTGCAGTGCAGCATGTCTATTCTTTGTGCATTTCTGCAGCATTTCACACATTGACTTCAATTGAGTCAGTCAAATCCGCAGCAAAAACGCGGGTATAAAAATATTTGTGGATTTGCTGTGAATTTGCTGAGTTTTTGTTTGCACTTTTAACGGCTTCCTATGGTGTTTCCCAAACTGTCATCGTGTCATTCTTTCAAATAAAGGACTTTGTTCTGTGTGCATTTTATAATATGACCATGGGGTTAGTTATGGGGGCGTCTTATAGATGCCTCTTCATTACTAACCTGTGGGCTTGATGTCAGTTGATAATACAAAGGTGACATCAAACCCCCCAACCATCACTCCACTTGCCACCACTACAGGGCAAGTGGGAAGAGCTAGGCTAAGTGCCAGATTTGGAGCATCTGCGGATTATGAAAATTATTCGAGAGCCCACACAATTTTTTTTTCTATTTTTTTCTTTTAATTAAGAGTTGCTGTTTGGTTACAGACTATGTAGGTTCATTCTGTTAATGCTCCTACATAGGCTGGTGACAATGTGTGGGTGTGTGTGTTTGTGTTTACTTACCGACTTAGTAATCAGGGTGGGGCTGACACATTTTGATTACTAAATTTAGGGCTTGGTGTCAATGATAGCTGCTGACACCAAGCAATAATCCCATTACTCTTATGCTACTGCATCAGAATGAAAAAAGTGGCAGTGAACCAAGAAATTACATCACGCTTTTTGTTTTTTATATCTTTATTTAGCTGAAAAAGCCTTCATTGCTGTACAAAAATGCGTGCAAAAAATGCATACAAAACTGCAGCAAAAACGCTCCAAGAGATGCAGAAACCTTGCAGAGATTTCAGCAAGCAAATATTCAAGTGCACATAGCCTAAGTGTCTCCAGTATGTGTGAAAACTGTTATCACACTGGAGACACTAACCTGTGAAAAAGGCCTTAGGCTGCTCTAAATTATTATCCTCAGAGTAACGCCCCCTTGCAGAGACATAAAAAGTAGCACTAAATAAAAAGGTGCTTATCTCTGAAACTATGTTGCGGATTTTAATAAAACAAAAACAGAATACCCAGGAGAATAAAACAAGAGTAAAATCTTTCCACTTGGATCTGTTGACAAACCCTCTTTAAGTTGCAATTTCATAGCTCATTAAGATATGTGCCAATGTGCTATTTTTCTCTTCGTAACTTTCCCAATGGAACCAAATCTTTAGAAAGCCTCTTTGACCAGTTAGTGCGTTCTTTTACATTTGGTTGAATACAATTTAAAAGCAAAAGGAATGAGAGCAGCATTCTGGAAGGTCAATATGAACAGTGGTTTATTCACATCAATCCTTGCAAGCAAATAGAAACGTATAAGAATTCTATTTCATTCCAGAGACATGTGTTCCAGCATGTGTAGAATTTATGTGTTTCCAGATAAGCAGCATTGTAATTTTCATGTTTGTTCACTTCAGAAAACATTTGTAAGTGCGCTTCAATATTTTTATGATGGAGTTCTGTAAAAGAGATTTATCTAATTGCTACATCCATTTCCTTTGCTGCAAGTGGGTCATGGATAAGGTAATTTAACAAGGTGCATGATGTGGGATTGTGACATTTTCCATCTCAGAGGATTTGGATCATTGTAAAAGGGTCGAAGACAAGAAAATCTAAGCCACACATTGGAAATAATAAGGTATGTTATGAAAGAAAGAATAGTTTTACTACTGTTGGGTTGCAAAGTTTTTGTATATTAGTAAGACCAAGGTCATGTAATTCAATAAGGTTTCTGCTGAGATGTCAACCATATTAAAGTACTAACACTACATGGGCTGTGAATAATTTATTCACAGCAAATGTAGTACTAAACTTGTGAATTAACACGGAGAACAAAAATTAGCAATGGGCTCATAGTCAAGGTCATGAGCGAGGGCTCAGAGGGAGTTTGAGGGCATAGTAAAAACATAATAAAGGGGAAAATGAGGTTATATACATAAATGTAAAATAAATAGCAATCTAAGTTGAAGTGCACAAATGAGTGCGGCTTGCTGAAGAATCACTACACCATGTTCTCTTGCCACCTATCTTCATCAGCTCCAAAACACAATGGAGTTTCCATTGATCCAAGCACAGACAAGTCAAGAGGTCAAAAGGTTGTTGTGATTAACCCCATCTATATTTATGTATTTTCCTTATGTACAATTGCATGCAAGTTTATGAACTCTTCTGAATGTTCCATATTAATGGATAAATTAGACCTAAAACTATATTAGATTTTCATGCATGTCTGAAAAGTAGATAAACAGAACCATATTATACAAATGAGTCAACAATATTACACTTTGTCATTTTTTATTGAAAAATAATTCAACATCACATGACTCTCAGTGGCAAAATATGTAAACCTTTTATTTCAGTATCTGGTGTGACCTCCATGTTCAGCAATAACTGCATCTAAAGGTATCCAGTAATAATTGATTAGTACTGCACATCGGCTTTGAGGAATTTTACCTGATTCTTCTCTATAATACTGTTTAAAATCTTTATATTGGTGGGTTTTCTCCCATAAACTGCTCTCTGAAGGTCATTTTACAACATTTCTATAGGATTAGGATAGGCGCTTTGACTTGGCCATTCTAATTACACAGGTCTGCGACTAAAAAGCTGATTGATTATTTTCATCTAATTTCCATGTATTTTGGTGTGCTGAAAACGAAAAAAATATTGAAAAAAATCCTGGATGTTAGGATTTGCCACAAAATGCTCTTTAAATTTAGTATATTTTTCTAAATTTTTGGTATTTTTTTTATCTTAGGGTTTTGAAAGTCAAAATTACTATTTATTAATTCACATCAATGCATTGAAGACATACAAGACCCTGAGTACAAAAAAATAGTCGGATGAATGCTGAAAGCATTTCAAGCTTTAGGTTGCCTGATGAGTTTGAAAGTGCATTTCCTCCATTCCCACCTTGACAACTTTCCTGAAAATTTGGGAGCTGTGAATGAAGAGCAAGGTGAACGATTCCACCAGGACATTAAAGAGATGGAAAGAAGATACCAGGGAAGATGGAGCATTACAATGATGGCAGACTACTGTTGGACGCTTCAGAGAGACATTCCAGATGCTTCTCACAAGCGTAAATGTACCAAGAGAAGCCTCACAGGGAAGTAGAATCAATTTTAGTGTGTGTTAGTGAGCTCATTGCAGTTAAAAAGTGATTTTCATGACACATTTGTAATAAAAAATTAATTTTATGAGTCTATTTTCATTTATTTTGAGGTATTGTCTTATTTAACATAGTTACTTAAATTGTCAGAAAACGTGATGTCCTATGACAAAACGGAGGTTATTTTCAGATTCACCGCACTTAAAAACATAAAGATTACGTGGAATAACCAAAACAGCTCTTGAAAAAAATTTTTTTGCAGACCTGTGTTATTTAACTTAAACTCCTTCTTTAACCATTCTTTTGTAGAGTGACTTGTGTGCTTTAGATTGTTGTCCTGCTGCAGTGTCTTTCTCCTTACAATCCTGCCATGCACACCATTGGTGCTCAGTGTCCTCTTAATGGTGGACTCATGAACATTAAAGCTGGAGTTACACTAAACGACTTACCAATGATCACGACCAGTGAGTGATACGACCTGGCCGTGATCGTTGGTAAGTCGTTGTGTGGTCGCTGGGGAGCTGTCACACAGACAGCTCTCTCCAGCGACCAACGATCAGGGGAACGACTTCAGCATCGTTGAAACTGTCTTCAACGATGCCGAAGTCCCCCTGCAGCACCCGGGTAACCAGGGTAAACATCGGGTTACTAATAAGTGCAGGGCCGCGCTTAGTAACCCGATATTTACCCTGGTTACCAATGTAAAAGTAAAAAAAAAAAAAAAACATTACATACTCACATTCTGATGTCTGTCACGTCCCCCACCGGCGTGCACTGAATGTGTCAGCGCCGGCAGTAACAGCGGTGACGTCACCGCTGTGCTCTGCTGACACAGTGCAGGGAAGCTCTCGGCAGCAGCGCGTGCATTAGCAGCGCTCCTGCCGAAAGCAGTTTTAACCCTGTGGACGCCGGGGGACATGACAGACATCAGAATGTGAGTATGTACTGTTTTTTTTTTACTTTTACAATGGTAACCAGGGTAAATATCGGGTTACTAAGAGCGGCCCTGCGCTTAGTAACCCGATATTTACCCAGGTTACAAGTGAACACATCGCTGGATCGGTGTCACACACGCCGGATCCAGCGATGACAGCGGGTGATCAGCGACCAAAAAATGGTCCTGATCATTCCCCAACGACCAACGATCTCCCAGCAGGGGCCTGATCGTTGGTTGCTGTCACACATAACGAGATCATTAGCGGGATCGTTGCTACGTCACCAAAAGCGTGACATTGCAACGATATCGTTAACGATATCGTTATGTGTGACTCAGCCTTAACATTAGCTAATGTGTTAAAAACTTTTAGTTTCTTAGGAACCACCTTAGTTTTTTTTTGTGATTAACCAGATAATTTTGCGCATTGTCTTTGGAATGATGTTAGTTGGCCGACCCCTCCTAGTGAGGGGTAATTGTCTTGAATTTTCTTCTACCGTGATGAGCATCAATAACTCTTCTTCTGAGGTCCTCAAAAATCTCCTTTGTTTGGACTATTATACACTTCCACAAACATGTGCTGTGAAATCCAAACTTTGACAGATCCGTGTTCTTTTAATAAAAATTGGTTACTCATTCACCTGATTATAATCCCATTGAAGAAAAACACCAGTCTGTAAGTTCACCTTCAAATTGTCTGCTAATCCTAAAGGTTCACATACTTTTGCCACTCATAAAGTTGCGATATTCGATAATTCTTCTGAATAAATAATGACAAAGACTAGCATTTTTGACTATTAGTTTGATTTGGTTCTCGTTGTCTAACCTTTAAAATTGGGTGGAAGTCTGATTTAGGTCAAATTTATGTATACATATGGAAAATGTTGACAGATTCACAAACTTTCAAGCATCACTGGATTTGTACCAGCACAGCAAGGATATCTGGACAAAGAGAATAATTTGTTGGTTTGAGGGTTTCGAATTCCTTTTGTCTCCCTGCACTGAGGACTAGGGTTGAGCGAAACGGATCGTTCATTTTCATAAGTCGCCGACTTTTGGCAAAGTCGGCGTCTCATGAAACCGACCCGATCCCTGTGTGGGGTCTGCCATGCGGTACGCGACTTTCGCGCCAAAGTTGCGTTTCAATGACGCTAAAAGTGCCATTTCTCAGCCAATGAAGGTGGACGCAGAGTGTGGGCAGCGTGATGACATAGATCTCAGTCCCCACCATCTTAGAGAAGGGCATTGCAGTGATTGGCTTGCTTTCTGCCGCGTCACAGGGGCTATAAAGGGGCGTTCCTGCCGACCGCCATCTTACTGCTGCTGATCTGAGCGTAGGGAGAGGTTGCTGCCGCTTCTTCAGAAGCAGGGATAGTGATAGGCAGGGTACATAAAGCCACAAACCGCTTGTGCTGTAGCGATTTCCACTGTCCAACACCACCTTTTGTTTGCAGAGACAGTGGAAGCTACATTTTTTTTTCCTCAGCGCTGTAGCTCATTGGGCTGCCCTAGAAGGCTCCCTGATAGCTGCATTGCTTTGTGTGTACGCCGCTGTGCAAACCAACTGCTTTTTTCAAAGCACAAATCCTGTTGTTCCTTCCTTTCTGCACAGCTATCTTGTGTGTTTGTCCCCACTTTTGTGTGCAGCAGTCCTTTTTATAGCTGCCTGCCATACTTTCCTGAGATTACTGCAGGGAGATAAAGATTGGCAAGTCTGCCTCTGTGCCAGTCCTGTGTGTGGCATCTGTCTCTCATTGTGTGCCACCGAAAACCACTGTGTAATACTTGGCCATTTATTTTTTTTGGGGGGGGTAAATTCTACCTGTAAAAAAAAAAATTATTAGTGGGAGATAAAGATTGGCAAGTCTGCCTCTGTGCCATTGCTGTGTGTGGCATCTGTCTCTCATTGTGTGCCACCGAAAACCACTGTGTAATGCTGGGCCTTTTTTTTTTTTCTAAATTCTCCCTTTTAAAAAAAAATAATTAGTGGGAGATAAAGATTGGCAAGTCTGCCGCTGTGCCAGTCCTGTGTGTGGCATCTGTCTCTCATTGTGTGCCACCGAAAACCACTGTGTAATACTTGGCCATTTTTTTTTTTTTGGGGGGGGGGGGGTAAATTCTCCCTGTAAAAAACAAAAAAAATTAGTGGGAGATAAAGGTTGGCAAGTCTGCCTCTGTGCCATTGCTGTGTGTGGCATCTGTCTCTCATTGTGTGCCACCGAAAACCACTGTGTAACACTTGGCCATTTATTTTTTTGGGTAAATTCTCTCTGTAAAAAAAAAAAATTAGTGGGAGATAAAGATTGGCAAGTCTGCCTCTGTGCCAGTCCTGTGTGTGGCATCTGTCTCTCATTGTGTGCCACCGAAAACCACTGTGTAATACTTGGCCATTTATTTTTTTTGGGTAAATTCTCCCTGTAAAAAAAAAATTATTAGTGGGAGATAAAGATTGGCAAGTCTGCCTCTGTGCCATTGCTGTGTGTGGCATCTGTCTCTCATTGTGTGCCACCGAAAACCACTGTGTAATACTGGGCCATTTTTTTGGGGGGGGGTAAATTCTCCCTGTAAAAAAAAAATAATTAGTGGGAGATAAAGATTGGCAAGTATGCCTCTGTGCCATTGCTGTGTGTGGCATCTGTCTCTCATAGTGTGCCACCAAAAACCACTGTGTAATACTGGGCCTTTTTTTTTTTTTTCTAAATTCTCCCTTTTAAAAAAAAAAAAATAATTAGTGGGAGATAAAGATTGGCAAGTCTGCCTCTGTGCCAGTCCTGTGTGTGGCATCTGTCTCTCATTGTGTGCCACCGAAAACCACTGTGTAATACTGGGCCATTTTTTTGGGGGAGGTAAATTCTCCCTGTAAAAAAAAAAATTAATAGTGGGAGTCTGGGAGATAAAGATTGGCAAGTCTGCCTCTGTGCCAGTCCTGTGTGTGGCATCTGTCTCTCATTGTGTGCCACCGAAAACCTAGTGTGTAATATATATATATTTTTTTTTAAATTCTCCCCTAAAAAAAAAAAAAAATAGTGGGAGATTAAGATTGGCATTTCTGCTTGAGTGCTGGTCCTGTGTGTGCCATCTGTCTCAAATTATTGGGGCACAGAAAACCTAGTGTGTAACATTGGGCCTGATTTTCCTGTCAGTGTCAGGCACCTATAAAGGTATATATAAATCCAAAAGAAGTTTGAGTTCACCTTATAAGTTGTTTTACAGTAACAAATACCGTTACTTTGGTTACGTTTTGCAAACAATGAGGAAGTCTAGTGGAAGAGGTCGTGGCCGTGGGCGGTCATTGTCAGCTGGTAATGATGGTAGTGGTGGTGGAGCATCAGGTGGTCGTGGTAAAAGCAGTACAGCACCTAAGTCTCGAGTTGTTGAGCCAGGTTCATTGTCTGGCTACAAAAGGCCTCGAACGCTCTCTTTTCTGGGAGTAGGAAAACCACTTTTGAAGCCGGAGCAGGAGGAACCAGTATTGGCTTTCATTGCTGACTCTGCCTCTAGCTCTTTCGCCTCCTCCTCGGAAAGTGCCAAATGTCAGAGCAGTGCATCGTCAGTGGATGCTCCCGGTCAGGAACAAGTCGCTTCCTTGTGTCCTTCACCCAGAACAACAGTGAAGGATGCGTCAGTCGACAGAACAGGTTACTCCATGGAGCTCTTTACACATACCGTTCCTGGGTTAGACAGTGAAACAGTTAACAGGCCATGCCCATTAGAAGTTGAATCGGACATGGAGTGCACAGATGCACAGCCACAGCCAGATTACTATGCTGTTCCTTTGACTCAGACCAGAACATTGCCCTCGCAGTGTACTGAGGCAGAATCAAACCCAGCGGAGACTATGGTGCCCCGTCACGAACGCAATACCACCGGCTTACACAGTGACACAGACGAAGTTGCACACGACATAGAAGAGGAGGTCATAGATGACCCAGTTGTTGACCCCGATTGGCAGCCATTGGGGGAACAGGGTGCAGGCGGCTGTAGTTCTGAAGCTGAGGAGGAGGAGCCGCAGCAGGCATCAACATCACAACAGGTTCCATCTGCCGGGCCCGTATCTGGCAAAAAACGCGTGGCGAAACCAAAAGCAGTTGGAGGACAGCATGGCCATCCGGTTAAAGAAGCTCAGTCTGCAATGCCTGAAAAGGTATCCGATAGTAGAAAGAGTGCAGTCTGGCATTTTTTTAAACAACATCCAAATGATCAGCGCAAAGTCATCTGTCAAAAATGTTCAACTACCTTAAGCAGAGGTCAGAATCTTAAAAGTCTAAATACAAGATGCATGCATAGACACTTATCCACCATGCATTTATGCATTTGCAAGCCTGGACTAACTACCAAACGTCCCTAAAGGTTGCAGCACCCTCGGCCAATGAAGCTAGTCAGCAACGCTACATCCCTTCCCTCACTGTCAACCCACCATTTCCCGCACCACCTGCAGTATCTGTGCAGCTTTCGTCGCCAGGCCAAAGCAGTCAGGGAATCACCAGGTTTGCAGTAGGAAACACTGCATGTAGGGCACCGGCAAGAATACCATCTCCAACCCTCTCTCAGTCACCCATGTCCACCGGCACCACCGCTAGTTCCACGATCTCCAGCTCTCCAGTCCAGCTCAACTACATGAGACTCTTGTTAGGAAAAGGAAGTACTCATCCTCGCATCCGCGTACACAGGGTTTGAACGCCCACATTGCTAGACTAATCTCATTAGAGATGATGCCGTACCGGTTAGTTGAAAGCGAAGCTTTTAAAGCGCTGATGGACTACGCTGTACCACGCTACGAGCTACCCAGTCGACACTTCTTTTCTACAAAAGCCATCCCAGCCCTCCAACAGCATGTTAAAGACCGCATCGTCCATGCACTCAGGCAGTCTGTGACTACAAAGGTGCACCTGACAACAGATGCATGGACCAATAGGCATGGCCAGGGACGTTACGTGTCCATCACGGCACACTGGGTGAATGTGGTGGATGCAGGGTCCACAGGGGACAGCAATATTGGGACAGTTCTGCCTAGCCCACGGTCAAGGAAAGAGTTGGCTGTAGGCGTTCGCCCCCCCTCCTCCTCTTCCTCCTCCTCCTGCAGAAGCGAGAGCTCATCCACAGACCGCAGTCGCACATCCACTCCATCCGCAGCTGCCACTGTTGCACACCAGGTGTGCCATTATGGGACAGCTAGTGGCAAGCGTCAGCAGGCTGTATTGGCAATGAAGTGTTTGGGCGACAACAGACACACCGCGGAAGTTCTGTCCGAGGTCTTGCAGAAAGAAACTGTTGTGAATTGTATTTCTTGGCTCCCTCTTGTGTTCTCTAGCGGTATGACACTTGGATTGTCTGTCTCCAGGTTTTTACCCACCTGGGTCGTTTGGCCTGGGTGTTCCTATTTAGACTTCCTGGAAACTCAGTATGGTGCCTGGAATCGATGTAACCAGTCTTAGTCCTTTGGCTCCTGTCTCCTGCTTTTTGCATAATAAGCTAAGTCCTGCTTCCTTATTTTTGTTTATTTGCATTACTGATATTTTGTTCCAGCTAGTAATAAGTTGA
The DNA here is from genome assembly GCF_051348905.1 of Ranitomeya variabilis. Classification (NCBI taxonomy): domain Eukaryota; kingdom Metazoa; phylum Chordata; class Amphibia; order Anura; family Dendrobatidae; genus Ranitomeya; species Ranitomeya variabilis. The sequence continues at coordinate 114,211,343 of NC_135235.1, read as the reverse complement.
TTCTGATTTTTGCTGGAAGCTCAAGGGGGTTCTTGGATATTCAGCGTGGATATTTTGGTAGGGTTTTTGCTGACCGAATAAGTTCTCTTTCTATTTTCTGCTATTAATTAGTGGGCCTCACTTTGCTAAATCTAGTTCATACTTACGTTTGTCTTTTCTTCTTACCTCACCGTTATTATTTGTTGGGGGCTTGTATCATACCTTTGGGGTCCCTTCTCTGGAGGCAAGTGAGGTCTTATTTTCCCTGAAAGGGTTAGTTAGTTCTCCGGCTGGTGTGAGACGTCTAGAATCAACGTAGGTACGTTCCCTGGCTACTGTTAGTTGTGTGCTAGGATCAGATATTCGGTCAGCCTAGTTACCACCTCCCTTGGAGCTAGATTTTGTGTTACGGACTTAGTTTGTACATTTGAGATCCTCTACCACTAGGATCACAACAGAAACTCAGTCATGGCAGGGCACTGTACATCTTGAGGCAGGCAAGGTAGTGAGTGATAACGGAAGGAATTTCATGGCTGCCATAGCCCGTTCCCAACTGAAACACATTCCTTGCCTGGCTCACACCTTAAACCTGGTGGTGCAGTGCTTCCTGAAAAGTTATCCGGGGTTACCCGACCTGCTCCTCAAAGTGCGCAGACTTTGCTCGCATATCCGCCGTTCGCCCGTACACTCCAGCCGTATGCAGAACTATCAGCGTTCTTTGAACCTTCCTCAGCATCGCCTAATCATCGACGTTGCAACAAGGTGGAACTCCACACTGCACATGCTTCAGAGAGTGTGCGAACAGAGGCGTGCTATTATGTATTTGTGGGAGGATACACGGGCAGGCAGTTGGATGGCAGACATGGAGTTGTCAGGTGTGCAGTGGTCGAAGCTACAAGACCTGTGTCAAGTCCTTCAGTGTTTTGAGGAATGCACATGGCTGGTTAGTGCAGACAACGCCATAATAAGCATGAGCATCCCCCTAATGCGTCTGCTGATGCAAAGTTTGACGCACATAAAGGAGCAGGCGTCTGCAGCCGAGGAAGAGGAAAGCCTTGATGACAGTCAGCCATTGTCTGGTCAGGGCCGTGTAGAGGACGCGGTAGCGGGCGAAGAGGAGGACGAGGAGGATGATGGGGATGAGTACTTTTTTAATGAGGAAGCTTCTCCTGGGCCAACAGAAATTAGTGGCGTTGCAAGGCCGGGTTCTGTTTTTTTAAGGGAGACAAGTGACGTAGATTTGCCTGTAACTGCCCCTCAAACCAGCACAACCGCAGATTTGACAACTGGAACTTTGGCCCACATGGCGGATTATGCCTTACGTATCCTCAAAAGGGACCCACGCATTATTAAAATGATGAGCGATGACAATTTCTGGTTGGCCTGCATCCTTGACCCTCGCTATAAAGGCAAATTGCAAAATATAATGCCACATGAAAACCTAGAACAAATATTAGCTACCAAACAAGCAACTCTTGTAGACCGTTTGATTCAGGCATTCCCAGCACACAGCGCCGGTGATGGTTCTCACACGAGCTGCAGGGGGCTACAGGGCAGAGGTGTTAGAGGTGCACAAATCAGAAGTGGTTTTGGACAGAGGGGTTTTCTGACCAGATTGTGGAGTGATTTCGCAATGACCGCAGACAGGACAGGTACTGCAGCATCTATTCAAAGTGACAGGAGACAACATTTGTCCAGTATGGTTACTAACTATTTTTCATCCCTTATCGATGTTCTCCCTCAAGCGTCATTCCCATTTGATTACTGGGCATCCAAATTAGACACCTGGCCTGAATTGGCAGAATATGCATTGCAGGAGCTTGCTTGCCCAGCAGCTAGTGTGCTATCAGAAAGCGTATTCAGTGCTGCTGGTTTAATATTAACCGAAAAAAGGACTCGTCTGGCTACCCAAAATGTGGATGATCTCACCTTCATTAAAATGAACCACTCATGGATTTCAAATTGTTTTGCCCCACCTTTCCCGGCTGACACCTAGCTTTCCAATAAAAAGGTCTTGCTTGTGGACTGGTCTTACTGAGTGTTCCAATCTCTTAATTTGCAGCAGCTGTTTGTCCAGCATACGACATGTTTACACCTCCCTCAATGGGAAAATTCCCCCCACGGGGCTGTGGTCTCGCCACTTGGTGCAAGCACCCGTTACAGTGTTGTTTGTCTGAAGAGGTGGGTGTGCCCGCTTTTGGTCGACGGCACTGCCACTGGGTCCCTCATAGTACAATGAAGTGTCTCTGGCGGTGGTGGTGCGCACCCAACGTCAGACACACCGTTGTAACATGAGGGGCCCTGGGACGGTACCGCCGGCCACAAGAGAGTCCCCCCCCCAGCTCAAACTGTGCTCTACCACGTGCAGAATTATCTCGCGCAGCTCCACCAATGTTTAGTCTATGTGCTGACATCATTCAATGCCTGGCACTGACAATACCAATTTGTTGACATCTATGATGCTAGTTAAAGTAGTCTGGGTCAGTGTCCTATATTGACACCAGAAATACTTACTGCCAAATTACTTTGTCAGAAACTCAGCAGATGAGCCCACCCCTGTACCTAAGTATGCCACACTTTTTTTTTGTTGTTTTGCGAGACATTAACATTTATTTATTTTTTGTGAGTACTAACTGTGTCAGACACTCCTTGCAATCCTCCTCCACTGACCACAATGCTGCCTGTGTATCCATGTAACCGATTTAAAACTGCCTTGAGCCTATTTTTTGTTATTTTAGGCCTTCGTTAGCCTGTCTGCGGTCCCTCCTTGCAATACTCCTCCACTGACCACAATGCTGCCTGTGTATCCATGTAACCGATTTAAAACTGCCATGAGCCTATTTTTTGTTATTTTAGGCCTTCGTTAGCCTGTCTGCGGTCCCTCCTTGCAATACTCCTCCACTGACCACAATGCTGCCTGTGTATCCATGTAGCCGATTTAAAACTGCCATGAGCCTATTTTTTGTTATTTTAGGCCTTCGTTAGCCTGTCTGCGGTCCCTCCTTGCAATACTCCTCCACTGACCACAATGCTGCCTGTGTATCCATGTAACCGATTTAAAACTGCCATGAGCCTATTTTTTGTTATTTTAGGCCTTCGTTAGCCTGTCTGCGGTCCCTCCTTAAAATACTCCTCCACTGACCACAATGCTGCCTGTGTATCTATGTAACCGATTTAAAACTGCCATGAGCCTATTTTTTGTTATTTTAGGCCTTCGTTAGCCTGTCTGCGGTCCCTCCTTGCAATACTCCTCCACTGACCACAATGCTGCCTGTGTATCCATGTAACCGATTTAAAACTGCCATGAGCCTATTTTTTGTTATTTTAGGCCTTCGTTAGCCTGTCTGCGGTCCCTCCTTGCAATACTCCTCCACTGACCACAATGCTGCCTGTGTATCCATGTAACCGATTTAAAACTGCCTTGAGCCTATTTTTTGTTATTTTAGGCCTTCGTTAGCCTGTCTGCGGTCCCTCCTTGCAATCCTCCTCCGCTGACCACACCAATGCTGCCCGTGTACCCCTGGAACCTATTTAAAAGTTCATAGAGCCTATTTATATATTTTATTAAATATTAATAAAGCCATGATGGACTACGCTGTACCACGCTACAAGCTAACCAGTCGAGACTTCTTTTGCGAGAAAAGCCATCCCAACCCTCCACCAGCATGTAAAAGACCGCATTGTCCATGCACTCTGGCAATCTGTGAGTACAAAGGTGCACCTGACAACAGACGCATGGACCTGTAGGCATGGCCACGGAAGGTTACGTGTCCATTACGGCACAATGGGTTAATGTGGTGGATGCATGGTCCACAGGGGACAGCCTACTAAGTCTGTCTGCAGTCCCTAATTCAAATTGTCCTCCACTGTCTAAATCTGAGCTTCAACCTTCTGGCTCTCATTAAGTGCTTTTTTAAAAAAAATTGGTGTTTGGGGCCTAATACCTCTGTTTGCCGCTCACTGGTGTTCTCCTCAACTGAATAAATCTAAGCTTCAACCTTCTGGCTCTCATTAAGTGCTTTTTTAAAAAAAATTGGTGTTTGGGGCCTAATACCTCTGTTTGCCGCTCCCTGTTGTTTGTCCTCAAGTGTATAAAGCTGAGCTTCAACCTTCTGGCTTTCGGCCTATAGTATCAGATATTAAACAGAATTTGGCCTTCAACTTTGGTTGCGGCCTACTAACGGTGTCTGACGCTCCCTGGTGTTTGTCCTCAACTGTATAAAGCTGAGCTTCAACCTTCTGGCTCTCATTAAGTGCTGTTTTTTTAAAAATTGGTGGTTAGGGCCTACTAACGGTGTCTGCCGCTCCCTGGTGTTTGTCCTCAACTGTATAAAGCTGAGCTTCAACCTTCTGGCTCTCATTAAGTGCTGTTTTTTAAAAAATTGGTGGTTACGGCCTACTAACGGTGTCTACCGCTCCCTGGTGTTGACCTCAACTGAATAAAGCTGAGCTTCAACCTTCTGGCTCTCATTAAGTGCTGTTTTTTAAAAAGCTTGGTGGTTACGGCCTGCTAACGGGGTCTGCCGCTCCCTGGTGTTGTCCTCCACTGTATAAAGCTGAGCTTCAGTCTTTAGGCTTTTGGCCTATAGTAGCAGATATTAAACTGCATTTGGCCTACTAGTGTGGTTGGGCCCTTAAAACAGTGTCTGCTGCTCCTGGGTTTGCTACTCCACTGAACAAAGCAATGCCGCCTGTTTAGTCCTGTTACCAATTTTGAACTGCATTTAGCCTACTTTATTCTTTGGCCCTATATCTGTGTTTCCTCCTCATCCTGCCCATTGCCCAGCCACTGCTAGATGAGTCTGCTGGTACATTGACCTAGACCACTACATTCCCCTTGCACTCTACACAGCCAGAATCTGACCCTGCTGAAAGTAAGGTTCCCCTTCCCGCATGTTATACCACCTTACACAGGGACAAAGAGGAAGGTGCAGATGAAAGTGCAGGTTCCTTCATCAGGTGGGGGGGCATACTCGATGGCGACGTCACTGGCACAGGGCCCCTCAGAGTACGCAAAAGTGTCGCTGCTGGTGGGAGGCGCCCCCGCCGTGCAAACACACCGCTGTACTTTGAGGGGCCCTGTGCCAGTGCCAATGCCAACGAGTGGGCCCCCCCTGCTTGCTTAGGATCACAGCACTTGCAAACTTGACACACTTACCTCTCACTGCTCCACCGCCGTGACGTAGTCCACGTTTCCTGGGCCCACTAAAACCTTGAACCAGCCCTACCCCCCACAACTTTTGCCAAATGACCCCCAATTTCCAATGCCCAACTATTATTATAAAGTTAATTAAGATTGACAAGCTTCAGAAACAAGAATGGATGTTTTTGGCATTAAAATGGGCACTGTAGGTGTTTTCCTGGCCTCCACTCACTGTCGACTATGCTTCCCCATTGACTTGCATTGGGTTTCGTGTTTCGGTCGATCCCCGACTTTTAGCGATAATCGGCCGACTGCACTCGACTCGATCTTAAAAAAATGAAAGTCGCTCAACCCTACTGAGGACAATTGATTTTATTTCACTTGCTGTCCAATAAAAAGCATATACAGCAGCAATCAATATTATTCAACCTGTTTTGTAAATTATGTACAGACGAAATGGGAAAAGGAAAGTCAGCTCACCGAATTCAGATGTAACATGTTATGATGAAAATCACCGCATGGAGCCGCCCTTACTCCGGGTCATCTAAGCAATGCAGAAAAAATGAGATTCTCCAGCAATAACAGGTATAATGTTGAATAAAATTTCACTGCTATCAGTACATTTAAAAACAAAAAATACTGGCAAACCACAGGGGACCCACAGAAAAACATGTGCATGTTGGAACCAAGTGTTGGTTTTTCTGTGGGTCCCCTGTGGTTTGCCAGTAATTTTTGTTTTTAAATGTACTGATATCAGTGACATTTTTTTTAACATCATGCCTGTCATCGCTGCAGAATCTCTCTCTTTTTCTGTATTGCAAATCATGTTTTATTAGCAAAGTTTACAAACTTTCTGCTGTTTATCATCTCCTATATCTTTACATAGTCGTGGGACAATTTCATTTTAATCTTACACTCCTTATATTGTGTCTTAGCTGTGTGCTAAAGTAATTGAGAACCCCACCAACCCCTAGATGCACCTTTGTTTGATTGCATTGAGGATAAGATGCAGCTACCATTCAAGCATGTACACTGTCACCCCATTCCCTAGGAGTGACAGAAACTGCACATTTTATGCTACCTCCATTTTCAGAATACCCAACACATGCCTTTTCTACATAATTTTCTAGTCATTTCTCAAATCAATTAAAGAGCAGCTGTTATCAGATTTAACAATACAAATTTCATACATTAATAATTAGACCTGATTATCTAGTAGTACTTTCTATGAAAATCCATATAAAAATGGCGGCATAATCCTGTTTGGATGTTTAAACTTAATCTCTAGTAGCCTGTACAAGCTGCAGCTATCAGTGAGGCTGAGTGAGTGGAGATTGAATACTCTTAAACTCATGGTTTTTTTTTAATTTTTATCAGGATTATACATTTTTCCAGACATGGATTTTAAATTAGGCACACTACCCTCCTCAGATGTATGAGAGCTATTTAATAATGCATGCAGTTCATGCTATGAAATCTAGATACATATCAGCTTTAAATATTCTTCATTGCTCAATAATAACTGTCAATGCCATTTGGCAGCTTCACTGCTGCTGTCATTGATTGGACTTCTGCCCTTACCATAATAAGAAACAATAAAACTTTGGATCAAAGTGAAAATTGCCGGTACTAAAAACTTGCTAAATCTTTATAATTATTGCATTGATTTTGGATTCAGACAAGCTTTCTTTCCATTTTAGGCTTACATACACTGGTTCAGATATGAGAAATTTCAAAGGCATGCAATCCTCAGATGACTTTGTATAGCTGCACATCATTTATTCATCTTCAGACACAGTCAGTTCTGTCTTTACAGTTATAAAAGGCAACCTTTTACAGGATGACTCTTCTAAAATTGAACAAGGACTGGATTTCCTCCGACTTTGTAAGCCCTACGGATGACAGCAACGTTATGTAAATGCAGGCCAATTTTTTTTTGTAAGTTGTCTTAAAGTCCACCCCTTACTATCCAAAAATATTTTGTTCAGGAAATCAACTCCTCCTCCTCCTGCTCCTGCAACAAGTACTTAGTGTTCATCTATGAATACCTCATGTGGGTATTGTTTTGTACTTTTTGAAACCTTTGCACATTGTGCAACGGTGAAATGTGTACTCTCTATCTCTACCTCTTGTCATCATAACTGCTAAATGTATTATGATGCCCATCACGGCATCTTTCAGCTGCTCTGAGAGAGACCCCTTGGCTAATTTTTTGAAACCTTTGTACATTCTGCAATGGTGAAATTTGTACTCTCTATCTCTACCTCTTGTAATAGCTGCAAAGTGTATTGTGATGTCTCCATGATGGTATCTTTCAGCGTCTATAATTTAAACTGCTAGAGTCAATCATTGCCAGACACTTGGGCATTTTCCTTGTACCCCATTCATTTTCTGTAGATTGCTAAGAATATTTTTGTTTTGTGGGATAAGCAAATATGTATCCCTATTGTCACAGTGATGTCTGAAATTTTGGCTGGGCTCCATGCAGATGTGAGAATTTTACTTTCAATGTAATAAACAGCCCGAATTCCCTGTCTATGCAATTTGATCACATATGCAAAAACATTTTTTCCAAATGATATGACAGAGTGTAGGCATTTGTGTAATGGTGTCCTATTGTTGCAGCTGTTCTCCCCATTTGTGTTCTATGGTTTGAGGCACCCCTTTTTAATATTAATTGTTTTTTGTTTGTCTAATTTTATGTTTGTAAAAATACATTTTTGGGGTTTTTATCTTGTGATTGTTTGACATTCTTGATCTACACGTTGCACAATTGCAGCATGATCTGTATGGTATACTCTTGTAATAACTGCAAAGTGTTTTGTGATGTTCCCATGACGGCATCTTTCAACGTCTATGATATAGACCCCTTGGGTAATTTTTGAAAAACTTTGCACTGTGCAATGGTCAAATTTCTTCTCTCAATCTCTATATATTCTATTATTATATTTTTTTTATTGTGTGGCCCTTCTCATGGTCTCTTTAGGTGTGTGTCTGGTAGCCTGATTTTTTTTTGGTTTGCACTTGGACATTTTGGAACATAAATACATCAATATGCTTCACACAACTCTTCATGTTTCTGCCTTACACAGAATAATATACAGTACAGACGAAAAGTTTGGACACACCTTCTCATTTAAAGATTTTTCTGTATTTTCATGACTATGAAAATTGTACATTCACACTGAAGGGATCAAAACTATGAATTAACACACATGGAATTATATACTTAACAAAAAAAAGTGTGAAAAAATTAAATTATGTCTTATATTCTAGGATCTTCAAAATAGCCACCTTTTGCTTTGATGGCTGCTTTACACTTGGCATTCTCTTGATGAGCTTCAAGAGGTAGGCACTGGGTATGGTCTTCCAACAATCTTGAAGGAGTTCCCAGAGATGCTTAGCACTTGTTGGCCCTTTTGCCTTCACTCTACGTTCCAGCTCACCCCAAACCATCTCGATTGGGCTCATGTCTGGTGACTGTGGAGGCCAGGTCATCTGGCGTAGCACCCCATCACTCTCCCTCTTGGTCAAATAGCCCTTACACAGCCTGGAGGTGTGTTTGGGGTCATTGTCCTGTTGAAAAATAAATGATGGTCAAACTAAACGCAAACCAGATGGAATAGCATGCCGCTGCAAGATGCTGTGGTAGCCATGCTGGTTCAGTATGCCTTCAATTTTGAATAAATCCCCAACAGTGCACCAGCAAAGCTCCCCCACACCATCACACCTCTTCCTCCATGCTTCATGGTGGGAACCAAGCATGTAGAGTCCATTTGTTCACCTTTTCTGCGTCGCACAAAGACACGGTGGTTGGAACCAAAGATCTCAAATTTGGACTCATCAGACCAAAGCACAGATTTCCACTGGTCTAATGTCCATTCCTTGTGTTCTTTAGCCCAATCAAGTCTCTTCTGCTTGTTGCCTGTCCTTAGCAGTGGTTTCCTAGCAGCTATTTTACCATGAAGGCCTGCTGCACAAAGTCTCCTCTTAACCGTTGTTGTAGAGATGTGTCTGCTGCTAGAACTCTGTGTGGCATTGACCTGGTCTCTAATCTGAGCTGCTGTTAACCTGCGATTTCTGAGGCTGGTGACTCGGATAAACTTATCCTCAGAAGCAGAGGTGACTCTTGGCCTTCCTTTCCTGTGGCAGTCCTCATGTGAGCCAGTTTCTTTGTAGCACTTGATGGTTTTTGCCACTGCACTTGGGGACACTTTCAAAGTTTTCCCAATTGTTCAGACTGACTGACCTTCATTTTTTAAAGTAATGATGGCCACTCATTTTTCTTTACTTGGCTGCTTTTTTCTTGCCATAATACAAATTCTAACAGTCTATTCAGTAGGACTATCAGCTGTGTATCCACCAGACTTATGCACAACACAACTGATGGTCCCAACCCCATTTATAAGGCAAGAAATCACTCTTAGTAAACCTGACAGGGCACACCTGTGAAGTGAAAACCATTCCCGGTGACTACCTCTTGAAGCTCATCAAGAGAATGCCAAGAGTGTGTAAAGCAGTCATCAAAGCAAAAGGTGGCTACTTTGAAGAACCTAGAATATAAGACATAATTTCAGTTGTTTCACACTTTTTTGTTAAGTATATAATTCCACATGTGTTAATTCATAGTTTTGATGCCTTCAGTGTTAATTTACAATTTTCATAGTCATGAAATTACAGAAAAATCTTTAAATGAGAAGGTGTGTCCAAACTTTTGGTCTGTACTGTAAGTAATGAAAAATGCTCTATATATATGCTGCTAGGTTCGAAAATCGTACCCACTCATCCCTTTATAAAGGGAAATTCAACATAATATCTCTGTTAGCATATACCACCATATCCTGCTCCTATACCCAGCACCCCAGTAGGTGGGCGTAGGGTTGAGCGACTTTCATTTTTTTAAGATCGAGTCGGGTTTTGTGAAACCCGACTTTGTCCAGAGTCGAGTCGAGTGCAGTCGGCCGATTATCGCTAAAAGTCGGGGATCGACCGAAACACGAAACCCAATGCAAGTCAATGGGGAAGCATAGTCGGCAGTGAGTGGAGGCCAGGAAAACACCTACAGTGCCCATTTTAATGCCAAAAACATCCATTCTTGTTTCTGAAGCTTGTCAATCTTAATTAACTTTATAATAATAGTTGGGCATTGGAACTTGGGGGTCATTTGGCAAAAGTTGTGGGGGGTAGGGCTGGTTCAAGGTTTTAGTGGGCCCAGGAAACGTGGACTACGTCACGGCGGTGGAGCAGGGAGAGGTAAGTATTTCAACGTTGCAAGTGCTGTGATCCTGAGCAAGCGGGGGGCCCACTCGTTCGCATTGGCACTGGCACAGGGCCCCTCAAAGTACAGCGGTGTGTTTGCACAGCGGGGGCGCCTCCCACCAGCAGCGACACTTTTGCGTACTCTGAGGGGCCCTGTGCCAGTGACGTCGCCAACGAGTATGCCCCCTCCACCTGATGAAGGAACCTGCACTTTCATCTGCACCTTCCTCTTTGTCCCTGTGTAAGGTGGTATAACATGCGGGAAGGGGAACCTTACTTTCAGCAGGGTCAGATTCTGGCTGTGTAGAGTGCAAGGGGAATGTAGTGGTCTAGGTCAATGTACCAGCAGACTCATCTAGTAGTGGCTGGGCAATGGGCAGGATGAGGAGGAAAGAGATATAGGGCCAAAGAATAAAGTAGGCTAAATGCAGTTCAAAATTGGTAACAGGACTAAACAGGCGGCATTGCTTTGTTCAGTGGAGTAGTAAACCCAGGAGCAGCAGACACTGTTTTAAGGGCCCAACCATACTAGTAGGCCAAATGCAGTTTAATATCTGCTACTGTAGGCCAAAAGCCAGAAGGTTGAAGCTCAGCTTTATTCAGTTGAGGAAAAACACCAGGGAGGGGCAGACACCGTTAGTAGGCCGTAACCAAAGTTGAAGGCCAAATGCAGTTTAATATCTGATACTATAGGCCGAAAGCCAGAAGGTTGAAGCTCAGCTTTATTCAGTTGAGGAAAAACACCAGGGAGGGGCAGACACCATTAGTAGGCCCTAACCACCAATTTTTTAAAAAAACAGCACTTAATGAGAGCCAGAAGGTTGAAGCTCAGCTTTATTCAGTTGAGGGAAAACACGAGGGAGGGGCAGACACCGTTAGTAGGCCGTAACCAAAGTTGAAGGCCAAATGCAGTTTAATATCTGATACTATAGGCCGAAAGCCAGAAGGTTGAAGCTCAGCTTTATTCAGTTGAGGAAAAACACCAGGGAGGGGCAGACACCATTAGTAGGCCCTAACCACCAATTTTTTAAAAAACAGCACTTAATGAGAGCCAGAAGGTTGAAGCTCAGCTTTATTCAGTTGAGGGAAAACACCAGGGAGGGGCAGACACTGTTAGTAGGCCGTAACCAAAGTTGAAGGCCAAATGCAGTTTAATATCTGATGAACACGTAAAGAGCAGAGCACTGGCACTGAAAGGACATGTAAATTTTTTTAAAATATGCCGGCAAGGGAATCTCTCTTGAGCTGAGGGGGTAAAGCAACTCTTAAGAAGACGGGGGGTGGTGCTATGCAAAAAATACAACGATCCAATGAAAATTGCATGAAAAAGAGAAAGAATTGCAGCACTCACCCCATCTAATTCTTCAGTTCTTTATTTGAACACACATATCCATGATAGGATGTGGCACAGAGACGGCTTGGGCTTGTGAGGGGAGCAGGGATGTGCAGGGACGAGACGGACAACGGCCGTTTCGCGCGTTTGCGCTTCTACGGGTCCATGTGAAGTGGGCTTGCAACGTCATTTCCCTTTATGGGATTTAGACAGCTTTAAAATTTACATAATTTTACACACTTTTACACCACAGTGAAATAAAACCAACAACTTACTCCAGCTGCACTTGCCAGACATGCAGCCACACGGATGAACATTAGAATATCCCATTTAAATAAATACCGACATATCTAATTTCTCATTCAGACCCCAAGGACCTTGTGCATTGGTCCTCAGGATCCACCTGGCTTCCCGCTGTAAGAGAAGCCTATTGTGATCCCCTCCATATTTGGGGAAATTCACCTTTTCTAGTCCGGCGAACCTCAAAACATTAGGGTCGCCTGCATGACATTCTTGTATGTGCTTAACTAGACGTACCCTGCCTTTTCCTGTAAGGATTGAATTGTAGTGTTCCCGAAAACGCACCATTAAAGGCCTTATCGTTTTGCCTATATAAAAGCGACTGCAGGGGCAGAAGATAGCATACACAATAAACTTACTCTTACATGTGATAAAATCTTTAACTGTGTGGAGATATGTTCCTATCTTTAACGGATTGTCTGTTTTGTGAAGAGCACACATACTGCAATCTCCACACTTATGATTGCCAGGTGAGGCAGGTATGTCCATCCAATTTACATTGCGCTTTTCTACCCGATTTTTTACAATTAGATCCCCGATATTTTTTGAACGCTTATATGAAAAGAGAGGGGTAGTAGTTGCAAAATCTGCGTCTTTTTGGAGAATATGCCAGTTTTTGCGAATTACCGCGTGTATTCGATTATCCAAGGGGGTGTGTTTAAATATAAATGGAAATCTCCGATTTTTATTATTACATTTCTGTGCCTCTTTGTTCTTTTTGTTTTTACTTTTCTTATTCCCCTTCTCTAACAGATCTATTTGGGAGAGAGTAGCCGCGCGTGTCTCGGCTGCATGTAATAGGTGTTCCGGATACCCTCTTGTTTTAAAACGCGTTTTCAACTCAAGAATTTGTTTTTTGTAAATGTCCTCACAATTATTTATTTTTCTTAATCTCACCATCTGGCTGAAAGGAATACTGGATTTAGTGTGACGTGGATGGGCACTATTAAAATGCAAGATGCTATTGGTGGCTGTGTTTTTTCTGTGAACACTTGTTATTATTGAGCCATCTTTGATTTCCACTTTCACATCCAGGAAATCCAATTCAGTACCTCCATACAATGATGTGAATTTCATATTCTCATCGTTTTTATTCAAAAAATTGATGAAGCTTTGGAAGGTCGCTTCACCCCCATCCCAAATAATGAAGATATCATCCGCAAACCGTAGGAAAAGACGGATGTGCTTCAAGTAGGGGTTTAGGGGTCCGGTGACATGCCTCTCCTCAAACGCTGCCAGTAGGGTTGAGCGACTTTCATTTTTTTAAGATCGAGTAGGGTTTTGGGAAACCCGATTTTGTCCAGAGTCGAGTCGAGTGCAGTCGGCCGATTATCGCTAAAAGTCGGGGATCGACCGAAACACGAAACCCAATGCAAGTCAATGGGGAAGCATAGTCGGCAGTGAGTGGAGGCCAGGAAAACACCTACAGTGCCCATTTTAATGCCAAAAACATCCATTCTTGTTTCTGAAGCTTGCCAATCTTAATTAACTGTATAATAATAGTTGGGCATAGGGAATTGGGGGAAGTTGTGGGGGGAGTAGGGCTGGCTCAAGTTTTTCGTGGGCCCAGGAAATGCGGACTACGTCACGGCGGTGTTGCAGGGAAAGGTAAGTATTTAAACGTTGCAAGTGCTGTGATCCTGAGCAAGCAGGGGGGGGCCCACTCGTTCGCATTGCCACTGGCACAGGGCCCCTCAAAGTACGGCGGTGTGTTTGCATGGCGGGGGCGCCTCCCACCAGCAGCGACACTTTTGCGTACTCTGAGGGGCCCTGTGCCAGTGACGTCGCCAATGAGTATGCCCCCCCACCTGATGAAGGAACCTGCACTTTCATCTGCACCTTCCTCTTTGTCCCTGTGTAAGGTGGTATAACATGCGGGAAGGGGAACCTTACTTTCAGCAGGGACAGATTCTGGCTGTGTAGAGTACAAGGGGAATGTAGTGGTCTAGGTCAATGTACCAGCAGACTCATTTAGCAGTGGCTGGGCAATGGGCAGGATGAGGAGGAAACAGATATAGGGCCAAAGAATAAAGTAGGCTACATGCAGTTCAAAATTGGTAACAGGACTAAACAGGCGGCTGTCATGATCTCAATGGCAAGAGATCATAGCATAAGCATATATAGGAACTAGCTCTTGGAAGATGGGAACTGAGCTGACCATGAACTAAACCTAACACACAACTAGCAGTGGCCGGGTAGCATGCCTACGTTGATTCTAGATGCCCAGCACCAGCCGGAGGACTAAATAATGCTAGCAGAGGAAAATATTAGTCCTAGCTCACCTCTAGAGAAATACCCCAAAAGGAGACAGAGGCCCCCCACATGTATTGGCGGTGAATTAAGATGAAATAACAAACGTAGGATGAAAATAGGTTTAGCAAATTTGAGGTCCACTTACTACATAGCAGAAGACAGAAAGGACACTTTCATGGTCAGCTGAAAACCCTAATCAAAAACACCATCCAGAAATTACTTTAAAACTCTGTCATTAACTCATAACACCAGAGTGGCAATTCCTGTTCACAAGAGCTTTCCAGACACAGTAACGAAACTACAGCTGTGAACTGGAACCAAAATGCAAAAACAAACATGGACAAAAGTCCAACTTATCTAGTAGTTGTCTAGGAGCAGGAACAAGCACAGAGAGGCTTCTGATAACATTGTTGACCGGCAAGCAACTAACAGAGCAGCAAGGTTATATAGCGACTCCCACATCTTGATGGGAACAGGTGAACAGAGAAGATGAAGACACCAGTTCAATTCCACCAGTAGCCACCGGGGGAGCCCAGAATCCAAATTCACAACAGTACCCCCCCCTCAAGGAGGGGGCACCGAACCCTCACCAGAACCACCAGGGCGATCAGGATGGGCCCTATGAAAGGCACGAACCAGATCAAAGGCATGAACATCAGATGCATTCACCCAAGAATTATCCTCCTGGCCGTATCCCTTCCACTTGACCAGATACTGGAGTCTCCGTCTGGAAACACGAGAGTCTAAGATTTTCTCCACAACGTACTCCAACTCACCCTCAACCAACACCGGAGCAGGAGGCTCAACGGAAGGCACAACCGGTACCTCATACCTGCGCAACAATGACCGATGAAATCGTTATGAATAGAAAAGGATGCAGGGAGGTCCAAACGGAAGGAAACAGGGTTAAGAATCTCCAATATCTTATACGGGCCAATGAACCGAGGCTTAAACTTAGGAGAAGAGACCCTCATAGGGACAAAACGAGAAGACAACCACACCAAATCCCCAACACAAAGCCGAGGACCAACACGACGGTGGCGGTTGGCAAAAAGCTGAGTCTTCTCCTGGGACAACCTCAAATTGTCCACCACCTGCCCCCAGATCTGATGCAATCTCTCCACCACAGCATCCACTCCAGGACAATCCGAAGATTCCACCTGACCAGAGGAAAATCGAGGATGAAACCCCGAATTACAGAAAAACGGGGACACCAAAGTGGCAGAGCTGGCCCGATTATTGAGAGCGAACTCCGCCAATGGCAAAAAAGCAACCCAATCATCCTGGTCAGCAGACACAAAACACCTAAGATATGTCTCCAGGGTCTGATTAATCCGCTCGGTCTGGCCATTCGTCTGAGGATGGAAAGCGGACGAAAAAGATAAATCTATGCCCATCCTAGCACAGAATGCCCGCCAAAATCTAGACACGAATTGGGTCCCTCTGTCAGAAACGATATTCTCAGGAATACCATGCAAACGAACAACATTTTGAAAAAACAGAGGAACCAACTCGGAAGAAGAAGGCAACTTGGGCAGAGGAACCAAATGGACCATCTTAGAGAAACGGTCACACACCACCCAGATGACAGACATCTTCTGAGAAACAGGCAGATCTGAAATAAAATCCATCGAGATGTGCGTCCAAGGCCTCTTCGGGATAGGCAAGGGTAACAACAATCCACTAGCCCGAGAACAACAAGGCTTGGCCCGAGCACAAACGTCACAAGACTGCACAAAGCCTCGCACATCTCGTGACAGGGAAGGCCACCAGAAGGACCTTGCCACCAAATCCCTGGTACCAAAAATGCCAGGATGACCTGCCAACGCAGAAGAATGAACCTCAGAGATGACTCTACTGGTCCAATCATCAGGAACAAACAGTTTATCAGGTGGGCAACGATCAGGTCTATCCGCCTGAAACTCCTGCAAGGCCCGCCGCAGGTCTGGAGAAACGGCTGACAATACCACTCCATCCTTAAGGATACCTGTGGGCTCAGAGTTACCAGGTGAGTCAGGCTCAAAACTCCTAGAAAGGGCATCCGCCTTAACATTCTTAGAACCCGGTAGGTATGACACCACAAAATTAAACCGAGAGAAAAATAATGACCAGCGCGCCTGTCTAGGATTCAGGCGCCTGGCGGTCTCAAGATAAATCAAATTTTTGTGGTCAGTCAATACCACCACCTGATGTCTGGCCCCCTCAAGCCAATGGCGCCACTCCTCAAAAGCCCACTTCATGGCCAAAAGCTCCCGATTCCCAACATCATAATTCCGCTCAGCGGGCGAAAATTTACGGGAAAAGAAGGCACAAGGCCTCATCACGGAGCAGTCAGAACTTTTCTGCGACAACACTGCCCCAGCTCCGATCTCAGAAGCGTCGACCTCAACCTGAAAAGGTAGAGCAACATCAGGCTGAAGCAACACAGGGGCAGAGGAAAAACGGCGCTTAAGCTCCCGAAAGGCCTCCACAGCATCAGGGGACCAATCAGCAACATCAGCACCCTTCTTAGTCAAATCGGTCAATGGTTTAGCAATATCCGAAAAACCAGCAATAAATCGACGATAAAAGTTAGCAAAGCCCAAAAATTTCTGAAGACTCTTAAGAGAAGAGGGCTGCGTCCAATCACAAATAGCTTGAACCTTGACAGGATCCATTTCAATGGAAGAGGGGGAAAAAATATATCCCAAAAAAGAAATCCTCTGTACCCCAAAAACACACTTAGAACCCTTCACACACAAAGAATTAGACCGCAAAACCTGAAAAACCCTCCTGACTTGCTGGACATGAGAGTCCCAGTCATCCGAAAAAATCAGAATATCATCCAGATACACAATCATAAATTTATCCAAATAATCGCGAAAAATATCATGCATAAAGGACTGGAAAACTGACGGAGCATTAGAAAGACCAAAAGGCATCACTAAATACTCAAAGTGGCCCTCGGGCGTATTAAATGCGGTTTTCCACTCATCCCCCTGCCTGATTCGCACCAAATTATACGCCCCACGAAGGTCAATCTTAGAGAACCACTTGGCCCCCTTTATGCGAGCAAACAAATCAGTCAGCAACGGCAATGGGTATTGATATTTAACAGTGATTTTATTCAAAAGCCGATAATCAATACATGGTCTCAAAGAGCCGTCTTTTTTTGACACAAAGAAAAAACCGGCTCCTAAGGGAGATGACGATGGACGAATAAGTCCCTTTTCCAAGGACTCCTTTATATATTCTCGCATAGCAGCATGTTCAGGCACAGACAGATTAAATAAACGACCCTTTGGGTATTTACTACCCGGGATTAAATCTATGGCACAATCGCACTCTCGGTGCGGAGGTAACGAACCAAGCTTGGATTCTTCAAAGACGTCACGATAGTCAGACAGGAACTCAGGAATTTCAGAGGGAATAGATGATGAAATGGAAACCACAGGTACATCCCCATGAGCCCCCTTACATCCCCAGCTCAACACAGACATAGCTCTCCAGTCGAGGACTGGGTTGTGAGATTGCAGCCAAGGCAATCCTAGCACCAAATCATCATGTAGATTATACAGCACCAAAAAGCGAATAATCTCCTGGTGACCCGGATTAATACGCATAGTTACTTGTGTCCAGTATTGTGGTTTATTATTAGCCAATGGGGTGGAGTCAATCCCCTTCAGAGGAATAGGAGTCTCCAAAGGCTCTAAATCATACCCACAGCGATTGGCAAAGGACCAATCCATAAGACTCAAAGCGGCGCCAGAGTCGACATAGGCGTCCGTGGTAATAGATGACAAAGAGCAAATCAGGGTCACAGATAAAATAAACTTAGACGGTAAGGTGCAAATGGAAACAGATTTACCAAGTTTTTTAGTGCGCTTAGAGCATGCTGATATAACATGAGTAGAATCACCACAATAGAAACACAACCCATTTTTCCGTCTAAAATTCTGCCGCTCGCTTCGGGACAGAATTCTATCACACTGCATACTCTCTGGCGATTTCTCAGTGGACACCGCCAGATGGTGCACTGGTTTGCGCTCCCGCAAACGCCTATCGATCTGAATAGCCATTGTCATGGACTCATTCAGACCCGCAGGCACAGGGAACCCCACCATAACATCCTTAATGGCATCAGAGAGACCCTCTCTGAAAGTCGCCGCCAGGGCGCACTCATTCCACTGAGTAAGCACAGACCATTTACGGAATCTTTGGCAGTAAATTTCCGCTTCATCTTGCCCCTGAGATAGGGACATCAAAGTTTTTTCTGCCTGAAGCTCCAAATGAGGTTCGTCATAAAGCAACCCCAAGGCCAGAAAAAACGCATCCACATTGAGCAACGCAGGATCCCCTGGTGTCAATGAAAAAGCCCAGTCCTGAGGGTCGCCCCGGAGCAAGGAAATCACAATCCTGACCTGCTGTGCAGGGTCTCCGGCAGAGCGAAATTTCAGGGACAAAAATAATTTGCAATTATTTCGAAAATTCTGAAACCCAGATCTATTCCCCGAGAAAAATTCCGGCAAAGGAATTCTCGGCTCAGATACAGGTGCATGACAAACAAAATCTTGCAAATTTTGTACCTTCGTGGCGAGATTATTCAAACCTGCAGTTACACTCTGAAGATCCATTACAAACAGGTGGACACAAAGCCATTCAAAGGAGAGGAAAAAAAAAAAAAAAAAAAAATATCAGCAGACTACTTATTTCTCTCCTTTCTCAGCCAAGGATTTTAACCCTTTAGTAGGCCGGTCAAACTGTCATGATCTCAATGGCAAGAGATCATAGCATAAGCATATATAGGAACTAGCTCTTGGAAGATGGGAACTGAGCTGACCATGAACTAAACCTAACACACAACTAGCAGTGGCCGGGTAGCATGCCTACGTTGATTCTAGATGCCCAGCACCAGCCGGAGGACTAAATAATGCTAGCAGAGGAAAATATTAGTCCTAGCTCACCTCTAGAGAAATACCCCAAAAGGAGACAGAGGCCCCCCACATGTATTGGCGGTGAATTAAGATGAAATAACAAACGTAGGATGAAAATAGGTTTAGCAAATTTGAGGTCCACTTACTACATAGCAGAAGACAGAAAGGACACTTTCATGGTCAGCTGAAAACCCTAATCAAAAACACCATCCAGAAATTACTTTAAAACTCTGTCATTAACTCATAACACCAGAGTGGCAATTCCTGTTCACAAGAGCTTTCCAGACACAGTAACGAAACTACAGCTGTGAACTGGAACCAAAATGCAAAAACAAACATGGACAAAAGTCCAACTTATCTAGTAGTTGTCTAGGAGCAGGAACAAGCACAGAGAGGCTTCTGATAACATTGTTGACCGGCAAGCAACTAACAGAGCAGCAAGGTTATATAGCGACTCCCACATCTTGATGGGAACAGGTGAACAGAGAAGATGAAGACACCAGTTCAATTCCACCAGTAGCCACCGGGGGAGCCCAGAATCCAAATTCACAACAGGCGGCATTGCTTTGTTCAGTGGAGTAGCAAACCCAAGAGCAGCAGACACTGTTTCAAGGGCCTAACCACACTAGTAGGCCAAATGCAGTTTAATATCTGATAGTATAGGGCGAAAGCCAGAATGTGGAAGCTCAGCTTTGTTCAGTTGAGGACAACACCAGGGAGGGGCAGACACCTTTAGTAGGCCGGAAAAGCCTATTGCATTTTTTAAAATGGTAATTTGGAGCAGAAGGTTGAAGCTCAGCTTTATTTAGTTGAGGGCAACACCAGGGAGGGGCAGAAGCCGTTAGTAGGCCCTAACCACCATTTTTTTTTTTAAAACCACTTAATGAGAGCCGGAAGGTTGAAGCTCAGCTTTATTTAGTTGAGGACAACACCAGGGAGGGGCAGAAGCCGTTAGTAGGCCCTAACCACCATTTTTTTTTTTAAAACCACTTAATGAGAGCCGGAAGGTTGAAGCTCAGCTTTATTTAGTTGAGGACAACACCAGGGAGGGGCAGAAGCCGTTAGTAGGCCCTAACCACCATTTTTTTTTTTAAAACCACTTAATGAGAGCCGGAAGGTTGAAGCTCAGCTTTATTTAGTTGAGGACAACACCAGGGAGGGGCAGAAGCCGTTAGTAGGCCCTAACCACCTTTTTTTTTTTTAAAACCACTTAATGAGAGCCGGAAGGTTGAAGCTCAGCTTTATTTAGTTGAGGACAACACCAGGGAGGGGCAGAAGCCGTTAGTAGGCCCTAACCACCATTTTTTTTTTTTAAAACCACTTAATGAGAGCCGGAAGGTTGAAGCTCAGCTTTATTTAGTTGAGGACAACACCAGGGAGGGGCAGAAGCCGTTAGTAGGCCCTAACCACCATTTTTTTTTTTAAAACCACTTAATGAGAGCCGGAAGGTTGAAGCTCAGCTTTATTTAGTTGAGGACAACACCAGGGAGGGGCAGAAGCCGTTAGTAGGCCCTAACCACCATTTTTTTTTTTAAAACCACTTAATGAGAGCCGGAAGGTTGAAGCTCAGCTTTATTTAGTTGAGGACAACACCAGGGAGGGGCAGAAGCCGTTAGTAGGCCCTAACCACCTTTTTTTTTTTTAAAACCACTTAATGAGAGCCGGAAGGTTGAAGCTCAGCTTTATTTAGTTGAGGACAACACCAGGGAGGGGCAGAAGCCGTTAGTAGGCCCTAACCACCATTTTTTTTTTTTAAAACCACTTAATGAGAGCCGGAAGGTTGAAGCTCAGCTTTATTTAGTTGAGGACAACACCAGGGAGGGGCAGAAGCCGTTAGTAGGCCCTAACCACCATTTTTTTTTTTAAAACCACTTAATGAGAGCCGGAAGGTTGAAGCTCAGCTTTATTTAGTTGAGGACAACACCAGGGAGGGGCAGAAGCCGTTAGTAGGCCCTAACCACCATTTTTTTTTTTAAAACCACTTAATGAGAGCCGGAAGGTTGAAGCTCAGCTTTATTTAGTTGAGGACAACACCAGGCAGGGGCACACAGACAGACACCTTTAGTAGGCCGGAAAAGCCTATTGCATTTTTCAAAATGGTAATTTGGAGCAGAAGGTTGAAGCTCAGCTTTATTTAGTTGAGGGCAACACCAGGGAGGGGCAGAAGCCGTTAGTAGGCCCTAACCAAAGTTGAAGGCCAAATGCAGTTTAATTTCTGATACTATAGGCCGAAAGCCAGAAGGTGGAAGCTCCGATTTAGACAGTGGAGGACAATTTGAATTAGGGACTGCAGACAGACTTAGTAGGCTGTCCCCTGTGGACCATGCATCCACCACATTAACCCATTGCGCCGTAATGGACACGTAATCTTCCGTGGCCATGCCTACAGGTCCATGCGTCTGTTGTCAGGTGCACCTTTGTACTCACAGATTGCCAGAGTGCATGGACAATGCGGTCTTCTACATGCTGGTGGAGGGTTGGGATGGCTTTTCTCGCAAAAGAAGTGTCGACTGGTTAGCTTGTAGCGTGGTACAGCGTAGTCCATCATGGCCTTATTAATAGTAAATAAAATATATAACTAGGCTCTATGAACTTTTAAATAGGTTCCAGGGGTACACGGGCAGCATTGGTGTGGTCAGTGGAGGAGTATTGCAAGTAGGGGCTGCAGACAGGCTATCAAAGGCCTAAAATAACAAACAGTAGGCAGTCATGGCAGTTTTACATCGGTTACATGGATACACAGGCAGGCACTCCAGGCAGCATTGTGGTCAGTGGAGGAGTATTGCAAGTAGGGGCCGCAGACAGGCTATCAAAGGCCTAAAATAACAAACAATAGGCTCATGGCAGTTTTACAGCGGTTACATGGATACACGGGCAGGCAACTTGGTGGTGGTGAGTGGAGGAGTATTTAAAGTAGGGACCGCAGACAGGCTTCAAAGGCCTAACATAAGAAAATGGGCTGGCTGTAGGCACTTTATAATTGGTTCCAGGGGTACACGGGCAGCAGTGGTCTGGTCAGTGGAGGAGTATTTAAAGTAGGGACCGCAGACAGGCTATCAAAGGCCTAAAATAACAAACAATAGGCTTATGGCAGTTTTACAGCGGTTACATGGATACACGGGCAGGCAGCTTGGTGGTCAGTGGAGGAGTATTTAAAGTAGGGACCGCAGACAGGCTATCAAAGGCCTAACATAACAAACAATAGGCTCATGGCAGTTTTACAGCGGTTACATGGATACACGGGCAGGCAGCTTGGTGGTGGTGAGTGGAGGAGTATTTAAAGTAGGGACCGCAGACAGGCTATCAAAGGCCTAAAATAACAAACAATAGGCTCATGGCAGTTTTACAGCGGTTACATGGATACACGGGCAGGCAGCTTGGTGGTCAGTGGAGGAGTATTTAAAGTAGGGACCGCAGACAGGCTTCAAAGGCCTAACATAAGAAAATGGGCTGGCTGTAGGCACTTTATAATTGGTTCCAGGGGTACACGGGCAGCAGTGGTCTGGTCAGTGGAGGACTAGTGGAAGGAGGGACCGCAGACAGGCTTCAAAGGCCTAAAATAACAAACAATAGGCTCATGGCAGTTTTACAGCGGTTACATGGATACACGGGCAGGCAGCTTGGTGGTCAGTGGAGGAGTATTTAAAGTAGGGACCGCAGACAGGCTTCAAAGGCCTAACATAAGAAAATGGGCTGGCTGTAGGCACTTTATAATTGGTTCCAGGGGTACACGGGCAGCAGTGGTCTGGTCAGTGGAGGACTAGTGGAAGGAGGGACCGCAGACAGGCTTCAAAGGCCTAAAATAACAAACAATAGGCTCATGGCAGTTTTACAGCGGTTACATGGATACACGGGCAGGCAGCTTGGTGGTGGTGAGTGGAGGAGTATTTAAAGTAGGGACCGCAGACAGGCTATCAAAGGCCTAAAATAACAAACAATAGGCTCATGGCAGTTTTACAGCGGTTACATGGATACACGGGCAGGCAGCTTGGTGGTCAGTGGAGGAGTATTTAAAGTAGGGACCGCAGACAGGCTTCAAAGGCCTAACATAAGAAAATGGGCTGGCTGTAGGCACTTTATAATTGGTTCCAGGGGTACACGGGCAGCAGTGGTCTGGTCAGTGGAGGACTAGTGGAAGGAGGGACCGCAGACAGGCTTCAAAGGCCTAAAATAACAAACAATAGGCTCATGGCAGTTTTACAGCGGTTACATGGATACACGGGCAGGCAGCTTGGTGGTCAGTGGAGGAGTATTTAAAGTAGGGACCGCAGACAGGCTTCAAAGGCCTAACATAAGAAAATGGGCTGGCTGTAGGCACTTTATAATTGGTTCCAGGGGTACACGGGCAGCAGTGGTCTGGTCAGTGGAGGACTAGTGGAAGGAGGGGCTGCAGACAGGCTATCAAAGGCCTAAAATAACAAACAGTAGGCAGTCATGGCAGTTTTACATCGGTTACATGGATACACAGGCAGGCACTCCAGGCAGCATTGTGGTCAGTGGAGGAGTATTGCAAGTAGGGGCCGCAGACAGGCTATCAAAGGCCTAAAATAACAAACAATAGGCTCATGGCAGTTTTACAGCGGTTACATGGATACACGGGCAGGCAGCTTGGTGGTCAGTGGAGGAGTATTTAAAGTAGGGACCGCAGACAGGCTTCAAAGGCCTAACATAAGAAAATGGGCTGGCTGTAGGCACTTTATAATTGGTTCCAGGGGTACACGGGCAGCAGTGGTCTGGTCAGTGGAGGAGTATTTAAAGTAGGGACCGCAGACAGGCTATCAAAGGCCTAAACTAACAAACAATAGGCTTATGGCAGTTTTACAGCGGTTACATGGATACACGGGCAGGCAGCTTGGTGGTGGTGAGTGGAGGAGTATTTAAAGTAGGGACCGCAGACAGGCTATCAAAGGCCTAAAATAACAAACAATAGGCTTATGGCAGTTTTACAGCGGTTACATGGATACACGGGCAGGCAGCTTGGTGGTCAGTGGAGGAGTATTTAAAGTAGGGACCGCAGACAGGCTATCAAAGGCCTAAAATAACAAACAATAGGCTCATGGCAGCTTTACAGCGGTTACATGGATACACAGGCAGCTTGGTGGTGAGTGGAGGAGTAGTGCAAGGAGTGTCTGTCCCAGTACTCCCAAAATATAAATAGATGTTAATGTCTCGCAAAACAACCACAACAAAAAAAAAGGTGGCATACTTAGGTACAGGGGTGGGCTCATCTACTGAGTTTCTGACATAGTAATTTGGCAGTAACTATTTAATGGTGCCAATATAGGACACAGACACAGACTACTTTAAGTTGCATCATAGATGTCTACAAATTTGTATTGTCAGTGCCAGACATTGAATGATGTCAGCGAATAGACTAAAGATTGGTGGAGCTGTGCGACATAATTTTGCACGTGGTAGAGCACATTTTGAGCTGGGGTAGGGGGGAACTCTCTTGAGGCCGGCGGGACCGCCCCAGGGCCCCTCATGTTACAACGGTGTGTCTGACGTTGGGTGCGCACCACCACCGCCAGAGACACTACATTGTACTATGAGGGACCCAGTAGCAATGCCGTCAACCAAAAGCGAGCACACCCACCTCTTCAGACAAACAGCAGTCTCACGGGTGCTTGCGCCAAGTCGCGATACCACGGCCCCGTGTGGGGAGTTTTGCCATTTAGGGAGGTGTAAACATGTCGTATGCTGTACAATCAGCTGCAGCAAATTAGACATTAGAAAAGTAATTCACAGGCAAGAGCTTTTCATAGGAAAGCTAGGTGTCGGCCGGGCAAGGTGGGGCAAAAGATTTCGAAATCCAGTTGTGGTTCATTTTAATGAATGTTAGATCGTCAACATTTTGGGTAGCCAGACGAGTCCTTTTTTCGGTTAATATTGAACCTGCAGCACTGAATACTCTTTCTGATAGGACACTTGCTGCCGGGCAAGCAAGCTCCTGCAATGCATATTCTGCCAATTCTGGCCAGGTGTCTAATTTGGAGGCCCAGTAATCAAATGGGAATGACGGTTGAGGGAGAACATCGATAAGGGATGAAAAATAGTTAGTAACCATACTGGACAAATGTTGTCTCCTGTCACTTTCAATTGATGCAGCAGTACCTGTCCTGTCTGCGGTCATAGCAAAATCACTCCACAACCTGGTCAGAAAACCCCTCTGTCCAACGCCACTTCTGATGTGTGCACCCCTAACACTCCTAGTCTGCTGCCCCCTGGAGCTCGTGTGAGAACGATCACGTGCGCTGTGTGCTGGGAATGCCTGAAGCAAACGGTCAACAAGAGTTGATTGTTTGGTTGCTAATATTAGTTCCAAGTTCTCATGTGGCATAATATTTTGCAATTTGCCTTTATAGCGTGGATCAAGGAGGCAGGCCAACCAGTAATCGTCATCGTTCATCATTTTCGTAATGCGTGTGTCCCTTTTTAGGATACGTAAGGCATAATCCGCCATGTGGGCCAAAGTTCCAGTTGTCAAATCTCCAGTTGTGATTGGTTGAGGGGCAGTTGCAGGCAAATCTACGTCACTTGTGTCCCTCAAAAAACCAGAACCCGGCCGTGACACGCAACCAATTTCCTGTGCCCCCGGGAAAGGTTCGGCATTAAAAATATACTCATCCCCATCATCCTCCTCGTCCTCCACCTCCTCTTCGCCCGCTACCTCGTCCTGTACACTGCCCTGACCAGACAATGGCTGACTGTCATCAAGGCTTTCCTCTTCCTCTGGTGCAGACGCCTGCTCCTTTATGTGCGTCAAACTTTGCATCAGCAGACGCATTAGGGGGATGCTCATGCTTATTACGGCGTTGTCTGCACTAACCAGCCGTGTGCATTCCTCAAAACGCTGAAGGACTTGACACATGTCTTG
Source organism: Ranitomeya variabilis (assembly GCF_051348905.1). NCBI lineage: Eukaryota > Metazoa > Chordata > Amphibia > Anura > Dendrobatidae > Ranitomeya > Ranitomeya variabilis. The sequence continues at coordinate 114,185,286 of NC_135235.1, read as the reverse complement.
TATCTTAGACCACTGCACACCTGACAACTCCATGTCTGCCATCCTACTGCCTGCCCGTGTATCCTCCCACAAATAAATAACAGCACGCCTCTGTTCGCACAGTCTCTGAAGCATGTGCAGTGTTGAGTTCCACCTTGTTGCAACGTCTATGATTAGGCGATGCTGGGGAAGGTTCAAAGACCGCTGATAGGTCTGCATACGGCTGGCGTGTACAGGCGAACGTCGGATATGTGAGCAAAGTGCACGCACTTTGAGGAGCAGGTCGGAGAACCCAGGATAAGTTTTCAATAAGCACTGCACCACCAGGTTTAAGGTGTGAGCCAGGCAAGGAATGTGTTTCAGTTGGGAAAGGGAGATGGCAGCCATGAAATTCCTTCCGTTATCACTCACTACCTTGCCTGCCTCAAGATCTACTGTGCCCAGCCACGACTGCGTTTCTTGTTGCAAGAACTCGGACAGAACTTCCGCGGTGTGTCTGTTGTCGCCCAAGCACTTCATAGCCAATACAGCCTGCTGACGCTTGGCAGTAGCTGGCCCATAATGGGACAACTGGTGTGCAACAGTGTCATCTGCCGATGGAGTGGTTGGCAGACTGCGTTCTGTGGAAGAGCTGTAGCTTCTGCAGGAGGACGAGGAGGAGGAGGAGGAGGGGGTGCGAACGCCTACAGCCAACTGTTTCCTAGACCGTGGGCTAGGCACAACTGTCCCTAAATTGATGTCGCCTGTGGACCCTGCATCCACCACATTCACCCAGTGTGCCGTGATGGACACATAACGTCCCTGGCCATGCCTACTGGTCCATGCATCTGTAGTCAGGTGCACCTTTGTACTCACAGATTGCCTGAGTGCATGGACGATGCGCTGTTTAACATGCTGGTGCAGGGCTGGGATGGCTTTTCTGGAAAAAAAGTGTCGACTGGGTAGCTCGTATCGTGGTTCAGCGTACTCCATCAGGGCTTTGAAAGCTTCGCTTTCAACTAAGCGGTAGGGCATCATCTCTAACGAGATTAGTCTAGCTATGTGGGCGTTAAAACCCTGTGTACGCGGATGCGAGGATAAGTACTTCCTTTTTCTAACCAGAGTCTCATGTAGGGTGAGCTGGACTGGAGAGCTGGAGATCGTGGAACTTTCGGGTGTGCCGGTGTACATGGCAGACTGAGAGACGGTTGGAGACGGTATTGTTTCCGCCGGTGCCCTAGATGCAATATTTCCTCCTACAAAACTGGTGATTCCCTGACCCTGACTGCTTTTGGCTGGCAAAGAAACCTGCACAGATACTGCCGGTGGTGCGGAAAATGGTGGCCTTACAGTGACGGAAGGGATGTTGCATTGCTGACTAGCTTCATTGGCCGAGGGTGCTACAACCTTGAGGGACGTTTGGTAGTTAGTCCAGGCTTGAAAATGCATGGTGGTTAAGTGTCTATGCATGCAACTAGTATTTAGACTTTTCAGATTCTGACCTCTGCTTAAGCTAGTTGAACATTTTTGACAGATGACTTTGCGCTGATCAGTTGGATGTTGTTTAAAAAAATGCCAGACTGCACTCTTCCTAGACTCGGATCCCTTTTCAGGGATTGCAGACTGAGCTTTAACCGGATGGCAACGCTGTGCTCCAACAGGTTTTGGCTTTGACACGCGTTTTGGGCCAGATACGGGCCCGGCAGATGGAACCTGTTGCGATGTTGATGCCTGCTGCGGCCCCTCCTCCACCTCCGCTTCTGAACTACTGCCGCCTGCACCCTGTTCCCCCAATGGCTGCCAATCGGGGTCAATAACTGGGTCATCTATTACCTCCTCTTCGAGCTCGTGTGCAACTTCGTCTGTGTCACTGTGTCGGTCGGTGGTATAGCGTTCGTGGCGGGGCAACATAGTCTCATCAGGGTCTGATTGTGGATCTGTACCCTGAGAGGGCAATGTGGTGGTCTGAGTCAAAGGAGCAGCATAGTACTCTGGCTGTGGCTGTGCATCAGTGCACTCCATGTCAGAATCTACTTGTAATGGGCATGGCCTGTTAAATGTTTCACTTTCTAAGCCAGGGACGGTATGTGTAAAGAGCTCCATGGAGTGACCCGTTGTGTCGCCTGCTGCATCCTTCTCTCTTGTTGTAGTTTTTGCTGAGGAGGACAAGGAAGCGACTTGTCCCTGACCGTGAACATCCACAAGTGACGCGCTGCTTTTACATTTACCAGTTTCGGAAGAGGAGGCAAAAGAGCTAGAGGCTGAGTCTGCAATGTAAGCCAAAACTTGCTGTTGCTGCTCCGCCTTTAAAAGCGGTTTTCCTACTCCCAGAAAAGAGAGCGTTCGAGGCCTTGTGTAGCCTGACGACGAAACTGGCTCCACAGCTCCAGACTTAGGTGGAATATTTTTATCCCCACGACCACCTGATGCTCCACTACCACTACCATCATTACCAGCTGACAATGAACGCCCACGACGACCTCTTGCACCAGACTTCCTCATTGTTTTAAAATCTTAACCAAAGTAACTTTATTTGTTGCTGTCAAACAACTTACACGGTGAGCTATAACTTCAGTATGATTTCAATATCCCTTAACAGGTTGGTGAGACCACAAGGAAAATCAGGCACAATGTTACACACTCTGTTTTCTGTGGCACAAAATCACAGAGATGACACACACGCAGGACTGTCACTCAAGCACTAATGTCAATATTAATCTCCCACCTAATTTATGTATTTTTTTTTTTCAGGGAGACTTTGGAAACCAAATAATAAGAAAATAAATAAATAAATAAATAGGCTTTCTATAGCCCACTGAATGAGAGATAGCACACACAGCAGTGGCACACAAGCCCTGACTGAGGCCAATATTTTTCTCCCACTGATTGATGTAGTGTTTTTGTGTTGAGGTAGAATTTAGAACACAAATCACGGGAAAAATAAATAGGCTTTCTATGGCCCACTGAATGAAAGGGAGAGAGGTGGCACACCCAGGAGTCAAGACTGGCACACAAGCTGAAAGGGCAATATTACTCTCCCACTGTTTTTTTATGTATTTTTTGTTTTTTAAGGGAGACTTTAGAAACCCAATAATATTTAAAAAAATAAATAAATAGGCTTTCTATGGCCCACTGAATGAAAGGGAGAGAGGTGGCACACCCAGGAGTCAAGACTGGCACGCAAGCTGAAAGGGCAATATTACTCTCCCACTGTTTTTTGTATGTTTTTTTTTTTTTTTTCAGGGAGACTTTAGAAACCAAATAATATTAAAAAAACCAAAAAAAAAATAGCCTTTCTATGGCCCACTGAATGAGAGAGAGAGGTGGCACACCCAGGAGTCAAGACTGGCACACAAGCTGAAAGGGCAATATTACTCTCCCACTGTTTTTTTATGTATTTTTTGTTTTTTAAGGGAGACTTTAGAAACCCAATAATATTTAAAAAAATAAATAAATAGGCTTTCTATGGCCCACTGAATGAGAGGGAGAGAGGTGGCACACCCAGGAGTCAAGACTGGCACACAAGCTGAAAGGGCAATATTACTCTCCCACTGTTTTTTTAGGTATTTTTTTTTTTTCAGGGAGACTTTAGAAACCAAATAATATTAAAAAAAAATAAAAAATAAATAGGCTTTCTATAGCCCACTGAATGAGAGATAGCACACACAGCAGTGGCACACAAGCCCTGACTGAGGCCAATATTTTTCTCCCACTGATTGATGTAGTGTTTTTGTGTTGAGGTAGAATTTAGAACACAAATCACGGGAAAAATAAATAGGCTTTCTATGGCCCACTGAATGAAAGGGAGAGAGGTGGCACACCCAGGAGTCAAGACTGGCACACAAGCTGAAAGGGCAATATTACTCTCCCACTGTTTTTTTATGTATTTTTTGTTTTTTAAGGGAGACTTTAGAAACCCAATAATATTTTTTTAAAAAAATAAATAGGCTTTCTATGGCCCACTGAATGAAAGGGAGAGAGGTGGCACACCCAGGAGTCAAGACTGGCACACAAGCTGAAAGGGCAATATTACTCTCCCACTGTTTTTTGTATGTTTTTTTTTTTTTTTTTCAGGGAGACTTTAGAAACCAAATAATATTAAAAAAACCCCAAAAAAAATAGCCTTTCTATGGCCCACTGAATGAGAGAGAGAGGTGGCACACCCAGGAGTCAAGACTGGCACACAAGCTGAAAGGGCAATATTACTCTCCCACTGTTTTTTTATGTATTTTTTGTTTTTTAAGGGAGACTTTAGAAACCCAATAATATTTAAAAAAAAAATAAATAGGCTTTCTATGGCCCACTGAATGAGAGGGAGAGAGGTGGCACACCCAGGAGTCAAGACTGGCACACAAGCTGAAAGGGCAATATTACTCTCCCACTGTTTTTTTAGGTATTTTTTTTTTTTCAGGGAGACTTTAGAAACCAAATAATATTAAAAAAAAATAAAAAATAAATAGGCTTTCTATAGCCCACTGAATGAGAGATAGCACACACAGCAGTGGCACACAAGCCCTGACTGAGGCCAATATTTTTCTCCCACTGATTGATGTAGTGTTTTTGTGTTGAGGTAGAATTTAGAACACAAATCACGGGAAAAATAAATAGGCTTTCTATGGCCCACTGAATGAAAGGGAGAGAGGTGGCACACCCAGGAGTCAAGACTGGCACACAAGCTGAAAGGGCAATATTACTCTCCCACTGTTTTTTTATGTATTTTTTGTTTTTTAAGGGAGACTTTAGAAACCCAATAATATTTAAAAAAATAAATAAATAGGCTTTCTATGGCCCACTGAATGAAAGGGAGAGAGGTGGCACACCCAGGAGTCAAGACTGGCACACAAGCTGAAAGGGCAATATTACTCTCCCACTGTTTTTTGTATGTTTTTTTTTTTTTTTCAGGGAGACTTTAGAAACCAAATAATATTAAAAAAACAAAAAAAAAATAGCCTTTCTATGGCCCACTGAATGAGAGAGAGAGGTGGCACACCCAGGAGTCAAGACTGGCACACAAGCTGAAAGGGCAATATTACTCTCCCACTGTTTTTTTATGTATTTTTTGTTTTTTAAGGGAGACTTTAGAAACCCAATAATATTTAAAAAAAAAAAAAAATAGGCTTTCTATGGCCCACTGAATGAGAGGGAGAGAGGTGGCACACCCAGGAGTCAAGACTGGCACACAAGCTGAAAGGGCAATATTACTCTCCCACTGTTTTTTTATGTATTTTTTGTTTTTTAAGGGAGACTTTAGAAACCCAATAATATTTAAAAAAAAAAATAAATAGGCTTTCTATGGCCCACTGAATGAGAGGGAGAGAGGTGGCACACCCAGGAGTCAAGACTGGCACACAAGCTGAAAGGGCAATATTACTCTCCCACTGTTTTTTTAGGTTTTTTTTTTTTTTTCAGGGAGACTTTAGAAACCAAATAATATTAAAAAAAAAAAAAAAAAATAGGCTTGCTATAGCCCACTGAATGAGAGATAGCACACACAGCAGTGGCACACAAGCCCTGACTGAGGCCAATATTTTTCTCCCACTGATTGATGTAGTGTTTTTGTGTTGAGGTAGAATTTAGAACACAAATCACGGAAAAAATAAATAGGCTTTCTATGGCCCACTGAATGAAAGGGAGAGAGGTGGCACACACAGGAGTCAAGACTGGCACACAAGCTGAAAGGGCAATATTACTCTCACACTGTTTTTTTATGTATTTTTTGTTTTTTAAGGGAGACTTTAGAAACCCAATAATATTTAAAAAAAAAAATAAATAGGCTTTCTATGGCCCACTGAATGAGAGGGAGAGAGGTGGCACACCCAGGAGTCAAGACTGGCACACAAGCTGAAAGGGCAATATTACTCTCCCACTGTTTTTTTAGGTTTTTTTTTTTTTTTCAGGGAGACTTTAGAAACCAAATAATATTAAAAAAAAAAAAAAAAAAATAGGCTTGCTATAGCCCACTGAATGAGAGATAGCACACACAGCAGTGGCACACAAGCCCTGACTGAGGCCAATATTTTTCTCCCACTGATTGATGTAGTGTTTTTGTGTTGAGGTAGATTTTAGAACACAAATCACGGAAAAAATAAATAGGCTTTCTATGGCCCACTCAGTGAGAGATGGCACACACAGGGATGGCACTGTAGCAGAAATGCCAATCTTAATCTCCCACAAAAAAAAACAAAAAAAAAAAAAAAACTGTCCTACAATTACTATCTCCCTGCAGTAATGTAAGCCAGGTATGGCAGGCAGCAATAGGAGTGGACTGATGCACAAATTAAATAAAAAGTGTGGACAAACAAAAAAGATAGCTGTGCAGAAAGGAAGGAACAAGAGGATATGTGCTTTGAAAAAAGCAGTTGGTTTCCACAGTGGCGTACACACAGCAATACAGCTATCACGGAGCCTTCTAGGGCAGCCCAATGAGCTACAGCGCTGAGGGGAAAAAAAAAAAAAATAGCTTCCACTGTTCCTGCACACCGAAGGTGGTGTTGGACAGTGGAAATCGCTGCAGCACAAGCGGTTTGGTGGTTAGTGGACCCTGCCTAACGCTCTCCCTGCTTCTGACGAAGCGGCAGCAACCTGTCCCTAAGCTCAGATCAGCAGCAGTAAGATGGCGGTCGGCGGGAACGCCCCTTTATAGCCCCTGTGACGCCGCAGACAGCAAGCCAATCACTGCAATGCCCTTCTCTAAGATGGTGGGGACCAGGATCTATGTCATCACGCTGCCCACACTCTGCGTTCACCTTCATTGGCTGAGAAATGGCGCTTTTCGCGTCATTGAAACGCGACTTTGGCGCGAAAGTCGCGTACCGCATGGCCGACAAGCACAGGGGTCGGATCGGGTTTCATGAGACGCCGACTTAGCCAAAAGTCGGCGACTTATGAAAATGATCGACCCGTTTCGCTCAACCCTAGCTGCCAGGAACAGGTTTGCAAAGACGCATGCCACCGGAGTACCCATTGCGGTACCTGTCTTCTGGCAATACCATTTATCCAGAAATTTAAATGTGTTGTTAGACAATACGAAATTCAAACTATCAGTCACAAAAGATATAAAATCTTGATCTTTATCTGTGTTTGTTAAAATACTACGAATTGCTTCTATACCCGTATGCTGCGGAATTCTAGTGTATAGACTAGTGATATCTATGGAAGCTAAAGCAAAGGTTGGTTGCCACGTGAAACCTTTCAGAGCCAGGAGAAAATCCCCTGAATCTTTGATAAAAGACGGGATTATGGAGGCAATTTTGTATACACAGCCCCAAAAAAATCTGTCCTCACCCGAATATAAAGCCTTGAAAGATATACAAGGGTGGGAGGATGTTATAATTAGAAAAGCGGACAAAGGGGGCAATCTAGTGATTCTAGATAGGTCATATTATATAGAAGAAGCTCTATCCCAGTTGAATGACCTAAACACGTATCAGCCTCTGGAAAAAAATCCCACTAGCATCATCAAAGATAAATTAAGATCATTATTACGCAAATATGTGGAAAAAGGGACCATTTCCAAAAAAGTAGCGGAGAAATTAATACCAGATTCCCCTAGTTATCCAAATTGGTACAGCATTCCAAAAATTCACAAGGATGAAAAAAAACCTCCAGGGCGTCCTATCGTCTCTGGAATCAACTCCATAACAGAACCTTTGTCACAACTTCTCGATTGGTTATTGAAGCCTTTGTTATATGAAATCCCGTCTTTTATCAAAGATTCAGGGGATTTTCTCCTGGCTCTGAAAGGTTTCACGTGGCAACCAACCTTTGCTTTAGCTTCCATAGATATCACTAGTCTATACACTAGAATTCCGCAGCATACGGGTATAGAAGCAATTCGTAGTATTTTAACAAACACAGATAAAGATCAAGATTTTATATCTTTTGTGACTGATAGTTTGAATTTCGTATTGTCTAACAACACATTTAAATTTCTGGATAAATGGTATCGCCAGAAGACAGGTACCGCAATGGGTACTCCGGTGGCATGCGTCTTTGCAAACCTGTTCCTGGCAGCGTTTGAGGAGAGGCATGTCACCGGACCCCTAAACCCCTACTTGAAGCACATCCGTCTTTTCCTACGGTTTGCGGATGATATCTTCATTATTTGGGATGGGGGTGAAGCGACCTTCCAAAGCTTCATCAATTTTTTGAATAAAAACGATGAGAATATGAAATTCACATCATTGTATGGAGGTACTGAATTGGATTTCCTGGATGTGAAAGTGGAAATCAAAGATGGCTCAATAATAACAAGTGTTCACAGAAAAAACACAGCCACCAATAGCGTCTTGCATTTTAATAGTGCCCATCCACGTCACACTAAATCCAGTATTCCTTTCAGCCAGATGGTGAGATTAAGAAAAATAAATAATTGTGAGGACATTTACAAAAAACAAATTCTTGAGTTGAAAACGCGTTTTAAAACAAGAGGGTATCCGGAACACCTATTACATGCAGCCGAGACACGCGCGGCTACTCTCTCCCAAATAGATCTGTTAGAGAAGGGGAATAAGAAAAGTAAAAACAAAAAGAACAAAGAGGCACAGAAATGTAATAATAAAAATCGGAGATTTCCATTTATATTTAAACACACCCCCTTGGATAATCGAATACACGCGGTAATTCGCAAAAACTGGCATATTCTCCAAAAAGACGCAGATTTTGCAACTACTACCCCTCTCTTTTCATATAAGCGTTCAAAAAATATCGGGGATCTAATTGTAAAAAATCGGGTAGAAAAGCGCAATGTAAATTGGATGGACATACCTGCCTCACCTGGCAATCATAAGTGTGGAGATTGCAGTATGTGTGCTCTTCACAAAACAGACAATCCGTTAAAGATAGGAACATATCTCCACACAGTTAAAGATTTTATCACATGTAAGAGTAAGTTTATTGTGTATGCTATCTTCTGCCCCTGCAGTCGCTTTTATATAGGCAAAACGATAAGGCCTTTAATGGTGCGTTTTCGGGAACACTACAATTCAATCCTTACAGGAAAAGGCAGGGTACGTCTAGTTAAGCACATACAAGAATGTCATGCAGGCGACCCTAATGTTTTGAGGTTCGCCGGACTAGAAAAGGTGAATTTCCCCAAATATGGAGGGGATCACAATAGGCTTCTCTTACAGCGGGAAGCCAGGTGGATCCTGAGGACCAATGCACAAGGTCCTTGGGGTCTGAATGAGAAATTAGATATGTCGGTATTTATTTAAATGGGATATTCTAATGTTCATCCGTGTGGCTGCATGTCTGGCAAGTGCAGCTGGAGTAAGTTGTTGGTTTTATTTCACTGTGGTGTAAAAGTGTGTAAAATTATGTAAATTTTAAAGCTGTCTAAATCCCATAAAGGGAAATGACGTTGCAAGCCCACTTCACATGGACCCGTAGAAGCGCAAACGCGCGAAACGGCCGTTGTCCGTCTCGTCCCTGCACATCCCTGCTCCCCTCACAAGCCCAAGCCGTCTCTGTGCCACATCCTATCATGGATATGTGTGTTCAAATAAAGAACTGAAGAATTAGATGGGGTGAGTGCTGCAATTCTTTCTCTTTTTCATGCAAGTTTAATATCTGATACTAGAGGCCGAAAGCCAGAAGGTTGAAGCTCAGTTTTATTCAGTTGAGGAAAAACACCAGGGAGGGGCAGACACCGTTAGTAGGCCGTAACCAAAGTTGAAGGCCAAATGCAGTTTAATATCTGATACTATAGGCCGAAAGCCAGAAGGTTGAAGCTCAGCTTTATTCAGTTGAGGAAAAACACCAGGGAGGGGCAGACACCGTTAGTAGGCCGTAACCAAAGTTGAAGGCCAAATGCAGTTTAATATCTGATACTATAGGCCGAAAGCCAGAAGGTTGAAGCTCAGCTTTATTCAGTTGAGGAAAAACACCAGGGAGGGGCAGACACCGTTAGACACTACATTGTACTATGAGGGACCCAGTGGCAGTGCCGTCGACCAAAAGCGGGCACACCCACCTCTTCAGACAAACAGCACTGTAACGGGTGCTTGCGACAAGTGGCGAGACCACGGCCCCGTGGGGGGAGTTTTCCCATTGGGGGAGGTGTAAACATGTCGTATGCTGGACAAACAGCTGCTGCAAATTAAGAGATTGGAACACTCAGTAAGACCAGTCCACAAGCAAGACCTTTTTATTGGAAAGCTAAGTGTCAGCCGGGAAAGGTGGGGCAAAATAATTTGAAATCCAGGAGTGGTTCATTTTAATGAAGGTGAGATCATCCACATTTTGGGTAGCCAGACGAGTCCTTTTTTCGGTTAATATTGAACCAGCAGCACTGAATACTCTTTCTGATAGCACACTAGCTGCTGGGCAAGCAAGCTCCTGCAATGCATATTCTGCCAATTCAGGCCAGGTGTCTAATTTGGATGCCCAGTAATCAAATGGGAATGATGCTTGAGGGAGAACATCGATAAGGGATGAAAAATAGTTAGTAACCATACTGGACAAATGTTGTCTCCTGTCACTTTGAATAGATGCTGCAGTACCTGTCCTGTCTGCGGTCATTGCAAAATCACTCCACAACCTGGTCAGAAAACCCCTCTGTCCAACGCCACTTCTGATCTGTGCACCTCTAACACCTCTGCCCTGTAGCCCCCTGCAGCTTGTGTGAGAACCATCACCGGCGCTGTGTGCTGGGAATGCCTGAATCAAACGGTCTACAAGAGTTGCATGTTTGGTTGCTAATATTTGTTCAAGGTTCTCATGTGGCATAATATTTTGCAATTTGCCTTTATAGCGAGGGTCAAGGATGCAGGCCAACCAGTAATCGTGTCATCGCTCATCATTTTAATAATGCGTGTGTCCTTTTTGAGGACACGTAAGGCATAATCCGCCATGTGGGCCAAAGTTCCAGTTGTCAAATCTGCGGTTGTGCTGGTTTGAGGGGCAGTTACAGGCAAATCTACGTCACTTGTCTCCCTTAAAAAAACAGAACCCGGCCTTGCAACGCCACTAATTTCTGTTGGCCCAGGAGAAGCTTCCTCATTAAAAAAGTACTCATCCCCATCATCCTCCTCGTCCTCCTCCTCCTCTTCGCCCGCTACAGCGTCCTCTGCACGGCCCTGACCAGACAATGGCTGACTGTCATCTAGGCTTTCCTCTTCCTCGGCTGCAGACGCCTGCTCCTTTATGTGCGTCAAACTTTGCATCAGCAGACGCATTAGGGGGATGCTCATGCTTATTATGGCGTTGTCTGCACTAACCAGCCATGTGCATTCCTCAAAACACTGAAGGACTTGACACAGGTCTTGTAGCTTCGACCACTGCACACCTGACAACTCCATGTCTGCCATCCAACTGCCTGCCCGTGTATCCTCCCACAAATACATAACAGCACGCCTCTGTTCGCACACTCTCTGAAGCATGTGCAGTGTGGAGTTCCACCTTGTTGCAACGTCGATGATTAGGCGATGCTGAGGAAGGTTCAAAGAACGCTGATAGTTCTGCATACGGCTGGAGTGTACGGGCGAACGGCGGATATGCGAGCAAAGTCTGCGCACTTTGAGGAGCAGGTCGGGTAACCCCGGATAACTTTTCAGGAAGCACTGCACCACCAGGTTTAAGGTGTGAGCCAGGCAAGGAATGTGTTTCAGTTGGGAAAGGGCTATGGCAGCCATGAAATTCCTTCCGTTATCACTCACTACCTTGCCTGCTTCAAGATGTACAGTGCCCAGCCATGACTGAGTTTCTTGGTGCAAGAACTCGCACAGAACTTCCGCGGTGTGTCTGTTGTCGCCCAAACACTTCATTGCCAATACAGCCTGCTGACGTTTGCCACTAGCTGTCCCATAATGGCACACCTGGTGTGCAACAGTGGCAGCTGCGGATGGAGTGGATGTGCGACTGCGGTCTGTGGACGAGCTCTCGCTTCTGCAGGAGGAGGAGGAAGAGGAGGAGGGGGGCGAACGCCTACAGCCAACTCTTTCCTTGACCGTGGGCTAGGCAGAACTGTCCCAATATTGCTGTCCCCTGTGGACCCTGCATCCACCACATTCACCCAGTGTGCCGTGATGGACACGTAACGTCCCTGGCCATGCCTACTGGTCCATGCATCTGTTGTCAGGTGCACCTTTGCAGTCACAGACTGCCTGAGTGCATGGATGATGCGGTCTTTAACATGCTGTTGGAGGGCTGGGATGGCTTTTCTAGAAAAGAAGTGCCGACTGGGTAGCTCGTAGCGTGGCACAGCGTAATCCATCAGCGCTTTGAAAGCTTCCCTTTCAACTAACCGGTAGGGCATCATCTCTAATGAGATTAGTCTAGCAATGTGGGCGTTCAAACCCTGTGTACGCGGATGCGAGGATGAGTACTTCCTTTTCCTAACAAGAGTCTCATGTAGGGTGAGCTGGACTGGAGAGCTGGAGATCGTGGAACTAGCGGTGGTGCCGGTGGACATGGGTGACTGAGAGAGGGTTGGAGATGTTATTCTTGCCGGTGGCCTACATGCAGTGTTTCCTACTGCAAACCTGGTGATTCCCTGACTGCTTTGGCCTGGCGACGAAAGCTGCACACATACTGCAGGTGGTGCGGGAAATGGTGGGTTTACAGTGAGGGAAGGGATGTAGCGTTGCTGACTAGCTTCATTGGCCGAGGGTGCTGCAACCTTTAGGGATGTTTGGTAGTTAGTCCAGGCTTGCAAATGCATGGTGGATAAATGTCTATGCATGCAACTTGTATTTAGACTTTTAAGATTCTGACCTCTGCTTAAGGTAGTTGAACATTTTTGACAGATGACTTTGCGCTGATCATTTGGATGTTGTTTAAAAAAATACCAGACTGCACTCTTTCTACTATCGGATACCTTTTCAGGCATTGCAGACTGAGCTTCTTTAACCGGATGGCCACGCTGTCCTCCAACAGGTTTTGGTTTTGCCACGCGTTTTTGGCCAGATACGGGCCCGGTAGTTGGAACCTGTTTGGATGTTGATGCCTGCTGCGGCTCCTCCTCCTCCGCTTCAGAACTACTGCCGCCTGCACCCTGTTCCCCCAATGGCTGCCAATCGGGGTCAACAACTGGGTCATCTATGACCTCCTCTTCTATGTCGTGTGCAACTTCGTCTGTGTCACCGTGTATGCCGGTGGTATAGCGTTCGTGACGGGGCACCATAGTCTCCGCTGGGTTTGATTCTGCCTCAGTACACTGCGAGGGCAATGTTCTGGTCTGAGTCAAAGGAACAGCATAGTAATCTGGCTGTGGCTGTGCATCTGTGCACTCCATGTCCGATTCAACTTCTAATGGGCATGGCCTGTTAACTGTTTCACTGTCTAACCCAGGAACGGTATGTGTAAAGAGCTCCATGGAGTAAACTGTTCTGTCGACTGACGCATCCTTCACTGTTGTTCTGGGTGAAGGACACAAGGAAGCGACTTGTTCCTGACCGGGAGCATCCACTGACGATGCACTGCTCTGACATTTGGCACTTTCCGAGGAGGAGGCGAAAGAGCTAGAGGCAGAGTCAGCAATGAAAGCCAATACTTATTCCTCCTGCTCCGGCTTCAAAAGTGGTTTTCCTACTCCCAGAAAAGAGAGCGTTCGAGGCCTTGTGTAGCCAGACAACGAACCTGGCTCAACAACTCGAGACTTAGGTGCTGTACTGCTTTTACCACGACCACCTGATGCTCCACCACCACTACCATCATTACCAGCTGACAATGACCGCCCACGGCCACGACCTCTTCCACTAGACTTCCTCATTGTTTGCAAAATGTAACCAAAGTAACGGTATTTGTTACTGTAAAACAACTTATAAGGTGAACTCAAACTTCTGTTGGATTTATATATACCTTTATAGGTGCCTGACACTGAAAGGAAAATCACGCCCAATGTTACACACTAGGTTTTCTGTGCCCCAATAATTTGAGACAGATGACACACACAGGACCAGCACTCAAGCAGAAATGCCAATCTTAATCTCCCACTATTTTTTTTTTTTAGGGGAGAATTTAAAAAAAAAAAATAAATATTACACACTAGGTTTTCGGTGGCACACAATGAGAGACAGATGCCACACACAGGACTGGCACAGAGGCAGACTTGCCAATCTTTATCTCCCAGACTCCCACTCTTAATTTTTTTTTTACAGGGAGAATTTACCCCCCCCCAAAAAAAATGGCCCAGTGTTACACACTGGTTTTCGGTGGCACATGATGAGAGACAGATGCCACACACAGCAATGGCACAGAGGCAGACTTGCCAATATTTATCTCCCACTAATTATTTTTTTTTGAAAAGGAAGAATTTACTCAAAAAAAAAAAAAAAGGCCAAGTATTACACAGTGGTTTTCGGTGGCACACAATGAGAGACAGATGCCACGCACAGCATACAGCAATGGCACAGAGGCAGACTTGCCAATATTTATCTCCCACTAATTATTTTTTTTTTAAAAGGGAGAATTTACCCCCCCCCCCAAAAAAAATGGCCAAGTATTACACAGTGGTTTTCGGTGGCACACAATGAGAGACAGATGCCACACACAGCAATGGCACAGAGGCAGACTTGCCAATATTTATCTCCCACTAATTATTTTTTTTTTGAAAAGGGAGAATTTACCCCCCCCCCCAAAAAAAGGACAAGTATTACACAGTGGTTTTCGGTGGCACACAATGAGAGACAGATGACACACACAGCAATGGCACAGAGGCAGACTTGCCAATATTTATTTCCCACTAATTATTTTTTTTTTGAAAAGGGAGAATTTACCCCCCCAAAAAAAAGCCAAGTATTACACAGTGGTTTTCGGTGGCACACAATGAGAGACAGATGCCACACACAGCAATGGCACAGAGGCAGACTTGCCAATATTTATCTCCCACTAATTATTTTTTTTGAAAAAGGAGAATTTGTAAAAAAAAAAAAAAAATGGCCAAGTATTACACAGTGGTTTTCGGTGGCACACAATGAGAGACAGATGCCACACACAGCAATGGCACAGAGGCAGACTTGCCAATATTTATCTCCCACTAATTATTTTTTTTTGAAAAGGGTGAATTTACCCCCCCAAAAAAATGGCCAAGTATTACACAGTGGTTTTCGGTGGCACACAATGAGAGACAGATGCCACACACAGCAATGGCACAGAGGTAGACTTGCCAATATTTATCTCCCATTAATTATTTTTTTTTGAAAAGGGAGCATTTACCCCCCCAAAAAAAATGGCCAAGTATTACACAGTGGTTTTCGGTGGCACACAATGAGAGACAGATGCCACACACAGCAATGGCACAGAGGCAGACTTGCCAATATTTATCTCCCACTAATTATTTTTTTTTGAAAAGGGAGAATTTGTAAAAAAAAAAAAAAAAAATGGCCAAGTATTACACAGTGGTTTTCGGTGGCACACAATGAGAGACAGATGCCACACACAGCAATGGCACAGAGGCAGACTTGCCAATATTTATCTCCCACTAATTATTTTTTTTTGAAAAGGGAGAATTTACCCCCCCCCCAAAAAAAGGCCAAGTATTACACAGTGGTTTTCGGTGGCACACAATGAGAGACAGATGCCACACACAGCAATGGCACAGAGGCAGACTTGCCAATATTTATCTCCCACTAATTATTTTTTTTTTGAAAAGGGAGAATTTGTTAAAAAAAAAAAAAATGGCCAAGTATTACACAGTGGTTTTCGGTGGCACACAATGAGAGACAGATGCCACACACAGCAATGGCACAGAGGCAGACTTGCCAATATTTATCTCCCACTAATTATTTTTTTTTGAAAAGGGAGGATTTGTAAAAAAAAAAAAAAATGGCCAAGTATTACACAGTGGTTTTCGGTGGCACACAATGAGAGACAGATGCCACACACAGCAATGGAACAGAGGCAGACTTGCCAATATTTATGTCCCACTAATTATTTTTTTTGGAAAAGGGAGAATTTGTAAAAAAAAAAAAAAAATGGCCAAGTATTACACAGTGGTTTTCGGTGGCTGTGCTGAGGAAAAAAAAATGTAGCTTCCACTGTCCCTGCAAACAAAAGGTGGTGTTGGACAGTGGAAATCGCTACAGCACAAGCGGTTTGTGGCTTTATGTACCCTGCCTATCACTATCCCTGCTTCTGAAGAAGCGGCAGCAACCTCTCCCTACGCTCAGATCAGCAGCAGTAAGATGGCGGTCGGCGGGAACGCCCCTTTATAGCCCCTGTGATGCCGCAGAAAGCAAGCCAATCACTGCAATGCCCTTCTCTAAGATGGTGGGGACTGAGATCTATGTCATCACGCTGCCCACACTCTGCGTCCACCTTCATTGGCTGAGAAATGGCGCTTTTAGCGTCATTGAAACGCGACTTTGGCGCGAAAGTCGCGTACCGCATGGCAGACCCCACACAGGGATCGGCTCGGTTTCATGAGACGTCGACTTTGCCAAAAGTCGGCGACTTATGAAAATGAACGATCCGTTTCGCTCAACCCTAGGTGGGCGGAATGCCTGAGTGCAAAATCTCTGTCTGATGGTGAAACCACTGGCCCTTCCCCTGTGCTACATCATTCCCATTCTGCTGTCCAGGAAGGAGGCGCTGAGACCTCCAGTCCACAACCTGCAATTGCACTGACAACAGTCAGCAACCACATCCAGTTCATTGTTACAGCACAGCGTTCAGTTGTCCCTTGTCAGCATATATGTCTGTTCACAAATTTTTAGTTAGATAGGGTTTGTTGGGTCCAGCAGAAAAATATTCTGCTTTCCCACTGACTTGCATTGGATTCGTTATGCTGTATGAATGCACAGATATTAGAAATTATTCATGCTGTTTTTCCCGAATATGAATATTTCACTATTCGATCACCCCTAATCGTGACATTACACTAGAGTTTGTTTGAAAGAATCTTTATAACCATGAAAATAATTCTCTTCACTGGATGGCTAGCAGACCCCTTTCTGTTAGCAAAATGAAAGGATGAGTCAATATTACAATACCATATGAAAAAGTTATCTTTTACAATAGAGGTTACGAAGAAATATTTCGTAACTTCTAGGGTGCATGGTAGATGCACTTTCTACTTCAGACTTGGAGAGCTTGCAGTACGAGTAAAGTATTGTCATATTGTTACTTCAATAGCATTTTTTTTTCTTTCTTCTTCCTCCTCCTTGTATTTCATAACTTAAAATATTACCAAAGAATTTTCCTGTCGTATTGTGTATAACTTTGGTAACTTTAATTTAATCCAGATGTCACATTTTGGCAGAATTGAATATTTTATGTGGTCAAAGTACAAGCTTTTTACACTGCTCCTATGTCCTTATGCAATTTTTTACTTTTGTTCTTTATTTCATGGAAATTATACTTGCAATGAGTTAAATAAAAAGTTGGTTAAAAAATTGTAAGATAGGGCTTTAAAATGGGGATTTTATTTCTAACATGTTCACTGTATAGTTTCTTCTTCATTCCAGCGGCAATCATTGATGTGTTATCCATAGTGATTTCAATTCCATGGCCCATGATCAGAATACGTATTGCTCAAAGAAGAAAGTTGGCTATTCTAGAGGTCAGCAGAGCTAGAGTACATAAGAACTCATACTGTGGAGTCCTGTAGGTGCCTACTTAAAGTTACATGAAAGTCTGTTTTTTCCTCATTTGCTATAATGTTTAATTACAGCCTCACTGTACCGCTACTTGCCAGCACCTTCCAGAAGGTCATTATGAAGTCGATGTATATCAAGATACATTTCACTGCAGATACAGAAAATGATTGTAAACCTACAGTACAAGTAAACCATCAAAGAAGATAAAAGGAGATTGTTATAGGAATCCTGAGGCAGCTGAACCTGGTCACCTATTCTCCGTATAATGGCTCCTGAGGAAGGCCATAGGGCAATGTGT
The DNA here is from genome assembly GCF_051348905.1 of Ranitomeya variabilis. Lineage (NCBI taxonomy): Eukaryota > Metazoa > Chordata > Amphibia > Anura > Dendrobatidae > Ranitomeya > Ranitomeya variabilis. The sequence goes on along the minus strand of NC_135235.1, from coordinate 114,167,493 downwards.
ATTTTGTGTGACATCCCTTTCAAGTTTTTGAAACGTTTTGCTTTCTTTTGCTTTTTTACTTTAGTCCATGAGTCAGATAGTTGTTTTCTGTTATTATTGAAACCATCATTTAACCCCTTAATGACCAGGCCTGAAAGGGCCTTAATGACCTGTCATTTTTTTTTGTTTTTATCTTTCCACTTATCATTTGCCATAATTTTCTTTGTTTTGTTTTGTTCACTACATGGCTGCATGAAGCTGAATTTAGTTGTTTTTCCTGCTTACTATTTTTAATGTTCAGGTTTCACAAGATATAATCCGTTGAATGAAATATCCAGGTTATTAAGATCATATAGATACCTGTTATGTATAGGTTTTTTTTTTATATTTTTATGCAACTTTTTACTTGTTATCACTTTTAATTTTAATTTCTTATCATATGTATGTATAGGTGTTTCTACATAATTCTTTTCCCCAAGATATCATCAAAGATCTTTGGGGAACTTTTTTATTTCATTAATCATTTTTTCCACTTTAACTGGGACATTCATAGGAGACCCAGTTACAGGAAGAAATGGCATAGTACAGTGACATAAGTGTAATGAACATGACACACTCACAAGAGTAGCAAGAATACGGAAAATCTATTACACAGAGAAGCCACACCCACATCCTGCTGGTCCATGAACAGACTAGACAATCCTTAGCAGCATAACTAAAAACACCCCTTTGGCCTCATTCCCTAAAAGGCCATCGTACCTCCTGATGAAATAGATTGGAGGCCGCTACACACTGTTAACAAGGGGAGAGGAAAGTGTGCATGTGGACACTAAAAACTAAGGAGTACCAAAAATAAATGAAACAAGAATAACTTCCCAGAAGCCTAACAGTGGTCAAAGGAAAAGGTGCTGGAAAGGTAGACATTCAACAGGAATACAAATGGTGTTTGCCCAGAAGGGAATATTCTGTAACTGAAGGGCTGGAACTCCTTAGCACAAGTCCACCTAGAAGTATAGCCAACAAGGAAGTGCAGTGAAGGGTGAACATATAAAATGAAGAAAAAGGGAAAAAAATGATCATCTCACCATTGTAGATAGAGGGAATACGGAATCCAAGTGTTGATGCACAGAAAGAGCAGGGCTAGCATCCCGGTTGTAGGAACAACAGGATACTTTTATTAAATGCATGCATACCTATGGGCATACATTTTCATTCTGATCTTATGTTTCTTTATTGAGTCTATGTCTTCTTACCATTAACTGATTGTCAAAAAAAAGTTGTTAAATTTTGTTTCTTTCCATCTGTTTTCATGCAGTCCCGCCCACACCCATCAAGGACACCACGTGTTGACTCCATGATTGGATGAATCAGCCATTTTCTATGTATTTATATCTATTGGTTTATTTGTCTCTTTATACCTATGACTAATAACATTTCTGTCTGAAATGCATAAGGTTCTGTATCCTCATTTTTTCCCATCATCCGCCCCCTTTCTTATAATTTGTGTCACACTAATATTTTACTACTTTATTAAAGATTTCCATTTTTATTAAAAAAATGCTGGTGCTGGAATACTTTGTTTTTTTTATGAACATATAAAACTCCACTCAGAAAGAGATAGAGCAAACCTAAACAGGAAAATGAGAAACACCTGGAGAATAGCAAACAATGAAAACAAAGACAAGAGAAACCATCAGAATTTGGACAGGGAAGAAAAGGCAATAGCAGAAAGGGGAACTGACCATGTTGCAACAGGTCGCTGGATCGAATCCCTAAACCTAGCCATGACAATAAGTTACTGGCACAGCTATCTGGATCTATTAGGACCCAGCAGACATCCTGTGAACATGTGATTGCCAGGTTATTCAAAAACAATGACAGTGTCAATGCTCTTGCGCACTATATAGCGCTCATTGACTGCTATGAAGCCATCAAAATTGAAGATGGTAAAGCACTGTCTCTGTCTTCTCACCAGGGTTCCCTGGCATGAGAGCTGGAGATTCAATCTTCTACTGCTAATTACAAAAGCAGGAGCTTTAAAAGACATAAATTTACAATAGAGCAGGATTAAAGCTAAGTGTTAAGCACCATACCGTTATGATATGACACTTGATCCTTTATGAAGTTAAGGGGTTTGTAAGTAATCTCTTAATGATGCCTCATTGAATTTAAGCAGTGGACAAACCTGTGTTAAATGGATTGTTCCGTCCAAATCGATAAGTCAGCAGTCACTCTGTGTTATGTCACTCTTAAATTCGAACATAAAGATTTATAATCTCAGAAAGGCTTCTCAAAATTATGCCCTCCTTAATACATTCAGACCAAGTTGGATCCATTAAAGGGAGGCAAGCCTCTGACAGCACAAGAAGAATACTAAATTTAATTTTACATGTAGAAAAGCAAAAAATTCCTTCTGTATTACTATCTCTTGATGCCGAAAAGGTGTTTGACAGAATTAATTAGGATTATATGGTAGCCAAATTAGATATTCATGGACAAATCTTGAAATCTTTTATGGCCTTATACTCTTGTCCTTCTGCAAAAGTTAAAGTGAAAAATATATTATCTAACTCTTTTTATATCCTCACCCTTATTCACCCTAATCATGGAACCTTTTGCCGAAACCATTAGAATAAATGACTTAAAAAATGGAATACCTGTAACTTTAGGTAACATAAAATGAGTCTATTCGTGGATGACGGGCTAATCTTTACCACTGACCCCGCCAATTCATTGAGAATTATTACTTCTACTATAAAAGACTTCTCTGTAGTTTCATACTATAAAATAAATGATACAAAAATCTACAATTTTAAGCTTTTTCATAGACCACATAACCAAAAAACTGATAGAAAAAGAATTTCCCCATAACTGTGAAAAACATCATATCCCATATTTAGGAATTATAATTACCAATTCTTTACGTAAGGTACTAGATGAAAATCTGAATCTCCTACAAAAACAGATTAAAATAAAATTGACAATTTTGAAATACCTAATGGCTTAGTAGGATTGTCTTATGTAAAATGATAATCCTACTAAAACTTCACTATATGCAGTATTTAGAACTGTTCCAATTTAGATTCCAGATATATGGATTAAGAACTTCCATACGCAAACGTCAACATTTATTTGCAATAAAAAATCACCAAGAGTAGCCAAATCACTACTATGTAAGAACAAAAGAAATTGAGGCATTGGTCTCTCAAATCTATAAGCCTACTCCGAGGCTAATATCATAATTCAGAGCAGGAAATGGCTTATGGATGAAGCCAAAACCATCTGGAAAGGAATGGCAAAATCTTACAATGGGGACAATGAGAATTCTCCCTTAGACGCTCTTATTGTTGCAAATTTGCTAGACCAATCTCTCCCGCTAACAGAGAATATACTAATAAAATCTACAATTATGACCTGGAGTAAATTATATAACATTTCTTACAATAACCAAATTAGTTACCCATTAGAAAAACTTTCTTTATTTATATTTCGCACTGCCCTTCCTGACTTCCTTATAGATGAATGGAGAAAGAATGGTATAACAAATTGTTTGGCTTTATTTACCGGACCTAAAAAAGATTCAGTCATATTTTTTCTATCCTTGACTCTATCGTACAACCTTCCAAAAAAGGAAATATATAACATTTTAGAAATAAGGAAATATATTAGCGGGAAATTCTCTCTCCCAAGAGTTATTATATGTAATACTTTTCCAGGAATGAACAGACAGTTATTTGCAGTGCCCCATGTTAAATGATATAACTTACAAAAAATACAAACAAACAAACAAGATTTTTCACAAGCAGCATCACATCTGTCTGCGGGCTTTATCTGGTATTACAGCTCAGTCTCATTCAAAAACAGGGGTTTACCTGGAGTAGAAATAAACAAATGAAGGATGAAAGTGTCATAAATAAATTCATATATACCTTTATTAGCAAATCAAACTTTTGTGTAGTGATTTACATCAAGATGGCTGCCATCTTGTTAAGCTGAAATTTATCCTACAATTCCTATGAGCATGTGCTGGAAGACGTTCTTTCAATGGATATTCTGATAAAATGCTGGAGAGACCAGAGGTACTACAGTTGGAAGAAGCTGCTCACTTTGCTGTCTACCCTGTTTACCTGATCTAATACTCAAGGTACAAGGATTACTGAGGTAAGAAGAGGTTGCTCACACTGCTGTTTAGCATGTCTATCTAATCTAATACTGAGGATATAAGCAAAAAAGAGGTTTGGATGCATCTAAGCACCTACTTACAGATTTCATGATATAGTGCAAAGAGAGTTGCTGTAAGAGATGGTGTGTGGTTGTGTAGCTAAATATTGTAGCTAAATATTGTTAATAGATAGGGACGATGTTAGTATGATGAAGACTCAAATGCTCATGTGGTCATCAATATTATACTATGTTAGTATGATAACCCCTTAGTGAGCAAGTAAAATTTTTGAAATCTGCCCAGTGTCACTTTATGTGGTAATAACTCTGGAATTCTTCAATATATCTCACTGATTTTGAGAATGTTTTTTCGGGACATATTGAACATTATGATAATGGTAAATTGATGTCGATATTTTCTGCATTTATTTATACAAATATTAGAAATTTTACAAAAATTTAAAAAAAATTGCAATTTTCAAACTTTGAGCGATTATCCCTTTAATCCAGATGGTCATACCACACAAAAACATTAATAAATAACATTTCCATCATGTCTGCTTTACAACAGCACCATTTGTAAAATGTTTTATTTTGTTCGCGTTTTACAAGGTTTAAAAATGTAGCTGTAATTTTTCATTTTTTCAAGGAAATGTACAAAACTTATTTTTTGGGGTGACCTATTAAGTTTTGAAGTGATTTTGGGGGTCTTATATATTGGAAACCCCCAACAGTGATACCATTTTCAAAATGGCGCCCCTCAACGTATTCAAAATTGCTTTCATGTAGTTTATTAACCCTTCAGGACCCAAGTCACACTGGACAGACAAGGAGCCGCCACTGAGGTACAGGTGCAGAGCCACAGGGGCAGTACAGATACAGAGCCGCAGGTGCGGTACAGATGCAGAGCCACAGGGGCGGTACAGATACAGAGCTGCAGGTGGGGTACAGATGCAGAGTTTAAGGCAGATGCGGTCAAGCATAGGATAATAACTAGAACAGTACACACAGGACAGAAAGGATATACAGCTGCATGTTTTGAACAGCTAACATGTGACTGCAATAGGAGCTGGCGGAATCGCGATCCACCTGCACCTATTAACTAGTTAAATGCCGCTGTCAAACTCTGACAGAGGCATTTAACAAGTGCTTCCGGCCCTTTGGCTGGAAATGCGGGCACCGGTGACCCCCATCACATGACCAGGGGTCATCGGTGCATCGGCATAACAACCAGAGATCTCCTGCAGACCTCTATGGTTGTTGATGCCAGATTGCTATGAGCGCCACCCTGTGGACGGCGCTCACAGCAATGCTGTACTTCTACTACATAGGGGCGATCTGAGCATCGCTCCTGTGTAGCGGAGCTGATCAGGCTATGCCAGCTTCTAGCCTCCCATGGAGGCTATTGAAGCATGGCAGAAGTTAAAAAAAAAATTTTTTAAAATATGAAAAAAATAAAAAAGTTCAAATCACCCCTTTCTGCCCCATTCAAAATAAAACAATAAAAAAATAAAACCTACACATATTTGGTATCGCCGTGTTCAGAATCGCCCGATCTATCAATAATAAAAAGGGATTAACCTGATCGCTAAACTGCATAGTGAGAAGAAAAATTCAAAACGCCAGAATTACGTTTTTTTGGTTGCCGCAACATTGCATTAAAATGCAATAACGGACGATCAAAAGAACTTATCTACACCAAAAAGATATCATTAAAAATGTCAGCTCGGCAAATAAAAAATAAGCCCTCTCCCAACCCGAGATCACGAAAAATGGAGACGCTATGGATCTCGGTAAATCTGATCTTTAGTAGGTAAAGGGATTTAAAACATCAGTACTATAACAGACAGCAGCCGTTCAAGGAAATCTGATTACTTATACATAGTGATGAGCGATACCTTCCGATATCTGGAAATATCTGATCGGATTGGATTGGATCGGACCGATACCCCAAAAATATCGGATATCGCCGATTCCGATACCGGAAACCAATGCAAGTCAATGGGACACAAATAACGGAATGAAAATAAACCCTTTCTTTACTTGCACATCCAGTTCGGGAGGGGGGAAGAGTGTGGGTGGAGACTGTGCGTGTCTGTGTGTGCGGTCGGGGTCTGTACGGGACTCTCGGGGGTCTGTGCGGGCCTGCCGGGGGTATGTGAGGGTCTCTTGGGGGTATGTGCGGGCCTGTACGGGCCTCTCGGGGGTCTGTGCGGGCCTTCCGGGGCCTGTATGGGCCTCTTGGGGGTCTGTGCGGGTCTGCCGGGGGTCTGTACGGGCCTCTCGGGGGTATATGCGGCCTGCCAGGGCCTGTACGGGCTTCTTGGGGGTATGTGCGGGCCTGCCAGGGCCTTACGGGCCTCTCGGGGGTCTGTGCGGGCCTGCCAGGGGTCTGTACGGGCCTCTCGGGGGTATATGTGGCCTGCCAGGGCCTGTACGGGCCTCTCGGGGGTCTGTGCGGGCCTCTCAGGGGTCTGTGCGGGCCTGCCAGGGGTCTGTATGGGCCTCTTGGGGGGTCTGTGCGGGCTGCCGGGGTCTGTGCGGGTGTGTGCAGGCATCGTCCGATGGGACTACAAGTTCCATCGGGCTATGCCTGCTACAATGACAGTGATTGACACATTAGCCAATGATGGGACAGTAGTAGTCCCATCATCCGGCTAATGTGTTGAATGTAAAAAAAACAACACATACATACTACATACAACATACTACATACATATTACATACATACAACATACTACATATACATACATACTTTATACAACATACATACATACTACATACATACTACAAACATACATACATACATACAACATACATACATACTACATACATACAACAAACATACTACATACATACTACATACATGCAACATATATATTACATACATACTACATACAACACACTACATACATACTACATACATACATACTACATATATACTACATACAACATACATACAACATACATACATACTACATACATATTACATACATACAACATACATACATGCATACAACATACTACATACATGCAACATACATACTGCATACATACAACATACTACATACTACATACAAACTACATACATACAACATACTACATACAACATACATACATACTACATACATGCATAAATACTACATACATACTGCATACATACATACAACATACTACATACATACAGCATACATACATACTACATACATACTACATACAACATACCACATACATACAACATACATACATACTACATACATATTACATACATACAACATACATACATGCATACAACATACTACATACATACAACATACATACTGCATACATACAACATACTACATACAACATACATCCATACAACATGCATACAACATACTACAAACATACATACTACATACATACAACATACATACATACAACATACCATATACATACAACATACATACTACATACATACTACATACATACTGCATACATACTACATACAATACATTCATACATTAAATACAATACATACAGACATACAGTACATATAACATAGATTACATACTCACCATCACTTGTCACTTTGTTCCCCGAAGCCAGTGTCATCTGTAAAAAATATTAAATTAACAAACAAACAATATACTCCCTGATCTTCAGAAATCCACGAGTGTCCCACGACGATCTCCCATGGAGCACAGCAGCATCAGCTGATGCGACCGCTCTCTAGGGGCTCCAGGAGTACAACGATGGGAGGAAGGTATCCTTCCGCACTGTAGTCCTCCGCCGCTGTAAAAAAATAGTCCCTAGTCTCACTTTTGGCATTGCTGTGTGAAAAAGTTCCCACGCAGCTTTTCCCATAAAGTGAGACCAGTGAACTATAGTAACCTCTCAGTGATGCACTGCAGGAGCCATTGTCTCCTGTCTGTGTCACTGAGGGTCCTATAAAGCAGTGACATCACCCAATGTCACTGTTCTATAGGGGAGATCATCGTGGGACACTTGTTATTAATTGGACTGCGTCGGACAGGGAGTATACGGTTTATTATTTTACATTTTTTGCAGGCGCTGAAGTATGGTAAGTATGGTGAAATTAAGAATAATAAAATACTTTTTTCTGGCTGTGTCTTTATTTTGTTTTTAACTCGTTCTCTACTGTAGGATTAATAATGGATAGGCGTCTTATTGACGACTCTCCATTATTAACCCGGCTTAATGTCACCTTACAATAGCAAGGTGACATTAACCCCTTATTAGCCCATATCCCACTGCTACATGGGAGTGGGAAGAGAGAGGCTAAGTGCCGGAATTGGCGCATGTTACAGATGCACAATTTCTGGGGCAGCTGCGGACTGATATTTGTAGCCAGGGGGGCCAATATCCATGACCCCACATCATTTTTTGGGGGGTCCCCCTATTTTAATAGCCAGTAAAGGCTACGCAGACAGCTGCGGGCTGATATTCATAGCCTTGGAGGGGCCATGGGTATTACCCCCTTCCCAAGCTGCAAATATTGGCCCCTGGCCATCGGCTTTCCCCCTCTGGTGCAGAAAATTGCGCGGGTGATGTCACTGCTCTATAGGACCCTCAGTGACACACTGACAGGAGACAATGGCTCCTGCAGTGCATCACTGAGAGGTTACTGTAGTTCACTGGTCTCACTTTATGGCAAAAGCTGCATGGGAACTTTCTCACACAGCAATGCCAAAAGTGAGACTAGGGACTATTTTTTTTACAGCGGCGGAGGACTACAGTGTGGAAGGATACCTTCCTCCACTCATTGTATTCCTGGAGCCCCTAGAGAGTGGTCGCATCAGCTGATGCTGCTGTTCTCCACAAGAGATCATCGTGGGACACTCGTGGATTTCTGCGGATCAGGGAGTATATTGTTTGTTATTTTAATATTTTTTACAGATGACACTGGCTTCGGGGAACAAAGTGACAAGTGATGGTGAGTATGTACTTTGTTATATGTACTGTATGTCTATATGTATGTATTGTATGTAATGTATGAATGTATTGTATGTAGTATGTATGTACGTATGTAGTATGTATGTGCGTATGTAGTATGTATGTAGTATGTATGTATGTAGTATGTTGTATCTATGTTGTATGTAGTATGTATGTAGCCTGTATGTATGTAGTATGTATGTAGTATGTTGTATGTAGTATGTATGTAGTATGTATGTATGTATGTTGTGTGTATGTAGTATGGATGTAGTATGGATGTAGTATGTACAGTATGTATGCAGTATGTACAGTATGTATGTAGTATGTATGTAGTATGTATGTATGTATGTAGTATGTATGTATGTATGTTGTATGCATGTAGTATAGATGTAGTATGTATGTAGTATGTATGTAGTATGTACAGCATGTATGTTGTATGTATGTATGTTGTATGTATGTGGTTTTTTTTTACATTCAACACATTAGCCGGATGATGGGACTACTACTGTCCCATCATTGGCTAATGTGTCAATCACGGTCATTGTAGCAGGCATAGCCCAATGGGACTTGTAGTCCCATCGGACGATGCCTGCACATAGACACAAAGACCCCCAGCAGCCCGCACAGACCCCCGAGAGGCCCGTACAGACCCTCGGCAGCACGTACAGACCCCTGGCAGGCCATCACAGACCCCGGACAGGCCCGTATAGACCCCTGATAGCACGCAAAGACCCCCCGAGAGGCCCGTGCAGACCCCCGACAGCACACACAGACCCCTGAGAGGCCCGTACAGACCCCCGGCAGGCCCGCACAGACCCCCGAGAGGCCCGCACAGACACCGCCCGCACACAGACATGCAGTCTCCGCCACGCACTGCCCACCACCGACATCATTTCAGCAGCCAATCACAGCCATGCCATTAGTTAACATGGCTAACATGCCTAACAGGATGTGCCCACACTACTTAGGATCCTCATTGGCTGAATAGAATAAAACTGGATCATTGCAATATGGGAACTTCCGATTCCGGTATTCGATATTGCAAAAGTATCAGAACTCCGATACAGTGAATATCGGCTGATACCTGATATTTGCAGTATCGGAATGCTCAACACTACTTATACATAATGATTCACGCTGTCAACACATCTGAGTTGTTACAAGTAAAGGGCACATTAAACCATTAAACTGATGTGAAAACCTAAAGGTACCGTCACACTAAGCGACGCTGCAGCGATACAGACAACGATGCCGATCGCTGCAGCATGGCTGTTTGATCGCTGGAGAGCTGTCACACAGACCGCTCTCCAGCGACCAGCGATGCCGAGGACCCTGGGTAACCAGGGTAAACATCGGGTTACTAAGCGCAGGGCCGCGCTTAGTAACCCGATGTTTACCCTGGTTACCAGCGTAAAATGTAAAAAAAACAAACAGTACATACTTACATTCGCGTCCCCCGGCGTCCGCTTCCTGCACTGACTGAGCGCCGGCCCTAACAGCAGAGCGGTGACGTCACCGCTGTGCTGTGCTTTCACTTTCACTTTGCGGCGCTCAGTCAGTGTGGGAAGCGGACGCCGGGGGACGCGAAGGTGAGTATGTAGTGTTTGTTTTTTTTACATTTTACACTGGTAACCAGGGTAAACATCGGGTTACTAAGCGCGGCCCTGCGCTTAGTAACCCGATGTTTACCCTGGTTACCAGTGTAAAACATCGCTGGTATCGTTGCTTTTGGTGTCAAACAAGACGATACACGCCGGTCTGACGACCAAATAAAGTTCTGAACTTTGTTCAACGACCAGCGACATCACAGCAGGATCCTGATCGCTGCTGCGTGTCACATTAAACGATATCGCTATCCAGGACGCTGCAACGTCACGGATTGCTAGCGATATCGTTTAGTGTGACGGTACCTTAAGAAAGATTCACAGCTTCTCTGAAAGGAGTAATATAAGTGCTGACAGTGTTCAGCTGATCAGTCCAACACTGTGGTTTTAATCAATTGTGCACATAAATAGATTCAAACAAGATGTATAAGACTATTAATAGCAATAAATAAAGGTTCATTTACAGTCCTGATCTAGGAAACATTATTTGCCAAAAGCAATTTGCAAATAGGAATGATTTAATTTCTTCCCTGCCTGGACTGTTAGGCAATCAATAATGTTATAACAGCTCCAAGTACAGACATGCTGTTGAGCCGGGATAAACATTGAACGCAATTCTTCTGTTCTGATGTGATACCCTAGGGTTACACCTCTGCAACTCTCACATTGATATAGGCAATCCTGAAGCCAACAAAAATATGATGCCAAAAAAGGATATAATTTAATGTCTTTAATACACTTGCTATATAATCGTGGAAATGATAAATTAAAGTGAACCTGTCACCAGGTTTGGCCGATAAGAGATGCGGCCATCACCTTTCAGGGCAGATAAACAGCATTCTATAATGTTGTATATAAGCCCCCAACCTGACCTGTAAGAAAAGAAAAAAAACTTTTAAGATACTCACCTGTGGGGCAGTCTGGTCTGATGGGCGTTGCTGGCCTTGATCTGGTGCCTCCCATCTTCTTACGATCTCCATCTTCCTGCTTGCTTCATGTGGATGACGTGTTTCTTCTTTATCCACACAATTTCCTTGGCACAGCGCTCCTGCTCAGGTGTACTTCTCTGCCCTGTCGAGGGAAGAGCAAAGTATTGCAGTGTTCATGCGCTGGGGCTCTTTGACCTTTCCTGGCACACATCATCCACATGAAGCAAGCAGGGGGGTGGCATCACAAGAAGAAGAGAGGCACCGGACCAAGACCAACGATGCCCATCCGACTGAACCGCCCCACAGGTGAGTATAATAAAAGTTTTTTTTTCTTTTGCAGGTCAGGTTGGGTGCAGATATACAGCATTATAGAATGCTGTATGTCAGCCCTGAAAGGTGATGGCCATATCTTATGTCGGCCAAAACTGGTGACAGGTTCCCTTTAATTAAAAACTATCCATTGAAATGACACATTTTAGGCAAAAGTCCAAATAGCTATTATATCCCCTCAAAAAACAAGTATCACACACATTGCGTAATAATAGTAAGTTTATTGTTCAAAAACTTAAAATGTTTTTGTTTTTTCACCTAAGAACGGATTATTGATAATGATCTAAATCAAGGTGCGGCAATTTATGGAATCATCATAATAAATAATAATACAGCCTAAAAATAATACCCTGTCTTAATTCAAAATAGTTCATAATACTTATACAATGACAAGTGGAAAAGTGCTAGGCGCAATGCAAAAACTCAGAGCATCGTATCCTCAATGCGTATCATTGTACAGGTAAGGTATTGTTTGCCATATGAATTAAAATAAGATTTAGGTTCATGTGGTTAATAATAGGGAAAGCAAAGGGTAGTTAGAACCATAGATAAATATAAATATTAAGGGTAAATTCACACTGGGCATTTTTGCTGTGTTTTTTTTCTGCAGCAAAACCTGATTTCTTGGCAGGAAAGAAGCTGTGGCAAAAACGCAGGTTTTGGTGCATTTTTTTTCATTCGTTTTTGGGGCTTTCTTGTGTCTCTTTGTGCATGCTAATAAAGTTGAGTTTCCCCAGAGAAAAAATATACTACTTCCTGTTGCACCACACCTCTAGATCCCTTGATAAGCTGGCAATCCATATGCCGCATACAGTAAAATCACAGTTACAGGTTAGAATAGGATAGATAGAATAGATATACATAGAACACATATATAGATGTCAGTGACACACACAAATTATATATATATATATATATATATATATATATATATATATATATATATATATATATATATATATATATATACAGTTGTGCTCAAATGTTTACATACCCCGGCAGAATTTTTGCTTTCTAGGCCTTTTTTCAGAGAATATGAATAACACCAAAACTTTTTATCCACTCATTATTAGTGGTTGGGTCAAGTCATTTATTGTCAAACTACTGTGATTTCTCTTTTTAAATCATAATGACAACTCAAAACATCCAAATGGCACTGATCAAAAGTTCACATACCCCATTTCTTAATACTATGTATTACCCCTTCTAACATCAATGACAGCTTGGAGGCTTTTGTGGTAGTTGTGGATGAGGCTCTTTATTTTTTCAGACGGTAAAGCTGCCCACTCTTCTTGGCAAAAAGCCTCCAGTTCCTGTAAATTCCTGGGCTGTCTAGCATGAACTGCGTTCTTGAGATCTCCCCAGAGTGACTCAATAATATTGAGGTCAGGAGACTGAGATGGCCTCTCCAGAACCTTCACTTTGTTCTGCTGTAGCCAATGACAGGTCGTCTTGGCCTTGTGTTTTGGATCGTTGTCATCTTGGAACGTCCACGTACGTCCCATGCGCAGCTTCTGGGCTGATGAGTACAAATTTTCCTCCAGTATTTGCTGATAACGTGCTGCATTCATCTTTCCTTCAACCTTGACCAAGTTTCCTGTGGCTTAGTAGCTCACACAACCCCAAAACATCAGCAATTCACCTCCGTGCTTTACAGTAAGAACGGTGTTCTCTTCATCATAGGCCTTATCAACTTCTCTCCAAATGTAACGTTTATTGTCATGGCCAAAAAGTTAAATTTTGGTCTCATCACTCCAAATTACCTTGTTCCAGAAATTTTGAGGCTTGTCTCTATGCTGTTTTGCGTATTGTAGGCTAGATACTTTGTGGCATTTGTGCAGCAATGGTTTTCTTCTGGCGACTCGACCATGCAGCCCATTTTTCTTCAAGTGCCTCCTTATTGTGCACACTGCAACTAGCCACACTGCTAGTTTTCAGACAGTACTGTATTTCAGCTGATGTTTTTTGTGGGTTTTTCTTTGCATCCCAAACAATTTTCCTGGCAGTTGTGGACAACATTTTTGTTCGTCTACCTGACTTGTGGCCCCTGATTTTCCATTTGTTAGTCACAGTTTAAATGCTGTTGACTGGCATTATCAACTCCTTGGATATCTTTTTGTATCCCTTTCTGGTTTTATACAGTTCAACTACCTTTTCCCGAAGATCCGTTGACAATTCTTTTGCTTTCGCCATGACTCACAATCCAGAAACGTCAGTGACTGGATGAAAGGTGCAAGAGTCTGTCTGGATCCCAAAAACTCACTCAGCTTTTATGCACACACACTGATTACAAGCAAACAGGTCACAGGTGAGGATGTTACCTTTAGTAGCCATTCAAACCCATTTGTGTCAAAGTCTGTGGGTAGTATCTGGCCAAAATCACCAGGGAACTTTTGATCAGGGTCATTTGGATGTTTTGGGTAGTCAGGCTGAGAACCACTTTGAATACAAACCACCATATGTGTGCTTTAGCAAGGCTGGTTGTCAAAAATGTGGGGACCCCATCCCATTTTTTAATATTATTTATTTATTCTATTCTTGATAACTAGCCTTGCTGAAGCTGACAGCTGTGGGTTGCAGCCCCGATCTGTGAGTTTTGCCTGGCTGGTTATCAAAAATAGGGGGAAACCCACGCAGGGTTTTTTTTAATTATTTATTTACAGCGCAGGAGCGACTGATGAATATTCCCATAATCCACTCCTGTTCCCACTGTTAAAAGCGGCAGCAGGTGTTGGATGATGAGAGAAGTAGTCCCATCAGCTGACACCAGTGACGGGAAGTAAACTGTATACCTCCGAATAGTGATGAGCGAGTATACTTGTTGCTCGGGTTTTCCCGAGAACGCTTGGGTGTACTCTGAGTATTTGTTAGTGTTCGGAGATTTAGTTTTCATCACGGCAGCTAAATGATTTACAGCTATTAGCCAGCTTGATTACATGTGGGGATTCCATAGCAACCAGGCTACCCCCACATGTACTCAGCCTGGCTAGTACCTGTAAATCATTCAGCTGCCACGATGAAAACTAAATCTCCAAGCAGTCATAAATACTCGGAGGTCACCCGAGCGTGCTCGGGAAAACCCGGGCAACGAGTACACACACTCTTCACTACCTCCAATCACAGCTGAGAGTTTGCACTGTTTTCTGACAGCATGGAAACCGCGACTCTCTGACCGGCGGGGATGATTTCCCTGCCAATCAGAAGTGGTGTTTGCTGCGCTGTCATGCATATGACAGCGTGTCAAACATTGAGTGAATGGGGTTCGAGTCTGCTCTGCTAGATGACAGGCTGTATGGACGCATTATGCAGCCTATCATCTAGATGTAGCAGAGCTGACTGTGAGGTCACATCCTGCTGTCCTTGACGTTTTTGCAGCAAACCTGCGTATTTGCAGCTCTTTTTCACCATCCATTCTAGTCAATGTGTGAAAAACGTTGCAAACACAATGAAAAAATGCTGAAAGAAGTGACATGCTGTGTGTAAAAGAAAATGCTGCAAAGCACAAAATCCTGATGACAAAAAAAAATGTGCATGCATGAGATTTCTGAAATCTTATAGGCTTTGCTGGTACTGTAGAAAACAGCTGAAAATTTGCATAAAAAAGGCAGCAAAAATGCCCAGTGTGAACTTACCCTTATTCTCATTTGCACATGTACAGATGAGAAGCAATGGAACTAAACGGAAAGAGAGAAGATACAGATTAGATATTAGAAAACAGTTCTTGACAGTGAAGGTCATCAATGAGTGGAATAGGCTACTACGAGAGGTGGCGAGTTCTCCTTCAATAGAATTCTTCAAACAGAATCTGGACAGACAACTGTCTGAGATGGTTTAGTGAATCCTGCGCTGCATTGAGCAGGGGGTTGGACACGATGACCCTTCAGGTCCCTTCCAACTTGAACATTCTATGATTCTATGATTATAGTCAAGACATTGCTCTATTTTTCGTGTCCCAGAGCTCCAATCTTGGCATCAATAGTGGTGCCAATCTGACCTCTACCTTAAGGATAGGAGAAATCTTGCTGTTTTGGGAGTAATTCCTTAATAGCTTACTGTAACCTTGCATCTTACTGAGTTTCCATGTTACTTTGCTGAAGATCGAATTGAGCTGTTTTTTTTTTCAGAGTAAATGATGAGTTCAGGAGCTAGGTGTGTGGTACCGCACCAAGAGCGCAAGCAAGGAGTCTCAGAACTCAATCCCAAGACACAGGATTTTAGTTCATATAGACCTCTTGCGCTCGACACCGCAACTGGGGTGTCAGAGTGAAAGAAATAATAATAAAGATGCACGAGAGTGCGTGCGGTGCTGCACTGGCAGACGCCACTAACTACCCAGGCTTGGGTCAGGAAAGCACTGTGAAAGCGCACGGCGCCGCACTGGCGGTCACAGCAATAGATGCTGTTTTGTGTGTTACGTGCTGATGGCTAAATCAGGCGCTAGATAGCAATCATCCACCTTACGCGAGCAGTCATACACAAGGGAGGGGATAATTAATGAACGACTTTCACACATGAACACACACACGCTTACACTAGTGCATGGCCGTGCGGTCATGCGACCCTTTTATAGCTGCAGCATGTACAGGACCTTCCCAGAAGGACCAATGGGAGGCTCCTTCTTGGAGGACCAATGGGATCTGCTGCAGTATCTGAGCATGTGACCCTTGATCTCCAATGGGAGATCTTGCCCTGGGCATGCTCAGAAGGGGAAAAGCAGGACTTAGTCCAAAAAGCATACATTTCAAAAAACTGACCGTCACATCCAAACATAGAATAAGTGTGAACAGGTGCTGAACCTCGAGTAACCAACTCATATACAGTCAAGAAAATAAGGCAGCACACTGCAGCGCTGAAACATGCAAACATAAAACATGAAAACTGAACTGCATTACTGCACTAGAAATATGTAAAATGAGAGCGTTTAGCGCATAAAAATGGCCAATTTTATGTGTACCTGGTAGCCACTTTAGGGCATCTCTCGTATACCAGGTCCTACGCTTTCCTTTCCTCGCTGAGAATAAACGTCTCAATCTGAATGGGTACCTGTGAAACCTCTTCTTAGACTAAAATTCTCTCTCTCTGTGGAGGGGTAATGGACCTGTTGTGATTAAAACACCTGTGGCTAGGAGGCGGAGTGCTCGGTCAGAAGGCTAAAGAATACATTTCAAAAAACTGACCGTCACATCCAAACATAGACTAAGTGTGAACAGGTGCTGAACCTAGAGTAACCAACTCATATACAGTCAAGTAAATAAGGCAGCACACTGCAGCGCTGAAACATGCAAACATGAAACACGAAAACTGAACTGCATTACTGAACTAGAAATATGAAAAATGAGAGCGTTTAGCGCATAAAAATGGCCAATTTTAAGTGTACCTGGTAGCCACTTTAGGGCATCTCTCGTATACCAGGATTTTCATATTTCTAGTGCAGTAATGATGAGCAGACTCCACTGCGGCTGGAGAAGAATGGGAGACCGCAGTGAAGATGGTTCGAGATTCCCCCTGTGCAGAGGCGGGAACTCGACACCTAACACCTTCTTTTATGGAATCTTCTGACTAGGGATGAGTGAATCCATGGAAGCTTGGGTTTCACTGGTTATACCAATCTTTAGTCTAAAGTTCGGTTCGGTTGCCAGAACCTGACAAGAACCCGAACCCCATATAAGTCAGTGGGGACCTTAACTATTATACTGTAAAATGGCTGTTATATGTTTATATGTTTGTAGTAAAGGCTAGTGGGGTGAAAAGGGAAACCAAATGAGGGTAATAGAAGGATAATTGCCCTACAAACAAAATGTAGATAGGGAAATTTCATAATATAATAGAAAAAAACTTGAACCAGGAGGCGGCGGTGGAGTGGAGGAGTGAAGCAGTGCCTTACGTGTGTAGTTTACTGTATTTAATAAATCTAAAAATAAATGGAAAATAATGATATGGGGTCCCTTCCTATTTTTAATAACCCCTACCCAGCCATGGGAAAGAAGATCGCTGTGAGCTGGTCTTACTATGCTGGGAAGCGGCCAATAGCCATGAACCTTCCCAGCCTATTAATATCAGCTCCCAGCTGTCTAGTCATTAAAAATGGGAGAAACCCCAGAAAAATGATTTACAGTGCCTTGCAAAAGTATTCAGCTCCTTGGAACTTTTCAACCTTTTCCCACATATCATGCTTCAAACATAAAGATACCAAATGTAAATTTTTGGTGAAGAATCAACAACAAGTGAACCACAATTGTGAAGTTCAGTGAAATTTATTGGTTATTTTAAATTTTTGTGGAAATTCAAAAACTGAAAAGTGGGGCGTGCAATATTATTTGGCCCCTTTAACTAAATACTTTGTTCCACCACCTTTTGCTGCGATTACTGCTGCAAGTCACTTGGGGTATGCCTCTATTAGTTTTGTACATTGAGAGACTAAAATTCTTGCCCATTCTTTCTTGACAAACAGCTCGAGCTCAGTGAGGTTTGATGGAGATTGTTTGTGAACAGCAGTTTTCAGTTCTTTCCACAGATTCTCGATTGGATTGAGGTCTGGACTTTGACTTGGCCATTCTAACACCTGGATACGTTTATTTGTGAACCATTCCATTGTAGATTTTGCTTTATGTTTTGGGGATCATTGTCTTGTTGGAAGACAAATCTCCGTCCCAGTCTCAGGTCTTTTGCAGACTTCAACAGGTTTTCTACAAGAATGGTCCTGTATTTGGCTCCATCCATCTCCCCATCAATTTTAACCATCTTCCCTGTCCCTGCTGAAGAAAAGCAGGCCCAAACCATGATGCTGCCACCACCATATTTGACAGTAGGGATGGGGTGTTCAGAGTGATGAGCTTTTGCCTTTACGCCAAACATATAGTTTGGAATTGTTGCCAAAAAGTTTGATTTTGGTTTCATCTAACCAGAGCACTTTCTCCTACATGTTTGGTGTCTCCCAGGTGGCTTGTTGCAAACTTTAAACAGCACTTTTTATGGATATCTTTGAGAAATGGCTTTCTTCTTGCCACTCGTCCATAAAAGCCGGATTTGTGCAGTGTACGACTGATGTTGTCCTATGGACAGACTGTCCCACCTCAGCTGTAGATCTCTGCAGTTCATCCAGAGTGATCATGGGCCTCTTGGCTGCATCTCTGATCAGTCTTCTCCTTGTTTGAGATGAAAGTTTAGAGGGACGGCCGGGTCTTGGTAGATTTGCAGTGGTATGATACTCCTTCCATTTCAATATGATCGCTTGCACAGTGCTCCTTGGGATGTTTAAAGTTTTGGAAATCATTTTGTATCCAAATCCCGCTTTAATCTTCTCCACAACAGTATCACGGACCTGCCGGTTGTGTTCCTTGGTCTTCATGATGCTCTCTGTGCTTCAAACAGAACCCTGAGACTATCACAGAGCAGGTGCATTTATACGGAGACTTGATTACACACATGTGGATTATATTTATCATCATTAGGCATTTAGGACAACATTAGATCATTCAGAGATCCACAATGAACTTCTGGAGTGAGTTTGCAGCACTGAAAGAATAGGGGCCAAATAATATTGCAATATTTTCAGTTTTTGAATTTCCACAAAAATTTAAAATAACTAATGATGAGCGAACGTGCTCGCCACTACTCGTTACCTGCCCGAGTATCACTATGCTCGGTGTACTCGGTGAGCAGTGACCATTTCCGGGATTATTCGGCGGTAACTGGTGTCTCCATCCAGCGTTTTTGGCAGACTTTAGAAACACAATCACGGTGCCGGGATTGTCTGCCAGGCCTCGAAATGCAGCAGCCATCTTTGTTGTGGTTGTGCAGTGATTGGCTTGGCCGCACAGCATCATCCCGAGTATAAGAGACCTGGCGCCGCCCTGCTCACCTCATTCAGCTCCGGATTCAGTGAGAGTAGGGAGAGCTGCTGCCGGGATAGGATGAGAATCATGTTTAATAGTTAGTGTAGGTCTGCAACTGTTAATTCATGCAAGGCCTGCAGGCATTGTATGTGCGTACATAGCTCCCAAAGCATCCCTCCCGAAGTTCCATAACTGTCTGCTGCTGCTTATTTGCTATATACCAAGTTGCAGTTTTCCTTTTTTTTCTAAAAATTCACCCCCCCAGGTGTGTCAGCACCCGGCGCACCCGGGCAAGTGCCGGGGCCCTAGGGAGATGATGGGGGGGCCCATTGGGGCCCATTTTGACAAGTGTGACCAACGTTCTACTATTGATGCTGCATATGCAGCCACTCTCCATGAGGAGAGTTGTTTCAGGATCTCTTCAATCACTATGCGGGGAAAATGCCTGTGAAACAATCTTCTGCGGGTAATCCTTCACCTTCAAGCTAGCTGTTATGTTTCTTGCTTCAGTGTGAAAATCTTTCATGCTGGTACAATTCTGCCTGATCCTCAAAAACTGACCTATGGGAATGCCATTTCGAATATAAGATGGAGGTAATCATAGTGGAGCAGAATATTTGCAGCAGTTGTCTTACAAAACAATAAAGTTCTACTGGGCCATCCTCCAGTAAAATACTAAGATCCAAAAAGTCTACAATAGAAGGTGAAATATTTGAGGCAAATGTGATGTTCAAGGAATTTCGGTTGAGTTCAGGTAAGAAGCTTTCACAATCAGAACCCTCGCAAAATGCGCTCTTGAAATGGTGTTGAGAGGCATAGGTGGGGAGGGGGGCGCAACGTGCACCCATTGCACTGCCTGATGTCTGTCTACAGTATAGAAAGCACAATCACAAATACAAAGTAACTATTCTCCCACTCCCAACATATGCCAATGCATATGAACACCTGAAGTTCCCTTTAGGGATTCTCGTTCTTAACCCGTGGTCCTGATAATTTTTCACCCGGTTATGGACTAAAAGATCTTTAAGGTTTTTGCTGCGATGGCAGGGAAATAAAGGGTCCCTATCAACCACCTTCTTCAAATCAGTATCTTTCCCTTAAATGTGCCAATTCTTCCTGATTACTGATCTAATATAACCATCCTTGGGGCCAAACTTAAAATACACACAAATTTCTTTTCTCCATCTGTCCTACTACCCCCATCTGCAAATGGAAATTCATAAACGCTTGTACAGCAGTAATGCTGCATTTGTACAAGGTGGCTCACTAAGTTATTCTCCTTGCACACGTCAAACTCAACACGTATAAAATATGTCCCCCGAGACCATTAAAACATCCCTGAGGTGTGACTTTGCTTTGTAATGACACGCAGCGACCCCCTTGGTAGCGCAGCCCTTCTTCTGACATCATTGTTTGGCTGGCTGCGCCTCTGCGGCCGCCCTGCCCGACACAACGCCCGTCGGTGTCTTATTTATTTTGACTGCGAGGGTGTGATTGACGGGCATGAGCAGTGCATATCTTCGCCTGTCCCTCATCTCCTTCCGCCTTCTTCAGACTGTATGGCTTCATGGCCGTGGCATGCGATAAGGGATCAGCTGACGCCGCACAGTCTGTAGCAGGTGTAAGGACACGAGTGAGAGGTGAACATATTGACTGCGCAAGGCCATGAATCCCAGCCCCGCAGTGTGAATTAAGGAAAATACACTGCAGGGCTGGGATTCATGGTCAACGCGAACAGCACCGGCTGACATGAAATTATGTCAGAAGACGGGCAGCGCTAACAGCGCATGGACAAGGGATAACACAACAGCGCAGACTCCTGTACAGCTATGTTGTGAATTCTGCTCTTGGGCTCCCTCCGGTGGTTGTAAGTGGTAGCGCTGCTGTCTCTGAATCACAGCAGTTATCAGGCATGTTCACTTTCTGCAATTTGGACTGGGCTATTTAGTCTTGCTTGACCCTTTAGTCAGTGCCAGTTGTCCATTGTTCCTGGAGGATTCACATCCTTGCCTGGTCCCTCCTGCTTTGCTGTTCTTTTCAACAAAGATAAGTTCTGGCCTATTTTGCTGTCCACATGCTGTGGTCTATTGTTCAGTTCTTTTCCATGTTTTTGTCTTGTCCAGCTTGGTCTGTATAAGGATTTGTTTAGCCAGCTGGTATCTCTGGAGATGCAGATATACCCTCCATATCTTTAGTTAGCTGTGGAGATTTTGTATTTTCTGTGGTGGATTTTCTAGTGTTTTTATACTGACTGCATAATACTCTGTCCTATCCTTTCCATTTTAGCTAGAAGTGGCCTCCTTTGCTAAAATCTGTTTTCAGTCTGTGTATGTTATTTCCCTCTCCTCTCACAGTCAATATTTGTGGGGGGCTGCCTATCCTTTGGGAATTTTCTCTGAGGCAAGATAGTTTTCCCTTTTCTATCTCTAGGGGTAATTAGTCCTCCGGCTGTGTCGAGATGTGAGCGCTAGGTTCATTCCACGGCTACTTCTAGTTGTGGTGTTAAGTTCAGGGTCTGCGGTCAGTACAGGTACCACCTTCTCCAGAGTACGTCCCATGCTGCTCCTAGGCCACCAGATCATAACAGTACAACTGGCCAACAATGAGTTAACCGCATCTCAGAAGAAGGGAAGGAAAGTGCTGAGCCATTTTTTTTTCTGTAGTCTGTTGTGTTTTTTTTTTCCTTCCCTCTTTACCTCTGGGTGGCTCAGGAGTTCGGCGCTGGTATGGATGTTCAGGGATTAACTTCTCGTGTGGATCAACTTGCTGCTAGAGTACAGGGTATTTCCGATTATATCGTTCAGACTCCAGTTTTAGAGCCTAGAATTCCAACTCCTGATTTGTTTTTTGGGGATAGGTCCAAATTTTTGAGCTTTAAAAATAACTGTAAACTGTTTTTTGCTCTGAAACCCCATTCCTCTGGTGATCCCATCCAGCAGGTTAAAATTGTTATATCTTTGCTGCGTGGTGACCCCCAGGATTGGGCATTTGCCCTGGAACCTGGGAATCCGGCGTTGCTTAATGTTGACACCTTTTTTCAGGCGCTTGGGTTATTGTATGACGAACCTAATTCAGTGGATCATGCTGAGAAGACCTTGTTGGCCCTGTGTCAAGGTCAAGAAGCGGCAGAATCATTTTGCCAGAAATTTAGAAAATGGTCTGTACTGACTAAATGGAATGAGGATGCCTTGGCTGTAATTTTCAGAAAGGGTCTTTCTGAATCCATTAAAGATGTTATTGTGGGGTTCCCCACGCCTGCTGGTCTGAGTGATTCTATGTCTCTGGCTATTCAGAATGATCGGCGCTTGCGCGAGCGCAGAGTTGTGCACAATATGGCATTGTCTTCCGAGCGGCGTCCTGAGCCTATGCAGTGTGATAGGATTGTGTCTAGAGCTGAACGAAAAGGATTTAGACGTCAGAATAGGTTGTGTTTTTACTGCGGCGATTCTGCTCATGTTATTTCTGATTGCCCTAAGTGTACCAAGAGAATCGCTAGTTCAGTTACTATCAGTACTGTACAACCTAAATTTCTGTTATCTGTGACCCTGATCTGCTCATTATCGTCATTTTCTGTTATGGCATTTGTGGATTCAGGCGCCGCTCTAAACTTAATGGACTTAGAATTTGCCAGACGTTGTGGTTTCCCCTTGCAGCCTTTGCAGAGTCCTATTCCTTTGAGGGGCATTGATGCTACACCGTTGGCTAAAAATAAACCTCAGTTTTGGACACAGCTGACCATGTGCATGGCACCAGCCCATCAGGAAGATTGTCGTTTTCTGGTGTTGCATAATTTGCATGATGCTATTGTGCTGGGTTTCCCATGGTTACAGGTGGATAATCCCGTGTTGGATTGGAAATCTATGTCTGTGACTAGTTGGGGTTGTCAAGGGATTCATGGTGACGTTCCCTTGATGTCAATTGCCTCCTCCCCCTCTTCTGAAATTCCTGAGTTTTTGTCAAATTTCCAGGATGTATTCAATGAGCCCAAGTCCAGTTCCCTTCCACCGCATAGGGACTGTGAATGTGCTATTGACTTGATTCCAGGCTGTAAGTTCCCTAAAGGCCGACTTTTCAACCTGTCTGTGCCAGAACATACCGCCATGCGGAGCTATGTTAAGGAGTCCTTGGAGAAGGGGCATATTCGGCCATCTTCTTCACCATTGGGAGCAGGTTTTTTCTTTGTTGCCAAAAAAGATGGCTCTTTGAGACCCTGTATTGATTATCGCCTCTTGAATAAGATCACGGTCAAATTCCAATACCCTTTGCCATTCCTTTCTGATCTGTTTGCTAGCATTAAGGGGGCTAGTTGGTTTACTAAGATTGACCTTCGAGGGGCATATAATCTTGTTCGTATTAAGCAGGGTGACGAATGGAAAACTGCGTTTAATACGCCCGAAGGCCATTTTGAATACCTTGTGATGCCATTCGGACTCTCTAATGCTCCATCTGTGTTTCAGTCCTTCATGCATGATATATTTCGGAATTATCTTGATAAATTCATGATTGTATATTTGGATGATATTTTGATTTTTTCAGATGATTGGGAGTCTCATGTGAAACAAGTCAGGATGGTATTTCAGATCCTTCGTGATAATGCCTTGTTTGTGAAGGGGTCTAAGTGCCTCTTTGGAGTACAGAAGATTTCTTTTTTGGGCTTCATTTTCTCTCCTTCATCTATAGAGATGGATCCGGTTAAGGTTTAGGCCATTCATGATTGGATCCAGCCCACATCGGTGAAGAGCCTTCAGAAATTTTTGGGTTTTGCTAATTTTTATCGCCGTTTCATTGCCAACTTCTCCAGTGTGGTTAAACCCCTGACCGATTTGACGAAGAAGGGCGCTGATGTGATGAATTGGTCCTCTGCGGCTGTTTCTGCCTTTCAGGAGCTTAAACGCCGATTTACTTCTGCTCCTGTGTTGCGTCAGCCGGATGTTTCTCTTCCTTTTCAGGTTGAGGTTGACGCTTCTGAGATTGGGGCAGGGGCCGTTTTGTCTCAGAGGAATTCTGATGGTTCCTTGATGAAACCGTGTGCCTTCTTTTCTCGAAAGTTTTCCCCTGCGGAACGCAATTATGATGTCGGCAATCGTGAGTTGTTGGCTATGAAGTGGGCATTTGAGGAATGGCGACATTGGCTTGAGGGGGCCAAGCACCGTATTGTGGTCTTGACCGATCATAAGAATCTGATTTACCTCGAGTCTGCCAAACGGCTGAATCCTAGACAGGCCTGATGGTCCCTGTTTTTCTCCCATTTTGATTTTGTGGTCTCGTATCTTCCGGGTTCTAAGAATGTTAAGGCTGATGCCCTCTCTAGGAGCTTTTTGCCTGATTCTCTTGGGGGTCCTTGAGCCGGTTGGTATTCTGAAGGATGGGGTGATTCTTTCTGCCGTCTCCCCTGATTTACGACGGGTTCTTCAGGAATTTCAGGCTGATAAACCTGACCGCTGTCCAGTGGGGAAACTGTTTGTTCCTGACAGATGGACTAGTAAAGTGATTTCGGAGGTTCATTGTTCTGTGTTGGCTGGTCATCCTGGGATTTTCGGTACCAGAGATTTGGTTGGTACGTCCTTTTGGTGGCCTTCTTTGTCATGGGATGTGCGTTCTTTTGTGCAGTCCTGTGGGACTTGTGCGCGGGCCAAGCCTTGCTGTTCCCGCGCTAGTGGGTTGCTTTTGCCTTTGCCTGTCCCTGAGAGGCCTTGGACGCATATTTCTATGGATTTTATTTCAGATCTTCCAGTTTCCCAGAGGATGTCAGTTATCTGGGTGGTTTGTGACCGGTTTTCAAAGATGGTTCATTTGGTACCTTTGCCTAAGTTGCCTTCCTCTTCCGAATTGGTTCCGTTGTTTTTTCAGCATGTGGTTCGTTTGCATGGCATTCCGGAGAATATTGTGTCTGATAGAGGTTCCCAGTTTGTTTCTAGGTTTTGGCGGGCCATTTGTGCTAGGCTGGGCATTGATTTGTCTTTTTCTTCCGCATTTCATCCTCAGACAAATGGCCAAACCGAGCGAACTAATCAGACTTTGGAAACTTATTTAAGATGCTTTGTGTCTGCTGATCAGGATGATTGGGTGGCTTTCTTGCCATTGGCCGAGTTTGCCCTTAATAATCGGGCTAGTTCTGGTACCTTGGTCTCACCCTTCTTTTGTAACTCTGGTTTTCATCCTCGTTTTTCTTCGGGGCAGGTTGAGCCTTCTGATTGTCCTGGGGTGGACTCTGTGGTTGATAGGTTGCAGCAAATTTGGGCTCATGTTGTTGACAATTTTGTGTTGTCTCAGGAGGGGGCTCAGCGTTTTGCTAACCGTCGGTGTGTTGGTTCCCGGCTTCGGGTTGGGGATTTGGTCTGGTTGTCTTCCCGTCATATTCCTATGAAGGTTTCTTCCCCTAAGTTTAAGCCTCGATTTATTGGCCCTTATAGGATTTCTGAGATTATCAATCAATCCAGTCCAGTGTCTTTTCGTTTGGCCCTTCCAGCCTCTTTTTCCATCCATAATGTTTTCCATAGATCTTTGTTGCAGAAATATGTGGTGCCCGTTGTTCCCTCTGTTGATCCTCCTGCCCCGGTGTTGATTGATGGGGAGTTGGAGTATGTGGTTGAGAATATTTTGGATTCTCATTTTTCGAGGCGGAAGCTTCAGTATCTTGTCAAATGGAAGGGTTATGGCCAGGAGGATAATTCTTGGGTTGTTGCCTCCGATGTTCATGCTGAGGATTTGGTTCGTGCCTTACATTTGGCTCATCTGGATCGGCCTGGGGGCTCTGGTGAGGGTTCGGTGACCCCTCTTCAAGGGGGGGTACTGTTGTGAATTCTGCTCTTGGGCTCCCTCCGGTGGTTGTAAGTGGTAGCGCTGCTGTCTCTGAATCACAGCAGTTATCAGGCATGTTCACTTTCTGCAATTTGGACTGGGCTATTTAGTCTTGCTTGACCCTTTAGTCAGTGCCAGTTGTCCATTGTTCCTGGAGGATTCACATCCTTGCCTGGTCTCTCCTGCTTTGCTGTTCTTTTCAACAAAGATAAGTTCTGGCCTATTTTGCTGTCCACATGCTGTGGTCTATTGTTCAGTTCTTTTCCATGTTTTTGTCTTGTCCAGCTTGGTCTGTATAAGGATTTGTTTAGCCAGCTGGTATCTCTGGAGATGCAGATATACCCTCCATATCTTTAGTTAGCTGTGGAGATTTTGTATTTTCTGTGGTGGATTTTCTAGTGTTTTTATACTGACCGCATAGTACTCTGTCCTATCCTTTCTATTTTAGCTAGAAGTGGCCTCCTTTGCTAAAATCTGTTTTCAGTCTGCGTATGTTATTTCCCTCTCCTCTCACAGTCAATATTTGTGGGGGGCTGCCTATCCTTTGGGAATTTTCTCTGAGGCAAGATAGTTTTCCCTTTTCTATCTCTAGGGGTAATTAGTCCTCCGGCTGTGTCGAGATGTCTAGGGAGCGCTAGGTACATTCCACGGCTACTTCTAGTTGCGGTGTAAGGTTCAGGGTCTGCGGTCAGTACAGGTACCACCTTCTCCAGAGTACGTCCCATGCTGCTCCTAGGCCACCAGATCATATCACAGCTAATAACGACGCTCAGGAGGCTGCGTCCAGCACCAAGGTGGGATTTTTGACAGCTGTGCTGCGTCTCATTAAGAAGGAAAGTCACACCTCCAAGACAGTTTGACTGTATAAGGGGCAAAATTTTATACGTGTTTCGTTCAGCGTCTGCAAGATTCAAAACTTAAAGAGCAACCTTTCACTTGTGCAGCATTACAGCTGCACAAGGTGTGGCTCTTCTAGTTTGTAACACCTGAAGGGGGGTTAAAGGTTACCTTTAAAATTGGTTCAATTAGGCTTCGGCCTACACTCTGCTCTCTCTGCTCCTCCTGCTGACCCTGGGCTCTAACACCGCCAGTTGGCGCCCGGAAATGCTGGCTGCACAGAGAAAAACACCCGCCAATGTGTCAGTGGGGTTCAGCAACGCCAGCTGTTCCCCTGCTGTGTAGCCGGCAACGTGTCCTGCAAACGCCACGCAGACACAACAGACCTAAAACTGCCTCCAGTGCAGGCTTCGGCTTACACTCTGCTCCCTCTGCTCCTCCTGTTGACCCTGGGCTCTAACACCGCCAGTTGGCGCCCGGAAGTGCTAGCTGCACAGAGAAAAACACCAGCCAATGTGTCAGTGGGGTTCAGCAACGCCAGCTGTTCCCCTGCTGTGTAGCCGGCAACGTGTCCTGCAAATGCCACGCAGACACAACAGACCGAAAACTGCCTCCAGTGCAGGCTTCGGCCTACAATCTGCTCCCTCTGCTCCTCCTGCTGACCCTGGGCTCTAACAACGCCAGTTGGCGCCTGGAAGTGCTGGCTGCACAGAGAAAAACACCAGCCAATGTGTCAGTGTGGGTTCAGCAACGCCAGCTGTTCCCCTGCTGTGTAGCCGGCAACGTGTCCTGCAAACGCCACGCAGACACAACAGACCTAAAACTGCCTCCAGTGCAGGCTTTGGCCTACACTCTGCTCCCTCTGCTCCTCCTGCTGACCCTGGGCTCTAACACCGCCAGTTGGTGCCCGGAAGTGCTAGCTGTACAGAGAAAAACACCAGCCAATATGTCAGTGGGGTTCAGCAACGCCAGCTGTTCCCCTGCTGTGTAGCCGGCATCATGTCCTGCAAATGCCACGCAGACACAACAGACCTCCAAATGCCTCCAGTGCAGGCTTCGGCCTACACTCTGCTCCCCCTGCTGACCCTTTGCTCCAACACCACTAGTTGGGGCCCTAGGAAGACAATCTTGAATAGGTCCCCATCCTGGTTCCAGTACCGTCAGCTGGTTCCGGGTAGAGCCTTTGGCTTAGGTGCCTCCTTCTGGGTATCCGAGTTCCACCAACATCAGGTGGTCCTTGGTAGTGCTTTCAGGCACGGGTACCTCCTGCTTAGTAACCGGGTTCCAGTAACGTCAGCTGGTCCTCGGTAGTTCCATTGGCTCTTGGACCTTCGGCTACCCATCCGGGTTCCAGTACCGTCAGCTGGTTCTTGGCAATGTCTTTTGCTCTTGTTCCTTCTGCTCCCCATCCTGGTTCCAGTACCATCAGCTGGTTCCGGGCAGAGCCTTTGGCTTAGGTGCCTCCCTCTGGGTATCCGAGTTCCACCAACATCAGGTGGTCCTTGGTAGTGCTTTCAGGCACGGGGTACCTCCTGCTTAGTAACCGGGTTCCAGTAACATCAGCTGGTCCTCGGTAGTTCCATTGGCTCTTGGACCTTCGGGTAGCCATCCGAGTTCCAGTTCCATCAGCTGTTTCTCGGCATTTTCTCAGCCTTCTTGTACCTTCTGCTACATTTCCAAGTTCAAGACCCTAAAGACGATGACCCGGAAGACCACCCCTAAGATGACGACGACACCAGAGACGACAACCACTGAGATGACGACGACCCTAGAGACGACGACGACATGGGAGACCAAGAAGCAGAAGAACAAGAGGCTGCAGAACAAAGAGCAGAAGAACATTAAGCATAACACTAAATATCAGAGCAAAAGATATTATCTAAATTATAAGCAGAAGAAGACTAAGCAGTGTATGGGGGTGAGTCCATTCCTCCTCATGGTGCCCCTGGATAAAGCCTGATGCTGCAGACCAAACTGAACACGGACAAATCTAACTCTTTTGTGACAGGCAGAACGGAAGGTGTAATCTTCAAACTTTTATAGATAACAACTACGGGAATGCCTGTCACAAATAAGAATATGATGAAGAAGTTGAATATGAAGAAGAATAATAGTTAAATAAAAAGAATATGAACAATGTAACAAAAAAAATTATAGGTAGAAGATGAAGAAGAAGATGAATAAGGTGAAGAAGGACTTGATGTCAAAGATGCTGATGATGATGAAGAAGAAAGTGTGGGAGAAGTAAAAAAGAGGGTGAAGGGCGTGGAAGTAGTGAAACATCAATATCTGACAAAATAAAAAAAATCTTAACATAGTCAATATCTTTGTAACTCCGAACGTCTTAAAAAAAATTAATATTCCTGCTATTCTATTTGATTGGGCTAAACCTCTATGCCTTTAATGTCTCCGCCACCTCCCCCAATACATCCTACATTATTCTTAGTTGTTTTCCTTCATGTAGAATGAACCTACAAGGAAAGAAAGGGTTTATTTTAATTCCGATATTTTCGTCCCATTGACTTGCTTTGGTATCGGGTATCGGTATCGGCGAGATCCGATATTTTGCCGGTATCGGCCAATACTTTCCGATGCCAATACTTTCCGATATTGGAAGGTATTGCTCAACACTAGATATGAGACAGCAGGCAGAGGTGGGAGGTTATACCATTAGAGTCTATTGCAGCAGATGAGATATGACTAAATCATGCCTGTGTACATGCACCCCACTGTGAATTTAAATAAATCTAAAAGAGTACTGCAGAATAAAAATGTTACAGCCTGGAATAATATACACTCATATAAAAAAATGAGCATGTGTTATAAATTTCATATAGGATGAGAATTACCGTATCAAATAATGATGCAAAACACAAAATATACTGTATTTGCTATTGCTGCTTATAACTGTCATTTTTCATAATATTGAGAATTATACTTAGCATCTAGTTAATTTAAATAAATCTAAATCCACCTGACTGGTGAACACTGTGAATAAAATACACGTTTAAACATTTACAATATAGTGTCTATGCTTTTTATAAACGTATAAAAACACACCGCTTCATACTTGTCAAAACACCGGATATACATAATATGTCCGTTAGAGTGTCTACAAATAATATGAAAATGAGAATTATACCATGCACATTATCTGTACAGGGTGGGGGCATCTCTGTGCTTGTGGCTATCTATTTTATCTGTTAACCGATGTGATTGTGGTTAGCTGACCGCACTTTGCATGGCCCCTTTATCTGTACAGGGTGGGGCGTTATCACACTTATCTGTACAGGGTGGTTCGCTATCACACCTAACACAGTGCAGTTCTGCAGTGGTATTTGGTTTTGTTGCTTATAACTGTCATTTTTCATAATATTGAGAATTATACTTAGCATCTAGTTAATGGTCACTAGTTTCTGTTACAGAAACTCTAGCATTTAGTTAATGTATAGTATTGAAATGATAAAACAGACAGCAAGCAGAGGTGGGAGGTGCATAGCAGCTACATATAATACGGAAATCTAATATCAAAATCTAATATAAAAGCAATACTGTGATAATAATCGCTGTATCCAATCAACAATATCAACCTTTATGTGCTTTTACTGAACCGGCTACTGCAGAATAAAAATGTTACAGCCTGGAATAATAAATAAAAAGAATGTTGAATTTTTACTGAACCGGCTACTGCAGAATAAAATGTTACAAGAATGCAATCTCATAATGGTGCAGAAACACAGAATATACATAATATACTCTATTTTGTAAGAAGTGTAGTGATGTATGTTCATTGTACATGTGATGATTTTTACTTTTTTTATATTCATATACCGGTCATGTATAAAACAACCGCTTTATACCTGTCAAAAACACTTGATATACATAATATTCCCATACAGTGAGCCTGCTGTGTTATATCTGTGTCATCAAAATTTCAAGCTTAACCCGTTGTTCTGGGATTTTTGTGTCATCAAACTTTCTTTTTGATGCTTCCGTGGGCGTAGGCAGCTAGTCTGTTTAGATGAGCTAACATAACCACATGCTGAGCTTGCATAATGTGTCCATATAATGACCCTGGTGTTCTAAATTGTAAAAATGAAAATCCTAGGATATAAAATAAACACAACAAACTAATGTGTCCATATAATGACCCTGGTGTTCTAAAGTGTAAAAATGAAAATGAACAAAAGTAACACCGGAAAATAAAATACTGTAACATAGGTAAAACATTATATTCAATAATATTCATATTTTTAAAGGAACACTGGCCATGGGTGAGAATAGTGTACATTCAGAAGCCCCAAAAGAGAAGTGAGTCCAGTGGTAATGCTCAGTGAGCTGCGGGTACGCTCGCATCTTTATGGACTGTCGGCAGTTATAGTATCAGCCTCATTCAACTCACTTAGCTAGCTAGATTGTATTCTTTATCTTTGTGTTGTTGTGGTATTTGGCAATAAATATTTTAAACCAGAAAGAACCCGCAAACAACTGTTTGTGTTAATCTCGCAGCACTTGCAAATAAGAGCAAATGCCACAACTACACAGAGATAAAGACACAATTTTGACACAATTTTGCACTATATGGCTATTATTATTATTATTATTATTATTATTATATGTGAATACCGACTCTGATAAAAATCAAGAGATTGCTGAAATTGTGGGAATAGAAATGTTACAGCCTGGAATAATAACACATTGCTGTATCACACTAACACTGAACATTATCTGTACAGGGTGGGGGCGTCTCTGGGCCTGCTTCATTCTAAATGTGTCCTGGTCAGCGGAATTGTTGTCTAATCACTGCTACACAGAGAACACTGCTTCTAAAATACATATTCAGAAAGAACCCGCAAACAACTGTTTGTGTTAATCTCGCAGCACTTGCAAATAAGAGTAAACCATATAACTGGTCCATCTAATAGGATATAATTATATAACTGCCCCATCTAATAGGATATAATTATATAACTGACACAGTGTGTTATAAAACACATATAAATGAGAATACCACTATCAAATAATAGTGCAGAAACACAGAATATACATAATATACCCCGTAAAATGGGTCTGGTGTGTTATAAAATTCATATAAAACAAATAAATACAATAAACACATTGCCCTGATTACAGAATAATCGCATAGCAGCTACATATCAAAATCTAATATAAAAACAATACTGGGATAATAATCGCTGTATCAAACTATATCAAAGTGTATCAAAAGCTGACAGCCAGACAAGGAGGGACAGCTGGCTGACAGGGAGGGGAGGAGGGGTTACACCCTTTTGATACACTTTGATAGGGGCGGGGCACATGTCAGATTTGAGTTGGATGAATGGTCCCTATTCTCTACTACTCACCATCTTCTTCCAGGAAGAAAATGGCAGGCACAAGCACAGTTCTATACCAAGAAAAAAGAAAAAACAGCAAAAAAGCCGTAGCCAGCTCACCAACCAGACCGTTGAAGACAGAGCACGGAAGTTCGTCCTGACCAGGATGCTAGGCAGCAGCAAATGTGAAAACATGGATACTCCAGCTCCAATAAAACAGTAAATTCTTTATTAATCCAAGAAATCTAAAAAAGGATGATCCTTACACATAGT
This sequence comes from Ranitomeya variabilis, assembly GCF_051348905.1. Taxonomy (NCBI): domain Eukaryota; kingdom Metazoa; phylum Chordata; class Amphibia; order Anura; family Dendrobatidae; genus Ranitomeya; species Ranitomeya variabilis. The sequence continues at coordinate 114,134,476 of NC_135235.1, read as the reverse complement.
GGACAGTGCATGTGGAATAACGGCAACGCGTTTCGATCACAATATCTTACTCATGCCAATAGTACAAACAGACTGAATGCTATACATATAGTGATTATCATCCTATCACAGGGTTACAATTAGTCACATGATGAAACCAAAAGGTCCTATTCCTACATATATAGGCAAACCATTACTAAAAACATCTATAAAAAAGCTGTATAATCTCAGCAATAATGATATAAAATTTCATTTCTTTTGTTTAAGCCTGTGGGGAAGCGAGTATTAAGATTATATATCCAGAACGCCTCCCTTGTGAGGAGGCGTCTTCTGATATCTCCCCCGCGGCTTTGATGATACACTTTTTCAATGCCATGAACTCTTAAGTTTGTGACATCCCCATTATGTTTCATACCAAAATGTCTGGAGACCATTGAGATATTCCTATTTATTATGTTGCAATTGCTGGCATCTCTCAAATGCTCCGTAATCCTCGTTTTTAGCTTCCTAGCTGTACATCCTACATAAGAGATTTGACATGCTACACAATCTATTTTGTAAACCACATTTTTAGTGTGGCAATTTATAAAACTATTTATATTATAACTTTTAGTTTTTTCCGAATTTTGAAATGTGTTCCCCAGATAAGAATGTGCGCACGTACTGCAAGCTGCAGTACCGCACCTAAAAAAGCCTTTGCACTCAAGCCAGGTATTTGATTTAGGTTTAACCACATGAGAGCTGGGATCATCCTTTTTTAGATTTCTTGGATTAATAAAGAATTTACCGTTTTATTGGAGCTGGAGTATCCATGTTTTCACATTTGCTGCTGCCTAGCGTCCCGGTCAGGACAAACTTCCGTGCTCTGTCTTCAATGGTCTGGTTGGTGAGCTGGCTACAGCTTTTTTGCCGTTTTTTCTTTTTTCTTGGTATACAATTATTGACTTTGCCGAGGTCTCCTAATCGTTATCCTACATATTCAATTGAAGTGGACTATTGGTGTATTTCTGTGGATTCATTTTTATTTCTTTTGTGTGTATTATAAACCATTATGCAATCCCAGGAAAGAATGGTTAAAGTGGCTCAGGTGTTCAGAGATATTGGGTCTGACCCAGCAGGGAGTGGTGATTTCACTACACATCTGAATGAAGCAGAAAGATTAATGAAATTGGAAACTAAACTGTGGTGGAATCACACTACCCTGCAAAATTACGTGTCAAAAGAAATGATTCCAAGAGGCCTAAGAATCAAAAAAATTTCAACTACTATATACACAGATGACTTTAAAAGAGAATGGAATCAAATCCTCTCTAACTGTTCTCTTAATTTAATGCAATTGATTATAAGAAATGAACAAGTAAAACTGGATGAAATTCAGAAAAATGTGGAGAAAATAAAAGTCACATTGGAAGAGTATAAATCGTTGCCACACTATGAGACATCTTTTGAAAAATTGAAAGAGAATGTCAATACTTTGGAAAATTAAATCATGAGCCGAAAGAGACGTAAATTTGAGAGGGACTATAATGACTATTTGACTGAGAAAGTGTATGAATGGGGACAGTGGGAAAATACATATAAATCGCCCAAACCCATTCTAAAAAATAGCCAAGCTCGTAAGAAATTAACCAGCAGACCTCAGGTGAATTTTACATCTACAGAGCCTGACTCTTCCAATACTAATGCTAGTACATCAGATGCCTCTGTGGCGAGTAATACTCGCGAAAATAGAAAAAGATACACAAAGGCAGCAAAAAACGGAAAAGAAGAGCTGGGAGGAAGCACAAAAAGTCAATCGGAAGTTATGACCCGATACAAAAAGAAACACAAACAATAAAAACCAACAATGTGCTGAATTTATCCTCCCAGCCCCTGACTAGAGACCAATTAGAGGTCCTAGCATTGGGTCTTAATTTTGTGCCAGACGCCAATTTCAATTTATTTATTACGATCTTAGATATAAATAAATTTATGAGAAATCTCACTGTTAAAAAGCATTTTTTCTCTGAAGAGGGTATGGTTACAGACAATGAATTAACTCAAGAAGGAAACGAGTTTGAACATCTGAACTTCAAAGAACAAGTTGCTTTAAATTGTCTTATGAAGCTCTCTAAAGAACAACAAGCAGAACCAACAGAAGGAGTGTGGAATTTATCAGACAAATTTAAAACCAAAAACCCTTATTTTTATCCTGTATGGACAAGTTCAAAGAACTTGTTGAGAGAGATTTAAGGGCTCTGAAAGACAAATGGAAAGATAAAACTCGTAGGAATCTATCCCACAAACAAAGAAAGGCTCTGCAGGAATTGAAAGAGAAAAGGAACATCATAATTAGAAAAAGTGACAAAGGCGGCTTGATAATTGTGATGAATGAGTCTGATTATAAACAAAAAATGTATGAACTTTTGTCTGACACATCTACTTATGAAAAATTTCACAATAATCCAACTAAAGAGATTAATGAAAAAATTGTGAAATTAATTGAAGAGGGTCTTAGTCTGGCGGTTATAAATAAAAAACAAGCAGAATATTTACATGTGAAATTTCCTAAGCTACCCATCATGTACGGACTGTTGTGAATTCCGCTCTTGGGCTCCCTCCGGTGGATTTAAGTGGAACTGCTGCTCCTTGGATTTAGCAGTCAGCAGCTGCTTCCACTGATCGTCTATTCTGGCTCGGCTATTTATCCTGGCTCTATCCTTCAGCTAGTGCCAGTTGTCAATGGTTCCTGCTTGGATTCACATCTCTCTTGGATTTCCCTGATATTCTGACCAGTTCAGCAAAGATAAGTCCTTGCTTTGTTCTTTTGCTTTCCACTTGTTGTGGACTTATTCGATCAGCACATTCTATGTTTTTTTTCTAGTCCAGCTTGTCAGTATGTATTTATTCAGTTAAGCTGGAAGCTCTGGGAAGCAGATTTACCCTCCGCACCTTTAGTCAGGTGTGGAGATTTTTGTAAACTCTGTGGTGGATTTTTCTAGTTTTTAATACTCACCGCACAGCATTCTGTCCTGTTCTATCTATCTAGCTAGATTGGCCTCCTTTGCTACATCCTAGTTTCATTCCGTGTATGTCATTTCCCTCTCCACTCACAGTCAGTATTTGTGGGGGGCTGTCTGTGCTTTGGGAATTTTCTCTGAGGCAAGATAGCTTTCCTGTTTCTGTCTTTAGGGGTAGTTAGTCCTCCAGCTGTGACGAGGTGTCTAGGGAGTGACAGGAACATCCCACGGCTACTTCTAGTGTTGTGTTAAGCTCAGGAACTGTGGTCAGTACAGGTACCACCTCCTCCAGAGCACGTCCCATGTTGCTCCTAAATCACCAGTTCATAACAACAGACTACCAAAAGTACTTAAAGGGGAGGGGGTGCCGGCGATGAGCCCTATAGTGTCAGGAATTGGATCAATGACTGAACATTTATGCGAATGGGTGGGCTCACTTTTGCAGCCCATTGTTACTAAAATGCCAGGCTACGTAAAGGACTCGAGAGAAGTTCTCAAAACTCTTGCAAACTGAAAATGGAAACATAATTATATCTGGCTTAGTTGTGACGTTGTGTCTTTGTACACAAGTATACCTCACGATGTACAGTTAGGTCCATATGTATTAGGACAGAGAAAACATTTTTCTAATTTTGGTTATAGACATTACCACAATTAATTTTAAGCAAAACAGTTCAGATGCAGTTGAAGTTCAGACTTTCAGCTTTCATTTGAGGGTATCCACATTAAAATTGGATGAAGGGTTTAGGCGTTTCAGCTCTTTAACATGTGCCTCCCTGTTTTTAAAGGGACCAAAAGTAATTGGACAATTGACTCCAAGGCTATTTCATGGACAGTTGTGGGCAATCCCTTTGTTATGTAATTCTCAATTAAGCAGATAAAAGGTCTGGAGTTGATTTGAGGTGTGGTGCTTGCATTTGGAAGGTTTTGCTGTGAAGTAAACATGCGGTCAAAGGAGCTCTCCATGCAGGTGAAACAAGCCATCCTTAAGCTGTGAAAACAGAAAAAACCCATCCGATAAATTGCTACCATATTAGGAGTGGCAAAATCTACAGTTTGGTACATCCTGAGAAAGAAAGAAAGCTCTGGTGAACTCATCAATGCAAAAAGACCTGGGCGCCCACGGAAGACAACAGTGGTGGATGATCGCAGAATAATCTTCATGGTGAAGAGAAACCCCTTCCCAACAGCCAACCAAGTGAATAACACTCTCCAGGAGGTCGGCGTATCAATATCCAAATCTACCATAAAGAGAAGACTGCATGAAAGTAAATACAGAGGGTTCACTGCACGGTGCAAGCCACTAATAAGCATCAAGAATAAAAAGGCTAGACTGGACTTTGCTGAAAAAAACATCTAAAAAAGCCAGCACAGTTCTGGAAGAACATTCTTTGGACAGATGAAACCAAGATCAACCTCTACCAGAATGATGGAAAGAGAAAAGTATGGCGAAGGCGTGGTACAGCTCATGATCCAAAGCATACCACATAATCTGTAAAACACGGCGGAGGCAGTGTGATGGCTTGGGCATGCATGGCTGCCAGTGGCACTGGGTCACTAGTGTTTATTGATGATGTGACATGGGACAGAAGCAGCCGAATGAATTCTGAGGTCTTCAGAGACATACTGTGCGCTCAGATCCAGCCAAATGCAGCCAAACTGATTGGTCGTCGTTTCATACTACAGATGGACAATGACCCAAAACATAAAGCCAAAGCAACCCAGGAGTTTATTAAAGCAAAGAAGTGGAATATTCTTGAATGGCCAAGTCAGTCACCTGATCTCAACCCAATTGAGCATGCATTTCACTTGTTAAAGACTAAACTTCAGACAGAAAGGCCACAAACAAACAGCAACTGAAAACCACCGCAGTGAAGGCCTGGCAGAGCATCAAAAAGGAGGAAACACAGCGTCTGGTGATGTCCATGAGTTCAAGACTTCCGGCAGTTATTGCCAACAAAGGGTTTTCAACCAAGTACTAAAAATGAACATTTTATTTTTAATTATTGAATCTGTCCAATTACTTTTGGTCCCTTTAAAAACAGGGTGGCACATGTTAAGAAGCTGAAACTCCTAAAATCTTCATCCAATTTTAATGTGGATACCCTCAAATGAAAGCTGAAAGTCTGAACTTCAACTGCATCTGAATTGTTTTGTTTAAAATTCATTGTGGTAATGACTATAATCAAAATTAGAAAAATGTTGTCTCTGTCCAAATATATATGGACCTAACTGTAGCTATGAAAGCAATACAATACCATCTAATAGAATATGGTCGATATTCTCAGGATTTAATCAATTTGCTTTACAGGTTATACATTTCCTTATGAAACATAATATTTTTGTGTTTGATGAACAACTATTTGTACAAAAATCAGGAGTTCCTATGGGGGCCAAATATTCACCATCTTTAGCAAATTTAACTATGGCACAATGGGAACAAACATTTATATATTCGGCTGACAATCCATATGTGGACCACATCTCCTGGTATGGCAGATACATTGATGACACCCTCATAATTTGGGGGGGCGATGTGTCTGCCATACCGGAATTTGTGGAATACATCAATACTAATAATTTTGGGATAAAATTTACACATAAATATGATTGCCAGAATATGTCTTTCTTGGATCTTGAATTATGCTGTATTGCTGACGAATTTATTATCAGCAAAACGCATGTAAAACCATTAAGTGGGAATATAATCTTACACGCCAACAGCAGTCATCCAGCTCACACAATTAAGGCTATACCCTTGGGTGAATTTACTAGGCTGAAGTGAAACTGTAGTAGGGAGAGAGATAAATTGGAGGAATTTGATAGATTAAGGAATAAACTTAAAGTACGTAACTATCCTAATTGGTCCCTTGATAGAGCCACAGCTATAGTTAATAAAAAACATAGAGCAGAATTATTGGTACCAAATGTAAAAAGAAAAAATCCAGATACTGATACACATTATGCCAAACCCTATGTTTGTTTACAATTTAGCCCGCAATATAACCAAATTAAAGATATTATAAATAAGAGGTTACCTGTTCTATTTGAGGATGACACACTTATGAATATTTTGCAAGGTGGAGTAAATATTGTGGCTAGAAGAGCTCAAACTATTGGAGATATTATTGCTCCCAGCTCTCATGCGGTTAAACCTAAATCAAATACCTGGCTTGAGTGCAAAGGCTTTTTTAGGTGCGGTACTGCAGCTTGCAGTACGTGCGCACATTCTTATCTGGGGAACACATTTCAAAATTCGGAAAAAACTAAAAGTTATAATATAAATAGTTTTATAAATTGCCACACTAAAAATGTGGTTTACAAAATAGATTGTGTAGCATGTCAAATCTCTTACGTAGGATGTACAGCTAGGAAGCTAAAAACGAGGATTACGGAGCATTTGAGAGATGCCAGCAATTGCAACATAATAAATAGGAATATCTCAATGGTCTCCAGACATTTTGGTATGAAACATAATGGGGATGTCACAAACTTAAGAGTTCATGGCATTGAAAAAGTGTATCATCAAAGCCGCGGGGGAGATATCAGAAGACGCCTCCTCACAAGGGAGGCGTTCTGGATATATTATCTTAATACTCGCTTCCCCACAGGCTTAAACAAAAGAAATGAAATTTTATATCATTATTGCTGAGATTATACAGCTTTTTTATAGATGTTTTTAGTAATGGTTTGCCTATATATGTAGGAATAGGACCTTTTGGTTTCATCATGTGACTAATTGTAACCCTGTGATGGGATGATAATCACTATATGTATAGCATTCAGTCTGTTTGTACTATTGGCATGAGTAAGATCTTGTGATCGAAATGCGTTGCCGTTATTCCACATGCACTGTCCACTATGTGTAAGGATCATCCTTTTTTAGATTTCTTGGATTAATAAAGAATTTACCGTTTTATTGGAGCTGGAGTATCCATGTTTTCACAAGCACAGTTCACCCACCAAGATCAGCCAGCTGGCTCACGGCAAATTTTTCCTATTGGTTAATTTTGATCACTGTGATAGACACTATTACAGTGATCAAAATAAAAAAGAATAGTAAATCAAACCCCCCTTATCAACCACTTAGGTAAAAATAATAAAATAAAATGTATTTATTTCCATTTTTCCATTAGGGTTAGATTTGGGCTAAAGTTAGAGTTGAGCTAAAGTTAGGGTTGGGGTTGGGCCAGGGTTGGGGATAGGGTTAGGGTTGAGCTATAGTTAGGGTTGAACTAAAGTTAGGGTTGGGCTAAAGTTTGGGTTGTGACTAGGATTAGGGTTGGGCTAAAGTTAGGGTTGGGCTAAAGTTAGGGTTGGGCTAAAGTTAGCATTGGGCAAGGGTTAGGGTTGTGATTATGGTTGGAATTACAGTTAGGGTTGGTATTAGGGTTAGAGGTGTGTTATTGTTAGGTTTGTGGTTAGGGTAATGGTTAGGGTTGGAATTAGGGTTAGGGGTGTGTTGGGTTAGGGTTGTAGTTAGGGTTATTGTTAAGGTTGAGATTAGGGTTAGGGGTGTGTTGGAGTTAGGGTTTGAGCTAGAATTGGGGGGTGTTCCACTGTTTAGGTACATCAGGGGGGTCTCCAAAAGTGACATGGTGCCACCATTGATTCCAGCCAAAAAGTCAAACGGTGCTCCCTCTCTTCTGAGCTCTGCCATGCACCCAAACAGTGGCTTTTCCACACATACTGGGTATCACCATACTCAGGAGAAATTGCACAACAAATTTTGTAGTCCATTTTCTCCTGATAACATTGTGAAAATAAAAAAATTGGTTCCAAAGTAATTTTTTTGTGAAAAAAAGTAATATGTAAATTTTTTCCTTCCACATTGCATTAGTTCTCATGAAGCACTTGAAGGGTAAATAAACTTCTTGAATGTGGTTTTACGCACCTTGAGGGGTTCAGTTTTTAGAATGTTGTAAAAAAAATGGTTTTGTAAAGTTTGTTGGAAAAATGAGAAATCGCTGGTCAAATTTTAACCCTTATAACTCCCTAACAAAAACAAAATATGTTTCCAAAATTGTGCTGATGTAAAGTAGACATGTGGGAAATGTTAGTTATTAACTATTTTGTGTGATATGACTCTCTGATTTAAGGGCATAAAAATTTAAAGTTTGAAAATTGCAAAAGTTTCAACATTTTTGTAAAATTTCCATTTTTTTCACAAATAAATGCAGGTCATATCAAAGAAATTTTACCTTTTTCATGAAGTACAATATGTAATGAGAAAACCTTCTCAGAATTAATGGGATTCATTGAAGCGTTCCAGAGTTATGACCTTATAAAGTGACAGTGGACAGAATTGTAAGAATTGGCCTGTTCAGAAAGGTGAAAACAGGCTTCGGTGTGAAGGGGTTAAATGACACTATAAATTTGTTAATGAGTGCTAAATTAAACACTGCTAACATTAATAGATTTTTTTCTATACAAGTTGTATTTATAGGGAATCCAGATAAATAATTCAAAAAACTCACTAATTACATAGTTACTGGTTATGCCTGCAATTTATGCATTTTAAAATTACAATACCATACTCTTGATGTGACGGTAATTTGCAGGGTTTCCACTTAGCTCACCAGTGAACAGAAAATATGTGTTAATTCAGAAGTTTTATACAATAGAGTGCTATTGTGAATTAATGATACAATGCTCTAGAATTCATAAAAAGATTATCATTAGCAGTAAATGTGGAATGACTTGATATGGAGTTGTGTTGTGGTGGTATTAGTCAGCTTTACATGTAGAAGACTGCAAACTCTCTCAGTGCTTGGACTAGCAAACTCATAAAGCGACTCAATATTGCTAAAATAGCCTTTATGCAGCAGGCACGCGACATCAGGATCTAGATCATACACACAAAGTCTTCTTAACCCCATAATGACCGAGCCAATTTTGATCATAATGACCAAGCCAAATTTTACGATTCTGACCGCTGTCACTTTATGATGACCACTGTCATCATGAGGCCATAACTCTGGAATGCCTCCACGTATCCCACTGATCCTGAGAATTTTTTTCAATGACATATTGTACTTCATGATAGTGGTAAAATTTCTTCTATATGACTTGCATTTATTTGTGAAAAAAACTGAAATTTGGCAATTTTTTTAGCAATTTTCATACTTTTAATTCTTATGCCTTTAATTCAGAGAGTCATATCACACAAAATAGTTAATAAATAACATTTCCCACATGTCTACTTTGCATCAGCACAATTTTTGAAGCATATTTTTTTGTTAGGAACTTGAAGAGTTAAAAGTTGAGTAGTGATTTCTCATTTTTCCAACAAAATATACAAAACCATTTTTTTAAGGACCACATCACATTTGAAGTGACTTTGAGAGGTCCATTAGAGATGAGCGAGTATACTCGTTGCTCAGGTGGTCTCCGAGTATTTGTTAGTATTCGGAGATTTAGTTATCATTGCGGCAGCTGAAAGATTTACAGCTACTACCCAGCCTGAGTACATGTGGGGGTTGCCTGGTTGCTAGGGAATCCCCACATGTGTTTAAGCTGTCTAGTAGCCGCAAATCAGGCTGCTGAAGCGATGAAAACTAAATCTTCGAGCAGTTACAAATACTCGGAGACCACCCGAGCATGCTCGGGAAAACCCGAGCAACAAGTACATTCGCTCATCACTAAGGCCCATATGTCACAAACTACCCAAAAGTGGCACCATTCTAAAAACAGCACCCCTTAAGTTACTCAAAACCACATTCAAGAAGTTTATTAATGCTTCACAGGAACTGAAGCAATGTGGAAGGAAATGAACATTTAATTTTTTTAATACCTTCTTATGAGACGTCATCTATCTCCACTATCTACTGCTTTGTAGTGGGTGAATAGGTTCATTGATCTAATCCTCTACTGCCAGCAACATCAGCTAGCAGTCCATCATCTTCTACATCTCTTGCCTCTCCAGTGGAACCATGTGGTCTAGTGAAGACAACTACTCAACAAGTATATACTGGCTTCTCTGTTTCTAAAGCACCATGTCTGTCTACTACTCCTCAGTTTTGGGACACACAGGATGTGGTTCAAGTACCACAGCAGATAAATATGCTACTTTTCAACCCATCTCTGCTAGGCCTATTACTGAGACCTTTATGAGAATTTTACTTGCTGATCTTAAGGTTTCTATCCAGAAAAATATCCACTTATTTTGAAGCAAAATCCAGAAAGACATTTTCTCACAAAGAGACAGAATGGAAGAGCTTAGAACTACACATAATGAGTTAGTGGAACTATCTAGCATCATAGAGAAAGAAGTAGTGACTTTGAAGCTAAAGCTATCTGTACAGGACTAGAGACGGGCTAACCCAAACTGTAAAGTTTGGGGTCCGTACCGAACACCTAGTGTCCGTGCACGGACCTCGAACAGGGACTTGTCCAGTAAGTCCTTGTTACTGTTCAGGTTCTGCACCCCGAACACCAGCTGTTTCCCATGCTGTCATCTGTGTGAAAACGTGAGAAACACCGGCGGCTCTGATCAGCTGTAAGTTAGCTGCTGCCAGTCAGAAAGCTGTGGTTCCCCCACTGTCAGATGACAGTGTGAGCCAGCAGTCATTCATCTGTATGGGGTGTGGGTTCCAGTTTGGGTGCCCGAACATCCACGGGTTTGTCCATTACTATTCCAGACAGATCCTGCAGGGATAACAGTCAGATATTTAAATTTGCTTAAAATCACTCACTGAATGAGTTTTTAATTAATTTATTTTCCGCATTTCACCCTGAAGCTTCTAATAGAGATCTCATTATAGACAGTGCACCACTCGCTGAAAACTAAATGACTTCCCTCATCTGCAACAAGTGATATAATTGTCTTGATTTGTTTTTCCATATTAAGGAAAGATTAATGCTAAAAACTTGTCTATATTCTTCAATCCATGATCGCTTCAGAAACATGCCGTTATTTGCAGATTTATCAGCTTATACCAAAGTATTGCAAGTTACTGATATTCATTACAAATGGGGCTCTTTATCAAGCTTATAATTAGTGTTGAGCATTCCGATACTGCAAATATCGGGTATCGGACGATATTTGCTGTATCGGAATTCCGATACTGAGTTCCGATATTTTTGCGATATCGGAAATCGGAATTGGAAGTGTGCGGTGCGTATGGTTCCCAGGGTCTGGAGGAGAGGAGACTCTCCTTCAGGCCCTGGGATCCATATTCATGTAAAAAATAAATAATAAAAATAAAAAATATTGATATACTCACCCCTCCGGCGGACCCTGGACCTTAGCGGTGCCTCCGTTCCTAAGAATGCAGGGAGTGAAGGACCTTCGATGACGTCGCGGCTTGTGATTGGTCGCGTGAGCAGTCACATGAGCAGTCACGCGACCAATCACAAGCCGTGACGTCATCGAAGGTCCTTCACTCCCTGCATTCTTAGGAACGGAGGCAGACGCTTGGACCGGTGAGAGCCAGGGCCGCCGGAGGGGTGAGTATATCAATATTTTCTATTTTTATTCTTTATTTTATACATGAATATGGATCCCAGGGCCTGAAGGAGAGTTTCCTCTCCTTCAGACCCTGGGAACCATTCCGATATTTTGTGTCCCATTGATATACACTCACCGGCCACTTTATTAGGTACACCATGCTAGTAACGGGTTGGACCCCCTTTTGCCTTCAGAACTGCCTCAATTCTTCGTGGCATAGATTCAACAAGGTGCTGGAAGCATTCCTCAGAGATTTTGGTCCATATTGACATGATGGCATCACACAGTTGCCGCAGATTTGTCGGCTGCACATCCCAAAGATGCTCCATACAAGGCAGGATGGATCCATGCTTTCATGTTGTTTACGCCAAATTCTGACCCTACCATCCGAATGTCGCAGCAGAAATCGAGACTCATCAGACCAAGCAACGTTTTTCCAATCTTCTACTGTCCAATTTCGATGAGCTTGTACAAATTGTAGCCTCAGTTTCCTGTTCTTAGCTGAAAGGAGTGGTACCCGGTGTGGTCTTCTGCTGCTGTAGCCCATCTGCCTCAAAGTTCGACGCACTGTGCATTCAGAGATGCTCTTAGGCCTACCTTGGTTGTAACGGGTGGCGATTTGAGTCACTGTTGCCTTTCTATCAGCTCGAACCAGTCTGCCCATTCTCCTCTGACCTCTGACATCAACAAGGCATTTCCGCCCACAGAACTGCCGCTCACTGGATTTTTTTTCTTTTTCGGACCATTCTCTGTAAACCCTAGAGATGGTTGTGCGTGAAAATCCCAGTAGATCAGCAGTTTCTGAAATACTCAGACCAGCCCTTCTGGCACCAACAACCATGCCACGTTCAAAGGCACTCAAATCACCTTTCTTCTCCATACTGATGCTCGGTTTGAACTGCAGGAGATTGTCTTGACCATGTCTACATGCCTAAATGCACTGAGTTGCCGCCATGTGATTGGCTGATTAGAAATTAAGTGTTAACAAGAAGTTGGACAGGTGAACCTAATAAAGTGGCCAGTGAGTGTACATTGGTATCGGTTATCAGTATCGGCGATATCCGATATTTTTTGGATATCGGCCGATCCAATCCGATACCGATACCTTTGCATATCGGAAGGTATCGCTCAACACTACTTATAATTACAAAAAATGGTGTTAAACACATTGATAAATCTAGAAAAAGCTCTTCAAATAAGTCCTGACTGGCCACTGATAACTGATGATGAGAATCAAAGATGCAGCTAGGGGTTCAGTTTGGGAGTGTGGGAGGGGGGCAAAGCTTCTGAGTGGGTTCATAACCAGGTAACTATGTTTACAATTATGGTGGCACACCCAAATAGTGGATATAGGGGAACCTCAACAAATGACCATGCTATTACTGAAAATAAATCAGTATACAAAGACAAACACTGATATAACCACCATACGATGACCATATAGTAGCTGACACCAGTCTTGCAAAAAATATAAGAGATTATAGTACAGCAGATAGTGGCTTACAGCTGACATTCTTTCTGAAAAAAGACGTTAATTTTTCTCATCTTTTCCATCTGACTCAGACCTTCATGACAATGTCTACTGCCACAACTCATCTGTAGCGTTTACAACAAAAACACATATCGTATATTTCCAGCACCGTTCCCATCTATTCCCAACCTGCATAAACTTCTCATAGCTGATATCCCAATGCAGCCACTGCTGCTGTATGTGTCCCTATTATTTCACCTGTTGTAAGGTACAAAAACAGTGTTCCTCTTCAGCCTTACATAATAATAGCCACCTCTGTGCTTTTCACAAAGTAAAATGCATTGTTTGTGCCCTCTAGGTGGTAAAACTGACCCTTAGAATACAGCTCTGGCAAAAATTAAGAGAGCACTGCAAAATGTTCAGTTTGTCTGATTTTTCTCTTTATAGGTATATTTTTGAGTAAAATGTAAATTGTTCTTTATTTTATAAATGTCTGAAAACCTGTCTCCGAATTTCCAAGCAATAAATTTTGGGTTTTTTTCTGAAAAGGAGAAATGGTCAAAATTAAAAAAAAAAAAACAGTGCTTGCAGACCTAAAATAATGCAAAAAAACAAGTTCATAATCATTTAGAAACAAAAATGCTAATGTTTTAACTCAGGAAGAGTTCAGAAATCAATATTTTGTGGAATAACCATGATTTTTAATCACAGCTTTCATGCATCTTGGCATGCTTTCCACCAGTCTTTCACACTGCTTCTAGCATAAAAATGTAAGCAGTTCTTCTTTGTTTGATGGCTTGTGACTAGTGTTGAGCTTTCCGATACTGCAAATATCGGGTATCGGCCGATATTCGCTGTATCAGATTTCCGATACCGAGTTCCGATACTTTTGAGATATCGGATATCGGAATCGGAAGTTCCTATAGTGCAATTATGCACTATAATGGAGTGTGGGTGATGCGTGGGCGGAGATAAGGGGAGGGGGAAAAATAATAAATTACTGATAGGGGTTTGTTATAAATCTCCAAAAATAATGGAAGCAATGGAGAATATCCTCGTAAAGCAAATAGATGAAGCTGCAACTCAAGGAGAAGTCATTATTATGGGGGACTTCAACTACCCTGAAATAGATTGGGGAACAGAAACCTGCAGTTCCAGCAAAGGTAATCGGTTTTTGACAACTATGAGAAACAATTACCTTTCACAACTGGTTCAGGACCCAACAAGAAGGGGGGCACTGCTAGACCTAATATTAACCAACAGGCCAGACCGCATAGCAAATATAAGGGTTGGGGGTCACTTGGGGAACAGTGATCACAAAATAATAAGTTTTCGTGTATCCTTTAATAAGATGTGTAGTAGAGGGGTGACAAGGACACTAAACTTCAGGAGGGCAAATTTCCAACGGATGAGAGATGATCTTGGGACGATATCCTGAGACATAAAAATACACAAAGAAAATGGGAGACGTTTATTAGCATCCTGGATAGGACCTGTGCACAGTATATACCGTATGGGAATAAAGATACTAGAAATAGGAGGAAACCAATATGGCTAAATAGAGCTGTAAGGGGTGCAATAAGTGACGAAAAAAAAGCATTTAGAGAATTAAAGGAAGTAGGTAGTGATGAGGCACTAAATACATACAGAAAATTAAATAAATTCTGTAAAAAGCAAATCAAGGCAGCAAAAATTGAGACAGAGAGACTCATTGCCAGAGAGAGTAAAAATAATCCCAAAATATTCTTTAACTACATAACTAGTAAGAAACTAAAAAATGAAAGTGTTGGCACCCTTAAAAATAGTCTGGGGGAAATGGTGGATGAGGATGATGAAAAAGCCAATATGCTAAATGACTTTTTTTCATCAGTATTTACATAAGAAAATCCCATGGCAGACAGTATGATCAGTGATAACAAAAATTCCCCATTAAGTGTCACCTGCTTAACCCAGCAGGAAGTACGGCGGCCTCTAAAAATCACTAAAATTGACAAATCTCCGGGCCCGGATGGGATACACCCCCGAGTACTGCAGGAATTAAGTACAGTCATTGATAGACCATTATTTTTAATCTTTAAAGAGTCCATAATAACAGGGTCTGTACCACAGGACTGGGGTATAGCAAATGTGGTGCCAATATTCAAAAAGGGGACAAAAACTGAATTCGGAAATTATAGGCCAGTAAGCTTAACCTCTACTGTGGGTAAAATCCTGGAGGGCATTCTAAGGGATGCTATACTGGAGTATCTGAAGAGGAATAACCTCATGACCCAGTATCAACACGGGTTTAATAGGGACCGTTCGTGTCAGACTAATTTGATCAGCTTCTATGAAGAGGTAAGTTCCGGACTGGACCAAGGGAACCCAGTAGATGTAGTGTATATGGACTTTTCAAAAGCTTTTGATACGGTGCCTGTTATGACCTGGTGGTTAGGAGCACCCGAAGTGACCTGATGGTTAAAACAGAAAACCTGGGACAAGTTCTGAGGGAGTGGTAACTCTACTGACCGCAATCCCTAATCCTATCACACACACTAGAAATAGCCGTGGAGCGTACCTAACTCTCCCTAGACGCCTCTTCACAGCCTAAGAGCTAACTACCCCTAAAGATAGAAATAATAGCCTACCTTGCCTCAGAGAAATTCCCCAAAGTAAAGGTAGCCCCCCACAAATATTAACTGTGAGTTAAGAGGGAAGTGACAAACACAGGAATGAAACAGATTTTAGCAAAGGAGGCCAAATCTTCTCTAGAAAGACAGAGGATAGGAAAGGGAACTATGCGGTCAGTATAAAAAACTACAAAAAACCACGCAGAGTGTGCAAAAAGACCTCCACACCGACTCACGGTGTGGAGGTGCAGCTCTGCACCCCCAGAGCTTCCAGCTAGCAAGGAAATATCATAATAGCAGGCTGGACTGAAACATAACATGTACTGAAAAATATATACAAAAAACCAATGAACAGCAAATGATTAGCAAGGACTTAGCTTCTGCTGAAGTAGTCAGGTCATCTGAGAATTCCAAGAGAGATCTGAACCAGTACTGAGACATTGACAGCTGGCATGGACTAACGACCTGGGCAGAGTTAAATAGGGAAGCGAGCAGAAGCAATAAACGAGGGCAGCTGAGAAAGCCAACCTCAAAGATCAGCAGTTCCACTCAAAGCCACCAGAGGGTGTCCAAGGACAGAACTCACCAAAGTACCATTCACGACCACAGGAGGGAGCCCGAGAACGGAATTCACAACAGTACCCCCCCCTTGAGGAGGGGTCACCGAACCCTCACCAGAGCCCCCAGGCCGATCA
The DNA here is from genome assembly GCF_051348905.1 of Ranitomeya variabilis. Lineage (NCBI taxonomy): Eukaryota > Metazoa > Chordata > Amphibia > Anura > Dendrobatidae > Ranitomeya > Ranitomeya variabilis. Next base: position 114,118,274 of record NC_135235.1, on the reverse strand, counting down.
GGACGAGCCAAATAAAAGGCACGAACCAAATCGGCAGCATGGACATCGGAGGCAACAACCCAGGAATTATCCTCCTGACCATAGCCCTTCCATTTAACCAGGTACTGCAGCTTCCTTCTCGAAATACGAGAATCTAAAATCTTCTCCACCACATACTCCAACTCCCCCTCAACCAACACCGGAGCAGGAGGATCAACGGAAGGAAACATAGGCACCACATATCTCCGCAACAACGACCTATGGAACACATTATGGATTGCAAAAGAAGTTGGAAGGGCCAAACGAAACGACACAGGATTGATAATTTCAGAAATCTTATAAGGACCAATGAAACGAGGCTTGAACTTAGGAGAAGAAACCTTCATAGGAACATAACGAGAAGACAACCAAACCAAATCCCCAACACGAAGTCGGGGACCAACACAGCGACGGCGGTTAGCAAAACGTTGCGCCTTCTCCTGAGACGTCATCAAATTGTCCACCACGTGAGTCCAAATTTGTTGCAACCTGTCCACCACAGAATCCACACCAGGACAGTCAGAAGACAACCTGCCCTGAAGAAAAACGAGGATGAAAACCAGAATTACAAAATAAAGGCGAAACCAAAGTAGCAGAACTAGCCCGATTATTAAGGGCGAACTCGGCCAATGGCAAGAAGGTCACCCAATCATCCTGATCAGCAGAAACAAAGCATCTCATATAGGTTTCCAAGGTCTGATTGGTTCGTTCGGTTTGGCCATTTGTCTGAGGATGGAACGCTGAAGAAAAAGACAAATCAATGCCCATCTTAGCACAAAAGGACCACCAAAACCTAGAAACAAATTGGGAACCTCTGTCCGACACAATGTTCTCCGGAATGCCATGCAAACGAACCACATGCTGAAAAAATAATGGAACCAAATCAGAGGAGGAAGGCAATTTAGGCAAGGGTACCAAATGGACCATCTTAGAAAACCTATCACAAACCACCCAGATGACAGACATCCTTTGAGAGACAGGAAGATCAGAAATAAAATCCATGGAAATATGTGTCCAGGGCCTCTTCGGGACAGGCAAAGGCAAAAGCAACCCACTGGCACGAGAACAGCAAGGTTTGGCCCGAGCACAAGTCCCACAGGACTGCACACAAGAACGCACATCCCGTGACAAGGAAGGCCACCAAAAGGACCTGGCAACCAAATCTCTGGTACCAAAAATCCCAGGATGACCAGCCAACACTGAACAATGAACCTCAGAAATAACCCTACTAGTCCATCTTTCAGGGACAAACAGTTTCTCCACTGGGCAGCGGTCCGGTCTATCAGCCTGAAACTCCTGCAGCACCCGCCGCAAATCAGGGGAGATGGCAGACAGAATCACCCCCTCTTTAAGAATACCAGCCGGCTCAGGGACTCCTGGAGAATCAGGTAAAAAACTCCTAGAAAGGGCATCAGCCTTCACATTCTAAGATCCCGGAAGGTATGAGACCACAAAATCGAAACGGGAAAAAAACAGTGACCATCGAGCCTGTCTAGGGTTCAACCATTTGGCGGACTCGAGGTAAGTCAGATTCTTGTGATCAGTCAGGACTAGTGTTGAGCATTCCGATACCGCAAGTATCGGGTATCGGCCGATACTTGCGGGTATCGGAATTCCGATACCGAGATCCGATACTTTTGTGGTATCGGGTATCGGTATCGAAACAACATTAATGTGTAAAATAAAGAATTAAAATAAAAAATATTGCTATACTCACCTCTCCGACGCAGCCTGGACCTCACCGAGAGAACCGGCAGCGTTCTGTGCTTAAAATGCGCGCGTTTACTTCCTTCCGTGACGTCACGGCTTGTGATTGGTCGCGTGCCGCCCATGTGACCGCGACGCGACCAATCACAGCAAGCCGTGACGTAATTTCAGGTCCTGAATGCAGAAATAGGCATTCAGGACCTGAAATTACATCACGGCTTGCTGTGATTGGTCGCGTCGCGGTCACATGGGCGGCACGCAACCAATCACAAGCCGTGACGTAATTTTAAAATGCGCGCGTGTCCTGCCTCCCATGACGTCACGGCTTGTGATTGGTCGCGTCGCCCATGTGACCGCGACGCGACCAATCACAAGCCGGAACGTAATTTTTAAATCCTGAATGCCTAGAATTAGGCATCCAGGACCTGAAAATTACGTCACGGCTTGCTGTGATTGGTCGCGTCGCGGCCACATGGGCGGCACGCGACCAATCACAAGCCGTGACGTCACGGAAGGAAGTAAACGCGCGCATTTTAAGCACAGAACGCTGCCGGTTCCCTCGGTAAGGTCCAGGCTGCGTCGGAGAGGTGAGTATATCAATATTTTTTTATTTTAATTCTTTATTTTACACATTAATATGGATCCCAGGGCCTGAAGGAGAGTTTCCTCTCCTTCAGACCCTGGGAACCATCAGGAATACCGTCCGATACTTGAGTCCCATTGACTTGTATTGGTATCGGGTATCGGTATCGGATTAGATCCGATACTTTGCCGGTATCGGCCGATACTTTCCGATACCGATACTTTCAAGTATCGGACGGTATCGCTCAACACTAGTCCGGACCACCACGCGATGTTTGGCTCCCTCAAGCCAATGTCACCACTCCTCAAATGCCCACTTCATAGCCAACAACTCCCGATTGCCGACATCATAATTACGCTCGGCAGGCAAAAACTTTCTAGAAAAGAAAGCACACGGCTTCATCAAGGAGCCATCAGAACTTCTCTGAGACAAAACAGCCCCTGCCCCAATCTCAGAAGCATCAACCTCGACCTGAAAAGGGAGCAAAACATCTGGCTGACGCAACACAGGGGCCGAAGTGAAACGACGTTTAAGCTCCTGAAAGGCCTCAACGGCCGCAGGGGACCAATTCACCACATCAGCGCCTTTCTTCGTCAAATCAGTCAAAGGCTTAACCACACTAGAAAAATTAGCGATGAAGCGACGGTAAAAATTAGCAAAGCCCAGGAACTTCTGAAGACTCTTCACAGATGTAGGTTGAGTCCAATCATAAATGGCCTGAACTTTGACAGGATCCATCTCGATAGTAGAAGGGGAAAAAATGAAGCCCAAAAAGGAAACCTTCTGAACTCCAAAGAGGCATTTAGAGCCCTTCACAAACAACGCATTAGCACGAAGGACCTGGAACACCATCCTGACCTGCCTTACATGAGACTCCCAATCATCCGAAAAGACCAAAATATCATCCAAATATACGATCATGAAACTATCCAGATACTTCCGGAAGATGTCGTGCATAAAGGAGCATTAGAAAGCCCGAATGGCATCACCAGGTACTCAAAATGGCCCTCGGGCGTATTAAATGCTGTTTTCCATTCATCGCCCTGTTTAATACGCACAAGATTATACACCCCTCGAAGGTCAATCTTGGTAAACCAACTAGCCCCCTTAATCCGAGCAAACAAATCAGACAACAGAGGCAAAGGGTACTGAAATTTGACCGTGATTTTATTGAGAAGGCGGTAATCTATACAGGGTGTCAGAGAGCCATCCTTCTTGGCCACAAAAAAGAACCCTGCTCCCAACGGCGACGAAGACGGGCAAATATGCCCTTTCTCCAAGGACTCCTTTACATAACTCCGCATAGCGGCATGTTCTGGCACAGATAAAGTGAACAGTCGGCCCTTAGGGAACTTACTACCAGGAATCAAATTAATAGCGCAATCACAGTCCCTATGAGGAGGTAGGGCACTGGACTTGGGCTCATCAAATACATCCTGGTAATCTGACAAAAACTCAGGGACTTCAGCAGGAGTGGAAGAAGAAATTGACATCAAAGGAACATCACCATGTATCCCTTGACAACCCCAACTAGACACAGACATTGATTTCCAATCCAGTACTGGATTATGAACCTGTAACCATGGCAAACCCAACACGATGACATCATGCAAATTATGCAACACCAAAAGGCGGATATTTTCCTGATGTGCGGGAGCCATGTACATGGTCAGCTGAGTCCAGTACTGAGGTTTATTCTTGGCCAATGGCGTAGCATCAATCCCCCTTAAGGGAATAGGACTCTGCAAAGGCTCCAAGGAAAAACCACAGCGCCTGGCAAACTCCAAGTCCATCAAGTTCAGGGCAGCGCCTGAATCCACAAATGCCATAACAGAGTAGGACGACAGTGAGCAAATCAGAGTAACAGATAAGAGAAATTTAGGCTGCAAAGTACTAATGGTGACAGACCTAGCGAACCTCTTAGTGCGCTTAGGACAATCAGAGATAGCATGAGAGGAGTCACCACAGTAAAAACACAGCCCATTCTGACGTCTGTGTTCTTGCCGTTCAGCTCTGGTCAAAGTCCTATCACATTGCATAGGCTCAGGCCTCCGATCAGAGGACACCGCCAAATGGTGCACAACTTTGCGCTCGCGCAAACGCCGATCAATCTGAATGGCCAAAGACATTGACTCATTCAGACCAGCAGGCGTGGGGAACCCCACCATAACATCCTTAAGGGCTTCAGAAAGACCCTTTCTGAAAATTGCTGCCAGGGCACACTCATTCCATTGAGTAAGCACAGACCACTTTCTAAACTTCTGGCAATATACTTCTGCCTCATCCTGACCCTGACATAGAGTCAGCAAGATCATTTCTGCCTGATCCACAGAATTAGGTTCGTCATAAAGCAATCCAAGCGCTAGAAAAAATGCATCCACATTAAGCAATGCAGGATTTCCTGGCTCAAGGGAGAATGCCCAGTCTTGCGGGTCACCACGCAACAAAGAAATAATAATCTTTACTTGCTGAATGGGATCACCAGAGGAGCGGGGTTTCAGAGCAAGAAACAGTCTGCAATTATTTTTGAAATTCAAAAATTTAGATCTATCCCCAGAAAACAAATCAGGAATTGGAATTCTAGGCTCTAACATCGGATTCTGAACTACATAATCTTGAATACTCTGTACCCTAGCAGTGAGTTGATCCACACACGAGGACAAACCTTGAATATCCATATCTACACCTGAGTCCTGAACCACCCAGAGGTTAAGGGGAAAAGAAAGACAAAACAGGCTGCAAAGAAAAAAAAATTGACTCAGAACTTCTCTTATCCCTCTTTTGAGATGCATTAACACTTTGTTGGCCAGCTGTACTGTTATGACCTGGTGGTTAGGAGCACCCGAAGTGACCTGATGGTTAAAACAGAAAACCTGGGACAAGCTCTGAGGGAGTGGTAACTCTACTGACCGCAATCCCTAATCCTATCACACACACTAGAAATAGCTGTGGAGCGTACCTAACTCTCCCTAGACGCCTCTTCACAGCCTAAGAGCTAACTACCCCTAAAGATAGAAATAATAGCCTACCTTGCCTCAGAGAAATTCCCCAAAGTAAAGGTAGCCCCCCACAAATATTAACTGTGAGTTAAGAGGGAAGTGACAAACACAGGAATGAAACAGATTTTAGCAAAGGAGGCCAAATCTTCTCTAGAAAGACAGAGGATAGGAAAGGGAACTATGCGGTCAGTATAAAAAACTACAAAAAAACACGCAGAGTGTGCAAAAAGACCTCCACACCGACTCACGGTGTGGAGGTGCAGCTCTGCACCCCCAGAGCTTCCAGCTAGCAAGGAAATATCATAATAGCAGGCTGGACTGAAACATAACATGTACTGAAAAATATATACAAAAAAACCAATGAACAGCAAATGATTAGCAAGGACTTAGCTTCTGCTGGAGTAGTCAGGTCATCTGAGAATTCCAAGAGAGATCTGAACCAGTACTGAGACATTGACAGCTGGCATGGACTATCGACCTGGGCAGAGTTAAATAGGGAAGCGAGCAGAAGCAATAAACGAGGGCAGCTGAGAAAGCCAACCTCAAAGATCAGCAGTTCCACTCAAAGCCACCAGAGGGTGTCCAAGGACAGAACTCACCAAAGTACCATTCACGACCACAGGAGGGAGCCCGAGAACGGAATTCACAACAGGTGCCACACAAAAGGTTGATACATAAAATGAGAATAATGGGGATAGGGGAAAATATGTGTAAGTGGGTTGAGAGCTGGCTCAGGGATAGGAAACAAAGGGTGGTTATTAATGGAGCACACTCGGACTGGGTCGCGGTTAGCAGTGGGGTACCACAGGGGTCAGTATTGGGCCCTCTTCTTTTTAACATATTTATTAATGACCTTGTAGGGGGCATTCGGAGTAGAATTTCAATATTTGCAGATGACACTAAACTCTGCAGGGTAATCAATACAGGGGAGGACAATTTTATATTACAGGATGATTTATGTAAACTAGAAGCTTGGGCTGATAAATGGCAAATGAGCTTTAATGGGGATAAATGTAAGGTCATGCACTTGGGTAGAAGTAATAAGATGTATAACTATGTGTTTAATTCTAAAACTCTGGGCAAAACCGTCAATGAAAAAGACCTGGGTGTATGGGAGGATGACAAACTCATATTCAGTGGCCAGTGTCAGGCAGCTGCTACAAAGGCAAATAAAATAATGGGATGTATTAAAAGAGGCATAGATGCTCATGAGGAGAACATAATTTTACCTCTATACAAGTCACTAGTTCGACCACACTTAGAATACTGTGCACAGTTCTGGTCTCCGGTGTATAAGAAAGACATAGCTGAACTAGAGCAGGTGCAGAGAAGAGCGACCAAGGTTATTAGAGGACTGGGGGGATCTGCAATACCAAGATAGGTAATTACACTTGGGGCTGTTTAGTTTGGAAAAGCGAAGACTAAGGGGTGATCTTATTTTAATGTATAAATATATGAGGGGACAGTACAAAGACCTTTCTGATGATCTTTTTAATCATAGACCTGAGACAGGGACAAGGGGGCATCCTCTACGTCTGGAGGAAAGAAGGTTTAAGCATAATAACAGACACGGATTCTTTACTGTAAGAGCAGTGAGACTATGGAACTCTCTGCCGAATGATGTTGTAATGAGTGATTCATTACTTAAATTTAAGAAGGGACTGGATGCCTTTCTTAAAAAATATAATGTTACAGGTTATGTACACTAGATTCCTTGATAGGGCGTTGATCCAGGGAACTAGTCTGACTGCCGTATGTGGAGTCGGGAAGGAAATTTTTTCCCCAATGTGGAGCTTACTCCTTGCCACATGGTTTTTTTTTGCCTTCCTCTGGATCAACATGTTAGGGCATGTTAGGTTAGGCTATGGGTTGAACTAGATGGAGTTAAAGTCTTCCTTCAACCTTAATAACTATGTAACTATGAGACTCTGTGTGTGTGTGTGTGTGTGTGTGTGTGTGCAGGCGGGGTCTGTGTGTGACTGTGGGGGGTCTGTGCGGGCCTGCCGAGGGTCTGTACAGGCCTCTCGGGGGTCTGTGCGTGCCTGCCGGGGGTCTGTGTGGGCTGCTGGTGGTCTGTGCGTGCCTGCCGGGGGTCTGTGAGGGCCTGCCGGGGCTCTGTGCAGGCTGCCGGGGGTCTGTGCGGGCTGCCAGGGGTCTGTGCGGGCTGCCAGGGGTCTGTGCGGGCTGCCGGGGGTCTGTGCGAGCTGCCGGGGGTCTGTGCGTGCCTGCCGTGGGTCTGTGCGGGCCTGCTGGAGCTCTGTGTGGGCTGTCAGGGCTCTGTGCGGGCTGCCGGGGGTCTGTGCGGGCCTGCCGGGGGTCTGTGCGGGCCTCCCAGGGCTCTGTGTGGGCTGCCGGGGGTCTGTGCGGGCTGCCGGGGGTCTGTGCAGGCTGAAGGGGGTCTGTGCATGTGGGACTACAAGTGGGATGGGACTACAAGTCCCATCGGACGATGCCTGCTACAGTGACAGTGATTGACACATTAGCCAATAATGGGACAGTAGTAGTCCCATCATCCGGCTAATGTGTTGAATGGAAAGAAAATACTACATACATACTACATACATACAACATACTACATACATACATAATACATACATACTACACATACAACATACTACATACATACTACATACAACATAATACATACATACTACATACATACCACATACATACTACATACATACATACTACATACCACATACATACTACATACATAATACATACATACTACATACATACTATATACATACATACATACTACATACATACATACTTAAATACATACTACATACATACTACATACAATACATTCATACATTACATACAATACATACATACAGACATACAGTACATTAAACATAGATTACATACTCACCATTACTTGTCATTTTGATCCCTGAAGCCGGCGTCATCTATAAGAAAGATTAAAATAACAAACAACCAATATACTCCCTGTCCACAGAAATCCACAAGTGTCCCACGACGATCTCCCGTGGAGAATGGCAGCATCAGCTGATGCGACCGCTCTCCAGGGGCTCTAGGAACACAATGATGGGAGGAAGGTATCCTTCTGCACTGTATTCCTCCACCACTGTAAAAAAATAGTCCCTAGTCTCACTTTTGGCATTGCTGTGTGAGAAATTTTCCCACACTGCAATTGCCATAAAGTGAGACTGAGAGGTTACTATAGTTCAGTGATGCACTGCAGGAGCCATTTTCTCCTGTCAGTGTGTCACTGAAGGTCCTATAGAGCAGTGACATCACCCGATGTCACTGTTCTATAGGGGAGATCGTCGTGGGACACTCGTTATTAATTGGACTACGGCGGACAGGTAGTATGTGGTTTATTATTTTACGTTTTTTGCAGGCGCTGAAGTATGGTAAGTATGGTTAAATGAAGAATAATAAAATATTTTTTTCCTAATGTGTGTGTGTGTTTTATTAACCCTTTACTAGTATTGGATTAATAATGGATAGGCGTCTTATTGACGCCTCTCCGTTATTAACCCGGCTTAATGTCACCTTACAATAGCAAGGTGACATTAACCCCTTATTACCCCATATCCCACCACTACACAGGAGTGGGAAGAGAGGCGCCCTAAGTGCTGGAATTGGCACATCTTTCAGATGCGCCATTTCTGGGGCGGCTGTGGACTGGTATTTGTAGCCGGGGGGGAAATATCAATGGCCCCTCTCTAGGCTATGAATATCAGCCCACAGCTGTCTGCGTAGCCTTTCTGGCTATAAAATATAGGGGGACCCCACGTCATTTTTTTGGGGGGTCCCCCTATTTTAATAGCCAGTAAAGGCTACGCAGACAGCTGAGGGCTGATATTCATAGCAGGCTACAAATATTGGCCCCCGGCCGTCGGCTTTCCCCCTCTGGCGCAGAAAATTGCGCGGGAGCCCACGCCGTTGTTTTACATTTTTTTTAAATTCAATGCTTTATCGGAGGGCATGAATACAATCATGGTGGTAGTTGATCACCTGACTAAAGCTGCTCATTTTGTTCCATGCACTGGCCTCCCCACAGCTAAAGATACAGTGAACTTGGTTATACAGAATGTCTTTCGGTTGCATGGGGTTCCAGATGAGATCATCTCTGACCGTGGAGTCCAGTTCACTTCAAGATTCTGGAAGGGGTTTTGCTCTGCACTCAATATTAATGTCTGTCTCTCTTCCGCTTACCATCCCCAGACAAATGGTCAGACTGAGCGTACCAACCAGACGCTGGAACAATATCTAAGATGCTATGTCAGCCATCTCCAGGATGATTGGTTGGAGTTGCTGCCGTTAGCCAAATTTTCATATAATAATTCTCAGAGCGCCTCCACTAAATTTACACCTTTCTTTGCCAATCTGGGTTATCATCCATGTATTTTACCTAGTTCTCCAATTAATTCTCCGGTTCCGTCAGTGGAGGAAAGGCTGACTGCGATGAGACAAAATCTGGAGGTTCTGAAGGAATCCCTGACCACAGCTCAAGAACATTATAAGAGATCGGCTGATAGATTCCGTAAACATGCACCCATGTTCAAGGTAGGAGATTCCGTGTGGTTAGCAACTAAGAATCTGAAGGTAAACGTTCCTTCACAAAAACTTGGACAGAAATTCATTGGCCCTTTCAAGATCAACGGTATTGTGAGCTCTGTGGCCTGCCGGCTGAAGCTGCCTAGGACTATGAAGGTACACCCAGTTTTTCATGTATCTTTACTAAAGCCTGTATCTCCTAATACCTTCCAGGGACGTGTTGTGCCACATCCGCAGCCTGTGGTGATTGATGGACAAGAACAATTTGTGGTGGAGGAAATTATTGATTCCAGGATTCGCAGGAATCGGCTCCAATATCTGATAAGATGGCAGGGATATCCCCCTGAGGAAGACTCTTGGGAACCTGTGGAAAACATCAATGCCCAACAGAAGATTTCTCGTTTTCATCAGAGATTCCCTGAGAAACCAGGTCCAGGATCGTCCTGAGGCCGCTTCTAAGGAGGGAGTAATGTCAGGACTCTGAACATTTTTTACCTTTTGTGCATTACTGCCCTTTTCCAAGATGGCGTCTTTGGTCTCATGTGCACTGTGTCTTCCTGCTATAAAACTCCACCCCAGCCTTCAGACTGTGCTAGAGTATTCTGCCTTGCATCCAGCTCCTGACCTCTGATTACTCCCTGGCTATATACCTGCTCCTGTGAACCTGTGTGGTGATCCTGCTACTCTGCTCTGAGTTCCTGCCGCATACACCAGTTTCCAGTAATCCTCCTTCATCTGCTGCTCATGTTTACTTCCATCTCATTTGCTGGACATGTAAACTGTTTCTGCTCTGCAAAAACCTGAGACTATTAACCAGGCCTCCCTGGTTGAGCTAAGATATGATTTGAACTGCCTTATAAGCTTATCTATCTGTGTTTGGACTAAGACAAGGATTTATTTGTGTCAAGTATCCTCAAGAATAACTGTGCTTCATAGACTTTCTGCTTGATTGCATTTTCCTCTGAAGTTTCCTATAGACTGCTGAGCTGCATTTGATATTTGCACCAAGTGTTGTGGACTTGAGTTTCTCTCTGCACCTGCTTGAATCACCGTGTGATAATATAGACTTTACCACTTATAAAACTGTGTCCTGTAGTTGTCTTGTTCCACGCAAAGAGTCTCCTGAGTTATCCCCTATAATTATTACAAGAATGATCGCATTCCTGCAGGCCGGGTGAAAGGATTAACTCCAATTTCACCCGATCTGCAGGGACAGGGGAGTGGTACTTCAGTCCAGGGGGGGTGGCTTCGCCCCCCCATGGCTACGATCGCTCTGATTGATTGGCTGTTTCACATTTAACAGCCAATCAGAGCAATCTGTAATATTTCACCTATGAAAATTGGTGAAATATTACAATCCAGCCATGGCTGATGCTGCAATAGCATCGGCCATGGCTGGAGACCCCGCTCTGGCCCCCCCACCGACTGACGGCGGCCCTCTGCCCCCTCCGCTGTCCGATCGCACCCCCCATACTTACCTAGTCCCAGTGCCCCTCCCGGTGTCCTCGGTCTTCTCGCATGGGCGCCGTCATCTTGGAAAATGGCGGGCGCATGTGCAGTGCGCCCGCCGAATCTGCCGGCCGGCAGATTCGTTCCCTGTTCATTTTGATCGCTGTGATAGGTGATAGGTGATTGGGTTACTATTAGGGTTAGGGATAGAATTAGGGCTAGGGTTGAAATTAGGGTTAGAATTAGGCTATGTGCACATGGTGCGGATTTGGCTGCGGATCCGCAACGGATTGGTCGCTGCGGATTCGTAGCAGTTTTCCATCACGTTTACAGTACCATGTAAACCTATGGAAAACCAAATCCGCTGTGCCCATGGTGCGGAAAATACAGCGCGGAAATGCTGCGTTGTGTTTTCCGCAGCATGTCAATTCTTTGTGCGGATTCCGCAGCGTTTTACACCTGCTCCATAATAGGAATCCGCAGGTGAATTTCCCACAAAAAACACTGGAAATCCGTGGTAAATCCGCAGGTAAAGTGCAGTGCATTTTACCTGCAGATTTTTCAAAAACGGTGTGAAAAATCCGCACACAAATCCGCATCGTGGGCACATAGCCTTAGGGTTAGGGTTGGGATTAGAGTTAGGGTTGGAATTAGGGTTAAGACTAGGGTTAGGGGTGTGTTGGGGTTAGGGTTGTGGTTAGGGTTGGGATTAGGGTTAGGGCTGTGTTGGGGTTAGTGTTGGAGTTAGAATTTAGGGGTTTCCACTGTTTAGGCACATCAGGGGGTCTCCAAACGCAACATGGCACCACCATTGATTCCAGCCAATCTTGCGTTGAAAAAGTCAAATGGTGCTCTCTCCCTTCCGAGCCCCGACGTGTGCCCAAACAGTGGTTTACCCCCACATATGGGGTATCAGCGTACTCAGGAGAAACTGGACAACAACTTTTGGGGTCCAATTTCTCCTGTAACCCTTGGGAAAATAAAAAATTGTGGGCTAAAAGATTATTTTTGAGGAAAGAAAAATGATTTTTTATTTTCACGGCTCTGCGTTATAAACTTCTGTGAAGCACTTGGGGGTTCAAAGTGCTCACCACACATCTAGATAAGTTCCTTTGGGGGTCTAGTTTCCAAAATGGGGTCACTTGTGGGGGGTTTCTACTGTTTAGGAACATCAGGGGCTCTGCAAACGCAACGGGACGCCCGCAGAGCATTCCATTAAAGTCTGCATTTCAAAACGTCACTACTTCACTTCCGAGCCCTGACATGTGCCCAAACAGTGGTTTACCCTCACATATGGGGTATCAGCGTACTCAGGAGAAACTGGACAACAACTTTTGTGGTTAAATTTCTCCTGTTACCCTTGGAAAAATAAAAAATTCTGGGCTAAATTTATTTTTGAGGAAAGAAAACTTATTTATTATTTTCACAGCTCTGCGTTATAAACTTCTGTGAAGCACTTGGGGGTTCAAAGTGCTCACCACACATCTAGAGAAGTTCCTGTGGGGGTCTAGTTTCCAAAATGGGGTCATTTGTGGGAGTTTCTCCTGTTTAGGCACATCAGGGGCTCTGCAAACACAACGTGATGCCCGCAGAGCATTCCATCAAAGTCTGCATTTCAAAACATCACTACTTCCCTTCCGAACCCCGACGTGTACCCAAACAGTGGTTTACCCCCACATATGGGGTATCAGCGTACTCAGGAGAAACTGGACAACAACTTTTGGGGTCAAATTTCTCCTGTTACCCTTGGGAAAATAAAAATTGCGGGCTAAAAAATCATTTTTGAGAAAATAAAAATTATTTTTTATTTTCATGGCTCTGCGTTATAAACTTCTGTGAAGCACTTGGGGGTTCAAAGTGCTCACCACACATCTAGATTAGTTCCTTGGGAGGTCTAGTTTCCAAAATGGGGTCACTTGTGGGGGAGCTCCAATGTTTAGGCACACAGGGGCTCTCCAAACGCGACATGGTGTCCGCTAATGATTGGAGCTAATTTTCCATTCAAAAAGCCAAATGGCGTGCCTTCCCTTCCGAGCTCTGCCGTGTGCCCAAACAGTGGTTTACCCCCACATATGGGGTATCAGTGTACTCAAAACAAACTGGACAACAAGATTTGGGGTCTAATTTCTCCTGCTACCCTTGGGAAAATAAAAAATTCCGGGCTAATAAAATAATTTTTGAGAAAATAAAAATTATTTTTTATTTTCACGGCTCTGCGTTATAAACTTCTGTGAAGCACCTGGGGGTTTAAAGTGCTCACTATGCATCTAGATAAGTTCCTTGGGGGGTCTAGTTTCCAAAATGGGGTCACTTGTTGGGGAGCTCCAATGTTTTGGCACACAGGGGCTCTCCATATGCGACATGGTGTCCGCTAACGATTGGAGCTAATTTTCCATTCAAAAAGTCAAATGGCGCGCCTTCCCTTCCGAGCCTTGCCGTGTGCCCAAACAGTGGTTTACCCCCACATATGAGGTATCAGCATACTCAAGAGAAATTGCCCAATAAATTTTAGGATCTATTTTATCCTGTTGCCCATGTGAAAATGAAAAAATTGAGGCTAGAAATTTTTTGATGAAAAAAAAGTACTTTTTCATTTTTACGGATCAATTTGTGAAGCACCTGGGGGTTTAAAGTGCTCACTATGCATCTAGATAAGTTCCTTGGGGCATCTAGTTTCTAAAATGGGGTCACTTGTGGGGGAGCTCCAATGTTTAGGCACACAGGGGCTCTCCAAACGTGACATGGTGTCCGCTAAAGATTGGAGCCAATTTTTCATTCAAAAAGTCAAATGGCGCTCCTTCCCTTCCGAGCCCTGCCGTGCGCCCAAACAGTGGTTTACCCCCACATATGAGGTATCAGCGTACTCAGGACAAATTGTACAACAACTTTCGTTGTCCAGTTTCTCCTTTTACCCTTGGGAAAATAAAAAAATTGTTGCTAAAAGATCATTTTTGTGACTAAAAAGTTAAATGTTCATTTTTTCCTTCCATGTTGCTTCTGCTGCTGTGAAACACCTGAAGGGTTAATAAACTTCTTGAATGTGGTTTTGAGCACCTTGAGGGGTGCAGTTTTTAGAATGGTGTAACTTTTGGGTATTTTCAGCCATATAGAACCCTCAAACTGACTTCAAATGTGAGGTGGTCCCTAAAAAAAATGGTTTTGTAAATTTTGTTGTAAAAATTAAAAATCACTGGTCAAATTTTAACCCTTATAACTTCCTAGCAAAAAAAAATTTTGTTTCCAATATTGTGCTGATGTAAAGTAGACATGTGGGAAATGTTATTTATTAACTATTTTGTGTCACATAACTCTCTGGTTTAACAGAATAAAAATTCAAAATGTGAAAATTGCTAAATTTTCAAAATTTTCGCCAAATTTCATTTTTTTTCACAAATAAACGCAGAAATTATCGACCTAAATTTACCACTATCATGAAGCCCAATATGTCATGAAAAAACTATCTCAGAACCGCTAGGATCCGTTGAAGCGTTCCTGAGTTATTACCTCATAAATGGACACTGGTCAGAATTGCAAAAAAGGCCAGGTCATTAAGGTCAAAATAGGCTGGGTCATGAAGGGGTTAAACTACATGTAGGATTGCAGGTAGCCCCCTGCTTTCTGCATGCTGTGCTTACCCTGTGCTTGCATACTGCAGCCACACAGGAGGACAAGACATGCTCGGCTCTGCTACCTCTCTGTGTAGTACATGGGTGGTCTCCACTCGCAACATCGCTGGGCACACAGCAGTGACACGTACACCCCCCTGTGGATGGAGCGGAGGCAGCGGCTCCAGTCGGGGGTGGTTTCTGTGCACAGAATCCGGTGTCTCCCTGGTCCTGGCTCATTGACAATGTAGCAGGAGACACATCATCAATGCACATATTATAATATGTTTCTTTGTGCAGTAATGAATACCTAGTGTTGTAATATTAGGTATTGTATTTTGTACTTTTGATAGGGAAAGTTTAGTGTTCATGTTTGGCCACTAGATGGGGTGCACTATAATATATGGGAACTTAGTGTAAGTAAATGGTTACCTGTAGGAGGGGCTGCTGTGTGGTAAGCTATGGATGTTTCCCTTAGATAGTAAGAAGAGCCTGAGTGCCCGAAGCGTCCTCATGGGCTCTATGCCAAGGACACCAGCAGCCACGTAACGTTTCAAGTGGAGAATACAGTCATTTGGAGTCCTATAGGGATAGAAGGACAGTATGCAGCAGCAGAGCTACTGCAGTTTGGAGTGAAAGAAAGGAAGCAGTCCGGGAAAGTACATGGCGCAGATGGTTCAACGTGTGGCAGATCATTGCATGGGCAGATACTTTCAAATCCAGGGCGAAACGCATGAGGATAAACCTAGATACAGTGAGTCTGGACAAGGAGAATGCTGCGGTACTGCCTAAGGCGTTATTACCCCGTAATGTACTGAAAGACGTGGGACTGAGTACAGGGAAGATTCAGGATGTGTACTGTATGAAGCTTGATGTTTGTGCTGATTCTGACAAGAATGTGCTGCAAAGTGTATTGTGTAAAGTTATTCATTTTGTATTTGAAACGGATTGTGTCTCAATTCTTGTGAAGTCGATTACAGAAAGTCTCCAGCACCACAGAGGAGTCCCTGACGGTGAGGAGAGAGAAGACACAGACATGCTGATAGAAGAAAGTTATTTTTCTGTGAGGGGAGGCCAGGACACCAAGGCCCTGGTGTTCTTGGCCATGACTACAGTCCTGGCTGTTACTTACATATGGTTGAAAATCAATGTCTGACTTTCATTTGTTAATTTTATTAGCTTTTTTTTATTATTGTTTTTATCAGATTCCAGCTATTTCTGTGACCATTGTGGGTTTTTCTATCATTAAACGAGGGTACCACCAATTTTGACCACCTGTGTATATGATGAGGAGGGCGGATGGGGGAACGTGTTTGATGAGCAGAGGGGATGTGTCTAGGTCTAGGTCAGAGGAGCTGGAGAGTAATAGTTTTTCATTTTTTCATTTAATAATTAATTAATATGTCTACATTCTGGCAGACAATCAGGGCACCAAAAACCATCTATACAATGTCATGACACAAGGTCTTCTGTGATCGGCTGCCTAAGTCACAAGTCCGTGGCCATATAAAATACGAACATCTTGTTTTGCTGGCACCATTTTCTCAGTGTCACAGTGCAGAGAGGCCACTACTGTTAGTGCTGCTGCTGCTGAAAGTGAACTTGTTCTTTATCAAATCGATCTTCCAGCATCTAACTAGATTGTGCTAAAACTGGATTGCAGTCTCAGGAGACCCCATTTGCAGTGAGAAATCAGATGGCCAGATTTCCACTTAAAAATTAGGCCTAATATTGGGGTTTAGCCAGGAGGCCCAATGTGCTAATCCAAATCAGATAGGCCACTCCTGCTAGTGCTGCTGCTGAATGTGAACTTGTCCTTTGTGAAATCGATCTTTCAGCATCTAACTAAAACTGTGTTGCAGTCTCAGAAGGCCCCATTTGCTAATCCAAATCATTTGTGATAAAACTGTGTTGCAGTGACATACCAGAAGGCCACATTTCCTCTTAAAATCGTTAGATGTAACAATGTTGTTCAGGCACATTATCTAAGAAAATAAATAGTGATTGATCATTTAGTGAAAGGTGACTGACAGGTGTGAGTCAAAGATTGTGAAACAGCAGGATACAATAGGAGAAGGGAACATACAACATGAGTGGGAAAAAGCAATGTTGTGCTGGAAGGGGGAATAGGCTTGATGTTCGTCGTCTACGTGAGTTAAGTGTTAATGTTAATGAAAGCTCAACTGAACAAACATCGTCTCATCCCATCCAAAGACCACTGACAACATATTTTACTGGACGGGCTTCTCCACTCCCTTTTCTTGGGCAGCCGCACAGCGAAACACCTTGTCGATGAGGCTCAGAAAGAGCATGTACTCCAGTGAATGGCAAGCGCTGCATCAAGTTGGCTTTCCTTCTCTTAAACGATCTTAACATCATACACAGTACAATCCTCAAAGGGGGCACCCCAATCACCTGTCCCCCCACATCACAAATTTCCAAACACCCAACTGACCGTGGGGAACCACAGATGGGCCATTCTGCAAGCAGAGCTCTTCACACATTCTGTTTCATGGGCATTAAAGGTCTGCTCCAAAGATTCACAGAATCCAAAGGAGGAAAGCATCTGCACTGATGTCCAAAATTTGGGATCTGGGCCCTAGCAGAATCCAGACTCTAGTCACCAGATGTTAATCACCAGGGCTGGAAGTGATCCAGATGAGACTCAGATAACAGAGGCGCAAGTAGACTACATTGTGGTGTCAGGGCAGGAAGAGGAGGAGTGTTATGATCCTGGTGGTAGGATCTCAAACTGACCTGACACATATACCCTGAATATATAGGACAAGTTCTGGGGATGTGGAAGCTATACTGACCGCAATCCTGATCCTATCCAAACACACTAAAGGCAGCTGTGGAGCGTTACCTGAAAACCTAGACGCCTCGTCACAGCCTGAGAAACTGACTACCCCTAGAGAGAAAGCAAAGACCTCACTTGCCTCAGAGAAATATCCCCAAAGTTTTAGATAGCCCCCCACAAATAATAACGGTGAGTTAGGGGAAAACACAAACGTAGAGATGAAACAGGTTTAGCAAATGAGGCCCGCTAATACTAGATAGGCAGATAATAGATAGGTGTCTGTGCGGTCAGTACAAAAGCTATCAAAAGTAAACCACGCAGAGAATAAAAGAACCCCCACACCGACTCACGATGTGAGGGACGCACTCTGCACCCCAGAACTAACCAGCAAGCAAAAAATCACATAAAAGCAAGCTGGGCTGAACTCATAATACAATGAGAAACGTTTTCAAGGAAACAATGAGAAACTGAACAAGCAAACTTAGCTTCTCATAGCAGGAGACTACACAAGAGAGTCACAAGGAATATTCAGGAGAGCACAGGATCAGGACTGAACACACCGACAGCAGGCGACAAGTAAAGGTCCAGGTGAGTTAAATAGGCCCAGCCTAGCAGGGGATGAAACAGCTGAGCCCAGCCAAGACCAGCCATATCGCTAAAGGCCACCAGAGGGAGCCCAAGAACAAACTCACACAGTACCACTCATGACCACAGGAGGGAGCCCGAGAACGGAATTCACAACAGTACCTCCCCCTTGAGGAGGGGTCACCGAACCCTCACCAGAGCTCCCAGGCCGATCAGGACGAGCCAAATGAAAGGCACGAACCAAATCGGCCGCATGGACATCGGAGGCGACAACCCAGGAATTATCCTCCTGACCATAACCCTTCTATTTCACTAAGTACTGAAGCCTCCGTCTCGAAATACGAGAATCCAAGATCTTCTCCACCACATATTTCAACTCCCCCTCGACCAAGACCGGAGCAGGAGGATCAACAGAAGGGACCACAGGCACCACATATCTCCGCAACAATGACCTATGGAACACATTATGAATGGCAAACGATGTTGGGAGGTCCAAACAAAAAGACACAGGGTTGAGGATTTCCAAAATCTTATAAGGACCGATGAAACGAGGCTTGAACTTAGGAGAGGAAACCTTCATCGGGACATAACGAGAAGACAACCATACCAAATCCCCCACACGAAGTCGGGGACCCACACAGCGACGGCAGTTAGCAAAGCGCTGAGCCTTCTCATGGGACAAAGTCAAATTGTCCACCACATGGTTCCAAATCTGCTGCAACCTATCCACCACAGAATCCACCCTAGGACAGTCAGAAGACTCAACCTGACCCGAGGAGAAATGAGGATGAAAACCAGAATTGCAAAAGAAAGGTGAAACCAAAGTAGCAGAACTAGCCCGATTATTGAGGGCGAACTCAACCAATGGCAAAAAGGTCACCCAATCATCCTGGTCAGCAGAAACAAAACATCTCAAATAAGTTTCCAAGGTCTGATTAGTTCGTTCGGTTTGACCATTCGTCTGAGGATGGAAGGCTGACGAAAAAGACAATTCAATGCCCATCTTAGCACAAAAGGATCGCCAAAATCTGGACACAAACTGGGATCCTCTGTCGGACACAATGTTCTCCGGAATACCATGTAAACGAACCACATTCTGAAAAAACAGTGGCACCAAATCGGAGGAGGAAGGCAACTTAGGCAAGGGTACCAAATGGACCATTTTGGAAAAACGATCACAAACCACCCAGATGACAGACATCTTCTGAGAGACAGGAAGATCCGAAATAAAATCCATGGAAATATGCGTCCAAGGACTCTTCGGGACAGGCAAAGGCAAAAGCAATCCACTGGCACGAGAACACGAAGGCTTGGCCCGAGCACAAATCCCACAGGACTGCACAAAGGAACGCACATCCCGCGACAAGGAAGGCCACCAAAAGGATCTCGCCACCAAATCCCTGGTACCAAAAATCCCAGGATGACCCGCCAACACCGAAGAATGAACCTCGGAAATAACTCTACTGGTCCATCTGTCTGGGACAAACAGTCTCTCCGGTGGACAACGGTCAGGTCTATTGGCCTGAAACTCCTGCAACACCCGTCGCACATCAGGAGAGATGGAAGACAAAATCACCCCCTCTTTGAGAACACCAGTCGGTTCAGAAACTTCCGGGGAGTCAGGTACAAAACTCCTAGAAAGGGCATCAGCCTTCACGTTTTTCGAACCCGGAAGATATGAAACCACGAAATTGAAACGAGAGAAAAACAGCGACCATCGAGCCTGTCTCGGATTCAACCGTTTGGCAGACTCGAGATAAGTCAAATTCTTGTGATCCGTCAAGACCACCACACGATGCTTGGCTCCCTCAAGCCAATGTTGCCACTCCTCAAATGCCCACTTCATTGCCAACAACTCTCGATTACCAACATCATAATTCCGCTCGGCAGGCGAAAACTTTCTTGAAAAGAAAGCACATGGTCTCATCACAGAGCCATCTGAGCTTCTTTGCGACAAAACAGCCCCTGCTCCAATCTCAGAAGCATCAACCTCGACCTGAAAGTGAAGAGAGACATCGGGCTGGCGCAAGACAGGAGCCGAAGAAAACCGACGTTTCAACTCCTGAAAGGCCTCCACGGCCGCAGGAGACCAATTCGTCACATCAGAACCCTTCTTGGTCAAATCCGTCAAAGGCTTCACCACACTAGAAAAATTAGTGATGAAGCGACGGTAAAAATTAGCAAAACCCAAGAACTTCTGAAGACTCTTCACAGATGTAGGTTGAGTCCAGTCATGAATAGCCTGGACCTTGACTGGATCCATCTCGATAGTAGAAGGAGAAAAAATAAAGCCCAAAAAGGAAACCTTCTGGACTCCGAAGAGACATTTAGAGCCCTTCACAAACAAGGCATTGGCACGCAGGACCTGAAATACCATCCTGACCTGCTTCACATGAGACTCCCAATCATCAGAAAAGACCAAAATATCATCCAGGTACACAATCATAAATCTATCCAGGTACTCTCGGAAGATGTCGTGCATGAAGGACTGAAACACAGAGGGGGCATTAGAAAGCCCAAAAGGCATCACCAAGTACTCAAAATGGCCTTCGGGCGTATTAAATGCTGTTTTCCATTCATCGCCCTGCTTTATGCGCACAAGATTATACGCTCCACGAAGATCTATCTTGGTGAACCAACTGGCCCCCCTAATCTGGGCAAACAGATTGGACAACAGTGGCAAGGGATACTGAAATTTGACCGTGATGTTATTTAGAAGGCGATAATCTATACAGGGTCTCAGAGAACCATCCTTCTTGGCCACAAAAAAGAACCCCGCACCCAAAGGGGACGAGGACGGGCGAATATGTCCCTTCTTCAAGGACTCCTTTATATAACTCCGCATAGTGGTATGTTCTGGTACAGACAAATTAAAAAGTCGTCCCTTAGGGAACTTACTACCAGGAATCAGATTATGGCACAATCACAATCCCTATGAGGAGGTAGGGCACTGGATTTGGGCTCATCAAATACATCCTGGTAGTCTGACAAAAATTCAGGGACTTCAGAAGGAGTAGAAGAAGCAATTGACACCAAAGGAGCATCGCCATGAATCCCCTGGCAACCCCAACTTGACACAGACATTGCTTTCCAATCCAGGACTGGATTATGAGCCTGCAGCCATGGCAGACCCAACACGACAACATCATGCAAATTATGTAGCACCAGAAAGCGAATTACCTCCTGATGTACAGGAGCCATGCACATGGTCAATTGAGTCCAGTACTGAGGTTTATTCTTGGCCAATGGTGTAGCATCAATTCCCTTTAGCGGGACAGGGAATTGTAAAGGCTCCAAGATAAAACCACAGCGCCTGGCAAATGACAAATCCATCAAATTCAGGGCAGCACCTGAATCCACAAAAGCCATAACAGGGTAGGATGACAGAGAGCAAATCAAAGTAACAGACAAAATGAATTTAGGTTGTACAGTACCAATGGTGACAAACTTGGCAACCCTTTTTGTGCGCTTAGAGCATGCTGAGATAACATGAGCAGAATCACCACAGTAAAAGCACAACCCATTCTGACATCTGTGGTTTTGCTGTTCAACTCTGGTCAGAATCCTGTCACATTGCATAGGCTCAGGTTTCTGCTCAGAAAATACCGCCAGAGGGTGCACAGGTTTGCGCTCCCGCAAACGCCGATCAATCTGAATGGCCAAAGACATTGACTCATTCAGACCCGCCGGCGTGGGGAACCCCACCATAACATCTTTAAGGGCTTCAGAAAGACCCTTTCTGAAAATCGCCGCCAGGGCGCACTCATTCCACTGAGTGAGCACTGACCACTTCCTAAACTTCTGACAATAAACCTCTGCTTCATCCCGACCCTGAGAGAGAGCCAGCAAAACCTTCTCTGCTTGGTCTACCAGATTTGGTTCCTCATAAAGCACTCCAAGCGCCAGAAAAAACGCATCAACATTTAGCAGTGCCGGATCTCCTGGCGCCAGAGAGAATGCCCAATCTTGAGGGTCACCCCGCAACAAAGAAATAACAATTTTAACTTGCTGAACAGAGTCGCCAGATGAGCGAGGTCTCAGAGAAAGGAATAACTTACAATTATTCTTAAAGTTCAATAACCTAGATCTATCTCCGGAGAACAGCTCAGGAATAGGTATTTTAGGCTCTGACATAGGACTGCGGACTACATAATCCTGAATGCCCTGTACCCTTGCAGTGAGATGATCCACACTAGAAGACAGACTCTGAATGTCCATATTAGTAGCTGCATACAGAACCACCCAGAGATTAAGGGGAGGAGAGAGGCCAAACACAGTGCAGAGGAAAAAAAAAATGACCTTAAGATTTCTCTTCTCCCTCTTCTGCTGCATTAACACTTTCGGGCCTGCTGTACTGTTATGATCCTGGTGGTAGGATCTCAAACTGACCTGACACATATACCCTGAATATATAGGACAAGTTCTGGGGATGTGGAAGCTATACTGACCGCAATCCTGATCCTATCCAAACACACTAAAGGCAGCTGTGGAGCGTTACCTGAAAACCTAGACGCCTCGTCACAGCCTGAGAAACTGACTACCCCTGGAGAGAAAGCAAAGACCTCACTTGCCTCAGAGAAATATCCCCAAAGTTTTAGATAGCCCCCCACAAATAATAACGGTGAGTTAAGGGGAAAACACAAACGTAGAGATGAAACAGGTTTAGCAAATGAGGCCCGCTAATACTAGATAGGCAGATAATAGATAGGTGTCTGTGCGGTCAGTACAAAAGCTATCAAAAGTAAACCACGCAGAGAATACAAGAACCCCCACACCGACTCACGATGTGAGGGGCGCACTCTGCACCCCAGAACTAACCAGCAAGCAAAAAATCACATAAAAGCAAGCTGGGTTGTACTCATAATACAATGAGAAACGTTTTCAAGGAAACAATGAGAAACTGAACAAGCAAACTTAGCTTCTCATAGCAGGAGACTGGTCACAAGGAATATTCAGGAGAGCACAGGATCAGGACTGAACACACCGACAGCAGGCGACAAGTAAAGGTCCAGGTGAGTTAAATAGGCCCAGCCTAGCAGGAGATGAAACAGCTGAGCCCAGCCAAGACCAGCCATATCGCTAAAGGCCACCAGAGGGAGCCCAAGAACAAACTCACACAGTACCACTCATGACCACAGGAGGGAGCCCGAGAATGGAATTCACAACAGAGGAGGGTGAGGTGTGTGAGAACAGAGAAGATGATGATCTGGTTGTAGATCCCACTTCATGTGAACCCAGAGGTTCACAGCTGGGTAACTCAGCAGAGGAGGTGGACGTGGAGGAAGACGATGAGCTTACATTGTGGCTTCCCACACAGGCATGAAGTAATGCAACCACAACAAGCCCTAACTGAGGCTGTGGTCATCTCCAGTCGTAAATGTGAAGTTTGCTGGGAGTCAAGGGTTGCCTAGTCTAGGCTTTTTTTGAAACTGCAAAGAATGACCCAACTCAAATTATCTGCCCCCCAAAAAAACTCAGTAGAGGCAAAAATTGCAATAATTTGACAACTACATGCATGAACTGGCACATTCGTAATCAACTGGGAATCTCACTGTGCTAAAATGATGACTAGTGGGTTGTGCCAACCACTGGCCGGCCCATCAAACACACCTGCTGCTTCTTCTTCCTCTGCTACCATACCAAGTGTTCTCATACAGAAAGATTTGCAGAAAATTGATTTGTTAACCCGCTACAGTAGGGGTGAGTGACAGCCCGTCAGCTGTTATTAAAGTAGAGATGCCTGCTTTTTTTTGTGTCACATAGCACAACATATCTTTCTCAATCCACCATAACATCTCCACCTGCACCTCATTCACAGTCCAGCAGTTTGTCTTGTTCACCCTACTCCACCTTCTCACAGAACAGCAGCCAGCCCTCGGTCCCACAGGTGTGGTCACATAAAGGAATGTTTCCTCCTACATATGCGGGATCCAAGAAGTATTGTTTCTCCTTGTGGAGAGTGACAAGTTAAGCATGTTGAGATGTAGAGACTTAAAGTCGCAATGCTCCTCTGGGAAATATGCAAATTGTCTCTTCAGAGAGGAAGAGGACTAGAACTCTAGTGCCACCTATTGGAAGTAGCAATCCTAATAGTCAATGTCGACCCTTTAACGAGCCTTGTCACATGACTTAGGATAAAAGCCAAACTAGAATCTCAATTTGCAGATACTGTGGTACTGCCCCATTGCTCTGGGGAACAGTTGCTGCCTTGTGTCTCTGGCCTCCCCACTGCCTCTTCCTGGGTATCCCCCTGTGCTCTGCTGTCCTCACACTGCATGTCACCCTCCCAGTTTGAGTCAGAGACTTCATCATCCACCACCTGGTCTCCCACTTCCGCACTCTTGTCCTCCTCCTGACTTGCTGACATAACAACACCACTTGCTGGCAATTGTGTATCATGATCATCCTCTATCTCTTGTGACAGTAATTGCATTTTCCACCCATCTCCTTTTTGTGAGCATGGCTGCTCAAATATGTGGGCATCACCACATGCAATCTCCTCATGTCCCGCTTGAGATGGGCAGGGTGAGAGACCAGAATCTATAAATGGAAATGTGAACAGCTCTATGGAGTGCCCAAGTGTGGGATCACTTTTCTCTTGGCACTCGGCATGGTGGGAGCAAGGAGGATCAGGGTGAGCAGTATGTGGTCCAGAATCATGGCTGCTGAGACTGGACCGCTTGTTAGACAGTGTGCTGCTGGCAAAGTGACAGGAAGCATTATCTGCTATCCATCCAACAACCTTTTCCATTGGTCTAGCTTCAAAAGTGGTGTTCCCTACCCCCCTACATAGTGGGACAGGAAACTAGGCTGACATGATGTGTGTGTTTGTTGTGCTCCCGTGGCAGTCATAATTTAACCTTGCCCACGGCCTCAGCCTCTGCATTCACCTTCAGTATCACGTCCATCAATTCACAGACACGGTGTTTCGGGCTGTTGGCCCTCGTCAGTGCGAAGCATGAGAACTGATTTGGCTAGGTGAAAGGCTCTGGACTGAGGTCTAAGGGGTAAGGTTTCTCCCTGTGGAGTGTGACATACCAGCTCTGGCTTGTCAAGGTAAGGAGGTTTATTCGCCGTGCAATGCTCCTCTGGGAATTTTAATATGCAAATTGCCTCTTCAGAGAAAAAGAGGACTTGAACTCTATAGCGCCACCTGTTGGAAGTAGCGATCCTACAAGTCACAATCAACCCTTTAACGAGTCTTGCAATATGACTTAGGATAAAATCCAAATTAGTATCTCAATTTGCAGACACGTTGTTTCGGGCTGTTGGCCCTCGTCAGTGTGAAGCATGAGAACTGATTTGGCTAGGTGAGAGGCTCTGGACTAAGGTATAAGGGGTAAGGTTTCTCCTTGTGGAGAGTGACATACCAGCTCTGGCTTGTCAAGGTAAGGAGGCTTATTCGCCGTGCAATGCTCCTCTGGGAATTTGACACCAAGCTGTGTCGGATATTAAAATCTGACCTTGATATTACAAAATGATCTGGATAAGATGTCTGAATGGGCAAATAGTTGGCAAGTGAGATTTAATGTTGATAAATGTAGATTAATGCATCTGGTACAAAATAATCCTATAGCTGCATATACATTAAATGGGACTATACTTGGAACTACAGAACAGGAGAAGGACTTGGGTATTCTGGTTGCAAGTAAGCAGAGCAGCAGTACTCAAAGTCAAGCAGCAGCCACAAAAGCAAATAAGATTTTAGGATGTATAAAAAGAGAGATAAAATCCCGTGATCCCAATGTATTCTTACCCCTTTATAAATCACTGGTGAGGCCACATCTAAAATATGGGATTTCGGTTTTTGGCTCCGGATTTAAAAAAAAAAAGGATATTCAGAAATTAGAGTCAGTTCAAAGGCAGGACACTAAACTATTGCATGAGATTATGGCAAGAGATCATTACCTCTCATATGATAAGAGGTTGGAAAAGTTGGGCCTACATGTATAAATATATATGTGGTCATTATAAAGGTCTGGCCATGACTTATTCCTTCCAAAGACCATAATAAGGACAAGGGGCACTCATTATAGGTGGATGAAAGGTGAACTCGGCAGCTAAATAGGAAAGTGGTACTAATGGCAGACATTAAGACAGCTTTAAAAAAAAGAAAAATGGATAATTCCCTCAATACACATAACATTGTGGGGTATAGTTACATTAGTGACAAAATGCACAATTGGTGGAGAAAGGTTGAATTTGAGGGACTTAGGGCTTTTTTCAACCTACGGTATATAACTATGTAAAAAGACAGAAGGGAACCCAAAAATAGTCTTTAAATTTAACTGACAATTATCTACATTAGCTATATTGGTTCATTTTCATCCAGTCCAGTAATTATTATTGCAACACATAATCTTTAAATAGCTAAGAAAGGTAATTATTTTCTTCCATACATTCCTATAATTAGGATATCTTATTGATATCAGAACCACAGGATGCTAATTAAAAATTAGGAGAAATTCTTCAAGTCGAAAATGTAAATGTATGTGTTGGATCACTTACGGTAATTTCTGTTCCACTTTCTCAATGAGAAATAATGTAAAGTACATACAGATTATCATTTCCTTTTAGCAAATTATCACTATAATTCAACAACTATTTGCAAGGTGAATTCTCACTTTTTTATGCAAACTGTTAAAATCAAATTAACCTTAAAACTAAAAAAGTAAAACATAGCAGTTATTTTTACCAGCACATAGCTACCTATGTGTTATTTACTGAATTAAGGCAATTAAAGCAGTTCTTGATTCTTACTGAAACACCACTTACCATTTATGCTGTCCAAATGTTAAAAAATTCAGAAAATAAAATAAAGTAATATTCGGCATGTGGAATGTATGCACTTTTCATAGCTCCAAAATAGAAATGCATGTTTTCCTGTCATGAAACATACAAGTGCAAACGAAAAAGGTTGCAGGCAGAAAATGGTGCCTGCTAGAGATGACGGTGGTGCCATACACTGTAAATACTTCCATATAATGTGTAAATTAAATTGTCTATTGTCTTGCTTACAGTACAAAGTTATGTGCAAATAAAATTACCAAAAATGCAGTGAAAACTGCGCACATAGAAATAATCAAGCTATAGTTTATATTCATCAATTCGTATAGATAGATGTTAAAAAGATAGACAGCACTCATAAAGAAGAATATTGCAATGATACTTCAAATAACGTATAGGAAAAGGAAGTCTCGAAAAGATAGATTGGTTCATAGCTATTTGCAGCAGACAGTAAATCAATCCTGGCTTGGCAATCCACCAAAGGGTTGTTTCAGATGTGGAGGCTGCAAATTTTGTGAGGCCATAGCACCTGGAAAAGAGTTCCGTAGTAATGTAACAGGGGATACATATTATAGCTGCAGCTTTATCAATTGTTGTTCGAATCGTCGAAAAAGCCACATGTGAATGCGGTGTTGAGTATGTTGGCAAGACAAGGAGGGAACTAAGGAGAAGGGTGGGGGAACATTTGGGTGAAACGGCAAACAAGAGGGATACACCAATATCCGATCACTTAAATTACATGCATGGAGGGGATACAGATAAAATAAAGTTTATGGGGATAGAAAAGGTTACCCCACATCCCAGAGGAGGTGACTGGGATGAGTCTATTAGGCTACTTTTACACATACCGTGTTTTTTGCGGCCCGTTGTTGCGGGCCTTTTTTGTGAGCTGCATTGCCGCAATTTTCATGGTCTGCCGCAATAACGGACCACAAAAAACTTGCGTATCTCTGTTTTTCAGGTTTCCAATACTATGGAAATAGTATTAGAAAAAAATAACGGCATTCCGCAAAATTGGAAGTGACGGTGCACCGTACTGCCGTGAGGGCCATATTTACGGCCATGAACAAAGATCGAGCCTGTGAAAAGATCTTTTTCACAGTTTATGGACACGGCCCCCATTGAAAATCAATGGAGCCGCAAAAACAACGGAAGTACCGCGCACAGTGCACTGTGAAATTACTGCGGCCCGTTTTTGCGGCCCCATAGACATCTATTAGGGTCGCAAAACAACGGCAAGTGTAAAAGAAGCCTTAGAGAAAGAAACGCAATGGATATTTCATCTGAGAACAGTTCACCCTAGAGGCTTGAATGAGCAGCAGGGAATCTAGTGAGGGACAGCCGTCGATGAGTGGGGGTGCCATTGTGCAGGATATATAGGGTGCCAACTTCCGCATTAGGTAGGGGTATTATCAGTAAGGGTGAGTATAACTATTTTCCTTCAGGTTTGTGTATGAAACCCTAATACAATTCCCTCTTGTTTTCCACACAGATCCGCTGTGTCACGCATAGATTATTCTTTATTAACCCCCTAAGTGTTTTTTTCTTCCCTCCCTCTATTTAATTTTATGCTAACTTTGGGATATATTTTTTCTGTGAGTGATTTGTCTTCTCTTTCAAAAGGGTGACCACTAATTTTGATCAGCCAGTGATAAATACCGCAGGAAACCTTATAGTACACTGATAGAGTAATATAAGCTATGTGTGCTTGTTGCGGATTTGCTTGTGAAAATTTCTGCGCGGTTTCTGCATCTCTTGGCAGAAAATGCAGTGGAAATTCTGTGCGGTTTTTACGCATTTTTGATGCATTTTTTATGCAGTTTTTCATGCTGTTTTGTATGCGTTTTTTTGTAAGCTAAATAAAGATATATTATTACAAGAAAAAAAATGTGATGTAATTTCCTTGTTTAACCTCTTCAGCCAAATACCCTCATTACTATTAAATAAAGACACACCCACACAATCACCAGCCTATGCAGGAGCATTAGCATAATTAACCTACATATGCTGTAACAAAACAGCAACTGTTATTAGGCTACATTCCCATGGTTAGTAGTCGTCAGTGGTTTAGACGCAGCACATGTCTTCTCCATCCAAAGCGCTTTGCATGTGTTCATTGAACCGTGCGGAATCAACAAGCCCTATACAGTGAACAGGTGATATTTATTTTGCGGAGACTGAGCGCCTCCGCAAGATAAATTTACATGCTGCCATCTGGAAAGACACGCCACATGTCCGTCTCCGCAGGGAAGCAGTGAGCGCCGGTGCACGCATAGTAGACATGTGATTTCTTGAAATCCTGCCCACTATACTGTATCATCTGGCCACTGCAGGTTGTATGCTGTGGATGTATGCAGCGTCCAACCCACAGCATTTACTGACCATGGGAACATACCCTCAGAAATCTGCGTGAAATGCAATATCTGTTTATTTTTTTTTTTAATTGCGTGGGCTCACGAATAATTTTAATAACCAGCAGAAGGAAAGCTGACTGCTGAGGGCTGTTGTTAATATTCCGGGAAGGAGCCAATAGCCATAAAGGCTCCCAGGCTATTAATGTCAGCTTACAGCTGTTTGCTTATCCTTTACTGGCTAGTTTACAGGGGAACCCCAGAAAAAAATTGACATTGGTCCTCCTATAAAATCGAACCAGCAAAGGCTATGGAGACAGCTGCAGGCTGATATTAATAGCATGAGAAGGGGCCATGGATATTGGCACCCCCCAGACTAAAAACATCAGCTCTCAGCCACCCCAGAAACAGCACATCTTATAGATGTACTATTTCTGGCAATTAGCCTTGGTCTTCTCAATTGTCCTGTAGTGGTGGCAAGTGTGGTTCATATTTGTGGGGTTGATGTCACCTTTATATTGTCTGGTGACATCAACCCAAGGCTTAGTAATAGAGAGTCATCTACACGACACCTATCCATTAGTAATCCTATAGTTATATGTTAAATAAACACAAGCCAGAATAAAGTCCTTTATTTGAAATAATCACACAGACTCCTTTATTGAATCTTAATCTACCATACTTACTGAACGCCTAGGCCCTGACACCCTCGTCAACTGCAAACAATCAAAAAATAAAAACCCAACACATAATACTATCCTGTCTGACGTAGTCTATTTAATACTGAGTGTCCCACAGCGATCTCACATGTAGAACAGTCACATTGGGAGATGTGACTGCTCTACATGGCCTCCGGCAATACACTGACAGGAGGTAATCACTTTTGCAGTGTATCATTGAGCTGTCATGAGATATCACCGGAGTTCATCAGCTCCGGTGAACTCTCACTGTGGCTCAGTGATACACTGCAGGAGCGATCACCTTCTGTCAGTGTATCATTGGCAGCCGGGTGAGATTGACGTGGAACACTCGGTATTAAATGGACTTAGGGTACCGTCACACATTGAAATTTTCATCGCTGCGACGGCACGATTCGTGACGTCGCAGCGTCGTATAATCATCGCTCCAGCGTCGTATACTGCGGTCACACGTTGCAATCACGGCGCTGGAGCGATGCCGAAGTCCCCGGGTAACCAGGGTAAACATCGGGTAACTAAGCGCAGGGCCGCGCTTAGTAACCCGATGTTTACCCTGGTTACCAGCGTAAACGTAAAAAAACAAACCGTACATACTCACCCGTCGGTGTCCTTCAGGTCCCTTGCCGTCTGCTTCCTGCTCTGAGTGCAGCCGTACAGTGAGAGCAGATCGCAGCACCGCTGCGCTCTGCTCTCACTTTCCGGCCGGCACTCAGAGCAGGAAGCAGACGGCAAGGGACCTGAAGGACACCGACGGGTGAGTATGTACTGTTTGTTTTTTTACGTTTACGCTTGTAACCAGGGTAAACATCGGGTTACTAAGCGCGGCCCTGCGCTTAGTTACCCGATGTTTACCCTGGTTACAAGCGAAGACATCGCTGGATCGCTGTCACACACAACGATCCAGCGATGTCAGCGGGTGATCAAGCGACGAAAGAAAGTTCCAAACGATCTGCTACGACGTACGATTCTCAGCAGGGTGTCTGATCGCAGTAGCGTGTCAGACACAGCGATATCGTAACGATATCGCTAGAACGTCACGAATCGTACCGTCGTAGCGATGGAAATTTCAATGTGTGACGGTACCCTTAGGCAGAAAGATGAGTATATGTTGGTTTATTGTTTTTGATTGTTTCCAGGAGATGCGGGTGTC
Organism: Ranitomeya variabilis; assembly: GCF_051348905.1. Classification (NCBI taxonomy): domain Eukaryota; kingdom Metazoa; phylum Chordata; class Amphibia; order Anura; family Dendrobatidae; genus Ranitomeya; species Ranitomeya variabilis. The sequence goes on along the minus strand of NC_135235.1, from coordinate 114,087,012 downwards.
GAGGATTAGGTGTTTGACGAGTATGTGAGTATGTATTGTGTATGTGAATATGTAAATGTTTTGATTGAACAAAGTCACCGGTTGATGAGACTATTCTTCCATCATCAGCTCATGCTGTCTCTGCCATATGTGACAAAAGACGTAGCTGGATGGGAGTAGTATTCCCATCAGATGATGCCTGGGTACAGACGTTGCATGGGTACACACACACATACAGACACACACAGGCACACAGACACACACAGACACATGCACATATTCTCCACCCACACAGAGACACACACACATATTCTCCGCCCACACACAGAGACACACACACATTTTCTCCGTCCACACACTCTTCCTCCTTCTGACATCACTTTTCTTTGACACATATCTGCATTTTTCTGCAGATTTGAATGGCTCAATGGAAGTCAATGGGTGCAGGCACTCTGCAGATCCGCAAAAAGAATTGACATGCTGTGGAAAATAAAACGCTGCAAATAAGGACGGAAATTTCCAGATCATGTGCACAACACTTCAGGAATGTCATTGATTAACATTGCTTAAGTAATTTATTGCATTTTTGGAGCATTTCAACACGGAAATAATGTAGAAACGCAACAAATCTGCATCATGTGCACATAGCCAAACTCTGCTTCCACTGACAAAATGCACAGAGAAGGGAGCGAGGAGAAAACGAACAGAGGATGGAGCGAGGATGTCTTTACTTACCAAGGACCGATGTGGAGTGTCCAAGCGTTCCTTTGTTAACAATGATGTTAGTACTGAATCTGTGACTGCGGACCCCGGAGGTGACGTATGCGTGTCAAGGGCCGGGGATTGCATTCCGGAAATCAGAAATTGACCATAATCTCTTGCGTGTGCTCCATTCATAGGAAGTGGGATGGATACTTCCATTGAAGGAGCACACTATAAAGTATGCATATTTGGTATCGCCGTGTCCATAATGACCCTCTCTATAAAACTGTTCCATTAGTTAACCCCTTCAGTGAACACCATAAAAAAAGGCAAAAAACAATGCTTTTTTATTATACTGATAAATAAAAAGTGCAATAAAACGCAATAAAAAAGATGAATGTAAATAAAAATGGTACCGCTGAAAACGTCATCTTATCCCACAAAAAACTAGCCACAATACAGCTCCATCAGCAGAAAAATAAAAAAAAAGTTATATTTCTTAGAATAAAGCGATGCAAAAATAATGATTTTTCTATAAAATAGTTTTTTTTGTGTAAAAGTGCCAAAACATAAAAAATATATAAATTGGGTATCACTGTAATCATACTGAACTGAAGAATAAAGCTGCCTTACCAATTTTACCACACGCGGAACAGTATATATATATATATATATATATATATATATATATATATATATATAGTAATTTCTGCATTGCTGGTTTTTGTTCATTCGGTCTCCCATAAATCAGAATAGAACCCGATCAAAAAATTTAATGTGCCCAAAAATGGTACTAATAAAAACGTCAACTGGTCCCGCAAAAAAAAAAGCCATTGCTTGTAAATTTCGAAAATAAATGATTCAGACAGAACCCCCAACAAAAGATTCACTATAATGAGACAGATGGAGGGACTGTGGACGCTATAGAACCTGTGATCTGGCAGTGTCTGTCTTTTTAGGATTCCATAAAAATGTCATCTGCCACAGTTTTGTGCACTACTGTAAAGGACAATGCTGAGCAGAGGCCAGATGCAGTCCAGAGTAACTCTGCTGCCTCATTATAGTGAATGGATGCCTCTGGGTTTCATTTGTCACATCACTCAGAGGTTTGGATGCAAACTACAAAGTAAGTGGTCAGCATAGATCGCAGGATAAATGTGATCCCAAACTTTATATAAAATGTTTGCAATAAAAGCTTTAATTCAATCTACAAAAAAGCAAGTCCTGACTCAGGTCTCTCATCTGTTATCGGAAATATAGTGGGCTTCCACGTTACTGGTAGCACAAAGGCTCTGGAAAAGCTAAATGGCTCCTCAGTCCCCAAAAGAAATTCAGCCAATTCTCTCCTCCCAAATCCAAATGCCCCCCTCCCTTCTGAGCCCCAGTGTGTCAAAACCACATATAGCACCCAAGTTTGGCATTTCTGTAGTGATGAGAGCACATCACATTTACAGGTACGTGTCTCCAGGAGCATGAGCTGGGCATAATGTACTGGTGACGGCAACATACTCGTCAATACAGTGTTCTGGTCACTATAACGGCAGTTTGCAATTTTCACTCAGCAACATCCACTACTGCTTGTTTCTGGAAAACACCCATGGAGTCAAAATCGTCACTACATCTGTAGATAAATTCCCAAAGGGTTATAATATCCAAAATGGGGTCACTTGTGGGGGGATTCTGCTTTTCTAGAACTTTGGGGCTCTTTAAATGGAATATGCAAACTATTCTAGGAATTTGCGCTCCAGGAGGCAAATATCGCTTCGTCCCTCCCGAGTTTGGCTTTGGGGTATTTCTACATTCAGCAGAAATTGTGGGACAAATTTCGGTGCCATTTTTACCCATTTCCCAGTATGAAAATATAAAATTTGGGGCTAACACACAATCTTGGTGGTAAAATTGTGAATTATTTTTTCTTCACTGCCCAATGGTGTAAAAGTCTGTGACACATCTGTGGTGTCATAAAATAAAGAACTTGGCACTCAGCTTAGTATGTCATTGCAAAAGGATTTTCTATTATTTTTGCAGTCTGTAAATGTTTCGGTCTTATCTAGACCTTCATCAGTCCACCTGCTTGTCATAGAAAGAATATGGTGTAAAATTGTATACGTAGGATTGTAGTAATGAACTCCTCAAAATGTTTATGAAGTTCGGTAAAGGAGTTACTCCTATCAGAATTCACATGTAGAGAATGGGTATAACTGTAGCAAGATAGCATATGGTAGACCTTATTGGGTTGCAGTCTTAGTACTGGTATAGAATGTGCCTAAAACAGGATCACCCTCCTGGTGCCACAGGGGCTTAATGTGCTCCGTATAAAGGGTCCCTACTGTGGAAATCAGGTGAGGGCACAGTCGACACTCTATCATTACTCCATTACTAAAAAAACCCACCCTTGACCCATCATGCGCAAACAACTACAGACCGGTCTCCAATCTCTCCTTCATCTCAAAACTCCTGGAGCGCCTAATCTACTCCCGCCTTACCCGCCACCTCTCCACTCATTCCCTCCTAGACCCTTCACAGTCCGGGTTCCGCCCACTACATTCAACAGAAACTGCACTCATCAAGGTGACCAATGACCTTCTGACAGCAAAATGTAATGGTGACCACTCTCTGCTCATTCTTCTCGATCTTTCTGCAGCTTTCGACACTGTTGACCACCCTCTCCTACTCTGTAGGCTCCAGTCACTAGGCATTAAGGACACTGCTCTCTCCTGGTTCTCTTCCTATCTTTTTGACCGCTCCTTCAGTGTTCTGTTCTCCGGCTCCACTTCATCTCCTCTTCCTCTCACTGTCGGGGTACCTCAGGGCTCAGTCCTTGGCCCCCTTCTCTTCTCCCTCTACACGGCCCCAATTGGACAGACCATCAGCAGATTTGACTTTCAGTACCATCTTTATGCTGATGACACACAACTATACACGTCAGCCCCTGACCTTACCCCCGCTGTACTACAGAACGCCACTGACTGTCTGTCTGCAGTCTCTAACATCATGTACACTCTCTATCTGAAGCTCAACCTCTCCAAAACTGAACTTCTTCTGCTCCTGCCTTTTACTAACCTCCCTAAATCTGACATTTCCCTCTCCGTGGGTGGCACCATAATAACGCCTAGGCAGCAGGCACGCTGTCTGGGTGTCATGTTTGACTCCGGTCTCTCCTTCACCTCCCACATACAATCTCTTGCCCGCTCGTGCCGCTTACACCTAAAGAACATCTCTAGAATCCGCCCTTTTCTCACCATGGAGACAACAAAAACTCTCACTGTCGCCCTAATCCACTCCCGTCTGGACTACTGCAACTCTCTTTTAATTGGCCTTCCCCTCACACGACTTTCCCCTCTCCAGTCTATCCTTAATGCAGCAGCCAGGGTCGTCCATCTGGCTAATCGTTACTCGGACGTGTCCGCTCTTCGCCAGTCATTACACTGGCTGCCCATTCATTACAGGATACAATTCAAAGTACTTGTTCTCACCCACAAAGCTCTCCACAGTGCAGCACCCCCTTACATCTCCTCCCTCATTTCTGTCTATCGGCCTAGCCGACCGCTGCACTCTGCAAACGACTTTCGACTAACCTCTGCACTAATCCGTACCTCCCACTCCCGACTCCAAGACTTCTCCCGTGCTGCGCCAATCCTCTGGAATGCTCTACCCCAAGATATTAGGACCATCCACAACTTGCATAGCTTTAGGCGCTCACTCAAAACTCATTTGTTCAGAGCGGCCTATCACGTTCCCTAATCAGTCATTTTATGTTTGTGTGTGTGTGTGTAGCCCATTCACTATCTCCATCTACCCCCCACCCCCTGAAGATTGCTGGACCATCATTGTAAATACATAATTGTAAATACACACCTGTACTTTGTATCTCCTCACCTCATTGTAGATTGTAAGCTCTCACGAGCAGGGTTGTCTTATTTTGCTTTATTACTGTATTGTTAACATTGTTACCTATGACTGTTGTGTTTGAAACTGTTAAACTGTAAAGCGCTGCGGAATATGTTGGCGCTATATAAATAAAGATTATTATTATTATTATTATAAATATATGTCTGTCCTCCAGGGGCTGCAGTGGTGGTCAGGGGTTAATGTATGCCAAAGAGACACGGTATCCGCCGCTTGTCTCTTTGGCACACATTAACCCCTGACCACTTCCCAACTAAAAAATTATGTTTGAAAAATTGTGCTGATGTAATGTAGACGTTTGAGAAATGTTATTTATTAACTATTTTGTGCAATATGACTCTAATTTAAGGGCATAAAAATTAAAACTTTGAAAACTGTGGAATGTTCTAAATTTTTGCCAAATTTCCATTTTTTCACAAATAAAAACAAGTCATATCAAAGAAATTTTACAACTATCATGAAGTACCATATGTCTCAAGAAAACATTCTCCAAATCAGTGGGACCCATTGAAACGTTCCAGAGTTATGACCTCCTAAAGTGACAGCTGTCAAAATTGTAAAAATTGGCCTGTTAAGGAAACTGAAAACAGGCTTTGGGGTGAAGCGGTTAATGATCAGCTCAATGATGCCTGCTTTATCTAGAAACCAAAGTTTCCAGTACTTGACTTGGCTGTGTTCCTCTGAGTCACATTGAGGAGTGCACGATAATTTGTGCCGGACATACTTGAACAGTAGGAACATCCCTAGAGTAAATTCTATAATGTTCCTCAGCATTAATCCTAAAAGCCACCCCCATAAGTATTTTCTGAATATCTGACTAGCATTAACAGTCATGAGATACAGTTCTGGTTAGTAGGACACGCGCCTATAAATCTGGCCTTATTGTCTTTTTTCTTATTAAATGCATTAGACCCTTGGTCTACAAGGGGTCCCAGATCTGACTGATGAATAAATTGCTTTCGAGCATCATTGATCCTAATGGGATATTTATTCAGGGATGTATGATGCCTTTATGGGAAAATGATAAGCATCCAAAATTCTTTCTCCTGGTGACTATCATTATTTTAATTTCACCACCCCTCCCTTGAAAGTAATAGGTAGCGCTGTAACCCTGTTTTTCCTTTCCCCTCCCTGTCACCACCTTCCCCCATGTAACCGGCAGTTGATTGTGCCGATAATAATGCGGATGATGTGTCTGAGAGGGGAGTTACTAAGCGCATCTAAGGTGCTACCTCCTGAGAAATGTCTACAGTGGTTGCAATGAGCGACTTGGAGGTTACTACAGGGTAGGAGTGCACACAGAGGAAATGTATGCGGTGTCATGACAATTGCTGAAGGAGGCGATCACATGACCATGGGTAACAGGAACTCATGGAGATTAGTGATGAGCGAATATACTCGTTACTCGAGATTTTCCGAGCACGCTCGGGTGTCCTCCGAGTATTTTTTAGTGCTCGGAAATTTAGTTTTTATCGCCGCAGCTGAATGATTTACATCTGTTAGCCAGCAAAGTACATGTGGGGATTCCCTAGCAACCAGGCAACCCCCACATGTACTTCCCCACTGAGGACCAAGAGCACTATACGTGTTCGAAACGCGTCCAGTTATTTAAGACATTCCTTCCTCCAGTATGCACTGGTTTGTCAAGCAGCTTACTTTTTAAATTTGTCCAAATAAAGACTTTTGATTTTATTTCCTGAGCTGGATACCTTCATTTTCATGCAATGATAAAGATTGCCAAGAGCCAGCATGCCAGCAAGCAAGTGGAACGTTATATTTAAATCCAAGAGAAGAATTTGAAGAAACATTCGTCAAGCCTTTACTTAAAACTGTTCTTGATGAAATCGAAACAAGATTTGCTTTCTTAAAAAAATTCATGGCCAAGTTTGGATTTCTCAATGACATAAAAAAAGCAGCCACTGCTGCCCGTTTCAGTTGCGTCAGCTGAAAGAAGCTTTAGTAAACTGAAGCTTATTAAAAACTTCCTCAGGTCCCAGATGTCTCAAGAAAGGTTAAATGCATTGGCAATTCTTTCAATTGAGTCACAAGAAGCAGAATGTGTAGAGAAAACAGGAGAAAAGCTTTTTAGCAATTTTCAAATCAAATCTTTGGTTTGCCACCGAATTTCACTACTGGTTTTTTTTTTTGTTTTCTTGTTTTTATAGCTCTTAAGCTGCATTTTTGCACATGTCACTTATTGGGGTCAGTCATCAGCACTACAAATCGACAGTGAATTCAAAACAATGGGACAACGAATACTGATGTGTTGTGATGCTGCAACCCATTTTGCACTTTTGCAAATGTTCTACGTAAATACTTTCTAATGTTTACTTCAAAAGGTTTTCCATTAAAAAAATTGTCATATTCAGTGTATGCAGTTTTTTTTTTGCAGCAAGTTCAGCTAACAATAAAATGCCTACTGGTAACTGAGGAAGAGGGAGTAGGTCACACAAATTGGAATATAAGGGGTTGACTTATATAAAACCCCTCTGCTGTATGGTATTGTAGAATTTACAATAGCTATCACTCATGTAAGAAGTGAAATCTTTGGCATTGTACTATAGCTATATTTCTCAGCTGTATCTGTGCATCATGAATCGTGGTATGTGTTAAAGGGGCCCACTGAGACTCTTTCGCCTGGGACCCTCAAAAACCTGGAGCCGGCCCTGCCCACCACTGTGGGATTTCTAAGAAATTTTCAAGCATAGGCACTTTATAAGCACAGAGACACTTTATTTCTTTACATTAGAACAACTACTGTGTCTTCATGCTGGTGCCTCCCAATGGCAAGTACACTCCACTGGTGACTTATCCTAATGGAGAAAGAAACTCCTCTGGAGGGAATCTATTTGCATAATAAGCCCTTCTTGGATGCTGCTCTTGTCTGATCAGGAGCAACTGCATGACAGGGCAGAGGGAGAGATGCTTCTACCCATATGGACGTGACCCGGAAGACAGCCTGCATATGAATTGGGTGCGATCCACACATTTTCTTCCTTTTTCATTCACCTTATTGCTCTATGACACTGTAGCGCCCCCACTGCCGCAGGGCCGAGGGGTACCCGGTACCGGGCCTCTGAGTCTCTGCTCTGGGGTTGTCACGGTGGCTAGACCCGGTCCGTGACCCTGCTGAGGGGCGTACAATAATAGATGTGGGTGGTGGTGGAGGTGCGGTGCAGTAAATAACGAAGACACCAGGTTGCAGTCTCTTTACCTCTTTACTGAAGGCTTCTGAGTCCTCAATCCGGAATACGGTTAACAGGGCTGCGCAAGTCCAGCCGGTCCGATGGCACCTCCAGAGTTCCCTTTGCAGGTGGAAATCTGTGCCTACCTTCCTGCGCTTGTGTTGTGGTCCTCCCCTGCTGTGCTTACGGGATAGTACCCCACAACTGTTGTGTCTGTTTCTCGTGTTCCCTCACAACTCGATTCTGATGTTCTCCCTCTACGTCCCCCTGATCTTACGGTTAGGACGCACCCGTATGACGGGAGGCTCGGAGCTCTTCCGGGACTCTTGTGTCGCCCCACTCCTGTTGTTACCCCCCTGTGTCTTCCTGGGTCTGGGTGAGACAGCCCGCCTGTAACTGACTGTCCTGCCGTAGGTTTGAAGTTTGGCTTGGAGCTCTATACTTCCTCGGCGTTCCGGCCACCGGTTATGCGCCTCAATAGGATGTTGCCTTGTCTTACAGCACGACTCCTACTGGTATTCTCCTTGTTGCGTTGATCTCGTTTCTCACTCAGCACAATAAATCTCGCTTCTTATCCTTTCTTGGGGTACCGCCGCTATATCGTGCAGGCGCGGTCCCGTAACGTTCTCTCTGTTCGCTAGGCCTCTGTCAGGATCCCACCCCTGACAGGGACCCCTCTGAATCTTCCCCTACCACACCCTCTGTCACAAGGTGTTGCCTGGTTCCAACCCAGTCAGCTTTCTGTCTAACTTCCTGCCTTACCCCCAGTTTTACCAGACTGTGAGGAGTGGCCTAATAAATAGAACCCTTAGCTCCCCCTGGAGGCCAGACTGTGAAATGTATTGGTGTCTGTGATACCTGGTCAGATGAACTCCTTCAGTGCCATCAGACGTACCATAGCCCCCCTTAGCGGCGGAGCATCAGTACTGCAATGACCAGGACTCTGGGGTGCTGCAACACTTTGCTCGTTCAGTTCTAACATCACCAGTCAAATACTAATGCATGTGGCATCTTTACAGTTGGATGAGAATGCTTTTTTGTCCTTTATAATATCCTGACAGCAGATGTAAGGTCTTGATTGGGTTTTTGCTGCTCTGCTGAATTTTTAAAGTTATATTAAAAATGAAAGTACATTTTCAATAGTTTCTTCTAGGCTGGATGTGTTCATTCATCACTAGTTCCAACCAGTATAAATAGGAAAAAATCCAGTTCTTTGCACTCCAAAATATTTTGGAGTGCAAAAACTTAAGTTTTTTCTGATCACAGGAGTAAGTTTTAGGGAACCTGTCACCAGGTTTTTGCTACCTCATCTGAGTGTAGCATGATACAGAGAAAAATACCCTAATTCCATCAATGTATCAGAGCCGCATAGACTAGTCTGACAAGTGAATACCCAGCGGCTACACCCCGTCCACTGTCCTGGAGTGACAAGTCTCTCTCCCTATACATGCATGCAGGGAGAGTCCTGTATGGCACTGGCATTGGGCAGGGATAAGACTCTCAGTACCCACCCGTCTGACAAGTATTCTATGCTGCTCACCTCCCGGCAGCTATTAAAGGGAATCTGTCAGCAGGATTTTGCTATGTAATCTGAGGACAGCATGAGCTATGGGTTAGAAGACTGAATTTATTGATGTGTCCCTTATCAAGCTGTGTGCTACTGTTTCCTTACACTGAAAGTTTTATTACCAGGAAATTATCATTGCCAGTTCTGATGTGCACGTGTGGCGCCCCAGGGTCCTGGTCATCACAGTGGTATTGCTTTCCTCTCGGGGACAGTGATGCTTCGTTTGGAGGCAAGGAAGGATAACTGCATCCAGGTACCACAAACATGCAACACATTCACACTCCAGGCCACCAGGGGGAGCTTCTGCTCCTATTTATTAGGTCACTCCCCATATATATCTAACTGGTAGTCTGTAGGGAAAGTTAGTTCAGTTTCTGACAGAACTCCAGTCAGGAGTTCTGTTAGTCAGTCCCAGACCAGAGAGCTGTGCATGCCCTCAGAGCTGCAGCTCCCAAAAAGAGACATTGAAAGGCAGAATTGTATTGCAGCGAGCGTGAAGGAAGTCAAAGCAAAGGAGAGGATACCAGAAGGGGACCAGCCCCGCTCAAGCTGTCTCCTTCTGAGGCGCAAAATTCCAGTAGTCGGAACACCGAGGGAGTAAGTTCCTCTACGCCTTATTTCAGAGACCGGCAGGACAGCTAATTGCAGGTTACCTGCCCGCACCTACACCCAGGAGGCACGGTGACACCTACAGAGCCGGGTTTATCTTAGAGACCCTATAAACAGGCTCAAGTCACCAGTCATACGGGTTTTGTCCTATCCTAAATGGGGGACAGAGAGAATGAAACACCACATCTGTGAGACCCTTATGTGAAGCCATAGGCAGTAAGGGACTACACCACTGCAGCGAAAGGGAAGGCTACTGATTTCCACCTGGACAAGGGAACTCTGCACTTGCCTCCAAACCAGCCGGACCCTGCCTGCCCTGTGGTCTGGTGCCCTGGACTGTGGATGCCAGAGTCTTCAGTAAAGGTAAAGAGACTGCAACCTTGTGTCCTCGTTCTTCTCTGCACCACTCACCATTCACCATCTACACACCGGGAAACCCTGGGGATACACTTCACCTGTGGGAAGGTATATGCAGCGCCCCAGAGTTCTGGTCGTTGCAGTGCTGTGGCTTCGCCGCTAAGGGGAGCCATGGTACGTTCGATGGCACCGAAGGAGTTCCTCCAATCAGGTATCACAGACACCAATATGTTTCACAGCTGGGCCTCCGGGGGGAGCTAAGGGTGCTATTCATTAGGCCACTCCCCACCATAGTGGGTAAACTGGGGGTCAGGCAGGAAGTTAGAAAAGAGAACGCTGACGGGATTGAACGGAGCAACACCCTGTGGCAGGGGGTGTTGTGAAGGGAGAGACTGTAGGGTCTCTGCCAGGGGTGGGATCCTGGCAGAGGCTTGGCATTGAAAGAACGTAACGGGTCCGCGCAGGCTCCTGGAAGCGGCGGGACTCAAGAAAGGACTAGAAGCGAGATAGATTGTGCTGAGTGAGAAACGAGATCAAGCAGAAGGAGAATACCAGCAGGGGTTTTGTTGAAAGAGGCAGCACCCTGCTGAGGCGCAATACCGGTGGCCGGAACGCCGAGGGAGTGGATTAGAATACAGCTTCAAGCCATACTCCAAACAGCGGCAGGACAGTCGGTCTCAGGCGGGCTGTCTACCACATATCACCTATGAAGTCTTGGGGGGGCAATTGCGGGAGAGGGGCGACTCTAGGGTCCCGGAAGAACTCCAGGCCTACCTGACAAACGGGTGCCATTCCAACCTGAATACAGGGAAGGGGTGGATTACAGAGGAACATCAAATCGAGTTGTGAGGGAACTTAAGAAACAGACACAACCGTTGTGGGGTTACTTTCCGTAAGCACAGCAGGGAAGGACTACAACACATAGCGCTAGAAGGAAGGCACAGATTTCCACCTGAGAGGAGAACTCTGGAGGTGCCATTGGACCGGCCGGACTTGCGTAGCCTGGTGAACCGTGTTCCGGACTGAGGACTCAGAGATCTCCAGTAAAGAGGTAAAGAGACTGCAACCTGGTGTCCTCGTTATTTACCGCGACTTACACCCCACAACCGCACCGCACCATTACTACCACCTATTACACCGGACGTCCCCCACTGACGGACAGGGCCACGGACCGGGTCTAGCCACCGTGACAACCCCAGGACTGAGACCTAGAGGCCCGGCTCCGGGTACCCCTCGGCCCTGCGGCGGTGTGGGGGCGCTCCAATAACTTGGCGTCACGAACAGGATCTACTTAAGCCTGAAGAATCAGGTCATGTGTGCCTAGAGACTGTGATTTGTTGTGCTTGGACTGTACTTTATTGTAAGACTGTGCTGCGCCATTAGCCGCCAAAAGTTCCCGCCAAAAGGCGCCGCCATTGCTACACCCAAGGGGAAGGAGGGCGTGTTATGGGCGGAGACTCCCAGTGTGGCGCGAGAAATGGCTACCGCCCCCTGCACTTCTGGCTGCAGAGGAATGACCTGCCCCAAAGCAGAAGAGAAACACCCCTTGATATGCAACAGCGAGAGGCTGGTGACGGAGAAGCCCGACCTCAGAGAAATGGCGGAGTTAGGTGCATGCACTGCCAGCGACTATCAGGCAGCGATGATGAACGGCGAGTGCCTGAGCGAGGAAGAAGCAGTTCCGGCCTGCCCTTCTTCACCGGAGATGGACCGGAAGCCTGCGGACCCGACAGCGGAGTTACGTCCACCAATTCCGACCTCGGAGTTAGAGGAGGAGGAACCACAGCCAGCGGAGCCGAATCCGAGCATCCCATTGGAGGAGCCCCGGTCCGGGCTGCAGCAGACTCCAGTGTCCTCGTTAACGGACCAGAGCAACGCCGGTGGAACCACATCAGGCGCAGGTATGGGCGGCGCCCCTACTCCCCTGGACGGTTCTGCTCTCCCGACCGATCCTCCCCACAACAGTAACCCCGCGTTTACAATCGACCGGGCGGTTCTCACCCCCGGCGCGTTGGGGAAGTTGTTACCACCATTGCCAACCAGGTGGGGAGAGCCCATAGAAATGGACCCAGGAGGGGTGATGTTCCGATGGGATGTTCCCTGGGTCGAGCAGGATGGGATTCCAATGGAAGGTCTCACTATTGCGATACTTACCTGGGACCAATACAAACAATGCGTGCTCCAGCATTGGGGGCAGTGCACTGAAGTTGAAAAACGGGAACTGCAGAGCAAAAAAATGATCTATGATGGGACGGATGCTGTCAGGCGAGGGACGGTGGCGGCATTCCACCCAAAGAAGGGGTGGGGTTCCATTTGGGAGTCGGGTCTACCTACTGGCATCTTCGTTGCCGGCTACGATGTGGAGACCCCCTGCTGTGATCGAGAAGGTGAACCACTCCGGGAGGGGGATCAGGTGACGTATACCCGCCACTGGAACACACAAGGATGGCGTGCCCGGAAAGTTCAGCGATGCGAGTCTGAGAGAATGGCACCTGTGGCCCCAACTGTGGTCAATCCAGGGCTGCCAGATCTTGTTACTGTTTCTACTGTACGCTTTGTAGCAGCTCCTGAACTTGCCGACAGAGTTAGGCTTCAAATTCAGACAGCAGGCGACCAGGTGGTCCCTGCGGAGCTTGCCGCTGGTGTCCGTGCTACAGTGGCCGGGGTTCAGGAGCCCGAGCCGCCTGAAGAAGAATAAACCTCGATACCATGAAAATGTACATAGTTGCTACTTTATTGTTTTAACTGTTCCTGTTGCTGCTAAACCTGTCTAGGGTTAATGGATCCCTTTGTTGACCCGGGATCCCTGTGTTTGTTCTGAGTTTTCCTAAAATTTTGCACAAGTTTAAAGAACTGCAGAAATCATGGACTGTGCATGATTCGAACTTCCTTTGTAAATAGTTTGCACCTTCTTAAAGGTGCTCCCTACTGGTTTTAGCCAAAGACACTTTGCGAAGATATTTGCCCTATTGGTTTGAGCCAGAGACACTTTGCGAAGATACCATGCCGGAACCTTTGCATGGGCTGGTAGGCTGAGAAGACGAGCTACCTTAGAAAGACTTGGTCTCCTCTTAAAGGGGATGTGAGAAACTGAACTTGAGAGAGATACTGTTGCAGAACAGTAATGCCATAATGATGCTTTGAAAAGAAATGTAACTGTTTTACATGCTAAGTTATATGTGTTGAATTTGTTGAAATGTGAAATCTAAATAATGTTTTGCAGAAAGAAAAGATGCAGAGAGCCCGTAGGGGTAGATGTAGAGGTCTGCATAGTTGAAAGTAAGCGAAGTAATAATGAAGGTGAGGATAGAAGGTAAACCCCGCGTCCCCATTGAAAGTTACTTTGTTACTAAGGACAGAGAGTGAACCCGTAGGGGTTAGAGAGTGAGTCCTTAAAGGAGCCGAGTAGAGCTGGCTCAGAGTTCTTTAAACGAAAGGAATGTTATGTCTATACCATGTATAGTAGAGAAAGGCAGTAGGCCCTGGCTGAACGGGGCGGTCCTGTAAAAGAAAGGAGAGGCAGTAGGTCTGGTGCCATAGGGACAGGCGGTCCTGCAGGTTCAAAGTAGGAGAATGTGAAGTTACCTTACCCTGTAATGTGATTATAGGAAGGCCTTTGGTAAACTAAGAGTGTATGTTTCTTAAAGGCAATGTTAATTTATTGTTCCAGAATTTGCACTAAGTAGAATACCCGGTTGGGTAACAGGAGTTATGCATAGCCTGTAATTTATAATGTTGACCATGTTTGTAACGTTAAAAGTGTCCTCACCTCCCATAAAGGGAAGCCTGTTCAAGTATACTTATTGTTTTGCACTCAACAAAATTGTATGTCTTTTTGCTAATCTGTATTGTTGTTTTTCTTCCCAGTCCCGGAGTACTGTGTTTAACCAGGGGGGAGTGCAGCGCCCCAGAGTTCTGGTCGTTGCAGTGCTGTGGCTTCGCCGCTAAGGGGAGCCATGGTACGTTCGATGGCACCGAAGGAGTTCCTCCAATCAGGTATCACAGACACCAATATGTTTCACAGCTGGGCCTCCGGGGGGAGCTAAGGGTGCTATTCATTAGGCCACTCCCCACCATAGTGGGTAAACTGGGGGTCAGGCAGGAAGTTAGAAAAGAGAACGCTGACGGGATTGAACGGAGCAACACCCTGTGGCAGGGGGTGTTGTGAAGGGAGAGACTGTAGGGTCTCTGCCAGGGGTGGGATCCTGGCAGAGGCTTGGCATTGAAAGAACGTAACGGGTCCGCGCAGGCTCCTGGAAGCGGCGGGACTCAAGAAAGGACTAGAAGCGAGATAGATTGTGCTGAGTGAGAAACGAGATCAAGCAGAAGGAGAATACCAGCAGGGGTTTTGTTGAAAGAGGCAGCACCCTGCTGAGGCGCAATACCGGTGGCCGGAACGCCGAGGGAGTGGATTAGAATACAGCTTCAAGCCATACTCCAAACAGCGGCAGGACAGTCGGTCTCAGGCGGGCTGTCTACCACATATCACCTATGAAGTCTTGGGGGGCAATTGCGGGAGAGGGGCGACTCTAGGGTCCCGGAAGAACTCCAGGCCTACCTGACAAACGGGTGCCATTCCAACCTGAATACAGGGAAGGGGTGGATTACAGAGGAACATCAAATCGAGTTGTGAGGGAACTTAAGAAACAGACACAACCGTTGTGGGGTTACTTTCCGTAAGCACAGCAGGGAAGGACTACAACACATAGCGCTAGAAGGAAGGCACAGATTTCCACCTGAGAGGAGAACTCTGGAGGTGCCATTGGACCGGCCGGACTTGCGTAGCCTGGTGAACCGTGTTCCGGACTGAGGACTCAGAGATCTCCAGTAAAGAGGTAAAGAGACTGCAACCTGGTGTCCTCGTTATTTACCGCGACTTACACCCCACAACCGCACCGCACCATTACTACCACCTATTACACCGGACGTCCCCCACTGACGGACAGGGCCACGGACCGGGTCTAGCCACCGTGACAACCCCAGGACTGAGACCTAGAGGCCCGGCTCCGGGTACCCCTCGGCCCTGCGGCGGTGTGGGGGCGCTCCATATACCATCTAGCTGCCATTACATCACCCCAGCGGACCCCTTAAAGCAGCGTCGGTCACCCTGACCGAATACCACAGGTGGCGTCACAAACATAAAATTTATCCCTTTAAAGACCTTTCCCCTTTACATGGACGCCCTGGGCCACGGACCGGGTCGCAGCCACCGTGACATCCCCTTGTGAAACAGCAGGACCCGGTACCGAGTACCCCTAGCCCGCGGGGCGACTCACACACCACTGCTAGTCCGACTCCACCCTTCTGTGAACCAGCTCACTGACAATAGACAATGTATATATAGAGCCTGTTGTCGGCGGGGTTACCTTTCTCAGCTCTGCTGCATTCTACATCTAAAACCTCTGATTATTTCAGAGCTGCTGCACTCAGTAAAGCAAGTGATGCATTGTTGGATTCAGGGTCTCTTTGCTTACATCATGCGCGCTCTCAGATGAGGTAGCAACAACTTGCTGACAGATTCCCTTTAATCTAAGTTTTCTCTAAAACCACACATTATTTCAGAGTCACCTCGCTGAGATCAGTCAGTGTCTGATACATGTGGCCTGTGGATGAGACAGCATGTATTGACTCTCAAGTTCCCTTTAACTGTTTTAACAGCATAATGTGTCTACGCACAGTTATTGCTTGCTACATTTTTTCAAATGGAAACACAAAAAAAATTGTCTGAAGGGGCAAAGTTAAACAATTCTGCCACACAATAATACCATTAGCTTCACTTTCCTTTCTAAATGTGATAGTGAATTGCCACTTGTAATATGCTGCGGAATATTAATGTATAATAATTTGTAAGTAATGTACTGTATGAACAATACAATACATATAGTAGTGAGGACACACAATATATAGTAGTACTTGGTCAGTGCACTCTGCTGCTCTCTAGTGTCAGATAGTTGTAATTACAGTTTCATCTAACGTCAAACTAATTAGCTAGGACCTGAATCTTTGGGGTATAACTACTCAAAAGGGTATATGTGTATACAGCGCCTCTGTCTTTCAATTAAAGATAATTAATATTACTTTTACATGGGGGCATTTGTGCGTTTATTGTAAAGTTTTCTTGGTCATATGAAATTAATGAAAGTAGGTGTATGTAAGCAATGTACAGTATGTGATTTTAGTGTACATTAATGAATGGTTACAAGATGTCGACCCTGTTCCAATACTTGCCTAATACTATAGTGGTTGTACTCTACCTGGACAACCCCTGTTTAAATAAAGTGGTCCCACTTAGAAATCACATGTTGAGAATGTTTTTGCCTCCAGATTCTATAGCACAACGTCCATTCATTCATTTGTGTACGTGAACTAAGCTACAGCTCATCTAGTCTATGTCTAATTATTTTCCTACACTACGTAGTCAACCCCTTTTTAAGCAATGTAGCACCTGTTATGGAATAAAATAATATATGGTCACCTTCCTCATCGGCACCATTCCAGCGATATCGGCGCCAGGTCTTTTTGTTGTTACGTGACATATCATTCAGCGACCACTATTGGGCTGCTGTACGCTCAGTTCCTTCATCCAGACAAGACAAAGTAGTGAGAAGGCAGAAGACTAATAGCTGATTGGCTGCAGGGCTCACATGACATAACAATGTCCCACAAGCACCAGGAGACCCAGCGCCAAATCGCTAGAATGGTGCATGTATGGGAGGTGAGTAAATGTTATTTTCATTTATGTAAGGGGGACTACTTTATTTAAAAAGGGAATGTCTAGATGGGGTACTAAAATATTTGGAAACAGATTAGATGAGCTGTAGTTTAGCTCATACAAATGAATGAATCTGGCTTCAGGTATAAGTAGTGGGAAAAAAGTGTACTAAAAATCTGGAGGCAAAAACATTCTCAAGATGTGATTTCGAAAATAAATGGGCTTAAATGAAAATTCCACATTTGGTTTTATTTTGCACCATCGGAAGTATTAGTGGGAAAGCACTCATTTACTGTGATCCCAGCCTTATTGTTGTCAACTGTGATTGTAAGTAATGTCATCAATACAGTGGCATGTAAAAGTTTGGGCACAACGGGTCAAAATGACCACTATTGTGAACAGTTATGCAAGTTGAAGATGAAATGATTGCTAAAAGGCCTAAAGTTAAAAATGACACATTTCCTTTGTATTTGAGGCAAAAAATATATATTTTCATCTTTTGCGATTTAAAAATTACAAAAGGAAAATGGGCCTATGCAAAATTTTTGTCACCCTGCATGGTTAATACCTAGTAGCACCCCCTTTTCAAAATATCACAGCTTGTAAACACTTTTTGTAGTCAGCCAAGAGTCTTTCAATTCTTGTTTGAGGGATTTTCATCTATTCTTCCTTGGAAAATTCTTCATGTTCTGTGAGATTCCTGGGTCGTCTTGCATGCACTGATATGTTGAGGTCTACCCACAGATTTTCAATGATATTCAGTTCAGGGGACTGTGAGGGCCATTGTAAAACCTTCAGCTTGCGCTTTTTCAGGTGGTCTATTGTGGATTTTGATGTGTGTTTATGGTCATTATCCACTTGTAGAAGCCATCCTCTTTTCATCTTCAGCTTTTTTACAGATGGTGTTATGTTTGCATTAAAGGGAACCTGTCACCCCCCCCCCCCCCCCCAAGGCGTTTTTAACTAAAAGAGCCACCTTGTGCAGCAGTAATGCTGCATTCTGACAAGGTGGCTCTTTTAGTTCTGTTTGCTGTAACTGCCGAAATAATCAGTTTTGTAATTTGTCCTAAATACCTTTTCTTCAGTCAAGGAGGCAGGCCTTTCCCCCCCTGCTGCAGACACCACACAGCCGTCACTCGAATCTTCTTGGCTGCCCATCTGTCCTTATGTGCGGCCACCCTGCCTGTGAATCCCCGCTCCGCAGTGTCTTATGATTTATTCTCACTGCGGGGCTGGGATTCACAGGCAGGGCGGCTGCACAGGCGGAGTCAGCTAGACTGCATATGAGGACCCTGTAAAGGGGCTTGCACTGCCTGCCATGTGAGTAGTGTCCTACTAAAATGGGCAGAAGGAAAGTGAGGACCTTGTGTGAGGTCTAAGGCAACAAGGGACTACAACACAGCGCAGAGAGGAAGGCTTCCAGCCCCACCTGGCTAGGGGGATTCCTAAATCGCTTCCAAGCCGGCTGGACCACACCAGCCCCTGTGATCCGTACCCTGGACTGTGGCTGCCTTACACAAGTAAAAAGGCAGAGAGACTTCAACCTAGTGTACTCTAGTTCTTTCTGGCACTACACCATCTTTATCTACCACACCGGGAGCCCTGGGGACCCAGCTTCACCTGTGGGAAGCCATACCATTCCTGCTGCCATAACATCACCCCAGTGGACCCCTTTAAGCAGCGTCGGTCATCCCTGACCAAATACCACAGGTGTCATCACAAACTTTCGTTATTTGCACAACCCCTTTCAAGACCTTCTCTCTTGCTTGGACACCCAGGGCTATGGACCGGGTCGCTGTCTCCATGACCACCCCTTTAATGACGACCAGACCAGGTATCGAGTATCCCCTAGGCCATAGCGGGTGCTCCATAAAGGTAATCATGTTACAAAAGTCAAAAGTTATAGGGACTTTTATTGTATATAAGTGATGTTAATGTGAAGGCACAGTATGCATAGGAGGAAAAGTGTAGCTCTAGTGCTGTATCCATCTTCTGACAGTGGTTCTGGCACTGTAATCATTTACCAATAGTGGTTCTGGTGCTGCACTCATGTACTGATGTGGTTCTGTGTATAGGGGAGCTGTGGGCCCTTCATACTGTGTATAGGGAAGTTGTGGGGCATTATATTGTGTATAGTGGAGCTATGGACCCATTACACTGTATAAAGGGGAGCTGTGGGGACACCATACTCTGTATAAGGAACTGTGGCTCCACTATACTGTATATTGAGGAGCTCTATATAGGGGACCCAATGGACTTTATAAAATGTTTAGCATTATTTTTATAGGGGCACTCTGAGTACTGTCACCCTCAAAGGGGTAAAATATGGACACTTATCTAGGGCATTAAACTTCTCAAGGGAGCATTTTTACTTTTTAGAGGGCACAAATGAGGCATTTTAACTTTAAGGGGCACAGTGGCGGCGTAATTGTGTGGGGCAGTAAGAAGAGCTCTATTTTGTTCCAGACAGCAGGTTCAGTAATAGGACACATACAACAGCAACGGCTCAGCATTGGGGTATCAAGTAGATAAGGCGTTTGTGCATGTTGGGGATAGATGGGGACCGGGCTGGATACGTGAGAAGCTAAATGTGTCATTGTTGTAATCTCTGCAGACAAGTTGTGACTGGAAGAAGTTGTCATGTTGGTCTGAGCCTGAAGGAAAAGATTGGAAAATGAACCACTCCACCAGAAAGAAAGTCAGCTGTAAGTTACAGTATATCACTGTTCTGCAATTACTTGCATGGTCTGCAGGTCTAGTATCTACCACTATATGGTGGTAATATCAGTTTTGGTCTTTGTGCAGAGATATATTTTCGGTAACAGAGTGGTCACTTGCTGAGGTTCCTCTATATTCACGATAAGGGTTCACCTCCGTAGTTGTACATACGGTTACCTGGTTAGGGGCCCACTCAAGTGTTTCACCCCCCCTGAGCACAACCCCTAGCTATTCCTCTGAGGATAATTAAAGTCTGAAGCCTTAGTAAACGTTACCTGAGCACACAAATCTCCGATGGTGTCCAAACTTTTGCATTTGCCCATTTTTGTAATTCTTAAAATGTAAAAAATGACAATATATATTTTTGGGGGCCTAAAATACAGAGGAAATGTGTCATCTATACATCTTAGCCCGTTTAGAGATTGTTAGGAGTCGAGTTCCCACCGCTGCACAGGGGGAATCTCGAACCATGTCTGCTGCGGTCTCCCATTTTGCATCTGCCGCAGTGGAGCCTGCTCAGCGGAGACGTCGGTCCCAGCGTCTCACTCAGTCTGATACTGTACAAAGGGTTACTGCTGCCTTTCCAGGCTCCGCTATTGTACCCTTTACTGGTTTGCGGCAAGCAGGCTTTTCTGGGACTGAGTCCTGCTTTGCACACACTGAGCATGCCCACGGGAGGACCTCTCATTGGAGGTCGGGGGTCACATGCTCAGGCCCTGTAGAATTCTGGCTCCACCGGAGAGGAGCTGCGTGTTTGCTATTGACTGCATGACCACTATCTGCTCTACTATGTAGCTGTGTTCCTCTGTGAGCTAAACAGGGCACAGCGTTCTCTTTGCTAACAGACTCTGTGAAGTAACAGAGTTTGTTTATTCTACTATTTTGTACCGCCATATCTAGCAGCAGGTTCTTTCCTGCACAGTGGATCCCGGGTTGCAAACGCACCTACTACTTCTAATAAATATATATTCGGTGCGTTCCGCCAACCCTAACAGAGATAATTTTATCTTCAACTTGCTTAACTGTTCACAATAACAGTAATTTTGACCAAGGGTGCCCAAACTTTTACATGCCACTATATATATGAATAACATTTACTATGTATTCCAGTAAAAATAATTCCCATGTTTCCATTCTATCAATGCTAAATGTACACTATTGTTCTGATAAAGAATAATGCACTTCGGTCTAATACCTGAAAAGATATTGAAAACTTTTATTAACCCCTTCGCGCCATGCGCCGTACTAGTACTGCGCTGCCGGCACTGCATTTTTGCCAGCCGCAGTACTAGTACGGCTCCCCGATCACCGCGGTCTCGCGCTGAGTGCCGCGGTGATCGGGTGCGGGTGTCAGCTGTATATGACAGCTGACACCCCACAGCAATGCCCACGATCGGCGCTACCGCCGATCGCGGGCATTTAACCCCTCTGATGCCGCTGTCAGTAGTGACAGCGGCATAGAGGGGGATCGCGCAGGGACGGGGGCTCCCTGCGCTCTCCCACCGGAGCAACGCGATGAGATCGCGTTGCTCCGGTGATCCAGAAGGAGTCCCCGGATCCAAGATGGCCACGGGACTCCTTCCGGGTCATGAAATGACCTGGCTAGCTGGCGCCCGCTGAGAGCAGGCGCCGGAAAGCCTCCTGAAGTTGTCTGTCAGATCGCTGATCTGACAGAGTGCTATGCACACTGTCAGATCAACGATCTGATCTAATACAGTGATGTCCCACCCTGGGACAATGTTAGAAAGTAAAAAAAAAAAATAGAATGTATAAAAAAAAATAAAAAAAGTCCCCAAATAAAGAAAAAAAAAATCATTTCCCAGTAAATCCATTTATTTATGTAAATTAAAAAAAAACAATAAAAGTACACATATTTGGTATTGCCGTGTCTGTAACGACCCGCTCTACAAAAATATCCCACTAGTTAACCCCTTCAGTGAACACCGCAAAAAAAAAATAGAAAACAAGGCAAAAAACAACGCTTTATTATCATACAGGCGAACAAAAAGTAGAATAACACACGATCAAAAAGACGGATATAAATAACCATGGTACCGCTGAAAACGTCATCTTGTCCCGCAAAAAAAAAGCTGCCATACAGCATCATCAGCAGAAAAACAAAAAAGTTATAGCTCTCAGAATAAAGCGATGCAAAAACAATTATTTTGTTATATAAAATAGTTTTTATTGTGTAAAAGCGCCAAAACATAAAAAAATTACATAAATGAAGTATCGCTGTAATCGCGCTGACCTGAAGAATAAAGCTGCTTTATCAATTTTACCACACGTGGAACGGTATAAATGCCCCCCTAAAAGAATTTCAGGAATTGCTGGTTTTTGTTCATTCCGTCTCCCAAAAATCGGAATAAAAAGCGATCAAAAAATGTCATGTGCCCGAAAATGGTACCAGTAAAAACGTCAACTTGTCCCGCAAAAAACAAGATCTCATATGACTCTGTGGGCCAAAATATGGATAAATTATAGCTCTCAAAATGTGGTGATGCAAAAACTATTTTTTGCAATAAAAAGCGTCTTTTCGTGTGTGATGGCTGCCAACCATAAAAATCCACCAAAAAAATGCTATAAAAGTAAACCAAACCCCCCTTCATCACCCCCTTAGTTAGGGAAAAATAATAAAATTTAAAAAAATGTATTTATTTCCATTTTCCCATTAGGGTTAGGGTTAGGGCTAGGGTTAGGACTAGGGTTAGGGCTAGGGTTAGGGTTGGGGTTGGGGTTAGGGCTAGGGTTAGGGCTGGGGTTAGGGTTGGGGTTAGGGCTGGGCTTAGGGTTGGGGTTAGGGTTTCAGTTAGAATTGGGGAGTTTCTACTGTTTAGGCATATCAGGGGCTCTCCAAACGCGACATGGCGTCCGATCTCAATTCCAGCCAATTCTGCTTTGAAAAACTAAAACAGTGCTCCTTCCCTTCCGAGTTCTCCTGTGCGCCCAAACAGTGGTTCCCCCCAACATATGGGGTATCAGCGTTCTCAGGACAAGTTGGACAACAACTTTTGGGGTCCAATTTGTCCTGTTACCCTTGGGAAAATAAAAACGTGGGGGCTAAAATATCATTTTCGTGGAAAAAAATTTTTTTTTTATTTTCACGGCTCTGTGTTATAAACTGTAGTGAAACACTTGTTGGTTCAAAGTTCTCATAACACATCTAGGTAAGTTCCTTGGGGGGTCTAGTTTCCCATATGGGGTCACTTGTGGGGGGTTTCTACTGTTTAGGTACATCAGGGGCTTTGCAAATGCAATATGACACCTGCAGACCAATCCATCTAAGTCTGCATTTCAAACGGCGCTCCTTCCCTTCCGAGCTCTGCCGTGCACCCAAACAGTGGTTCCCCCCCATGTATGGGGAATCAGCATACTCAGGACAAATTGGACAATAACTTTTGTGGTCCAATTTCTCCTGTTACCCTTGGTAAAAAAAAATATTGCGGGCTAAAACATCATTTTGTGGAAAGAAAAAATGATTTTTTAATTTTCACAGCGCTACATTCTAAACTTTAGTGAAACAATTGGGGGTTGAAAGTGCTCACCACACATCTAGATAAGTTCCTTAGGGGGTCTTCTTTCCAAAATGGGGTCACTTGTGGGGGGTTTCCACTGTTTAGGCACGTCAGAGGCTCTACAAACGCGACATGAATTCCGATCTCAATTCCAGCCAATTTTGCATTGAAAAGTCAAACGGCGCTCCTTCCCTTCCGAGCTCTGCCATGCGCTCAAACAGTGGTTTATCCCCATATATGAAGTATCAGCGTACTCAGGACAAATTGCACAACAATTTTTGGGGTCCAATTTATCCTGTTACCCTTGGGAAAATAAAACATTTGGGGCAAAAAATCATTTTTGTGAAAATTAATATGATTTTTTTTACGGCTCTACATTATAAACTTCTGTGAAGCACTTGGAGGTTCAAAGTGCTCACCACACATCTAGATTAGTTCCTTAGAGGGTCTACTTTCCAAAATGGTGTCACTTGTGGGGGTTTCCACTATTTAGGCACGTCAGGGGCTCTCCAATCGCGACATGGGTTCCGATCTCAATTCCAGCAAATCTTGCATTGAAAAGTCAAATGGCGTTCCTTCCCTTCCGAGCTCTGACATGTGCCCAATCAATGGTTTACCCCAACATGTGGGGTATCGGCGTACTCAGGACAAATTGTGCAACGACTTTTGTGGTCCAATTTCTCCTGTTACCCTTGGTAAAATAAAACAAATTGGATCTGAAGTAAAAATTTAGTGAAAAAAAAGTTAAATGTTCAATTTTTTTGAAACATTCCAAAAATTCCTGTGAAGCACCTGAAGGGTTCATAAACTTTTTGAATGTGGTTTTGAGTACCTTGAGGGGTGCAGTTTTTAGAATGGTGTCACTTTTGGGCATTTTCTGTCATATAGACCCCTCAAAGTCACTTCAAGTGTGAGGTGGTCCGTAAAAAAAATGGTTTTGCAAATTTTGTTGCAAAAATGAGAAATCGCTGGTCAACTTTTAACCCTTATAACTCCCTAACAAAAAAAATTATGTTTCCAAAATTGTGCTGATTTAAAGCAGACATGTGGGAAATGTTGTTTATTAACTATATAATGTGATATAACTCTCTAATTTAAGGGCATAAAAACTAAAAGTTTGAAAATTGCTAAATTTTCACAATTTTCGACAAATTTTTGTTTTTTTCACAAATAAATGCAAGTCATATCGAAGAAGTTTTACCACTATCATGAAGTACAATATGTTATGAGAAAACAATGTCAGAATCACCAGGATCCGTTGAAGCGTTTCAAAGTTATGACCTCATAAAGTGACAGAATTGTAAAAATTGGCCCTGTCACTTAGGTGAAAACAGGCTTCGGGGTGAAGGGGTTAAACTAGCAGACACACAATGGAGGAAAGAACGACATGCTCATATTTAATAATCTCTTTTTTTCTCACATTTTTCTGCACTATTAAAATCTAATGAATCAGTATTGTGCAGATGTCACAAAAGGTCTAACATCGGAAACATGATGAAGGTTCGGAGTGGGAGGAGATCAGACTTTGTTATCCTTTGTAGCGTAACGAGATGATTGATAACACAAGATGCATTAACGAAACTTAATTACAAAGAAGGATATGAGTTATTAGACCCCAATACCAAGAATGAGAGGCTTGCTGCAAATAGGGGCTTTTATAGTATATGTATCCATAGCAATGGGAAGCCTGCAGCAGCAGCTAGTCTGCAGACCCCTGTCTCTTTAGGGAGGTAGCAGTACGCTCTGCATTGACGTTGGTGAGTCAGACAGCTTAATGGAGGGAGGAAATTCGGTGCTGTGAATAAGATGGGGAGGAGATCCCTCAGCTCATACCACTAGCTCCCTCCTCAGGATCTCTAGGAGGTAGAGAGAGGACCAGGAACACTTCTTTGGTATTCTAAACATCATCTGCTCCTTTTCCAAGGTTGATACGCATCCAATGGAATAAAAAAAGCTGGGGAATGAACGTTAAAGTTTCTGGATAAATTAACAAGTGGAGATTTTATCTACCATAATAATCATTATCTACAATAAATAACAAGAAAGTTTGCAAGACTTGGAAAGGAGGTGAGCCGACAGGGAAAGGGACCCTAAAAGCATCATCTATGATCAGTCTACTGGATCCCAGAGGTTCGCTGCAGGCAAGGAGATGTGTGGATATGTTGCAGTGTGATCACTAAAGACACCGGCAGCACAGACCACCACTTCTTATATTGGTGACTGCAGGATTGCAGGGAGACAGCAGTTCAGCACTGGAACAGTGGACAGCTCTGCCATCCAAAGCAACCAGTGGACTCCTCAGCACAATGGAAGGTGAGAGTATGGGACTGTATTCTCAAACCACAATGTAGTCATTTTAATGATTTTTTCATATATTAGCTATTACTTGCAGAGATTGAATATGAGAAAACTCTCTCCAGGGCTTTAATTTCTGAGTCATAGACAGCGCTGTGAGCTGTAGTAGCATGTATCCCCCAAAGACTTGTGTTATATTGGAGACCCTTATCAGGCATAGCAGTACCTCTCCCTACACAGGAGGTGGGATTGGACTTGTTGGTGCACTGCTTCTGCACATACCTGATACGGATTGAAAGTCCGTTTCATCTGGAAAACTTCAGATTTTCTTCTTACCGTTGTTTTATTTATTTATTTTTTTATCAAGGAATTAATGTGAAATGGGTTAATGGTTAATCTTAGTGCTCATAATGCATTCTTCTGAGATTAAAATATTAAAAAGTAAGGCTGAGGTCCTGTTATTTTCTTTAAGACGCTTTCATATTTCTCGCTACAGAGATTGACAGGTCTGTGGACTATATCCAATATTCTCGATCTTGCTGTTAACATACAGTATCAGGTTTACCATAAGTAAAAATAGGCATCAATATAGCAATAATGGTATTTTTATTATATAAATACCAAGACAACTTTTGCTATTAGGAGGCTGCAGATATAAAGAAAATGAATGAAATTAGTGTACGTGTAAAAAAGAAATGTAGCTTACCTCCAACTTACTGGACATTAGTAGAAAATCAGAAATAACAGTGATGTCAGAAATAGCAGTGCCAGACTACAAACATAGCTCAGCCGCATCTGTGCTGAAAATCTGGTAAAACGTCTTTATTCTTGCTTTTAATTAGACAGGTGGAGCTGTAAGGCAATTGAAAGGATATACCAAGTTCACAAGAGATATTGTTGCATGTTTTCTTGTGATGTGGCACATTTATTAGTCTCTAAACCTCTTTGGGTCAAAAAACACATCAGCCCTTTGGAGTACCCTTGTTATTTGTGCTACAAGTACTGGTGTACACATATGTAATGGAAAAAAAAAGAATGGCTACCTACAGGTTTGTATCTGTGCACTAGCAAAATACTGAATACTTAAATAATTAACAGCAAATTGACAAAATATGATTCTTTCAACTAATTGATTATGAAAGTGTCACTTAAAGTGAACCTGTCAGTAGGATTATGCTCAGTAAACTACAGACAGTGTCAGGCTGGCGCCGTTATACTGATTACAGTGATACCTTATTATGATACCTCGGATGATGAAATCCATCTTGCGGTTGTTGTTTAATCTGTATTTGTAGTTTTCAGTTAATGATATACATATGCATATGGAGCATGAGCATATCATTAACTGAAAACGACACATAAAGATTAAACAACAACCACAAGACAGATTTCTTCAACCAAGGCATCAATGGTTTTTTTTCTACTTAGCAATGGTTTTTTTTTCATATAACAATCTTTATTAAAAATATTTTTTTTTATTTTGGCCCCTGGGACGTTTTTAGACTTGTACTTAGTGGGGTATTTTTAGGTTGTGTGTCCTGTAGCATAGATCTCTGCAGTCTCCTTATTTCCAGGTTTGGTGGTGGGGCTAGTAATCTTCCTTGATTGACAGTTTGGTTTCCATAGTCCTGCCACTGAACTTATGCTACTATGATGCATTAATAGCCTGTCTTTGCATATTGCAGACTGTTATCACCATATTTAAATGCCAATGATGGGATTTTTATTATGCAAAACTGAGAGGAAAGCAAGCAACTAACTGCTGTATAGATATGAATTGGCTAGAGAGAGCTGACTGGGATTATTTTCACACTAAAATAATTGAGAGAGGAGAATAACAAGAAAGACAAGAAAAACACATGTACATTAGCAGCAATAGATGGCCTCAGACCATATTTTTTGCATTGAAGCATCTAATGTGCATGTGCAAAGGTTTTTCTGAAGGGAGCTGCAACATTACCTATTTGAATTGTGGATTCTGTGTTATCAGCTGTTTATAGAGATGTTATCTGTCACTAAAATCCTGTTTCAAATGATAAGAAGCCTGCTGAAAACGTTTCCTTAGAGAAAAGGAAGAATTAGTTCAAAATAAGCTTAGTGGACAGTGTGAAAATTACAAGATTAATAATTTTTCTTTTTTTTCTTTTTATGCATTCCTTTAAGATTAGTCAATCTATTTTATAGCTTATGTGCATAGACAAGAAAAGCTATATAGTAAACAAGTTGTTCCTTCACATCAAGCAGCAAATGTCATAATCCCCATCAGTAGTCGGCGACAATGTCCAGAACCTTTTGACTGCACTACATTTGGGCAAAGTAACACATACTCCCTGAATGGTCCACATCCTAAGTTTGATCAAACATTAAAAAATATGTACCTTCTTCAAGATGATGCGGCCTATGATGATTGGAGTGCTGGGCATTTCAATCAATCTTATGTGGTGGAGGAGAGTATGGAGGTAAGGTCCTGGATGGTAAATATGTGTAGGTAATGTAAGCTGTACTAGTAACACTAGGTTACTGAGAAGATTTAATGTTACTGGTTATTGAGTCTGGGTTTTTTCAGTAACCTAAAGAACCTGGCTAGGAAAAGTAGATCCCATGATTCAGTTCAGGATATATAGGTTAATAACAGCAGCTGGGTTAGCTCAGCAGAGTGGAGTGTGCTGAGAATGGAGAAATTTACAGCTGCTTGTGGAGCCAGAGAGGTGTTTGTTTGGTGAACACATTGAATACAAGTGTGAACTGCTGCTGGGAATACCCAGGTGGATTAGGCTGCTAAATTTATGGTGCTTCATTCTGCTTATGTTATCCATTGATAAGGCTGCTTTTGATTTGGAGCTACAAAGTTTATCATGGACAATAAACTACATGCTGTTTTAAAATAAAATCTTGTGCCACATGTATCCAAGTGGCTACCCAAGAGTGTGAACCCCTACAATGGGGAACACTCCCTTCAGGCTTTGCAGAAGCATAATTTGCTGCCTGAGAACTGCCTGATTTGTGAAGTTGCAATGCAATGGATTTCTTTGATGCATATATTGGTATATCTGTACAAGGAACAAAAAGCAGTGACTGATTATACCTTACAATAAACTGGAGCTTGTGTAACCTTGAAATCTGTCATTTACAGCTTAGTTGTTTATTGTAATCATCAGGCTGTTTGGAAGCCTCAGACATTGTCTTATGCAGTAGGGTATGAAGTAAGTAAAGGAGGAGTAGGTGGATCGGGAGGCAACATAGAGTTATCCAAGGCACAGTCAGGTAATGAGGCTGCCAGGCACTATGAAATGTACAATGACATTAGCGATAATGACTAATTGTCACAGCAAAGGGGGTTGGAAAATGAAACAACAGGGACTTGGGCTGTGTTAGAGAGTATTGCAAACTGCATGCCTAATTAACTGGAATTATCCCAAACAATAGCCTATATTCCAGGCACTTCCAAAATAAAGCAAATATCCAAAAAAATAGAACCAGAACGGAAGCTTTATGCCAGTAAAAACATGAATTTTATTAATAATAATACATTAAAATCCTAATAAAGTCCAAATGACAATCAGTGGTAAAGCATAAAACAGAATATATACTGTCTGCTGAGAAAATACATATGTCAATACACCTATCCAACAAAAATTGTTCCCTAATAATTACAGCTCAGAGCAGGGAGAGTCTATAGGATATATAGATACTGAGTAGCATAGATGCTTAAATGTATATTATCCCATATATATGGGCTAAATGCATAAGTCTGAACTTTATTTCTTTATCTAAGTTAGGGCTACATGTATATAATAGTAAAAAGAGGTATATAAACCTAAAAAAATATATAAATCAGCCCTAAATAATGTTGACAATGGTATCACTATGTATAACTGAACATATTTGCCACATGGTAATGCTCAAGTGTGAGGCATAATGAAGATATATAAGATGATACCACTATATATACATATGCTGACCAAGTAGCGCACAAACATAAGATATAGGGAGAGGTGAAAAAGTATTTACCTGTGCCAGCAGAACAGTAAATGGACCCCGACGCGCGTTTCGCGGTTAAGCTTCGTCCAGGGGAGTAGTCTTAGCTATAGTGGCCATACCGGGGTTTATATAGCAGCTATGAAGCAGTGGTGGCAGCGGTTGATAATGGCGCTTGCATCAACAAACGCCGGTTCGGACGTCACTTCCGCTCAGCGTCACAAGCAGATCGTCCACTCCCCAGCCCGACGCGTCAGAGCAGGGGAGCGAGACGAGCCACACAGGAAGGACGCGTTGCTATAGTGACCCGATGCCAGGAGTTTCAGCAGGCGCACACCGCATAGAAAGAGAGATAATATCCTGACAAAATTACACTTAAATAGATAGAAAGTGACTGGTGCATGAATTGGCCATTGTGCCTTCAAAGGGGATATCAACTATTGTGAAGCAATAGAGTTAAAGTGCTATCCTATTATATGTAGTGAATAAAGGTGCCTGATGCATAACAATACATGATAAATTCCTCAATTGCGGAGATAAAAGTGATAATAATAAAAAATATAAATATTAATGTGTATATACATATATTAATCAGTTCATATATAAAAAACAATAATTAAAATACAAAAAAATGTTATTCTAATAATGTGAATAAATTCATCATATATAGGTACCAGTATACAATGCATTATTTAAGGGACATATAAATTTATACTCCAACACTAATATATATAAAAGTGAACAAGTGCATAAAATGTGCAAATAGATTTATAATATAGTACAAATATACCCTCCACATTACTACTATTAAATACAAACCTTCATATTTTTGAACACACTTATAATATAGAAGAATAATAAATTTTGATAGATGTAAAATCCCAGCTTCACATGAATATCGAATTGCATATATAGCCAGACACTGCAGATCATGACATCAAGTAATAGGACTGCTCAGGAGCTAAAAACTAAAAAGAAAATAATTAAAATCATACATATATACAAATAAAAAGCCGCTAAACAAAACACACATTAAAGAAAGGGGGCATAACTAAGCACCTCATTAAGACCCAGCGGTTGCATTGAATTTATTCTAGAGATCCAGCGAGTTTCCAACTGTGCAAGGTTCTTCCTCCAATTACCTCCTCTTTGGTCCACGTACACTCTGTCTATCCCTATAACTTTCAAGAGCTTCGCATTGGAGTTGTGATGAATTTTAAAGTGCCTCGCCAGTGGTTTTAATGTAATGGTATCCTCAACTTCCTTTGCTTTGATGATGTCATTATGATGTTCTCTTACCCTTATTTTTAATGCTCTAGATGTCAGCCCCACATATACTTTGGGACAGGGGCATTGTGCATAATATATAACTCCAGTTGTATTACAGGTAATATGTTGGGTTATAGTGAAGATTTTTTTACCATCGCTGGAGGCAAATGTTAGTGCATGATCAATATTGGGGCATGCAATGCAATTCTTGCAAGGGAAACAACCCCATTTCTGTCCTCTGGATCCAATTGCCTTTTCTATTTTAGGGCCAGCATAATAGCTATGTACGAGATGGTCTTTTAAATTACTAGATCTCCGATACGTAATGGAGGGGTAGTTTGGCAGATATCTCTTCAAATCTTTGTCAGTTTGTAGGAGTGGCCAAAATTTCTTTAAAACATTTCTCATCTTACTCCACTGTTCTGTGTAGGTAGATATAAACCTCACCTTTTGCTCTGTGGGTGGTTTCGTCTTTGGATTCATCAGAGTTGGCCGCTCCATTCTCCTTGCTTTATGTAATCCTCTCTTGATACTTCGCCTAGAGTAGCCTCTATCATAAAATCTCTCAGAGAGCTTTTCCGCCTGTTCAGAAAAAAATTGTTCGTTAGAACAAATCCTTTTTATTCTGATGAATTGTCCTGTTGGTATGCCTTCAATCAGAGCTTTAGGATGAGATGACGATGCGTGCAGCAAAGAGTTGACTGCTGTCTCCTTTCTGAACACATTAGTTTCCAAGAAACCATTAGCTCCCTTACTAATCTGGACATCCAGGAAATCCAATGATGTCTGACTATATTTACATGTCAGTTTAATATTGACATTATTATCATTAAGGATGTCCCGAAAAGTCAGAAGGTCCTGTTCTGAGCCCTGCCAAATCATGAGTATGTCATCAATAAAGCGAACCCAGAACAGGACCTTCTCAATATATGCCACAGGATTGACAAAGAATATCTGTCTCTCCCAGCTGCCCATAAATAAATTCGCATAGAATTTCCTTTCAGAGTGAACTACAAGAAATTTTGGAGAAAGCCTTCCAAGAAGGAGTGATCACTAAGGAGCTCAGGACACATTTAATTCCTGTTTATCCAAAGACGGCATGCATCTATTTTACGCCAAAGATTCACAAAAGTATGACGGCACCCCCAGGACGCCCGATAGTGTCGGGAAATGGCAGCTTGTGTGAGGTAATTGGGAAATATCTTGACTTCTATTTGAAACCACTTGTCAGTGATTTACCCTCATACATTAGGGACACGGGGGATGTCCTCAACAAAATTGAAGGGATACCTATGGAAGATGACATGTGGCTGGTATCTTTTGATGTGGAGTCTTTATATACCGCCAAACAACATCAACATGGCATTACAGCGGTTGAATCATTTCTCCAAGCCTCAGATATAGACAGAAGACTGGGTGACTTCCTTCTTGAGCTGCAAAAATTTGTTTTGGAGCACAACTATTTTGTGTTCAAAGAAACAATATATGTACAGCAAAGAGGAACGGCAATGGGGGCGGCTTTTGCCCCCTCATATGCGAATTTATTTATGGGCAGCTGGGAGAGACAGATATTCTTTGTCAATCCTGTGGCATATATTGAGAAGGTCCTGTTCTGGGTTCGCTTTATTGATGACATACTCATGATTTGGCAGGGCTCAGAACAGGACCTTCTGACTTTTCGGGACATCCTTAATGATAATAATGTCAATATTAAACTGACATGTAAATATAGTCAGACATCATTGGATTTCCTGGATGTCCAGATTAGTAAGGGAGCTAATGGTTTCTTGGAAACTAATGTGTTCAGAAAGGAGACAGCAGTCAACTCTTTGCTGCACGCATCGTCATCTCATCCTAAAGCTCTGATTGAAGGCATAACAACAGGACAATTCATCAGAATAAAAAGGATTTGTTCTAACGAACAATTTTTTTCTGAACAGGCGGAAAAGCTCTCTGAGAGATTTTATGATAGAGGCTACTCTAGGCGAAGTATCAAGAGAGGATTACATAAAGCAAGGAGAATGGAGCGGCCAACTCTGATGAATCCAAAGACGAAACCACCCACAGAGCAAAAGGTGAGGTTTATATCTACCTACACAGAACAGTGGAGTAAGATGAGAAATGTTTTAAAGAAATTTTGGCCACTCCTACAAACTGACAAAGATTTGAAGAGATATCTGCCAAACTACCCCTCCATTACGTATCGGAGATCTAGTAATTTAAAAGACCATCTCGTACATAGCTATTATGCTGGCCCTAAAATAGAAAAGGCATTTGGATCCAGAGGACAGAAATGGGGTTGTTTCCCTTGCAAGAATTGCATTGCATGCCCCAATATTGATCATGCACTAACATTTGCCTCCAGCGATGGTAAAAAAATCTTCACTATAACCCAACATATTACCTGTAATACAACTGGAGTTATATATTATGCACAATGCCCCTGTCCCAAAGTATATGTGGGGCTGACATCTAGAGCATTAAAAATAAGGGTAAGAGAACATCATAATGACATCATCAAAGCAAAGGAAGTTGAGGATACCATTACATTAAAACCACTGGCGAGGCACTTTAAAATTCATCACAACTCCAATGCGAAGCTCTTGAAAGTTATAGGGATAGACAGAGTGTACGTGGACCAAAGAGGAGGTAATTGGAGGAAGAACCTTGCACAGTTGGAAACTCGCTGGATCTCTAGAATAAATTCAATGCAACCGCTGGGTCTTAATGAGGTGCTTAGTTATGCCCCCTTTCTTTAATGTGTGTTTTGTTTAGCGGCTTTTTATTTGTATATATGTATGATTTTAATTATTTTCTTTTTAGTTTTTAGCTCCTGAGCAGTCCTATTACTTGATGTCATGATCTGCAGTGTCTGGCTATATATGCAATTCGATATTCATGTGAAGCTGGGATTTTACATCTATCAAAATTTATTATTCTTCTATATTATAAGTGTGTTCAAAAATATGAATGTTTGTATTTAATAGTAGTAATGTGGAGGGTATATTTGTACTATATTATAAATCTATTTGCACATTTTATGCACTTGTTCACTTTTATATATATTAGTGTTGGAGTATAAATTTATATGTCCCTTAAATAATGCATTGTATACTGGTACCTATATATGATGAATTTATTCACATTATTAGAATAACATTTTTTTGTATTTTAATTATTGTTTTTTATATATGAACTGATTAATATATATATATACACATTAATATTTATATTTTTTATTATTATCACTTTTATCTCCGCAATTGAGGAATTTATCATGTATTGTTATGCATCAGGCACCTTTATTCACTACATATAATAGGATAGCACTTTAACTCTATTGCTTCACAATAGTTGATATCCCCTTTGAAGGCACAATGGCCAATTCATGCACCAGTCACTTTCTATCTATTTAAGTGTAATTTTGTCAGGATATTATCTCTCTTTCTATGCGGTGTGCGCCTGCTGAAACTCCTGGCATCGGGTCACTATAGCAACGCGTCCTTCCTGTGTGGCTCGTCTCGCTCCCCTGCTCTGATGCGTCGGGCTGGGGAGTGGACGATCTGCTTGTGACGCTGAGCGGAAGTGACGTCCGAACCGGCGTTTGTTGATGCAAGCGCCATTATCAACCGCTGCCACCACTGCTTCATAGCTGCTATATAAACCCCGGTATGGCCACTATAGCTAAGACTACTCCCCTGGACGAAGCTTAACCGCGAAACGCGCGTCGGGGTCCATTTACTGTTCTGCTGGCACAGGTAAATACTTTTTCACCTCTCCCTATATCTTATGTTTGTGCGCTACTTGGTCAGCATATGTATATATAGTGGTATCATCTTATATATCTTCATTATGCCTCACACTTGAGCATTACCATGTGGCAAATATGTTCAGTTATACATAGTGATACCATTGTCAACATTATTTAGGGCTGATTTATATATTTTTTTAGGTTTATATACCTCTTTTTACTATTATATACATGTAGCCCTAACTTAGATAAAGAAATAAAGTTCAGACTTATGCATTTAGCCCATATATATGGGATAATATACATTTAAGCATCTATGCTACTCAGTATCTATATATCGTATAGACTCTCCCTGCTCTGAGCTGTAATTATTAGGGAACAATTTTTGTTGGATAGGTGTATTGACATATGTATTTTCTCAGCAGACAGTATATATTCTGTTTTATGCTTTACCACTGATTGTCATTTGGACTTTATTAGGATTTTAATGTATTATTATTAATAAAATTCATGTTTTTACTGGCATAAAGCTTCCGTTCTGGTTCTATTTTTTTGGATATCTAATTAACTGGAAGCTGACATGAATATTGCTAACTTCAAGCAAAGGTGTGATTATTGGATATTGGATAGCCTCTGCTTTTAAACCCTTTCTATAAAAGAAAAATTGGGGATTGACAGGAAAACCCCTCTCTGCATCCCGCAGCATCAATGCTCCCTTACCTGTGCCAGTTTTACCACTATAACAAATAACTGAAGCGGCAATTACATTTTATATGACCTTATGAACCATATGATTTATTAGCCATTATGCCAACCTAACTCCCAAAGATGCCATGAGCCCTGACCCCTATGTACTTCTGGGTGAGAAAATTGAACCAAGAACTGGCCCAGTTTTTCATGGGTGTACAGTGTTGTCCAGAATTCAGAGAGGGCATTTAGCACTGCAGGAGGCTTTGCCATGCCCAAGATCAGATTGTCCTCCAAATGTGGAAAACTTTACATTTTTTAAAATGAATGAGGTCTAGATCAATGAGAATTTTCATTCTTCTTTGAATTATGGCAATGATCATATAAACCAAAGCATCTGCCTGCCTGTTCATTATGTTCTATACTATCCTGAGGATTGGAAAGAGATGTAACAAACAACTGCTGTCAATCAAAAAAAAAATTTCAAAGAGCTAAGGTTTAAAATAATAAGCCATTGCATCATTGGACATGCTGTCTGCTTCTCCTTTGCTTATTTATGATATCGAAAGCTTCCAACGAGTCTCAGTCTCACATGGTGAAGCAAAGCTAAAGAGAGAAAAATATAGACATGGCCATGCAGTACCCCAACATTGCAAAATGACTCTACTGCCTCTTATGGGGATTTTAGGGGCCATTTTCAAGCATAGAAGTGCAGCGCCCCAGAGTTCTGGTCGTTGCAGTACTGTGGCTCCGCCACTATGGGGAGCTATGGTACGTTTGTTGGCACTGAAGGAGTTCATCTGATTAGGTATCACAGACACCAATACATTTCACAGTCGGGCCTCCGGGGGGAGCTAAGGGTTCTATTCACTAGGCCACTCCCCACCATAGTGGGTAAACTGGGGGTCAGGCAGGAAGTTAGATCAGAAAGCTGACTGGGTTGGAACCAGGCAACACCTTGTGGCAGAGGGTGTTGCAGGGGAAGATACAGTAGGGTCTCTGTCAGGGGTGGGATCCTGACAGAGGCTTGGCAACTTGAACGAACGTAACGGGACCGTGCCTGCTCAGGATAGCGGCGGTGCCCAAGGAAGGATTAGAAGCGAGATAGATTGTGCTGAGTGAGAAACGAGATCAAAGCAAGAGGAGAAATACCAGTAGGAGTCGTGCTGTAAGACCGAGGCAACATCCTACTTAGGCGCACTACCGATGGCCGGAACGCCGAGGGAGTATTACAATATTCAGCTTCAAGCAATACTCTAAACAGCGGCAGGACAGTCAGTCTAAGGCGGGCTGTCTCACTTAAATCACCTATGCAGACTTGGGGGGCAACTTGTGGAGAGGGGCGACTCTAGGGTCCCGGAAGAGCTCCGAGCCTACCCGTCAAACGGGTGCCGTCCCAACCAGAACATCAGGGAGGGACGGAGGATTAGCAGAACATCATCTAATCGAGTTGTGAGGGAACTTAAGAAACAGACACAACAGTTGTGGGGACTTTCCGTAAGCACAGCAGGGAAGGACCGCAACACATAGCGCTAGAAGGAAGGCACAGATTTCCACCTGCTAAGAGAACTCTGGAGGTGCCATTGGACCGGCCGGACTTGCGCAGCCTGGTTATCTGGATTCCGGACTGAGGACTCAGAGATCTTCAGTAAAGAGGTAAAGAGACTGCAAACCTGGTGTCTTCGTTATTTACTGCACTGCACCACTAACATCATCTATCCACATCTCTACACTGTGCGCCCCTCGGCAGGGTCACGGACCGGGGCCTAGCCACCGTGACAACCCCAGAGCAGAGACTCAGAGGCCCGGTACCGGGTACCCCTCGGCCCTGCGGCAGTGGGGGCGTTGCAATTTTGGCGTCACGAACAGGATCTACTTAAGCCTGAAGAATCAGGTCATGTGTGCCTTGGAACTGTGATTTATTATACTTGGAACTGTGATTTATTATATTTGGACTGTGACTTATTGCAAAGACTGTGGATTGCCACTTGCCGCCAGAAGTTCCCGCCAAAAAACCGCCGCCATTACAGCGCTAAGGAGAGCGCAGGAGAAGAAGAAGGGCGTGGAAGTGGGCGTGAACAAGTTGAAGAGCGCGAAAGACAATGGCCGCCCAGTCTAAATATCTCGGCCCCTTGAGGACGTGTCCGTCAGCAGCCGAGATCCGCCTCCTGATCCTCAATGGTGGGCAGAGACAAAACGAAACCGCCCACGAAGGAGAGAGCGGGAAAAGGACCAGGAAGAAGAAGTCAGCGAGATGGAGGACGCCATGGCCAGCCGCCCGGAGCCGGAGCGTGGGGTCGGAGCCGAGGACTCCCCCAGCTACCCAGAGAGGCACCGCAGCCAGACCTCCACAGTTGATGCTGACCTCCTGCAGACCGGAGCGGATGAGCTGATCCACCAACTCCCGCAGACGCAGCTGAGCACTGAGGCCGGGTGGAAGAAGACCATCATCGGGAGCCTCACCAGACATCTGACGGCAGCCTCGCCTGGTCCGGAGCAAGAAGGAAGTTACAGCGCTCCAAAGCCAGAAAGCCAGGCCCTGCCGGAAAGCGAGATGCTGCGAGCAGAGATGACAACGTCGCAGCACAAGGCCCCGCAGCCAGCGTTCCAGACCCCAGCGGAGGCAGAGCAGATCGGCACCGGAGGAACCGCATCTGAAGCAGGTATGAAGGACGACCCTGCCCTGACGACCGACACCACTCCAGTGACTGCTAGTGCCACAGCTGCTGATTCCGTTCCAGTGACTGATCTTGCAGCAGCCGCTACCTCTGCTGCAGCAAATGCCCATACTCAAGCTGCGCAGACCTCCATCGCTGCGCATGATTTAACTGTACATGAAAGACGGATTAACAGCGTTTGTCCAGCACTGGGTGTAACCCTGGACCTCACTTTGCCCAGGCCAAGAAGGGTTAAGTGCCAGGTGCAGCCCTGGAAGCCGTCCAACTAAACCTCGGAAACCTGAAACTGTAAATAGTTAACTGTTTGGTTCCCTGCTTTTTGCTGCTTTATACCCGTTCAGGGTTAACTCTTAAAGGGATCCCTTTGTTGACCCGGGATCCCTATTGTTTTGTTTATTTTTCTGAGTTTTTGCACAAAGTTTCCAGAACTGCCGCAATCATGAACAGTGCATGATACAAACTTTTTGTAAATAGTTTGCACCTTATTAAAGGTGCTCCCTACTGGTTTTACTTCGAAAAGGACTCTTTGTGAAAACACCACACTGGAACCTTTGCTGAGTATGGACTGGTAGCTTGAGAAGATATGCTACCTCATAGAGACTTGGTCCCCTCTTAAAGGGGATGTTCATGTGTTGCACTTAGAGAATAGTATTGCTTTAAGACTAAGAGATAGCAATAATGTTTTGATAAAGAGAACGTGACGATAATGTTTATGCGAGAAAGTTATATGTATCCAACTAGTTAATTGTAAAGAAATGCTGATGATGTTCCCTGAAAGAAAGTGAAGGCTAGAAGAAGGTTTAATGTTCTATAGAAAATGTTTGATAATGTTGAAAGATAACGAGGACAGAAGGTGAACCCTGAGTCCTCCTAGGATTCATGTAGAGATGGCTCGGTGCTCTTAAACTGAAAGTAATGTTATGTTCTATACTGTGTATAGTAGTTGAAAAGACAGAAGGCTCGGGCTGAAAGGAGCGGTCCTGCAAGAAAGGAGAGGCAGTAGGTCTGGCGCCGTTAGGACAGGCGGTCCTGCAGATTTAAAGAAGGAGAATGTAAAAGTTAAATTGCCTTATAATGTGATTATAAGAAGGTCTTTAGTGGATTCAGAGTGTATGTCCTTAAAGGCAATGTTAAATTATTGTTCAACAAGTTTGTACTAGTAGAATACCCGGTTGGGTAAGAAGAGTTATTTATAGCATGTTGCTATGATATTTAACCATGTTGGCAACGTTCAAGTGTCCTCTGTTATGATTTTCCCAATGGCAGGGAAATCAAAAATAACAAACGGACTAGCTCTCGGGTGATGGAAACTAAAGTGACCGTGACCTGAACCTGACACAACACTGGAAGTAGCCAGGGAGTGTTTCCTACGATGCCCTAGACACCACGCGCCAGCCGGAGATCTAACTACCCCTATCAGAGGAATATACAGGCCTGCCTTACCTCCAGAGATGAACCCCAAAAGGAGATAGCAGGCCCCCACAAATATTGACGGTGAGTCAAGAGGAAAAGACATACGTAGGATGAACAGCAGATTTAGCACAGTGAGGTCCGCTTACTAGATAGCAGAAGTACAGGAAAGAGTTACTTCACGGTCAACTTCAAAACACTACTCAAAAACACCATCCTGAAATTACTTTAAAACTCCAGTGACAACTCATGCCACTGGAGTGGCAATTTCAGTCCACGAGAGCTTCCAGCTGCAGAGAGTCACATTGCAGATAGCTGGACAAAAAATAACATTAACTAGGAACAAAATTCAACTTAGCTGAACTGGAACTTGAGGCAGGAGAATGCAACAGAATGCTACTGATACATTGTTGGCCGGCATCGGACCAGCAGCCAAGCAGCCTTAAATAGGAAACTCCCCTAATGGGTGTCAACAGGTGATCAAGGATAGAAGAAGGCAAATAAGTGGCAATACCATAAAACACCACCGGGGGAGCCCACAAACAGAATTCACAACAGTACCCCCCCCTTAAGGAGGGGGCACCGAACCCTCACCAGAACCACCAGGGCGATCTGGATGAGCACTATGGAATGCACGAACCAAATCAGGAGCATGAACATCAGATGCTGTCACCCAAGAATTATCCTCCTGACCATAGCCTTTCCACTTAACCAGATACTGAAGTTTCCGTCTGGAAACACGGGAGTCCAAGATCTTTTCTACCACATACTCCAACTCACCCTCAACCAGCACAGGAGCAGGAGGATCAGCAGACGGAACAACCGGCACCTCATACCTCCGCAATAATGACCGATGAAAAACATTATGAATAGTAAAAGATGCTGGGAGGTCCAAACGAAAGGACACAGGATTGAGAACCTCCAGAATCCTATAAGGGCCGATAAACCGAGGCTTAAACTTAGGAGACGAGACCTTCATAGGAACAAATCGAGAAGACAACCAAACCAGGTCCCCAACACAAAGACGAGGACCGACACGCCGATGACGATTAGTGAACTGTTGAGTCTTCTCCTGGGACAACTTCAGATTGTCCACAA
The DNA here is from genome assembly GCF_051348905.1 of Ranitomeya variabilis. Lineage (NCBI taxonomy): Eukaryota > Metazoa > Chordata > Amphibia > Anura > Dendrobatidae > Ranitomeya > Ranitomeya variabilis. The sequence continues at coordinate 114,046,593 of NC_135235.1, read as the reverse complement.
CCTGTCCCCAAATCTGATGCATTCTATCAACCACAGCATCTACTCCAGGACAATCCGAAGATTCCAATTGACCGGACGAAAAGCGAGGGTGAAACCCTGAATTACAAAAAAATGGAGAAACCAAAGTGGCAGAACTGGCCCGATTGTTAAGGGCAAACTCTGCCAATGGCAAAAAATCAAGCCAATCGTCCTGATCAGCGGACACAAAACACCTCAAGTAAGTCTCCAAGGTCTGATTAGTACGCTCAGTCTGGCCATTAGTCTGAGGATGGAATGCAGACGAAAACGACAAGTCGATGCCCATCCTGGCACAGAACGCCCGCCAAAATCTAGACACAAACTGAGTACCCCTGTCAGAAACTATATTCTCAGGAATACCATGCAAACGCACAACATTCTGAAAAAATAGAGGGACCAGCTCAGAGGAGGAGGGCAATTTGGGCAAAGGTACCAAGTGAACCATCTTGGAAAAACGGTCACACACCACCCAGATGACGGACATCCTACGAGAAACAGGAAGGTCAGAAATAAAGTCCATAGAGATGTGCGTCCAAGGCCTCTTAGGAATAGGCAAGGGCAACAACAACCCGCTGGCCCGGGAACAGCAGGGCTTAGCCCGAGCACAAACATCACAAGACTGCACAAAAATACGTACATCTCGAGACAAGGAAGGCCACCAGAAGGACCTAGACACCAGATCCCTGGTGCCAAAAATTCCAGGATGACCTGCCAACGCGGAAGAGTGAACCTCCGAAATAACTCTACTGGTCCAGTCATCAGGGACAAACAGTCTACCAGGCGGACAGCGATCAGGCCTATCCACCTGAAACTCCTGCAAAGAGCGCCGCAGGTCTGGGGAGACAGCTGACAATATCACCCCATCCTTCAGGATGCCAGTAGGTTCGGAATCACCAGGCGAGTCAGGCTCAAAACTCCTAGAGAGGGCATCCGCCCTCACATTCTTAGACCCAGGCAGATATGAGACCACAAAGTTAAATCGAGAGAAAAACAACGACCAGCGCGCCTGTCTAGGATTCAGACGCCTGGCTGACTCAAGATAAATTAGATTTTTGTGGTCAGTCAAGACCACCACCTGGTGTCTAGCACCCTCAAGCCAATGACGCCACTCCTCAAATGCCCACTTCATGGCCAAGAGCTCCCGATTTCCAACATCATAATTTCGCTCAGCGGGCGAAAACTTTCGAGAGAAAAACGCACATGGTCTCATCACTGAGCAGTCAGGACCTTTCTGCGACAAAACTGCACCTGCTCCGATCTCGGAAGCATCTACTTCAACCTGGAACGGGAGCGAAACATCAGGCTGGCGCAACACAGGAGCAGAAGAAAAGCGGCGCTTAAGCTCCCGAAAGGCCTCCACAGCCGCAGAGGACCAATTAGCAACATCAGCACCCTTCTTGGTCAAATCAGTCAAAGGTTTAGCAATGGCAGAAAAACCCGCTATGAATCGGCGATAGAAATTAGCAAATCCCAAGAATTTCTGAAGACTCTTTAGAGAAGTAGGTTGTATCCAATCACAAATAGCCTGAACCTTAACAGGGTCCATCTCCATAGATGAAGGGGAAAAAATATATCCCAGAAAGGAAATTCTCTGAACCCCAAAAATACACTTTGAGCCCTTCACAAATAGAGAATTAGCTCGTAAAACCTGAAAAACTCTCCTGACCTGTTGAACATGAGATTCCCAGTCCTCCGAAAAAATCAAAATATCATCCAAATACACAATCATAAATTTATCCAGATATTCACGGAAAATATCGTGCATAAAGGACTGAAAAACGGAAGGGGCATTCGCGAGACCGAAAGGCATTACCAAATACTCAAAATGGCCTTCAGGCGTATTAAATGCGGTCTTCCACTCATCCCCCTGCTTAATCCGCACCAAATTATACGCACCACGTAGATCGATCTTAGTGAACCACTTCGCCCCCTTTATGCGAGCAAAAAGATCAGTCAGTAAAGGTAACGGGTACTGGTATTTAACAGTAATCTTATTCAGAAGTCGATAGTCGATACAAGGTCTCAATGAACCATCCTTTTTACCCACAAAGAAAAACCCTGCCCCCAATGGAGACAAAGAGGGGCGAATAAGACCCTTTTCTAAAGATTCTCTGATATACTCCCGCATAGCAGTATGTTCAGGTACAGACAAATTAAACAAGCGACCCTTAGGAAATTTACTACCGGGAATCAACTCAATAGCGCAGTCACACTCTCTGTGAGGGGGGAGAGAATCAGTTTTAGGCTCCTGAAAGACATCATAAAAATCTGACAGAAATGCTGGGATCTCAGAAGGAGTAGATGAAGAAATGGGAACCAAAGGTGCATCCCCATGAATCCCCCGACATCCCCAACTCAGCACAGACATTGATCTCCAGTCCAAGACTGGATTATGAATTTGTAACCATGGTAATCCAAGTACTAATACGTCATGTAGATTATATAACACAAGGAAACGAATAATCTCCTGATGGTCTGGGGAAAGATGCATAGTCACTTGTGTCCAATATTGTGGTTTATTGCTAGCCAAAGGTGTAGAATCAATACCCTTTAAGGGAATAGAAACCTCCAGAGGCTCTGAATCAAACCCACAACGCTTGGCAAAGGACCAATCCATGAGACTCAGAGCGGCGCCAGAATCCACATAAGCATCCACAGTAACAGATGATAAAGTACAAATCAATGTCACGGACAAAAGAAATTTAGACTGCAAGGTACCCATAGAAAAAGATTTATCAACCTTTTTATCAACCTTCTTTATGCGTTTAGAGCATGCTGATATAACATGAGCTGGATCTCCACAATAGAAGCACAACCCATTTTTGCGCCTGTAATTCTGTCGTTCGCCTCTAGACAATACACTATCGCATTGCATATGCTCTGGTGCCTTTTCAGAGGTCACCGCCAAATGATGCACAGGTTTTTGCTCAGAAGATACCGCCATATGGTGCACAGGTTTTTGCTCAGAAGATACCGCCATATGGTGCACAGGTTTTTGCTCAAAAGATACCGCCATATGGTGCACAGATTTTTGCTCAGAAGATACCGCCATATGGTGCACAGATTTGCGCTCCTGTAAATGCCGATCAATCTGGATAGCCAATTTCATGGCATCATTCAGACCTGTAGGCACAGGGAACCCCACCATGACATCCTTCACGGCATCAGAGAGACCTTCTCTGAAATTAGCTGCTAGAGCGCACTCATTCCATTTAGTAAGTACCGACCATTTACGAAATTTCTGGCAGTATATCTCAGCTTCATCTTGCCCTTGGGAAAGAGCTATCAAGGCTTTCTCAGCCAAAATCTCTAAATTAGGTTCTTCATAAAGCAACCCCAAAGCCAGAAAAAACGCATCTACATTTAATAACGCAGGATCCCCTGGCGACAATGCAAATGCCCAACTTTGTGGGTCACCCCGCAATAGAGAAATAACAATTTTAACCTGTTGCGCAGGATCACCAGCAGAGTGAGATTTCAGAGACAAAAACAATTTACAATTCTCTCTGAAATTCAAAAAACGGGATCTGTCTCCGGTAAAAAATTCAGGCATAGGGATCTTAGGTTCAGACATTGGAGCACGTATAACAAAATCTTGTAAGTTCTGGACCTTTGTAGCCAGGTTATTCAGACCTGCAACCAAACTCTGTGGATCCATGATTCAAACAGGTGTAACCAAAGCCATTCAAAGATTAAGAGGAGAGGAAAAAAAAAAAGGCTGAAGACTGCAGTTTAAGCAAGGAGTACAAATAAGCACTAAGGTGCACTTTCCAAACACAGAAGGAAAAAAAAAAAAAAACCTTTTCATATCCTTTCCTGCTTTAGTGCATAGTTTTAACACATATGGCCGGCCAAACTGTTATGATTTTCCCAATGGCAGGGAAATCAAAAATAACAAACGGACTAGCTCTCGGGTGATGGAAACTAAAGTGACCGTGACCTGAACCTGACACAACACTGGAAGTAGCCGGGGAGTGTTTCCTACGATGCCCTAGACACCACGCGCCAGCCGGAGATCTAACTACCCCTATCAGAGGAATATACAGGCCTGCCTTACCTCCAGAGATGAACCCCAAAAGGAGATAGCAGGCCCCCACAAATATTGACGGTGAGTCAAGAGGAAAAGACATACGTAGGATGAACAGCAGATTTAGCACAGTGAGGTCCGCTTACTAGATAGCAGAAGTACAGGAAAGAGTTACTTCACGGTCAACTTCAAAACACTACTCAAAAACACCATCCTGAAATTACTTTAAAACTCCAGTGACAACTCATGCCACTGGAGTGGCAATTTCAGTCCACGAGAGCTTCCAGCTGCAGAGAGTCACATTGCAGATAGCTGGACAAAAAATAACATTAACTAGGAACAAAATTCAACTTAGCTGAACTGGAACTTGAGGCAGGAGAATGCAACAGAATGCTACTGATACATTGTTGGCCGGCATCGGTCCAGCAGCCAAGCAGCCTTAAATAGGAAACTCCCCTAATGGGTGTCAACAGGTGATCAAGGATAGAAGAAGGCAAATAAGTGGCAATACCATAAAACACCACCGGGGGAGCCCACAAACAGAATTCACAACAGTCCTCACCTCCCATAAAGGGAAGCTCTGTTTAAATATACTTATTGTTATTGCACTCAACAATACTGTATGTCTTTTTGCTAACTTGTATTGTTGTTTTCTTCTCAGTCCCGGAGTACTGTGTTTAACCAGGGGGGAGTGCAGCGCCCCAGAGTCCTGGTCGTTGCAGTACTGTGGCTCCGCCACTATGGGGAGCTATGGTACGTTTGATGGCACTGAAGGAGTTCATCTGATCAGGTATCACAGACACCAATACATTTCACAGTCGGGCCTCCGGGGGGAGCTAAGGGTTCTATTCACTAGGCCACTCCCCACCATAGTGGGTAAACTGGGGGTCAGGCAGGAAGTTAGATCAGAAAGCTGACTGGGTTGGAACCAGGCAACACCTTGTGGCAGAGGGTGTTGCAGGGGAAGATACAGTAGGGTCTCTGTCAGGGGTGGGATCCTGACAGAGGCTTGGCAACTTGAACGAACGTAACGGGACCGTGCCTGCTCAGGATAGCGGCAGTGCCCAAGGAAGGATTAGAAGCGAGATAGATTGTGCTGAGTGAGAAACGAGATCAAAGCAAGAGGAGAAATACCAGTAGGAGTCGTGCTGTAAGACCGAGGCAACATCCTACTGAGGCGCACTACCGGTGGCCGGAACGCCGAGGGAGTATTACAATATTCAGCTTCAAGCAATACTCTAAACAGCGGCAGGACAGTCAGTCTAAGGCGGGCTGTCTCACTTAAATCACCTATGCAGTCTTGGGGGGCAACTTGTGGAGAGGGGCGACTCTAGGGTCCCGGACTTGCGCAGCCTGGTTATCCGGATTCCGGACTGAGGACTCAGAGATCTTCAGTAAAGAGGTAAAGAGACTGCAAACCTGGTGTCTTCGTTATTTACTGCACTGCACCACTAACATCATCTATCCACATCTCTACACTGTGTGCCCCTCGGCAGGGTCATGGACCGGGGCCTAGCCACCGTGACAACCCCAGAGCAGAGACTCAGAGGCCCGGTACCAGGTACCCCTCGGCCCTGCGGCAGTGGGGGCGTTGCAGAAGCTTCCTTAGAAATCATTGCCCAATGAAGCAAAACAAAAATACACATACATACATAAATTTACGCAAAGTGAATCAGCCAAAGAGAAATCTAAACCAAAACAATAATTGGTGTAAACACCCCTTGCTTTCAAAATTGAACCAATTGTTCCAGACACACATGCACAGGTTTTGTTTGTTTTTATAATTTAAATTTTTGTTAAAGAATAAAGAGTCATACATCTGTAAAATAAAGAATATATTACCCGAATATATTAGCAAGTGATATACCCAAAAGATAAACACATTAGGATAAAAGTACAATATATTATATGATAAATGTCATTCTAAATAAAAAAACAAATATGAAAGATATAGAGGAAAAAGGAAGGAATACCAGTTAGAGAACACTCAACCCAAGGGGGCCCAAGGAAACCAATATTTGTCATGTTATCAGGCCAAAATCACTAAGGTATGTAAACTTTTGATCAGGGTCATTTGGATGTTTTGGGTTGTCATTATGATTTAAAAAGAGAAAACAAAGTAGTTTGACAATAAATGGCTTCACTCAACCACTAACCATGAGTGGAGAAAAAGTTTTGGTGTTATCATTCATATTCTCTGAACAAAAAAAAACAAGAAAGGAAAAATTCTGCCATGGTATGTAAACTTTTGAGCACAACTGTAAATCCTACCTAATAATGCCCAACATGATCCTATGCCTCTAACGTCTCCATACACAATGGTGGTCCATTTTAACCACCCATTTCATAAAAGATGGCAATTCAGTGACTTTCCAGGGCACAAAGAAAACTGTGTGTTCATCAGTCAGAAAGTGGTTTCAAAAGACTTTTCTTATTCCTAGAGATGGAGCGTTGAATTATGGACAGTAACTCCAGTAACTTCACTTCTAGAGAGGCTTTACTTTTAAGACCAGTGATTAAAGAGCATATTTTAAAGATGTCTTACCAAAAGGGCTGAAGCTTGAAGCATGACCACCTTATGTGCATCACACTGATTGCATCTATGCTCCACTTCTAGCATTCCTCCAGCCGCCGTCTTTCAGGTATCCAGCACCGTGACGATTGTCTTCTGAGTCAAATGACCTCTCTTCAGACTATAGGGGTCACATTGCACTCGGTCTGAGTCATAATTGGCTCTTACAGTGTTAGCCCATGGGGGGTTAGAACGAGGCCCCATAGGCTCACACATAGAGCATAGGTTGATCTGGACAGTCTGAAGAGCGGTGATGTCACTCAGAAGAGGACCGAAACGGCTCTGTATACCAGAGAAGACAGTGAGTATATTAACACACTGTCAGTACATACTGTACAAATATATACAGATTAAGAGAAAAAAAAGTTCATGGGAGGGCTTCTTTAAATAAAAGCTTTGGGCATCTATACCATGCATTGTACATATATACTGAACATATACATGGAGACACACACTCTTTACACATATATCTGTATTTATATAAGTAATCACCTGCATTATAACTGTACTTTGGTGTTTGTTGTGGAGGGCCAAACCAATCGGCTGAAATTAATTCTGCTCAATATTAATATTATCATCTTAATTATAATTGTTATATATAAATAATGATTGTAACACTTAATATTGAGCAGAATTAATATTGAGCCCACGCATAAACCCATAACCTCCCCATGTCTAGCCAAACATCCCATACACATGAAAAAAGAAAAAAAAACATATACTCACTTCACTCCCATTCCCCCGGCGCTCTGCTTCTGTCTCTGGCGATGACTCTCTGCAGTGCATAGCTGACACGATGAAATGACATCATTATCTAAGCTGTTTCACATGCTGATTGGTGAAAAAAGGGGCCAGCGGTCCCTCCTCCACCAATACATTCACGGATGTCGGCATCCTCAGGATGCAGACAGTGGGTGGGCAGGAGAGGGCACAGTGTTTTCACCCCCTCACCCAGAATCCTGAGCATTCACTACCCGTTGAAGTGCAGAGAAGCGTGAAATGGCCATCGTCCACTTTGAGTTGCACTCTGAGCCTGCTGTCATGTTTAAACCTTTAAAATTGCTTTTTATAGTTTTGGCACCTGAGATCCCTGCTGCATGGAAGTTTGTATGAAGGCTATGTACAGTGGGAAAAAAAACTATTTAATCAGCCACCAATTGTGCAAGTTCTCCCACTTACAAAGACGAGTGAGGCCTGTAATTGACATCATAGGTAGACCACGACAATGAGAGTCAAAATGAGAAAACAAATCCAGAAGATCACCTTGTCTGATTTGGCAAGATTTATTTTTCAAATTATAGAGAAAAATAAGTATTTGGTCACCAAAAACCATTCAAGATTTCTGGCTCTCACAGACCTGTAACTTCTTCTTTAAGAGGCTCCTCTGTCCTCCACTTATTACCTGTAGTAATGGCACCTGTTTGAACTTGTTATCAGTATAAAAGACACCTGTCCACACCTTCAGTCACACGCCAAACAAAATCTCTCATCTTTTCAAGTGGGAGAACTTGCACAAATACTTTTTTCCCCACCATAAGAAAATTAAGGCAAGCATATGATGCCTGATTTCCTTCCAGATTACTTTGATATACCTTACTTACGTAAATAAAATCTCTTATGGGTGCGCATTTATATGCTAGATCTGTGGTTTCAGATAAGGGCATTTATTGGATCCAAAAATATTGCCATATTTTGATATAAAACACATAAGAAAAATACAATAAAAATGAGTTGCTTGTACTATTAAACTTGTAGTGGTATTTCTATCTTGAGTGCAAAAAATAAGCATATCTGAAAAAAAAAGGAAGAAAAAAACATTGACCTTTTAGTGCTTTGAGTCCGATTTATTCAATTACTGAAACAGTTTGCCTCACCACGGACAGCGTACTGGTCAGGTTGCCGCTCTTTGGTTGTAATGTCACAATCTACGGAAAGACCTGCTGGTCAAAATTCAACCAATGCTTTTCAGAAAAAACATCGTCCTTCTTCAGGAAGTATGGTTGGTCAGACACATTTGGTTTAATTACATCCATGCTGAGTGTTATTCCTGGTTTTATGAGATCTGTTTTTTCACAAATAAAAGGCAAGTATTATCAGTTCATAAATTTAAACAACGGAATTTTGCTGTTTAATCCAGGAGTTTTAATTTATCTGAACTGAACAACCTTTGACATGTGTTTTATACAATTGCCCCCTCCAATTTTTTTTTAAAATCATCCTATTTCCCTAAAGAAGCTTGACATCGATGACATTGCTGGTTATGATGACCAAAAATTGCATTGGGAGACGGAAACTAAGCCAATGGGAACCTTGGGCAGGCTGGCAAGCTGCATGCTCGATTTCTTGTGTACTGAAAGGTCTATCATTAGCATCAAGCAAAGGGATGACTATTGCATAGCCGTGCTTTTAGATTCTTGCTATAAAAACAAAATGGGGAACTATTTCCCAAGTTTGAAAAGGTAGTCTAAATTGATACCTTACCAGTGTAAGCTGTGTTCCCAGGTCAAAGAAAAGAAACAGATTTTACCTGTGAATTGAGAATTTAACCCCTTAGTGACTGGGCCAAATTTTTTAAATTTGACCAGTATCACTTTATGTGGTAATAACTCTGGAACGCTTCAATAAATCCCAGTGATTTTGAGATTGTTTTTTCATGACACATTATAATTTATGATAATGGTAACTTTAGATCGATTTGTTTTGTGTTTATTTATTTAAAAAAAAGCATAAAAAATTTGACAGAAATGTAAAAATGTGCAATTTTAAAATTTTGAATGATTATCACTTTTAATCCAGATAGTTATACCACAGGAAAACATTAATAAATAACATTTCCCTCATGTCTGCTTTACATCAGCTCCATTTGTAAAATGTTATCTATAGTTATATTTAGTTAGCATTTTAGGAGGTTTAAAAATGTAACAGTCATTTTTCATTTTTTCAAGGAAATTTACAAAATTTATTTTTTTAGGGACTTATCCAGGTTTGAAGCGACTTTGGGGGTCCTATATATTGGAAACCCCCAAACATGATGCCATTTTAACGATTGCACTCCTCAACATATTGAAATCTGCTGTCAGGTAGTTTATTAACCCTTCAAGTGATTTTCAGGAATTAATGCAAAGCGGCATAACAGGAGAAAGAAATTTATTTTTACCATCTAAATGTCGCCAACTTCTGAACAGGTTACTATAGCTGGCAAACTCTGAGGCCGCTATTTCCCCATCAATTGCCATGGCAAACATCAGTAACTTGCAATCATGGTCTCTGGGTGCCCATGAGGTTAAATAGGAAGACCCCACACTCTGTTAACCATTTATATGATATAATCAGTTTTGACAGTAGCATCTAAGGGGTTAAACAGATATAGATGGTGGCAACGATGAACGAGGCTGATGCAGCAAGTTCTCAGCTATAATGTACAGCCGACAGCTGCTGGATTGTCACTTGTCGGAGGATGCTATTCTCTTATACGTAACTGTAGGTCATAATGCAGGAACAATTTTACCATTATGACATGCATTTATGTCAAATGCTGGGAAGGGGTTAATCATATAGTTAACACACTGCACTACATATGTAGGACGGTGCATTAGCCTAGTATGTCAATGTTGTAATACTAGGTAATCTATTGGACAGGATCCAGTAGCCTTTTCTAAATCTCACATGGGGTATTTCTAGTCTTCCAGTTGCTATAGGAGCCCATGGGTACCCCACATTGGTGCTAAGTTGGGAAAGTCTCCTGAGGTGACATAGTCTATGGGACTGTAAACTCAAATGAGAAAAATGTATGCTTGATGCTGTAGATGAATAAACTTGATTTAAAGATGATATAGACAACGCACAGCCCAGCTAATGTCTGTCATTTATTAGGTTTACAATTCTAAATCAAGTTTTTTATAATTATTCAATTTCCATTGTACTCAGCCAAATAGGCATCTAATGAACCATAAATCCCATCCCTTCAACTAATTGAAGGGATGGGAAAATGAAATGAGACTAAGGCCGGCGTCACAGTAAACGTATGGAAAATCATTCTGAGTCTCCCTGCCAAGAGTTGCACGAGTGTCCTCCGTATGATCATCCATGTGTAATGCGTTTCCAATGCGATGATGCAATTTTCTCACACCCATGTTTCCGCATGACATCCATATGACATGCGTATGGCTCTACATTTCTCATTGCTTTTCCCCATTGAATTTAATGGCTCAATGGGCTGAAATAAAGAAAATGTGTGCGTATTTGTCGCAAGCTAGACGAATGGTCCATGTGGTGTCCGAGTTTTTCTCACACCCATAGGCTCACATTGGCGAGTCTTGTATGATATACGCCTATAATCGCAGCATGCTGTGATTTTACATGCACGTCGAATACATTGCACACAGCATGTATACTTATACAGTTGTTATTTGTATTGTTAAATAAATACATTTTGTATTTGATCTCTTAAATTATGTTGTTTGGGACATTTTTACTCCATTTTTTCTTGGTTCTATATATTCGGAGTTGTCTATCTTATTGGATACCCTTGAGGTGTCCTGGGAGAGTTGTCATTGTGTGCTCTCAGCCACAATATACATTAGTGCTTTATGATTATGTGTATAAATGCACGTCGAATACACCTGAGAAAAAATATGATTATGTGAGCTGCCCCATAGATTAACATTGGTCCGAGTGCTATGCGATGTTTTCTTGCATAGCACTCGCCTATATTCTACGATAGTGTAACTCTGGCCTTAATGTCACGCTTGTGGACCATGGACCCTCTGCGCCATGGACTGGGAAGAGCCTGGACTGGCAAAACTAAGCCGCCACCTGGGTTTTCACTAGAGCCCCTGATTGTGTGGTTAGACTTGAGCCACAGGTGGACGCCAGGCGCTACTCCAAGCCAGAACCTGGAATGACAGTAGCGTACCCTTAGAGTCAAAACAGTAGACACAGACACGGAGTCCAAGGAGGAACTGGATTTTGGTAGATCAGATATTAGCGCTGGTTCAGACCAGGTTCAGGTACCACCGGAGTGGTTTTATAATCAGGTACCGCAGGTGCAATTTCAGATTCAGGTACCGCTGGAGCGGTTTCAGGTTCAGGCACCACAGGTGCAGGTTCAGGCTCAAGGTACTCAAGGTACAGATTCAGATATAAACCTACAAAATATCCACTCGTCTAAGTGGAGCATACCCCTAAGCCATATCATTTAACCAAAAGGAAAGAAAGTCTCTAAATCAGAAAAATCCAGAAGGAACTATGGATAATATGATCTAGGCAATATTGATCATAAATAAAGAGAGATAATAAGTAGTGATGAGCGAGTATACTCGTTGCTCGGGTTTTCCCGAGCACGCTCGGGTGACCCCCGAGTATTTATGACTGCTCGGAGATTTAGTTTTCATCACCTCAGCTGAATGATTTACAGCTGCTGCACAGCTTGAACATGTGGGAATTTCCTAGCAACCAGGCAACCCCCACATGTACTCAGGCTGGCAAGTAGCAGTAAATCATTCAGGTGAGGTGACAAAAACTAAATCTCCAAACACTAACAAATACCCGGAGATCACCCGAGGGGGCTCGGGAAAACCCGAGCAATGAGTACACTCGCTCATCACTAATAATAAGACATAATAAGCTTAGCAAAAATATTCAATTTTATTGAACATTAAATATCTTACAATGACAATAATGTAAGGTAAGTAAAGAAAAGCAGCTAACCCCGATGTGGGAACAGATGGAAAAAATACATCACATCAGAGAGAATACAAGTGTCCCACTAGCGCTCCAAACACATATAATACTTAGAATCTCTGCCAGTATGGCATGGAAATGAGGTCAATGATGGAGTACATCGGCCTTATTAGTCAAAAGCAGTGTCTACCAAAGGGCAATGTAATGAAATAGTAAAACTGCGACACAGGAATCTTACGATAGAGCACAGCTAAGATGGAGTGTTAACATAGATGGTCACCACTACCATCTCAATGCTGGAAACCTAGCAGCTAGGTCTCAAGGAGGAGATCATATCAAAATAAGGACCCAATCATATGAAATTTACCTTGAGATATGGTATCAATAAAGTGCAGGAGCGCAAGGGGGTACAGCTGGAGCCTCAAACAAAAGTGTCCCACTAGCACTCCAAACACATATAACACTTAGGATCTCTGCCAGTATGGTATATATATTAGGTCAATGGTCAATGATGAAGTACAGTGACCTCAAGGTATAGATTCAGACTAAGTCTGCTCAGTAACTTAGGACTGGTAATAGTACAGGTTTAAGTGGCCAGTTAAAGGCGCATGATAAAAGGGTAGCAGCTTGCAGGCTGAATAAACAATATTGTTGCTCAGGCACCTTCCAAAAGGTGAAGGTGCCTTATGTACAAAGTGCCTCCCAGCGTTAGGAGATGGTAGCTTGCTCCCTAAGCATGCTGCCAGGGGACCTGCGAGGCGTGCTGAGGCCCTGGTGCACAGAAGCCATAGCAGAGGATGCAGTATGGCAGTGAGCAAGTCAGCGTCCCTGTTGGGACGGAGGAGCAGAGACATGCAGGAATTCCGGCGTTACACTAAATTAGGGTCAAAGTCAAATGTACAAAGGCAGTTACTACATTTGCTTAGTAAATTTTCAGAAAGAAAGGGAAAATTATATGCAAAGACTCAGATCACCAAAAAAAAACACACATTTTTTTAGAGAACAACAGATGACTAAAAACACTTAAAAATGTCCAAACTCATGGACTACAACAATCATTCTACAATATAAAGTGCAATACTCATAGTCCTAGTAGCCGAGAAATCATAACAGTGTGCACTGCAATGATGCAATGATCAGTACTATTAGTACCAGAATAATCCCTTTAACAACCTATGCCAATGAGCAAACATTTTACTAAGCCCAGATCATTACAAAGAGGCTGTCCAAAATGGCCTCACTGGGCCCCATTAAGGTACACACATATGTAGTTAGCACAATGAAGATAATGAACATGTGCTGAAAAATGGAAAAATCAGTCCGAAATGGACTCACTGAGCCCCATTAAAATTTGCTGAAGATTTGCTGAAAAATAGAAAGAGCAGCAATATGAATGAGGAGACAAACAGAAAAGCTATATGAGAAGAAAAACAAATAAAGATAATGGCATAGGAAGGAAAAAGGGTTTGAATACTTAGCAAATGCCAGACGATAAGTTCAACCCCATATGCAAGGAAACCAGCTAAATAGGAAGCATGGACCCATGCGTATCGACACCTATTATGTCTTCTTTTGTTATTTTTTGGTGACCCCTGAGTTTTTGCATATACTTTAACCTTTCTTTCTGATCATATCTTAATTGATATACATTAGGTGATCCCAGGTATATATATTTTTTATATATATATATATATATACTTATATACTTGCACAGTAAATTATGACACAATTAACTTTTTGTGCCCCTAGACGTATCCTCAATTTTGTTGGTATTAAAATAATAAGATTAATTAATAAATTGAAAGTGTAATTTTGAAAGCAGCTCCCTCATCACAATATCAGGATACTGGGATTCCAGACCCTCCACTCAGGGGGGTGTAACTATGGTTCTATTGATACTGGGCATCTATTGGACCTGGGACCCCACCACAACCACAAGTTTGAAGCCCTGATGCATGAACCCTTGTGAATTTGCTTGGATTTATAAGGATATGGCCCAAACCACAATGATGAATTCTTCTTACTTGTGAAGAATGTAATACACAGAAATCTTTGTCTCATCACTTGTTCAGAACCCTACTTAGATTTACCCACTTCGGCCGGGGTCACACTTGCCATTGCCGCCGGCACTCGGGACCAGAGCGTTCAGCTGCATAGAAATACATGTAGCCTCACGCTCCGATCCCGAGTGTGGGCGGCTGTGCCGGGTATTGATGCGAGAGACTTGTGCGAGTTTCTCACATTGCACACGCAAGTGTGACCCCTGCCTTCTAAACAAATGGAGCACCCCCACGTAAGGGCAATGGGGTACTCGGCACCGGGTCCTTCAGATCAGGGGATGTCACGGTGGCCCAACCCGGTCCGTGGCCCTTTGAGGGGTGTCCAATAAAGGAATAGTTCTTATGGGGGAAGATCTTTAAAGGGATAGTGTTCATGACACCACCTGTGGTATTCGGTCAGGGTGACCGACGCTGCTTAGGGGTCCGCTGGGGTGATGTGATGGCAGCTAGATGTTATACCTTCCCACAGGTGAAGTGTATCTCCAGGGCTTCCCAGAGGTGTAGATGGTGGATGGTGGATGATGTAAGTCGCAGTGAATAATGAGGACACAAGGTTGCAATCTCTTTACCTTTAATGAAGGCTTCAGTGTCCACAGTCCAAGGTACAGACCACAGGGTAGGCAGAGTCCGGCCAGTCTGAAAGTAAATCCAGAGTCCCCTTATCCAGGTGGAAATCAGTAGCCTTCCTCTAGCACCTATGTGTTGTAGTACCTCCCTGCTAAGCTTCTCGGTAAGGTCCTCACAACTATTGTGGATGGAATGTCTCTTTCTCTCTGTCCCCCAGATGGTATGGATAGGACAAACCCATATGACTGATGGCCTGAGGCTTTCTACAGGGACCCTACGATGCCCCAGCCCCCACAAGTTGCCACCGTGTGTAATAATTATAGGGGATAACTCAGGAGACTCTTTGCGTGGAACAAGACAACTGCAGGACACAGTTTTATAAGTGGTAAAGTCTATATTATCACTTGGTGATTCAAACAGGTGCAGAGAGAAACTCAAATCCACAACACTTGGTGTAAATATTAAACACAGCTTAGCAGTCTATAGGAAACTTCAGAGGAAAATGCAATCACGCAGAAAGTCTGTGAAGCACAATTATTCTTGAGGATACTTAACGCGAATAAGTCTATGCTTAGTCCAAACACAGATAGATACGCTTATAAGGCAGTTCAAATAATATCTTAGCTCAACCAGGGAGGCCTGGGTAATAGTCTCAGGTTTTAGCAGAGCAGCAACAGCTTACATGTCCAGCAAATGCAGATGGAAGTAAACACGAGCAGCAGATAAAGGAGGATTACTGGAAACTGGTGTATGCAGCAGGAACTCAGAGCAGAGTAGCAGGATCACCACACAGGTTCACAGGAGCAGGTATATAGCCAGGGAATCACCAGGGTCAGGAGCTGCATGCAAGGCAGAATACTCTAGCACAGACTGAAGGCTGGGGTGGAGTTTTATAGCAGGAAGACACAGTGCACATGAGACCAAAGACGCCATCTTGGAAAAGAGTAATAATGCACAAAAAGGTAATAAAAAATGTTCAGAGTCCTGACATTACTCCCTCCTTAGAAGCGGCCTCAGGACAATCCTGGACCTGGTTTCTCAGGGAATCTCTGATGAAAACGAGAAATCTTCTGTTGGGCATTGATGTTTTCCACAGGTTCCCAAGAGTCTTCCTCAGGGGGATATCCCTGCCATCTTATCAGATATTGGAGTCGATTCCTGTGAATCCTGGAATCAACAATTTCCTCCACCACAAATTGTTCTTGCCCATCAATCACCACAGGCTGTGGAGGTGGCACAACATGTCCCTGAAAGGTATTAGGAGATACAGGCTTTAGTGAAGATACATGAAAAACTGGGTGTACCTTCATAGTCCTAGGCAGCTTCAGCCGGCAGGCCACAGAGCTCACAATACTGTTGATCTTGAAAGGGCCTATGAATTTCTGTCCAAGTTTTTGTGAAGGAACGTTTAACTTCAGATTCTTAGTTGCTAACCACACGGAATCTCCTACCTTGAACATGGGTGCAGGTTTACGGAATCTATCAGCCGATCTCTTATAACGTTCTTGAGCTGTGGTCAGGGATTCCTTCAGAACCTCCAGATTTTGCCTCATCGCAGTCAGCCTTTCCTCCACTGCCGGAACCGGAGAATTAATTGGAGACCTAGGTAAGATACACGGATGATAACCCAGATTGGCAAAGAAAGGTGTAAATTTAGTGGAGGCACTCTGAGAATTGTTATATGAGAATTCGGCTAATGGCAGCAACTCCAACCAATCATCCTGGGAATGGCTGACATAGCATCTTAGATATTGTTCCAGCATCTGGTTGGTATGCTCAGTCTGACCATTTGTCTGGGGATGGTAAGCGGAAGAGAGACAGACATTAATATTGAGTGCAGAGCAAAACCCCTTCCAGAATCTTGAAGTGAACTGTACTCCATGGTCAGAGATGATCTCATCCAGAACCCCATGCAACCGAAAGACATTCTGTATAACCAAGTTCACTGTATCTTTAGCTGAGGGGAGGCCGGTGCATGGAACAAAATGAGCAGCTTTAGTAAGGCGATCAACTACCACCATGATTGTATTCATGCCCCCCCGATGTAGGCAGCTCCACAATAAAGTCCATTGATATAGACCCTCAAGGGCGGGACGGAACAGGTAATGGTTGTAGAAGACCCATAGGTGCCATATGAGGAGTCTTGTAATGAGCACATACCTCGCAAGAGAGAACATAGTACTTGGTATCCTTCAGGCAAGTTGGCCACCAGACGAATCGGCTCAGGAACTCTTGTGTCTTCTGTACCCCCCTGTGACCAGCCAACTTGGAGTCATGTACCAATTTGAGGATCTGCAGACGGACAAGCTCAGGGACGTAGATACGTCAATCTCTGAACCACATGCCACCCTTAAAGACAAGATTAATATCCGCAGGTGGGTTGGCCAGAAATACATCACCATCATAGGCCTCCCTGCACTCCTTCCACAAGTCCTGATCGTGGATAACTCTGATGAAATTGGCATCAGATAGAATGGTCTTGGACGGGGCTCCAGGTACGGAATCCGCAGCATGGATTCGGGATAAAGCATCAGCCTTCCCTTTACGAGAACCTGGACAGTACGAGATAACAAAGTTAAATTGATTTAAAAATAAGTTCCAACAAGCCTGACGAGGAGAAAGACATCTAGCGGATCTAAGGAACTCTAAATTGCGATGGTCAGTCAGCACTATGATCTGTTGTGCAGCTCCTTGCAGATGATGCCTCCATTCTTTGAAAGCCACAATAATAGCCAGCAATTCCTTATCTCCCACATCATAATTCTTCTCTGCTGAGGTTAGTCTACGGGAAAAGAAAGCACGAGGATGTAGCAGACTCTTCTCTCCAGTTCTTTGGGAGAGAATAGCCCCCAAAGCATTATCAGAAGCCTCCACCTCCACAATGAAAGAAAGTGTTGGATCTGGGTGTATCAACAGTGGTGCTGATGTGAAACAGATCTTAAGCCGATCAAAAGCTTCTTGAGCCTGTGATGACTACTTAAAGGGCTTTTCCTTCTTTGTCAAGGAAGTAATGGGACGGACAATATCAGAAAAATTTCGAATGAAGCGTCTGTAGAAATTTGCAAAACCAATAAAACGTTGGACCTCCTTAACATTCTTGGGTACTGGCCAGTCAAAGATAGAATGGATCTTACCAGATTCCATGTTCAGCCCCTGGGGAGAGATGATATAACCTAAGAACTGTATCTCAGAATGATGGAACTCGCATTTCTCCGGCTTAAAATACAGATGGTTCTCTTTCAGACGTCTTAAAACAGTTTTGACATGTTCTTCATGTTCCTGTAGAGAGTCAGAAAAGATTAGTATATCGTCCAAATAGATCACCACAAACTGGTCCAACAAATCTCTGAAAATGTCATTAGCAAGGTGTTGAAACGTTGCAGGGGCGTTACAAAGCCCGAAGGGCATCACAAGATATTCAAAGTGTCCATACCGGCATCTGAATGCTGTCTTCCACTCTTCCCCTGGACAAATACGCACCAAATTATAAGCCCCATGAAGATCCAGTTTAGAGAACACCTTAGCATGGCGGACTCTTACCAGTAATTTGGGAATCAGAGGCAAAGGGTAACGGTTTCGTACGGTTACCTTATTGAGTTCCCGATAGTCAACACAGGGTCTCAGGGTCCCATCCTTCTTTTTTACTTAAAATATAGGTGCCCCTGCTGGTGAGGAAGAAGGACATATGAAGCTTTTGGCCAGATTTTCATCAATATACTCCTTTAAGGCTTGAAGCTCAGGTGCCGCAAAAGGGTATACGTTACCAAAAGGAATAGCTGCCCCAGGAAGCAGCTCAATGGGACAGTCATAATGCCTGTGTGAAGGAAGCTGATCTGCATTCTTCTTGTCACAGATGTCAGAGAACTCTTTATATGCTGGAGGTAAAGAAAATACCTGTACATGTGGTTCCGTAGCCGTGGACTCAGGGACAGCTTCTATTAACGCTGAGTTGCTCCTTGTTGGAAAGATAATCTCCTTGGTCTCCCAGTTGATAATTGGGTTCTGAGAACGCAATCAAGGAATGCCTAAAATCACAGGAAAATGAGGAGAAGAAATTAGCAAGAAAGAAATTGCTCCTTGTGATTAGGCTCTAACAAAATTTCAAGGGGTACGGTCTCCTGATACACAGGCCCAGAGATTAAAGGTGACCCATCCACTGTTTCCAGGGTAATTGGAGAGGTTTTGCTGAATTTCAATACCATGTTCCTTGGCAAATGCGATATCCATGAAATTGCCACCTGCACCAGAGTCAATCATAGCTGCACTGGAAATCCACTGTCCTGAACACAGGATCTTAATAGGGAGAGAACAGTGAAAGTTCTTTTCCTTAAGCTCCTTGGGGGGTGAAGTCATAGAAAGTGAATGGAATACAGCGTTTAAAGGCAGGCTGCATTCAGAGATGTCAGATTCATCATCACAGTTGTCATACTCCCCTACTGTAAGGATTCCGGACTTTCCTGGTGTCTGTTCACCCTGATCCAAGATGGAGGCTTGGATCTCACCCTGTCATGGAACTTCCTGTCTGTCCTGATTATTTAAGTCCGGGTCTTGTGTTCACCTGTGCCTGAATATTTTGTGCTGCTGGCTCCTGAGCATCTGCCTATTTGCTGGTTAACTCCCTGCTTCTGCTGCTCACTACTCAGGCCTGCCTCACCCCGTTCAGCTACCTCTCGCCTCTGGAACTGCTGCGACTGGCAGCACACCAGTGGAAGGATTTCCTTTGTGTACTAAACTTTTCCCAGTGTTGTGCCTCTTTGCACAATGACACCAGGTGAGCAAGATTCAAGCTGTGTTATTGCTACAAGAAAGAGTTACTCATCTACTACGCTTAGATGGCGCTCTCCCTCTTTCTCCCCTCGTCCTCTCTTTTCTAGGACGTCATTCACATGACGCATCATCTGTGAACTAGGGTTGAGCGAAACAGATCGGACATTTTCTTAAGTCGCCAACTTTTGGCAAAGTCGGGCTTCATGAAACCCGACCCGATCCCAGCGTGGGATCGGCCATGCGGTACACGATCTTCGCGCCAAAGTCGCGTTTCCTATGACGCTTAAAGCACCATTTCTCAGCCAATGAAGGTGCACGCAGAGTGTTGGCAGCGTGATGACATAGGTCCTGGTCCCCACCATCATAGCGAAGGGCATGGCAGTGATTGGCTTGCTTTCTGCGGCGTCACAGGGGCTTTAAAGGGGCGTTCCCGTCGACCGCCATGTTACTGCTGCTGATCTGAGCATAGGGAGAGGTTGCTGCCGCTTCGTCAGAAGCAGGGATAGCGTTAGGCAGGGTAAATTAAGCCCCAAACCTCTTGTGCTTTAGCGATTTCCACTGTCCAACACCACCTTTTCTTTTTGGGACAGTGGAGGCTCGATTTCTGTGCAACAGCTCTGTAGGTTATAAGGCTCCCTGATAGCTGCGTTGCTGTGTGTACGCCGCTGTGCAAACCAACTGCTTTTTTCAAAGCACAAATCCTGTGGCCCAGATTTATTCACAATTCTCCCAGAAAAAAAAATAAAAGTGGGAGATTAAGATTGGCAAATCTGCATTAGTGCCAGTCCTGTGTGTGGCATCTGTCTTTGTTTTTCTGCCACAGAAAACCTACTTTTTTAACAGTGGGCCTGATTTCTTCACAATTCTCCCAGAAAAAAAAATAAAAGTGGGAGATTAAGACTGGCAAATCTGCATTAGTGCCAGTCCTGTGTGTTGCATCTGTCTTTGTTTTTCTGCCACAGAAAGCCTACTGTGTAACAGTGGGCCTGATTTCTTCACAATTCTCCCAGAAAAAAAAATAAAAGTGGGAGATTAAGATTGGCAAATCTGCATTAGTGCCAGTCCTGTGTGTGGCATTTTTTTTTCTTTTTTCTGCCACAGAAAACCTACTTTGTAACAGTGGGCCTGATTTCTTCACAATTCTCCCAGAAAAAAAAATAAAAGTGGGAGATTAAGATTGGCAAATCTGCATTAGTGCCAGTCCTGTGTGTGGCATCTGTCTTTGTTTTTCTGCCACAGAAAACCTACTGTGTAACAGTGGGCCTGATTTCTTCACAATTCTCCCAGAAAAAAAAATAAAAGTGGGAGATTAAGATTGGCAAATCTGCATTAGTGCCAGTCCTGTGTGTGGCATCTTTTTTTTTTTTTCTGCCACAGAAAACCTACTGTGTAGCAGTGGGCCTGATTTCTTCACAATTCTCCCAGAAAAAAAAATAAAAGTGGGAGATTAAGATTGGCAAATCTGCATTAGTGCCAGTCCTGTGTGTGGCATTTTTTTTTCTGCCACAGAAAACCTACTGTGTAACAGTGGGCTTGATTTCTTCACAATTCTCCCAGAAAAAAAAATAAAAGTGGGAGATTAAGATTGGCAAATCTGCATTAGTGCCAGTCCTGTGTGTGGCATCTTTTTTTTTCTGCCACAGAAAACCTACTGTGTAGCAGTGGGCCTGATTTCTTCACAATTCTCCCAGAAAAAAAAATAAAAGTGGGAGATTAAGATTGGCAAATCCGCATTAGTGCCAGTCCTGTGTGTGGCATCTGTCTTTGTTTTTCTGCCACAGAAAACCTACTGTGTAACAGTGGGCCTGATTTCTTCACAATTCTCCCAGAAAAAAAAATAAAAGTGGGAGATTAAGATTGGCAAATCTGCATTAGTGCCAGTCCTGTGAGTGGCATTTTTTTTTCTGCCACAGAAAACCTACTGTGTAACAGTGGGCTTGATTTCTTCACAATTCTCCCAGAAAAAAAAATAAAAGTGGGAGATTAAGATTGGCAAATCTGCATTAGTGCCAGTCCTGTGTGTGGCATCTTTTTTTTTCTGCCACAGAAAACCTACTGTGTAGCAGTGGGCCTGATTTCTTCACAATTCTCCCAGAAAAAAAAATAAAAGTGGGAGATTAAGATTGGCAAATCCGCATTAGTGCCAGTCCTGTGTGTGGCATCTGTCTTTGTTTTTCTGCCACAGAAAACCTACTGTGTAACAGTGGGCCTGATTTCTTCACAATTCTCCCAGAAAAAAAAATAAAAGTGGGAGATTAAGATTGGCAAATCTGCATTAGTGCCAGTCCTGTGTGTGGCATTTTTTTTTTCTGTCACAGAAAACCTACTGTATAACAGTGGGCCAGATTAAATCACTTGTCTCACATATCCCCAAAAAAAATTAAAATAAAGGGAGAATAATCTTGCCAAACCTGTGCATCTGTGCAAGTGCTGTCTGTGGTATCTGTCAGTCATTTTGTGCCACAGGAACTATACCGTGATATAGTGGGCCTGATTCAATCCCTTGTCTCCCATATCAAAAAAACGAGGGACATTTCTATTGCCAGTGTGTGCATCTGCGTCAGTCCGGCTAGTGCCATATCTGCCACCCTCTTCATGCTAATCAAACTGTGCTGTTGTGTAATACAGTGGGCCTGATTTTTCACTGCATTCTCCCACACATAAAGAGGGACATGTGTGGGCGGCTGTGCCGGGTATTGATGCGAGAGACTTGTGCGAGTTTCTCACATTGCACACGCAAGTGTGACCCCTGCCTTCTAAACAAATGGAGCACCCCCACGTAAGGGCAATGGGGTACTCGGCACCGGGTCCTTCAGATCAGGGGATGTCACGGTGGCCCAACCCGGTCCGTGGCCCTTTGAGGGGTGTCCAATAAAGGAATAGTTCTTATGGGGGAAGATCTTTAAAGGGATAGTGTTCATGACACCACCTGTGGTATTCGGTCAGGGTGACCGACGCTGCTTAGGGGTCCGCTGGGGTGATGTGATGGTAGCTAGATGTTATACCTTCCCACAGGTGAAGTGTATCTCCAGGGCTTCCCAGAGGTGTAGATGGTGGATGGTGGATGATGTAAGTCGCAGTGAATAATGAGGACACAAGGTTGCAATCTCTTTACCTTTAATGAAGGCTTCAGTGTCCACAGTCCAAGGTACAGACCACAGGGTAGGCAGAGTCCGGCCAGTCTGAAAGTAAATCCAGAGTCCCCTTATCCAGGTGGAAATCAGTAGCCTTCCTCTAGCACCTATGTGTTGTAGTACCTCCCTGCTAAGCTTCTCGGTAAGGTCCTCACAACTATTGTGGATGGAATGTCTCTTTCTCTCTGTCCCCCAGATGGTATGGATAGGACAAACCCATATGACTGATGGCCTGAGGCTTTCTACAGGGACCCTACGATGCCCCAGCCCCCACAAGTTGCCACCGTGTGTAATAATTATAGGGGATAACTCAGGAGACTCTTTGCGTGGAACAAGACAACTGCAGGACACAGTTTTATAAGTGGTAAAGTCTATATTATCACTTGGTGATTCAAACAGGTGCAGAGAGAAACTCAAATCCACAACACTTGGTGTAAATATTAAACACAGCTTAGCAGTCTATAGGAAACTTCAGAGGAAAATGCAATCACGCAGAAAGTCTGTGAAGCACAATTATTCTTGAGGATACTTGACGCGAATAAGTCTATGCTTAGTCCAAACACAGATAGATACGCTTATAAGGCAGTTCAAATAATATCTTAGCTCAACCAGGGAGGCCTGGGTAATAGTCTCAGGTTTTAGCAGAGCAGCAACAGCTTACATGTCCAGCAAATGCAGATGGAAGTAAACATGAGCAGCAGATAAAGGAGGATTACTGGAAACTGGTGTATGCAGCAGGAACTCAGAGCAGAGTAGCAGGATCACCACACAGGTTCATAGGAGCAGGTATATAGCCAGGGAATCACCAGGGTCAGGAGCTGCATGCAAGGCAGAATACTCTAGCACAGACTGAAGGCTGGGGTGGAGTTTTATAGCAGGAAGACACAGTGCACATGAGACCAAAGACGCCATCTTGGAAAAGAGCAATAATGCACAAAAAGGTAATAAAAAATGTTCAGAGTCCTGACATTACTCCCTCCTTAGAAGCGGCCTCAGGACAATCCTGGACCTGGTTTCTCAGGGAATCTCTGATGAAAACGAGAAATCTTCTGTTGGGCATTGATGTTTTCCACAGGTTCCCAAGAGTCTTCCTCAGGGGGATATCCCTGCCATCTTATCAGATATTGGAGTCGATTCCTGTGAATCCTGGAATCAACAATTTCCTCCACCACAAATTGTTCTTGCCCATCAATCACCACAGGCTGTGGAGGTGGCACAACATGTCCCTGAAAGGTATTAGGAGATACAGGCTTTAGTAAAGATACATGAAAAACTGGGTGTACCTTCATAGTCCTAGGCAGCTTCAGCCGGCAGGCCACAGAGCTCACAATACCGTTGATCTTGAAAGGGCCTATGAATTTCTGTCCAAGTTTTTGTGAAGGAACGTTTAACTTCAGATTCTTAGTTGCTAACCACACGGAATCTCCTACCTTGAACATGGGTGCAGGTTTACTGAATCTATCAGCCGATCTCTTATAACGTTCTTGAGCTGTGGTCAGGGATTCCTTCAGAACCTCCAGATTTTGCCTCATCGCAGTCAGCCTTTCCTCCACTGCCGGAACCGGAGAATTAATTGGAGACCTAGGTAAGATACACGGATGATAACCCAGATTGGCAAAGAAAGGTGTAAATTTAGTGGAGGCGCTCTGAGAATTGTTATATAAGAATTCGGCTAATGGCAGCAACTCCAACCAATCATCCTGGGAATGGCTGACATAGCATCTTAGATATTGTTCCAGCATCTGGTTGGTATGCTCAGTCTGACCATTTGTCTGGGGATGGTAAGCGGAAGAGAGACAGACATTAATATTGAGTGCAGAGCAAAACCCCTTCCAGAATCTTGAAGTGAACTGTACTCCATGGTCAGAGATGATCTCATCCAGAACCCCATGCAACCGAAAGACATTCTGTATAACCAAGTTCACTGTATCTTTAGCTGAGGGGAGGCCGGTGCATGGAACAAAATGAGCAGCTTTAGTAAGGCGATCAACTACCACCATGATTGTATTCATGCCCCCCCGATGTAGGCAGCTCCACAATAAAGTCCATTGATATAGACCCTCAAGGGCGGGACGGAACAGGTAATGGTTGTAGAAGACCCATAGGTGCCATATGAGGAGTCTTGTAATGAGCACATACCTCGCAAGAGAGAACATAGTACTTGGTATCCTTCAGGCAAGTTGGCCACCAGACGAATCGGCTCAGGAACTCTTGTGTCTTCTGTACCCCCCTGTGACCAGCCAACTTGGAGTCATGTACCAATTTGAGGATCTGCAGACGGACAACCTCAGGGACGTAGATACGTCAATCTCTGAACCACATGCCACCCTTAAAGACAAGATTAATATCCGCAGGTGGGTTGGCCAGAAATACATCACCATCATAGGCCTCCCTGCACTCCTTCCACAAGTCCTGATCGTGGATAACTCTGATGAAATTGGCATCAGATAGAATGGTCTTGGACGGGGCTCCAGGTACGGAATCCGCAGCATGGATTCGGGATAAAGCATCAGCCTTCCCATTACGAGAACCTGGACAGTACGAGATAACAAAGTTAAATTGATTTAAAAATAAGTTCCAACAAGCCTGACGAGGAGAAAGACATCTAGTGGATCTAAGGAACTCTAAATTGCGATGGTCAGTCAGCACTATGATCTGTTGTGCAGCTCCTTGCAGATGATGCCTCCATTCTTTGAAAGCCGCAATAATAGCCAGCAATTCCTTATCTCCCACATCATAATTCTTCTCTGCTGAGGTTAGTCTACGGGAAAAGAAAGCACGAGGATGTAGCAGACCCTTCTCTCCAGTTCTTTGGGAGAGAATAGCCCCCAAAGCATTATCAGAAGCCTCCACCTCCACAATGAAAGAAAGTGTTGGATCTGGGTGTATCAACAGTGGTGCTGATGTGAAACAGATCTTAAGCCGATCAAAAGCTTCTTGAGCCTGTGATGACTACTTAAAGGGCTTTTCCTTCTTTGTCAAGGAAGTAATGGGACGGACAATATCAGAAAAATTTCGAATGAAGCGTCTGTAGAAATTTGCAAAACCAATAAAACGTTGGACCTCCTTAACATTCTTGGGTACTGGCCAGTCAAAGATAGAATGGATCTTACCAGATTCCATGTTCAGCCCCTGGGGAGAGATGATATAACCTAAGAACTGTATCTCAGAATGATGGAACTCGCATTTCTCCGGCTTAAAATACAGATGGTTCTCTTTCAGACGTCTTAAAACAGTTTTGACATGTTCTTCATGTTCCTGTAGAGAGTCAGAAAAGATTAGTATATCGTCCAAATAGATCACCACAAACTGGTCCAACAAATCTCTGAAAATGTCATTAGCAAGGTGTTGAAACGTTGCAGGGGCGTTACAAAGCCCGAAGGGCATCACAAGATATTCAAAGTGTCCATACCGGCATCTGAATGCTGTCTTCCACTCTTCCCCTGGACAAATACGCACCAAATTATAAGCCCCATGAAGATCCAGTTTAGAGAACACCTTAGCATGGCGGACTCTTACCAGTAATTTGGGAATCAGAGGCAAAGGGTAACGGTTTCGTACGGTTACCTTATTGAGTTCCCGATAGTCAACACAGGGTCTCAGGGTCCCATCCTTCTTTTTTACTTAAAATATAGGTGCCCCTGCTGGTGAGGAAGAAGGACATATGAAGCTTTTGGCCAGATTTTCATCAATATACTCCTTTAAGGCTTGAAGCTCAGGTGCCGCAAAAGGGTATACGTTACCAAAAGGAATAGCTGCCCCAGGAAGCAGCTCAATGGGACAGTCATATTGCCTGTGTGAAGGAAGCTGATCTGCATTCTTCTTGTCACAGATGTCAGAGAACTCTTTATATGCTGGAGGTAAAGAAAATACCTGTACATGTGGTTCCGTAGCCGTGGACTCAGGGACAGCTTCTATTAACGCTGAGTTGCTCCTTGTTGGAAAGATAATCTCCTTGGTCTCCCAGTTGATAATTGGGTTCTGAGAACGCAATTAAGGAATGCCTAAAATCACAGGAAAATGAGAAGAAATTATCAAGAAAGAAATTGCTCCTTGTGATTAGGCTCTAACAAAATTTCAAGGGGTACGGTCTCCTGATACACAGGCCCAGAGATTAAAGGTGACCCATCCACTGTTTCCAGGGTAAATGGTGAGGTTTTGCTGAATTTCAATACCATGTTCCTTGGCAAATGCGATATCCATGAAATTGCCACCTGCACCAGAGTCAATCATAGCTGCACTGGAAATCCACTGTCCTGAACACAGGATCTTAATAGGGAGAGAACAGTGAGAGTTTTTTCCTTAAGCTCCTTGGGGGGGTGAAGTCATAGAAAGTGAATGGAATACAGCGTTTAAAGGCAGGCTGCATTCAGAGATGTCAGATTCATCATCACAGTTGTCATACTCCCCTACTGTAAGGATTCCGGACTTTCCTGGTGTCTGTTCACCCTGATCCAAGATGGAGGCTTGGATCTCACCCTGTCATGGAACTTCCTGTCTGTCCTGATTATTTAAGTCCGGGTCTTGTGTTCACCTGTGCCTGAATATTTTGTGCTGCTGGCTCCTGAGCATCTGCCTATTTGCTGGTTAACTCCCTGCTTCTGCTGCTCACTACTCAGGCCTGCCTCACCCCGTTCAGCTACCTCTCGCCTCTGGAACTGCTGCGACTGGCAGCACACCAGTGGAAGGATTTCCTTTGTGTACTAAACTTTTCCCAGTGTTGTGCCTCTTTGCACAACGACACAAGGTGAGCAAGATTCAAGCTGTGTTATTGCTACAAGAAAGAGTTACTCAACTACTACGCTTAGATGGCGCTCTCCCTCTTTCTCCCCTCGTCCTCTCTTTTCTAGGACGTCATTCACATGACGCATCATCTGTGAACTAGGGTTGAGCGAAACAGATCGGTCATTTTCATAAGTCGCGTGGGATCAGCCATGCGGTACACGATCTTCGCGCCAAAGTCGCGTTTCCTATGACGCTTTAAGCACCATTTCTCAGCCAATGAAGGTGCACGCAGAGTGTTGGCAGCGTGATG
Source organism: Ranitomeya variabilis (assembly GCF_051348905.1). Classification (NCBI taxonomy): domain Eukaryota; kingdom Metazoa; phylum Chordata; class Amphibia; order Anura; family Dendrobatidae; genus Ranitomeya; species Ranitomeya variabilis. The sequence continues at coordinate 114,018,731 of NC_135235.1, read as the reverse complement.
ACATAGGTCCTGGTCCCCACCATCATAGCGAAGGGCATGGCAGTGATTGGCTTGCTTTCTGCGGCGTCACAGGGGCTTTAAAGGGGCGTTCCAGTCGACCGCCATGTTACTGCTGCTGATCTGAGCATAGGGAGAGGTTGCTGCCGCTTCGTCAGAAGCAGGGATAGCGTTAGGCAGGGTAAATTAAGCCCCAAACCTCTTGTGCTTTAGCGATGTCCACTGTCCAACACCACCTTTTCTTTTTGGGACAGTGGAGGCTCGATTTCTGTGCAACAGCTCTGTAGGTTATAAGGCTCCCTGATAGCTGCGTTGCTGTGTGTACGCCGCTGTGCAAACCAACTGCTTTTTTCAAAGCACAAATCCTGTGGCCCAGATTTATTCACAATTCTCCCAGAAAAAAAAATAAAAGTGGGAGATTAAGATTGGCAAATCTGCATTAGTGCCAGTCCTGTGTGTGGCATCTGTCTTTGTTTTTCTGCCACAGAAAACCTACTTTTTTAACAGTGGGCCTGATTTCTTCACAATTCTCCCAGAAAAAAAAATAAAAGTGGGAGATTAAGACTGGCAAATCTGCATTAGTGCCAGTCCTGTGTGTGGCATTTTTTTTTTCTGTCACAGAAAACCTACTGTATAACAGTGGGCCAGATTAAATCACTTGTCTCACATATCCCCCCAAAAAAATAAAATAAAGGGAGAATAATCTTGCCAAACCTGTGCATCTGTGCAAGTGATGTCTGTGGTATCTGTCAGTCATTTTGTGCCACAGGAACTATACCGTGATATAGTGGGCCTGATTCAATCCCTTGTCTCCCATATCAAAAAAAAGAGGGACATTTCTATTGCCAGTGTGTGCATCTGCGTCAGTCCGGCTAGTGCCATATCTGCCACCCTCTTCATGCTAATCAAACTGTGCTGTTGTGTAATACAGTGGGCCTGATTTTTCACTGCATTCTCCCACACATAAAGAGGGACATTTCTATTGCCAGTGTGTGCATCTGCGTCACTCCTGTTAGTGCCATATCTGCCAGCCTCTTTCTGCTAATCAAACTGTGTTGTTGTGTTATACAGTGGGCCTGATTTTTCCCTGGATTCTCCCACACATAAAGAGGGACATTTCTATTGCCAGTGTGTGCATCTGAGTCACTCCTGTTAGTGCCATATCTGCCAGCCTCTTTCTGCCAATCAAACTGTGCTGTTGTGTAATACAGTGGGCCTGATTTTTCACTGCATTCTCCCACACATAAAGAGGGACATTTCTATTGGCAGAGTTTTGATCTGCGTCACTCCTGTTAGTGCCATATCTGCCAGCCTCTTTCTGCTAATCAAACTGTGTTGTTGTGTAATACAGTGGGCCTGATTTTTCCCTGGATTCTCCCACACATAAAGAGGGACATTTCTATTGCCAGTGTTTTTATCTGCGTCACTCCTGTTAGTGCCATATCTGCCAGCCTCTTTCTGCCAATCAAACTGTCTAGTGTAATACAGTGGGCCTCATTTTTCACTGCATTCTCCCACACATAAAAAGGGAGATTTACATTCCTAACAAGTTCACGCACACCTTGTACCTGGTTTTACAGGACCACATAACGGTTGTTAGTTTGGTAACATTTTTCCAAGAATGAGGAAGTCTGGTGGAAGAGGTCGTGGCCGTGGGCGGTCATTGGCAGCTGGTAATGATGGTAGTGGTGGTGGTCGTGGAGCATCAGGTGGTCATGGGAAAAGCAGTATAGCCCCTAAGTCTCGAGTTGTTGAGCCAGTGTCCTCGTCTGGCTACACAAGGCCTCGAAGGCTCCCTTTTCTGGGAGTAGGAAAACTGCTTTTGAAGCCGAAGCAGCAGGAACAAGTATTGGCTTTCATTGCTGACTCTGCCTCTAGCTCTTTCGCCTCCTCCTCGGAAAGTGCCAAATGTCAGAGCAGTGCATCGTCAGTGGATGCTCCCGGTCAGGAACAAGTCGCTTCCTTGTGTCCTTCACCCAGAACAACAGTGAAGGATGCGTCAGGCGACACAACTGGTTACTCCATGGAGCTCTTTACACATACCGTGCCTGGGTTAGAAAGGGAGATTGTTAACAGGCCATGCCCATTACAAGATGAATCGGACATGGAGTGCACAGATGCACAGCCACAGCCAGATTATTATGCTGTTCCTTTGACTCAGATCAGAACATTGCCCTCGCAGTGTACTTATCCAGAATCTGACCCCGATGAGACTATGGAGCCCCGTCACGAACGCTATAGCACCGGCTTACACGGTGACCCAGAGGAAGGTGCACAGAACATAGAAGAGGAGGTCATAGATGACCCAGTTGTTGACCCCGATTGGCAGCCATTGGGGGAACAGGGTGCAGGTGGCAGTAGCTCTGAAGCGGAGGAGGAGCCGCAGCCGGCATCAACATCGCAACAGGTTCCATCTGGCAGGCCCGTATCTGGCCAAAAACGTGTGGCAAAACCAAAACCAGTTGTAGGACAGTGTGGCCATCAGATTAAAGTAGCTCAGTGTGCAATGCCTGAAAAGGTATCCGATAGGAAGAGTGCAGTCTGGAATTTTTTTAACCAAGATCCCAATGATCAGCGCAAAGTCATCTGTAAGAAATGCTCAAGGACCTTCAGCAGAGGTCAGAATGTTAAAAATATAAATACAAGTTGCATGCATAGACATTTAACCACCATGCACTTGCAAGCCTGGACAAACTACCAAACGTCCCTTAACGTTGTAGCACCCTCTCACAATGAAGCTAGTCAGCAACGCGACATCCCTTCCCTCACTGTAAGCCCACCATTTACCACAACACCCGCAGGTAATGTTGTGGTTTCATCGCAAGGCCAAAGCAGTCAGGGAATCACCAGGTTCGTGGTCGGAAAAACTGTATGTAGGGCACCATCAAGAATAAATACCATCACCAACCCTCTCTCTGTCACCCATGTCCACCGGCTTCCCCGCTAGTTCCACCGTATGCAGCTCTCCAGTCCAGCTCACCCTACATGAGACTCTTGTTAGGAAAAGGAAGTACTCATCCTCGCATCCGCGTACACAGGGTTTTAACGCCCACATTGCTAGACTAATCTCGTTAGAGATGATGCCCTACCGGTTAGTTGAAACCGAAGCTTTCAAAGCCCTGATGGACTACGCTGTACCATGCTACGAGCTACCCAGTCGACACTTCTTTTCGAGAAAAGCCATCCCAGCCCTCCACCAGCATGTAAAAGACCGCATTGTCCATGCGCTCAGGCAATCTGTGAGTAGAAAGGTGCACCTGACAACAGATGCATGGACCAGTAGGCATGGCCAAGGGCGTTACGTCTCCATCACGGCACACTGGGTTAATGTGGTGGATGCAGGGTCCACAGGGGACAGTAATATTGGGACAGTTCTGCCTAGCCCACGGTCTAGGAAACAGTTGGCTGTAGGCGTTCGTCCCCCCTCCTCCCCCACGTCCTCCAGCAGAAGCGAGAGCTCGTCCACAGACCACAGTCGCACGACCACTCCATCCGCAGCTGCCACTGTTGCACACGGGGTGTCCCATTATGGAACAGCTAGTGGCAAGCGTCATCAGGCTGTATTGGCAATGAAGTGTTTGGGCGACAACAGACACACCGCGGAAGTTCTGTCCGAGTTCTTGCAGCAAGAAACTCGGTCATGGCTGGGCACGGTACATCTTGAGGCAGGCAAGGTAGTGAGTGATAACGGAAGGAATTTTATGGCTGCCATAGCCCTTTCACAACTGAAACACATTCCTTGCCTGGCTCACACCTTAAACCTGGTGGTGCAGTGCTTCCTGAAAAGTTATCCGAGGTTACCCGACCTGCTGCTGAAAGTGCGCAGACTTTGCTCTCACATCCGCCGTTCGCCCGTACACTCCAGCCGTATGCAGAACCATCAGCGGTCTTTGAACCTTCCGCAGCATCCCCTAATCATCGACGTTGCAACAAGGTGGAACTCCACACTGCACATGCTTCATAGACTGTGTGAACAGAGGCGTGCTGTTATGTATTTGTGGGAGGATACACTTACACGGGCAGGCAGTTGGATGGCAGACATGGAGTTGTCAGCTGTGCAGTGGTCGAAGCTCCAAGACCTGTGTCAAGTCCTTCAGTGTTTTGAGGAATGCACATGGCTGGTTAGTGCAGACAACGCCGTAATAAGCATGAGCATCCCCCTAATGCGTCTGCTGATGCAAAGTTTGACGCACATAAAGGAACAGGCGTCTGCAGCCGAGGATGAGGGAAGCCTTGATGACAGTCAGCCATTGTCTGCTCAGGGAAGTGTACAGGATGAGGTGGCGGGCGAAGAGGAGGAGGACGAGGAGGATGATGGGGATGAGTATTTTTTGGATGAGGAAGCTTCTCAGGGGGCAATAGAAAGTGCTGGCGGTGCAAGGCCGGGTTCAGGGTTTTTGAGGGAGACAAGTGACGTTGATTTGCTCAAAAGTGCTCCTCAACCCAGCATATGCACTGACTTGACAACTGGAACATTGGCCCACATGGCGGATTATGCCTAGCGTATCCTCAAAAGGGACCCACGCATTATAAAAATGACCGATGACGATTACTGGTTGGCCGGCCTCCTTGATCCTCGCTATAAAGGCAAATTGCAAAATATCATGCCACATGAGAACTTTGAACAAATATTGGCAACCAAACAAGCTACTCTTGTAGACCGTTTGATTCAGGCATTCCCAGCACACAGCGCTGGTGATGGTTCTCACACGAGCTGCAGGGGGCAACAGGGCAGAGGTGTTAGAGGTGCACAAATCAGAAGTGGCGTAGGACAGAGGGGTTTTCTGACCAGGTTGTGGAGTGATTTCGCAATGACCGCAGACACGACAGGTACTGCAGCATCAATTCAAAGTGACAGGAGACAGCATTTGTCCAGTATGGTTACTAACTATTTTTCCTCCATTACTGATGTTCTCCCTCAACTGTCATTCCCCTTTGATTACTACTGGGCATCTAAAATAGACACCTGGCTTGAATTGGCCGAATATGCATTGCAGGAGCGTGCTTGCCCAGCAGCTAGTGTGCTATCAGAAAGAGTATTCAGTGCTGCTGGTTCTATACTGACCGAAAAAAGGACTCGTCTGGCTACCCAAAATGTTGATGATCTAACCTTCATTAAAATAAACCACTCATGGATTTCTAATTATTTTGCCCCACCTTTCCCGGCTGACACCTAGCTTTCCTGTAAAAAGGTCTTGCTTTGGGACTGGTATTACTGACTGTTCCAATCTCTTAATTTGCTGCTGCTGTTTGTCCAGCATACGACATGTTTAAACCTCCCTAAATGGCCTAACTCCCCCCACGGGGCCGTGGTCTCGCCACTTGGCGCAAGCACCCGTCAGAGTGCCGTTTGTCTGAAGAGTAGTGTTGAGCATTCCGATACTGCAAGTATCGGGTATCGGCCGATACTTGCTGTATCGGAATTTCCGATACCGAGATCCGATACTTTTGTGGTATCGGGTATCGCAACAACATTAATGTAATAATGTGTAAAAAAGAGAATTAAAATAAAAAATATCGCTATACTCACCTGTCCGACGCAGCCGGGACTTCAGCGAGGGAACCGGCAGCGTTGTTTGTTTAAATTTCGCGCTTTTACTTGGTTACGTGAAGTCCCGGCTTGTGATTGGTCAGGGCGGCCATGTTGCCGGGACGCGGACCAATCACAGCAAGCCGTGACGAAATTACGTCACGGCTTGCTGTGATTGGTCCGCGTCCCGGCAACATGGCCGCCATTAACCAATCACAAGCCGTGACGTCACGGGTGGCTGGACATGCGCGTATTTTGAAAAGCGCGCGTGTCCAGCCTCCAGTGACGTCCCGGCAACATGGCCGCCATTAACCAATCACAAGCCGGGACGTCACGGGAGGCTGGACATGCGCGTATTTTGAAAAGCGTGCGTGTCCAGCCTCCAGTGACGTCCCGGCAACATGGCCGCCATTAACCAATCACAAGCCGGGACGTCACGGGAGGCTGGACATGCGCGTATTTTGAAAAGCGCGCGTGTCCAGCCTCCAGTGACGTCCCGGCAACATGGCCGCCATTAACCAATCACAAGCCGGGACGTCACTGGAGGCTGGACACGCGCGCTTTTCAAAATACGCGCATGTCCAGCCTCCCGTGACGTCACGGCTTGTGATTGGTTAATGGCGGCCATGTTGCCGGGACGCGGACCAATCACAGCAAGCCGTGACGTAATTTCGTCACGGCTTGCTGTGATTGGTCCGCGTCCCGGCAACATGGCCGCCCTGACCAATCACAAGCCGGGACTTCACGTAACCAAGTAAAAGCGCGAATTTTAAACAAACAACGCTGCCGGTTCCCTCGCTGAGGTCCCGGCTGCGTCGGACAGGTGAGTATAGCGATATTTTTTATTTTAATTCTTTATTTTACACATTAATATGGTTCCCAGGGCCTGAAGGAGAGTTTCCTCTCCTTCAGACCCTGGGAACCATCAGGAATACCGTCCGATACTTGAGTCCCATTGACTTGTATTGGTATCGGGTATCGGTATCGGATTGGATCCGATACTTTGCCGGTATCGGCCGATACTTTCCGATACCGATACTTTCAAGTATCGGACGGTATCGCTCAACACTACTGAAGAGGTGGGTGTGCCCACTTTTGGTCGACGGCACTGGCACTGGGTCCCTCATAGTACAATGAAGTGTCTCTGGCGGTGGTGGCGCGCACCCAACGTCAGACACACCGTTGTAACATGAGGAGCCCTGGGCTTGTACCACCGGCCAGGAGAGAGTGTCCCCCCAAGGTCAAACAGTGCTCTACCACTTGCAAAATTATCTGTCGCTGCTCCACCACTGTTTAGTCTATGCGCTGAAATCCTTCCATGCCTGGCACAGACAATAACAATTTGTTGACATGTATGATGCTAGTTAAAATAGTCAGGGGCCCTGTCCTACATTTACACCAGTAAATACTTTGCGCCAAATTACAATGTCTGAAAGTCAGCATAGGAGCACACCCCTGTACCTAAGTATGCCACCCTTTTTTTTTTTTTGGGTTTTGTTTTTGTTTGGGATACATTAACATCAATTTAGTTTTTGGGACTCAGAGTACTTACAGTGTCAGACACTCCTTCCAATTGTCCTCCGCTGACCACACCAATGCTGCCTGTGTACCCCTGCCACCTAATGGAAGCTGCATAGAGCCTATTTTATTATTTTAGGCCTAGGAATTCTGTCTGCGGTCCCTCCTTCCAATTGTCCTACGTTGACCACACCAATGCTGCCTGTGTACCCCTGCCACCTAATGGAAGCTGCATAGAGCCTATTTTATTATTTTAGGCCTAGGAAGTCTGTGCGCGGTCCCTCCTTCAAATTGTCCTCCACTGACCACACCAATGCTGCCTGTGTACCCTTGCCACCTAATGGAAGCTGCATAGAGCATATTTTATTATTTTAGGCCTAGGAATTCTGTCTGCGGTCCCTCCTTCCAATTGTCCTACGTTGACCACACCAATGCTGCCTGTGTACCCCTGCCACCTAATGGAAGCTGCATAGAGCCTATTTTATTATTTTAGGCCTAGGAATTCTGTCTGCGGTCCCTCCTTCCAATTGTCCTACGTTGACCACACCAATGCTGCCTGTGTACCCCTGCCACATAATGGAAGCTGCATAGAGCCTATTTTATTATTTTAGGCCTAGGAATTCTGTCTGCGGTCCCTCCTTCCAATTGTCCTACGTTGACCACACCAATGCTGCCTGTGTACCCCTGAAACTAATTTAAAAATGCATAGAGCCAACTTTTTAAGTTAACACATACTACCTTTGTCTGTCTGCGGCGCCACTCAATCACGCTGTCCTCCACTGAAAAAGCTGAACTTCAACCTTCAGGCTCTCATTAAGTATTTTTTAATGTCACACTGCAGTTGGCCTACTACTTTGGTTGGGTCCTAGTAACAGTGTCTGCCGCTCCTTGGTGTTCTCCTCCTCCTTGGTGTTCTCCTCCAGGTTTCCTTGTCTGAGCTTCAACCTTCAGGCTCTCATTAAGTATTTTTTAATGTCACACTGCAGTTGGCCTACTACTTTGGTTGGGTCCTAGTAACGGTGTCTGCCGCTCCTTGGTGTTCTCCTCCTCCTTGGTGTTCTCCTCCAGGTTTCCTTGTCTGAGCTTCAACCTTCAGGCTCTCATTAAGTATTTTTTAATGTCACACTGCAGTTGGCCTACTACTTTGGTTGGGGCCTAGTAACGGTGTCTGACGCTCCTTGGTGTTCTCCTCCTCCTTGGTGTTCTCCTCCAGGTTTCCTTGTCTGAGCTTCAACCTTCAGGCTCTCATTAAGTATTTTTTAATGTCACACTGCAGTTGGCCTACTACTTTGGTTGGGGCCTACTACGGTGTGTGCCGCTCCCTGGTGTTGTCCTCCACTGCATAAAGCTGAGCTTCAGTCTTTAGGCTTTCGGCCTATAGTAGCAGATATTAAACTGCATTTGGCCTTCAACTTTGGTTGGGCCCTACTAACGGTGTGTGCCGCTCCCTGGTGTTGTCCTCCACTGTATAAAGCTGAGCTTCAGTCTTTAGGCTTTCGGCCTATAGTAGCAGATATTAAACTGCATTTGGCCTTCAACTTTGGTTGGGCCCTACTAACGGTGTGTGCCGCTCCCTGGTGTTGTCCTCCACTGTATAAAGCTGAGCTTCAGTCTTTAGGCCTTCGGCCTATAGTAGCAGATATTAAACTGCATTTGGCCTTCAACTTTGGTTGGGCCCTACTAACGGTGTGTGCCACTCCCTGGTGTTGTCCTCCACTGTATAAAGCTGAGCTTCAGTCTTTAGGCTTTCGGCCTATAGTAGCAGATATTAAACTGCATTTGGCCTTCAACTTTGGTTGGGCCCTACTAACGGTGTGTGCCGCTCCCTGGTGTTGTCCTCCACTGTATAAAGCTGAGGTTCAGTCTTTAGGCTTTCGGCCTATAGTAGCAGATATTAAACTGCATTTGGCCTACTAGTGTGGTTGGGCCCTTAAAACGGTGTCTGCTGCTCCTGGGTTTGCTCCTCCACTGAGCAAAACAATGCCGCCTGTTTAGTCCTGTTACCAATTTTGAACTGCATTTAGCCTACTTTATTCTTTGGCCCTATATCTGTGTTTCCTCCTCATCCTGCCCATTGCCCAGCCACTGCTAGATGAGTCTGCTGGTACATTGATCCAGACCACTACATTCCCCTTGCACTCTACACAGCCAGAATCTGACCCTGCTGAAAGTAAGGTTCCCCTTCCCGCATGCTATACCACCTTACATAGGGACAAAGAGGAAGGTGCAGATGAAAGTGCAGGTTCCTTCATCAGGTGGGGGGGCATACTCGTTGGTGACGTCACTGGCACAGGGCCCCTCAGAGTATGCAAAAGTGTCGCTGCTGGTGGGAGGCGCCCCCGCCGTGCAAACACACCGCTGTACTTTGAGGGGCCCTGTGCCAGTGCCAATGCCAACGAGTGGGCCCCCCCTGCTTGCTCAGGATCACAGCACTTGCAAACTTGACATACTTACCTCTAACTGCTCCACCGCCGTGAAGTAGTCCACGTTTCCTGGGCCCACTAAAAACTTGAACCAGCCCTACTCCCCACAACTTTAGCCAAATGACCCCCAATTTCCAATGCCTATCTATTATTATAAAGTAAATTAAGATTGACAAGCTTCAGTAACAAGAATGGATGTTTTTGCCATTAAAATGGGCACTGTAGGTGTTTTCCTGGCCTCCACTCACTGCCGACTATGCTTCCCCATTGACTTGCATTAGGTTTCATGTTTCGGTCGATCCCCGACTTTTCGCGATAATCGGCCGACTTCACTCGACTCGACTTTTGACAAAGTCGGTTTTCGCAAAACCCGACTCGACCCCAAAAAAGTAAAAGTCGCTCAACCCTACTGTGAACTATTGGACTCCTACTAGCAAGAACTGTGCACACGTATGAGCAAGTGTTGCTGGACGTCATTATTTAAATACTGTGTGCACTAAACCTTATTATTGGACTTCCTCGTTCAAGTGTCTTGTTTGCTCCCACATAATTTCCTTGCTGGACTGGTTCACATTAGCGGTCGAGCCCCGCTACTCAGTTTGCTGTGATTTTCTATATAGAGCTGAGGACCTCGTTACTATTGCAGAAATTTCTGTACTATGTTTTGTTTGCTATCCTGTTGGCTATTTTCTATATAGAGCTGAGGCTCTCATTACAACTGTAGAAATATCTGTCAGTTCTGTTTACATTTTTGTTTGTGTGTAAATACATCTTTTGCTGCAACTTTGTTCTCAGACTGGCTTTATCCCATGCTATCAGATTCCGTAGTATCCATATAATTATTACACCTACTGCTGCTAGCACCTTGTTAGGCCATCTAGGACACTTAGGACAATTGATCAAGAAGTGGTCAGACTGGCCACAGTAGAAACATAGACTGTCACGAAGGCGATGCTCCCGGCGCTCATTGATCTCGCGCCTCTGAATGGAATCAATTTGCATGGGCACCTCTTCCACCTCCTGAGATGTTTTACCTGCAGGCTCTTTGGAAGGAAAGGAAAAGTTAGAAATACGGTTATATGCAGCAAACTTCTCCTGCCTACGCTCAGAAAGGCGAATGTCTATGCGCACACAATGCTGTATAAATGTCTCTAGCTTTTGTGGTGACTCTGAGCGAGCTAGTTCATCTTTTACAATACTAGACAGACCTCTTTTAAAAATAGGCAATTGTGTATAACTGTCCCAATTGGTATCTACCGCTAATCTCCTGAATTCAGTAGCATACTCAATAACAGAACGTTTAGCCTGGCGTAAAGACAATAAAGCAGATTCAGCATTTGCACGGCGATTAGGATCATCAAACATTAATGTCATAGTGGCCAAGAAATCATCCAAGTTATTTAACCGTGGGTCACGAGACTCAATCATCGGATTCACCCAGGCGAGCGCTCGTGTGGTCAGCAGCATTATTACACACAATACTTTGGATCTATCATTAGGAAAACGGTCAGCATGCACATCAAAATATAACATACATTGATTCACAAAGCCACAAAATTTGTCGCGATCACCATTAAATCTGAATGGGGGCAACTTAGGTGGGCTAGATGGTGGCGGTTGCCCAGAGGGTAACGTCGCTTGTGCAGCTATTTGCGTGCTTATGTCCTGAAAAGCCCGTCCATACTGGGACTCTATGCCAGCAAGTTTGTTTTCCTGGGCTGCCATGCAGGTGCTTAAGTCCTGCAAAGTCTGTCCAAACACTTGTTGATTGTGTTCAAAGCTTCCAAACTTCTTTTGCAGACCTTCCACATCTTTCTGCAGTGATCTAATTATGGAAAACACCTGCGCTAATCTGCTCTCTGCAGTCATTGTTCCAGCAGTCTCCTCTTTTGAGGCTAGAGTATCCTGTAATAATTATAGGGGATAACTCAGGAGACTCTTTGCGTGGAACAAGACAACTACAGGACACAGTTTTATAAGTGGTAAAGTCTATATTATCACACGGTGATTCAAACAGGTGCAGAGAGAAACTCATCTCCACAACACTTGGTGTAAATATTAAACGCAGCTTAGCAGTCTATAGGAAACTTCAGAGGAAAATGCAATCACGCAGAATGTCTATGAAGCACAATTATTCTTGAGGATACTTGACGAGAATAAGTCCATGCTTAGTCCAAGCACAGATAGATATGCTTATAAGGCAGTTCAAATAATATCTTAGCTCAACCAGAGAGGCCTGGGTAATAGTCTCAGGTTTTTGCAGAGCAGCAACAGCTTACATGTCCAGCAAATGCAGATGGAAGTAAACACGAGCAGCAGATGAAGGAGGATTACTGGAAACTGGTGTATGCAGCAGGAACTCAGAGCAGAGTAGCAGGATCACCACACAGGATCACAGGAGCAGGTATATAGCCAGGGAGTCACCAGGGTCAGGAGTTGCATGCAAGGCAGAATACTCTAGCACAGACTGAAGGATGGGGTGGAGTTTTATAGCAGGAAGACACAGTGCACATGAGACCAAAGACTCCATCTTGGAAAAGGGCAGTAATGCACAAAAGGTAATAAAAAATGTCCTGACACCGTGCCTCCTGGGTATATAGTCGGGGAGCTAACGTGGAATTAACTGTCCTGCCAGTCTCTGAAGCAAGGCTTGGAGACGATTGCTCTCTCGGTGTTCCGGCTACCAGATTCTGCGCCTCAGAAGGAGGCAGCCTTTTGCAGGGCAGAACTCCCTCTGGATTCTTCTCCTTGTGCTATGACTTCGTTTCTCACCCGCTACAATACAATTCTCTGTCGTGTCCTTCCTTAGGATGCTGCCACACGTGGGGCAGGCGCAGCTCCGTGGCCCTCTGTCTAGGCCTCTGACAGGATCCCACCCCTGTCAGGGACCTCTCTGTCTGCAGCTCTGATGTTCCTCCTTCCCTTCTGTCTGCCTGACAGGATGCTGCCTGGGTGAAGCCCAGTCAGGTTCTGACTAACTTTTTATCCAGCCCACCAGTTTTACCTAATTGTGAGGAGTGCCCTAATAGATAGGAGTGTAGCTCCCCCTGGTGGACTGGAGTGTGAAGTGTGGTGTATGGTTTGTGATACCTGGTAGGAAGATCTCCTTTATTGCCTTCAGACGTAACATCACTCCCCCTGGTGGAAGAACAATATTACTGCAACGACCAGGACTCTGGGGCGCTGCACAAACTCCATAGTTCCTGATAATGACATAAGTACGCCATTTTTTCGAATAATATTGGGCCATCAAAAGATTAAAAAAACTCCTTATACTGATCTCTCCGCTCACCTCTTCGGCTTCTCACCATCACCAGTCCAGTCTTTGCTGTATCTTCTTATTACAACCACCACTCATGCTAAAACTTTAAGGACAGTTTTGCGCATGTGCACATAAGGTAACGGCGCGTGTCTTTACATAATGAATTTTTTCACTTACACAGGACCCTCCTGTGGATTTCAGTAGTGGTGATAAGAACATGCAAGACAAGTGATGGTCAGAAACAGCAGAGGAGTGTGTTGAGGTGAGTATAAGGTGTTTTTTTATTTTTACCATTTTATGAATATTATGCTCTGTGGTCCAGAAAGACCCCAGAGCTTAATAACGGATATTCAATTTGCAGATAATAACTTCAGTGCCAATCAAGTTTCCCAGGAAATTCTGCTGAAATAAATTAATTTGAATTCTACATGATCCATGCATCTCAAATATTAACATTATTTTAGTAAGTCATATTAAATTACCTTTACAAACTAACAAAAAAACTCTATGGACTCTATGGATAGCTATAAGTATTAACCGTTTCAATGATCATTATCTACAAAACCCTTGAAATGTTATTTTCAGAATAAAAAGGTCATTTCCAGTTTACCAATTCAGTGCATTCATTAAATCCCTTTCCGACGTGGTTCGTAATAATATGTCCCTGCACCTTGGTACTTATTGATGTAGGAATGACTATTACGTCCATGCGATTGTGCACGCACAAAGGCTGTGCGCGTGCAATCACCGCTGGGTATCAGCTGATTCTGGCAGCTGACACCCGACACTAAGTGCCTGGAGTGGTTACGCACCACTCCTGGCATTTTAAACCCCGCGGAGTCATCGTGGGGCCCTGATGGTTGCCATGGTGACCCGATGCCATCATGATGACATCCAGGTCACCAGAGCTAGTAAAGTTGCTAGATCATGCTCAGAGCTGAAAGTTTGCATAGCACATGGATGCTGCTGCATCCCCATGCTATACAAGCGATCAGCCTGCAAAAAATGATTATCCCAATAGAGGCACAAAGTAAAAAAGTAAAATAAAAGAAAAAAATGTTTTTAAATAATTGTAAAAATATATTTTTTAAATGTAAAAAAAATAAAAACATATTGTGCCCATAAACAAATATTAGCATGAAAAAAACTAAACAATAAAAGTACACATATTTGGTATCTCCACGTCCGGAACGACCCGACCTATAAAACTGTCCCACCAGTTAACCCCTTTAGTGAGCACTAGTGATGGATAAGCACTAAAATGCTGGGGTGCTTGTTGCTCGGGTTGAGCAACTTGGAATACTTGTTTACTCGACCCGAGTAACAAGCCCAATGTAAGTCTATGGGAAACACGAGACTTTTTGCCGCAATCCCCCCAGGGATCCTTTTAGGGTCTAAAAACATCAGAAATCAATGGGAACAGTGCTCAAATGACACGCGAACATCATGGGGAAGAATCCTGGAAGCATTTCTGACTCCTAGGTTACAGCTGTGACCAATGTTGTCAGAGTGCGATGCCACTTTTACAGGCTCACACTAAAACATACAAAAATGAAACCAAAATGGATTTTCCTGGTAAATATGTTAAAGAACATCATTTCCAGGGTAATAATTTGTATGTAAGGCAAAATAAAGACCCCCCCAAAAAAATGTACCTCCACCACTTTGGTATGTTCACACGTAGCGTTTTTTATGCATTTTTCAATTTTAGCATTCCTTTCAACCAATGCAAATGCATTCACTTGGAAATGTCATTGTAACATTTAACAACCTTAGCTGGCCATGTGGTGTGTGTGTGACACATTTGCAACACCTGCTAGGGCTGTGGGGTACTCGGAACCGGATTGGATGGTTCTTAAAGGGGTGGTCACAGCAGCAGTCACCCAGTGTGTGGCCGTGGATGTGCAATTAAAAGGGGTGGATGATTGAAAGGAATAAAGTTTATATAGGAAAAGGGGATTATTCGTGATGCCACCTGTGGTACTCAGCCAGGGATGGCCGACGCTGCTTAAAGGGACCGCTGGGGACGATGGTGATGCAGCTGGGATGGTTCTGCTCCACAGGTGGAGCAGAGCCCCAGGGCTACCAGAACAGTTTATCAGGAATGGTGGACGTTGGAGTGCAGGAATGAGGGTGCAGGTATAACTAGTGGACTCAAGGGTTGCAGTTACCATTATCTTTAATCCTAAGTTGCAGGTGCAGTCCAGGGCACAAGTCACAGCTGGTGATGGAGATCTGGGCAGCCTGGAAGCAATTCAGGATCCTCCTAGCCTGGTGAGGTTGGAGGCCTCCCTGCTGTGCTGTTCTCTGGGTGCTTGGTGCTTTTAGTTCTCCTCAAGTCACTCTCTGTCTGTCCACTAAGTGAAACACTACCCACATGGCAGGCAGCTTAAGCCTGTTAAAGGTGTCACTCCCTTGTGGTGACTCCGAGCTCTCGTATGCTGCTGTGCCTTCGAGTGTCCAATGGGACCAGGAGACCTGCAATCTTCTGTCCTCCGGATTTGGTTGCGGGACCTGCAGTTCCCATACAACCATGGACTCTGGTGTCCAATCTTCGGCGCTCAGTCCTGGTGTGAGCTCAGTCGCAGATCCTATCCCACAGATTCTCCTCACTTGCCTCTTCCTCCTTCACTGTCTGCTCTCTCACACACTAACACACACTAACTCACCCTCCAGACCAGAACTTATAGGGAAGTTTCCCTGAAAACCAGGTTAGAGCTCCCCCTTCTGGTCTGGAATAGGAAAGGTGTTGCATGTTGACTGTATTACCTGCTAAGGGGATCCCTCTTGCTTCCAGGCATGGCATCACCCCCCTGAGGAATGCAATGCCACTGTGGCAACCGGACTCCTGAGGTACAACACATCATCAGGCGGGACTCTTAAAGTCACAAAACCTATTTTTATAGTGGCATCAGACGGCATTAATATTCTTAAAGGGCCATTATTATACAGTGGGTCTCCTATACTGTTATTGCCTATGCAGTGAGTGGCTGGGCTGCCAAAAATTAAGACGCACCATAATACCTCTTTCACGAGATGTACAGGAGGGACTCCTGAAAAAATGTTCCAATTATAGGAAAGTGGGTCTCTCATAGTGTTTGCCTATGCATTGAATATAAGGCCTGCCCTTCTGCCCTTCCCCATAGTTACAGGCACCCCAAAAAGCCTTTGAACCCACATACTGGATGGCCACAGGAAAACCAAGTTCATATAATTCATTTGGTACTGCCATACTGTTTGCCTATGCATTGAATGCAAGGCCTGCCCTAAACCGAAGTTACACGCACCCCAATAAGCCTTTGACCTCACGTACTGGATGGCCAAAGGAAAACCTAGTTCAGATTATTAATTTGTTACTGCCATACTGTTTGCCTATGCATTTAATGCAAGGCCTGCCCAGCACCAAATTCACACACACCCCAATGAGCCTTGAAAGAGACGTAGAGGTGGGCCTCCTGAAAACATTCCCATTATCAGGAAGTGGGTTTCCCATAGTGTTTGCCTATGCAGTGGATGCAAGGCCTGCAAAAAATTAGGAGGCACTCCAATGCCCAATGCCCTTGAAAGAGATGTGGAGGAGGGCCTAATAAAAAAATGTTCCTATTATAATGGAGCGGGACTCCTATACTTGTAATGCCCATACACTAAGTGTATGGGCTTACAAACATTTCCCCCCTGGGGGTTCCCCTTTTTTTTTTCAAATTTGTTTTTAAGAGCATCATAAATACCCTTGCCAAAAATAGAGTGACTTGTTGCATCACGGAATACGTTCGCCCTGGTGTTCTAGTGGTGGTGGATGATGGAGGAAGAGGAGAAGGAGGAGGATAACACTATATAGCCAAAATCAGGAAGCGTATACCCATGTGTGGGTGTGAAGAGGTGCATGGGAATACACCTCCTAAAAAAGACTCTGTATTGGAGGTTATATTTCGCTGTCATTTGGTGGTGTACAGAAGTCTGGCCAAATCCAGCCCTTGTTCATTATTATGAGTCAGCCTGTCAGCATTTTCAGTTGACAGGCGGATGTGCTTATCAGTTATAAATCCACCAGCGGCACTAAAAACCTGCTCTGACAAAACACTTGTGGCAGGCAGGCCAGGACCTCCAAGGCGTAGAGAGCCAGTTCATGCCACGAGTCAAGCTTGGATACCCAATAATTAAAAGGCACAGAGGAATCACAGAGGATGTTGGTGCGGTCAGCAAGGTACTCCCTCAGCATCTTCCCAAACATTGCACTCCTTGTGGGCAAGGGCGATGAGAGGGTCTGAGAAAACTCTCCCAGAACTTTTCCAGTGTTCCCCTGCCTCTGCTGGATTGGAGTTGTGTCTCTCGTGCCTGAACTTCTTGGTTGTCCAGCGAACTATGACGTCTGCCACCATCCTTCTCAGATGGGAATTTTTTTAGTAATTCCTCTGCTACTGCACAATTTAGTACACCTGTCTGCCTCTGGAAGAAGAGATTGAAAGTTCTCCTTGTAGCATGGGTCTAGAAGTGTCACCAACCAGTAATGAGTATCACTGAAAATTTTCATAATGCGAGGGTCACGGGAAAGGCAGCACAACATAAAGTCAGACATGCATGCCAGACTGCTAACAGACAGCACTTCCATGTCCTCACCAACAGGACAGCTGACCATGCTGTCCTCCTCCTCCTCCCTGTCCTCAGGCCATCCACGCTGAACAGATGGTATGACAGTTGTGCTTGTAGTACCATCTGTAGTGCATGAAAATAGCTCCTGTTCTTCCACCCCCTTCTCTTCCTCCTTGTCTACCAATTCATGTTGGGATGACATGAGGCTGGGCTGTGTGTAATCATCCTGTACGGTTCCTTGCTCCATGTCCTTGTGCTCCACCTGCAATGCATCCTCTTTCATTGTGTGCAGAGAGCTTTTCAGAATGCAGAGGAGCGGGATGGTGATGCTACTTATGGTGTCATCGTCGCTCACCATCTTGGTGGAGTCCTCAAAGTTTTGTAGGATGGTACATATGTCTGACATCCATGTCCACTCCTGAGGTCTTATGTGTGGAGTCTGAACTGAATAACGACGGCCTTGTGGATGCTGGTAGTCAACAACTTCCCTCTTCTGCCCTCTTCCAACATGTGGGGACATCACACACCAGTCGGTGATCCGGAAGCTGCAAATGCAGCTGAAGCACGGCAAGGGTGGCTGAAGCTGTAGCTGACTTTCTAAAATGGGCACACAGGTGGCATACTTTTACAAGCAGATCCGGCAGCTCTGGGTAGCTTTTAAGAAACCGTTAAATGATGAGGTAAAGCACATGGGCCATGAATGGTACGTATGTGAGCTGACCTTGCCTCAGAGCCACCACCAAGTTCCAGCCATTGTCACACACTACCATGCCTGGCTGTATTTTCAGCGGTGTCAGCCACAAATGTGACTACTTTTTCAGAGCTGTCCACAACGCTTCAGCATTGTGCGGTTTGTCACCTAAGCAGATTAGCTTCAGCACAGCCTGTTTCCGCTTGGCTGGGGCAGTACTGCAGTGCTTCCACCTTGTGACTGATGTGCTCATTTCAGAGATGGAGGCTGAAGAGGAGGAGGTACAGGAGCTGTAGACTGTGGGGACAACCAGGATTGACGTAGGGCCCTCAATCCTCGGCATCAGGAGGATGTGTTCCATCCTAAGGTCCAACTGAGTCCCGGCTTCCACTATGTTAACCCAGTGTGCCATCAGTGAGATGTACCATCCCTGCCCACAAGCACTTGTCCACGTGTCCGTGGTTAGGTGGACTTTCCCAGTAACAGCATTGTTGAGGGCATGGGTAATGTTGTGGGACACGTGCTGGTGTAATGCAGGTTGCAGAAAGCTTCTGTCTGCACGAGAAATATGTGAATTTAGTACTGTGGCCTGTGGGGCGTTGGCTGTGTATTTCCGCTTGTGTTCCAATCACTGAGGTTTGGACAACTGAAGGCTGCGCTGGGACAAGGACATGGACGTGCTTGATGATGGTGCTAGTTGTCTGAGGGCAACGACAAGTGCAGGGTACGAGGTATCTTCGCATGCACGGTGGGCAGGGGATTGGCTTGAACGCACAACAGTGGAAGAAGCAGTGGTGTCACTCGCAGACACTGTTTCTGGAGCCTCGGGCTTGGCCCTCAAAGTCGGGTGCTTTTCTGCCATGTTCCTGATCATGCTGGTGGTGGTCAAGCTGGTAGTTTTGCTACCCCTGCTGTTGCGGGCATGGCAGGTGCTGCAAATGGCCTGCTTGGAGTTATCGGCAGAGTATTTAAAAAAACAGACTCAGGAAGACCTAAGAGTTGGAATGGCAACTTCCATCATGTTGGTGTTCCAGGGAATGGATGCACGTTTTCTGTCTATGGCCACCACCCTGCATCTTGCTGCCTGTTGGGGTGCTATGCCTCCTTCCCCATGTGTGCTGATGTCCTCACTCTGCATGTTTTCCTGCCAGGTTGAGTCAGGTAGGATCAGTTACTATATCATCCACCACCTCGTCTTCCACACCCGCACCGTGCTCCTCCTCCTGACTTTCTGGCAATTGTGTCTCATCATCGTCCACCTCTTGTGACACTTTCCCAACGTCGCCTTCGACAGGCTGCTCAAATATTTGGGCATCGCTACATGCGATCTCATCTTGCCCCGCTTCAAGTGGACCGGCCGAGAGTCCCAAATCTATAAATGGAATAGTGAACAGCTCTTCGGAGTGTCCAAAATTGGGATCAGTTGTCTCAGGGCACTCTCCATGGTTTTGATGAGGAGGATCAGGGTGACTAATATGTGGTCCAAACTCACGGCTACTCAGACTTCACCGTGTGGAAGACGTGGTGGTGGTGGCAAAGTGACTGGAAGCATTATCCGCTATCCAACCAACAACCTTTTGACACTGCTTTGGGTTCAATAGTGGTGTGCTGCAGTCCCCTAGTAATTGGGACAGGAAGGTCCAGCGAGAAGATGTGGGTGTTTGTTGTGGCACACTTTCAGCTTGCCCATGGCCTCGGCCTCTGCATGCACCATCAGCATCATGTCCATTTCCCCGTCCCTTGCCATGCGCCTTGCCCATTTTAAATGGACTACTAAAATATTTTAAACATTCACTACAAATGGCTGAATTTGGAGCAAACTTATATGTGATTAGTGTGCGTAAAAACCACAGTTTAACCCCTTCCTGACATCCGACGTACTATCCCGTCGAGGTGGGGTGGGCCCCCATGACCGCCGACGGGATAGTACGTCATAGCCGATCGGCCGCGCTCACGGGGGGAGCGCGGCCGATCGCGGCCGGGTGTCGGCTGCATATCGCAGCTGACATCCGGCACTATGTGCCAGGAGCGGTCACGGACCGCTCCTGGCACATTAACCCCCGGCACACCGCGATCAAACATGATCGCGATGTGCCGGCGGTGCAGGGAAGCATCGCGCAGGGAGGGGGCTCCCTGCGGGCTTCCCTGAGCCCCCCGCAGCAACGCGATGTGATCGCGTTGCTGCGAGGGTCTTACCTCCCTCCCAGCCTGCTCCAGACCCGGATCCAAGATGGCCGCGGATCCGGGTCCTGCAGGGAGGGAGGTGGCTTCACAGACGCCTGCTCAGAGCAGGCACTGTGAAGCAGCCTGCACCTCTCGCAGATCGGTGATCTGTCAGAGTGCTATGCAAACTGACAGATCACCGATCTGTATTGTCCCCCCCTGGGGCAAAGTAAAAAAGTAAAAAAAAAAATTTCCAAATGTGTAAAAAAAAATTAAAAAAAATATTCCAAAATAATGAAAAAAAAAAAAAAATATTATTCCCATAAATACATTTCTTTATCTAAATAAAAAAAAAAACAATAAAAGTACACATGTTTAGTATCGCCGCGTCCGTAACGACCCCACCTATAAAACTGCCCCACTAGTTAACCCCTTCAGTAAACACCGTAAGAAAAAAAAAAAAAAACGAGGCAAAAAACAACGCTTTATTACCATACCGCCGAACAAAAAGTGGAATAACACGCGATCAAAAAGACATATATAAATAACCATGGTACCACTGAAAACGTCATCTTGTCCTGCAAAAAACAAGCCGCCACACAGCATCATCAGCAAAAAAATAAAAAAGTTATAGTCCTGAGAATAAAGCGATACCAAAATAATTATTTTTTCTATAAAATAGTTTTTATCGTATAAAAGCGCCAAAACATAAAAAAATGATATAAATGAGATATCGCTGTAATCGTACTGACCCGAAGAATAAAACTGCTTTATCAATTTTACCAAACGCGGAACGGTATAAACGCCTCTCCCAAAAGAAATTCAGGAATTGCTGGTTTTTTGTCATTCTGCCTCACAAAAATCGGAATAAAAAGCGATCAAAAACGGTCACGTGTCCGAAAATGTTACCAATAAAAACGTCAACTCGTCCCGCAAAAAACAAGACCTCACATGACTCTGTGGAGCAAAATGTGGAAAAATTATAGCTCTCAAAATGTGGAGACGCAAAAACTTTTTTGCTATAAAAAGCGTCGCTGGTTTCACACTTGCGTTTTTGTCTGCAGCGTTTTTTGCACAAAAAAACGCATGCGTTTTTTCCCTATATTTAACATTGAAAACGCATGCGTTTTTTTTGTACACGTTTGGTCGCGTTTTCAAACGCATGCGGTTTTTTTCTGCATGCGTTAATTTTCAGAAATACAACCTGCAGTATTTTCTTGCGTTTTTAAGCACATGCGTTTGTTTGCGTTAAAAACGCATGCATTTTTATCGAAAAAAAAACAGAAAACACACTGAAAAGCCACCCACCACCATCAAGGTGATAAAGGGATCCAAACCCTAACCCTAACTCTACCCCTAACCTCACCCCTAACCGTTTAATGAACATTTTCTGACAGTCATAGTGCCACGTATTTCAGTGCCACGTATTTCAGTGCCACGTATTTCAGTGCCACGTATTTCAGTGCCACGTATTTCAGGGCAACGTATCACATATTTCAGTGCCACGTGTTTCAGTGCCACGTATTTCAGTGCCACGTATCAGGTATTTCAGTGCCACATATTTTAGTACCACGTATTTCAGTTGCACGTGTTTCAGTGCCACGTATTTCAGTGCCACGTATTTCAGTGCCACGTATTTCAGTGCCACGTATTTCAGTGCCATGTATCACGTATTTCAGTGCCACGTGTTTCAGTGCCACGTATTTAAGTGCCACGTATCACATATTTCAGTGCCACGTATTTCAGTGCCACGTATTTCAGTGCCACGTATTTCAGTGCCACGTATTTAAGTGCCACGTATCACATATTTCAGTGCCACGTATTTCAGTGCCACGTATTTCAGTGCCACGTATCACGTATTTCAGTGCCACGTGTTTCAGTGCCACGTGTTTCAGTGCCACATATTTAAGTGCCATGTATCACATATTTCAGTGCCACGTATTTAAGTGCCACGTATTTAAGTGCCACGTATTTCAGTGCCACGTATTTCAGTGCCACGTATTTCAGTGCCACGAATTTAAGTGCCACGAATTTAAGTGCCACGTATTTCAGTGCCACGTATTTCAGTGCCACGTATTTCAGTGCCACGTATTTCAGTGCCACGTATTTCAGTGCCACGTATTTCAGTCACGTTTAGGGTTAGGGGTAGGGGTAGGGTTAGGGTTAGGGCTAGGGTTGGAGGTAAAGTTAGGGTTGGGGCTAAAGTTAGGGTTGGGGCTAAAGTTAAGGTTGGGGCTAAAGTTAGGGTTAGGGTTTGGATTACATTTACGTTTGGATTAGGGTTGGGATTAGAATTATGGGTGTGTCAGGGCTAGGGGTGTGGTTAGGGTTACCGTTGGGATTAGGGTTAGGGGTGTGTTTGGGTTAGGGTTTCAGGTAGAATTGGGGAGTTTCCACTGTCCAGGCACATCAGGGGCTCTCCAAGCGCGACATGGCGTCCAATCTCAATTCCAGCCAATTCTGCGTTGAAAAAGTAAAACAGTGCTCCTTCCCTTCCGAGCTCTCCCGTGCGCCAAAAAGGGGTTTACCCCAACATATGTGTTATCAGCGTACTCGGGACAAATTGAACAACAACTTCTGGGGTCCAAGCTCTCTTGTTATCCTTAGGAAAATAAAAATTTGGGGGGCTAAAAATCATTTTTGTGGGAAAAAAAAGATGTTTTATTTTCACGGATTTGCGCTATAAACTGTAGTGAAACACTTGGGGGTTCAAAGTTCTCAAAACACATCTAGATAAGTTCCTTGGGAGGTCTAGTTTCCAATATGGGGTCACTTGTGGGGGGTTTGTACTGTTTGGGTACATCAGGGGCTCTGCAAATGCAACGTGACGGCTGCTGACCAATCCATTTAAGTCTGCATTCCAAATGGCGCTCCTTCCCTTCCGAGCTCTGTCATGCGCCCAAACAGTGGTTCCCCCCCACATATGGGGTATCAGCGTACTCAGGACAAATTGGAAAACAAATTTTGGGGTCCAATTTATTCTGTTACCCTTGTAAAAATACAAAGCTGGGGGCTAAAAAATCATTTTTGAGAAAAAAAAAAAAAATTATTTTCACGGCTCTGCGTTATAATCTGTAGTGAAACACTTGGGGGTTCAAAGCTCTCAAAACACATCTAGATAAGTTCCTTAGGGGGTCTACTTTCCAAAATGGTGTCACTTGTAGGGAGTTTCAATGTTTAGGCACATCAGGGGCTCTCCAAACGCAACATGGCGTCCCATCTCAATTCCAGTCAATTTTGCATTGAAAAGTCAAATGGCGCTCCTTCCCTTCCAAGCTCTGCCATGCGCCAAAACAATGGTTTACACCCACATATGGGGTATCAGCGTACTCAGGACAAATTGCACAACATTTTTTGGGGTCCAATTTCTTCTCTTACCCTTGGGAAAATAAAAAATTGGGGGCGAAAAGATCATTTGTGTGAAAAAATATGATTTTTTATTTTTACGGCTCTGCATTATAAACTTCTGTGAAGCACTTGGTGGGTCAAAGTGCTCACCACACATCTAGATAAGTTCCTTAGGGGGTCTACTTTCCAAAATGGTGTCACTTGTAGGGAGTTTCAATGTTTAGGCACATCAGGAGCTCTCCAAACGCAACATGGCGTCCCATCTCAATTCCAGTCAATTTTGCATTGAAAAGTCAAATGGCGCTCCTTCCCTTCCAAGCTCTGCCATGCGCCCAAACAATGGTTTACACCCACATATGGGGTATCAGCGTACTCAGGACAAATTGCACAACATTTTTTGCGGTCCAATTTCTTCTCTTACCCTTGGGAAAATAAAAAATTGGGGGCGAAAAGATCATTTTTGTGAAAAAATATGATTTTTTATTTTTACGGCTCTGCATTATAAACTTCTGTGAAGCACTTGGTGGGTCAAAGTGCTCACCACACATCTAGATAAGTTCCTTAGGGGGTCTACTTTCCAAAATGGTGTCACTTGTAGGGAGTTTCAATGTTTAGGCACATCAGGGGCTCTCCAAACGCAACATGGCGTCCCATCTCAATTCCAGTCAATTTTGCATTGAAAAGTCAAATGGCGCTCCTTCCCTTCCAAGCTCTGCCATGCGCCCAAACAATGGTTTACACCCACATATGGGGTATCAGCATACTCAGGACAAATTGCACAACATTTTTTGGGGTCCAATTTCTTCTCTTACCCTTGGGAAAATAAAAAATTGGGGGCGAAAAGATCATTTTTGTGAAAAAATATGATTTTTTATTTTTACGGCTCTGCATTATAAACTTCTGTGAAGCACTTGGTGGGTCAAAGTGCTCACCACACATCTAGATAAGTTCCTTAGGGGGTCTACTTTCCAAAATGGTGTCACTTGTAGGGAGTTTCAATGTTTAGGCACATCAGGGGCTCTCCAAACGCAACATGGCGTCCCATCTCAATTCCAGTCAATTTTGCATTGAAAAGTCAAATGGCGCTCCTTCCCTTCCAAGCTCTGCCATGCGCCCAAACAATGGTTTACCCCCACATATGGGGTATCAGCGTACTCAGGACAAATTATACAACAACTTTGGGGGTCCATTTTCTCCTGTTACCCTTGGTAAAATAAAACAAATTGGAGCTGAAATAAATTTTGTGTGAAAAAAAGTTAAATGTTCATTTTTATTTAAACATTCCAAAAATTCCTGTGAAACACCTGAAGGGTTAATAAACTTCTTGAATGTGGTTTTGAGCACCTTGAGGGGTGCAGTTTTTAGAATGGTGTCACACTTGAGTATTTTCTATCATATAGACCCCTCAAAATGACTTCAAATGAGATGTGGTCCCTAAAAAAAAATGGTGTTGTAAAAATGAGAAATTGCTGGTCAACTTTTAACCCTTATAACTCCGTCACAAAAAAAAATTTTGGTTCCAAAATTGTACTGATGTAAAGTAGACATGTGGGAAATGTTACTTATTAAGTATTTTGCGTGACATATGTCTGTGATTTAAGGGCATAAAAATTCAAAGTTGAAAAATTGCAAAATTTTCATAATTTTCACCAAATTTCCATTTTTTTCACAAATAAACGCAAGTTATATCGAATAAATTTTACCACTAACATGAAGTACAATATGTCACGAGAAAACAATGTCAGAATCGCCAAGATCCGTCAAAGCGTTCCAGAGTTATAGCCTCATAAAGGGACAGTGGTCAGAATTGTAAAAATTGGCCCGGTCATTAACGTGCAAACCACCCTTGGGGGTGAAGGGGTTAAATTATCTGGACTGTAGGTAAAAAAGTGTTTAGTTTTCTTTTAAACTGTTGTTAATAACTAGGGTAAGACACAGGAAAACCAGTTCAAAAGAGCCCTCAAATGCCACAATTTTTATCCCACAGATAGATCTGTGTGTTTCTGACAGAGAAACCACAATGTTCAATATGTGGCCTGTATTTTTGTTTTTTTAACAGAAATATACTGTATTGAAGTAGGGTAACGTACTGCAAAAAAAGGTGAATGTAGGCCTGAAATGGCCAAATTTGTAGCCCACAGAGATGAGGCGTCTGATAGAGAAACCACAATGTTCAATATGTGGCCTGTATTTTTGTTTTTTTAACAGAAAAATACTATATAGAACTAGGGTAACACAGTGCAAAAAAGTGAATGTAGGCCTGAAATGCCCAAATTTGTAGCCCACAGATAGATCAGGCGTCTGACAAAGAAACCACAATGCTCAATATGTGACCTGTTTTTTTTTTTACCACAAAATACTATTTAGAACTAGGGTAACAGACAGCAAATACAGAGGAATGGAGGTCTGAAATGCCCACATTTGAAGCCCACAGATAGATCTGGCATCTGACAGAGAAACCACAATGCTCGAAAAGTGGTCTGTATTTTTTTTTTACAATAAACACTCTTTAGAACTAAGGTAACAGACAGAAAATACAGTAGAATAGAGGCCTGAAATGCCCAAATTTGTAGCACACAGATAGATCTGGCATCTGACAGATGTACCACAATGCTCAACATGTGGCCTGTATCTTTGTATTTTTTACCCCAAAATACTGTATACAACAAGGGTAACAGACAGCAAATACAGTGGAATGGAGGCCTAAAATGCCCAAATTTGTAGCCCACAAATTTATCTGACGTCTGACAGAGAAACCACAATTGTAATATTATTGTAGGAACTCAAGGATTCTCATAGCGTGGGGCAATGAACAGACAGAGACGGGTTTCTTTAGAGCAAATAGTGTATTTGTACAACAGCAATAACACCCAAAACAATATACTGATAACCCATATTGACTTGCAATGAAACAAGTCCTTGAGACCTATAAAGCAAATCAGCAGAGTTCTTAAAGCAGAGTCCTCAACAAATGTGATCAAAAGGTGAGTGTGACACACTAGTGACATGGCGCAGTTCAAACACTGGTGGTGCAGTAAGAGTCAAATCCAGGTATGTAGCAAACACAGGGAAGTCCAGAAACAAGTTCACATTTTAATCCCGGGTGCGGCATAAACACGGATAAGTCCAAAAACTAGTTCACAAGTTGATCCCAGATGCGGCGTGAACACGGGTGAGTCCAGAAACAGGTTCACATTAAAGTATTATTCTGGCGATGGTTCCAGCAGCTCTCACTGGGGAGAGTGAATGAAAGATAAAGTAACAACACACAGTTCAGAAACAGTTCTTACCAGGAGGAGTGAACCAAGGGTTAAGTTCTAAAGTCTACAGACTAATGATGATACAGAGAGTGTAGCTTACATACGCAGAGAATGTCCAGAGCCACGGGTAGAAGCACACTAAGAACAAAAGCAGCTGAGCTGGAAGGAAACGGAAGCATAATACTCCAGCAAGGAAGCCGACACCTTAATCAGGTTTTAAGCAAGCGAACAGGAAGTAGGGCACACAAAAACAGCAAACTCTATCTTAACAAAGGGCAAGAACATTCACAAGGTGACTTGAAAAACCCAGAATACTGACAACAATGCTTTATATATGGACTGTATCTTTGTATTTTTTACCCCAAAATACTGTATAGAATGAGGGTAACAGACAGCAAATGCAGAGGAATATAGGCCTGAAATGCCCAAATTTGTAGCCCACAGATAGATCAGACGTCTAGCAGAGAAACCACAATGCTCAAAAAGTGGCCTGTATTTTTTTTACACTAAATACTCATTACAACTAGGGTAACAGACAGCAAATACAGTGGATTGGAGGCCTGAAATGATCAAATTTGTAGCCCATGGATAGATCAGGGATCTGACAGAGGTACCACACTGTTCAATCTGTAGCCTGTATGTTTTACCCCAAAATACTGTATAGAATGAGGGTAACAGACAGCCAATACAATGTAATGGAGGTCTGAAATGCCCAAATTTGTAGCCCACAGATAAATCAGGGGTCTGACAGAGGTATAAAAACTTAATTCCAGCTCACCCAGTTGCTCTGTGCTCATCCACCTGGGGCTCAGACACCGGCCTCGCCCTGGCCTCACATCAAGGAAAATAGAAAAAATTGGAGTCCTGCTCAACAGGACTGGATTTTTCTTTTCTTTTTATTTTTCAAAAGAAAATATAGTGCATACAAAAGAACAATTTACATGGTGGACATGTAATCTCATATAATAAAGTCAGGTTCCCATACAGATGAAGACTTTATTCTAAGCGAGGATTGGCATTGTTAGGTCCAGGTGAACGAGAAATGCCTTGTCGTGGCTACCAGGTACACATGAATTGGCCAATTTATGCGGTAAACTTTCTCAATTTTTCATATTTCTAGTGCAGTAATGCAATTTTTCTGGATACCATTTTGAAGCATATACGATATTCCAATCTTTCTTGTAGGCAGTGCAGCAACCGAAAAAAATATGGCTATGTTAATGGAAAATAAAAAAGGGTTTTTTTTGCAAATAGGGTAAAATAAAAAGAAAATGATTGTGTTTATAAGGGAGTAAATCGGTAAACAGCCGCATGTGAAGCTTAATAGGGCTGCAGCTGTTATAGGCAGATGGCTGCTGTGTGACACCTGGTATGGTGTGGGCTCCGTACTCCTGATGAGACCACATGCCACCATCATTGGGTAAAAGCAACCTTCCAACTCACAATAAATGAATCATAACACCTGTATAATGCATATTCAAAATACCTGGTGCACTCATTTTTTGATCTTGCTCGCAGTATTCCTCTGATTTCTTGACTTGCTCTTCATGTATAGTTGCCAGGATTCTCAACACACAGGGTGCTTTGAAAGTCTGAGACACTCCCCCTTTTCTGGGCTGATCCATGTAAGAGCAGTGGAGGGTATTTTAGTCTACCATAGAACAGTGTGCATAGTCCAGCCTGATATGTTACCTACTGCTCTTAGATAGACCGGCCCACAGCAGGGGAGTGTCTCAGTCCCCATAGAACATTATGCATAGTCCAACCTGATATGTTACCTTCTGCTCTTAGATAGACCGGCCCACAGCAGCTTGAGTAACTCAGTACCCATAGAACATTATGCATAGTCCAGCCTGATATGTTACCTCCTGCTCTTAGATGGACCGGCCCACAGCAGGGGAGTGACTCAGTACCCATGGAACAGTGTGCATAGTCCAGCCTGATATGTCACCTCCTGCTCTTAGATAGACCGGCCCACAGCAGAGGAGTGTCTCAGTCCCCATAGAACAGTATGCATAGTCCAGCCTGATATGTCACCTCCTGCTCTTAGATAGACCGGCCCACAGCAGGGGAGTGTCTCAGACTTTTGAGGCTATGTGCACACATTGCGGAATTGCCTCCAAAATTTCTGTGGCAATTCCACAACTCCCTGCATGCGTATTCCCTCTAAACACTAGCGTTTTGCAAGCTTAATTAGCTTGCAGAATGCTAGCATTTTCCAAGCGATCTGTAGCATCACTTGGAAAACTGATTGACAGGTTGGTCACACTTGTCAAACATAGTGTTTCACAAGTGTGACCAACTTTTTACTATTGGTGCTGCCTATGCAGCATCAATAGTAAAAAGATATAATGTTAAAAGTAATAAAATATACAGTAAAAACGTGATATTCTCACCTTCCGGCAGCCCCCGCAGCCTTCCCGCTCCTCGCGATGCTCCCGTTCCCAGTGATGCCTCACGACAATGACCCCAGATGACGTAGCATCACGTGAGACTGCTACATCATCACAGGTCACTGTCGCAAAGCATCACTGGGAACGGTAGCTGCCGGAAGCATCACTAAGGCCTGGGCTGGATCCGGGGGCCGCCGGAAGGTGGATATATAACTATTTTTTATTTTAATTCTTTTTCTAAGGGCCTGGAGGAGAGGCTCCTCTCCTCCACCCCGGGTACCATCCGCACAAGATCCGCTTACTTTGCGCATGGTGGGTATAGCCCGATGCAGGAAGTAAGCGGATCAATGCATTTCTATGTGTGCAGAATCGCCGTGATTCCGCACAAAGAATGAGCATGCTGCGTATTTTTCTGCGATGCGATTCCGCCGTGGAAAAATACGCAGCATTAGCACAGCTTTGCGGAATCCCATTGAATTCAATGGGTTGTGTTGTGTATGCATTTTCGCAGCGTTTTCGCCACAAAAAACGCATACAATCCGCAACATGTGTACATAGCCTAAAGCACACTGTGCATAGAGGAGGCTGGCAGTAATTGTACATATATGTAGAGAGGACTGGGAATCAGAAAACACAGCACAAAAACATCAAAAAAGATAACAATAGATGTTTTTACCTGTCAATCATGTGTTACTGATTTTTTTTTTTATTGTGAGGTGGAGGGCTGCTTTAACTTCATATCCTGTTTATTTTCTAACCACCAACCAGAACAAGCACAGTAAATGTCGTAAAAACGAATCATTAGGTTACATATAACACAATTGTACTAGCAGCAGGGGCGTAACTACCGCGGTCGCAGGGGTCGCAATTGCGACGGGGCCCGCAGTCTTAGGGGCCCCTCCAGTCCAGCAGACTGGGCGGGCCCCTAAGAACTCTGAGCTACAAAATGGGCCGCCGGCCCTTTAAATAAACCTTCTTTACAGGCCCTGGTGCACGTGCAGGCTCTCAGTGCATGCGCGATCACGGGTGGGACTGCACTTGTTCCGCAGCAGAGCCCCTCCACCGCAGAGAGCCGCACACAACTATGGCTGCAGTGCTCTGTGCGCACAGGACCTGTGAAGAGGTCACAGGAGGGGAGGAGTCGGAGTCACATGATCAAGGGCTTCCGTGTAGTGCAGGACAGTAGTGCAGTGCTGGTCATCATCGTGCTGGAGGAGGGTAAGCTTTTGTGTGAGGTCAGGAGGGGTTTGTGTGGATGTAGCAGAGCAGTGTGTGTATGAGGTGTACAGAGCGGAGCCGTGTGTGTATGAGGTGTACGGAGCGGAGCCGGGTGTGTACGAGGTGTACGGACCGGAGCCGTGTGTGCAAGGTGTACGGAGCGTAGCCGTGTGTGTACGAGGTGTACGGAGCGGAGCCGTGTGTGTACGAGGTGTACAGAGCGGAGCCGGGTGTGTATGAGGTGTACGGAGCAGAGCCGTGTGTGTATGAGGTGTACGGAGCGTAGCCGTGTGTGTACGAGGTGTACGGAGCGGAGCCGTGTGTGTATGAGGTGTACGGAGCGGAGCCGGGTGTGTACGAGGTGTACGGACCAGAGCCGCGTGTGTACGAGGTGTACGGACCAGAGCCGTGTGTGTACGAGGTGTACGGAGCGGAGCTGGGTGTGTATGCGGTGTACGGAGCGGAGCCGGGTGTGTACGAGGTGTACGGAGCGGAGCTGGGTGTGTATGCGGTGTATGGAGCGGAGCGCGTGTGTGTATGAGGTGTACGGAGCGGAGCTGGGTGTGTATGCGGTGTATGGAGCGGAGCCGTGTGTGTATGAGGTGTACAAGGCGGAGCTGGGTGTGTACGAGGTGTATGGAGCGGAGCCGTGTGTGTACGAGGTGTACGGAGCGGAGCCACGTGTGTATGAGGTGTACGGAGCGGAGCCATGTGTGTACAAGGTGTATGGAGCGGAGCCGGGTGTGTGCGAGGTGTACGGAGCGGAGCTAGGTGTGTATGAGGTGTACGGAGCGGAGCCGGGTGTGTACGAGGTGTACGGACCGGAGTCGCGTGTGTATGAGGTGTACGGAGCGGAGCCGGGTGTGTACGAGGTGTACGGAGCGTAGCTAGGTGTGTATGAGGTGTACGGAGCGGAGCCGTGTGTGTATGAGGTATATGGAGCGGAGCCGGGTGTGTACGAGGTGTACGGACCGGAGTCGCGTGTGTATGAGGTGTACAGAGCGGAGCCGGGTGTGTACGAGGTGTACGGAGCGGAGCCGCATGTGCAATGTGTACGGAGCTCAGCCACGTGTGTAGGAGTAACTATGTGTGGCCATTATACTGTAGGCAATATCATGTGTGGCCATTGTACAGTATAGAGCACTATGTGTGGCCATTGTACAGTATGGACAGGGGCGTAACTACCGCGGTTGCAGCGGTCGCCATCGCGACCGGGCCCGGCAGGTCAAGGGCCCAGGGCCGGCAGGTCAGAGCAGGGCCGGACTGGCCATCAGGCACTTCTGGCAAATGCCAGAAGAGCCGGTGCCAGTCATGGGTAGCTCGATCCGCCTCCCCCCCGCTGCCGCCGACTCACCCCCCTGCCGTCGCATTCAACTATACCGGCGTCTATGACGCCGGTACAGTTGAATGCAATGACGGAGGAGAGAGCGTCTACAGACGCTCCCTCTCCCATCATTCCCCGCTCTGCCTCTGACACTGCGGGTGCGCGATGACGTCATATCATCGCGCACCTGCTGTGTCCCGGGCAGACTGCAGCCGAGCCTGAGACCGGAGCAGGAAGCAACGCTGGCAAGAGGAAAGGTAATGAGAGTGTTTTTTTTTTGTTTTTGTTTTTTTTTTAACTGGACTGTGGGGGCATTCTCGGGGGGGGGGGGGGGGGCGAGAGATGCGGGCTGTGCTGTATATACCACAGTGCGGGCTGTGCTGGATATACCACTGTTCGGGCTGTGTCAGTCTCCTTTGCCCACTAGTCCCTGTGTGTCAGTCTCCCTTTCCCACTTGTCCCTTTGTGTCCCCTTGTGCTTGTATCCCTTGTCCCCTTGTGTCAGTCTCTTGCCCACTAGTCCCTGTGTGTCCCCTTGTGCCTGTCTCCCTTGTCCCCTTGTGCTAGTCCCTTGTCCCCGTGTGTCCCCTTGTGCTTGTCCCTTGTCCCCGTGTGTCCCCTTGTGTCAGTCTCCATTGCCCACTAGTCCCCTTGTATCAGTCTCCCTTGCCCACTGTTCCCTGTGTGTCAGTCTCCCTTGCCCACTAGTTCCTGTGTCCCCGTGTGCCAGTCTCCCTTGTCCACTAGTCCCCGTGTGCCCTTTGTGTCAGTCTCCCTTGCCCACTTGTCCCCGTGTGCCCCTTGTGTCAGTCTCCATTGTCCCCTTGTGTCAGTCTCCCTTGCCCACTAGTCCCCTTGTAACCTTCTCCCCTGCCTCCTAGCCCCCATGTGTCCCCTTGTGCCTGTCTTCCTTGCCCCCTTGTGCCCTCTCCCCTGCCCCCTCATCACCATTTGCTCGTGTCTTTCTCACTGCCCCTGTATGGAGGGGCTGCATTATACTATGAGGGGGGCTGCATTGTATTCTATGGGGGTTACATTGAATTTTATGGCGGGGGGGCCCCATTTGGAAGTTCGCACCGGGGCCCATAACTTTGTAGTTACGCCACTGACTAGCAGGCTTCCAATAGAAACTAAAACTAGTTCTGCATAATATAAGGCTGCATTCAGCTACAATGAACAGTTATAACTGCTGGGACATTGAGGATATAACTATATTTACTTGTCCTTAAAGGGGTTGTCCACCTCTGGGGGCAATTTTTTTCCTTTTTACTTGAATGCATTTATTTTTTGGCTAAAAATTGTTTTTCGCATTGGGTTTCATTAAAACATTTGCTCTTTTTGCCTTCTATAGCTTTTGTGTTGCAATATATATAACTGGCTCCATAATGAGTTAACTGAAAATCTGTCACTCAGCTCGTTCTCATTTCCATTGGGAGAGTTTGTAACTATTTAATTTGTCCTTTTTTATCTCCTCTCAGCCAATTTATGACCACAGATCACGTCAAAGTTCAATATGCAGGGAAACAGCCTGTAAAAGCCAAATGGTGCAAAATTTGGAATGAAGCCAAAATGCAAAAATGTTTTTTCATCTGCTGGTATAACCCATTATCTCCTTTATTTTTATACCATATTTTATCCATGATGGAATAAATATTAAGTGTTTTGGGATTATATTTGTTTGCTGGACTGAAATTTTGGATTGAAAAGTCTGTGGCTCCTGGCAGATGTCCAAGCAATTTGGGAGTCCAGGGATGAATGATGTTTAAAATATGTATATATATATATATATATATATATATATATATATATATATATATATATATATATATATATATATATATATATATATATATATATATATATATATATATATATATAATGTTGAGTGTGTGTATGTTTCAGGCCACGCCCACTCCGCATAGCAGGCACAGGCCACATCTAGCTCCATCGTGTCTAGAATGGAGTTTCTTCTGTGAGGCATGATGTCAAGGGAAAAGGAGGAGCCTCATGGATAGAGATGTGAGGGGGAAAATGAGAGATGTCAGGGGGAAAATGAGAGAAGTGAGGTGCTTCTGCAGTATGAGGCTGTGTATCGAGAAGAGTGAGGTGCTGCAGGTGGAGGCTCTGTATAAGGCCACATTCACATGTTCAGCATTTGGTCAGTATTTTACCTCAGTATTTATAAGCCAAAACCATGAGTGGGAGAAAAATATAGAAGTGGTGATGTGTTTCTAATAAACCTTTCCTCTGATTCTTTTACTCCAAGCTTTAGCTTACAAATACTGAGGTAAAAATACTGACCAAATAACATGTGAACGAGGTCTAAAGAAGAAAAGTGTGGTGCTGCAGAAGAAGTAGGCTGTGTATACAGTATG
The DNA here is from genome assembly GCF_051348905.1 of Ranitomeya variabilis. NCBI lineage: Eukaryota > Metazoa > Chordata > Amphibia > Anura > Dendrobatidae > Ranitomeya > Ranitomeya variabilis. The sequence continues at coordinate 113,984,639 of NC_135235.1, read as the reverse complement.
CTTTATTGCAATTATTGCAATTTTTCTCGGGATCAAGTGTTTACAATTGTATATGGAAGAGGAGTGTGAGCTGCAGGAGGAGGCGAATATAAAGGAGAGAAGCTGCGCTGCAGAAAAATGCTGGGTATAAAGGAGGAGCATGAGGTGCAGGAGGAATAAGGCCCCTTAACTGCAGCCATTAAAAGTCATATCAGCATTCGTTAATGGGTTAATATTGTATTAAAAAAAAACCTTTTGCTTCAACATAATGGTGCCAGTAAACCACAGAGCAGGATATTCTATATACAGGGGGACATGACATACAGGTATATACTATATACAGGAGGAGATGACACACAGGTATATTTATATACTATATACAGGGGAGATGACACACAGGTACATACTATATACAGGAGGAGATGACATACAGGCATATACTATATACAGGGGAGATGACCTACAGGTATATACTATATACAGGAGGAGATGACCTACAGGTATATACTATATACAGGAGGAGATGACCTACAGGTATATACTATATACAGGAGGAGATGACCTACAGGTATATACTATATACAGGAGGAGATGACACACAGGTATATACTATATACAGGAGCAAATTACATACATGTATTTACTGTATACAGTAGGAGATGACACACAGGTACACGAGGGGAAAATAGTGGAGCAATGACTGGTGTGAGGGCAAAATGACAGGTGTTAGGGGGGAAAATGAGAGGCATGAGGGGAAAATGAGAGAAGTGAGGTGCTATAACTAACTATAGTTACACTCCCTGACAGAAGTTATGTCGCTTATCCATGTTATGGAAATAAAAGCTTATAACCTGACGTTAAATTCATCCATTGGTTGTATAAATTCTTCTTTTGAAAGCTGAAACCCTCCAAAATGTGGTTTAGGTTAAGAAAATAAATTGGCATCAATGCAGAAATATTGATCAGTTAATGGACACAGAATGGTCAGATTTTGGCAAGACAAAGTTTTGTCGCCTGGTCATATAATGCACCCAATCCTAGTTTACATCTTCACCTGTGCTCAGTAAATGATTGGTTAATTAGTGTGTGTGTGTGTGTGTGTGTATAAAAAGAAACCCAGCACCCCAGACCTTCACTTGAACTGCAACTTGAGCTCTGACAACATGCCAAAAATCCACCCTGCGACCAAAGCCTGGATTATCAAGAGGCTGAAGACCAGATCCACTGCAGAGGTGGCTGGCACCTATAATGTGTCTCAGCGTCAAGTACAAAGAATTAAAAAAAGATTTGAAGAGACTGGAGATGTGTTTGACAAGCCCAGGTCCGGCAGACCCCGCAAGACAACTGCTCAGGAAGAACATTTGTTGGTTAGAAAATCCAAAGTAATCTCCAAACACTAACAAATACTCGGAGATCACCCGAGCGTGCTCAGGATAACCCGAGCAACGAGTACACTCGCTCATCACTAGTGTATACATATTAATAGCCCACCCTGTACATACAAAAGATGAGACACCGGGTCTATGTGTTTCGAGATGACTATCTCTTAGTCTTGACAAGGTGTAAGTGAGGACATAATAGTTTTTATAGCACTTAACATGAACGGCAGACTTGACATCACACCCATAGGTAATATAAACAATAAACCCTACCTATGAAAGACTGAAAGTAGTAATGGAAATAAATGTGATACATTAATCTAAGGTATGTTACATAGCAAAAATGGAAATCACACATATCACATAAAAATAAAAAAGAAATAGTCTTGACATTTTACATAAGTCCTTTATTTGAAATGTTTAAAACATGGATGCTCCAGGGCAAATTAGTAGACAGGAGAGACCAAGTGACACGTTGCGATCACCTTAGTGATCTTTGACAAAGCTTGTAGTTCACCATCTCCCACAATGCTTTAAAGTATATAGGACCCAATCATATGAAAATAACACATCACATCACATCACATATGCCAGGTCCTGAAAGGTGAAAAGCTGGTTAAAACCTTTCAGGACTTGGCATATGACATGGTTCTAATGGTATTTATGATCATGAAACATTGTACATCTTTCATGCCTCATTTTTTTTATTATTCTTTGCACCAAGAATCAAATGTATCCATACTTGCCTTATTTAAATGCACTTGTAACAAAACATGATGACTTGAAAAAAGTTCCAGGAGGAAATGAAATGTTACGGTAACCACATGGCGTAAAGGGAATCTGTCACCACATTTGACCTATCTAAACTATTAATATTGGCATGCAGGTTATAGACTTTTTAGTCCTACTTGTACGCCTCATATCAGATGTCTTGTTGTGGATAAATAGTCTTTAGGCAGCTGTCACAGAGCAGAGTGTCCTGTCACAGCTGCAGTTGGCTGCCATTTTAACAACCACATCAAATATTAATCTGCAAGTGGATGATGGGGAACGCAGGAAGGTGAGAAAAATCTTTTTTTTTTCCCCTCTGTGATTGAGCAGGGTATTGGACATAGGGGCTAATATAGTGACAGGATGAGGCAACATAGGGGCCAAGGATGGGGACATTATTACTGGAAGGGGCCCAATATGGGGACATTATTACTGGAAGGTGCCCAGGATGGGGACATTATTACGGAAGGAGCCCAAGATGGAGACATTGTTACTGGATGGGGCCCAGGATGGGGACATTGTTACTGCAATGGGCCCAGGATAGGATGGGGCCATTATTACTGGAATGGGCCATGATGGGGGCATTATTAATGGAAGCTGGGGGCAAAACAGGAAAGTACAAATACTACACAGGAGCAGAAAAAACACAGACCTAAACCAGGGAAGCACAAAGCTTTATCTGGCAGCTTTCAGCAGTAAGTTGGAAGCTTAAATAGAGTGTGGTGCTTTCCAATTAGCTGAAGAAAGGAGCTGATAACTTCAGCTGAATAGCACACACTCATACTCTCAGACTCAGACTGAAGATCCCAGCCACCCTAACATTAGAAGTTGGACAGAACCTGGCACCATTCTGAGCTTCTGGTTCCAATATCTCTTCTATAACCAGCGCCACCCACAGAATAAATGTGGCATCTGATGTCAGAAGCAGATGTTACAGGAGCAGACTCTGGTGGTGTCATGGTTGTGTCAGAGGCTGCAGAACATTGCACTGCATCTGTCTGCAGAAGGTCTCAACAGTTTGCTTTGCAGACTTCTGCCTGGTCCTTCTGATGCTAGAACCCAGTGGCCACCTCCCTCGGCTCTAATGGTCATACCTGGATCTGGGTGTTTATAACTCCCATCTTACTGTGATATTTTCTATTTGCACTTCCCTGTTGAGGCTTGGATTTACAGCAGTCAGCTAGCGTTTTCTTTGGAGTTCAGAGGACATTGATATTTCTTTCTGAGTCTACTCAAGCTATGTGTTCCCTTGTTTTGTGTATCCTAACTGTCTTTAGTGGTAGAGGGGATTGACTAGCACTCATCCTGTCCTTCCCAATGCAGGGCTTATCACCAGGGTCATGCAGGGATTAGGTATCCTGCTCGGCGTTAGGTGCGGAACCTATATAGGAAAGATAGGGCAGACACGGTGACTTTAGATCTGTCTAGGGGTCTCCACTATCCCTTTCACCAGTGTTGGTTCCCTTTCCATTATCCCTTCATGTTGCACTTAGCCTTTCCTACACTGTGCGTGACAGGTGGAGATGTGACAGCACTTTCTACAGGAGCAGACTCTGGTGGAGATGTGACAGCACTTTCTACAGGAGCAGACTCTGGTGCAGATGTGACAGCACTTTCATTTACAAACAGAAACAAGCCTTGAGTTAAGAATTTGGATTTAGTTGCTTAATCTGCAATGAGTGTCTTAATGCTACCATTGCTTGCTAGAACTGTGTCAAAGATAATTAATAAACAGTTTCTGCTGCAGTTCATCACAGATGTATTAATTCACAGCCTCACTCTAAATAGTGATGATGAGACTGCTACAACGGTTCACTGTATATCACTTGACTCTTGAATCTGGTACATCAGCCACAAAGTAATACACCAAAATTGCATTAGGTACATTTTCTATCCTTATTCTTTGTGCTCTGAGCACACCTATCCTTACACAGTACAAGCATAAAATAGCATTCATTGGACACCCCCCATTTTCATACTGCCTGTGATCACCACTTTGATTGGCTGTGCTACACCATGTGATTGGATTACTGCAAGGCATTACAGGGAAGCTCCGCAGGTGACACCATTAGCCTGCTCACTGAGTGTGCAATATGTGTGAAATGGTGGGAATTTTTTCCTGATCCAAGCGAATTGAATAGCAGTTTATTCAAATTAATGGGCAACACAGATTTCAGGAATTTCAAGTCAAATTTGATGCTCAGTGGATCATTCCGCTCATTTCTAATGCTAACAAAATTTGCAAATAACAAAGATATATAATCCCCAAATACATTTACTGTCACACGCTTTGTAAATACCTGCATAATTAACACTAGTGTTTCTGGAATATCAAACCAAGCCTTGGAGGCATAGGGTTGTTGTTAGATCATTTTTAGAATCATTTATTGAGAATCAAGGATAGCAGAGATCCCAGTGGCCTTTTTTTTTGCATCCCATATAATGAACCATGCATAATGTGAGGCACATGTATAAACTATTGGCACATGTGCAGATTCCATAAAGGTGAGATACATAACCCAAAAGGTCCTTTGTGTGCTGATGTATATTACTTCTTTGAGGCTTACCACTTTTCCTTTCTGTCTCTTATGCATGGGCTCCATTTTATGGCTTTGTTTCAAGTGAATCTGTGATAAGACTGTGCCCAATGTGTTGTGAATTCCGTTCTTGGGCTCCCTCCTGTGGTCATGAGTGGTACTTTGTGAGTTCTGTTCATGGGCTCCCTCTGGTGGCTTTTAGTGTTACGGCTGGTCTGTAGCTGGACTCCAGCTGCCTCGTTTCCTGCTAGGCCTGCTGCCTATTTAACTCCATCTGGACCTTTACTTGTTGCCTGCCGTCGTTGTATTCAGTACTGGTTCAGATCTCTCTGGGACTTCCCTTGTGACCTGTCTCCTCGTGGAGAAGCTAAGTTCATGCTAGTCCATTTTTGCTCATTTCTATTTGAAAATGTTTCTCAGTATGTTATGAGTTCAGTCCAGCTTGCTTATATGCTATTTGATTGCTAGCTGGAAGCTCTGGGGTGCAGAGTTGCGCCCCTCACATCGTGAGTCGGTGTGTGGGTCTTTTTGCATTCTCTGCGTGGATACTTTTGTAGTATTTTATACTGACCGCACAGATTCCTTGCTATCTTCTGACTATTTAGTTATTAGCGGGCCTCATTTCCTAAAACCTATTTTCATTTCTATGTTTGTGTTTTCCCCTTAAACTCACTGTTATTATTTGTGGGGGGCTTCTTACACTTTGGGGAAAATTTCTCTGAGGCAAGTGAGGCTTTGTTTCTCTCTAGGGGTAGCTAGTTTCTCAGGCTGTGAACGAGGCATCTAGGCCGAGTTAGGAACGCTCCACGGCTGCCTATAGTGTGGTTTGATAGGATCAGAATTGCGGTCAGTAAAGTTCCCACATTCCCAGAGCTTGTCCTTTTTGGGTTTACTCATCAGGTCAGTTCATGTGTTCTAACCACCAGGATCACAACAGTACAGCAGGCCCGTAAAGTGTTAATGCATCGCAAAAGAGGGATAAGAGAAGCTCTGGGGTTTTTTTTCCTCTGCAGTGTGTTTAGCCTCTCTCCTCCCCTTAATCTCTGGGTGGTTCAGGACTCAGCTGCAGATATGGACATTCAAGGTCTGTCCTCTTGTGTGGATCAGCTTGCTACAAGGATACAAAGCATTCAGGATTATGTAGTTCACAGTCCTATGTCAGAACCTAAAATACCAATTCCTGAGCTGTTCTCTGGAGATAGATCTAGGTTTTTGAATTTCAAAAATAATTGCAAATTGTTTCTTTCTCTGAGACCTCATTCCTCTGGTGACCCTGCTCAGCAAGTTAAAATTATTATTTCTTTGTTACGTGGTGACCCTCAAGATTGGGCATTCTCCCTGGCGCCAGGAGATCCTGCATTGCTAAATGTGGATGCGTTTTTTCTGGTGCTTGGATTGCTTTATGAGGAACCTAATCTAGTAGACCAGGCAGAAAAGATTTTGCTGGCTCTCTCTCAGGGTCAGGATGAAGCAGAGGTTTACTGTCAGAAGTTTAGGAAGTGGTCTGTGCTCACTCAATGGAATGAGTGTGCCCTGGCAGCGATTTTCAGAAAGGGTCTTTCTGAAGCCCTTAAGGATGTTATGGTGGGGTTCCCCACGCCTGCGGGTCTGAATGAGTCAATGTCTTTGGCCATTCAAATTGATCGGCGTTTGCGGGAGCGCAAACCTGTGCACCATCTGGCGGTGTTTTCTGAACAGAAGCCTGAGTCTATGCAATGTGACAGGATTCTGACCAGAATTGAACGGCAAAATCACAGACGTCAGAATGGGTTGTGCTTTTACTGTGGTGACTCCACTCATGTTATCTCTGATTGTTCTAAGCGCACAAAGAGGTTCGCTGAGTCTGTCACCATTGTTACTGTACAGCCTAAATTCATTTTGTCTGTTACTTTGATTTGCTCTCTGTCATCCTACTCTGTTATGGCTTTTGTGGATTCAGGCGCTGCCCTGAATCTGATGGATTTGTCATTTGCCAGGCGCTGTGGTTTTATCTTGGAGCCATTGCAATTCCCTATTCCACTAAAGGGAATTGATGCTACGCCATTGGCCAAGAATAAGCCTCAGTACTGGACTCAAGTGACTATGTGCATGACTCCTGCACATCAGGAGGTTATTCGCTTTCTGGTGTTACATAATTTGCATGATGTTGTCGTGTTGGGTCTGCCATGGCTGTAGGTTCATAATCCAGTCCTGGATTGGAAAGCAATGTCTGTGTCAAGTTGGGGTTGTCAAGGGGTACATGGCGATGTTCCTTTGGTGTCAATTGCTTCTTCTACTCCTTCTGAAGTCCCTGAATTTTTGTCGGATTACCAGGATGTATTTGATGAGCCCAAATCCAGTGCCCTACCTCCTCATAGGGATTGTGATTGTGCCATAAATTTGATTCCTGGTAGTAAGTTCCCTAAGGGTCGACTTTTTAATTTATCTGTATCAGAACATACCGCGAGGCGGAGCTATATAAAGGAGTCTTTGGAGAAAGGGCATATTTGTCCGTCCTCGTCACCTTTGGGTGCAGGGTTCTTTTTTGTGGCCAAGAAGGATGGTTCTCTGAGACCCTGTATGGATTATCGCCTTCTAAATAAAATCAAGATCAAATTTCAGTACCCTTTGCCTCTGCTGTCCGATCTGTTTGCTCGGATTAGGGGGGCTAGTTGGTTCACCAAGATAGATCTTCGAGGAGCTTATAATCTTGTGCATATAAAGCAGGGCGATGAATGGAAGACAGCATTTAATACGCCCGAAGGTCATTTTGAGTACTTGGTGATGCCTTTTGGGCTTTCTAATGCCCCTTCCGTGTTTCAGTCCTTCATGCACGACATCTTCCGAGAGTATCTGGATAGATTCATGATTGTGTACCTGGACGATATTTTGGTCTTTTCTGATGATTGGGAGTCTCATGTGAAGCAGGTCAGGATGGTGTTTCAGGTCCTGCGTGCCAATGCCTTGTTTGTGAAGGGCTCTAAATGTCTCTTTGGAGTCCAGAAGGTTTCCTTTTTGGGCTTTATTTTTTCCCCTTCTACTATCGAGATGGATCCAGTTAAAGTCCAGGCCATCTATGACTGGACTCAACCTACATCGGTGAAGAGCCTTCAGAAGTTCTTGGGCTTTGCTAATTTTTACCGGCGCTTCATCACTAATTTTTCTAGTGTGGTTAAGCCTTTGACGGATTTGACTAGAAAGGGTGCTGATGTGACTAATTGGTCTTCTGCGGCCGTTGAGGCCTTTCAGGAGCTGAAACGTCGGTTTTCTTCGGCTCCTGTCTTGCGTCAGCCTGATGTCTCTCTTCCCTTTCAGGTCGAGGTTGATGCTTCTGAGATTGGAGCAGGGGCTGTCTTGTCACAGAGAAGCTCTGATGGTACGGTGATGAGTTCATGTGCTTTCTTTTCTAGAAAGTTTTCGCCTGTTGAGCGGAATTATGATGTTGGTAATCGGGAGTTGTTGGCAATGAAGTGGGCATTCGAGGAGTGGCGACATTGGCTTGAGGGAGCCAAGCATCGCGTGGTGGTCTTGACGGATCACAAGAATTTGATTTATCTCGAGTCTGCCAAGCGGTTAAATCCTAGACAAGCTCGATGGTCACTGTTTTTCTCCCGTTTTGATTTCGTGGTTTCATACCTTCCGGGCTCAAAGAATGTGAAGGCTGATGCCCTTTCTAGGAGTTTTGTGCCTGACTCTCCGGGAGTTTTTGAGCCGGCTGGTATCCTCAGAGAGGGGGTGATCTTGTCTGCCATCTCCCCTGATTTGCGGCGGGTGCTGCAGGAGTTTCAGGCCGATAGACCTGACCGTTGTCCACCGGAGAGACTGTTTGTCCCGGATAGATGGACCAGTAGAGTTATTTCCGAGGTTCATTCTTCAGTGTTAGCGGGTCATCCTGGGATCTTTGGTACCAGGGATTTGGTGGCTAGGTCCTTTTGGTGGCCTTCTTTGTCACGGGATGTGCGTTCCTTTGTGCAGTCCTGTGGGATTTGTGCTCGGGCCAAGCCTTGCTGTTCTCATGCGAGTGGATTACTTTTGCCTTTGCCTGTCCCGAAGAGGCCTTGGACGCATATTTCCATGGATTTTATTTCGGATCTTCCAGTCTCTCAGAGGATGTCTGTCATCTGGGTGGTTTGTGATCTTTTTCTAAAATGGTCCATTTGGTGCCTTTGCCTAAGTTACCCTCCTCCTCTGATTTGATTCCACTGTTTTTTCAGAATGTGGTCCGTTTGCATGGTATTCCGGAGAACATTGTGTCTGACAGAGGGTCTCAGTTTGTGTCCAGATTTTGGCGGTCCTTTTGTGCTAAGATGGGCATTGATTTGTCTTTTTCCTCGGCCTTCCATCCTCAGACGAATGGCCAAACTGAACGTACGAATCAGACCTTGGAAACTTATCTGAGATGTTTTGTTTCTGCTGATCAGGATGATTGGGTGACTTTTTTGCCATTGGCTGAGTTCGCCCTCAATAATCGGGCTAGTTCTGCTACTTTGGTTTCACCTTTTTTTTGTAATTCTGGTTTTCATCCTCGTTTTTCCTCAGGTCAGGTTGAACCTTCTGACTGTCCTGGGGTGGATTCTGTGGTGGATAGGTTGCAGCAGATTTGGAACCACGTAGTGGACAATTTGACATTGTCACAGGAGAAGGCTCAGCGCTTTGCTAATCGCCGTCGCTGTGTGGGTCCCCGACTTCGTGTGGAGGATTTGGTATGGTTGTCATCTCGTTATGTTCCTATGAAGGTTTCCTCTCCTAAGTTCAAACCTCGTTTCATCAGTCCTTATAAGATTTTGGAAATCCTCAATCCGGTGTCATTTCGTTTGGACCTCCCAGCATCTTTTGCCATTCATAATGTGTTCCATAGGTCATTGTTGCGGAGGTATGTGGTGCCTGTGGTTCCGTCTGTTGACCCTCCTGCTCCGGTATTGGTCGAGGGAGAATTGGAGTATGTGGTGGAGAAGATCTTGGATTCTCGTATTTCGAGACGGAAGCTTCAGTACTTGGTTAAATGGAAGGGCTATGGTCAGGAGGATAATTCCTGGGTTGTTGCCTCTGATGTCCATGCTGCCGATTTGGTTCGTGCCTTTCATTTGGCTCGTCCTGATCGGCCTGGGGGCTCTGGTGAGGGTTTGGTGACCCCTCCTCAAGGGGGGGGTACTGTTGTGAATTCCGTTCTCGGGCTCCCTCCTGTGGTCATGAGTGGTACTTTGTGAGTTCTGTTCATGGGCTCCCTCTGGTGGCTTTTAGTGTTACTGCTGGTCTGTAGCTGGACTCCAGCTGCCTCGTTTCCTGCTAGGCCTGCTGCGTATTTAACTCCATCTGGACCTTTACTTGTTGCCTGCTGTCGTTGTATTCAGTACTGGTTCAGATCTCTCTGGGACTTCCCTTGTGACCTGTCTCCTCGTGGAGAAGCTAAGTTCATGCTAGTCCATTTTTGCTCATTTCTATTTGAAAATGTTTCTCAGTATGTTATGAGTTCAGTCCAGCTTGCTTATATGCTATTTGATTGCTAGCTGGAAGCTCTGGGGTGCGGAGTTGCGCCCCTCACATCGTTAGTCGGTGTGGGGGTCTTTTTGCATTCTCTGCGTGGATACTTTTGTAGTATTTTATACTGACCACACAGATTCCTTGCTATCTTCTGACTATTTAGTTATTAGCGGGCCTCATTTGCTAAAACCTATTTTCATTTCTATGTTTGTGTTTTTCCCTTAAACTCACCGTTATTATTTGTGGGGGGCTGCTTACACTTTGGGGAAAATTTCTCTGAGGCAAGTGAGGCTTTGTTTCTCTCTAGGGGTAGCTAGTTTCTCAGGCTGTGAACGAGGCGTCTAGGCCGAGTTAGGAACGCTCCACGGCTGCCTATAGTGTGGTTTGATAGGATCAGAATTGCGGTCAGTAAAGTTCCCACATTCCCAGAGCTTGTCCTTTTTGGGTTTACTCATCAGGTCAGTTCATGTGTTCTAACCACCAGGATCATAACACCAATGATACCGAAACTTAATTTTCATGTTATAAATGCTCCACAGCTTGTATGGGTGAAGAAATAATAATGTAATTCAAGAAACATTAAACATTCAGGTAAAAGAGCCATCTTTTTTTCTTCAACTGAATTTTTCTTATATCCCTTCCTATTGGAGACACTTTGAGTTTTTGTGCTTTTCATATTTTTCATGATTTTTTTCTAAGGTCTTGCTCAGGACAAGCTTATAACACAGCCAAGTGCTATGCGATAAAACATTGCCTGTTGTATTTCATTTACTATTCTTCTTATTTTCATGGGCTGTTATCTTATTACTATTGAGTACTGCTGGGTACACCGGCTATGGGGGGTTTCACAGGTCCCTACGCTTACAGTGTATTGTGGTTTAGTTCTCCACCTCCCCTACCCTGTCCTTTGTGCCTACATATTGTTTTTAAAGGTATATTAATAAAAGTGATTTTTTTATGGGATATAACTGTGTTCTTGTGGTGTTTTAGGATTTCTGTTGTTACAGTTGTCCCTATTACGTCCGTGACATACATATCTAGGAGGGTACACTATTTATACATATTATTTAGTATGATTTTCCCTATATGTATTATGTATGCCACAACTTTATGCTTTGCTGCGATAAAACATTGTATAGCACTCAGACCAGTGTTATTCTATGGGGCTGCTCAGGTTTGTGATTATTTTCTCATGCCGATTCGGTACTTGAAGACCTAATGGTCTCAATATACATAAATTAATTATGTTTCTTTAGTAATTATTCCTTTCCTTTGTGTTTTCCATTTTGGTACTTGTTTTTATTGTGATTTGCAATTTGTTTTTAGTGAATGTTGTCATGTGATTTTTATTTCCATGTTTATTGGTGCATCGCTACATAAAGAGGGGGAAATAAGTATTTGATTTTGTAAGTTTGCCCACTGACAAAGAAATGAACAGTCTATAATTTTAAGGGTAGGTTAATTTTAACATTGAGAGATAGAATATCAAAACTAAAATCGAGAAAATCACATTGTATTAATTATATAAATTTATTTGCACTTTGCAGTGAGAAATAAGTATTTGATCCCCTAGCAACCATTAATAGTTCTGGCTCCTACAGACCAGTTAGATGCTCCTAAATAACTCATTACCTGCACTAAAGTCAGCTGTCTTACATAGTCACCTTTATAAAAGACTCCTGTCCACAGACTCAATTAATCAGTCAGACTCTAACCTCTACAACATGGGCAAGACCAAAGAGCTTTCTAAGGATGTCAGGGACAAGATCATAGAGCTGCACAAAGCTGCAATGGGCTACAAAACCATAAGTAAGACGCTGGGTGAGAAGGAGACAACTGTTGGTGCAATAGTAAGAAAATGGAAGAAATACAAAATGACTGTCAGTCGACATTGAACTGGGACACCATGAAAAATCTCACCTCGTGGGGTATCCTTGATCATGAGAAAGATGAGAGATCTGCTCTGCCTAAAACTACAAGGGGGAGACTTATTAATGAACTCAAGGCAACTGGGACCACGGTCACCAAAAAAACCATTGGTAACATATTACGCCGTAAAGGTTTAAAATCCTGCAGTGCCCGCAAGGTCCCCCTGCTCAAGAAGGCACATGTGCAGGCCCGTCTGAAGTTTGCCAATGAACACCTGGATGATTCTGCGAGTGATTGGGAGAAGGTCCTGTGGTCAGATGAGACAAAAATTGAGGTCTTTGGCATTAACTCTAATCGCAGTGTTTGGAGGAAGAGAAATGCTGCCTATGACCCAAAGAACACTGTCCCCATTGACAAGCATGGAGGTGGAAACATTATTTTTGGGGTGTTTCTCTGCTAAGAGCACAGGACTACTTCACTGCATCAATGGGAGAATGGATGGAGCCATGTACCGTAAAATCCTGAGTGACAACCTCCTTCCTTCTGCCATGACATTAAAAATGGGTTGCGGCTGGGTCTTTCAGCAAGACAGTGACCCAAAACATACAGCCAAGGCAATAAAGGAGTGGCTCAAAAAATAATCACATTAAAGTCATGGAGTGGCCTAGCCAGTCTCCAGACCTTAATCCCATAGAAAATGTATGGAGGGAGTTGAAGCTCCGAGTTGCCAAGCGACAGCCTCAAAATCTTAATGATTTAGAGATGATCTGTAAAGAGGAGTGGACCAAAATTCCTCCTGACATGTGTAAACCTCATCATCAACTACAAAAAAGACTGACTGCTGTGCTTGCCAACAAGGGTTTTGCCACCAAGTATTAAGTCTTGTTTGCCAGAGGGGTCAAATACATATTTCTCACTGCAAAATGCTAATTAATTTAATTTGTACAATGTGATTTTCTAGATTTTATTTTTGATATTCTATCTCTCAATGTTAAAATTAACCTATTCTTAAAATTATAGACTGTTCATGTTTTTGTCAGTGGGCAAACTTATAAAATCAGCAAGGGATCAAATACTTATTTCCCCCATTGTAAATGTATCATGGTATTTGACATTTTGTAGCTTTGATAAAAAAAAACTCAACATGCATTTGAAATGCATTTCTTTTGACAATTGCGACATGGAATCCTGTTGACTTATTTCCCAATAAAAGTTTGCAATTTACAAAGCTGGATATTTTTTCTTCAGCATGAATCTAATGACAGATTCCCTTTAAAATGAATAATAATTTTGATATATGAAATAAATTTGCATAAAAGTTAGAATCATTTTATTTTCCCAAAATAAGCAAATAAGTAAATAATAAAAAAAATATGGTGTCCTCATATCTGGAAAAATCCCATTCATCAAAATAAAAAAATAATTAACATATATAGGTGGTCTTTCTCTTGCTGTTATTAGTGGCAGCAGTCGTCAGATGACAGGAGCAGTAGTCCCATCAGCTGATACCAGTGACTGGAGGTAAACTTTATACCTCCGATCACAGCTCAGCGCACATGGTGTCTTGACAGCGTGGGAACCGCGGTTTCTCTTACCGGTGGGGATGATTTCACTGCCGATCAGAAGCGGTGTTTGCAGTGCAGTCATGTACATGACAGTGTGGCAAACACTGGATGTTTGGGTTCGGGTCCGGGTACTGTTCTGGTACCTAAACCCAAACTTTTTGTAACTATTCGGCCAGACCCACCCGACCCGACCATCCAGGTGTGCGCCCATCTTTACACATTAGACCTGCACCCAATGTGAAACCCGTTTGGAAGAGGTTAAAAGCCCTCTATACCCCTGGAGATCTCTCATCCACTGGGCAAAGGCAATTTCAGCATGTGAACATGCAGGAGCTGAGTTATCCTGCTTAATGAATTGAAGGCTTTTGTCTAGTGGTTTTACTGATTGGGGGTGCTAAGCTTTGCATCCAACCCAACCAATTTAACTCCTTTCTGACATTGGATGTACTATCCCGTTGAGGTGGGGTGGGCCCGTATGACCACCGACGGGATCGTACGTCCAGCGCGATCGTCGGCGCTCACGGGGGGAGCGCGGCCGATCGCGGCCGGGTGTCAGCTGACTATCGCAGCTGACATCCGGCACTATGTGCCAGAAGCAGTCATGGACTGCCCCCGGCACATTAACCCCCGGCACACCGCGATCAAACATGATCGCAGTGTACCGGCGGTACAGGGAAGCATCACGCAGGGAGGGGGCTCCCTGCGGGCTTCCCTGAGACCCCCGGAGCAACGCAATATGATCGCGTTGCTCCGAGGGTCTCCTACCTCCTTCCTCGCTGCAGGTCCCGGATCCAAGATCGCCGTGGCATCCGGGTCCTGCAGGGAGGGAGGTGGCTTACCAAGTGCCTGCTCAGAGCAGGCGCTGGTAAGCCTGCAGTGCTCTAAGTCAGATCGGTGATCTGACAGAGTGCTATGCAAACTGTCAGATCACCGATCTGTGATGTCCCCCCTGGGACAAAGTAAAAAAGTAAAAAAAAAAATTTCCACATGTGTAAAAAAAAATAAAAAAAAATTTCCTAAATAAAGAAAAAAAATATATATTATTCCCATAAATACATTTCTTTATCTAAATAAAAAAAAAACAATAAAAGTACACATATTTAGTATCGCCGCGTCCGTAACGACCCCACCTATAAAACGATATCACTAGTTAACCCCTTCAGTGAACACCGTAGGGGGGAAAAAAAAACCGAGGCAAAAAACAACGCTTTATTATCATACCGCCGAACAAAAAGTGGAATAACACGCGATCAAAAAGACGGATATAAATATCCATGGTACCACTGAAAACGTCATCTTGTCCCGCAAAAAACGAGCCACCATGCAGCATCATCAAAGAAAAAAAAAAAAGTTATAGTCCTCAGAATAAAGCGATGCCAAAATAATTATTTATTCTATAAAATAGTTTTTATCGTATAAAAGCGCCAAAACATAAAAACATGATATAAATGAGGTATCGCTGTAATCGTACTGACCCGAAGAATAAAACTGCTTTATCAATTTTACCAAACGTGGAACGGTATAAACGCCTCCCCCAAAAGAAATTCATGAGTAGCTGGTTTTTTTGTCGTTCTGCCTCACAAAAATCAGAATAAAAAGCGATCAAAAACTGTCACGTGTCAGAAAATGTTACCAAACGTCAACTCATCCCACAAAAAACAAGACCTCACATGACTCTGTGGACCAAAATATGGAAAAATTATAGGTCTCAAAATGTGGAGACGCAAAAACTTTTTTGCTATTAAAAGCGTCTTTTAGTGTGTGACGGCTGCCAATCATAAAAAATCTGCTATAAAAAATGATATAAAAGTAAATCAAACCCCCCTTCATCACTCCCTTAGTTAGGGAAAAATAATAAAATTAAAAAAATGTATTTATTTCCATTTTCCCGTTAGGGCTAGGGTTAGGGCTAGGGTTAGGGCTAGGGTTAGGGCTAGGGCTAGGGTTAGGGCTAGGGTTAGGGTTAGGGCTAGGGTTAGGGCTAGGGTTAGGGTTAGGGCTAGGGTTAGGGCTAGGGTTAGGGCTAGGGTTAGGGTTGGGGCTAGGGTTGGAGCTAAAGTTAGGGTTAGGGGTGGGGCTAAAAATAGGGTTAGGGTTGGGGCTAAAGATAGGGTTAGGGTTGGGGCTAAAGTTAGGCTTAGGGTTTGGATTACATTTACAGTTGGGATTAGGGTTGGGATTAGATTTAGGGGTGTGTCAGGGTTAGGGGTGTGGTTAGGGTTACCGTTGGGATTAGGGCTAGGGGTGTGTTTGTATTAGGGTTTCAGTTAGAATTGGGGGGTTTCCACTGTTTAGGCACATCAGGGGCGCTCCAAACGCGACATGGCATCCGATCTCAATTCCAGCCAATTCTGCATTGAAAAAGTAAAACAGTGCTCCTTCCCTTCCGAGCTTTCCTGTGCGCCCAAACAGGGGTTTACCCCAACATATGGGGCATCAGCGTACTCGGGACAAATTGGAAAACAACTTTTGGGGTCCAAGTTCTCTTGGTACCCTTGGGAAAATATAAATTTAGGGGGCTAAAAATCATTTTTGTGGGGAAAAAAAGGATTTTTTATTTTCACCGCTCTGCGTTGTAAACTGTAGTGAAACACTTGGGGGTTCAAAGTTCTCACAACACATCTAGATAAGTTCCTTGGGAGGTCTAGTTTCCAATATGGGGTCACTTGTGGGGGGTTTCTACTGTTTGGGTACATCAGGGGCTCTGTAAATGCAACGTGACGCCTGCAAACCAATCCATCTAAGTCTGCATTCCAAATGGCACTCCTTCCCTCCCGAGCTCTGCCATGTGCCCAAACAGTGGTTCCCCCCCACATATGGGGTATCAGCATACTCAGGACAAATTGCACAACAACTATTGGGGTCCAATTTATCCTGTTACCCTTGTGAAAATACAAAACTGGGGGCTAAAAAATCATTTTTGCGAATAAAAAAAAAGAGAGAATTTTTATTTTCATGGCTCTGCGTTATAAACTGTAGTGAAACACTTGGGGGATCAAAGCTCTCAAAACACATCTAGATAAGTTCCTTAGGGGGTCTACTTTCCAAAATGGTGTCACTTGTGGGGGGGTTTAATGTTTAGGCACATCAGGGGCTCTCCAAACACGACATGGCGTCCCATCTTAATTCCAGTCAATTTTGCATTGAAAAGTCAAATGGTGCTCCTTCCCTTCCGAGCTCTGCCATGCGCCCAAACAGTCGTTTACCCCCACATATGGGATATCGGCGTACTCAGGACAAATTGCACAACAACTTTTGGGGTCTAATTTCTTCTCTTGCCCTTGGGAAAATAAAAAATGGGGGGCAAAAAATAATTTTTGTGAAAAAATATGATTTTTTATTTTTACGGCTCTGCATTATAAACTTCTGTGAAGCACTTGTTGGGTCAAAGTGCCCACCACACATCTAGATAAGTTCCTTAAGGGGTCTACTTTCCAAAATGGTGTCACTTGTGGGGGGTTTCAATGTTTAGGCACATCAGGGGCTCTCCAAACGCAACATGGCATCCCATCTTAATTTCAGTCAATTTTGCATTGAAAAGTCAAATGGCGCTCCTTCCCTTCCGAGCTCTGCTATGCGCCCAAACAGTGGTTTACCCCCACATATGGGGTATCGGCGTACTCAGGATAAATTGCACAACAACTTTTGGGGTCCAATTTCTTCTCTTACCCTTGGGAAAATAAAAAATTAGGGGCAAAAAGATAATTTTTGTGAAAATATATGATTTTTTATTTTTACGGCTCTGCATTATAAACTTCTGTGAAGCACTTGGTGGGTCAAATTGCTCACCACACATCTAGATGAGTTCCTTAGGGGGTCTACTTTCCAAAATGGTGTCACTTGTGGGGGGTTTCAATGTTTAGGCACATCAGGGGCTCTCCAAACGCAACATGGCGTCCCATGTTAATTCCAGTCAATTTTGCATTGAAAAGTCAAATGGCGCTCCTTCCCTTCCGAGCTCTGCGGTGCGCCCAAACAGTGGTTTACCCCCACATATGAGGTATTGGCGTACTCAGCACAAATTGTACAACAACTTTTGGGGTCCATTTTCTCCTGTTACCCTTGGTAAAATAAAACAAATTGGAGCTGAAATAAATTTTGTGTAAAAAAAAAGTTAAATGTTCATTTTTATTTAAACATTCCAAAAATTTCTGTGAAAAACCTGAAGGGTTAATAAACTTCTTGTATGTGGTTTTGAGCACCTTGAGGGGTGCAGTTTTTAGAATGGTGTCACACTTGGGTATTTTCTGTCATATAGACCCCTCAAAATGACTTCAAATGAGATGTGGTCCCTAAAAAAAAATGGTGTTGTAAAAATGAGAAATTGCTGGTCAACTTTTAACCCTTATAACTCCCTAACAAAAAAAAATTTTGGCTCCTAAATTGTGCTGATGTAAAGTTGACATGTGGAAAATGTTACCTATTAAGTATTTTGTGTGACATATCTCTGTGATTTAAGGGCATAAAAATTCAAAGTTGGAAAATTGCGAAATTTTCAAGATTTTCGCCAAATTTCCGTTTTTTTCACAAATAAACGCAAGTTATATCAAATAAATTTTACCACTATCATGAAGTACAATATGTCAGGAGAAAACTGT
This sequence comes from Ranitomeya variabilis, assembly GCF_051348905.1. Taxonomy (NCBI): domain Eukaryota; kingdom Metazoa; phylum Chordata; class Amphibia; order Anura; family Dendrobatidae; genus Ranitomeya; species Ranitomeya variabilis. Next base: position 113,966,481 of record NC_135235.1, on the reverse strand, counting down.
GTCAGAATCGCCAGGATCTGTTGAAGCGTTCCAGAGTTATAACCTCATAAAGGGACAGTGGTCAGAATTGTAAAAATTGGCCCGGTCATTAACGTGCAAACCACCCTTGGGGGTGAAGGGGTTAAGGGACTTAGAAGGGGCACCAATATATAAAAATATTAACAAAAGTTTGTTCAATTTTTAGATATTTCATTTATGATGTCTGACTCTTTTCTTGTAACACAAAATAATTAAGCATTAATTAACTTTTAGCCATTAGCATCAAACTGTTAACATTGGAAAATAGGTTGCATAACAGATTGTAGATGAAGAACATATGATGTTGACACCATGTTGCAATAATTTCAAGTGATTTTAAAGTACCGTGTTGTAGCGTGTGGAGGCACAATATTAATAGAGAAGAAGCATAATGATAAAAAATAATATAATATTGAGAACCAGAATGGCAAGCAAGCAGATTGTTCTTTAAGCTCCTGATTGATAGCCTGTTGTTCAGCCTGACTCAAGATTTGTAATTACCCAAAGCATTTTGTAAATTGCCATTTGGATCAGTTTGCCAGGCTTTTGAATGTAAGAATATACAGCAGGAGGCTTAATGATTAAATCAGTTTTCTGACAATTGTGCTTTTTATTTTTAAAACTTTGTTATTCTTTTATAAATACCTTTTTTAATTATTTTTATTTTGAGTTTGATTCTCAGTTCTCACTTTTCCTCCACGCAACTTTTGGTTTACAAGCCATACACTTGGTCTGTGGCTGTTTCCTGTGCTTTCTTCCATTTCAGACAGTTCCGGAGCAAAAGAGACAAGTCTACACCCATATAGATAATGTCAGAGATGAGGTGATGTATAGTCAGCAACAAAGCACCTGTGATAGAAGTAACGAGAACAGAAGTAAAGCTGAACTGATTATGTGTACCCCTTTTCACATGTAAAGCACCATGGAATAAATGGAGCTATAATATTAAATAATAAATTCACATGTGACATCACATGAGGCCTTTTGAGGTGCATTGTAGATTGAAAATCCAGTAGTTTAGAAAAAACCTTTAGCCCACTCAATTCAATTGACTTGCCAATCAGCAAATGAGGTTTCTCTATCAGTTCCTCTCCCACATCATTTTAGTCAGTCTAAAGGTACCTTCACACGAAACGACTTTGTAACGATATCGCTAGCGATCCGTGACGTTGCAGCGTCCTGGCTAGCGATATCGTTTAGTTTGACACGCAGCAGCGATCAGGATCCTGCTGTGATGTCGCTGGTCGCTGAATAAAGTTCAGAACTTTATTTGGTCGTCCGATCGCTGTGTATCGTTGTGTTTGACAGCAAAAGCATCGATGCCAGCGATGTTTTACACTGGTAACCAGGGTAAACATCGGGTTACTAAGCGCAGGGCCGCGCTTAGTAACCCGATGTTTACCCTGGTTACCAGTGTAAAATGTAAAAAAAACAAACAGTACATACTTACATTCGCATCCCCCGCCGTCTGCTTCCCACACTGACTGAGCGCCGCAAAGTGAAAGTGAAAGCACAGCACAGCGGTGACGTCACCGCTCTGCTGTTAGGGCCGGCGCTCAGTCAGTCAGTCAGTGCAGGAAGCGGACGCCGGGGGACGCGAATGTAAGTATGTACTGTTTGTTTTTTTTACATTTTACGCTGGTAACCATGGTAAACATCGGGTTACTAAGCGCGGCCCTGCGCTTAGCAACCCGATGTTTACCCTGGTTACCCGGGGACCTCGGCATCGTTGGTCGCTGGAGAGCGGTCTGTGTGACAGCTCTCCAGCGATCAAACAGCGACGCTGCAGCGATCGGCATCGTTGTCGCTATCGCTGCAGCGTCGTTTCGTGTGAAGGTACCTTAAGCGTTCATCTTAAGTTCAGCTAGACACCCTCAGGTGATGTGGAGGTCAGCTGAAATGAATAGGTGCAGTTTGAAATTAGAGTCTGTGAAGATCTCATCTCTTTTCCGCTGTGAAACTCAATAAATTGGGCAGATGGAGGATTTTATGCCAGAGAATCTTGTATCAAAATTTTGACATTCACCTTTAACCTCTTGATTCTGCAGCCATTGTTTTTTAATTCTCTTTTATTTGTTTTTACTACCTTCCAAGATACAGAGAATGCCTGCAGGACTATACGTTGTAATACACATTGCAGTGTATTGTACCAGCAATTGAGTATGTAAGTGCAAACTGTCTTTTTCACTTAGGTAGACTGGCAGGTCTCATGAATTGGAGATATTATATTAAGTAACTCAAAGATGGATCAATATATCTATCTCTCTCTGTGTGACATGACACATTTTCTTTGTATTTTGAGCAAAGATATATATATTTTCATTTTTTAAATTTTAAAAATTACAAAAAGGAAAATGAGCCGATGCAAATGTTTGGGCACCCTTGGAGATTTATGTGCTCAGATAACTTTGACCAAAGTTTCAGATCTTAATTAGCCTGTTAGGGTTATAGCTTGTTTACTATTATCATTAGGAAAGGCCAGGTGATGCAAATTTTCCAGCTTTATAACAACCCAGCCTCCTCTAACTTTGTGCTAAAAAACTGCAGCCATAGGTTCTTCTAAGCAGCTTCCAAGCACTCGGAAAATGTAAATGGTGGTTGCCCACAAAGCAAAAAAAGGCTCTAAGAAGAGAGAAGAGTGCCCTTTCCTCAGTTCGAAATGTAATTAAGAAATGGCAGTTAATAGGAACAGTGGAGGTCAAGATAAGGTCTGGAAGAACAAGCAAAATTTCAGTGAGAGCTGCTTGTAGGATTGCTAAAGAGGCAAATCAGAATCCCCGCTTGACAGCAAATGACTTTCTGAAAGATTCAACAGACTCTGGAGTTGTGGTACATTGTTCTATTGTTCAGAGACTCCTGAACAAATATGGCCTTCAAGGAAGAATCATCAGAAGAGTACCTCTCCTGTGTCCTCACCATAAAATTCAGAGCCAGAAATATGCAAAACAAATCCTTTGGACTGATGAGGTTAAAATAGAACTCCTTGGCCACAGTGATCAAAGGTAAGTGCAGTGCCCCAGGGTCCTGGTCGTTCCAGTAATATTGTTCTCCTCTAGGGGGAGTGATGTTACACCTGAAGGCAATAAAGGAGATCACTTTATCAGGTATCACAAACCATACAACACACTTCACACTCCAGTCCACCAGGGGGAGCTATGCTCCTATTTAGTAGGACACTCCTCACAATTAGGTAAAACTGGTGGCCTGGATAGGAAGTTAGTCAGTTCCTGTCAGGCAGACAGAGAGGAAGAAGGAACATCGAGGAGTTGCCAACAGGGTGGTCCCTGACAGGAGTGGGATCCTGTCAGAGGCCTAGACAGAAGGCCACGGAGCTGCGCCTGCCCCACGTGCGGCAGCATCCTAAGGAAAGACACGAACCGTGAATTGTATTGTAGAGGGTGAGAAAAACGAAGTCATAGCAAAAGGAGAAGAAACCAGAAGGAGTTCTGCCCTATACAGGCTACCTCCTTCTGAGGCGCAGGATCCGGAAGCCGGAACACCGAGGGAGCAACAGTCTCTATGCCTTGCTCCAGAGACTTGCAGGACAGATAATTCCCCGTTACCTGCCCGCTCTATACCCAAGCGGCACGGTGGCAACTTGTGGAGGCTGGGGTGTGCTAGAGTCCCTGTAAAAAGCCTCAGGCCATCAGTCATACGGGTTTGTTCCTATCCATCTGGGGGACAGAGAGAAACACAACATCTAGAACATCTACAACAGTTGTGAGGACCTTATGAGAAGCTTAGCAGTAAGGGACTACAACACTGCAGCGCTAGAGGAAGGCTACTGATTTCCACCTGGATAAGGGGACTCTGGATTTGCCACTAAACTGGCCGGACTCTGCCTGCCCTGTGATCTGGTGCTCTGGACTGTGGATGCTGAAGCCTTCAGTAAAGGTAAAGAGACTGCAACCTTGTGTCCTCGTTCCACCATCTTACACACTGGGAAGCCCTGGGGATACACTTCACCTGTGGTAAGGTATACCATCTAGCTGCCATAACATCACCCCAGCAGACCACTAAGCAGCGTCGGTCACCCTGACCGAATACCACAGGTGGCGTCATGAACATTTCCCCTTTAAAGACCTTTCTCTTTTAATGTGGACGTCCCTAGGGCCACGGACCTGGTCAGCCACCGTGACATTCCCCTTGAGAACCAAAGGACTCGGTACCGAGTACCCCTAGCCCTTGGGGGCGCTCCATATGTGTAGAGAAAAAAGGGCACAGAATTCAAGGAAAAGAACTTCTCTCCAACCATTATGTATAGGGGTGGATTATTCATGCTTTGGGGTTGTGTTGCAGCCAAATGAACAGGGAATATTTCTCGGGTAGAGGGAAAAAAATTAAATGAATTTTCAACAAATTCTTGATGCAAACATAACACTACATATAAAAAAGATCAAGTTGGAAAGAGGATGACTTCTACAAATGGCTAATGATCCTAGGCATCCGCCAAAATCCAGAATAGCCTACCTCAAAAGGCGCAAGCTGAAGGTTTTGTAATAGCAGTCACAATCATTGAAAATCTGTGGCAAGACCTCAAAATAGCAGTGCATACAAGACGACCCAGGAATCTCGCAGAACTGGAGGAATTTTTCAAGGAAGAGTGGATGTCTGGCTACAAAAAGTGTTTACAAGCTTTGATACTTTCAAAAGGGAATGCTACAGGGTACTAACCATTTTCCTTTTTGTAATTTTTAAAATATAAAAGATGAAAATATTTATTGCTTTTGGCCTGAAATACAAAGGAAATGATTTACCTTTAACTTTAAGCCTGTAGAGGTGATTTCATCTTCAACTTGCTTAACTGTTGCCACGGTATCTTGCTTGCCTAACTACATACCACTTTATATCTGTATGTATTGTATATGTACATATATATTTGTTATATATGTTAAGTTAAGCAAGTTGAAGATGAAATGATCTCTAAAGGCTTAAAGTTACAGATATATTCAGTATATATAGAGTTTAAGATTAAAAAATGTCCAAACGGCACTAAGGACCAAGGGGGGGTGCATATGCAGTAACCAGCGTGAAGCTAGTCTTGGGATCAGAGCTCAAATATAAGATGCTTGAAAATAGATGAAGGATAGATCGGTATGTACAATGTGGTGTCTTAGTATTAGGCGATTTGTTATCGATATAATAAGATATTCTTCGAGTGGAGAGGGGGAGAGAAGGGGGAGGTAAAAAAAAAGTGTGCAGTCTGTGACTATTTAAATGAAGTCAATATCTCATATAGAATAAATGGTATGCATGAGAGATAGGTATTACCTGCTGCTGTAGCTGCGCTGTCTTAGTAACTGGGCTTTGGAGGAGATGAAAAAGGGTGCCATGTGGCGCTGGCCCTGAGTTGTGATTCCGCAGGACCGCTACACATCCAGCTGGTCTTTGCGGTGAGAATTAAATCTTCAATCCCTGACGAAGAAAGCTGCAATCTTTTGAAACATGTTGGATAGTATTCCTACCATCAGCCTGACTCTTTGCACGCGAGTGACATCACTAATCATGGTCCGTTAGCGGGGTACTACCGCTCGGGTCAACCAGCAGTAATCCTCTCAGCGCACGCCACTGGCCGGGGCTACACTATTTCCTTTGGATCCCTGCACTGACTTTGTACTTGAATGCCTACCACATGCAACTATACCTTGCGGTCCCTTTGTATTCTAACCCAGGAACACTGCACCATGGCACCTCCTTTCATCTCTCCGGCTGATTGGAAAGAGACAATGAATGCCACATATCTCCGGTGCAAGGCTCCAGCAGCAGGTGCAAGATCCCTTTCTCCTACATACAGCGGCTGCTTTTGGTTTGCTGCACAGACCTTGAACATTTAATACACACTGCTTTGACCAGCTGGATGTGCAATGGTCCTGCAGTATCACAACTCAAGAACAGTGCCACACGGCACTCCATCTCATCTCCTCTGAAGCCCAGTTACTAGTATAGCGCATGTCACGCTTCTCCCATACAGCTGTGAGCAGGTTGCGAGATGCAGGGACGGACAGGAGCCAGACCCAGGGTTAACAAGTTTACTTAACAGGGGATACTCCATGCAGGGAGGCAAACAGTTAAATGTGGAAATAAACAGTTAAATGGATGACAAAAATAGCTCAAATTGCAAAAGATATGCAGAGTTAAGAGGCAGTGAATCAGGTAACGACAGTTATTGTGAATCACTTAACATGACAGTAATTCCTCAGGCTATGAAATCAATAATGCCAACAACGGCTGGCGCTGTGCTTATCCAGGAAGGTCCTGTAGGCAATGAGAATCTGTCTTGTCACTTATTTTTCCAAGCAACAGGGGATGCAGCCTTAACAGTTCTGGACCCGGCATGCAGGTACCCATGGTCTAGTCATCCCCCTTACACTCCCCCTCTCCCTTAACTCGCCATTCCATGGGCGATAGTTCTTCATGCTCCTTTATGTTCTTTGGAGGTGGAGTACCTTGAAGCTCCTCTTGAATTTGCTCATTAGGAGTACTCGGAACTTCAGGTTGAGTGGTAGAGTCAGGTTGGGTTGCAGAGGATGGGAGTATGTCCAAGTTCGATGGAGTGGCTATCTCTGGAGTTTCAGGCCTATTTTCTTCCCTTGGGCTAGCGGGCAGTGAACTATCCATCTCTGGGAACAAGGCAAGTGGTTCTTCATCATCACCATCGGGAACCGTGGGAGTGAGCATTTCAGGGACACTTGACACTTTCTCCACTCTTTTGGGATCTTGTGGCAGGCAAGATCGCAATATACTTCGTTGAACTACTCGGGTAGGCGACCCTTCTTCCCCTTCAGATTGAATCTCACAGACAGAACCATTGGATCCAATTTGGCACTCCCCCTGATTCGCCTCCACGCGACGGAACAGTGCAGACTTCTCACTGTAGACAGTCGACATCTTCTCCCTCTGTTCTTGGCATCCGATGTTGTGGCTCTGTCTGGATCTTGGTGCGGCTCCCCTCTGGTCACCATACAATTTCCTCCAGGGGCAGCGCTCCCTCCAGTGGGCATGACCTTCGGAAGGGTGAGTGAATTTCCACCGTCGGCTGTCTCTTGTAGGGCAACTTCTTGACAGGTGTCCCATTCTTACACACGTCCAGCACTCTCTTCTGCACCTATCCGGTGAGTGATTCAGTCTGCATCGCCGTCCTCCATGGGAGGCATACCCCCTCTGCAATCGCTCTTCACCCCACGATATGGGATTAAGTCTTGGGGCTGCTGCTGAAGTTTTTTGGATGCCCGCATCTCTCCTCTAGCTTCTTTCATTCCTTGCCATAAGTCACACAGGAGTATGGGCCTGGACTCCATGGTAGCAGCAAGCGCTTCCTTCAGGCTCTCGATTTCTGCCCTCATCTTCAGCATTCCCTGCCATAATTTGCGGGACCACTCCGGCTCTTCCTCGTTCAGGGTGGGTACTTTGCGGCTCCGGACCCTCCCTGTCAAGGCTGCGGTCCCCTGCTCCTGTTCCCTTATGTGTGCCTCCGCCCCGATTTCTGAACAAGTCATGCGTGGATTAGCTCACAGGCGCTCACACAAGGCTTGCTTATGCAGCGCATCTCTAAGGTCTGTGTTGTGATTCGGTTATTTGGCTCCCCCAGTGGTCGCTTGTGGTACTGGTGTCTTGTGAGCTTTTCACCTGTTTCTATCAGGATGTGGGAGTTTCCTATTTAGCCTTGTTCCTCAGTCATTCCAATGCTGGCCATCAATGTAACCAGAGTCTTTCTGTTGCATGTACCTGCTCCCAGTCTGCTGACCAGCTAAGTTGGACATTTCTGTCCTTAGTCTATTTTTGTATGTTTTGTCCAGTTTGCAGTTATGTGATTCTCTGCAGCTGGAAGCTCTTGTGGGCTGAAATTGCCACTCCGGTGCCATGAGTTGGCACATGAGTTTAAGGTAATTTCAGGATGGTTTTTGATAGGGTTTTGTAGCTGACTGCGAAGTCCACTATTGTATCCTTCTGCTATCTAGTTAGTGGGCCTCGCTGTGCTAAATCTGTTTTCATACTACGTTTGTCTTTTCACCTTAACTCACCGTTATTATATGTGGGGGGCTACTATCTCCTGTGGGGAATTTTCCTCTGGAGGCAAGCCAGGACTGTGTTTCATCTATTAGGGGTAGTTAGTCCTCCGGCTGGTGCGAGACGTCTAGCGAAAACGTAGGCACGTTCCCTGGCTACTATTAGTTGTGTGTATAGGTTTAGCATCGCGGTCAGCTCTAGTTTCCATCACCCGAGAGCTTGTCCGTTTTTCTATGTTTCTGATGTTCCCCTGCCATTGGGAACCATAACAGTATGGCCGGCCTACATGTTTAATCTATGGGCTGAAGCAGGAGAGAAAAAGGAACTGTGTGGATTTTTTTTTTTTTTCTCTGAAGTTGCATTCCAGCTCTAATTGCAGTCTCCTGCTTTCCTCTCCTCTTAACCCCTGAATGGCTCAGATTTTATCTGTTGAAATATGGATCTCCAGAGTCTGGCTACAAATTTGAATAATCTTGCTGCTAAAGTTCAGAATATACAAGATTTTGTTATACATGCTCCTCGGTCTGAACCTAAAATTCCTTTACCAGAGTTTTTCTCCGGAGATCGATCTTGTTTTCTGAATTTTAAATACAATTGTAAATTGTTTCTTTCTCTGAGATCTCACTCTGCTGGAGATCCTGCACAGCAGGTTAAAATAGTGATTTCATTATTGCGGGGTGACCCTCAAAATTGGGCATTTTCATTGGCGCCAGGGGATCCTGCGTTGCTCAATGTGGATGCGTTTTTTCTGGCCTTAGGGTTGCTTTATGAGGAACCTAATTTAGAGATACAGGCTGAAAAGGCCTTGATAGCCCTCTCTCAGGGGCAAGATGAAGCCGAAATATATTGCCAAAAATTTCGAAAATGGTCTGTGCTTACTTAGTGGAATGAGTGCGCTCTGGCGGCAAATTTCAGAGAAGGTCTCTCTGATGCCGTAAAAGACGTCATGGTGGGGTTTCCTACGCCTACGGGTCTGAATAAGTCCATGACAATGGCTATTCAGATTGATCGGCGTTTACGGGAACGCAAACCTGTGCACCATTTGGCGGTGTCTTCTGAGAGGGTACCAGAGAGTATGCAATGTGATAGTTTTCTGTCCAGAAGCGAACGACAGAATTATAGGCGCAAAAATAAGTTGTGCTTCTATTGTGGGAATTCAACTCATGTTATATCAGCATGCTCAAAACGAACAAACAAAGTTGCTAAATCCTCTGCTATTGGCACTTTGCAGTCCAAGTTTATTTTGTCTGTGACTTTAATTTGTTCGTTATCTTCTATTGTCGCGGATGCTTATGTGGATTCTGGTGCCGCTTTGAGTCTTATGGATTGGTCCTTTGCCAGGCGCTGTGGGTTTGATCTAGAGCCTCTGGAAGTCCCTATACCTTTAAAGGGTATTGATTCTACACCATTGGCTAGTAATAAACCACAATACTGGACACAAGTGACTATGCGTATGACTCCAGACCATCAGGAGGTGATTCGCTTCCTTGTGTTGTTTAATCTACATGATGTATTAGTGCTGGGATTGCCATGGTTGCAAACCCATAACCCAGTCCTTGACTGGAAAACAATGTCTGTACTAAGCTGGGGATGTCAGGGAAATCATGGGGGCGCACCTTTGGTTTCCATTGCTTCATCTATTCCCTCTGAGATCCCGGCTTTTTTGTCTGATTATTGTGATGTTTTTGAGGAGTCTACTCTTAATTCTCTTCCCCCTCACAGAGATTGTGATTGCGCCATAGATTTGATTCCTGGCAGTAAATTTCCTAAGGGTCGTTTATTCAATCTGTCTGTACCTGAACATGCTGCTATGCGAGAGTATATTAGGGAGTCCTTGGAAAAAGGACATATTCGTCCTTCTTCGTCTCCTTTAGGAGCAGGGTTCTTTTTTGTAGCCAAAAGAGATGGTTCTTTGAGACCTTGTATTGATTATAGACTCTTGAATAAGATCACAGTCAAATATCAGTATCCTTTGCCATTGCTGACAGATTTATTTGCTCGCATTAAGGGAGCTAAGTGGTTCTCTAAGATTGATCTTCGCGGTGCGTATAATTTGGTGCGAATTAAGCAGGGGGATGAGTGGAAAACCGCATTTAATACGCCCGAGGGCCATTTTGAGTATTTGGTAATGCCTTTTGGTTTGTCAAATGCCCCTTCGGTCTTTCAGTCTTTTATGCACAATATTTTCCGTGAATATCTGGATAAATTCATGGTTGTGTATCTGGATGATGTTTTGATTTTTTCGGATGACTGGGAGTCTCATGTTCAACAGGTTAGGAAGGTTTTTCAGGTTTTGCGGACCAATTCTCTGTTTGTAAAGGGTGCTAAGTGTGTTTTTGGGGTTCAGAAGATTTCTTTTCTGGGGTATATTTTTTCCCCTTCTTCTATTGAGATGGATCCTGTTAAGGTTCGGGCAATTTGTGACTGGACGCAGCCGACTTCTCTTAAGAGCCTTCAGAAATTTTTGGGCTTTGCTAATTTTTATCGTCGATTCATAACTGGTTTTTCTAGCGTGGTCAAGCCTTTGACTGATTTGACTAAAAAAGGTGCTGATGTTGCCGATTGGTCTCCTGCTGCTCTGGAGGCCTTTCGAGAGCTTAAGCGCCGCTTTTCTTCTGCCCCTGTGTTGCGCCAGCCTGATGTTTCACTTCCTTTTCAGGTGGAAGTTGATGCTTCCGAGATTGGAGCGGGGGCGGTTTTGTCACAGAAAAGTTCAGATGGTTCAGTGATGAGACCTTGTGCGTTCTTTTCTCGAAAATTTTCGCCCGCCGAGCGAAACTATGATGTTGGTAATCGGGAGCTTTTGGCGATGAAATGGGCATTCGAGGAGTGGCGTCATTGGCTTGAGGGTGCTAGACATCAGGTGATGGTCTTGACTGATCACAAGAATTTGATTTATCTTGAGTCGGCCAGACGTCTGAATCCTAGACAGGCGCGCTGGTCGTTGTTTTTCTCTCGGTTTAATTTTGTGGTCTCGTATCTGCCAGGTTCTAAAGATGTGAAGGCTGATGCCCTTTCCAGGAGTTTTGAACCTGATTTCCCTGGTGATTCCAAACCTACGGGTATCCTTAAGGATGGGGTGATATTGTCTGCTGTCTCCCCTGACCTGCGACGTGCTTTACAAGAGTTTCAGGCGGATCGGCCTGATCGTTGTCCGCCTGGTAGATTGTTTGTGCCGGATGAGTGGACCAGTAGAGTCATCTCGGAGGTTCATTCTTCTGCGTTGGCAGGTCATCCGGGAATTTTTGGTACCAGGGATTTGGTGGCTAGGTCCTTCTGGTGGCCTTCCCTGTCTCGGGACGTGCGTACTTTTGTGCAGTCTTGTGATGTTTGTGCTCGGGCCAAGCCTTGTTGTTCTCGGACTAGTGGATTGTTGTTGTCCTTGCCTATTCCTAAGAGGCCTTGGACACACATCTCTATGGATTTTATTTCTGATCTCCCTGTTTCTCAGAAAATGTCTGTCATCTGGGTGGTGTGTGACCGTTTTTCTAAGATGGTTCATTTGGTACCTTTGCCTAAGTTGCCCTCCTCCTCTGAGTTGGTTCCTTTATTTTTTCAGAACGTGGTTCGGTTGCATGGTATCCCGGAGAATATAGTTTCTGACAGGGGATCTCAGTTTGTGTCCAGATTTTGGCGGGCGTTTTGTGCCAGGGTGGGCATTGATTTGTCTTTTTCGTCTGCATTTCATCCTCAGACGAATGGCCAGACGGAGCGTACTAATCAGACCTTGGAGACTTATTTGAGGTGTTTTGTGTCTGCTGATCAGGATGACTGGGTCACCTTTTTGCCGTTGGCAGAGTTTGCCCTTAATAATCGGGCCAGTTCTGCCACTTTGGTTTCCCCTTTCTTTTGCAATTCGGGGTTCCATCCTCGTTTTTCATCTGGTCAGGTGGAATCTTCGGATTGTCCTGGAGTGGATACTATGGTGGACAGGTTGCATCGTATTTGGGGTCAGGTGGTGGACAATTTAAAGTTGTCCCAGGAGAGGACTCAGCATTTTGCTAATCGCCATCGTCGTGTTGGTCCTCGTCTTCGTGTTGGGGACTTGGTGTGGTTGTCTTCCCGTTTTGTCCCTATGAGGGTCTTTTCTCCTAAGTTTAAGCCTCGGTTCATCGGTCCTTATAGGATTTTGGAAATTCTTAACCCTGTGTCTTTTCATTTGAACCTCCCAGCATCCTTTGCTATCCATAATGTTTTCCATCGGTCGTTATTGCGGAGGTATGAGGTGCCAGTTGTGCCTTCTGTTGAGCCTCCTGCTCCTATGCTGGTTGAGGGTGAATTGGAGTACGTGGTGGAGAAAATCTTGGACTCCCGTGTTTCCAGACGGAGACTTCAATATCTGGTTAAATGGAAGGGCTACGGTCAGGAGGATAATTCTTGGGTTTCAGCTTCAGATGTTCATGCCTCTGATTTGGTCCGTGCCTTTCATAGGGCTCATCCAGATCGCCCTGGTGGTTCTTGTGAGGGTTCGGTGCCCCCTCCTTAAGGGGGGGGTACTGTTGTGATTCGGTTATTTGGCTCCCCCAGTGGTCGCTTGTGGTACTGGTGTCTTGTGAGCTTTTCACCTGTTTCTATCAGGATGTGGGAGTTTCCTATTTAGCCTTGTTCCTCAGTCATTCCAATGCCGGCCATCAATGTAACCAGAGTCTTTCTGTTGCATGTACCTGCTCCCAGTCTGCTGACCAGCTAAGTTGGACATTTCTGTCCTTAGTCTATTTTTGTATGTTTTGTCCAGTTTGCAGTTATGTGATTCTCTGCAGCTGGAAGCTCTTGTGGGCTGAAATTGCCACTCCGGTGCCATGAGTTGGCACATGAGTTTAAGGTAATTTCAGGATGGTTTTTGATAGGGTTTTGTAGCTGACTGCGAAGTCCACTATTGTATCCTTCTGCTATCTAGTTAGTGGGCCTCGCTGTGCTAAATCTGTTTTCATACTACGTTTGTCTTTTCACCTTAACTCACCGTTATTATATGTGGGGGGCTACTATCTCCTGTGGGGAATTTTCCTCTGGAGGCAAGCCAGGACTGTGTTTCATCTATTAGGGGTAGTTAGTCCTCCGGCTGGTGCGAGACGTCTAGCGAAAACGTAGGCACGTTCCCTGGCTACTATTAGTTGTGTGTATAGGTTTAGCATCGCGGTCAGCTCTAGTTTCCATCACCCGAGAGCTTGTCCGTTTTTCTATGTTTCTGATGTTCCCCTGCCATTGGGAACCATAACAGGTCTGTCACTATCTGGTCTCGCAGTGTGGATCTCCTGCAGCGTGTTCATGTAGTGGGTAACAAACTCCCCCTCCCTTTGGACACGCCTGAACAAGCGCATGCACAATTCTCAGATGTCCATGGGGTCTCTATGCATTCTCTCTAAGATTTGTAGCACCTTAGTAAAGGTGTATCGCTCGTGGGGGGTCGGAACATGACGGACCTCCTTGCTTCTCCATCCAGGGCTTCATGGCAATCTCTGCCTCCATCTCAGGAGTCATGGGGTGCATTCTCATCATACCCCTGACTTGCTCAGTCCAGTCCACCAGCAAAGTGTTGATCCCTGTAAATTTCGGGAGGTTACACAACATTGCCCCCCAGCGGTATGCTGACTCTTGGGGCACCCCTGACCGTTTGGTCTGCCACCTCTGCGCCCTTGGACTGCATCCTGCCGACTACGCCAAGTGTGAGAAGGTTGCAGGATGCAGTAGGAGACCGGAGGCAGAGCAAGGGTTAACGATTTTACTTAACAGGGAATACTCCGTGCAGGGAGGTAATGGGTTAAACAGGGGAATAAACAGTACAGTTTGTAAAGGATATTCAGGCATAAAGAGCAACAGAGTAATGGCAGTTCTGCTGAATTCTGGCTAGAAAGTCAGTAGCTCCTCAGACTATGAAGCCAATATCGCCAACAACGGCGGGCCGCCATGAGACGAGGCCTTGTTGTCCACAGGACCCCTTTTGAAAAGATACCGCGCCTGCTGTTGTCAGCACTATTGGCTTCTTAGTCTGAGAGTCTGAGGAGCTAATGACTTTCTAGCCAGAATTCAACAAAACTACCGTTACTCTATCAGCTGCTATTTATCCCTGAATATCTTTTACAAACTGTACTGTTTATTCCCCTGTTTAACCCATTACCTCCCTGTGTGAAGTATTCCCTGTTAAGTAAAATTGTTAACCCTTGCTCTGCCTCTGGTCCATTAATGCATCCCGCAACCTGCTCACACAGCTACAGCAGCAGGTAATACCCATCTCTCTCATGCATACCATTTATTCTATACAAGATATTGACTTCATTTAACAAGCATGGACTGCACACTTTTTTACCTCACCCTCCCCCATCCACTCAGAGAATACCATTTTGTATAGATCACAAATCACTTAATACTAAGACACCACATTGTGCGTATCAATCTATCCTTCATCTATTTTCTAGCATCTATTTGAGCTCTGATCCCAAAACTAGCTTCACGCTGGTTACTGCATATGACCCCCTTGGTCCTTAGCACTGTTTGGACATTTTTTAATCCTAAACTCATAATCTTAGACAACTGGTGGTAGTTGTCCACCAAACTAGGCAACTAGGACTAGGCTCTACGGTGTTTAGCGCCAGTGGTATTGATATACGGTATATACAGTATATATATATACACTCACCGGCCACTTTATTAGGTACACCTGTCCAACTTCTTGTTAACACTTAATTTCTAATCAGCCAATCACATGGCGGCAACTCAGTGCATTTAGGCATGTAGACATGGTCAAGACAATCTCCTGCAGTTCAAACCGAGCATCAGTATGGGGAAGAAAGGTGATTTGAGTGCCTTTGAACGTGGCATGGTTGTTGGTGCCAGAAGGGCTGGTCTGAGTATTTCAGAAACTGCTGATCTACTGGGATTTTCACGCACAACCATCTCTAGGGTTTACAGAGAATGGTCCGAAAAAGAAAAAAAATCCAGTGAGCGGCAGTTCTGTGGGCGGAAATGCCTTGTTGATGCCAGAGGTCAGAGGAGAATGGGCAGACTGGTTCGAGCTGATAGAAAGGCAACAGTGACTCAAATCACCACCCGTTACAACCAAGGTAGGCCTAAGAGCATCTCTGAACGCACAGTGCGTCGAACTTTGAGGCAGATGGGCTACAGCAGCAGAAGACCACACCGGGTACCACTCCTTTCAGCTAAGAACAGGAAACTGAGGCTACAATTTGTACAAGCTCATCGAAATTGGACAGTAGAAGATTGGAAAAACGTTGCTTGGTCTGATGAGTCTCGATTTCTGCTGCGACATTCGGATGGTAGGGTCAGAATTTGGCGTAAACAACATGAAAGCATGGATCCATCCTGCCTTGTATGGAGCATCTTTGGGATGTGCAGCCGACAAATCTGCGGCAACTGTGTGATGCCATCATGTCAATATGGACCAAAATCTCTGAGGAATGCTTCCAGCACCTTGTTGAATCAATGCCACGAAGAATTGAGGCAGTTCTGAAGGCAAAAGGGGGTCCAACCCGTTACTAGCATGGTGTACCTAATAAAGTGGCCGGTGAGTGTATATATATATATATATATATATATATATATATATATATATATATATATATATATATATATATTTATATATACACAAAAAAGATAGGCAGCATTCCAGTAGTTACCAGAAAGATAAAGGACTTTTATTTATATTTAGCCCATGTGGCGTGGGTGACATTTTGGTTCAAATTAACCTTTCTCATTGGAATCTACACCTTACTGGGTATTCCAAAAACTGCAAGGTATCCACTAACCATAGGATAGAGGGGAAGTTTACTGATTGCTGGGAATATGCTCCAAGTGTTGATGAGAATGTAGCCCTTGACCAATTTAACTGGGCTTTGCAGTTACCCATCTTGAATGGAGTGCAGATGCAAATGCTGGATTTTCCATTCATTCATTGGTTTTGGGAATAGAGTTGAGACAATTAATAGTGTGGAGGTTAAGCATCTCCGATGCATTGAAGAATTGTTATCGGTCTTAGCAGTCAGACCCCTGCAATCAGAAAATAATTCCCTATTCCAGTGATAGGTGATAACTTAGGATTTTGGGAATAACTCATTAAAGGGTTTTTGCTACCTCATATGAGAGTAGCAGAATGTAGACAAAAAGACTCTGCATCACTTAGTTTTTGATTAGCCAACCTGGCATGATATCGTCATTGAGGTGTGATGCCCACATGGCATGACGCCAAGCCAACTAATCAAAAGAGGAGCCATGAATACCGGCAAGCAGGAGGCAGTCCGCAGAGATCTCGTCCAGCGACCACCGAATACTTACCTGCCTACTGAACCAGGGTCCTACAAATGATTATTCTCATCTTTATTAAAGTCTCCCATATACTACATATAAGCCCAGTTTCTGATTGTTAGTGTCACACAAAAGCTATATGAGCATCTTAGTAGTCTGTTGCCAAACTGTATGTCAGAGAGAGATTTAGGTGTACAGGGAGAAAAACTACTAGTGATTGAACACATACGAGCAGAAAATCTGATTTTATTCCAGAAGGTACATCCTTTTATAGATTATCACTTATCACATTGATCATTGGTAAAAACTCCTAACTTCTCCTCCCTCAGGAGGGGTTTAATCAATATTCATTAGCTTTGATGATTCTGTTTTCCTCCTAAGCATTACTTCATTCTATATTAATATAAAGTGAACACGCTATCATATCAAAGTCCACATAAGTATTCTAAAACTGCTAACAGGTATGATTTCTAGCATGTAAACACATTAATCAGTCTCTTTGATTCATAATGTTCATATAAGCGTAGATTTTGAATGTACATTCATTTTGGATATCTTCAATGAATTACATATACTTAGTTAACAGTTAACATGATGAAAGCGTTGTAAGATCAATGAAAAGCAACATGACATGGCCATTATTACTACTGTTAAAAAGATATAAAGTTAGCACGGTGGCTCAAGGAATAGCACTGCAGCTTTGCAGCGTTGGGATCCTGGGTTCAAATCCCACCAAGGACAACATCTGCAAGGAGTTTGTATGTTCTCCCTTTGTATGGGTTTCCTCCCACACTCTAAGGCTAAGTTCACATTAGCATTTGGGGGCTTTGCAGAGGGCTGCGTACCTATCTTTAACTTTGGTTACGCAGGACATACGAATGTATGCAGATTCGTTGTTTTGACACACCCGCCGACCTCATGAGAAAGCAACAAGTTGCATTTTGTGCGTCAAAACGACTCATCCACATACATCTGCATGTCCTGCATACCAAATGTTAAAGATAGATATGCAGGATGCATGCAGAAGTATGCGGAAGTAGGCGGGGCTTAGCAGAGAACGTACGCAGCCCTCCGCAAAGCCTCCGAATGTTAATGTGAACCCGGCCTTAGACAAACTGTTATGATAGGGAATCTAGATTGTGAGCCCCATTTACATAATGTATGTAAAGCGCTGCGGAATATGATAGCGCTATATAACCAGTGCATAATAAATAATAAGAATGATCTAAGAATCAATATAAGGGTGTTATCCCTTTGGGATAGGCTGAATATTATGCAAAGCACTGCAAAGACAAGCCTCAAGAAAATCCTGTGATTAACACCCCCTTGGAAAACAGTATTACAATAGCATATAGAGCACACCAAATGAAAAAGTCCACATTTCTGGAACTGTATTGTGGATTTAAACATTTAAAAAAAACAGAATACTCATGAGGTAATAATTCTGGAATGTTTGAACGGATTATAGGGGTAAAATTTGTGCAAAATGACTTGCATTTATTTGTGAAATTTTCAGAAATTTGGCGAAAATTTCAAAATTTTCAAACTTTTAATTCTTATGCCCTTAATCCAGAGAGTTATGTCACACAAAATAGTTAAAAAATAACTTTCACCACATGTCTACTTTACATATGTATCATTTTTTAAACAGAATTATTTATTTGTTAGGAAGCTATAAGGGTTTAAAGTTGATCAGCAAGACCACATCACATTTGAAGTGACTTTAGGGAGCCTATATGACAGAGAATACCCAAAAGTGGCACCATTCTAGAAACTGCACTCATCAAAGTACTCAAAACCACATTTAAGAAGTTTATTAATGCTTCAGGTGCTTCACAGGAACTAAAGCAATGGGGAAGGAAAAAATTAACATTTTTCTTTTTTTCACAAAAATTTTACCTTAGCTCCCAATTTTTTATTTTCACAAGGGTAACAGGATAAATTGGACTCCAAAAATTGTTATGCAATTTCTCCAGAGTACGCTGATACCCCATATGTGGTGAAAAACTACTGTTTGGGAGCATGGCACGGCTCGAAAGGGAAGGAGCACCGTTTGACTTTTTGAACGCAAAAAGGGCTGAAATCGAGAGTGGATGCTATGTCAAATTTGGAGAGCCCCTGATGTGCTTAAATAGTAGCTGTCAGATCTTATGGATCTCCTAAAAGTGAACACGGAGAACCGCGACAACGAACCTCCCAAGGGTGAGCTGGCCAGGTGGACCACCCCCAATACAGGGAGCGTTAGGGGCAGGCCCAAGGGAGACTATTGCCACAGAAGCTGATACCGGGGAACAGGAAGTAGGAGAGGAAAGACGCGGAAGTGGCTAAGGTGGAGACACAGGACAGAGTGACAGTGACTGAAACACAGAGTGGACTGGATATGGCGGATGCCCAGGACAGGCAGGGTGTAATAATTATAGGGGATAACTCAGGAGACTCTTTGCGTGGAACAAGACAACTACAGGACACAGTTTTATAAGTGGTAAAGTCTATATTATCACACGGTGATTCAAACAGGTGCAGAGAGAAACTCAAGTCCACAACACTTGGTGCAAATAATAAATGCAGCTCAGCAGTCTATAGGAAACTTCAGAGGAAAATGCAATCAAGCAGAAAGTCTATGAAGCACAGTTATTCTTGAGGATACTTGACACGAATAAATCCTTGTCTTTAGTCCAGGCACAGATAGATATGCTTATTAGGCAGTTCAAATCATATCTTAGCTCAACCAGGGAGGCCTGGTTAATAGTCTCAGGTTATTGCAAAGCAGCAACAGCTTACATGACCAGCAAATGCAGATGGAAGTAAACACGAACCGCAGATGAAGGAGGATTACTGGAAACTTGTGTATGCAGCAGGAACTCAGAGCAGAGTAGCAGGATCACCACACAGGTTCACAGGAGCAGGTGTATAGCCAGGGAGTAATCAGAGGTCAGGAGCTGGATGCAAGGCAGAATACTCTAGCACAGACTGAAGGCTGGGGTGGAGTTTTATATCAGGAAGACACAGTGCACATGAGACCAAAGACGCCATCTTGAAAAAGGGCAATAATGCACGGAAGGTAAAAAATGTTCAGAGTCCTGACATTACTCCCTCCTTAGAAGAGGCCTCAGGATGATCCTGGACCTGATTTCTCAGGGAATCTCTGATGAAAACAAGAAATCTTCTGTTGGGCATTGATGTTTTCCACAGGTTCCCAAGAGTCTTCCTCAGGGGGATATCCTTGCCATCTTAGCAGATATTGGAGCCGATTCCTGCGAATCCTGGAATGAAATATTTCCTCCACCATGAATTGTTCTTGCCCATCAATCACCACAGGCTGCGGAGGTGGCACAACATGTCCCTGGAAGGTATTAGGAGAAACAGGCTTTAGTAAAGATACATGAAAAACTGGGTGTACCTTCATTGTCCTAGGCAGCTTCAACCGTCAGGCCACAGAGCTCACAATACCGTTGATCTTGAAAGGGCCAATGAATTTCTGTCCAAGTATTTGTGAAGGAACGTTTAACTTCAGATTCTTAGTTGCTAACCACACGGAATCTCCTACCTTGAACATGGGTGCAGGTTTACGGAATCTATCAGCCGATCTCTTATAACGTTCTTGAGCTGTGGTCAGGGATTCCTTCAGAACCTCCAGATTCTGTCTCATCGCAGTCAGCCTTTCCTCCACTGCCGGAACCGCAATTAATTGGAGACCTAGGTAAAATACACGGATGATAACCCAGATTGGCAAAGAAAGGTGTAAATTTAGTGGAGGCGCTCTGAGAATTATTATATGAAAATTCGGCTAACGGCAACAACTCCAACCAATCATCCTGGAGATGGCTGACATAACATTTTAGATATTGTTCCAGCGTCTGGTTGGTACGCTCAATCTGACCATTTGTCTGGGGATGGTAAGCAGAAGAGAGACAGACATTAATATTGAGTGCAGAGCAAAATCCCTTCCAGAATCTTGAAGTGAACTGTACTCCACGGTCAGAGATGATCTCATCCGGAACCCCGTGCAATCCGAAAGACATTCTGTATAACCAAGTTCACTGTATCTTTAGCTGAGGGGAGGCTGGTGCATGGAACAAAATGAGCAGCTTTAGTCAGGCGATCAACTACCACCATGATCGTATTCATGCCCCCCGATGTAGGCAGTTCCACAATAAAGTCCATTGATATAGACCCCCAAGGGCGGGACGGAACAGGTAATGGTTGTAGAAGACCCGTAGGTGCCACATGAGGAGTCTTGTAACGGGCACATACCTCGCAAGAGAGAACATAGTCCTTGGTATCCTTCAGGCAAGTTGGCCACCAGAAGAATCGGCTCAGGAACTCTTGTGTCTTCTGTACCCCCCTGTGACCAGCCAACTTAGAGTCATGTACCAACTTGAGGATCTGCAGACATACAACCTCCGAACCTCTGGATCTCTGAACCACATGCCACCCTTAAAGACAAGATTAATATCCACAGGTGGGTTGGCCAGAAATACATCACCTTCATAGGCCTCCCTGCACTCCTTCCACAAGTCCTGATCATGGATAACTCCGATGAAATTGGCATCAGATAGAATGGTCTTGGACGGGGCTCCAGGTACGGAATCCGCAGCATGGATTCGGGATAAAGCATCAGCCTTCCCATTACGAGAACCTGGACGGTACGAGATAACAAAGTTAAATTGATTTAAAAATAAGTTCCAACGAGCCTGATGAGGAGAAAGACATCTAGCGGATCTAAGGAACTCTAGATTGCGATGGTCAGTTAGCACTATGATCTGTTGTGCAGCTCCTTGCAGATGATGCCTACATTCTTTGAAAGCCGCAATAATAGCCAGCAATTCCTTGTCTCCCACGTCGTAATTCCTCTCTGCTGAGGTTAGTCTACGGGAAAAGAAAGCACAAGGATGTAGCAGACCCTTCTCTCCAGTTCTTTGGGAGAGAATAGCCCCCAAAGCATTATCAGAAGTGTCCACCTCCACAATGAAAGGAAGTGTTGGATCTGGGTGTATCAACAGCGGTGCTGATGTGAAACATACTTTAAGCCGATCAAAAGCTTCTTGAGCCTGTGATAACCACTTAAAGGGCTTTTCCTTCTTTGTCAAGGAAGTAATGGGACAGACAATATCAGAAAAATTTCGAATGAAGCATCTGTAGAAATTTGCAAAACCAATAAAACGTTGGACCTCCTTAACGTTCATGGGTATCGGCCAGTCAAGGATAGCCTGAATCTTACCAGATTCCATGTTCAGCCCCTGGGGAGAGATGATATAACTTAAGAACTGTATCTCAGAACGATGGAACTTGCTTTTTTCCGGCTTAATATACAGATGGTTCTCTTTCAGACGTCTTAAAACAGTTTTGACATGTTCTTCATGTTCCTGTAGAGAGTCAGAAAAGATTAGTATATCGTCCAAATAGATCACTACAAACTGGTCCAACAAATCTCTGAAAATGTCATTAGTAAGGTGTTGAAATGTTGCAGGGGTGTTACAAAGCCCGAAGGGCATCACAAGAGATTCAAAGTGTCCATACCGGCATCTGAATGCTGTCTTCCACTCATCCCCTGGACGAATACGCACCAAATTATAAGCCCCACGAAGATCCAGTTTAGAGAACACCTTAGCATGGCGGACTCTTTCCAGTAATTCGGGAATCAGAGGCAAAGAGTAACGGTTTCGTACGGTTACCTTATTGAGTCCTCGATAGTCAACACAGGGTCTCAGGGTCCCATCCTTCTTCTTTACAAAAAAGATAGGTGCCCCTGCTGGTGAGGAAGAAGGACGTATGAAGCCTTTGGCCAGATTTTCATCAATATACTCTTTTAAGGCTTGAAGCTCAGGTGCTGCCAAAGGGTATACGTTACCAAAAGGAATGGCTGCCCCGGGAAGCAGCTCAATGGGACAGTCATAATGCCTGTGTGGAGGAAGCTGATCTGCATTCTTCTTGTCACAGATGTCAGAGAACTCTTTATAAGCTGGAGGTAAAGAAAATACCTGTACATGTGGTTCCGTAGCCGTGGACTCAGGGACAGCTTCTGTTAACGCTGAGTTGCTCCTTGTTGGGAAAATAATCTCCTTGGTCACCCAATTGATAATTGGGTTCTGAGAATGCAACCAAGGAATGCCTAAAATCACAGGAAAATGAGGAGAAGAAATTAGCAAGAAAAAAAGTTGCTCCTGATGCTTAGGCCCCAACAAAATTTCAAGGGATACGGTCTCCTGATCCACAGGCCTAGAGATTAAAAGGTGACTCATCCACTGTTTCCATGGTAATTGGAGAGGCTCTTTGCTGAATTTTAATACCATGTTCCTTGGCAAATGCAATATCCGTGAAATTGCCACCTGCACCAGAGTCAATCATAGCTGAACTGGAAATCCACTGTCCTGAACACAGGATCTTAATAGGGAGAGAACAGTGAGAGTTCTTTTCCTTCAGCTCCTTGGGGGGTGAAGTCATAGAAAGTGAATGGAATACAGAGTTTAAAGGCAGGCTACATTCAGAGATGTCAGATTCATCATCACAGTTGTCATACTACCCTATTGCTGCTAGCACCTTGTTAGGCCGTCTAGGACACTTAGGACAATTGATCAAGAAGTGGTCAGACTGGCCACAGTAGAAACATAGACTTTCACGCAGGCGATGCTCCCGGCGCTCATTGATTTCGCGCCTCTGAACGGAATCAATTTGCATGGGCACCTCCTCCACCTCCCGAGAGGTTTTACCTGCAGGCTCTTTGGAAGGAAGGGAAAAGTTAGAAACACGGTTATATGCAGCAAATTTCTCCTGCCTACGCTCAGTAAGGCGAATGTCTATGCGCACACAATGCTGTATAAATGTCTCTAGCTCTTGTGGTGACTCAGAGCGGGCTAGTTCATCTTTTACAATACTAGACAGACCCTTTTAAAAATAGGCAATTGTGCATAACTGTCCCAATTGGTATCTACCACCAATCTCCTGAATTCAGTGGCTTACTCAATAACAGAACGTTTAGCCTGGCATAAAGACAACAAAGCAGATTCAGCGGTTGCACGGCGATTAGGGTCATCAAACATTAATGCAATAGTGGCCAAGAAATCATCCAAGTCATTTAACCGTGGGTCACGAGACTCAATCATCGGATTCGCCCAGGCGAGCGCTCGTGAGGTCAGTAGCATTATTACACACAATACTTTGGATTTATCAGTAGGAAAACGGTCAGCATGCACATCAAAATATAGCATACATTGATTCACAAAGCCACGAAATTTGTCGCGATCACCATTAAATCTGAATGTGGGCAACTTAGGTGGGCCAGCTGGTGGCGGTTGCCCAGAGGGTAAAGTCACTTCTGCAGCTATTTGCGTGCTTATGTCCTGAAAAGCCCGTCCATACTGGGACTCTATGCCAGCAAGTTTGTTTTCCTGGGCTGCCATGCGGTTGCTCAAGTCCTGCAAAGTTTGTCCAAACACTTGTTGATTGTGTTCAAAGCTTCCAAACTTCTTTTGCAGACCTTCCACATCTTTCTGCAGTGATCTAATTATGGAAAACACCTGCTCTAATTTGCTTTCTGCAGTCATTGTTCCAGCAGTCTCCTTTTTTTTTTTTTTAGGCTAGAGTATCCTGTAATAATTATAGGGGATAACTCAGGAGACTCTTTGCGTGGAACAAGACAACTACAGGACACAGTTTTATAAGTGGTAAAGTCTATATTATCACACGGTGATTCAAACTGGTGCAGAGAGAAACTCAAGTCCACAACACTTGGTGCAAATAATAAACGCAGCTTAGCAGTCTATAGGAAACTTCAGAGGAAAATGCAATCAAGCAGAAAGTCTATGAAGCACAGTTATTCTTGAGGATACTTGACACGAATAAATCCTTGTCTTAGTCCAGGCACAGATAGATATGCTTATTAGGCAGTTCAAATCATATCTTAGCTCAACCAGGGAGGCCTGGTTAATAGTCTCAGGTTATTGCAAAGCAGCAACAGCTTACATGACCAGCAAATGCAGATGGAAGTAAACACGAACAGCAGATGAAGGAGGATTACTGGAAACTTGTGTATGCAGCAGGAACTCAGAGCAGAGTAGCAGGATCACCACACAGGTTCACAGGAGCAGGTGTATAGCCAGGGAGTAATCAGAGGTCAGGAGCTGGATGCAAGGCAGAATACTCTAGCACAGACTGAAGGCTGGGGTGGAGTTTTATAGCAGGAGACACAGTGCACATGAGACCAAAGACGCCATCTTGAAAAAGGGCCGTAATGCACGAAAGGTAAAAAATGTTCAGAGTCCTGACACAGGGTATGGCGGAGACAGGATGGGCTGGATACGGCAGACAGACTGGATATGGCAGAAACACAGGACGGGCAGGATATGGCGGACAGACTGGATATGGCGGAGACACTGGACAAGCAGGATATGGCGGATGACAAGAACTGACAGGGTAAGGGGAAGACACAAAATGGACAGAGTATCGCACTGGAGAGAAACAAAGCACAGAGGGGCCTGGGTCAAGTAAGGAAAAATGACAAACAGGCGAAGGACAGAGGGAGAGGCTGCGAAGGACAGAGGGAGAGGCTACCTGATAAAGGAAGCGTCAGTAGAACTTCCGGGTCAGGAAACCAACAGCATCATAGAAAGGAGGAGCAGAACGAATGAAGGTCGGGCAGAGGGATTGCGCGTGCGCCGCTGGAGCTGGAGGGAGGAGTGTGCACGCGCCACCGCCGGGAACTAGAAGCCAGCGAGGAGACCGGAAGTCAGGAAGCCAGGCGGCGTGTGGACACAGCGGGGACACGCAGAGCCAGACAAGCGGGAGCTGGCAGAAGACCCAGCTGGAGCGGCAGCAGCAGGGGAAGCGCGCCGGGAGAGGTAAGTATGCTGCGAACCAGGGGTGGCAGGCGTCACAGTAGCAAACCCCCACAACTCCAGTTTGGAATCTAGACCCCTCAAGGAATATATCTGGAGGTGTGGTGAGCAGCTTTAGCCCCCCCAGGTATTTCACAGAAGCTTATAACTTAGTGCTGTGAAAAAAATCATATTTTTCTCACAAAAAAGTACTTTTAGCTCCAAATTTTTATTTTCACAACTCTAGCAGGAGAAAATGGATGGCAAAATTTGTTGTGCAATTTCTCCTGAGTACGCCAATGCCTAGTATGTAGGGGAAAACTACTGTTTGAGTGCACAGCAGGGCTCAGAAAGGAAGGAGTGACATTTTGGAACACAGACTTTGATGGAATCATCTGTGGATGTCATGTCGCGTTTGGAGATCCCCTGTTGTGCTTAAACAGTGGGAAAGCCCCACATTGAGCGTATTTTGGAAACTACACTCCTCAAAGATTTTAGCCAGGGGTATAGTGAGCATTTTGAACAAAGAGGTACTACACAGAATTTGATTTCATTATATCATCATATATAAAATGTTCATTTTTTTTCAGGAAAATGTTGTATTAGCCCCAAATTTGTGATTTCCACACTGGATCACAGGTGAAAATGGATCCCATAATTTTGTTACACAATTTCTCCTGAATAAAATGACTCCTCATATGTGGTCAAAAATCTCTCTTTGGGCACATGGCAGGGCTAGGAAAGGAATAGACTGTGAATGCCATGTCGAATTTGGATAGCCCATGACATGCAAAAACAGATTTATTCATCGGGTTGGTGCAATTAGAGCGATACCAGATTTTAGGGGTTTTTTTAGGTTTCCTTGATATGATTTAGTAAAAAATACTTTTGTATACCGTAATTTTGAGAGTTGTAACTTTTTTTATTTTTTGGCTAACAGAGCTGTATGGGAGCTCATTTTTTGCAGGACAAGTTGCAGATTTGTTTGGTAACATTTTGGGTTACATAATATTTTTTGATCACTTTTTATTCAGATTTTTCAGACACAAAATGAGCAAAAACCTGATTTATTCGTTGGGTCATTACAATTACAGCGATACCAGATTTATATTTTTTTATGATTTGCTATTTTTACCCACTAAAATGAATATTTCACAAAAATGAATCTATTTTTACATCATCATATTCTGAGAGCTGTAGTTCTTTATTTTTTTTTTTTACGAATTAGCCATATTAGGGCTTGTTTTTTGCGGGACCGTTTGGCTTTTTAACATACCATTTTTACGTTTGACTTTTTGATCGCTTTTTATTCACTTTTTTTTTGTGAGTCAGTGTGATGAAAAGTGACATGTTTGGTATTGCTGCTATTGCTGGCCCTACATTGCTAGATAGCTTATTACCTACTCTGTTATATTTTTCTACCATTCAGCTTAGGCCACTGCCATTCCACAACTATGCCAACCACACATTTCCTGGTTGCTTACTGTGTTTTATAATGCTATACTCTCCTGCTGATGCTGGGGCTGTTGTTGCTGGTCCTACATTGCTAGATATTTACTTGCTTGTCCTGTCATATTTTTGCACAGTGTAGCTTTTGGTATCACTGCCATGGCACAGCCATGCAAGTCAAACACCTTCTGGTGACCCACTGTGTTTTATTGTGTTGTACTACTATTGGCACAGCTACCATTGCTGATACTAGACTGCCAGACATCTCCTTGCATGCCCCATTCAATTCTGTAGAGTGCATTTGCTGTCGCTGCCACTAGATGCTCATGTGAGCAGGTTGCGGGATGCAGTGACGGACAGGAGACAGAGCAAGGGTTAACAAATTTTACTGTAACAGGTGAGTACTCCACTCAGAGAGATAAGGAGTTAAACAGGGATGATGCAGGGAGTAGGTAATAAGAGTATGCTGTATGGGATAATACAGGAGACAACAACGGTAGCAGTTCTTAGGGTATGACTTATCCAATCTGACTTCTTCCTGACTGCAGAGTCCATGAAACAGATAGTGGCGCAAACAACGGTCAGCGTGTGGTTAATTCAGTGTAGTCCTGAAGACAACGATGAGCTGACCAGTGACCGACTGGTACAGGAAGAGAGAGGACCCTGCCCGCAAGGGATCACAATCTACAAGGGATGGGTGAGGATACAATAGGTGAGGGTAGAGCTAATTGAGCATCACCCAATCATTAGAAGATAGCCTCATACTGAGGGAAAAAATAAATACCTCCACAGAAGGACAAAAACAGCTTTTTCTGTGTAAACTGGTAACACTGGTGTGTATTACCTTATCACACTGGGATTTGCTCACTCCCGGTGCTTATTGTTATTAAAAGCTCTAGGATTGAGGAGAACTCAATATTAGGTTGTCTAAACTTTAGAAGCCAATATCTCCTCTTTATTATGAAGTAGCCAGTTTAACATGCAAAAAGTGGTGAAAGGTCCTTTTTGCAGCGCCCCAGAGTCCTGGTCGTTGCAGTATTGTCGCTCTGCCGCTAAGGGGAGTGATGGTACGTCAGATGGCACTAAAGGAGTTCACCTGACCAGGTATCACAGTCACACACTACACTTCACACTCCGGCCACCAGGGGGAGCAAAAGGTTTTATGTATTAGGCCACTCCTCACACTCTGGTAAAACTGGGGGTCGGATAGGAAGAGAGAAGCTGACTGGGTTTTGCCCAGGTAATATCTAGTGAGAGGAGAGCGTTGCTTGGGAAGATTCAGGGAGGTCCCTGTCAGGGGTGGGATCCTGGCAGTGGCCTAGCACGAGACCGATCGTTACGGAGCCGCACCTGCACCTCATTGCGGCGGCATCCTAAGAAAGGACACGAAGCGAAGTATATTGTGGAGAAGTGAGAAACGAGATCACAGCACAAAGGAGATAGAACCAGGAGGAGTCGTTCCCCAAGATCGGCAACATCCTTCTGAGGCGCGTAGCCGGCGGTCGGAACGCCGAGGAAGTAACAGGCTCTACGCATTACTTTGAACTACGGCAGGGCAGTTAACTCTAGGTTGGCTGTCTCACCTTTACACCTAATGAAGACAACGGAGGCAATTGTGGGAGAGGGGCGTCTCTAGGGTCCCTATAAAATAACTCCAGGCCTACCCCATCATACGGGTGCGTCCTATCCAAACCATCTGGGGAAGAGAGAAAGAACAGAAACATACACGACAGTTGTGAGGACTATCCCGTGGTGCTCAGCAGGGAGGTACTACAACACACAGGCGCTAGTAGGAAGGCTACTGATTTCCACCTGCAAAGGGAACTCTGGATGTGCCTTCGGACCGGTCGGTCTCAGCCAGCCCTGTTAGCAGTGCTCTGGATTGTGGATGCCGAAGCCTTCAGTAAAAAGGTAAAGCGACTGCAACCCTGTGTCCTCGTCATTTACTGCGAACTACACCATCACCATATCCTCATCAAGGGAAGCCCTGGGGACATACTTCACCTGTGGGAAGTTACACCATCTAGCTGCCATTCCATCACCCCAGTGGACCCCAAGCAGCGTCGGTCACCCTGACCGAATACCACAGGTGGCGTCACGAACACTGGACAAACTCTCACCTACATCTTTAATTGGGCGCCCCTTAGCAGGGTCACGGACCGGGTCAGGCCACCGTGACAACCCCAGAACCAAGACCGAGGGACACGGTACCGAGTATCCCGCTGCCCTGCGTTTGGGGGCCGCTCCACTTTTAAGTACTAAACTAGGCACTACCTTTAGGGATTAAAATACTGTAATAATCTGATCATTGTGATGTATATAAACTATTGAGTTCGCTCATTATGATAATATGACATTTAACTGATAAACTATAATGATCTTTAATGGGAAAGTATTTTATTTTATGGATAAGCAAAAAAAGTAGCAAAAAACAAATCATAAAATAGGGTAACCCAATTAACTTCAAAGCAGTGGACATTTAAATATTGCTACTCTTCATTATAGTGATTAGATAAACAGAATATAGCAGGATTTACAGACTAACGAAAGAACCATATTTGGGGATACTTTCCAAAAAATGCAATTAAAGAATAAAGAACATTGGGAGCTTAACTAGCCTGAAAAACGATGCATCTACTGTATATATCATCAATTACATTCCAAGTCCTGTTTTATTAAATTTACTTATTATTTTATTTAGAGACTGACAAACAAGGCAAATCACAGTGGACAAAGTAACTGTTGTGAACTATACTTTTTGGCTCCCTCTTGTGGCCACTAGTGATTTGGCACTTGGATTGTCTTTTACCAGGTTTGTGCTCACCTGCTTCGTTAGACCTGGGGTGTTGCTATTTAAACTTCCTGGATTGTCAGTCCAGTGCCTGGCTTCGTTGTAATCAGTTCACTTCTGTTTGCTCCTGGCTTCAGGTCCTGGTTCTTTGCAAGATAAGCTAAGTCATGCTTTCGTACTCTTGATCATTTGCATTGTTCATATTTTTTGTCCAGCTTGTACAATATGTGATTCCTGTTATTGCTGGAAGCTCTAGGGGGGCTGATATTCTCCCCCCACACCGTCAGTCGGTTTGGGGGTTCTTGGATATTCAGCGTGGATATTTTGCAGGGTTTTTTGCTGACCATATAAGTCTTCTTACTATATTCTGCTATTAGTCAGTGGGCCTCTCTTTGCTAAATCTAGTTCATTCTTACGTTTGTCTTTTCTTCTTACCTCACCGTTATTATTTGTTGGGGGCTTGTATTACTTTTGGGTCTTTTCTCTGGAGGCAAGAGAGGTCTTATTTTCCCTGATAGGGTTAGTTAGTTCTCCGGCTGGCGCGAGACGTCTAGAATCAACGTAGGCACGTTCCCCGGCTGCTGTTAGTGTTTGCGCTAGGATCAGGTATATGGTCAGCCTAGTTACCACTTCCCTATGAGCTGGTATTTATGTTTTGCAGACTTTGCTGTAATCTTTGAGGTCCCCTGCCATTGGGATCATAACAGTAAGCCAGGCCAATAAATAGTTAATGCATTGCTTAAGTGGGATTAAAAGAAAAAGAAGTTCTGAGTTTTGTTTTGTTTTTCTTTCTCCCCTTTATCTCTGAGTGGCTTGAAGCTTTGCTGCAGACATGAATGTTCAGACCTTGATTACTAGTGTGGATCAGCTTGCTGCACGTGTGCAGGGCATTCAGGATTTTGTTGTTAGCAGTCCTATGTCAGAGCCTAAGATACCTATTCCTGAGCTGTTCTCTGGAGATCGATTTAAATTTAGGAATTTTAGGAATAATTGTAAATTGTTTCTATCTTTGAAACCTCGTTCGTCTGGAGATTCAGCTCAGCAAGTTAAAATTATTATCTCCTTCTTGCGTGGCGACCCTCAGGATTGGGCTTTCTCGTTAGCGCCAGGAGATCCTGCATTGGCGGATGTTGATGCGTTTTTTCTGGCGCTCGGATTGCTTTATGAGGAGCCTAATCTTGAAATTCAGGCAGAAAAAGCTCTACTGGCCATCTCTCAGGGCCAGGATGAAGCTGAGGTGTACTGCCAAAAATTTCGAAAATGGTCCATGCTTACTCGATGGAATGAATGTGCTCTGGCCGCAAATTTCAGAAATAGCCTTTCTGAAGCCATTAAGAATGTGATGGTGGGTTTTACAATTCCTACAAGTCTGAATGATTCTATGGCGCTGGCTATTCAGATTGATCGGCGTTTGCGGGAGCGCAAATCCGCTAAACCTCTGGCGGTGTTGTCTGAACAGACACCTGTCTCAATGCAATGCGATAGAATCCTGACTAGAACCGAACGACAAAATCATAGACGTCAGAATGGGCTGTGTTTTTACTGTGGTGATTCTACACATGTTATATCAGCATGCTCTAAACGCCTAACCAAGGTTGTCAGTCCTGTCACCATTGGTAATTTGCAGCCTAAATTTATTTTGTCTGTGACTTTAATTTGTTCATTGTCTTCCTACCCTGTTATGGCATTTGTGGATTCAGGTGCTGCCCTGAGTCTTATGGACTTGTCGTTTGCCAAGCGCTGCGGTTTTGTCCTGGAGCCTTTAAAGGTTCCGATTCCTCTCAGAGGAATTGATGCTACGCCACTGGCGGAAAATAAACCGCAGTATTGGACACAAGTGACCATGTGCATGACTCCTGAACATCGGGAGGTGATTCGTTTTCTTGTTCTGCATAAAATGAATGATTTGGTCGTTTTAGGTCTGCCATGGTTACAGACCCATAATCCTGTTTTGGATTGGAAGGCTATGTCTGTCTCAATTTGGGGTTGTCAGGGAATTCATTGCGATTCTTCGCCAGTGTCTATTGCTACTTCTACTCCTTCAGAAGTTCCTGAGTATTTGTGTGACTATCAGGATGTATTCAGCGAGTCCAGGTCCAGTGCTCTTCCTCCTCATAGGGACTGTGACTGCGCTATAGATTTGATTCCTGGCAGTAAATTTCCTAAGGGACGATTATTTAATTTGTCTGTACCCGAGCATGCCGCGATGCGTTCTTATGTCAAGGAGTCTTTGGAGAAAGGGCATATTCGTCCATCCTCTTCCCCTCTCGGTGCGGGATTCTTTTTTGTGGCCAAGAAAGACGGGTCTTTGAGACCTTGTATAGACTATCGGCTTCTGAATAAAATCACTGTTAAGTTTCAGTATCCGTTGCCGCTATTGTCAGACTTGTTTGCTCGGATTAAGGGCGCCAAGTGGTTCACCAAGATAGATCTTCGTGGTGCGTACAACCTTGTGCGCATTAGGCAGGGAGATGAATGGAAAACTGCATTCAATACGCCCGAAGGTCATTTTGAATACTTGGTGATGCCCTTTGGGCTCTCTAATGCCCCTTCAGTGTTTCAGTCCTTTATGCATGATATCTTCCGGAAGTATCTGGATAAATTTTTGATTGTGTATCTTGATGATATTCTAGTTTTCTCGGATGATTGGGATTCTCATGTAAAGCAGGTCAGGATGGTGTTTCAGGTTTTGCGTGATAACGCTTTGTTTGTGAAGGGCTCAAAGTGTCTCTTTGGAGTGCAGAAGGTTTCCTTTTTGGGTTTTATTTTCTCCCCTTCTGCCGTGGAGATGGACCCAGTCAAGGTCCGAGCTATTCATGATTGGACTCAGCCCACGTCTGTTAAGAGTCTTCAGAAGTTCTTGGGGTTCGCTAATTTCTACCGTCGCTTTATCGCTAATTTTTCTAGCGTTGTTAAACCTTTGACGGATATGACCAAGAAAGGTTCTGATGTGGCTAATTGGGCTCCTGCAGCCGTGGAGGCCTTCCAGGAGCTGAAGCGCCGGTTTACTTCGGCGCCTGTTTTGTGCCAGCCTGATGTCTCACTTCCCTTTCAGGTTGAAGTGGATGCTTCTGAGATCGGTGCTGGGGCTGTTTTGTCGCAGAGAGGCTCTCGTTGTTCTGTGATGAGACCATGTGCCTTTTTCTCTAGGAAGTTTTCGCCTGCTGAGCGGAACTATGATGTTGGTAATCGGGAGTTGTTGGCCATGAAGTGGGCATTTGAGGAGTGGCGTCATTGGCTCGAGGGTGCTAAGCATCGTGTGGTGGTCTTGACTGATCACAAAAATCTGATGTATCTCGAGTCTGCTAAGCGCCTGAATCCTAGACAGGCTCGTTGGTCATTGTTTTTCTCTCGTTTTGACTTTGTGGTCTCATACCTGCCTGGTTCGAAGAATGTTAAGGCTGATGCTCTCTCTAGGAGCTTTGTGCCTGACTCTCCTGGAGTCTCGGAGCCAGCTGGTATTCTTAAAGAGGGAGTGATCGTGTCGGCCATATCTCCGGATTTGCGACGTGTGTTGCAGAGATTTCAGGCTGGTAGACCTGACTCGTGTCCACCCGACAGACTGTTTGTTCCTGATAAATGGACCAGCAGAGTCATTTCCGAGGTTCATTCCTCGGTGTTGGCAGGGCATCCGGGAATTTTTGGTACCCGAGATTTGGTGGCTAGCTCCTTTTGGTGGCCTTCCTTGTCACGGGATGTGCGGTCATTTGTGCAGTCCTGTGGGACTTGTGCTCGGGCTAAGCCTTGTTGTTCTCGTGCTAGCGGGTTGCTTTTGCCCTTGCCCGTCCCGAAGAGGCCTTGGACGCACATTTCCATGGATTTCATTTCTGATCTTCCGGTGTCTCTGGGAATGTCTGTCATCTGGGTGGTGTGTGATCGTTTTTCCAAGATGGTCCATTTGGTACCCTTGCCTAAGTTGCCTTCCTCTTCCGATCTGGTTCCTTTGTTTTTTTCAGAATGTGGTTCGTTTGCACGGCATTCCGGAGAATATCGTGTCCGACAGAGGATCCCAGTTTGTGTCCAGATTCTGGCGATCTTTTTGTGCTAAGATGGGCATTGATTTGTCGTTTTCATCTGCCTTCCATCCTCAGACTAATGGTCAAACGGAGCAAACTAATCAGACACTGGAGGCTTATTTGAGATGTTTTGTTTCTGCGGACCAGGATGATTGGGTGACCTTCTTGCCATTGGCGGAGTTTGCCCTTAATAATCGGGCTAGTTCCGCTACTTTGGTTTCGCCATTCTTCTGCAACTCTGGTTTTCATCCTCGTTTCTCCTCGGGTCATGTTGAGTCTTCTGACTGTCCTGGGGTGGATTCCGTGGTGGATAGGTTGCAGCGGATTTGGAATCATGTGGTGGACAACTTGAAGTTGTCACAGGAGAAGGCTCAGCGTTTTACCAACCGCCGCCGCGGTGTGGGCCCCCGACTTCGTGTTGGGGATTTGGTTTGGTTGTCTTCTCGGTATGTCCCTCTGAAGGTTTCCTCTCCTAAGTTTAAGCCTCGCTTTATTGGTCCTTATGAAATTTTGGAAGTTCTTAACCCGGTTTCTTTTCGTTTGGATCTTCCGGTGTCATTTGCCATTCACAACGTGATAGGTCTTTGTTACGGCGGTACGTTGTGCCTGTGGTTCCTGCTGTTGAGCCTCCTGCTCCGGTGTTGGTTGAGGGCGAGTTGGAGTACGTGGTAGAGAAGATCTTGGATTCTCATCTCTCTAGACGGAGGCTCCAGTATTTGGTCAAATGGAAGGGCTATGGTCAGGAGGATAATTCCTGGGTGGCCGCCTCTGATGTTCATGCGGCCGATTTGGTTCGTGCCTTTCACGCTGCTCATCCTGGTCGCCCTGGTGGTCTTGGTGAGGGTTCGGTGACCCCTCCTTAAAGGGGGGGTACTGTTGTGAACTATACTTTTTGGCTCCCTCTTGTGGTCACTAGTGATTTGGCACTTGGATTGTCTTTTACCAGGTTTGTGCTCACCTGCTTCGTTAGACCTGGGGTGTTGCTATTTAAACTTCCTGGATTCTCAGTCCAGTGCCTGGCTTCGTTGTAATCAGTTCACTTCTGTTTGCTCCTGTCTTCAGGTCCTGGTTCTTTGCAAGATAAGCTAAGTCATGCTTTCGTACTCTTGATCATTTGCATTGTTCATATTTTTTGTCCAGCTTGTACAATATGTGATTCCTGTTATTGCTGGAAGCTCTAGGGGGGCTGATATTCTCCCCCCACACCGTCAGTCGGTTTGGGGGTTCTTGGATATTCAGCGTGGATATTTTGCAGGGTTTTTTGCTGACCATATAAGTCTTCTTACTATATTCTGCTATTAGTCAGTGGGCCTCTCTTTGCTAAATCTAGTTCATTCTTACGTTTGTCTTTTCTTCTTACCTCACCGTTATTATTTGTTGGGGGCTTGTATTACTTTGGGGTCTTTTCTCTGGAGGCAAGAGAGGTCTTATTTTCCCTGATAGGGGTAGTTAGTTCTCCGGCTGGCGCGAGACGTCTAGAATCAACGTAGGCACGTTCCCCGGCTGCTGTTAGTGTTTGTGCTAGGATCAGGTATATGGTCAGCCTAGTTACCACTTCCCTATGAGCTGGTATTTATGTTTTGCAGACTTTGCTGTAATCTTTGAGGTCCCCTGCCATTGGGATCATAACAAGTAACCATGTAAAAGATAATATTTATAAAAACAGGAGCGCAACAGTACAACCATGGGGCAACAGAATAGGCATACAGCATATCAGGAAGTCAAAGAGGGTCATAATGTTGGTTGTGCTTTCACACTCGCGGTAGCATGAGACGAACTCTACAACCCACACAAGTGGCTCAGTTAGTGCAGCTCATCCAGGAAGGCACATCAATGCGAGCTGTGGCAAGAATGTTTGCTGTTTCTGTCAGCGTAGTGTCCAGAGGCTGGAGACGCTACAAGGAGACAGGCCAGTACACTAGGAGATGTGGAGGGGGCCATATGAGGGCAACAACCCAGCAGCAGGGCCGCTACCTCAGCCTTTGTGCAAGGAGGAACAGGAGGAGCACTGCCAGAGCTCTGCAAAATGACCTTCAGCAGGCCACAAATGTGCATGTGCTGCACAAACGGTTAGAAACTGACTCCATGAGGATGGTCTGAGTGCCCGACATCCACAGATGGGGGTTGTGCTCAGAGCCCAGCACCGTGCAGGACGCTTGGCATTTGCCACAGAACACCAGGATTGGCAAATTCGTCACTGGTGCCCTGTGCTCTTCACAGATGAAAGCAGGTTCACACTGAGCACATATGACAGACATGATAGAGTCTGGAGATACTGTGAAGAGCGATCTGGTGCCTGCAACATCCTTCAGCATGACAAGTTTGGCAGTGGGTCAGTAATGGTGTGGGGTGGCATTTCTTTGGAGGGCCGCACATCCCTCCATGTGCTCGCCAGAGGTAGCCTGACTGCCATTAGGTACCGAGATAAGATCCTCAGACCCCTTGTGAGACCATATGCTGGTGTGGTTGGCCCTGGGTTCCTCCTAATGCAGGACAATGCCAGACCTCATGTGGCTGGAGTGTGTCATCAGTTCCTGCAAGATGAAGGCATTCAAGCTATGGACTGGCCTGCCCATTCCCCAGACCTGAATCCGATTGAACACATCTGGGACATCATGTCTCGCACCATCCACCAACATCACGTTGCACCACAGACTGTCCAGGAGTTGGTAGATGCTTTAGTCCAGGTCTGGGAGGAGATCCCTCAGGAAACCATTGGCCGCCTCATCAGGAGCATGCCCAGGCATTGTAGGGAGATCATACAGGCATGGGGAGGCCACATACACCACTGAGCATCATTTCCTTATCTTGAGATATTTCCACTGAAGTTGGATCAGCCTGTAACTTCATTTTCCACTTTGAGTTTGAGCATTATTCCAACTCCAGACCTCCGTGGGATATTAGTTGTGATTTACGTCGATCATTTTTAGGTTTTATTGTTCTCAACAGATTCCACTATGTAATGAATAAAGATATACAACAGGAATCTTTCATTCAGTGATATCTAGGATGTGGGATTTTAGTGTTCCCTTTATTTTTTTGAGCAGTGTATAAAGTATTCTATCTTGTAGATTGCTTTGCACATTATGACCCTTTTTGACTTTCTGACCTGCTGTATGCCTATTCTGCTGCCACATGGTTGTACTCTTGCCCTCCTGTTTTTATCATTATCTTTTACATGGTTATTTTTACACTGTGATTTGCCTTGTTTGTGCGACTCTAAATAAATTATTATGCAATTTTTGGTAAAACAATACTTAGAATCTAATTGATGATTCATCCATGTATCGTTTTTCAATGTAGTTAAGCTCCCAATGTTCTTTATTCTTTAATTTTCATTATAGTGAACAGAAATAGCAGGAAGAAAATCTTCAGATATCTCTACCACATCCAATTGGCATGCCAAAAGTGTCTCTGCTTGGAAA
The DNA here is from genome assembly GCF_051348905.1 of Ranitomeya variabilis. NCBI lineage: Eukaryota > Metazoa > Chordata > Amphibia > Anura > Dendrobatidae > Ranitomeya > Ranitomeya variabilis. The sequence goes on along the minus strand of NC_135235.1, from coordinate 113,929,706 downwards.
ACCTTTTAAACTATAAGGAAAATGAAAAGCCACAAAGAGAAATGCAAAACCTTAAATGAGATTAGCAAAATGCATCAGTAAATGAGTCTCAGATTCTAAAATTCATTACAATGAAATAGTAGTGGAAGACAAAAGCCATACGAACTGTCAGGTTAGAAAGACAGAAAGTAATTAACTTGTGGAGCATTTATCTTATTTTTATTACAGTACTTCTTCATTTTCAATATTATTAAGTAGATAAAGATGAGCAGATCTTCAAAGATTCGAATTATGAAAATCACATGTATTTCACAGGGGAATTCGATTTGCAGCGATGCTAGTCTCTCCAAATTGAATGTTCCCTATTCTGCTCTGGAGTCTCTCTGTGCATGCCGTCCACCACCCAGTCCTGCGTGCCATTTTTTTCATCCTTCCCCCATCCCCATGGATCTTCTCTGAGCTCTCTTCATTCCAGTCCAGGACTTCAAGCATAACTAGGCCTTTAACATCAAGGTGGGCATGCTGTCACTTCGGCGATGTGTGACATAACATTGGGCTATCATGATGTCATGGCACACAGATATGTTAAAGACCTGATTGTACTGAAATCCAGGTTGGATTGGTGAGGCAAGTATTATTGTTATTATTATTATTTTTTTAAACGATCTGAGTTGCCCTCTACAGTTCAGCAAACTGGTTGCTGCACCGAGATGCCATTTTGTTCAATGGAGAAAATTACAAAAAAATATGTATTCTGGAGACTATGTATTTTTGTAAAATTTCAGGAGAATTAAATTCTACTCAAATAAATTTGCTCATCCCTAATAACCTTAATTGTATCCAGTTCTGTTAAGGATTTGCTGTAGACAACAATATATTATACATCATGATAATAGAAATGGACAAGGAGTAAACAAAGTACCCAGAAGAAAAAGTTACTTGATGTTAAGAAATGATTTGATTTTGTCTCTTAACATAATTCATACATACTTTTTTGTTCAATAGCTTAGATCTTTGTCAGCTGTTGCAAATTTGAAGTTTCATTGACATGAATAGCAATAAATTAAATTGACTAGATTGAGCATTGCACAAAACAATCTGTCATCCTAATTACATACCTAGCTCTTACTGAAATCCATGAAAAATTGCAAATAAAACTATAGAAGACGCTCCTAGTTTCTGTTTGCCATTTTCTGACACTGATCTGAAGAAAAACTTCCTCGTCTGTAAGAGTAAAAAGCAGAGTATCGCCACTGATTTAAAAAAGGCTCACCAACACTGCTAATGAGATTATCCGCTGAATTGATCCAACACGGCGTGTGCAGTATTCAGCTGGCAGACTTCAGCAATAATTAGGCAACAGAGGAGGAATTTCTACACAACCAACCGTGGATCGCATGAAAAAGATTAAAGATCCATTAAAAATGGAAAAAAAACACATACAGGGGAACATAAAAACTGACGCATTTCGAGCGATCCAATCACTGTCATTCATAGCATAATAAGAAATGCATCAACACACATTTAAATAGATTTAAGGGATCAATCACAAGTGATTGTATGGCGGCCCAATGGTGAAAACCCAGAGAGGAACACTCAGAGCACTGAAAAAAACACCTGAGGAAAAGAGCAGAACACATGGATTAATAAATAGAATTTTATTTTATTGTGGTAATAGAAATAATCATCACATTGTCCTCCTCTATTGTATAAATTGTGTTTTACTGTCATACATTGTGCAGTTGTACCACACAGAGGAACATAAATGGTCTAAATGGTGTCAGAGTGCACAGTGTCATGTACTGCTCAACATTTAGGGCTCAGTCCTAGTTTCACCAATACTTTTTTTCATAGCTTCATCTAAGTTTCATTCTACTTTCAACTGATTTTCTACCCTCTCATATCTAGCATATTTGACCCATAGACAAATGTACAATGCATGCAGTACACACAAGACAAGAGCCAAGACAGTTACACACAATGCTCAGATAAACTGTACAATGTAGCATCATAATGAATAGAATGCACAAGGTGCAAAATGAATATTTCCTATCAGTTCTAAATGCCCCCTCTCAAATGGAATCTGTCAGCAGGTTTTTAATATGTAATCTGAGGACAGCATGATGTTAGGGTTACAACACTTCATTCAATGATGTGCCACTTATCAGGTTGTATGCTATTGTTTACTTACAATGAAGGTTTTATCTCTAGGACTTCACTACCCATATCAGTTGCCTCATTCCAAGTTGACTGTTCACGCCCCCTATCCACTCACCCAAATTTGATAAGCAGCTCACTGTCAGTAGACAATGTGCATAGGGAGCCTGGTGTGGGCAGGGTTAGCTTTCTGAGCTCTGCTACTTGCTACATGCAAAAACTCTGATTGTGTCACAACTGCAGCACCCAGTAAACTAAGTGTCACATCGCTGGAATGAGGATCTTTGCTTACATCATGCTACTCTCAGATGAGTTAGGAAAAAACTGATGATGACTGATTCCCCTTAATACAAGTAAACATAATGTTTCTATGACAGAAGTAGGACAAAAAGTTCATAATCAGACTATGCAGGCTAATGTACAGATCTGAAACTTGGGGAAATAAATTGTATATCTTTATACAATGTTCATAAACTGGGCAAAATTTCAGGCAAATTCAAAGATTTCTTTAAATTTTATAGACCAAAAAAAATTAGAGTAAATAGAACTGTTTGGCGCAGTGTTAAATGACCTCTACCTGAAAATGAATCCCTGCAAAGGATTCATGATGACATGGTGCAGACATTGGTTGACAGAGCACCTGCTTATTCAACTGTAGTGAAGTGGGGCCGTTCTCTTGTAGCACTCAAGCACTATTATCTACAATGCCTTGCAAAAGTATTCGGCCCCCTGGAACTTTTCAACCTTTTCCCACATATCATGCTTTAAACATAAAGATACCAAATGTAAATTTTTGGTGAAGAATCAACAACAAGTGGAACACAATTGTGAAGTTGAACAAAATTTATTGGTTATTTTAAATTTTTGTGGAAATTCAAAAACTGAAAAGTGGGGCGTGCAATATTATTCGGCCCCTTTACTTTCAGTGCAGTAAACTCACTCCAGAAGTTCATTGTGGATCTCTGAATGATCCAATGTTGTCCTAAATGCCTAATGATGATAAATATAATCCACCTGTGTGTAATCAAGTCTCCGTATAAATGCACCTGCTCTGTGATGGTCTCAGGGTTCTGTTTGAAGCACAGAGAGCATCATGAAGACCAAGGAACACAACAGGCAGGTCCGTGATACCGTTGTGGAGAAGTTTAAAGCCGGATTTGGATACAAAATGTTTTCCAAAACTTTAACCCCTTTCTGTCATTAGACATACTATTCTGTCCATGTGGGGTGGGCCCTACTTCCCATGGATGGAATAATGCGTCATAGGCGATCAGCCGCGCTCACTGGGGGAACGCGGCCGATCGCCGCTGGGTGTCAGCTGATTAATACAGCTGACATCTGGCACCGCTCCTGGCACAATAACCCTCGGCACACTGTGCTCAAAGATGATCGCAGAATTCCGGTGGCATAGGGAAGCATCGTGCATGGAGGGGGCTCCCTGCGTGCTTCCCTGAGACCCTCGGAGCAACGTGATGAGATCGCGTTGCTCCAAGGGTCTCCTACCTCCTCCTCCCTGCAGGCCCCCGATCCAAAATGGCCACGGGCGGCCTTGCGGGTCCTGCAGGGAGGTGGCCTGCAAGCGCCTTCTCATAGCAGGCGCCGGCAAGCCTCCTTCAGTGCCTGTGTGATCGCTGATCTGACACATTGCACTGCAAAGTGTCAGATCAGTGATTTGTCACTGTAACATGATTTTCCCCACTGGGGCAATGTTACAAAGTAAAAAAATAAATATTTACACGTGTAAAATAAGGAAAAAATCCTAAATAAAGAAAAACAATATACAGTATATATTGTTCCAATAAATAAATTTCTTTGTCTAAATAAAAAAAAAATAAAAGTAAACATATTTTGAATCGCCGCGTCCATAACGACCCGACCTATAAAACTGTCCCACTAGTTAACCCCTTCAGTGATCACGGTAAAAAAAAAGAGGCAAAAAACAACGCTTTATTATCATACCGCCAAACAAAAAGTGGAATAACACACGATCAAAATGACTGATATAAATAACCATGGTACCGCTGCAAACATCATCTTGTCCCGCAAAAAATTAGCTGCCATTCAGCATCATCAATGAAAAAATAAAAAAGTTATAGTCCTCAGAATAAAGCGATGCAAAAATAAATATTTTTTATATAAAATAGATTTTATCGTATAAAAGCGCCATAACATAAAAAATAAATAAATGAGGTATCACTGTAATCGTACTGACCCAAAGAGTAAAACTGCTTTATCAATTTTATCAAGCGTGGAACAGTATAAACGCCCCCCCCCCCAAAGAAATTCACGAATAGCTGGCTTTTGTTCATTTTGCCTCACAAAAATTGGAATTAAAAGCTTTAAAAAAAGTCACGTTCCCGAAAATGGTACCGATAAAAACGTCAACTCGTCCCACAAAAAAAAAGACCTCACATGACTCTGTGGACCAAAATATGGAAAAATTATAGCTCTCAAAATGTGGAGACGCAAAAACTATTTTTTGCAATAAAAAGCGTCTTTTAGTGTGTGACAGCTTCCAATCATAAAAATACGCTTAAAAACCCACTATAAAAGTAAATCAAACCCCCTTCATCACCCCCTTAGTTAGGGAAAAATAATAAAATTTAAAAAATGTATTTATTTCCATTTTCCCATTAGGGTTAGGTTTAGGGTTAGGGTTAGGGTAAGGGTTGGGGAGAAAGTTACGGTTAGGGTTGGGGCTAAAGTTAGGGTTAGGGTTGGGGCTAAAGTTAGGGTTAGGGTTGGGGCTAAAGTTAGGGTTAGGGTTGGGGCTAAAGTAAGGGTTGGGGTTGGGGCTAAAGTTAGGGTTGGGGCTAAAGTTAGGGTTAGGGCTACAGTTAGGGTTGGGGCTAAAGTTAGGCTTAGTGTTGGAGCTAAAGTTAGGGTTACAGTAGGGGCTAAAGTTAGGGTTGGGGCTAAAGTTAGGGTTAGGGTTTGGATTACATTTACGATTGGGATTAGGGTTGGGATTAGGGTTTGGGGTGTGTCAGGATTAGGGGTGTGGTTAGGGTTATGGTTGGGATTAGGGTTAGGGGGGTGTGTTGGTGATAGGGGTGTGGTTAGGGTTGGGATTAGGGCTAGGGGTGTGTTGGGTTAGGGATGTGGTTGGAATTAGGGTTAGGGGCATGTTCGGGTTAGGGGTGTGATTAGGGTTATGGTTAGGGTTGGGATTAGGGTTAGGGGTGTGTTTCGGTTAGGGTTTCAGTTAGAATTGGGGGGTCTCCACTGTTTAGGCACATCAGGGGCTCTCCAAACGCGACATGGCGTCCGATCTCAATTCCATCCAATTCTGTGTTGAAACAGTAAAACAGTGCTCCTTCCCTTCCAAGCTCACCCATGCACCAAAACAGGGGTTTACCCCAACATATGGGGTATCAGTGTACTCAGGACAAATTGGGAAACAATTTTTGTTTTCCCACAATCATTTTTGTGGGAAAAAAATGATTTTTTTATTTACACGGCTCTGCGTTATAAACTGCAGTGAAACACTTCTCACAACACATCTAGATAAGTTCCTTAGGGGGTCTACTTTCGAAAATGGTGTCAATTGTGGGGGTTTCAGTGTTTAGGCACATCAGGGGCTCTCCAATCGCATCATGGTGTCCCACATATGGGGTATCAGCATATTCAGGACAAATTGCACAACAACTTTTGGGGTCCAATTTCTTCTGTTACCCTTGGGAAAATAAAAAATTGGGGGCGAAAATATCATTTTTGTGAAAAAATATTTTTTATTTATATGGCTCTACATTGTAAACTTCTGTGAAGCACTTGGGGGGTTAAAGTGCTCACCACACATCTAGATAAGTTCCTTAGGGGGTCTACTTTCCAAAATGGTGTCACTTGTGGGGGGTTTTAATGTTTAGGCACATCAGGGGTTGTCCAAACGCGACATGGCGTCCTATCTCAATTCCAGTTAATTTTGCATTGAAAAGTCAAATGGCGCTCTTTCCCTTCTGAGCTCTGCCATGCGCCCAAACAGTGGTTTACCCCCACATATAGGGTATAAGCATACTCAGAACAAATTGTACAACAAGTTTTGGGGTCCAATTTCTCCTGTTACTCTTGGTAAAATAAAACAAATTGGAGCTAAAGTAAATTTTTTGTGAAAAAAAGTTAAATGTTCATCTTCTTTTAAAGATTCTAAAAATTGCTGTGAAACCCTTAAAATGTTAATGAACCTCTTGAATGTGGTTTTGAGCACCTTGAGGAGTGCAGTTTTTAGAATGGTGTCACACTTGGGTATTTTCTATCATATAGACCCCTCAAAGTGACTTCAAATGTGATGTAGTCCTTAAAAAAAATGGTGTTGTAAAAATGAGAAATTGCTGGTCAACTTTTAACCCTTATAACTCCCTAACAAAAAAAAAATTGGTTCCAAAATTGTGCTGATGTAAAGTAGACATGTGGAAAATGTTAGTTATTAAGTATTTTGTGTGACATATCTCTGTGATTTAAGGGCATAAAAATTCAAAGTTGGAAAATTGCAAAATGTTCACAATGTTCACCAAATTTCCATTTTTTTTTACAAATAAACGCAGGTAATATCAAATAAATTTTACCACTATCATGAAGTACAATATGTCACGAGAAAACTCTGTCAAAATTACTGGGATCCATTGAAGCGTTCCAGAGTTATAACCTCATAAAGGGACAGTGGTCAGAATTGTAAAAATTGGCCCGGTCAATTATGTGCAAACCACCCTTGGGGGTAAAGGGGTTAAACATCTCAAGGAGCACTGCGCAATCGATCATATTGAAATGGAAGGAGTATCATACCACTGACAATCTACCAAGACCCGGCTGTCCATCTAAACTTTCATCTCAAACAAGGAGAAGACTGATCAGAGATGCAGCCAAGAGGCCCATGATCACTCTGGATGAACTGCAGAGATCTACAGCTGAGGTGGGACAGTCTGTCCATAGGACAACAATCAGTCGTACACTGCACAAATCTGGCCTTTATGGAAGAGTGGCAAGAGGAAAGCCATTTCTCAAAGATATCCATAAAAAGAGTCGTTTAAAGTTTGCAACAAGCCACCTGGGAGACACTCCAAACATGTGGAAGAAGGTGCTCTGGTCAGATGAAACCAAAATCAAACTTTTTGGCAACAATGCCAAACGATATGTTTGGAGCAAAGGCAACACAGCTCATCACCATGAACACACCACCCCACTGTAGAACGTGGTGGTGGCAGCATCATGGTTTGGGCCTGCTTTTCTTCAGCAGGGACAGGGAAGATGGTTAAATTTGATGGGAAGATGGATTGAGCCAAATACAGGACCATTCTTGAAGAAAACCTGTTTGAGTCTGCAAAAGACCTGAGACTGGGATGGAGATTTGTCTTCCAAAAAGACAATGATCTGAAACATAAAGCTAAATCTACAATGAAATGGTTCACAAATAAATATATCCAGGTGTTAGAATGGCCAAGTCAAAGTCCAGACCTCAATCCAATCGAGAATCTGTGGAAAGAGCTGAAAACTGCTGTTCACAAACGATCTCCATCAAACCTCAGTGAGCTCGAGCTGTTTACCAAGGAAGAATGGGCAAGAATTTCAGTCTATCGATGTACAAAACTGATAGAGACATACCCCAAGCATTTGCAGCTGTAATCGCAGCAAAAGATGGCGCAACAAAGTATTAAGTTAAAGGGGCCGAATAATATTGCACGCCCCACTTTTCAGTTTTTGAATTTCTACAAAAATTTAAAATAATCAATAAATTTCGTACAACTTCACAATTGTGTTCCACTTGTTGCTGATTCTTCACCAAAAATTTACATTTGGTATCTTTATGTTTGAAGCATGATATGTGGGAAAAGATTGAAAAGTTCCAGGGGGCCGAATACTTTCACAAACAGAAATCAGATCAGTCCCAGGAGTGCTGAAGGAAACTCAGACAACATATGTTGTCTGAGTTTCCTTCAGCACTCCTGGGACTGATTTCTGTTTGACACACACTCTTATCCTCCCTTGGAGGTATTCATCTGGAGCTGCGGTGGTGCTCGACAACTCCACTTTGTCTCCCCTTCCCTGGGTCGATTCCTCTGAGCTCCCCTGTGACTGCTTTCACTTACTTTGAATACTTTCACAAGGCACTTTATTTTCAATCTTGGTTAGCAAGTAGTCGTTTCAACTTTTTGTACCACCCATGTACTCACCTTCTGTTACTTCCCTATTTCATGGATGCATGACATCTTAAATGAATCTCATTCTTAAAGTTGTGTTCACACATTGCGTTCATGCTGTTTTGTTGCTGTCTTTTTTGCTATGATTACTGCAGAATGTGAAAGGAGTCTGAAAGTTGGCCCATGGGCAGCTTTTCCAAGTTCACACATGGCAGATATGTAACAACCATTTTTCTGACTGTCCCAGACATCTAAGTAGGATTGTAAAAGTGCAGAAGAAAGAAATTTACCGGTATTTACCACTATTCAGCGGTGTAGAAATAGCATTCAGCCACATAAATCTACTCTACAAATCTGCAACAAAATGTGTGATAATTCCCTTGGTGAAATCACTTTTTAGGTTATAGGCCAAAGTGTGCAGATATTAAAGCATTGACCCCTAATGACAGGAAGTTAACAATAGTTTTAGTTGCCATGCTGTTAGGAATCATTTTCCTCCACTCCGTAGCCACACTCTACATATATGCCATTTTCATTTAAGGTACAACATATGGAGAAATAGAAGAGAAATCATCAGCTCACCTATCCAGAGTGTTCAAAGGATCTCAACCATGGCAAAGGTAATCCAAAATTAGCAGTAGATCCAGCACTTCCATAAAATATATAACTTTTATTTGTATCCAGTTAAAATTATGGGACAAAAAAATAGCATAATAAATCAGAAGAAAAAGTCCCAAAAAAGATTAACAATCAAGGTTGATATGCTTCTAAGTGATGCTTCTTAGTCATACTTTGATTGTGGGTAAGAAGTATCACTTCAAAGTGCATCAATCTTGATTGTTAGTCTTTTGGGGGACTTTTTCCTCTGATTTATTATGCCATTTTTTTGTCTCATGATTTTAACTGGATACAAATAAAAGTTTTATATTTTTATGGAAGTGCTGGATCTACTACTAACTTAGGATTGCCTATAACATATGGAGGCAGCTCCGCACCTGCAAAGTTGGTACTTTTTTAAGTACAAGTACCTTCCCAATATTTTATAACGAATGAAACAAAATCAAGAAAATGTGTCAATACAATGCAGTTCATTAATTCCCAAGTGAGCTTTACTTCCAGATGAATAAATCAATCTAATTTATCGAATCCAATACAAACTACATGAAAACTAACATTAAAGGGAATCTGTCACTCCGAGACTTATATGACCTATTAATATGGGCATATAGGTAATAGAAATGTTACATTATTCCTACCTGTATGCTTCATATTAATGGTCTTGTTGTGGAGAAATGTTATATTCTTTCTTTTTATGCTAATGACTTCTTACAGGCTTCGGGAGTGCGGTGCCTGGAAGAAATCCCTGCCTCCTGCGTCATTTTAATACTGACCCCTCCCATGCATATCAGTTCTGAGGTTGGAATCCTGCGCCTGCGTCTTGAAATCCCTCAGAAATACATACCTCATCCTCCCTTCTGTGGGCACTGCATTCAGAGATCTTCGGCACAGGCGCCAGCGACTTCTGCTCCAATGCTCTCTCCACTTCCTCCCTGCATAGTCATCGCTATGTACACATGGTTCCTAGCAATGACTATATCGGGAGGAAGTGGGGAGAGCACCTTATCGGCACTCACGCAGGAGGTCACAGTGACTTGCCGGCGCCTGCACAGAAGATCCCTGAATGTAGCGCCAACAGAAGGAAGGATGAGGTATGTATTTCTAAGGGAATACAGGGTGTAGGCACAGGATTCCCAGGCCGTAACTGACAATCATGGGAGGGGGGTAGTATTACAATGAAGACAGGAGGCAGGGATTTCTTCCAGGCACCGCACGCCCCGGAGCCTGGAATAAATCATTAACACAAAGACAGAATATAACATTTCTCAGCAACAAGACCATTAATGTGAGGCATACAGGTAGGACTCGTGTAACCTTTCTATTACCTGTATGCCCATATTAATAGGTCATATACGTCCCGGAAGTGACAGATTCCCTTTAAAGTACAACTCATTCCAACCTCTAATGCATGATGCACACCTAAAACTGATAAAAACTACTAGAACATAGAAGTATACTTTATCTTTTTTAACAGCCTCATTTATCAAATCTGGCGTGCTTCACTTTATGAAATAATAACTTTGTATTGTAATGCACTTATTCATTCAATTTATTCAGTGATTTTGAGATTTCTTTCTCTTAGTGACACATAATTTTTTATAAACCTCAAAGAGTATATATCATGCCTAGATCCATGGCACTCCCAAACATTACATAAATCAAAAAAATAGACGGGAAACTATATGCCAGAAAATTACACAAAACTTTTTATTGATAAAATATTAAAAGACTAAACGTAAAACTAGTTAGTATGGGGACAGCAATATACAAAAAAAACAGCCAAAAAAGCTACACAAATTACAGATGAATCATCACCTTTAAGAATGGAGCTGTTATTAGAATTAAAGTGAAGATTAAGTATTTATAAATTTGTGGAGCAATGAAGTTTCCAAAAATCTTTTTTATAAATCATACATAGTAAAGTAGTCAAAATATAACAAGCCCCATAAGAGTGTTTGCAATATCCTTATATATATATTCCCTTGTCAATCCATATAATAGTAACTGCCTCCACGTGATTCAGCCACAAAAGAAGTATGAAAAAGTTTTCAATTAGTGCCTAATTATGATGTATGCAGCAAAAAAATCAATAAGAAGGGGCATGATAGTAAGGAACAGGGATAGGAAACCTTAAGTATGGAAGTAATGATAATAAGTACCGTACCTTTAAATGACTGTGGCACCCCTGACGTGTGTTTTGCATTTAAGCTTTTTCCAAGGGAGTGTGCACTTAATCTTCACTTTAATTCTAATAACAGCTCCATTCTTAAAGGTGATGATTCACCTGTAATTTGTGTACCTTTTCTGGATGCTTTTTTTTTTTGCATATTACTGTCCCCATACTAACTGGTTTTACGTTTAATCTTTTAAAATTGTATCAATAATTTTTTATAGATTTCAATATTGGTCTGTGTTTATTTCTGGGTAGCACCAAAATTTATAGTAAATGTTGAATATTTTACATTGGTATTTTTATTTTAGAAAAATAGTTATATTAAACAAATTAGTTAACCCATTTGCGCACACTACTGTACAGGAATGTCACGACACAGTGAGCAAGTACAGTGGGGCAAAAAAGTATTTAGTCAGTCAGCAATAGTGCAAGTTCCACCACTTAAAAAGATGAGAGGCGTCTGTAATTTACATCATAGGTAGACCTCAACAATGGGAGACAAACTAAGAAAAAAAAAATCCAGAAAATCACATTGTCTGTTTTTTGATCATTTTATTTGCATTTTATGGTGGAAAATAAGTATTTGGTCAGAAACAAAATTTCATCTCAATACTTTGTAATATAGCCTTTGTTGGCAATGACAGAGGTCAAACGTTTTCTGTAAGTCTTCACAAGGTTGCCACACACTGTTGTTGGTATTTTGGCCCATTCCTCCATGCAGATCTCCTCTAGAGCAGTGATGTTTTTGGCTTTTCGCTTGGCAACACGGACTTTCAACTCCCTCCAAAGGTTTTCTATAGGGTTGAGATCTGGAGACTGGCTAGGCCACTCCAGGACCTTGAAATGCTTCTTACGAAGCCACTCCTTCGTTGCCCTGGCGGTGTGCTTTGGATCATTGTCATGTTGAAAGACCCAGCCACGTTTCAACTTCAATGCCCTTGCTGATGGAAGGAGGTTTGCACTCAAAATCTCACGATACATGGCCCCATTCATTCTTTCATGTACCCGGATCAGTCGTCCTGGCCCCTTTGCAGATAACCAGCCCCAAAGCATGATGTTTCCACCACCATGCTTTACAGTAGGTATGGTGTTTGATGGATGTAACTCAGTATTCTTTTTCCTCCAAACACGACAAGTTGTGTTTCTACCAAACAGTTCCAGTTTGGTTTCATCAGACCATAGGACATTCTCCCAAAACTCCTCTGGATCATCCAAATGCTCTCTAGCAAACTTCAGACGGGCCCGGACATGTACTGGCTTAAGCAGTGGGACACGTCTGGCACTGCAGGATCTGAGTCCATGGTGGCGTAGTGTGTTACTTATGGTAGGCCTTGTTACATTGGTCCCAGCTCTCTGCAGTTCATTCACTAGGTCCCCCCGTGTGGTTCTGGGATTTTTGCTCACCGTTCTTGTGATCATTCTGACCCCACGTAGTGGGATTTTGCGTGGAGCCCCAGATCGAGGGAGATTATCAGTGGTCTTGTAGGTCTTCCATTTTCTAATTATTGCTCCCACTGTTGATTTCTTCACTCCAAGCTGGTTGGCTATTGCAGATTCAGTCTTCCCAGCCTGGTGCAGGGCTACAATTTTGTTTCTGGTGTCCTTTGACAGCTCTTTGGTCTTCACCATAGTGGAGTTTGGAGTCAGACTGTTTGAGGGTGTGCACAGGTGTCTTTTTATACTGATAACAAGTTTAAACAGGTGCCATTACTACAGGTAATGAGTGGAGGAAAGAGGAGACTCTTAAAGAAGAAGTTACAGGTCTGTGAGAGCCAGAAATCTTGATTGTTTGTTTCTGACCAAATACTTATTTTCCACCATAAAATGCAAATAAAATGATAAAAAAACAGACAATGTGATTTTCTGGATTTTTTTTCTCAGTTTGTCTCCCATAGTTGAGGTCTACCTATGATGTAAATTACAGACGCCTCTCATCTTTTTAAGTGGTGGAGCTTGCACTATTGCTGACTGACTAAATACTTTTTTGCCCCACTGTATGATGCGGGCTCAGGAGCTGTGTCTGCTCCATACAAGGAAGATGCCGGCTGTAATATATGGGGGACATCTGTTTGTCACAGAAGCAATCAGGCTAATCAAAGATCTCTGCTGTTTAACTATTAAATGCCCCCGCCAATCACTGGCAGTGGCATTTAAATAGCGTGATCATTGGTAGACTGATAGATAACTATGCTAAATCGGGAATGGGATCTGACATCTTGGTACTCATTTTAAGCTTAGCTATAGACTGAGCAATGAAGGAGATCATGATTTATATAATTTATTGCAATACTGTAGCAGTAAAGCATAGTTGGGTTTTGTTTGGGGGGAAGGGGTTAATCAAACTGTAGGCAGAGGTTTTCTGAAACTTTTTATTGGCCAAACCTGTGCAAATGTATATTGTAGTGTAGTAAAGGTGAACATACTCAACAATTGCCATCTTCCCCAGTGTTCAGTGCCGCTTCGGTCCTCTTCTGAGTCATGTAATGGCTATTGCGACTTGTTGACTTAAACTGGAATTTATGTGTGAGCCAAAAGTCGCTTTTATAATGTATATTAGGTCTACAGCGAGTCAGATTGAGGTTCCACAGACTTTTATTGTAAAAGTTTGCACTCCTCCCAACAACTCGGTTCCTCTGTCACACCAGCTTTGCAGTGGGCTAATAGGAATGCTGGAACAAAGTTTCTTGGGAAACCATAAACTTTGAAGACACAAGACATGCAGAGAGTTGGTGAGTAGATGTCGTACTGGACTAGTCCGAATTCATTACATGCAGCCATGTGCTGCATATAAATTCATTTTACTCAAATCTAAGCAGTTGTGTAAAACAAAAAAAAAATACTGAAAAGCTTGAATAAAAGACTAAAATGTCAGACCACAATTTAAAATCACTTGTGGACCTGACAAGTTTCAAAATAGCATTTAGTAACTTTGTCTCAAGGGAATTAACCCCTTAATGATTATGTAAAATATTTTTATAACGGCCCTGTCACGGTCAGCTGCAGCCGCAGATGAGGCCCAGCCCATAGACGCCCCCAAGCCGAACAACCTCAGAAGGCGTGGGGCGTGCGTCCCCGGGGACGCAATACGGACCCTTTAAACCGCAGAGGGGGACCTGGGCCTACCCGAACTAGAGGAGGGCAGAGACCGGGGTTCTGTGGCAGCTGAGCATGTGGACAAAGAAAGAGACACGTAGGACTTGATTACACCGCACAACTTCAGGTATAGAGAAAGTAAAGTTTACTAAAGTAAAGTCACATAGTACATAAACAAAACATGATGAAGTCAGGCTCCCGATTCCACAACTCCAGAAGGGTACCACCCAGTGGACCCCAAGGCACCAACGGATCACCGAGGCACACATAGGCGGGGCATCAGGACCCAGGCAGGACATCAGGGTACAGGCAAGACATCAGGGTACAGGCAAGACATCAGGATACAGACAGGACATCAGGACATCTGGACTCAGGAAAGACCTCAGGACATCAGGACACAGGCAGGGCATCAGGACACAGGAATACCGGATAGACATCTTGGACACTGGCGTGGCAGCCCAGGACATCAGCTGGGACACTGGCGTGGCAGCCCAGGTCATCAGTTACATCAGGACATAGAACACAGAAGGACATCAGGACATCAGGGAACATGAGGTCATCAGGATGCAGGTAAGACATCAGGACATCAGGAATGCCGGATAAACATCTGGGACACTGACGTGGCAGCCCAGGTGATCAGCTGGGACACTGGCGTGGCAGCCCAGGTCATCAAACACAGGAAGGACATCAGGGTACATGAGGTCATCAGGATGCAGGTAAGACATCAGGACACACGAGAACATCAGGAAATCAGGGTCCATGAGGTCATCAGGACACAGGCAGGACATCAGAGTACAGACAGGACATCAGGACATCTGGACCCAGGGTCACTGGCAGACATTAGACAGGAGTCGTTTGGTTCCAGACATCCGACATGACCTACAGGCACCACCAGTCATCAGGCTCCAAGCTCCAGGCAGCGGTCATCAGGTTCCAGACTGCGGTCGTCAGGCTCCGGGCATCAAACCTAGGAAGGAACTCAAGAGTGATGGTGCAAGCACCGCCGTACTGGACGTGAGCCAGACAGGGATAACACCGCATGGTAGTCAGAGCACAAAGTAGTAGATGCTCAGCAGAAACACCAGTTTCAAGAGACTCAAAGTCACTGGGAGTGAGGCTCCAGATGCAGAGGGATTCCAGGAACATAATCACAGCAGACACAGTTCAGAAAGGTTCAGGTACAGGACAGGAACAGGATCAAGGATTCGGGCTTGGATATACCGCCTCCAGGACAGGTGCCAGAACAGGACAAAACAGGAATCAAGGCAAGGACTTTGGTACCAAAACATAGACAGGAGAGGTGCAGGAACACAAAACACATATAGCAAAGTTCAGGAGCTTTGTGAGTAGCTCAGGCCCCGCCCATAGGGCAGGGGAACTTTATATAGGAGCTGCCCCTCAGCAATTGGCTGGGGACAGCATTTCAAGTACACACCTTAACCCTGATAAAAGCAGGGGAGGTGTGGCCGACCACGCACTTAGCACACAAAGAAACCATTACAGCACAATCAGTGCAAGATCTGAGGCTCAGGGCACCAGGCTGTGACTGCATGCACTGACTCACGTGGAAAGTCATGCACCAGCTGCAAATGACCTCACAACCCGCGGACAGCTTCACAGCAGCAACCAGGGACCGCAAATGCGGATGGTCCTACACAGAAAAGACCTAACCACCATGTACGGCTGCGCAGCAGAGCAGGGAACTGAGAAGGCTCCATTCAGGTAATAGCCATCAGTATCCAATGGTTAAAGCAAACATGTGCATTGTCATGCCGAAAACCAGAAACAGACAGTACGGCATGACAGGCCCTTTGATGGATGTCTTCTTAAAGAGAAACTATCACTAGGTTGTTGCTACGCTATCTGAGAGCAGCATGATGTAGGGGCAGAGACCCTGATTCCAGCAATGCATCACTTACAGAACTGCTTGCTGTCATTTTGATAAAATTACTGTTTTATCTGCTGCAGATCTAGCAGTTCTCTAAATGTTGAGCTCTGCATAACCTCACCCACATCACTGATTGACAGCTTTCTGCTTTTGTAGAGTGTAAACACAAAACTGCCTATCAATGGTGGGGGTAGGGTTATATAGAGCTCAAGAATATAAAGGACTACTTGGTAGCAGATTTACTAGTCCTTTAGTGATAATCTCATGCAAATAAACTCAGATTTTATCAAAAGTACACTAAACAGCACAGTAAGTGACATATCGCTGTAATCAAGGGCTTTGTCTCTACATCTTGCTGCTCTAACGTTAGGTGGCAAAAACATTATGATAGATTTCCTTTAAGTACCTCCCCTAAGTATAAATAATATAAATGTCTCATGCAGTTTTTTGTGACAGAAATATTACCACTATACGGGGATTTATGGTAGTAGATACCAGTTATGACCAGTTATGCACAGGCAGTATCCAGACTGTATATGTGTGTACTGTACAGATAAATCCAGTAAGTCACCACTCACCAGTAATGTTCTCTCTGATCATTTATTTCTATGTTTTTGCTCCATTTGGCCCAGGCTGCCATGATGACGTTTCTCTGTAAAATGGAATGCATAAACATATTCGATATTGCTGTTCCAACACCCTGCCCACTTCTCCCAAACCTCTACAAAAAACTCAGCTCTTTAACCATCCAAAGTACCGAGGCAGGAATAATGCCCTCCAGTTCCCCAAACAGTAGTAGTACCCTCCTTACGTACTCCTCCCATTAATAGTATCTTCCTCACATGGCCATAGTTCCCCCTGTGTGCCTTTACTTGGCCATAGTGCCCTCCCTGAGCCTTCACATGGCCATAGTTCCCCCTGTGTGCCTTCACATGGCAATAGCTCCCTCTCTATGCCTTCACATGGCCATAGTTCCCCCTGTGTGCCTTTACTTGGCCATAGTGCCCTCCCTGAGCCTTCACATGGCCATAGTTCCCCCTGTGTGCCTTCACATGGCAATAGCTCCCTCTCTATGCCTTCACATGGCCATAGTTCCCCCTGTGTGCCTTCACATGGCCATAGAGCCCTCTTTGTGCCTTCACATGGCCATAGTTCACCTTGTGTGCCTTCACATGGCCATAGTGCCTCTTTGTGCCTTCACATGGCCATAGTTCACCCTGTGTGCCTTCACATGGCCATAGTGCCCTCTCTGTGCCTTCTCATGGCCATAGTGCCCCCTGTGTGCCTTCACATGTCCATAGTTCCCCCATGTGCTTTCACATAGCCATAGTCCCTCTCTGTGCCTTCACATAGCCATAGTGCCCCCTGTGTGCCTTCACATGGTTATAGTTCCCCCTGTGTGCTTTCACATGGCCATGGTGCCCCCTGTGTGCCTTCACCTGGCCAAAGTTCCCCCTGTGTGCCTGCACATGGCTATAGTGCCCCCTGTGTGCTTTCACATGGCCATAGTGCCCCCTGTACTTTCTCATGGCCATAGTGCCCCGTCCCCATGTGCCTTCACATGGCCATAGTGCCCCAATCTGTGCCTTTAAGCAGTAATAGTGCTTCTCTATGTCTCCACACAATATTAGTGAACTTTCTTAGCTCCATACAAATGCAAATTGCTAATATAAACAGAACCTTAAAGTAAAGCTTTTCTCACTCTGACAATCAAAATAAAATGTAGACACTGTAGTTAGGATATGTGCACATGTTGATGAAAGCCTGGGATGGGCTGAAATGCGTAATATTAGATTTATGTGCCTGGACCTCTTTGAATTTTATAGTTCATCCTGTATGCTGCTGTCTCTTTTCTCCTATGTAGGTGGGAGTAGGCAGTGAGATATGAGAAGACAAGCGTCCTTCTCTTCAGAAGATACTCTTAGCATCCAGCGACAGTCCAGTTGGGGAGATCATAACGTAGGGTGGCACATTCGGGAGTCAATGGTGGTGAGAACGATGGAGAACTAGAATGGCGATAAAGACTCTCACCAGTATTGCATAAAGGTAGTCATTTTATTAACAGGTCAGCTGAAATGGAGAGAACAAGCTGAATACTATCCCTAACTTAGTATTGACATCTAAGGGGTTTGAAAGAAGGATGAAGCACCCGATTTCATCTCATTTGCCCCCTGCAACATGATTGTGAATGGCTGATGCTTTGTTAAGGAAGCCATGATCTGGACAAAAGATCCCTGCTGCCATAGTCATGGCCTTATACTTTGCTATGCATTTAAGAAAATGTTGACTAAATCTAAAAGTGGGAAACAGAATGCACAATAGGGTGATACCCTATGGAGGGAGAGTAGGAGATGCTGGTTACCCTCATCTGGTGTAGTAGTTGTTGGCAGATATGCAACAGATACAGACTTATTTGTGTGTAGGAGGAGTTTACACTTTTCTGACAGTAGATGGCGATGTTGTTACTGTTATATGCTTAGTTGAATGTAATGCATATTCTTGTTGTACTTTGGTTTCTCTTTCTCTCTGGTAAAAGGTCCTTCAGACTTCCTGTTATGCTGTATTAAGAAGCTGATGCATGTACCTCATGTTCTGTGAAGATAAAAGTTGAATTGCCCCATATAATCTACTCTCACAAGTTTCTTCTGCGACCAAACTATGCAACAGTAGTGACAGGCACAACTCCTATGAAGAAAAACGACTGCTGCTGCTGCCATCTTCCATATGGGTGGTGGGCAAATCCTCCAGGAGATATTGGATCCAATTGGATGAACACATAGGTGGGCTGCGCTGCTGGAGTAAATCAATTCTTCAGAAATGATAATGAGAATAAGGTTTTTTTTTATTCACAATACATTTCAATGCCATACCGGCATCTTTATAAAGTGAAAGCACCAAAACTCGATTGGTTTTATCATTTTATAAAGACTCCGTTATGCCGCTGAAACCCGTTGGGAATACAAAACATTATTCTCATCATTCCTGAAGAATTGATTTACTCCAGCAGCGCAGACCATCTATGCGTTCATGCAGCTGGATCCTATAAAAAGATGTACATCATATTTCAGAGAATTATAGAAGTGATGAAAAATATATTGCTTCAAGTCCCATAAGGAGACAAAAAAACTGTATGTAAATTTAATAAAGAAAAATTTCTTCCCCTTATAATTTTTTTAACAGTTTACTATTTATGGTCACAATCAGAATAACTTGTTGTATAAGATCAAACTTATTACTCTTGCCATACAGTAGGCAGTGAAAAAAAACAAATACAAAATATAATATAGAAATTGCTGAGGAGTCTTTGCATTGCACCCCTAAAAAAGTCAAAACTCAATCAATAGTTATATATACCCCAAAATAGTACTAATAAACATATACAGCTCTGGCGAAAATTAAGAGACCACTGCAAAATGTTGAATTTGTCTGATTTTTCTCTTTATAGGTATATTTTTAAGTAAAATGTAAATTGTTCTTTTATTCTATAAACTTCTGACAACAATCTACGAATTTCCAAGCAATAAAGTTAGCACTTTTTTTCTGACAAAGAAAAATGGTCAAAATTAAAAAGAAAACCCCAGTGCTTTCAGACCTGAAATAATGCAAAGAAAACAAGTTCATAATCATTTAGAAACAACAATTCTAATGTTTTTACTGAGGAAGAGTTCAGAAATCAATATTTTGTGGAATAACAATGATTTTTAATCACAGCTTTCATGGCATGCTTTCCACCAGTCTTTCATAATGCTTCTGGCACAAAAATGTAAGCAGTTCTTCTTTGTTTTATGGCTTGTGACTATCCATCATCCTCTTGATTACATTCCAGAGGTTTGCAATGGAGTTCAGGTCTGGAGATTGGGCTGCCCATGACACGGTTTTGATGTGGTGGTCTCTTAATTTTAGCTAGAGCTGTATATACATATTGATGAGAATAAAATAAAATTACTTTGTTTTTCTTAAAACATGTTTGTATTATACGTAACCCCTTCACGGCATGACAAATGTCCATTTTTGCTTCTGTTTTTTCCTCCTCTTCTTCATTGAGCCATAAGTTTTTTATTTTTCTGTCCATATAGACATATAAGGGTTTGTCTTTTTGTGAGACAAGTTGTACTTTTGAATGACACCATTCATTTTACCACATACTGTACAGGAAAACAGGCAAAAATTCCAAGTGGGGATAAATTGTGGTAGAAACGCAATTCTGACATTGTTTTTTTTACTGTGTACATTTTGTGTTAAAAATGACCTGGCAGTGTGATTCTACTCATCAGTATGATTACGGAAATACCAAACATGTCCAGTTTATTTATTATTTTAATTGTAAAAAAAAATCAGTTTGCAAAACAAAATTTAGGGGGTTGCGTCCAAATTTTCAGAGCCATGTAACGTTTTCATTTTATTTGTCTTTTCTGAACACGGCGATATCTTTATTTTTAATGAGGCAAAACCCGGGGTGACTTGAACTTTGATTTATTTTTTTCACAATTTTTTTTACTTTTTCACTGTTCTTGCTAGTCTCTTTAGGGAACTTGAATCTGCAATCGTCTGATCGCTTGTGCTGTATACCGCAATGCCACAGCATTGCTGTGCTGTATATAATACAAATTACAATTTCCCTTGATGATGGCCACATGCTTAGAGTGCCATAATGACAAGCTCAGAGAGGTCTTCAATAGACCTCTGGCTGTCACTGTAACCCATTGGCGACCCGGGCGCACTGATGGGAGCATGGAATGACTCGCCCCCATGCAGGCACTTGATAAATGCCGATATCAGAGCTTGAAAGTGTAATTTAATAGGGTATCAATCTCCAGCAGAGATCCGCTCCACCCGCAGGTGCTAGAGGCAGGTTGTAGCTGTGAGCAGGTAGCGGGATGCAGTAACAGACAGGAGGCAAAGCAAGGGTTAACGTTATTTTTTACTTGAACAGGGGAATACTCCAAGCAGGGAGGAGAATAGGGGGACAGGGGTATGGCAGACGATATGAGCACAATAGGTGTGCTGAGGGAGGTAACAATGGCAATAAGTGTAGCAACTAGTGTTGAGCATTCCGATACAGCAAATATCGGCCGATACCCGATACTTGCGGTATCGGTATTCCGATACCGAGATCCGATACTTTTGTGGTATCGGGAATCGGAATCGGAAGTTCCCAGTGTATGGTTCCCAGGGTCTGGAGGAGAGGAGACTCTCCTTCCGGCCCTGGAATCCATATCCATGTAAAAAATAAAGAATTAAAATAAAAAATAGGGATATACTCACCCTCGGACGCGCCCTGGTAGTAACCGGCAGCCTTCTTTGCTTAAAATGAGAGGGTTCAGCACCTTCCATGACGTCACGGCTTCTGATTGGTCGCGTGCCGCTCATGTGACCGCCACGTGACCAATCACAAGCCGCAACGTCATCCCTCAGGTCCTAAATTCCCTTCTAGGAATTTAGGACCTGAGGGATGACGTCACGGCTTCTGATTGGTCGCGTGGCAGTCACATGAGCGGCACACGACCAATCAGAAGCCGTGACGTCATGGAAGGTACTGAACGCGCTCATTTTAAGCAAAGAAGGCTGCCGGTTCACAGCGGTAAGGTCCAGGCTGCGTCGGAGAGGTGAGTATATCAATATTTTTTATTTTAATTCTTTATTTTACACATTAATATGGATCCCAGGGCCTGAAGGAGAGTTTCCTCTCCTTCAGACCCTGGGAACCATCAGGATACCTTCCGATACTTGGTGTTCCATTGACTTGTATTGGTATCGGGTATCGGTATCGGCGATATCCGATACTTTTCGGGTATCGGCCGATACTATCCGATACCGATACTTTCAAGTATCGGACGGTATCGCTCAACACTAGTAGCAACTGTTCATTAAAGGTTAACTTATCAGTCTGACGGCTTCCTGGCTGCAGAGTACTAAGTTCAAATGGTGGTGCTAACGCTGTTAGCACGTGATGTATCCAGTGTCATCCTGCAGGCATTGATGATCCGGCTCCTGGTGGTGACGGTGTGTCCTCGACGTCTTGTGTGTGGTCCTGGGTCCAGGATTCGGATTGCAGAGTGAAGTGCAGTCTCCAACACTGCTAGAGCTGAACGAAGCTCTGCAGAAGTATGCGGGTGAGAGAGGGAACAGTTTTCGGTGAGTCACCCGGTCTTTCTTAGACAGCACACGCGTGGTAATTAGTAATCCACTGCATTGGGTACCTTCAGCATCAAAAGGTAGTTCTCCGGTCACAGTGTCTGTAAGTGGCAGCAGGGATACTATAGCGCGGGCCTGCGCTGTCACGGTGCTCAGAGGATAGAACACCAAACTTTCCCTGCTGCGCGCTGCATGCTCCTGCCAAGTCTGTCTGCTTTTTCGTGCGTTCAGTCCTTTTTAGATTTATTAACCCCCCTGCTGTCGAGTGCAAAGATCAGTCTGGGTTTCTAAGCTTTCCCCCAGACAACAAAGGTGACAGCCCCGACCAGGGGTGGATTAAGGGTAGCCAAGGCCCCAGGCTGTTCAGACACTGTGGGCCCCCCGGTCATGTGGCGGGGTCATGTGATGGGGTCATGCGACGGGGTTATCATATACCTGAACCAGATTATTCCAGACAAATAGTTGCTGTGTGAAACTATAACCTGTCAAACATCCATTGATCTAGTCAATTTACCCTTCAGTTAGGAAGAAAAAAAAAAACAATACTATCACCATAAGTGCCAGTCACCATATAGTGTCTGTGTACAGGTAATAGGTTGATCACCAGTGACATTATACACAGGACCTCTGTATATAGTATAGAGTGTATAGTGTCAGTGTATAGGTAACGCTGACTCACCAGTGACGTCTCTAGGTGAAGTCCTTCATCTTTCATCCAGCACAGACCACCATCACTTCATCCAGCCAGGACGCGTCTCTGCAGGAAATAACACAGTTATCTCGAGCTCCGCTTGCAGAACACATTACTTAATTTTTCCTAACTTCTACATTACACCACATGAAGAAAAAGAGGCAACATAGTGTCACTCTACACAGTAACAGGATCGTACCCCCATTTAAAACAGTGTCCTCAAAAAATAAAAATAAATACATCACTGCAGTAATAATATCCCTTAATTAGCCCCTATGGTAATAATATTCCCCATCCTGGCCCCCGTGTGTCCCATTCCTGGCTCCAGCCATATGTTCTCGCATCCTCTGCCCTCATGAGTATCCATTCTGCCCCATATGATCTCCCCATCCTGCCCCATCAGTCTCCATTGTATCCATCCTGCCCCATGATCCTGCATGATCTGTCTCCAATCCTGCCCCATGTTTTTCATTCTGCCCCGTGTCTCCAATCCTGCCCCATCTGTCTTCAGTCCTGCCCCCAGTGTGTCCAGCATCTCTGCCCCCAGTTTCAAGCATCTCTGCCCCAATGTCCAGCATCTCTGCCCCCAATGTGTCCAGCATCTCTGCCCCCAGTATCCAGCATCTCTGCCCCCAGTGTCCAGCATCTCTGCCCCCAGTGTCCAGCATCTCTGCCCCCAATGTGTCCAGCATCCTGCCCCCAGTGTGTCCAGCATCTCTGCCCCCAGTTTGTCCAGCAATCTACCCCAGTGTCTCCAGCATATTGCCCACAGTGTGTATAGCATTCTGCCCCAGTGTGTCCAGCATCCTGCCGCAGTGTGTCCAGCATATTACCCCAGCGTATCCAGCAATCTGCCCCAGTGTGTCCAGCATATTGCCCCCAGTGTGTCCAGCATTCTGCCCCCAGTGTGTCCAGCATCCTGCCCCCAGTGTACAGCATTTCTGCCCCCAGTGTCCACCATCTCTGCCCCCAGTGTCTAGCATCTCTGCCCCAATGTGTCCAGCATCCTGTCCCCAGTGTTCAGCATCTCTGCCCCCAGTGTCCACCATCTCTGCCCCCAGTGTCCAGCATCTCTGCCCCAATGTGTCCAGCATCCTGCCCCCAGTGTGTCCAGCATTCAGCCCCCTGTGTGTCCAGCATCCTGCCCCCAGTTTGTCCAGCATCCTGCCCCCAGTGTGTCCAGAATTCTGCCCCAGTGTGCCCAGCATATTGCCCCCAGTGTGTCCACCATCCTTCCCCCAGTGTGTCCAGCATTCTGCCCCAGTGTGCCCAGCATATTGCCCCTAGTGTCTCCAGCAATCTGCCCCAGTGTCTACAGCATATTGCCCCCAGTGTGTCCAGCATTCTGCCCCAGTGTGTCCAGCATTCTGCCCCAGTGTGTCCAGCATATTTCCCCCAGTGTGTCCAGCAATCTACCCCAGTGTCTCCAGCATAGTGCCCCCAGTGTGTCCAGCATTCTGCCCCAGTGTGTCCAGCATTCTGCCACAGTGTGTCCAGCATATTTCCCCCAGTGTGTCCAGCAATCTACCCCAGTGTCTCCAGCATAGTGCCCCCAGTGTGTCCAGCATTCTGCCCCAGTGTCTCCAGCATCCTGCCCCCAGTTTGTCCAGCATCCTGCCCCCAGTGTCCATCATCTCTGCTCCAGTGTCCAGCATCTCTGCCCCCAGTGTCCAGCATCTCTGCCCCCAGTGTCCAGCATCTCTGCCCCCAGTGTCCAGCATCTCTGCCCCCAATGTGTTCAGCATCCTGTCCCCAGTGTCCAGCATCTCTGCCCCAAATGTGTCCAGCATCCTGCCCTCAGTGTTTCCAGCATCTCTGCCCCAGTGTCTCCAGCATATTGCCCCCAGTGTGTCCAGCATATTGCCCCCAATGTGTCCAGCATCCTGCCCTAGTGTCTCCAGCATATTACACCCAGTGTGCTCAGCATTCTGCCCCAGTGTGTCCAGCATATTGCCCTCAGTGTGTCAAGCATATTGCCCCCAGTGTGCCCAGCATCTCTGCCCCAGTGTGTCCAGCATATTGCCCCCAGTGTGTCCAGCATATTGCCCCCAGTGTCCAACATTCTGGCCCGGGCCCCCGGATTGCCGTTCGCAATAAAAAAAACATGTCCGCGCTCCTTCGGCGAAGCTCCCTCCAGCAGCGTGCACTCACCGGCGACTGACAATGACATCAGACACCGGCGACGTGCGCGCTGTGGCTGACGTCAGCTGCCAGCCTCAATAGCGTCAATAGCGTTAAACTGCCACTGCGCTGGTAGGGGCCCGGTGAGCAGATGAGACGATGCGGGCCCCCTCTGCCCACCGTGCCCATACGCCAGTCAGGGCAGTAATGCGCTGATGGCGGCGGTCAATCTGAGCAGTTGCCCAGGGCCCCCCCACACCACTGGGCCCTGGGCTACCACCCAGATTGACATCATTATGATCCGCCACTGGCCCCGACCATTCCGCACCCGGTGCAAGAGAGGTACCCCAGTACGGTCCTTCTTCTTACATACCTGTAACACACAGCCATAACCTGCAGGGTATGGTTGAGCTCACCTCATGAGCCTCCTCCATACCCCTGCTTCCAACTTGCATGTACGGCGCATGTTGTTAAGGGGTTAAACATTAAAAACTATACATTTTGCATCACTCTATTTGTATCATCATAGAATCAAGCTAAACAGATTTTTTTACAGCATCATAATAGTGAAGAAAAAAAGGGTGAATTGCTGTTTTATACAGTAAGCCATTCCCAGAAAATAATACAAGATAATCAGTTAAATATATGTACCCCAAAATTTCACCATTGAAAAACATTAATTGACTACCAGAAAACATATACATCTATGGAAAAATAAAAATGTTATGCTTCGTTATGGGGTTCCGAAGAAGCAGTTGAAAACAAAGGAGGGAAAAAAATGGAATAAAAGCAAATATTTTTTCCACCTTGTGTTTTTATTTTCTACTTACAAAATGTAAATTACATAGTAATGTATGTAATTACCTTCAAATCCCATGAGAGCAATTGTCATACCTTATAAAACAAAACCTTTTATGGCTATATTATGGCTGAAAAAAAAACAAAAAAAAATGCTGTATAAGTAGGATTGCATTCTGCACAAGAGAATTGATATAATGCTTTCATGTAGGGTGAATTTGCCAGGATAAAAAACATGTTAAACTAAACCTATAACATCAAAAGAAGATGTAGTTATACTAAAACATGGCTGAGGATAAAAGCATCAATTGAAAATGATGAATCTATAAAAGCTCTTTTATTAATGTAATCAGTCTGTAAGAATCAATGTATTGACTTTTGTATTTCTTTCCTTAGGTCCCATTGTTCCACCTTTCAACATCAGTTCTTTAGGATTTGGCAACCAGACGCACATATCCAGGGAAAATCTGACATTCTCCTTCTACTACCAGCACTCTTCAACAATTGCAGCAATGTTTATCTTGGCGTACACTTTCATCTTTCTTATGTGTATGATTGGAAATATGTTGGTGTGCTTCATTGTACTAAAGAATCGGCAGATGCGCACCGTGACCAACATGTTCATTCTGAACTTAGCCATAAGCGATTTACTGGTGGGGATCTTCTGCATGCCAACTACATTGGTGGACAATCTTATCACGGGTAAGTCACCTCAATGGCACTTTTATGTTAACAGTCAAAGGCTTTCATATGTTCATCTGTACATATTTACAGTGCCTTGTGGAAAAGTAAACTTTTCCACATTTTTTTCACGTTACATGGACAAACTTCAATGTATTTATGGGATATTATGTGGAATACCAACAAAAAGTAGTAAGTATTCATGAAGTGTTAAGGAAATGATACATGGCTTTTTAAATATTTTAAAAATATAAATCTCAAAAATGTGACATGCATTTGTATTTGTGACCAATTGCCTCCAGAAGTCACATAATTAGTAAATTGAGTCAACCTGTGTATAATTTGTTGTCAGTATAACTACATTTGTTTTGTGAAAGCCTCAGAGGTTTGTTTGAGAATATTAGGGATCAAACTGCATCATGAAAACCAAGAAACACACCAGACAGGTCAGAGATAAAGACTAATTCCCTATATCCAATTGACCACTCGCTCTTGTTTCCTTTCCTGCATCTTAAAAGCATCTCCAGAATCCAACCTTTTCTGAAACTGCAAAAACTGTTATGTCGCTCTTATTTATTCTCGTCTGTTACGATTGACACAAACTGAACATAGCAAAACCTATATATCAGAAAGTGACATGAGTCGCCCACAGGGCAGTGGGATGTCATGATGGCTGTGACCCGGTCCGTGGCCCTGGGTCTCAATGTTAAAGGGGAAAAAGTTTGACGCCACCTGTGGAGTTCGGTCAGTAGTAGGACCGACGCTACATTGAAGGGGTCCCCTGAGGGGAAGTTGCGGCAGCACAGATGTTACACTTCCCACAGGTGAAGCGGGGTCCCCAGGGGTCCTATGGTGTAGGGTGTGAATGGTATAGCCAGTAAATAAATGGAGGAGACAAGCTGTAAGTCTTTACCTGGTTTACTGTATGTTGCTGGCCACAGTCCAGGGTACCAGGCATGGATGATGGTGGTCCGGCCGGCTTAGAGGCAATGAAGAGCTCCCTTGTTCCAGTAGAGGTCCGTGAGCCTTTCCAACTAGTGCCGTTAAAGGTGAGGTCCCTGCTGCCTGAAGCTTCCTACAGGGTCCTCTAATCTCCCCCTGTCTTAGGACAGGTACCTACATGATGGGCAGATTGAGGGACTCTAACATGCTCTGGGCTCCTTAGGTGCTGCTGCGTCTCAGGCATGATGTGGGCAGTTAACGTGTAGTGTCGTGCCCTCCAGTTCTGCTCTGTGTCCTAGAGTCCCACAAAAACCTTGGGCTCCCGGTTCCTAGCTACTGCGCTTCAGCTCTGAGGGTGTCCTGCCACTGTTCCCCTCTGAGCTCTGTTCCTCTCCTGTGCTCCTTCCCTTCCTGCTACTCCACATTCAACCCTTCCAGGTTACCTGTCCTTCCAGAGGCTGCAGCTCCCTTGTGGCTGCCAGGCCTCTCTGTCTGCTCTCAGTTCCAGACTTCCTTCTACTTCAGTGTCTCTGAACAACTGCTCTAGCTCCTCCTCCAGGTCAGGATACATAAAGCCTAGGGAAGCCCTCCTGAATCTGGGTGCAGAGCTCCCCCTCCTGGCCTGGATTCAGAATGTGTTGTATGTGTGTGCCTTACCTGGTGAAGAGAACTCCATTGCCTCTGAGCATGACATTACCCTCCTCGAAGGAAAAGCAACATTACTGCAGCAGCCGGTCACCTGGGGTGCTGCAGACACATCAATCAATATATATAGTGTAGGTAATATATAGTTGCTAGGTGGATGAATGGTAGACCATTCGAAAATTAGAAGAAACCGAACAAAGAAAACCTCGATCAAAAACATTAAAAAACTAAGAAGTAAAAAGCACTAGAGTGTATTCATATGTACTAAATCAGGTACAATAAGGAGTTAATTAGTGTAACAGGCTTATGCCAAAGAGTGACCCTACAGCAGTGCATGAACAAGAGACAACGAAAAGTATAAATAAGTAATAAATACAAAGTGGCAGTGCTTTTCCAAAGTTGGTGGAGATATGGGATGAATAAAGTGTCAAAGGAAAAAGGACTCAGTTCCGAAACACGCGTCGGGGTGTGCGCTGTACTTGGACAGGCGTACCTTAAAGTATAAGTTCCCTCTATTTCCCCTGAGCTGCTGCTATTGCACCCAAACATTTTATTCACCCTATATTTGCACCTATTTTGTGCCAGCACTGTCCTTTGTATTTATTATACTTTTAGTGCATATGAATACAATCTAGTGTTTTTTATTTCTTATTTTTTTAATTTTTTTGTGCAAATACTGGTGGCTTTGAGATATATATATATATATATATATATATATATATATATATATATATATATATATATATATATATATATATATATATATGCATTTATATATTTTTTTACATAAAATATCTTATCATAAAACATTTCTTAATGATTTTTTCTGACAATTTTTTCTTTAGTGTCACCTGGGGCTTTATTTATTCATGTGGCTATAACCTATATGTGTTCAAATTACCATTTTTGGTCCACTGTCTTTTTCGACACTGTTCTGTCTCCGCCATCTAATTTGTTACCTCTGATTATCTGTTTGCATAATTTGCAGTTTTCTCAGCCAGTATACAGCAACTGATATATTCATACCTTTATTTGGAGTATTTTGGCTCCCTCTAGTGGTCAGAGTCATGTTCACATTTCTATTTCTGTTTTTTCTATTTTTCCATATCTGATTCTCCTCCCCCTTTGCCAAGCATTATGGTAGGTCAGCCTACATCTCCCTCCATTTTCTCTTCACTTCCTTCAGTCTGCTTTCAAGGAAACACGCTTGCACTTCATCCCCCTTGCGATTGCATTGCCGGTATGTCTTTATGCTTTCTGTAGATAATTTCTGCTCTATATTAGACTAGCTTAGTCAGTTGTACTCCTAGTTCAGTTACTAGCTTTCTAAATGTTTATGCATAATGTACATCATGTGTAGTATGTATTTCTTCTATACCATGCACTGATTGTATGTATATCATTGTTTACAGTTTCACCGCATCAATATACCACTACGTTTAATAAAGCACATACTCAACTACAGTCTCCTTATTGGACTCCGGTATAGCAGTTTAGCTGCCTGTATAGCTACATATGAGCCTGCCTCATTTAGTGAGGACAGAACAGTGAAACGGCAGCCATCCAGCTAGCGAGATTCAGTGAAATGGCAGCCATCCAACTAGTGGGATTCAAGTCACCGGCTACACAGAGACTAAATACAGCTACAGCAATCTCTGCACAGCCAAGCACTTTCCCAAGACACCATGTCTCACAAATCACACAGGACAAGATCTGTTACTTCCGTCTCCTCAAAGACAACATCCATCAGCAGCGCGGTCGCCATTGCCCGCGCAAATGCTGAAGCCGCTAAAATGCAAGCGAGATTTGCTGACCAAGAGATGCAACTTAAATTAGAGAAAGCATGCCTGGATGACCAAGAGAGAAGGTCATGCTTAGAGAGCTGACCAAGAGAGAAGGACGTAGTTAGAGAAGGCACGCGTGGATGCCACCTTAGAAAGCCTAGCAGCAAAAAGGGAAGCTGCCGCAGCCCACGCCGAAGCAGAAACACTAGAAGCCACGCAAAACCCCAAGCTGCATAGCCGAAGCAGTATGTCGAGTCTGGAGTTTCCACTACAAGACTCAATACTGTGCACATCTCAGTATGTTAATGAACTTCCTGATCCAAACTATAACCCTGAACCAGTACTAAAACAAGAATATGACGTCTCCAGCGAAGTGAGCGAGAGTTGTCATGAGGCTCAGCTCCAGGACAGAACCAAACTTGAAAGCGTGAGGCAAAACAACTCTGCTAATGACTACCTTGCCCCTCACCAGGTAACCCCGTGGATCACCCTGCTGACACACCGTACATCAGACCGAAGCAATACGACACCTGCTGGTGCCACAGGTACAAACACACCTCACATCACTATCAAGGCGACCCATCACTAGTGTACCCCGCTGACAACCGGTTCACGACAGAATTTGCCAAGTTCTTCACACGACATGAACTGGTTGCCAAGGGACTCATGAATTTCACTGACCAAGCTGATGGTTGCAGAGCTTGGAAGGCTCAACACAGGGAAGAGCTAGACCTGTTAGTCAAATACCTGGGAGAAGAGTCGGTCAAACACGCAGTAAGGATCAGAGACATTAATATAAACCGTCCTGAGACTGGCCTCAAAGAGATCTGGAATATGCTGGATGAGTGTTATGGCTCAGCAGAGGTAATAGAAAGAGCCTTGTTCAAAAGAATCGACGACTTCCCTAAAATATCTAACAAAGGTCTCCAGAAACTTAGAGAACTAAGCGACCTGCTAATGGAAGTCCAAGTTGCCAAATATGAAGACGACCTACAGGGACTTGTATTCCTCGACACAGCCAGAGGTGTTAACCGTATAGTCCAAAAGTTTCCCTACGATCTACAGGAGAGGTGGCTCACACATGGTTCCAAGTACAAATACAAGCACAGTATTTCATTTCCTCCCTTCTCCATTTTTTATACACCAACAAGTGAGAATTAGAAACGATCCCAGCTTTGACTTTGCAATGCCATATGCCACACCGTCACCACCTGCAAATCCACGCAGAACATCTGTGGCAGTACACAAGACTTATGTTTCTTCTCCAGGTTCTAATTACAGGTTTACTGGCTGCTCCCAATCAGACACAAATGTGCAGGACCCTAACAAGCAGTGCCCACTTCATGAGAAGCCTCATCCTCTCCAGAAATGCAGAGCCTTCAGAGGAAAATCTATGCCAGATCGCAGAAGCTTCCTGAAAGAAAATGGTATCTGCTGTAATTGCTGCTCGTCCACAACTCATCTCGCCAAGGATTGCAAGGTCAGTGTAAAATGCACAGAATGTGGCACCGCAGACCATAGCACTGCTCTACACCCTGGCCCAGCTCCATGGAGTACACAAAACACGCCAGCTGACAGTGAGCATGGCGGGGAGGAAATGAACACTGATACAGCTACGCTAGAGATCACTTCACAATGTACAGAAGTCTGCAAAGGGACAATAGACAGTAGGTCCTGTTCAAAAATATGCCTTGTCAGAGTATACCCAAAAGGCCATAAAGACCAAGCTGCAAGACTCTATGCTATCTTGGATGATCAAAGTAATCGATCCTTGGCTAGATCAACATTCTTTGACCTATTCAACATCAAAGGGCAAAGCACCCCCTACTCATTAAGATGTGTGCAGGTACTGTGACAACAGCAGGCAGGAAAGCTACTGACTACCAAATCGAGTCCTTAGATGGACAATTCTGCCTACCGCTACCTACGATCATCGAATGTAACCAGATCCCAGACAACAGATCTGAAATCCCTACGCCAGATGTAGCAATCCATCACGCTCACTTGAAACGAATAGCACACCTTATACCGGAACTCGACCATCAGGCCCAGATAATTCTGCTGTTGGGGAGAGATATCCTGCAGGTTCATAAAGTGAGATGTCATATCAATGGACTCCACAATGCTCCCTATGCCCAAAAGCTAGACCTAGGATAGGTCATAATTGGCAACGTATGCTTGGGACGCATGCACGCCCCATCGTCTGTGACAAGAATGCTGACAAATACATTGGAGAAAGTACAACCATCTCTGTTTCAACCTTGTAACAATGAGTTCCATGTCAGGGAACTGCCACACAGCATCCAACTGCCCAACCATTTAATAGACTTTACTCACGACAGCAGTATAGTGTCAGGAAGCTATGAGGATCAGTTAGGGTGCACAGTCTTCCAGAGAACTAAGCAGGACAACCAAGTAGCAATGTCAGTAGAGGACAAGTTATTCTTAGAGATAATGGACAAGGGACTTGCTAAAGATGAGACCAACAGCTGGGTCACACCTCTTCCCTTCAAAACCCACACACCACGTCTACCGAACAACAGAAATCAGGCATTACAACGTTTCTCCTCTCTCAAACATAATCGACAAAAGAAACCAGAGATGAAAGATCACTTTTTTTCCTTCATGTCGAAGATTTTCGAAAACTCACGCAGAACTAGCTCCCACTCTCAATGACTCTGAAGAATGCTGGTTCCTACCCATGTTTGGTGTATATCGCCCTAAGAAACCAGGCCAGATTAGAGTCGTGTTTGATTCCAGTACTAAGTTTAATGATGTCTCCCTGAATGACGTTCTACTGACAGGACCAGACCTCAATAACAAACTGCTGGGAGTACTTATGCACTTCCGTAAGGACTCCATTGCCTTCATCTCTGACATCCAGCAAATGTTCCATTGTTTCCTTGTGAGAGAGAGAGACAGGAACTTCCTAAGATTCTTCTGGTACAGAGACAATGATTCTACTAAAGAAGTCACAGAGTATCGCATGAGAGTGCACATCTTTGGCAACAGTCCTTCTCCTGCAGTCACCATTTACGGACTCAAAAGGTCGGCTCAGGAAGAAGAAGCAGAATAAGGAGCAGATGTCAGACAATTCATAGCAGAAGACTTTTTATGTCTGCGACTGTCTGAAAGCCATACCTTCAAATGAGACTGCCATCAGTCTTCTCAGGAAAGCCCAGGACATGCTTGTCTGCTCGAACCTTAGGCTTCATAAAATGACCTCAAACAGCAAAGAACTCATGGAAGCATTCCCTTATCAGGACTTATGTAATGGTCTCAGAGACCTGGACCTGGGGTCAGACCCTGCACCAATGCAATGCAGCCTCGGGCTTCTCTGGAATCTACAGTCAGATACTTTCACTTTTCAGGTCAGCCAGGAAGAAAGGCCTTTCACACGTAGAGGCGTCCTTTCTACCATCAACAGTCTGTTCTATCCCTTGGGTTTTGCAGCTCCTGTTACTATACAAGGCAAGACCCTACTAAGAGACTTAACTGGGGAAATATCTGACTGGGATGCACCTCTGCCACCTGACAAGAGGATCCAGTGGGAAGGGTGGAAGAACTCGTTAGCAGTCCTCTCCAACCTGAACGTGCCAAGACCATACACCCCTGTGCCATCTACAGAAATACAAAGCCAAAGACTGTATGTATTTGCAGATGCTTCTGTCAAAGCAATTGCCGCTGTTGCCTACCTCAAAACTGTAGACTCCAAATGTCAGTGCCACATTGGGTTCATTATGGGGAAGGCCAAGCTCGCACCACAACCAGAGCACACTATACCCAGGTTAGAGCTTTGTGCCGCAGTCCTAGCTGTTGAGTTAGGGAGTTCATCACATCCGAAATGGATATCGACCTGACACGGGCCAAGTTCTACTCAGACAGTAAAGTAGTCCTGGGATATATCCACAACGAAACCAGGCGATTCTATGTTTATGTCAACAACAGAGTGCTACGAATCAGGAGATCAGTTCATCCGAAGCAGTGGCATTACATACCCACGGACCAGAATCCCACAGATCATGCAACTAGGGCAGTTGTCGCAAGTCGACTAGGAAGCACAACATGGCTCTCAGGACCAAAACTATTGTACATTGAGGAATGTTTTCCAGACACCTTTGAACTAGTAGGAGAGGACTCAGATGCTGAAATCCGCCCTCAGGTGTCTACACTTCATGCAATGACCTCTGTTATCCAGCTTAGATCTTGCAGGTTCAACAGATTCTCAAGTTGGAAGTCGCTTATTCGAGCCATTACCTGTCTGACTCATATAGCTCGCTCATTCAGGACCACCAGAACTTGTGGCACAGAAAAATGTAAAGGTTGGCATCTTTGTAAAAATATCAATGTTACTTCCGACTTAGAATTCTCTAGAAATCACATTATCCTCACTGTTCAAAGAGAAACCTACTTTGCAGAAATTCAATGTCTTATTACCAAAACTCCAATACCAGTCAGCAGTGTATTGAGAAAACTCAACCCATTCATCGACAACAGCAGCCTGCTGAGAGTAGGAAGCCGACTCAAAGAAGCTGAAATGGAGTTTGTGGAGAAATATCCTCTTTTACTTCCCGGAAAATGTCATGTTGCCTATCTAATCATACAACACTATCACAATCTGGTCAAGCACCAAGGAAGACTATTTACAGAAGGAGCCATCAGAACTGCTGGCGTGTGGATCGTCGGTGCAAAGAGACTCATCAGTAGTGTCATCTACAAATGTATTACCTGCCGTAAGCTTCGTGGTTCGACTCAAACTCAAAAGATGGCTGACCTACCAGCAGATAGACTCAGCCCAGACCCTCCTTTTACCAGCGTTGGTCTCGATGTGTTTGGGGCTTGGTCAGTTGTTACACGTCGTACGAGAGGTGGCCAAGCCAATAGAAAACGTTGGGCAGTCATGTTCACTTGCATGTTAATCAGAGCTGTCCACATAGAGGTCATCGAGTCCCTTGACACGTCAAGCTTCATCAATGCTTTAAGACGTTTTATTGCCATCCGTGGTCCTATCAAGCATATACGTTCAGACAGAGGTACTAACTTCATCAGTGCAGCAAAGGAATTAGGAATAACTTCAAATCTAGACTATAAGATTCTCAAGAGGTTCCTCAGTGACCAAAGTTGCACATGATCATTCAACCCACCTCACTCTTCACATGTGGGAGGATCTTGGGAATGAATGATTGGTCTAGTACGGAGAATTCTTGACTCCACTCTTCTTCAAGAAGGAACAGCGAGGCTCACCCACAAAAGCCTCATGACCTTCATGGCAGAAGCTGCAGCTATTATCAACGCAAGACCCTTGGTTCCAGTTCCTAACGACCCTGAGGCCCTTGATATTGACTCCAGCTACTCTCCTTAGGCTGGGATCACATACCGTGAGATACGGCCGAGTCTCGCAGGTTAAAACCAAGCTCTGGCACTGGCACTCCAGAGCGGAGCGTGCAGCCGCATAGCAATACATGGAGCCGCACGCTCTGCTCTGGACTGCCGGTGCCAGAGCTTGGTTTTAACCTGAGAGACTCGGCTGTATCTCGCTGTAGTGTGACTCCGGCCTTACACAGAAAACGGGACTGTCCAGTGCCCCTCCAGGAGGATTCGACGCTAATGACCTCTACAAGCGCCAAAGGAGACAGGTACAAAGTCTTGCAAATACTTTCTGGGACAGGTGGCGCAAACAATATTTGTCTACCCTGCGGCCACGGACGAAGTGGCAATCTACTAAGCCTAATCTGAGCATAGGTGACCTTGTTCTTGTGAAAGACTGTCAAATTCACCGGAACCAGTGGCCACTTGGTCTAGTTACCGTAACATTCCCAAGCAAGGACGGCAATGTCTGCAAAGTTGAACTAAGGATGACCAAAGGGAATGAACCTAAGACATTTTTCAGACCGGTATCCGAACTGGTCCTATTGTTGCCTTCAGAAGAAAGGAGTAGTGACATCCGTTGATGTCAGATGGGGAGTGTTCTGTCTCCGCCATCTAATTTGTTACCTCTGATTATCTGTTTGCATAATTTGCAGTTTTCTCAGCCAGTATACAGCAACTGATATATTCATACCTTTATTTGGAGTGTTTTGGCTCACTCTAGCGATCAGAGTCATGTTCACACTTCTATTTCTGTTCCTTCTATTTTTCCATGTCTGGTTCTCCTCCCCCTTTGCAAAGCATTATGGTAGCTCAGCCTACATCTCCCTCCATTTTCTCTTCACTTCCTTCAGTCTGCTTTCAAGGAAACACACTTGCACTTCATCCCCCTTGCGATTGCATTGCCGGTATGTCTTTATGCTTTCTGTAGATAATTTCTGCTCTATATTAGCCTGGCTTAGTCAGTTGTACTCCTAGTTCAGTTACTAGCTTTCTAAATGTTTATGCATAATGTACATCATGTGTAGTATGTATTTCTTCTATACCATGCACTGATTGTATGTATATCATTGTTTGCAGTTTCATCACATCAATACACCACTACGTTTAATAAAGCACAGACTCAACCACAGTCTCCTTATTGGACTCCGGTATAGCGGTTTAGCTGCCTTTATAGCTACATATGAGCCTGCCTCATTAAGTGAGGACAAAACAGTCACTGTATGTTTTATTACCTTATTTATTACTGACCTTACATTCCATGTACGGGCACATTTTTTGCTGTAGTGCTACCGTTTACCACTTCTGTTTAATAAAGGTATTTTTATTAAAACATCTATCAGTCCTTGTACTTCCCTTTTTAGACTATAAGTTTGAGGCTTTCTTTATTCGGTTTCTTTGTTCTCATCTGACCTACTGCAACTCTCTGATTGGCCTACCTCTAACCAAACTTTCTTCCCTCCAATCCATCCTGAATTTGACAGCTAGGGTTGTATTTCTGTCCAGCCGCTACAACGATGCCTCTACTCTGTGCCAGTCATTGCACTGGTTGCCCATTTGCTGCAGAATACAATATAAAATTTATCTCTCTCATCCACAAAGTTCTCCACACTCTGCATTACACTACAGTCTATCTCCTCTCTCATCTATGTCTATCACCCAACCCATGCTCTCCACTCCGCAAATGATCTAAGATTAACATCCTCCATAATTCGAACCTCCCACCTCTGTCTCCAAGACTTCTCTCATGCAGTGCCAGTTTTCTGTAATGCGCTACCCCAGATGATCTGACTAACACCTAGCACCCACATTTTTAAACTTGCTTTAAAAACACATCTCTTTAGACAGGCCCATCACCTCAATTCACCAACCTAACTCTTCCTTGTTCCCTCTTTCTAAATTTTACTCAGAATCTCGTCCCTCGTATTCATCTGTGTCTAGTTCCTCCTTGCACTCAATTGAACTTGGCAACTGTACCTAGACATATACTGGCTGTGACTTGGTCATGCAGCTTATTTAAAATCTTATTTATTATAATGATGACTGGACAATATAAGACAGGCACTTTCTACCTATTATGTCCCACTCTTTTCCCTTTAGATTGTAAGCTTGTGAGTAGTGCCTTCACTCCTCCTGCAACTGTTGAATTATGTTACTTTGTGATGTCTTTATTGTTTGTACATGTCGCCGCTTAATTGTATATATATTATATATATATATATATAATTATTATTAATTATTATTATTATTATTATTATTATTATTATTATTAAAGCCGAGCTAGGTTATAAAATTACAGCCCAAGCTCTGAACATCTCATGGTACACTGTGCAATCCATCATCTATAAATGGAAGTAGTATGGCACAACTGCAAACCTAACAAGACATGGCCATCCACCTAAACCAGCATCCCAAGCAAGGAGAGCACTAATTTGAGAAGCAGCCAAAAGACCAGTGGTCACTCTGGAGGAACTGCAGAGATCCACATCTCAGGTGGGAGAATCTGTCCACAGGACAACTATAATTCATATATTCCACAAATCTAGCCTTTATCAAAGAGTAGCGAGAAGAAAGCCATGTTTTAAAGCAAGTCATAAGAAGTCTGATTTGCAGTTTGCAAAGTAGACACCGCTAGCATGGAGACGAAGGTGCTCTGGTTAGATGAGACTAAAGTAGAACTTTTTGTACTATATGCAAAGCGCTTTTTGTGTAGACAACTAACACTGCACATCCCCATGAAGACAGAATTCCCACCCTCAAATGTGGTGACAGCATCATACTTTGGAATCCAAGGACGCACATTCAGCTGAAATGTATTGTGGCACAGGGCAACCGCCCACTCCCTGCACTATAGTACATGCCACCGGCCAATCCGAGGACAGCAGCTGACATTGCCATGCCCATGACTGGGAGCACATGGCAGTGATGTCATGCACCAGGGCACACATGTTGGCATCAGCTGCCAGTTCCTGCGCCGATTATAGAACAGAAAAGGGAACATTACCCCAGGCATGGGACCAGGATGGGGCAAATTACCCCAGGAAGTGTCCTAGGATGGGGCAAATTACACCAGAAAGTCGATCAGGATGGGGCATATTTCACCAGGAAGGGTCTCAGGATGGGACACATTATCCCAGGATGGGGCACATTACCCCAGGAAGGAGACTAGGATGGAACTCATTACTCCAGGAAGAGGACATGGATGGGACGCATTACCCCAGGAAGGGCCCAGGATGGGGCACATTACCTCAGAAAGGAGCTCAGGATGGGGCACATTACACCAAGAAGGGATCAGGATGGGGAATATTACCCCAGGAACCAGACCAAGATGGGGAACAATACCCCAGGAGGAAGACCAGGATGGGGCACATAACCCCAGGATGGGGACCAGTATGGGGCACATTTTCCCAGATTCCTGTCCAGGGGTTATATGGTTTTGGGACTTCTCTGGAGTCTACCAGATGGAGTGGCTTGTGCCAAGTCTGTCCGAGGCAACCTTTTGAGCCTGTGGCCTCGGGCAGACATTACAAGCATGATGGGATAGAACATTGTAAAATAATTTGGAATTTGCTCTTCCTAGTATTTTGTTGCAAGTCCTATTTTCTGTTATTTTTCAGTCAATCTGCTGCTTAGATACATGTGATGTATTCAAGAGCTGCAGATTTGAAAAAGCAGAAAAGCATAGCTGGAAAGTATAAATCCATAACCAAATGGAAACCATATCTGTAAAGTATGAAATCATAACCATATGGAAATAATATCTGAAACGTATGAATCCATGATCTGGAAAGGGATTTATATGCAAAGAGCATTTTAAGTTTGAAATTAAACAACTTTCCTCATCCCCATCATCATTATTTACTAGTGAAAGCAAAACCAATCTTATCTTTCCCATACATGCAGCACGTAGAGCTTTGTAGCAAGCACTCATCAAACAACAATTACCAATTTAACAAAATATTTTTTAATTAGTTACACTCTTTGCTGAAAATATAAAAGAAAAACAAATTTATTTTAATGAGATTCTCT
Organism: Ranitomeya variabilis; assembly: GCF_051348905.1. Classification (NCBI taxonomy): domain Eukaryota; kingdom Metazoa; phylum Chordata; class Amphibia; order Anura; family Dendrobatidae; genus Ranitomeya; species Ranitomeya variabilis. The sequence goes on along the minus strand of NC_135235.1, from coordinate 113,890,474 downwards.
CAAGTTTACAGTGAATACAATTGGATTTAATTGGATTTTGTTTTGAGCAGAAATACCATTGCATTACTTGAATATATAAAGACATTAGTGTGGGGCCACAAAGTTTATCAGTGTATATCTGGATTTATTAAGGTGGACAACTTCTTTAAAGGCTTAAAGAGACCCGGTCACCAGGTTTTTATTACCTAATCTAAGAACAGCATAATTTATTATATAATCAGTGAATCATAGAATGTTAGCACTGGAAGGGACCTCCAGGGTCATCGTGTCCAACCGCCTGTACAATGCAGGATTCACTAAACCATCACAGACAGATGTCTCTCCAGACTCTGTTTAAAGACGTCCATTGAAGAACTCACCACCTGTTGTGGCAGCCTGTTCCACTCATTGATCACCTTCACTATCAAAAAGTTTTTTCCAATGTCTAACCTGTATCTTCTCTTTTTGAGTTTCACTCCATCACTTCTCGTGTTTCCATGTGCAATTGAGAATAAGTATAACTCCCTACACTGTGACATTCCTTCAGAATTTCCATCCCATTGTGTGTGTTGCGCTGACCGACCCCCGTTGAGTCGTGTAACATCGTGACAATCAGCCATAAGTGAATGGAAGTCTGCACTTCATCCATGCGTGATTCATTTTGACAAATGCAGTATTTTCCATTTTGAAGCAGATAACCTTTTCTGCTTCGGTGTGACATAGTGACCAGCCATGTTTATTACCCACTCTGACAATACCCTGGAGGCTGGAAATAACTGTATGCTCATGGCAAACTCTGACACTTCAAATCACAACTAATCTGATGAACCAAAAGTCAGAGCTTAGGGCATCCACTGGAGAAAGACACAGGTACGGCTGAACCTGGATATTCAAACAATGCAATTCAATTGCTGATGTGCCTCAGAAAGGCGCAGTGGTAGGTAAACCATCTGGTGCATCATGTTATACATGCTATAACCCAGGGCAACAATTAGGAAACTCAGTTGAATTAACCCTGAGTCCAATGAAGAGATCCATAAGATACCAAATAAAATCTCTATTTATTATCAAAAAGTTTTTAAAAAGACCGTTATGGAACATACAATACAAAAAAATACCCAGGGGGCCAGAAAAATTCCCTAAAGATATGTACATACCAACACGTTACAGCAGATAGAAAAATCTACAGCGATCTAAGACATTATAAAGTATGGTATATAGCCAGCTCTGCCTGGTGCACGGTGAATGATGTATTTATAAATACATCATTCTATGGTGCCCACATGGGGAATACATAGTGTATTATTTTAACATACAGATGCAGATACCGCAAAGTACAAATTATCTCACCGCTGCGACTCTTGGGTAAATGTAGGCTATGAGTCCTGTGGTATCGGGTAATCCGGCGTTCCCCTGTCGCCCCGAATGATGTATTTATAAAGGCATGCACCAGGAAGATCTGGCTATATACCATACTTTATAATGTCATAGATCGCTGTAGATTTTTCTATCTACTGTAACGTGGTGGTATGTACATATCTTTAGGGTATTTTTCTGGCCCCCTGGGTATTTTTTTGTATTGTATGTTCCATAACGGTCTTTTTAAAAACTTTTTGATAATAAATAGTGATTTTATTTGGTATCTTATGGATCTCTTCATTGGACTCAGGGGTTAATTCAACTGAGTTTCCTAATTGTTGTCTCATATGCTGGGAAGTGCCGTATAGTAATTTTGGACATATTATTGAACTATATATGCTATAACCCGGGACCAGGTGCTCCTTCCCTGTCCCTAACACTAGGGGCACCCTAGCTTGCCCTGCTCCCCTGGATACTTCAGATGGTGAAGATGCCAAGGCCTCCGCCCCTTCCTTAACTCCTAAGTTGGACCTCCGTCTGTTCTCTTACCCCATCCGGGGAAGAGGAGGCGCTGCTGTGCACCATAATACATCAACCCAACAAACAAGGCAACGCAGACAAGGGTTAACAGAAAACTTCAGACATACAAAATATTCACTCACATGTAACAGAGGAATGCACCGGGGTGTGAAGTTAAGGGAATAAACAAAAACAGATAAGGATAAGGAATTACCATGCATACAAACCAAGCAACAGTCACTAATAATTCCTTCAACTCTCCTTCTCATATGTGTTCCTCTCCCACCGATAGCCATGCAGCAAATGCTAGCTCTGATGAGTATTAGTAACAGAGCCCAGAAAATAAAGGGAAAAGGAGTGGCTAACTGAGCTGTGAGCACAGGAATCTTCAACATGGCCGATTAACCCCTGTTCTGCCAGTGTTTCCTACATAGGGAGTAGGAGCAATCCAACGCTGCAGTCTTTTTACTCCACACTGTCACGGTAACCCCGTGACATATAGTACACACAGGTGAATGTCATTACAAAAAATCATTAAGAATCTCGACAAAAATTGATAATTTTGCTAAAGAAAATTGTATTTACTTTGTTTTTGATAATTTACAAAAATTTTGCCCTGCTCTGTGCAAGGGCCGCACTCTTGGCAAAGTATTGACTCTGCTGAGAGCAGAGAGTTTTTTTCCTTGTCAGATATGTGATAGGCAGCCATCTGCACTATGATAGCTTCACCAAGCCGAGAACACAGCTTAACCTGGTAATTCACCCCTTCACATGCATTAAAAAGGTATTAACAATTGAGACAAAAATTTATAATTTTAGTAAAGAAAAGTTCATTTACAGAATTCCATGATTTCTTTTTTTCATAAATTCCAACATCTTCTACATTGGGAACTTTAAATTCTGCCAGTGACACCTCTATCTGTTCTGTCCTTTAGTCCCCTAACCTTCAACACTCAAAAGGTGAAGGAAGATATTTCAGAACAACTTCTTCCGGTTGATTTATTGTCATCATGGGCGACAAAAGCCATACAATTGATGAGCTGTTCCTTTGTATCAAGCAGCTATTTTCACGTTACATGGCTCCCAATCAAATGCTACTTAACATTGTCATAACTCATACTCCCTACATGGCAGGGAATGCCATGCAATGGCATGCAATTTGAAATCTGTTATTATTAGCTAAAGAGGGACTCTTGTAGCCTACTGAAATACTTCAAAGAGGGTAATAAATTTGTTAGTAAGGAGAACTGACATCAATGTTGTAATCCCCATCATATTTATATTGCAGAAACACTATTAAGGATCAGTGATGAGAGAGTATACTCGTTGCTCGGGTGGTCTCCGAGTATTTGTGACTGCTCGGAGATTTACTTTTTGTTGATGATTTACAGCTGCTAGCTAGCCTGAGTACATGTGGGGGTTGCCTTGTTGATAGAAAATTCCCACATGTAATCAAACTGTCTAGTAGCCGCAAATCATGCAGCTGCGGCAAGGAAAACTAAATCTCCGAGCAGTCACAAATACTAGGAGACCACCCGAGCGTGCTTGGGAAAACCCGAGCGACAAGTATACTCGCTCATCACTAGTAAGGATGTAACAAGGGATGGAAGAAGAACAGCAACTTTTACATGTACAATGTCACCCTGGGGCTGTTGGAGTCTCTCAAGGTCAATGTTGCATGTAGCAGAGTATGGAGGAATAAAAGGAAGTGTAGGAGGAATAGAAGCAGCAGCAGATTGACCTATATGGGGACTTTGAGTTAACCCAGACACAGGCAGGGAAGAAGGCTGACATTCAGTGTTAATATAGATTATGACAATGATGCTAGCCATGATGATCAACTATCATAGTTGGATGCAGAAAGTGAACCAATGGGGCCCTCAGTCTAAGTGGCAAGCAAGATAAGCTGTATGCTTTATTGCTAGTTGGCTGACAAGCAAATGCTTAGCATCAAGCAAGGAATAATCTGCCAATACAATGTGTTGTTAAACAGGATGTTAGTTGTAACCGGTTGCCATCTGTTTACCCATAGCCATATACGTTGAGATCACTTGGACTTTAATAAGGTTATTTTAGCATAAAGTACATTAAAGGGGATGGACACAGTCCAAGGAGACCTCAGAGTGTGACACTTCTTTTCAGGGTGCTCAGATGCTTTTCAGAATTAGCGATTTGTAGAGAATCAAAGTTTTTGAAAAAGTTTTAAAAAGCTGGCAAATTTGAATTTCAAAAACTCACTTATCTGTGTTAAAAGCATATGAAAGTTTAGAGTTATCCTACACAAGCAACTGGCGCACCACCACAGGTGTAAGTCATAGATCATGATTTCATGAACATAAATATATGCTACAGAGTAAAGAGTAGAAGGTAGACATAGGAAGCCAGTTTTGTGTATGCTTTTTTTGTATACTGCGGGAAATTAAGACATTAGTTAAAGTAATAAAGATTTATGAAACTTTTAATTGCCAGAACCCCAAACCTGGGCTAAGCTTCACAGGTGACTTTGTAGCAGCAACATATTTGGAAGTAGTTGCAGCAACAAAATCGCTTGTTTAGTTGGCCTGTGTGCAACTTCAAGTGAACCAATATATACGTATTTTATGGTGATAGAATAAGACCATAATAATGGCTTGGATGACATACAGTATATGAAAGGTTCCATTCCATTCAAATATATGGAATCCTAAAATAAAATTGTTGAGAAAATGTATCTCACAAATCTTTTCTCAGCAGGACTTATATTTTATTACAGTTTTAGATCCACACATTTTTAAAGCATAAAGGCATAAAATAAATTCTGTTTTTTTCAATAAGTATTCAAAAACCATGAAGCGAAGTTACAGATGCATATAATCTATGTGCAGCTTAGCTATTTTCTTTTTCTCTTTTCACATATAATTTATTTTCTCTTGGTGTAGTACTGTAGCAATTGTTGCTTAACCCCTTAAGGACCAGGGATATTTACATTTTTACGTTTCCATTTTGTGCTCCTCTTCTTCCCAGACCCATAACTTTGTTATTTTTTGTCAATATGGCCATGTGAGGGCTTGTTTTTTGCAGTGCGAGTTTTACTTTTGAACAACACCATTGTTTTTACCATATCTTGCACGGGATAACGGAAAAAAGTTCAAAGTGCGATGAAATGGCAAAAAAAGAAGTGCAATTCCACAATTGTTTTTGAATTTTTTTTTTTACCATGTTAACTAAATGCTAAAACTGACCTGCCATTATGATTCTCCAGGCCATTATGAGTTCATAGATACCAAACATATATAGGTTTTTTTTTATTTAAGTGGTAAAACAAAATTCAAAGTTTGTAAAAAAAATAAAAATTGGCACCGTAGCGTCTCCATTTTTCGGGAACTGGATCTGGCGGAGGGCTTATTTTTTGTGCTCCTCTCTGATGTTTTTATTGACTCCATTTTGGGATAGATACAATGTTTTAATAGCCCTTTAATGCCTTTTATTGCAATGTTGCAGCTACCAAAAATGTGTAATTCTGGCGTTTCTATTTTTTTTTCTCGTCATGCCGTTTACCGATCAGATTAATCATTTTTATAGCTTGATAGATCGGGCGATTCTGAATGCGGCAATTTTTTTGTTTTTATAATTGTTTTATTTCGAAAGGGTCAAAAGGGGTGTAATTTGAACTTTGATATTTTTTTAATTTTGTTAAAAATATTTCAAAATCTTTTTTTTACTATGTCCCATTCGGGAAGGTTTCTCTACAAATAAACATAGTAGATTCTAGTGATCAGGTTAGGAAAGGATCAATGTCCAGCATGATACCTACAGAACCTTGCGCAGCTGACCGCTGAGTGGGCTGCTTAACCCTTTATATGCCAAAACAAAGAGTCTGCAAGAACATGGGGTTTAGAACATGGGGTTTACAACATCAGGCACCCTGCTACCCAATCACTGAATGCCTCTTGTTGTCTTGGAAACAGGCCATTGTGGATTATTAGGTGCTGCAATAAGCAGTGTGAAACTACCTGGTCTAATGCTCTGTAACATATAAACATTGCTGTATAATATACCAGAAATCAAGACATTGAAAGTTCAATCCCATAGTAAAGCAAAAACGTATTTACACATAAAAACAATTATGTAACATGTTTTAACCCCTTAACAACCAGAGGTATTTTTGGTTTTGCATTTTCATTTTTTTGCTCCCCTTCTTCCCAGAGCCATACATTTTTTTTGGTCAAAATGGCCATGTGAAGGCTTGTTTTTTATGGGACAAGCTATACTTTTGAACAACACTATTGGTTTTACTATGTCGTACTCAAAAACGGGAAAAAAGTTCCACGTGTGGAGAAATTGCAAAAAAGTGCAATCCCACAGTGTTTTTTGTTTGGCTTTTTTACCATGTTCACTAAATGCTAAAAATGACTGTTGATTATAATTCTCCAGGTCATAACAAGTTCATAGACACCAAACATATCTAGGTTCTTTTTCATTTAAGTGGTGAAAAAAATTCCAAACTTTGTTAAAAAAAGAAATAAATTGTGCCAATTTCCAATACCCGTAGCGTCTACATATTTCGTGATCTCGGGTTGGGTGAGGGCTTATTTTTTGCATTCTGAGCTTATGTTTTTAATGATACCATTTGGGTGCAGATACAATCTTTTCATCGCCCATTATTGCATCTTTATTCAATGTTGCTGCAACCAAAAAAACGTAATTCTGGAATTTTGACTTTTTTCTCACTACACCATTTAGCAATCAGGTTAATTCTTTTTTAATTGATAGATCGGGCAATTCTGAATGTGGCGATACCAAATATGTGTATGTTTGATTTTTTTATTTTTTTATTGTGAATGGTGCGAAGGGGGGGTGATTTAAACTTTTATATTTTTTGTATTTTTTAAATATTTTTAAAAACCTTTTTTTTTTCCATGCTTCAATAGTCTCCATGGGAGACTAAAAGTTGCCATATACCGATCTGCTACATACAGGTGATGATCAGATCTCCTGTATGTAGCAGAAGTACTCACTTCCTATGAGCGACGACCACCTGGCAGTGCTCATAGCAATCCGGCAGTGACAAACATATAGGTCTGCAGGAGACCTCAGGTTGTCATGCCAACCCATCGGTGACCCGCAATCATGTGATGGGGGTCACCGATGGGCAGATTCCCGGTGTGCTTGCCGGAAGAGCGTGTTAAATGCCGCTGTCACAGTTTGACAGCGGCATTTAAAGGGTTAACAGCCACGGGAGGATCGCCATTCATGACAGCTGACATGTGCTGGAAAAAATGTGGGCTCACCGCCGGAGCACACATCAAATGAAGGGTGTCTGACATCGGCCTATCACGCCCAATTTCAGAAAAAGGTTAATATATTGGAAAAAAGATACAAACACCACAAAAATAATGTTTGATTGCTTAAAAATAGGGTTTTTTTTATGTAAAAACAAAAGAAATACACACAGTTGGTATTGCCAAATCTTTAATACCATGAACTATAAAACACATTATTTAACCCGTTACATGTACACCATGAATAAATAAAAATGCAAAGGAAGCAAAATACAAAACAAAAAAATACATATATACACATTTAAATACACACACACATAAATTTGGTATTGCTGTAATAATAATGATAAAAAAGGAAATGTCACATCTCTTGTCAAGTGTCTCGAGACCAGGGGCACCTTCCCTGTCCCTAACGCTAGGGGCTCCGTAGCTCGCCCTGTTCCCCAGATTACTTCTGATGGTGAAGACACTGGGGCCACATAACTTGCCATAGCTCCTGAATCCACCCTCAGTGTATACCCTTCCCATACCCAGGGAATAAGGGAGTAGTAGTGTACCATAGTACAAAAACCAGACTAACAGTTTAATACAAACAGGGATAAAGGAAAATATCAATCATACAAATATACTCACACAAGCAACAGAGGTAAACACCGGGGAGTGGAGGATGGGGCAAAACCAAAGTAGGAGAAGGAGGGAGATTTGCGCTCACCCAAAACTTAGCAGCAATCTCAAATAAATCCACCAAACGCCTTCTCAAACAACAACCACAAACCACCATCTCCTAACCATGCTGCATATGCTAGTTCTGGCAATGAGTGCTAGACAGAGCCAGAATATATACGAGAGGGGAGTGGCTAACAGTGAACAGCTGAGATAGCTTCTAAGAGCTCCCCCTTCATTATTTAAACTCACTTCTGGCTTCCTCCCATGCCAGCAGTAGAGATTCAATCTGGAGTCTGACTTCTCTGAAGAAGGTGTTTGTTGGAGAAGCAGTTGTGTCCGCCTATGAGGCACTGAAGTTAATTTATATGTTTGTGTATGTTTTCCCCTGCTTGTCTCCTCCCCTGTGTTGTCTTGTGGTAGAAGTAAGACCAGTGTCTTACTGCCCATCTCACTAGCTAAGGCAAAGCCTAGGGTCAGCCAGGGCTTAGACATATGATGGCGCAGGGGGAGACCCATCTAGGGAGATAGGGAATGCAGGGTTCAGTACTAGCTGAGTGTTGAGGGGTCACTATCGTCCCCTCTCCCTATCATCAGTGCCTTCCTTTTCCTGTTTACCCCTCCCACTTATCGCCGATCACTTGGCATTTCCCTGCTTTGGCATGACACACTGACTATCATCTACTTTGCCTACAGTGGCCTCAGCCCCTGTGCTTGCTCCATGCAGCCGTACCTCCTCCATGACGTACCATTACATTTTAGAAACTGCAAGGTGTTAATGTTTTTATGCAAATTACTCTAACAGTAACAAAAAAAGACTTCAACTCAATTTGCAAAAAAGCAACTTCTCACGGATAGGGTTGAGCGAAACGGGTCGTTCATTTTCAAAAGTCGCCGACTTTTGGCTAAGTCGGCGTCTCATGAAACCCGATCCGACCCCTGTGCTTGTCGGCCATGCGGTACGCGACTTTCGCGCCAAAGTCGCGTTTCAATGACGCGAAAAGCGCCATTTCTCAGCCAATGAAGGTGAACGCAGAGTGTGGGCAGCGTGATGACATAGGTCCTGGTCCCCACCATCTTAGAGAAGGGCATTGCAGTGATTGGCTTGCTGTCTGCGGCGTCACAGGGGCTATAAAGGGGCGTTCCCACCGACCGCCATCTCACTGCTGCTGATCTGAGCTTAGGGAGAGGTTGCTGCCGCTTCGTCAGAAGCAGGGATAGCGTTAGGCAGGGTCCACTAACCACCAAACCGCTTGTGCTGTAGCGATTTCCACTGTCCAACACCACCTTCGGTGTGCAGGGACAGTGGAAGCTACTTTTTTTTTTTTTCTCTCAGCGCTGTAGCTCATTGGGCTGCCCTAGAAGGCTCCGTGATAGCTGTATTGCTGTGTGTACGCCACTGTGGAAACCAACTGCTTTTTTCAAAGCACATATCCTCTTGTTCCTTCCTTTCTGCACAGCTATCTTTTTTGTTTGTCCACACTTTTTATTTAATTTGTGCATCAGTCCACTCCTATTGCTGCCTGCCATACCTGGCTGAGATTACTGCAGGGAGATAGTAATTGTAGGACAGTCCCTGTTTTTTTTTTTTTTTTTTTTTTTTTTTGTGGGAGATTAAGATTTGCATTTCTGCTACAGTGCCATCCGTGTGTGTGCCATCCCTGTGTGCGCCATCTCTCACTCAGTGGGCCATAGAAAGCCTATTTATTTTTTTGCTTGATTTGGGTTCTAAAATCTACCTGAAAAAAAAACACTACATCCATCAGTGGGAGATTAATATTGTCCTCAGGGCTTGTGTGCCACTCCTGATCCTGACTCCTGTGAGCGCCATCTCTCACTCAGTGGGCCATAGAAAGCCTATTTATTTTTTTGCTTGATTTGGGTTCTAAAATCTACCTGAAAAAAAAAACACTACATCCATCAGTGGGAGATTAATACTGTCCTCAGGGCTTGTGTGCCACTCCTGATCCTGACTCCTGTGAGCGCCATCTCTCACTCAGTGGGCCATAGAAAGCCTATTTATTTTTTTACTTGATTTGGGTTCTAAAATCTACCTGAAAAAAAAACCACTACATCCATCAGTGGGAGATTAATACTGTCCTCAGGGCTTGTGTGCCACTCCTGATCCTGACTCCTGTGCGCGCCATCTCTCACTCAGTGGGCCATAGAAAGCCTATTTATTTTTTTGCTTGATTTGGGTTCTAAAATCTACCTGAAAAAAAATCACTACATCAATCAGTGGGAGAAAAATATTGGCCTCAGGGCTTGTGTGCCACTCCTGACTCCTGTGTGTGCCATCTCTCACTCAGTGGGCCATAGAAAGCCTATTTATTTTTTTGCTTGATTTGGGTTCTAAAATCTACCTGAAAAAAAATCACTACATCAATCAGTGGGAGAAAAATATTGGCCTCAGGGCTTGTGTGCCACTCCTGACTCCTGTGTGTGCCATCTCTCACTCAGTGGGCCATAGAAAGCCTATTTATTTTTTTGCTTGATTTGGGTTCTAAAATCTACCTGAAAAAAAATCACTACATCAATCAGTGGGAGAAAAATATTGGCCTCAGGGCTTGTGTGCCACTCCTGACTCCTGTGTGTGCCATCTCTCACTCAGTGGGCCATAGAAAGCCTATTTATTTTTTTGCTTGATTTGGGTTCTAAAATCTACCTGAAAAGAAATCACTACATCAATCAGTGGGAGAAAAATATTGGCCTCAGGGCTTGTGTGCCACTCCTGACTCCTGTGTGTGCCATCTCTCACTCAGTGGGCCATAGAAAGCCTATTTATTTTTTTGCTTGATTTGGGTTCTAAAATCTACCTGAAAAAAAATCACTACATCAATCAGTGGGAGAAAAATATTGGCCTCAGGGCTTGTGTGCCACTCCTGACTCCTGTGTGTGCCATCTCTCACTCAGTGGGCCATAGAAAGCCTATTTATTTTTTTGCTTGATTTGGGTTCTAAAATCTACCTGAAAAAAAATCACTACATCAATCAGTGGGAGAAAAATATTGGCCTCAGGGCTTGTGTGCCACTCCTGACTCCTGTGTGTGCCATCTCTCACTCAGTGGGCCATAGAAAGCCTATTTATTTTTTTGCTTGATTTGGGTTCTAAAATCTACCTGAAAAAAAATCACTACATCAATCAGTGGGAGAAAAATATTGGCCTCAGGGCTTGTGTGCCACTCCTGACTCCTGTGTGTGCCATCTCTCACTCAGTGGGCCATAGAAAGCCTATTTATTTTTTTGCTTGATTTGGGTTCTAAAATGTACCTGAAAAAAAATCACTGCATCAATCAGTGGGAGAAAAATATTGGCCTCAGGGCTTGTGTGCCACTCCTGACTCCTGTGTGTGCCATCTCTCACTCAGTGGGCCATAGAAAGCCTATTTATTTTTTTGCTTGATTTGGGTTCTAAAATCTACCTGAAAAAAAATCACTACATCAATCAGTGGGAGAAAAATATTGGCCTCAGGGCTTGTGTGCCACTCCTGACTCCTGTGTGTGCCATCTCTCACTCAGTGGGCCATAGAAAGCCTATTTATTTTTTTGCTTGATTTGGGTTCTAAAATCTACCTGAAAAAAAATCACTACATCAATCAGTGGGAGAAAAATATTGGCCTCAGGGCTTGTGTGCCACTCCTGACTCCTGTGAGTGCCATCTCTCACTCAGTGGGCCATAGAAAGCCTATTTATTTTTTTGCTTGATTTGGGTTCTAAAATCTACCTGAAAAAAAATCACTACATCAATCAGTGGGAGAAAAATATTGGCCTCAGGGCTTGTGTGCCACTCCTGACTCCTGTGTGTGCCATCTCTCACTCAGTGGGCCATAGAAAGCCTTTTTTTTTTATTATTATTTGGTTTCTAAATTGTCCCTGAAAAAATCATTTTATCTTATTTGGTTTCTAAAGTCTCCCTGAAAAAATAATTTTATCTTATTTGGTTTCTAAAGTCTCCCTGAAAAAAAAAAAAAAAAATAGGTGGGAGATTAATATTGACATTTGTGCTTGAGTGACAGTCCTGCGTGTGTGGCATCTCTGTGATTTGGTGCCACAGAAAACAGAGTGTGTAACATTGGGCCTGATTTTCCTTGTGGTCTCACCAACCTGTAAAGGGATATTGAAATCATACTGAAGTTATAGCTCACCGTGTAAGTTGTTTGACAGCAACAAATAAAGTTACTTTGGTTAAGGTTTTAAAACAATGAGGAAGTCTGGTGCAAGAGGTCGTGGCCGTGGGCATTCATTGTCAGCTGGTAATGATGGTAGTGGTAGTGGAGCATCAGGTGGTCGTGGGGATAAAAATATTACACCTAAGTCTGGAGCTGTGTAGACAGGTTCGTCGTCTGGCTACACAAGGCCTCGAACGCTCTCTTTTCTGGGAGTAGGAAAACCGCTTTTAAAGCCGGAGCAGCAACAGCAAGTTTTGGCTTACCTTGCAGACTCAGCCTCTAGCTCTTTTGCCTCCTCTTCTGAAACTGGTAAATGTAAAAACAGCGCGTCGCTTGTGGATGTTCACGGTCAGGGACAAGTCGCTTCCTTGTCCTCTTCAGCAAAAACAACAACAAGAGAGAAGGATGCAGCAGGAGACACAACGGGTTACTCCATGGAGCTCTTTACACATACCGTCCCTGGCTTAGAAAGTGAAACACTTAACAGGCCATGCCCATTACAAGTAGATTCTGACATGGAGTGCACTGATGCACAGCCACAGCCAGAGTACTATGCTGCTCCTTTGACTCAGACCACAACATTGCCCTCTCAGGGTACTGATCCACAATCAGACCCTGATGAGACTATGTTGCCCCGCCACGAACGCTATACCACCGACCGACACGGTGACACAGACGAAGTTGCACACGAGCTCGAAGAGGAGGTAATAGATGACCCAGTTGTTGACCCCGATTGGCAGCCATTGGGGGAACAGGGTGCAGGCGGCAGTAGTTCAGAAGCGGAGGTGGAGGAGGGCCCGCAGCAGGCATCAACATCGCAACAGGTTCCATCTGCCGGTCCCGTATCTGGGCCAAAACGCGTGTCAAAGCCAAAACCTGTTGGAGGACAGCGTGGCCATCCGGTTAAAGCTCAGTCTGCAATCCCTGAAAAGGGATCCGATGCTAGGAAGAGTGCAGTCTGGCATTTTTTTAAACAACATCCAATTGATCAGAGCAAAGTCATCTGTCAAAAATGTTCAACTAGCTTAAGCAGAGGTCAGAATCTGAAAAGTCTCAATACTAGTTGCATGCATAGACACTTAACCACCATGCATTTCCAAGCCTGGACTAACTACCAAACGTCCCTTAAGGTTGTAGCACCCTCGGCCAATGAAGCTAGTCAGCAACGCAACATCCCTTCCGTCACTGTAAGGCCACCATTTTCCGCACCACCGGCAGTGTCTGTGCAGGTTTCTTTGCCAGCCAAAAGCAGTCAGGGTCAGGGAATCACCAGTTTTGTAGGAGGAAATATTGCATCTAGGGCACCGGTGGAAACAATACCCTCTCTCAGTCTGCCATGTCCACCGGCACACCCGAAAGTTCCACGATCTCCAGCTCTCCAGTCCAGCTCACCCTACATGAGACTCTGGTTAGAAAAAGGAAGTACTTATCCTCGCATCCGCGTACACAGGGTTTTAACGCCCACATAGCTAGACTAATCTCGTTAGAGATGATGCCCTACCAGTTAGTTGAAAGCGAAGCTTTCAAAGCCCTGATGGAGTACGCAGAACCACGCTATGAGCTACCCAGTCGACACTTTTTTTTCCAGAAAAGCCATCCCAGCCCTGCACCAGCATGTTAAACAGCGCATCGTCCATGCACTCAGGCAGTCTGTGAGTACAAAGGTGCACCTGACTGCAGATGCATGGACCAGTAGGCATGGCCAGGGACGTTATGTGTCCATCATGGCACACTGGGTGAATGTGGTGGATGCAGGGTCCACAGGGGACATCAATTTCGGGACAGTTGTGCCTAGCCCACGGTCTAGGAAACAGTTGGCTGTAGGCGCTCGCACCCCCTCCTCCTCCTCCTCGTCCTCCTGCAGAAGCGACAGCTCTTCCACAGACCACAGTCGGTCAACCACTCCATCGGCAGCTGACACTGTTGCACACCAGTTGTCCCATTATGGGCCAGCTACTGGCAAGCGTCAGCAGGCTGTATTGGCTATGAAGTGTTTGGGCGACAACAGACACACCGCGGAAGTTCTGTCCGAGTTCTTGCAACAAGAAACGCAGTCGTGGCTGGGCACAGTAGATCTTGAGGCAGGCAAGGTAGTGAGTGATAACGGAAGGAATTTCATGGCTGCCATCTCCCTTTCCCAACTGAAACACATTCCTTGCCTGGCTCACACCTTAAACCTGGTGGTGCAGTGCTTATTGAAAACTTATCCTGGGTTCTCCGACCTGCTCCTCAAAGTGCGTGGACTTTGCTCACATATCCGACGTTCGCCTGTACACTCCAGCCGTATGCAGACCTATCAGCGGTCTTTGAACCTTCCCCAGCATCGCCTAATCATAGACGTTGCAACAAGGTGGAACTCAACACTGCACATGCTTCAGAGACTGTGCCAACAGAGGCGGGCTGTTATGTTTTTGTGGGAGGATACACATACACGGGCAGGCAGTAGGATGGCAGACATGGAGTTGTCTGGTGTGTAGTGGTCGAAGATACAAGACATGTGTCAAGTCCTTCAGTGTTTTGAGGAATGCACACGGCTGGTTAGTGCAGACAACGCCATAATAAGCATGAGCATCCCCCTAATGTGTCTGCTGATGCAAAGTTTGACGCACATAAAGGATCAGGCGTCTGCACCAGTGGAAGAGGAAAGCCTTGATGACAGTCAGCCATTGTCTGGTCAGGGCAGTGTACAGGACGAGGTAGCGGGCGAAGAGGAGGTGGAGGACGAGGAGGATGATGGGGATGAGTATATTTTTAATGAGGAAGCTTTCCCGGGGGCACTGGAAATTGGTTGCGTGGCAAGGCCGGGTTCTGGTTTTTTGAGGGACACAAGGGACGTAGATTTGCCTGAAACTGCCCCTCAACCAATCACAACCGGATATTTGACAACTGGAACTTTGGCCCACATGGCGGATTATGCCTTACGTATCCTAAAAAGGGACACACGCATTACGAAAATGATGAACGATGACGATTACTGGTTGGCCTGCCTCCTTGATCCACGCTATAAAGGCAAATTGCAAAATATTATGCCACATGAGAACTTGAAACTAATATTAGCCACCAAACAATCAACTCTTGTTGACCGTTTGCTTCAGGCATTCCCAGCACACAGCGCACGTGATCGTTCTCACACGAGCTCCAGGGGCCAGCAGACTAGGAGTGTTAGGGGTGCACACATCAGAAGTGGCGTTGGACAGAGGGGTTTTCTGACCAGGTTGTGGAGTGATTTTGCTATGACCGCAGACAGGACAGGTACTGCTGCATCAATTGAAAGTGACAGGAGACAACATTTGTCCAGTATGGTTACTAACTATTTTTCATCCCTTATCGATGTTCTCCCTCAACCGTCATTCCCATTTGATTACTGGGCATCAAAATTAGACACCTGGCCAGAATTGGCAGAATATGCATTGCAGGAGCTTGCTTGCCCGGCAGCTAGTGTCCTATCAGAAAGAGTATTCAGTGCTGCAGGTTCAATATTAACCGAAAAAAGGACTCGTCTGCCTACCCAAAATGTTGATGATCTAACATTCATTAAAATGAACCACAACTGGATTTCGAAATCTTTTGCCCCACCTTGCCCGGCCGACACCTAGCTTTCCTATGAAAAGCTCTTGCCTGTGGACTACTGTGAATTACTTTTCTAATGTCTAATTTGCTGCAGCTGATTGTCCAGCATACGACATGTTTATACCTCCCTAAATGGCCAAACTCCCCACACAGGGCCGTGGTATCGCGACTTGCCGCAAGCACCCGTGAGACTGCTGTTTGTCTGAAGAGGTGGGTGTGCTCGCTTTTGGTCGACGGCATTGCTACTGGGTCCCTCATAGTACAATAAAGTGTCTCTGGCGGTGGTGGTGCGCACCCAACGTCAGACACACTGTTGTAACATGAGGGGCCCTGGGCCTGTACCGCCGGCCACAAGAGAGTTCACCCACCCCCAGGTCAAACATTGCTCTACCACTTCCACAGTTATCTCTCACACTTCCACCAATGTTTAGTCTATGCGCTGACATCCTTCCATACCTGCCACTGACAATACCATTGTGTTGACATGTATGATGGTACTTAACATAGTCAGGGGCAGTGTCCTCTATTTACCACAGTAAATACTTTGCGCTAAATTAGTAGGTCTGAAACAACGCAGAGTATCCCACCCCTGAACCTAATGATTGCACCCTTTAGTGTTTTTGTTTTGTTTTAATGCGAGACATTCACATTTATTTGCTGTTTTGGACTACTAACTGGCAGACACTCATTACAATCGGCCTCCGTTGACCAGACCACTGCTGCCCGTGTACCCCTGGAACCAATTATAAAGTGCCTACAGCCTGCCCATTTTATTATGTTAGGCCTTCGAAGCCTGTCTGCGGTCCCTCCTTCCACTAGGCCTCCACTGACCAGACCACTGCTGCCCGTGTACCCCTGGAACCAATTATAAAGTGCCTACAGCCAGCCCATTTTATTATGTTAGGCCTTCGAAGCCTGTCTGCGGTCCCTCCTTCCACTAGGCCTCCACTGACCAGACCACTGCTGCCCGTGTACCCCTGGAACCTATTTTACAGTGCATAGAGCCTGCCCATTTTATTATGTTAGGCCTTCGAAGCCTGTCTGCGGTCCCTCCTTCCACTAGGCCTCCACTGACCAGACCACTGCTGCCCGTGTACCCCTGGAACCTATTTTACAGTGCATAGAGCCTGCCCATTTTATGATGTTAGGCCTTCGAAGCCTGTCTGCGGTCCCTCCTTCCACTAGGCCTCCACTGACCAGACCACTGCTGCCCGTGTACCCCTGGAACCTATTTTACAGTGCATAGAGCCTGCCCATTTTATGATGTTAGGCCTTCGAAGCCTGTCTGCGGTCCCTCCTTCCACTAGGCCTCCACTGACCAGACCACTGCTGCCCGTGTACCCCTGGAACCTATTTTACAGTGCATAGAGCCTGCCCATTTTATTATGTTAGGCCTTCGAAGCCTGTCTGCGGTCCCTCCTTCCACTAGGCCTCCACTGACCAGACCACTGCTGCCCGTGTACCCCTGGAACCTATTTTACAGTGCATAGAGCCTATTTTTTTATTTTATTTAATATTAATAAAGCCATGATGGACTACGCTGTACCACGCTATGAGCTACCCAGTTGACAATTCTTTTGCGAGAAAAGCCATCCCACCCCTCCACCAGCATGTTAAAGACCACATTGTCCTTGCATTCTGTCAATCTGTGAGTCCAAAGGTACACCTGACAACAGACACATGGACCTGTAGGCATGGCCACGGAAGGTTACGTGTCCTTTGTGGCGCAATGGGTTAATGTATTGGATGCATGGTCCACACAGGGGACAGCCTGGTAAGTCTGTCTGCAGTCCCTAATTCAAGTTGTCCTCAAATGAATAAATCTGAGCTTCCACCTTCTGGCTCTCATTAAGTGCTGTTTTTTAAAAGATTGTTGGTTCCGGCCTACTAACGGTGTCTGCCCCTGCCTGGTGTTGTCCTCCACTGAACAAAGCTGAGCTTCCACCTTCTTGCTCTCTTTAAGTGCTGTGCTTTTAAAAATAGGTGGTTATGGGCCTACTAACGGTGTCTGTTGTGAATTTGGATTCTGGGCTCCCCCGGTGGCTACTGGTGGAATTGAACTGGTGTCTTCATCTTCTCTGTTCACCTGTTCCCATCAAGATGTGGGAGTCGCTATATAACCTTGCTGCTCTGTTAGTTGCTTGCCGGTCAACAATGTTATCAGAAGCCTCTCTGTGCTTGTTCCTGCTCCTAGACAACTACTAGATAAGTTGGACTCTTGTCCATGTTTGTTTTTGCATTTTTGTTCCAGTTCACAGCTGTAGTTTCGTTACTGTGTCTGGAAAGCTCTTGTGAACAGGAATTGCCACTCTGGTGTTATGAGTTAATGCCAGAGTTTTAAAGTAATTTCTGGATGGTGTTTTGATAGGGTTTTCAGCTGACCATGAAAGTGTCCTTTCTGTCTTCTGCTATGTAGTAAGTGGACCTCAAATTTGCTAAACCTATTTTCATACTACGTTTGTTATTTCATCTTTATTCACCGCCAATACATGTGGGGGGCCTCTGTCTCCTTTCGGGGTATTTCTCTAGAGGTGAGCTAGGACTGATATTTTCCTCTGCTAGCATTATTTAGTCCTCCGGCTGGTGCTGGGCATCTAGAATCAACGTAGGCATGCTACCCGGCCACTGCTAGTTGTGCGTTAGGTTTAGTTCATGGTCAGCTCAGTTCCCATCTTCCAAGAGCTAGTTCCTATATATGCTTATGCTATGTTCTCTTGCCATTGAGATCATGACAGTTTGACCGGCCCACTAAAGGCTTAAAATCCTTGGCTGAGAAAGGAGAGAAATAAGTAGTCTGCTGAAATTTTTTTTTTTTTTTTTCTCTCCTTCTAATCTTTGAATGGCTCTGTGTCCACCTGTTTGTAATGGATCTTCAGAGTGTAACTGCAGGTTTGAATAATCTCGCCACGAAGGTACAAAATTTGCAAGATTTTGTTTGTCATGCACCTGTATCTGAGCCGAGAATTCCTTTGCCGGAATTTTTCTCGGGGAATAGATCTGGGTTTCAGAATTTTCGAAATAATTGCAAATTATTTTTGTCCCTGAAATCTCGCTCTGCCGGAGACCCTGCACAGCAGGTCAGGATTGTGATTTCCTTGCTCCGGGGCGACCCTCAAGACTGGGCTTTTTCATTGACACCAGGGGATCCTGCGTTGCTCAATGTGGATGCGTTTTTTCTGGCCTTGGGGTTGCTTTATGACGAACCTCATTTGGAGCCTCAGGCAGAAAAAACTTTGATGTCCCTATCTCAGGGGCAAGATGAAGCGGAAATTTACTGCCAAAGATTCCGTAAATGGTCTGTGCTTACTCAGTGGAATGAGTGCGCCCTGGCGGCGACTTTCAGAGAGGGTCTCTCTGATGCCATTAAGGATGTTATGGTGGGGTTCCCTGTGCCTGCGGGTCTGAATGAGTCCATGACAATGGCTATTCAGATCGATAGGCGTTTGCGGGAGCGCAAACCAGTGCACCATCTGGCGGTGTCCACTGAGAAGTCGCCAGAGAGTATGCAGTGTGATAGAATTCTGTCCCGAAGCGAGCGGCAGAATTTTAGACGGAAAAATGGGTTGTGTTTCTATTGTGGTGATTCTACTCATGTTATATCAGCATGCTCTAAGCGCACTAAAAAGCTTGGTAAATCTGTTTCCATTTGCACCTTACCGTCTAAGTTTATTCTATCTGTGACCCTGATTTGCTCTTTGTCATCTATTACCACGGACGCCTATGTCGACTCTGGCGCCGCTTTGAGTCTTATGGATTGGTCCTTTGCCAAACGCTGTGGGTATGATTTAGAGCCTTTGGAGACTCCTATTCCTCTGAAGGGGATTGACTCCACCCCATTGGCTAATAAAAAACCACAATACTGGACACAAGTAACTATGCGTATTAATCCGGATCACCAGGAGATTATTCGCTTTCTGGTGCTGTATAATCTACATGATGATTTGGTGCTAGGATTGCCTTGGCTGCAATCTCACAACCCAGTCCTCGACTGGAGAGCTATGTCTGTGTTGAGCTGGGGATGTAAGGGGGCTCATGGGGATGTACCTGTGGTTTCCATTTCATCATCTATTCCCTCTGAAATTCCTGAGTTCCTGTCTGACTATCGTGACGTCTTTGAAGAATCCAAGCTTGGTTCGTTACCTCCGCACCGAGAGTGCGATTGTGCCATAGATTTAATCCCGGGTAGTAAATACCCAAAGGGTCGTTTATTTAATCTGTCTGTGCCTGAACATGCTGCTATGCGAGAATATATAAAGGAGTCCTTGGAAAAGGGACATATTCGTCCATCGTCATCTCCCTTAGGAGCCGGTTTTTTCTTTGTGTCAAAAAAAGACGGCTCTTTGAGACCATGTATTGATTATCGGCTTTTGAATAAAATCACTGTTAAATATCAATACCCATTGCCGTTGCTGACTGATTTGTTTGCTCGCATAAAGGGGGCCAAGTGGTTCTCTAAGATTGACCTTCGTGGGGCGTATAATTTGGTGCGAATCAGGCAGGGGGATGAGTGGAAAACCGCATTTAATACGCCCGAGGGCCACTTTGAGTATTTAGTGATGCCTTTTGGTCTTTCAAATGCTCCGTCAGTTTTCCAGTCCTTTATGCATGATATTTTTCGTGATTATTTGGATAAATTTATGATTGTGTATCTGGATGATATTCTGATTTTTTCGGATGACTGGGACTCTCATGTCCAGCAAGTCAGGAGGGTTTTTCAGGTTTTGCGGTCTAATTCTTTGTGTGTGAAGGGTTCTAAGTGTGTTTTTGGGGTACAGAGGATTTCCTTTTTGGGATATATTTTTTCCCCCTCTTCCATTGAAATGGATCCTGTCAAGGTTTAAGCTATTTGTGATTGGACGCAGCCCTCTTCTCTTAAGAGTCTTCAGAAATTTTTGGGCTTTGCTAACTTTTATCGTCGATTTATTGCTGGTTTTTCGGATATTGCTAAGCCATTGACCGATTTGACTAAAAAGGGTGCTGATGTTGCTGATTGGTCCCCTGATGCTGTGGAGGCCTTTCGGGAGCTTAAGCGCCGTTTTTCCTCTGCCCCTGTGTTGCGTCAGCCTGATGTTGCTCTACCTTTTCAGGTTGAGGTCGACGCTTCTGAGATCGGAGCTGGGGCAGTGTTGTCGCAGAAAAGTTCTGACTGCTCCGTGATGAGGCCTTGTGCCTTCTTTTCCCGTAAATTTTCGCCCGCTGAGCGGAATTATGATGTTGGGAATCGGGAGCTTTTGGCCATGAAGTGGGCTTTTGAGGAGTGGCGCCATTGGCTTGAGGGGGCCAGACATCAGGTGGTGGTATTGACTGACCACAAAAATTTGATTTATCTTGAGACCGCCAGGCGCCTGAATCCTAGACAGGCGCGCTGGTCATTATTTTTCTCTCGGTTTAATTTTGTGGTGTCATACCTACCGGGTTCTAAGAATGTTAAGGCGGATGCCCTTTCTAGGAGTTTTGAGCCTGACTCGCCTGGTAACTCTGAGCCCACAGGTATCCTTAAGGATGGAGTGGTATTGTCAGCCGTTTCTCCAGACCTGCGGCGGGCCTTGCAGGAGTTTCAGGCGGATAGACCTGATCGTTGCCCACCTGATAAACTCAGTAAACAATTGCTGATGTACAGCAATAAGGTCAAAATTTAATCTATTATAACAAATAACCTAAATTCATTTATTTATTGATGAAATTGATTAAAAACTTCAATTTTTATTGTACCTCGGTTAAAACCATGACACAACTACAACAGATAGACACATAAAACACATAACCGTGCTCTCTACTCTGACCCTGCGATGGGGCTTCTATGTCATGCACTGCCTGACAGCGGAGGTTGGCACCCTAAACATAAAAACGAGATTGGCGCCCCCACTCGTCGGCGGCTGACCCTAGTACTCCTGCAAATGGCTCTAAATAAAGTGCTTCAGGCTCACTCTCACTTGTAACCGACAGGAAATTGATAGAGCAACTAGAGGAGCTGATTATATCTGTATGTGTTGCACGGAGCTCTTTTTTACAGGGTGAGAGACACGGACTAAGACAATAAGTGAAAAATCAAAAAATGTGCTCGTGCTCAAAAAAGAAAACAACTCACTCAACCTGACCCCTATTGATAACAAGCCTGCCTGGCTGTGGGGGTTGGCACCCTACTGTGCAGCGGATATGGCGCCCCCACTCACCGACGGCTCACCCTAAACTTGCCCTATTGATAATGGGCTAATAGGAAATGCCATAAAAACATGCCGATAACACCCCAGGCAGTAGACAATAATTGCCAATACATACAAAAACCTGTGACCCTCAGCCGAGGACTTCACAGCGATATTTGCAACCAAATGGGTAGGGAGTGAGAGTAGTTGATACTTATCAGAAAAGTAGATAGACTGAACGCCTCTAGAGGCGTTCAGTCTATCTACTTTTCTGATAAGTATCAACTACTCTCACTCCCTACCCATTTGGTTGCAAATATCGCTGTGAAGTCCTCGGCTGAGGGTCACAGGTTTTTGTATGTATTGGCAATTATTGTCTACTGCCTGGGGTGTTATCGGCATGTTTTTATGGCATTTCCTATTAGCCCAT
This sequence comes from Ranitomeya variabilis, assembly GCF_051348905.1. Lineage (NCBI taxonomy): Eukaryota > Metazoa > Chordata > Amphibia > Anura > Dendrobatidae > Ranitomeya > Ranitomeya variabilis. Next base: position 113,868,383 of record NC_135235.1, on the reverse strand, counting down.
TATCAATAGGGCAAGTTTAGGGTGAGCCGTCGGTGAGTGGGGGCGCCATATCCGCTGCACAGTAGGGTGCCAACCCCCACAGCCAGGCAGGCTTGTTATCAATAGGGGTCAGGTTGAGTGAGTTGTTTTCTTTTTTGAGCACGAGCACATTTTTTGATTTTTCACTTATTGTCTTAGTCCGTGTCTCTCACCCTGTAAAAAAGAGCTCCGTGCAACACATACAGATATAATCAGCTCCTCTAGTTGCTCTATCAATTTCCTGTCGGTTACAAGTGAGAGTGAGCCTGAAGCACTTTATTTAGAGCCATTTGCAGGAGTACTAGGGTCAGCCGCCGACGAGTGGGGGCGCCAATCTCGTTTTTATGTTTAGGGTGCCAACCTCCGCTGTCAGGCAGTGCATGACATAGAAGCCCCATCGCAGGGTCAGAGTAGAGAGCACGGTTATGTGTTTTATGTGTCTATCTGTTGTAGTTGTGCCATGGTTTTAACCGAGGTACAATAAAAATTGAAGTTTTTAATCAATTTCATCAATAAATAAATGAATTTAGGTTATTTGTTATAATAAACCACCTGATAAACTGTTTGCTCCTGATGATTGGACCAGTAGAGTCATCTCTGAGGTTCATTCTTCTGCGTTGGCAGGTCATCCTGGCATTTTTGGTACCAGGGATTTGGTGGCAAGGTCCTTCTGGTGGCCTTCCCTGTCACGAGATGTGCGAGGCTTTGTGCAGTCTTGTGACGTTTGTGCTCGGGCCAAGCCTTGTTGTTCTCGGGCTAGTGGATTATTGTTGCCCTTGCCTATTCCTAAGAGGCCTTGGACGCACATCTCGATGGATTTTATTTCAGATCTGCCTGTTTCTCAGAAGATGTCTGTCATCTGGGTGGTGTGTGACCGTTTCTCTAAGATGGTCCATTTGGTTCCTCTGCCCAAGTTGCCTTCTTCTTCCGAGTTGGTTCCTCTGTTTTTTCAAAATGTTGTTCGTTTGCATGGTATTCCTGAGAATATCGTTTCTGACAGAGGGACCCAATTCGTGTCTAGATTTTGGCGGGCATTCTGTGCTAGGATGGGCATAGATTTATCTTTTTCGTCCGCTTTCCATCCTCAGACGAATGGCCAGACCGAGCGGATTAATCAGACCCTGGAGACATATCTGAGGTGTTTTGTGTCTGCTGACCAGGATGATTGGGTTGCTTTTTTGCCATTGGCGGAGTTCGCTCTCAATAATCGGGCCAGCTCTGCCACTTTGGTGTCCCCGTTTTTCTGTAATTCGGGGTTTCATCCTCGATTTTCCTCTGGTCAGGTGGAATCTTCGGATTGTCCTGGAGTGGATGCTGTGGTGGAGAGATTGCATCAGATCTGGGGGCAGGTGGTGGACAATTTGAGGTTGTCCCAGGAGAAGACTCAGCTTTTTGCCAACCGCCACCGTCGTGTTGGTCCTCGGCTTTGTGTTGGGGATTTGGTGTGGTTGTCTTCTCGTTTTGTCCCTATGAGGGTCTCCTCTCCTAAGTTTAAGCCTCGGTTCATCGGCCCGTATAAGATATTGGAGATTCTTAACCCTGTTTCCTTCCGTTTGGACCTCCCTGCCTCCTTTTCTATTCATAACGTTTTTCATCGGTCATTATTGCGCAGGTATGAGGTACCGGTTGTGCCTTCCGTTGAGCCTCCTGCTCCGGTGTTGGTTGAGGGTGAGTTGGAGTACGTTGTGGAGAAAATCTTGGACTCTCGTGTTTCCAGACGGAGACTCCAGTATCTGGTCAAGTGGAAGGGATACGGCCAGGAGGATAATTCTTGGGTGAATGCATCTGATGTTCATGCCTCTGATCTGGTTCGTGCCTTTCATAGGGCCCATCCTGATCGCCCTGGTGGTTCTGGTGAGGGTTCGGTGCCCCCTCCTTGAGGGGGGGGTACTGTTGTGAATTTGGATTCTGGGCTCCCCCGGTGGCTACTGGTGGAATTGAACTGGTGTCTTCATCTTCTCTGTTCACCTGTTCCCATCAAGATGTGGGAGTCGCTATATAACCTTGCTGCTCTGTTAGTTGCTTGCCGGTCAACAATGTTATCAGAAGCCTCTCTGTGCTTGTTCCTGCTCCTAGACAACTACTAGATAAGTTGGACTCTTGTCCATGTTTGTTTTTGCATTTTTGTTCCAGTTCACAGCTGTAGTTTCGTTACTGTGTCTGGAAAGCTCTTGTGAACAGGAATTGCCACTCTGGTGTTATGAGTTAATGCCAGAGTTTTAAAGTAATTTCTGGATGGTGTTTTGATAGGGTTTTCAGCTGACCATGAAAGTGTCCTTTCTGTCTTCTGCTATGTAGTAAGTGGACCTCAAATTTGCTAAACCTATTTTCATACTACGTTTGTTATTTCATCTTTATTCACCGCCAATACATGTGGGGGGCCTCTGTCTCCTTTCGGGGTATTTCTCTAGAGGTGAGCTAGGACTGATATTTTCCTCTGCTAGCATTATTTAGTCCTCCGGCTGGTGCTGGGCATCTAGAATCAACGTAGGCATGCTACCCGGCCACTGCTAGTTGTGCATTAGGTTTAGTTCATGGTCAGCTCAGTTCCCATCTTCCAAGAGCTAGTTCCTATATATGCTTATGCTATGTTCTCTTGCCATTGAGATCATGACAGGTGTCTGCCCCTCCCTGGTGTTTGTCCTCAACTGAATAAAGCTGAGCTTCATCCTTCTGGCTCTCATTAAGTGCTGTGTTTTCAAAAATTGGTGGTTAGGGCCTACTAACGGTGTCTGCCCCTCCCTGGTGTTTGCCCTCAACTGAATAAAGCTGAGCTTCAACCTTCTGGCTCTCATTAAGTGCTGTGTTTTCAAAAATTGGTGGTTAGGGCCTACTAACGGTGTCTGCCCCTCCCTGGTGTTTGCTCTCAACTGAATAAAGCTGAGCTTCATCCTTCTGGCTCTCATTAAGTGCTGTGTTTTAAAAAATTGGTAGTTAGGGCCTACTAACGGTGTCTGCCCCTCCCTGGTGTTTGCCCTCAACTGAATAAAGCTGAGCTTCAACCTTCTGGCTCTCATTAAGTGCTGTGTTTTCAAAAATTGGTGGTTAGGGCCTACTAACGGTGTCTGCCCCTCCCTGGTGTTTGCTATCAACTGAATAAAGCTGAGCTTCATCCTTCTGGCTCTCATTAAGTGCTGTGTTTTCAAAAATTGGTAGTTAGGGCCTACTAACGGTGTCTGCCCCTCCCTGGTGTTTGCTCTCAACTGAATAAAGCTGAGCTTCAACCTTCTGGCTTTGGGCCTATAGTATCAGATATTAAACTGCATTTGGCCTTCAACTTTGGTTACGGCCTACTAACGGTGTCTGCCCCTGCCTGGTGTTTGCCCTCAACTGAATAAAGCTGAGCTTCAACCTTCTGGCTCTCATTAAGTGCTGTTTTTTTAAAAAATTGGTGGTTAGGGCCTACTAACGGTGTCTGCCCCTCCCTGGTGTTTGCCCTCAACTGAATAAAGCTGAGCTTCAACCTTCTGGCTTTGGGCCTATAGTATCAGATATTAAACTGCATTTGGCCTACTAGTGTGGTTGGGCCCTTAAAACAATGTCTGCTGCTCCTGGGTTTGCTACTCCACTGAACAAAGCAATGCCGCCTGTTTAGTCCTGTCCTGTTACCAATTTTGAACTGCATTTAGCCTACTTTATTCTTTGGCCCTATATCTGTTTCCTCCTCATCCTGCCCATTGCCCAGCCACTGCTAGATGAGTCTGCTGGTACATTGACCTAGACCACTACATTCCCCTTGCACTCTACACAGCCAGAATCTGACCCTGCTGAAAGTAAGGTTCCCCTTCCAGCATGTTATACCACCTTACACAGGGACAAAGAGGAAGGTGCAGATGAAAGTGCAGGTTCCTTCATCAGGTGGGGGGGGCATACTCATTGGCGATGTCACTGGCACAGGGCCCCTCAGAGTACGCAAAAGTGTTGCTGCTGGTGGGAGGCGCCCCCGCCGTGCAAACACACGGCTGTACTTTGAGGGGCCCTGTGCCAGTGCCAATGCGAACAAGTGTGCCCCCCTGCTTGCTCAGGATCACAGCAATTGCAACGTTGAAATACTTTCCTCTCCCTGCTCCACCGCCGTGACGTAGTCCACGATTCCTGGGCCCACTAAAACCTTGAACCAGCCCTACCCCCCACAAATTTGCCAAATGACCCCCAAGTTCCATTGAACAACTATTATTATAAAGTTAATTAAGATTGACAAGCTTCAGAAACAAGAATGGATGTTTTTGGCATTAAAATGGGCACTGTAGGTGTTTTCCTGGCCTCCACTCACTGCCGACTATGCTTCCCCATTGACTTGCATTGGGTTTCATGTTTCGGTCGATCCCCGACTTTTAGCGATAATCGGCCGACTGCACTCGACTCGACTCTGGACAAAGTCGGGTTTCACAAAACCCGACGACCTTAAAAAAATGAAAGTCGCTCAACCCTAGTCTAGATGGGTCAAATGCTTTGACATATTCCCTTTAAGGCTCCCTCAGATGTCGAAACAAATCAGTCTGACTTCAGAATGCAATGATGAATTAAGTGCAGCTCTCCCAACCTGTTCGTCCATTAGCAGTCCAATCTCTGACCAATGTACACAGTCGTCCGAATGAGCCTTTACAGTGAGCCCTACAGTGGCATTGGTGGGGATTTAACAGGCAAGTAAATAGAGTTACACAAATTTATTCCAGTGCAATTGAATCCTACATGAAATTTTCAAAGATAATATTCTCCAGAATACAAATTTTGGGTAATTTGCTCCTCACAAATTCAGGAAAATGGTGGACAGCTAAGCAGTCATTACTGTTGTGAATTTGGATTCTGGGCTCCCCCGGTGGCTACTGGTGGAATTGAACTTGTGACATCATCTTCCCTGTTCACCTGTTCTGATTAGATCTGGGTGTCGCTATATAACCTGGCTTCTCTGTTAGATGCTTGCCGGTCAACAATGTTATCAGAAGCCTCTCTGTGCTTGTTCCTGCTCCCAGACATCTACTAGATAAGTTGGACATTCGTCCATGTTTTGTTTTTGTATTTTGGTTCCAGTTCACAGCTGCAGTTTCGTTACTGTGTCTGGAAAGCTCTTGTTGATCAGGAATTGCCACTCTGGTATTATGAGTTAATGCCAGAGTCCTAAAGTAATTTCTGGATGTGTTTTGTTAGGGTTTTCTACTGACCATGAAAGTATGCTTTCTGTCTTCTGCTATCTAGAAAGCGGACCTCAAATTTGCTAAAACTATTTTCCTGCTGCGTTTGTTGTTTCATCTCATATCACCGCCAATATATGTGGGGGGCTTCTGTCTCCTTTTTGGGCATTTCTCTAGAGGTGAGTCAGGTCTTATATTTCCCTCTGCTAGCATTATTTAGTTCTCCGGCCGGCGCTGGGCATATAGGGATAAAAAGTAGGACATGCTACCTGGCTACTTCTAGATGATGCGGTAGGTTTAGTTCATGGTCAGTACAGTTACATCTTCCAAGAGCTTGTTCCTATTGAGGCTTATGCTAGTTCTCTGGCCATGGAGATCATGACAGTTTGACCGGCCGACTAAAGGGTTAAAATCCTTGGCTGAGAAAGGAGAGAAATAAGAAGTCTGCTGAAAATTTTTTTTTTTTTTTTTTTTTCTCTAGTAGTTAGTGTGCTCTTAATTGGATCACTTGCCAGTCTGTCTATGCTGCAGTCTTTCTTTTTTTTCTCTCTCCTTCTAATCTTTGAATGGCTCTATGTTCACCTGTCTATAATGGATCTACAGAGTGTAACTGCAGGTTTGAATAATCTCGCCACGAAAGTACAAAGTTTGCAAGATTTTGTTGTTCATGCTCCGGTATCAGAGCCGAGAATTCCTTTGCCGGAATTCTTCTCAGGGAATAGATCTAGCTTTCAGAATTTTAGAAATAATTGTAAGTTATTTTTGTCCCTGAAATCTCGTTCTGCTGGAGACCCTGCACAGCAGGTTGGGATTGTGATTTCCTTGCTCCGCGGCGACCCTCAAGATTGGGCTTTTGCATTGGCACCAGGGGATCCTGCGTTGCGCAATGTGGATGCGTTTTTTCTGGCCTTGGGCTTGCTTTATGAGGAACCTCATTTGGAACTTCAGGCAGAAAAAACTTTGATGTCCCTATCGCAGGGGCAAGATGAAGCTGAAATTTACTGCCAAAGATTCCGTAAATGGTCTGTGCTTACTCAGTGGAATGAGTGTGCCTTGGCGGCTACTTTCAGAGAGGGTCTTTCTGATGCCATTAAGGATGTTATGGTGGGGTTCCCTGTGCCTGCAAGTCTGAATGAGTCCATGACAATGGCCATTCAGATCGATAGGCGTCTGCGGGAGCGCAAACCAGTGCACCATCTGGCGGTGTCCACTGAGAAGACGCCAGAAAACATGCAGTGTGATAGAATTCTGTCCAGAAGCGAGCGGCAGAATTTTAGACGGAAAAATGGGTTGTGTTTCTATTGTGGGGATTCTACTCATGTTATATCAGCATGCTCTAAGCGTACTAAAAAGCTTGATAAATCCGTTCCCATTGGCACTTTACAGTCTAAATTTATTTTGTCTGTGACCCTGATTTGCTCTTTGTCATCTATTACTACGGACGCCTATATCGACTCTGGCGCCGCTTTGAGTCTTATGGATTGGTCCTTTGCCAATCGTTGTGGGTATGATTTAGAGCCTTTGGAGACTCTTATTCCTCTGAAGGGGATTGACTCCACCCCATTGGCTAATAATAAACCACAATACTGGACACAAGTGACTATGTGTATTAATCTGGATCACCAGGAGACTATTCGTTTTCTGGTGCTGTATAATCTACATGATGATTTGGTGCTAGGATTGCCATGGCTGCAGTCTCACAACCCAGTCCTTGACTGGAGAGCTATGTCTGTGTTGAGCTGGGGATGTAAGGGGACTCATGGGGACGTACCTTTGGTGTCCATTTCATCATCTATTCCCTCTGAAATCCCTGAGTTCCTGTCTGATTATCGTGACGTCTTTGAAGAACCCAAGCTGGGTTCACTACCTCCGCACCGTGAGTGCGATTGTGCTATAGATTTAATTCCGGGTAGTAAATACCCAAAGGGTCGTTTATTTAATCTGTCTGTGCCTGAACATACTGCTATGCGAGAATATATAAAGGAGTCCTTGGAAAAGGGACATATTCGTCCATCGTCATCTCCCTTAGGAGCCGGTTTTTTCTTTGTGTCAAAAAAAGACGGCTCTTTGAGGCCGTGTATTGATTATCGGCTTTTGAATAAAATCACGGTTAAATATCAATACCCATTGCCGTTGCTGACTGATTTGTTTGCTCGCATAAAGGGGGCCAAGTGGTTCTCTAAGATTGATCTCCGTGGGGCGTATAATTTGGTGCGGATCAGGCAGGGGGATGAGTGGAAAACCGCATTTAATACGCCCGAGGGCCACTTTGAGTATTTGGTGATGCCTTTTGGTCTTTCTAATGCCCCTTCAGTCTTCCAGTCCTTTATGCATGATATTTTCCGCGATTTTTTGGATAAATTTATGATAGTGTATCTGGATGATATTCTGATTTTTTCGGATGATTGGGACTCTCATGTCCGGCAAGTTAAGAGGGTTTTTCAGGTTTTGCGGTCTAATTCTCTGTGTGTCAAGGGTTCTAAGTGCGTTTTTGGGGTTCAGAGAATTTCCTTTTTGGGATATATTTTTTCTCCCTCTTCCATTGAGATGGATCCTGTCAAGGTTCAAGCTATTTGTGATTGGACGCAGCCCTCTTCTCTTAAAAGTCTTCAGAAATTTTTGGGCTTTGCCAACTTTTATCGTCGATTTATTTCTGGTTTTTTGGATGTCGTTAAGCCATTGACCGATTTGACTAGACAGGGTGCTGATGTTGCTAATTGGTCCCCTGATGCTGTGGAGGCCTTTCAGGAGCTTAAGCGCCGTTTTTCTTCTGCCCCTGTGTTGCGTCAGCCTGATGTGACTCTTCCTTTTCAGGTTGAGGTCGACGCTTCTGAGATCGGGGCTGGGGCAGTGTTGTCGCAGAAAAGTTCTGACTGCGCCGTGATGAGGCCTTGTGCCTTCTTTTCCCGTAAATTTTCGCCCGCTGAGCGGAATTATGATGTTGGGAATCGGGAGCTTTTGGCCATGAAGTGGGCGTTTGAGGAGTGGCGCCATTGGCTCGAGGGGGCCAGACATCAGGTGGTGGTATTGACTGACCACAAAAATTTGATCTATCTTGAGACCGCCAGGCGCCTGAATCCTAGACAGGCGCGCTGGTCATTATTTTTCTCTCGGTTTAATTTTGTGGTATCGTACCTACCGGGTTCTAAGAATGTTAAGGCGGATGCCCTTTCTAGGAGTTTTGAGCCTGATTCACCCGGCAACTCTGACCCCACAGGTATTCTTAAGGAGGGAGTTATCTTGTCAGCCGTTTCTCCAGACCTGCGGCGGGCCTTGCAGGAGTTTCAGGCGGATAGACCGGATCGTTGTCCGCCTGATAGGTTGTTTGTTCCTGATGATTGGACCAGTAGAGTCATCTCTGAGGTACATTCTTCTGCATTGGCAGGTCATCCTGGAATTTTTGGTACCAGGGATTTGGTGGCAAGATCCTTCTGGTGGCCTTCCCTGTCACGAGATGTGCGAGGCTTTGTGCAGTCTTGTGACGTTTGTGCTCGGGCCAAGCCTTGTTGTTCTCGGGCTAGTGGATTATTGTTGCCCTTGCCTATTCCTAAGAGGCCTTGGACACACATCTCGATGGATTTTATTTCAGATCTGCCTGTTTCTCAGAAGATGTCTGTCATCTGGGTGGTGTGTGACCGTTTTTCTAAGATGGTCCATTTGGTTCCCCTGCCCAAATTGCCTTCTTCTTCCGAGTTGGTGCCCCTGTTTTTTCAAAATGTTGTTCGTTTGCATGGTATTCCTGAGAATATCGTTTCTGACAGAGGAACCCAATTTGTGTCTAGATTTTGGCGGGCATTCTGTGCTAGGATGGGCATAGATTTGTCTTTTTCGTCTGCTTTTCACCCTCAGACTAATGGCCAGACCGAGCGGACTAATCAGACCCTGGAGACATATCTGAGGTGTTTTGTGTCTGCTGACCAGGATGATTGGGTTGCTTTTTTGCCATTGGCGGAGTTCGCCCTCAATAATCGGGCCAGCTCTGCCACTTTGGTGTCCCCGTTTTTCTGTAATTCGGGGTTCCACCCTCGATTTTCCTCCGGTCAGATGGAATCCTCGGATTGTCCTGGAGTGGATGCGGTGGTGGAGAGATTGCATCATATCTGGGGGCAGGTGATGGACAATTTAAAGTTGTCCCAGGAGAAGACTCAGCTTTTTGCCAACCGTCACCGTCGTGTTGGTCCTCGGCTTTGTGTTGGAGATTTGGTGTGGTTGTCTTCTCGTTTTGTCCCTATGAGGGTCTCATCTCCTAAGTTTAAGCCTCGGTTCATCGGTCCGTATAAAATATTGGAGATTCTTAACCCTGTTTCCTTCCGTTTGGACCTCCCTGCATCCTTTTCTATTCATAACGTTTTTCATCGGTCGTTATTGCGCAGGTATGAGGCACCGGTTGTGCCTTCCGTTGAGCCTCCTGCTCCGGTGTTGGTTGAGGGTGAGTTGGAGTACGTTGTGGAAAAAATCCTAGACTCCCGTGTTTCCAGACGGAGACTCCAGTATCTGGTCAAGTGGAAGGGATACGGCCAGGAGGATAATTCTTGGGTCACTGCATCTGATGTTCATGCCTCTGATCTGGTTCGTGCCTTTCATAGGGCCCATCCTGATCGCCCTGGTGGTTCTGGTGAGGGTTCGGTGCCCCCTCCTTGAGGGGGGGGTACTGTTGTGAATTTGGATTCTGGGCTCCCCCGGTGGCTACTGGTGGAATTGAACTTGTGACATCATCTTCCCTGTTCACCTGTTCTGATTAGATCTGGGTGTCGCTATATAACCTGGCTTCTCTGTTAGATGCTTGCCGGTCAACAATGTTATCAGAAGCCTCTCTGTGCTTGTTCCTGCTCCCAGACATCTACTAGATAAGTTGGACATTCGTCCATGTTTTGTTTTTGTATTTTGGTTCCAGTTCACAGCTGCAGTTTCGTTACTGTGTCTGGAAAGCTCTTGTTGATCAGGAATTGCCACTCTGGTATTATGAGTTAATGCCAGAGTCCTAAAGTAATTTCTGGATGTGTTTTGTTAGGGTTTTCTACTGACCATGAAAGTATGCTTTCTGTCTTCTGCTATCTAGAAAGCGGACCTCAAATTTGCTAAAACTATTTTCCTGCTGCGTTTGTTGTTTCATCTCATATCACCGCCAATATATGTGGGGGGCTTCTGTCTCCTTTTTGGGCATTTCTCTAGAGGTGAGTCAGGTCTTATATTTCCCTCTGCTAGCATTATTTAGTTCTCCGGCCGGCGCTGGGCATATAGGGATAAAAAGTAGGACATGCTACCTGGCTACTTCTAGATGATGCGGTAGGTTTAGTTCATGGTCAGTACAGTTACATCTTCCAAGAGCTTGTTCCTATTGAGGCTTATGCTAGTTCTCTGGCCATGGAGATCATGACACATTACACAGAAACCGTAGAGTGCCAATAAATTGTTCAGTAAAAGAAAGATAAACATAATGATCATCTATCTCACTGCTTATCTGCTATAGCCCCCCGCTGCCTCCAGTGCTTGCTGGAGCCGACCAGTCCTCAGGGTCTTTCCTTTCAAGATGTCTATGCTCTAGGGCAGGACTTCCTCCGGCGATCAGGCCTCAGAGGTTGTGACGGTGGAACAGTGTGTTCAGGAAATCATGACAAAAAACAACCAGCTACTACATGAAAGCTTGATCTGGCATTATTTTTTTTTTTACTTAATTATCGATTGTATGTTTAACAATTTATAGGTTGGTACATATAGTATGTAACAAGAGCAGCTTCAAGCAGACAAATCTGCAACATGCTGTATACGGCATTGAAAATACCCATTTAGCAGTAAACCTGTCACTTTCTAAGGTCGCACATGAATCCTCTGCCTCAGGTGAATGCTAAACTTGACAAATGAAAGAGTTTAGAAGAAGATAAACTACAAGGTCCAGTTACTGCATTCTAACAACCAACTGATGCTTACTTGAAATAAGTCATTAGTTTCAGAGAAATGTAATATATATTATGGATTTTTGAACCATATACTGATCTCAAAAGGCTGAGTGACTCAATTAATTGGATTATAATTTGTTTCTCAATAATATTCTGCATAAAACAATTATTTCATTTTTACTGTAATATATTCTACTCTATGGGTTGTCTCTCAGCAGTGTGCATCATGTGACAAGTGGCACTTGTTGGTAAATGGTACAGCTACACTGATACCCATGGACTAGCCATTTTTTCTATTGCTCTCCATTATCTCTAAAGCTCTCATATTTCAGTTTTCAACACTATACTGTAACACAGAGTGATGTACGTGTTGAATAGAAAGTGTTTGAGCTTGCTAAACAGGGGGCTGCAGAGTGGCGTTTTGAGCAATCGATGGGAGTCTTAGGACCTGGACCCCCAATGATCGCCTACACACTTCAACCCACAGATGTGGGGCAAAACATTTAGCAATTAATATATCTTGAACCATTGTCTAAAAAGGGCAAGTTTCTATCCAATTTAAATAAGAGGCACTTAAAATGCATTCACAATATTCTATTATGAAGCTGCAGCCTTAAAGTACTGTAGTCATCCATTACTGGGACAACACCTTCTAAATCCCTATGTTTCCCCCAGTAAAATAGTAGCACATATACAGTACAGACCAAAAGTTTGGACACACCTTCTCATTTAAAGATTTTTCTGTATTTTCATGACTACAAAAAAATTGTAAATTCACACTGAAGGTATCAAAACTATGAATTAACACATGTGGAATTTTATATACTTAACAAAAAAGTGTGAAACAACTGAAATTATGTCTTATATTCTAGGTTCTTCAAAGTAGCCACCTTTTGCTTTGATGACTGCTTTGCACACTCTTGGCATTCTCTTGATGAGCTTCAAGAGGTAGTCACCGGAAATGGTCTTCCAATGATCTTGAAGGAGTTCCCAGAGATGCTTAGCACTTGTTGGCCCTGTAGATCTCTGCTGTTCATCCACAGTGATTATGGGCCTCTTGGCTGCATCTCTGATCAGTCTTCTTGCTTGAGATGAAAGTTTAGAGGGACGGCCAGGTCTTGGTAGATTTGCAGTGGTTTGAGACTCCTTCCATTTCAATATGATCGCTTGCACAGTGCTCCTTGGGATATTTAAAGTTTTGGAAATCATTTTGTATCCAAATCCGGTTTTAAACTTCTCCACAACAGTATCATGGACCTCAAAATTTCGAGATGTGTGAACGGCACTAAGCTGTCATGCACAATTTTTAATGGAGGTACGCTGGATCCTCTACGGGCTCATAGAGCGGGCATTCCTGCAGCAGTCAACGGGGGTGCTCAACATAGAAAAATAAGCAATGTCCAAGAAATAAAGAAGAGATGTGGCACTCACCCGGATGAACTGCTCAATTAAAATCCTTTATTCGTCATGCGGTAAAAACATACCAATTGGAGAGGCGGCTGGGATCGGGTGAAGGTGCGGGGAGTGAGGGAGAGGACATTTCCCTCTCTCTCCTCTCCCCGCACCTTCACCCGATCCCAGCCGCCTCTCCAATTGGTATGTTTTTACCGCATGACGAATAAAGGATTTTAATTGAGCAGTTCATCCGGGTGAGTGCCACATCTCTTCTTTATTTCCAGTATCATGGACCTGCCTGTTGTGTTCCTTGGTCTTCATGTTGCTTTCTGTGCTTCAAACAGAACCCTGAGACTATCACAGAGCAGGTGCATTTATACGAAGACTTGATTACACACAGGTGGATTATATTTATCATCTTTAGGCATTTAGGACAACATTGGATCATTCAGAGATCCACAATGAACTTCTGGAGTGAGTTTACTGCACTGAAAGTAAAGGGGCCGAATAATATTGCACGCCCCACTTTTCAGTTTTGAATTTCCACAAAAATTTTAAATAACCAATACATTTCGTTCAACTTCACAATTGTGTTCCACTTGTTGTTGATTTTTCACCAAAAATTTACATCTGGTATCTTTATGTTTGAAGCATGATATGTGGGAAAAAGTTGAAAAGTTCCAGGGGCCGAATACTTTCGCAAGGCATTGTACATTAGGACATTTGTATAATTCTATATCAAGAGTGAAGATGTGAACCCATCTGACATATACACTTGATTCATTTAAGATCCCATTTAAAAAACATAATCTGCCAATAACTGATTTTTAGCGATGAGCGAACATGCTTGCCACTACTCGGTACTCGCCTGAGTATCACTATGCTCGGTGTACTCGGCGAGCACGAGTATTTCCAGGATTATTCAGCGGGAGCTCGGGTCTACTCCTTTTACTTTTGGTGCTTTTTAGAGCGCCAATCAGCATGCAGGGATTGTCTGCCATGTGCTGCAATACCGCAGCCATCTTTGTTGTGGTATTGAAGTGGTCGAGGGTAAGGTCGCCCATGTATATCCATGATCTGGCCCAGCAAAACTTCCACACTCAGATTCCATCTTAACAAACGTATCTTTACTGTTATACATTTTCCTTAACACAGCGGAACACAATAATAGACAATACAAAATATGCCTATTCACAGAGATAACGTGTAATAACAAGCTGTCCCTCACTGTCCCTATCCACACATTACCAGTTCCTTTGCTCCAGGAGGTTATCTTCCCACGTCGCAGGCCTGTCTGTCACTGCAGGGGGACGCTCCAGCCGAAGAGAAAACAACAGGGATTAAACAAAACTCTGTCTCTGAGGTCCAGACTGTAGTCCTTGGGGTTCAGCAGGTAAGGGTGGAATGTTCGGCCTCTCAACAGAAGACCCGCTTACAGTTCATGGGCTCCAGGATCTGTGAAGATGTCACCGCTGAGTGCTCCGCAGTGTGGGAGCTGGGAACAATCTGGATGTCAGCTTCCAAGAGAGAGAGGTCATCCAGGCAATCTTCTATATCGCATCTACAGGAGGACGCCAGCACACACAGACCTCTCTCTGCACACAACAGTTTCCCGGGCTCTCTTTTTTCCTCCCCTTCCTGTTCACATGACACAACAGGGGGAAGTTTAGCCAATACAGTTTGTTTCTCTGTAATCACATTCGGCATAGGTATAACTTCTGGCCACACGGGGGCAGTGTCTGTCACAGATTCTATGTCAATGATAATAGAACAGTCACAGCCGGCCAGCTCACTACAGTATTACAGTGATTGGCTGGCCACACGGCATCATCAGGTCTATAAGAGACCTGGCATCGCCCTGCTCGCCGCATTCTGCTCCGGACTCAGCTAGTGTAGGGAGAGCTGCCGCTGAGATAGTGTCAGATTCTTACATTTATCAGTTAGTGTGGGTCTACTAGTGTTCAATCCACAAAAACTGATAAACAAAAAGTCCTTTTTAGGGCTAATTTGGGGGTACATAGATTGCAGCACTAGGTAGGCAGTGGAGTCTATGTGCACATATCCACATCAGTGCAAGGCATGCAGGCACTGTATGTGATCTCACTGCATACCTCCAAAAGCACCATTCCTGTCTGCTGCTGCTTTTTTAAACATACGTAGATGCAGGTACCCGTGGCAATTTTTTTTTTTTGCACCTTATACCTGCTAATTTTATTAGAACGCAATCCATAGCCCCCTTTTTTCTACATTTATTTGTTTGGTCACACTGCAGACTACAGCCAGGTCATTGCAATACAAGAGCATGAAAATCTAACAATTTAAACAATGAAAAACAATGTTTTTGTCCCTCGCATCATATGTGAGTGCACAGAAAAATCTGGCCTTTTTTTGGTACTATATTATTTTTTGGAGTGTCTTACAACATTTTTGGACACCATTTTGATGCCCAAAAAAATCTGTAGCTGGCACAAAAATATTTAGCTACAGTTCTTATATTTATTACTGTGATTTGTACACCACATGCATCGCATATCATTGCGCTAAATATTTTACAATTTTAGTACTCCAATTTTATTTTAGTGGCATAGCCTACTTATTGACACAATTTTGGTGGGCCCAAAAAAATCAAGGCCACATTTTGATCAGTCTGTTATCTCCGTCTGACGCCTGGTCTATCTGTGGTCTCCAAATTCTTGATTTTCAGGCATACATTGCATTTTTTTTGTCTGCTAGCCTTGGTCTATACAGTATACAGTACAGAGAATGTTTCTATTAGCCTTTGTCTCTACAGTAGTTTGTTGTAAAAAAAATGTATTACCAAAAAACAGGCCACATATTTAAACAGTCTGTTATCTCCGTCAGACGCCCGGTGTATCTATGGTGTCCAAATCCTCGTTTTGCAGGCATATATTGCCTTTTTTTGTTTGCTAGCCTTGGTCTAGACAGTATTTTGTGGCTAAATTTTTTTAAAATAAAACAGTCTGTTATCTCTGTCAGACGTCTGGTGAATCTGTGGTGTCAAAATCATCGATTTGCAGCCATACATTGCATTTTTTTGTCTACTAGGCTTCGTCTGTTTGTAATACTAATTGGTAGCTAGGTGCACCTGTGAGATTTCTATCATGGCCTCCATTGGCCTCCCAGCAGAACCGACTTATTAACCACCAGTGACATAATCTCTATAGCAGCAACTTTATCTACCATTTACCCTCGGTGCTTAGCATTGTCAGCAGTACTCATTATCTTGGATTTTGTATCATTAACCCAATATATATTCTTGTCCAATATTGCTCTATACGTTGCTTTTTTTAACTTTTGTACTGAAGTGATTTTTTGTGTGATCTACGGGTTAAAATAAAAGTCTATTCACTTTGTATGTTAAACTAGCATTGACTCAGTCCTTTTTTGTATATACTATGTGAATTTGAGTCGCTAATATCACAGTATGCAATTAGCATATAGATGCAAATGAGTGCATCGCCGTACATGTAGCTAATAATGGCTTGGAGAATGTTTCTATTAGCCTTTGTTTCTACAGTAGTTTGTGGTAAAAAAATGTAATACCAAAAAACAGGCCACATATTTAAACAGTCTGTTATCTCCGTCAGACGCCCGGTCAAATCCTCGCTTTGCAGGCAAGCATTGTATTTTTTGTCTGCTAGCCTTGGTCTTTACAGTATTTTGTGGTAAAAAAATTAAAACAAAAAACAGGCCACATATTTAAACAGTCTGTTATCTCCGTCAGACGCCCGGTGTATCTATGGTGTCCAAATCCTTGCTTTGCAGGCATACATTGCCTTTTTTTGTCTGCTAGCCTTGGTCTATACAGTATTATGTGGTAAAAAAAATTTAAAACAAAAAACCAGGCCACATATTGAAACAGTCTGTTATCTTACTCAGACACCCGGTCTATTTGTGGTCTCCAAATACTTGCTTTTCAGGCATACTGATCACATATAAGTTTTCTCAAAATTAATACATTTGTATTGAACTTTTAAAATATTTCAGTAGTCCATTTAAAATGGGCAAGGCAAGGGGCAAGGGACAGGGAAGTGGATGTGATGCTGATGGTGCATGCAGAGGATGAGGCCGTGGCCAAGCTGAAAGTGGACCACAACAGAGACCCACATCTTCTCGCTCAACCTTCCTGTCCCAGTTTCTAGGTGACCGCAACACACCACTATTGAAACCAGAGCAGTGTGAAACGGTTGTTTGTTGGATAGTGCATAATGCTTCCAGTCACTTAGCCACCACCACCACCACCACCATGTTTTCCACATGGTCAAGTCTGAGTAGCTATCAGTGTGGACCTCATATTACTCACCCTGATCCTCCTTCCTCCCACCATGCTGAGTGCCCTGAGATCCCACACTTGGACACTCCTAAGATCTGTTCAGTTTTCCCTTTAAAGACTCCAGACTCTCAGCCGGTCAACTTGAAGTGGGGCAAGATGAGATTGCATGTAGCGATACCCAAAGATTTGAGCAGCTACGGTCACATGAAGGCGATGTTGGGAAAGTGTTACAATAGGTCAATAATGATTAGACACCAATGCCAGAAAGTCAGGAGGAGGAGCAGGGTGCAGATGTGGAAGACGAGGTTGTGGATGACATAGTTACTGACCCAACCAGGCTGGAGAACATGCAGAGCGAGGACAGCAACACATATGGGGAAGGAGGCATAGCACCTCAACAGGCAGGAAGAAGCAGTGTGGTGGTCACAGACAGAAGGCGTGCGTCTATTCCCCGTAACACCAACATGACGGAAGTTGCCATTCCAACTGTTAGATCTTCCCGAGTCTGGTTATTTTTTAAAGGTTCTGCTGATAACCCCAAACAGGCCATTTGCAGCACCTGCCATGCCCGCATCAGCAGGGGTAGCAAAACTACCAGCCTGTCCACCACCAGCATGATCAGGCACATGGCAGCAAAGCACCTGACTTTGTGGGCCGAACCCCAGGCTCCAGGAACACTCTGCAGGTGACACCAGTGCTTCTTCCACTGTTTTGCGCAGAAGTCAATCCCCAGTCGACAGTGCATGCGAAGATGCCTCGTGCCCTGCACCTGTTGTTGCCCACAGTCAACCAGCACTATCATCAAGCCCGTCCATGTCCTTGTCCCAGCACAGCCTACAGTTGTCTGTAACCCAGCCTTTGGAACGCAAGTGGAAATACCAAGCCAACGCCCCACAGGCCACAGTACTAAATTTTAATATTTCTCACCTGCTTGCGCTCCAAATGTTGCCTTTTAGGCTCTTTGAGCTTTCCACAACATCATGGTGGCGGCCGTCCCAAGGTACTCGGTCCCCAGTCGCCACTATTTCTCCCGGTGTGCCATACTGGCTTTACACCAGCACATGCCCCACAACATTAAACCGTGCCCTTAACAATGCTGTTACTGGGAAAGTCAACCTAACCACAGACACATGGACAAGTGCGTGTGGGCAGGGACGGTACATCTGATGGCACACTGGGTTAACATAGTGGAAGCCGGGATCCAATCAGACTTTGGGATGGAACACATCCTCTCGACGCCGAGGGTTGCGGGCCCTATGTCAACTAGGGTTGCCCCCACAGTCTACAGCTCCTGCACCACCTCCTCCTCTTCAGCCTCCATCTCTGAAATGAGCACATCAGTCAGAAGCTGGAAGCACTGCAGCACTGCGTCAGTCAAGCAGCAACAGGCTGTGGACATGGAACAAGGATCCATATAGGGGGATTACACTCAGCCCAGCCTCATGTCTTCCCAATGTGGATTGGTAGGCAATGAGGAGGAGGAGGAGGAGGAAGAACAGGAGAAACTTTCATGCGCTGTAGACGGTACTATAAGCACAGCTGTCAAACTGTATGTTCAGTGGGGATAGTCTGATGACAGGGAGGAGGAGGATGAGGAGGAAGAGGACAGCATGGTCAGTTGTCTTGTTGGTGAGGACACGGAAGTCTTGCCTGTTAGCAGTCTGGCACGCATGGCTGACTTTATGTTGTGCTGTGTTTCACGTGACCCTCACATTATAAACATTTTTGCTGACACTCATTATTGGTTGGTGACACTTCTAGACCCACGCTACAAGGAGAACTTTCAATCTCTTCTTCCAGAGGCAGACAGGTGTACTAAAATGTTGCAGTACCAGAGAGCCCTTGTAGCAGAATTAGTAAAAAAATTCCCATCTGAAAATGCTGGCACCAGATGTCAGAGTTTGTTATACAACAAAGACGTCCAAGCGAGAGAGACAGAAGTACAATACAGCACAGGCAGGGGAACAATGGCAAAGTTCTGGGACAGTTTTCTCAGACCCTCCCATCGCGCTGGCACAGAGGCAAGGGGTGCTGTGACAAGAAGTGCAATGTTTGGGAAGATGCTGAGGGAGCACCTTGCTGATCATACAAACGTCATCAGTGATTCCTCTGTGCCTTTTAATTATTGGGTATCCAAGCTGGACGCGTGGCATGAACTGTCTCTCTACGCCTTGGAGGTCCTGGCCTTCCCTGCTGCAAGCGTTCTGTCAGAACGGGTTTTCAGTGCCGCTGGTGGAATTATAACAGATAAGCGCATCCGCCTGTCAACAGAAAATGCTGACAGGGTGACTCTTATAAAAATGAATAAGGGCTGGATTAGGCAAGACTTCTGTACACCACCAAATGAAAACAGCAAAACATAACCTCAAATACATTGTCTTTTTTGTGGAGTTGTATTCTCATGCACCTCTTCACAACCACACATGGGTATACGTTTCCTGATTTGGTCTGTTTGGTGTTATCCTCCTCCTTATCCTCATCCTGATCATCCACAACTACTAGAACATCAAAGTGAGCGTATTCCGTGATGCAAAAGTCACTCAATTTTTGTGCAAGAATGTTTTTATGATGCCCGTTACTAATTTGAAACAAAAAAAAATATTACTCCCCCAGGGGGAAATGTTTGTCAGCCCATGCATTCAGTGTATGGGCATTACAAATCTAGGAGACCCGCTCCTTTAAATTGGGCCTACTTTTCAATGAGGCCTTCCTCCACATTTTATCATTCTCCACCACTAGATCACCAGGGTTAACATGTTCTGTGCTGCTACAGCCAGTCAATTTTTGGACAAGGGTGTCTATGATGCCCATAAAATATTTTTTTAAAATGTACCCCCACGGGGAAATGTTTGTCAGCCCATACACTTAGTGCATGGGCATTACAAGTCTAGGAGACCAGCTACTTTAAATTGGGTATAGTTTTTAATGAGGCCTTCATTAATGTCTCCTCATTCTCCACCACTAGATCACCAGGGTTAATGTGTTCTGCGCTGCTACAGCCAGTCAATTTTTGGGCAAGGGTGTCTATGATGCCCATAAATTATTTTAAAAAAATGTACCCCCCATGGGGAAATGTTTGTCAGCCCATGCACTTAGTGTATGGGCATTACAAGTCTACGAGACCCACTCCTTTAAATTGGGCCTAGTTTTTAATGAGGCCCTCCTCAAGCAGGACCAACTGAAGAATGTGAAGTGGGTTTTCCTGTGGCCATCCAGTACCTGGGTTCAAAGCCTTATTGGGGTGCATATGACTTGGTAGCACGGCGAGCCTTGCAGTCAATACATAAAAAATCAGTATGGGATTACAAATGATTAATGTGAAGTGTATTTTCCTGTGGCCATCCAGTACCTAGGTTCAAAGGATTCTTGGGGTGCATATGACTTGACAGCAGGGCAGGGCTTGCATTCAATGCAACATTTTTTCAGGAAGCCCTCCTGTACATCTCGTGAAAGGCATATTGGGGTGTGACGTAATTTTTGGCAGCCTAACCACTCACTGCATACGCAATAACAGCATAGGAGACCCACTGTTTAATAATGGTCCTTTAAGAATAATAATGCCACCTAATGCCCCTCTAAAAATAGGCTCGGTGACTTTAAGAGTCCCTCCTTCATAAATAAAACAAGATGTTTCTCCTTATATGTCACACACCACATGGCCAGCTAGGGTTGTTAAATGTTACAATGACATTTCCCAGTGAATGCATTTGTATTGGTTGAAAGCAATGTTAAATTTGAAAAACGCATCAAAAATGCTGCGTGTGAACATAACCCAAGTGGTGGAGGAACATTTTGGTATGGATTAATTATTTTGTCTTATATACAAATCGTTACCCTGGAAAGGATGTACCTTAACATATTTCCCAGCAAAATCCCTTTTGGTTTCGTTTTTGAATGTTTTTTGGTGCACCTGTAAAAATAGCGTGAAACTCTGACAACATTGCTTACAGCTGTGACCTTGGATTCAGAAAGGCTTCCAGGGGCGATCCCCATGATGTTCCTGTGTCATTTGAGCAGTGTTTCCATCATTTTCAGATGTTTTTAGACCTTAAAAGGACCCCCGGGGGGATATCACGGTAAAAATACTCGGGTTTCCCATAGACTTCCATTGGGCTCGTTGCTCGGGTCGAGTACCCGAGTATTCCAGTTTGCTCGAGTCGAGCAACGAGTACCCAAGCATTTTAGTGCTCTCCCATCAGTACTGATTATTGTAATAAAAAATGACACTAAAGAGGTTAAAGAAAACCTGCCAGGTCCGATGATACTATTAACCTAAAGATATGGTGTTAATCTGCAGGTTAATGGTGTTAAAAAGTTGCCTGGCCGCTGTTCTGAAAGTGTGGCATGTGAGAGAAGATATGAACTTTATTCCTTCTGGGAGCCACTGGCTTTCAGTCATGCAGGCCTGCCACTGCAGCTTTAGTCATTACTCACAATATTGTGAGCAGCGGCTGTGATCAAGGGCGGCATTTTAACTGACATCTGGCTCTGTACTGATGTACTGCTGAGCAAACTGTCACTCAAAGTCCCGAGGTGTATTTAAAGGTACTGCTCACATTATAATGAGCGATAACTGAAGATACACCTGTATGACTGAAAGCCGGCGAATCCCTGGAGGACTACCGCTAACGTCACTGACCATGCGCAGACTCCCTGCCTGACCCACAATTAACTGACAGCATGGGAAAATGTTCAGAAACTTTCCCACACTACAGAGTTCATGTCCGGTCAGGCGGGGAGGCTGCGCAGGCAGCTTTTCATTCATTCCTCCCTGGTTTACAGCCCGGCCAGGTTGTAAACTATTTAACTCCTTGAGATGGATTACAGCGTGGGACTTGACTGTACGGCGGACAGGTATGGGATATTTATGCTTTTTTATTTTGGAATTTTTCACAGGAGAACGAGGGCGTCGCTTAGATTGAGAGTGCATGTTAAACCTGTTTGTTTAATTATTTCATTAAAATACTTTTTTCTTAATGTGTGTGTGTATATTTTTAACACTTTCATACTATTGGATTAATAATGGATAGGTGACTTATTGACACATCTCCATTATTAACCAGGCTTCATGTCACCTTACAATAGCAAGGTGACAATAACCCCTTATTACCCCATATGCCAATGCTACAGGCCAGTGGGAAGACAGAGGCTTACAGATGTGCCTTTTCTGGGGTGGCTGGGGGCAGATGTTTTTAGCCCGGCGGGGGGCAATAACCATAGTCCCTCTCTAGTCTTTTAATATCTTCCCTCAGTCACTGGCTTTCCCTCTTGGCGGAGAAAATTGCGTGGGAACGCCATTTTTTTCCGGAATTAATCCTTTAATTTAACACCTACAGCTCCCAAATTTTACACACACATAGTTCTTACATTATTAGTGAGGGGCATATAAAAATCGAATTGTTCTGCAATGGTTTACTGTATGTAAACCATATCTCATATCCTGTCGGGTTCTGCAATGATTCTACAGAACCCGACAATTGAATTATCAGCTATTCTGCTATCTAACTCTCTATGAAATATAAAGGTATATGTGTTACTGTAAAAGTCAGAAGGATGGTAAAACCTAGGATTTACCGGTCAATCTGGACATTCTTTTACTTCATTCATTCATTTTTTATATTAGTACTTCCATGAATACATCTCAGCAGCACATGGTAAACATATGTCATCAGATGATCTTTAAATATTGAGATATTGTTTTGATGCCAACATTTCTGGGGCCCTTTAAAAAAAAATAAGATGCTTTACTCTGTTTCTCCTCCAGCTTTGTCTTTTCCCATCCATGTTCTCAAAAGAGTTGATCACTCGCAAGAGACAAATTTGCTGCAGGCACAGTCTGAGGAGTAGAGATGTTTTGCTCAAAGACCAAATATTCTAGCTATTTTCAGTTGAAAACTTTCAACTGTAGTGTATTGTTGAATATATTGTAACTTTGATTCAAAGCCAAATTACAACTTTACATAGTATTCATGGGCTTAAGCCTCAAAAAAGCTGTATAAGGAGAGGATGCAATTGCTGCAGATGAGAGTTCACACTTTCAGAAAACTTAGCAATTCCAGTACATCTATGAAATGGCATAATTTGCTGCAGTGTTGATACATTTCTTAAGTATGTAGAACAAGTAGTAACAGTATGACATGGTAAAGGAGCAACATTAAAACGGAACTGTATTTTCAACAAATTTTGCATAAATTAATAGTACAGGCGATTATAAGAAACTGTAATATATCTTATCTGAGAAATCAGCTTCCTCCCATACTTATCCTTGCGGAGAGTGACATGTCTGAAATTCCAAAGTATGGAGACTTACAGGCCATACAATGCTCCTCTGGGAAGTTAAATAAGCAAACTGCCTCTTCAAAGAGGAAGAGGACTTGAATGCAATTCTCCATTGCCACCTATTGGCAGAATCACGATCCTTAGAGGCAGAATGGAGACACATGGGGCAGAATGGAGACACATGGGGCAGAATGGAGACACATTGTCACAAATTTACCACCACAGAGAGAAGCCAGAAGACTACAGCGTCTGTTTTCTCTTAGGGCTCATTTCCACATGCGAGTCACACGTCCGTATCTCGCATGTGGAAATCAAGCTCTGGCGCCGGCACTCAGGAGCGGAGCGTGCGGCTCCATGTGTTCCTATGCGGCCGCACGCTCCGCTCCTGAGTGCCGGCTCCACAGCTTGGTTTCCACATGCGAGATACGGACGTGTGCCTCGCATGTGGAAATGAGCCCTTAGTCCTGCACTGATTAGAAGCACTTCACCATTATATTAAATGGTGCAAGTTTCTTTTAGCAGTGCAAGTGTAAGGGTATGTTTCCACGGTCAGGAAACGCTGCTTGTTTGACGCTGCGCAGAGCTGCAGCGTCAAACAAGCAGCGTCCAGATGTTCCAGCATAGTGGAGGGGATTTTATGAAATCCCATCTCCACTATGCGTGGAAACCCGCACGCGGCGGCCCTGCGACTACGAACATGCTGCGCGTCTTTTCAGATCGCAGCATGTCCGTACACCTTGCGGGGACGCAGCGTCCCCGCAAGGCATATCACAGGGCGCTATGGGAGAGAGCGATCATCCCGGATGTGAAGAGTTAACACATCCGGCATGATCGCGTCCCAGAAAGGGGGCGGGGCTTAGCGCCAAGCGGCTTCGCCGCTGCGGCGATACCGCCGGCCATCCTGACAGTGGAAACATACCCTAAGATGCTAGCAAGTGGGTGCGTAGGATGCAGTGACACACAGGAGACAGAGCAAGGGTTAACAGGGATTTTATATAACACAGCAATAGATCAAGCGGGGGGGTATTATAATAAAGAAAACAACAGATCAACTTATCAGTCTCTGGGTCTCGGTAGGAGGTGGCTGGAAGATCCCTCGTTGGCGCCACAGGTGGCGAGAGAAGTCTCCAATCCGGTCCCGCAGAAAGGCGATGCACTGTCTCCTTGCGGTGGTGAATCCTCCGGCACGTTTTCTTGAAATCCCATCCACTATGCTGTAACATCTGGATGCTGCGGGTTGGACGCTGCACAGGTACGCAGTGTCCAATCACAGCGTTTACTGATCATCGCACATACCCTTATAAGGAATGAGAAATCCAATTGAAAATATGTATACTTATCCCTCATTCTAGATCCCCTTTAATTTTTGGCTCTAAAAGGTACATGATAATTGTTGCTCAAACTACTTGAAAAAAATGCATGTTTCCAGCATAACGCTCCCAAATATTACTAAAAACACAGAACAGTGAAAAAAAAAAAAAAATCTGACAGAACACCATGTCTTAAGGGATTTTGACATTTATATACACTTCCTTAGATCTTTAATTGTAGCAGCTTTAGAAATGATTAACACAGCTGTTCATCCGAATACAAATATTATTTTCTTATTTTGACAAGTTCGTTTCATGTCAGAAACAATCTTACCAGCTATTCCACCAAGGGATTGTTCACTTGCCACTACCAAACACATTATTCTAAGATGAAAGTAAAATAAATTTAGCTGTCAGTATACAGCCCAGATGAATATGAACTCTCAGCCCAAAGAGAGAAGTGATTAGATTTTGAGCTCTGAGCTTTTAATAAAAAATGATTCAAAAATGTAACAAAAAAATCATATTTACAATAACCAAACAAATGTTTGCCCAGGAAAGTTGGCAAACTACATTTTTGTAATATGCCTAAAAAAGACACATACTGCCAGGACAGAAATCAGACTGAGGTTTTAATGTTAGAGATAAGTCCATTCTGATTGGGTACACCATGTCACGGTGAGATGGCTCTTTTTTTAATCAAAATAGCGTTAACTAAGTACCCTATGTTATTTACATGTACTATTACCATATATACTCATGTATAAGCCGAGTTTTTCAGCACATTTTTTGTGCTGAAAACGCCCCCCCCCTGGGCTTATGCACGAGTCACAATACAGAAAGCTGGCGGGGGAGGAGGAACGGCGGAGCAGCGGGTGCCAGGAGGCTGCGCACACATCTTACTCACCTACCTGCACGCCTTGGGTCTGGCACTGCATCTCGTTCTGGTCGCCGGCGCCTGCCTGCAGATCTTCCTGTGCTCAGCGGTCACGTGGTACTGCTCATTAAGGTAATGAATATGGACGTGTCTCCACCCCCATAGGTGTGGAGCACATATTCATTACCTTAATGAGCGGTACTACGTGACCGCTGAGCACAGGAAGAGCTGCAGGCAGGTGCCGACAGCCGAAATGAGATGCAGTGCCAGCACCGAGGGCACGCAGGTAGGTGAGTAGGATGTTTTGGTTTTTTTTTCAATAGGAAACATGCACACAGGGATAGGGAAAAAGGAGGCATGCATACAGGGACAGAACGGGGGAGGCATGCATACAGGGACTGAACGGGGGGAGGCATGCAGACAGGGACAGGGATGGGGAGGCATGCAGCTAGGGACAGGGATGGGGCATTCATAAAAGGACAGGGAAGGGGGAGCCATTAGTGATGAGCGAGTGTACTCGTTGCTCGGGTTTTCCTTAACACGATCGGGTGACCTCTGAGTATTTATGACTGCTCGGAGATTTAGTTTTCATTGCGGCAGCTGAATGATTTGCAGCAACGAGTACACTCGCTCATCACTAGGAGCCATGTATAGCAGGACAGGGATGAGGGGACAATGCATACCCAGTTTATACTCACGTCAATAGGCTTACTCAGTTTTCCATGGCAAAAGTAGGTGCCTCGGCTTATACTCAGGTCAGCTTATACTCAAGTATCTACTATAGTATTTATTTCTTTACTGCAGGGTATATGCTCATATTGTTTTTATTTTAAGTTTTGTCTGTTAAATGGCCACAGTGTAAACTTGCTCCTTGTCAGAATTCCTATTGTCATTCTACAGTTTGACCACTAGTGGCTGCAATTTAACTTTTCCGATCTTTTCTCTGATAATCAGGTGTCTATTTGAATACTATGGTGGATAAAGTCATCAAAATTTGTGGAAGCATCGTCCCGGACTAGTTTATCTTTGCGTGCACTGGAGAGTCCATTCTTAAAAAAAGATAATTTTGCAGCATTATTCCATTCAGTATCAAACACTCACCATCTGAATTCTGTGGTGTATTCTGCAAAAGAGTTCTTACCCTGACATAAAGCCATCAGTGTAGCTGAAGCTGCTGCACAACGATTAAGGTCATCAAACACCCGGCTCATACCTGCTAGGAAGGCCTCCAGATCATTAAGTCGATCATCGTAAGTTTCCATAGCATCTGTGTTACACTGTTGATTGTTGGCTACAGAATGAGCCTACTGATACAGATGTGTATGTCTGTAGCGAATCCCTCCTCCACATACATTCTTCGCATCTTAAATACCATTGTCACAAATCAGTGGCCTTTAAGAGACTACTGTCACTAACGGAGCTTACTCCATTTTCACACAGCCGGCATCCTAGCTGTATGGTGTCGGCTCAGGTCCTGAGTCCACTCTATACAGAAATTGTGGACAGCCTTCATTTTTGTACAGTGCATGTTGCCAAGAGTTTAAGGTGGGACCTGTCACTAAATAGACTCACCTTTTTTTGGTATTTTTTAAGCCTACACACCTTGATCAAATAATATGAGACGTTACATTTTTATGTGCTTAGAGGTTTTCAAGGTTGTACCCCCAATAATAAGAATGGTATACCCTATGCTAGAAATAGCTATAAGATATCTATTAGCAGTTAAATATGGAAGCAGAGATGAACTCTAACAATAAAACTCCAATAATACTAAGTTTGATTCCATTGCCAAAGTTTCGGTCAGGATTTTGGGGAGGAGGGGGGTAAACAATAAACTCATGATTGAAGACACTAGTTGAAGTGCTAAAGGGGATATCCGGGACTTTACAAAAAAAAACAAGAAGTGTACCTAAGCACTGACAGGCAGATAATTGCAGCTTAACTGCCTGTTTTGCAGGTGCTGTTGTTCCCCAGCATGGAATGGTCACAGACCGCTCCTTCCACTGCCTCTGTTGACTCGATAGGGCGGGACTTCCAGCATCATTATGATTGATGACATAGGAACTTTTTTGTGTCCGTCGAAAAAACGGACAGCGATGGATCTGTCACCGTCCGTCGTTTGCTATAATGGAACACTATGACGCTGGATCCATCAAATGATGGAATCCGGGGACGGATTCCTTTTTTTTTTTTTTAAACTAAGCAAGCATTTTCCATTCTGGGGTCCCTCTCTCTCCCCGTCTTAATTAAAAGAAAATGTAAAATATAATGGTGGAGCTGGGAGCCATCAGATCTCTGCTACACAATTATGTCTATGGTAAGGCTGAAGGTCTGGCAAAGACTTTCCGGTCATGTAACATTCGCAAGTCTCTAGACTGAGCAGCAGTGGCAGCGGAACACGGAAATGCAGGCAAATGTGATGCTTGTGTGAAGGCTAGTATTGGAGGTGCTGTGAAAGCATTATGCATTGTTTTAGGGCTTTATATTTTGTGAAGGACATGTTAGAGCATTGTACTGTATTTAGGGTCTGTAGGGGCTTCATACTGTCTGTGAGGCTATGGGGATATTACTCTGTGTTGGGCTGTTGGGGCATCTTAGTGTGAAAGGACATAAAATTGTATGAAGCTGTGGGGGAATCATTCTGTTTTGAGGCTCTGTGGTATAATCATACAGTGTGAGTGTGAAGCGCCCCCACCGTCGCAGGGCCGAGGGGTACCCGGTACCGGGCCTCTCTGTCTCAGTTCTGGGATTGTCACGGTGGCTAGACCCGGTCCGAGACCCTGCTAAGGGGCGTCCAATGAAAGTTGAGAATGATGATGTGTGGTGCAGGTCGCGATGTATAACGAGGACACAGGGTTGCAGTCTCTTTACCTCTTTACTGAAGGCTTCAGGATCCTCAATCCAGAGTACGGTTAACAGGGCTGTCTGAGACTGGCCGGTCCGATGGCACCTCCAGAGTTCCCTTTGCAGGTGGAAATCTGTGCCTTCCTTCTAGCGCCTGTGTGTTGTAGTCCTTCCCTGCTGAGCACCACGGGATAGTCCTCACAACTGTTGTGTCTGTTTCTGATGTTCCCTCACTACTGATCTGATGTTCTTCTTCGTCCCCCAGATGATATGGCTAGGACGCACCCGTATGATGGGTAGGCCTGGAGTTCTTCCGGGACCCTAGTGACGCCCCTCTCCCACAATTGCCCCCTATGTCTGCTTAGGTGATTTAGGTGAGACAGCCCGCCTATAACTGACTGTCCTGCCGTTGGTTTGAAGTAAGGCTTGGAGCCCAATACTTCCTCGGCGTTCCGGCCACTAGCTACGCGCCTCAGTAGGATGTTGCCTCGGTCTTACAGCACGACTCCTACTGGTGTTTTCTCCTTGTTGCTATGATCTTGTTTCTCACTCTTCGCAATAAACCTCGCTTCTTGTCCTTTCTTGGGGTACCGCCGCAATGAAGTGCAGGCGCGGTCCCGTAACGTTCTTTCCTGTTCGCTAGGCCCCTGTCAGGATCCCACCCCTGACAGAGACCCCCTGAATCTTCCCCTGCAACACCCTCTGCCACAGGATGTTGCCTGGTTCCAACCCAGTCAGCTTCTGACTCTCTTTCTATCTAACCCCCAGTTTTACCAGACTGTGAGAAGTGGCCTAATACATAGTGCCCTTTGCTCCCCCTGGAGGCCAGAGTATGAAGTGTATTGGTGTCTGTAATACCTGGTCAGGTGAGCTCCTTCAGTGCCATCAGACGTACCATCACTCCCCTTAGCGGCGGAGCGATGTTACTGCAACGACCAGGTCTCTGGGGCGCTGCACTCCCCCCCGGTTAAATCCAGTACTCCCGGACTGGGAAGAAAACAACAATACATGTCAGCAAAAAGACATACAATTTTGAAATGCAATAACAAGTAATAAGTAATAAGAACAGTGCTTCCCTTTATGGGAGGTGAAGACTCTTAAATGTTACAAACATGGTTAAATATTTTAAATAACAGACTATAAATAACTTCTATTACCCAACCGGGTATTCTACTAAGTGCAATTTCTGAACAATAATTTAACTTTGCCTCTAAGGATGTATAATCTGAATCCACTAAAGGCTTACTATAAGACTAACTTTTTCTTTAAGGGTGTATAAGCTAAACCCACTAAAGACTTACTCATAAAACACTACAATGCTAATCAACTTTTCTTCATTTTTCCAACTTTACATTCACAGGGCCGCCTGTCTATCTGCCCCAGGCCTACTGCCTCCCGCTCTTTTGCAGGACCGCCTAGTTCCTCGTCTGGGCCTACTGCCTTTCTCTTTCTATACACAGTATAGGACTTATCAACCTTCTCTCAGCACAAGATCACTGAGCCATCTCTGTATGGCTCCTAGGAGGACTCACCATCTAACCCCATACGAGTTCACTTCCTTGTCCTCAACCTCTAACAACATTATCAAACATTTACTTACAATTAACTAACTAGCTAACTACAGGTTACCTCTACATATAAACATTATTACTACTTCCTTTAAGGCAACATTATACTTTAAGTGCTATTGGTGAACGTTCCCTTTAAGAGGGAACCAAATCTCTCTGAGGTAGCGCAACCTCTCAGGCTGCAAATCCGTTTGCAGCAGGAATTTCTATACTGTTTCCAGGAACAGTTTCTTCGCAAAGAGTTCTGTTTCTTGTAAAACCAGTAAGGGGCACCTTTAAGAAGGTGCAAACTATTTACAATAAGTTTGTAATCATGCAGTGTTCATGATCCATGTTATGAACTGGTGGCCTAGGAGCAGCATGGGACGTACTCTGGAGAAGGTGGTATCTATACTGAACGCGGACCCTGAACTTAGCACCGCAACTAGAAGTAGCCGTGGGATGTACCTACTGATCCTGGACACCTCGACACAGCCGGAGAACTAATTAACCCTATAGATAGAAAAGGGAAAGCTATCTCGCCTCAGAGAAAATTCCCAAAGGATAGGCAGCCCCCCACAAATATTGACTGTGAGAGGAGAGGAAAAAACATACACAGGCTGAAAACAGGATTTAGCAAAGGAGGCCAATCTAGCTAGATAGGAAAGATAGGACAGAGTACTATGCGGTCAGTAATAAAATACTATGAAATATCCACCACAGAAAGTACAAAAACTTCACATCTAACTAAAGACATGAAGGGTGTATCTGCCTCTCCAGAGAATCCAGCTGGACTGCATAAATCCTTACACAGATTAAGCTGGACAAGAAAAAACATGAAATGCACTGAACAATAAGGCCCACAAAATGTGGGCTGCAAAACAAGCAGGACTTATCTTGGTGAAAAGACCAGGAAGCAAGAGAGACCATGAAGAGATGTGAATCCTCCAGATACAATGGACAACTGGCACTCCCTAAAGGGTGAAGCCAGACTAAATAGCCCAGTCCAGAGTGAACACACCTGATAATTGCTGTGAAGGACAAACAGCAGCGCTACCACTGATAACCACTGGAGGGAGCCCAAGAACAGAATTCACAACAGTACCCCCCCCTTGAGGAGGGGTCACCGAACCCTCACCAGAGCCCCCAGGCCGATCAGGACGAGCCAAATGGAAGGCACGAACCAAATTGTCAGCATGAACATCAGAGGCAACAACCCACGAATTATCCTCCTGGCCATAACCCTTCCACTTGACAAGATACTGAAGCCTCCACCTTGAAAAACGAGAATCCAAGATCTTCTCAACAACATACTCCAACTCCCCATCAATCAACACCGGGGCAGGAGGATCAATAGAGGGAACGACGGGTACCACATATTTCCGCAACAAAGATCTATGAAAAACATTGTGGATGGAAAAAGAGGCTGGAAGGGCCAAACGAAAAGACACTGGATTGATAATCTCAGAAATCCTGTAAGGACCAATAAACCGAGGCTTGAACTTAGGGGAAGAAACCTTCATAGGAACATGACGGGAAGACAACCAGACCAAATCCCCAACCCGAAGCCGGGAACCCACACGCCGCCGACGGTTAGCAAAACGCTGAGCCTCCTCCTGAGACAACACCAAATTGTCCACAACATGAGCCCAAATTTGCTGCAACCTGTCAACCACAGAGTCCACCCCAGGACAATCAGAAGGCTCAACCTGCCCCAAAGAAAAACGAGGATGAAACCCAGAATTGCAAAGGAAAGGTGAAACCAAGGTAGCAGAACTAGCCCAATTATTAAGGGCAAACTCGGCCAATGGCAAGAAAGCCACCCAATCATCCTGATCGGCAGACACAAAGCATCTCAAATAAGTTTCCAAAGTCTGGTTAGTTCGCTCAGTTTGGCCATTTGTCTGAGGATGAAATGCGGAAGAAAAAGACAAATCAATGCCCAGCTTAGCACAAAACCTGGAAACAAATTGGGAACCTCTGTCGGACACAATATTCTCCGGAATGCCATGCAAACAAACCACATGCTGAAAAAACAACGCAACCAACTCAGAAGAGGAAGGCAATTTAGGCAAAGGTACCAAATGAACCATCTTAGAAAACCGGTCACAAACCACCCAGATAACCGACATCCTCTGGGAAACCGGAAGATCCGAAATAAAATCCATAGAAATATGCATCCAAGGCCTCTCAGGGACCGGCAAAGGCAAAAGCAACCCACTGGCGCGTGAGCAGCAAGGTTTGGCCCGCGCACAAGTCCCACAGGACTGCACAAAGGAACGCACATCCCGTGACAAAGAAGGCCACCAAAATGACCTACTAACCAAATCTCTGGTACCAAAAATCCCAGGATGGCCAGCCAACACAGAACAGTGAACCTCAGAAATCTCTTTACTAGTCCATCTATCAGGAACAAACAGTTTCTCCACTGGACAGCGGTCAGGTTTATCAGCCTGAAATTCCTGAAGAATCAGGCAAAAAAACTCCTAGAGAGGGCATCAGCCTTAACATTCTTAGAACCCGGAAGATACGAGACAACAAAATCAAAACGGGAGAAAAACAGGGACCATTGGGCCTGTCTAGGATTCAGCCTTTTGGCAGACTCGAGGTAAATAAGATTCTTATGATCGGTCAAGACCACAATACGGTGCATAGCCCCTTCAAGCCAATGTCGCCACTCCTCAAATGCCCACTTCATAGCCAACAACTCACGATTACCGACATCATAATTGCGTTCCGCAGGCGAAAACTTTCGAGAGAAGAAGGCACATGGTTTCATCAAGGAACCATCAGAATTCCTCTGAGACAAAACGGCCCCTGCCCCAATCTCAGAAGCGTCAACCTCAACCTGAAAAGGAAGAGAAACATCCGGCTGACGCAACACAGGGGCAGAAATAAATCGGCATTTAAGCTCCTGATAGGCAGAAACGGCCGCAGAGGACCAATTCGTCACATCAGCGCCTTTCTTCGTCAAATCAGTCAGGGGTTTAACCACACTGGAGAAGTTGGCAATGAAACGGCGATAAAAATTAGCAAAGCCCAAAAATTTCTGAAGGCTCTTCACGGATGTGGGCTTGATCCAATCATGAATGGCCTGAACCTTAACCGGATCCATTTCTATAGATGAAGGAGAAAAAATGAAGCCCAAAAAAGAAACCTTCTGTACTCCAAAGAGGCATTTAGACCCCTTCACAAACAAGGCACTATCACGAAGGATCTGAAATACCATCCTGACTTGTTTCACATGAGACTCCCAATCATCCGAAAAAATCAAAATATCATCCAAATATACAATCATGAATTTATCAAGATAATTCCGAAATATATCATGCATGAAGGACTGAAACACAGATGGAGAATTAGAGAGTCCGAATGGCATCACAAGATATTCAAAATGGCCCTCGGACGTATTAAACGCAGTTTTCCATTCGTCGCCCTGCTTAATACGAACAAGATTATATGCCCCTCGAAGGTCAATCTTAGTAAACCAACTAGCCCCCTTAATCCTAGCAAACAAATCAGAGAGCAAAGGCAAAGGGTATTGGAATTTGACCGTGATCTTATTCAAGAGGCGATAATCAATACAGGGTCTCAAGGAGCCATCCTTCTTGGCAACAAAAAAGAAACCTGCTCCCAATGGAGAAGAAGATGGCCGAATATGCCCCTTCTCCAAAGACTCCTTAACATAACTCCGCATGGCGGCATGTTCTGGCACAGACAGATTGAAAAGTCGGCCCTTAGGGAACTTACAGCCTGGAATCAAGTCAATAGCACAATCACAGTCCCTATGCGGTGGAAGGGAACTGGACTTGGGCTCATCAAAAACATCCTGGAAATCTGACAAAAACTCAGGAACTTCAGAAGCGGGGGAGGAGGAAATTGACATCAAAGAAACGTCATCATGAACCCCCTGACAACCCCAACTAGTCACAGACATAGATTTCCAATCCAACACCGGATTATGCACCTGTAACCATGGAAACCCCAGCACAATAGCATCATGAAGATTATGCAACACCAGAAAACGACAATCTTCCTGATGGGCTGGCGCCATGCGCATGGTTAGCTGTGTCCAAAACTGAGGTTTATTTTTAGCCAATGGTGTAGCATCAATGCCCCTCAAAGGGATAGGACTCTGCAAAGGCTGTAAGGGAAACCCACAACGTCTGGCAAATTCTAAGTCCATTAAATTTAACGCGGCGCCTGAATCCACAAATGCCATGACAGAAAATGACGATAATCAGGGTCACAGGGTCACAGATAACAGAAATTTAGGTTGTACAGTACTGATGGTAACGGAACTAGCGATTCTCTTGACACGCTTAGGGCAATCAGAAATAACATGAGCAGATTCTCCGCAGTAAAAACACAACCTATTCTGACATCTGAATCCTTGTCGTTCAGCTCTAGACACAATCCTATCACATTGCATAGGCTCAGGACTCCGCTCGGAAGACAACGCCATAGTGTGCACAACTCTGCGCTCACGCAAGCGCCGATCAATTTGAATGGCCAGAGACATAGAATCACTCAGACCAGCAGGCGTGGGGAACCCCACCATAACATCTTTAACGGATTCAGAAAGACCCTTTCTGAAAATTGCCGCCAAAGCACCCTCATTCCATTTAGTCAACACAGACCATTTTCTAAATTTCTGGCAATATGATTCTGCCGCTTCTTGACCCTGACACAGGGCCAACAATGTTTTCTCAGCATGCTCTACAGAGTTAGGTTCATCATACAATAACCCAAGCGCCTGAAAAAAGGTGTCTACATTAAGCAAGGCCGGATTCCCAGGTTCCAGGGCAACTGCCCAATCCTGGGGGTCACCACGCAACAGAGATATGACAATTTTAACCTGCTGGATGGGATCACCAGAGGAACGGGGCTTGAGAGCTAAAAACAGTTTACAGTTATTTTTAAAGCTCAGAAATTTAGACCTGTCCCCAAAAAACAGATCAGGAGTTGGAATTCTAGGCTCTAAAACCGGAGTCTGAACGATATAATCAGAAATATCCTGTATTCTAGCAGCAAGTTGATCCACACGAGAAGCAAGTCCCTGAACATCCATGTCAGCGCCTAACTCCTGAGCCACCCAGAGGTAAAGAGGGGAAAAAAAAAACACAACAGAGTACAGAAAAAAAAATGGCTCAGCACTTTCTTTCCCTTCTTCTGAGATGCGGTTAACTCATTTTTGGCCAGTTGTACTGTTATGAACTGGTGGCCTAGGAGCAGCATGGGACGTACTCTGGAGAAGGTGGTATCTATACTGACCGCGGACCCTGAACTTAACACCGCAACTAGAAGTAGCCGTGGGATGTACCTACTGATCCTAGACACCTCGACACTGCCGGAGAACTAATTAACCCTATAGATAGAAAAGGGAAAGCTATCTCGCCTCAGAGAAAATTCCCAAAGGATAGGCAGCCCCCCACAAATATTGACTGTGAGAGGAGAGGAAAAAACATACACAGGCTGAAAACAGGATTTAGCAAAGGAGGCCAATCTAGCTAGATAGGAAAGATAGGACAGAGTACTATGCGGTCAGTAATAAAATACTATGAAATATCCACCACAGAAAGTACAAAAACTTCACATCTAACTAAAAACATGAAGGGTATATCTGCCTCTCCAGAGAATCCAGCTGGACTGCATAAATCTTTACACAGATTAAGCTGGACAAGAAAAAACATGAAATGCACTGAACAATAAGGCCCACAAAATGTGGGCTGCAAAACAAGCAGGACTTATCTTGGTGAAAAGACCAGGAAGCAAGAGAGACCATGACGAGATGTGAATCCTCCAGATACAATGGACAACTGGCACTCCCTAAAGGGTGAAGCCAGACTAAATAGCCCAGTCCAGAGTGAACACACCTGATAACTGCTGTGAAGGACAAACAGCAGCGCTACCACTGATAACCACCGGAGGGAGCCCAAGAACAGAATTCACAACAGATCCAGCAGTTCTTTTCAACAGTGATAAACGAAAACAAAACAAAAAGGCAAAAATAGGGATCCCGGGTAAACTAAGGGATCCCTTTAAGAGTTAACCCTAGTCGGGTTGTAGCAGCAGAAACACATGGAAAGACAAACAGTTAACTATATACAATTTGCAGATAACAGATATTTCACTCGGATTCTGGCGGCCTTCCTGCAGGCAGCAGTCGGCGGGGCCATCCGCCCGGATACCTGCGGCCTCCCGGCGTTGTGCCAGATGCCCCTTCACTCCAGGCAGGGGTCTGGGTACCCACGGTCTTAGATCCCAATCCGACCCGGGTACTGGTCACCACTGCGGCCGGACTTCCAGCTACCACAGTGGTAACAACGGTGCAAGTTGGTGTAGCTGCCGTGGTCTTGGTGCTAACAGTGGGCTGATTGCAGGAGGGTGTCTCCGCCGCAGGAAGCTGCTTGACTGGCACCTTGGTTGGGGGTGTCACGGGGTCACACCGCTTGCGGACATTCAATGCGAACCACCCCTTCTCCCCAAAGTGCCGGGTGTAGGTAACTTGGTCCCCTGGGTAGAGGTCCTGGTCCGAATGACCCTCCCTTAGATGGGACTCGACATCTCTCCGGTTGACGAATACCTCGGCGTACAAGCCCGGCTCTTTGATGAAGCCCCAGCCTCCATGGAGCTTAAAGGCAATAACGATGCCCTGCCTGCGCGGGGCCTGGTGAGCGGTGGGGTCCTTATGGGCCTGGTCCTTTACCTCCCGGTCCCGCTGATGGTAGGCCCTCCACCCGGCCTGGGTCTTCCGCTCCATTTCCTCCTTTCCCTTCATTTACTCCTCCCAGCTGAGGGCCTCCACCATCTTCCCGTCCTGGGTCGCCACCCCGGGGAACCCCATAAAGTTGGACCAAGGGTTCACCCAGCGACACACCGTACGTTCAGCGTAGACTGCGCCCGGTAGAGTGACTGGCGCGATCGGGGCCTTCAGAAGGTGCCCCATGCCTGTGGCCTGGTCCCAGGGGAGGAGGCGCTGGAGCCGGTGGGTCCCAGGGGGAGGTGGCGCTGGAACTGGGCCCACTAGTATATCCTCCGCTAACGGGGCAGGGTCGGCGGGCTTACCGGCCGGTGCAGTGTCTTCTCTCGCGACCGGTCCCACCGACGGCGACATCGATAGCGGTGTCGGCAGCAACTCCAACCGTGATGCAGGGACCGGGGCCAAGAACCCCTCTGCTGGAACCTCCTGGGGTGCGGTCTTGGCTTCCACCCGCAGCTGAAGGAGCTGTCCGACCAGATCGTCGATCCTGAGCTGCAAGAGATCCACATCGGCCGTGGAGGTTTGGCCTCCATACTCCTCCGGGTAGCTGGAGGAGCTTCCGACTTCAACCCCACACTCTGGATCGGAGTGGTCAGCCATTGCATCCTCCACGTGGGTCACCTCCGGGCCCTTTTCCCGCTCTCTCCTTCGTGGGTGGTTTCTTTTTCCCTGTCTCCGCCCTCCATTGAGGATTAGGAGGCGGATCTCGGCCGCTGACGGACACGTCCTCATGGTACAAAAATATTTAGACTGGGCGGCCATTGTCTTTCGCGCTCTTCAGCTTGTCTACACCCACTCCACGCCCTTCTTCTTCTCCTGCGCTCTCCTTAGCGCTGTAATGGCGGCGGTTTTGGCGGGAACTCTTGGCGGCAGGTAGCAATACACAGTCTTTGCAATAAGTCACAGTCCAAGCACAATAAATCACAGTTCCAAGGCACACATGACCTGATTCTTCAGGCTTAAGTAGATCCTGTTTGTGACGCCAAGTTGGAGCGCCCCCACCATCGCAGGGCCGAGGGGTACCCAGTACCGGGCCTCTCTGTCTCAGTTCTGGGATTGTCACAGTGGCTAGACCCGGTCCGAGACCCTGCTAAGGGGTGTCCAATGAAAGTTGAGAATGATGATGTGTGGTGCAGGTCGCGATGAATAACGAGGACACAGGGTTGCAGTCTCTTTACCTCTTTACTGAAGGCTTCAGGATCCTCAATCCAGAGTACGGTTAACAGGGCTGTCTGAGACCGGCCGGTCTGATGGCACCTCCAGAATTCCCTTTGCAGGTGGAAATCTGTGCCTTCCTTCTAGCGCCTGTGTGTTGTAGTCCTTCCCTGCTGAGCACCACAGGATAGTTCTCACAACTGTTTTGTCTGTTTCTGATGTTCCCTCACAACTGATCTAATGTTCTTCTTCGTCCCCCAGATGATATGGCTAGGACGCACCCGTATGACGGGTAGGCCTGGAGTTCTTCCGGGACCCTAGTGACGCCCCTCTCCCACAATTGCCCCCTATGTCTGCTTAGGTGATTTAGGTGAGACAGCCCGCCTATAACTGACTGTCCTGCCGTTGGTTTGAAGTAAGGCTTGGAGCCCAATACTTCCTCGGCGTTCCGGCCACCAGCTACGCGCCTCAGTAGGATGTTGCCTCGGTCTTACAGCACGACTCCTACTGGTGTTTTCTCCTTGTTGCTATGATCTCGTTTCTCACTCTTCGCAATAAACCTCGCTTCTTGTCCTTTCTTGGGGTACCGCCACAATGAAGCGGTCCTGAAATGTTCTTTCCTGTTCGCTAGGCCCCTGTCAGGATCCCACCCCTGACAGAGACCCCCCTGAATCTTCCCCTGCAACACCCTCTGCCACAGGATGTTGCCTGGTTCCAACCCAGTCAGCTTCTGACTCTATTTCTATCTAACCCCCAGTTTTACCAGACTGTGAGGAGTGGCCTAATACATAGTGCCCTTTGCCCCCCCTGGAGGCCAGACTATGAAGTGTATTAGTGTCTGAGATACCTGGTCAGGTGAGCTCCTTCAGTGCCATCAGACGTACCATCACTCCCCTTAGCGGCGGAGCGATGTTACTGCAACGACCAGGTCTCTGGGGCGCTGCAAGTGCTGTGGGGGAATTATACTATGTTGGGATGACATGGAGGCATAAAACTTTGTGGGGAGACTGTTGGGGCATCATACTGTGTGGGGGCATCATACTGTATGGTGGTTTGCAGAGGAATCATACTGTGTGGGAGGGCATTGGGTCAATCATACTGTGGAGAGATTGTGTGGGCATCATACTGTGGAGGGGGGTGTGGAGGTATCTAGAATTATGTGGGTACATCATACTGTGTTGAAGGGTGGTGGGAGCATAATAATATATAGGGGGCATTGGGGACATTATGCTCTGTTTGGGGGTATGTAGTGGAATCCTACTTTGTGAGGACATCATACTGTGTGAGGGCATCATACGGGGGAATCATACTGTGTGGGAAGGCTTTGAATCCATCATACTGTGGAGAGATTGTGTAATCATCATACTGTGTGGGGGCATCATGATTTGTGTGGGTGCATCATACTGTGTTTGAGGGCTGTATGTGTACAATAATATGTTAGTGGCCTTAGGAACATTATGTTCTGTGTGGTTGGCATGTAGTGGAATCATACTGTGTGAGGGACTGTGCTGTGCTGTGTGTGAGCATAATACTGTGTAATTGGCTACATTATTGCAATTAATTTGATGTCAACAGAAGTGACCAAGAGTGAAGACTGAAGTAGGTAGTGAGAGAAAGTGTGCTGTGCTGTGATGTATTCCTCCATAGTACCATTCTTGCACCTGTCCAATATGTGCTTTACTCTGCTGCCTGATTAGTCCATGTCTCCCCTCACTACTCCTCTGCCTTTGCCATCTGTCATTCCTTTCACTGTCATAATCTGTCTCCTCCATGTATAATACACCAAATTTCCCAATACCTTTCGACACGTAATCTCTGGTCTTCACCTCCTTCTCTCCTCCACTCTCATGTACCTCACCCAACCACCTACAAGATTTCTCCCAAGCATCCCCCATCTTCTGGAATACAGTACCTCTGCATGTCCGAATGTGTTTCACAATTGAAACCTTCAAATGCAACCTGAAAGCTCATCTCCTCAAAAACTTCTGCAGCCTGCAATAACCCCTCTCCCACCTCACTACCACCAGAGCTGATGTAAACCCGGGCCCAATGTCTCTTTCTCTTACACCTTGTAGATTGTACGCCAGTGAGATCAGCGTCCTCTCCTGCTCTAAACCAGTCTGTCACTGCTCGTTTGCTCACTTTCAATTTATATATGTATTTTGCTTGTAAACCCTCTTCACATGTATGTCACCATGGAATTAATGGTGCTTTAACCCCTTCATGACCCAGCCTATTTTGGCCTTAATGACCTTGCCGTTTTTTGAAATTCTGACCAGTGTCCCTTTATGAGGTAATAACTCAGGAACGCTTCAACGGATCCTAGCGATTCTGAGATTGTTTTTTCGTGACATATTGGGCTTCATGTTAGTGGTAAATTTAGGTCAATATTTTTTAGTTTATTTGTGAAAAAAACGGAAATTTGGCGAAAATGTTGAAAATGTTGCAATTTTCACATTTTGAATTTTTATTCTGTTAAACCAGAGAGTTATGTGACACAAAATAGTTAATAAATAACATTTCCCACATGTCTACTTTACATCAGCACAATTTTGGAAACAAATGTTTTTTTTGCTAGGAAGTTATAAGGGTTAAAATTTGACCAGTGATTTCTCATTTTTACAACAAAATTTACAAAACCATTTTTTTTAGGGACCACCTCACATTTGAAGTCAGTTTGAGGGTTCTATATGGCTGAAAATACCCAATAGTGACACCATTCTAAACACTGCACCCCTCAAGGTGCTCAAAACCACATTCAAGAAGTTTATTAACCCTTCAGGTGTTTCACAGCAGCAGAAGCAACATGGAGGGGAAAAATTAACATTTAACTTTTTAGTCACAAAAATGATCTTTTAGCGAATTTTTTTTTATTTTCCCAAGGGTAAAAGGAGAAACTGGACCACGAACGTTGTTGTCCAATTTGTCCTGAGTACGCTGATACCTCATATGTGGGGGTAAACCACTGTTTGGGCGCACGGCAGGGCTCGGAAGGGAAGGAGCGCCATTTGACTTTTTCAATGAAAAATTGGCTCCAATCTTTAGCGGACACCATGTCGCGTTTGGAGAGCCCCCGTGTGCCTAAACATTGGAGCTCCCCCACAAGTGACCCCATTTTGGAAACTAGACCCCCCAAGGAACTTATCTAGAAGCATAGTGAGCACTTTAAACTATCAGGTGCTTCACAAATTGATCCGTAAAAATGAAAAAGTACTTTTTTTTCACACAAAATTTCTCTTAGCCTCAATTTTTTCATTTTCACATGGGTAACAGGATAAAATGGATCCTAAAATTTGTTGGGCAATTTCTCCTGAGTACGCCGATACCTCATATGTGAGGGCAAACCACTGTTTGGGTGCACGGCAAGGCTCAGAATGGGAGGCGTGCCATTTGACTTTTTGAATGGAAAGTTAGCTCCAATCGTTAGCGGACACCATGTCGCGTTTGGAGAGCCCCTGTGTGCCTAAACATTGGAGCTCCCCTACAAGTGAGCCCATTTTGGAAACTAGACCCCCCAAGGAACTTATCTAGAAGCATAGTGAGCACTTATAACCCCCAGGTTCTTCACAGAAGTTTATAACGCAGAGCCGTGAAAATAAAAAATAATTTTTCTTTCCTCAAAAATGATTTTTATCCCAGAATTTTTTATTTTCCCAAGGGTAATAGGAGAAATTGGACCCCAAATGTTGTTGTCCAGTTTGTCCTGAGTACGATGATACCCCATATGTGGGGGTAAACCACTTTTTGGGCGCACGGCAGGGCTCGGAAGGGAAGGCACGCCATTTGGCTTTTTGAATGGAAAATTAGCTCCAATCATTAGCGGACACCATGTCGCGTTTGGAGAGCCCCTGTGTGCCTAAACATTGGAGCTCCCGCACAAGTGACCCCATTTTGGAAACTAGACCTCCCAAGGAACTTATCTAGATGTGTGGTGAGCACTTTGAACCCCCAAGTGCTTCACAGAAGTTTATAACGCAGAGCCATGAAAATAAAAAATAATTTTTCTCAAAAATGATTTTTTAGCCCACAATTTTCTATTTTCCCAAGGGTAACAGGAGAAATTGGACCCCAAAAGTTGTTGTCCAGTTTCTCCTGAGTACGCTGATACCCCATATGTGGGGGTAAACCACTGTTTTGGCACACGTCGGGGTTAGGAAGGGAAGTAGTGATGTTTTGAAATGCAGACTTTGATGGAATGCTCTGCGGGTGTCAGGTTGCGTTTGCAGAGCCCCTGATGTGCCTAAACAGTAGGAACTCCCCACAAGTGACTCCATTTTGGAAACTAGACCCCCAAGGGAACTTATCTAGATGTGTGGTGAGCACTTTGAACCCCAAGTGCTTCACAGAAGTTTATAACGCAGAGCCGTGAAAATAATAAATGTGTTTCCTTTCCTCAAAAATATTTTTTTAGCCCAGAATTTTTTATTTTTGCAAGGGTAACAGGAGAAATTTGACCCCAAAGTTGTTGTCCAGTTTCTCCTGAGTACGCTCATACCCCATATGTGGGGGTAAACCACTGTTTGGGCACATGCCGGGGCTCGGAAGGGAAGTAGTGACGTTTTGGAATGCAGACTTTGATGGAATGGTCTGCGGGCATCATGTTACGTTTGCAGAGCCCCTGATATGCCTAAACAGTAGAAACCCCCCATAATTGACCCCATTTTGGAAACTAGACCCCCCAAGGAACTTATCTAGATGTGTGGTGAGCACGTTCAACCCCCAAGTGCTTCACAGAAGTTTACAACGCAGAGCCGTGAAAATAAAAAATCATTTTTCTTTCCTCAAAAAAGATGTTTTAGCAAGCAATTTTTTATTTTCACAAGGGTAACAGGAGAAATTGGGCCCCAATATTTGTTGCCCAGTTTGTTGTGAGTGTGCTGGTACCCCATATGTGGGGGTAAACCACTGTTTGGGCACACGTCAGGGCTCGGAAGGGAAGTAGTGACATTTGAAATGCAGACTTTGATGGAATGGTCTGCGGGCATCACGTTGCATTTGCAGAGCCCCTGATGTGCCTAAACAGTAGAAACACCCCACAAGTGACCCCATTTTGGAAACTAGACCCCCGAAGGAACTTATCTAGATGTGTGGTGAGCACGTTCAACCCCCAAGTGCTTCACAGAAGTTTACAACGCAGAGCCGTGAAAATAAAAAATCATTTTTCTTTCCTCAAAAAAGATGTTTTAGCAAGCAATTTTTTATTTTCACAAGGGTAGCAGGAGAAATTGGGCCCCAATATTTGTTGCCCAGTTTGTTGTGAGTGTGCTGGTACCCCATATGTGGGGGTAAACCACTGTTTGGGCACACGTCAGGGCTCGGAAGGGAAGTAGTGACATTTGAAATGCAGACTTTGATGGAATGGTCTGCGGGCATCACGTTGCATTTGCAGAGCCCCT
This sequence comes from Ranitomeya variabilis, assembly GCF_051348905.1. NCBI lineage: Eukaryota > Metazoa > Chordata > Amphibia > Anura > Dendrobatidae > Ranitomeya > Ranitomeya variabilis. Next base: position 113,825,476 of record NC_135235.1, on the reverse strand, counting down.
GATGTGCCTAAACAGTAGAAACACCCCACAAGTGACCCCATTTTGGAAACTAGACCCCCGAAGGAACTTATCTAGATGTGTGGTGAGCACGTTCAACCCCCAAGTGCTTCACAGAAGTTTACAACGCAGAGCCGTGAAAATAAAAAATCATTTTTCTTTCCTCAAAAAAGATGTTTTAGCAAGCAATTTTTTATTTTCACAAGGGTAACAGGAGAAATTGGGCCCCAATATTTGTTGCCCAGTTTGTTGTAAGTGTGCTGGTACCCCATATGTGGGGGTAAACCACTGTTTGGGCACATGTCAGGGCTTGGAAGGGAAGTAGTGACATTTGAAATGCAGACTTTGATGGAATGGTCTGCGGGCATCACATTGCATTTGCAGAGCCCCTGATGTGCCTAAACAGTAGAAACACCCCACAAGTGACCCCATTTTGGAAACTAGACCCCCCAAGGAACTTATCTAGATGTGTGGTGAGCACGTGCAACCCCCAAGTGCTTCACAGAAGTTTACAACGCAGAGCCGTGAAAATAAAAAATCATTTTTCTTTCCTCAAAAAAGATGTTTTAGCAAGCAATTTTTTATTTTCACAAGGGTAACAGGAGAAATTGGGCCCCAATATTTGTTGCCCAGTTTGTTGTGAGTGTGCTGGTACCCCATATGTGGGGGTAAACCACTGTTTGGGCACACGTCAGGGCTTGGAAGGGAAGTAGTGACATTTGAAATGCAGACTTTGATGGAATGGTCTGCGGGCATCACATTGCATTTGCAGAGCCCCTGATGTGCCTAAACAGTAGAAACACCCCACAAGTGACCCCATTTTGGAAACTAGACCCCCCAAGGAACTTATCTAGATGTGTGGTGAGCACGTGCAACCCCCAAGTGCTTCACAGAAGTTTACAACGCAGAGCCGTGAAAATAAAAAATCATTTTTCTTTCCTCAAAAAAGATGTTTTAGCAAGCAATTTTTTATTTTCACAAGGGTAACAGGAGAAATTGGGCCCCAATATTTGTTGCCCAGTTTGTTGTGAGTGTGCTGGTACCCCATATGTGGGGGTAAACCACTGTTTGGGCACACGTCAGGGCTCAGAAGGGAAGTAGTGACATTTGAAATGCAGACTTTGATGGAATGGTCTGCGGGCATCACGTTGCATTTGCAGAGCCTCTGATGTGCCTAAACAGTAGAAACACCCCACAAGTGACCCCATTTTGGAAACTAGACCCCCGAAGGAACTTATCTAGATGTGTGGTGACCACTTTCAACCCCCAAGTGCTTCACAGAAGTTTATAACGCAGAGCCGTGAAAATAAAAAATAATTGTTCTTTCCTCAAAAATTATGTTTTAGCAAGTAATTTTTATTTTTGCAAGGGTAACAGGAGAAATTGGACCCCAACAGTTGTTGCCCAGTTTGTCCTGAGTACGCTGGTACCCCAAATGTGGGGGTAAACCACTGTTTGGGCGCACGTCGGGGCTTGGAAGGGAGGGAGCACCATTTGACTTTTTGAACGCAAGATTGGCTGGAATCAATGGTGGCACCATGTTGCGTTTGGAGACCCCTGATGTGCCTAAACAGTGGAAACCCCTCAATTCTAACTTCAACACTAACCCCAACACACCCCTAATCCTAATCCCAACTGTAGCCATAACCCTAATCACAACCCTAACCCCAACACACCCCTAACCACAACCCTAACCGCAACACACCCGTAACCCTAATTCCAACCGTAATCCCAACCCTAACCCTAATCCCAACCCTAACCACAACTGTAACCCCAACGCACCCCTAACCCTATCCGTAACCCTAACCACAAGCCTAATCTTAACCCTATTTCCAACCCTAGCCCTAATTCCAACCCTAACTCTAATTCCAACCCTAACCCTAAGGCTATGTGCCCATGTTGCGGATTCGTGTGAGATTTTTCCGCACGATTTTTGAAAAATCTGCAGGTAAAAGGCACTGCGTTTTACCTGCGGATTTACAGCAGATTTCCAGTGTTTTTTTGTGCGGATTTCACCTGCGGATTCCTATTGAGGAACAGGTGTAAAACGCTTTCACAAAGAATTGACATGCTGCGGAAAATACAACGCAGTGTTTCTCCACGGAATTTTCCGCACCATGGGCACAGCGGATTTGGTTTTCCATAGGTGTACATGGTACTGTAAACCTGATGGAAAACTGGTACGAATTCGCAGCGGCCAATCCGCTGCGGATCCGCGGCCAATCCGCTGCGGATCCGCGGCCAATCCGCTGCGGATCCGCTGCCAATCCGCTGCGGATCCGCGGCAAATCCGCAGCCAAATCCGCACTGTGTGCACATGCCATAACCCTAACCCTACCCCTAACCCTAACCCTACCCGTAACCCTAACCCTACCCCTAACCCTACCCCTAGTTCTAACCCTAACCCTAGTTCTAACCCTAACCCTAGTGGAAAAAAAAAAAATATTTTCTTTATTTTATTATTGTCCCTACCTATGGGGGTGATAAAGGGGGGGTTAATTTATAATTTTTTTATTTTGATCGCTGTGATAGAACCTATCACAGCGATCAAAATGTACTTTTAACGAATCTGCCGACTGGCAGATTCGGCGGGCGCACTGAGCATGCGCCCGCCATTTTGGAAGATGGCGGCGCCCAGCGAGGAGGCGGACGGACACCGGGAGCCTCGGTGAGTATAAGGGGGGGGAGATAGGGGCCCGGGGGGGCGTCGGAGCACAGGGGGGTGGCATAGCAGCACGGGGGGAGCGGGCAGGAGCACGGGGCAGCGGAGCACAGGACCGAGGGGAGCGGAGCACAGATCGGTCGCTTGGGGGGGCAATCGGTGGGGTGGGGGGGTCACATTAGTGTTTCCAGCCATGGCCGATGATATTGCAGCATCGGCCATGGCTGGATTGTAATATTTCACCAGTTTTTCAGGTGAAATATTACAAATCGCTCTGATTGGCAGTTTCACTTTCAACAGCCAATCAGAGCGATCGTAGCCACGGGGGGGTGAAGCCACCCCCCCTGGGCTAAAGTACCACTCCCCCTCTCCCTGCAGATCGGGTAAAATAGGAGTTAACCCCTTCACCCGATCTGCAGGGACGCGATCATTCCATGACGCCACATAGGTGTCATGGGTCGGATTGGCACGGGTTTTCATGACGCCTACGTGGCGTCATGGGTCGGGAAGGGGTTAAGAATAAATAATACTATTGAGCTTAGGCTACGTTCACATTAGCGTTGTGCGCCGCAGCGTCGGCGACGCAACGCACAACGCAAACAAAAACGCAGCAAAACGCATGCACAACGCTGCGTTTTGCGACGCATGCGTCCTTTTTTTGCTTGATTTTGGATGCACAAAAAATGCAACTTGCTGCGTCCTCTGCACCATGACGCGTGCGCCACAGGGACGCATGCGTCGCAAAACGCAAGTGCAACGCATGTCCATGCGCCCCCATGTTAAATATAGGGGTGCATGACGCATGCGGCGACGCTGCAGCGCCCGACGCTGCGGCGCAGAACGCTAATGTGAACGTAGACTTTAGAGTGCAACAGAGAGAGTGCCAAAGTCTGCTAGCAGTTTGTGTAAATGTGTTGCAAGTACAACCACTGTTGATGAATATGGCATCATTTACCTCTGTTCAAGCTGCTGCATCTTGTAAAATCATTTGTAATTGTCAAGCATGTCGCCCTTTTATACAGCATAATCTTCAAACTTTTTGCCTGCCTCTTCATGAGTAATGTTTTTCTGAACATGACTTGAATTGAACAGGTCATAATCTCGGAAGGGCTTGATTCGAGTAACGAGTATAACAGAAGTCATTGGGAAACTCAAGCATTTTTCAGGCAGACCCTAACAGAAGGGCCGAGGGGGGCAAGGAAAATCGCTGAAATGGATGGAAGCAACACTCAAATGGAATGGAAACAGCATGGAGAAGACTCCTGGACTCATTGATGACTCCCAGGTCGCTGCTGGAAACAATGTTGTCAGAAAAAACTGTAAAGAAATATTATTTCCTGTATAATGACTTGTATATAAGGCAAAAGTAAAAAAAGAGAAAAAACGTTTCCACCACGCCTTTGGCTATGTTCACACGTAGCCTTTTTGCACTTTCTCATTGTTTTCAATGGTGAAAAACACTGCAAAAATGGAGAAAGAATTGAAATGCTGCTTCTTTAAAAAAATACAGCACTTTCCCATTTCAGTCAGGAAAAAAGGAGTAACCTAAAAACAAGTGTTTTTCAGAGTTACATAATTTCTTTTCCCTATTAAGAACTGCCAAAAATTAGAAGGAAGAGGAACTCCAATACACCCTTTATTAGACGTAAAGGAGTGCCTCATACACATTCTGTTAAAATTGTTAGCTAGTGGGACTCCTTGACTCATAAAGCCTATGCACAGAGTGCAAGGGCTGCCAAAAATTAGAAGGAAGGACTGCAATATCCCATGGAAGAGAAGTAGTGGAGGGCCTCAGAAAACATTTTTTCCCAATTTTAAGTAGTGGTTCTCCTAGACTGGTAAATCCTATGCACTAAGTGAAAGGGCTGAAAAACAATTATTCCTGTGGTGTATACATATGTGTATGCAAGAGAATTGTAGAGGCAGGGTTCATACATATCCTATAAAAATTATGAAGGAGTGCATCATGCACACCCTGGAAAAATTAAGAGCGAGGGCCACATGATCACAGTGACGAAGTTTGCAGGATCAAGCCATGCTGTCAGAAGATCCAAGTGATGCGAGGAAGGCACACGCTACATTAAAGATGACAACTCTTGCATGGTCGGAAACAATCAGTGGGTATCTGCGAGTTGGACATCTTGCCCTCATGTGAGGCTAGGTTGCCCACGAAATGAACTAAAGATTAAAGTGAGCCTCACATTTGGCTCAACTATGTGATCAATCAAAATAAAACGCACTCATCTAATAGATGAAAGGCCCAAATGCATCTCTTATGTCAGATGCCTTGTTGTGCCAGTTGTTCCCTGAGTGGCCTAGAATCCGGGACATGTTGTTGGCCACAGATAGCTGGAGGTATGGTTTGCCCCTTCCTCTTGTTTATTATTCCCCTGCTGGATTTAGGGAATTCAGCAGGGGAATTTAGCCACAAGAGGGTTCTACACCCTTCGCCAAGGACTTTGCTCAACCAGCCATGGACTTTACCTCAATGCCCTCTGGATGTTGTCCAATCCCTTTATTGACTTCACCCCATCTATTGTTGGAGGGAAGGCAAATGGAGACCCGATGTCTCAACCGGGTTGAAGCATAGTTTAAAAGAACTTGGACTGTTTGTTCTGATGTTCCAACCTAGTGGGACCAGAGTTGTGCCAACCCAAAAGGGAAAATTACACCCTAGTGGGACCAGAGTTGTGCCAACCCAAAAGGGAAAATTACACTATTTGCCCTCCTGACAAGACTATTATTATGAATGTTCTATGTGTCAACTCGTAACGCGGCTCTTCTTGATGCTTTTATATCTTTTGCAATATATTTTTTATACTGTCACAATCAATCTGCAGTACTATTTTTTTAACCACCACTGTGATGGTTTGCATATACATAGAATTTGTCTCCAGGAAATTGATGGTAAAGTCAGATTTCCCAACAAAGGGATGATGTGTGTTTTTTAATCATACATTTGACTTGTATGAAATGCAATGCAATGTCATCAGGACTATTAACCTTTATACCTTTATGGGCTGTTTTATTTCTTTTTTTTTCAGAGTTTCAGTGTTGTACCTATGTGATTTTTTTATAACTCCTTAACCCCCGGAGCTTTTTCGGTTTTGCGTTTTCCTTTTTCGCTCCCCTTCTTCCCAGAGCCATAACTTTTTTTATTTTTCCATCAATATGGCTATGTGAGGGTTTATTTTTTGAGGGACAAGTTGTACTTTTGAACAACATCATTGGTTTTAACATATTGGGTACTTGAAAATGGGAAAACAATTCCAAATGCTGTGAAATTGCAAAAAAAAGTGCAATCCCACACTAGTTTTTTGTTTGGCTTTTTTGCTAGGTTCACTAAATGCTAAAACTAACCTGCCACTATGATTCTCCAAGTCATTATGAGTTCATAGACACCAAATATTTCTAGGTTAGACCTCTTGTTGTTATGCCAATGCACCAATGACCCCCGATCACGTGACAGGGGTCACCGCTGCACGCATTTCCGGGCAGATGGCCGGAAGCGCTTGTTAAATGCCGCTGTCAGCGTTTGACTAGTTAATAGAGGCGGGTGGATCACGATTCCACCCATCGCTATTGCAGGCACATGTCAGCTGTGCAAAACAGCTGACATGTCCCGGCTTTGATGCGGGCTCACCCCCGGAGCCCGCATCAAAGTAGGGGATCTGCCATCGGACGGAATAGTACGGGGTTAATATATAATATACTAATATAGAAAATGTTTGCAAACAAAGAATATTTGTTTTTAGAGATTTTATAAATAAAAGCCGGAAAAAGGTGTGGGCTTTTCAGAGCCTTCATTTAAACCAATTATTAACCTGGTAACCACATGTTACCATTTTATTTTAGTTCCTTGACATGTGGCTATATGATTAAAATGCATTGCTTCCATTGCTTACATAAATTGAGATATCGCAATTTCTGGGGTTTTCTCCAATTTTCATTGGCTTAATTTCACGTTTACCGTAAATACCTGGAATGCACGTGCTAAAGCCACACTATACATTGCAATAAGCCTCAGCATTATCTATTCATACAGTCTTACAGATTTATTGCTTAGGTGGAAAAAATGTTCATGATGCTTTATTTTCATTATCACTTAGTAAAAAAACAAACCCTTATTACAAATATTTTATTATATAATGTATATTTTTATAATACTGTGCAAAAGTTTTAGGCAAGCGTGGAAAAAATGCTACAAAGTAAGAATGCTTTCATAAATAGAAGTGTTAATAGTTTAAAAAAGACTACTGATGAAACATATAAATCTTTTAGAAAACACATCAATAATAATACTTCTGAATAGAAGTCATAGAGTTACCAAATAAGAAATATCACCATACTGTTACTGAACAAGTATGCTACAGCAAAACTAATATACCAATAATAAACCACATAAAGGGAATAAATACCACCACACACTGATGATATATTTTCACTGCACAGTGTCTGGATATATGGATATAACTGCATCCTGTAACTGAACAAAATCAACTATACCAAGACCAATATACTACTAATACAGGACCACAAATTACTACCAAATAGTAACTGAATAATAGCAGAATACTGATGATTATGAAAAACCACAGTACTAACATTAACCCCTTCCCGACATGCCCCGTACTAGTATGGTGCATGTAGTGTCTCCCCCTTTGATGTGGGCTCCGGCAGTGAGCCCACATCAAAGTCGCGAAATGTCAGCTGTTTTGTACAGCTGACATGTACGCGCAATAGCGGCGGTTGAAATCACAATTCACCCGCCGTTATTAACCTGTTAAATGCCGCTGTCAAATGCTGACAGCGGCATTTAACCGGCGCTTCAGGCCGCGCGGCCGGAGATGAGCGCATCGCTGACCCCCGTCACATGATGAGAGGTCGGCATGATGCATCAGGATGGTAACCATAGAGGTCCTTGAGACCTCTATGGTTACTGATGCCGGCCTTCTGTGAGCGCCCCCCTGTGGTCGGCGCTCATAGCAAAAAAAACACCATTGGAGGAAAACCTCCACTAAACTCAAAAAAAACACCAGAACACAGGCATGCTTACCTGTTCAAGGCCTCCAACAATTGCACTACCCAGGGTGCACCAGGCCCAAGTAAAGATAGCAAACAACACAGGTGCAAATAATACCGATGCAGCCAACCTACAATCAGGAATTGGCTGCTTGGAGCACCCATGCAAAAAAATAGTCTGTATGTGGCATGTTCACACAGGACTGCAAAGTATATGGCGCTCATAGCAAGCCTGCATTTCAGCTACATAGCAGCGATCTGAAAAGAAATACATGTAGTATTTTGTATGACTGCCATGATTTTTAAAGACAACACCAAGTCTTCTAGGTTTGGAATGATCTAGTTGGCGATATAGTGCAACTTCTTTTTCCATTCTTCAAGAATGACCTCTTTTAGAGCCTGGATGCTGGATGGAGACAAAGATGCTCAACTTGGCTCTTCAGAATTGCTCATAGGTCTTCGATTGAGAACAGATCATAAGATATACTTAGCCACTGGTTCACTTTCACTCTGTTCTTTGTCCGAAATGTAACAGTGGTCTTAGATGTGTGTTGTGGATCATTGTCATGTTGGAAAACTGCATCTTCTCTTTCAATATAGAGCAGTACATCTGTCAAATTAATGATACCAACAATGAAATGTAACTCCCGGACAGCAGCAGCACTCATGCAGACTCACATAATAAAACTGCCACCACTATGTTTCATTGTAGGCAACATGCATTTTTCTTTGTATGCCTCTCCTTTGGGATGCCATACAGTTTTGAAGCCATTAGTTCCAAAAACATTTATCTTGGTCTCATCACTCCAGAATATAGAGCCCTAGTAATTGCCGAGGATGACAATGAGGAAATCACGCAGATCCCACTGCTGCAATTGGTTTGTCAGAGAGACGTAACTCTGCTGCCTCCAAACATGAGGGCAATTGTGCAAATGATTGATGAATGATGGATGATGGACAAGAGTGCAGCTACTTCCACTACTAGGCTGGTTATTGAGGAACTCAAGGTGAGCATATGGAATATATATACCTTCAAGTCCAACATATGGAATATATATATATATATATATATATATATATATATATATATATATATATATATATATATATATATATGCAGAAAATAGAAAGAATGGATAGCACTCACCGATCCTTAAAAATCTTGCTTTATTTCAACGTTTAAAACATCATGGCCAGGAGAACAGATGAAGGAGTGTGTGAGTCAGTGCTGACGACGGCCATTTCGCGCTCAGCAGCGCTTCTACGGGATTGACCAGTCCAACTAGACACCTGTTACAGGTAGTGTATGGCTTCAGGGGTGCAATCTACAGAACAAAAGGAACGGAGCTATTAAATTTTATATATTTAATCTGGAAATGTAGGTAGTGTTTATAAAAAAAAATACACAAAGATGTTAAAAAATGAGAACAAAACAATACTGTATATACAATCACACGGAGCAAAAGGGATAACAAAAGAAAAAGTACTAAACCTGTGTAACGGAAATGGCTCAGAGCTAGCAAAGGGAAGTACTCCTTAGGAAAAAGGACAGAACCCACAACAAGCTGTACCTTCCAGGACTGACAAAATGCAAAAACCCAAATCCTTCCACGACTGACAAAATGCAAAAACCCAAATTCTGCTTTTTATTAAATCAAGGTTATAGAGGGATTTTTGGTTCTTACCGTAAAATCTCTTTCTTGGAGCCTTCATTGGGGGACACAGGTAACCATGGGTGTATGCTGTTGTCACTAGGAGGCTGACACTATGCAAATAAAGAAGAAGTAACTCCTCCCCGGCAGTATACACCCTCCGACAGGCACCAGGCAACTCAGTTGGTGCAAAAGCAGTAGTAGGAACCGGTAATATAAAACTCAACCTATGTACCAAGCCACAACAACGGCACGTTAGCCAACACGGTACAACTTCAAGGGAGGGTGCTGTGTCCCCCAATGAAGGCTCCAAGAAAGAGATTTTACGGTAAGAACCAAAAATCCCTCTTTCTTTCTCGCTTCATTGGGGGACACAGGTAACCATGGGACATCCAAAAGCAGTCCCTAGGGCGGGTATTCTGCAGAAAAAGAGGAGTCAGGTTGGCCGGTGAGAAACCGCCGCCTGCAGTATCCTCCTACCCAGGCTCGCGTCCGCGGAAGCCTGAGTATGCACCCCGTAGAATTTGACAAAGGTGTGCATGGAAGACCACGTAGCGGCCTTGCAAACCTGCGAGGCCGAAGCTTGGTGACGAACTGCCCAGGAAGCTCCCACTGCCCGGGTAGAGTGAGCCTTCACCCCCGAAGGAGGCTGTTTGTCTTGGACGCGGTATGCCTCCAAAACCGCCGAACGGATCCAACGAGCAATCGTGGACTTGGAGGCAGGAAGACCCTTTCGACGCCCACCCGAGACGACGAACAGAGGATCGGCCTGACGAAAAGAGGCAGTTCTGGCGATGTAAATCCGGATAGCCCTGACCACATCCAGCTTGTGAAGGGATTTCTCCAATGGATGAACCGGGGAAGGGCAAAAGGACGGGAGGACAATGTCCTCGTTGATATGAAAAGATGAGACAACTTTCGGTAAGAAGGAAGGAACCGGACGAAGAACCGCCTTGTCTTGATGCAGGACCAGAAAGGGAGAACGGCAGGATAAAGCCGCCAGCTCTGAAACCCGTCTAATGGAGGTGATGGCGATCAAAAAGGCTACCTTCCAGGATAGAAGCGAGGAGACATTCTGAAGCGGTTCAAAGGGCGGCCGCTGCAGGGCATCTAAGACGAGGTTGAGATCCCAAGGCTCAACAGGAGACCGGTAAGGGGGAGCTATATGAGCTACCCCCTGGATGAAGGTCCTCACCTGAGGCAGGGAAGCCAGGTCTCTTTGAAAAAGAATTGATAGAGCGGAGATCTGACCCTTCAAGGTGCTAAGGGAAAGACCCGAATCTAGGCCCGTTTGAAGAAAGCTGAGAAGGGAAGGAAGGGAAAAGGTCATAGGAAACAGATTGTTATCCTGACACCACCGGAAAAAGGCCTTCCAACATCTGTGGTAGACACGCGATGAGGCCGGTTTCCTCGCTCTTATCATAGTCTGGATGACGCTATGAGAAAAACCCGCGTTCTTCAGGACCGCGGCCTCAACGGCCATACCGTTAAATTCAGCGACCGAGAATTCGGGTGGGAGAGAGGCCCCTGTGAAAGAAGGTCCGGAAGATCCGGAAGTCTCCACGGAACATCCGATAACATGTTTATCAGCTCTTCATACCAGGCTCTGCGAGGCCAATCTGGAGCTACCAAGAGTACGGGGACCCCTTCCGACTTGATCTTCTTTACGACCTTTGGAATCAGAGGGAGAGGCGGGAACAGATAGGGCATCCGGAACTGGGCCCAAGAGATCACGAGAGCGTCGCATCCGACGGCCATCGGGTCCCGAGACCTGGCGACGTACTGGGGAACTTTGTGGTTTGCCCGGGAGGCCATCAAGTCGACGTCTGGAACGCCCCACCGCTGGCAAATCTGGCTGAAGATTGCTGGAAGAAGAGACCACTCGCCCGCCATGATGCCCTGGCGACTTAGAAAGTCGGCCTCCCAATTGTCCACACCTGGGATGTGGACGGCTGACAGAGAGGGAACATGACCCTCCGCCCAGCGGAAAATTTTTGCTACTTCCGCCATGACTTGACTGCTGCGAGTCCCCCCTTGGTGATTTATGTATGCCACGGCTGTGGCGTTGTCCGACTGAATGCGGACCGGCTTTCCCGAAAGGAGGGACTCCCAGCGGATGAGGGCTAGGAAGATGGCTCTGATTTCCAAGAGGTTGATCGGGAGGCACGCCTCTCGAGCAGTCCAGCGGCCCTGGGCTGTGAGGTGGAGAAAGACCGCTCCCCAACCTTGGAGACTGGCGTCGGTGGTAATCACCTGCCAGTGGGGGGGTAAAAATGACCTCCCGCGCAGAATGGAGGTGGACAGCGTCCACCAAGAGAGAGACTGTCTCGCCCTGGGGGAGAGGCGAAACGGACGGTCCAGGGAAAGCGGGTTCCTGTCCCAGGCAGACAGAAGAGCCAGCTGGAGGGGACGAGAGTGGAACTGAGCATAGGGGACCGCTTCGATAGAAGCGACCATTCTCCCCAGAACTCTCATGGCTAGACGAAGGGACAAAGGACTCGGACCCTTTAGCGCTCTGACACCCCGACGAAGAGAAAGAAACTTCTCCTTGGGAAGGAAGACCTGAGCCCGAAAGGTATTGAATTCCATGCCTAGGAACTCCAGCCGCTGGGTTGGAATCAAGGAAGACTTCTGGTAGTTGATCAACCAGCCTAGGCGAACTAAGGTGTCCAGAGTAAGATGGAGGCTCTGGCTGCAATCCCCCTGGGATGAGCCCTTGATCAATAGGTCGTTGAGGTATGGGATTACCAGAATCCCTTTTGAACGCAGGATGGCCATGACAGCTGCCATGACCTTCGTAAAGACCCTGGGAGCAGATGCCAGCCCGAAGGGGAGGGCAGTGAACTGGTAATGATGCTCCCTGATCGCGAATCGGAGGAACCTCTGATGCTGCACGCAAATAGGAATGTGAAGGTACGCATCCCGAATGTCCACTGAGCACAGAAACTCTCCTGGCTCCATGGACACGATCACCGAGCGCAGAGATTCCATTTTGAAGTGTTGAATCCGAAGGTGGCGGTTCCATCGTTTGAGATCCAGAATCGGACGGAGAGAGCCGTCCTTTTTTGGAACCACGAACAGGTTTGAATAAAACCCGGAAAACCGCTGGCGCAAAGGCACCGGCACTACGACTCCCGAGGCGAGGAGCGAATCGACGGCCCGGAGAAGCCCTGGGAGATGAGAGGGCTGTTTGGGAGGACGAGAGAGCATGAAACGTCTTCCTGGGGGCGAAGAAAACTCTATTTTGTAGCCTGACGTGACGATCTCCCTGACCCATGCGTCGTCGACTACTGAAAGCCAAACCTCTGAGAATAGAAGCAGGCGGCCTCCCACCCTGGAAGGAGTTCCAGGTGGGGGCGACCCGTCATTTATTAGAAAACCTGTGGCCCCGAGATCCCGATGGTTTTGTGGGGTGGCTCTTGGCTCTCCAGCGTGGCGGAGGCCTGAAAGAAGGTTTTCTTCGGTCCCCTTGTGAGGAGGAATGGTCCTGGACGGGGTTTCCCGAAGAGGCAAAAGACCGAAAGGGACGAAAGGACTGGGGACCCCTCCTGTTGAAGGGATGTTTAGGCTTGGACTGGGGTAAGGAGGTACTCTTACCACCAGTAGCGTCCGAGATCATTTGATCTAACTGCGAGACGAAGAGTCTGGAGCCCTGGAAGGGCTGACCAGTGAGCGATTTCTTAGATGCGGGGTCAGCGTTCCACGCCTTTAACCAAAGAATCCGGCGAATGGCGACAATGTTGCCATTAGCCCTGGTAGAGCAGGCCGCTGCATCAAGGGAGGCATTCATCAGGTATTTTCCTGCCAGTGAAATCTGATCCGCTAATTCAGACAGTTCTTCAGCAGGAGCAGAGGCCGAAATGCCCCTGCGCAGGGTCTTGGCCCAGGCTGATACAGCCTTGTCTACCCATGATGAGGCGAAAATAGGGCAATGGGAGGCTCCGGAGGCCTCAAATGCTGATTTTGCTAGCGCCTCGATTTGTCTGTCCGAGGGGTCCTTAAGGGAAGCCGCGTCCGGAATAGACAGAACTGTCTGTGAGGATAGCCTGGACACAGGTGGATCGACCTTAGGAGACTCGGACCACTTGGAGACCAGGTCGGAGTGAAAAGGGTATAACACATCAAGCAGTTTCCTACCTGGGAAACGCTTGCCAGGGTTTTCCCAGTGAGTGGCGGTAGTGTTGTCAAACTCCTTGTGATTAGGGAAAACCCTAGAGGGACGTTTAATCCGTTTAAAAGCAATGGAGACGTCCTGAGAGCTTGCCTCATCCTCCTTAAGATCAAGCGTCTGAATGATAGCTGAAATAAGGCTATCAACCATGTCTTGTGTTCCGGAAGTCTGATCTGCATCCGAGTCAGATTCCGACTGAGAAGTTACGTCAGACCCGAGGTCCGCCTGTGAGGAAGGGGAACGGGCAGATAGGGGAATCCCGATGTGGTCCGGTGAACTGGAGAAGGATCTAGATGAGGTCCGTTTTCTGTCTCTTTTGTCCGGTCTGCCTCTGTGAGAGTCTAGGACAGGTGCGGGTGAATCGCCGTGAGAGGCGTTTGTGGCACTGGTGGCATTAGAGAGAAGCGGGATGCGTTCCAGTGCCTGGACCAGGGACTGAGAAACCTTAGTCAGGTCGGACACAGATTGAGACATAGCAACAGCCCACTCCGGGGGAGGGGGGTACACTCATCCCGGGACCCTGAAGATTCCAGGGGAGCTGACATGGTGGGAGGAATGCAGGACGGGCAGAAAGGAGATGGCTGACCTGAAACCCACTTTTTCTTACAGTGAGCGCAGGCGTAATGGATGGCCGTAGGGGCAAAGGCCGGGGTGGGGTCGGACATAGGTGGATATTACCTTGTCCCCAGAGAATACTGCCAGGTGGAGTAGGAGGTAGCGCTGAGCCTGGTGAAAGACAGCGGTAACCGCAGGTGCCTGTGTTCCCCCGAGAAATCCTGTGTCCTACGCGATGAGCAGATGCTGACACGCTGACAGGAAGCAGGAAGCAGGAGAAAAGAGCGCGGAGAAAGTGCGACGCTGTGGGCGTGCACAGGACCGAAGGGGGGAAAGAAAGGAACGCCCCCTGTAAAACTGAAAGCAATCCGGCCGCTATGCCGTCGACCGCCACAAGAGGGCGCTCAAGCGGCAAGAAAGGGAAAAGCCGTTAGACGCTGCACATCCCAGCCACAGTAATTCCGGCCACCACCAGAGGGCGCTCAAGCGCTAAGAAAGGGAAAAAATAAACTGTGAGGCAGAGAGAAATGGCGGGCGAACGGGCCTGCAAGTTTGAATAAGGAGGGGGAAAAGATGCCAGCCTTTCTGCTCCCATTCTATGCAGCCCACTTCCCTGTCAGATGCACCCCTATGGTAAGAGGGGATCACCGCTGGGCAGGGTATTGGTGGGGGTGAGGGGGATTTTGTTGATTGAAGATTCCCTACCTGCAGATGAGGAAGCATCAGGATCCCTGGTAGATAGAGGGTCCTGGAAGTAGTCCTCCTTCCCGCGCCACGACTCTCCGGCGCAGAAGACGTGACCGCCGTCTTCCTCTCAGCCCGCTCCGAGGAGAGGGATGAGGAGGGGTAACGGGCAGGACTGGCCACCGAAGAAAGGGTCACCCTGAACACCCGAATGGGTGACAGGGGACAAAGTCCTGCCCAGCGGGTCCGAGAGGGTGCGATGTGGGTGATACCACACTGCTCTCTCGGTCGCTCAAAGTGGGGAAGACAGGGTGAGAAAACTGCACCCTGTTACCCTGAAGAAAGTATCTGAAAAAGAAAGGGGAAATGATTAAAAAACAAACAACAAATCCCTGTAAAAGAAATGCGGATCTGGTGTTAGATCCAGGTCCGCCTCCTACAGACACTAAGCAAAAACTGAGTTGCCTGGTGCCTGTCGGAGGGTGTATACTGCCGGGGAGGAGTTACTTCTTCTTTATTTGCATAGTGTCAGCCTCCTAGTGACAACAGCATACACCCATGGTTACCTGTGTCCCCCAATGAAGCGAGAAAGAAATCCATATACCTTCACTTGGTGAGTTTATATGGAGGGCTGGTTGTGGGACGTGCTAGGCCTTTAGAGCATTATGAGATTCCCAAATTTCATGATATATTTGCCCCTGGAGGTCATAGATGGTAGATATTGTTGTCAATTGGCCTTATGTACCTGTTTGCCTTGTTTTTTGCTCATGTTTAGTTGTATTTGTCTATATTTGCCCCCTTTTCACACGTAAAGCGCCATGGAATAAATGGCACTATAAAAATCTACAATAATAATAATAATAGCATCATTCATCATCCCAAAATTAGGTTTGAGGTGATAGAATGGCCTTACAGTAATGCAAGTCCCTTTGCTACGATGCCAAAAACATGCCTCTCATAACTATCAGATCAATGCAAACCCCAATATTAATCACTGACTACTGGCTCTAGAGTGTCTCAGACAAGCCCTTTAAACAAGAAAGCTCTTACATTGGAAATGTACTTTTCTGCCTCTGAATACACAAATCCCAGACTTGATGTCTGACTCTCAGGACAGATCTCATGTTGTAATTACCTGGTCACTGCAGGAGGTCCCTACTTCAATGGAGATTAAAGTGAACTTTCAGCTCTTTCTCACTTCCATAGTTACAATTAGTCCCATATGTTCAATATGAGCTCCTACTTCAGTGGAGGTTGAAGTGTCAGCTTTTTCTCACTTTCTAGTTATAATTAAAGGGAACCTGTCAAACCCAAAATCGATGGTGAGGTAAGCTCACCGTCATCAGGGGCTTATCTACAGCATTCTGTAATGCTGTGGATAAGCCCCCGATGTTACCTAAAAGAGGAGAAAAAGACGTTAGATTATACTCACCCAGGGGCGGTCCCGCTGCGGTCTGAGTCCGATGGGTGTCTCAGGTCCGGTCCGGAGCCTCCCATCTTCATTCCATGACGTCCTCTTCTGGTCTTCATGCCGCGGCTGCAGCGCAGGCGTACTTTGTCTGCCCTGTTGAGGGCAGAGCAAAGTACTGCAGTGCGCAGGCGCCGGGCCTCTCTGACCTGCGCGCCACCTTCTCTTCCTTCATTAGCATCCCCGGTGCCTGCGCTGTTATTTTCTTTTTTTGGGCATGCGTAGTTGCGCTGCCTTTTGAACTTACAGCGCAGGCGCCGGGGACGCTAATGAAGGAAGAGGAGGCGGCACCCGGCACGCAGAGGCCATGAGTGATGCCTGTGAGGCGTCTGGATTAGGGGGGAAAGACCTGCCCCCCTGGCGATTTCACAGTATGAGGGACAAATTTCAAAAGCGATTATTGCAGCAGTGCCAGGGACCCGAACTAAAAGAGCCACCTTGTCAGAATGCAGTATTAGTGCTGCACAAGGTGGCTCTTTTGGTTACAAACGCCTGGGGGGGTGACAGGTCCCCTTTAACTTTTGAATTTTTGAATGCATTCTTAATTTGCAGCATTTTTTCTACATATGCGCTAAACTTTTGAACAGTACTATATAAATGTATTATAGGATTTATTTCTGTGTGCTAATCCCAGACAGTAAGAATGTTGCTTTAATTGTATTAAAATATGAGAAATACTTTAAATTTCATTCAACGATTTGGCTAAAATTTGCAAACAATGCACAAAGCACTTCATTTATCAGACCCAAAGTCTATAAAGTGATTTACTAAATCAAGCAGAACAGCAAAACCAACCCAAATTGTAGGAGCGCGGAACAGTACAGAATCTGAAAGTAGGCTTTATCAAAAGAATAATAATAGAGAAACAGTAAAGACAATATAATACTCATGCAAAATCACATTCAACATAACCAATTATCTGCAGAATATATTAACAACAGTGGCTTTCAGAAATGGTGTGCTGTCTGCAATTACATATTAAGGCCAATTGGGCCTGAATAACTGGAAAAGGGTTTTAATAATGTAATATATTGGGACATTGACAGTCTGTGATAAGCAATTACTAGAACTTTCATTTATACACTATAAAGTTCTATAGGGTTTATTTTTTTATTCTGTTGAATACATTTACATTTTCCGATTAGCACCGATTGAAGACACTGGCTTTCATTGAAGTTTATGGATTTGACTTAAACCATATGAAACCAATATTATCAGTGATGGATGTCCTGTAAATCACATTGCATGAACACTTTTCTTGCAGCTGAAATGATACCCAATAAACATATGGCTGAGAAAGACATTGCAGGCAGCGACATAGTCAGATATTCTGCACCTGGCAGTCACTACCTGTTGGATTTCATTTTAAACTTTAAAGCAACAGGCTAGCTCACACCTCAACATTATTTGCTAATTTACATGTCATTATATTAAATACTTTATCTACATCTCCAACTTTATAAAAGAATGCTAACATTTGGATATGGCTAGCAATATTTTTTTTACATACTAGACAACATCTGCAAGGAGTTTGTATGTTCTCCCCGTGTTTGCGTGGGTTTCCTCCGGGTACTCCGGTTTCCTCCCACATTCCAAAGACATACTGATAGGGAATTTAGATTGTGGCGGCCATTTTCCTGAAGCCAAGATCTAAATCTGCGAACTCGGCTTCAGGAAAATGGCCACCGCGATCTCCATCTGTGCATGCTTACCGGGCTGCTGCATCACCTCACCGGTGAAAGGGACCCCGCTCACTGCGCCTCCTCATCCCCGCACCTTTGCCGCCACACCTCTGCTGCCACACCTCTGCCGCCGCACCTCTGCCACCGCACCTCTGCCGCCACGGTAAGCCTGCATTGTGACCATTAGACGCACCCCCCATTTTCCCACCTTTTTGGGGGGGGGAAAAAATGCGTCTTGTAGTCCGAAAAATACGGTAATTTCTGTACTTAATATTCCCTATTCTGGTATATATGGTCCCCTTATCCCCATTCTGATACACATGGCCCCAAATCCCAGTCCTGGTATGATTGGCCCCATCCTTATCCTGGTATGATTGGCCCCATCACGGTCCCAGTTTGATTGGTCCATCGTTATTCTGCTATGATAGTCCTCATAAATGGCCCATCCTGTTAATTGTATGATTGGTCCCATCCTTTTTCTTATATAAATGGCCCCATCCTGTTCCTGGTATGATTGGTCCCATCCTTTTTTTTTTATAATTGGCCCCATCCCGTTCCAGGTATGCATGGCCCCATCAGAAAAAAATTACACTTATCTTCCTCCGTTCCCTTTCAGTCGCAGTGTCCTGCTGCGGAGCCAGCAGCTGCTTAATGCTTGTAAGCAGCTCATGGCAGGGACGTCATGCGCTGCTCACAAGCAGAGCACAGCTGCTGGAATACTCACCGGGACCATTCATCGCAGAGATCAGTGAGTATTCACTCCTCTTCAGTAGCGCGCAGTGTCAGCCAGCGGCTTCCTGCTGCTGCGGTGATCACGTGTGCTGATACTTAATAGAAATGAAAATTCAGAATATTAATTTCTCTTAAGTATTGGCTCATGTGACAGCTGGCAGCAACAGGAAGGCCCTGGCTGACACTGTGCTCTACTTAAGAGGAATGGATACTTACCGATCTCTGCGATTTTTTTTTTAATCTTTTTTGATGGGACCAATCATACCAGCAACAGGATGGGGCAATTCATACCAGGATGCCATAAATAAATGCATATTCATTGCCCTTCACGCCCATGGGCGTGGAATACAGTGCATATTCATTTCTCTTTAGCAGCGGGCACAGGAGTTAGCTCCAGCCTCCTGTGACCCAATGGTCCGCCAAAACCACTCCCCCACCTCCCTACCACAGATAGAGCCCATACATCCGGACTATAAAAAGCACCCCCCATTTTCCTCCACATTTTAGGAGGAACAATGTGTGTCTTATAGTCCAAAAAATGAGGTAATCAGTGTTGAGAATAGGTATTCACAGGGCCGGCGTTAGCACCGGGCGCACCCGGGCAAGTGCCAGGGCCCTGAGTAGGCGAGGGGCACTCGCCATTGGGGACATCTATGCGCTATGGGGTCCTAGTGCCTGTGCCAGGGCCGACGCTCGCGAGAGGGGCTCCCCGCTTGCTCCAGGCCCCAGCACTTGTGATACTCACCTCTCACTCTTCCAGCACTGTGGCGTCTTCCGCCTCCTCTGACTGTGACGTTCAGGTCAGAGAGCGCGATGATGTAACTAGTGTGCGCTCTCTGCAATAACAGTCACAGTGCAGAGAGCTGGAAGACGCAGACGCTGAGGACTCTGGAGCAGAGCAGCGGCCAGCGAGGAGAGGTGAGTGTTTCATTTTTTTTTTAATGTTTGGAGCATCTAATGAGGCCAATTACATATGGAGCATTATATGGGGCCCATTCTGTTTGAAGCAATATATGGGACCCATCATATACTGGAGCATTATATGGTGCCCATCATACACTGTATGGAGCATTATATGGAGCCTATTCTGTATGTACCACTATGTGGTGCCCATAATACTGTATGGAAGACTATACTGTCCGTTTTCTGAGCTATTGTAGATATCACTCATTTAATGTAAGAAGTTAAATCTTTGGCATTGTACTATACCTGTATTTCTTAATTGTGCATCATGAATTGTGGTATGTGTTAAAGGGGCCCACTGAGACTCTTTCGCCCGGGGCCCACAAAAACCTAGAGCCGGCCCTGAGTATTTAGCATATACTCTGAACAAAAGAAATGCTGACAGTTTTATAGTAGAAGAAAAACATTGTAATACGTTTGCAACAGCATCACAGCTTATTAGAAATGATGTGAGGACAATGTGAAAGGCGTCAAAAAAGTCAATTTCTCCGGGCCCACCAAGCAACCCCCCTGCCATGATGTCAATTGCTGCCAGAAGTGAAATGTATTTGTCTGAAAATTGATGTAATTTATCTTTATTGTGTGTGAATATCATTTCTAAAAATAGATAAATAGAAAAGCATTTTATAATATTTATTTTGACATTTTTGTAAATAGAACTGAATCCGATTTTTTCCATATATTTCATTGAGTATACTTGGCATTCATACCCCCAGAGACCTGACAGTTCTCTTGACAGAATAGCAAAAGGCTTAACAATGTGAAGTACTTCGTGAGCAGAGGTGATTGAGGCGGATATTTGTGGTATGGAAATGGAATATAAAATAAGCAGAATAACTTTAGATTAAATTAAATGTCATTTCAACGCACACATTTGGGTTCTTAAAACAAAGCCATAGGCACTCATCCTTTGGTTAATTATTTTACACGATGTAATTTGTGTATTACATTTTACTGAATTATTGGTTTATTAACCATCTGAATTAAGAGTGACTACTGTTGTTGGCATTTTTTGATCATTTTTTTACAATAGGTATGTAATAGAGCACCTTCTGTTTGCATCTTGACATGATTAACAATGGATCTAAAACGATACATGAAAGTATTAAGTTGGAGGCCTCAGTATAAAATGGTTAAAGAAAGTTTAATACTAATAAAAATACATTATTGTGTATTCATGAAGGAAAAAAATAAATCACCATAACATTCCAGTGAAATACTTGATAATACCATGTGAAAGGTTCCATGGATATTAGCTGAAAGCCAACTGAGCTGTTGCAACCAATGCCAGGCAGCTGCTGCCAAGGAAAATTTGAATACATAATTTAACAAAATGCCAAAGATGCACATGATTTAGATAAAATGTCAATATTGTTTTAGCTTGGAAAAATGATGCATTAAAGCTGACAGTAAAAATAATTAATAAACATGTGAAAGGTGAATGCAGGGATATATAGAGATAGGTCAGTGATTCAGGGATTTATTCAGATCACCATATTTGAAGGAATTTTTTTTGTCTTTCTTTCAATTAACTGTTTCACATGTGCATGTTTTTACTGAGAATAATTTATCTCAGGCCTCATGCACTAAACAGAGTCACGTATATCCCTAATGCAGGATCTAATGGAGCACATCGTGTTTTATTTCTTTATGCTGCATTCATACAAAGCCATCCACAACCTG
Organism: Ranitomeya variabilis; assembly: GCF_051348905.1. Classification (NCBI taxonomy): domain Eukaryota; kingdom Metazoa; phylum Chordata; class Amphibia; order Anura; family Dendrobatidae; genus Ranitomeya; species Ranitomeya variabilis. Next base: position 113,804,205 of record NC_135235.1, on the reverse strand, counting down.
TCTCCTCCATACATCTGTGACCTCGTCTCCTGGTACTTTCCTTCGATCCTCACAAGATCTCCTTTTCTACTACATCTTATTTCCTCTCCCCACAATCGCAAACAAGATTTCTCCTGCACTTTCCCCCTACTCTGGAACTCTCTACCACAACATATCAGACTCTCTCCTACCATCGAAACCTTCAAAAAGAACCTGAAGACCTACCTCTTCCGACAAGCCTACAACCTGCAGTAACCACCGATCGACCAGCTCTGCCCTCACCTACTGCATCCTCACCCATCCCTTGTAGATTGTGAACCCTCGTGAGCAGGGTCCTCTCTCCTCCTGTACCTGTCGTGACTTTTATCGTTTAAGATTACTGTACTCGTTTTTATTATGTATACCCTTATTCACAAGTAAAGCGCCATGGAATAAATGGCGCTATAATAATAATAAATAATAATAATTCGGTACAAAATATCCTAATTAGTGTTGAGCGATACCGTCCGATACTTGAAAGTATCGGTATCGGAAAGTATCGGCCGATACCGGCAAAGTATCGGATCTAATCCGATACCGATACCCGATACCAATACAAGTCAATGGGACTCATGTATCGGACGGTATTCCTGATGGTTCCCAGGGTCTGAAGGAGAGGAAACTCTCCTTCAGGCCCTGGGAACCATATAAATGTGTAAAAGAAAGAATTAAAATAAAAAATATCGCTATACTCACCTCTCCGACGCAGCCGGGACTTCAGCGAGGGAACCGGCAGCGTTGTTTGTTTAAAATTCGCGCTATTACTTGGTTACGTGAATTCCCGGCTTGTGATTGGTCAGGTCGGCCATGTTGCCGGGACGCGGACCAATCACAGCAAGCCGTGACGAAATTACGTCACGGCTTGCTGTGATTGGTCCGCGTCCCGGCAATATGGCCGCCCTGACCAATCACAAGCCGTGACGTCACGGGAGGCTGGACACGCGCTCATTTTAAAATGGGCGCGTGTCCAGCCTCCCGTGACGTCACGGCTTGTGATTGGTTGCGCCGCGGTCAACCAATCACAAGCCGGGAGGCTGGACGCGCTCATTTTAAAATGGGCGCGTGTCCAGCCTCCCGTGACGTCACGGCTTGTGATTGGTCAGGGCGGCCATATTGCCGGGACGCGGACCAATCACAGCAAGCCGTGACGTAATTTTGTCACGGCTTGCTGTGATTGGTCCGCGTCCCGGCAACATGGCCGACCTGACCAATCACAAGCCGGGAATTCACGTAACCAAGTAATAGCGCGAATTTTAAACAAACAACGCTGCCGGTTCCCTCGCTGAAGTCCCGGCTGCGTCGGAGAGGTGAGTATAGCGATATTTTTTATTTTAATTCTCTCTTTTACACATTTTAACATTAATGTTGTTGCGATACCCGATACCCGATACCACAAGAGTATCGGAATCCCGGTATCGGAATTCCGATACAGCAAGTATCGGCCGATACCCGATACTTGCAGCATCGGAATGCTCAACACTAATCCTAATACATCTTTATAACTCCACTGCTGAAAGGGGACATGATATGGCCATGTGCATGAGATATTTTTCCCACAGCACTTAGGCATTATTACATTTGTTACCCTATATAAAAGTGATGTTTGTATGAGTATCACTAAACTCTTAATCAAGGGTATGATCTACAAGACTAAAGTAATGACACTCTTCTGACCCTTTGTGCTAGATGAGGATGGTTCAGCCAATCTATGCATCTTGGGAAATGGGGGTTAAGAAAGAAAGTTAATAGCTAGGTTTGAGCAACTAAACAAACCTTAAAGATAAGAATGACTTTTTTCCCAGATTGCTTTACTTATTATTTTACATTTTCTAGAACACTAGCTCTATAGAATTTCAGACAGGTCTTTATAGCCGATGCCATCCCGCAGAAGAGACCTATTACAGATATATGTATATTTTTTTTTTATCCGGTCTTTTAGCATTATTTATCTTTTGGTATTCTGTTCATTGGCGATCATTATAACATTTCCTTTATTACATATTGGACAAACACTTTACTATAAAAAATGTATTTTGGTTTCCATTTTTTGGTATTGTTTATGCACATCAGTACGCAATCGTATATTTACTCTAATATTCTCTACTGTGATATATACTTTACATGTTTTGGATTATGAATATTCTCTTTGCTTTAGTTGATGCCGCCAAATTATAACCTGACCCATTTTTAATATTCTGTCTTGAATGTAATATAAAAAATTTTTTTATTGCAATAAAGTGTTTTGCCCATTTTTTTGTAAATATTCTTCATTTTTTGCCCAAGACAGAAGACATTTTTCTTAAATAGTACCACTTTTAATTATGTAAAAAATGCATTTCAAGCCTTTTTAATTTTTTTTTCACTCTCTCCATTTATGTTCATGTAATTTTTCCATATTTACGAGAGTGAAGCAATATATGAAAGCATTTCAAATAAGAATCCTTTCCTGATCTTGGCAGAGTACGGCTGGAAATAAGTTATCTTGGCACTTGCCACAAGTCTAATTGTATTTACAATTTGATAACTATTTTTTCAAAGTCTGTTTCCATTATACTAAATGGAGGCCCGATGCTATCGCATCGGGAGGACGGTAATGTCGTGATGGGGGCAGGCTTTGCAGTGTTGAGAATCTCTCCCCCACATGTGCTCACCCACCTATCCACTCTCTCTTTCCCCATGTACTGACTTCTCCCATCTGTGGTCTCTTCTTTGACCTGTCTACCCCATGCGCTATTCCCCTTGTCTCTCTCCTTCCTGTGCTGTGTTCTCCCCTCATGTGCTGTCCCGTTTGAGCTGACTCCCCACTGTGCTCTGTCTCTCTCACCCCAGTGCACTTTCTCTCTCCCCATCTGCTGTATTCTCCTCTTATGTCATCTCTTCTTTGACCTGTGTACCCCATGTGCTCTCCCCTTTGTGTGCTCCCTGTCTCTCCACCCCTGTGCTGTCTTCTTCCCTCATGTGTTTTCTCATTTGAGCTGTCTCCCCCCGTGTGTCCTCTTTCCTATGTGCACTCACCCCTCCCCCTGTGGTAAAATAAAAGCAAAGTAGGTAAAGGTAACATTACAATACTGACATTACAGCAGGAGACCGCAGAGGATACATTTTGTGAGGAAAAATATTGTTTAAAAACAGTCAGTGAAATATTTTACCTGACAAAATGAATCCTCTGTGATCCCCTGTTGCAATGTCAGTATTGTCTTCTGCTTCCTCCCCTGCCCAGAAGACAATTTTTAAAATGAACTTTTGTTAGTGGGAAAACCCATTTAATGTGACCGGCTTCCTCTGCCTGTAGACACGTCGCACATCTGCCACCAGGATCTGCTGAATGATTCACTGTGCCTGTGCGGAATTCACGCAGGCGCAGTAAATCAGAGTGCCGCCATCTTTGTGCAGACAGATAGCAGCAGTCACATTAACACTGCACATGAGCTCCTCCTGTACAAAGATGGCAGCGGTCAGTGAATCATTTGGCTGATCCCGGCGGTGGCGTGTTTGCGACAGTGTTCCGCTGGTGGTACTGCGCAAGAGGCTGCGTATGGCATATACTGTGTGTGTGTGGTGCGTACAGCGTATACAGTGTGTGTGTGTGTGGTGTGACGGTGTTCCACTGGTGGTACCGCGCAAGAAGCTGGTACCTCTAGCAGTTTCCATATTGAGACACACATAACTTGGGTGTCCCAATATTGGCGGTCGGTGAACTTCTGCCACTTGGAATTCTGGGATCTTGACGGAACAGGATGTGAAGACATTACAAGGTAAGCATATATTAAGATAATATCATTTTGAAAGATTGTAAGCTCTTCACCAATCACAAATTTAGTTATTCAGCCCGTCAATAAAGAGCATGATGATCATTCTTCTATGCCAGTGATGTATTCCATTGAAAGTTGCAATCTCAGCAAGGAGCTACACTGTAAAACAGATTTAAAAATATTATAATAATAACAACAAGATTGAATCAGAATAAAATCATGTGGGAAGGATCAATTGTAAATTGCATGTTACAGTATAAAATAAATAATTATTTTTGACAATTGTTTGCCGTTGACATATTATGGGAAACAAAGATAATTAGGTTGAGGAGGAACAGAAAATGCAACTGACGGACGTCCTGTGGCCTTATTTGGTTGTATTCATTCTTAAAGACTTAAAGAGTAATTATAGTTTTAATTATAATATAATTGGTTTTAATTATTATTTTCATAAATTAATATTGCACATGAAAGTAAGATATTTTATAATATGTGTTGTTAGAGAAGACTGATTTATTCTTTTTCCTCCTGGACTGATCATTCATTTGGCAACTTCTCAATTCACAAGTATAATCTGTCTTCAGTGAATACAAATGTTCCCATTACTGAGAGAGATACTAATTGTGCACATACATTTCTATGGAGAACTGTAACTGTCGTTTCAGGAGAACTTGCAGCAGAATGACTGTCTGCCTCTACATGCTCTATCCTCCTCCTCCTCCTCCCACTCTCCATAGAATTTAATAAGCACCACCTATCATCTCCTATCTCAGTAATGCGAAAATCTGTCTTCAATAAAGACAGATTTTACCCTCGAATTTAGAGAGAAAAATTAAAATGGTTTGCAAGCTTTAGCCTACAAGTCTGCAGTCACTCTATGTGATTTGCATACATGATCATGTGATAACTAGATGGGCGCAGCCTCACTCTATGCATGTGTATGGAGCAAGGCTGGACACGTCTAGTCGGAATGTGGCCAGAAAATTGCAAATCACATACTTGCAGTCACGATTGTCCATGCCGTTACCATAGAATTTTCACATCACACAGTGCATGAAATGTTGTGAGGATTCACAAGTCTGCAGCCATGTAGAGTGACTGTAGACTTGAAGCCTAAGGCCGAACAGCCCCTTTAATCCAGTTGGAGAAAGAAGCAAACTTCTGTGATAAGATATGTTCAAAGTTGCTTATTTTCAGGTGTACTATTAATTTATGAATACAAATTAAAACGAGGTTTACCCTGTAAATATTATTCACATTTTGCTATAGCTTTGATTCTAATCATACTGTTTTGTGTTTTCATCTCTTGTACAATAGTGCTTTTTTGGTTACAATTTACAGTCAAACTCTATGGGTTTTCTGGTTTAGCAGCCATATTTTACTCAACTCCTTCTGCCCCCTCATCTTTTTAAAAAATTGCAAATATCAACATTTAAACTTGGAAACTTTTATACCATAAAAGCCTGGTTGCCACAAAAATGTAAAGTGATAGCACAGTCTCTGCATGGCTCAGACAGAGAACTATTGTTTCACCTCATTTTAGGTGCTCACTCATATGTTCGTAGATATTTGGGTCTTGAACTCTTTTTCTGGTCCTATGGTGTTACGGCTGGCAGAACGCACTGAGTAATGATATGAATTGTAATTGGTGCGTTCGCAGCCCGGGGTCCACCGTGCAGGAGAGAAGCCTGCTGCAATAGAAATGGCGGCCCTATATGGCAGTATAATGTCAAATTAGACGCGAGTTCCGTCACTCGGTCAGTATAGCACGACCCCTGTTGCTTCACAGGGTCGTGGAATAATAAGTGGGACTAAAGACCCTAACTAGGGTTGTGCCTGCTCTGGAACTCTTCTGTTCTAACCGCCCACATGAAGGAACCAGATGCTAGGCCAAGCGACTAATTGCCATCACTGACACTAGCTGCCTGCCTATAAGAATTCCCACGGCTAACGGACACTCTCCACGTGTAGCCTGAGTGGCAGAGTATGACTGGTGACAAGCAACAAAATACAAGTGATACTAGTGCATGGCCGCGCGGCCATGCAAACCTTTTATAGCTGCAGCAACTTCAGGACCTTCCTAGAGGACCAATGGGAGCTGCTACAGGACCCCCGACCTCCAATGAGAGGTCCTTTCTTGGGCATGCTCAGAAGGGAAAAAGCAGGACAGTCCCAGAGACGTCTGTTCGCCACAGACCAGTACTGGCTACAATGGCTGAGCCTGGAAGAGCAGCAGTAACCAAGCACAGAATATCAGCCTGAGCTAGACGCTGGGACCGACGTCTCCGCTGAGCAGACTCCACTGCGGCTGGAGGACAATGGGAGATCGCAGCAGAGGTGGTTCGAGATTCCCCCTGTGCAGCGGCGGGAACTCGATACCTAACATTACCCCCCCTCCTAGGACCCCCCTCCTTCGGCCTCGCTACACTCGAAGGCAGCAGTGAGCTGCGGAGCTCGAATGTGTTCAGCAGGCTCCCAGGACCTGTCCTCTGAACCATAACCTTTCCAGTCCACCAAATAAATTTTTTTGCCACATACCACCTTGCACCCTAAGATAGCGCTCACCTCATAATCGTCCGTAGGCGAACTTGATGTCCCGCAGATGACTCAGAAAGCCAGGACATGTGTACGGGCTTTAAGAGGGACACATGAAAGGTGTCGGTGATACCTAGGCGTGGAGGAAGGGCCAGACGGTAGACTACAGGGTTAACCTGTTCGAGGACCTTGAAGGGACCCAAGTAGCGAGGTGCAAACTTAGTGGACTCAACTTGCAACCTGATGTTACGGGCGGAGAGCCACACTAAATCGCCAGGAGCAAAGGTCGGAGCGGGGCGCCGGTGTGCATCGGCGAAGAAACTCATTCTCTCCTTGGAAGCCCGGATGGCATCCTGAGTACGATCCCAAATGTCCCCTGCCTCTACAGCCCAGTCTGCCACCCTGGAGTCGGCGGAAGACACGGGCATGGGCACAGGAACCCGCGGATGTTGACCGTAATTAAGGAGAAATAGGGTCTGACCAGTGGATTTGGCTACGGCATTGTTTAGCACAAATTCCGCGCATGGTAGCAAGGATGCCCAGTCATCCTGCCTGGCTGAAACAAAATGTTGAAGATATGTGACCAAGGTCTGGTTGGCCCTCTCTACCAACCCATTCGTCTCGGGATGATATGCATAAGAGAGATTCAACTCGATACTGAGTAGTCGACAAAGCTCTCTCCAGAACCGAGACTAAAACTGGGGAACCCGGTCACTGATAATCTTGTCTAGCATACCGTGTAGGCGGAAAATATGTTTTACAAACAATGTTGCCAAAGCCCGTGCAGAAGGTAGCCGTAGAAGAGGCACCAAGTGCACCATTTTAAAGAAATGGTCAGTGATTACCCAAATGATGGTGCAGCCACGAGACTTGGGTAAGCCCACCACAAAATCCATCCCGACCATCTGCCAGGACCTGTCTGCCACCGGTAGGGACAAAGTAATCCTGCTGGCCATTGTCGAGGAGACTTATTCGTAGCACAGGAAACACATGCCCGAATATAGTCCCTGACATCACGAGCCATATGCGGCCACCAGTATGTTCTTGCCAGCAGCTCAGACGTCCTCTTGGTCCCAAAATGTCCACCCACCCTACACGAATAAGCCCAAGAGAGAACCTCCGGTCGCAAATGTGATGGCACAAAAGTCTTGCCCAGGGGCACAGACTCAAGCGAGACCGGGGCCACAGTTCTCAGGCTCTCAGTGGGGAAAATAAGCCAAGGCTCCTCTTCCTCCTCCACAGATGACACAACAGAGCGAGAGAGCGTCGGCACGAATGTTCTTCTCCCCGGAGAGAAAATGGAGAGTGAAATGGAACCTGGAGAAGAACAGGGACCATCTGACCGCTGGGCTGTCTGTAAGTATACCAGATTTTTGTGGTCAGAAAAAACTTGGAAGGGAAAGCGAGCCCCTTCCAGAAGATGTCTCCATTCAGAGAAAGCCAATTTCATGGCTAGCAACTCCCTGTCCCCGATGGAATAATTCCTCTCCGCTTGTGTGAAGGTCTTGGAAAAGAAGAAGCAAGGATGCTTCCGACCTTGAGCATCCTTTTGGAAAAGGACTGCTCCAGCACCAACGGATGAGGCATCCACCTCCATTATAAACGGCTTATCAACATCGGGGCAATATAGAATGGGAGCGCTAGCAAAAGGAGATTTAATTGAAAGGAAGGCCTTGGAGGCCTCCTCCGACCACAATTTGGGATTTGCTCCCTTCTTGGTGAGAGCTACCAAGGGAGCTACTAAAGTTGAGAAATGCGGAATGAACTGGCAATAGTAGTTAATGAACTCCATAAAGCACTGCACCGCTTTCAGAGAGTGGGGTTCTTGCAAGTCCATCACAGCCTGTAGTTTGGCAGGATCCATAGCCAACCCCTGGGCGGAGATGATATAACCAAGGAAAGGCAAGGACTCCTGCTCAAACACACATTTCTCCAACTTAGCGTAGAGGAAGTTTGCCCGTAAGAGGTCGAAGACTTTGCAAACATCTCTCCGGTGAGAGTCAATATCTGGAGAGTAGGATGAGTATATCATCCAGATAGACTACAACTGAGGTGGAGAGCATATCCCGGAAGATATAATTTACAAAGTCTTGGAAAATGGCTGGGGCATTACAGAGGCCGAAGGGCATCACCAGATATTAATAGTGCCCATCCCTGGTGTTAAATGCCGTCTTCCATTCGTCACCCTCACGGATGCGAATCAGGTTGTAAGTACCCCGCAGATCTAATTTGGTGAATACCCTTGCTTTCCGTAGCCTATCGAAGAGCTCAGATATCAGAGGCAGAGGGTATTTATTCTTAACGATGATGGTGTTAAGACCCCTGTAATCTATGGATGGACGAAGTTCTCCGTTCTTCTTCTGCACGAAAAAGAACCCCGCCCCTGCAGGTGACACTGACTTCCTAATGAACCCTCTAGCCAAATTTTCCTGAATATATTGAGTCATAGACTCCGTCTCCGGGAGGGAGGGAGAGAAGATAGACTCGACCCCGGGGAGGCTCTGCTCCAGGCATGAGATCAATAGGACAGTCATAGGGACGGTGAGACGGAAGGGTCTCCGCAGCCTTCTTGGAGAACACATCCTCATAGGACCAATAGCACTTGGCGAGAGAAGTAAGATCTGCGGGTACTTCTGTAGTGGCAACCTGAATGCACTCCCTCATACATCTGCCCTTACAAGATTCACTCCAACCCAAAATTCTCCCGGAGGACCACTCTATATGAGGAGAGTGGAAACGTAACCAGGGTAACCCTAGTAGAATCTCATCTATTCCCTCGGGAATGACAAGCAGGGAGATAATCTCCTGATGGGAAGGAGACATAGATAACGTGAAAGGGATGGTCTGATGTGTAATTTGTGTGGGCAGTGTTGATCCATTTTCCACTCGAACAATCACTGGCTTGGCGAGCATCACCAGGGGTATAGCGTGGCGTTAGGCGAAGGCAGGGGACATAAAATTCCCCTCCGCCCCAGGGTCCACGCAAAGCTCGACTGTAAGAGTGGAAGAACCTAAAGTGATTGTCCCTTTAAAGGACAGCTTGGAGGAAAATACAGCTGTGTCTAGAGAACCTCCTCCTATAACCATTTTCTATAACCAGTTTACCGACCGCTGAGGACATTTATTGGCATAATGTCCCATCTACTGGCAGTTATTACAGACCACAGGTACTCGAGCGGCCCGGGACTTAGGTCCCGCTCGAGAAACCTCCATGGCCTCATGGGAGTCAGACGCCTGAATGGGAGATTCCAGAGGACTAGCAAAGGTAGGAGCCAACCAAAACCTCTGTCTACACTGGGTCCGCTCCAACCTCCGCTAGTTAAAACGGAGGTCGATGCGGGTAGATATAGTTATGAGGTCCGCCAGTGTGGAGGGAATCTACCTGGTGGCCAAGGCGTCATTTACATGGTCAGCCAGTCCCCTCCAGTACACAGGAATAAGGACTTTATCCGGCTATTCCAGCTCTGAAGTCCAGAAGTGGACGGAAAATTGGCTGACCATGGACGAACCCTGTGTTAATGCCAGCAGTTGGAGCGTCGTATCATGGGTAACGCGAGGTCCCAAAAAGACCTGTCTCAGAGAGTCCAGGAAGCGAGGAGCACTCTGTACCACACGATCATCATGCTCCCACAGCGGCGTTGCCCACTCCAACGCCCTGCCCGATAGAAGGGATATGATAAATCCCACTTTAGCCCGTTCCGTAGGAAAATGTACAGCCAGAAGCTCTAGATGTATGGTGCACTGGCTCACGAATCCCCGACAGAGCTTACTGTCACCAGCAAACTTGTCTGGAAGTGGGAGTCGGGATAAAGTTGGAGCAGGGGTGGCAGAGGACAAACTGGCTGCAGCTATGCCAGCAGCCTGTACAGCGACTGCGGTGACATCCACAGCCGAGTTGTGCGCTCAAGAGCCGCCAACCTACACTCCCGCTGCTGGATGTACCGCTGTAGACGCTGATTGTCCCCAATTTTCTAGCCAGTATTCTGTTACGGCAGGCGGAACGCACCGAGTAATGATATCAATTGTTATTGGTGCGTTCGCAGCCCGGGGTCCACCGTGCAAGAGAGAAGCCTGCTGCAAGAGGAATGGCAGCCCTATATGGCAGTATAATGTCAAATAAGACGCAAGTTCCGTCACTCAGTCAGTATAGCATGACCCCCGTTGCTTCACAGGGTCGTGGAATAATAAGTGGGACTAAAGACCCTAACTAGGGTTGTGCATGCTCTGGAACTCTTCTGTTCTAACCGCACACATGAAGGAACCAGTTGCTAGGCCAAGCGACTAATTGCCCCCACTGACAGTAGCTGCCTGCCTATAAGAATTCCCACGGCTAACGGACACTCACCACATGCAGCCTGAGTGGCAGAGTATGACTGGCAACAAGCAACAAAATACAAATGATACTAGCGCATGGCCGTGCGGCCATGCGAACCTTTTATAGCTGCAGCAACTTCAGGACCTTCCTAGAGGACCAATGGGAGCTGCTACAGGACCTGAGCAATGCCCAATGAGAGGTCCTCCCTTGGGCATGCTCAGAAGGGAAAAAGCAGGACTTAGTCCCAGAGACGTCTGTTCGCCGCAGACCAGTACTGGCTACAATGGCTGAGCCTGGAAGAGCAGCAGTAACCAAGTGCAGAGTATCAGCCTGAGCCAGACGCTGGGACCAACGTCTGCGCTGAGCAGACTCCACTGCGGCTGGAGGAGAATGGGAGACCGCAGCGGAGGTGGTTCGAGATTTCCCCTGTGTAGCGGTGGGAACTCGACACCTAACATTAGGTATCTCCATAAGTCCTGCATCATGTGTAGTCCTATTTCTGCTCTTTCCAGCAATATCCATCTCTCTTAGTATAGCTTCCCATCTAGCCCCTTCATTGCCCAACTACACCATGTTCCAAATTATTATGCAAACTGGATTTAAGTGTCATAAAGATTTAATTGTTTTGTTTTTCACATAAACCTGTGGATGGTATTGTATCAGGGCTAAATGGATCACTGAAATCAATCTTAAACAAATGTGATAATTAGCTTTCCAGGTGTTTCTAATTAAAGAAAAACTACTTGTAAAATGATGTTCCACATTATTAAGCAGGCCACAGGTTTCAAGCAATATGGGAAAGAAAAAGGATCTCTCTGCTGCTGAAAAGCGTTAAATAGTGCAATGCCTTGGACAAGGTATGAAAACATTAGATATTTCACGAAAACTTAAGAGTGATCATGATACTGTGAAGAAATTTGTGACTGAAACACAGCACAGACAGAGTTCATGCAGATAAAGGCATAATGAGGAAGGTTTCTACCAGACAAATTCATTGGATTAAGAGAGCAGCTGCCAAAATACCATTTACAAAGCAGCAAACAGTTATTTGAAGCTGCTGGTGCCTCTGGAGTCCCTGGAACCTCAAGGTGTAGGATCCTTCAAAGGCTTGCTTGGTGCATAAACCTACTATTCAGCCACCCCTAAACATTGTTCCCAAGCAAAAATTGTTGCAGTGGGCCCAGACATACATGAAGACTAATTTTCAAACAGTCTTGTTTACTGATGAGTGTCGAGCAACCCTGGATGGTCCTTTTGGATGGAGTAGTGGATGGTTGGTGGATGGCCATCATGTCCCTACAAGGCTGCAACGTCAGCTAGGAGGTGGAGGAGTCATGTTTTGGGCTGGAATCATGTGGAAACAACTGGTAGGGCCCTCTAAGGTTCCTGAAGGTGTGAAAATGACCTCTGCAAAGTATATAAATTTTCTGACTGACAACTTTCTTCCATGGTATAAAAAGCAGAACTGTGCCTTCAGGAGCAAAATCATCTCCATGCATGACAATGCACCATCTCATGCTGCAAAGAATATCTCTGAGTCACTGGCTGCTATGGGCATAAAAGGAGATAAACTCATGGTGTGGCCACCATCTTCCCCTGACCTCAACCCTATAGAGAACCTTTGGAGTATCATCAAGCAAAAGATCTATGAGGGTGGGAGGCAGTTCACATCAAAACAGCAGCTCTGGGAGGCTATTCTGACGTCATGCAAATAAATACAAGCAGAAACTCTCCCAAAACTCACAAGTTCAATGGATGCAAGAATCGTGAAGGTGATATCAAAGAAGGTTCCTATGTTAACATGTAACTTGGCCTGTTAGGATGTTTTGGAGTTACAGTAAATAGCTTTTTTGTTCAGTGAATGTGACCTCCTAATGCTGCAAATTCCACAAATGAGCATTTTCAGTTCTTTAAAACATCAAATGTTTAGAAATTCTACTGCGCCTAATAATTTGTAACAGTGCATTTTGAGTTTTTATTCATTTTGGAGATTATACTGTTATCATTGGGAGGTTTCCACAATAAAATTCGATGTATACTCTAACGGGTGATGACTTTTATTAGACTGACTGTCATTTGCACTGACCATTTAGGAAGATCCGAGAAAAATGTCATTTGCATAATAATTTGGACTATGGTGTAGTTACCTGGCAAGTCTCACAGTCTGAGCAGCTGCATGAACACTCCACACAGATATTCTACACAAACACACCCACTGAAGTAGAGATCACTTACAGCGCACCTATATTCCTGCCATTCTACTCTCCCAGTACAGGAAACATATTGTAATAATGTCCAAAGTGTCATCTCTGTGTAACATTTTTCATCATTTTCCCATAAATATGGTGATTGAGTTGATTCCCATTAGTGGCATATTGAGTTAAAGAGAATCTGTCATCAGATTTAAAATTTCGCGCCGGCACTGTCCCAACCGCGGGTAGCGCATGTACAGATCAATCTGGTTCCAGGCTTCAGTAGCAGTGCCGGTGCAAGCAGATATTTACCTCTCAACAGGCTTCCGAAAAAATGGTGCAGTGTAGGAGCATGCACAGATTGAGATCTGAGTTTGTCATTAAACTGAGATCTCGTTCTGCGCATGCATCATCACCGGCGCCATTTACATACAGAACAGTCTCTAGCTACAGTACGTTGGCACTATGGCATAGAGCTTGGTAGTTACGACAAGTAACAGGAACAGTTTCTTCATTATATACAGCAGACGGCTGCAACAAATGGCAAACACAGTCTAATAGTTTTGGGGCACAATGCAGTTAGCAAGGAACATGTTGCAGTATTACAGAATCAGATAAGTCCACAGTTGCCTCTCACAGGAACAGTCCGTAATGTAATTGCTATTAAAGTTTAAGGCCCCAACACCACATCACATTTGAAGATACATTCCCTATCGCTGGTGTAGGCCACATTATTCTCATCTCAGACAGTTGTAGGGCAGGCAGGCTGGCCAGTCAATCGCTACAGATCATTTTATGGTGTCATATACTGTTCTTCTCCTTGATTAATAATTTAGATAAGTGTGTTCATTAATTTACACAGATAGTCTTCAGCGAGCAGTTCATAACCAGTTGTTGTATTTGGAACTACTTCAAATTCTCTAAATCTCTCTAAGCAGATTCTACTATTTCAGCCATCTTGATCCGGTCACCAGACCTGTCACTGTGTTAACTAATCGACAGGCACAATAGCAGCACTTTGTCTCAAATTTTAAATGGAACTTGTAAGCTGATTCATGATTCTCGGACCCTAGGCAGCATGAATATATCTGCAATTGCAGCCAATTATGGTTCACTCTGAAACAATGTCACAGGTTCCGCTTCTCACTGTCTTGTTCTCCTTGACTGACAGGTTTCTAAACATACACTTAGGGATAGACCTGTCAGTCAGCAGGAGCAGGGCGGGGAGAAGCCGCCAGGGGCTAGTCTGTCTCATAGGCTAGTCGTCCTAGTTGCATTGTCCCAGCTAATGTTTTAAAGTATGCTTTCTCTGAAATGCCGCAGTGTTTCAGAGTAAACATTCATGGCTGCAGTAGCGAATTTGGTCTCTGATTTATGCTGCCTGTGGTTTAGAGCTTGTGCAGATTATTGTCTTCATAATGATCATAATTTTACATTGCTAAGTGTTGATATTAGTATATGTGCTACACATCAACAGATATATATCACTTATAATTCAGGGACGGACATATAACTGGTGCAACCTGTGCTTCCACATGGTAAGCGGGCCCAAATCCATCTCCAAAGTAGACGGAATTGTGCATTATTATGAGTGATTTGACTTCAAAGGGTCCAATTACTATTGCTGTACATGAGTCCTCTTCTGTCTGTGTCTGCCCATTTTATAATCTATATGATTTTTTAAAGACTTGTCAGTAAAAAATGTTGGCTGTACAAAATAATGGTTAACTGATAACACTGGTGGGGAATGGCTGAGAAGATTATTTTACTACGTGGGGGACAGTTAGTAGGGTCCTATTTACTCTATAAACTAATGGTGAGAGGATACTTTTCATGGGTGCGGAAGAGGCGAGAGGCTAGACAACAAATTATGAATGTACAGCCAGACCACTAAGAATGGATGTTTGTTTCTTTGGTCCATAGCTCAGTTACCAGTTTCACTTTTTTGCACCTTTATTTTTTCCTCCCTCTTCCCTAAAGCTATAACTTTTTTTCTGCTGACATAGATGACATTGGTACTTGTTGTCTTTGTTTTTTTTAAAAAAAAAAATTGTATTTTTAAATGATGTGCTCATGTGAACCAGACCTTAAATTAAAATCTTTATTTCTGATTACTCCAAATAATTTTTTACTCAACATTATTAAAAATGTTTTAAAAATTGGTGCATTAGTGATAACCTCTAAGATTCTGGTATATTATTGATAAGAAGGTGAGTATAGAGCACCTTGTATAACAGAATTCATGTTTTCATTGGGAGAAGGAAAGTAGAATTTGCAGCAAACAACAAATATTTTCATTTTTAGTGTATCCCAATGTGTTCATGTAGTAAAATCAGTTTTTACGCAGCTACCCAAAGATATATTTAAGTTGCATTCAGCAGAAGAATACCTGTTATAGCATCTTTTTTTTTTTTCAGGATGGCCATTTGACAATATCATGTGCAAGATGAGTGGTCTTGTACAAGGAATGTCTGTTTCTGCATCTGTCTTTACCTTAGTGGCCATTGCAGTAGAAAGGTATGTAAAAAATGTTTGTACTATGCATTATTTATTATTATTTACAGTACATATTAAAATGGTGAAGACATATATTTAATTGCATTTGGGTGTCAGACTATAAATACTTTATTTTAACCTTTTTAGGTATTATTTTGGCCTATACTGTGCCTCAAAAAATGAGTTTTTGTTAAGTCAAATGCATCAAATTCAGTCTTGTTAATTGTATATACAGTAGATGTTAAAAAAAATATATCTTTCTTACTTCCTTAATGCTGTAGTTATTCATTTTTATAAAAATCATCTATCTAAGGGAAATCAAACACTTCTGTCCTTAATAGCCATATCAGCAAGTTGGAGGAAGTTGGTTAAACAAGTAATGTGTATTAAAGGGTTTTACCCACAAAAAAAAGTTAATTTTATTCAATAGATCTTGGAATAATAATAAGTTCCACAATTGGATGTATTAAAATTAAATGTCCCTGTGCTGAGATAATCTTATAAATGTGTCCCTGCTGTGTACAGTGTAATGGCTGTGTATGATCGTACAGGGCATGGTCTGCTCACACCACAGCTCCTGGGCAGGGGGGGAAGAACAAGAGTATACAGACATTGCAGCATGGGATCACAGCAGATTCTTTTTGTGAAGTAAAATATTTCCCTGCCAACAATGTTTTACTTCACGAAAATATGATGTGATCCCATGCTGCAATGTCTGTATACTCTTGTTCTTCCCCCCCTGCCCAGGAGCTGTGGTGTGAGCAGACCATGCCCTGTACGATCATACACAGCCATTACACTGTACACAGCAGGGACAGATTTATAAGATTATCTCAGCACAGGGACATTTAATTTTAATACATCCAATTGTGGAACTTATTATCATTCCAAGATCTATTGAATAAAATTAACTTTTGTTAGTGGGAAAACCACCTTTAAGTGTGTGTTGTGTGTATTTGTATGTATGTGGCAGTTGCGCTCTCAATTTAAGGAAATGAGTGTGTAAGGGGGTTGGCTAAAGTCATGAAATATGTTATGTATATTTAATGTTTATTTATGCTTCTAAATATTGTATTGTTTCTAATATTTGTTAGGGAAAGCGTAGTACCCTAGTTGGCCCACTAGATGGGGTGGAGTGATAATCAGCTTGTAAATAGTTAAATGGAAGGAGCTAAGAGCCGTTAATCTGGGAAACATCTAGAATTTGACTCAGTTGGGCGGGAACCCCCTGACAGGGCAGTTAGCTCCGTAACGTTTTAAGACATGAGCCCAGCCATTCATAGCCATAGGCCAGGACAGCAACAGGCCAGGAAAACAGCAAGAAAGAGCTACAGTGGGATACAGAAGTTTGATTTAGAAGCTGAAGGAAAGACCAGGAGAGTACAGGGACGCAGGAGACTCAGAGAGCTCAGAGAGATGGTGCACAACCACATTATGGGTGTCAGGTCCGAGCATTCCTACACGAACAGTTTTCTGGAAAGTGGATTGGTCGTTGTGGCCAATTGAATGGTCACCAAGGTCTCCCGACTTGACCCCCTTAGACTTTTATCTTTGGGGACATCTGAAGGCAATTGTCTATGATGTGAAGATACGAGATGTGCAGCATCTGAAATAACAGCTACTGGAAGCCTGTGCTAGCATTTGTTCTGCGGTGTTGCTATTTTATAAGTGGTCATAAACTTGTAAATAACTCATGAAAGAATAAAGTTATGTTAAAACCAAGCACACCATTGATTTTCTTGTGAAATTCTCAATAAGTTTATTGTGTCACTAGATGGCAGCCCGATTCTAAAGAATCGGGAGTCTAGAATCCATATATACTTTATTCAAATGTAAGAATAATTTGGTGGGCGGGGACCCTCGGCCTCCGATTTGGTTGGCGGGGCCCCACGGCTTCCGATTTGGTGGGCGGGGTCCCTCTGGCTCCGCTTTGGTGGGCGGGGCCGCTCGGCCTTCGATTTGGTGGGCGGGGCTCCTCGGCCTCCGATTTGGTTGGTGGGGCCCCTCGGCCTCCGATTTGGTAGGCGGGGCCCCTTATCCTCCAATTTGGTGGGCGGGGCCCCTCGGCCTCCGATTTGGTGGGCGGGGCCCCTCGGCCTCCTATTTGGTGGGCGGGGCCCCTCGGCCTCCGATTTGGTTGGCGGGGCCCCTCGGCCTCCGATTTGGTGGGCGGGGCCCCTCGGCCTCCGATTTGGTGGGCGGGGACCCTCGGCCTCCAATTTGGTGGGCGGGGACCCTCGGCCTCCGATTTGGTGGGCGGGGACCCTCGGCCTCCGATTTGGTGGGCGGGGACCCTCGGCCTCCGATTTGGTGGGCGGGGCCCCTCGGCCTCCGATGTGGTGGGCGGGGCCCCTCGGCCTCCGCTTTGGTGGGCGGGGCCGGGCCCCTCGGCCTCCGCTTTGGTGGGCGGGGCCGCTCGGCCTTCAATTTGGTGGGCAAGGCTCCTCGGCCTCCGATTTGGTTGGCGGGGCCCCTCGGCCTCCGATTTGGTTGGCGGGGCCCCTCGGCCTCCGATTTGGTGGGCGGGGACTCTCAGCCTCCGATTTGGTGGGCGGGGACCCTCGGCCTCCGATTTGGTGGGCGGGGACCCTCTGCCTCCAATTTGGTGGGCGTGGACCCTCGGCCTCCGCTTTGGTTGGCGGGGCCCCACAGCCTCCGATTTGGTGGGCGGGGTCCCTCTGCCTCCGCTTTGGTGGGCGGGGCCGCTCGGCCATCGATTTGGTGGGCGGGGCTCCTCGGCCTCCGATTAGGTTGGTGGGGCCCCTCGGCCTCCGATTTGGTGGGCGGGGCCCCTTATCTTCCGATTTGGTGGGCGGGGACCCTCGGCCTCCGATTTGGTGGGCGGGGCCCCTCGGCCTCCGATTTGGTGGGCGGGGCCCCTCGGCCTCCGATTTGGTTGGCAGGGCCCCTCGGCCTCCGATTTGGTGGGCAGGGACCCTCGGCCTCCGATTTGGTGGGCGGGGCCCCTCGGCCTCCGATTTGGTTGGTGGGGCGCCTCGGCCTCCGATTTGGTGGGCGGGGACCCTCGGCCTCCAATTTGGTGGGCGGGGACCCTCGGCCTCCAATTTGGTGGGCGGGGACCCTCGGCCTCCGATTTGGTGGGCGGGGACCCTCGGCCTCCGATTTGGTGGGTGGGGACCCCCGGCCTCCGATTTGGTGGGCGGGGACCCTCGGCCTCCGATTTGGTGGGCGGGGACCCTCGGCCTCCGATTTGGTGGTCGGGGACCCTCGGCCTCCGCTTTGGTGGGCGGGGCCCCTCGGCCTCCGATTTGGTGGGTGGGGTCCCTCTGCCTCCGATTTGGTGTGCGGGGACCCTCGGCCTCTGCTTTGGTGGGCGGGGCCCCTCGGCCTTCGATTTGGTGGACGGGGACCCTCGGCCTCCGATTTGGTGGGCGGGGCCCCTCGGCCTCCGATGGGGTGGGCGGGGCCCCTCGGCCTCCGCTTTGGTGGGCGAGGCCAGGCCCCTCGGCCTCCGCTTTGGTGGGCGGGGCCGCTCGGCCTTCGATTTGGTGGGCGGGGCTCCTCGGCCTCCGATTTGGTTGGCGAAGCCCCTCGGCCTCCGATTTGGTTGGTGGGGCCCCTCGGCCTCCAATTTGGTGGGCGGGGACCCTCGGCCTCCGATTTGGTGGGCGGGGACCCTCGGCCTCCGATTTGGTGGGTGGGGACCCTCGGCCTCCGATTTGGTGGGCGGGGACCCTCGGCCTCCGATTTGGTGGGCGGGGACCCTCGGCCTCCGATTTGGTGGTCGGGGACCCTCGGCCTCCGCTTTGGTGGGCGGGGCCCCTCGGCCTCCGATTTGGTGGGCGGGGTCCCTCTGCCTCCGATTTGGTGTGCGGGGACCCTCGGCCTCCGCTTTGGTGGGCGGGGCCCCTCGGCCTTCGATTTGGTGGGCGGGGCTCCTCGGCCTCCGATTTGGTTGGTGTGGACCCTTGGCCTCCGATTTGGTGGGTGGGGACCCTCGGCCTCCGATTTGGTAGGCGGGGCCCCTCGGCCTTCGATTTGGTGGGCGGGGACCCTCGGCCTCCAATTTGGTGGGCGGGGACCCTCGGCCTCCGATTTGGTGGGCGGGGACCCTCGGCCTCCGATTTGGTGGGCGGGGACCCTCGGCCTCCGATTTGGTGGGCGGGGCCCCTCGGCCTCCGATGTGGTGGTCGGGGCCCCTCGGCCTCCGCTTTGGTGGGCGGGGCCGGGCCCCTCGGCCTCCGCTTTGGTGGGCGGTGCCGCTCGGCCTTCGATTTGTTGGGCGGGGCCCCTCGGCCTCCGATTTGGTTGGTGGGGCCCCTCGGCCTCCGATTTGGTTGGCGGGGCCCCTTATCCTCCGATTTGGTGGGCGGTGACTCTCGGCCTCCGATTTGGTGGGCGGGGACCCTCGGCCTCCGATTTGGTGGGCGGGGCCCCTCGGCCTCCGATTTGGTTGGCGGGGCCCCTCGGCCTCCGATTTGGTGGGCGGGGACCCTCGGCCTCCGATTTGGTGGGCGGGGCCCCTCGGCCTCCGATTTGGTTGATGGGGCCCCTCGGCCTCCGATTTGGTGGGCGGGGACCCTCGGCCTCCAATTTGGTGGGCGGGGACCCTCGGCCTCCGATTTGGTGGGCGGGGACCCTCGGCCTCCGATTTGGTGGGCGGGGCCCCTCGGCCTCCGATGTGGTGGGCGGGGCCCCTCGGCCTCCGCTTTGGTGGGCGGGGCCAGGCCCCTCGGCCTCCGCTTTGGTGGGCGGGGCCGCTCGGCCTTCGATTTGGTGGGCGGGGCTCCTCGGCCTCCGATTTGGTTGGCGAAGCCCCTCCGCCTCCGATTTGGTTGGTGGGGCCCCTCGGCCTCCAATTTGGTGGGCGGGGACCCTCGGCCTCCGATTTGGTGGGCGGGGACCCTCGGCCTCCGATTTGGTGGGCGGGGACCCTCGGCCTCCGCTTTGGTGGGTGGGGCCCGTCGGCCTCTGATTTGGTGGGCGGGGCCCCTCGGCCTCCGATTTGGATGGTGTGGACCCTTGGCCTCCGATTTGGTGGGCGGGGACCCTCGGCCTCCGATTTGGTGGGCGGGGACCCTCGGCCTCCGATTTGGTGGGCGGGGACCCTCGGCCTCCGATTTGGTGGGCGGGGACCCTCGGCCTCCGATTTGGTGGGCGGGGACCCTCGGCCTCCGCTTTGGTGGGTGGGGCCCGTCGGCCTCCGATTTGGTGGGCGGGGCCCCTCGGCCTCCGATTTGGATGGTGTGGACCCTTGGCCTCCGATTTGGTGGGCGGGGACCCTCGGCCTCCGATTTGGTGGGCGGGGACCCTCGGCCTCCGATTTGGTGGGCGGGGACCCTCGGCCTCCGATTTGGTGGGCGGGGACCCTCGGCCTCCGATTTGGTAGGCGGGGCCCCTCGGCCTCCGATTTGGTGGGCGGGGACCCTCGGCCTCCAATTTGGTGGGCGGGGACCCTCGGCCTCCGATTTGGTGGGCGGGGACCCTCGGCCTCCGCTTTGGTGGGTGGGGCCCGTCGGCCTCCGATTTGGTGGGCGGGGCCCCTCGGCCTCCGATTTGGATGGTGTGGACCCTTGGCCTCCGATTTGGTGGGCGGGGACCCTCGGCCTCCGATTTGGTGGGCGGGGACCCTCGGCCTCCGATTTGGTGGGCGGGGCCCCTCGGCCTCCGATTTGGTGGGCGGGGCCTCTCGGCCTCCGATTTGGATGACGGGGACCCCGGCCTCCGATTTGGTGGGCGGGGCCCCTCGGCCTCCGATTTGGTGGGCGGGGACCCTCGGCCTCCAATTTGGTGGGCGGGGACCCTCGGCCTCCGATTTGGTGGGCGGGGACCCTCGGCCTCCGATTTGGTGGGCGGGGACCCTCGGCCTCCGATTTGGTGGGCGGGGCCCCTCGGCCTCCGATGTGGTGGTTGGGGCCCCTTGGCCTCCGCTTTGGTGGGCGGGGCTGGACCCCTCGGCCTCCGCTTTGGTGGGCGGGGCCGCTCGGCCTTCGATTTGGTGGGCGGGGCTCCTCGGCCTCCGATTTGGTTGGCGGGGCCCCTCGGCCTCCGATTTGGTTGGCGGGGCCCCTCGGCCTCCGATTTGGTGTGTGCTCTGCCTGGGGCCACTGTGCTCTGCCTGGGGCCCCATATGCTGCCTGGGGCCCCTGTGCTCTGCCTGGGGCCCCATATGCTGCCTGGGGCCCCTGTGCTCTGCCTGGGGCCCCATATGCTGCCTGGGGCCCCTGTGCTCTGCCTGGGGCCCCTGTGCTCTGCCTGGGGCCACTGTGCTCTGCCTGGGGCCCCATAAGCTGCCTGGGGCCCCTGTGCTCTGCCTGGGACCACTGTGCTCTGCCTGTGGCCCCATATGCTGCCTGGGGCCCCTGTGCTCTTCCTGGGGCCCCTGTGCTCTGCCTGGGGCCCCATATGCTGCCTGGGGCCACTGTGCTCTGCCTGGGGCCCCATATGCTGCCTGGGGCCCCTGTGCTCTGCCTGGGGCCCCATATGCTGCCTGGGGCCCCTGTGCTCTGCCTGGGGCCCCATGTTCTGCCTGGGGCCCCTGTGCTCTGCCTGGGGCCACTGTGCTCTGCCTGGGGCCCCATATGCTGCCTGGGGCCCCTGTGCTCTGCCTGGGGCCCCATATGCTGCCTGGGGCCCCTGTGCTCTGCCTGGGGCCCCATATGCTGCCTGGGGCCCCTGTGCTCTGCCTGGGGCCCCTGTGCTCTGCCTGGGGCCCCTGTGCTCTGCCTGGGGCCACTGTGCTCTGCCTGGGGCCCCATATGCTGCCTGGGGCCCCTGTGCTCTGCCTGGGGCCCCATATGCTGCCTGGGGCCCCTGTGCTCTGCCTGGGGCCACTGTGCTCTGCCTGGGGCCCCATAGGCTGCCTGGGGCCCCTGTGCTCTGCCTGGGACCACTGTGTTCTGCCTGGGGCCCCATATGCTGCCTGGGGCCCCTGTGCTCTGCCTGGGTGTAGGACACTGGTGACGTCACTTATCTCCGGACATTAGCTCCGGACATTAGCTCCGGACATTAGCTCCGGACATTAGCTCCGGACAAAGCCACGGAAGTTGGCACAAATTGCAGGAAGTAGTATTCTAGGCAATTATATATTAGATATGACCCTCTTCCCATTGAAAAAAATAAAGTTGGATCCAAAATGTGTGACTTCAAAATGGCCGCCATGGTTACCACCCATCTTGAAAAGTTTTCCTCCTCCTATATACTAATGTGCCACAAACAGGAAGTTGATATCACCAACCATTCTCATTTTATTTAGGTGTATCCATATAAATGGCCCACCCTGTCTAGCTATACTCATTAAACTTCAAGTACATATATAAATATATGCTGGAACTTCTGAGTAGACATATACTGTATATATCTTAAGAATCCTTTTTAAGGTGCCTTCACGAACATTATTTTAAGTGTTTTTAAATTTTTGAAAATCTGCCATGAAACTCAAGTGTATTTCATAATATGTCTACAATCACTTTTGGTGGGTTTTTTCCTCACATTCTTTAAGCCTTGTCAAGAAGTATACAGGAAAAATGAGACATGAGGACCTTCTAGAAGTAGTGGGCCCCTGAGGTTGTAATGGATTGGGCATAGGCTAGACTGAAGCAGCGGAGTCCCTGGGACCCTCTGAATTTTACTCTTTAACTCCTGCACAGGGATCTGTGAACAGTCAGTCACCATTAGCAACAACCAACAGATGATGGATATCAAGACACAAGGCTGATACAAGAGTCATAAAGAATATTCAGACAATCCAGGGTCAAGGCAAGCAGAGTTCAATCACTACAGTAGGGAAGCAAGAGGTGAGGGCAGATGCAGTTCATTCAATATGGTAAACATAAGGGCTGACGGTAGTCAAAAATAATGTCAGGGTACAGCTGGGATGGTAACTGGAAGACAATGCAGAAATACCTGCATTGTGGACAGACAGGAACCAAAAATACCTTATTGCCCAGACAATGAGAGACCAGGAGTCAATGGTTGTACTGTTGAGAGGAAGAAACACAAGTCTTGGTAGAGGAGGATGTCTGCAGATAAGTGACTGCAACAGTAGAACAAGTGGAGATTTTGGAGAAAAGACCACTGGCAGACTGGGGACAAATAGCCACGATAGAAATAGGTAAGGCTAAAACAATAGAACACACTGGCGCTGCACTACTCCGGCAATGGGACAACAAGGGAAAGGGAAAGAAAGGGAAGTAATAGCTGCTGGTGAGGTGGCAAAGTCTGTGCTACACTTTGTCTAAATACACATGAATAAGAGTTAAAAATACCACACCTGCGCTCTAATTGATGACAGAGGTGCAAGTAAAAGAGCTATGCAAAAAGGACCTGGCAATATCACACCTGTGTACACGGTACTGTATATGTAATAGGCAAATAGTGTACGTTATATAGCTGCTTAGGTATGAACTAACTATAGGACAGTGCCTGACGAAGAAGGAGTACCTCCTTCGAAACGCGTTGGATTGGTTTCCCTGACACGCGCCCGCCCATTCTGTGACGTCACTGTTTTAGCCACGCCCCCGCACACACCGCTACTGCTCCGGCGTTGCTTCCGGCCGGGGCACGCTAGGAGTTGGCGGAATTTGCTCATCCGGACACCCAGCGGTGAGCCATCCATTTGGGGAAGCAGACGTGGACTATTCCCCTTTCCAGCCGTACGGTGCAGCACAGTGCGGTTAGCAAGAAGGTTTCTTTGGACATTCTCCGCTCTTCACAGTCATCTATATCACCAACACGAGTAAGTGTATATGCACCTATAGGCACTGTCCTATAGTTAGTTCATACCTAAGCAGCTATATAACGTACACTATTTGCCTATTACATATACAGTACCATGTACACAGGTGTGATATTGCCAGGTCCTTTTTGCATAGCTCTTTTACTTGCACCTCTGTCATCAATTAGAGCGCAGGTGTGGTATTTTTAACTCTTAGAAATAGGTAAGGGTCCTTGCTATCCCACTACAACCCCACAAGCCAAAACAAATATAATAGTGTGTTCATTTTTCACCAAGGCCTTCAAAATAAATTCTGGTCATAGCACATTCTACTTAAAAACACAGTTAAAATCACCAACAAAAACACCGGAAAAAGTGGAGAAAATAACTTTGTGTGAATCCAACCATGAAAATACTGACTAGAAGGAAAACAATACTAATAATGCAAAAATTGGTCACAAAGTGCTAAGTGCCAACTATGTTAACACTGCTTACTAAAAAACATACAGAGCAATAGTGAGCAAATCTGTGCTGAAATTTTATGTATACTTATAGTAGTTCATATTACAAACATATACAGTACTACCAATATCTGAATTGTAAGATGCTAGTAAAAATACATTGAATGCTTCTTACTAGTTTAAAAGAAATATACATACTCAACACTGAAATTGCAGTACGAAGAATGATAGACATGCTAATGATATGCAAATGTTGGAAAAATAGAAACAAAATTTTGAAATGCCCTGGTTTATTCATTATCAAGTATGAGCACCAGGCGTAGAAATCCCTGCACTTACACACCTTGGCTGCTATCAGTGAGGTTATTAACCCCTTCACCCCCAAGGGTGGTTTGCACGTTAATGACCGGGCCAATTTTTACAATTCTGACCACTGTCCCTTTATGAGGTTATAACTCTGGAACGCTTCAACGGATCTTGGCAATACTGACATTGTTTTCTTGTGACATATTGTACTTCATGATAGTGGTAAAATTTCTTTGATATTACCTGCGTTTATTTGCAAAAAAAATGGAAATTTGGCGAAAATTTTGAAAATTCGGCAATTTTCCAAATTTGAATTTTTATGCCCTTAAATCACAGAGATATGTCACACAAAATACTTAATAAGTAACATTTCCCACATGTCTACTTTACATCAGCACAATTTTGGAACCAAAATTTTTTTTTGTTAGGGAGTTATAAAGGTTAAAAGTTGACCAGCAATTTCTCATTTTTACAACACCATTTTTTTTTAGGGACCACATCTCATTTGAAGTCATTTTGAGGGGTCTATATGATAGAAAATACCCAAGTGTGACACCATTCTAAAAACTGCACCCCTCAATGTGCTCAAAACCATATTCAAGAAGTTTATTAACCCTTCTGGTGCTTCACAGGAATTTTTGGAATGTTTAAATAAAAATGAACATTTAACTTTTTTTCACAAAAAATTTACTTCAGCTCCAATTTGTTTTATTTTACCAAGGGTAACAGGAGAAAATGGACCCCAAAAGTTGTTGTACAATTTGTCCTGAGTACGCCGATACCCCATATGTGGGGGTAAACCACTGTTTGGGCGCATGACAGAGCTCGGAAGCAAAGGAGCGCCATTTGACTTTTCAATGCAAAATTGACTGGAATTGAGATGGGACGCCATGTTGCGTTTGGGGAGCCCCTGATGTGCCTAAACATTGAAACCCCCCACAAGTGACACCATTTTGGAAAGTAGACCCCCTAAGGAACTTATCTAGAGGTGTGGTGAGCACTTTGACCCACCAAGTGCTTCACAGAAGTTTATAATGCAGAACCGTAAAAATAAAAAATCATATTTTTTCACAAAAATTATTTTTCGCCCCCAATTTTTTATTTTCCCAAGGGTAAGAGAAAAAATTGGACCCCAAAAGTTGTTGTACAATTTGTCCTGAGTACGCTGATACCCCATATGTGGGGATAAACCACTGTTTGGGCGCATGGGAGACCTCGGAAGGGAAGGAGCGCCGTTTGACTTTTCAATGCAAAATTGACAGGAATTGAGATGGGACGTCATGTTGCGTTTGGAGAGCCCCTGATGTGCGTAAACATTGAAACCCCCCACAAGTGACACCATTTTGGAAAGTAGACCCCCTAAGGAACTTATCTAGATGTGTGGTGAGCACTTTGACCCACCAAGTGCTTCACAGAAGTTTATAATGCAGAACCGTAAAAATAAAAAATCATATTTTTTCACAAAAATTATATTTTCACCCCCAATTTTATATTTTCCCAAGGGTAAGAGAAGAAATTGGACCCCAAAAGTTGTTGTACAATTTGTCCTGAGTACGCTGATACCCCATATGTGGGGGTAAACCACTGTTTGGGCGCATGGGAGAGCTCGGAAGGGAAGTAGCACCGTTTGACTTTTCAATGCAAAATTGACAGGAATTGAGATGGGACGCCATGTTGCGTTTGGAGAGCCACTGATGTGCCTAAACATTGAAACCCCCCACAAGTGACACCATTTTGGAAAGTAGACCCCCTAAGGAACTTATCTAGATGTGTTTTGAGCGCTTTGACCCACCAAGGGCTTCACAGAAGTTAATAATGCAGAGCCGTAAAAATAAAACAAACATTTTTTCCCACAAAAATTATTTTTTTAGCCCCCAGTTTTGTATTTTCCCGAGGGTAGCAGGAGAAATTGGACCCCAAAATTTGTTGTCCAATTTGTCCTGAGTGCGCTGATACCCCATATGTGGGGGGGAACCACCGTTTGGACGCATGGAAGGGCTCGGAAGTGAAGGAGCGCCATTTGGAATGCAGACTTAGATGGAATGGTCTGCAGGCGTCACATTGCGTTTGCAGAGCCCCTAATGTACCTAAACAGTAGAAACCCCCCACAAGTGACACCATGTTGGAAAGTAGACCCCCTAAGGAACTTATCTAGATGTGTGGTGAGTGCTTTGACCCACCAAGGGCTTCACAGAAGTTTATAATGCAGAGCCGTAAAAATAATAAAAAAAAATTTTCCCACAAAAATTATTTTTCAGCCCCCAGTTTTGTATTTTCCCGAGGGTAACAGGAGAAATTGGACCCCAAAAGTTGTTGTCCAATTTGTCCTGAGTGAGCTGATACCCCATATGTGGGGGGAACCACCGTTTGGATGCATGGGAGGGCTCGGAAGGGAAGGAGCACCATTTGGAATGCAGACTTAGATGGAATGGTCTGCAGGCGTCACATTGCGTTTGCAGAGCCCCTAATGTACCTAAACAGTAGAAGCCCCGCACAAGTGACCCCATTTTGAAAACTAGACCCCCCAAGGAACTTATCTAGATGTGTTGTAAGAACTTTGAACCCCCAAGTGTTTCACTACAGTTTATAACGCAGAGCCGTGAAAATAAAAAATCCTTTTTTTTCCCACAAAAATTATTTTTTAGCCCCCAGTTTTGTATTTTCCCAGGGGTAACAGGAGAAATTGGACCCCAAAGGTTGTTGTCCTATTTGTCCTGAGTACGCTGATACCCCATATGTTGGGGTAAACCCCTGTTTGGGCACACGGGAGAGCTCGGAAGGGAAGGAGCACTGTTTTACTTTTTCAACGCAGAATTGGCTGGAATTGAGATCGGACGCCATGTCGCGTTTGGAGAGCCCCTGATGTGCCGAAACAGTGGAAACCCCCCAATTATAACTGAAACCCTAATCCAAACACACCCCTAACCCTAATCCCAACAGTAACCCTAACAACACCTCTAACCCTGACACACCCCTAACCCTAATCCCAACCCTATTCCCAACCGTAAATGTAATCTAAACCCTAACCGTAACTTTAGCCCCAACCCTAACCCTAACTTTAGCCCCAACCCTAACTGTAGCCTTAACCCTAGCCCCAACCCTAGCCCTAACCCTAATGGGAAAATGGAAATAAATACATTTTTTTTATTTTTCCCTAACTAAGGGGGTGATGAAGGGGGGTTTGATTTACTTTTATAGCGAGTTTTTTAGCGGATTTTTATGATTGGCAGCCGTCACACACTGAAAGACGCTTTTTATTGCAAAAAATATTTTTTGCGTTACCACATTTTGAGAGCTATAAATTTTCCATATTTTGGTCCACAGAGTCATGTGAGGTCTTGTTTTTTGCGGGACGAGTTGACGTTTTTATTGGTAACTTTTTGGGCACATCACATTTTTTGATCGCTTTTTATTCCGATTTTTGTGAGGCAGAATGACCAAAAACCAGCTATTCATGAATTTCTTTTGGGAGAGGCGTTTATACTGTTCCGCGTTTGGTAAAATTGATAAAGCAGTTTTATTCTTCGGGTCAGTACGATTACAGCGATACCTCATTTATATTATTTTTTTATGTTTTGGCGCTTTTATACAATAAAAACTATTTTATGGAAAAAATAATTATTTTTGCATCGCTTTATTCTCAGGACTATAACTTTTTTATTTTTTTGCTGATCATGCTGTATGGTGGCTCGTTATTTGCGGGACAAGATGACGCTTTCAGCAGTACCATGGTTATTTATAT
This sequence comes from Ranitomeya variabilis, assembly GCF_051348905.1. NCBI lineage: Eukaryota > Metazoa > Chordata > Amphibia > Anura > Dendrobatidae > Ranitomeya > Ranitomeya variabilis. The sequence continues at coordinate 113,775,711 of NC_135235.1, read as the reverse complement.
CTGTCTTTTTGATCGCGTGTTATTCCACTTTTTGTTCGGCAGTATGATAATAAAGCGTTGTTTTTTGCCTCGTTTTTTTTTTTTTTTCTTGCGGTGTTTACTGAAGGGGTTAACTAGTGGGCCAGTTTTATAGGTCGGGTCGTTACGGACGCGGCGATACTAAATATGTGTACTTTTATTGTTTTGTTTTTTTTATTTAGATAAAGAAATGTATTTATGGGAATAATATATATTTTTTTTCATTATTTTGGAATATTTTTTTTTATTTTTTTTTACACAGTTGGAAATTTTTTTTTCTACTTTTTTACTTTGCCCCAGGGGGGGACAATACAGATCGGTGATCTGCCAGTTTGCATAGCACTCTGACAGATCACCGATCTGAGAGAAGTGCAGGCTGCTTCACAGTGCCTGCTCTGAGCAGGCTTCTGTGAAGCCACCTCCCTCCCTGCAGGACCCGGATCCGCGGCCATCTTGGATCCGGGTCTGGAGCAGGCAGGGAGGGAGGTAAGACCCTCGCAGCAACGCGATCACATCGCGTTGCTGCGGGGGGCTCAGGGAAGCCCGCAGGGAGCCCCCTCCCTGCGCGATGCTTCCCTGCACCGCCGGCACATCGCGATCATGTTTGATCGCGGTGTGCCGGGGGTTAATGTGCCGGGAGCGGTCCGTGACCGCTCCTGGCACATAGTGCCGGATGTCAGCTGCGATAGGCAGCTGACACCCGGCCGCGATCGGCCGCGCTCCCCCCGTGAGCGCCGCCGATCGCGCTGGACGTACTATCCCGTCGGTGGTCATACGGGCCCACCCCACCTCAACGGGATAGTACGTCCGATGTCAGAAAGGGGTTAATGGTTGTCTGAGGAAGGTTCTGCCATGCTGAATGCACTGGGTTCACAAATTATCAAGATCTGCTATTGACAGCTCCTTTTAAAATTGCCGACCAGTGACATCTCAGATGTGCTCATTGGGATTCAAGTCCATAAATGCTGTAGGCCACAGTAGCACGTTTAGGCCATGAAGGCTGCTAACAGTAGCATAAGCTACATCCACCTGCCCATTGTTGTGTTGCAAAAAATTATCTGGAAAAATAGCCATATTATTGGTTCCATGACTAAATCAATGTAACACTGAGCTGTTACTGTACCAAGAATAAAGACTAAAGGGGTCCGGCTGTTGTACATAATGTCACCCCACACTATAATCCCAGGAATAGTATCGGTCTGACATTCCCTTGTGGAGGCTTCTTCATGGCATTCAGACAACCACTAATAACCTCATTGACAACATGCCAAGATGTGTAAGTGTGTGTATTCCTTCATGTGTCGCTCATATTTGATACTGGATAAATTTAGATGTCTTGAAATTGTTTTCAGAATTTATGCATCATTAACATGTCTATTGATCCTGTGATTTCAATAGATCCATTAATTTTTTTTCCTAGTGTAGGAATTTTAATGTTGAGGTGTATAGCTTCATTCTAGTCCAATATTTGATCCTGTTGAGTTATTTCCTGTAAACCTCAAGCAAGTTCAAAAATAACCAAGAGGAACTCTATAAGATGCATGTTAAGAAGAACATACAGTAAACATATTTACACAGAAATCCATCACTTATAAAGCTCTTAAATGCAGGAATTTACAAACATAGCTGTAGTGAGGAGTATAGAGCCAGCGGTCCCTCCTGCGTATCTGAGCCGGAACTGTCGGAACTGTCACCAATATTCCAGGAGGAAGAGGTTTCTGTCTGCCACAGTTCTGAACACCTGACTGGTGGGGGCGGGTCCGACTTAAATAGCGGTGTGAGTGGGAAGACGGGACACTTGTTAGGGAACAAACTTGTGTGAAGTGAGACGGTTGACTCCCTCTCGACAGACCCATGCCAGCTAGCTGTGCCTGTGCTCCCGGCTAGCAAGACTGCTGACACGTGCTACCCTCAGCCCAGAGAAACATCCATACCAGGTAGTGACCAAAAAAGAGTTCATACCTTGGCTTTGCTCACCACCGCAGAGGCACCGCTTAGTCCCATCCTCGTGGTACCTGCTAAGGATCAGCCCGTGCCTGTGGCTGTGTACGCTGGACTGTGTGCTACGACTGTGGCCTTGTTTACTGAACTTTCCACTTCTTCCACTGTGCCATCGAACTTCATCTCTACCCCACCGTGTGCACGGATCAGGAGACCATGTGCCGAAGGACCCGGAGGATTCATCACCACAAGGAGACAGTGCATCGCCATTCTGCATGACCAGATCGGAGACATCTCGCGCTGCCTGCGGCGCTGCCGAGGGATCTTCCGGCCACCTTCCTCCAGCGCACAGGGACTGATAAGTGAACCTGTTATTTTCTTCTGCATTTGACTTTCCCCCATCCTCAAGTTCACATTTTTTACCCCCCTGCTTGTATCATTACTGTTTATATATATATATATATAAAGAACCTATTATTAACCCTTGCTCTGCCTCCTGTGTGTCACTGCATCCTACGCACCTGCTAGCATTCTGCATAGCCATATTCCAAGAGGAAGCATAAAATGGTCTTTTCTGCACATGCTTCAAGATTGCCACTGTGCCTCTAATATAAAGGAAGTCTACTGACATACAGTATATACCTAGTTACATAGGTTGAAAAAAGACCTAGGTCCATCAAGTTCAACCTTCTCCATCAATTATACATTCTTTGTCACTAAATTATCTATGACCCATAATTTTATGTGTACTGAGAAAATCATCCAGCCCTTTTTTAAGTGGCTGCCATTACTACTTGTTGTGGTAGTAACATTAACTGTTATTTTTCTTTTTTCATTGTTATGCTGGTAGTTAATGTCAATGTTTTTTTTACATACCTCTAATCTTCTGCAGTGATTGCCCCTACTTGTCATCCAAATCTCTGGAATGCTTCAGAGAGGGTATTTCTGGTTCCTATCTGACCTAAGTAAAGAATTACATTTTATACTTCTATTTGATTTTTTTAATGTTTGTATATTTACCTTATGCTCTATTAACACTCTGTTTATAGCCTCCTGAAAAGGCAACAAGGAAACCACTTGGCACTACCATCTTTCTCCCATAAATGCAGGCTGATATACAAACATAGATAGCTTCAGTAATATTCAGTGGTGCAAAGTATTTCTACATAAAGTCACTTAAAGTCTCAAGCAGTAGAAGTCAAGATGACAGCACTCACACAATCATGAAAAAATCTTTATTATTTCATAGCAAGCAATAAATATCAGGTGGAAAGAGTACAGGCAAATAACAGCTTAAAATACCATTTTGTATAGCAGATCAAGAAAAAGGACAAGACAAAAACATAGAGAAAACATGGTACAAAGGGTCAGGCAGCAGAAGATCAGGACTCAGAACAACAGAATCAGGCAAACACTCAACAGGAAGCAAAAACAATGTCTGGCAGGGTCTGGGGCAGACAGTTCTTTTAAACTGCTTGGTCAATCTCTAGAACACAGAATACCTGGAGAAAGTCCCGCACCTCCAAGTCACAGATTGGACAGCAGAGCTTTCTATCTAAACACTGACAACTCAGCATGACTCAGCTTCCATAAGACAACATAACAATCACTTAGGGTACTGTCACACAGTCACACTTTGATCGCTACGACCGTACGATCCGTGACGTTCCAGCGATATCCATACGATATCGCAGTGTCTGACACGCAGCAGCGATCAGGGATCCTGCTGAGAATCGTACGTCGTAGCAGATCGTATGGAACTTTCTTTCGTTGCTGGATCTCCCGCTGACATCGCTGGATCGTTGTGTGTGACAGCGATCCAGCGATGTGTTCGCTTGTAACCAGGGTAAACATCGGGTAACTAAGCGCAGGGCCGCGCTTAGTAACCCGATGTTTACCGTGGTTACCAGCGTAAAAGTAAAAAAAAAAAAACAGTACATACTTACATTCCGGTGTCTGTCCTCCGGCGTCTCAGCTTCTCTGCACTGTGAGCGCCGGCAAGCCGGAAAGCGAGCACAGCGGTGACGCGGTGACGTCACCGCTCTGCTTTCCGGCTATGGTGCTTACACAGTGGAAAGAAGCACAGCGCCGGGGGACAGACACCGGAATGTAAGTATGTACTGTTTGTTTTTTTTTACTTTTACGCTGGTAACCAGGGTAAACATCGGGTTACTAAGCGCGGCCCTGCGCTTAGTAACCCGATGTTTACCCTGGTTACCCGGGGACTTCGGCATCGCTCCAGCGCCGTGATTGCAACGTGTGACCGCAGTCTACGACGCTGGAGCGATACTCATACGACGCTGCGACGTCACGGATCGTGCCGTCGTAGCGTCTAAAGTGTGACTGTGTGACAGTACCCTTACTGAGTGGAGGAATTATGACAATATCCCCTCTTCTATGGCGGCAACTGGACCCCCAGGTTTCCCAGGAAACTTGCAATAGAAGGTCTCTTCAAAGGTGTTAACACTTTTGGCAATGACACATGAGATACGTGTGCAGGATACAAATATCTGAATAACAAGAATAATGCAAAATTCTATTGTGCATAGAGTATCTTCTCTTGAGTATTTCTGCAATGTGAAAATATACAGTAGATACATAAATATATTCTATCCTTTTGGTACTTCGTTTTAACAACTTTGAAGGGACTGTAGTTTATATTTTCTTCAACTATCATGCATAAGATGCTCTAAGTAATTTATCAGCAAGTGATCTCAGTACTTGAGTATTATGTATTACCACTAAATAAGGTTACACACTATTGTAAGGTTATTTTTATTAAAATGTCACTGTTTTTAAAAAAAGACAGTCACTAATAGTTGTTAATACGTTCAGATTTTTTACTGTTTTATTATTAATATGAACTTGACCAAGTGAAATTGACACAATTTGTAGGATTAAAATTAGTTATTAAAAATTTACACATACAATTATTTTAAAACATGCGAACACCCAGGTACCTTTTTCAGCTGAATATAGGTAGAAGATTGAGTTCAGTACTTACAGTTTTCTTTGAAACAACTGTACCTACTGATTACAGGTCTTTTTGTAGCTCTCCACATGTGGTCCTTGGCTCTTGGACAACTCTTCTGATATTTCATATCACTCCTCTATCTGATATCCTGTAGGTAACACCTAGTCGTAGCAGGTTTATGGTAAAATGACGTTCTTGCCACTTCCAGATTATTGCCTAAACAGTGCTCACAGGAGCCTTCAGTAGCTTAGAAATTCTTCTCTAACCAATATCATCAGTATTTTTTGCAACAATAAGGTTGTGAAGGTCTTGGGACAGGTCACTGGTTTCACGCATCATGAGATGTTTTTTGTGTCCCACCTTGGTAATGAGACAACTTTTTATTGGTCATCAATTGAATTAGCTGACATTATTTTTCACTAAGTTGCAGGATTGTTTTCTAATTAATTGATTTCTGCTGGTGTCATGACTTTCCATGTCTTTTTGCACCTCTTTTTCTTCATGTGTTCCAACACTTTTCCCGTGTCACTGTATTATACATAACTTATTTTATGGACCTTTATGGTTTTATTTATTTGCCTGTGTGGATTGGATGGGTTGTTACTGACATCTGGTGAGAATTTCATGTCAATAGCACCTTTACAACTATAGTTACTTAGAAAATTAGTGATGTGTTCAATACTTATTTCACTAACTGTATACTCACATGGCTCTCATCTGTCATGTCACCCAGCCCTGTTCTGCCCTAGACATCTCTCCTGTAATCAATTCCATCTTTAGTGCTGGCTAAGGCCTATGACATCATGACATTAAACCCTTTCTGCCATCTGACGTACTATCCCATTGAGGTGACCTGGGACTTAATTCCCAGGGACAGGATAGTATGTCATAGGCTCCCCCTGGGAGCACGGCTGATAGCGGCCGGGTGTCAGCTGATTATTACAGCTGACATCTGGCACTATGTGCCAGGAGCGCCTGGCACATTAACCCCTGGGACACTGCGATCAAACATAATCCCAGCGTTCCGGCGGCATAGGGAAGCATCGCGCAGGGATGAAGCTCCCTGAATGCTTCCCTGAGACCCTTGGAACAACGCAATGTGATCGCATTGTTCCGAGCATCTCCTCTGTCCTCCTCCCTGCAGGCTCCAGATCCAAGATGGCCACGGGGGTCCTTCCGGGTCCTGCAGGGAGTTGGCTTGTCAGTGCCTGCTGAGAGCAGGCGCTGGCAAGCCTCCTGCACTGCCTGTCAGATTGCTGATCTGGCACAGTGCTTTGCAAAGTGTAAGATCAGCGATCTGACACTATACAATGATGTCCCACCCTGGGACAAAGTAAAAAAGTTGAAAAAAAATATTAACATGTGTAAAAAAAAATAAAAAAGATCCTAAATTTAAAAAAAAATAATAATAAAATATATATATATATATATATATATATATATATATATATATTTGTTCCAATAAATACATTTCTTGATGTAAATTAAAAAAACAATAAAAGTACACATATTTAGTATTGCCGTATCTGTAATGACCCGACCTATAAAACTGTCCCACTAGTTAACCCCTTCATTGAACACCGAAAAAAAAGAGGCAAAGAACAATGCTTTATCATCATACTGCCAAACAAAAACTGGAATAACACGCGATTAAAAAGACGGATATTGTTGTGAATTCTGTTTGTGGGCTCCCCCGGTGGTGTTTTATGGTAGTGTCACTTATTTGCCTTCTTCTATCCTTGATCACCTGTTGACACCCATTAGGGGAGTTTCCTATTTAAGGCTGCTTGGCTGCTGGTCTGATGCCGGCCAACAATGTATCAGTAGCATTCTGTTGCATTCTCCTGCCTCAAGATCCTGTTCAGCTAAGTTGAATTTTGTTTCTAGTTTATGCTATTTTTGTCCAGCTATTTGCAATGTGATTCTCTGTAGCTGGAAGCTCTCGAGGACTGAAATTGCCACTCCAGTGGCATGAGTTGTCACTGGAGTTTTAAAGTAATTTCAGGATGGTGTTTTTGAGTAGTGTTTTGAAGTTGACCGTGAAGTGACTCTTTCCTGTACTTCTGCTATCTAGTAAGCGGACCTCACTGTGCTAAATCTGCTGTTCATCCTACGTATGTCTTTTCCTCTTGACTCACCGTCAATATCTGTGGGGGGCTGCTATCTCCTTTTGGGGTTCATCTCTGGAGGTAAGGCAGGCCTGTATATTCCTCTGATAGGGGTAGTTAGATCTCCGGCTGGCGCGTGGTGTCTAGGGCATCGTAGGAAACACTCCCCGGCTACTTCCAGTGTCGTGTCAGGTTCAGGTCACGGTCACTTTAGTTCCCATCACCCGAGAGCTAGTCCGTGGTTATTTTGATTTCCCTGCCATTGGGAAAATCATAACAGGATATAAATAAACATGGTACCACTGAAAATATCATCTTGTCCCACAAAAAACGAGCCATGATACAGCGTCATCAGCGAACAAATAAAAAAGTTATAGCCCTCAGAATAAAGCAAAGCAAAAATAATTATTTTTTCTATAAAATAGTTTTTATTGTATAAAAGAGCCAAAACATAAAAAAAATATAAATGAGGTATCATTGTAATCGTACTGACCCGAAGAATAAAACTGCTTTATCAATTTTACCAAACGTGGAATGGTATAAACGCCCCCCAAAAAAATTCATGAATTGTTGGTTTTTGTTCATTCTGCCTAACAAAAATCGGAATAAAAAGCGATCAAAAAATGTCATGTGCCCAAAAATGGTACCAATAAAAACGTCAACTCGTCCCACAAAAAACAAAACCTCACATGACTCTGTGGACCAAAATATGGAAAAATTATAGCTCTCAAAATGTGGTAACGCAAAAACTATTTTTTGCAATAAAAAGCGTCTTTTAGTGTGTGACAGCTGCCAAACATAAAAACCCTCTATAAAAACCTGCTATAAATAGTAAATCAATCCCCCTTTATCACCGTCTAAGTTAGGGAAAAATAATAAAATAAAAAATGTATTTATTTCTATTTTCCCATTAGGGTTAGGGCTAAAGTTAGGGTTAGGACTACAGTTAGGGTTAGGGCTAAAGTTAGGGTTAGGGTTGGGGCTAAATTTAGGGTTAGGGTTTGGATTACATTTACGGTTGGGATTAGGGTTGGGATTTGGGTTAGGGGTGTGTCAGGGTTAGGAGTGTGGTTAGTTATGTTTGGGATTAGGGATGTGTTGGAGTTAGGGGTGTGGTTAGGGTTGGGATTAGGGTTAGGGGTGTGGTTAGGGTTATGGTTAGGGTTGGGATTAGGGTGAGAGGTGTGTTGGGGTTAAGGTTGGAGTTAGAATTGGGGGGTTTCCACTGTTTAGGCACATCAGGGGCTCTCCAAATGTGACATGGCATCCGAACTCAATTACAGCCAATTCTGTGTTGAAAGAGTAAAACAGTGCTCCTTCCCTTCCGAGCTCGCCCGTACGCCCAAACAGTGGTTTACCCCCAACATATGGGGTATCAGCGTACTAAGGACAAATTGGACAACAACTTTTGGGGTCCAATTTCTCTTGTTATCTTGGGAAAATAAACATTTAGGGGCTAAAAAATCATTTTTTGGGGAAAATAAGATTTTTTTATTTTCACGGCTCTGCGTTATAAACTGTAGTGAAATACTTGGGGGTTCAAAGTTCGCACAACACATCTAGATAAGTTCCTTGGGGGTCTAGTTTTCAATATTGGGTCACTTGCGTGGGGGTTTCTACTGTTTAGGTACATCAGGGGCTCTGCAAACGCAACGTGATGCCCGCAGACCATTCCATCTATGTCTGCATTTCAAACGGCGCTCCTTCCTTTCCGAGCTCTGCCATATGCCCAAACGGTGATTCCCCCTCACATATGGGGTATCAGTGTACTCAGGACAAATTGGTCAACAACTTTTGCAGTCCAATTTCTCCTGTTACCCTTGAGAAAATACAAAACTGGGGGCTAAAAAATAATTTTTCTGGAAAAAAATATTTTTTATTTTCACGGCTCTGCGTTATAAACTGTAGTGAAACACTTGGGGGTTCAAAGTTCTCACAACACATCTAGATAAGTTATAGTACAAAAGAATACACCAGCGCTACCTCACCAAGAATAGAAAAATCGCTCAGCTGCAGGAAACAGAACAGATAGGTGCTGATACTGTCAATAGAAAAAGCAATAAATTTGAAAACAACTGAGTCCGCGCTAAAGCGATAACAGAACACAATAGATGTAAAGAACTCAAATGTGACACAATGGCTTCTGAAACCTCTGCTCAAATCCCGGCATAATGAGGTAATAATATAACCATAAGTATTATGCCCACCAACAAAACATGGGGCCACAACAGACCGGCTGCCGCTGATAACAATCCAGGCCTGGGACCGAGGAAATTATCCTATCTGCAAGACAGCGGTAGCACACAAAACGGGGACTCACCGGGATGGGGATGTGGCACCGTATGGAGTGGTGAATGCGGTCCGGTATCGGTGGAAGAGTCCGCCGGGTGGGAGTGCAGGCAGGAGAACGAGCAGGCAGAGGTGGTCGACCGCAGAGCAGCGTGCAGTGCCGAAGCTGCGTAGAGCCAGGGAAAGCTCCGGCCGGTAGCGTCCCTGGATACGAGCGGGAGAAGACAATGGGAGGAGCTAGCTGGCACAGGGCTCAGCGTGTGACGTCACAGAGCTTGTGAATGGTACGGGGCAACACAGAGACCACAAAAAACCAACGCGTTTCGAAGGCAGTCATTCCAGCAATGGGTTAAACGGGCAGGCAGTACATTTTGATTGACAGGCTGGGAGCTTATATGTTGGGGTGCCTCCAGAGACCGGTAACCCTGAGGAAGAAGGATGCCACTCCTTCGAAACGCGTCGGTTTTTTGTGGTCTCTGTGTACAAATTGTACAACAGCTTTTGGTGTCCAATTTCTCCTGTTACCCTTGGTAAAATAAAACAAATTGGATCTGAAGTAAATTTTTTGTGAAAAAAGTTAAATGTTAATTTTTTTTTAAACATTCCAAAAATTCCTGTGAAACACCTGAAGGGTTGATAAACTTCTTGAATGTGATTTTGAGCACCTTGAGGGGTGCAGTTTTTAGAACGGCATCACACTTGGGTATTTTCTATCATATAGACCCCTCAAAGTGACTTCAAATGTGATGTGGTCCCTAAAAAAAAATTGGTGTTGTAAAAATGAGAAATTGGTGGTCAACTTTTAACCCTTATAACTCCCTAACAAAAAAAATTTGGTTCCAAAATTGTGCTGATGTAAAGTAGACATGTGGGAAATGTTACTTATTAAGTATTTTGTGTGACATATCTCTGTGATTTAAGGGCATAAAAATTCAAGGTTGGAAAATTGGGCAATTTTCAAAATTTTCGCCAAATTTCCATTTTTTTCACAAATAAACACAAGTAATGTCAAGGAAATGTTACCACTACCATGAAGTACAATATGTCATGAGAGAATAATGTCAGAATCACTGGGATCCATGCAAGCGTTCCAGAGTTATAACCTCATAAAGGGACAGTGGTCATAATTGTAAAAATTGGCCTGGTCATTAACGTGCAAACAACCCTTGGGGGTTAAGGGGTTAAATGGGATCATGACATAGGGTCTAGAGGTACTGAAGATGCCACAGACGACCGGAGCAGGGTTGTTTGGACAGCTTAGAGCCAGATGAGTATAACTTTTTTACCTACGTATATTATGCTTGGGATCTGGATAGATTTCATTGTATAATAATGCACATTCAATTCACATCAGATAAATTACAGGTAAATGGAATTACCCAGGTAAATTTGAGAAAATTTGCCAAATTTGAATTTCAGCAGATTCACTCATCTTTATTCTTTATACTTTATCTTGAAGTTTAGAAATACATTTTATGTTCCAATTATGTTTCTCTAATCTGAACATCAGGTAGATAAAACATTTCATTATCATAGACAAGTGCCTGTGTAAAGTATGTGCACAGACTGTCTAAATCTAAAAAAATGGTTGCTCCTTTGCTTGCTAGTCTAGCATAATAATGATCACTATTTAATACTGGAGTCCTTACATATAGGCAAATTATACCTCTGAACAATGAGAAATGGGCACTATAATAAAAGAAGAAAAGCATTACTTATATGGAAGAAAATCTGCTTAATGCATTGCTGTATACCGTAAATGCACACTATGGTAACACAATAATGGCCTATTATGCCCAGTGGATAAAGCTTGCTACATTTCTATACAAACTAATATAAGATCATATTAGAAGTATATTTAGTTGTATATATTCTTTTATGTAAATTCCATATTTCATAGATTAACGATTTTACATTAATGTTAACAATAGGTTCCACAAGCAGAAAATGCTTTAAAACCCCCAAGTGATTTGATTAATAGCAACCTGGGAGTATGTAAAGAATCCATTTAAAGGAACAGTTGGAGGCCATATCTTTAATGTAAATTTACTCTGCACTGATAACAATAAAAGATGTGAAGATGGTTATATAATGTGGAAAAGAAATGGAAAAAAGTCCTTTGTTGCTCACATAAAAAACGCTGAGAGCTGAAATCATTCAGTAGCTTATTCCATCCTGAATTACTGACATTAATGGCCATACTTCTTGCTCAGGATAAGGATCATATTATCATAAGCATCTAATGCAGTAGCATCCCTTTTCCTGTACAAGTGGCTTTTAACCTTCCTAGTGTTTCAGAAAAAAAGTACAAATTGACTACATTATAAGAAATAGAGAAACCCATTGATGATTATTATTATTATTAGGCTTAGCTTATAAAACGCCATTAATTCTGCTGCGCTTTACAGATATTATTATTGCTGTCCCCATTGGGGCTCACAATCTAAATTCACTATCAGTAGGTGTTTGGAAAATGGGAGGAAACCGGAGAACCCGGAGGAAACCCACACAAACACGGGGAGAACATACCAACTCCTTGCAGATATTGTCCTTGGTGGGATTTGAACCCAAGACCCCAGCACTACAAAGCAACAGTGCTAACCAGTATCGGACTGCGGTGCCAAAGGCCCACCAGTAATATCAACCCCATGGCCCCTCTTTTCAATGACATGTAAATATGACTTTATTCTCTTTCACAAAATTCCATAGCACTAACCTGGGTAGATTGTTACATTAATAAGATGTTGACTTTGCCTATATATGGTGAATCAAGTGTATTGTGACAAGTACTGCTCATATAAGTGGGTGCTGGCCCATTCCTGCACACAGGCCCAATATTTTCCTGTTCTCCTGTGGGCCAGTCTGAACCTGGTGCTAACCACTGAACAACCATGCTGATTTATAAAGATAGGTCTATTATATCTATTAGTTACATCAATATCAATTACAAATAATTATCATTTTTTGTTTTGGGACATCTTCATTCCAGACCTTTCTTTCTCGAAAGAGTCTGTTCTCATTCTATTCTAAAAAGGAGTTGTTGTAAAGCTTTGATTGTAAAACAAAATCTTCCGGTTTGGTACGATTTCTTTCAATATGTTTACCTACTTTAGGACATGTTGTGGACCCTCCAAAGGGACTGTGGTGACTACTAGAAAGGTTTACATAACAGGTTTAAAATAGTTGTGTCCCCAGAAAACTGATCAGCCAGATTATATTTTATTGTTAATTCAACCGAGTATTACAAACTACTTTTTATAATTTTTTTGTATTTCTGAAATAAGTATGGCCGGCCAAGCTAAAGTAGTTTCTGACTGCATCTACTGCACATTGGCCTTTTTTTTGCAGCTGAATCTGTTCTTCAAATTTCAATTCTACAACAGCAAAAAGCAAGAAATGACTGCAGTTACAGTTAGGTCCATATATATTTGGACAGAGACAACATTTTTCTAATTTTGGTTATAGACATTACCACAATCAATTTTAAACAAAACAATTCAGTTGCAGTTAAAGTTCAGACTTTTAGCTTTCATTTGAGGGTATCCACATTAAAATTGGATGAAGGCTTTAGGAGTTTCAGCTCTTTAACATGTGCCACCCAGTTTTTAAAAGGACCAAAAGTAATTGGACAATTGACTCCAAAGCTATTTCATGGACAGGTGTGGGCAATCCCTTCGTTATGTCATTCTCAATTAAGCAGATAAAAGGCCTGGAGTTGATTTGAGGTGTGGTGCTTGCATTTGGAAGGTTTTGCTGTGAAGTAAACATGCGGTCAAAGGAGCTCTCCATGCAGGTGAAACAAGCCATCCTTAAGCTGCGAAAACAGAAAAAACCCATCCGAGAAATTGCTACAATATTAGGAGTGGCAAAATCTACAGATTGGTACATCCTGAGAAAGAAAGAAAGCACTGGTGAACTCATCAATGCAAAAAGACCTGGGCGCCCACGGAAGACAACAGTGGTGGATGATCGCAGAATAATCTCCATGGTGAAGAGAAACCCCTTCACAACTGCCAACCAAGTGAACAACACTCTCCAGGAGGTCGGCGTATCAATATCCAAATCTACCATAAAGAGAAGACTGCATGACAGTAAATACAGAGGGTTCACTGCACAGTGCAAGCCACTCATAAGCATCAAGAATAAAAAGGCTATACTGGACTTTGCTAAAAAACATCTAAAAAAGCCAGCACAGTTCTGGAAGAACATTCTTTGGACAGATGAAACCAAGATCAACCTCTACCAGAATGATGGAAAGAGAAAAGTATGGCGAAGGCTTGGTACAGCTCATGATCCAAAGCATACCACATCATCTGTAAAACACAGCGGAGGCGGTGTGATGGCTTGGGCATGCATGGCTGCCAGTGGCATGGGGTCACTAGTGTTTATTGATGATGTGACACAGGACAGAAGCAGCCGAATGAATTCTGAGGTATTCAGAGCCATACTGTGTGCTAAGATCCAGCCAAATGCAGCAAAACTGATTGGTCGTCGTTTCATACTACAGATGGACAATGACCCAAAACATAAAGCCAAAGCAACCCAGGAGTTTATTAAAGCAAAGAAGTGGAATATTCTTGAATGGCCAAGTCAGTCACCTGATCTCAACCCAATTGAGCATGCATTTCACTTGTTAAAGACTAAACTTCAGACAGAAAGGCCCACAAACAAACAGCAACTGAAAACCACAGCAGTGAAGACCTGGCAGGGCATCAAAAAGGAGGAAACACAGCGTCTGGTGATGTCCATGCGTTCAAGACTTCAGGCAGTCATTGCCAAGAAATGGTTTTCAACCAAGTACTAAAAATGAACATTTTATTTAAAATTATTGAATCTGTCCAATTACTTTTGGTCCCTTTAAAAACAGGGTGGCACATGTTAAGGAGCTGAAACTCCTAAACCCTTCATCCAATTTTAATGTGGATACCCTCAAATGAAAGCTGAAAGTCTGAACTTCAACTGCATCTGAATTGCTTTGTTTAAAATTCATTGTGGTAATGTCTATAACCAAAATTAGAAAAATGTTGTCTCTGTCCAAATATATATGGACCTAACTGTACATGTCCTTGTAAAGCCTTAATCACAAATACCCATGATTTCAGTAGAGGATGTACAAGAAGTAAAATTCTTTTGCTCACATTTCTTATCCTTACCGCAGCAGAATACTTTAACCTGCTTCCATGCAGATACGATAACCACAAAGGACTGACATTGAGCGATTATCTACACTTATATTCCCTGATTCTGACAGTGCTGTTTAACTGATTCTACAAGTGGCAAATTTAGAAATAATATTCACAAAGTCAAACAGTTTCTTACAAAAAAAATACTGTTTTTTTTGTACAGAAATTGCAAAACTACTAACATCCAGAGGTGATAATTACATGTGAGTAAAACACTACATACCGTATATACTCGAGTATAAGCCGAGATTTTCAGCCCAAATTTTTGGGCTGAAATTGCCCCTCTCGGCTTATACTTGAGTCACGGTCGGCGGCAGGGTCAGCGGGTGAGGGGGAGAGGGCGCTGAGGCATACTTACCTGCTTCCGGGGCTCCTGGCGCTGTCCCTGCAGTCCCACGGTCTCCAGGTGCCGCAGCTCTTCCCCTGTTCAGCGGTCACATGGGACCGCTCATTAGAGAAATGAATATGAACTCCACTCCCATAGGGGTGGAGCCGCATATTCATTTCTCTAATGAGCGGTAACCGTGACAGCTGACAGAGGAAGAGGCTGCGGCACCGAAGACCAGCTGTCCGGGGGAAGGAGTGGGACGCCGGGAGCAGGTGAGTATTACATATTCACCTGTCCGCGTTCCACACGCCGGGCGCCGCTCCATCTTCCCGGCGTCTCTCCGTACTGACTGTGCAGGTCAGAGGGCACGATGACGCATATAGTGTGTGCGCCTCCCTCTGCCTGATCAGTCAGTGCAGAGAGACGCCGGGACGGGACGCTGAGGAGCTGCAAGCAAGAGAGGTGAGTATGTCATTTTTTTTTTATTGCAGCAGCAGCAGCAGCAATGGCACAGCTTTCTATGACACATCTATGGGGCAATAATGAACGGTGTAGAGCACCATATGGCACAGCTATGGGGCAAAAATTAACGGTGCAGAGCACTATATGGTACATCTATGGGGCAATAATGAACGGTGTAGAGCACTTTATGGCACAGCTATGGGACAATAATTAACGGTGCAGAGCACTATATGGCACAGCTATGGGGCAATAATGAATGGTGTAGAGCACTATATGGCACAGCTATGGGGCAATAATTAACGGTGCAGAGCACTATATGGCACAGCTATGGGGCAAAAATTAACGGTGCAGAGCACTATATGGTACATCTATGGGGCAATAATGAACGGTGTAGAGCACTATATGGCACAGCTATGGGGCAATAATTAACGGTGCAGAGCACTATATGGCACAGCTATGGGGCAATAATGAACGGTGCAGAGCACTATATGGCACAGCTATGGGGCAATAATGAACGGAGCAGAGCACTATATGGCAGAGCTATGGGGCAATAATGAACGGTGCAGAGCACTATATGGCACAGCTATGGGGCAATAATGAATGGTGCACAGCACTATATGGCACAGCTTTCTATGGTACAGCTATGGGGCCATAATGAACGGAGCAGAGCACTATATGGCACAGCTATGGGGCAATAAGGAACGGTGCAGAGCACTATATGGCACAGCTATGGGGCAATAATGAATGGTGCAGAGCACTATATGGCACAGCTATGGGGCAATAATGAACGGTGCAGAGCACTATATGGCACAGCTTTCTATGGTACAGCTATGGGGCCATAATGAACGGTGCAGAGCACTATATGGCACAGCAATGAGGCAATAATGAACGGTGCAGAGCACTATATGGCACAGCTATGGGGCAATAATGAACGGTGCAGAGCACTATATGGCACAGCTATGGGGCAATAATGAACGGTGCAGAGCACTATATGGCACAGCTATGGGGCAATAATGAATGGTGCAGAGCACTATATGGCACAGCTATGGGGCAATAATGAACGGTGCAGAGCACTATATGGCACAGCTATGGGGCAATAATGAATGGTGCACAGCACTATATGGCACAGCTTTCTATGGTACAGCTATGGGGCCATAATGAACGGAGCAGAGCACTATATGGCACAGCTATGGGGCAATAAGGAACGGTGCAGAGCACTATATGGCACAGCTATGGGGCAATAATGAATGGTGCAGAGCACTATATGGCACAGCTATGGGGCAATAATGAACGGTGCAGAGCACTATATGGCACAGCTTTCTATGGTACAGCTATGGGGCCATAATGAACGGTGCAGAGCACTATATGGCACAGCAATGAGGCAATAATGAACGGTGCAGAGCACTATATGGCACAGCTATGGGGCAATAATGAACGGTGCAGAGCACTATATGGCACAGCAATGAGGCAATAATGAACGGTGCAGAGCACTATATGGCACAGCTATGGGGCAATAATGAACGGTGCAGAGCACTATATGGCACAGCTATGGGGCAATAATGAACGGTGTAGAGCACTATATGGCACAGCTATGGGGCAATAATGAATGGTGTAGAGCACTATATGGCACAGCTATGGGGCAATAATTAACGGTGCAGAGCACTATATGGTACATCTATGGGGCAATAATGAACGGTGTAGAGCACTATATGGCACAGCTATGGGGCAATAATTAACGGTGCAGAGCACTATATGGCACAGCTATGGGGCAATAATGAACGGTGCAGAGCACTATATGGCACAGCTATGGGGCAATAATGAACGGTGCACAGCACTATATGGCACAGCTATGGGGCAATAATGAACGGTGCACAGCACTATATGGCACAGCTATGGGGCAATAATGAACAGTGTAGAGCACTATATGGCACAGCTTTCTATGGTACAGCTATGGGGCCATAATGAATGGTGCAGAGCACTATATGGCACAGCTATGGGGCAATAATGAACGGTGCAGAGCACTATATGGCACAGCTTTCTATGGCACAGCTATGGGGCAATAATGAACGGTGCAGAGCACTATATGGCACAGCTTTCTATGGCACAGCTATGGGGCAATAATGAACGGTGCAGAGCACTATATGGCACAGCTATGGGGCAATAATGAACGGTATGGAGCATCTATTTTTATTTTTGAAATTCACCGGTAGCTGCTGCTGCATTTTCCACCCTAGGCTTATACTCGAGTCAATAAGTTTTCCCAGTTTTTTGTGGCAAAATTAGGGGGGTCGGCTTATACTCGGGACGGCTTATACTCGAGTATATACGTTATGTTAATTACGCGTTTGAAAAAGAATATGGATGTTAATTACACATGTCTTAACTAGTGTTGAGCGATACCGTCCGATACTTGAAAGTATCGGTATCGGAAAGTATCGGCCGATACCGGCAAAGTATCGGATCCAATCCGATACCGATACCCGATACCAATACAAGTCAATGGGACTCAAGTATCGGACGGTATTCCTGATGGTTCCCAGGGTCTGAAGGAGAGGAAACTCTCCTTCAGGCCCTGGGATCCATATAAATGTGTAAAAGAAAGAATTAAAATAAAAAATATCGCTATACTCACCTGTCCGACGCAGCCTGGACCTCAGCGAGGGAACCGGCAGCGTTGTTTGTTTAAAATTCGCGCTTTTACTTGGTTACGTGAAGTCCCGGCTTGTGATTGGTCAGGGCGGCCATGTTGCCGGGACGCGGACCAATCACAGCAAGCCGTGACGAAATTACGTCACGGCTTGCTGTGATTGGTCCGCGTCCCGGCAACATGGCCGCCATTAACCAATCACAAGCCGTGACGTCACGGGAGGAAGGACACGCGCGCTTTTTTAAATGGGCGCGTGTCCAGCCTCCCGTGACGTCCCGGCTTGTGATTGGTTGCGCCGCGGTCAACCAATCACAAGCCGGGAGGCTAGACACGCGCGCATTTTAAAATTTTAAAATGCGCGCGTGTCCAGCCTCCCGGCTTGTGATTGGTTGATCGCGGCGCAACCAATCACAAGCCGGGACGTCACGGGAGGCTGGACACGCGCCCATTTTAAAATGCGCGCGTGTCCAGCCTCCCGTGACGTCACGGCTTGCGATTGGTTGCGTCTCCCATGTGACTGCGACGCAACCAATCACAAAGCCGGGACGTAATTTTAAAATCCTTAAAGGGAAGGTGCCATCAAAAAAAAATTTTTTACAGAAATTGTAAAAATGTAAAGAATTAATGTTTACATTTTCTTAAAAATTATTATCATTTGTTTATAATTTAGTAAAATATGAAAAATAATTTGAAAAGTTTTGGAATTTCCACTTTTAAACACTAGGGGGAGCAGCTGCTGAAATTTCAGAAAAACCTCGTGTACAACTAGCTCACATTACAGCACTGCAGTAATTATGGGCGGAGTCTGCTGACCTGTGTGATGTCTCCTCTCCTTCCCTTCTGGGTGTTTGCTAAGGGATAAGAGAGGATGAGATTCAGGAACCCAGTGAGCAGCCATTTTGTTGGTGACTGCAGAGTAAGGCTGCCGTCACACTAGCAGTATTTGGTCAGTATTTTACCTCAGTATTTGTAGCCAAAACCAGGAGTGGAACAATTAGAGGAGAAGTATAACAGACACATCTGCACCACTTCTGCATTTATCACCCACTCCTGGTCTTGGCTTACAAATACTGAGGTAAAATACTGACCAAATACTGAATGTGTGACGGCAGCCTTAGGCTACTTTCACACTAGCGTTGTTGGCTGTACGTCGCAATGCGTCGTTCAGGAGATAAAACACATCCTGCAAAACACATCCTGCAAAGTTGTCTGCAGGATGTGTTTTTTCCCCATAGACTAACATTACCGACGCATTGCGACGTATTGCCACACGTCGCAACCACCGTGCGACGGTTGAGTCGTGTTTTGGCGGACCACCGCCACAAAAAAAATTACATGTAACGGTTTTTTTGTGCGTCGAGTCCGCCATTTTCGACCGTGCATGCGCAGCCAAAACTCCGCCCCCTCCTCCCCGGACCTTACAATGGGGCAGCGGAAGCGTCGTAAGACTACATCCACTACCACGTCGGGCATTTCTTTCACAGCATGCGTCGGTACGTCGGCCCGACGCACTGCGACGGGCCCGTACTGACGCTAGTGTGAAAGCAGCCTTACACTGACAAGTAGACAGTCACCGAGGATGGCAGCCAGCAAGGATTCTGGGAGATATGTGGTGGAGGGAGCAGGGTGACCGCAGCGCAGAGTATTTCAGGAGAGCAGTGTGCTGGTCTATGGGGGGCACCCTGTTCAGTGCGCGGAGCAGCCAGGGATTGTACATGGACGCTGTCTTTTATACACATGGATGGACCGTCTGCTCCACAGAAATCCAGGAAACATTTCTGCGGATTGATGGCCTGTTCTGATCCAGACTTTGCATGCAGACCCCATTCCCCTCCTCAGATCCTGTCTTCTCCATCCTGTCCTGGTGATGTGTGAAAGTGAGACGACAGGCGAAGTACGGGGTGACGCTGGGAAGGAAATTTAGCCTTATAGTAACGATAAAAATGAGACCCCTCTCTTCAGCAGCCTGACCAGCCCTGACTGCACCTAACTGGAGGTCATGCTGCCCCCTCTATTACCCCAGACCCGCGAGCAGGTGCTCAGCCAGAACCACCGTAGAATGGGTCCACTTTCTGAAGATAATACTGCCATAGTGTTCTCACATAATACTGCCATATAGCTCACACATAATACCGCCATATAGATCACACACAATACCATCAAATAGATCACACACAATACTGTCATACAGTTCTCACATACCACCATATAGAGCACACATAATACTGCCAGTGTTCTCACATAATACCACCATATAGATCACACATAATACCGCCAGTGTTCTCACATACCGCCATATAGATCACACATAATACTGCCAGTGTTCTCACATAATACCACCATATAGATCACACATAATACCGCCAGTGTTCTCACATAATACCACCATATAGATCACACATAATACTGCCAGTGTTCTCACATAATACCACCATATAGATCACACATAATACCGCCAGTGTTCTCACATAATACCACCATATAGATCACACATAATACTGCCAGTGTTCTCACATAATACCACCATATAGATCACACATAATACCGCCAGTGTTCTCACATAATACCACCATATAGATCACACATAATACCGCCAGTGTTCTCACATACCACCATATAGATCACACATAATACTGCCAGTGTTCTCACATAATACCACCATATAGATCACACACAATACCACCGTATAATTCTCACAATACTGATCAAGCATAATCACCACCATACAGATCACATAATACCGTCATATAGATCTCACATAATGCCATAATACAGCATGACCCCTGCAGCTCCTGTTATCGCATGCATTGAGTTGTGTGTGTAATGGGGAAAGATATGCAGGGGGGAGAGGAGTGCCTGAGAGGATTAGATACACGGTTCACCAGACAGTATCACACAGGAGAGGATTAGATACATGGCTCAGCAGTCAGTATCACACAGGAGAGGATTAGATACACAGCTCAGCAGTCAGTATCACACAGGATAGGATTAGATACATGGCTCAGCAGTCAGTATCACACAGGAGAGGATTAGATACACGGCTCAGCAGTCAGTATCACACAGGAGAGGATTAGATGCACGGCTCAGCACAGTATCACACAGGAGAGGATTAGATACACGGCTCAGCAGTCAGTATCACACAGGATAGGATTAGATACACGGCTCAGCAGACAGTATCACAGGATAGGATTAGATACACGGCTCAGCATTCAGTATCACACAGGATAAGATTAGATACACAGCTCAGCAGACAGTATCACAGGATAGGATTAGATACACGGCTCAGTAGTCAGTATCACACAGGATAAGATTAGATACACAGCTCAGAAGACAATATCACACAGGAGAGGATTAGATACACGGCTCAGCAGTCAGTATCACACAGGAGAGGATTAGATACACGGCTCAGCAGTCAGTATCACACAGGAGAGGATTAGATGCACGGCTCAGCACAGTATCACACAGGAGAGGATTAGATACACGGCTCAGCAGTCAGTATCACACAGGATAGGATTAGATACACGGCTCAGCAGACAGTATCACAGGATAGGATTAGATACACGGCTCAGCAGTCAGTATCACACAGGATAAGATTAGATACACAGCTCAGCAGACAGTATCAC
Organism: Ranitomeya variabilis; assembly: GCF_051348905.1. NCBI lineage: Eukaryota > Metazoa > Chordata > Amphibia > Anura > Dendrobatidae > Ranitomeya > Ranitomeya variabilis. The sequence continues at coordinate 113,754,138 of NC_135235.1, read as the reverse complement.
AGGATAGGATTAGATACACGGCTCAGTAGTCAGTATCACACAGGATAAGATTAGATACACAGCTCAGAAGACAGTATCACACAGGAGAGGATTAGATACACGGCTCAGCAGTCAGTATCACACAGGAGAGGATTAGATACACGGCTCAGCAGTCAGTATCACACAGGATAGAATTAGATGCATGGCTCAGCATAGTATCACAGTATAAAATTAGATGCATGGCTCAGCAGACAGTATCACACAGTATAGGATTAGATACATGGCTCAGCATAGTATCACAGTATAGGATTAGATGCATGGCTCAGCATAGTATCACAGTATAGGATTAGATACATGGCTCAGCATAGTATCACAGTATAGGATTAGATGCATGGCTCAGCAGACAGTATCACACAGTATAGGATTAGATACACGGCTCAGCATAGTATCACACTGGAGAGGATTAGGTACAGGGCACAGCAGACAGTATCATACAGGAGAGGATTAGGTACATGGCACAGCAGACTATCATACAGGAGAGGATTAGGTACATGGCTCAGCACAGTGTAGTGATAGATACACGGTCTGATGTCCTTGATCAGTGGCTGCAGTGAGAGGCAGGGTCGGGTCGGAGCAGCACAGAGATTCTCCCCCTCCCCCCCCTGTTACCTCTCTGCAGCTCCTGATAGAGGACATCAGACCCCAGCACTTCACCCTCTCTAGCGATTCTAGAGATTGAGCCAGGGCACCAGGCAGCAGAGGACAGGGAACGGCTGACAGTGTGAAAGGAGAGGCAGCTGGAGCTGCCCCTCCAACAGCACAGCTCTCAGTCACAGTGGAGCTCACACACTGTGGGCTGAAGAAACATGGCGCCGACCTCCTGCCTCTGCTGTGATGTGGAGACAGCAGGAGATAACGCGGTCGGCTCCCGACTGCTGAGTCCTATGCACAGGGCTGCCGTAAATGCAGAGTGTAAATGTCGTGCTGGGACTCTTACACTCCTGCAAAGCAAAATGGCGGCGCCCAGTGGCTGCAAAAATTATTAATAATAAAAAAGATATTAAGGTTAAAAAAAATAATTTTGTATTAAAGATAATTGTTTATATAAACAATCATTTTTAATACAAAAACAAAATTGCGGCACCTTTCCTTTAAGGACCTGAAATTACGTCACGGCTTGCTGTGATTGGTTGCGTCGCCCATGTGACTGCGACGCAACCAATCACAACGCCAGAACGTAATTTTAAAATCCTGAAGGACCTGAAATTACGTCACGGCTTGCTGTGATTGGTTGCGTCCCGGTCACATGGGCGGCACGCAACCAATCACAAGCCGGGACTCACGTAAAGGAAAGAAAAGCGCGAATTTTAAACAAAGAACGCTGCCGCTTCCCTCGGTAAGGTGCAGGCTGCGTCGGAGAGGTGAGTATAGCAATATTTTTTATTTTAATTCTTTCTTTTACACATTTTTACATTAATGTTGTTTCGATACCGATACCCGATATCACAAAAATATCGGATCTCGGTATTGGAATTCCGATACAGCAAGTATCGGCCGATACCCGATACTTGCAGTATCGGAATGCTCAACACTAGTCTTAACCCCTTAATGTCCAATGACAGATATATCCAACATTGGACGCCTCCCCCTGTTTGGTGCGAGCTCATCACCGGAGCCTGCACCTTTTCCAGCACATTACAGCTGATCAGCTGTCATGTGCCCCTAACAGCCGCAGGTGCAATCGCGATCCACCCGCAGCTGTTAATATGTTAAGTGCCGCTGTCAAACTCTGACAGTGGCATTTAACATGCACGTGCAGGAAGCGCGTCATTAACCTCACCTATTGGCGCCCGTGTCACATGACCACGGGTCACTGATGGGTTGGCTTGACAACCCCGGGGTCTGCAGGAGACCACAGTGGTTGTCATAGCCAGATAGCTATGAGCGCCACCCAGCAGTCGGCGCTCATAGCAAGTAAGCATATCGGCTACATAGAGCAGGGCTGCAGCCATGGAGAATATTGAAGCACGTAAAAAGTTTTTAAAAAGTTTTAAAAAATATAAGAAAAATAAAAAATATATAAAATTTCAAATCACCCCCCATTCGCCCCAATCAAAATAAACAGTTAAATAAATCAAATATACACATATTTGGTATCGCTGCATTTAGAATCGCCCGATCTACCAATATATAAAAAGAATCAATCCAATTGGTAAACAGCGTAATGAGAAAAAAAATCAAAACGTCAGAATTAAATTTTTTTGGTCGCTGCAACATTGCAATAAAATGTAATAACAGGCGAACAAAAGATCGTATCTACATCAAAATGGTATCATTAAAAATGTCAAATCGGCAAGCAAAAAATAAGCTCTCACCTGACCCCAGATCCCGAAAAGTCTCTAGGAAAATGGCGACTCTTTTTTTTTTTTAACAAAGTTTGGATTTTTTTTCCCACTTAAATAAAAAAAGAACCTAGACGTGTTTAGTGTCTATGAACTTGTAATGACCTGGAGAATCATAATGGCAGGTCACTTTTAACATTTAGTGAACATGGTAAAAAGAAATTCAAAAAACTATTGTAGAATTGCACTTTTTTACAATTTCATCACACTCTGAATTTTGTTCCTGTTTTCCAGTACACGATATGGTAAAATCAATGGTGCCAATCAAAAGTACAACTCGGCCCGCAAAAAACAAGCCTTCACATGGCCATATTGACAGGAAAAATAAAAAAGTTATTGCTGTGGGAAGAAGAGGAGCAAAAAATGGAAACGCAAAAACAGAAATACCCCTGGTCCTTAAGGGGTTAAACACTATATTAACATGTGCTGGAGATTTAGTTATGTTGTGTTAGGGAACCAAGACTATTGTGGCTGCCCAATTTCAGTTTCCTACTTACATAAGAATCCATGTAAGATACTGATCTAAAAATAAAAATACATTACCAGGGGCACAGCACTACAGGGGGAAAGGTGACTGACTTCTGTTCTAATGAAAGAAGATAAAATGTGTCTGAACAATAGAACATGTGAGAAAAGTCACATCAGCGAGTTGTTTCCAAAGCACCTAATGACTGAAATTCATGTGTAGGTGAAATAGAAGAATAGCTCTGTGATATAAGTGCTGCCTTTTTCAAATGCTGCCTGGTACTTAAATGTGATATTAATTTGTATGTTTGATAAATTGAAAATAATGTCACAATTAATTATAATAATCTTTCAGGGTTTCTGTGACATAATGTGCTGCCTTTTTCAAATGCTGCCTGGTAATTAAAGTGTGATATTAATTTGTATTTTTGTTAAATTGAAAATAATGTCACAATTAATTATAATAATCTTTCAGGGTTGTTATTAGATTATTACTATGTCTCTAGGTGTCTTCACACATAACAAACAGTGCTAAACTGCTTCCTAAATTTGAAACTATGGAAATTTTAGTAAATGAAGAGATCAATGATTCTGTGTGTATGTGCATTAAAAATGATGTACAATATTTTTCGGACTATAAGATTCACTTTTTTCCTCCAAAAATGTGGAGGAAAATGGGGAGTGCGTCTTATAGTCTGGATGTACCTGCTCTGGCTGTGGTGCGGCTAACTCCTGTGCCCGCTGCTAAAGATAAATGAATATTCACCGTCTTCCAGGCCTTTGGTGTGGAAGGCACTGAATATTAATTTCTCTTTAATCATGGACATGCTGTTAGCCGCAGCCGCCGGGCTTTCGTGTGTGCCCGCTACTTAGGCGCCGAATGCAGTAATTTTTTTTATTATTATTATACATTTTTATAGCGCCATTTATTCCATGGTCTTTACATGTGAAAAAGGGGGCAAATATAGACAAGTACATTAAACATGAGCAAAAAACAAGGCACACAGGTACATAAGGAGGGAGGACCCTGCCCGCGTGGGCTCATAGTCTGCATGGGATGGGTGAGGATAGACTAGGAGAGGGTAGAGCAGGTTGTGCGGCGGTTCAGTCGGTTGAGGATCACTGCAGGCTGTAGGCTTGTCGGAAGAGGTGAGTCTTCAGGTTCTTTTTGAAGGTTTCTATGGTGGGCGAGAGTCTGATGTGTTGGGGTAGAGAGTTCCAGAGTATGGGGAAGCACGGGAGAAGTCTTGGATGCGGTTGTGTGAAGAAGAGATGAGAGGGGAGTAGAGAAGGAGATCTCGCGAGGATCAGAGGTTGCGAGTAGGTAAGTACCGGGAGACCATGTGACAGATGTATGGAGGAGACAGGTTGTGGATGGCTTTGTATGTCATTGTAAAGGTTTTGAACTGGAGTCTCTGGATGATAGGAAGCTAGTGAAGGGCTTGGCATAGGGGAGAGGCTGGGGAATAGTGGGGAGACAGGTAGATTAGTTGGGCAGCAGAGTGTAGGATGGATTGCAGTGGTGCCAGAGTGCTAGAGGGGAGGCCAGAGAGTAGGAGGTTGCAGCAGTCAAGGCAGGAGATAAAAGGGCATATACTAGTGTTTTTGTGGTATCACGGTCAAGGAATGCGCGAATCCGGGAAATATCTTTGAGTTTAAGATGGCAGGAGAAGGCAAGGGCTTGGATGTGTAGCTTGAAAGAGAGGGCAGAGTCAAGGACCACCCCGAGGCACCGGGCATGTGGAACTGGGGAAATATTCATTCCCTTTAGTAGCAGCACACATGAACGCCCAGCAGCTGAAGGAAGCCAGCGGCTGTGGCTAACAATGTGCGCACTATTAAAATGCAATGAATACTCACTGCTCTTCACGCACATAGTCCCGGGGTGGAGATCAGTGAGTATTCTGGCAGCTGTCCTCGGTTTGTAAGAAGAACATGACATCCCTGCCATGTGCTGCTTACAAGCATAAATCAGCTGCTGGCATTGGAACAAGATGCTGCGAGGGAGCGCAGGAAGGTAAGTAAGATGATTTGTTTTTTATGTATTTCTGATGGGGGCATACATATCAGGATGGGGATGGGGGCCAATCATACAAGGATAAGAATCGGGCCATGCATACCAGGACAAAGATGGGGTCCCTGCATACCAGGATAGGGATGAGGGGGCCATGCATACAAGGATGGGGGTCAATCATACTAGGACAGAGATGGGGTCCCTGCATACCAAGATAGGGATGAGGGGGTCATGCATACCAAGATAGGGATGAGGGTGCCATACATACCAAGGTAGGGATGAGGGGGCCAAGCATACCAGGTTTGGGATGAGGGGGCCATGCATACCAAGATGGGGATGAGGGGGCCATGCACACCAGGATATGGATGAGGGGGCCATGCATACCAGGATAGAGATGAGGGGGTCATGCATACAGGTTTGGGATGAGGGGACCATGCATACCAGGATGGGGATGAGGGGTCCATGCATACCAGGATAGGGATGAGGGGGCCATGCATACCAGGGTAGGGATGAGGGGGCATGCATACTAGGTTTGGGATGAGGGGGGCATGCATACTAGGAGGGGGATATTAAGTACAGAATTGACCAAATTTTTTGTTTAAATTTTTTTTATTTCCTCTTCTAAAACATAGGGACATCTTATGGTCCAGTGCTTCTTGTAGTTCAACACTATGGTAAATTCCAGTATTCACATTTATAGGTTTATTTCCTTTTCTTAATGCATGTCATGTTCAAAAATATGTTGATTTTTTTCCCTCCAGGATCTCCTTGTATATTCAGTATAGTACTCTCTGATATAATACGTCAACAATAAATATTGCTATAGAGCAGAGGTCTCCAACCTGTGGCTCATGGGCCAAGATGATTGTCTACGAACTTGGTGCATTGCTGTCAAGTCTAGCAAACAACTTTGAAGGGTATGCGCTAGATTGTGACTTTTGTAAGTAGTCCAGCAAAGAAGAGTAGATCTACATGCACATATACTGGGTGTGGAAGTAAGATGGTAGTATTTTAAACCGGAGAATGGATAATACTATCAGTTAGAGGGTTGCCTTAAGCTAGATGTGTGATGGTAGTCTTACACCAAGTGCTCCCTCTATACTGAGTGGGGGCAAGATGGGAACCCCTATATGTAAGAGCACTGGCTATAAGGGAGGAAAGCACATGGTTTCAGTGTGATTTCTGCTGGGAAGCTTTGACCATCAATCTAATATACAGGTCCTTCTCAAAAAATTAGCATATAGCGTTAAATTTCATTATTTACCATAATGTAATGATTACAATTAAACTTTCATATATTATAGATTCATTATCCACCAACTGAAATTTGTCAGGTCTTTTATTGTTTTAATACTGATGATTTTGGCCTACAACTCCTGATAACCCAAAAAACCTGTCTCAATAAATTAGCATATTTCACCCGACCAATCAAATAAAAGTGTTTTTTAATACCAAACAAAAAAACCATCAAATAATAATGTTCAGTTATGCACTCAATACTTGGTCGGGAATCCTTTGGCAGAAATGACTGCTTCAATGCGGCGTGGCATGGAGGCAATCAGCCTGTGACACTGCTGAGATGTTATGGAGGCCCAGGATGCTTCAATAGCGGCCTTAAGCTCATCCAGAGTGTTGGGTCTTGCGTCTCTCAACTTTCTCTTCACAATATCCCACAGATTCTCTATGGGGTTCAGGTCAGGAGAGTTGGCAGGCCAATTGAGCACAGTAATACCATGGTCAGTAAACCATTTACCAGTGGTTTTGGCACTGTGAGCAGGTGCCAGGTCGTGCTGAAAAATGAAATCTTCATCTCCATAAAGCATTTCAGCCGATGGAAGCATGAAGTGCTCCAAAATCTCCTGATAGCTAGCTGCATTGACCCTGCCCTTGATGAAACACAGTGGACCAACACCAGCAGCTGACATGGCACCCCACACCATCACTGACTGTGGGTACTTGACACTGGACTTCAGGCATTTTGGCATTTCCTTCTCCCCAGTCTTCCTCCAGACTCTGGCACCTTGATTTCCGAATGACATGCAAAATTTGCTTTCATCAGAAAAAAGTACTTGGGACCACTTAGCAACAGTCCAGTGCTGCTTCTCTGTAGCCCAGGTCAGGCGCTTCTGCCGCTGTTTATGGTTCAAAAGTGGCTTTACCTGGGGAATGCGGCACCTGTAGCCCATTTCCTGCACATGCCTGACTCAGTCCACTGCTTCCTCAGGTTCCCCAAGGTCTGGAATCGGTCCTTCTCCACAATCTTCCTCAGGGTCCGGTCACCTCTTCTCGTTGTACAGCGTTTTCTGCCACATTGTTTCCTTCCAACAGACTTACCATTGAGGTGCCTTGATACAGCACTCTGGGAACAGCCGATTTGTTGAGAAATTTCTTTCTGGGTCTTACCCTCTTGCTTGAGGGTGTCAATGATGGCCTTCTTGACATCTGTCAGGTCGCTAGTCTTACCCATGATGGGGGTTTTGAGTAATGAACCAGGCAGGGAGTTTTTAAAAGCCTCAGGTATCTTTTGCATGTGTTTAGAGTTAATTAGTTGATTCAGAAGATTAGGGTAATAGGTCGTTTAGAGAACCTTTTCTTGATATGCTAATTTATTGAGACAGGTTTTTTGGGTTATCAGGAGTTGTATGCCAAAATCATCAGTATTAAAACAATAAAAGACCTGACAAATTTCAGTTGGTGGATAATGAATCTATAGTATATGAAAGTTTAATTGTAATCATTACATTATGGTAAATAATGAAATTTAACACTATATGCTAATTTTTTGAGAAGGACCTGTATAATTGCCTAGAATACTACTTCCTGCAATTTGTGCCAACTTCCGTGGCTTTGTCCGGAGCTAATGTCCTGAGATAATGTCCGGAGCTAATGTCTGGAGCTAATGTCCGGAGCTAATGTCCGGAGATAAGTGACGTCACCAGTGTCCTACACCCAGGCAGAGCACAGGGGCCCCAGGCAGCATATGGGACCCCAGGCAGAGCACAGTGGCCCCAGGCAGAGCACAGGGGCCCCAGGCAGCATATGGGGCCCCAGGCAGAGCACAGTGGTCCCAGGCAGAGCACAGGGGCCCCAGGCAGCCTATGGGGCCCCAGGCAGAGCACAGTGGCCCCAGGCAGAGCACAGGGGCCCCAGGCAGCATATGGGGCCCCAGGCAGAGCACAGGGGCCCCAGGCAGCATATGGGGCCCCAGGCAGAGCACAGTGGCCCCAGGCAGAGCACAGGGGCCCCAGGCAGAACATGGGGCCCCAGGCAGAGCACAGGGGCCCCAGGCAGAGCACAGGGGCCCCAGGCAGCATATGGGGCCCCAGGCAGAGCACAGGGGCCCCAGGCAGAGCACAGGGGCCCCAGGCAGCATATGGGGCCCCAGGCAGAGCACAGGGGCCCCAGGCAGCATATGGGGCCCCAGGCAGAGCACAGTGGCCCCAGGCAGAGCACAGGGGCCCCAGGCAGAACATGGGGCCCCAGGCAGAGCACAGGGGCCCCAGGCAGAGCAAAGGGGCCCCAGGCAGCATATGGGGCCCCAGGCAGAGCACAGGGGCCCCAGGCAGCATATGGGGCCCCAGGCAGAGCACAGTGGCCCCAGGCAGCATATGGGGCCCCAGGCAGAGCACAGTGGCCCCAGGAAGAGCACAGGGGCCCCAGGCAGCATATGGGGCCCCAGGCAGAGCACAGTGGTCCCAGGCAGAGCACAGGGGCCCCAGGCAGCTTATGGGGCCCCAGGCAGAGCACAGTGGCCCCAGGCAGAACATGGGGCCCTAGGCAGAGCACAGTGGCCCCAGGCAGAGCACAGGGGCCCCAGGCAGAACATGGGGCCCCAGGCAGAGCACAGGGGCCCCAGGCAGAGCACAGGGGCCCCAGGCAGCATATGGGGCCCCAGGCAGAGCACAGTGGCCCCAGGCAGCATATGGGGCCCCAGGCAGAGCACAGGGGCCCCACGCAGCATATGGGGCCCCAGGCAGAGCACAGTGGCCCCAGGCAGAGCACACACCAAATCGGAGGCCGAGGGGCCCCGCCAACCAAATCGGAGGCCGAGGAGCCCCGCCCACCAAATCGAAGGCCGAGCGGCCCCACCCACCAAAGCGGAGGCCGAGGGGCCCCGACCACCACATCGGAGGCCAAGGGTCCCCGCCCACCAAATCGGAGGCCGAGGGTCCCCGCCCACCAAATCGGAGGCCAAGGGTCCCCGCCCACCAAATCGGAGGCCGAGGGTCCCCGCCCACCAAATTGGAGGCCGAGGGTCCCCGCCCACCAAATCGGAGGCCGAGGGGCCCCGCCTACCAAATCGGAGGCCGAGGGTCCCCGCCCACCAAATCGGAGGCCGAGGGTCCCCGCCCACCAAATAGGAGGCCGAGGGGCCCCGCCCACCAAATCGGAGGCCGGGGGTCCCCGCCCTCCAAATCGGAGGCCGAGGGGCCCCGCCCACCACATCGGAGGCCGAGGGGCCCCGCCCACCAAATCGGAGGCCGAGGGTCCCCGCCCACCAAATCAGAGGCCGAGGATCCCCGCCCACCAAATCGGAGGCCGAGAGTCCCCGCCCACCAAATCGGAGGCCGAGGGGCCCCGCCAACCAAATCGGAGGCCGAGGAGCCCCGCCCACCAAAGCGGAGGCCGAGGGTCCCCGCCCACCAAATCGGAGGCCGAGGGTCCCCGCCCACCAAATCGGAGGCCGAGGGGCCCCACCAACCAAATCGGAGGCCGAGGAGCCCCGCCCACCAAATCGGAGGCCGAGGGGCCCCACCAACCAAATCGGAGGCCGAGGAGCCCCGCCCACCAAATCGGAGGCCGAGCGGCCCCGCCCACCAAAGCGGAGGCCGAGGGGCCTGGCCCCGCCCACCAAAGCGGAGGCCGAGGGGCCCCGCCCACCACATCGGAGGCCGAGGGTCCCCGCCCACCACATCGGAGGCCGAGGGTCCCCGCCCACCAAATCGGAGGCCGAGGGTCCCCGCCCACCAAATCGGAGGCCGAGGGTCCCCGCCCACCAAATCGGAGGCCGAGGGGCCCCACCAACCAAATCGGAGGCCGAGGAGCCCCGCCCACCAAATCGGAGGCCGAGGGGCCCCGCCAACATAATCGGAGGCCGAGGGGCCCGCCCACCAAATCGGAGGCCGAGGGTCCCCGCCCACCAAATCGGAGGCCGAGAGTCCCCGCCCACCAAATCGGAGGATAAGGGGCCCCGCCAACCAAATCGGAGGCTGAGGGGCCCCGCCAACCAAATCGGAGGCCGAGGAGCCCCGCCCAACAAATTGAAGGCCGAGCGGCCCCGCCCACCAAAGCGGAGGCCGAGGGGCCCGGCCCCGCCCACCAAAGTGGAGGCCAAGGGTCCCCGCCCACCAAATAGGAGGCCGAGGGTCCCCGCCCACCAAATTGGAGGCCGAGGGTCCCCGCCCACCAAATCGGAGGCCGAGGGGCCCGCCTACCAAATCGGAGGCCGAGGGTCCCCGCCCACCAAATCGGAGGCCGAGGGTCCCCGCCCACCAAATCGGAGGCCGAGGGGCCCCGCCCACCAAATCGGAGGCCGGGGGTACCCGCCCACCAAATCGGAGGCCGAGGGGCCCCGCCCACCACATCGGAGGCCGATGGGCCCCGCCCACCAAATCGGAGGCCAAGGGTCCCCGCCCACCAAATCGGAGGCCGAGGGTCCCCGCCCACCAAATCGGAGGCCGAGGGTCCCCGCCCACCAAATCGGAGGCCGAGGGTCCACACCAACCAAATCGGAGGCCGAGGGGCCCCGCCCACCAAATCGAAGGCCGAGGGGCCCCGCCCACCAAAGCGGAGGCCGAGGGTCCCTGCACACCAAATCGGAGGCAGAGGGACCCCGCCCACCAAATCGGAGGCCGAGGGGCCCCGCCCACCAAAGCGGAGGCCAAGGGTCCCCGACCACCAAATCGGAGGCCGAGGGTCCCTGCCCACCAAATCGGAGGCCGAGGGTCCCCGCCCACCAAATCGGAAGCCGAGGGTCCCCGCCCACCAAATCGGAGGCCGAGAGTCCCCGCCCACCAAATCGGAGGCCGAGGGGCCCCGCCAACCAAATTGGAGGCCGAGGGGCCCCGCCCACCAAATCAGAGGCCGAGGGTCCACACCATCCAAATCGGAGGCCGAGGGGCACCGCCCACCAAATCGGAGGCCGATGGGCCCTACCCACCAAAGCGGAGGCCGAGGGTCCCCGTCCACGAAATCAGAGGCCGAGGGTCCCCGCCAACCAAATCGGAGGCCGAGGGTCCCCGCCCACCAAATTGGAGGCCGAGGGGCCCCACCAACCAAATCGGAGGCCAAGGGGCCCCGCCCACCAAATCGGAGGCCGAGGGTCCCTGCCCACCAAATCGGAGGCCGAGGGGCCCCGCCAACCAAATCGGAGGCCGAGGGGCCCCGCCCACCAAATCGGAGGCCTAGGGGCCCCGCCCACCAAATCGGAGGCTGAGGGTCCCCGCCCACCAAATCGGAGGATAAGGGGCCCTGCCCACCAAATCGGAGGCCGAGGGGCCCCACCAACCAAATCGGAGGCCGAGGAGCCCCGCCCACCAAATCGAAGGCCGAGCGGCCCCGCCCACCAAAGCGGAGGCAGAGGGACCCCGCCCACCAAATCGGAGGCCGTGGGGCCCCGCCAACTAAAGCGGAGGCCGAGGGACCCCGCCCACCAAATCGGAGGCCGTGGGGCCCCGCCAACCAAAGCGGAGGCCGAGGGTCCCCGCCCACCAAATCGGAGGCCGAGGAGCCCCGCCCACCAAAGCGGAGGCCGAGGGTCCCCGCCCACCGAATCGGAGGTCGAGGGTCCCCGCCCACCAAATCGGAGGCCGAGGGTCCCCGTCCACCAAATCGGAGGCCGGTCCCCGCCCACCAAATCGGAGGCCGAGGGTCCCCACCCACCAAATCGGAGGACGAGGGGCCCCACCAACCAAATCGGAGGCCGAGGAGCCCCGCCCACCAAAAGTAAGTGCGGCCCCAAAAGTAAGTGCGCCCCCGGGTGCAAAAGTAAGTGCGCCCCCGGGTGCAAAAGTAAGTGCGCCCCCGGGTGCAAAAGTAAGTGCGCCCCCGGGTGCAAAAGTAAGTGCGCCCCCGGGTGCAAAAGTAAGTGCGCCCCTGGGTGCAAAAGTAAGTGCGCCTCCGGGTGCAAAAGTAAGTGCGCCCCCGGGTGCAAAAGTAAGCGCGCCCCCGGCCCCGGGTGCAAAAGTAAGCGCGCCCCCCAGTCCCGTGTGTGAAAAGTGCTGCTGTAAAGCTGGTAGCGCTGTTCAAGCACCATGTATTTCCTTCAGGAAATGCCCATCTAATATATAATTGCCTAGAATACTACTTACTGCAATTTGTGCCAAGAAAGAACATACCAATATACATAGTTATTGATACATATTATTTATTATTTACATTATTGTTCTTAAGCAAAGAACCGTTGTTGTGGCATTTGCCACAACACGCAAAGTTGTTGTCTGATGTCTTTCATCACTCCCCTCATAAGAATGTTCATGGATCCTGTGTAACTGTACCTTAAATAACAAGAATTGTCAAGAGCTGGTGAGTGCAGCCATTTTTTGTTCTTTCTTACTATTATTTATTAATTGTATTATTCTTACATTTGAATAAATAAAGTATATATGGATTCTAGACTCCCGATTCTTTAGAATCGGGCTGCCATCTAGTACACTAATAATGGGGAGCACTTGGTGTCACTACAGTGAGAGGGTGGCAGGATGTCACTACTCAGAGGGCTCTGGATGTGACTCGTGACCATCTCTCAGAGCTAACTGGGGTTCTTAAGTTAAGAAAATGAGACCATCGATGTAAAGCATGGTTGACCATGTAGTACCGTAGTCACTATTGTATAGAGAACTGTCCTTTTACATAGAAAAAGATTAAGCGCATTTAGGATGTCTATCAATTTGGATTGTATGTTCCAGTTCCAACTTTATGCATGTGAAGCTATAGAAATGGGATTAGCAACATGTAGTGTGGAAGTCATGTTCGGAATGTTGCATTATAGTAATTACACTATCACACAGTAATAAGAGTAACAGACTAAGCTTTAATTAAAGGGAGGCTTTGAGCAGTTTTGACCTTGTAAAACTTTTGACACTTATAGATAAAGTTAGTTGAAGACCAAGTTATACAAAAGATCTTAAACAATTTTTGTCACAGTATGACTGAGTAAATGCAATTTTATTCAATTTTATCTCCACTCCTACAAATGGTCTGGACGCAGTTCTTAAGATTGAAATGTTCTCCAGTTAGCATTATGTGCTTCACAACTCTCCTTCTCCGCCTCGGTTCTTGATTGATAGCTCAACATCCCACCAGAAGCAAACTACTGCTCTAGAGCAGAGGTAAGAAGTTGAGGAGCATCCACGGGATCAGCATTACTGAAATTAAAAGGGAATAAAAGGGTCCTGATGTTACTAAAGTGTTAGTACCGTATTTTCCGGCGTATAAGACGACTTTTTAACCCCTCAAAATCTTCTTAAAAGTCGGGAGTCGTCTTATACGCTGGGTACAGGTAAAATGTGCATATGGTGGGTGGGGGGGAGAGTGGTCCCGATGACGAAGAGAGGGGGCGTCTCACAGTAAAGTGTGAGTGGAGTATATCCCCCTATTACCTCATTGCGGCAGCGTGGGGGTCTCTGTGCTGGGAGCAGCAGCTCCTCTTCGTGCCGTGGGTGCTCTGTGCTGTGGGGCGGCGGTGCATCTTCGTGCCGTGGGTGCTGTGGGGCGGCGGCGGCGCATCTTCTTGCAGCGTCGGGGCTCCTCCGGCATCTCCTCCAGGCCCGGAGGCACCGGCAGCCCCATTGCTGTGATGCGGTGACCTCCGGGAAAATGGCCGCTGCTCAGATTCAGATCTGAATCTGAGCATGCGCCGCCCCCAGCGGCCATTTTCCCGGAGGCCACCGCATCGCAGCCTCCTGGAAAATGGCCACTTCACAGATTCAGATCTCGTCTCCCGAGATCTCGGGAGACGAGATCTGAATCTGAGCAGCAGCCATTTTCCCGGAGGCCACCGCATCAGAGCAATGGGGCTGCCGGTGCCTCCGGGCCTGGAGGAGATGCCGGAGGAGCCCCGACGCTGCAAGAAGATGCGCCGCCGCCGCCCCACAGCACCCACGGCACGAAGATGCGCCGCCGCCCCACAGCACAGAGCACCCACGGCACGAAGAGGAGCTGCCGCTCCCAGCACAGAGACCCCCCACGCTGCCACAATGAGGTAATAGGGGATATACTCCACTCACACTTTACTGTGAGACGCCCCCTCTCTTCGTCATCGGGACCACTCCCCACGCCAAAAGGCACATATTCACCGGCCCTATAAGATGAAATACGGCGTATAAGAAGACCCCCGACTTTTAAGAAGATTTTATATTTTAACTGGAAAAGTTGGGGTGTCGTCTTATACGCCCAGTCGTCTTATATGCCGGAAAATACGGTAAGTCCCTTATATAAATTGCTGCTGCTTCCCCTGAAAAACTGCTGTGATGCTCCTTTCAAATGCTCTATACTATATTAGGTACATAATTTAAAAGATATATTTTCTTTATTTTTTTAATTTTTTCCCTTGTACTTTAAGTATAAGGACAGGGTCACACTTGCAACTGCAATGTGAGAAACTCTTGCGAGTCTCTCACATCAATACCCGGCACTGCCGTTGGCAGTTAGGACCGGAGTTTGCGGCTTCATGTATTTCTATGCAGCTGATAGCTCAGGTCTGAACCGCCGGCAGCAGTGCTGGGTATTGATGCGAAAGTCGTGAGTTTCTCGCATTGCAGTTGCAAGTGTGACCCCGTCCTCAGTAAATAAGTAGACCAGACATGTAATGCCCGGATTGGCTGACACAGGAAAGATATATATCTTGGTACCTTGGCTGAGTCTTTGAAAGTGAGAGCCACTTTATTACATCCAATAGATCTGACCAGGTTACCCATTTAAATCTAAAGGACATTTCTAGATAATATTTAAATGATTTTTAGAATTAATACTAATTAGTGTTTTCTTTTCTTGGTAGGTTCCGCTGCATTGTCTATCCATTCCGCCAGAAGCTGACTCTAAGAAAGGCTATTTTTACAATCATTATCATATGGGTTTTAGCTCTTATCATAATGTGTCCATCAGCAGTAACCCTGACGGTGACCAAGGATGATTTTCACTTTATGGTAGATGATTACAATAATTTCTATCCTCTCTACTCCTGTTGGGAAGCTTGGCCAGACAAAGAAATGCGAAAAATTTATACAACAGTCTTGTTTTCACATATATATCTTGCTCCTCTGACCTTGATTGTCATCATGTATGCTCGCATTGCTTTCAAACTTTTCAAATCATCTGCCACCATTCGAGGATCCATGTCTGAAGAACAAGAAGGTCGTAGGGTATCCAAGAGGAAAGTAAGAGTTATCAATATGTTAATTATTGTAGCCCTGTTCTTTACGATTTCTTGGCTGCCGCTCTGGACTTTAATGCTGCTCACAGATTATGGAAATCTTAATGATTATCAGCTCAACCTTATTGCTGTATATATATTCCCTTTTGCTCATTGGCTAGCATTCTTCAACAGCAGCATCAATCCGATTATATATGGCTATTTCAATGAGAACTTCCGTCGAGGTTTTCAGGAAGCATTTAAAGTTCAATACTGTTCAATGCAAAGAGAGCACAAGGAAACTTATTCAGAAAGGAAAAACAGTGGATTAATGTTTGGAGTACGAAACAGGATTTTTGTTGAAGTACAGCCCAGTGACTCAGCTCATGGCTCAGACTCATGCAACAGTGCCACAGCAAAGGGTGGTATGTTCTCCTTAAGGAGTGGAAGGATTGCCCATCATGGCATGGTTGTTGAAGATCTAGATAACAAAAGCTCCAATAACACTGTCAGCATACCAGCATGGGATATTTAAAATGTTTCTCTCTGTGGTGGATATGTGACATTACAGCTGAAAGACATACATTTTGGGTATATCAAAGTGATCTTAAGGACTTTGTGAGATGTTTTAGACTTGGATATGAAAATGAAATATCACTCCAACTAATGATGGTTCATTTATAGAGATAATTGAACCTTTTGAAATTTCAACTCACCAGCTTAGCCTAATTTTCCAAGGTACTTGATTTAAACCAAATGGAAAGTACTGCTGAGCCTCAATTATCCTTAAAAGTCAGGTCTCCTAGGACTGTATTCAACCACTTTCAAGCTCTTTAACGCAAACACAGCCTTAGTAATGTCAAAGTGACCTCAACATAAATGACTATTGGTAAACAGATGGTAACTAAGCATTTTTCACTGCTGTGCTGTCTGACAGTATATGCACAGTTTATTTGGTGTTTTATAGTTTTCTTTTTCCTATCTCTTTAAATAAGCTGTGAGTTGTGATATCCTCTCACTATCCAGATTCACCATAAAATGGCTACTGCATTACCTGCTTTTGCTTTTATACAGGCTATGAAAGTCTCTGCTAACCTGCTGTGTTATACCTTGTGATGTGATAGCTGCAAAACATTAAGGGGAAGCCTGCCGGCCGAGCCAATGGTTATTTGACCTTTCTCTGACTGATGCAATATTGTGCAATGTGTAAAATGTTGGAGAATATAGAATAGCTAAAATTTGTCGGGTTCAGCAAACTCCTAAAAATTCAAGACAAATTCAGTTTCTCAATCACTCATCTCTATTGATTTATAAACTTTTATTAACTAGCACAAGGGCAGAAACACATTCAATTGGTCATCAACATTTAAAGAGATTTTCACGTCCTCATAAGTGGGTCATATATGTTGTTATAAATATTGTCTGTAAAATTGTTTTTCTATATGATATACAGATTCCAGCACATTCTCAGCAGTAAAATTATTAAGTCAAAAGAATGTACCCACCTTTAAGAATAGTCATCATATAAAGAAAAGCTCAACAGTTTCTTCATCTGTTTTTGAGTCTTGATTCTGAAGATTGGACTCTTCCCTGTTACAGACCGAGTACCTGTCCTGTTTATGATGTGACCTAGGTGCATGCTTTCTTAAATGGGTTGTATGGTTTAAAAAACACATTTTTAAGAAATTTGAGGTAAAAAAGGAAAATCACTTGGTAAGGACCAGCATATTTTAAATTAAATTTTCATTTCCCAGATGGGTACTGCATGTCCTATAAGTTTCCTTGTACTGACCTGTCAGGCACGACACTCTCCACAAGGATAGATTTTACCCTTTAGACCCCAGTCAGAGGCCTCTTATGCAGTCAAATCAGATCTCTTGCTTTTCACTAAGGAGTGGCAACACCCTGAAACACATGTTTGCAAATGAAGCTTTTGGCTTGGATTTTACCCTAAATAATGTGGCAAAGCTTGTTAAAGGGTCGATATTGACTTTTAGGAATGCTACTTCCAATACATGGCACTAGAGTTCAAGTCCTCTTCTTCTGTGAAGTGTCAATTTGCATATCGAACTGTGGCTGTGTAATGTTTCCTTCCCTGAGGTGGCGCGCTAGAGGACCTACTGCAGTGGGACACCTGAGAATAGATTATTATTTGGAGAACCTTCAAGGCAGTGGTGCTGCAATGATTTAGTTTTCAATGGGAGGCCCTTCTACCAAGAAGAGAATGTACAAGGTGGACCACTTCTTGATATGTATGAGAGGTCTCTTGTATTGCGTTTGCACTTGTGGCATATAGACAGGATCGATTAAGGGTTTTTTCTGACAGCAAGCACAGTACTTGAAATGGGAAAGAATCAAAAACCCAAACTATAGTGTTTAATAGGGGCATAACTTTTCATTACGCAATCAGCTTTGTTATCAAATTAGAAAATATATTTTAAAGTACATTGGATTAAGAATAGAAAATGTAATCTAGGCAGTCACCAAGATTGCTTTATTTTGTGTACAGCATAAAGAAACAGAACTCAATCATTTTTGGAAGCTTCATTTTTTTGCCCAAAAGTTAAAAGGTTATTCAGTTTCATATCATCAATACATTATGCCTGTGATACAGCCACAGGGATTAACAGATCTAAACACTTTTAGAAAAGCCATTATGAGATTTTTTTTAATAGACCATTGATTGTAAAGTTATGACTCTATTCATTAGCTTTGTTCTGAATGGTGTATTGTACCTGTCTGTAAACCATTCATGGTTCTACATATTCTTATAGTGCTGTGTGTGCTACGCCTACTGAACTGTTCTTTCATTGCTAATGGTAGGGAGTCCATCATTAAGAGATTTTTATGAGATTAGAAAACACATTTGCTTTATTCCACCTACAGCATTCCATCTGGCAATAGACCATGTCTGTTCTTTTAGCTCAGTCACATTCACTTTCACCAGACACTGTCAATGGGCAAAAGAGGCACTATTTCTAAAAGAAATCTGGTTTGATGTGTTAGTGTGTCTTTTTCCAGTGAATCAGAGATTGTATTCCATCTTACATTTGCCATATCAAAAAGCATATATTTCATTCCTTGTAAATGATGGAGTAGGTGTCCTGGCTGATGAAGCTCCAACAGATTCTGACATAGGTTTATCCGGTCAAGTGGATTTTTTATGAGTCCATCTAAAAACCTTATTTTGTTTTTTGTTCTGTAAGTCCTGCTGAAACTTTCTCATTTTAGTGGTAGAGATCTGATTGTCCCATTTTTAATGGATTTATAAAGAAAAAGTGAAAGTTTTAAAGAAAAGTGACACAATTCTCTTTGTTAGGAAAATTATTTATTTTTATTACATTACTGTACAGACTGTCGTAAAATCACACTTTCAGGTAAATAAATCACCACGAGTGTGGTGCATGCTCAGATTGAGATCTCAGCAATGAGATTTTGTCCCGAGATCTCGACTCCCGAGATCTTGGGACGAGATCTCGTTGCCGAGATGTCAATCTGCTGCGATGCGACGGCTGATGGGAAAATGGCTGATGGGGCGGCGCGTGCTCAGATTGAGATGTCGTCCCGAGATCTCTGGAGAAGAGATCTCGGGATGAGATCTCATTGCCGAGATCTGAATCTGAGCATGTGTCACCCCCGGCCACCATTTTCCTGGAGGCCACTGCATCGCAGCAATGGATGTGCGGGAGCCTCCGGGCTTTCACAAAATGCTGGCGGAGCCCCCGGCAACACAGAGCACCACCGCCGCACCTGCTGAACCTGCCAAACTTGCTGCACAAGCCGCATCAGCCACACCAGTCTGGGATGGGATTTCCCGGAGGTCACCGCACCAGCCTGGGACCAACAAACTCCCCCTGTGACCACGCTCCACCAGCACTGCCGATCCCCCCGGCAAGCTGAATTCGGAATGTAAGATGGACCCCCACTTGACACATTATTTTTTTACCTATTTTCCTTCTGAAAATTTGGGGTGCGTCTTATGGTCCAGTGCATCTTATAGTCCAAAAAATACTGTAAATGCCTGAAATATGCTATGAATCAGGTCAAATATGGCTAACAATCTTAGTTTTGAAAAGTACCAGATCTCTGGTGGTCAGAGTTTAATTTAGGATCATTCCCAGCTCTGGGGCTTTCCTGCTTCTTATTATCATCAACAAGTGAAGGAAGTGTTTAGAATCAGTCAAAAAGTTCTGGACTCCAAGCAGAGTCTTAAAACTTGAGGTTGTAGACTTGTAAACACAACCTCGAAATCAAAATGAATTTTCATATTTAATCCCTACCTATTTGATGCCATATTCTAAACTACTTTATAACACATTTAAAATAAAATTTGTCTACCGTTTCCTAACGACACTAACTGCCTTTCTTTCTTTTTGTTCTACTTCCTTTTTGATGACACTTCATTTGAGAATTTCAGTGAAGGTTAGGATACTCAAATGAAGGGTCATAAGGGGGCAAAGGCTGTTATCACTTCTGCAGACCCTACCCCTTCCCTGAAACTAAGCATCATCAGTGACACTCATTTCAGGGGCTTGATAGTGCCTACAAGACGTGCACTGTGTGATGTGCACAATGACAGCACACTCTTTGTTGCCATCTCTTTATTGCACCATCAAAATACCCATCCCCAGAAGTGACATTAATATTATAGGCCCTGCAGCAATCAGCTGGTTCTACATTTCCCCTGTGATAGCAGCTACAGGGCATATGTAGCAAAACATGCCATTATTCAAATGAAAAATTGTACATGGAATACAAGGATAGACCGGTTCTACTAATGGTTGTTAGCGGCTCTTTACAAAGACAGGTTCCAAGCAGGAAAGCTTCTTTTATGATGTTCTTATGCCCAAAATTGAATACATCCGCCCAAAGTAAATTTTCAGTGAGAGTGTGACTGCATCTATTAGTTACATATGAATAGTTACTGAGGATGCGAAGTTCCGTTATGGACATGTTGTAAGGGTAATTTCTAGGGCTTGTTTGAGAAGTATAACTTTTCTGTGAAAACCACTGTGTGAACATTTTAGATTCAATATGGTGCCACTTGTGTAGGTCTAAAAATGGCCCTACTACAATTTGGAACAATTCGGAACAATTCAAGGAATTTTGGCGTCATGAAGATTATATATACAGAACAGAGGAACAGGGAACAGAGCATATATTGAAATTTGAAATATTTTTATCAGCTTGCAAAAACTTTCATGAATTTCATGTGTTTTTTTCTTGTTCATACATTTTTAGCATGCAATTTTTCAACGTTATTTTTAAATGATGTACCTAGAGCATACCGAGTGTTAAAATTAATATCATGTACCCAAATAGGAGGTAAATATGAGGAAAATAATCACTAAATTTGCAGGGTTTCATATTTTTTTGCTGCAGCAGTTTTTGAAAAATGCACTGATTGAGTGTGATGAAACCTTAGAGGTGTAACCCGAGAGATAAAAATGTATAATACACAAACGATGATCGATGCTCCCAAAAGGCAGTTACTTGTCCACCAATGCATAAATGAAAGCACAATATATACACCAAGCAATATTACTTGGACATTTAATAAAGGGCATTTGAAACAATATACAAGTTAATGCTTTGAAAACCAAGCGACATATACTGTATGTCATATAGTTTTATACTGACAAGAATTTAGTTGAATAAACTACAGCCCTGAAAGGGTCAAATTACAAAAGTTCTTAAAGAGGACTTGTCACTTGCTAAAGAAATGAAATAACTTGCAAAAATCCCTAAGCTTTGCTGATTCTGCAGCTCTTTTCCTTTTTTCACTGCGTCACTCTATTGCAGAGATATTCACACCTAATTTGTTATGGTGTGCAGTATGTGAAATCTCTGCTTTGCTTTGCTCTTCTCTGTGAATGTAGGATGGAGGAGTCAGGGCTGTAGTCATGGCCGATAGCAATCCTTTTATCACTCTCTTGCCTTCCCCCTCCATACAAACATGTGTACATTTCTGAGTACCTTGGTGCTGTTCTTCAACGCCATCTGGACTTGCCCGGTACGGGGATGTATTCGTCACAGACGGTTCCACAAAATAAGGGTCACAGTCCGGTTTCATCTTTTCAACATCAACTCTTTCACTCAGCACTTTATCCAGGGCATATTCAATACACACACAGGAATTCTCATCAGGCAATGCTATACTAAGCTTGTCCCCTGGACGGACCGCATCCTTTGGTCCCTTAACGTACTCACTGTCCTGTACTCTTGTTTCACCCCGGATCTGAAAACCGCTGCCCACGCAAACATCTGCCACATTTCGTGTGACCTGGTCCCGTCCTGCTTAGCTTCTCTTTCTTATGACAACTGCAGACACACTAATTCTGCACCGTCAATGTTCCTGATATGTGTGATGTAACTCTTCGACCCCCTGGATCCTGAAAGCTGGGCTCACACTTCTGGGAAACGTTACGGAGCACAATGTGCCCTGGGCTAGACAGCTCTCTTGAGCTAATGGGCGCCCTCGCCTTGACTGAGCTAAAACAGGAAGCCCTCACTACCTTATTCCCACTGTGCCCCCCTACAGGTACCTATATACCTTCCTAACTGCCATTGTGCTACGTGACCAACCTTGTAATGCCCAATCTAATGGCCAACTAGGAATACAACTCCCCTAACAACATACTAGCATGGGGCGCTTGCTTTCCCTAACAAACAGTATATGTGCAAACATGTAAACAATTATATATATATATATATATATATATATATATATATATATATATATATATATAGACAGAGCAATACACATAAGGTGTAGCAGTACTCATATACACAGTAGTAATACACTTTATGTGTAGCAGTACCATCGTGTATGGACACATTAATGATTTGCATTATATAAAACAGGGGGTTGGGGAAAAAGGAACAACATAAATTATCACATCCACTACATTCCTCCTTTCTTTCAAAAAGGTTGTCCCTAACCATTATAAGAACTTTAATACATACAGTATATATGCAATAATAAACATCAAAAATAACAGAGGGGACTCAGTATGAGTCAAATCCATGTAAATGTTCTTTGACAAAGGGAGATACGTCCCCCCTTTCTTAGAATGTGGTACTCCTGTACCCTAGGACTCAGTTCCTTTAGATGAAGCTCTGCTTTCCAGCAGAAGGGGCACAACAGGTGCAGCAAAACAAACAAAAGAGTCCATGAGCTCTGTAAAAAGTTCATCCAACTCGCAGTTCTCTAGATAAAGATGGACAAACAATTAACATACACAGTTCCTTATGACCTCTTCTGCCCATAGAACTCCAGAGCACTTTCCTCTGCTCATGAGGACGTGGAACAGTCCTTGATACTCTCCTAAGCACAATGGCACAACAAAATTTACTGTCTAGTCCTTATATCATCCCCAACGTCGGGATGAAGGTGGCTCTGCAGCCGCAGGAGCCACGAATTGCCCCAATGAAGCAACTTTGCGGAGAGGGGCTCAAAGAATGAAAACTTTACGGGGACCTAGTTAGTCCAAGCTCGATCCCGCATGTTGTTGTACCTCCTCCGGGGTACACAGGGTCACAGCCACTGCATAATAGCTCCGAGGGCAGTTCTCTTTATAGAAGGAGACCCAATCCCCTTCTTCCAGGGGTCCCCCAAACTTCACTGAGGCTGTGTTTACATAAACTTTATGGTGGTTCCCGACCTCACAGACGAAGCCAAAAAAGCCTTTTTCAAATGCTGCCTGGTACTTAAAGTGTGATATTAATTAGTATTTTTGTTAAATTTAAAATAATGTCACAATTAATTATAATAATCTTTCAGGGTTTCTGTGACATAATGCGCTGCCTTTTTCAAATGCTGCCTGGTAATTAAAGTGTGATATTAATTTGTATTTTTGTTAAATTTAAAATAATGTCACAATTAATTATAATAATCTTTCAGGGTTGTTATTAGATCATTACTATTTCTCTAGGTGTCTTCACACATAACAAACAGTGCTAAACTACTTCCTAAATTTGAAACTATGGAAATTTTAGTAAATGAAGAGATCAATGATTCTGTGTGTATGTGCATTAAAAATAATGTGCAGTATTTTTCGGACTATAAGATTCACTTTTTTCCTCCAAAAATGTGGAGGAAAATGGGGGGTGCGTCTTATAGTCTGGATGTACCTGCTCTGGCTGTGGTGCGGCTAACTCCTGTGCCCGCTGCTAAAGATAAATGAATATTCACCGCCTTCCAGGCCTATGGTGTGGAAGGCACTGAATATAAATTTCTCTAATCATGGACATGCTGTTAGCCGCAGCCGCCGGGCTTTCGTGTGTGCCCGCTATTAAACATGAGCAAAAAACAAGGCACACAGGTACATAAGGAGGGAGGACCCTGCCTGCGTGGGCTCATAGTCTGCAGGGGATGGGTGAGGATACACTAGGAGAGGGTAGAGCAGGTTGTGCAGCGGTTCAGTCGGTTGAGGATCACTGCAGGCTGTAGGCTTGTCGGAAGAGGTGAGCCTTCAGGTTCTTTTTGAAGGTTTCTATGGTGGGCGAGAGTCTGATGTGTTGGGGTAGAGAGTTCCAGAGTATGGGGGAAGCACGGGAGAAGTATTGGATGCGGTTGTGGGAAGAAGAGATGAGAGAGGAGTAGAGAAGGAGATCTCGCGAGGATCAGAGGTTGCGAGTAGGTAAGTACCAGGAGACCATGAGACAGATGTATGGAGGAGACAGGTTGTGGATGGCTTTGTATGTCATTGTAAAGGTTTTGAACTGGAGTCTCTGGATGATAGGAAGCTAGTGAAGGGCTTGGCATAGGGGAGAGGCTGGGGAATAGTGGGGAGACAGGTAGATTAGTCGGGCAGCAGAGTGTAGGATGGATTGGAGTGGTGCCAGAGTGCTAGAGGGGAGGCCAGACAGTAGGAGGTTGCAGAAGTCAAGGCAGGAGATAAAAGGGCATACACTAGTGTTTTTGTGGTATCACAGTCAAGGAATGTGCAAATCCGGGAAATATTTTTGAGTTTAAGATGGCAGGAGGAGGCAAGGGCTTGGATGTGTAGCTTGAAAGAGAGGGCAGAGTCAAGGACCACCCCGAGGCACTGGGCGTGTGGAACTGGGGAAATATTAATTCCCTTTAGTAGCAGCACACATGAACGCCCAGTAGCTGAAGGAAGCCAGCGGCTGCGGCTAACAATGTGTGCACTATTAAAATGCAATGAATACTCAATGCTCTTCACGCACATAGTCCGGGGTGGAGATCAGTGAGTATTCTGGCAGCTGTCCTCGGCTTGTAAGAAGAACATGACATCCCTGCCATGTGCTGCTTACAAGCATAAATCAGCTGCTGGCATTGGAACAAGATGCTGCGAGGGAGCGCAGGAAGGTAAGTAAGATGATTTGTTTTTTATGTATTTCTGATGGGGGGCATACATATCAGGATGGGGATGGGGGCCAATCATACAAGGATAAGAATGGGGCCATGAATACCAGGACAAAGATGGGGTCCCTGCATACCAGGATAGGGATGAGAGGGCCATGCATACAAGGATGGGGATGGGGGTCAATCATACTAGGACAGAGATGGGGTCCCTGCATACCAAGATAGGGATGAGGGGGTCATGCATACCAAGATAGGGATGAGGGTGCCATACATACCAAGGTAGGGATGAGGGGGCCAAGCATACCAGGTTTGGGATGAGGGGGCCATGCATACCAAGATGGGGATGAGGGGGCCATGCACACCAGGATATGGATGAGGGGGCCATGCATACCAGGATAGAGATGAGAGGGTCATGCATACAGGTTTGGGATGAGGGGACCATGCATACCAGGATGGGGATGAGGGGTCCAAGCATACCAGGATAGCGATGAGGGGGCCATGCATACCAGGGTAGGGATGAGGATCAGTTAGAGGGTTGCCTTAAGCTGCGTGATGGTAGTCTTACACCAAGCGCTCCCTCTATGCTGAGTGGGGGCAAGATGGAAACCCCTATATGTAAGAGCACTGACTATAAGGGAGGAGAGCACATGGTTTCAGTGTGATTTCAGCTGGGAAGCTTTGACCGTCAATACACTAATAATGGGGAGCACTGGGTGTCACTACAGTGAGAGGGTGGCAGGATGTCACAACTCAGAGGGCTCTGGATGTGACTCGTTACCATCTCTCCGAGCTAATTGGGGTTCTTAAGTTAAGAAAATTGGAGACCATCAATGTAAAGCATGGTTGACCATGTAGTACCGTAGTCACTATTGTATAGAGAACTGTCCTTTTACATAGAAAAAG
The DNA here is from genome assembly GCF_051348905.1 of Ranitomeya variabilis. Taxonomy (NCBI): domain Eukaryota; kingdom Metazoa; phylum Chordata; class Amphibia; order Anura; family Dendrobatidae; genus Ranitomeya; species Ranitomeya variabilis. The sequence goes on along the minus strand of NC_135235.1, from coordinate 113,728,693 downwards.
ATTAAGCGCATTTAGGATGTCTATAAATTTGGATTGTATGTTACAGTTCCAACTTTATGCATGTGAAGCTATAGAAATGGGCTTAGCAACACGTAGTGTGGAAGTCATGTTCGGAATGTTGCATTATAGTAATTACACTATCACACAGTAATAAGAGTAACAGACTAAGCTTTAAAGGGAGGCTTTGAGCAGTTTTGACCTTGTAAAACTTTTGACACTTATAGATAAAGTTAGTTGAAGACCAGGTTATACAAAAGATCCTAAACAATTTTTGTCACAGTATGACTGAGTAAATGCAATGTTATTCAATTGTACTCCACTCCTACAAATGGTCTGGACGCAGTTCTTAAGATTGAAATGTTCTCCAGTTAGCATTATGTGCTTCACAACTCTCCTTCTCCACCTCGGTTCTTGATTGATAGCTCAACATCCCACCAGAAGCAAACTACTGCTCTAGAGCAGAGGTAAGAAGTTGAGGAGCATCTACGGGATCAGCATTACTGAAATTAAAAGGGAATAAAAGGGTCCAGATGTTACTAAAGTGTTAGCAGGTCTCATATGAATTGCTGCTGCTGCTTCCCCTGAAAAACTGCTGTGATGCTCATTTCAAATGCTCTGTACTATATTAGGTACATAATTTAAAAAAAAATATTTTCTTCATTTTTTAAATTTTTTCCCTTGTACTTTAAGTATATGGCCAGGGTCACACTTGCAACTGCAATGTGAGAAACTCTTGCGAGTCTCTCACATCAATACCCGGCATCTGCCGCCGGCACTTAGGACTGGAGTTTGCGGCTTCATGTATTTCTATGCAGCTGATAGCTCAGGTCTGAACCGCTGGCAGCAGTGCTGGGTATTGATGCAAAAGTCTCGGGTGAGTTTCTCGCATTGCAGTTGCAAGTGTGACCCCGTCCTCAGTAAATAAGTAGACCAGACATGTAATGCCCGGATTGGCTGACACAGGAAAGATATATATCTTGGTACCTTGGCTGAGTCTTTGAAAGTGAGAGCCACTTTATTACATCCAATAGATCTGACCAGGTTACCCATTTAAATCTAAAGGACATTTCTAGATAATATTTAAATGATTTTTAGAATTAATACTAATTAGTGTTTTCTTTTCTTGGTAGGTTCCGCTGCATTGTCTATCCATTCCGCCAGAAGCTGACTCTAAGAAAGGCTATTTTTACAATCATTATCATATGGGTTTTAGCTCTTATCATAATGTGTCCATCAGCAGTAACCCTGACGGTGACCAAGGATGATTTTCACTTTATGGTAGATGATTACAATAATTTCTATCCTCTCTACTCCTGTTGGGAAGCTTGGCCAGACAAAGAAATGCGAAAAATTTATACAACAGTCTTGTTTTCACATATATATCTTGCTCCTCTGACCTTGATTGTCATCATGTATGCTCGCATTGCTTTCAAACTTTTCAAATCATCTGCCACCATTCGAGGATCCATGTCTGAAGAACAAGAAGGTCGTAGGGTATCCAAGAGGAAAGTAAGAGTTATCAATATGTTAATTATTGTAGCCCTGTTCTTTACGATTTCTTGGCTGCCGCTCTGGACTTTAATGCTGCTCACAGATTATGGAAATCTTAATGATCATCAGCTCAACCTTATTGCTGTATATATATTCCCTTTTGCTCATTGGCTAGCATTCTTCAACAGCAGCATCAATCCGATTATATATGGCTATTTCAATGAGAACTTCCGTCGAGGTTTTCAGGAAGCATTTAAAGTTCAATACTGTTCAATGCAAAGAGAGCACAAGGAAACTTATTCAGAAAGGAAAAACAGTGGATTAATGTTTGGAGTACGAAACAGGATTTTTGTTGAAGTACAGCCCAGTGACTCAGCTCATGGCTCAGACTCATGCAACAGTGCCACAGCAAAGGGTGGTATGTTCTCCTTAAGGAGTGGAAGGATTGCCCATCATGGCATGGTTGTTGAAGATCTAGATAACAAAAGCTCCAATAACACTGTCAGCATACCAGCATGGGATATTTAAAATGTTTCTCTCTGTGGTGGATATGTGACATTACAGCTGAAAGACATACATTTTGGGTATATCAAAGTGATCTTAAGGACTTTGTGAGATGTTTTAGACTTGGATATGAAAATGAAATATCACTCCAACTAATGATGGTTCATTTATAGAGATAATTGAACCTTTTGAAATTTCAACTCACCAGCTTAGCCTAATTTTCCAAGGTACTTGATTTAAACCAAATGGAAAGTACTGCTGAGCCTCAATTATCCTTAAAAGTCAGGTCTCCTAGGACTGTATTCAACCACTTTCAAGCTCTTTAACGCAAACACAGCCTTAGTAATGTCAAAGTGACCTCAACATAAATGACTATTGGTAAACAGATGGTAACTAAGCATTTTTCACTGCTGTGCTGTCTGACAGTATATGCACAGTTTATTTGGTGTTTTATAGTTTTCTTTTTCCTATCTCTTTAAATAAGCTGTGAGTTGTGATATCCTCTCACTATCCAGATTCACCATAAAATGGCTACTGCATTACCTGCTTTTGCTTTTATACAGGCTATGAAAGTCTTTGCTAACCTGCTGTGTTATACCATGTGATGTGATAGCTGCAAAACATTAAGGGGAAGCCTGCCGGCCGAGCCAATGGTTATTTGACCTTTCTCTGACTGATGCAATATTGTGCAATGTGTAAAATGTTGGAGAATATAGAATAGCTAAAATTTGTCGGGTTCAGCAAACTCCTAAAAATTCAAGACAAATTCAGTTTCTCAATCACTCATCTCTATTGATTTATAAACTTTTATTAACTAGCACAAGGGCAGAAACACATTCAATTGGTCATCAACATTTAAAGAGATTTTCACGTCCTCATAAGTGGGTCATATATGTTGTTATAAATATTGTCTGTAAAATTGTTTTTCTATATGATATACAGATTCCAGCACATTCTCAGCAGTAAAATTATTAAGTCAAAAGAATGTACCCACCTTTAAGAATAGTCATCATATAAAGAAAAGCTCAACAGTTTCTTCATCTGTTTTTGAGTCTTGATTCTGAAGATTGGACTCTTCCCTGTTACAGACCGAGTACCTGTCCTGTTTATGATGTGACCTAGGTGCATGCTTTCTTAAATGGGTTGTATGGTTTAAAAAACACATTTTTAAGAAATTTGAGGTAAAAAAGGAAAATCACTTGGTAAGGACCAGCATATTTTAAATTAAATTTTCATTTCCCAGATGGGTACTGCATGTCCTATAAGTTTCCTTGTACTGACCTGTCAGGCACGACACTCTCCACAAGGATAGATTTTACCCTTTAGACCCCAGTCAGAGGCCTCTTATGCAGTCAAATCAGATCTCTTGCTTTTCACTAAGGAGTGGCAACACCCTGAAACACATGTTTGCAAATGAAGCTTTTGGCTTGGATTTTACCCTAAATAATGTGGCAAAGCTTGTTAAAGGGTCGATATTGACTTTTAGGAATGCTACTTCCAATACATGGCACTAGAGTTCAAGTCCTCTTCTTCTGTGAAGTATCAATTTGCATATCGAACTGTGGCTGTGTAATGTTTCCTTCCCTGAGGTGGCGCGCTAGAGGACCTACTGCAGTGGGACACCTGAGAATAGATTATTATTTGGAGAACCTTCAAGGCAGTGGTGCTGCAATGATTTAGTTTTCAATGGGAGGCCCTTCTACCAAGAAGAGAATGTACAAGGTGGACCACTTCTTGATATGTATGAGAGGTCTCTTGTATTGCGTTTGCACTTGTGGCATATAGACAGGATCGATTCAGGGTTTTTTCTGACAGCAAGCACAGTACTTGAAATGGGAAAGAATCAAAAACCCAAACTATAGTGTTTAATAGGGGCATAACTTTTCATTACGCAATCAGCTTTGTTATCAAATTAGAAAATATATTTTAAAGTACATTGGATTAAGAATAGAAAATGTAATCTAGGCAGTCACCAAGATTGCTTTATTTTGTGTACAGCATAAAGAAACAGAACTCAATCATTTTTGGAAGCTTCATTTTTTTGCCCAAAAGTTAAAAGGTTATTCAGTTTCATATCATCAATACATGATGCCTGTGATACAGCCACAGGGATTAACAGATCTAAACACTTTTAGAAAAGCCATTATGAGATTTTTTTTAATAGACCATTGATTGTAAAGTTATGACTCTATTCATTAGCTTTGTTCTGAATGGTGTATTGTACCTGTCTGTAAACCATTCATGGTTCTACATATTCTTATAGTGCTGTGTGTGCTACGCCTACTGAACTGTTCTTTCATTGCTAATGGTAGGGAGTCCATCATTAAGAGATTTTTATGAGATTAGAAAACACATTTGCTTTATTCCACCTACAGCATTCCATCTGGCAATAGACCATGTCTGTTCTTTTAGCTCAGTCCCATTCACTTTCACCAGACACTGTCAATGGGCAAAAGAGGCACTATTTCTAAAAGAAATCTGGTTTGATGTGTTAGTGTGTCTTTTTCCAGTGAATCAGAGATTGTATTCCATCTTACATTTGCCATATCAAAAAGCATATATTTCATTCCTTGTAAATGATGGAGTAGGTGTCCTGGCTGATGAAGCTCCAACAGATTCTGACATAGGTTTATCCGGTCAAGTGGATTTTTTATGAGTCCATCTAAAAACCTTATTTTGTTCCTTGTTCTGTAAGTCCTGCTGAAACTTTCTCATTTTAGTGGTAGAGATCTGATTGTCCCATTTTTAATGGATTTATAAAGAAAAAGTGAAAGTTTTAAAGAAAAGTGACACAATTCTCTTTGTTAGGAAAATTATTTATTTTTATTACATTACTGTACAGACTGTCGTAAAATCACACTTTCAGGTAAATAAATCACCACGAGTGTGGTGCATGCTCAGATTGAGATCTCAGCAATGAGATTTTGTCCCGAGATCTCGTTGCCGAGATGTCAATCTGCTGCGATGCGACAGCTGATGGGAAAATGGCTGATGGGGCGGCGCGTGCTCAGATTGAGATGTCGTCCCGAGATCTCTGGAGAAGAGATCTCGGGATGAGATCTCATTGCCGAGATCTGAATCTGAGCATGTGTCACCCCCGGCCACCATTTTCCTGGAGGCCACTGCATCGCAGCAATGGATGTGCGGGAGCCTCTGGGCTTTCACAAAATGCTGGCGGAGCCCCCGGCAACACAGAGCACCACCGCCGCACCTGCTGAACCTGCCAAACTTGCTGCACAAGCCGCATCAGCCACACCAGTCTGGGATGGGATTTCCCGGAGGTCACCGCACCAGCCTGGGACCAACAAACTCCCCCTGTGACCACGCTCCACCAGCACTGCCGATCCCCCCGGCAAGCTGAATTCGGAATGTAAGATGGACCCCCACTTGACACATTATTTTTTTACCTATTTTCCTTCTGAAAATTTGGGGTGCGTCTTATGGTCCAGTGCATCTTATAGTCCAAAAAATACTGTAAATGCCTGAAATATGCTATGAATCAGGTCAAATATGGCTAACAATCTTAGTTTTGAAAAGTACCAGATCTCTGGTGGTCAGAGTTTAATTTAGGATCATTCCCAGCTCTGGGGCTTTCCTGCTTCTTATTATCATCAACAAGTGAAGGAAGTGTTTAGAATCAGTCAAAAAGTTCTGGACTCCAAGCAGAGTCTTAAAACTTGAGGTTGTAGACTTGTAAACACAACCTCGAAATCAAAATGAATTTTCATACTTAATCCCTACCTATTTGATGCCATATTCTAAACTACTTTATAACACATTTAAAATAAAATTTGTCTACCGTTTCCTAACGACACTAACTGCCTTTCTTTCTTTTTGTTCTACTTCCTTTTTGATGACACTTCATTTGAGAATTTCAGTGAAGGTTAGGATACTCAAATGAAGGGTCATAAGGAGGCAAAGGCTGTTATCACTTCTGCAGACCCTACCCCTTCCCTGAAACTAAGCATCATCAGTGACACTCATTTCAGGGGCTTGATAGTGCCTACAAGACGTGCACTGTGTGATGTGCACAATGACAGCACACTCTTTGTTGCCATCTCTTTATTGCACCATCAAAATACCCATCCCCAGAAGTGACATTAATATTATAGGCCCTGCAGCAATCAGCTGGTTCTACATTTCCCCTGTGATAGCAGCTACAGGGCATATGTGGCAAAACATGCCATTATTCAAATGAAAAATTGTACATGGAATACAAGGATAGACCGGTTCTACTAATGGTTGTTAGCGGCTCTTTACAAAGACAGGTTCCAAGCAGGAAAGCTTCTTTTATGATGTTCTTATGCCCAAAATTGAATACATCCGCCCAAAGTAAATTTTCAGTGAGAGTGTGACTGCATCTATTAGTTACATATGAATAGTTACTGAGGATGCGAAGTTCCGTTATGGACATGTTGTAAGGGTAATTTCTAGGGCTTGTTTGAGAAGTATAACTTTTCTGTGAAAACCGCTGTGTGAACATTTTAGATTCAATATGGTGCCACTGTGTAGGTCTAAAAATGGCCCTACTACAATTTGGAACAATTCAAGGAATTTTGGCGTCATGAAGATTATATATACAGAACAGAGGAACAGGGAACAGAGCATATATTGAAATTTGAAATATTTTTATCAGCTTGCAAAAACTTTCATGAATTTCATGTGTTTTTTTCTTGTTCATACATTTTTAGCATGCAATTTTTCAACGTTATTTTTAAATGATGTACCTAGAGCATACCGAGTGTTAAAATTAATATCATGTACCCAAATAGGAGGTAAATATGAGGAAAATAATCACTAAATTTGCAGGGTTTCATATTTTTTTGCTGCAGCAGTTTTTGAAAAATGCACTGATTGAGTGTGATGAAACCTTAGAGGTGTAACCCGAGAGATAAAAATGTATAATACACAAACGATGATCGATGCTGCCAAAAGGCAGTTACTTGTCCACCAATGCATAAATGAAAGCACAATATATACACCAAGCAATATTACTTGGACATTTAATAAAGGGCATTTGAAACAATATACAAGTTAATGCTTTGAAAACCAAGCGACATATACTGTATGTCATATAGTTTTATACTGACAAGAATTTAGTTGAATAAACTACAGCCCTGAAAGGGTCAAATTACAAAAGTTCTTAAAGAGGACTTGTCACTTGCTAAAGAAATGAAATAACTTGCAAAAATCCCTAAGCTTTGCTGATTCTGCAGCTCTTTTCCTTTTTTCACTGCGTCACTCTATTGCAGAGATATTCACACCTAATTTGTTATGGTGTGCAGTATGTGAAATCTCTGCTTTGCTTTGCTCTTCTCTGTGAATGTAGGATGGAGGAGTCAGGGCTGTAGTCATGGCCGATAGCAATCCTTTTATCACTCTCTTGCCTTCCCCCTCCATACAAACATGTGTACATTTCTGAGTACCTTGGTGCTGTTCTTCAACGCCATCTGGACTTGCCCGGTACGGGGATGTATTCGTCACAGACGGTTCCACAAAATAAGGGTCACAGTCCGGTTTCATCTTTTCAACATCAACTCTTTCACTCAGCACTTTATCCAGGGCATATTCAATACACACACAGGAATTCTCATCAGGCAATGCTATACTAAGCTTGTCCCCTGGACGGACCGCATCCTTTGGTCCCTTAACATACTCACTGTCCTGTACTCTTGTTTCACCCCGGATCTGAAAACCGCTGCCCACACAAACATCTGCCACATTTTGTGTGACCTGGTCCCGTCCTGCTTAGCTTCTCTTTCTTATGACAACTGCAGACACACTAATTCTGCACCGTCAATGTTCCTGATATGTGTGATGTAACTCTTCGACCCCCTGGATCCTGAAAGCTGGGCTCACACTTCTGGGAAACGTTACGGAGCACAATGTGCCCTGGGCTAGACAGCTCTCTTGAGCTAATGGGCGCCCTCGCCTTGACTGAGCTAAAACAGGAAGCCCTCACTACCTTATTCCCACTGTGCCCCCCTACAGGTACCTATATACCTTCCTAACTGCCATTGTGCTACGTGACCAACCTTGTAATGCCCAATCTAATGGCCAACTAGGAATACAACTCCCCTAACAACATACTAGCATGGGGCGCTTGCTTTCCCTAACAAACAGTATATGTGCAAACATGTAAACAATCATATATATATATATATATATATAGACAGAGCAATACACATAAGGTGTAGCAGTACTCATATACACAGTAGTAATACACTTTATGTGTAGCAGTACCATCGTGTATGGACACATTAATGATTTGCATTATATAAAACAGGGGGTTGGGGAAAAAGGAACAACATAAATTTATCACATCCACTACATTCCTCCTTTCTTTCAAAAAGGTTGTCCCTAACCATTATAAGAACTTTAATGCATACAGTATATATGCAATAATAAACATCAAAAATAACAGAGGGGACTCAGTATGAGTCAAATCCATGTAAATGTTCTTTGACAAAGGGAGATACGTCCCCCCTTTCTTAGAATGTGGTACTCCTGTACCCTAGGACTCAGTTCCTTTAGATGAAGCTCTGCTTTCCAGCAGAAGGGGCACAACAGGTGCAGCAAAACAAACAAAAGAGTCCATGAGCTCTGTAAAAAGGTCATCCAACTCGCAGTTCTCTAGATAAAGATGGACAAACAATTAACATACACAGTTCCTTATGACCTCTTCTGCCCATAGAACTCCAGAGCACTTTCCTCTGCTCATGAGGACGTGGAACAGTCCTTGATACTCTCCTAAGCACAATGGCACAACAAAATTTACTGTCTAGTCCTTATATCATCCCCAACGTCGGGATGAAGGTGGCTCTGCAGCCGCAGGAGCCACGAATTGCCCCAATGAAGCAACTTTGCGGAGAGGGGCTCAAAGAATGAAAACTTTACGGGGACCTAGTTAGTCCAAGCTCGATCCCGCATGTTGTTGTACCTCCTCCGGGGTACACAGGGTCACAGCCACTGCATAATAGCTCCGAGGGCAGTTCTCTTTATAGAAGGAGACCCAATCCCCTTCTTCCAGGGGTCCCCCAAACTTCACTGAGACTGTGTTTACATAAACTTTATGGTGGTTCCCGACCTCACAGACGAAGCCAAAACTTTGGCCCAATTCTACATTGTTATGATCCTTAGTGGTTGAGGATAACAAATTACTCCAGCAAGGTGACTAAACATAGGACAAGCTCTAGGGAGGTGGAAAACTGGACTGACCGCAAAACTGAACCTATCCAACCACACTAGAGGCAGCCGGTGAACGTGTCTAAAATCCTAGACGTCTCGAGCCAGCCTGAGGAACTAACTACCCCTAGAGAGAAAGAAAGACCTCTCTTGCCTCCAGAGAAATAATCCCCAAAAGATATAGAAGCCCCCAACAGATAATAACGGTGAGGTAAGAGGAAGGCACATACACAGGGGTGAAAGCAGATTCAGCAAAAGAGGCCCACTAATTCTAGATAGCAGAAAATAGAAAAGGGGTCTATGCGGTCAGTAAAAAACCCTTACAAAATATCCACACTGAGATTTCAAGAACCCCCACACCAACTAACGGTGTGAGGGGAGAAACTCAGTCCCCTAGAGCAACCAGCAAGTAAGAAATCACATTTTAACAAGCTGGACAAAAAACATGATGAACGCTGATAATCAGAAACTGAACAAACAAAAACTTAGCTTGTCTTGGAGAGACTGGGAGCAAGGTAGTCACCAGGAATCTGAAGAGCACTGAATACATTGATAGCAGGCAAGGAACTGAGAATCCAGGTGAGCTAAATAGGAAACCAACCAAGGATAACGAACCAGGTGATGAAGCCAACCTGCAGAAAGACAACACTACACAGTACCGCTTGTGACCACTAGAGGGAGCCCAAAAATAGAGTTCACAACAGTACCCCCCCCTTGAGGAGGGGTCACCGAACCCTCATCAAGACCCCCAGGGCAATCAGGACGAGCTGCGTGGAAGGCACGAACCAAATTGGCCGCATGAACATCAGAGGCGACAACCCAGGAATTATCCTCCTGACCATAGCCCTTCCACTTAACCAGATACTGAAGTCTCCGTCTAGAGATACGAGAATCCAAAATCTTCTCCACCACGTACTCCAATTCGCCCTCGACCAGCACCGGAGCAGGAGGCTCAACAGAAGGAACCACAGGTACCACATACCTCCGCAACAAAGACCTATGGAACACATTATGGATGGCAAACGATGCCGGGAGATCCAAACAAAAAGACACCGGGTTAAGGATTTCCAAGATCTTATAAGGACCGATGAAGCGAGGCTTAAACTTAGGAGATGAAACCTTCATAGAAACATACCGAGAAGACAGCCACACCAAATCCCCAACACGAAGTCGGGGACCCACACCGCGGCGGCGGTTGGCAAAGCGCTGAGCCCTCTCCTGTGACAATTTCAAATTGTCCACCACATGGCTCCAAATCTGCTGCAACCTATCCACCACAGAATCCACCCCAGGACAGTCAGAAGACTCAACCTGACCCGAGGAAAAACGAGGATGGAAACCAGAATTGCAGAAAAAAGGCGAAACCAAGGTAGCAGAACTAGCCCGATTATTAAGGGCAAACTCGGCCAATGGCAAAAAAGTCACCCAATCATCCTGATCAGCAGAAACAAAACATCTCAAATAAGTCTCCAACGTCTGATTAGTTCGCTCGGTTTGGCCATTAGTCTGAGGATGGAAGGCCGACGAAAAAGACAAATCAATGCCCATCTTAGCACAAAAAGTTCGCCAAAACCTGGACACAAACTGGGATCCTCTATCAGACACAATATTTTCAGGAATGCCGTGCAAGCGAACCACATTCTGAAAAAAGAGAGGAACCAAATCGGAGGAGGAAGGCAGCTTAGGCAAGGGCACCAAATGGACCATCTTGGAAAAACGATCACACACCACCCAGATGACAGACATTTTCTGAGATACTGGCAGATCCGAAATAAAATCCATGGAAATGTGCGTCCAAGGCCTTTTCGGGACAGGCAAAGGCAAAAGCAAACCGCTGGCACGAGAACAGCAAGGCTTAGCCCGAGCACAAATCCCACAAGACTGCACAAAGGAACGCACATCCCGCGACAAGGAAGGCCACCAGAAGGACCTAGCCACCAAATCTCTGGTACCAAAAATCCCAGGATGACCCGCCAACACCGAAGAATGAACCTCGGAAATAACTCTGCTGGTCCATCTATCTGGGACAAACAGTCTCTCTGGTGGACAACGGTCAGGTCTATCCGCCTGAAATTTCTGCAGCACTCGTCGCAAATCTGGAGAAATGGCAGACAAAATCACTCCCTCTCTGAGAATACCAGCCGGCTCAGAAACTCCCGGAGAGTCAGGCACAAAACTCCTAGAAAGTGCATCAGCTTTCACGTTCTTCGAACCAGGCAGGTACGAGACCACGAAGTTGAAATGGGAGAAAAACAACGACCAACGAGCCTGTCTAGGATTCAGGCGCTTAGCAGACTCGAGGTAAATCAGATTTTTGTGATCAGTCAGGACCACCACACGATGTTTAGCTCCTTCGAGCCAATGTCGCCACTCCTCAAATGCCCACTTCATAGCCAACAACTCCCGATTACCAACATCATAATTTCGCTCGGCAGGCGAAAACTTTCTTGAAAAGAAAGCACACGGCTTCATCACAGAGCCCTCAGAGCCTCTCTGCGACAAAACAGCCCCTGCTCCATTCTCGGAAGCATCAACCTCGACCTGGAAGGGGAGAGAGACATCTGGCTGACATAAGACTGGAGCTGAAGAAAACCGGTGCTTAAGCTCCCGAAAGGCCTCCACGGCCGCAGGAGACCAATTAGTCACATCAGAGCCCTTCTTGGTCAAATCCGTCAAAGGTTTAACCACACTAGAAAAATTAGCGATGAAACGACGGTAAAAATTAGCAAAACCCAAGAACTTCTGAAGACTCTTAACAGACATGGGCTGAGTCCTGTTATGACCCCAATGGCGAGGGTCTCAGAGGAACGTGGAAGTCTGCAGAATACAAAAATCCAGCTCATAGGGCAGTGGTAACTGGGTTGACCATATATCTACTCCTAACGCCAACACTAGAAGTAGCCGGGGATCATTCCTACGTTGATTCTAGATGACACGCGCCAGCCGGAGAATCTAGCTACCCCTAGTAGAGGAAAACATAGACCTTTCTTGCCTCCAGAGAAGGGGACCCCAAAGCTGGATAGAAGCCCCCCACAAATAATGACGGTGAGGTAAGAGGAAATGACAAACACAGAAATGAACCAGGTTTAGCACAGAGAGGCCCGCTTACTGATAGCAGAATAAAGAAAGGTAACTTATATGGTCAACAAAAACCCTATCAAAATCCACACTGGAAATTCAAGAACCCCCGAACCGTCTAACGGTCCGGGGGGAGAACACCAGCCCCCTTAGAGCTTCCAGCAAAGGTCAGGATATAGATTTGGAACAAGCTGGACAAAAATACAAAACCAAAACAAATAGCAAAAAGCAAAAGGCAGACTTAGCTGATATAACTGGAACCAGGATCAGTAGACAAGAGCACAGCAGACTAGCTCTGATAACTACGTTGCCAGGCATTGAACTGAAGGTCCAGGGAGCTTATATAGCAACACCCCTAACTAACGACCCAGGTGCGGATAAAAGGAATGACAGAAAAACCAGAGTCAAAAAACTAGTAACCACTAGAGGGAGCAAAAAGCAAATTCACAACAGTACCCCCCCCCTTAGTGAGGGGTCACCGAACCCTCACCACGACCACCAGGGCGATCAGGACGAGCGGCATGAAAGGCACGAACTAAATCGGCCGCATGAACATCAGAGGCGACCACCCAGGAATTATCCTCCTGACCATAGCCCTTCCACTTGACCAGGTACTGAAGCCTCCGCCTGGAGAGGCGAGAATCCAAGATCTTCTCCACCACGTACTCCAACTCGCCCTCAACCAACACCGGAGCAGGAGGCTCAGCAGAAGGAACTACAGGCACAATGTACCGCCGCAACAAGGACCTATGAAATACATTGTGAATAGCAAACGACACAGGAAGATCCAGACGAAAAGATACAGGATTAAGGATTTCCAATATCTTGTAAGGCCCAATAAAACGAGGTTTAAATTTGGGAGAGGAGACCTTCATAGGAACAAAGCGGGAAGAAAGCCATACCAAATCCCCAACGCGTAGTCGGGGACCCACACCGCGGCGGCGGTTGGCAAAGCGCTGAGCCTTCTCCTGTGACAACTTCAAATTGTCCATCACATGATTCCAGATCTGCTGCAACCTATCCACCACAGAATCCACCCCAGGACAGTCAGAAGGCTCCACATGCCCCGAAGAAAAGCGAGGATGGAAACCAGAGTTGCAGAAAAAAGGCGAAACCAAGGTGGCGGAACTAGCCCGATTATTAAGGGCAAACTCAGCCAACGGCAAGAATGTCACCCAATCGTCCTGATCAGCAGAGACAAAACACCTCAAATAAGCCTCCAAAGTCTGATTGGTTCGCTCCGTCTGTCCATTAGTCTGAGGATGGAAAGCAGACGAAAACGACAAATCAATGCCCATCCTACTACAAAAGGATCGCCAGAACCTGGAAACGAACTGGGATCCTCTGTCTGACACAATATTCTCAGGGATGCCGTGCAAACGAACCACGTTCTGGAAAAACACAGGAACCAGATCGGAAGAGGAAGGCAGCTTAGGCAAAGGAACCAAATGGACCATCTTGGAGAAGCGATCACATATCACCCAGATAACGGACATGCCCTGAGATAGCGGAAGATCAGAAATGAAATCCATGGAGATATGTGTCCAAGGTCTCTTCGGGACAGGCAAGGGCAAGAGCAAACCGCTGGCACGAGAACAGCAAGGCTTAGCTCGAGCACAAGTCCCACAGGACTGCACAAATGACCGCACATCCCTTGACAAGGAAGGCCACCAAAAGGACCTGGCCACCAGATCTCTGGTGCCAAAGATTCCCGGGTGACCTGCCAACACCGAGGAATGAACCTCGGAAATGACTCTGCTGGTCCACTTATCCGGGACAAACAGTCTGTCAGGTGGACAAGACTCAGGCCTATCAGCCTGAAATCTCTGCAACACACGTCGCAGATCCGGAGAAATAGCTGACAAGATAACTCCATCTTTAAGAATACCAACAGGATCCGCGACTCCAGGAGCATCAGGCACAAAGCTCCTAGAAAGAGCATCGGCCTTCACATTCTTTGAACCTGGTAAATACGAGACAACAAAATCAAAGCGGGAGAAAAACAATGACCAGCGGGCCTGTCTCGGATTAAGGCGTTTAGCAGACTCGAGATACATCAGATTTTTGTGATCAGTCAAGACCACCACACGATGCTTAGCACCCTCGAGCCAATGACGCCACTCCTCAAATGCCCATTTCATGGCCAACAACTCCCGATTGCCCACATCATAATTTCGCTCGGCAGGCGAAAACTTCCTAGAGAAAAAGGCACAAGGTTTCATAACAGAGCAACCAGGGCCTCTCTGCGACAAAACGGCCCCTGCCCCAATCTCCGAAGCATCCACCTCAACCTGAAAGGGAAGTGAGACGTCAGGCTGGCACAAAACAGGCGCCGAAGTAAACCGGCGTTTCAACTCCTGGAAAGCCTCCACGGCAGCAGGAGCCCAGTTAGCTACATCGGAGCCCTTCTTGGTCATATCCGTCAAAGGTTTCACAATGCTAGAAAAATTAGCGATAAAACGACGGTAGAAGTTAGCGAAGCCCAAGAACTTCTGAAGACTCTTAACTGACGAGGGCTGAGTCCAATCAAGAATAGCTCGGACCTTGACTGGGTCCATCTCCACAGCAGAAGGGGAAAAAATGAACCCCAAAAAGGGAACCTTCTGTACACCAAAAAGACACTTTGAGCCCTTGACAAACAAAGAATTTTCACGCAAAATTTTAAAGACCAACCTGACCTGCTCCACATGCGAATCCCAATTATCAGAAAAAACCAAAATATCATCCAGATAAACAATCAAAAATTTATCCAGATACTTCCGGAAAATGTCATGCATAAAGGACTGAAAAACTGAAGGCGCATTGGAGAGCCCAAAAGGCATCACCAAGTACTCAAAATGACCTTCGGGCGTATTGAATGCGGTTTTCCATTCATCACCTTGCTTAATGCGCACAAGGTTGTACGCACCACGAAGGTCTATCTTGGTGAACCACTTGGCACCCTTAATCCGGGCAAACAAGTCAGACAACAGCGGTAAAGGATACTGAAATTTGACAGTGATCTTATTTAAAAGCCGATAATCAATACAAGGTCTCAAAGATCCGTCCTTTTTTGCCACAAAAAAGAATCCCGCACCAAGAGGGGAAGAAGACGGACGAATATGTCCTTTCTCCAGAGACTCCTTGATATATGAACGCATAGCGGTATGTTCAGGTACCGACAGATTAAACAGTCTTCCCTTAGGAAATTTACTGCCTGGGATCAAATCTATAGCACAGTCACAGTCCCTATGAGGAGGCAGTGCACTGGACTCAGACTCACTGAAGACATCCTGATAATCAGACAAATACTCCGGAACTTCCGAAGGCGTAGAAGAAGCAATAGACACAGGCAGGGAATCCCCATGAATACCACGACAGCCCCAACTTGAGACTGACATAGCCTTCCAGTCCAGGACTGGATTATGGGTCTGTAACCATGGCAGCCCCAAAACAACCAAATCATGCATTTTATGTAAAACCAGGAAACGTATCACCTCGCGGTGTTCAGGAGTCATGCACATGGTAACCTGTGTCCAATACTGCGGTTTATTTGCTGCCAATGGTGTAGCATCAATACCCCTAAGAGGAATAGGATTTTCTAATGGTTCAAGAGTAAAACCACAGCGCTTAGCAAATGAGAGATCCATGAGACTCAGGGCAGCACCTGAATCTACAAACGCCATGACAGGATAAGATGACAGTGAGCAAATCAAAGTTACAGACAGAATAAATTTAGGTTGCAAATTACCAACGGTGACAGGACTAACAACCTTAGCTATACGTTTAGAGCATGCTGAGATAACATGTGTAGAATCACCACAGTAGTAGCACAAGCCATTCCGGCGTCTATGAATTTTCCGCTCATTTCTAGTCAGGATTCTATCACATTGCATTAAATCAGGTGTCTGTTCAGACAACACCATGAGGGAATTTGCGGTTTTTCTATCACATTGCACCGAATTAGGTGTCTGTTCAGACAACACCATGAGGGAATTTGCGGTTTTGCGCTCCCGCAACCGCCGGTCAATTTGAATAGCCAGTGCCATAGTATCATTCAGACCTGTGGGAATGGGAAAACCCACCATAACATTCTTAATGGCTTCAGAAAGGCCATTTCTAAAATTAGCGGCCAGTGCACACTCGTTCCAATGTGTCAGCACGGACCATTTCCGAAATTTTTGGCAATACACTTCAGCCTCGTCCTGCCCCTGAGACATAGCCAGCAAGGCCTTTTCTGCCTGAATCTCAAGATTGGGTTCCTCATAAAGTAAACCGAGCGCCAGAAAAAACGCATCAAGATCAGCCAATGCCGGATCTCCTGGCGCCAGCGAAAAAGCCCAATCCTGAGGGTCGCCCCGTAAGAACGAAATAACAATTTTTACTTGCTGAGCAGAATCTCCAGATGAACAGGGTCTCAGGGACAAAAACAATTTACAATTATTCACGAAATTCCTAAACTTAAACCTGTCTCCGGAAAACAGTTCAGGAATCGGTATTTTAGGTTCTGACCTAGGATTTCTGATAACATAGTCTTGTATGCCCTGCACACGAGTAGCCAGCTGGTCCACACTTGTAATCAAGGTCTGGACATTCATGTCTGCAGCAAGCATAGCCACTCTGAGGTAAAGGGGAAAAAGAAAAAAAAAAAAAAAAAAACTCAGAATCTTCTTTCTTATAATCCCTCTTCTGCAATGCATTAAACATTTAATACTGGCCTGGCAAACTGTTATGACCCCAATGGCGAGGGTCTCAGAGGAACGTGGAAGTCTGCAGAATAGAAAAATCCAGCTCATAGGGCAGTGGTAACTGGGTTGACCATATATCTACTCCTAACGCCAACACTAGAAGTAGCCGGGAATCATTCCTACGTTGATTCTAGATGACACGCGCCAGCCGGAGAATCTAGCTACCCCTAGTAGAGGAAAACATAGACCTTTCTTGCCTCCAGAGAAGGGGACCCCAAAGCTGGATAGAAGCCCCCCACAAATAATGACGGTGAGGTAAGAGGAAATGACAAACACAGAAATGAACCAGGTTTAGCACAGAGAGGCCCGCTTACTGATAGCAGAATAAAGAAAGGTAACTTATATGGTCAACAAAAACCCTATCAAAATCCACACTGGAAATTCAAGAACCCCCGAACCGTCTAACGGTCCGGGGGGAGAACACCAGCCCCCTTAGAGCTTCCAGCAAAGGTCAGGATATAGATTTGGAACAAGCTGGACAAAAATACAAAACCAAAACAAATAGCAAAAAGCAAAAGGCAGTCTTAGCTGATATAACTGGAACCAGGATCAGTAGACAAGAGCACAGCAGACTAGCTCTGATAACTACGTTGCCAGGCATTGAACTGAAGGTCCAGGGAGCTTATATAGCAACACCCCTAACTAACGACCCAGGTGCGGATAAAAGGAATGACAGAAAAACCAGAGTCAAAAAACTAGTAACCACTAGAGGGAGCAAAAAGCAAATTCACAACAGAGTCCAGTCATGAATAGCCTGGACCTTGACTGGGTCCATCTCCACAGTAGAAGGAGAAAAAATAAAACCCAAAAAGGAGACCTTCTGTACTCCGAAGAGGCATTTTGAGCCCTTCACAAATAAAGCATTAGCACGCAGGACCTGAAACACCATCCTGACCTGCTTCACATGGGACTCCCAATCATCAGAAAAAAACAAAATGTCATCCAGATAAACAATGCAGGATCTCCTGGCGCCAGAGAGAAAGCCCAATCCTGCGGGTCGCCACGCAACAAGGAGATAACAATTTTTACTTGCTGAGCGGAATCACCAGAGGAACGAGGTCTCAGAGATAGAAATAACTTACAATTATTCTTAAAATTCTGAAACCTAGATCTATCTCCAGAAAACAACTCAGGAATGGGTATCTTTGGTTCTGACATAGGGCTATGAATAACAAAATCCTGAATACTTTGTACCCGTGCAGCAAGATGATCCACACTAGAAGTCAGAGTCTGAACATCCATGTCTGCAGCTGAGCTCAAAACCACTCAGAGTTCAAGGGGATGAAAGAAGCTAGACAGACTGCAGCACAAAAAAAAAAAAAAAAATGTACTCAGGTCTTCTTTTAATCCCACTTCTGTGATGCATAAAACACTTTTTGGGTCTGCTATACTGTTATGATCCTTAGTGGTTGAGGATAACAAATTACTCCAGCAAGGTGACTAAACATAGGACAAGCTCTAGGGAGGTGGAAAACTGGACTGACCGCAAAACTGAACCTATCCAACCACACTAGAGGCAGCCGGTGAACGTGTCTAAAATCCTAGACGTCTCGAGCCAGCCTGAGGAACTAACTACCCCTAGAGAGAAAGAAAGACCTCTCTTGCCTCCAGAGAAGTAATCCCCAAAAGATATAGAAGCCCCCAACAGATAATAACGGTGAGGTAAGAGGAAGGCACATACACAGGGGTGAAAGCAGATTCAGCAAAAGAGGCCCACTAATTCTAGATAGCAGAAAATAGAAAAGGGGTCTATGCGGTCAGTAAAAAACCCTTACAAAATATCCACACTGAGATTTCAAGAACCCCCACACCAACTAACGGTGTGAGGGGAGAAACTCAGTCCCCTAGAGCAACCAGCAAGTAAGAAATCACATTTTAACAAGCTGGACAAAAAACATGATGAACGCTGATAATCAGAAACTGAACAAACAAAAACTTAGCTTGTCTTGGAGAGACTGGGAGCAAGGTAGTCACCAGGAATCTGAAGAGCACTGAATACATTGATAGCAGGCAAGGAACTGAGAATCCAGGTGAGCTAAATAGGAAACCAACCAAGGATAACGAACCAGGTGATGAAGCCAACCTGCAGAAAGACAACACTACACAGTACCGCTTGTGACCACTAGAGGGAGCCCAAAAATAGAGTTCACAACATACATAGACTAGCTGGCCAACGGTGCGGTGGCCGGCCATAGTGCCACCTCCTGGCTGGCACAACTCGGCCCACACCTCCTTCTTCTTTTTCTTTTTCTGTTCCACCATGCCAGCTATCCAGGCCAGTTGGTCGGCAGAGGAAAATCGCCCCTCGGTGACAGGGGCAGGACGTGCGACTTGCCTGGTCACTGGAGCACTCATGATGTGCCTTCCCTGCAGCACCCGGCAAGCCGTTGCACGCTCTGGAGCCGCCGACTCACCCGGCACAGGTTGATCGGTCATGGCATGGGTAATTAGCTTAGGTCGGACTCCAGGGGTAGGTGACGGGGAAGGAATCTCGCACACTGGGGTCACGGGTCGAGACACACTCACCGCCTCGGGTTGACATCCCCAAACCACATCCTCTCCGCGACCGCTGTATTCTTCCACGGAGGTGGTGCGGACTGATCTTTCTGGAAGTAGTCTCGGCTGTGGCCTAGCTTCCGGTCCAAGATCCTGTGGACGTGAGGACTTCAGCCCTTCAGCCGACGGCCCCAGTCCCGATGGAAGTCCGAGCCCCGACTCCACAGGCTCCCGATGTTGATCGCTTCGCATACAGTTGTGGCCAAAAGTATTGACACCCCTGCAATTCTGTCAGATAATACTCATTTTCTTCCTGAAAATGATTGCAATCACAAATTCTTTGGTATTATTATCTTCATTTAATTTGTCTTAACTGAAAAAACACAAAAGAGAATGAAGCAAAAAGCAAAACATTGATAATTTCACACAAAACTCCAAAAATGAGCCAGACAAAAGTATTGGCACCCTCAGCCTAATACTTGGTTGCACAACCTTTAGCCAAAATAACTGCGACCAACCGCTTCCGGTAACCATCACTGAGTTTCTTACAATGCTCTGCTGGAATTTTAGACCATTCTTCTTTGGCATACTGCTCCAGGTCCCTGATATTTGAAGGGTGCCTTCTCCAAACTGCCGTTTTTAGATCTCTCCAACGTGTTCTATGGGATTCAGGTCTGGACTCATTGCTGGCCACCTTAGAAGTCTCCAGTGCTTTCTCTCAAACCATTTTCTAGTGCTTTTTGAAGTATCTTTTGGGTCATTGTCCTGCTGGAATACCCATGACCTCTGAGGGAGACCCAGCTTTCTCACACTGGGCCCTACATTATGCTGCAAAAATTTGTTGGTAGTCTTCAGACTTCATAATGCCATGCACACGGTCAAGCAGTCCAGTGCCAGAGGCAGCAAAGCAACCCCTAAACATCAGGGAAGCTCCGCCATGTTTGACTGTAGGGACCGTGTTCTTTTCTTTGAATGCCTCTTTTTTTCTCCTGTAAATTCTATGTTGATGTCTTTGCCCAAAAAGCTCTACTTTTGTCTCATCTGACCAGAGAACATTCTTCCAAAACGTTTTAGGCTTTTTCAGGTAAGTTTTGGCAAACTCCAGCCTGGCTTTTTTATGTCTCGGGGTAAGAAGTGGGGTCTTCCTGAGTCTCCTACCATACAGTCACTTTTCATTCAGACGCCGATGGATAGTATGGGTTGACACTGTTGTACCCTCGGACTGCAGGGCAGCTTGAACTTGTTTGGATGTTAGTCGAGTTTCTTTATCCAACATCCTTACAATCTTGCGTTGAAATCTCTTGTCAATTTTTCTTTTCCATCCACATCTAGGGAGGTTAGCCACAGTGCCATGGGCTTTAAACTTCTTGATGACACTGCGTACGGTATACACAGGAACATTCAGGTCTTTGGAGGTGGACTTGTAGCCTCAAGATTGCTCATGCTTCCTCACAATTTGGTTTCTCAAGTCCTCAGACAGTTCTTTGGTCTTCTTTCTTTTCTCCATGCTCAATGTGGTACACACAAGGACACAGGACAGAGGTTGAGTCAACTTTAATCCATGTCAACTGGCTGCAAGTGTGATTTAGTTATTGCCAACACCTGTTAGGTGCCACAGGTAAGTTACAGGTGCTGTTAATTACATAAATTAGAGAAGCATCACATGATTTTTCGAACAGTGCCAATACTTTTGTCCACCCCCTTTTTATGTTTGGTGTGGAATTATATCCAATTTGGCTTTAGGACAATTCTTTTTGTGTTTTTTCATTTAAGACAAATTAAATGAAGATAATAATATCAAAGAATTTGTGTTTGCAATCATTTTCAGGAAGAAACTGAGTATTATCTGACAGAATTTCAGGGGTGTCAATAAATTTTGCCAAAACTGTATAAACAGGGGGTTGGGGAAAAAGAAACAACATAAATTATCACATCCCCTACATGAAAATGCGCTTTCACCCTCCCAGATGCTGCCAATCACAGTTCAGCAATTGATCTGTCTCAGACACTGCTGAGCTGTGATTGAAAAAATATCACAGAAAAGAAAGAGCCTTACAAACAACAAGTCAGATTACCAATGCACTAAGAGGATGCAGTAGACCTCCATGATAACAGCGGCACCCTACACAAGCCTCATCTGTGTGCATTTTTAATACTAGGCAACCATCCCCACCAAGGTTTGTGAGTGGTTGCTTCATCAGCATTTTGCATCTGTGTTGCCTTTTATCACAGGGGGGGTCTACTGTATTCTGCTATTGTACTGATCTCACCTGTTATTGGTAATGCTGTTTCTGTTTTTGTGATGTCAGTTGAATGTTTGTCTTTCTGCGAGCCGTGATTGTCAGCATTTGGGAGGGAGAGGTGAACGTGCATACCGCCAGAGAAGACTCAGAGGAAATGCTCAGTTGGTCAGAGATTCACAGACTTTGCTCCAGAAGAAATAAATGTGAACATCTCTGCGATGGAGTGACGCAGTGCAAAATGGAAAAGAGCAGTAGAATCAGGGGAGCTGTGGGAAATTTACAAGGTAGTTAACTCAATTAAGTTTTGAGCAAGTGACAGGATCTCTTTAAATGGGATGTCTCAAGTTCTTAAAGGGAACCTGTCACCTGAATTTGGCGGGACAGGTTTGTGGTCATATGGGCAGGGTTTTCGGGTGTTTGATTCACCCTTTCCTTACCCGCTGGCTGCATGCTGGCCTCAATATTGGATTGAAGTTCATTCTGTGTCCTCTGTAGTACACGCCTGCGCAAGGCAAGATTGCCTTGTGCAGGCGTGTACTACGGAGGACACAGCATGAACTTCAATCCAATATTGCGGCCAGCATGCAGCCAGCGGGTAAGGAAAGGGTGAATCAAACACCCGAAAACCCAGCCTATATGACAGCAAAAGTGTCCCGCCAAATTCAGGTGACAGGTTCCCTTTAAAAGGATATAATTGCAAAGTTATTGGAAAAGCAAGCTCCCCTTTGTAAAAATCCTCTGTTGTCTCAATAATCAGGAGATTTTAAAATTTATAGTATGCAGTTCATTGCTTCAGAGTGGTTGATTACTTAGGAATGCTGGGCGCTATTTGGAGGCTCTACGCTTAAGCTGGCAGAATCACTAGATCCAGCCAGCTTCAGCACCCATGCACCTCTCCCATGCAGCAGAGGCAATGTTGACTCTTTAGGAGAGTAAGGGTATGAGAAGTGCCACATATATGCCAATGGTATGAACTGTCAATTTTCCGAAGCGCACTGCCCCCTGGCAACCAGGAAGCCGGGAGGCAAAGGAGCAGTGCACCCCTAAAAAGGGATCATTGAACAACACTTTAATTTTAGAATTGCTTCTATATCTTGAATGTAGGGCTGTTCAGAATAATCATAATGTATTTTACTTACTTTTTATGTATCTGATTTTATGTATTTATGTTATTTATCTATATTTGGCACAAAAGGGCTTTATACTCAGACAAAATGCACTGCTCTGTTCTAGATGTCCTTTAAAAATTTACAAATCCAATTCTTAGGAAACATCAGGGTGTAAACTACATAAATAATCATATTTTTGCTTTAGAGATTGCTTGTAATATCTGTGTCTTTTGAAACTGATGTTATAAAATGTTTCCTTTTTTACACTTAGTATTGTTATTTTTGCCTTCCATCCAGTGAAATGTAAGTATTAAAACTAAAATTAATGTGATGATTTGACAAGGAGGCTGCTAGCGACTGGTTGCCCAAAATAAATCTTGAATTGCTTGGTAAGAGGATAAATACAATATTTGGCTAAAATCTATGTGGTCTCCTTCTTATTAAGTTCAGGTGTTTCTGACACAATAATTGTAATCAGTTGTATGAAATCTGGCACATGGCCATACAATCTTCATAGGTAAACATGAGAAACAAGCCTACAAAGAATAACTGAATACTGTATATCCATTAGAGATATGCCAAAACCTATAAACATGATACACAGTCAAGATGTCAAAAGAGTGATACATACCAAAAAAAAAAAAAAAGAGTGATACAATCTTTTATTAGTTACATGATTTAAACAATAAACATAGAAACAATAGAAGGGAAAAGGGAAAAGTCCTTATGAAGTGCAAATACAGGAGCAAGATAAAAACAAAGGTCATCAAGTTGCATAAAATATAAAGAGATATTATATATTGGAAAAAACATAGCAAATAGATAATGGCTGCACTCAATTTTACTGTGCTAAAGCAAGGAAATGTGCGATACATGAAATGTGAATAGCATAATGGCTTGTGAAATCTATGAAAAAATACATGAGATGCTTAGCACAAGATTTGGTCAAAAATTGTGAGCCCATCCACCAAACGTCAAGGTAATCTCAGATCGGATGGGTACCTGACCTCTCTGCCTAGTGTGAACACTTACCTATGGCTAATAACATGGTAAAGCCTGCATTTATAGGAAGGTCGGAACCAACTGCGTTTGGATGTAATTAAAATCACAGCATGGTGAAGGGCGGGGTGTTCAAGTCAGTTGTTCAGTCAGTTTTCCTATATTTATTATGTACTGTTTTTTCTGACTTGAGCACCCCGCCCTTCACCATGCTGTGATTTTAATTACATCCAAACACAGTTGGTTCCGACCTTCCTATAAATGCAGGCTTTACCATGTTATTAGCCATAGGTACGTGTTCACACTAGGCATACAGGTCAGGTACCCATCCGATCTGAGATTACCTTGACGTTTGGTGGATGTGCTCACAATTTTTGGCCAAATCTTGTGCTAAGCATCTCATGTGTTTTTTCATAGATTTCACAAGCCATTATGCTATTCACATTTCATGTATCACACATTTCCTTGCTTTAGCACAGTAAAATTGAGTGCAGCCATTATCTATTTGCTATGTAAGACTTTTTTGGTTATGCACCAGTTCAGACTAGATTGCTGTTCAGTCAGTTTTCCTATATTTACTAGATATTGGAAAAAAGCATAAATTTGTATAAAGTTATGTCATGTATCTAGTTTATATAAAGTAAATTGGCATGTGCAGAATTAGTGACTCTCAATAAAGTGTAAAGGGAGATTTTAGTGAATGAAACAACTTGTTTCAAAGAAACCTAATAGTTTTAGGATATGAGTAAAATCAATACTAAATGGGTAATGACTCTATAAACAGCTGCACAGCAGTAACCACATATGGCAGAGGACTACCTCATGTGACACACAAGTATATGAATGGTATAGCAAGATAAGATGACCAAAGGTAAGAAAATGCAGGCAGATGGTAAGTAATGGTGGCAAGATGATAATAACCCACTGTGATTGCACCTGCCCGATGTGCATTTCACCTACAGTTTTAACGTTGACGGATGTCACTTTTGGAGGATGCCAGTGTCAACTTTACTACATGTCAGTTTTGGTAAATTCACTAGTGAACTGTAAGTGCTTAATTGTCTAAGGTTAAGAACAACTCAGCCACAAAGTTCTAAACCACGGAAACTCAGAACAAGGTCAGAAGCACTAAAGTCATTGTGCGTAAAAAAAAATCTGTCCTCTGTTCCATCAATTACTACAGAGTTCCAAAATCCCTCATCGTCAGTAGAAGAGCATCAGGAGCTTCATGAAACAGTTTTTAATAGTCAAGTAAACGCAAGTAAAGCCTAAGAGCACCAAGTACAATGCCAAGCTTCAGCTGGAATGGGGTAAAGCTTGCTTTCACTAGACTCGGAAGAAGTGGAAACATATTCTGAAGTGATGAATCACATTTCATTGGTAGTCTGATGAAGGAATATGAGTTTGAAAATGTTTAGAAAAAAATGTCTCCTGGTAAAAAAAGGTGCCTACTGTAAAATTAGGTTGAAGCCGAATAATGGTTTAGGGGCTGATTTTTCAAGTCTAGCCCCATTGTTTCTAGTGGAGAGTAACGTTAATACTTCAGCAAACAAAGATGTTTTAGATAATTGTATGTTTCCAACTTCGTTGTATCAGTTTGGGGAAGGTGGTTTCTTGTTTCTGCATGAAACAAAGTCCATAAAATCATGGTTTGACAAGTTTAATGTGGAGAATTGACTTGCGGTCTGATGTCAACCTTATCAAAAAATGTTTGGAATCAGTTATAATTCTGACTGAAAGCCAAGCCTTCTCAATCGGCATGAAAAATGCTTTAAATAGCCACAAATTCCCCATAACACACAAAAATATTGAAAGCCTTTTAAGAGTTGAAGTGGTAACTGCAAAAGGAGCCCAACTCCAAATGAATGCCCATGTTTTCTTATTGCATAATAAAAAAGCATATTTATTGTATGATAAGAAGTTATATTTCCTAATATACTCTGTGCATCATGTCCTTGCTGCTAGTGAATGAAGTGTAAAGCCACCATACACATAAGATGGATTTCAGCCACATGATGGTGCAGCCGAGGGTTTGGCTAGCTGCCATCACAGGCGACTTTCCCATTTGCAGGAGCGCTTGCTCGGCCTAGCTCTCCTGTGTTTTCTAAGAAAGAGCTGAGACCAGAAGCATGGCAATGGAGACAATGTTATGGAGAGTCCAAAATTGGATATTCCAGATAGATATAGCCTGTGACAATTGTCTGAGGCTCCCATACACATTAGCCCGTCTACCGAACCCGCCGTTACCGACACTGGTCTAAAATGTATGGGGGCATTAAAGTTCCAGTAGAATTATCACACCGGTGCATTTGTGTGATTTTGATATCCACTTAAGCAGATAATAATGTTTTATATTAATGACTTTTCATTAGGGATTAAATACACCTTATTTGACGAACTTTACTACTCTAAGAAATTAACAAACTAAACCACATATATCTTTATTTGGGATTTATACATAAAAAAAAATTATAATACAATCTCGTTTTTCTATTATCTGAATGTAAACGATATAAACAATTGATGTTTCCCCCTAGCTGCACTAATTATTTATGAATGTGTCTGTACTTGATAATAAAAAAATACATATACTATATAACATCATAGTTGAGCTGCGCAAATATCAATGTACAGAGCCATGACAACCAGAATATAAACATCTATTGCTTATATTGCAGGCTGCATTTAAGCAAAAAAAATCTGAAAAAAGTGCAAATTGTAAAGAAATAGGTTAAGCAAGTACATCTTTGTATTTTACAATAAAGAGCTTTGTTTACAAAACTAAGGTACAAAAGGTATTTATGACAGATCAGGGTTTGTTCTCAGATTGCAAATTATTATCTGTTCACAGCATACATGACAGGATGAGGATTCCATTGGTCCTCTCCAACTGTACAAACTAGTCACAAGACCTTAGTTCAGGGGTCTGTTGCAAATAGAGTTCATTTACTGTATCTTCATCAGTCTTAGAGACTTTGAATAAAGCAGCTGTGGCACCTATCAGTGGTTGGACCTCCACAAATAGTAACGGTATCAGTATCATCTATTGTATCGGTGGGTAAAAAGGTGTGATTTTGGCACAACCTCATTATGAATAACAAAACCGGAGAAAAATAGAGTCAAAATGCCAATAGTTACAAAAATTATGAGAAACTTTATTAAATGACATATACAAACATTAAAATCAACATTGTGCACACAATGTGCACAAAGCTATGAGCAATATAGTAAATAATGTAACACCATAGGGTAAGTGATATGACATTCCAAGAAAAATGAGGAACGATGCACCTTGTCAGCACATATGGGTCATAGTACAGATATAGCTTATAAACACATAGATTGATCTTGTGTTTAGAATTTCATATGTATGGGGCGCCACAGAGAGGTGGTGGGTGTTATAATGCTGGACAGGCTACAGCCAATAGAGGATATTAAAGTCAGCAACTCCTAGTGGTTGCCTGACACCTGTAGCAGCCAGATAATTAGTCATGGTCCAAAGGCTCCAACCAGCCCATAGCAGCATATAAAATAATCCCCCAAATGCCAAACAACAAAAGACCATACAAAGTATAGGCAGCCTAACAAAGATATTTACCCATATTGTAACAGAGACAGGCGTCACTGTGCTCTCTCCCCAAGAGGATATTTCTTGAAATTATGAATGAGTGATTTTTACCAACTGCAATGGGCTGTGGAGACCCTGACTATGTGTTACTCAATGGGATTAGTGATAAAACGTCAAGAAAATGTCAGCCTTTACAACTACCTAATCACAAATATTCCATTTCTGTCGGGTTGGCACACACATGTTTAGAAGTCAGTGAAGAACATGTATTAGCACCTAATCATTATCTGAATAGCTCTTTACAAATCCTTGTGCATTTCATGTAGACTGCTCTGACTACACTAGTCACTGTAGCATAGGAAAAGTAAGAAAACTCTCATAATAGATGTAAACGCAAATGTATTTTAACTTTCTAAATCAGGAAAAAAGATAGAAAATGATTTCCAAAGATGTAAAAATGGCAATCAGTTCTATTCCAACTCTGCTCAAGAAGTGGAAAATTATAGATTTTATTCATACCAGGCTACAGTCCAGTAGACCAAGAATGATTTAAGACCTGGCTGCCTGAAAAAAAATGTCAACATGCAGAGAAAAAGCCACATGCAGCTTTTACTGAAATCTAAGCTCTGAAATAGAGTTGCTTTTGCATTAAACACAATAAGAACGGGTTGAGCAAAAACAGACTTCAGACCGGAAAACTAGCAATACACCAAACAGCCACTAGAGAAAGATCGAGACTTAGAAATCAAACTAATGAAGGGTGATAAGTAGAGATGAGCGAATATTTTGGTTCAGCTCACGATCGGTGAATTTGAAATATTCGCCAATTTAATCACTGAATATAGCCGAACATACACAGCACAAAAGCCGGTGTAGCGCTTTGGATCGGTATTGAAATCATCCCTGCCGGTCTGAGAGTCGGGGTTCCCACGCTGGCAAAAGACAGCGTGAGCACTCAGCCGTGATCAGAGGTATAAAGTTTACCTCTGGTCACTGGTGTTAGTGCAGCGGCCCCCAAGCGCAGGGCAGCGGGGTACTCGGTACCGGGTCTCTCGGTTCTGGGGATGTCACGGTGGCCTGACCCGGTCCGTGGCCCTGCTAAGGGGCGCCCAATTAAAGATGTAGGTGACGGTGTAGGTCGCAGTAAATAACAAGGACACAGGGTTGCAGTCTCTTTACCTCTTTACTGAAGGCTTCGGCATCCGCAATCCAGAGCATAGAGTCTGCATAGACTAATACAAATTCTGAAGAATCACATATTTAAGCACAACATAGCACAGAAAAAAAAAAACATGGATAAGACAGGTGGCATGAAGCGGAATTACCATGAGTGATATACAGTTATGTCCATAAATGTTGGGCCAGTTCTTAGATAAGGAATGTTTTATTGTCCTCTGATTGGGGTCTCTATTGTGATAACCCCTCATGGTCTGAGGGGCAAGTTCCTTAGTTGATGTAAAAAGACATAAATCCATGCGACACATTCATTCCAACACTAAGATAGTCAAAGGTCGTCATCAGTTTATATTCCCAGACTCTTCTGTCTCTTTGAGTTTTGAAGTTACCTTTCAACACAAGTAATTTCATGTCCATAATGCTATGATTTGGGAGACAAAAATGTATTGCCACAGGTAGACCCATTCTTTTTTTCTCTTATTGTATGGCCGGGAGAATTCATTCTTGTTCTAAGCTTTTGCCCTGTCTCCCCCACATACAGACCCCCAGTTGGACATTTAGTACAAATAATTAGGTACACCACATTAGATGTGATGCAGCTGAAAGTACCTGGTATCTTGTAGTCCTGATGTGAATTGAGGATCTTTATCTTGTCCGTGGTCATTATAAATGGACAGGTTTTACATTTTTTCTGATTGCAGGGAAAGGTACCTGCAGCTGTTGGAGAGGACAGGGAGCTTCTGACAATGATGCTTCTTAGATTTGGGGGCTGTCTAAAACACAGTAATGGGGGGTCTGGAAAAATGGATTGTAATCGGGCATCTTTTTGTAGTAAAGGTTGTAATTTCTGTGCAGCTCCCCTTAGCACCTCCAGATTTGGATTGTAGGTAACTACTAGAGGTACCCGGTTATTTCCTTCTTTAGCTTTGTAATGTAGCAGGTGATTCCTTGATATTCTGGTGGCTCTTGTAATCTGGTTTTCAATTGTTCTTGGATGGTAGCCCTGATTCGAAAAGGTCTTTCTGAGGCGATCAAGGTGTTCATCCCTATCCTTTGGGTTGGAACATATATATGATTGTATCTGATGGCTTGACAGTAGACAATGGAGTTTTTTATGTGTTTTGGATGGAAACTGTCCCATTTAAGGTATGTTGGACAGTCGATTGTCTTCTGATACAGGGATGTCTCTATTTTATTGTTCTGCAGCTTAATGATGGTGTCCAAAAAGTTAATTTCAGTACAGGAGTAGTTGAGTGTCAAGTTGATCATGGGGTGAAATTGATTAAACTGTTCATGGAACATCTTTAGCTGTGGTTCAGAATCCGTCCAGATGATTAAAATGTCATCAATGTAGCGGTAGTACGCCAGAGGCCTGATGGGACATGAGGACAAAAAGTCGCTTTCAAGCTTAGCCATGAAAAGATTTGCATACTGTGGGGCCATTTTACTTCCCATTGCTGTGCCAGTCTCCTGTAGATAGATCTTCTCGTCAAATTCAAAGTAATTGTGGGTGAGGATGAATTTTATAAGTTTCACCACAGAATTTGCATCAGGCCCTGTGTTTTCCAGGAAGAATTTGCAGGCATTTAATCCATCCTGGTGTGGGATATTGGAGTACAAAGATTCCACATCCATGGTGGCCAGGATGGTTCCTTCTGGTAGAGGACCTATTGCTGATAGTTTATTCAATAGGTCAGTTGTGTCCTGAATGAAGCTGGGTGTATCCTTTACCAGGGGTTTAAGAACACCCTCTACCCATCCAGATACCTGCTCAGTAAGGGTGCCCACACATAAAATAATTGCTCTTCCTGGATTTCCAGATTTGTGGATTTTGGGAAGCATGTAGAATGTCCCTGTTCTTGGACTTTCTGGTATCAGGTCATTGGCTCTTATGGATTCGTCGGGCAGACAAGATACCAACTTGGATAGTTCCTTGTAGTAGTCCTGTGTAGGATCCGACTCCAATTTTTTGTAGTAGCGTGTGTCCATAAGTTGTCTGTTTGCTTCCTTCATATAGTCTGATGTGTTCATCATGACTATTGCACCTCCCTTGTCAGCAGGTTTGATGATGATTTCTTTGTTGGTTTTCAGAGACTGTATGGCCTTTCTCTCCTGGGCACTGATGTTGGATGCTTGTCTCCTGTTAGTATCTATGATGGTGGATTTTATCACATGTCTGATGGAGTCTATATATTTATCCAAATGAGGGTTGCGTCCAGGTGGAGGTATCCAGTCTGACCTCTTCTTTGCTGTTAGGATCCCTTTTCCTTCAATCCAGGTGGGTTCTGAATCTTCTATATCATTGAAATATTCCCTCAGGCGCAGTCTCCTGAAAATTGTTCCATATCACTGCAGAGTTCAGTTTTATCCAGGGCCTTAGTAGGACAAAATGAGAGTCCTCTGGAAAGCACGGCCAGCTCCACTTTGTTGGGTTTATAATTTGAGAGATTAATGACACAGTTAGATGCCTTTGTGTCTGGAATGGAGTGGTTGTCTAAGTTGTCAGGTTTTGGCTTTGTCCTATAGTTACATGGTAAATAAAGACACATACAGAATAAAGTCCTTTATTAGAAATAAAACTAAACACAGTTTCCCATTTTATTTAAAAATAAGAAACACAGGTATACTCACCTAATGCCTAATTTAATCGAAGCCCTTGTTCCCCTGTCACAAAACTAAAATAAAAAAAACAACAATATCCCTCACCTGTCTGTTGTTCTGTCCCACAGTGCAATCCATGTCTGTGGGATAAATAGTTTTCAAGTTTTTTAGCCCAAGCTCCAGGCTTGAACCCCATTGAAAACCTCTGGAATGCAATCAAGAGGAAGATGGATAGTCACTAGTGTTGAGCATTCCGATACCGCAAGTATCGGGTATCGGCCGATATTTGCGGTATCGGAATTCCGATACCGAGATCCGATACTTTTGTGATATCGGGAATCGGTATCGGGATCGATATTAATGTGTAAAATAAAGAATAAAAATAAAAAATATTGATATACTCACCTCTCCGACGCAGCCTGGACCTTACCGATGTAACCGGCAGCTTCCGTTCCTAAGAATGAGCGCTTGAAAGACCTTAGATGACGTCGCGGCTTGTGATTGGTCGTGTGGCGGTCACGCAACCGCTCACGCGACCAATCACAAGCCGCGACGTCATCTAAGGTCTTTCAAGCGCTTATTCTTAGGAACGGAAGCTGCCGGTTACATCGGTAAGGTCCAGGCTGCGTCGGAGAGGTGAGTATATCAATATTTTTTATTTTTATTCTTTATTTTACACATTAATATGGATCCCAGGGCCTGAAGGAGAGTTTCCTCTCCTTCAGGCCCTGGGAACCATACAGGATACCTTCCGATACTTGGTGTCCCATTGACTTGTATTGGTATCGGGTATCGGTATCGGCGATATCCGATACTTTTCGGGTATCGGCCGATACTATCTGATACCGATACTTTCAAGTATCGGACGGTATCGCTCAACACTAAAAGTCACAAGAGATCAAACAAAGAAGAGCTGATTCAACTTTTTTACCAGAAGTGGCATAAGGTCACACAAAAGCAGTGTGAAAGACTGGTGGAAAGCATACCAAGACGCTTGAAAGCTGTGAATAAAAATCATGGTTATTCCACAAAATATTGATTTCTGAACTCTTCCAGAGTTAAAACATTAATATTGTTGTTTCTAAATGATTATGAACTTGTTTTGCATTATTTGATGTCTGCAAGCAATGCATTTTTTGTTATTTTGACCATATCTCATTTTCAGAAAATAAATACAAAATTTATTGCTTGGAACTTCGGAGACATGTTGTCAGTAGTTTATAGAATAATAGAACAATTTACATTTTACTCAAAAATATACCTATAAAGAGAAAAATGAGACAAACTGAAAATTTTGCAGTGGTCTTTTAACCAGGTACTGAAGCTTCCGTCTCGAAATACGAGAATCCAACATTTTTTCCACCACATACTCCAACTCCCCCTCAACCAACACTGGGGCAGGAGGATCAACGGAGGGAACCATAGGCGCCACGTACCTCCGCAACAACGACCTATGGAACACATTATGGATGGCAAAAGAAGCTGGAAGGACCAAACGAAATGACACAGGGTTGAGAATTTCAGAAATCTGATAAGGACCAATGAAACGAGGCTTAAACTTAGGAGAAGAAACCTTCATAGGAACATAACGAGAAGACAACCAAACCAAATCCCCAACACGAAGTCGGGGACCAACACAACGACGGCGGTTAGCGAAACGTTGAGCCTTCTCCTGGGACGTCAGATTGTCCACTACGTGAGTCCAAATTTGCTGCAACCTGTCCACCACAGAATCCACACCAGGACAGTCAGAAGGCTCAACCTGCCCCGAAGAAAAACGAGGATGAAAACCAGAATTGCAAAAAAAAGGCGAAACCAAAGTAGCCGAACTAGCCCGATTATTAAGGGCGAACTCAGCCAATGGCAAGAAGGTCACCCAATCATCCTGATCAGCAGAAACAAAGCATCTCAGATAGGTTTCCAAAGTCTGGTTGGTTCGTTCGGTTTGGCCATTTGTTTGAGGATGGAAAGCCGAAGAAAAAGACAAATCAATGCCCATCTTAGCACAAAAGGACCGCCAAAACCTAGAGACAAACTGGGAACCTCTGTCCGACACAATGTTCTCCGGAATGCCATGCAAACGAACCACATGTTGAAAAAACAATGGCACCAAATCAGAGGAGGAAGGTAATTTAGGCAAGGGTACCAAATGGACCATCTTAGAAAAGCGATCACAAACCACCCAGATGACAGACATCCTCTGAGAGACAGGAAGATCTGAAATAAAATCCATGGAAACATGCGTCCAAGGCCTTTTCGGGACTGGCAAGAGCAAAAGCAACCCACTGGCACGAGAACAGCAGGGCTTAGCCCGAGCACAAGTCCCACAGGACTGCACAAAAGAACGCACATCCCGAGACAAGGAAGGCCACCAAAAGGACCTAGCCACCAAATCTCTGGTCCCAAAAATCCCAGGATGACCAGCCAACACTGAGCAGTGAACCTCAGAAATAACTCTGCTAGTCCATCTATCAGGGACAAACAGTTTCTCCGCTGGACAACGGTCAGGTCTATCAGCCTGAAACTCCTGCAGCACCCGCCGCAAATCAGGGGAGATGGCAGACAGAATTACCCCCTCTTTGAGAATACCAGCCGGCTCAGGGACTCCCGGAGAATCAGGCACAAAACTCCTAGAAAGGGCATCCGCCTTCACATTTTTAGAACCTGGAAGGTATGAGACCACAAAATCGAAATGGGAGAAAAACAGCGACCATCGAGCCTGTCTAGGATTCAACCGCTTGGCAGATTCGAGATAAGTCAGATTTTTGTGATCCGTCAAGACCACCACGCGGTGCTTGGCTTCCTCAAGCCAATGTCGCCACTCCTTGAATGCCCACTTCATAGCTAGCAGCTCCCGATTGCCAACATCATAATTAAGCTCGGCAGGCGAAAACTTTCTAGAAAAGAAGGCACATGGCTTCATCACAGAGCCATCAGAACTTCTTTGAGACAAAACAGCCCCTGCTCCAATCTCAGAAGCATCAACCTCGACCTGAAAAGGGAGCGAAACATCTGGCTGACGCAACACAGGGGCCGAAGAAAAATTACGTTTCAGCTCCTGAAAAACCTCAACGGCCGCAGAGGACCAATTCACCACATCAGCACCTTTCTTTGTCAAATCCGTCAAAGGTTTAACCACACTAGAAAAATTAGCGATGAAGCGACGGTAAAAATTAGCAAAGCCCAGGAATTTCTGGAGGCTCTTCACAGATGTAGGTTGAGTCCAATCATAAATGGCCTGAACTTTAACAGGATCCATCTCGATAGTAGAAGGGGAAAAAATGAAGCCCAAAAAGGAAACCTTCTGAACTCCGAAGAGACATTTAGACCCCTTCACAAACAAGGAATTAGCACGAAGGACCTGGAATACCATTCTGACCTGTTTCACATGAGACTCCCAATCATCCGAAAAGACCAAAATATCATCCAAATATACAATCATGAATCTATCCAGATACTTTTGGAAGATGTCATGCATAAAGGACTGAAACACAGATGGAGCATTTGAAAGCCCGAATGGCATTACCAGGTACTCAAAATGGCCCTCGGCCGTATTAAATGCTGTTTTCCATTCATCGCCCTGTTTAATACGCACAAGGTTATACGCCCCTCGAAGATCTATCTTGGTGAACCAACTAGCCCCCTTAATCCGAGCAAACAAATCAGACAGCAGAGGCAAAGGGTACTGAAATTTGACCGTGATCTTATTGAGAAGGCGGTAATCTATACAGGGTCTCAGAGAACCATCCTTCTTGGCCACAAAAAAGAACCCTGCTCCCAACGGTGATGAAGACGGGCGAATATGCCCTTTCTCCAAGGACTCCTTCATATAACTCCGCATAGCGGCGTGCTCTGGCACAGATAAATTGAAAAGTCGGCCCTTAGGAAACTTACTACCAGGAATCAAATTTATAGCACAATCACAATCCCTATGAGGGGGTAGGACACTGGATTTGGGCTCATCAAATACATCCTGGTAATCCGACAGAAACTCAGGGACTTCAGAAGGAGTGGAAGCAGAAATTGACACCAACGGAACATCGCCATGTACCCCTTGACAACCCCAACTAGACACAGACATTGATTTCCAATCCAATACTGGATTATGAACTTGTAGCCAAGGCAAACCCAACACGACCACATCATGCAAATTATGCAACACCAAAAAGCGAATATCTTCCTGATGTGCAGGAGCCATGCACATGGTCAACTGAGTCCAGGACTGAGGTTTATTCTTGGCCAACGGCGTGGCATCAATTCCCCTTAATGGAATAGGATACTGCAAAGGCTCCAAGAAAAAACCACAGCGCCTGGCAAACTCCAAGTCCATCAAATTCAGGGCAGCGCCTGAATCCACAAATGCCATAACCGAGTAGGATGACAAAGAGCAAATCAGAGTAACAGACAAAAGAAATTTAGGCTGTACAGTACCAATGGTGACAGACCTAGCGAACCGCTTAGTGCGCTTAGGACAATCAGAGATAGCATGAGTGGGGTCACCACAGTAAAAACACAGCCTATTCTGACGTCTGTGTTCTTGCCGTTCAGTTCTAGTCAAAGTTCTCTCAAATTGCATAAGCTCAGGCCTCTGCTCAGAGGACACCGCCAAATGGTGCACAATTTTGCGCTCACGCAAACGCCGATCAATTTGGATGGCCAAGGACATTGATTCATTCAGACCAGCAGGCGTGGGGAATCCCACCATAACATCCTTAAGGGCTTCAGAAAGACCCTTTCTAAAAATTGCTGCCAGGGCACACTCATTCCATTGAGTAAGCACAGACCATTTTCTAAACTTCTGACAATATATCTCCACTTCATCCTGACCCTGACACAAAGCTAGCAAGATTTTCTCTGCCTGATCCACTGAACTCAGTTCGTCATAAAGCAATCCAAGCGCCAGAAAAAACGCATCTACATTAAGCAATGCAGGATCTCCTGGCGCAAGGGAGAATGCCCAGTCTTGAGGGTCGCCACGCAACAAAGAAATAATAATTTTTACTTGCTGAATGGGGTCACCAGAGGAGCGGGGTTTCAAAGCAAGAAACAGTTTACAATTATTTTTGAAATTCAGAAACTTAGATCTATCCCCAGAAAACAAATCAGGAATTGGAATTCTAGGCTCTAACATCGGATTCTGAACTACATAATCTTGAATGCTTTGTACTCTTGCAGTGAGATGATCCACACAAGAGGACAGACCTTGAATATCCATATCTACACCTGAGTCCTGAACCACCCAGAGATTAAGGGGAAAAGAGAGACAAAACACACTGCAAAGACAAAAAATGGGTTCAGAACTTCTCTTATCCCTCTTTTGAGATGCATTAACACTTTGTAGGCCAGCTGTACTGTTATGGACCTGGTGGTTAGGAGCACCCGGAATGACCTGATGAGTAAACTAGAAATCGGAACAAGCTCTGGGAAAGTGGGAACTCTGCTGACCGCAAACACTACTCCTGTCACACACACTAGAAATAGCCGTGGAGCGTACCTAACTCTCCCTAGATGCCTCTTCACAGCCTAAGAGCTAACAACCCCTAAAGATAGAAATAGAAGCCTAACCTTGCCTCAGAGAAATTCCCCAAAGGTAAAGGCAGGCCCCACATATATTGACTGTGAGTTAAGAGGAAAGTCACAAACACAGGAATGAAACAGGTTTTAGCAAAAGAGGCCAGACTTCACTAATTTAGACAGAGGATAGAAAAGGGAACTTTGCGGTCAGCACAAAAGACTACAAAAAACCACGCAGAGTAAGCAAAAAGACTCCCCACACCGACTCACGGTGTGGAGGTGCCACTCTGCACCCCAGAGCTTCCAGCTTGCAAGGGAATATCATGATAGCAAGCTGGACTAGAAATAGCAGTACTAAGAAATATATTCAGGAAGCAGTAACAAAAAATGAACTAGCAAAGACTTAGCTTCTGCTGGAGTAGACAGGTCCTCAGAGATGTCCAAGAGAGATCTGAACTAATACTGAACCATTGACAGCTGGCATGAAGTAACGATCTGAGTGGAGTTAAATAGGGAAGCCAGCAGCAATAAACGAGAGCAGCTGACAAAGCCAACCTCAGTGACCAGCAGTTCCGCTCAAAGCCACCAGAGGGAGTCCAAGAGCAGAACTAACCAAAGTACCATTCATGACCACAGGAGGGAGTCCGAGAACGGAATTCACAACAGCCCACATCTTTGCTGGCAGATGATGGCTGATATGCTGACGGAGCGAAGTACAACTTGTCTTGCAAAAAACAAGCCCTCATATGGCTATGTCGATGGAAAAATAAAAAAATATGGCTTTAAGACTAAAGGGAGAAAAAAATCAAAGTTCAAAAAGAAAAATCACCCAGTCCTTAAGGGGTTAAAAACAGATGGAGTCATATTGCAGTTGAAGACAGGATGATTCCTCAGAGTTTGATATGAAATTAAGTTTTGAAAAAATAACTTCACCAATGCACTTTACAAACTTTTCTGTTGAGCTCAACACCTATTCCTGTTTAAGTGGTCAGTTTCTGATTTGTTGAGCTACAATACATTTGGTACAGCTGGGCCTCAATTCATAAAGATATTTTTGCCAGTTTTCCTTCATAAAACACCATCAAAAGTCAAAAGAAATTTGCACAACTTGAAATTTGTTGAAAAAAATTACGACTTTTGGCATTTTTGTATGTCAACGTCACCAAATTGGTTGAGCATGGGCGGGATGGGGTGTGGCTATACCCACACTTCTAAATCATGAAAATCCTAAATTTTTCCAGAAATGTACTCCAGTAACAATTTTGGCGGATGTGCATACCATTTGTAAGATGCGCCTAATTCACATCTCATTTTAGTGGTCCTGATAATTAAGACCGGCGTGTGCAATGAATCAGGCATTTAATGTGTTACCAGCGATACCTGTGCAAATAGAAAAAAAATCAATTAACAGCAGGTGTCCAACTTTTCCCACAGTCCGACGATATAGAGAATGCAAATTATTATTAATAGACTAGATGCAGAACTTTAAGCCCTCCAGGACTGGCCCATTTTGAGCCTTCAGGACAAACAGTTTTTTTTTCTTTGTTTTTTTCAGTCATATTAAAAGAGCCACAATATTTTTCTATATTTCCTTTGATGTAAACATACGGGGATTTGTTTTTTCAGGATGAACTGTATTTATCAGTAGCATCATTTTGGGCTAAATGTGACTTATTAAAAACTTTTATTAACTATTTATGGGAAGGAACAAAAATAAAATATTCTGCAAATTTTTTACATTTTTACTTTTACACCATTCACCTTGCTACACTTATGAAGTGCTACATTCATTATTTGGCTCAGCATGATAATGTAGAAACAAAGTGTATATTGTTTTAACTTATGTTTCATTATTTTTGCACAAGAATTACATAGTTTGAAAAAATAATGTTTTTTTTGTGTTGCCATTGTCTGAAAGCAATAAGTTTAACATGTTTCTTCAACAGAGCTAGTGGTAAGATGAAGTTTTCATTAGTACCATTTTGTGCTATGTAATACTTTTGTATAACTTTTCTTCCTATTTTTGGCAAGATGGAATAAAGGGATAATAAAAAAAAAATACAAATTCTAATATATATATACACATACACTGCTCAAAAAATAATAATTGAACACTTAAACAACAGAATATAACTCCAAGTAAATCAAACTTCTGTGAAATCAAACTGTCCACGAAGGAAGAAACACTGTTTGATAATCAATTTCACATGCTGTTGTGCAAATGGAATAGACAACAGATGGAAATTATTAGCAATTATCAAGACACACTCAAGAAAGGAGTGGTTCTGCAGGTGGGGACCACAGACCACTTCTCAGTACCAATGCTTTCTGGCTGATGTTTTGGTCACTTTTGAGTGTTGGTTGTGCTTTCACACTCGTGGTAGCATGAGATGGACTCTACAACCTACACAACTGGCTCAGGTAGTGCAGCTCATCCAGGATGGCACATCAATGTGAGTTGTGGCAAGAAGGTTTGCTGTGTCTGTCAGAGTAGTGTCCAGAGGCTGGAGGCACTACCAGGAGACAGGCCAGTACACCAATAGATGTGGAGGGGGCCATAGGAGGGCAACAACCCAGCAGCAGGACTGCTACCTCAGCCTTTGTGCAAGGAGGAACAGGAGGAGCACTGCCAGAGCACTGCAAAATAACCTCCAGCAGGCCACAAATGTGCATGTGTCTGCACAAATGGTTAGAAACCAACTCCATGAGGAAGGTATGAGTGCCCGACGTCCACAGATGGGGGTTATGCTCACAGTTCAACACCGCGCAGGATGCTTGGCATTTGCGACAAAACACCAGGATTGGCAAATTCGCCACTGGCGCCCTGTGCTCTTCACAGATGAAAGCAGGTTCACACTGAGCACATGTGAAAGACGTGACAGAGTCTGGAGATGCCGTGGAGAGTGATCTGCTGCCTGCAACATCCTTCAGCATGACCGGTTTGGCAGTGAATCAGTAATGGTGTGGGGTGACATTTCTTTGGAGGGCCGCATAGCCCTCCATGTGCTCGCCAGAGGTAGCCTGACTGCCATTAGGTACAGAGATGAGATTCTCAGACCCCTTGTGAGACCATATGCTGGTGTGGTTGGCCCTGGGTTCCTCCTAATGCAGGACAATGCCAGACATCATGTGGCTGGAGTGTGTCAGCAGTTTCTGCAAGTTGAAGGCACTGAAGCTATGGACTGGCCCGCCCATTCCCGAGACCTGAATCCAATTGAACACATCTGGAACATCATGTCTCACACCATCCACCAACGTCATGTTGCACCACAGACTGTCCAGGAGTTCGCGGATGCCTTAGTCCAGGTCTGGGAGGAGATCACTCAGGAGACCATCCGCTGCCTCATCAGAAGCATGCCCAGGCATTGCAGAAAGGTCATACAGGCACGTGGAGGCTACACACACTACTGAGCATCATTTCATTGTCTTGAGGCATTTCCACTGAAGTTGGATCAGCCTGTAACTTCATTTTCCACTTTGATTTTGAGCATCATTCAACTCCAGACCTCCGTGGGATATTAGTTGTGATTTACGTTGATAATTTATAGGTTTTATTGTTCTCAACACATTCCACTATGTAATGAATAAAGATTTACAACTGGAATATTTCATTCAGTGATATCTAGGAAGTGGGATTTTAGTGTTCCCTTTATTTTTTTGAGAAGGGTATAAAATTTTAAGAAAATAAATAAGTGTCAAGTGACAGCAAGAGTATATACACAAATCCATAAACACAGTAAATAGGATATAACCAAAATGAATTACAGTACATAATGTATACATGGTTCATGAGACAAGTTTGCACTGATTACTGTATTAAGATCACAGTTTATGATAATAACACATAAAATGTCTTCTTCTGTTACTTCATGTGAAAAATTATACCGATTTAATCCAATGTATAAGTAAAGGTCACATGCTGCATATCATAAAGACCCTGACAAGAGAAGCACAAGTAAGACCATATAAACATGCAAAAGTGTACAACATTGAAAAATAAATAAAAAACATATAAAAAGTACCACTCAAGGGATCCATTATTGGTTAAGAACCAGACAAAAAGAAAAATGGGCAGGGCAGTTAAAGGCAGCAAGGGATGGCACAATACAGATGTGCATACATGAAGAAAAGATGAGTAGATGATGAAGTACAGTGGAGAAAAAAAAGTATTTAGTCAGAGACCAATTGTGCAAGTTCTCCCACTTAAAAAGATGAGAGAGGCCTGTAATTGACATCATAGGTAGACCACAACTATGAGACTCAAAATGAGAAAACAAATTCAGAAAATCACCTTGTTTGATTTGACAAGATTTATTTTGCAAATTATGGTGGAAAATAAGTATTTGGTCATTAACAAAAGTTCATCTCAAAATGTTGTTATATATCCTTTGTCGGCATTGACAGTGGTCAAATGTTTTCTGTAAGTCTTCACAAGGTTGGCGCACACTGTTGGTGGTATGTTGGCCCATTTCTCCATGCAGATCTCCTCTAGAGCAGTGATGTTTTGGGCCTGTCGCTGGGCAACACGGACTTTCAACTCCCTCCAAAAGTTTTCTATGGGGTTGAGATCTGGAGAGTGGCTACGCCACACCAGGACCTTCATAAGCTTCTTACAAAGCCACTCATTTGTTGCCCTGGTGATGTGCTTGGGATTATTATCATGCTGAAAGACCCATCCACTAAACAAAGAAAAGTGCATGCAAAAATACAGGATCACCACTATATAAGCAATACAAAAAAGTTTTTATTACCAAACCAGAAAAACACAAATTTAAAAACATTTAAAACATCCAAAAAGGTGCATACATAATAGATCCAATTTTACAAAGATATAATAAGTTTCACAACAAATATGTGTATAATTCAACCAATGGCTACACAGATATTCTGTTATTATGGGTTTTAGTACATGGGGTTACAAACAGGTCCTGCCAATCATAATACCCTCCATAATAGGTTTAGGCACAATAAAACCGGAATGCTCATGTTATTTTACAACCTGCAGTTCCATACATCTTTACTGGGGTTTATATATCAGTCTCCAGACCCTATACAATAAGACCTGGGCTAATAATAGCCCTAACACAGAAAATACATGGGTCCAAACAAAGAAAAGAACCAGGCAAGTGGAGTTTTTAGACTAAGGCAAGCTAATACTTCACCCTAGCCAGTCCTCAGAAGTCGCCCCATGTCCCTGCAAGCAGCAGTGTAGCTTTGTGGAGAGAAAGGACCCACGTGTTCCGACACTCTCAGTGTCTTTTTCACCTTGAACTGGTTTAAGCAGGGTCGACATGTCTGGCACTACAGGATCCGAGTCCCTGGCGGCGTAGTGTGTTATTGATGGTAGCCTTTGTTATGGTGGTCCCAGCTCTATGCCGGTCATTCAGTAGGGCCCCACTGTATAGTTCTGGAATTTTTGCTCACCGTTCTTGTGATCATTTTGACCCCACGGGGTGAGATCTTGCGTGAAGCCCAGATCGAGGGAGATTATCAGTGGTCTTGCATGTCTTACATTTTGTTATTATTGCTCCCACAGTTGATTTCACCAAGCTGCTTGCCTATTGCAGATTCAGTCTTCTCAGACAGATTCAGTCTTCTCAGACTGGTGCAGGGCTACAATTTTGTTTCTGGTGTCCTTCAACAGCTCTTTGGTCTTCACCGTAGTGGAGTTTGGAATGTGACTGTTTGTGGTTGTGGACAGGTGTCTTTTATACTGATAATGAGGTCAAACAGGTGGCATTACTACAGGTAATGAGTGGAGGACAAAGGAGCCTCTTAAAGAAGAAGTTACAGGTCAGTGCGAGCCAGAAATCTTGCATGTTTTTAGGTGACCAAATACTTATTATTCACCATATTTTGCAAAATAAATCTTGCCAAATCAGACAGTGATTTTCTGGATTTGTTTTCTTATTTTGACTCTCATAGTTGTGG
Organism: Ranitomeya variabilis; assembly: GCF_051348905.1. Taxonomy (NCBI): domain Eukaryota; kingdom Metazoa; phylum Chordata; class Amphibia; order Anura; family Dendrobatidae; genus Ranitomeya; species Ranitomeya variabilis. The sequence goes on along the minus strand of NC_135235.1, from coordinate 113,686,071 downwards.
CCTACCTATGATGTCAATTACAGGCCTCTCTCACCTTTTTAAGTTGGAGAACGTGCACAATTGGTGGCTTACTAAATACAGTTAAGTCCATATATATTTGGACAGAGACAACATTTTTCTTTACCATGGAGATTATTCTGCGATCATCCACAACTGTTGTCTTCCGTGGTCTTTTTGAATTGATGAGTTCACCAGTGCTTGCTTTCTTTCTTTCTTTCTTTCTTTCTCAGGATGTACCAAACTGTAGATTTTGCCACATCTAATATTGTAGCAATTTCTCGGATGGATTTTTTCTGTTTTCGCAGCTTAAGGATGGCTTGTTTCACCTGCATGGAGACCTCCTTTGACCGCATGTTTACTTCACCGCAAAACCTTCCAAATGCAAGCACCACACCTCAAATCAACTCCAGGCCCTTTATCTGCTTAATTAAGAATGACATAACGAAGGGATTGCCCACACCTGTCCATGAAATAGCCTTGGAGTCAATTGACCCATTACTTTTAGTCCCTTTAAAAACAGGGTGGCACATGTTAAGGAGCTGAAACTCCTAAACCCTTCATCCAATTTTAATGTGGATACCCTCAAATGAAAGCTGAAAGTCTGAACTTCAACTGCATCTGAATTGTTTTGTTTAAAATTCATTGTGGTAATGTCAATAACCAAAATTAGAAAAATGTTGTCTCTGTCCAAATATATATGGACCTAACTGTACTTTCTTTTCCCACTGTACATATAAATAAAAAGAAGGTGCAATAAGTGATTACAATCAAAGGTAAATAATACCAGTAATAATAATAAGGTACAAGTATATACAGTATATAGTGGTGCCAGTTACAATCAATAATAAATGAAGATAGTAATGATAGACATGCGACATACGGTATATAAAAGTGGTGACTGGAATCACACACAACAGAGAAAAGCACCCAAATTACAATATGATTTAAACAAGGTTACAGCAAGGTCAAATGCATAGTACCAACCAAAGTAAAGGAGGACTCAAAATGCTTGGCCAACCCGACGTATGTTTCACTTTGCGTGCTTCATCAGGGGTGATTATAAACTTTAAATTCCATAATGTCATCTCATTTTACTTTGATGATAGCTTTATACCCCTCCTGTGACATTCTCTCAAGCAGCTTCATCAGGTCATCTCCAGGACAGACTCTGTAGCAGTCTGGAAGGCGTCCCTAGAAGTGCTGAGCACTTGTCTGCTTTGCCATCGCTTTTTGCCATTCAACTGATCCCAAAACTGTATCAAGAGGTCGGGTGATTGTAGAGGCCATGTCATCCGACGCAGAACTCTATCCAGCTCCTTCTTGGTCACATAGACTCTACAAAGCCTTGAGGTATGTTTGTGGTCATTGTCCTGTTGCAACACAAATGACATTCCCACTAAATGTCAACCAAATAGCATGGCAAGTTGCAGAATGCTATGGTAGCCATGCTGGATAAGTGTGCCTTGAATTTGTAATATACTGTATCACTAAAAGTGTCACTACATCATCAGACCTCTCTCTCCATGCTTCATGATGGACACCATACATGTAGAAACCATCAACTTACCTTTTGAGCTTTCATGAAATACATGGCAGATGGTACTTAAAATCTCAGATTTTTACTCATCAGACCCTAGTATAGATTTCCACTTATCTAATAATTAGCCCATGTATTTCTTGGCCCAAACAAGTCTCTTCTTGATTACAGTCACCGCCTTTACTTAGAAAAATAATGATATTTACACAAACCAAAGAATACAGCAGTACTCCGTGTGAGATATATACAAACAATGAATATATGAATTCTTTTAACCCCTTCATGGCCTTGGTGATTTCCGTTTTTCCATTTCCGTTTTTTGCTCCCAATCTTCAAAAAGCCATAACTTATTTATTTTTAGGTCAATATGGCCATGTGAGGGCTTGTTTTTTGTGGTACAAGTTGTACTTTTTAATGATTAATTTTTTTATATTTTGATAGATCGGGCGTTTCTGCATGCAGCGATGCCAAATATATGTATTTTTTTATTTTTATTTTGAATGGGGTGAGAGGGGTGATTTAAACTTTTATTTTATATATTTTAATAACCTTTTTTTTTACTTTTTACTTGCTTCAATAGTCTCCATGGGAGATTAGAAGCTGCAATCATCCAATCACCTGTGCTACACGTAGCAGAGCTTGAGCCCTGCTATGTGTAGCTAAAATGACCATCTGTTATGAGCGCTGGCCACAGGGTAGCGCTCATAACAGATCATCAATGACAACCACAGGGGTCTCTTGCAGACCCCGGGTTGTCATGCCAACCCATCGGTGCCTGCAGTCATGTGACACGGGCACCAAAGTGCAGCATTTAACATGTTAACACTAGCGGGTGGATCGTGGTTCCACCTGTGGCTGTTAGGGGCTCATGTCAGCTGACAAAATCAGCTGACATGTGCCGGAAAAGATGCAGGTTCAGCGCTGGAGCCCGCATGGAATGCAGGGACACGACCAATGACAAATATAAACATCATAGGTTGTGAAGGGTTAAAAAGCATTCATGCCGAATAGACTATACTTACAAAATATACTTACAAAATTCAGATACTTAGAGCACAATTTTGCCAATTCGTGTGCTTAGCTCCAATGAAAGAAAGGTATGCCTTGTCATGGCTGTTTGGCACACATTAATTTACCAATTTGTGTGCTAAGTTTCTCAATTTTATAGGCATAATCCATTTGGCATTAATGCTGGTTTGATATAACTCATATCTTCAGTATTTGCATATATCTTGGTGCACACGGTGTGCTGCTGCAGCATCCTGCTGATATAAGCGTCTGTTAGTACAAACTGTGATATACTGTACTGTACTGTATATATCGGCAAGTCAACCTGAATAACAAATGCTGATGCTCAGAATTGTCTGCTGAATACACTGCTAATCTCCCATAGGCAGATGTGATTTTAAAATCACATTTATATAAATTGGGTCACCGCTGTATATAAAATAACTTTATTATAAGAGTCAAATAAAAGCCCAATTTTATCATGTTCTTGACATTTAGGGACAAAATTTATTTGCATTAGTGTAATTTGCGATAGTAGTTTAAATTAATCCCGAGGCTGACTATAAAGCAGAAGTTATTTTTGCTTCATTTTTTTATTCTATAGCTATTATCAAAAGATGCCTACATAAAAAAATATATATGGTCAACATTATATGGCCCCAAGTTATCTGGAGCAAAAGTCTCCCACTGCAACTTGCATCCATGATGCCCATCTGCCCTAATAGGACACGTGAATAGAGATTGTCCCAACAAAGATGCTCCTTTTAGCTTTACTAACTTACAACAGAATTTCCAACAAATGTTTCATATTTATTTGGCATATTAAAAACTAATATGCTTTACTAAGTTTAATAACCATTTTCTGTTCTTTGGAATTAAAGGAGGCCACGTTTTGATGGAACACATGCTTTCTTGCTTTCACAGTGTCTGGAAATATTAGATCAAAAGAACCTAGTGTGTTTTACTTTTAAAAATTACAGGAGCGTTCTCAGAAATGAGTCTAGAAAAAAACATTTTTTGCATTCACTATACTTTGTGTATTTTTATTACAACGTAAACTATGCAAAGGGATATTTTAAGATGGAGGTTACAGGGTGGAATACCATGAACTCTTTCATTTTTCATTTTCGGTCATTCCCTCTTCTGTCATTTTCAATACCACCTCATATTTGTATGTGGGTTTTCCAATCCTCTTTTATGAGTGTACCAAAACATTTGTTTAATTTGGAGCCTGGGCAAAGTGTATGAACTAAACTGATCCAAGTGTCCCTTATTATAGAAAGCTTCTAACTCGTATAAACCATGAAAATGCCTTCAAACCCTTTCTGATTCAGGGTCACCAGTGCAAACTAAGACACTGGCCTTCTTGTAATACTGTGATGTTATCTTGTCCTGTAAAGAGCAAGTTCCCACTCAGCTACAATTTATACAGATTATTTTGACTATAATTATCATTTCACAGTGAATGTAGCTGATGTCTTCATATCAGAACTATGGACTGTAGACATGTATCTCTGACAATCAAAGATTTCTTATAGTTTTCCTATGTGTCCATAAAAAACATTGTTTTTTCTTAATTGTTTGACAACCATGCTTCTGAGCTCCATGCCTAAACCGTAGTTACTATCGACATGTTGGTTAATACTGATGTGAGGAGAGCCCACTTAATTTATGAGGTATGTGTCTCCAGAAGCACAAGCCGGGTGTTAGGGTTGGCGGAACACACCGAATATATTTACCGGTATTAATGAGATAGGTGCATTCGCAACCCGGGATCCACTGTGCAGGAAAGAACCTGCTGTTAAGTAAGGCGGTGAAGTAAATTAGAATAAACAAACTCTGTTACTTCACAGAGCCCGTAGTAAAGAGAACACTGTGCCCTGTTTAGCTCACAGGGAACACAGCTACTGAGTAGAGCCGACAGTGGTCATGCAGTCCCAACCAAACACGCTGCTCCTCTCCGGTGGAGCCGGAATGCTAATGGCTATTAGCCAGCCCTGAATTCACTCATGAGAAACTCCTCGCCAGAGGTGCCAGCATTCTAGGGGCTTATTTCAGCCGGGTCCCTGACCACACACACGACCACACTGGCGCTGAGCTCGTACATATTTGATACTAGCGCATGGCCGTGCGGTCATGAGAACCCTTTATAGTCGCAGCGCATCCAGGACCTTCCAAGAAGGACCAATGGAAATTGCTGCAGTACCTGAGCATGTGACCCTAGACCTCCACTGAGAGATCTTGCCCTGGGCATGCTCAGTGTGTGCAAAGCAGGACTTAGTCCTAGCACCTACAGGACCTTCCAAGATGGACCAATGGAAGTTGTTGCAGTACCCGAACATGTGACCCTAGATCTCCACTGAGAGATCTTGCCCTGGGCATGCTCAGTGTGTGCAAAGCAGGACTTAGTCCCAGAAAAGCCTGCTCGCCGCAGAACAGTGCAGGGTACAATAGTAAAGCCTGGAGAGGCAGCAGTAACCCTTTGCACAGTATCAGATTCAGTGAGACGCTGGGACCGACGTCTCCGCTGAGCAGGCTCCACTGCGGCTGATGCAGAATGGGAGAACGCAGCAGACATGGCTCGAGATTCCCCCTGTGCAGCGGCGGGAACTTGACTCGTAACACCGGGCACAAGGTTTTGGGCATTACACTTTATTGGGTACTATAATGTATTGGGCACTATAATGGCATATGTGAAATTTTCACTCTGCAACATCCAATGCATGTTTGTTTCTAGAGAACACCCATAGAGTCAAAATCATTACTACATAAGCAGATAAGTTCCCAGAAGGGTGTAATTTACAAAGTGGGATCACATGAGGGGGGATTCTGTTGTCCTGGCACTTAAGAGCCTCTATAAATGGAGTCTGCCTACTATTATAAGAAAATCTACACTCCAAAAGACAAAACAGCTCATCTTCCTTCCTGAGCCCTGCTGTGTGGCCAAATAGTACTGTACAGCCACATAAGGGTTATTGCCATGTTTAGGACAAATTGCTCAACAAACTACACTGTGTTCCAAATTATTATGCAAATAATATTTCCTCATATTTTCTCTAAATTACCTATCTGAATTGCAGTCATTGTTATTTTCCAGTCATCTACTATTCTAGTATAATTGCAATGTTTTGGAAAAAACTGCCTATGAAAACAGTTTATTTTTTAAAAAAATAAACACTCAAAATGCATGTTCCAAATTATTATGCACAGCAGAGTTTTCAACCTTTTTTTTAATTTTGAACAAAAAAATGGTCAATTGTGAAGTTATAAGCATTATCAGCTTATTACAAAATGAAATCAAACAGTTTTCAAGTGAAAACTTTATTCTAGGTGATGTTACATTTGCACGTAGGACCCCTTGTTTGAAAGAAGCTTCTGAACTCTCTCGTCCATTGAATTTGTCAGTTTTTGGATGGTTTCTGCTTCAATTGTTTTTGCATGTGGACAGAATACCCTCCCAGAACTGTTGCTTAGATGTGAACTGCCTCCCGCCATCATAGACACTCCTTTTGATGATGCTCCAGAGGTTCTCAATGGGGTTGAGGTCAGGGGAAGATGGTGGCCACACCATAGGTTTGTTCTCTTTTATGCCCATAGCAGCCAGAGATGCAGATGTGATTTTTGCAGCATGAGATGGTGCATTATCATGCATGAAAATGATCTTGCTGCGGAAAGCACGGTTCTTCCTCTTGAACCATGGCAGGAAGTGTTGTTTTAGAAACTCCACATAGATTATGGAGTTCATCTTTACCCTTTCAGGGATCATAAAGGGGCCGACAATCTCTCTCCCCATGATTCCAGCCCAAAACATTACTCCACATCCTCCTTGTTGGCGCCTTAGCCGTGTTTTCATGGGGTGTCCATCCTCCATTCCATCCATCTGGACCATCGAGCGTTGCACGGCACTCATCGGTGAACAAAACAGTTTGGAAGTCAGTCTTCATGTATCGTTTGGCCCAATTGAGCCGTTTCTGCTTGTTGCAGTGGATAGAGGTGGTCGACAAGATGGCTTACGCACAGCTGCAAACCTCTGAAGGACCCTGCATCTTGTTGTTCTGGGGACGTTGGAGGCACCAGCAGCTTCAAAAACTTGTCTGCTGCTATGACAAGGCATTTTTGCAGCTGCTCTTTTAACCTTACGCAATTGCCTGTTGGAAAGAGTCCTCAATTTTTCCTTATCAGCACGCACACGTGTGTGCTGGGAATCAGCTACATACTTCTTGTGCGATGATCACGATGAAGTGTCTTGGCAATGTTGATTGTAGTCATGCCTTGACCTAAATACTCCACAATTTGTTGCTTCTCAGCAGCCGACACATCCTTTTTCTTTCCCATTTTGGCAAAAAATGTAGGCTGCTTAATAATGTGGAACAGCCTTCTTAAGTAGTCTTGCCTTTATTTGGACACACCTGCCAAACTAATTTACACAGGTATCTGCAATTGCTTTCAGTGATATAAAGAGCCCTGACACACATCACCATCAATGAGTTTAAATGACAAAAAAAATCTAACCTTCTCACTCCTAAACTCTATGTGCATAATAATTTGGAACACAGTGTATAAGACAACTTTTAGCTATTTCTTGTGGAAATGTAAAATCTGGTACTAAAACAACATTTTAGTGGTAAAAATTTAATTAATTTCTCTTCACCGCCCAATGGTCTAAAATTCTGAAAAACACCTGTTGTGCTAATATAGTCACTGAACATCTATGTTAAAGGGAACTTGACAGGTCACTCATGCCCCCAAACCTTAAGCAGTTGTATGTTCCTGCTTAAATTATCTGCCTAACAGGTTGAACTCAAACAAATCATTAGGAAAAGTATTTCTAAATTAATTTATCATATGCAAATGAACCCTTTGACTGGGGTGTTTTTTCCCCAGACTAGTCCTCCCACTCAGCATGCTATCACGCCACTGTGGGCGTGATAACATGATTTGCAGGAGTCTGCATCGGAATGAAATGACTAGTCCGGGAAAACAATCAGCCCAGTCAAAGGGTTCATTTGCAGGTGATAAATGAACTTCAGAAATATTATTTCTAAAGATCTGTTTAGGTGTCCAATGTAATAAAGGGTCAGTTAGGTAGGGAATTTAAACAGGAACAAACAACTGCAGGTGGGTTGGGGGTCATGGAGGACATTGTCAGGTTCTCTTTAATTCATTAAGGATTATAGTTTGAAAAATGGGGTCCCTTGTAAGGGGTTTCTGCTGTTCTACTACCTCAGAGGCTCTGCCAATGTGAAGTGGCACTTGCAAACCTGCAAACTCAGCATCAATCATGCTGACTCCAGCTCTACTGTCAACAAACACAGAAATTTCCTTGGTTTTTCTCTCCAGCACCACCTCTGCTGTCTGGACAAACCAGGAACTGCAAGTTGACGATAAAGGCAACCATTGCTTATTCAACTTCAGCTACCAAGGGTTAAACAAGTCTCCTTTTGCTTAGGAATCAAAGAACAGGTCCCAATAAAATGTCCCTTTTTTCCACAAAAAAACACATTCCCTTCTTTTTGCCAATCTCTAGAGAAGTGTAAGATGCAGAGGCACTCCGTAACTGCATGGGTTCCTACACCGTTCCCACAACTGGTTAACTGCTAAATAGCTCACCTGGCAAAGGGGCAATACACCGAAAAAAGGCTTCGGAGAAGGTGGTCTTTCCTACATATCCCGAAGGAGTCTATTAACACATATAGCCAATGACATAGCAGCCCCCAAGGACTCAGGGGTTTCATAAACTGCTAAAGCATCCTTCAACTTTTCAGTAATGCCCTGAAGAAATTGGCTTCTGAGAGCTGGGTCATTCCATTTTGTATCAGTTGCCCATCTGTGGAATTCGGAGCTATACTTTTACACTAACCGATGCCACAGCTGAAGGGGAAGCAACCTGGACTCAGCCAAGGAGACTCGGTCAGGGTCATCATAGATAAGGGCTAGAGCCAAAAAATCCTTCCACAAACTGGAGACAAGCCGAATCCTGCAGCAAAGAAAAAGTCTAGGATTGAGGAACTCCTTGCAGCAAAGAGATCACAATACCAACTCGTTGCTCCTCATTTCCGTAGGAGTAAGGACGAAGTATAAAATACAGTTTTCAAGCTTCCTTGAACACAAAAAAAATTTGTCTCTATCTCCGGAAAACCTGTCCGGGAGGGCAACCTTGGGTTCCAGCTGGACCAGCCTTCCTGCAGAGACCCCAACATCAGCAACCTGCAGTCGCTGCTGCCGCTGCTGAACCTCACAGCAGAGGTAATCCATATCCAGAGACAGGCAGCGCAGCTGCTCTGCCAGCCCTGTAACAGGATTCATAACCAAAGGAAAAAAACACGCCCAAGGGAAAAATAAAACCACATATCAGGTTTTTTTTTCCTAAATATGCACAGCCGGTAATAATGTCATGCACAGTGTGAGAAGACTAAATGCAACACGAGGGAAAGAGGGGAAGGAAGCACAAACGCTAGGGAAAGACCCGATATAATAGCTCCCTGCCTCCCCTACGTCCCTATTTTGGTTCAACACTAATCGCTGAGCAGAAACCTAAGCCCTGTGTATTCCTAGAGCTAGGCCCTAAATAGGGAAGGGATGAGATGAGCACTGGTTAGTCCCCACTGAACACTAAACAGAAAAAAAACAGGGGGAAGCAACTTATCTTGAGCAGATTCAGAGAGGTAACACCAAATATCCTCCAACAGCATCAGAGAGGAAGTAAGCCAACTGCTATAGGTCTAAGCCTTCACAAGGGAAAGTGTGAATATCACTTGCTGCTCCCTGAACCATACTGGCACTCTATAAATACCAAGGTAGAGGTGTGTCAATTAGAGCCAGAGGGAGGTTGCCACTGGGTCCAAAATTCAGAAGGATTAAGAAGGCATCTGCAATGCCAAATGTAGAGACCTTCTGCAGCCAGATGCAGAGCGACTGTCTGTAGCATCTGACATACCAGTGAAAATAATGTTCCATTGTGTTATTTAGTAAAGCCTAAGGTATTCCATACATGTAACATCTTGTATTCGTAGTTCAAGTTTGTTAAGTGAAGGGGATTGAGTTGACTTCCACTTAAAGGCTGACATCTAGTGGAGCGCCCCCACTGCCGCAGGGCCGAGGGGTACCCGGTACCGGGCCTCTGAGTCTCTGTTCTGGGGTTGTCACGGTGGCTAGACCTGGTCCGTGACCCTGCTGAGGGGCGTCCAATGAAAGGTGTGGATGGTGATGATGTTATGGTGCGGTGTAGGTTGCAGTAAATAACAAGGACACCTGGTTGCAGTCTCTTTACCTCTTTACTGAAGGCTTCAGGATCCTCAATCCGGAATACGGATAACCGGGCTGCGTAAGTCCGGCCGGTCCAATGGCACCTCCAGGATTCCCTTTGCAGGTGGAAATCTGTGCCTACCTTCTAGCGCTTGTGTGTTGTGGTCCTCCCCTGCTGTGCTTACGGGATAGTCCCCACAACTGTTGAGATGATATGGCTAGGACGCACCCGTATGACGGGTAGGCTCGGAGGTCTTCCGGGACCCTAGAGTCGCCCCTGTTATGGACCTGGTGGTTAGGAGCACCCGGAATGACCTGATGAGTAAACTCAAAATCGGAACTAGCTCTGGGGAAGTGGGAACTCTGCTGACCGCAAACCCTACTCCTATCACACACACTAGAAATAGCCGTGGAGCGTACCTAACTCTCCCTAGATGCCTCTTCACAGCCTAAGAGCTAACTACACCTAAAGATAGAAATAGAAGCCTTTCCTTGCCTCAGAGATATTCCCCAAAGGTAAAGGCAGACCCCCACATATATTGACTGTGAGTTAAGAGGAAAGTCACAAACACAGGAATGAAACAGGTTTTAGCAAAGGAGGCCAGATTTCACTAAATAGTCAGAGGATAGAAAAGGGAACTATGCGGTCAGCACAAAAGACTACAAAAAACCACGCAGAGTAAGCAAAAAGACTCCCCACACCAACTCACGGTGTGGAGGTGCCACTCTGCACCCACAGAGCTTCCAGCTAGCAAGGGAATATCATGATAGCAAGCTGGACTAGAAATTAGCAGTACTAAGAAATATATTCAGGAAGCAGTAACAACAAATGAACTAGCAAAGACTTAGCTTCTGCTGGAGTAGACAGGTCCTCAGAGAAGTCCAAGAGAGATCTGAACCAATACTGAAACATTGACAGCTGGCATGAAGTAATGATCTGAGTGGAGTTAAATAGGGAAGCCAGCATAGCAATAAACGAGAGCAGCTGATAAAGCCAACCTCAGTGACCAGCAGTTCCACTCGAAGCCACCAGAGGGAGTCCAAGAGCAGAACCAACCAAAGTACCATTCATGACCACAGGAGGGAGTCCGAGAACGGAATTCACAACACACCCCTCTCCAAATATTGCCCCCTATGTCTTCTTAGGTGATTTGAGTGAGACAGCCCGCCTATAACTGACTGTCCTGCCGTAGGTTTGAAGTAAGGCCTGGAGCTCAATACTTCCTCGGCGTTCCGGCCACCGGCTACGCGCCTCAGTAGGATGTTGCCTCGACTTACAGCATGACTCCTACTGGTGTTTCTCCTTGTTGCGTTGATCTTGTTTCTCACTCAGCACAATAAACCTCGCTTCTTGTCCTTTCTTGGAGTACCGCCGCAACGGGGTGCAGGCGCGGTCCCGTAACGTTCTTTCTGTTCGCTAGGCCTCTGTCAGGATCCCACCCCTGACAGGGACCCCCCTGAATCTTCCCCTGCAACACCCTCTGCCACAGGATGTTGCCTGGTTCCAACCCAGTCAGCTTTCTGACTAACTTCCTATCTAACCCCCAGTTTTACCAGATTGTGAGGAGTGGCCTAATACATAGCACCCTTAGCTCCCCCTAGAGGCCAGACTGTGAAGTGTATTGGTGTCTGTGATACCTGGTCAGGTGAACCCCTTCAGTGCCATCAGAAGTACCATAGCCCCCTTTAGCGGCGGAGCAGCAGTACTGCAACGACCAGGACTCTGGGGCGCTGCACTAGCAGATGTCGTCATGTGCAGTAGAAATTGTTTAATTACACTAGCCAGTTGAAATGGTGGGATATTTACCCTTTCCCAAATGCGCCATGTATGTACGGCACTGTGGGAGCAATGTAACCTCAAACTGCCATACATATACCTCTTCTCGATTGCATGAGCTAATGCTGAGTGCCGTCGCGATTGAGCATGGGTGTCAGCTCTATATATGAGTTTACACCCTAGCACCAATCACGGACGTTTAACTCCCTCTGATGCCACTGTCAATAGTGACAGTGACATCAAGGAGCATCGCAGGGGGAGTGAACTCCATGTCTGCTCCCATCGGCACAATGCAATACGATCGCATTATGCTGATAGTCTCCATGGTGACCCTGGGCCACAAGTTCCTTCAGGGAAAGTAGCCTGTGAGCCTCTGTTCAGAACAGGAGCTGAAACGCCTCCTTCTTGCCTGTCATACACTGCTCTGATGTCCTGCAGTGCAGAAACACTGCAGACTATCAGATCAGTGATCTATCACTATACAGTTGATGTCCCATACTGGGACAATGTAAACAGTTAAGAAAAAGTTATTACAACGTGTAAAAATATAACAAAAAAATCCCCAAATAAAGAACAAAAAAAGAAAAAATATTAATACAGTTATTTTGTAAAAAAATAAATAAATAACAAAACTGCACATATTTGGTATTGCCGCATCTGGAATGGCCCGATCCATAAAAATGTTTCCCTAGTTAACCCCTTCAGTGAACTATGGAAAAAATAAATGAAAAAAAGAGGCAAAAAACTATGCTTTATCATCATACCTCTAAACAAAACACTCTAAGCAGAGGAATCGTGACACTGGAATTGAACCTTTAACGACAGACACGTGGACAAGTGCTTGTGGCCAAGGGAGCTACATTGCCCTGATGGCAGACTGGGTGAACATTGTGGAGGCTGGGGCCCTGATTGTTGGCCCTATTTCAATCATGGTTTCTTCCACCTCCTACACCAGCTCATGCTTCATCTCCCATTTGTTATCTCAGAGCTTGTCATCCACATCAGCTGGAAGCTGTGCAGCAGTACCTCAGCCAAGTGGCAACAGGCTCTGCTAAAGCTAATTTCTCTAAGAGACAAACTGCACACTGAGGCAGAGTTATTGAAAGAAATAATAGGCCAGACAGATCTGTGGCTCTCAAGAATGAAGCTCCAGCCAGGCATGTTCGTGAGAGATACCGGCCGTAACCTGGTGGCGGCTGTGAAGCTTGGCAAGCTCACACATGTACTATGCTTAGCCCACATGCAAAACTTGGTGGTTCAGTGGTTACTGAAAACCTACCCAGATTTGCCAAGGTTTCTAGTCAAGGTACGTCGAATCAGCACCCATTTCTGCAAGTCAGCTACAACTGTCGTCGCCCTGGCAGTGCTGCAGGAATGCATAAAATTGACAGTTAACCAAAAGGAGTACAACTTCAACAACACTGGAACTCCACACTGCACATGCTGGCAAGGCTTTGTGAGCAGCAGAGGCCAGTTGTCGAATAACAGCTCCAACACGTCTGTCAGTATTCTGGGCAGCCTCTGCACATAACAATGGAAGAGTGGGCATGGATGTCTGGGATTTGTGCAGCTCTCAAAGACTTTGATGACTGCACAAAGTTGGTGAGTAGCGATGACGCCATAATCAGCATAACGATCCCGCTTCTGAGCCTACATAAACAGTCACTGTAAAGCTGAAGTTTTGCATGCCTACCAGGTGGAGACTGAGGAAGACATGAGATAAGGAGATAGTACCCAGTATAGCTTCATCTCATATGCTCAGCATGGATTGGGTAATAATAAGGAGGTGGAGGCTGAAGAGGAGGAACAGGAGCTGGTTGCTAGCGCAGCAGAAGCTAGTACTCACACCTAGAGTTGCGCAACTTTTACATTTTTAGGATCGAAAAATTTTTAGGATCGCGAAACCCGACTTTCTCAAAAGTCGGGTCGGGTGAAATCGGCCGATCATTGCGAAAAGTCGGGGGCCGAACGAAACACGAAACCCAATGTAAGTCAATGGGGAATCAAAGTCGGCAGTGAGTGGAGGACAGGAAAACACCTACAGTGCCCATTTTAATGCCAAAAACATCAATTCTTGTTACTTAAGCTTGTCAATCTTAATTTACCTTATAATAATAGTTAGTCATTGAAAATTAGGGGTCATTTGGCTAAAGTTGTGGAGGGGGGGTAGGGCTGGTTCAAGTTTTTCGTGGGACCAGGAAATGCGGACTACGTCACGGCGGTGGAGCAGGGAGAGGTAAGTATTTAAACTTTGCAAGTGCTGTGATCCTGAGCAAGCAGGGGGGTCCACTCGTTCGCATTGGCACTGGCACAGGGCCCCTCAAAGTATGGCGGTGTGTTTGACGGTGGGGGCGCCTCCCACCGGCAGAGACACTTTTGCGTACTATGAGGGGCCCTGTGCCAGTGACGTCACCAACGAGTATGCCCCCCCACCTGATGAAGGAAAGTGCACTTTCATCTGCACCTTCCTCTTTGTCCCCGTGTAAGGTGGTATAGAATGCGGGAAGGGGAACCTGACTTTCAGCAGGGTCAGATTCTGGCTGTGTAGAGTGCAAGAGGAATGTAGTGGTCTGGGTCAATGTACCAGCAGACACATCTAGCAGTGGCTGGGCAATGGGCAGGATGAGGAGGAAACACAGATATAGGCCCAAATAATAAAGTAGGCTAAATGCAGTTCAAATTGGGTAACAGGATTAAACAGGCGGCATTGCTTTGTTCAGTGGAGGACAACTGTAATGAGTGGCAGACACAGTTAGTAGGCCCAAGTAATAAAGTGGGCCAAATGCAGTTCAAAATTGGTAACAGGAGTAAACAGGCGACACTGCTTTGTTTAGTGGAGAAGAACAACAAGCAGCGGCAGACACCGTTAGTAGGCCCAACCAAACAAGTAGGCCAAATGCAGTGTAATATCCGAAACAGGATGAAAATTGAGGCTCAGCTTTGTTCAGTGGAGGAGAAAAGCAAGGAGCGTCAGACACCGTTAGTAGGCCCAACCAAACAAGTAGGCCAAATGCAGTTTAATATCCGAAACAGGATGAAAATTGAGGCTCAGCTTTGTTCAGTGGAGAACAACAAGCAGCGGCAGACACCGTTAGTAGGCCCAACCAAACAAGTAGGCCAAATGCAGTTTAATATTCGAAACAGGAGTAAACAGGCGGCATAGCTTTGTGCAGTGGAGGACAGCTGTAATGAGTGGCGCAGACACAGTTTGTAGGCCCACATTAAAAAAGTAGGCTCCAAGCAGTTCAAAAATGGAAACAGGAGTATGCAGGCGGCATAGCGTTGTTCAGCAGAGGACAATTGTAATAAGTGGCGCAGACAGACACATGTAGTAGGCCTAAAATAAAAAAGTAGGCTCAATGCAGTTCAAATCTGGTAACAGGAGTAAACTGGAGGCATAGGTTTGTTCAGCGGAGGACGATTGTAAGGAGTGGCGCAGACAGACACAGGTAGTAGGCCTAAAATAAAAAAGTAGGCTCAATGCAGTTCAAAATAGGTTACAGGAGTACGCAGGCGGCATAGAATGTTCAGCGGAGGACGATTGTAATGAGTGGCGCAGACAGACACAGGTAGAAGGCCTAAGATAAATAAGTAGGCTCAATGCAGTTCAAAATAGGTTACAGGAGTACGCAGGCGGCATAGCGTTGTTCAGTGGAGGTCAACTGTAAGGAGTGGCGCAGACAGACTTAGTAGGCCTAAAATAAAAAAGGAGGCTCAATGCAGTTCAAAATAGGTTACAGGAGTACGCAGGCGGCATAGCGTTGTTCAGCAGAGGACCATTGTAAGGAGTGGCGCAGACAGACACAGGTAGTAGGCCTAAAATAAAAAAGTAGGCTCAATGCAGTTCAAAATTGGTTACAGGAGTACGCAGGCGGCATAGCGTTGTTCAGCGGAGGACAACTTTAAGGAGTGGCTGACACAGTTAGTAGGCCAAAATAATAAAGTAAGGTAAATGTCTGCCAAAAAAATGTTCATAAACAAACAGGTGGCATAGCGAGGTACAGGGGTGGGCTCCTCTGCTGAGTAGCAGACAGTGGTAGTTGGCGCAAAGTATTAACTGGTCTAAATGGAGACCAGGGCCCCTGTATATTTTTTACTTCATCTATCTACATCTATAATTTCAAGAAATTTGTATTGGCAGTGCCATTGAAGGATTTAACAGCACAGACTACACAGTGGTGGAGCAGGGAGAGGTAAGTTTTGCAAGTGGTAGAGCACTGTTCGACCTGGGGGGGGAACACTCTCTCGTGGGCGGCGGTACTGGCACAGGGCCCGTCATATTACGACGGTGTGTCTGACGTTGGTTGTGCACCACCACCGTCAGAGACACTTCATTGTACTATGAGGGACCCTGTGCCAGTGCCGTCGCCAAAAGAGTGGGCACACCCACCTGTCCAGGCAAACGGCACTCGCACGGGTGCTTGCGCTAGGTGGTGACCACGGCCCTGTGGGGGGAGTCAGGCTATTTAGAGAGGAAAAAAGTGGCCTATGGTGGACATTCAGTAGCTACAAATGGAGGAATTGGAGAAGTCAGTAAGAGGAGGCCAAAAGCAAGACATTTTTCAGGCAAGCTACGTGTCAGCAGGGGAAGGTGGGGCAAAATAATTTGAAATCCATGATTGGTTCATTTTAATGAAGGTTAGATCGTCAACATTTCGGGTAGCCAGACGAGTCCTTTTTTCGGTCAGTATTGAACCAGCAGCACTGAAGACTCTTTCTGATAGCACACTAGCAGCAGGGCAAGCGAGCTCCTGTAATGCATATTCTGCCAATTCAGGCCAGGTGCCTATTTTAGATGCCCAGTAATCAAAGGGGAATGACCTGTGAGGGAGAACATCGATAAGGGAGGAAAAATAGTTAGTAACCATACTGGACAAATGCAGTCTCCTGTCACTTTGAATCGATGCAGCAGTAGCTGTCGTGTCTGCGGTCATTGCGAAATCACTCCACAACCTGGTCATAAAACCCCTCTGTCCAACGCCACTTCTGATTTGTGCACCTCTAACACCTCTGCCATGTTACCCCCTACAGCTCGTGTGAGAACCATCACCGCCGCTGTGTGCTGGGAATGCCTGAACCAAACGATCTACAAGAGTTGCTTGTTTGGTAGCCAATATTTGCTCAAGGTTCTCATGTGGCATGATATTTCCTAATTTTCCTTTATATCGTCGATCCAGGAGGCAGGCCAACCAGTAATCGTCATCGGTCATCATTTTGATAATACGGGGGTCCCTTTTTAGGATACGCAAGGCATACTCAGCCATGTGGGCCAATGTTCCAGGTGTCAATTCACTGCTTGTGCTGGGTTGAGGAGCACTTTCTTGCAAATCAACATCACTTGTGTCCCACAAAAACCCTGTACCTGACCTTGCAACGCCACCAGTTTCTATTGCCCCTGAGAAGCATCCTCCTCCCATAAATATCCATCCCCATCATCCTCCTCCTCCTCCTCTTCGTCCGCCACCTCATCCAGGAGAGTTCCCTGAGCAGACAATGGCTGACTGTCATCAAGGCTTCCCTCATCCTCGGCTGCAGACGCCTGCTCCTTAATGTGCGTCAAACTTTGCATCAGCAGACGCATTAGTGGGATGCTCATGCTTATGATGGCGTCATCTGCACATACCAGCCGTGTGCATTCCTCAAAACACTGAAGGACTTGACAGAGGTCTTGTAGCTTCGACCACTGCACACCTGACAACTCCATGTCTGCCATCCAACTGCCTGCACATGTATGTGTATCCTCCCACAAATACAAAACAGCACGCCTCTGTTCGCACAGCCTCTGAAGCATGTGCAGTGTGGAGTTCCACCTTGTTGCAATGTTGATTATTAGGCGGTGCTGGGGAAGCTTCAGTGATCGCTGATGGTTCAGCATATGGCTGTAGTGTATGGGCGACTGGCGGATGTGCGAACAAAGTCTTTGCAACTTGAGGAGCAGGGCTGGTAACCCTGGATAATTTTTCAGGAAGCACTGCACCACCAGGTTCAAGGTGTGAGCCAGGCAAGGTATGTGTTTCAGTTCTGAAAGGGCTACGGCAGCCATAAAATTCCTTCCGTTATCACTGACTACCGTGCCTGCCTGAAGATATACACTGCCCAGCCATGACTGAGTTTCTTGCTGCAAGTACTCGGCCAGTACTTCCGCGGTGTGTCTGTTGTCGCCCAAACACTTCATTTCCAACACAGCCTGCTGACGCTTACCACTAGCTGTTCCATAATGGGACACCTCATGTGCAACACTGGCAGCTGCGGATGGAGTGGTCATGCGACTGCGCTCTGTGGATGAGCTTTCGCTTCTGGAGGAGGAGGAGGGGTGGCGAACGTCTACAGCCAACTGTTTCCTAGACCGTGGGCTAGGCAGAACTGTCCCACTATGGCTGTCCCCTGTGGACCCTGCATCCACCACATTAACCCAGTGTGCCGTGATGGACACGTAACGTCCCTGGCCATGCCTACTGGTCCATGCATCTGTTGTGAGGTGCACCTTTCTACTGACTGATTGCCTCAGTGCATGGAGAATGCAGTCTTTGACATGCTGGTGGAGGGCTGGAATGGTTTTCTCGCAAAGAAGTGTCGACTGGGTAGGTCATAGCGTGGTACTGCGTAGGCCATCAGTGCTTTGAAATCTTCGCTTTCAACCAACCGGTAGGGCATCATCTCTAACGAGATTAGTCTAGCAATGTGGGCGTTCAAACCCCGTGTACGTGGATGAGAGGGTGAGTACTTTCTTTTCCTAACGAGAGTCTCTTGTAGGGTGAGCTGGACTGGAGAGGTGCATATGGTGGAACTAGCGGTGGTGGTAGTGGTGGACATGGCGGATTGAGAGAGGGTTGGTGATGGTATTCTCGATGTTGACTTACATACAGTGTTTCCTACCAAAAACCTTGTGATTCCCTGACTGCTTTGGCCTTGCGACGATACCTCAACATTTGCTGCTGGTGGTGTCCTAACCGGTGGGCTTACAGTAAGGGAAGCAATGTAGCACTGCTGACTACCTTCATTCTGAGCAGGAGCACCAACGGTACAGGACGTTTGGTAGTTAGTCCAGGCTTGCAAGTGCATGCCGGTTAAATGTCTACGCATGCACGTTGTATTTAAATTTTGGAGATTCTTCCCTCTGCTAAAGGTCTTTGAGCATTTGTTACAGATAACTTTGCACTGATCATTCGGATCTTGGTTAAAAAATTGCCACACTCCACTATTCCTACTATGGAATACCTTTTCAGGCATTGCACGCTGTGCTACTTTCACCGGATGGCCACGCTGTCCTAAAACTGTTTTTTTTGTTGACAAACGTTTTTGGCCTGAGACGGGCCTGCCAGATGAAAGCTGTTGCGATGTAGATGGCTGCTGCGGATCATCGTCCTCCGCTTCTGAGCTACTGTCAGCGACACACTTCTTCCCACAATGGCTGCCAATCTGGGTCATCAACTGGGTCATCTATCACCTCCTCTTCAATGTCATGTGCACCTTTCTCTGTGTCACCGTGTAAGGTGCCATAGCGTTCGGAACGGGGCACCATAGTCTCATCAGGGTCAGATTCTGGCTCAGTACACTGCGAGGGCAATGTAGTGATTTGAGTCAATGGAACAGCCTAATAATCTAGCTGTGGCTGTGCATCAGTGCACTCCATGTCCGATTCATCTTGTAATGGGCTGTTAACAATTTCCCTTTCTAACCCAGGCACGGTATGTGTAAAGAGCTCCATGGAGTAACCTGTTGTGTCGCCTGACGCATCCTTCACTGTTGGCTTGGGTGAAGGACACAAGGAAGCGACTTGTTCCTGCCTGGGAGCACCCACTGATGACTCATTGCTTTTAAATTTGGAACTTTCGGAAGAGGAAGCGAAAGAGCTAGAGGCTGAGTCAGCAAGGAAAGCCAAAACTTGTTCCTGCTGCCCCTTTAAAAGCGGTTTTCCTACTCCCAGATAAGGGAGCCTTCAAGGCCTTGTGTAGCCAGACGATGATGCTGGCTCAACACATCCAGCCTTAGCTGCTATTTTGCTTTTCCCACTACCACCAGATGCTCCACCACCATCATTACCAGCTGGCAACGACCGCCCATGGCCTCTTCCACCAAACTTCCTCATTTTTGGGAAAATGTAACCAAAATAACAACCGTTATGTGCTACTGTAAAACAAGGTAGAAGGTTTATCTAAACTTGTTGAGAATTTAAATCTCTCTTTTTTTAGGGGGAGACTGCAGCAAAAACCAGGTCCTGTGTATTACACTATACAATGTAAGTGGCAGAACGTGGCTGGCAGATATACGACAAACAGAACTGACGTACATAAACTTTTTGGCAATTTAAATCTCCTTTTTTTAGGGAGGAGACTGCAGCAAAAAACAGGCCCTGTGTATTACACTACACAATGTAAGTTCCAGAATGTGGCTGGCAGATATACGACAAACAGAACTGACGTAGATCCACTTAGTGGGAATTTAAATCTCCCTTTTTTGGGGGGCAGACTGCAGCAAAAAACAGGCCCTGGGTATTACACTATACAATGTAAGTGGCAGAACGTGGCTGGCAGATATACGACAAACAGAACTGACGTATATAAACTTGTTGGCAAATTAAATCTCCCTTTTTAAGGGGGGAGACTGCAGCAAAAATCAGGCCCTGTGTATTACACTACACAATGTAAGTGGCAGAACGTGGCTGGCAGATATACGACAAACAGAACTGACGTAGATCCACTTAGTGGCAATTTAAATATCCCTTTTTTGGGGGGAGACTGCAGCAAAAAAAAGGCCCTGTGTATTACACTACACAATGTAAGTGGCAGAACGTGGCTGGCAGACATACGACAAACAGAACAGACGTAGATCCACTTAGTGGCAATTTAAATCTCCCTTTTTTGGGGGGGAGACTGCAGCAAAAAACAGGCCCTGTGTATTACACTACACAATGTAAGTGGCAGAACGTGGCTGACAGACATACGACAGTCAGAACTGACGTTGATCCACTTAGTGGCAATTTAAATCTCCATTTTTTGGGGGGAGACTGCAGCAAAAAACAGGCCCTGGGTATTACACTATACAATGTAAGTGGCAGAACGTGACTGGCGGATATACGACAAACAGAACTGACGTATATAAACTTGGCAATTTAAATCTCCCTTTTTTAGGGGGGAGACTGCAGCAAAAAACAGGCCCTGTGTATTACTCTACACAATGTAAGTGGCAGAACGTGGCTGGCAGATATACGACAAACAGAACTGACGTAGTTCCACTTAGTGGCAATTTAAATCTCCCTTTTTTGGGGGGGAGACTGCAGCAAAAAACAGGCCCTGGGTATTACACTATACAATGTAAGTGGCAGAACGTGGCTGGCAGATATACGACAAACAGATCTGACGTAGATCCACTTAGTGGAAATTTAAATCTCCCTTTTTTGAGGGGGAGACTGCAGCAAAAAACAGGCCCTGGGTATTACACTATACAATGTAAGTGGCAGAACGTGGCTGGCAGATATACGACACACAGAACTGACGTATATAAACTTGTTGGCAATTTAAATCTCCCTTTTTTGGGGGGGGGGAGACTGCAGCAAAAAACAGGCCCTGTGTATTACACTACACAATGTAAGTGGCAGAACGTGGCTGGCAGATATACGACAAACAGAACTGACGTATATAAACTTGGCAATTTAAATCTCCCTTTTTTAGGGGGGAGACTGCAGCAAAAAACAGGCCCTGGGTATTTTACTATACAATGTAAGTGGCAGAACGTGGCTGGCAGATATACGACAAACAGAACTGACGTATATAAACTTGGCAATTTAAATCTCCCTTTTTGTGGGGGGGAGACTGCAGCAAAAAACAGGCCCTGGGTATTACACTATACAATGTAAGTGGCAGAACGTGGCTGGAAGATATATAAAAAAATACAAGGACTGTACTACAATTTCAGTCTCCCTACAATGATCTCAGGACAAGTGTTGTGATTTTGCTTTTTGCTCCCTCTAGTGGTCATTAGTGATTTGACTCTGGAGCTTCTGTCTTTTCCTATATCCTCACCTGGGCCGTTAGTTCAGGGGCGTTGCTATATAAGCTCCCTGGACCTTCAGTTCAATGCCTGGCATCGTTGAAATCAGTGCTAATCTGTTGTGCTCTTGTCCTATGATCCTGGTTCCTGTATTTCAAGCTAAGTCTGCTTCCTTGCTTTTTGCTTTTGTTTAGTTTTGTATTTTAGTCCAGCTTGTTCCAATCTGTATCCTGACCTTTGCTGGAAGCTCTAGGGGGCTGGTGTTCTCCCCCCGGACCGTTAGACGGTTCGGGGGTTCTTGAATCTCCAGCGTGGATTTTTATAGGGTTTTTGTTGACCAGATAAGTTATCTTGCTATATTCTGCTATTAGTAAGCTGGCCTCTCTTTGCTGAACCTGGTTCATTTCTGTGTTTGTCATTTCCTCTTACCTCACCGTTATTATTTGTGGGGGGCTTGTATCTTGCTTTGGGGTCCCTTTCTCTGGAGGCAAGAGAGGTCTTTGTTTTCTTCTCCTAGGGGTAGTTAGATTCTCCGGCTGGCGCGAGTCATCTAGCGATCACCGTAGGCATGATCCCCGGCTACTTCTAGTGTTGGCGTTAGGAGTAGCTATTTGGTCAACCTAGATACCACAGCCCTATGAGCTGGATTTTTGAATCTCGCAGACTTACACGTTCCTCTGAGACCCTGTCCACTGGGGTCATAACAGACAAGTATGGCAGCCAGCAATAAAAAGGACTGCTGCACACAAAAGTGTGGACAAATAAACAAGATAACTGTGCAGAAAGGAGCAACAGGATTTTTGCCTTTAAAAATGCAGTTGGTTTGCACAGCAGCGTACAAACAGCAATGAAGCTATCAGGGAGCCTTAAGAGGCAGCCTAATAAGCTACAGAGCTGATGCACAAAAATCTAGCCTCCACTGTCCCTGCAAAAAAAAAGGTGGTGTTAGACAGTGGAAATCTCTACAGCACAAGTGGTTTGGGGGTTAATCTTCCCTCCCTAACGATATCCCTGCTTCTGATGAAGCTGCAGCAACCTCTCCCTATGCTGAGATTGGCAGAAGTAAGATGGCGGTCGGCGTGCACGCCCCTTTATAGCCCCTGTGATGCCGCAAAAAGCAAGCCAATCACTGTCATGCCCTTCTCTAAGAAGGTGGGGACCGAGACCTATGTCATCACGCTGCCCACACTCTGCGTCCTCCTTCATTGGCTGAAAAATGGTGCTGAAAACTTCATACGAAACGCGACTTTGGCGCGAAGATCGCCGACCTCATGGCCGATCCCACACTGGGATCGGGTCGGGTTTCATGAAACCCAACTTTGCCGAAAGTCGGCGATTTTTGAATTTGACCGATCCTTTTCGCTCAACCCTACTCACACCAGCTTTGTTCCGTCTCTTCTACGTGGATGGGCTGAGGAGGGGAATAAGGAGGAAGAAATGGAGGGGGACAAGATGGAGAGTAGTCATCATGGTGGAGACAGTGAAGTGTTAGCTATAAGGAGCTTGGTACATATGGCCGACTTTATGTACCGCTGCTTTTTCTATGACACTTGCATTGTATTTATCTTGGCCAAAAAAAAGTACTGGTTGTTAACCCTGCTAGACCAATGCTACAAGTAGAACCTTGCATCTCTCTTTCCTGAGGCAGAGTGGTCAACTAAAATGGTGCAATACCAGAAGGTCAGTGTGGAAATTATGTTGGAAACAGAAACGAGGAAGACACACAGCAGGTACAGCAGAGGCAAGGATACTCTGTCAAAGGCCTGGGCCAATTTCATAACACCCTCCAAGCGTCCATGGCCTGATGATCGGGTATTTTTGACAAGGAGGAAAAAATGTATAAAGATTGTCAAGCAATACTTGCCTGACAAAACCAGCGTACTCCCTAATTCCTCTGAGACCTTCAATTATTTGGTTTCAAAGCCGGACACTTGGCATGAGTTGTTCCTCCTTGCCTTGGAGGTGTTGTGCTGCCCCGCAGCTAGCGTGGGTTTAAAGGAGCCAGGAAGGGGGCAATTTTGGTTTATTTAAATTATTTTTTTTAAATACTTTTTAATTTTTGCCTTATATACAAGACATTATACAGGAAAGAATGTTTCTTAATATTGTTTTTCCTGTAAACTCCAATTTCTCATCGATTTTCAATGTTTTGTTTTCAGTCCTCAAAGTGGAGTTAAGGTGTGACACAATTGTTCTCAGCAGCAATCTGGGAGCCACAGATGCTTCCAGAGGTCTTCCCCATGCTGCTTTCCTTCCATTCAGCACTTTATCCATCCATTTCAACATTTTTAGTGCCCCCCAGACCTCCTTGTGGGGTTTTCTGGAAAAATGCTTGGATTATCCATTGAATTTCATTATACTTGCTACTTGAAATGAGAATTAGGAATTGCTCGGTTCCAGAAACGAGCACCCGAACATTTTAATGCTCACTCATTCCTACTACTGTATTATTCCTGTTTGTTAGGCAATCCCCACATGTATTCAAGCTGTCTAGCAGCTGCAAATCATGCAGCTGTGTTGACATAAACTAAATCTCTGAGCATGCCAAAATACTCGGAGACCACCTGAGCATGCTCAGGAAATCTTGAGTAACGAGTATAATCGCTCAACACTAATCCTGTGTCTTTTATGGTCTGAAATAAATAGAAGGATAAGTGATTGAACATTGCGTAACTCCCTATAAGGAACACTCACAGGGAGGGTTTCAAACAAGCAAAGAAGCTTGATGAGTATGGTAATTTTGATCGCTGAGATTCTTCTGAACCACGATATCGGGGGGACCATTCCACATAGCAGGTAATTGTTTAAGTTCAGTGAATAGATGAGGATAAGTATGTTTGTATAACGTTTTGTAACGGGATATTGAGGGGAAGGGCCTCTGTTTTACTCTTATTAATTTTGTAGCCTGATGGTTGACCAAAACAACCCAGTAAAGTATTTAAATTGTAGAGGGTAATATGTAATTGTGATAATGTCAATAAAACATCATCCGCAAATAGGGATAATTAAAATTCCCTATTTCTCATCATCACTCAGTGAATGTTTGGGTCAAGGCGTATGTCTGCTGCTAGTGGTTCCATACATAAAACAAAGAGCAGGGGGGATAAAGGACACCTGAGGGTTGACAATATAGACTACTTAAAGTCATAACAAATGTTCCCAATAGACCAAATTGATTCAAAGTTTCAAACATGAATAGCCTGTAGTAGCTACAGGGAATGGAATATTAGGGTGTTGACCATACACAATAAAAAATTAAAACTTAGCAGAGGTCTCATATTGTTATTGTAGAAGAATTTGGCCCACAGCAGGAGTCTGGCCCAATCAATTTGGTGAGCATTGACGAAAAGCTGCAGGAAGTTGGTTAGGATCTGGTTGACTTGCTTTACCTGACCACTGGTTTGGAGATGGTAGGCTGAAGAGAAGAACAGGGTTACATA
The DNA here is from genome assembly GCF_051348905.1 of Ranitomeya variabilis. Lineage (NCBI taxonomy): Eukaryota > Metazoa > Chordata > Amphibia > Anura > Dendrobatidae > Ranitomeya > Ranitomeya variabilis. The sequence continues at coordinate 113,661,074 of NC_135235.1, read as the reverse complement.
TAGTAGCTTACAGGTAGCTCTCCAGAACCGATATGTAAACTGGACACCTCTATCAGAAACTATATGGAGAGGTAACCCATGAAGATAAAATATATGCTGGATGAACTTCTCAGTAAGAATACATCAGAAAGGGAGACCAAACAACGGAGTAAAATGGGCCATCTTTGAGAAGCAGTCCACATCTACCCAAATGATGGCACTTCTATCCGAGACTGGAAGATAGGTGATGAAGTCCATAGCGATATGCTGCCAGGGAGCTGATGGTACGGGCAGTGGAAGTAACCGCCCGGGCAATAGCTGTTTAGGATTCTTATTATGAGCACAGGATGGACAGGCAAAAACAAAATCTGGAATATTTTTGCTCAGGGATGGTCACCAATAATGCTGAGAAATACAAGTAGCTTTCTTGTGCCGACAAGACCAGCCAATTTGGATGAGTGACCCTACTTAAAGGGAACTTGTCACCCCCCCAGGCGTTTTAACTAAAAGAGACACCTTGTGCAGCAGTAATTCTGCATTCTGACAAGGTGGCTCTTTTAGTTCTGGGTGCTGTAACTGCTGAAATAATCAGTTTTGTAATTTGTCCTAAATACCTTTTCTTCAGTCAAGGAGGCAGGCGTTTCCCCCCTGCTGCAGATGCCACACAGCCGTCACACATGTCTTCTTGGCGCCGGGCACCGCCTCATCACCGCTGTTTTGAAATGAGCCGGCGCCTGTGCTCTTTTCTCCTGCCTTGGGCAGGCGCAGTGAGCGCAGCCCATCTGTCCTCATATGCAGTCTAGCTGACTGCGCCTGTGTGGCTGCCCTGCCTGTGAATCCCAGCCCCACAATGTGAATAAATCAGAAGGCACTGCGGGGCTGGGATTCACAGGCAGGGCGGCCGCACAGGCCCAGTCAGCTAGACTGCATATGAGGACAGACGGACAGCGCTCACTGCGCCTGCCCAAGGCAGGAGAAAAGAGCGCAGGCGCCGGCTCATTTCAAAACAGCGGTGAGGAGGCGGCGCCCGGCAGTTACAGCACCCAGAACTAAAAGAGCCACCTTGTCAGAATGCAGCATTACTGCTGCACAAGGTGGCTCTTTTAGTTAAAAAACACCTGGGGGGGTGACAGGTTCCCTTTAAGAACCCACTTCCTGGCTGGTTCAGTGACGAAGATCTTTCTGGATGGGACCTGAGACAAGTCCAATGGAGTGACAGTAAGCATATTGGAGGACTCAATCCTCTTCCTGGTTAGAAGGCAGAAAGGACCATGAAAACGTATCCGCCTTAATGTTCTTGTCTGCTAGCCAAAAATGGAGAACAAAATGAAAGTGGGCAAAGATCACCTGGCTTCACACGGATTTAGCCACTGTGCAGACTGCAGATAGGCTAAGTTCTTGTCGTTAGTAAAGATAATTACCACATGAACCGCTCCTTCAAGTAGAAAGCGCCACTCTTAAAAAGAGCCAATTTAATGGTCAACAGTTCTTGATTGCCTATTGAGTTGTGTTCTGAAGCTGAGAAAGCTTTGTAAAAGAAACTGTAGGTCACCATACATCCAGTAGGAGACTTCTAAGTAAGAACGGCACCGGTCAAAAGGGAAGAAGCATCCACCACCAAAAAAGAATTGCTGAAGGTGTTGTTAGACTTGACTCCAGATAGACGCTAGGTGCTACTCTAGGACGGACCTCTGAAACATGGCAACTGACCCCCAAAGGTGCAGATAGCTGGAACGGCCTGGAATTGGAAGGTCTGGCTGGTATAGGCAGGCACATTGTAAAAAAATGCAGGTGCATGAGTGTACAGTTGGTAAACAGACTGGCACGGCAGGTTCTGGCAGGTACAACTGGCATACTAGCAAGCAGGCAGGTGCAGACAGGTACAGCTGATTTACAGACAGGCACAGCAGGTGTAGATAGGTACAGCAGGTATAAAGGCAGGCACAGCCATGTACTGGAAGATATACTAGAACAGGGGGCCTAAGAACAAGCAAGCATGGAAACAAACACAGTGAAAATGTTGCTCAGGCACTTCCCAACAGGTGAAGGTGCCTTAAACAATAAGTGTCTCCCAGCCATTGACAGGGGACACTTTAGGATGGTGCACACTCTCTCTTTAAGAGAACAGGTGCACACGCGACCTAAGTGTAGTGTCTGGGGAAATGCTAGGCATGCGCAGACCCCGGGAGGCAGAAGCAGGAAAAAGAAGTGCAGATTGCAGGCCAGGGCGATGAGTGGGTCCATATCACTGCCGGAGTAAAGGAGGATGGGAAGCATGCAAGGATGCCAATGCTACATCATGTCCAAGGTTATGCGAGGCTCCTATAGCTGGTGCAATATTCTGAAATGTGTAAAATAGAGGAATCCATTTTATTCAATGAATGTGAAGTGAATCACAAATTGTTCAAATTTACTGGATTTAATAAATTTGCATTCAACTGATTTGGTCATTTTTACTGATTTTCCATGGAAAAATCCCTTTTTTCTGTCATCAAGACCTGAATTAAACCATCTATTCCCATCTAATAGAGTAGAACACAGACAAGAACTACACCATGTTCCAAATTATTATGCAAATGATATTTTTCTCGGATTTTACTAAATAGCCGGTGCAAATAACAGTCTCATAATAGGCATCACCCGTTAGAGTATACATCGAATTTTATTGAAGAAACCTCCCAATGAGAACAGTTTAATCTCCACAATGAATAAAAACTCAAAATACACTGTTCCAAATTATAGAGCACAGTAGAATTTTTAAACATTTGATATGTTTTAAAGAACTGAAAATGCTCATTTGTGGAATTTGCAGCATTAGGAGGTCATATTCACTGAACAAAAAAGCTATTTAGCTCCAAAATCCTAGCAGGCCAAGTTACATGTTAACCTATGAACCCTTCTTTGATATCACCTTCACAATTCTTGCATCCATTGAACATGTGAGTTTTTTGAGTTTCTGCTTGTATTTCTTTGCATGAAGTCAGAATAGCCTCCCAGAGCTGCTGTTTTGATGTGAACTGCCTCCCACCCTCATAGATCTTTTTCTTGATGATACTCCAAAGGTTCTCTATAGGGTTGAGGTCAGGGGCGCTGCTATCATGAAGCAAGTTGAGCACTTTGCTTCAGGCGGCAGCTCATCCCTCAAGCCAGGGGGCGGCAGAGCGGCGGTCAGAACACGTGGTGCTGTTGCTGACTCTCCCTGTAATCCCTGCAGACCCTTGCCTTGCTGGAGCCTGGCACTCACAACCTAACATGACTGCTACCTTACCAGCAGCAGTGCCCTGTCTCCCGACCCTGGGGACACACATTGCTGATTGCTGGGACTCGCAGAGCAGTAAGTAAACATCTCCTGACTCCTGCCCATGCTCTGCTGCACCACGGCTCCGTGACTCCGTCATAGTTCACCGCTTCCCTCATTAGACTCCTCAGCCTTGTCTCTGCCTGTGTGCACACAGCAGGCAATGTTTGCTCCCACTGGCATCCTGCCCAGCATCTCTATATGCTGCTGCACTGTGCATGTATGTGTATGTAATGTATAGCGCTGTTCACATGCACAGGAATGGATCTCGGAGTTGCACACTACTTATACAATTGTGTAGTGATACAGCAGCTGTGGGTCTGCCCCCTAGTATATAGTCCTATAAGTCTGTATTCTGTTGCTCACTTGAGCACTATAAAAAACTGTGTCTATGGTGATAATAACTGCACCCAAGTAATTGTGCCACATCCACAGCAGTGTGTCTGTATTGTCTTGCACACTTGAGCCCTGTGTGTGTATATGTATATGAAGCACTCCGATTAATTGTGGAAAGTGGAGGACTATTAGCCCATGTGGCAGGCAATGTTTCAGATCCATAACTGAACATTTCTCTGCTGTGGAATTGAGATGTTACCAAATGGGCTAATAAGTATTCCTCCACTTTTATTTAGTCCGTGTACTGATTATTTTCTTTTTATAAATCCCTTTGATTTAAGGGTGTGTGTCCTAAAAGCATTTCACCCACTTCTTAATTTTTGGTGGTGCTCAGTTATGACACATCAGGACTGACATCACCACTCGGCGTAAGTTGGCAAGTGCCAGAGTCCACAAACCGTTGTGGACATGGCATGCTATGGGGCTTGTAAGTCGTGGGGCCCAGTAGCTTAGCTACTGGGGGGGCAGAGGGGGCCGTCGCCCCGGGCCCTGTCACATGAAGGGGCCCACCGGGAGCCAGGGCCACTTCTGTGAGGAGGCAGAACACCGCATAGGAGCAGAGCAGTATAATGTCTGCTCCCGTCTGACAGAGACTCTGCAGGCTGGCTACTAGCACAGTGGCCGGCTGCAGTCTCCCCCCTGCAGTGAATGGTTTCGCCCCTCTGACCTGATCATGAAGCTTTTCCTGGCTGCAGTTTTTCTTCACTCTGTGCACGCTGGGATTGGCTCAGGCACGCTGGGTCCTAGTGCCCACCCTGCATTTCACTGACACTTCCTGGTCCTGCCTGCAGTGCAAACTTTATCAGTAAGTGGGGATGGAACTTATTAGGTTAATAAGTGGCTCAAGAATTGGTGTAGGAAGGAGGGGTTTGGGTTCCTGCAGAACTGGGCCGACTTCTCAGTGGGCTACAGGCTCTACGCTAGGGACGGGCTGCACCTCAATGGGGAAGGTGCAGCTGTGCTGGGGGAGAAAATGGTTAGAAGGTTGGAGGAGTGTTTAAACTAGGGAATGGGGGGGAGGGTATTCATTTTATAGGTGGGGAAGATAGTGCCGATAGAGACCTGGGCACAAATAAGGAAGTTGGGGGTGGCGGTGGCATGGGGGGTGTGGTTAGAACAGTTAGTAATTTAAGAAAGAATAGAGGTACAGAGAGGAACATCAAGTGCATGTATACTAATGCCAGAAGCCTCGCCAACAAAATGGATGAATTAGAACTAATGTTGTTGGAGCATAATTATGACATGGTGGGGATATCTGAGACGTGGCTGGATGAGAGCCATGACTGGGCTGTTAACTTGCAGGGCTATAGCCTGTTCAGAAATGACCGTACAGATAAGCGAGGGGGAGGGGTGTGTCTGTATGTAAAATCATCCTTAAAACCCATCCTGCGTGATAATATAGGTGAATTTAATGAAAATGTGGAGTCCCTGTGGGTGGAGATAAGGGGAGGGGGAAAAAATAATAAATTACTGATAGGGATTTGTTATAAATCTCCAAAAATAATGGAAGCAATGGAGAATATCCTCGTAAAGCAAATAGATGAAGCTGCGACTCAAGGAGAAGTCATTATTATGGGGGACTTCAACTACCCTGAAATAGATTGGGGAACAGAAACCTGCAGTTCCAGCAAAAAGGTAATCGGTTTTTGACAACTATGAGAGACAATTACCTTTCACAACTGGTTCAGGACCCAACAAGAAGGGGGGCAAAGCTAGACCTAATATTAACCAACAGGCCAGACCACATATCAAATATAAGGGTTGGGGGTCACTTGGGGAATAGTGATCACAAAATAATAAGTTTTCATGTATCCTTTAATAAGATGGGTAGTAGGGGGGTGACAAGGACACTAAACTTCAGGAGGGCAAATTAACAACGGATGAGAGAGGATCTTGGTGCAATTAACTGGGATGATATCCTGAGACACAAAAATACACAAAGAAAATGGGAGACGTTTATTAGCATCCTGGATAGGACCTGTGCACAGTATATACCGTATGGGAATAAACATACTAGAAATAGGAGGAAACCAATATGGCTAAATAGAGCTGTAAGGGGCGCAATAAGGGACAAAAAGAAAGCATTTAGAGAATTAAAGGAAGTAGGTAGTGAGGAGGCATTAAATAAATACAGAAAATTAAATAAATTCTGTAAAAAGCAAATCAAGGCAGCAAAGATTGAGACAGAGAGACTCATTGCCAGAGAGAGTAAAAATAATCCCAAAATATTCTTTAACTATATAAATAGTAAGAAACTAAAAAATGACAGTGTTGGCCCCCTTAAAAATAATCTGGGGGAAATGGTGGATGAGGATGAGGAAAAAGCCAATATGCTAAATGACTTTTTTTCATCAGTATTTACAAAAGAAAATCCCATGGCAGCCAATATGACTAGTGATAAAAATTCCCCATTAAATGTCACCTGCTTAACCCAGCAGGAAGTACGGCGGCGTCTAAAAATCACTAAAATTGACAAATCTCCGGGCCCGGATGGGATCCACCCCCGAGTACTGCAGGAACTACGTACAGTCATTGATAGACCATTATTTTTAATCTTTAAAGACTCCATAATAACAGGGTCTGTACCACAGGACTGGCGTATAGCAAATGTGGTGCCAATATTCAAAAAAGGGGCAAAAACTGAACTCGGTAATTATAGGCCAGTAAGCTTAACCTCTACTGTGGGTAAAATCCTGGAGGGCATTCTAAGGGATACTATACTGGAGTATCTGAAGAGGAATAACCTCATGACCCAGTATCAGCACGGGTTTACTAGGGACCGTTCATGTCAGACTAATTTGATCAGCTTCTATGAAGAGGTAAGTTCCGGTCTGGACCAAGGGAACCCAGTGGACGTAGTGTATATGGACTTTTCCAAAGCTTTTGATACGGTGCCACACAAAAGGTTGTTACATAAAATGAGAGTAATGGGGATAGGGGAAAATATGTGTAAGTGGGTTGAGAGCTGGCTCAGGGATAGGAAACAAAGGGTGGTTATTAATGGAGCACACTCGGACTGGGTTGCGGTTAGCAGTGGGGTACCACAGGGGTCAGTATTGGGCCCTCTTCTTTTTAACATATTTATTAATGACCTTGTAGGGGGCATTCAGAGTAGAATTTCAATATTTGCAGATGACACTAAACTCTGCAGGGTAATCAATACAGGGGAGGACAATTTTATATTACAGGAGGATTTATGTAAACTAGAAGCTTGGGCTGATAAATGGCAAATGAGCTTTAATGGGGATAAATGTAAGGTCATGCACTTGGGTAGAAGTAATAAGATGTATAACTATGTGCTTAATTCTAAAACTCTGGGCAAAACCGTCAATGAAAAAGACCTGGGTATATGGGTGGATGACAAACTCATATTCAGTGGCCAGTGTCAGGCAGCTGCTACAAAGGCAAATAAAATAATGGGATGTATTAAAAGTGGCATAGATGCTCATGAGGAGAAAATAATTTTACCTCTATACAAGTCACTAGTTCGACCACACTTAGAATACTGTGCACAGTTCTGGTCTCCGGTGTATAAGAAAGACATAGCTGAACTGGAGCGGGTGCAGAGAAGAGCGACCAAGGTTATTAGAGGACTGGGGGGTCTGCAATACCAAGATAGGTTATTACACTTGGGGCTATTTAGTTTGGAAAAACGAAGACTAAGGGGTGATCTTATTTTAAAGTATAAATATATGAGGGGACAGTACAAAGACCTTTCTGATGATCTTTTTAATCATAGACCTGAGACAGGGACAAGGGGGCATCCTCTACGTCTGGAGGAAAGAAGGTTTAAGCATAATAACAGACGCGGGTTCTTTACTGTAAGAGCAGTGAGACTATGGAACTCTCTGCTGTATGATGTTGTAATGAGTGATTCTTTAATTAAATTTAAGAGGGGACTGGATACCTTTCTGGAAAAGTATAATGTTACAGGGTATATACACTAGATTCCTTGATAAGGCGTTGATCCAGGGAACTAGTCTGATTGCCGTATGTGGAGTCGGGAAGGAATTTTTTTCCCCATGGTGGAGTTACTCTTTGCCACATGGTTTTTTTTTTGCCTTCCTCTGGATCAACATGTTAGGGCATGTTAGGTTAGGCTATGGGTTGAACTAGATGGACTTACAGTCTTCCTTCAACCTTAATAACTATATATAACTATATGTAACTATATTAAATTCAGGTATGTCACTGTGAGACCGTTGGGGTATTGTGGGGGCGGAAAGTGAGTGAGGGGGGACAGGGTACTGGGGGGTGAATGTGAGACCATGGGGGTATTGTGGGGGAGGGGAGACAGGACACTGGGGGGTGAATGTGAGACCATTTGGTTGTTGTGAGAGCAGAAGGTGGGTGAGGTGGGACAGGGCACTGAGGGGGTGGATGTGAGATGATGGGGGTATTGGGGCTGAAGTGGGGGAGGGGAGACAGGTCACTGGGGGCTGAATATTATAATGTTTTGTTATGATATTATATGTAGTCCATCATGTAATATTTGCTGTCTGGGGAGGCTGGAGATGGGGGGGTAGGGGGCTTTTGATACATACCACCTGGGTCTTTTATGAGTATTAGTATAAGAAGCCCCCATACAGTAACCAAGATCTGCATCACATTTACAGCACCATTCCGGCATTTTTTTTTATTTCATTGCTGGTGCGGTGCCGAAAATCCACGTCCCCTGCCCTCTGTCTGATACTCACCTTCTGGCGTTTTCATCTGTTTCTGTCTCCGCTCGGCTCTGTCTCCTGCAGTTTGTGTCCTGTCCGAGGCTCCAGTGTTTCATGGAGCAGCGCAGAGGTCACTAATCAATGTGAGTCTCTGGGAGCCTCGTTCTGGCCTCTTTCTCACTCTCAGGCTATGTGCACACGGTGCGGATTGGCCGCTGCGGATTTGCAGCAGTTTTCCATCTGGTGTACAGTGCCATGCAAACCTATGGAAAACCAAATCCGCAGTGCCCATGGTGCGGAAAATACAGCGCGGAAACGCTGCATTGTATTTTCCGCAGCACGTCAATTCTTTTTGCGGATTCCGCAGCATTTTACATCTGCTCCTGTATAGGATTCCGCAGGTGCTAAAACGCAGGTGAAATCTGCACAAAAACACAGGAAATCCGCGGTAAATCCGCACACGAATCTGCAACAAGTGCAGATAGCCTCATAGTCTTACATTGAGCGCTTGTGACATAGCTTCTAACTTCTGGCCATTCAGAAGCTGCGCTCACAAGTTTGAGCAGTGGGACTGCAGCAGTGCCACAAAATAGTGAATACGCTGGAGGATGAGTAAATGACCGGGGCATCCAAATCATGACAGGGAGCTGTGAGTCCATCATACTGTGTATATGGGAGCTGCGGGCCCATCATACTGTGTATAAGAGAGCTGGGGGTCCATCATACTGTGTATAAGGGAGCTGCGGGCCCATCATACTGTGTATAAGGGAGCTGTGGGCCCATCATACTGTGTATAAGGCAGCTGCGGGCCCATCATACTGTGTATAAGGGAGCTGCGGGCCCATCATACTGTGTATATGGGAGCTGCGGGCCCATCATACTGTGTATAAGGTAGCTGTGAGTCCATCATACTGTGTATAAGGAAGCTGTGAGTCCATCATACTGTGTATATGGGAGCTGCGGGCCCATCATACTGTGTATATGGGAGCTGTGAGTCCATCATACTGTGTATATGGGAGCTGCGGGCCCATCATACTGTGTATAAGGGAGCTGTGCACACGTCATACTGTGTAAAAGGGAGCTGTGGGCCCATCATACTGTGTATATGGGAGCTGCGGGCCCATCATACTGTGTATAAGGGAGCTGTGGGACCATCATACTGTGTATAAGGGAGCTGCGGGCCCGTCGTACTGTGTGTAAGGGAGCTGCGGGCCCATCATACTGTGTATATGGGAGCTGCGGGCCCATCATACTGTGTATAAGGGAGCTGTGGGCCCATCATACTGTATATAAGAGAGCTGCGGGTCCATCATACTATGTATAAGGGAGCTGCGGGCCCATCATACTATGTATAAGGGAGCTGCGGGTCCATCATACTATGTATAAGGGAGCTGCGGGCCCATCATACTGTGTATAAGGGAGCTGGGGGCCAATCATACTATGTATACGGGAGCTGTGATCCATCATACTGTGTATATGGGAGCTGCGGGCCCATCATACTGTGTATAAGGGAGCTGTGCACACATCATACTGTGTATAAGGGAGCTGTGGGCCCATCATACTGTGTATAAGGGAGCTGTGGGTCCGTCATACTGTGTATAAGGGAGCTGTGGGCCCATCATACTGTGTATAAGGGAGCTGTGGGCCCATCATACTGTGTATATGGGAGCTGCAGGCCCATCATACTGTGTATAAGGGAGCTGTGGGCCCATCATACTGTGTATATGGGAGCTGCGGGTCCGTCATACTGTGTATAAGGGAGCTGTGGGCCCATCATACTGTATATAAGGGAGCTGCGGGTCCATCATACTATGTATAAGGGAGCTGCGGGCCCATCATACTGTGTATAAGGGAGCTGCGGGCCAATCATACTATGTATAAGGGAGCTGCGGGTCCATCATACTATGTATAAGGGAGCTGCGGATCCATCATACTGTGTATAAGGGAGCTGCGGGCCTATCATACTGTGTATAAGGGAGCTGGGGGCCAATCATACTATGTTTACGGGAGCTGTGAGTCCATCATACTGTGTATATGGGAGCTGCGGGCCCATCATACTGTGTATAAGGGAGCTGTGCACACATCATACTGTGTATAAGGGAGCTGTGGGCCCATCATACTGTGTGTTAGGGAGCTGCGAGCCCATCATACTGTGTATAAGGGAGCTGCAGGCCCATCATACTGTGCATAAGGGAGCTGCGGGCCCATCATATTGTGCATAAGGGAGCTGCGGGCCCATCATACTGTGCATAAGGGAGCTGCGGGCCCATCATACTGTGTATAAGGGAGCTGTGGGCCCATCATACTGTGTATAAGGGAGCTGTGGGCCCATCATACTGTGTATAAGGAAGCTGTGGGCCCATCATACTGTGTATAAGGAAGCTGTGGGCCCATCATACTGTGTATAAGGAAGCTGTGGGCCCATCATACTGTGTATAAGGAAGCTGTGGGCCCATCATACTGTGTATAAGGAAGCTGTGGGCCCATCATACTGTGTATAAGGGAGCTGCAGGCCCATCATACTGTGTATAGGGAACTGTGAATGCATATTGTGCATATGGGAGCTGTTGGCCCATTACACTGTATATAGGGGAGTTCTGGGGGGCATTATAATTTCTATAGTGGAGTTCTGTCAGCATTACACTGTATAGGGGCGCATTGGGCTCATACTATCTATAGGGGAGCAGTGGGATCATACTGTGTAGAGGGGAGCAGTGGGAACATCATACTGTGTAAAGGGGAGTTATAGAATCATCATACTGTGTATAGGGGAGCTGTGGGAGCCTTAGACTGTGTATAGGGAAGCTTTAAGTTCACGATACTGTGTATAATGGAGCAGTACATGGGGGAACTTAGGGGACATTATTATTGTGCATATGGTCCAATATGGTGGTAAAGTCAATGTTCGTTTTTGTATATAGATTTATTTTCAATAACAGTAGGGTCACATTCTGAGGTTCCCCTATATTCACAATAAGTGCGCAACCGTAGCTGTAATCAGGGTTAGCTGGTTAGGGGCCCACTCAGATGTTTCGCCCCCCCCTAAGTTGAAACCCCAGCTACGCCTCTGGTGGGGCCCCAGTACCAGCGCCAACACAGTTGAAAAAAATGATGAGTGAGGGAGCCACCCGCTGATGCTCCCTCTCCCATCATTCCCCCTCTGTGTCTGAGCTCTGTGACGTCTTAGCGCAGAGGCGCAATTACATCACTACAGCGTATCCTTTGTGTCGGGCAGTGCAAAAGGTTAGAATACGCTGAGGAGACCAGATCAACAGGCTGCAGGGAGAAGTATTTAATTTTTTTATGTATGGAGTATATAGGGCCCATTATACTGTATGAAGTAATATTTGGGGCCCATGATACTGTATGGAGTAATATATGGGGCCCATAATACTGTATGGAGCATTATGTGGGCCCATTATACTGTATAGAGGACTATGCGGTGCCCATAATTCTGTATGGAGGACTACGTGGTGCCTATAATATTGTATGGAGGACTATACTGGCTACACTCACTCTGTGTGTCACTCTGTGACTACAGACTTTCTAATCCTCCCAGGACTCACACTGTGCGCTGCGAGGATTCGCCAGTTTCTGAGCTGTTGTAGAATTCATAATAGATATCGCTCATGTAATGTAAGAAGTAAAATCTTTGGCATTGTACTATACCGATATTTCCCTGTACATCATATATAAGTATCTGTTTTTATCCAGGAGAATGGGATGATTTTTTTTCTCACTTGTTCTTTGTTTGCAGTCAGTTTTTTTCTGAGCAGTTATTAATCTTTTACAGGATCATTTACAGTCCCCTATGTTATAGAATTGTAATGTAACCATAAATACTGGGTGTTATACTGAGGTATCCATTTTTTTCTCCCACCCATAGACTAGAATGGGTGAGTCATTCAATTGCAGAGCCAAATCGCAGCATGATCTGAATTTCTCACGCCGGATCAGTTTGAGAAAAAAAATGTTTCTCTGCGTGGCCCCATTGTATGACATCGGTCAGTGTGCTATCTGATAAAAAATCCTGCCTGATTTATACACTTGTTTGCACGAGCATTGGAGTACTGGATTGTCATTATCGGTTTATTTTCTACATTCCTATAAATGTAATAAAAATACCGCAAGTCATGAAAAACCTGTTTAAGCTATTCCAAATTTGGAAGTTCTCCCCTATCTTCTGGATAGGGGATGACTTTCTGTTTGTTGTGGACCTTATTGCGGGGACCCCCATGATCCTGAGAAAAATAGCTTTGAAGAGCACCATGTAAACGAAGCTGTGGGCAATCATACACACTGCAGCACCAGTCACATGTGGCTCTTAAAATATATCCTATAAGAGAGTGGTGAGGAGCATGACAAAGTATAGCAAAAATTCACTGATCTGGGGTGGGACGTGTTATAACGTGTTATGTGGGCTGGAGGGGTTTGTGTGGCAGGGCTGCTTTTTTTGTCCCAGTCCGGCCCTGCTACAGGACCGCTCTGCAGCCATCATTGTCTGTCTGTATGCTTGTGCCAGGCCCGCCATTGCCATTAATGATCCTTGTTCTGGATTCTTCTGTGTGGTTCTTGTATGTACGGTGATGGCGCTGATGTACCGTATTTTCTGGTGTATAAGACGACTGGGCGTATAAGACGACCCCCAACTTTTCCATATAAAATATGTAGTTTGGGATATACTCGCTGTATAAGATGGGGGTCATCTTATACGCCCAGTCATCTTATCCATATTAATGTAAAAAAAAAAAAAGAATAATAAAAAAAAAAATATGGGATTTACTCACCCTCCGACGGCCCGCAGCTCTCAGCGGTGCAAGGGCCGGCCTCCGTTCCTAAGGATGCAATGAGCAAAGGACCTTCGATGACGTCACGGTCACGCGACGTCATCGAAGGTCCTTCGTTTATTGCATCCTTAGGAACGGAGGCCGCCACTTGCACCGCTGAGAGCTGCGGGCCGTCGGAGGGTGAGTATATCCCATATTTTTTATTTTTATTCTTTTTTTTTTTTACATTAATATGCATCCCAGGGCCTGAAGGAGAGTCTCCTCTCCTCAGATCCTGGGAACCATCCGCACCGCACACGCCGTATAAGATGACTGGGCGTATAAGATGACCCCCATCTTATACAGCGAGTTTTTTTACACAAATATGCATCCCAGGGCCTGAAGGAGAATCTCCAGATCCTGGGAACCATACAGGACCGCTCCCTGCACACTCCGTACCCGGCGTATAAGACGAGCCCGACTTTTGAGATGATTTTCAGGGGTTAAAAAGTCATCTTATACGCCGGAAAATACGGTACTTGTGTTCGGACATCATTTTTTCTATTTCTCTAAATTCAAATGACCACTATTGCACAAATGTTTACAGGATAGAAAGAAATCTGTATGAACCATATTAATTTCTACCGATTTAAAAAATTTACTATGGGGGGCGCCGTTTTGCAGTTCGCCTCAGGCGGCAGAGAGGCTAGGTTCACCTCTGGTTGAGGTCAGGGGATGATGGTGGCTACACCAAGAGTTTATCTCCTTTTATGCCCATAGCAGCCAATGACTCAGAGGTATTCTTTACAGCATGAGATGTTGCATTGTCATGCATGAAGATTAGTGATGAGCAAGCACTAAAATGCTCGGGTGCTCATTGCTTGAGTCGAGCAAATTGGAATACTCGGGTACTCGATCCGAGCAATGAGCCCAATGTAAGTCTATGGGAAACCCGAGCATTTTTACGGCGATCCCCAGCGATGGGGATCGCCCCTGAAAGCATTTCTGACTCCAAGGTCACAGCTTTAAGCAATGATACCAGAGTTTCATGCCAATTTTACAGGTGCACCAAAAAACATACAAAAACTAAACCAAAATGGATTTTGCTGGGAAACATGTTAATGTACATCCTTTCCAGGGTAATGACTTGTATATAAGGCAAAATAATGAACTACAGAGCGAAATGTTCCTCCACCACTTGGGCTATGTTCACACACAGCGTTTTTGATGCATTTTTCAACTTTTACATTGCTTTCAACCAATACAAATGAATTCACTGGGAAATGTCATTGTAACATTTAACAACCCTAGCTGGCCATGTGGTGTGTGACACATAAGGAAACACATATTGTTTCATTTATGAAAGAGGGACTCAGTCTTAAAGTCTCAAAGCCTATTTTTAGAGGGGCATCAGGTAGCATTAATATTCTTAAAGCGCCATTATTAAACAGTGGGTCTCCTATGCTGTTATTGCCTATGAAGTGAGTGGCTGGGCTGCCAACAATTACAATGCACCCCAATACCCCTTTCACTATAGGTAAAGGAGGGCTTCCTGAAAAAATGTTGCATTGAATGCAAGGCCTGCCCTGCTATCAAGTTATATGCACCCCAATGAGCCTTTGAACCCAGGTACTGGATGGCCAAAGGAAAACCCACTTCACATTCTTCAGTTGGTCCTGCCATACTGTTTTCTTATGTATTACCTGCAAGGCCTGCCCTGCTATCAAGTCATACGGACCTCAATAAGCCTTTGAACCCAGGTACTGGATGGCCACAGGAAAAGCCACTTCACATTCTTCAGTTAGTCCTGCTATACTGTTTTCTTATGCATTGCCTGCAAGGCCTGCCCTGCTATCAAGTTATATGCACCCCAATAAGCCTTTGAACCCAGGTACTGGATGACCACAGGAAAACCCACTTCACATTCTTCAGTTGGTCCTGCCATACTGTTTTCTTATGTATTACCTGCAAGGCCTGCCCTGCTATCAAGTCATATGCACCCCAATAAGCCTTTGAACCCAGGTACTGGATGACCACAGGAAAATCCACTTCACATTCCTCAGTTGGTCCTGGCATACTGTTTCCTTATGCATTGAATGCAAGTTCCGCCTTGACCCAAATTTGCACGCACCCCAATCCCCTATGGAAGAAACACGGAGGAGGGCCTCATAAAAAAAACTGTCCCATTACAAAGAAGTGTGTCTCCTAGACCTGCAATGCCCATACACCAAGCGAATGGGCTGACAAACATTTCCCCATGGGGGTTATATTTTTAAACAATTATTTATGGGGATCATAGACGCCCTTGGCCATAAATGTAATGGCTGTAGCAGTGCAGAACACGTTCACCATGGTGTTCTAGTGGCGAAGAATGATGATATGTGGAGGAAGTCATTATTAAAAACTAGGCCCAATGTTAAAGAGCATGTCTCCTAGATTTGTAATTCCCATACACTAAGTGTATGGGCTGACAAACATTTCTCCAAGGGGGGTAAATTTTTTAAAAATATACTATGGGCATCATAGACACCCTTGCCAAAAATTGACTGTCTGTAGCAGCACAGAAGACGTTAAGCCTGGTGACTTAGTGGTGGAGAATAAGGAGACATTGCTGAAGGCCTCATTAAAAACTAGGCCCAATGTTAAAGAGCGTGTCTCCTAGACTTTAATGCCCATACACGCAGTGCATGGGCTGTCAAACATTTCCCCAAGGGGGGTAAATTTTAAAAAAATATACTATGGGCATCATAGACACCCTTGCCAAAAAATTGACTGCCTGTAGCAGCACAGAAAACGTTTAAGCCTGGTGATCTAGTGGTGGAGAATGAGGAGACATTGCTGAAGGCTTCATTAAAAACTAGGCCCAATTTAAAGGAGCAGGTCTCCTAGACTTGTAATGCACATACACTAAGTGTATGGGCTGACAAACATTTCCCCATGGGGGGTACATTTTTAAAAAATATACTATGGGCATCATAGACACACTTGCCAAAAAATTGACTATCTGAAGCAGCACAGACGACGTTAAGCCTGGTGATCTAGTGGTGGAGAATGAGGAGACATAAAGGTAAATCATAATGAAATAAAACAAATAAATAAAAAAAGGGGAATCCACCGATGAAAGTAAATAACAAAAGGGAGGGGCAAATACAGGTTCAAAGATTTGAAGCCAGAATATGTCCAACGAGATATGTTTGTCCCTAGCAACAGCTCAGAGACAGGGCTATAAATAAAAATATAATATAAAAGTCTTTAAATTATTTTCTATTGTAGAGGTATACACTACCTCATTAGAGGACTGTCCAGAGATAGGGAAAATGGAAAATATAAGAATAAATGGGAATAATTGACGTAAATCTCTTTTTTATGACATGTCCCCCTGTGGGAGTAACATTTGTATTAATTTCCAATTAGTAACGGCATCAGAAAAACACCCTTGCAAAAAAAAATTGTGACTTTGGCACCACGGAATCCGTTCACCCTGGTGTTCTACTGGTTGTGGATGATGAGGATAAGGAGGAGGATAACAACAAGCAGACCAAAACTGGAAGCGTATACCCATGTGTGGTTGTGAAGAGGTGCATGAGAATACACCTCCCAAAAAAGAGAATGTATTAGAGGTTATGTTTTGCTGTTTTCACTTGGTGGTGTACAGAAGATTCTCCCGATCCAGCCCTTGTTCATTTTTATAAGAGTCAGCCTGTCAGCATTTTCAGTTGATAGGCAGATGCGCTTATCTGTTATAATTCCTCCAGCAGTACTAAAAACCCACTCTGACAGAACGCTAGCAGCAGGGCAGGCCAGGACCTCCAAGGCATAGAGAGCCAGTTCATGCCAAGCGTCCAGCTTGGATAACCAATAAGTAAAAGGCACAGAGGAATCCCGGAGGACGTTTGTACGATCTGCAAGGTACTCCTTCAGCATCTTCCCAAACATTGCATTTCTTGTGACAGCACCCCTTGCCTCTGTGCTGGCATGATGGGTGGGTCTGAGAAAACTGTCCCAGAACTTTGCCATTGTTCCCCTGCCTGAGCTGGATT
This sequence comes from Ranitomeya variabilis, assembly GCF_051348905.1. Taxonomy (NCBI): domain Eukaryota; kingdom Metazoa; phylum Chordata; class Amphibia; order Anura; family Dendrobatidae; genus Ranitomeya; species Ranitomeya variabilis. The sequence goes on along the minus strand of NC_135235.1, from coordinate 113,643,931 downwards.
GTAGTTCTGTATCTCTTGTTTGGACTCCTTGTTTGTACAACAAACTCTGACGTCTGCTGCCTGCGTTCTCACATGGGAATTTTTTAAGTAATTCCACTACAAGGGCCCTCTGGTACAGCAACATTTTAGCACACCTCTCTGCCTCTGGCAGAAGAGATTGAAAGTTCTCCTTGTAGCATGGGTCTAGAAGTGTCACCAACCAGTAATGAGTGTCACCAAAAATTTTTATAACGCGAGGGCCACGTGAAACGCAGCGCAACATAAAGTCAACCATGCATGCCAGACTGCTAACAGGAAAGATTCCGTGTCCTCACCGACAGGGCGACTGACCATGCTGTCCTCCTCCTCCTCATCCTCCTCCTCCCTGTCCTCAGGCCATCCCTGCTGAACAGACAGTATGACAGCTGTGCTTGCAGTACCGTCTATAGCGCATAAAAATAGTAGCTCCTGTTCTTCCTCCTCCTCCTCATTGCCTACCAATCCACATTGGGAAGACATGAGGCTGGGCTGAGTGTAATCACCCTGTTTGGTTCCTTGATCCATGTCTTCGTGCTCTGCCTGCAATGCATCCTCTTTAATTGTGAGCAGAGAGGTTTTCAGAATTCTGAGAAGCGGGCTGGTGACGAGAATAAAGATGTCATCGCCGTTCACCATCTTGGTGCAGTCCTCAAAGTAGGATGGTACATACTGTATGTCTGACATCCATGTCCACTGCTGAGGTCTTATGTGTGGAGTCTGAACGGAATATTGACGGCCTTGATGTTGGTAGTCAACAACTGCCCTCGTCTGCTCACAAATCCTTTCCTATATATGCAGCGTAGAGTTCTAGCGCATGGGGACATCACACACCAGTCAGTGAGCCAGAAGCTGCAAATGCTGAAGCACGGCAAGGGCGGCTGAAGCTGTAGCTGACTTTCTAAAATGGGCAGACAGATGGCGTACTTTCACTAGCAGATCCGGCAGCTCCAGGTAGCTTTTCAGAAAACGTTGAACCATGAGGTTAAGTACATGGGCCATGCAAGGTACGTGTGTGAGCTCACCTTGTCTCAGCGCCGCCACCAGGTTCCAGCCATTGTCACACACGACCATGCCTGGCTGTAGGTTCAGCAGTGTCATCCAAATATCTGACTGCTCTTTCAGCGCTGTCCGCAACTCTTCTGCATTGTGCGGTTTGTCACCTATGCAGATTAGCTTCAGAATAGCCTGTTGCCGCTTGGCTGAGGCAGTGCTGCAGTGCTTCCAGCTTCTGACTGATGTGTTGATTTCAGAGATGGAGGCTGAAGAGGAGGTGCAGGAGCTGTAGACTATGGGGGCAGCCCTGATTGACGTAGGGCCCGCAATCCTTGGTGTGGGGAGGATGTGTTTCATCCCAAGGTCTGACTAGGTCCCGGCTTCCATATATTAACCCAGTGTGCCGTCAACGAGATGTATCGTCCCTGGCTACAACCACTTGTCCACGTGTCCATGATTAGGTGGACTTTCCCAGTGACAGAATTGTTGAGGGCAAGGGTAATGTTGTGGGACACATGCTTGTGAAATGCCAGTACGGCACACTGGGAGAAATAGTGACGACTGGGGATTGAGTAACTTGGGACAGCTGCAGCCATCAGGTTGAGTAAAGTAGAATTTAGTATTTTGGCCTGTGGGGTGTTGGCTGGGTATTTCCGTTTGAGTTCCAAACACTGGGGAATAGACAACTGAAGGCTGTGCTGGGACAAGGACGTGGACGGGTTTGATGATGGTGCTGCTTAACTGTGGGCAACAACAGGTGCAGGGCTAGAGGCATCTTCACATGCACGGTGGACTGGGGATTGTCTTCTATGCAAAACAGTGGAGGAAACAGTGGTGTCACCTGCAGACAGTGTTCCTGGAGCCTGGGGGTCGGCCCACAAAGTCAGGTGCTTTGGTGCCATGTGCCTGATCATGCTAGTGGTGGTCAGGCTGGTAGTTTTGCTACCCCTGATGATGTGGGCATGGCAGGTGCTGCAAATGGTCTGTTTGGGGTTATTGGCAGAGTCTTTAAAAAATAACCAGACTCGGGGAGATCTAACCATTGGAATGGCAACTTTACTCATGTTGGTGTTACCCGGGAACGGATGCACGCCTTCTGTCTGTGGCCACCACACTGCTTCTTCCTGCCTGTTTGGGTGATATGCCTCCTTCCCCATGTGTGCTGCTGTCTTCGCTCTGCATGTCCTCCTGCCAGGTTGGGTCAGTCACTATATAAGCCACCACTTTGTCTTCCACATCCGAACCCTGCTCCTCCTCCTGACTTTCTGGCAATTGTGTCTCATAATTGTCCACCTCTTGTGACACTTTCCCACCATTGCCTTTGTGTGACCATGGCTGGTCAAAGCTTTGGGCATCGCTACATGCAATCTCATCTGGCCCCACTTCAATTTGACCGGCTGAGAGTGTGGGATCAGTTGTCTCAGAGCACTCGGCATGGTGGGAGGAAGGAGGATCAAGGTGAGGAATATCCAGTCCACACTCACGGCTACTCAAACTTGACCATGTGGAAGACATTGTGGTGGTGGTGGCTAAGTGACTGGAAGCATTATCCGCTACCCAACCAACAACTGTTTCACACTGCTCTGGCTTCAATAGTGGTGTGCTGCGATCCCATAGAAACTGAGACAGGAAGGTCGAACGAGAAGATGTGGGTCTTTGTTGTGGCCCACTTTCAGCTTGGCCATGGCCTTGTCCTCTGCATGCACCATCAGCATCACGTCCACTTCCCTGTCCCTTGCCCCTTGCCTTGCCCATTTTAAATGGACTACTGAACTATTTCAAAAGCTCAACACAAATGTATTTATTTGGAGCAAAATTATATCTGATCAGTATGCCTTCAAATTGGATAATTGTTTTTTGTTTTTTTTTTAAAGTGGAACAAGGCTAGCAGACAGAACTATGATACTTATGCCTGCGAAGCTACGATTTTTTCCACCACAGATACACCAGGCCTCAGCCTGACATAACGGACTGTAGAATTTTTTTTTTTTGGGGGGGGGGGAATTGTTTTTTTTTTTAAAAAAGGAGACCACGGCTCGCACACAGAACTATGATACATATGCCTGTGAAACTACGATTTTTCCACCACCGATACACCAGGCCTGAGACTGACATAACAGACTGTATATATTTTGGGGGGGTTTTGGATATATATTTTTTTTTAAAGTGGAACAAGGCTAGCAGACAGAACTATGATACTTATGCCTGTGAAGCTACGATTTTTCAAACACAGATACACCAGGCCTCAGCCTGACATAACAGACTGTATATATTTTTTATGGGTTTTTGTACATACAGTGGGGCAAAAAAGTATTTAGTCAGTCAGCAATAGTGCAAGTTCCACCACTTAAAAAGATGAGAGGCGTCTGTAATTTACATCATAGGTAGACCTCAACTATGGGAGACAAACTGAGAAAAAAAAATCCAGAAAATCACATTGTCTGTTTTTTTATCATTTTATTTGCATTTTATGGTGGAAAATAAGTATTTGGTCAGAAACAAAATTTCATCTCAATACTTTGTAATATAGCCTTTGTTGGCAATGACAGAGGTCAAACGTTTTGTGTAAGTCTTCACAAGGTTGCCACACACTGTTGTTGGTATTTTGGCCCATTCCTCCATGCAGATCTCCTCTAGAGCAGTGATGTTTTTGGCTTTTCGCTTGGCAACACGGACTTTCAACTCCCTCCAAAGGTTTTCTATAGGGTTGAGATCTGGAGACTGGCTAGGCCACTCCAGGACCTTGAAATGCTTCTTACAAAGCCACTCCTTCGTTGCCCTGGCGGTGTGCTTTGGATCATTGTCATGTTGAAAGACCCAGCCACGTTTCAACTTCAATGCCCTTGCTGATGGAAGGAGGTTTGCACTCAAAATCTCACGATACATGGCCCCATTCATTCTTTCATGTACCCGGATCAGTCGTACTGGCCCCTTTGCAGAGAAACAACCCCAAAGCATGATGTTTCCACCACCATGCTTTACAGTAGGTATGGTGTTTGATGGATGCAACTCAGTATTCTTTTTCCTCCAAACACGACAAGATGTGTTTCTACCAAACAGTTCCAGTTTGGTTTCATCAGACCATAGGACATTCTCCCAAAACTCCTCTGGATCATCCAAATGCTCTCTAGCAAACTTCAGACGGGCCCGGACATGTACTGGCTTAAGCAGTGGGACACGTCTGGCACTGCAGGATCTGAGTCCATGGTGGCGTAGTGTGTTACTTATGGTAGGCCTTGTTACATTGGTCCCAGCTCTCTGCAGTTCATTCACTAGGTCCCCCCGCGTGGTTCTGGGATTTTTGCTCACCGTTCTTGTGATCATTCTGACCCCACGGGGTGGGATTTTGCGTGGAGCCCCAGATCGAGGGAGATTATCAGTGGTCTTGTATGTCTTCCATTTTCTAATTATTGCTCCCACTGTTGATTTCTTCACTCCAAGCTGGTTGGCTATTGCAGATTCAGTCTTCCCAGCCTGGTGCAGGGCTACAATTTTGTTTCTGGTGTCCTTTGACAGCTCTTTGGTCTTCACCATAGTGGAGTTTGGAGTCAGACTGTTTGAGGGTGTGCACAGGTGTCTTTTTATACTGATAACAAGTTTAAACAGGTGCCATTACTACAGGTAATGAGTGGAGGAAAGAGGAGACTCTTAAAGAAGAAGTTACAGGTCTGTGAGAGCCAGAAATCTTGATTGTTTGTTTCTGACCAAATACTTATTTTCCACCATAAAATGCAAATAAAATGATAAAAAAAACAGACAATGTGATTTTCTGGATTTTTTTTTCTCAGTTTGTCTCCCATAGTTGAGGTCTACCTATGATGTAAATTACAGACGCCTCTCATCTTTTTAAGTGGTGGAACTTGCACTATTGCTGACTGACTAAATACTTTTTTGCCCCACTGTATATATATATATATATATATATATATATATATATTTCAAAGTGGAACAAGGCTAGCAAACAGAATTATGATACTTATGCCTGCAAAGCTACGATTTTCCAAACACAGATACACCAGGCCTCAGCCTGACATAACAGACTGTATAATTTTTTTTTGGGGGGGGGTTGGAGAATTTTTAGAATAACAAAAAAAGAGTGGAACAAGGCTATCAGACAGAACTATGAAACTTATGCCTGCATAGCTACGATTTTTCCACCACCGATACACCAGGCCTCAGCCTGACATAATAGACTGTATAATTTTTTGGGCGGGTTTTGGAGAATATTTAAAATAACAAAAAAAGAGTTGAACAAGGCAAGCAAACAGAACTATGAAACTTATGCCTGCGAAGCTACAATTTTTCCACCACTGATACAACAGGCCTCAGCCTGACATAACAGACTCTATAATTTTTTGGGGGGGTTTGGAGAATTTTTAAAATAACAAAAAAAGAGTGGAACAAGGCTAGCAGACAGAACTATGAAACTTATGCCTGCGAAGTACGATTTTTCCACTACTGATACACCAGGCCTCAGCCTGACATAACAGACTGTATATATTTTCTTATGGTTTTTGGATAATTGTTTTTTTTTTAAAGTGGAACAAGGCTAGCAGACAGAACTATGATACTTATGCCTGCGAAGCTACGATTTTTCAAACACAGATAAACCAGGCCTCAGCCTGACATAACAGACTGTATAATTTTGGGAGGGGTTTGGAGAACTTTTTTGGAGGCCTGATGACGCTGTGCGGCCAGCCAATCACTGTAATACCACAACAAAGATAGCACGGGATAAGGCTGGCCTCACACTAGCGAGTTTTACGGACGTATGAGCGCATAAACTACGTCCGTAAAATTCGCATTACACACGGCCCAATGAATCTCTATGGCCCAGCTCCTATCTGCCGTATATTACGCATCCGTAATATACGGTCTTGTACGGCCGTAGAAAATCGCAGCATGCTGCGTTTGTCACCGTATTGCGCAAAAAAATCGCCAATGAAAGTCTATCGGGGCGAGAAAAATACGGATTCCACACGGACCAGCAGTGTGACTTGCGAGAAATACGCAGCGGTGTTAGTGAAAAGCCGGTAATTCAATTGCCGGCTTTTCATTTCTCCTTCCCAAACCCGACATGATATGAGACATGGTTTACATACAGTAAACCATCTCATATCCCCTTTTTTTTTGCATATTCCACACTACTAATGTTAGTAGTGTGTATGTGCAAAATTTTGGTGCTGTAGCTGCTAAAATAAAGGGTTAAATGGCGGACAAAATTGGCGTGGGCTCCCGCGCAATTTTCTCCGCCAGAGTGGTAAAGCCAGTGACTGAGGGCAGATATTAATAGCCTAGAGAGGGTCCATGGTTATTGGCCCCCCCTGGCTACAAACATCTGCCCCCAGCCACCCCAGAAAAGGCACATCTGGAAGATGCGCCTATTCTGGCACTTGGCCACTCTCTTCCCACTCCCGTGTAGCGGTGGGATATGGGGTAATGAAGGGTTAATGTCACCTTGTTATTGTAAGGTGACATTAAGCCAGATTAATAATGGAGAGGCGTCAATTATGTCACCTATCCATTATTAATCCAATTGTATGAAAGGGTTAAAAAACACACACACATTATTAAAAATTATTTTAATGAAATAAACACACAGGTTGTTTAAATATTTTATTGCTCTCTCAATCCACCTGAAGACCCTCGCTTGGCAAGATAATAAACCAACAATATACATATCCTCTGATGAACTGTCACGTCCCACGAAGTAAATCCATCTGAAGGGGTTAAATCAATTTACAGGCAGGAGCTGTGCTAAAGCACTCGCTCGTACCTGTAAACCCCGGGTGCTGAAAGGAAAGCTGGGTGATCTGTACTTACATTGAGTCGCGGTAAGGCGCCCTCTGCAGGATGAACTCACATGAACTCGAGCGTGGGAACTTTTCCAAGGCTCCAGTTCATGAGAACATCCAGCAGAGGGCGCCTCACCGCGACTCAATGTAAGTACAGATCACCCAGCTTTCCTTTCAGCACCCGGGGTTTACAGGTACGAGCGAGTGCTTTAGCACAGCTCCTGCCTGTAAATTGATTTAACCCCTTCAGATGGATTTACTTCATGGGACGTGACAGTTCATCAGAAGGTATGTATATTGTTGGTTTATTATTTTGCCAAGCAAGGGTCTTCAGGTGGATTGAGAGAGCAATAAAATATTAAAACAACCTGTGTGTTTATTTCATTAAAATAATTTTTAATAATGTGTGTGTGTTTTTTAACCCTTTCATACAATTGGATTAATAATGGATAGGTGACATAATTGACGCCTCTCCATTATTAATCTGGCTTAATGTCACCTTACAATAACAAGGTGACATTAACCCTTCATTACCCCATATCCCACCGCTACACGGGAGTGGGAAGAGAGTGGCCAAGTGCCAGAATAGGCGCATCTTCCAGATGTGCCTCTTCTGGGGTGGCTGGGGGCAGATGTTTGTAACCAGGGGGGGCCAATAACCATGGACCCCCTCCTGGCTATTAATATCTGCCCTCAGTCACTGGCTTTACCACTCTGGTGGAGAAAATTGCGCGGGAGCCCACGCCAATTTTTTCCGCCATTTAACCCTTTATGTTAGCAGCTACAGCGCCCAAATTTTGCACATACACACTACTAACATTAGTAGTGTGGAATATGCAAAAAAAAAAGGGGATATGAGATGGTTTACTGTATGTAACCATGTCTCATATCATGTCGGGTTTGTGAAGGAGATAGGAAAAGCCGGCAATTGAATTACCAGCTTTTCACATATATCGCGCTGAATTAAATATAAATACAGAATATATATATATATGTGTCTCAATGACATATATATATATATATACAGTATACTGTATATATTTTTTAACGAACATTTGAGCACATAAATCCATTAGATGTCGGTTTTGCAAGCCTGCGAGAAAATATCGCAGTACGGATGCCATACGGATTACATACGAAGGATGCCATGCGCAAAACACGCTGACACACCCTGCCTACGGATGACATACGGACCACTATTTTGGGGACTTTTCTGCGTATTACGGCCGTAAAAAATGGACCGTATTTTTATACGCTGAGTGTGAGGCCGGCCTTACAGTGCACGGCTGATAATCCCTGGACTGTCACTGGCACTCTAAAGAGTGCCAGAATTGCAGGGAGGAGACACGAGCTCTCGACGAATAATCCTGGAATTACTCGGTGCTCGCCGAGTACACCGAGCATAGTGATACTCGGGCAAGTAACCAGTAGTGGCGAGCATGTTCGTTCATCACTGATGAAGATGATTTTGCTCCTGAAGGCACGTTTCTTCTTTTTATACCATGGAAGAAAATTGTCAGTCAGAAACTCTATATACTTTGCAGAGGTCACTTTCACACCTTCAGGAACCATAAAGGGCCCTACCAGCTGTTTCCCCATGATTCCGGCCCAAAACATGACTCTTCCACCTCCTTGCTGACGTCGCAACCTTGTTGGGATATGGTGGCCATCCACCAACCATCCACTACTCCATCCATCTGGACCATCCAGGGTTGCTCGACACTCATCAGTAAACAAGAGTGTTTGAAAATTAGTCTTCATGTATGTCTGGGCCCACTGCAACCGTTTTTGCTTGTGGACTGTTTAGGGGTGGCCGAATAGTAGGTTTATGAACCAAAGCAAGCCTTTGAAGGATCCTACACCTTGAGGTTCGAGGAGCTCCAGAGGCACCAGCAGTTTCAAATATCTGTTTGCTGGTTTGTAATGGCTTTTTAGTAGCTGCTCTCTTAATCCGATGAACTTGCCTGGCAGAAACCTTCCTCATTATGCCTTTATCAGCAGAAACACGTCTGTGCTCAGATTCAGCCACAAATCCCTTAAGTTTTCGGAAAATATCTAATGTTTTCATCCCTTGACCAAGGCATTGCACTATTTGATACTTTTCGGCAGCAGAGAGATCCTTTTTCTTTCCCATGTTGCTTGAAAACTGTGGCCTGCTTAATAATGTGGAACGTCATTTTAAGTAGTTTTCCTTTAATTAGAATCACCTGGAAAACTAATTATCACGTGTTTAAGATTGATTTCTATGATCCATTGAGCCCTGAGACACAATACCATCCATGAGTTTATTTGAAAAACAAAACAATTAAATCTTTATGACACTTAAATCCAATTTGCACAATAATTTGGAACACAGTTTAGAACTAATGTCACTTGATCAGATATACAAACATATGGACCTTTTGTAGTGCTGGACAGGGCAGCAGCTCTAACAGCCATTCCAGCTGAATCAGCAAAGGCTTCTGATATTAAATCAATAGTATTCCAAAGGAAATCGAAAGAGGATAGTATCTTGCCTTTGAGGGAATTGGCGTTTAGGTGTCCTTCTAATTGGTCATCCCAAACTTTATGATAAAGAGTGGTGCAATAAGTGGTGTAGTAAGTGGAGCAACAAAATTCTAATAAAAAGGCAGTAGAGATCTCCCATTTTTTTTAGAATGTTCCCAATTGTTTGTGAGTAGGGTCAAAAATGACCCATGTCTTCAAAGGGCAGTGAGGTGCTTTAACTGATCTTTTCAACAAGGCTGGGTTCACATTGCGTCTGTGGCGTCCGTTAGATGGACTACGCTACACAATGGCATAACGCGGTGTAACGCAGTCTGTTAATGTAGCCATTAAGTCCTATGGCGGACGCATCACTAATGCATGCCCACAATGCATGTTGAATGGGCTGCTGTTAACGTAATGTGAACCCGGCCTAAGGCATCAATCTTATATAGTGGGGTGAAAAAGTGTTTCTCCCGTTCCTGATTTCCTATTCTTTTGCATGCTTGTCACACTTAAATGCAGTGGCGGACACTGACAGCTTTGGGCCCCTGTGCAAGAAATGTGTCTGGGCCCCCCTCCCTGCCCAGCATCATACCTCCCAAGTTTTGAAGATGGGAAAGAGGGAAAAAGTGTGCGGCGCGTAACGCGCGCCGCGGCAAATTTTAGGCCACGCCTCTGGCCACACACATTCATAACTAGTCACACCCATATCCACGTCCCAACCACATCCATTTAGCACAGCTGATCACACTGTTTTATAAAGAATAATTATAAACAAAAAAATATGGCCACACAGTGCTCCATACTGTATATTGGCTGCACATGATGCTCCATACTGTATATTGACCGCACATGATGCTCCATACTGTATATTGACCGCACATGATGCTCCATACTGTATAATGACTGCACACGATGCTCCATACTGTATAATGGCCGCACATGATGCTCCATACTGTATAATGGCCGCACATGATGCTCCATAGTGCTTAAAAGTTTAAAATGGGGCCCCAAATGCTAGCATATTGCACATCATACAGAAGCATTTCGGTTGTATTTACCTGCGCTGATCTCAGGCCGCTAAATGAGTGTGATCGACAATACTGAAGTCATGGACGCTTGTTTCCCTGCCTCTTTCCACCATCTGAGAAAGAATGAAGGGGACAGAACGATCACTAATAGATCACTACAGATCACCATACAGCATCATGTTATCAGCAGCATATCTACAGTTTACACCAGGCGATGTGCTGCTGAGAACAAGGATTTTTATTCCAGCATAAACAATCCAATCACCCAATGAATATGCAGCATTTTGCTTGTTTAGTATAATACACCCCATAGTCCTCCATATAATATAATGTGCCCCATAGTCCTCCATATAGTATTATACACTTCCCATAGTCCTCCATATAGTATTATACACTTCCCATAGTCCTCCATATAGTATACAGCACTGACCACAGTAGTATACAGCAGAGCCCACAGTAGTGTACAGCAGAGCCCACAGTAGTGTACAGCAGAGCCCACAGTAGTGTACAGCAGAGCCCACAGTAGTGTACAGCACAGGCCACAGTAGTATACAGCAGAGCCCACAGTAGTATACAGCAGAGCCCACAGTAACAGCACAGGGCTCAGTAGTATACAGCACTGCCCACAGTAGTATACAGCAGAGCCCACAGTAGTATACAGCAGAGCCCACAGTAACAGCACAGGGCTCAGTAGTATACAACACTGCCCACAGTAGTATACAGCAGAGCCCACAGTAGTATATAGCACAGCCCACAGTAACAGCACAGGGCTCAGTAGTATACAGCACTGCCCACAGTAGTATACAGCAGAACCCACAATAGTATACAGCATGCTCATCGCCCCTTCCCTCCCCTCCCCACCTCTCCTGAGAATGGCCCCACAGTCCAGTAAAAAAAAAAAAAAAAAAAACAAGCTCCTCACCTCTCCACACGTGCCCGCGCTGCTCCCTGCTCCTGTGTCAGTGGCTGCCGCTGCTCTGCCTGGGACACAGTGAGTGCGCGCGCACCCGCTGTGTCAGAGGCAGAGCGGGGAATGATGGGAGAGGGGGCGTCGTCAGGTGACGCTCTCTCCTCCATCATTGCATTGAACTGTACCGGCAGACGCCGGTATAGTTCAATGCGGCGGGGGAGTCGGCGCTGGCGGCAGGCGGGCCCCCCTGCCTCACAGGGGCCCCATAGCGGCTGCGTGACTTGCCGATAGCTGGGGGCCCCTGGGGGAGTGGGGGCCCCAGGCAGCTGCCTGGTCTGCCTGCCCCTAACGCCGGCCCTGCCTGCAAGGGCCCCCCTCCACCTCCGGGCCCCGGTGCGGCTGCATCGGTTGAACCGGCGGTAGGTCCGCCCCTGCTTAAATGTTTCAGATCACCAAACAAATTTAACCACTTCATGAGGTATTTTCATTTTTGCGTTTTCATTTTTTTGCTTCCCTTCTTTCTAGAGCCATAACTTTTTATTTTTTGGTCAATATGGCCATGTGAGGGCTTGTTTTTTGCAGGACGAGTTGTACTTTTGAATGACATAATTGGTTTTAACATAACGTGTACTAGAAAACAGATATAAATTTCCAAGTGCGGTGATATTGCAAAAAAAGTGCAATCTCAAAGTTGTTTTTTTGTTTTACTTTTTTACTATGTTCACTAAATGCTAAAACTGACCTGCGATTATGATTCTCCAGGTCATTATGAATTCATAGACACCAAACATGTGTAGGTTCTTTTTTATCTAAGTGGTGAAAAAAAAATTCCAAACTTTGTTAAAAAAAAAAAATTGCGCCATTTTCCGATACCCGTAGCGTCTCTGTTTTTTGTGATCTTGGGTTGAGTGATGGCTTATTTTTTGCTGACGTTTTTAATGATACCATTTTGGTGCAGATACAATCTTTTGATCGCCCATTATTGCATTTTAATGCAATGTCGCGGCGACCAAAAAAAACGTAATTCTGGTGTTTTGACTTTTTTTATCACTACACCATTTAGCGATCAGGTTAAACCTTTTTTTTAGTGATGAATTGGGCGATATCAATTATGTGCATGTTTGATTTTTTTTTTATTGTTTTATTTTGAATGGGGCAAAAGGGGGGTGATTTGAACTTTTATATATTTTTTATATTTTTAAAAACATTTTTTTTTACTTTTGGCATGCTTCAATAGTCTCCATGGGAGACTAGAAACTGCCACAACCCGATCGGCTCTACTACATACAGGCGATGATCAGATCGCCTGTATATAGCAGAATACCTAACTTGCTATGAACATCGACCATCAGGCGGCGCTCATAGCAATCTGGCAGTGATAACCGTAAAGGTCTCCAGGAGAACTCTGGTTGTCATGTCAACCCATCGGTGACCTGCGATCACCGATGGGTGGATTTCCGGCGTGATTGCCGGAAGTGCATGTTAAATGCTACTGTCAGCTTTTGACAGCGGCATTTAACGAGTTAATAGCCACAGGTGGTTCGCGACTGTTCCTGGCACATGTCTGCTGTTCAAAAACTAGCCGCTGGAGCCCATGTCAAATGGAGGGAGTGCGACGAGGGATAATTATTATGCCCAACGTCGTTAAAGGGTTAAATATTAGACAAAGATAACACAAGTCACTAAACACAAAACGCACTTTTTAAATGAAGGTATTTATTATTAAGGGAAAAATAAATCCAAACCTACAGGGCCCTGTGTGAAAAAGTGATTGCCCCCCCATAAAACTGTTTTATCACTAGAGATGTGCAAATTTGATCGGGTCAGGACTTATTCAGCAAGCTATAGCACTTACCGAATAAGCTGCAGAGGGAACCCGGCTTCCTGAATCGCTCCGGCTGATCAGCTGTTTGGCTCTTCAGCTGCATGTGTCGTGGCTGTCCTGGCCTGTTTGTTGGGCTCTCCATGCATGTGTTGTGCCTCTGCAGCTTATTCTGATGCATCAGCTGACTGTTGGCTATACAGGTCCTTCTGGAGGTCAACCAAGCAGGTGGGAGGAGTTTTCTGAGTGCAGTGGTTCTTCTGCTGAATATTCATACCTGGTGCATTACTCTGCTGTACTGTGCATTGCAGCAGAGAACGCTAAGTGTTGTTTGCTTATACCTTGTTTGTCTAAACTTTCCCTTTGTGTTTTATTAGGGTATGTGCACACGTTGCGGATTTCTTGCAGAAATTTCCTGAAGAAAACCGGAAATTTTCTGCAAGAAAGCCGCATTTTTTTTTTTGCGTTTTTTTTCCGTTTTTTTCGCGTTTTTTTAGCATTCTGCAAGCGTAATTAGCTTGCAGAATGCTAAAGTTTTCCAAGCGATCTGTAGCATCGCTTGGAAAACTGACTGACAGGTTGGTCACACTTGTCAAACATACTGTTTGACAAGTGTGACCAACTTTTTACTATAGATGCAGCTTATGCAGCATCTATAGTAAAAGATAGAATGTTTAAAAATAATAAAAAAAATAAAAAAAAAGGTTATACTCACCCAGACATCTCCTCAGTGGCGTCCGTTCCTCTTCCTATAGCTGGTCTGTGCGCGCAGGACCTTCCGTGACGTCACGGTCACGTGAGCGGTCACATGACCGCTCACGACCAATCACAGGACAGTGACGTCATCGGCAAGGTCCTTCACCGCACATCAGCTACAGGAACCGAAGCGACAGCATGCAGTGGAGGCGGGAAGACATCGAAGGTGAGTATAGGACTATTTTTTATTTTAATTCTTATTTTTTGACCACTTATATGGTGCCCAGTGCGTGGAGGAGAGTCTCCTCTCCTCCACCCTGGGTACCAACCGCACATAATCTGCTTACTTCCCGCATCGTGGGCACAGCCCCGTGCGGGAAGTAAGCAGATCAATGGACCCCTAGGTGTGCGGAATCCCCTGCAATTCCGCATTTTAATGAACATGTTGCTTTTTTTTCCGCGATGCGATTTTTTCGCGGAAAAAAAGGCTACATTTGCACAAAAAATGCGGAATACACTTAAAATAATAGGAGGCATATGTAAGCGTTTTTTTCGCGTTTTTATCACGTTTTTATAGCGAAAAAACGCGAAAAAAACGTGAAAAATACTTAACGTGTGCACATGGCCTTAGTGCAGCAGTGAGACCAGTGCTCTCACTAGCCAATTCCCTACCCAGGGATAGGTGCAGGGCGCGCGGGGTCTAAGGTATCCTGCTCGGTGACAGGTTGAAAGAACCTGTATAGGGACGTCAGGAAGATTAGGGCACATCCTTAGGAGAGGGCAGGAGGTGTCCATTTCCCCGTTCCATATCACAGAGCCCACCATTGTTATTGTGTCCCCGTTGTACCCTTGAGAGCTCCGCCGTTTTGTGACCGACCACCCGTTGGGTCGTGTCACACTTGGACAGTCACTTCGTGCCAGACTCATTGCTGGTTATCGCAAATGCTTGATAGCAGTTGTTGCTGTTAAGGGTGACCAAACCAGTTAAGTTTAGGGGGGAATCACTTTTTCACACAGGGCTCTGTAGGTTTGGATTCTTTTTCCCATAATAATAAAGACCTTTATTTCAAAGCTGCATTTTTTGTTTACTTGTGTTACCTTTGTCTAATATTTACATTTGTTTGGTGATCTGAAACATGTAAGTGTGACAAACATGAAAAGAATAGGAAATCAGGAAGGGGGCAAACACTTTTTCACACAACTGTATGTCTTATCCAAATAATCTTCAGAAAGATTTTTCCTGAAAATATGAGGGATGTAATGTACTTTCTGAAATTTTGCATTCCTTTTTTAATAAGTTTCCTTACATTTTTGTAGATCATTAATATGTGCCTCTTTCTAGTTACAGAAATACATTTCTGGCAGAGGCACATACTAGTAAGGCCTCTTTCACACTTCAGTCGTTTGGCGTCAGTCACTTCCGACAAAGTGACGGATCGACGGATCCGTCACAATTGTTGAAAAAACGGATGTAACGGATCCGTTTTTTTGACGGATCCGTTACTCGGGGGTTGTATATACTTTTTGGAGCATGCGCAATTGAAAAAACTTGAAAAAACGGATTGGGGCGACGGATCCGCCAAAAAATGGATCGCGACGGATCCGTCGCCCATAGGTGGCCATTCTATGAAATGACGGACGTCGCGATCCGCCATTTCAACGGAGACAAAAAACGTCTAGATGAACGTCAATGTCTAGATGACGTCCGCTAAATTTTGACGGATCCGTTGCATGACGGATGGAACGGACGACCATCCGTCACAATCCGTCGCTAATGCAAGTCTATGGGGGAAAAAACGGATCCGTCAAAAAAAAAAACTGATCCGTTTTTTGAGGAAAATGACGGTTTTAGACTGACGTCAAACAACTGAAGTGTGAAAGAGGCCTTAGGAGTTGCACCCAATTCATTAAGTGACATGCGCATGGTAATAAATTAGGTACTTCGTATTCCAGTGAGCCTGTTAATTAGGACTGGCATGCACAATGCCAATCTTAATGAATCAACCTCAATATCTAAGCACACACTGGCTGCCTACATTTCGTAGATACGTTATAAAGAATTGTATGTTAATATAAACAGCATTATTTTAAAGTTCCCAAAAATTGTGCTATTACAGGGCACACTAGGGCAAGCAGTAAACAAGCAAGTAGAAAAATGCATCCATGCAATTTGCAAGAAGAAAAAAAAACAAAACGACAACTAGCTTCATCTGATCAAATTAAAAAGAATTTCAACATGTCGGGAACGAATCTAAAATGTTACTCTAAAGGGATAAAATCAAGATAATTGCAATGTTGGCAAACAAAATAACAGGTTAGCGAAAGCATGAATTTAAACAGGGCTGACAAGTGCCATATCCACAGAATGTCAATTTATAGCTTCACCCTCTTTTTTACTGGGAACCCTGAAATTAGTTTAACCATCAAAGATGGGGATATAATAACTTCAATGTGTCAGAAGGCCATGGCATGATCACAAAACTAAGTATAGCCTTCCCAAAAAAAGAGTCAGTAAAACAGGACGACTGCCCTCCCTTGACTTAAGGTACCTTCACACGAAACGACTTTACAACAAGAACGACAACGATCCGTGACGTTGCAGCGTCCTGGATAGCGATATCGTTGTGTTTGACACGCAGCAGCGATCTAGATCCTGCTGTGATATCGCTGGTCGTTGAATAAAGTTCAGAACTTTATTTGGTCGTCAGACCGGCGTGTATCGTCGTTTTTGACACCAAAAGCAACGATGCCAGCGATGTTTTACGCTGGTAACGAGGGTAAATATCAGGTTACTAAGCGCAGGGCCGCGCTTAGTAACCCGATGTTTACCCTGGTTACCAGCGTAAAAGTAAAAAAAACAAACAGTATATACTCACCTGCGCATCCCCTGCAGTCCGCTTCCTGCTCTGACTGAGCGCCGGCCCTAAAGTGAAAGTAAAAGCACAGCGGTGACGTCACCGCTCTGCTGTTAGGGCCGGCGCTCACACAGTACAGGAAGCGGACGCCGGGGGACGCGAATGTAAGTATGTACTGTTTGTTATTTTTACTTTTACGCTGGTAACCAGGGTAAACATCGGGTTACTAAGCGCGGCCCTGCGCTTAGCAACCCGATGTTTACCCTGGTTACCCAGGGACCTCGGCATCGTTGGTCGCTGGAGAGCGGTCTGTGTGACAGCTCTCCAGTGACCAAACAGCGACGCTGCAGCGATCGGCATCGTTGTCGCTATCGCTGCAGCGTCGCTTCGTGTGAAGGTACCTTTACTGCTCAACTTTTTACATGATATGTTGGATCTCCATGATTTGCTGTGAATACTACCAAGGCCGCATTATCCATGAGATAAGATGAGAACCTCGCCTCACGCAGATGGTGCTCTACTAAGACTGCAGGGGTTGGCAATTTATTCTCCCGCACTGAACTCCAGCACAGCTCTGCATAGGTAGCAACAGCACCTCCATCTGAAGACAAATGTTGCACTCACATATACGTGTGTCACGGACTGTCATTAGTGGAATGGCTGCAGGTTTCCCAACCCAAACTCAACAGCCTAATAGGCAAATATGAGACTAGCAAGTTTGGTAAAGGGTTCCACGGCCAGTCCATACTCAGCCCACAACACACAGGTATGTGAAACCGACCTGATGGAAGCTTTAATGAATAAGTGCGAAGTGAGGAGGGAGGCATTGATTGGTCCAGAATATCCTGTAACCATTGAGCCCAGTTACATCCAAAACGTACTATTTTCCGGTCCACTTTTTCTCTGGTGGATTTGGTTTGGTGTTAGGACCCAATGTGCCAAAGCATATCTGCCAGCATACAATGCAGAAAGGTCTGAATCGATTTTTTTTTGTTGCTCTGATTTAGGGTCTGAATTACGTCCAAGGGTCTGATCAATTCAAGTGACTAGTCTGTGTGCAGAGATTATTCTGGAGTTTGATGCTTTCATGCCTCTAACAGTGTGTGGATCCACTGTTTAGAGATAGGCAGCACGGTGGCTCAGTGGTTAGCACTGTTGCTTTGCAGCGCTGGGATCCTGAGTTCTAATTCCACCAAGGACAAATCTGCAAGGAGTTTGTATGTTCTCCCCCTGTTTGCGTGGGTTTCCTCCCACTCTCCAAAGACATAGGGAATCTACATTGTGAGCGCCAATGGAGACAGTTCTGATAATGTCTGTAAAGCACTGTGGAATTAATGGTGCTATATAAGTGAGTAAAATAAATAGGATCACAACTCCCATTATTCCCTGGACCACCAATCTATGACCGGATTGTGTCGCTTCAGACAGGGAAAGAATAAGACAATGGGAGTTGGCATCCCCTCCAAGACGTAGCATGTCAGGGACTCTTCATGAAGAGTTTCTATACGCAGGTTGGTTAATATTGTCTACGACTTGGGTCATACTCCTCTGGCTGAGAGGGACAGAGGCTCGCCAGCATCCTACCAGTCAGACCATGAGTCTTAACAAAGTAAAAATCCACCATTTTGACCCCAGCTCCACTGTCCACAAGAATCAGTACCGTCACAGTCTCCTTACCAACCACCAAGCAGAAATGGAAAACTGAGATATGGAAATGTACACACCCTGGTCGCCTCTCTCCATACGACCAGGGGAACATGGCTTTGGTGATAAAGTACCATCTTTGGCGCGAGATCGACAGACATTAATGTAATGATCTGTAAAACCATAGTAGAAACATGCCCCTGTCTCACGATGAACTGCAGGCAACCCAGTTTGCGAAGAGACTCCTCCCACTTGCATAGATTCATCCAACTGCACCAGTGTGTCCTCCTACCTAGAAAGAACAACAGGGGGTAGATTGGGTGTATGTCTCTCCCTGAGACGTTTATCCATCCGGATTGCAAGGGCTATGGTGCTTCCAATGACCCAGGAGTAGCATACTGCACCAGAGTATCCTGAAGCCTAGATAACACACCATGACAAAAATGGTTCCTAAGTGCAGGATCATTCCACTAAGTGTCAGTGGCCCATCTCCGAAACTCTGGGCAATACTCCTTAGACGGCCGGTTCCCCTGCTTGATCTTACGAATTTGAGACTTAGCCAGGGAGACACCATCAGCATCCCCATACACCAGCGCCAATGCCGCAAAAAACTCATCCTGCCGACCGCAAAGTTGGTGAATCGGTCGGCAGGGAGAAGGCCCAGGATTGGGGATTACCCTTGAGAAGGGAGACTATAATCCCCACACGCTGTTTCTCACTCCCTGAAGAATGAGGGTGAAGCCTGAAATATAACTTACAGGCTTCCTTAAAGAACAAAACGTTATCTCTCCCTTCAGAGAACCTGTCAGAGAGAGATATCTTGGGTCCCAGTTGAGCCAAGACATGAGCCGAGACCATGAACCCAGACATCTGCTGAAGCTGATGTACCACATGAGACCACAACTCCGTTAACTCATCCGTGAGGGTCTGGATCAGGTGAGCAAGAGCCTCCGCTTGTGCCATAGGTTCAACGAAAGAATGGTAAGGTTGGTGATAATGTCACGACCCACAAGGGTCGGTCCAGCGGACGGCACAACAAACACCAACAATGGGATGGGAAAGGGGGCGGAAGACTCTAATAGGGAACAAGGGATGCGGCACCTCCTAACACAGCCTGTGCCTATCCCTAAGCTCCCCTAACGCCCTATGTGGGTCTTTCCCTCCACCGCCATAACGTACCTAGTCCCTAGCTGTAACCTCACTAAACCCTGGCTAGTACACTGGCCGGCAAGGACATTAGCCTCACCACTATAGATGGTACAAACACAGGGTACAGTGACAAACACGAGACAGAAAAGGTAAATAAACAAGCAACTCAGCTAATGTGTCAAGTGACCATTTAAAACAGCAGCTGCCAGCAAGGAAACTGACATTAACCATTGCTGGCCTAAAAGGAAAAAAACACATTTAAATTAAAGAAGAACCAGAGCTGTCATGACTTCCACAAAATGAGTCGTGACTAAAAAGTCATCTAATCCCTTATACTGCATGAGGAAGTGCATAAAAATTAATTAAACCAACTCTTCACCTGCTGTTGATTTGTTCATTCTGCCTCCCAAAGATCGAAGTTTCGACTCACATTTATCCTACGCTCTGTGCAGTAAATCTCTAAAATACGTGATTCAGACTGAATCTCTGGTGGAAGATTTCCTATAATGAGGCAGATGGGGACACAGGACTCTGGCCTATGATTCAGCGGTCCGTCTTTTTAAGTGCCCATAAAAGGGGGTTGGCTAAAGTTTTGTGCATCTCTGAAAAGAAGAACATCATCTCCTTTATTGATCATTTCTACATATGGCTTCTACACTTTATTTCTGCTGAGATTCACACCATCATCATGGGTGACTTCAACATCCCCATTGACATCCACCAATCAATCTGCAAACTCTTGTTGTGAGGGACGAGGGAGACTCCATTTTGATTTATTAATTTCAGGCCCAATAGATTATCCAGAGATCTCCCTCTACTCCTGAACTGTGGCACCCACTCATAGGATAAGTACACAAATTCCCAAAAGAACAGGAACATTCCATATGGCCAGAGAATTAGAGACCACGTGTTAATGCAAGGAGGAACAGAGCTGGGACCCCCTGCCATCTTTTGTGCAAGGCGGTCAGCGATCAATGGAAGGCATAGATGGTTAGGTACCGACACATAGAGATGAATTATGAGAGTATCGTGCAGCTCAGAGTTAAGTCCAATACACCATCAGAATCCGGGGAGCCCTCCGCACACACACTTGGGTCTCATCATTCTCTAGCTGTCCCAGATACCGAGCTATCAAGACTGGCTCTCCAGAACCCCTTAGCCGACCCAAGTTTGGACTCTCAATATCGGTCCAACCCCAATGAACCTGTTGAGACATCAGTCGGTCCGTTTGGACCTCCCACTAGGAAGCTATGAACCATCCTAGATATTGAGAATTATTTCAGCTAGGTCAGGGGAGATTTCAGTTCGGCTCAGAGGGGCGGTGGCAAATATGGGAGGGGGCAAGCTAGGGGTTAAAAGCTAGCTACACACCTTTAGCCAGTGTCATTGTTCTGCCACGGAAGCTGCGTCACATCACACGTGGAAAAGGACCAGAAACTAAGAAAGTACCTGTGGACTCGAGAGCTTCCCTGGGCCCACATGCTATAAGGAACAGTAAACTGACACATACAGCTAATTGCAATCCCATACCTGTACCCTACCTTTATCTGCATTTCTGGCTGTACTATCTGCACATTCCTCTGTATATATTTGTATTATCTAGTGTGCCTTTCGGCAATTAAGATATTAATTAATATTTGGCTGCTCTTTTACCATGAATCCCAATTTCCCAAGTCCGTGAGTTTGGCTAGCACTTACACGCTACCTGGGGTTGGTTTCTGACCCGATAGAGGCTTATTAAAGGATCAGGCTTGCATCTAACGAGGAACTGGTGGCATCATACCGTTCTGGTGTTATTGGGGGATCCTGGCAGTGACGGACTGGAGGTTTCTATATATTCCAGGCCTGGGACTGGTGATGTATATTCCGCCCTCAAGGCCGCTGTGTCGGTCAAAACGCGTCGCTTGCCTCATACAGTGCTATGGAGTTGTCCCAGGAGTTACTCTGATTTTACCATGTTGGATTAAAGTTTTACATTTTACAAGAAGCTGGAACCATTTTTTTTTTCTTTGTGGAGTCTTAGTACGTCTCATCAGGACGGAGTTCCGGGCTTCTTTCATTTATCGGTGAGCTGGCTTTTTTTGTCTTTTCTTTTGTCCTCAAGGCAGAGTGCCTCAATTACCAGTATGTAACAAGGCAGCCTCTCCGGCAACTACTTATCCTGGGTGCAGTTCCCTGACTGACCTGAATGTAAAGGGAAAAGAAAATTGGTGTGCACTAGGAATGTAATGGCGAGGTGCTGGTGTAGAGGACTAGACAGTCCTAAAGCACTCAAGATAAATATAATACACCGTACACTCTGGGGGTATATATTGTGACAAATTTATAATTTATTAAAGTGCTACAAACATAGTATTCAACCGTGCAGTAGGCGACCAGAAGTCAAAGACTGACAACGTTTCGACTCTTCCCGAGTCTTTTTCAAGTGGTCGCTAGAAAAAACGAAATACATATAAGTAATAGACAAGACAATATATACAATATATACAACTGATACAATATGCAGCCGTTAGCACATAAAGATGAGAACCCAGGAAAAAGAAAGTCAGAAAATCCTTGTCGGTTACATAGCACATACTAGATATTGTTAGACATCTATCAGTTGGCAAAAAAGAGGGAGAAATAGTAACAGTCGGGATCATGGTCCAATATGAGGTTGTGAAGTATAAGACACAGTAAGGGGACCGGAGGACTGGGGTCCAAGAGAGAGACATAGTGTCCAAAAGCCAGAGGCCCAGTAAGGTAGTTAATGTGTTTGTGATAGAGGTTATTTACCTTAGGCTACGTTCACATTTGCGTTGTGCGCCGCTGCGTCGGCGACGCAACGCACAACGCAAACAAAACCGCAACAAAATGCACGCTAAAACGCTGCGTTTTGCGACGCATGCGTCCTTTTTTGCCGAAAGTTGGACGCAAAAAAAATGCAACTTGTTGCGTTCTCTGCGCCCAACGCTTGCGGCCATGCGTCGCAAAACGCAGCACAATGCATGTCCATGCGCCCCCATGTTAAATATAGGGGCGCATGACGCATGCGGCGACGCTGCGGCGCCGAACGCTAATGTGAACGTAGACTAAGGCTACGTTCACATTTGCGGTCGGCGCCGCAGCGTCGCCGCATGCGTCATGCGCCCCTATATTTAACATGGGGGCGCATGGACATGCGTCGCACTTGCGTTTTGCGCCGCATGCGTCCCTGCGGCGCCCTCGTCCGGGCGCAGAGGACGCAGCAAGTTGCATTTTTGCGGCGTCCAAAATCAATGAAAAAAAGGACGCATGCAGCGCAAAACGCAGCGTTGTGCATGCGTTTTTGTTTGCGTTGTGCGTTGCGGCGCCGACGCTGCGGCGCACAACGCAAATGTGAACGTAGCCTTAGCAAGGTGAATAAGCATATGTCGCACAAGTTATTCTTTAGCACAATATATGATATCTGTGGGGTATAAAAAACGTCAATACAGCCCTACCAGTTATTCAGCACATTAAATTTGCCACTCTGTCCACTGTTGCCCTCACTGACCTCTTGAATTTCTGCAAAAGCCTTTGCTACACATTTCAATAACAAGACATCAGACAAACCTTTAATAGTCAGTCATCACCCTCCATATATTAATGGTCAACCACCACCCTCCATATAACAAACCAATCCCTTTCTCCCACAACCTTCTTTCCCAGCAATTCTGAAGAAAAGCCTACAACCTACATAACTCCGCTGCCACCCCCCACCCTGTAATCCAGACTGTAATCCAGTGAGAGCAGGGTCCTCTGCCCTGTGTACCAGTCTGTCACTGTTAGTGTGTTGCATTTTGTCTGTAAATCCTCTTCATATGTACAGCAGCATGGAATAGTGTTGCTTTATAAAGTAGTAATAACTTACACAGCTGCAGCCAGTCTGGATCTAAAATTCATGTGATGGACTTGAGGCACAATACTGATAAATTCCGTGGTACTGAAGAGTATGCCCTAGTAGAGCCTCTCTGCAGTGCATACGTTCTGCACTGATCTATACTTGTGACAGGATAAGTAGATTGCACCAGGTGATGGTGGTTCCATTATGTATATTAGGTGCACTGTGCGTGTCCGTCTTCGGCCTCTCAAGAGGCACAAGAGACCTTTTAGAGGGAATCACAGGATTCTGGGTAATTTGGATGGGCCCGCTGAATTTTTCTACTCCTGCGGGAGTCCAGGACGTCTGCTCTTTTTCAAGATGAGTTGGCAAATAGTAACCAATGGTCAGAGACAAGCCAGGGAGTCAGTGACGGTCAGGAGCGGATAAGCCAAAAGACAAAAGAAAGAAGCAAGTCAGGATACAAGCCAAGTCAAAACCAGGGAGTCAGCACACTGAAGGGAAATATGGAGTCAAGACGGGAATAGGGGAAAACAGAGACACGGGTTCAAACAGCAAACGCAGCAGGACAAATCAGAGCATTCAGAGTCAGCTACAGCAGAACTAGGCAAAAACTATAACTGACATCACCTGTACGAAGCAGCGGTGATAAATAGCCAACCTGAACCCAGACAGAGGCTGAGAAAGGTTAACTCTTGACATGACCAGACCGGGAAAAAGGAAAAATAGTACTCAAAACCCAGTCTGGATCATGACACATATGGAAGGGTCTTCACCACTCCCACCACATGTTTAATGTCCCCACACGGTGTGGAAAAATTAACCTCCGCGGTTGGGTACTACCGGATTTCCCCATGGATACCCATCACCTCCAATTTCCGTCCTTTGGGGTTGTCCCAAGCAACAAGGGACCCATGGACCAAAGTCACTCTGCTCCCCGTGTCCAGGAGAGCCTCTGTTTGGCACCTGTTCACGAGAATCTGGCACAGCTGGGGCTCACTGTAAGCGGAACAGACCGGCTGGGCATATATAGACACCTGGCAAGCATACCTGCAGTTCATAGGCTCAGACACCAGGGGGCAGTTGACAGCCACATGTCCGGGCCATCAGCATCGCCAACACTTAATCTCTGCGGCCCGACTACACCTTGGAGCCACTTTAGGGAAAACAGAACTTTTGTCACCCTCACTTTGGGTTACCCCATCACAGGCTTGATCCTGGTTAGCCCCAACAGTGGTTTGTGGACTTTTCCCATGCTCCTGTACAGTCCTGAGTGGCTGTATACCGCTCAATCCATTTTACCAGCTGGTCTAGAGTTCCCAAGTCCCCTTGCTCCACCCAACGCTGCATGGCAGCCGGCAGAGCCCTCACCAGCTGGTCGACCACCACCCTCTCTACCACCACCCTAACATCTGGGCCAGGGTCAAAAGCCTCAGGCTGGAGCCATTCCTCCACCAACTGCAATAAGTCATATGCCTCAGACCTGACGGGATGAGTCTCCATAAAGGACCACTGGTAAACTCTCTGATCGCCCCTTACCTTAGGGGTCTCTTCTTGACACCGCTGTTTGCCACTCACTTTAGGGGTCTCCTCTTTACACCGCAAGTCGTCCCTCTCTTTGGGGGTCTCTTCTTGCAGTGACACCATCCGCTGCTGCTGGCCCAGCAGCATCTGCTGTTGCCGCTGCAGCACCTCTTGCTGCTGCCGCTGGAACTGCTCCTGTTGCCGACGCTCAAATTGCAGCACCTCTTGCTTCTGCTGCCGCCACTGCAACTGCAGCGAGTCTTGCTGATGCCGCGCCTCTTGCTTCTGCTGCATGAGGATCATCTGTTTCAAAAGCTCCTCTTTTTGTCCAGCAGGCTTGAGCTGTAGCAATGCCGGCTTGCTCACTGACATGCAGTACGCTTTGTGGTATCCCTCAGTTCACACTGCTTTTCATTCTCCAGCCATATGTAGTGCTGTGGTAGCACCGTATGCAGTGATGAGGCAGTGACCCAGCAATGTTCAAAGCAAAAGTCACGTTAATGTTTAACTAAAAAAAACACAGCACACGATATCCTTCGCAGCCGGGAAACAAGACAGACCATCTTCGATTCGCAGGCGGGAAGACAGTCCACATCCGGGTGGCAGCCGGGCACATATCCTCTGGATTACAGTCACTAAACATGCCAGTCCACCTCTGACCTGTTGCCGTGGACCACTGCACTGACGTGTTAATGTTCTGTTCACAGCATCACGCAGTACATGATATCCTCGTGTTCGCAGCCGGGCTCCATATCCTTCAGTTTACAGTCACTAAACAAGCCAGTCCACCCCTTGAGACCATTTGCAATGGGCGACTGCACCGCTGTGGGCGCCACTGCCTCAGTGTGTAATATACAGGTGCTTCTCAAAAAAATTAGAATATCATCAAAAAGTTAGTTTATTTCAGTTCTTCAATACATAAAATGAAACATATATTATATAGAGTCATTACAAACAGAGTGATCTATTTCAAGTGTTTATTTCTGTTAATGTTGATAATTATGGCTTACAGCCAATGAAAACCCAAAAGTCATTATCTCAGTAAATTAGAATACGTTATAACACCAGATTGAAAAATGATTTCAAAAATCCAAAATATTGGCCTACTGAAATGTATGTTCAGTAATCGCACTCAATTCTTGGTCGGGGCTCCTTTTGCATCAATTACTGCATCAATGCGGCATGGCATGGAGGCGATCAGCTTGTGGCACTGTTGAGGTGTAATGGAAGCCCAGGTTGCTTTGATAGCAGCCTTCAGCTCGTCTGCATTGTTGGGCCTGGCATCTCTCATCTTCCTCTTGTTTTTAAACCAGGTATTGGTACTTTTCGCAGTGTGGACAAGTGCCAAGTCCTGCTAGAGAATGAAATTTCCATCTCTAAAAAGCTTGCTGGCAGAGGGAAGTATGAGCTACAAACAAAAAAACATGGAGGGCACTATCAACCAGTATCAGTAAAGACAAAGGGGATCTACCTGAAGCATGAATACATGAGACACTGGGGAAAACAAAAAGAAGAAACATGCTATACACAGGGACCACCACTAATCTATAACACAAGTAAATTTTATTTGTAAAAGTCAACCAAACACTACACCGCAAAAAAATACATAAATACAATTAAAACCAAACACATTTCATAGAACCCTTGGGTTCTATGAAATGTGTTTGGTTTTAATTGTTTTTATGTATTTTTTTGCGGTGTAGTGTTTGGTTGACTTTCACAAACAAAATGTACTTGTGTTATAGATTAGTGGTGGTCCCAGAGGAAAGTATGAAGTGCTCTAAAACTTCCTGGTAGACGCCTGCACTGACTTTGGTATTGATAAAACATAGTGGACTTACAGCAGCAGATGACATGGCTCCTCAAACCATCACTGATTGTGGAAACTTCACATTAGACCTCAAGCAGCTTAGATTGTGGCCTCTCCACTCTTCCTCCAGACTCTGGGACCTTGATTTCCAAACGAAATGCAAAATTTATTTTCATCTGAAAACACCTTGGACCACTGAGCAACAGTCCAGTTCTTTTTATCCTTGGCCCAGGTAAGACGCTTCTGGCATTGTCTATTGGTCATGAGTGGCTTGACACAAGGAATGCGACACATGTAGCCCATGTCCTGGATATGTCTGTGTGTGCTGGTTCTTGAAGGAATGACTCCAGCTGCAGACCTCTCCTTGTAAATCTCCAATTTTTTTAATGGCCTTTCCTTTCAAGGCTGTGGTTATCCCGGTTGCTTGTGCACCTTTTTCTACCACACTTTTTCCTTCCACTCAACTTTCCATTAATATGCTTGGATACAGCACTCTGTGAACAGCCAGCTTCTTTAGCAATGACCTTTCATGGCTTACCCTCCTTGTGAAGTGCGTCAATGACTGCCTTCTGGACATCTGTCAAGTCAGCAGTCTTCCCCATGATTGTGGAGCCTACTGAAACAGAATAAGGGACTTTTTTAAATGCTTAGGAAGCCTTTGCAGGTGTTTTTGTTAATTATTCAAATTTACTGAGATAATTACTTTTGGGTTTTCATTGGCTGAAAGCCATAATCATCAACATTAACAGAAATAAACACTTGAAATAGATCAATCTGTAATGACTCTATATGAGTTTCACTTTTTGCATTGAAGAACTGAAATAAATTAACTTTGTGATGATATTCTAATTTTGTGAGAAGCACCTGTAGATCTGCAAACACTAATCGGATGTACACGCAGTTTAATCAAGTGTCATAGACTTTAATGAGCATATTCCGTCAGTAAAATGAAACAAAATGGCACAATGCATTTCTATTGTGAATATCACTACTCGGGCAACCCCTTCTGAATCCCAATCCCCTCCACTTATGGTGTCAACATTGGATCTCCTTGCGGCAGACAGCACTGGCTTCACTCTTTTCTCCTTTGGGTAAATCCAGACATTCTGAGGAAGTGAGAGATGAAAAGCAGGTCTCACCTCCTCCGGATGTCAATTACGTCTGTATGAGGGTGAAGCCAGCGCTGATTGTTATGTCACGCGATCCCAGGGGCCAATGTCATGTGAGCCCCAGGGGAGCCAGTGCCGACACAACTGGAACGGCGCCTGAGGTGATCATAGGTGGTATTTTACTGGGGGGAAACAGGGATTCAGAAGGGGTTGTCTGAGTAGCTGACAACCCCTTCTAACACCATATTTCAACAGCTATAAAACCGATGGAATATGGATGACAAATACCAATATGGAAAAGGTATAAGGCCTCATTCAGACATCCTTGAGTCGCATACGTGTTTTTATAGATAAAACACGTTCCCACTATAATCTATGGAGCTGTTCACATGTCCATGTTTTTTGGGAACCACGTGACCACAAAAAAATCAATTAATTCTTTCATGTGAACATTTGGTCTATGTAAAAACTTTCATCTAAGTAGCCCTATAGACCATGTCATGGTTTGTTGTCACTGACGGCGGTCAGGCCGAGGCCCGTGGTGTGAACCTGCCCTAATGGATAGGAGAAATGGTGCAATTTATCGCAAACTCGAGAAATCACTGGAGAAAAACTCGCCTCTATTGAAAATCAGCACGGTATTTACGTACTAGAAGAATCCCTGTCTGAACGAGGCCACACTCAGGAGGAAACCGGCCAGTGGTGCCGCCTAAATACAGATGTGATGGTTCACCCGCTCCGGACGGGCGCGGGATCCGCCGATACATCGGATGCATTGGTCAGGCCCGCCTGAACATAGCGCTGCATGCTGCCACCTCTCCATGTGCATGGGGTTATACGCTCCATGGCGCACATAGATGCGGGGACTGATGGGGTCTTCTGACCTGAACCTATAGCCTCATACACAGGGTCCCGGTCAGTATACATGGACTTGTGTTTTATAGGAGCAGATCCTGTGCCCGCAGCAGCTCACAGCGCTAGGCTGGCACTGTGTCTTCTCCCCGGCCGGGTCTGAGCACCAGCCGCCTCCCACCACATGACACCGAGGTGACTGGCTGCATAGCCGGGGCAGTGCTCAGTGCTCTGCGGGCGCCGGGGTCCTCCTACACCACTAACTCCACGTGGCGCCAGCACTACCTGCCGGCGTCACACAGTAGGCGGGGTCACTGCTCTGCCTGTCAGTGCACACATGACGTCACTCACCGTTCATTCATTGCGTATTCTAGACCGCGCCTACTCGCTATGGATGAAGGCTATTGGCTCCCCGTTCTGTGGGTGTGTACCGCAAACAATTTTCTTTTGACAGGAGCCCGGACCTAAGACACGCCCACAACCTCTGCGGCCAATGAAATTAGAGCCGGGAAGGTGTGTGTGGGGATATGGGAGCTGTGCGCCGCCGGGCCTGTCCTTACTGTGCCTAACGTCAGCCGGAGCACACCGCAGAGGATCGGCAGCATGGCGTTCAGCATCGAGCACAGGGCCAAGGCCAACAGCCTGGAGTACCGGATCTTCTTCAGTGAGTGATGTGCAGCGGGCTGGGGAGGAGGGGTGCATGGACGGGCCTGTATCCTAGCGCTGTATGGAGGGAGGCTGGTGTATGGAGGGAGGGAGGCTGCTGTATGGAGGGAGGGAGGCTGCTGTATGGAGGGAGGGAGGCTGCTGTATGGAGAGAGGGAGGCTGCTGTATGGAGAGAGGGAGGCTGCTGTATGGAGAGAGGGAGGCTGCTGTATGGAGAGAGGGAGGCTGCTGTATGGAGAGAGGGAGGCTGCTGTATGGAGAGAGGGAGGCTGCTGTATGGAGGGAGGGAGGCTGCTGTGTGGGGGGAGGCTGCTGTGTGGAGGGAGGCTGCTGTGTGGAGGGAGGCTGCTGTGTGGAGGGAGGCTGCTGTGTGGAGGGAGGCTGCTGTGTGGAGGGAGGCTGCTGTATGGAGGGAGGGAGGCTGCTGTGTGGGGGGAGGCTGCTGTGTGGGGGGAGGCTGCTGTGTGATCATTGCTGCCCCCACATAGGAGCCACCACTCTGTACATGTCATTGTTACCATTGTGGCAGATCACGGGTTAACCCTGAGAAGTGACAGGGCACATTTATTGCAGTGGGGTCTGAGGGTGCATTTTCCCATATAAACTTATTAAGAGTTTTTTTTTTTTTTTTTTTAAGTGTAAATTAGCAAGGTCCTGTGCTCACCCCACGTTTTGGGTCGGCTCCGTTGGCGTTATTCACTGCTCGGTACAATGTGATTAAATAAGTGACGGTTCTGGAACTTTTTGATTTACCTTTTTGTTTCTACGTCTCTGTGATCAGTATCTCCAGATGAAGAGTTTATTAACAGCAAGCGGAGATCTTGACAATGGTGAGGAGTAAGAACTCGCTAGCGCCTTATTTATACAATAGTTCCAAGGGATTGTGCTGTACTGTGTATCAGGAGGGAAGAGCTGGTCATGGAGGGGCCACCAGGAATCGGCACCGGTCTCAGAAGACCACCCGGTATCTGTCTCATCCCCTGGTGCAGAAGTGAGAAGTGCTGGAGAATCCCACTTGGTGCTCTCTGATTTGTTGCTTTGGGCACTGACGTCCCCTCCATATACATCAGACTATTATCGGCTGTACTCCTGATATCAGCAGGCTCAGATGGGGGGGTCTCCTGACTGTATCCCAACCGATGTCTAACGCCTCAATACCTGGCACTGTCGCCGGCGGTTCGGACCAGGGTGTTCAGTTGCTTAGAAATACATGCAGCCGCACGCTCCAGTCCCGTGTGCCGGCTGCAGTGCCGGGTATTGAGGCGAGAGACTCACGTGAGTTTCTCGCATCGAACTTACAAGTGTGACCCCGGCCTAAGTGTTATTTACTGGGAGGAAACCTGGGGATTCAGAAGTGGGGAACAATCCTCTTTAAAGTTCTCAAAATGATAAATGGTTAAGATTGGAAAGAGCTTGTAAAAACGACCAACTTTGCTATTGTTAAACATCCTCCATATTCTCAAGAAGAAATGTATCTTTAATTCCCAGTTCGCTGCTTGTTGCCTAGGTTTCTTGCCTCTTCTAGTCTCAGTAGTGGCCGGTCTCCTTGTTCTGTAGAGTTTGGAAGCGCTGCTCACGGGCTGGTCGGATCACTAGAATCAGGCGGCTTTAGAGCCCTTCTAGCCGCCCCTCTGGAGGACTTGCAGTTTGGACCAGAGGCTCAACTATGCCACCAGCTCCAACTGTCAATCATTCAGAAGTTCACTGACCCCAGCAAACAAGAACTCAGGGGGCCGGTATGCGCTGTGCTCCTGGAGACTGGTTTTGAGAAAAAGCTTGTCCTGGATTATGGGGGGAAAAAGGCAGGAACTGTTATAAAATGATCTAGGAACCGTCACTTACCTGTCAGGTGCCCCCTCTAAGGCCAGTGAGGGTCTGCAGTGGTCACATGGCTGATGATGATCCCTGAAGGAATGACTGAGATCACCAGGGAAGTCAAGGATCGTGCATCGTCTTATAACGTCTCCTACTGGTGGGCAACTTCTTGTATTTACTTCCTCATATATCATATTCTGCGGTGTATTACATAAGCTATCATTGCTGTCTCCATTGGGGCTCACAATCTACTTTCTCTATCAGTTTGTCTTTGTGTGAGTTTCCTCCCACACACTTGCATGTAATCTAAAGAATGACCGTACAGCACATCCAACATTAAACCTGCTTTATTCAGTCCATTTATAATGTCATATTTCACATGAGATGATGTGGCCATCACACCGCCCACTCCTGGTCTCCTGCCATAATACATATGAGGAATGGCAGAAACGCGTTGGTGTCATGTGTGCCTCATGCGACTGTACATGGATTGAATAAATCGTGTATCCTTCTTAATGTCAGATGTGCTGTAAGGCTTTGGATTACAAGTATTGTTTGCTGTTGAGCTTGGCACCCAATTATACGAGGCCGGTGGCTTCATACACTGATGGTGGTAAGACCACTTATTTATGGGGAAACCATACAAACTCCTGGCAGATATTGTCCTTGGTGGGATTTGAACCCAGGACCCGGCGCTGCAAGGCTGACATTGGTGTGATTCACACAACCTTTTAGAGCAGAATTCTATTAAAAAAGCTTTTGCTTGAGATCCCGGCGATGAATGTGGCCATTTCTGCTCTAGTCTGGGATGAGTTCTGCAGCACCTTCGCCCATATTATTATTATTATTATTATTATTATTATTATTATTGCACCATTTATTCCATATCGGATAGTCCAAGCATAATACTTGTTTGTTCAACCCTTTTGTCTATAGGCTCATAGGCTGTGACTTGCTTCTTACTAGTCTCTGAGCAGTACCAAAGGTATCTTGAGCATTCTATGGAGATGTTATCTTTAGGACATCTGTGGCAGTCACTGAGTAGATTGCAGGTCACTAGTGGTAGTGAAGATTAAAGGCAGCAGTCATTTACCTGCTGCCTATAGAAGGACTACTGGACAACACTGCATTACTAAAAAAATGTTTATACTGTTGTATGGGGTGTTCTCTCATGCAGTTTTTTAACTTTTTTTTTTTTTTTTTCAAATTTCTGAAAGAATAATCCCTTTAATTTGACAGCTCAAGACCTTAACCCTTTATGAAACTTGTGTTCGGGTCATGGGATTTCTTGCAGCAACTTCAACTATTTCTCCTTTAATTTACAAATCCTTTTTTCTGTGCATCTTACAACAGCCCGGTATAGAGGAGTCACGCTACGTGACTGTGAGGCCTCCGTGGCAACTTTCCCTCTGTCACTTGTCTCCCTGTTTGCATCGCTGTCCATTGATGTTAATGATTACTGTGTGATATATTTTCTTCACAGGGTTTATCAAAGGAAGTAATAATTCTTCATCTGACTAATCATGGCTGTGACTGTCCCTGGTCCTGCGGCTCAGGCCCATTTTAAGTGATAACCTCTGTGCTGCAGTTCCAGGGACAGGCACAAAAATTCCCCACTTGTAGCAATACCACCCATTATTAGTAGGTGTCAGATTTGGGCCTTATTCAGACAATCATAGAATGTTAGAGTTGGAAGGGACCTCCAGGGTCGTCATGTCCAACCTCCTGCTCAATGCAGGATTCACTGAGCCATCTCCGACAGATGTCTGTCCAGCCTCTGTTTGAAGACATCCAGTGAAGCAGACCTCACTAACTCCCGTGGCAGCCTGTTCCACTCATTCATCACCCTCATTATCAAAAAGTGTTTTCTTATATCTAATCTGTATCGTCTCCCTTCCCATTGCTTCTCGTGTTTCCATGTGCCAATGAGAATAAGGATGATCCCTCTATATTGACAGCCTTTCAGATATTTGTAGGCAGCTATTAAAGGGAACCTGTCACCCACAAAATGGCTGGTGAGGTAAGCTCACCGTCATCAGGGGCTTATCTACAGCATTCTGTAATGCTGTAGATAAGCCCCCGATGTTACCTGAAAGAGGAGAAAGACGTTAGATTATACCCACCCAGGGGCGGTCCCGGTGCGGTCAGGTCGGATGGGTGCCTCCGGTCCGCTCCGGCGCCTCCCATCTTCATTCCATGACGTCCTCTTCGGGTATTTACGCCGCGGCTCCGGCGCAGGCGTACTTTGTCTGCTCTGTTGAGGGCAGAGCAAAGTACTGCAGTGCGCAGGCGCCGGAAAGGTCAGAGGCCTTGATCGTCGCCATGGTCCGGGTTCGGTGCCGCTGGTCCGCCCGGCTCCATGAGGACGCGCGCGCTCAGCGGCCGGCTTCTTATCCAGCAGCTGCCGCATGGTAAGGAGGAGCGGCGCGTCTAACCCGGAAGTCGCTGGAGCACTTCCGGGTTGGGTCCGGGGAGGCAGGAGATTCGGCGCCAGATTTAAAAGTGCAGCACTAGCGTCGGCCGGTGTGTGTAAGTATGGCTTCACCGGCCGATGTAGCGCACTTGCCTGCAACAGAGCGGTCTCCCAGTAAGGAGACAAGCGCCAGGAGCAGCACTAAAAGTGGAGATTGATCCCAGGTTAAGCGATCTGCCACCAAACAGAAGGATCTTTCATCTAAGAATCCGCCTCCAGAACCGGTACCTGTCAGCTTCACTGGGTGAGTTTTTAAAAGAGTCTCTTCCCATATGCTGATATATGTTCCTCCTATATCCCCTTCCTCTAGACTAAGAAAAGGACACATAAAACCAAACACAGAGAATGTGCCTTATGTTTGCAACCCCTCCCGGACTCATATACTAAGAGATTGTGTGCAGACTGCATCATATTGACCTTACGGCAAGAAAACGTAATGACTCCGTCTGACGTTAGAGCCATAATTCGCAAAGAGATGCAGGGTCTGGCGCATACAAGTAGCACCAGTACCCGTCAGCCTAGCAGGTCCCGATCTCCAGTAAGCTCGGAGTCAGAGGTAGTACAAAAATCCTCTGAAGAGGAGTCCCAGCCAAGTTCATCGGAATATGAAGGAGGGCTTTGTCTACCAAATAGTAGTGTAGACAGTTTAATTAAAGCCGTCAGGAGCACGATGGGGTGCCCAGATGAGAAGGGAAAGAAGTCAGCACAGGACATCATGTTTGCGGGGTTAGGACAAAGAAAACGAAGGTCCTTCCCCGCTATATCCACAATTAAGGAGCTGGTTAAAAAAGAGTGGGAGAAACAACATACAAGAGGATTCTTACCATCCTCTGCTAAAAGACGCTATCCCTTCAGTGACGAAGAACTTAATTCCTGGCAAAAGATACCAAACGTTGATGCTGCAGTGGCTTCAACTTCTAAACAGTCGGTCTTGCCTGTGGAGGACTCAGGGACTCTAACTGATCCGTTAGACCGAAAGGCAGAAGCCTTACTTAAGAGGTCATGGGAGGCTAATACGGGGGCATTCAGACCAGCCATCTATAGCACCTGTACTGCAAGGTCACTGCTAGTATGGACAGAGAAGCTGGAGGAACAAATTAGAGGTGGAGCTTCGAGAAATACAATTCTGTCAAATCCCTCTAATGAAAGATGCAGTAGCATTTCTAGCAGATGCGTCGGTGGATTCGCTACGCCTAACAGCCAGGTCAGCCGGCCTAGTAAACACAGCCCGGCGAGCACTCTGGTTGAAAAATTGGAAAGGGGACGCACAGGCCAAAGCAAAACTTTGTGCGATCCCCTGCCAGGGTGAGTTCCTATTTGGGAAAACTCTGGACGAGCTCTTAAATAAGGCAGGAGAGCGGAAGAAAGGCTTCCCTAACCAGTACCTTCCCTCTTACAGGAGAGCTTTCAGGAGACGCCCCTTTACCAGGAACAAACCTACTGAACAAAGGGAGCGCTGGGAGACAAAGGATCCAAAACAAAGAGGTGCTCTGTTTTCTGGATCCTATAACCAAAAACGTAATAAATACCGTTAATTATGAAGTGGGCGGTAGATTGAAATATTTCTTTTCTAAATGGAAGCTGATGACATCTAGTCTTTGGATTCTGGACATTATTGGAAACGGATTAAAATTAGAATTTGATAGAATCCCTTGGGATTCTTTTATTGTAACATCTCCGAGAGGTCAACAACAACAAGAAGCTCTAGAATCAGAGATCCTGTCGCTTCTATCTAAAAAAGTATTGATAGAGGTTCCCCGAGATCAAAAAGGGAGGGGGTTCTATTCCCCTTTATTCTTGATCAATAAACCAGATGGTTCATTTAGAACCATCATAAACCTCAAAAAACTAAATTCCTTTTTACGTAACCACACTTTCAAAATGGAATCCATTAGTTCTACCATCAAGCTTTTGTTCCCTAGGTGTGTCATGGCCGGGATAGACCTAAAAGATGCTTACTATCACCTTCCTATACATGCCGAACACCAGCAGTATCTAAGAGTAGCGGTCATCCTGGAGGGACAGGTTCGTCACTCCAATATGTAGCAATGCCATTTGGGCTTTCTATGGCCCCCCGCATCTTTACAAAAGTGATGTTAGAGGTGATGGCTCATCTACGCCAACGGGACACTTTAATAATACCCTACCTGGATGACTTTTTAGTGATAGGCAATTCTGTGGCTCAATGTAAATTGCGGTTGTCTAACACAATCTCATCCCTGCAGGAGTTGGGTTGGATTATCAACTTCGAAAAGTCCAGACTGAATCCAGACACTACTCAAATGTTTCTAGGGATCCAGCTAGACTCCGTAAGTCAAAAAAGCTTCCTCCCGCATTCAAAGAAAATGACAGTCAAAGGTGTCAGAAGCAATAAAAAAAACCCTACATGACACTAAGAAAGGCTATGTCCTTATTAGGATCATTGTCCTCATGTATCCTGGCTGTACCATGGGCTCAATTCCATACCTGCCAATTACAGTACGAAGTCCTGTCAGCCCAGGGACGGAAAAGACACCTAGAGAGTAAACTAACTCTCTCTAGAGATGTCATAGAATCTCTATCCTGGTGGCTAGATATGGGACACCTTTCAGGGGGCGTACCTTGGATAGTAGATCCATCCAAAATAATTACTACCGACGCCAGCCCTACGGGATGGGGTGCACATATGGAAAATGATGTAGTCCAGGATACCTGGAATCAGTCAGAATAATCATGTTCTTCAAATTGGAAAGAATTAACAGCAGTAGGGAAAGCCTTAAATTATTTTCTTCCACAGATTCAAGGAGCAGATGTAAGAGTTTTCTCAGACAACACCACAGTGGCCTATGTAAACCGTCAGGGCGGTACACGGTCAGGAAGTCTCATGACCATCGCAGGGGAGATCTTCCAGTTCGCAGAGACTCATCTTGCGTCCCTAACAGCCCTACACATCAGAGGAATAGAGAATACCAAAGCGGACTACCTCAGTCGAAACAGGCTGCGCCAGGGAGAATGGTCCTTAAACAGAACCGTGTTCAGACTAATAACAAGAGCATGGGGAGTGCCTCAGATAGATCTATTTGCCACAAGAGGCAACAGACAGGTAGAAAGATTCGCTTCCCTGAACTCCATGGATCATCCAGACATGCTGGACTCCCTACACCATCCTTGGAACTTCAAACTGGCTTACGCCTTTCCTCCAATGTCTCTAATTCCGCTAGTGATCAGGAAGATCAGGAGGGAACGTGCAAGGGTGATTCTCATTGCACCCTTCTGGCCAAAGAGGCCGTGGTTCTCCTGCCTCCAGAGCATGTGTCTATGCGATCCATGGATTCTTCCATTGGACAGGGAACTACTGTTCCAGGGGCCGTTTTTCCACCCGCAAGTGAAAGGGCTTCACTTGACGGCGTGGAACTTGAGCGGCAGTTACTAAGCTCAAGGGGTTTTTCAGAACAACTAGTAAAAACCCTGCTACTAAGTAGAAAAAGATCTACCACCCTGATATATAGCAGGGTATGGAAAAAATTCTTAGACTTTCATACAATACCATTCACTAAACAGGTTCCGATAACACCTATTCTAGAGTTCCTACAAAAAGGTAGAGAATTAGGATTATCAGTGAGCACCTTAAGAGTCCAGATATCCGCGTTAGGAGCCCTATATGGATATAATATAGCCGCTGATAGATGGGTCTCCAGATTCATTAAGTCTTGTGAACGAAGTAACCCGGTACATATTCCCCGTCTACCTCCGTGGGATTTAAATCTAGTGCTAGAAGCCTTAACCAGCTCCCCATTTGAGCCTCTAGATTCTATACCTCTAAATGTCCTCACATATAAAGTAGCCCTCTTGGTAGCCCTGACCTCAGCCAGACGTGTTAGCGACATCCAGGCCCTATCAGTAGACCCACCATTCTTACTGATATTCCATGATCGAATAGTCCTAAAACCAGACCCCTCATACCTCCCTAAAGTAGCATCCACCTACCACAGGTCACAGGAAATATTTCTCCCTTCCTTTTTTGATTCTCCTGTAACCCCTGAACAACATAAGTTCCACACCTTAGATGTCAGAAGAGCCATCCTGACTTATATAGAAAGGTGTCAGACATGGAGGGAGAGTAGGGCTCTGTTTATCTCCTTTCAGGGCCACAAGAAAGGACATGGGGTCACGAGAGCTACCATATCTCGATGGATCAGAGATGCTATCTGCTTGGCCTATACATCAAAAGGCGAGATTCCTCCAGTGGGTATTAAAGCGCACTCAACACGAGCCATGGCTTCCTCCTGGGCGGAACAAGCGGATGTCCCAATCCATTTAATATGTAAGGCCGCAACTTGGTCTACACCTTCTACCTTTTACAACCATTATAGACTTGATCTATCTTCATCTTCTGATTTGACCTTTGGTAGAGCTGTTCTTAGTACAGTAATCCCACCCGAATAATGACTCTCTGAAAGTTTCTCATGTGGGGTGCTGTCGTGGACTCATTAAAAGAGCATTACCGGTGAGTAATCCGGCTTATCGCCTGAGCCGCAGCGTAAAGACCCGAAGAGGACGTCATGGAATGAAGATGGGAGGCGCCGGAGCGGACCGGAGACACCCATTTGACCGGGCCGCCACTGGGTGAGTATAATCTAATGTCTTTTTCTCCTCTTTCAGGTAACATCGGGGGCTTATCTACAGCATTACAGAATGCTGTAGATAAGCCCCTGATGCTGGTGAGCTTACCTCATTAGCCATTTTGGGGGTGACAGGTTCCCTTTAAGACTCCTGTCTTCTTTTTTGCAAGCTAAACATTCCCAGATCCTGCAACCGTTCCTTATAGGACATACTTTGCAGTCCTCTCACCATCCTTGTAGCTTTTCTCTGAATTTGCTCCAGATTTTCGTTGTCTTTCTATTCCTGGTTTCCACAGTTAGGATACATGCCTATTATAATCCATTGCACTGTTCTCATGTCTGTGTGGGTTTTTTTTTTTTTTGGTTCTTTGGCTGTACTTCAGTACTTGTCTCGCACAAATGTCTATGTATTTTTTTCTATCACACTCGTGGGCACGGTCTTACAGTTGTCACACATAATGTGTATGATAAGTGACAATTGTCTCAATCCCTGGCAGTATAGAGCTGGCACACCATAATCGGGGTTGTTTTGGAGGAGAACGCTTATAGACCTCAATTGCTATTTATTACAACTTAGAAAATGGGTTTTCTGGATCAGTAGATGGGTCCCAGGGAGCTGCTCCATACAGCCTCTCTCCTGCATAGCCTTAATTGACTCAGACATCCTATTTACTCACACCGATGACCTTGCCAGGTTCTGCACCTTCTGCCAA
Organism: Ranitomeya variabilis; assembly: GCF_051348905.1. Taxonomy (NCBI): domain Eukaryota; kingdom Metazoa; phylum Chordata; class Amphibia; order Anura; family Dendrobatidae; genus Ranitomeya; species Ranitomeya variabilis. The sequence continues at coordinate 113,605,126 of NC_135235.1, read as the reverse complement.
GGATGACAGCTGATCGCTAAAGGCTCTAAGCAGTAGGGCACATTGCAACTCTTGTTTAACCCCCCCCCCCCCAAAAAAAAAAAAAACAAACAAAAAACCCTACAATATTTCTCAAGGTTTGGTAACCTGTTCCTTATGAGGACATCACTTTTGATTCACTGTGGAATGTTTATTTAGATTACACTATTCTGCCTGGTATCTGGTGCAAATCTCTGGAGCGTTCATTTTCTGTGAACCTTCATATTGGTGTTGGCTGGTTCCTGCTCACCACGGTGCTTAGAACGTCACTGGACTTACCCAGGGGGGTTCCCATTCCATGTCTCTATACATATTTAGCTCCATAAGTTTTCTTTCCATAGATATGCTGACGCTTCTAGCCGCCATCATGGCTCTCTTGTATGTCACAGCCTTACTTTATCACTGTATACAGCAAGTACATGTGCCCGTATATTGCATATTTAGGATGGAGGCAATTTAACCCCTTCACGACCTTGTCCCTTTCCGTTTTTGCATTCTCGTTTTTCATTCCCCTCCTTCCCAGAGCCATAACTTTATTATTTTTCCATCAATATGGCCATGTGAGGGCTTGTTTTTTGCGGGACAAGTTGCACTTTCAATGACATCATTGGTTTTAGCATGTCGTGTACTAGAAGACGGGAAAAAAAATTTCAAGTGCGGTGAAATTGCAAAAAAAGTGCAATCCCACACTTGTTTTTTGTTTGGCTTTTTTCCTAGGTTCATTAAATGCTAAAACTGACCTGTCATTATGATTCTCCAGATTATTACAAGTTCATAGACACTAAACATGTCTAGGTTACGTTTTATCTAAGTGGTTAAAAAAAAAAAATTGCACAATTTTCCGTTACCCTTAGCGTCTTCATTTTTCATGATCTGGGGTCAGGTGAGGGCTTATTTTTTGCGTGCCGAGCTGACATTTTTAACGATACCACTTTTGTGCAGATACTTTCTTTTGATCGCCCGTTATTACATTTTAATGCAATGTCGCGGCGACCAAAAAAACGTAATTCTGGTGTTTTGAATTTTTGTGTCGCTACGCCGTTTATCGATCAGGTTAATCTTTTTTTTTTTTTTTTTTAAACATTTTTTTTAAAACTTTTGCCATGCTTCAATAGCCTCCATGGGAGGCTAGAAGCTGGCACAACTCGATTGGCTCAGCTACATAGCAGGTGAACCTGTGGTCGGTGCTCACAGCAGGCCGGCATCAGTAACCATAGAGGTCTCAAGGACCTCTATGGTTACCATCCTGATGCATCGCAGACCCCCAATAATGTGACGTGCGGCTGGAAGCGCCGGTTAAATGCCGCTGTCGGCGTTTGACAGCGGCATTTAACTGGTTAATAGCGGCGGGTGAATCGCGATTTCACCCGCCGCTATTGCGGGCACATGTCAGCTGTTCAAAACAGCTGACATGTCCCAGCATTGAGGTGGGCTCAGCGCCGGAGCCCACATTAAAGCAGGGGACCCGACCTCCGCCGTAATAGTACGGCGGAGGTCGGGAAGGGGTTATTGAGGTATCCAGGGAAAAAAATAACTGTAAATAATATATTTAATACCTTCCTATTACCGCTGTATTATCCTACGTGGCTTAATTTACTGGGAGCCACTCCAGTCCATTTCTTGTAAGTTTTTATATATTAAACATTTCAGTATATTTATTCCCTGGCAAAACTCCTGAAAATCTGTCTGATCCAGCCCTTGTTTTATTTACCTGTACACGTCTTTTTAAGCCAAGGTGATAGCATGAATTTAGGGAGGCCCTTACTCTGGTGACTGACTTTGACGAGCTGCCAGGTTTCGGCTTGCGTTTCTTTCACCTTGCATTTAATTCAGGACCCCGGAGCTGCTGGAAATCTGTATTTTGGGCAGTGAGAGCCCCGCAGTAAGTAATAAATCCTGCTAGATAATGTCTAGGCCAGGCATGAAACGATTACATGTGGCTGCAATTGAACTCGCCCATTTGTATCTCCAAATAATTTCGGTAGCGCATTTTCAGTGCTAAGATGACAAAGATCCCGTCATACATACTATGAAGCACACAGGAAAACGAAGCTTAATGCTCGTTAAAGTTCTTGTCTGTCTCGTTCCCTGTAATCTGACGATATCAAAGAAGCAATGAATGTTGTTAACCCTAATCGTTTGATCTGCTCTCCGGTGGTAGTATAGGATCACTAAAGAAGCCTTATAGAACAGGGGGCTTCCTGATTCTTAATCTCTTTGTAAGATTTACTTCTATAAATAGACTTGCGTCTTGACCTTTCACAGATGTATAATCCTCAGGCCCATAGAGAAGCCTCCTTCACTGCAAAGTTTAACTCCAAAGACTTATTTTATTTTACTTATTAGCATTGGTGTGAATATGAGAAATATACTTTTATTAGCTTATTTATGCATCCTTCTCTCCTTTTCTATGTGTGTCTGTTTGCATTGAATGAACCATGCAGCAAAAAAGAAAAGTATAAGGGACTCTCTTGGTCTTGTCCAATCTGCTCCCTTTTTGGTACTTGGACAGGGGAATTCTTGTATTCTGTTGCATTATAGTGTATAAGGAACAGATGAAAGAAGCTTCCAATGAAGCATAAACTGTCTATTTACATTGTGTTTGGGAGAGAAGAAGCTTAACTACTCTTTAAAGGGAATCTGTCCCCCTTCAGGACTTATTTGATCTATTAATATGGGCATACAGGTAATAAAAATATTATACTAGTCCTACCTGTATGCCTCCTATGAACAGTTTTATTGTTGAGAAACGTTATATTCTGTCTTTATGCTAATGATTTTTTTCCAGGCTCCTGGGCGTGCGGTGCTGTAAGAAATCCCTGCCACCTGTCTTCATTTTAATACTACTCCCCTGCCATGCATGTCAGCTCTGGCCCCGAAATCCTGCGCCCTGCACTCCCTCAAAAATCCATTTATTTTTTTTCTTTCCTTCTATGGGCTCTGCATTCAGGGATCTTCTGTACAGGTGAGTCACTGTGACCTCCGGCGTGTGCGCCAATAAGGTGCTCTCCCCACTTCCTCCAGGCATGATCATCGCTAGGAACCATGTGTCCATAGGGATGACTGTACAGGGAGGAAGTGGGGCGAGCACCTTTATCAGCACGCACACTGGAGGTCACTGGAGCGGAAGTCTCCTTCATAGAAGATCCTCGAAAGCGGTGCCCGTAGAGGGGACGAAAAGGTACATATTGTGGAGGGGGGTGCAGGATTCCGGGGCCGTAACTGAGGTGCATGAGTGGGGGGATAGTATTATAATGAAGACCGCAGGGATTTCTTCCAGGCACCACATGCTCCAAAGCCTGGAAGAAATCCTTAACATAAAGACAGAATATAACATTTCTCCACAACAAGACCATTAATATGAGGCATTCAATAGGACTAGTGTAACATTTATATTACCTATATGGTCATATATGTTTCGGGCGCGGGGGGCAGACAGATTTCCCTTTTAAATGGAACCTACTGCCAGGTATGACTGAGACACATGGAGATGGACTGTGACTAACTGGAAGTTGTGAAGGACTTCAAGTTGCTCAGATCAATGATGACTCAAGATGCAGTGATGATGCCAGAAATAAATAGAATAGCTATGGGCAATTCAACAATGAAGGCAAGGTCTTCAAGTAGAGGAACATTTCTCTGGTGATGAAGACATTGCTCATATATAGTCTGGTCTTTTCTGTAGTAACATGGTGGCAAAACCTGGACGTTAAAGAAACAAGACAGAAGATTAATCGCCTTCGAAATGTGGTGCTGTAGAAGGATGTTATGAATACTATGGATGGCGAGCAGAGCAAACAAATCAAACCAAACATGTCACTCAAAGCAAGGATCACCAAGCTCTGACTTGCTTGCTTTGATCTCTTCATATGATGTGTCCAATAACTGGAGAAGGACATCGTAGTTGGAAGAATAGAAGGACCAAGGCGACGAGTAAGACCAGCAGCCTGATGGCTTGATACAATCAAGATAAGGACTGAGAGGTCCACCTGGGTCTTATCTAGGCTGGCACAAGATTGATCTTCTTACAGATCATTCATCAAGTTACCATGGCTCGAGATTCAGCTAAAGGCTATTAAAAATGTAACCGGTCATGTTGAATACTGTCTGATCTGCAGGTATGAGTCCAGTAGGTGGTCCTACTCGGAGATTGACAGTCTACCCTGTCTGATTGTGTCAAACAAATTTGCCAGTTGCATTCTAGATGTGAAGAAGATGCACAAAACAGTGCAACAGGTCCCAAAAGGGAACAACCAACTCCAATAGAAACTTGAATCTAGGAGGATACAGAGTAGGTAGGTTATAAGTATTTTTATTGTATAAATAGAAGTAGAAAAAGTGGATAAAGTGCATCAAAGACAGACAAGCAAGAGAGCGCTCACTCTCTCGTTGTTGCGTTCAACTGTATCGGCATCTAGCCAATGCAATTGAATTTGCGATGACTGGCTGGGGCTGGCACTGGGCCCTGTGGCAGTGCAGGGAGACTTCGAGTGTATGGAAGCCATCAGTACTTGACCCAGAAGTAGTAGCGTAGCTCGGGTGGGCCCCTCAGAGTGCAGGGCCCAGGGCAAATGCCCCCTGGTAGCTACACTATTGCCTCTGCAGCAAGTACTAATGGCTTCAGTATTTTCTTTATCACTTGAAAAGCTGCTTTTTAACTTCAAGCAGTATATTTATCGGTGATTGCCCCAGAGGTAGAGTTTGAGACTTGCTGTGCCCCTACCCAAATGATGATTACAGCTGCTGGATGTACCATAATTATGCCGGTTATAGTGGGCACTGCATGTGAAATGTATCTACTGAATATAGAAAGAGCAAGACTAATATTATCAGCATCCAGTGGTATATGCCATTCCTAAAGACCAATGGATTATTACAGTGCGGTAACTCATAAGTGACAAGCACCACTTTTTTTTTTTTAATTGTAGGTGGTCTGCACAGTTTGCAATGTAGTTGACTTGCCATGTTTCTGGCAACCTACGCAAGCGCTCCCCTCCACCCTGCTGCTACCCGTAATGTGCTGCTCCATATGCCACTATTAAAGCACCGTCTGTGATACTGCACTCCAAAAAGAATGGCATTAACCTAAAAAGCGCCAGACAGCTGGCATTGCTGAAGGCAATAATGCCAGCTGTGTAATAGACAAGGTTACTGTCTGGGGCACAGTGTACAGCATTAACAGATCTGTGTTTTGCACAGTAAAGGCCCCGTCTCACTAAGCGATTTACCAACGATCACGACCAGCGATATGACCTGGCCGTGATCGTTGGTAAGTCGTTGTGTGGTCGCTGGGGAGCTGTCACACAGACAGCTCTCTCCAGCGACCAACGATCAGGGGAACGACTTCGGCATCGTTGAAACTGTCTTCAACGATGCCGAAGTCCCCCTGCAGCACCCGGGTAACCAGGGTAAACATCGGGTTACTAAGCGCAGGGCCGCGCTTAGTAACCCGATGTTTACCCTGGTTACCAAAAAAAACAAACACTACATACTCGCCTTCTGATGTCCGTCAGGTCCCTTGCCGTCTGCTTCCTGCTCTGACTGAGCCGCCGTACACTGAGAGCAGAGCGCAGCGGTGACGTCACTGCTGTGCTCTCACTTCTCACTGTACGGCCGGCAGTCAGTGAGAGCAGGAAGCGGACGGCAAGGGACCTGATGGACATCAGATGGTGACTATGTACTGTTTTTTTTTTTTTTACATTTACGCTGGTAACCACGGTAAACATCGGGTTACTAAGTGCGGCCCTGCGCTTAGTAACCCGATGTTTACCCTGGTTACCAGTGAAGACATCGCTGGATCGGTGTCACACACACCGATTCAGCGATGTCAGCGGGGCCTCAACGACCAAAAAAAAGGTCCAGGCCATTCCGACACGACCAGCGATCTCGCAGCAGGGGCCTGGTCGCTGGTACGTGTCACACATAGCGAGATCGCTATGGAGGTCGCTGTTGCGTCACAAAACTTGTGACTCAGCAGCGATCTCGCTAGCGATCTCGCTATGTGAGACGGGGCCTTTATAGTCTACTTATGTCATTAGTGCTCCTCTTAGTGTCCTATAGCTTCGAAACAGTAAAATGCCCCCTTTTTTACAGGGTTAGTTTCATCGCTGTGGAGTATGTATCCATTTTGGTGGAGTTCGATTCGGTATAAAATGCACAGACTCCGACTCCTAAAATATATAATAAATGGGGTACAGTAGTTCAATGCAAAATTTGCTGAACATATTTTGGAAAGTTATGAAATGTCCTAAAAACGTCTGTTCTGTTCAAGGCCGTGGAATCGGTAAGCCAAACCACGGAGTCCGACTCCCACAGCACTGGTCACTACTGAGCATGTGCATGAAGTGCAGCACAGATTCATCTCAACTAAAAGCCGAGATCCTTAGATCAGGAACAGAACAGACATTTATAGGACATTTCATCACTTTCCCAAATTATGAAAACATTTACAGCACATCCTGCATTGTACTACTGTAGCCAATTTTTTATATTTTGAAGTCTTATTTGGTCCATTTTAGACCGACTCTAACTCTGACTCCCCAGCACTGATTCTGTTCCTGATCTAAGGATCTCTGCTTTTAGTGGAGATGAATCTGAGCTGCACTCTATGCACATGCTCAGTAGTGACCAGTGCTGGGGAGTCCTGAGTCAGGAAAATTGATTCGGAGGTTTGGCTTACAAACTCCACAGCCCAGCTTTGATGGCTGAGATGAGAAGAACTGATTCTAGTTTCTTGGCACTGAACACTGTTTCCAAAACTCCCATTGATTCTGTGCCAGTTGCAGACTGCTTAGTACAGCATTGCTCAAATGCTTTTCTCAGGTGGCTGGGAACTAGAAGGTGGTGCTAACATTTCAGCTATGAAAGGCAGAGGTGGAGATAAGGAATATTTCTTGTTAAAGAGTGAAGTGCTTCCAAGTACGTCTTTAAAAGTAGCAACACATCAGGGAAAATAAAACCCTGAGCCCTTAAACCGTTCAGCAGCCAAGTGCAGGCGGAGAGATGCGGTAGAAGAAAGATGAGGTCTTGTGCATGGTCTTATTTTCTTGTAGACCTGCTGTCAATAAGATGCATGCCCCTCCTTTCTGGGCATAGGTTCTCTTTAAGCGCTAATACTAAGTGGGCGCTGCTCATATGGTAGTACTGCAGAGCAACCTAAAAACATGCCCTGGAGGATCCTGTCAGCACAGTCCCCTTGGTAAAGGCCAAACAAATTCTCACTAAATAAGCACACTGAATGTACTGGTGTGTGCCCTGTCCCCAAACCACTGCGAAGTGAGATTCTGATATATGCGCTGACCAGCACACTCTGACTCCATCTCCATGTTTGCTGTCACACACAGTTTTCGGCTGTGTACGCCTTTTGTGTTCACCTCCAGCCACAAAGATGGTGCACGACAGAGGACACTTCTTATGGCGGCTTGAACCGAAGCCCTGACGTACAAACAAAGTAAGATACAACGTGATGTGAACATCACCTTAAAACATCCGCAATCTGCCGCTGACATCCACGTTGCATTCTGACAATGTCGCTATCAACCCCAAAATGGGATCAATAAAGTCAGCCTGCCAAGCAAAGTTCTCCCACGGCTTCATCAACTTAAAAATCAAAACTTTACAGGTCTCTGAAAATGGCGAAACAACATTTTAGTTATATTTTTTTTTCACCACTTCAAGATTAAAAAAAAAAAAAAAAGAGAAAAAAAAAGTTGACTGTTGGAAACAGGGGCAGAAAAAAGAAAACAAAGTGATCAGTCAGAGGAAAAGAAACTGGGTTGTAACAGTATAAGTAGCTTATTGTACTGTGTTTGGCATAAACAACTGAATTTGGGGGAGTGGGGTATGTATTAGTTTGAAACTTTTTAATAAACATTTTGGCTAATATACTGTGTAGATATTAATATATAAATTTTTTTTTTTCTTAGGCTACTTTCACTTTAGCGTCATGCAATGCGACATTGCAGCGCACTGACACATAATGTGGAAGCGCCGCACAACGGGGGCAGCGGATGCTGTTTTCCACGCATCCGCTGCCCCACTGTGAGGTGCGGGGAGGAGGTGACGGAGTTCCGGCAGCGCATGCGTGGTTGGAAATGCTGGTCACGACGCACCAAAAAACGTTACATGCAACGTTTTTTGGTGGCGATGGTCCGACGCAACCATCGCCTGACGGTTGCGAAGTGTGGCAATGCGTCACACTGCGTTGCTAATGCAAGTCAATGGAGAAAAAAACGCATCCTGTAAGCACTTTTGCAGGATGCGTTTTTTCTTCAAAACAACGCATTGCGACGCCGTGCACAACGCTAGTGTGAAAGTAGCCTTAGTCACATGTATACACAAATGTAGCAAACTCCTTTTGAAAATGGTAAATATTGACAGCACAGACATATTGTATAAACCATTCTCTCCTCTCCAGTTTGTATGTTCTCCCTGTGTTTGTGTGGGTTTCCTCTGGGTTCTCCAGTTTCCTCCCACATTCCAAAGACCATACTGATAGGGAATTTAGATGATAATGCGTGAAAACTGTAAAGCGCTGCGGAATGTTAGCGCTATATAAAAATAAAGGTTATTCTAATAAAGACTATAAGTAGGCCATGTTACATCTACTTGCAGTTGCTATGTTTTCTTTAGTAGTCTTCATAAGTAGCTTAAGGTGCTAGAAAATATGTAATGAATTATGTAATTAATGTCACCCCCCCCCCCCCCCTCCCAGTCTAAATTTGCACACATGTATACATAAAAGATCATCCAGGTTCAATCCAGAAAAAAATGGCAATCTTCATCTGTAGGGCATATGTTGTAATATATCAGTTAAAATTTACCAAAAAAAAAATACAATTCCCTATGTTACAGAAATACAATGTATCTGGCATTGACTACCATACTATTGATGTGTATGGGATTTTTTTTTTTTCCTTCTTACCCCTTTTTCTCATTGAAAAAAGCACATCTTAAGAGCCCTATTGACTAACACGTGTGTGTGTGTGTGTGTGTGTGTGTGTGTGTGTGTGTGTGTGTTAAGAAAAATAGTAAACTTCGGTACTCAAAAAGTACAGTCTTTGAATTTTTATTATAATGGTAAATCAGGCAGAAATTAGGTAAATAAAATCCAAGTGAATGCAGACCTAGTAGATTTGCGCTTTGGTACTGTGTAGTGTGCACCTGCAATGCTGCACCGCGGCAGAACACAGCTTACAGGAAGCAGGCAGCGCCGTTGGCAGAGATAGCAACATTATAAAAGCATACATGTGTTGGTATTGGATCATGAACCGAATTTAAAACCCAAATTGTGTGAGGGGGAAAAAAAATGTATTAAGCCCAGAAAATATATTAAAATAAGGTGCAGGTGAACACAAATAACCAGGGAAGAAAAGGGATGCAAAACAAACTGAGAATAGGGAATGGAGTAGTATTAGAGGAAAATTATTTACAATATCTGCAGAGAGAAACTGTAAAAGTGCCTATGTGCTGCGCTGCGAAGAGACCAAAAAACGGATGATTAATATAGTTTTAAATGATTTTGGACCCAAATATAGTAGCAGGTTACATACAGAGAAAGTATGGTAAAAGTAGGACTATATAAAGTGCCAGTGCATATAGTATCACTCCGCATCAAATAGAGACCTTATGGTGTGTAGCAAAAAGGTAGAAAGTGGAGAAGTGAGGCGTTGTCCCCATGGATGCGTCCACCCCAACGCGCGTTTCTGCATCAGCCTTCGTCAGGGGGGTGAATATGTTGGTATTGGTTAGTCAGAAGATGGTGTATAGGTTAAAAGGAGAGTAAACTAATAAATAGAGGGGATATGAAGGGGGGGGAAGGAAAATTTGGAGGGAGAAAAGGGTGGGATCAGAAGGAGGCAGGGGAAAAATTGTATGCCTGTTAGTGTCTACTGTGGAATCTAAAAGAGGAAAGAAACAAAGTCAATGTATAATGTGATAAATGCCCATTAACAACCACGCTTGCATGACAAGAGAGATGAGCTATGAGCATGTACAGGTGTGTGTTGTGTTTTTTTTTTTTTTTTTTTGTTTTTTTGTTTTTTTGTTATTTGTCAAGTTGATGGAAGAAGTCCAAAAAAATGGTAAAGGATTTCAATGCAAACATAGTGGAGGGCTAAAGATAACATAACATTGTTTACTGCTCGATTATTGTTAGCTTTGGGTTTGTCTTCAGTCTTTTTTTTTTATTTTTTTTTATTTTAGTTCACGGTGTAACTATTTTTGTATCCTTTTATTTTACAGGTAATTTATTATAACACATTCGCTAATACCCAGTATTTTTGTTGTTTTATAGAAGACTGCAAGGGACATTACATCTCTCCATTCCATGATATCCCTCTGTATGCAGATGAGAAAAATGTAAGTCTATGACCCCACAGACGGCCATATGGATTGTGTGTATGCGGTTGTTAGGAGTGTCGGGATGGCTCACAATAACTTCTTAATTGGATGAGTGTTTTCTTTTGATCTTCCTGGTCTAAATCCTTAAGCACCAGATAAACAGAAGTCTTACAAGATTTTCATTTCTTTTGCTTAACACGCCTCATTAAATGAGAATGTGTTTACTTTGTAGCTTTGTGTATTACTCAATAATTATTCTATAAATTGTTTGTTTAGCAATTATTTGCATATATTTAAGTATCTATCTTAATATCCAGATTTTGTAATTATGGGAATTGCAAATAGTATTACAATTGTCATGTGTTTAATTTTTTTTTTTTTTTTGTGTGTGTTGGCTCAGAAAAGTCATAAATTAATATGTATCAGTCTCTATAAAAGCCAATAAATGGTAGAAAATTACATCATGCAGGTGTTTCATATAATCTTGCTTTTTTTTTTTTTTTTTTTTCCCTTTTCTTTTTCAGTTCTCTGTTCACTGTAAGGAATTCGGGTCATAGGTTCCTCTAATGTTACCACAGCTGTTGTGCAGGGTTCTTGCGTTCTCCCTTTTTGTATGTTAGTAATCCCAAACACCCTCTTTTTAAGGGAACCTGTCATGTAAAATGACACTGTTAACCTGTAGATATGGGGTCATTAGCGTTCTGGTGCCATGTACAATGAGAGCCCCTCTGCTGGGAGGAAATCTTTATCACCACCTGCAGCGTTTGTCTTCCAGTCATAGGGGTGGCACTGGCGCGGCTGGATGTTGAGTATAAATTATTATAGAGCTGGTCTAGAAAGATTGAAATTTATGGCCTGCTTCATTAAGATGAGGTGAATTGCCAAAGTGTATTTTGCATAGAAAATATAGAATTTTTACATAGTTTCTCTATCAGACTTTTTAAAGTCCAGAACAAAAAAAAAATGTAAAAAAAGCTGAGGAGAAAAAAACACTAATGCAGCCCTCAGTGAATTCTTCCATCTTGATTTAATATCAACTCGATGTGTCATAAATGTGAGATAAAGAACAGGAGATCCCCCTCAACATGTTTGGGGTAACAAAAATCACATGAGCCACCTTTTTTAAAAGTAAAATATAAAATGCTTTTAAGGTATAGGTCCAACAAGCCCACAAATAACAACATTTTCTGTTCTGACGTTTGGCCAAGGCGGTGTTGTAGAGAACTTGGGCCTCCAGAGCTGCACAACGCTGCATTTGACAGGAATTAAGCACGATCTTTAGGCCCATGAGCAAAGCAAACATATCTTACAATCAAAGTAAGATATTACGAAAAAATAAATCACATTTTAAATGCCTTGGAAACCCATAAAGTCGGTTTAAGTCAGCTGTTCCGTTTAATCGCAGCCACTTGCTTCTGCGCAGGGAATGAAGAAAGATTGCTATCTATCACTGACCATAAATCAAATAAGGCATCAGGTGACAGGTTGCTTTTTCCACGATAGCAAACCTGGACTTTGATTTGTCAACTTGTAAAGTCATGAGATGGGGATGAGACTGGGTGTACTGTCATGTCTGTGTAAGAGAAAACCTGCACTGTGTTTATTTCCTGAAGCCTTATGAAATTCCTCTATTTTTTAATATATTTTTCAAAGACTGAAATATCGGCTTTCTGCACATCTTGTGGTCCTGAATTACAAAAGACATTGGAAATTGAAAGTGATGTTGGTGCGGTCAGGCTGCACGTCACATTAATGTCATGTGAGGGCTGGCAATCAGCAGAACGCTGTCCGACGGAGCTGTGAAGGCTGCAGACCATGGACGGTCACTGATGGACTGCAGCGCTCACATGGCATAATAATGTGAGTGGTGGCATACCCCGTGACACCATCACTAGAATGTCATCTGTTATGGAGGAAAGTTAGAAGAAGGCAGTTCCTGAACCCACCTGCTACAGAGCTCGACACATGGAGCTGGTCATTCTGTTTGCAGACGTGACTGTTCCATAAATTCTATGGCCGTGTGTTTTGTCTATGGACCATGTGCAATGCTGTAATCCAGATTATTGGGTGAAGTAATCTACTGTTCTGAATACTCCAGCATATGATGGGTCATGGTGGATTAGTGTTAAGGTCAGATAATGTTAGTGGTAGCTTGTTATAAGAACAGAACATGAGGCCCTCACAAATGGTATCCATGTTCTACACTTTGTTATCTTATCCTTGCCTTTTTAGAATGTAAAATCAGCAATGTGCAGCTGTTAAAAACTAGAGATTCTCCTAATTCATGGTTTAATTAAAGCATTTCTAATCACTCAATATGTCACATTGATCTCGGTAGATTCCAATCAGAATTGTATTACTGCCAAGAGGAAACTCATGACCTTGAGCACAAAACCAGTTTAGCTCAATCTTGTCCCTGTTGGTGTGCCACTAATTGCCATTCCTCATTGTTAGATGGCAGATTTTTTTCCAGCGATATAAATTCTAGATTGCGCTGGGTTTTGCTGATTTGAAAAGTATTTGTATGGTTAAAGGGGACTCTGCACAAAATGACTGTTGAATCCAAGTCCCGCCGCTCGGTGCATCATGGCGCAGCCAATTATTTAAATACATCTTCCCACCTGCTTGTTTTCCCTTTCACCATCCTTCTTTGGCCCTTAAGAACAGTGGGGTGGAGATAAAAGGGGGGAAATAAGCAGGTGGGAAGGTGTATTTAAATGACTGGCACCACATTCGTGCACTGAGTGGCGGTACTTAGTTTGAACAGTCATTCTGTGCTCAGAGCTAGGAGCGCCTTTACCGCCTGGCCGGTGGGTCTGCTGATATGGGCTTAGTCTGCAGGTTAATGGCTCATGACAAGTTATGGCGTCAACACAGAGCAGAAAAGGTCCCGGCACGCACATGTGGCTAATTACTACTTTTAATGGAAAGCCACAGCAGACATTTCATCCCATCCCAGGCTTTTGTTAATTGTGGATTAACGTATGCAGCAGAAACATGGAAAAATCCAAGAACATTACATCAATCTCATTTACATAGAGAAAAAAAGACTCAAATATAATATGAACCATGAACTTATAAAGTCATATATCCAAGAAAAATAAACAATCAAAAATATAACCTTTAGAATAATCAAAATCAACATCCAAGATTAACTAATACATTCTTTTCAATGGAACTCTATGTATGCAAAGTGGATCAATGTCCTCATCAATGGGGAAAAAGTTATTTCATTCATTATTTAACTCTTATTCATTCAATTTCTCATAAATACTTCAATAATGACTATAATGTTATATGGATATTTAATTGTACAAAAATTGGCTGAATACATTTCTGTAAATATCATCACTATATTAATCAATCATTTTTATCCTAGCAAGGAATAAATATCCACTCACATGTTATAGAATTCCATAAAGCGAAAATATGTCCAATAAGTCAGCGCACCTGGGACGTCTAGAATAAAGGGGAGTGAGTAATATTCATTATATAATGCAGTTAATCTCGGTCTTTATTGAGACCATTAGGGGACAGAGTATTAAGGGTATAGATCCAATATGCCTCTCTATGAAGGAGCTTTTTAATATTGCCGCCCCTCCTGGGAAGAGAAACCTGTTCTGATATCTGATATTTAAGTTGTGCAATGGAGTGTCATTTTTCTTTAAAATGAAATGGGAGAGGTAATGAAATTTCCTGACATCTTATAGTTGATTTGTTTATTAATTCACATACAGACTTGATGAGTATGGTATTTTCTCAGATATATATCAATCCACATGGGCATGTAATTGACTAAATTACATTAGTAGATGTACATGTAAAAAATCCATTAATTTTAAATTGTCTTCCAGTACGTGGATGAGTAAAATATTCCCCCTTAATTACGCTGTTGTATTGTGCACAGCTCAAACATGGATAAGTCCCATCGTTCTAGTAGACAAAAACATTGTGTAAGGCTGTGGCCTCTGATACAGCTAGGGGGCGCTGTTTGTTCTCCCCAGAATGTGCATGCAGACGGATGAAGTCCATAGGTGTGCATGAGTCATGGATTTCCGGTCCAGGTTTTCCATGTGGCTGAAGGACACAGGTTTGTGTGTGTTTAAAAACCCTGCAGTAAGGGGTATGGGTGTAACATGCTGTCAGGGGTCGTGTCAGGTGTGCGAGGTGCACGTCCGTGTCAGTTTGGTGTGTGCTGGTCTGCAGAGTGCATGGAGGCACAGGCCAGCAGAGCCAGCACCCAGGGCAGCTGAATAGCCTGGCACCTGCAGCGTACACAGAGATGCAAGTCGTCCATGGTACTGGTCTCGGATGTGGACAGACATGTGCCCGGAGGTTGATGTCCTGTGCCCAAAGGAGTCGGATGTGGACAGTCCGGTGCACGGAGGTGGATGTCCTGTGCCCGAAAGAGGACTAGCATGTGCAACGATTGCAAACAGGTGTATATGGTGCCCGGCTGCTGTCCGGAGGATATCCTGAACTGTGTACGACTGTGTGAGTAAAGAGTGTGTAAAGAGACTGTGATACAGCGATGCAGGACACCCACGAGAACTAGTCAGAGGGCTGGCGTGTGTAGTGTCTGCAACATATGAGGCTGTGTGTATGGAGACGTATAGAGACTGTGAGATGGCGTGCGGTCGCCCAGGGAAACTGGACAAGGGAAGTCTGGCCTGTTTAGGGACCGCAAATCTAAAGCCATGTGATATGTATTGCTTTGAACCGGTGTAAACTGGTCACTGTTAATATCCACTGAAGTTATATGCATTTATGTGAATTGGACTTTAATGCTGTGAAGAAACACATTAAAAGAGACTTTTGTGTTTGAATTTGTGGGTCACTGCTTCTTTACTGCGTACGATGCTACTGCAGCCTTACAATTGCCAAGACTTCAAAGATCTGCACGTACCACTTTATTCGTAATATTAGGGCATTTTTTTTTGAAAATTTTAAAGGTGAAGTTGTAAAATCTGCAATATCAGGATATGCCAGTGTGTCCTTATTTGGTCTATCTTTATAGTCACTGGATGAGAATCTCTCATAAAAGGTATGCAATCTATTTTCAAAAGAAGAATTATTCTAAACGATTGTGCTAGTTACCGCTTCATTTAAAAGGTGTGATGGATAACCTTTGGAGTGACCATTCTCCAGCACCTCTGCAAGGCTGTTAACATTTTGCAGGTTCTGACGCTATCGAATTCTTGAAATGTGACCTAGGGATTGTTTGTTTGTTTTTGTTTTTTGTTTGTTTTTTTTTAAAGGGGTGTTGCACGATTAAAGTGCGACACTGTTTTTTATATATTTCTTTAAAAAAAAATAGAATAAGACCTACCGGTAATTCGGTTTCTGGGAACCTTCCACGACTGCATAGGTTGTCTCCACGCCCTAATGGGGGACAGGAAGCACAAGAGGTTAAAAGCCCCTCCCGCCTCCTACTCGCCATTGACTTATAACTAACACTTTGGCACCGGTTACCTCTAAATTCTTAGAAATTGTCCAAGAAGCACAGAGAGGGAATTAGTGCTGTCATGGAAGGTTCCCCAGAAACCGAATTACTGGTAGATCGAATTCTATTTTCTCTAGTCACCTTCCACGGCAGCATAGGAGGAATACCAACCAATTCTGCAATAGGGGGGGGACAACGGCCTGGAGTACTTTCTGGCCAAAGACTAGATCCCTATTGGACAATAAGTCCAACCTATTGTGTCTGGTAAAGGTATGGAGTGAAGACCATGTTGCTGCCTTGCGGATCTGCTCGGTGGATGCACCTGCTCTCTCAGCCCAGGAGACTGAGGTAGCCCTCATAGAATGAGCCTTTATTCCAGCTGGGGGAGTCATGTTCTGGGCCAGATATGATTCAGATATAGCCCTCTTGATCCAATTCGCGATGGTACTTTTCACAACTTTCCTCCCTCTATTTCAACTCGACAGATGTATAAATAAATTTTGGTCACCTCTCCAGGGTCTGGTTTGTTCTAAGTAATATAAGATTGTACGCTGAACATCGAGAGTATGGAACTCCTCCTCTTTTGGATTTGCTTGGTTTTGGACAAAAGGAGGGGAGGATGATGTCCTGTGACCGGTGGAAATCAGACACTGCTTTAGGGAGGACAGATCAAGACAGAGAATTAGAGTTGACTCTAATTATTATGTAAGATTCTCCTATGGATAAAGCTTGTAACTCTCCTACACGTCTTGCTGTGATGGCAACAAGAAAGGCTGCTTTGTATGAGAGAAGTTGGAGTACAGGAAGACAGAGGCTCAAACGGTGGAAGTGTGAGACCCCTGTGGACCAAATTTAGATCCCAAGAAGAGGATGACAGACTTTCCTGGGATGCAGTCTAAGGGCCGATATCATGAATCTCTTAATCCAACGGTGGTTGGGTAAGTCTTTATCAAATGCAGAGACCTGAACCTTCAGAGTACTGGGTTTAAGGCCTAACTCTAGCCTTTTCTGTAGAAAGTCCAATATTTCTGAAATATTTGGGTGGAAGGGATCAGGTAGACTAGGGAGACACCAGGATGAGAACTTCTTCCACACTTTATTATAAATGGCATTGGTGACTGGTTTCCTGGATCTCTGCAAAGTAGTAATTACTGTGTGCGAAAGCCCTCTAGCATGCAACACCTGGGCTCCAATAACCAGGCAGCCAGATTAAGTCTTTGAGGATTCGGATGACAGAGAGGGCTCTGCAACAGAAGGTCAGAGTCTAACGGTAGATGAACTGGTCTGTCTATCTGGAGCTCGATGATGAGATTGAACCAGCTCCTTCTTGGCCACACCGGAGCTACCAAGATGGTTAGCACTTGATCCTTCTGGATCTTCTGAAGAGTTTTTGCTGTTATTGGAATTGGAGGAAATGCGTATGCCAACCTGAAGTTCCACTTCTGAGCAAAGGCATCCACCCCCTTGGACTTGTCCCTGGGGTTTAGGGAGAAATAGGCTTTGACCTGAGCATTTTTGCTTGAAGCGAGCAAATCGATTTCTGGTAGGCCCCACCGGTCTACCAGCATCATACAAATTCCCTTGTTCAGGCTCCATTCCCCCACCTGTATGTACTGGCGGCTCAGGAAATCCGCCTGACGATTGGAAGACCCAATATAGATGGACGGCTGATAGGGAGAGAAGATGCTTTTTGGCCCAATAAAATATTCGACTTGAAATGGCCTTTAGACTGTCGAACCTCGTGCTCCCCTGATGTTTGAGGTGGGCTATTGTAGTCATGTTGTCCAAATATACTCTGACGTGGCGGCCAGAGATCAGACTTTTCGCTGTCAGAGCTTCCTCCACCGCCTTCAGCTCCCTGATGTTGGAGGACCTGGCACTTATCTTCTGACTGCAGCGCCCCTGGAATGGAGTCTGGGATACTATGCCCCCCATCCTCTCTTGCTGGCACCGGATGTTATCATAACCAGAGGAGATTGAGACCAGCTTACCCCTCTGTGAAGGTTTTCGGGTTCAACCACCAGGCCAGGGAGGCCCTTACACGCCCTGGAGTTTGCACCCTTTTGTTCAATGAGCTGGGATTCCCGTTCCAGTTCTCGAGAACATGGGTTTGAAGAATTCTGGAGTGGGCCTGAGCCCAGGACATGGATTGGATACATGGAGTCATAGAGCCTAGGACAGACATGGCTGCCCGAAGGGTAGGGAATTTTTGTTTTCTGAACTGAGACCTTTGCCATCACCGCCAGATGATGATCCTCTGGTAGAGAGGACATCTCTTTCCCAGTCTAGAAGGACACCCAGAAATTGTCTCGTTTTGGAGGGCTGGAGCTGAGATTTCTTTAGGTTTGGGAGCCACCGCAGAGACTGCAAAATGTCCAGAGATTTTGCCACCTGACCCCTGAGAATCTGAGTGGAGGGGCCTATGACTAGCAGATCGTCCAGGTAGCGCACAATGCAGATGCCCTGTCCTCGGTTATGACACTGCTTCTGCCATTATCCAAGAGAAGACCCTTGGCCCCGAGGAGATGCCGAATGGGAGCACATTGAACTGATCGTGCCTCACTTGCTGGTTCTGCTGCACTGCGAACCTCAAATACTTACTGTGTCAAGGATGGAATGACACATGAAAGTAAGAATCCTTCAGGTCGTAAGGTCCTCATTTGTTCATGGCAACTATCAGGGGAATAGCTTATTTTACCAATTCCATCTTGAATCTGCAATCGGAAACATGCTGATTGAGATTCTTAACATTTATGAAGTGTGCCTCTCCTGAAGGTTGTTTTTGTGTTTTTGTTTTTTTTACCAAGAAGAGTCGGGAATAGTGGTCTCTTCCTCACTGCTGGTACAGTGGAGATTGCTTTTGATCTTAGAAGATCCTGAATCCCTAATAAGAGTAATGTCTGGGCACCGTTGGATGGTAGGGAGGTGACTCTCAGACCCCGAGGAGGGGAGGACTCGAACTCTAGAAGGAGGCTCTCCTCCTTTATGACATTGAGGACCCAAAGGCAATTGGAGATCACCTGCCAATGATGGGAAAAAGTTTGTCTCCCCCCCACTGGGTCTGAGTCATTGTTTATCCTGTTATTCTTGGTTAACAAGAATGTTCTTGCCCCTTCCCTTAGCATAACTCCATCTCCCAGTTTTCCCTTTGTCTGGGAAAAAGCGCTTCCTGGGGGGGGGGGGTGTTTGCTCAGGAAGAGCCTTCTTCCTATCTGTGGCCTTTTCTAGAATTTCATCGAGAGCTGGCCCGAAGACCTATTTGTCTTTTAAAGGGGATGGAGCATAATTTGATTTTAGAAGTGACATGCCCACTCCACATCTTTAGCCAGAGGGCTCTTCTGGTGGAGTTGGACTGAACCAGGGACCTGGCAGCGATGCGAATCGATTCCATAGAAGCATCGGCCAGGAAGGCAGTCACACGTTGAAGAATAGGTTTGAGAGTCCAATAACTCCCCTCTTGAGGTACCCTGAGATGTGATTTTTTTTTTTTTTTTTTTCCAACTCCTCCAGCCATCTGAAGAGGGATCTGGCAACCTAAGTAGAAGCTATGTTGGACTTTAGGGCAGAGGTGTAGGTTTCCCAGGACTTTTTCAGCAGACTCTCTATCTTTCTATCCATTGGATCCTTATGTTGTGAAGAATCCTCAAAGGGGAGTGCCGTCTTTCTAGCCACTCTCGCCACCTGTACATCCACCTTAGGGACATCCCATATAGGTGAGTTACCCTCCAAAGGAAATCTAAGCTTGAACTCTGAGGGGGTGCTCAGGGATTTTTTTTCTGGAAGCTCCCATTCCTGGGAGATCATATCCAGGATGTTTTTATGCACCGGAAAGCCAATCTGTGTGCCTGTATTTAATCCCCCATACATTTGATCCTGAATAGACTGGAGGACCGACTCCACCTCTAACTCATAGTGCTAAGCATCTCGCTCACCAACTCCTCTATATACGGAGGAGAATAGATATTGCCTAGCCTCCGACTTGGGGGCTGTAGAATCCTCCCATTTCCCCGAAGATGAATTATAAGAGTGCTCAGACTCTGAATCGGAATCCTCTCTGGATCTTTTGTCTTTTTAGAGGGGGATGGTCCCAGAAAAGGTGGTGGAGAGGAAGGGGTATTGTGAGCACTGACTGTATCTGTGCCCCCTGCACCTCAGCATCAAGGCTGGCTGCCACTTTGTGCAGGGGGCATGGTTCGTCATTGCTCACAATAGAGCGGTGACTGATAAAACACCGACTCCACTGCTGTGACTGAATGTTGAACACCGGTGAGCGGAATAAAGTTAACTTCCTCCCGGCAGCATGGCTCTCGGTGCTGGCGCCGCACAGCGTCAGAACTCTATTTAGCTTGCAGATTAGCCCTGTATCTGCAGGTTGTGGTTGTTTTTTTTTTTTTTTGTTTTTGTTTTTTTTTCCCCCAAAGATTGGTTCCCTTAAGGGGACCTTGTCAGCACGGACTAGCTGTTCAACTAAGCACAGGTGCTCGATGTGGAGTGCCCCAACCAGGGCAGTGGGGGTACTCTGTACCGGGTCCGGTCTTAGGCTACTTTCACACTAGCGTTAACTGCAATACGTCGCAAATGCGTCGTTTTGCCGAAAATACGCATCCAGCAAAAGTTCTTGCTGGATACGTTTTTTCGTCATAGACTAACATTAGCGACGCATTTGCGACGCATTGCCAAACGTTGCGTCCGTTTTGCGACGCTTGGGCGTGTGGTAGCGGACCGTCGGGAGAAAAAAACGTTACATGTAACGTTTTTTGCTCCCGACGGTCCGCTTTTTCCGATCGCGCATGCGCGGCCGGAACTCCGCCCCCACCTCCCCGCACTTCCCCGCACCTCACAATGGGGCAGCGGATGCGTGGGAAAAATGCATCCGCTGCCCCCGTTGTGCGGCAGAGACCACGCTAGCGTCGGGAACGTCGGCCCGACACACAGCGACGGGTTGTTCCCGATGCTAGTGTGAAAGTAGCCTAAAAGGGGATGTCACAGTGGCTGCGACCCGGTCCGTGGCCCTGGGCGTCCAATAAAAGGGGAACTGTCTTTTAAGGGGAATTGTCGTAAAGTCTGTCATGATGCCACCTGTGGTGTTCGGTTAATAGTGGGACCGACGCTGCATTAAAGGGGTCCTCTGGGGGATGTTATCGCAGCAATGATGGTAACGCTTCCCACAGGTGATGCGGGGTCCACATAGGTCTTGAAGTGTATGGCGATGATGGTGTAGGCTGGTAAAATGAGTAAAGGACACAAGTTGTAAGTCTTTACCTGGTTTACTGTAGTTGGCAGGCCACAGTCCAGGGTACCAGGCATGGTTGATGGTGGTCCGGCCAGCTCAGAGGCAATGGGAGAATCTCCTTCCCAGTTGAGGTCCGTGAGCCTTTCCAACTAGTGCTTGCTAAAGTGAAGTCCCTGCTGCCTGAAGCTTTCTGCAAAGTCCTCTTCCCCCCGTCCTGAGACAGCTACCTGCATGACGGGCAGCTTTAGCCTTTTTACAGGGACTGTATCTTGCCCCGGGCTCCTCAGGTGCTGCTGCTTCTCAGGTGTGGTGTGGGCCAATTACATACAGTTCTGAGCCCTCCGGTTCTTCCAAGTGTTGTACAGTTCCACTAAGGCCTCGGGCTCCCGGTACCCAGCTACTGTTCTCTGGCTCTGAGGGTGTCCTTCCGCCGTTCCCCTGTGAGCCTTTTCCTCTCTCCTCCTACTCCTTTCCTCTGCAGCTCCACCACATACAACAACCCTTCAGGTTCTTTCTTCCAGAGGCTGCAGCTCCCTCGTGGCTGCCAGGCCTCTCTGTCTGCACTCCGTTCCAGACTTCCTTCTAACTCTCCCTCCTGGAGACTAACTAGCTCCTTCTCCAGGTCAGGATACATATAGCTTAGGGAAGCTCCCCAGAATCCGGGTCCTGAGCTCCCCCTCCTCGCCTGGATTTTGAATGTCGTCTGTGGGTTTTTTTCCTGGTGAAGAGAACTCCATTTCCTCTGAGCATGACATTACCCTCCCCAAAAGGAAAGCAACATCGCTGCAGCAACCAGTCACCTGGGGTGCTGTACTCTACCCCCCCCCCCCCCCCCCCCTCCCCGTTAAGATCAGTACTCCCAGACTGGGAAAAGAAACAGCCATTGAAGGTTAAGAAAATTTTTGGATATGCATTTCAACAGGTGAAAACTTAAACATCCCTTTATGGGAGGTGCGGTTCTTGAACGTTGCATAACATTAACATAAGTGTACACAGGAAAAAGTGCAAATATTTGAATAACAATAAGGCGTTGACCAGTCCTGGTCTCCGCTACGCCATACAGTTCTGCTGTAAAGAAACAAGGCCCTACCCACGTCGGCAAAGTGGGTAGAACCAGGGTGCACCTTAACAGGTGCCAACTATTTATAGGAACAGTTCTCAGGTAATCATTGTCCATTACCCTATTGTCTTTCTAACTGTAAAGGAAACACAAATTAAACATTATTTACATTACTTTCACGCATGTGAATGTCTCTTTAATTATTCTTGCAGGGCAGGTCCTGGTGTGCACAGCTTCCTGACTGGGGAAGTCCTTTGGTGTGTGTCACAACTGGTGACTCTGCTGCAAACAGTCCATCAGATGTTTGTGTAGCCTGGGTTTGCTGTCCACGCTCAGTGGCTACACGGTTATAGTCATGCTGTCCTAGGCACCTTTTTACATGTAGGGCGAAATATCCCCTTTCGCCAAGGTGCCGGGTATAGGTCACTTTGTCACAGTGGTACAGATCACGGTCAGGATGTCCCCTTAATAGATGTGATTCAACGTCTCTACGGTTGACAAATAGTTCCTTACGTCCTCCTTGCTCTCTGAGAAATCCCCATCCTTTGCCCAAATCAAAGGTAATAACAGTTCCTAGTCTTATAGGTCCTTTATTGGTAAGTTTAGCCGTACAGGATTGAGCTTTAGCTAGCAGGTTACGTTGTTCCATTTGCTCCCATTTAGCTCTGTTTCCTCTGTGGCTAGTTTTAATTTCTAATATATAGAAAAAGAGAACGGAGTCATAGCTAATTATAGAAAATACAAATATATTTTTATTTATACCAAATAGTACACAAAACAGACAAATATAAAAAGGAGCACATGTAAAACAGTCAAATGGACTAGAAATAAACACTGGGTCAGTGATACAAAAGATCCCAAGATATCAGGTGCCGGCTACAGAGCTGTGCATCATGGGTATATAGAGGTTTGAATGTGTCACCATATAAATAGTAATCAAAAAAGCAGGTGTTGCTAGGTGCTTGAAGAGCAGGATATTCCTGTAGGTGCTTAATGCTACCCCTGGATAGATCGCAGCGCTTATACTGCCTTCATATTTCTAGTAAACCAGTAAATGTTGGTGGCACAGAGAAACAAAGATGTGAAAGGTCTAAGTCAAATTACATTACCCGTCATGATGTAGAGCAATGGAGCCGGGACCAATTCCCCAACGCACGTTTCAGTACGAGATGACCTTCCTCAGGGGGTAGTTTTAATTTCTGTTGTCTGCAATCAGATAAATCATGTCTTAAGTCTGTCATGTTATCCCAGGTTACAGTGACTGGCCAAGTGGTAAATTCGGCGGGGTTGCTAGGAGTCCCACTAGGGTGTCTTCAGCTACCGGGGCAGTTGGCATACCTGTCTCGCCGGTGTCTTGCAGATGCCGGCAGTGGAGGAGATGAAGAAATAATTTCTCCGCCTCCTCTGCAGCTGTGCTCCGATTCTCTGTGCAAGAGGATTGGACCACAGTAGCATGACACTCTGTTCCCGCCCGCAGCAGAGCAGGATCCGAGGGTCATTAGCATATCGCATCCGATGCACTCACATCTCCAGGACCCTGCCCTAATCGGTAGTAGGTATATTAATATTAGCAAATACCTCCAATTAGAAATGTAGTATAGTTTTATTTCTGATTTGCTATGTGCAGGCAATGCAGGACCTTTGGTATCCATGGTTGCGAATACTGACATAGTGACAGCTAGTTGCTAATGGTCGTAACCATGGATACGTAAGGTCCTGCAATGCCTTTACATGAGGAAAGTGACAGTGAATCAGAAAAACTATACTACATTTCTAATTGGAGGTATTTGCTATTACACATACAACATATTGTGATAGGATCATAGGGATGGGAATAGCCCTTTTTAAGGTTGACAAGCAGTATTCAAATGCCATTGCTGAGTTGTGCTGCTAGTATTATGACATCCACTGATTGGCTGCAGTGGTCCTTTCAGTCACTGGATAACCGATAGTTGAATATACACTTTTTTTTATTTTATTTTTTTTATGCTGAACCTTTTAAGTAGCAGTGTCATTTCTGATAAGAATAACTATATCCTGCAGCCGCCTTTTGCATAATCCTAGACAGAATTCGAGAAGTTAAATATAATTGACTTCATGCTTTTTTTTCTCTTCCCACAACCTTTAGATTTAAATCCCATTTTCAAGGTCTTGCTGCAATTTCTGCCAGACAGTGATGGGATTTCATAAATGTGTTCACCTGCGAATCGCCCTGGGTAGCCAGCAATGCAATGCGTTCTAAACTAGTTAGAATAAACCCATCTGTGGCCGCTTCGAAGCTCTGAGTTCTACAAATTAAGGGATTTCTTGACTTCATACAGTTCTTATTTTTCCCTTGGAGCGTGAAATCACACTGATGCATGTTATTAAAAAGGCATAATAGAGTTGTTCCTGCTGATTGTTCCATGTACAAGACTAGTCGGGTACCTTGGACAGCGGTTGGAATAAAGACCTAAAACAAGATGCAGAAGAGCAAAGACCACCCAGCTGCTGATGTCTGGCAGAGCAAGCATGGGAAAGCACTTCACGTTGTTCTTGCTGTCGCACCTTCATGGTGGCTGTTGTCCCTCTCCTTCTCACCCTTGCTCCTATTTCCACAATGTAATCTGTCTTCATTAAATACAGATTTTACCTGTAAATTGAGATTGAGTGATCAGTCCAGGAGGGGAAAGAAGCGGATTTCGCAAATAAGATATTTTACAAAGCTTTTATTTCTATGTACTATTGATTTATGGGGAAAAAAAATTCTGACCCTTTACAAATGTGCTCGCTTAGAATTAATGTGTCAGCGTTGTATTGATGCATAAACTCCGCAGGAACAGTCTGTAGTGTTTTGTTCTTAATATACAAGACAGAGGCTAATAAGTTTCAGGCTCTCGGTTCCATGTTTCTGCGCTTCTGGAAGAAGGAACGTTTGGAACATGACAGGATGAGGCCATTATCTTTGGTGGTTTGATGTGCTTCACTGGAAGGCACAGGAGTGTGATCAGATGTAACGGCTTTCTTCAGATCTTCTGACAATCTGATTCTCTTGTAGGGGCCAGCTTTGATGCAGTAAGCAATGTGGGGGGGAAAAGTTATTCTGTACAACATAGATATTTTAAACTTAAAGTGAACCTTTCTTATACCAAATCACTATACCATGTTGTTGCTTTGCAATTGGAGAATTGTTTTTTTTTTTTAAGTGCCCTATTTATGTTGATACCTGCAATAGGTTTTCCTAAATGTGTTGGCGTGTATAAGATGCAATGGAAGTTTATGGATATGTGTACACAATAATCTGTGATTGTGACTTGTCTCCTTAGTCTTATTTATTTTTTTTTTATAGGGAATATTTAACATGGTCGTAGAAGTGCCACGCTGGACTAATGCAAAGATGGAGGTCAGTATATTATTGCATATGGAAAAACTCCATTCCATCGCCTTACAAAAGCTTCCACAATATACTGATACTGTGTATGCAGCACTTTACATGGATTCTCCTTTACTATTTGAAAATATGAAGCGCATCTTATTTTTTTTCAGTTTTATTACCACCCACTTTTTCGCCTTATTCTGCATCTAAGTAAATGCACATTATTTTCATTTATTGGAGTGGTCTCCTACATTAACCCTGTTGTGTATGGCTACATACTAACATTAGCAATCAGCTGTGTTACTGGAGGAATTTGGGTTACTTTCATTCCATTACACCCTGATTATCTAGTCTAAATCAGGCCATATCCTTTATTTGACCACTCCAAGACCATTAGCTGACATAAAATTAAACGTAGGGACTCATTCATATGTCTGTTTGTCAAATCTGAGTGTCATCAGTGTCGACTGCAAAAAAGACCCACACTTTGTATTAAGGCCGGAAAAACCGGTACAGGAGAGAGCAGCGTCTGTGTGTAATACTTGCGGCACAAGTGTTCCGCATCAGTACCACATGTACCAGCACCAGGGAAGTAGCAGTACAGTTAGCGCTGTTCCCCGGTGCAGGGTGCTGAAAACGGCTCTCGTCAGTCTTCCCTGTTCTGCCAGCGATCAGCGCAAGCAGAGGAGAATGATGAGTTCTATTCAATTGATAACGGCAGCAGCAGGTGGCGGCTGATGGGAGTATTCTTTAGCCGCTGCCTGCCCTACAAATTAATAAATGGAAAAAAAATAACTAGCTGGGGCTGCAAACCGCAAGGTTGGTTATCAAGAATAGAGGGGTCCCCACTTTGTGGGCTTGATTTCACCTTTGTGTTGTCTGGTGACATCAAGCGCACGGCTTAGTAATGGAAAGGCATCTATAAGACACCTATCCATTACTAATCCTATAGTTGTATCTAATATATAAAGCTGAATGTGTGTATGTATGTCCGGGATTGGCATCTGAACCGTCGCAGCTACAGCCACAAAATTTTGCACAGTCACACGTCTGGACCCCGAGAGCGTCATAGGCTATGTTGTGAGGTGAAATTTTAACCCCGCGCTTTCCAATTCACCAAACAATTTTGCCCCTATCTACATAATGGGGAAAAAATGAAAGGAAAAGTGTTGGAGGCAAATTAACAGCTGCCAGATGTGAACAAGGGGGACTTAAAGAATGAGAGCGATGGCGCCAAAGAGTGTATATACTGTACAGTTGCTAAGGTGGGGCCCCGACATGGGATAATCACCACACCACCACGGGGATATGAACACACACACAAAATGCGCCACACACTACCACGTGCTCAAACACATATACCACCCTCAGCGCACATTTCACCACACCTACACCAACCTCGCCACATAAAAGTTGAAACACAAAAGTCGCCGCTCAAAACTCGCCACACGCAAAACTCTCCACATGCAAAACTCGCCACACGTGCAAAACTCACCTCATGGAAAACTCGCCACACGCAAAACTTGCACACGCGGAAAAATTGCCACATGCACAAAAGTTGCAACACATGCAAAAGTTGCCTCACACAAAACTTGCACATACTTAAAAGGCACCACACATAAAACTCGCCACGCGCAAAACTCGCCACGCGCAAAACTTGCTGCACACAACTTGCTACACTAACCTGTCACATGCAACTCGACACACAAAAAGTTGCTACACGCATGTCGCCACACAACTCATCTCACAAAAGTCGCTACATGCATGTCGCCACACGCAACTCAACACACACAACTTGACACACGAAACTCTCCCTAAAACACACACAAGTCTGGTATTATCCTTCAAAAATAAAAATCTGATTAATAAGCTGAAAAACTACAAGAGCAACAAATGTACCATATAGGAATCCGGCAGCTGTCAGTCACATGACCAGTCTATTATGTGTATGTGTGAGCTAATATATACTGCCAGGGGGTGGGCTGGGGATTTATCAGGCTGCCAATTTAGCTTACAAATACTGAGGTAAAAATACTGACCAAATAACGTGTGAACGAGGTCTAATACAGGAGGAGATGACATACAGATACAGTTAGGTCCATATATATTTGGACAGACAACATTTTTCTAATTTTGGTTATAGATATTACCACAATGCATTTTAAACAAAACAATTCAGATGCAGTTGAAGTTCAGACTTTCAGCTTTCATTTGAGGGTATCCACATTAAAATTGGATGAAGGGTTTAGGAGTTTCAGCTCCTTAACATGTGCCACCCCGTCTTTAAAGGGACCAAAAGTAATTGGACAGATTCAATAATTTTAAATAAAATGTTCATTTTTAGTACTTGGTTGAAAACCCTTTGTTGGCAATGACTGCCTGAAGTCTTGAACTCACGGACATCACCAGACGCTGTGTTTCCTCCTTTTTGATGCTCTGCCAGGCCTTCACTGCGGTGGTTTTCAGTTGCTGTTTGTTTGTGGGCCTTTCTGTCTGAAGTTTAGTCTTTAACAAGTGAAATGCATGCTCAGTTGGGTTGAGATCAGGTGACTGACTTGGCCATTCAAGAATATTCCACTTCTTTGCTTTAATAAACTCCTGCGTTGTTTTGGCTTTATGTTTTGGGTCATTGTCCATCTGTAGTATGAAACGACGACCAATCAGTTTTGCTCCATTTGGCTGAATCTGAGCACACAGTATGGCTCTGAATACCTCAGAATTCATTCGGCTGCTTCTGTCCTGTGTCACATCATCAATAAACACTAGTGACCCAGTGCCACTGGCAGCCATGCATGCCCAAGCCATCACACTGCGTCTGCCATGTTTTACAGATGATGTGGTATGCTTTGGATCATGAGCTGTACCACGCCTTCGCCATACTTTTCTCTTTCCATCATTCTGGTAGAGGTTGATCTTGGTTTCATCTGTCCAAAGAATGTTCTTCCAGAACTGTGCTGGCTTTTTTAGATGTTTTTTAGCAAAGTCCATTCTAGCTTTTTTATTCTTGACACTTGAGTGGCTTGCACCATGCAGTGAACCCTCTGTATTTACTTTCATGCAGTCTTCTCTTTATGGTAGATTTGGATATTGATACGCCGACCTCCTGGAGAGTGTTATTCACTTGGTTGGCTGTTGTGAAGGGGTTTCTCTTCACCATGGAGATTATTCTGCGATCATCCAACACTGTTGTCTTCCGTGGACGCCCAGGTCTTTTTGCATTGATGAGTTCACCAGAGCTTTCTTTCTTTCTCAGGATGTACCAAACTGTAGATTTTGCCACTCCTAATATTGTAGCAATTTCTCGGATGGGTTTTTTCTGTTTTCGCAGGTTAAGTATGGCTTGTTTCACCTGCATGAAGAGCTACTTTGACTGCATGTTTACTTCACAGCAAAACCTTCCAAATGCAAGCACCACACATCAAATCAACTCCAGACCTTTTATCTGCTTAATTGAGGATGACCTAACAAAGGGATTGCCCACACCTCTCCATGAAATAGCCTTGGAGTCAATTGTCCAATTACTTTTGGTCCCTTTAAAAACAGGGTGGCACATGTTAGAGCTGAAACTCCTAAACCCTTCATCCAATTTTAATGTGGATACCCTCAAATGAAAGCTGAAAGTCTGAACTTCAGCTGCATCTGAATTGTTTTGTTTAAAATTCATTGTGGTAATGTCTATAACCAAAATTAGAAAAATGTTGTCTCTGTCCAAATATATATGGACCCAACTGTATATACTATATACAGGAGGAGATGACACACAGGTATATACTATTTACAGGGGAGATGACACACAGGTATATACTATATGCAGGAGGAGATGACACAGATATATACTATATACAGGAGAGATGACACCCAGGTATATACTATATAGAGGAGGAGATGACATACAGGTACATACTACATACAGCAGGAGATGACATACAGGTATATACTATATACAGAAGGAGATGACACAGGTATATACTATATACAGGAGCAGATTACCTCCAGGTATATAGTATATACAGGAGGAGATGACATACAGGTATATGCTATGTATAGGAGGAGATGACATACAGGTATATACTACTGTATATACAGGAGATGACATACAGGTGTATACTATATATAAGGGAGATGACAAACATGTATATACTGAGGTGAACATGAGAGGTGTGAGGTGAAAATGAAAAGGTGCGAGTGCAAAATGAGAGGAGTGCAGGAAAATAGTGGAGTGATCGGAAAATGACAGATGTGAGGTCGAAATGACAAGTGTTAGGGGGGAATGAGAGGAGTGAGGGGGAAAATGAGAGATATGATGGGGAAAATGAGAGGCGTGATGGGAAAATAAGAGAAGTGAGGTGCTATAACTAACCAGATATTTACTATGCCCAGGCAACGCCGGGCTCTTCAGCTAGCTTAGATTTACAATCTCCATGCTTTTCTCATGGTCAACTTTATGTGGCCTGTTCAAGAGTTGGAACAGCCAAAAATCTGTTTGTCTTTGCACCTGAAGGAAAAACTAAGAATGTCGTTTATCAAAAGGCTCTCGAATAAGTAGTAGAAGATTACTTCACATTACTTGGCCAATTTAGTTAAATCTGTGTGGAATATCTCTGGTGTTGAAATATATGTTGTAAAATGCTTCTATTAGCTTAGTTTTTGCCTTTTAATAATTACATTTCTATCTATTTGTTTTGTGGTTTTTTTGTGCAGAATAAATTTTTGTTAACACATTCTATTTTGCTAACAGCAGTTATTACCCCGGGCGAAGCCGGGTAGTACAGCTAGTTGTAAATAAAGACACAGCAAGAAAAAAGACCTTTAGTTGAAATCAAAACAAACCACTTTTTTTCCATTTTTATTTAAAAATATCCAACAAAGTGTGCTTTTGTTTTGATTTCAAATAAAGGACTTTATTCTGGCTGTGTCTTTATTTACAATACAACTATAGGATTAGTAATGGATGGGTGTGTTATAGACTCCTCCCCATTACTAAGCTATGTCACCCTTTTGTATTGTCTGGTGACATCAACCCCACAAATATGAACCCAACTTGCCACGGCTATAGGGCAAATGGGAAGAGCAGAGCAAAGCACCAGAATTAGCGCATCTAATGGACGTGCCATCCCCCAACTGTCTGCTTTACCACAGCTGGCTGTCAAAAATCGGGGGGGGGGGGGGGGGGTTCCGGATAAATTCCGCTGTCCATCTGACAGCAGGAGTTAAGAGGCAGCGGTTGGATGTACTTCATTCATCCCAGCCATCGGTTACTCTGTCATGTGATTGTGAGGGTTCATGAGAGATGGTGATTTTTGCTATACTTAGCATGGCTGATGCAGCTTCAAGTTTCTTAAGGAGACTAGAAAGTTTAAAAAAAAAAAAGTTAAAAATAAACGCAAGTTCAACATCACATCCCTTTATTAAAAAAATACACATTGGTATCACTGCATTCAAAAAATGTCCAAGCTATTAAAATATAGAATTCACGAATCCGTAAACAGTGTAACGAGAGAAAAAAAAAATCAAAACCCCAGATTTGTGAGTTTTTTTGGCCACCGCAACATTGCAATAAAATGTAATAAGAGACTATCAAAACATTATATGTACCCAAAAATGGTATCAATAAATGTCAGCTTGGCGCAAAAAATAAGCTCTCACCCAGCCCCATATTCTGAAAAATGAAAGTGTTACAGTTCTCAGAAAATGTAAGAAAAAAATATACGCTTGTTTCGCCAAGTTTCTGAAGTTTTCACCACTTATATATTTTTTTTAAATATACCTATCCTATTTATTTTGTACTAGGAGTACTTGGTGAACATAACAAATTTAAAAAAAAAATTGAATTGCACTTTTTTTTTTTTTTTTTTTTGGCAAGTTCAACGCACTTGGAATTTTTTTCACCCCATTTTCCATTGTACCATGTGAAATGGATGTTGTCAATTAAAAGTACAACTTGTCCTGCAAAAAAAAAAGCCCTTATACGGACAGCTAAAATGGAAAATGGAGGGGGTTAAATGTTTTGTTGTTTTTAATTATTAATGTGTAAAATTCTCAAAGTACTTTTAAAACCAAGCAACTTTGCAATTTACATCTTGGTTAAAATTTTGGGTCTCAAGAACAAATTAATTTTTAATCTGTTTTACTCCTAGCTTATCTGGCCACCTCTGCAGACTGAGGTGGCCCATTTTCATGGGAAAGAGCCCAGCATTTACATTTCTGGCCAGTTTTAGTGCCTCTGTTCGTGGCATAGGAGAGCGCACAATTCGGCCCATGCCACTGTTCCGAGCTGTCGCGTCCGCTCCCCCCCCCAGCAAACCTGAAGCCTTGACACAGGGGAGCGGTGTGTTCATGAAGAAAGATGAGCATAAACCTTTTATATTCCTTGCAGATCCCACAAATTGTTTTTACTTTCTCTAGTGTGGATTTTCATCTAATGTAATTCTTGAAAACCACTTCCCATACCGGTATGAAGCTTAACCCATAATCTACAGTAACCTTTTATTATACTCTGTATGAAATGTTTAAGATAATACAACAAACTGTCGGAATGTGTTTATTGTGGCAATAATTCTCAGTCTTTAGTGTGTACAGAGTTGAAGAATGTCCCTTTATCAATGTTAAGACCACTTACAGGTGAACTACATAACATTGATTAGCTTGTGACAATGGCACCTAACAAAGGTTGGTATACATAACCACCAATTGCTGCGTATCGACTGCATAGCTACTGACCAGTGAGTTCCCACGCTAACTCATGTTAAGCACACAAAGTGCCCTCAATGTGCACGTCAATATGAGGACTGGGCTAGGAAGCAAAGAAAGAATGGCCCTTTCTGATGAATCGCGCCTCATATTATACAGAAGGAACAGACTGGCCCTTTATTCGCAGCTTACCTAGAGAACAGATTCCATAAAGATGTGAAAAAAAGCAAGTCGGCGGAGATAGTTTGATACTTTGGGCAATGTTCTGGAGGGAGAACTTGGGTCCTAGCAGTCATCTGGATGGTACATGCCTGAACATTGTTGTAGACCAAATACTCACAATTTTAGGAAATTGTATTCACTAATGGTGCTGGCCTCCCTTATTTTTATAGCCACACTACAAAAATGGCATGAAGAACGTTACAAAGATCAAGGTGAAGACTTTGCATCTAAATTCCTCAGATCTCAATCTGATCAGCCTTCTGTTGGATGTGCTTTGTAAAACAACATCAATTTATGAACATCTCACCTTCGCAGATGATTAAGGTCTTGTAACTCACTGGGAAAGATACACAAGACTATTGATGGGGTTCTTCGGTATTACATGCTTTGAGGGGTCAAAGCTCTTTTGGCAGCACAAGTGACTTGTACAAGATTAGGTGGTTCTAATATTGCAGCTGGTGTATAATATACTCTAAACACACCGGCAGAACTGAGTGTGATCATATTATAGTAACTTTCTATATTTTAAACTTGAGGCTGTTGTATTCCAATGAAGGCTCCATGCAATGTCTATACCTCCTCGACTCAGAAGCCTAAATTATCCAAAGGCCTATTTATGGTTCACCTTAAGTAACCGAATATGAGATAACCGCAATGAATGAGAACAGAACATGACTCAGAATTGTTCGCAAACCCCCGGCTTGATGTGCGTGGGCTTTTTGCTGACTTGTTCTCCAGCTCAGATGTTGTTCATGCCATGCTGATCGCTTTTTTTTTTTTTTTCCCTCTCTCCTCATTTATTCTTAACTATAGGAATTCATTCAGATCTTCCAGTAACCAGCTGCTGTTGCTTGTATTTCCAGATTGCCACAAAAGACCCATTGAATCCCATCAAACAAGATGTGAAAAAAGGCAAGCTCCGTTACGTGGCCAATGTGTTCCCTCACAAGGGCTATATCTGGAACTATGGCGCCCTCCCACAGGTAATAACCATCTATTCCAGCCACAAGCTCTGGATAAACTGGAACACTGGCTGGGCGTCTGAACAGTAGTGGTGATGCCAAGCGCTGTGTGGCATTTATGGATAGCGTCTTGTATAATGTGTGTAAAGTAGAGAATTTGTGCCAGAGGATTCCCAACACAAGTGTATAATCAAGAAACTATTTTTATGATTTTCTTATTGGTTTTGTTGCCGTTAGTGATTTATTCTCTCCAGCTTCTATTCTTGGGGTTCTAGAATACAGAGCTGCTATTCCTCTACATCTGGAAAGTTCACATATTTGTTTTTCAACTCTTTAAGACTGCTATTACGCCAAACACAAGGATCTACTATCCTGCCTCTGAAATAAAGATGTAAGGTAACGGGCTAGGATTTTTCCATTCTGAGCCTTGGAAATGTCTGCACACACATACTAAATTGGCAAGAGGCATTTTACCAAATATACGAAGGGTGTAGAAAGACATGGGACATCCAAATATGCATTACAGTACATCATAGTTCTTAATATTTTGAACAGACTGTATGAGCCCACTGCCACATCACTGCGTTGTTCAAAACTGGTACCTAACCTGTCCAACAGCTATAGACACCATGCCCGCAGGAGGAGCGACCCATGGCCCCCACTAAACCCATGCTGCTAGGCAAAGCCTCAACAATTCTGGGCAACAATGGCTCACACCCAGGGGTGGACATATCATTGGTGCAACCTATGCAGCTGCACAAGGGTCCAAGAGGTGAGGGGCCCATATCTACCTCCAAAACATATGGGATTGTCAATTATGATGAGCTCTTGGGCTGCAAAGGGCCCATAAACTGTTCTTGCACAGGGGCCCTCTTCTGTCTGTGTCCACAACAGAGGTTTTTTGTGACGTGGAATTGGGCTTGTACATTTCCATAAATATGCGAACTCTGAACCTCATCATCAGTTTTGTTTAGGTCTCCAATGGGACAATAACAATTTTTTTTTTGGTCTAATATTTGGTAATGTCTACTGAACAAAACAAAATTACAGTATATATAAATTTTTATAAATGTAGTATTTAGGCAGAAGCTCATACTTGTACTACATAAAATATATGCCTTGCACCTATATTTATTTTGGCATATGTGCAAGGCATATATTTTATTTAAAGGGAATCTGTCAGATCACCTCACATTTATGGGTAGCAGGTCTTTCAAATGTATACCCATTGTCACCGTTTTATATTTTCTATGTGTTTCTGCATTACCGACTAATTAATGCCACATTTTTCATATGAATTAAAATGCTAAATGCTCTGGGAATGGCAGAGCACTTAAAGACCTACCCAGCGCCAGCCCTTTTAGCTGTGATAGCTTACTTTTTTATTTCCTTGCCTGAGTGCACAAGCCTTTTTAGGTTGATTGATTGACTGAAATCTGTCTGTGATGAGTGGTGGAACGACCTCAAGAGGCAATAGCTGGTTAAGTTCTCTGCGGTCTCCTGAGCACTTAAAATCTCATTGCATATTAATTTAAATGGAAACTTCTCTGGAGTTCAGCAACAAATAAAAGGTGTAATAGTAGCCAAGGTATGATGACGTGTGGATCGAAAAGGTCTACAAATCCGATAGCTCTCATATCCAAGGCTGCTGGTCCATGGTTCTGCAAATCAGTTTTCTCTTGTTTACAATGGCCGATTAGACTTCTGCTTGATTAGTGCTGCACAAATTTGATTCGATTGGAGATAATGTCCGATTCCTATGATCCTGTTAAACGCACATTGCATACTTATGGGCATACAGGTATTTACAGGATTCAAAACACCAAGAACCTGTGTATGGACATAATACTTTTTGCTTAAAGGGAATCTGTCAGCAGGTTTTTCCCTACCTCATCTAAGAGCAGTGTAATGTAGGTAGAGAATCTGAATCCAACGATGTATGACTTAATTACTTGGTGCAGCCATTTTGTCAGAGCTTTTAGATTTGGCATGAAGCAGAGCTGAAAAAGCTGCCCCCGCTCACACCAGACCTCTGTGTACAAAGTCCATAGACAGTGAGGTGCTTAGTTGCCGGACTACTCCGGCAATGTTAATCTTGGTGATAAATCATTCAGTTAGTAAACAGCAGCACTTTAACAAGTGACACATCCCTGTATTCTGTGTTTCAGCCTCTATCTCCTACTGTCTTCAGATTACATAGCAAAAATCTGCTGACTGGTTCCCTTTAAAATGCATGCATTTTCCTCAATTTCGGTTTTATTAAAAATGCTGTTCCTCTTGGATCTTTCAACCTTGCTACCCTGCACATCTCTGGCAGCAGAATTATTTTGTTCTGATGGGGCATTTGTAGCTCAGATCATTTTCTGAGCTTTATTTATGATCAGGTAAAATTCAGCCCCGAGAAGTTCAGTAAAGGTATGTCGCATGATCCGGAATAGCAGCGGTTTGGACGCAGCTCGCCTACGCTGCATTCAACATTGCAAGCTCAGTGGATGGGATTTATAGTAATCTCATGCCCACTGTTCTATTTAACGCTGCGTAACCTCCCCTGCGGTGCAGGTTTACGAGCCGCAGCATGTCATAGATGCCTTAAGTCTGCATGGTTCAATGAGCACATGGGGCTTTATCTGCTCTTTCCTGATCATGTGCACACAGCTTTCACTCAGAGAATGATCACTGATTGATTAACCCATGCTGTAGCCAGTAATGTGCAAGGGATTAAAAAAGCCTTCAAAGCTGAACAGGGCAAAATGATTAAGGCTATGTGCACACGTTCAGGTTTTTTCGCGATAAAAACGCTATAAAAACTCATTAAAAACGCATACATTATGCATCCTACCATTTAGAATGCATTCTGCATGTTTTGTGCACATGGTGCATTTTTTTCCGCGAAAAAAAACGCATTGCGGTAAAAAAAAAGCAGCATGTTCATTAATTTTGCGGATTTTCCGCGTTTTTCCCGCAATTCTATGCATTTGGAAAAAAATGCGGTAAAAACGCATGCGGATTTCTGGCAGAAATGTCTGGTTTTTGTCAGGAAAATTTCTGCCAGAAATCCTGACGTGTGCACATACCCTAAAGGTACTCTGTCTGTAAATTTGTTCTCCCCTCTAATCCCCTTATATGCCCATATTCTCCATGGAATGGTGAACTCATCATTGCCTTTTACATTTCCTTTAGTTGCTGAATCTTGATAAGACGGCCTTTTTTCATTATCAGAATCAGTGGGATACGTTGAAGTGTTCCAGAGTTATTACCACATAAAGTGACAGTGGCCAGAATTCTAAAATTTGGTCTGGTCGTGAAGGTGAAAACAGGCTCAGGGGTGAAGGAGTAAATGGGTTGTCCAGCCTTGGGGTGCAAGTCTGCAGTCACTGTCTGCACACTGTATAGATTATCCAGGGCTGGGAACAGCAGGCGTGTGACCACAAGTATGTTATTTGTACACATGTGATGACTAGATGGGCATTGTCTCACTCAATGCAAGTATATTGAACATGGCTGGAAGTATGCAAATTGCATGTGTGCAGTCACATCCTCCTGTTGTTGGCACCGGAGAATTCTCGGTGTGCCATGTGACAAGGCGTTATCTGGCCTTGTGCTACAAACTTGCGAAGATATATATGTATGTATGTGTGTATATATGTATGTATGTATGTGTGTATATGTATATATTATATATGTATTTTTTTTTTTTTAGTAGTGTACCATGATTTTAAACATAACTTTAATTTTGCCTTTATGCTTATGTAGTTAACCAGAAATGAGAGTTTTTGCATACAAAACTAAGTCAATGAAATGTGATCTCTATGTAACAGAGCATGAAACTCCTTTGTAAACCGCTGATTGTGTTGAGGGAATGTGCATTTGGTTGCTTATGAGATGAGCAGTGCACATGCGCAAGTTTTACGAAGTGGTTGCAGTAACATTGTGGCAATCGCAGCAATTAATCGCATTTCTGTAGGTGTGCATAATTACAAAACCATACGGACTGATCCATGACTGAAAAAATAAAATCGACTCCACGATGACTGAAAGAAAAGGTCTGTGAGGGAGTCCCCTAACGATATAAAGTGTTTTTCTAACAAAAACGTTAGTGATGCACATTGCATCACTAACAGCACACTGGGGCCAGTTTAATAGCCAAAAACGAGGTGATGGGTTCCCTTTAAAGTGTGCCCTGTTCTTCCATATTTTACACTACACATTGCAGACTGTAAGCACACCCGCTTTTTATCATTGATTTGTCATCTGTAGGACATGCCAACATTGTTGTTCATGGCTATAAATGACGTTTAGTAGTTGGAAACCCTCATATATACCGGTGTATATATATATATTTTTTCATTTGGACCCAGCGTCTAAAGTTACACCTCAGCCGACATTAGTTTATATCTGAAGATCTATACCGTGCCTTAGCATATCCTGTGTCTGTCTGTATAAGCACAGGACACAATGAGGCATTTATGTGGGCCAATGGAGGGGACCTGGACACCTGACTGTTTATACTGTTGAGGACACTGGCCGGTGTTCACCATCCCGGGGTGGTGGTGGTGGTGTGAGTGAGAACGATGCTGTGCCACCCACTCCCCATTGTAGCTGGGAGCAGCTCCTGTTACATTCGCATTCAGCACCCACATAAGAGCGCCATACAGGGATGTACAGTGGGGGTGGGGAAGGAGGCCACCTCATTCAAGCTTTCTTCATGTGCTCTACATTCAGCAGTGTAGCAGAGTGTCTCAAACCACAGTAAGCGCTGTGCATTTGTCTCAATTTCTACTTCACCAACCTATGGCGGCCGCTTCTGTTACATTCACAGCCCACAATGAAGGGCTGTAGCGTGTGCTCGCTGGCTTTTATGCACACCAGTTCCTGCTGCATTTTGTGCCCACGTGGAAGTGCTGTATGGGAATGTACAGTGTGATGTGGGCGATGGCAAACACAAGGGGGTAATAGCCGATACCTTTGCATTACAACTATTGTTCCTACTGCCACGGAGTGGTTTTTGAGAACACGGATGTGCGTGTATATGATATGAGCGAGATTGCAGTCGTCCTAACACTAGAACTCTGCCCTGCTCGGACTATCCGCTAATTTGGCCATAACTGTGCATACACGTAGGCAAAGTTGATAGTCAAAAATGAATGTGTGTAATCCATACACTGAAATACGCCATTTTAGCCGAACATGTGTGTTTTCCTCATGAACCTGGCAACTTGTTATATCACAACGGCATATGTGAGGTAAACGTCACTTTAGTTAATCGGTACATTGAAAAGTGCCAGATTGTTACGGTAATTCCTTTTCTGATGTCGACATCTAAGCTAGCAGCAGGGAAATCCTCTTTGTGGCTGTGTAATTTGGATTTAGTGACTCCTGAAATGGTAAGACCTTTCCATATTATTAATTTCAGGTATTGCTTGTTTTGGCATTCTGATTTAAAAAAAAAAATTTGAGATTTTATGTATTTAAGTGACAAAAAATTGTGACCGCATAAGCATTTTGTAGGCCTGGCTACATGTTCCCTTGTCACAAAATGTTTGACTTGTTTCTAGGACTTCACAAATGTAAAGATCTCATTTTTAGTTATTTTGGTACTGGCCTAAGGCCCTGTTCATCCCCCCCTACAGGAACACATGCAAATGCTACACTTACAAAGGCAAGTGTTTTGAAGATGTAAAATAATGTTTTTCTGCAAATGCAGCTCAGCTGTCAATTTTAGGATTATACTAAGATATTAAGTGAAGGAATTTTAATTTTTCCAATTTTACTTGTTTAGATTAGTCAATTTTAGCCCCGCACCATTTTTGCATGTACTTAAAGGAAACTAATGGTGGTATGTTTTATATAGGAGCTGATCAGATTGATGTACGTTTTTGTGGGAAAGGTTTCAGTAAAACTTGTATTTTCTTTTTTTCTATTGAAATCCCTGCTGTTTGTATGAGTGAGGCCAGTGGGCGGTCCTACTCAGTGATTGACAGTCTTCCCAGTAGAGAGAGCTGTCAGTCACTAGTAGGACCGTCCACCTGGACTCTTACACATACAAACGTCCGTTTCAATTAAGAAAATACAAGTTAAATTGAGGGAGTGATTCCTTAAGGTAATTTCAGGCAAAATAATCTTAAGTTGCAACTAGTATGGAACCTCCATATGTCGCAAAATTTAGGAGCAGCTGCGAGTTGCATCAAAATCTTGCAACTTTTGAAAGTGTTAATTATTTCGTTCACGCATTCATGAATTGGAGCCATAATGGTAGAGATGGTTCAAAGCTGGGCAACCAAAGTATTATATGGAATGGGTGGACTACAGTACCATGAAAATATATCAAAATTGTGGTTGCTTAAAAAAAGACTGCGGAGGTGTGAACTAATATATATGTATACGGATTAATTTTTAAAATCCGGACTATAAAGGTTTGTTCAGACGAGTATGTAGTTGGTTTTAAAAATTGATGGCATACGGAGCGCACCCAAGTCAATGTGGTAGTTCACAAGAACATTCCTCCGCACAGACCAATGGTCTGCATGTAAAAAATTGCTGCATGCAGTACTATGATTTGTATTCTGGATCAGTCTCTCTATTATAAGTCAATGATTGCGTAAATGGCCAGATAAGAGTTACTGTTCTTATGTAGTGTGTGCGTTATTTGTCCCTCACTGATCCATTACAATTGTTAATATAGGAAACTGTATTTGGCCTAATTAGTTCATGCAAAAACTGTATGCCATATGAATGTAAAAAATGGACATACAGATGACAATAAAGATGCAAAATCATGTTTTTTTTCTGGCTGAAAAATAGACAATTTTCCATACACTTGTCTAACCGCAGCCTATCTATTACAAGACTCTTACTATATTTATATGAAAAGTTTTCTACACCAACATATTTGAGGATTGTTTATTGTAAGAGCAGTGAGGCTTTTGAACTTCCTGCCAAAGAACGATTTTATAGTTGATTTGACATTTGTTTTTTGAAAGTGCCTGGACACCCAAAGGACAAAGAACAAGCAGAGTGTATATGTGTAGTTTTATATACAGGTGTCAGATACACAGCCGGGGGAGGGTCCTCGCAGATCAAGCCGCTGTTACTTTTTGTCAAGGCCTCCAATCTCCAGGACAGTTACACAATTGTCTGATGAGTGATGGAGGAGATCGTAGCTGCTTCCATTACTAGGACGGATGTTGGGGAAATCGCAGTGAGCATATGGTGTGTGTATATACACCTCCAATTCCAACGCATGAAATATATGTATATACCCCTGTTCGGTCACTGCTAGCTCCACAATAATAAAGAAATTACTCACTGCCACCACCAATTGTTTATTCAGGCTGATTGGACACCCTTTACAGGTAGCATATGACTTCGGTGGTATATAAATTTATATACAGGATGGGAGCAAAACAATACAATTGCATAACATTAAAAGGAATAACAAAGACTTACTAAACCTGGTCACAGAAATGGCTCAGAGCTTAGCGGAGGGAGGTGCTCACATTGAAAAAACAGGCACAACCTATAGCATCATCTATCAGATTGTTATTCAATTGGAGGGTTTCTAGTGGCCCAACAGTGACGTGAGTGAATGCGTTGCGTCCTTCCCATCACAGCGAAGCCGAGAATATATATCAAATCGGTACAAACCCCAATATTAATTTCTGACCATCAGAGACGGAGTGTCTATGAAAGGTTCTTTGATGGAAACAAGAGTTGCAGTACCTCTGTGTAAACAGATCTCTTTTGGTATCTGATTCCCAGAAAAGAACTTTCCTGTTTTTAATTACCTGCCACTGCAGGGGCCCTCTGCTTCAAAAGAGGCTGTGTTCTTCTGTTTTAATTACTTTCTCTCACTTTCCCATATGTTCAATGTAAAGGCTTACTTCACAAGGTTGAATTGTTAGCTCTTCTCCCAGATGTTGTGTGAGGGTGACATCCAGAGATGTCTTATGGATTTTAATTTTTCTATGACAACAGGATATAATGTGTAAATGCTTGCTATGTAGTTTCCCATACATGTATATCTGCGGACACAGTGATGCATAGACCAATCTATTATTGAACTGGAGAAACCAAAAGAGGGAAATCCAATATAAGGTCAGATAATTATGCAACCATGTATAAAGACAATGCAGAAACCTTTTATTAGAAATACAGAAGAAAGACGGACGCACACACTGAAAAATATTGACACCACTTGTCTAGGAGGGCCTGTTCCAGGTATATTACCATTCACTTTATCTATTTTTGACCAGCCACTGCTATATTTATCCATAACAATTATATACACATCATATATTCTACTGTATGGTGATCCATTAGATATACCATTAATATGTTTCTAGTCTAGTTTGTGACTGGTTATTGTTCATGTATCCCTCTCTATGTATGGTATACTTTTAGACGCTCTTTTTAGGATGTGACTATTTTTCAGTATTTGAGCTCCTTCTTTCTTCCTTTCCACTATACACCAATTTTTGTTTCCAATAACCTAATAAAGGATTTTGCACTGCCATTTTACATGATTTAAATAATTTTAATAGAAAAGGGCTCCAAACTAGGAGCACGACCGAAACCACTCCCAGTTGAGGAAGATCCCTTAAAGGGAACCTATCACCATATATTTTTTTTTTTTTGCTTATAAACCATGTCCATCACCTTTTTAAGATCATAATAATGGGGTTCCTGCAACCCCTTTATATCCTCAGACGTGTCCCTGCCTACCTCAGTGTTTTATACTTGTCCTGTGCTGCATGTAAATTGCTGGAAACACCCATCGGACTGGACTGCGCAATTTAGATGCAGCACAGGACAAGTATAAAACACTGAGGTACGCGGGGTCACGTCTGAAGATTTAAAGGGGTTGCAAGAACCCCATTC
This sequence comes from Ranitomeya variabilis, assembly GCF_051348905.1. Taxonomy (NCBI): domain Eukaryota; kingdom Metazoa; phylum Chordata; class Amphibia; order Anura; family Dendrobatidae; genus Ranitomeya; species Ranitomeya variabilis. Next base: position 113,562,925 of record NC_135235.1, on the reverse strand, counting down.
TTATGATCTTAAAGGGATGGGCACAGTTTAGAAGGGAAACAACTGGTGACAAGTCCCTTGAATAGCTTTTTATCTATTGTTGGAGATAGAGACATTGGTATTGAGTTATTTAGTTACCGTACATTAAAAGGAGTCTGTTGGCTTTTCAAAGCAAGTACCGGTACATGCTGCGCTAAGTGGGCCGTGCTCCTTTGATGTGGCCAAACATAAGTGCACTTTCCCTCTTACTTGTTTTCCCCTCTAATCTTCACCCCTACTCGCTTTTTATCTGGCTTTATAGGGCCAGAGAAGGGTGCAGATATATGGAATACAGGCAGGTGCAATTTTGGCCCCGAGCTCCAGTGCTTTCCGTACAGAATGACTGTTCAAACTGAGTCCCTTTTAAGGCTACGTTCACACTTGCGTTGTGCGCCGCAGCGTCGGCGCCGCAACGCACAACGCAAACAAAAACGCAGTTGCGTTTTGAACAAAAAACGCAGCGTTTTGCGCCGCATGCGCCCCCCCCAAAGTCTAGACGATGTTTGGCATTTTTATTAGAAAACGCATGCGTCGTACAACGCACCACGACGCAAGTACTTGCGTCGTCTGCGTTGTCAATACAAATCAATGGTAAAAAAGGCGCATCGACGACGCAAAAGCGACGCAAACACGACGCATGCGTTTTTTAAAAAGTCGGCGCCGCACAAAAAATGCAACATGTTGCGTTTGCTGCGCCCTGACAGGTGCGCCCTAACGCCGCATGCGGCGTACGACGCACCAAAACGCATGACAACGCATGTACATGCGGCGCCATGCGGCCCCAATGTTAAAGATAGGGCCGCACGACGCATGCGTTTTGTTGCGGCGACGACGCTGCGGCGCACAACGCAAATGTGAACGTAGCCTTAGTTGAGTCTTATTTAGCCTGAGCATCCACAATGAGTTTTTGGTGAGTTCTTGACGCTGCGTATTTTCGCTGCATAACAAAAATGCAGCGTCGTACAGTTCCAGCAAAGTGCCCTCTGTGCTTCTTTTTTACTCTGCTACTTTTATGTCCACAACAGGTTAATTTCTCTTGTGGGTATGCTGAGTTTTGTGTGCAGATTTTCCCCATAGATTTGCATTAGGGTTCGCTCCAACTTGCGATTTAAATCGGATGAATGCAATCTTGGATGTGCTAAGCTAGTATGTTTCCGGTCTTGTTTGCGGAAATATTTGCATGTAGAAAACTCACATGCATTTTTAGTGCTTGTCCGTGGCAGAGATGCATAAAAAATGCATGTAATCCGCAAATGACTAGATGGATAAAGTTCTGTTAACGCCAAATACCAGGAAGTATCATAAACTGAGCAGCTTTATTTAAAATATCACTTTCCAATAAGAGATTAAAACAAATGCAGTGTCAAAAATTTGATAAAAAATCAATGAAAAAAGTCACTTAATTTACATAATAGGTGCAACATCAAAAGCTCATCATGGGAACGTAGCCTTACATGAGTTGACCACAGATGTTAGAGGTTGTCCACTACTTTTACATTGGTGACCTATTCTTAAGATAGGCCATCAATGTGTGATCGACTGGGGTCCGGCACCCAGCACCCCCGCTGATCAGTGGCAAGCATTGGCCGGAAGCACTTGCGGGGCTGGCCGTCTACTTTGTATCGGCCTCAGGGTACTACACATCTCGTTCCTATACGAATAAATAGAAGGCGGGTGTGCAGTAACAAGCAGAGTTGGCCATCTACAAGTACTTCCAGCCGCCACCGATAACAGCTGATCAGGGGGTGCCAGGACCCCGGCCAGTCGGACATTGATGACCTATCCGAACGACAGGTCATCCATGTACACTGTGTACAGAATTATTAGGCAAGTTTTATTTTGATCACATGATACTTTTTATACATGTTGTCCTACTCCAAGATGTTCAGGCTTGAGAGCCAACTACCAATTAAGTAAATCAGGTGATGTGAATCTCTGTAATGAGGAGGGGTGTTGTCTAATGACATCAAAACCCTATATAAGGTGTGCTTAATTATTAGGCAACTTCCTTTCCTTTGGCAAAATGGGTCAGAAGAGAGATTTGACGGGCTCTGAAAAGTCCAAAATTGTGAGTTGTCTTGCAGAGGGATGCAGCAGTCTTGAAATTGACAAACTTTTGAAGCTTGTTCACCGGACAATCAAGCGTTTCATGGCAAATAGCCAACAGGGTCGCAAGAAGCGTGTTGGGCAAAAAAGGTGCAAAATAACTACCCATGAATTGAGGAACATCAAGCATGAAGATGCCATTTGCCACCAGTTTTGCCATATTTCAGAGCTGCAACGTTACTGGAGTAACAAAAAGCACAAGGTGTGCAATACTCGGGGACATGACCAAGGTAAGGAAGGCTGAAAAACGACCACCTTTGAACAAGAAACCTAAGATAAAACATCAAGACTGGGCCAAGAAATATCTTAAGACTGACTTTTCAAAGGTTTTATGGACTGATAAAATGAGTGACTCTTGATGGGCCAGAGGCTGGATCAGTAAAGGGCAGAGAGCTTCACTCCGACTCAGACGCCAGCAAGGTGGAGGTGGGGTACTGGTATGGGCTGGTATCAAAGATGAACTTGTGGGACATTTTCAGGTTGAGGGTGGAGTGAAGCTCAACTCCCAGACCTACTGCCAGTTTCTGGAAGACACTTCAAGCAGTGGTACAGGAAGAAGTTGGCATTGTTAAAAAAAACATGATTTCCATGCAGGACAATGCTCCATCACATGCCTCAACTACTCCACAGCGTGGCTGGCCAGTAAAGTTCTCAAAGAAGAAAAAAATGACAGGGCCCCCTTGTTCACCTGATCTGAACCCCATAGAGAACCTGTGGTCCCTCATAAAATGTGAGATCTATAGGGAGGGAAAACAGTACACCTCTCGGAACAGTGTCTGGGAGGATGTGGTGACTGCTGCAGGCAATGTTGGTAGTAAACAGATCAAGCAACTGACAGAATCTGTGGATGGAGGCTGCTGAGTGTCATCATAAAGAAAGGTGGCTATATTGGTCACTAATTTTTGGGGTTTTTGTTTTTGCATGTCAGAAATTATTTCTAAATTTTGTGCAGTTATATTGGTTAACCTGGTGAAAATAATCAAGTGAGATGGGAAAATATTTGGTTTTTATTAAGTTGCCTAATAATTCTGCACAGTAATAGTTACCTGCACAAACAGATATCCTCCTAAGATAGCCAAATCTGAAAAAAAAAAACACTCCAACTTCCAAAAATATTAAGCTTTGATATTTGAGTCTTTTGGGTTTATTGAGAACACAGCTGTTGATCAATAATAAAAATAACCCTCTAAAATACAACTTGCCTAATAATTCTGCACACAGTGTAAAGCTGATCGTCAGTCATCTAATGGCCTAATTTAGAAAGGCTAACAGAATGATTGTGAATATATCATTATTCTATGCTCATAAAATATCCTCCCATTCAGCAAGCAGGTTTTAGCAGTTCTCTGGGAAAAAAAACTGCATGAATTGCTTCTTTTATTAGTTGCTCCAAAAATATTGCTACTTGTTTCCATTTTTACACCAGTCCCAGTCAGCTCCGCCAACTTTTTGAAAAACAGGGGGCTTGGGAAAACACAGCCAAGAAATTCCCTCATAATTTAGCCCAAAAAGTAGCTTCAATTGTAACAGAAATGAATTCTAGTCCCTTTATTGTAGTACATTTTTCAGTGGCACATGATCTTGACATCTTATTCCAGTAAGATACTCCAGTCTTGATTAATCTGGATCCATGTTCTCAACGCCTCAGGTCCTGCTTGCACATTAGGATGTGCTGCTGAGCAATTATTTTTAGGCAAGCTTAAAAATCCTTTCACCTGACGAACAAACATTTAGCTAGTTTCTCAAGTGATTTCCAGCCTGTTTAGGCAGGTGACAGGTCAATGCCAAATTCCTAGGAGTGCACTTGTTCCCAATTATCTAAATTTGCCTTTATTCTGCATGGCAAGAGAAGGGATGGGGTAAGCTCCTCAAAGGCAGTCTTGGTTGTAGGATTCAATGGGTATTAAAGGAAGAGCCAAGTAATAAAAGCTTTGTGCATGGGACACAATCTGTAACTGAAACCTGAAGTGCTTTTATTATTTAACTAACTACGGTATTTTAAAGAAATCAATGAAAAGTGTATCATAGTGGGGTAGCAGATGGGGGCGAGAGGTAAGGTTTCCAGCAGAAGTCATGATGTAGAGGTGAGTCTATTTAATCTGAAGGCCATAGGCAAGACTAGGTATAAGTGTTGTGTTCTAGGCGGCCTATATAGGTAATGAGGCATAGTACAATAATTCAGTCATTGAATGGAGAAAGATCTGTATTCACCTTTTAAACTTTAAAACTGTAATTTCCTTTCCAAAATTTCTTACTTTTACTTTGTGATCCATAAGGAATTGTTGTAATGCCTCATGAAGAAGGGCAATGCCTTTTGTTTTCTTTTTTTTTTTTGCACATTATATGCAGGACATGTCTAAAGATTTGAGCACATAAGCCAGAAAATGTCTGTGACGTAGAAAAAAAGCAGATTTTTGTTCTTCTCACACAGCATGGCGCCCCAATGACTGTTGCAGGCCTGGGGCCATGACTGATTGTGACTGTAGATTAGGCTAGACTTGGAAGCAAAAATGGTTTCGGGTTTTGTATGTCAATCGCTAACATAACTGCAGAAGACGGCACAAGATGCTTTGTGTTGCACTGGAAGCAATGGCAATTGGGGAACTTGAGCTGTTTGTGGTCTTGAAGTTGAAGCACCACTCCAGCAATATTTAATTTTTTTTTTAGCACTTTTGGAGTCATGCTTTAAGAGGCCGGGGTCACACTTGCGAGTGCAATGTGAGAAACTCTCGCATCAATTCCCGGCACTGTCGATGGCACTCTGGACCGGAGCGTGCGGCTGCATGTATTTCTGTGCAGCTGAACTCTCCAGTCCGAACCGCAGGCAGCAGTGCCGGGAATTGATGCGAGAGACTCTTTGAGTTTCTCGCATTGCACTCGCAAGTGTGACCCCGGCCTAAATGTTGTTCCCCTGTCTCATACTCGCATGCCGCCACCTTCATCATTTTCCAGCATCACTCTCGTCAGTCTCCAGCAAAAAGTGACCTTCCGGCAGCTGCAGTGCTTCATGGAGCTGCACAGAGGTCACTTTTCAATACAAGTCTGAGAGCCTCGTTCTGGCCTCGTTCTGGCTCTCTTAGACTTGCATTGAGCGCTTATGACGTAGCTTCAAACTTCCAGCCAGTCAGTGCTCACAAGATGGCGCCGGAGCGGTGCTGAAAAAAGGTGAAGACGCTGCAGGGTGAGTATATTACCAGGGGCAGTGGCCTTACATTTTAAAGAGCCACTCCAGCACTGAAATTAATTATAAGCTGGAGTGGTGGTTTACCATTTCTAGAGAGCACAATTGCTAATCATGGAGACTCTCTGCATGGGGTTCACATTCAAACACACAGCACAGATCCACACTAAGGCGTCCAGAAGATCTCAACTTGTGGACCACAATGACCCTTTTTTTTTTTTTTTTTCCCCTTTTGATGTAAAAGACTGCACCTGTCCTATGCCCAGAGCCAATTTTAGACAAGGTGAGGCCCTGGGCAAAAGATAAGTGGGGCCACCAATGCTAACCTATTGCACCATCACCAGAAACCTTTTATGGTGCATTTCCAGGAGCTAATTTCAGACCCTTAAATGAATGCGATCAATTATATTAGTGATCTGCTGCTTGTGTATCAGCCTATTTATGGATGTTGATGAAGAATGATGGGGATAGAATGATCACAAATGGATTTTCTGACCCATCCATATCATGTTATCGGCGGCACATCTCTTGTTGACACTGGCCCATGACTTATAGAGAATAATGATCCTGATTCTTTTAACACTGACGGCGTTTACAAAAGTCTTAATGAACGGGGCCGCTGGAGTAAGATTCACCTAATTAACTAAAAGATGCACATAGCTTAATGAATTGGGAATCTGTCACAAGGTTTTTGCCACGTAATCTGAGAACAGCATAATGTAGAAATGGAGACCCTGATTTCAGCGATGTGTCACTTACTGAGCTGCTTGCTGTAGTTTTGGTAGTCCCTGTTTTATCAGGAAGAGACGGTCAATGAAGGACTAGTAACCTGCTGCCATGTAGTCCTTTATATTCATGAGCTCTTTGTACCCCACACCACTGATTGGCCTCTTTCTGTGTATAACCCCGCCCACACCACTGATTGGCAGCTTTCTGCCTATGCACACTAAAAGCTGCCAATCAGTGGTGTGGGCGGTGTTATACACGACGCTGCCAATCAGGGGTGGGGTTATACAGAACTCTGCATTCAGAGAACTGCTAGATCTGTACAAGATAAAATGTGTATTCTATCAAAAATACAGCAAGCAGTCCAGTAAGTGATACATCCCTAGAATCTGGGCCTCTGCCCAGCAAAACTTTGTCTCTTGACTTGTATATTTTTAAGAGATAGTTGTATTCCCCATAAAATGACAATTCTGGAGCATATTTTATTTGAACTCTCTGTTGTGCGGCGTCTTTTGCCATTTCACCTAGATATGTATAATTAAAGCAACAACTTTTCTTGTTAAAGGGATTTGCCTCTACACTGGACAATATTAGGACGTAGGGAATCGCCAGCAACTAGTAATGCTCACTTAATTATTTTATTAGTGATGAGCAAGTCTACTCGTTGCTCGGGTGACCTCTGAGTATTTAAGAATGCTCAGAGATTTAGTTTTTATCGCGGCAGCTGAATGATTTACAGCTACTAGCCAGCTTGATTACACGTGGGGATTCCCTAGCAACCAGGCAACCCCCACATGTACTTATGCTGGCTAACAGATGTAAATCATTCAGCTGCTGCCATGAAAACTAAATCTCCGAGCACAAAAAATTACTCAGAGGACCCCCGAGCGTGCTCAGGAAAACCCCAGCAATGAGTACACTTGCTCATCACTATTTGTTTACATAGCACCATTGATTCCATAGTGCTGTACATGAGAAGGGGTTACATCAAAATACAAATATCACTAATGGCCAAACTAACAACCAGACTGGTATAGAGGGAAGTTCACCCTATCCTTGCGGGCAGTGTATTCGTAATTGTCTTGGAGCCGAGGAATATTCAGTGGAAAGACTTGTTTCTCGCGGAATACAATCGCCACTCCAGCTTTTTTTTTTTTTTTTTGTCATTATTATTTTGGTGCTGGAGTGGTGCCACTAATCTAACGTTCTCTGCCCCTAGTATTATACTTACCTGCTGCTGTCTTTTATCGGCGCCTTTCCCGTCGTTCTCCATCAGTTCGTGACCTGCCGGATGCCTCCAGTGTTTGCTGGGTGAACTGGAAGTCGCTTCTCAATTTAAGTTGGGTCAAGCTGATGAAAGCTTTGAATGGGCTGAAATGCCTCCAGATTTTTCAATAAAGGAACCAAGAAACAAACCTATGAGTGCTGAGACTTTCTTGAACTACTCAATGGAAGTCTGAGAGCCAGAACGAGGATCTCATATTCTTAAAGGGAATCTGTAACCCCTGGGACGTATGTGACCTATTAGTATGGGCATACAGGTCTTAGAAATGTTACACTAGTCCTACCTGTAGGCCTCATATTAGCGGTCTTGTTGCTGAGAAATGTTGTGTAATGTCTTTAGGCTAATGATTTCTTCCAGGTTCTGGCATGTTCGGTGCCCGGAAAGAAATCCTTGGCTCCTCTCCATTGCAATACTACAACTCCCCCCCCCCTTCCCGTACAACGTCAGTTACGGCCCTGGAGTCCCACGCCTGCGCCCTGCACTCCCTCAGAAATGTCCCTATTCCTCCCTTTTATTGGGTGCCACATTCAGGGATCTACTGCACAGGCGACTTCCACTCCAGTGGCCTCCGGTGTGCGAGCCGATAAGGTGCTCTCCCCACTTCCTCACTGCATAGTTATTGCTAGGAACCATGTGTACATAGCAATGACTGTGCAGGGAGGAAATGAGGAGAGCACCTTATCGGCTCGCACACCGGAGGTCACTGTACCGGAAGTTGCTTGCAACTGGAGGAGGGCGGTTACCAGTAAATTTGTAGTGGTATCTTTTATTTGATTGTTAGAAGAAGTTCTTATTGATCCACAGTATGGATTATTACTACTGTAGATCAGAGTGAGTACAACCGCCAAAATGGGGTAATTTTCTCCTGCTGAAATGGAGCAGTGGTCAAGCATTAATCTCCATGGGATTACTTTAGTCAAGTCCTGAACTGGATGAAGCACCAGTGCACATGTAATGATACCAAGGCATTGTAATAGGTTTGTGGCCCTGATATGCTAGACAATACTCTGACCTCGATTCTAGAAAAAAGAAGCAATTAAGGTATAGATTATAAATTCTTGCACAATGTACAATTACAGACCTATATGTGTGAGCATAGGTAGCAGAACATTATTTTCCCTGATTTCTGGCAGTATTTAATAGGGAACAGGTTTTTGTTATCTAATCTGAGGGCAGCTTAATGAGGAGCTCGGACATGGATTTCAGTGATTTGTCACTTACCACTGGCCTGTGTTGAATACAATCAGTGCTTTATCAGCAGGAGATTATCACTGCTGGACTAGCTGCCTATATGGATCCTGGTCCAAGCATGCCACCAGCATTGATTAGCAGCTTACTGTCGCTATACAATGTACTCAGAAAGCTGCTCATTAGTGGTGTAAGTGCGGTCAGCTTTCTGAGCTCTGCTAGATCTACATCAGAGAAAACTTTTGATTATATCACAACTGCTGCACCCAGTAAAGTATGTGATACATTGCTGCCATCAGGACGTCTTTCCTTATGGTATGATCAAATGAGGTAGCAGATTCCCTTTTTAAACAAATATTTCTTTTGCAAAAAAAAAATGAATGAAATCTTGGAAAACAATATAACCTGAGCAGAATATTGTAGGCTTATGGTTTCCTTTTACTAGCCTAAGCCTTCACAATTGTTTTACGGTTTTTCTTTCTTGTTCCACCACACCAACAAAAAATAGTAATCCGTAAATTGTACCCTATAATGGTGCAGATTAAAAACTATAGCTCGTGTTGCAAAAACCAAGCCCTCGTACTGGTCTGTCAACAGGTTAGGGTTGATGAAATTGGTGCAGGACACTACCTTGAACTCCTCTTGCCTTCTACATTGTCTTATTTACAGTTTATGTAAAGTGGAAACTATTCTTTTGTGGAGCTGAAATACATAGCGATGATTTTTTCTTTTTGAAAACAGCAATTACTGAATTTGACTCATAATTGGATAATAGAGAAAATAACCAGGTGTTCTTTCTTTTAGACATGGGAAAATCCATCTCACATTGACGCGAACACCGGATTTGGTGGTGATAATGACCCTGTTGACGTATGCGACATTGGGACTAAGGTAATGGAACGCAATTTATGTCTGTATTGTAGATGTTAAATATAGGAGATTGAACTTTGCTGATTGAATTTTATGTTTGTCGTGTTGGTGAAGCCAATTATGGCTCGTTGACATGACTAGAGGACCATGAACTTTTTTTGTGTAGATCTGAACATTTTGATGCTTCTGAAAATCTGCACGATTAGTGGGTTACAGCCGGGCAGCACAACACTAAAGTGGAAGCCATTTAAGTACAACACTAGTTTCTAAGAAATATTGGATGCTAGAGAATTACATTCTGAGCCTTGGTCTTTTCTTAGGTTTGCGAAAGAGGAGAGGTCATTAAGGTTAAAATTCTTGGCACCTTGGCATTGATTGATGAAGGAGAAACGGACTGGAAATTAATAGTGATCAACGTTGAAGACCCTGAGGCTGCACTCTATAATGGTGGGTAACACAGAGCACAAAGTGATAAATCATAACCTGGAACTATCTATAAAAGATATGAAAAGGCTGAATTTGTATTTTCTCAGAATGGATGGGGTCAATGAGAAGATTCACCTGGAATTGATAACTACATTCTTTCTTTTACTATACAAAGTGTGTGTGTGTGTGGAGGGGGGAGGGCGAATTCACCTCTCAAGTTGATATTTTTAAATGTCAATCCATAGCATCACATAATTTATAGTGCAATGTAGTTCTGGGACAACTAGTATTTCTTCTCTGTAGGGGGCAATGCTGTTCTTTATTCTAATTGTTAGCAAAAAAAAAATAAAAAGTGTATGTGTGTGTGTGTGTATATGTGTATGTGTGTGTGTGTGTGTGTGTGTGTGTGTGTGTATATATATATATGTATATATATATATATATATATATACACACACACACACACACACACACACACACACACACACACACACACACACACACACACACACACGTGCGATACAATATATATATATATATACATATACACATAATATATGTGTGTGTGATACTGTACAATATATATATATATATATATATATATATATATATATATATATATATATATATATATATATATATATATATTATACAGTACAGACCAAAAGATTGGACACATCTTCTCATGTAAAGATTTTTCTGTGCTCACATACAGTATAAGTAACACTGCTGCATGTACAGTACACAAATTTTAGCTCTGCTACAAGCACTGAATAAAAATATTGTCTGCAGCTATCAAACTAATTCTTGGTGCGCGCATCTGTATCTTTGTCATTTTTGTAATTCTTATTGTTGCCTTCCTGATCCTTAATGGGTTTATTTATATTTTAACACATTTTTCTCCATACTGGGCTTTTATGGTCGTTTTTTTTTCTTTCCAATTGTTAATATCATGACTGTTTTTTTTCTGTCACTGTCCCATGCATCACTTGGTGTATAATTTTATATACATATTTACTGACCACATGATTTATGCCACACCTATATGCTAATTTCCTAGCTCTTGTATTGATCATATTAAGTTGCCTCTGGACCATAAGGGCCTGTGCACACATTGCAGATTTGTCACAAAACCCTGAAGGGTTTCTTGATGCCAGCAAACTGAAGGGGAATGCTGAAGTCTCATTTACGTGTTGCTTATTTGTGTCTTGCAGATTTGATACAGATTTATATCTGTATTTTCAGCGTTTTTGCTGCAGATTTTGCTCATAGTAATGAGATGGGGAAAAACCTGCACCAAAATCGGATTAAAAATTATATGCTGCATTTTTCCTGCCAAGAGATGCATAAATGGTGCACTAATTTCTGCACCAAATACTTAACGTTTGCATTTACCATAAGATGCACACACTTTTTAGCAAGGTTTTTTTCTTGCTAAGAAGTGTGCCTTTTATACTCCAAAAAAATAAGGTAGATCAAGTCAGCTTATTTGGCATCACAGGGTACAACTTGTGTCAGTTTGCAAAGATTTTGTGAAATAATTAATTTTTTTTTCTTCCTTGGCTTCTGTTCAAGAGCAAAATAAATGGCCATCTCTTGATATGCAATCCATTACACAGTGCACTAACGAGTTCTTTTTACCCTTGGAAAATCATTCTGAAATAAAATGGGATGTCTTTTGACAAAAAAAATATCCATTTAAATAAGATATATTTGCAGATAAAATCTAAATATCAATCCATTTTGTTTTCTGCCATATTATGCATTCTCTTCACGTCTGCTACAAAGCTCAGGAGAGTTTTTCATAAAACTGGCTCACATCTATTTTCGGTTATCTGATTCCCCACGTACTGTGAGAAATATATTCTTTGGTGTTGCGTTCATAGGATTTCTGGCGCTGGATATCCAATTCCTTTCTGTAATATTGTTGTGTACTAAAAGAAGCCGTGATTGGCTCTACTATAAAAGGCAGCTGGCTAGGAGCAATTACTGCTCTGGAGATTAGCTTCCTTTCATCTAGGATGGAGATCTCAGCGTTAATATTTGGTAACTTATGTGCAGTCCTTTATCCTGTTCTGTTAAGTCAATAACAATTGAAAGTGAAAAAACTCATTGAAAAACTATACGGGTTGCTGCTGTGCAATGCTTCCATTTATACATTTTATAATGTTTATTAATGTGATTTATTAATCCGTTTTGCCTAAAGAGGGAATAACCTGTTGTAATCGGGAAAGAAGTACAAAGATGGCTCTAAATGATGAGGCCTTCAGGTTTTAAAGATCAGAGTATTTTAGACTTTTTGTGCCGGAGCCTTTTATACACTAGCTTGGTGTTCATTATATCCATATTTCGTAGTTCTGATGAGTTTGCTAGCCGTGCTCTTTCTATTCAGTGTCAGGAAAGTCCTCATCACTCGTAACGGCAGCAAACACCTCTACCTCTAATTGGATTATGTTTTGCTAATAGCGGAGTCTTTTGCTTTCAGATATTGAGGATGTCAGGAGACAGAAACCCAATTATCTGGAATCCACTGTCGACTGGTTTCGCAGGTACAAGGTTCCTGATGGAAAGCCAGAGAACCAATTCGCCTTTGATGCTGAATTTAAGAATAAGGTATATTTTTATTTTTGATTTTAAATGTGAATTTAAAAAAGAAATCGTATTCCGGGACAAGGGTCGGAGTGTAATGTATACGAATATCCGGAAGGCTGAAGTCATGGCTCTTATGATAAGAGTTTAATTGTAGTCTATGGATGTCGCTAGAATCACGCTGTGTGCCCTCATTTTATAAATTCTGTTCTTTCCACGTTTTTATGCAGGATTTTGCTATAGAAGTGATCAAGTGTACCCATGCTCACTGGAAGGAGCTAGTGACCAAAAATACAGATGGCGGAGAAATTAACTGGTAAGTTCTAGTTTTCCTAAAACTTTCATACGGCAGTGTAAACCAAGGTGAGGTTTGACGCTTCTGGACTCCAGTCCCAAATACTGTACAGTTTACTCTGCTCAAGGATGGGACCTCACAGACTGCAGGGATGTCCTATTGTGACTGTATAGTGCCACTGTATACAAAAGGACAAATGCTGACATTTCCTTACCACAGATACTTGATTAGTTCCATTATCTTTATTTTACTCAATTATATAGCACTATCCTATTCCACAACACTTTACAACCCTCATCATCACTGTCCCCATTGGGACTCACAATCTAGAATCCCTATCAGTATGTCTTTAGAGTGTGGGAGGAAACCGGAGAACCCAGAGGAAACCTACACAGACACAATGAGAACATACAAACTCCTTGCAGATGTTGCCTTTATTGCGATTTGAACCCAGGACCCCAGAGCTACATAGCAACAGTGCTAACCACGGAGTCCACTGTATACCCCCTCTGAGGAGATTTGCCCTAAGACAGCTGTTACAAATGAGAGCATACAAGGCCTGGGCTCTCACCCTGTTGGAGATTAATCCAGTCGCTTGTGCTAAACGGAGCATTAAGTCCCTAGTCCAGTTGTTTTTTTTTTGTCTTTTTTTTAAAGATCGAGAAAGTTTTAGAGTAAATGAAGAAAAAATAAAAAACCTTATTCGCCCCTGCAGCTGATCACATGCTGTATACTCACATGACTGCTGCAGCCAATCACTAGCTATAGCCATCTTGTGCTGTAGCTACAGCCTTTACTGTGAAGATTACTGATTGGCTAGAGCAGTGATGTGGGGGAACGGCATATGAATCAGCTGCAGGAAAGTAAATCAAGACCCGTGGGGGATTAAAATGTGTGAAAAATGGGTTTCTAGCTTAAACATTCCCTACCTTCTTAAAAGAAAAAAAAAATAGTATACCCACTTAGCTTCTGATGCATTCTGATCAGTGGTCCAGACATTATCTGGTCTTCTGAAGGATGTTAAAGGACAGAGGACTATAAAATATACATTATCTTAATTGCCTGCCGAGATCCCAACAACTCATGTGACAGTCTTATTCTTAATACTGTATATCGGTACATGCTATCTGCATTTTTAGCTTAAGCTTATGTGCACACAATGAGTATTTGCAGCAGATTTTTCTGGTTAAAAAAAAAAAAAAACGTTTGAGTAAAATACTTTCTTGCCCTTTTTTTGCCTCTTTTAATGCATTTTTAAAGTGTTTTTTTTGTCTTGTGTTTTTTGTGTAGTTGAAAAATGCTGCAAAAATGCTGAATTGATGGGCTTGCAGACTCTGAAAAAAGTCCTTTGGTTCAGATATGCTAGGAAAAAAATCAATATTTGCATGAGATTTCAGAAATATCATGCACTTTTTTTTTTTCTGCGAATCCGTACAAAATAAACCCTGCAAAAATGTGGAGTGTGAACAAGCCCTTATTCTTCTACTGCATATCCAGAGCTGTGCTTTGACAACGTAAAAACTAGTACATATTGTGCAGGAAGAGCTGCTTAGGAGCAGCCATATTGTTTCCTTCTCATATCCTCCCATTGGCACATACTGATAGGTGGAAAAGGGATTCAAGTAACTTAAATGATGGCTTGAGCAAATTGCTGCTGAAGTTTCGGCCTCTACTGCAGGGTCCTGTACTCAAGTGGTACTATACAAATGTTTAATTAAAAGTTAAAATAATTAAGAGTAGCTGGGTAATGAACATGTATAGCACATCCATGAAATATACCATGGGTATCCAACAAATGCTGGTTTCACCTATGGAACCAACATCTGTCTCCAAAATGGGGGTCCCTTAATCCCCATTCCTACTGATGCGATGGCTGCAATTCCTGGAAGCATGGCTGGGCATGCCTGACTCCTTCTATGTAGTTATGTGAGCTCTGAATACAGTTGAGAAAGTGCGCCACCAAACTTGTCAAGTCAGCCGTGGTGTCGTCTGAATAGGGGATCTGGGACTCTATATTAATATGCGCTAAAAAAAGCAACTCTTCTAATGAAAAACATGCCCTTGATGGAGAAATAAAGTAATAGTTCTTCAATGTGAGAATACAAAAGTCTATAATTTCATTAGCTGTGCCCTTAAGGGGTTAAAACCCCTTAAAGATGAACACGCTGACTTGTTGGCATCTTGAAATAATACCACTTTAAAAATAATTGCGCTCTTCTATACAATCTATTCTGCCGCTAATGTCTATGCCAATTGTGTGATTCTCTGCGTCTCTTATCCAGGTTAGTGGCAGTAATGGCCATTTCACAAAACTCAGCCATTTCAGTATTAAGTGATGTGTAGTGAGCAGCTCCTCCGACTAACCAAATGTTTTATATCTACATCCAAGCGCAGAGCGGAGGGTTTTGCTGCAGAGTGAGACTTGATGCAATCTTCCATTCACAAAAGCAAAGGGTGCCACCTACCGTTAAAAGCCTCTCAGCATTTTTGTTAACCGCTTGTTGATCACCCAGTGTCTTGCATATCGGTCTGCTCTGCATAGAACACTACATTGTCATTCTTTTATGTGATTCTGCCCCCAAGACATCTCTTGAAGGGATTGTCTCAACTTGGTAAATGGCTAAAATTGCAACGTGTTTGTTAAAACAAGCAAGTTTCTGTCTTATTAAAAATTCTTTCACATCTCATGAACAAAGGGATTTTTATATTTTTTATTTATTTAGTTTTATTTAGTTTACAGCAAATTGCCTATGTTACTGGCTACCTTTTACTATACTTTAGCGTAAAGCTTTCTCTGCTTGCTGCTTAGGAGAGCACATAGTTTGGATCATCGTTACACTTTTTAAAACAACCCCTTTTTCAAAAAGAAAAGTATCATCAGGAGCGCACTGCTCCTCCGCCTCCGTGCTTCCTGGTTGCCAGGTAAGGAGCAGTATGCTCTTGAAGATTGACAGGTCAGACTGGCGGCATGTGCGCTACCGATTAACAGTAGCACTGCCAGCTCAATCCATAGTCCTAAATCTGCACATATCTAGTATCAAAATGAACATACTGGAATGGGGAAAATATCTAAATAGATTACATTTTGAAACACAAAAACCTATACTAAATCACACCTAGATCAGCTATTGTGTTTTACACAAAGCACATCTATCGGGCCAGAGCTATCGGGCCAGTTGGGTGTGTGCACTTGAGTGCCAGCAGGAAGATCAACATGGCAAGGTGTTTAGTGATGGGATTATGTCATGCCAAAATCAGAATAAAAATCCTTTATCAGATAATGATACAGTTGAAGCACACTAATACAGTATGACCATAAGATCCAGACTATGGACTCCCATCTGAAGACTACTAAAGTACCATAGTCAAAAAGATTAATCTGAACACTTGAGCATGAAATGTGTTAAAAAGCCCACACTTCTGTATACCTGCTGACCTATGTAGGACAGGTCACACATATTTAACCAAGCCAAGGTTATTTTGTGGGTTAACATTTATTTTGGCGCAAAAAATCTTTGCCCCACTTAACAAAAAGCCTAGCTTCAAATTTGCAACTAAGTTCAACAAAGCTAATGGTTATTGTGTAAACACGGGGTCAGTGGGTGCTCTAGTCCACTGGCCCCTTTGTCTTTAGAAAGACTGCATGGACCATCGCTCATACCACTGAACACCCGCTCTCTCTCACCGTGGGCAAAACACTACTCAGACAACATAGGGTGAGAGTAAAACGGTGTGGCAATAATTTATTGAGCCACCAACACACAATAGCATACAGAACTACAGAACAGTCCCAGCAAATACCCAAGATGGTGCAAATTAGAGTCTGACCCTTCTGCTGACTCGCTGGGATTAGAGCTGCTTCCAATGCCGAATAGCCCCACCAGTGGGTCCCCGCTTTTTGGCAGGATCCCACACCGAGGAGGTAACAGGCTTAGGAAGCTAACCGAGAGCAGTGAGGTATGTGGCCAGGTGTACCAATCTGGATTCTTTACGATGTCTCTGGGATTTCAGTGATGGTTAATGAAGCAGTCCTGTGTTTTTCCAGCCAGGGCCCTAGTCCCCTAAGCTGATCTGGTCCGTGAAACTCTAAAGGAGAAGAGTCTCTTTATTTACTGTAGTTTACAACTGGCCTTTAAGCAGCATACAGAGGTCAGAGAGATGTGAACGAGGCCATCCTGCATAGTTTGATTATGTAATCTATTTGCATAGTTTTTTTTGGAATGCAAACAAACTGGCTGGCATGGACAATGCATCTAATCAACATATCAGTAAACATAAGGGTATGTTTCCACGTGGCATATTTTCTGCATACAGCTGCAGCATCCAGATGTTAAAGCCTAGTGGAGGGGATTTTATGAAATCCCATATCCACTATGCGTACAAAGGTGCAAGTGGCAGACCTGCGTATACGCACAGTGGCGCGTCTTTAAAGACCGCACCATGTCTATTTATCTTGCGAAGACTCAGTCTCCGCAAGATAATTAGCACCGTTCTATGTGTAGGATGCGACGATTCCGCATGTGTTCAATGAACACATGCGGAATCACCGCACGTACAAAACCCGGCAGCGCTTTGGACAGGGTGTGTGTCTGCTAAATCCAAAGCGCTGCCATTCCAGACCGTGGAAACATAGCCTAATTGTTCAGTGGCCATGCATTACTGTATTGCAAAGATAACAAAGTAAACTGTAGGAGATAATATATTAGAGGTAAATATTTGTCCTATTAGAAGAGTCAATACTTCAGACAACAGTTTATAATTCTGGGCCTACTCAATTTTACGTCTGACATAATTAAGAAGAAATGATGTGTCTCAGTTATCACTCTGCCTTCTGGTTGTATCTAGATATTTGATTTTGCTATCCTAGACTGAAATCTTTTTTTTCCAATTCATTAAATGCTCAATTAATAACTGTCATGAAAAGGTCTCTGTCATTTAAATAAATAACCCAAGTGAAGATGATTAAGATTGTTATATATGGTATGCAGAAAGTGTCTCGCTCAAAAAAATAAATAAAGGGAACACTAAAATCCCACATCCTAGATGTCACTGAATGAAATATTTCAGTTGGAAATCTTTATTCATTACATAGTGGAATATGTTGAGAACAATAAAACATAAAAATGATCAATGTAAATCAAAATTAATATGCAATGGAGGTCTGGATTAGGAATGATACTCAAAATCAAAGTGGAAAATAAAATTACACGTTTATCCAACTTCAGTGGAAATGCCTCAAGACCAGGAAATGATGTTCAGTTTGTGTGTGTGTGTGTGGCCTCCACTTGCCTGTATGACCTCCCTACAACGCCTGGGAATGCTCCTGATGAGGCGGCGGATGATCTCCTGAGGAATCTCCTCCCAGACATGGACTAAAGCATCAGCCAACTCCTGGACAGTCTGTGGTGCAACGTGACGTTGACGTTGGATGGTGCGAGACATGATGTCCCAGATGTGTTCAATTGGATTCAGGTCTGGGGAACAGCATATAGTCTCACAAGGGGTCTGAGGATCTCATCTCGGTACCTAGTGGTAGTCAGGCTACCTCTGGCGAGCACATGGAGGGCTGTGCGGCCCTCCAAAGAAATGCCACCCCACACCATTACTGACCCACTGCCAAACCAGTCATGCTGAAGGATGTTGCAGGCAGCAGATCGCTCTCCACAGCGTCTCCAGACTGTCACGTGCTCCGTGTGAACCTGCTTTCATCTGTGAAGAGCACAGGGCCCCAGTGGCGAATTTGCCAATCCTGGTGTTCTGTGGCAAATGCCAAGCGTTATGCGAGCGACGAGAGGTGAGTATGTCTTTTTTTTTTTTATATGGGGCAAATATCTCTATGGAGCATCTTATGGGGCCATAATCCGCATTTGTGCAGCATTTTATGGGGCAAATGTCTGTATGGAGCATCTTATGGGGCCCATCATAAACTGTATGGAGCATTATATGGGGCTCTAATTCCATATGAATATTCAAAAACACTTAACCTATGTCTCAATTAATTTTACTTTTATTGGTATCTATTTTTATTTTTGACATTTACCAGTAGCTGCAGCATTTTCCACCCTAGGCTTATACTAGTCATTAAGTTTTCCCAGTTTTTCTGTGGCAAAATAAGTGGTCCCGGCTTATACTCGGGTTGGTTTATACTCGAGTATATACGGGGTATAAAATATTTGGGCTGTAAAACCTCGGCTTATACTCGAGTATATACAGTGTGTGTATACATACATACATACATACATACATACATACATACATACATACATACATACATACATACATACATACATACATACATACATACATACATACATACCTACCTACCGTATAAGCCGAGATTTTCAGACCACTTTTTTGGGCTGAAAGTCCCCCTCTCAGCTTATACTCGAGTCATACACAGGGGTCTGCAGGGGACGGGGAGCCTGGGCTGTCTAATTATACTCACCTGCTCCTGGCGCGGTCCCTGCTTCCCTTGCGCTGCAGCTTCTTCCTGTACTGATCGGTCACATTGCACCGCTCATTACAGTAATGAATATGCGGTTCCACCTCCCATAGGGGTGGAGCCGCATATTCATTACTTTAATGAGAGGTAACGGTGACTGCTCAGTACAGAAAGAAGCTGCGGTGCCGGGGAAGCAGGGACTGCACCGCACCAGGAGCAGGGGAGTATAACGGGGAGGGGAGCGCAGCGCTGCGCGATATTCACCTGCTCCCCGTTTCGGGCGCCGCTCTTCAGCGTCTATTGCAGTGACGCTCAGGTCAGAGGGCGCGATGACTTGGTTAGTGCGCGCCCTCTGCCTGAACGTCAGTGCAGAAGACGCTGAAGATGGAGCGGCGCCGGAACGAGGAGCAGGTAAATATTGAAAGTGTTGGGGGCCTGAGCAACGGAGAGGTGAGTATGTGATTTTTTTTTTTTTTTTCGCAGCAACAGCAAATGGGGCAAGGGTCTGAATGGGGCCATAATGTTTGTGCAGCACTATATGGGGCAAGTGTCTGTATGGAGCATCTTATGGAGCCATAATCAGCATTTGCGCAGGATTATATGGGGCAAATATCTTTATGGAGCATCTTATGGGGCCATAATCAAGGTTTGTGCAGCACTATATAGGGCAAATATCTTTATGGAGCATCTTATGGGGCCATTATTAACCTTTATGCAGAATTATATGGGGCACATTTTAATATGGAGCATCTTATGGGGCCATCATAAACTTTATGGAGCATTATTGGTAAAATATTTAGAATTGAGAGTCCTCAGTGGTTGATACCTTTTAATGGCTAACTGAAAAGATGGTAACAAATTGCAAGCTTTCGAGACTACATGCGTCTCTTCATCAGGCAAAGACTAAAACAAATTCTGAAGAATCACATATTTATGCACAACATAGTATAGGAAAAAAAAAAAAAAAAAGGTGAGGGGAAAAAAAACCATGGATAAGCCAGGTGACATGAAGCAGAATTACCATGGGTGATAAACCGTTACGTCCATAAATATTAGGCCAATTCTTAGATAAGGAATGTTTTATTGTCCTGTGATTAGGGTCTGTTGTGATGACCCCCACATGGTCTGATGGGCAAGTTCCTTAGTTGTAGTTAGTTGATGTAAAAAGACATAAATCCGTGTGACACATTCATTCCTGCAGTTAGTGTCAAAGGTCGTCATCAGTTTATATTCCCAGACTCTCCTGTCTTTCTGCGATTTGAAGTTACCCTTTAATACAAGTAATTTCATGTCCATAATGTCATGATTTGGGAGACAGAAATGTATTGCCACAGGTATATCCATTCTTTTTTCTTTTATTGTATGGCGATGAGAGTTCATCCTTGTTCTCAGTTTCTGCCCTGTCTCCCCCACATACAGACCCCCAGTTGGACATTTAGTACTTAGTACAAATAATTAGGTACACCACATTAGATGTGATGCAGCTGAATGTACCTGGTATCTTGTAGTCCTGATGTGAGTTGGGGATCTTTATCTTGTCCGTGGTCATTGTAGATGGACAGGTTTTGCATTTTTTCTGTTTGCAAGGAAAGGTTCCTGCAGCTGTTGGAGAGGACAGGGAGCTTCTGACAATGATGCTTCTTAGATTTGGGGGCTGCCTAAAACACAGTAGTGGGGGGTCTGGAAAAATGGATTGTAGTCTGGCATCTTTTTGTAGTAAAGGTTGTAATTTCCCTGCAGCTCCCCTTAGCACCTCCAGATTTGGATTGTAGGTAACTACTAGAGGTACCCGGTTATTTTCTTCTTTAGTTTTGTAATGTAGCAGGTGATTCCTTGATATTCTGGTGGCTCTTGTGATCTGATTTTCAGTTGTTCTTGGATGGTAGCCCTGATTCAAAAAGGTCTTTCTGAGGCGACCAAGGTGTTCATCTCTATCCATTGGGTTGGAACAAATACGATTGTATCTGATGGCTTGGCTGTAGACAATGGAGTTTTTTATGTGTTTTGGATGGAAACTGTCCCATTTAAGGTATGTTGGATGGTCGATTGGCTTCTGATACAGTGATGTCTCTATTTTATTGTTCTGCAGCTTAATGATGGTGACGGTACCAAGATATATTTCCTACTTTTATTGGTGGCATTTTCCACCCTAGGCTTACAGTCGAGTCATTAAGTTTTCCCATTTTTTTGTGCCAAAATTAGGGGGGTCAGATTATACTCGAGTATATACGGTGTGTGTGTAAAATATATATATATATATATATATATATATATATATATATATATATATATATATATATATATATATATATATATATATATATATATATATATATATATATATTTATTATACATATATGCACACATATATACGCATGCATACATTTGGTCCCTTGTTGATTTTGCAAGTTTGCCCACTGACAAAGACATGAACAGTCTATAATTTTAAGGGCAGGTTAATTTTAACATTGAAAGATAGAATATCAAAAATAAAATCCAGAAAATCTCAGTGTTTAAATTATATAAATTTGCATTTTGCAGTGAGAAATAAGTATTTGATCCTTTACGAACCATTAAGAGTTCTAGCTCCTACTGACCAGTTAGACGCTCCTACTCAGCTCGTTACCTGCTTTAAAGACAGCTGTCTTAGGCTAAGTTCAGATTTGCATTGGGCAGAGCTGTGGCGGGCTGCTTACTTCCTCCGTTAAACCCTGCCCACTGCTGCCCCTCTTCCACTCAGCTCCGCCTACGTCTGCATGCGTCCTGCATACCTATCTTTAACATTGGGTATGCAGGCTATGCGGATGCGTCCACATGCGTTGTTTGGACACTGCGCCAAACTGCGTTGAACGCAACATGTTGCATTTTTTGTTACGGTCAGCGCAGTGTCAAAATGACCCATGCGGATACATCCGCATGGCTTGCAAACCTAATGTTAAAGATGGATACGCAGGATGCATGCAAACGTAGGCGGAGCTGAATGGAAGAGGTGCAGCAGTGGGCAGGGCTTACCGGAGGAAGTACACTGCTCTGCCCAACGCAAGTGTGAACTTAGCCTTACATAGTCACCTTTATAAAAAGACTCCTGTCTTCAGACTCAATTTATCAGTCAGACTGTAACCTCAACAACATGGCCAAACCGAAGAGCTTTATAAGGATGTCAGGGACAAGATCATAGACCTGCACAAAGCTGGAATGGGTTATAAAACCATAAATAAGAAGCTGGGTGAGCAGGAGACAACTGTTGGTGCAATAGTAAGAAAATGGAAGAAATACAAAATGGCTGTCAATCGACATCGATCTGGGGCACCATGCAAAATCTCGCCTCGTGGGGAATCCTTGATCATGAGGAAGGTGAGAGATCAGCCTAAAACTACACGGCGAGGGGGGGCTTTTAATGATCTCAAGGCAGCCGGGAACCACAGTCACAAAGAAAACCATTGGTAACACATTATGCCGTAAAGGTTTAAAATCCTGCAGTGCCCACAAGGTCCCCTGCTCAAGAAGGCACATGTGCAGGCCTGTCTGAAGTTTGCCAGTGAACACCTGGATGATTCTGTGAGTGATTGGGAGAAGGTACTGTGGTCAGATGAGACAAAAAATGGGGTCTTTGGCATTAACTCAACTCTCCATGTTTGGAGGAAGAAAAATGCTGCCTATGACCCAAAGAACACCGTCCCCACTGTCAAGCATGGAGGTGGAAACATTGTTTTGGGCTGAGATCTCATCTCCCGAGATCTTGGTGCCGAGATCTCCATTTGCGCATGCGCCTCCCCCGGCAGGCATTTTCCCGCAGTCCAACGCATAGTAAACCATGTAAGTGCAAAATGTCGGCAAAGCTCCCGCACCACCAAATACCCGCAGCGGCGCACATGCGAACACACCCTCATCCTGGCCTGCGGCCTGCAGCAACGCTCCACTCTTGCCTCCTCCAGCAGCGACCCTGGGACCCTGCTCCACCGCGGCAAATTTGGGGGAAAAAATGCGTCTTATAATCCGAATAATGTGGTGCTTATTTCTCACAGCAAAATGCAAATGTATACAATGTGATTTTTCTGGATTTTATTTTTGATATTCTATCTCTCAATGATAAAATTAACCTATCCTTAAAACTATAGACTGTTCATGTCTTTGTCAGTGGGCAAACTTACAAAATCAGCAAGGGATCAAATAATTGTTTCCTTCACTGTACATAATATAAAAAAAAAAATTATATTTTTAAATCCTGATTACTAAAATGGCCTTTAAAAGTTTCCTTCATTTTGACTTAAGGAGCGACCCTAGGAATGAATCTGACACATTAAATGCTCTATTATCTTTGAAAACAGACTGTCCTTGAATGATCATATTAAATGACAAAAGCACTGGGAATAGGGCACGTTTTACAGATCATTCTCAAGGAGGCCAATCCATGACATATACATCAGAGGAGATTGTGCAGAGAGCTTAGCCAGTAGTAGCGGCCTGAGAGCATGCTATATAATTGGCCCCCTGAGCTTTGTGTGTTCTAATGACTTTGAGGAAACGTCTGAGGTACCATTTCTATACAATACAATCTGTGACAAGGCAGGGTGCTTGTGGAGGCAGTTATCTGGTTGGTTCCCGTAATGTGCTATAATGGCACATATTATACAAGTATAATGTATGTGAGAATATAGAATTTTCTGTGTGCCATATTTAACTTTAATGGTTATTAAAGAAGATTGCACAAGGATATTCAACATACTGACCAATATATTCACATTAGAGCAGCTCTCCATTTTACAACTTGCGTTTTCCTGCTGATATTACTAATGATGGAACATGAGCCCCCCCCCCCCTAGCCGTGCCTGTTGAGTGATGGAGCTCACATGTTGGCTCTACTTAGTCAAAGGCTCCTTTGAAAAAATGGCTCTATCACAAGCCTTCTTGGCTAGTTAGTTACTTTCATACAGTGCAGGAAATCTTTTGAACGGAAAGATATTTTGTGTGAATGCACCCACAGAGTCCTCTTGATATCCGAAAACGGTCATTCAAAATTTTTTATTTTTTTTTTAAGGTTATAGCTACTTTCAGATATGATCGATTTTTATGTAGAGCAAAACTGAATAATGAAAGTGATGGATTCTCTACATATGCCCTAGTGACACTGCTTTCACTCTAGTATTAGTGCTTTCAAAAAGTATTCATACCCAACACACCCACAAACTTAACTTGTATTTTATGTGATCTAACAACACTAAGTAGCAGGTATTTGTGAAGTGTAAAGGAAATGATGCATGGTTTTCTAAATATTTGAAAAATATAAATCTGAAAATTGTGACATGCTTTTATATTTGGCCCCCTGAGTCAATACTTTGTTGGACTACCTTTCGCTGCAATTGCTACAGCAAGTCTTTTGGTATGTTTATACCAGCATTGCACTTCTACATGCTGAAATCTTTGCCCATTATTCTTTGCAAACTAGCTCTAGCTCAGTGAAATTGGATGGAGGCTTCTATGGTCAGCAAATCTCAAGACATGCCTTAGATACTCAAAGGGAGTTAGGTCTGGACTGTGGAACAATCACACCCAGGAATATGCTCTGATCTAAACCATTTGATTGTAGTTCTGGCAGTAAGTTTAAGTTTAGTCTCAAGTCTTTTGCAGCCTCTATTTGGCTCCACCCATTTTCCCATTAACTATGTCCACCTTCCCTTTCCTGCTGAAGAAAAGCATCCTCACAGCATGATGCTGCCACCACCATGTTTGTTGATGGGGATGGTGTTTTCAGGTTTATGTGCAGTGTTGATTTTCAGCCACATATAGCACTTTGCATTTAGCCCAAAAAGTTTACTTTGATTTCAACTAATCAGAACATCTTCTTCCACATGCTAGCTGTATACCCAACAAGGCATGTGTAAAAAGGTCCTCTGGTCAGATGAGGCCAAAGTAGATCTTTTAGGATAAATGCAAAACACTGTATGTGGTGGAAACTAACACTTCACATCACCAGGTGCCACACTATCCAAGTCTACAGGACTGGGGGAGATAAAGTACAGTGGAAACTCCTTTTCTCTGACAGGTGGTGACCCCTGGCAATTAAACACTTACCTGTTATAATGTAGATACGTGATAATTTGAAATTCTTAGAACATTCCCTTTAACCAGTTACCTGGTTTTACACACCATGTTTCAGAAATACTGTGACACCCCTGGTGCCACAAGTTCACAGAAGTTTCTAGGACTACCAGAAGCTAGTGAGCCCTGTTTGGGGGCCAAGATCCCTAAACCAATGATTGAGGAACAATGTTGTAAAATATAAATAACTCATGGATGAAAGGGTCCAGTGAAAACAAATGTTCACATATCCACCGCTGATAACTTGTACAGATTGGCAGAATTTCCCTGACTAGGATATCTAACTGGTGGATAATTCATGAGTTCTTGACAGCCCCATCGGGAATGAAGGGAACACAATCGGCACAACAGCGCTACAATTCTATTCTAACAGGGACAAAAGTTCCCCATTCTGCCAATCGTTGCGGGTCTGAGCTGTTGTAACCCAACCAATCAACACGTTATCACCTATCCTGTTTTCCCTGGACAATCCCCTTTTACTCCTTAAACAATTTTCCTGCCCAGGCTAGGTCACAGTACTGACATAGCATCCAGTAAGTATTGTATCCTATTCTAGTATATCCACTAAATTAGGAATCCTATGAAGAACATTGATTGTCAATACTGGATGTGTGATTGCATGTGCAAATAACAGAGATGGCATGTAGCATGCCTATATATTGTCTGTGTGACAATAGAGAAATCAACTTTCCCTTAGGGTATTATGTAGAGAAAATCTAATACACACTAGCCATTTTATAGGTGGCTGTGTTAAAGGGGTTTTCCTGTTTCAAACATTGTTGCCAATCACAGGCGATACCCACCCTCTTGTCCAGCGCTGCTTCTCTGTGCTGTAGATGTGATGTCACCATTGCGGCCGATCAGCAGAGACTGGGGCAGTAGCAGGGAGGCAGCGCTGGACACGGGTGGTTCAGCTATGATTGTAATTTGATAGATCTGCAACCCTATGGCCACAAAATTTGAAACCAGACAACCCTGTTAAAATGTGTGGAAGTTCCTGTTTGAAATAAGGATTTGGCCTTGTTTTCAGTAGAGAAGGATAAACCCTTCATAATGTTCTTTATTTATTTTAAGGTGCATCTGCCTTTCTAGTATAACGTTTAGAGTTGGTAATGTCATTTTGATGATCTTCTTTTTCAGCACTAACACCACGGTATATGAAAGCCCCTTCATTTGTAAGCCAGTTGAAGCTCAGGCCATCGTAGAAGCGGTGAGTTGGCAGCCTTGACCTTGTTTTTGTATATGTTGCTTCATACTGATTGTTGCATGCCTCATGTGAATCCATATATTAAAGAAATAAGGAAGACTAAGGTTTTGTTCTGGGTTTGTTTTTCTTTTTTTAAGCCTTAGCCAAAACTTTACAAAATTTTCCACATTATGAACAACATTTGACCATCCATTAAACATGTACTGGGAAAATCCTAATTGCCTGCATATTATTCCCCCTTCGCCGGTTTCTTCCAGCGCTGCCCTAGGTGGTTGACCTTTTCTCTTGCTAGGATAAAATCCTGACCAATCACCTGCAGTGGTCTAGTCTCTGGATATGGTCCCCAGCTAGGTCTTCTAACTATATTTTCTCTCAAACACCGGAAAGAATAACATGCCTTGTTGAAATCGTGCAGCCAGGTTCTGATTGAAGGTACCCAATCTGCTGGCATCATGAATCAGGTGAGAGATCCCTGGTCGGATCTTCTGGCTATATTTTCTCTGAAATGCTGTCGAGTTTCAGAGAAAAATAGACCTGGCAGGAAGTGTGCAGCCAGACTGCCATTCATGCTGCTCGTGGTTTGGGCAGGATGACTCTGGTGACCGGTTTCTTACAGATGTCTCATAGCGGGAGCACCAGAGCCACGAGCGTGGAGTCAGACTGCTCTCTTTTTGGAATGGCTGTGGAATGATAAAACTGGACAGAAAACATGACTGAAATCAAGCAGATTGTGTCACTTATGAATGGCATCAATCGTTGCACAATAGATGGCTGATGTAATTGTAGTACTTATGTAGCAAATGATAGAGTATGCTTGCTGAGACATTGATGGAGTAGCCTCCTAGGCATGCTGTGTTTCAGCTTTTTGGAACATGGCATTGATGGAGCATCTTCAACGACAGTAGTTATAAATAAATGCCTAATCTCTTCCGAGCGGAGCTGATGTAATGAATAGGTGCGCTGCACAGAGCCATAAAGCACTTCACATTTTAATAATTTCCAGGTGATGAATAAACATGGTGCATCGGTATCGCAGCATGCTAATCTCTGCGGGGAATACAAGGCTCTTTTCTGGCTGTACTAATAGGCATCACACAGCTTTCTGAGACAGATGCCCACTGGCTGGTAGATATGACTCCTACATGGTTTTTCTATCTGCCAGCAAGTAGGTAGTTCTGCCCCATTAGCTCAGCTTGTAGGACGATGACAACGAAGTCTTTCATCCTGCAATTCATTTTTGCTTATTAGACACAGACCGGTTGAAGTACATTTAAAGTGAATGCTGCGTCATTGACTATCTAGGGGTCTGGTTATGTCAAAGCCAGTGAGCGTGCAAAATGGTAGAGCGGTATCACCACCCTGCTTATTTCTGGGCTGGCCCACCAAGTACTCATGTTCACAGCCTAGTCTCAGCCCTCTAGACTCGTTAACTGATCTGTGTCTAGGCTTTTCTGTATATTCCCACCGAAAGTAGGTTGACATGGCTTCCTTACGTACGGACACCCATTTGCTTCAGATTTGGGAATATACTACTGATGACTCAAAAAGCACTCTGAAGCTAAAATCTTCATTTTCACCATCAACCCTGAAATCTGATATTTATAGCTTTATAAGCTCATCAGACCTACCAAAGCTGCATTCACCTTATTTCCAATAGAAAAGCCCTAATTACTACTTTGCAGGGTCCTGCTGCTACTCTGATCTGATTTCATACTTTGCACATTCCATTTTTTGCTAGGAAATGTTTCAGCTTTTTAAAGTTTTGAATAAACGTTGTTGTTGGTTTTTCTTTCAGACACCTCCATGTGGACCTGGTGGACCCATCCCAGTAGATGGTAGGCAAATTAAGCGTTCCTTTATTTAGAGCAGTATGCGGCCATGCTGTAGTTTTAGCCCTTAGATAGGTCTGATCTTTAAAAACCCATTGAAACGCCCCAATATCTTAGGCTACTTTCACACTAGCGTCGGGCTCGGCCCGTCGCAGTGCTTCGGGCCGAGGTTACCGACGCTAGCAGTGAATGCACCGCACAATGGGGGCAGCGGATGCATTTTTCCAGCGCATCCGCTGCCCCATTGTGAGGTGCGGGGAGGTGGGGGCGGAGTTCCGGCCGCGCATGCGTGGTCGGAAAATGCGGCCAGTCGGCAGCAAAAAACGTTACATGTAACGTTTTTTGCTCCCGGCGGACCGCCACAATACGGCGCAACCGTGTCACGACTGTTGCAACGCGTGTCAATGCGTCACAAAGCGTCGCTAATGTTAGTCTATGGGGCAAAAACGCATCCTGCAGACGACTTTGCAGGATGCGTTTTTTCCCTTAAACGACGCATTGCGACGTATTGAATAAAACGCCAGTGTGGACTGAATCTTCATGATGACAGGTTCTCTTTAATGGCAATCTGTGCAATGTGCAAGCACCATGTTATAGAGCAAGGAAAGCGGAGCACATTGGTATGTAGTTTGTGAGACCAGATTCAGTATTTCCTGCGCTTTAATCATTTAAAGAGGACCTGTCACCAGGTCAGAAGTGACTAATTTATGTTCTTCCAATTTCATTCCTGCTGCTCCCTTAAATATTCCACTTTGTTTTTCTTAAGTCTGATATCTGCTTCCAGACATATGGACCTTTTTAGTGTTATTTTTTGTCTTTACCAAGGGGGCATAGCTCACAGGATCCTCTGGGGCATGTCTTTAGTCTGCTCTGCATTATTACCCCATGAGCATTGGTCCCTTGGTAAAGACTATACAAATTAATTAAAATACCCATATCTGTTGAACCAATTAAGAAATAAAAAAAAAAATAAAAAAATCAGAATAGTCATGGGAATAGTAGGAATAAAACCGGTCCACTTTTTGTATTGGAGATTGGTCCTCTGCTTTTTTTCTGTAATTGGCAGTCCTATTGGTCACTGACGGCTTTCTTTGTGTAAGAGAGTTTTACTTCACTGGGACGATAATCCCAAAAAAAGTTTAAAGGGAATTTGCCAGTAGGATTAACCTTCCTAAGTAGTCTATATGGTCATGTAGGTCACAGGAAGCTGAATAAAATGAGAAATCCACATTTTTTTTTTTTTTCTTAATTTTAATGAAAAAGTGCTTTACCAGTGTGAGGCATGTAGATCAGGAGAGCAGACGGTCAGTCATTACATGTCTAACGTTGGTAACTCCTGCTTTCATTTAACCCCTTCACAACATAACATACTTGTACGGCGCATGTCGGGCCTCCCCCTTTTGATATGGGCTTTGGCACTGAGCCCACGTCTTTTCCGGCACATGTCAGCTGATTTGAACAGCTGACATCTGACCCTAACAGCCGCAGGTGGAATCGCGATACATCCGCAGCTGTTAACCTGTTAAATGCTGCTGTCACTCTGACAGCGGCATTTAACATAATCGCGCCGGAAGCATGTAGCTAATCCTGCTGATCGACGCCCATGTCACGTGACTGTGGCTCGCTGATGGGTTGGCATGACAACCCGGGGTCTGCAGGTTGTCGTTGCTGGATTTCTATGAATGACGCCCAACAGTCGGCGCTCATAGGCTACTTTCACACATCAGGTTTTTTGCATCAGGCACAATCCGGCGAATGTTGGAAAAAACGGATCCGGTGCAGACTGTGAAAAACTGATGCAACGGATCTGTTTTTTTGACCGATCTGACTAGCATATCCAGATAATTGTATAAAAAAAAGTTTGAAGCTCGCTCAGTTTAAAAAAAAAAAAAAAAAAAAAAAAAAAAAAAATCCGGCTTCCATTCTAGCAAACGGCTTCTGGCTTTTTCGCCGGAGACAAACGTTGCTATGGACGTTTTTTCCAGATACGGTAAATTTGCCGGAACTGGCGAAAACCGGACAGAACACAAGGTAATCCGACACTAATACAAGTATATGGGAAAAAAAACGGATCCGGCGCCAACATTCGCCTGATCCGTTTTTTTGAAAATTAGCCGGATTGAGCCTGACTGCAAAAACCTGATGTGTGAAACTAGCCTTAGCAAGCGAGTATTTCTGCTATATAGCACAGGGCTACTTTGTGTAGTACAAGCGATTGGATGATCGCAGCTTCTAGTCTCCCATGGAGACTATTGAAGCAAGTGTAAAGTAAGAAAAACATGTTTTAAAAATATTAAACAAATAAAATAAAGTTGAAATCACCCCACCATACGCCCCATTCAAAATAAAACAATTAAAAAAATAAATACACATATATGGTATTGATGCTTTCAGAATCGCCCGATCTATCAATATATAAAAATAATGAATCCGATCGGTAAACAACGTAACGAGAGTCAAAACTCCAGAATTATATATTTTTTGGTCTTTGCAACATTGCATTAAAATTCAATAACTGGCGGTCAAAACATCGTATCTGCAGTAAAATGGTATCAATAAAAACATCAGCTCGACACGTATAAGTCCTCACCCAACCCGGGATCACGAAAAATGGTAGACGCTACATGTCTCGGAAATGATGGAATTTTTTTTTTTGTAACAAAATTTGGATTTTTTTCACCACTCAAATTAAAAAAACAACCTAGACACCTCTGGCATCTACAAACTCGTAATGACCTGGAGAATCATAATGGCATGTTGGTTTTAGCATTTGGCGAACATGGTAAAAAAAAAAACCAATAAACCATTGTGGAATTTCACGCTTTTTTTTTTTTTCACAATTTCCAGTACATGGTTTGGTAAAACCAATGGTGTCGTTCAAAAGTAAACCTTCTCCCGCAAAAAACAAGCCCTCACAAAAAACAAGCCCTCACATGGCCATATTGACAGAAACTAAAAAAGTTATGGCTCTGGGAAGAAAAGGAGCAAAAAAAAACAAACGCAAAAACGAAAATGGGCTGCAGTGTGAAGGGGTTAAGATTAATCTCTGGAGGCAGATTCTAAGGGAGATCTATGTCTGACTTGTCAGAAAAAAATGTGGATTTCTCTAGAATAAGACATTTGGTTGCAGATATCACGGTATCATTTTATTCAGCCTTCTATGGCCTGCATGTCCATATAGACAGCTTGGGAGGATTAATCCTTTCATTATAACCTGTGGTTTCATCATTTAATCATATAAATATCACCTTGGCTCCCCCTAATCTATAACTTGATGCTTGAAGATTGGACCGTATTTTCATGGTGACCCATTCCCTTTAAGATCTTTTGAATGGCGGAGTCCATACATAGACCAATGATCATAAATGAACCAAGCTTAGGAAAAATATATAACTAGAGCAGAAGGAAACCAGAACACAGGCTTTATTAGAATGATGATCAATTACTTTTCCTATCAAATTTTATTTATAAATTTGGTAGAAAAAAAAAGGTTAAAACTACACCAAACATATGGGTGAGCCAAGCTAAAATGACTGGGATGACGTCATAAACGTAGTGTGTCATATGTGCAGATAAGTTCCAGAATGAGTCAATACTCAACGGTAAGTAAGAATAGACTCCAGGAGAGCAGAGAAAGGGTCAATTATGCAAAAGACACTCTGATCAAACTTAGATCCGTGTGAGCATAGTGTGATCCAATTCTCTCAGATGAGGAGAAGATGGAGAAAAAAAGATCTCCATCTATTCCATTCTGTCAGTTCGTGGAAACCGAACTGCACTTAGATGTCATCGAGTTCAGTCTGATGGCGTGGCCAAGTGCGATCTGAATATTGGATCAGACTCTGGCATGCAGCATTTTTTTTCCCTCAAACTGATGGCGTCCAAGGGAACTATCTGTCATGTATAGTCACATTATGGGATAATATTGTTCCGAGTGCATCCGATGTTTTCAGATCACACGCTAATGGTAAGTACTCTTGTCTGCATCTTCTCTAATTCTGTACCATAAAGGCGAGAACAAAGTTATTCAAAGACAAGTGTCACAATAATAGCCATGGCGCCCCCACACAAGTTTTATGTTCTGTATGTCTTCTTGTGTGTCTTTTAATTAGGACTTTTTACAGCATTTCTAAATAACATATGCTTTAAGATGTCTTTCACATGAATTTCCTATGGTGTGTGAATAGTCTAATGCATATGACTAGCAGCCTTACCAGCAGAAGATGTCATCAAAAAGATGGATAGGGCTCTTAGATTTCAACATACCGTATCATTTTGTTCTCAAATGAAATAACCATTCCCAGAGGAGGCTGACGGCTACTTACTCCTCTGGTGAAATAACCATTCCCAGAGGGGGCTGACAGCTACTTGTTCCTCTGGTGAAATAACCATTCCCAGAGGGGGCTGACAGCTACTTGTTCCTCTAGTGAAATAACCATTCCCAGAGGGGGCTGACAGCTACTTGTTCCTCTAGTGAAATAACCATTCCCAGAGGGGGCTGACAGCTACTTGTTCCTCTGGTGAAATAACCATTCCCAGAGGGGGCTGACAGCTACTTGTTCCTCTGGTGAAATAACCATTCCCAGAGGGGGCTGACGGCTACTTGTTCCTCAGATGAAATAACCATTCCCAGTGGGGGCTGACGGCTACTTGTTCCTCTAAATAGCCATTCCCAGTGGGGGCTGACAGCTACTTACTCCTCTGGTGAAATAGGCCGTTCCCAGAGGGGGCTGACGGCTACTTGTTCCTCTGGTGAAATAGGCCGTTCCCAGAGGAGGCTGACAGCTACTTGTTCCTCTAAATAGCCATTCCCAGTGGGGGCTGACAGCTACTTACTCCTCTGGTGAAATAGGCCGTTCCCAGAGGGGGCTGACGGCTACTTGTTCCTCTGGTGAAATAGGCCGTTCCCAGAGGAGGCTGACGGCTACTTGTTCCTCTGGTGAAATAAGCCGTTCCCAGAGGAGGCTGACGGCTACTTGTTCCTCTGGTGAAATAAGCTGTTCCCAGAGGGGGCTGACAGCTACTTACTCCTCTGGTGAAATAGGCCGTTCCCAGAGGGGGCTGACGGCTACTTGTTCCTCTAGTGAAATAGGCCGTTCCCAGTGGGGGCTGACGGCTACTTGTTCCTCTGGTGAAATAAGCCGTTCCCAGAGGGGGCTGACAGCTACTTACTCCTCTGGTGAAATAGGCCGTTCCCAGAGGGGGCTGACGGCTACTTGTTCCTCTGGTGAAATAAACCGTTCCCAGAGGGGGCTGACGGCTACTTGTTCCTCTAGTGAAATAGGCCGTTCCCAGTGGGGGCTGACTGCTACTTGTTCCTCTGGTGAAATAAGCTGTTCCCAGAGGGGGCTGACAGCTACTTACTCCTCTGGTGAAATAGGCCGTTCCCAGTGGGGGCTGACTGCTACTTGTTCCTCTGGTGAAATAAACCGTTCCCAGAGGGGGCTGACGGCTACTTGTTCCTCTAGTCTAGTGAAATAGGCCGTTCCCAGTGGGGGCTGACGGCTACTTGTTCCTCTGGTGAAATAAGCCGTTCCCAGAGGGGGCTGACAGCTACTTACTCCTCTGGTGAAATAGGCCGTTCCCAGAGGGGGCTGACGGCTACTTGTTCCTCTGGTGAAATAAACCGTTCCCAGAGGGGGCTGACGGCTACTTGTTCCTCTAGTGAAATAGGCCGTTCCCAGTGGGGGCTGACTGCTACTTGTTCCTCTGGTGAAATAAGCTGTTCCCAGAGGGGGCTGACAGCTACTTACTCCTCTGGTGAAATAGGCCGTTCCCAGTGGGGGCTGACTGCTACTTGTTCCTCTGGTGAAATAAACCGTTCCCAGAGGGGGCTGACGGCTACTTGTTCCTCTAGTCTAGTGAAATAGGCCGTTCCCAGTGGGGGCTGACGGCTACTTGTTCCTCTGGTGAAATAAGCCGTTCCCAGAGGGGGCTGACAGCTACTTACTCCTCTGGTGAAATAGGCCGTTCCCAGAGGGGGCTGACGGCTACTTGTTCCTCTGGTGAAATAAACCGTTCCCAGAGGGGGCTGACGGCTACTTGTTCCTCTAGTGAAATAGGCCGTTCCCAGTGGGGGCTGACTGCTACTTGTTCCTCTGGTGAAATAAGCTGTTCCCAGAGGGGGCTGACAGCTACTTACTCCTCTGGTGAAATAGGCCGTTCCCAGTGGGGGCTGACAGCTACTTACTCCCCTTTCCAAATTGACAAGATATGCACACTTGGTAGAGCATGCATGTTGTATGAGGGGACCATACATGACTTGACTTGCCAACAACTATCGATTGTGTATGGCCTAATTGTGCTATTTCATATTAGTATATTTTTCTTTCTCTGCGGTATTTTAAGTGAACTAAGCTCTTGGCACGTTCTTAATTGGGTTGACACAAACACTTCATGAAGTATCTGCTTCATGAGAAAAAGCCAATTAAAATCTGAGTTGGTTTTATTATGACTAGCACAGAATTCACTAATGAGACCATTTACTGGACCCTAGTTAGTAAAATGTGAAGGTTAGGACATCTTTCAGCTATGCCTATAATATAAAAGCCATTGTATTCTGTATTTTTATACATTGTAGCCTGACACATTGCTAGGCATTATTTTGTTGGGTCTCTAAGTATTATACAATATCATGAGTCCAGATATTATTCTGCTGGAAATGTATAGAAGCTCAGGGGTCAACTCCTTAAAGGGAACCTGTCACCACTTTTCTATCCTACCAGCTAAAAATATTATTTTATTCTGTGTCAGCTATGCATTCCCTGACTCCCCATGTATCACCCATAAAAAACTTTTTCTATTTCTCCCGCGATGTATGCTAATAGGGTCTGATGGGCGTGTGTTCGGTTCACTCACTCCACCCCTCTCCTCGGCTGCTGCGCGCAGTCCTTGACGTGGATGATGCAGATCGCTGTGAGATATTGCGCCTGTGCAGTCAAATGATTTCTCGCACGTGCGCACTTCTGCTTTTCGACTTTGCCCGCAGTTGGGCAAAGCATACTGTGCACGCACGAGAAAGTTTGTGTGGACGCGATATCTCACAGCGATCTGTCATCAACGTCAAGGACCGCGTGCAGCAGCGGAGAGGGGTGGAGTGAGTGAACCGAAGACACGCCCATCAGACCCTATTAACATACATCGCGGGAGAAATATAAAAGGTTTTTATGGGTGATACATGGGGAGTCAGGGGGTTACATAAGTATTTAGGGAATTCATAGCTGACACTGAATAAAATGATATTTTTAGCTGATGGGACAGAAGTGGTGACGGTTCCCTTTAAAGACTGGTGAATCATACAGTATTCCTAATGAAGAGTTCGCTGAAGTATGATACAGAGTTTAAGAATTTCACAACACTCTATGAATTCGGCTCCTCCGTTGCATGTTGCCAGAAATTTTATTCCAGTCAGTGCATTTCTGGTATAAAAATCACCATCCATTTTGAAGAATTTGACAGGCGGTTGTTGCCACGCTCTACCCCAACATATTGTCTGAGCAGCTTCAAACTGACATGAAAATACCATGGTTACAAAATGTTTGCACAATTCCGAGTTGCACAAAAATTTGTGACTTTTCAAAGCATTTTATATTAGTTTTCTGGCATAAAAGCTTTGACTCGCCCCCATAATGTTTTAAATAACACTTGTAACATTTTGCATTTTAGCTAAGTAATTCAATTATATATATATAAAAAAAAAAAGTAATAGCTGCAATTATCAGGTTTGGAAAGGTAGGCAATGTTTCATTCAAGCATAACCAATACATTTTGTTTCTTTGTGACCGAAATGTTCTTTCCGTTTTTTTCCTCTCGCCCACCTGCTTTTTTTTTTTTTTCTTCTTTTTTTCTCTCTCCTTTTCATGGCATATGCAGTGGACAAGTGGTACTATTATCAGAAGAACTAATTAGCCGGTGGAGACCTCTCGCTATTATTGCATGCCTTTCCCTAGGCGATTTGATCTGCACCATAGAGACAATATCGACAGAACAGACATGGCCATGTAAACAGAAGCCGCGGTAACCCTGTCAAGCACTGGACGATCTTATGTAGTGCGGAGTGATGAGTATGATGAGCTGCTGCAGCCACAAATGGGTTACTGTTAACGGCACCAACATTATCTTCATTGTGCAGCAGCAATTTAGGCTTCAGTTTATTTCTCGCTAGTTTTATCAAAACATACCGCAGAATTGGCATGCTGAAATCTGCTAAACCTCTGAGTAGGTTCCTGTACAATAGAAACAAATAAAGCTACTTTGTTGATAAATTCTGCTTTTGGTGTTTTTTGCCCTCAATGTGAATAAAGTACTCAACATTTGAAGGAGGATTTTTCATTCTGTTACAATTTCTTCTGTTACATGCAGTAAGGTACACTTATAGCATGACCTTCCACCCGCTCTTATCAAAAGAATATTTGTAATCCTCTTTAAAATAGTTACTGCCTTTCAACTGGTATTATAAAGTTCTTTTTGTTTACGTTTTTTGACAACCTTCATCTTAGTGGACCACTATATTATAAAATATATATATATATATATATATATATATATATATATATATATATATATATATATATATATATATATTCACTTATTTTATTTTATTTTTTTTTTTTGAGCACCACTTGCAATAACATGTTTTTTACCATTCTATTTGAGTAAAGAATAGTTGGCTTTCAATGCCAGCTCTTATTGACTTCAGAGTCGTGACCTAAGCTAGGTCTGCTTACAGGCTGGTAAGAAAGAGAAAAAGGAGACCAAAGAGAGTATTCAAAAGGTCAGTACAAAATTCAAGGTGGGGTCTACTTTTTAATCCATAAGCCACATTATATCTGAATAACTGGCACCTGTAAGCCCGTGATGCAGCAGTCTAGTATGCTGTATATATGTCCCCAATACGCTCTCCATAAATATGCTGGGACGAGGTGGTCCGGTCTAATCTTTGGTCTTGGTCCGGCACCATCCTTGCTTCATGTGGATGACTCGTCTTATTCAGGCACACCTCTCTTGGCCCTGCCAAGGGCAGCACAAAGTATTGTAGTGCGAATGTGCTGACACTTTCTCACCTTTCCCCATGCATGTGAGCTACTGTAGTACAGGGCCGAGATAAGTACACCTGCGCAGGAGCGCAAATGTCGAGGACAGTGTATGGTGACTTAGGATGCATCATCCACACAAAGTAAGAAGGACGGCGATCTCAAGAAGAGGAGATGCAGGACCAAGACCAGAGACTCCCATCGGACTCATACAGCTCACGAGATGCTTCTCAACTGACAAGAGCTGTATCACACATAGCTCAATCGGGAGCACAGCATTGAACATACCAGTACGTCCAATGTAGAAAAAGGTTCAGGGAGAAATTCATACAGTTTACTCTAGAAAACTGAACAAAAGTTACAAATTGTTGTATAACATATAGGTGTGAAAAAATGTAAAGTTACGGCTCCTAGAAATCTCACATTTTAAAAGAAAAGTATTAATCATGAAAGCTAAAACTTGCTTTGACAACAGAGGGTTAATACATGATTTTTGTTGTAGAAGCTGCCTGGCACTGGTCACTATAGTTTAGTTTATTGTCACCAATGAACCCAAGCCAGTTTATCACATGGTTTTATAAAACTATTTTTAGATTTACATTTTGTTTCCATGGCACAAGTGCATGACCATTGTCAATGTTCTTCAGTTGCAATTTATTTTTCCAAGCTTGCCTAAATCCCTTAGTAATATCAAATTATTTTATTCATCTGTGTTGAGTACCTTGCAGAGCTTAATATCATCTGCAGTATATTAAAATTCTACTTTTTATGCCTCCAACAAAGTCGTTATTATATAATTAAAAAGAGGGCCCAGTTCTGACCCCTGTGCTACTACAGTAATAACTGTGACCCGGTCAGTGTGTATTCAGTTAAGAACCAGCCTCTGTTTCCTATTACTGAGTCAGTTATTAACCCAATGATGGTATGTGCATACAATGTCTTTGATGTGGGCTCTGCTTTGATTGAATCAGCCTGAAAAAGCTCAAAAAAATACCAAAAATAATGAATAAATGCACAGCAATCTCAAAATGACTTGCTGCACATATGTTCATGGACTGGCTTCCAGCTTCTTCTTCTTAGGTGACACTTGTGCGATCTTCCTTGAACTTCTCTATACATTCATACACACTTCTTCGTGGCAAAACACTTTCTCCACACTATATGCACAAAGTATCTGATAATTATAGGCACCAGACACACCCTCAGATCACAAAAAAAAAGAAAAAAAATCAGTGGGGCAGCCATGCTTTTTGTACTGCAGTTAGGAATTAAAACTGATCAAACACGTGCAAACTCGTATGGAAAGCGCTAATTAGATGTGTGGCCAAAATAAGTTTTAATACAACCATAGTCATGAACAGTTTTGACTCTACCTCTTGTTTCCCTTAGTCCCATTCTCATTTTATATACCAACCTTTTATGTGGCACAGTATCTAATGCTTTTATAGACAACATCTATGGCCTTACCTTAGTCTATTCTGTAACCTCATAAAACTACACACTGCTGGGCTATGAAATTATAATTAACAAACTCCAATTGTTCTCAAAATTTTGTTTAAAACAGGTAAGGAAATGTTTTACCTAACATAGGAGTGGCTGTATTATTGCATGCTGTCCTGTCTGTATACTTTCTTTTGCTTCAGACCATGTCCCTGTACGGTGAGACAAAACCATTACACAGCAGGGGCACATTTATAAAATTCTCAGCACACGGACATTTTTTTAATACAATTGTGGAACTTGGTTTTTATTCAAAGATCTATTGATTAAAGTATACTTTGCTTTTATCGAACAACCCCACTAATTCCTGCAGTACATAGGGGTGTATGTCATTCAAACCCCTTGATTATGTCCAGCGTCGGACTGGATCACCTTGGGCCCACTATGTAGCTACATAGAAATAAATACAAGACCACCAATTGTGCGATATAACGCGCTAATATCAGGACATAACATAAGGTAGTACACGCCTTAATGATATAGCAGGGGTTTGGGGCCCACATAAGGTAGTACGCGCCTTAATGATATAGCAGGGGTTTGGGGCCCACATTTTGGTTCAAACTCAATGATATATGTCCCCTGGTGTTTATTAACCACTAGGCCAATGTGTTATAGCACCAGTGTAGTGGAGGGGATTTTATGTCACCTCGTCTATACGAGAAAATCCACCGCAGTAGTAGTAAACGCAGCGATATCTGCACAATGTCTGTGTGGATTTTTCCACTGTTAATTTGCCGTTTGACTTCTGCAGCAAATACATTATGTGAATGCCCCCTCTTCTAGTGGTGCTGGTCCTAGATCACTTAGGCCTCTTTCACACTTCCGTCGGGAGTGTCACGTCCTAATGCGTCGGAGAGACGTACCGACGGATGTTAGAAAATATTGGTAAAACGCATGTAACGTTTCCAGTATTTCGATGGAGGCGTCTCCAGAATTTGCATAGCGGAGAAGCAGGACTTTTCCCCGGGTCGGAATATGCTTCCAGGCATGCTCAGATGTAAAAACTGCATCCGTCACTGGATTCCTGTGTTTCATAGTGTCCGCAGGATCCAGTGTCCATAGGCTCCCATTCTGTGGAACGACATATGCCGCAGGAGGTTTCGGGGAACATTTTTCCACTGCAGACAAAATAACGTTTCATGGAACATTTTTTTTTGGAAAAGACCGGCCGTCAAATTCCGCAGGATCAAGTGCACGACGGACGAAACATGTGGCCATCCGTCGCGATATGTCGCTAATACAAGTCTATGAGAAAATGCTTTTCTCAAAAAACGACGTGTCTCGACGGGACTACAAAGACGGAAGTGTGAAAGTGGCCTTATATATGACATTGGAGTAATATCGAAAGAGTTTCCCTCACATCCCCCCCCCCCCCCATACACTTTTTACAGAAATCTCTCTGCCACCTATAAGGCCATAACGTTTTATGAAGGGCCTCATTTTGTTAGTAGCAGGGAAAGTAAAATTTTAGTCAGGGGTGATAAAGGGGGAGGGGGCTCAATCAGGGCGATAGTCAGTCAGGGGTGATATGGAGCGCCCCCAAGGGCCGTGGTGTACTCTGTACTGGGTCGGCACAGTTCTTAAAGGGGATGTGTCACGGCAGCAATGACCCAGTCCGTGGTCCTGGGCGTCCAATTAAAGGGGATGAAGTGTAGTGGAAAATAAAGTATATGGAGAAATGTGAATAAAGCTTGTACAGGGAAAGGGGATAAAGGGAATGTTCGGGACGCCACCTGTGGTACTCGGCCAGGGATGGCCGACGCTGCTTAAAGGGATCCGCTGGGGCCGATGGTGATGCAGCTTAGATGGTTTTGCTCCCCACAGGTGGAGCGGAGGCCCCAGGGCTACCGGAACAGTCTGAGGGGTTGTAGATGTTAGGGTGCAGAAATCAATGGACGACACAGGGACTGTAGTTTCTTTACCTTTAATTGCAAGTGCAATCCGGAATACTGGTGACAGGTGATCTTGGAAATCGGGGCAACCTGGAAGCGGTACAGAATTCCCCCTAGCCAGGTGGTGTTGGAAGCCTTCCTACTGGGCTGTTTGCTGGGTTCTTGATGCCTTAAGCTTTCCTCAAGTCCCTCTCTGTCTGTCCCTCAGGCGAAACACTATCCGCATGGCAGGCAGCTGGAGCCTTTTTCAGGTGTCCCTCTCTTGTGGTGACTCCGGGCTCTATTCTGCTGTGGTGCCTTCAAGTGTCAGATGTAGCCAGGAGACCTGCAATCTCCTGCTGTCCGGATTCAGTAGTGGGGCATACAGTTCCCACACAACCACTCCGGTGTCCAGTTTCCTGTGCTCAATCCCGGGGTAAGCTTAATCACAGCTCCACTCCCAGTTCCTATCCTTCTGTGCTTCCTCTCCCTTCACTGTCTCGCATAGACTGACCTACAACTTCTCCTCCAAGCCAGAACTTATAGGGAAGCTGTCCTGAAACCGGGTTTAGAGCTTCCCCCTTCTGGTCTGGAGTCAGGAAAGTGTTGTATGCCAATGTTACCTGCTAAGGAGATCCCATCTTGCTTCCAGGCATGGCATCACGCTCTCCGGGAGGCAGGGGATACCACTGTGGCAACAGGACTCCTGGGGTGCCACAGATACAGGGGGAGGGGATGCAGTCAGTCAGGGGTGATACAGGGGGAGGCGGCTCAGTCAGGGGTCATATAGTGGGAGAGGGTTCAGGGGTGATACGAGGAGGGGGTGCAGTCAGGGGTGATATAGAGGGAGGGGTTCAGTCAGTCAGGAGTGAAAGGAGTAAGTAACTTAGCCCCTCCCCCTCCCTCACCCCAGACTAAAGGCCCCCCATTTACACTTACTTTTAGGCTGGCGAGGGACCCTTGTTCAATCTTTGCAGCTGTAGTAGGGAGCCCTCTATCTCCCTCTGCTGCTTACATTGTGGGGGAGGGGAGCGCGCGTTACAGATGACAGCAGCTCATTACGTGAGCTGTGCTGTATGGCTGGGGAGTTGAGGACACAGACAAAGCTAACACTGATTGGTCACAGTGCAGCCAATCAGTGTTACCTTAAACCTTATTAAGAGCTGCTCCACCGCAGGGAAAAGTGGTGAGTGACAGAAAAAGTCATCAGGACAGCACTGTTACTTACAAATCCTGAGCTGCAGACTGCAGCAGCCGATCATGTCAGCTGTTATCAGTGATGCCCGCACTGCTCTGAGTAGCTCTGAGCACTGGAGCCAGAAGTATTGGTAACGTCACGCTGGGAGGACGTCCTGCTCGTGGCTCCTCCCACAATTAGTCAGAGCAGTGCGGGCATCACTGATAACAGCTGGCATGTTCGGCTGCTGCAGCCTGCGGGTCAGTATTTGTAAGTAACACGGCGCTCATGTGAAGACTACGGCAAACACTGCCTGCTGCTAAAGTGAAATTAATATTCACCCTTCTCCACGCCCATGGGGGGCATGACAAGCAGTGAATATTAATTTCCCTCTAGCAGCCGGGACAGGGGCTTCTGCTTACTGCCCCCTGCTGCTACTTCGCTGGCCCCCATGGCAGCTGCCCACTGGCTGGGGCCCCTGCAACAGTGGAGGTCCCTAGACAGCTGCTGGCCATTATGGCAGCAGGTGTCAGTGCCTGGGGCCACCGGAGAATCCTCCTGTTCTCTGGTGGCCCAATCTGACCCTGATTGTCTATTCTTTATGTCTGAGGAGATTTTATTGCATCGCTGATCAGGTCATCTGTCATGGTTTTCTTGTTTGATACCACCATTTCATCCAGATTTTTTTTCAGGGTGGCAACACTATAATTTTTTAATTCTTTTATTGATTCTGTAATTGACCTTTTCATGACATTTGTGTCCCATTTTGCAGTGCGTTCCCGCAATTGGTGTTTTGGTGACTTATGTGAGCACAGGAGCTGTGCCTGCACACTTGTCTCTGGCAACTTGGCTCAGCTGATAGCTGAGCCCCTGGTGTGACAGTAAGGCTTCTTTCACACTTCAGTTGTTTGGCGTCAGTCTGCTCCGACATAGTGACGGATCGACGGATCCATCACAATTGTTGAGAAAACTGTTCTAACGGATCCGTTACTTGGGTGTTGTCTGGGAAAAGTATCTACTTTTTGGAGCATGCTCAATTGAAAAAGCGGATTGGGGCAACTGATCCGCCAAATGACGGATCGCGATGGATCCGTCGCCCATAGGCGGCCATTCTAGGGAATGGCGGACGCGACGGATCCGTCGCGAACCGCCATTTCGGTGTAGACAAAAAACGTTATAATGTCCGTCAATGTCTAGATGACGTCCGCCAAATCTCGACGGATCCGTCACATGGCGGATGGAACGGACGACCATCCGCCACAATCCGTCGCTAATGCAAGTCTATGGGAAAATAGCAGATCCGCCAGACGAAAATGGCGGATTCAAACTGAAGCCAAAAGACTGAAGTGTGAAAGAGGCCTTGGGATCAGTACCCACATTGCCCCTGCCTTTTTCACCCTCCATATGCTGAGACAGCAGCATTTATAAGGTTGAGAGAGGGAGGTGGTTCCCTTTTACACCCAATCGGCACCACCGCAACCTGATTATAGGCTACAGATGGTTGCTACAACAGCATGAGATCAAATGATGACCTCCTGGTCTACCAACTACAGTGGTTTGTTAGACTCAGTCAGAAGCAGGGTCTAACAGTCGTTTTGCCTGTGGAAACTGACAGATGTAATGCATTTCAATGCATTAGACCAGTGATCTTATCCAGCGGGTGAATTAAGTATTGAACAAGTCATGAATTTATAGTAAATATATTTCTAAAGGTGCTATCGACATGAAATACTCACCAGACATGAGTAATAACCCATCCAATCCACACAGGCAAAGAAATCAAACCATAAATGTCCACACATTATGTGTAATAATGAGAAATGACACAGGAAAAAGTATTGAACACATGAAGAAAGAGGAGCAAAAAGCCATGGAAAGCAATTACACCAGCTGAAAGCTATCAGTAATTAGAAAGCAATCCTGCCACTTAGTGAAAAA
This sequence comes from Ranitomeya variabilis, assembly GCF_051348905.1. Taxonomy (NCBI): domain Eukaryota; kingdom Metazoa; phylum Chordata; class Amphibia; order Anura; family Dendrobatidae; genus Ranitomeya; species Ranitomeya variabilis. Next base: position 113,519,146 of record NC_135235.1, on the reverse strand, counting down.
TAATAGCTGGTTCAACTGATGGCCTATAAAAAGTTGTCTCATTACCAAGGTGCCACACAAGCAACATCTCATTATGGGTAAAACCAGTGCGCTGTCTCGAGACCTTTGCAACCTTATTGTTGCAAAATATACTGATGGCATTGGTTACAGAAGAATTTCTATACTATTGAAGGTTCCAGTGAGCACTGTTGTGGCCATTATCCGGAATTGGAAAGAACATTGCTATACTATAAATACATTTATTATAAACCTTCCATGACTAGGTGCTTCCCACTAGATTTCAGACAGAGGTGTGAAAATGATTATCTTAAGAGTTGTCCAAAAGCCAAGGACCACTTGAGAGCTGCAAAAAGATCTGGAATCGGCAAGTACAATTGTTTTCTAAAGAAAAATAAATTTCAGTAAGCGTGTTTAATACTTTTTCCCTGTGTTATTTCTCTTTATTACGCATACCTCAATTTATGGACATCTATGGTTTTATTTCTTTGCCTGTGTGGATTTGATTATTGTTATTACTGATATCTTTTGAGAATTTCAGGGCAATTGCACCTTTTAGAAATATATTTACTTAGAAAATTGGTGATGTGTTCATTACTTAGCGTGAAGTAAATAAAAGTTAAAGTGCTATAGAAGGAATATGTAGAAAAGTAAAAAAAAAAAAAAAGGAAAAAATATATCAATAAATACGTATATTTACATAAGAACAAATATAAACAAGAAAAAAATACACATGGTATCAGTGTATGGAATGACCTGGTCTATAAAACTTTTGCATTACTTAACCACTGCAGTGAACACCGTAAAAAAAAAATATATATATGCAAAGTTGGCAAAAATTATACTTTTTTTAATCATACTGCCATTCAAAGTCTTGTGTAAATAAAAATTGTATCTCTGAAAACATTATCATGTCCCGCAAAAATCAAGCTCCAACTCGGCTGTCAGCTTACAAATAAAAAAAACTTTAGCTCTCTAAACACGACAATGCAAAAAACTATGTAAAAGCGGAAAAACATTATAAAATTTACGTGTGGTATCTTTGTAATCGTACTGATCCGAAGAATAAAGTTGTCTTATCACCTTTACCGGAGAGTCAACGACTTTAAAACAACAAACCTAATATCTGAATTGCTGTTTTTCGTTTATGCTGCCTCAAATATTGGAATAGAAAACGATCAAAACATGGTATGTGCCCCAAAATGTTTTCAATGGAACTTTAAGGCCATGTTCACACTTTGCGGCGTCCCTCTGCGGGTTCTCCCGCAGCGGATTTGATAAATCTGCAGGGCAAAACCGCTGCGGTTATCCCTGCAGATTTATCGCGGTTTGTTCCGCGGTTTCCGCTGCGGGTTTCCGCCTATACTATTGATGCTGCATATGCAGCAATATGCAGCATCAATAGTAATGTTAAAATAATAAAAATTGGTTATACTCACCCTCCGATATCCGGATCTCCTCAGCGCTGCACCCGGAGGTCCGGTTCCAAAGATGATGTGCGAGAAGGACCCTTCGTGACGTCATGTGACCGCGACGTCACGGTCATGTGACCGCGACATCACCGCAGGTCCTGTTTGCACAGCAACTCTGACCGGCCGGCCGCGTGCAGCGCTGAGAGGTGAGTATAACATGATTTTTTATTTTTATTCTTTTTTTTTACCCCAAATATGGTTCCCAGGGCCTGGAGGCCTCCACCCCGGGTACCACCCGCACATTAGCCGCTTACTTCCCGCAACGTGGGCACAGCCCCATGCGGGAAGTAAGCGGTTCAATGCATTCCTATGGGTGCAGAATCGCAGCGATTCTGCACAAAGAAGTGACATGCTGCGGGTTTTAAACCGCTGCATTTCTGCGCGGTTTTTCCCGCAGCATGTGCACAGCGGTTTCCATAGGGTTTACATGTAAATGGAAACGCTATGGAAACTGCTGCGGACCCGCAGCATCAAAATCGCGGCGGTTCCGCGGTAAAAACCGCAAAGTGTGAACATGGCCTAACTCCTCTCTCAATACGTGATTCAGACAAATCTCTGACTAGAGTCTCTGGACTCTACTTAGTCTATGATCTGGCGGTGTCTGTCTTTTTAGGTTGGCACACAACCGCTGTCTACTACAGCTTTGCACACCACTGAAAAGATGAATACCACAGAGGCAGGACTAAATCCAGCGGAAGGCCTCATTCACAGGTCAGTATTTTCGATGTATGAGAAAAATGCACCAATGAATTTGAGCAGAGTTTGGTCTGAGCCATCAGTTTTTCTCATACGTGGAAATAGAAAAAGTTTCTCCACCTTCTCATTTCTGACAGTCTGAAAATCAGAACACACTTGGTCAAAATCAGACTGAACTCTGCCACCTTAGCGCTGCCTGATTTTGTTTTTATTTATTTATTTTTTCACGGATCCATAGATTTGCATTGCAGATTTTGATCCGATACTCGGATCGCAAATCGGATATGTCGCCGATATTTTGCGTGGACCACTCTGTCCATGAAAAATCACGGACATGTGCATGGCCCCATACACTTGCATAGGCATGAGTTCTATTCAAGAAAACAACAGATGGCACTCGTACAAGAACAACGAACGTGTGAATAAGTCCTGAGGGGTCATACAAATGAATCCGAGCACAAACTGCGTTGCACAGACTGGCTGGCTCTCCTGACCCAAGAGGCACACCCTCATAGATATATCTAAAGCTGGGACCAGTCTGCATTGTGGACCATGCTCTGACTGATTTGCATGGATGTCTGCATGAACCCTAACGCTGCTGCCTCATTATAGGAAATGGATTTGTCAGGATTTCATCTGGATCAAGTATTTGAGAGTTTGACAAAAACGCTGATGTAAGTACTCACCGTAGAGCACAGGATAAATAGGAACGGAGCCTTAAAAGTGATTCAAAATGTTCCCAATTAAATCTTTAACGCAACCCACAAATAATCAAGTCACCAGTCAGGTCCGTCATCTGTTAACGGATATATAGGAGGTGTCGACGACAAAGGCACTAGAAAAGTGCCATGGCTCCCCACAAAAGAAATCCAGCAAAATCTGCTCTCAAATCCAAATGCTCCCCGCTCTTCTGAGCCCAACAGTCTGCCTAACCTGCAGTTAGTGTCCACATGTTTGTCATTACTGTAGTGTGGAGAGTCCAAATAGTTTATGGGTTGCGTGGCTCTGGACGCACAAGTGGGGCACAATGTATTGGGCACTACAATGTATGGGAACTACTATGACATATTTAGCAATTTTCATTCTGCAACATTCACTGTGTATTTCTTTTTGGAAAACAATCAGGAAGTCAAAATCATCACTACTCCCATATGTAGTGAAGTCCCAGAGGGGTGTAATTTCCAAAATGTGGTGAATTGAGGGGAGATTCTGCTGTTCTGGCATTTGGGGGCACTACAAATAGAGTTTGTGAACTATTCTAGTAAAATTTGTTCTTCAAGACTTAAATAGCCCTCCTTCCCTCCCAAGTATCGCTGTGTGGCCAAACAGTACCATCCAGCCACATATGGGGTATTGCTACATTCAGGAGAAATTATGTAACACATTTGCGGGCCATTTTTACCTATTTACCCCTTGTGAAAGTGTAAAATTTGAGGCTGAAACAATATTTTAGCGGTTCACCGCTCAATGACATGAAATTATGTGAAACTCGTGAGGTGTTAATATACTCACTGCACCCCCAGGTGAATTTATTGAGGGGGGGATAGTTTGCAAAATGTTTTTTTTTTATGGGGGTAAGGTTCTACTGTTCTAGCACCTCAGGAGGTCTGTCAATGTGACATTGCACCCCCAAGCCATTCCAGCAAAGTCTGCACGCTAATATGGCACTTCTTCCCTTCTGAGCTACGCACTATGACTGAAAAGTAGTTTCCGATCACATAAGGGTATTGGCGTACTCAGGAGAAATTGCATAAAATAAATGCAACAATGGGATCCTGCTCAGCTGTCATCTCTCTCTATATGGATTAGAAAAATAATGTTGATCAATAACAGTCTGGTATTGTGAAGTGTGCTGAATGAGTGGATATAATCCAATATTATTTGGGACACACATAAAAGTCCCAGAGAGACAAATACCAATCCACAGATCATTTGTATGATTTATAACATATCTAATTTTGGTCCAAAACAATATTGAGACCCACGATTAATGTCCTTAAGCAACATGTGTCTGCAAGTGCCAGCCCACAAATAAAAGCTTTGTCACCCAAAAAGTAATCGTTCTGCTTTGTACCAAGCTTCACATTTCCAATTTGTAATCTGTTATATGGTTGTCCTCCTGTACGGTATGAGAAACATCAGACTGCCGCCACAAACATTTCCTGCCTGACTATTTCATCTACATCTCCACAAAACATAAGTGTTTTCACAGCATCTTCATTTGATGCTCTTATTAGCTGAGGTACTGTGCTGCTACTTTTTCCATTAGCAGTTACAATTATATAGGAGATCAAGATTTGCTTAGAAAATAAATCCAGGTTTTCTACATCGTACTTGTTCTTTTGGATATGATAACATTTAGTTTAACATAGTACAGCTAAAATTGTTAAACATAACGATTTACAACACATTTCTTGGCCCAGCCTTTTGGCTCTTGTCACAAAACTATTAAAGCTATTGTATATAAAGACGTTCTCTGCTTTGAATAATCCCTGCTTTATGGAGGGATCCAATGACAATAAGCCGATCAGAAAGCAGTTCCCTGCTTGTAATCCATGGGGAACCTGGCAACAAATTAATAATTTCCCTGAAGAGGCACCATAAGGGAAACTGGGTATCATACAGTATTCAGCTAAGTCAATTAATGAGGACCTGTGCAAGGAGAAGGACATACTGCCCTTGTTCCCCCTTGAAGATTCGAGTATTGTTATGGTGTAATATGTGAATTGAGATATGCATTATTGGTGATAATGTTGTATTCTCCTGGACAGTAAGGAGTTATGGTTAACATTTGGGACTAGCCCAGATTTGCAGGAGATAAGGTGAATGGATAGAGACAGTTTCCTGTCAGGACGACAGATCTGCTTCTGGCACACACTGGGCAATAAGGTCTGGACAGTAAGCAGTGCTGCATGACGTGGCTGTCCCGAAGTGAGAGGAGACCAAAATGGTGGATGGTGTGATCTGTAGTAAAGCGAAAGTAAAACTGACAGAAGTACAGAGTAGCCAGCTGGAGACAGGTCCTGGGAGAGGACTCCTATCAGTAAAGCACAGAGGTTATAACTTAGAGCTGTAACGGGCCAAGACAGGACAGAGAATGTGAGCTGAAGAGCATACCCCAGGTGGGAGTTCCAAAACGTCAGGAGCAGAGAAGCAAAGTACTGGCCATATTGGCAAACTAGTTCTCTTGAGAGGGAAGAGGATGTGAATTGAGAATATGACAATAACTGGACTCTAGAACTGAGCTGGGTTGTGCTGAAGGAAGGGGCACCAGTGGAGACCGAGACCAAGTGAGTTAGGAAAAAGGAACGGAGACTATGTATGAAAATCTTCTGTATTGTGAAGGAAATGTTCATCAAGTTGTGTACCCGCTATCTGTTGCAAATAATCCCAAGTTATCGTTCAGTAATTATTTTTCACTGGTCTTACTCATTGAACTGTTCAACATCTGGTCCTGGCCAACCAAGTCATCGGTAACATGCAGCCTGTAGACTAAGTGCACACACCCGGCCAAGACCCTCACTTTCATTTAACGTGCCGGGGCTTAAAATACTAGTACCTTGCCCACGGCTACCGCCCAGCTCCATGTTATAAATGTCCACCAGAGGAAAAGACTCTAGCCACGAGTTAAGGATTTTGAGCAGATTGTGGGTATATGAAAATTCTGGTGTAAGCAACTACCTTCATAAATAACATGCTTAGTGACAGGAAGTCCACCTGTGTACAATCTAAGTGTCACATAGTCTGTCAGTATAGATACGCCATTACTGAAAGGCCATAGAGGCTGCAACAGCATTAAGCAAGAGGCACCACTAACCAAACAACACAGTGAAGACCAAGGAGATCTCCAAATACGTCAGGGACAAAGTTGTTGAGAACTACGAGTCAGGGTTGGGTTGTAAAAAAAAAAATGTATGTATGTATATATATATATATATATATATATATATATATATATATATATATATCTATATATATATATATCCCAACCTCTGATGCTCCCCAGAGTACCATTAAATCCATTGTCATCAAATGGAAAGTACATGGTACCACAACAAACCTGCCAAGAAACGGCCACCAATCAAAACGCTTAGCCCGGGCAAAGGGCATTAATCTAATCAGAGAGGCAGCACAGAGACGAAAGGCAACATAGAAGGAGCTGCAGAGTGCACAAGCAGAGACTGGAGTATCTGTCCATACCACCACGGTAAGCTGTAGAGGTGGCCTTCATGGAAGAGTGGGCAGAAAAAAAAACCTTTACTTCCACACAAAAATTGTTCTGCTCGTTTTAAGTTTGCCAAAAGACATGTGGGAAACTCACCAAATGTATGGAGAACGTTGCTGTGGTCATACGAGACCAAAATTGAACTCTTTTGGCCATCAAAATAAACACTACGTCTGGTGCCAAACCAACACCGCTCATCACCTCAAGGACACCATCCCCACAGTGAAATATGGTAGTGGCAGCATCATGCTGTGGGGATGCTTTTTGGCAGCAGGGACAGGGAAAATGGTCTGCGTTGAGAAGATGGATGGCTCGAAATACAGGGATATTCTTTTAAAAATTTATCTTTTATGAAGTTTTAGGAAGGAAAAACATATGCAAGTCAAAACAGAAGCCTTAATTTTAACTTCAGTAGCGAGTCGTCCCATGTACAGCACCATGGAATTAATGGTGCTATATAAATAAATAATAATAATAGTATACAACTAAAACAGAACAGTGTCTACTGCAGTAAAATTGCAAATTTTACAGGGATGTTCTTGAGCAAAACTTGTGTCGGTCTGTCAGTGATTTGAGACTGGGATGGACATTCACCTTCCAAAAGGCAAAGTACACTGCTAAAGCAGCACTCAAGTGGTTTAACGGGAAGTGTGTGAATGTTTTGGAGTGACCTAGTCTAAGCCCAGACCTTAAAGGGAACCTGTCACCTGAATTTGGCGGGACCAGTTTTGTGTCATATGGGCGGGGTTTTCGGGTGTTTGCAAGATTGCCTTGTGCTGGCGTGTACTCCGGAGGACAGAGAATGAACTTCAATCCAATATTGCGGCCAGCATGCAGCCAGCGGGTAAGGAAAGGGTGAATCAAACACCCGAAAACCCCGCCCATATGTTATGATCTGGTGGCCTAGGAGCAGCATGAGACGTACTCTGGAGAAGGTGGTACCTGTACTGACCGCAGACCCTGAACTTAACACCGCAACTAGAAGTAGCCGTGGAATGTACCTAGCGCTCCCTAGACATCTCGACACAGCCGGAGGACTAATTACCCCTAGAGATAGAAAAGGGAAAACTATCTTGCCTCAGAGAAAATCCCCAAAGGATAGACAGCCCCCCACAAATATTGACTGTGAGAGGAGAGGGAAATAACATACGCAGACTGAAATCAGAATTTAGCAAAGGAGGCCACTTCTAGCTAAATAGAAAGGATAGGACAGAGTACTATGCGGTCAGTATTAAAACACTAGAAAATATCCACCACAGAAAATACAAAATCTCCACATCTAACTAAAGACATGGAGGGTATATCTACATCTCCAGAGATACCAGCTTGGCTGAACAAATCCTTATACAGACCAAGCTGGACAAAACAAAACATGGAAAATAACTTGAACGATCAGGCCCACAGCATGTGGACTGCAAAAAACAAAGCCAGAACTTATCTTTGTTGAAATGAACAGCAAGCAAGAGAGACCAGGCAGGGAAGTGAATCCTCCTGGAAACAATGGACAACTGGCACTAACTAAAGGGTCAAGCAAGACTAAATAGCCCAGTCAGAATTGCAATAAGTGGACACACCTGATGAATGCTGCGATCCAAAGACAGCAGCGCTACCACTTATAACCACCGGAGGGAGCCCAAGAGCAGAATTCACAACACCATATGACCCAAAACTGGTCCCGCCAAATTCAGGTGACAGGTGCTCAATTTAATCCAATTGAGAATCTGTGGTCAGACTTGAAGATTGCTGTTCACCAGAGGAAACCATCTAACTTGAAGGAGCTGGAGCAGTTTTGTCTTGAGGAATGGGAAAAAATGCCAGTAGCAAGACGTGGAAAGCTCATAGAGGCTTATCCAAAGCTATATAGAGCTGTAATTGCTGCAAAAGGAGGCTCTACAAAGTACTGACATTTCGGCAGATCAATACTTATCCATACTGAAATTTTCAGTTATTTTGTACTATTTGTTGTTTGATTCACAATAAAAAGAAAACCAAATGTTCACAGCTGCAGGCATGTTCTTCACATGAATTGATGTAAACCATCAAAAAAAAAGTGAAATTTCAGGCTGTGAGTTAGCAAAATACAAAAAATGCAGAGGAGGGTGAATACTTTGCCAAGCCACGGTATTTTCATTAAAATTAGATTATATAGCGTTTCACATAGAACTACTCAGTCATGTGTGATCAACCACCTCCAATTCAATAAGATTCAACAAGACATATACTGTATATTGGCTACAAAAAGACAACAGCTTTCCAATCTCTCACATACGTTCTAAAGACGTCTAAAACAAAATTGGTATAGGCAGGGGGATACAGACAGTCTTTTTAAGGTGTTTGAGGTCAGGATACCTCAGTATCTGCTACGTAAATTTGGAGATAGCAATTTTTTAGTAGATTTAATAACTCTGCTAACTTTGCGAAAATTGATTCCTAGCGTGGTCTTAATACCAAATTGGATGTTAACCGCTATGGAACTCCATGTACTCCGCTCAAAAAAAATGAAGGCCACACGAAAATACCACATCTAGATATAATTGAATGAAATATTCCAGTTGCAAATCTTTATTCATTACACATTAGAATGTGTTGAGAAAAATAAAACATAAAAATGATCAATGTAAATCAAAATTAATATCCCATGGAGGTCTGGATTTGGAGTGATATTCAAAGTGGAAAATCAAATTACACGTTTATCCAACTTCAGTGGAAATGCCTCAAGATAAGGAAATGATGCTCAGTAGTGTGTGTGGCCTCCACGTGCCTGTTTGAATTCCCTACAATGCCTGGGCATAGTCCTGATGAGGCGGTAGATGTTCTTTTGAGGAATCTCCTACCAGACCTGGATTAAAGCATCAGTCAACTACTGGACCGTCTGTGGTGCAACGTGGCATTCATAAATGGAACGAGACATGATGTCCCAGATGTGTTCAATTGGATTCAGGTCTGGGCAACAGGCAGGCCAGTCTACAGGAGCAATGCCTTTTATCATTAAGGAACTGCTTACACACTTCAGCCACATAATGTCTAGCATTGTCATGCATTAGAAAGAATCCAGGGCCCAGTGTACCTGTATATGGTCTCACAATGGGTTTGAGGATCTCATCCCAGAACCTAATGATAGTCAGGGTACCTCTGGCTAGCACATTGAGGGCTGTGCGGTAATCCAAAGAAATGCCTCCCCACACCATTACTGACCCGCTCCCAAACTGGTCATGCCGGAGGATGTTGCAGGCAGCAGAACATTCTCCACAGCATCTCTAGACTCTGTCACGTCTGTCATATATGCTCAGTGTGAACCTGCTCTCATTCGTGAAGAGAACAGGGCTCCAATGTTGGATCTACCAATCTTGGTTTTCTCTGGTAAATGCCAATCGCCCTGCATGGTGTTGGGCGGCAAGCACAACACCCACTTGTGGGCGTCGGGAGTCGGGACTTCATACCACCCTCATGGAGTTTATTTCTCACAGTTTGAGAAGGCACATAGATGTTAGTGGCCTATTGGAGGTCATTTTGCAGGGCTCTGGCACTACTCCTGCTCCTTTTTGCAGAGGAGGAGGCAGCGGTCCTGCTGCTGGGTTGTTGCCCTCCTATGGCCCCCTCTACATCTCTGGGTGTATTGGCCTGTCTCCTGGTATCTGATTCATTCTCTGGACACTGTGCAGACAGACACAGCTACCCTTCTTGCCACAGCCCACATTGATGTCCCATCCTTGATGAGCTGCACTACTTGAGCAGCTTCTGCCTCATGCTACTGCACTGTAGAAGTGAGAGCAGTGATAAAATGCAAAAGTGACCAAAACACCAACCAAAAAGGATGAGAACAGAAAATGGTCTGTGGTCACCACCTGCAGAACCACTCCTTTATAGGGATTTTCTTTGCCTATGATTTCTACCTGTTGTCTGTTCCATTTGCACAGCAGCAGGAGAAATTGAATCAGAATCAGTGTTGCTTCATAACTGGACACATTGATTTCACAGAAGTGTGATTTACTTGGAGTTACATTGTGTTGTTTAAGTGTTCCCTTTTTTTGAGCAGTGCAGATAAATTGAGTCACCAAAATATTACCTATGAAAAAATAATTTTGAGTGTAAGAAAAATCTATTATTCTGCTGCATATTGAATGCTTGGATACACACCGCGTTTCTTTCTGAATTAGAAAAATAGGGAAACTAAAATTCGATGCATAGTTATGGTACCTCTTATTTTTATTTCCGGCCTGTTCAGACAAATTGCTTTGGGTGTGAAATTCTTCTTATTCTTTCTTTAAAAATGTGAAAGATTATTCTCTATGTAAAGAAATAATTTATTTAAAAAGTCTACTAATAATCAATATCTTACCAGGGAGGAGGCCAAAATGAGCACAATGAGTGTTCTGCAGATGAAAATTGATGTAGGTTGTGGTAAAGCAAAATATGACTGTGTCATGTTTGAGACTGTAAATTTCAAAAATCTGACAGTCACATCCAAACATAGACAACGTGTGAACAGGTGCTAACCTAGAGTCTCAAACTCATATACAATCAAATCAATAAGGCAGCACGCTGTAGCCTCATAGCTTGCAAATATGAAAATTGAATTGCATTACTGCACTAGAAATATGAAAAAATGAGAAAGCTTAGCGCATAAATTATCAATAATCAATATCTTACCAGCGAGGAGGCTAAATGAGCACAATGAGTGTTCTGCAGATGAGAATTGATGTAAGTTGTGTCAAAGAAGCAAAATATGACTCATGTTTGAGACTATAGTCATTGCTTTCAATGCTTTCATAACATTTTTTTGTTCACACTTTCCTCCATCCATTACACATGTAATCCAAAGATCAGCAGGGTGCATCGCTAATAAATCATCATCCAAAGGCCACAATCAGTTGTTTTTTTTTCAAAGAAGAAAATTGTTCATATCAGAAAGCGTCTTGGCTCCCCAATCCAGTATTCTGATTTGTAGACTGGACATAATACTGTGTCTGGTGGCGTTCCCTACTTTACTTGCATTGCTTGCTCATGAGTATCTGTAGAAGATATATAGGGCAGCCAATCCTATCTCCTAGATTTCTCCCATGCTTCTGTCATACTCTATGACTCCCTATATCCACAGATCAGACTCTTTCCCACTTTTTTAAACCTTAAAATCCAACCAGAAAATCTATTTCTTTCTGAAAGTCTGCAAGGTGCAATGAGCTCGCTGCCATATCAGCTGCATTTTCCATCCCTTACTGTTTGCTTTCCCTCCCCTGTAGATTGTCAGCCATTACTGGCACGATCCTATCTGGTTGGAACTGTTTTGTTCCTGCATGTATTACATGATTGTTATTTATTATGAACCTTGTTTTTGCATGTAAATCATGACATCAACATACAGTGGACATAAAAAAAGTCTACACACCCCAGTTAAAATGCCATGTAATTGATGTTGTTATTTTCAGAATTGGCCAATCATATTAATTAAATATACATCAGCAGTGTGATGAGGTCAGCATTATGACGACCTCATCAAGCCGCTGCACACCAGAGCAGGTCACTGACGAGCGCTGCTCTGCCTTTGCCCCAACTCTGTTATACTTTGTTAAGTATATAATTCCACATGTGTTAATTTATAGATTTGATGCCTTCAGTGTGAATGTACAATTTTCATAGTCATGAAAATACAGAAAAATCTTTAAATGAGAAGATATGTCCAAACTTTTGGTCTGTACTGTATATATAGATTATATATATGTTTTCATGAATATTTGAGCCCATGAATCCGTTATATGTCTATTTTGCAAGCCGGCGAGAAAATTTCACCATATGGATGACATACGGATGACACAAGGATACTTTTTGGAGAAAAAAACCATTGAATATGGATGACATACGGATCACTGTTTATGAACATTTCTGCGTATCTCATCTGTGTAAAACGGACCGATTTTTTTATACGTTGTGTGTGACTCCAGCCTTAATATACACTCACCGGCCACTTTATTAGGTACACCATGCTAGTAACGGGTTGGACCCCCTTTTGCCTTCAGAACTGCCTCAATTCTTCGTGGCATAGATTCAACAAGGTGCTGGAAGCATTCCTCAGAGATTTTGGTCCATATTGACATGATGGCATCACACAGTTGCCGCAGATTTGTCGGCTGCACATCCCAAAGATGCTCCATACAAGGCAGGATGGATCCATGCTTTCATGTTGTTTACGCCAAATTCTGACCCTACCATCCGAATGTCGCAGCAGAAATCGAGACTCATCAGACCAAGCAACGTTTTTCCAATCTTCTACTGTCCAATTTCGATGAGCTTGTACAAATTGTAGCCTCAGTTTCCTGTTCTTAGCTGAAAGGAGTGGTACCCGGTGTGGTCTTCTGCTGCTGTAGCCCATCTGCCTCAAAGTTCGACGCACTGTGCGTTCAGAGATGCTCTTAGGCCTACCTTGGTTGTAACGGGTGGCGATTTGAGTCACTGTTGCCTTTCTATCAGCTCGAACCAGTCTGCCCATTCTCCTCTGACCTCTGGCATCAACAAGGCATTTCCGCCCACAGAACTGCCGCTCACTGGATTTTTTTTCTTTTTCGGACCATTCTCTGTAAACCCTAGAGATGGTTGTGCGTGAAAATCCCAGTAGATCAGCAGTTTCTGAAATACTCAGACCAGCCATTCTGGCACCAACAACCATGCCACGTTCAAAGGCACTCAAATCACCTTTCTTCCCCATACTGATGCTCGGTTTGAACTGCAGGAGATTGTCTTGACCATGTCTACATGCCTAAATGCACTGAGTTGCCGCCATGTGATTGGCTGATTAGAAATTAAGTGTTAACAAGAAGTTGGACAGGTGTACCTAATAAAGTGGCCGGTGAGTGTATTTTACAGGACATAACGAGAAGATAAATCAAATGCATGTTTTGTGCACAGAATTAAAATAAAATGTGTTTGTTCTGTCTGTTCAGGACATAATTAATTCTTAACACAGATGGTCCGTCACCTCTCTTCACAGGTGGAAAACTCCCATGAGTTTAGACTAATTCTAAGCAACTTATGAAGCGCAAAAATGATCAACCATGAAAGTGAATTTATGGCAAATCTGTTCCTTTATTATATCGAATATATAAAATCCTTATAGAACCCAAACAGCTGACTTAAATGTTTCAAACTGATATTCTTAGTCACAATCTACAGCTGTCACTAGTCACACTCTTTAAAAGAATATGATACGTTTCCTGAGCATCACTGAAAAACAAATTCCATTTTTGTAATACCAATTTACAAAATGCAACATACAAAATAAATGTATGCAACTCAAAAAGTTAAATAAACATGTTCATTAACCGCTTTCCAACATTGTCAGTAATAATACATCCTTGCGCCCTGGTACTTCGTGAAGCTGGACAGATTATTACGTCCAGGCGATCGTATGCACCCACAGGCTGTGCGTACACGATCGCCGCCGGGTGTCAGCTGATTCTAACAGCTGACACCAAGCATTAAAGGAAAACTGTCACCCCCAAAATCGAGGGTGAGCTAAGCCCACCAGCATCCGGGGCTTATCTACAGCATTATGGAATGTTGTAGATAAGCACCCAATGTATCCTAAAAGATAAGAAAAAGACCCAGGGGCTGTCCCGGTCCGGTCTGATGGGTGTCGCGGCCCAGTCCGGCGCCTCCCATCTTCATTAGATGACTTCCTCTTCTGGTCTTCACGCTGTGGCTCTGGCGCAGGCGTACTTTGTCTGCCCTGTTGAAGGCAGAGCAAAGTAATGCAGTGCGCAGGCGCCGGGCCTCTCTGACCTTTCTCGGCTCCTGCACACTGCAGTACTTTGCAAAGTACGCCTGCGCCGGAGCCACAGCGTGAAGACCAGAAGAGGATGTCATCCTATGAAGATTGGAGGTCCCGGACCAGACCGCGATGCCCACCGGATCGGACCGCCTGCCCAGGTGAGTATAATCTAACCTCTTTTTCTCATCTTTTTGGATACATCGGTGGCTTATCTACAGCATTACAGAATGCTGTAGATAAGCCCCTGATGCCGGTGGGCTTAGCTCACCATCGATTTTGGGAGTAACAGGTTCCCTTTAACCCCTTAACGACCGCCGATACGCCTTTTAACGGCGGCCGCTAAGGGTACTTAAACCACAGCGCCGTTAATTAACGGCGCTGTGGAAAAAGTGAATAGCGCCCCCCAAAGTCGGATTTTCTCTGGGGTATCGGTTACCGGGGGTAGCCGAGACCCCAGAGAACATGATTCGGGGTTTTTTTAGCGACCCCCGAGTTGCGATCGCCGGTAATTAACCGTTTACCGGCGATCGCAAAAAAAAACGCGATTTCCCATTTAATTTCTCTGTCCTCCGATGTGATCGCACATCGGACGACAGAGAAATGGGGTCCCCGGTCGCCCCCGATGCCCCCCCGATACTCACCTGTCTCCCCCGGTGCTCCTTGTGGTTCCCCATGGGCGCCGCCATCTTAAAAATGGCCCGCCGGCTGGCACCTGGGAGATCTTTGGGGTCTCGGCTGCTGGGGGTAGCCGAGACCCCAAAGAACATGATCGGGGTCGGTTTTTACCGACCCCTGTTTTGCGATCGCCGGTAATTAACTGTTTACCGGCGACCGCAAAAAAAAAAAAAAAGTGATGTGTAATTCTCTGTCCTCTGATGTGATCGCACATCAGAGGACAGAGAAATAGGGGGATTCGGGGACCCTATCATACTTACCGGTGTCCCTGGGTCCTCCTGTGTCTTCTCCTGCCGGCCGGCTTCTTCCTATAGAAAGAAAATGGCGGGCGCATGCACAGTGCGCCCGCTCTCTGCTACCATCTGCCGGCCGGCAGGAGAGAAGAGTTGGGGCTAAAATTAGGGTTAGGGCTAGGGTTAGGGTTAGGGCTAGGGTTAGGGCTAGGGTTAGGGCTAGGGTTAGGGCTAGGGTTAGGGTTGGGGCTAAATTTAGGGTTAGGGTTGGAGCTAAATTTAGGGTTAGGGTTGGGGCTAAATTTAGGGTTAGGGTTAGGGTTGGGGCTAAAGTTAGGGCTATAGTTAGAGTTGGGGCTAAAGTTAGGACTAGGGTTGCGGCTAAAGTTAGGGTTAGGGTTGGGATTAGGGTTTGGATTAGGGTTGGCATTAGGGTTACGTTTGGGATTACGGTTAGGTTTGGGATTAGGGTTAAGGGTAGGGTTGGGATTAGAGTTAGGTTTGAGGTTAGGGTTGAGATTAGGATTAGGGGTGTGTTGGATTTAGGGTTCTGATTAGGGTTATGGTTGTTTTGAGGATAGGGTTGCGATTATCCTTAGGGTTGTGATTAGGATTATGGATCGGGTTGGCATTAGGGTTAGGCCTCTTTCACACTTCAGTCTTTTGGCGTCAGTCTGAAACGGCCATTTTCATCAAATAGCGGATCCGCCATTTTTTTGGCGGTTCCGCTATTTTCCCATAGACATGCATTAGCGACGGATTGTGGCGGATGGTCGTCCGTTCCATCCGCCATGTGACGGATCCGTCTAGATTTGGCGGACGTCATCTAGACATTGACGGCCATTGTAACGTTTTTTGTCTGCGCCGAAATGGCGGTTCGCGACGGATCCGTCGCGTTCGTCATTCCATAGAATGGCCGCCTATGGGCGACGGATCCGTTGTTACCGTCATTTCGGCGGATCCGTCGCCCCAATCCGCTTTTTCAATTGCGCATGCTCCAAAAAGTAGATACTTTTCCCAGACAACCCCCAAGTAACGGATCCGTCCAAAAAACGGATCCGTTAATACCGTTTTCTCAACAATTGTGACGGATCCGTCACTATGTCGGAGCTGACTGACGCCAAACAACTGAAGTGTGAAAGAAGCCTTAGGGGTGTGTTGGGGTTAGGGTTGGAGTTAGATTTGGGGGGTTTCCACTGTTTAGGTACATCATGGGGTCTCTAAACGCCACAGCCAATTTTGCACTCAAAAAGTCAAATGGTGCTCCCTCCCTTCCGAGCTCTGCCGTGCACCCAAACAGTGGTTTACCCCCACATATGGGGCATCAGCGTACTCGGGATAAATTGGACAACAACTTTTGGGGTCTAATTTCTCCTGTTACCCTTGTGAAAATAAAAACTTGGGGGCTCAAAAATCTTTTTTGTGGAAAAAAAATTTTATTTTTATTTTCACGACTCTGCATTATAAACTTCTGTGAAGCACTTGGGCATTCAAAGTTCTCACCACACATCTAGATAAGTTCCTTGGGGGGTCTAGTTTCCAAAATGGGGTCATTGTGGGGGGTTTCTACTGTTTAGGCACATCAGGGGCTCTGCAAATGCAACATAATGCCCGCAGACCATTCTATCAAAGTCTGCATTCCAAAACGGAGCTCCTTCCCTTCCGAGCTCTGCCGTGCACCCAAACAGTGGTCCCCCCCCCACACATGGGGTATCAGTGTACTCAGGACAAATTGGACAACAACTCTTGGGGTCTAATTTCTCTCGTTCCCTTGTGAAAATAAAAACTTGGGGGCTAAAAAATATTTTTTGTGGAAAAAAAAAATATTTTTTATTTTCACGACTCTGCATTATAAACTTCTGTGAAGCAGATGGGCATTCAAAGTTCTCACCACACATCTAGATAAGTTCCTTGGGGGATCTAGTTTGCAAAATGGGGTCACTTGTGGGGGGTTTCTACTGTTTAGGTACATCAAGGGCTCTGCAAATGCAACATAACGCCCGCAGACCATTCTATCAAAGTCTGCATTCCAAAACGGCGCTCCTTCCCTTCCGAGCTCTGCCATGTGCCCAAACAGTGGTTTACCCCAACATATGGGGTATCAGCCTACTCAGCATAAATTGCACAATAAATTTTGGGGTCCAATTTCTCCTGTTACCCTTGAGAAAATAAAAAATTGCAGGCTAAAAAATCATTTTTGAGGAAAAAAAAAGGATTTTTTATTTTCACGGCTCTACTTTATAAATTTCTGTGAAGAACTTGGGGGTTTAAAGTGCTCACCGCACATCTAGATAAGTTCCTTAAGTGGTCTAGTTTCCAAAATGGGGTCACTTGTGGGGGGCTTCTACTGTTTAGGCACATCAGGGGCTCTCTAAACGCGACATGGTGTCCGATCTCAATTCCAGCCAATTCTACATTGAAAAAGTAAAACGGCACTCCTTCTCTTCCAAGCTCTGCGGTGCGCCCAAACAGTGGTTTACCCCCACATATGGGGTATCGCCACACTCAGGAGAAATTGCACAACAACTTTTGTGGTCTAATTTCTCCTGTTACCCTTGTCAAAATAAAAATTTGGGGGCAAAAAGATCATTTTTGAAAAAAAAATGTGATTTTTTTATTTTCACGGCTCTACGCTATAACCTTCCATGAAGCACCGGGGGGTTTAAAGTGCTCACCACACATCTAGATAAGTTCCTTAAGGGGTCTAGTTTCCAAAATCGTGTCACTTGTGGGGGGATTCCACTGTTTAGGCACATCAGGGGCTCTCCAAACGCGACATGGCGTCCGATCTCAATTCCAGCCAATTCTATATCGAAAAAGTAAAACGGCACTCCTTCTCTTCCAAGCTCTGCAGTGCGCCCAAACAGTGGTTTACTCCCACATATGGGGTATCGATGTACTCAGGAGAAATTGCACAACAACTTCTGTGGTCTAATTTCTCCTGTTACCCTTGTGAAAATAAATATTTTGGGGCAAAAAGATCATTTTTGTAGAAAAAATGCGATTTTTTATTTTCACGGCTCTACGTTATAAACTTCTGAGAAGCACTTGGGGGTTTAAAGTGCTCACCACACATCTAGATAAGTTCCTTAAGGGGTCTAGTTTCCAAAATGGGGTCACTTGTGGGGGGCTTCTACTGTTTAGGCACATCAGGGGCTCTCCAAATGCGACATGGCGTCCAATCTCAATTCCAGCCAATTCTACATTGAAAAAGTAAAACGGCACTCCTTCTCTTCCAAGCTCTGCGGTGCGCCCAAACAGTGGTTTACCCCCACATATGGGGTATCGGCGTATTCAGGAGAAATTGCACAACAACATTTATGGTTAAATTTCTGTTTTTACACTTGTGAAAATAAAAAAAAATGGTTCTGAAGCAAAATGTTTGCAAAAAAAAGTTAAATGTTAATTTTTGCCTTCCACATTGTTTCAGTTCCTGTGAAGCACGTAAAGGGTTAATAAACTTCTTGAATGTGGTTTTGAGCACCTTGAGGGGTGCAGTTTTTAGAATGGTGTCACACTTGGTTATTTTCTATCATATTGACCCCTCAAAATGACTTCAAATGTGATGTGGTCCCTAAAAAAAAAAATGGTGTTGTAAAAATGAGAAATTGCTGGTCAACTTTTAACCCTTATAACTCCCTAACAAAAAAAAATTTTGGTTCCAAAATTGTGCTGATGTAAAGTAGACATGTGGGAAATGTTATTTATTAACTATTTTTTGTGACATATCTCTCTGATTTAAGGGCATAAAAATCAAAATTTTGAAAATTGCTAAATTTTTAATTTTTTTGCCATATTTCCATTTTCTTCATAAATAATCGCAAGTAATATCGAAGAAATGTTACCACTATCATGAAGTACAATATGTCATGAAAAAACAATCTCAGAATCAGCAGGATCCGTTGAAGCGTTCCAGAGTTATAACCTCATAAAGTGACAGTGGTCAGAATTGTAAAAATTGGCCTGGTCATTAAGTACCAAATTGGCTCTGTCACTAAGGGGTTAAGTGCCAGGAGCGGTCACACACCCCTCCTGGCACTTTAACCCCCTAAATGATGCAATCGAATTCGATCGCAGCAATCCGGGAGCTGGCAGAGGGATGACAGCCCCTCTGCCCTTGGATCAGAGACCCTGCGGCATCGTGTCGTGGGGTCCCGATCATTGCAATGCTGTCCTGATGTCATCATGACTACATCTGGGTCACCAGAGCTAGGAATTTTTTTCTGTCAGTGCAGAGTTGACAGTTTGCATAGCATGGAGATGCTGCTGCATTCCCATGCTATACAAGCGATCAGCCTGCAAAAAATGATAGTCCCATAGTGTGACTAAGTAAAAAAAGTTTTAAAAAATGTTTAAATAATTGAAAAAGCATTTTTTTTAAATAAAAAAATCAAAAGATATTATACCCATAAATAAATATTTGTATGAAAAAAATATTCACTTCTCAAAAAAATAAAGGGAACACTTAAACAACAGAATATAACTCCAAGTGAATCAAACTTCTGTGAAATCAAACCGTCCATTTAGGAAGCAACACTGTTTGACAATCAATTTTGCATGCTGTTGTGCAAATGGAATAGACAACAGATGGAAATTATTGTCAATTATCAAGATACCCTCAATAAAGGAGTAGTTCTGCAAGTGGGGACCACAGACCACATCTCAGTACCAATGCTTTCTGGCTGATGTTTTGGTCACTTTCGAATGTTTGTTGTGCTTTCACACTCGTGGTAGCATGAGACGGATGCTACAACCCACACAAGTGGCTCAGGTAGTGCAGTTCATCCAGGATGCACATAAATGCGAGCTGTGGCAAGAAGGTTTTCTGTGTCTGTCAGCGTAGTGTCCAGAGTCTGGAGGCGCTGCCAGGAGACAGGCCAGTACACCAGGAGACATGGAGGGGGACATAGGAGGGCAACAACCCAGCAGCAGGACCGCTACCTCAGCCTTTGTGCAAGAAAGAGCAGGAGGAGCACTGCCAGAGCCCTGCAAAATTACATCCAGCAGGCCACAAATGTGCATGTGACTGCACAAATGGTTAGAAACCGACTGTATGAGGATGGTCTGAGTGCCTGACGTCCATCGATGGGGATTATGCTCACAGCCCAACACCGTTCCAGGTGCTTGGCATTTGCCCCAGAACACCAGGATTGGCCAATTTGCCATTGGCGCCCTGTGCTCTTCACAGATGAAAGCAGGTTCACACTGAGCACGTGACAGACGTGACAGAGTCTGGAGACGCCGTGGAGAGTGATCTGCTGCCTGCAACATCCTTCAGCATGACCGGTTTGGCAGTGGGTCAGTAATAGTGTGGGGTGGCATTCCTTTGAAGGGCCACAGAGCCCTCCATGTGCTCGCCAGAGGTAGCCTGACTGCCATTAGGTATCGAGATGAGATCCTCAGACCCCTCGTGAGAACATATGCTGGTGCGGTTGGCGCTGGGTTCCTCCTACTGCAGGGCAATGCCAGACCTCATGTGGCTGGAGTGTGTCAGCAATGCCTGCAAGATGAAGGCATTGAAGCTATGGACTGGCCCGCCCATTCCCCACACCTTAATCTGATTGAACACATCTGGGACATCATGTCTCGCACCATCCACCAATGTCACGTTGTACCACAGACTGTCCAGGAGTTGGTGGATGCTTTAGTCCAGGACTGGGAGGAGATCCCTCAGGAGACCATCTGCTGCATCATCATGAGCATGCCCAGGCATTGTAGGGAGGTCATACAGGCACATGGAGGCCGCACACACTACTGAGAATCATTTCCTTATTTTGAGGCATTTCCACTGAAGTTGGATCAGCCTGTAATTTCATTTTCCACTTTGAGTTTGAGCATCATTCCAACTCCAGACCTCCGTGGGATATTACTTGTGATTTACGTTGGTCATTTTTAGGTTTGTTGTTCTCAACACATTCCACTTTGTAATGAATAAAGATTTACAATTGGAATATTTCATTCAGTGATATCTAGGATGTGGGATTTTAGTGTTCCCTTTATTTTTTGAGCAGTGTATAAACAATACATAATTGTATAAAGTACACATATTTGGTATTGCCGCCTCCGGAACGACCCAACCTATAAAACTGTTCTACTAGTTAACCCCTTTAGTGAACACTATATGAAAAATAAATAAGAAACAAGTCAAAAAACAATGCTTTATCATTATACCACAGAATAAAAAGTGGAGTAAAATGCAATTAAAAAGACAGATATAAATAAAAATGGTACTGCTGAAAAAGTCATCTTGTCCCACCAAAAGCAAGCTGCCATTTAGCTCCCTCAGTGGCAAAATAAAAAAGTTATAGCTCTCAGAATAAAGTGATGCAAAAAAATTTTTTTTTTCTATGAAATAGTTTTCATTGTGTAAAAATCCTGAATTGCTGGTTCTTGTTCATTCTGCCTCTAAAAAATCAGAGTAGAAAGGGATCAAAAAATGTCATGTGTCTAAAAATGGTACCAATAAAAACGGCAACTCGTCCCACAAAAAATAAGCCCTCACATGACTCTGTGAACCAAAATATGGAAAAATTATAGATCTCCAAATGTGGTGATGCAAAAAACTAGTTTTTGCAATAAAAAGTATCTTTTAGAGTGTGACAGCTGCCAAACATAAAAATCCGATATAAATCTGGTATCGCTGTAACCGCAACAACCCGAAGAATAAATTTGCCTAATCACTTAGACTGCGCAAGGAACGGCGTAAAAAATAAATAAAACCAATTCTTCACCTGCTGATGATTTTTTCATTCTTTCTCCCAAAGATTGCAGCAAGGCTCTGTGCACATTCATTCTGTGCTCAGCGCTTATACCGGGGTTTCCGTGTAAATCTCTGAAATATGTGATTCAGACGGAACCTTCGACAGAAGATTCCCTATAATGAGGCAGACGGAGGCGCTGGGGATGCTGTCTGACCTGTGATCCGGTGGTGTCCGTCTTTTTAGGATTGCATAAAAGTGCCGTCGGCCACAGTTTTGTGCACTTCTGAAAAGGACACAGCTGAACAGAGGCCAGAGAGAGTCCAGAATAACTGCTGCCTCATTATAGTGAAAGGATCCCTCAAGGGTTTCATCTGAATAGCATCACTCAGATTTAGATGCAAACCCCAAAGAAAGTGCTCAGCGCAGAGCGATGGATAAATGCGATTCCAAACGTTATATAAAATGTTCCCAATAAAAGTTTCAACTCAATCCACAAAAAAAGCAAATCAGGTCTGTCATCTGTTATCAGAAATATAGTGGGCTTCCATGTTACTGGTAGTACAAAGGTTCTGGAAAAGCAAAATGGCTCCTCACCCTCCAAATGAAATACAGAGAATTCTCTGTTCCCAAATCCAAATTCCCCCTCCCTTCTGAGCCCCACAGTGTACCTAAACACCATATTGCATCCATATTTGGCATTTCAGAAGCGATGAGAGCCTGCCTAACTTAACAGTGCATGTCTCCAGAAGTATGGGCTGGGCATAACATACTGGTGACTGTAACGTACTGGTCACGACAATGGCAGTTTGCAATTTTCCCTCGGCACCATTCATTGCTGCTTGTTTCTGGAAAATATCCATAAAGTCAAAATCGTCACTTCACCTGTAGATATATTGCCAAAGGGGTATAATTTCCAAAATGGGGTCACCTGAGTGCGGATTCTGCTCTTCTAGCAATTAGGGGCTCTGAATATGGAGTCCGCAAACTGTTCTAGGAAAATCTGTGCCCCAGGAAGCAAATAGCACTCCGTTCCTACTGAGTCTCTCCGTATAGCTAAGCAGTACTGTACAGCCACATATGTGATATTGCCACGTTCAGTAGAAATTGTGGGACAAATTGTGGTGCCATTTTTACCTTCTTGTGTGAAATTGTAAAATCTGGCGCTAAAACAAATTTTTTTTGATAAAAATGTAGTTATTTTTTCTTCACTGCCCAATGGTATAAAATTATGTGACACACCCATGGTGTCAATATGATCACTACACCCCTAGATGGATTAATTGAGAGGTGTACTTTTTAAAATGGGGTCAATTTTGGGGTTCTGCTGTTTTAGCACCTCATGGGCTCTCCAAGTGGGTCATGGCATCTGCAAACCATAATAATAAAATCTGGCGCTCCTTGCCTTCTGAGCTTTACACTGTGCCTGAAATATATTTCCCGATTACATGTAGGGTATTGGCGCACTCAGGAAAAAATGAACCGCAGTTTGTTGTAAAAAAAAATGTCTTATTAACCCTTAGAAAAATTAAAAACTTGGGGCTAAAGCAACATTTTAGTGGTAAAAATGTAATTTATTCTTTCTACATCAATCAATGGTATAAAATTCTGTGAGGCACATATGATGTCCGTTCGTTCTGCCTTCCTCCATGTAGGATGCTGTGTGGATTCCAACATACGGCTAAACCTTCATCCACATCCCAGTAAACAGACTGTGTTGATGCTTAAGTCTTATTTATTAGGGTGATGATAACAAACTATAACGTTGAACAACAATGGTGGATAGTATTCATAGTAGATGATCGAATAGTGAATGATGTTGATGTACAAAGTGGATGTTCAGTGAATAATCATAGTGGATGACTGGTGAAAAACTGTAAAGAATAACAGCATATCAGTACATGCACATACAGGGTGCAATCACATAAATAACTGGGACATTACAGCAAGAATTATACAGAGTGCATTACACAGTAATTCTAACAGGACTGCCCTATTCTATACAAAGATGCCTCTATCTACATGCAGAGTAAACATTACCTAACTGCAAGCTGCAGAGCACAATCTGCCTAACTATATCAGACTATAGGAGCTACATAAGGCTCAAATACTAACACAAACATAAGATGCATTCAACCCTTTATAAACGTACCGAGATCCGTTAGGACAGGGGTAGGAAAGTAAGTGAGACAGGAGCACGTGTGCCTCTCTTCAGACTTGAGGAAAAATGGCTACTGAAGCTTGTCTTCCACAAGAAGAATGAGGGCGGAACTTACCCAGAAGACATTGCTCTTCTGAGGGAAGAGTTGGTAAACAACATGAAAAGTAGGCAACTGATGACCTCCAGTGGCCACAACTTGAATAACATAATTAACTTTCTGCACATTAAGATGGGCAGAACAATGTCAATATGACTACTGCATTCATTGGGGAATGTAGTTTGTAAAATGAGTTCACATATAGGGGGTTTCTGTTCTGGCACCTCAGGGGCTCTGCTAATCTGACATGGCACCCTCAAACCATTCCAACAAAATCTGAAGTCCAATATGGAGCCTCTTCCTTTCTGAACTTTGCACTGTGTCTCAGAAGTAGTATTCCCACACATATGGGGTATCGGTGTACTCAGGAGAAATTACACAACAAACTGTATGGTGCAATTTCTCATGTTCCCCTTATGAAATTGAAAAAATTTGGGTCCAAAATAACATTTTTGTGGGGAAAATGTGATTTTTTTTTATTGTTTTCATGGCTCAACATTATAAACTTCTGTGAAGCACCTGGGGGTTCAATGTGCTCACCCCACATCTAAATACAATCCTTGAGGGGTCTAGTTTCCAAAATGCGGTAACTTGTGGGGAGTTTTCACTGTTTAGGCACATCAGGGGCTCTCCAAATGGGACATGATGTCCACTAATGATTCCAGGAAATTTGACATTCAAAAAAGTCAGTTGATGCTCTTTCCCATCTGAGCCGTGCCGTGCGCACAAACAGTAGTTTTCTCTTTCATATGGGGTATCGGTATACTTAGGAGAAATGGCACTACAAATTGTATGGTACAATTTTCTCCTGTTACCCTTATGAAAATGCAACATTTGGGGCTAAAAACATATTTGTGACATTTGTGGGAAAAATGTGATTTTTTTTATTTTCACATCTCAACGTTATAAACTTCTGTGAAACACTGGAGGGTTCAATGTGCTCACGACACATCTAGATCAGTACCCTGAGGGGTCTAGTTTCTAAAATGGTGTCACTTGTGGGGTATTTTCACTGTTTAGGCACATCAGGGCCTCTTCAAAGCGACATGGTGTCCGTCAATTGTTCCAGCAAATTTTGCATTCAAAAAGTAAAATGGCGCTCCTTCCCTTCTGAGCTCTGCTGTGCACCTAAACAGTGGTTTTCCCCCTCATATGGGGTATCGGCATGCTCAGGAGAAATCACACAAATTTTGGGGTCCATTTATTTCCTGTTACCCTTGTCAAAGTAAAAAAAAATTGGATCTGAAGTAAATTTTTTGTGAAAAAAGTTAAATGTTCATTTTTTTTCCACATTCCAAAAATTTCGGTGAAGCACCTGAAGGGTTAATAAACTTCTTGAATGTGGTTTTGAGCACCTTGAGGGGTGCAGTTTTTAGGTGTCACTTTTGGGTATTTTCTATTATATAGCGCCTTCAAAGTGACTTCAAATGTGAGGTGGTCCCTAAAAAAAATGGTTTTGTAAATTTTGTTGAAAAAATGGAAAATCGCTGGTCAACTTTTAACCCTTAACTTCCTAACAAAAAAAATTCCAACATTATGCTGTTGTAAAGTAGACATGTGAGAAATGTTGTTTATTAACTGTTTGAGGTGACATATCTCTGTGGTTGAAGGGCATGAAAATTCAAAGTTTGATAATTTCTACATTTTGTCCAAATTTCTGTTTGTTTTTTTTCACAAATAGAAATGTTACCACCATCATGAAGTACAATATGTCAGGAAAACACAAACTCTAAATCACCAGAATCTGTTAAAGCGTTCTGGAGTTATTACTTCATAAGGTGACAGTGGTCAGAATTGGAAAAATTGGCCCGTCATTAATGTGCAATCAACCTTTCGGGGGTAAAGGGGTTAAATGGTTTTTCTACATCACATTTTAGTAAATTACTGTTCAATTAAGTTTGCAGCCTTTATTGAGATATTTATTAAGATTTGCTTATATAGCGCCATCATATTTCACAACACTTTACAGACATCATCACTGTCTTTGTCATCACTGTCAATCTATATTTAATTATTTATTGTTATAGCGTCATTTATTCCATGGCGCTTTACATGTGAGGAGGGGTGTACATAATAAAAACAAGTACAATAATCTTAAACAATACAAGTCACAACTGGTACAGGAGGAGAGAGGACCCTGCCCACGTGGGCTCACAATCTACAAGGGATGGGTGAGGATACAATAGGTGAGGGCAGAGCTGGTCGATCGGTGGTTACTGCAGGTTGTAGGCTTGTCGGAAGAGGTAGGTCTTCAGGCTCTTTTTGAAGGTTTCGATGGTAGGCGAGAGTCTGATGTGTTGTGGTAGAGGGTTCCAGAGTAGGGGTGATACGCGAGAGAAATCTTGTATACGATTGTGGGAAAAGGAGATAAGAGGGGAGTAGAGAAGAAGATCTTGTGAGGATCAGAGGTTGCGTGCAGGAAAGTACCGGGAGGCAACGTCACAGATGTATGGAGGAGACAGGTTGTGGATGGCTTTGTATGTCATGGTTAGGGTTTTGTACTGGAGTCTCTGGGCAATGGGGAGCCAGTGAAGGGATTGACAGAGGGGAGAGGCTGGGGAGTAGCGGGAGGACAGGTGGATTAGTCGGGCAGCAGAGTTTAGAATAGATTGGAGCTTGTCAGATCTGATCTAAAACTGGTCAGGTTTGGTCCCTAAGGGCAGAGTCAGACTGCCATACTTCTCATGTGAGAATCGCATCACACTGCACTGACTGACCTGGCACCTGTCCTGACCTGAGCAAGACAGGTGATGAATTACTATGCCGCTGTCAAGCTCAGGTCAGGAGAGCCGAAAGCCAGAACAAGGTTACGATGTGATTCTCGCATGAGAAATACGGCAGTCTGTCTGTGCCTTAAGAGTGCCCTCCAGCAATCCTGGTCAGCTTTAATGAAGCGTTTAAGCACTGAACATGTTTGTACATTGCTGCTACACAGCAACGGTGGTCAGTCTCCTAGACAACGAGCTGTAAACAAAAAAAAAGAATAAACAGTAAATTACAAAAGTGATGGGTTTTTTTTCGACCTATATCTGGCAATAACCAGCCATAAAGATGGAAATAATCCTTTAACAAGCACATTTCTAGTATTTTGCTTTTGTGCTCTATAGGTTTTATTTTGTATTTTGACTGTATGTCCTGAAGAGATTAAAGAGGTTGTCCACTTTCAGGAACATGCGCCCCAAACTCTGTAAAATAACTAAAATAAAAGACTTGACAGGTACTTACCTGTTCTGCGTCGGCTCCTCGCTGCAGTTCTAGTCTGTGTGTCGATCTGATCTAATCAAATCAACTGTCATGTGTCGGGAAAGATGCAGGCTCAGCGCTGGAGCCCGCATCAAAGGGATGGACACAACCTATGACATATCTATACATCATAGGTCATCAAGGTGCTAAAAAAACACTCCTCACCTCGCTCAGTTCCCCTGATGTGCTGCTCTGGTGTGTGCAGTGTCTGTACTGAGGCTTCAGCACTGCAGACACAATGTAGTGACATCAGGCTTGCATCTACCATTTAGCTGCAGGCTGAATGGTAGATGAGGGAGCTGTTGGCTCCCTGATTCACAACTCTATTCAATGCTATCCACATACTGAGAATGTGGATTCCCTAGAATTGTGGTGACGAGGGAAGAGCATGGTGCTGAGAGGCACGGGCCCCACCGACTCACAGGACACATAGTGTAGTGCTGCTATGGATGGTACACCACTGTTCTTAACACCTGACACGCAGTAGGCCCATTAGAAAAAAAGAGAAGCTACATCGTTCTTGAATTATATATATTTTTAATCAGTTTTCTCTTCAACAAAAAAGGGTTAAATTACCTTTTAATATTAGAAATGTAAGAAGGATAAAGCAAGAAATTAACTATATGGGATACAGATTTTTCCAATTTTCTTAAAAGGAATCTGTCACTAGACTATATCCCATCTGAGAGCAGGATGATGTAGTGATAGAGATCCTTATTCCAGCGATGTGTCACTTACTTGGCTGGGTTCCGCAGTTTTGTGGTATCTGCTTCAGATCTACCAGTTTGCTGAATGCTGAGCTCTGTAACTGCCCACACCGCTGATTGGCAGCTTACAGTTCATACTGTAAATAGGCAGAAAGCTTCCAATCATTGGTGGCGGAGGAGTTGGACTACTTATCAGCAGACCAAGTAGTTATCTAGTGATAATCTGCTGCTGAGAAAACACTCATTTTTATAAAGGCTACACAAAGCAGCCAAGTAAGTGATACATCGCTGGAATCAGGGTCTCTGCGCCTACATTATATGGTATATTGATGAAAGATTCCCTTTAATTCCATGTATCATCTGTGAAGATTTTAATTTATGAACCGAGTTCCATTTTCCAGTTCTCTAACTTCATCAATAAATGAGTGACACAAGCAATTAAGAAAAAAACAACTGACTTTTTCAGGGTCATCCGAATCACAATATCAGGTAAGAAATTATTTTTTAAATTAGGGCATCCTCTATAATACCCTTAAATCTATGGAGTCCCTCTTATATACAGTGCCTACAAGTAGTATTCAACCCCCTGCAGATTTAGCAGGTTTACACATTTGGAATTAACTTGGCAAATTGTGAAAAGTCTTTTCAGAGGGTCATTTATTATTCAACCCCTCAACCCACCAGAATTCTGTTTGGTTCCCCTAAAGTATTAAGAAGTAGTTCAGGCACAAAGAACAATGAGCTTCACATGTTTGGATTAATTATCTCTTTTTCCAGCCTTTTCTGACTATTTAAGACCCTCCCCAAACTTGTGAAGAGCACTCATACATGGTCAACATGGGAAAGACAAAGGAGCATTCCAAGGCCATCAGAGACAAGATCGTGGAGGGTCACAAGGCTGGCAAAAGGTACAAAACCCTTTCCAAGGAGTTGGGCCTACCTGTCTCCACTGTTGGGAGCATCATCCGGAAGTGGAAGGCTTATGGAACTACTGTTAGCCTTCCACGGCCTGGACAGCTTTGAAAGTTTCCTCCCGTGCCGAGGCCAGGCTTGTCCGAAGAGTCAAGGCTAACCCAAGGACAACAAGGAAGGAGCTCCGGGAAGATCTCATGGCAGTGGGGACATTGGTTTCAGTCAATACCATAAGTAACGTACTCCACCGCAATGGTCTCCGTTCCAGACGAGCCCGTAAGGTACCTTTACTTTCAAAGCGTCATGTCAAGGCTCATCTACAGTTTGCTCATGATCACTTGGAGAACTCTGAGACTGACTGGTTCAAGGTTCTCTGGTCTGATGAGACCAAGATCGAGATCTTTGGTGCCAACCACACACGTGACGTTTGGAGACTGGATGGCACTGCATACGACCCCAAGAATACCATCCCTACAGTCAAGCATGGTGGTGGCAGCATCATGCTGTGGGGCTGTTTCTCAGCCAAGGGGCCTGGCCATCTGGTCTGCATCCATGGGAAGATGGATAGCACGGCCTACCTGGAGATTTTGGCCAAGAACCTCCACTCCTCCATCAAGGATCTTAAGATGGGTCGTCATTTCATCTTCCAACAAGACAACGACCCAAAGCACACAGCCAAGAAAACCAAGGCCTGGTTCAAGAGGCAAAAAATCAAGGTGTTGCAGTGGCCTAGTCAGTCTCCTGACCTTAACCCAATTGAAAACTTGTGGAAGGAGCTCAAGATTAAAGTCCACATGAGACACCCAAAGAACCTAGATAACTTGGAGAAGATCTGCATGGAGGAGTGGGCCAAGATCACTCCAGAGACCTGTGCCAGCCTGATCAGGTCTTATAAAAGACGATTATTAGCTGTAATTGCAAACAAAGGTTATTCCACAAAATATTAAACCTAGGGGTTGAATAATAATTGACCCACACTTTTATGTTTAAATTTTATAAAAATTTAACTGAGCAACAAAACTTTTTGGTTTGTAAGATTTATGCATCTGCTAATAAATCCTGCTCTTGTTTGAAGTTTGAAGGCTCTAACTTATTTGCATCTTATTAAACCTGCTAAATCTGCAGGGGGTTGAATACTACTTGTAGGCACTGTATTTCACAAATTGTTACATACTATTAGCTATATTAAAAGCCAGAGGGAAGAGTGGATAATGATTTTTAGTTCCGTTAAAGTAAGATATAATCATAACTTACATTTGATATATCTATTTTTACCTGTACATTATCTCAAGCAGCCAAGGCAAGGTCACATAACAGAGCATTCTTCGCATCTAAAGCAGCTAATTTTTATCTAGTTTCCTTTACATTAGGTTTTGATAAATGCAAGATGATGAAAAGTTTCCATCTATTTCTTGAACTTCCTCTACTTTTCAGTTCTTAACTTTAAGTTATCTGTGCCGAAGGGTTTCATGTCCACATAATGTGTTCGAGAGTTCACCAACCTCTTATAAAGGTACCTTCACACGAAGCGACGCTGCAGCGATAGCGACAACGATGCCGATCGCTGCAGCGTCGCTGTTTGATCGCTGGAGAGCTGTCACACAGACCGCTCTCCAGCGACCAACTATACCGAGGTCCCCGGGTAACCAGGGTAAACATCGGGTTGCTAAGCGCAGGGCCGCGCTTAGTAACCCGATGTTTACCCTGGTTACCAGCGTAAAAGTAAAAAAAACAAACAGTACATGCTCACCTGCTCGTCCTCCAGCGTCCGCTTCCTGACACTGACTGAGCTCCGGCCCTAACAGCACAGCGGTGACGTCACCGCTGTACTTTCACTTTAGGGCCGGCGCTCAGTAAGTGTCAGGAAGCAGACGCTGGAGGACGAGCAGGTGAGCATGTACAGTTTGTTTTTTTTACTTTTACGCTGGTAACCAGGGTAAACATCGGGTTACTAAGCACGGCCCTGTGCTTAGTAACCCGATGTTTACCCTGGTTACCAGTGTAAAACATCGCTGGTATCGTTGCTTTTGCTTTCAAACACAATGATACACAGCGATCGGACGACCAAATAAAGTTCTGGACTTTATTCAGCGACCAGCGACATCACAGCAGGATCCTGATCGCTGCTGCCTGTCAAACTAAACGATATCGCTAGCGAGGACGCTGCAACGTCTCGGATCGCTAGCGATGTCGTTTCGTGTGAAGGTCCCTTAAGTCAAAAGGTAAACAGTAAAACTACTTGTAAAACTTCTTTCCCTGGAGATAATAACAGGTGAGTACTTAGTTTTTAAGATAAATTTTATTTATAAGGAGGCTAAATAAAATCAGACTTTTTTAATAATACCGTAAAACTGATAAGTAGTTCTGTTTAGGTTTGCATTATCAAAAAAAAATGTAACTTTCTGCCTGGCTACAAAGCACATATATAATTGATATACACTGCACTGCTCAAAAAAATAAAAGGGAACACTTAAACAACACAATATAACTCCAAGTAAATCAAACTTCTGTGAAATCAAACCGTCCACTTAGGAAGCAACACTTTTTGACAATTAATTTCACATGCTGTTATGTAAATGGAATAGAGTCTAGACAACAGATGGAAATTATTGGCAATTATCAAGACACACTCAATAAAGGAGTGGTTCTGCAGGTGGGGACCACAGACCACATCTCAGTACCAATGCTTTCTGGCTGATGTTTTGGTCACTTTTGAATGTTGGTTGTGCTTTCACACTCGTGGTAGCATGAGACGGACTCTACAACCCACACAAGTGGCTCAGGTAGTGCAGCTCATCCAGGATGGCACATCAATACAAGCTGTGGCAAGGTTTGCGGTGTCTGTCAGGGTAGTGTCCAGACAATGGAGGCGCTACCAGGAGACAGGCCAGTACACCAGGAGACGTGGAGGGGGCCATAGGACAGCAACAAACCAGCAGCAGGACCGCTACCTCAGCCTTTGTGCAAGGAGGAACAGGAGGAGCACTGCCAGAACCCTGCAAAATGACCTCCAGCAGGCCACAAATGTGCATGGTTCTGCACAAACGGTTAGAAACCGACTCCATGAGGATGGTCTGAGTCCACATATGGGGGTTGTAATCACAGCCCAACACCGTGCAAGACGCTTGGCATTTGCCACAGAACACCAGGATTGGCAAATTCACCACTGGCACCCTGTGCTCTTCAAAGATGAAAGCAGGTTGACACTGAGCACATGTGACAGACGTGACAGAGTCTGGAGACGCCATGGAGAGTGATCTTCTGCCTTCAGCACCCTTCAGCATGACCGGTTTGGCAGTGGGTCAGTAATCGTGTGGGGTGGAATTTCTTTGGAGGGCCGCGCAGCCCTCCATGTTCTCGCCAGAGGTAGCCTGACTGCCATTAGGTACTGAGATGAGATCCTCAGACCCCTTGTGAGACCATATGCTGGTGCAGTTGGCCCTGGGTTACTCCTAATGCAGGACAATGCCAGACCTCATGTGGCTGGAGTGTGTCAGCAGTTCCTGCAAGATGAAGGCCTTGAATCTATGGACTGGCCCGCCCGTTCCCCAAACCTGAATCCGATTGAACATATCTGTGACATCATGTCTCTCACCATCCACCAATGTCACGTTGCACCACAGACTGTCCAGGAGTTGGCGGATGCTTTAGTCCAGGTCTGGGAGGAGATCCCTCAGGAGAACATCTGACACCTCATCAGGAGCATGCCCAGGAGTTGTAGGGAGGTCATACAGGCACATGGAGGCCACACACACTACTGAGCATGGAGCATCGTTGGATCAGCCTGTAATTTCATTTTCCACTTTGATTTTGAGCATCATTCTAACTCCAGACCTCCGTGGGATATTAGTTGTGATTTACGTTGATCATTTTTAGATTTTATTGTTCTCAACACATTCCACTATGTAATTAGTAAAGATTTACAACTGGAATATTTCATTCAGTGGTATCTAGGATGTGGGATTTTAGTGTTCCCTTTAATTTTTTGAGCAGTGTATAATCAAGGAGTATAAGTCAGCTCACCACGACTGCAGTCTTCATAGTTCCCTGGGTGTTTGGAAATCACCGATTAATAATCCACAATAGAGAAAAGATCCAGCGTATCCATCAGTTGTCGTTAGAAAACTTCACCTTTATTAGCATTCAGCATGACAGGACTGAAAATTGGATACACCACATAGTGTTCCTGGAGGCGACGCGTTTCAAACTGTAAAGGTTTTTTTTTATCAATCCTCAACTTTATAATTTGAAACATGTCGCCTGCAAAGACACGAGGAGACGGATCCCATCTTTTTATTCTGTCATGCTGAAGGCTAATAAGGTGAAGTTTTTTCTACAAAGACTCCAGATGGATGCGGTAGATCTTTACTGTGTATAACCGCTGAAATGATATATTTTATTTTGTGAATGCTTAACTGAAGGATACGTGTTAAACATTAATTATGTCTAAAAAAAAAATGGTGAAATGGAATGAGGAGCTATGAAAGTTTTGAGTAACTGTCTCACCAATTTGATTATAGGGAATCTGTCAGTAGGATCAACTCTCCTAAATCGTCTATATGGACATGTAGGTCATAGGAAGCCGAATGTAATGATACATTGATTTCTGTTATCTGATTTCCTATAACAAAGACATGAATGTTGCTGGAATATGTAAATGAGCTGTTAGAGGTTGTGGACTGGACTCTGATGAGCATGAGAATCTGCCTCCATAGATTATTATGAATAAAAGGGAGAGAGTTACC
The DNA here is from genome assembly GCF_051348905.1 of Ranitomeya variabilis. NCBI lineage: Eukaryota > Metazoa > Chordata > Amphibia > Anura > Dendrobatidae > Ranitomeya > Ranitomeya variabilis. Next base: position 113,485,523 of record NC_135235.1, on the reverse strand, counting down.
AGTGTGAGACATATAATGATTGATAGTTATAATCACACACAACTCTGCAGTCAGATCAGGAAGAACAGACTAACACATCTGCAGCTTCCTCTCCGCTTCTATCTCACAGGCAGACACTGTTGCAATACAGCTGTGAGAGCTGCAGTAAATGTGTTTCGTAAGAAGACAAAGTTCAGTACTACTGTTCTGTTAGGCTACGTTCACATTTGCGTTGTGCGCCGCAGCGTCGGCGCCGCAACGCACAACGCAAATAAAAACGCAGCAAAACGCATGCACAACGCTGCGTTTTGCGCCGCATGCGTCGTTTTTTTCATTGAATTTGGACGCAGCAAAAATGCAACTTGCTGCGTCCTCTGCGCACCGACGCGGGCGCCGCAGCGACGCATGCGGCGCAAAACGCAAGTGCGCCGCATGTCCATGCGCCCCCATGTTAAATATAGGGGCGCATGACGCATGCGGCGCCGCTGCGGCGCCCGACGCTGCGGCGAGGACCGCAAATGTGAACGTAGCCTTATAGTTACATGTCTCATACTAGTTTGTTATTTAAAAAGAACCCCAGAGGCTAATTATCACGCAGAGCAGTTTGCAGCCCATGTATTGTAACAGCTCATTTACATATTATAAAAATATGAATTTCTCTGAAATAAGACAGACATCTCATATTTATTTTTATTTTACTCACTTATACAGTGCCATTCATTCCACAGCACTTTCCAGACATCATCATCATTACTGTCCCCATTAGGACCCACAATCTGAATTTCTTATCAGTATGTCTTTGGAGTATGGGAGGAAACCAGAGAACACCAATGCAAACAAGTGGAGAACATACAACCTCCATGCAAATTCCTTCCTTTGATGGGATTTGAGCCCAGGACCTTAGCACTGCAAAACTGACCAGATATGAAGGTTTCAATTTATGCAGCTTCTTATTACCTATATATCCGTACAGATGGCTTAGAAGGGTTAAACCAACTGACATATTCCCTTTTAAATCTTGCTTTTAAATATCTGCATAGGCAAATATTCCATGTGTAATTTTTAGTGTGAGCAAACGTGCTTGGTGATAATCTGATATGACTCGAGTATCTGGGTGCTCGGCACTCACCGAGCATTTACTGGTGCTCGGATTTAATGCTGGAATCCTCACCCAGCATGTTTGGCACCTGTTCCACAGCCATTAAACATGCAGGGATTGCCTGCCAGTCACTGTAATGCAATAGCTATCTTGGTAGTGGCATTACTGTGATTGGTTGGCTGCATTACCTCATCAGAGGTTATAAAAGGATATAGTGGAATTACGCTGACACACAGCGGCAGCTGTCTCTCGGTACTCGGTATCCAGGCGCAGCTATTTTTCATGGTGTTGTCCCCACCATGTCCAGGAACATCACCTTACCAACGCACTTACTGGGATTGTCTATTTAACGACCGACAAGTGGATAAGCGCTTGTGGCCCGGAACTCTAAATTTCCCTGATGGCACTCTGGGTGAACATAGTAGAGGCCAGGACAGAGTCCCACTCTGGAACACCACATGTGCTACCGACGCCGAGGATTACTTGCACTACATCAATCAGGGTTTCCTCCACTTCCTACACCCCCTCCTCATCCTCCATCTCCAATTTGTTATCTCGGAGCACGTCGTGCACATCAGCCGGAAGTTAGAGGCTCTGCAGAACTGCCTCAGTGAAGTGGCAACATTTTCTGCTGAAGCTAATTTGTCTAGGTGACAAACCGTGCACTGCCACAGAGTTATTGAAAAGAATAACAGAACAGGCAGATCTGTGGCTGTCGCCACTAAACCTACAACCAGGCATGGTCATGTGTAATAATGGCCATAACCTGGTGGCAGCAGTGAAGCTTCACAACCTCACACACTTACCATGCTTGGCCCACTTGCTCAACATGGTGGTTCAGCAGTGTCCGAAAACCTACTCAGATTTGCCAGAGGTTCTGGTCAAGGTATGCCAAGTCAGCACAAATGTCTTCAAGTCAGCTACAGCTGCCACCGTCGCAGAACATGCAAGTGCCAGCTCACCGACTGGTGTGCAACATGACCTTGTACTGGAACTCCACATTGTATATGCTGGCAAGGCTTTGTGAGCAGCAGAAGTCAGTTGTTGAATATCAGCTCCAACATGCGCATCAGTATTCTGGGCAGCCTCTGCACATAAAAACTGAAAAGGGGCATAGATGGTTGACATTTGTGCAGTTTTCCCAGACTTTGAAGACTCCTCAAAGATGGAAGTGGGGATGACGCCATAATCAGCGCAACAATCCAGCTTCTGTGCCTACTTAAACAGTCGCTACTCACAAATAAATATGAGGCTTTTCGTGCGTACCAGGAGAAGCTGGAGGAAGACATTAGAAAGGGAGATACTACCCAGCCTCATCTCATCTGCTCAGCGCAGATTGGGTAATAATGAGGAGGTGAAGGCTGAGGAGGAGGAATAGGAGCGGTTTGCTAGCGCAACAGAGGCTAGTACCCACACAAGCTCTGTCCTGTCTCTCCTATGTAGATGGGCTGAGGAGGGAGGAGGAGGTGATAGAGATTCATCATCATGGTGGAGACAGGGAAGTGTTGGCTGTAAGGAGTTTGGCACATATGGCCAACTTTATGTACCACTGCCTTTCTGTGACCCTTGCGTTATATTCATCTTGGCCAAAAAAAAAAAAAAGTGTAACGGTTGTTCAGCCTGCTGGACCAACACTACAATGAGAATCGTGCATCTCTCCTTCCTGAGGTGGAGAGGTCTACTAAAATGGTGCAATACCAGAAGGCCATTGTGGAAAACATATTGAAATAATTCCCATGAGAAAACATTAGCTGCAGAGGGAAAGCTTCTTTGCCTAACCAAGAAGGAGAGGTCAGGGAGATACTCACCAGGTACAGCTGGAGTACACTGTCAAAAGACTGACCAATATCATGACACCCTCCCAGCATCCAAGCCCTGATGACCGAGTATTTTTGACAAGGGAGGAAAAGTTTTTAAAGATGGTCAAACAGTACCTGGTCGACCAATCCCACGTACTCCCCAATTCCTCTGTGATCTTCAACTATTGGGTCTTAAAGCTGCACACTTGGCATGTGCTGTCCCTCTATGCCTTGGAGATGTTGTGCTACCCTGCCGCTAGCATCATGTATGAGCCGCCTTATTGCCACCAGGGGTGGGGGTTATAACAGACAGGCGCTTTCGCCTGTCAACAGAAAATGCAGACAGACTAACTCTGATAAAAATTAACAAAGCTTCAATTCACCCTGACTTTCACACCACCAGATGACAGTAGAACAAAAATAGCCGGATTACTTACGGTAATGCTCTTTTAATGAGTCCATGACAGCACCCACTGGAGAGAGATAGGGATCCGCCCCAAGGAACAGGAAACCTACAGAGACATAAAAGGGGGCGGTCCCCCTCTCCTCCTCAGTTTAATTTCAGAGTACCCGGAGGACCGCCAGTGTTAGTCAATCATCACAATGTATCATCAGAATATAAACTTCATAGAAGTAATTACATTGGCTTTTATTAGGGAGGGATGTGACTGGGTGCTGTCATGGACTCATTAAAAGAGCATTACCGTAAGTAATCCGGCTATTTACCCTTCGCCATGACAGCACCCACTGGAGAGATTTCCAGAGACCAACACCTAGGGGGGGACCACCGTGCTGAGGATAGTCCTGCCAAAGTGTAGGTCAGAGTCGGAAGACAGGTCGAGCCTGTAGTGATTATAGAAAGTGGAAGGAGCCAACCAAGTTGCAGCCTTACATATATCTTCGATTGGCACGTTCCCTTTTTCGGCCCAGGAAGAAGCCATGGCTCTGGTGGAATGTGCTTTGATGCCCTCCGGAGGTTCTTCATTTTTCATGGAATAGGCCAACCGGATAGCGTCTCTTATCCACCTGGATATTGTTGCTCTTGTGATTCCATATCCTTTCTTTTTGCCCTGGAAGGATATGAACAGAGCCCTACTCTGCCTCCAACTACTAGTTTTCTCAATATATTGCAAAACTACTCTCCTGACGTCTAGAGTATGGAATTTTTGTTCTTCAGGAGTAGAGGGGTCTTTAAAGAAGGTAGGAAGATGTATCTCCTGTGACCTGTGGAACTTCCCTGCTACCTTAGGAAGGTATAGGGGGTCCGGTTTTAAGATTAGTCTGTCATGAAATGTGAGAAGGTAAGGTTGATCTATCGACAAGGCCTGAATGTCGCTGACTCTTCTAGCCGATGTTAAGGCTACTAAGAAGGCTGTTTTTAACGACAAGTGTTTTAAAGATGCTGTGTCTATAGGCTCAAACGGAGATTCTGTTAGAGAGTCTAAGACTAGATTTAGATCCCAAGGAGCTACCCTAGGTATGTGGACAGGAGTAACTCGTTCACAGGCCGTGATGAAGCGGGATACCCATTTATTACCAGCAATATTATGGCCATAGAGGGCACCCAGAGCAGACACCTGGACCTTTAAAGTGTTAACTGACAGACCTAACTCTTTCCCTTTCTGTAGAAATTCTAATATAGATTTTATTGGGACTTCAGAGGGGTTTGAACTAGTATGGAACTGTAGAAATTTCTTCCATACTTTGGTGTAAATTTTTGTCGTAGATGGTTTCCTGCTAAGCAGGAGTGTATCAATTAGGCCTTTTGAAAAACCCCTGGAATTTAATATCTGCCTTTCAAATTCCAGGCCGTCAGGTGGAGGCTGTCCACCTGAGGGTGGAAGAAAGGTCCCTGAGAGAGAAGGTTTGGGATTGAGGGAAGGACCCAAGGATCCGTCACCGACATTGACCGCAGGCACGAGAACCATGGTCTCTTGGGCCAGAATGGCGCTATCAGTATTATCCTGGCCTGCTCTTCCCTGATTTTCCGTATTACTTGTGGAAGCAGAATTATCGGAGGGAAAGCATACGCCAGCTTGAATTGCCATGGTGTTTGAAGAGCATCTAGAATGTCCGGGTGATCTGCACGGGACCGAGATGCGAATTTGTGGACTTGTTTGTTTTGTTTTGTAGCGAACAGGTCTATTTGGGGTTTGCCCCATAACAATGTTATCTTGTGGAAAATGTGAGGATTGAGACACCATTCTCCTTGATGAAGAGTGTGTCGACTTAGAAAGTCCGCTTGTTGATTGTCCTCTCCTTTGATGTGGACTGCCGAGAGGGACAACAGATGCTTTTCGGCCAGGATTAAGGTACTGTTTGAGGAAGACATTAGAGCGTCTGATCTTGTGCCACCTTGTTTGTTTAAATACGCCACTGTCGTAGTGTTGTCTGAACAGATTCTGACGTGGCTTCCTCGTAGCTGTGGGAGAAATTGACGCAGTGCATAGTTTACCGCATTCAATTCTTTCAGGTTTGATGAATATAAATCCTCATTCTTATCCCAGGTTCCCTGGCAGAATCTATCTCCCATGTGTGCGCCCCACCTGTGGGGACTAGCGTCCGTAGTTATCATGTGGGATGGTGATATTACCCAAGGGACACCCCCCGCTAGGTTGTCTTTATTTAGCCACCATTCTAAGGAGGATAAGACTTTCTCGGATAAAGTTATTTTCGATTCAAGGTGCCCCAGAAATTTTCTCTGTTCCCGAAGTATCTGATGTTGTAATGTTCGGGTATGAAGTTGTGCCCACTGAATGGCTGGAGTACAGGAGGAGAGGGATCCTAGCAAGGACATTCCTGCTCTCAGGGACATTTGAGGTTTGTGAATGGCCGCCATAACTTTACCCTGTATAAGAGATATTTTTTCTTGGGGAAGTAGACATTTTTGCTTTATGGAATCTAGATTAAATCCCAAAAATGTTTGAAGAGAAAGTGGGATGAGTCTGGATTTTTTATAGTTGAAGATCCAGCCCAGGCTTTCTAAGGACGAGACAGTGTCAGCTAAGGGTACCGTCACACATTGAAATTTGCATCGCTGCGACGGCACGATTCGTGACGTCGCAGCATCGTATAATCATCGCTCCAGCGTCGTAGACTGCGGTCACACGTTGCAATCACGGCGCTGGAGCGATGCCGAAGTCCCCGGGTAACCAGGGTAAACATCGGGTAACTAAGCGCAGGGCCGCGCTTAGTAACCCGATGTTTACCCTGGTTACCAGCGTAAAAGTAAAAAAACAAACCGTACATACTCACCCGTCGGTGTCCTTCAGGTCCCTTGCCGGCTGCTTCCTGCTCTGAGTGCAGCCGTACAGTGAGAGCAGAGCGCAGCACTGCTGTGATCTGCTCTCACTTTCCGGCCGGCACTCAGAGCAGGAAGCAGACGGCAAGGGACCTGAAGGACACCGACGGGTGAGTATGTACGGTTTGTTTTTTTACGTTTACGCTTGTAACCAGGGTTAACATCGGGTTACTAAGCGCGGCCCTGCGCTTAGTTACCCGATGTTTACCCTGGTTACAAGCGAAGACATCGCTGGATCGCTGTCACACACAACGATCCAGCGATGTCAGCGGGTGATCAAGCGACGAAAGAAAGTTCCAAACGATGTGCTACGACGTACGATTCTCAGCAGGATCCCTGATCGCTGCTGCGTGTCAGACACTGCGATATCGTAACGATATCGGTAGAACGTCACGAATCGTAACGTCGTAGCGATGGAAATTTCAATGTGTGACGGTACCCTAATCGTTCCGCACACTGAAGGGATGAATTTCCTACAACTAAAAAATCATCTAAGTAGGGAATGATTAATGTGTCTCTCTGGCGAAGGTAGGCCATTACTTCTAACATTACCTTCGTGAAGATCCTGGGTGCCGTGGAGAGACCGAAGGGCATGGCTGTATACTGGAAATGATGAATCTCCCCCTCAAGAGTTACTGCCACTCTTAAGTATTTTTGATACCTACTATGGATAGGGAGATGGTAGTAGGCATCTTTTAAATCAATGCCGCCCATTCTACAATTTGGAAAAAGGAGCTTAATGGCCGATCTAATAGACTCCATTTTAAACGTATAATTTTTAATAAACGTATTGAGTTTTTTAAGATTTATAATTGTTCGAAAAGAACCATCGGGTTTAGGGATTAAAAATAACGGAGAGTAGAACCCTTTACCCTCTTGTCCCTTTGGCACCCTAACTAAAACATTTTTAACTATAAGACTTCTAATTTCCAGTTCAAGGTCCTTCTGTTGCACTGGTGAGGAAAGGGCTGTTAAAATAAAGGAATCATGGGGAATTTGGAGGAATTCTATTTTCATTCCTTCCTTAATATTTAGCACCCAGGAACTTGACGTGATTTTTCGCCATTGGGGAAAGAAAAATTTTAACCTGCCCCCTACTGGGGTGTCTGGTGTTTCAGAATTTGTTGTCTCTACGGAAGGGGGGGCCTTTGAACATAGTGCCACCCTGTTTTCCCTCTCTTGTGGCCCATCGTGACGATCTTTCATTTTGTGTTCTTTTCCCGAACGGCCTCTTCCTAAAGGTCTTCCTATAGAAAGGAATTGAGGGGTCAGGGAATGCTTTTTTCCTCTCTTTTGCTTTTTTGAGGATCTCGTCTAATGCTTTCCCAAACAAAAACTCACCCTCACACGGAATAGCGCAGATCTTAGCCTTTGACTGCGTATCCCCCTTCCAGCTCTTCATCCATAACGCACGTCTGGCATTATTAATTAGACCGGCTGATCTTGCTGCAAGGCGAAGAGTGTCAGCTGAAGCATCGGCCATGAATGCTGCTGCACCTCTAATTAGTGGTATCGCATCCCGCAATTTTTGTCTGGAGACCCCCTGTTCGATCTGTTGATCCAGCTGATCAATCCAAACAAGCATGGATCTAGCTGTGCACGTGCTGGCAATTGATGGCTTAAATATGCCCGTGGAAGCCTCCCATGATCGTTTCAGTGACGATTCTGCCTTCCGATCTAGAGGATCAGAAAGTAGGCCCGCATCCTCGACTGGTAGAGCTGACTGTTTTGAAGTGGAGGCGACTGCAGCGTCCACCTTAGGGATTTTAGTCCATGAAATTAACTCCTCATCATTAAAGGGGTACTTCCTTTTGGAGGCTGACGGGAGAAAACCTCTCTGGTCCTGTTTCTCCCACTCCCTCTTTATCAGTGCCTTAACCGCAGGAATTACTGGGAATGCTCTTCTCTTCCTCTCCGCCAACCCTGCAAACATGATGTCTTGTGCAGTTTGGTCGTCTTTTGTATCCTCACAACCTATAGTATTCCTGATGGACTTTACTAGGTTGTCCACCCCATCAAGGGGAAAACAAGCTCGACCCTCAATGTCGGAATGTGTTGAGGAAGAGGATGACGCCTGCGAGGAGTCTGAGTGGATAACGCCTTCCTCCTCGGACTCAGAGCTGGATATAGCCTTTTCTTTCCCGGATTTTTTAGGGGGGGTACTGGCTTGTGAGATGGCCTGTAATTCCTCTCTAATTATGGCCCGTATATCTGTGACCGACATAGATGGACTCTGCATTGTTTCCGCCATACACTGATTGCAGAGTTTTTTGGGGTGGGAATCTGGGAGAGGCTCGTCACATAACGCACATTGCTTGTGCTTAGATTTCTGTCTCTTTTTGGCCTGGGAGAAGAAGACATTTGTGGAAAAGGGTGTCAGCTTTATAGGCAGAGGGGAAATCACACTCACCCAGTGAAGCTGTACGGTACCGAAATAGGAGGCTGCGACTTTCTGGATCTTGAATCCTTGGTCTCACTCCTGTGGCTGGCATCTGAGGACCTTCTGCTGGCTGGCTCACCTGCTGGGTCCACAGTCTTGCCTGGGGACGACATGTTGCATCGCCTGTGCGTTTGCAACTTCCCCCTTTTTATAGGCCAGGATGCGGTCAGTAAACTTTTTTTTTTTTTCCCAGCGGTGCACTGCGCATGCGCGAAACCGCGCTTTCCCCCACCGCTGTGTGAGTGACCCGGAAGTGCTCCTCTACCTCCGGGTCATTCTGGGGATTCTTACACCGCTCCACGCATGTGCGGCCGCCATTATCCCGGCCTGCGCTATGGAGCGGTGTACCGGCTGCCGCTGCAGCTGTGCCGCAGATCCCGGACCCTTTACCTGGTGGTCCGCGTCTGGAGCCTCTTCAAGGCCGCACCTCTGCAGCGTTGCTCTTGCGGAATCGGCGTCGTCTCTCCCGGACTCAGCCATCCCACATGCCGGCCAGACGAGGGGGGAGCCGTCTAACGGAATCTCCCCCGACGCTGCATCTGGACTGCATCCCCTGCCGTTCCCGCAGAAACCGCACAGGCGGATGCTCCTAGCCCAGGTAAGATCTTCTGTAGTCTTCAGAGATCCTGTCCCCTGGGAACAGGAAACCTAAACTGAGGAGGAGAGGGGGACCGCCCCCTTTTATGTCTCTGTAGGTTTCCTGTTCCTTGGGGCGGATCCCTATCTCTCTCCAGTGGGTGCTGTCATGGCGAAGGGTAAAAAGTGTTTTAATCTTCAATATTTAAGTGAGACCCTCCAGTTTTTGCCTTCAAGGGTTTATGGATGACCCACCTTAAAATTTGTTTCTGGCTTTGCACTGTGTGCAGAGCCTTTATGAGTGTAGAAGTACCACAGCTATACTTTCTAAATATTTGAAAGTGGTTCTCCAGTTGTTCCCTTCAAGGGTCTATAGATGAACATCTTTATATTTTTTTCTGCCTCTGTACTGTGTGCAGAGCCTTTATGAGTGTAGGAGTAACACAACTACTATTAGTTCACAATATTAGAATGAGATACTACAGTTGGTGCCTTCAAGGGTGTATGGATGGCCGTGCTTGTAATTTTTGGCAGGCTTTGCACTGTGTGCAGACTTTTCATGAGTGTGGGAGTACTACAACTACACTTAGTTCACAATATTTGGAATGAGATACTATAGTTGGTGATTTCAATGGTGTATGGATGGCCCTGCTTGTATCTTTGGCAGGCTTTGCACTGTATGCAAAGCTATTATGAGTGTAGAAGTACCATCACATGACATTTTGAACAGAGTGTGTATCTGAGACCCCTTTCTATCTAATTTTTGCCAGTTCTTGCTCCTTCATAATTGTACTGAAATTTCCAATTGTTTAATTAAAATTTTAATTTTGGTTTACTTTATTTTTTTTTAACCTTTTTTAATTCTTGCTTTATATACAAGTCATTTTACAGGAAACAATGTTTTAAGATTTTTTTTCCTGTAAACTTCTATTTCACTTCCATTTTGAATGTATTATTGTCATTACTCACAGTGAAGTAAAAGTGACACCATTGTTATCAGCAGTAATCAGGGAGTCAGATATACTTCCAGGGGTCTTTCCCATGCTGTTCTCCTTCCATTCACTTTTTCCATCCATTTCAACATTTTCACTGCCCCCAGACCTCCTTGTAGGGTCTGCCGGAAAAATGCTCGGATTTCCCTTTGACTCCATTATAGTCTTTACTGGAAATGAGCATCAGAGCATTACGAATTGCTTGGGTCGAGTAACGAGCATAGCACATATAGATTAGAGGATATCCCAATAATAAAACTTAACTTTTAATATTAAGATTAAAACCTGGACAACCAAAATCACAAACAACCAAAAAAGTGCTCATGTGAACCAGTGCTCAAAAGATAAAAATTGGTTGGATCTCACCAATAATGACGGACATGTAGTCACAGTAGTATTCCTCTCAGTCTCCTTGGCTGAGAGTCGGCAGTCCAAATGTAAGGGTGGGGATTGGGGGTGGGATTATTCCTTTCCTGTTATGCCCCGTTTAGACTCCTGTCCTAACTATGGACACCACCAACAAATGGACGTATTCAATATTCTCCCAACGCGTTTCATATCCAATAGCAAAGACTCATCAGGGGAGTTAAACGAGATCGGTGTCAGCAAGGCACTAAAAATAGTCCAGGAAAAGTCCATGCATATTATGGGTCCCGCAATGGCTGGGTACCCATGGGTCAAAATCAACAGTCTGTGTCTGCGGTCTGAAGTGACTTTTGCTGGACTATTTTTAGTGCCTTGCTGGCACCCATCTCTGTTTAACTCTCCTGATGAGTCTCAGTTATTGGATATGAAACGCGTTGGGAGAATATTGAATACGTCCATTTGTTGGAAGTGTCCATAGTTAGGAGTCTAAACGGGCATAACAGGGAAGGAAAGGAATAATCCCACCCCCAGTCCCCAACCTTACATTTGGACCGCCGACTCTCAGCCAAGGAGACTGAGAGGAATACTACTGCGACTACACGTCCATTATTATTGGTGAGATCCAACCAATTTTTGTCTTTTGAGCTCTGGTTTACATGAGCACTTTTTTGGTTGTTTGTGATTTTGGTTAATTGTCCAGGTTTTAATCTAAATATTAAAAGTTAAGTTTTATTATTGGGATATCTTCTAAGCTATATGTCATTGATAACCCTGAGGGTACTTTAACAGTGCTTACTTTATCGCACTATAGCTGATTAAATAACGAGCATAGGAGCATTTTAATGCTCGCTCATCACTAGCAATTTTAGAGGAGAACAATGTAATATAAATCTACAGAGTTATGCTACATTTTGTGATATCTGATCTTAAAGAGGGCTTTCTTTATAAACCTAATGTTGCAACCTAACCTAAGCTTATTAACCCCTAAACAACCCCTGATACTCCTTTTAACGGTGACAGTTAAGGGTATTCGGCAGCACCGCTTTTTAACGGAGCTGAGAAATAAGGGTATAGCGCCCCCCAGAGTCAGAAAATCTCCAGGTTTTCAGGTACCAGGGGTAGCTGAGACCCTAGGGAACATGATCAGGGCCAGTTTTTGCTGTCCCCATCGCCTGATCACCGTTATTTACCGAATATTCACAGCGATCACATAAAAAATAAAAATAAAGTCAGATTTATAATTCATTTCTCTCTCTCCTCTGATATGATCTAACATATCAGAGAAGAGAGTAATGGAGTCCCTCTGATACCTCCGCTATACCCCGACCCTCCACGTCATCTTTCTGGCAGAAAATGGCGGGCACATGCGCAGTGCACCCACCGAGATCTGCTGACGGCTACCCGGCAATGATATGGAATTTTTCATATAGGTTCCTTTTGATCATTGTGATAGACCTTTTCAAAGTGATCAAAAGAAAACAATTAGTAAGTAGTTAGATAAAAATTATAAAATAAAAAAATATTTTTTTCATTCTTTGCCGTTAGGGTTGGGATTAGGATTAGGGTTGTGGTTAGGATTGTGTTAGGGTTGGAGTTAGTTAAAAAAATAATGATGACGATATGACATCTAGTGTTGAGCGCAAGTGCTCGCTACTCGAGTTTGCATCAAGTGCTCGAGTATGCACATATTCCCGCATGGTTTTTTGGGTGTCTAACAGCCACGAAACATGCGAGGCAGGGACTCGAGCATGTCACTCAAGCACTCGCGATACTTGGTGCAAGCTGGAGTAGCGAGCACTTGCGCCTAACACTAATAATGACATATTCAGTATGATAACCTACTGTTATCAAATTCTGTGTCGTACCTTTGGGTTCAAGATGCTCACTATAGTCATAGATAAAATCCTTGAGGGGTGTGGTTTCCAAAAGGGGGCCACTTATGGGAGGTTTCCACTATTTAGGCACATTAAGTGCTCTCCAAACGCGACATGACACCCACACACCTTTCCATCAAAGTCTGCGTTCCAAAACATCACTCCTTCCCTAGGGGAATCTCCAACTGCGATGTGGCATCAGCAAAATGAGAAATCGCTGGTCAACTTTTAACCCTTCTAAATTCCTAAAAGAAAAATATGCTTCCAAAATTGTGCTGATGTAAAGTAGATATGTGGAAAATGTTATTTATGAACTACAGGTGCTTCTCACAAAATTAGAATATCATCAAAAAGTTAATTTATTTCAGTTCTTCAATACAAAAAGTGAAACTCATATTAATATAGAGTCATTACAAACAGAGTGATCTATTTCAAGTGTTTATTTCTGTTAATGTTGATGATTATGGCTTACAGCCAATGAAAACCCAAAAGACATTATGTCAGTAAATTAGAATAATTAGAAAAAAAACATACACAAAGCGATTAAAAAGGTCCCTTTGTCTGTTTCAGTAGGCTCCACAATCATGGGGAAGACTGCTGACTTGACAGATGTCAAAAAGGCAGTTATTGACACACTCCTCAAGGAGGGTAAGCCGCAAAAGGTCTTTGCTAAAGAAACTAGTTGTTCTCAGAGTGCTGTATCCAAACAGATTAATGGAAAGTTGAGTAGAAGGAAAAAGTATGGTAGAAAAAGGTGCACAAGCAACCGGGATAACCGCAGCCTTAAAAGGATTGTTAAGAAAAGGCCATTCAAAAATTTGGGGGTGATTCACAAGGAGTGGACTACTGCTGGAATCATTGCTTCGAGATCCACCACACACAGGACATGGGCTACAAGTGTCGCATTCCTTGTGTTAAGCCACTCATGACCAATAGACAACACCAGAAGTGTCTTACCTGGGCCAAGTTGAAAAAGAACTGGACTGTTGCTCAGTGGTCCAAGGTGTTTTCAGATTAAAGTAAGTTTTGCATTTCATTTGGAAATCAAGGTCCCAGAGTCTGGAGGAAGAGTGGAGAAGCACATAATCCAAGCTGCTTGAGGTCTAGTGTGAAGTTTCGACAATCAGTGATGGTTTGGGGAGCCGTGTCATCTGCTGGTGTAGGTCCACTGTGTTTTATCAAGACCAAAGTCAGCGAGCAACCAACAATGCAGACGAGCTGAAGGCTGCTATCAATGCAACCTCGGCTTCCATAACACCTCAGCAGTGACGCATTGATGCAATAATTGATGCAAAAAGAGGCCCAACCAAGTATTGAGTGATTTACTGAACATACTTTTCAGTAAGCCAACATTTCAAATTTTAAAATCATTTTTCATATTCTAATTTACTGAGATAATGAGTTTTGGGTTTTCATTGGCTGTAAGCCATAATTATCAACATTAAAGGGAACCTGTCACCCCCCAGGGCCTATTAAGGTAAAAGAGCCACCTTCAGCAGCACTAAGGCTGAATTTTGTGAAGGTGGTTCTAATGTTTAGTATCCCTAGGAATGCTGAAATAATCACTTTTATAAATTTTGCACCATACCTGTATTGCGTCAGGGAGGTATGATTTCTCCTTGACTCAAGTGCCTCGCAGCCGTCCATCATTCCACCAGGTGCCGCCTCCTCTCTGTCTTGTGCCGTCACCGGCTCCTGCGCTCTGCAATTATTTCTTGGGCATGCACCGTGCGCGCTGCCTTGGAACTTACATCGAGTTATGTAAGTAGATAGCTCCCATCATTTTGTTCCCGGAGGAAGACGCCAACAGGCGAGGGACATCACCGGGAGATGCAGGAGGGTCCAGGGACACCAGAGGTACCGGGTGATCCCATTTCTCTCTCCTCTGATGTGCTAGATCACATCAAAGGAGAGAGAAATTAAAAGGGAAATCAGACTTTTTTGCGGTTGACGTTAATCCGTGAACAACGGTGATAGCAACACTGGGGTCAGTAAAAACCAAAATGAATCATGTTCTCTGGGGATTCAGCTGAGACCCTGGAGAATTTCCCACTCTGGGGGGTGCTATACACTTTTTTCTCAGCAAATAAGTATCCTTAATTGCCGCTGTCAAAAGGCACATTGTTAAAGGGTTGATTGTGACTTGCAGGATTGCTAATTCCAGCAGGTGGCGCTATAGAGTTCAAGTCCTCTTTTTCTCTGAAGAGGCAATTTGCCTATTGTAACCAAACAGTTTCTTCAGTCTCTGAAGTTTGGATCTCTATGAATGCAGTGCCCCAGAGTCCTGGTCGTTGCAGTACTGATGCTCCGCCGCTAAGGGGTGTATTGGTATGTCTGATGGCACTGAAGGAGTTCACCTGACCAGGTATCACAGACACCAATACACTTCACAGTCTGGCCTCCAGGGGGAGCTAAGGGTGCTATGCATTAGGCCACTCCTCACAATCTGGTAAAACTGGGGGTTAGATAGGAAGTTAGACAGAAAGCTGACTGGGTTGGAACCAGGCAACATCCTGTGGCAGAGGGTGTTGCGGGGGAAGATTCGGGAGGTCCATGTCAGGGGTGGGATCCTAACAGAGGCCTAGCGAACAGAAAGAACGTTACGGGACCGCGCCTGCACTTCATTGCGGCGGTACCCCAAGAAAGGACAAGAAGCGAGGTTTATTGTGAAGAGTGAGAAACGAGATCAACGCAACAAGGAGAAAACACCAGTAGGAGTCATGCTGTAAGACCGAGGCAACATCCTACTGAGGCACGTAGCCGGAACGCCGAGGAAGTATTGAGCTCCAGGCCTTACTTCAAACCTACGGCAGGACAGTCAGTTATAGGCGGGCTGTCTCACCCAAATCACCTAAGCAGACATAGGGGGCAACAGTTGGAGAGGGGCGACTCTATGGTCCCGGAAGAACTCCAGGCCTACCCGTCATACGGGTGGGTCCTAGCCATATCATCTGGGGGACGGAGAAGAACATCAGAATCAGTTGTGAGGGAACTTCAGAAACAGACACAACAGTTGTGAGGACTATCCCGTGGTGCTCAGCAGGGAAGGACTACAACACACAAGCGCTAGAAGGAAGGCACAGATTTCCACCTGTAAAGGGAACTCTGGAGGTGCCATCGGACCGGCCGGTCTCAGACAGCCCTGTTAACCGTACTCCGGATTGAGGATCCTGAAGCCTTCAGTAAAAAGGTAAAGAGACTGCGACCTGGTGTCCTCGTTATTCATCGCGACCTGCACCACACCACATCATTCTCAACTTTCACTGGACGCCCCTCAGCAGGGTCACGGACCGGGTCTAGCCACCGTGACAATCCCAGAACCGAGACAGAGAGGCCCGGTACCGGGTACCCCTCGGCCCTGCGACAGTGGGGGCGCTCCATGAAGATATACGTTTTCCTAATATACAACACCCTCTCCCTTCTTGTTAATCCTGTTTCTAATAAATAAGTTGTAGTCTTCAAGGTTTGTATTCCAAGCATGTATATCATCCCACCAAGTTTCAATGATGCCTCTTATCGCTCTCCCTGTGTTAGCAGCTCCAATTCTCCTTGTTTGATTCCCATGCTCTATGCATTTGTATAGACTGACACATTGGATGGCCCAATATGGCCATATCTCATTTGGAAATTGGTTATCATGATGATAAGAGTTTCATCAAACAGCCTGACATAAAAAGCTTTGAAAGGTTGCAAAACTTTCCTCGACGTAAGACTTTTTCATGGAATTTTCACCCAGCTTCAACAAACTGGAAGAAGCTGGAGCGTGATGGGGCATGGTTATTCCCCCTTGTCAAATTCATGACTAATGTTGGCGTTCTTTATGTCTAATTGCAGTATGTTTGTGCTGAGGTTCACACAGAGGCACATGCCACTTCACGCCTTGCCTGATTAATTAAGAAGAAAAAGAAAAAAAAAAAAAAAAAAAAAAAAAAAAAAAAAAAAAATCGGGCACCTCTCATGCCACCACCCCTCTTCATCAAGACCAGCATGACAAAAATTCCGCTTTGATGAATCAAACCCACAGTGTAAGATTACACATAAAAAGACAGACAGCTTCTGAGATGGCTGAAATTAGAAAAGGGTTGTCCAAATGTATTAAATTCCAAAAAAGCCTCAAAAAGGTAAAAACTTACAAACTATTTAGCGCTGACAGTTTTGGTGGGCTACCATAATTTTGTCAGCTCTTTCCCAGTCTCAGCTTTAGAAGCCACTCACAGCTTTGAGCAGTAAATGTGACTAATAAAAACAGAAAGAAGAAAAGTGCCATAATGTGTTTCCTCTAGAGGAGCTGGAATTCAGTACACAATATTTTTGCTCTTGTTTCCAAGGACTCAACAACGTAGCTCCATGATCCAAGCCTCCTACGTTCAATAAGCCATCTGCTTCTCCCTTTCTCTTTGCAACTGCATTCTTATCTCATAACCTTTGGTTGCTACTGACTTCAGGCTTCAGTTAATAACTCAACAGATTACAGTTTAATATATATAAGGTATAGCTGGGAAAGAGGAAAATATTGTTTCTGCTTCAGTGTCATGAAACACAGTAGATTCAACTGCAGTGGGCATTCTTCTCAAGGAAGAAAACAATACCTGTTTCATATTATTTATTTAAAAGTCTGGAATACCAAGTAAAATTTCAGTGAGACCTGCTTGAAGGTATGCTAGAGAGGCAAATCAGAATCCCTGCTTGACTGCAAAAGACCTTCATAAAGATTTAGCAGACTCTGGAGTTGTGGAACATTGTTCTAATGTTCAGTGACACCTGTACAAATATGGCCTTCATGGAAGAGTCATCGGAAGAAAATATCTGCTGTGTCTTCATCATAAAATTCAGCATTAGAAGTATGCAAAAGAACATCTAAACAAGCCTGATGCATTTTGGAAACAAGTCCTGTGGACCGATGAGGTTAAAATAGAACTCTTTTCCACAATGATTAAATGTATGTGTGGAGAAAAAAAGGGCACAGAATTTCAGGAAAAGAACATCTCTCCAACCATTAAGCATTGGGGTGGATCAATCATGCTTTGTGGTTTTGTTGCATCCAATGGCATGGGGAACATTTCACAGGTAGAGGGAATAATGGATGCAATGAAATTTCAACAAATTCTTGATGCAAACATAAAACCATCTGTAAAAAAAAGCTGAAGTTGAAAAGGGGATGGTTTCTACAAATGGATAATGATCCTAAACACACATCAAACTCCACAATGAACTACCTCAAAAGGCGCAAGCTGAAGGTTTTACAATGGCCCTCATAGTCCACTGATCTGAACATCGTTGAAAATCTGTGGCTAGACCTCAAAATAGCAGTGCATGCAAGACAATCTCACAGAACTGAAAGAATTTTCCAAAGAAGAATGGATCAAAATCCCTCAAACAAGAATTGAAAGATGTTTATCTGGCTACAAAAAGCATTTACAAGCTGTGATACTAGCAAAAGGGGTGCTACTAGGTACTAACCATGCAGGGTGCCCAAACATGTTTCTTGCAATGTGCCCCAAACTGTTAGTGTCCGCCTGGCCCAATGTATGTACACCCAGTGCATGCCACCTGCTGGTCTTTCTCTATCATTTCCACATAATTATACAAGATTTAGTTGTGAAGCTGAATTTACTTTAACCCCTTAACCCCAAGGGTGGTTTGCACGTTAATGACCGGGCCAATTTTTACAATTCTGACCACTGTCCCTTTTTGAGGTTGTAACTCTGGAACGCTTCAACGGATCCCGGTGATTCTGACACTGTTTTCTCGTGACATATTGGGCTTCATGATAGTGGTAACATTTATTTGATATTACCTGCGTTTATTTGTGAAAAAAAAATGGAAAATTGGCGAAAATTTTGAAAATTTCGCAATTTTACAACTTTGAACTTTTATGCCCTTAAATCACAGAGATGTGTCACACAAAATACTTAATAAGTAACATTTCCCACATGTCTACTTTACATCAGCACAATTTTGGAATCAAAATTTTTTTTGTTAGGGAGTTATAAGGGTTAAAAGTTGACCAGCAATTTCTCTTTTTTACAACACCATTTTTTTTTTTTAGGGACCACATCATATTTCAAGTCATTTTGAGGGGTCTATATGATAAAAAATAACCAAGTGTGACACCATTCTAAAAACTGCACCCCTCAAGGTGCTCAAAACCACATTCAAGAAGTTTATTAACCCTTCAGGTGTTTCACAGGAATTTTTGGAATGTTTTTTTAAAAAAAAAAAAATGAACATTTAACTTTTTTTCACAAAAAATTTACTTCAGCTCCAATTTGTTTTATTTTACCAAGGGTAACAGGAGAAAATGGTCTCCAAAAGTTGTTGATACAATTTGTCCTGAGTATGCTGATACCCCATATGTGGGGGTAAACCACTGTATGAGGGCGCATGGCAGAGCTCAGAAGGGAAGGAGCGCCGTTTGACTTTTCAATGCAAAATTGACTGGAATTGAGATGGGACACGATGTTGCATATGGAGAGCCCCTGATGTGCCTAAACATTGAAACCCCCCCACAAGTGACACCATTTTGGAAAGTAGACTCCATAAGGAACTTATCTAGATGTGTTGTGAGAGCTTTGAACTTCCAAGCGTTTCACTACAGTTTATAACGCAGAGCCGTGAAAATAAAAATTCTTTTTTTTTTTCCACAAAAATTCTTTTTTAGCCCCCAGTTTTGTATTTTCCCAAGGGTAACAGGAGAATTTGGACCCCAAAAGTTGTTGTCCAATTTGTCCTGGGTATGCTGATAACCCATATGTTGGGGTAAACGTTTGGGCGCACGGGAGAGCTTGGAAGGGAATGAGCACTGTTTTACTTTTTCAACGCAGGTTGGTTGGAATTGAGATCGGACGCCATGTCGCGTTTGGAGAGCCCCTGATGTGCCTAAACAGTGGAAACCCCCGAATTCTAACTGAAACCCTAACCCAAACACACCCCTAATCCCAACCCTAACCATAACCCTAACCCGAACATGCCCCTAGCCCTAATCCCAATCACACCCCTAACCCCAACACACCCCTAACCCTAATCCCCACCATAACCCTAACCACACCCCTAACCCTAATCCCAACCCTAATTCCAACTGTAATTGTAATCCAAACCCTAACTTTAGCCCCAACCCTAACTTTAGCCCAACCCTAATGCGGAGCGCCCCCACACCACCGCAGGGCCGAGGGGATACCCGGAGCCGGGCCTCTGAGTTTCAGTCCTGAGGTTGTCACGGTGGCTAGACCCGGTCCGTGGCCCTGTCTGTCAGTGGGGGACGTCCGGTGCAATAAGCGGTGTTGTAACGGTGCAGGTTGCGGTAAATAATGAAGACACCAGGTTGCAGTCTCTTTACCTCTTTACTGAAGATGTTGGAGACCTCAGTCCAGAGCGCTGTTAACTGGGTTTTCAGAGACCGGCCGGTCCAACGACACATCAGGAGTTCCTCCTTACAGGTGGGAATCAGTATCTACCTTCTAGCGCTGTGTGTTGTAGTTCTTCCCTGCTGAGCTCCCGGGATAGTCCTCACAACTGTTTCTTTCTGTCTCTACTGTTCTTTCTCCGTCCTCCAGATGATATGGTAGGACGCACCCGTATGACGGGGTAGGCCTGGAGTTCTTCCGGGACCCTAGAGTCGCCCCTCTCCCACAGCTGCCTCCGTTGTCTGCTTAGGTGTTAAGTGAGACAGCCAACCTGTAATTAGCTGTCCGGCCGTGGTTTGCAATGTACTTAAAGTCTCTTACTTGCTCGGCGTTCCGGCCACCGACTGTTTGCGCCTCAGAAGGATGTTGCCTCGGTCTAACAGCAGGACCCCTTCTGGTATTTCTCCTTTACTGTATTCCCGTTGTTTACTGGTTAGTTCTGCTCTGAGGAGTCTGCCAGGATCCCATCCCTGACAGGTCCTCTCACTAGCTCTTCCCAGCTACTTCTCTCTGTCTTCCTGTCCAACCCCCAGTTTTACCAGAGTTGTGAGGAGTGGCCTACTAGATAGGACCACCCCCCCTGGTGGCCGGAGTGTGAAGTGTGGTGTGAGTGTACCTGGTCAGAGAAACTCCTTTAGTGCAATCAGACGTACCACAGCTCCCCATAGTGGCGGAGCCACAGTACTGCAACAACCAGGACTCTGGGGTGCTGCACTCCCCCCCGGTTAAATCCAGTACTCCGGGACTGGGAAAACAAGAACAATAATACATGTTAACAGGAAACACACAAACTTTTGAAATAGCATAACAATTGAACATAACAAGGCTTCCCTTTACGGGAGGTGAGGATTCTTGAACGTTGCAAAAGTTAGGTCATGCACAGTTTATGACTCTCAGTTCAGTGATTGAAACAGCGGGGACCCCGGGTAAACAAAGGGGCCCCCCTTTTTGAAAGTTTTTGAGCAATTCACCGTCCATTACTCTATTGTCCATTTAAAAACCTGTAACAAAAAGATATATATACAACATTTTCAATTAAATAGCAGCCCTTATTAATACCTCCAAAGTTTGTAGCGGAGGGGAGTTTGATTTTGAGTGCTGCGTGTGGACCTTCGCAGCGCAGGGGTTGCTATTGGCCTAACAGGGCCCGCTATGCTTGCTACCGCTGGTGTAGTGCGCTGTCTTCTAACTACACTTCTAGTGAGTCTGGGTAGCACTGGCAGGTTGGGGCTCTCAGAGCTGCTGCTATCAACAGTGGGTACGGCAGGCTCACTGATAGCAGAGGGAGGATTTGCCGGTTCAACGGTTGGCATGGCTTCTTCAGGCAAGGCTTGTTGAGGTTGCGGGGCCGGATGATCTGGTACCACCATTGTTTCTGGTGGGTCCGGCTGTGGAAACGTTAGAACAGGTACCGCGATGGCCTGATTTATCTGAGTCCAGGACTGGGGAAAGTCACCAAGGACAGTATGGAACATCTTCTCCTTTTCCACCGGCGGGGAGATTTCTGGGGCCGTGCCCCTCTCTTTCAACTTATCGGGGCAGACCTTAAGGTGATCCCTGGATACCGCTGTCGAGGTCTCCCCTCTGTCCTTGCTGATGAGACAGACCTTAGTGTTGTCGAAGTCGGATGGCAAGATGGTATACGGTTCCGCTTCCCATTGGTCATCGAGCTTGTGCAACCTCCTCTTTCGTTTAAGCACTTGCTCACCAGGTGACAGGGGAATCGCAGGAGCGTGTTGGTTGTAGTCCCTTTCTTGCTTCTGCCTAGCCTGGGCGAGACTTCTCTCTACACACTCCTGTACTTCGCGGTACCTTCGCTGCCTTTCTGCATCCCAATCTGCATCCGGCGAGGTATCTTCGGGTACTAGGACCCCCATGTCCAGATCAACGGGTAACCGACTAGACCTTCCTCGCATCAGGTACGCTGGAGTACAGTTGGTGGAACTTACTGGGATGTGGTTGTACATATCCACTAAGTCAGGCAACTTTGTCGGCCACAGATTCCGTTCCTCCACAGGCAAGGTCTTCAACAAATCGATTACTACCTGGTTCATCTTCTCGCACATCCCGTTAGTTTGAGGGTGGTACGGTGTAGTTCTGATCTTCTTACACCCGTACAACTGGCAGAATTCTTGGAACACTTCCGCTTCGAATGCAGGCCCCTGATCGGTCAGTACTTTCTCTGGGTAGCCATGGGGTCTACAAAAGTGCTGCTGGAAGGCCCTGGCGGCAGTCCTAGCTGTTAGATCCTTGACAGGCACAACCACCAAAAACCTGGAGTAGTGGTCCACGATGGTAAGGGCGTAGATATAGCCCGACCGGCTAGGCGTCAGCTTCACATGATCCAGCGCGACCAGTTCGAGCGGCCGTTTGGTGATGATAGGCCGCAGGGGAGCCCGTTGACTGTCACGGTCCTTCCTTCGCAGACTACACGGACCACACTCTCGACACCACTTCTCAATGGTTCTCTTCATGCCAATCCAATAGAACCTCCCTCGGAGCAGCTTCTCCAGCTTCCTCCATCCGAAGTGTCCGGCTCCATCATGGTAGGCTCCCAGAACCATGGGCGCATCTCGCCTTGGCACCACTATCTGCCACACCAATTCATGAGTACGTGGGTCGATGCTCCTCCTGCACAACTTGCCATCATGGATAAACAGTTTGCTTCTCCCCTTCCACAGCTGTTGAGTTTCTTGTGGATCATCTGGGCCAGGGTGCAACCCAGCCTGCGTCAAGAGTTCCTTCACCTGACGGACCGCGGGGTCACTATCCTGGGTTTCTGCCCATCCGTGGTGGGGCAGGGGATTCAGCGTGGCATCCGGTTGGTTCTCGTGCCTGTTCTTCACATGGTGAGAGTTCTGAGTGGCTTTGGGGCGATGGAAGGCAGGCAGCTCCACCTCTTCAAGTGCCTCCGGGTCTTCTCCCACTTCTGGTAGATTGGGCATTCGGGACAGAGCATCGGCATTGGCATTCTGGTGTCCTGCCCGATATTTGATGGTGAAATCATAGTTGGACAGCCGGGCCATCCACCGCTGTTCCAAAGCCCCGAGTTTGGCAGTATCCAGATGCGTTAGCGGATTGTTGTCCGTGAAGACGGTGAATTTCGCAGAGGCCAGGTAGTGCTTAAACCTCTCTGTCACTGCCCAGACAAGGGCAAGGAATTCCAGTTTGAAGGAACTGTAGTTGTCAGGGTTCCTTTCCGTGGGACGGAGTTTCCTGCTGGCGTAAGCGATCACCCTTTCTTTGCCGTTCTGAACCTGGGACAGCACGGCTCCTAATCCCACATTACTGGCATCTGTGTACAGCACAAACGGTTGATCGTATTCGGGGTAAGCCAGTATCTCTTCTCCCGTCAGTGCCGACTTCAAACAGGTGAAGGATTCCTCCAGCTCTTCGTTCCAATCAAAGGGGGTTTTCCTCCCCTTGGTCTTCTTTGGTTGGCCCACCAGCAGATTTTGCAAGGGTGCGGCCTTCTTGGTGAAATCCTTAATGAATCTCCGATAGTAACCTACCAACCCGAGGAACTGCCGGACTTCGTGGAGGTCACTGGGCTTTGGCCAGTCCTTGATCACTGTGACCTTGTCGGAGTCTGGGGCCACTCCTTCAGCGCTCACCACATGGCCCAGGTACTGCACTTTAGGTTTCAGCAGATGACACTTGGACGGTTTCACCTTTAGGCCGAAGTTGGACAAGGCTTCGAACACCTCGGCCAGGTGCTTCAGATGGTCTTCGTAGGTTTTAGAGAAGACTATGACATCATCCAGATATAGCAGCACGGTTTCAAAGTTCAGGTGTCCCAGGCAGCTCTCCATCATCCTCTGGAACGTTCCGGGAGCATTGCACAATCCGAAGGGCATGTAGTTGAACTCACAGAGGCCCATTGGCGTCGTGAAGGCCGTCTTCTCTTTGTCCGCCTCCGCCACAGGAACCTGCCAGTACCCACTGGTGAGATCTAAGGTAGAGAAATAGTTAGCAGATTTTAAGGCAGCCAGGGACTCCTCTATCCTGGGCAGTGGGTATGCGTCCTTATGTGTAATGCGATTCAACTGTCTGTAATCAACACACATCCTCATTGTACCATCTTTCTTTTTAACGAGGACTAACGGAGCTGCCCAGGGGCTACAGCTGTCTCTCACCACCCCAGCCTCCTTCATTTCCCGCAACATGTCCTTGGCACACTGGTAATGAGCTGGGGGTACAGGGCGATATCTCTCTTTTATGGGTCGGTGATCTCCCGTGGGGATGTGATGTTGGATCCCTTTCACCTGCCCAAAATCTGAGGGGTGTTTGCTGAATACCTGCTCGTACTCGTGTACTACCCTGTAAGCCCCCTGTATTTGATGAGATGGGGTAGAGTCAGTGCCCACATGCAATTCCCGACACCAGTCTTTCGAGTGCTCTGCAGAACCTTTGTTCTCCGCCACGTTTGACGGGACCAAGGGTTCAGGTGTCTGTATTACACTATTATTGACAGTGAACAGTTTGGCGAGCGTGGTATACTTGGTTAGGTGGACCTCTTCCTCCCCACAATTGAGGACACGTACGGGCACTCTCCCCTGTCGGACGTCGACCACCCCCCGAGCTGTCAGAACAGTAGGCCTATTGTCTGAATATACAGGTTCTACCAAGGCCTGGTAGTCCCTACCCCTGAGGCCTATGGCTGCTCGACACCATATTAACATTTCACTCTTGGGAGGTATCGCGATGGGGTTTGAATCACTTACAGTGACACGACCAATGTCGCCACCAGTCAGCTCTACCTGCTGTCTCTGCATCAGAGCCCTGATTTCCTTCTGCAGGGCACGTTGCTCACTGTGGCCAGCGTTTTCTGCCACCTGTTGCAACAAAACAATCACTTCTGCAAGACAATTTTCTATAACATTAGTACCAAGAGTCATCATGGGATTACATTCTCGACGATCAATATCTACAATCACAATCCCTTGGGCTTTCAATTCCACCCGCCCCACTTTGATGGTGACCTCCTTATACCCCACTTGTGGCAACGGCTGACCATTACTGGCGATTATGGTGAAATCATCGTCAGGGCCACGAGTAATATCAGCGTCCTCCCAATACCGTTTGTAGAGCACGTGAGGTATAGTCGTCACCTGAGAACCGGTGTCCAGCAAAGCATTCGAGGGGATTCCATCAATCACTACAGGGAGAACTGGTCGTCCTCCAATATACTTGGTTCTCCAATGCTGCGGGCCTGACCGTCCTACTCCTGGGGGTTGGCCCTTTGCCCCAGGGGTTGCTCGTTTAAAGGACAGTACCTTGCAAGATGGCCCACCTGGTGACAGCGGCGGCAGATGGGTCGTCCATCCTGGTGGAAGCGATCGTCGGGCCGGCTCCTGGTCGGCGGTGTCCTCCTCCGTCGCATCCAAGGGACATCCTCCGGGCTGGAAGCCAACTGGATCTTCTCTTTGGGGGCCTCCTGCAGGGACTGCACCGTCCGGGCCAGGGCAGCAACGCTCTTGGTTAGCTCTTGCATCTGGAGACGGGGAGTCGTCCTCGAAGCTCTGGGCGTCGGCCTCCGCGGCAACTGGGGTATCCGATGCCACCTCCTGGTGGTAGGTGAGAGCGGGGCGCCTGGGTGGTACTGCGCGGCTGGGCTGTCGCTCCTGCAATGCCTGGATAGCTTTATCTTTAAACTGCGCAAAAGTCAAGTCTGGATTTTGCATGGCCAGGAAGTGCAATTGGCCCCGCTGGTGACTGCACAGGAGCCCCTCAATGAACCGCTCCTTCAGGATTTTATCCTCATCCTGCATGCTGCCGGGGTCACTCTGCTTAATGGCCCGCATCGCTTCCTGGAGATCAAGGGCATAGTCCCGTAAGCTATCCTGCGACCTCTGTTTGCATCCATAGAAAGTCAGTTTAATCTCTGTGGCAGTGCGAGTATCAAAGGTGGCTTTAAGCTTGGCAAAAATCTGTTGTGCAGTTCCTTTATCCTCAGCGGGCCAGGATTTCACTTCTCTCAGAGCCGCCCCAAAGAGTTGGCCGGTTATCATATGGACCTTCTGGGGCTCGGTTAGGGGATAGAACTCGAGCAGGCTGCAGAGCCCTTCTTTAAAGTCAGTGAACGTATGCGCCTCCCCAGAATATCGTGGGAGCCAGGCCGCTCCGGGCAGGTAGGGCATGGAGAAGGGCATTATGGCTTTCGCATTAGCGGCAGTGTCCGACTGGCTGATGGGGGCAGCGGGTTCTGCGGCAGCCAGTGGTGGTATTAGGGCCGCGGCTTCGGCCGCTGCGGGGACCGGAGCTGCCCCTGCGTCCGCGGCTGCGACCGCCACCTCCTCTCCTCCCGACTCGGACATGGCCGTCCCTTCCTCCCACTAACCTGCTGGAGGTCGGAGTTCCTCTTCCGGGATTGGCGTCTCACCGCGCTTTCCGTTCCGCGCTTCTTTTGGCTGATCCCGCCCACGTAGCTAAGGCTCCTCCCTCCGCGCGCGGCAATGGCGAATTTTGGCGGTAACTTTCCGCGGCAAGCAGTAGCACACAGTTCTCTCAATAAAGTACAGTCCAAGCACGATAAATCACAGTTCCAAGGCACACATGACCTGATTCTTCAGGCTTAAGTAAATCCTGTTCGTGACGCCAAGTTGCGGCGCGCCCCCACACCACCGCAGGGCCGAGGGGATACCCGGAGCCGGGCCTCTGAGTTTCAGTCCTGAGGTTGTCACGGTGGCTAGACCCGGTCCGTGGCCCTGTCTGTCAGTGGGGGACGTCCGGTGCAATAAGCGGTGTTGTAACGGTGCAGGTCGCGGTAAATAATGAAGACACCAGGTTGCAGTCTCTTTACCTCTTTACTGAAGATGTTGGAGACCTCAGTCCAGAGCGCTGTTAACTGGGTTTTCAGAGACCGGCCGGTCCAACGACACATCAGGAGTTCCTCCTTACAGGTGGGAATCAGTATCTACCTTCTAGCGCTGTGTGTTGTAGTTCTTCCCTGCTGAGCTCCCGGGATAGTCCTCACAACTGTTTCTTTCTGTCTCTACTGTTCTTTCTCCGTCCTCCAGATGATATGGTAGGACGCACCCGTATGACGGGGTAGGCCTGGAGTTCTTCCGGGACCCTAGAGTCGCCCCTCTCCCACAGCTGCCTCCGTTGTCTGCTTAGGTGTTAAGTGAGACAGCCAACCTGTAATTAGCTGTCCGGCCGTGGTTTGCAATGTACTTAAAGTCTCTTACTTGCTCGGCGTTCCGGCCACCGACTGTTTGCGCCTCAGAAGGATGTTGCCTCGGTCTAACAGCAGGACCCCTTCTGGTATTTCTCCTTTACTGTATTCCCGTTGTTTACTGGTTAGTTCTGCTCTGAGGAGTCTGCCAGGATCCCATCCCTGACAGGTCCTCTCACTAGCTCTTCCCAGCTACTTCTCTCTGTCTTCCTGTCCAACCCCCAGTTTTACCAGAGTTGTGAGGAGTGGCCTACTAGATAGGACCACCCCCCCTGGTGGCCGGAGTGTGAAGTGTGGTGTGAGTGTACCTGGTCAGAGAAACTCCTTTAGTGCAATCAGACGTACCACAGCTCCCCATAGTGGCGGAGCCACAGTACTGCAACAACCAGGACTCTGGGGTGCTGCACTAACTTTAGCCCCAACCCTAATGGGAAAATGGTAATAAATACATTTTTTAAAATTTTATTATTTTTCCCTAACTAAGGGGGTGATGAAGGGGGGTTTGATTTACTTTTATAACAGGTTTTTTAGCAGATTTTTATGATTGTCAGCCGTCACACACTAAAAGACGCTTTTTATTGCAAAAAATAGTTTTTGCGTCTCCGCATTTTGAGAGCTACAATTTTTCCATATTTTGGTCCACAGAGTCATGTGAGGTCTTGTTTTTTTGAGGGACGAGTTTATGTTTTTATTAGTACCATTTTTGGGCACGTGACATTTTTTTGATCGCTTTTTATTCCGATTTTTGTGAGCCAGAATGGCCAAAAACCAGCTATTCATGAATTTCTTTTGGGGGGGCGTTTATACCATTCCACGTTTGCTAAAATTGATAAAGCAGTTTTATTCTTCGGGTCAGTACGATTACAGCGATACCTCATTTATATCATTTTTTTATGTTTTTGCACTTTTATACGATAAAAACTATTTTATAGAAAAAAATTATTATTTTTGCATCGCTTTATTCTGAGGACTATAACTTTTTAATTTTTTCGCTGATGACTCTGTATGGTGGCTCGTTTTTTGTGGGACAAGATGACATTTTCAGCGGTACCATGGTTATTTATATCTGTCTTTTTGATCGCGGGTTATTCCTCTTTTTGTTCGGCGGTATGATAATAAAGCGTTGTTTTTTGCCGCGGTTTTTTTTGTTTGGTTTTTTTTTTTACGATGTTCACTGAAGGGGTTAACTATTGGGACAGTTTCATAGATTGGGTCATTATGGACGTGGCAATTCTAAATATGTGAAATGTGTACTTTTATTGTTTTTTTAATTTAGATAAAGAAATGTATTTATTGGAACAATATTTGTTTTTTCTTTACTTTTTAGAACTTTTTTACTTTGTCCGGGGGGGGGGGGGGGGGGTGGTTGGGGGGGCATCGTACTATAGTGTCAGATCGCTGATCTGACACTTTGCAAAGCAGTGCGATCTGACAGGCACTGCAGGGAGGCTTGCAGGCGCTTGAAAGCCACCTCCCTGCGGGACCCGGAAGGCCCTCCGTGGCCATTTTGGATCCGGGGCCTGCAGGGAGGAGGAGGTAGGAGACCCTCAGAGCAATGCAATCACATCGCATTGCACTGAGGGTCTCAGGGAAGCAGGCAGGGAGCCCCCTCCCTGCGCGATGCTTCCCTGTGTCGCCGGAACGCTGCGATCATGTTTTATCGCAGTGTTCCGGGAGTTAATGTGCCGGGAGCAGTCTGTGACCGCTCCTGGCACATAGTGCCGGATGTCAGCTGTAATAATCAGCTGACACCTGGCGGCTATCGGCTGTGCTCCCCCCCGAGAGCGCGGCTGATCTTGCTGGATGTACTATCCATCCTTCAAAGATCCATCACCCGCTCTGTGGATTGGAACCCTGTCCTCTACAGTCACTTCTGAGACTTCACGTGCTGCTGTTGTTGGTGCCACTGTTGGAGTACCGAGATGTTGCAATCAAGAAAACTACAGACTGATAAGTTTTATTTAAACCAAAAATAACCAACAGCACACAGCTGAGGGCTGCACGCTCCAAAGTCCAGGGATCCAATAGGACCAATACTCACAATAGAAAAAGAAGGAGCAGCAACCATTCCAGGTGAAAAATGTCCACAGAAGTCTTTATTCTGCCATAGTGAAATTACAACGTTTGGCCATAATGGCCTTTATCAAGTATAAAATCAGTCACATGTGGCCATCTTAAATAGTGTGGAACCTATAGGGCCACCAATCACCACCAAGAGGCGGCTGCTCCTTCTTTTTCTATTGTGATAAGTTTTATTGTCTTTGTTTCTTCCTATCGAACTATCGTTCATCCCTGCCCTGTCCCTTCCTAGCTCCCAGTTCTGCCCTTCTCCCTTACACACCTCCCAAGTCCTTACACTCCCTGCGCGGAGTATACGTGTTGTTAAACCTATTAACTTTGATCTGCCTCCTGTCCGTGATGACCTCTCACGTTCCTGCGATTTTTACATTTGGCCTAGTCGGCAGGATGTCGTTCAATGGTGTGGAGGCGGCAGATCAAGCAGTTGGAGGGAACCCTAGATCCAGTATCTCCCTGGGGGCCATGTTAAATAACCTCCAGAAGTTCACTGGGAATAACACGGTGCTTTGGAGTTGGACTGAACATATAAGAGGGATGATGAGAATGCATCCCATGACTCCGGCCCTAGAAGCAGAGGTGGCTATGATGGCACTAGATGGGGAGGCCAGGGACAATGTCATGCTTGGCCCCCAAAGGCGAGAGATACCCTGGATAAAGTTTTACTCATACTTGAAGAGACGCATGGGGACCCCACGGACATAGGGGAGTTATGTATGCGCCTGTTCCAGGGCCGGCGTCAGCACCCGGCGTACCCGGGCAAGTGCCGGGGCCCTGACAAGACAGGGGGGCCCACTCACGCAGTCATAGATCCATCTGGCCGCTTTAACCCTTTCTACCCTTTCAATTTGCGCTGCCTGGCACAAGCATCTTCTCAGTCAGTGCAGGGCCAGGCACATTGGGGTTAAGGACACAGCCAGCGTGACATTGTGGGCGGAGAGTTCTCCTGCTCTGCTCTCCTGGCTGCGTGCAGTGCTAAACTAATCAGGCACAGGCAGATTCCGGACTGGAGGAGCTGCTACCGGCACCTGAGTGAGTGCCATGCTATCGTTGTATGTTCTGACAGTCTGGGTGACCTGGGGCGGCCATGGGCTGGGCGGCTGCAGCTGACACACACATTGTGTATATATATATATATATATATATATATATATATATATATATATATATATATATATATATATATATATATATATATATATATATATATATATATATATATATACACACACACACACACACACACACACACACACTACAGCAGCCGCCCAGCCCAGGCCCCCAGCACAGCCTGTATAGATACAGTGTATATAATATATATACAGGACAGGTGCTGGGGGCCTGGGCGGCTGTTGAAGTATATACACCGCACAGTACCTCTCCCCTGTATATATACACACCACACAGTACCTCTCCCCTGTATATATACACTGCACAGTACCACTCCTCCTGTCCTGTATATATACACTGCAGAATTTACAATAGCTATCACTCATGTAAGAAGTGAAATCTGGCATTGTACTCTACCTATATTTCTCTGCTGTATCTGGGCATCATGAATCGTGGTATGTGTTAAAGGGGGGGGGCCCACTGAGACTTTCGCCCGGGGCCCTCAAAAACCTGGAGCCGGCCCTGGCCTGTTCAGCTGGGTTCAAAGAGAGGGGGAGACGGTCACCCAGTTTATGAATGCAGGAACATCATACTGCCATTGCTCGCAAAGACGGCGTAGGAATAGGGTCTATTGACATAGTGCTGCGAGTGACGGGCCTACGGGATGTGCTGCTGAAGCAGGCTCTGCAGGAGCCCTTGAGTGTAAAACCCAGCATGACTTTCTCTGAAATAGTAAGTGAAGCACGCATGCACGAGCAAGAGCAGGGGGTGACAGTTCCGATGGGTAAGGTCCGGAGTGGGGAGGTGATCGCAGCTACAGTTACTGAACCCAAGTGGGTAGAAGAATTGCAAAAGAAGATACAGCAGATACGTGAAGAGTTGGCTGATTCAAAGAAAGTGCCCGGAGTAGCTGCAAGCCCGCCTGAAAATCGTTGTGAGCCTGACCCCCACTGTGAGATGAGAATGTCCTGCAGAGAAAGACTCCCCACATGTTATAACTGTGAAAAAGTAGGACACATAGCCCGGTGGTGCACCCGACGGGGTAGGCCTCTCCAGCGCCGTTCGTTAAACTAGGGGGCTCCGAGCATGGGGGATGCCACCAGGAGCCTGTACCATTAAGGAGTACTAGACGTCCCACAAATTATTTTTCCATGTGCACCCTCGTCTGGGCAGAGATGATTGGTCGAACTGTACGTTATTTGGTCGATACGGGCTCACAGGTGACCACAATGCCCGAAGTATACTTCCACCGGCACTTTACTGAAGCTACGTGGCCTGAATGGGGACAAGTGATGAAGCTCACAGCCGCCAATCAATTGCCCATCCCAGTAGCAGGGTTGGTCTGGATGAATATAGTGGTCTATGGGAAAGACTTAGTATGAAAAGGAATGGTGCTAACAGCTGGAGAGGCGAGTAATGAACATACTGTCACGCTAGGCATGAATATGTTGAGAGAGTTCGGAATTCTTCTTATTAATGATTCACCAGACAGGTTCCTGAAACAATAGAGTAGCCAAACACCACAGAGGAAAGCCTTCCAAAAGCTGATTAGGGCGGCCCAAGCGACCTCCAGAGGTGGAAAGACACGGGAAAGTAATTGCCCCAACTTCAATCAATAGGGTCCTACCGCCGGGTCAAACAGTGCTACTGCTTACCCTTCCCATCCAAGCATGTACACCGTACGTCGAGGTTCAGATCGAGCTGAGTAATGCTGACCAGTTACCGCCAGGAATTCTTGTGGCGCAAACATTCGCTACGGTGCGAGACGGAGCAGTTTATGTACGCTGTGTGAATTTGGGGGAAAATGATGTCATACTACCCCCCAGAAGTGAAGTGGCTCACGTCCAGGATATGCCAGAAGAACTGATATCACCTCAGGCTGCACAGCTGACTGTCAAGCAAGGGGATCCTTGGATGGTGACCGTGGACACAGCTTTGTCACCCGACCCTCGACATTTGAAGGAGGGGTGCCGAATCCTGGGACAGATGAGAGCTGAGCTTACTGAACTGACAACAGAACAGGTACAGCAGGTGGAGGCATTGTTGGGAAGATACCAGGACGTGTTCGCGAGACACGAGGATGACTTTGGCTGCACGACAGCAATCACACATTCCAACTGGAAATGCTGCACCCATAAGAGAGCGTTACCGTCAAATTCCTCCCCAAATGTACCAGGAGCTGAAAGGCATGCCGACCCAGATGCTACAGAAGGGGGTAATTCGAGAGAGTCAGAGCCCATGGGCTGCCCCCATCGTGCTGGTGTGGAAAAAGGACGGAACGTTACATTTCTGTGTGGATTACCGCAAACTCAACGCCTGTACAGTATGGGATTCTTATCCACTGCCGAGGATTGAAGAGTCCCTGTCCGCCCTGAGAAATGCTAAATACTTTTCCACGTTGGACCTCACCAGTGGCTATTGGCAAGTGCCGATGTCCGAGCGACACCGAGCCAAAACAGCCTTCATACTCCCCATTGGATTATTCGAGTTTGATCAGATGCCGTTTGGCCAGGCCAACACCCCAGGTACTTTTCAGTGACTCAAGGAGAGGAGCACAGAGATCATATTGGTGCACACAGTGGGGGCACAGAGATTATATTGGAGCACACAGCGGGGCACAGAGATCATATTGGGGCACACAGCGGGGGCACAGAGATCATATTGGCGCACACAGCAGGGCACAGAGATCATATTGGTGCACACAGTGGGGGGCACAGAGATCTTATTGGGGCACACAGCGGGGGGCACAGAGATCATATTGGGGCACACAGTGGGGGGTGGCACAGAGCTGAGGGGCACAGATCACCTGCAGAGAGGCACAAAGCTGCCAGCACAGAGATCGCTCTGGAGTCTTGTGTCTCTGTTGGGCACCAGCTCCTATTTCGGGACAGGAGAGCATTGGGTGGTAACTCCGCCCACCCGGTAACCCCGCCCACATCATTCCTGTGCAGGACAGGCAGCGTTGTGTAATGAACGCTGCTTACCCTGCACTCGGGGGTTAACAGGTCGACAGCCGGCACGATGCAGCAGGCTGCCGCCGGAGCATTGCGGACCGGCCTGCGGGCCGCATGAAAAGCCACCCCCTGAGTTAAAGGGCCGGCGGACAATTTTGTAGCTCAGTGCTTAGGGGCCCGCCCAGTCTTTGCTAGACTGGGCGGGCCCCTAAGGCCATGTGCACACACTGCGGATTCCATTGTGGAATTTTCCGCAGCGGATTTGATAAATCCGCAGTGCAAAACCGCTGCGGATTTATCGCAGTTTCTATTGCGGTTTCCTCTGCGGGTTTTCATCTGCAGATTTCTATTGGAGCAGGTGTAAACCCGCAGCGGAATCCGCACAAAGAATTGACATGCTGCAGAATATAAACCGCGCGTTTTTTTCCGCAGCATGTGCACTGCGGATTTCGTTTCCCATAGGTTTACATTGTACTGTAAACTCATGGGAAACCGCTGCGGACCCGCAGCAAAATCCGCAGCGTGTGCACATACCCTAAGCACTCCGGGCACTGCGACCCCCTGTGACCGCGGTAGTTCCGCCCCTGATATTTATATTTAATACAGCGCTAGATAGCAGAAAAGGCGGTAATTCAATTTGCTATCTCCTTATCAAACCCGACAGGATATGAGACATGGTTTACACACAGTAAACCATTTCATATCCCTTTTTTTGCATATTCCTCACTACTAATGTTAGAAGTGTCTGTGTGCAAAATTTGGGGGCTCTAGCTGTTAAAATAAAGGGTTAATTCACGAACAAAAACTGGCGTGGGCTCCCACTCAATTTTCTCCACCAGAGAGGGAAAGCCAGTAACTGAGGGCAGATATTAATAGCCTAGAGAGGGACCATGGTTATTGCCCCCCCCCCCCCGGCTAAAAACATCTGCCCCCAGCCACCCCAGAAAAGGCACATCTGTAAGATGCGCCAAGTTCGGCACTTGGCCTCTCTCTTCCCACTCCCCTGTAGCGGTGGGATATGGGGTAATAAAGGGTTAATGTCACCTTGCTATTTTAAGGTGACATTAAGCCTGGTTAATAATGGAGAGGTGTCAATAAGACACCTATCCATTATTAATCCAATACTAGTAAATAGTTAATAAAACACACATTCAGGGTCGGACTGGGGCACCGGGACACCAGAGAATCCTCCGGTGGGCCCCCAGCCCCTGCCTCCTTCATTTCTCCCTGCCCTGCATGCCAATAGTGTGCACCGAGCGGTGCCCACTTTGTTTTATAGCCGGCATCGGCGTGCAGGCTGTATGGAACAAATGATGTTAAGTGCAACTACGCAGCAGCTCCTTCACATCACCTGCTGTGTTTTATTAACCATTTACTAGTATTGGATTAATAATGGATAGGTGTCTTATTGACACCTCTCCATTATTAACCAGGCTTAATGTCACCTTGCAATAGCAAGGTGACATTAACCCTTTATTACCCATATCCCACCGCTACAGGGGAGTGGGAAGAGAGAGACCAAGTGCCGGAATTGGCGCATCTTACAGATGCACTGAGCACTGAGCTATAAAATTGTCCACCGGACCTGTAAATCAGGGGGTGGCTTTTCATGTGGCCCGCAGGCAGGTCCGCAATGCTCCAGCGGCAGCCTGCTGTATCGTGCCGGCTGCCGACCCGTTAACCCCCGATTGCAGGGTAAGCAGCGTTCATTACACAACGCTGCCTGTCCTGCACAGGAATGATGTCATCGGGGTGGGCGGAGTTACCACCCAATGCTCTCCTGTCTCAAAATAGGAGCTGGTGCCCGACAGACTCCATCTCTGTGCTGGCAGCTTTGTGCTTCTCTGCAGGTGATCTGTGCCCCTCAGCTCTGTGCCACCCCCCCCCCACTGTTTGCCCCAATATGATCTGTACCCCCCGCTGTGTGCCCCAATATGATCTCTGCCCCCCACGCTGTGTGCCTCAATATTATCTCTGTGCCCTCCACTGAGTGCCCCAATATGATCTCTGCCCCCCACGCTGTGTGCCCCAATATGATCTGTGCCCCAATATGATCTCTGTGCAACCCGCTGTGTGCCCCAACATGATCTCTGTGCCCCTCCCGCTGTGTGCCCCAATATGATCTCTGTGCCCCCCGCTGAGTGCCCCAATATGATCTCTGTGCCCCCCGCTGTGTGCCCCAATATGATCTGTGCCCCAATATGATCTTTGCCCCCCACTGTGTGCCCCAATATGATCTGTGCCCCCCACTGTGTGCCCCAATATGATCTGTGCCCCCCACTGTGTGCCCCAATATGATCTGTGCCCCCCACTGTGTGCCCCAATATGATCTGTGCCCCCCACTGTGTGCCCCAATATGATCTGTGCCCCCCACTGTGTGCCCCAATATGATCTCTGCCCCCCACTGTGTGCCCCAATATGATCTCTGCCCCCACTGTGTGCCCCAATATGATCTCTGCCCCCACTGCTGTGTGCCCCAATATGATCTGTGCCCCCCACTGTGTGCCCAATATGATCTCTGCCCCCTCCGCCGTGTGCCCCAATATGATCTCTGCCCCCCCCTGCTGTGTGCCCCAATATGATCTGTGCCCCCCACTGTGTGCCCCAATATGATCTCTGCCCCCTCCGCCGTGTGCCCCAATATGATCTCTGCCCCCCCCGCCGTGTGCCCCAATATGATCTGTGCCCCCCACTGTGTGCCCCAATATGATCTGTGCCCCCTCCGCCGTGTGCCCCAATATGATCTCTGCCCCCCCCTGCTGTGTGCCCCAATATGATCTGTGTGTCACGGGGCAGAAATAGGAAAACAGGAGATGAGGAATCTGGGCCCCTGAACTGCCCCTCAGGCTAGGGGAAGCTCTGTCTTTCCTTAACTTGGGGGTACCCTTGAAGGTAGGGAGGCCCAAGTCACCGACCTGTCCCTGTCTCCTGTTAAACCCTGAACTAAACCCCCAACCCCAACCCCCACCCCAGGAGGTGAACAGTGCAAACAGCACAACAAAGCAAATAAACAGGAACAAACAATATGAGAGTGAGGGCAACACGATACCAAAAGGTGAATGCACAAGCTACAAAGTAACAAAACTCAGAACTTAGCTTGTGCACGTCGCTGCAGACTCCACAACACAGATAGTACAGCAACAGAGCTCCAGACACCAGACTTGGCTGACCCCAGGGAGCTGCTACTGCGAGGATGGTCTCCTGAAAGGAACTGTATAACCAACAGTCAGCTGATGCACCAGGTGACCTTATAAGGGATGGTGGGAGTGGTCACAAACATCAGCTGACCCAGCAGCAATGCAATTACTCCAGCGGCCACCGGGGGGGGTTTGGGAGAACTGCATTAACCCCCAATGACCAGAAAGGAAAAAAGGTTTAAAGGGAACCTGTCACCTGAATTTGGCGGGACCAGTTTTGGGTCATATGGGCGGGGTTTTCGGGTGTTTGATTCACCCTTTCCTTACCCGCTGGCTGCATGTTGGCTGCAATATTGGATTGAAGTTAATTCTCTGTCCTCCGGAGTACACGCCTGCGCAAGGAAATATTGCCTTACGCAGGCGTGTACTATGGAGGACAGAGAATGATCTTCAATCCAATATTGCAGCCAGCGGGTAAGGAAAGGGTGAATCAAACACCCGAAAACCACGCCCATATGACCCAAAACTGGTCCCGCCAAATTCAGTTGACAGGTTCCCTTTAAATCAGAGGGAAACCAGATCTGCCACAGATCCAAACATGGATCGTGACACTGTGCCCCTGCTCAGTGCCCCAATATGATCTCTGTGCCCCCCGCTGTGTGCCCCAATATGATCCCTGTGCCCCCCGCTGTGTGCCCCAATATGATCTCTGTGCCCCCCGCTGTGTGCCCCAATATGATCTCTGGGCCCCCTGAGTGCCCCAATATGATCTCTGTGCCCCCCGCTGAGTGCCCCAATATGATCTCTGTGCCACTCCTGCTGTGTGCCCCCATATGATCTCTGTGCTCCGCTGTGTGCACCAATATGATCTCTGTGCTCCGCTGTGTGCGCCAATATGATCTCTGTGCCCCCCCAGTGTGCCCCAATATGATCTCTGTGCCCCACGCTGAGTGCCCCAATATGATCTCTATGCCCCCCGCTGTGTGCACCAATATGATCTCTGTGCCCCAATATGATCTCTGTGCCCCCCGCTGAGTGCCCCAATATGATCTCTGTGCCCCCCGCTGAGTGCCCCAATATGATCTCTGTGCCCCCCTGTGTGCACCAGTATGATCTCTGTTCCCCCCGCAGTGTGCCCCAATATGATCTCTGTGCCTCCAGCTGTGTGCCCCATTATGATCTCTGTGTCTTGTCTCTGGCTGTGTGCCCCAATATGATCTCCCCGCCCCCCCCCCACGCTGTGTGCCCCAATATGATCTCTGTTCCTCTCCTGCTGTGTGCCTCAATATGATCTCTGTGCCCCCCCCCCCCCCCCCCGCTGTGTGCCCCAATATGATCTCTGTGCCTCCGGCTGTGTGCCCCAATATGATCTCTGTGCCTCCGGCTGTGTGCCCCATTATGATCTCTGTGTCTCTGGCTGTGTGCCCCAATATGATCTCCGTGCTTCCCCCCCCCCCCCCCGCTGTGTGCCCCAATATGATCTCTGTTCCTCTCCTGCTGTGTGCCTCGATATGATCTCTGTGCCCCCCCCCTCTGTGTGCCCCAATATGATCTCTGTGCCTCCGGCTGTGTGCCCCAATATTATCTCTGTGCCTCCGGCTGTGTGCCCCATTATGATCTCTGTGTCTCCGGCTGTGTGCCCCAATGTGATCTCTGTGCCTCCCCCCCCCCGCTGTGTACCCCAATATGATCCCTGTGCCCCTCCCGCTGTGTGCCCCAATATGATCTCTGTGCCTCCGGCTGTGTGCCCCAATATTAACTCTGTGCCTCCAGCTGTGTGCCCCAATATGATCTCTGTGCCCCATGTGGTCTCCTTGCCCCCCCAACTCTAAGCCCCCTGTGATCTCTGTACCTCCCAGCTATGTGATCTCTGTGCCCCCAGCTATGTGCCTCCTGTGATCTCTGTGATCCCTGTGCCCCCCAGCTATGTGCCCCCTGTTATTTCTGTGCCCTTTGAGGGTGCGGCCCTCGTTCGCACTTGGGTGTGCATCTGCAGCCCTGGTCAGTGCGGGCAAACAGGAGAGTGTGTGCAGACCAGGGCCTGTGCAGAAGTGTGAAAAGGCCACAAAGACGCATGAGCCTCCCTCTGAACAGCGCTCTCCTCACCAATCCCCAGCCGGCATCCGCTCCAAGTCTTCAGCGCCTCCGACGCTGGCTGGACAGTGGACCCTCCTCATCCTCCTCCATCTCAGGTGAGTACCAGGATGAAAGCTTTTTACATATACGCAGCATTTGCAGTTTGACCTGTATACTGTGTACAGACTGCTGTATGTACAATATATAGGAGACACTGCTGTACATATTCACCGTATCACCTATATAATGTGTATTCAGCAGTCTATATTCATTATATAGGTGACACTGTGACTAATGTGTATATACGTGATATAGATGATACTGCTGTATATATATGTAGCGCCCCCACCGCCGCAGGGCCGAGGGGTACCCGGTACCGGGCCTCTGGGTCTCTGCTCTGGGGTCGTCACGGTGGCTAGGCCCCGGTCCGTGACCCTGCCGAGGGGCGCACAGTGAATGATAGGATGGATGTAGATGGTGGTGAAGCTGTAGTGGTGTGGTGCAGTAAATAACGAGGACACCAGGTTGCAGTCTCTTTACCTCTTTACTGAAGATCTCTGGGTCCTCAGTCCAGAATCTGGATAACCAGGCTGCGCAAGTCCGGCCGGTCCAATGGCACCTCCAGAGTTCTCTTAGCAGGTGGAAATCTGTGCCTTCCTTCTAGCGCTATGTGTTGCGGTCCTTCCCTGCTGTGCTTACGGAAAGTCCCCACAACTGTTGTGTCTGTTTCTTAAGTTCCCTCACAACTCGATTAGATGATGTTCTGCTAATCCTCCGTCCCTCCCTGATGTTATGGTTGGGACGGCACCCGTTTGACGGGTAGGCTCGGAGCTCTTCCGGGACCCTAGAGTCGCCCCTCTCCACAAGTTGCCCCCCAAGACTGCATAGGTGATTTAGGTGAGACAGCCCGCCTTAGACTGACTGTCCTGCCGCTGTTTAGAGTATCGCTTGAAGCTGGATGTTGTAATACTCCCTCGGCGTTCTGGCCACCGGTAGTGCGCCTCAGTAGGGTGTTGCTTCGGTCTTACAGCACGACCCCTACTGGTATTCTCCTTTTGCCTTGATCTCGTTTCTCACTCAGCACAATCTATCTCGCTTCTGGTCCTTCCTTGGGCACCGCCGCTATCCTGAGCAGGCACGGTCCCGTTACGTTCGTTCAAGTTGCCAAGCCTCTGTCAGGATCCCACCCCTGACAGAGACCCTACTGTATCTTCCCCCACAACACCCTCTGCCACAAGGTGTTGCCTGGTTCCAACCCAGTCAGCTTTCTCCTCTAACTTCCTGCCTGACCCCCAGTTTACCCACTATGGTGGGCAGTGGCCTAGTGAATAGAACCCTTAGCTCCCCCTGGAGGCCCGGCTATGAAATGTATTGGTGTCTGTGATACCTGATCAGATGAACTCCTTCAGTGCCATCAGACGCACCATAGCTCCCCATAGTGGCGGAGCCACAGTACTGCAACGACCAGGACTCTGGGACACTGCTGCACTCCCCCCTGGTTAAACACAGTACTCCGGGACTGGGAAGAAAACAACAATACAAGTTAGCAAAAAGACATACAGTTTTGTTGAGTGCAATAACAATAAGTATATTTAAACAGAGCTTCCCTTTATGGGAGGTGAGGACGCTTGAACGTTACAAACATGGTTAAATGTCATAGCAACATGCTACAAATAACTTTCTTTTACCCAACCGGGTATTCTACTAAGTGCAAAATTGTGGAACAATAATTTAACATTGCCTTTAAGGACATACACTCTGAATCCACTAAAGACCTTCTTATAATCACATTATAAGGCAATTTAACTTTTTCATTCTCCTACTTTAAATCTGCAGGACCGCCTGTCCTAACGGCACCAGACCTTCTGCCTCTCCTTTCTGTTACAGGACCGCCCCGTTCAGCCCGGGCCTACTGCCTTTTCAACTACTATACACAGTATAGAGCATAACATTACTTTCAGTTTAAGAGCACTGAGCCATTTCTATATGGCTCCTAGGAGGACTCAGGGTTCACCTTCTATCCTCGTTGTCTATCAACATTATCAAACATTTTCTTTTCAATTAACTAGTTGGATACATATAACTTTCTCATGTAAACATTATCATCACTTTCTTTCGTCAAAACATTATTGCTACCTGTCTTAAAGCAATATCACCATTTAAGTGCAACAAATGAACATCCCCTTTAAGAGGGGACAAAGTCTCTATGAGGTAGCATATCTTCTCAAGCTACCAGTCCATACTCAGCAAAGGTTCCAGTGTGGTATCTTCACAAAGAGTCCTTCTTTAAGTAAAACCAGTAGGGAGCACCTTTAATAAGGTGCAAACTATTTACAAAAAGTTTGTATCATGCACTGTTCATGATTGCGGCAGTTCTGGAAACTTGTGCAAAACTTAGAAAAACAAACAAAACAATAGGGATCCCGGGTCAACAAGGAATCCCCTTAAAAGTTAACCCTGAACGGGTTTAGCAGCAAAACAGGAAACGAACAAACAGTTAAAGAACTATTTACATGTTCAAGAGTAGTATTATCTTACTCATCTGATGCCAAAGGTGGTTCCCCATCCCTGGCTGAGGCAGCACCCATGCTGGTAGTTGGTCTCTCAGGCGCCATCAGATCAGCCGGTGTCTGGATTTGAAGGCTAATCCTGCTTGCAAGTTCAGTAGCCGCTACAAGGCGTACGGTGGTGATAGGAACAAGATCTGGCAAATCGGGATCAGTCATGATCGGGGCAACAGGGGGCGCTCTCTCAGGCTCACACTGCCGAACGTTCCGGGCGCACCATCCTTGTGCATTCCGATGACGGGTGTAGGTCACCTGATCCCCCCTTTGTAATGGGTCACCATCTCGACTGCAGCAGGGGGTTTTCACGTTGTAACTAGTAACAAAGACATCAGTTGGTAGCCCCGGTTCCTGTATGGAGCCCCATCCCCTCTTCGGGTGGTAGGCCAGCACAGTTCCCCGCTTTACCACGTCTTTCCTGCCGGGCGCAGACTCGTCTCGATCTTTCCAGTGTTGTATTAGACATTGCTTATACTGTTCCCAGGTAAGTACCGCAAGAGTGAGGCCATCCTCCCGGGTTCCATCCGGCCCGGTCCAGGGGGTGTCCCACCGGAGGATCACCCCGTCTAGGCCCACATCTATGGGTTCTCCCATCTTGGTTGGTAGCGGAGGCACTAGCTTCCCCATCGCGTTAGAGGTGAGGATCACCCGCTCCACCAAGAAGGAACGATTATTGCTGGGGTGAGGAGCGGTCACAGGAGCGGGATCGGTCAGTGGAGCCGGATCGGTCGGGAGAGCAGAATCGGCCAGGGGAGTAGGGATGCCGTCCATACCTGCGCCTGATGTGATTCCACCGATGTCGCTCCGGTCCGTTGACAAGGACACTGGAATCGGCTGCAGCCCGGACCGCGGCTCTTCCAGAGTGGTCTCTGGATGTGGCTCCGCCCTCCATGGCTCCGTGGCTGCGATAGGTAAGCTCGGCTCCTCCACCGGCGGTGGACGCAAGTCCGTCTCTGATGGGCAGGGGCAGGCCAGGATCACCTCGCTGTGGCTCGAGCACTTGCTGCTCATCGTCGCTGTCAGGCATTCGGCGGCAATGCATGCACCTGGCTCCGCCATTTCTCCGAGGTCGAGCTCCTCCTTCACCTCGTTCCCGCCGTTGCAAGTCAGGGGGCGGTTCTCCTCTGCTGCTGGGTAGGTCGTCCTCTCGCAGCAGGAGTCGGAGGGGGCGGTCGCTACTTCTGGCGCCGCTTTGGTAGTCTCCTCCCATGGCACGCCCTTCTTCTTCCTCTGCGCTCCCTGTGACGCTGCAATGGCGGCGACTTTTGGCGGGAACTTTTGGCGGTAAATGGCGCAGCACAGTCTTTGCAATAAAGTACAGTCCAAGCACAGCAAATCACAGTTCCAAGGCACACGTGACCTGATTTTTCAGGCTTAAGTAGATCCTGTTCGTGACGCCAAGTTGTAGCGCCCCCACCGCCGCAGGGCCGAGGGGTACCCGGTACCGGGCCTCTGGGTCTCTGCTCTGGGGTCGTCACGGTGGCTAGGCCCCGGTCCGTGACCCTGCCGAGGGGTGCACAGTGAATGATAGGATGGATGTAGATGGTGGTGAAGCTGTAGTGGTGTGGTGCAGTAAATAACGAGGACACCAAGTTGCAGTCTCTTTACCTCTTTACTGAAGATCTCTGGGTCCTCAGTCCAGAATCTGGATAACCAGGCTGCGCAAGTCCGGCCGGTCCAATGGCACCTCCAGAGTTCTCTTAGCAGGTGGAAATCTGTGCCTTCCTTCTAGCGCTATGTGTTGCGGTCCTTCCCTGCTGTGCTTACGGAAAGTCCCCACAACTGTTGTGTCTGTTTCTTAAGTTCCCTCACAACTCGATTAGATGATGTTCTGCTAATCCTCCGTCCCTCCCTGATGTTATGGTTGGGACGGCACCCGTTTGACGGGTAGGCTCGGAGCTCTTCCGGGACCCTAGAGTCGCCCCTCTCCACAAGTTGCCCCCCAAGACTGCATAGGTGATATGAGTGAGACAGCCCGCCTTAGACTGACTGTCCTGCCGCTGTTTAGAGTATCGCTTGAAGCTGGATGTTGTAATACTCCCTCGGCGTTCCGGCCACCGGTAGTGCGCCTCAGTAGGGTGTTGCTTCGGTCTTACAGCACGACCCCTACTGGTATTCTCCTTTTGCCTTGATCTCGTTTCTCACTCAGCACAATCTATCTCGCTTCTGGTCCTTCCTTGGGCACCGCCGCTATCCTGAGCAGGCACGGTCCCGTTACGTTCGTTCAAGTTGCCAAGCCTCTGTCAGGATCCCACCCCTGACAGAGACCCTACTGTATCTTCCCCCACAACACCCTCTGCCACAAGGTGTTGCCTGGTTCCAACCCAGTCAGCTTTCTCCTCTAACTTCCTGCCTGACCCCCAGTTTACCCACTATGGTGGGGAGTGGCCTAGTGAATAGCACCCTTAGCTCCCCCCGGAGGCCCGGCTGTGAAATGTATTGGTGTCTGT
The DNA here is from genome assembly GCF_051348905.1 of Ranitomeya variabilis. NCBI lineage: Eukaryota > Metazoa > Chordata > Amphibia > Anura > Dendrobatidae > Ranitomeya > Ranitomeya variabilis. Next base: position 113,442,150 of record NC_135235.1, on the reverse strand, counting down.
GATACCTGATCAGATGAACTCCTTCAGTGCCATCAGACGCACCATAGCTCCCCATAGTGGCGGAGCCACAGTACTGCAACGACCAGGACTCTGGGGCGCTGCATATATACTGTGACTATACACTGCAATCACAGTATCACCTATATAATGTATGTACAGCAGTCTATATACATTGTATAGGTGAAACTGCGACTGCAGTATGTACGTTATATAGGTTATACCACTGTGTGTAATATACTGTGCCCGCTGTGTATAGCCCATATAGGCCAGCCGCAGTGTGTGTGTTATATACACACATATACACACAAACACACTGTGGCTGGCCTATATGGGCTATACACAGCGGGCACAGTATATTACACACAGTGGTATAACCTATATGACGTGCAAACCGCAGCCGCAGTTTCACCTATATAATGTATGTGTGTCTGTATATATATATATATATATATATATATATATATATATATATAAATATATATATACACACTCAGCACTCTGACTGATTGTGATAAAAGTGTCGGACTTTATTGGCCCATGTGGCAACGTTTCGGATCAATAACAGAACAATTCTCTGATATGAAACTGAAATGTTGCCACATGGGCTAATAAAGAGTCCACTGTTTAAAGGGATTGTCTCCCACTAGGACAACCTCGTCTTAAACTGAATGTTCGGCCCCAATAAATTAATAAAGCCTATACTCACCTCTTGTGCCGGCACCGTTCCCACAGTGGCTGTGATGACCCCCTCGGGGCTATGATGTGCTGTTGTGATTCCTGTCACCAATCAGCGCTGGTGTCGCTGTCTCCATCTTCGGACAAACTGAACGTGAAGAGGAATATAAACAAACATCCCCTCATCACCAATGACGGGATCCCTTCATAAATAAACATGAAGATGCCAAAAGAGAACCATGAAGACTCTGGATCCAAAATGTACCAAGTTAAAACCGTAACTTTTATTACAAAAGATTAAAAACAATACATAGCATATATCCAACAATAATATAACAGTGAGTCAGTACAGGGTCATAACAGAAGCTACAGACTGATATGGCCCCCTTATCCCTGCATCAAGTATATTTATGTGCTCATAGGTCCTTGTTGTGCCAGAGAAAACTGGCTGAACTACAGGATATGTAACAAGCTATACCTAATCACACTGAAAGGTAGGTACTATAGTAGATTGCCGTTTAAACTATAAGAATCGGCTAACAATCATAACTACCTGTAGTCATCATGGACCGGGGATGAAGGGGTCAAACAGACTGAGCGCACCTCGACGCGCGTTTCACTGCGAGGGTCCATGTGTAATCCGTATTTTTCTCGCCCCTATAGACTTTCATTGGCGGATTTTTTTGCAGTACGCTGACAAACGCAGCATGCTGCGATTTTCTCAGCCCGTAAAATACGGCTGAGAAATATACGGCAGATAGGAGCTGCCCCATAGAGAATCATTGGTCCGTGTGCAATGCGTAGTTTTTGCGCCTCTCACACCTCTTACATCAAAGACCGGCAGGACACCTAATTGCACATTACCTGTCCGCACCTATACCCAGGAGGCGGTGACACCCCACAGAGCCGGGTCATCTAAGAGATCCTATAAACAGGCTCAAGTCACCAGTCATACGGGTTTTGTCCTATCCTATTCGGGGGACAGAGAGAGAGATAACATCTGTGAGGACCTTATGTGAAGCCATAGGCAGTAAGGGACTACACCACTACAGCGCAAAGGAAATCTTTTATTCTCCACCTGGAAAAGGGGACTCTGGACTTGCCTCCAAACCAGCCGGACCCTACCTGCCCTGTGGTCTGGTGCCCTGGACTGTGGATGCCGGAGTCTTCAGTAAAGGTAAAGAGACTGCAACTTTGTGTCCTCGTTCTTCACTGCGCCTCTCACCATCCTACCATCTACACACCAGGAAGCCCTGGGGATACACTTCACCTGTGGGAAGGTATACCATCTAGCTGCCATAACATCACCCCAGCGGATCCCTTAAAGCAGCGCTGGTCACCCTGACCGAATACCACAGGTGGCGTAACAAAAATAAACTCTATCCCTTTAAAGACCTTTCCCCTTTTACATGGGCGCCCTGGGCCACGGACCGGGTCGCAGCTACCGTGACATCCCCCTGTGAACCGCAGGACCAGGTACCGAGTACCGCTAGCCCACGGGGCGACTCATATCTATCTATCTATCTATCTATCTATCTATCTATCTATCTATCTATCTGTGTGTAATGGAGTGTGGGTTGGACAAATGTAAAAGAGGAGGTTGGACAGAAATCACATCACAAATCTTTTTGAAGATAGAGGGGGGAGAGGAGGGAGGGGTTTGGGTGTGTTTTGGAGTGGGGGTGCTAGGTTCAGGCTTAGAGGCCAGTGCAATGCATCATGGAACTTGTGGTATTAGAGCACAATAAGTCAGGAGAAAGGAAATTGTCGATTAACCCCATGAGAGCTGGATCCAGCACTGAAGATGTGCTGCTACAGCATGATGAAAGGTAATATTGCTAAAATAAACACAGTGGATGTTTTCAGTGGCACATAATAGCAAGATTTTTGAAAAAAAAAAAGTTATAGTAGTGGACAACTTCTTTAATGTTGGTTTAAAAACTCAAAAAAGAGTCAAAAAAGTTAGAGAAGACCTCCAAGTGTTATGCACACATTTTCCAGTCAATATTTCACCAAAAATCTATTTATTGAGCAACATTCATCAAGGCTGGCAAAAGATTTGCTTATCTCATATTCAAATTCTCTCTTCAGATAGGAAGAGGGCTAGAACTCTAGTGCCACCTATAGGAAGTAGCAATCCTAACAGTCAATGTCGTCCCTTTAACGAGCCTTGTCACATGACTTAGGATAAAAGCCAAAACTAGAATCTAAATTTACTTAAACCACCAAAAACTGTCCTAAATAAATTTCTACGGCACTTCAAAAATGGCGGACGTAGATCAATTTAGCCGCAGGAAGAGAACCATATAAAAATGCACTATATATAAATCTTTATTTGTCATTAATATATAAAAACAACAAGGCCAAGCAATATCAGAAAAACAGAGTATCCAGGAAAATGATCGGTTCACACTGCAACAAATAATATCATATTTCCATGACTCTATAAAAAGGTCCGATTTGTGTACTCAAAGGAAATCCCCATCTATTATTGTTTTCCTCTACTGCAGATATGTAAGGGTAATGCTAATACATACTAAGTTTCCCCTATCCACAGTAGGAAGATACAGCCCTCATAAGTCGGCACACATGACCATAATATCCAAAGTACAGTTAATACCTTAAGGGATGAATCCCCGGGCAACGGCGCATGCAGCTTCCGCCCTGCTCCTGTAGTAATATACATTTCTGAGCAGGCGCTTCCTGGAACGCTGAGTGGAACGCAAGCATAACCAGATGCGAGCACCTTCAGAAATGCTAGGACGTACCGCGCATGCGCACTGCACGGAAAGCATAAAGAAGCAGTGCCTTTTATCCTTTAGGTGAGAAAGTGACCTATATTGCAATATTGGACTTGGGGAAGGCGCATTGAATATATATATATAATATATTACTACAGGAGCAGGGCGGAAGCTGCATGCGCCGTTGAGCTAGGAAAGCATTCTGATTACTTCCGCCCCGTTATTGACGTGCAGCATTTCCATTGGTTGTGCGTCACATAAGAAACCACATGTTCCTCACAATGTCACGCCCCCGGAAGAAGCTTAGAGCGAAACGCGCGTCGGGGCGCACGAGGGAGGATTGATCGGTTCCCGTTCTGCACCACTGGGTCTGCCTGGGGATTCATCCCTTAAGGTATTAATGTATTGTTGTTTTTATATATTAATGACAAATAAAGATTTATATATAGTGCACTTTTATATGGTTCTCTTCCTGCGGCTAAATTGATCTAAGTCCGCCTTTGGATTACATAGAATCTAAATTTGCCGACACTGTGATCCGGGTACTGCCCCTATTCAGTGCAAGGTGTGGGATCTGGATTGGCTGTGTGAGAGGCATCTGACCGGGATCCAAGGGGTATCGTTTCTCTTTGCAGAGAGTGACATCTCAAGCATGCCGATATGAGGAGACCATTGGAACCCGGTCAGACGCCTCTCACACTTTGCACTGACGAGGGGCAATACCACAAAACACAGTGCCTGCAAATTGAGATTCTGGTTTTGGCTTTTATCCTAAATCATGTAACGAGTAGTGTTGAGCGATACCGTCCGATACTTGAAAGTATCGGTATCGGAAAGTATCGGCCGATACCGGCAAAGTATCGGATCCAATCCGATACCGATACCCGATACCAATACAAGTCAATGGGACTCAAGTATCGGACGGTATTCCTGATGGTTCCCAGGGTCTGAAGGAGAGGAAACTCTCCTTCAGGCCCTGGGATCCATATAAATGTGTAAAAGAAAGAATTAAAATAAAAAATATCGCTATACTCACCTGTCCGACGCAGCCTGGACCTCAGCGAGGGAACCGGCAGCGTTGTTTGTTTAAAATTCGCGCTTTTACTTGGTTACGTGAAGTCCCGGCTTGTGATTGGTCAGGGCGGCCATGTTGCCGGGACGCGGACCAATCACAGCAAGCCGTGACGAAATTACGTCACGGCTTGCTGTGATTGGTCCGCGTCCCGGCAACATGGCCGCCATTAACCAATCACAAGCCGTGACGTCACGGGAGGCTGGACACGCGCGCTTTTTAAAATGGGCGCGTGTCCAGCCTCCCGTAACGTCCCGGCTTGTGATTGGTTGCGCCGCGGTCAACCAATCACAAGCCGGGAGGCTGGACACGCGCGCATTTTAAAATTTTAAAATGGGCGCGTGTCCAGCCTCCCGGCTTGTGATTGGTTGACCGCGGCGCAACCAATCACAAGCCGGGACGTCACGGGAGGCTGGACACGCGCCCATTTTAAAATGCGCGCGTGTCCAGCCTCCCGTGACGTCACGGCTTGTGATTGGTTGCGTCTCCCATGTGACTGCGACGCAACCAATCACAAAGCCGGGACGTAATTTTAAAATCCTTAAGGACCTGAAATTACGTCACGGCTTGCTGTGATTGGTTGCGTCGCCCATGTGACTGCGACGCAACCAATCACAACGCCGGAACGTAATTTTAAAATCCTGAAGGACCTGAAATCACGTCACGGCTTGCTGTGATTGGTTGCGTCCCGGTCACATGGGCGGCACGCAACCAATCACAAGCCGGGACTCACGTAAAGGAAAGAAAAGCGCGAATTTTAAACAAAGAACGCTGCCGCTTCCCTCGGTAAGGTGCAGGCTGCGTCGGAGAGGTGAGTATAGCAATATTTTTTATTTTAATTCTCTCTTTTACACATTTTTACATTAATGTTGTTTCGATACCGATACCCGATATCACAAAAATATCGGATCTCGGTATCGGAATTCCGATACAGCAAGTATCGGCAGATACCCGATACTTGCAGTATCGGAATGCTCAACACTAGTAACGAGTTTCGTTAAAGGGTCAACACTGACTTCTAGGATTGCTAATTCCTATAGGTGGCACTAGTGTTCTAGTCCTCTTCCTCTCTGAAGAGACAATTTGCATACTTCCCAGAGGAGCATTACAGCATGAAAGTCGCCTCATCTCGGCATGCTTGGCATGTGACTCTCCGCAAGGAGAAACGATACCTCTTATCTCATATTCAATGCTTCCTTATACCTTAGTGCACACGCTGGATAATGTAGGAGCAGCACCTTGCTCTTACTTCCGTGTGTTAGAAGTTGCTGAAAAGTTTTTTTCCCTTTAAATGTAATATTGACTGATATTATACTGAAATGATTCCTAGTGAATAGACCATGTTGGCAATGTGGCCCATTATTCCATTCAGGGGTTGTCCACCTGTCACCTCCAGCGACTCCGCTTAGTAAGCGTGTTGCAACTGTAAGAGTTGGTAAGAATCAGTGTGGGGCCGGTCACTTTCCTCTTGCAGCTGCATTTGATAAATCTGCCACATTTTTAGACCATCTTGTCCAGATTTACATCACCTAGTTAGTTATTGGCTTATTTTGTGCCAGAATTGTGAGCTACACTTTTGGTGACATTTCTGGAACAGAATGTTAGACCCCTCCCCTCTCATATAAGCCACACCCCTTTCAGATAAGCCACGCCTCTTGTCAGACAAGGCGCAGAAAGGGTGTAAAACACGGGAAGTAAATCATGAAATACTGATTTTGCTGCACATAACTACAGAAATCTGTCACATTTCGCTGGTAAATCTCTCCCAGTGGCTTGTGATCAATATTTAGATTTGTAGTGAACATAAAACCACAAACTTAGGACCATTAACTACATTATAGACACAAGGAAGGAAGGGGAATATGGAAAGTCAGCTCACCGCGTCCAGGTGCACCTTATAGGATAGAGGCAGTTCGCATGGGGCCATCCCAGTCTCGGACATGATCATCAGATGCAAGAAAGAAGAAAGTGATCACCAGAGACAAAATATCAAGGTGAAAAATGTCATATACTAAAACTAGCTTTTATTATTCCAAACATAAGACAGATGTGCTGGCCACCTTTAGAAAGCCATGTAAAATAGACCAACACATTTCAGGTAGGAGCCTTATTCATGGTGTGTGGCTCCTAACTGGTGTGTGGCTCCATGATTAGGCTCCTACCTGAAACGCGTTGGTCTATTTCTAAGGGTGATCAGCACATTTGTCTTATTATGTTAAAAGCTTAATATATAATTTTTAAAAGCTACTTTTATATACAGCTCTGGCAAAAATTAAGAGACCACTGCACAGTTTTATAAAAATCAGCTTCTCTACATGTCTGACAGCCATTCCATTCCAGTGTCAGTTGAATTCCAACCAGAGTACACCTCATTCTACTTAATGTGCTTCTGATTAGGTGATCACCTGAACCAAATCTTATTGAATGAAGGAAAGTGTAAAACACACTGCTGTGGTGTGCACAATCCTCTTGCAATAGGACAAGCTGGATGGCATAAGGCTGTGTGCACAAGTTGCTGACTTTTCGCGTTTTTTCCGCGTTTTTCACTTAGAAAAACTATATAAAACCGCAAAAAACAGCATACATTAAGCATCCCATCATTTAGAATGAATTCCGCAAATTTTGTGCACGTGATGCGTTTCTTTCCGCGAAAAAAACGCATCGTGGTAAAAAACGCAGCATGTTCATTAATTTTGCGGGTTTTTTTTGCGGATTTCCCACTATAAAATGCATTGGGAAATGTCCGGAAAAAAATGCACCAAAAACGCGCAAAAAACGCATGCAGATTTTTTGCAGATTTCTTGCAGAAAATTTCAGTTTTTTCTCAGGAATTTTCTGCAATAAATCCTGAGCGTGTGCACATAGCCTTACAAGTGCTAGTAATATCCCAAAAGTAATAGGAGTGAAAAAATGACTTTGAACCATGACAAAGGAGTTGAAAAGAAAAGTCTTGAGTGAGGAAAAGAAGGGCTCAATCCTGGCTTTACTAGCAGATGGACACAGTGAGCGTCATGTTGCCTCTATCCTTAAAATTTCTCAGACGGCAGTCCATTACAACATGGTCAAGCAGAAGACATTGGGGACAACAAAGCTACAGACTGGCAGAGGGCGAAAATGACTCTCCCCTGACCGGGATGACCGTCATCTTATTTGAATGTCATTCAGCAACCGCAGGATGACATCAAGTGATCTGCAAAAGGAATGGCAAATGGCAGCTGGGGTGAAGTGCACGGCAAGAACAGTTTGTAAAAGGTTCCTGGAGGCAGGACTCAAGTCATGTAAAGATAGAAAAAAGTCTTTTATCAATGTGAAGCAAAGGAGAGCCAGGTTGAAGGTTGCCGAAGACCATAAGGATTGGACCATAGAGGACTGGAGTAAGGTAATCTTCTCTGATGTCTAATTTTCAGCTTTGCCCAACACCTGGTCATCTAATGGTTAGATGGAGACCTCGAGAGTCGTACAAGCCACAATGTCTTGCACCCACTTTGAAATTTGGTGGAGGATCGGTGATGATCTGGGGATGCTTCAGCAAGGCTGGAATTGGGCAGGTTAATCTTTGCAAAGGACGTATGTATTAAGCCATATACAAGGTTATCCTGTAAAAACAATTGATTCCTTCTGCTCAGGCAATTTTCCCCAACTCTGAGGACTGTTTTTTTTCCAGCAGGACAATGCGCCATGCCACACAGCTAGGTCAATAAAGGTGTGGATGAAGAACCACCACATCAAATCCCTGTCATGGGCAGCCCAATCTCCAAACCTGAACATCATTGAAAACCTCTGGAATGTAATCAAGAGGAAGATGGATAGTCACAAGCCATCAAACAAAGAAGAACTGCTTACATTTTCTTACCAGAAGTGGAATAAGGTCACCCAAAAGCAGTGTGAAAGACAGATGGAAAGCATGCCAAGACGCCTGAAAGCTGTGATTAAAACATTAGTATTGTTGTTTCTAAATGATTATTAACTTGTTTTTTTTTTTGCATTATTTGAGGTCTGCAAGCAAGTATTTTTTTTGTTATTTTGACCATTTCTCATTTTCAAAAAATAAATACAAAATTTATTGCCTGGAACTTCGGAGACATGTTGTCAGTAGTTTATAGACTAAAAGAACATTACACATTTTACTCAAAAATATACAGTACCTATAAAGAGAAAAATCAGACAAATTGAAAATTTTGCAGTGGTCTCTTAATTTTTGTCAGAGCGGTACAACATTTTTCACCTTGATATTTTGTCGCTAGAGATCACTTTCTTCCTTTTTGCATTAATTACATCATCAGCCTTCATTATACACATTCAATTTTCAGCACAAGTTATTGTACCCCCAAATATCTCTGCCGATCCTCTAAATGAATCTATGTAAATTATGAAGAGATATATTTGCGCCCCACATTATCTGAACAGAGCCACGTAATATCCAGCATTTGATGAACTTTATAGTAAAATGTACTATAGCACTATAATAGTGTCCTGTCCCTTTAAATCTTCAGATACTTCTGTCACCATGGTAACTGCAGTCATCAACAACCAGTAGAATTGCTCAGTTTGAATTTGAAAAATAAAGTCAGTTTGTTACATCTCATCCGAGTGTGAAGACAGACACCTGCAGTCAGTGCGAGATTCCAGGTATAACACCTGAGATAATGCACCGGACGGACCCCACATCCATCACACGCACTCACAGGCCACAACTGACACTTTCTGATAAATCTGATCATTACCAAGTTATTATTTCCCCAACACATGATGTGGTGAGATATCAGTGGGTGAGGCCGGAACTCGTGACATCTCCCATCTGGATCGATCCAGAGACAAGATCCCGATATTTACCCTCCGCTCTGCTCCTCCATGGGGAATGTCCCGGCACACACACAGGATGGCCCACAGTGTAGTATTGCTAGTACTCTGCATGATATCCCGTCCTCCATATATACCACATACTAAAGGGGTGATCCCAATGGGACAAGTTATCACCTGTCTGCGGGATAAGATCAGAGTCCGACCACTGGGAACCGCACCAATAACCAGAACAGGGCACTGGTATCCCATTAGAAGGCAGCGGCAGTACCTCCCCCCGACCACCGGGACTGCCAGAGAGCAATGAGTACAGCTCCTGCAGGTCCCAGAGAGGATGAATGGAGCAGCAGGGGAGCATGTGCACCTCCTCTACCTTCTAATGGGGATAAAAGTTCTGGTGATGGCTGGAATTTCCAGCAGACGGACCCCACTGATCTATAAGTCATCACCGGTCCCATGTATAAGGCGATAACTTGTTCCAACTGAAAATACCCCTATAATGAAGCTCACATATGTAACCGCTAGGGTTGAGCGAAACGGGTCGATCATTTTCAAAAGTCGCCGACTTTTGGCTAAGTCGGCGTCTCATGAAACCCGATCCGACCCCTGTGCTTGTCGGCCATGCGGTACGCGACTTTCGCGCCAAAGTCGCGTTTCAATGACGCGAAAAGCGCCATTTCTCAGCCAATGAAGGTGAACGCAGAGTGTGGGCAGCGTGATGACATAGATCCTGGTCCCCACCATCTTAGAGAAGGGCATTGCAGTGATTGGCTTGCTGTCTGCGGCGTCACAGGGGCTATAAAGGGGCGTTCCCGCCGACCGCCATCTTACTGCTGCTGATCTGAGCTTAGGGACAGGTTGCTGCCGCTTCGTCAGAAGCAGGGAGAGCGTTAGGCAGGGTCCACTAACCACCAAACCGCTTGTGCTGCAGCGATTTGCACTGTCCAACACCACCTTCGGTGTGCAGGGACTGTGGAAGCTATTTTTTTTTTTTTTTCCCTCAGCGCTGTAGCTCATTGGGCTGCCCTAGAAGGCTCCGTGATAGCTGTATTGCTGTGTGTACGCCACTGTGGAAACCAACTGCTTTTTTCAAAGCACATATCCTCTTGTTCCTTCCTTTCTGCACAGCTATCTTTTTTGTTTGTCCACACTTTTTATTTAATTTGTGCATCAGTCCACTCCTATTGCTGCCTGCCATACCTGGCTTACATTACTGCAGGGAGATAGTAATTGTAGGACAGTCCCTGTTTTTTTTTTGTTTTTTTTTGTGGGAGATTAAGATTGGCATTTCTGCTACAGTGCCATCCCTGTGTGTGCCATCTCTCACTGAGTGGGCCATAGAAAGCCTATTTATTTTTTCCGTGATTTGTGTTCTAAATTCTACCTCAACACAAAAACACTACATCAATCAGTGGGAGAAAAATATTGGCCTCAGTCAGGGCTTGTGTGCCACTGCTGTGTGTGCTATCTCTCATTCAGTGGGCTATAGCAAGCCTATTTATTTTATTTTTTTTTTTAATATTATTTGGTTTCTAAAGTCTCCCTGAAAAAAAAAAAAAAACCTAAAAAAACAGTGGGAGAGTAATATTGCCCTTTCAGCTTGTGTGCCAGTCTTGACTCCTGGGTGTGCCACCTCTCTCTCTCATTCAGTGGGCCATAGAAAGGCTATTTTTTTTTTTTGTTTTTTTAATATTATTTGGTTTCTAAAGTCTCCCTGAAAAAAAAAAAAAAAACATAAAAAAAACAGTGGGAGAGTAATATTGCCCTTTCAGCTTGTGTGCCAGTCTTGACTCCTGGGTGTGCCACCTCTCTCCCTCTCATTCAGTGGGCCATAGAAAGCCTATTTATTTATTTTTTTAAATATTATTGGGTTTCTAAAGTCTCCCTTAAAAAACAAAAAATACATAAAAAAACAGTGGGAGAGTAATATTGCCCTTTCAGCTTGTGTGCCAGTCTTGACTCCTGGGTGTGCCACCTCTCTCCCTCTCATTCAGTGGGCCATAGAAAGCCTATTTATTTTTTTAAAAAAATATTATTGGGTTTCTAAAGTCTCCCTTAAAAAACAAAAAATACATAAAAAAACAGTGGGAGAGTAATATTGCCCTTTCAGCTTGTGTGCCAGTCTTGACTCCTGGGTGTGCCACCTCTCTCCCTCTCATTCAGTGGGCCATAGAAAGCCTATTTATTTATTTTTTTAAATATTATTGGGTTTCTAAAGTCTCCCTTAAAAAAAAAAAAATACATAAAAAAACAGTGGGAGAGTAATATTGCCCTTTCAGCTTGTGTGCCAGTCTTGACTCCTGGGTGTGCCACCTCTCTCTCTCATTCAGTGGGCCATAGAAAGGCTATTTTTTTTTTTGGTTTTTTTAATATTATTTGGTTTCTAAAGTCTCCCTGAAAAAAACAAAAAAAACATAAAAAAACAGTGGGAGAGTAATATTGCCCTTTCAGCTTGTGTGCCAGTCTTGACTCCTGGGTGTGCCACCTCTCTCTCTCTCTAATTGTGGGCCATAGAAAGCCTTTTTTTTTTTTTTTTTTTTAATATTATTTGGTTTCTAAAGTCCCCCTGAGAAAAAAAAAATAAATAAATTAGGTGGGAGATTAATATTGACATTAGTGCTTGAGTGACAGTCCTGCGTGTGTGTCATCTCTGTGATTTTGTGCCACAGAAAACAGAGTGTGTAACATTGTGCCTGATTTTCCTTGTGGTCTCACCAACCTGTTAAGGGATATTGAAATCATACTGAAGTTATAGCTCACCGTGTAAGTTGTTTGACAGCAACAAATAAAGTTACTTTGGTTAAGATTTTAAAACAATGAGGAAGTCTGGTGCAAGAGGTCGTCGTGGGCGTTCATTGTCAGCTGGTAATGATGGTAGTGGTAGTGGAGCATCAGGTGGTCGTGGGGATAAAAATATTCCACCTAAGTCTGGAGCTGTGGAGCCAGTTTCGTCGTCAGGCTACACAAGGCCTCGAACGCTCTCTTTTCTGGGAGTAGGAAAACCGCTTTTAAAGGCGGAGCAGCAACAGCAAGTTTTGGCTTACATTGCAGACTCAGCCTCTAGCTCTTTTGCCTCCTCTTCCGAAACTGGTAAATGTAAAAGCAGCGTGTCGCTTGTGGATGTTCACGGTCAGGGACAAGTCGCTTCCTTGTCCTCCTCAGCAAAAACTACAACAAGAGAGAAGGATGCAGCAGGCGACACAACGGGTCACTCCATGGAGCTCTTTACACATACCGTCCCTGGCTTAGAAAGTGAAACATTTAACAGGCCATGCCCATTACAAGTATATTCTGACATGGAGTGCACTGATGCACAGCCACAGCCAGAGTACTATGCTGCTCCTTTGACTCAGACCACCACATTGCCCTCTCAGGGTACAGATCCACAATCAGACCCTGATGAGACTATGTTGCCCCGCCACGAACGCTATACCACCGACCGACACAGTGACACAGACGAAGTTGCACACGAGCTCGAAGAGGAGGTAATAGATGACCCAGTTATTGACCCCGATTGGCAGCCATTGGGGGAACAGGGTGCAGGCGGCAGTAGTTCAGAAGCGGAGGTGGAGGAGGGGCCGCAGCAGGCATCAACATCGCAACAGGTTCCATCTGCCGGGCCCGTATCTGGCCCAAAACGCGTGTCAAAGCCAAAACCTGTTGGAGCACAGCGTTGCCATCCGGTTAAAGCTCAGTCTGCAATCCCTGAAAAGGGATCCGAGTCTAGGAAGAGTGCAGTCTGGCATTTTTTTAAACAACATCCAACAGATCAGCGCAAAGTCATTTGTCAAAAATGTTCAACTAGCTTAAGCAGAGGTCAGAATCTGAAAAGTCTAAATACTAGTTGCATGCATAGACACTTAACCACCATGCATTTTCAAGCCTGGACTAACTACCAAACGTCCCTCAAGGTTGTAGCACCCTCGGCCAATGAAGCTAGTCAGCAACGCAACATCCCTTCCGTCACTGTAAGGCCACCATTTTCTGCACCACCGGCAGTATCTGTGCAGGTTTCTTTGCCAGCCAAAAGCAGTCAGGGTCAGGGAACCACCAGTTTTGTAGGAGGAAATATTGCATCTAGGGCACCGGCGGAAACAATACCGTCTCCAACCGTCTCTCAGTCTGCCATGTACACCGGCACACCCGAAAGTTCCACGATCTCCAGCTCTCCAGTCCAGCTCACCCTACATGAGACTCTGGTTAGAAAAAGGAAGTACTTATCCTCGCATCCGCGTACACAGGGTTTTAACGCCCACATAGCTAGACTAATCTCGTTAGAGATGATGCCCTACCGGTTAGTTGAAAGCGAAGCTTTCAAAGCCCTGATGGAGTACGCTGAACCACGATACGAGCTACCCAGTCGACACTTTTTTTCCAGAAAAGCCATCCCAGCCCTGCACCAGCATGTTAAACAGCGCATCGTCCATGCACTCAGGCAATCTGTGAGTACAAAGGTGCACCTGACTACAGATGCATGGACCAGTAGGCATGGCCAGGGACGTTATGTGTCCATCACGGCACACTGGGTGAATGTGGTGGATGCAGGGTCCACAGGCGACATCAATTTAGGGACAGTTGTGCCTAGCCCACGGTCTAGGAAACAGTTGGCTGTAGGCGTTCGCACCCCCTCCTCCTCCTCCTCCTCGTCCTCCTGCAGAAGCTACAGCTCTTCCACAGAACGCAGTCTGCCAACCACTCCATCGGCAGATGACACTGTTGCACACCAGTTGTCCCATTATGGGCCAGCTACTGCCAAGCGTCAGCAGGCTGTATTGGCTATGAAGTGCTTGGGCGACAACAGACACACCGCGGAAGTTCTGTCCGAGTTCTTGCAACAAGAAACGCAGTCGTGGCTGGGCACAGTAGATCTTGAGGCAGGCAAAGTAGTGAGTGATAACGGAAGGAATTTCATGGCTGCCATCTCCCTTTCCCAACTGAAACACATTCCTTGCCTGGCTCACACCTTAAACCTGGTGGTGCAGTGCTTATTGAAAACTTATCCTGGGTTCTCCGACCTGCTCCTCAAAGTGCGTGCACTTTGCTCACATATCCGACGTTCGCCTGTACACGCCAGCCGTATGCAGACCTATCAGCGGTCTTTGAACCTTCCCCAGCATCGCCTAATCATAGACGTTGCAACAAGGTGGAACTCAACACTGCACATGCTTCAGAGACTGTGCGAACAGAGGCGTGCTGTTATTTATTTGTGGGAGGATACACGGGCAGGCAGTAGGATGGCAGACATGGAGTTGTCAGGTGTGCAGTGGTCTAAGATACAAGACATGTGTCAAGTCCTTCAGTGTTTTGAGGAATGCACACGGCTGGTTAGTGCAGACAACGCCGTAATAAGCATGAGCATCCCCCTAATGCGTCTGCTGATGCAAAGTTTGACGCACATAAAGGAGCAGGCGTCTGCACCAGAGGAAGAGGAAAGCCTTGATGACAGTCAGCCATTGTCTGGTCAGGGCAGTGTACAGGACGAGGTAGCGGGCGAAGAGGAGGTGGAGGACGAGGAGGATGATGGGGATGAGTATATTTTTAATGCCGAACCTTTCCCGGGGGCACAGGAAATTGGTTGCGTGTCACGGCCGGGTTCTGGTTTTTTGAGGGACACAAGTGACGTAGATTTGCCTGCAACTGCCCCTCAACCAATCACAACCGGAGATTTGACAACTGGAACTTTGGCCCACATGGCGGATTATGCCTTACGTATCCTAAAAAGGGACACACGCATTACGAAAATGATGAACGATGACGATTACTGGTTGGCCTGCCTCCTTGATCCACGCTATAAAGGCAAATTGCAAAATATTATGCCACATGAGAACTTGGAACTAATATTAGCAACCAAACAATCAACTCTTGTTGACCGTTTGCTTCAGGCATTCCCAGCACACAGCGCACGTGATCGTTCTCACACAAGCTCCAGGGGGCAGCAGACTAGGAGTGTTAGGGGTGCACACATCAGAAGTGGCGTTGGACAGAGGGGTTTTCTGACCAGGTTGTGGAGTGATTTTGCTATGACCGCAGACAGGACAGGTACTGCTGCATCAATTGAAAGTGACAGGAGACAACATTTGTCCAGTATGGTTACTAACTATTTTTCATCCCTTATCGATGTTCTCCCTCAACCGTCATTCCCATTTGATTACTGGGCCTCCAAATTAGACACCTGGCCAGAATTGGCAGAATATGCATTGCAGGAGCTTGCTTGCCCGGCAGCAAGTGTCCTATCAGAAAGAGTATTCAGTGCTGCAGGTTCAATATTAACCGAAAAAAGGACTCGTCTGGCTACCCAAAATGTTGACGATCTAACATTCATTAAAATGAACCACAACTGGATTTCGAAATCTTTTGCCCCACCTTGCCCGGCCGACACCTAGCTTTCCTATGAAAGGCTCTTGCCTGTGAATTACGTTTCTAATGTCTAATTTGCTGCAGCTGATTGTACAGCATACGACATGTTTACACCTCCCTAAATGGCCAAACTCCCCACACGGGGCCGTGGTATCGCGACTTGGCGCAAGCACCCGTGAGACTGCTGTTTGTCTGAAGAGGTGGGTGTGCTCGCTTTTGGTTGACGGCATTGCTACTGGGTCCCTCATAGTACAATGTAGTGTCTCTGGCGGTGGTGGTGCGCACCCAACGTCAGACACACCGTTGTAACATGAGGGGCCCTGGGGCGGTCCCGCCGGCCTCTAGAGAGTTCCCCCCTACCCCAGCTCAAAATGTGCTCTACCACATGCAAAATTATGTCGCACAGCTCCACCAATCTTTAGTCTATTCGCTGACATCATTCAATGTCTGGCACTGACAATACACATTTGTAGACATCTATGATGCAACTTAAAGTAGTCTGTGTCTGTGTCCTATATTGGCACCATTAAATAGTTACTGCCAAATTACTATGTCAGAAACTCAGCAGATGAGCCCACCCCTGTACCTAAGTATGCCACCTTTTTTTTTGTTTTGGTTGTTTTGCGAGACATTAACATCTATTTATATTTTGGGAGTACTGGGACAGACACTCCTTGCACTACTCCTCCACTCACCACCAAGCTGCCCGTGTATCCATGTAACCGCTGTAAAACTGCCATGAGCCTATTGTTTGTTATTTTAGGCCTTTGAAGCCTGTCTGCGGTCCCTCCTTCCACTAGTCCTCCACTGACCAGACCACTGCTGCCCGTGTACCCCTGGAACCAATTATAAAGTGCCTACAGCCAGCCCATTTTTTTATGTTAGGCCTTTGAAGCCTGTCTGCGGTCCCTCCTTCCACTAGTCCTCCACTGGCCAGACCACTGCTGCCCGTGTACCCCTGGAACCAATTATAAAGTGCCTACAGCCAGCCCATTTTTTTATGTTAGGCCTTTGAAGCCTGTCTGCGGTCCCTCCTTCCACTAGTCCTCCACTGGCCAGACCACTGCTGCCCGTGTACCCCTGGAACCAATTATAAAGTGCCTACAGCCAGCCCATTTTTTTATGTTAGGCCTTTGAAGCCTGTCTGCGGTCCCTCCTTCCACTAGTCCTCCACTGGCCAGACCACTGCTGCCCGTGTACCCCTGGAACCAATTATAAAGTGCCTACAGCCAGCCCATTTTTTTATGTTAGGCCTTTGAAGCCTGTCTGCGATCCCTCCTTCCACTAGTCCTCCACTGGCCAGACCACTGCTGCCCGTGTACCCCTGGAACCAATTATAAAGTGCCTACAGCCAGCCCATTTTTTTATGTTAGGCCTTTGAAGCCTGTCTGCGGTCCCTCCTTCCACTAGTCCTCCACTGACCAGACCACTGCTGCCCGTGTACCCCTGGAACCAATTATAAAGTGCCTACAGCCAGCCCATTTTTTTATGTTAGGCCTTTGAAGCCTGTCTGCGGTCCCTCCTTCCACTAGTCCTCCACTGGCCAGACCACTGCTGCCCGTGTACCCCTGGAACCAATTATAAAGTGCCTACAGCCAGCCCATTTTTTTATGTTAGGCCTTTGAAGCCTGTCTGCGGTCCCTCCTTCCACTAGTCCTCCACTGGCCAGACCACTGCTGCCCGTGTACCCCTGGAACCAATTATAAAGTGCCTACAGCCAGCCCATTTTTTTATGTTAGGCCTTTGAAGCCTGTCTGCGGTCCCTCCTTCCACTAGTCCTCCACTGGCCAGACCACTGCTGCCCGTGTACCCCTGGAACCAATTATAAAGTGCCTACAGCCAGCCCATTTTTTTATGTTAGGCCTTTGAAGCCTGTCTGCGGTCCCTCCTTCCACTAGTCCTCCACTGACCAGACCACTGCTGCCCGTGTACCCCTGGAACCAATTATAAAGTGCCTACAGCCAGCCCATTTTTTTATGTTAGGCCTTTGAAGCCTGTCTGCGGTCCCTCCTTCCACTAGTCCTCCACTGACCAGACCACTGCTGCCCGTGTACCCCTGGAACCAATTATAAAGTGCCTACAGCCAGCCCATTTTTTTATGTTAGGCCTTTGAAGCCTGTCTGCGGTCCCTCCTTCCACTAGTCCTCCACTGACCAGACCACTGCTGCCCGTGTACCCCTGGAACCAATTATAAAGTGCCTACAGCCAGCCCATTTTTTTATGTTAGGCCTTTGAAGCCTGTCTGCGGTCCCTCCTTCCACTAGTCCTCCACTGGCCAGACCACTGCTGCCCGTGTACCCCTGGAACCAATTATAAAGTGCCTACAGCCAGCCCATTTTCTTATGTTAGGCCTTTGAAGCCTGTCTGCGGTCCCTACTTTAAATACTCCTCCACTCACCACCAAGCTGCCTGCCCGTCTATCCATGTAACCGCTGTAAAACTGCAATGAGCCTATTGTTTGTTATTTTAGGCCTTTGATAGCCTGTCTGCGGCCCCTACTTGCAATACTCCTCCACTGACCACAATGCTGCCTGGAGTGCCTGCCTGTGTATCCACGTAACCGATGTAAAACTGCCATGACTGCCTACTGTTTGTTATTTTAGGCCTTTGATAGCCTGTCTGCGGCCCCTACTTGCAATACTCCTCCACTGACCACAATGCTGCCTGGAGTGCCTGCCTGTGTATCCATGTAACCGATGTAAAACTGCCATGAGTGCCTACTGTTTGGTATTTTAGGCCTTTGATAGCCTGTCTGCAGCCCCTACTTGCAATACTCCTCCACTGACCACACCAATGCTGCCCGTGTACCCGTGGAACCTATTTAAAAGTTCATAGAGCCTAGTTATATATTTTATTTACTATTAATAAGGCCATGATGGACTACGCTGTACCACGCTACAAGCTAACCAGTCGACACTTCTTTTGCGAGAAAAGCCATCCCAACCCTCCACCAGCATGTAGAAGACCGCATTGTCCATGCACTCTGGCAATCTGTGAGTACAAAGGTGCACCTGACAACAGACGCATGGACCTGTAGGCATGGCCACGGAAGATTACGTGTCCATTACGGCGCAATGGGTTAATGTGTTGGATGCATGGTCCACAGGGGACAGCCTACTAAGTCTGTCTGCAGTCCCTAATTCAAATTGTCCTCCACTGTCTAAATCGGAGCTTCCACCTTCTGGCTTTCGGCCTATAGTATCAGAAATTAAACTGCATTTGGCCTTCAACTTTGGTTAGGGCCTACTAACGGCTTCTGCCCCTCCCTGGTGTTGCCCTCAACTAAATAAAGCTGAGCTTCAACCTTCTGCTCCAAATTACCATTTTAAAAAATGCAATAGGCTTTTCCGGCCTCCTAAAGGTGTCTGTCTGTGTGCCCCTGCCTGGTGTTGTCCTCAACTAAATAAAGCTGAGCTTCAACCTTCTGCTCCAAATTACCATTTTAAAAAATGCAATAGGCTTTTCCGGCCTACTAAAGGTGTCTGTCTGTGTGCCCCTGCCTGGTGTTGCCCTCAACTAAATAAAGCTGAGCTTCAACCTTCTGCTCCAAATTACCATTTTAAAAAATGCAATAGGCTTTTCCGGCCTACTAAAGGTGTCTGTCTGTGTGCCCCTGCCTGGTGTTGTCCTCAACTAAATAAAGCTGAGCTTCAACCTTCTGCTCCATATTACCATTTTAAAAAATGCAATAGGCTTTTCCGGCCTACTAAAGGTGTCTGTCTGTGTGCCCCTGCCTGGTGTTGCCCTCAACTAAATAAAGCTGAGCTTCAACCTTCTGCTCCAAATTACCATTTTAAAAAATGCAATAGGCTTTTCCGGCCTACTAAAGGTGTCTGTCTGTGTGCCCCTGCCTGGTGTTGTCCTCAACTGAATAAAGCTGAGCTTCAACCTTCCGGCTCTCATTAAGTGGTTTTTAAAAAACAAAATGGTGGTTAGGGCCTACTAACGGCTTCTGCCCCTCCCTGGTGTTGCCCTCAACTAAATAAAGCTGAGCTTCAACCTTCTGCTCCAAATTACCATTTTAAAAAATGCAATAGGCTTTTCCGGCCTACTAAAGGTGTCTGTCTGTGTGCCCCTGCCTGGTGTTGTCCTCAACTAAATAAAGCTGAGCTTCAACCTTCTGCTCCAAATTACCATTTTAAAAAATGCAATAGGCTTTTCCGGCCTACTAAAGGTGTCTGCCCCTCCCTGGTGTTGTCCTCAACTGAACAAAGCTGAGCTTCCACATTCTGGCTTTCGCCCTATACTATCAGATATTAAACTGCATTTGGCCTACTAGTGTGGTTAGGCCCTTGAAACAGTGTCTGCTGCTCTTGGGTTTGCTACTCCACTGAACAAAGCAATGCCGCCTGTTTAGTCCTGTTACCAATTTTGAACTGCATTTAGCCTACTTTATTCTTTGGCCCTATATCTGTTTCCTCCTCATCCTGCCCATTGCCCAGCCACTGCTAAATGAGTCTGCTGGTACATTGACCTAGACCACTACATTCCCCTTGTACTCTACACAGCCAGAATCTGACCCTGCTGAAAGTAAGGTTCCCCTTCCCGCATGTTATACCACCTTACACAGGGACAAAGAGGAAGGTGCAGATGAAAGTGCAGGTTCCTTCATCAGGTGGGGGGGCATACTCGTTGGCGACGTCACTGGCACAGGGCCCCTCAGAGTACGCAAAAGTGTCGCTGCTGGTGGGAGGCGCCCCCGCCATGCAAACACACCGCCGTACTTTGAGGGGCCCTGTGCCAGTGCCAATGCGAACGAGTGGGCCCCCCCCTGCTTGCTCAGGATCACAGCACTTGCAACGTTTAAATACTTACCTTTCCCTGCAACACCGCCGTGACGTAGTCCGCATTTCCTGGGCCCACGAAAAACTTGAGCCAGCCCTACTCCCCCCACAACTTTCCCCCAATTCCCTATGCCCAACTATTATTATACAGTTAATTAAGATTGGCAAGCTTCAGAAACAAGAATGGATGTTTTTGGCATTAAAATGGGCACTGTAGGTGTTTTCCTGGCCTCCACTCACTGCCGACTATGCTTCCCCATTGACTTGCATTGGGTTTCGTGTTTCGGTCGATCCCCGACTTTTAGCGATAATCGGCCGACTGCACTCGACTCGACTCTGGACAAAATCGGGTTTCCCAAAACCCTACTCGATCTTAAAAAAATGAAAGTCGCTCAACCCTAGTAACCGCCAATATCCCATATATATATATGTTGCCCTTCCCTGCCCCTGAATTTATGATAAAATAAATATGAATCAATTACCAACACCCCTGCTGACTATTCCCGATGTCTTATAGGATTTGGATACATTTTGTCAGAGAAGATATCAGCGGTCACCATGTGGACCGGGTATTCTGCCAGCGCTGGATCAGGTAGCTTCCATCAGTCTGTGATAACTGACCGTTCTCTACACTGCTGTTGGATGGGCTTCTCGGGCTTTACTTTATAGGGGTTGTCTATCTTTGGGGGCATTTTTGTTTTTACTTAAATGTGTGTATTTTGTAGTAAAAATTACTTTTGCAGTGGAGTTTCATTAAACAATTTCCATTATTTGCTTCCTATTATCTCTGAGCTCTGCCATCTATTGCTGGCTGCAGAATTAACTAACTGAGAATCTATCAGTGAGCTCCTTCTGACAGTCGTAAATGCAAGTTTGTAGCTCTTTTACGCTTATTTCCTGAGTGTCGCTTAGTACATTTCAGCAGTGGCGCTCTATCACATCCTCTTTGTACGGTTAGGATTGATTCTAATATCTGGTTGTGTTTTCTTCAGTTTACGTCACACCTGAGGAGCAACTGAGAAGACTGGCGTATTGTATCAAGCTTCTCCCGTCACCCCTCTACAAGAAGGAGGTCAGTGAGAAAACTAAGTACAGGTAGTTATGTACTCGGATATTCCTAGTCATCCTTCTAACTTCATCTCTGCTCTTCCTAGCGCCTCATGCCAACCAACCCAGAAGCCCAGAGAAGGTTTGCTGTAAGGGATGAAGAACGGCCCGCTCCACCCATAAGCATCCGAGCCAGGGAGGAAAGGAAGAGGGAAGAAGAAGTGACGCTGAGAGAAATGCTGGCCTATCTGGACGAGGAGGAGGACGAGAAAGAAGAGAAGCATGAAGATGAGATGGTGGCAAAGAAGATCAAACTGGACATTAGGCTCCCGAGAAGCAGCACACGAAGAAGCAGGACCAGGCCGGACAACTTCCACCACCAAGTCAGCCAAGCCTCTCCCATGACATGGAAGAACATCATGTGGACCATCCTGCTGGGACCCCTCTGCCGATACATTGGCATTATCGGCCCGTAAGTATAAAAAACACTAGAAATAATAATAGCAGCATAATAGTAATATAGGGACAATATATCAGTATTAGACTAACAAGAGTAATTAGATTAGTGATAATAAAAGTCATAAAATAGTAATAAAATAGCAATAGTAATAGTAGTAGGTGGAATAGCAGTGTGATCCAGGGTTCTAGGACTGATCGCCTTTTCTCGGGGTCAAGAAGGAATTTTTCCCCAGTGACACAAATTGGCTGAATGTGTCTTGGGGTTTTTGCCTTCTTCTGGATCAAAAGCTTTAGACATAGGGACCTTAGTAATATCATTATTAGTCACAAGAGTAATAAAAATGATAAAACTAATAAATCAAAAAGTAAATGATAAAAGGTACATTTTTAATAAATAATAAAAAGTGTAGTAATAATAATAACAGATTTGTGAGGCAGAGTCCCGTTAGTTAATAAGTTAGTGTTAGGTTAGTGTAGGTCCCATCTGAAGAGGTCGCCTTGTCGTTGGCAGATGGGCTCGCACAATTTGCTCAAAATGTGCGCTAAGAACCTCACTTTTATATCTATAGAAGATATGCAGTAATACCATTCAGGAGATGTACATGTATACAGCAGTTTTGTGAATAACACTTCTGCAGAATCACAGCAGCAGGTATACCGGCATAGGGAGGTCACATCTAGTGATAGTGCTACAGTGATATTACAACTGGGCCTTAAAGGGAATCCGTCAACAAGTTTTTGCTATGCAATCTGACAGCACCATGATGTAGGGACAGAAATTCTGATTCCAGCAATGTATCACTTAGTTTTCTAGGTGCAGCAGTTGGGATAGAATCACAGTTTTCTCTTCAGCAGATCTAGCAGAGCTCAGATGTTGAGCTGTGTATAACCCCGTCCACACCACTGATGGACTGCTTACTGTGTACACTGTATATTGACAGAAAGCTGCTAATCAGTGATGGGGACAGTGGTTGGACTAGGAGACACGAGACACCTAGTCCTGTAGTGATAATCTTCTGCTGAGAAAACACTGATTGTATTGAAGCAGCAAAACACATCCCATTAATTGACACGTCACCGGAATCAGACTCTCTTCTCCTACATCATGCTGCTCTCAGATTACATAACAAAACATGCTGACAGATTACCTTTAAGGATAAAACTGCTTATACTGATTACTTATATTGGTTCCCGAGAAACATCTAACATGTACAGCACATCGCAGTCAGGTTCCAGTACCCGCTCTATAGTGCACATTTTCATCAGGCTGGTGCTGTCAGGGCACCTACGAGATGTGCAGCAGTCGTACTGGTGTATTATACAACCCGCTTCTGCCCCAACTGCCGGCAGTGGAGCTAGCCCTGATCCTGGCAGCTTAAGCCCATTTACGTGCAAAAAGAAAAAAAAGAGAGAGCATGAACCGCACATCCCAAAATCATACGTTGATCCATTAGGGCGTTAGGACCCACTACGAGGTTTGCCGTGAAGGGGCAGTGGGCTTCATACAGTCTGATCAGAATGTTAAACTGAAAACCTCATGTTCAGTATTTAAATTTTTGCCTAGCGGCTTTAGATCAACGTATGATTTTGAGATGTGCGGTTCATGCTCTTTTTTTTCTTTTTGCATTAAGCCCATTTACACCACAGTCAGTAGCAACCACAGCACCTAGGTGGTGTAGAGAGAAGGAGAGGGAGGCGCAATCACAGTGCTGTGGATTTTCTATGGCAGTCGGGGTCCTAATTAAGGTTTATTTTGACACCAGTCAGAGTCATGCGGGGGCGAAGTCATCCTGATGAAGTGTCTGCTACTCACATGCCCTAATACAGCCTCCAATAGTAACATTTGCCTTGTACCCAGTGCTTCCTCCCTCCTTCACTACTAGCATGCTCCATTCCTTACAGGGGATGTCCAATGAAAACAAGTTATCACCTATCCACAGGCGAGGTGGTGCCGTAACTTACTGCTTGGTGGGTTCCGACCGCTGGAACCTGCACCATCCTCAGATTGAGGAACCTGTGTCCTGTTAGAAAGGAGCTGAAAGTCAGGAACCATCTGAAGCTCCATTCATTCTCTATGGGGCTGCCAGAAAAAAGCCGAGCTCAGCACTTGGATACCACATAGGGAATGAGTGGAGCAGGATCATTGAGTAATAAAATGTACTTAGCTTCTCATCATTGCGTCTGTGTATGAGGCTTAACCCTTTTCTCTCCTGACGTAAGCTTTGTAACAAAACACTCCGGGATCGCCTTTGCTGGGGTCAAAGGTCACGTGGTTTGTGCATTAAACTCTGAGGCGACAGCAGTTTTCCAGGTAGACTGACCTCAGGTCAGGTTTATTAAAGTGAAAGCAAATACAGAAAACAAATCATAAAAATAAATCCTTGCCTGTCCGGCACTTACTAAACAAACACGTTCCTATCTAACAACTGGGGGGGCTACTCCCACCCAGCAAACATAACACAGGTCATGAGCACAGCTCTTACTCACATGTGTCTCACACAGACAGACATTCTGTGTGCCCCAGGCTGACACCTGAAACCTCCAGCTGGTCAGCCTTTATTCCTGCACTTATTAACCCCTCGGTATCCTGAAGATACTGAGCGGCCTAATTCACATAGGACAAATACCTGGGTGAGATATACCTGCCCCCGACTACCAGACCGACATGACTCTTACATATCCTCCCCCCCTGCTCAGACCACTCAGGTCGAGCAAGAATACTCTCGAAACAGTGTACTCGGGACAGGGCATCAGCGTTCCCCATCTGCACCCCGGGGCGGTGCTCCACCGTGAACAAGTAAGCCTGCAGAGCAAGGAACCACCGGGTTACCCGACTATTACGGTCCTTGTGAAGATGCATCCACTTGAGAGGGGCATGGTCCGTGACCAGCCTAAACTTCCTACCTGCCAGGTAATATTTGAGGGAGTCGAGAGCCCATTTGATGGCTAGGCACTCTTTTTCAATCACGGCATACCTCTGCTCATGTACATTCAGTTTCCAACTGAGGTAGAGGACCGGGTGTTCGACTCCATCCCTTACCTGGGAAAGTACAGCTCCGATACCAGTATCAGAAGCATCCGTTTGCACCACAAACTCGCTGCTGAAATCAGGAGTCACTAGTACGGGCTGAGAGCACAAAGCCCGTTTCAGACTGTGGAAGGCCTCTTCAGCCGCTGAGGTCCATTTTACCATGACGGAATCCCTCCCTTTGGTAAGATCCGTCATGGGGGTAGCCATGGCCGCAAAGTTGGGTATGAAACGGCGATAATAGCCGGCAATGCCCAGGAAAGCTTGAACTTGTTTCTTGTTCACTGGTTGCGGCCAGCCCTGAATTGCCTGTATTTTGTCGATCTGGGGTTTAACCACTCCTCTGCCAATCACGTAGCCCAAGTATCGGGCTTCTTCAAGGCCGATGTGACATTTCTTAGGATTCGCCGTTAAGCCTGCGTCTCTCAGGTCATCAATCACCGCCTGTACCTTCCGGAGGTGAGCTTCCCAGTCCACGCTGTAAATTATGATGTCGTCTAGGTAGGCAGAGGCGTACTGCCTGTGGGGCCTCAAGACTCGATCAATCAATCTCTGGAACGTTGCTGGGGCTCCGTGAAGTCCAAACGGCATGTAGATATACTGGAACAGTCCTTCCGGTGTAGCAAATGCCGTCTTCTCTCTGGCCGCCTCGGCCAGAGGGATCTGCCAGTACCCCTTTGTTAGATCCAGGGTCGTAATATATCGGGCTTTACCCAGCCGATCGATCAACTCATCGACCCGGGGCATAGGGTAGGCATCAAATTTAGAAACCGCATTCAGTTTCCGAAAGTCATTGCAAAACCGTATAGAGCCATCCGGCTTAGGTATCAACACGATTGGACTGGACCAGGCGCTGTGCGACTCTTCAATGACTCCTAAGTCCAACATGGCCTTCACCTCCCGGGAGACGGCTTCACGGCGTGCTTCCGGAATCCGGTACGGCTTCACATGAACTGTGACACCAGGCTCTGTGACAATCTCATGTTTCACTAGCCTAGTCTGGCCAGGTTTTTCCGAGAAAAACTGTTGGTTCTGTAACAAAAACTGCTTAACCTCAGATTTTTGTCGTTCAGAGAGAGTCTCGGCAATCTGCACCTCCGGTATGGTAGGTGAGCAAACTGGACGGGGCAGATCCGCTGTTACATCGGTGAGGCCGGAACTCGTGACATCTCCCATCTGGATCGATCCAGAGACAAGATCCCGATATTTACCCTCCGCTCTGCTCCTCCATGGGGAATGTCCCGGCACACACACAGGATGGCCCACAGTGTAGTATTGCTAGTACTCTGCATGATATCCCGTCCTCCATATATACCACATACTAAAGGGGTGATCCCAATGGGACAAGTTATCACCTGTCTGCGGGATAAGATCAGAGTCCGACCACTGGGAACCGCACCAATAACCAGAACAGGGCACTGGTATCCCATTAGAAGGCAGCGGCAGTACCTCCCCCCGACCACCGGGACTGCCAGAGAGCAATGAGTACAGCTCCTGCAGGTCCCAGAGAGGATGAATGGAGCAGCAGGGGAGCATGTGCACCTCCTCTACCTTCTAATGGGGATAAAAGTTCTGGTGATGGCTGGAATTTCCAGCAGACGGACCCCACTGATCTATAAGTCATCACCGGTCCCATGTATAAGGCGATAACTTGTTCCAACTGAAAATACCCCTATAATGAAGCTCACATATGTAACCGCTAGGGTTGAGCGAAACGGGTCGATCATTTTCAAAAGTCGCCGACTTTTGGCTAAGTCGGCGTCTCATGAAACCCGATCCGACCCCTGTGCTTGTCGGCCATGCGGTACGCGACTTTCGCGCCAAAGTCGCGTTTCAATGACGCGAAAAGCGCCATTTCTCAGCCAATGAAGGTGAACGCAGAGTGTGGGCAGCGTGATGACATAGATCCTGGTCCCCACCATCTTAGAGAAGGGCATTGCAGTGATTGGCTTGCTGTCTGCGGCGTCACAGGGGCTATAAAGGGGCGTTCCCGCCGACCGCCATCTTACTGCTGCTGATCTGAGCTTAGGGACAGGTTGCTGCCGCTTCGTCAGAAGCAGGGAGAGCGTTAGGCAGGGTCCACTAACCACCAAACCGCTTGTGCTGCAGCGATTTGCACTGTCCAACACCACCTTCGGTGTGCAGGGACTGTGGAAGCTATTTTTTTTTTTTTTTCCCTCAGCGCTGTAGCTCATTGGGCTGCCCTAGAAGGCTCCGTGATAGCTGTATTGCTGTGTGTACGCCACTGTGGAAACCAACTGCTTTTTTCAAAGCACATATCCTCTTGTTCCTTCCTTTCTGCACAGCTATCTTTTTTGTTTGTCCACACTTTTTATTTAATTTGTGCATCAGTCCACTCCTATTGCTGCCTGCCATACCTGGCTTACATTACTGCAGGGAGATAGTAATTGTAGGACAGTCCCTGTTTTTTTTTTGTTTTTTTTTGTGGGAGATTAAGATTGGCATTTCTGCTACAGTGCCATCCCTGTGTGTGCCATCTCTCACTGAGTGGGCCATAGAAAGCCTATTTATTTTTTCCGTGATTTGTGTTCTAAATTCTACCTCAACACAAAAACACTACATCAATCAGTGGGAGAAAAATATTGGCCTCAGTCAGGGCTTGTGTGCCACTGCTGTGTGTGCTATCTCTCATTCAGTGGGCTATAGCAAGCCTATTTATTTTATTTTTTTTTTTAATATTATTTGGTTTCTAAAGTCTCCCTGAAAAAAAAAAAAAAACCTAAAAAAACAGTGGGAGAGTAATATTGCCCTTTCAGCTTGTGTGCCAGTCTTGACTCCTGGGTGTGCCACCTCTCTCTCTCATTCAGTGGGCCATAGAAAGGCTATTTTTTTTTTTTGTTTTTTTAATATTATTTGGTTTCTAAAGTCTCCCTGAAAAAAAAAAAAAAAACATAAAAAAAACAGTGGGAGAGTAATATTGCCCTTTCAGCTTGTGTGCCAGTCTTGACTCCTGGGTGTGCCACCTCTCTCCCTCTCATTCAGTGGGCCATAGAAAGCCTATTTATTTATTTTTTTAAATATTATTGGGTTTCTAAAGTCTCCCTTAAAAAACAAAAAATACATAAAAAAACAGTGGGAGAGTAATATTGCCCTTTCAGCTTGTGTGCCAGTCTTGACTCCTGGGTGTGCCACCTCTCTCCCTCTCATTCAGTGGGCCATAGAAAGCCTATTTATTTTTTTAAAAAAATATTATTGGGTTTCTAAAGTCTCCCTTAAAAAACAAAAAATACATAAAAAAACAGTGGGAGAGTAATATTGCCCTTTCAGCTTGTGTGCCAGTCTTGACTCCTGGGTGTGCCACCTCTCTCCCTCTCATTCAGTGGGCCATAGAAAGCCTATTTATTTATTTTTTTAAATATTATTGGGTTTCTAAAGTCTCCCTTAAAAAAAAAAAAATACATAAAAAAACAGTGGGAGAGTAATATTGCCCTTTCAGCTTGTGTGCCAGTCTTGACTCCTGGGTGTGCCACCTCTCTCTCTCATTCAGTGGGCCATAGAAAGGCTATTTTTTTTTTTGGTTTTTTTAATATTATTTGGTTTCTAAAGTCTCCCTGAAAAAAACAAAAAAAACATAAAAAAACAGTGGGAGAGTAATATTGCCCTTTCAGCTTGTGTGCCAGTCTTGACTCCTGGGTGTGCCACCTCTCTCTCTCTCTAATTGTGGGCCATAGAAAGCCTTTTTTTTTTTTTTTTTTTTAATATTATTTGGTTTCTAAAGTCCCCCTGAGAAAAAAAAAATAAATAAATTAGGTGGGAGATTAATATTGACATTAGTGCTTGAGTGACAGTCCTGCGTGTGTGTCATCTCTGTGATTTTGTGCCACAGAAAACAGAGTGTGTAACATTGTGCCTGATTTTCCTTGTGGTCTCACCAACCTGTTAAGGGATATTGAAATCATACTGAAGTTATAGCTCACCGTGTAAGTTGTTTGACAGCAACAAATAAAGTTACTTTGGTTAAGATTTTAAAACAATGAGGAAGTCTGGTGCAAGAGGTCGTCGTGGGCGTTCATTGTCAGCTGGTAATGATGGTAGTGGTAGTGGAGCATCAGGTGGTCGTGGGGATAAAAATATTCCACCTAAGTCTGGAGCTGTGGAGCCAGTTTCGTCGTCAGGCTACACAAGGCCTCGAACGCTCTCTTTTCTGGGAGTAGGAAAACCGCTTTTAAAGGCGGAGCAGCAACAGCAAGTTTTGGCTTACATTGCAGACTCAGCCTCTAGCTCTTTTGCCTCCTCTTCCGAAACTGGTAAATGTAAAAGCAGCGTGTCGCTTGTGGATGTTCACGGTCAGGGACAAGTCGCTTCCTTGTCCTCCTCAGCAAAAACTACAACAAGAGAGAAGGATGCAGCAGGCGACACAACGGGTCACTCCATGGAGCTCTTTACACATACCGTCCCTGGCTTAGAAAGTGAAACATTTAACAGGCCATGCCCATTACAAGTATATTCTGACATGGAGTGCACTGATGCACAGCCACAGCCAGAGTACTATGCTGCTCCTTTGACTCAGACCACCACATTGCCCTCTCAGGGTACAGATCCACAATCAGACCCTGATGAGACTATGTTGCCCCGCCACGAACGCTATACCACCGACCGACACAGTGACACAGACGAAGTTGCACACGAGCTCGAAGAGGAGGTAATAGATGACCCAGTTATTGACCCCGATTGGCAGCCATTGGGGGAACAGGGTGCAGGCGGCAGTAGTTCAGAAGCGGAGGTGGAGGAGGGGCCGCAGCAGGCATCAACATCGCAACAGGTTCCATCTGCCGGGCCCGTATCTGGCCCAAAACGCGTGTCAAAGCCAAAACCTGTTGGAGCACAGCGTTGCCATCCGGTTAAAGCTCAGTCTGCAATCCCTGAAAAGGGATCCGAGTCTAGGAAGAGTGCAGTCTGGCATTTTTTTAAACAACATCCAACAGATCAGCGCAAAGTCATTTGTCAAAAATGTTCAACTAGCTTAAGCAGAGGTCAGAATCTGAAAAGTCTAAATACTAGTTGCATGCATAGACACTTAACCACCATGCATTTTCAAGCCTGGACTAACTACCAAACGTCCCTCAAGGTTGTAGCACCCTCGGCCAATGAAGCTAGTCAGCAACGCAACATCCCTTCCGTCACTGTAAGGCCACCATTTTCTGCACCACCGGCAGTATCTGTGCAGGTTTCTTTGCCAGCCAAAAGCAGTCAGGGTCAGGGAACCACCAGTTTTGTAGGAGGAAATATTGCATCTAGGGCACCGGCGGAAACAATACCGTCTCCAACCGTCTCTCAGTCTGCCATGTACACCGGCACACCCGAAAGTTCCACGATCTCCAGCTCTCCAGTCCAGCTCACCCTACATGAGACTCTGGTTAGAAAAAGGAAGTACTTATCCTCGCATCCGCGTACACAGGGTTTTAACGCCCACATAGCTAGACTAATCTCGTTAGAGATGATGCCCTACCGGTTAGTTGAAAGCGAAGCTTTCAAAGCCCTGATGGAGTACGCTGAACCACGATACGAGCTACCCAGTCGACACTTTTTTTCCAGAAAAGCCATCCCAGCCCTGCACCAGCATGTTAAACAGCGCATCGTCCATGCACTCAGGCAATCTGTGAGTACAAAGGTGCACCTGACTACAGATGCATGGACCAGTAGGCATGGCCAGGGACGTTATGTGTCCATCACGGCACACTGGGTGAATGTGGTGGATGCAGGGTCCACAGGCGACATCAATTTAGGGACAGTTGTGCCTAGCCCACGGTCTAGGAAACAGTTGGCTGTAGGCGTTCGCACCCCCTCCTCCTCCTCCTCCTCGTCCTCCTGCAGAAGCTACAGCTCTTCCACAGAACGCAGTCTGCCAACCACTCCATCGGCAGATGACACTGTTGCACACCAGTTGTCCCATTATGGGCCAGCTACTGCCAAGCGTCAGCAGGCTGTATTGGCTATGAAGTGCTTGGGCGACAACAGACACACCGCGGAAGTTCTGTCCGAGTTCTTGCAACAAGAAACGCAGTCGTGGCTGGGCACAGTAGATCTTGAGGCAGGCAAAGTAGTGAGTGATAACGGAAGGAATTTCATGGCTGCCATCTCCCTTTCCCAACTGAAACACATTCCTTGCCTGGCTCACACCTTAAACCTGGTGGTGCAGTGCTTATTGAAAACTTATCCTGGGTTCTCCGACCTGCTCCTCAAAGTGCGTGCACTTTGCTCACATATCCGACGTTCGCCTGTACACGCCAGCCGTATGCAGACCTATCAGCGGTCTTTGAACCTTCCCCAGCATCGCCTAATCATAGACGTTGCAACAAGGTGGAACTCAACACTGCACATGCTTCAGAGACTGTGCGAACAGAGGCGTGCTGTTATTTATTTGTGGGAGGATACACGGGCAGGCAGTAGGATGGCAGACATGGAGTTGTCAGGTGTGCAGTGGTCTAAGATACAAGACATGTGTCAAGTCCTTCAGTGTTTTGAGGAATGCACACGGCTGGTTAGTGCAGACAACGCCGTAATAAGCATGAGCATCCCCCTAATGCGTCTGCTGATGCAAAGTTTGACGCACATAAAGGAGCAGGCGTCTGCACCAGAGGAAGAGGAAAGCCTTGATGACAGTCAGCCATTGTCTGGTCAGGGCAGTGTACAGGACGAGGTAGCGGGCGAAGAGGAGGTGGAGGACGAGGAGGATGATGGGGATGAGTATATTTTTAATGCCGAACCTTTCCCGGGGGCACAGGAAATTGGTTGCGTGTCACGGCCGGGTTCTGGTTTTTTGAGGGACACAAGTGACGTAGATTTGCCTGCAACTGCCCCTCAACCAATCACAACCGGAGATTTGACAACTGGAACTTTGGCCCACATGGCGGATTATGCCTTACGTATCCTAAAAAGGGACACACGCATTACGAAAATGATGAACGATGACGATTACTGGTTGGCCTGCCTCCTTGATCCACGCTATAAAGGCAAATTGCAAAATATTATGCCACATGAGAACTTGGAACTAATATTAGCAACCAAACAATCAACTCTTGTTGACCGTTTGCTTCAGGCATTCCCAGCACACAGCGCACGTGATCGTTCTCACACAAGCTCCAGGGGGCAGCAGACTAGGAGTGTTAGGGGTGCACACATCAGAAGTGGCGTTGGACAGAGGGGTTTTCTGACCAGGTTGTGGAGTGATTTTGCTATGACCGCAGACAGGACAGGTACTGCTGCATCAATTGAAAGTGACAGGAGACAACATTTGTCCAGTATGGTTACTAACTATTTTTCATCCCTTATCGATGTTCTCCCTCAACCGTCATTCCCATTTGATTACTGGGCCTCCAAATTAGACACCTGGCCAGAATTGGCAGAATATGCATTGCAGGAGCTTGCTTGCCCGGCAGCAAGTGTCCTATCAGAAAGAGTATTCAGTGCTGCAGGTTCAATATTAACCGAAAAAAGGACTCGTCTGGCTACCCAAAATGTTGACGATCTAACATTCATTAAAATGAACCACAACTGGATTTCGAAATCTTTTGCCCCACCTTGCCCGGCCGACACCTAGCTTTCCTATGAAAGGCTCTTGCCTGTGAATTACGTTTCTAATGTCTAATTTGCTGCAGCTGATTGTACAGCATACGACATGTTTACACCTCCCTAAATGGCCAAACTCCCCACACGGGGCCGTGGTATCGCGACTTGGCGCAAGCACCCGTGAGACTGCTGTTTGTCTGAAGAGGTGGGTGTGCTCGCTTTTGGTTGACGGCATTGCTACTGGGTCCCTCATAGTACAATGTAGTGTCTCTGGCGGTGGTGGTGCGCACCCAACGTCAGACACACCGTTGTAACATGAGGGGCCCTGGGGCGGTCCCGCCGGCCTCTAGAGAGTTCCCCCCTACCCCAGCTCAAAATGTGCTCTACCACATGCAAAATTATGTCGCACAGCTCCACCAATCTTTAGTCTATTCGCTGACATCATTCAATGTCTGGCACTGACAATACACATTTGTAGACATCTATGATGCAACTTAAAGTAGTCTGTGTCTGTGTCCTATATTGGCACCATTAAATAGTTACTGCCAAATTACTATGTCAGAAACTCAGCAGATGAGCCCACCCCTGTACCTAAGTATGCCACCTTTTTTTTTGTTTTGGTTGTTTTGCGAGACATTAACATCTATTTATATTTTGGGAGTACTGGGACAGACACTCCTTGCACTACTCCTCCACTCACCACCAAGCTGCCCGTGTATCCATGTAACCGCTGTAAAACTGCCATGAGCCTATTGTTTGTTATTTTAGGCCTTTGAAGCCTGTCTGCGGTCCCTCCTTCCACTAGTCCTCCACTGACCAGACCACTGCTGCCCGTGTACCCCTGGAACCAATTATAAAGTGCCTACAGCCAGCCCATTTTTTTATGTTAGGCCTTTGAAGCCTGTCTGCGGTCCCTCCTTCCACTAGTCCTCCACTGGCCAGACCACTGCTGCCCGTGTACCCCTGGAACCAATTATAAAGTGCCTACAGCCAGCCCATTTTTTTATGTTAGGCCTTTGAAGCCTGTCTGCGGTCCCTCCTTCCACTAGTCCTCCACTGGCCAGACCACTGCTGCCCGTGTACCCCTGGAACCAATTATAAAGTGCCTACAGCCAGCCCATTTTTTTATGTTAGGCCTTTGAAGCCTGTCTGCGGTCCCTCCTTCCACTAGTCCTCCACTGGCCAGACCACTGCTGCCCGTGTACCCCTGGAACCAATTATAAAGTGCCTACAGCCAGCCCATTTTTTTATGTTAGGCCTTTGAAGCCTGTCTGCGATCCCTCCTTCCACTAGTCCTCCACTGGCCAGACCACTGCTGCCCGTGTACCCCTGGAACCAATTATAAAGTGCCTACAGCCAGCCCATTTTTTTATGTTAGGCCTTTGAAGCCTGTCTGCGGTCCCTCCTTCCACTAGTCCTCCACTGACCAGACCACTGCTGCCCGTGTACCCCTGGAACCAATTATAAAGTGCCTACAGCCAGCCCATTTTTTTATGTTAGGCCTTTGAAGCCTGTCTGCGGTCCCTCCTTCCACTAGTCCTCCACTGGCCAGACCACTGCTGCCCGTGTACCCCTGGAACCAATTATAAAGTGCCTACAGCCAGCCCATTTTTTTATGTTAGGCCTTTGAAGCCTGTCTGCGGTCCCTCCTTCCACTAGTCCTCCACTGGCCAGACCACTGCTGCCCGTGTACCCCTGGAACCAATTATAAAGTGCCTACAGCCAGCCCATTTTTTTATGTTAGGCCTTTGAAGCCTGTCTGCGGTCCCTCCTTCCACTAGTCCTCCACTGGCCAGACCACTGCTGCCCGTGTACCCCTGGAACCAATTATAAAGTGCCTACAGCCAGCCCATTTTTTTATGTTAGGCCTTTGAAGCCTGTCTGCGGTCCCTCCTTCCACTAGTCCTCCACTGACCAGACCACTGCTGCCCGTGTACCCCTGGAACCAATTATAAAGTGCCTACAGCCAGCCCATTTTTTTATGTTAGGCCTTTGAAGCCTGTCTGCGGTCCCTCCTTCCACTAGTCCTCCACTGACCAGACCACTGCTGCCCGTGTACCCCTGGAACCAATTATAAAGTGCCTACAGCCAGCCCATTTTTTTATGTTAGGCCTTTGAAGCCTGTCTGCGGTCCCTCCTTCCACTAGTCCTCCACTGACCAGACCACTGCTGCCCGTGTACCCCTGGAACCAATTATAAAGTGCCTACAGCCAGCCCATTTTTTTATGTTAGGCCTTTGAAGCCTGTCTGCGGTCCCTCCTTCCACTAGTCCTCCACTGGCCAGACCACTGCTGCCCGTGTACCCCTGGAACCAATTATAAAGTGCCTACAGCCAGCCCATTTTCTTATGTTAGGCCTTTGAAGCCTGTCTGCGGTCCCTACTTTAAATACTCCTCCACTCACCACCAAGCTGCCTGCCCGTCTATCCATGTAACCGCTGTAAAACTGCAATGAGCCTATTGTTTGTTATTTTAGGCCTTTGATAGCCTGTCTGCGGCCCCTACTTGCAATACTCCTCCACTGACCACAATGCTGCCTGGAGTGCCTGCCTGTGTATCCACGTAACCGATGTAAAACTGCCATGACTGCCTACTGTTTGTTATTTTAGGCCTTTGATAGCCTGTCTGCGGCCCCTACTTGCAATACTCCTCCACTGACCACAATGCTGCCTGGAGTGCCTGCCTGTGTATCCATGTAACCGATGTAAAACTGCCATGAGTGCCTACTGTTTGGTATTTTAGGCCTTTGATAGCCTGTCTGCAGCCCCTACTTGCAATACTCCTCCACTGACCACACCAATGCTGCCCGTGTACCCGTGGAACCTATTTAAAAGTTCATAGAGCCTAGTTATATATTTTATTTACTATTAATAAGGCCATGATGGACTACGCTGTACCACGCTACAAGCTAACCAGTCGACACTTCTTTTGCGAGAAAAGCCATCCCAACCCTCCACCAGCATGTAGAAGACCGCATTGTCCATGCACTCTGGCAATCTGTGAGTACAAAGGTGCACCTGACAACAGACGCATGGACCTGTAGGCATGGCCACGGAAGATTACGTGTCCATTACGGCGCAATGGGTTAATGTGTTGGATGCATGGTCCACAGGGGACAGCCTACTAAGTCTGTCTGCAGTCCCTAATTCAAATTGTCCTCCACTGTCTAAATCGGAGCTTCCACCTTCTGGCTTTCGGCCTATAGTATCAGAAATTAAACTGCATTTGGCCTTCAACTTTGGTTAGGGCCTACTAACGGCTTCTGCCCCTCCCTGGTGTTGCCCTCAACTAAATAAAGCTGAGCTTCAACCTTCTGCTCCAAATTACCATTTTAAAAAATGCAATAGGCTTTTCCGGCCTCCTAAAGGTGTCTGTCTGTGTGCCCCTGCCTGGTGTTGTCCTCAACTAAATAAAGCTGAGCTTCAACCTTCTGCTCCAAATTACCATTTTAAAAAATGCAATAGGCTTTTCCGGCCTACTAAAGGTGTCTGTCTGTGTGCCCCTGCCTGGTGTTGCCCTCAACTAAATAAAGCTGAGCTTCAACCTTCTGCTCCAAATTACCATTTTAAAAAATGCAATAGGCTTTTCCGGCCTACTAAAGGTGTCTGTCTGTGTGCCCCTGCCTGGTGTTGTCCTCAACTAAATAAAGCTGAGCTTCAACCTTCTGCTCCATATTACCATTTTAAAAAATGCAATAGGCTTTTCCGGCCTACTAAAGGTGTCTGTCTGTGTGCCCCTGCCTGGTGTTGCCCTCAACTAAATAAAGCTGAGCTTCAACCTTCTGCTCCAAATTACCATTTTAAAAAATGCAATAGGCTTTTCCGGCCTACTAAAGGTGTCTGTCTGTGTGCCCCTGCCTGGTGTTGTCCTCAACTGAATAAAGCTGAGCTTCAACCTTCCGGCTCTCATTAAGTGGTTTTTAAAAAACAAAATGGTGGTTAGGGCCTACTAACGGCTTCTGCCCCTCCCTGGTGTTGCCCTCAACTAAATAAAGCTGAGCTTCAACCTTCTGCTCCAAATTACCATTTTAAAAAATGCAATAGGCTTTTCCGGCCTACTAAAGGTGTCTGTCTGTGTGCCCCTGCCTGGTGTTGTCCTCAACTAAATAAAGCTGAGCTTCAACCTTCTGCTCCAAATTACCATTTTAAAAAATGCAATAGGCTTTTCCGGCCTACTAAAGGTGTCTGCCCCTCCCTGGTGTTGTCCTCAACTGAACAAAGCTGAGCTTCCACATTCTGGCTTTCGCCCTATACTATCAGATATTAAACTGCATTTGGCCTACTAGTGTGGTTAGGCCCTTGAAACAGTGTCTGCTGCTCTTGGGTTTGCTACTCCACTGAACAAAGCAATGCCGCCTGTTTAGTCCTGTTACCAATTTTGAACTGCATTTAGCCTACTTTATTCTTTGGCCCTATATCTGTTTCCTCCTCATCCTGCCCATTGCCCAGCCACTGCTAAATGAGTCTGCTGGTACATTGACCTAGACCACTACATTCCCCTTGTACTCTACACAGCCAGAATCTGACCCTGCTGAAAGTAAGGTTCCCCTTCCCGCATGTTATACCACCTTACACAGGGACAAAGAGGAAGGTGCAGATGAAAGTGCAGGTTCCTTCATCAGGTGGGGGGGCATACTCGTTGGCGACGTCACTGGCACAGGGCCCCTCAGAGTACGCAAAAGTGTCGCTGCTGGTGGGAGGCGCCCCCGCCATGCAAACACACCGCCGTACTTTGAGGGGCCCTGTGCCAGTGCCAATGCGAACGAGTGGGCCCCCCCCTGCTTGCTCAGGATCACAGCACTTGCAACGTTTAAATACTTACCTTTCCCTGCAACACCGCCGTGACGTAGTCCGCATTTCCTGGGCCCACGAAAAACTTGAGCCAGCCCTACTCCCCCCACAACTTTCCCCCAATTCCCTATGCCCAACTATTATTATACAGTTAATTAAGATTGGCAAGCTTCAGAAACAAGAATGGATGTTTTTGGCATTAAAATGGGCACTGTAGGTGTTTTCCTGGCCTCCACTCACTGCCGACTATGCTTCCCCATTGACTTGCATTGGGTTTCGTGTTTCGGTCGATCCCCGACTTTTAGCGATAATCGGCCGACTGCACTCGACTCGACTCTGGACAAAATCGGGTTTCCCAAAACCCTACTCGATCTTAAAAAAATGAAAGTCGCTCAACCCTAGTAACCGCCAATATCCCATATATATATATGTTGCCCTTCCCTGCCCCTGAATTTATGATAAAATAAATATGAATCAATTACCAACACCCCTGCTGACTATTCCCGATGTCTTATAGGATTTGGATACATTTTGTCAGAGAAGATATCAGCGGTCACCATGTGGACCGGGTATTCTGCCAGCGCTGGATCAGGTAGCTTCCATCAGTCTGTGATAACTGACCGTTCTCTACACTGCTGTTGGATGGGCTTCTCGGGCTTTACTTTATAGGGGTTGTCTATCTTTGGGGGCATTTTTGTTTTTACTTAAATGTGTGTATTTTGTAGTAAAAATTACTTTTGCAGTGGAGTTTCATTAAACAATTTCCATTATTTGCTTCCTATTATCTCTGAGCTCTGCCATCTATTGCTGGCTGCAGAATTAACTAACTGAGAATCTATCAGTGAGCTCCTTCTGACAGTCGTAAATGCAAGTTTGTAGCTCTTTTACGCTTATTTCCTGAGTGTCGCTTAGTACATTTCAGCAGTGGCGCTCTATCACATCCTCTTTGTACGGTTAGGATTGATTCTAATATCTGGTTGTGTTTTCTTCAGTTTACGTCACACCTGAGGAGCAACTGAGAAGACTGGCGTATTGTATCAAGCTTCTCCCGTCACCCCTCTACAAGAAGGAGGTCAGTGAGAAAACTAAGTACAGGTAGTTATGTACTCGGATATTCCTAGTCATCCTTCTAACTTCATCTCTGCTCTTCCTAGCGCCTCATGCCAACCAACCCAGAAGCCCAGAGAAGGTTTGCTGTAAGGGATGAAGAACGGCCCGCTCCACCCATAAGCATCCGAGCCAGGGAGGAAAGGAAGAGGGAAGAAGAAGTGACGCTGAGAGAAATGCTGGCCTATCTGGACGAGGAGGAGGACGAGAAAGAAGAGAAGCATGAAGATGAGATGGTGGCAAAGAAGATCAAACTGGACATTAGGCTCCCGAGAAGCAGCACACGAAGAAGCAGGACCAGGCCGGACAACTTCCACCACCAAGTCAGCCAAGCCTCTCCCATGACATGGAAGAACATCATGTGGACCATCCTGCTGGGACCCCTCTGCCGATACATTGGCATTATCGGCCCGTAAGTATAAAAAACACTAGAAATAATAATAGCAGCATAATAGTAATATAGGGACAATATATCAGTATTAGACTAACAAGAGTAATTAGATTAGTGATAATAAAAGTCATAAAATAGTAATAAAATAGCAATAGTAATAGTAGTAGGTGGAATAGCAGTGTGATCCAGGGTTCTAGGACTGATCGCCTTTTCTCGGGGTCAAGAAGGAATTTTTCCCCAGTGACACAAATTGGCTGAATGTGTCTTGGGGTTTTTGCCTTCTTCTGGATCAAAAGCTTTAGACATAGGGACCTTAGTAATATCATTATTAGTCACAAGAGTAATAAAAATGATAAAACTAATAAATCAAAAAGTAAATGATAAAAGGTACATTTTTAATAAATAATAAAAAGTGTAGTAATAATAATAACAGATTTGTGAGGCAGAGTCCCGTTAGTTAATAAGTTAGTGTTAGGTTAGTGTAGGTCCCATCTGAAGAGGTCGCCTTGTCGTTGGCAGATGGGCTCGCACAATTTGCTCAAAATGTGCGCTAAGAACCTCACTTTTATATCTATAGAAGATATGCAGTAATACCATTCAGGAGATGTACATGTATACAGCAGTTTTGTGAATAACACTTCTGCAGAATCACAGCAGCAGGTATACCGGCATAGGGAGGTCACATCTAGTGATAGTGCTACAGTGATATTACAACTGGGCCTTAAAGGGAATCCGTCAACAAGTTTTTGCTATGCAATCTGACAGCACCATGATGTAGGGACAGAAATTCTGATTCCAGCAATGTATCACTTAGTTTTCTAGGTGCAGCAGTTGGGATAGAATCACAGTTTTCTCTTCAGCAGATCTAGCAGAGCTCAGATGTTGAGCTGTGTATAACCCCGTCCACACCACTGATGGACTGCTTACTGTGTACACTGTATATTGACAGAAAGCTGCTAATCAGTGATGGGGACAGTGGTTGGACTAGGAGACACGAGACACCTAGTCCTGTAGTGATAATCTTCTGCTGAGAAAACACTGATTGTATTGAAGCAGCAAAACACATCCCATTAATTGACACGTCACCGGAATCAGACTCTCTTCTCCTACATCATGCTGCTCTCAGATTACATAACAAAACATGCTGACAGATTACCTTTAAGGATAAAACTGCTTATACTGATTACTTATATTGGTTCCCGAGAAACATCTAACATGTACAGTACATCGCAGTCAGGTTCCAGTACCTGCTCTATAGTGCACATTTTCATCAGGCTGGTGCTGTCAGGGCACCTACGAGATGTGCAGCAGTCGTACTGGTGTATTATACAACCCGCTTCTGCCCCAACTGCCGGCAGTGGAGCTAGCCCTGATCCTGGCAGCTTAAGCCCATTTACGTGCAAAAAGAAAAAAAAGAGAGAGCATGAACCGCACATCCCAAAATCATACGTTGATCCATTAGGGCGTTAGGACCCACTACGAGGTTTGCCGTGAAGGGGCAGTGGGCTTCATACAGTCTGATCAGAATGTTAAACTGAAAACCTCATGTTCAGTATTTAAATTTTTGCCTAGCGGCTTTAGATCAACGTATGATTTTGAGATGTGCGGTTCATGCTCTTTTTTTTCTTTTTGCATTAAGCCCATTTACACCACAGTCAGTAGCAACCACAGCACCTAGGTGGTGTAGAGAGAAGGAGAGGGAGGCGCAATCACAGTGCTGTGGATTTTCTATGGCAGTCGGGGTCCTAATTAAGGTTTATTTTGACACCAGTCAGAGTCATGCGGGGGCGAAGTCATCCTGATGAAGTGTCTGCTACTCACATGCCCTAATACAGCCTCCAATAGTAACATTTGCCTTGTACCCAGTGCTTCCTCCCTCCTTCACTACTAGCATGCTCCATTCCTTACAGGGGATGTCCAATGAAAACAAGTTATCACCTATCCACAGGCGAGGTGGTGCCGTAACTTACTGCTTGGTGGGTTCCGACCGCTGGAACCTGCACCATCCTCAGATTGAGGAACCTGTGTCCTGTTAGAAAGGAGCTGAAAGTCAGGAACCATCTGAAGCTCCATTCATTCTCTATGGGGCTGCCAGAAAAAAGCCGAGCTCAGCACTTGGATACCACATAGGGAATGAGTGGAGCAGGATCATTGAGTAATAAAATGTACTTAGCTTCTCATCATTGCGTCTGTGTATGAGGCTTAACCCTTTTCTCTCCTGACGTAAGCTTTGTAACAAAACACTCCGGGATCGCCTTTGCTGGGGTCAAAGGTCACGTGGTTTGTGCATTAAACTCTGAGGCGACAGCAGTTTTCCAGGTAGACTGACCTCAGGTCAGGTTTATTAAAGTGAAAGCAAATACAGAAAACAAATCATAAAAATAAATCCTTGCCTGTCCGGCACTTACTAAACAAACACGTTCCTATCTAACAACTGGGGGGGCTACTCCCACCCAGCAAACATAACACAGGTCATGAGCACAGCTCTTACTCACATGTGTCTCACACAGACAGACATTCTGTGTGCCCCAGGCTGACACCTGAAACCTCCAGCTGGTCAGCCTTTATTCCTGCACTTATTAACCCCTCGGTATCCTGAAGATACTGAGCGGCCTAATTCACATAGGACAAATACCTGGGTGAGATATACCTGCCCCCGACTACCAGACCGACATGACTCTTACATATCCTCCCCCCCTGCTCAGACCACTCAGGTCGAGCAAGAATACTCTCGAAACAGTGTACTCGGGACAGGGCATCAGCGTTCCCCATCTGCACCCCGGGGCGGTGCTCCACCGTGAACAAGTAAGCCTGCAGAGCAAGGAACCACCGGGTTACCCGACTATTACGGTCCTTGTGAAGATGCATCCACTTGAGAGGGGCATGGTCCGTGACCAGCCTAAACTTCCTACCTGCCAGGTAATATTTGAGGGAGTCGAGAGCCCATTTGATGGCTAGGCACTCTTTTTCAATCACGGCATACCTCTGCTCATGTACATTCAGTTTCCAACTGAGGTAGAGGACCGGGTGTTCGACTCCATCCCTTACCTGGGAAAGTACAGCTCCGATACCAGTATCAGAAGCATCCGTTTGCACCACAAACTCGCTGCTGAAATCAGGAGTCACTAGTACGGGCTGAGAGCACAAAGCCCGTTTCAGACTGTGGAAGGCCTCTTCAGCCGCTGAGGTCCATTTTACCATGACGGAATCCCTCCCTTTGGTAAGATCCGTCATGGGGGTAGCCATGGCCGCAAAGTTGGGTATGAAACGGCGATAATAGCCGGCAATGCCCAGGAAAGCTTGAACTTGTTTCTTGTTCACTGGTTGCGGCCAGCCCTGAATTGCCTGTATTTTGTCGATCTGGGGTTTAACCACTCCTCTGCCAATCACGTAGCCCAAGTATCGGGCTTCTTCAAGGCCGATGTGACATTTCTTAGGATTCGCCGTTAAGCCTGCGTCTCTCAGGTCATCAATCACCGCCTGTACCTTCCGGAGGTGAGCTTCCCAGTCCACGCTGTAAATTATGATGTCGTCTAGGTAGGCAGAGGCGTACTGCCTGTGGGGCCTCAAGACTCGATCAATCAATCTCTGGAACGTTGCTGGGGCTCCGTGAAGTCCAAACGGCATGTAGATATACTGGAACAGTCCTTCCGGTGTAGCAAATGCCGTCTTCTCTCTGGCCGCCTCGGCCAGAGGGATCTGCCAGTACCCCTTTGTTAGATCCAGGGTCGTAATATATCGGGCTTTACCCAGCCGATCGATCAACTCATCGACCCGGGGCATAGGGTAGGCATCAAATTTAGAAACCGCATTCAGTTTCCGAAAGTCATTGCAAAACCGTATAGAGCCATCCGGCTTAGGTATCAACACGATTGGACTGGACCAGGCGCTGTGCGACTCTTCAATGACTCCTAAGTCCAACATGGCCTTCACCTCCCGGGAGACGGCTTCACGG
Organism: Ranitomeya variabilis; assembly: GCF_051348905.1. NCBI lineage: Eukaryota > Metazoa > Chordata > Amphibia > Anura > Dendrobatidae > Ranitomeya > Ranitomeya variabilis. The sequence goes on along the minus strand of NC_135235.1, from coordinate 113,399,415 downwards.
CGTGCTTCCGGAATCCGGTACGGCTTCACATGAACTGTGACACCAGGCTCTGTGACAATCTCATGTTTCACTAGCCTAGTCTGGCCAGGTTTTTCCGAGAAAAACTGTTGGTTCTGTAACAAAAACTGCTTAACCTCAGATTTTTGTCGTTCAGAGAGAGTCTCGGCAATCTGCACCTCCGGTATGGTAGGTGAGCAAACTGGACGGGGCAGATCCGCTGTTAGGGCAGCGCGGTCTTTCCAGGGTTTTATCAGATTCACATGATAAATCTGCTCTGGTTTTCTCTTACCAGGCTGGTGCACTTTATAGTTCACTTCTCCAACTCGTTCCATGACCTCAAAGGGGCCCTGCCATTTTGCCAGAAATTTACTATCCACCGTAGGGATTAGGACCAACACCCTATCCCCGGGTGCAAACGTACGGACCTTGGCGCCTCTATCATAACTTTGCCTCTGGGCTCCCTGGGCCTGTAACATATGTTCCCTAACAAGGGGCATGACAGCAGCAATCTGGTCCTGCATTTGCGTTACATGGTCTATCACCGTTTTAAAGGGAGTGACTTGACCTTCCCAGGTTTCTTTTGCGACGTCCAACAGTCCACGGGGACGACGGGCATATAATAGCTCGAAAGGCGAGAATCCTGTGGAAGACTGGGGAAATTCCCTAATGGCAAACAGCAAATAGGGTAACAAGTAATCCCAGTTCTTCCCATCTTTGTCTATCGCCTTCCGGAGCATCTGTTTTAAGGTTTTATTGAACCGCTCAACCAGGCCATCTGTTTGAGGGTGATAGACAGACGTACGCAACTGGTCTATTTGTAAGAGCCTGCAGAGCTCCTTCATCACCCTTGACATAAAGGGAGTCCCCTGGTCGGTGAGTATCTGTTTTGGAATTCCCACCCGACTAAACACTTGTACCAACTCTTTGGCGATCGTTTTGGTAGCAGTGTTACGCAAAGGGATGGCTTCGGGATAACGAGTGGCATAGTCCATGATGACGAGGATATGTTGATGCCCACGTGCGGACCGGGGAAGGGGCCCAACCAAATCCATCCCAATTCTCTCAAACGGGACCCCAATAATAGGGAGGGGTACCAAAGGGCTACAGAACCGAGGTTTAGGTGCCGAGATTTGGCACTCTGGACAGGACTCACAATAGTTACGCACATCATTGTGTATTCCGGGCCACACAAAACAATGCAATATCCTTTCTGTGTTTTTTTGTACCCCCAGATGTCCCCCCATTATATGTCCGTGGGCCAGGTCCAGTACCTTCCGCCGATAAGGTTTGGGTACCACTAACTGTTGCACAGTGTCTTCCCCTTTTTTCTCTACCTGGTAGAGTAAATCATTCTCAAGAACCATGTACGGGTAGGCTAGCCTAGTGTCAGGTTCTACGGGTACGCCATCTATCACTTTTACATTTTTCCTAGCCTGAGTCAGGGTAGGATCTTTCATTTGTTCGCTGTGGAAGTCATCCAACTGAACTCCCAAATCGGGTAGGCAGGGTGCTGGATGGCTGTCTGCCTCCGCCTCTCGCTGAGTTTCCTCAGTTTCCTCAGTTTCCCCCGCCATAACTGAGAAGGGGAACTGAAGGTTAGATTCAATAACCTCCCCAGCAACACCTTCCTGTGGGGTCTCGTCTAGGAACTCGGGACCTCCAGATGGCATGGGGGAAGATTCACGGTTACAGCTACCGTGAAGGAGCAACTGATTCTCCCACAACTGCCAGAAATGAGGAAAATCCCTGCGCAGGATTACATCATGTAACAATGCGGGAACGAGTCCCACTTTGTGTTGCACAGACCCATAGGGAGTTGAGATACATATGACCGCTGTAGGATATGAGCAGGTGTCACCATGCACACACGTTACAGAAAATTTATCAGACGGACTAGTTGGACGTGCTATCAGACTGGCTTTCACTAGTCACCACACTTCCAGAGTCTAGCAATGCCACAACATTTTTCCCATCTACAGACAATTCACGCAGGTGTTTCGCTGTATCATTTTGACCCGCATTCACACTTACTAGCTGTGTAACCAAAGACATGCGTTTTTTAGAGTCCGTAACGTCGCACTGCATGGGTTCAGTGGTAACAGGACAGTTCGCAGTTAGCCTCAGGCATGTCACCAAGCGCTGCGCCACCTGTTGGAGAAGCTGGCGGTCTGCAGTCGTCACGTCCACCAACTCCTTCAGCTGTGCGGCCATCAAGCGGTTAGCTTCCTGGTGTACGGCAGCGGACTGTACTAGGGCTTTCACCACGTCTTCCATACTGTCGCCTGTGCCACGGAGTGCCCGCGTTCTCCACCACAATGTAACAAAACACTCCGGGATCGCCTTTGCTGGGGTCAAAGGTCACGTGGTTTGTGCATTAAACTCTGAGGCGACAGCAGGTTTCCAGGTAGACTGACCTCAGGTCAGGTTTATTAAAGTGAAAGCAAATACAGAAAACAAATCATAAAAATAAATCCTTTCCTGTCCGGCACTTACTAAACAAACACGTTCCTATCTAACAACTGGGGGGGCTACTCCCACCCAGCAAACATAACACAGGTCATGAGCACAGCTCTTACTCACATGTGTCTCACACAGACAGATATTCTGTGTGCCCCAGGCTGACACCTGAAACCTCCAGCTGGTCAGCCTTTATTCCTGCACTTATTAACCCCTCGGTATCCTGAAGATACTGAGCGGCCTAATTCACATAGGACAAATACCTGGGCGAGATATACCTGCCCCCGACTACCAGACCGACATGACTCTTACAGCTTGTATGTTGGTCCCAGTCTTGTTTTTCCTGTAGAGAGGAGGAAGCCCCTTTGCCTTCTCTGCTCTCAGTCCTCTGCGGCTTTTCACCATCACTCAGTGTCCACCATTAAATGTAATAAAGATAATAATTGACCCGTTGCCTGATTTTCATCCCTCCCGGTCTGAGCAACGTACAAGATAATAAAAATATGAGGTGAATATTGAATCCAAAAAACAAAAATCAGCTCCTTTGCTTCAGACAACACATGTGATGCTTTTGAAATTAAAGAAGATATATATATATATATATATATATACATACATACATACATACATATATATATATATATATATATAACCACAAAAACCTCTCTGACATATTTAACTCTCCCTTGATAAAGTGGTCGATTAGTGACGCGAAACGCGCGTCGGGGGGCTTCTTTCTTGTTTCACAACCGTCCTAGGACCCTCCAACCTTCGTCAGTGGTAAGTGTCTGCCAATTTTTTTGATCAATTCTCTATTGCGATACTAGACAGGGTTCTCACTCTGGCAGTACACTTATCCCCCTGCGCCTTAGTACTACGCACATGCACTTCATATATGTATTGATAGGCGTCAGGGGATTAGGGTTGTGAGAGGGCTTAGGCTACCCCAGTGTGTTTATCTTTGCACATGTACCACTTTATTGTCAATTGTGTACAATGTTTAGTCTATGTTACGTAAATTTCTAATAAATTTGAACCTTTTTCTACTCCATTTATACCTAGTATAACTCTTATTTCTCCAGTTATAGCATATATATATAGCATCCAAGGAGTCCGGTTGCCACAGTGGCATTGCCTCCCTCACAGGGGGGTGATGACATGCCTGGAAGCAAGGAGGGTTTCCCTGACTAGATAACACTCACATCCGACACCTTTCCTGACACCAGACCAGAAGGGGGAGCTCTAAATCCGTATTCAGGGGAGCTTCTCTATGGCCATGTTCACACTTTGCGGTTTTTACCGCGGAACCGCGGCGATTTTGATGCTGCGGGTCCACAGCAGTTTCCATAGCGTTTACATTTACATGTAAACCCTATGGAAACCGCAAACCGCTGTGCACATGCTGCGGGAAAAAACGCGCAGAAACGCAGCGGTTTAAAACCCGCAGCATGTCACTTCTTTCTGCAGAATCACTGCGATTCTGCACCCATAGGAATGCATTGAACCGCTTACTTCCCGCATGGGGCTGTGCCCACGTTGCGGGAAGTAAGCGGCTAATGTGCGGGTGGTACCCGGGGTGGAGGAGAGGAGACTCTCCTCCAGGCCCTGGGAACCATATTTGGGGTAAAAAAAAGAATAAAAATAAAAAATCATGTTATATTCACCTCTCAGCGCTGCACGCGGCTGGCTGGTCAGAGTTGCTGTGCGAACAGGACCTGCGGTGACGTCGCGGTCACATGACCGTGATGACGCCGCGGTCACATAACCGTGACGTCACGAAGGTCCTTCTCGGCACAGCATCTTTGGAACCGGAGCGCCGCGTGCAGCGCCGAGGAGATCCGGACATCGGAGGGTGAGTATAACCAATTTTTATTATTTTTAACATTACTATTGATGCTGCATATTGCTGCATATGCAGCATCAATAGTATAGGAGTAATCCCGCAGCGGAAATCGCAAAACAAACCGCGATAAATCTGCAGGGATAACCGCAGCGGTTTTGCCCTGCAGATTTATCAATTCCGCTGTGGGAGAACCCGCAGAGGGACGCCGCAAAGTGTGAACATGGCCTATAAGTTCTGACCTGGAGGAGGGGTGAGTCAGTCAGTGTCTGGAACAGAGGAGAGAGGAGAGCAGTAAAAGAGAACTTGGGGAGTGGAGCTGCAACCAAGCTCACCCCAGTACTGAGTGCCAGAAACCGGACACCAGAGTCTGTGGTTGCATGGGTACTAAAGTCCCGGCAGCTAAATCCGGAGGGCAGGAGACTGCAGGTCTCCTGACCCCATCTAACACCCAGAGGCACAGTAGCATATCAGAGCCCGGAACCGCCATAAAGGAGCGACACCTGCAATTGGCTCAAGTTGCCTGCCATACGGGCAAGTACTTCAGAACACTAAAGAACAGAGGACTGAGCATAGCTTTAGGCAGCAAGGACCTCAGAGGACAGCGCAGCAAGGAGGCCTCAAAACCCATCTGGCTTAGTGAATCCTAAGTTGTTTCCAGGCTCCCCGGACCTCCATTGTCATCTGTAACTAGAGCCCCGGCCTGCACTTCAAACCGTGAGTAAAAGTGTGGGAACTGCACCCTGCTGTGTCCTCTGAATTATTACTGCGTCACCTGCCCTGCATCACAGCATCCATCATCACATATAACACCATCACTGCCCTGGGGCTAAGCTCTACCTGTGGAGAGCTGTAACAACTCTGTGTAATAATTATAGGGGATAATTCAGGAGACTCTTTGCGTGGAACAAGACAACAGGACACAGTTTAAGTAAGGCTAGTTTCACACTAGCGTCGGGAACAACCCGTCGCTGTGCGTCGGGCCGACGTTCCCGACGCTAGGGTGGTCTCCGCCGCACAACGGGGGCAGCGGATGCATTTTTCCCACGCATCCGCTGCCCCATTGTGAGGTGCGGGGAAGTGCGGGGAGGTGGGGGCGGAGTTCCGGCCGCGCATGCGCGGTCGGAAAAAGTGGACCGTCGGGGGCAAAAAACCTTTTTTTTCTCCCGACGGTCCGCTACCACACGCCCAAGCGTCGCAAAACGGACGCCACGTTTGGCAATGCGTCGCAAATGCGTCGCAAATGCGTCGCTAATGTTAGTCTATGACGAAAAAACGTATCCAGCAAGAACTTTTGCTGGATGCGTATTTTCGGCAAAACGACGCATTTGCGACGTATTGCAGTTAACGCTAGTGTGAAACTAGCCTAATAAAGTTTATACAGGGTGGAGCGCGGTAATTTGCTGATTTGGGAATGAAATAAAAAAATGATGATGATTAGAAAAATTTATTTTATATTTTAATTATACTGAACAGTAATGGAATTTTTAAATTACATGGTTTTAAATAGTGTATCTGGCAAATGTCGACCTTCGCTATCCACACACTGCTGCATACGTTTTCTGAAGTTTTCATGAACTCTAACAAGCATGTCCACTGGTATTCTGCCAATTTCAGCTTCAATATTGTTCCTTAGGTCTTCCAAGGTGTTGGGACGGTTGATATACACCTTAGACTTCAGGTAACCCCAAAGGAAAAAATCGCATGGGGCTAAATCTGGTGAGCGTGCTGGCCAGTTCACATCTCCCCTCAAAGAGATAAGCCGTCCAGGAAACATTTGCCTCAAACAATTCATGGTAACCCTCGCTGTGTGTGCAGTGGCACCATCCTGTTGGAACCATGTGTCCTCTAGTTCCATTGCCTCAAGAGCCGGCTGAAAATAATCCTGTATCATAGACAAGTACCGTTCGGAGTTCACAGTTATGGCACGACCGTTATCCTGAAAAAAAAAGACCAATGATGCCTACTCGTGATATGGCGCACCACACAGTGACGCGGTCCGAATGCAGAGGTCTCTCGTGAACTTCTCTGGGGTTTGTTTCACTCCAGTAACGCATATTTTGTTTGTTTACACACCCACTGAGGTGAAAATGTGCCTCATCAGAAAAAAACACAATTGCGTCACGGGGTATCGTTGCTAACATGTCTTCACAAGAGGTCCGCCGTGTCAAATAGTCCCGTGCTGACAATTGTTGGACCACGCACATTTTATACGGGTGAAAATTCAGTTCATCATGAAGAATCCGGTGGAGAGAACGTCTTGAAATGCCAAGAGCAAATGATTGCTTCCGAGCAGAGCGTTTCGGAGATTGCAGTACTGCTGCTCTAACTCTCTCGATGTTTTGTGGTGTTGTAATCCTTCTCTCAGGTCCCCTTCGTACACATGACACATTCCCTGCTGTTCTGAATGCATTCACCCAATTTACAATTGATTGCCGTCCAGGAACACGTCCGCGTGGAGGAACAGCGAATTGTAAACGAAAAGCACGCTGCACTGCAATGATCGAGTGGGCATTTGAAAAATACACTTCAACACAAAATGACCTCTCCTCACGTGTCCACTGCATGATGGCAACTGAAAGGCGGAGGAATACAAATCTCCCATCAGCCACTGTAAGCCACACCCACTCTCCCCTCTATTCGACCGACAGTGCCGCCACAGCATGCAGTGCAAAAAAGCAAATTACCGCGCTCCACCCTGTATTATCACACGGTGATTCAAGCAGGTGCAGAGAGAAACTCAAGTCCACAACACTTGGTGCAAATAATAAACGCAGCTTAGCAGTCAATAGGAAACTTCAGAGGTAGATGCAAACAAACAGAAAGTCTATGAAGCACTATTATACTTGAGTAAACTTGACACGAATAGATCCTTGACTTAGTCCAGACACAGATAGATATGCTATTAGGCAGTTCAAATCATATCTTAGCTCAACCAGGGAGGCCTGGTTAATAGTCTCAGGTTTTGCAGAGCAGAAACAGCTTGCATGTCCAGCAAATGCAGATGGAAGTAACACGAGCAGCAGATGAAGGAGGATTACTGTAACTGAACACTGGTGTATGCAGCAGGAACTCAGAGCAGAGTGGCAGGATCTCCAACACAGGTTCACAGGAGCAGGTGCAGGTGCAAGGCCAGGGAGTAATCAGGAGCTGGATGCAAAGCAGAATAATCTAGCAAAGACTGAAGGCTGGGGTGGAGTTTTATAGCAGGAAGACAAGTGCACATGAGACCAAAGACGCCATGTTGGAAAAGGGCAGTAATGCACAAAAGGTAAAAAATGTTCAGAGTCCTGACATTACTCCCTCCTTAGAAGCGGCCTCAGGACGATCCTGGACCTGGTTTCTCAGGGAATCTCTGATGAAAACGAGAAATCTTCTGGGCATTGAGGTTTTCCACAGGTTCCCAAGAGTCTTCCTCAGGGGGATATCCCTGCCATCTTCCTGCGAATCCTGGAATCAATAATTTCCTCCACCACGAATTGTTCTTGCCCATCAATCACCACAGGCTGCGGAGGTGGCACAACACGTCCCTGGAAGGTATTAGGAGATACAGGCTTTAGTAAAGATACATGAAAAACTGGGTGTACCTTCATTGTCCTAGGTAGCTTCAGCCGGCAGGCCACAGAGCTCACAATACCGTTGATCTTGAAAGGGCCAATGAATTTCTGTCCAAGTTTTTGTGAAGGAACATTTAACTTCAGATTCTTAGTTGCTAACCACACGGAATCTCCTACCTTGAACAAGGGTGCAGGTTTACGGAATCTATCAGCCGATCTCTTATAACGTTCTTGAGCCATGGTCAGGGATTTCTTCAGAACCTCCAGATTTTGTCTCATCGCAGTCAGCCTTTCCTCCACTGCTGGAACCAGAGAATTAATTGGAGACCTAGGTAAAATACACGGATGATAACCCAGATTGGCAAAGAAAAGTGTAAATTTAGTGGAGGCGCTCTGAGAATTATTATATGAAAATTCGGCTAACGGCAACAACTCCAACCAATCATCCTGGAGATGGCTGACATAGCATCTTAGATATTGTTCCAGCGTCTGGTTGGTACGCTCAGTCTGACCATTTGTCTGGGGATGGTAAGCAGAAGATCTGTCAGGGGTGGGATCCTGACAGAGGCCTAGAAAAGGACAGATCGTTACGGAGCTGTGCCTGAGCCTTATAGCAGCAGACTCCTAAGAAAGGACACGAAGCGAAGCATATTGTGGAGAAGTGAGAAACAGGATCACAGCACAAAGGAGATAGAACCAGAAGGAGTCGTGCCATAAGATCAGCAACATCCTTCTGAGGCGCGCAGCCGGTGGCCGGAACGCCGAGAAAGTAAGAGACTCCACGCATTACTTTAAACTACGGCCGGGCAGTTAATTATAGGTTGGCTGCCTCACCTAAATCACCTAATGAAGATAACGGAGGCAAAGGTGGGAGAAGGGCGTCTCTAGGGTCCCTATAAAATAGCTCCAGGCATACCCCGTCATACGGGTGCGTCCCTTCCATATCATCTGGGGGACGGAGAGAGAAAGAACAGAAACAGACACAACAGTTGTGAGGACTATCCCGTGGTGCTCAGCAGGGAGGTACTACAACACACAGGCGCTGGAAGGTAGGCACCGATTTCCACCTGCAAAGGGAACTCTGGATGTGCCTTCGGACCGGCCGTTCTCAGCCAGCCCTGTTAGCAGTGCTCTGGATTGCGGATCCTGAAGCCTTCAGTAAAGAGGTAAAGAGACTGCAACCCTGTGTCCTCGTTATACATCGCGACTTGCACCACGCACCACCATCACATCTTTCATTGGACACCCCTTAGCAGGGTCACGGACCGAGCCTAGCCACCGTGACAACCCCAAGACAGAGACTGAGAGGCCCGGTACTGAGTACCCCGCGGCCCTGCATCTGGGGGCGCTCCATAACGGGCACATACCTCGCAAGAGAGAACATAGTCCTTGGTATCCTTCAGGCAAGTTGGCCACCAGAAGAATCGGCTCAGGAACTCTTGTGTCTTCTGTACCCCCCTGTGACCAGCCAACTTGGAGTCATGTACCAACTTGAGGATCTGCAGACGGATGACCTCCGGGATGTAGATACGTTGATCTCTGAACCACATGCCACCCTTAAAGACAAGATTAATATCCACAGGTGGGTTGGCCAGAAATACATCACCTTCATAGGCCTCCCTGCACTCCTTCCACAAGTCCTGATCGTGGATAACTCTGATGAAATTGGCATCAGATAGAATGGTCTTGGATGGGGCTCCAGGTACGGAATCCGCAGCATGGATTCGGGATAAAGCATCAGCCTTCCCATTACGAGAACCTGGATGGTACGAGATAACAAAGTTAAATTGATTTAAGAATAAGTTCCAACGAGCCTGACGAGGAGAAAGACATCTAGCGGATCTAAGGAACTCTAGATTGCGATGGTCAGTTAGCGCTATGATCTGTTGTGCAGCTCCTTGCAGATGATGCCTCCATTCTTTGAAAGCCGCAATAATAGCCAGCAATTCCTTGTCTCCCATGTCGTAATTCTTCTTTGCTGAGGTTAGTCTACGGGAAAAGAAAGCACAAGGATGTAGCAGACCCTTCTCTTCAGTTCTTTGGCAGAGAATAGCCCCCAAAGCATTATCAGAAGCGTCCACCTCCACAATGAAAGGATGTGTTGGATCTGGGTGTATCAACAGCGGTGCTGATGTGAAACACATCTTCAGCCGATTAACTGTACTTTGGATATTATGGTCATGTGTGCCGACTTATGAGGGCCGTATCTTCCTACTGTGGATAGGGGAAACTTAGTATGTATTAGCATTACCCTTACATACAGTATCTGCAGTAGAGGATAACAATAATAGATGGGGATTTGCTTTGAGTACACAAATCGGACCTTTTTATAGAGTCATGGAAATATGATGATATTATTTGTTGCAGTGTGAACCGATCATTCTCCTGGATAAATAGTTTTTCTGATATTGCTTGGCCTTGTTGTTTTTATATATTAATGACAAATAAAGATTTATATATAATGCACTTTTATATGATTCTCTTCCTGCGGCTAAATTGATCTAAGTCCGCCTTTGGATTACATAGAATCTAAATTTGCCGACACTGTGATCCGGGTACTGCCCCTAATCAGTGCAACGTGTGAGATCTGGATTGGCTGTGTGAGAGGCATCTGACCGGGATCCAAGGGGTATCGTTTCTCCTTGCAGAGAGTGACATCTCAAGCATGCCGATATGAGGAGACCATTGGAACCCGGTCAGACGCCTCTCACACTTTGCACTGACGAGGGGCAATACCCCAAAACACAGTGCCTGCAAATTGAGATTCTGGTTTTGGCTTTTATCCTAAATCATGTAACGAGTTTCGTTAAAGGGTCAACACTGACTTCTAGGATTGCTGATTCCTATAGGTGGCACTAGTGTTCTAGTCCTCTTCCTCTCTGAAGAGACAATTTGCATACTTCCCAGAGGAGCATTGCAGCATGAAAGTCTCATCTCGGCATGTTTGGCATGTGACTCTCCACAAGGAGAAACGATACCTCTTATCTCATATTCAATGTTTCCTTATACCTTAGTGCACACGTTGGATAATGCAGGAGCAGCACCTTGCTCTTACTTCCGTGTGTTAGGAGTTGCTGAAAAGTTTTTTTCCCTTTAAATGTAATATTGACTGATATTATACTGAAGTGATTCCTAGTGAATAGACCATGTTGGCAATGTGGCCCATTATTCCATTCAGAGGTTGTCCACCTGTCACCTCCAGCGACTCCGCTTAGTAAGCGTGTTGCAACTGTAAGAGTTGGTAAGAATCAGTGTGGGGCCGGTCACTTTCCTCTTGCAGCTGCATTTGATAAATCTGCCACATTTTTAGACCATCTTGTCCAGATTTACATCACCTAGTTAGTTATTGGCTTATTTGTGCCAGAATTGTGAGCTACACTTTTGGTGAAATTTCTGGAACAGAATGTTAGACCCCTCCCCTCTCATATAAGCCACACCCCTTTCAGATAAGCCACGCCTCTTGTCAGACAAGGCGCAGAAAGGGTTTAAAACACAGGAAGCAAATCATGAAATACAGATTTTGCTGCACATAACTACAGAATTCTGTCACATTTCGCTGATAAATCTCTCCCAGTGGCTTGTGATCAATATTTAGATTTGTAGTGAACATAAAACCACAAACTTAGGACCATTAATTACATTATAGACACAAGGAAGGAAGGGGAATATGGAAAGTCAGCTCACCACGTCCAGGTGCACCTTATAGGATGGAGGCAGTTCGCACGGGGCCATTCCAGTCTCGGACATGATCATCAGATGCAAGAAAGAAGAAAGTGATCTCCAGCGACAATATATCAAGGTGAAAAATGTCATATATAAAAACTAGCTTGTATTATTCCAAACATAAGACGGATGTGCTGGCCACCTTTAGAAAGCCATGTAAAATAGACCAACGCATTTCAGGTAGGAGCCTTATTCATGGTGTGTGGCTCCTAACTGGTGTGTGGCTCCATGATTAGGCTTCTACCTGAAACGCGTTGGTCTATTTCTAAAGGTGGTCAGCACATTTGTCTTATTATGTTAAAAGCTTAATATATAATTTTTAAAAACTACTTTTATATACAGCTCTGACAAAAATTAAGAGACCACTGCACAGTTTTATAAAAATCAGCTTCTCTACATGTCTGACAGCCATTCCATTCCAGTGTCAGTTGAATTCCAACCAGAGTACACCTCATTCTACTTAATGTGCTTCTGATTAGGTGATCACCTGAACCAAATCTTATTGAACGAAGGAAAGTATAAAACACACTGCTGTGGTGTGCACAATCCTCTTGCAATAGGACAAGCTGGATGGCATAAGGCTGTGTGCACAAGTTGCTGATTTTTCGCGTTTTTTTCGCCATAAAAACGCTATAAAACCGCAAAAAACAGCATACATTAAGCATCCCATCATTTAGAATGAATTCCGCAAATTTTGTGCACATGATGCTTTTCTTTCCGCGAAAAAAACGCATCGTGGTAAAAAACGCAGCATGTTCATTAATTTTGCGTTTTTTTTCTGGATTTCCCACTTTAAAATGCATTGGGAAATGTCCGGAAAAATATGCACCAAAAACGCGGTAAAAACGCGCAAAAAACGCATGCAGATTTTTTTCAGATTTCTTGCAGAAAATTTCAGTTTTTTCTCAGGAATTTTCTGCAATAAATCCTGAACGTGTGCACATAGCCTTACAAGTGCTAGTAATATCCCAAAAGTAATAGGAGTGAAAAAATGACTTTGAACCATGAAAAAGGAGTTGAAAAGAAAAGTCTTGAGTGAAGAAAAGAAGGGCTCAATCCTGGCTTTACTAGCAGATGGACACAGTGAGCTTCATGTTGCCTCTATCCTTAAAAATTCGGCAGTCCATTACAACAAGGTCAAGCAGAAGACATTGGGGACAACAAAGCTACAGACTGGCAGAGGGCGAAAATGACTCTCCCCTCACCGGGATGACCGTCATCTTATTTAAATGTCACTCAGCAACCGCAGGATGACATCAAGTGATCTGCAAAAGGAATGGCAAATGGCAGCTGGGGTGAAGTGCACGGCAAGAACAGTTTGTAAAAGGTTCCTGGAGGCAGGCCTCAAGTCATTTAAAGCTAGAAAAAAGTCTTTTATCAATGTGAAGCAAAGGAGAGCCATGTTGAAGGTTGCCAAAGACCATAAGGATTGGACCATAGAGGACTGGAGTAAGGTAATCTTCTCTGATGAGTGTAATTTTCAGCTTTGCCCAACACCTGGTCATCTAATGGTTAGATGGAGACCTGGAGAGGTGTACAAGCCACAGTGTCTTGCACCCACTGTGAAATTTGGTGGAGGATCGGTGATGATCTGGGGATGCTTCAGCAAGGCTGGAATTGGGCAGGTTAATCTTTGAGAAGGACGTATGAATTAAGCCATATACAAGGTTATCCTGTAAAAACAATTGATTCCTTCTGCTCAGGCAATTTTCCCCAACTCTGAGGACTGTTTTTTTTCCAGCAGGACAATGCGCCATGCCACACAGCTAGGTCAATAAAGGTGTGGATGAAGAACCACCACATCAAATCCCTGTCATGGGCAGCCCAATCTCCAAACCTGAACATCATTGAAAACCTCTGGAATGTAATCAAGAGGAAGATGGATAGTCACAAGCCATCAAACAAAGAAGAACTGCTTACATTTTCTTACCAGAAGTGGAATAAGGTCACCCAAAAGCAGTGTGAAAGACAGATGGAAAGCATGCCAAGACGCCTGAAAGCTGTGATTAAAACATTAGTATTGTTGTTTCTAAATGATTATTAACTTGTTTTTTTTTTGCATTATTTGAGGTCTGCAAGCAAGTATTTTTTTTGTTATTTTGACCATTTCTCATTTTCAAAAAATAAATACAAAATTTATTGCCTGGAACTTCGGAGACATGTTGTCAGTAGTTTATAGACTAAAAGAACATTACACATTTTACTCAAAAATATACAGTACCTATAAAGAGAAAAATCAGACAAATTGAAAATTTTGCAGTGGTCTCTTAATTTTTGTCAGAGCGGTACAACATTTTTCACCTTGATATTTTGTCGCTAGAGATCACTTTCTTCCTTTTTGCATTAATTACATCATCAGCCTTCATTATACACATTCAATTTTCAGCACAAGTTATTGTACCCCCAAATATCTCTGCAGATCCTCTAAATAAATTTATGTAAATTATGAAAATATATATTTGCGCCCCACATTATCTGAACAGAGCCACGTAATATCCAGTATTTGATGAACTTTATAGTAAAATGTACTATAGCATTATAATAGTGTCCTGTCCCTTTAAATCTTCAGATACTTCTGTCACCATGGTAACTGCAGTCATCAACAACCAGTAGGATTGCTCAGTTTGAATTTGAAAAATAAAGTCAGTTTGTTACATCTCATCCGAGTGTGAAGACAGACACCTGCAGTCAGTGCGAGATTCCAGGTATAACACGTGAGATAATGCACCGGACGGACCCCACATCCATCACACGCACTCACAGACCACAACTGACACTTTCTGATAAATCTGATCATTACCAAGTTATTATTTCCCCAACACATGATGTGGTGAGATATCAGTGGGTGAGGCTGGTACTCGTGACATCTCCCATCTGGATCGATCCAGAGACAAGATCCCGATATTTACCCTCCGCTCTGCTCCTCCATGGGGAATGTCCCCGGCACACACACATGATGGCCCACAGTGTAGTATTGCTAGTACTCTGCATGATATCCCGTCCTCCATATATACCACATACTAAAGGGGTGATCCCAATGGGACAAGTTATCACCTGTCTGCGGGATAAGATCAGAGTCCGACCACTGGGAACCGCACTAATCACCAGAACAGGGCACTGGTATCCCATTAGAAGGCAGCGGCAGTACCTCCCCCGACCACCGGGACTGCCAGAGAGCGACGAGTACAGCTCCTGCAGGTCCCAGAGAGGATGAATGGAGCAGCAGGGGAGCATGTGCACCTCCTCTACCTTCTAATGGGGATAAAAGTTCTGGTGATGGCTGGAATTCCCAGCAGACGGACCCCACTGATCTATAAGTCATCATCGATCCCATGTATAAGGCGACAACTTGTTCCAACTGAAAATACCCCTGTAATGAAGCTCACATATGTAACCGCCAATAGCCCATATATTTCCCAATGTTGCCCTTCCCTGCCCCTGAATTTATGATAAAATAAATATGAATCAATTACCAACACCCCTGCTGACTATTCCTGATGTCTTATAGGATTTGGATACATTTTGTCAGAGAAGATATCAGCGGTCACCATGTGGACCGGGTATTCTGCCAGCGCTGGATCAGGTAGCTTCCATCAGTCTGTGATAACTGACCGTTCTCTACACTGCTGTTGGATGGGCTTCTGGGGCTTTACTTTATAGGGGTTGTCTATCTTTGGGGGCATTTTTGTTTTTACTTAAATGCGTGTATTTTGTAGTAAAAATTACTTTTGCAGTGGAGTTTCATTAAACAATTTCCATTATTTGCTTCCTATTATCTCTGAGCTTTGCCATCTATTGCTGGCTGCAGAATTACCTAACTGAGAATCTATCAGTGAGCTCCTTCTGACAGTCGTAAATGCAAGTTTGTAGCTCTTTTACGCTTATTTCCTGAGTGTCGCTTAGTACATTTCAGCAGTGGCGCTCTATCACATCCTCTTTGTACGGTTAGGATTGATTCTAATATCTGGTTGTGTTTTCTCCAGTTTACGTCACACCTGAGGAGCAACTGAGAAGACTGGCGTATTGTATCAAGCTTCTCCCGTCACCCCTCTACAAGAAGGAGGTCAGTGAGAAAACTAAGTACAGGTAGTTATGTACTCGGATATTCCTAGTCATCCTTCTAACTTCATCTCTGCTCTTCCTAGCGCCTCATGCCAACCAACCCAGAAGCCCAGAGAAGGTTTGCTGTAAGGAAAGAAGAACAGCCCGCTCCACCCATAAGCATCCGAGCCAGGGAGGAAAGGACGAGGGAAGAAGATGTGACGCTGAGAGAAATGCTGGCCTATCTGGACGAGGAGGAGGACGAGAAACAAGAGAAGGAAGAAGATGAGATGGCGGCAAAGAAGATCAAACTGGACATTAGGCTCCCGAGAAGCAGCACACGAAGAAGCAGGACCAGGCCGGACAACTTCCACCACCAAGTCAGCCAAGCCTCTCCCCTGACATGGAAGAACATCATGTGGACCATCCTGCTGGGACCCCTCTGCCGATACATTGGCATTATCGGCCCGTAAGTATAAAAAACACTAGAAATAATAATAGCAGCATAATAGAAATATAGGGACAATATATCAGTATTAGACTAAGAAGAGTAATTAGATTAGTGATAATAAGAAAGTCATAAAATAGTAATAAAATAGCAATAGTAATAGTAGTAGGTGGGATAGCAGTGTGATCCAGGGTTCTAGGACTGATCGCCTTTTCTCGGGGTCAAGAAGGAATTTTTCCCCATGTGACACAAATTGGCTGAATGTGTCCTGGGGTTTTTGCCTTCTTCTGGATCAACAGTATAAGAATAAGGTACTATTAAGGATAATGGAAAAGTTAGAATATTACAATCATAAAATAGCAGTAGTATTAATAATAGTAAGAATATAAAATAGTTATATCTATAAAAAGACAAGAACCTAAAATTACAATAATTATAGTCATAGCTCAATCAGTACTGTAATGTGAAATAGTTATAGAAAAGTTAGAATAGTACTGTAATAAGATAGCAGGACATAAATAATACATAAAATCTATAAAAAGAACAAACCCCTATACATTATAATAATACCTATAGTAGTAGTAGAATTAGCACTCTAATATTAGTGAGATACCTAGTAATAACATAATTAGGTTTGATCCAGGGTTCTAGGACTGATCGCCTTTTCCTGGGGTCGAGAAGGAATTTTTCCCCAGTGACACAAATTGGCTGAATGTGTCTTGGGGTTTTTGCCTTCTTCTGGATCAAAAGCTTTAGACAGAGGGACCTTAGTAATATCATTATTAGAGTCACATGAGTAATAAAGATGATAAAACTAATAAATCAAAAAGTAAATGATAAAAGGTACATTTTTAATAAATCATAAAAAGTGTAGTAATAATAATAACAGATTTGTGAGGCAGAGTCCCGTTAGTTAACCCCTTCGTGACATGCGCCGTACTAGTACGGCGCTGCCGGCACTGCATTAGTGCCAGCCGCAGTACTAGTACGGCGCCCCGATCACCGCGGTCTCACGCTGAGCGCCGCGGTGATCGGGTGCGGGTGTCAGCTGTATATGACAGCTGACACCCCGCAGCAATGCCCACGATCGGCGCTGTCGCCGATCGCGGGCATTTAACCCCTCTGATGCCGCTGTCAATAGTGACAGCGGCATAGAGGGGGATCGCGCAGGGACGGGGGCTCCCTGCGCTCTCCCACCGGAGCAGCGCGATGAGATCGCGCTGCTCCGGTGACCTGGAAGGAGTCCCCGGATCCAAGATGGCCGCGGGACTCCTTCCGGGTCATAAGATGACCCTGCTTGCCGGCGTCTGCTGAGAATCCTCATAGCAGGCGCCGGCAAGCCTCTGTTACGTGCCTGTCACATCGGTGATCAGACCGAGTGCTATGCACACGGTCTGATCACCGATCTGTGATGTCCCCTCCTGGGACAAAGTAAAAAAGTAAAAAAAAAATTTTTCCAAATGTGTAAAAAAAAAAAAAAAAAAAATTCCTAAATAAAGAAAAAAAAAATAAATATATTCCCATAAATACATTTCTTTATCTAAATAAAAAAAACACCACACAATAAAAGTACACATATTTAGTATCGCCGCGTCCGTAACAACCCCACCTATAAAACTATATCACTAGTTAACCCCTTCAGTGAACACCGTAAAAAAAAAAAAAAAAAAAACGAGGCAAAAAACAACGCTTTATTCTCATACCGCCAAACAAAAAGTGGAATAACACGCGATCAAAAAGACGGATATAAATAACCATGGTACCGCTGAAAACGTCATCTTGTCCCGCAAAAAAAAAGCCGCCATACAGCATCATCAGCAGAAAAATAAAAAAGTTATAGCTCTCAGAATAAAGCGATGCAAAAACAATTATTTTTTTATATAAAATAGTTTTTATTGTGTAAAAGCGCCAAAACATAAAAAAATTGCATAAATGAGGTATCGCTGTAATCGTACTGACCCGAAGAATAAAACTGCTTTATCCTTTTTACCAAACGCGGAACGGTATAAACGCCCCCCCTAAAAGAATTTCAGGAATTGCTGGTTTTTGTTCATTCCGCCTCCCAAAAATCGGAATAAAAAGCGATCAAAAAATGTCATGTACCCGAAAATGGTACCATCAAAAACGTCAACTCGTCCCGCAAAAAACAAGATCTCACATGACTCTGTGGACCAAAATATGGAAAAATTATAGCTCTCAAAATGTGGTGATGCAAAAACTATTGTTTGCAATAAAAAGCGTCTTTTAGTGTGTGACGGCTGCCAACCATAAAAATCCGCCCAAAAAACGCTATATAAGTAAATCAAATCCCCCTTCATCACCCCCTTAGTTAGGAAAAATAATAAAATTTTAAAAAATATATTTATTTCCATTTTCCCGTTAGGCTACTTTCACACTAGCGTCGGTACGGGGCCGTCGCTCTGCGTCGGCCCGACATACCGACGCATACTGTGCAAGCGCCGCACAACGGGGGCAGCGGATGCTGTTTTTCCACGCATCCGCTGCCCCATTGTGAGGTGCGGGGAGGTAGGGGCGGAGTTCCAGCCGCGCATGCGCGGTCGGAAATGGTGGACCGTCGGCACAAAAAAAGTTACATGTAACGTTTGTTGCTGCCGGCTGTCCGCCACAACACGACGCAACCGTCGCACGACGCTTGCGACGTGTGTCAATACGTCGCTAATGTTAGTCTATGGGGAAAAAACGCATCCTGCAGATGACTTTGCAGGATGCGTTTTTTCGCCAAAACGACGCATTGCGACGTATGCAAAAAAACGCTAGTGTGAAAGTAGCGCTAGGGTTAGGACTAGGGTTAGGGTTGGGGTTAGGGTTTCAGTTAGAATTGGGGAGTTTTCACTGTTTAGGCACATCAGGGGCTCTCCAAACGCGACATGGCGTCCGATCTCAACGCGTTTGTTTGCGTTAAAAACGCATGCGTTTTTATAGAAAAAAAACAGAACACACTGAAAAGTCACCCACCACCATCAAGGTGATAAAGGGATCCAAACCCTAACCCTACCCCTAAACTCATCCCTAACCGTTTAATGAACATTTTCTGACAGTCATAGTGCCACGTATTTCAGTGCCACGTATTTCAGTGCCACGTATTTCAGTGCCACGATATTTCAGTGCCACGATATTTCAGTGCCACGTATTTAAGTGCCACGGTATTTCAGTGAAATACGTGGCACTGAAATATCGTGGCATTTACGTGAAATACGTGGTACTTAAATACGTGGCACTTAAATACGTGGCACTTAAATACGTGGCACTTAAATACGTGGCACTTAAATACGTGGCACTTAAATACGTGGCACTTATATACGTGGCACTTAAATATCGTGGCATGTACATGAAATACGTGGCACTTATATACGTGGCACTTATATACGTGGCACTTATATACGTGGCACTTATATACGTGGCACTTATATACGTGGCCACTGAAATATCGTGGCACTTATATACGTATATACGTATATACGTATATAAACGTATTTCAGTGCCACGTATTTCAGTGCCACGTATTTCAGGTTAGGGGTAGGGGTAGGGTTAGGGGTAGGGTTAGGGTTTTTTGGTTTTTTCTTGTTTTCTTGTGTTTTTCTATAAAAACGCATGCGTCTAAAAAAACGCATGCGTTTTACCGCGATTACATGCGTTTTTTCACACATGCGTTTTTAAAAAAAACGCAAGTGTGAAACCAGCCTTATCCTTGGAAAAATAAAAACATGGGGGCTAAAATATAATTTTCGTGGAAAAAAATATATTTTTTATTTTCGCGGCTCTGCGTTATAAACTGTAGTGAAGCACTTGGGGATTCAAAGTTCTCACAACACATCTAGATAAGTTCCGTGGGGGGTCTAGTTTCCAATATGGGGTCACTTGTGGGGGGTTTCTACTGTTTAGGTACATCAGGGGCTCTGCAAATGCAACATGACACCTGCAGACCAATCCATCTAAGTCTGCATTTCAAACGGCGCTCCTTCCCTTCCGAGCTCTGCCGTGCGCCCAAACAGTGGTTTATCCCCATATATGAAGTATCAGCGTACTCAGGACAAATTGGACAACAACTTTTGTTGTCCAATTTCTCCTGTTACCCTTGGGAAAATAAAAATGTGGGGGCTAAAATATAATTTTCGTGGAAAAAAAAAAATTTTTTATTTTCATGGCTCTGCGTGATAAACTGTAGTGAAACACTTGTTGGTTCAAAGTTCTCACAACACATCTAGATAAGTTCCGTGGGGGGTCTAGTTTCCAATATGGGGTCACTTGTGGGGGGTTTCTACTGTTTAGGTACATCAGGGGCTCTGCAAATGCAACATGACACCTGCAGACCAATCCATCTAAGTCTGCATTTCAAACGGCGCTCCTTCCCTTCCGAGCTCTGCCGTGCGCCCAAACAGTGGTTCCCCCCAATGTATGGGGTATCAGCGTACTCAGGACAAATTGGACAATAACTTTTGTGGTCCAATTTCTCCTGTTACCCTTGGGGGAAAAAAATTGCGGGCTAAAACATCATTTTGTGGAAAGAAAAAATGATTTTTTGATTTTCACAGCGCTACATTCTAAACTTTAGTGAAACAACTGGGGGTTAAAAGTGCTCACCACACATCTAAATAAGTTCCTTAGGGGGTCTTCTTTCCAAAATGGTGTCACTTGTGGGGGTTTCCACTGTTTAGGCACGTCAGGGGCTCTCCAAACACGACATGGGTTCCGATCTCAATTCCAGCCAATTTTGCATTGAAAAGTCAAATGGCGCTCCTTCCCTTCCGAGCTCTGCCATGCGCCCAAACAGTGGTTTATCCCCATATATGAAGTATCAGCGTACTCAGGACAAATTGCACAACAACTTTTGGCATCCAATTTATCCTGCTACCCTTGGGAAAATAAAAAATTTGGGGCAAAAAGATCATTTTTTGTGAAAATTAATATTAATTTTTTTTACGGCTCTACATTATAAACTTCTGTGAAGCACTTGGAGGTTCAAAGTGCTCACCACACATCTAGATAAGTTCCTTAGGGGGTCTTCTTTCCAAAATGGTGTCACTTGTGGGGGTTTCCACTGTTTAGGCACGTCAGGGGCTCTCCAAACACGACATGGGTTCCGATCTCAATTCCAGCCAATTTTGCATTGAAAAGTCAAATGGCGCTCCTTCCCTTCCGAGCTCTGCCATGCGCCCAAACAGTGGTTTATCCCCATATATGAAGTATCAGCGTACTCAGGACAAATTGCACAACAACTTTTGGCATCCAATTTATCCTGCTACCCTTGGGAAAATAAAAAATTTGGGGCAAAAAGATCATTTTTTGTGAAAATTAATATTAATTTTTTTTTACGGCTCTACATTATAAACTTCTGTGAAGCACTTGGAGGTTCAAAGTGCTCACCACACATCTAGATAAGTTCCTTAGGGGGTCTTCTTTCCAAAATGGTGTCACTTGTGGGGGTTTCCACTGTTTAGGCACGTCAGGGGCTCTCCAAACACGACATGGGTTCCGATCTCAATTCCAGCCAATTTTGCATTGAAAAGTCAAATGGCGCTCCTTCCCTTCCGAGCTCTGCCATGCGCCCAAACAGTGGTTTACCCCCACATATGGGGTATCAGCGTACTCAGGACAAATTGCACAACAACTTTTGGGGTCCAATTTATCCTGCTACCCTTGGGAAAATAAAAAATTTGGGGCAAAAAGATCATTTTTTGTGAAAATTAATATTAATTTTTTTTACGGCTCTACATTATAAACTTCTGTGAAGCACTTGGAGGTTCAAAGTGCTCACCACACATCTAGATTAGTTCCTTAGAGGGTCTACTTTCCAAAATGGTGTCACTTGTGGGGGTTTCCACTGTTTAGGCACGTCAGGGGCTCTCCAATCGCGACATGGGCTCCGATCTCAATTCCAGCAAATCTTGCATTGAAAAGTCAAATGGCGCTCCTTCCCTTCCGAGCTCTGCCATGTGCCCAATCAATGGTTTACCCCAACATGTGGGGTATCGGCGTACTCAGGACAAATTGTACAACGACTTTTTTGGTCCAATTTCTCTTGTTACCCTTGGTAAAATAAAACAAATTGGATCTGAAGTAAAAATTTTGTGAAAAAAAAGTTAAATGTTCAATTTTTTTTAAACATTCCAAAAATTCCTGTGAAGCACCTGAAGGGTTAATAAACTTTTTGAATGTGGTTTAGAGTACCTTGAGGGGTGCAGTTTTTAGAATGGTGTCACTTTTGGACATTTTCTGTCATATAGACCCCTCAAAGTCACTTCAAGTGTGAGGTGGTCCGTAAAAAAAATGGTTTTGCAAATTTTGTTGCAAAAATGAGAAATCGCTGGTCAACTTTTAACCCTTATAACTCCCTAACAAAAAAAAATTATGTTTCCAAAATTGTGCTGATGTAAAGCAGACATGTGGGAAATGTTGTTTATTAACTATATTATGTGATATAACTCTCTAATTTAAGGGCATAAAAACGAAAAATTTAAAAATTGCTAAATTTTCATAATTTTCGACAAATTTCTGTTTTTTTCACAAATAAATGCAAGTCATATCGAAGAAGTTTTACCACTATCATAAAGTACAATATGTCACGAGAAAACAATCTCAGAATCACCAGGATCCGTTGAAGCGTTTCAGAGTTATGACCTCATAAAGTGACAGTGGTCAGAATTGTAAAAATTGGCCGTGTCACTTAGGTGAAAACAGGCTTTGGGGTGAAGGGGTTAATAAGTTAGTGTTAGGTTAGTGTAGGTCCCATCTGAAGAGGTCGCCTTGTCGTTGGCAGATGGGCTCGCACAATTTGCTCAAAATGTGCGCTAAGAACCTCACTTTTATATCTATAGAAGATATGCAGTAATACCATTCAGGAGATGTACATGTATACAGCAGTTTTGTGAATAACACTTCTGCAGAATCACAGCAGCAGGTATACCGGCATAGGGAGGTCACATCTAGTGATAGTGCTACAGTGATATTACAACTGGGCCTTAAAGGGAATCCGTCAACAAGTTTTTGCTATGCAATCTGACAGCACCATGATGTAGGGACAGAAATTCTGATTCCAGCAATGTATCACTTAGTTTTCTAGGTGCAGCAGTTGGGATAGAATCACAGTTTTCTCTTCAGCAGATCTAGCAGAGCTCAGATGTTAAGCTGTGTATAACCCCGTCCACACCACTGATGGACTGCTTACTGTGTACACTGTATATTGACAGAAAGCTGCTAATCAGTGCTGGGGACAGTGGTTGGACTAGGAGACACGAGACACCTAGTCCTGTAGTGATAATCTTCTGCTGAGAAAACACTGATTGTATTGAAGCAGCAAAACACATCCCATTAATTGACACATCACCGGAATCAGACTCTCTTCTCCTACATCATGCTGCTCTCAGATTACATAACAAAACATGATGACAGATTACCTTTAAGGATAAAACTGCTTATACTGATTACTTATATTGGTTCCTGAGAAACATCTAACATGTACAGTACATCGCAGTCAGGTTCCAGTACCTGCTCTATAGTGCACATTTTCATCAGGCTGGTGCTGTCAGGGCACCTACGAGATGTGCAGCAGTCGTACTGGTGTATTATACAACCCGCTTCTGCCCCAACTGCCGGCAGTGGAGCTAGCCCTGATCCTGGCAGCTTAAGCCCATTTACACCACAGTCAGTAGCAACCACAGCACCTAGGTGGTGTAGAGAGAAGGAGAGGGAGGCGCAATCACAGTGCTGTGGATTTTCTATGGCAGTCGGGGTCCTAATTAAGGTTTATTTTGACACCAGTCAGAGTCATGTGGGGGCGAAGTCATCCTGATGAAGTGTCTGCTACAGTGGCGTAACAACAAAGTTATGGGCCCCGGTGCGAATTTTCAAATGGGGCCCCCCCCATGCCAAAATATTTTCCACCCAAATTCACATGTTTTCTATTCATTTTGCACACTATAGTTTTGTTGCAATATTTAATAAATATAGGCATATTTAAATACAGTATTTAACGCAAAAGATATTCAAATGCTGCACAAGAGTTATGGCCCCATAAGATGCTCCATATAGCCACTGCCCCTTATAGTCCTGCACAAGTGTTATGGCCCCATAAGATGCTCCACACAGCCACTTGCCCCTTATAGTGCTGCACAAGTGTTATGGGCTTATGGCCCCATAAGATGCTCCGCACAGTCACTGCCCCTTATAGTGCTGCACAAGAGTTATGGCCCCATAAGATGCTCCATACAGCCACTTGCCCCTTATGCTTTTGCTGCCATAAAAAAAATAAATCACATACTCACCTCTCTTCGCTCAGGACCCCCGGCACTTTCAATATTTACCTGGCTGCTCCTCGTGCGGCTCCGTCTTCGGCACTGACGTTCAGCAGAGGGCGCGCACTGACTACGTCACCGCGCCCTCTGACCTGAGCGTCACTGCCAGAGGACGCTGATGACAGCTGCGCAGCGCTGTATACTCACCTGCTCCTGGCGCTGCGTCCCTGCTTCTTCCACCGCTGCATCTTCTTCCTGTATTGAGCTGTCACAGTTACCGTTCATTACAGAAATGAATATGCAGCTCCACCTCTATGGGAGGTGGAGCCGCATATTCATTTCTGTAATGAGCGGGACCATGTGACCGCTCAGTGCAGGAAGAATCTGCAGTGCTGGAAGAAGCAGGGACGCAGCGCCAGGAGTAGGTAAGTATAATTAGAGAGCCCCCGCCACCCCTCCCCTGCTTCCCGCCACTACTCACATACAAATTATGTCTGCACACCTCCGGGCAGCTGCAAATAACAGGCCAAATAAAGATCGGCTTGAGGGACCCCTCAGCAGCAGGAGGAGGAGGACGCAGCAACAGCAAGTTGCAGCTTTTTAGGTTTAAAAAGTGCAAGCTGCGGCACTCGGCCACTCACCCAAGCAGCTGCGGCAGCTGCCTTAGGCCAGTCCTCTCCTTTCCTTTGTGGCTGAAGGTCTGAAGGACCTGTGGACATGCCTCTCCAGGTCACAAGGTTGGATCACGTGACCGCATTGAATCCATCTTCCCCCATGTAACTGGAGGACCTGCGGTGACGGCTCCCTGCTGCGGGTCACTCACAAATGGTGGGTCATCATGGGTCATTTCATTCTCCTTCACTACTGTCCATGGGGCCCCTAAGTAGTCTGGGCCCCGTCGCAGCTGCGACCGCGGTAGTTACGCCCCTGGTCTGCTACTCACATGCCCTAATACAGCCTCCAATAGTAACATTTGCCTTGTACCCAGTGCCTCCTCCCTCCTTCACTGCTACCATGCTCCATTCCTTACAGGGGATGTCCAATGAAAACAAGTTATCACCTATCCACAGGCGAGGTGATGCCGTAACTTACTGCTTGGTGGGTTCCGACCACTGGAACCTGCACCATCCTCAGATTGAGGAACCTGTGTCCTGTTAGAAAGGAGCTGAAAGTCAGGAACCATCTGAAGCTCCATTCATTCTCTATGGGGCTGCCAGAAAAAAGCCGAGCTCAGCACTTGGATACCACATAGGGAATGAGTGGAGCAGGATCATTGAGTAATAAAATGTACTTAGCTCCTCATCATTGCCTCTGTGTATGAGGCTTAACCCTTTTCTCTCCTTCTGACGTAAGCTTGTATGTTGGTCCCAGTCTTGTTTTTCCTGTAGAGGAGAGGAAGCCCCTTTGCCTTTTCTGCTCTCAGTCCTCTGCAGCTTTTCACCATCTCTCAGTGTCCACCATTAAATGTAATAAAGATAATAATTGACCCGTTGTCTGATTTTCATCCCTCCCGGTCTGAGCAACATACAAGATAATAAAAATGTGAGGTGAATATTGAATCCAAAAAACAAAAATCAGCTCCTTTGCTTCAGACAATACATGTGATGCTTTTGAAATGAAAGAATATATATATATATAGCATCCCAGGAGCAGGAGTCCGGTTGCCACGGTGGCATTGCCTCCCTCACAGGGGGGTGATGACATGCCTGGAAGCAAGGAGGGTTTCCCTGACTAGATAACACTCACATCCGACACCTTTCCAGACTCCAGACCAGAAGGGGGAGCTCTAAATTCGTATTCAGGGGAGCTTCTCTGTAAGTTCTGACCTGGAGGAGGGGTAAGTCAGTCAGTGTCTGGAACAGAGGAGAGAGGAGAGCAGTAAAAGAGAACTTGGGGAGTGGAGCTGCAACCAAGCTCACCCCAGTACTGAGTGCCAGAAACCAGACACCAGAGTCTGTGGTTGCACGGTACTAAAGTCCCGGCAGCTAAATCCGGAGGGCAGGAGACTGCAGGTCTCCTGACCCCATCTAACACCCAGAGGCACAGCAGCATATCAGAGCCCGGAACCGCCATAAAGGAGCGACACCTGCAATTGGCTCAAGTTGCCTGCCATACGAGCAAGTACTTCAGAACACTAAGGAACAGAGGACTGAGCATAGCTTTAGGCAGCAAGGACCTCAGAGGACAGCGCAGCAAGGAGGCCTCCAAACCCATCTGGCTTAGTGAATCCTAAGTTGTTTCCAGGCTCCCCGGACCTCCATTGTCATCTGTAACTAGAGCCCCGGCCTGCACTTCAAACCGTAAGTAAAAGTGTGGGAACTGCACCCTGCTGTGTCCTCTGAATTATTACTGCGTCACCTGCCCTGCATCACAACATCCATCCTCACATGTAACACCATCACTGCCCTGGGGCTAAGCTCTACCTGTGGAGAGCTGCAACAACTCTGCTGCATCACCATCAGCCCCTGCGGTCTCTTTAAGCAGTGTCGGCCATCCCTAGCCGAGTACCACAGGTGGTGTCACGAACAAATCCCCTATAAACTTTATTCCCCTTTCATTTAATTGACACTTTTATTGGACACCCAGGGCCATGGACCGGGTCACTGCTGCCATGACACATCCATTAAAGAACCGTTGACCCGGCCCGAGTACCCCACGGCTCTAGCAGGCTCTCTCTCTCTCTCTCTCTCTCTATATATATATATATACTAGCTGTACTACCCGGCTTCGCCCGGGTTAATGACTGCTGTTAGCAAAATAGAATGTGTTAACAAAAATTTATTCTGCACACAAAAACCACAAAACAAATAGATAGAAATGTAATTATTAAAAGGCAAAAACTAAGCAAATAGAAGCATTTCACAACATATATTAGCTTTGTTATACTGAGAATGTCTTTGTTGCCTATATTAACCAATCAGAGCTCAGGTTAATTAACTGTAGCAAAATAGAAGCTGAGCTGTGATTGGTTGCTATTGGCAGCCTGATAAATCCCCAGCCAACAGGAAGCCCTCCCCCCTGGCAGTATATATTAGCTCACACATACACATAATAGACAGGTCATGTGACTGACAGCTGCCGTATTTCCTATATGGTACATTTGTTGCTCTTGTAGTTTGCTTATTAATCAGATTTTTATTTTTGAAGGACAATACCAGACTTGTGTGTGTTTTAGGGCGAGTTTTATGTGTCAAGTTGTGTGTGTTGAGTTGCGTGTGGCGACATGCATGTAGCGACTTTTGTGAGATGAGTTTTGTGTGGCGACATGCGTGTAGCAACATTTTGTGTGTTGAGTTGCATGTGACAGGTTAGTGTAGCAAGTTGTGTGCAGCAAGATTTGTGCATGGCGAGTTTTGCGCGTGGCGAGTTTTATGTGTGGTGCATTTTGAGTATGTGCAAGTTTTGTGTGAGGCAACTTTTGCATGTGGTGCAACTTTTGTACATGTGGCAATTTTTCTGTGTGTGCAAGTTTTGCATGAGGTGAGTTTTCCATGAGGTGAGTTTTGCACGTGTGGCGAGTTTTGCGTGAGCCTAGTTTTGCATATGGCGAGTTTTGCATGTAGCGAGTTTTGAGTGGTGACTTTTGTGTTTCGACTTTTATGTGGCGAGGTTGGTGTGTGTGTGTGGTGAAATGTGTGCTGAGGGTGGTATATGTGTTCAAGCACGTGGTAGTGTGTGGCGCATTTTGTGTTTGTGTTCATATCCCCGTGTGTGGTGAGTATCCCATGTCGGGGCCCCACCTTAGCAACTGTACGGTATATACTCTTTGTCGCCATCGCTCTCATTCTTTAAGTCCTCATTGTTCACATCTGGCAGCTGTCAATTTTCCTCCAACACTTTTCCCTTCACTTTTTCCCCATTATGTAGATAGGAGCAAAATTGTTTGGTGAATTGGAACGCGCGGGGTTAAAATTTCACCTCACAACATAGCCTATGACGCTCTCGGGGTCCAGACGTGTGACTGTGCAAAATTTTGTGGCTGTAGCTGCGACGGTACAGATGCCAATCCCGGACATACACACATACATACATACACACATTCAGCTTTATATATTAGATATACCTGTATGTAATCTCCTGTATATAGTATATACCTGTGTGTCATCTCACCTATATATAGTATATATCTGTGTGTCATCTCCTGTATATAGTATATACCTGTATGTCATCTCCTCCTATACATAGCATATACCTGTGTCATCTCCTCCTGTATATACTATATACCTGTAGGTAATCTGCTCCTGTATATAGTATATACCTGTGTGTCATCTCCTCCTGTATATAGTATATACCTGTATGTCATCTCCTCCTGTATGTAGTATGTACCTGTATGTCATCTCCTCCTCTATATAGTATATACCTGTGTGTCATCTCTCCTGTATATAGTATATATCTGTGTGTCATCTCCTCCTGTATATAGTATATACCTGTGTGTCATCTCCCCTGTAAATAGTATATACCTGTGTGTCATCTCCTGTATATAGTATATAGCTGTATGCCATCTCCTCCTGTATTAGCCCTCGTTCACACGTTATTTGGTCAGTATTTTTACCTCAGTATTTGTAAGCTAAAATGGCAGCCTGATAAATCCCCAGCCAACAGTAAGCCCACCCCCTGGCAGTATATATTAGCTCACACATACACATAATAGACTGGTCATGTGACTGACAGCTGCCGGATTCCTATATGGTACATTTGTTGCTCTTGTAGTTTGTCTGCTTATTAATCAGATTTTTATTTTTGAAGGATACCAGACTTGTGTGTGTTTTAGGGCGAGTTTCGTGTGTCAAGTTGTGTGTGTTGAGTTGCGTGTGGCGACATGCATGTAGGGACTTTTGTGAGATGAGTTTTGTGTGGCGACATGCGTGTAGCAACTTTTTGTGTGTCGAGTTGCATGTGACAGGTTAGTGTAGCAAGTTGTGTGCAGCAAGTTTTGCGCATGGCGAGTTTTGCGCGTGGCGAGTTTTATGTGTGGTGCCTTTTGAGTATGTGCAAGTTTTGTGTGAGGCAACTTTTGCATGTGTTGCAACTTTTGTGCATGTGGCAATTTTTCTGCGTGTGGCAATTTTTCTGCGTGTGCAAGTTTTGCGTGTGGCGAGTTTTGCACGTGTGGCGAGTTTTGCATGTGGAGAGTTTTGCGCGTGGCGAGTTTTGAGCGGCGACTTTTGTGTTTCTACTTTTATGTGGCGAGGTTGGTGTATGTGTGGTGAAATGTGCACTGAGGGTGGTATATGTGTTCGAGCACGTGGTAGTGTGTGGCGCATTTTGTGTGTGTGTTCATATCCCCGTGGTGGTGTGATTATCCCATGTTGGGGCCCCACCTTAGCAACTGTACAGTATATACTCTTTGGTGCCATCGCTGTCATTCTTTAAGTCCCCCTTGTTCACATCTGGCAGCTGTTAATTTGCCTCCAACACTTTTCCTTTCATTTTTTCCCCATTATGTAGATAGGGGCAAAATTGTTTGGTGACTTGGAAAGCGCGGGGTTAAAATTTCACCTCACAATATAGCTTTGACGCTCTCAGGGTCCAGACGTGTGACTGTGCAAAATTTTGTGCCTGTAGCTGCGACGCCTCCAACACTTTTCCTTTCACTTTTTCCCCATTATGTAGATAGGGGCAAAATTGTTTGGTGAATTGGAAAGCGCGGGGTTAAAATTTCACCTCACAACATAGCCTATGACGCTCTCGGGGTCCAGACGTGTGACTGTGCAAAATTTTGTGGCTGTAGCTGCTACGGTTCAGATGCCAATCCCGGACATACATACATACATACATACATACACACACACACACATTCAGCTTTATATATTAGACTAGCTGTACTACCCGGCTTCGCCCGGGTTAATGACTGCTGTTAGCAAAATAGAATGTGTTAACAAAAATTTATTCTGCACACAAAAACCACAAAACAAATAGATAGAAATGTAATTATTAAAAGGCAAAAACTAAGCAAATAGAAGCATTTCACAACATATATTAGCTTTGTTATACTGAGAATGTCTTTGTTGCCTATATTAACCAATCAGAGCTCAGGTTAATTAACTGTAGCAAAATAGAAGCTGAGCTGTGATTGGTTGCTATTGGCAGCCTGATAAATCCCCAGCCAACAGGAAGCCCTCCCCCCTGGCAGTATATATTAGCTCACACATACACATAATAGACAGGTCATGTGACTGACAGCTGCCGTATTTCCTATATGGTACATTTGTTGCTCTTGTAGTTTGCTTATTAATCAGATTTTTATTTTTGAAGGACAATACCAGACTTGTGTGTGTTTTAGGGCGAGTTTTATGTGTCAAGTTGTGTGTGTTGAGTTGCGTGTGGCGACATGCATGTAGCGACTTTTGTGAGATGAGTTTTGTGTGGCGACATGCGTGTAGCAACATTTTGTGTGTTGAGTTGCATGTGACAGGTTAGTGTAGCAAGTTGTGTGCAGCAAGATTTGTGCATGGCGAGTTTTGCGCGTGGCGAGTTTTATGTGTGGTGCATTTTGAGTATGTGCAAGTTTTGTGTGAGGCAACTTTTGCATGTGGTGCAACTTTTGTACATGTGGCAATTTTTCTGTGTGTGCAAGTTTTGCATGAGGTGAGTTTTCCATGAGGTGAGTTTTGCACGTGTGGCGAGTTTTGCGTGAGCCTAGTTTTGCATATGGCGAGTTTTGCATGTAGCGAGTTTTGAGTGGTGACTTTTGTGTTTCGACTTTTATGTGGCGAGGTTGGTGTGTGTGTGTGGTGAAATGTGTGCTGAGGGTGGTATATGTGTTCAAGCACGTGGTAGTGTGTGGCGCATTTTGTGTTTGTGTTCATATCCCCGTGTGTGGTGAGTATCCCATGTCGGGGCCCCACCTTAGCAACTGTACGGTATATACTCTTTGTCGCCATCGCTCTCATTCTTTAAGTCCTCATTGTTCACATCTGGCAGCTGTCAATTTTCCTCCAACACTTTTCCCTTCACTTTTTCCCCATTATGTAGATAGGAGCAAAATTGTTTGGTGAATTGGAACGCGCGGGGTTAAAATTTCACCTCACAACATAGCCTATGACGCTCTCGGGGTCCAGACGTGTGACTGTGCAAAATTTTGTGGCTGTAGCTGCGACGGTACAGATGCCAATCCCGGACATACACACATACATACATACACACATTCAGCTTTATATATTAGATATACCTGTATGTAATCTCCTGTATATAGTATATACCTGTGTGTCATCTCACCTATATATAGTATATATCTGTGTGTCATCTCCTGTATATAGTATATACCTGTATGTCATCTCCTCCTGTACATAGCATATACCTGTGTCATCTCCTCCTGTATATACTATATACCTGTAGGTAATCTGCTCCTGTATATAGTATATACCTGTGTGTCATCTCCTCCTGTATATAGTATATACCTGTATGTCATCTCCTCCTGTATGTAGTATGTACCTGTATGTCATCTCCTCCTCTATATAGTATATACCTGTGTGTCATCTCTCCTGTATATAGTATATATCTGTGTGTCATCTCCTCCTGTATATAGTATATACCTGTGTGTCATCTCCCCTGTAAATAGTATATACCTGTGTGTCATCTCCTGTATATAGTATATAGCTGTATGCCATCTCCTCCTGTATTAGCCCTCGTTCACACGTTATTTGGTCAGTATTTTTACCTCAGTATTTGTAAGCTAAAATGGCAGCCTGATAAATCCCCAGCCAACAGTAAGCCCACCCCCTGGCAGTATATATTAGCTCACACATACACATAATAGACTGGTCATGTGACTGACAGCTGCCGGATTCCTATATGGTACATTTGTTGCTCTTGTAGTTTGTCTGCTTATTAATCAGATTTTTATTTTTGAAGGATACCAGACTTGTGTGTGTTTTAGGGCGAGTTTCGTGTGTCAAGTTGTGTGTGTTGAGTTGCGTGTGGCGACATGCATGTAGGGACTTTTGTGAGATGAGTTTTGTGTGGCGACATGCGTGTAGCAACTTTTTGTGTGTCGAGTTGCATGTGACAGGTTAGTGTAGCAAGTTGTGTGCAGCAAGTTTTGCGCATGGCGAGTTTTGCGCGTGGCGAGTTTTATGTGTGGTGCCTTTTGAGTATGTGCAAGTTTTGTGTGAGGCAACTTTTGCATGTGTTGCAACTTTTGTGCATGTGGCAATTTTTCTGCGTGTGGCAATTTTTCTGCGTGTGCAAGTTTTGCGTGTGGCGAGTTTTGCACGTGTGGCGAGTTTTGCATGTGGAGAGTTTTGCGCGTGGCGAGTTTTGAGCGGCGACTTTTGTGTTTCTACTTTTATGTGGCGAGGTTGGT
Organism: Ranitomeya variabilis; assembly: GCF_051348905.1. Lineage (NCBI taxonomy): Eukaryota > Metazoa > Chordata > Amphibia > Anura > Dendrobatidae > Ranitomeya > Ranitomeya variabilis. The sequence continues at coordinate 113,366,792 of NC_135235.1, read as the reverse complement.
GTATGTGTGGTGAAATGTGCACTGAGGGTGGTATATGTGTTCGAGCACGTGGTAGTGTGTGGCGCATTTTGTGTGTGTGTTCATATCCCCGTGGTGGTGTGATTATCCCATGTTGGGGCCCCACCTTAGCAACTGTACAGTATATACTCTTTGGTGCCATCGCTGTCATTCTTTAAGTCCCCCTTGTTCACATCTGGCAGCTGTTAATTTGCCTCCAACACTTTTCCTTTCATTTTTTCCCCATTATGTAGATAGGGGCAAAATTGTTTGGTGACTTGGAAAGCGCGGGGTTAAAATTTCACCTCACAATATAGCTTTGACGCTCTCAGGGTCCAGACGTGTGACTGTGCAAAATTTTGTGCCTGTAGCTGCGACGCCTCCAACACTTTTCCTTTCACTTTTTCCCCATTATGTAGATAGGGGCAAAATTGTTTGGTGACTTGGAAAGCGCGGGGTTAAAATTTCACCTCACAACATAGCCTATGACGCTCTCGGGGTCCAGACGTGTGACTGTGCAAAATTTTGTGGCTGTAGCTGCTACGGTTCAGATGCCAATCCCGGACATACATACATACATACATACATACACACACACACACACATTCAGCTTTATATATTAGATGTATATATAAATCTCCATGTAATGGAGTGTAAGTGTATTAATACACTCACCTACCGCTGCTTTCTCCAGTGAGTGTCCAGCCCATTCTGCTACTCTTCTCAGTGACGTCACCACTATTGCGACTGGCCGACCTCTCTATACTCTATACACGAGCTGGGAGTCTCTCTTACAATAGAAGCCCATGGGGTCTAGATCTGATGCTCTATAGACTTACACTGTAAGGGCTCATTCCTACTTGCGATTAAATAGGATGAATGCAATTCGAATAACAATCAGATTACATTCGGACCAATTTAATCCTATAGTTCTATTCTCATTTGCATTTCTTTCTTGCTCCGATCGAATTGCAATCGGATACGAAAAAAAAAAATCACTGCATGCTGAATTCGGATCGCACGCACACATATAGGGCTATGGCTGCGTGTGAAACATTGCACTGCACTCGGATATCACCTGAGTGCAGTGCGATTTCTGCCAGCGCCGGCAGCAGAGGAGATGGGGAAACTAATTTCTCTGTTTCCTCCGCGACCATGCTGTGATTCTCTCTGCTGCCAGCGGATCGGAGCACAGCGGGTAGGAGCGCAGCGGATCGGAGCACAGCAGATAGGAGCTCAACAGAATGGAGCTCAGCAGATAGGAGCACAGTGATAGAAACACAGCAGATCGGAGCACAGTGCACACCCACTCGGATCAGAGCACAGCAGATAAGAGCACAGCAGATAAGAGCACAGCGGATCGGAGCACAGTGGATTGGAGCACAGCAGATCGGAGCTCAGCAGATCGGAGCTCAGCAGATCGGAGCTCAGCAGATCGGAGCTCAGCAGATGATAGGAGCTCAGCAGATGATAGGAGCTCAGCAGATGATTGGAGCTCAGCAGATAAGAGCACAGCGATAGAAACACAGCAGATCGGAGAACAGTGCACACCCACTCGGATCGGAGCACAGCAGATAAGATCACAGTAGATAAGAGCACAGCAGATCTGAGCACAGGGGATAGGAGCACAGCAGATAGGAGCACAGCGGATTGGAGCACAGCAGATAGGAACACAGCGGATCAGAGCACCGTGGATAGGAGCACAGAGCACAGACACTCGGATTGGAGCACAACGCACTGACACTCGGATCCCACTCGCAGCAGACCTAGAGCCGAGTGTCATTAGCGTATCACATCTGATGCTCTAGAATCAGATGCCATACGCTAGTGGGACCACGGCCTAAAAGCCACTTCAGGGTCACGCTGAGCACAGTGTGACCCCAAGAGTCTGAACATTGGTGACATCACACAGAAGAGGAGCAGAATGCGCTGGACACCGGAGAGAGCGGCGGCAGGTGAGTATATTAGTACACTCTCACTATATTAGATGCACATACTGTATACACACATTTAATACATTTGCAGTCATTTAAAAAATATAGATGGGAGAGCATCTATAAACAGCACCCACCTGTCACATCAGCTGCATTGGGTATCTGTTGGAATGTCCATGTAGACAATGATATGTAGAAGGGACTACTGTGACTACAAGATGAGAGCAGGGAAGGATTTTACAGCCTAGAGCACTGATGGCGAGCCTTTTAGAGACCGAGTTCCCAAACTGCAATCCAAAATTCACTTTGGCTGGTTTCACATTTGCGTTGGGCAGAGCTGCGGAGGGCTGCGTACTTCCTCCGCTAAGCCCCGCCCACTGCCGCACCTCTTCCATTCAGCTCCACCTATGTCTGCATGCATCCTGCGTACCTATCTGTAACATTGGGTACGCAGGCCATGCGGATGTATGGGGCTGCGTTTGCATGCATCGTTTTGACGCTGCGCCGAACTGCGTCGATCAGAGCATGTTGCATTTTGTTGTGGTCAACCAAAACACCACTTAATGAGCGGGCACCATCTGCATATAGAATACACTTCAGGGGATCACCACCTGCATACTAAGTATAAGTAAAACCAAACAAGACAAAGTGTATGCATACAAATTGGGATCACCACAACGATTCAAAATTTTATTTTTTTTTATACAAAATTTATATTAGGGAACACCACACACAAAAGCATAAAAACATTTAAAAACCCCATAATATGACCTGGGGTGACGGGTCCATACAGATCACAAGTAAATACTATAGCAAAACATATAACATTGTACAGCCAGTTACTAAAAGTACACAGATCACAGAACCATTATTCCCAACAAATGGGTATTTGTATAATATAATATGGCACCACAAACCAGATTATATACCCATAGGTAGAGCCAGGCACCTAGTACTATGTCCCATGACAGAGGGGATCCACGCAAGAGTAATAAGTGAAGTATTTTGAAGCGTGCTAGGCACAATCCGGATAACTCGACCCTAATATTCAGGTCCTATATATCTTACCCTACCTAAGAGATGGGCTGTAGCAGGGCTCCAGACAGGGTTGGTTTGGTGGATGTTTGTCTGGCTGTAAAATTGTTGAGACCACGCGTATCGACGCCTATAGCGTCTTCCTCAAGGTCAATATGTCTCCCGTACTATATGATGACCCCCTCACTGTAATCCTTACACTGTATGATGGCCCCATAAATAGCCTCTATAAGGTATAATGCACCAGATATTCTTCAATATAGTATAATGCACTCCCCATATGCAGCCTCCATATAGTATAATGTACCCCCATATGCCTCTATACAGTATTTTGCACTCCCCATATGTCTCTATACAGTATTTTGCACTCCCCATAGGCAGACTCTATATAGCATGATTCAGAACACGTGAGAAATATGAAGGCACCAGTGGATAAACTGTTTTAAAAACCAATAACAGCTGTACAGGAAACTTTTGATGCTTGTGGTGTAGTAGCCAACAAGTAGTGCACAAACATGAGCAAATACGGAAAGGCAGCACTCACTGTTTCCTGTGGTGAAATGAAGTCCTTTATTTCAATTTATATGGACATCCAAAGCGGCATAGCGGTGTGTGAGGGGAGATATGCGGGGAGATGGAAGGACGTCCTTTTTATGCAGCCCACGGGCAGGTCCCCTGAGTCCACAATGCTCGGGCGACATTCGTATCCTGCCAGCTACCGGCCCTTTAATACCCAAGTGCACGGTATGCAGCGTTCAGTACAGAACACCGCTTGCACATGAGTGATGACATCATCGGTTGGGGAGGGTTAGCGCCCAATGTGCTCCCGTCCTACCAGAAGAGGAGCTGCTACCAGAGAGCCCATAGCGATCTCTGTGCTGGCAGCTCTATGTGTGCTGATGGTTTCTGTGCCCGCAGCTCTGTGCCTTTCTGCTGGTGGTCTGTGCACCTCAGCTATGTACCCCCTGTGATCTCTGTGGCCCCCCCAGCTGTTTGCACCAATGTGATCTCTGTGCCCCCCAACTAAAAGCCCCCTGTGATTTCTCTGCTCCCATCTATATGCCCCCTGTGATCTCTGTGACCCTCAGCTATGTGCCCCAATGTGATCTCTGTGCCCTCTGTGATCTCTCTGGCTCCAGCTATGTGCCCCTCTATGATCTCTGTGCCCCATATCTATATGTCTCCATGTGATCCCTGTACCCCAGCTATGTGCCCCCTATGATTTCTGTGGCTACCAGCATTGGGCCCCCCTGTGATCTATGTGCCCCCTGTGGTCCCTCTGCCCCCTGCTATGTACTCCCTGTGATATTTGTGCTCCTATGTGATCTCTGTGCCCCCTGTGATCTCTGTCCCCTGCAGCTAAGTGCCTCTTGTGATGTTCGTGCCATCCCCCCTCCCCGGTGATCTATGTTCCTCCCCGCTGATGCTGTCAGCCCCAGGTCCAATATTCAACGTTGCTGCCGGGGCCGAAGAGGAGGAAAAACAGTGCGGGCGTGCACTGGGAAGAGCTCCAGCAGGAGCTGGACATTAAATGTATTATGTTTAGTTTTGAGAGAGGTGGGGATGGGGGGCTGCTTTATTCAGAGGGAGTGTGTTTGTATCTGTGTGTGTGTTAGTAAATATTTTGCAGAGTGGCAGTGTGTGTGAGTATATACTTTGAAGAAAGGTTCTGTTTGTGTGTGCATGTATGTATATGTATGCATATTTTGCAAAAGGGCAGTGTGTGTGTATACATATTTTGCAGAGGGGCAGTGTGTATATATTATGCAGGGAGACAGTACGTGGTATATATTGAGCAGAGGGACAGTGTGTGTATATATTGTGCAGAGGGGCAATGTGTGTGTGTGTGTGTGTATATGTATGTTTTGCATTGGGGCAGTGTGTGTATGTCTGTTTTACAGAGGAAGTGTGTGTGTGTGTGTATATATATATATATATATATATATATATATACTAGCTGTACTAACCAGCTTCACCCGGATTAATAACTGCTGTTAGCAAAATAGAATGTGTTAACAAAAATTTATTCTGCACACAAAAACCACAAAACAAATAGATAGAAATGTAATTGTTAAAAGGCAAAAACTAAGCTAATAAAAGCATTTCACAACATATATTTCAACACCAGAAATATTCCACACAGATTTAACTAAATGGGCCAAGTAATGTGAAGTAATATTCTACTACTTATTCGAGAGCATTTTGATAAACAACATTCTTAGTTTTTCCTTCAGGTGCAAAGACGAACAGATTTTTGGCTGTTCCAACTCTTGAACAGGCCACATAAAGTTGGCCATGAGAAAAGCATGGAGATTGTAAATCGATTCCAACTACTTTCAAGGACTGTCCCTGAGCCTTGTTGATGGACATAGCAAATGCCAGTCGAACAGGAAACTGGAGGCGTTTAAAATCAAAAGGCAAATCAGATGGAATGAGAGGAATTGTTGGAATGAAAACATCTTCTCCTGTGGCACGTCCTGTCAAAATGGTTGCCTCAATTACATGTGGAAACAGGTTCTTAATCAAGAGTCTTGTTCCATTGCACAGCTTTGGTGGATCCAAATTTCTCAATAGCAGAATAGGTGCTTCAGGTTTTAGAAAGAGGTTGTGAGGAGGAGGTCCTTGTGGCTCCAAGGAATTGAGGAACTCAGTTGGATAAAATAATGCTTGAGCAGGGTCTATTACTGTATCCACTGACTTGTAGGTTGTGCACACACCTGGAAGATTTAGAATTTGAAGATTGATCTTGTTGACGCTGTCATTTTTGGGAGCTAGAATAGCCCTTTCACACAGCCAGCCAGAATTTTTGAAGTGGAATTGAATGTTTGCAAAAACCTTTGCTTTCAACTCCTCAATGGAAGTCACAATGCAGCAAAAGTTGCTTGGGAAGGTGATCTGTCCAGTGGTTGAGTTTACTGGTGCCTTGCCATCTCCAATAGTCAACAGATGGCTCGAAAACAGTCCAGCAGAAACATCGCCTGTCATGTAGACCCTAATGTTTGTGTTCAGTGACATTTTCTTTACTTTTCTCCAAAGGTACGATGCTTTGAGACAGGCATTGAGTTCGTCTGCAGGGGTTGATCTTGGACTAACAGGTAGTGTTTGGCGGAAGTCACCTGCCAAACAACAACTACTCCTCCCATGATATATTTGTTGCTGCGCAGGTCTTGCAGCAGTCTGTCCACTGATTCCAGAGCCCTTTTGTGTGACATGGTGCATTCATCCCAAATGATGGCACTGCATTTTTGAAGTAATTTGGCCAGTCCTGATCTCTTGGCAATATTACACACGGAGCTGTCACTATGAGACAGGTTAATTGGTAGTTTGAATGTCGAATGTTCTGTCCTGCCACCTTTTAAAAGCATAGCTGCAATTCCAGAAGATGCCACTGCAAGTGCAATCATTTTTTGTTGTTGAAATTTTGCCTGGAGCAAATTGATTACAAATATCTTTCCTGTTCCACCTGGAGCATCAAGGAAGACAATCCCACCTTTGTTGGTTTCACTGAAACTTAAAATGTAGTTAAGGCGTCCCTTTGATCTGGTACCAATATTGGCTCGTTCTGAGACACAAATGCTGTCAGTTCATCAATATTGTAGTTTGTTTCTATGAAAATCTCCCTACACATTTGGCTGACTTCAGGATTTCTTATTGGAGCAGGCAAACTAAGCAACTGTCAGGCTTTTCCTGACATTGCTATGCACTGATCTTCAAGGAGCATTAAAGGGGTTGTCCACTACTTTCAATTAACCCCCTAATGTATCCTCCCGGGGCCCCTATTGAATTTTGTAAATACTTTATGTTGGCATTTTAGCCTGTGAGGGGCGCTATGCTGGCGGCTGTGTCCGGGTCACGTGACCCCCAGGCTCCAGCCGCCGCTAATTTCTGCCGACTTCACGTCAATTTCCAGACTCGGGATATGCGGGCATCGGGTGGTGCGGTGGGGCTGCGCTGGGATGTGCGGGCAGCGGGCAGTGCGGGGGGGGGGGTCTGCAGGGCTGTGCTGGGATGTGCGGGCACCGGGCGGTGGGGTTGCGCTGGGATGTGCGTGCACCGGGCGGTGCGGGGGGGTCTGCGGGGCTGCGCTGGGATGTGCGGGCGGGGCAGGGGGATCATTGGTGTGTGTGTCTCTGTGTGCAAGCATCGTCCCATGCGACTACAAGTCCCATCGGGCTATGCCTGCTACAGTGACAGTGAGTGACACATTAGCCAATGATGGGACAGTAGTACTCCCATCATCCGGCTAATGTGTTGAATGTGAAAAAAACACATACACATATACAGTACATACATACAACACACATACAGTACATACATACAACATGCAACATACAACATGCAACATGCGATATACAACATGCGACATGCACCATACAACATGCGACATGCAACATACGACATGCGACATACAACATGCGACATGCAACATACAACATGCGACATACAACATGCACCATGCAACATGCGACATACAACATGCACCATGCGACATACAACATGCGACATACAACATGCACCATGCGACATTCAACATACAACATGCGACATACAACATGCGACATACAGCATGCGACATACAACATGCAACATGCGACATACAACATGCAACATACAACATGCCACATACAGTACATACATACAGTACATGCATACAACATACATATAGACATGCAGCACATACTATACATACATACAGTACATATAACATAGAGTACATACTCGCCATCACCTTGTCACCTTGATCCCCGAAGCCAGTGTCACCTGTAAAAAATATTAAAATAATAAACAAACACTATAGTCCCTGATCTGTAGATATCCAATTAAAATGAGTGTCCCACGATGATCTCCCGTGGAGAGCAACAGCATCACCTGATGCAACCGCTCTCCAGGGGCTCCAGGAATACAATGACAGAAGGTATCCTTCCGCACTGTATTCCTCCGCCCTGTGAGAAATTGTCCCTAGTCTCACTTGTGGCAGTGCTATGTGAGAAAATTCCCACGCAGCATTGCCATAAAGTGAGACTCTGAACTCGGGTAACCTCAGTGATGCACTGCAGGAGCCATTGTCTCCTGTCAGTGTGTCACTGAAGGTCTATAGAGCAGTGACATCACCCGATGTCACTGTTCTATAAGGGAGATCGTCATGGGACACTCGTTATTAATTGGACTACGGCGGACAGGTAGTATATGGTTGGTTTATTATTTAAATTTTTTTGCAGGCTTTTGAGTATGGTAAGTATGGTTAAATTAAGAATATTAAAATACTTTTTTTCTGGCTGTGTCTTTAATTTTTTTTAACCCTTTCACTACTATAGGATTATTAATGGATAGGCGTCTTATTGACTCCTCTCCATTATTAACCGGGCTTACTGTCACCTTTCAATAGCAAGGTGACATTAACCCCTTACTACCCCATATCTCACCGCTACAGGGGAGTGGGAAGAGAGGGGCTAAGTGCATTTCTGGGGCGGCTGGGGGCTGGTATTTGTAGTCAGGGGGGCCAATATCCATGGCCCTTCTCTAGGCTATGAATATCAGCCCGCAGCTGTCTGTGTAGCCTTTCTGGCTATAAAATTTAGGGGGACCCCACGTCATTTTTGGGGGGGTCCCTCTATTTTAATAGCCAGTAAAAGCTACGCAGACAGCTGCGGGCTGATATTCATAGCCTGGGAGGGGCCATGGGTATTACCCCCTTCCCAGGCTACAAATATTGGCCCCCGGCCGTCGGCTTTCCCCCTCTGGTGCAGAAAATTGCACACCATTTTTTTTTTCATTTTTTTTTTTAACTGAAATATATTGTTCATTAACCCCTTTCTGCCAGCCGACGGAATAGTATGTCAGCTGGCAGTATCCCCCACTTTGAGGTGGGCTCCGGCGTTGAGCCCACTTCAAAGCCGCAACATGTCAGCTGTTTTCAATAAAAAAAAGAAAAAAAAATTTACATGATCGCTAAACGGCGTAGCGAGAAAAAAAATCAAAAGCCAAAATTATGTTTTTTTGGTCGCCGCTACATTGCATTAAAATGTAATAATGGGCGATAAAAAGATTGTATCTGCACTAAAGTGGTATCATTAAAAACGTCAGCTCAGCACGCAAACAATTAGCCCTCACCCCACCCAATATCTCAGAAAATATAGACGCTACGGGTAGGGTTGAGCGAAACGGATCGGACAAATTCAAAAATCGCCGACTTTCGGCAAAGTCGGGTTTCATGAAACCCGACCCGATCCCAGTGTGGGATCGGCCATGCGGTCGGCGATCTTCGCGCCAAAGTCGCGTTTCATATGACGCGTTCATTGCCATTTCTCAGCCAATGAAGGAGGACGCAGAGTGTGGACAGCGTGATGACATAGGTCTCGGTCCCCACCATCTTAGAGAAGGGCATGACACTGATTGGCTTGCTTTCTGTGGTGTCACAGGGCTATAAAGGGGCGTGCACGCCGACCGCCATCTTACTTCTGCCGATCTGAGCATAGGGAGAGGTTGCTGCAGCTTCGTCAGAAGCAGGGATATACTTAGGGAGGGAAGATTAATCCCCAAACCGCTTGTGCTGTAGCGATTTCCACTGTCTAACACCACCTTTTCTTTGCAGGGACAGTGGAGGCTAGATTTTTGTGCATCAGCTCTGGAGCTTATTAGGCTGCCTTGTAAGGCTCCATGATTGCTGCATTGCTGTTTGTACGCCGCTGTGCAAACCAACTGCTTTTTTAAAAGGAAAAATCCTGTTGCTCCTTTCTGCACAGTTCTATTATTTATTTGTCCACACTTTTGTGTGCAGCAGTCCTTTTTATTGCTGTCTGCCATACTTGTCCTGAGATCACTGTAGGGAGATTGAAATTGTAGTACAGTCCTTTTTGTTATATATATATATATATATATATATATATATATATATATATATATATATATATATATATATATATATATATATATATATATATATATATCTTCCAGCCACGTTCTGCCACTTACATTGTATAGTGTAATACACAGGGCCTGTTTTTTGCTCCAGTCTCTCCCACAAAAAAAAGGGAGATTTAAATTGCTAACAAGTTTATATACGTCAGTTCTGTTTGTTGTATATCTTCCAGCCACGTTCTGCCACTTACATTGTATAGTGTAATACACAGGACCTGTTTTTTGCTGCAGTCTCCCCCCCCCAAAAAAAAGGGAGATTTAAATTGCCACTAAGTGGATCTACGTCAGTTCTGTTTGTCGTATATCTGCCAGCCACGTTCTGCCTTTTACTGTCATGTCGGACGCTGTTCACACTAGGGCGTCCGACAGACAGCGGTAATTCCGCTTTTGTCCACTATGCGCTCATTGGCGTCGGCTAGATTCTATCTAGCTGGTCCGGGGTTAATTTAGCTGGTACTCGGATTGGAAGCTGGGTCACGCCCACTGCCTTTAAATAGTTCTGCTGAACATTGGGCATCGCCGATTATAGCTTCTGTCTTGTGCTTGGTTATCTTGGTCTGGAGTGGTGGTCTAGGAGAAAGAGTTCGTATCTGGTGGTGTATTTCCCTTTGTCATATTTTCTCCTTCCTATATTTGTATTTGTTTTGCCCTGAACATTTATAGTGTATTCCTGTGTGACTGCGGCGTGGTGTATATTTTCCGTTATCCTTATCTGTGCTAACTGTGGGTATTGGTGTGGTCTCCTCACTGGGTGGTGGGTGGTGGTTTCAGCTTAGGTTTGAAACAGGAGACAGGGTGAGGATGGAGGCCCAGACATGCACACCATCAGTGTAAACTCTGGGAGAGGGTCAGTCAGGGTTTCCCTAGTCTAAGGGAAATCGCAGGGGCCCGGGTTGTTAGCTTTTGCCTACCTAGGTCTCCCGTGACATTATAATCAGCCAGTATTATTTGAATTCCATGGATCCCATGACTTCCATAACCCGCCAGTTGGAGGCGCTGTCCCTACAGGTCACTGAGTTGAGGGGGGCAGTGCAGCAACAGGGACTAGTAGTATCTAATGTGCAAGCTGAAGCGACAGGTAGAGTTGCTGAGCCTAAGTTTCCTTTACCTGAAAAGTTTGCTGGGGAACGCAGTAAATTTGTTACTTTTCGTGAAGCTTGCAAACTATATTTTCGAATGCGCCCGATCTCCTCAGGTAATGAGGCTCAGTGTGTGGGCCTGGTGTTGTCATTACTAAATGGGGACCCCCAAGCATGGGCGTTTTCTTTGCCATCTGAATCTGTTGCATTTAACTCATTGGAGAGTTTTTTTTCTGCTTTGGGTCACATTTACGATGATCCTGACAGAATGGCTCTAGCAGAATCTAAGATACGCGCTATTCGCCAAAGGGAGCGTGTTGCAGAGGATTACTGTTCTGAATTTCGCCGCTGGGCGGTCGACACACAATGGAATGATCCTGCGCTGCGGAGTCAGTTTATTCATGGGGTTTCTGGAAGGGTTAAAAAAGCCCTCCTGATGTACGAGACTCCTGCTTCTCTAGATTCCGCTATGAGTCTTGTTGTCCGCATTGATCGCCGTTTACGTCAGGGGGAGCATGAGACGCCGCTTATGGGAGAGGGTTTAGGTTCACGTGAGGTTTCTGCAGGTGAGCCCACGGAGCCTATGCAGATCGCAGGGGTGTCACATGTTAAGCATCGAGCCCCTATACTCAGGAAGCAGGGAGCCTGTTTTTACTGTGGTAAAACTGGTCATTTTTGTTAACATTTGTCCTTTGCTGTCTAAGAAAAACGCAACGGCGGAAAACGTCTAAGCTCAGAGGGTGTGGAGGAGACCAATCTGAGCTTATGCATATCCTCCATGGTGGTTTCTCAATGCATGCTCCCTGCCAAAGTTATTATCGCTGGCAGAGAGCAGCCAATCACTGTTTTTGTGGATAGTGGTTCTGCCACAAATCTCATTGATGAGGAGTTTGAGCGCACAGCTAGTTTTAGGGTCGAAAAACGGCCTTATCCTATCCGCGTGGTCACCATCAATGCTGCTCCTCTCCCACAGGTGGAGATTACTTAGTTTGTGGCTGAGGTGAAACTTCACATTGGGGTTCTAAATTTCGAACAGGTTACAAGTAAGGTGCTCAGGAATCTTCCTGCACAGGTGGTTTTGGGTTTTCCATGGTTGTCTATGCGCAACCCGGTTATCGACTGGAAAACTCAGGACATAATTCAGTGGAGCGAATTCTGCCAGGAGAATTGCCTGGCCACATGTGTGTCTGCTGTGACTTTAAGCGTTCCTGAGTCACTTCTGGATTTTGCGGATGTTTTCTCTGAGAAGGGTTGTTCAGAGTTGCCACCTCATCGCCCTTATGACTGTACTATCAGTTTTAAACCAGGGGCCAAATTGCCTAAAGCGAGGATGTTTAACATCTCCGGTCCGGAGAGACAAGCGTTAAAGGATTACATTGCTGAAAGTTTGAGCAAAGGGCACATCAGGCCTTCATCCTCGCCTGTGGCAGCGGGGTTCTTCTTCGTAAAGAAGAAAGGTGGCGGACTACGCCCGTGTCTGGATTTCAGGGAGTTAAACCAGATTACGGTTCGTGATCCATACCCTATGCCACTGATACCAGATCTGTTCAACCAGGTGGCAGGTGATAAGTGGTTTACCAAGCTTGACCTCAGAGGGGCGTACAACCTCATAGGAGTCCGTCAAGGTGATGAGTGGAAGACGGCTTTTAATACCCCTGAGGGTCATTTTGAAAATTTGGTGATGCCATTTGGGTTGACAAACGCACCTGCAGTGTTTCAACATTTCATAAATTATGTGTTTTCGCATGTTTTGGGGAAATTCGTTATTGTGTACCTAGATGACATTCTCATATATTCTTGCGACCGTGATACTCATTTAGATCATGTCTGGCAGGTGTTACAGCTTCTCAGAGAGAATAAGCTCTATGCAAAACTTGAGAAATGTGTGTTTTTTCGGTTCAGGAGTTGCCTTTCTTGGGTTATATTGTGTCTGCTTCTGGGTTTAAAATGGACGCCACTAAGGTGCAAGCGGTGTTGCGTTGGGAACGTCCTGATAACCTAAAGGCACTTCAGCAGTTCCTTGGGTTTTCTAACTACTATAGGAAGTTTATCAAAGATTTTTCTATCATTGCTAAGCCGCTAACTGACATGACTAAAAAGGGTACCAATTTCTCCGTTTGGCCTGAGGCTGCTGTGCACGCATTTGAATTTTTTAAGAACAGTTTTGTTTCGGCTCCCATTCTTGTGCAGCCAGACGTATCGAAACCTTTTGTCGTGGAAGTCGATGCGTCTGAGGTTGGTGTGGGGGCGGTGCTGTCACAAGGCTCATCCTTGAGCGATTTGCGTCCATGCGCCTATTTCTCCAAGAAACTGTCGTCCGCCGAACGTAACTACGATATCGGCAACAGGGAGTTGTTGGCAATCAAGTTGACCTTTGAGGAATGGCGACGCTTCTTGGGGGGGTCGGTTCATCAGGTTACTGTTATTACCGACCATAAGAATTTGCTTTATTTGGAGTCTGCCAAGCGTCTGTCTCCCAGGCAGGCTCGCTGGGCATTGTTTTTCACGCGGTTCAACTTTGTTGTTACTTACAGACCTGGGTCTAAAAACACTAAGGCAGATGCTCTGTCCAGGTGTTTTCCAGGGGGTAGAACCTCGGGAAGATCCGGTACCCATCCTCCAAAAGGGTGTTGTGATTTCGGCTCTCACAACCGAGGTTGAGGCTGAGATTGCCGAGGCCCAGGAGGAGGTACCATCTGAGCTTCCCATCAACAAATTGTTTGTACCACTTCATCTCCGCTTAAAGGTTTTGGCGGAGCATCATGATGCTGTCCTGGCTGGCCATCCAGGGGTTAGGGGTACTTTGGAGTTGGTGTCACGTCGGTTTTGGTGGCCCAATATCCGACAGGATGTGGTCTCATACGTTTCGGCTTGCACCACGTGCGCTAGGGCTAAGACGCCCCGCTCCCGTCCTGCTGGCACACTACTTCCTCTCGAGGTACCCAGTAGGCCATGGACGGAGATCTCCATGGATTTTATCACGGACTTGCCCTCCTCAGCTAGGAAAACGGTCATCTTGGTGATTGTTGATCGGTTCTCAAAAATGTCGCACTTTGTGTCTTTGCCTTCGTTGCCTAACGCTAAGACTCTGGCTCAGGTGTTTGTACAGGAGGTGGTCAGGCTTCATGGAGTTCCGTCTTACATCGTGTCAGATAGGGGTACTCAGTTTGTAGCAAAATTTTGGAAAGCATTTTGCTCACGGCTGGGGATCAAGTTGTCTCATTCGTCTGCGTTTCATCCCCAGTCAAATGGTTAGACCGAGTGTATGAACCAAAACTTGGAGCAGTACTTGCGCTGCTTTGTCTCTGATAACCAGGAGGAGTGGTCTACCTTTCTTCCTTTGGTCCTGAGTTTGCCATCAATAATCACCGCCAGGAGTCGTCTGGGGAGTCTCCGTTTTTTTGTGTTTACGGGCTACATCCTCAGTTTTGTACGTTGAGTCAGAGAGGCTCTTCCGGCGTTCCGGAGGAAGACCAGTTAGGAACACAATTGTCATCAGTCTGGAGGAGAGTGAAACAGCGCCTGTTGAGTGTGGGTGCTAGGTACAAACGTGTGGCTGACAGTAGGCGTGTGCCAGGTCCGGACCTGAGTGTGGATGACTGGGTGTGGTTATCCACAAAAAACATAAGACTCAAGATACCATCCCTTAAATTGGGTCCATGGTTTATTGGTCCATTTAGGGTCACCGCCGTCATTAACCCAGTAGCGTACCGACTGGAGCTCCCTACGGTGAATAAAATACACAACGTTTTCCACAGGTCTCTTCTTAAGAAGGTGGTGGGTTCTGTGGACGCGGCGCCTATGTCACCTCTAGTCTTGGTGGATGGTAACCTAGAATTTGAAGTCTCCAGGGTGGTTGACTCTCGTGTGGTGCGCCGCACTTTACAATATTTGGTACACTGTCGTGGTTATGGGCCTGAGGAGAGGTCCTGGGTACCAGCCTCGGACATTCATGCGGATCAGCTGGTCAGGTGTTTTCATCGTCGCCATCCGGACAAGCCGGGTCCTATAAGCCGTGAGGGCCCTGGGGTCCCTCGTAGAAGGCGGGGTACTGTCATGTCGGACACTGTTCAGACCAGGTCGTCTGACAGACAGCGGTAATTCCGCGTTTGACCACTGTTTGCTCATTGGCGTCGGCTAGTTTTCGTCTGGCTGCTCCGGGGTTAATTTATCTGATCCTCGGATTGGAAGCTGGGCCATGCCCATTTCCTTTAAATGGTTCTCCTGATCTTTGGGCGTCGCCGATTATAGCTTCTGTCTTATCCGTAGTTATCTCGGTCCGGAGTGGAGAGCTGGTTGTTGGAGAATCGTTGCTGGTGGTGTATTTTCCTTTGTCTTATTTACTCCTTCCTATATTTGTATTTATTTTGCCCCGCACCTTTATAGTGTATTCCTGATTGACTGCGGCGTGGTGTATATTTTCCTTTATCCTTGTTTGTTATAATTATGGGTATTGGTCTATTGCATTCACTGGGTGGTGGGCGGTGGTGTTCAGTCTAGGGCTGAATCAGGAATCAGGGTGAGGGTGGAGGCCTGAACATGCACACCTTCGGTGTAAACTTCAGGTAGAGGGTCAGACAGGGTTACCCTAGTCTGAGGGAAATTGCAGGGGCCCGGGTTATTAGCTCTCGCCCTCCTTGTATCCCCGTGACAAATATGTAAGCTGGCAACCCACGTCAAGGGTCCTTACTTTTTGCCAGTCGTACTCTAACATGAAAAACACCAAAAAAGGAAAAATTCAAGAAAACACCAAAAACAGGCAGAGATGCTTACCTGTCTAAATAGGCCTCAATACAAATGCACAAGCAGGGTGCAGCGGACCCAAATAAAATAGCAAATGCACAGGTGCAATACCTAATGAAACAGCCAGCCTTCAATCAGGGATTGGCCGTGTGGTACACCAATGCACTAAGATACATACTCTGTATGTTGCGTGTTCACACAAGGAATGCAAGCATCTGGCTCCAGCCTATTAACCCTTCAGGTGTTTCACAGGAATTTTTGGAATGTTTAAATAAAAATGAACATTTAAGTTTTTTTCACAAAAAATTTACTTCAGATCCAATTTGTTTTATTTTACCAAGGGTAACAGGAGAAAATGGACCCCCAAAAGTTGTTGTACAATTTTCCTGAGTACGCTGATATCCCATATGTGGGGGTAAACCACTGTTTGGGCGCATGGCAAAGCTCAGACGGGAAGGAGCGCCATTTGACTTTTCAATGCACAATTGACTGGAATTGAGATGGTACGCCATGTTGCGTTTGGAGAGCCCCTAATGTGCCTAAACATTGAAACCCCCCCACAAGTGGCACCATTTTGGAAAGTAGACCCCCTAAGGAACTTATCTAGATGTGTGGTGAGCACTTTGACCAAACAAGTGCTTCACAGAACTTTTTAATGCAGAGCCGTAAAAATGAAAAATCATATTTTTTCACAAAAATGATCTTTTCGCCCCCAATTTTTTATTTTCCCAAGGGTAAAACAAGAAATTGGACCCTAAAAGTTGTTGTACAATTTGTCCTGAGTACGGTGATACCCCATATGTTTGGGTGCAAGGGAGAGCTCGGAAGGGAAGGAGCACCGTTTGACTTTTCAATGCAAAATTGACAGGAATTGAGATGGGACGCCATTGTCACGGGAGACCTAGGTAGGAAAAAGCTAACAACCCAGGCCCCTGCGATTTCCCTTAGACTAGGGAAACCCTGACTGACCCTCTCCCAGAGTTTACACTGATGGTGTGCATGTCTGGGCCTCCATCCTCACCCTGTCTCCTGTTTCAACCCTAAGCTGAAACCACCACCCACCACCCAGTGAGGAGACCACACCAATACCCACAGTTAGCACAGACAAGGATAGCGGAAAATATACAACACGCCGCAGTCACACAGGAATACACTATAAATGCTCAGGGCAAAACAAATACAAATATAGGAAGGAGAAAATATGACAAAGGGAAATACACCACCAGATATGAAACTCTTTCTCCTAGACCACCACTCCAGACCGGGATAACCAAGCACAAGACAGAAGCTATAATCGGCGACGCCCAACGTTCAGCAGAACTATTTAAAGGCAGTGGGCGTGACCCAGCTTCCAATCCGAGTACCAGCTAAATTAACCCCGGACCAGCTAGATAGAATCTAGCCGACGCCACTGAGCGCATACTGGACAAAAGCGGAATTACCGCTGTCTGTCGGACGCCCTAGTGTAAACAGTGTCCGACATGACAGCCATGTTGCGTTTGGAGAGCCACTGATGTGCCTAAACATTAAAAACCCCCACAAGTGACACCATTTTGGAAAGTAGACCCCCTAAGGAACTTATCTAGATGTGTGGTGAGCACTTTGACCCACCAAGTGCTTCACAGAAGTTTCTAATGTAGAGCCGTAAAAATAAAAATACAAAATTTTCCCACAAAAATTATTTTTTAGTCCCAAGTTTTGCATTTTCCCAAGGGTAACAGGAGAAATTGGACCCCAAAAGTTGTTGTCCAATTTGTCCTGAGTACGCTGATACCCCATATGTGGGGGGAACCACCGTTTGGGCGCATGGGAGAGCTCGGAAGGGAAGGAGCACCATTTGGAATGCAGACTTAGATGGGATGGTCTGTAGGCATCACATTGCATTTGCAGAGCCCCTGATGTAACTAAACAGTAGAAACCCCCCACAAGTGACCCCATATTGGAAAATAGACCGCCCAAGGAATTTCTCTAGATGTGTTGTGAGAACTTTGAACCCCCAGGTGTTTCACTACAGTTTATAACGCAGAGCCGTGAAAATAGTAAAAAAAAAATTTTCCACAAAAATTATTTTTTAGTCCCCAGTTTTGTATTTTCCCAAGGGTAACAGGATAAATTGGACCCCAAAAGGTGTTGCCCAATGTGTCCTGAGTATGCTGATACCCCATATGTTGGGGTAAACCCCGGTTTGGGCACACGGGAGAGCTCGGAAGGGAAGGAGCACTGTTTTACTTTTTCAACGCAGAATTGATGGAATTGAGATCGGACGCCATGTCGCGTTTGGAGAGCCCCTGATGTGCCTAACCAGTGGAAACCCCCCCAATTATAACTGAAACCCTAATCCAAACACACCCCTAACCCTAACCTCAATGGTAACCCTAACCACACCCCTAACCCTGACACACCCCTAACCCTAATACCAACCCTATTCCCAACCGTAAATGTAATCCAAACCCTAACCCTAACTTTAGCCCCAACCCTACCTTTAGCCCCAACCCTAACTGTAGCCCTAACCCTAGCCCTAACCCTAGCCCTAACCCTAATGGGAAAATGGAAATACATTTTTTTAATTTTTCCCTAACTAAGGGGGTGATGAAGAGGGGTTTGATTTTCTTTTATTGCGGGTTTTTTAGCGGATTTTTGATTGGCAGCCGTCACACTCTAAAAGACGCTTTTTATAACAAAAAATATTTTTGCGTTACCACATTTTGAGAGCTATAATTTTTCCATATTTTGGTCCACAGAGTCATGTGAGGTCTTGTTTTTTGCGGGACGGGTTGATGTTTTTATTGGTAACATTTTCGGGCATGTGACATTTTTTGATCGCTTTTTATTCAGATTTTTTGGAGGCAGAATGACCAAAAACCAGCTATTTATGAATTTCTTTTGGGGGGGGCGTTTATACCGTTCCACGTTTGGTAAAATGGATAAAGCAGTTTTATTCTTCGGGTCAGTACAATTACAGCGATACCTCATTTATATCATTTTTTTATGTTTTGGCGCTTTTATACAATAAAAACTATTTTATAGAAAAAATTATTATTTTTGCATCGCTTTATTCTGAGGACTATAACTTTTTTATTTTGTCTCACTGATGACGCTGTATGGTGCCTCGTTTTTTGTGGGACAAGATGACGTTTTCAGCGGTACCGTGGTTATTTATATTCGTCTTTTTGATCGCGTGTTATTCCACTTTTTGTTCGGCGGTATGATAATAAAGCGTTGTTTTTTGCCTTGTTTTTTTTTTTTTAAACGGTGTTCACTGAAGGGGTTAACTAGTAGTGGGACAGTTTTATAGGTCGGGTTGCTATGGATGCGGCGATACTAAATATGTGTATGCTTTATTGTTTTTTTTTTATTTATTTAGATAAAGGAATGTATTTATTGGAACAATATTTTTATTATTATTATTATTATTTATTTAAGAATTTTTTATTTTTTTTTCACACATGTAATTTTTTTTTTTTTACTTTGCCCCAGGGGGGACATCACAGTAAAGTGACAGATCGCTGATCTGACACTTTGCTGTGCACTGTGTCAGATCAGCGATCTGACATGCACAGCAGGGAGGCTTCCCAGCGCCTGCTCTGAGCAGGCGCTGTGAAGCCACCTCCCTGCAAGACCTGGATGCAGCCCCGCGGCCATTTTGGATCCAGGGCCTGCAGGGAAGAGAAGCTCGGTACAAGGTGAGCACCGAGTGTACCGATCGTCTCAGGGAAGCACGCAGTGAGCCCCCTCCCTGCGCGATGCTTCCCTATACCGCCGGAACACTGCGATCACCATAAGAGCGGCCGATCGCTCTGGACGTACTATTCCATCCTTGGTAAGTAGAGCCCACCCCACATGGACGGAATAGTACGTCCAATGGCAGAAAGTGGTTAATGTTGGTTTAAAAATTCAAAAAAAAGAGTCAAAAAAGTTAGAGAAGACCTCCAAGTGTTATGCACACATTTTCCAGTCAATATTTCACCAAAAATCTATTTATTGAGTAACAATCATCAAGGCTGGCAAAATATTTACTTATCTCATATTCAAATTCTCTCTTCAGAGAGGAAGTGGACTAGAACTCTAGTGCCACCTATAGGAAGTAGCAATCCTAACAGTCAATGTCGTCCCTTTAACGAGCCTTGTCACATGACTTAGGATAAAAGCCAAAACTAGAATCTAAATTTACTTAAACCACCAAAAATGTCCTAAATAAATTTCTATGGCACTTCAAAAACCATATGTAATCCAAAGGCGGACTTAGATCAATTTAGCCGCAGGAAGGGAACCATATAAAATGCACTATATATAAATCTTTATTTGTCATTAATATATAAAAACAACAAGGCCAAGCAATATCAGAAAAACAGAGTATCCAGGAAAATGATCGGTTCACACTGCAAACAAATAATATCATATTTCCATGACTCTATAAAAAGGTCCGATTTGTGTACTCAAAGGAAATCCCCATTTATTATTGTTATCCTCTACTGCAGATATGTAAGGCTAATGCTCATACATACTAAGTTTCCCCTATCCACAGTTGGAAGATACGGCCCTCATAAGTCGGCACACATGACCATAATATCCAAAGTACAGTTAATACCTTAAGGGATGAATCCCCGGGCAGACCCAGTGGTGCAGAACGGGAACCGATCAATTCTCCCTCGTGCGCCTCGACGCGCGTTTCACCCCAAGCTTCTTCCAGGGGCGTGACATTGTGAGGAACGTGTGGTTTCTTATGTGATGAACAGCCACTGGAAATGCTGTACGTCAATAAGGGGGCGGAAGTAATCAGAATGCTTTCCTAGCTCAACGGCGCATGCAGCTTCCGCCCTGCTCCTGTAGTAATAAACATTTCTGAGCAGGCGCTCCCTGGAATGCTGAGTGGAACGCAAGCATAACCAGATGCGATCACCTTCAGAAATGCTAGGAGCTAGGACGTACCGCGCATGCGCACTGCACGGAAAGCATAAAGAAGCAGTGCCTTTTATCCTTTAGGTGAGAAAGTGACCTATATTGCAATATTGGACTTGGGGGAGGTGCATTGAATATATATATATATATATATATATATATATATATATATATATATATATACACACTGTGTTCCAAATTATTATGCACATAGAGTTTAGGAGTGATAAGGTTAGAATTGTTTTGTTTGTCATTTAAACTCATTGATGGTGATGTGTGTCAGGGCTCTTTATATCACTGATAGCAATTGCAGATACCTGTGCAAATTAGTTTGGCAGGTGTGTCCAAATAAAGGCAAGACTACTTAAGAAGGCTGTTCCACATTATTAAGCAGCCTACATTTTTTGCCAAAATGGGAAAGAAAAAGGATGTGTCGGCTGCTGAGAAGCAACAAATTGTGGAGTATTTAGGTCAAGGCATGACTACCATCAACATTGCTAAGACACTTCATCGTGATCATCGCACAATCAAGAAGTATGTAGCTGATTCCCAGCACACACGTGTGCGTGCTGATAAGGAAAAATTGAGGACTCTTTCCAACAGGCAATTGCATAAGGTTAAAAGAGCAGCTGCAAAAATACCTTGTCATAGCAGCAGACAAGTTTTTGAAGCTGCTGGTGCCTCCAACGTCCCCAGAACAACAAGATGCAGGGTCCTTCAGAGGTTTGCAGCTGTGCGTAAGCCATCCTGTCGACCACCTCTATCCACTGCAACAAGCAGAAACGGTTCCAGTGGGCCAAACGATACATGAAGACTGAATTACAAACTGTTTTGTTCACCGATGAGTGCCGTACAACGCTCGATGGTCCAGATGGATGGAGTGGAGGATGGCTCGTTGATGGACACCCCATGAAAACACAGCTAAGGCACCAACAAGGAGGAGGTGGAGTAATGTTTTGGGCTAGAATCATGGGGAGAGAGATTGTCGGCCCCTTTATGATCCCTGAAGGGGTAAAGATGAACTCCATAATCTATGTGGAGTTTCTAAAACAACACTTCCTGCCATGGTTCAAGAGGAAGAACCGTGCTTTCCGCAACAAGATCATTTTCATGCATGAAAATGCACCGTCTCATGCTGCAAAAAACACATCTGCATCTCTGGCTGCTATGGGCATAAAAGAGGACAAACTTATGGTGTGGCCACCATCTTCCCTTGACCTCAAGCCCATTGAGAACCTCTGGAGCATCATCAAAAGGAGTGTCTATGATGGCGGGAGGCAGTTCACATCTAAGCAACAGCTCTGGGAGGGTATTCTGTCCACATGCAAAACAATTGAAGCAGAAACCATCCAAAAACTGACAAATTCAATGGACGAGAGAGTTCAGAAGCTTCTTTTGAACAAGGGGTCCTACGTGCAAATGTAACATCACCTAGAATAAAGTTTTCACTTGAAAACTGTTTGATTTCATTTTGTAATAAGCTGATAATGCTTATAACTTCACAATTGACCATTTTTTTGTTCAAAATAAAAAAAAAGGTTGAAAACTCTGCTGTGCATAATAATTTGGAACATGCATTTTGAGTGTTTATTTTTTTAAAAAAGATACTGTTTTCATAGGCAGTTTTTTCCAAAACATTGCAATTATACTAGAATAGTAGATGACTGGAAAATAACAATGACTGCAATTCAGATAAGTAATTTAGGGAAAATATGAGGAAATATTATTTGCATAATAATTTGGAACACAGTGTATATAATATATTACTACATTAGCAGGGCGGAAGCTGCATGCGCCGTTGAGCTAGGAAAGCATTCTGATTACTTCCGCCCCGTTATTGATGTACAGCATTTCCATTGGCTGTGCATCACATAAGAAACCACACGTTCCTCACAATGTCACGCCCCCGGAAAAAGCTTAGGGCTTAACGCGCATCGGGGCACACGAGGGAGGATTGATCGGTTCCTGTTCTGCACCACTGGGTCTGCCTGGGGATTCATCCCTTAAGGTATTAACTGTACTTTGGATATTATGGTCATGTGTACTGACTTATGAAAGTCTCCTCATCTCGGCATGTTTGGCATGTCACTCTTCGCAAGGAGAAACGATACCTCTTATCTCATATTCAATGTTTCCTTATACCTTAGTGCACGCGTTGTATAATGCAGGAGCAGCACCTTGCTCTTACTTCCGTGTGTTAGGAGTTGCTGAAAAGTTTTTTTTTCTTTAAATGTAATATTGACTGATATTATACTGAAATGATTCCTAGTGAATAGACCATGTTGGCAATGTGGCCCATTATTCTATTCAGAGGTTGTCCACCTGTCACCTCCAGCGACTCTGCTTAGTAAGCGTGTTGCAACTGCAAGAGTTGGTAAGAATCAGTGTGGGGCCGGTCACTTTCATCTTGCAGCTGTCATTTGATAAATCTGGCACATTTTTAGACCATCTTGTTCAGATTTACATCACCTAGTTTTGGTGAAATTTCTGGAACAGAATGTTAGACCCCTCCTCTCTCATATAAGCCACACCCCTTTCAGATAAGCCACGCCTCTTGTCAGACAAGGCGCAGAAAGGGTTTAATGAGGATGAGGAAAAAGCCAATATGCTAAATGACTTTTTTTCATCAGTATTTACAAAAGAAAATCCCATGGCAGCCAATATGACTAGTGATAAAAATTCCCAATTAAATGTTACCTGCTTTACCCAGCAGGAAGTATGGCGGCGTCTAAAAATCACAAAAATTGACAAATCTCTGGGCCCGGATGGGATACACCCCCGAGTACTGCAGGAATTAAGTACAGTCATTGATAGACCATTATTTTTAATCTTTAAAGAGTCCATAATAACAGGGTCTGTACCACAGGACTGGCGTATAGCAAATGTGGTGCCAATATTTAAAAAGAGGACAAAAACTGAACTCGGAAATTATAGGCCAGTAAGCTTAACCTCTACTGTGGGTAAAATCCTGGAGGGCATTCTAAGGGATGCTATACTGGAGAATCTGAAGAGGAATAACCTCATGACCCAGTATCAGCACGGGTTTACTAGGGACCGTTCATGTCAGACTAATTTGATCAGCTTCTATGAAGAGGTAAGTTCCGGACTGGACCAAGGGAGCCCAGTGGACGTAGTGTATATGGACTTTTCAAAAGCTTTTGCTACGGTGCCACACAAAAGGTTGATACATAAAATGAGAATAATGGGGATAGGGGAAAATATGTGCAAGTGGGTTGAGAGCTGGCTCAGGGATAGGAAACAAAGGGTGGTTATTAATGGTGCACACTCAGACTGGGTCGCGGTTAGTAGTGGGGTACCACAGGGGTCAATATTGGGCCCTCTTCTTTTTAACATATTTATTAATGACCTTGTAGGGGGCATTCAGAGTAGAATTTCAATATTTGCAGATGACACTAAACTCTGCAGGGTAATCAATACAGAGGAGGACAATTTTATATTGCAGGATGATTTATGTAAACTAGAAGCTTGGGCTGATAAATGGCAAATGAGCTTTAATGGGGATAAATGTAAGGTCATGCAATTGGGTAGAAGTAATAAGATGTATAACTATGTGCTTAATTCTAAAACTCTGGGTAAAACTGTCAATGAAAAGGACCTGGGTGTATGGGTGGATGACAAACTCATATTCAGTGGCCAGTGTCAGGCAGCTGCTACAAAGGCAAATAAAATAATGGGATGCATTAAAAGAGGCATAGATGCTCATGAGGAGAACATCATTTTACCTCTATACAAGTCACTAGTGCGACCACACTTAGAATACTGTGCACAGTTCTGGTCTCCGGTGTATAAGAAAGACATAGCTGAACTGGAGCGGGTGCAGAGAAGAGCGACCAAGGTTATTAGAGGACTGGGGGGTCTGCAATACCAAGATAGGTAATTACACTTGGGGCTATTTAGTTTGGAAAAACGAAGGCTAAGGGGTGATCTTATGTTAATGTATAAATATATGAGGGGACAGTACAAAGACCTTTCTGATGATCTTTTTAATCGACCGGTGACAGGGACAAGGGGGCATCCTCTACGTCTGGAGGAAAAAAGGTTTAAGCATAATAACAGACGCAGATTCTTTACTGTAAGAGCAGTGAGACTATGGAACTCTCTGCCGTATAATGTTGTAATGAGTGATTCATTACTTAAATTTAAGAGGGGACTGGATGCCTTTCTGGAAAAGTATAATGTTACAGGGTATATACACTAGATTTCTTGATAGGGCGTTGATCCAGGGAACTAGTCTGATTGCCGTATGTGGAGTCGGGAAGGAATTTTTTTCCCCATGGTGGAGCTTACTCTTACCACATGGGTTTTTTTTGCCTTCCCCTGGATCAACATGTTAGGGCATGTTAGGTTAGGCTATGGGTTGAACTAGATGGACTTAAAGTCTTCCTTCAACCTTAATAACTATGTAACTATGTAAAACATGGGAAGTAAATCATTAAATACAGATTTTGCTGCACAAACTACAGAATTCCGTCACATTTCGCTGATAAATCTCTCCCAGTGGCTTGTGATCAATATTTAGATTTGTAGTGAACATAAAACCACAATCTAAGGACCATTAATCACATTATAGACACAAGGAAGGAAGGGGAATATGGAAAGTCATCTCACCACGTCCAGGTGCACCTTATAGGATAGAGGCAGTTCGCACGGGGCCATCCCAGTCTCGGACACGATCATCAGATGCAAGAAAGAAGAAAGTGATCTCCAGCGACAAAATATCAAGGTGTAAAATGTCATAAATAAAAACTAGCTTTTATTATTCCAAACATAAGACGAATGTGCTGGCCACCTTTAGAAAACCATGTAAAATAGACCAACGCATTTCAGGTAGGAGCCTTATTCATGGTATGTGGCTCCTAACTAGTGTGTGGCTCCATGATTAGGCTCCTACCTGAAACGCGCTGGTCTATTTTACATGAGTTTTTAAGGGTGGTCAGCACATTTGTCTTATGTTAAAAGCTTAATATATGATTTTTAAAAGCTAGATTTATATACAGCTCTGGCAAAAATTAAGAGACCACTGCACAGTTTTATAAAAATCAGCTTCTCTACATGTCTGACAGCCATTCCATTCCAGTGTCAGTTGAATTCCAACCAGAGTACACCTCATTCAACTTAATGTGCTTCTGATTAGGTGATCACCTAAACCAAATCTTATTAAACAAAGGAAAGTATAAAACACAATGCTGTGATGTTCACAATCCTCTTGCAATAGGACAAGCTGGATGGCATAACAAGTGCTAGTAATATCCCAAAAGTAATAGGAGTGAAAAAATGTTAAATATTAATTAATTGACTTATTCTTGGTCTTGATGCAGTACAGAGCACATTGCTTCTTGCTGACGTTACAAAAGCTATTTATGTATATGGGAGCTCAGAGCATAAGTCCACTCCATATACAGGGAACACGTGATCTGTAGATAAGATATATAAGCGTCTCTTAGGAGGGTGGTGGGTGGTCTTTTGTCACGTGGGACTGTTACCTTCTGCCTCTACCATCATGGACGACAGACGAAGAAGGAACAACTGGTAGCAGCCATGATGACCTTCAAACTTCACACAAAGAGACGGCTTCCATTCAGGACTTGGGAAAGATGAGTAACCAATGCTGATATCTACACATGGACAATCTGTTCGTAACCATTTCGTCTATTTTTATGTTTTGCTGCAATATGATTTTTCTATGGACAATCAATAAACCACTATACTTTTTATGAGAATATGACGACATTTTTCTTTTAAGAATAACACACCTGGTTAAGTCCTGATTTAAATAAATGTACAAAATAAGCATATTTAACATTGCCGAAGCCAGCCAGTTTTTATTTTTGTGCTATTTTTTCGTGAATTTCCTTCATTTTTGCACACGGGGGGAAGACAGAAGAGTTTGCAAGATTTTGTGCAAGTATTCATGAATTTCACTTCAAAACTTCAAGTCACAAAGATCTCAGAAGAACCTATGACTTTGTAAACGTAACAGAGACTAACAGGTGTTAGTTGAATTGACAAGTAGTAGGAGTACTACAAGTGCCGGACGTGTTGAAAATAGACCTGCTGAAAATAGCTGTGGTGAAGTGAAGTCCGGAGCCCAGCAAAAGATCTACAAGCTGAGATTTCAAGGTAAGACAAATGGATTTGATTAATTCATATGCTAAATCAAGTCAGATAGAATTTGTAAGTTTGTACAGATCTAGTGTAGAAATATTTTGGTTTTCTTTATATGCGGAATGCAGAATCGTGAATTTGAAGTTAGATTCTAAGCTAGTATCTAGGAAAAAAGAAAAAGAGCAACTGAAAAATATATTACATATGGTTAATGTATTTCATGAGTTTGTTACAGAGAAGTCCAAAAAAGACAGTGTAGAAAGAATTTCTAAGGAAATGGAAATTAATGATGTCCCCAAGATTGAGTGTAAAGAGTAAGGAAGATGAAGAAGTGAAGCACGTGTCATTAATGGCCACCCAAGGTGACTTTGTGCCTCATGATGAAAAACAAGATGGAGTACACGTAGGAGACATGACAACTGACAAAGATGATGTACAAGGGTCACTAAAATAGAAGACGGCTCAGAGGCCCAACTTCAAACTAAATCTAGAAAGACCTTGTTAAAATTATGTAAAATCATTCCTGCATATGATGACAAAATCGATGTGTGCAGAAATTCAGAGATTTTTGAAAGTTTTGCCGATAAGTTTGATCTGACTAATCAGGAGAAAAATAAATTATTTAAAATTTGGCTACCAGTAAGTTTCTCCAGGAAATTCTCACTAAAAATGCAGAATGAAGAATTCCATGAAGAAATGACTGATGTAGAGAGATTAAAAATTTTGATATTTTGTGGACTAAAAGAAAATTATCCAGATCTTGATATTCTTCTAAAATTGAGGATTGGCCGAAAAGAATGTACTTTTACATTCATGTCCATTTTTGAAAGGGTTTACAGGATGATCAGTACAAATTCCAGAAAAAAATCAATGATAAATTGTTTTGTAAACAAATTCAGATTTCTAAATCCTGTATCTCGTGTTATTGCGTCACAGAAAGATTCTTTATATGAATGTGCACAGTCCATTGAATTTTTTAGGAAACATGAGAATCTTGAAACGAAAACAAATCATACTAAGGTTTTTAAATCAGACAGAATTATATCTCATCAGAAGCCAAAATCAAAATCTCCAAAACTGACCCAGAATCACATCTATGAAGAACGAAGAAAATTACATATCTGCTACAAACCCTATAATGAAATGCAGAAGTCTCCCATTGAAGTTGCTCTTCTGAAAGGGTTTAAAGCTGGAGGGTCAGATCTGTCTGTAAAGATGGCAGAAATTGACAGACAGAAACAAGTGATGAGTATCCCATCTGGTGCTCAACTGAACACTCCATTATTGCAGCTCTTCAACTTCAAAGAGTCCATAGGGTTAATGATTTTATTAAATAGTGCTGTCCAACAAATTATCAACAGAGAGGTAAATTTTGGGTTAGGAATTGGCTAAAAATGTAATCAATTATATCATGTTTAGGGGAGTTGTGCAATGTATTATTTATTAATATGTAATTATTTTATACAATATATTTCTGCAGTTATATATATATTAATATAGTATACAGTAAGTACTGTAGCATATTTGTATAAGTAGAGATTATAGTAACTGTATTTATGTGTATATATGTATGTATGTATATATATATATATATATATGTGTGTATATATATATATATATATGGGTATAGTGAAATAATTAGAATTTATTCCAGTAATAATACTTAGAATTACATTAATTACATATATTAAATATATACATATGTATAACATATTTAAATTATTTTGTTTTCAAATAAATATGAAATTAACCATTATCTTTTATTCTTCCTTAGAGCTTTCATTTCAAAACAGGAATTGAACAAAAAAAAAACCTTCTTACATGAATTTATGTTTTATTTACACAGGAAGCTATAATAACTGCATGATTGTATATATATTTAACACTTAATAAAAAGAATAATACATAACTAATAAACTAAAAACTTGTTTTTTTCCCTTTGCATGGTAATAATGTAGTTTTTCTCCTTCACTGCATGGTGTGACAGGTCACTCTCTTGTTTCAACTTAAAGCTGTAAGAAGAAACTTTAGAAGCTCCTCAGCCTTTACATTCAAACGGATTCAGTTGCAGACTTGTACTAAATATAATTGTACAACAAATGCACACATTTCATATGGAAGAGTCCTATCTATAGGTTAGAACATAGTGTTAAGTTAGATAGTGTTAGTATATTTGGGGAATATTCAAATAAATATTAGAATACTAAAATTAATAATTTACAAATGCGCATTGATAATTAGGATACAATATTTTGGGTTAATATACATTTTTTTTGTATGTAATATATATGTAGTGTCAACTTTTATGTGAGTGACAGATGACAGATAAGCAGCTGCTAAGAATGAAGTGTAACGTAAGGAGCGTGGAATGTTGAACGTGCAGTATGTGAGAGGCCTCATGACTTATGGTATGTTGAGGGGAAAAAAAAAAAACAAAAAAAAAACAAAAAACCTTGTGTGTATGAAAAATAAGATTTAGCTAAATTGCAATAGTAAGATATATATTTAAATATTATTTACTCAACATATATTTACATATATTTCTTTAATTATTATTTCTTGATTTAGTAAATAGTGAATAAGTGCAATTACACATCAATATGGTTAAATTATAACTTTTTTGATATCTAGTGTTTTTTTAATTACATAAATGGATACACATTTTCAAACAAATATGTGGCACAAGCTGATATGACAGTTCTAAAATTAATTATTTTTAATTTCGGTTTTTACAAATTTATTTTTTTTCATAAAATAATATTTTTTGATATTAAGGGGGAAATGTGTTTTTGATCCAGATTATATCATCACATTTCATCAATACCTTTTTTTCACACATTTTAATAAAAAAAAAGAAATATTAATAAGGTATTATTGGGTACAATACAATAAGTATTATAAAAGTCATTTTTTTTCTCTAATGAAGGTTATTATATACAAAGTTGCATAATTTCAATATTTTGGTAATCCAAGGTTATGACAACATCTAGATAATGGAAATATTAAAGGGAATGTGTTATTGAGACATAACCTTTGCATTCATCATCAACATATAAAGGCCTTATTTTTATTTTTATTTTATTCTCATTTTTCATTTTTCACTATTTCTTATTTTTATTTGTTTATCATTTTTATTTTTCATTTTTCATTTTTTCTTCAATTTTTATTCTCAATTTTCATTTTTTATCTCAAAAAGAAAAATCAATATTTAATAAAGTAATGTCTAATACAAGTATATTGCTTTATCAAATATAATGATCATATGGTTTCATTATATAAGAAATGTTTCAATTCTGAGTTAAATACAACAATTCTTTCACTCATTCATTCATTCATTTATTCATATATATTTATCCTTATTTTGGTTCATGGCTACACATTCTTACATATTATTGGTTATAGTTTATTAATAAAGTTTTAGTAATATCAGCACTTGTTACATAAAAGACACACTGACATCTATGGGTTCAAAAAGAAATTACACCCATGACATAAAAATGTCCTATCACATGAAGAATATGGTTAATAATATATTATCATTATTATTATTATTATTATTATTTTATTTTTCCAAATATAAATTCCATATTAATATTCCGATAATAATTATATGGATATTATTGATTGCTATGGTAAGGTATGAGATTATAAGTTAGGAAAATTACCAGATTTGGTATAGAATAGGGAATGAAGACTTCAATCAAGATACTAAAGTTACGTTAATAAAGACTTTGTATATTTTTAAATTCAATTAAAAGTTGCAAGAAGAAAAATCCGTTATCCAGAAGTTTCATAAGGTAACAATGCTATGATTTCTGAGTAATAATAGACTGTGTCAAATACAATTCATGTCACCACTCACAACTACAGCATCCATCACTGACAAGTATGAGTATAATATCCTACCTGCCAACCACGGAGAGGACGATGATCCTATGATGCTAAGATGAACTGTGTTATTATGTTCCAGTGGTTTCCTATCACCTATAAGACTTCCATGAAAGCTGGTGAACAATCAGGTGATTGTCAGGACGCTACAACCCTGACATGTGTCCGGTGCACTAAAGACTGGTTATGGTGCTATATTTAGCAGGGAAGAGTCAATTTAACCCTTGCTGTGCTGACCAAAAACACCTGTTCCAAGACCACTACGGATGATATGGAGATTCCAGATGATTTCCAAGGCGAGCCAATGTAAGTCCAGGTTTTTAAAGGTGACACTACACAGATATTAAACCTACATCTCATCTATGAACTTTGTTTTCTTATCAACATTTGAATTTATGGACTTTGATTGACACATGACACACAGTCTCTACAATATCTACATGCTATCATCTATTTAAAAAAGAATTATAATAAAGATTGTTTAAAAAGAAGAAAAGGAGAAGACATCAAGATGAAGACCAGATGACATCAGATGACATCAGACCTGAGATGCTTCAAGTAGACATAGGGAAGTATAATTATATATATTTTATGTGAATATTAGTCACGGCTTACCATAACATGAATTTACATAACATTATATTATTGAGTATGTATAACAATATTATTATTGATATTATGAACACTAAATTATTTTGCCAAAGAAGAAGAAAAGAAGAAAGAAGATTGTATTAATATATTTAATTTGAGGGTTCCAATCAATGAATGTCTGTCACCCTCAAAAGGGGGAATTGTTAAATATTAATTAATTGACTTATTCTTGGTCTTGATGCAGTACAGAGCACATTGCTTCTTGCTGACGTTACAAAAGCTATTTATGTATATGGGAGCTCAGAGCATAAGTCCACTCCATATACAGGGAACACGTGATCTGTAGAAAAGATATATAAGCGTCTCTTAGGAGGGTGGTGGGTGGTCTTTTTGTCACGTGGGACTGTTACCTTCTGCCTCTACCATCATGGACGACAGACGAAGAAGGAACAACTGGTAGCAGCCATGATGACCTTCAAACTTCACACAAAGAGACGGCTTCCATTCAGGACTTGGGAAAGATGAGTAACCAATGCTGATATCTACACATGGACAATCTGTTCGTAACCATTTCGTCTATTTTTATGTTTTGCTGCAATATGATTTTTCTATGGACAATCAATAAACCACTATACTTTTTATGAGAATATGACGACATTTTTCTTTTAAGAATAACGCACCTGGTTAAGTCCTGATTTAAATAAATGTACAAAATAAGCATATTTAACAAAAAATGACTTTGAACCATGACAAAGGAGATGAAAAGAAAAGTCTGAGTGAGGAAAAGGGCTCAATTCTGGCTTTTCTAGCAGATGGACACAGTGAGCGTCATGTTGCCTCTATCCGTAAAATTTCTTAGACGGAAGTCCATTACAACAAGGTCAAGCAGCAGACATTGGGGACAACAAAGCTACAGACTGATTTTTATGTTTAGCTGCCATTTTCTGACCAGAGATCCTCCCTCCTTTGTCAACATAGTGTCTCCAAGCAGCTGGCTCAGAGTCACAATTTTGATGCTGAGGACAGAGAAGACCCCTTATCCACATAGCACAGGATGGACCAGAACTCACAAGCGCTGGGTTCTGTGGCGCACACCTGTAATCCTAGCTACTATGGGAGGCTTGGGCTGTGGGATCACTGGAGCTTGTCAGTTCTGGTCCATCCTCTGCTATGTGGATCAGGGGTCTTCTCTGTCCTCAGCATCAAAATGGTGACTCTGAGCCAGCTGCTTGGAGACACTATGTTGACAAAGGAGGGAGGATCTCTGGTCAGAAAATGGCAGCTAAACATAAAAATGAGTTAACACTAAAAGAAAGAGACACTTAAAGCTACAGACTGGCAGATGGCGAAAATGACTCTCCCCTGATCAGGATGACCATCATCTTATTTGAATGTCACTCAGCAACCACAGGATGACATCAAGTGATCCACAAAAGGAATGGCAAATGGCAGCTGAGTTGAAGTGCACGGCAAGAACAGTTTGTAACAGGTTCCTGGAGGCAGGACTCAAGTCATTTAAAGCAAGAAAAAAGTATTTTATCAATGTGAAGCAAAGGAGAGCCAGGTTGAAGGTTGCCAAAGACTATAAGGATTGGACCATAGAGGACTGGAGTAAGGTAATCTTCTCTGATGAGTGTAATTTTAAGCTTTGCCCAACACCTGGTCATCTAATGGTTAGATGGAGACCTGGAGAGGCGTACAAGCCACAGTGTCTTGCACCCACTGTGAAATTTGGTGGCGGATCGGTGATGATCTGGGGATGCTTCAGCAAGGCTGGAATTGGGCAGGTTAATCTTTGCGAAGGAAGTATGAATTAAGACATAGACAAGGTTATTCTGGAAAAACAGTTGATTCCTTCTGCTCAGGCAATATTCCCCAACTCTGAGGACTGTTTTTTCCAGCAGGACAATGCGCCATGCCACACAGCTAGGTCAATAAAGGTGTGGATGAAGGACCACCACATCAAATCCCTGTCATGGGCAGCCCAATCTCCAGACCTGAACATCATTGAAAACCTCTGGAATGTAATCAAGAGGAAGATGGATAGTCACAAGCCATCAAAACAAGAAGAACTGCTTACATTTTTTACCAAAAGTGGCAAAAGGTCACCCAAAAGCAGTGTGAAAGACTGGTGGAAAGCATGCCAAGACGCATGAAAGCTGTGATTAAAAATCATGGTTTTTCCACAAAATATTGATCTCTGATCTTTTCTTGAGTAAAAACATTAGTATTGTTGTTTCTAAAATGATTATGAACTTGTTTTTTTTTTTTTGCATTATTTCAGGTCTGCAAGCAATGCATATTTTTAGTTATTTTGACCATTTCTCATTTTCAGAAAATAAATACAAAATTTATTGCCTGGAACTTCGGAGACATGTTGTTAGTAGTTTATAGACTAAAAGAACAATTTACATTTTACTCAAAAATATACAGTACCTACAAAGAGAAAAATCAGACAAATTGAAAATTTTGCAGTGGTCTCTTAATTTTTGTCAGAGCGGTACAACATTTTTCACCTTGATATTTTGTCGCTAGAGATCACTTTCTTCCTTTTTGCATTAATTACATTATCAGCCTTCTTTATACACATTCGATTTTCAGCACAAGTTATTGTACCCCCAAATATCTCTGCAGATCCTCTAAATGAATCTATGTAAATTATGAAGAGATATATTTGCGCCCTATATTATCTGAACAGAGCCACGTAATATCCAGTATTTGATGAACTTTATAGTAAAATGTACTATAGCACTATAACAGTGTCTTGTCCCTTTAAATCTTCAGATACTTCTGTCACCATGGTAACTGCAGTCATCAACAACCAGTAGGATTGCTCAGTTTGAATTTGAAAAAATAAAGTCAGTTTGTTACATCTCATCCGAGTGTGAAGACAGACACCTGCAGTCAGTGCGAGATTCCAGGTATAACACGTGAGATAATGCACCGGACGGACCCCACATCCATCACACGCACTCACACACCACAACTGACACTTTCTGATAAATCTGATCATTACCAAGTTATTATTTCCCCAACACATGATGTGGTGAGATATCAGTGGGTGAGGCTGGTACTCGTGACATCTCCCATCTGGATCGATCCAGAGACAAGATCCCGATATTTACCCTCCGCTCTGCTCCTCCATGGGGAATGTCCCCGGCACACACACATGATGGCCCGCAGTGTAGTATTGCTAGTACTCTGCATGATATCCCGTCCTCCATATATATCACATACTAAAGGGGTGATCCCAATGGGACAAGTTATCACCTGTCTGCGGGATAAGATCAGAGTCCGACCACTGGGAACTGCACCAATAACCAGAACAGGGCACTGGTATCCCATTAGAGGGCAGCGGCAGTACCTCCCCCGACCACCGGGACTGCCAGAGAGCGACGAGCACAGCTCCTGCAGGTCCCAGAGAGGATGAATGGAGCAGCTGGGGAGCATGTGCACCTCCTCTACCTTCTAATGGGGATAAAAGTTCTGGTGATGGCTGGAATTCCCAGTGGACGGACCCCACTGATCTATAAGTCATCACCGATCCCATGTATAAGGCGATAACTTGTTCCAACTGATAATACCCCTGTAATGAAGCTCACATATGTAACCGCCAATATCCCATATATTTCCCAATGTTGCCCTTCCCTGCCCCTGAATTTATGATAAAATAAATATGAATCAATTACCAACACCCCTGCTGACTATTCCTGATGTCTTATAGGATTTGGATACATTTTGTCAGAGAAGATATCAGCGGTCACCATGTGGACCGGGTATTCTGCCAGCGCTGGATCAGGTAGCTTCCATCAGTCTGTGATAACTGACCGTTCTCTACACTGCTGTTGGATGGGCTTCTGGGGCTTTATTTATAGGGGTTGCCTATCTTTGGGGGCATTTTAGTTTTTACTTAAATGCGTGTATTTTGTGGTAAAAATTACTTTTGCAGTGGAGTTTCATTAAACAATTTCCATTATTTGCTTCCTATTATCTCTGAGCTCTGCCATCTATTGCTGGCTGCAGAATTAACTAACTGAGAATCTATCAGTGAGCTCCTTCTGACAGTCTTAAATGCAAGTGTGTAGCTCTTTTACGCTTATTTCCTGAGTGTCGCTTAGTACATTTCAGCAGTGGCGCTCTATCACATCCTCTTTGTACGGTTAGGATTGATTCTAATATCTGGTTGTGTTTTCTCCAGTTTACGTCACACCTGAGGAGCAACTGAGAAGACTGGCGTATTGTATCAAGCTTCTCCCGTCACCCCTCTACAAGAAGGAGGTCAGTGAGAAAACTAAGAACAGGTAGTTATGTACTCGGATATTCCTACTCATCCTTCTAACTTCATCTCTGCTCTTCCTAGCGCCTCATGCCAACCAACCCAGAAGCCCAGAGAAGGTTTGCTGTAAGGGATGAAGAACGGCCCGCTCCACCCATAAGCATCCGAGCCAGGGAGGAAAGGAAGAGGAAAGAAGATGTGACGCTGAGAGAAATGCTGGCCTATCTGGACGAGGAGGAGGACGAGAAAGAAGAGAAGCATGAAGATGAGATGGCGGCAAAGAAGATCAAACTGGACATTAGGCTCCCGAGAAGCAGCACACGAAGAAGCGGGACCAGGCCGGACAACTTCCACCACCAAGTCAGCCAAGCCTCTCCCATGACATGGAAGAACATCATGTGGACCATCCTGCTGGGACCCCTCTGCCGATACATTGGCATTATCGGCCCGTAAGTATAAAAAACACTAGAAATAATAAAAGCAGCATAATAGTAACATAGGGACAATATATCAGTATTAGACTAAGAAGAGTAATTAGATTAGTGATAATAAGAAAGTCATAAAATAGAAATAAAATAGCAATAGTAATAGTAGTAGGTGGAATAGCAGTGTGATCCAGGGTTCTAGGACTGATCGCCTTTTCTCGGGGTCAAGAAGGAATTTTTCCCCATGTGACACAAATTGGCTGAATGTGTCCTGGGGTTTTTGCCTTCTTCTGGATCAACAGTATAAGAATAAGGTAGTATTAACGATAATGGAAAAGTTAGAATAATACAGTCATAAAATAGCAGTATTAACTAGATGGGTATTTCCTGAAGGAACTACAGATAGTGCTTTGGAATGGTGCCCGGGCTGCCCCTGCAAGACTTTCACACTTGGGTGCCCCTCAGATGCTGGTTTGGTAGTTGTAGCTCCTTAGGGTTGAGGATTTGGTGGGCTGGGTCACTCTGGGTCCGATTTGGTGGGCCGGGCCACTCTGGGTCCGATTTGGTGGGCCGGGCCACTCTGGGTCCGATTTGGTGGCCCGGGTCACTCTGGGTCCGATTTGGTGGCCCGGGTCACTCTGGGTCCGATTTGGTGGCCCGGGTCACTCTGGGTCCGATTTGGTGGCCCGGGTCACTCTGGGTCCGATTTGGTGGCCCGGGTCACTCTGGGTCCGATTTGGTGGCCCGGGTCACTCTGGGTCCGATTTGGTGGCCCGGGTCACTCTGGGTCCGAATTGGTGGCCCGGGTCACTCTGGGTCCGAATTGGTGGCCCGGGTCACTCTGGGTCCGATTTGGTGGCCCGGGTCACTCTGGGTCCGATTTGGTGGCCCGGGTCACTCTGGGTCCGATTTGGTGGCCCGGGTCACTCTGGGTCCGATTTGGTGGCCCGGGTCACTCTGGGTCCGATTTGGTGGCCCGGGTCACTCTGGTTCCGATTTGGTGGGCCGGGTCACTCTGGGTCCGATTTGGTGGCCCGGGTCACTCTGGGTCCGATTTGGTGGGCCGGGTCACTCTGGGTCCGATTTGGTGGGCCGGGTCACTCTGGGTCCGATTTGGTGGGCCGGGTCACTCTGGGTCCGATTTGGTGGGCGGGTCACTCTGGGTCCGATTTGGTGGGCCGGGTCACTCTGGGTCCGATTTGGTGGGCCGGGTCACTCTGGGTCCGATTTGGTGGGCCGGGTCACTCTGACTGACAGCAGGATAAGGGAATGGCTGATAACAGAGAATAGACTGACAGCAGGACAAGGGAATGGCTGATAACAGAGAGAATAGACTGACAGCAGGACAGGGGAATGGCTGGTAACAGAGAGAAATAGACTGACAGCAGGACGGGGAATGGCTGATAACAGAGAGAAATAGACTGACAGCAGGACAGGGGAATGGCTGATAACAGAGAGAAATAGACTGACAGCAGTACGGGGAATGGCTGATAACAGAGAGAAATAGACTGACAGCAGGACGCGGAATGGCTGATAACAGAGAGAAATAGACTGACAGCAGGACAGGGGAATGGCTGATAACAGAGAGAAATAGACTGATAGCAGGACAGGGGAATGGCTGATAACAGAGAGAAATAGACTGACAGCAGTACGGGGAATGGCTGATAACAGAGAGAAAAAGATGGGTATTTCCTGAAGGAACTACAGATAGTGCTTTGGAATGGTGCCCGGGTTGCCCCAGCAAGACTTTCACACTTGGGTGCCCCTCAGGCGCTGGTTTGGTAGTTGTAGCCACTCTGGGTCCGATTTGGTGGGCGCTGTATGCTGCGCGGCTCTGCGCTGTATGCTGCGCGGCTCTGCGCTGTATGCTGCGCGGCTCTGCGCTGTATGCTGCGCGGCTCCGCGCTGTATAATGCGCGGCTCCGCGCTATATGCTGCGCGGCTCCGCGCTGTATGCTGCGGGGCTCCGCGCTGTATGCTGCGCGGCTCCGCGCTGTATACTGCGCGGCTCCGCGCTGTATACTGCGCGGCTCCGCGCTGTATAATGCGGAGCTCCGCGCTGTATAATGCGGAGCTCTGCGCTGTATAATGCGGAGCTCTGCGCTGTATACTGCGGGGCTCTGCGCTGTATACTGCGGGGCTCTGCGCTGTATGCTGCGGGGCTCTGCGCTATATGCTGCGGGGCTCTGCGCTGTATACTGTAATAATAATAAGACTACAGATAGTGCTTTGAAATTGTGCTGTGCTGTCACTTTAAGAGCTGATATTATCTGACAAAACTGTGACCTGGTGGAGTTGATAGGCATTGGCATAGTAACTGTGTCTGACTGCGCATATCAATGAGCTAATCAGCCAGGTGGCATTTGGCAGTTAAGTTATTTTTAGAAATTGCCTCAGAAACCAGCCCATTTTAAACGTATAGCAAAATTTCCCTATTGAAATGCATTGAAACAATGCTTTCCAATGAGGGGGAAACTATTTTCAAATGCAAATTGCGCCAAAACTACAAATCCGATCGACATGAAAATAACTTAGCACACCTCTCGTGGACGCTGGCTTCGAAATGACACCTCACTGGAGTCTGTGCATTCAGCGGTTCGGGCCGCATTAACTGCGAAAAAAAGCCTAATAATAATAATAATAATAAGAAGAAGAAGTTTACCACGATGGAATAACAGTATAGTGCTTTGTTCCAAAGCACTATAATAATAGTAAGAATATAAAATAGTTATATCTATAAAAAGACAAGAACCTAAAATTACAATAATTATAGTCATAGCTCAATCAGTGCTGTAATGTGAATTAGTTATGGAAAAGTTAGAATAGTACTGTAATAAGATAGCAGCACATAAATAATAGAGATAAAATCTATAAAAAGAGCAAACCCCTATACATTATAATAATAACTATAGTAGTGGTAGAATTAGCACTCTAATATTAGTTAGATACCTAGTAATAACATAATTAGGTTTGATGCAGGGTTCTAGGACTGATCGCCTTTTCCCGGGGTCGAGAAGGAATTTTTCCCCAGTGACACAAATTGGCTGAATGTGTCTTGGGGTTTTTGCCTTCTTCTGGATCGAAAGCTTTAGACATAGGGACCTTAGTAATATCATTATTAGAGTCACAAGAGTAATAAAAATGATAAAACTAATAAATCAAAAAGTAAATAATAAAAGATAATTTTTTAAGAAATAATAAAAATGGTGGTAATAATAATAACAGATTTGTGAGGCAGAGTCCCGTTAGTTAATAAGTTAGTGTTAGGTTAGTGTAGGTCCCATCTGAAGAGGTCGCCTTGTCGTTGGCAGATGGGCTCGCACAATTTGCTCAAAATGTGCGCTAAGAACCTCACTTTTATATCTATAGAAGATATGCAGTAATACCATTCAGGAGATGTACATGTGTACAGCAGTTTTGTGAATAACACTTCTGCAGAATCACAGCAGCAGGTATACCGGCATAGGGAGGTCACATCTAGTGATAGTGCTACAGTGATATTACAACTGGGCCTTAACCCCTTCCCGACCCATGACGCCACATAGGCGTCATGAAAACCCGTGCCAATCCGACCCATGACGCCTATGTGGCGTCATGGAATGATCGCGTCCCTGCAGATCGGGTGAAGGGGTTAACTCCTATTTTACCCGATCTGCAGGGAGAGGGGGAGTGGTGCTTCAGCCCAGGGGGGGTGGCTTCACCCCCCCGTGGCTACGATCGCTCTGATTGGCTGTTGAAAGTGAAACTGCCAATCAGAGCGATTTGTAATATTTCACCTAAAAAACAGGTGAAATATTACAATCCAGCCATGGCCGATGCTGCAATATCATCGGCCATGGCTGGAAAACCTGAAGTGACCACCCCCCACCCCACCGATCGCCCCCCCACCGCTCCGTTATGGGGTCCGGTCCCCTCCGTCCTGTGCTCCGCTGCCCCGTGCTCCTGCCCGCTCCCCCGTCCTGCTGTCCGCTCCCCCCGTCCTCCGATCACCCCCCCTGTGCTCAGATCCACCCCCCCACCACCCCTTCATACTTACCGATCCTCCCGGTGTCCGGCCGTCTCCTCGCTGGGCGCCGCCATCTTCCAAAATGGCGGGCGCATGCTCAGTACGCCCGCCGGCCGGCAGATTCCTTACAGGTACATTTTGATCGCTGTGGTAGGTTCTACCACAGCGATCAAAATAAAAAAAATAATAAATAAACCCCCCCCTTTATCACCCCCATAGATAGGGACAATAATAAAATAAAGAAAATATTTTTTTTTTTTTTCCCCACTGTGGTTAGGGTTAGAACTAGGGTTAGGGTTAGAACTAGGGTTAGGGTTACGGGTAGGGTTAGGGTTATGGCATGTGCGGATTTGGCAGCGGATCCGCAGCGGATCGGCCGCGGATCCGCAGCGGATCGGCCGCGGATCCGCAGCGGATCGGCCGCGGATCCGCAGCGGATCGGCCGCGGATCCGCAGCGGATTGGCCGCTGCGAATTCGTAGCAGTTTTCCATCAGGTTTACAGTACCGTGTACACCTATGGAAAACCAAATCCGCTGTGCCCATGGTGCGGAAAATTCCGTGCAGAAACGCTGCGTTGTATTTTCCACAGCATGTCAATTCTTTGTGCGGATTCCGCAGCGTTTTACACCTGTTCCTCAATAGGAATCCGCAGGTGAAATCCGCACAAAAAAACACTGGAAATCTGCTGTAAATCCGCAGGTAAAACGCAGTGCCTTTTACTTGCAGATTTTTCAAAAGTCGTGCGGAAAAATCTCACACGAATCCGCTACGTGGGCACATACCCTTAGGGTTAGGGTTGGAATTAGGGCTAGGGTTGGAATTAGGGTTACGGGTGTGTTGGGGTTAGGGTTGTGGTTAGGGGTGTGTTGGGGTTAGGGTTGGGATTAGGGTTATGGCTACAGTTGGGATTAGGATTAGGGGTGTGTTGGGGTTAGTGTTGAAGTTAGAAATGAGGGGTTTCCACTGTTAGGGCACATCAGGGGTCTCCAAACGCAACATGGCGCCACCATTGATTCCAGCCAAT
The DNA here is from genome assembly GCF_051348905.1 of Ranitomeya variabilis. Lineage (NCBI taxonomy): Eukaryota > Metazoa > Chordata > Amphibia > Anura > Dendrobatidae > Ranitomeya > Ranitomeya variabilis. Next base: position 113,325,850 of record NC_135235.1, on the reverse strand, counting down.
CTTGCATTCAAAAAGTCAAATGGTGCTCCCTCCCTTCCAAGCCCCGACGTGTGCCCAAACAGTGGTTTACCCCCACATTTGGGGTACCAGCGTACTCAGGACAAACTGGGCAACAACTGTTGGGGTCCAATTTCTCCTGTTACCCTTGCAAAAATAAAAAATTACTTGCTAAGACATAATTTTTGAGGAAAGAAGAATTATTTTTTATTTTCACGGCTCTGCGTTGTAAACTTCTGTGAAGCACTTGGAGGTTGAACGTGCTCATCACACATCTAGATAAGTTCCTTTGGGGGTCTAGTTTCCAAAATGGGGTCACTTGTGGGGTGTTTCTACTGTTTAGGCACATCAGGGGCTCTGCAAATGCAACGTGACGCCCGCAGACCATTCCATCAAAGTCTGCATTTCAAATGTCACTACTTCCCTTCCGAGCCCTGACGTGCGCCCAAACAGTGGTTTACCCCCACATATGGGGTATCACTGTACTCACAACAAACTGGGCAACAAACATTGGGGCCCAATTTCTCCTGTTACCCTTGTGAAAATAAAAAATTGCTTGCTAAAACATCTTTTTTGAGGAAAGAAAAATGATTTTTTATTTTCACGGCTCTGCGTTGTAAACTTCTGTGAAGCACTTGGGGGTTGAATGTGCTCATCACACATCTAGATAAGTTCCTTGGGGGGTCTAGTTTCCAAAATGGGGTCACTTGTGGGGTGTTTCTACTGTTTAGGCACATCAGGGGCTCTGCAAATGCAACGTGACGCCCGCAGACCATTCCATCAAAGTCTGCATTTCAAATGTCACTACTTCCCTTCCGAGCCCTGACGTGCGCCCAAACAGTGGTTTACCCCCACATATGGGGTATCACTGTACTCACAACAAACTGGGCAACAAACATTGGGGCCCAATTTCTCCTGTTACCCTTGTGAAAATAAAAAATTGCTTGCTAAAACATCTTTTTTGAGGAAAGAAAAATGATTTTTTATTTTCACGGCTCTGCGTTGTAAACTTCTGTGAAGCACTTGGGGGTTGAATGTGCTCATCACACATCTAGATAAGTTCCTTGGGGGGTCTAGTTTCCAAAATGGGGTCACTTGTGGGGTGTTTCTACTGTTTAGGCACATCAGGGGCTCTGCAAATGCAACGTGATGCCCGCAGAGCATTCCATCAAAGTCTGCATTCCAAAACGTCACTACTTCCCTTCCGAGCCCCGGCATGTGCCCAAACAGTGGTTTACCCCCACATATGGGGTATCACCGTACTCAGGAGAAACTGGACAACAACTTTTGGGGTCCAATTTCTCCTGTTACCCTTGCAAAAATAAAAAATTCTGGGCTAAAAAAATATTTTTGAGGAAAGGAAACACATTTATTATTTTCACGGCTCTGCGTTATAAACTTCTGTGAAGCACCTGGGGGTTATAAGTGCTCACTATGCATCTAGATAAGTTCCTTGGGGGGTCTAGTTTCCAAAATGGGGTCACGTGTAGGGGAGCTCCAATGTTTAGGCACACAGGGGCTCTCCAAACGCGACATGGTGTTCGCTAACGATTGGAGCTAATTTTCCATTCAAAAAGTCAAATGGCACGCCTCCCCTTCCGAGCCTTGCCGTGCACCCAAACAGTGGTTTACCCCCACATATGAGGTATCAACATACTCAGCAGAAATTGCCCAACAAATTTTAGGATCCATTTTATCCTGTTGCCCATGTGAAAATGAAAAAATTGAGGCTAAAAGAAATTCTGTGTGAAAAAAAAGTACTTTTTAATTTTTACGGATCAATTTGTGAAGCACCTGAGAGTTTAAAGTGCTCACTATGCTTCTAGATAAGTTCCTTGGGGGGTCTACTTTCCAAAATGGGGTCACTTGTGGGAGCGCTCCAATGTTTAGGCACACGGGGGCTCTCCAAACGTGACATGGTCTCTGCTAGCGATGGAGATCATTTTTCATTCAAAAAGTCAAATGGCGCTCCTTCCCTTCCGAGCCTTACCATGTGCCCAAACAGTGGTTTACCCCCACATGTGAGGTATCAGTGTACTCAGGAGAAATTGTCCAACAAATTTTAGGATCCATTTTATCCTGTTGCCCATGTGAAAATGAAAAAATTGAGGCTAAAATAATTTTTTTGTGAAAAAAAAGTACTGTTTAATTTTTACGGATCAATTTGTGAAGCACCTGGGGGTTTAAAGTGCTCACTATGCTTCTAGATAAGTTCCTTGGGGGGTCTAGTTTCCAAAATGGGGTCACTTGTGGGGGAGCTCCAATGTTTAGGCACACGGGGGCTCTCCAAACGCGACATGGTGTCCGCTAAAGATTGGAGCCAATTTTTCATTCAAAAAGTCAAATGGCGCTCCTTTCCTTCCAAGCCCTGCCGTATGCCCAAACAGTGGTTTACCCCCACATATGAGGTATCAGCGTACTCAGGACAAATTGGACAACATCGTTCGTGGTCCAGTTTTTCCTTTTACCCTTGGGAAAATAAAAAAATTGTTGCTAAAAGATCATTTTTGTGACTAAAAAGTTAAATGTTCATTTTTTCCTTCCATGTTGCTTCTGCTGCTGTGAAACACCTGAAGGGTTAATAAACTTCTTGAATGTGGTTTTGAGCACCTTGAGTGGTGCAGTTTTTAGAATGGTGTCACTTTGGGGTATTTTCAGCCATATAGAACCCTCAAACTGACTTCAAATGTGAGGTGGTCCCTAAAAAAAATGGTTTTGTAAATTTTGTTGTAAAAATGAGAAATCACTGGTCAAATTTTAACCCTTATAACTTCCTAGCAAAAAAAAAATTTGTTTCCAAAATTGTGCTGATGTAAAGTAGACATGTCGTAAATGTTATTTATTAACTATTTTGTGTCATATAACTCTCTGGTTTAACAGAATAAAAATTCAAAATGTGAAAATTGCGAAATTTTCAAAATTTTCGCCAAATTTCCGTTTTTTTCACAAATAAACTCAGAAATTATCGACCTAAATTTACCACTAACATGAAGCCCAATATGTCACGAAAAAACAATCTCAGAATCGCTAGGATCCGTTGAAGCGTTCCTGAGTTATTACCTCATAAAGGGACACTGGTCAGAATTGCAAAAAACGGCAAGGTCATTAAGGCCAAAATAGGCTGGGTCATGAAGGGGTTAAAGGGAATCCGTCAACAAGTTTTTGCTATGCAATCTGACAGCACCATGATGTAGGGACAGAAATTTTGATTCCAGCAATGTATCACTTAGTTTTCTAGGTGCAGCAGTTGGGATAGAATCACAGTTTTCTCTTCAGCAGATCTAGCAGTGCTCAGATGTTGAGCTGTGTATAACCCCGTCCACACCACTGATGGTCTGCTTACTGCGTACACTGTATATTGACAGAAAGTTGCTAATCAGTGCTGGGGACAGTGGTTGGACTAGGAGACACGAGACACCTAGTCCTGTAGTGATAATGTTCTGCTGAGAAAACACTGATTGTATTGAAGCAGCAAAACACAGCCCATTAGTTGACACATCACCGGAATCAGACTCTCTTCTCCTACATCATGCTGCTCTCAGATTACATAACAAAACATGCTGACAGATTACCTTTAAGGATAAAACTGCTTATACTGATTACTTATATTGGTTTCCGAGAAACATCTAACATGTACAGTACATCGCAGTCAGGTTCCAGTACCCGCTCTATAGTGCACATTTTCATCAGGCTGGTGCTGTCAGGGCACCTACGAGATGTGCAGCAGTCGTACTGGTGTATTATACAACCCGCTTCTGCCCCAACTGCCGGCAGTGGAGCTAGCCCTGATCCTGGCAGCTTTAGCCCATTTACACCACAGTCAGTAGCAACCACAGCACCTAGGTGGTGTAGAGAGAAGGAGAGGGAGGCGCAGTCACAGTGCTGTGGATTTTCTATGGCAGTCGGGGTCCTAATCAAGGTTTATTTTGACACCAGTCAGAGTCATGCGGGGGCGAAGTCATCCTGATGAAGTGTCTGCTACTCACATGCCCTAATACAGCCTCCAATAGTAACATTTGCCTTGTACCCAGTGCTTCCTCCCTCCTTCACTGCTAGCATGCTCCATTCCTTACAGGGGATGTCCAATGAAAACAAGTTATCACCTATCCACAGGCGAGGTGATGCCGTAACTTACTGCTTGGTGGGTTCCGACCACTGGAACCTGCACCATCCTCAGATTGAGGAACCTGTGTCCTGTTAGAAAGGAGCAGAAAGTCAGGAACCATCTGAAGCTCCATTCATTCTCTATGGGGCTGCCAGAAAAAAGCCGAGCTCAGCACTTGGATACCACATAGGGAATGAGTGGAGCAGGATCATTGAGTAATAAAATGTACGGTACTTAGCTTCTCATCATTGCCTCTGTGTAAGAAGCTTAACCCTTTTCTCTCCTTCCAACGTAAGCTTGTATGTTGGTCCCAGTCTGGTTTTTCCTGTAGAGAAGAGGAAGCCCCTTTGCCTTCTCTGCTCTCAGTCCTCTGCAGCTTTTCACCATCACTCAGTGTCCACCATTAAATGTAATAAAGATAATAATTGACCCGTTGCCTGATTTTCATCCCTCCTCGGTCTGAGCAACGTACAAGATAATAAAAATGTGAGGTGAATATTGAATCCAAAAACCAAAAATCAGCTCCTTTACTTCAGACAACACATGTGATGCTTTTGAAATTAAAGAAGATATATATATATATATATATATATATATATATATATATATATATATATATATATATATATATATATATATATAGCACCCCAGGAGTCCGGTTGCGACAGTGGCGTTGCCTCCCTCACAGGGGGTGATGACATGCCTGGAAGCAAGGAGGGTTTCCCTGACTAGATAACACTCACATCCGACACCTTTCCTGACTCCAGACCTGAAGGGGGAGCTCTAAATCCGGATCAGGAGAGCTTCTCTATAAGTTCTGGCCTGGAGGAGGGGTGAGTCAGTGTCTGGAACAGAGGAGAGAGGAGAGCAGTAAAAGAACTTGGGGAGTGGAGCTGCAACTAAGCTCACCCCAGTACTGAGTGCCAGAAACCGGACACCAGAGTCTGTGGTTGCATGGGTACTAAAGTCCCGGCAGCTAAATCCGGAGGGCAGGAGACTGCAGGTCTCCTGACCCCATCTAACACCCAGAGGCACAGCAGCATATCAGAGCCCGGAACCGCCATAAAGGAGCGACATCTGCAATTGGCTCAAGTTGCCTGCCATACGGGCAAGTACTTCCGAACACTAAGGAACAGAGGACTGAGCATAGCTTTAGGCAGCAAGGACCTCAGAGGACGGTGCAGCAAGGAGGCCTCAAAACCCATCTGGCTTAGTGAATCCTAAGTTGCTTCCAGGCTCCCCGGACTTCCATTGTCATCTAGTGCCCCGGCCTGCACTTCAAACCGTGAGTAAAAGTGTGGGAACTGCACCCTGCTGTGTCCTCTGAATTATTACTGCGTCACCTGCCCTGCATCACAACATCCATCCTCACATGTAACACCATCACTGCCCTGGGGCTAAGCTCTACCTGTGGAGAGCTGTAACAACTCTGCTGCATCACCATCAGCCCCTGAGGTCTCTTTAAGCAATGTCGGCCATCCCTAGCCGAGTACCACAGGTGGTGTCACGAACAAATCCCCTATAAACTTTATTCCCCTTTCATTTCATTGACACTTTTATTGGACACCCAGGGCCATGGCCGGGTCACTGCTGCCATGACACATCCAGGGGTGGATTAAGGGTAGCCAGGGCCTTGGGCTGTTCAGACACTGTGGGCTGTTATGACCCCAGTGGACAGGGTCTCAGAGGAACGTGTAAGTCTGCGAGATACAAAAATCCAGCTCATAGGGCAGTGGTAACTGGGTTGACCAAATATCTACTCCTAACGCCAACACTAGAAGTAGCCGGGGATCATGCCTACGGTGATCGCTAGATGACTCGCGCCAGCCGGAGAATCTAACTACCCCTAGGAGAAGAAAACAAAGACCTCTCTTGCCTCCAGAGAAAGGGACCCCAAAGCAAGATACAAGCCCCCCACAAATAATAACGGTGAGGTAAGAGGAAATGACAAACACAGAAATGAACCAGGTTCAGCAAAGAGAGGCCAGCTTACTAATAGCAGAATATAGCAAGATAACTTATCTGGTCAACAAAAACCCTATAAAAATCCACGCTGGAGATTCAAGAACCCCCGAACCGTCTAACGGTCCGGGGGGAGAACACCAGCCCCCTAGAGATTCCAGCAAAGGTCAGGATACAGATTTGGAACAAGCTGGACAAAATACAAAACAAAACAAAAGCAAAAAGCAAGGAAGCAGACTTAGCTTAAACACGCAGGAACCAGGATCAGTGGACAAGAGCACAACAGATTAGCTCTGATTTCAACGATGCCAGGCATTGAACTGAAGGTCCAGGGAGCTTATATAGCAACGCCCCTGAACTAACGGCCCAGGTGAGCATAAAGGAGAAGACAGACGCTCCAGAGTCAAATCACTAATGACCACTAGAGGGAGCAAAAAGCAAATTCACAACAGTACCCCCCCCTTAGTGAGGGGTCACCGAACCCTCACCACGACCACCAGGGCGATCAGGATGAGCAGCGTGAAAGGCACGAACTAAATCGGCCGCATGAACATCAGAGGCGACCACCCAGGAATTATCTTCCTGACCATAGCCATTCCACTTGACCAGGTACTGAAGCCTCCGCCTGGAGAGACGAGAATCCAAGATCTTCTCCACCACGTACTCCAACTTGCCCTCAACCAACACCGGAGCAGGAGGCTCAGCAGAAGGAACTACAGGCACAACGTACCGCCGCAACAAGGACCTATGAAACACGTTGTGGATAGCAAACGACACAGGAAGATCCAGACGAAAGGACACAGGATTAAGGATTTCCAATATCTTGTAAGGACCAATAAAACGAGGTTTAAATTTGGGAGAGGAAACCTTCATAGGAACAAAGCGGGAAGAAAGCCACACCAAATCCCCAACACGTAGTCGGGGACCCACACCGCGGCGGCGGTTGGCAAAGCGCTGAGCCCTCTCCTGTGACAACTTCAAGTTGTCCACCACAAGATTCCAGATCCGCTGCAACCTATCCACCACAGAATCCACCCCAGGACAGTCAGAAGGTTCCACATGACCCGAAGAAAAACGAGGGTGGAAACCAGAGTTGCAGAAAAACGGCGAAACCAAGGTGGCGGAACTAGCCCGATTATTAAGGGCAAACTCAGCCAACGGCAAGAAGGTCACCCAATCGTCCTGATCAGCAGAGACAAAACACCTCAAATAAGCCTCCAAAGTCTGATTAGTTCGCTCCGTCTGTCCATTAGTCTGAGGATGGAAAGCAGACGAAAACGACAAATCAATGCCCATCCTACTACAAAAGGATCGCCAGAATCTGGAAACGAACTGGGATCCTCTGTCTGACACAATATTCTCAGGGATGCCGTGCAAACGAACCACGTTCTGGAAAAACACAGGAACCAGATCGGAAGAGGAAGGCAGCTTAGGCAAAGGAACCAAATGGACCATCTTGGAAAAGCGATCACATATCACCCAGATAACAGACATGCCTTGAGACACCGGAAGATCAGAAATGAAATCCATGGAGATATGTGTCCAAGGTCTCTTAGGGACAGGCAAGGGCAAGAGCAACCCGCTGGCACGAGAACAGCAAGGCTTAGCTCGAGCACAAGTCCCACAGGACTGTACAAATGACCGCACATCCCTTGACAAGGAAGGCCACCAAAAGGATCTGGCCACCAGATCTCTGGTGCCAAAAATTCCTGGGTGACCTGCCAACACCGAGGAATGAACCTCGGAAATGACTCTGCTGGTCCACTTATCAGGCACAAACAGTCTGTCAGGTGGACAAGAATCAGGCCTATCAGCCTGAAATCTCTGCAACACACGTCGCAGATCTGGAGAAATAGCTGACAAGATAACTCCATCCTTAAGAATACCAACAGGTTCAGCGACTCCAGGAGCATCAGGCACAAAGCTCCTGGAAAGAGCATCGGCCTTCACATTCTTTGAACCTGGTAAATACGAGACAACAAAGTCAAAACGGGAGAAAAACAATGACCAGCGGGCCTGTCTAGGATTCAGGCGTTTAGCAGACTCGAGATACATCAGATTTTTGTGATCAGTCAAGACCACCACACGATGCTTAGCACCCTCGAGCCAATGGCGCCACTCCTCAAATGCCCATTTCATGGCCAACAACTCCCGATTGCCCACATCATAATTTCGCTCAGCAGGCGAAAACTTCCTAGAGAAAAAGGCGCAAGGTCTCATAACAGAGCAACCAGGGCCTCTCTGCGACAAAACGGCCCCTGCTCCAATCTCTGAAGCATCCACCTCAACCTGAAAGGGAAGCGAGACATCAGGCTGGCACCAAACAGGCGCCGAAGTAAACCGACGTTTCAACTCCTGGAAAGCCTCCACGGCAGCAGGAGCCCAATTAGCCACATCGGAGCCCTTCTTGGTCATATCCGTCAAAGGTTTCACAATGCTAGAAAAATTAGCGATAAAACGACGGTAGAAGTTAGCGAAACCCAAGAACTTCTGAAGACTCTTAACTGACGAGGGCTGAGTCCAATCAAGAATAGCTCGGACCTTGACTGGGTCCATCTCCACAGCAGAAGGGGAAAAAATGAACCCCAAAAAGGGAACCTTCTGTACACCAAAAAGACACTTTGAGCCCTTGACAAACAAAGAATTTTCACGCAAAATTTTAAAGACCATCCTGACCTGCTCCACATGCGAGTCCCAATTATCAGAAAAAAACAGAATATCATCCAGATAAACGATCAAAAATTTATCCAGATAGTTCCGGAAAATGTCATGCATAAAGGACTGAAAAACTGAAGGGGCATTAGAGAGCCCAAAAGGCATCACCAAGTACTCAAAATGACCTTCGGGCGTATTGAATGCGGTTTTCCATTCATCTCCTTGCTTAATGCGCACAAGGTTGTACGCACCACGAAGGTCTATCTTGGTGAACCACTTGGCACCTTTAATCCGGGCAAACAAGTCAGACAACAGCGGCAAAGGATACTGAAATTTGACAGTGATCTTATTTAAAAGCCGATAGTCAATACAAGGCCTCAAAGATCCGTCCTTTTTAGCCACAAAAAAGAATCCCGCACCAAGAGGGGAAGAAGACGGACGGATGTGTCCTTTCTCCAGAGACTCCTTGATATATGAACGCATAGCGGTATGTTCAGGTACCGACAGATTAAACAGTCTTCCCTTAGGAAATTTACTGCCTGGAATCAAATCTATTGCACAGTCACATTCCCTATGAGGAGGCAATGCACTGGACCTGGACTCGCTAAAGACGTCCTGATAATCAGACAAATACTCCGGAACTTCCGAAGGCGTAGAAGAAGCAATAGACACAGGCAGGGAATCCTCATGAATACCACGACAGCCCCAACTTGACACTGACATAGCCTTCCAGTCTAGGATTGGATTATGGGTCTGTAACCATGGCAGCCCCAAAACAACCAAATCATGCATTTTATGTAGAACAAGAAAACGTATCACCTCGCGGTGTTCAGGAGTCATGCACATGGTAACCTGTGTCCAATACTGCGGTTTATTTTCTGCTAATGGCGTAGCATCAATACCCCTAAGAGGGATAGGATTTTCTAATGGTTCAAGAATAAAACCACAGCGTTTAGCAAATGAGAGATCCATAAGACTCAGGGCAGCACCTGAATCTACAAACGCCATGACAGGATAAGATGACAGTGAGCAAATCAAAGTTACAGACAGAATAAACTTAGGATGCAAATTACCAACGGTGACAGGACTATCAATCTTAGTTATACGTTTAGAGCATGCTGAGATAACATGTGTAGAATCACCACAATAGTAGCACAAGCCATTCCGGCGTCTATGAATTTTCCTCTCATTTCTAGTCAGGATTCTATCACATTGCATCAAATCAGGTGTCCGTTCAGACAACACCATGAGGGAATTAGCAGTTTTTCTATCACATTGCATCAAATCAGGTGTCTGTTCAGACAACACCATGAGGGAATTTGCGGTTTTGCGCTCCCGCAACCGCCGGTCAATTTGAATAGCCAGGGCCATGGTATCATTCAGACCTGTGGGAATGGGAAAACCCACCATAACATTCTTAATGGCTTCAGAAAGGCCATTTCTAAAATTAGCGGCCAGTGCACACTCGTTCCAATGTGTCAGCACGGACCATTTCCGAAATTTTTGGCAATACACTTCAGCCTCGTCCTGGCCCTGAGACATAGCCAGCAGGGCTTTTTCTGCCTGAATCTCAAGATTGGGTTCCTCATAAAGTAAACCGAGCGCCAGAAAAAACGCATCAATATCAGCCAATGCCGGATCTCCTGGCGCCAACGAAAAAGCCCAATCTTGAGGGTCACCCCGTAAGAATGAAATAACAATTTTTACTTGTTGAGCAGAGTTTCCAGACGAACAGGGTCTCAGGGACAAAAACAATTTACAATTATTCCTGAAATTCCTAAACTTAAATCGGTCTCCTGAAAACAGTTCAGGAATCGGTATCTTGGGTTCAGACCCAGGATTTCTGGTAACATAATCTTGTATACCCTGCACACGAGCAGCAAGCTGGTCCACACTTGTAATCAAGGTCTGCACATTATGTCTGCAGCAAGCTTAAGCCACTCTGAGGTAAAGGGGAAAAGAAAAAAAAAAAAAAAAAAAAAAATGAGAGAGGGAAAAAAAAAACCTCAAAATTTTCTTTCTTATAATCCCACTTCTGCAATGCATTAAACATTTAATACTGGCCTGGCATACTGTTATGACCCCAGTGGACAGGGTCTCAGAGGAACGTGTAAGTCTGCGAGATACAAAAATCCAGCTCATAGGGCAGTGGTAACTGGGTTGACCAAATATCTACTCCTAACGCCAACACTAGAAGTAGCCGGGGATCATGCCTACGGTGATCGCTAGATGACTCGCGCCAGCCGGAGAATCTAACTACCCCTAGGAGAAGAAAACAAAGACCTCTCTTGCCTCCAGAGAAAGGGACCCCAAAGCAAGATACAAGCCCCCCACAAATAATAACGGTGAGGTAAGAGGAAATGACAAACACAGAAATGAACCAGGTTCAGCAAAGAGAGGCCAGCTTACTAATAGCAGAATATAGCAAGATAACTTATTTGGTCAACAAAAACCCTATAAAAATCCACGCTGGAGATTCAAGAACCCCCGAACCGTCTAACGGTCCGGGGGGAGAACACCAGCCCCCTAGAGCTTCCAGCAAAGGTCAGGATACAGATTTGGAACAAGCTGGACAAAATACAAAACAAAAGCAAAAAGCAAGGAAGCAGACTTAGCTTAAACACGCAGGAACCAGGATCAGTGGACAAGAGCACAACAGATTAGCTCTGATTTCAACGATGCCAGGCATTGAACTGAAGGTCCAGGGAGCTTATATAGCAACGCCCCTGAACTAACGGCCCAGGTGAGCATAAAGGAGAAGACAGACGCTCCAGAGTCAAATCACTAATGACCACTAGAGGGAGCAAAAAGCAAATTCACAACAGTGGGCCCCCCGCTCATGTGACGGGGTCATGCGACGGGGTCATGCGACGGGGTCATGTGTGTCATGTTACAAAGATTTTGTAAGCCGCCACCATAACACGGTAGACACTTTTGGCCGGGCCCTACTCTACTGTAACCTATTAAATATTTGTTAAATTATGCAATACAATTTAGGTATATTATGATTTATTTTTCCATTTTTAAAATGACCAATATCACATACAAGGAACAAATAATGTATTTTTCGGACTATAAGATGCACCGGACTATAAGGCGCACCCAGGTTTTAGAGGTGGAAAATAGGGAAAAAAATATTTGAAGCAAAAAAAATGTGGTAAAATATTTAATAACATAAATAACATACTATTATATGTGGTGTTATTATATATAATAGTATGTTATTATGTTGGAAGCTGCGGGACCAGTGTGGTGTCTGTGAAGTACGATATGAAGACGCTGGAGGGTGAGTATAAGGGCTCATTTCCACATGCAAGGCACACGTCCATATCTCGCATGTGGAAACCAAGCTCTGGCGCCGGCACTTTGGAGCGGAGCTGTGCAGCTCCATGTGTTCCTATGCAGCCGCACGCTCCGCTCTGGAGTGCCGGCTCCACAGCTTGGTTTCCACATGCGAGATACGGACGTGTGCCTCGCATGTGGAAATGAGCCCTAAGAATGGGTGCACAGGGCTTATAGTGAAAGCACCACTCCAGCACTGCAAAATAACACTGGAGTGCTGCTTTAAAATCCCATGGGAGAACTATAACTCCCAGCATGTCCTGCAGATCCCATGACATGCTGGGAGTTATAGTTCACCAAAGGAGTGGCAGAGTGCTTTATTGTGTTTTGTAAAGACTGACCTCTTAATTGTGGCAGCCAGCCACACTGTGGTGAGGTAAAAGCTGGAGCATCCCATGGCTGCACACACACAGAGCCCTCCCTGTTGTTGTTGCCTTTCCACAGCGCAGGACATAAGAGGAAGCTGCAGATTCTAGGTGGGAGTCTGAAGGACCAGTGATGATGTCAGAAGAGGGAGGGCTCTGTGCTGCCATGTGATGCTCCAGCCCGCCCACTTCTGACATCACACAGGTCCTCCCTGTGCACCACAGACAGCTCAGCATCCAGCACAGGCAGGTAGGCAGCGATCTCCTGGCCCCTGCTGCTGCCTCCTCCTCCCCCAGACACACAGATTCTCCCCAGAATCAGTGCTGGGGAAACTGTGTGTCGCTGCTTAAGTGCAGTATTCATTTGCTGCTCCCGGCTCACCGCTCAGCTGATCGGTGGGCGGGGAGCATCTAATAAATATTCACTGCACTTAATCAGCGGGGCCATGTGGTTTCCACAGCAGCTGATTCCGGGCAGCGGGGACATCCTGAAGTGGGATAACAGTGCGATCCCACTCGCTGCTGCCCCCCTCCCCACATGCTATATCCGTACTATAAGACGCACCCACACTTTCCTCCCAAATTTGGAGGAAAAAAAGTGCGTCTTATAGTCCGAAAAATACGGTACCACCGCACCATGACCAGACCACATATTACAACCACAGTGATCAAATAATATCACATACAAGGAACAAATACCGCTACACCATGTCAAGACCACATATTACCACCACTTGGTGACCAAATAGCACATACAAGGGACAAATACCGCAACACCTTTTCCAGACCACATATTACCACCACATAGTGACTGAATACTACAATACTGATCAGTAATAAAAAAAACAAACCACAATACTATCACCATAAGTGCCATTATACACAGGAGATCTGTACTTAGTATGCAGTGTCTGTGTAGAGGTTATACAGCGATCACTGGTGAGTCGGTGACATTATACACAGGACCTCTGTATATAGTATACAGTGTATAGCAGGCGCTCTCTCTCTCTCTCTCTCTCTCTCTCTCTCTATATATATATATATATATATATATATATATATATATAAATCTCCATGTAATGTAGTCTAAGTGTATTAACTCTTTCGCGACATGCGCCGTACATGTACTGCGCATGTCGGGTCCCCTGCTTTGATGTGCGCTCCGGCGGTGAGCGCACATCAAAGTCGCGACATGTCAGCTGTTTTGTACAGCTGACATGTGCGCGCAATAGCGGCGGGTGAAATCGCTATTCACCCGCCGCTATTAACCTGTTAAATGCTGCTGACAAATGCAGACAGCGGCATTTAACTACCGCATCCGGCCGGGCGGCCGGAAATGACGTCATCGCCGACCCCCGTCACATGATCGGGGGTCGGCGATGCATCAGGAAGGTAACCATAGAGGTCCTTGAGACCTCTATGGTTACTGATCGCCGGTAGCTGTGAGCGCCACCCTGTGGTCGGCGCTCACAGCACACCTGCATTTCTGCTGCATAGCAGCGATCTGATGATCGCTGTTATGTAGTAGAGCCGATTGGGCTGTGCCTGCTTCTAGCCTCCCTTGGAGGCTATTGAAGCATGGCAAAAGTGAAAAAAAAAAGTTTTTAAAAATGTGAAAAAAATATTAAAAATATAAAAGTTTAAATCACCCCCCTTTCGCCCCATCCAAAATAAAACAATAAAAAAAAAACCTACACATATTTGGTATCGCCGCGTTCAGAATCGCCCGATCTATCAAATAAAAAAAAGCATTAACCTGATCGCTAAACAACGTAGCGAGAAAAAAATCCGAAACACCAGAACTACGTTTTTTTGTTCGCCGCGACATTGCGTTAAAATGCAATAACGGGCGATCAAAAGAACGCATCTGCACCGAAATGGTATCATTAAAAACATCAGCTCAGCACGCAAAAAATAAGCCCTCACCCGACCCCAGATCACGAAAATTGGAGACGCTACGGGTATCGGAAAATGGCACTTTTTTTTTTTTTTTTTTAAGCAAAGTTTGGAATTTTTTTTCACCACTTGGATAAAAAATAACCTAGACATGTTAGGTGTCTATGAACTCGTAATAACCTAGAGAATCATAATGGCAGGTTAGTTTTAGCATTTAGTGAACCTAGCAAAAAAGCCAAACAAAAAACAAGTGTGGGATTGCACTTTTTTTGCAATTTCACCGCACTTGGAATTTTTTTCCCGTTTTCTAGTACACGACATGGTAAAACCAATGATGTCGTTCAAATGTACAACTCGTCCCGCAAAAAATAAGCCCTCACATGGCCATATTGATGGAAAAATAAAAAAGTTATGGCTCTGGGAAGGAGGGGAGCAAAAAACGAAAACACAAAAACGAAAAAGGGCCGCGGCATGAAGGGGTTAATACACTCACCTACCGCTGCTTTCTCCAGTGAGTGTCCAGCCCATTCTGCTACTCTTAGTGACGTCACCACTATTGTGACTAGTCGACCTCTCTATACTCTATACACGAGCCGGGAGTCTCTCTTACAATAGAAGCCCATGGGGCCTAGATCTGATGCTCCGTAGACTTACACTGTAAGGGCTCATTTCTACTTGCGATTAAATAGGATGAATGCAATTCGATTAACAATCAGATTACATTCGGACCAATTTAATCCTATAGTTCTATTCTCATTTGCATTTCTTTCTTGCTTCGATCGGATCGCAATCTGACACGAAAAAAAAATCACTACATGCTGAATTCGGATCGCACGCACACATATAGGGCTATGGCTGCGTGTGAAACATCGCACTGCACTCGGATATCAACTGAGTGCAGTGCGATTTCTGCCAGCACCGGCAGCAGAGGAGATGGAGAAACTAATTTCTCTGTTTCCTCCGCGACCATGCTGTGATTCTCTCTGCTGCCAGCAGATCGGAGCACAGCGGGTAGGAGCACAGCGGATCGGAACACAGCAGATCGGAGCGCACCGTGGATAGGAGCACAACGCACTGACACTCGGATCCCACTCGCAGCAGAGCTAGAGCCGAGTGTCAATAGCGTATCGCATCTAATGCTCTTGTATCAGATGCCATGCGCTAGTGGGACCACGGCCTAAAAGCCACTTCAGGGTCACGCTGAGCACAGTGTGACCCCAAGCGTCTGAACAGTGGTGACATCATACAGAAGAGGAGCAGAATGCGCTGGACACCGGAGAGAGCGGCGGCAGGCGAGTATATTAGTACACTCTCACTATATTACATGCACATATACACACATTTAATACATTTGCAGTCATTTAAAAATATAGATGGGAGAGCATCTATAAACAGCACCCACCTGTCACATCAGCTGCATTGGGTATCTGTTGGAATGTCCATGTGGACAATGATATGTAGAAGGGACTACTGTGACTATAAGATGAGAGCAGGGAAGGATTTTACAGCCTAGAGCACTGATGGCGAGCCTTTTAGAGACCGAGTTCCCAAACTGCAATCCAAAATTCACTTTGGCTGGTTTCACAATTGCGTTGGGCAGAGCTGCGGAGGACTGCGTACTTCCTCCGCTAAGCCCCGCCCACTGCCGCACCTCTTCCATTCAGCTCCGCCTATGTCTGCATGCGTCCTGCGTACCTATCTTTAACATTGGGTACGCAGGCCATGCGGGTTATGGCCAGGAGGATAATTCTTGGGTTTTTGCTTCTGATGTCCATGCTGCTGATCTGGTCCGTGCCTTTCATCTGGCTCGTCCTGATCGGCCTGGGGGCGCTGGTGAGGGTTCGGTGACCCCTCCTCAAGGGGAGGGTACTGTTGTGAATTCTGCTTTTGGGTTCCCTCCGGTGGTAGTAGGTGGTAATGCAGTTGTCCCTGGGTTGCAGTCCTGGTCAGGTGTGTCTGCTGATTGCAGTTCTGACTGGGGTATTTAGGTGTGCAGGATTCATTAGTCCTTGCCAGTTGTCAATTGTTGTCGGGAGGTGTGGACCTCTGCCTGGTTCCTCCTGTCTTTCTGCCAAATCAGCAAAGATAAGTGTCTGGTTTTTTTTTCCTGTGGCACACATGCTGTGTGCTTCACAATTCAGTGCTGTTCTTTGTGTTTTCTTGTCCAGCTTAGATTGTGTCAGTATTTTCTCAGTCTTGCTGGATTCTCTGGAGTGGCAGATATACATTCCATGTCTTTAGTTAGATTGTGGAACTTTTTGTATTATCTGTTGTGGATATTTTTGGAAGGGTTTTAATACTGACCGCCTAGTAATCTGTCCTATCCTTTCCTATTTAGCTAGAGTGGCCTCTTTTGCTAAATCCTGTTTTCTACCTGCGTGTGTCTATTCTTCTCCTACTCACAGTCATTATTCGTGGGGGGCTGCCTATCCTTTGGGGGTCTGCTCTGAGGCAAGATAGCATTCCTATTTCCATCTATAGGGGTATTTAGTCCTTCGGCTGTGTCGAGGTGTCTAGGGTTTGTTAGGCACACCCCACGGCTACTTCTAGTTGCGGTGTTAGTTCAGGATTTGCGGTCAGTACAGGTTCCACCGACTCCAGAGAAAGTTCTCATGCGGCTCCAAGGTCACCGGATCATAACAGTACAACTGGCCAATAATAAGTTAAATGCATCTCAGAAGAAGGGAAGAAAGGTGTTGAGCCATTTTTTTTTCTGCAGTCTGTTTTGTCTTCTCTTCCCTCTTTATTTATGGGTGGCTGAGGAGTCTTGTGCCAGCATGGATGTTCAGGAATTAGCTTCTCGTGTAGACCAACTTGCTGCTAGGGTACAGGATATTTCTGATTATATTGTTCAGACTCCTGCTTTAGAGCCGAAGATTCCTACTCCTGATTTGTTTTTTGGTGATAGGTCCAAATTTTTGGGTTTTAAAAACAATTGTAAACTGTTTTTTGTTCTGAGACCGCGATCCTCCGGTGATTCCATTCAGCAGGTTAAAATTGTCATCTCCCTGCTGCGTGGCGATCCACAGGATTGGGCATTTTCCCTGGAATCTGTGAACCCAGCTTGCTTAATGTAGATGCCTTTTTTCAGGTGCTAGGATTATTATACGATGAACCGAATTCTGTGGATCAAGCGGAGAAAACCTTGTTGGCCCTGTCTCAGGGTCAAGAGGCGGCAGAATTGTATTGTCAGAAATTCAGAAAATGGTCTGTGTTGACTAAATGGAATGATGATGCTTTGGCGGCAATTTTCAGAAAGGGTCTTTCTGAATCCGTTAAAGATGTTATGGTGGGGTTTCCCACGCCTTCCGGTCTGAGTGATTCTATGTCTCTGGCCATTCAGATTGATCGGCGTTTGCGGGAGCGCCAAACTGTGCGCGCTGTGGCGTCTTTCTTAGAGCAAAGTCCTGAGCCAATGCAGTGTGATAGGATTTTGTCTAGAACGGAACGACAAGGATTCAGACGTCAGAATAGGTTGTGTTACTATTGTGGCGACGCTTCTCATGTCATTTCAGTCTGCCGTAAGCGGACAAAAAGGATCGCTAGTTCATTTACTATCAGTACTGTACAACCTAAATTTCTGTTATCGGTGTCCTTGATCTGCTCATTGTCATCATTTTCTGTCATGGCGTTTGTGGATTCAGGCGCCGCCTTGAACTTAATGGATTTTGAGTTTGCCAGGCGTTGTGGTTTTCCCTTGCAGCCTTTGCAGAACCCTATTCCTTTAAGGGGGATTGATGCTACACCTTTGGCTAAAAATAAGCCCCAGTTTTGGACACAGGTGACCATGCACATGGCGCCAGCCCATCAGGAAGATTGTCGATTTCTGGTGTTGCATAATTTGCATGATGTTATCGTGCTGGGTTTCCCATGGTTGCAGGTACATAATCCTGTGTTGGATTGGAAATCTATGTCTGTGACTAGTTGGGGTTGTCAGGGGGTTCATAATGATGTTCCTTTGATGTCAATCTCCTCTTCTTCCTCTTCTGAAATTCCAGAGTTTTTGTCTGATTTTCAGGATGTATTCGATGAGCCCAAGTCCAGTTCCCTTCCACCGCACAGGGACTGTGATTGTGCGATTGACTTGATTCCAGGCAGTAAGTTTCCTAAGGGCCGACTTTTCAACCTGTCTGTGCCTGAACATACCGTCATGCGGAGTTATGTTAAGGAGTCTTTGGAGAAAGGGCATATTCGGCCATCTTCTTCACCGTTGGGAGCAGGTTTTTTTTTTGTTGCTAAGAAGGATGGCTCCTTGAGACCTTGTCTTGATTATCGCCTCTTGAATAAGATCACGGTCAAGTTTCAATACCCTTTACCTTTGCTTTCCGATTTGTTTGCTAGGATTAAGGGGGCTAGTTGGTTTACTAAGATTGACCTTCGGGGGGCATATAATCTTGTTCGTATTAAGCAGGGTGATGAATGGAAAACTGCGTTTAATACGCCCGAAGGCCATTTTGAATACCTTGTGATGCCATTCGGGCTCACTAATGCTCCATCTGTTTTTCAATCCTTCATGCATGATATCTTCCGGACTGATATTGATAAATTCTTGATTGTATATTTGGACGATATTTTGATTTTTTCCGATGATTGGAAGTCTCATGTGGAACAGGTCAGGAAGGATGGTATTTCAGATCCTTCGTGACAATGCTTTGTTTGTGAAGGGGTCTAAGTGTCTCTTTGGGGTGCAGAAGGTTTCTTTTTTGGGCTTTATTTTTTCTCCCTCATCTATGGAGATGGATCCGGTTAAGGTTCAGGCCATTCATGATTGGATTCAACCCACATCCGTGAAGAGCCTTCAGAAATTTTTGGGTTTTGCAAATTTTTATCGCCGTTTCATTGCTAACTTCTCCAGCGTGGTTAAACCCTTGACTGATTTGACGAAAAAAGGCGCTGATGTGGCGAATTGGTCCTCTGCGGCTGTCTCTGCCTTTCAGGAGCTTAAACGCCTTCCGTTTCAGGTTGAGATTGATGCTTCTGAGATTGGGGCAGGGGCCGTTTTGTCTCAGAGGGATTCTGTTGGTTTTTTGATGAAACCGTCTGCCTTCTTCTCCCGCAAGTTTTCGCCTGCTGAACGCAATTATGATGTCGGCAATCGGGAGTTGTTGGCTATGAAGTGGGCGTTTGAGGAGTGGCGACATTGGCTTGAGGGAGCTAAGCACCGTATTGTGGTCCTGACCGATCATAAGAATTTGATTTTCCTCGAGTCTGCCAAACGGCTGAGTCCTAGACAGGCTCGATGGTCCTTGTTTTTTTTCCCGTTTTGATTTTGTGGTTTCGTATCTTCCGGGTTCTAAGAATATTAAGGCTGATGCCATTTCTAGTTTTTTGCCTGATTCTCCTGAGGTCCTTGAACCGGTCGGCATTCTGAAAGAAGGGGTGGTCCTTTCTGCCATTTCCCCTGATTTACGGCGGGTTCTTCAGGAATTTCAGTCTGATAGACCTGACCGCTGTCCAGTGGAGAAATTGTTTGTTCCTGACAGATGGACTAGTAGAGTGATTTCTGAGGTTCACTGTTCTGTGTTGGCTGGTCATCCTGGTATTTTTGGTACCAGAGATTTGGTTGGTAGGTCCTTTTGGTGGCCTTCGTTGTCACGTGATGTGCGTTCTTTTGTGCAGTCCTGTGGGACTTGTGCGCAGGCCAAGCCTTGTTGTTCCCGTGCTAGTGGGTTACTTTTGCCATTGCCGGTCCCTGAGAGGCCCTGGACGCATATTTCTATGGATTTTATTTCTGATCTTCCGGTTTCCCAGAGGATGTCGGTTATCTGGGTTGTTTGTGACCGGTTTTCTAAGATGGTTCATTTGGTGCCATTGCCTAAATTGCCTTCCTCTTCAGAGTTGGTTCCGTTGTTTTTTCAGCATGTGGTTCGTTTGCATGGTATTCCGGAGATTATTGTGTCCGACAGAGGTTCCCAGTTTGTTTCTAGGTTTTGGCGGGCCTTTTCTGCTAGGCTGGGCATTGATTTGTCTTTTTCTTCTGCATTTCATCCTCAGACAAATGGCCAGACCGAGCGAACTAATCAGACTTTGGAGACTTATTTGAGATGCTTTGTGTCTGCCGATCAGGATGATTGGGTGGCCTTTTTGCCATTGGCCGAGTTTGCCCTTAATAATCGGGCTAGTTCGGCTACTTTGGTTTCGCCTTTTTTTTGTAATTTTGGTTTTCATCCTCGTTTTTCTTCTGGGCAGGTTGAGCCTTCTGACTGTCCTGGTGTGGATTCTGTGGTTGACAGGTTGCAGCAGATTTGGGCTCATGTGGTGGACAATTTGGTGTTGTCTCAGGAGGAGGCTCAACGTTTTGCTAACCGTCGTCGGTGTGTTGGTTCCCGGCTTCGGGTTGGGGATTTGGTTTGGTTGTCTTCCCGTCATGTTCCTATGAAGGTCTCTTCCCCTAAGTTTAAGCCTCGGTTTATTGGTCCTTATAGGATTTCTGAGATTATTAATCCAGTGTCTTTTCGATTGGCGCTTCCGGCCTCTTTTGCTATCCATAATGTCTTCCATAGATCTTTATTGCGGAAATATGTGGTGCCCGTTGTTCCCTCTGTTGATCCTCCGGCCCCTGTTTTGGTTGATGGGGAGTTGGAGTATGTGGTTGAGAAGATTTTGGATTCTCATTTTTCGAGGTGGAGGCTTCAGTACCTTGTCAAATGGAAGGGTTATGGCCAGGAGGATAATTCTTGGGTTTTTGCTTCTGATGTCCATGCTGCTGATCTGGTCCGTGCCTTTCATCTGGCTCGTCCTGATCGGCCTGGGGGCGCTGGTGAGGGTTCGGTGACCCCTCCTCAAGGGGAGGGTACTGTTGTGAATTCTGCTTTTGGGTTCCCTCCGGTGGTAGTAGGTGGTAATGCAGTTGTCCCTGGGTTGCAGTCCTGGTCAGGTGTGTCTGCTGATTGCAGTTCTGACTGGGGTATTTAGGTGTGCAGGATTCATTAGTCCTTGCCAGTTGTCAATTGTTGTCGGGAGGTGTGGACCTCTGCCTGGTTCCTCCTGTCTTTCTGCCAAATCAGCAAAGATAAGTGTCTGGGTTTTTTTTCCTGTGGCACACATGCTGTGTGCTTCACAATTCAGTGCTGTTCTTTGTGTTTTCTTGTCCAGCTTAGATTGTGTCAGTATTTTCTCAGTCTTGCTGGATTCTCTGGAGTGGCAGATATACATTCCATGTCTTTAGTTAGATTGTGGAACTTTTTGTATTATCTGTTGTGGATATTTTTGGAAGGGTTTTAATACTGACCGCCTAGTAATCTGTCCTATCCTTTCCTATTTAGCTAGAGTGGCCTCTTTTGCTAAATCCTGTTTTCTACCTGCGTGTGTCTATTCTTCTCCTACTCACAGTCATTATTTGTGGGGGGCTGCCTATCCTTTGGGGGTCTGCTCTGAGGCAAGATAGCATTCCTATTTCCATCTATAGGGGTATTTAGTCCTTCGGCTGTGTCGAGGTGTCTAGGGTTTGTTAGGCACACCCCACGGCTACTTCTAGTTGCAGTGTTAGTTCAGGATTTGCGGTCAGTACAGGTTCCACCGACTACAGAGAAAGTTTTCATGCGGCTCCAAGGTCACCGGATCATAACAGTTTTGATGCTGCGCCGAACTGCATCAATCAGAGCATGTTGCATTTTGTTGTGGTCGGTGCAGCATCAAAACGATGCATGGGGACGCATCCGCATACATCCGCATGGCCTGTGTACCCAATGTTAAAGATAGGTACACAGGGCGCATGCAGACGTAGGCGGAGCTGAATGGAAGAGATGCGACAGTGGGCGGGGCTTAGCGGAGAAAGTACGTTGCCCTCCACAGCTCTGCCCAACGCAAATGTGAAAACAGCCTTATTTATTGCAAAGTGCCAACACAGTATTTTTAAACCTGAATACTGAGATTTTAGATTAGAAAAACAACTCATACATTAGCTCGCTATAGAGTCTCTAGCAAAGATCTTGTAAGCACTGCACTTCAAGCCGAATTTAAAGGCGTAGCTAGGATTTTGGTTCGGGGGGGCAAAACTTCTGAGTGGGCCACTAACCAGGTAACCTTGATTACAGCTATGGCGGCGCACCCCAGCAGTGGATGTAGGAGAACCTCAGCAGGTGACCACGCTGTTACTGAAAATAATCTCTATGTAAAGACCATCATTGATATTACCGCTGTGTGGTCAGTGGTAGATACCAGTCCTATGGAACATATAAGTGATTACAGCACAGCTACAGATTGTGACTTACAAGTGACGTTCTTTCTGATGGAATTGTTCATGTTTCCCGTCTTTTCCATCTGGCCCAAACCGACATGACAACTTCTCCAGCCAGAACTCGGCTGCAGAGATTACAACAAAGACACATTTCACTTCTCACACTTCCAACACCGTCTACATCTATTCCTAACCTGCACAACCTCTTCATCCTGCTAATACCCCAATACTGAGCTGCTGCTGCCGTATGTGTCCCTATTACTGCACCTACTGTGTGCGCTCTAAATGGTAAAACAAACCCTCTAGAATACAATAATGCCAATTGCAAGTGCCCGAGAAAACATTGCCCACATTTTTCCCCCTATTATTATTATTGTTATTTATTATTATGCGCCATTTATTCCATGGAGCTTTACATGTGAGGAGGGGTATACATAGTAAAAACAAGTACAGTAATCTTAAGCAATACAAGTCACGACTGGTACAGGAGGAGAGAGGACCCTGCCCGCGAGGGTTCACAATCTACAAGGGATGGGTGAGAATACAGTAGGTGAGGGCAGAGCTGGTCGTGCCGCGGTTTGGTCGATCAGTGGTTACTGCAGGTTGTAGGCTTGTCGGAAGAGGTAGGTCTTCAGGTTCTTTTTGAAGGTTTCAATGGTAGGTGAGAGTCTGATATGTTGTGGTAGAGCGTTCCAGAATAGGGGAGATACGTGAGAGAAACCTTGTATGCGATTGTGGGAAGGGGAGATAAGAGGGGAGTAGAGAAGGAGATCTTGTGAGGATCGGAGGTTGCGTGCAGGAAAGCACCGTGAGACGAGGTCACAGATGTATGGAGGAGACAGGTTGTGGATGGCTTTGTTTGCCATGGGAAGGGTTTTGAACTGGAGTCTTTGGGTAATGGGGATTGACAGAGGGGAGAGAACGGGGAATAGCGGGGGGACAGGTGGATTAGTCGGGCAGCAGAGTTTAAATAGATTGGAGGGTTCAAAAGTGTTAGAGGGGAAAGTAAGAAGTAATGCCTCTTTTACCCTCACAATAACCTGTGTTCCCTGTAACAATAAGTGTTCACTTTACATTTAATAATATAATATACCGAGTCTCCCCACTAAAAACGCTCTCTTCTACCCAGTATTATGCTCTCTTAAACACAGTACAATGACCCCTCACTGTATAGTACCACCCACACAGTATACTGACCTCTTAGTAGCCCCAAAACTGTTTGATGGCGCCAACACTCTGTGATGGCCCCCACACTGTGCAAAGACCCCATATTATCTCCCGTACTGTATGATGGCCCCCTCACTGTAATCCCTACACTGTATGATGGCCCCATAAATAGCCTCTATAAGGTATAATGCACCAGATATTCTTCAATATAGTATAATGCACTCCCCATATGCAGACTCCATATAGTATAATGCACCCCCATATGCCTCTATACAGTATTTTGCACTCCCCATAGGCAGACTCTATATTGTACATTGCACCCCTCATAGGCAGACTCTATATAGCATGATTCAGAACACGTGAGAAATATGAAGGCACCAGTGGATAAACTAATTAAAAACTAATAACAGCTGTACAGGAAACTTTTGATGCTTGTGGTGTAGTAGCCAACAAGTAGTGCACAAACATGAACAAATACAGAAAGGCAGCACTCACTGTTTCCTGTGGTGAAATGAAGTCCTTTATTTCAATTTATACGGACATCCAAAGCTGCATAGCGGTGTGTGAGGGGAGATATGCGGGGAGATGGAAGGATGTCCTTTTTATGCGGCCCACGGGCAGGTCCCAGGAGTCCACAATGCTCGGGAGGCAGTCGTATCCTGCCAGCTACCGGCCCTTTAACCCCCAAGTGCATGGTATGCAGCGTTCAGTACAGAACGCTGCTTGCACAAGTGTGATGACGTCATCGGGTGGGGAGGTTTAGCGCCCAATGCGCTCCCGTCCTCCCGGAAGAGGAGCTGCTACCAGAGAGCCCACAGCGATCTCTGTGCTGGCAGCTCTATGTGTGCTGGTGGTTTCTGTGCCCGCAGCTCTGTGCCTTTCTGCTGGTGGTCTGTGCCCCTCAGCTATGTACCCCCTGTGATCTCTGTGGCCCCCCAGCTGTGTGCACCAATATGATCTCTGTGCCCCCCAACTATATGCCCCTTGTGATTTTTCTGCTCCCATCTATATGCCCCCTGTGATCTCTGTGACCCTCAGCTGTGTGCCCCAATGTGATCTCTCTGGCCCCAGTTATGTGCCCCCCTATGATCTCTGTGCCCCATAGCTATATGTCTCCATGTGATCCCTGTACCCCAGCTATGTGCCCTCTATGATTTCTGTGGCCACCAGCTTTGTGCCCCCCTGTGATCTGTGCGCCCCCTGTGATCACTCTGCCCCCTGCTATGTACTCCCTGTGATGTTTGAGCTTCCATGTGATCTCTGTGCCCCCTGTGATCTCTGTCCCCTGCAGCTACGTGCCCCCTGTGATCTTCGTGCCTACCCCCCCCCCCCCCCCGGTGATCTATGTGCCTCCCCGCTGATGCTGTCAGCCCCAGGTCCAATGTACAACATTGCTGCCGGGGCCGAAGAGGAATAAAAACATTGCGGGCGTGCAATGGGAAGAGCTCGAGCAGGAGCTGGACATTAAATGTATTATGTTTAGTTTTGAGAGAGGTGGGGATGGGGGGCTGCTTTATTCAGAGGGAGTGTGTTTGTATCTGTGTTTGTGTGTTAGTAAATATTTTGCAGACGGGCAGTGTGTGTGAGTATATACTTTGAAGAAAGGTTGTGTTTGTGTGTGCATGTATGTATATGTATACATATTTTGCAAAGGGGCAGTGTGTATACATCTTTTGCAGAGGGGCAGTGTGTATATATTTTGCAGGGAGACAGTACATGGTATATATTGAGCAGAGGGACAGTGTGTGTATATATTGTGCAGAGGGGCAGTGTGTGTGTGTGTGTGTATGTATATTTTTTGCATTGGGGCAGTGTGTGTATGTCTGTTTTACAGAGGAAGTGTGTGGGTGTGTATATATATATATATATACATATATATATACATATATATATATATATATATATATATATATATATATATATATATATATATATATATACACATATATACACTAGCTGTACTACCCAGCTCTGCCCGGGTTAATAACTGCTGTTAGCAAAAGAGAATGTGTTAACAAAAATTTATTCTGCACGCAAAAACCACAAAACAAATAGTTAGGAATGTAATTATTGAAATGCAAAAACTAAGCTAATAGAAGCATTTCACAACATATATTTCAACACCAGAAATATTCCACACAGATATAACTAAATTGGCCAAGTAATTTGAGGTAATCTTCTACTACTTATTCGAGAGCCTTTTTTAAAACAACATTCTTAGTTTTTCTTTCAGGTGCAAAGACGAACAGATTTTTGGCTGTTCCAACTCTTGAACAGGCCACATAAAGTTGACCATGAAAAAAGCATGGAGATTGTAAATCAATTCCAACTACTTTCAAGGACTGTCCCTGAGCCTTGTTGATGGACATAGCAAATGCCAGTCAAACAGGTAACTGGAGGCGCTTAAAATCAAAAGGCAAATCAGATGGAATGTGAGGAATTGTTGGAATGAAAACATCTTCTCCTGTGGCACATCCTGTCAAAGTGGTTGCCTCAATTACATGTGGAAACAGGTTCGTAATTAAGAGTCTTGTTCCATTACACAGCTTTGGTGGATCCAAATTTCTCAATAGCAGAATAGGTGCTCCAGGTTTTAGAAAGAGGTTGTGAGGAGGAGGTCCTTGTGGCTCCAAGGAATTGAGGAACTCAGTTGGATAAAATAGTGCTTGAGCAGGGTCTATTACTGTATCCACTGACTTGTAGGTTGTGCACACACCTGGAAGGAGATTTAGAATTTGAAGATTGATCTTGTTGACGCTGTCATTTATGGGAGCTAGAATAGCCCTTTCACACAGCCAGCCAGAATTTTTGAAGTGGAATTGAATGTTTGCAAAAACCTTTGCTTTCAACTACTCAATGAATGTCACAATGCAACAAAAGTTGCTTGGGAAGTTGATCTGTCCAGTGGTTGAGTTTCTTGGTGCCTTGCCATCTCCAATAGTCAACAGCTGGCTCGAAAACAGTCCAGCAGAAACATCGCCTGCCATGTAGACCCTCATGATTGTGTGCAGTGACATTTTCTTTACTTTTCTCCAAAGGTACGATGCTTTGAGAAAGGCATTGAGTTCGTCTGCAGGGGTTGATCTTGGAATAACAGGTAGTGTTTGGCTTCCAGAGCCCTTTTGTGTGACATGGTGCATTCATCCCAAATGATGGCACTGCATTTTTGAAGCAATTTGGCCAGTCCTGATCCCTTGGCAATATTACACACGGGGCTGTCACTATGAGACAGGTTAAGTGGTAGTTTGAATGTCGCATGTGCTGTCCTGCCACCTTTTAAAAGCGTAGCTGCAATTCCAGAAGATGCCACTGCAAGTGCAATCATTTTTTGTTGTCGAAATTTTGCCAGGAGCAAGTTGATTACTAAAACCTCTCCTGTTCCACCTGGAGCATCAGGCAAGACAATCCCACCTTTGTTGGTTTCACTGAAACTTAAAATGTAGTTGTAGGCGTCCCTTTGATCTGGTACCAATATTGGCTTGTTCTGAGACGCAAATGCTGTCAGTTCATCAATATTGTAGTTTTTTTCTATGAAAATCTCCCTACATATTTGGATGCCTTCAGGATTTCTTATTGAAGCAAGCAAACCAAGCAACTGTCAGGCTTTTCCTGACATTGGTATGCACTGACCTTCAAGGAGCATTAAAGGGGTTGTCCACTACTTTCAATTAACCCCCCAATGTATCCTCCCGGGGCCCCTAATGAATTTTGTAAATACTTTGTTGGCATTTTAGCCTGTGAGGGGCGCTATGCTGGCGGCTCAGTCCGGGTCACGTGACCCCCAGGCTGCAGCCGCCACTAATTTCTGCTGACGTCACGTCAATGTTCGACATACAACATGCACCATGCGGCATGCAACATTCAACTTGCATCATGCGGCATACAATATGCGACATACAACATGCACCATGCAACATACAACATGCCACATACAGTACATACATACAACATACATATAGACATACAGTACATACAATACATACATACAGTACATATAACATAGAGTATATACTCACCATCACCTTGTCACCTTGATCCCCGAAGCCAGTGTCACCTGTTAAAATATTAAAATAATAAACAAACACTATACTCCCTGATCCGCAAATATCCAATTAAAACGAGTGTCCCACGACGATCTCCCGTGGAGAGCAGCAGCATCAGCTGATGAGACCGCTCTCAAGGGGCTCCAGGAATACAATGACAGAAGGTATCCTTCTGCACTGTATTCCTCCGCCCCTGAGAGAAATAGTCCCTAGTCTCACTTGTGGCACAGCTGTGTGAGAAAATTCCCACGCAGCATTGCCATAAAGTGAGACCCTGAACTCAGGTAACCTCAGTGATGCACTGCAGGAGCCATTGTCTCCTGTCAGTGTGTCACTGAAGGTCTATAGAGCAGTGACATCACCCAATGTCACTGTTCTATAGGGGAGATCGTCGTGGGACACTCGTTATTAATTGGACTACAGTGGACAGGTAGTATACGGTTGGTTTATTGTTTTAATCTTGCAGG
This sequence comes from Ranitomeya variabilis, assembly GCF_051348905.1. Taxonomy (NCBI): domain Eukaryota; kingdom Metazoa; phylum Chordata; class Amphibia; order Anura; family Dendrobatidae; genus Ranitomeya; species Ranitomeya variabilis. The sequence goes on along the minus strand of NC_135235.1, from coordinate 113,297,672 downwards.
CGATCGAGTTTGGTAAGCATGGTTAAATTAAGAATATTAAAATACTTTTTTCTGGCTGTGTCTTTAATTTTTTTAACCCTTTAACTACTATAGGATTATTAATGGATAAGCGTCTTATTGACGCCTCTCCATTATTAACCGGGCTTACTGTCACCTTACGATAGCAAGGTGACATTAACCCATTATTACCCCATATCCCACCGCTACAGGGGAGTGGGAAGAGAGGGGCTAAGTGCCAGAATTGGCGCATCTTACAGATGCACCATTTCTGGGGCGGCTGGGGGCTGGTATTTGTAAACAGGGGGGCCAATATCCATGGCTCCTCTCTAGGCTATGAATATCAGCCCGCAGCTGTCTGCGTAGCCTTTCTGGCTATAAAATATAGGGGGACCCCACGTCATTTTTTTTGGGGGGTCCCCCTATTTTAATAGCCAGTAAAGCTACGCAGACAGCTGTGGGCTGATATTCATAGCCTGGGAGGGGCCATGGGTATTATCCCCTTCCCAGGCTACAAATATTGGCCCCCGGCCGTCGGCTTTTCCCCTTCTGGCGCAGAAAATTGTGCGGGAGCCCACACCATTTTTTTTTCCCTATTTTTTAACTGAAACATATTGCTCCTTAACCCCTTTCTGCCAGATGACTGAATAGCACGTCAGCTGGCAGTATCCCCACTTTGAGGTGGGCTCCGGCGTTGAGCCCACTTCAAAGCCGCAACATGTCAGCTGTTTTCAATAAAAAAAAGAAAAAAAAATTTACATGATCGCTAAACGGCGTAGCGAGAAAAATATCAAAAGCCAAAATTATGTTTTTTTGGTCGCCGCTACATTGCATTAAAATGTAATAACAGGCGATCAAAAGATCGTATCTGCACAAAAGTGGTATAATTAAAAACGTCAGCTCAGCACGCAAAAAATTAGCCCTCAACCAACCCGATATCTCAGAAAATATAGACACTATGGGTATCGGAAAATGGCACAATTATTTATTTTTTTTTTAGCAAAGTTTGGAATTTTTTCACCACTTAGATAAAAAAGAACCTAGACATGTTTGATGAACTCGTAATGACCTGGAGAATCATAATGGCAGGTCAGTTTTAGGCTGGGTGCACATGTTGCAGATTTCGGTGCAGAATTTTCTGCACAAAATCTGCATCTCCTGGCAGAAAACGCAGCTGCGTTTTTGCGCGGTTTGATGCGTTTTTGGTGCGGTTTTGATGCAGTTTTTGGTGCGGTTTTGATGCATTTTTTTGCACGGTTTTGATTCAGTTTTTGATGCGTTTTTATGCAGTTTTTGGTCTGGTTTTTGGTGCTTTTTTTTGCTCATTTTTAGTGCATTTTTTGCGCGGTTTTGATGCAGTTTTTGGTAAGTTTTTTGCGCGGTTTTGATTCAGTTTTTGATGCGTTTATGCAGTTTTTGGTCCGGTTTTTGGTGCATTTTTTGTGCGGTTTTGATGCAGTTTTTGGTGCGTTTTTTGCGCGGTTTGATGCATTTTTGATGCTTTTGGTGCGGTTTTTACGCGGTTTTGATGCAGTTTTTGGTGTTTTTTGTGCAGTATTCATGCGTTTTTAGTGCGTTTTTTTGCGCGGTATTGATTCAGTTTCTTTCTGAAGCGTTTTTAGTGCAGTTTTTGGTCCGGTTTTGGTGCTTTTTTGTGCGGTTTTGATGCAGTTTTTGTTGCATTTTTTGCGCGGTTTTGATGCAGTTTTTGGTGCAGTTTTTGCACGGTTTTGGTGCGGTTTTTGCTCATTCATCGGTTTTGAATCAGTTTTTTGTGCGGTTTCAATGCATTTTTTAAAATTCTTTTGGTGCAGTTTTTATGCGTTTTTGTATGAGTTTTTGAAAGCTAAATATAGATGAATATAAAAAAAAAGATTTGTGATGTCATTATTGTCCAACCTCCTCTTTTACATTTGTCCAACCCACACTCCATTACACACAAATAGACATCTATCTACATATAGATAGATCTATAGATGCATGCATCTATCTATTCATATATCTATCTATAGATATATCTGGATAGATATATCTATGGATAGATATATTTTTTGACAGATGTATGGATAGTGTAGGGTGCGTGTCCACTGTCCGGATTACATCCGGATTAGCTGCAGATTGGATGCTGCGTACTGTACTGGTGAAAAAATTCCAAACTTTGCTAAAAATAATAATAATAATTGCGCCATTTTCCGATACCCATAGCGTCTATATTTTCTGAGATATCGGGTTGGTTGAGGGCTAATTTTTTGCGTGCTGAGCTGACGTTTTTAATTATACCACGTTTGTGCAGATACGATCTTTTGATCGCCTGTTATTACATTTTAATGCAATGTAGCGGCGACCAAAAAAACATAATTTTGGCTTTTGATATTTTTCTCGCTATGCCGTTTAGCGATCATGTAAATTTTTTTAATTTTTTTTTTATTGAAAACAGCTGACATGTTGCGGCTTTGAAGTGGGCTCAACGCCGGAGCCCACCTCAAAGTGGGGATACTGCCAGTTGATGTGCTATTCAGTCATCTGGCAGAAAGGGGTTAAGGAGCAATATGTTTCAGATTAAAAAAAGGGAAAAAAAAATGGCGTGGGCTCCCGCGCAATTTTCTGTGCCAGAAGGGGAAAAGCCGACGGCCGGGGGCCAATATTTGTAGCCTGGGAAGGGGATAATACCCATGGCCCCTCCCTAACTATGAATATCAGCCCACAGCTGTCTGCATAGCTTTTACTGGCTATTAAAATAGGGGGACCCCCCCAAAAAAAATGACGTGGGGTCCCCCTATATTTTATAGCCAGAAAGGCTACGCATACAGCTGCAGGCTGATATTCATAGCCTAGAGAGGAGCCATGGATATTGGCCCCCCTGTTTACAAATACCAGCCCCCAGCCGCCCCAGAAATGGTGCATCTGTAAGATGCGCCAATTCTGGCACTTAGCCCCTCTCTTCCCACTCCCCCGTAGCGGTGGGATATGGGGTAATAATGGGTTAATGTCACCTTGCTATCGTAAGGTGACAGTAAGCCCGGTTAATAATGGAGAGGTGTCAATAAGACGCTTATCCATTAATAATCCTATAGTAGTTAAAGGGTTAAAAAAATTAAAGACACAGCCAGAAAAAAGTATTTTAATATTCTTAATTTAACTATGCTTACCATACTCGATCGCCTGCAAAAAGATTAAAACAATAAACCAACCGTATACTACCTGTCCACCGTAGTCCAATTAATAACGAGTGTCCCACGACGATCTCCCCTATAGAACCGTGATATTGGGTGATGTCACTGCTCTATAGACCTTCAGTGACACACTGACAGGAGACAATGGCTCCTGCAGTGCATCACTGAGGTTACCTGAGTTCAGGGTCTCACTTTATGGCAATGCTGCGTGGGAATTCTCTCACACAGCTGTGCCACAAGTGAGACTAGGGACTATTTCTCTCAGGGGCGGAGGAATACAGTGCAGAAGGATACCTTCTGTCATTGTATTCCTGGAGCCCTGTTATGATCCTAGTGGTAGAGGATCTCAGGAGTTCCAGCTAAGTCCGCAAACACAAAAACCAGCTCATAGGGAGGTGGTAACTTGGCTGACCGTATATCTAATCCTAGCACAACAACTAGAAGTAGCCGGGGAACGTACCTACGTTGATTCTAGACGTCTCGCACCAGCCGGAGAACTAACTAACCCTTTCAGAGAAAATAAGACCTCACTTGCCTCAAGAGAAAGGACCCCAAAGTTATAATACAAGCCCCCAACAAATAATAACGGTGAGGTAAGAAGAAAAGACAAACGTAAGAATGAACTAGATTTAGCAAAGAGAGGCCCACTAATTAATAGCAGAAAATAGGAAGGAGACTTATACGGTCAGCAAAAACCCTACAAAAATATCCATGCTGAATATCCAAGAACCCCCGCACCAACTAACGGTGTGGGGGGAGAATATCAGCCCCCTAGAGCTTCCAGCAAAAATCAGGAATCACATTATGAACAAGCTGGAACAAAATAGAAGCAAAGCGAATAAACAAAAATAAGAAAGCAGGACTTAGCTTATCTTGCAAAGAACAGGAGACCAGGAGACAGGAGCAAACAGACATAGACTGACTACATCGATTCCAGGCACTAGACTGAGTTTCCAGGAAGTCTAAATAGGAACACCCAAGGCCTAACGAACCAGGTGGGTACCAACCTGGAGAAAGATGATCCAAGTGTAATACCGCTAGTGACCACAAGAGGGAGCCAAGAAATATAGTTCACAACAGTACCCCCCCTTTAAGGAGGGGTCACCGAACCCTCACCAAGACCACCAGGGCGATCAGGATGAGCAGCGTGAAAGACACGCACCAAATCGGCCGCATGAACATCAGAGGCGACCACCCAGGAATTATCCTCCTGACCATAGCCCTTCCACTTGACCAGATACTGAAGCCACCTTCTAGAGAGACGAGAATCCAAGATCTTCTCCACCACGTACTCCAACTCGCCCTCAACCAAGACCAGAGCCGGAGGGTCAACAGCAGGAACTACAGGCACAACGTACCGCCGTAACAAAGACCTATGGAACACATTGTGAATGGCAAATGACACCGGAAGATCCAAACGAAAAGACACTGGATTAAGGACTTCCAAAATTTTATAAGGACCAATAAAGCGAGGCTTAAACTTAGGAGAGGAAACATTCAGAGGGACATACCAAGAAGATAACCAAACCAAATCCCCAACACGAAGTCGGGGACCCACACCGCGGCGGCGGTTGGCAAAACGCTGAGCCTTCTCCTGTGACAACTTCAAGTTGTCCACCACATGATTCCAAATCCGCTGCAACCTATCCACCACGAAATCCACCCCAGGACAGTCAGAAGGTTCAACATGACCCGAGGAAAAACGAGGATGAAAACCAGAGTTGCAGAAAAATGGCGAAACCAAAGTAGCGGAACTAGCCCGATTATTGAGGGCAAACTCAGCCAATGGCAAGAAGGTCACCCAAACATCCTGATCCGCAGAAACAAAACATCTCAAATAAGCCTCCAGCGTCTGATTGGTTCGCTCCGTTTGGCCATTAGTCTGAGGATGAAAGGCAGATGAAAACGACAAATCAATGCCCATCTTAGCACAAAAAGATCGCCAGAATCTGGACACAAACTGGGATCCTCTGTCAGACACGATATTCTCAGGAATGCCATGCAAGCGAACCACATTCTGAAAGAACAAAGGAACCAGATCAGAAGAGGAAGGCAACTTAGGCAAGGGCACCAAATGGACCATCTTGGAAAAGCGATCACACACCACCCAGATGACAGACATACCTTGAGACACCGGAAGATCTGAAATTAAATCCATGGAAATGTGTGTCCAGGGCCTCTTCGGGACGGGCAAGGGCAACAGCAACCCGCTGGCACAAGAACAGCAAGGCTTAGCCCAAGCACAAATCCCACATGACTGCACAAAAGAACGCACATCCCGCGACAAGGAAGGCCACCAAAAGGACCTAGCCACCAAATCTCTGGTACCAAAAATCCCAGGATGCCCCGCCAACACTGAGGAATGAACCTCGGAGATAACTCTGCTGGTCCATTTATCAGGAACAAACAGTCTATCAGGTGGGCAAGGGTCAGGTCTACCAGCCTGAAATCTCTGCAACACACGACGCAAATCAGGAGAAATGGCCGACAAGATTACTCCCTCTTTAAGAATACCAGCTGGCTCTGAGACTCCCGGAGAGTCAGGCAAAAAACTCCTAGAAAGAGCATCAGCCTTCACATTCTTCGAACCAGGCAGGTACGAGACCACAAAGTCAAAACGGGAGAAAAACAACGACCAACGAGCCTGTCTAGGATTCAGGCGCTTAGCAGACTCGAGATACATCAAATTTTTGTGATCCGTCAAGACCACCACACGATGCTTAGCTCCCTCGAGCCAATGACGCCACTCCTCAAATGCCCACTTCATGGCCAACAACTCCCAATTACCAACATCATAGTTCCGCTCCGCAGGCGAAAATTTCCTAGAAAAAAAAGCACAAGGTCTCATCACAGAGCAACCAGAGCCTTTCTGCGACAAAACAGCCCCTGCACCGATCTCAGAAGCGTCCACTTCAACCTGAAAGGGAAGTGAGACATCAGGCTGGCACAAAACAGGCGCCGAAGTAAACCGGCGCTTCAGCTCCCGGAAAGCCTCCATGGCTGCCGGAGCCCAATTAGCCACATCAGAACCTTTCTTGGTCATATCCGTCAAAGGTTTAACAACGCTAGAGAAATTAGCAATAAAACGACGGTAGAAATTAGCAAAACCCAAGAACTTCTGAAGACTCTTAACAGATGTGGGTTGAGTCCAATCATGAATAGCTCGGACCTTGACTGGGTCCATCTCTACTGTAGAAGGGGAGAAAATGAAACCCAGAAAGGAAACCTTCTGCACTCCAAAGAGACACTTTGAGCCCTTCACAAACAAAGCATTATCACGCAAAACCTGAAACACCATCCTGACCTGCTTTACATGAGAATCCCAATCATCAGAAAAAAACAGAATATCATCCAGATAAACAATCATAAATTTATCTAGATACTCCCGGAAGATGTCATGCATAAAAGACTGAAACACTGAAGGAGCATTAGAAAGCCCAAAAGGCATCACCAAGTACTCAAAATGACCTTCAGGCGTATTGAACGCAGTTTTCCATTCATCTCCCTGCTTAATGCGCACAAGGTTGTACGCACCATGAAGATCTATCTTGGTGAACCACTTGGCACCCTTAATCCGAGCAAACAAGTCCGACAATAGTGGCAAAGGATACTGAAATTTGACCGTGATTTTATTCAGAAGCCGATAGTCTATACAAGGTCTCAAAGACCCGTCTTTCTTGGCTACAAAAAAGAATCCCGCACCAAGAGGGGAAGAGGATGGACGAATATGTCCCTTCTCCAAAGACTCCTTTATATAAGAACGCATTGCGGCATGCTCAGGTACAAATAAATTAAATAATCGTCCCTTAGGAAATTTACTACCAGGAATCAAATCTATAGCGCAGTCACAGTCCCTATGAGGAGGAAGGGCACTGGACCTGGACTCACTGAATACATCCTGATAGTCCAACAAATACTCCGGAACTTCAGAAGGAGTAGAAGAAGCAATAGACACCGACGGGGAATCGCAATGAATTCCCTGACAACCCCAACTTGACACAGACATTGCCTTCCAATCCAAAACTGGATTATGGGTCTGTAACCATGGCAGACCTAAAACGACCAAATCATGCATTTTATGCAGAACAAGAAAACGAATCACCTCCCGATGTTCAGGAGTCATACACATGGTCACTTGTGTCCAATACTGCGGTTTATTCTCCGCCAATGGCGTAGCATCAATTCCTCTAAGAGGAATAGGATTTTTCAAAGGCTCCAGGACAAAACCACAGCGCTTGGCAAACGACAAGTCCATAAGACTCAGGGCAGCACCTGAATCCACAAATGCCATAACAGGGTAGGAAGACAATGAGCAAATTAGAGTTACAGACAAAATAAACTTAGGATGCAAATTACCAATGGCGACAGGACTAACCATCTTTGTTAGGCGTTTAGAGCATGCTGAGATCACATGTGTAGAATCACCACAGTAAAAACACAACCCATTCTGACGTCTATGATTTTGTCGTTCAGTTCTAGTCTGAATTCTATCACATAGCATTGAGTCAGGTGTCCGTTCAGACAACACTGCCAGAGGATTAGCAGATTTACGCTCCCGCAAACGCCGATCTATCTGAATGGCCAGAGCCATAGAATCACTCAGACTTGTAGGAATGGGAAAACCCACCATCACATTCTTAATGGCTTCAGAAAGCCCATTTCTGAAATTTGCGGCCAGAGCACACTCATTCCATTGAGTAAGCACGGACCATTTCTGAAATTTTTGGCAATACACTTCAGCCTCATCTTGGCCCTGAGAGATAGCCAGCAACGCTTTTTCTGCCTGAATTTCAAGATTGGGCTCCTCATAAAGCAATCCGAGTGCCAGAAAAAACGCATCAATATTTGCCAATGCCGGATCTCCTGGCGCCAATGAAAAAGCCCAATCCTGAGGGTCGCCACGCAAGAAAGAGATAACAATTTTAACTTGCTGAGCTGAGTCTCCAGACGAACGCGGTCTCAAAGATAGAAACAATTTACAATTATTCCTAAAATTCCCAAATTTAAATCGATCACCAGAGAAAAGCTCAGGAAGAGGTATCTTAGGCTCTGACATAGGACTACTAATAACAAAATCCTGAATGCCCTGCACTCATGCAGCAAGCTGATCCACACTAGTAATCAGAGTCTGAACATTCATGTCTGCAGCAGAGCTTCAAGCCACTCAGAGGAAAAAGGGGAAGAAGAAAAAAAAAAAAAAAACTCAGAACTTCTTTTCTTTTAATCCCGCTTCTGCAATGCAATAAATATTCACTTTAGGCCTGGAATACTGTTATGATCCTAGTGGTAGAGGATCTCAGGAGTTCCAGCTAAGTCCGCAAACACAAAAACCAGCTCATAGGGAGGTGGTAACTTGGCTGACCGTATATCTAATCCTAGCACAACAACTAGAAGTAGCCGGGGAACGTACCTACGTTGATTCTAGACGTCTCGCACCAGCCAGAGAACTAACTAACCCTTTCAGAGAAAATAAGACCTCACTTGCCTCAAGAGAAAGGACCCCAAAGTTATAATACAAGCCCCCAACAAATAATAACGGTGAGGTAAGAAGAAAAGACAAACGTAAGAATGAACTAGATTTAGCAAAGAGAGGCCCACTAATTAATAGCAGAAAATAGGAAGGAGACTTATACGGTCAGCAAAAACCCTATAAAAATATCCACGCTGAATATCCAAGAACCCCCGCACCGACTAACGGTGTGGGGGGAGAATATCAGCCCCCTAGAGCTTCCAGCAAAAATCAGGAATCACATTATGAACAAGCTGGAACAAAATAGAAGCAAAGTGAATAAACAAAAATAAGAAAGCAGGACTTAGCTTATCTTGCAAAGAACAGGAGACCAGGAGACAGGAGCAAACAGACATAGACTGACTACATCGATTCCAGGCACTAGACTGAGTTTCCAGGAAGTCTAAATAGGAACACCCAAGGCCTAACGAACCAGGTGGGTACCAACCTGGAGAAAGATGATCCAAGTGTAATACCGCTAGTGACCACAAGAGGGAGCCAAGAAATATAGTTCACAACAGAGCCCCTTGAGAGTGGTCGCATCAGCTGATGCTGCTGCTCTCCACGGGAGATCGTCGTGGGACACTCGTTTTAATTGGATATTTGCGGATCAGGGAGTATAGTGTTTGTTTATTATTTTAATATTTTTACAGGTGACACTGGCTTCGGGGATCAAGGTGACAAGGTGATGGTGAGTATATACTCTGTTATATGTACTGTATGTAAGTATTGTATGTACTGTATGTCTATATGTATGTTGTATGTATGTACTGTATGTGGCATGTTGTATGTTGCATGGTGCATGTTGTATGTCGCATATTGTATGTCGCATGATACAAGTTGAATGTTGCATGCCGCATGGTGCATGTTGTATGTCGAACATTGACGTGACGTCAGCAGAAATTAGTGGCGGCTGCAGCCTGGGGGTCACGTGACCCGGACTGAGCCGCCAGCATAGCACCCCTCACAGGCTAAAATGCCAACAAAGTATTTACAAAATTCATTAGGGGCCCCGGGAGGATACATTGGGGGGTTAATTGAAAGTAGTGGAAAACCCCTTTAATGCTCCTTGAAGGTCAGTGCATAGCAATGTCAGGAAAAGCCTGACAGTTGCTTGGTTTGCCTGCTTCAATAAGAAATCCTGAAGGCATCCAAATGTGTAGGGAGATTTTCATAGAAAAAAACTACAATATTGATGAACTGACAGCATTTGCGTCTCAGAACGAGCCAATATTGGTACCAGATCAAAGGGACGCCTGTAACTACATTTTAAGTTTCAGTGAAACCAACAAAGGTGGGATTGTCTTCCTTGATGCTCCAGGTGGAACAGGAGAGACATTAGTAATCAACTTGCTCCGGGCAAAATTTCGACAACAAAAAATGATTGCACTTGCAGTGGCATCTTCTGGAACTGCAGCTACGCTTTTAAAAGGTGGCAGGACAGCACATTCGACATTCAAACTACCACTTAACCTGTCTCATAGTGACAGCCCCGTGTGTAATATTGCCAAGGGATCAGGACTGGCCAGATTGCTTCAAAAATGCAGTGCCATCATTTGGGATGAATGCACCATGTCACACAAAAGGGCTCTGGAAGCAGTGGACAGACTGCTGCAAGACCTGCGCAGCAACAAATATATCATGAGAAGAGTATTTGTTGTTTTGGCAGGTGACTTCCGCCAAACACTACCTGTTATTCCAAGATCAACCCCTGCAGACGAACTCAATGCCTTTCTCAAAGCATCGTAACTTTGGAGAAAAGTAAAGAAAATGTCACTGCACACAATCATGAGGGTCTACATGGCAGGCGATGTTTCTGCTGGACTGTTTTCGAGCCAGCTGTTGACTATTGGAGATGGCAAGGCACCAAGAAACTCAACCACTGGACAGATCACCTTCCCAAGCAACTTTTGTTGCATTGTGACTTTCATTGAGGAGTTGAAAGCAAAGGTTTTTGCAAACATTCAATTCCACTTCAAAAATTCTGGCTGGCTGTGTGAAAGGGCTATTCTAGCTCCCATAAATGACAGCGTCAACAAGATCAATCTTCAATTTCTAAATCTCCTTCCAGGTATGTGCACAACCTACAAGTCAGTGGATACAGTAATAGACCCTGCTCAAGCACTATTTTATCCAACTGAGTTCCTCAATTCCTTGGAGCCACAAGGACCTCCTCCTCACAACCTCTTTCTAAAACCTGGAGCACCTATTCTGCTATTGAGAAATTTGGATCCACCAAAGCTGTGTAATGGAACAAGACTCTTGATTACGAACCTGTTTCCACGTGTAATTGAGGCAACCACTTTGACAGGATGTGCCACAGGAGAAGATGTTTTCATTCCAATAATTCCTCACATTCCATCTGATTTGCCTTTTGATTTTAAGCGCCTCCAGTTACCTGTTCAACTGCCATTTGCTATGTCCATCAACAAGGCTCAGGGACAGTCCTTGAAAGTAGTTGGAATCGATTTACAATCTCCATGCTTTTATCATGGTCAACTTTATGTGGCCTGTTCAAGAGTTGGAACAGCCAAAAATCTGTTCGTCTTTGCACCTGAAAGAAAAACTAAGAATGTTGTTTTTAAAAAGGCTCTTGAATAAGTAGTAGAAGATTACCTCAAATTACTTGGCCAATTTAGTTAAATCTGTGTGGAATATTTCTGGTGTTGAAATATATGTTGTGAAATGCTTCTATTAGCTTAGTTTTTGCATTTTAATAATTACATTTCTATCTATTTGTTTTGTGGTTTTTGCGTGCAGAATAAATTCTTGTTAACACATTCTATTTTGCTAACAGCAGTTATTAACCCGGGCGGAGCTGGGTAGTACAGCTAGTGTATATATGTGTATATATATATATATATATATATATATATATATATATATATATATATATATATATATATATACACACACCCACACACTTCCTCTGTAAAACAGACATACACACACTGCCCCAATGCAATAAAATATATATACACACACACACTGCCCCTCTGCACAATATATACACACACTGTCCCTCTGCTCAATATATACCACGTACTGTCTCCCTGCACAATATATACACACTGCCCCTCTGCAAAAGATGTATACACACTGCCCCTTTGCAAAATATGTATACATATACATACATGCACACACAAACACAACCTTTCTTCAAAGTATATACTCACACACACTGCCCGTCTGCAAAATATTTACTATCACACACACACAGATACAAACACACTCCCTCTGAATAAAGCAGCCCCCCATCCCCACCTCTCTCAAAACTAAACATAATACATTTAATGTCCAGCTCCTGCTCGAGCTCTTCCCAGTGCACGCCCGCACTGTTTTTATTCCTCTTTGGCCCCGGCAGCAATGTTGTACATTGGACCTGGGGCTGACAGCATCAGCGGGGAGGAACATAGATCACCGGGGGGGGGGGGGGGGTAGGCACGAAGATCACAGGGGGCACGTAGCTGCAGGGGACAGAGATCACAGGGGGCACAGAGATCACTTGGAAGCTCAAACATCACAGGGAGTACATAGCAGGGGGCAGAGTGATCACAGGGGGCGCACAGATCACAGGGGGCACAAAGCTGGTAGCCACAGAAATCATAGGGGGCACATAGCTGGGGTACAGGGATCACATGGAGACATATAGCTATGGGGCACAGAGATCATAGGGGGGCACATAGCTGGGGCCAGAGAGATCACATTGGGCCACACAGCTGAGGGTCACAGAGATCACAGGGGGCATATAGATGGGAGCAGAAAAATCACAAGGGGCGTATAGTTGGGGGGCACAGAGATCATATTGGTGCACACAGCTGGGGGGCCACAGAGATCACAGGGGGTACATAGCTGAGGGGCACAGACCACCAGCAGAAAGGCACAGAGCTGCAGGCACAGAAACCACCAGCACACATAGAGCTGCCAGCACAGAGATCGCTACGGGCTCTCTGGTAGCAGCTCCTCTTCCTGGAGGACGGGAGCGCATTGGGCGCTAAACCTCCCCACCCGACGTCATCACTCATGTGCAAGCAGCGTTCTGTACTGAACGCTGCGTACCATGCACTTGGGGGTTAAAGGGCCAGTAGCTGGCAGGATCCGACTGCCTCCCGAGCATTGTGGACTCCTGGGACCTGCCCGTGGGCCGCATAAAAAGGACATCCTTCCATCTCCCCGCATATCTCCCCTCACACACCGCTATGCCGCTTTGGATGTCCGTATAAATTGAAATAAAGGACTTCATTTCACCACAGGAAACAGTGAGTGCTGCCTTTCTGTATTTGTTCATGTTTGTGCACTACTTGTTGGCTACTACACCACAAGCATCAAAAGTTTCCTGTACAGCTGTTATTGGTTTTTAAAACAGTTTATCCACTGGTGCCTTCATATTTCTCACGTGTTCTGAATCATGCTATATAGAGTCTGCCTATGAGGGGTGCAATGTACAATATAGAGTCTGCCTATGGGGAGTGCAAAATACTGTATAGAGGCATATGGGGGTGCATTATACTATATGGAGTCTGCATATGGGGAGTGCATTATACTATATTGAAGAATATCTGGTGCATTATACCTTATAGAGGCTATTTATGGGGCCATCATACAGTGTAGGGATTACAGTGAGGGGGCCATCATACAGTACGGGAGATAATATGGGGTCTTTGCACAGTGTGGGGGCCATCACAGAGTGTTGGCGCCATCAAACAGTTTTGGGGCTACTAAGAGGTCAGTATACTGTGTGGGTGGTACTATACAGTGAGGGGGCATTGTACTGTGTTTAAGAGAGCATCATACTGGGTAGAAGAGAGCGTTTTTAGTGGGGAGACTCGGTATATTATATTATTAAATGTAAAGTGATCACTTATTGTTACAGGGAACTCAGGTTATTGTGAGGGTAAAAGAGGCATTACTTCTTACTTTCCCCTCTAACACTCTTGAACCCTCCAATGTATTTCTGCTGCCCGACTAATCCATCTGTCCCCACGCTATTCCCCGTCCTCTCCCCTCTGTCAATCCCCATTACCCAAAGACTCCAGTTCAAAACCCTTACCATGGCATACAAAGCCATCCACAACCTGTCTCCTCCATACATCTGTGACCTCGTTTCACGGTACTTTCCTGCACGCAACCTCCGATCCTCACAAGATCTCCTTCTCTACTCCCCTCTTATCTCCCCTTCCCACAATCGCATACAAGATTTCTCTCGCGCATCTCCCCTACTCTGGAACTCTCTACCACAACATATCAGACTCTCGCCTACCATTGAAACCTTCAAAAACAACCTGAAGACCTACCTCTTCCGACAAGCCTACAACCTGCAGTAACCACTGATCGTCCAAACCGCTGCACGACCAGCTCTGCCCTCACCTACTGTATCCTCACCCATCCCTTGTAGATTGTGAACCCTCGCGGGCAGGGTCCTCTCTCCTCCTGTACCAGTCGTGACTTGTATTGCTTAAGATTACTGTACTTGTTTTTACTATGTATACCCCTCCTCACATGTAAAGCTCCATGGAATAAATGGCGCATAATAATAAATAACAATAATAATAATAGGGGGAAAAATGTGGGCAATGTTTTCTAGGGCACTTGCAATTGGCATTATTGTATTCTAGAGGGTTTGTTTTACCATTTAGAGCGCACACAGTAGGTGCAGTTATAGGGACACATACGGCAGCAGCAGCTCAGTATTGGGGTATTAGCAGGATGAAGAGGTTGTGCAGGTTAGGAATAGATGTAGACGGTGTAGGAAATGTGAGAAGTGAAATGTTTCTTTGTTGTAATCTCTGCAGCCGAGTCCTAGCAGGAGAAGTTGTCATGTCGGTCTGGGCCAGATAGAAAAGACGGGAAACGTGAACAATTCCATCAGAAAGAACGTCACTTGTAAGTCACAATCTGTAGCTGTGCTGTAATCACTTATATGTTCCATCGGGCTGGTATCTACCACTGACCACACGGCGGTAATATCAATGATGGTCTTTACATAGAGATTATTTTCAGTAACAGCGCGGTCACCTGCTGAGGTTCTCCTACATCCACTGCTAGGGTGCGCCACCATAGCTGTAATCAAGGTTACCTGGTTAGGGGCCCACTCAGAAGTTTTGCCCCCCCGAACCAAAATCCTAGCTACGCCTTTATATTCGGCTTGAAGTGCAGTGCTTACAAGCTCTTTGCTAGAGACTCTATAGCGAGCTAATGTATGAGTTGTTTTTCTAATCTAAAATCTCAGTATTCAGGTTTAAAAATACCGTGTTGGCACTTTGCAATAAATAAGGCTGTTTTCACATTTGCGTTGGGCAGAGCTGTGGAGGGCGACGTACTTTCTCCGCTAAGCCCCGCCCACTGTCGCATCTCTTCCATTCAGCTCCGCCTACGTCTGCATGCGCCCTGTGTACCTATCTTTAACATTGGGTACACAGGCCATGCGGATGTATGCGGATGCGTCCCCATGCATCGTTTTGATGCTGCACCGACCACAACAAAATGCAACATGCTCTGATTGATGCAGTTCGGCGCAGCATCAAAGCAATGCATGCAAACGCAGCCCCATACATCCGCATGGCCTGCGTACCCGTTAAAGATAGGTACGCAGGACGCATGCAGACGTAGGCGGAGCTGAATGGAAGAGGTGCAGCAGTGGGCGGGGCTTAGCGGAGGAAGTACGCAGCCCTCCGCAGCTCTGCCCAACGCAAATGTGAAACCAGCCAAAGTGAATTTTGGATTACAGTTTGGGAACTCGGTCTCTAAAAGGCTCGCCATCAGTGCTCTAGGCTGTAAAATCCTTCCTCCCGGAAGAGGAGCTGCTACCAGAGAGCCCATAGCGATCTCTGTGCTGGCAGCTCTATGTGTGCTGGTGGTTTCTGTGCCCGCAGCTCTGTGCCTTTCTGCTGGTGGTCTGTGCCCCTCAGCTATGTACCCCCTGTGATCTCTGTGGCCCCCCAGCTTTGTGCACCAATATGATCTCTGTGCCCCCCAACTATATGCCCCTTGTGATTTTTCTGCTCCCATCTATATGCCCCCTGTGATCTCTGTGACCCTCAGCTGTGTGCCCCAATGTGATCTCTCTGGCCCCAGCTATGTGCCCCCCTATGATCTCTGTGCCCCATAGCTATATGTCTCCATGTGATCCCTGTACCCCAGCTATGTGCCCCCTATGATTTCTGTGGCTGTGCCCCCCTGTGATCTGTGCGCCCCCTGTGATCACTCTGCCCCCTGCTATGTACTCCCTGTGATGTTTGAGCTTCCATGTGATCTCTGTGCCCCCTGTGATCTCTGTCCCCTGCAGCTACGTGCCCCCTGTGATCTTCGTACCTACCCCCCCCCCGGTGATCTATGTGCCTCCCCGCTGATGCTGTCAGCCCCAGGTCCAATGTACAACATTGCTGCCGGGGCCGAAGAGGAATAAAAACAGTGCGGGCGTGCAATGGGAAGAGCTCGAGCAGGAGCTGGACTTTAAATGTATCATGTTTAGTTTTGAGAGAGGTAGGGATGGGGGGCTGATTTATTCAGAGGGAGTGTGTTTGTATCTGTGTGTGTGTGTTAGTAAATATTTTGCAGACGGGCAGTGTGTGTGAGTATATACTTTGAAGAAAGGTTGTGCTTGTGTGTGCATGTATGTATATGTATACATATTTTGCAAAGGGGCAGTGTGTATACATCTTTTGCAGAGGGGCAGTGTGTATATATTGTGTAGGGAGACAGTACGTGGTATATATTGAGCAGAGGGACAGTGTGTGTATATATTGTGCAGAGGGGCAGTGTGTGTGTGTATGTATATTTTTTGCATTGGGGCAGTGTGTGTATGTCTGTTTTACAGAGGAAGTGTGTGGGTGTGTGTATATATATATATATATACACATATATATATATATATATATATATATATATATATATATATATATATATATACACATACAGTATATACACTAGCTGTACTACCCAGCTCCGCCCGGGTTAATAACTGCTGTTAGCAACATAGAATGTGTTAACAAGAATTTATTCTGCACGCAAAAACCACAAAACAAATAGTTAGGAATGTAATTATTGAAATGCAAAAACTAAGCTAATAGAAGCATTTCACAACATATATTTCAACACCAGAAATATTCCACACAGATATAACTAAATTGGCCAAGTAATTTGAGGTAATCTTCTACTACTTATTCGAGAGCCTTTTTAAAAACAACATTCTTAGTTTTTCTTTCAGGTGCAAAGACGAACAGATTTTTGGCTGTTCCAACTCTTGAACAGGCCACATAAAGTTGACCATGATAAAAGTATGGAGATTGTAAATTGATTCCAACTACTTTCAAGGACTGTCCCTGAGCCTTGTTGATGGACATAGCAAATGCCAGTCGAACAGGTAACTGGAGGCGCTTAAAATCAAAAGGCAAATCAAATGGAATGTGAGGAATTGTTGGAATGAAAACATCTTCTCCTGTGGCACATCCTGTCAAAGTGGTTGCCTCAATTACATGTGGAAACAGGTTTGTAATCAAGAGTCTTGTTCCATTACACAGCTTTGGTGGATCCAAATTTCTTAATAGCAGAATAGGTGCTCCAGGTTTTAGAAAGAGGTTGTGAGGAGGAGGTCCTTGTGGCTCCAAGGAATTGAGGAACTCCGTTGGATAAAATAGTGCTTGAGCAGGGTCTATTACTGTATCCACTGACTTGTAGGTTGTGCACACACCTGGAAGGAGATTTAGAATTTGAAGATTAATCTTGTTGACGCTGTCATTTATGGGAGCTAGAATAGCCCTTTCACACAGCCAGCCAGAATTTTTGAAGTGGAATTGAATGTTTGCAAAAACCTTTGCTTTCAACTCCTCAATGAAAGTCACAATGCAACAAAAGTTGCTTGGGAAGGTGATCTGTCCAGTGGTTGAGTTTCTTGGTGCCTTGCCATCTCCAATAGTCAACAGCTGGCTCGAAAACAGTCCAGCAGAAACATCGCCTGACATGTAGACCCTCATGATTGTGTGCAGTGACATTTTCTTTACTTTTCTACAAAGGTACGATGCTTTGAGAAAGGCATTGAGTTCGTCTGCAGGGGTTGATCTTGGAATAACAGGTAGTGTTTGGCTTCCAGAGCCCTTTTGTGTGACATGGTGCATTCATCCCAAATGATGGCACTGCATTTTTGAAGCAATTTGGCCAGTCCTGATCTCTTGGCAATATTACACACGGCACTGTCACTATGAGACAGGTTAAGTGGTAGTTAGAATGTCGCATGTGCTGTCCTGCCACCTTTTAAAAGCGTAGCTGCAATTCCAGAAGATGCCACTGCAAGTGCAATCATTTTTTGTTGTCGAAATTTTGCCAGGAGCAAGTTGATTACTAATGTCTCTCCTGTTCCACCTGGAGCACCAAGCAAGACAATCCCACCTTTGTTGGTTTCACTGAAACTTAAAATGTAGTTGTAGGCGTCCCTTTGATCTCGTACCAATATTGGCTCGTTCTGAGACGCAAATGCTGTCAGTTCATCAATATTGTAGTTTTTTTCTATGAAAATCTCCCTACACATTTGGATGCCTTCAGGATTTCTTATTGAAGCAGGCAAACCAAGCAACTGTCAGGCTTTTCCTGACATTGCTATGCACTGACCTTCAAGGAGCATTAAAGGGGTTGTCCACTACTTTCAATTAACCCCCCAATGTATCCTCCCGGGGCCCCTAATGAATTTTGTAAATACTTTGATGGCATTTTAGCCTGTGAGGGGCGCTATGCTGGCGGCTCAGTCCGGGTCACGTGACCCCCAGGCTGCAGCCGCCACTAATTTCTGCTGACGTCACGTCAATGTTCGACATACAACATGCACCATGCGGCATGCAACATTCAACTTGCATCATGCGGCATACAATATGCGACATACAACATGCACCATGCAACATACAACATGCCACATACAGTACATACAATACATACATACAGTACATATAACAGAGTATATACTCACCATCACCTTGTCACCTTGATCCCCGAAGCCAGTGTCACCTGTAAAAATATTAAAATAATAAACAAACACTATACTCCCTGATCCGCAAGTATCCAATTAAAACGAGTGTCCCACGACGATCTCCCGTGGAGAGCAGCAGCATCAGCTGATGCGACCGCTCTCAAGGGGCCCCAGGAATACAATGACAGAAGGTATCCTTCCGCACTGTATTCCTCCGCCCCTGAGAGAAATAGTCCCTAGTCTCACTTGTGGCACAGCTATGTGAGAAAATTCCCACGCAGCATTGCCATAAAGTGAGACCCTGAACTCAGGTAACCTCAGTGATGCACTGCAGGAGCCATTGTCTCCTGTCAGTGTGTCACTGAAGGTCTATAGAGCAGTGACATCACCCAATGTCACTGTTCTATAGGGGAGATCATCATGGGACACTTGTTATTAATTGGACTACGGTGGACAGGAAGTATACGGTTGGTTTATTGTTTTAATCTTTTTGCAGGCCATCGAGTATGGTAAGCATGGTTAAATTAAGAATATTAAAATACTTTTTTCTGGCTGTGTCTTTAATTTTTTTAACCCTTTAACTACTATAGGATTATTAATGGATAAGCGTCTTATTGACGCCTCTCCATTATTAACCGGGCTTACTGTCACCTTACGATAGCAAGGTGACATTAACCCATTATTACCCCATATCCCACCGCTACAGGGGAGTGGGAAGAGAGGGGCTAAGTGCCAGAATTGGTGCATCTTACAGATGCACCATTTCTGGGGCGGCTGGGGGCTGGTATTTGTAAACAGGGGGGCCAATATCCATGGCTCCTCTCTAGGCTATGAATATCAGCCCGCAGCTGTCTGCGTAGCCTTTCTGGCTATAAAATATAGGGGGACCCCACGTCATTTTTTTGGGGGGGTCCACCTATTTTAATAGCCAGTAAAAGCTACGCAGACAGCTGTGGGCTGATATTCATAGCCTGGGAGGGGCCATGGGTATTATCCCCTTCCCAGGCAACAAATATTGGCCCCCGGCCGTCGGATTTTCCCCTTCTGGCGCAGAAAATTGTGCGGGAGCCCACGCCATTTTTTTTCCCTAGTTTTTAACTGAAACATACTGCTCCTTAACCCCTTTCTGCCAGATGACTGAATAGCACGTCAGCTGGCAGTATCCCCACTTTGAGGTGGGCTCCGGCGTTGAGCCCTGTCATGAATCCCCAATGGCTAGGGATAGCACAGGACAAGCAAAGTACAAATAAATAACGGACGAGCTCTAGGGTGATGGAACCTGGGCTGACCGCTGCCCTACGCCTGACAAACGCAACTAGAGATAGCCAGGGAGCGTGCCTACGTTGGTTCTAGACGCCACGCACCAGCCTAAGAGCTAACTAGTACTGCAGAGAAAATAAAGACCTCACTTGCCTCCAGAGGAATGAACCCCAAAAGATATAGTTGCCCCCTCACATGTATTGACGGTGAAATGAGAGGAAGGCACACACATAGAGATGATATATATAGATTTAGCAAAATGAGGCCCGCTGTAAACTAGAAAGCAGAACGATACAAAAGGGGACTGAGCGGTCAGCAAAAAACCCTAATCAAAAAAACCATCCTGAGATTACAAGAACCCATGTGCCAACTCATGGCACATGGGGAGAACCTCAGTCCACTAGAGCTACCAGCTAGCATAGAGACATAATAAGCAAGCTGGACAAAAAACCAAACAACTGAAAAATCAGCACTTAGCTTATCCTGAAAGATCTGGGAGCAGGTAGGCAGGAACCAAACAGAGCACATCTGAATACATTGATAGCCGGCAAGGGAATGACAGAAAGGCCAGGTAAAATAGGAAACACCCAGCCTCTGATGGACAGGTGGAAACCAAAGGCCGCAACCCACCAAAGTCACCCAGTACCAGCAGTAACCACCAGAGGGAGCCCACAAACAGAATCCACAACAGTATCCCCCCCTTGAGGAGGGGTCACCGAACCCTCACGAGAACCCCCAGGGCGATCAGGGTGAGCTCTATGGAAGGCGCGGACCAAATCACATGAACATCGGAGGCGACCACCCAGGAATTATCCTCCTGACCATAACCCTTCCACTTAACCAAATACTGGAGTTTGCGTCTGGAAACACGAGAATCCAAGATCTTCTCAACAACATACTCCAATTCTCCCTCCACCAGCACCGGAGCAGGAGGCTCAACCGAAGGAACAACGGGCACCTCATACCTCCGCAACAACGACCGATGGAACACATTATGAATAGCAAACGATGCTGGGAGATCCAAACGAAAAGATACAGGGTTAAGAATCTCCGAGATCCTATAAGGACCGATGAACCGAGGCTTGAACTTAGGAGAAGAGACCTTCATAGGGACAAAACGAGAAGACAACCACACCAAATCCCCAACAAGAAGTCGGGGACCCACGCGGCGACGGCGATTAGCAAACTGCTGAGTCTTCTCCTGAGATAACTTCAAATTGTCCACCACCTGATTCCAAATCTGATGTAGCCTGTCCACCACCATGTCCACTCCAGGACAATCCGAAGACTCCACCTGACCAGAGGAAAAACGAGGATGAAACCCCGAATTACAAAAAAAAGGAGAGACCAACGTGGCAGAACTAGCCCGATTATTAAGAGCAAATTCGGCCAGTGGCAAAAAAGCAACCCAGTCATCTTGGTCAGCAGAAACAAAACACCTCAAATAAGTTTCCAAGGTCTGATTAGTTCGCTCCGTCTGGCCATTCGTCTGAGGATGGAATGCAGACGAGAAAGACAAATCAATGCCCATCTTGGCACAAAACGTCCGCCAAAATCTAGACACAAACTGGGATCCCCTGTCAGAAACGATATTCTCCGGAATCCCATGCAAACGAACCACGTTCTGAAAAAATAAAGGGACCAACTCAGAGGAGGAAGGCAACTTAGGCAAGGGCACCAAATGAACCATCTTAGAAAAGCGGTCACACACAACCCAGATAACGGACATTTTCTGTGAAACCGGGAGATCAGAAATAAAATCCATGGAAATGTGCGTCCAAGGCCTCTTCGGGATGGGCAAGGATAACAACAACCCACTGGCCCGAGAACAGCAAGGCTTAGCTCGAGCACACACTTCACAAGACTGCACAAAGGTACGCACATCCCTAGACAAGGAAGGCCACCAAAAAGACCTGGCCACCAAGTCTCTAGTACCAAATATTCCAGGATGACCAGCCAACACAGAAGAATGGACCTCGGAGATGACTCTACTGGTCCAATCGTCCGGAACAAACAGTCTTTCTGGTGGACAACGATCCGGTTTATCCACCTGAAACTCCTGCAATGCACGTCGCAAGTCTGGGGATACGGCGGACAATATTACCCCATCCCTAAGGATACCAGTAGGCCCAGAGTCTCCAGGAGAGTCAGGCACAAAACTCCTGGAAAGAGCATCTGCCTTCACATTCTTTGAACCTGGCAGGTATGAAACCACGAAATTGAAACGAGAAAAAAACAATGACCAACGAGCCTGTCTAGGATTCAAACGCCTGGCAGACTCAAGGTAAATGAGATTCTTGTGATCAGTCAAGACCACCACACGATGTTTAGCACCCTCAAGCCAATGACGCCACTCCTCAAATGCCCACTTCATGGCCAAAAGCTCCCGATTACCCACATCATAATTGCGCTCGGTGGGCGAGAATTTTCTAGAGAAGAATGCACATGGCTTCATCACCGAGCCATCAGAACTTCTCTGTGATAAAACCGCCCCCGCTCCAATCTCGGAAGCATCAACCTCAACCTGAAAAGGAAGTGAAACATCTGGTTGACACAACACAGGAGCAGAAGAAAACCGGCGCTTAAGTTCCTGAAAGGACCCCACAGCCGCAGGAGACCAATTAGCAACATCAGCACCCTTTTTAGATAAATCAGTCAAAGGTTTAACAATACTGGAAAAATTTGCAATGAACCGACAATAAAAATTAGCAAACCCCAAGAACTTCTGTAGGCTCTTAACAGATGTAGGTTGTGTCCAGTCACAAATTGCCTGAACCTTAACCTGATCCATCTCAATAGTAGAAGGAGAAAAAATGTACCCCAAAAAAGAAATCTTCTGGACTCCGAAGAGACACTTTGAGCCCTTCACAAACAGAGAATTGGCCCGCAGAACCTGAAACACCTTCCTGACCTGTAGAACATGAGACTCCCAGTCATCAGAAAACACCAAAATATCATCCAAATACACAATCATAAACTTATCCAGATATTCACGGAAAATATTGTGCATAAAGGACTGAAAGACTGACGGAGCATTGGAGAGTCCAAAAGGCATTACCATATACTCAAAATGGCCCTCAGGCGTATTAAATGCGGTTTTCCACTCATCACCTTGTTTTATCCGCACCAGATTATACGCACCGCGAAGATCTATCTTAGTGAACCACCTAGCCCCCTTAATGCGGGCAAACAAGTCAGTCAATAATGGCAATGGATACTGATATTTGACTGTAATCTTATTCAGAAGGCGATAATCTATACAAGGCCTCAGGGAACCATCTTTTTTTGCCACGAAAAAAAAAACCTGCTCCCAGAGGGGACAAAGATGGACGAATATGTCCCTTTTCCAAGGACTCCTTAATATAATTCCGCATAGCAGTATGCTCTGGCAGTGACAGATTAAATAAACGACCCTTAGGGAACTTACTGCCAGGAATCAATTCTATAGCACAGTCACAATCTCTATGAGGAGGGAGCGAATTGAGCTTAGGCTCCTCAAAAACATCCCTATAGTCAGACAAAAACTCAGGGATCTCAGAAGGAGTAGATGAAGCGATAGAAATCGGAGGTGCATCATCATGAACCCCCTGACATCCCCAGCTTAACACAGACATTGTTTTCCAGTCCAGGACAGGATTATGAGTTTGTAACCATGGCAGACCCAGCACTAGTACATCATGTAAATTATACAGTACAAGGAAGCGAATCACCTCCTGATGAACGGGAGTCATGCGCATGGTCACTTGTGTCCAATACTGCGGTTTATTCATAGCCAATGGTGTAGAGTCAATTCCCTTCAGAGGAATAGGGACTTCCAGAGGCTCCAGACTAAAACCGCAGCGTTTAGCAAATGACCAATCCATAAGACTCAGGGCAGCGCCCGAATCCACATAGGCATCAACGGAAATGGAAGACAGTGAAAAAAATCAGAGTCACAGACAAAATGAACTTAGGCTGCAGAGTACCAATGGCAAAAGATTTATCAAGCTTTTTTGTGCGTTTAGAGCATGCTGATATAACATGAGCTGAATCACCACAATAAAAACACAATCCATTTTTCCGCCTATAATTTTGCCGTTCACTTCTGGACTGAATTCTATCACATTGCATAGTCTCAGGTGCCTGTTCAGAAGACACCGCCAACTGGTGCACGGGTTTGCGCTCCCGCAAACGCCGATCAATCTGAATGGCCATAGCCATAGACTCATTCAGACCTGTAGGCGTAGGGAACCCCACCATAATATCCTTAATGGCCTCAGAAAGACCATTTCTGAAGTTTGCAGCCAGGGCGCACTCATTCCACTGAGTAAGAACCGACCATTTCCGAAATTTTTGACAATATATTTCCGCTTCATCATGCCCCTGAGAGAGGGCTAATAAAGCCTTTTCAGCCTGAATCTCCAGGTTGGGTTCCTCATAGAGCAATCCCAATGCCAGAAAAAACGCATCCACACTGAGCAATGCAGGATCCCCTGGTGCCAATGCAAATGCCCAATTCTGAGGGTCGCCCCGCAGGAAAGATATTACAATCCTGACCTGTTGAGCAGGGTCTCCAGAGGAGCGAGATTTTAAAGAAAGAAACAATTTACAATTGTTCCTGAAATTCAGGAAGGTAGATCTATCTCCAGAGAAGAACTCTGGAATAGGAATTCTAGGTTCAGACATGGGAGTGTGAACAACAAAATCCTGTATGTTTTGAACTTTTGCCGCGAGATTACTCAGGCTGGAAGCCAAACTCTGGACATCCATGTTAAACAGCTAAGATCAGAGCCATTCAAGGGTTAAGAGGAGGTAAGAAGCAGCTAGACAGCAATTAAGGGCTAGGCAGCGAAACTCTGAAGGGAAAAAAAAAATTCCCTTAAACACTTCTTTTTCTCCTGCTTCAGCCCAAACAATAACACTTTGTGGGCCGGCTATACTGTCATGAATCCCCAATGGCTAGGGATAGCACAGGACAAGCAAAGTACAAATAAATAACGGATGAGCTCTAGGGTGATGGAACCTGGGCTGACCGCTGCCCTACGCCTGACAAACGCAACTAGAGATAGCCAGGGAGCGTGCCTACGTTGGTTCTAGACGCCACGCACCAGCCTAAGAGCTAACTAGTACTGCAGAGAAAATAAAGACCTCACTTGCCTCCAGAGGAATGAACCCCAAAAGATATAGTTGCCCCCTCACATGTATTGACGGTGAAATGAGAGGAAGGCACACACATAGAGATGATATATATAGATTTAGCAAATTGAGGCCCGCTGTAAACTAGAAAGCAGAACGATACAAAAGGGGACTGAGCGGTCAGCAAAAAACCCTAATCAAAAAAACCATCCTGAGATTACAAGAACCCATGTGCCAACTCATGGCACATGGGGAGAACCTCAGTCCACTAGAGCTACCAGCTAGCATAGAGACATAATAAGCAAGCTGGACAAAAAACCAAACAACTGAAAAATCAGCACTTAGCTTATCCTGAAAGATCTGGGAGCAGGTAGGCAGGAACCAAACAGAGCACATCTGAATACATTGATAGCCGGCAAGGGAATGACAGAAAGGCCAGGTAAAATAGGAAACACCCAGCCTCTGATGGACAGGTGGAAACCAAAGGCCGCAACCCACCAAAGTCACCCAGTACCAGCAGTAACCACCAGAGGGAGCCCACAAACAGAATCCACAACAGAGCCCACTTCAAAGACGCAACATGTCAGCTGTTTTCAACAAAAAAAAGAAAAAAAAATTTACATGATCGCTAAACGGCGTAGCGAGAAAAATATCAAAAGCCAAAATTATGTTTTTTTGGTCGCCGCTACATTGCATTAAAATGTAATAACAGGCGATCAAAAGATCGTATCTGCACAAAAGTGGTATAATTAAAAACGTCAGCTCAGCACGCAAAAAATTAGCCCTCAACCAACCCGATATCTCAGAAAATATAGACGCTATGGGTATCGGAAAATGGCGCAATTATTTTATTTTTTTTTAGCAAAGTTTGGAATTTTTTCACCACTTAGATAAAAAAGAACCTAGACATGTTTGATGAACTCGTAATGACCTGGAGAATCATAATGGCAGGTCAGTTTTAGGCTGGGTGCACACGTTGCAGATTTCGGCGCAGAATTTTCTGCACAAAATCTGCATCTCCTGGCAGAAAACGCAGCTGCGTTTTTGCGCGGTTTGATGCGTTTTTGGTGCGGTTTTGATGCAGCTTTTGGTGCGGTTTTGATGCATTTTTTGCACGGTTTTGATTCAGTTTTTGATGCGTTTTTATGCAGTTTTTGGTCTGGTTTTTGGTGCTTTTTTTGCTCATTTTTAGTGCATTTTTTGCACGGTTTTGATGCAGTTTTTGGTAAGTTTTTTGTGTGGTTTTGATGTGTATTTTTTATGCAGTTTTCTGTGATTTTTTGCATGTTTTTTATGCGGTTTTGATTCAGTTTTTGATGCGTTTATGCAGTTTTTGGTCCGGTTTTTGGTGCATTTTTTGTGCGGTTTTGATGCAGTTTTGGTGCGTTTTTTGCATGGTTTGATGCATTTTTGATGCTTTTGGTGCGGTTTTTACTCGGTTTTGATGCAGTTTTTGGTGTTTTTTGTGCAGTTTTCATGCGTTTTTAGTGCGTTTTTTTGCGCGGTATTGATTCAGTTTCCGATGCGTTTTTAATGCTGTTTTTGGTCCGTTTTTTGGTGCTTTTTTGTGCGGTTTTGATGCAGTTTTTGTTGCATTTTTGAGCGGTTTTGATGCAGTTTTTGGTGAAGTTTTTGCGCGGTTTTGGTGCGGTTTTTGCTCGTTTTGATGCAGTTTTGATGCAGTTTTTGGTGCGGTTTTTGCGCGGTTTTGAATCAGTTTTTTGTGCGGTTTCAATGCATTTTTTAAAATTCTTTTGGTGCAGTTTTTATGCGTTTTTGTATGAGTTTTTGAAAGCTAAATATAGATGTTTTATTGAACAAAAAAAAAAGATTTGTGATGTCATTATTGTCCAACCTCCTCTTTTACATTTGTCCAACCCACACTCCATTACACACAGATAGACATATAGACATCTATCTACATATAGATAGATCTATAGATGCATGCATCTATCTATTCATATATCTATCTATAGATATATCTGGATAGATATATCTATGGATAGATATATTTATTGACAGATGTATGGATAGTGTAGGGTGCGTGTCCACTGTCCGGATTACATCCGGATTAGCTGCAGATTGGATGCTGCGTACTGTACTGGTGAAAAAATTCCAAACTTTGCTAAAAATAATAATAATAATTGCGCCATTTTCCGATACCCATAGCGTCTATATTTTCTGAGATATCGGGTTGGTTGAGGGCTAATTTTTTGCGTGCTGAGCTGACGTTTTTAATTATACCACTTTTGTGCAGATACAATCTTTTGATCGCCTATTATTACATTTTAATGCAATGTAGCGGCGACCAAAAAAACATAATTTTGGCTTTTGATATTTTTCTCGCTACGCCATTTAGCGATCATGTAAAAATTTTTTTATTTTTTTATTGAAAACAGCTGACATGTTGCGGCTTTGAAGTGGGCTCAACGCCGGAGCCCACCTCAAAGTGGGGATACTGCCAGTTGACGTGCTATTCAGTCATCTGGCAGAAAGGGGTTAAGGAGCAATATGTTTCAGTTAAAAAAAGGGAAAAAAAATGGCGTGGGCTCCCGTGCAATTTTCTGCGCCAGAAGGGGAAAAGCCGACGGCCGGGGGCCAATATTTGTAGCCTGGGAAGGGGATAATACCCATGGCCCCTCCCAAGCTATGAATATCAGCCCACAGCTGTCTGCGTAGCTTTTACTGGCTATTAAAATAGGGGGACCCCCCCAAAAAAAATGACGTGGGGTTCCCCTATATTTTATAGCCAGAAAGGCTACGCAGACAGCTGCGGGCTGATATTCATAGCCTAGAGAGGAGCCATGGATATTGGCCCCCTGTTTACAAATACCAGCCCCCAGCCGCCCCAGAAATGGTGCATCTGTAAGATGCGCCAATTCTGGCACTTAGCCCCTCTCTTCCCACTCCTCTGTAGCGGTGGGATATGGGGTAATAATGGGTTAATGTCACCTTGCTATCGTAAGGTGACAGTAATCCCGGTTAATAATGGAGAGGCGTCAATAAGACGCTTATCCATTAATAATCCTATAGTAGTTAAAGGGTTAAAAAAATTAAAGACACAGCCAGAAAAAAGTATTTTAATATTCTTAATTTAACCATGCAGGAGAAGTTGTCATGTCGGTCTGGGCCAGATGGAAAAGACGGGAAACGTGAACAATTCCATCAGAAAGAACGTCACTTGTAAGTCACTATCTGTAGCTGTGCTGTAATCACTTATATGTTCCATAGGACTGGTATCTACCACTGACCACACAGCGGTAATATCAATGATGGTCTTTACATAGAGATTATTTTCAGTAACAGCGCGGTCACCTGCTGAGGTTCTCCTACATCCACTGCTAGGGTGCGCCGCCTTAGCTGTAATCAAGGTTACCTGGTTAGGGGCCCACTCAGAAGTTTTGCCCCCCCGAACCAAAATCCTAGCTATGCCTTTATATTCGGCTTGAAGTGCAGTGCTTACAAGCTCTTTGCTAGAGACTCTATAGCGAGCTAATGTATGAGTTGTTTTTCTAATCTAAAATCTCAGTATTCAGGTTTAAAAATACCGTGTTGGCACTTTGCAATAAATAAGGCTGTTTTCACATTTGCATTGGGCAGAGGTGTGGAGGGCAACGTACTTTCTCCGCTAAGCCCCGCCCACTGTCGCATCTCTTCCATTCAGCTCCGCCTACGTCTGCATGCGCCCTGTGTACCTATCTTTAACATTGGGTACACAGGCCATGCGGATGTATGCAGATGCGTCCGCATGCATCGTTTTGATGCTGCACCGACCACAACAAAATGCAACATGCTCTGATTGATGCAGTTCGGCGCAGCATCAAAGCGATGCATGCAAACGCAGCCCCATACATCCGCATGGCCTGCGTACCCGTTAAAGATAGGTACGCAGGACGCATGCAGACGTAGGCGGAGCTGAATGGAAGAGGTGCAGCAGTGGGCGGGGCTTAGCGGAGGAAGTACGCAGCCCTCCGCAGCTCTGCCCAACGCAAATGTGAAACCAGCCAAAGTGAATTTTGGATTACAGTTTGGGAACTCGGTCTCTAAAAGGCTCGCCATCAGTGCTCTAGGCTGTAAAATCCTTCCTCCCGGAAGAGGAGCTGCTACCAGAGAGCCCATAGCGATCTCTGTGCTGGCAGCTCCCCCCAGCTGTGTACCAATATGATCTCTGTGCCCCCCAACTATATGCCCCTTGTGATTTTTCTGCTCCCATCTATATGCCCCCTGTGATCTCTGTGACCCTCAGCTGTGTGCCCCAATGTGATCTCTCTGGCCCCAGCTATGTGCCCCCCTATGATCTCTGTGCCCCATAGCTATATGTCTCCATGTGATCCCTGTACCCCAGCTATGTGCCCCCTATGATTTGTGGCTACCAGCTTTGTGCCCCCCTGTGATCTGTGCGCCCCCTGTGATCACTCTGCCCCCTGCTATGTACTCCCTGTGATGTTTGAGCTTCCATGTGATCTCTGTGCCCCCTGTGATCTCTGTCCCCTGCAGCTACGTGCCCCCTGTGATCTTCGTGCCTCCCCCCCCCCGGTGATCTATGTGCCTCACCGCTGATGCTGTCAGCCCCAGGTACAATGTACAACATTGCTGCCGGGGCCGAAGAGGAATAAAAACAATGCGGGCGTGCACTGGGAAGAGCTCGAGCAGGAGCTGGACATTAAATGTATTATGTTTAGTTTTGAGAGAGGTAGGGATGGGGGGCTGATTTATTCAGAGGGAGTGTGTTTGTATCTGTGTGTGTGTGTTAGTAAATATTTTGCAGACGGGCAGTGTGTGTGAGTATATACTTTGAAGAAAGGTTGTGTTTGTGTGTGCATGTATGTATATGTATACATATTTTGCAAAGGGGCAGTGTGTATACATCTTTTGCAGAGGGGCAGTGTGTATATATTGTGTAGGGAGACAGTACGTGGTATATATTGAGCAGAGGGACAGTGTGTGTATATATTGTGCAGAAGGGCAGTGTGTGTGTGTATGTATATTTTTTGCATTGGGGCAGTGTGTGTATGTCTGTTTTACAGAGGAAGTGTGTGGGTGTGTATATATATATATATATATATATATATATATATATATATATATATATATATATATATATATATATATATATATATATATATACACATACAGTATATACACTAGCTGTACTACCCAGCTCCGCCCGGGTTAATAACTGCTGTTAGCAAAATAGAATGTGTTAACAAGAATTTATTCTGCACGCAAAAACCACAAAACAAATAGTTAGGAATGTAATTATTGAAATGCAAAAAACTAAGCTAATAGAAGCATTTCACAACATATATTTCAACACCAGAAATATTCCACACAGATATAACTAAATTGGCCAAGTAATTTGAGGTAATCTTCTACTACTTATTCGAGAGCCTTTTTAAAAACAACATTCTTAGTTTTTCTTTCAGGTGCAAAGACGAACAGATTTTTGGCTGTTCCAACTCTTGAACAGGCCACATAAAGTTGACCATGATAAAAGCATGGAGATTGTAAATTGATTCCAACTACTTTCAAGGACTGTCCCTGAGCCTTGTTGATGGACATAGCAAATGCCAGTCGAACAGGTAACTGGAGGTGCTTAAAATCAAAAGGCAAATCAAATGGAATGTGAGGAATTGTTGGAATGAAAACATCTTCTCCTGTGGCACATCCTGTCAAAGTGGTTGCCTCAATTACATGTGGAAACAGGTTTGTAATCAAGAGTCTTGTTCCATTACACAGCTTTGGTGGATCCAAATTTCTTAATAGCAGAATAGGTGCTCCAGGTTTTAGAAAGAGGTTGTGAGGAGGAGGTCCTTGTGGCTCCAAGGAATTGAGGAACTCCGTTGGATAAAATAGTGCTTGAGCAGGGTCTATTACTGTATCCACTGACTTGTAGGTTGTGCACACACCTGGAAGGAGATTTAGAATTTGAAGATTAATCTTGTTGACGCTGTCATTTATGGGAGCTAGAATAGCCCTTTCACACAGCCAGCCAGAATTTTTGAAGTGGAATTGAATGTTTGCAAAAACCTTTGCTTTCAACTCCTCAATGAAAGTCACAATGCAACAAAAGTTGCTTGGGAAGGTGATCTGTCCAGTGGTTGAGTTTCTTGGTGCCTTGCCATCTCCAATAGTCAACAGCTGGCTCGAAAACAGTCCAGCAGAAACATCGCCTGCCATGTAGACCCTCATGATTGTGTGCAGTGACATTTTCTTTACTTTTCTACAAAGGTACGATGCTTTGAGAAAGGCATTGAGTTTGTCTGCAGGGGTTGATCTTGGAATAACAGGTAGTGTTTGGCTTCCAGAGCCCTTTTGTGTGACATGGTGCATTCATCCCAAATGATGGCACTGCATTTTTGAAGCAATTTGGCCAGTCCTGATCTCTTGGCAATATTACACACGGCGCTGTCACTATGAGACAGGTTAAGTGGTAGTTTGAATGTCGCATGTGCTGTCCTGCCACCTTTTAAAAGCGTAGCTGCAATTCCAGAAGATGCCACTGCAAGTGCAATCATTTTTTGTTGTCGAAATTTTGCCAGGAGCAAGTTGATTACTAATGTCTCTCCTGTTTCACCTGGAGCACCAAGCAAGACAATCCCACCTTTGTTGGTTTCACTGAAACTTAAAATGTAGTTGTAGGCGTCCCTTTGATCTGGTACCAATATTGGCTCGTTCTGAGACGCAAATGCTGTCAGTTCATCAATATTGTAGTTTTTTTCTATGAAAATCTCCCTACACATTTGGATGCCTTCAGGATTTCTTATTGAAGCAGGCAAACCGAGCAACTGTCAGGCTTTTCCTGACATTGCTATGCACTGACCTTCAAGGAGCATTAAAGGGGTTGTCCACTACTTTCAATTAACCCCCCAATGTATCCTCCCGGGGCCCCTAATGAATTTTGTAAATACTTTGTTGGCATTTTAGCCTGTGAGGGGCGCTATGCTGGCGGCTCAGTCCGGGTCACGTGACCCCCAGGCTGCAGCCGCCACTAATTTCTGCTGACGTCACGTCAATGTTCGACATACAACATGCACCATGCGGCATGCAACATTCAACTTGCATCATGCGGCATACAATATGCGACATACAACATGCACCATGCAACATACAACATGCCACATACAGTACATACATACAACATACATATAGACATACAGTACATACAATACATACATACAGTACATATAACATAGAGTATATACTCACCATCACCTTGTCACCTTGATCCCCGAAGCCAGTGTCACCTGTAAAAATATTAAAATAATAAACAAACACTATACTCCCTGATCCGCAAATATCCAATTAAAACGAGTGTCCCACGACGATCTCCCGTGGAGAGCAGCAGCATCAGCTGATGCGACCGCTCTCAAGGGGCCCCAGGAATACAATGACAGAAGGTATCCTTCCACACTGCATTCCTCCGCCCCTGAGAGAAATAGTCCCTAGTCTCATTTGTGGCACAGCTGTGTGAGAAAATTCCCACGCAGCATTGCCATAAAGTGAGACCCTGAACTCAGGTAACCTCAGTGATGCACTGCAGGAGCCATTGTCTCCTGTCAGTGTGTCACTGAAGGTCTATATCGTTTTAATTGGATATTTGCGGATCAGGGAGTATAGTGTTTGTTTATTATTTTAATATTTTTACAGGTGACACTGGCTTCGGGGATCAAGGTGACAAGGTGATGGTGAGTATATACTCTATGTTATATGTACTGTATGTATGTATTGTA
This sequence comes from Ranitomeya variabilis, assembly GCF_051348905.1. Classification (NCBI taxonomy): domain Eukaryota; kingdom Metazoa; phylum Chordata; class Amphibia; order Anura; family Dendrobatidae; genus Ranitomeya; species Ranitomeya variabilis. The sequence goes on along the minus strand of NC_135235.1, from coordinate 113,264,930 downwards.
TGTACTGTATGTCTATATGTATGTTGTATGTATGTACTGTATGTGGCATGTTGTATGTTGCATGGTGCATGTTGTATGTCGCATATTGTATGTCGCATGATACAAGTTGAATGTTGCATGCCGCATGGTGCATGTTGTATGTCGAACATTGAGCTGACGTCAGCAGAAATTAGTGGCGGCTGCAGCCTGGGGGTCACGTGACCCGGACTGAGCCGCCAGCATAGCGCCCCTCACAGGCTAAAATGCCAACAAAGTATTTACAAAATTCATTAGGGGCCCCGGGAGGATACATTGGGGGGTTAATTGAAAGTAGTGGACAACCCCTTTAATGCTCCTTGAAGGTCAGTGCATAGCAATGTCAGGAAAAGCCTGACAGTTGCTTGGTTTGCCTGCTTCAATAAGAAATCCTGAAGGCATCCAAATGTGTAGGGAGATTTTCATAGAAAAACTACAATATTGATGAACTGACAGCATTTGCGTCTCAGAACGAGCCAATATTGGTACGAGATCAAAGGGACACCTACAACTACATTTTAAGTTTCAGTGAAACCAACAAAGGTGGGATTGTCTTCCTTGATGCTCCAGGTGGAACAGGAGAGACATTAGTAATCAACTTGCTCCTGGCAAAATTTCGACAACAAAAAATGATTGCCCTTGCAGTGGCATCTTCTGGAATTGCAGCTACGCTTTTAAAAGGTGGCAGGACAGAACATTCGACATTCAAACTACCACTTAACCTGTCTCATAGTGACAGCCCCGTGTGTAATATTGCCAAGAGATCAGGACTGGCCAAATTACTTCAAAAATGCAGTGCCATCATTTGGGATGAATGCACCATGTCACACAAAAGGGCTCTGGAAGCAGTGGACAGACTGCTGCAAGACCTGCGCAGCAACAAATATATCATGAGAAGAGTAGTTGTTGTTTTGGCAGGTGACTTCCGCCAAACACTACCTGTTATTCCAAGATCAACCCCTGCAGACAAACTCAATGCCTTTCTCAAAGCATCGTATCTTTGGAGAAAAGTAAAGAAAATGTCACTGCACACAATCATGAGGGTCTACATGGCAGGCGATGTTTCTGCTGGACTGTTTTCGAGCCAGCTGTTGACTATTGGAGATGGCAAGGCACCAAGAAACTCAACCACTGGACAGATCACCTTCCCAAGCAACTTTTGTTGCATTGTGACTTTCATTGAGGAGTTGAAAGCAAAGGTTTTTGCAAACATTCAATTCCACTTCAAAAATTCTGGCTGGCTGTGTGAAAGGGCTATTCTAGCTCCCGTAAATGACAGCGTCAACAAGATCAATCTTCAAATTCTAAATCTCCTTCCAGGTGTGTGCACAACCTACAAGTCAGTGGATACAGTAATAGACCCTGCTCAAGCACTATTTTATCCAACTGAGTTCCTCAATTCCTTGGAGCCACAAGGACCTCCTCTTCACAACCTCTTTCTAAAACCTGGAGCACCTATTCTGCTATTGAGAAATTTGGATCCACCAAAGCTGTGTAATGGAACAAGACTCTTGATTACAAACCTGTTTCCACATGTAATTGAGGCAACCACTTTGACAGGATGTGCCACAGGAGAAGATGTTTTCATTCCAACAATTCCTCACATTCCATCTGATTTGCCTTTTGATTTTAAGCGCCTCCAGTTACCTGTTCAACTGGCATTTGCTATGTCCATCAACAAGGCTCAGGGACAGTCCTTGAAAGTAGTTGGAATCAATTTACAATCTCCATGCTTTTATCATGGTCAACTTTATGTGGCCTGTTCAAGAGTTGGAACAGCCAAAAATCTGTTCGTCTTTGCACCTGAAAGAAAAACTAAGAATGTCGTTTTTAAAAAGGCTCTCAAATAAGTAGTAGAAGATTACCTCAAATTACTTGGCCAATTTAGTTAAATCTGTGTGGAATATTTCTGGTGTTGAAATATATGTTGTGAAATGCTTCTATTAGCTTAGTTTTTGCATTTCAATAATTACATTTCTATCTATTTGTTTTGTGGTTTTTGCGTGCAGAATAAATTCTTGTTAACACATTCTATTTTGCTAACAGCAGTTAGTAACCCGGGCGGAGCTGGGTAGTACAGCTAGTGTATATATGTGTATATATATATATATATATATATATATATATATATATATATATATATATATATATATATATATATATATACACACCCACACACTTCCTCTGTAAAACAGACATACACACACTGCCCCAATGCAAAAAATATATATACACACACACACTGCCCCTCTGCACAATATATACACACACTGTCCCTCTGCTCAATATATACCACGTACTGTCTCCCTGCACAATATATACACACTGCCCCTCTGCAAAAGATGTATACACACTCACTGCCCCTTTGCAAAATATGTATACATATACATACATGCACACACAAACACAACCTTTCTTCAAAGTATATACTCACACACACTGCCCGTCTGCAAAATATTTACTAACACACACACACAGATACAAACACACTCCCTCTGAATAAAGCAGCCCCCCATCCCCACCTCTCTCAAAGCTAAACATAATACATTTAATGTGCAGCTCCTGCTCGAGCTCTTCCCAGTGCACGCCCGCACTGTTTTTATTCCTCTTCGGCCCCGGCAGCAATGTTGTACATTGGACCTGGGGCTGACAGCATCAGCGGGGAGGCACATAGATCACCGGGGGGGTAGGCACGAAGATCACAGGGGGCACGTAGCTGCAGGGGACAGAGATCACAGGGGGCACAGAGATCACATGGAAGCTCAAACATCACAAGGAGTACATAGCAGGGGCAGAGTGATCACAGGGGGCGCACAGATCACAGGGGGGTACAAAGCTGGTAGCCACAGAAATCATAGGGGGCACATAGCTGGGGTACAGGGATCACATGGAGACATATAGCTATGGGGCACAGAGATCATAGGGGGGCACATAGCTGGGGCCAGAGAGATCACATTGGGGCACACAGCTGAGGGTCACAGAGATCACAGGGGGCATATAGATGGGAGCAGAGAAATCACAAGGGGCATATAGTTGGGGGGCACAGAGATCATATTGGTGCACACAGCTGGGGGGCCACAGAGATCACAGGGGGTACATAGCTGAGGGGCACAGACCACCAGCAGAAAGGCACAGAGCTGCGGGCACAGAAACCACCAGCACACATGGAGCTGCCAGCACAGAGATCGCTACGGGCTCTCTGGTAGCAGCTCCTCTTCCTGGAGGACGGGAGCGCATTGGGCGCTAAACCTCCCCACCCGATGACGTCATCACTCATGTGCAAGCAGCGTTCTGTACTGAACGCTGTGTACCATGCACTTGGGGGATAAAGGGCCAGTAGCTGGCAGGATACGACTGCCTCCCGAGCATTGTGGACTCCTGGGACCGGCCCTTGGGCCGCATAAAAAGGACGTCCTTCCATCTCCCCACATATCTCCCCTCACACACCGCTATGCCACTTTGGATGTCCGTATAAATTGAAATAAAGGACTTAATTTCACCACAGGAAACAGTGAGTGCTGCCTTTCTGTATTTGTTCATGTTTGTGCACTACTTGTTGGCTACAATGTAAGGAGGTTGCTTTCCCTGCTCCTTGCCTGGAACCACTTAGCCAGACAGCTGGGTTGTTGGGGGGAAGACTTTCTGCCCTGGACAGAGGGGACAGGTTGACTGCTGGGAAAAGAGAGGGGAGTGGTCAGAAAAGTGCGGGAGAGAGAGCGCGCCAGAGAGGGGACAGCGTGCCAGAGAGAAAGCAGGCTGCAGCGCCGCGCTCCCCATGACAGAGTGCTCCCTGTGAGGGCACTGAGGCTGAGATACCCACCAGAGTGACGGCTGGATGTGAGGGTGTAGATTTGGAAGCCTCCAGAATCAGAGACAGTGACTGTGCAGCCCTGGTGACCGCAGTGACAAGCAAAGATCCCTGAGTGTGATAAGTAACTGCCCAGTGTGTGTGTGACAGCGTTAATACAGGGAGACTGTCAGCCTGGTGCATAGAGGCTCTTGCAGAAGCAAGGAGACTGTGCTATTTCCTAGTTTCACTTTCACTTTGCGAAGAACAGATTGCAGAGAAACTTAACCCCGGACCTTCCAGGAGACACAGAAGAGACTTCAGGATCCCAAGCCCTGCTGGTGACTGTATCCACATTGGGAAAAGGACCCTCCAGTCAGGACCTCCCTGGGCTGATAAGTTACAAGAACACTCGTTAACCCTTTGATTCCGCTTAACTGTTTACTGTTTTACTTGACTATTAACCCCGTTTACTCCCTGCGAGGAGAATTTTACCCCTGTTAATAAATCCCCTTCAACAGTTGGTCTGTCTGTTCCGTGGTGACATACGCAACCCTGCACTCTATTACACTTGGCGTAGTCGGCAGGATGTCACACGGTAGCACGGAAGGGGCAGACCAAGCAGTTGAGGGAGGCCCCAGGTCTAGCATCTCCCTGGGAGCCATGTTAGCTAACCTACCAAAATTTTCAGGGAGTAATGTCATGTTGTGGGGCTGGACGGAGCGCATCCGAGGGATGATGCGGATACATCCTATGACACCGGCTCTGCAGGCGGAAATAGCTGTGATGGCCCTAGAGGGGGATGCCCGGGACTCTGTTATGCTAAGACCCCCCCAGGCGAGAGATACCCTGGACAAAGTATTACGTATACTTGAGGAGACGCATGGGGACCCCACTGACGTAGGGGAGCTGCGCATGCGACTGTTCCGCCGGGTACAAAGAGAGGGGGAGACCGTGATGCAATATATGAACGCACTGCAGGAGCTTCATACTGCCATTATACGAAAGGACGGCATAGGTGTGGGGTCAATTGACGTTGTACTGCGAGACCAACTGGTGACAGGCTTGCGAGATGTATTGATGAAACAGGCCCTGCGAGAGCGCATGCGTGTAAAGCTAGATATGACTTTCTCTGAGGTCGGGAGTGAGGCACGCACACGCGAGCAAGAGCAAGGGGTGGTAGTGCCAGTGGGAAAGGTATGGAGCAGGGAGGTAACAGCCCCTCAATGGGTAGAAGACTTGAAGAAGGAGCTTAAGCGAGTCCGTGAGGAGGTTGCTGAATATAAGAAGATCCCTGCTGCAGAAACCGCCCTCCAAAGTAAGACTAGTGCCGTTCGGCGAAGAAGACTGCCTAGATGCTACAACTGCGGAGCATCCAGTCAAAATGAAGAGGAGGCAATGTGGACCCGGGATTCCCAGCTGAAGATAAGAAGAATCTGGGAGGAGATTGAGAGTCTGGGGAAAGCCCTAACTGCAGTTTTGGGGACCAGCGGCATATCCCGAGGTAACGTGCGGAAGCCGCCAGAAAGAGATATAGGAGAGGTGCGCCACATAAAGAAGGCTTCGGTGGCGGCCCCAGAGTGTAACTCCGTATCCTGGGATGAAGAGCAACCGCAGATGAGAGATGTCCCCTGCCGAGGTCGACGATCCAAACTGAAGCGCCCTCCAGACAGACGCAGACGTGAGTGCTGGACGTGCAGAAAGGTGGGACACATGTCCAGAAATTGCCCTACCCGAGAAGAGCGGTGGCAGAGATCCGCTCACCCCTCTGAGGGTCCTGCTAACTGGAGGGAATGTCGCCCCTGGAGGGAATGGTACGGCAGGAAGAGAAGAGTTCCACCTAGGACAAGACAGTACCACAATGTCGGACGCCAAGAAGAGGTGGAGAAGGTGTCAAGCATCTCTGGTGAGACTCAGACCGGCAGGAAGAAAGTGACGTTCTCTCGAGAAGACCACCAAAGTGCTTTACTACCCTGTCCAGCACGAGTTCCTGAAGAAGGAGAGAAAGTGCCAAGTGTTCCTGCGACACTCGTTTTCAATGTCCGAGCCGATGAGGAGGAACCACTGATGTCGTCCCCTGAGGTGAAGAATGTGCTGGCTGTCAGCTCACCAGTTCCTGATCGGACAAGGGAAATGGAGCAGATGTGTGAGACAGGGCGTGTGGCTGAGAATACCTGGGAAGTGATGCCCGCAGAGCCCGGCGCAGATGACAAAGAGTCCTGCCTGCATGGTCTTAATTCATCTGACTCAAGGTTTGACAAGAATGCTCCTGTCAAAGAGAGGGGGAGCTATGAAGAAGAATTGCGTGTACTAAGCCCCCAAACTGAGGAGCCTGAACAAGAAGTCCCTAAAGTTTCCGATAACGACAAGGAGGAGGATGAATCATCTACGCAGACATCTGCTAGCGGCAAAGCTAAGAAGAAGAAGAAGAAAAAGAAGAAGACAGCAGTTGTTGATGACGCAGAGAAAGCATATCTCAACCTGACTGATGAGCAGCTCCTAAACCATTTAGTCTTGGAGTATCTACAAGAAGAAAGGCAGAAGGAGATGCGAGAATCGCAGGTATCTGACTCCCCTCCGAAGAACAAAGAGAAGCATGAAGAGTCCTCGCCCATGGAATGGCGAGCTTTAAGAGAGGGGGAATGTAAGGAGGTTGCTTTCCCTGCTCCTTGCCTGGAACCACTTAGCCAGACAGCTGGGTTGTTGGGGGGAAGACTTTCTGCCCTGGACAGAGGGGACAGGTTGACTGCTGGGAAAAGAGAGGGGAGTGGTCAGAAAAGTGCGGGAGAGAGAGCGCACCAGAGAGGGGACAGCGTGCCAGAGAGAAAGCAGGCTGCAGCGCCGCGCTCCCCATGACAGAGTGCTCCCCGTGAGGGCACTGAGGCTGAGATACCCACCAGAGTGACGGCTGGATGTGAGGGTGTAGATTTGGAAGCCTCCAGAATCAGAGACAGTGACTGTGCAGCCCTGGTGACCTCAGTGACAAGCAAAGATCCCTGAGTGTGATAAGTAACTGCCCAGTGTGTGTGTGACAGCGTTAATACAGGGAGACTGTCAGCCTGGTGCATAGAGGCTCTTGCAGAAGCAACGAGACTGTGCTATTTCCTGGTTTCACTTTCACTTTGCGAAGAACAGATTGCAGAGAGACTTAACCCCGGACCTTCCAGGAGACACAGAAGAGACTTCAGGATCCCAAGCCCTGCTGGTGACTGTATCCACATTGGGAAAAGGACCCTCCAGTCAGGACCTCCCTGGGCTGATAAGTTACAAGAACACTCGTTAACCCTTTGATTCCGCTTAACTGTTTACTGTTTTACTTGACTATTAACCCCGTTTACTCCCTGCGAGGAGAATTTTACCCCTGTTAATAAATCCCCTTCAACAGTTGGTCTGTCTGTTCCGTGGTGACATACGCAACCCTGCACTCTATTACAACTACACCACAAGCATCAAAAGTTTCCTGTACAGCTGTTATTAGTTTTTAAAACAGTTTATCCACTGGTGCCTTCATATTTCTCACGTGTTCTGAATCATGCTATATAGAGTCTGCCTATGAGGGGTGCAATGTACAATATAGAGTCTGCCTATGGGGAGTGCAAAATACTGTATAGAGGCATATGGGGGTGCATTATACTATATGGAGTCTGCATATGGGGAGTGCATTATACTATATTGAAGAATATCTGGTGCATTATACCTTATAGAGGCTATTTATGGGGCCATCATACAGTGTAGGGATTACAGTGAGGGGGCCATCATACAGTACGGGAGATAATATGGGGTCTTTGCACAGTGTGGGGGCCATCACAGAGTGTTGGTGCCATCAAACAGTTTTGGGGCTACTAAGAGGTCAGTATACTGTGTGGGTGGTACTATACAGTGAGGGGGCATTGTACTGTGTTTAAGAGAGCATCATACTGGGTAGAAGAGAGCGTTTTTAGTGGGGAGACTCGGTATATTATATTATTAAATGTAAAGTGAACACTTATTGTTACAGGGAACTCAGGTTATTGTGAGAGTAAAAGAGGCATTACTTATTACTTTTCCCTCTAAGACTCTTGAACCCTCCAACCTATTTAAACTCTGCTGCCCGACTAATCCACTTGTCCCACGCTATTCCCCGTTCTCTCCCCTCTGTCAATCCCCATTACCCAAAGACTCCAGTTCAAACCCCTTACCATGGCAAACAAAGCCATCCACAACCTGTCTCCTCCATACATCTGTGACCTCGTCTCACGGTGCTTTCCTGCACGCAACCTCCGATCCTCACAAGATCTCCTTCTCTACTCCCCTCTTATCTCCCCTTCCCACAATCGCATACAAGGTTTCTCTCGCGTATCTCCCCTACTCTGGAACTCTGAAACCTTCAAAAAGAACCTGAAGACCTACCTCTTCCGACAAGCCTACAACCTGCAGTAACCACTGATCGACCAAACCGCGGCACGACCAGCTCTGCCCTCACCTATTGTATCCTCACCCATCCCTTGTAGATTGTGAACCCTCTCGGGCAGGGTCCTCTCTCCTCCTGTACCAGTCGTGACTTGTATTGCTTAAGATTACTGTACTTGTTTTTACTATGTATATCCCTCCTCACATGTAAAGCTCCATGGAATAAATGGCGCATAATAATAAATAACAATAATAATAATAGGGGGAAAAATGTGGGCAATGTTTTCTAGGGCACTTGCAATTGGCATTATTGTATTCTAGAGGGTTTGTTTTACCATTTAGAGCGCACACAGTAGGCGCAGTAATAGGGACACATACGGCAGCAGCAGCTCAGTATTGGGGTATTAGCAGGATGAAGAGGTTGTGCAGGTTAGGAATAGATGTAGACGGTGATGGAAATGTGAGAAGTGAAATGTGTCTTTGTTGTAATCTCTGCAGCCGAGTCCTGGCAGGAGAAGTTGTCATGTCGGTCTGGGCCAGATGGAAAAGACGGGAAACGTGAACAATTCCATCAGAAAGAACGTCACTTGTAAGTCACTATCTGTAGCTGTGCTGTAATCACTTATATGCTCCATAGGACTGGTATCTACCACTGACCACACAGCGGTAATATCAATGATGGTCTTTACATAGAGATTATTTTCAGTAACAGCGCGGTCACCTGCTGAGGTTCTCCTACATCCACTGCTAGGGTGCGCCGCCATAGCTGTAATCAAGGTTACCTGGTTAGGGGCCCACTCAGAAGTTTTGCCCCCCCGAACCAAAATCCTAGCTACGCCTTTATATTCGGCTTGAAGTGCAGTGCTTACAAGCTCTTTGCTAGAGACTCTATAGCGAGCTAATGTATGAGTTGTTTTTCTAATCTAAAATCTCAGTATTCAGGTTTAAAAATACCGTGTTGGCACTTTGCAATAAATAAGGCTGGTTTCACATTTGCGTTGGGCAGAGCTGTGGAGGGTGACGTACTTTCTCCGCTAAGCCCCGCCCACTGTCGCATCTCTTCCATTCAGCTCCGCCTACGTCTGCATGCGCCCTGTGTACCTATCTTTAACATTGGGTACGCAGGCCATGCGGATGTATGCGGATGCGTCCGCATGCATCGTTTTGATGCTGCACCGACCACAACAAAATGCAACATGCTCTGATTGATGCAGTTCGGCGCAGCATCAAAACGATGCATGCAAACGCAGCCCCATACATCCGCATGGCCTGCGTACCCAATGTTAAAGATAGGTACGCAGGACGCATGCAGACGTAGGCGGAGCTGAATGGAAGAGGTGTGGCAGTGGGCGGGGCTTAGCAGAGGAAGTACGCAGCCCTCCGCAGCTCTGCCCAACGCAAATGTGAAACCAGCCAAAGTGAATTTTGGATTACAGTTTGAGAACTCGGTCTCTAAAAGGCTCGCCATCAGTGCTCTAGGCTGTAAAATCCTTCCCTGCTCTCATCTTGTAGTCACAGTAGTCCCTTCTACATATCATTGTCCACATGGACATTCCAACAGATACCCAATGCAGCTGATGTGACAGGTGGGTGCTGTTTATAGATGCTCTCCCATCTATATTTTTAAATGACTGCAAATGTATTAAATGTGTGTATATGTGCATGTAATATAGTGAGAGTGTACTAATATACTCGCCTGCCACCGCTCTCTCCGGTGTCCAGCACATTCTGCTCCTCTTCTGTGTGATGTCACCACTGTTCAGACACTTGGGGTCACACTGTGCTCAGCGTGACCCTGAAGTGGCTTTTAGGCCGTGGTCCCACTAGCGTATGACATCTGATACAAGAGCATCAGATGCGATACGCTAATTACACTCGGCTCTAGGTCTGCTGCGAGTGGGATCCGAGTGTCAGTGCGTTGTGCTCCTATCCACGGTGCTCTGATCCGCTGTGCTCTGATCCGCTGTGCTCTGATCCGCTGTGCTCTGATCCAGTGTGCTCTGATCCGCTGTGCTCTGATCTGCTGTGCTCCGATCCGCTGTGCTCCTATCTCCTGTGCTCCTATCCCCTGTGCTCCTAACCGCTGTGCTCCGATCCGAGTGGGTGTGCGCTGTGCTCTGATCCGCTGTGCTCCAATCCGCTGTGCTCCTATCCCCTGTGCTTCTAACCACTGTGCTCCGATCCGCTGTGCTCCGATCCGAGTGGGTGTGCGCTGTGCTCCGATCTGCTGTGCTCTGATGTGCTGTGTTCCTATCGCTGTGTTTCTATCACTGAGCTCCTATCTGCTGAGCTCCTATCTGCTGGCCTCTGATCCGCTGTGCTCTGATCTGCTGGCAGCAGAGAGAATCACAGCATGGTCGCAGAGGAAACAGAGAAATTATTTTCTCCATCTCCTCTGCTGCCGGCGCTGGCAGAAATCGCACTGCACTCAGGTGATATCCGAGTGCAGTGCGATGTTTCACACGCAGCCATAGCCCTATATGTGTGCGTGCGATCCGAATTCAGCATGCAGTGATTTTTTTTTTCGTGTCAGATTGCGATCCGATCGGAGCAAGAAAGAAATGCAAATGAGAATAGAACTATAGGATTAAATTGGTCCGAATGTAATCTGATTGTTAATCGAATTGCATTCATCCTATTTAATCGCAAGTAGGAAAGAGCCCTTACAGTGTAAAGGTACCTTCACATTAAGCGACGCTGCAGCGATAGCGACAACGATGCCGATCGCTGCAGCGTCGCTGTTTGATCGCTGGAGAGCTGTCACACAGACCGCTCTCCAGCGACCAACGATGCCGAGGTCCCCGGGTAACCAGGGTAAACATCGGGTTACTAAGCGCAGGGCCGCGCTTAGTAACCCGATGTTTACCCTGGTTACCAGCGTAAAATGTAAAAAAACAAACACTACATACTTACATTCGCGTCCCCCGGCGTCCGCTTCCTGCACTGACTGAGCGCCGGCCCTAACAGCAGAGCGGTGACGTCACCGCTGTGCTGTACTTTCACTTTCACTTTACGGCGCTCAGTCAGTGTGGGAAGCGGACGCCGGGGGACGCGAAGGTGAGTATGTACTGTTTGTTTTTTTTACATTTTACACTGGTAACCAGGGTAAACATCGGGTTACTAAGCGTGGCCCTGCGCTTAGTAACCCGATGTTTACCCTGGTTACCAGTGTAAAACATCGCTGGTATCGTTGCTTTTGGTGTCAAACACGACGATACACGCCGGTCTGATGACCAAATAAAGTTCTGAACTTTGTTCAACGACCAGCGATATCACAGCAGGATCCTGATCGCTGCTGCGTGTCACACTCAACGATATCGCTAGCCAGGACGCTGCAACGTCACGGATCGCTAGCGATATCGTTTAGTGTGAAGGTACCTTAAGTCTACGGAGCATCAGATCTAGACCCCATGGGCTTCTATTGTAAGAGAGACTCCCGGCTCATGCAAAGAGTATAGAGAGGTCGGCTAGTCGCAATAGTGGTGACGTCACTGAGAAGAGTAGCAGAATGGGCTGGACACTCACTGGAGAAAGCAGCGGTAGGTGAGTGTATTAATACACTTACACTACAGTACATGGAGATATATATATATATATATATATATATATATATAGAGAGAGAGAGAGAGAGAGAGAGCGCCTGCTATACACCATATACTATATACAGAGGTCCTGTGTATAATGTCACCAGTGATCGCTGTATAACCTCTACACAGACACTGCATACTAAGTACAGATCTCCTTTGAATACTGGCACTTATGGTGATAGTATTGTGGGGGGTTTTTTTATTACTGATCAGTATTGTAGTATTCAGTTACTATGTGGTGGTAATATGTGGTCTGGAAAAGGTGTTGCGGTATTTGTCCCTTGTATGTGCTATTTGGTCACCAAGTGGTGGTAATATGTGGTCTTGACATGGTGTAGCGGTATTTGTTCCTTGTATGTGATATTATTTGATCACTGTGGTTGTAATATGTGGTCTGGTCATGGTGCGGTGGTATTTGTTCCTTGTATGTGATATTGGTCATTTTAAAAATGGAAAAATAAATCATAATATACCTAAATTGTATTGCATAATTTAACAAATATTTAATAGGTTACAGTAGAGTAGGGCCCGGCCAAAAGTGTCTACCGTGTTATGATGGCGGCTTACAAAATCTTTGTAACATGACACACATGACCCCGTCGCATGACCCCGTCGCATGACCCCGTCACATGACCGGGGGGCCCACAGTGTCTGAACAGCCCAAGGCCCTGGCTACCCTTAATCCACCCCTGAATGTGTCATGGCAGCAGTGACCCGGTCCTTGGCCCTGGGTGTCCAATAAAAGTGTCAATTAAATGAAAGGGGAATAAAATTTATAGGGGATTTGTTCGTGACACCACCTGTGGTACTCGGCTAGGGATGGCCGACACTGCTTAAAGAGACCTCAGGGGCTGATGGTGATGCAGCAGAGTTGTTACAGCTCTCCACAGGTAGAGCTTAGCCCCAGGGCAGTGATGGTGTTAAATGTGATGATGGATGTTGTGATGCAGGGCAGGTGACGCAGTAATAATTCAGAGGACACAGCAGGGTGCAGTTCCCACACTTTTACTCACGGTTTGAAGTGCAGGCCGGGGCACTAGATGACAATGGAGGTCCGGGGAGCCTGGAAGCAACTTAGGATTCACTAAGCCAGATGGGTTTTGAGGCCTCCTTGCTGCGCTGTCCTCTGAGGTCCTTGCTGCCTAAAGCTATGCTCAGTCCTCTGTTCCTTAGTGTTCTGAAGTACTTGCCCGTATGGCAGGCAACTTGAGCCAATTGCAGGTGTCGCTCCTTTATGGCGGTTCCGGGCTCTGATATGCTGCTGTGCCTCTGGGTGTTAGATGGGGTCAGGAGACCTGCAGTCTCCTGCCCTCCGGATTTAGCTGCCGGGACTTTTGTACCCATGCAACCACAGACTCTGGTGTCCGGTTTCTCGCACTCAGTACTGGGGTGAGCTTAGATGCAGCTCCACTCCCCAAGTTCTTTTACTGCTCTCCTCTCTCCTCTGTTCCAGACACTGACTGACTCACCCCTCCTCCAGGCCAGAACTTATAGAGAAGCTCCGCTGATCCGGATTTAGAGCTCCCCCTTCTGGTCTGGAGTCAGGAAAGTTTTCAGATGTGAGTGTTATCTAGTCAGGGAATCCCTCCTTACTTCCAGGCATCACCCCCCTGTGAGGGAGGCAACGCCACTGTGGCAACCGGACTCCTGGGGTGCTATATAGAATGAATGGAGCTTCAGATGGTTCCTGACTTTCAGCTCCTTTCTAACAGGACACAGGTTCCTCAATCTGAGGATGGTGCAGGTTCCAGCGGTCGGAACCCACCAAGCAGTAAGTTACGGCATCACCTCGCCTGTGGATAGGTGATAACTTGTTTTCATTGGACATCCCCTGTAAGGAACGGACCATGCTAGCAGTGAAGGAGGGAGGAAGCACTGGGTACAAGGCAAATGTTACTATTGGAGGCTGTATTAGGGCATGTGAGTAGCAGACACTTCATCAGGATGACTTCGCCCCCACATGACTCTGACTGGTGTCAAAATAAACCTTAATTAGGACCCCGACTGCCATAGAAAATCCACAGCACTGTGATTGCGCCTCCCGCTCCTTCTCTCTACACCACCTAGGTGCTGTGGTTGCTACTGACTGTGGTGTAAATGGGCTTAAGCTGCCAGGATCAGGGCTAGCTCCACTGCCGGCAGTTGGGGCAGAAGCGGGTTGTATAATACACCAGTACGACTGCTGCACATCTCGTAGGTGCCCTGACAGCACCAGCCTGATGAAAATGTGCACTATAGAGCGGGTACTGGAACCTGACTGCGATGTACTGTACATGTTAGATGTCTCTCGGGAACCAATATAAGTAATCAGTATAAGCAGTTTTATCCTTAAAGGTAATCTGTCAGCATGTTTTGTTATGTAATCTGAGAGCAGCATGATGTAGGAGAAGAGAGTCTGATTCCGGTGATGTGTCAATTAATGGGATGTGTTTTGCTGCTTCAATACAATCAGTGTTTTCTCAGCAGAAGATTATCACTACAGGACTAGGTGTCTCGTGTCTCCTAGTCCAACCACTGTATCCAGCACTGATTAGCAGCTTTCTGTCAATATACAGTGTACGCAGTAAGCAGTCCATTAGTGGTGTGGATGGGGTTATACACAGCTTAACATCTGAGCTCTGCTAGATCTGCTGAAGAGAAAACTGTGATTCTATCCCAACTGCTGCACCTAGAAAACTAAGTGATACATTGCTGGAATCAGAATTTCTGTCCCTACATCATGGTGCTGTCAGATTACATAGCAAAAACTTGTTGACGGATTCCCTTTAAGGCCCAGTTGTAATATCACTGTAGCACTATCACTAGATGTGACCTCCCTATACCGGTATACCTGCTGCTGTGATTCTGCAGAAGTGTTATTCACAAAACTGCTGTATACATGTACATCTCCTGAATGGTATTACTGCATATCTTCTATAGATATAAAAGTGAGGTTCTTAGCGCACATTTTGAGCAAATTGTGCGAGCCCATCTGCCAACGACAAGGCGACCTCTTCAGATGGGACCTACACTAACCTAACACTAACTTATTAACTAATGGGACTAACTGGACTCTGCCTCATCATGCTATCATTTGTATTACTCTTGTGACTCTAATAATGATATTACTAAGGTCCCTATGTTTAAAGCTTTTGATCCAGAAGAAGGCAAAAACCCCAAGACACATTCAGCCAATTTGTGTCACTGGGGAAAAATTCCTTCTCGACCCCGGGAAAAGGCGATCAGTCCTAGAACCCTGGATCAAACCTAATTATGTTATTACTAGGTATCTAACTAATATTAGAGTGCTAATTCTACCACTACTATAGTTATTATTATAATGTATAGGGGTTTGCTCTTTTTATAGATTTTATCTCTATTATTTATGTCCTGCTATCTTATTACAGTACTATTCTAACTTTTCCATAACTATTTCACATTACAGCACTGATTGAGCTATGACTATAATTATTGTAATTTTAGGTTCTTGTCTTTTTATAGATATAACTATTTTATATTCTTACTATTATTAATACTGCTATTTTATGATTGTAATATTCTAACTTTTCCATTATCATTAATACTACCTTATTCTTATACTGTTGATCCAGAAGAAGGCAAAAACCCCAGGACACATTCAGCCAATTTGTGTCACATGGGGAAAAATTCCTTCTTGACCCCGAGAAAAGGCGATCAGTCCTAGAACCCTGGATCACACTGCTATTCCACCTACTACTATTACTATTGCTATTTTATTACTATTTTATGACTTTCTTTTCATCGCTAATCTAATTACTCTTCTTAGTCTAATACTGATATATTGTCCCTATATTACTATTATGCTGCTATTATTATTTCTAGTGTTTTTTATACTTACGGGCCGATAATGCCAATGTATCGGCAGAGGGGTCCCAGCAGGATGGTCCACATGATGTTCTTCCATGTCATGGGAGAGGCTTGGCTGACTTGGTGGTGGAAGTTGTCCGGCCTGGTCCTGCTTCTTCGTGTGCTGCTTCTTGGGAGCCTAATGTCCAGTTTGATCTTCTTTGCCGCCATCTCATCTTCATGCTTCTCTTCTTTCTCGTCCTCCTCCTCGTCCAGATAGGCCAGCATTTCTCTCAGCGTCACTTCTTCTTCCCTCTTCCTTTCCTCCCTGGCTCGGATGCTTATGGGTGGAGCGGGCCGTTCTTCATCCCTTACAGCAAACCTTCTCTGGGCTTCTGGGTTGGTTGGCATGAGGCGCTAGGAAGAGCAGAGATGAAGTTAGAAGGATGACTAGGGATATCCGAGTACATAACTACCTGTACTTAGTTTTCTCACTGACCTCCTTCTTGTAGAGGGGTGACGGGAGAAGCTTGATACAATACGCCAGTCTTCTCAGTTGCTCCTCAAGTGTGACGTAAACTGAAGAAAACACAACCAGATATTAGAATCAATCCTAACCGTACAAAGAGGATGTGATAGAGCGCCACTGCTGAAATGTACTAAGCGACACTCAGGAAATAAGCGTAAAAGAGCTACAAACTTGCATTTACGACTGTCAGAAAGAGCTCACTGATAGATTCTCAGTTAGGTAATTCTGCAGCCAGCAATAGATGGCAGAGCTCAGAGATAATAGAAGCAAATAATGGAAATTGTTTAATTAAACTCCACTGCAAAAGTAATTTTTACCACAAAATACACACATTTAAGTAAAAACAAAAATGCCCCCAAAGATAGGCAACCCCTATAAAGTAAAGCCCCAGAAGCCCATCCAACAGCAGTGTAGAGAACGGTCAGTTATCACAGACTGATGGAAGCTACCTGATCCAGCGCTGGCAGAATACCCGGTCCACATGGTGACCGCTGATATCTTCTCTGACAAAATGTATCCAAATCCTATAAGACATCAGGAATAGTCAGCAGGGGTGTTGGTAATTGATTCATATTTATTTTATCATAAATTCAGGGGCAGGGAAGGGCAACATTGGGAAATATATGGGCTATTGGCGGTTACATATGTGAGCTTCATTACAGGGGTATTTTCAGTTGGAACAAGTTGTCGCCTTATACATGGGATCGATGATGACTTATAGATCAGTGGGGTCCATCCACTGGGAATTCCAGCCATCACCAGAACTTTTATCCCCATTAGAAGGTAGAGGAGGTGCACATGCTCCCCTGCTGCTCCATTCATCCTCTCTGGGACCTGCAGGAGCTGTACTCGTCGCTCTCTGGCAGTCCCGGTGGTCGGGGGAGGTACTGCCGCTGCCTTCTAATGGGATACCAGTGCCCTGTTCTGGTGATTAGTGCGGTTCCCAGTGGTCGGACTCTGATCTTATCCCGCAGACAGGTGATAACTTGTCCCATTGGGATCACCCCTTTAGTATGTGGTATATATGGAGGACGGGATATCATGCAGAGTACTAGCAATACTACACTGTGGGCCATCATGTGTGTGTGCCGGGGACATTCCCCATGGAGGAGCAGAGCGGAGGGTAAATATCGGGATCTTGTCTCTGGATCGATCCAGATGGGAGATGTCACGAGTACCAGCCTCACCCACTGATATCTCACCACATCATGTGTTGGGGAAATAATAACTTGGTAATGATCAGATTTATCAGAAAGTGTCAGTTGTGGTGTGTGAGTGCGTGTGATGGATGTGGGGTCCGTCCGGTGCATTATCTCACGTGTTATACCTGGAATCTCGCACTGACTGCAGGTGTCTGTCTTCACACTCGGATGAGATGTAACAAACTGACTTTATTTTTCAAATTCAAACTGAGCAATCCTACTGGTTCTTGATGACTGCAGTTACCATGGTGACAGAAGTATCTGAAGATTTAAAGGGACAGGACACTGTTATAGTGCTATAATACATTTTACTATAAGGTTCATCAAATACTGGATATTACGTGGCTCTGTTCAGATAATGTAGGTCGCAAATATATCTCTTCATAATTTACATAGATTCATTTAGAGGATCTGCAGAGATATTTGGGGGTACAATAACTTGTGCTGAAAATCGAATGTGTATAAAGAAGGCTGATAATGTAATTAATGCAAAAAGGAAGAAAGTGATCTCTAGCGACAAAATATCAAGGTGAAAAATGTTGTACCGCTCTGACAAAAATTAAGAGACCACTGCAAAATTTTCAATTTGTCTGATTTTTCTCTTTATAGGTACTGTATATTTTTGAGTAAAATGTAAATTGTTCTTTTAGTCTATAAACAACATGTCTCCGAAGTTCCAGGCAATAAATTTTGTATTTATTTTCTGAAAATGAGAAATGGTCAAAATAACAAAAAATATGCATTGCTTGCAGACCTCAAATAATGCAAAAGAAAAAAAAACAAGTTCATAATCATTTAGAAACAACAATACTAATGTTTTTACTCAAGAAAAGATCAGAAATCAATATTTTGTGGAAAAACCATGATTTTTAATCACAGCTTTCATGCGTCTTGGCATGCTTTCCACCAGTCTTTCACACTGCTTTTGGGTGACCTTTTGCCACTTTTGGTAAAAAATGTAAGCAGTTCTTCTTTGTTTGATGGCTTGTGACTATCCATCTTCCTCTTGATTACATTCCAGAGGTTTTCAATGATGTTCAGGTCTGGAGATTGGGCTGCCCATGACAGGGATTTGATGTGGTGGTCCTTCATCCACACCTTTATTGACCTAGCTGTGTGGCATGGCGCATTGTCCTGCTGGAAAAAACAGTCCTCAGAGTTGGGGAATATTGCCTGAGCAGAAGGAATCAACTGTTTTTCCAGGATAACCTTGTCTATGTCTTAATTCATACGTCCTTCGCAAAGATTAACCTGCCCAATTCCAGCCTTGCTGAAGCATCCCCAGATCATCACCGATCCGCCACCAAATTTCACAGTGGGTGCAAGACACTGTGGCTTGTACGCCTCTCCAGGTCTCCATCTAACCATTAGATGACCAGGTGTTGGGCAAAGCTGAAAATTACACTCATCAGAGAAGATTACCTTACTCCAGTCCTCTATGGTCCAATCCTTATAGTCTTTGGCAACCTTCAACCTGGCTCTCCTTTGCTTCACATTGATAAAAGACTTTTTTCTTGCTTTAAATGACTTGAGCCCTGCCTCCAGGAATCTGTTACAAACTGTTCTTGCCGTGCACTTCACCCCAGCTGCCATTTGCCATTCCTTTTGTGGATCACTTGATGTCATCCTGTGGTTCCTGAGTGACATTCAAATAAGATGACGGTCATCCTGATCAGGGGAGAGTCATTTTCTCCCTCTGCCAGTCTGTAGCTTTAAGTGTCTCTTTCTTTTAGTGTTAAATCATTTTTATGTTTAGTTGCCATTTTCTGACCAGAGATCCTCCCTCCTTTGTCAACATAGTGTCTCCAAGCAGCTGGCTCAGAGTCACCATTTTGATGCTGAGGACAGAGAAGACCCCTGATCCACATAGCAGAGGATGGACCAGAACTGACAAGCTCCAGTGATCCCACAGCCCAAGCCTCCCATAGTAGCTAGGATTACAGGTGTGCGCGACAGAACCCAGCGCTTGTGAGTTCTGGTCCATCCTGTGCTATGTGGATGAGGGGTCTTCAAAATTCAAAATTGTGACTCTGAGCCAGCTGCTTGGAGACACTATGTTGACAAAGGAGGGAAGATCTCTGGTCAGAAAATGGCAGCTAAACATAAAAATCAGTCTGTAGCTTTGTTGTCCCCAATGTCTGCTGCTTGACCTTGTTGTAATGGACTTCCGTCTGAGAAATTTTAAGGATAGGGGCAACATGATGCTCACTGTGTCCATCTGCTAGTAAAGCCAGGATTGAGCCCTTTTCCTCACTCAGACTTTTCTTTTCATCTCCTTTGTCATTGTTCAAAGTCATTTTTTCACTCCTATTACTTTTGGGATATTACTAGCACTTGTTATGCCATCCAGCTTGTCCTATTGCAAGAGGATTGTGAACATCACAGCAGTGTGTTTTATACTTTCCTTCGTTCAATAAGATTTGGTTCAGGTGATCACCTAATCAGAAGCACATTAAGTTGAATGAGGTGTACTCTGGTTGGAATTCAACTGACACTGGAATGGAATGGCTGTCAGACATGTAGAGAAGCTGATTTTTATAAAACTGTGCAGTGGTCTCTTAATTTTTGCCAGAGCTGTGTATAAATCTAGCTTTTAAAAATTATATATTAAGCTTTTAACATAAGACAAATGTGCTGACCACCCTTAAAAACTCATGTAAAATAGACCAGCGCGTTTCAGGTAGGAGCCTAATCATGGAGCCACACACTAGTTAGGAGCCACACACCATGAATAAGGCTCCTACCTGAAATGCGTTGGTCTATTTTACATGGCTTTCTAAAGGTGGCCAGCACATCCGTCTTATGTTTGGCATAATAAAAGCTAGTTTTTATTTATGACATTTTACACCTTGATATTTTGTCGCTGGAGATCACTTTCTTCTTTCTTACATCTGATGATCGTGTCCGAGACTGGGATGGCCCCGTGCGAACTGCCTCTATCCTATAAGGTGCACCTGGACGTGGTGAGCTGACTTTCCATATTCCCCTTCCTTCCTTGTGTCTATAATGTAATTATTGGTCCTTAGATTGTGGTTTTATGTTCACTACAAATCTAAATATTGATCACAAGCCACTGGGAGAGATTTATCAGCGAAATGTGACGGAATTCTGTAGTTTGTGCAGCAAAATCTGTATTTAATGATTTACTTCCCATGTTTTAAACCCTTTCTGCGCCTTGTCTGACAAGAGGCGTGGCTTATCTGAAAGGGGTGTGGCTTATATGAGAGGGGAGGGGTCTAACATTCTGTTCCAGAAATTTCACCAAAACTAGGTGATGTAAGTCTGGACAAGATGGTCTAAAAATGTGGCAGATTTATCAAATGCAGCTGCAAGAGGAAAGTGACCGGCCCCACACTGATTCTTACCAACTCTTGCAGTTGCAACACGCTTACTAAGCGGAGTCGCTGGAGGTGACAGGTGGACAACCCCTGAATGGAATAATGGGCCACATTGCCAACATGGTCTATTCACTAGGAATCATTTCAGTATAATATCAGTCAATATTACATTTAAAGGAAAAAAAACTTTTCAGCAACTCCTAACACACGGAAGTAAGAGCAAGGTGCTGCTCCTGCATTATCCAACGTGTGCACTAAGGTAGAAGGAAACATTGAATATGAGATAAGAGGTATCGTTTCTGCTTGCGAAGAGTCACATGCCAAACATGCCGAGATGAGGAGACTTTCATAAGTCGGCACACATGACCATAATATCCAAAGTACAGTTAATACCGTAAGGGATGAATCCCCAGGCAGACCCAGTGGTGCAGAACGGGAACCGATCAATCCTCCCTCGTGCGCCCTGATGCGCGTTAAGCCCTAAGCTTCTTCCAGGGGCGTGACATTGTGAGGAACGTGTGGTTTCTTATGTGATGCACAGCCAATGGAAATGCTGTATGTCAATAACGGGGCGGAAGTAATCAGAATGCTTTCCTAGCTCAACGGCGCATGCAGCTTCCACCCTGCTCCTGTAGTAATATATTATATATATATATTCAATGCACCTTCCCTAAGTCCAATATTGCAATATAGGTCACTTTCTCACCTAAAGGATAAAAGGCACTGCTTCTTTATGCTTTCCGTGCAGTGCGCATGCGCGGTACATCCTAGCTCCTAGCATTTCTGAAGGTGCTTGCATCTGGTTATGCTTGTGTTCCACTCAGCGTTCCAGGGAGCGCCTGCTCAGAAATGTTTATTACTACAGGAGCAGGGCGGAAGCTGCATGCGCCGTTGAGCTAGGAAAGCATTCTGATTACTTCCGCCCCCTTATTGACGTACAGCATTTCCATTGGCTGTTCGTCACATAAGAAACCACACGTTCCTCACAATGTCACGCCCCTGGAAGAAGCTTGGGGTGAAACGCGCGTCGAGGCGCACGAGGGAGGATTGATCGGTTCCCCTTCTGCACCACTGGGTCTGCCTGGGGATTTAACCCTTAAGGTATTAACTGTACTTTGGATATTATGGTCATGTGTGCCGACTTATGAGGGCTGTATCTTCCTACTGTGGATAGGGGAAACTTAGTATGTATTAGCATTACCCTTACATATCTGCAGTAGAGGAAAACAATAATAGATGGGGATTTCCTTTGAGTACACAAATCGGACCTTTTTATAGAGTCATGGAAATATGATATTATTTGTTGCAGTGTGAACCGATCATTCTCCTGGATACATAGTTTTTCTGATATTGCTTGGCCTTGTTGTTTTTATATATTAATGACAAATATAGATTTACAGTGCCTACAAGTAGTATTCAACCCCCTGCAGATTTAGCAGGTTTAATAAGATGCAAATAAGTTAGAGCCTTCAAACTTCAAACAAGAGCAGGATTTATTAACAGATGCATAAATCTTACAAACCAAAAAGTTTTGTTGCTCAGTTAAATTTTTATAAATTTTAAACATAAAAGTGTGGGTCAATTATTATTCAACCCCTAGGTTTAATATTTTGTGGAATAACCTTTGTTTGCAATTACAGCTAATAATCGTCTTTTATAAGACCTGATCAGGCCGGCACAGGTCTCTGGAGTTATCTTGGCCCACTCCTCCATGCAGATCTTCTCCAAGTTATCTAGGTTCTTTGGGTGTCTCATGTGGACTTTAATCTTGAGCTCCTTCCACAAGTTTTCAATTGGGTTAAGGTCAGGAGACTGACTAGGCCACTGCAACACCTTGATTTTTTGCCTCTTGAACCAGGCCTTGGTTTTCTTGGCTGTGTGCTTTGGGTCGTTGTCTTGTTGGAAGATGAAATGACGACCCATCTTAAGATCCTTGATGGAGGAGCGGAGGTTCTTGGCCAAAATCTCCAGGTAGGCCGTGCTATCCATCTTCCCATGGATGCGGACCAGATGGCCAGGCCCCTTGGCTGAGAAACAGCCCCACAGCATGATGCTGCCACCACCATGCTTGACTGTAGGGATGGTATTCTTGGGGTCGTATGCAGTGACATCCAGTCTCCAAATGTCACGTGTGTGGTTGGCACCAAAGATCTCGATCTTGGTCTCATCAGACCAGAGAACCTTTAACCAGTCAGTCTCAGAGTCCTCCAAGTGATCATGAGCAAACTGTAGACGAGCCTTGACATGACGCTTTGAAAGTAAAGGTACCTTACGGGCTCGTCTGGAACAGAGACCATTGCGGTGGAGTACGTTACTTATGGTGTTGACTGAAACCAATGTCCCCACTGCCATGAGATCTTCCCGGAGCTCCTTCCTTGTTGTCCTTGGGGTAGCCTTGACTCTTCGGACAAGCCTGGCCTCGGCACGGGAGGAAACTTTCAAAGGCTGTCCAGGCCGTGGAAGGCTAACAGTAGTTCCATAAGCCTTCCACTTCCGGATGATGCTCCCAACAGTGGAGACAGGTAGGCCCAACTCCTTGGAAAGGGTTTTGTACCCCTTGCCAGCATTGTGACCCTCCACGATCTTGTCTCTGATGGCCTTGGAATGCTCCTTTGTCTTTCCCATGTTGACCATGTTTGAGTGCTGTTCACAAGTTTGGGGAGGGTCTTAAATAGTCAGAAAAGGCTGGAAAAAGAGATAATTAATCCAAACATGTGAAGCTCATTGTTCTTTGTGCCTGAACTACTTCTTAATACTTTAGGGGAACCAAACAGAATTCTGGTGGGTTAAGGGGTTGAATAATAAGTGACCCTCTGAAAAAACTTTTCCCAATTTAAAAAAAAAATAAACAAAGAAATAACATTCTTTTTTGCTGCAGTGCATTTCACACTTCCAGGCTGATCTACAGTCCATATGTCACAATGCCAAGTTAATTCCAAATGTGTAAACCTGCTAAATCTGCAGGGGGTTGAATACTACTTGTAGGCACTGTATATACATAGTGCATTTTATATGGTTCTCTTCCTGCGGCTAAATTGATCTAAGTCCGCCTTTGGATTACATACGGTTTTTGAAGTGCCATAGAAATGTATTTAGGGCAGTTTTTGGTGGTTTAAGTAAATTTAGATTCTAGTTTTGGCTTTTATCCTAAGTCATGTGACAAGGCTCGTTAAAGGGATGACATTGACTGTTAGGATTGCTACTTCCTATAGGTGGCACTAGAGTTCTAGCCCTCTTCCTCTCTGAAGAGAGAATTTGAATATGAGATAAGTAAATATTTTGCCAGCCTTGATGATTGTTACTCAATAAATAGATTTTTGGTGAAATATTGACTGGAAAATGTGTGCACAACACTTGGAGGTCTTCTCAAACTTTTTTGACTCTTTTTTTTAATTTTTAAACCAACATTAACCACTTTCTGCCATTGGACGTACTATTCCGTCCATGTGGGGTGGGCTCTACTTACCAAGGATGGAATAGTACGTCCAGAGCGATCGGCCGCTCTTATGGTGGGAGTGTAGCCGATCGCGGCCGGGTGTCAGCTGACTATCGCAGCTGACATCCGGCACTATGTGCCAGGAGCAGTCACGGACCGCCCCCGGCACATTAACCCCCCAGCACACCGTGATCAAACATGATCGCAGTGTTCCGGCGGTACAGGGAAGCATCGCGCAGGGAGGGGGCTCCCTGCGTGCTTCCCTGAGATGATCGGTACAAGGTGATGTGCTCACCTTGTACCGAGCTTCTCCTCCCTGCAGGCCCCGGATCCAAAATGGCCGTGGGGCTGCATCCAGGTCCTGCAGGGAGGTGGCTTCACAGCGCCTGCTCAGAGCAGGCGCTGGGAAGCCTCCCTGCTGTGCATGTCAGATCGCTGATCTGTCACAGTGCACAGCAAAGTGTCAGATCAGCGATCTGTCACTTTACTGTGATGTCCCCCCTGGGGCAAAGTAAAAAAGTTAAAAAAAAAAAAAATTACATGTGTGAAAAAAAAAATTAAAAATTCTTAAATAAATAATAATAATAAAAAAATATTGTTCCAATAAATACATTCCTTTATCTAAATAAATAAAAAAAAACAATAAAACATACACATATTTAGTATCGCCGCATCCGTAACAACCCGACCTATAAAACTGTCCCACTACTAGTTAACCCCTTCAGTGAACACCGTTAAAAAAAAAAAAAAAGGCAAAAAACAACGCTTTATTATCATACCGCCGAACAAAATGTGGAATAACACGCGATCAAAAAGACGAATATAAATAACCACGGTACCGCTGAAAACGTCATCTTGTCCCACAAAAAACGAGCTGCCATACAGCGTCATCACTGAGACAAAATAAAAAAGTTATAGTCCTCAGAATAAAGCGATGCAAAAATAATAATTTTTTCTATAAAATAGTTTTTATTGTATAAAAGCGCCAAAACATAAAAAAATGATATAAATGAGGAATCGCTGCAATCGTACTGACCCGAAAAATAAAACTGCTTTATCCATTTTACCAAATGCGGAACGGTATAAACGCCCCCCCAAAAGAAATTCATAAATAGCTGGTTTTTGGTCATTCTGCCTCAAAAAAATCAGAATAAAAAGCGATCAAAAAATGTCACATGCCCGAAAATGTTACCAATAAAAACGTCAACCCGTCCCGCAAAAAACAAAACCTCACATGACTCTGTGGACCAAAATATGGAAAAATTATAGCTCTCAAAATGTGGTAATGCAAAAATATTTTTTGTTATAAAAACCGTCTTGTAGAGTGTGACGGCTGCCAATCATAAAAATCCGCTAAAAAACCCGCAATAAAAGAAAATCAAACCCCCCTTCATCACCCCCTTAGTTAGGGAAAAATTAAAAAATTAAAAAAATGTATTTATTTCCATTTTCCCGTTAGGGCTAGGGTTACGGCTAGGGTTAGGGTTGGGGCTAGGGTTAGGGCTACAGTTAGGGTTGGGGCTAAAGATAGGGTTGGGGCTAAAGTTAGGGTTAGGGTTTGGATTACATTTACGGTTGGGAATAGGGTTGGTATTAGGGTTAGGGGTGTGTCAGGGTTAGGGGTGTGGTTAGGGTTACCATTGAGATTAGGGTTAGGGGTGTGTTTGGATTAGGGTTTCAGTTATAATTGGGGGTGTTTCCACTGGTTAGGCACATCAGGGGCTCTCCAAACGCGACATGGCGTCCAATCTCAATTCCAGCCAATTCTGCGTTGAAAAAGTAAAACAGTGCTCCTTCCCTTCCGAGCTCTCCCGTGTGCCCAAACCGGGGTTTACCCCAACATATGGGGTATTAGCGTACTCAGGACACATTGGGCAACAACTTTTGGGGTCCAATTTATCCTGTTACCCTTGGGAAAATACAAAACTGGGGACTAAAAAATAATTTTTGTGGAAAAATTTTTTTTAAAATTTTCACGGCTCTGCGTTATAAACTGTAGTGTAACACCTGGGGGTTCAAAGTTCTCACAACACATCTAGATAAGTTCCTTGGGGGGTCTATTTTCCAATATGGGGTCACTTGTGGGGGGTTTCTACTGTTTAGTTACATCAGGGGCTCTGCAAATGAAATGTGACGCCTGCAGACCAATCCATCTAAGTCTGCATTCCAAATTGGCGCTCCAGCCCTTCCGAGCTCTGCCATGCGCCCAAACGGTGGTTCCCCCCACATATTGGGTATCAGCGTACTCAGGACAATTTGGACAACAACTTTTGGGGTTCAATTTCAACTGTTACCCTTGGAAAAAAACAAAGCTGGGGGCTAAAAAATAATTTTTGTGGAAAAAAAAAAGGATTTTTTATTTTCACGGCTCTGCGTTATAAACTGTAGTGAAACACTTGGGGGTTCAGGGTTCTCACAAAACATCTAGATAAATTCCTTGGGGGGTCTAGTTTCCAATATGGGGTCACTTGTGGGGGGTTTCTACTGTTTAGGTACATTAGGAGCTCTGCAAACGCAATGTGATGCCTGCAGACCATCCCATCTAAGTCTGCATTCCAAATGGCGCTCCTTCCCTTCCGAGCTCTCCCATGCGCCCAAACGGTGGTTCCCCCCACATATGAGGTATCAGCGTACTCAGGACAAATTGGACAACAACTTTTGGGGTCCAATTTCTCCTGTTACTCTTGGGAAAATGCAAAACTTGGGACTAAAAAATAATTTTTGTGTGAAAGTTTTTTATTTTTATTTTTACGGCTCTACATTAGAAACTTCTGTGAAGCACTTGGTGGGTCAAAGTGCTCACCACACATCTAGATACGTTCCTTAGGGGGTCTACTTTCCAAAATGGTGTCACTTGTGGGGGGTTTTAATGTTTAGGTACATCAGTGGCTCTTCAAACGCAACATGGCTGTCATGTCGGACGCTGTTCACACTAGGGCGTCCGACAGACAGCGGTAATTCCGCTTTTGTCCACTATGCGCTCAGTGGTGTTGGCTAGATTCTATCTAGCTGGTCCGGGGTTAATTTAGCTGGTACTCGGATTGGAAGCTGGGTCACGCCCACTGCCTTTAAATAGTTCTGCTGAACATTGGGCGTCGCCGATTATAGCTTCTGTCTTGTGCTTGGTTATCTCGGTCTGGAGTGGTGAGCTAGTAGTTGGAGTATCGTTGCTGGTGGTGTATTTCCCTTTGTCTTATTTTCTCCTTCCCATATTTGTATTTGTTTTGCCCTTTGCATTTATAGTGTATTCCTGTGTGACTGCGGCGTGGTGTATATTTTCCGTTATCCTTGTCTGTGCTAACTGTGGGTATTGGTGTGGTCCCCTCACTGGGTAGTGGGTGGTGGTTTCAGCTTAGGGTTGAAACAGGAGACAGGGTGAGGATGGAGGCCCAGACATGCACACCATCAGTGTAAACTCTGGGAGAGGGTCAGTCAGGGTTTCCCTAGTCTAAGGGAAATCGCAGGGGCCCAGGTTGTTAGCTTTTTCCTACCTAGGTCTCCCGTGACAATGGCGTCCCATCTCAATTCCTGTCAATTTTGCATTGAAAAGTCAAACGGTGCTCCTTCCCTTCCGAGCTCTTCCTTGCGCCCAAACAGTGGTTTACCCCCACATATGGGGTAACAGCGTACTCAGGACAAATTGTACAACAACTTTTAGGGTCCAATTTCTTGTTTTACCCTTGGGAAAATAAAAAATTGGGGGCGAAAAGATCATTTTTGTGAAAAAATATGATTTTTTATTTTTACGGCTCTGCATTAAAAACTTCTGTGAAGCACTTATTTGGTCAAAGTGCTCACCACACATCTAGATAAGTTCCTTAGGGGGTCAAATTCCAAAATGGTGCCACTTGTGGGGGGTTTCAATGTTTAGGCACATCAGGGGCTCTCCAAACGCAACATGGCGTCCCATCTCAATTCCAGTCAATTTTGCATTGAAAAGTCAAATGGCGCTCCTTCCCTTCTGAGCTTTGCCATGCGCCCAAACAGTGGTTTACCCCCACGTATGGGATATCAGCGTACTCAGGAAAATTGTACAACAACTTTTGGGGTCCATTTTCTCCTGTTACCCTTGGTAAAATAAAACAAATTGGATCTGAAGTAAATTTTTTGTGAAAAAAAGTTAAATGTTCATTTTTATTTAAACATTCCAAAAATTCCTGTGAAACACCTGAAGGGTTAATAAACTTCTTGAATATGGTTTTGAGCACCTTGAGGGGTGCAGTTTTTAGAATGGTGTCACACTTGGTTATTTTTTATCATATAGATCCCTTAAAATGACTTCAAATGCTATGTGGTCCCTAAAAAAAAAACTGGTGTTGTAAAAATGAGAAATTGCTGGTCAACTTTTAACCCTTCTAACTCCCTAACAAAAAAAAATTTGGTTCCAAAATTGTGCTGATGTAAAGTAGACATGTGGGAAATGTTACTTATTAAGTATTTTGTGTGACATATCTCTGTGATTTAAGGGCATAAAAATTCAAATTTGGAAAAATGCGAAATTTTCAAAATTTTTGCCAAATTTCCATTTTTTTCACAAATAAACGCAGGTAATATCAAAGAAATTTTACCACTATCATGAAGCCCAATATGTCACGAGAAAACAGTGTCCGAATCACCGGGGTCTGTTGAAGCATTCCAGAGTTATAACCTCATAAAGGGACAGTGGTCAGAATTGTAAAAATTGGCCCGGTCATTAACATGCAAACCACCATTGAGGGTAATGGGGTTAAAGAAGTTGTCCACTACTATAACTTTTTTTTTTTCCATAAATCTTGCTATTATGTGCCACTGAAAACATCCACTGTGTTTATTTTAGCAATATTACCTTTTATCATGCTGTAGCAGCACATCTTCAGTGCTAAGCCCGAACCTAGCACACCCACTCCAAAACACACCCAAACCCCTCCCTCCTCTCCCTCCTCTATCTTCAAAAAGATTTGTGATGTCATTTCTGTCCAACCTCCTCTTTTACATTTGTCCAACCCACACTCCATGATAGATAGATAGATATAAATCGCCCCGCAGGCTAGCGGTACTCGGTACCGGGTCCTGCGGTTCACAGGAGGATGTCATGGTGGCTGCGACCCGGTCCGTGGCCCAGGACGCCCATGTAAAAGGGGAAAGTCTTTAAAGGGATAGAGTTTATGTTCGTGACGCCACCTGTGGTATTCGGTCAGGGTGACCGACGCTGCTTTAAGGGGTCCGCTGGGGTGATGTTATGGCAGCTAGATGGTATACCTTCCCACAGGTGAAGTGTATCCCCAGGGCTTCCCGGTGTGTAGATGGTAGGATGGTGAGAGTCGCAATGAAGAACGAGGACACAAAGTTGCAGTCTCTTTACCTTTACTGAAGACTCCGGCATCCACAGTCCAGGGCACTAGATCACAGGGCAGGTAGGGTCCGGCCGGTTTGGAGGCAAGTCCAGAGTCCCCTTGTCCAGGTGGAGAATAAAAGATTTCCTTTGCGCTGTAGTGGTGTAGTCCCTTACTGCCTATGGCTTCACATAAGGTCCTCACAGATGTTATCTCTCTCTCTGTCCCCCGGATAGGATAGGACAAAACCCGTATGACTGGTGACTTGAGCCTGTTTATAGGATCTCTTAGATGACCCGGCTCTGTGGGGTGTCACCGCCTCCTGGGTGTAGGTGCGGACAGGTAACGTGCAATTAGCTGTCCTGCTGGTCTTTGATGTAAGGCCGGCATCACACTAGAGTTTTACGGACGTATGAGAGGCGCAAAAACTATGCATTGCACACGGACCAATGATTCTCTATGGGGCAGCTCCTATCTGCCGTATATTTCTCAGCCGTATTTTACGGGCTGAGAAAATCGCAGCATGCTACGTTTGTCAGCGTATTGCGCAAAAAATCCGCCAATGAAAGTCTACGGGGGCGAGAAAAATACGGATTACACACGGACCATCAGTGTGACTTTCGAGAAATACGCAGCGGTGTTCTATAGAAAAGCCGGTAATTCAGCGCGGTGTACAGTAAAATCACACTGACAGGTTAGAATAGAATAGATAGATGTCTACACATATATATATATATATATATATATATATATATACTAGATTGTGGCCCGATTCTAACGCATCGGGTATTCTAGAATATGCATGTCCCCGTAGTATATGGACAATGATGATTCCAGAATTCGCGGCAGACTGTGCCTGTCGCTGATTGGTCGAGGCAACCTTTATGACATCATCGTCGCCATGGCGACCATTATGACATCTACGTCGATACTGTGCCCGTCGCTGATTGGTCGAGGCCTGGCGGCCTCGACCAATCAGAGATGCGGGATTTCCATTATGACATCATCGTCGCCATGCTGTGCCCGTCTCTGATTGGTCAAGGCCGCCAGGCCTCGACCAATCAGAGACGCGGGATTTCCAGGACAGACAGACAGACAGAAAGACAGACAGACAGACAGACAGACAGACAGACATACGGAAAAACCCTTAGACAATTATATATATAGATATATATATATATATATATATATATATATACACACCTATACTATGTTATTGAGACACATATATATATTTATATTTAATACAGCGCTAGATAGCAGAAAAGCCAGTAATTCAATTGCCAGCTTTTACTATCTCCTTATGAAACCTGACAGGATATGAGACATGGTTTACATACAGTAAACCTTTTCATGTCCCTTTTTTTGCATATTCCTCACTAATAATGTTAGTAGAGTCTGTGTGCAAAATTTGTTGGCTCTAGCTGTTAAACTGTATGTAAACCATGTGTCATATCATGTCGGGTTTGGGAAGGAGATAGCAAAATCCGGCAATTGAATTACCGGCTTTTCTGCTATCTAGCGCTGTATTAAATATATATATATATATATATATATATATATATATATATATATATATATATATATATATATATATATATATATATGTGTGTGTGTCTCAATGACATTCCCTGCCTACGGATGACTTACGGATCACTGTTTTGGGATCATTTCTGCGTATTATGGCTGTAAAATACGGACCGTATTTCCCTACGCTGAATGTGACGCCGGCCTAAGGCGTAGGGGTCCTCACAACCTCGGTGTTCTGGCTACCGGTGTTTCTGCCTCCTTCTGAGGCAGCCTGATCGGGGCTGATCCCCTTCTGGTATCCTCTCCTGTGCTTCCTCTCCTGCTCGCTCGCTGTAAACAATTCGGCCTTCAATGTCTTTCTGGGAGCTGCAGCTCTGTGGGCATGCACAGCTCCATGAACCTTCTATCCTCCTCAGACGGCTGTTTGGAACTAACTGAGCTGAGCAACTAACTAACTTTTCCTTATAGACTACCAGATATATATATATATATATATATATATATATATATATATATATATATATATATATATATATATATATATATGTATGTATATGTATGTATTGTGACAAAACACTCTGGGATCGCCTTTGCTGGGGTCAAAGGTCACGTGGTTTGTGCATTGAACTCTGAGGCAACAGCAGGTTTCCAAGTTAACTGACCTCAAGTCAGGTTTATTAAAGTGAAAGCAAATATAAAACAAAATATAAACATAAATCCTTGCCTGTCCGGCACTAACTAAACAAGCACGTTCCTAACTAACAACTGGGGGGCTTCTCCCACCCAGCTAACATTACACAGTGCATGAGCACAGCTCCCACTCACGTTTGTCTCACACAGACAGGCATTCTGTGTGCCCCAGGCTGACACCTGAAACCTCCAGCTGGTCAGCCTTTATTCCTGCACTTATTAACCCCTCGGTATCCTGATGATACTGAGCGGCCTAATTCACATAGGACAAATACCTGGGCGAGATATACCTGCCCCCGACTACCAGACCGATATGACTCTTACATATCCTCCCCCCCTGCTCAGACCACTCAGGTCGAGCAAGAATACTCTCCAAACAGTGTACTCGGGACAGGGCATCAGCGTTCCCCATCTGCACCCCGGGGCGGTGCTCCACCGTGAAAGAGTAAGCCTGCAGGGCAAGGAACCACCGGGTTACCCGACTATTACGGTCCTTGTGAAGATGCATCCACTTGAGAGGGGCATGGTCCGTGACCAGCCTAAACTTCCTACCTGCCAGGTAATATTTGAGGGAGTCGAGAGCCCATTTGATGGCTAGGCACTCTTTTTCAATCACGGCATACCTCTGCTCATGTACATTCAGTTTCCGACTGAGGTAGAGGACCGGGTGTTCGACTCCGTCCCTTACCTGGGAAAGTACAGCTCCGACACCAGTATCAGAAGCATCAGTTTGCACCACAAACTCGCTGCTGAAATCAGGAGTCACTAGTACGGGCTGAGAGCACAAAGCCCGTTTCAGACTGTGGAAGGCCTCTTCAGCCGCTGAGGACCATTTTACCATGACGGAATCCCTTCCTTTGGTAAGATCCGTCAAGGGGGTAGCCATGGCTGCAAAGTTGGGTATGAACCGGCGATAATAGCCGGCAATGCCCAGGAAAGCTTGAACTTGTTTCTTGTTCACTGGTTGCGACCAGCCCTGAATTGCCTGTATTTTGTCGATCTGGGGTTTAACCACTCCTCTGCCAATCACGTAGCCCAAGTATCGGGCTTCTTCAAGGCCGATGTGACATTTCTTGGGATTCGCCGTTAAGCCTGCATCTCTCAGGTCATCAATCACCGCCTGTACCTTCCGGAGGTGAGCTTCCCAGTCCACGCTGTAAATTATGATGTCGTCTAGGTAGGCAGAAGCGTTCTGCCTGTGGGGCCTCAAGACTCGATCCATCACTCTCTGGAACGTTGCTGGGGCTCCGTGAAGTCCAAACGGCATGTAGATATACTGGAACAGCCCTTCCGGTGTAGCAAATGGCGTCTTCTCTCTGGCTGCCTCGGCCAGAGGGATCTGCCAGTACCCCTTTGTTAGGTCCAGGGTCGTAATGTATCGGGCTTTACCCAGCCGATCGATCAACTCATCGACCCGGGGCATAGGGTAGGCATCAAATTTAGAAACCGCATTCAGTTTCCTAAAGTCATTGCAAAACCGTATAGAGCCATCTGGCTTAGGTATCAACACAATTGGACTGGACCAGGCGCTGTGCGACTCTTCAATGACTCCTAAGTCCAACATTGCCTTCACTTCCCGGGAGACGGCTTCACGGCGTGCTTCCGGAATCCGGTATGGCTTCACATGAACTGTGACACCAGGCTCTGTGACAATCTCATGTTTCACTAGCCTAGTCTGGCCAGGTTTTTCCGAGAAAAACTGTTGGTTCTGTAACAAAAACTGCTTAACCTCAGATTTTTGTCGTTCAGAGAGAGTCTCGGCAATCTGCACCTCCGGTATGGTAGGTGAGCAAACCGGACGGGGCAGATCCGCTGTTAGAGCAGCGCGGTCTTTCCAGGGTTTTATCAGATTCACATGATAAATCTGTTCTGGTTTTCTCTTACCGGGCTGGTGCACTTTATAGTTCACTTCTCCAACTCGTTCCATGACCTCAAAGGGGCCCTGCCATTTCACGAGAAATTTACTATCCACCGTAGGGATTAGGATCAACACCCTATCCCCGGGTGCAAACGTACGGACCTTGGCGCCTCTATCATAACTTAGCCTCTGGGCTCCCTGGGCCTGTAACATATGTTCCCTAACAACGGGCATGACAGCAGCAATACGGTCCTACATTTGCGTTACATGGTCTATCACCGTTTTAAAGGGAGTGACTTGACCTTCCCAGGTTTCTTTTGCGACGTCCAACAGTCCACGGGGACGACGGGCGTATAATAGCTCGAAAGGCGAGAACCCTGTGGAAGACTGGGGAACTTCCCTAATGGCAAACAGCAAATAGGGTAACAAGTAATCCCAGTTCTTCCCATCTTTGTCTATCGCCTTCCGGAGCATCTGTTTTAAGGTTTTATTGAACCGCTCAACCAACCCATCTGTTTGAGGGTGATAGACAGACGTATGCAACTGGTCTATTTGTAAGAGCCTGCAGAGCTCCTTCATCACCCTTGACATAAAGGGAGTCCCCTGGTCGGTGAGTATCTGTTTTGGAATTCCCACCCGACTAAACACTTGCACCAACTCTTTGGCGATCGTTTTGGTAGCAGTGTTACGCAAAGGGATGGCTTCTGGGTAACGAGTGGCATAGTCCATGATGACGAGGATATGTTGGTGCCCACGTGCGGACCGGGGAAGGGGCCCAACCAGATCCATCCCAATTCTCTCAAAAGGGACCCCAATGATAGGGAGGGGTACCAAAGGGCTACAGAACCGAGTTTTAGGCGCAGAGACTTGGCACTCTGGACAGGACTCACAATAATTACGCACATCATTATGTATTCTGGGCCACACAAAACAATGCGATATCCTTTCTGTGGTTTTCTGTACCCCCAGATGTCCCCCCATTATATGTCCGTGGGCCAGGTCCAGTACCTTCCGCCGATAAGGTTTGGGTACCACTAACTGTTGCACAATATCTTCCCCTTTTTTCTCTACCTGGTAGAGTAAATCATTTTCAAGAACCATGTACGGGTACGCTAGCCTAGTGTCAGGTTCTACGGGTACCCCATCTATCATTTTTACATTTTTCCTAGCCTGAGTCAGGGTAGGATCTCTCATTTGCTCGCTGTGGAAGTCATCCAACTGGACTCCCAAATCGGGTAGGCAGGGTGCTGTATGGCTGTCTGCCTCCGCCTCTTGCTGAGTTTCCTCAGTTTCCTCAGTTTCCCCCGCCATAACTGAGAAGGGGAACTGAAGGTTAGATTCAATAACTTCCCCAGCAACATCTTCCTGTGGGGTCCCGTCTAGGAACTCGGGACCTCCAGATGGCATGGGGGAAGGTTCACAGCTACCGTGAAGGAGCAACTGATTCTCCCATAACTGCCAGAAATGGGGAAAATCCCTACCCAGGATTATATCATGTAACAATGCGGGAACGAGTCCCACTTTGTGTTGCACAGACCCATAGGGAGTGGAAATCGGTATGACCGCTGTTAGGTACGAGCAGGTGTCACCATGCACACACGTTACAGAGAATTTGTCAGACGAACCAGACGGAAGTGCCACCAGACTAGCTTTCACCAGAGTCACCACACTTCCAGAGTCTAGTAACGCCACAACACTTTTCCCATCAACAGATAATTCACACAGGTGTTTTGCTATATCATTTTGGCCCGCATTCACATTCACCAGCCGTGTAACCAAAGACATGCATTTCTTAGAGTCTATAACATCGCACTGCATAGGTTCAGTGGTAACAGGACAGTTCGCAGAAACATGGCCCTTCTCACGGCAACGGAAACACCTAACAGGCCCCCTACTGAGACCACCGTCCCATACTCTCGGTCTCGGGGTGCGAGCAGTCCCGGGTTCCTCCCCCACAGTTTTTTGTGATTTTCCTTCACCCGTAGTCGCTGGAACAGTCTTACCGGTTCCACGAGGAGAAGGCACAGACCGGGTGCTAGCGGTTTCGTCGGGAAGTCCTTCTGCCACGGAATAACGCTCGACCAACTCCACAAGTTGATCCGCTGTCGTGGGATTTCCTTGGCTTACCCACCTTTTCAGCGCTGGAGGTAGCACTCTCAGGTACTTGTCCAGGACAACCCGCTGGATTATTTCTGGGGTTGTCAGTACCTCGGGTTGCAGCCATTTCTTTGTCAAGTAGATCAGGTCGAACATCTGAGACCGCGGCGGTTTATCAGGCTGGTATGTCCACTGGTGTACCCTCTGCGCACGGACAGCCGTCGTTACACCCAGCCGGGCCAGGATCTCAACTTTCAGCTTCTCAAAGTCCTGAGCGACTTCCGGGTCCAAGTCATGGTAAGCTTTTTGGGCCTCGCCGGAGAGAAACGGAGCAATCAAATCGGCCCATCGTGCCTTCGGCCACTTCTCCCTCAACGCCGTCCGCTCAAACGTTGTCAGGTACGCCTCGACGTCATCTTCTGCAGTCAGCTTTTGCCAGTATCGACTCACATGGATCCTCCTGGACTCTGCTTCCGGGTCAACCTCAGGCATGCTCACCAAGCGTTGCGCCACCTTTTGGAGAAGCTGGCGGTCTGCAACCGTCATGTCCAATAACTCCTTCAGCTGTGCGGCCATCAAGCGATTAGCTTCATGCTGTGCGGCAGTGGCCTGCTGCTGTACGGCAGTGGACTGTACTAGGGCTTTCACCACGTCTTCCATACTGTCGCCTGTGCCACGCGATGCCCGCGTTCTCCACCACAATGTGACAAAACACTACGGGATCACCTTTGCTGGGGTCAAAGGTCACGTGGTTTGTGCATTGAACTCTGAGGCGACAGCAGGTTTCCAAGTTAACTGACCTCAAGTCAGGTTTATTAAAGTGAAAGCAAATATAAAACAAAACATAAACATAAATCCTTGCCTGTCCGGCACTAACTAAACAAGCACGTTCCTAACTAACAACTGGGGGGCTTCTCCCACCCAGCTAACATTACACAGTGCATGAGCACAGCTCCCACTCACGTTTGTCTCACACAGACAGGCATTCTGTGTGCCCCAGGCTGACACCTGAAACCTCCAGCTGGTCAGCCTTTATTCCTGCACTTATTAACCCCTCGGTATCCTGATGATACTGAGCGGCCTAATTCACATAGGACAAATACCTGGGCGAGATATACCTGCCCCCGACTACCAGACCGACATGACTCTTACAGTATATATATATATATATATATATAGTGACCTAGTAAATAGGAGCAGAAGCTCCCGCTGGTGGCCTAGAGTGTGAATGTGTTGCATGTTTGTGATACCTTGATGCAGTTATCCTTCCTTGCCTCCAAACGTAGTATCACTCTCCCCTGGAGAAAAGCAATACCACTCTGACGACCAGGACCCTGAGGCGCCACAGATAGATAGATAGATAGATAGATAGATAGATAGATAGATAGATAGATACATACAGAGATATATCTGTATATCTATATCTATTTCCATAGATATGTCCATATCCATCTTCCTAAACTCATTCACCCCTGGAGCTTTTTTTGTTTTTTCATTTATCGCTCCCCTTCTTTCCAGAGCCAAATTTTTCTGTCAATATGGCCATGTGGGGGCTCATCTTTTGCGGGACAAGTTCTACTTTTGAACGACATCATTGGTTTTACCATGTCGTGTAACAGAAAATGTGAAAAAAATTCAAAGTGCGATGAAATTGCAAAAAAAGTGCAATCCTACACTTGTTTTTTGCTTGGCTTTTTTGCTAGGTTCAATAAATGCTAAGGCTGTGTGCACACATTGCAGATTTGATTGCAGATCCGCAGCGTTTTTTGCCACATGGAATTGCATCAAATCCGCAGTGTAGTGCACATCCAATGTAAGTCTATAGGAGCCGCAGACTTGTTATGCACATGCTGCGGAAAAAGCCGCACCGAAACGCAGCTTTTTTTTTCCGCAGCATGTCACTTCTTTAGTGTGGAACTGCAGCGTTTCTGCAACCTTAGACTTGCATTGAGTCGGGCACATCTGCAGCAAAACCGCAGATGTAAAAAATATCTGCAGTTTTGCTGCAGATGTGGGTCCGAGAAATGCTGCAGTTTGGGAGGAGGGAAGTGTGTGAGCGGTGACTGTGCATGTATGTGTGTGCGGGCGGGGTCTGTGGGCTGTTCGGGTGTGTGAGGGACTGTTCGAGTGTGTGCGGGACTGTTCGGGTGTGCGGGACTGTTTGGGTGTGTGCGGCACTGTGCGGGTGTGTGCGGGGCTGTTCGGGTGTGTGCGGGGCTAATCGGGTGTGTGCGGGGCTAATTGGTTGTGTGCGGGGCTGTCAGGTTGTGTGCGGGGCTGTCAGGGTGTGTGCGGGGCTGTTTGGGTGTGTGCGGAGCTAATTGGGTGTGTGCGGAGCTAATTGGGTGTGTGCCTGGCTGTTCGGGTGTGTGCGGGGCTGTCAGGGTGCGTACGGGGCTGTTCGGGTGTGTGCGGGGCTGTCAGGGTGTGTGTGGGTCTGTACGGGGGGGGTCTTTGGGGGGGGGGTGCAGGCATCTTCCGATGGGACTACAAGTACACAGCATCCAATCTGCAGCTAATCCGGAAGTAATCCAGACAGTGGACACGCACCCTACATTATCCATACATCTGTCAATAGATGTATCTATCCATAGATACATCTATCCAGATATATCTATAAAGAGAAAAAATTGGAACAGCATCAGATACTACCTTGATGTTGTGCAAAGTTTCCCCAACCAATATTCAAATGGCTTTCACAATAGAAATAAAAAAGGGAAACAGCACCAAAAACTGAGAAAAAGTGGACTTTATTGCCCAACGGCGTGGCAACGTTTCGGATGTAATATCCTTTCTCAAGCTATAGATAGATATATGAAAAGATAGATGTATGCATCTATAGATCTATCTATATGTAGATCTATCCATCTCATCTATCATCTATCTGTCTATCTGTGTGTAATGGAGTGTGGGTTGGACAAATGTAAAAGAGGAGGTTGGACAATAATGACATCACAAATCATTTTTTTGTTCAATAATACATCTTTATTTAGCTTTCAAAAACGCATACAAAAATGCATAAAAACCGCACCAAAAAGAATCAAAAAATGCATCGAAACCGCACCAAAAACTGCATCAAAACTGCGCAAAAACCGCACCAAAAACTGCATCAAAACTGCATCAAAAACGAGCAAAAACTGCACCAAAAACGGCATCAAAACCGCACAAAAAATGCACCAAAAGCTGCATCAAAACCGCGCCAAAACCCACCAAAAACGGACCAAAAACTGCATTAAAAACGCATCAAAATCGCATCAAAACTGCACAAAAATGCACTAAATCTGCATCAAAACAGTGCGAAAACCGCACCAAAAACAGCAACAAAAACGAGCAAAAAAATCAACAAACTGCATCAAAACCGCACCAAGAACTGCATCAAAACCATGCAAAAAAGCGTGCCAAAAACTGGACCAAAAACTGCATCAAAAACGCATCAA
This sequence comes from Ranitomeya variabilis, assembly GCF_051348905.1. Classification (NCBI taxonomy): domain Eukaryota; kingdom Metazoa; phylum Chordata; class Amphibia; order Anura; family Dendrobatidae; genus Ranitomeya; species Ranitomeya variabilis. The sequence continues at coordinate 113,225,919 of NC_135235.1, read as the reverse complement.
AAACTGAATCAAAACCGCTCAAAAAATGCGCAAAAAAGCACCAAAAACTGCATAAAAAACGCATCAAAACCATGCAAAAAAAGCACCAAAAACGCACCAAAAAACGGACCAAAAACTGCACAAAAACACATCAAAAACGGAATCAAAACGCACAAAAAAAGCATCAAAACCGCACCAAAAACTGCATCAAAATCGCTCAAAAACGCATTTAAAACCGCTCAAAAACGCATCAAAAATGCAGCTGCGTTTTCTGCCAGGAGATGCAGATTTTGTGCAGAAAATTCTGCACCAAAATCTGCAACATGTGCACACAGCCTAAAACTGACCTGCCATTATGATTCTCCAGGTCATTACAAGTTCATAGACATCAAATATGTCTAGGTTCTTTTTTATCTAAGTGGTAAAAAAAAATTCCAAACTTTGCTAAAAAAAATAAAATAATTGCGCCATTTTCCGATACCCATAGCGTCTATATTTTCTGAGATATCAGGTTGGGTGAGGGCTAATTTTTTGCGTGCCGAGCTGACGTTTTAATGATACCACTTTTGTGCAGATACGATCTTTTGATCGCCTGTTATTACATTTTAATGCAATGTTGCGGCGACCAAAAAAACATAATTTTGGCTTTTGATTTTTTTTCTCGCTACGCCGTTTAGCAATCATGTCAATTTTTTTTTTCTTTTTTTATTGAAAACAGTTGACATGTTGCGGCTTTGAAGTGGGCTCACCGCCGGAGCCCACCACAAAGTGGGGGATACTGCCAGCTGACGTACTATTCCGTCATCTGGAAGAAGGGGGTTAATGAACAATATGTTTCAGTTAAAAAAAAATGAAAAAAAAAAATGGTGTGGGCTCCCGCGCAATTTTCTGCACCAGAGAAGTGGAAAGCCGACGGCCGGGGGCCAATATTTGTAGCCTGGGAAGGGGGTAATACCCATGGCCCCTCCCAGGCTATGAATTTCAGCGCGCAGCTGTCTGCGTAGCTTTTACTGGCTATTAAAATAGGAGGACCCCCCAAAAAAATGACGTGGGGTCCCCCTATATTTTATAGCCAGAAAGGCTACGCAGACAGCTGCGGGCTGATATTCATAGCCTAGAAAGGGGCCATGAATATTGGCCCCCCTGGCTACAAATGCCAGCCCCCAGCCGCCCCAGAAATGCACTTAGCCCCTCTCTTCCCACTCCCCTTAGGTTAATGTCACCTTGTTATTGTAAAGTGACATTAAGCCCGGTTAATAGTGGAGAGGCGTCAATAGGACGCCTATCCATTAATAATCCTATAGTAGTGAAAGGGTGAAAAAAAATTAAAGACACAGCCAGAAAAAAATATTTTAATATTCTTAATTTAACCATACTTACCATACTCAATTGCCTGAAAAAAAATTAAAATAATAAACCAACTGTATACTACCTGTCCGCCGTAGTCCAATTAATGAGTGTCCCATGACGATCTCCCTTATAGAACAGTGACATCGGGTGATGTCACTGCTCTATAGACCTTCAGTGACACACTGACAGGAGACAATGGCTCCTGCAGTGCATCACTGAGGTTACCTGAGTTCAGGGTCTCACTTTATGGCAATGCTGCGTGGGAATTTTCATGTGAATGTCGCATGGTGCATGTTGCATGTTGCATGTCGCATGTTGCATATTGTATGTCGTATGTTGTATGTATGTACTGTATGTGTGTTGTATGTATGTACTGTATATGTGCAAGTGGTTTTTTTTTACATTCAACACATTAGCCGGATGATGGGAGTACTATGGTCCCATCATTGGCTAATGTGTCACTCACTGTCACTGTAGCAGGCATAGCCCGATGGGACTTGTAGTCCCATTGGACGACACCTGCACACAGAGACACACACACTAATGATCCCCCGCCTGCACATCCCAGTGCAGCCCGCAGACCCCCCCGCACCCCCTGATGCCCTCACATCCCAGCGCAGCACCACCACACCGCCTAGCGTCCGCACATCCCAGCGCAGCCCTGCAGCCGCCCCGCACCGCCCGGTGCCCGCACAACCCCACCGCACCGCCCGACACCCGCATATCCCCGCACGGCCTGACGCCCGCACATCCCGGCGCAGCCTGGTGCAGCCACACAGACCCCCTGAGCCCGCACATCCCAGCCTAGCCCTGCCCGCACAGCCCCGCAGACCCCATCACCGCCCACAGCCCAGTCACTCTAGATGATTGACCATCGTCTGTAGATGATGGGTCACTCCTACTGATGACGTCACATCACTTTCCAGAGTCTGGAAATTGACGTGACGTCGGCAGAAATTAGTGATGGCTGCAGCCTGTGGGTCATGTGACCAGGACTCAGCCGCCAGCATAGCGCCCCTCACAGGCTAAAATGCCAACATAAAGTATTTACAAAATTCATTAGGAGCCCCGGGAGGATACAAATATATCATGGGAGGAGTAGTTGTTCTTTTGGCAGGTGACTTCCGCCAAACACTACCTGTTATTCCAAGATCCATCCCTGCAGACAAACTCAATGCCTGTCTCAAAGCATCGTACCTTTGAAGAAAAGTAAAGAAAATGTCACTGAACACAAACATGAGGGTCTACATGACACGCAATGTTTCTGCTGGACTGTTTTTGAGCCAGCTGTTGACTATTGGAGATGGCAAGGCACCAGTAAACTCAACCACTGGATAGCTCACCTTCCCAAGCAACTTTTGTTGCAATGTGACTTCCATTGAGGAGTTGAAAGCAAAGGTTTTTGCAAACATTCAATTCCACTTCAAAAATTCTGGCTGGCTGTGTGAAAGGGCTATTCTAGCTCCCAGAAATGACAGCGTCAACAAGATCAGTCTTCAAATTCTAAATCTCCTTCCAGGTGTGTGCACAACCTACAAGTCAGTGGATACAGTAATAGGCCCTGCTCAACATTATTTTATCCAACTGAGTTCCTCAATTTCTTGGAGCCACAAGGACCTCCTCCTCACAACCTCTTTCTAAAACCTGGAGCACCTATTCTGCTATTGAGAAATTTGGATCCACCAAAGCTGTGTAACGGAACAAGACTCTTGATTAAGAACCTGTTTCCACATGTAATTGAGGCAACCATTTTGACTGGATGTGCCACAGGAGAAGATGTTTTCATTCCAACAATTCCTTTCGTTCCATCTGATTTGCCTTTTGATTTTAAACGCCTCCAGTTTCCTGTTCGACTGGCATTTGCTATGTCCAACAACAAGGCTCAGGGACAGTCCTTGAAGGTAGTTGGAATTGATTTACAATCTCCATGCTTTTCTCATGGTCAACTTTATGTGGCCTGTTCAAGAGTTGGAACAGCCAAAAATCTGTTCGTCTTTGCACCTGAAAGAAAAACTATGAATGTCGTTTATCAAAAGGCTCTTGAATAAGTAGTAGAAGATTACTTCACATTACTTGGCCAATTTAGTTAAATCTGTGTGGAATATCTCTGGTGTTGAAATATATGTTGTGAAATGCTTCTATTAGCTTAGTTTTTGCCTTTTAATAATTACATTTCTATCTATTTGTTTTGTGGTTTTTGCGTGCAGAATAAATTTTTGTTAACACATTCTATTGCTAACAGCAGTTATTAACCCGGGCGAAGCTGGGTAGTACAGCTAGTGTGTGTATGTATGTATATATATATATATATATATATATATATACATATATATATATATATACAGTGGGGCAAAAAAGTATTTAGTCATTCAGCAATAGTGCAAGTTCCACCACTTAAAAAGATGAGAGGCGTCTGTAATTTACATCATAGGTAGACCTCAACTATGGGAGACAAACTGAGAAATAAAAATCCAGAAAATCACATTGTCTGTTTTTTTATCATTTTATTTGCATATTATGGTGGAAAATAAGTATTTGGTCAGAAACAAAATTTCATCTCAATACTTTGTAATATATCCTTTGTTGGCAATGACAGAGGTCAAACGTTTTCTGTAAGTCTTCACAAGGTTGCCACACACTGTTGTTGGTATGTTGGCCCATTCCTCCATGCAGATCTCCTCTAGAGCAGTGATGTTTTTGGCTTTTTGCTTGGCAACACGGACTTTCAACTCCCTCCAAAGGTTTTCTATAGGGTTGAGATCTGGAGACTGGCTAGGCCACTCCAGGACCTTGAAATGCTTCTTACTCCTTCGTTGCCCTGGCGGTGTGCTTTGGATCATTGTCATGTTGAAAGACCCAGCCACGTTTCATCTTCAATGCCCTTGCTGATGGAATGAGGTTTGCACTCAAAATCTCACGATACATGGCCCCATTCATTCTTTCATGTACCCGGATCAGTCGTCCTGGCCCCTTTGCAGAGAAACAGCCCCAAAGTATGATGTTTCCACCACCATGCTTTACAGTAGGTATGGTGTTTGATGGATGCAACTCAGTATTCTTTTTCCTCCAAACACGACAAGTTGTGTTTCTACCAAACAGTTCCAGTTTGGTTTCATCAGACCATAGGACATTCTCCCAAAACTCCTCTGGATCATCCAAATGCTCTCTAGCAAACTTCAGATGGGCCCGGACATGTACTGGCTTAAGCAGTGGGACACGTCTGGCACTGCAGGATCTGAGTCCATGGTGGCGTAGTGTGTTACTTATGGTAGGCCTTGTTACATTGGTCCCAGGTCTCTGCAGTTCATTCACTAGGTCCCCCCGCGTGGTTCTGGGATTTTTGCTCACCGTTCTTGTGATCATTCTGACCCCACGGGGTGGGATTTTGCGTGGAGCCCCAGATCGAGGGAGATTATCAGTGGTCTTGAATGTCTTCCATTTTCTAATTACTGATTTCTTCACTCCAAGCTGGTTGGCTATTGCAGATTCAGTCTTCCCAGCCTGGTGCAGGGCTACAATTTTGTTTCTGGTGTCCTTTGACAGCTCTTTGGTCTTCACCATAGTGGAGTTTGGAGTCAGACTGTTTGAGGGTGTGCACAGGTGTCTTTTTATACTGATAACAAGTTTAAACAGGTGCCATTACTACAGGTAATGAGTGGAGGAAAGAGGAGACTCTTAAAGAAGAAGTTACAGGTCTGTGAGAGCCAGAAATCTTGATTGTTTGTTTCTGACCAAATACTTATTTTCCACCATAATATGCAAATAAAATGATAAAAAAACAGACAATGTGATTTTCTGGATTTTTATTTCTCAGTTTGTCTCCCATAGTTGAGGTCTACCTGTGATGTAAATTACAGACACCTCTCATCTTTTTAAGTGGTGGAACTTGCACTATTGCTGACTGACTAAATACTTTTTTGCCCCACTGTATATATATATATATATATATATATATATATATATATATATAAATATATATATATATATACACACACACACACACACACATCCTCTGTAAAACAGACATACACACACTGCCCCAATGCAAAAAATATATATACACACACACATTGCCCCTCTGCACAATATATCCACACACTGTCCCTCTGCTTAATATATACCAGTACCACGTACTGTCTCCCTGCACAATATATACACACTGCCCCCCTGCAAAATATGTATGCACACAAACTGCCCCTTTGCAAAATATGTGTACACATAAATACATGCACACGCACACACACAACCTTTCTTCAAAGTATATACTCACACACACTGCCCCTCTGGAAAATATATACTAACACACACAGATACAAACACACTCCCACTGAATAAAGCAGCCCCCATCCCCACCTCTCTCAAAACTAAACATAATACATTTAATGTGCAGCTCCTGCTGGAGCTCTTCCCAGTGCACGCCCGCACTGTTTTTACTCCTCTTCGGCCCCGGCAGCAATGTTGTACATCGGACCTGGGGCTGACAGCATCAGCGGGGAGGCACATAGATCACCGGGGGGGGGGGCATGAAGATCACAGGGGGCACTTAGCTGCAGGGGACAGAGATCACATGGGAGCACAAATATCACAGGGAGTACTTAGCAGGGGGCAGAGGGATCAATGGGGGCACATAGATCACAGGGGGGCACTGTTGTGAACTATACTTTTTGGCTCCCTCTTGTGGTCACTAGTGATTTGTCACTTGGATTGTCTTTTACCAGGTTTGTGCTCACCTGCTTCGTTAGGCCTGGGGTGTTGCTATTTAAACTTCCTGGATTCTCAGTCCAGTGCCTGGCTTCGTTGTAATCAGTTCTCTTCTGTTTGCTCCTGTCTTCAGGTCCTGGTTCTTTGCAAGATAAGCTAAGTCCTGCTTTCGAACTCTTGATCATTTGCATTGTTCATATTTTTTGTCCAGCTTGTACAATATGTGATTCCTGTTATTGCTGGAAGCTCTAGGGGGGCTGATATTCTCCCCCCACACCGTCAGTCGGTTTGGGGGTTCTTGGATATTCAGCGTGGATATTTTGCAGGGTTTTTTGCTGACCATTTAAGTCTTCTTACTATATTCTGCTATTAGTCAGTGGGCCTCTCTTTGCTAAATCTAGTTCATTCTTACGTTTGTCTTTTCTTGTTACCTCACCGTTATTATTTGTTGGGGGCTTGTATTACTTTGGGGTCTTTTCTCTGGAGGCAAGAGAGGTCTTATTTTCCCTGATAGGGGTAGTTAGTTCTCCGGCTGGCGCGAGACGTCTAGAATCAACGTAGGCACGTTCCCCGGCTGCTGTTAGTGTTGGCGCTAGGATCAGGTATATGGTCAGCCTAGTTACCACTTCCCTATGAGCTGGTATTTATGTTTTGCAGACTTTGCTGTAATCTTTGAGGTCCCCTGCCATTGGGATCATAACAGTAAGCCAGGCCGATAAATAGTTAATGCATTGCTGAAGTGGGATTAAAAGAAAAGAAGTTCTGAGTTTTTTTTTTTTTTTTTTTCTTCCTCCCCTTTATCTCTGAGTGGCTTGAAGCTTTGCTGCAGACATGAATGTTCAGACCTTGATTACTAGTGTGGATCAGATTGCTGCACGTGTGCAGGGCATTCAGGATTTTGTTGTTAGCAGTCCTATGTCAGAGCCTAAGATACCTATTCCTGAGCTGTTCTCTGGAGATTGATTTAAATTTAGGAATTTTAGGAATAATTGTAAATTGTTTCTATCTTTGAAACCTCGTTCGTCTGGAGATTCAGCTCAGCAAGTTAAAATTATTATCTCCTTCTTGCGTGGCGACCCTCAGGATTGGGCTTTCTCGTTAGCGCCAGGAGATCCTGCATTGGCGGATGTTGATGCGTTTTTTCTGGCGCTCGGATTGCTTTATGAGGAGCCTAATCTTGAAATTCAGGCATAAAAAGCTCTACTGGCCATCTCTCAGGGCCAGGATGAAGCTGAGGTGTACTGCCAAAAATTTCGGAAATGGTCCGTGCTTACTCGATGGAATGAATGTGCTCTGGCCGCAAATTTCAGAAATGGCCTTTCTGAAGCCATTAAGAATGTGATGGTGGGTTTTACAATTCCTACAAGTCTGAATGATTCTATGGCGCTGGCTATTCAGATTGATCGGCGTTTGCGGGAGCGCAAATCCGCTAAACCTCTGGCGGTGTTGTCTGAACAGACACCTGTCTCAATGCAATGCGATAGAATCCTGACTAGAACCGAACGACAAAATCATAGACGTCAGAATGGGCTGTGTTTTTACTGTGGTGATTCTACACATGTTATATCAGCATGCTCTAAACGCCTAACCAAGGTTGTCAGTCCTGTCACCATTGGTAATTTGCAGCCTAAATTTATTTTGTCTGTGACTTTAATTTGTTCATTGTCTTCCGACCCTGTTATGGCATTTGTGGATTCAGGTGCTGCCCTGAGTCTTATGGACTTGTCGTTTGCCAAGCGCTGCGGTTTTGTCCTGGAGCCTTTAAAGGTTCCGATTCCTCTCAGAGGAATTGATGCTACGCCACTGGCGGAAAATAAACCGCAGTATTGGACACAAGTGACCATGTGCATGACTCCTGAACATCGGGAGGTGATTCGTTTTCTTGTTCTGCATAAAATGAATGATTTGGTCGTGTTAGGTCTGCCATGGTTACAGACCCATAATCCTGTTTTGGATTGGAAGGCTATGTCTGTGTCGAGTTGGGGTTGTCAGGGAATTCATTACCATTCTCCGCCGGTGTCTATTGCTACTTCTACTCCTTCAGAAGTTCCTGAGTATTTGTGTGACTATCAGGATGTATTCAGTGAGTCCAGGTCCAGTGCTCTTCCTCCTCATAGGGACTGTGACTGCGCTATTGATTTGATTCCTGGCAGTAAATTTCCTAAGGGACGATTATTTAATTTGTCTGTACCCGAGCATGCCGCGATGCGTTCTTATGTCAAGGAGTCTTTGGAGAAGGGGCATATTCGTCCATCTTCTTCCCCTCTCGGTGCGGGATTCTTTTTTGTGGCCAAGAAAGACGGGTCTTTGAGACCTTGTATAGACTATCGGCTTCTGAATAAAATCACTGTTAAGTTTCAGTATCAGTTGCCGCTATTGTCAGACTTGTTTGCTCGGATTAAGGGCGCCAAGTGGTTCACCAAGATAGATCTTCGTGGTGCGTACAACCTTGTGCGCATTAGGCAGGGAAATGAATGGAAAACTGCATTCAATACGCCCGAAGGTCATTTTGAATACTTGGTGATGCCCTTTGGGCTCTCTAATGCCCCTTCAGTGTTTCAGTCCTTTATGCATGATATCTTCCGGAAGTATCTGGATAAATTTTTGATTGTGTATCTTGATGATATTCTAGTTTTCTCGGATGATTGGGATTCTCATGTAAAGCAGGTCAGGATGGTGTTTCAGGTTTTGCGTGATAACTAGTGTTGAGCATTCCGATACTGCAAGTATCGGGTATCGGCCGATACTTGCTGTATCGGAATTCCGATACCGAGATCCGATATTTTTGTGATATCGGGTATCGGTATCGAAACAACATTAATGTAAAAATGTGTAAAAGAGAGAATTAAAATAAAAAATATTGCTATACTCACCTCTCCGACGCAGCCTGCACCTTACCGAGGGAAGCGGCAGCGTTCTTTGTTTAAAATTCGCGCTTTTCTTTCCTATACGTGAGTCCCGGCTTGTGATTGGTTGCGTGCCGCCCATGTGACCGGGACACAACCAATCACAGCAAGCCGTGACGTAATTTCAGGTCCTTCAGGATTTTAAAATTACGTTCCGGCGTTGTGATTGGTTGCGTCGCAGTCACATGGGCGACGCAACCAATCACAGCAAGCCGTGACGTAATTTCAGGTCCTTAAGGATTTTAAAATTACGTCCCGGCTTTGTGATTGGTTGCGTCGCAGTCACATGGGAGACGCAACCAATCACAAGCCGTGACGTCACGGGAGGCTGGACACGCGCGCATTTTAAAATGGGCGCGTGTCCAGCCTCCCGTGACGTCCCGGCTTGTGATTGGTTGATCGCGGCGCAACCAATCACAAGCCGGGAGGCTGGACACGCGCGCATTTTAAAATTTTAAAATGCGCGCGTGTCCAGCCTCCCGGCTTGTGATTGGTTGCGCCGCGGTCAACCAATCACAAGCCGGGAGGCTGGACACGCGCGCATTTTAAAATTTTAAAATGCGCGCGTGTCCAGTCTCCCGGCTTGTGATTGGTTGCGCCGCGGTCAACCAATCACAAGCCGGGACGTCACGGGAGGCTGGACACGCGCCCATTTTAAAAAGCGCGCGTGTCCAGCCTCCCGTGACGTCACGGCTTGTGATTGGTTAATGGCGGCCATGTTGCCGGGACGCGGACCAATCACAGCAAGCCGTGACGTAATTTCGTCACGGCTTGCTGTGATTGGTCCGCGTCCCGGCAACATGGCCGCCCTGACCAATCACAAGCCGGGACTTCACGTAACCAAGTAAAAGCGCGAATTTTAAACAAACAACGCTGCCGGTTCCCTCGCTGAAGTCCAGGCTGCGTCGGACAGGTGAGTATAGCGATATTTTTTATTTTAATTCTTTCTTTTACACATTTATATGGATCCCAGGGCCTGAAGGAGAGTTTCCTCTCCTTCAGACCCTGGGAACCATCAGGAATACCGTCCGATACTTGAGTCCCATTGACTTGTATTGGTATCGGGTATCGGTATCGGATTGGATCCGATACTTTGCCGGTATCGGCCGATACTTTCCGATACCGATACTTTCAAGTATCGGACGGTATCGCTCAACACTAGTGATAACGCTTTGTTTGTGAAGGGCTCAAAGTGTCTCTTTGGAGTGCAGAAGGTTTCCTTTTTGGGTTTTATTTTTTCCCCTTCTGCCGTGGAGATGGACCCAGTCAAGGTCCGAGCTATTCATGATTGGACTCAGCCCACGTCTGTTAAGAGTCTTCAGAAGTTCTTGGGGTTCGCTAATTTCTACCGTCGCTTTATCGCTAATTTTTCTAGCGTTGTTAAACCTTTGACGGATATGACCAAGAAAGGTTCTGATGTGGCTAATTGGGCTCCTGCAGCCGTGGAGGCCTTCCAGGAGCTGAAGCGCCGGTTTACTTTGGCGCCTGTTTTGTGCCAGCCTGATGTCTCACTTCCCTTTCAGGTTGAAGTGGATGCTTCTGAGATCGGTGCTGGGGCTGTTTTGTCGCAGAGAGGCTCTGGTTGTTCTGTGATGAGACCATGTGCCTTTTTCTCTAGGAAGTTTTCGCCTGCTGAGCGGAACTATGATGTTGGTAATCGGGAGTTGTTGGCCATGAAGTGGGCATTTGAGGAGTGGCGTCATTGGCTCGAGGGTGCTAAGCATCGTGTGGTGGTCTTGACTGATCACAAAAATCTGATGTATCTCGAGTCTGCTAAGCGCCTGAATCCTAGACAGGCTCGTTGGTCATTGTTTTTCTCTCGTTTTGACTTTGTGGTCTCATACCTGCCTGGTTCGAAGAATGTTAAGGCTGATGCTCTCTCTAGGAGCTTTGTGCCTGACTCTCCTGGAGTCTCGGAGCCAGCTGGTATTCTTAAAGAGGGAGTGATCGTGTCGGCCATATCTCCGGATTTGCGACGTGTGTTGCAGAGATTTCAGGCTGGTAGACCTGACTCGTGTCCACCCGACAGACTGTTTGTTCCTGATAAATGGACCAGCAGAGTCATTTCCGAGGTTCATTCCTCGGTGTTGGCAGGGCATCCGGGAATTTTTGGTACCCAAGATTTGGTGGCTAGGTCCTTTTGGTGGCCTTCCTTGTCACCGGATGTGCGGTCATTTGTGCAGTCCTGTGGGACTTGTGCTCGGGCTAAGCCTTGTTGTTCTCGTGCTAGCGGGTTGCTTTTGCCCTTGCCCATCCCGAAGAGGCCTTGGACGCACATTTCCATGGATTTCATTTCTGATCTTCCGGTGTCTCGGGGAATGTCTGTCATCTGGGTGGTGTGTGATCGTTTTTCCAAGATGGTCCATTTGGTACCCTTGCCTAAGTTGCCTTCCTCTTCCGATCTGGTTCCTTTGTTTTTTCAGAATGTGGTTCGTTTGCACGGCATTCCGGAGAATATCGTGTCCGACAGAGGATCCCAGTTTGTGTCCAGATTCTGGCGATCTTTTTGTGCTAAGATGGGCATTGATTTGTCGTTTTCATCTGCCTTCCATCCTCAGACTAATGGTCAAACGGCGTGAACTAATCAGACACTGGAGGCTTATTTGAGATGTTTTGTTTCTGCGGACCAGGATGATTGGGTGACCTTCTTGCCATTGGCGGAGTTTGCCCTTAATAATCGGGCTAGTTCCGCTACTTTGGTTTCGCCATTCTTCTGCAACTCTGGTTTTCATCCTCGTTTCTCCTCGGATCATGTTCAGTCTTCTGACTGTCCTGGGGTGGATTCCGTGGTGGATAGGTTGCAGCGGATTTTGAATCATGTGGTGGACAACTTGAAGTTGTCACAGGAGAAGGCTCAGCGTTTTGCCAACCGCCGCCGCGGTGTGGGTCCCCGACTTCGTGTTGGGGATTTGGTTTGGTTGTCTTCTCGGTATGTCCCTCTGAAGGTTTCCTCTCCTAAGTTTAAGCCTCGCTTTATTGGTCCTTATAAAATTTTGGAAGTTCTTAACCCGGTTTCTTTTTGTTTGGATCTTCCGGTGTCGTTTGCCATTCACAACGTGTTCCATAGGTCTTTGTTACGGCGGTACGTTGTGCCTGTGGTTCCTGCTGTTGAGCCTTCTGCTCCAGTGTTGGTTGAGGGCGAGTTGGAGTACGTGGTGGAGAAGATCTTGGATTCTCGTCTCTCTAGACGGAGGCTCCAGTATTTGGTCAAATGGAAGGGCTATGGTCAGGAGGATAATTCCTGGGTGGCCGCCTCTGATGTTCATGCGGCCGATTTGGTTCGTGCCTTCCACGCTGCTCATCCTGGTCGCCCTGGTGGTCTTGGCAAGGGTTCGGTGACCCCTCCTTAAAGGGGGGGTACTGTTGTGAACTATACTTTTTGGCTCCCTCTTGTGGTCACTAGTGATTTGGCACTTGGATTGTCTTTTACCAGGTTTGTGCTCACCTGCTTCATTAGGCCTGGGGTGTTGCTATTTAAACTTCCTGGATTCTCAGTCCAGTGCCTGGCTTCGTTGTAATCAGTTCTCTTCTGTTTGCTCCTGTCTTCAGGTCCTGGTTCTTTGCAAGATAAGCTAAGTCCTGCTTTCGAACTCTTGATCATTTGCATTGTTCATATTTTTTGTCCAGCTTGTACAATATGTGATTCCTGTTATTGCTGGAAGCTCTAGGGGGGCTGATATTCTCCCCCCACACCGTCAGTCGGTTTGGGGGTTCTTGGATATTCAGCGTGGATATTTTGCAGGGTTTTTTGCTGACCATATAAGTCTTCTTACTATATTCTGCTATTAGTCAGTGGGCCTCTCTTTGCTAAATCTAGTTCATTCTTACGTTTGTCTTTTCTTCTTACCTCACCGTTATTATTTGTTGGGGGCTTGTATTACTTTGGGGTCTTTTCTCTGGAGGCAAGAGAGGTCTTATTTTCCCTGATAGGGGTAGTTAGTTCTCCGGCTGGCGCGAGACGTCTAGAATCAACGTAGGCACGTTCCCCGGCTGCTGTTAGTGTTGGCGCTAGGATCAGGTATATGGTCAGCCTAGTTACCACTTCCCTATGAGCTGGTATTTATGTTTTGCAGACTTTGCTGTAATCTTTGAGGTCCCCTGCCATTGGAATCATAACAGGGCACAAAGCTGGTAGCCACAGAAATCATGGGGGGCACATAGCTGGGGTGCAGGGATCACATGGAGACATATAGCTATGGGGCACAGGGTTCATAGGGGGCACATAGCTGGGGCCAGAGAGATCACAGAGGGCACAGAGATCACATTGGGGCACATAGCTGAGGGTCACATGGGGGCATATAGATGGGAGCAGAGAGATCACAGGGGGCATATAGTTGGGGGGCACAGAGATCATATTGGTGCACACAGCTGGGGGGGCCACAGAGATCACAGGGGGTACATAGCTGAGGGGCACAGACCACCAGCAGAAAGGCACAGAGCTGCTGGCACAGAAACCACCAGCACACATAGAGCTGCCAGCACAGAGATCGCTATGGGCTCTCTGGTAGCAGCTCCTCTTCCGGGAGGACGGGAGCGCATTGGGCGCTAACCCTCCCCACCCGATGAAGTCATCAGTCATGAGAAAGTGGCATTCTGTACTGAGCGCTGCGTACCGTGCACTTGGGGGTTAAAGGGTCGGTAGCTGGCAGGATACGAATGCCGCCCGAGCATTGTGGATTTAGGGGACCTGCCCGTGGGTCGCATAAAAAGGACGTCCTTCCATCTCCCCGCATATCTCCCCTCACACACCGCTATGCCGTTTTGGATGTCGTATAAATTGAAATAAAGGACTTCTTTTCACCACAGGAAACAGTGAGTGCTGCCTTTCTGTATTTGTTCATGTTTGTGCACTTGTTGGCTACTACACCACAAGCATCAAAAGTTTCCTGTACAGCTGTTATTGGTTTTTATTGGTTTTTAAAACACTTTATCTCCTGGTGCCTTCATATTTCTCACGTGTTCTGAATCATGCTATATAGAGTCTGCCTATGGGGGGTGCATTGTACAATATAGAGTCTGCCTATGGGGAGTGCAAAATACTGTATAGAGGCATATGGGGGTGCATTATACTATATGGAGTCTGCATATGGGGAGTGCATTATACTATATTGAAGAATATCTGGTGCATTATACCTTATAGAGGCTATTTATGGGGCCATCATACAGTGTAGGAATTACAGTGAGGGGGCCTTCATACAGTACGGGAGATAATATGGGGTCTTTGCACAGTGTGGGGGCCATCACAGAGTGTTGGCGCCATCAAACAGTTTGGGGGCTACTAAGAGGTCAGTATACTGTGTGGGTGGTACTATACAGTGAGGGGGCATTATACTGTGTTTAAGAGAGCATCACACTGGGTAGAAGAGAGCGTTTTTAGTGGGGAGACTCGGTATATTATATTAATAAATGTAAAGTGAACACTTATTGCTACAGGGAACTCAGGTTATTGTGAGGGGAAAAAGAGGCATTACTTCTTACTTTCCCCTCTAACACTTTTGAACCCTCCAATCTATTTAAACTCTGCTACCCGACTAATCCACCTGTCCCCGTCCTCTCCCCTCTGTCAATCCCCATTACCCAAAGACTCCAGTTCAAAACCCTTACCATGGCAAACAAAGCCATCCACAACCTGTCTCCTCCATACATCTGTAACCTCGTCTCCCGATACCTTCCTGCACGCAACCTCCGATCCTCACAAGATCTCCTCCTCTACTCCCCTCTTATCTCCTCTTCCCACAATCGCATACAAGGTTTCTCTCGCGCATCTCCCCTACTCTGGAACTCTCTACGACAACATATCTCTCTCACCTACCATTGAAACCTTCAAAAAGAACCTGAAGACCTACCTCTTCCGACAAGCCTACAACCTGCAGTAACCACCGATCAACCAAACCACTGCACGACCAGCTCTGCCCTCACCTACTGTATCCTCACCCATCCCTTGTAGATTGTGAGCCCTCGCGGGCAGGGTCCTCTCTCCTCCTGTACCAGTCGTGACTTGTATTGTTTAAGATTACTGTACTTGTTTTTCTATGTATACCCCTCCCCACATGTAAAGCTCCATGGAATAAATGGCTCATAATAATAAATAACAATAATAATAATAGGGGGGAAAATGTGGGCAATGTTTTCTAGGGCACTTGCAATTGGCATTATTGTATTCTAGAGGGTTTGTTTTACCATTTAGAGTGCACACAGTAGGTGCAGTAATAGGGACACATACGGCAGCAGCAGCTCAGTATTGGGGTATTAGCAGGATGAAGAGGTTGTGCAGGTTAGGAATAGATGTAGACGGTGTTGGAAATGTGAGAAGTGAAATGTGTCTTTGTTGTAATCTCTGCAGCCGAGTCCTGGCTGGAGAAGTTGTCATGTCGGTTTGGGCCAGATGGAAAAGACGGGAAACGTGAACAATTCCATCAGAAAGAACGTCACTTGTAAGTCACAATCTGTAGCTGTGCTGTAATCACTTACAGGTCCTTCTCAAAAAATTAGCATATAGTGTTAAATTTCATTATTTACCATAATGTAATGATTACAATTAAACTTTCATATATTATAGATTCATTATCCACCAACTGAAATTTGTCAGGTCTTTTATTGTTTTAATACTGATGATTTTGGCATACAACTCCTGATAACCCAAAAAACCTGTCTCAATAAATTAGCATATCAAGAAAAGGTTCTCTAAATGACCTATTACCCTAATCTTCTGAATCAACTAATTAACTCTAAACACATGCAAAAGATACCTGAGGCTTTTAAAAACTCCCTGCCTGGTTCATTACTCAAAACCCCCATCATGGGTAAGACTAGCGACCTGACAGATGTCAAGAAGGCCATCATTGACACCCTCAAGCAAGAGGGTAAGACCCAGAAAGAAATTTCTCAACAAATAGGCTGTTCCCAGAGTGCTGTATCAAGGCACCTCAATGGTAAGTCTGTTGGAAGGAAACAATGTGGCAGAAAACGCTGTACAACGAGAAGAGGTGACCGGAACCTGAGGAAGCAGTGGACTGAGTCTGGTGTGGAAACATCCAGAGCCACCGTGCACAGGCGTGTGCAGGAAATGGGCTACAGGTGCCGCATTCCCCAGGTAAAGCCACTTTTGAACCATAAACAGCGGCAGAAGCGCCTGACCTGGGCTACAGAGAAGCAGCACTGGACTGTTGCTAAGTGGTCCCAAGTACTTTTTTCTGATGAAAGCAAATTTTGCATGTCATTCGGAAATCAAGGTGCCAGAGTCTGGAGGAAGACTGGGGAGAAGGAAATGCCAAAATGCCTGAAGTCCAGTGTCAAGTACCCACAGTCAGTGATGGTGTGGGGTGCCATGTCAGCTGCTGGTGTTGGTCCACTGTGTTTCATCAAGGGCAGGGTCAATGCAGCTAGCTATCAGGAGATTTTGGAGCACTTCATGCTTCCATCGGCTGAAATGCTTTATGGAGATGAAGATTTCATTTTTCAGCACGACCTGGCACCTGCTCACAGTGCCAAAACCACTGGTAAATGGTTTACTGACCATGGTATTACTGTGCTCAGTTGGCCTGCCAACTCTCCTGACCTGAACCCCATAGAGAATCTGTGGGATATTGTGAAGAGAAAGTTGAGAGACGCAAGACCCAACACTCTGGATGAGCTTAAGGCCGCTATTGAAGCATCCTGGGCCTCCATAACATCTCAGCAGTGTCACAGGCTGATTGCCTCCATGCCACGCCGCATTGAAGCAGTCATTTCTGCCAAAGGATTCCCGACCAAGTATTGAGTGCATAACTGAACATTATTATTTGATGGTTTTTTTGTTTGGTATTAAAAAACACTTTTATTTGATTGGTCGGGTGAAATATGCTAATTTATTGAGACAGGTTTTTTGGGTTATCAGGAGTTGTATGCCAAAATCATCAGTATTAAAACAATAAAAGACCTGACAAATTTCAGTTGGTGGATAATGAATCTATAATATATGAAAGTTTAATTGTAATCATTACATTATGGTAAATAATGAAATTTAACACTATATGCTAATTTTTTGAGAAGGACCTGTATATGTTCCATAGGACTGGTATCTACCACTGACCACACGGCGGTAATATCAATGATGGTCTTTATATAGAGACTAGTTGGTGGCCCGATTCTATCGCATCGGGTATTCTAGAATATGCATGTCCACGTACTATGTTGCCCAGTCACGTAGTATATTGCCCAGTCACGTAGTATTTTTCCCAGTCACATAGTATAATGCTCCATGCAGTTATGGCCCCATAGATGCCCCATATAATGCTCCATGCAGTTCTTTATGGCCCCAAAGACGCTCCATACAGCATTGTGCCACATGTTATGATGCTGCTGCAATTAAAAAAAATATCACATACTCACCTCTCGTCGCTGCCCACTGCTCCTCTGTGTCCCGTCTCTCCGCACTGACTGTTCAGGCAGATGGCGGCGCGCACACTAATACGTCATCGCGCCCTCTGACCTGCACAGTCACTGCAAGAGGACGGGAAGACGGAGCGGCGCCCGGCGAATGGAACGTTGACAGGTGAATATCGCTGTCCCTGCCTGTCTCATGGTACCGCAGCTTCTTCACGCAGGGCCTGTGGTGACGTCGCGGTCACATGACCGTGACGTCATGGCAGGTCCTGCTCACGCAGGCGCACAGGGCCTGAGATGACGTCGCGGTCACATGACCGTGACATCATGGCAGGTCCTTCTGCCATACGATAATTGATACCGGAACCTGCCGCTTGTATGGACCGGTCACCGGAGCGTCGGAAAGGTGGCGGAAGGTGAGTATATAATGATTTGTTATTTTTTTATTATTATTATTTTCACATTAGATGTTTTTACTAATGAGGCTGCATAGGCAGCCTCAATAGTAAAAACTTGGTCACACAGGGTTAATAGCGGCGGTAACGGAGTGAGTAACCCGCAGCATAACGCGGTCCATTACCGCTGGCATTAACCCTGTGTGAGCCGTGACTGTGCGGAGTATGGAGCGGGCGCCGGGCAGTGACTGCAGGGGAGTAGGGAGGGACTAATTGGACTGTGGCCGTCGCTGATTGGTCGCGGCAGCCATGACAGGCGGCTGGCGAGACCAATCAGCTAATGAATAACCGTTACGGAAGTTGCCGACAGACAGACAGAAGGACAGACAGAAAGGCGGAAGTACCCCTTAGACAATTATATAGTAGATTATTTTCAGTAACAGCGCGGTCACCTGCTGAGGTTCTCCTACATCCACTGCTAGGGTGCGCCGCCATAGTTGTAATCAAGGTTACCTGGCTAGGGGTCCACTCAGAAGTTTTGCCCCCCTGAACCAAAATCCTAGCTACACCTCTGAATTCAGCTTGAAGTGCAGTGCTTACAAGCTCTTTGCTAGAGACTCTATAGCGAGCTAATTTATGAGTTGTTTTTCTAATCTAAAATCTCAGTATCCAGGTTAAAAAATACCGTGTTGGCACTTTGCAATAAATAAGGCTGGTTTCACATTTGCGTTGGGCAGAGCTGTGGAGGGCTGCTTACTTTCTCCGCTAAGCCCCGCCCCCTGCCGCATCTCTTCCATTCAGCTCCGCCTCCATCTGCATGCGCCCTGTGTACCTATCTTTAACATTGGGTACGCAGGCCATGCAGATGTATGCGGATAGGACCGCATGCGTCGTTTTGATGCTGCGACGACCGCAACAAAATGCAACATGCTCTGATCGACGCAGTTCAGCGCGTCAAAACGATGCATGCAAACGCAGCCCCATACATCCGCATGGCCTGCGTACCCAATGTTAAAGATAGGTATGCAGGACGCATGCAGATGTAGGCGGAGCTGAATGGAAGAGGTGTGGGAGTGGGCGGGGCTTAGCGGAGGAAGTACGCAGCCCTCCGCAGCTCTGCCCAACGCAAATGTGAAACCAGCCAAAGTGAATTTTGGATTGCAGTTTGGGAACTCGGTCTCTAAAAGGCTCGCCATCAGTGCTCTAGGCTGTAAAATCCTTCCCTGCTCTCATCTTGTAGTCACAGTAGTCCCTTCTACATATCATTGTCCACATGGACATTCCAACAGATACCCAATGCAGCTGATGTGACAGGTGGGTGCTGTTTATAGATGCTCTCCCATCTATATTTTTTAAATGACTGCAAATGTATTAAATGTGTGTATATGTGCATGTAATATAGTGAGAGTGTACTAATATACTCACCTGCCGCCGCTCTCTCCGGTGTCCAGCGCATTCTGCTCCTCTTCTGTATGATGTCACCACTGTTCAGACACTTGGGGTCACACTGTGCTCAGCGTGACCCTGAAGTGGCTTTTAGGCCGTGGTCCCACTAGCGTATGGCATCTGATACAAGAGCATCAGATGCGATACGCTAATGACACTCGGCTCTAGCTCTGCTGCGAGTGGGATCCGGGTGTCAGTGCGTTGTGCTCCAATCTGAGTGTCTGTGCTCCTGGAGCGCCCCCAAGGGCTGTGGGGTACTCGGTACCGGGTCCTTCAGTTCTCAAGGGGGATGTCACGGTGGTTGATCCGGTCCGTGGCCCTAGGGACGTCCGTGGAAAAGGGAATGGTCTTTAAAGGGGAAGTGTTCGTGACGCCACCTGTGGTATTCGGTCAGGATGACCAACGCTGCTTTAAGGGGTCCGCTGGGGTGATGATATTGCAGCTAGATGGTATACCTTCCCACAGGTGAAGTGTATCCCCAGGGCTTCCCAGTGTGTAGATGGTGGATAGTGAAAGGCGCAGTGAAGAACGAGGACACAAGGTTGCAGTCTCTTTACCTTTAGACTGAAGGCTTCAGCATCCACAGTCCAGAACACCAGATCACAGGGCAGGCAGAGTCCGGCCGATTTGGAGGCAAATCCAGAGTCCCCTTATTCAGATGGAAATCAGTAGCCTTCTTCTAGCACCTTAGTGTTGTAGTACCTTATTGCTGAGCCTCTCATAAGGTTCTCACAAAAGTTGTAGATGTTCTAGATGTTATGTCTCTCTCTCTGTCCCCCTGATGGATAGAACAACCCGTATGACTGATGGCCTGAGGCTTTTTACAGGTACTCTAGCATGCCCCGGCCTCTCGTGGGTGCCACCTTGCCTCCTGGGTATGGGGCGGATCAATAACTTGAAATTAGCTGTCCTGCTGGTCTCTGGAGCAAGGCATAAAGGACTGTTGCTCCATCGGTGTTCCGGCTACCGGATCTTGCGCCTCAGAAGGAGGCTGAAGGCAGCCTGTGCAGGGCAGAACTCCTTCTGGTTTCCACTCCTTTTGCTATGACTTCCTTTCTCACCCTCTCTACAATACAGTTCTCTGTTCGTGTCCTTTCTTAGGAACTGCCGCACGTGGGTCAGGCGCAGCTCCGTGACCTTCGGTCCAGGCCTCTGACAGGATCCCATGCCTGACAGGGACCAACTACCTGAGCCGAAGCTCAGCCAGCAACTGCCTAACTTCCTATCCAGGCCACCAGTTTTACCTAACTGTGAAGAGTGCCCTAAAAATAGGAGCATAGCTCCCTCTGGTGGACTGGAGTATGAAATGTGTTGTATGCATGTGGTACCTGGTAAAGAGACCTCCTTTTTTGCCTTCAAACATAACATCACTCCCCCCTAGAGGAGAATGATATTACTGCAATGACCAGGACCCTGGGGCGCTGCACCACCCCCCCCCTCCCCATTAAATCCAGTACTCCGGGACTGAGAAAAGAAAACAACAATACATTAGCAAAAGACAATTTTTAAAATGCTATAAAACAAGTTAATTTAACTATGCTTCCCTTTATGGGAGGTGAGGACACTTGAACGTTGCAAACGAAAACATATTTACATTGTGGGAACAATTTTGTAAAACAGTGCATTAACTAACTATGCAATGCAACTACCCATACAGGTAAACTATCTATTGAGTGCAAGTACCCTTTAAGGGTATACTAACGTACAACTTCAAAGTGCAAACCAACATTTTTCCTTATTCTTTTCTAAGTGCAAATTATCAACCAACCCCCACCGGCTCACTGCATTTTCTTTCCTTCAATTTATTCAACCTATCATTTATCTTAACCTCAATTTTATTCAAAGTACATCATATCAGACTATCTAACTTTAACTCTATAATGTTAGATACATACTATCGGCTATGTAAAACTACAGTTCTATCTAAATTCAAATTGATTACTCACTATCTGTTATATTAACTTTTTCAAATGCTACAGTCAAATGTTCCCTTTAAGGGCTAACTCGAGTCTTTTCTGAGGTAGTGCATAGTGTCAATCACATCATCAATCAAGTCAGTTTAGCAACAAAGGTAACGTGATGCGAGGGACCCGTTACGAACCCCCAACATTGGTCTTGGGCGGGCTACAAGACGTGTATCCTGACCCGGAATTCTGCCACACCAACGGGTTTTTCTTCAGGTCTGAAAAACAAAGCAGTTCTCACAACAAGATTAACAGTAGTTTCTATTGGAGGCAGTCTCTGTAAAAGCCTCCGTTGTAAAACCAGTAGAAAGCACCTTTAAGAAGGTGTAAACTATTTGCAAACACGTTTTTGATTATGCGCAGTTCATGATTCTGCAGTTCTTTAAGGCAAAACAAAACTCTGTAAACAGAGGATCCCTTTAACGCTGGACCCCTTTAAGGAATAACCCTGGACGGGTTTTAAAGCTTGGAAAATTAGCAGCAAAAAGAAAGTTTAAGAACTATTTACAATCAGTGTTCCTGTTTGTGGTATCTATTGCAGTTCTGGAGGTAGCACAGGTGGAGGTAGTCCTTTTGGGTACTGGCGGCTACCAGGTGCTACATATGGGGCTCCCTCACTCCAGATGGGGGTCTGAGTGCCCACTGAGTTCTGTTCTGGAGTAACCTTGGCACAGGTTACAGTTGGAGTTGGTTCTGTAGTTACCGCAGTTTCTGTGGTGGTAACAGTACACACTGTGGTCTTTGTAAAGGTGCAGGTAGGAGTGACAGTAGTGGTGGTTGTAGTGGCAGTTTTGACACAAGGTGGCGCTGTGGTGACAGGAGACGGCATAGCAGGTATTTTGGCGTGGTGTGTCATGGGGCCTCTTTGCTTGTGTACATTCAGAGCAAACTATCCCTTTTCACCAAAGTGCCTAATGTAGGTGACACAGTCTCCTGGATACAAGTCTCTATCTGGATGTCCTTCCCAGAGATGAGATTCTACATCCCTCCAAATCACGAATATTTCTGCGTACAGTCCTTGTTCCTTTATGAAACCCTAGCCTCGGACTGGAGTATGAAATGTATTGTATGCATGTGGTGCCTGGTAAAGAGATCTCCTTTATTGCTTTCAAACGTAACATCACTCCCCCCTAGAGGAGAATGATATTACTGCAATGACCAGGACCCTGGGGCGCTTCACTCCTAACCGCTGTGCTATCCGCTGTGCTCCGATCCGCTGTGTTCCAATCCGAGTGTCTGTGCTCCTAACCACTGTGCTCCAGTCAGCTGTGCTCCTATACGCTGTGCTCCTATCCCCTGTGCTCCTAACCGCTGGGCTCCATCCGCTGTGCTCCGATCTGCTGTGCTCCAATCCGAGTGTCTGTGCGCTGTGCTCCTAATCACTGTGCTCCAGTCAGCTGTGCTCCTATCCGCTGTGCTCCTATCCCCTGTGCTCCTAACTGCTGGGCTCCATCCGCTGTGCTCCGATCCGAGTGGGTGTGCGCTGTGGGTGTGCGCTGTGGTCCTATCTGCTGTGCTCTGATGTGCTGTGTTCCTATCACTGTGTTTCTATTACTGTGCTCCTATCTGCTGTGCTCTGATCCGCTGTGCTCCTATCCGCTGTGCTCCTATCCGCTGTGCTCCTATCCCCTGTGATCCTAACCGATGTGCTCCGATCTGCTGTGCTCTTATCCGCTGTGCTCCGGTCCGAGTGGGTGTGCGCTGTGCTCCTATCTGCTGTGCCCTGATGTGCTGTTTTCCTATCGCTGTGTTTCTATCACTGTGTTCCCATCTGCTGTGCTCCAATCCGCTGTGCTCCGATCCGCTGGCAGCAGAGAGAATCACAGCATGGTCGCGTAGGAAACAGAGAAATTAGTTTCTCCATCTCCTCTGCTGCCGGCGCTGGCAGAACTCGCACTGCACTCGGGTGATATCCGAGTGCAGTGCGATGTTTCACACGCAGCCATAGCCCTATATGTGTGCTTGCGATCCGAATTCAGCATGCAGCAATTTTTTTTTATCATGTCCGATTGCAATCCGATTGGAGCAAGAAAGAAATGCAAATGAGAATAGAACTATAGGATTAAATTGGTCCGAATGTAATCTGATTGTTAATCGAATTGCATTCATCTTAATTAATCGCAAGTAGGAATGAGCCCTTACAGGGTAAGTCTATGGAGCATCAGATCTAGGCCCCATGGGCTTCTATTGTAAGAGAGACTCCCGGCTCATGCATAGAGTATAGAGAGGTCGGCTAGTCGCAATAGTGGTGACGTCACTGAGAAGAGTAGCAGAATGGGCTGGACACTCACTGGAGAAAGCAGCGGTAGGTGAGTGTATTAATACACTTACACTACATAACATGGAGATATATATATAGCGCCCGCTAGAGCCGTGGGGTACTCGGCCGGGTCGACGGTTCTTATAAGGATGTGTCATGGCAGCAGTGACCCCGTGGCTCTGGGCATCCAGCAAAAGTGTCAATGAAATAAAAGGGGAATAAAGTTTATAGGGGCTGATGGTGATGCAGCAGAGTTGTTACAGCTCTCCACAGGTAGGTGTTAAATGTGATGATGGATGTTGTGATGCAGGGCAGGTGACGCAGTAATAATTCAGAGGACACAGCAGGGTGCAGTTCCCACACTTTTACTCACGGTTTGAAGTGCAGGCCGGGGCTCTAGTTACAGATGACAATGGAGGTCCGGGGAGCCTGGAAGCAACTTAGGATTCACTAAGCCAGATGGGTTTTGAGGCCTCCTTGCTGCGCTGTCCTCTGAGGTCCTTGCTGCCTAAAGCTATGCTCAGTCCTCTGTTCCTTAGTGTTCTGAAGTACTTGCCCGTATGGCAGGCAACTTGAGCCAATTGCAGGTGTCGCTCCTTTATGGCGATTCCGGGCTCTGATATGCTGCTGTGCCTCTGGGTGTTAGATGGGGTCAGGAGACCTGCAGTCTCCTGCCCTCTGGATTTAGCTGCCAGGACTTTAGTACCCATGCAACCACAGACTCTGGTGTCCGGTTTCTCGCACTCAGTACTGGGGTGAGCTTGGTTGCAGCTCCACTCCCCAAGTTCTCTTTTACTGCTCTCCTCTCTCCTCTGTTCCAGACACTGACTGACTCACCCCTCCTCCAGGCCAGAACTTATAGAGAAGCTCCCCTGAATCCGGATTTAGAGCTCCCCCTTCTGGTCTGGAGTCAGGAAAGGTGTCGGATGTGAGTGTTATCTAGTCAGGGAAACCCTCCTTGCTTCCAGGCATGTCATCACCCCCCTGTGGACTCCTGGGATGCTATACTAATATATATATATATATATATATATATATATATATATATATATATATATATATATATATATATATATATAATCTTTAATTTCAAAAGCATCCCATGTGGTGTCTGAAGTAAAGGAGCTGAATTTTGTTTCTTTGGATTCAATTTTCACCTTACATTTTTATTTTCTTGTACGTTGCTCAGACCGGCGAGGGATGGAAGTCAGACAACGGGTCAATTATTACCTTTATTACATTTAGTGGTGGACACTGAGTGATGGTGAAAAGCTGCAGAGAACTGAGAGCAGAAAAAGCAAAGGGGCTTCCTCTTCTCTACAGGAAAAACAAGACTGGGATCAACATACAAGCTTACGTCGGAAGGGGAGAAAAGGGTAAAGGTATGTGCACACGTAGAATTGACCTCTTCGGATTTTTCTGCAGCAGATTTTAGATATCCACAGATAAAAGGCACTGCGTTTTACCTGCGGTTTTACCGCAGTTTTTATGTGGATTTTGTGCAGATTCCACTGCCAAGGCTATGTGCACACGTTGCGGATTTTGCTGTGGATCCACAGCGGATCTGCAGCTGCGGGTCTGCAGCAGATTTCCATGTGTTTACAGTACAATGTAAACCTATGGAAACCGTAATCCACAGTGCACATGCTGCGGAAAAAAATGCGCGGAAATGCTGCGGGTTACATTCCGCAGCATGTCAATTTTTTGTGCGGATTCCGCTGCGGTTTACACCTGCTCCACAATAGGAATCCGCAGGTGTAAAACTGCAGTGGAATCCGCACAAAATCTGCATAGAAACCGCGGTAAATCCGCAGATAAAACGCAGTGCCTTTTATCTGCGGATTTCTAAAATCCGCTGCGGAAAAATCCGCAGAGGTCATTTCTACGTGTGCACATACCCTTAAGCTTCTTACACAGAGGCAATGATGAGGAGCCAAGTACATTTTATTACTCAATGATCCTGCTCCACTCATTCCCTATGTGGTATCCAAGTGCTGAGCTCGGCTTTTTTCTGGCAGCCCCATAGAGAATGAATGGAGCTTTAGATGGTTCCTGACTTTCAGCTCCTTTCTAACAGGACACAGGTTCCTCATTCTGAGGATGGTGCAGGTTCCAGTGGTCGGAAACCACCAAGCAGTAAGTTACAGCATCACCTCGCCTGTGGATAGGTGATAACTTGTTTTCATTGGACATCCCCTGTAAGGAATGGAGCATGCTAGCAGTGAAGGAGGGAGGAGGCACTGGGTACAAGGCAAATGTTACTATTGGAGGCTGTATTAGGGCATGTGAGTAGCAGACACTTCATCAGGATGACTTCGCCCCCACATGACTCTGACTGGTGTCAAAATAAACCTTAATTAGGACCCCGACTGCCATAGAAAATCCACAGCACTGTGATTGCGCCTCCCTCTCCTTCTCTCTACACCACCTAGGTGCTGTGGTTGCTACTGACTGTGGTGTAAATGGGCTTAAGCTGCCAGGATCAGGGCTAGCTCCACTGCCGGCAGTTGGGGCAGAAGCGGGTTGTATAATACACCAGTACGACTGCTGCACATCTCGTAGGTGCCCTGACAGCACCAGCCTGATGAAAATGTGCACTATAGAGCGGGTTCTGGAACCTGACTGCGATGTACTGTACATGTTAGATGTTTCTCAGGAACCAATATAAGTAATCAGTATAAGCAGTTTTATCCTTAAAGGTAATCTGTCAGCATGTTTTGTTATGCAATCTGAGAGCAGCATGATGTAGGAGAAGAGAGTCTGATTCCAGTGATGTGTCAATTAATGGGCTGTGTTTTGCTGCTTCAATACAATCAGTGTTTTCTCAGCAGAAGATTATCACTACAGGACTAGGTGTCTCGTGTCTCCTAGTCCAACCACTGTCCCCAGCACTGATTAGCAGCTTTCTGTCAATATACAGTGTACACAGTAAGCAGTCCATCAGTGGTGTGGACGGGGTTATACACAGCTCAACATCTGAGCTCTGCTAGATCTGCTGAAGAGAAAACTGTGATTCTATCCCAACTGCTGCACCTAGAAAACTAAGTGATACATTGCTGGAATCAGAATTTCTGTCCCTATGTAAGAGGGTGAACTGTAGTCACACTGAGAGAGCACTAGGACCCTGTGGTTTCTGCCTGCTGCAGCAAGGGACAAATTCTGATACTGCCAGAATCCCGGAGACAATCTGGGCTGGTGGGTGGGGTCTGGTGTCTTCTGTGTAAAAATGAAACAAGGAAGTGAGAGAAAAAGTGCGGGAAGAGAAGACAGAAGCTGCGGTGATATTGCAAGGAGTCAGTGTGTGTACTTTACTGCGAGTGTGTAGAGAAAAGAAGCTGTGGAGAGACTTAGTCTTGCTAACGTTCCCCTGGAGAAGAGCCAATCTTTTGTTAACCTTTGAGAGACTTCGTTGCCAGCGTATTCTGAAGAAGAGCTAATCCATTATCTAAAAAGACTGAGACTTGACTAAAGACCCACTACGTGTTTGAGAGTCTGTGATTCCCTGTGCATTGATTGGAGAAACAAGTCTGACCGATTGCTGATACAGAGACTGACGGGTTGTCGTGGAAGCATTCCTAGGAGCTACAGAAGAAGAGACAATATCGTGAGGCCACTAACTAAGTCCCCGGCGTTTGGGCTCGGCATCCGCCGATCAGACAAGAGGAGCTTGCTGTAACTTATTGGCGCTGAAGATATAGACTGGGCTGCAGCCTGTGCGGATTCTTACCTGAGAGGAGATCTATCTCAGGATACGGTACCAATAGTCATAGATACCCGGGTATCCCTGCGCAGAGTGTTTAATTGTTACTTTAGAGGTGTATCTAATATTAGAGTTGTGTAAGTTATACTCAGTGTGCCGTTCCAGGGACTCCCTTTATAACATTACAATCAATTTACACTTGTTCCTGTTTTAGTTTCCTTGTTAGGTAAATTTCTTACTAGTCTTTTGTAGCATACAGTTCTCAGGAGACCTTGGAGTGGCACAGTGATTTCAGCTGATGCTGAGCTGGTGTATCTTTGGGGTGCATCTACTTTAATATTCTCCATATTACCTTTATTATTTTGCCTTTGAGTAAATACCGTTTGGAGATTTCTGCCTTAGTCTTGGTTTGTGACTCACTGGATCTTATTCGGACCTCTGGTCATTACATTTTTGGCGTAGTCGGCAGGATCCAGTGTTTGTCATGGACGAGGGCGAGGGTAGAAATGACCCCGCTGTATCCGCATCCTCCTCGGGGGTTGGGGTTCCCCTGGCAGCCGCGGCGATTTCGGGAGGGTATGTGCCTGTAGGAGCTTTACTTCAGCACATGCCGAAATACGACGGGCGCAATATGGCGTTGCAAGATTGGGCTGAGAGAATCCGGAGTATTCTGCGCATGTGTAATTTGACCCCCGCGTTACGCGCTGAGCTGGCATTAAATGCACTGGAGGGCGATATTAGACGTATGGTGATGGTGCGCCCAGAATCAGAGAGGGATACGTTAGAAAAGATTTTGGAACTGTTAGAGGGGAGTTTGGGGGGCCGAGCGCGTGTGGCCCAGCTTCGGTCCCTATTCTTTAATCGCCCCCAGAGAGAGTGTGAGTCCCTAATGCAGTACTCTAATATCTTGCAAGAGACGCTGAATGAGATGCAGCGACTAGACCAGGGGGCCATGGGAGCGTTCCGGGAGGTAGACCGCTTGCTCCGGGATCAATTCATCACCGGTTTAGCTAATAGACTTCTCCGGGACAAACTGTTGGAAATGGCCCGGGCTGCACCAGAATTATCCTTCTGGCAGATTTACCGAGCTGCAGTGGAAAGGGAAGAGAAATCTGCCCATGTGCCCGAGGGGTCAGTGAACAGTGCCCAGCTGGAAGAAGGTGGGTCATCAGGGTCAGGGGGAGAGGGGCTGGTGAGCGTGGTACAAGCTTTGCGTGCTGAGGTGAAGGAGTTGAGGCTGAAATTGTCTCAACTGACAGTTGATCCCGCCTCTACCCCCTCACGGGGGCCTCCTGCCCCACCCCCTGGAACGGTGACCCCACGGACGGCCAGGTCGTCCTATCAGAATGAGTCAAGCCCTCGTCCACGAGGAGCAATCACCTGCTGGAAGTGTGGACGCCAGGGACACATCTCTCGTTACTGCCGGACGCTTGCAGCCCCAGAAACTCCGTCGCCAGCTTTAAACTTCCGGCCGCTGCCATGAGAGGGCAAGCAGCAGCGGCCCCACTCACACAAAGCCCTCGACGGAATGAGCAAGATTTGTTTGCATGTAGTCCAGTGATAGAAGCAGAATTTGAAGGGCGGAAGATGAGGTGCTTGGTTGACACGGGATCCGAATGTACTATAACGCCACTAGAAATATATGAGAGATACTTCAGTCGACTAGTGATTCCAGAGGATGGCCGAGTGATACGACTGACCGCCGCAAATAATGGTCAACTGTCAGTCAAGGGAATCGTGTGGATGCAACTAAAAATGTTTGGTCAAGAGCTGGGGCAGAAAGGGGTAGTACTGGTGGATCACCCCCCTAGAAGAGGGATGGAAGTGACGCTTGGAATGAACGTGCTGCGAAACTTGAATCACCAGATGTATGCCAGTGAAGGACCCCGATACTGGGCCCGTGCGACAAGACACCGACCCACACAGAGAATTCTACACCATCTAGTGCTGAGTTGCGACTTGCTGAAAAGTGCGGTCCCAGGCGGCCGGGTGGGCCGGGTCCGAGTGCCATCGAGGGCCCCGATCCTGCTGGGACCAAGACAAGAGGAACTCTTAATGCTGCCTGTGGGAGCTGCACAGAGATTGAATGGGCTTGAAGTGCTACTTGAGCCCGTCCGAGAGGGTTCCTCATTCGCCAAGGTACATGTGGCCCGGTCTCTGGCGATTGTGAAGAATGGACGAGTGCCGGTCCGATGCATCAATGTTTTAGATGAAGCTGTTGCAATTCCTGCTGGAACCATACTGGCTGAACTGTTCGTGCCGGCAGAAAAGGTGCCGGAAAATGCCGGATTCGAACTGCGACCAGACCAACAGTCATCCTGGACCTTTGCGGTCAAGGTAGGCCGGGCTGAGCCTCCTACGGAGGAATGGAATGGTCATGTGATCATGGAACAGATGGGAGTGGATCGGGAGAAGCTGACTCCCGCGCAGTTGGAGCAGTTGGAGAGAGTTTTGTGGGAACATCAAGAGACCTCTTCCCGACATGGAGAGGATTTCGGGTGTACCCAGATGATTGAGCATGAGATTCCAACGGGGGATACTCCACCCATTAGAGAAAGATATCGGCAAATTCCTCCAGCGCTTTATCAAGAGGTGAAGAGCATGGTGGCCAGTATGCTGGACAACCAAGTGATCCGAGAGAGCCGGAGTCCCTGGGCGGCTCCTGTAGTCTTGGTCCGCAAGAAGGATGGGACACTCCGATTTTGTGTGGACTATCGGAAATTGAACGCCCACACCGTACGGGACGCATATCCTTTACCCCGTATTGAAGAATCCCTGTCGGCCCTGGGTCGGGCCAAGTATTTCTCAATGTTGGATTTGGCAAGCGGGTACTGGCAGGTTCCAATGGCTGAAAAAGATCGGGCCAAGACGGCGTTTGTCTTGCCAATGGGGCTCTTCGAGTTCAACCGGATGCCCTTTGGCCTCGCTACCGCCCCGGGAACCTTCCAACGCCTGATGGAACATTGCTTGGGCGATCTAAATTTTGAATCAGTCTTGATATATCTAGACGACATTGTGGTGTTCGGAACCTCATTTGAAGATCATCTGGAGAAGCTGCGTCAAGTTCTCCGGCGGCTCAAGAGCTACGGCCTGAAAATAAAGCCAAAAAAATGTCAACTGTTACGAAACCAGATTGAATATTTGGGGCATCTGGTGACCCCGGACGGGGTACTACCTTTAGACAGTAAGATCAAGGCGGTACAAGAGTGGCCACCTCCTTGTGACTTGCGAGAAGTGCGGGCCTTCCTGGGTCTAGCAGGATACTATCGGCGGTTTGTGCCTAAATTCTCACAAGTGGTGAGTCCCTTGAATGAACTTTTGAGAGGGACAGCGCTGGATCCTCGAAATCGCCCCATCCCATGGGGGCCCCTACAGAAAAAGGCATTTGATGAAGTGAAAACCGCCCTAACGAGTGCCCCATTGCTGGCCTACGCCCGGTTTGACACCCCTTTTTTGTTGTATACCGATGGTAGTCTTCATGGGTTGGGGCAGTGCTAGCACAGGTGCAGGACGGCCGAGAGCGAGTGATTTCTTATGGTAGCAGATCTTTAAGAGACTCCGAGCGAAATCCGGCTAACTACAGCTCATTCCGGCTGGAATTGCTGGCCCTGGTGTGGGCAATGACAGAACGCTTCGCCGAGTATCTAACAGGAGCGGAGGTGCTAGTCATGACAGATAACAACCCGCTAGCTCACTTAGAGAATGCAAAACTTGGGGCGTTGGAGCAGCGGTGGGTCGCCAGACTAGCCAAGTTCAATTACCGCATTAAATTTCATTCTGGTCGAGAAAACGGCAATGCAGATGCATTGTCAAGAGTGCCCCTTGGGTCATCAGGGGAAGATGTTGACGAACAACTGGAGGACACTGAAACTCCAGTTTTGGGGCAGATACCTATCTTCCAAAGTGTGGTACACTCAAGTGGGGTGGCCACCGGGATGCCCTGTGTCCTGGGTAAAACATCCTCAGATTGGATAAGAGTCCAGGATGAGTGTCCGGACGTTGCACTTGTGCGCCGTTGGGTACAAAACAAGGCCTGGCCCAGTGCAGAGGACAAGGCTCAGTTGTCCATGGAAGGAATGAAACTCCTTCGACAATGGGATAAATTGTGTGTGGAACTTTTGTATCGTAAGGTGTACCTGCCATCGGAGCTGCAGCATCGGTACCAACTGATAATCCCTGTGGGGATGGGTCCAGCGGTCGCTCGTGAGGCGCATGAGAAGGGGGCCCATTTTGGAAGTGAAAAGACACTCCAGTGGTTGCAGCGAGTCCTCTACTGCCCTGAGTTGGGAGGGATGGTGGCCGACGCGTGTCGGCAGTGCCGAATTTGTGGGCTCAACAAAAGCCCTGAGCAGCGGGCTCCCACACAATCTATTAAAACTTCAGCTCCGCTGGAGCTACTCATGATTGACTACATGTTGATAGGGTACTCTACGTCAGGGTACTCCTATTGCCTGGTGATGACAGATCACTTTACCAAGTATGCTGTAGCGGTGCCGACAAGAGATCAGACGGCCAAGTCGGCGGCTGAGGCAGTGTGCCGACATTTCTTCCAAGTGTTCGGGTGTCCGCAGAGAATACATTCAGATCAAGGGGCCTGCTTTCAGGGGACGCTGATGAAAGAGTTGCACCAGCTCTATGGTATCGAGCAGTCGAGAACAACGCCTTACCACCCTCAGGGTAACGGGGCATGTGAGCGTTTTAATCGGACCTTGTTGCAAATGTTGCGGTCCTTAGAGAGTCAGCAACAGACATGCTGGCCTGAGTATCTCCCCGAATTGATGTGGGCTTACAATAACAGGGTGCACAGTACTACTGGTTACTCGCCACACATGTTGATGTTTGGTAGACCTGGCCGAGACATTGAGGATTTGAACATGCCAGATCCCTCCTCCGTTCCCCCCGGACTGCATCCGAGTGGGTACGAGAACATCGGCGACGGTTAAGGGTGGTGCATCAGGTGGTGGGCGACCGTCTTCGCCACGTGGTTCATAGGGACACGCGACCCGTGCAAACAGAATTGTTCTCTCCGGGAGACAGAGTGTTGGTGAGGACAAAGCGACGGTCAGGAAAGCTGAGTGACCGATGGGAGGCGATACCGTATCTGATAAAAAAACAAGTGAATCCTGAGATTCCAGTGTACGAAGTTGAACCGGTGGGGACAGGGGGGCCAACCCGTAATTTGCACCGTAACATGCTACAACGGTGCTGGTTTGAAGATTCGGCGCCTATTCCCCCAGAGCCAGAGGCCATGTCCCAAGGGGCGGGAACTCTGAATGATCTTGAGTTTGATGGTGTGCTTATTCCTGCGCCTGCTTATTTGCCCCCTGTGACCAATCTTGCCTCGTGTGATGAGAATGTTGAGAATGTGGCGGATGCTGTTGAGGAGAGCGCATCAGGTCAACTGCTTTGTCCTGACGCTGTATCGCGGAACATCGAGCCGCGGAAGGAGGCAACTCCACTTGCGCCCACTAACACGATCACAGAAGAGACTTTAGCTCCCTCTAGGGTTGCACCTGTTGATGTAGGACTCAGGAGAACTACACGATCTACGGCAGGAATACCGCCTCAGCGATATGCTCAGGATGAATTTGAGTGGGAAGGTGTGTTGAGGACACCAACCTCTAGTGGGGTGGCATGTAAGAGGGTGAACTGTAGTCACACTGAGAGAGCACTAGGACCCTGTGGTTTCTGCCTGCTGCAGCAAGGGACAAATTCTGATACTGCCAGAATCCCGGAGACAATCTGGGCTGGTGGGTGGGGTCTGGTGTCTTCTGTGTAAAAATGAAACAAGGAAGTGAGAGAAAAAGTGCGGGAAGAGAAGACAGAAGCTGCGGTGATATTGCAAGGAGTCAGTGTGTGTACTTTACTGCGAGTGTGTAGAGAAAAGAAGCTGTGGAGAGACTTAGTCTTGCTAACGTTCCCCTGGAGAAGAGCCAATCTTTTGTTAACCTTTGAGAGACTTCATTGCCAGCGTATTCTGAAGAAGAGCTAATCC
The DNA here is from genome assembly GCF_051348905.1 of Ranitomeya variabilis. Lineage (NCBI taxonomy): Eukaryota > Metazoa > Chordata > Amphibia > Anura > Dendrobatidae > Ranitomeya > Ranitomeya variabilis. The sequence continues at coordinate 113,192,859 of NC_135235.1, read as the reverse complement.
ATTATCTAAAAAGACTGAGACTTGACTAAAGACCCACTACGTGTTTGAGAGTCTGTGATTCCCTGTGCATTGATTGGAGAAACAAGTCTGACCGATTGCTGATACAGAGACTGACGGGTTGTCGTGGAAGCATTCCTAGGAGCTACAGAAGAAGAGACAATATCGTGAGGCCACTAACTAAGTCCCCGGCGTTTGGGCTCGGCATCCGCCGATCAGACAAGAGGAGCTTGCTGTAACTTATTGGCGCTGAAGATATAGACTGGGCTGCAGCCTGTGCGGATTCTTACCTGAGAGGAGATCTATCTCAGGATACGGTACCAATAGTCATAGATACCCGGGTATCCCTGCGCAGAGTGTTTAATTGTTACTTTAGAGGTGTATCTAATATTAGAGTTGTGTAAGTTATACTCAGTGTGCCGTTCCAGGGACTCCCTTTATAACATTACAATCAATTTACACTTGTTCCTGTTTTAGTTTCCTTGTTAGGTAAATTTCTTACTAGTCTTTTGTAGCATACAGTTCTCAGGAGACCTTGGAGTGGCACAGTGATTTCAGCTGATGCTGAGCTGGTGTATCTTTGGGGTGCATCTACTTTAATATTCTCCATATTACCTTTATTATTTTGCCTTTGAGTAAATACCGTTTGGAGATTTCTGCCTTAGTCTTGGTTTGTGACTCACTGGATCTTATTCGGACCTCTGGTCATTACACCTACATCATGGTGCTGTCAGATTGCATAGCAAAAACTTGTTGACGGATTCCCTTTACGGCCCAGTTGTAATATCACTGTAGCACTATCACTAGATGTGACCTCCCTATACCGGTATACCTGCTGCTGTGATTCTGCAGAAGTGTTATTCACAAAACTGCTGTACACATGTACATCTCCTGAATGGTATTACTGCATATCTTCTATAGATATAAAAGTGAGGTTCTTAGCGCACATTTTGAGCAAATTGTGCGAGCCCATCTGCCAACGACAAGGCGACCTCTTCAGATGGGACCTACACTAACCTAACACTAACTTACTAACTAACGGGACTCTGCCTCACAAATCTGTTATTATTATTACTACACTTTTTATTATTTATTAAAAATGTACCTTTTATCATTTACTTTTTGATTTATTAGTTTTATCATTTTTATTACTCTTGTGACTCTAATAATGATATTACTAAGGTCCCGATGTCTAAAGCTTTTGATCCAGAAGAAGGCAAAAACCCCAAGACACATTCAGCCAATTTGTGTCACTGGGGAAAAATTCCTTCTCGACCCCGGGAAAAGGCGATCAGTCCTAGAACCCTGGATCAAACCTAATTATGTTATTACTAGGTATCTAACTAATATTAGAGTGCTAATTCTACTACTACTATAGTTATTATAATGTATAGGGGTTTGCTCTTTTTATAGATTTTATCTCTATTATTTATGTCCTGCTATCTTATTACAGTACTATTCTAACTTTTCCATAACTGTTTCACATTACAGCACTGATTGAGCTATGACTATAATTATTGTAATTCTAGGTTCTTGTCTTTTTATAGATATAACTATTTTATATTCTTACTATTATTAATACTGCTATTTTATGATTGTAATATTCTAACTTTTCCATTATCATTAATACTACCTTATTCTTATACTGTTGATCCAGAAGAAGGCAAAAACCCCAGGACACATTCAGCCAATTTGTGTCACATGGGGAAAAATTCCTTCTTGACCCCGAGAAAAGGCGATCAGTCCTAGAACCCTGGATCACACTGCTATTCCACCTGCTACTATTACTATTGCTATTTTATTACTATTTTATGACTTTTATTATCACTAATCTAATTACTCTTGTTAGTCTAATGCTGATATATTGTCCCTATATTACTATTATGCTGCTATTATTATTTCTAGTGTTTTTTATACTTACGGGCCGATAATGCCAATGTATCGGCAGAGGGGTCCCAGCAGGATGGTCCACATGATGTTCTTCCATGTCATGGGAGAGGCTTGGCTGACTTGGTGGTGGAAGTTGTCCGGCCTGGTCCTGCTTCTTCGTGTGCTGCTTCTCGGGAGCCTAATGTCCAGTTTGATCTTCTTTGCCGCCATCTCATCTTCATGCTTCTCTTCTTTCTCGTCCTCCTCCTCGTCCAGATAGGCCAGCATTTCTCTCAGCGTCACTTCTTCTTCCCTCTTCCTTTCCTCCCTGACTCGGATGCTTATGGGTGGAGCGGGCCGTTCTTCTTCCCTTACAGCAAACCTTCTCTGGGCTTCTGGGTTGGTTGGCATGAGGCGCTAGGAAGAGCAGAGATGAAGTTAGAAGGATGACTAGGAATATCCGAGTACATAACTACCTGTACTTAGTTTTCTCACTGACCTCCTTCTTGTAGAGGGGTGACGGGAGAAGCTTGATACAATACGCCAGTCTTCTCAGTTGCTCCTCAGGTGTGACGTAAACTGGAGAAAACACAACCAGATATTAGAATCAATCCTAACCGTACAAAGAGGATGTGATAGAGCGCCACTGCTGAAATGTACTAAGCGACACTCAGGAAATAAGCGTAAAAGAGCTACAAACTTGCATTTAAGACTGTCAGAAGGAGCTCACTGATAGATTCTCAGTTAGTTAATTCTGCAGCCAGCAATAGATGGCAGAGCTCAGAGATAATAGGAAGCAAATAATGGAAATTGTTTAATGAAACTCCACTGCAAAAATAATTTTTACCACAAAATACACACATTTAAGTAAAAACAAAAATGCCCCCAAAGATAGACAACCCCTATAAAGTAAAGCCCCAGAAGCCCATCCAACAGCAGTGTAAGGAACGGTCAGTTATCACAGACTGATGGAAGCTACCTGATCCAGCGCTGGCAGAATACCCGGTCCACATGGTGACCGCTGATATCTTCTCTGACAAAATGTACCCAAATCCTATAAGACATCAGGAATAGTCAGCAGGGGTGTTGGTAATTGATTCATATTTATGTTATCATAAATTCAGGGGCAGGGAAGGGCAACATATATATATATGGGATATTGGCGGTTACATATGTGAGCTTCATTACAGGGGTATTTTCAGTTGGAACAAGTTGTCGCCTTATACATGGGATCGGTGATGACTTATAGATCAGTGGGCTCCGTCCACTGGGAATTCCAGCCATCACCAGAACTTTTATCCCCATTAGAAGGTAGAGGAGGTGCACATGCTCCCCAGCTGCTCCATTCATCCTCTCTGGGACCTGCAGGAGCTGTACTCGTTGCTCTCTGGCAGTCCCGGTGGTCGGGGGGAGGTACTGCTGCTGCCTTCTAATGGGATACCAGTGCCCTGTTCTGGTTATTGGTGCGGTTCCCAGTGGTCGGACTCTGATCTTATCCCGCAGACAGGTGATAACTTGTCCCATTGGGATCACCCCTTTAGTATGTGGTATATATGGAGGACGGGATATCATGCAGAGTACTAGTAATACTACACTGCGGGCCATCATGTGTGTGCCGGGTACATTCCCCATGGAGGAGCAGAGCGGAGGGTAAATATCGGGATCTTGTCTCTGGATCGATCCAGATGGGAGATGTCACGAGTACCGGCCTCACCCACTGATATCTCACCACATCATGTGTTGGGGAAATAATAACTTGGTAATGATCAGATTTATCAGAAAGTGTCAGTTGTGGTCTGTGAGTGCGTGTGATGGATGTGGGGTCCGTCCGGTGCATTATCTCACGTGTTATACCTGGAATCTCGCACTGACTGCAGGTGTCTGTCTTCACACTCGGATGAGATGTAACAAACTGACTTTATTTTTCAAATTCAAACTGAGCAATTCTACTGGTTGTTGATGACTGCAGTTACCATGGTGACAGAAGTATCTGAAGATTTAAAGGGACAGGACACTGTTATAGTGCTATAGTACATTTTACTGTAAAGTTCATCAAATACTGGATATTACGTGGCTCTGTTCAGATAATGTGGGGCGCAAATATATCTCTTCATAATTTACATAGATTCATTTAGAGGATCTGCAGAGATATTTAGGGGTACAATAACTTGTGCTGAAAATTGAATGTGTATAAAGAAGGCTGATAATGTAATTAATGCAAAAAGGAAGAAAGTGATCTCTAGCGACAAAATATCAAGGTGAAAAATGTTGTACCCCTCTGACAAAAATTAAGAGACCACTGCAAAATTTTCAATTTGTCTCATTTTTCTCTTTGTAGGTACTGTACACTCACCGGCCACTTTATTAGGTACACCATGCTAGTAACGGGTTGGACCCCCTTTTGCCTTCAGAACTGCCTCAATTCTTCGTGGCATAGATTCAACAAGGTGCTGGAAGCATTCCTCAGAGATTTTGGTCCATATTGACATGATGGCATCACACAGTTGCCGCAGATTTGTCGGCTGCACATCCCAAAGATGCTCCATACAAGGCAGGATGGATCCATGCTTTCATGTTGTTTACGCCAAATTCTGACCCTACCATCCGAATGTCGCAGCAGAAATCGAGACTCATCAGACCAAGCAACGTTTTTCCAATCTACTGTCCAATTTCGATGAGCTTGTACAAATTGTAGCCTCAGTTTCCTGTTCTTAGCTGAAAGGAGTGGTACCCGCTGTGGTCTTCTGCTGCTGTAGCCCATCTGCCTCAAAGTTCGACGCACTGTGCGTTCAGAGATGCTCTTAGGCCTACCTTGGTTGTAACGGGTGGCGATTTGAGTCACTGTTGCCTTTCTATCAGCTCGAACCAGTCTGCCCATTCTCCTCTGACCTCTGGCATCAACAAGGCATTTCCGCCCACAGAACTGCCGCTCACTGGATTTTTTTTCTTTTTCGGACCATTCTCTGTAAACCCTAGAGATGGTTGTGCGTGAAAATCCCAGTAGATCAGCAGTTTCTGAAATACTCAGACCAGCCCTTCTGGCACCAACAACCATGCCACGTTCAAAGGCACTCAAATCGCCTTTCTTCCCCATACTGATGCTCGGTTTGAACTGCAGGAGATTGTCTTGACCATGTCTACATGCCTAAATGCACTGAGTTGCCGCCATGTGATTGGCTGATTAGAAATTAAGTGTTAACAAGAAGTTGGACAGGTGTACCTAATAAAGTGGCCGGTGAGTGTATATTTTTGAGTAAAATGTATAATGTTCTTTTAGTCTATAAACTACTGACAACATGTCTCCGAATTTCCAGGCAATAAATTGTGTATTTATTTTCTGAAAATGAGAAATGGTCAAAATAACAAAAAATATGCATTGCTTGCACACCTCAAATAATGCAAAAAAAAACAAGTTCATAATCATTTAGAAACAATAATACTAATGTTTTAACTCAAGAAGAGTTCAGAAATCAATATTTTGTGGAATAACCATGATTTTTAATCACAGCTTTCATGTGTCTTGGCATGCTTTCCATCAGTCTTTCACACTGCTTTTGGGTGACCTTATTTCACTTCTGGTAAAAATGTAAGCAGTTCTTCTTTGTTTGATGGCTTGTGACTATCCATCTTCCTCTTGATTACATTCCAGAGGTTTTCAATGATGTTCAGGTTTGGAGATTGGGCTGCCCATGACAGGGATTTGATGTGGTGGTCCTTCATCCACACCTTTATTGACCTAGCTGTGTGGCATGGCGCATTGTCCTGCTGGAAAAAACAGTCCTCAGAGTTGGGGAAAATTGCCTGAGCAGAAGGAATCAACTGTTTTTCCAGGATAACCTTGTATATGGCTTAATACATACGTCCTTCGCAAAGATTAACCTGCCCAATTCCAGCCTTGTTGAAGCATCCCCAGATCATCACCGATCCTCCACCAAATTTCACAGTGGGTGCAAGACACTGTGGCTTGTACGCCTCTCCAGGTCTCCATCTAACCATTAGATGACCAGGTGTTGGGCAAAGCTGAAAATTAGACATCAGAGAAGATTACCTTACTCCAGTCCTCTATGGTCCAATCCTTATGGTCTTTGGCAACCTTCAACCTGGCTCTCCTTTGCTTCACATTGATAAAATACTTTTTTCTAGCGTTAAATGACTTGAGGCCTGCCTCCAGGAACCTGTTACAAACTATTCTTGCCGTGCACTTCACCCCAGCTGCCATTTGCCATTCCTTTTGCAGATCACTTGATGTCATCCTGCGGTTGCTGAGTGACATTCAAATAAGATGACGGTCATCCCAGTCAGGGGAGAGTCATTTTCGCCCTCTGCCAGTCTGTAGCTTTCTTGTCCCCAATGTCTGCTGCTTGACCTTGTTGTAATGGACTGCCGTTTGAGAAATTTTAAGGATAGAGGCAACATGAAGCTCACTGTGTCCATCTGCTAGTAAAGCCAGGATTGAGCCCTTCTTTTCCTCACTCAAGACTTTTCTTTTCAACTCCTTTGTCATGGTTCAAAGTCATTTTTTCACTCCTATTACTTTTGGGATATTACTAGCACTTGTAAGGCTCTGTGCACAAGCTCAGGATTTATTGCAGAAAATTCCTGAGAAAAACCTGAAATTTTCTGCAAGAAATCTGCAAAAAATCTGCATGCGTTTTTTCCGTGTTTTTACCGCGTTTTTGGTGCGTTTTTTTCCCAGACATTTCCCAATGCATTTTATAGTGGGAAATTCGCAAAAAAAACGTAAAATTAATGAACACGCTGCGTTTTTTTACCGTGATGCGTTTTTTTCGCGGAAAAAAAACGCATCATGTGCACAAAAAATGCGGAATTCATTCTAAATGATGGGATGCTTAATGTATGCTGTTTTTGTGGTTTTATAGTGTATTTATAGCGAAAAAACGTGAAAAAAAAGCGAAAAATCTGCAACGTGTGCACACAGCCTTATGCCATCCAGCTTGTCCTATTGCAAGAGGATTGTGCACACCACAGCAGTGTGTTTTATACTTTCCTTCATTCAATAAGATTTGGTTCAGGTGATCACCTAATCAGAAGCACATTAAGTAGAATGAGGTGTACTCTGGTTGGAATTCAACTGACACTGGAATGGAATGGCTGTCAGACATGTAGAGAAGCTGATTTTTATAAAACTGTGCAGTGGTCTCTTAATTTTTGTCAGAGCTGTATATAAAAGTAGTTTTTAAAAATTATATATTAAGCTTTTAACATAATAAGACAAATGTGCTGACCACCCTTAGAAATAGACCAACGCGTTTCAGGTAGGAGCCTAATCATGGAGCCACACACCAGTTAGGAGCCACACATCATGAATAAGGCTCCTACCTGAAATGCGTTGGTCTATTTTACATGGCTTTCTAAAGGTGGCCAGCACATCTGTCTTATGTTTGGAATAATACAAGCTTGTTTTTATATATGACATTTTTCACCTTGATATTTTGTCGCTGGAGATCACTTTCTTCTTTCTTGCATCTTTTGATCATGTCCGAGACTGGGATGGCCCCGTGCGAACTGCCTCCATCCTATAAGGTGCACCTGGACGTGGTGAGATGACTTTCCATATTCCCCTTCCTTCCTTGTGTCTATAATGTAATTAATGGTCCTTAGATTGTGGTTTTATGTTCACTACAAATCTAAATATTGATCACAAGCCACTGGGAGAGATTTATCAGCGAAATGTGACAGAATTCTATAGTTATGTGCAGCAAAATCTGTATTTCATTATTTGCTTCCCGTGTTTTACACCCTTTCTGCGCCTTGTCTGACAAGAGGCGTGGCTTATCTGAAAGGGGTGTGGCTTATATGAGAGGGGAGGGGTCTAACATTCTGTTCCAGAAATTTCACCAAAAGTGTAGCTCACAATTCTGGCACAAATAAGCCAATAACTAAATAGGTGATGTAAATCTGGACAAGATGGTCTAAAAATGTGGCAGATTTATCAAATGCAGCTGCAAGAGGAAAGTGACCGGCCCCACACTGATTCTTACCAACTCTTACAGTTGCAACACGCTCACTAAGCGGAGTCGCTGGAGGTGACAGGTGGACAACCCCTGAATGGAATAATGGGCCACATTGCCAACATGGTCTATTCACTAGGAATCACTTCAGTATAATATCAGTCAATATTACATTTAAAGGGAAAAAAAACTTTTCAGCAACTTCTAACACACGGAAGTAAGAGCAAGGTGCTTCTCTGCATTATACAATGTGTGCACTAAGGTATAAGGAAACATTGAATATGAGATAAGAGGTATCGTTTCTCCTTGCGGAGAGTCACATGCCAAACATGCCGAGATGAGGAGACTTTCATGCTGCAATGCTCCTCTGGGAAGTATGCAAATTGTCTCTTCAGAGAGGAAGAGGACTAGAACACTAGTGCCACCTATAGGAATCAGCAATCCTAGAAGTCAGTGTTGACCCTTTAACGAAACTCGTTACATGATTTAGGATAAAAGCCCAAACCAGAATCTCAATTTGCAGGCACTGTGTTTTGGGGTATTGCCCCTCGTCAGTGCAAAGTGTGAGAGGCGTCTGACCGGGTTCCAATGGTCTCCTCATATCAGCATGCTTGAGATGTCACTCTCTGCAAGGAGAAACGATACCCCTTGTATCCCGGTCAGATGCCTCTCACACAGCCAATCCAGATCTCACACATTGCACTGATTAGGGGCAGTACCCGGAACACAGTGTCTGCAAATTTAGATTCTATGTAATCCAAAGGCGGACTTAGAGCAATTTAGCCGCAGGAAGAGAACCATATAAAAGTGCATTATATATAAATCTTTATTTGTCATTAATATATAAAAACAACAAGGCCAAGCAATATCAGAAAAACTACGTATCCAGGAGAATGATCGGTTCACACTGCAACAAATGATATCATCATATTTCCATGACTCTATAAAAAGGTCCGATATGTGTACTCAAAGGAAATCCCCATCTATTATTGTTATCCTCTACTGCAGATATGTAAGGGTAATGCTAATACATACTAAGTTTCCCCTATCCACAGTAGGAAGATACAGCCCTCATAAGTCAGTACACATGACCATAATATCCAAAGTACAGTTAGTACCTTAAGGGATGAATCCCCAGGCAGACCCAGTGGTGCAGAACGGGAACCGTTCAATCCTCCCTCGTGCGCCCCGACGCGCGTTAAGCCCTAAGCTTCTTCCGGGGGCGTAACATTGTGAGGAACGTGTGGTTTCTTATGTGATGCACAGCCAATGGAAATGCTGTATGGGCGGAAGTAATCAGAATGCTTTCCTAGCTCAACGGCGCATGCAGCTTCCGCCCTGCTCCTGTAGTAATATATTATATATATATTCAATGCACCTTCCCCAAGTCCAATATTGCAATATAGGTCACTTTCTCACCTAAAGGATAAAAGGCACTGCTTCTTTATGCTTTCCGTGCAGTGTGCATGCGCGGTACGTCCTAGCTCCTAGCATTTCTGAAGGTGCTTGCATCTGGTTACGCTTGCGTTCCACTCAGCGTTCCAGGGAGCGCCTGCTCAGAAATGTATATTACTACAGGAGCAGGGCGGAAGCTGCATGCGCCGTTGAGCTAGGAAAGCATTCTGATTACTTCCGCCCCGTTATTGACGTACAGCATTTCCATTGGCTGTGCATCACATAAGAAACCACACGTTCCTCACAATGTCACACCCCCGGAAGAAGCTTGGGGTGAAACGCACGTCGGAGCGCACGAGGGAGGATTGATCGGTTCCCCTATGTTTTGGGTCATTGTCCATCTGTAGTATGAAACGACAACCAACCAGTTTGGCTGCATTTGGCTGGATCTGAGCACACAGTATGGCTCTGAATACCTCAGAATTCATTCGGCTGCTTCTGTCCTGTGTCACATCATCAATAAACACTAGTGACCCAGTGCCACTGGCAGCCATGCATGCCCAAGCCATCACACTGCCTCCGCCGTGTTTTACCGATGATGTGGTATGCTTTGGATCATGAGCTGTACCACGCCTTCGCCATACTTTTCTCTTTCCGTCATTCTGGTAGAGGTTGATCTTGGTTTCATCTCTCCAAAGAATGTTCTTCCAGAACTGTGCTGGCTTTTTTAGATGTTTTTCAGCAAAGTCCAGTCTAGCCTTTTTATTCTTGATGGTTATGAGTGGCTTGCACCGTGCAGTGAACCCTCTGTATTTACTTTCATGCAGTCTTCTCTTTATGGTAGATTTGGATATTGATACGCCGACCTCCTGGAGAGTGTTGGTCACTTGGTTGGCTGTTGTGAAGAGGTTTCTCTTCACCATGGAGATTATTCTGCGATCATCCACCGCTGTTGTCTTCCGTGGGCACCCAGGTCTTTTTGCATTGATGAGTTCACCAGTGCTTTCTTTCTTTCTCAGGATGTACCAAACTGTAGATTTTGCCACTCCTAATATTGTAGCAATTTTTCAGATGGTTTTTTTTCTGTTTTCACAGCTTAAGGATGGCTTGTTTCACCTGCATGGAGAGCTCCTTTGACCGCATGTTTACTTCACAGCAAAACCTTCCAAATGCAAGCACCACACCTCAAATCAACTCCAGGCCTTTTATCTGCTTAATTCAGAATGACATAATGAAGGGATTGCCCACAACTGTCCATGAAATAGCCTTGGAGTCAATTGTCCAATTACTTTTGGTCCCTTTAAAAACAGGGTCGCACATGTTAAGGAGCTGAAACTCCTAAACCCTTCATCCAATTTTAATGTGGATACCCTCAAATGAAAGCTGAAAGTCTGAACTTCAACTGCATCTGAATTGTTTTGTTTAAAATTCATTGTGGTAATGTCTATAACCAAAATTAGAAAAAGGTTGTCTCTGTCCAAATATATATGGACCTAACTGTATATATATAGAGAGAGATATTTATCAGTGGCGTAACTACAAAGTTATGCGCCCCGGTGCGAACTTTCAAATGGGGCCCCCACCCATGCCAAAATATATATTTGAATTAGAAATGGCGACACGCACGAACTAACATGATCTGCGTTAGAATACATGCGCCATTACAGAATTAGTTGTAGGCTGTATTCACAAGAGTGAAGTGCACGGTCTGTATACAGACCACAACCTCCAGCCTCGCGGAGGGTATCCTGATCCAAACTCACACCCTCGTCCTGGACTTCCTCTTCACGTTCAGTTTGTCCGAAGATGAAGACAGTGACACCAGCGCTGATTGGTGCCGGGAATCACAACAGCACATCATAGCCCCGAGGGGATCATCACAGCCATTGTGGGAACGGCACCGGCACAAGAGGCGAGCATAGGCTTTATTAATTTATTGGGGCCGAATATTCAGTTTAAGACGAGGTTGTCCTAGTGGGAGACAATCCCTTTAACCCCTTAAGCCCCGAGGGTGGTTTGCACGTTAACGACCGGGCCAATTTTTACAATTCTGACCACTGTCCCTTTATGAGGTTATAACTCTGGAACGCTTGGAGGGATCTTGGCGATTCTGACATTGTTTTCTTATGATATATTGTACTTCATGATAGTGGTAAAATTTCTTCGATATAACTTGCGTTTATTTGTGAAAAAAAAACAGAAAATTGGCGATAATTTAGAAAATTTCAAAATTTTCCAACTTTGAATTTTTATGCCCTTAAATCACAGAGATATGTCACACAAAATACTTAATAAGTAACATTTCCCACATATCTACTTTACATCAGCACAATTTTGGAACCAAAATATTATTTTGTTAGTGAGTTATAAGGGTCAAAAGTTGACCAGCAATTTCTCATTTTTACAACACAATTTTATTTTTTTTTTTTGGGGACCACATCTCATTTGAAGTCATTTTGAGGGGTCTATATGATAGAAAATAACCAAGTGTGACACCATTCTAAAAACTGCACCCCTCAAGGTGCTCAAAACCACATTCAAAAAGTTTATTAACCCTTCAGGTGTTTCCCAGGAATTTTTGGAATGTTTAAATAAAAATGAACATTTCACTTTTTTTTTTTTTCACACAAAATTTATTTCAGCTCCAATTTGTTTTATTTTACCAAGGGTAACCGGAGAAAATGGACCCGAAAAGTTGTTGAACAATTTTTCCTAAGTACGCTGATACACCATATGTGGGGGTAAACCACTGTTTGGGTGCATGGCAGAGCTCGGAAGGGAAGGAGCGCCATTTGACTTTTCAATGCAAAATTGACTGGAATTGAGATGGGACGCCATGTTGCGTTTGGAGAGCCCTTGATGTGCCTAAACATTGAAACCACCCACAAGTGACACCATTTTGGAAAGGAGACCCCCTAAAGAACTTATCTAGATGTGTGGTGAGCACTTTGACCTACCAAGTGCTTCACAGAAGTTTATAATACAGAGCTGTAAAAATAAAAAATCATATTTTTTCACAAAAATGATCTTTTTGTCCCCAATTTTTTATTTTCCCAAGGGTAAGAGAAGATATTGGACCCCAAAAGTTGTTGTGCAATTTGTCCTGAGTACGCTGATACCCCATATGTGGGTGTAAATCACTGTTTGGGCGCATGGCAGAGCTCGGAAGAGAAGGAGCGCCGTTTGACTTTTCAATGCAAAATTGACTGGAATTGAGATGGGACACCATGTCGCATTTGGAGAGCCCCTGATGTGCCTAAACATTAAAACCCCCCACAAGTGACACCATTTTGGAAAGTAGACCCCATAAGGAACTTATCTAGATGTGTTTTGAGAGCTTTGAACCCCCAAGTGTTTCACCACAGTTTATAACGCAGAGCCGTGAAAATAAAAAAAAAAATTTTTTCAACAAAAATTATTTTTTAGCCCCCAGTTTTGTATTTTCCCAAGGGTAGCAGGAGAAATTGGACCCCAAAAGTTGTTGTCCAATTTGTCCTGAGTACGCTGATACCCCATATGTGGGGGGAACCACCGTTTGGGGGCACATGGCAGAGCTCGGAAGGGAAGGAGCGCCATTTAGAATGCAGACTTAGATGGATTGGTCTGCAGGCGTCACATTGCATTTGCAGAGCCCCTGATGTACCCAAACAGTAGAAACCCCCAGAAGTGACCCCATATTGGAAACTAGACCTCCCAAGGAACTTTATCTAGATGTGTTGTGAGAACTTTGAACCCCCAAGTGTTTCACTACAGTTTACAACGCAGAGCCATGAAAATTAAAAAAAAAAATTTTTCCCACAAAAATGATTTTTAGCCCCCCCAAATTTTTATTTTCCCAAGGGTAACAAGAGAACTTGGACCCCAAAAGTTGTTGTCCAATTTGTCCCGAGTACGCTGATACCCCATATGTTGGGGTAAACCCCTGTTTGGGCGCACGGGGGAGCTTGGAAGGGAAGGAGCACTGTTTTACTTTTTTAATACAGTATTGGCTGGAATTGAGATCGGACGCCATGTCGCGTTTGGAGAGCCCCTGATGTGCCTAAACAGTGGAAACTCCCCAATTCTAACTGAAACCCTAATCCAAACACACCCCTAACCCTAATCCCAACAGTAACCCTAACCACACCCCTAACTCTAATCCCAACCCTAATCCCAACCGTAAATGTAATCCAAACCCTAACCCTAACTTTAGTCCCAATCCTAACCCTAGCTCTAACCCTAGCCCTAACGGGAAAATGGAAATAAAAACTTTTTAATTTTATTATTTTTCCCTAACTGAGGAGGTGAAGAAGGTGATGTTTGATTTACTTTTATAGCTTTTTTTTATAGCGGATTTTTATGATTGGCAGCTGTCACACACTAAACGACGCTTTTTATAGCAAAAAAGTTTTTGCATCTCCACATTTTGAGACCTATAATTTTTCCATATTTTGGTCCACAGAGTCATGTGAGGTCTTGTTTTTTGCGGGACGAGTTGATGTTTTTATTGGTAACATTTTCGGGCACGTGACATTTTTTTATTAATTTTTATTCTGATTTTTGTGAGGCAGAATGACCAAAAACCAGCTATTCATGAATTTCTTTGGGGGGGCATTTATACCGTTCCACGTTTGGTAAAATGGATAAAGCAGTTTTAGTCTTCGGGTCAGTACGATTACAGCGATACCTCATTTATATCATTTTTTTATGTCTTGGCGCTTTTATACGATAAGAACTATTTTATAGAAAAAAATACTATTTTGGCATAGCTTTATTCTGAGAACTATAACTTTTTTTTTATTTTTTTGCTGATGATGCTGTATGGCAGTTCATTTTTTGCGGGACAAAATGACGTTTTCAGCGGTACCATGGTTATTTATATCCGTCTTTTTGATCGCGTGTTATTCCACTTTTTGTTCGGCGGTATGATAATAAAGCGTTTTTTTGCCTTTTTTTTTTTTTTTTTTTTTACACATCACAGATCGCTGATTTGACAGTTTGCACAGCACTCTGTCAGATCGCGCGATCTGACTTACAGCGCTCCTGGCTTACCAGCACCTGCACTGAGCAGGCGCTTGGTAAGCCACCTCCCTGCAGGGCCCAGATGCAGCCCTGCGGCTATCTTGGATTCGGGCACCTGCAGGGAGAAGAGGTAAGAGACGCTCGGAGCAACGCGATCACATCACGTTGCTCCGAGGGTCTCAGGGAAGCACGCAGGGAGCCCCCTCCCTGCGCGATGCTTCCCTATACCGCCGGAACACTGCGATCATGTTTGATCGCAGTGTGGTGGGGGTTAATGTGCCGGGGGAGGTCCGTGACCGCTCCTGGCACATAGCTGACACCCGGCCGCGATCGGCCGCGCTCCCCCCGAGAGCGCGGCCGATCGCATATGATGTACTATCCCGTCACTGGGAATTAAGTCCCAGGTCACCTTGACGGGATAGTACGTCATATGGGATTAAGGGGTTAAACAGTGGACTCTTTTTTAGCCCATGTGGCAACATTTCAATTTCATATCAGAGAATTGTTCAGTTATTGATCCGAAAAGTTGCCACAGGGGCCGAGAAAGAGTCCGACCCATTTATCACAATCAGTCAGAGTGGGGGGTGTATGCGCGTGTGTGTGTGTGTGTGTGTGTGTGTGTATATATGTATATATATATATATATATATATATATATATATATATATATACATACACACACACACACACATATATGCATCTATACAGGCACACACATACATTATATAGGTGAAACTGCGGCTGCGGTGTGTACGTTATATAGGTTATACCACTGTGTAATATACTGCGACTGCTGTGTACACCCCATATAGGCCAGCCGCAGTGTGTGTGTATATGTCTGTATGTGTGTATATAACACACACACACTGCGGCTGGCCTATATGGGGTGTACACAGCGGGCACAGTATATTACACACAGTGGTATAACCTATATAACGTACATACTGCAGTCACAGTTTCACCTATACAATGTATATAGACTGCTGTACATACATTATATAGGTGATACTGTGATTGCAGTGTATAGTCACAGTATATATATATACAGCAGTATCACCTATATACACATTAGTCACAGTGTCACCTATATAATGAATATAGACTGCTGAACATACATTATATAGGTGATACGGTGATTATATACAGCAGTGTCACCTATATATTGTACATACAGCAGTCTGTATACACAGTATACAGGTCAAACTGCAAATGCTGCATATATGTAAAAAGCTTTCATCTGGGTACTCACCTGAGATGGAGGAGGATGAGGAGGATCCACTGTCCAGCCAGCGTCGGAGGCGCTGAAGACTTGGAGCGGATGCCGGCCGGGGATTGGCGAGGAGAGCGCTGTTCAGAGTGAGGCTTAGGGGTTTGTGTGGCCTTTTCACACTTCTGCACAGGCCCTGGTGTGCACACACTCTCCTGTTTGCCCGCACTGACCAGGGCTGCAGATGCACGCCCAAGCGCGAACGAGGGCCGCACTCACAAAGGGCACAGAAATCACAGGGGGCACATAGCTGGGGGGCACAGGGATCACAGGGGGAACAAAGATCACAGGAGGCACATAGCTGGGAGGCACAGAGATCATATAGCTGGGAGGTACAGAGATCACAAGGGGCTTATAATTGGGGGGGCAAGGAGATCACATGGGGCACAGAGATCATATTGGGGCACACAACCGGAGGCACAGAGTTAATATTGGGGCAAACAGCGGGAGGGGCACAGAGAACATATTGGGGCACTCAGCAGGGGGCACAAAGAGGTGTTTGGGGGATTTAAACTTGAAGCCACTCTGATCTATCTGGACGACAACATTGTCTTTGCTCCCTCGTTTGAAGAACATCTCCGGAGACTGGAACAGGTTTTGAGTCGTCTACAACAGCATGGTCTAAAAGTGAAACCTCAGAGCTGTCATCTGTGTCGCACTGAAATTAAGTATCTGGGACACATTGTCTCTGCAGAAGGAGTGAGACCATCTCGAGAAAAGATTGCTGTGGTACAAGATTGGCCTATCCCGAAAACCGTGAAAAATGTGTGGGCTTTCCTGGGACTCACGGGGTGTTTCAGACGTTTTGTATAGAACTTTACCCACATTGTGAACCCGCTGCTAGAGCTGATGAAGAGGGAACCGTCTAGTGCTAGAAATAGAACTGTACAATGGGGCGAGTGACAAGAGGAAGAGTTTCAAGCCCTGAAATTGGCCTTGACGGAGGCACCAGTGCTGGCCTATGCCAACTTTACGCAGCCGTTCATTCTACATACGGATGGAAGTTTGCATGGATTCGGAGCAGTGCTGTCCCAGATTCAGAAAGGAGAGGAGCGAGTAATTGCTTATGCAAGTCGATCTCTTCATGACTCTGAGAAGAACCCGGATAACTACAGTTCTTTCAAGCTGGAGTTGTTGGCGTTGGTGTGGGCCAAGACGGAGAAGTTTGCTCAATGTCCGGTTCTGAAGTTCACGTGCTCATGGATAACAATCAATTGGCTCATCTGGAAAGAGTACAACTTGGGGCGCTGGAACAACGCTGGGAAGCACGGATGGGGAAGTTTCGTTATAAAATCACCTACAACAGAAGAGCAGAGAATACCCATGATAATGCTTGATCCCGAGTGAACTATGGGGAGCCAGGGTATAACCATGATGAGGAAATGGAGGCAGAAAAGGTTCCTACATTCAATGACTCATATACCTGTTGTGGATTCTGTTTGTGGGCTCCCTCTGGTGGTTACTGCTGGTACTGGGTGACTTTGGTGGGTTGCGGCCTTTGGTTTCCACCTGTCCATCAGAGGCTGGGTGTTTCCTATTTTACCTGGCCTTTCTGTCATTCCCTTGCCGGCTATCAATGTATTCAGATGTGCTCGGTTTGGTTCCTGCCTACCTGCTCCCAGATCTTTCAGGATAAGCTAAGTGCTGATTTTCAGTTGTTTGGTTTTTTGTCCAGCTTGCTTATTATGTCTCTATGCTAGCTGGTAGCTCTAGTGGACTGAGGTTCTCCCCATGTGCCATGAGTTGGCACATGGGTTCTTGTAATCTCAGGATGGTTTTTTTGATTAGGGTTTTTTGCTGACCGCTCAGTCCCCTTTTGTATCGTTCTGCTTTCTAGTTTACAGCGGGCCTCAATTTGCTAAAACTATATATATCATCTCTATGTGTGTGCCTTCCTCTCATTTCACCGTCAATACATGTGAGGGGGCAACTTAATCTTTTGGGGTTCATTCCTCTGGAGGCAAGTGAGGTCTTTATTTTCTCTGCAGTACTAGTTAGCTCTTAGGCTGGTGTGTGGCGTCTAGAACCAACGTAGGCACGCTCCCTGGCTATCTCTAGTTGCGTTTGTCAGGCGTAGGGCAGCGGTCAGCCCAGGTTCCATCACCCTAGAGCTCGTCCGTTATTTATTTGCACTTTGCTTGTCCTGTGCTATCCCTAGCCATTGGGGATTCATGACAGTATAGCCGGCCCACAAAGTGTTAATTGTTTGGGCTGAAGCAGGAGAAAAAGAAGTGTTTAAGGGAAATTTTTTTTTTTTTTTTCCCTTCAGAGTTTTGCTGCCTAGCCCTTAATTGCTGTCTAGCTGCTTCTTACCTCCTCTTAACCCTTGAATGGCTCTGATCTTAGCTGTTTAACATGGATGTCCAGAGTTTGGCTTCCAGCCTGAGTAATCTCGTGGCAAAAGTTCAAAACATACAGGATTTTGTTGTTCACACTCCCATGTCTGAACTTAGAATTCCTATTCCAGAGTTCTTCTCTGGAGATAGATCTACCTTCCTGAATTTCAGGAACAATTGTAAATTGTTTCTTTCTTTAAAATCTCGCTCCTCTGGAGACCCTGCTCAACAGGTCAGGATTGTAATATCTTTCCTGCGGGGCGACCCTCAGAATTGGGCATTTGCATTGGCACCAGGGGATCCTGCATTGCTCAGTGTGGATGCGTTTTTTCTGGCATTGGGATTGCTCTATGAGGAACCCAACCTGGAGATTCAGGCTGAAAAGGCTTTATTAGCCCTCTCTCAGGGGCATGATGAAGCGGAAATATATTGTCAAAAATTTCGGAAATGGTCGGTGCTTACTCAGTGGAATGAGTGCGCCCTGGCTGCAAGCTTCAGAGATGGTCTTTCTGAGGCCATTAAGGATATTATGGTGGGGTTCCCTACGCCTACAGGTCTGAATGAGTCTATGGCTATGGCCATTCAGATTGATCGGCGTTTGCGGGAGCGCAAACCCGTGCACCAGTTGGCGGTGTCTTCTGAACAGGCACCTGAGACTATGCAATGTGATAGAATTCAGTCCAGAAGTGAACGGCAAAATTATAGGCGGAAAAATGGATTGTGTTTTTATTGTGGTGATTCAGCTCATGTTATATCAGCATGCTCTAAACGCACAAAAAAGCTTGATAAATCTTTTGCCATTGGTACTCTGCAGCCTAAGTTCATTTTGTCTGTGACTCTGATTTTTTCACTGTCTTCCATTTCCGTTGATGCCTATGTGGATTCGGGCGCTGCCCTGAGTCTTATGGATTGGTCATTTGCTAAACGCTGCGGTTTTAGTCTGGAGCCTCTGGAAGTCCCTATTCCTCTGAAGGGAATTGACTCTACACCATTGGCTATGAATAAACCGCAGTATTGGACACAAGTGACCATGCGCATGACTCCCGTTCATCAGGAGGTGATTCGCTTCCTTGTACTGTATAATTTACATGATGTACTAGTGCTGGGTCTGCCATGGTTACAAACTCATAATCCTGTCCTGGACTGGAAAACAATGTCTGTGTTAAGTTGGGGATGTCAGGGGGTTCATGATGATGCACCTCCGATTTCTATCGCTTCATCTACTCCTTCTGAGATCCCTGAGTTTTTGTCTGACTATAGGGATGTTTTTGAGGAGCCTAAGCTCAATTCGCTCCCTCCTCATAGAGATTGTGACTGTGCTATAGAATTGATTCCTGGCAGTAAGTTCCCTAAGGGTCGTTTATTTAATCTGTCACTGCCAGAGCATACTGCTATGCGGAATTATATTAAGGAGTCCTTGGAAAAGGGACATATTCCTCCATCTTCGTCCCCTCTGGGAGCAGGTTTTTTTTTCGTGGCAAAAAAAGATGGTTCCCTGAGGCCTTGTATAGATTATCGCCTTCTGAATAAGATTACAGTCAAATATCAGTATCCATTGCCATTATTGACTGACTTGTTTGCTCGCATTAAGGGGGCTAGGTGGTTCACTAAGATAGATCTTCGCGGTGCGTATAATCTGGTGCGGATAAAACAAGGTGATGAGTGGAAAACCGCATTTAATACGCCTGAGGGCCATTTTGAGTATTTGGTAATGCCTTTTGGACTCTCCAATGCTCCGTCAGTCTTCCAGTCCTTTATGCACAATATTTTCCGTGAATATCTGGATAAGTTTATGATTGTGTATTTGGATGATATTTTGGTGTTTTCTGATGACTGGGAGTCTCATGTTCTACAGGTCAGGAAGGTGTTTCAGGTTCTGCGGGCCAATTCTCTGTTTGTGAAGGGCTCAAAGTGTCTCTTCGGAGTCCAGAAGATTTCTTTTTTGGGGTACATTTTTTCTCCTTCTACTATTGAGATGGATCCCGTTAAGGTTCAGGCAATTTGTGACTGGACACAACCTACATCTGTTAAGAGCCTACAGAAGTTCTTGGGGTTTGCTAATTTTTATCGTCGGTTCATTTTTCCAGTATTGTTAAACCTTTGACTGATTTAACTAAAAAGGGTGCTGATGTTGCTAATTGGTCTCCTGCGGCTGTGGGGGCCTTTCAGGAACTTAAGCGCCGGTTTTCTTCTGCTCCTGTGTTGTGTCAACCAGATGTTTCACTTCCTTTTCAGGTTGAGGTTGATGCTTCCGAGATTGGAGCGGGGGCGGTTTTGTCACAGAGAAGTTCTGATGGCTCGGTGATGAAGCCATGTGCATTCTTCTCTAGAAAATTCTCGCCCGCCGAGCGCAATTATGATGTGGGTAATCGGGAGCTTTTGGCCATGAAGTGGGCATTTGAGGAGTGGCGTCATTGGCTTGAGGGTGCTAAACATCGTGTGGTGGTCTTGACTGATCACAAGAATCTCATTTACCTTGAGTCTGCCAGGCGTTTGAATCCTAGACAGGCTCGTTGGTCGTTGTTTTTTTCTCGTTTCAATTTCGTGGTTTCATACCTGCCAGGTTCAAAGAATGTGAAGGCAGATGCTCTTTCCAGGAGTTTTGTGCCTGACTCTCCTGGAGACTCTGGGCCTACTGGTATCCTTAGGGATGGGGTAATATTGTCCGCCGTATCCCCAGACTTGCGACGTGCATTGCAGGAGTTTCAGGTGGATAAACCGGATCGTTGTCCACCAGAAAGACTGTTTGTTCCGGATGATTGGACCAGTAGAGTCATCTCCGAGGTCCATTCTTCTGTGTTGGCTGGTCATCCTGGAATATTTGGTACTAGAGACTTGGTGGCCAGGTCTTTTTGGTGGCCTTCCTTGTCTAGGGATGTGCGTACCTTTGTGCAGTCTTGTGAAGTGTGTGCTCGAGCTAAGCCTTGCTGTTCTCGGGCCAGTGGGTTGTTGTTATCCTTGCCCATCCCGAAGAGGCCTTGGACGCACATTTCCATGGATTTTATTTCTGATCTCCCGGTTTCACAGAAAATGTCCGTTATCTGGGTTGTGTGTGACCGCTTTTCTAAGATGGTTCATTTGGTGCCCTTGCCTAAGTTGCCTTCCTCCTCTGAGTTGGTCCCTTTATTTTTTCAGAACGTGGTTCGTTTGCATGGGATTCCGGAGAATATCGTTTCTGACAGGGGATCCCAGTTTGTGTCTAGATTTTGGCGGATGTTTTGTGCCAAGATGGGCATTGATTTGTCTTTCTCGTCTGCATTCCATCCTCAGACGAATGGCCAGACGGAGCGAACTAATCAGACCTTGGAAACTTATTTGAGGTGTTTTGTTTCTGCTGACCAGGATGACTGGGTTGCTTTTTTGCCACTGGCCGAATTTGCTCTTAATAATCGGGCTAGTTCTGCCACGTTGGTCTCTCCTTTTTTTTGTAATTCGGGGTTTCATCCTTGTTTTTCCTCTGGTCAGGTGGAGTCTTCGGATTGTCCTGGAGTGGACATGGTGGTGGACAGGCTACATCAGATTTGGAATCAGGTGGTGGACAATTTGAAGTTATCTCAGGAGAAGACTCAGCAGTTTGCTAATCGCCGTCGCCGCGTGGGTCCCCGACTTCTTGTTGGGGACTTGGTGTGGTTGTCTTCTCGTTTTGTCCCTATGAAGGTCTCTTCTCCTAAGTTCAAGCCTCGGTTCATTGGTCCTTATAGGATCTCGGAGATTCTTAACCCTGTATCTTTTCGTTTGGATCTCCCAGCATCGTTTGCTATTCATAATGTGTTCCATCGGTCGTTGTTGCGGAGGTATGAGGTGCCCGTTGTTCCTTCGGTTGAGCCTCCTGCTCCGGTGCTGGTGGAGGGAGAATTGGAGTATGTTGTTGAGAAGATCTTGGATTCTCGTGTTTCCAGACGCAAACTCCAGTATTTGGTTAAGTGGAAAGGTTATGGTCAGGAGGATAATTCCTGGGTGGTCGCCTCCGATGTTCATGCGACTGATTTGGTCCGCGCCTTCCATAGAGCTCACCCTGATCGCCCTGGGGGTTCTCGTGAGGGTTCGGTGACCCCTCCTCAAGGGGGGGTACTGTTGTGGATTCTGTTTGTGGGCTCCCTCTGGTGGTTACTGCTGGTACTGGGTGACTTTGGTGGGTTGCGGCCTTTGGTTTCCACCTGTCCATCAGAGGCTGGGTGTTTCCTATTTTACCTGGCCTTTCTGTCATTCCCTTGCCGGCTATCAATGTATTCAGATGTGCTCTGTTTGGTTCCTGCCTACCTGCTCCCAGATCTTTCAGGATAAGCTAAGTGCTGATTTTCAGTTGTTTGGTTTTTTGTCCAGCTTGCTTATTATGTCTCTATGCTAGCTGGTAGCTCTAGTGGACTGAGCTTCTCCCCATGTGCCATGAGTTGGCACATGGGTTCTTGTAATCTCAGGATGGTTTTTTTGATTAGGGTTTTTTGCTGACCGCTCAGTCCCCTTTTGTATCGTTCTGCTTTCTAGTTTACAGCGGGCCTCAATTTGCTAAAACTATATATATCATCTCTATGTGTGTGCCTTCCTCTCATTTCACCGTCAATACATGTGAGGGGGCAACTTTATCTTTTGGGGTTCATTCCTCTGGAGGCAAGTGAGGTCTTTATTTTCTCTGCAGTACTAGTTAGCTCTTAGGCTGGTGCGTGGCGTCTAGAACCAACGTAGGCACGCTCCCTGGCTATCTCTAGTTGCGTTTGTCAGGCGTAGGGCAGCGGTCAGCCCAGGTTCCATCACCCTAGAGCTCGTCCGTTATTTATTTGCACTTTGCTTGTCCTGTGCTATCCCTAGCCATTGGGGATTCATGACATATACCATGATTAAGACCTTAACAGGTTGAAACGCGTTTTTCATATCATGTACCCCATCATTTGCTGTACCACTATGAAATAAGGATTTTAATGGATTTGTCTAAATAAATTGAACTTTTATCCAAGTTTCCTGCTGGAGATGTGCTTCTTTTTTTTTCTCTGTTGTGGACAACGCCTCTGATCCAGGCACCTCCTTGCGTGAATTACATTCTGAGTCAATCAAGACTTTTGTTACTGAGCAAACTTGCACACAAGGACTTCTGCTTCAAACTGGTGAGCTGAATTATTTCCCCTTCCCTTTTTTCCTTTGCATACATACACTGTGTTCCAAATTATTATGCAAATTGAATTTAAGTGTCATAAAGATTTAATTGTTTTTCAAATAAACTCGTGGATGGTATTGTGTCTCAGGGCTCAATGGATCACCGAAATCAATCTTAAACACATGTGATAATTAGTTTTCCAGGTGATTCTAATTAAAGGAAAACTACTTAAAAATGATGTTCCACATTATTAAGCAGGCCACAGGTTTCAAGCAATATGGGAAATAAAAAGGATCTCTCTGCTGCTGAAAAGCGTTAAATAGTGCAATACCTTGGACAAGGTATGAAAACATTAGATATTTCACTAAAACTTAAGACTGATCATCATACTATGAAGAGATTTGTGACTGAAGCAGAGCACAGACAGAGTTCATGCAGATAAAGGCATAATGAGGAAGGTTTCTGCCAGACAAATTCATTGGATTAAGAGAGCAGCTGCCAAAATACCATTACAAAGCAGCAAACAGTTATTTGAAGCTGCTGGTGCCTCTGGAGTCCCTCGAACCTCAAGGTGTAGGATGCTTGAAAGGCTTGCTGTGGTGCATAAACCTACTATTTGGCCACGTCTAAACAGTGTTCACAAGCAGAAACGGTTGCAGTGAGCCCAGACATACATGGAGACTAATTTTCAAACAGTCTTATTTACTGATGAGTGTCGAAGTGGATGGCCACCATGTCCCAACAAGGCTGCAACGTCATCAAGGAGGCGAAGGAGTCAGGCTTTGGGCCGGAATCATGAGGAAACAGCTGGTAGGGCCCTTTAAGGTTCCTAAAGGTGTGAAAATGACCTCTGTAAAGTATATAGAGTTTCTGGCTGACAACTTTCTTCCATGGTGTAAAAAGCAGAAACATGCCTTCTGGAGCAAAATCATCTTCATGCATGACAATGCACCATGTCATGCTGCAAAGAATACCTCCGAGTCATTGGCTGTTATAGGCATTAAAGGAGATAAACTCATGGTGTGGCCACCATCTTCCCCTGATCTCAACCCTATAGAGAACCTTTGGAGTATCATCAAGCAAAAGATCTATGAGGGTGGGAGGCAGTTCACATCAAAACAGCAGCTCTGGGAGGCTATTCTGACTTCATGCAAGGAAATACAGGCAGAAACTCTCTAAAAACTCACATGTTCAATGGATGCAAGAATTGTGAAGGTGATATCAAAGAAGGGTTCCTATGTTAACATGTAACTTGGCCTTTTAGGATGTTTTGGAGTTAAATAGCGTTTTTGCTCAGTGAATGTGACCTCCTAATGCTGCAAATTCCACAAATGAGCATTTTCAGTTCTTTAAAACATATCAAATGTTTAGAAATTCTACTGTACCTAATAATTTGGAACAGTGC
Organism: Ranitomeya variabilis; assembly: GCF_051348905.1. Taxonomy (NCBI): domain Eukaryota; kingdom Metazoa; phylum Chordata; class Amphibia; order Anura; family Dendrobatidae; genus Ranitomeya; species Ranitomeya variabilis. Next base: position 113,168,528 of record NC_135235.1, on the reverse strand, counting down.
ATTTTGAGTTTTTGTTCATTTTGGAGATTATACTGTTATCATTGGGAGGTTTCTTCAATAACATTTGATGCATACTCTAATGGGTGATGACTTTTATTAGACCGATTGTCATTTGTCATTTGCAACGACCATTTAAGAAAATCCTAGAAACATATAATTTGCATAATAATTTTGAACATAGTGTATACTGTACATACACACACAGAATATATACTGTACATACATACACAGATGTACACACATACATGGATACACACACAGATACACACATATACTGTACATAAATACACAGCTACACACACAAAAGTACACATACCTAGATACACATATATACATATACTGTACATACATACACACGCATACATTTACAGATACATATGCTGTACATACATACACAGATGCACACAAATATACTGCACATGCATACACACACACATACAGTTGTGCTCAAAAGTTTACATACCCCAGCAAAACACCCATTTTGATATAGGAAAGATACACTGCTCAAAAAAATAAAGGGAACGCTAAAATCCCACATCCTAGATATCACTGAATGAAATATTCCAGTTGTAAATCTTTATTCATTATATAGTGGAATGTGCTGAGAACAGTAACACCTAAAAATGATCAATGTAAATCACAACTAATATCTCATGGAGGACTGGAATTGGAATGATGCTCAAAATCAAAGTGGAAAATCAAATTGCAGGCTGATCCAACATCAGTGGAAATGCCTCAAGACTAGGAAATGATGCTCAGTAGTGTGAGTGGCCTCCACGTGCCTGTATGACTTCCCTACAATGCCTGGGCATACTCCTGATGGTCTCCTGAAGGATCTCCTCCCAGACCTGGACTAACGCATCCGCTAACTCCTGGACAATCTGTGGTGCAACGTGATGTTGGTGAATGGAGCGAGACATGATGTCCCAGATGTGTTCAATCGGATTCAGGTCTGGTAAATGGGCAGGCCAGTCCATAGCTTCAATTCCTTCATCTTGCAGGAACTGCTGACACACTCCAGCCACATGAGGTCTGGCATTGTCCTGCATATAGGAGGAACCCAGGGCCAACTGCACCAGCATGTGGTCTCACAAGGGGTCTGAAGATCTCATCTCGGTACCTAATGGCAGTCAGGCTACCTCTGGCGAGCACATGGAGGGCTGTGCAGCCCTCCAAATAAATGCCACCCCACACCATTACTGAACCACTGCCAAACCAGTCATGCTGAAGAATGTTGCAGGCAGCAGATCGCTCTCCACGGCATCTCCAGACTCTGTCACGTCTGTCACATGTGCTCAGTGTGAAACTTTCATCTGTGAAGAGCACAGGGCAGCAGTGGTGACATGTTGCAGGGCTCTGGAAGTGCTCCTCCTGTTCTTCCTTGCACAAAGGCTGAGGTAGTGGTCCTGCTGCTGGGTTGATGCCCTCCTATGGCCCCCTCTATGTCTCCTAGTGATCTGGCCTGTCTCCTGGAGCTTCCAGCCTCTAGACACTATGCTGACAGACACAGCAAACCTTCTTTGCCACAGCTCGCATTGATGTGCCATCCTGGATGAGCTGCACTACCTGAGCCACTTGTGTAGGTTGTAGAGTCTGTCTCATGCTACCATGAGTGTGAAAGCACAACCAACATTCAAAAGTGGCCAAAACATCAGCCAGAAAGCATTGGTACTAAGATGTGGTCTGTGGTCCCCAAAGCCAAAACTTTTTCTCCACTCATGGTGAGTGGTTGGGTGAAGCCATTCATTGTCAAACTACTGTGTTTTCTCTTTTTAAATCATAATGACAACCCAAAACATCCAAATGACCCTGATCAAAAGTTCACAGACCCTGGTGTATTTGGCCTAATAACATGCACAGAAGTTGACACAAATGGGTTTGAATGGCTACTAAAGGTAACATCCTCACCTGTGACCTGTGACAAACGCCAGAAAAATTGTTCGGGATGCAAAGAAAAACCCACAAATAACATCAACTGAAATGCTGGACTCTCTTAAAACTAGCAGTGTGGCTGTTTCAAGATGCACAATAAGGAGGCACTTGAAGAACAATTGGCTGCATGGTTGAGTCGCCAGAAGAAAGCCATTAATGCGCAACTGCTACAAAGTATCTCACCTACAGTATGCAAAACAGCACAGAGACAAGCCTCAAAACTTCTGGAACAAGGTAATTTGGAGTGATGAGACCAAAGTTAACTTTTTGGCCACAAAGACAAACATTACTTTTGGAGAGAGGTCAATAAGGCCTATGATGAAAGCAACACCATTCCTACTGTAAAGCACTGAGATGGATTGCTAATGTTTTGGGGATATGTGAGCTACAAAAGGCACAGGAAACATAGTCAAAGTTAAAGGGGAGGTGAGTTCAGCACGTTATCAACAAACACTGGAGGCACATATGCAATCATCAGCCCGGAAGCTGCGCATGGGATGTACTTGAACGTTCCAACATGACAACGATCCAAAACACAAGGCCAAGTCGACCTGTCATTGGCTACAGCAGAGCAAAGTGAAGGTTCTGGAGTGTCCTTCTCAGTCTCCTGACCTCAATGTCATTGAGCCACTCTGGGGAGATCTCAAGCGCGCAGTTCATGCTAGACAGCCCAGGAATTTACAGGAACTGCAGTCTTTTTGCCTAGAAGAGTGGACAGCTTTACCATCTGTGAAAATAAAGAACCCCATCCACAACAACCACAAAAGACTTTAAGCGGTCATTGATGTTAGAGGGCACAATACACGTTATTAAGAAATGGGGTATGTGAGCTTTTGATCAGGGTCATTTGGCTTTCTTCTGGTGACTTGACCATGCAGCCCATTTTTCAAGTGCCTATGTAAGAGTCATGTCGGTCTGGTAGTCGGGGGCAGGTATATCTCACCCAGGTACTTGTCCTATGTGAATTAGGCCGCTCAGTGTTTTCAGGATACTCAGGGGTTAATAAGTGTAGGAATAAAGGATGACCAGCTGGGGGTTTTCAGCGTCAGCCTGGGGCACACAGAATGCCTGTCTGTGTGAGACAAACGTGAGTGAGAGCTGTGCTCATGATCTGTGTAATGTTAGCTGGGAGGGAGAAGCCCCCCCCCAGTTGTTAGATAGCAACGTATTTGTTTAGTTAGCGCCGGACAGGCTAGGATTTATATTTATGTTTTGTTGTTTCTATTTGCTTTCACTTTAATAAACCTGACCTGAGGTCAGTCAACTTGGAAACCTGCTGTCGCCTCAGAATTCAATGCGCAAACCACGTGACCTTTGACCCCAGCAAAGGCGATCCCAGAGTGTTTTGTCACACCTCCTTATTGTGCATCTTGAAACAGCCACACCACTGGTTTTCAGAGTCCAGTATTTCAGCTGATGTTATTTGTGGGTTTTTCTTTACGTTCCGAACAATTTTCCTGGCATTTGTCACAGGTTACAGGTGAGGATGTTACCTTTAGTAGCCATTAGTGTTGAGCGATACCGTCCGATACTTGAAAGTATCGGTATCGGAAAGTATCGGCCGATACCGGCAAAGTATCGGATCTAATCCGATACCGATACCCGATACCAATACAAGTCAATGGGACTCAAGTATCGGACGGTATCCCTGATGGTTCCCAGGGTCTGAAGGAGAGGAAACTCTCCTTCAGGCCCTGGGAACCATATTAATGTGTAAAATAAAGAATTAAAATAAAAAATATTGCTATACTCACCTCTCCGACGCAGCCTGGACCTCAACCGAGGGACCCGGCAGCGTTCTTTGCTTAAAATGCGCGCTTGTCCTGCCTCCCGTGACGTCACGGCTTGTGATTGGTCGCGTCGCCCATGTGACCGCGACGCGACCAATCACAAGCCGGAACGTAATTTTAAAATCCTGAAGGACCTGAAATTACGTCACGGCTTGCTGTGATTGGTTGCGTCGCGGCCACATGGGCGACGCGACCAATCACAAGCCGGGACGTCACGGGAGGCAGGACACGCGCGCATTTTAAAATGCGCGCGTGTCCTGCCTCCCGTGACGTCACGGCTTGTGATTGGTCGCGTCGCCCATGTGACCGCGACGCGACCAATCACAAAGCCGGAACGTAATTTTAAAATACTGAATGCCTAGAAGGACCTGAAAATTACGTCACGGCTTGCTGTGATTGGTCGCGTCGCGGCCACATGGGCGGCACGCGACCAATCACAAGCCGTGACGTCACGGAAGGAAGGAAAAGCGCGAATTTTAAGCAAAGAACGCTGCCGGTTCCCTCGGTGAGGTCCAGGCTGCGTCGGAGAGGTGAGTATAGCAATATTTTTTATTTTAATTCTTTATTTTACACATTAATGTTGTTTCGATACCGATACCCGATACCACAAAAGTATCGGATCTCGGTATCGGAATTCCGATACAGCAAATATCGGCCGATACCCGATACTTGCGGTATCGGAATGCTCAACACTAGTAGCCATTCAAACCCATTTGTGTCAACTTCTGTGCATGTTTTCAGGCCAAAATCACCAGGGTATGTAAACTTTTGATCAGGGTCATTTGGATGTTTTGGGTTGTCATTATGATTTAAAAAGAGAAAACACAGTAGTTTGACAATAAATGGCTTCACCCAACCACTCACCATGAGTGGAGAAAAAGTTTTGGCGTTCTCATTCATATTTTCTGAAAAAAGGCCAAGAAAGCAAAAATTCTGCCAATCAGAAGCCGTGACGTCATGGAAGGTGCTGAACGCGCTCATTTTAAGCAAAGCAGGCTGCCAGTTACTACCAGGGCGCGTCAGAGGGTGAGTATATCCCTATTTTTTATTTTAATTCTTTATTTTTTCCATGGATATGGATCCCAGGGCCTGAAGGAGAGTTTCCTCTCCTTCAGACCCTGGGAACCATACACTTTGAACTTCCGATTCCGATTCCCGATACCACAAAAGTATCGGATCTCGGTATCGGAATTCCGATACCGCAAGTATCGGCCGATACCCGATACTTGCGGTATCGGAATGCTCAACACTAGCCATAAAGAAGGTCAACAACATAGTGCAGAGACTAGCTAGAGAGGGCAGCAGAACCCACTGTGGCAGAGAGGATATCAGCCCTCTGCTGTGGCTGTGCTGTCCTATGCTATGAGTCTCCTCCGCCAACCTCTGTGAGATGCTGCTGGCAATGGAACAGTGGAGGGAGCAGAATACACACTGTAAGGCCATGTGCACACGTTCAGTATTTTTCGCGTTTTTTCGCTATAAAAACGTGATAAAAACGCGAAAAAATGCTAACATATGCCTCCCATTATTTTCAGTGTATTCCGCATTTTTTGTGCAAATGTAGCCTTTTTTTCCACGAAAAAATCGCATCGCGGAAAAAAAAGCAACATGTTCATTAAAATGCAGAATTGCAGGGGATTCCGCACACCTAGGAGTGCATTGATCTGCTTACTTCCCGCACGGGGCTGTGCACACCATGCGGGAAGTAAGCAGATTATGTGCGGTTGGTACCCAGGGTGGAGGAGAGGAGACTCTCCTCCATGGACTGGGCACCATATAATTGGTCAAAAAAAAAGAATTAAAATAAAAAATAGTCATATACTCACCTTCGATGTCTTCCCGCCTCTCCGCTGCATGCTGCCGCTTCGGTTTCTATAGCTGGTGTGCGGTGAAAGACCTGCGATGACGTCGCGGTCTTGTGATTGGTCGAGACCGGTCATGTGACCGCTCACGTGACCGCGACGTCATGGAAGGTCCTGAACCATACCGGCATCTAAGGGAACAGACGCCTGCAGGTGAGTATAACCATTTTTTTTATTTTTTTTATTATTTTTAAACATTCTATCTTTTACTATAGATGCTGCATAGGCAGCATCGATAGTAAAAAGATGGTCACACTTGTCAAACGCTATGTTTGACAAGTGTGACCAACCTGTCAGTCAGTTTTCCAAGCGATGCTACAGATCGCTTGGAAAACTTTAGCATTCTGCAAGCTAATTAGGCTTGCAGAATGCTAAAAAAACGCGAAAAAAACGGAAATAAGACACACAAAAAAAAATGCGGATTTCTTGCAGAAAATTTCCGGTTTTCTTCAGGAAATTTCTGCAAGAAATCCGGACGTGTGCACATACCCTGAGCCCTGATCTTCCTCCACTGTTGTCCCCAGTGTGTTGAGTGACCCAGGCCCCTGACTACAGGTGAGTTCTCACCATTTGGACGTATCATGCAGATGGAAGCCAGTGAGCGCTCTCAACAGTCTGGTGGAGAAAGAGTTCATTGGCCAGCGTCTCTCTCTCTGCATGACACGCCCCCTTTTTGATCTCCTACACTCTGCGTGCTGCTCTCTCCCCAGCTCTGGGTATACATATGATTACGGGATGGAGTGAGAGGGGCTCGATGCTGTATGACACCAGGCCCCTCTCACTCTCGCCCATAATCTTGACTCAGTGGCCCCATAGCGGCTGCATACTCTGCCACTATGGGTAGTATGCTCTTGCCTGCAGGGTCCCCCATCCACCTTCAGTCCTCGGTGCAGTTGCAAATTCTGTCTCCCAAAAATCAGAATAGAAAGCAATCAAAAAACGTTATGTGACTGAAAATAGTACCAATAAAAGTGTCAACTCATCCTGCAAAAAAACAAGCACTACATTACTCTGATGGCAGAACTATAAAAAAAATTACAGCTCTCAAAATATGGCAATGCAAAAAAATCTGGTATTGTTGCAATCTCACTAACCCAAAGAATAAAGTCGCCTAATCACTTATCCTGCACCAGAAACGATATAAAAAAATAAAACCAATTCTTCACAAGCTGTTAATTTGTTCATTCTGCCTACCACAGATCACAGTAAGACTCGGCACACATTTATCCTGTGCTCTACGCTGAGTGCTTACACTCTGGTTTCTGTGTAAATCTCTGAAATACGGGATTCAGACAGACCCACCGGTGGACGATTCCCTATAATGAAGCAGATGGAGACACAGTTCATCTCTTTAAGCATGCACATAAGCGCGGTCGACGACCGTTTTAAGCACCTCTAAAAAAAAGGAAACCGCTATACAGAGGCCAGACAGAGTCGAAAGTAACAATGTTGCCTCATTATAGGGAGTGAGTCTTTGGGGGTTCCATCTGAATCATGTAATTCTGAGATTTTCATGGAAACCCCGATGTAAGTGCTCAGCCTAGAGCACTGGATAATCCAAAATGTTTTCTAAAATGTTCCCAATAAAAGTTTCAGCTCAGTCCACAAAAAATCAAGTCCTCACTCAGGTTCCTCCTCTGTCAATGGAAATTTAAGGGTCTTTCACATTACTGGTAGTACAAAGGCTCTGGAAAAGCGAATTTGCTCCACTCTCCCAAAAGAAATCCAGCGACTTCTGCTCTCCCATATCCAAATCTCCCCCCTACCTTTTGAACCCCACAGTGTGCTTAACACAAGCAAAGGGGAGGGCACAATCATATAGTAAACGGGATCAAACCTGAAGCATGTCTAAAACAGGAAATGAAGACCAAAAAAAGAACAAAGAAAACATGCAGGAATAAAGGGATCACCGTATAAAATTCAATATTTTAGTTTATTTAATGTACATAACAGCCAAAGTTGATTAAAATATTTAAAATACAAAATTGTGGTTTAAAAACATCTAAGGGAAATGACCCAATCAGACCAGCTGACACGTACAAATTCAGAAGCTATACAAATAAGTAAAGACAATCACGATAATACTGAGGTCTACAGTCCTGATTTTCAAGGTAAATCAATAGTTTGGCACTCAGTATAAAACATCTGTGTTTGGCCCTGAAATTCTGCGGTGCTTCAGAGAAAAACATTGTTGAAACCATGGCAGGAAGCAAGGTAACTAGTCCAAAAGGTAAGTCCCTGTTGACTTCTCCCCATCCGCTGAACTAGACCGGCAGGACTCTATTCCTATATGTGTATATAAGGAGCGAACTGTCATCCTTGCTGAGTGGGTAGTAAAAAAGGGAAAAGGGAGTGGGGAAAGAACTGCCTTCTGGACTAGTTACTTTATCCCAGTTGACCTATCAACTATGTTCTCTAAAATACCACAGTGTTTCAGGGTTTTAGTGTATAGCATTTGATGCGAGAGCATCAGATGCGATGTGCTAATCACTCTCTGCTCGTTCTCTACTACGAATGGGAGCCAAGTGTCATGCTACTGCGCTCTGAGCCTCTCACACAGAGAGGATCAGAGCACATCTGCGGAGGAGGCAGAGAAAGTAATTTTTCCATATATTCTGCTGCCGGCTTGGGGTTAGCTCAGCCAAGTTTTAGTGCCAATCACAGCATGCTGCGATTGTTCTCGCATGCCGATTCAGCATGAGAAAATAATAGCAGATGTGAGCTGCCCCATAGAGTAACACTGGACCAAGTGTTATACAGTGTTTTACCGTATAGCACTCGGCTGTATTGTACGGAAGTGTGGTTTGAGGCGGGCAACCATCACCTATTGTAGTTGTTACCTGGTAAATACTGCTGTCAATTTATGACAGAGGCATTTACTGAGCGCTGCCTGGGGAGCACCCAGGCACCCATCGGTGGAGCACCCAGGCACCCATCAGGGGAGCACCCAGGCACCCATCGGTGCAGCCATGATGTAATCGTGGGGTGTCGATGGGTTACCATGTACAGCTGGGGGGCTGCTGAAGACCCCCATGCCTGTAATTACTGTACTCCTGTGAAAGCCAGCTTGTAGCTGGCATTCACAGGAGACCATGATTTTTTCTATACATAGCAGTGCTGTAGCACTGCTTTGTAAAGTATAAGCAATTGGATGATTGCAGGTTCAAGTCCCCTTAAGGGGAGTATTAAATACAGTAAAAAAGGGAACAAAAATTTTTTTAAAAATATAAAAATATATAGATGTTCAAATCACCCCCTTTTGCCAGATTAAAAATAAATGGAAAAAATACACATATTTGGAATAGCTGCTTTTGTAAAACTATGACCTATCAAAATATTAAATAAATTAATCTGATTGGTAAACGGCGTAACGAGAAAAATTGAAACCCCAGAATTATGGGGCTTTTTTTGATGCCGCAACATTGCAATAGGACGTGATCAAAACATCATATCTACCCCAAAATGGTATCAGTGAATACATCAACTTCTGGGTGCAAAAAATAAGCCTTCACAGCCACGTATCCCGAAAATTGAAAACGATATGGGAAACAATATGGGTCTCAGAAAATGGCGACACAATTTATTTTTTTATTTTTTATACAGATTCCCAATTGTTTTCCCCACTTAAGTAAAAAAAAGTGTACATTTTTGGTATCTGCGTAATCATACTGACCTGGAGAATCATATTGCCAGGTCAGTTTATAGTGAACATGGTAAATAAAAGACCCAAAAAACATTTTTTTTTTTATAATTTCAACACACTTTGAAATTTTTTTCCTGCTTTCCAGTGCATCACATGACAAAATGAATAGCGTCACTCAAATGTACAATTCGTCCCACAAAAAACAAGTCCTCATATGGCTGTATGGATGGAAAAATAAAAAAAGTTATGGCTCTTGGAAGAAGAGGAGGAAAAAACAAAAACAAAAAAAATTAAATTGGTCCCAGCATGAAGGGATTAACAATAGTAGCTTTGACATTCAAGAAATATAACACTCAAAGGCAATTATAAGCACGATGATGAAAGACATAGAAAAGGTCTTTAGACATTATGATGAATCTATAAAAATAGGGATTTTGCAGTAGTTGTATTTTATACCTCGTTTCATACCTGAAAGCTGTGAAAATCTTTAATGCCACTGAACTTTGGTATTTGTGATGACTAGGGTTGAGCGAAACGGGTCGATCATTTTCAAAAGTCGCCGACTTTTGGCTAAGTCGGCGTCTCATGAAACCCGATCCGACCCCTGTGCTTGTCGGCCATGCGGTACGCGACTTTCGCGCCAAAGTCGCGTTTCAATGACGCGAAAAGCGCCATTTCTCAGCCAATGAAGGTGAACGCAGAGTGTGGGCAGCGTGATGACATAGATCCTGGTCCCCACCATCTTAGAGAAGGGCATTGCAGTGATTGGCTTGCTGTCTGCGGCGTCACAGGGGCTATAAAGGGGCGTTCCCGCCGACCGCCATCTTACTGCTGCTGATCTGAGCTTAGGGACAGGTTGCTGCCGCTTCGTCAGAAGCAGGGAGAGCGTTAGGCAGGGTCCACTAACCACCAAACCGCTTGTGCTGCAGCGATTTCCACTGTCCAACACCACCTTCGGTGTGCAGGGACTGTGGAAGCTATTTTTTTTTTTTTTTCCCCTCAGCGCTGTAGCTCATTGGGCTGCCCTAGAAGGCTCCGTGATAGCTGTATTGCTGTGTGTACGCCACTGTGGAAACCAACTGCTTTTTTCAAAGCACATATCCTCTTGTTCCTTCCTTTCTGCACAGCTATCTTTTTTGTTTGTCCACACTTTTTATTTAATTTGTGCATCAGTCCACTCCTATTGCTGCCTGCCATACCTGGCTTACATTACTGCAGGGAGATAGTAATTGTAGGACAGTCCCTGTTTTTTTTTTTGTTTTTTTTGTGGGAGATTAAGATTGGCATTTCTGCTACAGTGCCATCCCTGTGTGTGCCATCTCTCACTGAGTGGGCCATAGAAAGCCTATTTATTTTTTCCGTGATTTGTGTTCTAAATTCTACCTCAACACAAAAACACTACATCAATCAGTGGGAGAAAAATATTGGCCTCAGTCAGGGCTTGTGTGCCACTGCTGTGTGTGCTATCTCTCATTCAGTGGGCTATAGCAAGCCTATTTTTTTTTTTTTTTTTTTTAATATTATTTGGTTTCTAAAGTCTCCCTGAAAAAAAAAAAAATACCTAAAAAAACAGTGGGAGAGTAATATTGCCCTTTCAGCTTGTGTGCCAGTCTTGACTCCTGGGTGTGCCACCTCTCTCCCTCTCATTCAGTGGGCCATAGAAAGCCTATTTATTTTTTTTTTTAAATATTATTGGGTTTCTAAAGTCTCCCTTAAAAAACAAAAAATACATAAAAAAACAGTGGGAGAGTAATATTGCCCTTTCAGCTTGTGTGCCAGGCTTGACTCCTGGGTGTGCCACCTCTCTCCCTCTCATTCAGTGGGCCATAGAAAGCCTATTTATTTTTTTTTTAAAATATTATTGGGTTTCTAAAGTCTCCCTTAAAAAACAAAAAATACATAAAAAAACAGTGGGAGAGTAATATTGCCCTTTCAGCTTGTGTGCCAGTCTTGACTCCTGGGTGTGCCACCTCTCTCCCTCTCATTCAGTGGGCCATAGAAAGCCTATTTATTTATTTTTTTAAATATTATTGGGTTTCTAAAGTCTCCCTTAAAAAACAAAAAATACATAAAAAAACAGTGGGAGAGTAATATTGCCCTTTCAGCTTGTGTGCCAGTCTTGACTCCTGGGTGTGCCACCTCTCTCCCTCTCATTCAGTGGGCCATAGAAAGCCTATTTATTTATTTTTTAAAATATTATTGGGTTTCTAAAGTCTCCCTTAAAAAAAAAAAAAAACATAAAAAAACAGTGGGAGAGTAATATTGCCCTTTCAGCTTGTGTACCAGTCTTGACTCCTGGGTGTGCCACCTCTCTCTCATTCAGTGGGCCATAGAAAGCATTTTTTTTTTTTCCTTGATTTGTGTTCTAAAATCTACCTCAACACAAAAACACTACATCAATCAGTGGGAGAAAAATATTGGCCTCAGTCAGGGCTTGTGTGCCACTGCTGTGTGTGCTATCTCTCATTCAGTGGGCTATAGAAAGCCTATTTTTTTTTTTTTTTTTTTATATATTATTTGGTTTCTAAAGTCTCCCTGAAAAAAAAAAAAAAACCTAAAAAAAAAAAACAGTGGGAGAGTAATATTGCCCTTTCAGCTTGTGTGCCAGTCTTGACTCCTGGGTGTGCCACCTCTCTCCCTCTCATTCAGTGGGCCATAGAAAGCCTATTTATTTATTTTTTTAAAATATTATTGGGTTTCTAAAGTCTCCCTTAAAAAACAAAAAATACATAAAAAAACAGTGGGAGAGTAATATTGCCCTTTCAGCTTGTGTGCCAGTCTTGACTCCTGGGTGTGCCACCTCTCTCCCTCTCATTCAGTGGGCCATAGAAAGCCTATTTATTTTTTTTTTAAAATATTATTGGGTTTCTAAAGTCTCCCTTAAAAAACAAAAAATACATAAAAAAACAGTGGGAGAGTAATATTGCCCTTTCAGCTTGTGTGCCAGGCTTGACTCCTGGGTGTGCCACCTCTCTCCCTCTCATTCAGTGGGCCATAGAAAGCCTATTTATTTATTTTTTTAAATATTATTGGGTTTCTAAAGTCTCCCTTAAAAAACAAAAAATACATAAAAAAACAGTGGGAGAGTAATATTGCCCTTTCAGCTTGTGTGCCAGTCTTGACTCCTGGGTGTGCCACCTCTCTCTCATTCAGTGGGCCATAGAAAGCATTTTTTTTTTTTTTTCCTTGATTTGTGTTCTAAAATCTACCTCAACACAAAAACACTACATCAATCAGTGGGAGAAAAATATTGGCCTCAGTCAGGGCTTGTGTGCCACTGCTGTGTGTGCTATCTCTCATTCAGTGGGCTATAGAAAGCCTATTTATTTATTTATTTTTTTTCTTATTATTTGGTTTCTAAAGTCTCCCTGAAAAAAAAAAAAAACATAAAAAAACAGTGGGAGAGTAATATTGCCCTTTCAGCTTGTGTGCCAGTCTTGACTCCTGGGTGTGCCACCTCTCTCCCTCTCATTCAGTGGGCCATAGAAAGCCTATTTATTTTTTTTTTTTTAATATTATTGGGTTTCTAAAGTCTCCCTTAAAAAACAAAAAATACATAAAAAAACAGTGGGAGAGTAATATTGCCCTTTCAGCTTGTGTGCCAGGCTTGACTCCTGGGTGTGCCACCTCTCTCCCTCTCATTCAGTGGGCCATAGAAAGCCTATTTATTTATTTTTTTAAATATTATTGGGTTTCTAAAGTCTCCCTTAAAAAACAAAAAATACATAAAAAAACAGTGGGAGAGTAATATTGCCCTTTCAGCTTGTGTGCCAGTCTTGACTCCTGGGTGTGCCACCTCTCTCTCATTCAGTGGGCCATAGAAAGCATTTTTTTTTTCCTTGATTTGTGTTCTAAAATCTACCTCAACACAAAAACACTACATCAATCAGTGGGAGAAAAATATTGGCCTCAGTCAGGGCTTGTGTGCCACTGCTGTGTGTGCTATCTCTCATTCAGTGGGCTATAGAAAGCCTATTTATTTATTTATTTTTTTTCTTATTATTTGGTTTCTAAAGTCTCCCTGAAAAAAAAAAAAAAAAACATAAAAAAACAGTGGGAGAGTAATATTGCCCTTTCAGCTTGTGTGCCAGTCTTGACTCCTGGGTGTGCCACCTCTCTCCCTCTCATTCAGTGGGCCATAGAAAGCCTATTTATTTTTATTTTTAAATATTATTGGGTTTCTAAAGTCTCCCTTAAAAAACAAAAAATACATAAAAAAACAGTGGGAGAGTAATATTGCCCTTTCAGCTTGTGTGCCAGGCTTGACTCCTGGGTGTGCCACCTCTCTCCCTCTCATTCAGTGGGCCATAGAAAGCCTATTTATTTATTTTTTTAAATATTATTGGGTTTCTAAAGTCTCCCTGAAAAAAAAAAAATACATAAAAAAACAGTGGGAGAGTAATATTGCCCTTTCAGCTTGTGTGCCAGTCTTGACTCCTGGGTGTGCCACCTCTCTCCCTCTCATTCAGTGGGCCATAGAAAGCCTATTTATTTTTTTTTTTAAATATTATTGGGTTTCTAAAGTCTCCCTGAAAAAAAAAAAAATACATAAAAAAACAGTGGGAGAGTAATATTGCCCTTTCAGCTTGTGTGCCAGTCTTGACTCCTGGGTGTGCCACCTCTCTCCCTCTCATTCAGTGGGCCATAGAAAACCTATTTATTTTCTTTTTTAAATATTATTGGGTTTCTAAAGTCTCCCTTAAAAAACAAAAAATACATAAAAAAACAGTGGGAGAGTAATATTGCCCTTTCAGCTTGTGTGCCAGTCTTGACTCCTGGGTGTGCCACCTCTCTCTCATTCAGTGGGCCATAGAAAGAATTTTTATTTTTTTTTCCTTGATTTGTGTTCTAAAATCTACCTCAACACAAAAACACTACATCAATCAGTGGGAGAAAAATATTGGCCTCAGTCAGGGCTTGTGTGCCACTGCTGTGTGTGCTATCTCTCATTCAGTGGGCTATAGAAAGCCTATTTATTTATTTATTTTTTTTCTTATTATTTGGTTTCTAAAGTCTCCCTGAAAAAAAAAAAAAAAACATAAAAAAACAGTGGGAGAGTAATATTGCCCTTTCAGCTTGTGTGCCAGTCTTGACTCCTGGGTGTGCCACCTCTCTCTCTCATTCAGTGGGCTATAGAAAGCCTATTTTTTTTTTATATTATTTGGTTTCTAAAGTCTCCCTGAAATAAAAAAAAAACTTAAAAAAACAGTGGGAGAGTAATATTGCCCTTTCAGCTTGTGCGCCAGTCTTGACTCCTGGGTGTGCCACCTCTCTCTCTCTAATTGTGGGCCATAGAAAGCCTTTTTTTTTTTTTTTTTTTTAATATTATTTGGTTTCTAAAGTCTCCCTGAGAAAAATAAATAAATAAATTAGGTGGGAGATTAATATTGACATTAGTGCTTGAGTGACAGTCCTGCGTGTGTGTCATCTCTGTGATTTTGTGCCACAGAAAACAGAGTGTGTAACATTGTGCCTGATTTTCCTTGTGGTCTCACCAACCTGTTAAGGGATATTGAAATCATACTGAAGTTATAGCTCACCGTGTAAGTTGTTTGACAGCAACAAATAAAGTTACTTTGGTTAAGATTTTAAAACAATGAGGAAGTCTGGTGCAAGAGGTCGTCGTGGGCGTTCATTGTCAGCTGGTAATGATGGTAGTGGTAGTGGAGCATCAGGTGGTCGTGGGGATAAAAATATTCCACCTAAGTCTGGAGCTGTGGAGCCAGTTTCGTCGTCAGGCTACACAAGGCCTCGAACGCTCTCTTTTCTGGGAGTAGGAAAACCGCTTTTAAAGGCGGAGCAGCAACAGCAAGTTTTGGCTTACATTGCAGACTCAGCCTCTAGCTCTTTTGCCTCCTCTTCCGAAACTGGTAAATGTAAAAGCAGCGCGTCGCTTGTGGATGTTCACGGTCAGGGACAAGTCGCTTCCTTGTCCTCCTCAGCAAAAACTACAACAAGAGAGAAGGATGCAGCAGGCGACACAACGGGTCACTCCATGGAGCTCTTTACACATACCGTCCCTGGCTTAGAAAGTGAAACATTTAACAGGCCATGCCCATTACAAGTATATTCTGACATGGAGTGCACTGATGCACAGCCACAGCCAGAGTACTATGCTGCTCCTTTGACTCAGACCACCACATTGCCCTCTCAGGGTACAGATCCACAATCAGACCCTGATGAGACTATGTTGCCCCGCCACGAACGCTATACCACCGACCGACACAGTGACACAGACGAAGTTGCACACGAGCTCGAAGAGGAGGTAATAGATGACCCAGTTATTGACCCCGATTGGCAGCCATTGGGGGAACAGGGTGCAGGCGGCAGTAGTTCAGAAGCGGAGGTGGAGGAGGGGCCGCAGCAGGCATCAACATCGCAACAGGTTCCATCGGCCGGGCCCGTATCTGGCCCAAAACGCGTGTCAAAGCCAAAACCTGTTGGAGCACAGCGTTGCCATCCGGTTAAAGCTCAGTCTGCAATCCCTGAAAAGGGATCCGAGTCTAGGAAGAGTGCAGTCTGGCATTTTTTTAAACAACATCCAACTGATCAGCGCAAAGTCATCTGTCAAAAATGTTCAACTAGCTTAAGCAGAGGTCAGAATCTGAAAAGTCTAAATACTAGTTGCATGCATAGACACTTAACCACCATGCATTTTCAAGCCTGGACTAACTACCAAACGTCCCTCAAGGTTGTAGCACCCTCGGCCAATGAAGCTAGTCAGCAACGCAACATCCCTTCCGTCACTGTAAGGCCACCATTTTCCGCACCACCGGCAGTATCTGTGCAGGTTTCTTTGCCAGCCAAAAGCAGTCAGGGTCAGGGAATCACCAGTTTTGTAGGAGGAAATATTGCATCTAGGGCACCGGCGGAAACAATACCGTCTCCAACCGTCTCTCAGTCTGCCATGTACACCGGCACACCCGAAAGTTCCACGATCTCCAGCTCTCCAGTCCAGCTCACCCTACATGAGACTCTGGTTAGAAAAAGGAAGTACTTATCCTCGCATCCGCGTACACAGTGTTTTAACGCCCACATAGCTAGACTAATCTCGCTAGAGATGATGCCCTACCGGTTAGTTGAAAGCGAAGCTTTCAAAGCCCTGATGGAGTACGCTGAACCACGATACGAGCTACCCAGTCGACACTTTTTTTCCAGAAAAGCCATCCCAGCCCTGCACCAGCATGTTAAACAGCGCATCGTCCATGCACTCAGGCAATCTGTGAGTACAAAGGTGCACCTGACTACAGATGCATGGACCAGTAGGCATGGCCAGGGACGTTATGTGTCCATCACGGCACACTGGGTGAATGTGGTGGATGCAGGGTCCACAGGCGACATCAATTTAGGGACAGTTGTGCCTAGCCCACGGTCTAGGAAACAGTTGGCTGTAGGCGTTCGCACCCCCTCCTCCTCCTCCTCCTCGTCCTCCTGCAGAAGCTACAGCTCTTCCACAGAACGCAGTCTGCCAACCACTCCATCGGCAGATGACACTGTTGCACACCAGTTGTCCCATTATGGGCCAGCTACTGCCAAGCGTCAGCAGGCTGTATTGGCTATGAAGTGCTTGGGCGACAACAGACACACCGCGGAAGTTCTGTCCGAGTTCTTGCAACAAGAAACACAGTCGTGGCTGGGCACAGTAGATCTTGAGGCAGGCAAGGTAGTGAGTGATAACGGAAGGAATTTCATGGCTGCCATCTCCCTTTCCCAACTGAAACACATTCCTTGCCTGGCTCACACCTTAAACCTGGTGGTGCAGTGCTTATTGAAAACTTATCCTGGCTTCTCCGACCTGCTCCTCAAAGTGCGTGCACTTTGCTCACATATCCGACGTTCGCCTGTACACGCCAGCCGTATGCAGACCTATCAGCGGTCTTTGAACCTTCCCCAGCATCGCCTAATCATAGACGTTGCAACAAGGTGGAACTCAACACTGCACATGCTTCAGAGACTGTGCGAACAGAGGCGTGCTGTTATTTATTTGTGGGAGGATACACGGGCAGGCAGTAGGATGGCAGACATGGAGTTGTCAGGTGTGCAGTGGTCTAAGATACAAGACATGTGTCAAGTCCTTCAGTGTTTTGAGGAATGCACACGGCTGGTTAGTGCAGACAACGCCGTAATAAGCATGAGCATCCCCCTAATGCGTCTGCTGATGCAAAGTTTGACGCACATAAAGGAGCAGGCGTCTGCACCAGAGGAAGAGGAAAGCCTTGATGACAGTCAGCCATTGTCTGGTCAGGGCAGTGTACAGGACGAGGTAGCGGGCGAAGAGGAGGTGGAGGACGAGGAGGATGATGGGGATGAGTATATTTTTAATGCCGAACCTTTCCCGGGGGCACAGGAAATTGGTTGCGTGTCACGGCCGGGTTCTGGTTTTTTGAGGGACACAAGTGACGTAGATTTGCCTGCAACTGCCCCTCAACCAATCACAACCGGAGATTTTACAACTGGAACTTTGGCCCACATGGCGGATTATGCCTTACGTATCCTAAAAAGGGACACACGCATTACGAAAATGATGAACGATGACGATTACTGGTTGGCCTGCCTCCTTGATCCACGCTATAAAGGCAAATTGCAAAATATTATGCCACATGAGAACTTGGAACTAATATTAGCAACCAAACAATCAACTCTTGTTGACCGTTTGCTTCAGGCATTCCCAGCACACAGCGCACGTGATCGTTCTCACACGAGCTCCAGGGGGCAGCAGACTAGGAGTGTTAGGGGTGCACACATCAGAAGTGGCTTTGGACAGAGGGGTTTTCTGACCAGGTTGTGGAGTGATTTTGCTATGACCGCAGACAGGACAGGTACTGCTGCATCAATTGAAAGTGACAGGAGACAACATTTGTCCAGTATGGTTACTAACTATTTTTCATCCCTTATCGATGTTCTCCCTCAACCGTCATTCCCATTTGATTACTGGGCCTCCAAATTAGACACCTGGCCAGAATTGGCAGAATATGCATTGCAGGAGCTTGCTTGCCCGGCAGCAAGTGTCCTATCAGAAAGAGTATTCAGTGCTGCAGGTTCAATATTAACCGAAAAAAGGACTCGTCTGGCTACCCAAAATGTTGACGATCTAACATTCATTAAAATGAACCACAACTGGATTTCGAAATCTTTTGCCCCACCTTGCCCGGCCGACACCTAGCTTTCCTATGAAAGGCTCTTGCCTGTGAATTACTTTTCTAATGTCTAATTTGCTGCAGCTGATTGTACAGCATACGACATGTTTACACCTCCCTAAATGGCCAAACTCCCCACACGGGGCCGTGGTATCGCGACTTGGCGCAAGCACCCGTGAGACTGCTGTTTGTCTGAAGAGGTGGGTGTGCTCGCTTTTGGTTGACGGCATTGCTACTGGGTCCCTCATAGTACAATGTAGTGTCTCTGGCGGTGGTGGTGCACACCCAACGTCAGACACACCGTTGTAACATGAGGGGCCCTGGGGCGGTCCCGCCGGCCTCTAGAGAGTTCCCCCCTACCCCAGCTCAAAATGTGCTCTACCACATGCAAAATTATGTCGCACAGCTCCACCAATCTTTAGTCTATTCGCTGACATCATTCAATGTCTGGCACTGACAATACAAATTTGTAGACATCTACGATGCAACTTAAAGTAGTCTGTGTCTGTGTCCTATATTGGCACCATTAAATAGTTACTGCCAAATTACTATGTCAGAAACTCAGCAGATGAGCCCACCCCTGTACCTAAGTATGCCACCTTTTTTTTTGTTTTGGTTGTTTTGCGAGACATTAACATCTATTTATATTTTGGGAGTACTGGGACAGACACTCCTTGCACTACTCCTCCACTCACCACCAAGCTGCCCGTGTATCCATGTAACCGCTGTAAAACTGCCATGAGCCTATTGTTTGTTATTTTAGGCCTTTGAAGCCTGTCTGCGGTCCCTCCTTCCACTAGTCCTCCACTGACCAGACCACTGCTGCCCGTGTACCCCTGGAACCAATTATAAAGTGCCTACAGCCAGCCCATTTTTTTATGTTAGGCCTTTGAAGCCTGTCTGCGGTCCCTCCTTCCACTAGTCCTCCACTGGCCAGACCACTGCTGCCCGTGTACCCCTGGAACCAATTATAAAGTGCCTACAGCCAGCCCATTTTTTTATGTTAGGCCTTTGAAGCCTGTCTGCGGTCCCTCCTTCCACTAGTCCTCCACTGACCAGACCACTGCTGCCCGTGTACCCCTGGAACCAATTATAAAGTGCCTACAGCCAGCCCATTTTCTTATGTTAGGCCTTTGAAGCCTGTCTGCGGTCCCTACTTTAAATACTCCTCCACTGACCACCAAGCTGCCTGCCCGTGTATCCATGTAACCGCTGTAAAACTGCCATGAGCCTATTGTTTGTTATTTTAGGCCTTTGAAGCCTGTCTGCGGTCCCTCCTTCCACTAGTCCTCCACTGACCAGACCACTGCTGCCCGTGTACCCCTGGAACCAATTATAAAGTGCCTACAGCCAGGCCATTTTTTTATGTTAGGCCTTTGAAGCCTGTCTGCGGTCCCTCCTTCCACTAGTCCTCCACTGGCCAGACCACTGCTGCCCGTGTACCCCTGGAACCAATTATAAAGTGCCTACAGCCAGCCCATTTTCTTATGTTAGGCCTTTGAAGCCTGTCTGCGGTCCCTACTTTAAATACTCCTCCACTGACCACCAAGCTGCCTGCCCGTGTATCCATGTAACCGCTGTAAAACTGCCATGAGCCTATTGTTTGTTATGTTAGGCCTTTGAAGCCTGTCTGCGGTCCCTACTTTAAATACTCCTCCACTGACCACCAAGCTGCCTGCCCGTGTATCCATGTAACCGCTGTAAAACTGCCATGAGCCTATTGTTTGTTATTTTAGGCCTTTGAAGCCTGTCTGCGGTCCCTCCTTCCACTAGTCCTCCACTGACCAGACCACTGCTGCCCGTGTACCCCTGGAACCAATTATAAAGTGCCTACAGCCAGCCCATTTTCTTATGTTAGGCCTTTGAAGCCTGTCTGCGGTCCCTACTTTAAATACTCCTCCACTGACCACCAAGCTGCCTGCCCGTGTATCCATGTAACCGCTGTAAAACTGCCATGAGCCTATTGTTTGTTATTTTAGGCCTTTGAAGCCTGTCTGCGGTCCCTCCTTCCACTAGTCCTCCACTGACCAGACCACTGCTGCCCGTGTACCCCTGGAACCAATTATAAAGTGCCTACAGCCAGCCCATTTTTTTATGTTAGGCCTTTGAAGCCTGTCTGCGGTCCCTCCTTCCACTAGTCCTCCACTGGCCAGACCACTGCTGCCCGTGTACCCCTGGAACCAATTATAAAGTGCCTACAGCCAGCCCATTTTCTTATGTTAGGCCTTTGAAGCCTGTCTGCGGTCCCTACTTTAAATACTCCTCCACTGACCACCAAGCTGCCTGCCCGTGTATCCATGTAACCGCTGTAAAACTGCCATGAGCCTATTGTTTGTTATGTTAGGCCTTTGAAGCCTGTCTGCGGTCCCTACTTTAAATACTCCTCCACTGACCACCAAGCTGCCTGCCCGTGTATCCATGTAACCGCTGTAAAACTGCCATGAGCCTATTGTTTGTTATTTTAGGCCTTTGAAGCCTGTCTGCGGTCCCTCCTTCCACTAGTCCTCCACTGACCAGACCACTGCTGCCCGTGTACCCCTGGAACCAATTATAAAGTGCCTACAGCCAGCCCATTTTCTTATGTTACGCCTTTGAAGCCTGTCTGCGGTCCCTACTTTAAATACTCCTCCACTGACCACCAAGCTGCCTGCCCGTGTATCCATGTAACCGCTGTAAAACTGCCATGAGCCTATTGTTTGTTATTTTAGGCCTTTGAAGCCTGTCTGCGGTCCCTCCTTCCACTAGTCCTCCACTGACCAGACCACTGCTGCCCGTGTACCCCTGGAACCAATTATAAAGTGCCTACAGCCAGCCCATTTTTTTATGTTAGGCCTTTGAAGCCTGTCTGCGGTCCCTCCTTCCACTAGTCCTCCACTGGCCAGACCACTGCTGCCCGTGTACCCCTGGAACCAATTATAAAGTGCCTACAGCCAGCCCATTTTCTTATGTTAGGCCTTTGAAGCCTGTCTGCGGTCCCTACTTTAAATACTCCTCCACTGACCACCAAGCTGCCTGCCCGTGTATCCATGTAATCGCTGTAAAACTGCCATGAGCCTATTGTTTGTTATGTTAGGCCTTTGAAGCCTGTCTGCGGTCCCTACTTTAAATACTCCTCCACTGACCACCAAGCTGCCTGCCCGTGTATCCATGTAACCGCTGTAAAACTGCCATGAGCCTATTGTTTGTTATTTTAGGCCTTTGAAGCCTGTCTGCGGTCCCTCCTTCCACTAGTCCTCCACTGACCAGACCACTGCTGCCCGTGTACCCCTGGAACCAATTATAAAGTGCCTACAGCCAGCCCATTTTTTTATGTTAGGCCTTTGAAGCCTGTCTGCGGTCCCTCCTTCCACTAGTCCTCCACTGACCAGACCACTGCTGCCCGTGTACCCCTGGAACCAATTATAAAGTGCCTACAGCCAGCCCATTTTCTTATGTTAGGCCTTTGAAGCCTGTCTGCGGTCCCTACTTTAAATACTCCTCCACTGACCACCAAGCTGCCTGCCCGTGTATCCATGTAACCGCTGTAAAACTGCCATGAGCCTATTGTTTGTTATTTTAGGCCTTTGAAGCCTGTCTGCGGTCCCTCCTTCCACTAGTCCTCTACTGACCAGACCACTGCTGCCCGTGTACCCCTGGAACCAATTATAAAGTGCCTACAGCCAGCCCATTTTTTTATGTTAGGCCTTTGAAGCCTGTCTGCGGTCCCTCCTTCCACTAGTCCTCCACTGACCAGACCACTGCTGCCCGTGTACCCCTGGAACCAATTATAAAGTGCCTACAGCCAGCCCATTTTCTTATGTTAGGCCTTTGAAGCCTGTCTGCGGTCCCTACTTTAAATACTCCTCCACTGACCACCAAGCTGCCTGCCCGTGTATCCATGTAACCGCTGTAAAACTGCCATGAGCCTATTGTTTGTTATTTTAGGCCTTTGAAGCCTGTCTGCGGTCCCTCCTTCCACTAGTCCTCCACTGACCAGACCACTGCTGCCCGTGTACCCCTGGAACCAATTATAAAGTGCCTACAGCCAGCCCATTTTTTTATGTTAGGCCTTTGAAGCCTGTCTGCGGTCCCTCCTTCCACTAGTTCTCCACTGACCAGACCACTGCTGCCCGTGTACCCCTGGAACCAATTATAAAGTGCCTACAGCCAGCCCATTTTCTTATGTTAGGCCTTTGAAGCCTGTCTGCGGTCCCTACTTTAAATACTCCTCCACTGACCACCAAGCTGCCTGCCCGTGTATCCATGTAACCGCTGTAAAACTGCCATGAGCCTATTGTTTGTTATTTTAGGCCTTTGAAGCCTGTCTGCGGTCCCTCCTTCCACTAGTCCTCCACTGGCCAGACCACTGCTGCCCGTGTACCCCTGGAACCAATTATAAAGTGCCTACAGCCAGCCCATTTTTTTATGTTAGGCCTTTGAAGCCTGTCTGCGGTCCCTCCTTCCACTAGTCCTCCACTGACCAGACCACTGCTGCCCGTGTACCCCTGGAACCAATTATAAAGTGCCTACAGCCAGCCCATTTTCTTATGTTAGGCCTTTGAAGCCTGTCTGCGGTCCCTCCTTCCACTAGTCCTCCACTGGCCAGACCACTGCTGCCCGTATACCCCTGGAACCAATTATAAAGTGCCTACAGCCAGCCCATTTTCTTATGTTAGGCCTTTGAAGCCTGTCTGCGGTCCCTACTTTAAATACTCCTCCACTGACCACCAAGCTGCCTGCCCGTGTATCCATGTAACCGCTGTAAAACTGCCATGAGCCTATTGTTTGTTATGTTAGGCCTTTGATAGCCTGTCTGCGGTCCCTACTTTAAATACTCCTCCACTCACCACCAAGCTGCCTGCCCGTCTATCCATGTAACCGCTGTAAAACTGCAATGAGCCTATTGTTTGTTATTTTAGGCCTTTGATAGCCTGTCTGCGGCCCCTACTTGCAATACTCCTCCACTGACCACAATGCTGCCTGGAGTGCCTGCCTGTGTATCCATGTAACCGATGTAAAACTGCCATGACTGCCTACTGTTTGTTATTTTAGGCCTTTGATAGCCTGTCTGCAGCCCCTACTTGCAATACTCCTCCACTGACCACACCAATGCTGCCCGTGTACCCCTGGAACCTATTTAAAAGTTCATAGAGCCTAGTTATATATTTTATTTACTATTAATAAGGCCATGATGGACTACGCTGTACCACGCTACAAGCTAACCAGTCGACACTTCTTTTGCGAGAAAAGCCATCCCAACCCTCCACCAGCATGTAGAAGACCGCATTGTCCATGCACTCTGGCAATCTGTGAGTACAAAGGTGCACCTGACAACAGACGCATGGACCTGTAGGCATGGCCACGGAAGATTACGTGTCCATTACGGCGCAATGGGTTAATGTGGTGGATGCATGGTCCACAGGGGACAGCCTACTAAGTCTGTCTGCAGTCCCTAATTCAAATTGTCCTCCACTGTCTAAATCGGAGCTTCCACCTTCTGGCTTTCGGCCTATAGTATCAGAAATTAAACTGCATTTGGCCTTCAACTTTGGTTAGGGCCTACTAACGGCTTCTGCCCCTCCCTGGTGTTGCCCTCAACTAAATAAAGCTGAGCTTCAACCTTCCGGCTCTCATTAAGTGGTTTTAAAAAAAAAAAAGGGTGGTTAGGGCCTACTAACGGCTTCTGCCCCTCCCTGGTGTTGCCCTAAACTAAATAAAGCTGAGCTTCAACCTTCTGCTCCAAATTACCATTTTTAAAAATGCAATAGGCTTTTCCGGCCTACTAAAGGTGTCTGTCTGTGTGCCCCTGCCTGGTGTTGTCCTCAACTAAATAAAGCTGAGCTTCAACCTTCCGGCTCTCATTAAGTGGTTTTAAAAAAAAAAAATGGTGGTTAGGGCCTACTAACGGCTTCTGCCCCTCCCTGGTGTTGCCCTCAACTAAATAAAGCTGAGCTTCAACCTTCTGCTCCAAATTACCATTTTAAAAAATGCAATAGGCTTTTCCGGCCTACTAAAGGTGTCTGTCTGTGTGCCCCTGCCTGGTGTTGCCCTAAACTAAATAAAGCTGAGCTTCAACCTTCTGCTCCAAATTACCATTTTAAAAAATGCAATAGGCTTTTCCGGCCTACTAAAGGTGTCTGTCTGTGTGCCCCTGCCTGGTGTTGTCCTCAACTAAATAAAGCTGAGCTTCAACCTTCCGGCTCTCATTAAGTGGTTTTAAAAAAAAAAAATGGTGGTTAGGGCCTACTAACGGCTTCTGCCCCTCCCTGGTGTTGCCCTAAACTAAATAAAGCTGAGCTTCAACCTTCTGCTCCAAATTACCATTTTAAAAAATGCAATAGGCTTTTCCGGCCTACTAAAGGTGTCTGTCTGTGTGCCCCTGCCTGGTGTTGTCCTCAACTAAATAAAGCTGAGCTTCAACCTTCCGGCTCTCATTAAGTGGTTTTAAAAAAAAAAAAGGGTGGTTAGGGCCTACTAACGGCTTCTGCCCCTCCCTGGTGTTGCCCTAAACTAAATAAAGCTGAGCTTCAACCTTCTGCTCCAAATTACCATTTTAAAAAATGCAATAGGCTTTTCCGGCCTACTAAAGGTGTCTGTCTGTGTGCCCCTGCCTGGTGTTGTCCTCAACTAAATAAAGCTGAGCTTCAACCTTCCGGCTCTCATTAAGTGGTTTTAAAAAAAAAAAATGGTGGTTAGGGCCTACTAACGGCTTCTGCCCCTCCCTGGTGTTGCCCTCAACTAAATAAAGCTGAGCTTCAACCTTCTGCTCCAAATTACCATTTTAAAAAATGCAATAGGCTTTTCCGGCCTACTAAAGGTGTCTGTCTGTGTGCCCCTGCCTGGTGTTGTCCTCAACTAAATAAAGCTGAGCTTCAACCTTCCGGCTCTCATTAAGTGGTTTTAAAAAAAAAAAATGGTGGTTAGGGCCTACTAACGGCTTCTGCCCCTCCCTGGTGTTGCCCTCAACTAAATAAAGCTGAGCTTCAACCTTCTGCTCCAAATTACCATTTTAAAAAATGCAATAGGCTTTTCCAGCCTACTAAAGGTGTCTGTCTGTGTGCCCCTGCCTGGTGTTGTCCTCAACTAAATAAAGCTGAGCTTCAACCTTCTGCTCCAAATTACCATTTTAAAAAATGCAATAGGCTTTTCCGGCCTACTAAAGGTGTCTGTCTGTGTGCCCCTGCCTGGTGTTGTCCTCAACTAAATAAAGCTGAGCTTCAACCTTCCGGCTCTCATTAAGTGGTTTTAAAAAAAAAAAATGGTGGTTAGGGCCTACTAACGGCTTCTGCCCCTCCCTGGTGTTGCCCTCAACTAAATAAAGCTGAGCTTCAACCTTCTGCTCCAAATTACCATTTTAAAAAATGCAATAGGCTTTTCCGGCCTACTAAAGGTGTCTGTCTGTGTGCCCCTGCCTGGTGTTGCCCTAAACTAAATAAAGCTGAGCTTCAACCTTCTGCTCCAAATTACCATTTTAAAAAATGCAATAGGCTTTTCCGGCCTACTAAAGGTGTCTGTCTGTGTGCCCCTGCCTGGTGTTGTCCTCAACTAAATAAAGCTGAGCTTCAACCTTCCGGCTCTCATTAAGTGGTTTTAAAAAAAAAAAAGGGTGGTTAGGGCCTACTAACGGCTTCTGCCCCTCCCTGGTGTTGCCCTCAACTAAATAAAGCTGAGCTTCAACCTTCTGCTCCAAATTACCATTTTAAAAAATGCAATAGGCTTTTCCGGCCTACTAAAGGTGTCTGTCTGTGTGCCCCTGCCTGGTGTTGTCCTCAACTAAATAAAGCTGAGCTTCAACCTTCCGGCTCTCATTAAGTGGTTTAAAAAAAAAAATGGTGGTTAGGGCCTACTAACGGCTTCTGCCCCTCCCTGGTGTTGCCCTCAACTAAATAAAGCTGAGCTTCAACCTTCTGCTCCAAATTACCATTTTAAAAAATGCAATAGGCTTTTCCGGCCTACTAAAGGTGTCTGTCTGTGTGCCCCTGCCTGGTGTTGTCCTCAACTAAATAAAGCTGAGCTTCAACCTTCTGCTCCAAATTACCATTTTAAAAAATGCAATAGGCTTTTCCGGCCTACTAAAGGTGTCTGTCTGTGTGCCCCTGCCTGGTGTTGTCCTCAACTAAATAAAGCTGAGCTTCAACCTTCCGGCTCTCATTAAGTGGTTTTAAAAAAAAAAAATGGTGGTTAGGGCCTACTAACGGCTTCTGCCCCTCCCTGGTGTTGCCCTCAACTAAATAAAGCTGAGCTTCAACCTTCTGCTCCAAATTACCATTTTAAAAAATGCGATAGGCTTTTCCGGCCTACTAAAGGTGTCTGTCTGTGTGCCCCTGCCTGGTGTTGCCCTAAACTAAATAAAGCTGAGCTTCAACCTTCTGCTCCAAATTACCATTTTAAAAAATGCAATAGGCTTTTCCGGCCTACTAAAGGTGTCTGTCTGTGTGCCCCTGCCTGGTGTTGTCCTCAACTAAATAAAGCTGAGCTTCAACCTTCCGGCTCTCATTAAGTGGTTTTAAAAAAAAAAAATGGTGGTTAGGGCCTACTAACGGCTTCTGCCCCTCCCTGGTGTTGCCCTCAACTAAATAAAGCTGAGCTTCAACCTTCTGCTCCAAATTACCATTTTAAAAAATGCAATAGGCTTTTCCGGCCTACTAAAGGTGTCTGTCTGTGTGCCCCTGCCTGGTGTTGTCCTCAACTAAATAAAGCTGAGCTTCAACCTTCTGCTCCAAATTACCATTTTAAAAAATGCAATAGGCTTTTCCGGCCTACTAAAGGTGTCTGTCTGTGTGCCCCTGCCTGGTGTTGTCCTCAACTAAATAAAGCTGAGCTTCAACCTTCTGCTCCAAATTACCATTTTAAAAAATGCAATAGGCTTTTCCGGCCTACTAAAGGTGTCTGTCTGTGTGCCCCTGCCTGGTGTTGTCCTCAACTAAATAAAGCTGAGCTTCAACCTTCTGCTCCAAATTACCATTTTAAAAAATGCAATAGGCTTTTCCGGCCTACTAAAGGTGTCTGTCTGTGTGCCCCTGCCTGGTGTTGCCCTAAACTAAATAAAGCTGAGCTTCAACCTTCTGCTCCAAATTACCATTTTAAAAAATGCAATAGGCTTTTCCGGCCTACTAAAGGTGTCTGTCTGTGTGCCCCTGCCTGGTGTTGTCCTCAACTAAATAAAGCTGAGCTTCAACCTTCCGGCTCTCATTAAGTGGTTTTAAAAAAAAAAAATGGTGGTTAGGGCCTACTAACGGCTTCTGCCCCTCCCTGGTGTTGCCCTCAACTAAATAAAGCTGAGCTTCAACCTTCTGCTCCAAATTACCATTTTAAAAAATGCAATAGGCTTTTCCGGCCTACTAAAGGTGTCTGTCTGTGTGCCCCTGCCTGGTGTTGTCCTCAACTAAATAAAGCTGAGCTTCAACCTTCTGCTCCAAATTACCATTTTAAAAAATGCAATAGGCTTTTCCGGCCTACTAAAGGTGTCTGTCTGTGTGCCCCTGCCTGGTGTTGTCCTCAACTAAATAAAGCTGAGCTTCAACCTTCCGGCTCTCATTAAGTGGTTTTAAAAAAAAAAAAGGGTGGTTAGGGCCTACTAACGGCTTCTGCCCCTCCCTGGTGTTGCCCTAAACTAAATAAAGCTGAGCTTCAACCTTCTGCTCCAAATTACCATTTTAAAAAATGCAATAGGCTTTTCCGGCCTACTAAAGGTGTCTGTCTGTGTGCCCCTGCCTGGTGTTGTCCTCAACTAAATAAAGCTGAGCTTCAACCTTCTGGCTCTCATTAAGTGGTTTTAAAAAAAAAAAATGGTGGTTAGGGCCTACTAACGGCTTCTGCCCCTCCCTGGTGTTGCCCTCAACTAAATAAAGCTGAGCTTCAACCTTCTGCTCCAAATTACCATTTTAAAAAATGCAATAGGCTTTTCCGGCCTACTAAAGGTGTCTGTCTGTGTGCCCCTGCCTGGTGTTGTCCTCAACTAAATAAAGCTGAGCTTCAACCTTCTGCTCCAAATTACCATTTTAAAAAATGCAATAGGCTTTTCCGGCCTACTAAAGGTGTCTGTCTGTGTGCCCCTGCCTGGTGTTGTCCTCAACTAAATAAAGCTGAGCTTCAACCTTCCGGCTCTCATTAAGTGGTTTTAAAAAAAAAAAATGGTGGTTAGGGCCTACTAACGGCTTCTGCCCCTCCCTGGTGTTGCCCTCAACTAAATAAAGCTGAGCTTCAACCTTCTGCTCCAAATTACCATTTTAAAAAATGCAATAGGCTTTTCCGGCCTACTAAAGGTGTCTGTCTGTGTGCCCCTGCCTGGTGTTGTCCTCAACTAAATAAAGCTGAGCTTCAACCTTCTGCTCCAAATTACCATTTTAAAAAATGCAATAGGCTTTTCCGGCCTACTAAAGGTGTCTGTCTGTGTGCCCCTGCCTGGTGTTGTCCTCAACTAAATAAAGCTGAGCTTCAACCTTCCGGCTCTCATTAAGTGGTTTTAAAAAAAAAAAATGGTGGTTAGGGCCTACTAACGGCTTCTGCCCCTCCCTGGTGTTGCCCTCAACTAAATAAAGCTGAGCTTCAACCTTCTGCTCCAAATTACCATTTTAAAAAATGCAATAGGCTTTTCCGGCCTACTAAAGGTGTCTGTCTGTGTGCCCCTGCCTGGTGTTGCCCTAAACTAAATAAAGCTGAGCTTCAACCTTCTGCTCCAAATTACCATTTTAAAAAATGCAATAGGCTTTTCCGGCCTACTAAAGGTGTCTGTCTGTGTGCCCCTGCCTGGTGTTGTCCTCAACTAAATAAAGCTGAGCTTCAACCTTCCGGCTCTCATTAAGTGGTTTTAAAAAAAAAAAATGGTGGTTAGGGCCTACTAACGGCTTCTGCCCCTCCCTGGTGTTGCCCTCAACTAAATAAAGCTGAGCTTCAACCTTCTGCTCCAAATTACCATTTTAAAAAATGCAATAGGCTTTTCCGGCCTACTAAAGGTGTCTGTCTGTGTGCCCCTGCCTGGTGTTGTCCTCAACTAAATAAAGCTGAGCTTCAACCTTCTGCTCCAAATTACAATTTTAAAAAATGCAATAGGCTTTTCCGGCCTACTAAAGGTGTCTGTCTGTGTGCCCCTGCCTGGTGTTGTCCTCAACTAAATAAAGCTGAGCTTCAACCTTCCGGCTCTCATTAAGTGGTTTTAAAAAAAAAAAATGGTGGTTAGGGCCTACTAACGGCTTCTGCCCCTCCCTGGTGTTGCCCTCAACTAAATAAAGCTGAGCTTCAACCTTCTGCTCCAAATTACCATTTTAAAAAATGCAATAGGCTTTTCCGGCCTACTAAAGGTGTCTGTCTGTGTGCCCCTGCCTGGTGTTGTCCTCAACTAAATAAAGCTGAGCTTCAACCTTCCGGCTCTCATTAAGTGGTTTTAAAAAAAAAAAATGGTGGTTAGGGCCTACTAACGGCTTCTGCCCCTCCCTGGTGTTGCCCTCAACTAAATAAAGCTGAGCTTCAACCTTCTGCTCCAAATTACCATTTTAAAAAATGCAATAGGCTTTTCCGGCCTACTAAAGGTGTCTGCCCCTCCCTGGTGTTGTCCTCAACTGAACAAAGCTGAGCTTCCACATTCTGGCTTTCGCCCTATACTATCAGATATTAAACTGCATTTGGCCTACTAGTGTGGTTAGGCCCTTGAAACAGTGTCTGCTGCTCTTGGGTTTGCTACTCCACTGAACAAAGCAATGCCGCCTGTTTAGTCCTGTTACCAATTTTGAACTGCATTTAGCCTACTTTATTCTTTGGCCCTATATCTGTTTCCTCCTCATCCTGCCCATTGCCCAGCCACTGCTAAATGAGTCTGCTGGTACATTGACCTAGACCACTACATTCCCCTTGTACTCTACACAGCCAGAATCTGACCCTGCTGAAAGTAAGGTTCCCCTTCCCGCATGTTATACCACCTTACACAGGGACAAAGAGGAAGGTGCAGATGAAAGTGCAGGTTCCTTCATCAGGTGGGGGGGCATACTCGTTGGCGACGTCACTGGCACAGGGCCCCTCAGAGTACGCAAAAGTGTCGCTGCTGGTGGGAGGCGCCCCCGCCATGCAAACACACCGCCGTACTTTGAGGGGCCCTGTGCCAGTGGCAATGCGAACGAGTGGGCCCCCCCCTGCTTGCTCAGGATCACAGCACTTGCAACTTTTAAATACTTACCTTTCCCTGCAACACCGCCGTGACGTAGTCCGCATTTCCTGGGCCCACGAAAAACTTGAGCCAGCCCTACTCCCCCCACAACTTTCCCCCAATTCCCTATGCCCAACTATTATTATACAGTTAATTAAGATTGGCAAGCTTCAGAAACAAGAATGGATGTTTTTGGCATTAAAATGGGCACTGTAGGTGTTTTCCTGGCCTCCACTCACTGCCGACTATGCTTCCCCATTGACTTGCATTGGGTTTCGTGTTTCGGTCGATCCCCGACTTTTAGCGATAATCGGCCGACTGCACTCGACTCGACTCTGGACAAAATCGGGTTTCCCAAAACCCTACTCGATCTTAAAAAAATGAAAGTCGCTCAACCCTAGTGATGACGTTTGTAAGACAAAGTAAAAAACAAAGAATAGAAATAGCTAGAATGAAATAATCTTAAAAATGATTTTCATAATTCTCTGGGAAAGAAAAATAGGTTTTGTTGACCTCGATTAATAAGATTGATGAATTCAGAATGAATCAATAAAATTATTAAAAAGCTGAAAAGAAATCCTGCTACCTCTTAGTTGCTTTTATTTAGATTAATGGAGCAATAAATCTGGAAATGAAGGATGAAATTATATGATAAATATAATGGCCCTCAGTGTTTCTAAGTTAGCTGCATTTTCTGCATGATCATGAAGCAGTCTTGTATAAATCCAACAGAGAACATGGAGTCTGATCTTCAGTGGAAAGAACTACACTGTTAGGCCGGGGTCACACTTGCGAGTGCAATGCGAGAAACTCGCGCGAGTCTCTCGCATCAATTCCTGGCACTGCCAGGTAGTGTGGGTGAAAAATGCTGAAAAAAACGCTGAAAAAAAGTGACATGCTCTATGTTCAAAAAAACAAGCAAAGCACAAAATACTGATGACAAAAAAACCAATGTGTGTGCAATAGATTTCTGAAATCTCATAGACATAGCTGGTACTGCCAAGTGCAGCTGAAAATTAGCTAAAACGCATACAAAATGCAGCAAAAGCACCCAGTGTGAACTTAGCCTTAAAGTAGCTCAAATTAATTTCTATAGAAGTTACAAAAACAGCACAGTGCCGCCGTGCTTGGCTGTTTCTAAAGCCCCATGACCAGCTCTTAGAGCCTGGATGGAGTTATTCCCTTCTCTGAGTTACAAAAAACAATGTAATTTTGATAACTACAGAGTTCACTGTAACTTATTGGTTAATTTTCTGCTCGACTATGTTTTCCAGAAAAAAAAACAAATATTAGAGATCTTTAAACAACTGATTTGGATATCCACTTTATGCTATATGCCACATGCATTCTTTTCAAAAGAACTGCAAAAACAGCATCTTTAAATTCATGGATGTCTTATATATGGTCTAACTGTCATGCTGTGATTGTCCTCGGTAAGGAAGGGGGGCCTCAAACTGTCACAAGAACTGGGACCCTAACTATCTCTGTCCTGGGGGTACTCTTGAAGGTAAAGAGGCCCGAGTCTATGTCCTTACTATGCTCCTGTTAAACCCTGATCTGTCCCCTCCCCATTCCATGAGGCATGGGACAGAAATGTAATGTAAATAAGACGCAAAGACAAAACAGGGATAACAGAAAACCTATATCACACAAAATTTTAGGGAGGAGAATAGGGACAGGGAGAATTAACTAAATGGGAACAGTGACAAGCAGATGAACACACACGTACTACAGCAAACCACAGAACACTTCTACAACAACTCTGTTCCAACCACTTAGCTTTAGTACACAGCACAGGAAGAGGAATCTTTCATCGGCAGGGACAAGAAGGTCTGACTAGTTTATATAGGAACAGGTAATGACCAGATCAGAAGCAGCTGAAATAAAGCTGCATGTTTCTGACCAGCATAGAAAGGGTTTTTAACCTATTTAGCAGCAGAAGGATCTTAATCCATTTAATGTGGGACACAAATCACACCGTCTCTTAAGAAGACCTGCGATTCATTACCCGACATGACCGTCTAACTCCACTCTTCCAGGGGGACATGACACCCTCGTGACACGTACAGAGACACGCTTTCATGACCAAATAGAAAATTATACTTAAAAGGAATCTGTCGCATGAAAAAAGCTATACCTGCAGATACTGTGTTGATATGCAGGTTAAATTAACTTTAGTTCCCACGACATTGTTCAGGGTGCAGTCATGGAGGTGATGCCAGAATGGGTTCAGTCACTAATTAGTCTATAGAAAGAGGCAGCTATAACTGCGCCCCTGGCACTGAATAACTTCCAGCTTAATGATAAGTGGGCTGTCAGGCAGTGCCATGGCGCAGTTATAACCACAACTCTCTATACACAGAGCGGTGACTGAAACCGTTCCACCATTACTGAAACTCAAATGCTACCAGGAGGAATAATGTTCATTTCCTCCTAGCAGCGGTACTTCAAGTGTCGGCTCGGGGCATTTTCTGAACACTATACAAACATGAGCGCAAAGTTTTATGGAGGTTTCTTTCACATTATGAAGCATTTTACACACACTATCCTTCCTCTGTAGTATACTCCAGTACTTTCTAGGCACACTGTTTCTCCTTACTTCAGCACAACCCAGCTTTAACGTTAGAGTACTGATCAGCAAATCTCCTAACTTGCTCAGCGGGTCCGTTTCCTATTTTATTCACTACTGGCTTCCTGAAACTCCCACTCTTGACCATTCACTATTCCCCATCTCTCAATCCTGCTAAGGTCTGTTAACTTCCGCATTACAAGCTTGAGGTCTCGTGGCTAGCCATCCTCTCATAGGACCAGAATGCCACTCTGTCTCGTCGGTCACTTTTCTTCAGGATCTCATTATCCCTCGTCCTTCAGTCTCCTCTCATTCAGGGTCACCCTTCTGCAGATCTGCTCACTATGCAGTTCAAAATCCAACTCTCTAACAGGAAGCAGTCGCCTTTCCCTTACATTAACCCTTTCCACTGTGGGTTAATACCAAACATTAACTCTATCTCCAACTATCTACATCCTTATACATTATACTACCAACACTGTAATACCTTACATTATCACATCCTACATTATACATTACTAACATTACCTATAATCCATAATGAGTAAAAGATGAGCAGCACTCACCGTTTCCTTAAAATAGTCTTGTGATTACAATAAGACTGCATATTCTGTATGAAACTCTCTTCTTCTTAGACACTTGAATGGCAAAATGTACAGCATGAGGCTGACATAAAGCAACAATTCTAAAGGCACTCAGAAATACATCAGAAGACCAGCTCATTTGGAGCGGACTTTGGAGAAAATCACTTACCACTATTGTCTATTCTGTATGACTTGATTCACAAGTAATCTATTGGAGTTTATTAATGATGTATTTTGTGGTGCAACGATAACAAATGTGTTCCTCTAAAGATGGCCAATGGAATCTTATTCAGGTTCACTAGTGGGCTCAAGGAGACTTAGTCCAACGCTGGAAACAATATGTATGATGGGAAATCAGAAGACGTGAAATGAAGTTCCTTATGGTTCTTTTTCAAAATTCTGTCTACAAAACACAAGCATCATATACGATTAATCAATGGATAAGTTCTAGTTATTACTGTCAGCGGAAACAAAGGATAGCATTTCTCCACTGTACTTAGAGAATAAGACAACAGTTTCTGGTGGAGTTGAAGAGAGCAGATATAGGAAATTTAGTTACTCTTGCCTTAAAAGAGTATAGCCATTACATAGACATGATATGCCAGTAATGAAAGGATAGTCGCACTGCACTGAAATCATTTCTATGGGAGTTACAGACACTATTGAGCAAGCTCCCATTGATATGCTAAACATGTATGATATGGAGATATTGCCTTATGTACTAGCTACAAGAACAGTAATACCATTTTCCCTGGAGTCTGAAGGCACTGTACAACTAAAATTGTAAAAAACTAAATTATAGCCTTACTTTGAAATTGTGTGAACAACATTGTCTGAGATGGAAAAATAATCCATTGCTTCCTTTCCTCTTCATTCTAGAAGCCTTCGCCGAGCCGGGTTCCATGAGTTCCATTTGTATTCATAGCTAGTCCTTGTAATATGTGATTAAAAGATGCAAAAGGGTAATACTGTATAGTAACTAAAAGTGGGTTTTACATAATAGTAGAGTACACGTGACCACACTTTATGGTTCTGGATGCGCCCCTGCAGGCTGCATTGGTTCCAATATGAACAGTTTGATACTCAAAGCCAGGGGTTCCCATTCTGTGGCCCGGGAACCACTTGTGACTTGCGGAACCATGGTGTGTGACTTGCTGAACCATGGTGTGTGGCTTGCGGAACCATGGTGTGTGGCTTGCGGCTGCCTGCCAGCTTGGTGCATTAGCATCAGATCTAGCAAACAACTATGAAGAGCAGGTCTCCAGATAGGGACTTTTGTGAGTAGCCCAGTACAGAAGAGCAGATCTGAATGTGCATATTCTGGCCTTGGGGGTTTGGAGATAATTTAAGTACAGTAAGCTGGAGACCAGATGATGTGAAGTGTCAGGAGGAGATGCTTAAAGCTGGATGCGACAGTGCGGTGGGGAGACATGCCGAGAGATGGAGAGGTGACCATGTGGCCGTGACGGTGAGTATGTCAGCGCCCCTGCATGGAGGAGGAAGGGGAAACATGCAGGGGCACCACTGTTTTGAACAGCTGACATGTGTCCGCAATAGGCGCGGGCAGAATCAAACTGACAGCGGCATTTAACAAACGCTTCCAGCCATCTGGCCGGAAAAGCGCGCACCGGTGACCCCCGTCAAGTGATCAGGGGATATCGGCACATCGGCATGACAACCAGAGGTCTCCTTGAGAGACCCTGTGGTTGGCACTGATAGCAATGCTGTAATTCTACTACATAGAGGCGATCTGAGCATCACCTCTATGTAGCAGAGCTAATCAAGTTTTGCCAGCTTCTAGCCTCCAATGGAGGCTATTGAAGCATGCCAAAATTAAAAAAAGCTTTAAAAAAATATGAAAAAAATAAAAAAATATAAAAAGTTAAAATCACCCTCCCTTTGCCCAATTCAAAATAAAACAATAAAAAAATCAAACCTACACATATTTGGTATTGCCGCATTCAGAATCGTCCGATCTATCAATTAAAAAAAAAGGATTAACCTGATCGCTAAATGGCGTAGCGATAAAAAAAAATTCAAAACTCCAATTACGGTTTTTTGGTTGCCACAACATTGTATTAAAATGCAATAACTGGCGATCAAAAGAACGTGTCTGCACCAAAATGTTATTAAAAATGTCAGCTTGGCACGCAAGAAATAAACCCTCACCCGACTCCAGATCACGAAAAATGGAGACACTACAGGTATTGAAAAATTGCGCAATTTTTTTTTTTTTTTTTAAGCAAAGCTATTAAATTTTTTTTCACCACTTAGATAAAAAAGAACCTAGACATGTTTGGTGTCTATGTACTCATAATGACCTGGAAAATCATAATGGCAGGTCAGTTTTAGCATTTAGTAGCAAAAAAGCCAAACAAAAACAATGTGGGATTGTACTTTTTTGCAATTTTAACGCATTTTTCCCCGTTTTCCAATACACGACATGGTAAAACCAATGGTGTCATTCAAATGAACAACTTGTCCTGCAAATAATAAGCCCTCACATGGTCATATTGACAGAAAAATAAAAAAGTTATGGCTCTGGGAAGGAGGGGAGCGAAAAAACAAAAATGCAAAAACCGAAAAACCCATGTCATGAAGAGGTTAATCTTATAAAAAAGAATTATTAGTAACATTGGTCTTGCAGTAAATCTTGATTTCCTCCAATATCAGGCAGAGTAATATTTGTAATAGAGACCTCAATATGGAAAAATGGGGTGGAGGACAGGGTAGCGTGGGATTAAAGGATTTGTCCGGGATTTTATCCTTCGGATAAGTTATCAATGTCTCATCGGTGGAGGTGCAACACCTGGCACCCCCACCGATCAGCTATTCCCAGTGTCAGCAGCTGGAACTGCTCAGTTACAGAGCTGCACAGCTTTGTCAAATGTATAGTGGCCATGGCCAGGTACTGCACTTTCACCCCGTATTCAAATCAATAGTGGGTGGATATGCAGTACCTGGTCGCAGCCTCTATTCAGTCGATGGAGCTGTGATACACAACTCTGTAAGGCCGGTATTTCCGGTCCATGTGTCCGTCTGTGTACTAGGTGCCGCACACGTGTGGCAACCGTGTGCCGCCCATGTGACGCATCAGTACCACACGTACGGTCGCCGGGGAAGCAGCACTACAATAAGCACTGTTCCCCTGCATGTGGTGCTGAAGCTGGCTGTCATCACTCCTCCCCTGCTCGGCCGGTGAGCGGTGCGAGCAGGGAAGAATGAATGAATGAAACGCTGTGGGCATAGGCTCAGTAACTAGTGCTGACATCACTGAGTCTGTGCTCGCTCGCCGGCATGAACTCCTGTGACCTCAAGACCATGGGAGAATGTAAGTGATGAGGTCACTGTGACAGAGCTTGAACTGCCATGACCTCATCACTTGCATTCTCCCACGGTCCTGAGGTCACTGGAGTTCATGCCGGCGAGCGAGCACAGACTCACTGACATCACCGCTAGTTACTGAGCCCACTGCATATCATTCTTTCCCCAGTAGTTCACAGCCGGTGGTGGTTGCATTAGCAGCGCTCCCGGTTGTAAACTCTACATTCCCCAGATATGGATTACGGCGTGGGACTGACTATATGCCAGACAGGTATGGGTATATTGTTGTTTTGTTTTCTTTTACAGGAGATCGAGGGCTTTGCTTTAGAGTGGCAGACTAATAAAGATGGCAAAACTGTGTATATTGTTTTATTTCATTAAAATACTTTTTTCTTACTGTGTGGTATTTGATTAACCCTTTATAAACTTTAGGATTAGTAATGGATAGGTGTCTTATTAACACCTGTCCATTACTAAGCCAGCTTAATGTCACCTTACAATAGGAAGGTGACATTAACCCCTCATTACCCCACTTGCCACCACTACAGGGCAAGTGGGAAGAACCGGGAAAGCTCCAGAATTGGTGCATCTAATAGATGCGCCTTTTCATCGGCAGCTGCAGGCTGCTGTTTTTAGGCTGGGGGGCCCATATCCATGGCCCCTTACCAGCCTGAGAATAGCAGCCCACACCTGTGAGTTTTGCCAGGTTAGTTTAAAAATATAGGGGGGACCCCACGTTGTTTTTCCTTTCATCCCTTCTTGCCTGCTCGCTGGCCAAGCAGGGAAGAAGGGATGACAGCTGGCTTCAGCACCACACACAGGGGAACAGCGGCTTACAGTAGCATTGCTTCACCCACTGCCAGGGGCGGATTATAATAGGGTCAATCTGGGCGGTAGCCCAGAGCTTAGTGGTGTGGGGGGGGGGCCCTGGGCTACAGCTCAGATTTCCCGCCGCCATCAGGGCATTACTGCCCTGACTGGCGTATGGGCCCGGTGGGCAGAGAGGGGGCCCGCATCGGGCCCCATCTCATCTGTTCACTGGGCCCCTACCAGCGCTGCGGCAGTTTCACCTATTGACGTGCGGGCGCACACCCGCACGTCAATTGTTAACAGCCGCCAGCCAATTGGAGGCTGGCAGCTGAAGTCGGCCACAGGCGCAGCGCACATGTCGCCGGCATCTGACGTCATTGTCAGTCACCTGCGAGTGAGCGCTGCTGGAGCGCAGGTCAGGTGAGGAGAACTTGTTTTTTGGGGGGTTTTTTTGTGAACGGCAATCCGGGGGGACCAGGCCAGAATGCTGGACACTGTCTAGGGGCAATATGCTGGACACACTGGGGCAGATTGCTGGACACACTGGGGGCAATATGCTGAAGTCCGACACTGGGGCAGATTGCTGGACACACTGTGGGCAATATGCTGGAGTCAGACACTGGGGCAGATTGCTGGACACACTGGGGGCAATATGCTGGACACACTGGGGCAGAATGCTGGACACACTGGGGGGCAATATGCTGGACACACTGGGGCAGATTGCTGGACACACTGGGGGCAATATGCTGGACACACTGGGGCAGATTGCTGGACACACTGGGGGCAATATGCTGAAGTCAGACACTGGGGCAGATTGCTGGACACACTGTGGGCAATATGCTGGAGTCAGACACTGGGGCAGATTGCTGGACACACTGGGGGCAATATGCTGGACACACTGGGGCAGAATGCTGGACACACTGGGGGCATTATGCTGTACACACTGGGGCAGATTGCTGGACACACTAGGGGCAATATGCTGGACACACTGGGGCAGAATGCTGGACACACTGGGGCAACATGCTGGACATACTGGGAGCAACATTCTGGACATTTGGGGGGAAATATGCTGTACACACTGGGGCAGATTGCTGGACACACTGGGGGCAATATGCTGGACACACTGGGGCAGAATGCTGGACACACTGGGGGCAATAAGCTGGAGACACTGGGGGCAACATGCTGGACACACTGGGGCAGATTGCTGGACACACTGGGGTCAGGATGCTGGAAACACTGCGGGCAGGATGTTGGACACATTGGGGGCAGAGATGCTGGACACATTGGGGGCAGAGATGCTGGACACATTGGTGGCAGAGATGCTGGACACATTGGGGCAGAGATGCTGGACACATTGGGGCAGAGATGCTGGACACATTGGGGGAAGAGATGCTGGACACATTGGGGGCAGAGATGCTGGACACATTGGGGGCAGAGATGCTGGACACATTGGGGGCAGAGATGCTGGACACTGGGGGCAGAGATGTTGGACACACTGGGGGCAGGACTGGAGACATGGGCAGAATGTAGATACGGGGCATGATTGGAGACATGGGGCACAATGAAAGACATGGGGCAGGATTGGAGACAGATCGTGCAGGATCATAGGGCAGGATGGATACGATGGAGACTGATGGGGCAGGATGGGGAGATCATATGAGGCAGGATGGATACTCATGAGGGCAGGATGGGAGAACATATGGCTGGAGCCAGGAATGAGATACACGGGGCCAGGATGGGGATATTATTATTACCATAGGGGCTAATTAAGGGATATTATTACTGCAGTGATGTATTTATTTTATTTTTTGAGGACACTGTTTTAAATGGGGGGGCGGTCATGTTACTGTGTACTATGTCGCCTCTTTTTCATCATGTGGTGTAATGATGAAGTTGGGAAAAATTAAGTAATGTGTTTTACAAGCAGAGCTCGAGATAACTGTGTTATTTCCCGCAGAGACGAGTCCTGGCTGGATGAAGTGATGGCGGTCTGTGCTGGATGAAAGATGAAGGACTTCACCTAGAGACGTCACTGGTGAGTCAATGTTACCTATACACTGACACTATACACTGTATACTATATACTGAAGGGTAAATTGACTAGATCAATGGATGTTTGACAGGTTATAGTTTCACACAGCAGCTATTTTTCTGGAATAATCTGGTTCAGGTATATGATAACCCCGTCACGACCCCATCACATGACCCCGTCACATGACCGGGGGGCCCACAGTGTCTGAACAGCCCGGGGCCCTGGCTACACTTAATCCACCCCTGCCCACGGCTGTCCGTGCACTGGAGGACAGTGTACACTGTTCTCCGTGTGCATGTGTGTGGCAAGTTTTGCGGCCCGTGTGTCCGGGTAAAAACAGACATGTCTGCGTGTTTTGCACACGGACACACGGTCTGTCAAAACATGCTGACGTGCAAAAACCCATTCATTTGAATGGGTCCATATGTGTCAGTGTCTCCGGTACGTGAGAAAACTATCACTACACGTACCGGAGGCACTGACAGTCGCAGATACCGACAACACTGGGAACAGCTGATCGGCGGGGGTGCTGGTTATTGCACCCCCACCGATCAGACGTTGATGATCTATCATAAGGATAGGCCATCAATGGAAAAGTCCCAAATAATCCCTTTAAGTAATTTCAAAAGCCAGGGCTCAATTTTAATCTTAGTTCGGCCTTGGAACTTTATACACTCATACTCACAAATAATTAGTGTAGAGGGTGAAAGTCACTGAGCATAACATGGAATAATTTTGGTTTATGCATTATCTGACCTGCATACTAAAATAATTATTTTCTACTGAATTGCTTATGCCCCCAGAGCATCCTGCAGACAGGAAATATCTGGAAATGTACTTTTATAGGCAACATAGGAAAATATAAGACAATAAACACCGCTTATGCCTCAGTGCAAAATGCAATTGTTAGTAGTGAACGATGCCAGAGTCAGATATTATTATGACTCTGTTCGCACTCTCTCATAATATTCTGAATCTAGATCTGTGCTAAAGTATATGTATGTGCAGAGCCCCAGAGTCCTGGTCGTTGCAGTACTGATGCTCCGCCGCTAAGGGGGACTATGGTACGTCTGATGGCACTGAAGGAGTTCACCTGACCAGGTATCACAGACACCAATACACTTCACAGTCTGGCCTCCAGGGGGAGCTAAGGGTGCTATGTATTAGGCCACTCCTCACAATCTGGTAAAACTGGGGGTTAGGTAGGAAGTTAGTCAGAAGCTGACTGGGTTGGAACCAGGCAACATCCTGTGGCAGAGGGTGTTGCAGGGGAAGATTCAGGGGGGTCCCTGTCAGGGGTGGGATCCTGACAGAGGCCTAGCAAACAGGAAAGAACGTTACAGAACCGCACCTGCACTTCATCGCGGCAGTACCCCAAGAAAGGACAAGAAGCGAGGTTTATTGTGCTGAGTGAGAAACGAGATCAACGCAACAAGGAGAAACACCAGTAGGAGTCGTGCTGTAAGACGAGGCAACATCCTACTGAGGCGCGTAGCCGGTGGCCAGAAACGCCGAGGAAGTATTGAGCTCCAGGCCTTACTTCAAACCTACGGCAGGACAGTCAGTTATAGGCGGGCTGTCTCACTCAAATCACCTAAGAAGACATAGGGGGCAACAGTTGGAGAGGGGCGCCACTAGGGTCCCGGAAGAGCTCCGAGCCTGCCCGTCATACGGGTGCGTCCTAGCCATATCTTCTGGGGGGACGAAGAAGAACATCAAAATCGAGTTGTGAGGGAACTTCAGAAACAGACACAACAGTTGTGGGGACTATCCCGTAAGCACAGCAGGGGAGGACCACAACACACAAGCGCTAGAAGGTAGGCACAGATTTCCACCTGCAAAGGGAACTCTGGAGGTGCCATCGGACCGGCCGGACTCACGCAGCCCGGTTAACCGTATTCCGGACTGAGGATCCTGAAGCCTTCAGTAAAGAGGTAAAGAGACTGCAACCTGGTGTCCTCGTTATTTACTGCAACCTGCACGGCACCACAACAACATCACTCTCCACCTTCATTGGACGCCCCTCAGCAGGGTCACGGGCCGGGTCTAGCCACCGTGACAACCCCAGAACTGCGACAGAGAGGCCCGGTACCGGGTACCCCTCGGCCCTGCGGCAGTGGGGGCGCTTCATATGCCTTAATGCAAGCCTAAAATAATATTCTCTGCACAACCAACCAAAATCCATGAAGACTCTCTGTGCGACCACAGTCTCCATGGATTTTGGTTGGTTGTGTCGTGTCTCAGTCAACAATATAGTGAACAATAAATGATAGCAAGCAGAGTTGTTACCAGCTGTAAGGGGTTGATTGGCTAGTAAATCACAAACGGTTTCATTTAAATTATGAGCGGTGATCTTTTAATCTCGGGGTCTTGGATAGCTAAATGGGTTTTCTAATCTCAGGAAAAAAAATACCCAAAGTAGGAAAATGGCAGAAAAATAAATAATAAATGCTGCACCATTCACTTGATAAATACCGTATACTGTGCTGCAGTGATGACAGGTACAGATGGCAATCATTGGCCTCAAGGCTACACTGGTCAACTTGGAAAACCCCCTTAACAGTAAGTTAGATCTTTTTTATTAACTGTGGTAAACACACGCTGGCCATTACTGTTTGTAATTTACATTAGTGGTCCTTTATACTTAACCACCAGAAGCTTTATGAAACAATGTATAAGAACACAAATATAGACTCTTGGGTCATCTACTATATAATTGTCTAAGGTTCACTTCCGTCTGTCTGTCTGTCCTTCTGTCTTTCTGTCACGGATATTCATTGGTTGCGGCCTCTGTCTGTCATGGAATCCAAGTCGCTGATTGGTCTCGCCAGCTGCCTGTCATGGCTGCCACGACCAATCAGCGATGGCCCAGTCCGATTAGTCCCTCCCTACTCCCCTGCAGTCAGTGTCCAGCGCCCGCTCCATACTCCCCGCAGTCACCGCTCACACAGGGTTAATGCCAGCTATTAACACTGTGTGACCAAGTTTTTACTATTGACGCTGCCTATACAGTGTCAATAGTAAAAACATCTAATGTTAAAAATAAAATTAAAAAAATCATTATATACTCACCTTCCGCCGGCAGGTTTCGGTGGCAAGGATGGTATGCGTGAAGGACTTGCCATGACGTCACAGTCATGTGACCGCGACGTCATCACAGGCCCTGCGCGAGAAGGACCTGCCATGATGTCACGGTCATGTGACCGCGACGTCATCACAGGCCCTGCGCGAGAAGGACCTGCCATGATGTCACAGTCATGTGACCGTGACGTCATGGCAGGTCCTTCTCGCGCAGGCGCGAAGAAGCTGTGTTACCATGGGACAGGCAGGGACAGCGTCAGGAGCGCCAGGAGCAGGTGAGTATTTCATATTCACCTGTCCGCGTTCCATCCGCCGGGCGCCGCTCCGTCTTCCCGTCCTCTTGCAGTGACTGTGCAGGTCAGAGGGCGCGATGACGTATTAGTGTGCGCTCCGCCCTCTGCCTGAAAAGTCAGTGCGGAGAGACGGGACACTGAGGAGCAGCAACGAGAGGTGAGTATGTGATTTTTTTTTATTGCAGCAGCAGCATTACATGTGGCACAATGCTGTATGGAGCGTCCATGGGGCTATAAAGAACTGCATAGAGCATTATATGGGGCATCTATGGGGCCATAACTGCATGGAGCATTATATGGGGCATCTATGGGGCCATAAAGAACTGCATGGAGCATTATATGGAGCATCTATGGGGCCATAACTGCATGGAGCATTATATGGGGCATCTATGGGGCCATAACTGCATGGAGCATTATATGGGGCATCTATGGAGCATTATACGGGGCATCTATGGGGCCATAACTGCATGGAGCAATATATGGGGCATTATATGGGGCATCTATGGGGCCATAAAGAACTGCATGGAGCATTATATGGAGCATCTATGGGGCCATAACTGCATGGAGCATTATATGGGGCATCTATGGGGCCATAACTGCATGGAGCATTATACTACATGACTGGGCAATATACTACGTGACTGGGCAATATACTACGTGGACATGTGCAGCGCCCCAGAGTCCTGGTCGTTGCAGTACTGTGGCTCCGCCACTAAGGGGAGCTATGGTACGTCTGATGGCACTGAAGGAGTTCATCTGATCAGGTATCACAGACACCAATACATTTCACCGCCGGGCCACCAGGGGGAGCTAAGGGTTCTATTCACTAGGCCACTCCCCACCATTGTGGGTAAACTGGGGGTCAGGCAGGAAGTTAGTCAGAAAGCTGACTGGGTTGGAGCCAGGCAACACCTTGTGGCAGAGGGTGTTGTGGGAGAAGATTCAGTAGGGTCTCTGTCAGGGGTGGGATCCTGACAGAGGCTTGGCAACTTGAGCGAACGTAACGGGACCGTGCCTGCTCAGTATAGCGGCGGTGCCCAAGGAGGGATTGGAAGCGAGATAGATTGTGCTGAGTGAGAAACGAGATCAAAGCAACA
Source organism: Ranitomeya variabilis (assembly GCF_051348905.1). Taxonomy (NCBI): domain Eukaryota; kingdom Metazoa; phylum Chordata; class Amphibia; order Anura; family Dendrobatidae; genus Ranitomeya; species Ranitomeya variabilis. The sequence continues at coordinate 113,124,256 of NC_135235.1, read as the reverse complement.
AGGAGAATACCAGTAGGGGTCGTGCTGTAAGACCGAGGCAACATCCTACTGAGGCGCACAACCGGCGGCCGGAACGCCGAGGGAGTATTACAATATTCAGCTTTAAGCAATACTCTAAACCAACGGCAGGACAGTCAGTCTAAGGCGGGCTGTCTCACCTAAATCACCTATGCAGTCTTGGGGGGCAACTTGTGGAGAGGGGCGACTCTAGGGTCCCGGAAGAGCTCCGAGCCTACCCGTCATACGGGTGCCGTTCCAACCATAACATCAGGGAGGGACGGAGGATTAGCAGAACATCACCTAATCGAGTTGTGAGGGAACTTAAGAAACGGACACAACAGTTGTGGGGACTTTCCGTAAGCACAGCAGGGAAGGACCGCAACACCTAGCGCTAGGGGGAAGGCACAGATTTCCACCTGTGAAGAGAACTCTGGAGGTGCCATTGGACCGGCTGGACTTGCGCAGCCTGGTTATCCGGATTCCGGACTGAGGACCCAGAGATCTTCAGTAAAGAGGTAAAGAGACTGCAACCTGGTGTCCTCGTTATTTACTGCACCGCACCACTACAGCCTCACCCCCACCATCATCCATCACATCTATTACTGTACGCCCCTCAGCAGGGTCACGGACCGGGTCTAGCCACCGTGACAACCCCAGAGCAGAGACTCAGAGGCCCGGTACCGGGTACCCCTCGGCCCTGCGGCAGTGGGGGCGCTACACATGCATATTCTAGATATTCTAGGACATGCGACACGTCTCTCCAGACTACAACTTGTCAATTTCTCTTGCAGAGACACGAGTCTCCGCAAGATAAATTTCACCCCTACAATGTATTGGACGCAGTGATTCCACACGATTCAGTGAACACATGCGGAATCACCTGCATTCAATATCTGGCAGTGCTTTGGACGCATGTGCTGCGTCCAAAGCGCTGCTGGTTCCGGATCATGTGCTCATATTCTAAAAGGCCCAGGAGGGCAGAGAAGGGGAGGAGGCGACAGTTGAACCTGTACCAGGACAGACGTATGAAGCATCTGAATTGGATTATAGTCACAAGCTCAGGGTGAGAGAAAAAAATGAAGTGAGACCTCAGTCTGGAGTCAAGAAGAGTCAGAGCCAGATTCGAGTGAACAGAGTCAGATGCATGTGAAAAGAGTCAGATTCAGAATCTGAATTTGCAGACCTGGTGTTTCGCGGTATTGCCCCTCATCAGTGCAAAGTATGAGAACTGATTTGGCTAGGTGAGTTGCTCTGGACTGAGGTCTAAGGGGTAACGTTTCTCCTTGTGGAGAGTGACATAAAAGCCATGGCTGCCAATATAAGGAGGCTAATTAACTGTGCAATGCTCCTTTGGGAAATTTAATATGCAAATTGTCTCTTCGGACAGGAAGAGGACTTGAACTCCAAAGCGCCACCTGTTGCAAGCAGCAATCCTATAAGTCAGTATTGACCCTTTAATTAGCCTTGAAATGCGACTTAGGATAAAAAGGTGAATCTATGTTATGACAGAGACAATATAATTCATGCTTGCAAAACTCCTGTATGACCCCGTAACATGAAGTACTAGATAATCACACGACAGGATATTGTAATGTGTCTCAGGCATTAGTACGCCGATGTCGGACTCCCCCTGTTTGGTGCGGGCTCTGGTGCTCAGCCTGCACCTTTCCGGGCACATGATGGCGGATGTATACAGTTGACGTGTGCCTGCAAAAATCGCGATCCACCTATGGCTGTTAACTAGTTAAATGCCACTGTCAATTTCTGACAGTGATATTTAACTCGTGCTTATTGGAAGAGCGTTGTAAATCCCGCTCATCGGTGACCTCGTCACATGATTGCAGGTCACCGAGGGGTCAGCATGACAACCAGAGGTCTGATGCAAACCTTTATAGTTGTCATTGCTGGATTGCTATGAGCGTTACCCTGTGATCGGCGCTCATAACAAGTGAACATTTCTGCTACATACAGGAGATCTGATCATCGCCTGTGTGTAGCAGAGGTGATCAAAGTACGGCAGCTTCTAGTGTCCCATGGAGACTATTGAAGCATGCAAAAAGTAAAAAAATAAATACATTTTAAAAATATTTAAAAATAAAAAAACTAAAAGTTCAAATCACCCCCCTTTTACCTCATTCAAAAACGAACAATAAAAAAAATTCAAATATACACATATTTGCTACATCCGCATTCAGAATAGCTCGATCTATGAAAATAAATAAAATAACCCGAATGCTAAAAGGCGTAAAAAGAAAAAAATTCAAAACGTCAGAATTTATTTGGTCACCACTACATTGCAATAAAATGCAATTACAGGTGATCAAAAGATCATATCTACACAACGATGGTATCAATGAAAACATCAGCTCAATAAGCCCTCACTCACCCCAAGATCACAAAAAATGGAGATGCTCCAATTCTCAGACAATGGTGTCATTTATTTTTTTTTACCAAACTGTGGATTTTTTTTTCACCACTTAAATAAAAAACATGTTGAAAAAAAGAGAATGATCTAATACGTTGATCTAAAGCCACTAGGCAAAAATTTCTATAACTGAACATGAGGTTTTCAGTTTAACATTCTGATCAGACTGTATGAAGCCCACTGCCACTGTCACGGCAAACCTTGTAGTGGGTCCTACCGCCCTAACGGAGCGGAGCCATGCGCCGACCATCGCCACAGCAGCAATGCACCAGCAGGGCGGACGGCCTGTTGCCCCACAGCACCCATGCTGCAAGGCTGAGTCCCCATGACTCCATACCGCGCCGCCCCACCAGCACAAAGCCACAGCAACAATGGCCGCCACACAGCACCCACACCAAATGAAAGGAGCACTGATACTCACCTTCCTCCAGCTCTTCAGTGAGAGAGAAAATGGGCTCTGGGAGGAATTGGAGCAAAAAATTAAAATGCAAAAACGAAAACACCTCTAGTTGTGAAGGGGTTAACAAAGAAGACACAAAAGCTGAGTGAAGTGGAAAAATATGTCCACAGCAGACTTTATTGTTTATGTATTTCAAATGAACCACAATGCACTTGTGGAGATTGTGGATGGCCAGCCAACACTGGACAGCACCAGAATAAATACTCCCCAATCGCATCTCTCCAACTCGGGGTTGACAAATGTCACGGTGCTGCCCCTCTACTACTTTTTAACCTGTTCTCTGGGAACCGTCCCAGCAGGAACTAAACCATGACTCCATAATGAAGAGTCAACATACCGTACTCCATTAACTAAGGCCATCCCTGACCTCCTCACCTTCAGCTGCTATGACATTACTATAAAATAATAATCAAAAGACTTGGCACTCAACTTTTAGGATGCTTATACGCTATACAGCATCTAAAGAAGTAAGCTCTATTGTCATGTTTCTGGAGTGCTCGTTCCATTTATCTTGTCTATTTGCTCAAACCTTCCACCCTCCTTTTAATAGATACCTTACATACATTCAAGTGGACATCTAATACGAAGGAACAATTTATTTGGTACAAATATTTGGCGAAATAATTTTTGTTTCATATCGCCTTATTACATTAGTATACACTAATCGTGCTATCTGTCCCCCTAGGGTCAACTTGCATACCAATCATTGCATCTTATCTTTAACAGGCATACTCCAAATAATATGGTACATCCATTTATCGTAGCTTTTCGTTCTTCCACTTCACCTTCATTTAGGTTCATTTTCTAATGTTTTAAATCTTTAATCCCAGTACATTGGAGTTTGTCAACCCTGAGCAGTCGGGTAGGTATTCCCATACCTTCTATTTTTTTCCCCCTTTTTTTCCTTTTTTTTTCCTTTTTCTTATTCTCTTTGCATTTCCCCTTCCAAACCTCTTTTTCTCCCCAAACTTCCTTTTGCACCTCAAGGATGTATATGGGTCCATATGTTTTGGACGTAGATCCTTTTGTCATATGTTCATGGCTTTACATATTTTGTCTCTTATTCATGCCTTCCTGTATTTGAGATATGGATTTGATTTGCTATGTATGATATTTGTTGCAGTACTTGATGAAGGTCCATAGAGTGACCGAAACATTGTTTTGATTGGACTGCATTAAAAGTTTCACAATCGCCTAAAAGTTGAGTGCCAAGTCTTTTGATTATCATTCACAGGTTGGGATCCTACTTGGCCACCACTCACGGCTGTGCCATGCTATATCCTCCATTACTATAAAATAGTCCAGACCAACACACCACTGCCAGAATTTGATGCTAGGAAAATGAAGAAAATAATATAAGGGTGGGTGGGTGAGCAGGTAGTTCACTGGTCCTGGATCCAAAGGCTCATCCTCTTCTTTCTATGGAGCCCTCATTTTTTCCACACTCGTTTACACAACTTTCTACCCAATCCTAAGTTGAATTCCACCATATATGACCTGGACGCTAACCCTACTCCCCCTAACTTTTTTTTTGTGTAAGTGCAAAATCAGTTATTAACCCTTTCCTAACCAAACTACCTATTAAATCTCTCCTGGCCTTCTTCTTCCAAACCTCTGTCATGTCCGGGCCTTCACTCCAGCAACGTCCGTTGCAGCCCTGTCTGTTGCATTGTGAAATTACGATGTTTCTCTCCGCTCTTTTGTACAATGAGTAATTAACAGACTAGCAACAATGCCGTCATTATATCACATTACTGCTGATTTTACCTTTTGACATCTGTACTGAGCTCATTGGCATTCACATTACATACAAAAGCTGAATAACCTGACATGGTGGAAGTAAAGAGCTCTTCACAAAGTATTCATTAGTTGCTATCTAATAAATTATAATTTCATGAGCTCATTATTATACCATAAAGTATTGTTTTTTGTTTCATTTAAGCTACAATATTCCTGGTACAAAAGATGTTTTTTAGATATGGACGGCCATCTTAATATGGAGTTATTACAAGGGTAATCATCTGCTGAACAAGGTGATAACAATAATTTGATTTCCACTGCAAAAAAATAATTGCCATAAAAGTCCAACATCTTTGTGTTGTGCATACTTCCCTATAGTTAAAGACGCACTGCCACTAACTGCCTTTATTCATTAAATGTGTGTATATGTGCATGTAATGTAGTGTGTGAGTATTAATATACTCACCTAGCGCTGCTTTCCCCAGTGTCCAGCACCGTTCTTCTCTGAATAGCCGCTTTATGCTATGCACCATGTATGAGCCAGTAGCCGATTATACAATGAATGCCCATGGGGCGCCTCGTTCTGATGCTCCATAGGCTTACAATGTAAAAGATACTTCCGATACACAACGTGTCTGCAAATCAAGACCCTAATTTGGCTTTTATCCTAAGTCACATTTCAAGGCTCGTTAAAGGGTCGACAGTAACTTTTAGGATTGTAACTTCCAACAGGTGGCGCTATAGAGTTCAAGTCCTCTTTCTCTCTGAAGAGGCAATTTGCATACCTTTTTATACTATACAAAACATTTTGTTATGTCCATTGCATTACAACAGAACATGTGATGACAGTATTAAAAATATGGTAGCTACAAAATTAAAGCAATACTCCACCTTAAAGGTAGTGTGTCACCACATTTGACCTATGTAAACTATTAATATGGGCATGTAGGCTGTAGACCGAGAAACAGAGAAGAACGGTACTGGACCCTGGAGAAAGCGGAGATAGGTGAGTATATTAATACACTCACACTACAACCCATGCATATACACACAACATTTAATGAATAAAAAAGTTAGTGGCAGTGCTTCTTTAATTATGTATGTGTATATAACAGAGATAACATTTTTTCCATATGTCACAGGGTCCTACTCCGATATTACACAATCAACAGAGCAAGAGTATAGTGAACAATTCCAAGACCTTTATTTAGGCAAAAACACGAAAGGTCCATATAATCCACCACACAAAGGATAAAATAGTCCAGAACACGAATGCAGTTCAGTAACAGGATAAAAGTCCAACAATCCAGCAGACAGAGGATAAAAAATGGTCCATATGCTTCCCCTACTCTCTGACATGCTGTGTTCACCTCATTCCACACAAGACTGATCTCTGTCTCACCTCCCTGATGTTTACAAGTCTCCTTCCTCATTCACAGGTCAGGAGGGGAAAGGTCTCAGGGGCTCATTGTTTCAACAAGCTAGGTCAACATGTCATTAGCATATTAGCAAACAACATTATTCACTGACCCTGTGGAGAGATAACAATACAGAACTGTGGGGAGAATATCAGATGGCAAATAACAACTCATCCTACAAGAAAACACCATGAAAATAAGTAAAATAGAAATATACACAAAATGATACCCACATAACATATCCCACCATCACACCATATTTTGGAATAGAAAAATGTGACATTATTACATTAAAGAGCCAGGAAGGGGGAGATTATTACAGGAAGGAGCCAGGGTGGGGGACATTATTAAGTGGAAGGTGAACACGCATGTACTAAAAAGGATCCAGAACTTTACAAGAGCCCATACATCTGACCAAAATACAGGTGGGAACTAGTGATGAGCGAGTATTCTCGTTGCTGGGGTTTCCCCGAGCACGCTCGGGTGACCTCCAAGTATTTATGACTGCTCAGAGATTTAGTTTTCACCGCGGCAGCTGAATAATTTACAGCTACTAGCCTGCTTGATTACATGTGGGGATTCCCTAGCAACCAGGCAACCCCCACATGTACTCAGCCTGGCTACTAGCTGTAAATCATTCAGCTGCTGTGATGAAAACTAAATCTCGGAGCAGTCATAAACACTCGGAGGTCACCCAAGCGTTCTCGGGAAAACCCGAGCAACGAGTACACTCGCTCATCACTAGTGGGAACCCAAATCCAACCAATAGACCTCTAGTTACGCCTCTAATTCAGACATTGGTTTTTACATAGAGTATGTGTTCTGTTTGTGATTTTCAAAGAGAGAACACATAACCATTATAGTATATGGGGCTGTTAACATTTTTCCAAGCAGTTAGACCAAATAGTATCAGAAGGGGGTTCTTCCTGTAGGAACGTGATGCTCTAGCTAGCTGGTTGGGATAGGAATTTCCTCTCTGAAGCTGAGAAAGCTGGGCCCCCTGATGAGCCAGGTGTCCTGTTACAGCTGCACAAAAGAAGGGGGTTTTATAATCCCATGACAAAAAAGATACAACTGATTGACGTAATTGAAATTATATCTCCAATATTCTTCACAGAAGGGAACTAAGTTTCTACTAATTAACACTGATATAAAAGTTATAAAGCAATGTAATGACCTTTGGAGATTGCCTGGCCCATTTTAATTGATGAATAATTTTTTGCCGATGCTCTGGGTATCCAAAAGAGTAAGTACACATAAAGAACATATTTTTCTCTCTTATGTACAGTGGGGAAAATAAGCACTTGATACACTGACGATTTTGCAAGTTTTCCCACCTACAAAGAATGGATAGGTCTGTAATTTTTATTGTAGGTACACTTCAACTGTGAGAGACAGAATCTAAATAAAATCCAGAAAAATCACATTTTATGATTTTTACATCATTATTTTGCATTTTATTGCATGAAAGTATTTGATACAATAGAAAAATAGAACTTTATATTTGAGAGAAGGGTAGTGACAAGTGGCAGGCAATTAGAGTACATGGTCAAGGCGTTTATAAACATTAAAGAACAAATGCTAAATAATTCATAGCCAGAAAGACCGTGTCTGCCATGGACATAAAGGTCAGATCAATTATTGACATATTTATATATACAAGAAGGGGAGGGAAAAGGAATTTCCAATCAATAATCTTAGATCTTTGAGTAAAAAATGCTTTATTGTGGAAGGCATAGAAGCAGTGGCAGCAATGGATAGCCACCAAGTAATACACACAAAAAGGCACCGGGTGCCCATACAGGCCAAATGTAGAATAACTAAAGTAAATATATATTTAACAGGTCACAAATATATCCAGAGGTATCCAATCAATAGTATAAATATATCAAAGAGGGAATGAAATGAAGTTGCATAGTATCCTGGCTCCTAATAGAACCAAGCGTGCAAAATACACATCAAACAAATTAAAAGAAAGGTAAATAATCAAGATACATCACCGGAAAAGTGCTGGCAAGTGCTGGCAAGTAAGGGGTCCCGGTGCCCGCCCCTTTGGAGATTGCCTGGCCCATTTTAATTGATGAATAATTTTTTGCCGATGCTCTGGGTATCCAAAAGAGTAAGTACACATGAAGAACATATTTTTCTCTCTTATGTACAGTGGGGAAAATAAGCACTTGATACACTGACGATTTTGCAAGTTTTCCCACCTACAAAGAATGGATAGGTCTGTAATTTTTATTGTAGGTACACTTCAACTGTGAGAGACAGAATCTAAATAAAATCCAGAAAAATCACATTTTATGATTTTTACATCATTATTTTGCATTTTATTGTATGAAAGTATTTGATACAATAGAAAAATAGAACTTTATATTTGGTACAGAAACCTTTGTTTGCAGTTACAGAGGTCACACATTTCCTGTAGTTCTTGACCAAGTTTGAACTCACTACAGCAGGAATTTTGTCTCACTCCTCGAAATAGATCATTTCCAGGTCTTCCAAGTTTCGGGGCTGTCGCTGAGCAATATTGAGTTTCAGCTCCTTCCAAAGATTTTCTATTGGGTTTAGGTCTGGAGACTGGCTAGGCCATTCCAGGACCTTGAAATGCTTCTTACGGAGCCACTCCTTAGTTACCCTGGCTGTGTGTTTTGGGTCATTGTCATGCTGGAAGACCCAGCATTGACCCATCTTCAATGCTCTTCCTGAGGGAAGGAGGCTGTTGGCCAAAATATTGTGATACATGACCCCATCCATCCTCCCTTCCTCCTGTCACCTTTGCAGATAAGCACCCCAAAGTATGATGTTTCCCCCACCATGCTGCTTGGCTGGGACACTGTTCTTGGGGTTGTACTTATCCTTCTTCCTCCAAACACGGAAAGTGGAATTGATACCAAAAGATCTATTTTTGTCTCATCTGACCACATGATCTTCTCCCATGCCTCCTCTGTATCGTCCAGATGGTCATTGGCAAACTTCAAACGGCCTGGACACGTGCTGGCGTTAGCAAGGGGACCTTGCCAGCCCTGCAGGATTTTAATCCATGACAGCATAGTGTGTTACTAACAGTAATGTTTGTGGTCCTAGCTCTCTTCAAGTCAAAGACCAGGTCCTCCCAAGTAATTCTGAGCTGATTCCCTGACCTTTCTCAGAATCATCATTTCCTTAGATCTTACATGGAGCCCCAGACCGAGGAAGATTGACAGTCATCTTGTGTTTCTTCCATTTTCTAATAATTGTGCCAACAGTTGTTGACTTCTCACCAAGCTTCTTGTCTATTGTCCTGTAGCCCATCCAAACCTTGTGCAGGTCTTCAATTTTGTCAAGCTCTTTGGTCTTGGCCATGGTGGAGATATTACAGTGTGATTAATTGAGTGTGTTGACAGGTGTCATTTTTACAGGTAACAAGTTCAGACAGATGCAATTAATACAGGAAATGTGGAGTAGGAGGGCTTCTTAAAGAAAAACAGGTTTGTGTGAGCCAGAAGTCTTGCTGGTTGGTAGGTGATCAAATACTTATTTCATGCAATAAAATGTGATTTAATTATTTAAAAATCATACAATGTGATTTTCTGGTTATTATTTTTAGATTCTGTTTTTCAGTTGAAGTGTACCTACGATAAAAATTACAGACCTCTGCATTCTTTGTAGGTGGGAGAACTTGCAAAATTGTCAGTGTATCAAATACTTATTTTCTTCACTGTATCTAATTCTGTGATTGACTCCAAATCTTCACCAAAAATTGCATGTGTTAATGCAACTTCTACGGTATTTTCATACAATTATGCTACATATTTGGTGCAGATTTTCCACACAGATTTGCTGTCACGAAGTGACTGTCCTAACGTGACATGACCAGATGAGGGGACGGTCACAAAATGGCAAAATACACAAGGGTACGCTGGGGACACAATAACAACAGTGGTCCCTGACAATAGGGAACAGGGAAATGGACACCTCCTGCACTCACCTGAGGTTGTACCCTAAACTCCCTAACGTCCCTATACAGGTTCTTTCACCCTGTCGCTGAGCAGGATACCTAAACAATCACTTGACCTGCTCCTATCCCTCGTGGGAATTGGCAAGTGAAGACACTGGTCCCACCGCTGCACTAAAGCAACATAAGGTAAGGTAAGACAAACACCACAGGGAAAAGGAAGCACAAAACAACACTTAGCTTTTCTCTGCTGAAATGCACCGCACAGCAGAGGAAGGCACGAAATAACAGCATACAACTGAAGCACCACTGAAACAGCAACTTCCAGTCTTTAGCATGGTTGGTATCCAAAAAGACCTGTATAACAGTCACCTGATACATCAGGTGACCTTTTGAAGGATGGTGGGAGTGGTCACCAACCACATCAGCAGACTAGGCAGCAATGTAATTACACCAGCAGCTACCGGGGGGAAAAACAGACATTAATGCCCGATGGCCTGAAAGGAAAAAAGTTTTAATATGAAACGCCAAATCTGCCACAGATCCAAAAATGGATCGTGACAGTACCCATCTTTCAAAGAGGGGCCTCTGGACCCTCAACACCAGACTTCACCAGAAAACAACCTTCGGTGAGGATGCCACAATCCACAGTTCACCAGACCCTCAGGTTTATGGCAAATGCGGCCTGATAGAAATGCCAACAATGAAGGCTCCAGAGGCGCCACAAATCTCAAGAGAACCGACCTGGGGAATTAGTTGTGTACATCAATAACTGGGGGTAACACCAACTGGACAGTCCCTGGGCTGAGAATGGCTGACACCCGATAAGGTCCGATCACCCTGGAACTCCAGGTCCAGTTACACACTTCCGCATGATGCTTTTGGTGGACACCCATACGTGGTTCATACACAGGTCTGGACCTGAATGTTTATTGCCACGCATACATTTGCTACAAGACAGTGGACTTTTCGAGGAATTGACAACAGAGGCATCCTCTTGTGTCGCCACACTCACACCCCCACAAAGCTCAGAGGGAACCACCACTCTCCCCTGACCCCTCCTCCTAAGAGGACTCCAACACTCATTAGCTTGGAATAAGGGTTGAGTCCTGCCCCTACTCCCTGGCAGCACCTCTGCTGCCCCCACTGAAGAAGGGGTAGGTTGTAGAAGGACTGCAGAGACAGGGTCCCCTGGGCAGCAGCCCTCACAGTCTATGACCGGGTTGTGTTTTTTCAACCAAGGGAATCCCAAAACAATGGGTGTAGGCATTCCTCCCAAGACATAGCACGACAGGAACTCCTCATAAGGAGACCCTATACGCAGGTGTATATCATCCACGACTTGGGTCACCCTCCCCTGGCTGAGTGGTATGGAGTCAAAGGCCTGGACACTTAGGGGTTTAGTTAGAGTCCTACACCTCAGGCCATGGTTCTGAACAAAATAAGCCTCCACTAGATTGACACCTGCTCCACTGTCCACAAGCACTGGTATACACTCAGCTACCCTGCCAACCACCACTTCAGCAGGCAAGGTACTCTCAGGGGAAGAAATGGCAGAAATATACACTCCCTGGTCGCCTCCCTCCACACGACCAGGGGAACGTGGCTTCTTAGGTGGTACAGGTATTTTGGCGCGAGCTGAGAAGACTGATGAAATGACCAGTGTGTCCACAGCAAAAACGTGCCCCCACACCATGGCGAACCGCAGGTAACCCCGTTTTGGAACCAACTCCTACCACCTGCATGAGTTCGTCCGCCTGCTCAAGTGTATCCCACTCCCTAGCAAGGACTACCGGGGACACATTTGGTGTATGTCTCTCCCTCAAGCGTCTATCTACCTGGATGACAAGGGACATGGCAGCCACCAACAACCTGGTGCAGCGTACTGCACAAGAGTATCCTACAATCTTGGAGACAGACCAAGCCTAAAATGGCTCCTAAGGGCAGGGTCATTCCACTGTGTGTCAGTGGCCCACCTCCTGAACTCCGAGCAGTACTCCTCAGCTGGCCAACGCCCCTGCTTGATTTTATGCAGTCGGGATTCCACCAGGGAGATGCCATCTGGATCCCCATACACAAGCGCCAATGCCACAAAAAAGTCGTCCACCGACCGTAAAGATGGAGAACCTGCCGGCAGGGAGAAAGCCCAGGATTAGGAATCACTCTTAAGAAGGGAGATTATAATCTCCACATGCTGTTCCTCACTCCCTGATGAACGAGGGTGAAGCCTGAAGTACAATTTACAGGCTTCCTGAAAAACTGAAATTTATCTCTCCCTCCAGAGTGCCTGTCAGGAAGAGATATGTTGGGTTCTGGTTCAACCTGCACCTGGGCCGAAGCCCAAAACCCCACCAATTTCTGCAGCTGCTGCACCACCTCACCATGCAGTGACCTAAACTCCTCGGTGAGGGTCTAAAGCAGTTTGTCAAAGGCCTGCATTTGAGCCATGGCTCACCAGAAAAGATGGGATGGTTGGTTATAATGTCACGAAGTGAGTGTCCTAACGTGACCCGACCCGACAAGGGGACGGTCACAAAATGGCGAAACACACAAGGGTACCCCGGGGACACAATAACAACAGTGGTCCCTGACAATAGGGAATAGGGAAATGGACACCTCCTGCACTCACCTGAGGCTGTACCCTAAACTCCCTAACGTCCCTGTACGGGTTCTTTCACCCCATTGCCGAGCAGGAAACCTAAACAATCACTTGACCTGCTCCTACCCCTAAGTAGGGAATTGGCAAGTGAAGACACTGCTCCCACCGCTGCACTAAAGCAACTTAAGGTAAGGTAAAACAAACACCACAGGGAAAAGGAAACACAAAACAACACTTAGCTTCTCTCTGCTGAAATGCACCGCACAGCAGAGGAAGGCACGAAATTACAGCATACAACTGAAGCACCACTGAACCAGCAACCTCCAGTCTTCAGCACGGTTGGTATCCAAAAGGACGTGTATAACCAACAGTCAGCTGATGCATCAGGTGACCTTTTGAAGGATGGTGGGAGTGGTCACCAACCACATCAGCAGACTAGGCAGCAATGTAATTACACCAGCGGCATTCAGGACCTGAAATTACGTCACGGCTTGCTGTGATTGGTCGCGTCGCGGTCACATGGGCGGCACGCAACCAATCACAAGCCGTGACGTAATTTTAAAATGTGCGCGTTTCCTGCCTCCCGTGACGTCACGGCTTGTGATTGGTCGCGTCGCCCATGTGACTGCGACGCGACCAATCACAAGCCGGAACGTAATTTTAAAATCCTGAATGCCTAGAATTAGGCATTGAGGACCTGAAATTTACGTCACGGCTTGCTGTGATTGGTCGCGTCGCGGCCACATGGGCGGCACGCGACCAATCACAAGCCGTGACGTCACGGAAGGAAGTAAACGCGCGCATTTTAAGCAAAGAACGCTGCCGGTTCCCTCGGTGAGGTCCAGGCTGCGTCGGAGAGGTGAGTATAGCAATATTTTTTATTTTAATTCTTTCTTTTACACATTAATGTTGTTTCGATACCGATACCCGATACCACAAAAGTATCGGATCTCGGTATCGGAATTCCGATACCCGCAAGTATCGGCCGATACCCGATACTTGCGGTATCGGAATGCTCAACACTAAAACTTACCCTTAAAGTATGTTTTTTTCCATCAGAAGATGTGTACATAGCGTCTTAATTCCGATGATAGAGCCACCAAATTTTTCTTAGGCAAAGCCGGTTCAGAAGCAACTCAGCTGTCTTTTTCCCATAGCAGCCTTGCTAGCCTTTTTTGCTAGCATCTTTTCCCTGGTATATTAACTATAAAGAGTGGGCAACTTCCAAACAAAGCAGCTGAAGAATGAACATGTTACTTTTTTCAACCGCTTCATGCAGAGGCGTAGCTAGGGTTTTGGTTCAGGGGGAGGCGAAACTTCTCAGTGCGCCCCTAACCAGGTAACCCTGATTACAACTATGGTACCGCACCGTAATAGTGGATATAAGAGATCCTCAGCAGATGACCGGACTGTTACTGAAAATAATCTCTATGCAAAGACCAACGCTGATATTACTGCCATATTGTGACAATAGATACCAGTCCTGCAGAACATGTAATAGATTTCAGTACAGTTATACTGTATATAGTAACTTACAGGTGACGTTCTTTCTGATAGAATTGTTCACTTTTCCTGTCTTTTCCATCTGGCGCAGATCAGCATGACAACTTCTTCCACCCAGAATTCGGCTGCAGAGATTAAAACAAAGTTACATTTGACTTCTCAGATTTCATGCACATCGTCATCTTTCCCCAACCTGCACAAACTCCTCATCCTGCTGATATCCCTTTACTGAGCCACTGCTGCCGTATGTGTCCCTATTACTGCACCTACTAGGTGGTACTATGTGCCCTCTAGATGGTAAAACAACCCTCTAGAACATATTAATGCCCTGTGCAAGTGCCCTAGAAAACATTGCCCACATTTTGCCCCCAGAAAGTAATAATGCCCTCTGTGTGCCCCTTTAACAATTACAATAGGCCTCCATATATTATAATACATTCTCCATAGGCTTCCATATAGCATAATGAACTTTCTATAGGTCTCTATATAGTATAATGCACCACCGCAGGCCTCTATATAGTACGATGCAGTACCCCAAAGTCCTTTCTACAGTATAATGCACTCCCCACGGGCCTCTCTATAGTATAATGTACTCCCCATAGGCCTCTATATAGTATAATGCACTCTCCATAGCCCTCTATATAGTATAATGCACTCTTCATGGGCCTTTGTATAGTATAATGCACTCCCCAAAGGCCTCTATATAGTATAATGCACTGTCCATAGTCCTCTATATAGAAAAATGCATTCCCAATAGGCCTCGATATAGTATAATGCCTTCCGCATATGTCTATACAGTCATGGCCAAAAGTATTCACACCCCTGCAATTCTGTCAGATAATACTCAGTTTCTTCCTGAAAATGATTGCAAACACAAATTCTTTGGTATTATCTTCATTTAATTTGTCTTAAATGAAAAAACACAAAAGAGAAGGAAGCAAAAAGCAAAACATTGATAATTTCACACAAAACTCCAAAAATGGGCCAGACAAAAGTATTGGCACCCTCAGCCTAATACTTGGTTGCACAACCTTTAGCCAAAATAACTGAAACCAACCGCTTCCGGTAACCATCAATGAGTTTCTTACAATGCTCTGCTGGAATTTTAGACCATTCTTCTTTGCCAAATTGCTCCAGGTCCCTGATATTTGAAGGGTGCCTTCTCCAAACTGCCATTTTTAGATCTCTCCACAGGTGTTCTATGGGATTCAGGTCTGGACTCATTGCTGGCCACCTTAGAAGTCTCCAGTGCTTTCTCTCAAACCATTTTCTAGTGCTTTTTGAAGTGTGTTTTGGGTCATTGTCCTGCTGGAAGACCCATGACCTCTGAGGGAGACCCAGCTTTCTCACACTGGGCCCTACATTATGCTGCAAAATTTGTTGGTAGTCTTCAGACTTCATAATGCCATGCACACGGTCAAGCAGTCCAGTGCCAGAGGCAGCAAAGCAACCCCAAAACATCAGGGAACCTCCGCCATGTTTGATTGTAGGGACCATGTTCTTTTCTTTGAATGCCTCTTTTTTCTCCTGTAAACTCTATGTTGATGCCTTTCCCCAAAAAGCTCTACTTTTGTCTCATCTGACCAGAAAACATTCTTCCAAAACGTTTTAGGCTTTTTCAGGTAGGTTTTGGCAAACTCCAGCCTGGCTTTTTTATGTCTCGGGGTAAGAAGTGGGGTCTTCCTGGGTCTCCTACCATACAGTCCCTTTTCATTCAGACGCCGACGGATAGTAAGGGTTGACACTGTTGTACCCTCGGACTGCAGGGCATGTTGAACTTGTTTGGATGTTAGTCGAGGTTCTTTATCCAACATCCGCACAATCTTGTGTTGAAATCTCTTGTCAATTTTTCTTTTCCATCCACATCTAGGGAGGTTAGCCACAGTGCCATGGGCTTTAAACTTCTTGATGACACTGCGCACGGTAGACACAGGAACATTCAGGTCTTTGGAGATGGACTTGTAGCCTTGAGATTGCTGATGCTTCCTCACAATTTGGTTTCTCAAGTCCTCAGACAGTTCTTTGGTCTTCTTTCTTTTCTACATGCTCAATGAGGTACACACAAGGACACAGGACAGAAGTTGAGTCAACTTTAATCCATGTCAACTGGCTGCAAGTGTGATTCAGTTATTGCCAACACCTGTTAGGTGCCACAGGTAAGTTACAGGTGCTGTTAATTACACAAATTAGAGAAGCATCACATGATTTTTTGAACAGTGCCAATACTTTTGTCCACCCCCTTTTTTATGTTTGGTGTGGAATTATATCCAATTTGGCTTTAGGACAATTCTTTTTGTGTTTTTTCATTTAAGACAAATTAAATGAAGATAATAATACCGACGAATTTGTGTTTGCAATCATTTTCAGGAAGAAACAGTATTATCTGACAGAATTGCAGGGGTGTGAATACTTTTGGCCATGACTGTATAAAGTATAATGCACTCCCCAAAGGCCTTTATATATAGTATACTAAACTCACCATAGGCCTTTATATAGTATAATGCACTCCCCATAGCTCTTTATATAGTGTAACTCTTTCCCTATAGGCCTCTATAGTATAATGCCCTTCCCATAGGCCTATATATAGTATAATACACTCCAAATAGGCCTCTCTATAGTATAATGCACTCCCCATAGGTCTATATATAGTATAATGCACTCCCCATAGGCCTTTATATATCATACAATGCACTCCTCATAGGCCTGTATATGGTTTAATGCATTCCCCATAGGCCACTATATAGTATAATGCAATCCATATAGGCCCCTATATAGTATAATGCACTCCCCATAGGCCTATATATGGTATAATGCACACCCCATAGGCCTATATATATAGTATAATACACTCCAAATAGGCCTCTCTATAGTATAATGCACTCCCCATAGACCTCTATATAGTATAATACACTCCAAATAGGCCTCTCTATAGTAATATGCACTCCCCATAGGCCTCTATATAGTATAATGCACTCCCCATATGTCTATATATATAGTATAATGCACTCCCCATAGGCCTTTAAATATCGTACAATGAACTCCCCATAGGGCTGTATATAGTATAATGCATTTCCCATATGCGTCTATATAGTATAATGCAATTCATATAGGCCTCTATATAGAATAATGCACTCACCATAGGCCTCTATATAGTAGAATTCACTTCCCAGAGGCCTCTATATAGTATAATGCACTCCCAATAGGCTTCTATATAGTATAATGCATTTCCCATAGGCCTCTATATAGTATAATGCACTTCCCATAGATCTTTATATATAGTAAAATGCACTCCATAGGTCTGTATATAGTATAATGCACTTCCCATAGGCCTCTCTACAGTATAATGCACTCCCCATAGGCCTTTATATAGTATAATGCATTCTCAATAGGCCACTATATAGTATAATGCACTCCCCATAGACCTCTATAGTATAATGCACTCCCCATAGGCCTCTAAATAGTATTGTGCACTCCCTATAGGTCTTCATATAGTATTATGCACTCCCCATAGGTCTCCATATAGTTTTATGCACTCCCCATAGGTCTCTATACAGTATAATGTACTCCCCATTAAAAAAAACAATACTCACCTCTCCTCATTTCCCCACTGCTCTGAGTGCCAGCAGATCTCAGCACAGCGGGCGCTAAGTAATGACATCATCACTCCCGCAGTCAGTGTCTGCATCAGTGATGTCAGATGCAGAGGGGGAATGAAGGGAAAGGTAGCATGATGCTCCCTCTCTCTTCATTGCTTTCAACTGTATTGGCATACAGTTGAGCTTGTGATGACAGGTGGGGGGCTGGCACTGGCTCCCCCCGCTCACTGGCCCCATAGCGGCTGGGCAACAGTGAAGGTAGAGGGTCAATGCTCTACCACAGAGTGTAACTGAATGAGTGCGTTGCGCATGTTGATACAGTTAACAGTAGCATAGCTCTGGGAAGGCCCCTCAGAGTGCGACCACCCTTCTGACCCCCAGATAGCTATGCTATTGTCTAATAATTTCCAAACCCTGCAGTAGTTAAAGAAGGCAATAGAAGATTGATCATATGCACAACAATGTCAATACTTTTCAGGCGGATTCCAGGCATCATGTGCGCATATCCTAATATTGTGGAGTCCTCCAGAAGGAACCCCAGGTATATGTCCACAAAAATGTCACTTCTGCTTCTTGAGAGTGGCATGTAAGTGGTTAAAATTAAGCATTGTAGCTAGATTCAATCACTGCTGTTAGATACAGGTGCCATCAAGCATGACAATAGAGGTCCCTTGACTCTTGCTTAGCGCAGCTGTTTTCATAACTCACATAGACTTATAGAGAGAAAGATGCACATATGCACAATAAAATCCCCATACATTTTAGCTCTTTATTTTTATTTTTCTACCCAAAAATATAACATTTTGTCATTCAATTAATTTGTGCAGATTATGGGTGACAATATAGGTGGAAAAAGTTCTGAAATCATTGTTCTTGGTATGATTCTTTTATGTGGCAAAATCCTGCCATTTTATATCCACTGCACCTCTTATCTTACAAGCCTGAGAATGAGATAAATCAGAAGCCTACACGTAGGGTTAACAACAAATCCTCATACAGAAATCTATTATTTTCTTTATCTCTAATTTATCTGTACATTTTGATATACCGTAATACCTGAAGCTCTGCTGAATATACTTTATTATGTAGTATTGTTTTTAAGAGTACTTTACATATTTACAATCATAAGATTTGTTGTTATTATTATTCTTTTATTATAGCTGTTGTTTATCAGGAAGCATGCATGTGAGTATCAGTCTCAAGAAAAGTCTTACAGTGCCATCTATTGGAAATTACCATCTGCGATTTTCCTATGGTAGAAAGACTAAAATGATTAACCATCTGTTAGTCTGTGTTTTTTTTTCTTCAGTATTGATTTTATATTTGCTATGATGTGTGACAAGCCTACAACCTGCAGTAACCACCGATCGACCAAACCACCGCACGATCAGCTCTACCCTCCCCTATTGTATCCTCAACCAACCCTTGTAGATTGTGAGCCCTCGCAGGCAGGGTCCTCTCTCCTCCTGTACTGACTTGTATTGTTTAAGATTATTGTACTTGTTTTTACTATGTATACCCCTCCTCACATGTAAAGCGCCATGGAATAAATGGCGCTATAATAATAATAAATAACAATAATAATGTGTCTTGGTTTTGAGTCACAGCACATAACTTCTTCAATGAAAAATCCACGTGCATTTTTTAATTTTTCTTAAATGACTTCTTAACTTTTAAATAAATGTATAAAAGAAGCAATATATACAGTAAATAGATGTTTGTTGATCTGCAGCATTTTCTGCATGATCCTGAAAGTCATCTTTGTAAAAACTGCAGCCAATCATTAGCCTTATGCCATCTACTAAGCTTGGCATGACCACTGAATACACGATGATAAAACTAGTTGAGGAGCAACACAGAGGAGGCGTTGTAGCAGCACACAATAAGTAATGATGAACTTGGTTTTTCCAAGAGAAAAAGACTTTAGGCTAATACAATTTTAAATAAAAAATACAATGTAAAGGCAATCTGTCAATATTATTTTATGCCCCAAAATATACAGTATGTGCATTGAGGGTGAAGCCATGCTGACAGATTCCCTTTAATAATCTGCTGATTAGTTTCATCTTATATTGGTGTTAGACTGAAGCATCACTCCCTTTAAACATGGGGTGAAGCTAAGCACATTTTTGTCCTACTGCATGTAAGGCACAGCGGCAGCGTCGGACTGGGGTGTCTGGGGCCCACCAGAGGAATGGACTCTAGGGGCCCACCCTACAGCTATATGCAAATATCTGTCATTATAGTGGAGCATCGGCTGTAAAACACCGGCGGCTGCTGCACATCTACCGTGTACCCCAATAACTGGGATGTATAATTACGGTAGTTTACATTAATGGGGTTCTTGGTTAAAACAAGTTATCACTGATCCATGGGCTCCACAGGATAGGTGATCGCTTAGATCCGACCATTAGAAATTGCACCGATCGGAAGAATGGGGAAGTTTTATCCCTGACAGGACACTTTTATCACTATTTTAAAATGCAGCGGCAGGTGGGATTTCTGACCGCAGCTCCATTCATTCTCTTTGGGGCTTCCAGAAAAAAACAAGTGCAGCCACTAAGGGAATGAATGGATCAGTGATCTAGTCGGACATGCCACTCCAGTCTAATGGGGATAAAAAGTTCCACATTTTGCGGAGTGGGTCCAAACAGTCAGACCCCCACCAATCAATACGTTATCAATTATCCTGTGGAGAGGTGATTACTTTTTTCCACAGGAAACCCCTGTAAGTGCATCTCCGCCGCTGTGTACAAAGCATTACAACTCTAATGGAAATAAAGAATCTTCTCCTAATTAATATCAGAGAGAACAAATGACCGCCATACACAACACAATCCACTATACCAAGACCAATAATACCACATACAGGAAGAAATACCACCACACCATGACCAGACCACATAGTGACCGAATACTACTACATACAAGGGACAAATACCACCGCACCATG
Organism: Ranitomeya variabilis; assembly: GCF_051348905.1. Taxonomy (NCBI): domain Eukaryota; kingdom Metazoa; phylum Chordata; class Amphibia; order Anura; family Dendrobatidae; genus Ranitomeya; species Ranitomeya variabilis. The sequence goes on along the minus strand of NC_135235.1, from coordinate 113,103,625 downwards.
TCAAGACCACATATTATCACCACTTGGTGACCAAATAGCACATACAAGGGACAAATACCACAACACCATTTCCAGACCACATATTACCACCACATAGTGACTGAATACTACAATACTGATCAGTAATAAAAAAAAAACAAAAAAAAAACACAATACTATCATCATAAGGCTGCCGTCACACTAGCAGTATTTGGTCAGTATTTTACATCAGTATTTGTAAGCCAAAACCAGGAGTGGAACAATCAGAGGCAAAGTATAATAGAAACATATGCACCAATTCTGCATTTATCACCCACTCCTGGTTTTGGTTTACAAATACTGATGTAAATTACAGACCAAATACTGAATGTGTGACGGCAGCCTAAGTGCCATTATACACAGGAGATCTGTACTTAGTATGCAGTGTCTGTGTACAGGTAATACAGTGATCACCAGTGACATTATACACAGGAGCTCTGTATATAGTCTATAGGTAATCCAGTGATCACTGGTGATATTATACGCAGGACCTCTGTATATAGTATACAGTGTATAGTGTCAGTGTATAGGTAACACTGACTCACCAGTGACATCTCTAGGTGAAGTCCTTCATCTTTCATCCAGCACAGACCGCCGTCACTTCATCCAGACAGGACTCGTTTCTGCAGGAAATAACACAGTTATCTCGAGCTCCGCTTGCAGAACACATTGCTTAATTTTTCACAACTTCTACATTACACCACATGAAGAAAAAAAGGCGATATAGTGTCACTCTACACAGTAACAGGACGGCCCCCCCATTTAAAACAGTGTCCTCAAAACATAAAATAAATACATCACTGCAGTAATAATATCCCTTAATTAGCCCCTATGGTAATAATATTCCCCACCCTGGCCCCATTTATCTCATTCCTGGCTCCAGCCATATGTTCTCGCATCCTGCCCTCGTGAGTATCCATTCTACCCCATATGATCTCCCCATCCTGCCCCATTCTGTCTCCTTCGTATCCATCCTGCCCCATGATCCAATCCTGCCCCATGTCTTTCATTCTGCCCCGTGTCTCCAATCATGCCCCGTGTCTACATTCTGCCCATGCCTCCAGTCCTGCCCCCAGTGTGTCCAGCAATCTGCCCCAGTGTCCAGCATTGCCCCCAGTGTGTCCAGCAATCTGCCCCAGTGTCCAGCATTGCCCCCAGTGTGTCCAGCAATCTGCCCCAGTGTCCAGCACTGCCCCCAGTGTGACCAGCAATCTGCCCCAGTGTCCAGCAATCTGCCCCAGTGTCCAGCATTGCCCCAGTGTCCAGCACTGCCCCCAGTGTGACCAGCAATCTGCCCCAGTGTCCAGCATTGCCCCAGTATGTCCAGCACTGCCCCCAGTGTGTCCAGCAATCTGCCCCAGTGTCCAGCACTGCCCCCAGTGTGTCCAGCAATCTGCCCCAGTGTCCAGCATTGCCCCCAGTGTGTCCAGCAATATGCCCCAGTGTCCAGCACTGCCCCCAGTGTGACCAGCAATCTGCCCCAGTGTCCAGCAATCTTCCCCAGTGTCCAGCATTGCCCCAGTGTACAGCACTGCCCCCAGTGTGACCAGCAATCTGCCCCAGTGTCCAGCATTGCCCCCAGTGTGTCCAGCAATCTATCTGCCCCATTGTCCAGCAATCTGCCCCAGTGTCCAGCATTGCCCCAGTGTACAGCACTGCCCCCAGTGTGACCAGCAATCTGCCCCAGTGTCCAGCAATCTGCCCCAGTGTCCAGCAATCTGCCCCAGTGTCCAGCACTGCCCTCAGTGTGACCAGCAATCTGCCCCCAGTGTCCAGCAATCTGCCCCAGTGTCCAGCATTGCCCCAGTGTGACCAGCAATCTGCCCCAGTGTCCAGCATTGCCCCCAGTGTGTCCAGAAATCTATCTGCCCCAGTGTCAAGCATTGCCCCAGTGTACAGCACTGCCCCCAGTGTGACCAGCAATCTGCCCCAGTGTCCAGCAATCTGCCCCATTGTCCAGCAATCTGCCCCATTGTCCAGCACTGCCCCCAGTGTGACCAGCAATCTGCCCCAGTGTCCAGCATTGCCCCAGTGTACAGCACTGCCCCCAGTGTCCAGCATTGCCCCAGTGTACAGCACTGCCCCCAGTGTGAAAAGCAATCTGCCCCAGTGTCCAGCATTGCCCCGAGTGTGTCCAGAAATCTATCTGCCCCATTGTCCAGCAATCTGCGCCAGTGTCCAGCATTGCCCCAGTGTACAGCACTGCCCCAGTGTGAAAAGCAATCTGCCCCAGTGTCCAGCATTGCCCCCAGTGTGTCCAGAAATCTATCTGCCCCATTGTCCAGCAATCTGCCCCAGTGTCCAGCACTGCCCCCAGTGTGACCAGCAATCTGCCCCAGTGTCCAGCAATCTGCCCCAGTGTCCAGCAATCTGCCCCAGTGTCCAGCACTGCCCCCAGTGTGACCAGCAATCTGCCCCAGTGTCCAGCATTGCCCCAGTGTGACCAGCAATCTGCCCCAGTGTCCAGCATTGCCCCCAGTGTGTCTAGAAATCTATCTGCCCCAGTGTCCAGCATTGCCCCAGTGTACAGCACTGCCCCCAGTGTGACCAGCAATCTGCCGCAGTGTCCAGCAATCTGCCCCATTGTCCAGCAATCTGCCCCATTGTCCAGCACTGCCCCCAGTGTGACCAGCAATCTGCCCCAGTGTCCAGCATTGCCCCAGTGTACAGCACTGCCCCCAGTGTGACCAGCAATCTGCCCCCAGTGTCCAGCATTGCCCCAGTGTACAGCACTGCCCCCAGTGTGAAAAGCAATCTGCCCCAGTGTCCAGCATTGCCCCGAGTGTGTCCAGAAATCTATCTGCCCCATTGTCCAGCAATCTGCGCCAGTGTCCAGCATTGCCCCAGTGTACAGCACTGCCCCAGTGTGAAAAGCAATCTGCCCCAGTGTCCAGCATTGCCCCCAGTGTGTCCAGAAATCTATCTACCCCATTGTCCAGCAATCTGCTCCAGTGTCCAGCATTGCCCCAGTGTACAGCACTGCCCCCAGTGTGACCAGCAATCTGCCCCAGTGTCCAGCATTGCCCCCAGTGTGTCCAGCAATCTATCTGCCCCATTGTCCAGCAATCTGCCCCAGTGTCCAGCATTGCCCCAGTGTACAGCACTGCCCCCAGTGTGACCAGCAATATGCCCCAGTGTCCAGCAATCTGCCCCAGTGTCCAGAATTGCCCCAGTGTCCAGCACTGCCCCCAGTGTGACCAGTAATCTGCCCCAGTGTCCAGCATTGCCCCAGTGTAAAGCACTGCCCCCAGTGTGAAAAGCAATCTGCCCCAGTGTCCAGCATTGCCCCCAGTGTGTCCAGAAATCTATCTGCCCCAGTGTCCAGCATTTCCCCAGTGTACAGCACTGCCCCCAGTGTGAACAGCAATCTGCCCGTGTCCAGCAATCTGCCCCAGTGTCCAGCATTGCCCCAGTGTACAGCACTGCCCCCAGTGTGGCCAGCAATCTGCCCCAGTGTCCAGCAATCTGCCCCAGTGTCCAGCATTGCCCCAGTGTACAGCACTGCCCCCAGTGTGACCAGCAATCTGCCCCAGTGTCCAGCATTGCCCCAGTGTACAGCACTGCCCCCAGTGTGAAAAGCAATCTGCCCCAGTGTCCAGCATTGCCCACAGTGTGTCCAGAAATCTTCCCCAGACTTAAACCCCAACCAACCCACACACCCCCGCCGCCGCACCCGCACCCGCACCGCACGCCGGCTTATGTCCTCCTTCAGCCCCCAGTACCCCCGTCCTCATACTCACCTGTCTGTCCCACACACTGCACGGACGTGCCGACATCCCTCGCGCTCTGTTTCGACTCCCGGCGGCGGCACAGCATCGCATCTGCTTCCTGCTTGTGCGGTCATGTGATACTGTAATTAAGGTCATGAATATGCGCATATTTATGGCCTTAATGAGCGGTACCACGTGACCGCACAAGCAGGACGAGCTGCAGTGCAGACGCCGAGACCATCGCTGGAGCAGGGTCCTGGTGAGTATCGTCTTCAAGGGGGGGCGGGCGGGGGGGGCCCTGGAGCAGTGGGGGCCCTGGAGCAGTGGGGGCCCTGGAGCAGTGGGGGCCCTACCAGCAGGTGTCTGTGCCTGGGCCCACCGGAGGATCCTCCGGTTCTCCGGTGGGCCAGTCCGAGCCTGCACAGCGGAGAGGCTTCTGCTGCAGACAGTAGTTGTAAAATATGAGGCTGTCAACTCAAAAAAGGCTACATTGTGAAGACTGGACACTAGCTACTCCATCTAGCAGGTGCCAAAGTAACCCCAGCCTTCACAGGGATAAGGACTTACAATGGGGTGCTCTTGGGTTGTGTCCATGGAGTAGCTGCTTGCTGTCGGATTGAACCTGATCCCTGATAGGGAAAACTAACCGGGTCAGTAACAAAAGGGATGGAGCCAGGGACAGAATGAAATAGTCACAAAAGATAAGGTCAGATCAGGGGGATCACAGAGACAAATGTAACCATTGTAACAAGTTAGGTCAAGAACAGGAAGATCAAAACAGAACAACGGCACCAGTATACAGGAAGTCACGAAGTACTATAACTACTAGCATGTGTACGTAGGGTCTGGTAGTGCACCATTAGCTACAGCAGGGACTTGATTACTTCTGCTGAACTGCTTGGACAGCACACACACCCATTCTCTCTGGCTGGGAGGCACCATTAGTCTCAGCCACACCAATATTCCAACCTGGACAGCATCTGCCCTATCCAGTAATATTGATCACAGTATCTCCTCCATCACCAGTATCAGCCATCTAGTGACTATAGTGGTACTCAGTGACAGAAGTAACTACAGCGTGTCCAGGAAGGGATAAAGCAATAATCTTACCGCCACACATGCCCAAGGTCAGTGAGAAGGAGAAGGGGGAACGTGGCTGAGATCCTGAAACACACAAAAGATTTCTTCATATTCTCACTTATATGAAGCAAACTAGTATCAAAGAAAAGAAGATTAAAGGAGGAATTGCTGGAACATTTTTGTAATTTTTTGTGCAGTTTCTGTTTATTGCTTTTTTTAACCCCTACCTACCTACAGCAAATAATGTTGGGGTTTTTTGCCATTTTTTTTTTATTTTTGCACAGATTTAAACATATGAAGGTTTGTGATTTATGGAACAAATTGTTGTTTTAATTACATTTATTTTTCTATACAATGCAAAGTGGAAAGAAATGGTAAAAAAGTATATGGAATTCCACCATTGTTTCTTGGGTTTTGTTTTGATGTTGTTCATTGTGCTGTAAAAGTGATCTGGCAGCATGATTTCCCAACAGTGATACAGTGATACAAACTTTTAGGGTATGTTTCCACATTCAGGAAACGCTGCTTGTTTGACGCTGCGCAGAGCTGCAGCGTCAAACAAGCAGCGTCCAGATGTTCCAGCATAGTGGAGGGGATTTGATGAAATCCCGTCTCCACTATGCGTGGAAACCCGCACGCGGCGGCCCTGCGACTACGGAGATGCTGCGCATCTTTTCAGATCGCAGCATGTCCGTACACCTTGCGGGGACACAGCGTCCCCGCAAGGCATATCACAGGGCCCTATGGGACAGAGCGATCATCCCGGATGTGAAGAGTTAACACATCCGGCATGATCGCGTCCCATTAAGGGGGCGGGGCTTAGTGCCGAGCGGCTTCGCCGCTGCAGCGATACCGCCTCCCATCCGTACCGTGGAGTCATACCCTTATAGTTTTCTGAGTGCAGATTAAAAAAAAAGCTTTTATTGTGAGACATGGTGAGACATGTCGACCAAAAAAAATGACAATTCTGACATTTGTACTGTGTATTTCAGAAATATATATTTTTTGTTTTGCAAATTTCTATATTTTTAAATGAAGATTCAAAGGTTAATAATCTTTTTAGCCTTTTTAAACTTTTTTTTTCACTTTTCATTTATTTTTTGGTCCCATGTGATTTAAACCTTTAATTATTTTAATGTTTATAATGAATGTTTTAATGTATATAATGAAATTGACTTTATTGGCTGGGCTTTATAGGAAAAGCAAGATGGCTGTAGTTCCCAGACTTCAATGGCAACCCTTCAGCACCCCACGAACGTGACGGGGGGATAATGTGAGATGACAGTGGTATCTGAGAGTTAAACATCAGTAATCGGTGAAAGCTACAGTCGCTGCAATTACTTGCTGGTAGGGTTGAGCGAAACGGGTCGATCATTTTCAAAAGTCGCCGACTTTTGGCTAAGTCGGCGTCTCATGAAACCCGATCCGACCCCTGTGCTTGTCGGCCATGCGGTACGCGACTTTCGCGCCAAAGTCGCGTTTCAATGACGCGAAAAGCGCCATTTCTCAGCCAATGAAGGTGAACGCAGAGTGTGGGCAGCGTGATGACATAGATCCTGGTCCCCACCATCTTAGAGAAGGGCATTGCAGTGATTGGCTTGCTGTCTGCGGCGTCACAGGGGCTATAAAGGGGCGTTCCCGCCGACCGCCATCTTACTGCTGCTGATCTGAGCTTAGGGAGAGGTTGCTGCCGCTTCGTCAGAAGCAGGGAGAGCGTTAGGCAGGGTCCACTAACCACCAAACCGCTTGTGCTGTAGCGATTTCCACTGTCCAACACCACCTTCGGTGTGCAGGGACACTGGAAGCTACATTTTTTTTTTTTTTCTCTCAGCGCTGTAGCTCATTGGGCTGCCCTAGAAGGCTCCGTGATAGCTGTATTGCTGTGTGTACGCCACTGTGGAAACCAACTGCTTTTTTCAAAGCACATATCCTCTTGTTCCTTCCTTTCTGCACAGCTATCTTTTTTGTTTGTCCACACTTTTTATTTAATTTGTGCATCAGTCCACTCCTATTGCTGCCTGCCATACCTGGCTTAGATTACTGCAGGGAGATAGTAATTGTAGGACAGTCCCTGTTTTTTTTTGTTTTTTTTTTGTGGGAGATTAAGATTGGCATTTCTGCCCATCCCTGTGTGTGCCATCTCTCACTGAGTGGGCCATAGAAAACCTATTTATTTTTTCCGTGATTTGTGTTCTAAATTCTACCTCAACACAAAAACACTACATCAATCAGTGGGAGAAAAATATTGGCCTCAGTCAGGGCTTGTGTGCCACTGCTGTGTGTGCTATCTCTCATTCAGTGGGCTATAGAAAGCCTATTTATTTATTTATTTTTTTTCTTATTATTTGGTTTCTAAAGTCTCCCTGAAAAAAAAAAAAATAAATAAAAAAACAGTGGGAGAGTAATATTGCCCTTTCAGCTTGTGTGCCAGTCTTGACTCCTGGGTGTGCCACCTCTCTCTCTCTAATTGTGGGCCATAGAAAGCCTTTTTTTTTTTTAAATATTATTGGGTTTCTAAAGTCTCCCTTAAAAAACAAAAAATACATAAAAAAACAGTGGGAGAGTAATATTGCCCTTTCAGCTTGTGTGCCAGTCTTGACTCCTGGGTGTGCCACCTCTCTCTCTAATTGTGGGCCATAGAAAGCATTTTTTTTTTTTTTTTAAATATTATTGGGTTTCTAAAGTCTCCCTTAAAAAACTAAAAATACATAAAAAAACAGTGGGAGAGTAATATTGCCCTTTCAGCTTGTGTGCCAGTCTTGACTCCTGGGTGTGCCACCTCTCTCTCTCATTCAGTGGGCCATAGAAAGGCTATTTATTTTTTTGGTTTTTTTAATATTATTTGGTTTCTAAAGTCTCCCTGAAAATAAAAAAAAAAAAACTTAAAAAAACAGTGGGAGAGTAATATTGCCCTTTCAGCTTGTGCGCCAGTCTTGACTCCTGGGTGTGCCACCTCTCTCTCTCTAATTGTGGGCCATAGAAAGCCTTTTTTTTTGTGTGTTTTTTTTAATATTATTTGGTTTCTAAAGTCTCCCTTAAAAAACAAAAAATACATAAAAAAACAGTGGGAGAGTAATATTGCCCTTTCAGCTTGTGTGCCAGTCTTGACTCCTGGGTGTGCCACCTCTCTCTCTCATTCAGTGGGCCATAGAAAGGCTATTTATTTTTTTGGTTTTTTTAATATTATTTGGTTTCTAAAGTCTCCCTTAAAAAACAAAAAAAACATAAAAAAACAGTGGGAGAGTAATATTGCCCTTTCAGCTTGTGTGCCAGTCTTGACTCCTGGGTGTGCCACCTCTCTCTCATTCAGTGGGCCATAGAAAGCATTTATTTTTTTTTTTTCCTTGATTTGTGTTCTAAAATCTACCTCAACACAAAAACACTACATCAATCAGTGGGAGAAAAATATTGGCCTCAGTCAGGGCTTGTGTGCCACTGCTATGTGTGCTATCTCTCATTCAGTGGGCTATAGAAAGCCTATTTATTTATTTATTTTTTTTCTTATTATTTGGTTTCTAAAGTCTCCCTGAAAAAAAAAAATACCTAAAAAAACAGTGGGAGAGTAATATTGCCCTTTCAGCTTGTGTGCCAGTCTTGACTCCTGGGTGTGCCACCTCTCTCTCATTCAGTGGGCCATAGAAAGGCTATTTATTTTTTTGGTTTTTTTAATATTATTTGGTTTCTAAAGTCTCCCTGAAAATAAAAGAAAAAAAACTTTAAAAAACAGTGGGAGAGTAATATTGCCCTTTCAGCTTGTGCGCCAGTCTTGACTCCTGGGTGTGCCACCTCTCTCTCTCTAATTGTGGGCCATAGAAAGCCTTTTTTTTTTGTTTTTTTTTTAATATTATTTGGTTTCTAAAGTCTCCCTGAGAAAAAAAAATAAATAAATTAGGTGGGAGATTAATATTGACATTAGTGCTTGAGTGACAGTCCTGCGTGTGTGTCATCTCTGTGATTTTGTGCCACAGAAAACAGAGTGTGTAACATTGTGCCTGATTTTCCTTGTGGTCTCACCAACCTGTTAAGGGATATTGAAATCATACTGAAGTTATAGCTCACCGTGTAAGTTGTTTGACAGCAACAAATAAAGTTACTTTGGTTAAGATTTTAAAACAATGAGGAAGTCTGGTGCAAGAGGTCGTCGTGGGCGTTCATTGTCAGCTGGTAATGATGGTAGTGGTAGTGGAGCATCAGGTGGTCGTGGGGATAAAAATATTCCACCTAAGTCTGGAGCTGTGGAGCCAGTTTCGTCGTCAGGCTACACAAGGCCTCGAACGCTCTCTTTTCTGGGAGTAGGAAAACCGCTTTTAAAGGCGGAGCAGCAACAGCAAGTTTTGGCTTACATTGCAGACTCAGCCTCTAGCTCTTTTGCCTCCTCTTCCGAAACTGGTAAATGTAAAAGCAGCGCGTCGCTTGTGGATGTTCACGGTCAGGGACAAGTCGCTTCCTTGTCCTCCTCAGCAAAAACTACAACAAGAGAGAAGGATGCAGCAGGCGACACAACGGGTCACTCCATGGAGCTCTTTACACATACCGTCCCTGGCTTAGAAAGTGAAACATTTAACAGGCCATGCCCATTACAAGTATATTCTGACATGGAGTGCACTGATGCACAGCCACAGCCAGAGTACTATGCTGCTCCTTTGACTCAGACCACCACATTGCCCTCTCAGGGTACAGATCCACAATCAGACCCTGATGAGACTATGTTGCCCCGCCACGAACGCTATACCACCGACCGACACAGTGACACAGACGAAGTTGCACACGAGCTCGAAGAGGAGGTAATAGATGACCCAGTTATTGACCCCGATTGGCAGCCATTGGGGGAACAGGGTGCAGGCGGCAGTAGTTCAGAAGCGGAGGTGGAGGAGGGGCCGCAGCAGGCATCAACATCGCAACAGGTTCCATCTGCCGGGCCCGTATCTGGCCCAAAACGCGTGTCAAAGCCAAAACCTGTTGGAGGACAGCGTGGCCATCCAGTTAAAGCTCAGTCTGCAATCCCTGAAAAGGGATCCGAGTCTAGGAAGAGTGCAGTCTGGCATTTTTTTAAACAACATCCAACTGATCAGCGCAAAGTCATCTGTCAAAAATGTTCAACTAGCTTAAGCAGAGGTCAGAATCTGAAAAGTCTAAATACTAGTTGCATGCATAGACACTTAACCACCATGCATTTTCAAGCCTGGACTAACTACCAAACGTCCCTTAAGGTTGTAGCACCCTCGGCCAATGAAGCTAGTCAGCAACGCAACATCCCTTCCGTCACTGTAAGGCCACCATTTTCCGCACCACCGGCAGTATCTGTGCAGGTCTCTTTGCCAGCCAAAAGCAGTCAGGGTCAGGGAACCACCAGTTTTGTAGGAGGAAATATTGCATCTAGGGCACAAGCGGAAACAATACCGTCTCCAACCGTCTCTCAGTCTGCCATGTACACCGGCACACCCGAAAGTTCCACGATCTCCAGCTCTCCAGTCCAGCTCACCCTACATGACACTCTGGTTAGAAAAAGGAAGTACTTATCCTCGCATCCGCGTACACAGGGTTTTAACGCCCACATAGCTAGACTAATCTCGTTAGAGATGATGCCCTACCGGTTAGTTGAAAGCGAAGCTTTCAAAGCCCTGATAGAGTACGCTGAACCACGATACGAGCTACCCAGTCGACACTTTTTTTCCAGAAAAGCCATCCCAGCCCTGCACCAGCATGTTAAACAGCGCATCGTCCATGCACTCAGGCAATCTGTGAGTACAAAGGTGCACCTGACTACAGATGCATGGACCAGTAGGCATGGCCAGGGACGTTATGTGTCCATCACGGCACACTGGGTGAATGTGGTGGATGCAGGGTCCACAGGCGACATCAATTTAGGGACAGTTGTGCCTAGCCCACGGTCTAGGAAACAGTTGGCTGTAGGCGTTCGCACCCCCTCCTCCTCCTCCTCCTCGTCCTCCTGCAGAAGCTACAGCTCTTCCACAGAACGCAGTCTGCCAACCACTCCATCGGCAGATGACACTGTTGCACACCAGTTGTCCCATTATGGGCCAGCTACTGCCAAGCGTCAGCAGGCTGTATTGGCTATGAAGTGTTTGGGCGACAACAGACACACCGCGGAAGTTCTGTCCGAGTTCTTGCAACAAGAAACGCAGTCGTGGCTGGGCACAGTAGATCTTGAGGCAGGCAAGGTAGTGAGTGATAACGGAAGGAATTTCATGGCTGCCATCTCCCTTTCCCAACTGAAAGACATTCCTTGCCTGGCTCACACCTTAAACCTGGTGGTGCAGTGCTTATGGAAAACTTATCCTGGGTTCTCCGACCTGCTCCTCAAAGTGCGTGCACTTTGCTCACATATCCGACGTTCGCCTGTACACGCCAGCCGTATGCAGACCTATCAGCGGTCTTTGAACCTTCCCCAGCATCGCCTAATCATAGACGTTGCAACAAGGTGGAACTCAACACTGCACATGCTTCAGAGACTGTGCGAACAGAGGCGTGCTGTTATTTATTTGTGGGAGGATACACGGGCAGGCAGTAGGATGGCAGACATGGAGTTGTCAGGTGTGCAGTGGTCTAAGATACAAGACATGTGTCAAGTCCTTCAGTGTTTTGAGGAATGCACACGGCTGGTTAGTGCAGACAACGCCGTAATAAGCATGAGCATCCCCCTAATGCGTCTGCTGATGCAAAGTTTGACGCACATAAAGGAGCAGGCGTCTGCACCAGAGGAAGAGGAAAGCCTTGATGACAGTCAGCCATTGTCTGGTCAGGGCAGTGTACAGGACGAGGTAGCGGGCGAAGAGGAGGTGGAGGACGAGGAGGATGATGGGGATGAGTATATTTTTAATGCCGAACCTTTCCCGGGGGCACAGGAAATTGGTTGCGTGTCACGGCCGGGTTCTGGTTTTTTGAGGGACACAAGTGACGTAGATTTGCCTGCAACTGCCCCTCAACCAATCACAACCGGAGATTTGACAACTGGAACTTTGGCCCACATGGCGGATTATGCCTTACGTATCCTAAAAAGGGACACACGCATTACGAAAATGATGAACGATGACGATTACTGGTTGGCCTGCCTCCTTGATCCACGCTATAAAGGCAAATTGCAAAATATTATGCCACATGAGAACTTGGAACTAATATTAGCAACCAAACAATCAACTCTTGTTGACCGTTTGCTTCAGGCATTCCCAGCACACAGCGCACGTGATCGTTCTCACACGAGCTCCAGGGGGCAGCAGACTAGGAGTGTTAGGGGTGCACACATCAGAAGTGGCGTTGGACAGAGGGGTTTTCTGACCAGGTTGTGGAGTGATTTTGCTATGACCGCAGACAGGACAGGTACTGCTGCATCAATTGAAAGTGACAGGAGACAACATTTGTCCAGTATGGTTACTAACTATTTTTCATCCCTTATCGATGTTCTCCCTCAACCGTCATTCCCATTTGATTACTGGGCCTCCAAATTAGACACCTGGCCAGAATTGGCAGAATATGCATTGCAGGAGCTTGCTTGCCCGGCAGCAAGTGTCCTATCAGAAAGAGTATTCAGTGCTGCAGGTTCAATATTAACCGAAAAAAGGACTCGTCTGGCTACCCAAAATGTTGACGATCTAACATTCATTAAAATGAACCACAACTGGATTTCGAAATCTTTTGCCCCACCTTGCCCGGCCGACACCTAGCTTTCCTATGAAAAGCTCTTGCCTGTGAATTACTTTTCTAATGTCTAATTTGCTGCAGCTGATTGTACAGCATACGACATGTTTACACCTCCCTAAATGGCAAAACTCCCCACACGGGGCCGTGGTATCTCGACTTGGCGCAAGCACCCGTGAGACTGCTGTTTGTCTGAAGAGGTGGGTGTGCTCGCTTTTGGTTGACGGCATTGCTACTGGGTCCCTCATAGTACAATGTAGTGTCTCTGGCGGTGGTGGTGCGCACCCAACGTCAGACACACCGTTGTAACATGAGGGGCCCTGGGGCGGTCCCGCCGGCCTCAAGAGAGTTCCCCCCTACCCCAGCTCAAAATGTGCTCTACCACGTGCAAAATTATGTCGCACAGCTCCACCAATCTTTAGTCTATTCGCTGACATCATTCAATGTCTGGCACTGACAATACAAATTTGTAGACATCTATGATGCAACTTAAAGTAGTCTGTGTCTGTGTCCTATATTGGCACCATTAAATAGTTACTGCCAAATTACTATGTCAGAAACTCAGTAGATGAGCCCACCCCTGTACCTAAGTATGCCACCTTTTTTTTTGTTTTGGTTGTTTTGCGAGACATTAACATCTATTTATATTTTGGGAGTACTGGGACAGACACTCCTTGCACTACTCCTCCACTCACCACCAAGCTGCCTGTGTATCCATGTAACCGCTGTAAAGCTGCCATGAGCCTATTGTTTGTTATTTTAGGCCTTTGATAGCCTGTCTGCGGTCCCTACTTTAAATACTCCTCCACTCACCACCAAGCTGCCTGTGTATCCATGTAACCGCTGTAAAACTGCCATGAGCCTATTGTTTGTTATTTTAGGCCTTTGATAGCCTGTCTGCGGTCCCTACTTTAAATACTCCTCCACTCACCACCAAGCTGCCTGTGTATCCATGTAACCGCTGTAAAACTGCCATGAGCCTATTGTTTGTTATTTTAGGCCTTTTGTAGCCTGTCTGCGGTCCCTACTTTAAATACTCCTCCACTCACCACCAAGCTGCCTGTGTATCCATGTAACCGCTGTAAAACTGCCATGAGCCTATTGTTTGTTATTTTAGGCCTTTGATAGCCTGTCTGCGGTCCCTACTTTAAATACTCCTCCACTCACCACCAAGCTGCCTGCCCGTGTATCCATGTAACCGCTGTAAAACTGCCATGAGCCTATTGTTTGTTATTTTAGGCCTTTGATAGCCTGTCTGCGGTCCCTACTTTAAATACTCCTCCACTCACCACCAAGCTGCCTGTGTATCCATGTAACCGCTGTAAAACTGCCATGAGCCTATTGTTTGTTATTTTAGGCCTTTGATAGCCTGTCTGCGGTCCCTACTTTAAATACTCCTCCACTCACCACCAAGCTGCCTGTGTATCCATGTAACCGCTGTAAAACTGCCATGAGCCTATTGTTTGTTATTTTAGGCCTTTGATAGCCTGTCTGCGGTCCCTACTTTAAATACTCCTCCACTCACCACCAAGCTGCCTGTGTATCCATGTAACCGCTGTAAAACTGCCATGAGCCTATTGTTTGTTATTTTAGGCCTTTGATAGCCTGTCTGCGGTCCCTACTTTAAATACTCCTCCACTCATCACCAGCTGCCTGCCCGTGTATCCATGTAACCGCTGTAAAACTGCCATGAGCCTATTGTTTGTTATTTTAGGCCTTTGATAGCCTGTCTGCGGTCCCTACTTTAAATACTCCTCCACTCACCACCAAGCTGCCTGCCCGTGTATCCATGTAACCGCTGTAAAACTGCCATGAGCCTATTGTTTGTTATTTTAGGCCTTTGATAGCCTGTCTGCGGTCCCTACTTTAAATACTCCTCCACTCACCACCAAGCTGCCTGTGTATCCATGTAACCGCTGTAAAACTGCCATGAGCCTATTGTTTGTTATTTTAGGCCTTTGATAGCCTGTCTGCGGTCCCTACTTTAAATACTCCTCCACTCACCACCAAGCTGCCTGTGTATCCATGTAACCGCTGTAAAACTGCCATGAGCCTATTGTTTGTTATTTTAGGCCTTTGATAGCCTGTCTGCGGTCCCTACTTTAAATACTCCTCCACTCATCACCAGCTGCCTGCCCGTGTATCCATGTAACCGCTGTAAAACTGCCATGAGCCTATTGTTTGTTATTTTAGGCCTTTGATAGCCTGTCTGCGGTCCCTACTTTAAATACTCCTCCACTCATCACCAGCTGCCTGCCCGTGTATCCATGTAACCGCTGTAAAACTGCCATGAGCCTATTGTTTGTTATTTTAGGCCTTTGATAGCCTGTCTGCGGTCCCTACTTTAAATACTCCTCCACTCACCACCAAGCTGCCTGCCCGTGTATCCATGTAACCGCTGTAAAACTGCCATGAGCCTATTGTTTGTTATTTTAGGCCTTTGATAGCCTGTCTGCGGTCCCTACTTTAAATACTCCTCCACTCACCACCAAGCTGCCTGCCCGTGTATCCATGTAACCGCTGTAAAACTGCCATGAGCCTATTGTTTGTTATTTTAGGCCTTTGATAGCCTGTCTGCGGTCCCTACTTTAAATACTCCTCCACTCACCACCAAGCTGCCTGTGTATCCATGTAACCGCTGTAAAACTGCCATGAGCCTATTGTTTGTTATTTTAGGCCTTTGATAGCCTGTCTGCGGTCCCTACTTTAAATACTCCTCCACTCACCACCAAGCTGCCTGCCCGTGTATCCATGTAACCGCTGTAAAACTGCCATGAGCCTATTGTTTGTTATTTTAGGCCTTTGATAGCCTGTCTGCGGTCCCTACTTTAAATACTCCTCCACTCATCACCAGCTGCCTGCCCGTGTATCCATGTAACCGCTGTAAAACTGCCATGAGCCTATTGTTTGTTATTTTAGGCCTTTGATAGCCTGTCTGCGGTCCCTACTTTAAATACTCCTCCACTCATCACCAGCTGCCTGCCCGTGTATCCATGTAACCGCTGTAAAACTGCCATGAGCCTATTGTTTGTTATTTTAGGCCTTTGATAGCCTGTCTGCGGTCCCTACTTTAAATACTCCTCCACTCATCACCAGCTGCCTGCCCGTGTATCCATGTAACCGCTGTAAAACTGCCATGAGCCTATTGTTTGTTATTTTAGGCCTTTGATAGCCTGTCTGCGGTCCCTACTTTAAATACTCCTCCACTCACCACCAAGCTGCCTGCCCGTGTATCCATGTAACCGCTGTAAAACTGCCATGAGCCTATTGTTTGTTATTTTAGGCCTTTGATAGCCTGTCTGCGGTCCCTACTTTAAATACTCCTCCACTCACCACCAAGCTGCCTGCCCGTGTATCCATGTAACCGCTGTAAAACTGCCATGAGCTTATTGTTTGTTATTTTAGGCCTTCGAAGCCTGTCTGCGGTCCCTCCTTCCACTAGGCCTCCACTGACCAGACCACTGCTGCCCGTGTACCCCTGGAACCAATTTTAAAGTGCCTACAGCCAGCCCATTTTATTGTGTTAGGCCTTCGAAGCCTGTCTGCGGTCCCTCTTTCCACTAGGCCTCCACTGACCAGACCACTGCTGCCCGTGTACCCCTGGAACCAATTTTAAAGTGCCTACAGCCAGCCCATTTTATTGTGTTAGGCCTTCGAAGCCTGTCTGCGGTCCCTCCTTCCACTAGGCCTCCACTGACCAGACCACTGCTGCCCGTGTACCCCTGGAACCAATTTTAAAGTGCCTACAGCCAGCCCATTTTATTGTGTTAGGCCTTCGAAGCCTGTCTGCGGTCCCTCCTTCCAATAGGCCTACACTGACAAAGGTACACCTGACAACAGACACATGGACCTGTAGGCATGGCCACGGAAGGTTACGTGTCCTTTGTGGCTCAATGGGTTAATGTATTGGATGCATGGTCCACACAGGGGACAGCCTGCTAAGTCTGTATGCAGTCCCTAATTCAAGTTGTCCTCAACTGAATAAAGCTGAGCTTCTACCTTCTGGCTCTCATTAAGTGTTTTTTAAAAAACAAAATGGTGGTTAGGGCCTACTAACGGCTTCTGCCCCTCCCTGGTGTTGCCCTCAACTGAATAAAGCTGAGCTTCTACCTTCCGGCTCTGATTAACTGCTGTTTTTAAACACATTGCTGGTTCCGGCCTACTAACGGTGTCTGCCCCTGCCTGGTGTTGCCCTCAACTGAATAAAGCTGAGCTTCAACCTTCTGGCTCTCATTAAGTGTTTTTTAAAAAACAAAATGGTGGTTAGGGCCTACTAACGGCTTCTGCCCCTCCCTGGTGTTGCCCTCAACTGAATAAAGCTGAGCTTCTACCTTCCGGCTCTGATTAACTGCTGTTTTTAAACACATTGCTGGTTCCGGCCTACTAACGGTGTCTGCCCCTGCCTGGTGTTGCCCTCAACTGAATAAAGCTGAGCTTCAACCTTCTGGCTCTCATTAAGTGTTTTTTAAAAAACAAAATGGTGGTTCCGGCCTACTAACGGTGTCTGCCCCTGCCTGGTGTTGCCCTCAACTGAATAAAGCTGAGCTTCAACCTTCTGGCTCTCATTAAGTGTTTTTTAAAAAACAAAATGGTGGTTAGGGCCTACTAACGGCTTCTGCCCCTCCCTGGTGTTGCCCTCAACTGAATAAAGCTGAGCTTCAACCTTCTGGCTCTCATTAAGTGTTTTTTAAAAAACAAAATGGTGGTTAGGGCCTACTAACGGTGTCTGCCCCTCCCTGGTGTTGTCCTCAACTGAACAAAGCTGAGCTTCCACATTCTGGCTTTCGGCCTATACTATCAGATATTAAACTGCATTTGGCCTACTAGTGTGGTTAGGCCCTTGAAACAGTGTCTGCTGCTCTTGGGTTTGCTACTCCACTGAACAAAGCAATGCCGCCTGTTTAGTCCTGTTACCAATTTTGATCTGCATTTAGCCTACTTTATTCTTTGGCCCTATATCTGTTTCCTCATCATCCTGCCCATTGCCCAGCCACTGCTAGATGAGTCTGCTGGTACAAAAGAAAACATATATAGAGAAAGCATCACTGCATGTCATGCACACCATCCAAGTAATAACAATATATGAACAGAATATGAAAAAAATATATATATAATTTATTAATGCACTTAAAACACACCAAACAATGAATAAAACATACTTAAAAAACTAACACAAAACATGACAGGTTGGGTCATATACAGAATTAGCAGCCACCAAAACCTAGCTAG
Source organism: Ranitomeya variabilis (assembly GCF_051348905.1). Classification (NCBI taxonomy): domain Eukaryota; kingdom Metazoa; phylum Chordata; class Amphibia; order Anura; family Dendrobatidae; genus Ranitomeya; species Ranitomeya variabilis. The sequence goes on along the minus strand of NC_135235.1, from coordinate 113,085,932 downwards.
ACTGGCTCATGTAATAGTATCCCGTGTGGCCATAACAGGGTGGAGGCCACTAGTAAGGATCCAATGAGGGAAAATAAATATATTCCCACAAATGCATGGCCTAAGCTAGATAGGAAACCAAAGTCCTAGAATAAACAGGACAAAGGAAAGGCAATCAGCCATATGAACAGCACCAGTAGCAGCTCTTATAAGATCACAAGGTGCATACAACCTGATGTAAACCGATATCCCACGCGTATCGCCCGGCGAACCGGGCTTCCTCAGGGCATGTGTGAAAAGGCACAAGCATATGGTTTATATACAACAAAATAAATGACAAACAAAATACCGGTGTGTGCGGCCCGGCCAACCGGAAGGAGCAGGAAGATCGCGCGATCATGTGACATGGCCGAGGCTAATGGGCGTAAGGCTGGTACATAACGTAAGGCAGAAAGCACCGCCTCCTCTCCAAAGAACACAGGAACCGGCGCCAGCGCAGACATCAATGGCAATACGCACAGACGCTGCGGCCAGCGCCATGGTAACCAGCGGTGCCCAGAGTTCCACCCTCTCAAGGAGAGTAAGGGAGCGCCTGCGCAGAGATGAGATCACCACCCGCATAAGCGCTAGCGTCTGTACCATGGAAACCGTAAGATACCCATAAGAGCCGGAGGAACCCAAGCCCCAAATAAGAAGCCGGAGGAAACAGTTACCCATGTAGGGATGATAGAAAAATATTGCAAATAAGGGACGCACCGCTGCTGCACTACCAGTGGGTGCATCCAAACCAATGCCCCTGACCGAAGGTACCAAATGGATGGTTAATTATAAAAATAAACACAAGAAAATAGAAAACTTCTCACAGACATGGGCAAATAACCTGGTAATACCCAGTAAATATATAGATCGAAGCCTCATATAGTCTATGAAAAGATGTAAGCCGACAAGCAAGAAGGAGCACGCATAAGCCCAAATGGTCCCAAAGGGAGATCTTTTTGTGTGTATATTAATATACCATGTATAACCAGTCATACCTCAAACACTCTCCGGAGAGTTCACAACCAACAGCCACATACACAAAACACATAATATAAACACATTAAGCATCAATCTAAGATAATTTGAACCAACTTTATTATCCCATGATATAAGGGTATGTATATTAATATAAAAAATACATCAATACAATTTATATGAATAAATAGGGTATACAAGGAAAGGAAACACAAGGGAAGACTCAGAGCATATAGAATAAAAAATCATTGACCTGCCTAATGAGCCAGTACTAGAAGCTATCAATATCCCAAAGCCAAAAACGGCTTATCAGCCTACCTAATGAGCCAGTCCTAAGAACCTATATAATAATAGGACCCAAGCATCCAAATATCTAGGATATCTATGAAGAGGCCATAATAAGCCTGCATGGAACAATATAAAACACCACATCTAAATTAAAAATAACTCAACGGAACAAAAATCAACTAGAACAATATATCAAATATACACAGGCCATTGCAGGAACATGCTCATAGGGCAATCCATAGTCCATAGTAATTCAGGAATCCGGATCCAAAAATCCAGTTCCCATAAGGCAGTCCACCCATGTTCCAAGATATCAATCCAATTTTTGAGATGGTATAAGGCGAATATCCTCCATGTGCAGTCCCCGATAGTCAAAGATCCACATCCGGCAACACATTAGCCCAGGAATCCAGTAAAAAGCAGTTCTTTGTTTAATCCTGCAGGGGCAACAGAACCCAAATTAAAAATCCAACGAGCCTCTTTTTGTAAGAGGGACCGTTTAAAGGCTCCCCCCCTATTAGATGGTTTGAGCTTTTCCAAACCTACAACTTTGGTATTCAACACCCGACCATCATGATGGATTAGATAATGGGCAGCTACAGAGGTAAGTACCTTCCCTTTAGCGGAATCCGTAGCCGCTAGATTTATAGTAGAGAAGTGTTTTTGGGTCCTACGATGTAGCTCCTGGGAAGTCTGGCCCACATAGATATGTTGACAAGGGCAGATCAAAGCATAAATGACATACGATGTTTTGCAGTTAATATAAGAATGTAGTTTGTGCTTACTGCCATCTTTAGGGCTAATGAAAACATCCCTAGTCGGAGCCATATGTGGGCAGATGTTACAATCACCACAGGCGAAGGATCCATGCAATACTATACCCCGATGTAATCTGGTCGTCTGTCTCTGATAATGACTATTGGTAAGCAGGTCCCGAAGATTTGGGGCCCTCCTAGCTGTAAGGAGGGGTCGATCACTTACTACCAAGGACGTATGTAGATCGGTGGCCAAAATATCCCAATGCTTTTGAAGGATATACCGAATCTGTGGCCAGTTATCATTATAATTGGTAATGAATCTAGATTTACCATTCCGTACCTTGTTTCGAGGCTCCAATAACGATTCTTGAGTATAGGTTGCCGCACGTTGAAAAGCCTTAGAGATACTTTTTTTAGGATAATGTCGCTGCTTAAATCGGTCCGTCAGACCACGGGCCTCCGTCCGGAAGTCCTCATCAAGGGTGCAGTTCCTTCGAATCCTTAAGAACTGCCCCATGGGAACACCATCCTTCGTATGCTTAGGATGGAAACTTCTGTAGTCTAATAGACTATTAGTCGCAGTAGATTTGCGAAACAGCCTAGTTGATAATTTATTGCCACTGACCAGAACCTGTAGGTCCAAAAAGGAGACTGTCGTAGGAGAAAAAGAGTACGTTAGAATAATATTATGTGCATTATCATTTAGAGCATCAATAAATTTGCTGCACCCCTGTTCGTCACCTTTCCAAATAAAGAACACGTCGTCGATATAACGACTCCAACAACAAACGTGTTCCTTAAAATCCTCAAGGGGGTAGACCATGGTAGCCTCCCACCAGCCTAAAAAGAGATTGGCAATGACCGGGGCACATTTAGCGCCCATGGCCACCCCCGAGGTTTGAAGATAGTAGGTGCGGTCAAACAAAAAATAATTGTGTCTCATAATAAACTCCATAAGATCTATAACCCAGGAGTCATGCATGCGATCCGAATGTTGGAGTTGGTCAAAAAAGTATAAGGCAGCCGTAACACCATCCTCGTGCCTAATATTCGAGTATAAAGACTCGACGTCGCATGTAACCAGCAAAAACTGAGATGGTAACAAAACTTCACGACAAATACGAATAAAGTGCGACGAGTCTTGAACAAATGATGGTAAATCTTTGACCATTGGTTGGAGAAAATGATCAACGTAGAGGCCCGCTTTTTCACACAAGCTACCTATACTTGCCACAATAGGACGCCCTGGTGGCTTATGCAGGCATTTGTGGATTTTTGGCAACATATAAAATGTTGCCGTAATCGGAGCTTCCACCCAAAGAAATTTAAACTCTTGATGCCCAATAATATTCAAGTCCCTTGCTCTCTCCAAAAGACGCCTAAACTTAACCGCAAAAACCCCTGTAGGATCTGAAGGGAGCCTCTTATAAAAGCAGCTATTACCAAGTTGACGTTGAGCCTCCTCGAGGTAGAGTGTATGGGGCCATAGCACAACATTACCTCCCTTGTCCGCCTCCTTCACAAGGAAGGCAGTATTGGATCTAAGCCCATAGAGGGCCTGTTTCTCCTTGCTGTTAAGGTTGCCCATAGTGGAGGGACGTGGACGCAAGGCCATAATGTCCCTCTTAGTAAGCTCAAAAAAGACCCTAATGGCAGGAACAAGGGAGAACGGAGGTGTCACAATAGATTTGTTTTTGAAAGGGAAGGAACTCTTACCACTATCCGGCTCATTCTCTTGTAATAGCTGTAGCAAGTCACGAAACACCATCTGCTCCGTATGGTCATAACCCTCCATCATATGTGGTCTATTGTGAAGGACCTGTAACACAAGACACCGACAGAATAGGTAAAGATCCTTGACAAGTGTAAACTTGTCTAACGGGTATACTGGTGAGAATGTGAGACCCCGTTGTAGTACCGAGAGCTCAATAGGGGAAAGCACATAATCAGACAAATTGACTACTTGTAATGCATCAGAGACTACCTGGTCATCCAAAATTGGATGCATGGTTTCCCAAGGAGCCTCTATTTGCGGTACCCTCTGTGTGATTTGTATGTTGTCGGCCGACGATTCCCGAACCGAGTAGTCCGTGTTGACATGGCTACGGCGCTTCCGCCCTCTTCGGACCCGGCGTCTGCCTCGCTGTCTGCCGAGGATAAAAAATCGCTTTCCGAAGTGCCATCCATTCCCCCAGTAGCCGCATGCATGGTACCACCGATATTACGGGTCTTGGAGCTCTGTCTTGAATTACCACGATGTCTCCATTTAAAGGCCCTCCGTGACTCAAAGTCATTGCGGTCCCTTAGAAATTTAGATTTCTTTCTTAACATGATCTCCTTATCATACTTATCCAGGGTCCCCTTCAACTTAACCTTAAATGGCTGAACCTGGGTGGTGTCATCAAATTTAGTCAATTTCAATTCCAACTCCTTAATTTTGTCTTTCGTATCTGCAAGAAGTTTTCTATCGTGTTCCAAAAGCATATTAATAATAATGCCTGAGCATTTAAGTAATCCCTGTTCCCAGGTCGCCTGGAAATCAGGGGAAGGTTCCCAAGCCGGAAAAATAGGCACTCTTAAACCCCGAGGCACAATACTAGTCTTAATATACTCTTCTAGACTCCGTACGTTCCACCAGAGTCTAATGCCTGTTCGATGGGCTGCCGTAATCTCAGATGAGAGTTGATTAAAGTCAGAGTCGAGTGTAATATGTTCTCCTGAGGAAAATACATTCTGAGACTGAGCCCGCCAAACCGCCTCACGAGCTTCCCAATCCATAGCCGTCGAGCCACACACCACTATGAAAATAAAAAAACAGTCAAAACTGGGCAAAAGAAATACACTAATGCCCACACTAATAATAATACTTCAACAATAGAATGCGTGCAGCCTCAAGAAAAACACCCACCACAAGGGGGGTATAAATAACTACTACTAGACTATAAACAAGACGCACAGCTATATATTATAGCGTAAATACTGAGGGTGCAAAGAGCAGTGATAAATAGAACCAAAGAAAACATATATAGAGAAAGCATCACTGCATGTCATGCACACCATCCAAGTAATAACAATATATGAACAGAATATGAAAAAAATATATATATAATTTATTAATGCACTTAAAACACACCAAACAATGAATAAAACATACTTAAAAAACTAACACAAAACATGACAGGTTGGGTCATATACAGAATTAGCAGCCACCAAAACCTAGCTAGACTGGCTCATGTAATAGTATCCCGTGTGGCCATAACAGGGTGGAGGCCACTAGTAAGGATCCAATGAGGGAAAATAAATATATTCCCACAAATGCATGGCCTAAGCTAGATAGGAAACCAAAGTCCTAGAATAAACAGGACAAAGGAAAGGCAATCAGCCATATGAACAGCACCAGTAGCAGCTCTTATAAGATCACAAGGTGCATACAACCTGATGTAAACCGATATCCCACGCGTATCGCCCGGCGAACCGGGCTTCCTCAGGGCATGTGTGAAAAGGCACAAGCATATGGTTTATATACAACAAAATAAATGACAAACAAAATACCGGTGTGTGCGGCCCGGCCAACCGGAAGGAGCAGGAAGATCGCGCGATCATGTGACATGGCCGAGGCTAATGGGCGTAAGGCTGGTACATAACGTAAGGCAGAAAGCACCGCCTCCTCTCCAAAGAACACAGGAACCGGCGCCAGCGCAGACATCAATGGCAATACGCACAGACGCTGCGGCCAGCGCCATGGTAACCAGCGGTGCCCAGAGTTCCACCCTCTCAAGGAGAGTAAGGGAGCGCCTGCGCAGAGATGAGATCACCACCCGCATAAGCGCTAGCGTCTGTACCATGGAAACCGTAAGATACCCATAAGAGCCGGAGGAACCCAAGCCCCAAATAAGAAGCCGGAGGAAACAGTTACCCATGTAGGGATGATAGAAAAATATTGCAAATAAGGGACGCACCGCTGCTGCACTACCAGTGGGTGCATCCAAACCAAGGCCCCTGACCGAAGGTACCAAATGGATGGTTAATTATAAAAATAAACACAAGAAAATAGAAAACTTCTCACAGACATGGGCAAATAACCTGGTAATACCCAGTAAATATATAGATCGAAGCCTCATATAGTCTATGAAAAGATGTAAGCCGACAAGCAAGAAGGAGCACGCATAAGCCCAAATGGTCCCAAAGGGAGATCTTTTTGTGTGTATATTAATATACCATGTATAACCAGTCATACCTCAAACACTCTCCGGAGAGTTCACAACCAACAGCCACATACACAAAACACACAATATAAACACATTAAGCATCAATCTAAGATAATTTGAACCAACTTTATTATCCCATGATATAAGGGTATGTATATTAATATAAAAAATACATCAATACAATTTATATGAATAAATAGGGTATACAAGGAAAGGAAACACAAGGGAAGACTCAGAGCATATAGAATAAAAAATCATTGACCTGCCTAATGAGCCAGTACTAGAAGCTATCAATATCCCAAAGCCAAAAACGGCTTATCAGCCTACCTAATGAGCCAGTCCTAAGAACCTATATAATAATAGGACCCAAGCATCCAAATATCTAGGATATCTATGAAGAGGCCATAATAAGCCTGCATGGAACAATATAAAACACCACATCTAAATTAAAAATAACTCAACGGAACAAAAATCAACTAGAACAATATATCAAATATACACAGGCCATTGCAGGAACATGCTCATAGGGCAATCCATAGTCCATAGTAATTCAGGAATCCGGATCCAAAAATCCAGTTCCCACAAGGCAGTCCACCCATGTTCCAAGATATCAATCCAATTTTTGAGATGGTATAAGGCGAATATCCTCCATGTGCAGTCCCCGATAGTCAAAGATCCACATCCGGCAACACATTAGCCCAGGAATCCAGTAAAAAGCAGTTCTTTGTTTAATCCTGCAGGGGCAACAGAACCCAAATTAAAAATCCAACGAGCCTCTTTTTGTAAGAGGGACCGTTTAAAGGCTCCCCCCCCTATTAGATGGTTTGAGCTTTTCCAAACCTACAACTTTGGTATTCAACACCCGACCATCATGATGGATTAGATAATGGGCAGCTACAGAGGTAAGTACCTTCCCTTTAGCGGAATCCGTAGCCGCTAGATTTATAGTAGAGAAGTGTTTTTGGGTCCTACGACGTAGCTCCTGGGAAGTCTGGCCCACATAGATATGTTGACAAGGGCAGATCAAAGCATAAATGACATACGATGTTTTGCAGTTAATATAAGAATGTAGTTTGTGCTTACTGCTATCTTTAGGGCTAATGAAAACATCCCTAGTCGGAGCCATATGTGGGCAGATGTTACAATCACCACAGGCGAAGGATCCATGCAATACTATACCCCGATGTAATCTGGTCGTCTGTCTCTGATAATGACTATTGGTAAGCAGGTCCCGAAGATTTGGGGCCCTCCTAGCTGTAAGGAGGGGTCGATCACTTACTACCAAGGACGTATGTAGATCGGTGGCCAAAATATCCCAATGCTTTTGAAGGATATACCGAATCTGTGGCCAGTTATCATTATAATTGGTAATGAATCTAGATTTACCATCTCGTACCTTGTTTCGAGGCTCCAATAACGATTCTTGAGTATAGGTTGCCGCACGTTGAAAAGCCTTAGAGATACTTTTTTTAGGATAATGTCGCTGCTTAAATCGGTCCGTCAGACCACGGGCCTCCGTCCGGAAGTCCTCATCAAGGGTGCAGTTCCTTCGAATCCTTAAGAACTGCCCCATGGGAACACCATCCTTCGTATGCTTAGGATGGAAACTTCTGTAGTCTAATAGACTATTAGTCGCAGTAGATTTGCGAAACAGCCTAGTTGATAATTTATTGCCACTGACCAGAACCTGTAGGTCCAAAAAGGAGACTGTCGTAGGAGAAAAAGAGTACGTTAGAATAATATTATGTGCATTATCATTTAGAGCATCAATAAATTTGCTGCACCCCTGTTCGTCACCTTTCCAAATAAAGAACATGTCGTCGATATAACGACTCCAACAACAAACGTGTTCCTTAAAATCCTCAAGGGGGTAGACCATGGTAGCCTCCCACCAGCCTAAAAAGAGATTGGCAATGACCGGGGCACATTTAGCGCCCATGGCCACCCCCAAGGTTTGAAGATAGTAGGTGCGGTCAAACAAAAAATAATTGTGTCTCATAATAAACTCCATAAGATCTATAACCCAGGAGTCATGCATGCGATCCGAATGTTGGAGTTGGTCAAAAAAGTATAAGGCAGCCGTAACACCATCCTCGTGCCTAATATTCGAGTATAAAGACTCGACGTCGCATGTAACCAGCAAAAACTGAGATGGTAACAAAACTTCACGACAAATACGAATAAAGTGCGACGAGCCTTGAACAAATGATGGTAAATCTTTGACCATTGGTTGGAGAAAATGATCAACATAGAGGCCCGCTTTTTCACACAAGCTACCTATACTTGCCACAATAGGACGCCCTGGTGGCTTATGCAGGCATTTGTGGATTTTTGGCAACATATAAAATGTTGCCGTAATCGAGTCTGCTGGTACATTGACCTAGACCACTACATTCCCCTTGTACTCTACACAGCCAGAATCTGACCCTGCTGAAAGTAAGGTTCCCTTTCCCGCATATTATACCACCTTACACAGGGACAAAGAGGAAGGTGCAGATGAAAGTGCAGGTTCCTTCATCAGGTGGGGGGGCATACTCGTTGGCGACGTCACTGGCACAGGGCCACTCAGAGTACGCAAAAGTGTCGCTGCTGGTGGGAGGCGCCCCCGCCATGCAAACACACCACCGTACTTTGAGGGGCCCTGTGCCAGTGCCAATGCGAACGAGTGGGCCCCCCCTGCTTGCTCAGGATCACAGCACTTGCAACGTTGAAATACTTACCTCTCCCTGCTCCACCGCCATGACGTAGTCCATGTTTCCTGGGCCCACTAAAACCTTGAACCAGCCCTACCCCCACAACTTTTGCCAAATGACCCCCAATTTCCAGTGCCCAACTATTATTATAAAGTTAATTAAGTTTGACAAGCTTCAGAAAACAAGAATGGATGTTTTTGGCAGTAAAATGTGCACTGTAGGTGTTTTCCTGGCCTCCACTCACTGCCGGCTATGCTTCCCCATTGACTTGCATTGGGTTTCGTGTTTCGGTCGATCCCCGACTTTTAGCGATAATCGGCCGACTTCACTCGACTCGACTCTGGACTAAATCGGGTTTCACAAAACCAGACTCGATCTTAAAAAAATGAAAGTCGCTCAACCATACTTGCTGGCATGTGCCATGAATGGCGCATGTCGAGAGGGGGTTAAAGGTTGTCTGGTTCTTTAATATTGATGACCTATTCTTAGGATACATCATCAGTACCAGATTGGTAGAGGTGCAAATCTTGCACCTCCTGCCAATCAGCTGATCCTGATGGCAGTATGTGCTTCGTTGTAGAGCTTCTCAGCGCGGCTTCATCGTCTAGTGGTCTCATCCGGTTACTGCAACTAATCAAAGAAATAGGGTCGAATCTGCAGTACCCCACTGTGGCAACTTTTCAGATCAAACATGACAGATAGAAAAAAAACTAAGTAGTAAAATTGCTCTCCGGAATGGGTTACGCAGTTGCAGGCAAAACACTGAGCAAGGTAGGGCGTGTAATCCAATGGCTGCTCCTCCACCTGCTGGATCTCGTCCGGAGATCTGGAAATGTGATCAAAGAATAGGAGAAAGGTGGCTGGATAAAGCGCTGCCAGGGATGTATGGATTACGATATCATCAAAGAATGTCATAAAATTAAACTTTTAATATTTCCTACGTGTTTCAGAGCTGGTCTAGCTCCTTCCTCAGGCTAGTATACAAATAATATGCTTTCAAACTATTATATACACTCCCAAAAAGGGGCAACGCTTAAAATTAGAATTGACTAATCTATGTGGTATGCCAATCATCATCAGCAGAACCTATTCCCAATGACTAATATACGAATGTAAACCATATATGTAATACAGTATGGAAATAACATTACAAATATAACATTAAACATATAATAACCTATTAAATTACCCTATATAGAAAAATCTTCCTATTGATGCTATAATTCTATGCTGTGTGGATGGAGAATCCTGGAAGGCGCTTCCGTTTAGATGAAGGAAATTCCAAGAGGAATCAACAGTGTGTTATCATGGATAAAAAAAATATCCCCCAATAAGGACAGACTGGCTATTCACTATACACAATACCTAGGTAACCACTGCTTGCCAGTTGACTGATGGGTAGATAGTGATAGATCTTGATCAAAATGATGCTGAATGGCCTTTAGGCCTAGCTCATGTTGGATGTTGGAATATAATGCTTGAACGTCCAAGGTCATGAAGGAAAATTGGTTGGGTAATCTCAGGTTCTTGAGCTCAGTAAAAAGATGAATAGAGTCCTTTAAATACGAGGGGGGTAACCAAAGAACATATGGCTGTAAAAAAAGATAGATCTAATGGGACGGATTCGCATTGAGTGAATTGATCCCTGAAATTATTGGCCGACCGGGAACACTGATGAGACATGTAATTTTGGTAGAAAGTTAAAAAAAATGTTAGCTGAAAATGTTTCATGTATAAAAAATATTTTTCTTTTTTATTCAAGAGATTATTAGAATTGGCTATCCCTAGTGACATCAGGTATTCACGGTATTATTGAGCTGAAGGATCTTCTGCCAATTTTAGGCAATAGTGCTCATCACTCAAAATCCTAATGCCTTCCATCATGTAGGCATCCCTATTCATGTTCACCACCCCTCCTCCGTTGTCTGCTGCTCTGATGATTATATGGGGATTGTTTTTAACCTTATCATGGCTCCACGTTCACCTTTAGTGGGATTGTCCCTCTCTAATTTCTGGGATGAGAACATCAACTCTTTTAATATCAAATGGTGGAATGTTTCTATGTGACTGCCCTTATGAAGAAGTGGATAGAAGCGAGATTTTGGTCGAACGTCCACATGTTGAATGACAGTTTCAGCATCAGATTCTATAGTTAAGGAATTTGGTTGCCATGATATTTTTGATATTTTTTCTTATATTAAAAAATGGTGATTTATTTTCAGTTTCCTAACAAAGGAATTGATGTCCAAGAACAGATCAAAGGGATTTCCCCTAACTGTAGGGCAAAAGGGTAGCACTTTATCGAGCCACCTTTCTCCTATTCTCTGACAACGTGCTCTGATGAATAGTATGTTGTAAGCAGGGATTTAAGTAACACATTGGGTATTTGGAAAGAAGGAGAGCAGGATTCAGATGAAAGGATACTGAACTAGTAACATCAAGCTTGACCCAACTTTACATCTCTTATTGGCAGAAAAAGTCTGCCTGCCCTTTGCTCTTCTCAGATTTTCTGTCATTTTGGACCAGAAACTTCGAAATTACTGTTATTGTGAACAGTTAAGCAAGTTGAAGATGAAATAATCTCTAAAAGGCCTTAAGTTAAGCACAACACATTTCTTTTGTACTTTAGGCAAAAAAGAAAAATGTCTCTGACCTGTGTTGTCTCACAAACCTGACATACACAGAGCTTATGTTGTGATACTTGCAAAAAACAATACTGACACATCCAATCTTAACTGAAAGTTTAAATGAGAACAATGAACATGGGCCACTCCCAAGAACCTGAGTGGAGAGAGAGATCAATCCCACTACCTGCCTACAGATCTTTCCAAAAATAAAAGCCCATATAAGTAAGGCTTTCCTAAATCTGACTTGGTCAAATAGATTGACCAAGTCCACACTCTTCTTTACTTTGCATTGTAACCACATGTGTAGTTGTAATTACAATGCTCTCCAGTGAGTTCAGTATGTTTACATTGTGTTCCAAATTATTATGCATATTGGATTTAAGTGTCATAAAGATTTAATTGTTTTGTTTTTCAAATAAACTCGTGGATGGTATTGTGTCTCAGGGCTCAATGGATCACTGAAATCAATCTTAAACACATGCGATAATTAGTTTTCCAGGTGATTCTAGTTAAAGGAAAACTACTGTTCCACATTATTAAGCAGGCCACAGGTTTCAAGTAACATGGGAAAGAAAAAGCATCTCTCTGCTGCTGAAAAGCATCAAATAGTGCAATGCCTTGGTCAAGAGATGAAAACATTATATATTTCCTGAAAACTTAAACGTGATCATCGTACTGTTAAGAGATTTGTTGCTAAATCTGAGCACAGACGTGTTCATGCTGATAAAGGCATAATGAGGAAGATTTCTGCCAGGCAAGTTCATCGGATTAAGAGAGCAGCTGCTAAAAAGCCAATACAAACCAGCAAACAGATATTTGAAGCTGCTGGTGCCTCTGGAGTCCCTCGAACCTCAAGGTGTAGGATCCTTCAAAGGCTTGCTGTGGTGCATAACCCTACTGTTCGGCCACCCCTAAACAGTGTTCACAAGCAGAAACTATTGCAGTTGGCCCAGACATACATGAAGTCTAATTTTCAAACAGTCTTGTTTACTGATGAGTGTCGAGCAACCCTGGAAGGTCCAGATGGATGGAGTAGTGGATGGCCACCATGTCCCAACAAGGCTGCGACATCAGCAAGGAGGTGGAGGAGTCATGTTTTGGGCCGGAATCATGGGGAAACAGCTGGTAGGGCCCTTTAAGGTTCCTGAAGGTGTGAAAATGACCTCTGCAAAGTATATAGCATTTCTGACTGACAACTTTCTTCCATGGTATAAAAAGCAGAAACGTGCCTTCAGGAGCAAAATCATCTTCATACATGACAATGCACCATCTCATGCTGCAAAGAATACCTCTGAGTCATTGGCTGCTATGGGCGTAAAAGGAGATAAACTCATGGTGTGGCCACCATCTTCCCCTGACCTCAACCCTGTAGAGAACCTTTGGAGTATCATCAAGCAAAAGATCTATGAGGGTGGGAGGCAGTTCACATCAAAACAGCAGCTCTGGGAGGCTATTCCAACTTCATGCAAAGAAATACAAGCAGAAAATCTCCAAAAACTCACAGGTTCAATGGATTTAAGAATTGTGAAGGTGACATCAAAGAAGGGTCCTATGTTAACATGTAACTTGGCCTGTTGGGATGTTTTGGCGTTAAATAGCTTTTTTGCTCAGTGAATGTGACCTCCTAATGCTGCAAATTCCACAAATGAGCATTTTCAGTTCTTTAAAACATATCAAATGTTTAGAAATTCTACTGTGCCTAATAATTTGGAACAGTGCATTTTGAGTTTTTATTCATTTTGGAGATTATACTGTTATCATTGTGAGGTTTCTTCAGTAAAATTCGATGTATAATCTAATGGGTGATAACTTTATTAGACTGAGTGTCATTTGCACCGACCATTTAGGAAAATCCGAGAAAAATGTTATTTGCATAATAATTTGGAACATAGTGTATATGCATATTCTGGAGGACAAGTAAAGACCCTAGTATATGATCTCCCTCACATTCCCCCATCTGCTCAAACTTGGGGAGTTGAACACCTGTTACCATACAGTGTGCCCATGACCGGACATCTGCATTTCCTTGCGACTTCCCAGCGCAATGTTTGGTTCTATAGATGACAATATTATCCAAGTATGCCAACACATACTTCTGATGGGGCTCTAAAACTATGTCTGTCAGCCTCTTAAACGTGGCCGGGGCCGTATGTAACTCAAAAGGCAAGACAACATAGTTATAGAGACCCTCTGTTGTAATAAAAGCATTTTTTTCTTTTCTTCCACCGACTATGTCAGATAGAGCATCGTGAAGTACTGGTCCTGCTGAAGTCTCTCAATCAGCTTTTTGTGCCCTGGACATTGGGGCATTGGATAAAGATCACATTTTCAACACTTCATTCAATTGATGAAGGAAATCATAACAAAACTGTAATGATCCATTTGGCTTTGGAATCAGTACAATGGGACTAGCCCACTCACTCCTGGACTCCTCAATAACTCCTAGCTGGAGCATTTGTTTCACCTCAGCCAAAATGTTTTGCCTCAGTACAAGGCTCAGGAGGGCTGAATACAAATGCACGTTACAATTTTCAGATTTATATTTTTAAAATAATTAGAAAACCATGTATCATGTCCTTTATACTTCACAAATACTTGCTACATTGTATTGGTATATCACATAAAATCCCAATAAAAAAACCATTTAAGCTTGTGGATGTAACATTAGAAAATGTAGAAAAGTGACTGGGCATGAATACGTTTTCAAGGCACTGTAATATCTGGTTTTGGTAATACATAATATCTGATTTTGTGTGGTGTTGGATTCTGCAGTGAATGTGTAATGGTTCTAGCTTGGTGTTCACCAGAACATTTGGGAACTTCACATTACTAAACAAATCTGTTCTTTCGCATCTTATTTTCTTTATAGATAGACATCTGCCAAGAACCTTTTATTTTCTGTCAGAATTCACTTTCTGTATTCTGTTTTCATTCTGAACAAGCGAACCACCTATAGTCCTGTATATTCAATTCATTCCTTCATCTATTATAAATTTCTACGTAAATGCCACTGGCACACAATTCATCTTTTAACAACTGGACATAATTCATTCTTTATATGATTTCTTTTTCTGTATGTATAAATCCCATTAATCATTTCTACAGTGTTACTATGGTTCCAAACCTTGTTGCACTGTGAAAATAAATTCAAATCTGTTCTATTAACCCCATAGTGATGGATGAATTTTCATGGAAATGACCAGGCCTCATTTTTCCAGTTCTGACATGTCACTTTAGGTGGCAATAATTCTAAAATGTTTCTTCATATCCTAGTGATTCTGAGGTTGTTTTCGTGATACATTGTACTTTATGACAGAGGTAAATTTAGGTCAATATGTTATATGCTTCTTTATAATAATATCTGAAATCTGACAAAAATTTTGAAATTTTCAAACTTTGAACTACCTTAAATCAAATAGTGATAATTAATGAAAAGATTTCCTTTTGTTTTAGTAGGAATAGTATAATTAATGAAAATATTTCCTTTTGTTTTAGTAGGAATAGTAGAAAGGTTAAAATTTAGCAGCAATTTGTTTTTTCAGGAAAATTATTTACAAATCCTATCTTTGGATTTCAATTTTGAAGTGACTTTGATTGGCTTATACTTTATAAATCCTCCCAAAGTGATACCATTTTAAAAACGGCACCCCTTATTCAAAACTGCTGCCAGGAAATATGTTAACTCTGCAAGTGCTTTACACAATCTGGAATGAAAAATTGAAAAATAAAATATTCCTTGAGCCCCAAGTTTTTCATTTTCACAATGGGTAATTGGGGAAAATGGAGCGTACAATTTGTTGTGCATCTTTTCCCAAACATGGCAATATCCCATATCTGGCCTTATGGCAAAGCTTTTAAAGGGAGAAGCTTTTTGATTTTTTGGTAGTTAATTTGGCTCAATAGATTAGGGATGACATGTTGTGTTTTCAGAATTCTTCAAGTGCCAGAAAAAAAAGTGACACAATTTTTAAAATTAGACCCTGCAAGGAACTCAATGGGTGTGGTGATCATTTTCAATCAAGAGGTGTTTCACAGAACTTTGTAACATTAGAACATAAAGTTTAACATTTTCAAGTATGATATAGTAAAATAATAAAAAGGTTTTTGTTGATAGGTACTCTTTAATAACGATCTTCAGAACATTGAGTCCTGGAAGTGATATGGCCACCACATGGCCCTGATCTCAACATTATCGAGTCTGCCTACATGAAGAGAGGATTTGTGCAAGCAACATCCACAGAACTGTGGTTAGTTCTCCAAGATGTTTGGATCATCCTCGCTGTTGTGCAAATGTACTTAGAACAGCTGATGATTTGATACTGTGTTGAACAAAAATGGTGGTCACGCCAAATATTGATAAATTTTATTTCTTTGTTTGTTTTTTTCACCTTGCATTTTGTTAATCAATAAAGAAAGACTATAAACTTATTTTTTTAAAGCATTCTTATTTTGCAGCTTTATTTCACACTTTATAACACAAATACGGACTAACTCTCTGCCGGAGGCAGTAAGAAGAGATCTAGATTTTTTCAAAACATAAAACAATTTTCTATTAAAGTATTCTAAAAATGTATACAAACACTTCATAAAATTTATCAAAGTGCCCCTACTAGGAAGGACTCTGAAATTGGAAAGTAATATACCCCAAAATGGTGACCTCAAAATATTGTGGAGCCTATAGAATCTACATATATTGCCTAACACGGTATTATATCTATTTATAAGAATACATACATCAATCAAGGCAAGGGTGCAAAGTACACACTATATTATTGTCAAGTGAATACTTGTGTTCTAAGCAATTCCAACCAATGTAGCAAAAAAACACAAAATGTAAAAGCTGAAGATCCTATATAATTTACCCAATTGTAAAAAGCTCCACAAGCCCAGTGGGAGATCAGTGTCCCTCCTCACCCCGACGCACGTTTCGCTTCCGCTTCTTCCGGGTATTCCACTTCATTTTCCGATACCCATAATGTCTCTATTTTTCATGATCTCGGGTTGGGTGAGGGCTTATTTTTTGCATGCCGAGCTGATGTTTTTAATGATACCATTTTGATGCAGATACAATCTTTTGATCGCCCGTTATTGTATTTTAATTCAATGTCGCTGCGACCAAAAAAATGTAATTCTGGCATTTTGACTTTTTTCTCACTACGCCGTTTAGCGATCAGGTTAATCCTTTTTTTATTGATAGATCAGGTGATTCTGAACGCGGCGATACCAAATATATGTATGTTTGATTTTTTTTTATTGTTTCTAGTCTCCATGGGAGACTAGAAGCTGGCATAGCCTGATCGGTTCAGCTACATATAGGTGATGATGAGATCGCCTATATGTAGATGAATTACTCAAAGAAAACAATATGTGATATTTGCGCTAAGTTCACCTATATGAAGCCATAAATAGTTAAAATAGTTAAAATACTGGGAAATGTCATAAAACAAGGTTCCCCATACAGGACTGTGATTAACTGCTTTAACTGTGAAAGCTGCTGAGCTGCGGAGCTACGGAGCTACGAGTAGCACACAGGACCAACTGGATTAGTTGGTCCTGTGTGCTACTCGTAGCCCCGCAGCTCAGCAGCTTTGCAGCTGGTCACGTGTACATATCACGTGACTGTGACGTCACACAAGGTCCTGCACCTTGTCGGCTTCAGCTCTATACACGCGGCCGCCACTGCCTGTGCACGGCAGTTACCAAGCTCTGGGAGAGTACGCTAGTCACCGGCCGGGACAGCGTCTCCTATACTACTATTTTGCTCTGCAACATATTGGATATTTTTGGAACAGAGATTCAGAGAAGGCTTCAGATACCAACCTTTCAGCGCATGAGTGAAGGACCTTTCTGCATGTCAGCACTAGGACACAGATCTCCTTTTCTTTGATATTAAGGTAAATACATCTTGTTAATCACAGTCCTGTATGAGGAACTTTGTTTTATGACATTTCCCAGTATTTTAACTCTTTTAACTATTTATGGCTTCATATAGGTGAACTTAGCGCAAATATCACATATTGTTTTCTTTGATTAACCATTTCTGCGACGATTGGGAGTGATTTTGTCCATATATTTGCTGCTTATTCACCTGGAGCAAAAAGGCAGCGCCGTATGGTTCATTTTTAGACATATAGATGAATTACTCACTTGCTATGAGCACCGACCACTTGGTGGCGCTCACAGCAAGCCAGCAGTGACAACCATAGAGGTCTCCAGGAGACCTCTGGTTGTCATGCCAATCCACCGGTGACCCACGATCACGTGGCGGGGGTCATCGGTGGGCGGATTGCCAGAAGCGCTTGTTAAATGCTGCCATCAGAGTTTGACAGCGGCATTTAACGGGTTAATAGCCGCGGGTGGATCGCGATTCCACCCGCGGCTGTTCCGGGAACATGTCAGCTGTTCAAAAAGTACTATTATGCCCAACGTCGGAAAGGGGTTAAAGGTATAGTAACCCAAGTTGTTATTCTATTAATAACATGCTGGACCACCAATGAAGATAACATTCTTACACAAAAGACGTTTATGTATTTAAGTTGTCTACATACTAAAGACGTTTATATACTTTAGACGCTTACAGAAAAAAATCTATCTTACAGCTGAATATAACATCTGACATCAGAGGTATAATTTCCTCACTGACTGCCAACTGATTACCAAACTGATGCATATTGATGTTTTATTCTATGACTATCATGGCATTGAAAGAAAACTAAGAGCACTCTCCAAATTTATGTCTGTGCAGAGTTGTACATTTATTTATTATAATTTATTGTTGAGCTATTTTTGATATATTGTTGTTTGTTCTATTTGTAAGCAACATTCTTTTTGAGGTTTAGCTCAACAGATTCCTTTTATTAACTTTTCAAATCTCCCTCACAGATTTTTTCACAGATCTGTATATGTTTTTTCTGCTTCATCCTCAGCTAACACTCTCTGTGGGGCGCTAGTGTATTTTTTCTTACAAGGGGTGGGCAATAAATTTTCCCAAGGGGCCACATGAGAGACTGTGACTGTTGTGGAGGACTGAACCAATAGGCTGAAATTAATTCTGCTCAATAATAATATTAACATATTAATTATAATTATTAATTCATATGCATATTAACTATATCACTTAATATTGAGCAGAAAAAAGTATGCAGACAACCCCTATCTATATATCTATATATATAATTGTCTAAGGGTTTTTCCGTCTGTCTGTCTGTCTGTCTGTCTTTCTGTCTGTCTGTCTGTCTTTCTGTCTGTCTTTCTGTCTGTCTGTCTGTCTGTCTGTCTGTCCTGGAAATCCCGTGTCTCTGATTGGTCGAGGCCGCCAGGCCTCGACCAATCAGCGACGGGCACAGCATGGTGACGATGATGTCATAATGGAAATCCCGCGTCTCTGATTGGTCGAGGCCGCCAGGCCTCGACCACTCAGCGACCGGCACAGTATCAACGTAGGTCATAATGGTTGCCATGGCGACGATGATGTCCTAAAGGTTGCCTCGACCAATCAGCGACAAGCACAGTCTGCCGCGAATTCTGGAATCATCATTATCCATATACTACGGAGACATGCATATTCTAGAATACCCGATGCGTTAGAATCGGGCCACAATCTAGTATATATATAATTGTCTAAGGGTTTTTCTGTCTGTCTGTCTGTCCCGTTTATTCATTCGCTGATTGGTCGAGGCCGCCTGGGCCTCGACCAATCAGCGACGGGCACAGTATCGACGTAGAAATCCCGCGTCTCTGATTGGTCGAGGCTGCCAGGCCTCGACCAATCATCGACGGGCACAGCATGGCGACGATGATGTCATAATGGAAATCCCGCGTCTCTGCGACGGGCACAGTATCGACGTAGATGTCATAATGGTTGCCATGGTGATGATGATGTCAAAAAGGTTGCCTCGACCAATCAGCGACGGGCACAGTCGGAATCATCATTGTCCATATACTACGGGGACATGCATATTCTAGAATACCCGATGCGTTAGAATCGGGCCACAATCTAGTATATCATATTTGCCCTCACACAGTCCCATTACATGCAGTATGAGCCCTAAGATAACTCCATGTTTATGAGCCCACACTTAGTCCCCTCTATATACACAACATGAGTACCACACAGCCCCGCTGTACAATATGAGACCGCCCTAATGTAAGGTGCCAGAGCAAGGTAGTCGTGGAAAAGCTGCTGCTCCCACTCGCTCTGGCACCATACAGACAAAATGTGTCCACTTCCCGGTGTGTTGTTTTGTGTGGGGTGCATCACACTTACTTCTGGCCCGCAGGCCTCCATTGGCTCCAGGTCTTCCTCTTCTGGAAGCTTAGCAGCAATCAATCCAGGGGACACAGTATTCATAAAAACAATCAAACTTTTATTTGACAACTGGCAGTCTTTACAAACTGGCATGAAGGATAAGACCTAATGGGTTGTCGTCTTTCCCACAGATACCGGACACAACTTCAGCTCTGGTTCTCGGTATCGGTGGAGCATCCCTCTTGCTAACTTCTCTAGCACTAGGGATTCTTCTCCACCACTAGCAGTGCACCTGGACTGCATCACCTGCAGCTTCTTAGAGTTTGAATTAATCTTTCCCAGTAACTTCACAGGCTGAGTTCGCCCAAGTGCTCCGACGTCCATATCGAGATTGCAAGGCCAGCAGTTTCACACAAAAGGGTTTTTTGGCAATCCACTGAACTGAGTATTAGGCCAATGTTGTCCCTAGCAGCCTATCACCCATGACTGCTGCTGTCACTTCTTACTACTCTTCCCAACTGCTGTCACTTCCTGAACTTGGCACTAACTCTCAGTTCCCCCTCCCCAAACTGGGTCGGCCATTACAGTTAGCCCAATGTAAGCTACACTGCAGCCCCAGTGGGTATTACCCTTGACAACATTCATTAATATAAAATACATTTTACCATTTGGGGTATCAAGGAGTAGGACATCACCTCTACCACTACTATATTAATATAGCATAATCCCCCACATGACCTCCCTAAATACAGAATGATCCCCCATATAGTCCTCTGTATACAGTGTGAGCCCCCACATAGCCTCCCTATATACAGTATGGGCCCCACATAGCCCCCTATATATAGAAAAAAACACATACTCTCACCTTGCTCCTACTGTGCTCTGCTCTGGTCTTTGATGTGTGTACTGATGCGCCACACAGCACTGATGTCCTCATGTCTGCTCTCTCAGTTGCACATGCTGAATGGTGGAATGAGGAATCGGCGGCTCCTTTCTCCTCCAGAATTATATTAACCACTATTTGGAACTTGAGGATAAAGATTGCAGTGAAATTGGGAAGCCATGTAGGGGATGGTGGCAGTATGTTGCAGCCTGTGGGCAACTGTCTTCAGCCCTTCAGCTGTCTCGGGCCAAACTTTGCTCAGATCTGGATTAAGGTATTCTTTCTGATGCTGAATCACAAGAACTCATCAATTATCAGTTCAATATATTAAATCATTCTACTGGATTAGAGATTTTTTTGTGCCAAAAAGTGGCAGAAACTATCATAGAGTGCTCACCTAACTTTTGAATGCTTGCTTGTAATCCTTGGAGCGCATGGGTTCCTCAATCGCTTTTAAAACAACTTTATTGTGTATAAAACATCAGTGCAGCAAATCCACAAAATCCAGATTTTATTGAGACGTCTTAATTAAAATTGTATATATAGAGACATCCCTTGATAACTTGTGACATTTAAAGTTCTAATGTGCTAAACTTGTTTAAAATCACATAACATCATTAACAATTAGAACCCGTTATAGAGGTCGGTACAAAACGTCACCAATCCTAAAGTTAGCATCCCACTGGAAATTGAATTTGGGTATAATCCATATTTAACACTAGATCCACCATATAATAAATTATATAATTCAGAAGGCATAAAATTATAAAGGAGTACATCTAACCTTTATAGTGGTGCAATATTGTCTCCAGACTATAAACTTAAAAAAAACTAACTTTCCCAAATAGCTGAAACACAATTCACACTGAAAAATGACAAGACAATTAAAAAGGGCCAACACGCCTATCTTGAGATATAATCGGTAACAGAAAAGACCCAAATGTAGTAAATATAATGCAATGAATCCATTACAGTGTGAACTGTGATGGCTTCAGTGTGTGCCCTAATATAGTAAATATAAAGCATCAATACGTTATCAGAGTCACTTCCTCAATAAGGACCCACCAAATATAATGCCCATTATAAAAAAAACACCTAAAAAGGTATTACACGCGTCTTACTACTTGATATTAAATACAGTTTGGAACATAAATTGCATCAAGTATATCACCATGTGAATAATGTCAATTATATGGTATAAATAGAAGAAATGTTAACATTATGGAATAAAAATGTTGTCAATATTATGGTATGGAACTGGGAAATCTCCTGAACATTCAGTACACATAAAGCAAATCTGTTCTGAAGTTCATAACTGCAGGGGATCTTGTGCCCAGCTGAGAAATTCATAAAGCTTTACGGTTGAGCACTCACCTTTCCCAATTTCCTCCTCTCTTGAGTTTATTGACCTTCTATACACCCCAAAAAAAAATCCATTTGTCTTTGATGTTACCTAATTAAACGTTTGGCATCTCCTGATTCGTTCTTAGATCCTTTATTTCTAAATGACAAATGTTCTGCTATTCACACTTAATTTTCTTATAGTGCAGCCGATAGATCATTTTTCAAAAAACATGCACAAGATACCAATATCACATGGCTGATGTCACAGTTTGTGGATTGATTTTGTATTATTTCCTCCCCACAATCTACGGACTCATTTTGTACTTGTTCCATTTTGCATAGACTTTTTTCTGGGAAAGCCACGTGCTGTTACACATGTGGCGGGTCACATCCCTAGGTAACAAATGTCTCCTAAAATTCTTCTTTTCTTAGCCACTACCTGGAAAAACATATTTTTGTATTATGTTAGCCAGTAGATAGAAATATATTAACCCCAGGGCCATTTTTCATTTTTGCGTTTTCGTTTTTCGCTCCCCTCCTTCCCAGAGTCACACTTTTTTATTTTTCGGTCAAAATGGCCATGTGAGAGCTTGTTCTTTTGCAGGATAACTTGTACTTTTGAATGACACCATTGGTTTTACCACATCATGTACTGGAAAATGGGAAAAAAATTCAAAGTGCGATGAAATTGCAAAAAAAGTGAAATTCCACAGTTGCTTTTGTTTTTATTTTACCATGTTCAGTATATGCTAAAACTGACCTGCCATTATGATTCTGCAGGTCATTACAAATTCATAGACACCAAGCATGCTGAAAAATAAAATCCAAACTGTGGTAAAAAAATGGCGCCATATTCCAACACCCGTAGCGTCACCAATTTTCGTGATTTGGGGCTGGGGGAGGGTTTATTTTTTGCTGCCAAGCTGACGTTTTTATTGAAACCATTTTGGTGTAGATACGATGTTTTAATCTAAAAAAATAAGAATATATCACTGCGCTACTCCATACATGTGTAAAGCCAAATTGTGAAGATGTTAAATATGAAAATGAAGAGAAACTTACTGCGGTTATGCCAAAAGGACGGATCTGATGAGTGGCACTTAGTTTAGTGAGGTGTTGATCCCAACAATTGGTGGGAGAGGGTATGATCTCCCCTATGAGAAAAAAAAAAGGGAGTTTTGCTGTCACCCACAAGACTTTTAATGTGTACAGTAAAGAGTACTGATGTGTTAGTGGTTGTACTTACTGAATTGCCTTGAGGAGGTGTGACCGCTAGAAGATCGATAGTGGTGGATAGTTGGTGGTGAAACCTTTAACAATGCGTGAATATGCTGTTATTCAGATGTGGATATAGTACCCTGTTAGGTTGCCACTAGTAACAGCACACTAGGTATTCGTAGTGAATAGTCCGTATAAAATATGGTGGACTCAGTGGTTAATAGTCCGTGGGAGGATCTAACAGGGTTTGATGGTGCAGCGCCCCAGAGTCCTGGTCGTTGCAGTACTGATGCTCCGCCGCTAAGGGGGGCTATGGTACGTCTGATGGCACTGAAGGAGTTCACCTGACCAGGTATCACAGACACCAATACACTTCACAGTCTGGCCTCCAGGGGGAGCTAAGGGTGCTATGTATTAGGCCACTCCTCACAATCTGGTAAAACTGGGGGTTAGATAGGAAGTTAGACAGAAGCTGACTGGGTTGGAACCAGGGAACATCCTGTGGCAGAGGGTGTTGCAGGGGAAGATTCAGGGGGGTCCCTGTCAGGGGTGGGATCCTGACAGAGGCCTAGCGAACAGAAAGAACGTTACAGGACCGCGCCTGCACTTCATCGCGGCGGTACCCCAAGAAAGGACAAGAAGCGAGGTTTATTGTGCTGAGTGAGAAACGAGATCAACGCAACAAGGAGAAACACCAGTAGGAGTCGTGCTGTAAGACGAGGCAACATCCTACTGAGGCGCGTAGCCGGTGGCCGGAACGCCGAGGAAGTATTGAGCTCCAGGCCTTACTTCAAACCTACGGCAGGACAGTCAGTTCTAGGCGGGCTGTCTCACCCAAAATCACCTAAGCAGACACAGGGGGCAACATCAGGAGAGGGGCGACTCTAGGGTCCCGGAAGACCTCCGAGCCTACCCGTCATACGGGTGCGTCCTAGCCATATCATCTGGGGGACGAAACAGAACATCATAATCGAGTTGTGAGGGAACTTCAGAAACAGACACAACAGTTGTGAGGACTATCCCGTAAGCACAGCAGGGAAGGACTACAACACACAAGTGCTAGAAGGTAGGCACAGATTTCCACCTGCAAAGGGAACTCTGGAGGTGCCATCGGACCGGCTGGACTCACACAGCCCGGTTAACCGTATTCCGGACTGAGGATCCTGAAGCCTTCAGTAAAGAGGTAAAGAGACTGCAACCTGGTGTCCTCGTTATTTACTGCGACCGGCACCACACCACAACAGCATCACTCTCCACCTTCATTGGACGCCCCTCAGCAGGGTCACGGGCCGAGTCTAGCCACCGTGACAACCCCAGAACTGAGACAGAGAGGCCCGGTACCGGGTACCCCTCGGCCCTGCGGCAGGGGGGGCGCTCCAATGGCAGTAACCTAGTGTGCTTAATCAGGTTTAAGGCTGTACTCACTGTGTTGATCCTGGGTGTGGGGACGACAAGTGGTGTGGTGTGGAAGACTAACCGCTGTGCTGCAGAGGGTGATGAAGAGGGCTGTTGTCCCTCGAAATGGGTTGGTTTCTTGTTCCTTCTGTGCTCCCGTCCTTCTCTCAATCGGTGATGTCACTCCGAAACCCCTCCCATCCCATTTCCGCCGCATACACAGCGTGCTTCCGGCCGGGGCAACTGTGATCATTGTCGGCGTCCAGTGCAGCGGTTCCCGCACACCGACTGCGGTCACCCTCTGCAGCACAGCGGTTAGTCTTCCGGATGCAGGCACACCACTTGTCGTCCCCACACCCAGGATCAACACCTTGAGTACCGCCTTAAACCTGATTAAGCACACTAGGTTACTGCCATCAAACCCTGTTAGATCCTCCCACGGACTATTAACCACTGTGTCCACCATATTTTATACAGACAATTCACTACGAATATCTAGTGTGCTGTTACTAGTGGCAACCTAACAGGATACTATATCCACATCTGAATAACAGCATATTCACACATTATTAAAGGATTCACCACCAACTATCCACCACTATCGATCTTCTAGCGGTCACACCACCTCAAGGCAATTCAGTCTGTACAACTACTAACACATCAGTACTCTTTACTGTTCATTAAAAGTCTTGTGGGTGACAGCAAAACTCCCTTTTTTTTTTTCTCATAGGGGAGATCATACCCTCTCCCACCAATTGTTGGGATCATCACCTCACTAAACTAAGTGCCACTCATCAGATCCGTCCTTTTGGCATAACCACACTAAGTTTCTCTTCATTTTCATATTTAACATCTTCACAATTTGGCTTTACACATGTATGGAGTAGCGCGGTGATATATTCTTGTTTTTTTAGGCTTTTGCTTTCTAGCAGGTATACACAGAACCTGCTTCAATCACCAGCAGCTCTTTATACAAATCTTACCCTTGGGTCAGTCATTTGCTGAGCACCAGTGTTTATATCTATACTTTTTCATTTACGATCTTTTAACCCCTTCATGACCTTAGGATTTTCTATTTTTCCGTGTAAAATTTTTTGCTACCCTCCTTCCCAGAGCCATAACTTTTTTATTTTTCTGTCAATTTGGCCATGTGAGGGCTTATTTTTTGCGAAACAAGTTGTACTTTTGAACGACATCATTGGTTTTAGCATGTCGTGTACTAGAAAACGGGAAAAAAATTCCAAGTGCGGTGAAATTGCAAAAAAAGTGCAGTCCCACACTGGTTTTTTGTTTGGCTTTT
The DNA here is from genome assembly GCF_051348905.1 of Ranitomeya variabilis. Classification (NCBI taxonomy): domain Eukaryota; kingdom Metazoa; phylum Chordata; class Amphibia; order Anura; family Dendrobatidae; genus Ranitomeya; species Ranitomeya variabilis. The sequence goes on along the minus strand of NC_135235.1, from coordinate 113,059,977 downwards.
TTGCTAGGTTCAGTAAATGCTACAACTAACCTACCATTATGATTCTCCAGGTCAGTACGAGTTCATAGACACCTAACATGACTAGGTTATTTTTTATCTAAGTGGTGAAAAAAAATTCCAAACTTTGCTACAGAAAAAAAAAAAAATTGCGCCATTTTCCGATACCTGTAGCGTCTCCATTTTTCATGATCTGGGGTCGGGTGAGGGCTTATTTTTTCTGTGCCGAGCTGGCGTTTTTAATGATATCATTTTGGTGCAGATACATTCTTTTGATCGCCCGTTATTGCATTTTAATGCAATGTCGTGACGACCAAAAAAACATAATTTTGGCGTTTCTAATTTTTTTCTCGCTATGCTGTTTAGCGATCAGGTTAATGCTTTTTTTAATTGATAGATCGGGCGATTCTGAACACGGCGATATTAAATATGTGTAGGATTGAATTTTTTTTATTGATTTATTTTCAATGGGGTGAAAGGGGGGTGATTTAAACTTTTATATATATATATTTTTTTCACTTTTTTTTCACTTTTTTTTTACTTTTGCCATGCTTCAATAGCCTCCATAGGAGGCTAGAAGCAGGCACAACGCGATCGGCTCTGCTACATAGCAGCGATCATTAGATCGCTGCTATGCAGCAGAAATGCAGGTGTGCTGTGAGCGCCGACCACAGGGTGGCGCTCACAGCTACCGGCGATCAGTTACCATAGAGGTCTCAAAGATCTCTATGGTTACTCTGCAGAAGCATCACTGACCCCCGATCATGCGACGGGGGTCAGCGATGCACTCATTTCCGTCCGCCCGGCCGGAAGCGCCGGTTAAATGCCACTGCCAGTGTTTGACAGCAGCATTTAACTAGTTAATAGGCACGGGTGGATCGCGATTCTGCCTGCGCCTATTGCGGGCACATGTCAGCTGTTCAAAACAGCTGACATGTCCCGGCTTTGTTGCGGGCTCACCGCCGGAGCCCGCATCAAAGCGGGGGTTCTGACCTCGGACGTACTATCCCATCTGAGGTCAGAAAGGGGTTAATCGCCCGGTATTGCAATGTAGTGGCGACCAAGAAAACATAATTCTGAAGTTTTTACTTTTTTCCCTCACTACGCTGTTTAGCTATCAGGTTAATATTTTTTTCTAATACTGACAGATCAGGCTATTCTGAAAACAGTTTTATTTTGAATGGGGCGAACTAAAGGGGGGTGATTTGAAAATATATATTTTTAAAAACATTTTTTTTTTTACTTTTTGCATGCTTCAATACTGCTCATGGTAGACTAGAAGCTGCAGTTGTCCGATCGGCTATGCTACATACAGTCAATGATCAGACTGCCTATATGTAGCAGAAATGCTCACTTGCTAAGAGCGCCCACCTCCGGGCAGAACTCATAGCAATCCGACTATGACAACCAATTGTCATGCCAATCCATTGGTGACCCGCGATCACGTGATGAGGTCATCGATGGGCGAGCTTTCTGTCGTGCCTCCCAGAAGCGCGGGTTAAATGCTGCTGTCTGAGATTGACAGCAGCATTTAACGGGTTAACAGCCGTGGGTGGATCGTGATTCTATCCGCGGTTTTTAGAGGCACATGTCAGCTGTTCTAAACAGCTGACATGTGCCGAGAAAGATGTGGGCTCAGTGCCGGAGCACACATCAAAGGGAGGGAGTCCAACATGGGCATATTATTACGCCCAACATCGGAAAAGGGTTAAAATTTCTGAGTTCTCCTCAGCGTTTGATACTATGTAACCCCTTCACCTGAAGCTTGGTTTCAGTTTCCTGACCAGGCCAATTCTGACCACTGTCACTTTATGTGGTAGTAAATCTGGAACTCTTCAATGTATTCCAGTGATTTTGAGACTGTTTTTTCATAACACATTGTACTTTATGTTAGTGGTAAATTTAGATCAATAACACAGGTTTTTTTTTATGGATTTAGGTCATTTTGACGGTGCTCAATTCATAAATTCCATTACTTTTGCTGAATTGTTTCTAATTTTTTTAGATAATTCATTCATGAAAATAATGAATTCCCCCAATGTGAATTGTGTGTGATAACAAATACAATGTATTTTTATTCTTTAACAGTGTCTTAGGTAATGAAATATCCAATATAATTATTCTGAATTTCAATTTGTAGTCTTGCAATGCTATAAAAGCAAATTTTTGAAGCCAGAACTTGACTCTAATTAATTATTAAATATTTCAGAAACTCTAGCCAATCTGGCAAATCCAAAATCATATCCTTAATCAGCACCATAAAGTTAATATTAAACAGTTCAGACGTCGTTGGCACCAAAATCGCTTCATACCAGTGTAATTTTTGCGAATTTCGCAATTTTCAAACTTTTTAATTTTCATGCCCTTATTACCAGATAGTCACATCATGCAACATAGTTAATAAATAACATTTACCAAATGTCTTCTTTACATCAACATCACTATTGAAACATAATTGTTTTTTACGGACCACATCACATTTGAAGTGACTTTGAGGGGCCTATTTGGCAGAAAATACCCAAAAGTGACACCAGTTAAAAAAAACTGCAAACATCAAAGTGCTAAAAACCACATTCAATAAGTTTATTAACCCATCAGGAGCTTCAAAAGAATGTGGAAGCAAAAAATAAATTAAAAAAAGTACCTTTTCCCACAAAAATGTTGAATTAGCATCAAATATTGCATTTTCACAAGGGTAACAGGAGAAAATGGACCATAAAATGTGTTGTGCAATTTCTCCTAAATATGCCAATACTCTATATGTGGTGGAAAACTACTGTTTGGGGGCATGGCAGGGATCGAGAGGGAAGGAGTACCATTTGACTTTTGGAATGTAAAATTTGCTGGAATCGATGGCAGACACTATGTCGTGTTTGCAGAGCCCTTGATATGCCTAAACAGTGGAGACTCCCACGAGTGACCCCATTTTGGAAACTAGACCCCTCAAAGAGCTTATCTAGATGTGTGGTGAGCACCTTGAACCCACACATGCTTCACAAAAAAGTTTCTAACGTTGAGAAATGAAAATGAAAAAATAAATTTTTCCTGCAAAAATTATGGTTTTGCCCCAAAATTTAATTTTCACAAGGGTAACAGGAGAAACCGGACTTTACAAATGGTTACAAATTTCTCCTGAGTATGCTGAAACCAAATATGTGGTCGAAAACTACTTTTGCGGTACAGTGCAAACCTCAAAAGCGCCATATTGGAGTTCAGATTTTGCTGGAATGGCTTGAGGGTGCCATGCCACATTGGCAGAGTCCCTGAAGTGCCAGAAAAGCAGAACCCTCCAAAAGTGACCCCATTTTACAAACTCCAAGTAAATTCATCTAGGGGTGCAGTGAGCATGTTGACACCATATGTGCCTCACAGAATGTTATAACATTGGGCGGTGAAGAGAAAATAATTACATTTTTACTACTGAAATGTTGTTTTAGCCCTTTGTAATTTTTATATGGGCTAGTAGGAAAAAAGACCTCACAGTTTGTTGTGCAATTTCTGCTAAGTGTACCAATACCCGACATATAATCGGGAATTACTTTTCAGTAACAGTGGAAAGTTCAGAAGTGAAGGAACGCCATATTATAGTGCAGATTTTGCTCTTATGGTTTGTGGGTGCCATGACCCACAGGAAGAGCCCCTGAAGTGCCAGAATCCCCAATAAGTGACCCCATCTTAAAAACTAGACCTCTCAATGAATTCATCTAAGGGTGTAGTGATTATATTGACACCACGAGTGGGTGATATAAATTTATACCATTGGGTAGTGAAGAAAAAATAATTAGATTTTTACCACAAAAATGTTGTTTTAGCCCCAAATTTTATGTTTTCACATGGGTAAACTGGTAAAAATGGCATCAAGATTTGTCATAAAATTTCTACTGAATGTTTAAATATCCCACATGTGGCTGTATAGTCTTGCCTCATGGCGAGACTCGGGAGGGAAGGTGAATTATTTGACTCTTAGAACAAATTTTCATAGAATAATTTGCGGAGTCCATATACACAGTCCCCCCTCAAGAGTCCCCATTTTGGAAATTATACCCCTTTGGAAATTTATCTACAGGTATAGTGATAATTTTGACTAAATGGGTGTTTTCCAGAAACACATGTTGTTCCTGTGGTGTTACTTGATGAAGGAGTCTTGAACTCTGAAACGCATATTATTATAAAGCCACATGTACAAATAATTCTGGAATTCTAGTGATTCAGCAACGCAGAAATTTACCACAATTATCCCAGTCTGGATCTAATTGCTGGTCCTTCCTGGACTCGTGGATCTGCTGCAGCGAATCCTTTCAATGCTTCAACTCAGCTACATCTGATGAGTGCAATCCTATGGATTAACCTTTTAACCTTCTCAGATAAGACACTATTTGTGCTCTTTCCTTCAACAGTTTTCATAAATATATATATATATATATATATATATATATATATATTGAAAAAATAATCCCCAAAGCATGTTATTAAAAGGTATTACTATGCATAAAAGTGCATACATATGCTAAATTGCATGCTAATAAAGAGCGACACGACTCAGACTATATCAATTTACACAGGAGGAAAAGAGTCAAAAAACGCTAGTATTTGAAAAAGTATTAAACCAACTTTATTAAATCACACATATCAAAGGTAAAAGACCATCAGATATATAACGCACAAGATTCATTGAGCAACCAATATGTGGCATAGTATTGGTGAGGTAAATGACATAGTTGCCAAAAGCAAAGTGAGTGCCGGAAAACAAAACCTGCACAAATGGGCTATCATTAACCCCTTCATGACCTTGGGATTTTTCGTTTTTCCGTGTTCGTTTTTCACTCCCCTCCTTCCCAGAGCCATAACTTTTTTATTTTTCCATCAATTTGGCCATGTGAGGGCTTATTTTTTGTGGGACGAGTTGTACTTTTGAACGACATCATTGGTTTTACCATGTCATGTACTAGAAAACGGGGAAAAAATTCCAAGTGCGGTGAAATTGCAAAAAAAGTGCAATCCCACACTTGTTTTTTGCTTGGCGTTTTAGCTAGGTTCACTAAATGCTAAAACTGACCTCCCATTATGATTCTCCAGGTCACTACGAGTTCATAGACACCTAACATGACTAGGTTATTTTTTACCTAAGGCTTCTTTCACACTTCAGTTGTTTGGCGTCAGTCTGCTCCGCCATAATAACGGATCGACGGATCCGTCACAATTGCTGAGAAAACGGTTCTAATGGATCCGGTTTTTTTATGGATCAGTTAATTGTGGGTTGTATATACTTTTTGGAGCATGCGCAATTGAAAAAACGGATTGGGGCGACGGATCCGTCGAAATGACGGTCGCGACGGATCCGTCGCCCATAGGTGGCCATTTCAACGCAGACAAAAAACGTTGCAATGACCGTCAATGTCTAGATGACGTCCGCCAAATTTTGACGGATCCGTCGCATGACGGATGGAACGGACGACCATCCGTCACAATCCGTCGCTAATGCAAGTCTATGGGGAAAATAATGGATCCGTCACAAAAAATGACGGATCCGTTATTTGAGGAAAATGGCGGTTTTAGACTGACGCCAAACAACTGAAGTGTGAAAGAGGCCTAAGTGGTGAAAAAAAATTCCAAACTTTGCTAAAAAAAAAAATAAATAAATAAAATTGCGCCATTTTCCGATACTCATAGCGTCTCCATTTTTCATGATCTGGGGTCGGTTGAGGGCTTATTTTTTGCGTGCCGAGCTGGCGTTTTTAATGATTCCAATTCGGTGCAGATACTTTCTTTTGATCGCCCGTTATTGCATTTTAATGCAATGTCGCGGCAACCAAAAAAACGTAATTCTGGCGTTTCGATTTTTTTTCTCGTTACGCCATTTAGCGATCAGGTTAATGCTTTTTTTATTGATAGATCGGGCGAATCTGAACGTGGCGATACCAAATATGTGTAGGTTTGATTTTTTTTTTTATTGATTTATTTTGATTGGGGCGAAAGGGGGGTGATTTAAACTTTTATATTTTTTTTATTTTTTTCACATTTTTTTTACCTTTTGCCATGCTTCAATAGCCTCCATGGGAGGCTAGAAGCAGGCACAGCACAATCGCCTCTGCTACATAGCAGCGATCTGCTGTTCCCTGCTATGTAGTAGAAAATCAGGTGTGCTGTGAGCGCCGACCACAGGGTGGCGCTCACAGCTGCCGGGGATCTGTAACCATAGAGGTCTCAAGGACCTCTATAGTTACCATTCAGAAGCATCGCTGACCTCCGTTAATGTGACGGGGGTCGGCGATGCGCTCATATCCGGCCGCCCGGCCAGATGCAGTAGTTAAATGCCGCTGTCTGCGTTTGACAGCGGCATTTAACTAGTTAATAGCGATTCATCAATCGCGATTTCACCCGCCGCTATTGCGGGCACATGTCAGCTGTTTAAAACAGCTGACATGTCCCGTCTTTGATGTGGGCTCACCGTGGAGCCCTGCATCAAAGCAGGGGAGCTGACCTCGGACGTACTATCCCGTCCGAGACCAGTAAGGGGTTAATGATAATGATAGCCCATTTGTGCAGGTTTTGTTTTCCGGCACTCACTTTGCTTTTGGCAACTAAGTCATTTACCTCACCAATACTATGCCACATATTGGTTGCTCAATGAATCTTGTACGTTATATATCTGATATATCTGATGGTCTTTTACCTTTGATATGTGTGATTTAATAAAGTTGGTTTCATACTTTTTCATATATATATATATATATATATATATATATATATATATATATATATATATATATATATAAAATGAACATTTAACTTATTTCCACAGAAAAATTAATTCAGACCAATTTTTTTTTTTATTTCACCAAGGGTAACAGGAGAAATTGTACCCTAAAAGTTGTTGTGCAATTTGTCCTGAGTACACTGATACCCCATATGTGCAGGTAAACTACTGTTTGGGTGCATGGCAGAGCTCGGAAGGGAAGGAGCGCCATTTGACCTTTCAATGCAAAATTGGCAGGAATTGAGATTGGACGCCATGTCGCGTTTGACGAGCCCCTGATGTGCCTAAACAGTGGAAACTCCATACAAGTGACCCCATTTTGGAAACTAGACCTCCCAAGGAACTTGTCTACATGTGTGGTGAGCACTTTGAACCCCCCAAGTGTTTCACAGAAGTTTATAACGTACAGCCGTAAAAATAAAAAATCATAGTTTTTCCACAAAAGTGATCTTTTTGCCCCAATTTTTTATCTTCCCAAGGGTAACAGGAGAAATTGGACCCCAAAAGTTATTGTGCAATTTGTCCTGAGTACGCCGATACCCAATACGTAGGGGTAAACCACTGTTTGGGCGCATGGCAGAGCTTGGAAGGGAAGGAGCGCTGTGTTACTTTTTCAACGAAAAATTGGCTGGAATTAAGATCAGACGCCATGTCGCGTTTGGAGAGCCCCTGATGTGCCTAAACAGTGGAAACCCCCCACAAGTGACACCATTTTGGAAACTAACTACAGGGTGGGCCATTTATATGGATACACCTAAATAAAATGGGAATGGTTGGTGATATCAACTTCCTGTTTGTAGCACAGTAGTATATGGGAAGGGGAAAACTTTTCAAGATAGGTGGTGACTATGGCGGCCATTTTGAAGTCGGCTATTTTGGATCCAACTTTATTTTTTCCAATGGGAAGAGGGTCATGTGACACACCAAACTTATTGAGAATTTCACAAGAAAAACAATGGTTAGTTTGGTTTTAACATAACTTTCTTTCATGAGTTATTTACAAGTTTATGACCACTTCTAAAATGTGTTCAAAGTGCTGCCCATGGTGTTGGATTGTCAATGCAATCCTCTTCTCCCACTCTTGACACATTGATAGCAACACCGCAGAAGAAATGCTAATACAGGCTTCCATTATCCGTTGTTTCAGATGCTGCACATCTCGCATTGTAAGGCAATTGTCTTAATATTTTTTTCACAAAAATGATCTTTTCATCCCCAATTTTTTATTTTCCCAATGGTAACAGAAGAAATTGGACCCCAAAAGTTATTGTGAAATTTGTCCTGAGTACGCTGATACCCCATATGTTTTGATAAACTACTGTTTGGGTGCATGGCAGAGCTCAGAAGGGAAGGAGCGCCAGATTTTACTGTTATGGTTTGCAGGTGCCATGACCCACTGGGAGAGCCCATGAGGTGCCAAAACAGCGAACCCCCCCATAAGTGATGCCATTTTACAAACTACACCTCTCAATATATTCATCTAGGGGTGCAGTGATCATATTGACACCATGGATGTCTGTCACAGAATTTTATACCATTGGGCAGTGAGGACAAAATAACTACATTTTTACCACCAAAATGTTGTTTTAGCCAAAGATTTTACATTTTCACACAAGAAGTGGGTAAAAATGGCAACCAAATTTGTCCAACAATATCGACTGAACGTGGCAATACCCCATATGTGGCTGTACAGTGCTATACTGAGCCATGGGGAGAGACTCGGGAGAAACGGAGCGTTATTTGCCTATTCAAGTGAATGGGTCTGTGCACATGTCAGTGTGTTTCCATGGACCATTGTCCGTGGGCAAAACATGCTGACATGTCCATTTTTTAATGTCAGCACGGGCCATAAAAGGTCCCGCACACGTGCATACACATAACACACATGATGTCATCCATGTGACACGCATCGGCGCCGGGGAAGAAGCATTACAGTAAGCGCTGTTCTCCGATGCCGGGTGCCGAACACAGCTCTCCTCATTCTTCCCTGCTCATCCGGCAAGCAGGGGAGAATTATGAGTTATATTTAATAAAAGAGACAACAGACGGCGGCTGATGGGACTATTACTCCCATCAGCCTACCGCTGCTGCTAATAACAGATCAGCAATAAATAAGTGTCTTATAGACGCTTCTCCATTACTAAGCCGTCACATCAACCCCACAACTATTACCCCACTTGCCACCACTACAGGGCAAGTGGGAAGAGCCGGGCAAAGCGCCAGAATTGGCACATCTAATAGATGTGCCTTTTCTGGGCAGCTGTGGGCTGCTATTTTTAGGCTGGGGGCTCAATATCCATGGCTACTTACCAGCCTGAGAATACCAGCCCCCAGCTGTGAGCTTTAGAAAGGCTGGTTGTCAAAAATGGGGGGACCCCACACCATTTTTTTTACTATTATTTAAATAGTATGGCATGGGGACCCCTCTATTCTTGATATCCAACCTTGCTGAAGCTGACGGTTGCAGCCCCCAGCTGTCAGTTTTGTCTGGCTGGTTATCAAAAATAGGGGGAACCCACGCCATTTTTTTAAAATTACCGTGAATATTTACAGCGCAGGAGCGGCAGATGAATACTCCCATCTGTCGCTCCTGCTGTCCTGTTAGTAACAGCAGGGATAGGCTGATGGGAGTATTAGTCTCATCAGCCGTTGCCTGCTGTCTCTTTTATTACTTAAATGTAACTCTCATCACTCTACTCTGCTTGCATCGATCGCCGGCAGAGCAGGGGAGAATGATGAGAGCAGTGTTCAGCACCCAGAGCCGGGGAACAGCGCTTACTGTAACACTTCTTCCCTGGCGCCAGTCCTTGTGGCACTGATGCGGCAGACGAATGCCAAATGTGTGCCTCAATTATTACACACACGGACATCTCTGGTACCAGAAATATCAGGACTTGTGAAAGAGGCCTTATAGCGGGTTTTTATGTTTGGCTGCTGTCACACAGTAAAAGATGGTTTTTATTGCAAAAAATAGTTTTTGTATCACCATATTTTGAGAGCTATAATTTTTTCACATTTCGTCCGACAGTCATGTGAGGTCTCGTTTTTTGTGGGACGAGTTGATGCTTTTATTGGTAGCATTTTTGGGCACATGACATTTTTTGATCGCTTTCTATTCCGATTTTTGGGAGGCAGAATGAACAAAACACAGCAATTCATGAATTTCCTTTGGGGGGGTGTTTATAATGTTCCATGTGTGGTAAAATTGATCAGGCAGTTTTATTCTTCGTGTTAGTACGATTACAGCAATACCTCATTTATCTAATTTTTGTATGTTTTGGAGCTTTTATACAATAAAATCTATTTTAGATAAAAAATAATTATTTTTGCATCCCTTTTTATTTTTTCACTGATGGAGCTGTATGGGGGCTTATTTTTTGCTGGACAAGATGACGTTTTCAGCGGTACAATGTTTATTTATATCTTTTTGATAGCATCATTGTTTGACAATCAATTTCACATGCTGTTGTGCAAATGGTATAGACAACAAATGGAAATTATTGGCAATTATCCAGACACCCTCAATAAAGGAGTGGTTCTGCAGGTGGGAACCAAAGACCACATCTCAGTACCAATGATTCTGGCTGATGTTTTGGGAACTTTTGAATGTTGGTTGTGCTTTCACACTCGTGGTAGCATGAGACTGACTACAACCCACACAAACATAAACAATAATCGTCCAGCACCCACCCACACAAGTGGCTCAGGTAGTGCAGCTCATCCAGGATGGCACATCAATGCGAGCTGTGGCAAGGTTTGCTGTGTCTGTCAGCGTATTGTCCAGAGGCTGGAGGCGCTACCAGGAGACAGGCCAGTACACCAGGATAGGAGGACAACAACCCAGCAGCAGGACCGCTACCTCAGCCTTTGTGCAAGGAGGAACAGGAGGAGCACTGCCAGAGCCCTGCAAAATGACCTCCAGTAGGCCACAAATGTGCATGTGTCTGCACAAACGGTTAGAAACCGACTCCATGAGGATGGTCTGAGTGCCCAACATCCACAGATAGGGGTTGTGCTCACAGCTCAACACATGCAGGATGCTTGGCATTTGCCACAGAACACTAGGATTGGCAAATTCACCACTGGTGCCCTGTGCTCTTCACAGATGAATGCAGGTTCACACTGAGCACATGTGACAGAGTCTGGAGACGCCGTGGAGAGTGATCTGCTGCCTGCACATCCTTCAGCATGACCGTTTTGGCAGTAATTGTGTGGGGAGGCATTTCTTTAGAGGGCCGCACAGCCCTCCATGTGCTCGCCAGAGGTAGCCTGACTGCCATTAGGTACCGAGATAAGATCCCCAGACCCCTTGTGAGACCATATGCTGGTGCGGTTGGCCCTGGATTCCTCCTAATGCAGGACAATGCCAGACCTCATGTGGCTGGAGTGTGTCAGCAGTTCCTGCAAGATGAAGGCATTTAAGCTATGGACTGGCCCGCCCGTTCCCCAGACCTGAATCCGATTGAACACATCTGGGACATCATGTCTCGCACCATCCACCAATGTCACGTTGCACCAGACTGTCCAGGAGTTGGCGGTTGCTTTAGTCCAGGTCTGAGAGGAGATTCCTCAGGAGACCATCCGCGGCATCCTCAGGAGCATGCTCAGGCCTTGTAGGGAGGTCATATAGGCACGTGGAGGCCACACACACTACTGAGCATCATTTCCTTGTCTTGAGGCATTTCAACTGAAGTTGGATAAGCCTGTTACTTCATTTTCCACTTTGATTTTGAGCATCATTCCAACTCCAGACCTCCGTGGGATATTAGTTGTGATTTACATTGATCATTTTTAGGTTTTATTAATAATAATAATTTTTATTTATATAGAGCCAACACTTTACAATTAAGCGGGGACATGTACAGACTATAAATTCAATACAAGATAATTAAAAAATAGTGACATTAGGAGTGAGGTCTGCTCGCCAGATTACAATCTACAAGGAAATGGGGGGTGTTGTTCTCAACACATTCCACTATGTAATGAATAAAGATTTACAACTGGAATATTTCATTCAGTGATATCTAGGATGTGGGATTTTAGCGTTCCCTTTATTTTTGTTGAGAAAATATATATATATATATATATACATACATACACACACATCCTTACACTATGTGTATATTTCTATTCTATTGTAACCTGTCAGTGTGATCTTAATGTACGCCGCACATGAATTGACGGCTTTTCAAATGACACCGGTGCGTATGTCTCACAAGTCACACTGATGGTCCGTGTGGTGTGCGAGTTTCTCGCACCCATAGACTTTCATTTGTGAGTCTTGTGCCGATATACGGTGCAAATTACAGCATGCTGCGATTTCACTCACACATATAATACGGCCGAGAAAAAAACCAGATGATGGGGGCTGCCCCATATGTTAACATTGGTCCGAGTGCTATGCGATTTTTTATTGCATAGCACTCGTCCGTATTCCTCTCTAGTATGACTCCGGCCAATGAGGGATAAGCACCAATATGCGCTTATATTCAGTGATGACATATTCAGGGATGTGTATGGACAGGGTTTAGAAGAAATTTGTCACCTGGTTTTTGCTTTTTTTGTCTTTTAGCGTATTAGCTGCATCTTTATATGATATTGTTGACTGTGCCATTCTTTTCTCTTTTCTTTTTTTTTAACTTGAACACCATGTTGTAATTAATGAAAAATTAAAGTACATTTTTACAATGGCTTATCACAAATGGCAGTACAGTGGAATTTACATCTAAGCAATTTGAAGAGGTTTTTCCTCATCTCTAATGGGACAAAAATAAAGTGAAAACTATAAAAAAAAAAAAAACACAAAAAATATATATTCCCATAAATAAATGCTGTATTATTTAACTACAAAAAACCTGTCCCCAGGTTTGACCAATATGAGATATGGCCACCACCTTTCTAGGCTGATATACAGCATTTTCTAATGCTATCTGCCCCCATCCCGACCTGCAATACAAGAAAAAGACCCTACGGGGCAGTCCGGTCAGAGGGTTGTGACTGGTCCTGGTCCAGTATCTCCATTCTTCTTGTGATGCCATCCTCCTTCATGTGAATGACGCGTCCCTACGTCACCCACACAATCTCCCCGGGCATCGCGCTCCCGCACAGACGTACTTCTCTGCCTTGACTAGAGCAATGTACTGCAGTACACATGCGCCGGGGCTCTGTGACCTTTGCCACTTCTTTGATCAGTTTTTTAACCTCATCACAACTGATGTACCGCCAACTTTTGAAGACTCATTCCTGGAGATACTTGATAATAATGTTTTTCAATAATTCACATCTTTTTTTCAGGACACACAACTTCTATGCCCCGTTTCACACCTCATGGTTGTTCATTTCCACCTAGGGGCTCCTTCTGAATACATGATACAGAACATCCAGGCATTACAGCCAAGGAACATTTTGGAAACACTGCTATCTAGTAAGTGCCCAGTAAGGCTGCCGTCACACTAGCAGTATTTGGTCAGTATTTTACATCAGTATTTGTAAGTCAAAGTCAGGAGTGGGTGATAAATGCAGAAGTGGTGCATATGTTTCTATTATACTTTTCCGCTAATTGTTCCACCCTTAAGGCTGAGTCACACATAACGATATCGTTAACGATATCGTTGCAACGTCACGCTTTTGATGACGTAGCAATGATCCCGCTAACGATCTCGTTATGTGTGACAGCGACCAACGATCAGGCCCCTGCTGGGAGATCGTTGGTTGTTGGGGAATGATCAGGACCATTTTTTGGTCGCTGCTCACCCGCCGTCATCGCTGGATCGGCGTGTGTGACGCCGATCCAGCGATGTGTTCACTTGTAACCAGGGTAAATATCGGGTTACTAAGCGCAGGGCCGTGCTTAGTAACCCGATATTTACCCTGGTTACCATTGTAAAAGTTAAAAAAAAAACAGTACATACTCACATTCTGATGTCTGTCACGTCCCCTGGCGTCCACAGGGTTAAAACTGCTTTCGGCAGGAGTGCTGCTAATGCACGCGCTGCTGCCGAGTGCTTCCCTGCACTGACTGTCAGCGCCGGCCGTAAAGCAGAGCACAGCGGTGACGTCACCGCTGTTACTGCCGGCGCTTTTTTTTAACTTTTACAATGGTAACCAGGGTAAATATCGGGTTACTAAGCGCGGCCCTGCACTTAGTAACCCGATGTTTACCCTGGTTACCCGGGCGCTGCAGGGGACTTCGGCATCGTTGAAGACAGTTTCAACGATGCCGAAGTCGTTCCCCTGATCGTTGGTCGCTGGAGAGAGGTGTCTGTGTGACAGCTCCCCAGCGACCACACAACGACTTACCAACGATCACGGCCAGGTTGTATCGCTGGTCGTGATCGTTGGTAAGTCGTTTAGTGTGACGGTACCTTTAAACGAGAGGGCCAGTGTGTACAGTATGACTCCAATGTTAGTGGACCCCCACTGTCTGAACAAATACTCTAGGCGGGGTATAGGGTCATTGGCAGTGGGTGCAAACATTTTTGAAGCGCAACACTTGAAATGAAAAAATGAAAGTAGCAGCAGCATCACTAGTGCCCAAGATCCGGGTGAACACACCTGCCTGGACTTCTCACTGGGAGCCCCAGATCCACAAGCAAGCTCATCATTGTACTATATCGGTGACAAGATGCGGATACAGTTGTATCCCGTGATGAAGTCATAACCTCCCGGCCCCCATTCTCCGCACTGTGTAGGCTGCTGTTGCCTCGTGCCTACAATACGCCCACGTCCTGGCACAGTGACATCAGTACATTGTGCCGCATGTGCCGCTGATCTGGGCGCAGGGGACAAGAGGACTCAGATTAGGTAAGAATAAACTCTACATTGTTGTGGGTGTTGGCATTGTTAAGGTACTGTCACACTCAGCAACGCTGCGGCGATATAGACAACGAGCCGATCGCTGGAGCGTCGCTGTTTAGGTCGCTGTAGAGACGTCAAACACAGCAACTCCAGAACGATGCAGGAGCGATCCAGTGACGTAACGGTGACTCACTTCTCGTTCTCGCTGGTTGTTAGCTCCATGTCAAACAGCCGGAGTGTACCGACTGGCTAGAAGGAGACGCTGCGACGCCCCCTATGCTCGTTGCTGGCGTCGTTGCTTTTGATGTCAAACACGACGATACACGCCGACCTGGCGACGAAATAAAGTTCTGGACTTCTAGCTCCGACCAGCGATGGCACAGCGGGATCCAGATCGCTGCTGCGTGTCAAACACAACGAGATCGCTATCCAGGACGCTGCAACGTCACGGATTGTTGTCGTTCTCTTTGCAAAGTTGCTGAGTGTGACGGTACCTTTAGTTTTGGAAGGGCCACCTGGGGGCATCAGTACTTTTCAATGGGGCACTATTATTACTGACTACATGCCTTGCCCCGAGCACTTCACCAATGACTGTAGCTAGTGTTACACGTTATTAATGAGTGTTCTGTGAATTTTTGGAATAAACCCTATGAAGGAGCCCTTAAAGTAAAAGTACAGATTAATGGGTGCAGATATAAAGTCCATAAATAGCCTCTCTATCCAGGAGCAGTGACCCAGAGCCGCAGCTCCGACATCATCACCCTCCAAGCTCATTTACAAGAACTAAGGAACAACAAGAATCGGGAACTCCCTGTGACTTTCTGCCCTCTACGTCATCACTGTGTCACATGACCCGAGAAGAGCCACGCAGCCGAACCTCTCGCATTGCCTCAGGCTTCCACTTCTTTCCTGCGTCGATGGGTGACACGCATACCTATAGCTACTGCGCATGCTCAGTTCGCACTCTCACATTTGCCAAACCTCTCACGCATGCGCAGTGTAGCCGGATGAAGCCGCTGTCCCTCCTGCTGTCAGTCCGTGCTGCCCTTTTTGCTACGTATTTCCGGTGTGCGGTGTCTGTTCTCTTTTACTAGCTAGTGTCCAAGGCCCCGGGCCGGGAGAAGAGGAGGAGTCGTCGCTGCCGCCACCGGGTTAGAAAGGGGAGAAGCGGAGAGACGGAAGAAGGTAATGTAATCTATATGAGGGAGGATCATGGTGCGGGAGACCAGCGCTGAGGAGGCCGCATACAGCAGGGCTGGGTCTGTAACATCCAACGGACGTGGCTCCGATCACACCGGGGCCGGACGGCGTCAGTGCAGACAGCTGCCCCTATACCGGGGAGTGGGAACCGCAGCCTGGCCCTGAGTACGGGGGGCGCCGGGGGCTGCCCCTGGCCCTGAGTACGGGGGGCGCCGGGGGCTGCCCCTGGCCCTGAGTACGGGGGGCGCCGGGGGCTGCCCCTGGCCCTGAGTACGGGGGGCGCCGGGGGCTGCCCCTGGCCCTGAGTACGGGTATGGGTTTTGTAGATCTTCAGTCTGGCCAACGTGTACCACAATCATAGATTGGCATCCGGGTGTACCCACATTCCCATGCTTCTGATCAGTTCCCATGGTGGACAGCGGCACGTTCTGGCTGCCCCGTCGTGTGATGTATGTGGGTAGTGGGATTTTCTGGATGTGCAATTATTTTATGTAGCATTCATAGTGCTGCCATACAGTAGGAAACCATACCGCCATCGCCTACAGCTGCAGCCACCTGAGATCTCCTGGAGGATTAGCATTGTAAATGGACGTCATTGTGGCTGGACCAGGAACACCTCTTGCATAGACAAGTAGTATCAGTGAAGGAAACATTAAACTTTGTGTGTATCTCGCTGTATACATACAAGAAATGTAACAGGATACTAAATCCTGGTGTTTGCGCCACATCAGATTTCAGCTCCTGGTTATCACCTACACAGTTACCGTGTGTCCCTTTCACCAGCTGCAGTGTATTCAGATGTGGAAATCTAGATGACCCTGTATGACATAGAGGAGCCGGACTATTGTGGGATGCGTTGTCATGATTGGGCTCTAGTCACACTTGCAACAGCTCTGTTCCTTCGGTTTTTCATTGCTGTGACAATGCAGCACTGGGATATCTGGTAACTTAAAAAATCCGTAATGAGATGGCCCAGTTATACATCACCGGGGCCTGTATATCATATAATACTTTTTTTTTATCAGCTTCACACTTTTATAATGTGAACAAAAACTGATCCATTGTAAAACTGGCACAAATGCAGGTACATCTGTTTTGTTCTTTTTTAAATGACATAAGGGGAGTGTCAGGAGCTCGTAATAAATAATCTTTATTTTTATATAGCGCTAACCTATTGCGCAGCGCATTACAGTTTGCACACATTATCATCTCTGTCCCCGATGGGGCTCACAATCTAAATTCACTACCAGTATGTCTTTGGAATGTGGGAGGAAACCCACACACTCGGGGAGAACATACAAACTCAATGCAGATGTTGTCCTTGGTGGGATTTGAACCAAGGACCCCAGCGCTGCAAGGCTGCAGTGCTAACCACTGAGCCACCCTGCTGCCCAATCATGTATTTTGTTTTTTTTTAAAAAAAAAAAAAACAAACTAGCAAAAAACCTTTAAAAACATGACTATATGTGTACATGCATCTTAAAAAAACAAACAAACAAAAACTGTTTACACAGCGCTGCAGACTACATTTTATATCCTGTAAAAATGTTTACAAATAGAAATATGCAGAAATACTGATACCCTCGGACCTACGTTTTTCCCTATATATATTCTATGTAAATACAAATTATCGGTTTCTCTAAATTTTTTTTTTTCTTTACAGTACAAACATAAGCGTAACGTACACCACAACAACATGGTGGTCAACAGCATAAAGTGTATCTCATGGATGATTTTGAAACACTGAATCCATGACCTCAGTGTGAACAGAGGCTGAACTTACAAAATGTCACTTTTGCAATGGTGTAATTGTATGATGTGACTGTAGATAAACTGTGGGGTGATATGGAGATGAAATCCAATCCTGATAGTCACAGGTCACAAATAGATGTATTCATGCCACTGGAGCTGCTGCCAATGTACCGACATAACCCCTTCACACCTTATGGCTCATCTCTGTGCAAATGCCCAACACCCTGCACCTCTGACTCCTTGTCTTGTGCTCCGTGTCTCCCGAATGTATGACTGGCACCTTGCAGGGGAGAATAACTGCACAGGGAGTGTAGAGCAGTCTTTGGGGGATACGCTGTATATTATGGGGGGTCCAAACTCCACAGTAGGTAGCGACAAAGTGGAGGAAATTGTAACAAATCTCGTCCACGCGCTGTGGTAAATTTTCAGGGCCAAATTTGGCAATTTGTGATGCAGAGTTTGTACCCCTATTTCACTGTTTGCAACACAAAGGGTAAAATCCACGGCCAGTTCATAATAAAATCCTCTCAATCATTTTTGCTGATTTTGCCATGCATCTGTGCCAACAATTGCAAAGGATTTTTTTTCCCATCATGTGTGAGTGTACCTAGGACGAGTGATACTTGATATGTAATGGGTCAGTGCTGATCAATTTTTTTAATTTTTTTTTATTTATTTTTTTTCTCATACCAATTCGGCATGAGAAAAAAAAACTGCTGCATTCTGCACAAATCAGATTCCACCCATTCAAGACTATGGGTGCGTGGAAATCATCAGACTGCACTCAGATTACATCCAATTTCCAAGCACTGACACAACAGAGAAGATGGGAAATTTTGTTCTCCATCTTTCTCACCTGTACCACGATTCTAACATCCGAGATAATAACACAATATAATCCAACTCTGATCAGAGCTTTATCGGAATGCATTATCGTAATCGATCAGATTTTCTTGGATGGGAGCGTTGTGTGACCGTAACACTGGGTGTAGTTGGCCGTTTCTAAAAAATGACCAGTTATGTCCAAAAAGTGATAACTTAGCCCACTGCATGTGCAGCCCTGTGCTTGTACTGACTGAGGATGGGTCCCACAGCTTCCTTCTATCACATGCACTACTCTGGTTTGGAAAATGTATCTGGATAATGCATGCTGTGTGTTGTTGTTGGTTTTTTTGTTTTTGTTTTTTCCCTTCCACGTGGCCCAAGTGGGATAATTGCCCATGTGCAATGTCATGCTGGCTATAGAGGATCCATCTTCCAACCAGAATGTACACTGGTAGGAACAAGCCCTAACAAATCTGCATTGAAATTTTGGAGAATTTGAAGGGTAAATTCACGTGTGGCCAATTTTACAAATATTCACAAGATGCTGACATTTTCTGCACAGAAGGAACGAGAATGCTCCTGGATCTTAAATCTACTTGTTGCTTTCTCATTTTGTTAAACACAGCGGATTTTCACTGTGGATGTCACCATGTTTGTGTGTGAGACATTAGTAGGGGTGTGACTGATCCTCTTTACAGGAAATCTCCCATCCATATGTACAGGAAAAGCACTATAGGATGTTCTATACTCTTTTGCTTTACATCTCTTTTTGATCTTCACCATTAATTTCCAAACTTGGTTATGCAAATAGCCTTTTCAGAGAGTGGGAGAGCGTGCAGGACCTCCAGTGCCACCTATTAGAAGTAGCAATCTGAAAAGTTAGTGTCGACCCTTTAAAAGTACTTTGCGTTATAACTTGGGATAAGGAGCCAAAGCAGAAACTCCATTTGCAGATGTTTTGTGGGTGTTACCCTCATCAGTGCCAAGCAAGAGTACTAGTTTGGCTGGGTGAGTGGCATCTGAAAGGGATCTAAGTGGTAAAGGTTCTTCTTGTGGAGAGCGCCAAGCCGGCAAAAGGAGACTTAAGGAGAACCTGACAGCTGTACATGCTGCCCAATCCTCAAGCAGCATGTATCAGACACTGACTGTATGAATTCAACCATGTTTGACTCAGAAAGGCTGCGGTGTTTGGAGAATGACATACTTTAAATGCGACTAGTGACTGAGACTGCGCTATAGACTAGACGGATAGATGGGTCCACAGCGTCTTCTTAGATAGAGCCCGTTGCCCTGGATCGACAGGTCTCTGCAGTGAGACCTGTCAGTCACAGGCACCAGGCAGAAGAAGCCATGGCAGACACGCGGACAATTTGGAGAACTCGGACAGTGACATTGTCCTCAGTGATGACGTCTGACGGGACAGTATACAGTGGTGTGTAAAAGTTTGGGCACCCCTGGTCAAAATTACTGTTATTGTGAATGGTTAACCAAGTTGAAGATTAAATGATCTCTAAAAGGCGTAAAGTAAAAGATGACATTTCCTTTGCACAAGAGGGAAAATGGGCCGATGCAATAGTTTGGGCACCCTGCATGGTTAGTACCTAGTAGGACCCACTTTTGAAAGTATCACAGCCTGTAAATGCTTTCTGTGCCCAGACAAGAGTGTCTAAAGTCTTGTTTGAGGGATTTTGATCCATTCTTCCTTGGAAAATTCTTCCAGGTCTGTGAGATTGCTGGGCCGTCTTGCATGTACTGCTATTTTATTTTCTATCCACAGATTTTCAAATATGACTACATGAGTGAATTAACGCAGACAAAGCATAAAAATGTATTAAAAGATATAACCTTTAATAATAAAATGGAGCAATATACAGAAAAAATAAAGTTCAATACATGAATAAATACTTAGATGAACTGATTACACATGGTATAAAAGTAACATACCATAAAAGAGAGTGATAGTGTGTGATACAGGAGTCTGTAGGGCGAAATGTATGTCTGAGTCCTGAGGTCCGGTATCACACACCTCCCACATGTACGTCTTGTGCATACGTTTGTCATGAACTTTCCTATTTTTTTCTGTCTATCGATCCCCACCATTTTAATATATTATTGTATGTATTAATAAAATATATATATATATATATATATATATATATATATATATATATATATATATATACATACATACATACATACATACATACATACATACATACATACATACATACATACATACATACATACATACATACATACATACATACATACATACATACATACATACATACACACAGCACAGTGCTCACGAATGGTGGGTGCCTGGCCCTCTGGATAGAATGGTCCACACATCTATCCAACATGTATACCAAATAGCAAAAAAGAAGGCAGCACTCCAAGGATTTCAAGTGAAAAAAGGTGAAGTTTAATCGACCCAGGCTTGAAAAAGGCTCAGTGAGCCGAAACGTCGCGCAGTGATGTGGGTCGATTAAACTTCACCTTTTTTCACTTGAAATCCTTGGAGTGCTGCCTTCTTTTTTGCTAATATATATTTATATATATTATTTTCTCTGTGGTCATTCACTCTTTTGTGTAGTCGGAGATAATTTTCATGAATGCCCACTTACAGCAAACAATAGTAATAATTTCTTATTAACTTGTGTTTAGGATCATTATCTATTTGTAGAAGCCATCTGTTTTTGAACTTCATCTTTTATACACATGGTGTTATGTTTGCATGAAGAATTTGTTGAAATTTCATTGAATCCATTCTTGCCTCTACCCGTGAAATGTTCCTCATGGCATTGGCTGCAACACAACCTCAAAGCATGATTGATACACCGCCATGTTCTTTTCCTGAAGTTCTGTGCCCTTTTTTTTTCCACACATACCTTTGATCATTGTGGCCAAAGAGTTTTACTTTAACCTGATCGGTCCACAGGGCTTGTTTAGATGTTCTTCTGCATACTTCTAATGTTAAATTTTATGGTGAGGACTGACTATGCAGGAGAGGTTTTCTTCTGATATCTTTTCCATTAAGGCCATATTTGTGCAGGTGTCTCTGAACTCGAGAGTCTGCTAAATCTTTCTGAAGGTCCTCTGCAGTCAAAAAGAGGTTCTGATATGCCTCTCTAGCAATCCTACGAGCAGCTCTCCCTGCTTGGTCTTCCAGATCTTTTCTTGACCTCCACTGTTTCTGGTACCTGTTTCTTAATTACATTTCAAACTGAGAAAAGGGCAACTTGAAAAAGCTATGCTGTCTTCTTATAGGCTTCTCCTGCTTTGTGGGCCCGCACCGTTCTCTTTTTCAGAGTGCTCGGCAGCTACTTCGAAGAACCCATGGCTGCTGTTTTTTGGCACAAGGTTAGCGGAGGCTTGGGAAATTTGCATCATCTGACCTTTCCTAATGATGATGGTGAATAAGCCATAACCCTAACAGGCTAAGGTCTGAAACCTTGGTCAAAGGTATCTGAGCACACGAATCTTCATGGGCATCAAAACTTTTGCATGAACCCATTTTCCTTTTCTGTAATTTTTAAAATGAAAAAAAAATAAAATATTTTTGTTGCCTAAAATACCAAGGAAATGTCATATTTAACTTAATTCCTTTTACAGATCATTTACATTCAACTTGCTTAACTGTTCACAATAACTGTAATTTTGACCTGGGGTGCCCAAACTTTTACATGTCGCTGTATATAAACTGCTGTTTGTCTTCAAGGGCAACAAGTAGAATTTTGAAAGGAGCTATATATGTGAGTGCAGAAACAACTCATAAGTATTTGTGAGGTTACACAGTTTTAATGTAGATTAAAGATTAGATATTGGATTTTTTATTTTTTTTGCTGACTATAAAGGCCCCGTCTCACTAAGCGATTTACCAACGATCACGACCAGCGATATGACCTGGCCGTGATCGTTGGTAAGTCGCTGTGTGGTCGCTGGGGAGCTGTCACACAGACAGCTGTCTCCAGCGACCAACGATCACGGGAACGACTTCGGCATCGTTGAAACTGTCTTCAACGATGCCGAAGTCCCCCTGCAGCACCCGGGTAACCAGGGTAAACATCGGGTTACTAAGCGCAGGGCCGCACTTAGTAACCCGATGTTTACCCTGGTTACCAATAAAAACAAACACTACATACTCGCCTTTCGGTGTCCAGGTCCCTTGCCGTCTGCTTCCTGCTCTGACTGAGCCGCCGTACACTGAGAGCAGAGCGCAGCGTTGACGTCACTGCTGTGCTCTCACTTCTCACTGTACGGCCGGCAGTCAGTGAGAGCAGGAAGCAGACGGCAAGGGACCTGACGGACATCAGAAGGCGAGTATGTACTGTTTTTTTTTTTTTACATTTACGCTGGTAACCAGGGTAAACATCGGGTTACTAAGCGCGGCCCTGCGCTTAGTAACCCGATGTTTACCCTGGTTACCAGTGAAGACATCGCTGGATCGGTGTCACACACACCGATTCAGCGATGTCAGCGGGACCTCAACGACCAAAAAAAGGTCCAGGCCATTCCGACACGACCAGCGATCTCGCAGCAGGGGCCTGATCGCTGGTACGTGTCACACATAGCGAGATCGCTATGGAGGTCGCTGTTGCGTCACAAAACTTGTGACTCAGCAGCGATCTCGCTAGCGATCTCGCTATGTGAGACGGGGCCTTAAGTCGTGTCTTTTGTTGTCTGTCTTATACTGCAACGGTATCATGTTTGCTTAGTGCCGTTGCACTGTGTTCATGTGAGTTCAACCATGGCCCTGATATTTTCTGCGTGTGTTGAGTCATTGTGCAATAAAGGGCGTCCTTTGTGGATTTAAACTGTGGCAAATGCCAAATGTACAGCAATTGCTCAGTTTATCCTCTGTATAATCAGGCACTTTGTGCACCTTGTTTCAATTGTCTAATTTTCTCACTAGTAACTTTGATGATGGATTCCTTCTTAAAGGGAATCGGTCACCTAATTTTGGCCCTATAAACTGTGGCCACCGCCATCAGGGGCTTATCTACAGCATTCTGGATTTAGGGTATGTGCGGATTTGGCTGCGGATCCGCAGCGGATTGGCCACTGCGGATTCGCATCAGTTTTCCATGCCTTTTACAGTACCATGTAAACCTTTGGAAAAGCAAATCTGCAGTGCCCATGGTGTGGAAAATACCGCACGGAAATGCTGCGGTTTATTTTCCGCAGCATGTCAGTTCTTTGTGCGGATTCCGCAGCGTTTTACACCTGCTCCTCAATAGGAATTCGCAGGTGTAAAACCGCACAAAAAACGCAGGAAAAAACGCAGTGCGTTTTACCTGCAGATTTTTCAAAAATGGTTCAGAAAAATCTGCACACAATTCCGCAACGTGGACACATAGTCTGAGGCTAAGTTCACACACAGCGTTTTTGCTGCATTTTTATTCTGCAACTAAAACCTGCTCTTCTGGCCGTAAAAATGATGCTTTCCAGAGGCTACTTCACAGCATATATTGCATCATTTTGTCACGCTTTTTACATTTTTATTTTTTTTTCAAGGCAGTGTTTTTTTGGGGGGCTTCAGATTACATGTGTGCTTTGCTTCGTATGTATATCCAGTCCCATTTTACATAAAGAGGTAAACAAGTCTGCGTAGATGTGGCTATAGGAAACGTTTGTTTTTCTCATCCGCTGGGCAGCACAGTGACCCACAGAGTGTAATAGAACCATTCATACATCCGTATTTTTACGGACCAGTGTGTATGTTCCTTGTACTCTGTGCTTACCCTATTCTCATCCCTTTTTGAGGATCACATTCAAGCTTAGATTAGAAAAGCTAAGTTCCCACCATGAGTATTTGGTGAGTTCTGTGCATAAGAAGCGCAGCGTCTCACGCTTCCAGCCAAGTAGATGGGATTCAAAGAAATCTCACGCCCCGCGGCTTTTCTTTTCTTTTTTTTCCCTGCGCAGCATAAACTGACCTGAGGTGCGTGGTACATAACCTGTCTGTTTCTCTTGTGGTAACCGTGCGTTTTATCTGTGGATTTCCACCACAGACTTGATTGAGATGCAGAAAACACACAGGTAGATAATGCCCATCTATTCTTATTGTATTTCTGCAGCGGAAACACTATGGAGGACATCCGTTTTAGGCTACGTTCACATTTGCTTTGTGCGCCGCAGCGCACAACGCAAACCAAAACGCATGCACAACGCTGCGTTTTGCGCCGCATGCGTCCTTTTTTTTATTGATTTTGGACGCAGCAAAAATGCAACTTGCTGCGTCCTCTGCGCCCGGACGCGTGCGCCGCAGTGACGCATGCGGCGCAAAACGCAAGTGCGACGCATGTCCATGCGCCCCCATGTTAAATATAGGGGCGCATGACGCATGCGGTGACGCTGCGGCGCCCGACGCTGCGGCGCAGACCGCAAATGTGAACGTAGACTTACTTCAGTTTTCTGTCCATATTCAAGTGAGCTATACAGTTTCTCCTCATGTTTTTAGAAAATGAGGGAGTAAAGTGAAAAGCATGAAACAGAAAAGGTCTCTTTAGGTGTAAATGTGTGAACGTGGAGCTTGTCCTAGGGTGGCATGTCTGATATTAATTCTCCTTCACATGTGGCCTTACAGATGACTACACCTCGCCTCGAGAATTGGGGCAGTGTATGAGGATATGCTACCGGTTCTGCTGATAATTTCGGCTGAGTAACAATTTCATTGCAGGGCGTGGGGAGATGTAGCCGGTAGGGCAAGGTAAAAAAATGTTAATGCAAGTGACTGAGGCGCAGGCGATCCTGTGACCTCTGCTGTGTGGAGAATTTCAGGCTGAGTCATTTACCAAGTACATGCGGGTGTCACATAACAGTCAGTGGGATTCTACACCCGCTAATTTTACGCCTTGTTTGTGTCTCCTGCACACGTCTGGTGCAGCAGATGACTAGAAAACAAGCGCTGGCAAATGGACGATCGTGGGCAAAACACTCTGCAGCTGATCCCATATGTTCCCAGGAGCGAGACTCTCAATCATAGTAGTTCTTCATCCCCTCAGGAGAGCGCTTTACACTGATTTCATTAGCAAACCACCAGATTTCTGTGTGACTTTACATTTATATCATCCCAAATTTGGGGTCCTAAAAGCCTTCGAATGAAGTTGTTTGTAGTACATACATCAAGAGGTTTTTTTTCTTCTTGGGCTTTCGGGGTTTTCAGATAAGCAGGATGATCTGGTCTCCAGCCTGTATCTGTTTAGTTACCGTTACTAAAGGTACCGTCACATTAAGCGACGCTGCAGCGATATCGACAACGATGCCGATTGCTGTGTGGTCGCTGGAGAGCTGTCACACAGACAGCTCTCCAGCGACCAACGATGCCGAGGTCCCCGGGTAACCAGGGTAAACATCGGGTTACTAAGCGCAGGGCCGCGCTTAGTAACCTGATGTTTACCCTGGTTACCATTGTAAATGTAAAAAAAAAAAAAACAGTACATACTCACCTTCTGATGTCCGTCAGGTCCCTGGCCGTCTGCTTCCCGCACTGACTGTGAAGGTACCTTCCACTAAACGACTTTGCAACTATAACGATAGCGATCAGTGACGTTACAGCGTCCTGGATAGCGATATCGTTGTGTTTGACACGCAGCAGCGATCTGGATCCTGCTGTGATATCGCTGGTCGTTGCTGAAAGTCCAGAACTTTATTTGGTCGTCAGATCGGCGTGTATCGTCGTGTTTGACAGCAAAAGCAACGATGCCAGCAATGTTTTACAATGGTAACCAGGGTAAATATCGGGTTACTAAGCGCGGCCCTGCGCTTAGTAACCCGATGTTTACCCTGGTTACCCGGGGACTTCGGCATCGTTGTCGATATCGCTGCAGCGTCGCTTAATGTGACGGTACCTTAAGTGCTATTGTGTGCATGGAGGATGTGGAGACAGAGGAGTAAGGCCTCTTTCACACTTCCGTTTTTACAATCAGTCACAATCCGTCAAAATGTTGAAAAGACGGATCCTGTGCAGATTGGAAAAAACGGGTGCACTGGGTCCGTTTTTTTTGACTGATCCGTCTATGTGCACATGTTGTGTATGCGTCTTCGCCGCGTTTTTCCGCTGCGAAAACGCATACACAACACAACCCAGGTTTAAAAATAATAAAAATAAATAAATCATGATATTCTTACCTTCCGGTGTACCCTGCAGCCTTCCCGCGGCCTTCCCGATGCTTGCGATGCTGCCGGCAGCTCCTGTTCCCAGTAATGCCTTGCGAGCAATGACCTGTGATGATTTTGCAGGTCATTTCGCAAGGCATCACTGGGAACGAAACTTCTCGAATCTGGTGAAGAAGCTCAAAGGCACAAATCCTCAATAGTGTTTTTCACTTTAATAAAAGTGGTTCCCAAAGGATTCCATACTTGTAAATCAAGGTGGGGAATCTTTTTTCTGCCAAGGGCCATTTGGATAGTTATACCATCCTTCGGGGTCCGAACAAACTCCGCCCACACAGTACATCCTAACTCTGGCACTGGTGTCAGGATGTGATCTTTCATTGCATGCCCTTCAGTGTTCACACTGTGTGTGTGTGTGTGTACTAACAGAGCAAGAAGAAATTAATGAGCTGGTGGCAATCAAAATACAACTCCCTGCCCAAGAATGTGGTCCCTGAGAATCTGCTCGGGGGGCCTGATAAAAGGTCATCGAGGGCCGTAAATGGCCCGGGGGGGCCTGAGGTTCCCCACCCCTGTTGTAAATCATCAGTCTCCTATAGTAGTAACTCCCATCCCCTTTGGCCCCTCTTCTTCACCGCTGCTCCAATCTCTTGTGTATTAGCTGCAGCCAGTTGCTGAGTTTGGTGACTGCTGATATGATGGCCTGAGCCGCCAGCTCTGATCGGCTGCAGTGGTAATATATGCCGTTATTGCTGCTAATAATGCACAGCCGCAGCGGACCCCTGGTGCTGGGCCAGGGGGATTAACTGGCCTGAATTTGTTGCTTTACAAGTCTGCTATCCTCTGGGACCACTTCTTTCTACATGATTAAAAAGTGACCACCAATGTTTTTGCATTCTGTTCTGTGCATAACACTCGCTGGAAACCCACATTAATACCCTGTGCTGTATTCTAGTACTGTGCCTGTGCTTTTCCCACTTTCATACCAATCTTCCTTGTTTCAGGACACAGATTCGGAAATGTCTTTCATATTTGAGTGGATATACAACGGCTTCAGCAGTGTTCTGCAGTTTTTAGGTAAATTAATTTTTTAAGTCGTCTTTTATTTTTTTTCTGTGGGCTTTAATGGGGTTGTACAAGATTAGAAAAACACGACTGCTTCCCTCAATAATAAATGGCACCACCCCTGTCTGTGTTGTCTGATATTGCTGCTCCGCTCCATTGACATGAATAGGGTTGAGCTGCAAACCCACAAACAACCTGTAGACAGGCGTGGTGCTGTTCATGGAATAATGCCATCATGTTTTTCTAATGCTGCAAAATAAGAAAACTTTTAACCGTCTTAATATTTTCTTACTTCCAGGATTATACAAGAAGTCTGGGAAACTAGTATTTTTAGGCTTGGACAATGCTGGTAAGACAACGCTGCTACACATGCTGAAGGATGACCGGCTGGGCCAGCACGTCCCCACACTACACCCAAGTACGTTCTTGCAGCGGTTGTGTCCTTTATGGGTTGTTCTGATTTCTGCACGAAGCTTTCGGTGCATTTTATTACATTTATTAGGGATGTATGGCCACTTATAGGACATAGGATTATAAAACGATGACTACAAAGGGCATCCACTGTGACCCTGGGGCAGATGATCTTGCTGTGCAATCATCACTCTCCGACCATGAGTAAAGTGTTTTACTTTCATGTTATTGTATAATCCTATAGAATTTCCGAATATTATATTTCTCATGAATATGTACGGTGTCCTATACTTTTTGCTGACTAATGATTACACAGCATAAGCCTAGTCCTGGCAGTCTGAAGATCCGGCTTATTTATCACAGCCGCTGTGTGATGGATCGGTGCATCCTACTAGAAGTTAGACACTTTGTTTCCTACATTTTTGGAGTCTCACACTCCGTGCCTCCTTTTTTAGACACTTCTGACACTTTCTGAGAGCTGTATGTAATTAATAATATGCTCTGGCACAATGTACCCGTGTGACTCCACATATGACACAGAGTACACAGTGGTTAACGTGTTAACAAAATATAGACAAGAAACTGCTTCATTTCAAAGCAGTGCTGCAGCAGCTGAGGCAGTTTGTTATAATACTCACCCATGAACGGTGTCAGGCAGAATCGATGATGATCTCTCGTACAGCTGACCGCTGCCACAATAGGAGGAAATAACAGCTGATCCTCGACAGACGCTGCTCCTGTCATCTCAATGCCGCCTTTACTATTCCCACTTGAATCACTAATGAAATACCGAAAGGCTGCAGCTAATCAGTGGCCGCTGATTGGCTGCAGAAGTCACGTGATATAGTTGCGCTAAGATAAATTGCTTTGAGATGGCGAGAGCATGCTCAATGCCCGGGAGTTAAAGGACTATTCCCAGCTCCAAGATCCCATCCCAATATGTAGTAGGTGTAATAATACTAATATTAGTAAATATCTCCAATTAGACATGTATCAGTTTTTCCTTATTCGCCTTGCTATGAGGCCTGCAGTGGTTACAGATCAGTTTGTCGCTCCTTGTTGTACATAGTAAGGAGTAACGTACCATCACTGGCATCATTATGATGAGTGAGAAGGAACTGTAAGGATTTTTCTGCTTCATTCATCGCTGAGAGAAAGCAGCAGTGTCTCCCGGCAGCTGCTCATGTTCCACTCGTCTACATTTAGCTCCGTTCTATCCTGGGGTGTTTTGGGAGATCACATTGATAATGTCCTGGACACCGGATCTGGAGGGATTAGGGGCAGGCCGCGTTCTTCTAGATCTGCTGATGGCACATGCCTGTATGTTTATCTGGGGCTTATCTCACTTTTTGTCGTGTCGCACACTATTCGAATGTTGCAGATTTCTTTCACAGATTTATGTTCACTCTATTGCCTATATTTGACATTGGTCCATTTATTCTTATGTATTACATTAGTTGTTAATCTGCTGCTGATGAAGGTTAAAGAGTTTTTAAAGCTTCAGAAAACCCCTGTTCCTTTGCAACAGTTTTTTTTTAAAACAACCATCAATTGTTCTTTTCTCATACTCCCCTGTTCCTGCGCAGAGGTGTCTCCACTGCTGCTCCCCGTGTCTGGTATTGTCAAAAGCACTGCAGACAATCAGTGAGCTCATTGGTTTGTACTGTCCACATTGGCAGATCTCCGCTATCGCCTGCCAACATGTCAGCGCTACAGAAAGCGAGAGTAGTGGCAAAGGCTCTGTGCCGGACCCAGGGAGAGTGAGTAAGGCGCAGTTTTTTGTTTTTTTTTTTTCTAAACAAACTGATCCAACAAGAGGACAGTTTTCTGGAACCAGAAAACCCATTTAATGTAGAAGTAAATTTTTAGGCTATGTTCCCCTGATGAGCTTCTGAGGAGTTTCTGATGTTCCAGATTTTCTTTAAAAAGAATGCATGTAACTTATCTTGAATAGTTTTTAAGGCCGGCCTCACACTAGCGAGTTTTACGGACGTATGAGCGCATAAACTACGTCCGTAAAATACGCATTACACACGGCCCAATGATTCTCTATGTCCAAGCTCCTATCAGCCGTATTTTACTGATCCGTATTATACGGTCTTGTACTGCCGTAGAAAATCGCAGCATGCTGCGCTTGTCACCGTATTGCGCAAAAAAATCACCAATGAAAGTCTATGGGGGCGAGAAAAATACGGATTACACACGGACCAGCAGTGTGACCTGTGAGAAATACGCACCGGTGTTAGAGAGAAAAGCCGGTAATTCAATTGCCGGCTTTTCATTTCTCCTTCCCAAACCCGACAGGATATGAGACATGGTTTACATACAGTAAACCATCTCATATCCCTTTTTTTTTTTGCATATTCCACACTATTAATGTTAGTAGTGTGTATATGCAAAATTTGGGCGCTGTAGCTGCTAAAATAAAGGGTTAAATTGCGGAAAAAATTGGCGTGGGCTCCCACGCAATTTTCTCCGACAGTGGTAAAGCCAGTGACTGAGGGCAGATATTAATAACCTAGAGAGGGACCATGGTTATTGGCCCCCCCTGGCTAAAAACATCTGCCCCCAGCCACCCCAGAAAAGGCACATCTGGAAGATGCGCCTATTCTGGCACTTGGCCACTCTCTTCCCACTCCCGTGTAGCGGTGGGATATGGGGTAATGAAGGGTTAATGTCACCTTGCTATTGTAAGGTGACATTTAAGCCAGATTAATAATGGAGAGGCGTCAATTATGACACCTATCCATTATTAATCCAATAGTATGAAATGGTTAATAAAACACGCGCACATTATTACAAAGTATTTTAATGAAATAAAGACACATGTTGTTGTAATATTTTATTAGACTCTTAATCCACCTGAAGACCATCGTCCTGAAACAAAGTAAAAAAAACAAACAACAATATTCCATACCTTCCGTCGTTATGTCCCACGATGTAAATCCATCTGAAGGGGTTAAATCATTTTACAGCCAGGAGCTGTGCTAATGCACTGGCTCCTGCCTGTAAAACCCCTGTACTGAATGGAAAGCAGGGTGACCTGTAGTTACCTTGAGTCGCGGTGATGCGCCCTCTACTGGATGTCCTCATGAACTGGAGCCTTGGAAAAGTTCCCACGCTCGAGTTCATATGAGGACATCCAGCAGAGGGTGCCTCACCGCAACTCAAGGTAAGTACAGATCACCCAGCTTTCCTTTCAGTACCCGGGGTTTACAGGCACGAGCGAGTGCATTAGCACAGCTCCTGGCTGTAAAATGATTTAACCCCTTCAGATGGATTTACATCATGGGACATAACGGAAGGTATGGAATATTGTTTGTTTTTTTAACTTTGTTACAGAACGAGGGTCTTCAGGTGGATTAAGAGGCTAATAAAATATTATAACAACATGTGTCTTTATTTCATTAAAATACTTTGTAATCATGTGTGTGTGTTTTATTAACCATTTAGTACTATTGGATTAATAATGGATAGGTGTCATAATTGACGCCTTTCCATTATTAATCTGGCTTAATGTCACCTTACAATAGCAAGGTGACATTAACCCTTCATTACCCCATATCCCACCACTACACGGGAGTGGGAAGAGAGTGGCCAAGTGCCAGAATAAGCGCATCTTCCAGATGTGCCTTTTCTGGGGTGGCTGGGGGCAGATGTTTGTAGCCACGGGGGGGGCCAATAACCATGGACTCTCTCTAGGGTATTAATATCTGCCCTCAGTCACTGGCTTTACCACTCTGGCGGAGAAAATTGCGCGGGAGCCCACGCCAATTTTTTCCGCGATTTAACCCTTTATTTTACAAGCTACAGCGCCCAAATTTTGCACATACACACTACTAACATTAGTAGTGTGGAATATGCAAAAAAAAAAAAAAGGGGGATATGAGATGGTTTACTGTATGTAAACCATGTCTCATATCATGTCGGGTTTGTGAAGGAGATGGCAAAAGCCGTCAATTGAATTACTGGCTTTTCACATATATCGCGCTGAATCAAATATAAATATATATATATATATATATATATATATATATATATATATATATATATATATATATATATATATATATATATATATATATATATATATATATATATATATATATATATATATATATATATATACTGTATTTATAATATACACACACACCATACGGATTACATACGGAGGGTGCCTTGTGCAAAATACGCTGACACACCCTGCCTACGGATGACATACGGATCACTATTTTGGGGACTTTTCTGCGTATTACGGCCGTAAAAAGCGGACTGTATTTACATACGCTGAGTGTGAGGCCGGCCTAATTATGTTGTAGCCTCTTTATCCGTGTTGATCAGTGGGGGTCCAAGTCCCATAGTGATCGCCCAGACCTCGGAGTAGACACACATAGCTTATGTATGATCGCCCACAGATCTCTGTACAGGCTGCAGCGGAAATTCCCAGCGTCTACAACCCTAATACATAAACTCAACACTTCTGTCTGTGGTTCGAGGGATCCACGGGGGTCGCAACAGCCAGCCCCATGGATTAATAACAATTAAGAGGCTAAAAATGTTTTCGAACTTTAATGAAAATCGTTTCTGCTCTGTTCACATAGCTTTCAATCATTTCTTGAGAAATTATATTCTCCAGCCAGAAGGATCTTTCTTACATACCGAACTGTCTAGATGTCTTGTCATGTCACCCATAAGCTTCTATGTTTCCAGTGGATTCCTGCGGAATATTCCAAGCAGTCATTTATCAGTAACCGAAGTGGCATGAAATAAAATTTGGGTGAACATTGAAAAGTTGTCTGATGTAAAGAAAAAAAAAAAATCTGAATCAGGGTAAAAAAAAGAAATAGAATAGTGTGTACTTGCATGCTCTAACCCCCGTGGCTCCAGCTCTGGTCAATTGGGTGGTCTCTGGAGCGGGATATCATTGGGTGTTCCTCTACGCTCCATTCATGTGACCTGACTGCTGCTGCTAATCACAGGCATCAGTGGTCACGTACATGGAGGGCAGGATGCCGTCGCTCCCCTGAAACCACCACGAGGGTTGGAGCAGAGGATTCATTGTTTTATTATTTTAATGTATTAACATTTTCACAATAAAGTTAGTAAAATGCCATTGGGAGTGTAATAACGCTTTACCTATTAGCTTTTTTTTTTGCATATTTTACAATATATATTTTAAATCTTCACCCACAGCCTCAGAAGAATTGACGATTGCTGGAATGACCTTCACAACGTTTGACCTTGGAGGGCACGAACAAGGTGGGTATTCTCAATGTCGCACGCATTTGGTCATGCAGGGGTAAGATTATAAGGCACCCCCTAAACCTGCCTCATAGCATTATGGAGTCCGCTAGAATATGACTTTATATGGAACCTGTCACCTGCAGTAGCTGTGACTCTATTGAGTGATTTTTAATTTTCAGCCTTGTAATTTAAATGTCGTTGATCTGAATATTAAAGGGAATCTGCCAGCAAGTTGTTAACATCTTATTTGAGAGCAGCATAATGTAGGGACAGAGAGCCGGATTCCAGCCTTGTATTGCTCAGCAGCTTGCTGTAGTCTTAATACAATCAGTATTTTATGAGCAGGAGATTATCACTGCAGGACTAGGTGTCACGTGACAGGCAGGCAGGCTGATCTGTGTACCATTTCCCCCTATCACTGATTAGCATCTTGCTGACAGTGCACAGTGTACACAGGAAGCTGCCAATCAGTGGTGTGGGCGGTGTTGTACAGAGCTCAGCATTCAGAGAGCTGCTACATCCACCGCAGAGAAAACAGGGATTCTATCAGAACTGCACCAAGCAGTCCAGTAAGTGATACATCACTGGAATCGGGCTCTCTGCCCTTACAACATGCTGCTCTCAGATTTTATAGCAAAAATCTGCTGACGGATTCCCTTTAAGCAAAAGAGCTTACTAGTTTACACACGCGTGCTCAGATAACACAAGCACACTCGCTTATCATTAGTCAGCTGTATTGACCTAGTAGACCGATTTCATACAATTAGAAATTATGTATTTGTAATTTTTATTTTATTTTTTTCCCCTCAGCTCGGCGTGTTTGGAAGAACTACTTACCAGCAATCAATGGAATTGTGTTTCTTGTGGACTGTGTAGACCATTCACGCCTTATGGAGTCCAAAGTGGAGCTCAACGTAAGATTAATCATTTACACATTTTGAAATTGGGAAAAAAATACTATTGCTGGGCGATTAACCCTTCAGCACACAATGACTTGCATGTACTCCTTATTGCACGTACATTTATATCAGTGCTGGAGAGGGCAACGTGTGTGAAGAGGCCATGAGCTGAGCTCCCTTCACACGCAGCACATGATATGTTACATAGCCGGCATCTGTCTCGAACAGTGGCTGGAGCTGAGCTTCGATTGCTGCCATTAGCCATTTAGATCAGGGATATCAAACTCAAATACACAGAGGCCAAAATTAAAAGCTTGGACAAAGTCACGGGCCAACCTCGATATTTATTAAAAAGAAAAAATAAAGTCTATGGTTGAGGAAGTTTTTCCTTATCAAATATAACAATTAACTTTTTCATATGGAAAATCTTTAAAAGGGTTGTCCCACGAACAAAATACATTAAAATTAATAGATCTTAGAATAAAATATTGGAATAATGTGTTATGTAACAGCAGTAAAAAGCATATGGCCCAATAATAGCAAAGGATAAAAAGAACTTGAATAATACAGATATAAAGTACAATGCAAACAAAAGTTCCCACAAGCAGTGAAATACTCCTCCTGCCGTGAATTCCTTCACAGGACCCTCCAGACGCATGGTATGGTGACCCCAACACAATATTCACAATATGATTCTCCAAATGTAATCACCACACAACCCTCCAGACAGTATAATGGGCCCCACATAGCCCTTCATACAGCATATTGGGCCCAACATAGTGCTCCGCATAGTAAAATGGTCCCCACATAGTGCCCCATACAGTATAATGGCTTAACAAAGTTCTCTATACAGTATAATGGCCTCACATATTGCTCCATACAGTGTAACGGGCATCACATAGTGCCCCATACAGTATAATGGCACCACATAATGATCCCTACAGTCATTACAACGTGGCCGCTGAGGTGAGACATCAGACTTGCCATTGCCCGGCTTCGCGGGCCAGATATACTTACCCTGCGGGCCAGATATACTCACCCTGCAGGCCAGATTTGGCCCGCTGGCCGAGTCTGACATGTGGTTTAGATGCAGCTGTCCATCTTTGACAGCAGCATTTAAATGGAGAAATTCAAGATTGCAGGCCACCGATGGGTTACTATGACAGTCCGGGCTTGCTGAATGTTCTCGTTGCTTTCTTTTTTGTGCTCCTGTGAAGCTCAATCACAAGCTAAACTTCCTAAGAAACTTCTATTCTCACAGTTTGCCGTAATACCGAGAATGTTCTGCAGTCTCTATGCTGTAGAGTTTGTTCCCGACGCCCTGAGCTTGGCTGGATCATTGGATATAATCAGCATCAGTCCACCTGTGCTTCTCTTCTTCTGGCAGAACCATGCCGTTAGACTGACCTGTCAGTCTTCAGGAGCGCATCGGTGCACTTAAGGCAACTTGGAGGTTGGGAAGCAGAGGAGTGGTGCTGAAGAAGCAACATAAGAAAACCACTTGAATTCACTTAACTTGCCATTTCACTTCTGTACAATTCTAATTTTGGTAAAAACCATGACTTTGGTTTTAGCTCTGCTTCTTTAGTCACGGGGCTAATATCGTGAGTGGAAGCCAAAACAGAGTGTGGAGGAGTCCATGATACTCGAGAATGAGGGCTGATGCTGATAGGGAGATGTTGATAGAGAAAAGGTGGCAAGACGTTGGTCGTCCTGCACATGTAGAATGTACAGATGTAGATTTCAACTTCATTGCACAAGTGCTGGTTGCTGTCAAAACTGCCTCGTTATGATGTATCCTGGCCACAGCATCCTAACGATAATTCTGATGATCAGTCAGTATTAGGAAACTCTGTACAAGCAATTTACTTTTGAAAAATACAAAACCTCATATTGGTGTTTATCAAAGAATAAAGAAAACTTAGATTTTATCTGCAATTTGTGTAGGGGTAGCTGTTGCAGTATGTATAGTGTATGACCGGCATCTAGTCAGGGATTATTGCCCTAAATTTTTTTTATTTTTTTTAAATCAAATATTTTTTATTAAAATTCTTTTTTTTGTGACACAACAGTAAAAAAACAACTCAACCATGAAAGAGATGTGCCACCCTTTGAAGCATAACATTTAGAGATAAATATCCACAGCAGATTAGAAGTCTTACAATACGATTAATCTTTTACGGTGATCTGTACTCAGAAATTCATCAAATCTGGCATTGTTACTTGCGTTCCTCCAGAGTTTGTTGCCGCTACATATAAGAAAATATCTTTTCAGGGCCGATTCAAATCCTTTCTATATTTTACTATAATCCCATTCTTATCTGCAATTGAAATGCATCTTTAAAAAGAAAAAAAATCGAAATGTTAATTTTAGGCAAAATCTCCGAATTCTAATTGATGCATAAAAAAGTACTCCAATAATGGCCTATACTTTGTGAACCTTTTTTAGCCATGCAAGTCACAGCTAAACGATATGGAACAGCATCACCAAATTTGAAATGCAGTATGTTAGAAAAAACGCAAGTTGGCAGCATTGCAAATATTAGTACAAAGCCAGCAAAGGGTCACTGGCTAAAGGTCCTACTCAAACCGAAAAATAAGTGATTCAGGACTTTAATGCTTAATGAGAAAAAAGGTTGATATTTAGTCACCCATCTGCAGATCTGTCTTCTAGGAGTATGCTAGAAATATTGTAAGATTTTGTGTTCTTGTCATTGCAGGCTCTCATGACAGATGAAACAATATCCAACGTGCCAATCCTTATCCTCGGTAATAAAATTGACAGACCTGAGGCAATCAGCGAAGAGAAACTGAGAGAATTATTCGGACTCTATGGACAAACCACAGGAAAAGTAATGACCTATTTACTGTGTTAAGTGGGTTGGCTAGGACTCGATCAGTTTACAGGTCCTCGTGTTAGCAGTTAATTTCAGGGGATCACGCTGCTGGTGAGCTGTGATATCATCACTATATGGCTGTGCAGTGTTAAAAGGAACTTGTCAGTCCGTTCATGCCGCCCAAACCACAAGCAGCATGAATCGGAGCCTGGCTGCACGGTTGCAGGTATATTTTTCTCTCCAACGCTCCAGCCTTCTCAGAGATAAAGTAGTTTAAAAGGAACCTGAAAGCGCTTACATTCTGCCTGATCCACCAGCAGCATATATCGGACACGAACGGTATGATTTCAGCCAGGCATGTTTGACTCTGGAATGCTGCGGCGTTTCAGAGAAGAATCTACTTTATTAGCTGCCGGGGATGAAGTCGTGCTCGCGACTAGTCGAAAAGACTGGTCCCTGGTGGCTTTTCCCGTACAATGACTGCCCGGTTTCTCCCTTTACGCACATGCAGGGAGAGATTTGTTGCTCAAGTATAGCGGGTGGGAGAAGCCACTGGGGAACTCGCCTGTTTGACTAGTCTTCTGTATGGCTTGTTCCCGGTGGCTTTTAAAGTGCGTTTTTTTTTGTTTTTTTTTTCTGAAACGCCACGGTGTTTTAGAGCCAACGTGCTTGTATAAAGTGTTAGCAGAGCATGCTCAGGTGCTAACCGAGTGTCTTCGGCATGCCTGAATAATATATTCGAGTCCCCCCCTCCTGAATATGTCATGGCTGTTCGACAGCTGCAAGACATACAGGGATTGTCTAACAAACAGGTAATTCCTGCATGTTTTGCTGCTGTCCAACCACCACGAGACATGCAGCCATGGGCACGCAAACATATTATTCAAGCACGCCGAAGGCACTCGGTTAGCACCCGAGCATGCTCAGATAACAGCTCCTCAGAGCTCGTTCACTCATCACTAATGGAGATCTTAGATCGGGCGGCATGTATCAGCTGTCAAGTTCTCTTTACATCTGGTTGGGGACCCTAGGGAGAGGTGAGGCTCGTTCTGTGCGGCCCCCGGCTGGCATCTTCTCACATCACTCTAGTTGATTGGCATGCCTCTCCTGATTTTACATGTTTTCTCTGAAACTCCAGAGCTTTTCAGAAAAAAACAAAAAACTTGCAGCTAAGCTCGGATGCTGCTCGTGGTCTTGGCAGCATGAATTGATTGACAATTTTCGGTTAAACTGTTTACTATTCTCCCTGGCTGCCATTATGCTGGGTATGACTTGTATCTTTAGCGGATAATGAATTCCCCAGTGTGTCAGTCCCCTAATCACTTCTGCAGACGTCCCCTGTCGGGTAATGACATCTTTCACGCTTATAACTTTCTTATCCTTCCATCTACAGGGTAACGTGCCACTGAAGGATCTGAACGCTCGGCCCATGGAAGTGTTTATGTGCAGCGTGCTGAAGAGGCAAGGCTACGGAGAGGGCTTCCGCTGGCTCTCGCAGTATATTGACTGAAACTCTTTCCCCCTCTCTCCAACTCTTCCCTTTGAAACAACAAGAATACAAATAAAAATACAGAATATTCTATACAGAGTTCAACTCCTCCGGACCTGATCCAGACGGACTTCTGTCAGTGTGGGGCAGACTCACGAAGGCAGTGATTAACACGTGCAACAACCAGGAGTCTTGTGGGGCGTCCCTCCTCTGATCAAGAGTCAAATCAAAAGACCATTCTATTTTTAAGAAACATGTCAACTCAAACAGTGTCCATCCCAGTTTTTTGTCCTTTCTTTTTTTTTTTTTTTTTTCTCGTTTAAATAGTTTATTTGGTCCGGAGTTCTATTTTTTTTTTCTAAATCTATTTAATGGTATTTACATTTATCACTAAATACTGATCCACGTATCATAACTTTAGACGTCCACAATAAACATAGTTTTTGGGCTGGCCTACTCTCTTACAATGATTTTTCTGTAAACATTTGGGTAATGTGGATTTGGAGCATGGTTGAGGCTCTGTGAGGGATGATGAGCATTTTGTGCTTTTGCTTTTTATTTTTTCACTTGTGTGAAGTGAAAAGTGCCCTTTTGCAGCAAAAGTATTCGTATTTTCCAGACATGCTGTTCTGCGTCTTCATTTCTTCACTGCCCTTTAGATAGTAGTTTGTGGCAACTCTACTCTCCTCGGCCTGAGAAATGTGTCCGGTGTCTTTTATCTGCCTAAAATTAACGTTCACTATAAAGTGTTCACAGGGTCTAATGGAAATCAACAAGTTTTGGTGCGGCTTTTTTTTTTTTTTTTTTTTTTTTTATAATATATATTTTCTCCCCAGACCTGAGTGTACTAACAGAAAGGATATATGTAAAGAAATGTCTATACACAGTTTACATCATATTTTCTCAGATTTATTGTTTTAGTTGCATTTTAAAAACCACCGGTTTGTCCAGTTCCCACTTTGCAACCTATATAGAATTTGCAATAAAGTAAAAACACTCAGATATTATTGTGAATTGTTTTTTGCCACCCAGTTTATGCATTAGAATTAATAATGAATTGCCGCATCCAAGCAGTTATGGCCGTCTCTTTTTTTAGGGTGATACTCTGCAATAGATGCAATGGATTTCTCCAGACTCCATGCCATCTCCATGTGTTATGTCTGCTATTCTACTTAAGCCCTTTCAGATCAAGTCCTTTTTGTCCTTGAGCACTGGAGGAATTTTTTGTTGTCTCCTTGCAATCACACAGCAAGATTACTTATTGATTAAGTAGCGGTACAGTTTATTTTTTCATGGTCTTATTATAAAGCTTATTATAAAGCTGCTGTGCCTTCCAGATCATCATGAGAGCAGTGTTGAAAGTTAAGGCATTACATAGAGAAATATCACGGTGCACTAATGAGTTAAATGGAGATGCCCTTTAAAAGCCAACAGTGCTAGAGATCAGGACTGAGGTTTACTTATGTCAGCCAAGTCTTAAGTAAAGAACATAGGTGGCTATAGACATATATTGTGAAGAGGGAAGTCCGTTCAAAGTTCCTGTTATTTTAGGTAACTTCAGACTATGCTTTTGAGAAATAACACTTTTACCCTACTGTACTGGATGGATGCAGGTTGCTGGGTTGTTTCCCACACAATGGATACAGAGCAAAAGGGATCACTGATCTTCTTTTTCTTTATTCAGAGGAAGTGGCATGGAGGACATTAGTCAGCTATACTGAGCATTGTTGATGTGAAATCCGCATTTAAAATGGTTATCCAGGATCAATTTATTTTTTCTCATGGAGCTAAGACCTGACAGGCAGGTAGTTGCTAACTTCCTGTGCGTTTTGCCCGGCGCTGGCTTACTGATCACACCTGCCGGCAATTTTGCTGTTTCATTTAACCTTACGGCAACAGATCAGCTCTAGTTCTTCCGGATGCTCTGTTGTCGCAGCGTGATTGCCGACATCATGCTCATTGACACCTGACACCCTGCAGTTAGGCATCGGACTGACATTGATGGTCCCTTTGTGGCAAAAGATCAGAGCGGAAGAGAAGCAGCTGTGTTGTCAATGTGACATTACCAGAAACTGCAGAATCGCCGGCAGGAGCTGTCAGTGACTGCTCTGAGTGGCACAGGGTAGAACAGGCAGGTAGTTCTTAGACCCATCAGAAAATAATAAAATGGTACCAAATAACCCCTTTAAGTGAGAAAAATCACATGCTAAAAACTGTTGTATCTGTGCGCCTATGTCTGTGTCAGTGCCTCTCCCTGCTCCTTCACCTCTCCCTTGTGTCCCCTCTCCATAAACTTTAGTAGGCTTTGTAATCTGATACCAGTACACATTTACATGGGGCAACAATTGGCCACCAATCGGCTACATGGAAGTAGATTGTTGTTTATTGGATTGTTCATCCACACTTCTATGCAAACAGTACAATGATTATTACATAGAAAATGTTCTCGGCAGCACATCACCTGTTTGCACAGCACAGTGTGCTGCCAATCATGTCCATTTATTCTTCTCGTTGCTGTGTCACGTGTGGCTTATTTGATAATTCTCGTGCTAATAAACTCTATCATGAGAATTAGTATATGTTCACAGGGAAATTCCGCATAAATGGTTAATTAACTGCAATTGGTTCTGTGAAACCATTTTGGGGTGATTGTATAGTGTGTTGCCCTGTGCAAAAGGCATTGTGAGCTGTTCTCTGCTAGTCCGCACTGGTCAGCGTTTATTCCAGAAGCTGACAGGCAGGATTCGATGTACAATGATCAAAGCATTAAAGCTCCTGATTAATACTCTTAAGTCCCTCGTTTGCCTTTAAACACCTGTGACCTGGTGAGGCATGGACTTCTAAAGGTGTCCTGTTGGGATCTTGTGCTAAGACCTTTGTAGACAATACCTTTTAAAGCATCCCTCCAGCGTGGCACTGAAGAGGGGCGACACATTTGTCATGTATAACTCATTTGGTGCCCTCAGTTTACCACTTGCCTTAAGGGATTGTTGGCCGTACTGCATTTAAAATGTCTGCTGCAGTGGCAATGGGAACAGGAAACCTTGCCACCAAAGGGCAGGCGGGGAGGCATGGTTGTCATACCACTGCACTCCCCATCCTGTTACGGCAGACATCTTGGATGCTAGCCTTGGGAGGGAGTAGCTTGAAGCAAATGGAGGTCAGATAGGGTGACTACAACGGACAAATAAATAGTCCCCTCTCTGTGCTGAGATAGAGGGTTTCTTTTAGTCCTGCTCAGAGGCAAGGCCTCCATAGATCAGACTTGTTTCGACCGCACTTTCCACACCTGCTCAGTCTGATTGAGATCTTAAAGGGAACCTGTCACCTGAATTTGGCGGGACCGGTTTTGGGTCATATGGGCGGGGTTTTTGGGTGTTTGATTCACCCTTTCCTTACCCGCTGGCTGCATGCTGGCCGCAATATTGGATTGAAGTTCATTCTCTGTCCTCCGGAGTACACGCCTGCGCAAGGCAATATTGCCTTGCGCTGGCGTGTACTACGGAGGACACAGCGAGAACTTCAATCCAATATTGCGGCCAGCATGCAGCCAGCGGGTAAGGAAAGGGTGAATCAAACACCCAAAAACCCCGCCCATATGACCCAAAACCGGTCCCGCCAAATTCAGGTGACAGGTTCCCTTTAAAGGGAACCTGTCACCCCCAAGATTGAGGGTGAGCTAAGCCCACCAGCATCAGGGGCTTATCTACAGCATTCTGTAATGCTGTAGATAAGCCCCAATGTATCCTAAAAGATAAGAAAAAGAGGTTAGATTATACTCACCCAGGGGCGGTCCCGGTCCGGTCCGATGGGTGTCTCGGTCTGGTGCCTCCCTTCTTCATAAGATGACGTCCTCTTCTGGTCTTCACGCTGCGGTGCAGGCGTACTTTGTCTGCCCTGTTGAGGGCTCTCTGACCTTTCCCGGTGCCTACGTACTGCAGTACTTTGCTCTGCCTTCAACAGGGCAGACAAAGTACGCCTGCACCGGAGCCACAGCGTGAAGACCAGAAGAGAATGTCATCCTATGAAGATGGGAGGCCCCAGACCGGACCACGACACCCATCGGACCGTGACCGCCCCTGGGTGAGTATAATCTAACCTCTTTTTCTCATCTTTTAGGATGTAGAAGAGCCCCTGATGCCGGTGGGCTTAGCTCACCCTCGATTTTGGGGGTGACAAGTTAATTTACAAATTCTTAAAGGGAACCTAAGTCCCTTGATTTCCCTGATATGCTCCTCGCCAATGTTTGCATTGTTTTAGGGGGCATTATCCAACCTCTTTTAGAATTTTTTTTTATTTCTTTTTTCATCCTAATATTTTCTAAATAAGTCCAGTATAAGCGGATGCGAATACTTTCCGATTGCTGTCTTCTCTGGTTCCCATCGCTGCTCCCATCCAGTTTTGGCTCAAGTGACCACTAGTGATGAGCGAGTATACTCGTTACTCGGGTTTTCCCGAGCACGCTCAGTTGGTCTCCGAGTTTTTGTAACTGCTCGGAGATTTAGTTTTTGTTGACGCAGCTGCATGATTTATGGCTGCTAGCCAGCCTGAGTACATGTGGGGGTTGCCTGGTTGCTATCAGCTGTACATCATTCAGCTGAGGCAATGAAAACTAAATCTCCGAGCACTTACAAATACTCGGAGACCACCCGAGCGTGCTCGGGAAAACCTGAGCAACGAGTACACTCGCTCATCACAAGTGACCACTCTTCAGTCTTGCTGGCTACTATGCAGCGGGGTCCTTCTTTTGCAATATAAAGCCTAAGGCCAGGGTCACACTTGCGAGTGCCATGGGAGAAACTCGTGCAAGTCTCTTGCATCAATACCAGGCACTGCCGCCGGTGGTTCGGACCGTAGTGTTCAGCTGCATAGAAATACATGCAGCCACTCACTCCGGTCCTGGCTGCCGGCAACTGTGCCCGGGTATTGATACGAGAGACACGTGAGTTTCTCGCATTCATGGGCTGGCTAGTCGATTTGAGGTGGTATGGTCCAGAAGAGAACCAAAGTAGTCCTGGACACCAGAGAATACTAGTTAAGTATTTTCATGCATTTACACAACACTACATACATACTATAGAGGATAAGGCCGGCCTCACACTAGCGAGTTTTACGGACGTAAGAGCGCAGAAATTACGTCCGTAAAACTCGCAAAATAAACGGCACAATTATTCTCAATGGGGTTGCTCCTATTAGCCGTATATTACGGTTCAGTATTATACGGCTTTCTACGGCCATACAAAATCGCAGCATGCTGCGTTTGTCAGCGTATTGCGCAAAAAAATCGCTAATGAAAGTCTATGGGGGCGAGAAAAATACGGATTCCACACGGACCTGCAGTGTGACTTGCGAGAAATACGCAGCGCTGTTAGTGAAAAGTCGGTAATTCAATTGCCGGCTTTTCATTTCTCCTGCACAAACCCGACAGGATATGAGACATGGTTTACATACAGTAAACCATCTCATATCCCCATTTTTTTTGCATATTCCACACTACTAATGTTAGTAGTGTGTATGTGCAAAATTTCAGCGCTGTAGCTGCTAAAATAAAGGGTTAAATGGCGGAAAAAATTGGCGTGGGCTCCCGCGCAATTTTCTCCGCCAGAGTGGTAAAGCCAGTGACTGAGGGCAGATATTAATAGCCAGGAGAGGGTCCATGGTTATTGGCCCCCCCGTGGCTAAAAACATCTGCCCCCAGCCACCCCAGAAAAGGCACATCTGGAAGATGCGCCTATTCTGGCACTTGGCCACTCTCTTCCCACTCCCTGTAGCGGTGGGATATGGGGTAATGAAGGGTTAATGCCACCTTGCTATTGTAAGGTGACATTAAGCCAGATTAATAATGGAGAGGCGTCAATTATGACACCTATCCATTATTAATCCAATTGTCTGAAAGGGTTAAAAAAACACACACACACACACACACACACACACACACACACACACACACACACACACACACACACACACACACACACACACACACACACACACACACACACACACGATTTAAAAGTATTTTAATGCAATAAACACAGCGGATGTTGTAATAATTTATTGTTCTCTCAATCCATCAGAAACACCCTCGCTTGGAAAAATAATAAACGCACAAGATACATACCTTCTGGTGAACCGTCTCGTCCCACGAAGTAATCCATCTGAAGGGGTTAACTAATATTACAGGCACGAGCCCTGCTAAATGCAGCGGTGCTCGTGCCTGTAATCCCCGGCGAATGAAAGAAATGTAGGTCATTGACCTACATTTCCTTCAGTCGCGGTGATGCGCCCTCTGGTGGATGTTCTCATGAACT
Source organism: Ranitomeya variabilis (assembly GCF_051348905.1). NCBI lineage: Eukaryota > Metazoa > Chordata > Amphibia > Anura > Dendrobatidae > Ranitomeya > Ranitomeya variabilis. The sequence goes on along the minus strand of NC_135235.1, from coordinate 113,015,275 downwards.
GCAGCCTGGGAACTTTTTCCCACGCTCCAGGTCATATGAGGACATCCACCAGGGGGCGCATCACCGCGACTGAAGGAAATGTAGGTCAATGACCTACATTTCATTCATTCGCCGGGGATTACAGGCACGAGCACCGCTGCATTTAGCAGGGCTCGTGCCTGTAATATTAGTTAACCCCTTCAGATGGATTACTTCGTGGGACGAGACGGTTCACCAGAAGGTATGTATCTTGTGCGTTTATTATTTTTCCAAGCGAGGGTGTTTCTGATGGATTGAGAGAACAATAAATTATTACAACAACCACTGTGTTTATTTCATTAAACTACTTTTAAATCGTGTGTGTGTGTGTGTGTGTGTGTGTGTGTGTGTGTGTGTGTTTTTTAACCCTTTCCAACAATTGGATTAATAATGGATAGGTGACATAATTGACGCCTCTCCATTATTAATCTGGCTTAATGTCACCTTACAATAGCAAGGTGGCATTAACCCTTCATTACCCCATATCCCACCGCTACAGGGAGTGGGAAGAGAGTGGCCAAGTGCCAGAATAGGCGCATCTTCCAGATGTGCCTTTTCTGGGGTGGCTGGGGGCAGATGTTTGTAGCCACGGGGGGGCCAATAACCATGGACCCTCTCCTGGCTATTAATATCTGCCCTCAGTCACTGGCTTTACCATTCTGGCGGAGAAAATTGCGCGGGAGCCCACGCCAATTTTTTCCGCCATTTAACCCTTTATTTCAGCAGCTACAGCGCTGAAATTTTGCACATACACACTACTATCATTAGTAGTGTGGAATATGCAAAAAAAATGGGGATATGAGATGGTTTACTGTATGTAATCATGTCTCATATCCTGTCGGGTTTGTGCAGGAGAAATGAAAAGCAGGCAATTGAATTACCGACTGTTCACAGATATCGCGCTGAATGAAATCTAAATACAGAATATATATATATATATACATATATACTGTATATATGTTTTCCCGAACATTTGAGCACATAAATCCATTAGATGTCGGTTTTGCAAGCCTGCGCGAAAATCTCGCAGTACGGATGCCATACGGATTACATACGGAGGATGCCATGCGCAAAATACGCTGAAACACCCTGACTACGGATCAATATTTTGGGAACATTTCTCTGTATTACGGCCGTAGTACGGACGTATAATACGTGGCGTATTGTCTTACGCCAAGTGTGAGGCCGGCCTTAGAGGAAAGAAAAAACGAGCAGTACCCGGACTGTCACGCGACCTTCGTGTGTTTGCCTATCCCTGGTGGTTTTCAGATCTTCTGACCTGGTTTTCTATCCATCACAATCATCCTTAAAATTGTTAATTTTTCCTGCTTTCAGCAGAACGGCTTACAGAACGGACTTTGGGTTAATGCCTATCATATCACTCTCCTCGACTGCTGCCATTGTTACGAACTATCAATATTGTTCATTCCGTCAATGGTCTTGAAATGTTATGGCTTCTAGTTGTACATCACCACCGTGGTGGTCGAAATGCTCCTCACACAGTGACGTGTGCGGCCGAGGTACCGGAGAGTAAATAATTGGGATTTTACAATAACGGAGATATACAAAGAACACAATCTTGTAAAAAAAAAAAAGCGGCCTGTACACATAGGTTATTAGCTGGCAGACATGATGGAAGTATTTTGCGGCTAACAGTTGTCCATGTACAGTGTAACATTTAACTACCACTTTGTATAATCCAGTTGAAAATATTTGACTCCTCCATCCAAACAATAGCAGGCCGAATGTTGTGTGATTTAATGAAACACCTCTCTGGTTGAAGTCATGTGGGCGTGATAGGGCAGTGCCAAACCGTGCCCACCTACAGTGACCAATAGTTCCATGATTTTGCTAATCGTGTAGGCGTTGGACATTGTTAGGCAAACTGCAATAAACACTGCACTGTTCGATTTCACTCTTAAGGGTATGTTCACATGTCGCGTTTTTGCCACAAAAAGCTCCACATTTTACTGTTCCACCAAAGTGAATGAGATCTCTGATATCTCATAGCACATGTTGCTTCATTTTTTTTCCTGGCAGATTCCAATAAATTTGTAATCTGCATGATGTCAATTCTTTCAGCGATTCTGCAGTGATTTTCACCCATTCTAAAGACGGGGGGGAAAAAATCGCAAACTTTTTTTTTATGCAATGTTTTTCCTGGCAATAGATAATGTTTTGATACAGAAATGTCTGCAGCCAATGAATAACGTGTGTATACCCTAATGATTAGGCCACATGGAGCAGCTGAAACCCCAGCAGTACTTAGGCTACGTTCACATTTGCGTTGTGCGTCGCAGCGTCGGCGCCGCAAAGCACAACGCAAACAAAAACGCAGCAAAACGCATGCACAACGCTGCGTTTTGCGCCGCATGCGTCCTTTTTTTCATTGATTTTGGACGCAGCAAAAATGCAACTTGCTGCGTCCTCTCTGCCCGGACGCGTGCGCCGCAGGGACGCATGCGGCGCAAAACGCAAGTGCGACGCATGTCCATGCGCCCCCATGTTAAATATAGGGGCGCATGACGCATGCGGCGACGCTGCGGCGCCGACCGCAAATGTGAACGTAGCCTTAAAGGGACTCTGTCAGCGCAGGACGACCATTCAAACCAAGTGCAGGGGCTCGGTGCGTCAGGGTGGGACCAATAATTTAGATACACCTTCCCACCTGCTTGTTTCACCTCTGTCTCCATCCCCTCTTTTATTGACAGCTCTGGCTTCATAGAGCCAAAGGATGGCAGGGACAGATGGAAACCAAGCAGGTGGGAAGGTGTATATAAATGATTGGCTCCGCCATGATGCATCCAGCGCCTGTACTTGGTTTGAACAGTCATCCTGTGACAGTCACTTTAACCATACCTCCCAACTTTTGAAGCTGGGAAAGAGGGACAAAGTTTGCGGCGCGCAACGCGGCAAATTTTGGGCCACGCCTCTGACCACACCCATTCATAATTAGCCACACCCATATCCACGTCCCAACCACACCCATTCAGCACTGCTGATCACACTGTTTCATATACAATAATTATAAACAAAAAAACTATGGCCACACAGTGCTCCATACTGTATAATGGCCACATATGATGCTCCATACTGTATAATGGCCACATATGATGCTCCATACTGTATAATGACCACACATGATGCTCCATACTGTATAATGACCGCACATGATGCTCCATACTGTATAATGGCCACACATGATGCTCCATACTGTACGATGACCACACATGATGCTCCATACTGTATACTCGCTGCACATGATGCTCCATACTGTACGATGACCACACATGATGCTCCATACTGTATACTGGCTGCACATGATGCTCCATACTGTATAATGACCACACATGATGCTCCATACTGTATAATGGCCACATATGATGCTCCATACTGTATAATGACCACACATGACGCTCCATACTGTATACTGGCTGCACATGATGCTCCATACTGTACGATGACCACACATGATGCTCCATACTGTATACTGGCTGCACATGATGCTCCATACTGTATAATGACCGCACATGATGCTCCATACTGTATAATGACCGCACATGATGCTCCATACTGTATAATGACCGCACATGATGCTCCATACTGTATAATGGCCACATATGATGCTCCATACTGTATAATGACCACACATGACGCTCCATACTGTATACTGGCTGCACATGATGCTCCATACTGTATAATGACCACACATGATGCTCCATACTGTATAATGGCCACATATGATGCTCCATACTGTATAATGACCACACATGACGCTCCATACTGTATACTGGCTGCACATGATGCTCCATACTGTATGATGACCACACATGATGCTCCATACTGTATACTGGCTGCACATGATGCTCCATACTGTATAATGACCGCACACGATGCTCCATACTGTATAATGGCCACACATGATGCTCCATACTGTATATTGGCCGCACATGATGCTCCATACTGTATATTGGCCGCACACGATGCTCCATACTGTATATTGGCTGCACATGATGCTCCATACTGTATATTGGCTGCACATGATGCTCCATACTGTATAATGACCGCACATGATGCTCCATACTGTATATTGGCCGCACATGATGCTCCATACTGTATAATGACCGCACACGATGCTCCATACTGTATGATGACCACACATGATGCTCCATACTGTATACTGGCCGCACATGATGCTCCATACTGTATAATGACCGCACACGATGCTCCATACTGTATAATGGCCACACATGATGCTCCATACTGTATATTGGCCGCACATGATGCTCCATACTGTATATTGGCCGCACACGATGCTCCATACTGTATATTGGCTGCACATGATGCTCCATACTGTATATTGGCTGCACATGATGCTCCATACTGTATATTGGCTGCACATACTTCGTACCATATAATGGCCACACATAGCTACTCCTACACACGCGGCTGCGCTCCTTACACTTTGCACACATGGCTCCTCTCCATACACCTCGCACAGACACGGCTCCGCTAAATACACCTCACACACACACGGCTCCGCTCCATACACCTCACACACACACGGCTCCGCTCCATACACCTCGTACACACACGGCTCCACACCGTACACATGGCTCTGCTCCGTACACCTGGTACACACGGCTCCGCTCCGTACACCTGGTACACACGGCTCTGCTCCGTACACCTGGTACACACGGCTCTGCTCTGTACACCTCGTACACACGGCTCCGCTCCGTACACCTCGTACACACGGCTCCGCTCCGTACACCTCGCACACACACGGCTCCACTCCGTACACCTCGCACACACACGGCTCCACTCCGTACACCTCGCACACACACGGCTCCTCTCCGTACACCTCGCACAGACGGCTCCGCTCCGTACACCTCACACACACACGGCTCCGCTCCGTACACCTCGCACACACACGGCTCCGCTCCGTACACCTCGTACACACACGGCTCCGCTCCGAACACCTCGTACACACACGGCTCCATTCTGTACACCTCACACGGCTCCGCTAAATACACCTCGCACACACACCTTAATTGTGCCATGATTTGCTGTCTCATTATAGCACATGATGATAGTGTCAGACTGTCACAGGGGCTTTGGCTTTGCCCTTTTTTGCGTGGGGAAAAAAGCAGCCACAATAGCGTCGTCACCCTCTCCTCCTCTGAAATGCACTGACCGGAGTGTCAGTGAGTCATCGATCTGTGAGCTCTGAGCAGCCGAGGCAAACAGGGAGGCTGTGAGTGTCCATCCCTCCCTGCTCAGCCCCAGACTCATTCCACGCACGATTTATACTAGCAGGCATTGTCAGCAATCCACACTGGTCTGCTGGCAGCTGCTTACATTGCCGCCGGCACCCAGGCTCTGCTGTTACATACCTCAAACTACAAGTGTCCCCGGCTCTCTCCCTCTCTGAACAGTGACGCTGGGAGACTCAGGAAGTTAGGAACATACAGGGGAAGGGGCGTGGCCTAACAAAAGTGGGCGTGGCGGAGTTTCTCCTGCTCTGTGTCCGGGACCACAGCGTCCTGCGCTGGACAGCGGGGCACAGCATGAAATCCGGGACAATCCCGCACAATGAGGGACGGTTGGGAGCTATGACTTTAACGGCTCCTGTATGATTATTTTAACAAGCAATCACTTGATTTTGATGGAATAACTTCCTTATTGCTGGGGGTCCGACCGCTGAGTTCCCTCCCTATCCTGAGACCTGGGTTCTGCTGTTGTCACTGTAAGGCCGGGGTCACACTTGCGAGTGCAACGCGAGAAACTCGCACATCAATACCTGGCACTTGGGACCGGAGTGTGCGGCTGCATGTATTTCTATGCAGTTTATTCAATACCAGGTAAAAAAAAACTGGTTTCTAAAGTCGACTGGAAAGACGCTTCAAGAAGAACACTGCTGGCATTTTCCTGAAACATTTTCTGTCTTAGGCCGGAGTCACACATACATGCTCCATGTATTGCTATGCAGCCGCACGCTCCGCTCTGGAGTGCCGGCGCTCTCTCTGTGTGTGATCGCGGCCTTAGGCTACTTTCACACATCAGGTTTTCAGAGTCGGGCTCAATCTGGCTAATTTAAAAAAAAAAACAGAACTGGCGAATGTTGCTGCCGGATCCGTTTATGATGAATTTATGAACCTGATGTGTGAACGTAGCCTAAAACACATCATGTGCAGATATTTTTATTCACTATTAGGCTATGTTCACAATTTTTTGCTGCTTTTTAATTGTCTCTTCTGCATGCTGATAAAGTATAATAACCCCCCCCCAAAAAAAAAAAGAAAAAAAACAACATGATGCAATTTCCTTAGGTTTTTGCACCAAAAAAACGCAGCAAAACCTGATACCTGCATTTTTGCACTTACCCTTTGTTTCCTATGGGTGAAAAAACGCTGCAAATACGCTGATAGAAGTGTGCAAAAACGCAGCAGTTTTCTAAATCAGTCACGAAAAGAACCCAATGTGTGTGCATGAGATTTCTGAAATCTCATAGCCTTTGCTGGTACTGTAAAACACAGCTTAAAAATGTGCATTAAAAAAAAACGCAGCAAAAACACAACGTGCGAACATAGCCTAACACTGTGTGCAGTTTTCAGATGCAGTCAAAACCTCAGTTCTATTTTAAAAAAAAGAGTGGGATTTACATAAGGATTCTGGCTGAGGTTTTAATCTAAAATCCACATCCACGTGTGACTAATGCCTCAATCAGAAGTCTGATTTTCACTGACATGTTCTGTCCTTGTCCTTCACACATAGAATTCGTACTCTTTTAGGGCTGTCCCACACGTCCAGATAATTCCGGCACCGGAATAAATCGGTACCGGAGTTATCCGTGTCCGTGTGCCTGGGAACTCACGGAGGCCATACGTGCGGCACACGTGTGCCGCCCGTATGGCGAGTGGGTACCACACGGAGCGTGTGGTACCCACTCTGCATGGTGCTGAAGCTGCGATTCATATCTTCCCTGTAGCAGCGTTTGCTATAGAGAAAATATGAAGAATAGTGTTTAAAATAAAGATCTATGTGTCCGCCGCCCCCCCACCCCCTGTGCGCCCCCCCGCTGGTCAGAAAATACTTACCCGCTCCCTCGCTGCTTCCTGGTCTGGCCGCGGCTTCTCCTGCATGCGGTCACGTGGGCCCGATCATTTACAGTCATGAATATGTGGCTCCACCTCCCATAGGGGCGGAGCCGACTATTCATGATTGTAAATGATCGGCCCCACGTGACCGCATACAGTAGGAGGCGCGGCCAGACCAGGAAGGAGCGAGGGAGCGGGTAAGTATTTTCTGACCAGCGGGGGGGGGGGCGCACAGGGGGTGGGGGGGCGGCGGACACATGGATCTTTATTTTTAACACTATTCTTCATATTTTCTCTATAGCAAACGCTGCTACAGGGAAGATATGAATACCGGCTTCAGCACCATGTGGGGGGGACAGCGCTTACTGTAGCGCTGTCTCCTGCACGCACACGGACCCCAGACGGAGAATGTCCGTGTGAGGTCCGTGTTTTACGCGGACCCATTGACTCTATTGGGTCCGTGTAAAACGTGCGCTCCCACGAACACTGACATGTCTCCGTGTTTGGCACACGGAGACACGGTCTGCAAAAAATCAATGACATCTGCACAGATGCATTGATTTTTATGGGTCTACGTGTGTCAGTGTCTCCGGTACGTGAGGAAACTGTCACCTCACGTACCGGAATCACTGACGTGTGAAACCGGCCTTAGGCCTTAGGCCGGTTTCACACGTCAGTGATTCCCGTACGTGAGGTGACAGTTTCCTCACGTACCGGAGACACTGACACACGTAGACCCATAAAAATCAATGCATCTGTGCAGATGTCATTGATTTTTTGCGGACCGTGTCTCCGTGTGCCAAACACGGAGACATGTCAGTGTTCGTGGGAGCGCACGTTTTACACGGACCCAATAGAGTCAATGGGTCCGCGTAAAACACGGACCTCACACGGACATTCTCCGTCTGGGGTCCGTGTGCGTGCAGGAGACAGCGCTACAGTAAGCGCTGTCCCCCCCACATGGTGCTGAAGCCGGTATTCATATCTTCCCTGTAGCAGCGTTTGCTATAGAGAAAATATGAAGAATAGTGTTAAAAATAAAGATCCATGTGTCCGCCGCCCCCCCACCCCCTGTGCGCCCCCCCGCTGGTCAGAAAATACTTACCCGCTCCCTCGCTCCTTCCTGGTCTGGCCGCGCCTCCTACTGTATGCGGTCACGTGGGGCCGATCATTTACAATCATGAATAGTCGGCTCCGCCCCTATGGGAGGTGGAGCCACATATTCATGACTGTAAATGATCGGGCCCACGTGACCGCATGCAGGAGAAGCCGCGGCCAGACCAGGAAGCAGCGAGGGAGGCGGGTAAGTATTTTCTGACCAGCGGGGGGGCGCACAGGGGGTGGGGGGGCGCCGGACACATGGATCTTTATTTTAAACACTATTCTTCATATTTTCTCTACAGCAAACGTTGCTGCAGGGATGATATGAATCGCAGCTTCAGCACCATGCAGAGTGGGTACCACACGCTCCGTGTGGTACCCACTCGCCATACGGGCGGCACACGTGTGCCGCACGTATGGCCTCCGTGAGTTCCCAGGCACACGGACACGGATAACTCCGGTACCGATTTATTCCGGTACCGGAATTATCTGGACGTGTGGGACAGCCCTTACAGTTTAGCGATCTGTTCATTCGACTTTGTTTTTAGAGAAGCGAGTGTCCGAACACAAATAATAAAACCGACCCTACAGACGTGTGAATTAGGCCTACCTGACTTGCCAAAACTGTGTCAAAAATCATTTAAAAAAGGCATAGTGATATATGTAACTTTCTTGTTACTATCATCAATATTTAAATGTCGTAAATACATTTGTAGATTGTTTGCTTTTATGCAATCTTAGGCAAGTAACTACACGTCTCGAGAATATCCAGGTGTCGATCTTACCCCCAGAGATCACCAGCTGCCTGTGTATTTAAAGCAACATTGATTACGTTCAGCTCAGTGCCTCGGTGCAGGCGAACATGGAAATATATTCACAAGTCTACATGTATAAAGATATATAAATATTCATGTGTATGAATTATGGGCTTGAGCTTCGCTACTTTCAGAATTAAAGATTCCGGCTGCGGAATTTTAAAAATCATTTGGCAATGTTAGGGTTAAAAATGGCACATGGCTCGATCCAGATAATATAAAGATTGTGGCTGCAGCTTAGATGTGTAATCTGCCAATACACTTTGCAGGCTCCAGTTTACATGGGATGCACACAGAGGGTTAAGCCTACAAGGGAAGGCGGACTGGCCGGATGACTAAGCAGTGGTGTCACACATGGCAGCCAATGACTGGCACAGAAGCAGGCTGCAGGCAGTAGGATGATCAGCCAGTCACAGCCTGGCCCTGCACTCAGTGCTTCCTGGTCAGGCTGCTCGCTGTGAACTTTGGATCTGCACATTTTGTAGTCTATGCTTTCTTTATACTTTTTTTCCTGACATGTTTCCCGATCTTTAGGGATCTTGCAGAAATGCAGACAGATCTGAATGAGAACAACAGATGGACATCATGGATCTGGATGTGCGGAGGCTTCACGTCACTGCTGTCATATTTCTTCGCCTCCAGGTAGAGAGTTCTGCTAATCAGCTTTGGATATGAACATGATGAAGCCCCATCTGGTCCAGGCTCAGTCCTCAGGTTGTGTTATAACCGTCTGCCAGGCACAGCCAGTCCTTAACGATCAAAATAAGAACCGCACTACTCCAGAAAGTGACAGGAAACCCTTTCATCATCCGGCTCCTAATTCAGAGTGTGACGGGCAGTGGAGCTGCAGCGGGGTGATCTTAGATAGAAATTTGGGAATTGTTATTTGCCAAGGAGCTGTATTTTTTCCTTTCCTGAAAAAAACTGAAAATGATTTAGCTAATCCAGATTGTACTGTGCTTTTCGCTAATGACTTGCCATCAGATTTATTGATTCAAGTGGAAAGTTCCATTCAACCTGACATAAACACAAAGTATGATGGCCTCATCCATGATGATGTCCTACAACCAAAATCTGCGCTTGGACTTGTCCCCATGTCAAAGTCAAAAAGTGAACGGCTACAACAACAAGCACAACTTCTTGTACTTCTACCTTGTCCAGATTTCCAAAAAACATTTTCCAAACTGTTTAAGAAAGAAGAAGGTTGGGTATTTTCCAGTGAGGAAGAAAAGAATGAATATGGCGAGTTTCAGAAGGATCTAGCTTACCTTCACTGGTTTGCTATCTTGAAGCTCCAAAATCCATTGCCAAATACTCATAAAATGTGCATCATGGATTCCTCCAAGCTAGTAATAGGCAGTACTGTGTATGCTTGTGGCTCTCCTTTTGGTTCCTTTTACACTGACATATTTCTGAACACCATAAGTAAAGGTGTCCTAAGCAATACAGCCGGAGACGGAAATGTGGTACTGCTGACTGATGCCCGCTGTTTACCAGGATCAGAAGGAGGTGGAATGTTTTTGCGCAAAGATGATGTTTTGCATTTGATTGGCATAATAGTGGCACCTCTCTGCTGGAAGACGAACGAGTGGGTGGGATTGAGCGTAGCCTGCTCTCTTAGCCATATCCTTGACAATATCGGTAAAGTTCTTGGAAGGACAGAACTTGCTTTAAAGTATGACTTGAAAAGTCTGAATCTAGTAGACCATCAAATATATAAAAATATGGATCCAGGATCGTCAGTGCATCTAATGTCATCAGTAGTGTTAGTAGATTGCGGCCAAGCATGGGGTTCTGGTGTTTTATTGAGCCCAAACTTAGTGTTAACATGCAGACATGTGATTAGAAATTCACTTAAAGTCTCGGTAAAGATCTACCATCCGAAAATTTCATCTGAGCACCAAACCCATGAATGGTAAGTAAAGTACACATAGGACAGACTAAAGAATGGGAGCCACTAATAGTTTCTGCACAGCAGTGATTGTTTTTTTTTTTAACGTTTTCAGACTATTTATATAATTGCCTTGTAATGTTTTCATTTCCTGTTCTGTCCAGATGTCACCGTATCCCAGAATTCCAAGAGGAGGAAGTTCACCGACTGCCATATTGGGACACCCAAGTGATGGGAACTGCTGCTGGTACCAACCTATTGCGCGGTATCACCAGTGGAACACCGTCGCACCACACACACACAAACACACACACTCTATACACGAGTGTTCCCCAACTCCGGTCCTCAAGACCCACCAACAGGTCTTGTTTTCAGGATTTCCTTAGTACTGCACAGGTGATAATTGCATCACCTGGACAGGCAAGCATTCAATCACCTGTGCAATACTAAGGAAATCCTTAAAACATGAACTGTTGGTGGCTCTTGAGGACCGGAGTTGGGGAACACTGCTATACACCTTACGCACCACACACACTCAGGCAGCCTCTTGCGCGGTACCACCAGCGGAACACCGTCGTGAACACACCGCCGCCGGGATCAGCCAAATGATTCTCTGACTGTCGCCATCTTTGTACAGGAGGAGCGCATGCGCAGTTTTAATGTGACCACCGCTATCTGTCTGCACAAAGATGCCGGCAGTCTGAATTAGGAGCAGGTGCATTGAATCATTCGGCTGATCCCGGCGGCAGGTGCAGGATGTGTCTACAGGCAGAGGAAGCCGGTCACATTGCAGGGGTTTTCCCACGAACGAAAGTTCAATTTAAAAATTGACTGATGTGTACGGAGCATATCACATCTCCTGGGCAGGGGAGGAAGCAAAAGGCAATACTGACATTACAGCAGGGGATTACAGTGGATTCATTTTGGGAAGTAAAATATTTCACTGACTGTTTTTAAAAAATATTTTACCTCACAAAATGTATCCTCTGTGGGAAAACCCCTTTAAAAAGCAAATATCAGCGCCAACATTGCTCCTCCTAAAAAGTACGCCAATGACAACAACAAAGACTCTTGAAGAGCAACAGCATCGCTGGGACAAAAACAATGCATGTTGGCGTCAAGCACATGAGTCTCCTGATGTAAAAGTCATTAGATTATCACAGGCTGCCATTAGGCAACAACAGCGTGGCATGCCTGCCCCCATCATGACATTACCGCCATCTAGTAATATATAATCTTAAAGGACCACTCCGGTGACCTTTTTTTTCCTTTGTTAGCAATTGTAAGTATAATGAGAGCAGTAATATACTCACTGGTCTCCCTCTGTCTTCTGCCATTTTTAGCTGTGCTCTGGTCCGCTCTTTCATCATGTAACCGTATTTGTAACCTTCCGGATGACACAGTATCTGCTCTGTGGTGTGGCACTGGCTTTCTTAATGCAAGTGTCTGGTCTTATCCTCTCACAGAATTACATTGTGGGAATGTAAAAAGTGACTCTGCTCTACACAGAAGACACTGTGTGATCCGACAGGTTACAAAGGCGGTCACATGGTGCCGAGGTGGGCAGAAACACCGCTGAAAATGGCAGAAGACGCCGACAGGTCAGTATATGAAAGCACTCCTTACACATACACATGAATGCTTACAAAGAGAGAAATAAAAAGAAAACACCGAGTGCTACTTTAATATATAATAGACATTTTATTTTTAATTTTGGTGTGCTTTTATGTTTTGAGTGACTGACTACACATTAAAAAATATACCGTTCCAGTAGGCAGACTTCTTTTCATTTGTAGGTCTACCTACATGTGATGCAACACATTTTAACTTCCACCCTTTAATTACTTAGCTAGCTAAAATGTTAAAATTTTATATTTAAAGGGAGTCGGTCACACCCATATTACAAATACAGCTACCTAAATATCTATATAGGGGACTTAGCCCTATAAAAATCATGCCAGTAACATACATTTTAATGGTGTGGTTGCACAAAAGTTCACTTTTAATCCATATGCAAATGAGGACGCTTCAGTGCACCCTTGGTGTAGCCAATGTCTCGGTGCACCGTCACCGTGCTAACAGTGTCAATGCAGAGAGATCAGAGCGTGAGGTGCGTCTTTGATCTCCGGCTCCTGCCAGTGTGTGGCCATGACTCACTACATCCAGAAGTGTAGCTTCAAATATTTGCCAGAGATCAGAGTGTGCACGCACCCACACTGCTTGTGCGCCCACACTAAGACTGTGAGCACGCTCTTATTTGTCAGTGCGCAAATGCAAAAACAGGGATTTGACTTTAGGGAGAGCTCGCTGTGAGAAAGCGAGTGCTGCAAATCAAACTCAGGGACTGTGATAGATAGGCAAATCGGAAGGCACAACGAAGACATTGGTCATGCCAAGGGTGCACCACAGCGCCTTCATTTACATATGGATTAAAAGAGAAATTTTGTGCAATTAAACCACTAAAATTTACGTCAATGGTGTGATTTTTTAAAGGGATAAGTTCACTATTTAAATATTAAATTATCTGAATTTAAGGTAGATATAATTTACCTTAATACTTACCTAATATAATTAGTCCATTTTAGTGGCTGTTTGTGGCTTATTTTCAACCAAAGTCAATCAAGTGCTAACAATAAGGTCATATTACTTCTGTACACATTGGCCCCTGATATATTTTTCACCGTTTATATGCTTGTTCATGAAATATTCTCTAATACGGCACCATGTTATTCCATCTTACCAGGTACCAGGCTATCCAAGGGAGAGTTTTGTTCGCTACTCAAGCATTTTCTCCTTACGACATTGCTGTGGTGGAACTAGAAGAAACACTTCCAGGAATTACTGATCCAGTCTTGGCATCTGGATACTGTACAGGTGTGATACTTTTTTTTACTTTAGAGGGTTTGTTCAGGACTTATATATTGATGATCTATCTCCAGGAGAGGATGTCAATGCTGAAGTCTTGGAGCACCCTATTAATGTCATTGTATCCTCATATGAAGGTGCAGATACACAATAATGTAATCATCTTTAGTTAAATAGAGCTAATGTGTTCCTGTAACAATTCAGAGGCTACATCTACAGGCAAAATCATCAAATGTGACTAGAGATGGGCGGACATCTGGATGTTCGGTTTCGGTCGAACTGTTACAAAAAGTTTGGGTTCGGGTACCAGAACAGTACCCGGACCTGAACCCGAACCCGGACCCCATTCACTTGAATGGGGGGCCCAAACATACAGCATTTGCCACTCTGTCATGTGCATGACAGCGTGGCAAACACCTCTTCTGATCGGCAGTGAAATCATCCCCGATGGTCAGAGAACCGTGGAGCGCTCAGCTGTGATCGGAGGTATACAGTTTACCTTCGGTCACTGGTGTCAGTGGATGTGACTAGAGCTCCCATTATCCGACACCTGCTGCCGCTAATAACAGTGAGAGAAGGAGTGGCGGATGGGAGTATTCATTTGCTGGCTCCTGCGCTGTAAATAAATAATTTAAAAAAACCCGGCGTAGGTTCCCTTGTATTTTTGACAACCAGCCATGCAAAACTCACAGCTGGGGGCTGCAACCCTTAGCTGTCAGCTTCAACAATTCTGGTTATTAAGAATAGAGGGGTACCCACGTCGTATTTTTTAATAATTTAAATAAATAATTTAAAAAAACGGCGTGGGGTCCCCCCCATTTTTGACAACCAACCTTGCTAAAGCAGACACCTGGGGGCTGGTATTCTCAGGCTGGTAAGGGGTCATGAATATTGACCCCTAGCCTAAAAATAGCAGCCTGCAGCTGCCCAGAAAAGGCACATCTATTAGATGCGCCAATTCTGGCACTTTGCCTGGCTGTTCTCACTTGCCCTGTAACAGTGGCAAGTGGGGTTCATATTTGTGGGGTTGATGTCACCTTTATATTGTCAGATGACATCAAGCCCACAGCTTAGTAATGGAGAGGCGTCTATAAGACACCTATCCATTACTAATCCTATAGTTGTATTGTAAAAAAAACCAAGATAGAATAAATTTCATTATTAGAAATAAAACAAAACACACTTTTACTTTTTTACTTAAAAAAACACAGTTATACTCATCTAACGCCTAATTCCACCAAAGTGCTTGTCTTCTGTAATAAGACTAAATTAAAAAACAATATCCCTCACCTGTTAGTCGTTCTGTCCCACGCCTAATCCATGCCTGGGGGAAAAAACATTTTCAACCTGGATGGTGCCAAGATGGGACCGTCCCGGCTAAGAACCAATGGTGACTGAACTGCTGCAAGTGCACTTATATTTGTGGGCTTTATGTCACCTGACAATACAAAGGTGACATCAAACCCACAAATATGAACCCCACTTGCCACCATTACAGGGCAAGTGGGAAGAGCCGGGCAGCCCCCAGCTGTGAGTTTTGCCTGGCTATTTTCAAAAATACAGGGGAACCTACGCCGTTTTTTTTTAATTATTGATTTACAGCACAGGAGCCGGCTAATGAATACACCAGTCAGCCGCTCCAACTCTTGCTGTTATTAGCGGCAGCATGTGTCAGATGATGGGAGCTGTAGTCCCATCTGCTGACACCAGTGACGGGAGGTAAACTATATACCTCCCATCATAGCTGAGCGCTCACTCTGTCTTTTGACAGCGTGGGAACCGTGGATCTCTGTGAATCGATTTTCCCATCTCAACCCAACAACCAATATGTACTAAAGCATGTGCAGCTGTGTAAGATAAATGATCCTCCATGAAACAATTGTTCATTCAGTGCTTTTTCAACCATCAATCTACTTCAATCTAATTTTAATGGCCACCTATTAGGCAAACATCTAATTTAATTGCAATATAATTAATTAAAGGGATTGAAATTGAAAAGTCTGCAGTCACTCTGTGTGACTGCAGACTTATGAATCCCCTCAGAGCATGCAGTGTGTGCTACAAGGATTCGCTGGTTTCTCAGTCAGGACCGGAAAGTATGTATGAGAGTTATACATACTCCCGGCCAGTGGACGTGGCCTCGCTCCATAGACTTGTATGATAGAGAGGCCACGTTCTCTAGTTGGACATGCCCACTGGTCGGTCGCGTCACTAGACCAGACATGGATTCACTCAAAAAAAGTATATGGAGCGAGGCCACACCCACTGGCGGGAGTGTATATAACTCATGAATACCCTCCAGTCCCAACCATGAGATTGTCCCAAGAGGACTCATGTAATGTGGCATTGTGAACCTGTTTTATAAGAACTAGACAACTACCTGAAATATTTATTTAGCAAGATCATTTTTTCAAATATAAATTTTCTATACAATCTTCTATCATATTTATCTGATGTAATTCCAATATATGCATTTCTTGGATAAATACAGTTAAAGGGAACTTGTCAGGAGGTTTATGCTGCCATAATATTAGGTAAAATGAAAGACTCATAGGCTCCCCTTTTATAAAGAACTACTTTAAAAAGATTGCAGCATTTCATAAAAAATAGATTTTGAGTGGACCTCCCTCTCGTGTATGAGTTATGCTTCACATCATTGACAGATGATCTTCAGAGAGATATCTCAATTTTCCTCTGGATGGAGACCACCAGACAAGCAAAACTGGGCGGAGAGAAGCCACTACTTGGCTCTTTTTTTTCATTTTGCTTATGGTTAGAACAACAAGAATCTCCTGACAGGTTCCCTTTAAGGATAAGCCATTGGGAAGCCTAAATAATTTTTGCACAAATCTACTAGGTGAAGATGTTTACGTTGTTGGATTCGGAGCTCTTGGTGAGAGATGTGGTCCATCTGTGACATCTGGCGTGTTATCCGCTGTGATTTCTGTGGCAAATGTTCCAGTTATGTTGCAGACGTCATGTGCTGTTCATGGAGGATCTAGTGGAGGACCATTGTTTTCTGCTGAGTCTGGAAAGCTTCTAGGTAATGAATACATCACCTTTATAATTGTTTCTTAACTTCTTAATCCACAGACTGGATAGTCCTTCTTAAAAGAGTTGTGTCTGTTCCTCAAATTTACTGCTTCATATGGCCAATCACCCATCACCTCCCGGGTTCCTATGCCCAATGTCCTGAATGCGTGCAATACCGGTGTACCGTTCTCTGTTTATACTGCTTATAGATACTAATTGGAAAATTGCTTGGTTTGCCTCTGCGGACTGCTTGAAAGGTAAAAAGGGGAAAGAGGCAAGAGTATATCTAATTTCATTCCAGTCAGGTCTGTCAGATGGCAACACTGTTTGTTCATTGCATTTTGGCCCTCCCATTTATAGTAGTCACGACATCCCCCCTACAGGAGTTAGTGTTGTGTCCTCCCATTACTGAATATAAGTGCCCCCTCTACTAGCCCCGGTATTACAGTAGTGCCTGTACCTTCCAGTAGTCCCAGCAGCTCCTAATTCCTCCAGTCATGACATCAGAGTCCCACAGTTCTAAAAGTATTAGTAGAGAGCCTTCCCTTCTTACCATAATCAGCACAGCCCTCATTCTCCCTATACTCAATGTAGTACATTCCCTTCCACTAGTAGTCACAGCAGAGCCCTAGTCTTCATAATATAGCAGTGCAGCCCAATTTTCCCATCAGTCACATCATTCCTCACCCTTCCATCAGTAGTCTCAGCAGTTCCTCTTCTTCCAGTTGTGGCAGCAGCCTGTTCTTCTCCCAGTACTAACTATATGGCCATCCCTGCCCATCACGGCAGGCTTTCTCCTTACTTATATAAGTGCAGTGGCTAATATACTCAGGTCAGCATGCTCCCCCACAAAACACCCTCTGCTGACAGGAAACTTCATCCCAGCAACCTGTTCTTGGGTGCCACGTATAGCTTCTAGTCCCTGCATCGTTCTGTTTCTGCTACTATAATCATTTATAACATATTAGCACTGAATGACTATGTTTTTTTATGTTTCTTTTTATTGCAGGTATAGTTGCAAGTAACACAAGGGATAACTGTACAGGGGCCACATATCCCCATTTAAATTTCAGCATCCCCATTACTGTGATCAAGCCTGCCATCCAGAGGTATAGGCAACATGGCGATTTACGAAGTTTTGGAGAACTCAACAAGGCAGGACATGCAGTTCAAGAAGTCTGGCGTCTGCAAAGATCACCGGGGAAAGTCGTTCAGAGCAAGCTCTAAGTAGCATGCAAATACTTTCATGCTGCAACTGTTCACAGCAGTAATACAATCAGCATATACCACGATTGCTACTTTGTTTTTCACTTTTGTAAGATTTTAGTTATTCGAGGTGGATTTATCAGTTATAGGGTGTCACCAGTTATTCCATTTATTATTTGAGGGTTAAAGGGAACTTTCCGACATTTCAGAGAAAATGTAGTTTAAAGATCGTACAAAGAAACTATAAGGGCTCCAGCCTCGGTAGTCTTCTCCCTCCACCACTCCAGGCGATTGACAGATTTCTCCCAATTCTCAGTCACTTGTATTGGTGCTGGGGAACCTGTCAGGTCAGATAATACTATTAACTTGCACTTATAAGGTTAATGTGCAGGTTAATAGCATGGCAGTGCCTGGCCTGAAAGCCCAACATTCAGGAGAAAATGTACTTTAGTTATTTCTAGTGTGAGTCGTCGGCTTTCAGTCATGGAGGCGAGTTCCCGAAACAATTACATTACAGACATCACTCACAGGACTGTAAGCACATCCGGACACTGACTGACCACTTGAACTGATGCACTGGCTGTCAGTCAGTGCTGCCTGGACGTGCTTACAGCCACCAATATCAGAGCTGTGAATAGTGACTATAACCGCTCCGTACACACCTGCATGACTGAAAGCTGACGGCTCCTGGGAGAAATAAATGCCTGTATATTGTCAATAAAAAAATGGGAGCGTTTTAGAGAGAAAGATATCTGGCTGCAGCCATGCTGCCAGGATCTGATTCATGCTGCCAGCAGTTTGGGCAGCAAGAATCAGGTGACAGTTTCCCTTTGAAAGAGATAAAACCTTCGCCTCAAGAAACATACATCTTTGTCTGTGAGACCCATTGGGATTAGAAAATTAAATTTTAGAGCAAACAAATTCCACAGGGCTCTACTATCTCACCATCACACCAGCAGCAAATAAACTGAAAAATCCACTAATTGTAAAACATGCATAAAGCAAAAGACAAAACAAGTAACTCACACTAAGTGATAATGGAATAAATGATGCACCAGTTATACCAATGTTTCCAAAAGTCACAATGCAAGAGGTGTTAAGAAGACTACAAATAAATGAAGGTTTGGAAAATAGAGCAAGGTAGTAATCCAGGTGCTAAAGTTACACCCATAAGCATCACCTAACTCCTGTCAGAAGTCATAAGAATAGAATTAGTCCTAAGGTGCATAAAATCATTAACTGCATAAATCCCAAATCACACTGTTGTATCAGTCTATAAGTAACACAGAGGTAACCAGAGGTACCTGGTATAGAAACCTCAGTCCAAGGGAGGTAAAGTCTGATGAAATTAGCTCTCCGGCCGGCAGCGCTAGTATTCCGAACAGTAGACATCAATATCCCCCTTGTGATCCTCAGTAAGACAGCCAAGGTCACATCACAGGTGCATTTTCTTTTATGACCTTTGCTGCAATATCATGTGGTAAGGCTATTTCAGAGTTAATCCATTAACCTGGACCATCACTGAGAAGGGAAACAGTTGTTTCTGAAACGCGTAGGAGTTGGTCAGCTTCGCCCTCCGTAGTTGGATTGTGATGTCCCATAGTGTTGTCTTAGGATCACAAGAGATATTGAAGTCTTTTCGGCATACTAGCGCTCACAAGCGGGATATTGAAGTCTTCTTTTCGACATACTAGCGCTCACATGCGGGATATTGAAGTCTTCTTTTCGGCATACTAGCGCTCACAAGCAGGATATTGAAGTCTTTTCGGCATACTAGCGCTCACAAGCGGGATATTGAAGTCTTCTTTTCAGCGTACTGGTGCTGCTGGCAAGAGCACTTATTTTATCAGACTTTGCCTCCATTGGACTGAGGTTTCTAAACCAGGTAACTCTCTGGTACTTACAGACTGATACAGCTGAATGATTTAGGATCTATGCAATTAATGACAATAAACATAAGGGTTAAAATTCAGACGTCAAATGCCATATAGGATGGTTCTCATCTGAAACTCGTAGATCTACGTTTTTTTTATGGATTGTTGTACATGACATTTAATGTCTGAATTTTAACCCTTGGATTTTCTATGAAATACATTTTTCTGCACACCATAGAGCTGGAATTTTGCCTTGTGTGTTACTTTAGCACCTGGATTACTATCTTGCTCCTGTCTTGTGACTTCTAACTCGCCTATGTGTAAACATTGATATAACTGGTGCATCACTTATTCCATTATCACCTAGTGCAAATTATTTGTTTTGTCTTATAAAAGAAAATTCAATCAGACATTAAATAACCCCTTGTATTCTGGATAAATACAAGAATGATTCAATAAACATTTTTAAATGAAACATTCAAAATGTGTTTTAAGAATTATTTTAATCAGATTAGGTGAGTCAGGCCATCCATGTGTTACATGAACAGTCAAAGAATCATTCATCTGTGGCTGCAGAATGGGAAATTTAGTATATCTGGCCAATGAAAACTTCTAGCAAAATCAATGTAGTTGACAAACGTTTAAAAAAACTGCCCCCAGCTAGAAATGAAAGAGTAGCCATCATTTTCATTTTTGTTTAAATCAATAGCACACGTGAAAATAATCAACTTTGTAATATGTCTTATCAGAGGAATATGCTTCTTTCTTCTCTTAGACTGATCATTTATTCTCCAAATTCTGAATTAATGGGCAAAATCTATCTTCATTGAACTTAGGTTTACCCATGACTAGCTAGAAGATGACAGTTGGTGTTCATAAGGTTCTATGGAGAATAGTAACGGCAAGGCAAGATGGCCATAGATTCTCTCATCCCAGAGAATCGGGCTGATTATACAAATTACACTATGACAGTTTGATCAGAGTATGAGCATAGTGTGCTCTGATTCTTTTGGATAAGGAGATGATGGAGAAAAAAGTTTCTACATTCTGAGAAGCTGAGAAAATTGGACTGCACTCAGATGTCATCCGAGTGCAGTCCAATGTTTCTCATGCACTCGCTTGCATGGTTGAATGCAATCTGAATATTGGCTCAAGCTTGGATTTGTAGCAATTTTTATCCGTAGACTGACTCTGTCCAAGGAAAAACTCACATGTGCACAGCCCCATAGACTAACATTGGTCTTAATGCTATCTGTCAAAACGACGGATAACACTCGTCCGATTATTACGGTCATGTGCTCGAGTCCTAACTATCACTTCAGGAGAACTTAGAATGTCTGGATGCCTCTAGTAGAATTATAAAAGCACCAACTGCCCTCTCCTATCTCAGTAATGTGGAAATCTGTCTTAATTGAATGCACCGTTTACAGATTTCACCCATGAATTGAGAGTGACAGATCAATATAGTAGGAGAAAAAAAAATATTTTTCTGATAATATATATTACAAAAATACTTATTTTCATGTGTACTATTGATTTATGAAATAAAAATTAAAATTACGGTTACTTTTTTGTTAAAATGGGTTGTTTGGTACTAAATCATTGGTATCTACTGCCTCTATACAGTGCATGGGGCTGCTGCATTCCACTCTGTGCATTTCTTATATCTGGCAACCACCAGAACAAATGTCAGTGGATCAGTGAAGGTGCTAGGTGTCGGGCCACCACCAGTCTCATATAAATGACTTCTCCTATGGATAGGTCATTCATTTATAAGTCCTGGACAACCACTTTAAAAGGGATTGGTCACTATGAAAACACAGTCCAGTCTGCATATATCATGTTATAGAGCAGGAGGAGCTGAGCAGATTGTTATATAGTTTTGTGAGAAAACATTCAGTATAACCCGTGTTTTAATAATGTAATCTTCTGCTCTTTCTAGGGTTTTCAGTCCAGTGGGCGGTGCTATCAGTGACTGACAGCTTTCTTTCCATAAGTGTGCATAGAGAGAGAACTGCCAATCACTGATAGGACCGCCCACCGGACCGAAATCCCCAGAAAGAGCTGAATATTAAATGATGAAAACACGGGTTATACTGAATGTTTTCTCACAAAACTATATATCAACGTGCTCTGCTCTCCCTGATCTATAACATGGTGCCTGAACACTGGACTGTATTTTCATGGTGACAGATTCCTTTTAGGTTGACTTTGCTGCTAGGTCTATATGTAGAATTGTGTGCAGGCTTTGGGTTCTGCCTTCATTTCTTGATTCAGAATCTGGAAGCGGCTGTCTCTCTGCTGCCATTGCATTCTCTCTCCTTTCACAGGACATAAATACAGTTGAGTGCTACAGTGGAGCCTGAGAATATTGGGTCCCTGCTGTGCTGTTCAGCCTGGTAGGCCACAGACCACTGTGCACCTGTAGTTTGCAAGATGGTCTCCAGAACTTCATCTCTGGCATTATTGTTTTCAGTGGCAACACTTTCAGCGTAATTATTATTTCTTAAGTACTTTATTTTGGGCGAAGGTAGGCACAGTATTAAAAATAAAAGCAGGGTAAAGGGGGCAATAGAATGGGAAGTTTGTATACCAGGTGGGAGAAAAGCTTTACTTCAGATTTTACCTCATTAAAGTTTTGTACATTTATTAAATAACCTCATATGTTTTTCATGGATAAATACAAATAAAGATTCAATAAACATTATTGGGTTAAAGATTTAAAATGCTCTTAGTAGCATTTACATATTTGTGGAATGCAGGCTTTTAAGGGAACACTTCAGTCGAGTCATGCTCCCCAAACCACCAGCAGCATGAATGAGAGTCCAGCTGAACTATTGCAGGCAGGGATTTTTTTCTAAGACCACATTCACACCTTCAGTATTTGGTCAGTATTTTACCTCAGTATTTGTAAGCCAAAATCAGGAGTGGAACAATCAGAGGAAAAGTATAATAGAAACATGTCACCACTTCTGTATTTTTCACCCACTCCTGATTTTGGCTTATAAATACTGAGGTAAAATATTGACCAAATATTGAAGGTGAGAATGTGGCCTAAGAAACATTCCAGTGTTTCAGAGAAAACATAGATCCGGCTGAGGTTCATAACTAGAGAAGAGTCAATTCCGACTTCTCCCTGCAGTGCTCTGATTGATAGGGAGGGACCTGTCAATCACCCGGGGCCGTGTAGGGAGAAGCCGGCATGGGGCAGCGCTGGACTAGTCTCCTTATGTCAGGGGCTGGCTGGCAATTTTCAGCCTGGGGGGCAATCACAAGGCAGTGGCCCTCGAGTTGCAGTGGCCCTCCTTTTCCCTGCTTATATCTGGCCACTGCATTAAAGTAGCAGAGATAACAGGCTTTAAAAACAGGCTGGTACACAGATATGGGAACTGAACGGAGCTTGCTGCCTAGATATGGGAGCAGAATCAAGCTTACTCCAGAGATATGGGAACAGAACGGAGCTTACTACAGAGATATGTGAGCAGAACAGAGCTTACTACAGAGATATGGGAGCAGAACAGAGCTTACTACAGAGATATGGGAGCAGAACAGAGCTTATTATAGAGATATGGGAGCAGAACCGAACTTACTAGATTCAGAGATATGGGAGCCGAACCGAGCTTACTGCAAAGATATGGGAGCAGAACCGAGCTTACTACAGAGATATGGGAGCAGAACTGAGCTAACAGCAAGGATATGGGAGCAGAACCAAGCTTACTGCAGAGATATGGGAGCAGAACGGGGCTTACTACAGAGATATGGCAGCAGAAATGAGCTTACTACAGAGATAAGGGAGCAGAACCAAGCTTACTACAGAGATAGGGGAACAGAACCGAGCTTACTACAGAGATATGGGAGCAGAAACGAGCTTACTACAGAGATAAGGAAGCAGAAACGAGCTTACTACAGAGATATGGGAACAGAATCGAGCTTACTACAGAGATATGGGCGCAGAACCGAGCTTACTGCAAAGATATGGGAGCAGAACCAAGCTTACTACAGAGATATGGGAGCAGAACCGAGCTTAGTGCAGAGAAATGGGAGCAGAACCGAGCTTACTGCAGAGATATGGGAACAGAATTGACCTTACTACAGAGATATGGGAGCAGAACCAAACTTACTACAGAGATATGGGAGCAGAACCTAGCATACTACAGAGATAAGGGAGCAGAACCGAGCTTACTAGAGAGATAAGGGAGCAGAACCGAGCTTACTACAGAGATATGGGAGCAGAACCGAGCTTACTGCAGAGATATGGGAGCAGAACCGAGCTTACTACAGAGATAAGGGAGCAGAACCGAGCTTACTAGAGAGATAAGGGAGCAGAACCGAGCTTACTACAGAGATATGGGAGCAGAACCGAGCTTACTGCAGAGATATGGGAGCAGAACCGAGCTTACTACAGAGATAAGGGAGCAGAACCGAGTTTAATAAGTCTACTACATGGAACCAAGTCTGCTACATAGAAACTGGAGCAGAACTGAGATTACGACATACATACAGTACCATAATCTAGATTACTACATTGATAGAGTACCAGAACCAAGCTTACTGCTTAGATATGGTGTCATAACGGAGCTTACTTACAAACATATACACAACAATACAGCTACACAGTGCCTAGTACTATCACCACTACACAGAGAATACATAATATTATAATATCACCATTACCTCTACATGAAACTACATTCTATACAAAGACCAATGATGCCACCATACACTCCCTGACAGAAGTTATGTCGCTTATCCATGTTATGTAAATAAAAGCTTATAACCTGATGCTAAATTCATCCATTGGTTGCATAAGTTATTCTTTTGAAAGCTGGAACCCTCCAAAATGTGATTTAGGTTAAGAAAATAAATTGTTATCAAAGCAGAAATATTGATCAGTTAATGGACACAGAATGGTCAGATTTTGGCAAGACAAAATTTTTCTTGCCCACAGACAAATAATTAACTTAAAATACAAATATATGTTGAATAACATTGGTGAATGAAGTTGTGGTGCTCATCTAGATTCTTTGGTTTTGTCTTCCAAGCTTCCCCAAACATGCTCAATGATGTTCATGTCTGGTGACTGGGCTGGCCAGTCCTTGAGCACCTTGATCTTTTTTTGCCTGGAGGAACTTTGTTGTAGAGATGGATGTATGAGATGGAGCACCATCCTGCTGCAGAATTTGACCTCTTTTATGATTTGGAATATAAGAGGTAGCTAATACTTCTTGATATTTTAGGCTATTGATATTGCCTTCCACCTTGCAAATGTTTCGCACACCCCCATACTGAATGTAACCCCAGACCATGATCTTTCAACCACCAAATGTAACTGTCTTCTGGGTGTATTTTGGATCCATACTGGCTCCAGTAAGTCTCCTGCAGTGTTTGTGGCAGCTGTGGTGTAATTCTACTGAAGAGAAATCCATCTTCTGCCACTTTTCACGTGTCCATCTATTTAGCAGGCTGTGGGAGTTTGCAAATGACACACGGTTTTTTATTTGCCTTTTGTTTAGTGCTGGCTTCTGGGCACTGATTCGACCATGGAGGCCATTTTGAGACAGAATCCTATAAACTGTTCTAGTTGACACAGGTAAAGGTTTAGGTGTGCACTCAGCCTTAATATGGCGAGGTGCTGGTGTAACGGACCAATGGCCCAGAATAACAGTAAAAGTTAAACTCACTGCACTCTCTCTAGGTTTCTTATGCAAAGTTTGGTATAAATTTATTATACATAAACTGGGAGCGTAACAGAATATTACAGCATCTGTGATTTTTTATATACAACGTTTCGGCTCAACCAGAGCCTTTGTCACGTAATCGCTTGTTCCAGCTAAGACAGTGATATACAGAGAAGGCGGAAAGTCTCAGCGGTGCAATATAAGCTCTATTGTAATCTAAATGTCCGCCTAAGGAAGATCCTGTCCAGTAGTGTGGACCTACAGTGTCTGTTATGACAAGCGGCGCTCCCGCGCCTTGCTAACGATCGGCGTGTCACATGC
The DNA here is from genome assembly GCF_051348905.1 of Ranitomeya variabilis. Taxonomy (NCBI): domain Eukaryota; kingdom Metazoa; phylum Chordata; class Amphibia; order Anura; family Dendrobatidae; genus Ranitomeya; species Ranitomeya variabilis. The sequence goes on along the minus strand of NC_135235.1, from coordinate 112,989,376 downwards.
GGTGAATTTAACTTTTACTAGTTGACACAGGGACTTGAGGTGACCAGATCTGTTGGAGCTCTGCTGCTGTGGAAGAGGGGCTTGCTTTGGATTTTCTAACCAACAAACATTCCTCCTGAGCAGTTGTCTTGCGGGGTCTGCCGGACCTGGGCTAGTCAAACACATCTCCAGTCTCTTCAAATCTTTGTTTTAATTCTTTGTACTTGACGCTGAGACACATTAAAGGTGCCCGCCACCTCTGCAGTGGATCTGGTCTTCAGCCTCTTGATAATCCAGGCTTTGGTCGCAGGGTGGATTTTTGGCATGTTGTCAAGAGCTCAAGTTGCAGTTCAAGTGAAGGTCTGGGGTGCTGGGTTTCTTTTTATACACACACACTAAATAACTGATCATCTACTGAGCACAGGTGAGGATGTAAACTAGGATTGGGTGCATTATATGACCAGGCGACAAAACTTTTGTCTTGCTAAAATCTGACCATTCTGTGTCCATTAACTGATCAATATTTCTGCATTAATGTCAATTTATTTTCTTAACCTAAACCACATTTTGGAAGGTTTCAGCTTTCAAAAGAATAATTTATACAACCAATGGATGAATTTAACATCAGGTTATAAGCTTTTATTTACATAACATGGATAAGCGACATTACTTCTGTCAGGGAGTGTACAACTTTTACTACTAGTATACTACAATACTAATCATTAATTTTAAAAAAGCACAACACTAAGTGCCATTGTATATTGAATTTCTAAATATTTGATCTGTTTTAAAGAACTGAAAATGCTAATTTGTGGAATTTGCAGCATTAGGAGGTCACATTCATTGAACAAAAAAGCTATTTAACTCCAAAACATCCTAACAGGCCAAGTCACATGTTACTGCAGCGCCCCAGAGTCCTGGTCGTTGCAGTAATGTCGCTCTGCCGCTAAGGGGAGTGATGTTACGTCTGACTGCACTAAAGGAGTTCACCTGATCAGGTAACACTCACATTACACTTCACACTCCGGCCACCAGGGGGGGTGGTTCTATCTAGTAGGCCACTCCTCACACTCTGGTAAAACTGGGGGTTGGACAGGAAGACAGAGAGAAGTAACTGGGAAGAGCTAGTGAGAGGACCTGTCAGGGATGGGATCCTGGCAGACTCCTAAGAGCTGAACTAACCAGTGAACAACGGGAATACAGTAAAGAGGAATTAGGACCAGAAGGAGTCGTGCTGTTAGACCGAGGCAACATCCTTCTGAGGCGCAAACAGTCGGTGGCCGGAACGCCGAGCAAGTAAGAGACTCTAAGTACTACTGCAAACCACGGCCGGACAGCCAATTATAGGTTGGCTGTCTCACACAAATCACCTAAGCAGACAACGGAGGCAGCTGTGGGAGAGGGGCGACTCTAGGGTCCCGGAAGAACTCCAGGCCTACCCCGTCATACGGGTGCGTCCTACCATATCACCTGGGGGGACGGAGAGAACGAACATCAGAGACAGGCAGAATCAGTTGTGAGGACTATCCCGGGAGCTCAGCAGGGAAGAACTAAAACACCCAGCGCTAGAAGGTAGACACTGATTCCCACCTGTAAAGGGAACTCCTGATGTGCCTTTGGACCGGCCGGTCTCTGACAGCCCTGTTGACAGCACTCTGGACTGAGGACTCTAAAACCTTCAGTAAAGAGGTAAAGAGACTGCAACCTGGTGTCCTCGTTATTTACTACGACCTACACTGCACCGCAACATCACCATCACCTTTCATTGGATGCCCCTCAGCAGGGTCACAGACTGGGTCTAGCCACCGTGACAACCCCAGAGCAGAGACTCAGAGGCCCGGTACCGGGTACCCCTCGGCCCTGCGGCAGTGGGGGCGCTCCATTTTGGCGTCACGAACAGGATCTACTTAAGCCTGAAGAATCAGGTCATGTGTGCCTTGGAACTGTGATTTATTGTGCTTGGACTGTAACTTATTGCAAAGACTGTGCGTCGACAATTGCCGCCAAGAGTTCCCGCCACGATTCGCCATCGCAGTGTGCGGAGGGAGGAGCCACAGCTTCGTGGGCGGAACCGGCCAAAAGAAGCGCGGAACGAGAGAGCGCGGTAACGTGCCGATCCCGGAAGAGGAACCCCGATCTCCAGCAGGTTAGTGGAGGAAGGGCCAGCCATGTCCGAGTCGGGAGGAGCGGAGGAGGAGGCCGCAACCGGGGATGCAGGGGCACCTTCGGGCCCCGCAGCGGGCGAAGCCGCGTCCCTAATACCACCACCGGCTGCCGCAGAACCTGCTGCCCCCAGCAGTCAGTCGGACACTGCCGCTACCACAAAGGCCATAATGCCCTTCTCTATGCCGTACCTGCCCGGAGCGGCCTGGCTCCCGCGATACTCCGGGGAGTCGCATACATTCACTGACTTTAAGGAAGGGCTCTGCAGCCTGCTCGAGTTCTATCCCCTGACAGAGCCTCAGAAGGTTCATATGATATGGGGCGGCTCTGAGAGAATTGAAGTCCTGGCCCGCCGAGGATAAGGGAACTGCACAGCAGATTTTCCCAAAGCTTAAAGCCACCTTCGATACTCGCACTGCTACAGAAATTAAACTGACTTTCTATGGATGCAAACAGAGACCGCAGGATAGCTTACGGGACTATGCCCTTAATCTCCAGGAGGCGATGCGGGCCATTAAGCAGAGTGACCCCGGCAGCATGCAGGATGAGGATAAACTCCTGAAGGAGCGGTTCATTGAGGGGCTCCTGTGCAGTCACCAGCGGGGCCAATTGCACTTCTTGGCCATGCAAAATCCAGACTTGACTTTTGCGCAATTCAAAGATAAAGCTATCCAGGCATTGCAGGAGCGACAGCCCAGCCGTGCAGCACCTCCCCGGCGCCCCGCGCTCACATACCACCAGGAGGTGGCGTCGGATGCCCCAGTCGCCGCCGAGACTGATGCCCAGAGCCTAGAGGACGACTCCCCTGCAGGACTTCGCCTCCAGATGCAGGAGCTAACCAAGAGCGTTGCTGCCCTGGCCCGGACGGTGCAGTCCCTACAGGAGGCCCCCAAGGAGAAGATCCAGTTGGCCTCCAGACCAGAGGATGTCCCTTGGATGCGACAGAGGAGCACTCCACCGACCAGAGGCCGGAACGACGATCGCTTCCACCAGGACGGACGACCCATCTGCCGCCGCTGTCACCAGGTGGGCCACCTTGCAAGGTACTGTCCTTTAAACGAGCAACCCCTGGGGCAAAGGGCCAACCCCCAGGAGTAGGACGGTCAGGCCCGCAGCATTGGAGAATCAAGTACATTGGAGGACAACCAGTTCTCCCTGTAGTGGTTGATGGAATCCCCTTGAACGCTTTGCTGGACACCGGTTCTCAGGTGACGACTATACCTTACGTGCTTTATAGACGGTATTGGGAGGACACCGATATTACTCGTGGCCCTGACGATGATTTCACCATAATAGCCAGTAATGGTCAGCCGTAGCCACAAGTGGGGTATAAGGAGGTCACCATCAAGGTGGGGCAGGTGGAATTGAAAGCCCAAGGGATTGTGATTGTTGATATTGACCGTCGAGAATGTAATCCCATGATGACTCTTGGTACTAACGTTATAGAAAATTGTCTTGCAGAAGTTATTGTTTTATTGCAGCAGGTGGCAGAAACCGCTGGCCACAGTGAGCAACGTGCCTTGCAGAAGGAAATCAGAGCTCTGATGCAGAGACAGCAGGTAGAGCTGACTGGTGGTGAGATTGGTCGTGTCACTGTGAGTGATTCAAACCCCATCGCGATACCCCCCAGGAGTGAAATGTTAATATGGTGTCGGGCAGCCATAGGCCTCAGGGGAAAGGACTACCAGGCCTTGGTAGAACCCGTATATTCAGATAATAGGCCTACTATTCTGACAGCCCGGGGGGTGGTCGACGTTCGCCAGGGGAGAGTGCCCCTACGTGTCCTCAATTGTGGGGAGGAAGAGGTTCACCTCACCAAGTATGCCACGCTTGCCAAATTGTTCACTGTTAATAATAGTGTGATACAGACACCTGAACCCTTGGTCCCGTCAAACGTGGCGGAGGACAACGGTTCTGCAGAGCACTCGAAAGACTGGTGTCAGGAATTGCATGTGGGCACTGACTCTACCCCATCTCATCAAAAACAGGGGGCCTACAGGGTGGTACACGAGTACGAGCAGGTATTCAGCAAACACCCCTTAGATTTTGGGCAGGTGAAAGGGATCCAACACCATATCCCCACGGGAGATCACCGACCCATAAAAGAGAGATATCGCCCTGTACCCCCAGCTCATTACCAGTGTGCCAAGGACATGATGCGGGAAATGAAGGAGGCTGGGGTGGTGAGAGACAGCTGTAGCCCCTGGGCAGCTCCGTTAGTCCTTGTTAAAAAGAAAGATGGTACAATGAGAATGTGTGTTGATTACAGGCAGTTGAATCGCATTACACATAAGGACGCATACCCACTGCCCAGGATAGAGGAGTCTCTGGCTGCCTTAAAATCTGCTAACTACTTCTCTACCTTAGATCTCACCAGTGGGTACTGGCAGGTTCCTGTAGCGGAGGCGGACAAAGAGAAGACAGCCTTCACGACACCAATGGGTCTCTGCGAATTCAATTACATGCCCTTCGGATTGTGCAATGCTCCCGGGACGTTCCGGAGGATGATGGAGTGCTGCCTGGGACACATGAACTTCGAAACCGTGCTGCTGTATTTGGATGATGTCATTGTCTTCTCTAAGACCTACGAAGACCATCTGAAGCACCTGGCCGAGGTGTTTGAAGCCCTGTCCAACTTTGGCTTAAAGGTGAAACCGTCCAAGTGTCATCTGCTGAAACCTAAAGTGCAGTACCTGGGCCATGTGGTGAGCGCTGAAGGAGTGGCCCCAGACCCCGACAAGGTCACGGTGATCAAGGACTGGCCAAAGCCCAGTGACCTTCACGAAGTCCGGCAGTTCCTCGGGCTGGTAGGCTATTACCGGAGGTTCATTAAGGACTTTACCAAGAAGGCCGCACCCTTGTAAAACCTGTTGGTGGGCCAACCAAAGAGGACCAAGGGGAGGAACACCCCCTTTGATTGGAACGAGGAGCTGGAGGGATCCTTCACTTGTTTGAAGTCGGCACTGACGGGAGAAGAGGTACTGGCTTACCCCGAATACGACCAACCGTTTGTGCTGTACACAGATGCCAGCAATGTGGGATTAGGAGCCGTACTGTCCCAGGTCCAGAAAGGCAAAGAAAGGGTGATCGCTTACGCCAGCAGGAAACTCCGTCCCACGGAAAGAAACCCTGATAACTACAGTTCCTTTAAGCTGGAATTCCTTGCCATCGTCTGGGCAGTGACAGAGAGGTCTTCACAGATAACAATCCGCTAACGCATCTGGATACTGCCAAACTCGGGGCCTTGGAACAGCGGTGGATGGCCCGGCTGTCCAACTACGATTTCACCATCAAGTACCGGGCAGGACACAAGAATGCCAATGCCGATGCCTTGTCCCGAATGCCCAATTTGCCAGAAACGGGAGAAGACCCGGAGGCACTTGAAGAGGTGGAGCTGCCTGCATTCCATCGCCCCAAAGCCACTCAGAACTCTCATCATGTGAAGAACAGGCACAGGAACCAACCGGATGCCACGCTGAATCCCCTGCCCCATCACGGATGGGCGGAAACTCAGGATGGTGACCCCGCGGTCCATCAGGTGAAAGAGCTCTTGACGCAGGCAGGGTTGCATCCCGGCCCAGATGATCCACAAGAAACCCAACAGCTGTGGAAGGGGAGAAGCAAACTGTTTATCCATGATGGCAAGCTGTGCAGGAGGAGCATCGACCCACATACTCATGAATTGGTGTGGCAGATAGTGGTGCCAAGGCGAGATGCGCCCATGGTTCTGGGAGCCTACCACGATGGAGCCGGACACTTCGGATGGAGGAAGCTAGAGAGGCTACTCCGAGGGAGGTTCTATTGGATTGGTATGAAGAGAGCCATTGAGAAGTGGTGTCGGGAGTGCGGTCCATGTAGCCTGCGCAGGAAGGACCGTGGCAGCCAACGGGCTCCCCTGCAGCCTATCATCACCAAACGGCCGCTCGAACTGGTCGCGCTGGATCATGTGAAGTTGACACCTAGCTGGTCCGGCTATATCTACGCTCTTACCATCGTAGATCACTACTCCAGATTTCTGGTGGTTGTACCTGTCAAGGATCTAACGGCCAGGACTGCCGCCAAGGCCTTCCAGCAGTACTTTTGTAGGCCCCATGGCTACCCGGAGAAGGTACTGACTGATCAGGGACCAGCATTCGAAGCAGAAGTGTTCCAAGAGTTCTGCCAACTGTACGGGTGTAAGAAGATCCGAACCACGCCGTACCATCCTCAAACCAATGGGATGTGCGAAAAGATGAACCAGGTGGTGATCGACTTATTGAAGACCTTGCCCGTAGAGGAACGGAACCTGTGGCCGACAAAGTTGCCTGACTTGGTGGATATCTACAATCACATCCCAGTAAATTCCACCAACTGTACTCCAGCGTACCTAATGAGGGGAAGGCCTAGCCAGCTACCCGTTGATCTGGACATGGGGGTCCTAGTCCCCGAAGATACCTCGCCGGATGCAGATTGGGATGCAGAAAGGCAGCGAAGGTACCGCAAAGTACAGGAGTGCGTGGAAAGAAGTCTCGCCCAGGCTAGGCAAAAACAAGAAAGGGACTACAACCAGCACGCTCCTGCGATTCCCCTGTTACCTGGTGAGCAAGTACTTAAACGAAAGAGGAGACTACACAAGCTCGATGACCAATGGGAAGCAGAACCGTATACCATCCTGCCATCCGATTTCGACAACACGAAGGTCTGTCTCATCAGCAAGGACAGAGGGGAGACCTCGACAGCGGTATCCAGGGATCACCTTAAGGTCTGCCCCGATAAGTTGAGAGAGAGGGACACGGCCCCAGGAATCTCCCCGCCGGTGGAAAAGGAGATGATGATCCATACCATCCTTGGTGACTTTCCCCAGTCCTGGACTCAGATAAATCAGGCCATCGTGGTACCTGTTCTAATGTTTCAACAGCCGGACCCACCAGAAACAATGGTGGTACCAGATCATCCGGCCCCGCAACCTCAACAAGCCCTACCTGAGGATGCCATGCCAACCGTTGAACCGGCAAATCCTCCCTCTGCTATCGGTGAGCCTGCCGTACCTACTGTTGCCAGCAGCAGCAGCCCTGAGAGCTCTAGCCTGCCAGTGCTACCCAGACTCACTAAAAGTGTAGCCAGAAGACAGTGCACTACACCAGCGGTAGCAAGCATAGCGGGCCCTGCTAGGTCAATAGCGACCACTGCGCTGCGAAGGTCCACACACAGCACTCAGAATCAAACTCCCCTCCGCTACAAAACGTGGAGGTATTAATGAGGGCTGCTATTTAGTTGAAAATGTTTGTGTGCATATTTTCTGTTACAGGTTTTAAAAATGGACAACGGAGTAATGGACAGTGAATTGCTCCAAAAACTTCTAAAAGGGGACCCCTTTGTTTACCCGGGGTCCCCGCTGTTTTAACCACTGAACTGAGAGTCATAAACTGTGCATGACCTAACTTTCGCAACGTTCAAGAAGTCCTCACCTCCCATAAGGGGAAGCACTGTTATGTTTAATTGTTTATAATCTTTCAAATTGTTGTGTGTTTCCTGTTAACATGTATTGTTGTTCTTGTTTTCCCAGTCCGGGAGTACTGGATTTAACTGGGGGGGAGTGCAGCGCCCCAGAGTCCTGGTCGTTGCAGTAATGTCGCTCTGCCGCTAAGGGGAGTGATGTTACGTCTGACTGCACTAAAGGAGTTCACCTGATCAGGTAACACTCACATTACACTTCACACTCCGGCCACCAGGGGGGGTGGTTCTATCTAGTAGGCCACTCCTCACACTCTGGTAAAACTGGGGGTGGGACAGGAAGACAGAGAGAAGTAACTGGGAAGAGCTAGTGAGAGGACCTGTCAGGGATGGGATCCTGGCAGACTCCTAAGAGCTGAACTAACCAGTGAACAACGGGAATACAGTAAAGAGGAATTAGGACCAGAAGGAGTCGTGCTGTTAGACCGAGGCAACATCCTTCTGAGGCGCAAACAGTCGGTGGCTGGAACGCCGAGCAAGTAAGAGACTCTAAGTACTACTGCAAACCACGGCCGGACAGCCAATTATAGGTTGGCTGTCTCACACAAATCACCTAAGCAGACAACGGAGGCAGCTGTGGGAGAGGGGCGACTCCAAGGTCCCGGAAGAACTCCAGGCCTACCCCGTCATACGGGTGCGTCCTACCATATCACCTGGGGGGACGGAGAGAACGAACATCAGAGACAGGCAGAATCAGTTGTGAGGACTATCCCAGGAGCTCAGCAGGGAAGAACTACAACACCCAGCGCTAGAAGGTAGACACTGATTCCCACCTGTAAAGGGAACTCCTGATGTGCCTTTGGACCGGCCGGTCTCTGACAGCCCTGTTGACAGCACTCTGGACTAAGGACTCTAAAACCTTCAGTAAAGAGGTAAAGAGACTGCAACCTGGTGTCCTCGTTATTTACTACGACCTACACTGCACCGCAACATCACCATCACCTTTCATTGGATGCCCCTCAGCAGGGTCACGGACCGGGTCTAGCCACCGTGACAACCCCAGAGCAGAGACTCAGAGGCCCGGTACCGGGTACCCCTCGGCCCTGCGGCAGTGGGGGCGCTCCATTACCATAGGAAGCCTTCTTTGTTATCACCTTCACAATTCTCGCCTCCATTGAACGCAGGGCCGGACTGGGACTAAAATTCAGCCCTGGCATTTGAAGTTACACAGGCTCACTTGTCACATGGTGACTGTATAATATCTTTGTACACTTGTAGGCAGGGCCGGTTTTAGGCAAAGTGGGGCCCTAGGCAAAGTTTAAAATGGGTCCCCAAATGCTAACATATTGCACATCACACAGAAGCCTTTCTGTTGTATTTACGTGCGCTGAGTTCAGGCCGCTAAACGAGTTTGATCGACAATACTGAAGTTGTTCAACGCTTGTTTCCCGGCCTCTTTCCACCAGCTGAGGAATAATGATGAGACAGAACGATCACTAATAGATCACTAACAGATCACCATACAGTATCATGTTTTCAGCAGCACATCTACAGTTTACACTGGCAATGTGCTGCTGACAACAAGGCTTTTTGTTCCAGCAAAAACAATCCGAATATGCAGCATTTTACTTGTTTAGTAAAATACACCCCATAGTCCTCCATATATTATAATGTGCTCCATAGTCCTCCATATAGTATAATACACTCCCTATAGTCCTCCATATATTAAAATACACTGCTCAGTCCTCCACATAGTATAATACACTCCTCATAGTCCTCCATATAGCATAATACAATCCTCATAGTCCTCCATATAGCATAATACAATCCTCATAGTGCTCCATATAGTATAATGCACCGCCACAGTCATCCATGTAGTACAATTCACTTCCCATAGTATAATGCACCCCATAGTTCTTCATATAGTATAACGTATTCCCCATAGTCCTCGATACAGTATAATGCAGCCCACATTTAGTATAATGCAGCCACCCCAGAGTATAATGCAGCCACCCCAGAGTATAATGCAGCCACCCCAGAGTATAATGCAGCCACCCCAGAGTATAATGCAGCCACCCCACAGAGTATAATGCAGCCACCCCACAGAGTATGTAACCCCCATAGAATATAATACAGCCCACCTCCCCATAATATATAATGTAGCCCCCCATAGAATATAATGCAGCCCCCCATAGTATATAACGCAGCCTCCCCCATAGAATATAATATACCCCCACAACAGTATATAACACAGCCACATAGTACATAACATGGCCTCCCCCATAGAATATAATATACTCCCCATAGTATATAGCAAAGCCCGCATATTATATAGCACAAACCGCATAGTATACAGCACAGCCTGCATACTATAGCACAGCTCGCGTAGTAGATAACACAGCCCACACAGCAGTATTCAGCACAGACCACACAGTAGTATACAGCACAGACCACACAGTAGTATACAGCACAGCCCACAGAGTAATATATACAGCACAGCCCACAAAGTAATATATACAGCACAGCCCACAAAGTAATATATACAGCACAGCCCACAGAGAACTATATACAGCACAGCCCACAGAGAACTATATACAGCACAGCCCACAGAGAACTATATAAAGCACAGCCCAGAGTACTATATACAGCACAGCCCAGAGTACTATATAAAGCACAGCCCAGAGAGTACTATATACAGCACAGCCCAGAGAGTACTATATACAGCACAGCCCACAGAGTACTATATACAGCACAGCCCACAGAGTACTATATACAGCACAGCCCACAGAGAACTATATACAGCACACAGTAGTATACAGCACAGAGCACAGCCCACAGAGAACTATATACAACCCACAGTAGTATACAGCACAGAGCACAGCCCACAGAGAACTATATACAGCCCACAGTAGTATACAGCACAGAGCACAGCCCACAGAGAACTATATACAGCACAGAGCACAGCCCACAGAGAACTATATACAGCCCACAGTAGCATACAGCACAGAGCACAGCCCACAGATAACTATATACAGCCCACAGTAGTATACAGCACAGAGCACAGCCCACAGAGTACTATATACAGCCCACAGTAGTATACAGCACAGAGCACAGCCCACAGAGTACTATATACAGCCCACAGTAGTATACAGCACAGAGCACAGCCCAGAGAACTATATATAGCACACAGTAGTATACAGCACAGAGCACAGCCCACAGAGTACTATATATAGCACAGAGCACACAGTAGTATACAGCACAGAGCACAGCCCACAGAGAGCTATATACAGCCCACAGTAGTATACAGCACAGAGCACAGCCCACAGAGAGCTATATACAGCCCACAGAGAGCTATATACAGCCCACAGCAGTATACAGCACAGAGCACAGCCCACAGAGTACTATATACAGCCCACAGTAGTATACAGCACAGAGCACAGCCCACAGAGTACTATATACAGCCCACAGTAGTATACAGCACAGAGCACAGCCCACAGAGTACTATATACAGCCCACAGTAGTATACAGCACAGAGCACAGCCCACAGAGTACTATATACAGCCCACAGTAGTATACAGCACAGAGCACAGCCCACAGAGTACTATATATAGCACAGAGCACACAGTAGTATACAGCACAGAGCACAGCCCACAGAGAGCTATATACAGCCCACAGTAGTATACAGCACAGAGCACAGCCCACAGAGTACTATATATAGCACAGAGCACACAGTAGTATACAGCACAGCCCACAGAGAACTATATACAGCCCACAGTAGTATACAGCACAGAGCACAGCCCACAGAGAGCTATATACAGCCCAAAGTAGTATACAGCACAGAGCACAGCCCACAGAGAGCTATATACAGCCCACAGCAGTATACAGCACAGAGCACAGCCCACAGAGAACTATATACAGCCCACAGCAGTATACAGCACAGAGCACAGCCCACAGAGAACTATATACAGCCGACAGTAGTATACAGCACAGAGCACAGCCCACAGAGAACTATATACAGCCCACAGTAGTATACAGCACAGAGCACAGCCCACAGAGTACTATATACAGCCCACAGTAGTATACAGCACAGAGCACAGCCCACAGAGAACTATATACAGCCCACAGCAGTATACAGCACAGAGCACAGCCCACAGAGAACTATATACAGCCCACAGTAGTATACAGCACAGAGCACAGCCCACAGAGAACTATATACAGCCCACAGCAGTATACAGCACAGAGCACAGCCCACAGAGAACTATATACAGTCCACATCTCTTCTCTTCCTCCCCTCACCTCCTCCGAGAATGGCCCCACAGTCCAGAAAAAAAAAAAAACTCTCCTCACCTCTCCTCGCGCCCAGCGTTGCTTCCTGGTTCCTGCTCCTGTCTCAGCAGCTGCAGTCTGCCCGGGACACAGCAGGTGCGCGATGATATGACATCATCGCGCACCCGCAGTGTCAGAGGCAGAGCGGGGAATGATGGGAGAGGAGCATCTGTAGACGCTCTCTCCTCCATCATTGCATTCAACTGTACCGGCGTCTATACGCCGGTATAGTTGAATGCGACGGCGGGGGCGGCGGATTGAGCGGCCCACCACTGGCACCGGCCCTTCTGGCATTTGCCAGAAGTGCCCTATGGCCAGTCCGGCCCTGATTGAACGTGTGAGTATTTGGAGAGTTTCTGCTTGTATTTCTTTGCATGAAGTCAGAATAGCCTCCCAGAGCTGCTGGTTTGATGTGAACTGCCTCCCACCCTCATAGATCTTTTGCTTGATGATACTCCAAAGGTTCTCTATAGGGTTGAGGTCAGGGGAAGATGGTGGCCACACCATGAGCTTATCTCCTTTTATCCCCATAGCTGCCAATGACTCAGAGGTATTCTTTGCAGAATGAGATGGGGCATTGTCAGCATGAAGATGATTTTGCTCCTGAAGGCACAATTCTGATTTTTATACCATGGAAGAAAGTTGTCAGTCAGAAACTCTATATACTTTGCAGAGGTCATTTTCACACCTTCAGGTACCTTAAAGGGCCCTTCCAGCTGTTTCCCCATGATTCCAGACCAAAACATTACTCCTCCATCTCCTTGCTGACATTGCAGCCTTGTTGGGACATGGTGGCCATCCACCAACCATCCACTACTCCATCCATCTGGACCACCCAGGGTTGCTCTACACTCATCAGTAAACAAGACTGTTTGGAAATCAGTCTTCATGTGTGTCTGGGCCCACTGCAACCGTTTCTGCTTGTGAACACTGTTTAGGGGTGGCCGAATAGTAGGTTTATGCACCACAGCAAGCCTTTGAAGGATCCTACACCTTGAGGTTCGAGGGACTCCAGAGGCACCATCAGCTTCAAATAACTGTTTGCTGCTTTGTAATGGTATTTTGGCAGCTGCTCTCTTTATCCAATGAATTTGTCTGGCAAAAACCTTCCTCATTATGCCTTTATCTGCATGAACTCTGTCTGTGCTCTGTTTCAGTCACAAATCTCTTCACAGTATGATGATCACTCTTAAGTTTTCGTGAAATATCTAATGTTTTCATACTTTGACCAAGGCATTGCACTATTTAAAGCTTTTCAGCAGCAGAGAGATCCTTTTTATTTTCCATATTGCTTGAAACCTGTGGTCTGCTTTATAATGTGGAACATCATTTTTAAGTAATTTTTATTTAATTAGAATCACCTGGAAAACTAATGATCACATGTGTTTAAGATTGATTTCAGTGATCCATTGAGCCCTGAGACACAATACCATCCACGAGTTTATTTGAAAAACAAAACAATTAAATCTTTATGACACTTAAATCCAATTTGCATAATAATTTGGAACATGGTGTACACTAGACATCTGAATACAGAGGTGCACCCACAAACAATATATAATTGGTTATTATGCAACCTCATAGATTGTAAGCTTGCGAGCAGGACCCTCATTCCTTTTGGTATCTGTTGATCTATGTGTTTATTGTTATGCTTAATGTCCATTGTCTGTACAAGTCCCCTCTAAAATGTAAAGTGTTGGCACTATAGAAATAAAATTATCATAATTATTATTATTAACCGACCATTCCAAATATAAATTATAATCCACCACTGTGCACCCACTAACTATAAATAGCCACTTTCCTCATTTAATATATAAATTAATTAGCACCTGTACTCTTTCCCCCAATTCATTACTAGTCACTTCATCCTCAACACCTCCCACTATGTACCTACCACTCTAACCCTAACCCCGATTCATTATAGTTACATGCCCTATTCATTATCAACTGCTCTACCCCACATTCAATACATCATTTACTCCCCCACCCTTAAAATTCATTATTTGTTCTTCCCCTAGATCATCATTTGCTCTCCCCACCCCCTCTTCAATTGATCATTAAATTGCTGTCCCCTGTCCCTCACACTGAATTTATCATTTTGCAGTCCCCCCACTTTAATTTGAAGTCCCCTTACTTCATTCATTGCAGTCCCCTATCACCCCCTCACTTCATCTGCAGTGCCCCTTCATCATTTGCAGCCCTCTATCCCCCTTCCATTTCATTATGAGCAGTCCCACATCAGACACACTTCATCATGTGCAGTCCTGCAGTCCCATTCTCCCACTTCATCATGTGCAGTCCCCTTACCCCCCCACTTCATCATGTGCAGTCCCCTTACCCCCCACTTCATCATGTGCAGACACCCTTACCCCCCACTTCATGTGCAGTCCATCTTACACTCCACTTTATCATGTGCAGTCCCCATTACCCCCCACTTCATGTGCAAATCACCTTACCCCCCACTTCATCATGTGCAGTCCCCTTTAATCCCCAATTCATCATGTGCAGTCCCCCTTACCCCCCTTCATCATGTGCAGTCCCCCTTACCCCCCACTTCATGTGCAGCCCCACTGCCCCTTCATCATGCGCAATCCCCCTTACCCCCACATCATCATGTGCTGCCCCATTCCATCATGTACAGCCCCACTCTCCGCACTTCATCATGTGCAGTCTCCTTTATCCACTAAACTATCATGTGCAGCCCCACTCCCCCTTCATCATGTGCAGCCCCACTCCATCATGTAAAGCCCCACTCAACCTTCATCATGTGCAACCCCACTTACCCCCTCACTCCATCATGTGCAGTCTCCTTTAACCCCCAAATTCCATCATGTGCAGCCTCCTTACACCCCCCCCACTTCATAACTTGCAGTTACCCACCATAAAATTTATTTTATAAAGAAAACAAAAAAGTTCTTCATACTTACCTCACCAGTCGCTCCCCTGCAGTGCCTCTCTGCTTCTAGCATCCGGGTCATGTCGGCGTGTGCGTGAGGACGCCATCGCGCATGCCCAACACCTAACCTGGAAGTATAGAGAACATGAAGGGAGCAGTAGCTGCGCAGCCATCAAGGTGACAGCCAAGCATAGCTCCTGGCCCCAGCGCAGACGTGTGTGCTAACTGTGATGCGGCTGTGTCTGCTGCCAGCTGCGTCACAGTACAGCAGACATGGCTGCGCACAATTTGCTGTGTGGCTGTAGCCACCACCAGGCAGCCGGCCCTGAACAGCTGTTGGGGGAGCGGCCCGGGGGGCATTTGCCTCTTTGCCACCTGGGCCAGTCAGCCCCTGCATTATGTACAGGGTGGGAATGTAAGGATAAAGAGAAGAGCCAAAAGTCTGAGAAGGTGACGTCATGTCCGGGAGAATATTTAATGGTAGTTGTCCTACGAAGAAAAAGTCAAAGTGAAAACCTACTAAAAAAGACGATGTAACGAGCCACTGGTTTTGTCCTAGATTAGAAAAAAAGGCATTTTTTATGCAGCGCCCCAGAGTCCTGGTCGTTGCAGTACTGATGCTCCACCGCTAAGGGGGGCTATGGTATGTCTGATGGCACTGAAGGAGTTCTTCTGACCAGGTATCACAGACACCAAGACACTTCACAGTCTTGCCTCCAGGGGGAGCTAAGGGTGCTATGTATTAGGCCACTCCTCACAATCTGGTAAAACTGGGGGTTAGGCAGAAAGTTAGACAGAAGCTGACTGGGAATCGAACAGGCAACATCCTGTGGCAGAGGGTGTTGCGGGGAGAGACTCAGGGGGGTCCCTGTCAGGGGTGGGATCCTGACAGAGGCCTAGCGAACAGAGAGAACGTTACGGGACCGCGTCTGCACTTGATCGCGGCGGTACCCTAAGAAAGGACAAGAAGCGAGGTATATTGTGCTGAGTGAGAAACGAGATCAACGCAACAAGGAGAAATACCAGTAGGAGTCGTGCTGTAAGACGAGGCAACATCCTACTGAGGCGCGTAGCCGGTGGCCGGAACGCCGAGGAAGTACTAGGCTCCAAGCAATACTTCAAACCTACGGCAGGACAGTCAGCTATAGGCGGGCTGTCTCACACAAATCACCTACGAAGACATAGGGGGCAACAATAGGAGAGGGGCGACGCTAGGGTCCCGGAAGAACTCCGAGCCTACCCGTCATACGGGTGCGTCCTAGCCATATCATCTGGGGGACGAAGAAGAACATCTTAATCGAGTTGTGAGGGAACTTCAGAAACAGACACAACAGTTGTGGGGACTATCCCGTAAGCACAGCAGGGGAGGACCACAACACACAAGCGCTAGAAGGTAGGCACAGATTTCCACCTGCAAAGGGAACTCTGGAGGTGCCATCGGACCGGCTGGACTTGCGCAGCCCGGTTAACCGTATTCCGGACTGAGGATCCTGGGACCTTCAGTAAAGAGGTAAAGAGACTGCAACCTGGTGTCCTCGTTATTTAACCTGCACCGCACCACCACAACATCACCACCATCCTCTCCACCTTCATTGTACGCCCCTCAGCAGGGTCACGGACCGGGTCTAGCTACCGTGACAACTCCCGAACAGAGACTCAGAGACCCGTTACCGGATACCCCTCGGCCCTGCGACAGTGGGGGCGCTACATTTACAGGAACCGTACAGGGCTGCTGCTGGAAAGCAATAATTCTAGGTTCCAGGTCCCACAATGTTGATTTTCACCTTCACTAATTTCATTATGAAGCAATGCCTTAAAGTACAGATGTGTGCGTCCTTACTTTTCCTCTTGGATCGGCATATCACAAGGATTGGTGTGAGGTGACCAGCTTTGAAGAAAACATAGTCTCACAATACTCTGTCAGGAGATGTATGTTAAATTGTCCACTTAGTGGTTGTGATGGCGTTTTTGCTGCCTGTCATAGGTTTTGCTAGTAAGTTGTTATAATATAAGGAACTTATAAGGTGAGAACTATTCTCTGAAAATTAAGAGTAAACACCCTGCGCCGCTTTCTAATTAGCCCTGTGTGCCGCTCCAGCTTGAGGATCAAAACCTGATGTGATGGTGACATCCAGCTCCAATCAATAAAGCAGATCTGTGCCAATGATTCTTCTAGTTATCAGTCTTGTTTGTGACTTTTCTGCCTTTTCGGTTCATCTTATGAGAATTTTCTATTTGTCTAGCTGTGGTCAGAGCCTGGTGTGACCTCCTGTCTGTCCTCAGCTACCGACAAACTCTTTCTGCGAGTTACCAAATGAAGCAGACTACTATATATTATCGCGTGAAAGTGTCGTAAGGGTAAGGAATAGTGCTGAGTGAACGTGCTCGGATAGCCGCGAGACATGCAGCCGCGGGGACTCGGACATATTTTTCAAGCATGCCGAAGACACTCCGTTTGCACCCAAGCATGCTCTGATAACACCTTATCCGACCACGTTCGCTCATCATTAGTAAAGAATAAGAGGAAATGTTCAAAGGGGTTATGATGCACCTCTCATTTCCTTATCGGGAGTGAGCGACGCTGCTCATGAGTTAATAGCCATTTGCCAGGTCTGGTGCTGATAATGTGCGCATGTCCTATTAGTGTAGAACGCATGGAAAATGCTGGTGTGCACAAGACCTGCGTGTAGCTGGCAGGCCACGCCACATTATCAGCACCTCTCACCTTCCGATGTGGTACTGAAAGGTGCCGGATAACCCCCTTTACACCAGCACAATAACTTAGCCACTAAAACTCCATGCTGGTCTCTTGGATCTGTGCTCAGCGATTCTTTCATGTTCAAAATTCTGACTTCTTAGTTGGATTTTGCTATCCCGGAGCCATCTACATAGCAAGGGCATCTAGTTGGGGACAGATTTATTAACCCCTTCATGACCCAGCCTATTTTGGCCTTAATGACCTTGCCGTTTTTTGCAATTCTGACCAGTGTCCCTTTATGAGGTAATAACTCAGGAACGCTTCAACGGATCCTAGCGATTCTGAGACTGTTTTTTCATGACATATTGGGCTTCATGTTAGTGGTAAATTTAGGTCGATAATTTCTGAGTTTATTTGTGAAAAAACGGATATTTGGCGAAAGTTTTGAAAATTTCGCAATTTTCACATTTTGAATTTTTATTCTGTTAAACCAGAGAGTTATGTGACACAAAATAGTTAATAAATAATGTTTCCCACATGTCTACTTTAGATCAGCACAATTTTGGAAACAAATTTTTTTTTTGCTAGGAAGTTATAAGGGTTAAAATTTGACCAGTGATTTCTCATTTTTACAACAAAATTTACAAAACCATTTTTTTTAGGGACCACCTCACATTTGAAGTCATTTTGAGGGTTCTATATGGCTGAAAATACCCAAAAGTGACACCATTCTAAAAACTGCACCCTTCAAGGTGCTCAAAACCACATTCAAGAAGTTTATTAACCCTTCAGGTGTTTCACAGCAGCAGAAGCAACATGGAAGTAAAAAATGAACATTTAACTTTTTAGTCACAAAAATGATCTTTTAGCAACAATTTTTTTATTTTCCCAAGGGTAAAAGGAGAAACTGGACCACGGACATTGTTGTCCAATTTGTCCTGAGTACGCTGATACCTCATATGTGGGGGTAAACCACTGTTTGGGCGCACGGCAGGGCTCGGAAGGGAAGGAGCGCCATTTGACTTTTTGAATGAAAAATTGGCTCAAATCTTTAGCGGACACCATGTCGCGTTTGGAGAGCCCCCGTGTGCCTAAACATTGGAGCTCCCCCACAAGTGACCCCATTTTGGAAACTAGACCCCCCAAGGAACTTATCTAGAAGCATAGTGAGCACTTTAAACCCCCAGGTGCTTCACAAATTGATCCGTAAAAATGAAAAAGTACTTTTTTTTCACAAAAAAATTATTTTAGCCTCAATTTTTTCATTTTCACATGGGCAACATGATAAAATGGATCCTAAATTTTGTTGGGCAATTTCTCCTGAGTACACCGATACCTCACATGTGGGGGTAAACCACTGTTTGGGCACATGGTAAGGCTCAGAAGGGAAGGAGCGCCATTTGACTTTTTGAATGAAAAATTATCTCCATCGTTAGCGGACACCATGTCGCGTTTGGAAAGCCCCTGTGTGCCTAAACATTGGAGCTCCTCCACAAGTGACCCCATTTTGGAAACTAGACCCCCCAAGGAACTTATCTAGAGGCATAGTGAGCACTTTAAACCCCCAGGTGCTTCACAAATTGATCCGCAAAAATGAAAAAGTACTTTTTTTTCACACAAAATTTCTTTTAGCCTCAATTCTTTCATTTTCACATGGGCAACAGGATAAAATGGATCTTAAAATTTGTTGGGCAATTTCTCCTGAGTACGCCGATGCCTCATATGTGGGGGTAAACCACTGTTTGGGTACACGGCAAGGCTCGGAAGGGAAGGAGCGCCATTTGACTTTTTGAATGGAAAATTAGCTCCAATCGTTGGCGGACACCATGTCGCGTTTGGAGAGCCCCTGTGTGCCTAAACATTGGAGATCCCCTACAAGTGACCCCATTTTGGAAACTAGACCCCCCAAGGAACTTATCTAGATGCATAGTGAGCACTTATAACCCCCAGGTGCTTCACAGAAGTGTATAACGCAGAGCCGTGAAAATAAAAAATAATTTTTCTTTCCTCAAAAATGATTTTTAGCCCAGAATTTTTTATTTTCCCAAGGGTAATAGGAGAAATTGGACCCCAAATGTTGTTGTCCAGTTTGTCCTGAGTACGATGATACCCCATATGTGGGGGTAAACCACTGTTTGGGCGCACGGCAGGGCTCGGAAGGGAAGGCACGCCATTTGGCTTTTTGAATGGAAAATTAGCTCCAATCATTAGCGGACACCATGTCGTGTTTGGAGAGCCCCTGTGTGCCTAAACATTGGAGCTCCCGCACAAGTAAACCACTGTTTTGGCACACGTCGGGGTTCGGAAGGGAAGTAGTGACGTTTTGAAATGCAGACTTTGATGGAATGGTCTGCGGGCATCACGTTGCATTTGCAGAGCTCCTGATGTGCCTAAACAGTAGAAACACCCCAAAAGTGACCCCATTTTGGAAACTAGACCCCCGAAGGAACTTATCTAGATGTGTGGTGAGCACTTTCAACCCCCAAGTGCTTCACAGAAGTTTATAACGCAGAGCCGTGAAAATAAAAAATAATTGTTCTTTCCTCAAAAATTATGTTTTAGCAAGTAATTTTTTATTTTTGCAAGGGTAACAGGAGAAATTGGACCCCAACAGTTGTTGCCCAGTTTGTCCTGAGTACGCTGGTACCCCAAATGTGGGGGTAAACCACTGTTTGGGCGCACGTCGGGGATTGGAAGGGAGGGAGCACCATTTGACTTTTTGAACGCAAGATTGGCTGGAATCAATGGTGGCGCCATGTTGCATTTGGAGACCCCTGATGTGCCTAAACAGTGGAAACCCCTCAATTCTAACTTCAACACTAACCCCAACACACCCCTAATCCTAATCCCAACTGTAGCCATAACCCTAATCACAACCCTAACCCCAACACACCCCTAACCACAACCCTAACCGCAACACACCTGTAACCCTAATTCTAATCCTAACCCTAATCCCAACCCTAACCCTAATCCCAACCCTAACCACAACTGTAACCCCAACACACCCCTAACCCTATCCATAACCCTAACCACAAGCCTAATCTTAACCCTATTTCCAACCCTAGCCCTAATTCCAACCCTAACTCTAATTCCAACCCTAACCCTAAGGCTATGTGCCCACGTTGCGGATTCGTGTGAGATTTTTCCGCACGATTTTTGAAAAATCTGCAGGTAAAAGGCACTGCGTTTTACCTGCGGATTTACAGCAGATTTCCAGTGTTTTTTTGTGCGGATTTCACCTGCGGATTCCTATTGAGGAACAGGTGTAAAATGCTGCGGAATCCGCACAAAGAATTGACATGCTGCGGAAAATACAACGCAGCGTTTCTGCACGGAATTTTCCGCACCATGGGCACAGCGGATTTGGTTTTCCATAGGTGTACATGGTACTGTAAACCTGATGGAAAACTGCTACGAATTCGCAGCGGCCAATCCGCTGCGGATCCGCGGCCAATCCGCTGCGGATCCGCGGCCAATCCACTGCAGATCCGCGGCCAATCCGCTGCGGATCCGCGGCCAATCCGCTGCGGATCCGCAGCCAAATCCGCACTGTGTGCACATGCCATAACCCTAACCCTACCCCTAACCCTAACCCTACCCGTAACCCTAACCCTACCCCTAACCCTAACCCTACCCCTAGTTCTAACCCTAGTTCAAACCCTAGTTCTAACCCTAACCCTAGTGGAAAAAGAAAAAAAAAATATTTTCTTTATTTTATTATTGTCCCTACCTATGGGGGTGATAAAGGGGGGGGTTTATTTATTATTTTTTTTATTTTGATCGCTGTGATAGAACCTACCACAGCGATCAAAATGTACTTTGTAATGAATCTGCCGGCCGGCAGATTCGGCGGGCGCACTGAGCATGCGCCCGCCATTTTGGAAGATGGCGGCGCCCATGGAGGAGGCGGACGGGCACCGGGAGCCTCGGTAAGTATAAGGGGGGGGAGATCGGGGCACGGGGGGGGGGGGCGTCGGAGCACGGGGGGGTAACATAGGAGCACGGGGGGAGCGGACAGGAGGACGGGGGGAGCGGAGCACAGGACGGAGGGGACTACGGGACAGACCGGTGGCTTGGGGGGGCGATCGGTGGGGTGGGGGGGGTCACTTCAGTATTTCCAGCCATGGCCGATGATATTGCAGCATTGGCCATGGCTGGATTGTAATATTTCACCAGTTTTTTAGGTGAAATATTACAAATCGCTCTGATTGGCAGTTTCACTTTCAACAGCCAATCAGAGCGATCGTAGCCACGGGGGGGTGAAGCCACCCCCCCTGGGCTGAAGTACCACTCCCCCTGTCCCTGCAGATCGGGTGAAATCGGAGTTAACCCTTTCACCCGATCTGCAGGGACGCGATCATTCCATGACGCCACATAGGCGTCATGGGTCGGATTGGCACGGGTTTTCATGACGCCTACGTGGCGTCATGGGTCAGGAAGGGGTTAAGCAGTTGTTTGATAGCCCATCATGTATTAAAATGTGTCTTTTTTTTAAACGCATTTGAGGACACAGCATTATACCTCTTCACAATATGCGTTGAAGTTTGTGCGCCAGATTTTTTGAGACCCCAGCAGGGGCCATGGTTATTGTCCAATAGAAAGGCATTCAGTAAGGTATACTATACAAAGAATCATGCAGGGCCGGACTGGCAGTGTCTACCATGTTGTTCTCAAGACACCCATAGTGTTAAGACTAGTTACGATGGAGCACAAAGCTGCTGACTCCGTCACTTACCTCAGGAGGTCACAGGTATCATTAGAAATATTGGTCTTGTAGTAAATCTTCCTTTCCTCCATCCAGGGTAATATTTCTAGTAATATATCCCATCTGGTGATTGGGGACAGGGACAACATGGGCCTGTGTGAATTCAACTGCCAGGACTGAATTTCAGCCCCAGTCCGTACCTGGAATCATGATACCTAAGAAACAAGAAAAGTAACGGGACCTCCACGGTGTAGATATCCTTATGAAATAAATGATAATAAAACCTTCCAAAGCATAAAAGTAGTGAGCTCCACTGAGGATGAGCTGCTAACAGACACAATGCTATTTCCATGCATGTGCTTAAAGAGTAACCGTCATTTGAATTTTGATTTCATAAATCAATATTACACATGAAAATGAGAAACTTTATGATATATGTTATCAGAGAAATCTGCTTCTTTCTCCTCCTGGATTGATCTTTCAATTACAATTCATTGGTATAAATCTATAAAATCTGTATTCAGTGAAGACAGATTTCCCCATTACTGAGATAGGAGATGACAGTGAGTGGTTTTCAAATTCTATGGAAAGGGAGGATTAAGAGGCAGACACAGTTCTCCATAGAACTTTCTGAGCACCAACAGTCATCTCCTATCTCATTAATCAGTTCAGAAGGAGAATGACACAGATTTCTTTAATAAGATGTATTATGCAATTTCATATTTTCACCAGCACTATTAGTTTATGGGGAAAAAATGACAGAATAATAACATCAAGTTTATTCATGATGAAAACTAGCTACGCATTTTAGCATTAGACCATTACCTAGGTCCAGTGCCAAAACGAGTCTTATATATTATATATCTTGTGTTTTTGCTTTTTTTTTTTTTTAACTATTAAAAGTACCCATGATGCATAGGAATAAATTATGTTAAGACGAGCAAACTTTATGTCACAGTATCAGGTGCCTAATAAATACAAGAGATACAATAAATTTTAAATGAACAGATGGAATTACACTTTACATTGATAAGGAAGTTTAAAACGCGCCGACATATAAGAAAGGTAATTTTGTTTGGACAGATGGTGTAGGATTACTAATAACTACAAGAAATTAAATCCTCTTTTTTGTAATGCATAATGTCAACCACTAGATGGCACACTTGTTTAACAGTAATTACCGACAGTCTACTAAAGCTTGTTTATGTATTAGCAGGTAACACACAAGAAAATGGAATAAATTGTCTGTGCAAAATAATTTCATAGCAAATTAAAAAGCCGAGCAGGATTATATCTATATGCAGATTGCAAGTGAGCTAATTGAGCTTAAAAGGGTGACTGAATCCATTGAAGGAATCACATTGACAGGAGGCTGTCTCTATTTTATTGTACATAATGGTTTACAGTTTTAATATCTGCTCGTCATTAATATCTTTTAAGCTTGTAACAATAGCTGTTCCACCATCCATAGACCCTAATCACATGATTGTAATATTGGCTCTAACTATGGGAGAATCAAAAGCCTGATTGAATTTCTCTGAAAAGTAAAGAATGCAATGCATGGAAATTAATAAGGAGTTCCAACAAAGGGCTGCTCATCCCTCAAAGGGTTAAGATAATATCTAGTTTCTGTGGCAACCGAATGCAGAACCTGCAGGTAGGAATAAACTGTTGTGAGAGTGCATTAAGGCGGCCGCTCTCCCGGCTGATGAGAGGCGCAATAAATTGATTTCGTAGCAGTATTTATACAGCCTCCATTTTTATAAACCTGCCAACATTCATAAGTGTTTGCTAAAATGTGTTCCTGCCGTTAAGCCAAGTAACACCCTGCCTCAAAAATGGAAGCATTAATAGTTTATTTTTTGTCAATTAACAAAAAGAAAAATGAATGAGGAAAGAGAAATCTAAATCAAATCAATATTTGGTGTGACCTTCCTTTGTCTTCAAAACAGCATGAAGTCTAGGTCCACTAGAACTAGACAATTTGTGAAGGAGCTCGGGAGAGAGGACGTTCCAAACACTTGGAGAACCAACCACAGATCTGTGGATGTCGCTTGTGCAAATCATCACTGCCAGGGCTCCTTGTTCTTCCTTACCATGAAGATTGCTCTTAATGACACTGGCTGTATATTTGTTGTCATTGTCCTCCTATAGAATAAATTTGGTGCCAGTCAGATGCCTCCCTGATGACATTGCATGATGGATAATTATTTGCCTGTAGTTCTCACTGTAGAAGACACTTTTTCCTTACCACATTCCTAACTCTATTTGCGGAAATGCAGCCACAAACTTGCAGGAACCTCCACCATGCCTCACTGTTGCCTGCAGTTACTCATTATTGTACCACTCTTAAGGTTTTTAGTGATAAACTTCCTTCTATTGCAGCCAAATACTTCACATTTTACTCATCAGTCAAGAGCACATGGAGTCATTTTTATACACCCCAGTTCCTACATTTTCATGCATAGTTGATCCAAGAAGTATCGTTTCTCCTTGCAGAGAGTGACATGTTAAGCATGTCGAGGTGAGGAGACTTAAAGCTGCAATGCTCCTCTGGTAAATATGCAAATTCTCTCTTCAGAGAGGAAGAGGACTAGAATTCTAGTGCCACCTATTGGAAGTAGCAATCCTAACAGTCAATGTCGACCCTTTAATGAGCCTTGTCACATGACTTAGGATAAGAGCCAAACCAGATCTCAATTTGCAGACACTGTGTTTCGGGGTACTGCCCCTCGTCAGTGCAAAGTGTAGATCTGGTTTGGCTGATTGCATAGTTGAGTCTCGTGGCCTTGTTTCCATGTCGAAAGTATGATATTTTGGCAGGAATTCTTCCACGAAGACCAATTCTTGCCAGACTTCTCAGAACAGTAGATAGGTGAAGCTGGGTCTTAATGACTGCTGTAAGGTCTGAGCTGATGGCACTGCTGGACATTTCAAAGGGAAGCAAGCATGATGTGTCTTTTATTTCCTGTGCTAAGTTTCCTTGGCTTACCATTGTGTCTATGGTCCCTAGCTAATTTCATTTATTAGTGTTTCTTCAAAAGCATGAAACCCCAGTCTGCCTTGACATTTTTGACTGGGGGAGTCCTTGCTGATGCAGTATAACTACCTTGTGGCTTTTTTCTGTGCTCAGTCTTGCCATCATCCATGGTGTATCACCTGTAACATTAAACTATCTTCCGCAACCTCACCTTTGATGTTTCAGTTAATGACCGTGTTTCATCTGCATATAAAGTGATCATTATCAAATGTTTTGTATAGTTGATTGTTCATAAACCTGACTATAATACTAGAAAACCTCTGACTTTGTGTAAATCTACCTAGAAGAGTCCATGCTTCTTTGAAGGTAAAGGGTGGTCACATCAGTCACTTTGAATTTTGTTAATTCGTGAAAATAAACTATTAACATTTCTATTAGTGAAAGCATTCTTACTTTACAGCATTACTGTAATTCTGGAAATATTTTTCCTTTATTCTATGAAAGAGTATTTTAGCCTACAGGTAAACATCTACCTAGAAGAATGAGGGTATGTTCACATGGAAAACATTGGAAAAAGCACCAACAAAATATTAAAATGAATGGACTCATTATTTTTTTAGGTAAAACTACTTGCTGTTCGTATGTTCAGGCTTTTTAGCTTCTTTTAAATACTCAGGCTTTCAGAACACGCCAAGCGTTTATCACAAGAAGCATACATTCTTCGAAGAATACATTCAATACTTTGCAAAAGAAATCAATGAGAAGGCTTAAAAAGTGAATATTTGTGTAAAAACTGCTAGCATTGTCTTCATTGTTTAACCCCTTCACCCCAAGCCTGTTTTACAATTCTGACAAGTGTCCCTTTATGTGGTAATAACTCTGGAATGGTACAACAGATCCTATGGATTCTGAAATTGTTTTTTAGAGATGTATTGTACTTCTTGATAATGGTAATATTTATTCAATATGACTCTGAAATTTGACAAAAATGTAGAAATGTTTGCAATTTTCAAACTTAATTTTTATGCCCTTAAACTATAGAGTTATGTTACACAAAATAGTTAATAAATAACATTTCCCACATGTCTACTTTACATGAGCACAATTTTTGAAACATGATTTTTTGTTAGGAAGTTTTAAGGGTTACAAGCTGACCAGTGATTTCTCATTTTTATTCTGTACATACTCGGTGCTTCTTTTGCGACCTTCCTTTCGTTGTGATTTCAGGGACCTCACTAGGAAAATGTTGGCCTGGTACGATACAAACACCTTTGGTTCCCGGAAGTACTGGGGCTCACTCCTTCCTGACCTCCAAAGATTAGGGCTTTGATCGCTACACCCTGGACCTGAAGGTACGTAGCGGTCTGGCCAGCACATCGTGGTAGTACGTAAGCATTGTACATTGCCATCTGTACGATGTGCATGGTTAGCTTCTTGTACCACTCTTTGGTTTTTCTCATGGCATTGTATGGCTGGAGGGCTTGATCAGAGAGATCAACTACCCCCATGTTCTTGTTGTACCCCAGCACACAGTCCAGTTTGCAGTCCTATGTAGAGGTATCTCGTACAGTGGAAGTGATCCAGTGGATGGCCATCCCTCTTGTCCTTGTACTTGACCATCAGCATGTTTTCGCTACATTGGGCTCTGCTCCCACCCTTTCTGAGCAGCTGCCCAATTACCGACTTATTAAGGCATCTCTGATTTTTGCAGACAGTACCGCAGGCTGGGAATTGAAGCGTGGGATGCTGGGATAAAAATCATCTAAAGTCGTCTACATACAGGTAAAAATCTTGATCCAGCAGTGGGTGCACCAAATCTCACACAATTTTTTCACTCGCTCCCAAGACATGGGGACATTCAAGGGGTTCTATCCGGTTGTCCTTCCTGTCATAAACTCTAAACCTGTGTATTTACCCTGAGGCACTGTTGCAGTATAATTCCATACCTGGGCCTTTTACTGGGAAGGTATTGCGGGAATTTGAGCCTCGCATTGAAATTTATTAGGGACTCATTCACGCAAATCTCCATTTGGGGAAAGTACAAATGAGCAAACTTGTTGCTGAAGTGATCAATGATCAGGCAAACTTTGAATAGTCGATCAAAGTTGGGGTCATCTTAGGGAGAACATTGTGAATTATCACTGTAATGCAAACATTTGTTGATTGCCTCAAATATATTATGAGGCATAGCCATGCGGAACAGTGGAAGTTTATACAAAACTTGAACACCAATGTTGCCGAAGTACTGGCTTCTTCACTAACCCCATGTTACAGACAATGCCCCAAAACATCATCATTTCTACTGTGTCTACAGGCATCCAGTCTTTGTGCCAAAAATTGCTGAAAGTACAAAATCAGGAATCAATGGCTCGTAATCTCCAAGGGGGGGGGGAGGTCTATATGGGGACAGTAATGGTGGGTGGTTTAATTTTCTGTCCTGGGGCATCTGCATACCAGTTCAGTAACACTTGAGTAAGAGGAGGAGGAGGTTGAAAAATAAAGATAGGTGTCATCCTCTCCATCACTATCAGTGTTGGAGACAAGGAAGGCATATGCCTCCTTTGCTGAATACCTTGATTAGGACAAGAGGGACATTTTTTCACATATGCATTGTTCGTGTGTGCACCAAATTTTATTCAGGTGTGTGTGTGTGAGTGTTTAATGTAAACTTTTTTTATTTAGAAGAAAAAGAAAAGAATCTAGATTGCTATCTATCTAGATTAACTATGGCATATTTTTACTGTCCTTAATCTAGTCCTATCAACTAATCTAAAGAAATTTTCATGCCAAAAAAATCAACCACAGGAGGCTGATCAGTGATCACCAACTAGCGACGGCTGAAGGATGCATTGAAGGAATGTGGTGTAAAAAGGCAATAAAAAAGGTAGACAGAAAAAAAGTCCCTGCCAAACCAAAAGCGAGCATCAGTGCCAATAAGTGATGTGCATCTGATCAGCGACTGGGCAGCTGTAGGATGCACCTACAGAGGTGGTGCAAATGAGGGATGGGGGGCATAGGCAGGAAATAAAGTTCTAGAAAACAGCAAGCACAAGTGCCAATCAGTTATTTGTGTCACTGATCAGCACTTGGTGACTGCAGGATGCACAAACAAAAACCTGTCAAAATTCAAGCAATCAAGAACTGGTCAGCACCAGGGGCAGAAGGGGGGTCGAAAGGGGATTAGGGAGAGGGAAAAAAAGGGGGGGAAAGAGGGATTGGTTTGGGAACAGATCAGGGAAGGATCAGGAACATCTTCTTTCTTCAACAACAGCAGAAACACCAGCAGTGATGGCAAAGGCTTGAAAAAGTCTGTGGCATCACAAGGTCCAGCACAGCATGAAAGAATAGCACTATGACCACTCTTCACATGTCCGAAGCTAGAATCAGGAAGTGTAGGGTGGTCATAGTAAGGTCAGATCGCATCTGTGCCCCTGATTTGTGCACGCGACGTTATCGCCTGATCTCACTAACAGAGCTGGGCCTGGAGATGCTGTTGTTGCTAGGCTCCAGTCTATGAACGATGCTGCTATAGCACTGATCATAGGCCGGTCATCAGTGTTTCAGGCAATTTGATAGCCTGAAACACTGAAAACTCTGTGATTGGCTATTCAGAATTGAACAGCCAGTCACAGCAATCGTATAGATAGATAGATAGATAGATAGATAGATAGATAGATAGATAGATAGATAGATAGATACTAGTCTGTTCAGCTATGTTACCTGCATGTGGAATATCATATTCAACATGAAGACACAGGGAAAGGAAGAGCCGGAATGGTAGTGCTGGCAGACTTCTATCACTGTATGCACACTCCCCTATGTAATAGAATGGTCAGGAAAAGGGAGTGCAACAAGATAGAGCTGCAATGAGGGGGAAAATAATAAATATGAGCACTAAAAACTCTCTGACTGCAATTATTTAGTAACAATCGAGTAGTTGCATTTGTATCAAGTATTTGAGGGAGTAACAGGTACACTGTAAATAGGCCTGACCGCATACATTAGATATCAATGGCTATCTCTTCCAAACCCCTCCATATACATGCAAGGATATGGCAGATGAAATGTCCCAGGACATTTGCCATTGTGGAGAAACCAGAGCCCCCCACCCCCACACATTACATTGTTTTTTAGTCTAGTCAAAACGTTTGGATTTGGCCAGTATACATATATCGTGTACATCCAGCTACAGTTACTGAAAGATTTTCCATACTACAGAACAGAATCACCTTAACCCCTTTCTGACATTGGACGCACTATCCCGTGGAGGTGGGCCCGTATGACCACCGACGGGATAGTACGACCAGCGCGATCGGCGGCGCTCACGGGGGGAGCGCGGCCGATCGCGGACGGGTGTCAGCTGACTATCGCAGCTGACATCCGGCACTATGTGCCAGGAGCGGTCACGGGCCGCCCCCGGTACATTAACCCCTGGCACACCGCGATCAAACATGATCACGGTGTGCCGGTGGTACAGGGAAGCATCACGCAGGGAGGGGGCTCCCTGCGTGCTTCCCTGAGACCCCCGGAGCAACGCGATGTGATCGCTTTGCTGCGAGGGTCTCTTACCTCCTCTTCGCTGCAGGTGCCCGGATCCAAGATGGCCGCGGCATCCGGGTCCTGCAGGGAGGGAGCTGGCTTATACCAAGTGCCTGCTCAGAGCAGGCGCTTGGTAAGCCTGTAGTGCTGTAAGTCAGATCGGTGATCTGACAGAGTGCTGTGCAAACTGTCAGATCAACGATCTGTGATGTCCCCCCTGGGACAAAGTAAAAATTAAAAAAAAAAATTTCCACATTTGTAAAAAAAAAATAAAAAATTCCTAAATAAAGAAAAAAAAATATATATTATTCCCATAAATACATTTCTATATCTAAATAAAAAAGAAACAATAAAAGTACACATATTTAGTATCGCTGCGTCCGTAACGACCCCACCTATAAAACTATATCACTAGTTAACCCCTTCAGTGAACACCGTAGGAAAAAAAGAAAAAAAACGAGGCAAAAAACAACGCTTTATTATCATACCGCCAAACAAAAAGTGGAATAACACGCGATCAAAAAGACGGATATAAATAACCATGGTACAGCTGAAAACGACATCTTGTTCCGCAAAAAACGAGCTGCCACACAGCGTCATCAAAGAAAAAATAAAAAAGTTATAGTCCTCAGAATAAAGCGATGCCAAAATAATTATTTATTCTATAAAATAGTTTTTATCGTATAAAAGCGACAAAACATAAAAAAATGATATAAATGAGGTATCGCTGTAATTGTACTGACCCGAAGAATAAAACTGCTTTATCAATTTTACCAAACGTGGAACGGTATAAACGCCTCCCCCAAAAGAAATTCATGAATAGCTGGTTTTTGGTCATTCTGCCTCACAAAAATCGGAATAAAAAGCGATCAAAAACTGTCACGTGTCCGAAAATGATACCTATAAAAACGTCAACTCATCCCACAAAAAACAACACCTCACATGACTCTGTGGATCAAAATATGGAAAAATTATAGGTCTCAAAATGTGGAGACGCAAACATTTTTTTGCTATAAAAAGCGTCTTTTAGGGTGTGACAGCTGCCAATCATAAAAATCCGCTATAAAAAATGCTATAAAAGTAAATCAAACCCCCCTTCATCACCCCCTTAGTTAGGGAAAAATAATAAAATTAAAAAAATTTATTTATTTCCATTTTCACATTAGGGTTAGGGTTAGGGTTAGGGCTAGGGTTAGGGCTAGGGTTAGGGTTAGGGTTAGGGTTAGGGCTAGGGTTAGGGCTAGGGTTAGGGCTAGGGTTAGGGTTAGGGCTAGGGTTAGGGTTAGGGTTAGGGCTAGGGTTAGGGTTAGGGCTAGGGTTAGGGCTAGGGTTAGGGTTGGGGCTAGGGTTGGAGCTAAAGTTAGGGTTAAGGTTGGGGCTAAAGTTAGGGTTAGGGTTGGGGCTAAAGTTAGGGTTAGGGTTTGGATTACATTTACGGTTGGGTTTTGGGTTGGGATTAGAGTTAGGGATGTGTCAGGGTTAGGGGTGTGGTTAGGGTTACCGTTGGGATTAGGGTTAGGGGTGTGTTTGGATTAGGGTTTCAGTTAGAATTGGGGAGTTTCCACTGTTTAGGCACATCAGGGGCTCTCCAAACACGACATGGCGTCCGATCTCAATTCCAGCCAATTCTGCATTGAAAAAGTAAAACAGTGTTCCTTCCCTTCCGAGCTTTCCCATGCGCCCAAACAGGGGTTTACCCCAACATAAGGGGCATCAGCGTACTTGGGACAAATTGGACAACAACTTTTGGGGTCCAAGTTCTCTTGTTACCCTTGGGAAAATATAAATTTGGGGGGCTAAAAATCATTTTTGTGGGAATTTTTTTTTTTATTATTTTCACGGCTCTGCATTGTAAACTGTAGTGAAACACTTGGGGGTTCAAAGTTCTCACAACACATCTAGATAAGTTCCTTGGGAGGTCTAGTTTCCAATATGGGGTCACTTGTGGGGGTTTCTACTGTTTGGGTACATCAGGGGCTCTGCAAATGCAACGTGACGCCTGCAGACGAATCCATCTAAGTCTGCATTCCAAATGGCGCTCCTTCCCTTCCGAGCTCTGCCATGCGCTCAAACAGTGGTTCCCCCCCACATATGGGGTATCAGCATACTCAGGACAAATTGGACAATAACTATTGGGGTCCAATTTCTCCTGTTACCCTTGGGAAAATACAAAACTGGGGGCTAAAAAATCATTTTTGTGGAAAAAAATATTTTTTATTTTCACAGCTCTGCGTTATAAACTGTAGTAAAACACTTGGGGGTTCAAAGTTCTCACAACACATCTAGATAAGTTCCGTGGGAGGTCTAGTTTCCAATATGGGGTCACTTGTTGGGGGGTTTCTACTGTTTGGGTACATCAGGGGCTCTGCAAATGCAACGTGACGCCTGCAAACCAATCCATCTAAGTCTGCATTCCAAATGGCGCTCCTTCCCTCCCGAGCTCTGCCATGCGCCCAAACAGTGGTCCCCCCTCACATATGGGGTATCAGCGTACTCAGGACAAATTGGACAACAACGTTTGGGTTCCAATTTATCCTGTTACCTTTGGGAAAATACAAAACTGGGGGCTAAAAAATCATTTTTGTGAAAAAAGAAAAAAATAATTTTTATTTTCACGGCTCTGCGTTATAAACTGTAGTGAAACACTTGGGGGATCAAAGCTCTCAAAACACATCTAGATAAGTTCCTTAGGGGGTCTACTTTCCAAAATGGTGTCACTTGTGCGGGGTTTCAATGTTTAGGCACATCAGGGGCTCTCCAAACGCAACATGGCATTCCATCTCAATTCCAGTCAATTTTGCATTGAAAAGTCAAATGGCGCTCCTTCCCTTCCAAGCTCTGCGGTGCGCCCAAACAGTGGTTTACCCCCACATATGGGGTATCAGCGTACTCAACACAAATTGTACAACAACTTTTGGGGTCCATTTTCTCCTGTTACCCTTGGTAAAATAAAACAAATTGGAGCTGAAATAAATTTTGTGTAAAAAAAATGTAAATGTTAATTTTTATTTAAACATTCCAAAAATTCCTGTGAAACACCTGAAGGGTTAATAAATTTCTTGAATGTGGTTTTGAGCACCTTGAGGGGTGCAGTTTTTAGAATGGTGTCACACTTGGGTATTTTCTATCATATAGACCCCTCAAAATGACTTCAAATGAGATGTGGTCCCTAAAAAAAATGGTGTTGTAAAAATGAGAAATTGCTGGTCAACTTTTAACCCTTATAACTCCCTAACAAAAAAAAATTTTGGTTCCTAAATTGTTGTGATGTAAAGTAGACATGAGGGAAATGTTACCTATTAAGTATTTTGTGTGACATATCTCTGTGATTTAAGGGCATAAAAATTCAAAAATTGGAAAATTGCTAAATTTTCTAAATTTTCGCCAAATTTTCATTTTTTTCACAAATAAACGCAAGTTATATCGAAGAAATTTTACCACTATCATGAAGTACAATATGTCATGAGAAAACAGTGTCAGAATCGCCAAGATCCGTTGAAGCGTTCCAGAGTTATAACCTCATAAAGGGACAGTGGTCAGAATTGTAAAAATTGGCCCGGTCATTAACGTGCAAACCACCCTTGGGGGTAAAGGGGTTTCCTTGTTCTTGTGACCTTGGTTTATTTACTCATGCATGTGCTTTCCATCCTTCTACTAAATGTTTGATTCTGGCTTTTTCTCTTCCACCACTCTGTATTCATGAAGCTCGGCAGAGTCATTGATTGTCGTTGCCCTGGATACAACACAAGTCTGATGTTCTCTCTGTTTGATGCAGCTTTATCCACAGAGAATCAACATGAAGTAAACAACTCTGCCAATTCATAGAAATGTACAGTCCAAAATAGCAAGAAAATAAATCCTAAAGTGGTTTATGACTATTCTGCTGTGCATTGAAAAAAATGACAGGCTCATCATGCATTTTATTCTTCTACTTTCCACGTGTGTTTATCACTCCAGGCTCACCTTAGCTGGACTCTATAGTGTCCATGTGGCTGCTAATAGCTGATTCAGTGGCGAGTTAGAAGGCAAAGCTTAGTGGGATCCAGAAGTGTAGCTACTGGGGGGGCAGAGGGTGCGGGCGCCCCGGGCCCGGTGTTCAGAGGGGGCCTACCCAGAGCTACGCTACTGTAACTGTATCGGTGTGCGCAGCGCACCGATACAGTTACCTTCTGCGGCAGAGCAGGGAGAATCGATCTCCCTGCTCTGCCGCTATGGGGCCCCTGAGCAGGCGGGGGGGCCCGGTGCCAGCAGTGGGCCCCCCGTCTGTCATTGCAGGGTCAGCTGTACCGGCATTTAGCCGATACAGCTGACCGCAATGATGAGGGAAGGAGAGCTGCGCTGCGCTCCTTCCCCCATGATCCCCCTGTCAGCGTCTGACGTCGGCGACGCTGACATCGGGCGCGATGAGTCACTGCCTGGCACCCACTGTCAGGAGACGAGCAGGAGCTCAGAGCAGTGCAGGAACCAGGAAGAAGAGAGGTGAGTATTTATTTATTTTTTTAAGGGGTGCTGCCTTATACTACAGATTCTGCCTATGGGGGGTCTGCCTAATACTACAGGGTCTGCCTATGGGGGGTCTGCCTTATACTACAGGGTCTGCCTGTGGGGGGGCTGCCTTATAGTACAGGGTCTGCCTATGGGGGTGCAGCCTTATACTACAGGGTGTGCCTATGTAGGTGCTGCCTTACACTACAGGGTCTGCCTATATGGGGTGCTGCCTTATACTACAGGGTCTTCCTATGGGGGTGCTGTCTTATACTACAGGGTCTGCCTATAGGGGTGCTGCCTTATAGTACAGGGTCTGCCTATGGGGGTGCTGCTTTATATTACAGGGTCTACCTATAGGGGTGCTGCTTTATACTACAGGGTCTGCCTGCGGGGTGCTACCTTATACTACAGGGTCTGCCTATGGGGTGCTGCCTTATACTACAGAGTCTGCCTATGGATGCTGCCTTGTGCTATAGAGTCAGCCTATAGGGGGTGCATTATACAATATAGAGTAGGCCTATGGGGAGTGCTTTATACTATATTGAGGACTATCTGGTACATTATACAATATTGAGGACTATCTGGTGCATTATACTATATTGGGGACTATCTGGTGCATTATACTATATTGAGGACGATCTGGTGCATCATACTATATGGAGGCTATCTAGAGGGGCATCATACAGTGTGGAGATTACAGTGTTGGAGCCATCAAACAGTTTGGAGGCTACTAAGGGGTCAGTATACTGTGTATAAGAGAGCATCATACTGTGTATAGGGGATCTGTACAGGAGGCAGACTCCGGACATTATTAAATGTAAAGTGGGCACTTATTGTTATAGGGGAACACAGGTTACTGTGACTATCAAAGGGGCACACAGGACAATATTACTTTCTAGTGGGCAACATATGGGCACTGTTTTCTAGGGCACTTGCACCTGGCATTGCTATATTATAGAGGTGTGCTTTAGAATTTAGAGGGCACACAGAACCACACAGCAGGAGCAGTAATAGGGACACATACGGCAGCAGCGGCTCAGTATTGGGGTATCAGGTGCAGTAATAGGGACACATACGGCAGCAGCGGCTCAGTATTGGGGTATCAGGTGCAGTAATAGGGACACATACGGCAGCAGCGGCTCAGTATTGGGGTATCAGCAGGATAAGGGGTTTGTGAAGGTTGGGAATAGATGGTGATGGGGCTGGAATATGAGAAGTGAAACGTGTCTTTGTTATATTCTCTGCAGCCGAGTCATTGCTGGAAGACGTTGTCATGTCGGTCTGGGCCAGATGTAAAAGACGGGAAAAGTGACAACTCCATCATAAAGAACGTTAGCGGTAAGTCATTATCTGTAACTGTGCTGTGATCTATGTTCTGTAGGACTGATATGACCATATGGCGGTAATATCCATGTTGGTCGTTATATAGAGATTATCTTCAGTAATAGTGCGGTCATCTGCCGAGTTGTAATCAAGGTTACCTGGTTAGGGGCCCACTCGGAAGCTTCGCCCCACCTGAACCAAAGCCCTAGTTACGCCTCTGGTGGGAACCATATGGGTATGAGCACTAACAAAACGCTCAAACAGGGCTGCCATTAGGAATTTCAGGGCCCCATACTGGCAAAATTTTCAGGCCCCCTTGAGATTGCCCCCAGGCTGCACCCACCTAGAACCTTCCACACTCCCACTTTTGGAAAAACTCCACTTCTGCACCAGATCTTCACCAATCACACATTAACTGTTCCCATTGAACACCATATCACATACACAGCCAGCAGCTTTTGTGTTAGCCAAAACAATTTTTAAGCCACCACCATGACAAGGTAGACTATTTTGGCCGGACCCTACTCTACTGTAGCCTAAACATTTCTTAAGCTATCCATCACTTTTTTTTAGGTATATTTTATTTACTTTTCTTTACGCAAATGTGCACGTACATTTTTTTAAAATAATACCACATACAAGGGACAAATACTGTCACACCATGGAGGGACCACATATCACCACCACATCATGACTGAATAATAGCACATACAAGGAACAAATACTGTCACACTATGACCAGACCACCATAATTTACGGCTGCTAGCCAGCCTGAGTACATGTGAGGGTTGCCTGGTTGCTAGGGAATCCCCACATGTAATCAAGCCATCTATCAGCTTTAAATCATGCAGCTGAAGTGACGAAAACGAAATCTCTGAGCAGTTACAAATATTCGGCGATCACCCGAGCGTGCTTGGGGAAACCCGAGCAACGAGTATAGTCACTCATCACTAATTGGGACTAATTAAGGTATATAAAAGAACTGTCCAGCTGAGAAAAGTGTAAGGCCGGGGGTCACACGAGTGATAATTCTCTCATGTGATACACTCGGCTCAAACTCTAATCCGAGTGTCATCTTAGTGTGATCTGATTCTCTTTGATGAGAGAATAGGAGCACATTGAGAAGACGGAGAACGTAATTTGCTGCACTGCTCCTGCTGAGGAGAGGAGAATATTACACTGAGCCCGCGCTCAGCAGGGATTGGATGGTGGAAAGTCCCACCCTCCTGTGGCTCAGCATTGGCTGCCTCTCTCAGCTGTCTGTCACAATGACGCTCCTCCTACTGCTCCTCCTCCCACTGTCACAATGACGCTCCTCCATACACTGCTCCGGTTTATGAAAACTCTGACGCTGGGCCCCAGCAGCTCACGGGACCCATACACCAATAAGGCCTCATTCACACTTCAGTATTTTTTGATCAGTATTTGTATGCCAAAACCAGGAGTGTCTCCAAAATATAGGACAAGTGTTAATCCTTCACTTATAATTTTTCTCTGTAAGTTCCACTCCTGGTTTTGGCATTCAAATACTGACCAAAAAATACTAATTTTAATAATAATTATAATAATAATGCCCTGATGGCGGCCCTGTGCTCAAAAGAATGAACATACATTTCTATGTCAAAACGACTCACTGTTCACATGTTCAGTATTTTGAGGGTCTTTTAACCACTTAAGGTTTTCCAAAGACGCCAAGTGCTTAGAAGAAGTGAGCTGACAATTCTTCATTCTTCATTTTCTGCTCTGACAATTCTTCATACTTTCAATAGAAATCAATGGGAAGGCTGAAAAGATGCTTGGAACACCCCTAGGCTTGTTTTGGAGCATATTATCAATGTTTTTGCTTAAAAAAAAAACTATCCTTTTCTTTAGTTTTGAATGGAGTTTTTTTTTAAAAGCGACCGGAAACCATTAGTAAAAAATAAAAAAAATAAAATAAATAGTAGAAAAACACAAAAACGGTTGGTGGCCAAAAAAGTGAAAAATAAAAAACATTCGGGAAATGATCAAACAATGCTAAAAAAAAGCTAGAAAATCTTGGTTGTGTACACAAGTCCTGCTGAACTCTCCATGTAATGGTGACCAGAGGCCTCCGGAATAATGAATGAATGAATGAAGCAGCTGCAATAATAGACAGGAATTCAGAACTCTGACTCTCACCACAAATGGGTAAATCAATGGCGTGTATACAGTGGAGAAAACAAATATTTGATGCACTCCTGATTATTGCACTTTTTCCCACCTACAAAGAATGGAGAGGTCTGTAATTATTATCATAGGTACACTTCAACTGTAAGAGACAAAATCTATAAACAAAAACCAGAAAATCACATTGTATGATTTTAACATAATTAATTTGCATTTTATTGCATGAAATAAACAATTGATACAATAG
The DNA here is from genome assembly GCF_051348905.1 of Ranitomeya variabilis. Classification (NCBI taxonomy): domain Eukaryota; kingdom Metazoa; phylum Chordata; class Amphibia; order Anura; family Dendrobatidae; genus Ranitomeya; species Ranitomeya variabilis. The sequence goes on along the minus strand of NC_135235.1, from coordinate 112,951,448 downwards.
AAAAACAGGACTTAATATTTGGTACAGAAACCTTTGTTTGCAATTACAGAGGCCAGACGTTTCCTGTAGTTCTTGACCAAGTTTGCGCACACTGCAGAGGGATTTTGGCCCACTCCTCCATTTCGCCACTATATATATATATATATATATATATATATATATATATATACATACTAGCTATTGAACCCGTTCTACTCCCGGGTGGCGAGCATTTATATTGGTATATGGTCTCCATCCTGGTACGTGTTGCTTCCATCCTGCTCCCTAATCTTGTCATGTGCTGCTACCATCTTGCGCCCCCATCCTGTCATGTGCAGCCCCCATCCTGTTTTGTGTGCCTCCATCTTGTGATGTGCTACTGTCTTCCTGAGCACTCATCCTGTCACGTGCTCCCATCCTGTACCCCAATCCTGTCATGTGGTGCTCCTATACTCCACCCCAATCCTGTCATGTGCTGCTACCATCATGCGCCCCCATCCTGTCATGTGCTACTCTCTTCCTGAGCCCTCATCCTGTCATGTGCTCCCATCCTGTGCCCCATGCTGTCATGTGGTGTTCCCATCCTGCACCCCCATGCTGTCATGTGCTGCTCCCATCCTGCGCCCTCATCCTGTCATGTAGTGCTTGCATCCTGCACCCACATGCTGTCATGTGCTGCTCCCATCCTGCGCCTCCATTTTGGTTATGTGCTGCTCCCATCCTGTGCCCCATCCTTTCATGTGCTGCTCTCATCCTGCGCCCCCATCCTGTCACGTGCTGCTCCCATTCTGCGCCCTTATCCTGCCATGTGCTTCTCCTATCTTGTGCCCCCATCCTGTCATGTGCTGCTGCCATCTTGCTCCCCCGTTCTGTCATGTGCTGCTCCCATCCTGCGCCCCCATTCTGTCATGTGCTGCTCCCATCCTGAGCCCCGATTCTGTCATGTGCTGCTGCCATCCTGTGCCCCCATTCTGTCATGTGCTGCTCCCATCCTACCCCCCGTTCTGTCATGTGCTGCTCCCATCCTGTGCCCCCATGCTGTCATGCGCTGCTCCCATCTTGACCCCCCATTCTGTCATGTACTGCTCCCATCCTACGCCCCAGTTCTGTCATGTGCTGCTACCATCCTGCGGCCCCATTCTGTCATGTGCTGCTCCCATCCTGCGCCCCCATTCTGACATGTGCTGCACCCATCCTGCGCCTCCATTCTGTCATTTGCTGCTCCCATCCTGCACCCCCATCCTGTCATGTGCTGCTCCCATCCTGCGCCCCCGTTCTGTCATGTGCTGCTTCCATCCTGCACCCCCGTTCTGTCATGTGCTGCTGCCATCCTGCACCCTGTTCTGTCATGTGCTGCCCTATTCTGTCATGTGCTGCTCTATTCTGTCATGTGCTGCTCCCATCCTGCGCCACAGTTCTGTAATTTGCTGCTCCCATCCATATGCCCCATATGCTGCTCCATAAAGGTTGATGGCCCCCATAAGATGCTCCATAGTATATGCAGCGCCCCAGAGTCCTTGTCGTTGCAGTACTGTTGCTCCGCCACTAAGGGGGGCTGTGGTACGTCTGATGGCACTGAAGGAGTTCACCTGACCAGGTATCACAGACACCAATACACTTCATAGTCTGGCCTCCAGGGGGAGCAAAGGGCACTATGCATTAGGCCACTCCTCACAATCTGGTAAAACTGGGGGTTAGATAGAAAGTTAGACCGAAAGCTGACTGGGTTGGAACCAGGCAACATCCTGTGGCAGAGGGTGTTGCAGGGGAAGATTCAGGGGGGTCCCTGTCAGGGGTGGGATCCTGACAGAGGCCTAGCGAACAGAAAGAACGTTACGGGACTGTGCCTGCACTTCATTGCGGCGGTACCCCAAGAAAGGACAAGAAGCGAGGTTTATTGCGAAGAGTGAGAAACGAGATCATAGCAAGAAGGAGAAAACACCAGTAGGAGTCGTGCTGTAAGACCGAGGCAACATCCTACTGAGGCGCGTAGCCGGTGGCCGGAAACGCCGAGGAAGTACTGGCTCCAAGCCTTACTTCAAACCAATGGCAGGACAGTCAGTTATAGGTGGGCTGTCTCACCTAAATCACCTAAGCAGACATAGGGGGCAACAGTGGGAGAGGGGCGACTCTAGGGTCCCGGAAGAACTCCAGGCCTACCCGTCATACGGGTGCGTCCTAGCCATATCATCTGGGGGACGGAGAAGAACATCAGAATCAGTTGTGAGGGAACATCAGAAACAGACACAACAGTTGTGAGGACTATCCCGTGGTGCTCAGCAGGGAAGGACTACAACACACAAGCGCTAGAAGGAAGGCACAGATTTCCACCTGCAAAGGGAACTCTGGAGTTGCCATCGGACCAGCCGGTCTCAGACAGCCCTGTTAACCGTACTCTGGATTGAGGATCCTGAAGCCTTCAGTAAAGAGGTAAAGAGACTGCAACCCTGTGTCCTCGTTATTCATCGCACCCTGCACCACACATTATCACTCTCAACTTTTACTGGACGCCCCTTAGCAGGGTCACGGACCGGGCCTAGCCACCGTGACAATCCCAGAACCGAGACAGAGAGGCCCGGTACCGGGTACCCCTCGGCCCTGCGATGGTGGGGGCGCTCCATATATGCCTCATATGCTGCTCCATTATGGTTGATGGCCCCCATAAGATGCTCCATAGTATATGCCTCATATGCTGCTCCATTATGGTTGATGGCCCCCATAAGATGCTCCATAGTATATGCCTCATATGCTGCCCCATTATGGTTGATGGCCCCCATAAGATGCTCAATAGTATATGCCTCATATGCTGCTCCATTATGGTTGATGGCCCCCATAAGATGCTCCATAGCAGAGGTGTCAAACTGCATTCCTCGAGGGCCGTCAACAGGTCATGTTTTCAGGATTTCCTTGTATTGCACAGGTGATAATTTAATCACCTGCACAGAATGATTCCAGCACCTTGTGGAATGCTAAGGAAATCCTGAAAACATGACCTGTTGGCGGCCCTAGAGGATTGCAGTTTGACACCTCTGCTCCATAGTATATGCCCTGTATGCTGATCCATAAAGGTTGATGGCCCCCATAAGATGCTCCATAGTATTATGTGCCCTGTATGCTGCTGCAATAAAAATAAAAAAAAAATAACATACTCACCTATCGTTGCCGGGCGCCGAGTGCTGGGGGGCCTGAGCAGGCGGGGACACTGGCGCGCTATGGGGGTCAGGTGCCTGAGTCACCGCTAGCTCAGGCCCCCGACACTTGCTATAGTCACCTGGCCCTGATCCAGTGCTGCGTGCCGCTCCGTCTTCTGGGTCCTCTGGCTGTGAGTGTTCAGTCAGAGGGCGGCGCGCATTAAGCGCGTCATCGCGCCCTCTGAACTGATCGTCACAGGCAGAGGATGTGGAGGACGGAGCAGCGCGCATCAATGGAACGGGACAGGTGAATATAGCATACTCACCCTCCTGGCACGTCCCTGCTTCTCCGTTGGAGATCGCGGTGTGCGTTCAGTGCTTACGCATACCTCGATCTCCTGGGTTGCGTCACTCTGTGGGGTCCAGAGTGCGCCGGCGCTTGCGCTTGCGCAGTCTATAAAGGACAGAGTGACGCTCCCAGCGTTATATTATAGATATATATACACTGCTCAAAAAATAAAGGGAACACTAAAATCCCACATCCTAGATATCACTGGATGAAATATTCCAGTTGCAAATCTTAATTCATTACATAGTAGAATGTGTTGAGAACAATAAAACATAAAAAATATCAACATAAATCACAACTAATATCCCACGGAGGTCTGGAGTTGCCTCTATGACCTCCCTCCAATGCCTGGGCATGCTCCTGATGAGGCGGCAGATGGTCTCCTGAGGGATCTCCTCCCAGACCTGGACTAAAGCATCCGCCAACTCCTGGACAGTCTGTGGTGCAACGTGACGTTGGTGGATGGTGCGAGACATGGTATCTCAGATGTGTTCAATCGGATTCATGTCTGGGGAACGGGCGGGCCAGTCCATAGCTTCAATGCCTTCATCTTGCAGGAACTGCTGACACACTCCAGCCACATGAGGTCTGGCATTGTCCTACATTAGGAGGAACCCAGGGCCAACTGCACCAGCATATGGTCTCACAAGGTGTCTGAGGATCTAATCTCAGTACCTAATGTCAGTCAGGATACCTCTGGCGAGCACATGGAGGGCTGTGCGGTCATCCAAAGAAATGCCACCCCACACCATTACTGACCCACTGCCAAAACGGTCATGCTGAAGGATGTTGCAGTCAGCAGATCGCTCTCCATGGCGTCTCCAGACTCTGTTATGTCTGTCACATGTGCTCAGTGTGAACTTGCTTTCATCTGTGAAGAGCACAGAGCGCTAGGGTTGAATTTGCAGATCCTGGTGTTCTGTACAAATTCCAAGCATCCTGCATGGTGTTGGGCTGTGAGTACAACCCTCATTTGTGGACATCGGGCACTCAAACCATCCTCATGGAGTTGGTTTCTAACCATTTGTGCAGACACATGAACATTGGTGGCCTGCTGGAGGTCATTTTGCAGGGCTCTGGCAGTGCTCCTCCTGTTCCTCCTTGCACAAAGGCTGTGGTAGCAGTCCTGCTGCTGGGTTGTTGCCCTCCTACAACCCCCTCCACATCTCCTGGTGTACTGGTCTGTCTCCTGGTAGCACTTCCAGCCTCTGGACACTACGCTGACTGACACAGCAAAGCTTGCCACAGCTCACATTGATGTGCCATCCTGGATGAGCTGCACTACCTGAGCCACTTGTGTGGGTTGTAGCGTCCGTCTCATGCTACCACGAGTGTGAAAGTACAACCAACATTCAAAAGTGACCAAAACATCAGCCACAAAACATTAGTACCGAGATGTGGTCTGTGATCCCCACCTGCAGAACCACTCCTTTATTGAGTGTGTCTTGATAATTGCCAATAATTTCCATCTGTTGTCTATTCCATTTGCACAACGGCATGTGAAATTGATTGTCAATCAGTGTTGCTTCCTAAGTGGACAGTTTGATGTCGCAGAAGTTTGATTTACTTGGAGTTATATTCTGTTGTTTAAGTGTTCCCTTTATTTTTTGAGCAGTGTATATTGAAATTTAACTTCCAGAGAGTACATTTAATTCTATTTCAATTTTTGTCACTGGAAATATGTTTTTTGGTGCTATCTTATTAAAAATGCTTATGTTATGGCAAATTTTCTTATTTTTTTTAACTTGAGACTTTTACTTTTTTACTTAAAGCTATCCTCTACTATCTAACCTAATTTTTACTATAAATTCACCTTGTATAGTAAGCTAAGAACCATGCCTGGTGCCTCCTGCTGCAGCTTTCTTCCTGAAAAATCTGAACCTTGCTTCTTTTGTCTTTGAACAAGTGTGTGATGAACAGCACTTAATACAATCTTGCAGTGTCTGTCCTGTGTCAGAGAAAAGACAGGGAAGGCATGGCTCAAACTTTCCACATCTTTCAATGCCTAGGTGGCTTCCATTTTGAAGAAGAGGGGAATAAGCCTCTGATCAGGTAGAGGGAAACAGTGGCAGTAAGAAGAAGGGCACCAGTTATGGGAAATCATCAAAGGCAGATCTATGTTTTCAAGCACTAGGGCAAGAATTCAGTTTGGCGCTCTCCTATACACAACTTAAGCTGTTTAAGTAGTCGTCATGTGACCTCTCCTATGCGTTTTGTACTTAGTCTTATGCCGTCGAGCTGCTCTTCATAATTATCTCAATTTTCAGTGAAATATTACAGCCCCTGCTTCATTAAGAGTAGAAGGCAGAGAAGCTAGTAGGCACGGTCGTATGTATGAAAATCTGATATGATGACTGCTCGAACTGGCAAGCAGAGCCAAATCCTATCAGTGAGCATATTACATGTTGTTAGAATTGGGCATGCTACAGTGCTTAATTTTATAATTAAAGGGATTGTCCAGATTTGTTATGATTTTTCACAGTTTGCACATTGACTGCTGTCAGGATTCTCCAGTGGAGGTGCCATGTGACTGCAAATATGTGATTGCATAATTCTGGCCACTTTCTGACTAGATGTGTGCTATCTTGTTCAATACAAGTGAATTGAAGCAACACACGTCTAGAAGGACACGTGACCCCATGTATGCAAATCACATTCTTATGGTAATGTGATCTCCCGCTCTCCGGAGAATCCTGACAATGTGTAGTGCGCACACTTTGAGGATTACAAAACATGCAATAACATACAATGACTGCAGACTTTGATAATAAACCTGGACAACCCCTTTAATGATTCTAACATAAATACAAATGTAGTAACCCTTAACTTGTCAGATAGCACAATATTTTATTAACATAACCATGTAATCTTACAAGTTAGGGATTGCTACATTTGTTCAGGAAAAGAACCAATAACAGGACAGAAATACATCACCAGATGCAACAGCAGTTAAGAAATACCTGACTAAAGCCCTTAAATCATGTGAGCATTAGTCGTAGTCACCTGGCAGCTCCAAAAAGGCTACAATGAACAGGCTTGGTGTAAGCTACTCCATTTCCCAGAGCCCAGGTGTTGCCCTGTCCTTCAACCTTTAACCACTGTACAGGGATCTGGACTTACACATTGGCCCCTAGGCAAGGGCCACAGAGTCAGCTACTGTTCGGTGGTGCAAACTGACAAGGAGGCTAATCATTTAGCACGGTCAGATCCAGGAGGTCATGTTAGGAACAGAATCATAAAATAAGCGGGTTGTCAAATGTCAATCTAAGGTCAAAGAAAGGGAATAATCAGGACAAAACACAAGAGCATGGAGGTATTACTCAGAATAGCTGAACGATTGCCTTGCAGTAGGAACTGGCTTTCAGGGGTTATATAGTAACAGCCCCACTCTGTGCTTGCAGCTGATGGAAACCCAAAATTATTAACCCCTTAGCTTTTGGACTGGCCAGAGCCACAAGTCCCAGGAATAATACAAGATTGATGCTCTTAAACAGCACCAACAACAAAGGTGTGGCGCCGTCAAGCAGCCAAAGCAGAAAATGGCACAGATGTTAGACCTTATCAGTACAGAAATACTGCAGCACAACCCCAATCAGAACAGAAATATATCTCTAAAACCTCTATTGGTACATAAATACATCACCAGAAGCATCATCAGTACATGAATACATCGCCAGAACCAGCATCAGTTCAGAAATACATCACAAAAATCACCATTAGTACATGAATACAATGCCAGAACCCCATCAGACACCAATTATTATAGTTAGAAATTGTTTGGACACCTCTAATTTTTGCAGATATCCAAGAAAGGAATATGAGAAGCCCCAATGAAATTGAGGCTAAAAATATCCCAGCAGGCACATGTCAACAGAACAACATGATGATGTGTAATTTATTAAATAGTTTTTTCATGGCGATTGTCAGTTATGCAAAAGAGAAAGTAAGGTGATGAAAAGAAGGGTTCAGTATATGGCAATTAGTTTGTGGATATGACCGATGATTGTAGATTAGGAATTGCAGTATTTTTTGCTTTGGCTAAAGACAACATTCTTCCTTTACAATATTCAGTTTTTTGGGAAATACAACCGGATGCAAACTTTTTTCATTGAAAGAAAAAGGAAACCTTATTCATATTGCTAGTATGGACTTATGTGCGAGCAACCAGATTTCACAATATAAGCTGCATACATTATTAAATAGATCTCTTAGACCAGAAGAGACAGGTTTTCCTTGTTTGAAAATGTATAAATGTATATTAGAGTGTCTGCATAATCTTTTTTTTTCATTTACCCCTCTATATTCAAACATGCTTTATATCTAGAGCTAGAGCTGAACATAATATCTGGCGAAGAGGAATTATACAGATAATCAGATTTTTATCATAAGTACACCAGCCTCTTTAGGTCTTGTGTATCTGTTTCATAATGTATGCAGATTGTATTTTGATATCTGATGACAGATCTAATTTTACTATCTTCCTGATCAGGAGTATCTGTCAATTATCGTTAATTTACCATTTAACCTTATGGTGCTGTCATCCAGAGTCATAATCTTCGAGGAAAACTTGACAAGTCGTTCAGAAAGAGTCCTCCTAAAATCTCCGGTGGATAAAAATCTAATGCATGTGAGATGTATTGGCATATATGCATTAATAAATCTGCCCCATTGTGTCTGGTCTAGATAATGACATTAATTAGAACAGTAGATAATACATCATTATAACTGGAACTGACAGAGGGTTCCAATATGATCACTAATGCCATCACATAATGTAATTAGAAATCCTTCATAGGTTGGAATGTGATAATATCCTGATGAGAGCAGTGCCAGTCTAACATAATAATTCTTGTTTGCCGACAACCTTCTTTAATAGTACAAAGTATTGTCCTTCAGGCAAGATGACTCCACTCTTCATATTGGGTGCTGCTATTTAGTCTTCAAGTGGCAAGTCACAGACGAGCAGCACCAAGAGTTAGTGCTCATGTCATGAGTACAGAGATTTCAGGACCTGACAAGCTGTCATTGCCGCAGGGAGGCAGAAACTGTGACCAGCTGATTTTTTCCTGCCAGTTTACCACATTTCACTGAGTATGTTTACAGCTCTCCACATAAAGCTGGAGCTTGGCGGGTAATGCAGTAAGCAGTTAAATCCAATCAGTCATTTGTAATGATTGAGACATCAAAGCTGTGCTCCACCCTTGGTGTGACAGGTCCCATCTGCTTTGCCAGTCTGCTTAGACGCCACTCCTTACTTTAAAGACTTCCTAAAAAAATCTTGATTTAAGTAATCATTATGAAAACTATTATATTCTAATTCTTCACATTGCTTGTTTACCTGGTTTAAAAGTTAGTCCCTTAAAAAATATATATTATGAATTCACATAAATAGTTACATACATTTAAAAAACCTAGATCCATTAAGTTCAAACTTTCTCCACCAATTATACATTTTTGTCTCTAATTAACTATAACCCGCAATGTTATGTGTCCTGAGGAAATCGTCCAGCTATTTTTTAAGTGTGTGCTATTACTACCTATTGTGGTAAGGTATTCCACAGTCTGACTGCTCTAACTGTAATGAACCCTTTCCTATTTAGTTGCTGGAATCACCTTTCTTCCAGCCGTAATAAGTGCCCCCTGGTCCTTAGTATGGTCTTTGGAAGAAATAAGTGCTAGTTCTTTGCAATGACCACACATGTATTTATACATATAAATGAGATCATATAAAGCCCAACTTCTCCAAGGCTTCCATCCCTTGTAATAATCTAGTGGCCCACCTTTGAACTTCTGAATATCCTTTTTAAAATGTGGAGCCCAAAACTTAATCCCATATTCTAGATGTGGCCTTACAAGTGAGCTATTGTGGGGTAACAATAAGTTGGGATCGCTGGATTTTATCTCTCTTTTTATACACACTAAAATCCTGTTTACTCTTGCAGCTTTTGCTTGACATTGAGTACTGCTGCTCAGCTTACTTGTAACCAGAATACCCAAGTACTTCTCCTGTTCTGTAGTTCCGAGTATACTCCCAATTAATGTACACTCACCGGCCACTTTATTAGGTACACCATGCTAGTAACGGGTTGGACCCCTTTTGCCTTCAGAACTGCCTCAATTCTTCGTGGCATAGATTCAACAAGGTGCTGGAAGCATTCCTCAGAGATTTTGGTCCATATTGACATGATGGCATCACACAGTTGCCGCAGATTTGTCGGCTGCACATCCCAAAGATGCTCCATACAAGGCAGGATGGATCCATGCTTTCATGTTGTTTACGCCAAATTCTGACCCTACCATCCGAATGTCGCAGCAGAAATCGAGACTCATCAGACTAAGCAACGTTTTTCCAATCTTCTACTGTCCAATTTCGATGAGCTTGTACAAATTGTAGCCTCAGTTTCCTGTTCTTAGCTGAAAGGAGTGGTACCCGGTGTGGTCTTCTGCTGCTGTAGCCCATCTGCCTCAAAGTTCGACGCACTGTGCATTCAGAGATGCTCTTAGGCCTACCTTGGTTGTAACGGGTGGCGATTTGAGTCACTGTTGCCTTTCTATCAGCTCGAACCAGTCTGCCCATTCTCCTCTGACCTCTGGCATCAACAAGGCATTTCCGCCCACAGAACTGCCGCTCACTGGATTTTTTTTCTTTTTCGGACCATTCTCTGTAAACCCTAGAGATGGTTGTGCGTGAAAATCCCAGTAGATCAGCAGTTTCTGAAATACTCAGACCAGCCCTTCTGGCACCAACAACCATGCCACGTTCAAAGGCACTCAAATCACCCTTCTTCCCATACTGATGCTCGGTTTGAACTGCAGGAGATTGTCTTGACCATGTCTACATGCCTAAATGCACTGAGTTGCCGCCATGTGATTGGCTGATTAGAAATTAAGTGTTAACAAGAAGTTGGACAGGTGTACCTAATAAAGTGGCCAGTGAGTGTATATGCAGCAATAGGATTACTCCATCCTAGGTGCATTACTCTACATTTATCTACATTAAACCTAGTTTGCCAAGTGTTTGCCCATTCAGACATCTTAGGCTAGTTTCACATTTGCGTTTAAAAAATGCAGCTTTTAAAACGCAAACGCAGGTGGTGAAAAAAACGCATGTAAACGCGTGCAAACGCTGCGTTTTTTAGATGCTTGCGTTTTCTCATGCGGTAAAAAAACGCGGCGTTTTGACGCATTTACATGCGTTTTTTCCTGCGTTTGCGTTTTTGAAACGCATGCTGAGAAGTGTGTGACAGCTGCCAATCCTCAAAATCATCTAGAAAACCCACTATAAATAGAAATAGCTAGGGTTGGGGTTAGGGTTAGGGTAAGGGTTCGGATCCCTAGGGTTAGGGTTAGGGGTAGGGTTAGGGTTAGGATCCCTAGGGTTAGGGTTAGGGTTAGGGGTAGGGTTAGGGTTAGGATCCCTAGGGTTAGGGTTAGGGTTAGGATCCCTAGGGTTAGGGTTAGGGTTTGGATCCCTTTATCACCTTGATGGTGGGGGGTGGCTTATCAGTGTGTATTCTTGTTTTTTTCTATTGAAACGCATGCGTTTAAAACGCAACCAAACGCATGTGCTTAAAAACGCATGCGTTTACATAGACAGCAATACGTTTTTTTGCCGCAAAAAAAACGCATGCTTTTTTTGCGGCAAAAAAACGCCTCTAGAAATTACTACATGTTGCATTTCTGCAACAAAACGCAAGCATAGAAAAGACACATGCGTCGTCAAACGCGGCAAAATGCATACAAAAGAAACGCATGCGTTTTTAATGTTAAATATAGGAAAAAAAATGCATGCTTTTTTTGCGCTAAACGCAGCGGCAAAAAACGCAAATGTGAAACCAGCCTTATTCAGATCGTTTTGCAATATTGTAATGTCAAGGTCAAATTTTAGTAACCTACATAGTTTGGTGTCGTCAGTAAAGACTGACACTTTATTCTCAATCCATCCACAAGGTCATTAATAAAGAGATTAAAAATAAACAGTTCTAGCACAGATCCCTGCAGCGCACCACTGCTGACTATATCCTATTTAGAGAACGTACCATTTATGACAACTCTTTGCTTTCTGTTTTTTAGCCAATTCCTTACCAATCTGCATATATTTTTCCCTAGCCCTTGCTTCTGTAGCTTCAGTATAAGGCCGTTTTGTGGTACAGTATCAAATGCCTTTGCAAAGTCCAGATAATCACATCATCCACGTTACCAACATCCAGATTTGCAATTACCTCATAGAAACCCAATAGGTTAGTTAGACACAACAAATACTTAATGAATCCATGCTATTTGTCAATTATTATATTTTTCTCTGCAATATATTTCTCCAGGTCATCTCTTCTGATGCCCTCAAAAACTTGGCACACTACTGATGTCAGGCTTACCGGATGGTACTTACCTGGATCCACCTTCTTACCTTACTTAAATATTGGTACCACATCAGCCATCCTCCAATCCTGTGGCACCACCCCTGTTACAAGAGATTCTAAGAATATACAGCAGTCCATCAATTACTGAGCTCAATTCCCTCAGTATCTGTGGATGAATGCCACCTGGGACAATGTTTAATTTGCTCAGACGCAGGCATAATTCTTCTTGTGTTAAACTAGTTATATCAAGTGGTGAACTTTGATTTTTGCCTTGTTGAACGATCCCTGGAGCAGACAGGTCATTGGTGAACACAGATGAAAAATGCCTGTTTAATATCTCAGCCTTTTCTTTGTCCTCTATAATTATCTTGTTATTATCATCTGTTTTTTTCTTTTTAGCATTGATGCATTCATAAAAGTTTTTGGGATTTATTTTAACTTCTTTCAGTATTCTCGGCCTTCAAGATTTTGAATGCCTTTTTTTTGTCTTATGAAACTTTGTACTATCTTATTTATTTAAAATGGTTTCTTTTTATTCCTGGACATTTTATTACCAGATGGTATAAGTTTTCTACAGGACTCTAGTAGTATTTCCTTAAACATGTCCCATTTATGTTCAGTATCCCCAGTTACCATGACAAGGTCCCAGTCTATCCAATTAGTGATCCCCTAATGTAATTTTATCAAACCTACAATGTGTGAGTGTACTCTGCAGTGCCACAGTAAATTTCAATTTCTGCTTAATGAAGAATCTGAGCTTAGGGTACTGTCACACAGTGCAATCTTGATCGCTACGACGGCACGATTCGTGACGTTCTAGCGATATCGTTACGATATCGCTGTGTCTGACACGCTACTGCGATCAGACATCACGCTGAGAATCGTACGTCGTAGCAGATCGTTTGGAACTTTCTTTCGTCGCTTGATCACCCGCTGACATCGCTGGATCGTTGTGTGTGACAGCGATCCAGCGATGTGTTCGCTTGTAACCAGGGTAAACATCGGGTAACTAAGCGCAGGGCTGCGCTTAGTAACCCGATGTTTACCCTGGTTACCAGCGTAAACGTTAAAAAAACAAACAGTACATACTTACATTCCGGTGTCTGTCCCCGGCGTCTCAGCTTCTCTGCACTGTGTGAGCGCCTGCCGGCCGGAAAGCGAGCACAGCGGTGACGTCACCGCTCTGCTTTCCGGCTATGGTGCTTACACAGTGCAGAGAAGCTGAGACGCCGGGGACAGACACCGGAATGTAAGTATGTACTGTTTGTTTTTTTTTAACGTTTACGCTGGTAACCAGGGTAAACATCGGGTTACTAAGCGCGGCCCTGCGCTTAGTAACCCGATGCTTACCCTGGTTACCCGGGGACTTCGGCATCGCTCCAGCGCCGTGATTGCAAAGTGTGACCGCAGTCTACGACGCTGTAGCGATAATCATACGACGCTGCGACGTCACGGATCGTGCCGTCGTAGCAACGAAAATTGCACTGTGTGACAGTACCCTTAGCCATAGGGATGTGTGATCTATGCAGCTGTACAAGGCACATAAACAGTCATTATGCAAAGGAGTGCAATTCATGGTAATGACTTGAGCAGGCACACACTACACCACTGATTATACGCTATTGCCCCGAATCATTAGTTTGTGCAAGGATTCTGGCGTAAAATTGTTTGAAATGTTACAACTTTTTTAGCAACTCTTTCTTGCATAAAAATGTTGCGACTTTCGGAATTTTACACCAGCTATGCAATCTTTTTTGAAAAGTGGATGGAGCTTAGTAGGGATGTGGCATGGAATAGCCCAGATGACAAGTTCAACATAATTTATGTCACAAATGTCATGTAATTTAAAATAGAAATGTACAGTGTCGGGAAAAAAATCTTTAAATATACAACAAAACCATAAAATCTTAACATGCAAGTGTTAGATTGTGAATAATTAGTTACAATTAGTATTTTGTCATGTCACCCTTATATTTTATAACCATCTGCAGTCGTTTAGGCATGGATTCAGCAAGGCTGGTGAATTACGTGAAGCCCATTGCATGCACTTTCAAGAAGTGAAATCATGACGTGGATTTTCCATGTAAAGTTTTTTTTTTGCCGCACAAATGTGAAAATTCTTTTGTCGGCACTGTACTCCAGTTCCTGACTGGAGGACCTTTCTTACTATGACAAATGGCAGCTGAATTATGCACCAAATTAAGAGGCACAGCCTGCATCAAGACTGGCGTGCAAAATGTGTTTGAACGTTATAAAGGATTACTCTAAGTAGCCATATGGCATATATTATTAACTGGACATTAGTATTTGGTCACTGTCATTATGTGTATTACATGGTATAATAATAGATGATCCTGCAAAAGGAGATAACAATATGTTGTCAGACATACTCTTCACAAATTAAAAAATATCCGACAGCACATCAGATATGTGAATGCAAGTCCTAGTTCCACTGGACCCCATGGAAAAAGTACATACCAAAAAAGCAGTGAAGGACAGCATCCAATCCGGGTGAAATATCAAAAATTCTTTATTTTGCCAGAAGCAACGTTTCAACCATACAAGGTCTCTTCAACACGGAAATTGCAAAACCAAGAAGGAAATGTCGTGGAATTATGAAAATCACACATGGCTATACATGTTAATTATTGTATATCAAATGATTAAAAAATTTAAACAAAATGTAAAAAATACCTCCTCGATTTATTCAGTATCGAGTATGAGCAAGGAGAAGAGATTGACGCACCAGACACGCGTCAGTGTTTTGGATATGGATTTTATTTGAATTTTTGATATGGCTTAATAAGGAATATTTTTTATCCATGGAGCTGGATCTCTTCTCCTTGCTTTCATGTTTGAGTATTTTGGTAGAAACACTATCTGTGCTCCGGACAGGATTGGAGTCAGGCATTACTGGTGAGCTGGACTTTGTTTTTTTAAATAGAGTGTGAGTACCATGCACAGAAATCTCTGCACTTACTGTACATGCCTTGTCATGTTATCAACAAAGTTATTAATGCGTATCTGAGGAATGTTCTGCCACGCTCAATGCACTTGGTCAAATCATCAAGATCGGCTGCTGGCAACTCATTTTGCAGATGTCGAACAGTGATGCCCCAGATGTGCTTGATTGGGAGATGAGTCTGGAGAAGCTGTAGGCTATAGTAGCACATATATAGGCAACAAAGACCGTTCACAGTGCCATGACAAGCATGCAACTGGTGCTGTCTTGTTGAAAAATGGCTCCTCGTACTCTTGGAGAAATGGCTGCTCCACTGATTCCACCACGAAATTAATGTAACGCTGGATTGTTAGCTAACAGTTTACCTGGAATGTAGACTATTGGGGTCCGGCTGCCATACTTTATGCAACGCCACACCATAATCTCAAGAGTATGTTGTTTTCTAATGAAAGCCTCTTCACAGTGTTGTCCATGTAGTTTCCACATCAATCTGAGCAGAAGTAATTTTTGAAGATAATAGACTTCCATCCCCATTCTCCATTTACATTAGACTATGTAGGGTGTTTAACCCCTTCATGACCTTGGGATTTTCCGTTTTTCCGTGTTCGTTTTTCACTCCCCTCCTTCCCAGAGCCATAACTTTTTTATTTTTCCATCAATTTGGCCATGTGGGGCTTATTTTTTGCGGGACGAGTTGTACTTTTGAACGATACCATTGGTTTTACCATGCCGTGTAACAGAAAACAGGAAAAAAATTCCAAGTGTGATGAAATTGCAAAAAAAGTGCAATCTCACACTTGTTTTTTGTTTGGCTTTTTTGCTAGGTTCACCAAATGCTAAAACTAACCTGCCATTATGATTCTCCAGGTCACTCCGAGTTCATAGACACCTAACATGACTAGGTTATTTTTTACCTAAGTGGTGAAAAAAAATTCCAAACTTTGCTAAAAAAATAAAATAAAAAATTGCGCCATTTTCCGATACTCGTAGCGTCTCCATTCTTCATGATCTGGGGTCGGTTGAGGGCTTATTTTTTGCGAGCCGAGCTGATGTTTTTAATCATAGCATTTTGGTGCAGATACGTTCTGTTGATCGCCCGTTATTGCATTTTAATGCAATGTCGCTGCGACCAAAAAAACGTAATGCTGGAGTTTCTAATTTTTTCTCGCTACGCCGTTAAGCGATCAGGTTAATGCTTTTTTTTATTGATAGATCGGGCGATTCTGAACGCGGCGATACCAAATATGTGTAGGTTTGATTTTTTTTATTGATTTATTTTGATTGGGGCGAAAGGGGGGTGATTTAAACTTTTATATTTTTTTACTTTTTTCACATTTTTTTAAACTTTTTTTTTTTACTTTTGCCATGCTTCAATAGCCTCCATGGGTGGCTAGAAGCAGGCACATCGCAATCGGCTCTGCTACATAGCAGCGATCTGCTGTTCGCTGCTATGTAGCAGAAAATCAGGTGTGCTGTGAGCGCCGACCACAGGGTGGCGCTCACAGCTGCCAGGGATCAGTAACCATAGAGGTCTCAAGGACCTCTATGGTTACTATTCTGAAGCATCGCTGACCTCCAATCATGTCACGGGGGTCGGCGATGCCATCATTTCCGGCCGCCCGGCCGGATGCGGTTTGGTAAATGCCGCTGTCTGCGTTTGACAGCGGCATTTAACTAGTTAATAGGCGCGGGCAGATCGCCTATTACGGGCACATGTCAGCTGTTCAAAACAGCTGACATGTCCCGGCTTTGATGCGGGCTCACCGCCGGAGCCCGCATCAAAGTGGGGGTTCTGACCTCGGACGTACTATCCTGTCCGAGGTCAGAAAGGGGTTAATGGCCACTGATTTGCTACAACTGCTGATTGGTAGTCATTTAATTGTCTGCTTAGACAGACCAATCAAACTTTCAGTGAGTAAAACAATTGCTAATTGTTCTGTGTGTATAGATTTACTGTTTACCAAGATATAGTAACAGTAGATTTCGCCTATTTCCATGCTGCAAACTTCCAGCTCGGAAGCAGAAAGTCTCACACAGCTATCAAAACAGAGAGATAGGGCCAAAGGTATTCTCACTGAATGAGACAGGATTTTTTCTACTAATTGTATATATTTCGGAAAAGTTTTATATTTCGATCTCCTTTTACATTATCTTAAATTTGTTAAATAATTTCATAATATCTCTTTATAGCTGTTAGAGCTCAGTATGTTTTTTCACTCAGGTTTCGATGCATATTCCATGCCACCAGCCTCGTGAAACATTCCCTCAAACCAAGTAATATTGTTTTCCTTTGGAATTTCACATTTCCACTCATACATATACTGATTTATTCCACAGTGCATTTCAAAACCTTTTCAACATATAACCTACTGAAGTGGTTTGTAAGTTGGGACCACATAAGTTAGCCACGTGTAGATTATCCGCGTTGAATGGGGCTGTTCTGCATGTGAGCCAACAACAGTTAAAACTGCAATTGCATTAGAACTCCTATGGTCAGCCTCCGATTTCTGCTGCCAATGTCCCTGGAATTACATTGCAGACTTTTCTACAGGTAGAATTTGAACTCTTAAATATTAAAACTTTGGCTTCCTGCAGCTATCATCAAGGGGAGCTTGAGAGCTTTCTGAGAGATCTTTCCCTGCGTGCTTGTCACTCCAGTGGAGCGGACAGAAGAACCTACTGGGATCCTTCCTATCCAACTAGTGGCCCATGCGGCTCGATTTCCGGCAGCTTTTAAAGTGTGTTTTTCTCTGAAATACTGCAGCGTTTCAAAGTCAAATACAGCTGGCTGAGATCTAATACATGCTATCCGTGCATCGGGCAACATGTATCAGTGTCAGGTTCCCTTTAGAGCAAAGGGCTCTGCTCTTAATTTCAATTGTGGTTCACAATTTTCTGTATATCCCAAAATAATCTTGCAATATTATTACCGTAGATGAAATTCCTAAGCCATTAATAGTAAAAGTATATGAGAAAAAAATCCAAACGCAATAAAAAATGTATTGGTCAGCTATATTTTTTGTAGAACTTTTAGTTTGGACATGTGTAGTTACTATAAATTCACCTTCTGTATCTGTATCTCACACAAAATACTTTATAGAACAGAGGTGGGTATAGAAACCTGGCATACTTTTTGAAGTTGTGTGCCTTCAGGTTCCCCAGGAACATAGCGTACGCCTGTGAGGCGAAGGTTAGATCACATTCAGTTCTTTCCGAAGGTTCTCACTATATTTTGCTTGATATCAGAAATATCTTTTGATCAATCTGTGCTCCTGAAAGAAGCCAGCTCCCCGTGGCTTAATGCTGACTCACAGTGTGACTGCTTTACTCACACATGGCTCCTCCAATTCATTTTTTTCCCCTACCAAGGTGTTCCTGTGGATTTCTTCAAGTCCTAAAACCTCTGCCCAGCGTGGTTAATGCATCTGAATCGAACTTGATTTCAGAGCTTCCTGAGGTGTCAGTGTCAGGACTGCTGTGGGTTGCGGATTGTATTAGTGGAAATCCTACTAGATAAATCCACTTGTTCTCACACATGCAACACCAGATGAAACATGGTGCCTAATAGAGTTTCTGTTCATTTATTTTTTTTCTTTTCTCTTTGGATTTTCAACATTGTAGAAGCCTGAAATTAATGGCACAAGTCAATAACTACTCAGCCATTGATTTCTCTTTTTCTTCATCTAAATTGACTAAGTCACATCAGCTCTAATCTATTCATTAATATCGTGCTACATGTTACCATTTTATTTAAACCATAGCACATGCTTTTATTTTAGTAGTCATTCACGTGGAGATTTAGGATTCTGAGCTTGCTCAGCAGTGATGATTTCATGCTCAGCAATATTATTTTATGATATTTAGTAATAAATTAAGGTTATTATAAGCAGATGTTGGAGTATATGTCCACCTTTAAAAATGATGTTACAGTTTACATAAGAATACATCTTTTACAAATTGTTGCCATTGCAACAATATTTAATGGGAATCTGTCAGCAGAATTTCACACCCCAAACTATTTATATGTTCATGTAGCTCTTTCAAGGACAAGTTCAGCAATACATTTACATGGACCAGTCTGTTCCTTCATTACTGAGAAATCAGCAGTTGAAGTGATGGCTAGATATGAGGCCTCTGCCACTCCAGCTCTATTCCCCACCCTCCGCTTCCTCCCCCTGCCTCCTCCTGCCTGACTGAAAGCTCCTTTGCCTGAAGTCACAGAGCAACCCTAGGAGCCCACCCTACAGCAAATACCTGTTAGCCATTATCTTCATTATAGTGACGCATCGACTGTAAAATACAGGCGGCTCCCACACATCAACTGTGCACATGCTATGCCAGTAACATTATGCACAGGAGCTCTGTATATAGTGTACAGGTAATACAGGGATCATCAGTGACATTATACACAGGAGCCTTGTATATAGTATATAGTGTATAGTGTAAGTGTACAGGTAACACACTGACTTACCAGTGATGTCTCTATCTGAAGTCCTTCATCTTCACTTTTCTTCTTCATCTGGCACAGACTGCAATCACTTCTTCCAGCCAGGACTCGTCTCTATAGAAAATAACACACAGTCATCACTAGCTGATCACTTCCAGAGCACATTCCCCACTAATTCCTCAACGCCCACACTATGCCAGATGATGAAAAAAGACGTCATAGTGCCACCCTGCACAGCAACAGGATCTCCTTTTTGTTCTCCCCATGGAGAACAGTATTCTAAAATGTAAATTATATTACATCAGTAATGTTCTCTAATTGGCCCCTACAGTAATTATGTCCGTCCACTTGCCACCATAAACTAATAATGTAGGTTCCTCATTTTGGCCTCCATACAATAATTAAGTCCCTCAACCTGGCCCCTATGCCCCTGGTGCTGGCCCCTATGCCCCTGGTGCTGGCCCCTATGTCCCTGGTCGCGGCCCCTATGTTCCTTGTGCTTGCTCTTATGTCCCTTGTTCTGGCCCCATCTGGTCTCATGTTCCCGGTCCTGGCCCCACATCCACAAAAGAAGAGAAAAAAAAAATTATTCTTACCTGCCTGCAGAATGCTCCATTCCAATGTTAAAATAGCTGCCGACCTGCGCAGAAGATCCCTTAATGCAGTACCTGCAGAATAGAGGATGAGGTATGCATTTCTGATTTCTGAGGGGGTGCAGGGCATAGGCACAGGATTCCGGGGCCGTAACTGAGGCTGAAGGGAAGGAGTAAGTATTACAATGAAGACAGAAGGCAGAGATTTCTTCCAGGCCCCACACAGCCCGGAGCCTGGACGAAATCATTAACATAAAGACAGAATATAACATTTCTCAGCAACAAGACCGCTAATATGAGGCATACAGGTAGGACTAGTGTAACATTTCTATTACCTGTATGCCCATATTAATAGGTCATATACATTCCGGGGAGGTGACAGATTCCTTTAAAAATGCTTTTTCTGGCTAATACCTGTCCAATCTTTAAATCTCGACCTGACTCACAATAGCCATCCCCTTTGGCACGGCAGGGGTCTGCCTGCAATTTAATTAGGATTGTCACTATATCAGGTACACATAATTTCCTACCTCCTTATGTCCATTGTACAAGTCTATTTTTAAGAGATTCAGAATGTCAGCTCTTGTTCCTACTGGAAAAGAGAGAGGAGAAAGGAGGGAGTGAATGGACCCTCACTAGTGGCTTCAGGGATCTTAATATATTAGATGACACAAAGTTTCTTATATTCATGTGTACTATTGATTGATTAAATAAAAATTAACACGTCTGTTACTCTTTAACAATGTTTGAAGGAAAAGAGAAGAGAGCGATCCTTGTGTGGATCAATGAGGTAAAACAATATTGCAGTGGTGAGTAGGGTTGAGCGACTTTCATTTTTTTAAGATCGAGTCGGGTTTTGCGAAACCTGACTTTGCCCAAAGTCGAGTCTAGTGCAGTCGGCCGATTATCGCTAAAAGTCGGGGATCGAACGAAACACGAAACCCAATGCAAGTCAATGGGGAAGCATAGTCGGCAGTGAGTGGAGGCCAGGAAAACACCTACAGTGCCCATTTTAATGCCAAAAACATCCATTCTTGTTTCTGAAGCTTGTCAATCTTAATTAACTTTATAATAATAGTTGGGCATTGGAAATTGGGGGTCATTTGGCTAAAGTTGTGGGGGGTAGGGCTGGTTCAAGGTTTTAGTGGGCCCAGGAAACGTGGACTACGTCACGGCGGTGGAGCAGTGAGAGGTAAGTATGTCAAGTTTGCAAGTGCTGTGATCCTAAGCAAGCAGGGGGGGCCCACTCGTTGGCATTGGCACTGGCACAGGGCCCCTCAAAGTACAGCGGTGTGTTTGCACGGCGGGGGCGCCTCCCACCAGCAGCGACACTTTTGCGTACTCTGAGGGGCCCTGTGCCAGTGACGTCGCCAACGAGTATGCCCCCCCACCTGATGAAGGAACCTGCACTTTCATCTGCACCTTCCTCTTTGTCCCTGTGTAAGGTGGTATAACATGCGGGAAGGGGAACCTTACTTTCAGCAGGGTCAGATTCTGGCTGTGTAGAGTGCAAGGGGAATGTAGTGGTCTAGGTCAATGTACCAGCAGACTCATCTAGCAGTGGCTGGGCAATGGGCAGGATGAGGAGGAAACACAGATATAGGGCCAAAGAATAAAGTAGGCTAAATGCAGTTCAAAATTGGTAACAGGACTAAACAGGCGGCATTGCTTTGTTCAGTGGAGTAGCAAACCCAGGAGCAGCAGACACTGTTTTAAGGGCCCAACCACACTAGTAGGCCACATGCAGTTTAATATCTGCTACTAAAGGCCAAAAGCCTAAAGACTGAAGCTCAGCTTTATACAGTGGAGGACAACACCATGGAGCGGCAGACACCGTTAGTAGGCCGTAACCACCAATTTTT
Organism: Ranitomeya variabilis; assembly: GCF_051348905.1. Classification (NCBI taxonomy): domain Eukaryota; kingdom Metazoa; phylum Chordata; class Amphibia; order Anura; family Dendrobatidae; genus Ranitomeya; species Ranitomeya variabilis. Next base: position 112,929,765 of record NC_135235.1, on the reverse strand, counting down.
TGTTAAAAAAGCACTTAATGAGAGCCAGAAGGTTGAAGCTCAGCTTTATACAGTTGAGGACAACACCAGGGAGCGGCAGACACCGTTAGTAGGCCCTAACCACCAATTTTTTTTTAAAAAGCACTTAACCCCTTCCCGACATGTGACGGTATAGTACGTCACATGTCGGGACCCCCGCTTTGATGTGCGCTCCGGCGGTGAGCGCACATCAAAGTCGCGACATGTCAGCTGTTTTTTACAGCTGACATGTGCGCGCAATAGCGGCGGGTGAAATCGCGATCACCCGCCGCTATTAACTAGTTAAATGCCGCTGTCAAGCGCAGACAGCGGCATTTAACTACCGCATCCGGCCGTGCGGCCGGATATGAGCGCATCGCCGACCCCCGTCACATGATCGGGGGTCGGCGATGAGTCAGGAAGGTAACCATAGAGGTCCTTGAGACCTCTATGGTTACTGATTGCCGGTGGCTGTGAGCGCCCCCCTGTGGTCGGCGCTCACAGCACACCTGCAAATCTGCTGTGTAGCAGCGATCTTATGATCACTGCTGCATAGCAGAGCCGATCGGGCTGTGCCTGCTTCTAGCCTCCCATGGAGGCTATTGAAGCATGGCAAAAGTAAAAAAAAAAAGTTTTTAAAAATGTGAAAAAAATAAAAAAAATATAAAAGTTTAAATCACCCCCCTTTCGCCCCAATCAAAATAAATCAATAAAAAAAACCCCCAACCTACACATATTTGGTATCGCCGCGTTCAGAATCGCCCGATCTATCAATAAAAAAAAAGCATTAACCTGATCGCTAAATGGCGTAATGAGAAAAAAATTCGAAACGCCAGATTTACGTTTTTTTGGTCGCCACGACATTGCATTAAAATGCAATAACGGGCGATCAAAAGAACGTATCTACACCAAAATGCTATCATTAAAAACGCCAGCTCGGCATGCAAAAAATAAGCCCTCACCTGACCCCAGATCACGAAAAATGGAGACGCTACGAGTATCGGAAAATGGCGCAATTTTGTTTTGTTTTGTTTTTTGCAAAGTTTGGAATTTTTTTTCACCACTTAGGTGAAAAATAACCTAGTCAAGTTAGGTGTCTATGAACTCGTAGTGACCTGGAGAATCATAATGGCAGGTCAGTTTTAGCATTTAGTGAACCTAGCAAAAAAGCCAAGCAAAAAACAAGTGTGGGATTGCACTTTTTTTGCAATTTCACTGCACTTGGAATTTTTTTCCCGTTTTCTAGTACACGACATGCTAAAACCAATGATGTCGTTCAAAAGTACAACTCGTCCCGCAAAAAATAAGCCCTCACACGGCCAAATTGACGGAAAAATAAAAAAGTTATGGCTCTGGGAAGGAGGGGAGCGAAAAACGAAAACGGAAAAACGGAAAAAGCTCCGGGGGTGAAGGGGTTAATGAGAGCCAGAAGGTTGAAGCTCAGCTTTATACAGTTGAGGACAACACCAGGGAGCGGCAGACACCGTTAGTAGGCCGTAACCAAAGTTGAAGGCCAAGTGCAGTTTAATATCTGATACTATAGGCCGAAAGCCTAAAGACTGAAGCTCAGCTTTATACAGTGGAGGACAACACCAGGGAGCGGCAGACACCGTTAGTAGGCCGTAACCACCAATTTGTTTTTAAAAAAGCACTTAATGAGAGCCAGAAGGTTGAAGCTCAGATTTATTCAGTTGAGGACAACACCAGGGAGCGGCAAACAGAGTTATTAGGCACCAACCACCAATTTTTTTTAAAAAAGCACTTAATGAGAGCCAGAAGGTTGAAGCTCAGATTTATTCAGTTGATGACAACACCAGGGAGCGACAAACAGAGTTATTAGGCCCCAACCACCAATTTAAAAAAAAAAAACACTTAATGAGAGCCAGAAGGTTGAAGCTCAGATTTATTCAGTTGAGGACAACACCAGGGAGCGGCAAACAGAGTTATTAGGCCCCAACCACCAATTTTTTTAAAAAAAGCACTTAATGAGAGCCAGAAGGTTGAAGCTCAGATTTATTCAGTTGATGACAACACCAGGGAGCGACAAACAGAGTTATTAGGCCCCAACCACCAATTTAAAAAAAAAAAACACTTAATGAGAGCCAGAAGGTTGAAGCTCAGATTTATTCAGTTGATGACAACACCAGGGAGCGACAAACAGAGTTATTAGGCCCCAACCACCAATTTAAAAAAAAAAAACACTTAATGAGAGCCAGAAGGTTGAAGCTCAGATTTATTCAGTTGAGGACAACACCAGGGAGCGGCAAACAGAGTTATTAGGCCCCAACCACCAATTTTTTTAAAAAAAGCACTTAATGAGAGCCAGAAGGTTGAAGCTCAGATTTATTCAGTTGAGGACAACACCAGGGAGCGGCAAACAGAGTTATTAGGCCCCAACCACCAATTTAAAAAAAAAAAAAACACTTAATGAGAGCCAGAAGGTTGAAGCTCAGATTTAGACAGTGGAGGACAATTTGAATTAGGGACTGCAGACAGACAGACTTAGTAGGCTGTCCCCTGTGGACCATGCATCCACCACATTAACCCATTGCGCCGTAATGGACACGTAACCTTCCGTGGCCATGCCTACAGGTCCATAAAATAAAATAAAATAAAGAAATAGGCTCTATGCACTTTAAAATAGGTTCCAGGGGTACACGGGCAGCATTGGTGTGGTCAGCAGAGGAGGAGGATTGCAAGTAGGGACCGCAGACAGGCGTACTAGGCCTAAAATAACTAAAAATAGGCTCAAGGCAGTTTTAAATTGGTTACATGGATACACAGGCAGCATTGTGGTCAGCGGAGGAGGAGGATTGCAAGGAGGGACCGCAGACAGGCGTACTAGGCCTAAAATAACTAAAAATAGGCTCAAGGCAGTTTTAAATCGGTTACATGGATACACAGGCAGCATTGTAGTCAGCGGAGGAGGAGGATTGCAAGGAGGGACCGCAGACAGGCGTACTAGGCCTAAAATAACTAAAAATAGGCTCAAGGCAGTTTTAAATCGGTTACATGGATACACAGGCAGCATTGTGGTCAGCGGAGGAGGAGGATTGCAAGGAGGGACCGCAGACAGGCGTACTAGGCCTAAAATAACTAAAAATAGGCTCAAGGCAGTTTTAAATTGGTTACATGGATACACAGGCAGCATTGTGGTCAGCGGAGGAGGAGGATTGCAAGGAGGGACCGCAGACAGGCGTACTAGGCCTAAAATAACTAAAAATAGGCTCAAGGCAGTTTTAAATCGGTTACATGGATACACAGGCAGCATTGTGGTCAGCGGAGGAGGAGGATTGCAAGGAGGGACCGCAGACAGGCGTACTAGGCCTAAAATAACTAAAAATAGGCTCAAGGCAGTTTTAAATCGGTTACATGGATACACAGGCAGCATTGTGGTCAGCGGAGGAGGAGGATTGCAAGGAGGGACCGCAGACAGGCGTACTAGGCCTAAAATAACTAAAAATAGGCTCAAGGCAGTTTTAAATCGGTTACATGGATACACAGGCAGCATTGTGGTCAGCGGAGGAGGAGGATTGCAAGGAGGGACCGCAGACAGGCGTACTAGGCCTAAAATAACTAAAAATAGGCTCAAGGCAGTTAGAGTTATCTTGCAGGGGTACACAGGCAGCATTGTTGTGGTCAGTGGAGGAGGATTGCAAGGAGTGTCTGACACAGTTAGTACTCACAAAAAATAAATAGATGTTAATGTCTCGCAAAAAAAAAAAAAAAAAGTGTGGCATACTTAGGTACAGGGGTGGGCTCATCTGCTGAGTTTCTGACATAGTAATTTGGCAGTAAGTATTTACTGGTGTCAATATAGGACACTGACCCAGACTACTTTAACTAGCATCATAGATGTCAACAAATTGGTATTGTCAGTGCCAGGCATTGAATGATGTCAGCGCATAGACTAAACATTGGTGGAGCTGTGAGAGATAATTTTGCACGTGGTAGAGCACAGTTTGAGATGGGGGGGTGAACTCTCTTGTGGCCGGCGGTACCGTTCCAGGGCCCCTCATGTTACAACGGTGTGTCTGACGTTGGGTGCGCGCCACCACCGCCAGAGACACTTTATTGTACAATGAGGGACCCAGTGGCAATGCCGTCGACCAAAAGCGGGCACACCCACCTCTTCAGACAAACGCCACTCTAACGGGTGCTTGCGCCAAGTGGCGAGACAACGGCCCCGTGGGGGGAGTTTTCCCATTGAGGGAGGTGTAAACATGTCGTATGCTGGACAAACAGCTGCTGCAAATTAAGAGATTGGAACACTCAGTAAGACCAGTCCACAAGCAAGACCTTTTTATAGGAAAGCTAGGTGTCAGCCGGGAAAGGTGGGGCAAAATAATTTGAAATCCAGGAGTGGTTCATTTTAATGAAGGTTAGATCATCCACATTTTGGGTAGCCAGACGAGTCCTTTTTTCGGTTAATATTGAACCAGCAGCACTGAATACTCTTTCTGATAGCACACTAGCTGCTGGGCAAGCAAGCTCCTGCAATGCATATTCTGCCAATTCAGGCCAGGTGTCTAATTTGGATGCCCAGTAATCAAATGGGAATGACGGTTGAGGGAGAACATCGATAAGGGATGAAATATAGTTAGTAACCATACTGGACAAATGTTGTCTCCTGTCACTTTGAATAGATGCTGCAGTACCTGTCCTGTCTGCGGTCATTGCAAAATCACTCCACAACCTGGTCAGAAAACCCCTCTGTCCAACGCCACTTCTGATTTGTGCACCTCTAACACCTCTGCCCTGTAGCCCCCTGCAGCTCGTGTGAGAACCATCACCGGCGCTGTGTGCTGGGAATGCCTGAATCAAACGGTCTACAAGAGTAGCTTGTTTGGTTGCTAATATTTGTTCGAGGTTCTCATGTGGCATAATATTTTGCAATTTGCCTTTATAGCGAGGGTCAAGGATGCAGGCCAACCAGTAATCGTCATCGCTCATCATTTTAATAATGCGTGGGTCCCTTTTGAGGATACGTAAGGCATAATCCGCCATGTGGGCCAAAGTTCCAGTTGTCAAATCTGCGGTTGTGCTGGTTTGAGGGGCAGTTACAGGCAAATCTACGTCACTTGTCTCCCTTAAAAAAACAGAACCCGGCCTTGCAACGCCACTAATTTCGGTTGGCCCAGGAGAAGCTTCCTCATTAAAAAAGTACTCATCCCCATCATCCTCCTCGTCCTCCTCCTCCTCTTCGCCCGCTACCGCGTCCTCTACACGGCCCTGACAAGACAATGGCTGACTGTCATCAAGGCTTTCCTCTTCCTCGGCTGCAGACGCCTGCTCCTTTATGTGCGTCAAACTTTGCATCAGCAGATGCATTAGGGGGATGCTCATGCTTATTATGGCGTTGTCTGCACTAACCAGCCGTGTGCATTCCTCAAAACACTGAAGGACTTGACACAGGTCTTGTAGCTTCGACCACTGCACACCTGACAACTCCATGTCTGCCATCCAACTGCCTGCCCGTGTATGTGTATCCTCCCACAAAAACATAACAGCACGCCTCTGTTCGCACAGTCTCTGAAGCATGTGCAGTGTGGAGTTCCACCTTGTTGCAACGTCGATGATTAGGCGATGCTGGGGAAGGTTCAAAGAACGCTGATAGTTCTGCATACGGCTGGAGTGTACGGGCGAGCGGCGGATATGCAAGCAAAGTCTGCGCACTTTGAGGAGCAGGTCGGGATAACTTTTCAGGAAGCACTGCACCACCAGGTTTAAGGTGTGAGCCAGGCAAGGAATGTGTTTCAGTTGGGAAAGGGCTATGGCAGCCATGAAATTCCTTCCGTTATCACTCACTACCTTGCCTGCCTCAAGTACAGTGCCCAGCCATGACTGAGTTTCTTTCTGCAAGAACTCGGACAGAACTTCCGCGGTGTGTCTGTTGTCGCCCAAACACTTCATTGCCAATACAGCCTGCTGACGCTTGCCACTAGCTGTCCCATAATGGCACACCTGGTGTGCAACAGTGGCAGCTGCGGATGGAGTGGATGTGCGACTGCGGTCTGTGGACGAGCTCTCGCTTCTGCAGGAGGAGGAGGAAGAGGAGGAGGGGGGGCGAACGCCTACAGCCAACTCTTTCCTTGACCGTGGGCTAGGCAGAACTGTCCCAATATTGCTGTCCCCTGTGGACCCTGCATCCACCACATTCACCCAGTGTGCCGTGATGGACACGTAACGTCCCTGGCCATGCCTACTGGTCCATGCATCTGTTGTCAGGTGCACCTTTGTAGTCACAGACTGCCTGAGTGCATGGACGATGCGGTCTTTAACATGCTGTTGGAGGGCTGGGATGGCTTTTCTAGAAAAGAAGTGTCGACTGGGTAGCTCGTAGTGTGGTACAGCGTAGTCTATCAGTGCTTCGCTTTCAACTAACCGGTAGGGCATCATCTCTAATGAGATTAGTCTAGCAATGTGGGCGTTCAAACCCTGTGTACGCGGATGCGAGGATGAGTACTTCCTTTTCCTAACAAGAGTCTCATGTAGGGTGAGCTGGACTGGAGAGCTGGAGATCGTGGAACTAGTGGTGGTGCCGGTGGACATGGGTGACTGAGAGAGGGTTGGAGATGGTATTCTTGCCGGTGCCCTACATGCAGTGTTTCCTACTGCGAACCTGGTGATTCCCTGACTGCTTCGGCCTGGCGACGAAAGCTGCACAGATACTGCAGGTGGTGCGGGAAATGGTGGGTTTACAGTGAGGGAAGGGATTTAGCGTTGCTGACTAGCTTCATTGGCCGAGGGTGCTGCAACCTTTAGGCACGTTTGGTAGTTAGTCCAGGCTTGCAAATGCATGGTGGATAAATGTCTATGCATGCAACTTGTATTTAGACTTTTAAGATTCTGACCTCTGCTTAAAGTAGTTGAACATTTTTGACAGATGACTTTGCGCTGATCATTTGGATGTTGTTTAAAAAAATGCCAGACTGCACTCTTTCTACTATCGGATACCTTTTCAGGCATTGCAGACTGAGCTTCTTTAACCGGATGGCCACGCTGTCCTCCAACTGGTTTTGGTTTTGCCAAGCGTTTTTGGCCAGATACGGGCCCGGCAGATGGAACCTGTTGTGATGTTGATGCCTGCTGTGGCTCCTCCTCCTCCGCTTCAGAACTACTGCCGCCTGCACCCTGTTCCCCAATGGCTGCCAATCGGGGTCAACAACTGGGTCATCTATGACCTCCTCTTCTATGTCATGTGCAACTTCGTCTGTGTCACCGTGTAAGCCGGTGGTATAGCGTTCGTGACGGGGCACCATAGTCTCCGCTGGGTTTGATTCTGCCTCAGTACACTGCGAGGGCAATGTTCTGGTCTGAGTCAAAGGAACAGCATAGTAATCTGGCTGTGGCTGTGCTTCTGTGCACTCCATGTCCGATTCAACTTCTAATGGGCATGGCCTGCTAACTGTTTCAATGTCTAACCCAGGAACGGTATGTGTAAAGAGCTCCATGGAGTAACCTGTTGTGTCGAGTGACGCATCCTTCACTGTTGTTCTGGGTGAAGGACACAAGGAAGCGACTTGTTCCTGACCGGGAGCATCCACTGACGATGCACTGCTCTGACATTTGGCACTTTCCAAGGAGGAGGCGAAAGAGCTAGAGGCAGAGTCAGCAATGAAAGCCAATACTTGTTCCTCCTGCTCCGGCTTCAAAAGTGGTTTTCCTACTCCCAGAAAAGAGAGCGTTCGAGGCCTTGTGTAGCCAGACGACGAACCTGGCTCAACAACTCGAGACTTAGGTGCTGTACTGCTTTTACCATGACCACCTGATGCTCCACCACCACTACCATCATTACCAGCTGACAATGACCGCCCACGGCCACGACCTCTTCCACTAGACTTCCTCATTGTTTGCAAAACGTAACCAAAGTAACGGTATTTGTTACTGTAAAACAACTTATAAGGTGAACTCAAACTTCTGTAGGATTTATATATACCTTTATAGGTGCCTGACACTGAAAGGAAAATCAGGCCCAATGTTACACACTAGGTTTTCTGTGCCCCAATAATTTGAGACAGATGCCACACACAGGACTGGCACAGAGGCAGACTTGCCAATCTTTATCTCCCACTATAACTTTTTTTTTTTACAGGGAGAATTTACCCCCCCCCCAAAAAAAAGGCCCAGTATTACACACTGGTTTTCGGTGGCACACAAGGAGAGACAGATGCCACACACAAGACTGGCACAGAGGCAGACTTGCCAATCTTTATCTCCCACTATTATTTTTTTTTTTTACAGGGAGAATTTACCCCCCCCCCCAAAAAAAAAGGCCCAGTATTACACACTGGTTTTCGGTGGCACACAATGAGAGACAGATGCCACACACAGGACTGGCACAGAGGCAGACTTGCCAATCTTTATCTCCCACTATTAATTTTTTTTTTTACAGGGAGAATTTACCCAAAAAAAAAAAAGGCCCAGTATTACACACTGGTTTTCGGTGGCACACAATGAGAGACAGATGCCACACACAGGACTGGCACAGAGGCAGACTTGCCAATCTTTATCTCCCACTATTATTTTTTTTTTTACAGGGAGACTTTACCCCCCCCCCAAAAAAAAGGCCCAGTATTACACACTGGTTTTCGGTGGCACACAAGGAGAGACAGATGCCACACACAGGACTGGCACAGAGGCTGACTTGCCAATCTTTATCTCCCACTATTACTTTTTTTTTTTACAGGGAGACTTTACCCAAAAAAAAAAAAAAAGGCCCAGTATTACACACTGGTTTTCGGTGGCACACAAGGAGAGACAGATGCCACACACAGGACTGGCACAGAGGCGCAGACTTGCCAATCTTTATCTCCCACTATATTTTTTTTTTTTTACAGGGAGAATTTACCCCCCCCCCCCAAAAAAAAGGCCCAGTATTACACACTGGTTTTCGGTGGCACACAAGGAGAGACAGATGCCACACACAGGACTGGCACAGAGGCTGACTTGCCAATCTTTATCTCCCACTATTACTTATTTTTTTACAGGGAGACTTTACCCCCCCCCAAAAAAAAGGCCCAGTATTACACACTGGTTTTCGGTGGCACACAAGGAGAGACAGATGCCACACACAGGACTGGCACAGAGGCAGACTTGCCAATCTTTATCTCCCACTATTATTTTTTTTTTTTACAGGGAGAATTTACCCAAAACAAAAATGGCCCAATATTACACACTGGTTTTCTGTGGCACACAATGAGAGACAGATGCCACACACAGCACTGGCACAGAGGCAGACTTGCCAATCTTTATCTCCCACTATTTTTTTTTTTTCAGGGAGAATTAAAAAAACAAACAAAAAAAAAACAATATTACACACTAGGTTTTCTGTGGCACACAATGAGAGACAGATGCCACACACAGCACTGGCACAGAGGCAGACTTGCCAATCTTTATCTCCCTGCAGTAATCTCAGAAAAGTATGGCAGGCAGCTATAAAAATGACTGCTGCACACAAAAGTGTGGACAAACAAACAAGATAGCTGTGCAGAAAGGAAGGAACAACAGGATTTGTGCTTTGAAAAAAGCAGTTGGTTTGCACAGCGGCGTACACACACAGCAACGCAGCTATCAGGGAGCCTTCTAGGGCAGCCCAATGAGCTACAGCGCTGAGGAAAAAAAAATGTAGCTTCCACTGTCCCTGCAAACAAAAGGTGGTGTTGGACAATGGAAATCGCTACAGCACAAGCGGTTTGGGGGTGAATGTACCCTGCCTAACACTGTCTATCCCTGCTTCTGACGAAGCGGCACCTCTCCCTACGCTCAGATCAGCAGCAGTAAGATGGCGGTCGGCGGGAACGCCCCTTTATAGCCCCTGTGACGCGGCAGAAAGCAAGCCAATCACTGCAATGCCCTTCTCTAAGATGGTGGGGACTGAGATCTATGTCATCACGCTGCCCACACTCTGCGTCCACCTTCATTGACTGAGAAATGGCGCTTTTAGCGTCATTGAAACGCGACTTTGGCACGAAAGTCGCGTACCGCATGGCCGACCCCACACAGGGATCGGGTCGGATTTCATGAGACGCCGACTTTGCCAAAAGTCGGCGACTTATGAAAATGAACGATCCGTTTCGCTCAACCCTAGTGGTGAGTGATTTCACTCACCTTAACTTGTGCAGCACCAGGCACAACACTGATGATTGCAGGGAAAAGGTCTCTGATGGCTGCAGCTACCCCCTCTGGATCTCAGAGGATCCGGACAAAATAGTAAAAAATAAAAATAAAAAAGAGGTTTTCTTTGGATTAATTGCGCTCCAAAAATGGAGAGAAATAAGCTTATACAAAAACTTCTTTATTTGAGCTATGCGTTGCTTAGCTGATCCAGCTCCTTTCTCAGGCTTATACAATACAGATAGTGATGGCTAGCTGATACACCTTCCCCAATGACGTCAGAAATCAGGTTTAATTAATTAGTAGCCAAAAATGAGAGTAATGCCAGCTCACCATAGAAGTCCAGTGTGCACGGAACCACGAACCTACCACTCGTGTTGAAAATATGTAAAAAGGTAGGGGAAGTTCCAGCTTCTGGTAAAAATGTAGGTGTAATAACTTTATTTAATTAAGATTAAAAAATCCAAAACAGGATAGCCAACAAGCGATGTGTTTCTAACACGGTTGTCTGCTTTTCTACTATGTAATGAATAAAGATTTGCAACTGGAATATTTCATTCAGTGATATCTAGGATGTGGCATTTTAGTGTTCCCTTTATTTTTTGAACAGTATATATACAGTACAGACCAAAAGTTTGGACACACCTTCTCATTTAAAGATTTTTCTGTATTTTCACGACTATGAAAATTGTAAATTCACACTGAAGGCATCAAAACTATAAATTAACACATGTGGAATTATATACTTAACAAAAATGTGTGAAACAACTGAAAATATGTCTTATATTCTAGGTTCTTCAAAGTAGCCACCTTTTGCTTTGATGACTGCTTTGCACACTCTTGGCATTCTCTTGATGAGCTTCAAGAGGTAGTCACCGGAAATGGTCTTCCAACAATCTTGAAGGAGTTCCCAGAGATGCGTAGCACTTGTTGGCCCTTTTGCCTTCACTCTGCGGTCCAGCTCACCCCACACCATCTCGATTGGGTTCAGGTCTGGTGACTGTGGAGGCAAGGTCATCTGGCGTAGCATCCCATCACTCTTCTTCTTGGTCAAATAGTGTGAGGTGTGTTTGGGGTCATTGTCCTGTTGAAAAATAAATGATGGTCCAACTAAACGCAAACCGGACAGAATAGCATGCCGCTGCAACATGCTGTGGTAGCCATGCTGGTTCAGTATGCCTTCAATTTTGAATAAATCCCCAACAGTATCACCAGCAAAGCACCCCCACGCCATCACACCTCCTCCCCCATGCTTCACGGGGGGAACCAGGCATGTAGAGTCCATCCGTTCACCTTTTCTGCGTTGCACAAAAACACATGGTTGGAACCAAAGATCTCAAATTTGGACTCATCAGACCAAAGCACAGATTTCCACTGGTCTAATGTCCATTCCTTGTGTTCTTTAGCCCAAACAAGTCTCTTCTGTTTGTTGCCTGTCCTTAGCAGTGGTTTCATAGCAGCTATTTTACCATGAAGGCTTGCTGCACAAAGTCTCCTCTTGACAGTTGTTGTAGAGATGTGTCTGCTGCTAGAACTCTGTGTGGCATTGACCTGGTCTCTAATCTGAGCTGCTGTTAACCTGCAATTTCTGAGGCTGGTGACTCGGATAAACTTATCCTCAGAAGCAGAGGTGACTCTTGGTCTTCCTTTCCTGGGGCGGTCCTCATGTGAGCCAGTTTCTTTGTAGTGCTTGATGGCTTTTGCAACTGCACTTGGGGACACTTTCAAAGTTTTCCCAATTTTTTGGAATGACTGAACTTCATTTCTTAAAGTAATGATGGCCACTCGTTTTTCTTTACTTAGCTGCTTTTTTCTTGCCATAATACAAATTCTAACAGTCTATTCAGTAGGACTATCAGTTGTGTATCCACCAGACTTCTGCACAACACAACTGATGGTCCCAACCCCATTTATAAGGCAAGAAATCCCACTTATTAAACCTGACAGGGCACACCTGTGAAGTGAAAACCATTTCCGGTGACTACCTCTTGAAGCTCATCAAGAGAATGTCAAGAGTGTGCAAAGCAGTCATCACAACAAAAGGTGGCTACTTTGAAAAACCTAGAATATAAGACATAATTTCAGTTGTTTCACACTTTTTTGTTAAGTATATAATTCCACATGTGTTAATTCATAGTTTTGATGCCTTCAGTGTGAATTTACAATTTTCATAGTCATGAAAATACAGAAAAATCTTTAACCCCTTCCCGACATGTGACGGTATAGTACGTCACATGTCGGGACCCCCGCTTTGATGTGCGCTCCGGCGGTGAGCGCACATCAAAGTCGCGACATGTCAGCTGTTTTTTACAGCTGACATGTGCGCGCAATAGCGGCGGGTGAAATCGCGATCACCCGCCGCTATTAACTAGTTAAATGCCGCTGTCAAACTCAGACAGCGGCATTTAACTACCGCATCCGGCCGTGCGGCCGGATATGAGCGCATCGCCGACCCCCGTCACATGATCGGGGGTCGGCGATGTGTCAGGAAGGTAACCATAGAGGTCCTTGAGACCTCTATGGTTACTGATTGCCGGTGGCTGTGAGCGCCACCCTGTGGTCGGCGCTCACAGCACACCTGCAAATCTGCTGTGTAGCAGCGATCTTATGATCACTGCTGCATAGCAGAGCCGATCGGGCTGTGCCTGCTTCTAGCCTCCCATGGAGGCTATAGAAGCATGGCAAAAGTAAAAAAAAAAAGTTTTTAAAAATGTGAAAAAAATAAAAAAAATATAAAAGTTTAAATCACCCCCCTTTCGCCCCAATCAAAATAAATCAATAAAAAAAAAAACCAACCTACACATATTTGGTATCGCCGCGTTCAGAATCGCCCGATCTATCAATAAAAAAAAAGCATTAACCTGATCGCTATATGGCGTAATGAGAAAAAAATTCGAAACGCCAGATTTACGTTTTTTTGGTCGCCACGACATTGCATTAAAATGCAATAACGGGCGATCAAAAGAACGTATCTACACCAAAATGCTATCATTAAAAACGCCAGCTCGGCACGCAAAAAATAAGCCCTCACCTGACCCCAGATCACGAAAAATGGAGACGCTACGAGTATCGGAAAATGGCGCAATTTTGTTTTGTTTTGTTTTTTGCAAAGTTTGGAATTTTTTTTCACCACTTAGGTGAAAAATAACCTAGTCATGTTAGGTGTCTATAAACTCGTAGTGACCTGGAGAATCATAATGGCAGGTCAGTTTTAGCATTTAGTGAACCTAGCAAAATAGGCAAGCAAAAAACAAGTGTGGGATTGCACTTTTTTTGCAATTTCACTGCACTTGGAATTTTTTTCCCGTTTTCTAGTACACGACATGCTAAAACCAATGATGTCGTTCAAAAGTACAACTCGTCCCGCAAAAAATAAGCCCTCATATGGCCAAATTGACGGAAAAATAAAAAAGTTATGGCTCTGGGAAGGAGGGTAGCGAAAAACGAAAATGGAAAAACGGAAAAAGCTCCGGGGGTGAAGGGGTTAAATGAGAAGGTGTGTCCAAACGTTTGGTCTGTACTGTATGTATACTGTATATATCTATGCAGTGAAAAATATTTAATTTGAAAATTATGTTTAAATAACAGAGAATTACTCTATGTAAAGCTAGTGTTAAAATTGCATTGCATATGGATCACATTCGCATGTCATTCGGATGCTAGCTGATAAAAATCATACTAAACTAAATAGCAAAGCCACTAGAGACTCAAGGTCTACAAAAATTCAATTTTCAACAGCAGAAAAAAAGGCAGCAACACTTACCTGCCCAGATCTTGGAACAAATGCACTGCAGGGTGCAGCCAGCCCATAACGCAAGATGTTAGCAACACAGGTGCACAATACCAGATCAACAGCCACTCACCACATACCCACTCCTGGAGAGGGTGGCTGCCCAGTATACAATTGCACAATAAAGGCCCACATAGGGGCCCCTATTGTTACTGTGTTTTCCCATAGGAGTATTTATTATTATTTCGGTACGGATATCTTTGGTTACCTCCATATGTTCCATTTTGGTGCAAGCATTCATGTTGAATATATTCTCCTAATGCCCAAGTATGAAGTGACTGGAGGACCAAAGTGGTAACTGTAAGGGAAAAGGAGATGCGTTCACACCTGAGCTCTGGAACATAAGGGAACCCAAAAGCTTTCTTTGTCCATTATTAGCAGAGCACTTACATATTTAGCGGTGAGGCCCATACTATATATGTCTGACATTGAAAAATAATATTTCTTTGTACTAATAGATACTTTACCCATTGTAAAGATTCCCATTCTATCATTGCTTCAAAATTGGTCAACTGGCCACAATGTTTCATTACTAGCGATGAACATGTTTTCTTTGAAGTGAACCTGTCTGAAAATGAAGGAGAAGAAACAAAATGGCATTGTATTGTACAGGTCAGCACTGTAACTTTAGTTCCCATTGCTTTTAGCATTCGTACCATGTTTCCTAACTCTTTGGTGTCACTTGCTGTAACTCCATACGACACATACAATAGTCTTCTGTGATTTCTCTAATAATGTCCTTAGTGCTGTAGAGCTCTCTTGAGCTCAGAAAAAAAATCAACGAGTTAAAGAAGAGCTCTGATCTCCCATCAACCATACTCTTTACCGGCTCCTGTATTACTGTCACCTTTAAAATTGATTTCAAGTGTAATTCAAACCTGCAATCTGTGGGACTGTGATGTCTGACCTAGATGAAAGCCTGGTAGTGTCAATTATCAGTTACTCGTACTCAGAAAGCCGTCATCAATGAGTGAAGCAAGAAGAGCGCTATGTGATATATTTAGTCATCACATTTGCAGAACTAGCAAGCATTGAGAATGTGCAAACTTGTAAAGCACATTATATAACGGCATACGTGGCCCAATGCATAAGTAATGTACATATACTATACATGATGTCCATTGGATAATCAAGGGGGGTACAATTTTAATCAGGTCTGTAAAATACGCAGGAAAAAAAGGTACATAATACACTAGGGAACAATTTTGAACATCATTTTTGTTTTTTTTCTGCTGATTCCTACTAAAATAGACATGCTGATTTCAAACCTGCCATTAGTTTTCTTCTATCATGTCATTTTTTTCTCTACAGTCTGGATCGAGGGTAGTACTAGTGGTTTCCTACTGGCTGAGAGAGAACTGCCCTCGAGTGGAGGATGACCTTGGCGACCGGCAACAGGTTGTTATTTCTCCAGGCTATTCAGTTACATGTGAGATAGTGTGGTGAGAGGTTATCAGTAGGAGTTAGCAGAATTTATTTTTTTATTTACATACTTACTTTCTTTAAGATCATGTACTGTATGTCTCTGCAATTTCGTATCTTAAGTGCCTAAACAGCCCTGATTCCTTTTGTTATATCTGTGGCAGTTTCACCGTTTCCAGTCAGGGGATGAACATCTGCACATTTGTCAAGCAAGCCCATTATGCATATTTCATATTAAAACTTGGTGATCAAGATAAGTCTTGGGTCCTTCGCAAGATGCACAAACAGTGTGTCTAGAGTTTACAGATCTGAACGAAGGGAGCGCGAGATGAGGTATTTGATTTACCTATGGTTTGGAAAGCGCCAAGAGATCATTTCAGTGACTGTTACTTTTGCAAAGTGAAAAATTCAGGATATAATAAGAAAAATAGATCTAAAATACAGTTTCCTAGTCTACCATAAGCTGTAAGTCCAGTGCCTCAACATGGTGAACAAAGTGACAGCAATGATGAAGATTTTGAAATTGAAGATGTTTCAGTTCATAAGTGACCATCATCAGTTGAACAATTTGGCACAAGATTTGGGATTATGAAAAAGGGCTTCAGAATTTAAGACTGCATGAGACAAGATTGCTTGATAAAGGAGTAATGGTATACTACTTTCTATCCCGAGAAAGTGCATTTCCACAACACTTTAGAAGTGACAGTGGCTTTTTGTCTTGCCATAGTATACATGGTTTAATTGAGGAAATGGGAATTCCAATCTATATCTGAAATGAATCGTAACTGTTAATCGATAGCTCAAAGCAGAGCTTAAAGTGTGTCCTTCTTCACAATGGCAATCTATTTGGTGCAGTCCAAATAAGCTATTCAGTTTTTCTTTGTGAACAATATGTAGACATAAAGAGAGTCAATGAGTTGTTTCAATTTCACACATACAGTTGGATCAACTGTGTTGAGCTTAAAATGGTGTGCTTACTTCTTGGTCAGCAATGCGGCTACACCAAGTATCTTTGTTTTCTGTGCATATGAGACAGCAGAGCTCGTGAGAAGCATTGGATAGAAAGGAATTGGCCTCCAAGATTTGACCTCAAGCCTGATGAGCCTAACATTCTACATGAATCACATTCTACAGGGTGGGTGATGTATATGGATACACCAAAATAAAATGGGAATGGTTGGTGATATCAACTTCCTGTTTGTGGCACATTAGTATATGGGAGGGGGAAAACTTTTCAATTAGGGTGGTGACCATGGTGGCCATTTTGAAGTCAGCCATTTTGGATCCAACTTTATTTTCCCCAATGGGAAGAGGGTCATGTGACACATCAAACTTATTGAGAATTTCACAAGAAAAACAATAGTCTGCTTGGTTTTAATATAACTATTCTTTCACGAGTTATTTACAAGTTTCTCTTTGTTTACAGCCTTTGACATGTCGCAAAGGTTAACACGTGAGGAGCTGATAGAAATTGTGTTGATGTCTGGTGAACGCAGTACCTGGGTAATTGCAGCAGATTTCAATGCAAGACACCCTAGGCAAGAAAACTGTCACCATTACCATGTTATTTAGGTGTATCCATATAAATGGCCCACCCAAAAACGTTTGCCTCATCACTGAACATAATGTTCTGTATAAACTGAGGGTCCTGTTCCAATTTTTGTTTTGCCCATTCTGCAAATTCAGTGCCACAATTTGCCACAAACAGGAAGTTGATATCACCAACGATTCCCATTTTATTTAGGTGTATCCATATACATGGCCCAGCCTGTACACTTCTGCACATGCAACTGGGTCTAATGAAGCAATTCATCAGAGATTTGCCAACTGAAGGAGCCTGTTTCAAGTACCTTATTTTGACATTTCCCAGCCTGTCATCTGAAAAAATAAAGGCTGGAGTGTTTGATGGTCCACAGATTCGGCAACAACAAACAACAAAGTGAAACAAGGTAACTCACACACACTCAGTTAGGACTTACCTAGACCATTGTGCTGTGTCAATCAGTAGGCCTGGAAATGTTGACTACGATACTGTAATTTACCTAGTTGTGCACCCGCCTAGCGCGGTTACTCGTGTCTCTAACTTTTTGCAAATTTATTAAAAAAGGAAAACTGGAATATCATATAGTTATAAGTATTCAGACCCTTTGCTCAGTATTGAGTAGAAGCACCCTTTTGAGCTAGTACAGCCATGAGTCTTCTTGGGAATGATGCAACAAGTTTTTCACACCTAGATTTGGGGATCCTCTGGCATTCTTTCTTGCAGATACTCTCCAGTTGCGTCAGGACGGATGGTGAAGATTGGTGGCCAGCCATTTTCAGGTCTCTCCAGAGATGTTCAATTGGGTTTAGGTCAGGGCTCTGGCTGGGCCAGTCAAGAATGGTAACATTGTTCTGAAGCCACTCCTTTGTTATGTGTGCTTAGGGTCATTGTCTTGTTGGAAGGTGAACCTTCTGCCAAGTCTGAGGTCCAGAGCACTCTGGAAGATTCATCCAGGATATCTCTGTACTTGGCCACATTCATGTTTCCTTCAATGACAACCAGTCATCCTGTCCCTGCAGCTGAAAAACACTCCCATAGCATGTTTCACTGTTGGGATTCTATTGGGCAGGTGATGAGCAGTACCTGTTTTCTCCACACAAACCACTTACAATTATCACCAAAAAGGTCTATCTTCATCTCATCAAACCAGAGAATCTTATTTCTCATAGTCTGGGAGTCCTTCATGTGTTTTTTAGCAAACTCTATGCGGGCTTTCATATGTCTTGCACTAAGGAGAGGCTTCTGTCAGGCCACTCTGCCATGAAGGCCCGATTGGTGGAGGGCTGCAGTGATAGTTGACTTTGTGGAACTTTCTCCCATCTCCCTACTGCATCTCTGAAGCTCAGCCACAGTGATCATGGGGTTGTTCTTTACCTCTCTCACCAAGGCTCTTCCCCTACAATTGCTCAGTTTGGCTGGACGGCCAGGTCTAGGAAGACTTCTGGTGGTCCCAAACTTCTGTTTAAGGATTATGGAAGCCACTGTGCTCTTAGGAACCTTGTGTACTGCAGAAATTCTTTTGTAACCCTGGCAACATCTGTGCCTTGCCACAATTTTGTCTCTGAGCTCCTTGGCCAGTTCCTTTGAGCTCATGATTCTCATTTGGTCTGACATGCACTATGAGCTGTGAAATCTTATATAGACAGGTGTTTGCCTTTCCAAATCAAGTCCTATCAGTTTAATTAAACACAGCTGGATTCCAATGAAGGAGTAGAACCAGCTCAGGGAGGATCACAAGGAAATGGACATCATGTGGCTTAAATATGAATGTCTGAGCAAAGGGTCTCAATACTTATGGCCATGTGATATTTCAGTTTTCTTTTTTAATAAATTTGCAAACATGTCTACATTTCTGTTTTTTTCAGTCAAGATGGGGTGCAGAGTGTACATATATGAGAACAAAAATTTACTTTTTGCAATTTACCAAATGGCTGCAATGAAACAAAGAGTGAAAAATTTAACCCCTTCACCCCGAAGCCTGTTTTCACCTAACTGACACGGCCAATTTTTACAATTCTGACCACTGTCACTTTATGAGGTCATAACTCTGAAACGCTTCAACGGATCTTGGTGATTCTGAGATTATTTTCTCGTGACATATTGTACTTTATGATAGTGGTAAAACTTCTTCGATATGACTTGCATTTATTTGTGAAAAAAACAGAAATTTGTCGAAAATTATGAAAATTTCGCAATTTTCAAATTTTTCGTTTTTATGCCCTTAAATTAGAGAGTTATATCACATAATATAGTTAATAAACAACATTTCCCACATGTCTGCTTTACATCAGCACAATTTTGGAAACATAATTTTTTTTTGTTAGGGAGTTATAAGGGTTAAAAGTTGAAAAGCGATTTCTCATTTTTGCAACAAAATTTGCAAAACCATTTTTTTTACGGACCACCTCACACTTGAAGTGACTTTGAGGGGTCTATATGACAGAAAATGCCCAAAAGTGACACCATTCTAAAAACTGCACCCCTCAAGGTACTCAAAACCACATTAAAAAAGTTTATTAACCCTTCAGGTGCTTCACAGGAATTTTTGGAATGTTTAAAAAAAATTGAACATTTAACTTTTTTTTCACAAAATTTTTACTTCAGATCCAATTTGTTTTATTTTACCAAGGGTAACAGGAGAAATTGGACCAAAAAAGTCGTTGTACAATTTGTCCTGAGTACGCCGATACCCCACATGTTGGGGTAAACCATTGATTGGGCACATGGCAGAGCTCGGAAGGGAAGGAGCGCCATTTGACTTTTCAGTGCAAAATTGTCTGGAATTGAGATCGGAACCCATGTCGTGTTTGGAGAGCCCCTGACGTGCCTAAACAGTGGAAACCCCCACAAGTGACACCATTTTGGAAAGTAGACCCTCTAAGGAACTAATCTAGATGTGTGGTGAGCACTTTGAACCTCCAAGTGCTTCACAGAAGTTTATAATGTAGAGCCGTAAAAAAAAATTTATATTAATTTTCACAAAAAATGATCTTTTTGCCCAAAATTTTTTATTTTCCCAAGGGTAGCAGGATAAATTGGACCCCAAAAGTTGTTGTTCAATTTGTCCTGAGTACGCTGATACCCCATATGTGGGGGTAAACCACTGTTTGGGCGCATGGCAGAGCTCGGAAGGGAAGGAGCGCCATTTGACTTTTCAATGCAAAATTGTCTGGAATTGAGATCGGAACCCATGTCGTGTTTGGAGAGCCCCTGACGTGCCTAAACAGTGGAAACCCCCACAAGTGACACCATTTTGGAAAGAAGACCCCCTAAGGAACTTATCTAGATGTGTGGTGAGCACTTTGAACCTCCAAGTGCTTCACAGAAGTTTATAATGTAGAGCCGTAAACAAAAATTAATATTAATTTTCACAAAAATGATCTTTTTGCCCCAAATTTTTTATTTTCCCAAGGGTAGCAGGATAAATTGGACCCCCAAAGTTGTTGTGCAATTTGTCCTGAGTACGCTGATACCCCATATGTGGGGGTAAACCACTGTTTGGGCGCATGGCAGAGCTCGGAAGGGAAGGAGCGCCATTTGACTTTTCAATGCAAAATTGTCTGGAATTGAGATCGGAACCCATGTCGTGTTTGGAGAGCCCCTGACGTGCCTAAACAGTGGAAACCCCCACAAGTGACACCATTTTGGAAAGAAGACCCCCTAAGGAACTTATCTAGATGTGTGGTGAGCACTTTGAACCTCCAAGTGCTTCACAGAAGTTTATAATGTAGAGCCGTAAACAAAAATTAATATTAATTTTCACAAAAATGATCTTTTTGCCCCAAATTTTTTATTTTCCCAAGGGTAGCAGGATAAATTGGACCCCAAAAGTTGTTGTGCAATTTGTCCTGAGTACGCTGATACCCCATATGTGGGGGTAAACCACTGTTTGGGCGCATGGCAGAGCTCGGAAGGGAAGGAGCGCCATTTGACTTTTCAATGCAAAATTGTCTGGAATTGAGATCGGAACCCATGTCGTGTTTGGAGAGCCCCTGACGTGCCTAAACAGTGGAAACCCCCACAAGTGACACCATTTTGGAAAGAAGACCCCCTAAGGAACTTATCTAGATGTGTGGTGAGCACTTTGAACCTCCAAGTGCTTCACAGAAGTTTATAATGTAGAGCCGTAAAAAAAAAATTAATATTAATTTTCACAAAAATGATCTTTTTGCCCCAAATTTTTTATTTTCCCAAGGGTAGCAGGATAAATTGGACCCCAAAAGTTGTTGTGCAATTTGTCCTGAGTACGCTGATACTTCATATATGGGGATAAACCACTGTTTGGGCGCATGGCAAAGCTCGGAAGGGAAGGAGCGCCATTTGACTTTTCAATGCAAAATTGGCTGGAATTGAGATCGGAACCCATGTCGTGTTTGGAGAGCCCCTGACGTGCCTAAACAGTGGAAACCCCCACAAGTGACACCATTTTGGAAAGAAGACCCCCTAAGGAACTTATCTAGATGTGTGGTGAGCACTTTTAACCACCAATTGTTTCACTAAAGTTTAGAATGTAGCGCTATGAAAATTAAAAAATATTTTTTTCTTTCCACTAAATGATGTTTTAGCCCGCAATTTTTTTTCCCCAAGGGTAACAGGAGAAATTGGACCACAAAAGTTATTGTCCAATTTGTCCTGAGTACGCTGATACCCCATACATTGGGGGGAACCACTGTTTGGGCGCACGGCAGAGCTCAGAAGGGAAGGAGCGCCGTTTGAAATGCAGACTTAGATGGATTGGTCTGCAGGTGTCATGTTGCATTTGCAGAGCCCCTGATGTACCTAAGCAGTAGAAACCCCCCACAAGTGACCCCATATTGGAAACTAGACCCCCCACGGAACTTATCTAGATGTGTTGTGAGAACTTTGAACCAACAAGTGTTTCACTACAGTTTATCACGCAGAGCCGTGAAAATAAAAAATATTTTTTTTCCACGAAAATTATATTTTAGCCCCCACGTTTTTATTTTCCCAAGGGTAACAGGAGAAATTGGACAACAAAAGTTGTTGTCCAATTTGTCCTGAGTACGCTGATACCCCATATGTGGGGGGGAACCACTGTTTGTGCGCACGGCAGAGCTCGGAAGGGAAGGAGCGCCGTTTGAAATGCAGACTTAGATGGATTGGTCTGCAGGTGTCTTGTTGCATTTGCAGAGCCCGTGATGTACCTAAACAGTAGAAACCCCCCACAAGTTACCCCATATTGGAAACTAGACCCCCCACGGAACTTATCTAGATGTGTTGTGAGAACTTTGAACCCCCAAGTGTTTCACTACAGTTTATAACGCAAAGCCGCGAAAATAAAAAATATATTTGTTTCCACGAAAATTATATTTTAGCCCCCACGTTTTTATTTTCCCAAGGGTAAGGCTGGTTTCACACTTGCGTTTTTATCTAAATGTGTTTTTTAAAAAAACGCATGTGTGAATAAACGCATGTAAACGCGGTAAAACGCATGCGTTTTTTAGACGCATGCGTTTTTATAGAAAAACACAAGAAAACGAGAAAAAAACAAAAAACCCTAACCCTACCCCTAACCCTAACCTGAAATGCGTGGCACTGAAATACGTGGCACTGAAATACGTTTATATACGTATATACGTATATAAGTGCCACGATATTTCAGTGGCCACGTATATAAGTGCCACGCATATAAGTGCCACGTATATAAGTGCCACGTATATAAGTGCCACGTATTTCACGTAAATGCCACGATATTTCAGTGCCACGTATTTCACTGAAATATCGTGGCACTTAAATACGTGGCACTGAAATATCGTGGCACTGAAAGACGTGGCACTGAAATATCGTGGCACTGAAATATCGTGGCACTGAAATACGTGGCACTGAAATATCGTGGCACTGAAAGACGTGGCACTGAAATACGTGGCACTGAAATATCGTGGCACTGAAATATCGTGGCACTGAAATATCGTGGCACTGAAATACGTGGCACTATGACTGTCAGAAAATGTTCATTAAACGGTTAGGGGTGAGTTTAGGGGTAGGGTTAGGGTTTGGATCCCTTTATCACCTTGATGGTGGTGGGTGACTTTTCAGTGTGTGTTCTGGTTTTTTTCTATAAAAACGCATGCGTTTTTAACGCAAACAAACGCGTTGAGATCGGACGCCATGTCGCGTTTGGAGAGCCCCTGATGTGCCTAAACAGTGAAAACTCCCCAATTCTAACTGAAACCCCAACCCTAACCCCAGCCCTAGCCCTAACCCCAACCCTAACCCTAGCCCTAACCCTAGTCCTAACCCTAGCGCTACTTTCACACTAGCATTTTTTTGCATACGTCGCAATGCGTCGTTTTGGCGAAAAAACGCATCCTGCAAAGTCATCTGCAGGATGCGTTTTTTCCCCATAGACTAACATTAGCGACATATTGACACACGTCGCAAGCGTCGTGCGACGGTTGCGTCGTGTTGTAGCGGACCGCCGGCAGCAACAAACGTTACATGTAACTTTTTTTGTGCCGACGGTCCACCATTTCCGACCGCGCATGCGCGGCTGGAACTCCGCCCCCACCTCCCCGCACCTCACAATGGGGCAGCGGATGCGTGGAAAAACAGCATCCGCTGCCCCCGTTGTGCGGCGCTTGCACAGTATGCGTCGGTATGTCGGGCCGACGCAGCGCGACGGCCCCGTACTGACGCTAGTGTGAAAGTAGCCTAACGGGAAAATGGAAATAAATATATTTTTTTAAATTGTATTATTTTTCCCTAACTAAGGGGGTGATGAAGGGGGATTTGATTTACTTTTATAGTGGGTTTATTAGCGGATTTTTATGATTGACAGCCGTCACACACTAAAAGACGCTTTTTATTGCAAAAAATAGTTTTTGCATCACCACATTTTGAGAGCTATAATTTTTCCAGATTTTGGTCCACAGAGTCATGTGAGATCTTGTTTTTTGCAGGACGAGTTGACGTTTTTATTGGTACCATTTTCGGGTACATGACATTTTTTGATCGCTTTTTATTCCGATTTTTGGGAGGCGGAATGAACAAAAATCAGCAATTCCTGAAATTCTTTTAGGGGGGGCGTTTATACCGTTCTGCGTTTGGTAAAAAGGATAAAGCAGTTTTATTCTTCGGGTCAGTACGATTACAGCGATACCTCATTTATGTAATTTTTTTATGTTTTGGCGCTTTTACACAATAAAAACTATTTTATATAAAAAAATAATTGTTTTTGCATCGCTTTATTCTGAGAGCTATAACTTTTATATTTTTCTGCTGATGATGCTGTATGGTGGCTTTTTTTTTGCGGGACAAGATGATGTTTTCAGCGGTACCATGCTTATTTATATCCGTCTTTTTGATCGCGTGTTATTCCACTTTTTGTTTGGCGGTATGAGAATAAAGCGTTGTTTTTTGCCTCGTTTTTTTTTTTTTTTTTTACGGTGTTCACTGAAGGGGTTAACTAGTGATATAGTTTTATAGGTGGGGTCGTTACGGACGCGGCGATACCAAATATGTGTACTTTTATTGTGTGATTTTTTTTTTATTTAGATAAAGAAATGTATTTATGGGAATTTTTTTTTTTTTTTTTCTTTATTTAGGAATTTTTTTTAATTTTTTTTTTACACATGTGGAAAATTTTTTTTTTTACTTTTTTACTTTGTCCCAGGAGGGGACATCACAGATCGGTGATCAGACAGTGTGCACAGCACTCTGTCTGATCACCGATGTGACAGGCACGTTCCACAGGCTTGCCGGCGCCTGCTATGAGGATTCTCAGCAGACGCCGGCAAGCAGGGTCATCTCATGACCCGGAAGGAGTCCCGCGGCCATCTTGGATCCGGGGACTCCTTCCAGGTCACCGGAGCAGCGCGATCTCATCACGTTGCTCCGGTGGGAGAGCGCAGGGAGCCCCCGTCCCTGCGCGATCCCCCTCTATGCCGCTGTCACTATTGACAGCGGCATCAGAGGGGTTAAATGCCCGCGATCGGCGATAGCGCCGATCGTGGGCATTGCTGCGGGGTGTCAGCTGTCATATACAGCTGACACCCGCACCCGATCACCGCGGCGCTCAGCGCGAGACCGTGGTGATCGAGCCGCCGTACTAGTACTGCGGCTGTCAGTAATGCAGTCCCGGCAGCGCAGTACTAGTAGGGCGCATGTCGGGAAGGGGTTAAAGGGGCTTGAATACTTTCCGTACCCACTGTACATATGATGGCTGTACATATGATGCGTCATGCAAGATTGTCCACATATTGAACACTCTAGGAAAAGTTATGTGTACATTTTTACCCTAACTGCAACCTAACTTTACTGCTTGCACACAATTTGACTTGCAATAACAATATAACCTTTGCATGTGTAAGAAGAAGGGCCAGAGCTGGGGTATCTCTCTTGCACCGGGTTCGGAACTGTTGGGGTTGTCTCCTCTGGTGTCCAGGGAAAAGCTTAGAAACTCAGACCGACCTTTGGCATAGTCAGCAGGATGCAGTCCTACAGCATGGAGGCAGCAGACCAAGCAATTGGGGGGGCCCAAGATTCAGCATATCTCTCGGGGCGATGTTGAGCAACCTTCTGAAGTTTAATGGGAGCAATAATATGGTATGGAGCTGGACTGAGTGGGTCAGGGGTATGATGAGGATGCACCCCATGACCTCCTGCATTAGAGGCGGAGGTTGCCATGATGGCTTTAGAAGGAGAGGCAAGTGATTCCGTCATGCTACTACCCCCTGGAGAACAGGACACTTTTGACAAGTTGTTACAAATACTGGAGGAAACACACGGGGACCCCACGGACTTAGGGGAATTATGCATGCGTTTATTTTGCTGTGTTCAAAGGAGGATGAGACAGTGATGCAGTACATGAACGGATTACAGGAGATCCATACTGCCATTACTAAAAAAGACGTTGTGGGTGTAGGGCTGACTGACATACACTCCCTGCAGAAGTTATGTCGCTTATCCATGTTAAGTAAATAAAAGCTTATAACCTGACGTTAAATTAATCCATTGGTTGTATAAATTATTCTTTTGAAACCTTAAACCCTCTGAAATGTGGTTTAGGTTAAGAAAATAAATTGGCATCAATGCAGAAATATTGATCAGTTAATGGACACAGATAAAACAAAAATAAAGGGCGCTGCACAACAAATATATTAAATAGACCTGCTGCAGCAAATATTAAGACCTAACTACCAAATAGGCCAATATCAGGCAAAAAAGCCAAAATAAATCTTCTATATGTGAAAATACTTGCGCTGCAGGTACATTAAGAATTCCCCTTAGAGTTACAAATAATAACAATAATGATCCAGGATAGCGCAGAAAGAATTTTGTACCGGAGAGTACCTAATAGTATTCCTTTCACACACTTTTACCTTGCTCTAGTGTGGTGGTTACAAATTTCCATAAAGCCTTGTCGAAGGTCCTTGACGTCTTCAGATTGCCATGTTGATATCTCCAGACTTTGCTTGAATAGATCCGCAAACCTTCCAAGATGTAGATAATGAGGTGTAAACCTGTCCCGGCCGGTGACAGGCACCTCTATTCTGTTGTGAATAGTTACCCGCTCACCAGCGGGTAACTATTCACAACAGAATAGAGGTGCCTGTCACCGGCCGGGACAGGTTTACACCTCATTATCTACATCTTGGAAGGTTTGCGGATCTATTCAAGCAAAGTCTGGAGATATCAACATGGCAATCTGAAGACGTCAAGGACCTTCGACAAGGCTTTATGGAAATTTGTAACCACCACACTAGAGCAAGGTAAAAGTGTGTGAAAGGAATACTATTAGGTACTCTCCGGTACAAAATTCTTTCTGCGCTATCCTGGATCATTATTGTTATTATTTGTAACTCTAAGGGGAATTCTTAATGTACCTGCAGCGCAAGTATTTTCACATATAGAAGTTAATGGACACAGAATGGTCAGATTTTGACAAGACAAAAAGAGACTTTTGAAAAGTCACAAGTGATCAATCAGGAGAGAGCTTTTGGAAACCCTAAACTTCACACACAGTGACAAACTGAAAAAAGGTGAATACATATAAAACAGACTTAAAAAAAGGCGCAAATGGAAAATTGAATTTTGTGCAAACAAGAAAACAAAAAATAGGCACAAGTACAATAGTGAATAGGTTCCAGGGATGCCAATCAATTAATTAGCTAACAGTATGCTTGCTGGAATCAGATTGAGGCCAAATCACACGTTCAGTATTTGGTCATATTTTACCTCAGTATTTTTAAGCCAAAACCAGGAGTGGGTGATAAATACAGAAGTGGTGACGTGTTTCTATTATACTTTTCCTCTGATTGTTTCTCTCTAATTTTGGCTCTCAAATACTGATGTAAAAAACTCACCAAATACTGAATGCGTGAACTTGAATTAGGGCTCATTTAGACATCAGTAATTTTTAATCAGCGTTTGTATGCCAAAAGCAGGAATGTCTCCAAAACACAGAACAAGTGTCAATCAGTGATGAGCGAACGTGCTAGGATGTGTTATCCAAGCATACTCGTGTATTATTCGAGCATGTCCAAGATGCTCGAACAACACGTTATCAGAGGATGTTCGCTCATCACTAGTGTCAATCTTCCAGTTATGTTTTTTCTCTCTATGTTCCACTCCTGGTTTTGACATTCAAACATTGATGAAAAATCACTGACATCTGAATGAGCCCTTAAGAGTTGGAAAATACTATTTGAGCTTGAGCTAGTGTGCGGAGTTGTATTTTAATGATTAGAAACGCTTGTTGAAATTTTTTGTATAAAAAAACAATACCATAGTCCAAATAATCATGATACATTTCCATCATGCTGGTACCATGGATGATGAGTATCTCGGAACATTTCCTTGCAGCTGATATATATGAGTATTGAGTATATCTAGAACTGGTATTGGCATGTCCACATGTCCACATCCCCAAGAGCCATTTATTTTACTTCATACTTTGCCCACAATGAACTCCCGAGACATGCCAACTTACTCAATTTAGTAACCGGTAATTTTTCTAGAAATAAGCCCTTTTAAGTCTTATAAATATCCAGTCAAAGGGATCCCAGAACATGTTGCATGTTCCTTTTTGTTAGTCCTTAATACTCGGTCATTTTTTTATTTTTCCTCTGTCAACTTTTTGTCACAACACAGCTGTCGGGTGACCTGGGACTAAGGGCAACTTCCCTGTCCCTAACACTAGGGGGTGCACTAGCTCACCCTGCTCCCCGGGATACTTCAGATGGCAAAGATGCCGGGGCCACCGCCCTTGCCTTATCTCCTGAGTTAGTCCTTTGTCTGTTCATGTCCCCCACCAAGGGAAGAGGGGGCGCTACTGTGCACTTTAGTACACCAACCCGACAAACAAGGCTACACAGACAAGGGTTAACAGAAAACTCCAGGCATACAAAATATTCACTCACATATAACACTTGTCAAGAGATTTCGCTCAGTATGAATATTATTGCTTTTTTTGCATCATCTGTTCTTCCATATCAAGCATAAGGTTCCCAGTTTTGGCATGATCATAATATAGAACCATATACATACTGTATACTACACATCAACACACTGTGACTAATGAATACATGAACTCCAATATTGCCATACAAGTCATATATGTATGGCCCCTTTCATATTGAGTTCTTGCCCACTTTAGTTAGTCACGTTGGTGCTTATGTTCGAACCCCTTGCAAAACAGGATTCAGGCATATGCAGCAACGGGGTCATAGACTAAAATGGTGCTGGCAGAGTCAAAGTGCTCTCTGACGTGTATTATTTTCGGGAGTGTAAGCATACAGGAGGGGGACACTCAGACGTAGTAGCCTGCATCTGAGTGTCTGCCTCTTGTAAGCATAAATGCCCGAAAATGTTGCACGACAGAGTGCACGTTGACTCTGATGGCACTTTGCAGACAATGACCTCATTGGCACGTATGTCTAAATCCTTTTTTGCGGGGGGTTCAGACACAAGCCCTGGTGGGATCATTGAATATGGGCAAGAACGCAGTGTTAAAGCACCCTAAGGTGGCTAGTGAACATTTTTTGATCAAAAAGTACAAACGCCATTGAACCACATCAAATACCTTACGTTTTTAACATATATAGCAATATTGGAGTTCATCTATTCATTAGTTTCAGTGTGAGTCAGCATTGTTTATGTATAAGTTTGTATATTGGCCACATAAGGTATTTGTGTATATTAATTTAATACCAAAGGTGTGTGGGCACTATTTTATTCTTTTCATAGCATAATAGAAAAACAGTATGCATGTGTGTTTTTATGTTTTATGCTAATTTGATATTTCGCTTCTTTATTCTGGAATCAAATGTCTCGAAGGGTAGGTTAACACAAACAAAAAATCTCCATTGAATAATATTGGTCCGAGTGCTGCCCATGTGCTGTCCATTGTTTTCCCAAACAGCATTCAGTACAAAAATATGGTTGTGTGAATGAGCTGTAAGTGATTATTTTTAAAATTGCCACCTTTTCATAAGTTACCTTTACTTGGTTTTGCCTTCTTTTTTGTTCCTAGGTTATGGATGTCATCTTAGTTTTAGCCTAATTCATCATTTGTGACTTTTCAAATGTCAAAACTTTTTTGCGCAATTGTACTCCAGTACCCTGATCAGATACAAAATATATTTCTTTTTGTGCACAATTGAAGATTAATGTGCAAAATGTTAAAGATAATTGAGAAACTGATGAAACGTTATACTCAAAAATAGGTTCCAAAAAATAAGCATCTTTGAATTTGCACCAATTCATTACACATTCAATGCCCATTTTGATGAATTTGGCCTTCATCCTTCTATACATTAAATGACTGCATTTAGTCCAGGTTTGTAGACATCACCATTGCTGTATACAGTCATGGCCGAAACTGTTGGCACTGGCACCCTTTAAAATGTTCCAGAAAATGAAGTATTTCTCCCAGAAAATTATTGTACTTACACATTTTGCTATACACATTTATTTCCTGTGTATTGGAACAACACAAAAAAAGATAGAGAAAAAAGGCAAATTGGACATAATTTCACACAAAACCTCAAAAATGGTCAGGACGAAATTGTTGGCACCCTCAAATTAATATTTGGTTGCACACGCTTTGGAATAAATAACTGAAATAATTTGCTTCTGTTGAGACATGAGGGGTCAGTGTGTGCTTTCTTTCGCTGGCCCGAGACCGCATGGACCAGAGCTCATCCCACTGAACATCCGCTCTCTTTTCCTGTGGGCATAGTACTACTTAGACAAAACACGGTGAGGGTAAAACAGTGTGGCAATACTTTATTGAACCACATAACAGACAATAACATATAGAAGTCCCTGAGAAATTACAGAATCTCACCCTTCTGCTTACCCATCTGGAGTAGAGCAGCTGAGACTCCTGGGCTACCCCCACCAGTGGCACCCCGCTTTTGATGGGCACCCACAGAGAGCATGTAACGACAAGCTTAAGAACCTGACAGAGAGCAGTGAGATACGTGGCCAGGTGTCCTAATTGTCCCAACCTGGATCTTTCAAGACGTCTCAGAGGTTTCAGTGATGGTCAATAGAGATCTGTGTTCTTCCAGCTTGGGCAGTGGTCACCTAAGCTGACATCCTGTAGAATGTTCCTGGCTGTGGTTTTGTAAAGTCTTTCTGATTCTACTTGCATAACAATACTATTCCCTTTTTATACTCACATCTTTGATTCAGGTCATCATCCACCGGTCAGGGGGGAGATGGGATGAGTTTAACTCTCATTATTAGAGTATTTAAGCAATTTGCACAGTTTGTCCTTCTCTGTTTTGCAGGTCAAAAAACTAGATAGCCTGGTGTAATGTGTAATCAACATATTAAAAAACATCTATTGTTCCATGACCCTGCATCCCTGTTCTCCAGAGATAACAGACAATAAGTTAAAACAAACATCAATTCAAGTGTAAACATTTAGACAATATGACAGTTGTCCATGTTTCTTGACCAACCGAAGACAAAAATACAAATTCACTAATCAACATTCAGACAATAGCCTATGTCTCTGAGCCTACTGAATTTACGTCTGGCATAATTAAGAACAAATGCTGTGTTGTCACAGCTTCCCATAAACATAAGCTGCTTAAACCTCTCAACTGGAATTTTGGATCACTCTTTGGCAAACTGTTCCAGGTCTCTCATATTTGAAGGTTGCCTTCTCCTAACAGCAATTTTAACATATCTCCACACGTGATAAATAAGATTTATATCGTGACTCATTGCTGGCCAAACTCTCCAGCGCTTTATTTCCATCAATTTCTGGGTGCTTCTTATCTTTGAAGCAATTGTCCTGCTGGAAAATACATGACCTAGGACGCAAACCGAGCTTTTCAACACTGGGTACTACATTGAGACCCAAAATACTTTGGTGATATTCAAATTTTATGATGCCTTGCACAGAGTCTATGCATCCAGTGCAAGGGAAAGAAAAATTACCCCAAAACATCTTTGGACCTCCACCATTTTGACTGTAGGTACTGTGTTCTTTCCTTTGTAGGCCTCATTCCGTTTTCGGTAAACAGTATAATGAAGTGCTATACCCAAAAGCTCTTGGTCTTGGTCTCATCTGTCCACAAGATGTTTTCCCAGAAGGATTTTTGGCTTACATGTACATTTTGACAAACTGCAGTATAGCTTTTTATGTCTCAATGTCAGCAGTGGGGTCATCCTGGGTCTCCTGCCATAGCATTTCATTTCATTCAAATGTCGATGGATAGTTCGGGCTAACACTGATGCACCCTGAGCCTGCAGGACAGCTTGAATTTCTTTGCAATGCGATTGCAGCTGCTTATCCACCATCCAGACTATCCTGCGTTGCAGCCTTTCATCAATTTTTTTCTGCTGTCCAGGTCCAGGGAGATTAGCTACAGTACCAGGGTTTGTAATCCTATTGATTATGTTGCACGCTGTGGACAAAGGAACATCAAGATGTCTGGAGATGGACTTATAATCTTGAGATTTTTGATGCTGTTCAACAATTTTGGTTCTCAAGTCCTCAGACAGTTCTTTTCTCCTCTTTCTGTTCTCCAAGCTTAGTGTGGCACACACAATGCAAAGATTTAATCAAATTCTCACCTTTTTATCTGGTTTCAGGTGTGATTTTCATATTGCCCACATCTATTTGCCACAGTTGATTTTGAATAAGCGTCACATGCTTGAAACAAAGTTGTTTACCTACAATATTGGAAAAGTGCCAATGTCCGGCCCATTTTTGGGTTTTGTGTGAAATTATGTCCAATTTCCCTTTTTTTGTGTTGTTCCAATACACACAAAAGAAATAAACATGTGTATAACAAAACATGTGTGATTGTAATAATTTTCTTGCAGAAATATTTCTTTTGGTTTGGAACAATTTCAAGGGTGCCAACACTTTCGGCCAAGACTGTATTATATGCTTTATTATAAAGTCTTAAAGTCAATTACATAACATCTATTTCCATGTGTTTGTTCCATGGGACATTTATCATAAGTAATATATAATATGCGCCCAAATTATCATTGTTAAGACACGGCATCAATATTTTAATTAATAACACAACACAAAACATACCTTTTAATTGTCAAAGGATATCTGATCCTATTTTATTGAATACTATCAGACCCAGAAATATTAATTTCAAAGGAACCTTGAAACACAACTTTTTTTAAATTATTTTTTATTTCTTTTTTAAAAATATGTTTCAACTTTTGCGAGTGTATATCAGTTTCACTGACTCATAGGTAATAGGCAGTTAAAGACACTGTGAGGGTCGCCGGGACTGTGATGAATTATATCGGCGAGCAAGAATCATTAAACATTTGAACTTGGCGCCCTATTAGTACATATACATTCTAACACTGTTGTTTTACATCTAAAATTACCGAGAGATACAATGTCAGCACTTATAAATATACAAACTGAAGTCCTAGTACCTACACATGGTTTTTATTCTAACTTCCAAAGGTATTGCACATGGTAAGACGTTGTTTTTAGACTAAAGCAGTATTTGTTTAATCTTTCAGGACTTTAGTTTTTAAGCACAGAATAAAAGAAAAGATTAACACCTTCAAAATACAGAATTATGTATATTAAAGGCTTGTATGGATACATGCATGCAATTGTTCTGCAACCTCCATAGACATACCTTCTATGTCAACAGGTCCGTACATAAAAAATAAGAATCAAGCACACATAAGACCTATTTTAGACATTGCCTTTATAATACGACACACTTAGAGCTCTTCCACATGATCTTTTAGTCGAGAGCCTTAAACAGCAGTACATTCATTCACGATTCCACGCAGATCTCAGCCAGAACTGGGAGTAATATTCCAATGTCTGAGTGTAATAACTAGTCAACTGGTGTAATCTGTAGATATTGGGTTATTCCTCAACTTAATAATATCACGCAAGACATTTGTCCATTGTGGCTAAGTCAAAGCTCCACTATGTATTCAAAGAGAAGAGGAAGTGTGATCAATGGCTGACCAATGCCAGTGATATTCCCAGTGGTGGAAGGGTTCAAGAAACCCATTGACTTACCAAGTAGTAATCCATAATTATAATGCTCCATCCAGCAGGACACCTATGAAATATAGTTTCCATATGATGAGAGACTACATTCAATCGGAATTGAATTCTACCCGAATTTTCCATTACTCGACATTCACCAAAAAGCGGCTTTTTTGTAATTCACTCCACCATGGATTCAGGAAAGAGCCATAAAAAGGTTAACAATGAAAAAAAAAACACTTATTCTCATCTTACTACTCACCTCTCCAGTTCTTCTGCTCCTCACCCATCACTTGTCTAGTACTCAATGCATTTTCTTATCACCGCCACATGCGCTGAATTCCCATGTCTCTTCACATTCCGTAAAGGGTGCAATGTCAAGGCGTTCATCGTGATGTCATGACTTTACACATGCTTGCACAGAACCGTCTAGGACCTCATCAAAGCTGTAAGTCATAGGCTAGTAAGAAGTGGCCCATGCATTCAGTGCTCACAGCGTTGATAGGATGCGACTGCATGAGTGTTGGAGAGGAGCGGAGGGGCCGAGAAATGAGTGGTCAACTGAGTTTAAGTATTTTCATATCTTATGTTTATTGTGCTATGGGATCTAGAGAGACCCCAGCGAATAATAAGGGAAATTAACTTCTCTGAGAATTGAATTTCCTGGAAAAGTCTGTGAGAACAGGCGAATTCAAATTTTGCCTGATCCAGACATCTGTTAGTTTTCTCTTGAATTAAATCAGCAAAACATTGCATATTGAGAAGAGTTTGCCATGATTTCCAGAAATACGTTATAAAAGTTATCTTTTTTGTCCAGTTTATGTCCACTGAAATGCCAGTGCATATTCTGCTTGTACCAAGACCACATTTGTATAACGGTGAAAGGACTTTTAGAACAGAACATATTATATTAGAGCTCTGTAAAACACAATCTCCTTCTTGGCCTCACCAGTGGTTACTTCTCTTCTCTTACATTGCCTCCAATTTCAGATATCCTAATCTGTTACTGTTAAATTCTCCAAAGTATTAACTTATAGGATATGAGAGACACTTAGGTTAGTTTTTTTTTAGCATAATTAATAGATTGTAATAGTATGTAAGTAATCATTTTGCTTTATGGAGATTTGTGGAAATCCTATTCTCCAGGTACCAGTCCCATAGACAGGCCCACATATCTACAAGATATTTATGGCATATACTGTTGATATAGACGTCCAAATGTTTTACCCAGAAATGAAACGGATGGGTGAGATTAGAAAGCCATGTAACAGCACAAATCTTAACCATGGACTTTGGATATTTCAGCTTGTGCCTATTCAAATAAACGTTGCTGAGCTGCATTACTAGAAATAGCCCATAGACAAGAGGGGTGCCGTTTCTGGAAAATTAACAGCCATGTTTTTCTAACCCTTCAATCTAGTTAAATCTGCAGAGAGAGGATCATTGATGGAAAATAAAATAGCTGCAGAAAGGAATGATCTGAACAGAATGAGAATTGTGATGAAAGCCACGAGTTATGAACTGACATCAATGTATAATTCTCTGAAATATTCTAATTGATATGGTACCAATTTATGGCTGGGCATTTCCATCAGGCTCATATATTCACACATTTCAGACCACAGCGTACGGCTTGAAGCAGTAGAAAGAACAAGAGAACAGTCCCAATGGCAGAATATTCTTGGAGGCAGAGTGAATATTATAAAGCAACTTTTAACAAGGCTCCCAATACAGTTGTCTGCCAGGACTTTGCAATATTTAGCTGGCAGGATGAAAAGTCATAAGACTAAATTGATTCTTTTGTTAACAAGCTGCTAAACCACCGGGGGTGGTTAAAAAAAAGTAAGTCCCATAGAAAGTAATTAATTTATACATCCTTTAATAGATCTACAGCGTTGCTCTACTTTGAAGACTGATCACCAACTTTTTTTGTTCTGATACGGATCTTTATAAGATGTAGCATACAAATGTAGAGCATCCAATAAATTAACAACCTCGAGAGAATATATATATGTAATATGTATATATATATATATATATATGCACATATATTTATTATACAGTTTTTTCGGTTCATGGAAAAGAAGTGAGGAAGATACTAGGTTGATATTGATTAAAACGTCTGCCTATTTGCTTTGCCTATCAGGTAGGGTAGATTGAATAGAGTTGGTGGAAATGTCTACACAAACTTACCAAAAAATATGTCTGTATCCAAAGGTCCACATACACATTAGACTAAAGTCAGAATCACAGATGTCGGTGGGATCAGCCAACAGTCTGAGGTCGTGTTCACACTGCAGTATTTTGGTCAGTATTTTCACATAAGTATTTATAAGCCAAAACTTGAAGTGGAACAATTATAGAAAAAGTATAAAAGAAACATTTATACACCACTTCTGCGTTTTTGAGCCACTCCTGGTTTTGGCTTACAAATACTGAT
The DNA here is from genome assembly GCF_051348905.1 of Ranitomeya variabilis. Taxonomy (NCBI): domain Eukaryota; kingdom Metazoa; phylum Chordata; class Amphibia; order Anura; family Dendrobatidae; genus Ranitomeya; species Ranitomeya variabilis. The sequence continues at coordinate 112,893,986 of NC_135235.1, read as the reverse complement.
GTGAAATACTGAACAAAATACTGAACGTGTTGACGTGGCCTAAGGTTTATGGGTCTTCCCGATTTTAGCAAGAAGTATCCAGGGCACCGGGTATATTCTTTAACAGACTTCTTTATTGATCGCAACATATAAAGTTAAAGCTGAAAAGTTTTGGCCACAGATGGTCTTTATCATTGTATAAATATTTAACTTTTCTAAATTGTAGCTCAATAAAGGCCTGTGGCCAAAACGGTGAGGTTTTAATTTTGTAAGTTGTGATCAATAAATACATTTATTGAGGAATAACCCTGCTGGCTTGGATACTTTTTGATGGATTTATCAGCAATATGGTGAGGAATTGCCGCAAGAGAGCGTGGATTTAAGGTACTGTGGGACGGAAATCTACTATAAACTTGTCCTTCTGATCCGATTCTGATTGGGGAGAGAAAGATCTGGTTTGCTGAATTTCAGCAACTGATCCTTTTGTTCTCCCTGGTGACAAGCCACTGCCAGAGGAGTCTGGCGGTGACTCTCTTATAAAGAACAGGAGATCACTCAGTCAAACCAAGTGTTCTTCTGTTTGGGGTATTCGGGAGAGACAGCAGTAGTTATCTAATGTGTATGGGGGGCTTTTGGGAAAAGCTCTATTACTGGTAATTACCAATCATGTATAGCACATACTATACTGTATAAAGGGCATGTCTTAAATTAGAAAAATATTCTACATTTCACCCCCTAAAACAGCACCACTCTTGTTTGTGGGCTGTGACTGGTATTGCAGGTAACTCCCACAACTTGAATAGGACACAGCTACAGTACCCGACACAGCCTATCAACAGAATGGGGAAGCTGTGGGGCAGGCCATCTTGTTCTTCATGTATTCTCAGTAAATGTGTACACAATTCACATAGGTAAAAAATAGATCATTGTAACTGTCTTTGTTGTGTTTTATAGAAAAATGTTGTGTAAATGTACCAGATTTCGCGATAGTGTTCTTCACACACTTGCGGCGCGTTTCTGGCCATCAAGTATTTCTTTTTGTCATAAGACGTTCACTGTTGAATATGTTAATTCATTTTTCTGTTGTCAAAGGATCTCATAATATAGAGGGCAAACACACAGAGCACAGTGGATCTAATGAAATAACTCAGTAATTGTGATTTCAAACTGCACATGTTAATGAAAGCTCAAGATAAATGCGTCTGTATAGGTAGACATCGGCAATATATCACGTATGGAGAGAAAACAACTGTGGATGGTAACCTACAAATCAGGATGGTGTCCCAAAACATTGTGACGTTATATTACAGGTGCTGGGGAGTTTACATTTAATTATCACCAAGCACAAATTTTACATAAATGTCTAATATACAGTCAATGTCTTAAGCCCCAGTGAACACTGGTCATCAAGCTAGAGAAAAGTTGTAACGTCAAGATACACAGAGATATGTGTTCCTATGGTCTATCTACAGAAGCGCACATTCTTTTCTCATCTGTAAACTACAGAAACACTGTTTAATATGTCTTTTTTGTTCTCCTGCAGCTAAAAACTAGCTCCTCGCCCAACAAGGAAGAGTGTCCCGGACATGTGTGCTTGATTCTGGAAATAACAAATAATGTTAGATTATATGCCAACAACTCCATGTCATTTAAAGGAAAAGGAATAAATGTGATTCTTTTGTCTGTCGTAGCACGGATCTCAGATTATGGGGAGAAAATGAGCTGCAATTTGAAAGCAGTCAGTCAACAGGCACACTTGCATGCTCACACACACAATTTCGGTTGAAATATAATGTACATTCAGCTGTGTTTCCTGATCACTGTGGCATCTGATTACTATTTACTGCAGTCTTCCGAACTTGGTGGCATGGCCCATACAGGGGTGTGCTGCTCAGGGTCTACCAAATGTATCCTCCATCATCTGCCTCGCCTGTTTCTCCCTCTTCCTCTTCTGCCTCCTCGCCTGCATCTTCTGTTTCTTTTTCTTCTTCATCTTCCCAGCCAACGCCGCTACCGAAATCTCCAGAGAATCCAACGTCATCTAGTACCAAAAACACGTACAACAGTTTGGTTTCATGACTGATATTAGTTGGTTGGTTAAAAGTGAAAATCTGCCACTTTATTTTTTTATCTACACACTGTAGCTTCAATATTTTGTTAAGATTCAACTTTTTTGAATGATAAAATTCTCTGTACCTGCATCCACCACTTAGAAGGTTACCATAAATTGATCCATCATTGAGTTTAATGCACTAAGGGCTTACATAGAAACACTGGCGCACAGCCATAAACATCATATATAGATAGGGGGTGCAAGTAGCAGCATGAAAGCATGAAGAAGGGGAGGAAGAAAAGACACTGCTACAAAAAATGCACACCACCCAATATATAGCAAAATAGCAAAACACACTTTATTGGCAAAAAAAAACATAAAACCACTTAAAATCACTACGCCACTACAGACCACCTAGATATATAACGTACATATATAATATATACACATATATGTGAAAATAAGTACAGCTTGTCAATATACCCATAGGATATAAACACGTATATGGTAATACCTTCCTGTCTAGCGGCTCATGGGGGGATCTACAGATAACCCTATATAATAGTAGCTGATAAAAAACCCAAAAAAGGTATAGACAAGATAGTCAAAAAACCACCCATGTATAGTGGTGGAAAAAAAAGTCCTATAGGTGAATACAGATCAAAAAGGCATAATACCTGCAGTGGAATAAAAACCCACCTAAGAACTGGCAAGCCGAAATATCCAGGGGACTGAGTAGATCATAGCCCCACGCGTATCGCCTCCCAAATGAGGCTTCGTCAGGGGAAGTATATGGCCAGCCAATGCACAAGTGTATACACTTGTGCATTGGCTGGCCATATACTTCCCCTGACGAAGCCTCATTTGGGAGGCGATACGCGTGGGGCTATGATCTACTCAGTACTTGTGCATTGGCTGGCCATATACTTCCCCTGACGAAGCCTCATTTGGGAGGCGATACGCGTGGGGCTATGATCTACTCAGTCCCCTGGATATTTCGGCTTGCCAGTTCTTAGGTGGGTTTTTATTCCACTGCAGGTATTATGCCTTTTTGATCTGTATTCACCTATAGGACTTTTTTCCACCACTATACAAGGGTGTTTTTTTGACTATCTTGTCTATACCTTTTTTGGGTTTTTTATCAGCTACTATTATATAGGGCTATCTGTAGATCCCCCATGAGCCGCTAGACAGGAAGGTATTACCATATACGTGTTTATATGCTATAGGTATATTGACAAGCTGTACTTATTTTCACATATATGTGTATATATTATATATGTACGTTATATATCTAGGTGGTCTGTAGTGGCGTAGTGATTTTAAGTGGTTTTATGTTTTTTTTTGCCAATAAAGTGTGTTTTGCTATATATTGGGTGGTGTGCATTTTTTGTAGCAGTGTCTTTTCTTCCTCCCCTTCTTAATGCACTAAGGGCTTGTCAACATGCTGCTTTTTTGACTGTTTTTTTTTTCCATGCGTTCTAGCAGCGGCAAAAAAAGCAGCAAAGTGAATGAGATTTCTGAAATCTCATGCACATGTGGATTTGAGCCCTCAATCTGTTTTATGAAATCTGCAGCATGTCCATTCTTTTAGCACTTTTTCTTCATTTTTCACCCATTCAAATGAACGGGGTAAAAAAATAGAAGCAAAAATGCTTTCAAAATGCAAGCAAAAATGCGTCAATAACACGCATATTTTTTGCAGGACACAAGAAAGCAGAAATTAATGCTCACATTGCTGTGCACCAGAATGCGTGACCATAGAAATCTACACTATTACGTACCTGGGGCCTTTGAGGCCTGTTTTCAAATAACATGGAATAACTCAAAACATTTTTTTTTTCAAAGTTATTTGAAAGTAAGCATGCATTCCCACTAGCTCTGGGGTCCGCCTGGACGGGATTTCGAAATGGATCTGACCTCCTGGTGACCCCGGCTAAGGCTGGTAGAACGCGTACCTGGGGCCTCGCAGGCCTGTCAGGTTACTTTTTTATTATTTTCTGTAAAACTACTTTAGTTACAATTTTGAAACTCTAGGTATTCCTCAGCTATATAGTTGTTAGTAATTTCCAGTTGTTCATATATTTTTATGTTATAGGCATTTCGTATAGCAACGCTTTTTTTGTGACTACCCCATATTCACGTACCTGGGGCCTTTTAGGCCTGTGTGCAAATAACATGGAATAACTCAAATAAAAATACTTTTCAAAGTTTATTTTAAATTTGCAAAGTAAGGATGCATTCCCACTAGCGCTGGGGTCCACCAGGAGGGGATCCGTAATGGATCTGACCTCCTGGTGACATCAGCTAAGGCTGGTGGAATCCCGGCATTCCATCAGCCTTAGCTGGAGTTACCAGGAGGTCAGATCCATTATGGATCCCATTCTGGTGAACCCCAGTGCTACTTGGAACATAGCCTAAGATGTGTATAATTCCAAAAAAAAATTATGTACATAAAACAACAAAAATGTAACTAAATGGGCATGCCCAATATATTCACTCAGTACAATTTTTTATGATGGATACATTTTTTCTTATAAAAAGTTTTTACATAAAGTCTGTAGCAAACTTGGTGCAGGAATATTTATTTTCCACTTTACATATTCCCCGACAATTCTTGCATATTATTTTTTCTTCAGAATGTTCCCTGCATACATTTTGTCCGCAAGTAGAACAGAAACGCTCCGATTTTCTTTCTTTCTTTGCTGGACAAATATAGCAGCGCTTTCTTTTTTTTTCTCTTTGCTCTGGCTGTTCCTGAAAGCATATTCCACATCGGATCATTGCCTCTGTAATTTGCCTTGATAAGCATATCATGCTGCTTCTCTCCATCATAGTAGGCATCAAAAGTTCATAACAAAGTTCTGTCAAAAATATACGTCTATTGTCCTTCCTGTTGGCATGGAATTCTGGATTAGTTTGACAATAAACAATATAGCTATTGAGGGATGACACATCAAGGATATTGGAAAAAAGGGCAACAGGCCAACGTTTAGTCTGCCTTTTACACGAATATTCAGTAATCATTTCGTCCATCTTGTCGACACCTCCTTTTGTCTTATTATAATGAAGTATAATTTCAGGTTTTTGTTTCCTGTCATTGGTGTCAATACTTTCATCGTGATGCATTGTGCTCAGTAATATCACAGATTTTTCTTTCTTGGCTTTATAGGACACCATTGTTGCCTCATTGCAGAAACCGAATACACTCTCGTAGATTGGTCGCTGTGCATTGTGCTTCATTATTGGTGGAATTTCGCGGCGGTTTGGTCTCATTGTACCAACAAGTGTTAGTTGTTTCTGAAGCAAAAAATTGGCCAGTTCTAAATTAGTAAAATAATTATCCATAGTGATATTTTTTCCAGAATGGAAAATTGGTAAAGCTAGTGTTTTCACTATGTTGGAACATAGATCTTTCTGGACTGGAGCGTCAGCTTCTTTTCCACAGTAAATCATGCCATTCATCCCATAATAAGTTGCTGAATCGCACATCCAGAAAATGTTTATGCCGTATTTAGCTGGCTTAATGGGCATATATTGGATAAATTTGCAACGTCCCCTAAAGGCAAGAAGTTGTTCGTCCACTGTCACATATTCGCTAGAATTGTAAAGTTTGTAACAGTTCTTGATAAAAAGATTCCATATATAGCTAATAGGCGCTAATTTATCGGTTGCCAACCTCACAGGCCGAGTTCTCTTTTCATCAAAACGAATGCATCTCCGAACAGCCTCAAATCTATCTACGGACACAGTGGCTTTGTAATGTGGATCTGCAAATGGGTTCAGAAATAACTCTCTGATTGGCACATCATATGATTTAGTCGACCCTGCCAGAAGAGTAAGGCCAATATAGGCATATAGTTCCTCTTTAGTTAAATTTTTCCAAGTTTTTTTTTTTCCGAAGCAATACGTTTAACTTCCACATTCGTACACAAAACTACCTCATCTGCAATATCATCTGAAACAAATTTACTGAAAACATCTTTTTTGGACATGAATTGGGAAATTCCGACAGCTCCTTGAGGAACTCTAATAATGTTATGTGATGGGGTGCGTGCATGAGCCACAGCAGTACTGTTCCAAAAAACATTTGTTTTAGATGTTCTACTTGCACATTCTGCTGGATCCATTACTTCTTCATCATCTGAGGAATCGCTGGACGATGAAGTTGATACATTAGCTGGTGGAATATACTCTTCATCCGACAAAGAAATGTCACTGTCTTCATCACTATTGAAAATAATCGCCTCAATTTCTTGGACAGTCAATCCCCTTGATGTAGACTGTGCCATTGTAATCTTAGATGTGAGTAAACTAAAATGAAAAGTAAAAAATAAAGATTACAATCAGGCTTGTGCACTATACACTGTGTGTGCTAAGACTTTGTTAGTGTTTGTGTGCTTAGGGTAAAGTACAGCCCCCCTACTCTTACCTTCAACAAATCACTTTCTTGTAAGTGCAGTAGAAGCCTCTGGTTTTGGAGCTCAGAAAGGTTCTTTGTTACAGACCAAAGAAAGCTGACTTCTTCCTCCAAAGTCTCTCCAGCAACTAGGATTTAGGACTAAAGGACCTGTACTGACATCATAATCACGTTACTTTGTGAGGGGAAACTCCCTTCCAGGATCACATTACCATGTCAGGCAGAATCCACACTCTTCCCAGCAACAGCCATCGACCAATAGTCATAAAGACTGAGTCATAAGTTCTTCCCCAACAACAGTACAGACAAAAAGACTGAGGAGTACATGTAAACCAAAGCAGGCCTCAAAGGCCCCAGGTACGTGAATCTGGGGTAGTCACAAAAAAAGCGTTGCTATACGAGATGCCTATAACATAAAAATATATGAACAACTGGATATTACTAACAACTATATACCTGAGGATTACCTTGAGTTTCAAAATTCTAACTAATGTAGTTTTACAGATAATAGAAAACAAGTAACCTAGCAGGCCTGCGAGGCCCCAGGTACGCATTCTAGGGTTAAGGGAAACCTGTCACCAGGTTTTTCCCAAATAAAGTAGGGACAGCACCTGTAAGCTCTCTTATACAGCACACAAGAATGTAATATGTAAGTCCCCAATCTGCCCTGCTAGGCAAATAAATAGCTTTTATTATACTCACCTACAGCGCTATCCGGTCCGATGGTCATCACTGGTCTTGATCCGGTGCCTTGTGATCGCCATCCTCATTAATCCACACAGTGTCATCCATCACACTCCTGCGCAGATATAATTATCTTTGCCCTGCCCAGAGCAGAGCAAAGTACTGTAATGCGCATGCTCGAGAAAAGGCCAAAGAGTGCCGGCACATGCAGACTACAATATTTTGCTCCATTCTTGGCAGAGCAGAGAGAAGTGCACCTATGCAGGAGCAAGATGGAGAACACTGTGTGGATGACATAGGACGAGTCAGTCACACAAAGCAGGGAAGGAGGACAGAAATTATAAAAGAGGAGGCACCGGGTCAAGACCAAAGACGCCCATCAGACCGGACTGGACTGTAGGTAAGTATAATAAAAGGTCTGTTTTTGCATTGTAGAGCTGATTGGGGATATATACGGTAGGTGCTTCTCACAAAATTAGAATATCATCAAAAAGTTAATTTATTTCAGTTCTTCAATACAAAAAGTGAAACTCATATATTATATAGAGTCATTACAGAGTGATCTATTTCAATTGTTTATTTCTGTTAATGTTGATGATTATGGCTAATAGCCAATGAAAAACCAAAAGTCATTATCTCAGGAAACTAGAATAATTAACAAAAACATCTGCAAAGGCTTCCTAAGTATTTAAAAAGGTCCCTTAGTCTGTTTCAGTAGCTTCACAATCATGGGGAAAACTGCTGACTTGACAAATGTCCAGAAGGCAGTCATTGACACACTCCACAAGGAGGGTAAGCCACAAAAGGTCATTGCTAAAGAAGCTGGCTGTTCACAAAGTGCTGTATCCAAGCATATTAAGGTGTTGTTTTCAGATGAAAGTAAATTTTGCATTTCATTTGAAAATCAAGGTCCCAGACTCTGGAGGAAGAGTGGAGAGGCCACAATCCAAGCTGCTTGAGGTCTAGTGTGAAGTTTCCACAATCAGTAATGGTTTGGGGAGCCATATCATCTGCTGGTGTAGGTCCACTGTGTTTTATCAAGACCAAAGTCAGTGCAGCCGTCTACCAGGAAATTTTAGAGCACTTCATGCTTCCCTCTGCCGACAAGCTTTTTGGAGATTGAAATTTTGTTCTCCAGCAAGACTTGGCACCTGTCCATACTGCCAAAAGTACCAATGCATGGTTTAAAATCAACCATATCATTGTGCTTAATTGGCCAGCAAACTCTCCTGACCTTAACCCCATAGAGAATCTATGGGGTATTGTCAAGAGGAAGATGAGAGACACCAGACCCAACAATGCAGACGAGCTGAAGGCTGCTATCAAAGCAACCTGGGCTTCCATAACACCTCAGCAGTGCCACAGGCTGATCGCCTCCATGCCACGCTGCATTGATGCAGTAATTAATGCAAAAGGAGCCCGATAAAGTATTGACTGCATTTACTGAGCATACATTTCAGTAGACCAACATTTCAGATTTCAAAATAATTTTTTCAACCTGGTGTTCTAAAGTATTCTAATTTACTGAGATAATGACTTTTGGGTTTTCATTGGCTGTAAGCCATAATTATCAACATTAACAGAAATAAACACTTGAAACAGATCATTCTGTTTGTAATGACTCTATATAATATATGAGTTTCACTTTTTGCATTGAAAAACAGAAATAAATTAACTTTTTGAAGATATTATAATTTTGTGAGAAGCACCTGTATATGCTGTATATAAGGGTTTACAGGTGCTGGTCCTGCCATATTTGGAGAAAACCTGGTGACGGGTTCCCTTTAAAACACTAACCATTGACAGAAGGTAGAACACTGCACCCATATCTCATTAGACCAGTTAAGGTTCTGTATGTTCTTGCACAGATGCAACTTTACAAATACTCTACATTAAACATTTGTTAAGTCCTTTTATCTAGCTGGTGTGCTTTTGTAAAAATGTTCCAAATTTGTCAGAAGTTCAGAACGTCTTCTCCTGCTCCTTACTGCTTCCTCATCTCAGTATTACAGATAGCAGCAGGGGGATTGCAGAGAAAAGAAGTTATAAAAAAGGAGGAAAGTGCACTTGGATAGGCAGGGACAGGGGGCAGGAGGGCATGTTCCCCCAGTACATGTAAAGGATAATGTCAATGCTTTGGGTCTGAGGATCCCATGGACTTACGCCGTGATTTATCATCATCAGTGATGTTCATGCTTGTCTTATCGGAGTCAGTCACTCACGATTCATTAGGAGGTGCATGCCTCTTAATGAAAAAGTAGAGTCTGGCAAGCGGTGTGCTCCTCGCCACAAATCATACTCCCGCCAAATTTCTGCATAAGCAATGTCACAGCTCACTATGAAATAGACAAGCTGTGGGGTCACTCCTACATTGCGCCCCTGCCCCGACCCCTGCTCTGACCATTTTGGCCTCTTGTGAAAACTGCAAATGTTAAAAATTTTTAGTCTAACTGTGTGTTGAGCAAAAATTTTGCGACTTTTCAAAGTGATTTCCACCAGGATTCTGGCTTTGAAGAATTGGTGCCTAACACTGAAAAACACAGAACACAAACCTCAGCAGAATACATACACATAGATCAGTATATTTTGAAAATGACAATCATTATTCATGACTTTCTATTTTAGTTGTTTGTGGCCATACAGATATTCAGTAAAATGGTAATTCACCGCATGGCCATTAACACTGAAAGTGTTTTTAGCTGCTATCGTATGCAAACCACAGTGATCTAAAAGTTGGAAGATTTTTTAAAGGCTGCACCTGTAAAGATGAACTATAAATACAAGTTTATAGAAGTGATGTTATTTGTTCCTGCATCTGTGTAGGGGTAGCATGGCTGTCACAAGGAGGTGATGGGGCCTGGTAGCTGCCAACCCATGTGAGATCATAGCTGACCTGTTCTCCTGGACTTCACACCTCAGAGTTGATTGAAGTCTATTCAGCTTCTATCTTGTCTCCTATCTTGTCAGTTATTCATTCTTTTCTTCTAGCTCTTTTGTTTCTTTCCATGTCTTTCCTTCCTTCATTTAGCACTGCACTCGCCCTTCATACATTTCCTGACTACACTGATGGCTCTCTGCAAAGGCTGACAGCTGTGACCCTAGTGAAGGGTAGGAGTCAGATACTCCATAATGTGACTCCACTGCTGACCCTTGGCAGAGGCAAATGTTCCTCCCCTTGACTGTGACCAGACATTACTGCAGTACTAAGTGGTATCTCAAGTGGCCGCACAATGTATCGGCTGAAGGAGGATGCTGTGGCCCTGGCTGGCTGGCGTCAAGAGCGTAAGGATTGTGCGCCCCCTCAGAGGTACCTTATATCACTTCCTGAGGCAAGATGCTCACAGGCCCTGTGGCAGATGCAGTCCTGGGCAAATACCATCATTCTTTAAAATGAACCAAAATTATCAGTAGTATTTTCATTTTTGTATTTAAGATATGATGTGTTCTCTGGAGAGAACAGTAAGTGTCGGACGTAGCACAATACCTCAGTTACTCTTACCACAGTCTGGGTTCCCATGTATTCTGGTGCCTGTTAGCTCGGAGCCATGCTGATCCACACACCAACACTCTCCACTGGCTTGGTCACACTGCATCTTCCTGTAATATCCATCTTCATCACAGCTGGGAATAAACACTCCTATGACACAGACATGACTGACTGTTATAAATTCCCATATATGCCGCAATGCTCAGGTACAGTTGTGCTCAAATGTTTACATACCCGGCAGAATTTTTGCTTTCTTGGCCTTTTTCAGAAAATATGAATGTAAACACCAACATTTTTTCTCCACTCATGGATAGTGGTTGGATGAAGACATTTATTGTCAAACTACTGTGTTTTCTCTTTTTAAATCATAATGACAACCCAAAACATCCAAATGACCATGATCAAAAGTTCACATACCCCATTTCTTAATACCGTGTATTGCCCCCCTCTAACATCAATGACAGCTTGAAGTTGGTTAATTGTGGATGAGTTTCTTTATTTTCTCAGATGGTAAAGCTGCTAAAAGGCTCCAATTCCTGTAAATTCCAGAGCTGTCTAGCATGAACTCCGCACTTGAGATCTCCCCACAGTGGCTCAATGATATTGAGGTAAGGAGCCTGAGATGGCCACTCCAGAACCTTCAATTTGTTCGGCTGTAGCCAATGACAGGTCATCTTGGCCTTGTGCTTTGGCTCGTTATCATGTTGGAACGTCCAAGTGCGCCCCATGCACAGCTTCCGGGCTAATGATTGCAAATTTGCCTCCAGCATTTGCTGATAACGTGCTGCATTCATCTTTCTTTCAACTTTGACCAAGTTTCCTGTGCATTTGTAGCTCACAAATCCCCAAAACATCAGCGATCCACCTCTGTGCTTTACAGTAGGAATGGTGCTCCTTTCATCATAGGCCTTGTTGACCTCTGTCCAAATGTAACATTTATGGTTGTGGCCAAAAAAGTTCCATCTTGATCTCATCACTCCAAATTACCTTGTTCCAGAAGTTTTGAGGCTTGTCTCTGTGCTGTTTTGCGTATTGAAGGTGAGATACTTTGTGGCATTCGCACAGTATTGCCTTTCTTCTTGCAACTCGACCATGCAGCCCATTTTTCTTCAAGTGCCTACTTATTGTGCATCTTGAAACAGCCACACCGCTAGTTTTCAGAGAGTCCTGTATTTCAGCTTATGTTATTTGTGGGTTTTTCTTTACATCCCGTTCAATTTTCCTGGCAGTTGTGGATGACATTTTTGTTGGTCAACCTGACCATGATTTTGTTTTTACAGAGCCCTGATTTTCCATTTGTTAATCACAGTTTGAACGCTGCTGACTGGCATTATCAATTCTTTGGATATCTATTTGTATCCCTTTCCTGTTTTATACAATTCAACTACCTTTTCACATAGATCCATTGACAATTCTTTTGCTATCTCCATGACTCACAATCCAGAAAGTCAGTGGCTGGATGAAAGATGCAGGAGTCCAGCTGGATCCCAGAAACTCACTTAGCTTTTATGCACACACTGATTACAAGCAAACAGGTAACAGGTGAAGATGTTACCTTAGCCATTCAAACCCATTTGTGTCAACTTCTGTGCATGTTATCAGGCCCAAATCACCAGGGTATGTGAACTTTTGATCAGGGTCATTTGGATGTTTTGGGTTGTCATTATGATTTAAAAATAGAAAACACAGTAGTTTGACAATAAATGTCTTCAGTCTTCACCCAACCACTAACCATGAGTGGAGACAAAGTTATGGTGTTATCATTCATATTCTCTGAAAAAAGGCCAAGAAAGCAAAAATTCTGCCGAGGTATGTAAACTTTTGAGCATAACTGTATATATAACCTCAGTGATTATAGAAAAGGCTTCATTTTGCTCCATAACAGAGCAGCCATAAAGTTCCATGAGGCTTCTGCCATACTTCTTTATGCCTCCAATTCCATACAGTTGTTTTTACACTGTCAGATTCTGTACATTGTACGCTCTATTGGATGGCAGCTGTACACTTCAATTATCCCTTGGCTTCTGGGGGAAAATATCATTGTACGTTTTTTTTTATTAACGAGACATAAAGCTTTCATGAACTGCTGTACAGGCTCCGTGTGCAGGGCTCTATTGTGTGCATGATCCTTAACCCAGGTTTCCAGAAGAAACATCTATAATATAACGCTGGAAGCGTCACTCTGTCCGAAGCCTTTATAGACTGCGCAAGCACCGGCGCAGTCTGGACCCCACAGAGTGACGCTCCCAGGAGATCGCAGTATGCGTAAGCACTGAACGCACACCGCAATCTCCAACCGAGAAGCAGGGACAAGCCAGGAGGATGAGTATATTTACCTGTCCTACGTTCCACCAATGCGCGCTGCTCTGTCCTCCACATTCTCTGCCTGTGACGTTCAGTTCAGAGGGCACGATGACGCGCTTAATGCGCGCCGCCCTCTGACTGAAAATTCACAGCCAGAGGATGTGGAGGATGGAGCAGCGCGCATCGTGGGAACGGGGGACAGGTAAATATAGCAAGTGCCGGGGGCCTGAGCTAGCGGCGACTCCGGCACTTGACACCCACAGCACGCCGTTGTCCCCGCCTGCTCAGGCCCCCCAGCACTCGGCGCCCAGCACAGCCACGCACAGCCGCCCGCACTCACCACAGCCACGCACAGCCGCCCGCACTCACCACAGCCACGCACAGCCGCCCGCACTCACCACAGCCACGCACAGCCGCCCGCACTCAGCACAGCCACGCACAGCCGCCCGCACTCACCACAGCCACGCACAGCCGCCCGCATTCAGCACAGCCACGCACAGCCGCCCGCACTCAGCACAGCCACGCACAGCCGCCCGCACTCACCACAGCCACGCACAGCCGCTCGCACTCACCATAGCCACGCACAGCCGCCCGCACTCAGCACCGCCACGCACAGCCGCCCGCACTCAGCACCGCCACGCACAGCCGCCCGCACTCAGCACCGCCACGCACAGCCGCCCGCACTCAGCACAGCCACGCACAGCCGCCCACACTCAGCACCGCCACGCACAGCCGCCCGCACTCAGCACAGCCACGCACAGCCGCCCGCACTCACCACAGCCACGCACAGCCGCCGGCACTCAGCACAGCCACGCACAGCCGCCGGCACTCAGCACAGCCACGCACAGCCGCCGGGACTCAGCACCGCCACGCACAGCCGCCGGCACTCAGCACCGCCACGCACAGCCGCCGGCACTCAGCACCGCCACGCACAGCCGCCGACACTCAGCACCGCCAGTCACAGCCGCCGGCACTCAGCACCGCCACGCACAGCCGCCGGCACTCAGCACCGCCAGTCACAGCCGCCGGCACTCAGCACCGCCACACACAGCCGCCGGCACTCAGCACCGCCACGCACAGCCGCCCGCACTCAGCACCGCCACGCACAGCCGCCCGCACTCAGCACCGCCACGCACAGCCGCCCGCACTCAGCACCGCCACGCACAGCCGCCCGCACTCACCACAGCCACGCACAGCCGCCCGCACTCAGCACAGCCACGCACAGCCGCCCGCACTCACCACAGCCACGCACAGCCGCCCGCATTCAGCACAGCCACGCACAGCCGCCCGCACTCAGCACAGCCACGCACAGCCGCCCGCACTCACCACAGCCACGCACAGCCGCTCGCACTCACCATAGCCACGCACAGCCGCCCGCACTCAGCACCGCCACGCACAGCCGCCCGCACTCAGCACCGCCACGCACAGCCGCCCGCACTCAGCACCGCCACGCACAGCCGCCCGCACTCAGCACAGCCACGCACAGCCGCCCGCACTCAGCACCGCCACGCACAGCCGCCCGCACTCAGCACAGCCACGCACAGCCGCCCGCACTCACCACAGCCACGCACAGCCGCCGGCACTCAGCACAGCCACGCACAGCCGCCGGCACTCAGCACAGCCACGCACAGCCGCCGGGACTCAGCACCGCCACGCACAGCCGCCGGCACTCAGCACCGCCACGCACAGCCGCCGGCACTCAGCACCGCCACGCACAGCCGCCGGCACTCAGCACCGCCAGTCACAGCCGCCGGCACTCAGCACCGCCACGCACAGCCGCCGGCACTCAGCACCGCCAGTCACAGCCGCCGGCACTCAGCACCGCCACACACAGCCGCCGGCACTCAGCACCGCCACGCACAGCCGCCCGCACTCAGCACCGCCACGCACAGCCGCCCGCACTCAGCACCGCCACGCACAGCCGCCCGCACTCAGCACCGCCACGCACAGCCGCCCGCACTCAGCACCGCCACGCACAGCCGCCCGCACTCAGCACAGCCACGCACAGCCGCCCGCACTCAGCACAGCCACGCACAGCCGCCCGCACTCAGCACAGCCACGCACAGCCGCCCGCACTCAGCACAGCCACGCACAGCCGCCCGCACTCAGCACCGCCACGCACACCCGCCCGCACTCAGCACTGCCACGCACAGCCGCCCGCACTCAGCACCGCCACGCACAGCCGCCCGCACTCAGCACCGCCACGCACAGCCGCCCGCACTCAGCACAGCCACGCACAGCCGCCCGCACTCAGCACAGCCACGCACAGCCGCCCGCACTCAGCACCGCCACGCACAGCCGCCCGCACTCAGCACAGCCACGCACAGCCGCCCGCACTCACCACAGCCACGCACAGCCGCCGGCACTCAGCACAGCCACGCACAGCCGCCGGCACTCAGCACAGCCACGCACAGCCGCCGGGACTCAGCACCGCCACGCACAGCCGCCGGCACTCAGCACCGCCACGCACAGCCGCCGGCACTCAGCACCGCCACGCACAGCCGCCGGCACTCAGCACCGCCAGTCACAGCCGCCGGCACTCAGCACCGCCACGCACAGCCGCCGGCACTCAGCACCGCCAGTCACAGCCGCCGGCACTCAGCACCGCCACACACAGCCGCCGGCACTCAGCACCGCCACGCACAGCCGCCCGCACTCAGCACCGCCACGCACAGCCGCCCGCACTCAGCACCGCCACGCACAGCCGCCCGCACTCAGCACCGCCACGCACAGCCGCCCGCACTCAGCACAGCCACGCACAGCCGCCCGCACTCAGCACAGCCACGCACAGCCGCCCGCACTCAGCACAGCCACGCACAGCCGCCCGCACTCAGCACCGCCACGCACACCCGCCCGCACTCAGCACCGCCACGCACAGCCGCCCGCACTCAGCACCGCCACGCACAGCCGCCCGCACTCAGCACCGCCACGCACAGCCGCCCGCACTCAGCACAGCCACGCACAGCCGCCCGCACTCAACACAGCCGCCCGCACTCACCACAGCCACGCACAGCCGCCCGCACTCAGCACCGCTACGCACAGCCGCCCGCACTCAGCACCGCCACGCACAGCCGCCCGCACTCAGCACAGCCACGCACAGCCGCCCGCACTCAGCACAGCCGCCCGCACTCACCACAGCCACGCACAGCCACCCGCACGCAGCACCGCCACGCACAGCCGCCCGCACTCAGCACCGCCACGCACAGCCGCCTGCACTCAGCACCGCCACGCACAGCCGCCCGCACTCAGCACAGCCGCCCGCACTCAGCACAGCCGCCCGCACTCAGCACAGCCGCCCGCACTCAGCACCGCCACACACAGCCGCCCGCACTCAGCACCGCCACGCACAGCCGCCCGCAGTCAGCACCGCCACACACAGCCGCCCGCAGTCAGCACCGCCACGCACAGCCGCCCGCACTCAGCACAGCCGCCCGCACTAAGCACAGCCGCCCGCACTCAGCACCGCCATGCACAGCCGCCCGCACTCAGCACAGCCACGCACAGCCGCCCGCACTCAGCATAGCCGCCCGCACTCAGCACAGCCACCCGCACTCAGCACAGCCACCCGCACTCAGCACAGCCGCCCGCACTCAGCACAGCCGCCCGCACTCAGCACAGCCGCCCGCACTCAGCACAGCCGCCCGCACTCAGCACAGCCGCACTCGGGCAGTAGAGCCGGAGAGAGAAAGATGGGAGCAACATATGGCAGAATGGAAACAGGAACAGGCAGAATGGGTGCAGCACATTACAACAGAATGGGGGTGCAAGATGGGAGCAGCACATGATAGAATGGGGGCACGGGATGGGAGCAGCACATGACAGAATGGGGGTGCACACATGACAGGATGGGGGTGCAGGATGGGAGCACATGACAGGATAGGGCGCAGGATGGGAGCACATGACAGGATGGGAGCAGTACATGACAGAATGGGGGCACAGGATGGGAGCAGCACATGACAGAATGGGGGCACACACATGACAGGATGGGGGTGTAGGATGGAGCAGCATATGACAGGATGGGGGCGCAGGATGGGAGCACATGACAGGATGGGGACGCAGGATGGAGCAGCACATGATAGGATGGGGGCGCAGGATGGAGCAGCACATGACAGGATGGGGGCGCAGGATGGAGCAGCACGTGACAGGATGGGAGAGCAAGATGGGAGCAGCACATACCAGGATGGAGACCATATACCAATATAAATGCTCGCCACCCGGGCGTAGAACGGGTTCAATAGCTAGTTTATAATAAGGGTTTATGAAACCTTACAGCACAAGGAGACACACAGCAATATTGTATCATGTGAAAGGACTTGTCCATAAAACTCATTATGGCATATGGGGGTTACCTGCTTGAGAACCACTTTTATGTGTAAGAATGGAAAACATGATTTTTCCTTCAGAGGCGCCTGCAAGGGAAGTGTGTGACTAGACATGGTGTACTTTGTCAAATACAGCAGTTCATTGGGGATTTAAGAAGCCAGAGCAAGATCTGATTAAAAGTGCCAAACTGTATAGTATGTTACCAAAATAAATTGCCATTACCTAAATAACAATGCTATACTGAACCCTCACCATATACTGCAATGATAACACAATGTATAGTGCCTGCGGAGCGGTGCCACACAATGTGTAAGCAGATACCATACATACAGAGGACCACGGCATATGCTGCTTACCAGGCTTCTTCTTTGCTGCTTCTTGAATCTGTACTTTTTCAAGTTCAGCAAGACACGGAGGCTCTAAAAATGGAGAACACAACATCAATAGTATGAGCCAACGAGCAACATGAAGTCAGAAACAGAGGTTGCTATAGGTAAGGGAGGGATCTTTACTTCCGGCAGGATCATTCAATTTTTAGGACAGGAATACCATGAAGTGATGTCATTAGCTCTATGCCCGCCATATACCTTAGATGGCTGTTGAACATACGATGGTTTGGCCATCTGGCCAGCAGTTATTTCATCCCTCTGGCGGGGTCCTCCTGTGTTCTCTATGAGAGAGCTACTGACAGACATGTCTAATCTCTCAGAGAACAAAAGGATCAGCAATCTGAAATAATGTCGGAACCTTAACTGCCCTAACAATCAATTATCCGGGACTCTCATTCACATTAGACTGTCGTCCCAATCTGTTGATATTGGTGGGTTCGGCTGCCGTTAGTCTAATGTGCAGGGGGTACTTTAGCCTGCTTGAGTTGGGTATCCTGTATCGGTAGATATAAAATTTACCAACAAGATCTTTAGTGGAGATAATGGCCATTCTACAGTTACCTGTGCTACCTCATCATCACAAGTTGTCCTAATTTAGACAAACTGTATATTTAAACCACATCTGTAGTAACAGAAAGAATGTCAGTCACTAGCCCGGGCCCTACAAAACTGGATTGTTGAAATGTTACTGCGCCTTTAAACAGTGCTGGGTTACCAAATAGGTATAGTACACACTGGCCTATGGGCCCTGTGTCTTTTGAGCGCCCCCTGCAACAGATGAAAGATAATATTGATTTGATATTGAATGAATGTTACAATCAGAGTGCCGGTATTGCCGGCTGACAATGGAGGCCAGCTGTGGCAACAGAGCTCCAATGGAAACAATGCAGCTAGCGGGAGTGAAATAATGTTTTGGCTGTTGCCAGATATATTCAAGAATTCATGCATAGCAGAGGAGGGGCATCCATGCGATCAGGTGTGGCAACTGTGTTATTGGTCAGAACAGGTAGTAGGAGAGATGGAGAGATAAGTGGCCGCAAGTCTATATTAGATAATTATTCACAAAATTTCAACCTAATAGTATGCCTTAAATCTGTTTAGGTGGAAGGAAAAAGACCAACTGTAACTCGAATGGATAAATGAATGAATGAATGAATGAATGAATGAATGAAGTAATGGACTACTGGTCTTTGAGGAAACACTGCAGCCCCAGAAATAAATCAATTACAGATTTGTTCACATTTCTTTTCTGAGATGTTACATAATTATACCATTTAATGCCACTACAATAATGTGATTAAGTCTTTTCTCAAGCTCTTGCTTACTCTCTCTCCAGAAACAGAAGCACCACTCAGCAGTGGATACTCGCCCATCCTTGTAAGTGTCGCAGGAGTTGAAGAAAGGCCGGATGCAGATCTCATACTTGTCCAGGTTGATGGCTGCCAGCTCTGCTTGGTCCAGAAAGAGGTCATTGTTGGTGTCTAGTTTAGAGAACATCCAGCCTATTGAGTCTTTGCAGCTGGCCACCAAGGTTTTGTCTAGCACTGTATAAAGAACAACTTCAGTTAATCACTTCTGTAAAATGGATAAATTCTAACAGCAACATTAGAGGTAATCTGCCACGGATCTGAGTTAGAAAAGAAAACCTCAGTCACACAGAAAAGGACAATTGATAGTCATCTTCATAACTGGACAACACTGCCCTTGTATTAATTGTGGAGAAAATACACTTTAAAGGGCTTTCCCATGAAGGCAACTACCTGTGCGTCTCTACAGATACCTGTCAGATGTTCAGCCACAGGTCCAGCTCCGGAATCTCCGAACGGTGAGCTGTTATTGCTGGGGAATGCACCAGTTGGCCAAACATTGCCCCACAGCAAGTGTGATGGGGTAAATATCATATTGCCTAGTGGCTATCGCAATAAATGAGTGACTATGAAATGCATGGGTGGGCTGGTTCCATCTTAACGGAGGGCGTTTCTGTCATGTCTATATGCTATAATAGGAAATATAGACAGCGGTTGTCTTAAAAAAAATGTATGATCGCTGAGACCCCCAGTGGTTATGAGAATAGGTGTCTCAAACCCCTGCTTCCTCTCACTGAGAGACAAGGACATGCATGATTGCTGATGCTACATGTGGTGCTTATGGGTATAACAGTTGGCTACCTCCATCACTTCCATGTATAGTGATCACACATACGCACTTCTATATCATTCACACAGGGGAATCCCTAGTCTCATAATGGATGGGGATATTAGCAGTTGGATACCCAAGAATCATACACGTTCCACCTATACTTTTCAAGATGTTATCCAGGACTTATATAATAATGACCAATCCTTAGGCTAGTCATGGATATACAGTAAGGTCAGTGGGGGCCAAAGCATAGCACCCCCTTGGCTCTTCTCTTTGCAGGTTCCAAGGTGGCCAGGAGTAAACAGTGTATAGAGCAGGGATACCAAACCTTCGTTCACTGTTTAGTGCTCATTCTCAGGGACTCCAACTCCAATCCTGTCGTAGAGAGTGATAGCTGGGCTACAGTACCCAAGATTGGGTACTACACAGTGAATGGGGCTGAGCTGTTCACTGTACATTTGGGTGTCAGCTCCTCCCAATATGATATTGATTACCTATTCTAAGGGGAGGACATCAATATATAAGTCCTAGACACCTCAATTAATGTGAAAAACAAATTCATCTCCCGTCATTCAAACTGGCCTTAGTCACCAATATCTTAATGTCCTCACTGATAAGCGCTTCAAAATCATTATATAAAGTGATAATAAACAAGTATCAGTTGTTAATTGTTTTGGGATTCTATAGTCAAAATTGTTCCCATTCTAATCTGATCAGTCGATTGAGGATTTAGCCCTTACACAACAACGTCCGTTCCGGGCTAAAGCCACTTACAAAGAATTAATATTCAATAAAGGAGGCTATTTATTCTGCACAGAACAATTTACCTTGTGCCAAAGTAAGGAGGAACAAATAGGGATATGAATTGCTGGGACAGAAAATACATTGTCCAATTTATTAAGACTATGTGTTCAATCTGCAGAAGATTAGCATTTTTCTTGGGTTTAAGCAAATTTTCCAAGGTCTGGACTCAGTCGTGTAACATCTGTGAAATGCCATGTGAGATAGACTCCATATGTGCTTATGTCCTGGACGGGACCATGTCAAACTGTTTGTCAACATCACTCGGTGGCACCATTGTCTCAGTGTCATGCCAGGAGATTCTGATAATTAACTTCTAAAATGTTTTGCTTTACTAACGAGGTGCTAATTAAGCAGTGAATCATTTCTCTAAAGAACCGATCAAGCTCTCTTGGAATGTGAAGTGCTCCAATAAATTATTGGCCTGAGTTTCATTCAAACTGCTTCTCGAATAGGGCCAGATGCTTCATCTGAATCTTTTAATTGACACCCGCACTGTTTGTTGCATATGTCTCAACCATATTCATGAATTGCTTTATTCTGGCTTCCTAAAAAAAGGAAGACCATATATATCATGTATCCTAGAAATTTATAGACTAAGGTTATAATAGTATAGTCATAGTAAATCCAACATTCTGCACCTATTTGGTTAGCTGAATATTACATTGCGATATTCTCTGAATGAACTGAGCATATGCCAGTATGACAATGATTAAACATCTCAGTCAGTATTATCCATTGCAATGTCATATATTTTTTAATTGGTAAATTAGTACATGATTGGGTCCACTTTTCCCCAATTAAATCCAGACCTCCTCCAAGGAAATTCAAAGCTCCTAGTCATTTAAAATACCCATCAATCAAATGGAAGATTTTGCGCTGACTCATTTAAGGGAGCATATTAGAAAATCAGAACATGGCCTATTGTTTAAAACAGGTTTTTATATTAAATCTGAAATCTTGCAATTTTCATACTTTTCTCCATGCCTTATACAAGACTTCCACTTCCTGTTTTGTGCAGAAGACTTTTCGACAGTCTCATTATCATCACAGGCAGGATTGCAATGAAAGAACGTACCATTCACTTGTTTTCCTCCTGGATTTGCTGTGTTATTCTGCTTTGAATTCTCATGAAGCAGTTGGAACCAATCCCGTAAACGATCCCCAAGATCCGCTAAATCCTGACCAGTACATGTTTCTCCTGAGGGAGGCAATGATATGCACACATTACCATATTACCACAAATGTAACCTTTACACCAATCATTAAATACAAGACTATAGCTTTTTTGTTAGATGGGTTTCTAAACAAAACATCCACTCTGTTCATGGAATATGGAGCTCCATGCTATGTTTCTAAACAGACCCAAGAAGGGCAGGCAGAAAAATCCACTGGAAGCTTCACCTGACATGAATCCTATACAACACAACATGTCTGGACTATGTCTGATGGTGCAGTCAGGGATTATAACTATACTTTTTCTTCTGGACACTTTATCGAAAATATCACAAGCAGACAATATTTTTTACGGACACATTGGAAAACCATAATAAATTATTAAGATTATCAGTGATACAAGTCTGCAGCCAATAATTCTGATATGAAGACCTCAGCTGCATTCACTGTGAACTGTAAAATGAAGATAATTACAGTCAGTTTAATCTGTATAAGTTTCTTCAACTTCAAAAAATGACGGACACTTTAAAGGTTTTTTTATGGACAAAGCAAAAAAGTGCCTGGAATTTTCAGATGAAAAGAAACCTGTAATTGTCTTTTAGCCATCAGTATCCACTGCTACCAATATTCACTGAGGCTAGTCATTTCCCATTGTGTTTATTGTAACCTTATAATCTTGTAACATTCCTCTTCCTACTATAACTAATTCCAATCCTGGGATACTGCTAGTAGTACATTGCAGGAGCTAGAAAACTATTTGTGGGGCCATCATACTATTTGGAGGGCTATTTGTGAGGCCATCCTACTTTTTGGCGAGCTGTTTGTGGGGTCATCATGCTATTTGGAGGGTTATTTGTGGAGCCATCATACTATATGGAGTGCTATGTGTAGGTCATCATGCTACTTGGAGGGCCATCATATTATTTGCAGGACTATGTAGGATGCATCATACTATTTGAAGTTCTATGTGGGGAAATCATACTATTTGTGAGCCATCATACTATTTTTAGGGTCAGCATACTATTTGGAGTGCTATGTGCAGGCCATCATACTATTTTAAGTGCTATGTGGGGGTCTCATGCTACTTGGGAAGCCATCATACTATTTGCAGGGCTATGTGGGGAGCCATCATACTATTTGGAGTGATATGTGGGGGCCATCATACTATTTGGGGGGCATTATGTTATGTTCAGGCCATCATACTATTTTAAGTGCCATGTGGGGGTCTCATGCTACTTGGGGGGTCTTCATACTATTTGGCGTGATATGTGGGGGATCATCATACTATTTGGAGTGCTATTAGAGGGCATCATACTATTTGGAGTGCTATTTGGAAGCCATCTTGCTACTTGGGGGGCCATCATACTATCTGCAGGGCTATATGGGGGACATCACACTATATGGGTGGCTTCATACTATTTGGAAGGCTTTGTGGGGGTCATTATACTATTTAGAGGCCTGTGTGGGGGCCAATAATACTGCTTGGTGGGCTTTGTGATGGTCATTATACTGTTTGGAGGACTGTGTGGTGGCCATTAAAATATTTAGAGGGCTGTGCGGGGGCCAATTATACTGTCTGGAGCTGTGCAGGGACAAATTATTCTGTGTGCAGGGTTGTGGGGAGTCCATTATACTGTGTGGAGGGTGGTGTGGGAACCATTATTCTGTCAAGAGGGCCATGTGGGGGCAATTATACTATTTAGAGGCCTGTGTGGGGGCCAATGATACTGTTTGGAGGTCTGTGTGATGGTCATTATACTGTTTGGAGGGCTGTGTGGTGGCCATTAAAATATTTAGAGGACTGTGTGGGGGCCAATTATACTGTCTGGAGCTGTGTGGGGGTAAATTATTCTGTGTGCAGGGTTGTGTGGAGTCCATTATACTGTGTGGAGGGTGGTGTGGGAACCATTATTCTGTCAAGAGGGCCATGTGGGGGCAATTATACTGTTTGAAGGGCTGTGTAGGGGCCAATTATACTGTTTGGAGGTCTGTCTGATGGTGATTATACTGTTTGGAGGGCAGTGTGGTGGCCAATAAAATATTTAGAAGGCTTTGTGGGGGACAATTATACTGTTTGGAGAACTGTGTGGGGGCCAATTATACTGTTGGCAGGGTTGTGTTGGGTCCATTATACTGTGTGGAGGGCAGTGTGCGGACCAATATTCTGTCCAGAGGACTTTGTGGGGCCATTATATCGTGCGCAGACCATTATCCAGTGTGGAGGGTTGTGTCGGAACCACTATACTGTTTGGAAGACCATCATACTGTATGGAGGGCTGTGTGGGAGTCATCATATTGTGTAGAGGCTGTGTAAGGGGCATCATACTGTGTGCAGGGGACTAAGGGGACCATCTTACTATGTTGGGGTCACTGCAGAGGCATCATACTTTGCGGGGGTACTGTAGTGTCATCATAATGTGGTGTGGAGGGTATTATGGAGGAATTCACTGTGGGGGTATCCTACTGTGTTTGGCGGCACATATATTGGCATCATACTTTTTGGGGGCCATGAAAGTGGTATCTTGGTGTGTGGGAACACTAAGAGGCTTCAAGACAGACAGAATTACTTTGTAAGGTGTGCAAAGTTGTGGAATATGCTCTTTTGTGACCCCACAGAATATATTGTTTTCCTGATCCCAGTCCAGATTTTTACATGATTTGCAATTCTCCAACTAACCACTTGCCTTCCATCATACCTTCTGCCTGTAGTGTTTTTCGATTCTAGTAAAATACTTGTCTAGCCTGGAGTTCAGAACCCCGCTTTCTATCTCAACTACTAGAGTTATGGTCAATGCTTTGATACAATGCCAGATTTTTATTCTTTTTTTTTTTTAAAGCACCTCTCCAGCATTTTTTTTATATTGCAGCACTGGAGTGGTGCCACTAATGTAAGTTCCTGCCCATAGTATTATCCTCACCAGCTACCGTCTTCATCTGTTTTTAACGCTGCTCCGGTCATCTTCTGCAGGTTGTGACCTACTGGATCCCTCCAGTGTTTGCTGGATAATCCAGAGGTCACAACTCAGTGAAAGTCTATGAGGAACAGAACGAGGCTCTCCTACACTTACATTGAAAACTCATAACCGTTACCTCTGACGTACGGTCAGTTTTAAAGTTGTGGTCACAAGATGGCAGATAGGGACCGGAGCGGCGCCAGGAAGAGTTGAGGAATCGCTGATAAGTATAATATTGGGTGCAGGTACCTTTGCGTTAATTGCACCACTCCAGCACTGAAATAAAAAAAAACACTGGAGTGGTGCTTTAGTAAAATAGCTGTGATTTTGTGCCTACAATGAAGTTATTACAAATATGTCAGAGGGTTACGTTTGTAGCGGAAGATCTTCACCTTGCTTGCTGGTGTCCACAGTGGTGGAGGTCGTCGTTGTGGGAGTGTTTTCTGTTGGGCACGGGCATGAGCCTTGGCATCTAACAGTCAGTTGTTTGCTACTAAGACATGCCTGCTGCTCCAGTTTACACTAATAAAGGAGAAAGAATCATGATCAGAGGGCTGCGATGCCAATCCCAACAGACAAATGTGTGAACTTGCCGGCAGCCATTTCTAACAACCTGACTTGCTTTTGAACCAGCAATTGGAAGTGTAAATTTCAATATCATTCCCAGAAGGCGCAGAGCTGTACAATATCATCACTCCATGGTCACTAGTTGGAATAATGCATTCTAGCAATATTATAATGGTGGCAATAGAAGTTTGCACACATCTCAGTATGTATAAGGACAAGTATCTTGGACATAGTATTAATTTGCACCTACGTACACGTGCTTCTAAGGAGCCGCACTTCCGTCCAAACTAGTCTTACACTATTTTTAAGTATTTATTGGCTACTGAAAGTACGGTATATAATATTTTCTGTTCTCATGAAATGGTTTCCTATCACAATTCTTTTTGACATATACAGTAGATAGGGTATTCCTTAGATATCTGATCTGTGGTGGCTCCATCCTAGGTGGAGAGGGACCAATGCATTCATCATCACGCTCACGTTATAGTATATGGATATGGAAGGAAAAAAAAACAGCCTCGTTCACTTAGCTGCCCTTAGATTTTAAAGGGATTTCTCAATTTTAAAAAAGTGATGACATATGAAGTTATGATATGTAATCCCTTTTTGATCAGTTGAGATCTGATCTCTAAAACCCCCTCTGTCCCTTAAAGGGAATCTGTCACCAGATTTTTGCCACCTAATATGAGAGCAGCATAATGCAGAGGTAGAGAGCTTGCTTCCAGTGATGAATCACTTACTGGTCTGCTTGCTGTAGTTTTCATAAAATCACTGTTTTTTAGCATGATATTATCACTAGACGACTAGCAAACATGCTGCAAGGTAGTCCTCCACATTCATGAGCTCCCCCCACTAATTGGCCGCTGAGTACAGTGTACATGGGCAGAAAGCTGCCAATCAGTGACGAGGGCGGGGATATACAGAGCTCAACATTCACATAACATCTGCAGCAGATAAAACAGGGAGTGAATTTTTATAAAGACTATAGCATGCAGAGCAGCAAGTGACACATCACTGCAATCAGGGTTTCGCTATGTACATTATGCTGCTCTTAGATGGGTTAGCAAAAACCTGATGACAGATTCCCTTTAAGAAAGTAAAAAAGTACAGTCTTCCCCTCACTGTTTTGGGCTGCACTACAGATTACTATATTTTGGGTGTCTGGAAGCCCCTCTGGAAGATTAGAAAGGGGCACAATGCTACATCAGACCAAAGCCCCATTAATTCTCAGGATTAGTTGGCATTGCAGAGGTCGGACTACCACTGATCATAAAGTGATAATTTATTAAAGCCTAGGAGAGACCAAACATACGTTTCCACCTCTGCACTGTGAATTAATGGGGGGCGCGTGCTTCACGTGAACCCTCCTATTTTAAGTTCTAAATATAAATGTTGGTAAAATGCCTGCTATGTAAACGCATTGCCAAAGCATAGCAAATACATAAGAACAGATTTTCAATCTTAAAAGTAGATTAGATTGTGTGTACATATGCTAAGTCATGAAAATACTAACTATATTAATTCATCAACACACAACTTCTAACATCACCATAATAAATTACCCGGTGGTTCAAAAGTGCTGCAAATTGCCCCAAATTTCCATAACTCCATATCTCTAGAAATGAATAAGCTATGTAGCAAATTCCCCTATATTAATTCACTGGTCAGTATTATATCATATCTACTATGAAATGCAGCAAACAAAAGGGAACAGCACAACACTTCTACTTATCTTCGGGTGCAAGGCCCCAGGCCACCAGTCCAACGATTGCACCACGTTTATGAAAGCTCAAAAAAAAGAGGCAGAACTCCAATTCTTCTGTGAAAATGTGGAAGATTTAATCAACCCACTTATATGAAATGCAATTACGTCTCACCACGGAGCTGTACGTGTGTCCATCAGAACCACAGACTGGTGCCGGCTGAGTTACATGGCATGGTTTGCAAAGGTTATCCTTGTTCCCCTGGAGTTTGAGGTTGGGTTGTTTAATTCTGGAGAAGAAAAAAATGGCAATAAAAAATGAAATATTGTGTACCTATTGCTATCAAGATTGAAGGGCTTACACATTTAAAGCAGTGAATAAACATGTCTGTGTAAGTGTGGTGTCCTTATAGCAGTCGGTATGGATACAGTGGAACAACAAACAGCTTTCATCTACACTGAATTACCAGGAAAGTGTAACAGATGGTGCGGATGAGGGACTCTAGTTAGCAGCTGTCAGGTTGCACATTGCTGGAATGTAGAATGCATAAGGAGCTATTATATTTACTTCCAATCAAATCATTCACGGATAAAGGAAACTGTTACTTCCATCTTTTTTGCCTGTACTTCATTGTATGAGTAGTATTAAAAGTCAGATTCAGTTGTGAGCATCAATCACAGGTCATTTAAGGGCAACATGCTTGGAGGAGGTTTCCTAGACAGTTATGGAATATCCACTTCAGTACCCATCTGTTGAGAGAACAGAGCGCCCCTGCCACCCAGTCTGCAATTTGTAGAATTAAAGAGGTTTCCACTACTTTAGCACTGATGACTTATCCTTAGGATAGGTCAACAATGTCTGATCGGTCGGGGTCCGACACCCGGCGCCTCTTAAGATCAGCTGTTATTGGTGTTGGCGGCAGCAGCCGCCGAAGAGGTAGTTACTAGAGGAAATGGCCGTCTTCTCATCGTGGCCTCCGCAGGGTTCTACACATCCGCCTCCTATTGATTTGAATGTGTAGTACCCAGCCTCGGTCACTCTCAGAAGACAGACAGCTCCGTTCGTGAGTATTTCCGGCCGAATGTCGCTGACACTGTAACAGCTGGTCGGCAGAGGTGCTGGGTGTTGGACCCCAGGCCAATCAGACATTGTTCACCTATCCTAACGATAGGTCATTAATGTTAAAGTGGTGGACAACCTTTCTAAGTAAACGGCAGAGGGTTGTAGGCCACCTCTACTTCCAAAACAGATCCACCCCCCAAATATTTATTTTAAAAATCAATAGAATACTTGAAAAGAAGAAATGTTGTAATGTATCTTATGATAGAAATTTGTTTCTTTCTCCTCCTAGACAATTCTTTCACTCAAAATTTATGGGTGAAATCTGTAAAATCTGTATTCAAAGAATACGACTGTCTCATTCCCAAAAAAGGAGATGATTGCTGCTCATTAAGTTGAATGGAGGTGGAGATAGAGGCAGACACAGGCATTTTGTCTGAGGGAAAGATGGTGCAATAGACAAGTTAATAAATCTTTTTAGTAATACACATACAGTAAGTTAATCAGACATTGATCCACAGATGGTTAAAGGGGATTTGTCAGCAGGTTTTTGCTATGTAATCTGAAGGCAGCAGGAGATAGGAGCTGATACACAGATTTGAAAGATGTGTCACTTATTGGGCTGCCTCCTGTTGTTTACTTACACCAGGACATTATCATTGCTGGACTGGTGTACCTGTGAGCACTGGTCTGACCACGCCCCCTCCTCTGATTCACTCACTACTAATGGACAATGTACTTATAGAGCCTGGTGTGGGCGGGGTTAGCTTTCTGAGCTCTGCTACTTTCTACATCTAAAACCTCTGATTGTGTCACAACTGCTGCACCCAGTAAACTAAGTGATACATGGCTGGAAGCAGGGTCTCTGCCTCTACACCATACTGCTCTCAGATGAGGAAGCAAAAATCTGGTGACAGATTCCCTTTAAAGATGGAAAAGGTTCTGAAATGAATCCTGGTATGATTTTCTTAGGCTACTTTCACACTAGCGTCGTACGACGCACGTCGCAATGCGACGTTGCGACATACTGACGCATACTGTGCAAGTGCCGCACTTGGGGGCAGCGGATGCAGTTTTTCAACGCATCCGCTGCCCCATTGTGAGGTGCGGGGAGGCGTGGGCGGAGTTCCGGCCGCGCATGCGCGGTTGGAAATGCTGGACACGACGCACCAAAAAACGTTACATGCAATGTTTTTGGTGGCGACGGACCGACGCAACACGACGCAACCATCGCACGATGGTTGCGACGTGTGGCAATCCGTCGCGATCCGTCACTAATACAAGTCTATGGAGAAAAAACGCATCCTGCAAGCACTTTTGCAGGATGCGTTTTTTTCTACAAAACGACGCATAGCGACGTGCAGTGCACGTCACTAGTGTGAAAGTAGCCTTACATAACAGAAACCTGGCATTTTAATAGAGGTGTGTAGACTCTGTATACCCATGGTAACCTATTGATTAGTAAATCAAAATAATGGTTACTTTTATCACCTTCCTGATAAGGAAAATTTTCATTTTTGTTTTCTAGTTTTTTCTTCCCCTTTTTCCAAGACCAATGACTTTCTTATATTTCTGTCCATATAGTCATATAAGGGCTTGATTTTTGCATGACGAGTTTGACGACTCATTTTTTTAAATTACCCCATTCATTTTAGCATATAATACTAATATACTAGAAAACAGGAAAAAATTACAAATGCCATAAAAACTGCTAAAAAAAACACAATTTCGACATTGTTTTTTTTGGATTTGGTTTTACAGTGTTCTTTGTGTAGTAAAATTGATCTGGCATCATGATTCTTCAGGTCAGTACAAGTACAACGATACCACATTCCTCAAGGTTTTTTTAGTTATTTAAATGGTGTAAGAAAAAAAATGTCTTGTGTTGCCATTTTCTGAGACCTATAGCATTTTCATTTTTCAGTTGGAAAGACTGTGGAGGAAAGGATATTCCAGCTAATAGGAAAGGGTTCTTTCGAGTTAAAGCAGTCAGACTGTGGAATGCCCCATGCCAAGATGCAGTACCAGTTGACAATATTTCCACATTTAAAGGGCTGGATGCTTTTCACATAATAAATGTCATTGTGTGTTAACAAAGTGACAGAGAAAGTATAATTGATTGAGAACGGTTGAATTTGATGGACCTGTGTCTTTTAAACCTACTGTATGTATTATGTGACAACTGAACAGAAAGACATGCTGTCTGCAAATAACCAGCCACTAAGAGTGGAGAGACCATATGGGAAATACCTTATTTTCATAAGAAATCAGAAGTCTACAGAACATATTTCCTTAAATGGGAGTGAAGAGAAAACACAGCAGGAGTTAGCTAGAGTCAGAGATAGTCTTTTAGACCAAATTTACCTGTGTTCCAACTTCTTTCGACTTATACACATTGCTTTCTGATATCCATGAGCTATGCAAACCTTGTGTCGACTGCATTTCACTTTTTGGCAAGGGTCCTTTGTGGTGTCCAGACCTGAAATGAGGAGAACAGCATGTCAATAGTATAAAAAGCAATACAAAGACATTTGCAGGGCACCTATCATTATATTTTTATATTTTCCCTTCGCTGCAGATCAATGCAGACAGAAAGTCCATGAGCACATAGAGCGCTCTGTGCAGGAGCTCATGGAGGAGCTCAGAGCGCCTGCCAGCTGAGCAGTGATCGGTGGGGGTATCAGAAACCAAAACCCCACTGACCTGTAGCAGTTGTATTGAAGGGAGAAAATATTTAAAAAATTACAGATCATCTTTAAGGCCCTCACAATACAGAACAAGTTAACAAATTGGAAGTGGAAATCCAGTAAGCAGATCTCAATAAATAAATTCTACCAATAAATATACACACTATATATATATATATATATATATATATATATATATATATATATATATATATATATATATATATAAGCAAGCTTGAGAAAGGATTTGCTTTATCCGAAACGTTGCCACGCCACAGGGCATTAAAGTCCTCTTTTTTACATCTTTTTGTGCGGTTTTCCTTTTTGTTTACTGTCTGAAAGGCCGTTGGAATGCTAGTCAGGGAAGCGTGCAAGCTTTAAGGTATTTTTTCTGGTGCTGTTCCTCTTTTTCTACATATATAAACAATGAGACCAAAAGTATGGACACACCTTCTCATTTAAAGATTTTTCTGTATTTTCATGACTATGAAAATTGTACATTCACACTGAAGGCATCAAAACTATGAATTAACACATGTGGAATTATATACTTAACAAAAAAGTGTGAAACAACTGAAAATATGTCTTATATTCTAGGTTCTTCAAAGTAGCCACCTTTTGCTTTGATGACTGCTTTGCACACTCTTGGCATTCTCTTGATGAGCTTCAAGAGGTAGTCACCGGGAATGGTTTTCACTTCACAGATGTGCCCTGTCAGGTTTAATAAGTGGGATTTCTTACCTTATAAATGGGGTTAGGACCATCAGTTGTGTTGATCAGAAGTCTGGTGGATACACAGCTGATAGTCCTACTGAATAGACTGTTAGAATTTGTATTATGGCAAGAAAAAAGCAGCTAAGTAAAGAAAAACGAGTGGCCATCATTACTTTAAGAAATGAAGGTCAGTCTGTCCGAAAAATTGGGAAAACTTTGAAAGTGTCCCCAACTGCAGTTGCAAAAACCATCAAGAACTACAAAGAAACTGGCTCACATGAGGACCGCCCCAGGAAAGGAAGACCAAGAGTCACCTCTGCTTCTGAGGATAAGTTTATCAAAGTCACCAGCCTCAGAAATCACAGGTTAACAGCAGCTCAGATTAGAGATCAGGTCAATGCCACACAGAGTTCTAGCAGCAGAAACATCTCTACAACAACTGTTAAGAGGAGACTGTGGGCAGCTGGCCTTCATGGTAAAATAGCTGCTAGGAAACTACTGCTAAGGACAGGTAACAAGCAGAAGAGACTTGTTTGGGCTAAAGAACACAAGGAATGGACATTACACCAGTGGAAATCTGTGCTTTGGTCTGATGAGTCCAAATTTGAGATCTTTGGTTCCAACCACTGTGTCTTTGTGCGACGCAGAAAAGGTGAACGGATGGACTCTACATGCCTGGTTCCCACCGTGAAGCATGGAGAAGGAGGTGTGATGGTGTGGGGGTGCTTTGCTGGTGACACTGTTGGGGATTTATTCAAAATTGAAGGCATACCCAACCAGCATGGCTACCACAGCATCTTACAGCGGCATGCTATTCCATCCGGTTTGCATTTAGTTGGACAATCATTTATTTTTCAACAGGACAATGACCTCAAACATACCTCCAGGCTTGTAAGGGCTATCTGACCAAGAAGGAGAGTGACGGGGTGCTACGCCAGATGACCTGGCCTCCACAGTCACCAGACCTGAACCCAATCGAGATGGTTTGGGGTGAGCTGGACCGCAGAGTGAAGGCAAAAAGGCCAACAAGTGCTAAGCATCTCTGGGAACTCCTTCAAGATTGTTGGAGGACCATTCCCGGTGACTACCTCTTGAAGCTAATCAAGAGAATGCCAAGAGTGTGCAAAGCAGTCAGAAAGCAAAAGGTGGCTACTTTGAAGAACCTAGAATATAAGACATATTTTCAGTTGTTTCACACTTTTTTGTTAAGTATATAATTCCACATGTGTTAATTCATAGTTTTGATGCCTTCAGTGTGAATGTACAATTTTCATAGTCATGAAAATACAGAAAAATCTGTAAATGAGAAGGTGTGTCCAAACTTTTGGTCTGTACTGTATTTATATATATATATATATATATATATATATATATAGTGGGGAAAATAAGTATTTGATACACCGCTAATTTTGCAGGTTATCACACCTACAAAGAATGGAGAGGTCTGTAATTTTTATCGTAGGTACACTCCAACTGTGGGAGACAGAATCGTAAAGAAAAATCCAGAAAATTACTGTGAAGGATGGCACCAGAGAGATCACGAAGAATCCCACCGCTGCCACCACATGGGAAGAACTCTCACAGGCTCACAGCATCACCCCGCCTGATGTCACTATTACGTCTGAGGGGATCACATGGTACACTCTCCTTACTTCCACCAACGTGCCATTCTGCACCCCCTGGGGACGCGTTAAGTCAGCTTGGCACAGTTTTACCAAGACCCCCGTCCACACAGGCCCAGGAAGACACGGGAAGTGAGAGAATGTGGCTCACGCAGTCACTGACATGTGTAAAGCTGCAGTAGCATCGTATGCAGTGAAGAAGCAGTGACCCACAAATTCAAACACAAAAGTCTCTTTTAATGTGTTTCTTCACAGCATTAAAGTCCAGTTCACATAAACGCATATACCGTATATACTCGAGTATAAGCCGAGATTTTCAGCCCAAATTTTTGGGCTGAAAGTGCCCCTCTCGGTTTATACTCGAGTCATGATCGGTGGTGGGGTCGGCGGGTGAGGACTGTCATATACTCACCTAGTTCCGGGGCTCCTGGCGCTCCCCCTGCCCGTCCCACGGTCTCCGGGTGCCGCAGCTCTTCCCCTGAGCGGTCACGTGGGACCGCTCATTAGAGAAATGAATAGGCTGCTCCACCTCCCATAGGAAGTGGTGCCGGTGACCGCTGACAGAGGAAGAGGCTGCGGCACCGAAGACCAGCTGTCCGGGGGAAGGAGCGGGACGCCGGGAGCAGGTAAGTATCGCATATTTACCTTCCCTCGTTCCACACGCCGGGCGTCGCTCTGTCTTCCCGGCGTCTCTCTCTCTCCGCACTGACTGTACAGGTCAGAGGGCGCGATGACGCATATAGTGTGCGCGGCGCCTTCTGCCTGATCAGTCAGTGCGGGGAGACGCCGGGACGGGACGTGAGGAGCTGTGGCAAGAGAGGTGAGTATGTGTTTTTTTTTTTTATTGCAGCAGCAGCAATGGCACAGCTTTATGTGGAGTATCTATGGGGCAACGGTGCAGAGCACTATATGGCACAGCTATGGGGCAATGGTGCAGAGCATTATATATATGGCACAGCTATGGGGCAACGGTGCAGAGCATTATATATATGGCACAGCTATCTATGGGGCAACGGTGCAGAGCATTGTATATATATTAAACACACACAAACCAAAATACTGAAGCCTCCGCCTCGAAAAACGAGAATCCAAAATCTTCTCAACCACATACTCCAACTCCCCATCAATCAACACCGGGGCAGGAGGATCAACAGAGGGAACAACGGGCACCACATATTTCAGCAACACAGATCTATGAAAAACATTATGGATGTAAAAAGAGGCTGGAAGGGCCAAACGAAAAGACACTGGATTGATAATCTCAGAAATCCTATAAGGGCCAATAAACCGAGGCTTAAACTTAGGGGAAGAAACCTTCATAGGGACATGACGGGAAGACAACCAGACCAAATCCCCAACCCGAAGCCGGGAACCAACACACCGACGACGGTTAGCAAAATGCTGAGCCCCTTCCTGAGACAACACCAAATTGTCAACAAC
This sequence comes from Ranitomeya variabilis, assembly GCF_051348905.1. Lineage (NCBI taxonomy): Eukaryota > Metazoa > Chordata > Amphibia > Anura > Dendrobatidae > Ranitomeya > Ranitomeya variabilis. The sequence goes on along the minus strand of NC_135235.1, from coordinate 112,859,485 downwards.
ATGAGCCCAAATTTGCTGCAACCTGTCAACCACAGAGTCCACCCCAGGACAATCAGAAGGCTCAACCTGCCCTGAAGAAAAACGAGGATGAAAACCAGAGTTACAAAAGAAGGGTGAAACCAAGGTAGCAGAACTAGCCCGATTATTAAGGGCAAACTCGGCCAATGGCAAGAAAGCCACCCAATCATCCTGATCAGCAGACACAAAGCATCTCAAATAAGTTTCCAAAGTCTGATTAGTTCGCTCGGTTTGGCCATTTGTCTGAGGATGAAATGCGGAAGAAAAAGACAAATCAATGCCCAGCCTAGCACAAAAGGCCCGCCAAAAACCTAGAAACAAACTGGGAACCTCTATCGGACACAATGTTCTCCGAAATGCCATGCAAACGAACCACATGCTGAAAAAACAACGGAACCAAATCATAAGAGGAAGGCAACTTAGGCAAAGGTACCAAATGAACCATCTTAGAAAACCGGTCACAAACCACCCAGATAACTGGCATCCTCTGGGAAACCTGAAGATCCGAAATAAAATCCATAGAAATATGCGTCCAAGGCCTCTCAGGGACCGGCAAAGGCAAAAGCAACCCACTAGCGCGGGAACAGCAAGGCTTGGCCTGCGCACAAGTCCCACAGGACTGCACAAAAGAACGCACATCCCGTGACAAAGAAGGCCACCAAACCTACCAACCAAATCTCTGGTACCAAAAATCCCAGGATGACCGGCCAACACAGAACAATGAACCTCCGAAATCACTTTACTAGTCCATCTGTCAGGAACAAACAATTTCCCCACTGGACAGCGGTCAGGTTTATCAGCCTGAAATTTCTGAAGAACCCGTCGTAAATCAGGGGAGATGGCAGAAAGAATATACCCCTTCCTTCAGAATACCGACCGGCTCAAGGACTCCAGGAGAATCAGGCAAAAAGCTCCTAGAGAGGGCATCAGCCTTAACATTCTTAGAACCTGGAAGATACGAGACCACAAAATCAAAACGGGAGAAAAACAGGGACCATCGGGCCTGTCTAGAATTCAGCCGTTTGGCAGACTCGAGATAAATCAGATTCTTCTGATCGGTCAAAACCACAATACGGTGCTTGGTCCCCTCAAGCCAATGTCGCCACTCCTCAAATGCCCACTTCATAGCCAACAACTCACGATTGCCGACATCATAATTGCGTTCCGCAGGCGAAAACTTTCGAGAAAAGAAGGCACACGGTTTCATCAAGGAACCATCAGAATTCCTCTGAGACAAAACGGCCCCTGCCCCAATCTCAGAAGCGTCAACCTCAACCTGAAAAGGAAGAGAAACATCCGGCTGACGCAACACAGGGGCAGAAGTAAATCGGCGTTTAAGCTCCTGAAAGGCAGAAACAACCAATTCATAACATCAGCGCCTTTCTTCGTCAAATCGGTCAGGGGTTTAACCACACTGGAGAAGTTGGCAATGAAACGGCGATAAAAATTAGCAAAGCCCAAAAATTTCTGAAGGCTCTTCACGGATGTGGGCTGGATCCAATCATGAATGGCCTGAACCTTAACCGGATCCATTTCTATAGATGATGGAGAAAAAATGAAGCCCAAAAAAGAAACCTTCTGTACTCCAAAGAGGCACTTAGACCCCTTCACAAACAAGGCATTATCACTAAGGACCTGAAATACCATCCTGACTTGTTTCACATGAGACTCCCAATCATCTGAAAAAATCAAAATATCATCCAAATATACAATCATGAATTTATCAAGATAATTCCGAAATATATCATGCATGAAGGACTGAAACACAGATGGAGCATTAGAGAGTCCGAATGGCATCACAAGGTATTCAAAATGGCCTTCGGGCGTATTAAACGCAGTTTTCCATTCGTCCCCCTGCTTAATACGAACCAGATTATATGCCCCTCTAAGGTCAATCTTAGTAAACCAACTAGCCCCCTTAATCCTAGCAAACAGATCAGAAAGCAAAGGCAAAGGGTATTGGAATTTCACCGTGATCTTATTCAAGAGGCGATAATCAATACAGGGTCTCAAGGAGCCATCTTTTTTGGCAACAAAGAAAAAACCTGCTCCCAATGGTGAAGAAGATGGCCAAATATGCCCCTTCTCCAAGGACTCCTTCACATAGCTCCGCATGGCGGTATGTTCTGGCACAGACAGGTTGAAAAGTCGGCCTTTAGGGAACTTACAGCCTGGAATCAAGTCAATAGCACAATCACAGTCCCTATGCGGTGGAAGGGAACTGGACTTGGGCTCATTGAATACATCCTGGAAATCTGACAAAAACTCAGGAATTTCAGAAGAGGAGGAGGAGGCAATTGACATCACAGGAACATCACCATGAACCCCCTGACAACCCCAACTAGTCACAGACATAGATTTCCAATCTAACACCGGATTATGCACCTGTAACCATGGGAAACCCAGCACAATAGCATCATGAAAATTATGCAACACCAGAAAACGACAATCTTCCTGATGGGCTGGCGCCATGCACATGGTCAGCTGTGTCCAAAACTGAGGTTTATTTTTAGCCAACGGTGTAGCATCAATGCCCCTCAAAGGAATAGGACTCTGCAAAGGCTGCAAGGGGAAACCACAATGTCTGGCAAATTCTAAGTCCATTAAATTTAGAGCGGCGCCTGAATCCACAAATGCCATGACAGAAAATGACGATAATGAGCAGATCAGGGTTACAGATAACAGAAATTTAGGTTGTACAGTACTGATGGTAACAGAACCAGTGATTCTCTTGGTACGCTTAGGGCAATCAGAAATAACATGAGCAGAATCGCCGCAGTAAAAACACAACCTATTCTGACATCTGAATCCTTGTCGTTCAGCTCTAGACACAATCCTATCACACTGCATAGGCTCAGGACTCAGCTCGGAAGACAATGCCATAGTGTGCACAACTCTGCGTTCGCGCAAGCGCCGATCAATCTGAATGGCCAGAGACATAGAATCACTCAGATCAGCAGGCGTGGGGAACCCCACCATAACATCTTTAACGGATTCAGAAAGACCCTTTCTGAAGATTGCCGCCAAGGCATCCTCATTCCATTTAGTCAGTACAGACCATTTTCTAAACTTCTGGCAATATGATTCTGCCGCTTCTTGACCCTGAGACAGGGCCAACAAGGTCTTCTCAGCATGATCCACTGAATTAGGTTCGTCATACAATAACCCAAGCGCCTGAAAAAAGGTGTCTACATTAAGCAACGCCGGATTCCCAGGTTCCAGGGCAAATGCCCAATCCTGGGGGTCACCAAGCAGCAGAGATATAATAATTTTAACCTGCTGGATGGGATCACCAGAGGAACGGGGTTTCAGAGAAAAAAACAGTTTACAGTTATTTTTAAAGCTCAGAAATTTGGACCTATCCCCAAAAAACAAATCAGGAGTTGGAATTCTAGGCTCTAAAACTGGAGTCTGAACGATATAATCGGAAATACCCTGTACTCTATCAGCAAGTTGATACACACGAGAAGCCAATCCCTGAACATCCATACCAGCGCCGAACTCCTGAGCCACCCAGAGGCAAAGAGGGAAGAGAAAAAAAAAACACAACAGACTACAGAAAAAAAATGGCTCAGCACTTTCCTTCCCTTCTTCTGAGATGCGGTTAACTCATTGTTGGCCAGTTGTACTGTTATGATCTGGTGGCCTAAGAGCAGCATGGGACATACTCTGGAGAAGGTGGTACCTGTACTGACCGCAGACCCTGAACCTAACACCGCAACTAGAAGTAGCCGTGGAATGTACCTAGCGCTCCCTAGACATCTCGACACAGCCGGAGGACTAATTACCCCTAGAGATAGAAAAGGGAAAACTATCTTGCCTCAGAGAAAATCCCCAAAGAACAGGCAGCCCCCCACAAATATTGGCTGTGAGAGGAGAGGGAAAAAACATACACAGACTGAAATGAGAATTTAGCAAAGGAGGCCACTTCTAGCTAAATAGAAAGGACAGGACAGAGTACTATGTGGTCAGTATTAAAACACTTGAAAATATCCACCACAGAAAATACAAAAACTCCACAGCTAACCAAAGACATGGAGGGTATATCTGCATCTCCAGAGATACCAGCTTGGCTAAACAAATCCTTATACAGACCAAGCTGGACAAGACAAAACATGGAAAACAACTGAACAATAAGACCACAGCATGTGGACAGCAAAATCAAGGCCAGAACTTATCTTTGTTGAAAAGAACTGCAAAGCAGAAGAGACCAGGCAGGGATGTGAATCCTCCAGGAACAATGGACAACTGGCACAGACTAAAGGGTGAAGCAAGACTAAATAGCCCTGTCCAAATTGCAAAAAGTGAAAACACCTGATAATTGCTGTGATTCAGAGACAGCAGCGCTACCACTTACAACCACCAGAGGGAGCCCAAGAGCAGAATTCACAACAGGAGTGCAGCCGAGTACAAATAAGACAAAGTCTCTTACAGACTCTTTACTCACACAGTCGTACACAGTTCAGGATATCCTCCGGATAGCAGCCGGGCACCATATCCACCTGTTTGCAATCGTTGCACATGCTAGTCCTCTTTCGGGCACAGGACATCCACCTCCGGGCACAGAACATCCACCTCCGGGCACAGGTCTGTCCACATCCAACTCCTACGGGCACAGGACAACCACCTCCGGGCACAGGACTGTCAACCTCCGGGCACAGGACTGTCCACATCCAAGACCAGTACCATGGACGACTTACATCTCTGTGTACGCTGCGGGTGCCAGGCTATTCAGCTGCCCTGGGTGCTTTCTCTGCTGGCCTCCATGCACTCTGCAGACCAGCACACACCAGACTGACACTGACGTGCACCTCGCACACCTGGCCTCACCTGGCCAGACACCTGACACGGCCTGCACGGCCTGACACGGCCATACCTCTTACTGCAGGGCTTTTAAACACACACAAACCTGTGGCCTTCAGCCACCTGGAAAACCCGGACCGGAAATCCATGACTCTCATATGCACCCCTATGGACTTCATCCGTCTGCATGCACATTCTGGGGAGAACAAACAGCGCCCCCTAGCTGTATCAGAGGCCACAGCCTCACACATGGCACTACACATTCCTTACAATCTGAGAGGCCCCTTTCACTAGCACCAGTTAAACAGCGCCTTGTCAGCCCAGTAAGACTGCCACCAGTTTCTCGTTACATAAAACCCCGGTCCATTAATGGGATTATATGGGGCCAGAAACCAGCCCTCGTAGCATTGAAAGTAAAGCCAAGATCAGAGATGTGTGGATTCGTGGATCAAGTTAAAAGAGCAGCACAATGTTACATGATATATTTAATCGCCTTAAGGATACACTAGACAAAACACTATATATATATATATATATATATATATATATATATATATATATATATATACACAATGGTTATAGATATACAATGGTCAGATATGCAAATACAATAGTGGTAGGATAAAGTATGCAGAATATGCGTGTCAGCTACCAGTCAGATGAAAGATCCGGTTTGCGGGGGAGGGGCTGCCACATGGGGGGCTGGTGGTCCCCTTTGTTCCTTGACTTCTCCCACAGGATATGTCATTGCAACATCCCCAGAGAAAGGCAATAGGCCATCCTTTACATGAACATTTAACCCCCTTAGGTCCCTTCCCTCCAGCCATCTGGGCTGAACCTAATTCCCCTCTCCTTGCCTCTGGCAGCTAAAAACTCCAAAACCTAAGATGGGTCATAACTAGTGTTGAGCGATACCGTCCGATACTTGAAAGTATCGGTATCGGAAAGTATCGGCCGATACCGGCAAAGTATCGGATCCAATCCGATACCGATACCCGATACCAATACAAGTCAATGGGACTCAAGTATCGGACGGTATTCCTGATGGTTCCCAGGGTCTGAAGGAGAGGAAACTCTCCTTCAGGCCCTGGGAACCATATTAATGTGTAAAATAAAGAATTAAAATAAAAAATATCGCTATACTCACCTGTCCGACGCAGCCGGGACCTCAGCGAGGGAACCGGCAGCGTTGTTTGTTTAAAATTTGCGCTTTTACTTGGTTACGTGAAGTCCCGGCTTGTGATTGGTCAGGGCGGCCATGTTGCCGGGACGCGGACCAATCACAGCAAGCCGTGACGAAATTACGTCACGGCTTGCTGTGATTGGTCCGCGTCCCGGCAACATGGCCGCCATTAACCAATCACAAGCCGTGACGTCACGGGAGGCTGGACATGCGCGTATTTTGAAAAGCGCGCGTGTCCAGCCTCCAGTGACGTCCCGGCTTGTGATTGGTTAATGGCGGCCATGTTGCCGGGACGTCACTGGAGGCTGGACACGCGCGCTTTTCAAAATACGCGCATGTCCAGCCTCCCGTGACGTCCCGGCTTGTGATTGGTTAATGGCGGCCATGTTGCCGGGACGTCACTGGAGGCTGGACACGCGCGCTTTTCAAAATACGCGCATGTCCAGCCTCCCGTGACGTCCCGGCTTGTGATTGGTTAATGGCGGCCATGTTGCCGGGACGTCACTGGAGGCTGGACACGCGCGCTTTTCAAAATACGCGCATGTCCAGCCTCCCGTGACGTCCCGGCTTGTGATTGGTTAATGGCGGCCATGTTGCCGGGACGTCACTGGAGGCTGGACACGCGCGCTTTTCAAAATACGCGCATGTCCAGCCTCCCGTGACGTCCCGGCTTGTGATTGGTTAATGGCGGCCATGTTGCCGGGACGTCACTGGAGGCTGGACACGCGCGCTTTTCAAAATACGCGCATGTCCAGCCTCCCGTGACGTCACGGCTTGTGATTGGTTAATGGCGGCCATGTTGCCGGGACGCGGACCAATCACAGCAAGCCGTGACGTAATTTCGTCACGGCTTGCTGTGATTGGTCCGCGTCCCGGCAACATGGCCGCCCTGACCAATCACAAGCCGGGACTTCACGTAACCAAGTAAAAGCGCGAAATTTAAACAAACAACGCTGCCGGTTCCCTCGCTGAGGTCCCGGCTGCGTCGGACAGGTGAGTATAGCGATATTTTTTATTTTAATTCTCTTTTTTACACATTATTACATTAATGTTGTTGCGATACCCGATACCCGATACCACAAAAGTATCGGATCTCGGTATCGGAAATTCCGATACAGCAAGTATCGGCCGATACCCGATACTTGCAGTATCGGAATGCTCAACACTAGTCATAACTTCTTAATGTATGGGCCTAGGGAGATGGTTTGGGCACCAACGGATCCGGCTGAGCAACTTTTATGCGTGGAGACCAAACACAGCTTTGCTACCTTGCTCCTAATAGCCATTCTACGTAACTACCCACAAGGGTGTGCTATAGCATATTGAGACCCTTGAAGGCATTTGGTCCTTTCCAGAGATCTCTAAAATGTAACCAGTGTATGGATAGGCCATATGATAAGTCCATATTCACATTATGAAATCCTAGCTGGGTGAAAAAAGCAGTTACACTGCATGGAGTCCATTACTGAAAGCAAACCTTTTGTCCTGAGCTTAGCTGGCTCCAGTTGTGAGATCTGTCACTCACAGCCTTTTGAGGCTTGACCACCTGCAGAGCTGTTGTGAATTCCGTTCTGGAGCTCCCTCCTGTGGTTGCTAATGGTATTTTTGTGAGTTCTGCCCTTGGGCTCCCTCTGGTGGTTTCGAGTGGAACTGCTGCTCCTTTAGGTAGCTGTGGCAGCTGCCTTCACTAATCGCCTTGCCTGGGTTTGTTATTTAAACCTGCTCTGGGATTTAGTTCATGCCAACTGTCAATGTTCTTGGTTGGATTTGGTTCTCTCCTTGGATTTCTCATATGGCCTGTCCTTGCCAGCAAAAGATAAGTTTTTGCTAGTTTTTGTTTGTCCATTTTCTTGGACTCTATTGCTTTGCAAATATGTCTCTTTTTGTCCAGCTTGTCACTATGTCATATTCAGGCTAGCTGGAAGCTCTGGGAAAGCAGATTTGCCCCTCCACACCGTGAGTCGGTGTGGAGTTCATTTTTGTAAACGCTGCGTGGATTTTGTAGTTTTTAACACTGACCGCACAGTATCCTTTTCTCTCTGTCTATCAAGTTAGTATTGGCCTCCTTTGCTGAAATCTGATTTCATTTCTGTGTACGTCAATTCCCTCTCCATTCACAGTCAATATTTGTGGGGGGCTGTCTTTCCTTTTGGGGTTTTCTCTGAGGCAAGATAGCTTTCTATTTCCTTCTTTAGGGGTAGTTAGTTCTTAGGCTGTGAAGAGGTGTCTAGGGAGAGTCAGGAACATCCCACGGCTATTACTAGTGTTGTTGTTAGGATTAGGGACTGCGGTCAGTAGAGATACCACCTTCTCAGAGCTCGTCCCATGTTGCGTTTTAGCCACCAGGTCATATCAGTGTGGCCTCTTAACCACCAGGTCATAACACAGAGCTAGGTGTCTTGTTGCAGCTGTACAAAGAAAGGGAGCATTACAATCACATGCCAAATAGGATACAAATGATTGACTAGAAATTATAGCTCAAATATTATTCTCAATCACACTGTATGATTTTTACATAATTCATTTGCATTTTATTGCATGAAATAAGTATTTGATACAATGTAAAAACAGAACTTAATATTTGATACAGAATCTTTTGTTTGCAATTACAGAGGTCAGACGTTTCCTGTAGTTCTTTACCAAGTTTGCACATACTACAGCATGGATTTTGGCCCACTCCTTCATACAGATCTCCAGACAGTTCAGGTTTTGGGGCTGTTGTTGGGTTACATTCAGTTACAGCTCCCTCTGGGTTCAGGTCTGGAGATTGGCCAGGCCATGACCTTGAAATGACTTTGACTTTCCTGGACCTTGAAATGTTTCCTACGGAGCCACTCCTTAGTTGCCATTGTCATGCTGTAAGAGCCAGCATTGACCCATCTTCAATGCTCTTACCGAAGGAAGGAAGGAAGGAAGGAAGGAAGGAAGGAAGGAAGGAAGTTGTTGGCCAAAATCTTGAGATACATGACCCCATCCATCCTTCCTTTAATATGATGCAGTTGTTCTGTCCCTTTTGCGAAAAAGTACCCCCAAAGTATGATGTTTCCCCACCATGCTTCACGATTGAGACGGTGTTCTTTGGGTTGTACTCATCTTTCTTGTTCCTCCAAACACGGCGAATGGAATTGATACCAAAAAGTTCTATTTTAGACTCATCTGACCACATGACTTTCTCCAATGCCCCCTCTGGATCATCCAGATGGTAATTGGCATTGGTGAACTTCAAACGGGCCTGTATATGTGATGGCATGAGCAGGGGGACCTTGCGCGCCCTGCGGGATTTGAAACCATGATGGTGTAGTGTGTTACTATCATTACTATTTGAGACTGTGTTCCCAGTTCTTTTTAAGTCATTGACCAGGTTCTCCCGTGTAGTTCTGGGCTGATTCGTGACCTTTGTCAGAATTATCTTTACCCCACGAGGCGAGATCTTGCATGGAGAACCAGACCAAGGAAGATTGACAGTAATCTTGTGTTTCTTATATTTTCTAAAAATTGCACCAACAGTTGTTGCCTTCTCACCAAGCTGCTTGCCTATTGTCCTGTAGCCCATCACAGCCATGTGCAGGTCTATAATTTTGTCCCTGTTGTCCTTAGACAGCACTTTGGTCTTGGCCATGGTGGAGAGGTTAGAGTGTGATTGATTTTGTGGACAGGTGTCTTGTATATAGGTAACGAGTTCAAACAGGTGCAATCAATACTGGTAAGAAGGTTTCTTAAAGAAAAACTAACCGGTCTGTGAGGCAGAATTCTTACTGGTTGGTAGGTCATCAAATACTTATTTCATACAATAAAATGCTATTTAATTATTTCAAAATCATACAATGTGATTTTCTGCTTTTTATTTTTAGATTCTGTCTCTCATAGTTGAGGTTTACCTAAGATAAGAATTACAGACCTCACCATTCTTTGTAGGTGGGAAAACTTGCAAAATCTGCAGTGTATCAAATAGTTATTTCCCCCTCTATGTTTGTGTCTATCTATCTATCTATCTATCTATCTATCTATCTATCTATCTATCTATCTATCTATCTATCATATATATATATGTGTGTGTGTGTGTGTGTGTGTGTGTGTGTGTGTGTGTGTGTGTGTGTGTGTGTGTGTGTGTATACAGTATAGTGCCTTGAAAAAGTATTCATATCCCATTAACTTTTCCACATTTTTTCACATTACACCCAAAAAGTTCTAAGTGTATTTTATTAGGATTTTATGTGCTATACCAACACAAAGTAGCAAGTATTTGTGACGTGTAAAGGCAATGATACACGGTTTTCGAATTTTTTAAAATATAAATCTGAAAATTGTGCTGTGCGTTTCTATTCAGCCCCCCTCAGTCAATACTTTGTATGACCACCTTTCGCTACAATTACTGCTGCAAGTCTTTTGCGATATGTCTCTACCAGTTTTGCATGTCTATAGGCTGAAATTTTGCCCATTTTTCTTTGCAAATCAGAAGTCTTTCCATAAAACGTAGTTTATGGAAGTGTTAATAAAGTAATGCAGTCTTCTTTGAGAAAATATGCTTCCCTCTAGAGACTAAAGAGTTACAAAGAAGTAGTATACAAAGGTTTATCTGTGTGTATTTAGGCTAATATGTTGTGTTAACAAAGCCTCTAGCAGTGGAATAGTGCTATTAACTGTAATTCAATCCCCTACTCTGTAATTATAATGAGATGACTCTGCTAACATTGTCCCAGGCTACACAACAAACTTTTAATATAAGGTACAGAAAAAGCCAGAATACTGTGTTCTGCAGTAGCAAGTGTGAACTCTAGCAAGATATGTTTAATCAAAAGTCACATAAAAATACCGGAGCCTCTTTATGACTATCAAACCAAGTTAACATAGAATTTAAAATATATGACACAATCTAATAAAAAATATTTTCTTCTTCAACATGCCTTTCATAAAATAAATAAGAGTAATGCATTGCCAATATTAGAGGTGGTGTGAATCAACCAAGTTGACCAGCCAGTCAGTATTCTGTGGCCATTGGAAGGGAGCTCTTTGCTTGCCTCCTATTTCCCAGCATCTGCGGCTTTTCTTTTGATTAACTAGCATGGCATGGCGCATGTGCATCACACTACACTGATAATGTCGTCACATGCCAACTAAGCAAAAAAGGAGCCAGGGATGTTCTTGAGTAAGAGGAAATTTATTGGGTTTCCATCCGACAACCACAGTTAAATGATATGATCACTGGACCGGGTCCTAAGAATCGATACGCACCATCTCTAATTTTCAGCAATAGCATTGAAGTATTTCTGTACTTCTGCAATTTAATTACTCCAGTCCACTTTATGCTGATAAGGGTAATCCAATGAAACTTATAATCATCAGACGATAGCTAGATCTATTAGCATACAATATATCAATGAGTAAACCAGTAGAGAACCTTACAGCACTGAATACGACCAGAAACATTGCGGCTGTTTCACAGCATACAAAGAGGCTTCTTTCTAATCTTCTATAACAGCCCAGTACAAAATAGATTGAATTTCCAGAAGGCTCCAGAGCTGTTTGTTTAGTACCGGCTCAGCAATTGAATCTAATTTATTAAGAAACAGCACAACTTGCTCCCTGTGCTAGAAGTCCTTCACTAGACGAGCATCTTTCATGCTGAGGATTACTAATTAGTCTTTTACACAATGCCTGTCTTTTGTACTCATCTCCATGAGTGAAAATTCTAAGCTTTCGCTGCTCTTTTCTGTTCATAATTCCTTTGTTCTATATTTTTTTAAAAGTATATATCAGAGATAAGTATGTAAGGTATCTCTATCGGCAACTGTATTTTAGTGCTAAATAGCTTCGAATATTCTTATAACTTTCAGATAAGAATAGACAACCTTTCATAGAACAATGATTTGACAACAGAACACCTGACATAAAAATGGGTTCCCAATTTGTTCTCTGCACACAGTACTTGCCTGGTAAAGACTATAGACTAACATTAGCGACTCATTGCGTCGTGTTTTGGCTGACCGTCGGCACAAAAAAAGTTACATGTAACACGTTTTTTTGTTCGTCGTGTCCGCCATTTTCGACCGCGCATGCGCAGCTGAAACTCCGTCCACTCCTCCCCGGACATTACAAAGGGGCAGCGGATGCGTTGAAAAACTGCATCCGCTGCCCCCGTTGTGCATTTATTTCACAACGTGCGTCGGTACGTCGGGCCGACGCACAGCGACGGCCCCGTGCCGACGCTAGTGTGAAAGCAGCCTTGCTCGACTTTCCACTCTCCAGTTCATCCTTAATGCAGCAGCCAGGGTCATCCACCCAGCTAATCGTTACTCGGACGTGTCCGCTCTTCGCCAGTCGTTACACTGGCTACCCATTCATTACAGAATCCACTTCAAAGTACTTGTTCTCACCCACAAAGCTCTTCACAGTGCAGCACCCCCTTACATCTCCTCCCTCATTTTGGTCTATCGGCCTAACCGACCGCTGCGCTCTGAAAACGACTTTCGACTAACCTCTGCACTAATCCATAACTCCCACTCCCGACTCCAAGACTTCTCCCGTGCTGCGCCAATCCTCTGGAATGCTCTACCCCAAGATATTAGGACTATCCACAATTTGCATAGTTTTAGGCGCTCTCTCAAAACACACTTGTTCAGAGCGGCCTATCACGTTCACTAATCAAAGTCAATTTATGTTTGTGTGTGTGTGTGTGGCCCATTCACTACTTTCATCTATCCCCCACCCCCTGAAGATGGCTGTACCATCATTGTAAATAAGCTCCTGTACTTTGTATCTCCCCCACCTCATGGTAGATTGTAAGCTCTCACTAGCAGGGCCGTCTTGTGTTGCCTTAACCCCTTAACGACCGCCGATACGCCTTTTAACGGCGGCCGCTAAGGGTACTTAAACCACAGCGCCGTTAATTAACGGCGCTGTGGAAAAAGTGAATAGCGCCCCCCAGAGTCGGATTTTCTCTGGGGTCTCGGTTGCCGAGGGTAGCCGAGACCCCAGAGAACATGATTCGGGGGGGTTTTACCGACCCCCGAGTTGCGATCGCCGGTAATTAACCGTTTACCGGCGGTCGCAACAAAAAAAAAAAAATGCGATGTGCCGTTTAATTTCTCTGTCCTCCGATGTGATCGCACATCGGAGGACAGAGAAATAGGGTCCCCGATGGCCTCCGGTAGCCCCCCAATACTCACCTGTCTCCCTCGGTGCTCCTCGTGGGTCCCCATGGGCGCCGCCATCTTTTTTCCGGGAAAAAATGGCGGGCGCACGCGCAGTACGCCCGCCGCCCGGCACCCGGAAGATCTTTGGGGTCTCGGCTGCCGGGGGTAGCCGAGACCCCAAAGAACATGATCGGGGTCGGTTTGCACCGACCCCTGTTTTGCGATCGCCGGTAATTAACAGTTTACCGGCGACCGCAAAAAAAAAAAAAAAAAAAGCGATCTGTATTTCTCTGTCCTCTGATGTGATCACACATCAGAGGACATAGAAATAGGGGGATTCGGGGACCCTAACATACTCACCCGGTGTCCCTGGGTCCTCTTCTGTCTTCTCCTGACAGCCGGCTTTTTCCTTATGGCGGGCGCATGCGCAGTGCGCCCGCCATCTGCTGCCATCTGCCGGCCGGCAGGAGAAGACGAGTTGGGGCTAAAATTAGGGTTAGGGTTAGGGTTAGAGTTAGGGTTAGGGTTAGAGTTAGGGTTAGAGTTAGGGTTAGAGTTAGGGTTAGAGTTAGGGTTAGGGTTAGGGTTAGAGTTAGGGTTAGGGCTAGGGTTAGGGCTAGTTAGGGTTAGGGCTAGGGTTGGGGCTAAATTTAGGGTTAGGGCTAGGGCTAGGGTTAGGGTTAGGCTACTTTCACACTAGCGTTTTTGGCTTCCGTCGCAATGCGTCGGAGAAAAAACGCATCCTGCAAAAGTGCTTGCAGGATGCGTTTTTTCTCCATTGGCTTGCATTAGCGACGCATTGCGACGGATTGCCACATGTCGCATCCGTCGTGCGACGGATGCGTCGTGCTTTGGCGGACCGTCGGCACAAAAAAAGCTACATGTAACTTTTTTGTGCGACGTGTCCGCCATTTCCGACCGCGCATGCGCGGCCGGAACTCCGCCCCCGTCTCCCCTCACAATGGGGCAGCGGATGCGTTGAAAAAACAGCATCCGCTGCACCCGTTGTGCGGCGCTTACAACGCTAGCGTCGGTACGTGGCCCGGCACACTGCGATGGGCCGAGTACGACGCTAGTGTGAAAGTAGCCTTAGGCTTCTATCACACTTGCGTCGGTACGGGGCGGTCGCAATGCGTCGGCCCGACGTACCGACGCACGTTGTGAAAATTGGGCACAACGTGGACAGCGGATGCAGTTTTTCAACGCATCCGCTGCCCAGTCTATGTCCTGGGGAGGAGGGGGCAGAGTTACGGCCACGCATGCGCGGAAATGGCGGACGCGACGTACAAAAAAAAGGTTACATTGAACTTTTTTTGTGACGACGGGGCTAAAGTTATGGTTAGGGTTGGGGCTAAAGTTAGGGTTAGGGTTGGGGCTAAAGTTAGGGTTAGAGTTGGGATTAGGGTTTGGATTAGGGTTGGGATTAGGGTTACGTTTGGGATTAGGGTTAGGGGTGTGTTGGATTTAGGGTTTTGATTAGGGTTATGGTTAGGGTTGAGATTAGGGCTGTTTAGGGGTTAGGGTTGTGATTATCGTTAGGGTTGTGATTAGGATTATGGATCGGGTTAAGATTAGGGTTAGGGGTGTGTTGGAGTTAGGGTTGGAGTTATAATTTGGGGGTTTCCACTGTTTAGGTACATCAGGGGGGTCTCCAAACACGACAGCCAATTTTGCGCTAAAAAAGTCAAATGGTGCTCCCTCCCTTCTGAGCTCTGCCGTGCGCCCAAACAGTGGTTTACCCCCACATATTGGGCATCAGCGTACTCGGGATAAATTGGACAACAACTTTTGGGGTCCAATTTCTCCTGTTACCCTTGTGAAAATAAAAACTTGGGGGCTAAAAATCTTTTTTGTGGGAAAAAAAATATTTTTTTATTTTCACTACTCTGCATTATAAACTTCTGTGAAGCACTTGAGCATTCAAAGTTCTCACCACATATCTAGATAAGTTCCTTAGGGGGTCTAGTTTCCAAAATTTGGTCACTTGTGGGGGGTTTCTACTGTTTAGGTACATCAGGGGCTCTGCAAACGCAACATAACACCCACAGACAATTCTATCAAAGTCTGAATTCCAAAATGGCGCTCCTTCTCTTCCGAGCTCTGCCGTGCGCCCAAACAGTGGTTTACCCCCACATATTGGGTACCAGCATACTCAGGACAAAATGGACAACAACTCTTGGGGTCCAATTTCTCTTGTTACCCTTGTGAAAATAAAAATTTGGGGGCTAAAAAAATCTTTTTTGTGGGAAAAAAAAATATTTTTTATTTTCACTACTATGCATTATAAACTTCTGTGAAGCACTTGGGCATTCAAAGTTCTCACCACATATCTAGATAAGTTTTTTGGGGGGTCTATTTTCCAAAATGGGGTCACTTGTTGGGAGTTTCTACTGTTTAGGTACATTAGGGGTCTGCAAACGCAACATAACGCCCGCAGACAATTCTATCAAAGTCTGCATTCCAAAATGGCGCTCCTTCCCTTCCGAGCTCTGCCGTGCGCCCAAGCAGTGGTTTACCCCCACATATGGGGTACCAGCATACTCAGGACAAATTGGACAACAACTTTTGGGGTCCAATTTCTCTTGTTACCCTTGTGAAAATAAAAACTTGGGGGCTAAAAAATCTTTATTGTTAAAAAAAATATATTTTTTATTTTCACGACTCTGCATTATAAACTTCTGTGATGCACTTGGGCATTCAAAGTTCTCACTACACATCTAGATAAGTTCCATGGGGGGTCTAGTTTCCAAAATGGGGTCACTTTTGGGGGGTTTCTACTGTTTAGGCACATCAGGGGCTCTCCAAACGCGACATGGCGTCCGATCTCAATTCCAGTCAATTTTGCATTGAAAAGTCAAATGGCGCTCCTTTGCTTCCGAGCTCAGCCATGCGCCCAAACAGTGGTTTACCCCCACATATGGGGTGTCGGCGTACTCAAGACAAATTGTACAACAACTTCTGGTGTCCATTTTCTCCTGTTACCCTTGGTAAAATAAAAATTTGGAGGCAAAAAGATCATTTTTGTAGAAAAAATGCGATTTTTTTATTTTCACGGCTCTACGTTATAAACTTCTGTGAAGCACCTGGGGGTTTAAAGTGCTCACCACACATCTAGATAAGTTCCTTAAGGGGTCTAGTTTCCAAAATGGTGTCATTTGTGGGGGGTCTCCACTGTTTAGGCACATCAGCGGCTCTCCAAACGTGACATGGCGTCCGATCTCAATTCCAGCCAATTCTACATTGAAAAAGTAAAACGACACTCCTTCTCTTCCAAGCTCTGCGGTGCGCCCAAACAGTGGTTTACCCCCACATATGGGGTATTGACGTACTCAGGAGAAATTGCACAACAACTTTTGTTGTCTAATTTCTCCTGTTACCCTTGTGAAAATAAAAATTTGGGGGCAAAAAGATCATTTTTGTAGAAAAAATGCGATTTTTTATTTTCACGGCTTTACGTTATAAACTTCTGTGAAGCACTTGGGGGTTCAAAGTGCTCACCGAATATCTAGATAAGTTCCTTAAGGGGTCTAGTTTCCAAAATGGTATCACTTGTGGGGGGTTTCCACTGTTTAGGCACATCAGAGGCTCTCCAAACGCGACATGGCATCCTGTTATGACCCCAATGGCGAGGGTCTCAGAGGAACGTGGAAGTCTGCAGAATACAAAAATCCAGCTCATAGGGCAGTGGTAACTGGGTTGACCATATATCTACTCCTAACGCCAACACTAGAAGTAGCCGGGGATCATTCCTACGTTGATTCTAGATGACACGCGCCAGCCGGAGAATCTAGCTACCCCTAGTAGAGGAAAACAAAGACCTTTCTTGCCTCCAGAGAAGGGGACCCCAAAGCTGGATAGAAGCCCCCCACAAATAATGACGGTGAGGTAAGAGGAAATGACAAACACAGAAATGAACCAGGTTTAGCACAGAGAGGCCCGCTTACTAATAGCAGAATAAAGAAAGGTAACTTATATGGTCAACAAAAACCCTATCAAAATCCACACTGGAAATTCAAGAACCCCCGAACCGTCTAACGGTCCGGGGGGAGAACACCAGCCCCCCTAGAGCTTCCAGCAAAGGTCAGGAAATAGATTTGGAACAAGCTGGACAAAAATACAAAACCAAAACAAATAGCAAAAAGCAAAAGGCAGACTTAGCTGATATAACTGGAACCAGGATCAGTAGACAAGAGCACAGCAGACTAGCTCTGATAACTACGTTGCCAGGCATAGAACTGAAGGTCCAGGGAGCTTATATAGCAACACCCCTAACTAACGACCCAGGTGCGGATAAAAGGAATGACAGAAAAACCAGAGTCAAAAAACTAGTAACCACTAGAGGGAGCAAAAAGCAAATTCACAACAGTACCCCCCCCTTAGTGAGGGGTCACCGAACCCTCACCACGACCACCAGGGCGATCAGGATGAGCGGCATGAAAGGCACGAACTAAATCGGCCGCATGAACATCAGAGGCGACCACCCAGGAATTATCCTCCTGACCATAGCCCTTCCACTTGACCAGGTACTGAAGCCTCCGCCTGGAGAGGCGAGAATCCAAGATCTTCTCCACCACGTACTCCAACTCGCCCTCAACCAACACCGGAGCAGGAGGCTCAGCAGAAGGAACTACAGGCACAATGTACCGCTGCAACAAGGACCTATGAAATACATTGTGAATAGCAAACGACACAGGAAGATCCAGACGAAAAGATACAGGATTAAGGATTTCCAATATCTTGTAAGGCCCAATAAAACGAGGTTTAAATTTGGGAGAGGAGACCTTCATAGGAACAAAGCGGGAAGAAAGCCATACCAAATCCCCAACGCGTAGTCGGGGACCCACACCGCGGCGGCGGTTGGCAAAGCGCTGAGCCTTCTCCTGTGACAACTTCAAGTTGTCCACCACATGATTCCAGATCTGCTGCAACCTATCCACCACAGAATCCACCCCAGGACAGTCAGAAGGCTCCACATGACCCGAAGAAAAACGAGGATGGAAACCAGAGTTGCAGAAAAAAGGCGAAACCAAGGTGGCGGAACTAGCCCGATTATTAAGGGCAAACTCAGCCAACGGCAAGAATGTCACCCAATCGTCCTGATCAGCAGAGACAAAACACCTCAAATAAGCCTCCAAAGTCTGATTAGTTCGCTCCGTCTGTCCATTAGTCTGAGGATGGAAAGCAGACGAAAACGACAAATCAATGCCCATCCTACTACAAAAGGATCGCCAGAACCTGGAAACGAACTGGGATCCTCTGTCTGACACAATATTCTCAGGGATGCCGTGCAAACGAACCACGTTCTGAAAAAACACAGGAACCAGATCGGAAGAGGAAGGCAGCTTAGGCAAAGGAACCAAATGGACCATCTTGGAAAAGCGATCACATATCACCCAGATAACGGACATGCCCTGAGATAACGGAAGATCAGAAATGAAATCCATGGAGATATGTGTCCAAGGTCTCTTCGGGACAGGCAAGGGCAAGAGCAAACCGCTGGCACGAGAACAGCAAGGCTTAGCTCGAGCACAAGTCCCACAGGACTGCACAAATGACCGCACATCCCTTGACAAGGAAGGCCACCAAAAGGACCTGGCCACCAGATCTCTGGTGCCAAAAATTCCCGGGTGACCTGCCAACACCGAGGAATGAACCTCGGAAATGACTCTGCTGGTCCACTTATCCGGGACAAACAGTCTGTCAGGTGGACAAGACTCAGGCCTATCAGCCTGAAATCTCTGCAACACACGTCGCAGATCCGGAGAAATAGCTGACAAGATAACTCCATCTTTAAGAATACCAACAGGATCAGCGACTCCAGGAGCATCAGGCACAAAGCTCCTAGAAAGAGCATCGGCCTTCACATTCTTTGAACCTGGTAAATACGAGACAACAAAATCAAAGCGGGAGAAAAACAATGACCAGCGGGCCTGTCTCGGATTAAGGCGTTTAGCAGACTCGAGATACATCAGATTTTTGTGATCAGTCAAGACCACCACACGATGCTTAGCACCCTCGAGCCAATGACGCCACTCCTCAAATGCCCATTTCATGGCCAACAACTCCCGATTGCCCACATCATAATTTCGCTCGGCAGGCGAAAACTTCCTAGAGAAAAAGGCACAAGGTTTCATAACAGAGCAACCAGGGCCTCTCTGCGACAAAACGGCCCCTGCCCCAATCTCCGAAGCATCCACCTCAACCTGAAAGGGAAGTGAGACGTCAGGCTGGCACAAAACAGGCGCCGAAGTAAACCGGCGTTTCAACTCCTGGAAAGCCTCCACGGCAGCAGGAGCCCAGTTAGCTACATCGGAGCCCTTCTTGGTCATATCCGTCAAAGGTTTCACAATGCTAGAAAAATTAGCGATAAAACGACGGTAGAAGTTAGCGAAGCCCAAGAACTTCTGAAGACTCTTAACTGATGAGGGCTGAGTCCAATCAAGAATAGCTCGGACCTTGACTGGGTCCATCTCCACAGCAGAAGGGGAAAAAATGAACCCCAAAAAGGGAACCTTCTGTACACCAAAGAGACACTTTGAGCCCTTGACAAACAAAGAATTTTCACGCAAAATTTTAAAGACCAATTATCAGAAAAAACCAAAATATCATCCAGATAAACAATCAAAAATTTATCCAGATACTTCCGGAAAATGTCATGCATAAAGGACTGAAAAACTGAAGGCGCATTGGAGAGCCCAAAAGGCATCACCAAGTACTCAAAATGACCTTCGGGCGTATTGAATGCGGTTTTCCATTCATCACCTTGCTTAATGCGCACAAGGTTGTACGCACCACGAAGGTCTATCTTGGTGAACCACTTGGCACCCTTAATCCGGGCAAACAAGTCAGACAACAGCGGTAAAGGATACTGAAACTTGACAGTGATCTTATTTAAAAGCCGATAATCAATACAAGGTCTCAAAGATCCGTCCTTTTTTGCCACAAAAAAGAATCCCGCACCAAGAGGGGAAGAAGACGGACGAATATGTCCTTTCTCCAGAGACTCCTTGATATATGAACGCATAGCGGTATGTTCAGGTACCGACAGATTAAACAGTCTTCCCTTAGGAAATTTACTGCCTGGGATCAAATCTATAGCACAGTCACAGTCCCTATGAGGAGGCAGTGCACTGGACTCAGACTCACTGAAGACATCCTGATAATCAGACAAATACTCCGGAACTTCCGAAGGCGTAGAGGAAGCAATAGACACAGGCAGGGAATCCCCATGAATACCACGACAGCCCCAACTTGAGACTGACATAGCCTTCCAGTCCAGGACTGGATTATGGGTCTGTAACCATGGCAGCCCTAAAACAACCAAATCATGCATTTTATGTAAAACCAGGAAACGTATCACCTCGCGGTGTTCAGGAGTCATGCACATGGTAACCTGTGTCCAATACTGCGGTTTATTTGCTGCCAATGGTGTAGCATCAATACCCCTAAGAGGAATAGGATTTTCTAATGGTTCAAGAGTAAAACCACAGCGCTTAGCAAATGAGAGATCCATGAGACTCAGGGCAGCACCTGAATCTACAAACGCCATGACAGGATAAGATGACAGTGAGCAAATCAAAGTTACAGACAGAATAAATTTAGGTTGCAAATTACCAACGGTGACAGGACTAACAACCTTAGCTATACGTTTAGAGCATGCTGAGATAACATGTGTAGAATCACCACAGTAGTAGCACAAGCCATTCCGGCGTCTATGAATTTTCCGCTCATTTCTAGTCAGGATTCTATCACATTGCATTAAATCAGGTGTCTGTTCAGACAACACCATGAGGGAATTTGCGGTTTTTCTATCACATTGCACCGAATTAGGTGTCTGTTCAGACAACACCATGAGGGAATTTGCGGTTTTGCGCTCCCGCAACCGCCGGTCAATTTGAATAGCCAGTGCCATAGTATCATTCAGACCTGTGGGAATGGGAAAACCCACCATAACATTCTTAATGGCTTCAGAAAGGCCATTTCTAAAATTAGCGGCCAGTGCACACTCGTTCCAATGTGTCAGCACGGACCATTTCCGAAATTTTTGGCAATACACTTCAGCCTCGTCCTGCCCCTGAGACATAGCCAGCAAGGCCTTTTCTGCCTGAATCTCAAGATTGGGTTCCTCATAAAGTAAACCGAGCGCCAGAAAAAACGCATCAAGATCAGCCAATGCCGGATCTCCTGGCGCCAGCGAAAAAGCCCAATCCTGAGGGTCGCCCCGTAAGAACGAAATAACAATTTTTACTTGCTGAGCAGAATCTCCAGATGAACAGGGTCTCAGGGACAAAAACAATTTACAATTATTCACGAAATTCCTAAACTTAAACCTGTCTCCGGAAAACAGTTCAGGAATCGGTATTTTAGGTTCTGACCTAGGATTTCTGATAACATAATCTTGTATGCCCTGCACACGAGTAGCCAGCTGGTCCACACTTGTAATCAAGGTCTGGACATTCATGTCTGCAGCAAGCATAGCCACTCTGAGGTAAAGGGGAAAAAGAAAAAAAAAAAACTCAGAATCTTCTTTCTTATAATCCCTCTTCTGCAATGCATTAAACATTTAATACTGGCCTGGCAAACTGTTATGACCCCAATGGCGAGGGTCTCAGAGGAACGTGGAAGTCTGCAGAATACAAAAATCCAGCTCATAGGGCAGTGGTAACTGGGTTGACCATATATCTACTCCTAACGCCAACACTAGAAGTAGCCGGGGATCATTCCTACGTTGATTCTAGATGACACGCGCCAGCCGGAGAATCTAGCTACCCCTAGTAGAGGAAAACAAAGACCTTTCTTGCCTCCAGAGAAGGGGACCCCAAAGCTGGATAGAAGCCCCCCACAAATAATGACGGTGAGGTAAGAGGAAATGACAAACACAGAAATGAACCAGGTTTAGCACAGAGAGGCCCGCTTACTAATAGCAGAATAAAGAAAGGTAACTTATATGGTCAACAAAAACCCTATCAAAATCCACACTGGAAATTCAAGAACCCCCGAACCGTCTAACGGTCCGGGGGGAGAACACCAGCCCCCCTAGAGCTTCCAGCAAAGGTCAGGAAATAGATTTGGAACAAGCTGGACAAAAATACAAAACCAAAACAAATAGCAAAAAGCAAAAGGCAGACTTAGCTGATATAACTGGAACCAGGATCAGTAGACAAGAGCACAGCAGACTAGCTCTGATAACTACGTTGCCAGGCATAGAACTGAAGGTCCAGGGAGCTTATATAGCAACACCCCTAACTAACGACCCAGGTGCGGATAAAAGGAATGACAGAAAAACCAGAGTCAAAAAACTAGTAACCACTAGAGGGAGCAAAAAGCAAATTCACAACAGCATCCGATCTCAATTCCAGCCAATTCTGCATTGAAAAAGTCAAACGGTGCTCCTTCACTTCCAAGCTCTGCGGTGCGCCCAAACAGTGGTTTACCCCCACATATGGGGTATTGACGTACTCAGGAGAAATTGCACAACAACTTTTGTGGTCTAATTTCTCCTGTTACCCTTGTGAAAATAAGAAATTGTGGGCGAAAAAATCATTTTTGTGAAAACAAATGCGATTTTTTATTTTCACGGCTCTACGTTATAAACTTCTGTGAAGCACTTGGGGGTTCAAAGTGCTCACCACACATCTAGATAAGTTCCTTAAGGGGTCTAGTTTCCAAAATGGTATCACTTGTGGGGGGTTTCCACTGTTTAGGCACATTAGGGGCTCCCGAAACGCGACATGGCGTCTGATCTCAATTCCAGCCAATTCTGCATTGAAACAGTCAAACGGTGCTCCTTCACTTCCAAGCTCTGCGGTGCGCCCAAACAGTGGTTTACCTCCGCATATGGGGTATCGGCGTACTCAGGAAAAATTGCACAACAAAATTTGTGGTTAAATTTCTCTTTTTACACTTGTGAAAATTAAAAAAAATGGTTCTGAAGTAAAATGTTTGCAAAAAAAAGTTAAATGTTCATTTTTTTCTTCCACATTGTTTCAGTTCCTGTGAAGTACGTAAAGGGTTAATAAACTTCTTGAATGTGGTTTTGAGCAGCTTGAGGGGTGCAGTTTTTAGAATGGTGTCATACTTGGTTATTTTCTATCATATAGACCCCTCAAAATGACTTCAAATGAGATGTGGTCCCTAAAAAAAAATGGTGTTGTAAAAATGAGAAATTGCTGGTCAACTTTTAACCCTTATAACTCCCTAACAAAAAAAAAAATTGTTTCCAAAATTGTGCTAATGTAAAGTAGACATGTGGGAAATGTTATTTATTAACTATTTTTTGTGACATATCTCTCTTATTTAAGGGCATAAAAATACAAAGTTTGAAAATTGCAAAATGTTAAAAATTTTCGCCATATTTCCATTTTTTTCATAAATAATCGCAAGTAATATCGAAGAAGTGTTACCACTAACTTGAAGTACAATATGTCACGAAAAAACAATCTCAGAATCAGTGGGATCCGATAAAGCGTTCCAGAGTTATAACCTCTTAAAGTGACACTGGTCAGAATTGTAAAAATTGGCTCGGTCATTAAGTACCAAATTGGCTCTGTCACTAAGGGGTTAATTATTGTATTGTCAACATTGTTACTTATGACTGTTGTGTTTGAAACTGTTAAACTGTAAAGCGCTGCGGAATCTGTTGGCGCTATATAAATAAAGATTATTATTATTTGCCTTTTATTGCTTTATCTCCCTACCTTTCTGAAAATGATACATTTTACCATTAGGTCCTTTAGGTCACAATATTGTTTTTACTATTGGGACTAAGATAGTGAAATATTCAATCTTTAAAGAAGCCCTCCCATGAAGTTTGTTTTTTATTAAATCTATATATATGTGTATGTAGCATAGTGTGTATGTGTTTACTGTCGCCTTTTTCGGGGATCCAGTGTTGCTCTGCTCCTCTTCTCAGTGACGTCACCGCTCCACAGACTCGACAGGTCACGCTGCGCTCTGCATTACCCCGAAGTGGCTTTTACATCGTAAATCTATAGAGTACCAAAACAAGGCCACATAGAATCTCATTGTAAAAGAGAATCACAGCTCACAAATAGAGTATAGAGTGATCAGGCAGCTGAAGTGCGATGATGTCACTGAGAAGAGGAGCGGAGCAGAGCTGGATCCTGGACAAGGCGGAGGTAGGTGAGTATGCTAATACAGATGCAGCACCCCAGAGTCCTGGTCGTTGCAGTACTGATGCTCCGCCGCTAAGGGGGGCTATGGTACGTCTGATGTCACTGAAGGAGTTCACCTGACCAGGTATCACAGACACCAATACACTTCACAGTCTGGCCTCCAGGGGGAGCTAAGGGTGCTATGTATTAGGCCACTCCTCACAATCTGGTAAAACTGGGGGTTAGAGAGGAAGTTAGTCAGAAGCTGACTGGGTTGGAACCAGGCAAAATCCTGTGGCAGAGGGTGTTGCAGGGGAAGATTCAGGGGGGTCCCTGTCAGGGGTGGGATCCTGACAGAGGCCTAGCGAACAGAAAGAACGTTACGGGACCGCGCCTGCACTTCGTTGCGGCGGTACCCCAAGAAAGGACAAGAAGCGAGGTTTATTGTGCTGAGTGAGAAACGAGATCAACGCAACAAGGAGAAACACCAGTAGGAGTCATGCTGTAAGTTGAGGCAACATCCTACTGAGGCGCGCAGCCGGTGGCTGGAACGCAGAGGAAGTATTAAGCTCCAGGCCTTACTTCAAACCTACGGCAGGACAGTCAGTTATAGGCGGGCTGTCTCACTCAAATCACCTAAGAAGACATAGGGGGCAACATTTGGAGAGGGGCAACTCTAGGGTCCCGGAAGACCTCCGAGCCTACCCGTCATACGGGTGCGTCCTAGCCATATCATCTGGGGGACGAAGCAGAACATCATAATCGAGTTGTGAGAGAACTTCAGAAACAGACACAACAGTTGTGGGGACTATCCCGTAAGCACAGCAGGGGAGGACCACAACACACAAGCGCTAGAAGGTAGGCACAGATTTCCACCTGCAAAGGGAACCCTGGAGGAGCCATCGGACCGGCCGGACTTGCGCAGCCCGGTTAACCGTATTCCGGACTGAGGATCCTGAAGCCTTCAGTAAAGAGGTAAAGAGACTGCAACCTGGTGTCCTCGTTATTTACTGCGACCTGCACCGCACCACAACCATATCATCACCATCCACACCTTTCATTGGACGCCCCTCAGCAGGGTCACGGACCGGGTCTAGCCACCGTGACAACCCTACAACAGAGACTCAGAGGCCCGGTACCGGGTACCCCTCAGCCCTGCGGCAGTGGGGGCGCTCCACAGACATACTTTATACACATATATACACATTTAGTAAAAAAAAAAACAACTTCATGGGAGGGCTTCTTTAATGGTTCTTAATGTTACCTTCTTCTCCTGGTTGGTTGTCTTCCCAACTCTTGATGTAGTCATCCTGTGAAAAACAACATGATATGGATTAGAGGTCAGTGGTTATAAATGTAGAGACATGGTGACCCCAGCTGCAATCCCTCTTCCCAACATGTAGCTTAATTGTCTAGCTATAGTGTAACGTCTAAAGTATAAAGCAGTAGGCTTCACTGTATATGAAAGGCTTGTGATTGGCACTGTTAAAAGATATGCGTATACATGGTATTTGGAGGGCATATGGAACAATCCCGTATGGGGAGGCTGTATAGATGCACAATGTACATATCTGACACTATATTTATAGCTATCACTATATAAGATGCTATGGAAGGTGGACAGTATTAGGGGCAACAAAAGCACCTTTAAGGCAGAACACAAAATGCGCTCCAAGCTTGTAGTTACCTATTTCCATATACATTTGTGCTCACTGGTAAATGATAGCCACACAGCTACTTACTTACTAATATAAATACAGGGCCAATAAATGACATGTGTAGCCCTGAAATAGAATCTGGAGCCTCTGTTATGTTATGGGTTGACCACCACCGATGGCACCTTGGGCATCTTTTCATTAAGGTGAAGCAAAACACATTCATCCTGATGCATCATTGCATTTCTGACAGTTTTTTGGCATAAATTCCTCTCAATCAGCGACTTTTTGATTTGCGAAAAATTCATTTGCACCTTTCTTCAAGTTTCTTTTTCTGGCTTAGTTTTCTGATTTTTACTTTAATGTGGCTTTTACAGATGTTTTAAACAGATTCATGAACCTGACTATTTGAAAAAGTTGTAAAATTTGGTGCAATGCTACTCCACTCCCTCACCTGAGTGATTTTATTTACCCCAGTTATTTTGGCACATTCTTTGCAACTTTTACCACTAAACAGCCGCGAAACCAGTTAAAGTCAATTTGGGGCTCTGCGCACAATTCATGAATCACCTGGGCCATTTTGATAAATTTTGCACAAAAAAGTCAGCGAAAATCACATGTCAAAAAAGAAAAGTGACTTAACCCCCCCCCCCCCTTACAAATAATGAATCGGGCCCATGTTGTATGTGGCTACGGGCGTATCGCAAGAGGTTTCATCATCCATGAATGAAGTTTATTACTCTGACTCTATGTTAAATTATTATTGGCTCCAAAAGCGCATTATTATTATTTTCCTTGCGGCTCTCCGAAGATACAGAAAATAAATCAGCATGTTATATTTTCCAATTTTGCACATATCTCACAGATACTCTGCAATGTTTCACCCCAATGTTAGATTACCAGATTACACAGGGAACATGCAGGCGTAACAGTCCAGTGACTTCAATCAATGATGCAATTTTGTAAGATACACACAATCATCATAAGTTATTGTCCTCCTGATAACTATCTCCTCCACATCTCAATTGTAACCTGCAGGCAATGTAAGTGTTATGTCCAATTATTTACATTACTATAACAATCCGATGTAAATGTTATTACCCGCAGGTTAAGAGACATCCCGAGCCTCCTCATTCTCATCAGTGCTACTCTTGATTTCTGAGAACTATTATCTGCGGATGAGGTAATTGTGCTGATCTACAAATGTTGCGATGAATTTCCCGTTCTAGTGCATTATTGCCATCTGCCTGCTGACCTGCCCCCCAGCATCCGTAACATGCATAAATCATAGCACTATAGAACGAGCACTTCTGACATTCAGCAGATACAGCAAGATTCCTACTGGTGCCCGGGAACGTTATTTTTATTTTCTTTATAAGGCTACAAGTGCTCAGGGCTTATAAAGAACAAGTCAGAACACAATATTCTGGTGTGCACATATATAAGTGATGTGGACCCCCAGGGCCTTGCTGTACTCCATTCTTCACTACTGGGCTGAACACTGAGGCTCTCTCTCTAATCTCTGACCATAGCTATGCCATCACATACTGTATATACCCCTCCGTTTTAGATACTCTCATAAAAATCAAATCATGGCTAGAAAATGCAAACAAAATTCTAGGAAGTTTTTCTTTTTTAAAAGCCAAATAATTAAAATTGGTTTGTTAAAATGTAATCATAACATTGAGGAGTCATTCAAAATGAGATGAAGAATACATTTCTGTATCTGTTTGCTACCCCAGCTGAGAGCATCATAATGTAGGTATAGAGACCTTGATTCGAGCAATGTCACTTACTGCGGCTTAATGTCATTTTGATACAATCCTTGTTTTATCTGCTCCACATCTTGTATTTATCTGGATGCACAGCTTTGTATAACCCATACTACTGATTGGCAGCTTTCTGCCTATGCACGTTGTACACAGAAAGCTGCCAATCAGTGGTGGGGCGGAGTTATACAGTGCTCATGATTATAATTGAAGCAGGTTTACCAGTCCTAGAATCTCGGTTATAACTGCGTACAAACGAGGGAGACAAATACCTGAAACTGACAGATCTATGTTCAGACACGGAAAAGCCCTACTCTGATCCTAGTCTGTGCCTATCTGACCGTGGAGGTTTGCACCCTAAGATAATACAATGGCTCCCCCACTCGACGGCGCCCCACCTGAATGCTCCTAGCATAGCTATTAGCTATGACTGTGTAGCAACTCACTTGAAAAAATAGGTTGTACACTAAAAACTGCAACTGACCCTGCCGGTTCAAGTACAGTAGAGATATCCTGACTGCAGAGATAGACCTAACCACAGATGAGGGGATAGCAACCCTGGCCTAAACTTCCTCCTCCTAAAGAGTAATGTTATGCTAAGCAGACTGCAGCCAGAAAAGCAGAACCCAGACACCCAGAGAAAAAGTGTGTCTCCTGTGGCTCGGCACAAATTGAAGCCGGCCAAAGAACACAAACTCAAGGGATCGAATCCAGAAGCATGCCAATTTCCAGCTGATAAAACAATGATTTTCTCAAATCTGAAACAAGCAGCCCAGTGAGTGACACAACATTGAAATCAGTGTTTATATCTGTGTACTATGCTGCTCTCAAAATAGGTGGCAAAAAACTTGGTTGACATACACTATGTTCCAAATTATTATGCAAATGACATTTTTCTCTGATTTTCCTAAATGGTTGGTGCAAATGACAGTCTAATAAAAGTCATCACCCGTTAGAGTATACATCGAATTTTATTGAAGAAACCTCCCAATGATAACAGTATAATCTCCAAAATGAATACAAACTCGAAATGCACTGTTCCAAATTATTAGGCACAGTAGAATTTCTGAACATTTGATATGTTTTAAAGAACTGAAAATGTTCATTTGTGGAATTTGCAGCTTTAGGAGGTCACATTCACTGAACAAAAAAGCTATTTAACTCCAAAACATCCTAACAGGCCAAGTTACATGTTAACATAGGACCCCTTCTTTGATATCACCTTCACAATTCTTGCATCCATTGAACTTGTGAGTTTTTGGAGAGTTTCTGCTTGTATTTCTTTGCATGAAGTCAGAATAGCCTCCCAGAGCTGCTGTTTGGATGTGAACTGCCTCCCACCCTCATAGATCTTTTGCTTGATGATACTCCAAAGGTTCTCTATAGGGTTGAGTTCAGGGGAAGACGGTGGCTGCACCATGAGTATATCTCCTTTTATGCCCATAGCAGCCAATGACTCAGAGGTATTCTTTGCAGCATGAGATGGTGCATTGTCAGCATGAAGATGATTTTGCTCCTGAAGGCACGTTTCTGCTTTTTATACCATGGAGGAAAGTTGTCAGTCAGAAACTCTATATATTTTGCAGAGGTCATTTTCACACCTTCAGGAACCTTAAAGGGCCCTACCAGCTGTTTCTCCTTGATTCCGGCCCAAAACATGACTCCTCCACCTCCTTGCTAACGTTGCAGCCTTGTTGGGACATGGTGGCCATCCACTACTCCATCCATCTGGACCATCCAGAGTTGCTCAACACTTATCAGTAAACAAGAATGTTTGGAAATTAGTCTTCATGTATTTGTGGGCCCAATGCAACTATTTCTGCTTGTGAACAATGTTTAAGGGTGGCCGAATAGTAGGTTTATGACCACAGCAAACCTTTGATGGAGCCTACACCTTGAGGTTCGAGGGACTCCAGAGGCACCAGCAGCTTCAAATATCTGTTTGCTGCTTTGTAATGGCTTTTTAGCAGCTGCTCTCTTAATCCGATAAACTTGCCTGGCAGAAATCTTCCTCATTATGCCTTTATCAGCACAAACACATCTGTGCTCAGATACAGCCACAAATCTCTTAACAGTACGATGATCACGCTTAAGTTTTCGGGAAATTTCTAATGTTTTCATCCCTTCACCAAGGCATTGCACTATTTGATGCTTTTCAGCAGCAGAGAGATCCTTTTTCTTTCCCATGTTACTTGAAAACTGTGACCTGCTTAATAATGTGGAACATCAGTTTTAAGTAGTTTTCCTTTAATTAGAATCACCTGGAAAACTAATTATCACATGTGTTTAAGATTGATTTCAGTGATCCATTGAGCCCTGAGACACAATACCATCCACGAGTTTATTTGAAAAACAAAACAATTAAATCTTTATCACACTTAAATGCAATTTGCATAGTAATTTGGAACACAGTGTAGAAGCCCTAATGAATAGGGCTCAATATGTTCAGCAGCAGCAGATGTAATGTGAGTGTGAAAATTAGGTATACACTCAATAGAAACAAAACTTTAGAAAATCTAACAGATATCAACTTTAATACTATGCGATACCAATGCATTAATAAATTTCCAGTCTTTCAGCAGGAGCAGGCGGGAACCCTGAGGAGAAGACTGAAGACGCCCTTTCTAATTTCTTCTCTCTTATCTTTCCCAGGCTCATTGCGTGACATACAGCGAACAGAAGCATCAGCAATCCTGATGTAATCATATGAGTACTGGATGGTCCTAGCAGACCTAGATCGGCTCTGCCAGTAATTGATAAGTAAAAATACACCACTAAAAGTTCTGAAATAAAATATATATATGACATTTCATAGTGGATACATTCCATAAAACAAAAAAAAACTACACATACAATGGGTATATCTGCCAATCCCAACAATAGCAACCATTGACCTACACATTTGGGAAATCCTTGAAAAAATCAAAAGGATCAAAAAGAGATGCAAACTTTCGACAAGAATCCCACCCCATCCTAGGGTGAATACCCCCATAGAAGTTTTATCTTCTTCAGCCACTCAGGATTGCACAGATATTCCTACTATACCCATCTCCTATCCCCTCACACTCTAAAAAGGCTGCGTGGCACGCCTGATATTTGGGTGCACAAATAGAATTCCGCAGATAGCGTAAAAAAAAATGTATACTCTAAGATACTGTAGATGCAAAGCACGTGATTTGAATTTTATTTACACAGGTAATCCACTGTATATAATGCAGATGACGTTTCAGCCATTCACGTGGCCTTCATCAGAACAGTGATACTTTTATGCTTTTATGAGACTCTTGATAGCCCATAACAATGGGAACGGCAAGGGAGAAATGCACACCTGTTCTGGAGATATACCGTATTATATACAGTGGATTACCTGTATAAATAAAATTAAAATCACATTTTTGGCATTTATCTTGGAGTGCCAAATAATTTTTTTAAGCTAACTCCTCACACCTACACCCCAAACTGAATTTCTCTATTTATGAGACTTCACCTACAGTATCACCTCTCTCCAGATAGGGAACACTGTTCTGGTAAAAATACACATTCAGGCAACAATCACTAGTTCCTTTACTTGCCTAATGTCAATTCCACCACAGTCAGAAGCAAACAACCCCAGCTTCTTTCAATCACAAACTACTTCACACCAAAACCCACAAAAAGAAAAAAACAAAGAAGGGGTAATTAGAGACTGTAAAAAGAGAAAAACTCTACTCTAAATTCCAACTACTTGGACTCCCCAAAAATCTTCAATTTGTCTAATTATTCACTAGATAACATTGATATAAAAGCACTGGAAAAAAAATGTTATCCTTTGCCCCACAATTAAACGGGATGATTTTTCTTTATTCCTCGACCTTCACACATTTATGCGCAAGCTCACTCTAAAAAGACATTTTAAAATAAAAGGAGAAAAACCATCCACACTGGACTTCTCATCCAGTTTTCATACAAACCATAAAGCACCATCTAAATTTTATCATATAGAAGACCAAAGTCATAATTTAAGAACTTTTTTTTTCTAGTAATGCGAGATTCCAAAACGCTCTATTCCTCTTCTTAGGCCGGTTTCACGCATCAGTGGCTCCGGTACGTGTGGTGACAGTTTTCTCACATACGGGAGACACTGACTCACGTAGACACATTAAAATCAATGTGTCTCTGCACATGTCAGCGTGTTTTCACGGACCGTGTGTCCATTTGAAAAACACGGAGACATGTCAGTGTTCGTGGGAGCGCACGGATTAAAGTCAATGGGTCCGTGTAAAACACGTACCGCACACGGATGCTGTCCGTGTGCAGTCCGTGTGCCGTGCAGGAGACAGCACTACAGTAAGCGCTGTCCCCCCAGCTTGTGGTGCTGAAGCCGCCATTCATTTCTTCTCTCCAGCAGCCTTCGTTGGAGAGAAGAAATGAAAAATCATTGTTTTTTTATTTTTTTGTGTTTAAAATAAAGATCCTTGTCACCACCCCCCTCCCACCCCCTGTGCGCCCGCCCGCTGGAAATAAAATACTCACCCGGCTCCCTCGATGCTTCCTCTCAGCGCCGCAGCTTGTCCTGTATGAGCGGTCACGTGGTGCCGCTCATTACAGTGATGAATATGCGGCTCCACCTCCCATAGGGGTGGAGCCGCATATTCATCACTGTAATGAGCGGTACCACGTGACCGCTCAAACAGGAAGAAGCTGCGACGCTGAGAGGAAGCATCAAGGGAGCCGGGTGAGTATTTTATTTCCAGCGGGTGGGCGCACAGGGGGTGGGAGGGGGGTTTGTGACAAGGATCTTTATTTTAAACAAAAAAAAAACAATGATTTTTCATTCCTTCTCTCCAGCGAACGCTGCTGGGAAGAAGGAATGAATTCCGGCTTCAGCACCAGATGCAGGGGACAGCGCTTATCTCTAGCGCTGTCTCCTGCACGGTCCGTGTGGTACCCAGTCGGCACACGGGCGGCACACAGCTGCCGCACGTGTGCCACACTGATGTGCCATGTGAGCACACGGACACACGGATACGGATAACTCCCGTATCGATTTTTCCGGTACCGGAATTATCTGGACGTGTGGGACTGGCCTAAGGATGATTCTTATAATCTTACCCTGGAAGAACAGGTCGACATTAACACACTTGACAACAATAGAAATATAGTTATTAGAGAGGCTGATAAGGATGGGGGGAATTATAATTCAAAATTACAAGAACTATACCAGGGAGGCCGTCAATATTTTATCCAATTTGGACCAATATAATATAGTCACCACAGATCCTTTTGGGATAGTAAATTTCTCCTATCCTGCTATGATCAGCCCAGCTGCCTCTCAAGGGATACTCAATAAAAATGGAAAGAAATTCTTGATCATAGACAATCCGAACATGCCATTTTTCTTCCACCTGTCAAAAATACACAAGCCTTTATATAATCCACATGGGAGTTTAATCATGTTCGGATTTACCGTAACTCCCCTACGAGTAACTTATTTCTTTACCTGGAAAAAGTAGCATTTCTACAAATCTACCTAAAAGACTCCGACCATTTAATTAACCCCTTCATGACCTTGGGATTTTTAGTTTTTCCGTTTTCGTTTTTCACTCCCCTCCTTCCCAGAGCCATAACTTTTTTATTTTTCCGTCAATATGGCCATGTGAGGGCTTATTTTTTGCGGGACGAGTTGTAATTTTGAACAACATCATTGGTTTTACCATGTCGTGTACTAGAAAACGGGAAAAAAATTCCAAGTGCGGTGAAATTGCAAAAAAAGTGCAGTCCCACACAGTTTTTTGTTTGGCTTTTTTGCTAGGTTCACTAAATGCTAAAACTGACCTGCAATTATGATTCTCCAGGTCAGTACGAGTTCATAGACACCTAACATGACTAGGTTATTTTTCACCTAAGTGGTGAAAAAAAATTCCAAACTTTGCAAAAAAAAAAAAAAAAAAAAAGCGCCATTTTCCGATACTCGTAGCGTCTCCATTTTTCGTGATCTGGTGTCAGGTGAGGGCTTATTTTTTGCGTGCCGAGCTGGCATTTTTAATGATAGCATTTTGGTGCAGATACTTCTTTTGATCGCCCGTTATTGCATTTTAATGCAATTTCGCGGTGACCAAAAAAACGTAATTATGGCGTTTCGAATTTTTTTCTCGTTACGCCGTTTAGCGATCAGGTTAATGCTTTTTTTTTATTGATAGATCGGGCGATTCTGAACGGGCTATACTAAATATGTGTAGGTTTGATTTTTTTTTTATTGATTTATTTTGATTGGGGTGAAAGGGGGGTGATTTAAACTTTTATATATTTTTTTTTTTTCACATTTTTTTTAACTTTTTTTTTTTACTTTTGCCATGCTTCAATTGCCTCCATGGGAGGCTAGAAGCAGGCACAGCGCGATCGGCTCTGCTATATAACAGCGATCATCAGATCGCTGCTATGTAGCAGAAAATCAGGTGTGCTGTGAGCGCTGACCACAGGCTGGCGCTCACAGCTGCCGGAGATCAGTAACCACAGAGGTCTCAAGGACCTCTATGGTTACCATTCTAAAGCATCGCCGACCTCCGATCATGTGACGGGGGTCGGCGATGACGTCATTTCCGACCGCCCGGCCGGATGCGGTAGTTAAATGCCGCTGTCTGCGTTTGACAGCGGCATTTAACTAGTTAATAGCAGCAGGTGAATCGCGATTTCACCCGCCGCTATTGCGGGCACATGTCAGCTGTTCAAAACAGCTGACATGTCCCGGCTTTGATGCAGGCTCACCGCGGAGCCCTGCATCAAAGCAGGGGAGCTGACCTCAGACGTACTATCCTGTCCGAGGTCAGTAAGGGGTTAAAGAATTAAAGAAAGTACAATGAAAAGAAGACTACATATTCATTACAAGAACATATGGTTAAAAAACAAAAAAAAAGGCGACCAAAGACAGTCCATATATATAAAAATGCAAATGCTTTATTTCATATATAGTGAAACAGACAAACAGCCAACAGGCTGGGGAACAGCATGCAATAAAAGTACCCATCAAATGACATCGGTAAAAAAATGCAAGGTGTGCACACACTCAGGGACCCATTTAATATAGATGATAAATATACATCGATCCCAGTTCGCAATATTGCGATAGGGAAAGGTGCCAATGAAAATTCAAGACTATTCACAGAGTAGATAGTGCTCTAAAAAACGTAGCAGCACCACCATTCAATAGAAAGGAATACATAGTAACAACTATACCTGGACAGTGAGCGGCACCAAAAAATGGGTTGCTGGAATGTGTGCACACACCCCAACGCACGTTTCGGATCTTTATCCTTCCTCAGGGGGCATGATAGTTAGGGTCAAAAAGCCGGTTTAAATAGTGCGCAGCGGCGGAAATATGTCTCCCTGAAACCGGAAGTACGTAAGTAACCATGGTGATCATAATGTCTCCGAAAATGCATACAAAACAGAAAAAGGAAATTATAAATATATGTGTGCCCAATGCCGCGCCGCAAATGGGAGGGCAGCATGGCATAATAATATATACCATCTGTCATGTGCTAACAGAAGTGAAAAACGCCACAAAAGGTAAAATGGGGCGGTGCATGCGCAAAACAAACGGAGGGTGCCATGGTAACAACCGGCAATGCATAGTAAGCGGAAGTATAAGTCACAGCTAAACGGAAGTGAAATGGTTAGCGCAGATAGCATAATGTTCAGAAAATCAAAAAACTAAAAAAACTATTAGATTGAACACCGGAGCATACACCCCGCACTCCACCTCTAACTGAAAAAATAACACGGGGCCCCGTGTATCCTGCAGTCAGGTGAGTGACAGGCGGAAGCGCCGATGAGCAAGGGACAGGGGCGGGATCGCGCATGCGTGGAAACAACGTGAATATATGAAGACACCATGGTAATTACTGGCAACAAGGGGGCAAAATTGAAAACGTAATTGGTCACTCTAAGGAGAATCTACATACACAGGAGTAATACACATCTAGACAAGGATATTAAACAACACAGACATGAAAATGAAAAAACAATAAGTCTATAATAACATATGCACCATGTAATGATATATATCAACTGGCTAAAGCATAATACAAAAGGCTGTATACAGATAAACAGCATGTGCAAATAAGATTATAAATACAGAATAAGGTATACATATTCAAGGACATTTACAATAAATACGAAAGTGGCAACATTGCCACTAAAGTAGGTCAAACTACAATTAGATGCCTACAAATAATCATAGTCACATAGTCCCATGCTATATGGTGGAAGTTCATATAGAGTTTAAAATGAAGAGATACATCAATTGCATATCCATGTGGGTTCTTTATCCTCAGTGATGAGATAGGTTGACTCCTGTGTTGCCGAAAGCTGGAACGGCCGACCAAGCCACAAACCGCACCAATCAGAATACCGGAATCAATCTCTTGGCACAAGTAAACATAATAAACAAAGACCTAAATCTAAAATTGATAAAAAGAGAAAACAGAAGTTAAAACCAAATACCGAAGTAAAAAGATGAAATACAAGGATGAAAAAACGCACAGAAGAATAGTGGTCATAGGAATGGGGCGAAGCTGAGGCTCTCATTCAGGCCACGTGGGTGGACAGTGTCCAACGTCCAAATCCACCGTGATTCTAACTGTGAGAGTCGTTGGGAAATCCTACCACCACGTATGCCAGGGTCAATCGAATCAATCCCTTTGACCCGTAAACCACTACTATTGCAGTCATGAAATAACTTGAAATGACGCGGAATAGTTTTTAGTAGTGTAAGATCATCCTGTTCCTTGGCCGCCTGAATACCTCGCACATGCTCCCTGACCCGAACTTTAAATTGTCGAGTTGTTAATCCGACATAGATCAGGGAGCATGGGCAGACTGCAAAATAGACCACATTTTTCGTAGTGCAAGTGATGAATTTTTTGATTTTAAAGTTCTTCAAACCCGAAGAATCACAGAAAACATCACTTCAGTCTATATTGCTGCATGTAATACAGTGTCCACATGGGGTGCAACCCTGTCTGGCCTTATAGTTGTCAAGAAAGGTATGCGTGGATCTCTGATTATGATGACTATGGACCAGATGATCGCGGAGATTTCTTGCCCATTACACTAGATGTATAGTACACTATATACAGTATATACATATATACACTATATACAGTATATATATATATATATTTTTTTTTTTTTTTTTTTGCAGAAAGAATAAATCTTGAATGAGATGAAGAAAGTCTTAAGTGAACCTCATATCCGTTTTTATATCTTTGTTTTTCCTCCCCTTCTTCCCAGAGCCATAACGTTTTTATGTATCTGTCCACATAGACATATGAGAGCTTGTTTTTTTGTGGGACAAGTTGTTCTTTTGAATGACACCATTTATTTTATCACACAGTGTACTTGGAAACAGGGAAAAAATTCCAGGTGGGGGGAAATTGTGAAAAAAAATGCAATTCTGATTCTGACATTGTTTTTGAGGAACTGTTTTTACAGTGTACATATTTTTGTAAAAATGACTTTACAGTATGGTTTTGCTCAACAGTACGTTTATGGCAATACCAAACATGCCCAGTTTTTTTTTTAATTATTATTTTAGTGGTGAAAAAAATGAAAAGCTTACAAAATAAAATTTTTTGGGTTGTGTCACCATTTCCCGCTGCAAGTAGCAAAAATCATGGTCTCCTTTGAAGCCTGGACACAGACAGGGTTTCAAAGGAGCTCCATAATGAGAAGCACTGGGATCTTCAGCAGAACCTCTGTTGTCATAGCAACCCGCTGGTGATCCATGATCACATCTCGGAATGATGCAACCTCATCCTGGCGCGTGGTAAATGCCGCTGGCAGAGTTTAACAAGTTAACAATCACCAGCTCTGTTTCATCTGTGATTGTTAGAGGCAGGTCCTAGCTGTAAGACACAGCCATCACCTGCCAGATATCCGGTGGGCTCACCCC
Source organism: Ranitomeya variabilis (assembly GCF_051348905.1). Lineage (NCBI taxonomy): Eukaryota > Metazoa > Chordata > Amphibia > Anura > Dendrobatidae > Ranitomeya > Ranitomeya variabilis. Next base: position 112,821,879 of record NC_135235.1, on the reverse strand, counting down.
GTGAGTATGCTCCATACACCAGCTTCCAACATGGGCCGTACATGTACGGCGCATGTCGAGAAGGGTTTAAAACTTGACATACCAAAAAGAGATTAAAACTGCAGCTGAAAAAAATGCAATAAAAATGCAGCGAAAAACAAAATGTAAAAAAAATGCAATAATAGAATGTAAATAGCCTAAATTAGCTAATTGTTGGAGAAAAGGTGCATAATCAAAAACACACAAAATACTCAACATGGGAACACAGCCAGGTTTAGACGGCCCCAATTAAGCTCGGACTAGTCATGTCCGCAGTTCAGGATGCGCAGCCGTATATCGGACAAGTGCAGAAGCTGCTTGCACTAGTGTGAGCTGTGAATCGGACCAGAATAGTGCATGCTGCGATTCTTTCCATGAAGACCATGGGACAGTGTGCACTGACCAAGTTGGTTATATCAGCCATGTGCACTGGCCACATTGTCTATATCAGCCATGTGCACTGGCCATGTTGGATTTTTCAGCTATGTGCACTGGCCACGTTGGCTATATCAGCAATGTGTACTGGCCACATTGTCTATATCAGCCATGCGCACTGGCCACGTTGGCTTTATCAGCCATGTGCACTGGCCACATTGTCTATATCAGCCATGTGCACTGGCACGTTGGCTATATCAGCCATGTGTACTGGCCACGTTACCTATGTCAGCCATGTGCACTGGCACGTTGGCTATATCAGCCATGTGCACTGGCCACGTTGGCTATATCAGCCATGTGTACTGGCCACATTGGCTATATCAGCCATGTGCACTGGCCACATTGTCTATATCAGCCATGTGCACTGGCCACGTTGGCTTTATCAGCCATGTGCACTGGCCACATTAGCTATATCAACCATGTGCACTGGCCATATTGTCTATATCAGCCATGTGCACTGGCACGTTGGCTATATCAGCCATGTGTACTGGCCACGTTGGCTATATCAGCCATGTGCACTGGCCACGCTGGCTATATCAGCCATGTGCACTGGCCATGCTGGCTTTATCAGCCATGTGCACTGGCCACGTTGGCTATATCAGCCATGTGCACTGGCCATGTTGCCTATATCAGCCACGTGCACTGGCTACATTGGCTATATCAGCCATGTGCACTGGCCACGTTGCCTATATCAGTCATGTGCACTGGCCACGTTGCCTATATCAACCATGTGCACTGACCACGTTGGCTATATCAGCCATGTGCACTGGCCACATTGGTTATATCAGCCATGTGCACTGGCCACGTTGGTTTTATCAGCTATGTGCACTGGCCACGTTGGCTATATGAGCCATGTGTACTGGCCACATTGGCTATATCAGCCATGTGCACTGGCCACGTTGGCTTTATCAGCCATGTGCACTGGCCACATTGGCTATATCAGCCATGTGCACTGGCCACATTGTCTATATCAGCCATGTGCACTGGCACGTTGGCTATATCAGCCATGTGTACTGGCCACGTTACCTATATCAGCCATGTGCACTGGCACGTTGGCTATATCAGCCATGTGCACTGGCCACGTTGGCTATATCAGCCATGTGTACTGGCCACATTGGCTATATCAGCCATGTGCACTGGCCACATTGTCTATATCAGCCATGTGCACTGGCCACGTTGGCTTTATCAGCCATGTGCACTGGCCACATTAGCTATATCAACCATGTGCACTGGCCATATTGTCTATATCAGCCATGTGCACTGGCACGTTGGCTATATCAGCCATGTGTACTGGCCACGTTGGCTATATCAGCCATGTGCACTGGCCACGCTGGCTATATCAGCCATGTGCACTGGCCATGCTGGCTTTATCAGCCATGTGCACTGGCCACATTGGCTATATCAGCCATGTGCACTGGCCATGTTGCCTATATCAGCCACGTGCACTGGCTACATTGGCTATATCAGCCATGTGCACTGGCCACATTGCCTATATCAGTCATGTGCACTGGCCACGTTGCCTATATCAACCATGTGCACTGACCACGTTGGCTATATCAGCCATGTGCACTGGCCACATTGGTTATATCAGCCATGTGCACTGGCCACGTTGGTTTTATCAGCTATGTGCACTGGCCACGTTGGCTATATGAGCCATGTGTACTGGCCACATTGGCTATATCAGCCATGTGCACTGGCCACATTGGCTATATCAGCCATGTGCACTGGCCACATTGTCTATATCAGCCATGTGCACTGGCACATTGGCTATATCAGCCATGTGTACTGGCCACGTTGGCTATATCAGCCATGTGCACTGGCCACGCTGGCTATATCAGCCATGTGCACTGGCCACGCTGGCTATATCAGCCTTGTGCACTGGCCACATTGGCTATATCAGCCATGTGCACTGGCCATGTTGGCTTTATCAGCCATGTGCACTGGCTACATTGGCTATATCAGCCATGTGCACTGGCCACATTGCCTATATCAGCCATGTGCACTGGCCACATTGTCTATATCAGCCATGTGCACTGGCCATGTTGGCTTTATCAGCCATGTGCACTGGCCACATTAGCTATATCAACCATGTGCACTGGCCATATTGTCTATATCAGCCATGTGCACTGGCACGTTGGCTATATCAACCATGTGCACTGACCACGTTGGCTATATCAGCCATGTGCACTGGCCACGTTGCCTGTTATGATCCTTAGTGGCTGAGGATCACAGAACTGACTAGCTAAGTAACTGAACATAGGACGAGCTCTAGGGAGGTGGTAACTGGACTGACCGCAATTCTGATCCTAACCGCACACACTAAAGGTAGCCGGTGAACGTGCCTAAATTCCTAGATGTCTCGACGCAGCCTGTGAAACTTAGCCTCTCTTGGAGAGACTGATAACGAAGGTAGTGAGGAGAGATCAAAATAGCACTGAATACATCGACAGCAGGCAACAACTGAAAGTCCAGGTGAGCTAAATAGGAAACCAACTAGCAGATAACGAGACAGCTGATCCCAGCCACAGACCCGCAGAATGACAAAAAGAGCGACCAGAGGGAGCCCAAAGATAGCACTCACACAGTACCACTTGTGACCACAAGAGGGAGCCCAAAAACAGAGTTCACAACAGTTGCCTATATCAGCCATGTGCACTGGCCACGTTGCCTATATCAATCATGTGCACTGGCCATGTTGGCTATATCAGCCATGTGCACTGGCCACGTTACCTATATCAGCCATGTGCACTGACCACGTTGGCTATATCAGCCATGTGCACTGGCCACGTTGCCTATATCAGCCATGTGCACTGGCCACGTTGCCTATATCAGCCATGTGCACTGGCCACGTTGCCTATATCAACCATGTGCACTGGCCACGTTGCCTATATCAGCCATGTGCACTGGCCACGTTGCCTATATCAACCATGTGCACTGGCACGTTGGCTATATCAGCCATGTGCACTGGCCACGCTGGCTATAATGGGTGCCTGTGCACTCTGCATGTGGTCTGTGACACACACGGACACAGCATGCATCAATATAATATGCTCGTCTGAACGAGCCCTAAGGCTTATGTGAATTTTGCATGTTTTCCGCATCATGGGTAATTTTGTATTAAAGTGCAAAGCTGCCAACGTACCAGTAAAGCCGGCCAATCCATCCGCAGGGAATGAATGTCTGGCGTCTGATAAATGTTGCATGTAAGACAACGCACATGGAGGAATGAAAACAATATCAGTATATTATGAAATGTTTGCTCTTCTCCCAAGTTATCAGCTTTCTACCTCGTGAGCCAGCTAGGATTGGGCATCTCTTCAAACCTGGACTGGTTTGTGTCACTCACTCAAGAGATGACTTTTAATAAATGTCAGAGGCTCAGTGAAATATGTGAGGAATAGAAAGGAACGGTTGGAGCAAGAGAAAATGAGATCAGCAACAGCAGCGAGAGGTGACAAAACATCTACATAGAAATATGCAAGTAATATCACAATAGCATGACACCAGGGCTTAGCGACGGGAACTGACAACGTGGCTGCTCATACAAAGTAACAGAAAACCATCCGCGAAAGACGCTGCCGTGTAAATTGCTGACTTCACACTTGCACATGTAGTATGACAGCCTCAGAGTGTGTGTGTACTTGCTGAGATGCTTTATGTTATTTATAAACAATACATAATAAAAAGGACCTGGACGCTAATTATGAATTAACAAGTTCAATTATTTCAGTTTCATCTATTGGCAACAGTATATCAAGTCAAAAAACTAATAGTAATGTGACAATCAAGTGTTAAACTTTTAATACGGTAAGGCTATGTTCCGATAAAGAGTGTTTGGTGAGCTTTTGATGTTGCAGATTTTCTGCAGCATTTCTACACCTATCAGGTGAATTAAGATTTTATTTTCATTTTTTTTAACTTTTTTATATGTTTTATTGCATTTTTGACGCTACATTTTTTTCTCTTTTTGCGACATCATGTTTTAAATAGTGCTGCTTAGGGTTGAGCGAAACGGGTCGATCATTTTCAAAAGTCGCCGACTTTTGGCTAAGTCGGCGTCTCATGAAACCCGATCCGACCCCTGTGCTTGTCGGCCATGCGGTACGCGACTTTCGCGCCAAAGTCGCGTTTCAATGACGCGAAAAGCGCCATTTCTCAGCCAATGAAGGTGAACGCAGAGTGTGGGCAGCGTGATGACATAGATCCTGGTCCCCACCATCTTAGAGAAGGGCATTGCAGTGATTGGCTTGCTGTCTGCGGCGTCACAGGGGCTATAAAGGGGCGTTCCCGCCGACCGCCATCTTACTGCTGCTGATCTGAGCTTAGGGACAGGTTGCTGCCGCTTCATCAGAAGCAGGGAGAGCGTTAGGCAGGGTCCACTAACCACCAAACCGCTTGTGCTGCAGCGATTTCCACTGTCCAACACCACCTTCGGTGTGCAGGGACTGTGGAAGCTATTTTTTTTTTTTTTTCCCCTCAGCGCTGTAGCTCATTGGGCTGCCCTAGAAGGCTCCGTGATAGCTGTATTGCTGTGTGTACGCCACTGTGGAAACCAACTGCTTTTTTCAAAGCACATATCCTCTTGTTCCTTCCTTTCTGCACAGCTATCTTTTTTGTTTGTCCACACTTTTTATTTAATTTGTGCATCAGTCCACTCCTATTGCTGCCTGCCATACCTGGCTTACATTACTGCAGGGAGATAGTAATTGTAGGACAGTTTTTTTTTTTTTTTTGTTTTTTTTTTGTGGGAGATTAAGATTGGCATTTCTGCTACAGTGCCATCCCTGTGTGTGCCATCTCTCACTGAGTGGGCCATAGAAAGCCTATTTATTTTTTCCGTGATTTGTGTTCTAAAATCTACCTCAACACAAAAACACTACATCAATCAGTGGGAGAAAAATATTGGCCTCAGTCAGGGCTTGTGTGCCACTGCTGTGTGTGCTATCTCTCATTCAGTGGGCTATAGCAAGCCTATTTTTTTTTTTTTTTTTTTTTTTAATATTATTTGGTTTCTAAAGTCTCCCTGAAAAAAAAAAAAAACCTAAAAAAACAGTGGGAGAGTAATATTGCCCTTTCAGCTTGTGTGCCAGTCTTGACTCCTGGGTGTGCCACCTCTCTCCCTCTCATTCAGTGGGCCATAGAAAGCCTATTTATTTTTTTTTTTAAATATTATTGGGTTTCTAAAGTCTCCCTGAAAAAACAAAAAATACATAAAAAAACAGTGGGAGAGTAATATTGCCCTTTCAGCTTGTGTGCCAGTCTTGACTCCTGGGTGTGCCACCTCTCTCCCTTTCATTCAGTGGGCCATAGAAAGCCTATTTATTTATTTTTTTTAATATTATTTGGTTTCTAATTCTCCCTGAAAAAAAAAAAAAAAACCTAAAAAAACAGTGGGAGAGTAATATTGCCCTTTCAGCTTGTGTGCCATTCTTGACTCCTGGGTGTGCCACCTCTCTCCCTCTCATTCAGTGGGCCATAGAAAGCCTATTTATTTTTTTTTTTAAATATTATTGGGTTTCTAAAGTCTCCCTGAAAAAACAAAAAATACATAAAAAAACAGTGGGAGAGTAATATTGCCCTTTCAGCTTGTGTGCCAGTCTTGACTCCTGGGTGTGCCACCTCTCTCCCTTTCATTCAGTGGGCCATAGAAAGCCTATTTATTTTTTCCGTGATTTGTGTTCTAAATTCTACCTCAACACAAAAACACTACATCAATCAGTGGGAGAAAAATATTGGCCTCAGTCAGGGCTTGTGTGCCACTGCTGTGTGTGCTATCTCTCATTCAGTGGGCTATAGCAAGCCTATTTTTTTTTTTTTTTTTTTTTTAATATTATTTGGTTTCTAAAGTCTCCCTGAAAAAAAAAAAAACCTAAAAAAACAGTGGGAGAGTAATATTGCCCTTTCAGCTTGTGTGCCAGTCTTGACTCCTGGGTGTGCCACCTCTCTCCCTCTCATTCAGTGGGCCATAGAAAGCCTATTTATTTTTTTTTTAAAATATTATTGGGTTTCTAAAGTCTCCCTGAAAAAACAAAAAATACATAAAAAAACAGTGGGAGAGTAATATTGCCCTTTCAGCTTGTGTGCCAGTCTTGACTCCTGGGTGTGCCACCTCTCTCCCTTTCATTCAGTGGGCCATAGAAAGCCTATTTATTTATTTTTTTTAATATTATTTGGTTTCTAATTCTCCCTGAAAAAAAAAAAAAAAACCTAAAAAAACAGTGGGAGAGTAATATTGCCCTTTCAGCTTGTGTGCCAGTCTTGACTCCTGGGTGTGCCACCTCTCTCCCTCTCATTCAGTGGGCCATAGAAAGCCTATTTATTTTTTTTTTAAAATATTATTGGGTTTCTAAAGTCTCCCTGAAAAAACAAAAAATACATAAAAAAACAGTGGGAGAGTAATATTGCCCTTTCAGCTTGTGTGCCAGTCTTGACTCCTGGGTGTGCCACCTCTCTCCCTTTCATTCAGTGGGCCATAGAAAGCCTATTTATTTTTTCCGTGATTTGTGTTCTAAATTCTACCTCAACACAAAAACACTACATCAATCAGTGGGAGAAAAATATTGGCCTCAGTCAGGGCTTGTGTGCCACTGCTGTGTGTGCTATCTCTCATTCAGTGGGCTATAGCAAGCCTATTTTTTTTTTTTTTTTTTTTTTAATATTATTTGGTTTCTAAAGTCTCCCTGAAAAAAAAAAAAAACCTAAAAAAACAGTGGGAGAGTAATATTGCCCTTTCAGCTTGTGTGCCAGTCTTGACTCCTGGGTGTGCCACCTCTCTCCCTCTCATTCAGTGGGCCATAGAAAGCCTATTTATTTATTTTTTTTAATATTATTTGGTTTCTAATTCTCCCTGAAAAAAAAAAAAAAACCTAAAAAAACAGTGGGAGAGTAATATTGCCCTTTCAGCTTGTGTGCCAGTCTTGACTCCTGGGTGTGCCACCTCTCTCCCTCTCATTCAGTGGGCCATAGAAAGCCTATTTATTTATTTTTTTTTAATATTATTTGGTTTCTAATTCTCCCTGAAAAAAAAAAAAAAAACCTAAAAAAACAGTGGGAGAATAATATTGCCCTTTCAGCTTGTGTGCCAGTCTTGACTCCTGGGTGTGCCACCTCTCTCCCTCTCATTCAGTGGGCCATAGAAAGCCTATTTATTTTTTTTTTTAAATATTATTGGGTTTCTAAAGTCTCCCTGAAAAAACAAAAAATACATAAAAAAACAGTGGGAGAGTAATATTGCCCTTTCAGCTTGTGTGCCAGTCTTGACTCCTGGGTGTGCCACCTCTCTCCCTTTCATTCAGTGGGCCATAGAAAGCCTATTTATTTTTTGGTTTTTTTTAATATTATTTGGTTTCTAAAGTCTCCCTGAAAAAAACAAAAAAAACATAAAAAACAGTGGGAGAGTAATATTGCCCTTTCAGCTTGTGCGCCAGTCTTGACTCCTGGTTGTGCCACCTCTCTCTCTCTAATTGTGGGCCATAGAAAGCCTTTTTTTTTTTTTTTTTTAATATTATTTGGTTTCTAAAGTCTCCCTGAGAAAAAAAAATAAATAAATTAGGTGGGAGATTAATATTGACATTAGTGCTTGAGTGACAGTCCTGCGTGTGTGTCATCTCTGTGATTTTGTGCCACAGAAAACAGAGTGTGTAACATTGTGCCTGATTTTCCTTGTGGTCTCACCAACCTGTTAAGGGATATTGAAATCATACTGAAGTTATAGCTCACCGTGTAAGTTGTTTGACAGCAACAAATAAAGTTACTTTGGTTAAGATTTTAAAACAATGAGGAAGTCTGGTGCAAGAGGTCGTCGTGGGCGTTCATTGTCAGCTGGTAATGATGGTAGTGGTAGTGGAGCATCAGGTGGTCGTGGGGATAAAAATATTCCACCTAAGTCTGGAGCTGTGGAGCCAGTTTCGTCGTCAGGCTACACAAGGCCTCGAACGCTCTCTTTTCTGGGAGTAGGAAAACCGCTTTTAAAGGCGGAGCAGCAACAGCAAGTTTTGGCTTACATTGCAGACTCAGCCTCTAGCTCTTTTGCCTCCTCTTCCGAAACTGGTAAATGTAAAAGCAGCGCGTCGCTTGTGGATGTTCACGGTCAGGGACAAGTCGCTTCCTTGTCCTCCTCAGCAAAAACTACAACAAGAGAGAAGGATGCAGCAGGCGACACAACGGGTCACTCCATGGAGCTCTTTACACATACCGTCCCTGGCTTAGAAAGTGAAACATTTAACAGGCCATGCCCATTACAAGTATATTCTGACATGGAGTGCACTGATGCACAGCCACAGCCAGAGTACTATGCTGCTCCTTTGACTCAGACCACCACATTGCCCTCTCAGGGTACAGATCCACAATCAGACCCTGATGAGACTATGTTGCCCCGCCACGAACGCTATACCACCGACCGACACAGTGACACAGACGAAGTTGCACACGAGCTCGAAGAGGAGGTAATAGATGACCCAGTTATTGACCCCGATTGGCAGCCATTGGGGGAACAGGGTGCAGGCGGCAGTAGTTCAGAAGCGGAGGTGGAGGAGGGGCCGCAGCAGGCATCAACATCGCAACAGGTTCCATCTGCCGGGCCCGTATCTGGACCAAAACGCGTGTCAAAGCCAAAACCTGTTGGAGCACAGCGTTGCCATCCGGTTAAAGCTCAGTCTGCAATCCCTGAAAAGGGATCAGAGTCTAGGAAGAGTGCAGTCTGGCATTTTTTTAAACAACATCCAACTGATCAGCGCAAAGTCATCTGTCAAAAATGTTCAACTAGCTTAAGCAGAGGTCAGAATCTGAAAAGTCTAAATACTAGTTGCATGCATAGACACTTAACCACCATGCATTTTCAAGCCTGGACTAACTACCAAACGTCCCTCAAGGTTGTAGCACCCTCGGCCAATGAAGCTAGTCAGCAACGCAACATCCCTTCCGTCACTGTAAGGCCACCATTTTCCGCACCACCGGCAGTATCTGTGCAGGTTTCTTTGCCAGCCAAAAGCAGTCAGGGTCAGGGAATCACCAGTTTTGTAGGAGGAAATATTGCATCTAGGGCACCGGCGGAAACAATACCGTCTCCAACCGTCTCTCAGTCTGCCATGTACACCGGCACACCCGAAAGTTCCACGATCTACAGCTCTCCAGTCCAGCTCACCCTACATGAGACTCTGGTTAGAAAAAGGAAGTACTTATCCTCGCATCCGCGTACACAGGGTTTTAACGCCCACATAGCTAGACTAATCTCGTTAGAGATGATGCCCTACCGGTTAGTTGAAAGTGAAGCTTTCAAAGCCCTGATGGAGTACGCTGAACCACGATACGAGCTACCCAGTCGACACTTTTTTTCCAGAAAAGCCATCCCAGCCCTGCACCAGCATGTTAAACAGCGCATCGTCCATGCACTCAGGCAATCTGTGAGTACAAAGGTGCACCTGACTACAGATGCATGGACCAGTAGGCATGGCCAGGGACGTTATGTGTCCATCACGGCACACTGGGTGAATGTGGTGGATGCAGGGTCCACAGGCGACATCAATTTAGGGACAGTTGTGCCTAGCCCACGGTCTAGGAAACAGTTGGCTGTAGGCGTTCGCACCCCCTCCTCCTCGTCCTCCTGCAGAAGCTACAGCTCTTCCACAGAACGCAGTCGGCCAACCACTCCATCGGCAGATGACACTGTTGCACACCAGTTGTCCCATTATGGGCCAGCTACTGCCAAGCGTCAGCAGGCTGTATTGGCTATGAAGTGTTTGGGCGACAACAGACACACCGCGGAAGTTCTGTCCGAGTTCTTGCAACAAGAAACGCAGTCGTGGCTGGGCACAGTAGATCTTGAGGCAGGCAAGGTAGTGAGTGATAACGGAAGGAATTTCATGGCTGCCATCTCCCTTTCCAAACTGAAACACATTCCTTGCCTGGCTCACACCTTAAACCTGGTGGTGCAGTGCTTATTGAAAACTTATCCTGGGTTCTCCGACCTGCTCCTCAAAGTGCGTGCACTTTGCTCACATATCCGACGTTCGCCTGTACACGCCAGCCGTATGCAGACCTATCAGCGGTCTTTGAACCTTCCCCAGCATCGCCTAATCATAGACGTTGCAACAAGGTGGAACTCAACACTGCACATGCTTCAGAGACTGTGCGAACAGAGGCGTGCTGTTATTTATTTGTGGGAGGATACACGGGCAGGCAGTAGGATGGCAGACATGGAGTTGTCAGGTGTGCAGTGGTCGAAGATACAAGACATGTGTCAAGTCCTTCAGTGTTTTGAGGAATGCACACGGCTGGTTAGTGCAGACAACGCCGTAATAAGCATGAGCATCCCCCTAATGCGTCTGCTGATGCAAAGTTTGACGCACATAAAGGAGCAGGCGTCTGCACCAGAGGAAGAGGGAAGCCTTGATGACAGTCAGCCATTGTCTGGTCAGGGCAGTGTACAGGACGAGGTAGCGGGCGAAGAGGAGGTGGAGGATGAGGAGGATGATGGGGATGAGTATATTTTTAATGCGGAAACTTTCACGGGGGCACAGGAAATTGGTTGCGTGTCACGGCCGGGTTCTGGTTTTTTGAGGGACACAAGTGACGTAGATTTGCCTGCAACTGCCCCTCAACCAATCACAACCGGAGATTTGACAAGTGGAACTTTGGCCCACATGGCGGATTATGCCTTACGTATCCTACAAAGGGACACACGCATTACGAAAATGATGAACGATGACGATTACTGGTTGGCCTGCCTCCTTGATCCACGCTATAAAGGCAAATTGCAAAATATTATGCCACATGAGAACTTGGAACTAATATTAGCAACCAAACAATCAACTCTTGTTGACCGTTTGCTTCAGGCATTCCCAGCACACAGCGCACGTGATCGTTCTCACACGAGCTCCAGGGGGCAGCAGACTAGGAGTGTTAGGGGTGCACACATCAGAAGTGGCGTTGGACAGAGGGGTTTTCTGACCAGGTTGTGGAGTGATTTTGCTATGACCGCAGACAGGACAGGTACTGCTGCATCAATTGAAAGTGACAGGAGACAACATTTGTCCAGTATGGTTACTAACTATTTTTCATCCCTTATCGATGTTCTCCCTCAACCGTCATTCCCATTTGATTACTGGGCCTCCAAATTAGACACCTGGCCAGAATTGGCAGAATATGCATTGCAGGAGCTTGCTTGCCCGGCAGCAAGTGTCCTATCAGAAAGAGTATTCAGTGCTGCAGGTTCAATATTAACCGAAAAAAGGACTCGTCTGGCTACCCAAAATGTTGACGATCTAACATTCATTAAAATGAACCACAACTGGATTTCGAAATCTTTTGCCCCACCTTGCCCGGCCGACACCTAGCTTTCCTATGAAAAGCTCTTGCCTGTGAATTACTTTTCTAATGTCTAATTTGCTGCAGCTGATTGTACAGCATACGACATGTTTACACCTCCCTAAATGGCAAAACTCCCCACACGGGGCCGTGGTATCGCGACTTGGCGCAAGCACCCGTGAGACTGCTGTTTGTCTGAAGAGGTGGGTGTGCTCGCTTTTGGTTGACGGCATTGCTACTGGGTCCCTCATAGTACAATGTAGTGTCTCTGGCGGTGGTGGTGCGCACCCAACGTCAGACACACCGTTGTAACATGAGGGGCCCTGGGGCGGTCCCGCCGGCCTCAAGAGAGTTCCCCCCTACCCCAGCTCAAAATGTGCTCTACCACGTGCAAAATTATGTCGCACAGCTCCACCAATCTTTAGTCTATTCGCTGACATCATTCAATGTCTGGCACTGACAATACAAATTTGTAGACATCTATGATGCAACTTAAAGTAGTCTGTGTCTGTGTCCTATATTGGCACCATTAAATAGTTACTGCAAAATTACTATGTCAGAAACTCAGTAGATGAGCCCACCCCTGTACCTAAGTATGCCACCTTTTTTTTTTGTTTTGGTTGTTTTGCGAGACATTAACATCTATTTATATTTTGGGAGTACTGGGACAGACACTCCTTGCACTACTCCTCCACTCACCACCAAGCTGCCTGTGTATCCATGTAACCGCTGTAAAACTGCCATGAGCCTATTGTTTGTTATTTTAGGCCTTTGATAGCCTGTCTGCGGTCCCTACTTTAAATACTCCTCCACTGACCACCAAGCTGCCTGCCCGTGTATCCATGTAACCGCTGTGAAACTGCCATGAGCCTATTGTTTGTTATGTTAGGCCTTTGATAGCCTGTCTGCGGTCCCTACTTTAAATACTCCTCCACTGACCAGACCACTGCTGCCCGTGTACCCCTGGAACCAATTATAAAGTGCCTACAGCCAGCACATTTTCTTATGTTAGGCCTTTGAAGCCTGTCTGCGGTCCCTACTTTAAATACTCCTCCACTCACCACCACCAAGCTGCCTGCCCGTGTATCCATGTAACCGCTGTGAAACTGCCATGAGCCTATTGTTTGTTATGTTAGGCCTTTGATAGCCTGTCTGCGGTCCCTACTTTAAATACTCCTCCACTGACCAGACCACTGCTGCCCGTGTACCCCTGGAACCAATTATAAAGTGCCTACAGCCAGCCCATTTTCTTATGTTAGGCCTTTGAAGCCTGTCTGCGGTCCCTACTTTAAATACTCCTCCACTGACCAGACCACTGCTGCCCGTGTACCCCTGGAACCAATTATAAAGTGCCTACAGCCAGCCCATTTTCTTATGTTAGGCCTTTGAAGCCTGTCTGCGGTCCCTACTTTAAATACTCCTCCACTCACCACCACCAAGCTGCCTGCCCGTGTATCCATGTAACCGCTGTGAAACTGCCATGAGCCTATTGTTTGTTATGTTAGGCCTTTGATAGCCTGTCTGCGGTCCCTACTTTAAATACTCCTCCACTGACCAGACCACTGCTGCCCGTGTACCCCTGGAACCAATTATAAAGTGCCTACAGCCAGCCCATTTTCTTATGTTAGGCCTTTGAAGCCTGTCTGCGGTCCCTACTTTAAATACTCCTCCACTCACCACCACCAAGCTGCCTGCCCGTGTATCCATGTAACCGCTGTGAAACTGCCATGAGCCTATTGTTTGTTATTTTAGGCCTTTGATAGCCTGTCTGCGGTCCCTACTTTAAATACTCCTCCACTGACCACCAAGCTGCCTGCCCGTGTATCCATGTAACCGCTGTGAAACTGCCATGAGCCTATTGTTTGTTATGTTAGGCCTTTGATAGCCTGTCTGCGGTCCCTACTTTAAATACTCCTCCACTCACCACCACCAAGCTGCCTGCCCGTGTATCCATGTAACCGCTGTAAAACTGCCATGAGCCTATTGTTTGTTATTTTAGGCCTTTGATAGCCTGTCTGCGGCCCCTACTTGCAATACTCCTCCACTGACCACAATGCTGCCTGGAGTGCCTGCCTGTGTATCCATGTAACCGATGTAAAACTGCCATGACTGCCTACTGTTTGTTATTTTAGGCCTTTGATAGCCTGTCTGCAGCCCCTACTTGCAATACTCCTCCACTGACCACACCAATGCTGCCCGTGTACCCCTGGAACCTATTTAAAAGTTCATAGAGCCTAGTTATATATTTTATTTACTATTAATAAGGCCATGATGGACTACGCTGTACCACGCTACAAGCTAACCAGTCGACACTTCTTTTGCGAGAAAAGCCATCCCAACCCTCCACCAGCATGTAGAAGACCGCATTGTCCATGCACTCTGGCAATCTGTGAGTACAAAGGTGCACCTGACAACAGACGCATGGACCTGTAGGCATGGCCACGGAAGATTACGTGTCCATTACGGCGCAATGGGTTAATGTGGTGGATGCATGGTCCACAGGGGACAGCCTACTAAGTCTGTCTGCAGTCCCTAATTCAAATTGTCCTCCACTGTCTAAATCGGAACTTCCACCTTCTGGCTTTCGGCCTATAGTATCAGAAATTAAACTGCATTTGGCCTTCAACTTTGGTTAGGGCCTACTAACGGCTTCTGCCCCTCCCTGGTGTTGCCCTCAACTAAATAAAGCTGAGCTTCAACCTTCTGCTCCAAATTACCATTTTGAAAAATGCAATAGGCTTTTCAGGCCTACTAAAGGAGTCTGTCTGTGTGCCCCTGCCTGGTGTTGTCCTCAACTAAATAAAGCTGAGCTTCAACCTTCCGGCTCTCATTAAGTGGTTTTAAAAAAAAAATGGTGGTTAGGGCCTACTAACGGCTTCTGCCCCTCCCTGGTGTTGTCCTCAACTAAATAAAGCTGAGCTTCAACCTTCCGGCTCTCATTATGTGGTTTTAAAAAAAAAAATGGTGGTTAGGGCCTACTAACGGCTTCTGCCCCTCCCTGGTGTTGTCCTCAACTAAATAAAGCTGAGCTTCAACCTTCCGGCTCTCATTATGTGGTTTTAAAAAAAAAAATGGTGGTTAGGGCCTACTAACGGCTTCTGCCCCTCCCTGGTGTTGTCCTCAACTAAATAAAGCTGAGCTTCAACCTTCCGGCTCTCATTATGTGGTTTTAAAAAAAAAAATGGTGGTTAGGGCCTACTAACGGCTTCTGCCCCTCCCTGGTGTTGTCCTCAACTAAATAAAGCTGAGCTTCAACCTTCCGGCTCTCATTAAGTGGTTTTAAAAAAAAAATGGTGGTTAGGGCCTACTAACGGCTTCTGCCCCTCCCTGGTGTTGTCCTCAACTAAATAAAGCTGAGCTTCAACCTTCCGGCTCTCATTAAGTGGTTTTAAAAAAAAAATGGTGGTTAGGGCCTACTAACGGCTTCTGCCCCTCCCTGGTGTTGTCCTCAACTAAATAAAGCTGAGCTTCAACCTTCCGGCTCTCATTATGTGGTTTTAAAAAAAAAAATGGTGGTTAGGGCCTACTAACGGCTTCTGCCCCTCCCTGGTGTTGCCCTCAACTAAATAAAGCTGAGCTTCAACCTTCTGCTCCAAATTACCATTTTGAAAAATGCAATAGGCTTTTCAGGCCTACTAAAGGTGTCTGTCTGTGTGCCCCTCCCTGGTGTTGTCCTCAACTAAATAAAGCTGAGCTTCAACCTTCCGGCTCTCATTAAGTGGTTTTAAAAAAAAAAAATGGTGGTTAGGGCCTACTAACGGCTTCTGCCCCTCCCTGGTGTTGCCCTCAACTAAATAAAGCTGAGCTTCAACCTTCTGCTCCAAATTACCATTTTGAAAAATGCAATAGGCTTTTCAGGCCTACAAAAGGTGTCTGTCTGTGTGCCCCTCCCTGGTGTTGTCCTCAACTAAATAAAGCTGAGCTTCAACCTTCCGGCTCTCATTATGTGGTTTTAAAAAAAAAAATGGTGGTTAGGGCCTACTAACGGCTTCTGCCCCTCCCTGGTGTTGCCCTCAACTAAATAAAGCTGAGCTTCAACCTTCTGCTCCAAATTACCATTTTGAAAAATGCAATAGGCTTTTCAGGCCTACAAAAGGTGTCTGTCTGTGTGCCCCTCCCTGGTGTTGTCCTCAACTAAATAAAGCTGAGCTTCAACCTTCCGGCTCTCATTATGTGGTTTTAAAAAAAAAAATGGTGGTTAGGGCCTACTAACGGCTTCTGCCCCTCCCTGGTGTTGTCCTCAACTAAATAAAGCTGAGCTTCAACCTTCCGGCTCTCATTATGTGGTTTTAAAAAAAAAAATGGTGGTTAGGGCCTACTAACGGCTTCTGCCCCTCCCTGGTGTTGTCCTCAACTAAATAAAGCTGAGCTTCAACCTTCCGGCTCTCATTATGTGGTTTTAAAAAAAAAAATGGTGGTTAGGGCCTACTAACGGCTTCTGCCCCTCCCTGGTGTTGCCCTCAACTAAATAAAGCTGAGCTTCAACCTTCTGCTCCAAATTACCATTTTAAAAAATGCAATAGGCTTTTCCGGCCTACTAAAGGTGTCTGCCCCTCCCTGGTGTTGTCCTCAACTGAACAAAGCTGAGCTTCCACATTCTGGCTTTCGCCCTATACTATCAGATATTAAACTGCATTTGGCCTACTAGTGTGGTTAGGCCCTTGAAACAGTGTCTGCTGCTCTTGGGTTTGCTACTCCACTGAACAAAGCAATGCCGCCTGTTTAGTCCTGTTACCAATTTTGAACTGCATGTAGCCTACTTTATTCTTTGGCCCTATATCTGTTTCCTCCTCATCCTGCCCATTGCCCAGCCACTGCTAAATGAGTCTGCTGGTACATTGACCTAGACCACTACATTCCCCTTGTACTCTACACAGCCAGAATCTGTCCCTGCTGAAAGTAAGGTTCCCCTTCCCGCATGTTATACCACCTTACACAGGGACAAAGAGGAAGGTGCAGATGAAAGTGCAGGTTCCTTCATCAGGTGGGGGGGCATACTCGTTGGCGACGTCACTGGCACAGGGCCCCTCAGAGTACGCAAAAGTGTCGCTGCTGGTGGGAGGCGCCCCCGCCATGCAAACACACCGCCGTACTTTGAGGGGCCCTGTGCCAGTGGCAATGCGAACGAGTGGGCCCCCCCCCTGCTTGCTCAGGATCACAGCACTTGCAACTTTTAAATACTTACCTTTCCCTGCAACACCGCCGTGACGTAGTCCGCATTTCCTGGGCCCACGAAAAACTTGAGCCAGCCCTACTCCCCCCACAACTTTCCCCCAATTCCCTATGCCCAACTATTATTATACAGTTAATTAAGATTGGCAAGCTTCAGAAACAAGAATGGATGTTTTTGGCATTAAAATGGGCACTGTAGGTGTTTTCCTGGCCTCCACTCACTGCCGACTATGCTTCCCCATTGACTTGCATTGGGTTTCGTGTTTCGGTCGATCCCCGACTTTTAGCGATAATCGGCCGACTGCACTCGACTCGACTCTGGACAAAATCGGGTTTCCCAAAACCCTACTCGATCTTAAAAAAATGAAAGTCGCTCAACCCTAGTGCTGCTTTGTTAGTGACACTTCTCAGTCATTGACAAAACTCAAATATAAATTAATCCACAGCTTTACTTTGTAAAGTGCATGTGCACTGGTGGTGACATGTTACAGTCTACCTCATAAGCACTGAGTACTTTTGTAAGTATATCTATCTATTTAGGTTCAACCTTTGTCTTCCTTGTACTTTCACAGAGATCCTTTCGCTTCAGCAATAAAATTTGTATTTTCAAACCTTTCTGATACATGCACATGCACTTTACAATGTAAAGCAGTGGATTTACTTGTATTTGATCCTGAAAGTGAAGAGTCCAAGGCTAGGATTGTTTAGGTCACCATATTATGTATTTGCTGTTGCCCATGATGATGACTCTAAACAAGACATACTCATCATGTTATTAATATGTACATGTACACTTTTCTGTTTAACCTGCTTGAGTTTTTATACTATTTTAATAATATGAATTAAAATTTAGTGATTTTAAAAAATACTTTTCTGCAATGGATCCTCTTTCTCCCTAATCAATGTTATATTTAGAGATGTGTTGTTATTATCAAATTTTTCATGTTGAAATGGACACACGATGTAATAATGACTGTAGAACAAAATTATTATTTTTTTTTTTATTTAATTTTAATTTCGCTTCTCCACTGCGGAGATATTAACAATCAAAGTATTTGAAACTTAATAAGTTAACTTTTTTATGTCCAAGCGGGTGTTTTCAGAGTTTTCACCGGGGCGTGTGCTTTTTCTCCCTGTATAATTTTGACCAATGATAAGCAGGTAGGTATCAATGCTCAAAGCGAAGAAGAACACACCAGAATTTTCAGATCTGGACCAAGTGTCTATGGGGAAAAATTAGCAGTCTGCACTATTCTCTTTTGAGCATCGCATGAGATTTTCCTATTCAAGTCTGTATGTGCTTTAAAAAAAGGATCCCATATGAATCATACTGTATGTGTAATATCCGATTTTAAAGGATAAATTGCCATTATTAACCTAGCAAACTGAATTTGATTATGTACATTTTCAAATGTTGAAGTATAAAAACTGATTCCATATGTAGGGCACACGGACATACAAAATGAACTCACGAATGATAATATCGATGAAACTCGATACTTCATATGCTTGTCTGAACCCGCACTAATAGTGAGACATGTTATTTTGTCATGAGAAGTTCCACAAAAATAGTTTTGCAAAGTCCCAACTTTAACTCTTCAGAAGGAATTGAAGATATGTTGTTAATTGACTGACCCTCACAATGAATGTATGGAAATCTACGTAGTTCTGTTTAAAGTGATAATAATTTTTGAAAAAGGTATAGATGGGATAGTTTGGATGTCGGCACTGATACTCTTAATTCTTCTAGTTACATTTTGTCATTTTTGTTTATAGACATACACTCAACTCACAGTTTGAGTCATTACAAAGTGATAGCTAGAAGTTACTATGTTTCAATAGGTTAAAGTATAGTCAAAAATGTATTAAAACGTTATTTTGATTTGGTTTTAGGTATATTTTTCCGCTGAAGTTTCTCAACAAATATTCATTACTTTTCCTCAGTATATTTAAAGGGGTTATCAGGTTCACACAGCCTCTTTAAAACCTTAAAAGTGCATAGTGACCTGATAGACTCATCTCTGGAGGCTTTCCGGGAGCCATTAAAACAAGTGATGCTCATTGATTGCGATGAGTGCTGCATGATACTGCAGGGAAAATGAGAATTAGCATTGCTATTTAGAAGAATGACCAAAACTGAAATTAGCTCATATTAGAACCTCTGAATTATATGGAGCTGTAGTTCTACATAGTCTATAGGGACTTACTGCACCCCCAACACCTCTGATTTCATTCTGAAGAACATAGAGAATCAGGCAGGAGAAATAATGCTATTTTTCATAGTATGGTGTATGGAGACTAAGGGGTAAAATTTCTCCTTGTGGAGTGTCCAAAGTCAGCATAAGGAAACTTATTGGCCATGCAATTGTCCTTTGGGATTTTTGGGAATTTAAATATGTAAATAGCCTCTTCAAAGAGAATGAGGAGAGGAACCCTAGTGCCACCTATGAGGTAAGAATTCGAAAAATCACTATCAACCCTTTAAAGAGCCTTGCCTCATAACTTAGAATAGAAAGCTAAACCAGAACCTCGGTCTGCAGACATGTTTTAGGGCTTTTGCCCCTCATCAGTACAAACCAAGTGTCAAGGCCCTTTGACTTTTAGGACTACTACCTCCAATAGGTAGTGCTAGAGTCCCTGCCCTCTTCCACTTTGAATAGGTTATTTGCATATGCACTCTGAGACACAGTATTCTCCCCTTGATGTACTACACTGTTTTAGCGCAAAACAGAGCATAAAATGTAATGACTACAGCCATTCTAGGATCTCCTTGTGATGCTGTAAGGACACGTTTGTATGAAGACTTACCCTGAATGTGTGAGTTAATTAACTCTATTCTTCCGTTTATTTTATCATTGATATGATGTTAAATCTCCAATGGAAAAAAATATTTCACAAACCAAATATATACAACTTAGTAACATACTTGAATTAAGAAAGGTGTCCCAATCTCCCAATCTTAGATATACTATATGGACAAAAGTATTGGGGAATCTATGTATTATACACTCCGGGGTTCTTATGACATCCCTTTCTATAGCCATAGGCATAAATATGGAGCTGGTTTCCCCTTTGCAGCTTCAACAGCTTCCACTATTCTGGGAAGGCTTTTTATAAGATTTTGGAGTGGGCCGTTCATCCAGAAGAGCATCTGTGGGGTCAGACATTGATTTTTGTAAAATAGAATTAAGTTCCACTTTAACTAATTTGTCCATCACTATTACTAATATAGGCTTTCATTTTTTTTTACTTCTGTGCTCTTGAACTTTATTTTTCTATAGATTTAACTCGTTACATTTTGAGTTTTTGCACTTGTAATTGTTTAGTAATTCTATGTGCTCTACAGGTTTCTTCTGGAATTCAAACATTTATGTTAACATTATTCCTCCCCCACCAAACTTTACAGTGGGCACAATGCAGTCAGGCAGGTAATGTTCTCCTGGCATTCACCAAACCCATGCTCGTCTGTCAGATGCCAGAGAAACACAACTAATGACTCTGAAGAACTCGCTTCCTCTACTCCAGAGTCCAATGATGGCGGCTTTACATCTCCGTATCCAACGCTTGGCATTGAGCTTAGTGAGATAAGGCTTGCATGCAGCTGCTTGGCATTGGGAAATAATGCCATGATGCTCTTAGCACACAGTTTTTGTGCTGATGTTATTGGTAGAAGAGTATTACAAGTTACTATTCATTTCACTAGGCAAGCCAGGCTCCTTGTTCGTCTATGCACTGGCTGAGACAGCAAAGTTATTACAATGATCCAGGAAGCACTCTTCTGGGCTGCTAACAAATGGAAGTTAAAATGCAGGGGCCCGGGATCGATATATACAAAAATTGGGTATTTTTATATTTTCCACACAGAGATGTATTTTATTGTTATTTATGTAGAAATATTAGAGTGGAGTGGAGCAGTGGTGTCTGTCACTTGTCCGCTTCGTTTATTTGCAGCCGCATTTCACACAGTGTTTTACCACTTGCTCAAGCTTGTTATTGCTGTAGGAACATACTTAAACACCAGTAAGATCATAGCTTTTCTGGCATGATAGGTTATCGATTGGCCACAGAACAGCTGCTACAATGTCAACCTGTTCATCCATAAAATATTGCTCACTTGTCCTCCAGAGACCTAGGAGTACATGCTAAATCTGATTTGGAAATTATGGAGAATATGGTAGAAGCTTCTCAGTTATGGCTGTTGTCATGTTATAAGAGGCGCTATTATCGAGTCTTGTAAAACAGTTTCATGTTATATTTTATCCATTCTACTGCTGATATAAATTGTCATCTATATGAACATTTTATTCCATTGTGGAACAGTTGGACAAATGTACCTAAATTAAAGAATATTAGGTAGCTAGGTGGACTCAGGACCTGGCCTACAGATTCTTTTAGACATTAGAGAGCGCTTTACAGAAATCATCATTACGTTCCCCAATGGAGCTCACAATCTACATTTTCTTTGTCTTTGGAGTGTGGGAGGAGATTGGAGAAAACCCACTCAAACTCCTTGGGGATGTTGTCCATGGTGTGATTTGTAACCAGGACCTCAGGGCTGCAAAGTAACAGTCTAACCATTGAGCCACCGTGCCGTCCAATCAATAGAGATACATTTTTTGCCCCATGAAGACAGCAGTTCACAGCAATAATTTCCCGTGTAGATGATATTAATTTTCTTTTCATCCTGCTACTTTTTACGGTCAGTGGTCGGCTGCATGTGTGCAATTAACTGACATCACAGTGCCAGTGGGCTGAAATCACTGACCCCAGGGAGCTAGTGACTTTCCTATTGTTAAGGTACCCGTTGTTGTTAAAAAACAAAATGATCTTGTTACAATTTTATTTTGCCACTTCCAGTATAATTTCACAACAGCGGCAAATCCTCTTCACATCAACTAAATAGTATCAAATGTGAAATCTACCATGGCTAAATCATTATTGTCCGAAATAAAACAAATCATCTCAAGGAAATGTATTATATTATACTAGAAAATAAAAACTAACACCAACTTGAAGGCATACATCATATAGTCATTTGGTGCATGGAATCTGTCTATAGTGTAGGTCTGTATAAAGATGGCAGTCGTGGTAATTCTGGATACACTGACTCCTACGGTCTTTGTCATGTTCTCAAACAGCAAGTCCCTAGAAATTAGTTTGTCTCATATTGCTTTAGCCTTTCAATTTAGTGTAAACCAACACCAAAGGACCTTCTTAGAACACAGACCAGCATTTGTCTACTTTTTAATGCCATGTTAACCTTGGAGATGCTCTTCTCAAAGCATAAAGCAGAGATGTAGTCTACCACAATATTGGATCAAGTGCTTGAAACTGTTCTAATGGTCAGTGTTGTACTAAGCAACGTAACAGATAATGTCTTTAATTTTTAGCCTTGTCTTAAACAAAGTAAAAGTTGGAATATGAATGGTACTTTTTGTCTGACTCTTTTTTCATGCCATAGAGTACGAAAATTGTGTTCTAATATTGCCATCAGCTCTGCTTCATTCTGTTCTAGTTGTTCGCACATCTTCTGAAGTAAAGAAGTTGTCCACTACTGTATTTTATCATTGATGACCTATCTTTAGGCTACGTCATCCATGTCTGATCGATCGAGGTCTGACACTCGGTTCCCCTGCCAATCAGCTGTTCTCTGTGTTGGCAGCGGCTGGAAATACTCAATTGTGGAGCTGCTCCATCTTCTGATAGTGGCCGGGGTTGTCCAGTTTTAAAAAAATTTAAAGAGAAACACCCAGCATGCTCACAATACTACAATAAAATGTACTGCCTTTGCTAACTGCAAGTTGCTGCTTTTTAAAACACTAACAGGATTGCCTGACAGTCTCTCTACATCCTGTTCCATTGGACAGGGATGTAACTGCAGCAGTCAATCATCTGTAACGTAAGCACACTTTATTATATTAGATCATGTGGATGTTTTTAAACAATCACAGTGGACAACCACTTTAACACTGAATGTAGACCACGTCCTCACATCTGATATTGGATACCTTATTCACAAGTCTGTATTAACCCTTTGTGTTTAATGAGAAGTAATATGGAACCCACAAAGGAGCACTGGACCCTACAGAAGGTCATGGGGAAAGTTTTTAAGACAGTCTCTATATTTGACATTTAACCCCATGCATAGCACTAAGGAGTTGCACAATACTTTGTGTCATTGACTTTGTGCATGATCCCTTACAATTAAAGATGTCATGTAACAAGTGGTTTGTAATGGTTAGTGATGGCTGACGGTACTCGGATAACCTCTTATTCGAGCATGCTCGGGTGTTACCCAAGCATCTGGGCATGCTCGTATATTATGTTTGCGTCCCCGCAGCTGAATCATTTGCAGTTGTTAGCCTGAGCAGATGTTGGAATCCCCTAACAAACAGGCAATCCCTGCATGTATTCAGGCTGTCTAAGCACACTCAACATACTCGGATAACATCCGAGCATGATCGGATAAGACGTTAACTGAGCTCGTTCGCCTACCAGTTATAGCGGCAGGCTTTTCTTATTATTTTATTTCTGCTGCTCCCCTGATTACTCTGTTTATTTATTTTTTTTAAATGCCATGTGTTTGGTGTCGAGTTCCCGCCGCTGCACAGGGGGAATCTCGAACCATCTCCGCTGCGGTCTCCCATTCTTCTTCACCCGCAGTGGAGCCTGCTCAGTGGAGACGTCGGCCCCAGCGTCTGGCTCAGGCAGATACTGTGCGCTTGGTTACTGCTGATCTTCCAGGCTCAGCCATTGTAGCCAGCACTGTTCTGCGGTGAGCAGATGCTCCTGGAGCTAAGTCCTGCTTTTCCTCTACTGAGCATGCCCAAGGGACCACCTCTCATTGGAGGTCGGGGGTCACATGCTCAGGTCCTGTAGCAGTTCCTATTGGACCACTAGGAAGGTCCTGGAGAGCTTCCTCTATAAAAGGTTTGCATGGCCATGCGCTAGTATCAACTTATGTTCATGAGTGTATGAGCTTTGCTACTTTGTGGTCTGTGTCAGCATGTGCTCAGGGTCGGCTGTAGGCCGTTAGAATTCTGGCACCTCCGGAGAGGAGTTTGTGTGTGTGAATTTAGGGCAGGCGTACATCCACTAGAATTCCGGCACCTCCGGAGAGGAGTTGTTTGAGTGCTCTTGCTGACTGAATGACCACTGTATGCTACCTGCTCCGTTAGTGAGCTTCTATCCTCTGTGAGGTTAAGAGAGCACAGTGTTACCTTTAATCCCAGTGACTCTGTGAAGCAACAGAGTTCGCTCCTATACAGACCGGGTTACGGAACCCGTGTCTATTCAGGCGTAGTACCGCCATATAGTGCCGCCATTTACTAGCAGCAGGTTCCACTCCTGTACGGTGGACCCCAGGCTGCGAATGCACCTATACTATCTCTATATTTACTCGGTGCGTTCTGCCAGCCCTAACACTACACTAGCGCCAGGGTCTGGCTAGTAATGGCCGATGATCAGCACCTACAATGGTACATCCAGCAGCTGGAAGGTAGGCTGGTGGCTCTTGAACGCACAACCTCGGCTGTGGATGTCACCGCAGTCACTGTTCAGGCTGCTAGCGTAGCTGCAGCCAGTTAGTCCACTGCCACCCCTGCTCCGACTTTATCCTGTCTCCTGTTACCAGACAAGTTTGCTGATGACAGTAAGCTGTGTCGGGGATTTGTGAGCCAATGTGCTGTACATCTAGAGCTCCTGGCTGCATGTTTTCCCACAGAACAGGCTAAAGTGGGATTCATTTTATCCCTTCTGTCGGGCAGGGCGTTGGAGTGGGCAACGCCGCTGTGGGAGCGCGATGATCAAGTGGTACAGAGTGCTCCTCGCTTCTTGGACTCTCTGAAACAGGTCTTTATGGGACCTCGAATCACCCATGATATGGCGCTCCAACTGCTGGCATTAACACAGGGCTCGTCCATGGTCAGCCAATTCGCCGTCCACTTCCAGACTTTGGCTTCTGAGCTGGAGTGGCCGTATAAAGTCCTTATGCCGATGTTTTGGAAGGGACTGGCTGACCATGTGAAGGATGACATGGCCACCAGGAAGATTCCTGCCACACTGGAAGAGCTTATAACTTTTTCCACCCGCATCGACCTTCGTTTTAACGAATGAAGATTGAAGCGAACTCTGTGTAGGCAGAGGTTCCGGTTGGCTCCAACCTTCGCCTCTCCTCTGGAATCTCCTGTTCAGGTGTCCGAGTCCCATGAGCCCATGGAGGTATCTCGAGCAGGAACTAAGTCCCGGGCCGCTCGAATACTCGTGGTCTGTAATGTCTGCCAGCAGATAGGACAATGTCCCCAGCGGTCCGGTGACGACCGCGTTTATTAACCATAGGAGGAGGTTTACTAGACACAGTGGCATTTTCCTCCAAACTGTCCTTTAAGGGGACAATCATCTTTGGCCCTTCCACTCTAACAGTTGAGCTTTGTGTGGATTCTAGGGCGGAGGGGAATTTTATGTCCTCAGCCTTCGCCCAATGCCACGCAATACTCCTGGTGATGCTCGCCAAGCAGGTGACTGTACGAGTGGTGAATGGGTCGACACTGCCCTCACAAATTACACACCAAACTATCCCATTCACATTATCTATGTCTCCATCCCATCAGGAGATTATTTCCCTCCTTGTCATCCCCGAGGGAATAGACGAGATCCTGCTAGGGATACCCTGGTTACGTTATCACTCCCCTCACATAGAGTGGTCCTCAGGGAGAATTTTGGGATGGAGTGAATCTTGTGAGGGCAGATGTCTGAGGGAGTGCGTTCAAGTTGCTATTAATGAAGTATCCGCAGATCTTTCCTCTCTCCCTAAGCACTATTGGCCCTATGCAGATGTATTCTCCAAGAGGGCTGCGGAGACCCTTCCACCCCACCGCCCCTATTACTGTCCTACTGACCCCTTGCCTGGTGCAGAACCTCCCCGGGGTTGAGTCTATCCCCTGTCTCTCCCGGAGACGGAGGCGATGACCCAATACATCCAGGAGAATTTAGCAAGAGGATTCATTAGAAAGTCAGTGTCATCTACAGGGGCTGGGTGCTTCTTCGAGAAGAAGAATAACGGAGAACTACGTCCATGCATTAATTACAGGGGTCTTAACGCCATCACCGTTAAGAACAAATACCCTCTGCCTCTGATATCAGAGCTATTCGACAGGTTGCGGGGAGCGAGGGTATTTACTAAACTAGATCTGCGGGGTGCTTACAACCTGATTTGCATCCGTGAGGGGGATGAATGGAAGATGGCATTTAAAACTAGGGACGGGCACTATGAATACCTGGTGATGCCCTTCGGTCTCTATAACGCCCCTGCCATTTCCTAAACTTTGTGAAAGATATCTTCCGGGATAGGCTCTCCACCTCGGTCGTAGTCTATCTGGATGATATTCTCATCTACTCTCCAGATATAGACTCCCACCGGAGAGATGTTTGCTAAGTCTTCGACCTCCTACGGGCAAACTCCCTCTACGCCAAGTTGGAGAAGTGTGAGTTTGAGCAGGAGTCCTTGCCTTCCCTTGGCTATATCATCTCTGCCCAGGGATTGGCTATGGATCCTGCCAAGCTACAGGCTGTGATGGACTGGCAGCAACCCCATTCTCTCAAAGCGGTGCAGCGCTTTATGGGGTTCATTAATTACTATCGCCAGTTCATTCCCCACTTCTCAACTTTGGTAGCTCCCTTGGTTGCCCTCACCAAAAAGGGAGCAAATCCCAAATTGTGGTCGGAGGAGGTTTCCAAAGCCTTTCTCTCAATTACTTTACACTTCGCTAGCGCTCCCATTTTACATCGCCCCGATGTTGATAAACCTTTTATTATGGAAGTGGATGCCTCTTCCTTCAGTGCTGGAACAGTCCTCTTCCAGAAGGATGCTCAAGGTCGGAAGCATCCTTGCTTCTTCTTCTCCAAGACCTTTACACCAGCAGAGAGGACTTATTCCATCGGGGACAGGGAGTTGCTAGCCATGAAGTTGGCTTTCTCAGAGTGGAGACACCTCCTGGAAGGGGCTCGCTTTCCCTTCCAAGTTTACACCGACCACAAAAATTAGGTCTATATGCAGACTGCCCAGCGGCTAAATTCTTGCCAGGCTAGATGGTCCCTGTTCTTCTCCTGGTTCCATTTCACCCTCCATTTTCTCTCCGGGGAGAAGAACATTCGTGTCGACACTCTCTCCCACTCCGTAGTGTCATCAGTGGAGGAGGAACCTCGGCTTATTATCCCTTCTGGGAGCCTGAGGACCGTGGCCCCGGTTTCGCTAAAGTCTGTGCCCCCCAGCAAGACTTTTGTGCCATCAAATTTGGGACCGGAGGTTCTCTCTTGGGCTCACTCATCCAGGGTGGATGGACACTTTGGGACCAAAAGGACAACTGAGCTTCTGGCGAGGACGTACTGGTGGCCGCATATGGCCCGTGACGTTGGAGACTATATTCGGGCGTGTGTCTCCTGCATCAAGAATAAGTCTCCTCGACAAAGGCCAGCTGGATTACTTTACCCCCTGCCGGTGGCGGACAGGCCCTGAGAGATGGTCGGGATGGACTTTGTGGTGGGCTTACCCAAGTCCCGTGGCTGCACCATCATTGGGGTAATCACCCACCATTTTTCCAAAATGGTGCACTTGGTGCCTCTTCCACGGTTACCTTCTGCACGGGCCTTGGCAGCGTTGTTTATTAAACACATTTTCCCCCTACAAGGTATGCCGGACAAAATTTTTAGTGACCGGGGTCCCCAGTTTGCGTCTTGGTTCTGGAGAGAGCTCTGTTGTCTATTCAGCATCAAGCTGAATCTCTCTTCAGCATACAATCCCAAGACGAATGGGTTGGTAGAGAGGGCCAACCAGACCCTGGTCACATATCTGCGACATTTTGTTCCTGCTAGGCAGGATGACTGGGCATCCTTGCTTCTGTTGGTGGAGTTTGCGCTAAACAACGCCGTAGTCGACTCCACTGGACAGACCCCATTCCTCCTTACCTACGGCCAGCATCAGTGGGTTCCTGTGCCCATGCTCGTGCCTTCTGCCGATTCCAGGGTGGCAGACTGGGCTGCGGAGGCACGTGACATTTGGGACCGCACTCAGGATGCTATCCGGGCTTCCAAGGAGAAATTGAGGTCCTCGGCCGATGCACATCGGCGCCCCGCTCCGACCTTTGCTCCTGGCGACTTAGTGTGGCTCTCTACCTGTAACATCAGGCTGCGAGTTGAGTCCACTAAGTGTGCACCTCGCTACTTGGGTCCCTTCAAGGTCCTGGAACAGGCTAACCCCGTGGTCTACCATCTGGCCCTTCCTCCATGCCTAGGTATCACAACACCTTTCATGTGTCTCTTCTAAAGCCCGTTCACATGTCCCGGTTTTCTGAGTCATCTGCCGGGACATCGGGTTCATCTACGGATGATTATGAGGTGAACTGTAGAAGTCCGGCACCTCCGGAGAGGAGTTGTTTGAGTGCTGTTGCTGACTGTATGACCACTGTATTCTACCTCCTCTGTTAGTGAGCTTCTATCCTTTGTGAGGTTAACAGAGCACAGTGTTACCTTTAATCATGGCAACTCTGTGAAGCAACAGAGTTCGCTCCTATACAGACCGGGTGATGGAACCCATGTCTATTCAGGCGTGGTACTACCATATAGTGCCGTCATTTACTAACAGCAGGTTCCATTCCTGCATGGTGGACCCCAGGCTGCGAACGCACCAATACTATCTCTATATTTACTCGGTGCGTTCCCCAGCCCTAACACCATGTAGTTTCACAAATGTGGGCCTTTTAACGTAGTGCTCATTTTTTGGTCTTTACAAGCGAGCATGGCTCACAGGGTAATAAAGCAAACAAACTTAAAGACACGCCCCAGAGGATCCTGGGAGCCATGCCACCTTGTAAAGACCATAAATATTGGCATAAAACAAAAAGTCCCAATATCTCTGGTAGATTTAAGAATAAATAAATAAATGGAATACTCAGAGGAGCAGCAGGAATAGAATAATAACAAAAACTGTCCACTTTTCCCCATGGTGACAGGTCCTCTTTAAATCACATTCATTATTTCTAAGTGATATAAATATTAGTAAGCAGCAGGGGTGTAACTACTGTGGTCGCCACAGGGCCCAGCAAGTGAGGGGCCTGATGACGGATGCACATTCAGCTGAAGTGTATTCTCACCGAGTCCGTGAGCGACAATACATGCTGCCGGCAGCTGACATCGGTGTGCGCTCCTATCATTACACGCTGAAGTCAGTTGCTGGCTTGAGAAGAGGACACAGCGGTAGAAGAGCAGAGGAAAGCAAAGTATTTATCTATTTTTTTTAAAAATCAGTGAGTACACGGTGGCCATACTACTACATGGAGGACTATGGGCTATGCATTATATTATATGGATGACTATGGGCTCTGCATTATATTTCATGGATGACGATGGGCTGTGTATTATACTATATTGAGGACTAAGGGCTGTGCATTATACTACATGGGTGACTGAGATGTGTATTATACTATATGGAGGACTATGGAGTGCATTATACTATATGGAGCATGTTATGATCCTAGTGGCAAGGATCGCAGGTTGGACTAGCTAAGTAACTGAACAGACTAGCTCTGGGGAAGTGGTAACTAGATTGACCGCAACCTGATCCTATCCGCAAACAACTATTGGCAGCCGTGGAACGTTACCTAAAAATCCTAGACGTCTCGTCACGGCCTGAGAAACTGACTATTCCTGGAGGGAAAGTAAGTCCTCACTTGCCTCAGTGGAAGACCCCAAAGATATAGAATAGCCCCCCACAAATATTAACGGTGAGTTAAGGGGAAAGCACAAACGCAGAGATTAAATCAGATTTAGCAAATGAAGCCCGCTAATACTAAATAGCAGAAAATAGGAAGGAAACTGTGCGGTCAAAAAAAAACCCTATTCAAAATATCCACGCAGAGATTGCTCGAGCCCCCGCACCAACTAACGGTGCGGGGGAAGCAACTCCGTACCCCAGAGCTTACCAGCAAAAAGAAATCACATGTTAGCAAGCTGGACTAGACTCATCATACACAGAAATCATATTGCAGGCAGATGAGCAAAAAATATTCAAACAGAACTTAGCTTATCCTGAAGAGGCAGAAAACGAGATAATCAGGAGTAATCAGAATAGCACTGAATACATTGACAGCCGGCAACAAGTGGAAGTGAAGCAGGGCTAAATAGGAGCCTCCCTGGTGAATAACGAGGCAGCTGATCCAGCAGACCCGCAGGATAATAAACAAAACCACCAGGGGGAGCCAAAAAACCAAAGTCACACAATACCATCTGTGACCACAAGAGGGAGCCTGAAAACGGAGTTCACAACAGGAGCACTACTGGATGCAGAATACTATATGGAGAACTATTGAGGGCGCATAATACTATATGGAGGACTACGGAGGGAGCATTATACTATATGGAGGACTATGGGGGGCACATTATACTATATGAATGACTATGAAGGGTGCATTATACTATATATAGGACTATGGGGGTGCATTATACTGTATGGAGGACTATGGGGAGTGCATTATACTGTATGGAGGACTATGGAGTGCATTACACTATAGGGATTGGGGCCCATCAGACTCTAGTTACGCCATTGGTAAGTAGGATAGACCTCTTACAACCTTGACAAAAAAGTGACTTGTTCTCAATGTTGTGAGGTCCTTTTCAGAGTCTTGCAAGTAACATAGGCTCTTATCCTTCTGTCCTTGCTGAATCTGCCTAATTTACCCATCTACCAAGGGAATGAAAGAGCTGATTAGTGCAGCTCTGATGTGAATGTAATTAAACACCCACAGCAAGACTTTCAGGAGAAGAGATATGCTATCTGATCCAAGTACAAATCTGGTATCTCTAGCTGCTGAAAAGATCTGAGGGAAAAGCTGGAAAGCTTCAAACTAAATAATAATGCCAAGTTAATTATAGGTAAACCTATGACAAACATATTTACTTATACTAAAAGTGAATATCTATTATCTATTGTGATTTCATAGCAAATGATATACCACCAGATGTATGGAATGAAAGAATTGATTGGTATCGGTGTTCTGATGAAACTGTTGCCCTGATTCATCATTTAAAACTTATTGAAGTCACTTTTTCTGTTTCATGTTTGCATGTTTCAGTGCTGCAGTGTGCTGCCTTATTTACTTGACTGTATATGAGTTGGTTACTCTAGGTTCAGCACCTGTTCACACTTAGTCTATGTTTGGATGTGACGGTCAGTTTTTTGAAATGTATTCTTTAGCCTTCTGACCGAGCACTGCGCCTCCTAGCCACAGGTGTTTTAATCGCAACAGGTCCATTACCCCTCCACAGAGAGAGAGAATGTTAGTCTAAGAAGAGGTTTTCACAGGTACCCATTCAGATGGAGACGTTTATTCTCAGCGAGGAAAGAAAAGCGTAGGACCTGGTATACGAGAGATGCCCTAAAGTGGCTACCAGGTACACATAAAATTGGCCATTTTTATGCGTTAAACGCTCTCATTTTTCATATTTCTAGTGCAGTAATTCAGTTCAGTTTTCATGTTTCATGTTTGCATGTTTCAGCGCTGCAGTGTGCTGCCTTGTTTACTTGACTGTATATGAGTTGGTTACTCTAGGTTCAGCACCTGTTCACACTTAGTCTATGTTTGGATGTGACAGTCAGTTTTTTGAAATGTGTTCTTTAGCCTTCTGACCGAGCACTCCGCCTCCTAGCCACAGGTGTTTTAATCGCAACAGGTCCATTACCCCTCCACAGAGAGAGAGAATGTTAGTCTAAGAAGAGGTTTTCACAGGTACCCATTCAGATGGAGACGTTTATTCTCAGCGAGGAAAGTGTAGGACCTGGTATACGAGAGATGCCCTAAAGTGGCTACCAGGTACACATAAAATTGGCCATTTTTATGCGCTAAACGCTCTCATTTTTCATATTTCTAGTGCAGTAATGCAGTTCAGTTTTCATGTTTCATGTTTGCATGTTTCAGCGCTGCAGTGTGCTGCCTTATTTACTTGACTGTATATGAGTTGGTTACTCTAGGTTCAGCACCTGTTCACACTTAGTCTATGTTTGGATGTGACGGTCAGTTTTTTTAAATGTATTCTTTAGCCTTCTGACCGAGCACTCCGCCTCCTAGCCACAGGTGTTTTAATCGCAACAGGTCCATTACCCCTCCACAGAGAGAGAGAATGTTAGTCTAAGAAGAGGTTTTCACAGGTACCCATTCAGATGGAGACGTTTATTCTCAGCGAGGAAAGGAAAGCGTAGGACCTGGTATACGAGAGATGCCCTAAAGTGGCTACCAGGTACACATAAAATTGGCCATTTTTATGCGCTAAACGCTCGCATTTTTCATATTTCTAGTGCAGTAATGCAGTTCAGTTTTCATGTTTCATGTTTGCATGTTTCAGCGCTGCAGTGTGCTGCCTTATTTACTTGACTGTATATGAGTTGGTTACTCTAGGTTCAGCACCTGTTCACACTTAGTCTATGTTTGGATGTGACAGTCAGTTTTTTGAAATGTAAACTTTTCTGTCTTTGTCTTGTTTTATTCGCTGATATTTTGTGTCAAACTTTTCTAAATATATTGAAGAACTAAAAGTATAGTTGAAATAAACATTTCATGAATTTGGCGCAAAATTAAAAAATACTCCTAATTTTTATCTTTAAAGGGAACCTGTCATAGCATTCCAAAGCTGCCCATCGGACACACTGAAAGCATGGAAATTAACTTTATTCCTATCAGCAGCCTTCAGCTTTCAGTTATAGAGATGTGTCAGTGTGGCTTCAGTCACCAAAACCACACATTAACATATTAGACAGACAGCCGGAGGTTGTCAGTTAATCTAGTGGGGCCTACTTACAGCTGCCACTCACTATGTACTGCGCGGTGACTGAAGCCATGCCGACACATCTCTATAACTGAAAGCCATAGGCTTCTGGGAGCAATAACGTTCATTTACTCCCAGTTGTCAGGCTTTCAGTGCAGTGGATAGGCAGCTTTAAATTTGTCACCTAATTTTGGCCCTATAAGATTCAGCCACTGCCATCAGGGGCTTATCTACAGCATTCTGTAATGCTGTAGATAAGCCCCCAATGTAACCTGAAAGATAAGAAAAACAAGTTAGATTACACTCACCCAGGGGTGGTCCGATGTGGTCCAGTCTGATGGGATTTGTAGGTCCGGGTTGGCACCTCCCATCTTCATACGATTTCGCCCTCTTCCTTGCTGCTGGCATCAGAGAGGCCCGGCGCCTGCGCACTGCAGTACTTTACGCTGCCCTCAACAGGACAAATCAGTACTCCTGCACAGGAGCCGCAACAGAAGCAAGGAAGCTCCTGTGCAGGCGTACAGAGTGCTGTAGATAAGCCCCTGATGGTGGTGGCCAAAGTTTATAGGGCCAAAATTAGGTGACAGATTCCCTTTAAATGCTACTGACCTGAGGATTAATCCTATATCTGCAGGTTTGGGGGACATGACATGCTCCCGTTAGTAAGTTTTTTTTACTTTTTAGCACTAAAAGTCTAAAATTCTTTAAAAAGTTGCAAAAAATGCATCAAATTGATAACTACTCCATAACCCCTACTCCAGGCAGGGACTGGAGTGAATTGAGCCAAAGAAATGTGAGATTTGATAAAAGTCACATTTCATGAATTTGTCTAAAGTATCGGGATATGCAAAGTTGACGAAAACTTAAGAAGTGGCGCAAAACCTATAGATAATAAGCCACTAAAAAGGAGCAAATTATTGCAGAAGAAATCGGAATAGCAATAAAGAATCAGAGGGATATTAAACTATTACCTCCGTTGTATACCTGTTGCTTGCAGATTTATAAGGATCCAGTAACCAGGTGGTGTTTATGGACTTTACAACCTATCATGTTTCATAGTAGTATCTTCACCAACCTCGTTTCTCCCAATAGAAGCTTTGACCAGTTACCTGACAACATGTACTTCATACCTACATATCATGTCATTCAGTAATTCTACCATCATCATCCAAAGATGTTACATGATTTGTTACTTGGGCACTTTATTTTTCGTCTCTCATATTTTCTTTTCTTTTATGGAAATTGACAACATATATTTTAGTTTATTCCAGATTTATCAAAAACAGTCAATGTGCGGCTGTGATTTCTCTGTTCAAGTCTAATTTTCAGATGCCTGTTTGTGGAATCCAGGCGCTCCTATGAATTCCATTACTAAAGTAGTTTCCAAATATAAATGCTCATGTTGTTAATCAAAGCTGCAAAGGGCAACTTCTCCATGTGGCTGTTTTCCAAAAATAAATCCTCTTCATGCGAAGGTGATTTGGGAGCATTTCACTAAAAATAACAACCAAAAGACAAGAAAAAGATTGGGCTCATAAAATTCACAGCTCTCATATGTAGAGCTGGGGTATAGGGGAAACACAAGGGGCACACATCTGGGGGCCTCCAACCTTGTAGACATAGGCTGCCTACACCAATAGCCTCTTTGCCCATGCCAGCCATATCCTGTCCATATTATATATCTATTTATTTCAATGAGTCTTGAGTATCTACGTATGACATAGGGACCTACACTAAGCAGGAAAAACCTACAGGAGAATCTAAGAGCCCCATCATTTTAAAAGTGAGAGAACATTTTAAAAATTATGTTATTCAAGGTATTCTCCCGCAAGTCACTATTCATATACATAGGGTAAACACTACTCATCACAGATTTTGGTGTGACCAGGTGATCATTTCAGATGTATGAGGGGGTCTTCCAACTTTCTCTAAGGAGATGGGCATATTGCTCACATTCAATCTTGATGAAATGAGTGTTGTTGTAATTTGAATTGTGATGTGAATTAAATATGTTAGTAATGTTAATAATGTAAGTTGCCTGAAAGTAAGGATAGCAAGACTTAATGTTTGGGACTAGCCCAGAGTAGGAGGAAGCTGGTTGAAGGGTAAGTGACAGTCTCCTGGTGGTGAGTCAGATAGGGTCTGGAGTGCATAGAGAAAGGACCCAAGGTCCAATGTGAGCAGTGCTGCATCTATGAGTGTCCCTAACGTGAGCGGAGAATGAAGGAAAGGGATAGCGTGATCCAAAACAGAGCAGTCAAGAAAAGTGACTGAGCGACAGAGTAGTTCTCTGGAGACGGGTCCTGGGAAAGGACGCCTAGCAGTAAGGCCCAGAGTTTTAACTCCTGAACGTAACGGGCCTAGGCAGGACTGAGTGAGCAAGACGAGTAGAGTGCCCTGGGCAGGAGTTCAAAAACGTCTGCATGAAAGAAGATAAGTACCGGCCATCCTGGCACCATAGCTCCCCTAGGGGGAAAAAAGACGAGTTACATTTCCACCAAAGGCAGATGATATGGGAACGAACAGTTTGGTTTGTAAGATTTCAATATTCCTAATCCTTTTGTTTTTACAGAAGCTATGCTGCTGTTGAGCCGGGAGTGTATGTGTATGGAGAGGTCGAAGGCAAGCACTGTGGAAATGAATGGCGCTATATAAGTGGGTAAAATAAAAAATAAATAAATATCCACCATAAAGGTATCACTGACTTAGATAAATCCATTTCTTTCAGAGACTCTAGTGGATATGGCCACACATGTTCATGACGTAACCTCAGTAATTTTTGAGTCCACGCCAATCTCAATGAAGGGCTTGCTGTAGTATGATATGGTAAATTTATTAAAAACTAATTTGAGGTATCTTCTCAGTGGCGTGTGCCTCACTGAAACTCGCCAAAATTGTTACTCTAGTCAAGGACTGGAATCGCATTTTTGGCATAAAAAATGCTGGGACTTTTGATGAATTTTATGGGCGGATGTAGCCATATCTCATCTGGCCCTGTTCCTTCTTTGTTCTGTCCATTTTGGCTGAATTGCTTCAAACTGGTATGAAAACAGCAAAAAAAATTTGTGCAACTCCACATCGCGAAACATTTTGCAACTTGTAAAAATGTTTTATGTCAGTTTTCTAGTGAAAACACTTAGATAAACTGGACCAAAAGTTTATACTATCATTTCAACACTAAAAAAAGGACAGCCTAACAATACTATTACAGGAGACATTTACATTTGCAACCTTTCATATTTCTGTTACCAGCTACAGCACATATTCACAACATTATAGTCTGCACATTTTGGAATGTGTAATATCACAGCCAATCTGTACATATAACCTATGTGACTGCCTAAATCCTTGGCAA
This sequence comes from Ranitomeya variabilis, assembly GCF_051348905.1. NCBI lineage: Eukaryota > Metazoa > Chordata > Amphibia > Anura > Dendrobatidae > Ranitomeya > Ranitomeya variabilis. The sequence continues at coordinate 112,785,785 of NC_135235.1, read as the reverse complement.
TTGGAATTGCAGCTTGCTGTACCTCTCCCTCAAAAGAAAAAAACATACATACTGTATATATGTGCCTTTTTTAAGAAGACAATAAAGCACCACTCCATCACTTTTTTTTAAACTTTATCACTGGATGGTGTCACTAATTTAAGTTTCATGTCCCTAGTAATATACTTACTTACCAGCCACCTTCTTCATATGTTATCGACACCGCTCCGGTGGATCTTCTGCAGGTTGTGACTTCTTGGATCGCTCTACTGTTTGTAAGTCTATGAGAGCCAAAACGAGGATCTGATAGACTTGCATTGATAGCTTGTGACAGTTACCTCTAACTTCCGATCAGTCAAAGGTTGCAGTTGCAGAACGGGTTGTGGGACCAGAACGCGATGGGAAGAGCTGAAGACGATGGCTGGTTAGTGTAATACTAGGGTCATGGAACTTAGATTACAACCCCTGGCAAAAATTATGGAATCACCGGCCTTGGAGGATGTTTATTCAGTTGTTTAATTTTGTAGAAAAAAAGCAAATCACAGACATGGCACAAAACTATAGTCATTTCAAATGGCAACTTTCTGGCTTTAAGAAACACTAAAAGAAACCAAGAAAAAAAAATGTGGTAGTCAGTAATGGTTACTTTTTTTTAACCAAGCATAGGGGAAAAATTATGGAATCACTCAATTCTGAGGAAAAAAATATGAAATCACCCTGTAAATTTTCATACCCAAAAATAACACCTGCATCAAATTAGATTTGCTCGTTAGTCTGCATCTAAAAAGGAGTGATCACACCTTGGAGAGCTGTTGCACCAAGTGGACTGACATGAATCATGGCTCCAACACGAGAGATGTCAATTGAAACAAAGGAGAGGATGATCAAACTCTTAAAAGAGGGTAAATCATCACGCAATGTTGCAAAAGATGTTGGTTGTTCACAGTCAGCTGTGTCTAAAATCTGGACCAAATACAAACAACATGGGAAGGTTGTTAAAGGCAAACATACTGGTAGACCAAGGAAGACATCAAAGCGTCAAGACCGGAATCTTAAAGCAATATGTCTCCAAAACAGGAAATGGACAACAAAACAAATGAGGAACGAATGGGTGGAAACTGGAGTCAACGTCTGTGACCGAATTGTAGGAAACTGCCTAAAGGAAATGGGATTTACATACAGAAAAGCTAAACGAAGGCCATCATTAACACCTAAACAGAAAAAAAACAAGGTTACAATGGGCTAAGGAAAAGCAATCGTGGACTGTGGATGACTGGATGGAAGTCATTCTCAATGATGAATCACGAATCTGCATTGGGCAAGGTGATGATGCTGGAACTTTTGTTTGGTGCCATTCCAATGAGATTTATAAAGATGACTGCCTGAAGAGAACATGCAAATCTCCACAGTCATTGATGATATGGGGCTGCATGTCAGGTAAAGGCACTGGGGAGATGGCTGTCATTACATCTTCAATAAATGCGCAAGTTTATGTTGAGATTTTGGACACTTTTCTTATCCCATCATTTGAAAGGATGTTTGGGGATGATGAAATAATTTTTCAAGATGATAATGCATCCTGCCATACAGCAAAAACTGTGAATACATTCCTTGAAAAGAGACACATAAGGTAAATGTTATGGCCTGCAAATAGTCCGGATCTTAATCCAATTGAAAATCTTTGGTGGAAGTTGAAGAAAATGGTCCATGACAAGGCTCCAACCTGCAAAGCTGATCTGGCAACAGCAATCAGAGAAAGTTGGAGCCAGAATGATGAAGAGTACTGTGTGACACTCATTAAGTCCATGCCTCAGAGACTGCAAGCTGTTATAAAAGCCAGAGGTGGTGCAACAAAATACTAGTGATGTATTGGAGTGGTTTTTTTTGTTTGTTTTTCATGATTCCATAATTTTTCCCTCAGAATTGAGTGACTCCATAATTTTTACCCTATGCTTGGTTAAAAAAAAGTAACCATTACTGACTACCACATTTTTTGTTCTTGATTTCTTTTAGTGTTTCTTAAAGCCAGAAAGTTGCCATTTGAAACGACTTTAGTTTTGTGCCATGTCTGTGATCTGCACTGAATGAACATCCTCCAACGCCAGTGATTCGATAATTTTTGCCAGGTGTTGTAGTACCACTTCAGTACTGAAATAAAAAAAATGCTGGAGTGGTACTTTAAAGAAAGGATTTACACATTGCAGGCACCAGCATTTAAATGGTTATCACAGTGGTTAGCACTGCAGCCTTGCAGTGCTGGGGTCCTGGGTTCAAATCCCACCAAGGACAACATCTGCCAGGAGTTTGTATGTTCTCTCCGTGTCTGCATGGATTTTCTGGGTTCTCTGGTTTCCTTCCACACTCCAAAGACAAACTGATAAGGAATCTACATTGTGAGCCCCAAAGGGGACAGTGATAATAATATCCGTAAAGTGAGGCGCTATTGAATATGTTGGTGCTATATAAGCAATGCATAATAAATAGTTATTTCTGTATAATGCTTATGAATCAGTATCTTCTATAGTCACCACTTTTCTTTCATCTTTTATTCACCCAGAAAAAAATTCAGCAGGTGAAAGTTCAATGGATGTTATAGGGAAACACAACTGGTTTCACAGATGAAAGTCAGACTGCAAACACAGCAAGATATTACAATAAAATGCAATCTTTGCAGAATATAGTCCCGTCTGCATCTGAATTTCAAGCAAATTATCTCACACACAGCAAAGACAGTAGCGGGTATACTGATAAATTATCATATTTATTGCTGCCGATAAGAACCATTCATCCACAGGACAAATATGCAGCACATAATATTACATGTATTCAGGGCCTGAATGTGTGGTGCTGAACGGACAGCGCCAAAGACATACTATGGGACGAATGAATGCATGATCACATAGCTATCGGTTACAATGGTGAATATTTTAATATATTATAGAGGGTGACCAGTTTCAGGAAAATTAATGTCATAAGCGCTAACATAAAAAGTCAAGGATGACATGCTGGGCACGCAGGAATCATGTCATGTGCTGTCAATCACCTACAATGTTTCCCAACAGAATGGAAGAGGGGAAAAGACCTAGGATCAGCACTGATAATGAAAGCCATAGAATAGCAGGGCTTAAATCATCAGTGAAACCAGTTCATGTGCCTGGGCTATTCAGGTGGCAAATAACCTACATGACATTACATCCCTGCATAATAATGCCATTTGTTGACTTTCAATGTGTATCTACCATTTGTGAACATTCTACTACTGTACCATAGCTTAAAACAGAATTGTATGTTAGTTATAGGCTAAATAAAACATCAGCCCTAAAAGCTCAATGTATTACTACCAAGCTTTAAAAGCAAGCAAAATTAATTAGAAGTTTAACCAAAAAGGACAAATAATGGACAATTATTACTAACCTCCACCTCCTTTGTGCAGATAATACAGAAGCATGAAAAGAAAGAAAATAATGTGTTAGTCAAGTTACCGAATTAAAGTATTTTATATTGCATGATATAATAATGCGCAGTATTACACATTCATTCCCGTTTGTATGATAACATATAGGGGCATACAACTGCAAACAAAGCTTAAAAGACCATTCTCATTGAAGAGTCTTGATTGCAACTTTCACAAGATCTCACTTTGTACCTGCTGTTGCCATCCCAAAGGTGGTCATACACAGTGTCGGACTGGGTTGGCAATGACCTACCAGTAACTTTGATTTTTGGGTCCACTGTTCAGCCATATCCAAAAGTTACCTGACTCTAGTGCACATATTTAGTTTTGCTGCTATGTAATATGAATTTGCCTGTCTTGTTTCATTAATGATTAGATAACACTTTTTCTGCAAATTATGAATCAAGTATAATAGCATTACTTATTAGCACTCCTTCACAGAGGCCTACCGGAGGATTCTCCTGTTCTGCTGTGGGCCAGACCAAGTCTGGTCATACACATTCTATAAATGACGAGCAAACAACCGAACAACTAATCCTAACACATAAACATGTATGCTTGGTTCATCCAAGTGTATGTCATTATGCTATTCTAAATGGAGGGAAGGTATAAGCCACTGGCAGAAGCTTATCTTCCCTGAAAACAAAGGAATGAGCATGTTGATATTTAACAGGCTCAATCGTTTTTCCCGACATAGATCAAATGAATATAATCTGTATCTGTCAGACACATTAGATGGTCATCAAATCCCTACTAAATTGATGGGTATCATAGATTGACACAACTCTAGTCTAGTATGGACACCTTTAGAGATATAGAAACACCAGAAAATCGTGTTAAGAAGCGAAAACTTAGAAGCTGCACAAGAAATGCAAGATAAGCACTTTTAGGCACAATCCCACCCACTATGATAGCTTTATTTTGTTATCTTGTCCTTAAAGTTCCTATGCATGTAGGGAGGTGTACAGAGTCAACGGTCCCTCTTGCGTGTCTGGGCCAGAACTGTCGGGACTGTCACCAATATTCCAGGAGGAAGAGGTTCCTCACTGCGACAGTTCTCAACACCTGACTGGTGGGGGTGGGTTCGATATAAATAGCGGTGTGAACGGGAAGACGACACGCTTGGCGGACGAGCTTGTGAGCAGTGAGACGGTTGACTCCCTCTCGACGGACCCACTCACCACCGCGGAAGCACCGCTTAGTCCCATCCTCACGGTGCCTGCTAAGGATTGGCCCGTGCCTGTGGCTGTGTCCACTGGACTGTGTGCTTCTACTGCGGCCTCGTCTACTGAACTTTCTGCTTCTTCCACTGTGCCACCGACCTTCATCTCTACCCCACCGTGTGCCCGGATCAGGAGATCATGTGCCGAAGGACCCGGAAGATTTGTCATCACAAGGAGACAATGCATCGCCCTTCTGCGGGACTGGATCTGAGGTATTTTGCGCCACCTGCGGCGCCACCGAGGGATCTTCCAGCCACCTTCCTCCAGTGCACAGAGACTGATAAGTTAACCTGTTATTATCTTCTGCATTTGACTTTCCCATCTGCAAGTTCACTTCCTTTACACCCATGCTTGTACTATCACTGTTTGATATAAAGAACCTGTTAACCCTTGCTCTGCCTCCTGTGTGTCACTGCATCCTACACACCTGCTAGCATCCTACATGCACATTAGAGTAACGTTGGCAGAACTCACCAACATCGGCGGGATCAACAACCAGTCTACTGTAATGGGTATTTGGGCCTTCCCAGGCTTGAACTGGCCCACAGAGGAACAGGAGCGTCCCACGGTAAGTCTCTGTGCTGGAGAGAGCCCCCTACCCTCTACATGACCGGAAGTTGACATTTGATTCACTATATAGAGATAAACCCAGCACCTCATTATTTATTTAACAAGCTACTCACTTTATTATTATATGGAATAAAGGTACATTTGTGAATGTGGGTCATGTAATAATTGCATGCAGCTGAACAGTGGCCCCCCAGAGTCCAGTTACTGGTAGGGCTTTGACATTCTAGTCCAACAATGGACTTCAGGACTCTCCCCTGGCAGATGATGTTAGGGAAGAAAAAAATCCAGCACATCAAAATTACGATAACCGATTATTTTCTTCTCCAGAGATACGCTGCTTCTAGAGGAGTCTGACAGTGGTCCTCTCTTAGAGAACACAGGAGGGCTTGGCCAAGTTGAGATTTCCTGTGTTTAGAGGACTCTGGAGACATAGTTGTCATTTGGTAGATAGCTATCTATCATGTGTGATGACTTTTTTCTAAAGTTGCTTCTCTGGAACAAAATTTGCTTTCAGACTGTAAGAATTGTAGTATGACACCCAAGCACAATTTTCCAAATTACTTTTTTTACCTGTAACTATGAATGACAGGCCTTGATGGACTGCACAACTAATCGCTGCAGAAATCTTAGGTTCTCCTTCTCCCCTGGTGATGACTAAACATACACTCATACAATGTCTGCTGCTATTGCATTTCATACACAATGTGAAGACAGAATTTTTCTCAGCTATACGTTTGCCTTTAAAACAAGGCAAATTCCAATGACTTACGGTAAGTCATCCAGCCAAGTGATTTCAATGAGAGAAAGCAAGATCCTGCATAGACACAGGTGGTCTCTGTGCCACCTATTACAATATTAGCATTCAGATGAGTTAATATTTCTTGCTTTTCACCTTTTGTAATGAGAATATGTTAATTTAATTCTGCTTTGCCTTGTTTGGGGGGTTGCAGATTGTGACCACAGCTTAATATTCTACTGCTCTACATATAAAATGCCTGTGGTTATTCAAGTTGATGCATTAAGTCCTTATCGACATTTCCCACATTGTGTCCAGATGCTCTGCAAAAGCCCCGATCACACCAATGGCTCTGCTTCAATCCTGATGGTGGCAGAAAATGAAGAAGAACTTTGACTCTTCAGCTAAAGAGTCTGCTCTCCACAGGCAGAAGTAATTAAAAACTTGTGATGCACAGAAATGGCTGAGATTTATAAAATGCCATGTACATTAGCTATTATGGGATAATCTGTGAAGGTACATTTGAGGGAAATAACCTGACAGTTTACTGTTTTCTAGTTTAATACTAGAACATAACTTTCTCGCTGTAAACTAGCGGTCCTGGTGAATACTAAAGGTGAAATACAGAATTTGGTTAAATTCAGAAGGTACAAGGGAGCTCAGGCACATTGCTATCCACACCACAAAGTAATCAGCATGAACATCAATGTTAGGGATGAATGTATTTGTTTGAAGCAAATAGGATTCGCCTCCAATTTTACAAAAAACATATTTTCCTACATCTGAGTTTTTTTAGATTCACTTGATGCAAATTCAACAAAATGTCAGAAAACTTTTCTAACTTGTATAGGGCCAGATTGGTCCCACTGCTGCAGCCTGCCATCCAATGCACTGCGCATTTTCTAGATTCTTCCTGTTTCTTTTACACTTGCCATGTTTTTTGCGGCCCAATTTTGTGGACCGCAAAAATCTTCTCAGATCGCCGTTTTTCTGGTTTGTAATAGGTCCATCTCTTGTCTCTGCAGGCATTCGAAGTGATAAACAGGAAGTACATGGGGTGTCCCAGTAAAAATACGGTGTTCTGCAAATACGGTCTTCACGGTGTACTGCAAAATCAACACACTGGACAAGCTTCCGTTGTTTTTGTGGCCCCATTGATTTCAATGAGGCCGTGTCCATAAGCCGTGAAAAATATCAAGCAGGCTCAGTATTTATTCACGGCCGTAAATACAGCCCTCACAGCCATACAGCGTACGGCGCTCCGACGAATTTTTATGGCCCGTTTTTGTGCCCCATAGAAATCTATTGGGGCTGCAAAAATGGCCTGCAAGAACACGGCAAGTGTAAAAGAAGCCAAAGGTGATCTACGACATCACAACATGCATCATGACATTTGAGGTATAATTGGCACTGAAAGCCCCAGCTCTGAGTGAAGATGCTCTAAGAGCCGAAGACGATGTGCTGAGGGTCAGAAGAACAGAAGACCAGACAGGAGCTGCGGCAGTGGGACAAGTGAGTGGCAAAGTGAGTTTCATTTTTTTCAACACATCTGTATTATGCTCTGGGGCCTGGAGAGAAATGAACGAAACATTGAACCACACATAGCATGATAGGGAAAAGTATAGGGTGTTATATAAGTGCTTAAGGTATGAAGGTAGAAATATAGAAAGAACATTTTGGGTAACAGACCAACCCATTAGCTGTCAGACATTACTCCCCATTCTTCTTTAGTCACATACTCATGGCCCATCTTTGCATGTGTCTTGAAAGGCAAAAGGGAAACAAGCCATGACCAGATTTCTCTACGTATCTCCAATGGAAACAAAGAACCTGGCATGTTAATGTCCATCATTCCCAATCCTACTTTCCCTGACGTGCTGTTGGTGGAGAGTCGGGATGCCCCTTTTAAGGATATGTATTTGATTATGAAGATATTCAAAATGGATGCCTACAGACAAAATGGACGGTTTGCTAAATGTGTATAAGAATCACAGATATTAATTAATGTGTGTAAACGTGATCTAAGTCATAACTGTCAACATATTATACAACACTCAAGTGGACTCTGATATGACGTGTCCACTCAGCTAATAAAGAATGAAGTAATACTTAGGAGAAAAACAGAATCATAAAAGCTAATGAATATTAATAAAAGCCCTCTAAGAGATACAATTTGGCAACAGACAATTAAGAAGATTCACACCCTAGTGTGACCTCTTCAACAATTTGGTGCCCATCACCAAGGGTCCAGAACATAGCATCCAGAGGACCAGAGCCACACAACATCTCTCCCAGGACGGACGTCACCGGTGGGAACAGAGTCTGCAGCTCTAGGAGCAGGAAATAAAATACATCATCTGACCTAAAATCTCTCAACACATTGGATAGTACTAAATACAGACATTAGCTTGATTATTCAGCACCTTTATCTCCATCATTACAACTAATTAGTGTATCACACCAAAGCAACTAAAACAAAACAAGAAATGGCTCTGCAGAGTCGTGGTTTAAAATCTACTATTTTTTTCCCTGCAGATCCTTTTCAGATCTATGCGTCTCTATGGTAACAGACTACAAACCAACACTTTGTAGTCTAATCAAATGGCATACTCCATTTCTTATGTCCTCTACATCACGCTCACACACATTCAGTAGGTTAGGCAAGGATAAGTAACATTTTATTAAAACCTAGCAATACCAAATCATTCACTACAGACCAACTATTGCTTTTTAATATTGTGGCTCATAAGGGATCTTAATTCCATTCCCTTTTACATAAGTGATGACATTTATAGATAACATGATATTTTTGGCCATTATATCTGCACAGTCTTTCAGTAATCACTGCCACCTTAGAATAGAACATAATACAGCCAGTAAACTTGTTATGTCTAGCAATGGGGAATACAGATTATTGCTGTAAAATTTCATTACTGATATAACAATAATATATTTTCTGTCTCCCAGTTCTGAATATACGCTTTGTACATGTAATTTCTTTTCCCACCTACACATTGACAGTTGCTTATTTCTCAGCCCCTTCTCTTCATGAACACCCTTTGTTATATAACTATCGTCTTCTAGACGAGTATCCGACCATTTACAGAGCAGGATACAGATTTAAAGTTTGCCACAACTAAAATACTGACTTTAAATGGAGGAGGACATTTATATAAACCGTCATCATCTTCATGGCGCCCAAGGGTATGTGCAGACGATCCGGAACAGGCAGCACTATAGATGCAGCACATGTCCGCTGCCTCCAAAGTGCTGCCGGCTATTGAACGCAGGTGAATCCGCATGTGTTCATTGAACTGTTCATTGACTCATTCTGTGGATGAAATTTCTGTTGTGGAGACTCGCGTTTCTGTAAGCGAAATTGACATGCTGCGGTCAGGAGAGATGTGCCGCATGTATGTCTCCGCGGGCGTCTGTGCACGCATAGTGGGCATGAAATTTCCTGAAATCCCCTCCACTATGCTGTAACATCTGGCTGCTGCAGGTTGGACGCTGTATAAGTACGCGGCATCCAATCCGCAGCTCTTACTGATCATCTGCACATACACCAATAGTTCCAAGCTGAACAATTGAAGCAGCTTCCCGATTAGATGATATGTAGACCCTCTTTTTGTTCTTGTAACTATTTTTCCAAGAGAAATCTTTGTAGGAAAGCAGCAAGTGGCATGGTCAAGAAAACAATGTAATAATGTGGGGAAACCTTTCCAGTGGAGATAGTATGGCCGTGTTCACTGAAGAAAGATAATAATGAACAAACATATGTATCCTTAATTATATTTATAATATTATTATTACTACTGTATTATTTACTACATATAGAAACTCAAAAGAAATTTTGTCAAAGAGAAATTTGATGACCGAAGTAACATGCAATTGAATAGCTTAGTCATCCAGTACTGAAAGGTTATTGAGGGCAAGGATAATTGTTTTATTTTTCTTTCCACCACATGGTTCTTTCTTCCTTTGGGGACAATCCTTGGTTTATGAGATATACGCTATCTTGCCTACTTTTTCCCACAGAGCATTACTTTTCAATAAGTCTCCATTCACAACTGCATCTCCTCATCCAGCCAACTATGTACCCAGCTCCGTACCATAAAACATTGCTGTGTACAAATCACTTCCTTCTGTAAAAATCTCTGGTTCGGCTGATATGAGCAAAATGTACAGAGCTACATTTTTTACAGGAACCTGTTAATTAAAATAACACCATAAACCTGCAGATATGGGGTCAATATGCAGGTTACTAGCATTCTGAACCTGCCCTGAGCCTGAACTGAGAGCCCCACTGCCAGGAAGAAATAAATGTTATTCCTCCAGGCAGTCACAGAGATGGGCCATTGCAGCCTCAGTTTCCATGCTGTGTATAGTGAGTGGCGAGTATAACTATGTTCCAGCACTGACTGACAGCCGGCTCACCTATGACTGAAAGCCAAACACTACTGGAAGGAATAAAGTTAATTTGCTCCCAGCAGCGGGGCTCTCAGTGCAGGCACTGGGCAGCTTCAGAATGCTATTAAACTACAAATTAACCCTATAGCTGCAGACTGATAGTGTTTTTTTTCTTTTTACATGACAGGTTCCTAAAGCCAAAGATTTTATCCCTTTCTGATTTTTTTTGTACATGCTGTATTTTGCCAGTGTAATTTCTTTTATACAGGTAAAACTATATAGGCCCATTTTATAAACAGTTTAGTAGTAGATTAATTCTGCCCAAACCTCAGACAGCATGAATTGGAGGCTGGCTGCACAAAAAAAGTATGTTGCCGCAGTGTTTCATAGAAAATATAGTTTGAGAAGCTAGGCGGGGACTGTAAGGAGAGATCTGACTAGGTCTATAGGAAGAGACCTGTAAATCAACTGCAACAGGTTAGGAAGAAGTCAGACAGGTCAGCCGAGGCACATAGTCCCAAGCCATTTTTTCAAACTCCATTGTGTAACGCCACACGTTTCATAGTAAAATTTACCTAGATGCAGTTGTGCGATCAGGCTCTGGTTCATGCTGCCCGTGGTTCAGACACCATAAATCTGATGATAGGTTCCCTTTAATTGCTAAGACAAAAAAAGTGTGATATTATTTGCTTATGAAGCTACATTTTAGCTGGTTTTAGCTATAACTGAAAGTATTCACAATATATGTTTTAGGAAAAGGTAGGTTAGTTTACTTTTCCCCTCAGAAACCTTGTAGGAGAAATTAGAGGTTTCCCAACATTTCACTTATTACCTATTCCTTATCAAATAACTCATCACTGGAGGTCCCACCATCTACAACTAGAACAGGAGTCCTGAGCTCGCACTTCTTCCAGCTGAGGTTGGGATGGAATGAAGTCTATGAGACTGAACCACAAATATATGTATCACTTATCCTATGAATAGCTGACAAATGGCCGTCATGGAAAAACTCTTTTCAGCACTTACGGTAGCATCCTGCTCTGACAAAAAGATGTGTGCTCCAAGCAGAAGCTTCTGTCTGTCACTTTCACATTCCATGTGGGCATTTAGAAGGGGTTGTCTCCTTTTAGAATTCACAGTCATTGCTATGCAAAAAGATAAATCTTCCGAATGGCAGAGGAAAGATGAAGAGTTGGATCAGCTAAGATAAAGCCATAAAAAACCCCAATATTATTGGGGCAGGGACAAAAATGAGCAGATCATGAAGGAAAACCAACAAGGGTGTCACAAGTAATGCAGTTCTGTGAACAAGAGCAGCCTAAAATCCCCGAATAGTGATGGAGACTAGGGGTAGTAAGTAATTACGGTAACACAGAGTTATTCAGTTATAGAAGTTCTCTTTGCTATTATTACAATTTGTTTAGAGGGAATCAGATTCTTGATTAACATGGCTCAGGCACTGGCTGAGAGATTTCAGCCGGGTATGTTTTATTCTGAAAACATTGCAGCATTTCAGAGTATACATAATTTAAAAAGCCATCAGGGGACTATGGGCCCAATTCACCAATGCTTTTCACCAGCAAACTGGCTTAAATGGATTGAAAAGCAGCAATTTTTTTGCACAATGTGGAATTCCACAAAAAATTGTGACTTTTGGCATCTTCAGATCTTCAGATAAGCCAAAATGGGCGTAACTGGGGATGGAATCAGGGTCACTTGGTGCGTAGCCATGCCTGTCCATCCAATTCATTAAAAGTGCCGCCGTAGCGTTTTGAGCTCTAGAAGTGTTACTCCAGTCTCTGGTGCGGAGCACGGAAACGCTTGCTACAGTGAAGATGTGTCAAATTAATTAACTGATGTGGACCTCTTAATGAATGAATGATTTGATGTATTCCAGAATATATTATGCAACATTCTGCGAAATGTGCCACACTTCCTGCTAGAACGTCACAATACCAAAGACAAAAAAAATAGACAATTTAAGGCTTTACACAAAACTCATATTGCCCCATTTTGCTGAATTTGGAGCAAAAAAAGGCAGCAGAAAAAACATAAAAAAAGAAAAGTGACTTAAAAAACACAAAGGATGAATTGTGCCCATTGTCACCAGAGTAAAATATACATGGCTGTAATCACGCAATCTGTGTCTAACTAATCCTTCATATTACCTGTGGCTCAAGCAACATGAATCTGCTAACAAGTATAATTTACAGACAATGAACCATTTATTGTGATACATATACAATATTGGAGGATTACTATAAGGTTACAGATATGTTTTCGCAGCACTGATATATAGATATGCATCTGCTATTCATTAGCTAAAAACTTACAATGGTTCAATAATCACAATGTCACAATACTGTTGTTGGATATCTCGGGGAAAGGGGCTCCTTCCTTATCCCTCACGCTAGGGGGCACCCTAGTCTATCCCTGTGCCCAGGATTATCCCGGAAGGTGGAGACACCGAGGTACCATGCCTTGCTATGCTCATGACTTACCCTTATCTGTTCCCTCCCCAACCAAGGATGGTATGAGGCCAAAGTGCATAGGATTACATTAACCAGACAAACAAGAGAAGACAAATAGGGATAAATAAAAACTGCAATCATACATAATACACTCACCAAACAATAGAGTGCAACACAGGGGAGGCTAAGGTAGGTGAAACCAAATAGAAGAGGATGAGGATGAACATGCAAACAAACTCCAGGCAGAAATCTCTGGAACAACTCTCCAAATGCCAACTACAAACAACCAACTACAAACTAGGCAGAATGAACTATCACTGGCAATTGCCAAATGCCAGTGGGAAGCATATATACCAAAGGGTATGTCCAACACAGAATAGCTGAGGCAATTCATGATGGAGAGCTCCAGGAGATAAACTGAGCTGTTTAACCCTAGCAATGCCAGAACAAATGAACCTGCACTGTTTAGTATGATGGTGAATCATTTCTAATCAGTGCAGGAGTATGGGCAACCTGATGCCAGGATCTCCTGGCCCCTTTCTGTTGCGGTATCCCTGTGACACTTAAGTTTTTAGTACATTAATATTTATTGAACCTTCTTCCATTTGGGGCTCAGAAGCAATATCAGATACACACCATGGACAAAAAGTATATTTATTATTTATTTGCAAAAATATATAAATATACAGTATTTACCTAATTTCCTCAGAAAAGAAAATTGTTGAAGCATGCAGTGCTGTGTCTACAGCAGTAAAAATTAAGTAACACAGGAAACAAGATGCAGGAACACTAGAGAGATATAATGGATTTCATTTACATCTTTCTGCCATGAACCAATCTCTAATGATTCTTCCTCAATGACAGTGAAGCACAAGCCTGCTCCCAGCATGCACCAATAGACACACAGGGAGTAATGAAGTTTCACTCAATAAAATTAGAATTACGCAATTATTTTTTTATTTGCTTCACATTTTACTCCTATGTGTCATTGAAGGCAGTTCATAAAACCAATTTAAATCTTTGCTTGAACAGCTAAGCAAATATGATAGAGGACAAAAATTATGCAAGTGGTTATTACAGAGGTGAAGTGGAAAAACATACACATAAAATAATTGTGTCTACAAAAATGGAAAATGCCACAAGGAATATTCTGACAGTAAAGGACAGTATTCTATCCAGCACGTCCTCCTGGTAGACGAGATAGAGGCAGAAAGACATTAATGACCTACAGGGGCCCAGCAGAAGTCATTGCCGGGAACAATGCTTCACTGCCTCTCGGGACTCTGGGACGTGTTTGTACAGGGAAATAACAAGTAGCCAACACATTTATTTACCAGCGCTACTTCAATATATTATCTGTAAAAAAAATGGAATATTTCATCATGTGCAATGGAATAACTCCTATTTTCAATTATTCCTTTACGTCGAGAGCATTTCATGTGAAACTCTACTTTTTGAAAAAACACTTTCACTGTCTCCTTATAGAAATAATTATCCAACATTATAGGGAATACAAGAAAAGTGTTAAGCTAATTTAACAGGCAACTTTTCTTTTACTAGAAAAAATCCCACAGACTTGCTTCTGGGGATAGAATTTAACCCGCCGGGAATTACAAAAAATTATAGTACCATTCTTCCCCTGAGATATAGCTGCAGTTTCTTGTAAAAGCAGTAAAAGAATCTTTTATTATCTTGTTTCGAAACCTAAAAGGCCCATTTATGTCTCCACACACTAAAGTGCATGTGATTTATCGAAACATATAAACTCTCTATTCACACTGGATTCTGCTTGAGTCTATTTTTAAATTAAATTACATTAAAGAGGACCTTTGTCTGGATTATTTTTTAAACTGATTACTAGAGATGAGCGGTGTTCGAGTCGAACTGTTCGCCAATTTCAAATTCGAGCTGTTTTGGGCAGTGTTTGAGTCGTTCGACGAACCCGAACAATTTGCTTAAAATTCGGCTGTTCGAGTTTCTGTTCGATAACTGTTCGTTCACCAAAAGCCTAGCTTGATTTGCACATTAAAACTGTTTATCATTGTTAATGGACTGTTTCAGTGTATAGTGGGCGGGGGATAGATCTGTGCTGAAATAACGCCGATCTCCATTTTTTTTTTCTTTCCCGCATTTACAGAGGGGCGGTGCAGTCTCTCAGCCGATCAGCAGTGCGCACACACACAGCAATGTGCATGTGATGCACACAAGCAAGGGCATGTGTCATTGGCTGTGTATGTCACATGTCCTTGCCCTATAAGAACCAGCCCCGTCGCCACCATTTCCTCACTGCTGCAGCTTAGTGTTAGACGGCACCGCTGCTGCTGTGGGCGCTATACAGACTAAGAGTGTTTTTTTGGAGCGAATTGTCAGAGAGATAGGTTTAGGGAGTCGGGAGGAGTCGGGACTAGTTGTAATATCAGCCCTTTTCAGGGTAGGTTACAACAGTTCATAGCACTGTTTGCCAGGCAGGTCTGAGCCAGTGCTGTGCAAGTGTTAGTCACAGCATTTGGTGTAATCTAGCTCAGCCAATCCTTTTGGGCTAGTAGCATTGTCTGATAGTCATCTGAGTAGCCCACCTGTGAAGCTAGCTACACCGCCTGTGTATCTCAATTTTTACTTCATCTAACCCAGTAAATCGTTTTGGGGTTTTGGGCTTAGTAGCAGTGTCTGCACGTCAGCAGAGTAGCCTGCCTGTGAAGCTAGCTACACCGCCTGTGTATCTCAATTTTTACTGCATCTAAGGCTGGTTTCACACTTGCGTTTTGATCTGCAGCGTTTTTACCGAAAAAACGCATGCGTTTTTTTTCCTATGTTTAACATTAAAAGCGTTTTTTTGCTGCATGCGTTCTTTTGCAGAAATGCAACATGTAGTAATTTTCAGAGGCGTTTTTTTGCCGCAAAAAACCGCATGCGTTCATTTGCGTTTGATTTGCGTCAAAAAATACATTGATGTCTATGGAAACGCATGCGTTTTTGCGTACATGCGTTTGCTTGCGTTTTAAACGCATGCGTTTTTATAGAAAAAAACAAGAATACAACCTGATAAGCCACCCCCCACCATCAGGGTGATAAAGGGATCCTAACCCTAACCCTACCCCTAAGGATCCAAACCCTAACCCTAACCTTAACCCTACCCCTAACCCTAACCCTCCCCCTACCCCTAACCCTACCCCTAACCCTAACAATATGACAGTGAATACTCTCCGAGTTTATATTTTTAGTACTCTATATCAATACCGTATTTCTTGGGGTGTCCACATTGAACAAAGCTTTTATTAGAAAAATGTCCTGGTCTCCAGGTCAACATAATAGCCAATCCCTATGGAACCCTAGGATCCCTTGGGTTAGGGTTAGGGTTTGGATCCCTAGGGTTAGGGTTAGGGGTAGGGTTAGGGTTAGAGTAGGGTTGGTTAGGGTTTGGATCCCTAGGGTTAGGGTTAGGGTTAGGGTTTGGATCCCTAGGGTTAGGGGTAGGGTTAGGGGTAGGGTTAGGATCCCTTTATCACCTTGATGGTGGGGGGTGGCTTATCAGTGACCTGGTGACCAGGACATTCTTCTAATAAAAAGCTACCCCTAACCCTAACCCAAACCCTAGGGATCCAAACCCTAACCCTAACCCTAACCTTACCCCTAACCCTAGGGATCCTAACCCTAACCCTATCCCTAACCCTAGCTATTTCTATTAATAGTGGCTTTTCTAGTTGATTTTGATGATTGGCAGCTGTCACACACTTCTCAGCATGCGTTTCCAAAACGCAAACGCAGGAAAAAACGCATGTAAACGCATCAAAACGCCGTGTTTTTTTTTCTGCATGCAAAAACGCATGCATCTAAAAACGCAGCGTTTGCACGCGTTTACACGCGTTTTTTCACCACCTGCGTTTTTTTTACAAACGCTGCAGATCAAAACGCAAGTGTGAAACCAGCCTAACCCAGTAAATCGTTTTGGGATATTGGGCTTAGTAGCACTGTCTGCACGTCAGCAGAGTAGCCCGCCTGTGAAGCTAGCTACACCGCCTGTTTATCTCAATTTTTACTGCATCTAACCCAGCAAATCGTTTTGGGGTTTTGGGCTTAGTAGCAGTGTCTGCACATCAGCAGAGTGGCCCGCCTGTGAAACTAACTACACCGCCTGTGTATCTCTATTTTCACTGCATCTAATCCAGTTAATAGTTTTTGGGCCTAGGAGCAGTGTCTGCACGTCAGCAGAGTAGCCCGCCTGTGAAACTAACTACACTGCCTGTGTATCTCTATTTTCACTGCATCTAATCCAGTTAATAGTTTTGGGCCTAGTACCACAGCTTGGCCACTCAGTTCTGCTCAGTTTTCATCCATCGGTTGTTGTGCCAACAACCACAGATACAGAGTTGCCAATTAGTTAAGCACTAAAATGAGTGGCAAAAGGCCTGCTGCTGGTGGAAAGGGGAATAGGCGTGTTGGAAAGGGAAAAAAAGGTTGTGTCCGTGGGGTAGGTGGTAAAGCAACAGTAACATCTGCAGAAGAAAGACCATCTTCCAGCCAAAATAAGATGTCTACTTCTTTTCGTGGACAATCTGATATGATCCCTTTCTTACGACCATCGCTACAAGCATCGCCAAAAATTCCAGATTAGTCACAAAAACAGCAGGTGCTTGAACGGATATCAAGTGCTCGTTCAAGTGGGCTCTCCTCCATGTCAACTTCAACATCACAACTACTCCAGTCCTCAGAGTTGTCACCCCAATCGCACTTGCTTCCTCACAGCTCCCAAGTCTCCAGCATGCCCGTCTGAGCATGGGGTGACACACATGGCTGAGTCTGTAGAGCTGTTTACGCATACTATAGCCTGGGAATCAGAGGTCTGCTCCAGAGCTTCTGTGAATCCAGACGAGGAAATGATCTGCACTGATGCCCAGAATCTTTATGAGTCGGATCCAGGCCCAGATGAAGAAGGTTCTGAGCATAATGTAGACCCTCGTTCCCAAACTGTAACTCCTGTTGGTGGAGACAATGAGGAAGATGATGATGAGACTGAGATACCTGATTGGAACGAAAACTTGACTTTTCGGTCGGGGCAGGAAGAGGTTGGCTCTGAGACAATGGGTGTGAGAACACACAGGATGATGATGACGAGGTTGTAGACCCCACTTACTGTCAACCCTCAGTCCGCCAGTCCATGAGGTCAGCAGAGGAAGTGGAGGATGCTAGTGATGAGTCTGACGACGAGGTAACGGTGCGCCTTCCTGGACAGAGATGGAGTACTGGAAGCACGTCAACAACTGCATCCTCAACCCCAACTGTGCCTCAGACCAGAAGTCGTGGTGGCTCTTCAGGTCGCACGGGCTCTAAGCCTTGCATAGCCTAGGCATTTTTTGACATCGCAAAGGATGACCCAACTCATGTTGTCTGTAAGATTTGTCAACAAAATCTCAGTAGAGGCCAAAAAATCACTAGCTTGAGTACTTCATGCATGAACCGTCACATGGATATGAGGCATAAGTTGCAGTGGGAAGCTCACTGTGCTACAATGCAGCCTAGTGGGCCGGGTCAACCACCGTCTGTTTACCTAAGTACTATTTTTAACGGCATCTGGCCCAGGAAATCCTTTTGAGCCTAGTAGAATTTAGTGCTACTCAGCAGCGTACCCCACCCATGAAGCAAGCTACATCACCTGTTTACCTAACTACTATTTTGTAACGGCATCTAGCCCAGGAAATCCTTTTGGGCCTAGTAGAATTTGGTGCTACTCAGCAGAGTACTTCACCCATGAAGCAAGCTACACTGCCTGTTTACCTAACTACTATTTTGTAATGGCATCTAGCCCAGGAAATCCCTTCGGGCCTAGTGGAATTTAGTGCTACTCAGCAGCGTACCCCACCCATGAAGCAAGCTACACCGCCTGTTTACCTAACTACTATTTTGTAACGGCATCTGGCCCAGGAAATCCTTTTGTGCCTAGTAGCAATTTCTGCTACTCAGCAGAGTACCCCACCCATGAAGTAAGCTACACCGCCTTCTTTCTTTCTCAATCTAACCCCTTGGCTCTGGGGTGTCCACTCTCCCTCCAGCTCTCTCCTTCTCACAGGTGGAATACCACATGTTTTCACACTGTGGTGAATCTTTTGGGCCCAGACATAAGAAGTCATTGAGGTAATGGATAATATGTGCCGCCTTACAAACGTCCATGATGACACATTCGAGGAAGCAACTAAATGCCTCAAATAGTGAGCAGGATATGGAGCACCCCATGGGCAAACAGCGATCTATATAGTATGCTCCTTCACAGAAGCAGTCCAATGGGAGGACACTATTCGGAGACACAGGTAGTAACCGGAACGCCCCCTCAATGTCTGTTTTGGCCATTAGGGTGCCCCTTACCAACTTCTTGACCTGCCTGATTGCCTCGTCAAAAGAGGTACAGTACATAGTACTGTACTTGGTTCCGCGTCGATGTTGTCGTTTACTGACCTGCCCCTTGAATATGACAAATGGTGGATTAGTCTGAATGTATTGGGTTCATTTTTTGGCACAACTCCCAACGGGGGTACTGCTACGTCTTCTAAGGAAAGTGTTCTGAATGGACCCACCGCCATTCTACCGAAAGATATTCATTTTATTTTTTTTGTCAAGACATCTGGGTGTTGGTAGAGTGAGTTTAGATTTTTACTTCAGCCTTTCTTGATTTTAGAAGGGCATGACATGCCTATGTCTGTGTCTCCTCCTCCTTTTACTCCTCCACCTCTTTTCTTTTCGCATGACTATATGTAGTTGTGACTTTTCCATGTGTTTGTTGTGTCTTCTGAGCAGTTTGTCAGCTTTTGGACACCTTTTAAGGTGTTTTCTATGTGTTTTCCATGTGTTTGTATGTGTTTATGTTTGCCTGCCATTGGTTTCAATGGGGTTCGATGGTGTTCGTCAAATGTTCGACGAACAGTTCGTCGAACATGTCCCTGTTCGACGAACCAAACCGAACCCGAACACTAGGGAGGTGGCTCATCTCTGATTACCTCCTCCAATTTGTGAGGCTCCATTGATTCTGTAACATGTTTTCCTTTTTCTTCTGTGCACCTCCATTTCCAGTTTTCCTTTCAACCATCTGGGCATATCCTACAGAGATTCTTTGGGGGAATTTGCTTTTTCTCCTCTGATGCTGGTCAAACAAAACATGGCTACGCCCACAGAGAAGTTGTGTGTTATTACCAGGGAGAATAAATTTAGAACAGAGGGGCATAGAGGGAAAAGAAAAGCTGTTCCAGAAGCAGTACAAAAGCCACAATTGGAAAAGTTAAAATTAAAAAATTCCAGTTAAAGTTCTTCTTTAACATCCATCTTTAATTTAAGTTTTTTTTTTTTCGAATGTAAGATGCCATCATTGGCTTCAGGCATCTTTCAGTCCATCGGGTTTCAATTTTCAACATATACTATCCAATATAGAAAAAGTAGAATCTTATTAAAAACAATGGTGGTCCATTTTTCTTTACTGGTTCAATGCCTCATAGATCTGTGGTGGCCTCATAAAACAAAGAGGACATCTTAATAATATAGCATCTAGTGGACTATGTCACTAATCCATGACATACAGAGGCACATTAGGGCCATAAAGACATTTATTAAAGGAAATACTTTTTATATCCAGAAGTTGAAAACCAGGAGTACATGGAGACCACCTCTGGAGACCATTCGGTGCGAAATTTCAGACCAAAAAGGCAGTGATTAAAGAGTTTTTAGTAATTGATTAGTCTCAATAGTACAATGAGCTTTGGGTAATGTAAGTCCCATTCTTAAAGTATGAAAGAGCATGCAAACCAGTAACTAATTTTAAAAAATAAAAAAAGTATCAGGGGTGCCAGTTCCTGTAGGCCTGGGTACAAAAGATCATTGCTACAAAACAAAAAATATATTTTTATGTACAATCAAAACAATCAATCGTTACTGTAATAATGTGTAAAGAATGCTGTAAATTTCCAGAAGTAAAACGGGCTTTAGTGCAGTTACTGCTTATAGGGTGCCTGTCACCTGACTTTTGCTGCCCAAATTGTGCACAGTATGTATCAGTGCCAGGTTGCATGATTGCAGCCAGGTATATTTTTTTCTAAAACGCTCTGGTGTTTCAGAAAGAATATCATTTACAGATATATAATTTGACACCTTGTAGCCATTGATCAGCTGTTGGTAGGTCCAATAGCTTTTACTGTACTCCACAGCTCCATATATTGGAAAGGGTCCATTCTTGGGAACAGCAGATCTGCCCACATGAAAATGACTAGGCGATCATGTCATCTGTGGTCTAGACGAGTGTACCCAGAAAGAACTGACTAGGGTTTAGACTTTAAAACATCATAATTGACAAAATAAATTCATGTCCAACAGCATGACCTCTAAATTTGACTTTATATTTGGTCTGACAGCTAAAAAATCTTGGTATCATAGGGCAGACAGATGCGCAGAGCAATGTAAAACGGTTGTCACCTACATGCCAGCTTCCTCCCTCTGTTCTATAGCTGCCACATATTTTATACAAAATCAAGATACAAGACATTTATGGTGAGTGCCTTTGTTTTCTCTGTCCCCCATGGCATTATACAGAACAACACTTTATGGTGAGCCTAGACAATCCACTTGTACAAGAATTCACAGCTAGTACAGATGTACCAACCCTTGGAAGAACCTACGTGTTCTTGGGATTTAATTTCCAGAAGCTGTTACGCAAACTGTCATGATGGAAGTTTTGTTGCAGATGTGTTTAGGTCTTAGAGCAGGGGTGGAATGTAACTGGTTCTCTCAAAAGAAGTTGCTAAAATGATATCCGGTTTCCAGAACCGAAGGGTGGCAGAGTACAAACCTAAATATATTCCCCAGCTATAGCTGTATCCACACTAATGACAAGTTCCGGCAAGTTGCTGGTGGTCTGTCGACCCTCTTACTCCACCTTGGTTATTCTGCAAGAGCATTCATTGATAGAGTTTGAATATTGTAAAAAACGATCATATAAAACTAGAGAACATACTAAAAAATGTTCTGTGGAAAACTTTATGGGGTAGAAGAAATAGCCTAATATATGCAACAGTCCTACATTTTATTAATGAAAATAATAAACGCAACTTAGAGTTAATGAAACATGGAGAAACAACGTCTCCAATAGAGATGTAAAATGTCAGCAATTTTTCCATTACGTTGATACAAAGACTCCGTAATTCTCCCCTAATTCCCATATAAGAAAAGCAGCAGCAAGTATTTCATACATTCAGCATCTACGGTTCCATAACGCCTACGTTCTGTACAAATAGCTACTCACAAAAATTCCATAACTTGGGCAAAATCTAACTATTCTTGGTCACGGGTAAGCCACAAGCTATAATTTAGGAATTGAAAATTCAAGACACATTTGTTGAAAATACGTAGCAAAAAACAAAATATACGCTGACCCATTTAGAACACCAAACCTTGATGATTAAACAGTTGGCAGATACATATCCAATTAAATCTGCATGCAACAGACTGAGCAGTGAAGTAATGAAAGGATAAGGATTAGGATGGAATAACGCCGTCAAATTCCCTGCTGCAATTATTTTTTGTTCTGAACTAAGTTGCTCACATTGAGTGCAAGCATGCTACATGTGTACTAGAAAACACTTCATTCAATCAGCGGCAGAATAACAACATGGGTTGAGAGGATTACATTGTTAAGTTTTCAAATAAAATGTCTAAAATTCTGTATAGTCTGTTGTTTCCTAACAAGAGGAGCTAAAATGTTAAAACAAACAGTCCGGTCATTATAATACAGCCAACCGTATTGGTACCAAATGCTATAGCACTTGTGAAAAATTAATTTCCTTAGAATTTCGAAGTATTCCGAAAATGGAATCTTTATTTTATCTTAAAACTATGCAAAATCCAGGCGGATTAATTTTACAATACATAAGACAGGTGTGAACCCATGCTTCCCTTCAAGGGTTCACACAGGTATATATTAAAATTTAGGCTACCAACTGCAGCCACTCAGGGAATTTTAGGAGTTTACTGCACACGGATTAATTATTGAGGTAAATGAGAAGTGCCTAATTCTACCTTCAGTAAGCTCCCCCTAGTGGTGACAGTAGGCAGACAGAACTGATAATTCAAAGAGGTTGTCCACTAGTTACATTTTGATGACCAATCTCGGAGATAGTTCATCAATATCAGATCGCTGAGAGTCCAACACCTGGCAAACAGCTGTTTGCAGTGGAAGTGGCAGCCAGATGTTAACAGTATAAGGAGCCGGAACAGCACAGCTCCATACACTGCATACTAGCTGTTCTTGGGTATTGCAGCTCAGCTCCAATTGATGTTAATAGCAGCTTAGATGCAGTATCTGACATAAGATCAGTGGAAATCTGACACCTGCTACCCCTACAAATCAGCTGTTTGCAGTTATTTCGGTGGCTTGATGTTAACAATGTATGGCACTGAAGCAACACAACACCGAGCCCTCTACCTGTTGATTACTTAGATATTGATGACCTATCCTAAGACTCATGTAGAAGAAAAAGAGGTCTGCTGCTCATATAAATACGAGTGAAGAAATTATCAAAACAGAATTTTTGATCGATTGAACAAACGAAAAAGTCATAAATATGCTCTGTCACTTTCAATTTATCAGCTCTTAAAGGGGTTCTCAAGAATGTAATAAAATTATCCCCAGCATGTAATTTAAACAGCAGACCATTTTAGTCACGTCAGGATGGGCTGCAGTCTGAAGAAACACAGCTACTGAGACCGATGTCTCAACTGACAGAGGGGCTGTATCATAAGTACACATACCGATGAGCTGTGGAGAAGAGCTGTGACAGAAGAAGAAATAAATCATGTCTTTACCTGACTGAACAAAGAGGACTAAAGATGGACTATCAGGACCATGCTCAGTCAGCCAAGGAAAATATTTATTTCTTCTCCTGTCACAGCCTTTCGCCAGTTGCTCACCTATATGTGTGCTTAAGATGCAGCTCCACCTGTCAGTTGAGACCCGGTCTCATGAGTTGTGCTTCTTCAGACTACAGCCCATCTTGAATAGAGATGAGTGAACGTCTTCGGCTCCCTCCTTATTCAGCAAGCTATAGGGCTTCCTGAAGAAGCTGCACCGGGAACCCAGATACCTGGAGCGCTCCAGATATAATCAGCTGTTTTGAGCTGTAGCTGCATGTGTCGCGGCTGTGTGACTGTCACAACACATGCATAGAGAGCCTGTGTGTTGTGACTGTCACACAGCCGCGACATATGCAGCTGCGGCTCAGAACAGTGGATTATCGGGAGCGCTCCAGGTATCCAGGTTCCCAATGCAGCATCTTCGGTAAGCGCTATAACTTGCCGAATAAGGAGGGAGCCGAAGACGTTCACTCATCTCTAATCCTGACACACCACTAGAACAGGCTGACGTTTGAATTATTATATAATTTTTTTGCATTTTTGAAAAACAGATTTTAAAAGACAAAGAAAAGAAAGTGAAGGTGTGCTCTGTAAATGTAAATATTAGGCTTAGGGTACTGTCACACTCTGCAACTTTCCAACGATCACGACCAGCGATACGACCTGGCCGTGATCGTTGGAAAGTCGTTGTGTGGTCGCTGGAGAGCTGTCACACAGACCGCTCTCCAGCGACCAACGATGCCGAAGGCCCCGGGTAACCAGGGTAAACATCGGGTTACTAAGTGCAGGGCCGCGCTTAGTAACCCGATGTTTACCGTGGTTACCAGCGTAAAAGTAAAAAAAAAAAAAACGTACATACTCACATTCTGGTGTCCTTCAGGTCCCTTGCCGTCTGCTTCCCGCTCTGACTGACTGCCGGCCGGAAAGTAAGAGCAGATCACAGCGGTGACGTCACCGCTGTGATCTGCTCTTACTTTCCGGCCGGGAGTCAGTCAGAGCGGGAAGCAGACGGCAAGGGACCTGAAGGACACCAGAATGTGAGTATGTACTGTTTGTTTTTTTTTACTTTTACGCTGGTAACCACGGTAAACATCGGGTTACTAAGCGCGGCCCTGCGCTTAGTAACCCGATGTTTACCCTGGTTACAAGCGAACACATCGCTGGATCGCTGTCACACACAACGATCCAGCGATGACAGCGGGAGATCCAGCGATGAAAGAAAGTTCCAAACGATCTGCTACGACGTACGATTCTCAGCAGGGTCCCTGATCGCTGCTGCGTGTCAGACACTGCGATATCGTATGGATATCGCTGGAACGTCACGGATCGTACCGTCGTAGCAATCAAAGTGCCACTGTGTGACAGTACCCTTAGTATCCTTTAATGTATTATGTCTTTAGTCCTTATTTTGCAATGTGATGTAATCTACAAATGCATCAAAGAAGACTTAAGGGAAAGCTGTTTGTATGCAATTCCCAGGAGAAGAACCATTCCACTGTTCAACTCTCAGGGACAGCCAAGACTTTAATATTTTATAAGATTCACCTTTAGGGTGTGTCTGACAAAGTAATTTGAGGAGTTTCATAGAAGAGACTATTAGAGGTATTAAAAGGGTTTTGTTAGGTATTAAAAGGGTTATTCCACAAAAAAAGCAATAGCCATTGATCCAGAGGATAGGTGATAAATAAATGATCATTAGAGCTCTACCACAGGGACCCACATCGATCACTGAAAAAAAAGGAGCGATCTCGAGCCTCCATTCCTTCACACTTTCCAAGGAAACATAAAATTGTTACTCTTCATTCATCTTTACACAGAGCTATTTTAATAAAATAATCTGAAGGAATTTTCCTATAATGATTTATGACACATTAGGTTATTAGTGATAGTTTGATAGTTGGAAGTCTTGCCAAACCTGAGACCTAGCCAGTAAGAATGAAGGACTATGCAGTGGAAGCTATTATGTTCATGGTATGAATAACAATTGACAATATAGATACCGTATTTGAAAATAGGATAAAACAGCACTTTCTTGGGTCGTGGCATAAGAATAGAAGTCTGAAAGAATAAGGGAGCTGGCTACAGTCACCATTAAATCTTGAATGACAACTATTCATGAAAACATGGAGGACTTTATGCGACAACAAAAACAAGAAATTTATAATTTTATGAGCTAGTAGCAAGACATTTCCAATGCTGACAATGGAGGTTTGATAACAAACTTAAAGGGGGTACACTCTATGTCACTGCAGACTTGTGAATCCTCACATCTTGCGCTGCTGTGAGGATTTCTCCGGTGCCGGTTTTAGGTCATGTGATTGCAAGTATGTGATTTGCATACTTCCGGCCACATTCCAACTAGATGTGTCTGGCTGCACTCAATGCACTTGCATTGATAGAGGTTGCACATGTCTAGTCAGCAAGTGATCGCATGTACAGTACAGACCAAAAGTTTGGACACACCTTCCCATTTAAAGATTTTTCTGTATTTTCATGACTATGAAAATTGTACATTCACAATGAAGGCATCAAAACTATAAATTAACACATGTGGAATTATATACTTAACAAAAAAGTGTGCAACAACTGAAATTATGTCTTATATTCTAGGTTCTTCACAGTAGCCACCTTTGCTTTGATGACTGCTTTGCACACTCTTGGCATTCCCTTGATGAGCTTCAAGAGGTAGTCACCGGGAATGGTTTTCAATTAACAGGTGTGCGCTGTCAGTTTTAATAAGTGGGATTTCTTGCCTTATAAATGGGGTTGGGACCATCAGTTGTGTTGTGCAGAAGTCTGATGGATACACAGCTGATAGTCCTACTGAATAAACTGTTAGAATTTGTATTATGGCAAGAAAAAAACAGCTAAGTAAAGAAAAACGAGTGGCCATCATTACTTTAAGAAATGAAGGTCAATCAGTCCGAAAAATTGGGAAAACTTTGAAAGTGTCCCCAACTGCAGTTGCAAAAACCATCAAGCACTACAAAGAAACTGGCTCAAATGAGGACCGCCCCAGGAAAGGAAGACCAAGAGTCACCTCTGCTTCTGAGGATAAGTTTATCCGAGTCACCAGCCTCAGAAATCGCAGGTTAACAGCAGCTCAGATTAGAGACCAGTTCAGTGCCACACAAAGTTCTAGCAGCAGACACATGTCTACAACAACTGTTAAGGGGAGACTTTGTGCAGCAGACCTTCATGGTAAAATAGCTGCTAGGAAACGACTTCTAAGGACAGGCAACAAGCAGAAGAGACTTGCTTGGGCTAAAGAACACAAGGAATGGACATTAGACCAGTGGAAATATGTGCTTTGGTCTAACCACAGTTGTCCAACCACAGTGTCTTTGTGCGACGCAGAAAAGGTGAACGGATGGACTCTACATTCCTGGTTCCCACCGTGAAGCATGGAAGAGGTGTGATGGTGTGGAGGTGCTTTGCTGGTGGCACTGTTGGGGATTTATTCAAGATTGAAGGTATACTGAACCAGCATGGCTACCACAGCATCTTGCAGCGGCATGCTATTCCATCCGGTTTGTGTTTAGTTGGACCATCATTTATTTTTCAACAGGACAATGACCCCAAACACACCTCCAGGCTGTATAAGGGCTATTTGATCAAGAAAGAGAGTGATGGGGTGCTACACCAGATGACCTGGCCTCCACAGTCACCAGACCTGTACCCAATCGAGATGGTTTGGGGTGAGCTGGACCGCAGAGTGAAGGCAAAAGGGCCAACAAGTGCTAAGCATCTCTGGGAACACCTTCAAGATTGTTGGAAGACCATTCCCTGTGACTACCTCTTGAAGCTCATCAAGAGAATGCCAAGAGTGTGCAAAGCAGTCATCAAAGCAGGTGGCTACTTTG
Source organism: Ranitomeya variabilis (assembly GCF_051348905.1). Taxonomy (NCBI): domain Eukaryota; kingdom Metazoa; phylum Chordata; class Amphibia; order Anura; family Dendrobatidae; genus Ranitomeya; species Ranitomeya variabilis. The sequence goes on along the minus strand of NC_135235.1, from coordinate 112,758,198 downwards.
AAGAACCTAGAATATAAGACATAATTTCAGTTGTTTCACACTTTGTTGTTAAGTATATAATTCCACGTGTTAATTCATAGTTTTGATGCTTTCAGTGTGAATTTACAATTTTCATAGTCATAAAAATACAGAAAAATGTTTAAATGAGAAGGTCTGTACTGTATTCAGATGTAATACTTGCAGTCACATGCCCACTGCTGCTTCACTGGAGAAATCTGTTTTAAAGGTTTTTTTATGCCAGTCATAGACATTGTTGGTGTTGAAAACCAGAGGGAAGAAGGAAAAAGAGAGTGTGCACTATGGGGAAAAACAGAAAAGGAGTGGCGCCAAGGACAGATATCAGGCTCTGGGGACTTCAGATGACTGATGAGGTATTATTGTTTTTTAACCATTATGCCATTGTCTCTGGTTCAGCAAAATGGTGGATGCCATTGACCACCATTTTTCTGAATTAGCACAAAGCAAATTGGAAAAAAAATCTGTACTCTGGAGAATACAGAATTTTTTTTGTAAAATTTAAGGAGAATTCAATTCCACTAGAACACATTCGCTCATGTCTATCACTTATCCATTAAATTTTTCGCCAACGTTACCCTGTCACTCCCCTTAAATTGTCACTTTAGTGCTGCCACACCCATTGAGTCCTTTGTCACTTTAGAACTGCCGCTCCAGTGAATTTTTATCCTTTCTATGTGATTTGCATTCATTAACTTTTCATCATCAACAGTTATCAAGAACTGCACCTCATCTGTGGTCCTGCTGTAAGGGTGGTGGACAATGACTGTTGTGTCCCAGCCCCAGAAGACACCAATCGCTACGTGTGTATAATGTCTTGCGTCTTTATATATATTGCGTCATGTGAAGTGTAATATGTATAGTGTATAGGTAAGGTAGAGACTTATAGTTTGGGACTTAGTGCATAAGGTAAGTAGTATAAGATAGTTGACTGTAGTTTAAGTAGTAACATTATAGCCAGATCGAGTTAATGTTTGGGACTAGCCCATAGTGGGATGGGATTGGTGTTGGGGCAAGTGACTGCTTCCTGTAGATAGTTAGATAGCTTGAAGTCAAGTAAAAGCAGTAGGAAGTGTTCTGTGAGCAGTGCTTCCATATTGGGTGAACTACAGTAAAAAGAGACTATGGGACAAGGGTATAGTGAGATCCTAAAGTGACCGACGAGACAGAGTGTCCTTCCAGAAAAGGGGCCTTTGGATAGGACGACGTGTCACGAGAAACCCTGAGCTTGCAAAACTACAAACGTAATGGATCTAAACAGGACTAGTGAGGGTCCCAAGTGGTAGATCCAGGGCGCCAGTAGCAGAGGAAATAGTATGTGGAACCGCTAAGCAAGTCTAGAGACTTGCTGATCAGAACTGTGGTGATAAGTTAGGCTATGACAAAGTAAGGCTAAACAGTGTGCTTCACAGGCCCTGGAGTAGACTACAGTGGAAGGATACTGTGTGTATGAAAATGTCTTATGCTGCAAAGGAAATGTCTATAAGACTTTGCACTCTTTATCCCTTGCACAAAACCCTTAACAAGTTACCGTTCAGTAAATACTGTATTTTAGAATGGGAGCCTATATTGAACTGCGGAACCTATGGTCCTGGCCAGCCAACACCACGGGCTACAGGTGGCCTGCATGAGCATAAGACCTTCACAGGACTAACATCAACACCCAGCCAGGACCCATACATGTAGTGCATCGGAGTATAAAAGGAGGAGACGAGTGCCTCTCCCTGTACGGCGAAAAACTGCAGTGATAATATCTTGTCCTCTTCTTCATGAGACTGCTGCAGCTAATCACTGGCTTCACAGTCACTTGCCTTACCTTCAAACATTACTATCTAAGGAAAGGAATTGGCAGAAGAAATCAAGTAATTGATATATGGATGCGTACACTGAAGGGCCTGAGGAATAATCAGTGAATAAGTGCCGAAGAGGCCGTGGATTCAAGAGATATATAATGCATATTTCCTAGTTTTAAAATATTCAATAATCTCTGCAAACTTTTAAAAATCAGAGAAGACCCTTTAATCATAGGTCTCGCCCCAGTAAATGTATGATCAATTAAATGAGTCTTTAGAAGCTCCCGTAATTCCCATTCATTCAAAATATGAGAGGCGGCTTATATGTGATCTACACTCCTACTGTGAATGCGAATACAACCACTCCTTTCTTGCAAATATTTGAAGTCCCAGACCAATCAATGTTTGACAGGTCAAAAGATATGTCTTCAATGGTAAAAACCCATACACAACCAAGTTAAAGGGGTTGGCAACTACTTTTTTATTGATGGTCTATCAATATCTGACAGGTGTGGGTACTTCGCCGATCAGCTATATCCGGTGCTAGTAGCAGTTGAAAGTTCACAGATGCTGCCACAGCACAGCAGCTCCATCAAAACTATAGTTGACATGGCCAGGTACTGTATATCCACTCCCTATTCATCTACAATACCTGGCAACGGCCACTATAGAAATGACAAATTTGCTGTTTACTGGCAGTATCCAAGAATTTCTGGCTGCCAGTGGTAACAGCTCATCGGCAGAGGTGCCTGGTGTCACACCCCCACTGATCAGATATGGATGGCCGATCCTAAGGATAGGTAATCATTAAAAAAGTAGTGGCCAACCTCTTTAAGTACTGCTTGCAATATTAGAATTTTTGAATATTAGAAACTCTCAATATTCCCCACCTAAAAAAACATAGCCAATAAATGCTAAAGTAGCAGACCCAGTCACATCTCCCATCAAAATTTGTATCCTCTTAATGTATTGTAATCATTATATTATATAGCACTGTGTACTTACAATTGCTAATTTTGCCTTTCTACCCAGTTAATTCTTCTCTTTTCAATTAGGTCTATGACATCACATGATTAGAAAGTGACTAGCTGAATCCTTCTAAGCTCTATGTAGGAATAGGAGGTCAATTTTCCCTGTATAACTCATCAGTCAGTGCAAAAATCCATGGTGGGGGGAGGAGGCAGAAGATTGGTCAGGAGTTGAAGAGGGGAATGATTTTTGCAGGGAAAAGAGACTTAATGTTTCTTGTTGTGAATTTGGATTCTGGGCTCCCCCGGTGGCTACTGGTGGAATTGAACTGGTGTTGTCATCTTCTCTGTTCACCTGTTCCCATCAAGATGTGGGAGTCGCTATATAACCTTGCTGCTCTGTTAGTTGCTTGCCGGTCAACAATGTTATCAGAAGCCTCTCTGTGCTTGTTCCTGCTCCTAGACAACTACTAGATAAGTTGGACTCTTGTCCATGTTTGTTTTTGCATTTTTGTTCCAGTTCACAGCTGAAGTTTCGTTACTGTGTCTGGAAAGCTCTTGTGAACAGGAATTGCCACTCTGGTGTTATGAGTTAATGCCAGAGTTTTAAAGTAATTTCTGGATGGTGTTTTGTTAGGGTTTTCAGCTGACCATGAAAGTGTCCTTTCTGTCTTCTGCTATGTAGTAAGTGGACCTCAAATTTGCTAAACCTATTTTCATACTACGTTTGTTATTTCATCTTAATTCACCGCCAATACATGTGGGGGGCCTCTGTCTCCTTTCGGGGTATTTCTCTAGAGGTGAGCTAGGACTAATATTTTCCTCTGCTAGCATTATTTAGTCCTCCGGCTGGTGCTGGGCATCTAGAATCAACGTAGGCATGCTACCCGGCCACTGCTAGTTGTGCGTTAGGTTTAGTTCATGGTCAGCTCAGTTCCCATCTTCCAAGAGCTAGTTCCTATATATGCTGATGCTATGTTCTCTTGCCATTGAGAACATGACAGTTTGACCGGCCCACTAAAGGGTTAAAATCCTTGGCTGAGAAAGGAGAGAAATAAGAAGTCTGCTGAGAATTTTTTTTTTTTTTTTTTTTTTTCTCTCCTTCTAATCTTTGAATGGCTCTGTGTCCACCTGTTTGTAATGGATCTTCAGAGTGTAACTGCAGGTTTGAATAATCTCGCCACGAAGGTACAAAATTTGCAAGACTTTGTTTGTCATGCACCTGTATCTGAGCCGAGAATTCCTTTGCCGGAATTTTTCTCGGGGAATAGATCTGGGTTTCAGAATTTTCGAAATAATTGCAAATTATTTTTGTCCCTGAAATTTCGCTCTGCCGGAGACCCTGCACAGCAGGTCAGGATTGTGATTTCCTTGCTCCGGGGCGACCCTCAAGACTGGGCTTTTTCATTGACACCAGGGGATCCTGCGTTGCTCAATGTGGATGCGTTTTTTCTGGCCTTGGGGTTGCTTTATGACGAACCTCATTTGGAGCTTCAGGCAGAAAAAACTTTGATGTCCCTATCTCAGGGGCAAGATGAAGCGGAAATTTACTGTCAAAGATTCCGTAAATGGTCTGTGCTTACTCAGTGGAATGAGTGCGCCCTGGCGGCGACTTTCAGAGAGGGTCTCTCTGATGCCATAAAGGATGTTATGGTGGGGTTCCCTGTGCCTGCGGGTCTGAATGAGTCCATGACAATGGCTATTCAGATCGATAGGCGTTTGCGGGAGCGCAAACCAGTGCACCATCTGGCGGTGTCCACTGAGAAGTCGCCAGAGAGTATGCAGTGTGATAGAATTCTGTCCCGAAGCGAGCGGCAGAATTTTAGACGGAAAAATGGGTTGTGTTTCTATTGTGGTGATTCTACTCATGTTATATCAGCATGCTCTAAGCGCACTAAAAAGCTTGATAAATCTGTTTCCATTTGCACCTTACCGTCTAAGTTTATTCTATCTGTGACCCTGATTTGCTCTTTGTCATCTATTACCACGGACGCCTATGTCGACTCTGGCGCCGCTTTGAGTCTTATGGATTGGTCCTTTGCCAAACGCTGTGGGTATGATTTAGAGCCTTTGGAGACTCTTATTCCTCTGAAGGGGATTGACTCCACCCCATTGGCTAATAATAAACCACAATACTGGACACAAGTAACTATGCGTATTAATCCGGATCACCAGGAGATTATTCGCTTTCTGGTGCTGCATAATCTACATGATGATTTGGTGCTAGGATTGCCTTGGCTGCAATCTCACAACCCAGTCCTCGACTGGAAAGCTATGTCTGTGTTGAGCTGGGGATGTAAGGGGGTTCATGGGGATGTACCTGTGGTTTCCATTTCATCATCTATTCCCTCTGAAATTCCTGAGTTCCTGTCTGACTATCGTGACGTCTTTGAAGAATCCAAGCTTGGTTCATTACCTCCGCACCGAGAGTGCGATTGTGCCATAGATTTAATCCCGGGTAGTAAATACCCAAAGGGTCGTTTATTTAATCTGTCTGTGCCTGAACATGCTGCTATGCGAGAATATATAAAGGAGTCCTTGGAAAAGGGACATATTCGTCCATCGTCATCTCCCTTAGGAGCCGGTTTTTTCTTTGTGTCAAAAAAAGACGGCTCTTTGAGACCATGTATCGATTATCGGCTTTTGAATAAAATCACTGTAAAATATCAATACCCATTGCCGTTGCTGACTGATTTGTTTGCTCGCATAAAGGGGGCCAAGTGGTTCTCTAAGATTGACCTTCGTGGGGCGTATAATTTGGTGCGAATCAGGCAGGGGGATGAGTGGAAAACCGCATTTAATACGCCCGAGGGCCACTTTGAGTATTTAGTGATGCCTTTTGGTCTTTCAAATGCTCCGTCAGTTTTCCAGTCCTTTATGCATGATATTTTTCGCGATTATTTGGATAAATTTATGATTGTGTATCTGGATGATATTCTGATTTTTTCGGATGACTGGGACTCTCATGTCCAGCAAGTCAGGAGGGTTTTCCAGGTTTTGCGGTCTAATTCTTTGTGTGTGAAGGGTTCTAAGTGTGTTTTTGGGGTACAGAGGATTTCCTTTTTGGGATATATTTTTTCTCCCTCTTCCATTGAAATGGATCCTGTCAAGGTTCAAGCTATTTGTGATTGGACGCAGCCCTCTTCTCTTAAGAGTCTTCAGAAATTTTTGGGCTTTGCTAACTTTTATCGTCGATTTATTGCTGGTTTTTCGGATATTGTTAAGCCATTGACCGATTTGACTAAGAAGGGTGCTGATGTTGCTGATTGGTCCCCTGACGCTGTGGAGGCCTTTCGGGAGCTTAAGCGCCGTTTTTCCTCTGCCCCTGTGTTGCGTCAGCCTGATGTTGCTCTACCTTTTCAGGTTGAGGTCGACGCTTCTGAGATCGGAGCTGGGGCAGTGTTGTCGCAGAAAAGTTCTGACTGCTCCGTGGTGAGGCCTTGTGCCTTCTTTTCCCGTAAATTTTCGCCCGCTGAGCGGAATTATGATGTTGGGAATCGGGAGCTTTTGGCCATGAAGTGGGCTTTTGAGGAGTGGCGCCATTGGCTTGAGGGGGCCAGACATCAGGTGGTGGTATTGACTGACCACAAAAACTTGATTTATCTTGAGACCGCCAGGCGCCTGAATCCTAGACAGGCGCGCTGGTCATTATTTTTCTCTCGGTTTAATTTTGTGGTGTCATACCTACCGGGTTCTAAGAATGTTAAGGCGGATGCCCTTTCTAGGAGTTTTGAGCCTGACTCGCCTGGTAACTCTGAGCCCACAGGTATCCTTAAGGATGGAGTGGTAGTGTCAGCCGTTTCTCCAGACCTGCGGCGGGCCTTGCAGGAGTTTCAGGCGGATAGACCGGATCGTTGCCCACCTGATAAACTGTTTGTTCCTGATGATTGGACCAGTAGAGTCATCTCTGAGGTTCATTCTTCTGCGTTGGCAGGTCATCCTGGCATTTTTGGTACCAGGGATTTGGTGGCAAGGTCCTTCTGGTGGCCTTCCCTGTCACGAGATGTGCGAGGCTTTGTGCAGTCTTGTGACGTTTGTGCTCGGGCCAAGCCTTGTTGCTCTCGGGCTAGTGGATTATTGTTGCCCTTGCCTATTCCTAAGAGGCCTTGGACGCACATCTCGATGGATTTTATTTCAGATCTGCCTGTTTCTCAGAAGATGTCTGTCATCTGGGTGGTGTGCGAACGTTTCTCTAAGATGGTCCATTTGGTTCCTCTGCCCAAGTTGCCTTCTTCTTCCGAGTTGGTTCCTCTGTTTTTTCAAAATGTTGTTCGTTTGCATGGTATTCCTGAGAATATCATTTCTGACAGAGGGACCCAATTCGTGTCTAGATTTTGGCGGGCATTCTGTGCTAGGATGGGCATAGATTTATCTTTTTCGTCCGCTTTCCATCCTCAGACGAATGGCCAGACCGAGCGGACTAATCAGACCCTGGAGACATATCTGAGGTGTTTTGTGTCTGCTGACCAGGATGATTGGGTTGCTTTTTTGCCATTGGCGGAGTTCGCTCTCAATAATCGGGCCAGCTCTGCCACTTTGGTGTCCCCGTTTTTCTGTAATTCGGGGTTTCATCCTCGATTTTCCTCTGGTCAGGTGGAAACTTCGGATTGTCCTGGAGTGGATGCTGTGGTGGAGAGATTGCATCAGATCTGGGGGCAGGTGGTGGACAATTTGAGGTTGTCCCAGGAGAAGACTCAGCTTTTTGCCAACCGCCACCGTCGTGTTGGTCCTCGGCTTTGTGTTGGGGATTTGGTGTGGTTGTCTTCTCGTTTTGTCCCTATGAGGGTCTCTTCTCCTAAGTTTAAGCCTCGGTTCATCGGCCCGTATAGGATATTGGAGATTCTTAACCCTGTTTCCTTCCGTTTGGACCTCCCTGCATCCTTTTCTATTCATAACGTTTTTCATCGGTCATTATTGCGCAGGTATGAGGTACCGGTTGTGCCTTCCGTTGAGCCTCCTGCTCCGGTGTTGGTTGAGGGTGAGTTGGAGTACGTTGTGGAGAAAATCTTGGACTCTCGTGTTTCCAGACGGAGACTCCAGTATCTGGTCAAGTGGAAGGGATACGGCCAGGAGGATAATTCTTGGGTGAATGCATCTGATGTTCATGCCTCTGATCTGGTTTGTGCCTTTCATAGGGCCCATCCTGATCGCCCTGGTGGTTCTGGTGAGGGTTCGGTGCCCCCTCCTTGAGGGGGGGGTACTGTTGTGAATTTGGATTCTGGGCTCCCCCGGTGGCTACTGGTGGAATTGAACTGGTGTTGTCATCTTCTCTGTTCACCTGTTCCCATCAAGATGTGGGAGTCGCTATATAACCTTGCTGCTCTGTTAGTTGCTTGCCGGTCAACAATGTTATCAGAAGCCTCTCTGTGCTTGTTCCTGCTCCTAGACAACTACTAGATAAGTTGGACTCTTGTCCATGTTTGTTTTTGCATTTTTGTTCCAGTTCACAGCTGAAGTTTCGTTACTGTGTCTGGAAAGCTCTTGTGAACAGGAATTGCCACTCTGGTGTTATGAGTTAATGCCAGAGTTTTAAAGTAATTTCTGGATGGTGTTTTGTTAGGGTTTTCAGCTGACCATGAAAGTGTCCTTTCTGTCTTCTGCTATGTAGTAAGTGGACCTCAAATTTGCTAAACCTATTTTCATACTACGTTTGTTATTTCATCTTAATTCACCGCCAATACATGTGGGGGGCCCCTGTCTCCTTTCGGGGTATTTCTCTAGAGGTGAGCTAGAACTAATATTTTCCTCTGCTAGCATTATTTAGTCCTCCGGCTGGTGCTGGGCATCTAGAATCAACGTAGGCATGCTACCCGGCCACTGCTAGTTGTGCGTTAGGTTTAGTTCATGGTCAGCTCAGTTCCCATCTTCCAAGAGCTAGTTCCTATATATGCTGATGCTATGTTCTCTTGCCATTGAGAACATGACAGTTTCTACCTAGAGCAGAGAAAAGAAAAGAATTCATTGGGTAGAAAGGCGAAAGAAGCAATTGTAAGTACACAGTGCTATATAATATGATGATTGCAATAAATTAAGAGAATATAAACTTGTGCTTGTTTAAAGATGAGGTGCAGATATTGATGAAGTAAAATGAGTAAATGCAAAGCACATAGATGGCATAAACTTTTACACTGGCAATGGTCCATGTAGGGAGAAATTGTTGCATCAGACCAAGAAAACAGGCTGTGAAAAGATAAAGATTTTTTAATTAAAGGTGATATCTAAGTTTTGTCACAATCTTCTAAGCTCTTAGGCTTTTAATCACAGAATTGTAATAATGCAAAACCTGCAACAAGATATTAAATGAGTAAAAATGTGCACAGATTCCATCATTAGCATAAAGTAAATGAAGTAACCATGGAGATAAATCATAAAGAATAGTGAAAAGAAGACGTCCAATTAAATACTGGCTCTGACATAAACTCAATATAGTACATCAACAGCTCATTGACATAAACCGCGCTAGTTTAAAGTTAAATCATTCCCGATTTAGAAATAAATTATCTTCATGGTTTACAAAGATTTTTTTTTCTTGTCAGTAATTTTTCAACACAAAAAGCTAATTTTCAGAATCACTGATCTTCAAAAGCTATTTCTTTTCTTTTAACAAAGTATTTGGATTTCCCGTAAAATTGGATTCACATCTGTAACTATTTTCTCATGCTTTTCTCGGACTATTCTCTGAAGAGTCTTTGTACATTTCTGCACCATGAAATTGAATCATTTTTGGTTTATGGTGCCTTTCATAGGAAAGGGAAGAGTTAATAATTTGTCAGAAATTATGCCAACCAAGTAGATGTTCCAATTAGTAGTTAAAAGGATATTTTTTTATAAACTCCCATCACACAATAAGAAATAGAAAACTTTAATACAAGTGCTTACATTTTCACATTGCTTTCATTTTTAAGTGACTCCTGCAGTTCTGAAATTTCTACACTGCTGTTATGCTGCTATGAATCTCCTAAGAGTTGGCTTCCTGGGAGAAGTTTTACTAGAGATGCAGAAAGTCAGTTATATACCGTACATGAATGATACATTTCAGACCATACATATGCCACCCCTACACGTCCCTTACAGTTTTATTTTTTAATATGGTAGCATGCCTGATTCAAATACATACAAGACGTTGAGACTGTCTAAAATGGGTGGTATAACCATGCCAATGTGCCTGATGTTACTAGGTAAATCACTGTGCCTGGTAGGAGGCTGTGGGAGCAAGATAATTGAGGCTATGATTGCACTAATGCAATGAGTGCGTCAACTAGTCTTACTTCTTTCCAACATTTCAGAATTGTCATCACTGAAATAAAGGACAAACCCAATGTTCAGGGCTCAATTAGTGACGTAGATCCTCTAAATCTAAGTCCAGGTGAGCACATGGATCTGGGCGTTGATACAACAGCAGGAAGGCACGTATTGAGTGATGACTAGAAGCACTGGAGGCCACAGGCAGACAGGACACAATAAAAACAGGTATAGTCTAAGAACTAGAAGCACTAGAGGCCTCAGGCAGACAGGACACAGGAAAGCAGGTATGGAGCAAGAACTAGAAGCACTGGAGGCCACAGGCAGACAGGATATGGGAAAGCAGGTACGGAGCAAGGACTTGGAGCACTGAAGGCCACAGGCAGACAGGACACAATAAAAACAGGTATGGAGCAAGAACTAGAAGGATGGAGGCCTCAGGCAGACAGGACACAGGAAAGCAGGTATGGAGCAGGGACTCGGAGCACTGGAGGCCATAGTCAGACAGGGCACAATAAAATCAGGTATGGAACAAGAGGCAGAAGTACTGGAGGCTGAAGGTAGATAGCACACTTGAAAGCCTAAGACAATGCATGCTGCAGCAGACCAGGACGAGGTAGTGATGCACAGTAAAGCAATCAGAACCAAGAGTCTTAATACCAAGACACAGTTGTGTGCGTTAGTGGGCCTTATAAAGGCATAGGGTGATGATGACATGGGAGCATGCTGGGACACTTGTAAAACCTGGTGTGGAGCACAGCAGATAGCAGCGACTATAGGTGAAGATGATGAAGCCCTGCCAACCCAAGGCAAATGCATAACACCAAAAGATAGACAACTTCGATTTGTTCTGATGATCCAATCTCCAAATATAAATTTTAAAGAACAAGACGAGCACTCTCGCTAATGGTGGTGCAGACTGTACATGGAGGGATACTCCAGACTGTAGTTATACAACAACAGTCGCACTCAAAGAAAGATGATTTGACTGAAAAAACATGGTTTTCTTTATTACAAACACCAAAATAAAGTATCACCGCAGTGTTTCAAGGTAGGTAACGTTTCGACCCACAGGGTCTTTTTCAAACCTTACTGAAACATAAACAAAAGGTACAAGGTATCACTAAATCTGAATATACAATATATACAAAATATATACAAAAATTATAACAAACAAAACAAGGTCCCTATAAATTAGAGGTACGTGCTATGTCACTTAAGCAAACTCTAAGAAAAGGCGACATACTAGGACTAAAAGGGTATACAGGTGTACGACTTCAGGTTGGTCCTAAACCACTGGTATAGCAATGAGATAAAATAAATAACAGAATCGCGGAGTCACAACAAAATGGTTCTGACTTTTTGTGACTTGCATGTCACAGTATATAGTAAGCCACAATGTAGCCCCAATCACCTGCATCATGCTGTAATGTAGAGCAGCGAAGAGCGATCTTTGCCTGCGCGACCTGTGTTCTGGTCAAAGACTGATGTAAATGGCCATCAGCCGAACCTGTTAATTTCAATGTGATTGGCAGGAATGTATGAGAGCCGAGTAGCGCAGGTGTCAGAAAAGATAAAGATCCAGCAGTTGGACCCCAAATGACTATTTTTTTTCTTTTTCAGAGAAATAAGCTTCTGTAAGAGGATTCTGTTAATGGCTTACACCCCTCAGGTACTGAGCACATAAGCAAGATCAGTCAAGCCAAGTGGGTCTGTGTATGGGAGGGTTATTCAGCCGACAGCTACCTAATGTGTGTGGATCAAATGTCACAGTAACGATAAGAACCTAAAAAAGAGACTAAGAACCACTATATTCCCACAGTACAAAGCCCACAAAGAGTCCATACGACTCCTGACTTCTACGTCAATATTTCCAGAATTGAAAAGTAATATTTGGTGAAGTCTCATAGATATTTTACACATATACGTCTGACTTGGAATATTGCACTAATTATATCAGACCAGTTAGTGTAGGTGAAAATATGTTTCTGTAATCCTCAAATCGGAGACTCTTAAAGTGTAATTATCATCTTAATTTTTATTTCATAAATAAATAGTATTCATGAAAATAAGAGACTTTGAAATATATCTTATCAGAGAATTCTGCTTCTTTCTCCTCCTGGACTGATCATTCATTCTCAAAATTCTCATTTTATGGGTAAAGTAAAGACAGATTATGCCATTACTGAGATAGGAGATGACAATTAGCTCTGGTAAGATTCTATGGAAATAGGAGGGGTTAGGAGGAGGGAGGAGCACTGCCTGTAGCTCCTCCTCTCTCTCCTATACAAAGAATCCCATCAGTAGCAGCTGCCATCTCTTATTTCATTAATGTAAAAATCTGATTTCAGATTTTACCCATAAATTAAGAATTTTGAGAATGAATGATCAGTCCAGGAGGAGAAAGAAGCAGATTTCTCTGATAAGATATGTTACAAAGTTTCTTGTTTTCACGTATACTATTCATTTATGAACTAAAAATTAAAACAACGGTTACTCTCTATTTACAAATATTCAATCTAACCATTTTCTGTTTGATATACCTGATATTCATCTTATTAACAGAAATATAATTTTCTATATTTGACTATCAGACGACCCTCAGATTTTTTTTTGTCTCTTTTCTGTCTCTCTCATTCGTTATTTTAGTTTGATATTACTTGTTAGCCGTTACTTAGAACACAGACAGAGCAACTTAATGCCTACCTATGATTTGCGTGCCAGTCTCTTCTCTGACCCTGACACTGAATGTGCCCGTAGCTTTGCCTGAGGCTGTCTCTGCCCATTGCGTTGTACAAGATCCCTGAGATCGCAGACAGTCTGCAATCAGCATAGACAACAATTCCAATTTCTGTATTGTCCCCATGGCAACTGACGCGGCATAGAACACTTCCTAATATATCTAACTAATCTTCAACTAATATAGTTGAAGATTTTAATAACTTTCTGCCTTCTTTTACTTTCAACTCAGAAAATGAAGAAGTTACGGTAATTTAGTAACTTAGTGGTTTCCCTGGTGAAGAGCTAATGTCAGCATTTCTAGCACATTCAGTGAGTATCACCCTCAACCTGAAAGCGAATTTGTAATTAAAGGTTATTAAAAACCACTTTTGTCCTATCTCTAGGGGCTTCAAGCACCTGACATTCAGCTGCCTGATCAATTGGGCTGTCAGTTTAAACCACGCCTATGTATATGAAGGACTAGTCCTGAAAGAGTAACCATTGTTTTATTTTTTGTCCTAAATCAATGAAACTAAGACATGAATATAAGAAGCTTTATGATATATCTTATCAGAGAAATTGACTTCTTTCTTCTCTTGGACTGATCATTCTTTCTCAAAATTCTCAATTCATGGGTAAAATCTGTCTTCAGTGAATATAGATTTCCCCATGACTGAAATAGGAAATGACAGTTGGTGCTCATAATGTTCTATGGAGAACTGTAACTGTAGTTCCAGCAGAACCTGCTCCTCCCTCTTAATGGAATTTTAAAAGCACTAACTGTCATCTCCTATCTTACTAATGTGAAAATCTGTTACACTTTAAGAAGTTACATGGGTTGTGCAAACAGGAGATCCCATATTTCAAGACTCAGATGATGTGGGTGTCATAGAGATGCTTCCCTCACTTAAGACCTTTACATTTCAGACACAGTGGTGAGCTGCAGCAAAAATTGAATGTGATAAGGACTAGGACTCATCCTTAAACAGAGAGACCATCTGTAGCTAAAAACAGCTCTGTTTGGAGAACTCAGCACAATCTTGTATTTCATGGTCCCTAATAATATAAATGCTGCATGTAATATTACGGTATACTGGTGCAGCTGCTGCAGAAAAGAGCTGTAGCTGCTGACAGCCAGCTGGTCATCATTTAGTAAAGTGGTTACCCAAAAGACTGAATATTCCTTTCAAGAAAACTTTTAGCATGCAATAAATGTTATGACTATAGTGGACTCAAAAGTCCAAAAAAGTAAAAAACCATTGTAGTCAATTCTCCTTGATGTAGAAAAGTAATTATAGGCTACGGGAATGATCCCATTTTTCCTATTTAGGATCTTAACACCACCTTATACAAAATACGCTCCTCTAAGGCTTCTCTATTGGTAGTATATAGATGCCATAAATAGTTTATAATTTAAGACCGCCATACACAATAGAATAAAGTCAGCCAAGCTGGTTCATTTTGGTGGGACCTGACGAGCATATGATATATTCCAGGGCTTCCTGACTCTTTCCTGGAAGATGATGTATGGCGAGAGAATGATGGGACATGAACCTAAACACCTGATCCTTTTGGTCTTCTTGGAGATACGTTACCACTAGGGTTGTCTGGCATCGGCTTTCTCCTTCTTTCCACTGAAACAACATTGACATGGCATTCATGGGTATGGGAACTGGGGAAGATAGATGGCAACTATCATGCTGTGACTGTCTTCAGTAACGAAGGGGGTCCTCAAACTGTCCCTGGAACTAAGACCCTAACTATCTCTGTCCTGGGGATACTCTTGAAAGTAGAGAGGTCCGAGTCTCTTACCTTACCGCACTCCTGTTAACCCCTGATTTGTCCCCTCCCACATCCCGTGAGGCCTGGGACAGAAATATAAGGTAAACAAGACAGAAAGGCAAAACATGGATAACAGAAAGCAACAAGCATACAAACACTCACCAAAGGTAAGGAGGTATATAGGGAAGGATAGGAATGTACCAACCAAATGGGAATAGGATAATCAGGAAAGCATACACCCAAAAATAGCACGCAACAATCTCCAGTAGCAACAACGAACTCCTATTCAGCACAGAGCCTCCAAGGAGCTAGGAAGCAAAGCTTTCTCTGTCAAGACAGAGATGGTCTGGCTGGGTTTTATAGGAAGAGGTAATGACCAGATCAAAAGCAGATGAAAATGCAACTGCAAGTTTCAGACCAGCATAGAAAGAGTTGTTAACCACTTCAGCACCAAAGGAAACCAAATCCATTTAATATGGGACACAAAAACACAGGCTAAATGGAAGATCTACAATTCACAATATGTAGTGGTCTTCTAACCCCAGATCTCAAATGAGAACATGACACACTCGTGACAACATGGGCAACTTTCCTGATTTAAGGGCAACCACAAGTATGCTAGAATTTCCAAGCCTCCGCTGATTTGCATCTCATCACTTTTGCACCTCCAAAGTGTATAAAACCTGAACAGCTTTACAAGATTTATAATTAACCCAGTTCTGTAAATATTAATTCATCTATAAGTGAAAGGCATGGAGCAACTTTTTTTTATTTTAACACACGTGTTCAGTGATCCGATCAAATGTAATTGAATGTTATGGAAAACACAGAGTCAATAATATATGGTACTTAAAAAAACACATTTTATCTTTTCCAAAAACCCAAAACTGTCAGAGTTGTCCTCAGAGGATTCCCAAGCACCAGTAATTTCTTTAACAAACGAGCGCCTCAGCATGCCCGTATCACTCACGTTAACACATTTAATTTGGGATGGCTAGGTGAGCATGACATAACAAACAATCTAAACTGCTGCAAGGGCTATTACAATCTTAGCATCATAAAGGTTCACAGTGCACTGGATTAATGCTGTACAGGACGATGAAGCCTGGGAGAATGCCAGGTACCCACAGCTAATGCAATTTCAGGTCTGACTGGTGCTGGCATTTTATGCGGAGGGCCTATGAGATGCGCTGTCACACTTTACTAGTGAGGACAGGAAACCCATTACAACTGACATTCTGGCTGCCTTTTAAATAACCAGACTGAAAGATATCTGGGATCAAGAGATTAGATATACGTGCATATCAATCACTCACCTGCTTCCCATCTCTCTCTGAACATATATTTATATATATTCCCATATAAAGGCCACTTTCACATGCATGTGTACAACATTGGATGTTGGAGATACCTGCGGGTCATACTCATTTTATTTAACAGATCTCACTGGCTGACTATACCTATATACATAGTTGGGTGCTTTTTTCAGCGCGAATATATTTTGTCCTTCGTTTTTTGTTAATTATTCTAATTTCCTGAGATAATGACTTTTGGGTTTTCTTTGGCTGTAAGCCAGAATCATCATTAACAGAAGTAAACAATTGAAATACATCACTGTGATTGTAATGACTCTATATAATATATGGCTTTCACTTTTTCTATTGAAGAACTGAAATAAATTAACTTTTTGATGATATTCTAATTTTGTGTGAAGCACCTGAACAGTATATGTATATACCGTCGGCGTATGATCCCTGATGCACGGGTTGGTTGCAGATCTTCTGACCCCAAATTGACAGCATCATCATATATGCCTATGAGACTCAAGTTTGGGTCAGGAGACCCATGGCTGATCTGTGCTCCTGACCATACATGGACAGTGACACACGGATGTGTGAATTCGGCCTAAGGCACAACTGAGCTTTCCCTCTGGTACCCAGTACCAAGCAGTATATATTGTCATGGTTCCCAATGGCAAGGGAACGTCAGAGAACTTAAACAACAGACTAGCTCTTGGGTGATGGAATCTCGAGCTGACCGTGAGCTAAACCTACCACACAACTAGCAGTGGCCGGGTGGCGTACCTACGTTTTATCCCTAGACGCCTAGCGCCAGCCGGAGGACTAACTAACCCTAATAGAGGAAAAGACAGACCTGGCTTACCTCTAGGGAAATTCCCCCAAAAAGGAGACAGAAGCCCCCCACATATATTGACGGTGAGTTCAGAGGAAAAGACATACGCAGTATGAAGGTAGGTTCAGCAAAGCGAGGTCCGCTTACTAGATAGCAAGAAGATACAATAGGGAACTTCACGGTCAGCTGAAAACCCTATTAAAATACCATCCCGAAATTACTTTAAGACTCATGTGTCAACTCATGACACCGGAGTGGCAATTTCGGCCCACAAGAGCTTCCAGCTACAGAAAAATAACATAACTGTGAACTGGAACAAAAATGCAAAACAAACTTAGGACTAAGAGTCCAACTTAGCTGATAGTAGTCTAGAAGCAGGAACATGCAACAGAAAGGCTCTGGTTACATTGATGGCCGGCACTAGAATAACTGAGCAGCAAGGCTAAATAGGATACACCCATATCCTGATGGAAACAGGTGAACAGAGAAAGTGAAGCACACAAGTCCAGTACCACCAGTGACCACCGGGGGAGCCCAAAAACCAAATTCACAACAGTACCCCCCCCTCAAGGAGGGGGCACCGAACCCTCACCAGAACCACCAGGGCGATCAGGATGAACCCTATGAAAGGCACGGACCAAATCAGAGGCATGAACATCAGAGGCTGTCACCCAAGAATTATCCTCTTGACCGTAGCCCTTCCACTTAACCAGATACTGAAGTTTCCATCTGGAAACACGGGAGTCCAAGATCTTCTCCACAACGTACTCCAATTCACCCTCAACCAACACCGGAGCGGGAGGCTCAACGGAAGGCACAACCGGTACCTCATACCTGCGCAATAATGACCGATGGAAGACATTATGGATAGAAAAAGATGCTGGGAGGTCCAATCGAAAGGACACGGGGTTAAGAAACTCCAAAATCTTATACGGGCCAATGAACCGAGGCTTAAACTTAGGAGAAGAAACCCTCATAGGGACAAAACGAGAAGACAACCACACCAAGTCCCCAACACGAAGACGAGGACCAACACGACGACGGCGGTTAGCAAAATGCCGAGTCTTCTCCTGGGACAACTCCAAATTGTCCACCACCTGTCCCCAAATCCGATGCAACCTATCCACCACAGTATCCACTCCAGGACAATCCGAAGACTCCACCTGACCGGAATAAAAACGAGGATGAAACCCCGAATTGCAAAAGAAAGGAGAAACCAAAGTGGCAGAACTAGCCCGATTATTGAGGGCAAACTCCGCCAACGGCAAAAAGGCAACCCAGTCATCCTGATCCGCAGACACAAAACACCTCAAATAAGTCTCCAAAGTCTGATTAGTTCGCTCAGTCTGGCCATTAGTCTGAGGATGGAACGCAGACGAAAAAGACAAATCAATGCCCATCCTAGCACAGAACGCCCGCCAAAATCTAGACACGAACTGGGTCCCCCTGTCAGAAACGATATTCTCCGGAATACCATGCAAGCGAACCACATTTTGAAAAAACAGAGGAACCAACTCGGATGAGGAAGGCAGCTTAGGCAAGGGCACCAAATGGACCATCTTTGAAAAACGGTCACACACCACCCAGATGACAGACATTTTCTGAGAAACGGAGATCAGAAATAAAATCCATAGAGATGTGAGTCCAAGGCCTCTTCGGAATAGGCAAAGATAACAACAATCCGCTGGCCCGAGAACAACAAGGTTTGGCCCGAGCACAAACATCACAAGACTGCACAAAAACTCGTACATCTCGAGACAGGGAAGGCCACCAGAAGGACCTAGCCACCAAATCCCTGGTACCAAAGATCCCGGGATGACCTGCCAACGCAGAAGAATGAACCTCCGAGATGACTCTACTGGTCCAATCATCAGGAACAAACAGTCTACCAGGCGGGCAACGATCAGGTCTATCCACCTGAAACTCCTGCAAAGCCCGTCGCAGGTCTGGGGAAACAGCAGATAATATCACCCCATCCTTAAGGATACCTGTAGGTTCAGAATCACCAGGGGAATCAGGCTCAAAACTCCTAGAAAGGGCATCCGCCTTCACATTTTTAGAACCTGGTAAGTATGAGACCACAAAATTAAACCGAGAGAAAAACAACGACCAGCGCGCCTGTCTAGGATTCAGGCGCCTGGCAGACTCAAGATAAATCAAATTCTTGTGATCGGTCAATACCACCACCTGATGTCTAGCCCCCTCAAGCCAATGACGCCACTCCTCAAAAGCCCACTTCATAGCCAAAAGCTCCCGATTACCAATATCATAATTTCGCTCGGCGGGCGAAAATTTTCGAGAAAAGAACGCACAAGGTCTCATCACGGAGCAGTCGGAACTTTTCTGCGACAAGACCGCCCCAGCTCCGATCTCGGAAGCATCGACCTCAACCTGAAAAGGAAGAGTAACATCAGGCTGACGCAACACAGGGGCGGAAGAAAAGCGGCGCTTAAGCTCCCGAAAGGCCTCCACAGCAGCAGGGGACCAATCAGCAACATCAGCACCCTTTTTGGTCAAATCAGTCAAAGGTTTAGCAACATCAGAAAAACCAGTTATAAATCGACGATAAAAATTAGCAAAGCCCAAAAATTTCTGAAGGCTCTTAAGAGAAGAAGGTTGCGTCCAATCACAAATAGCCCGAACCTTGACAGGATCCATCTCAATGGAAGAGGGGGAAAAAATGTACCCCAAAAAAGAAATCTTTTGAACCCCAAAAATACACTTAGAACCCTTCACACACAAGGAATTAGCCCGCAAAACCTGAAAAACCCTCCTGACCTGTTGGACATGAGAATCCCAGTCATCCGAAAAAATCAAAATATCATCCAGATACACGATCATAAATTTATCCAAATATTCACGGAAAATGTCATGCATAAAGGACTGAAAGACTGAAGGGGCATTTGAAAGACCAAAAGGCATTACTAAATACTCAAAATGGCCCTCGGGCGTATTAAATGCGGTTTTCCACTCATCCCCATGCTTAATTCGCACCAAATTATACGCCCCACGGAGATCAATCTTAGAGAACCACTTAGCCCCCTTTATTCGAGCAAACAAATCAGTCAGCAGTGGCAGAGGATACTGATATTTGACTGTAATTTTATTCAAGAGTCGATAATCAATACACGGCCTCAAAGAGCCATCTTTTTTAGATACAAAGAAAAAACCGGCTCCTAAGGGAGATGAAGAAGGACGAATATGTCCCTTTTCCAGGGACTCCTTAATATATTCTCGCATAGCAGCATGTTCAGGTACAGATAGATTAAATAAACGACCCTTTGGAAATTTACTGCCCGGAATCAGATCTATGGTACAATCGCAATCTCTGTGAGGAGGTAGTGAACCAAGCTTAGGCTCCTCAAAAACATCACGATAATCAGACAAAAATTCCAGAATCTCAGAGGGAATAGATGACGAAATGGAAACCAAAGGTACGTCCCCATGAGCCCCCTGACATCCCCAGCTTAACACAGACATAGCTTTCCAGTCAAGGACTGGGTTATGAGATTGTAACCATGGTAATCCGAGCACCAAAACGTCATGTAGATTGTACAACACAAGGAAGCGAATCATCTCCTGATGGTCTGGATTCATACGCATAGTCACTTGTGTCCAGTATTGTGGTTTATTACTAGCCAATGGTGTAGAGTCAATACCCTTCAGAGGTATAGGAACTTCCAGAGGCTCTAGATCAAACCCACAGCGCCTGGCAAAGGACCAATCCATTAGACTCAAAGCGGCGCCAGAGTCGACATAGGCATCCGCGGTAATTGACGATAATGAACAAATCAAGGTCACAGACAGAATAAACTTAGACTGTAAAGTGCCAATTGAAATAGACTTATCAACCTTTTTTGTACGTTTAGAGCATGCTGATATAACATGAGTTGAATGACCACAATAGAAGCACAACCCATTTTTTCGCCTAAAATTCTGCCGTTCGCTTCTGGACAGAATTCTATCACATTGCATATTTTCTGGAGCCTTCTCAGAAGACACCGCCAAATGGTGCACAGGTTTGCGCTCCCGCAAACGCCGATCAATCTGAATAGCCATTGTCATGGACTCATTCAGACCTGTAGGTGCAGGGAACCCCACCATAACATCTTTAATGGCATCAGAGAGACCCTCTCTGAAATTCGCCGCCAGGGCACACTCATTCCACTGAGTAAGCACAGACCATTTACGAAATTTTTGGCAGTATATTTCAGCTTCATCTTGCCCTTGAGATAGGGCCATCAAGGCTTTTTCAGCCTGAATCTCTAAGTTAGGTTCCTCATAAAGCAACCCCAAAGCCAGAAAAAACGCCTCCACATTGAGCAACGCAGGATCCCCGGGTGCCAATGCAAATGCCCAGTTTTGAGGGTCACCCCGCAGCAAGGAAATTACTATCCTAACCTGCTGTGCGGGATCTCCAGCGGAGCGAGATCTCAGGGAAAGAAATAATTTACAATTATTTTTGAAATTCAGGAAACGAGATCTATCCCCGGAGAAAAATTCTGGTATAGGAATTCTAGGTTCAGATATAGGAGCATGAATAACAAAATCCTGTAAATTTTGAACCTTCGTAGCAAGATTATTCAAACCTGTAGCCAAACTCTGAGGATCCATATTAATCAGGTGAGATCAGAGCCATTCAAGGATTAGAAGGAGAGAGAGAGACAAAGGCTGCAATTAGAGCAGAAATGCAACTGAGTCAACTAAAAAGCAAGCTCAGAAGAAAAAAAAAAAAAAAAATCTGCAGACTTCTTTTTCTCTCCTTTCTTCTGCCAACGGTTTTAACCCTTGGCCGGCCATACTGTCATGGTTCCCAATGGCAAGGGAACGTCAGAGAACTTAAACAACAGACTAGCTCTTGGGTGATGGAATCTCGAGCTGACCGTGAGCTAAACCTACCACACAACTAGCAGTGGCCGGGTGGCGTACCTACGTTTTATCCCTAGACGCCTAGCGCCAGCCGGAGGACTAACTAACCCTAATAGAGGAAAAGACAGACCTGGCTTACCTCTAGGGAAATTCCCCCAAAAAGGAGACAGAAGCCCCCCACATATATTGACGGTGAGTTCAGAGGAAAAGACATACGCAGTATGAAGGTAGGTTCAGCAAAGCGAGGTCCGCTTACTAGATAGCAAGAAGATACAATAGGGAACTTCACGGTCAGCTGAAAACCCTATTAAAATACCATCCCGAAATTACT
The DNA here is from genome assembly GCF_051348905.1 of Ranitomeya variabilis. Classification (NCBI taxonomy): domain Eukaryota; kingdom Metazoa; phylum Chordata; class Amphibia; order Anura; family Dendrobatidae; genus Ranitomeya; species Ranitomeya variabilis. The sequence goes on along the minus strand of NC_135235.1, from coordinate 112,736,344 downwards.
TTAAGACTCATGTGTCAACTCATGACACCGGAGTGGCAATTTCGGCCCACAAGAGCTTCCAGCTACAGAAAAATAACATAACTGTGAACTGGAACAAAAATGCAAAACAAACTTAGGACTAAGAGTCCAACTTAGCTGATAGTAGTCTAGAAGCAGGAACATGCAACAGAAAGGCTCTGGTTACATTGATGGCCGGCACTAGAATAACTGAGCAGCAAGGCTAAATAGGATACACCCATATCCTGATGGAAACAGGTGAACAGAGAAAGTGAAGCACACAAGTCCAGTACCACCAGTGACCACCGGGGGAGCCCAAAAACCAAATTCACAACAGTACCCCCCCCTCAAGGAGGGGGCACCGAACCCTCACCAGAACCACCAGGGCGATCAGGATGAACCCTATGAAAGGCACGGACCAAATCAGAGGCATGAACATCAGAGGCTGTCACCCAAGAATTATCCTCTTGACCGTAGCCCTTCCACTTAACCAGATACTGAAGTTTCCGTCTGGAAACACGGGAGTCCAAGATCTTCTCCACAACGTACTCCAATTCACCCTCAACCAACACCGGAGCGGGAGGCTCAACGGAAGGCACAACCGGTACCTCATACCTGCGCAATAATGACCGATGGAAGACATTATGGATAGAAAAAGATGCTGGGAGGTCCAATCGAAAGGACACGGGGTTAAGAAACTCCAAAATCTTATACGGGCCAATGAACCGAGGCTTAAACTTAGGAGAAGAAACCCTCATAGGGACAAAACGAGAAGACAACCACACCAAGTCCCCAACACGAAGACGAGGACCAACACGACGACGGCGGTTAGCAAAATGCCGAGTCTTCTCCTGGGACAACTCCAAATTGTCCACCACCTGTCCCCAAATCCGATGCAACCTATCCACCACAGTATCCACTCCAGGACAATCCGAAGACTCCACCTGACCGGAATAAAAACGAGGATGAAACCCCGAATTGCAAAAGAAAGGAGAAACCAAAGTGGCAGAACTAGCCCGATTATTGAGGGCAAACTCCGCCAACGGCAAAAAGGCAACCCAGTCATCCTGATCCGCAGACACAAAACACCTCAAATAAGTCTCCAAAGTCTGATTAGTTCGCTCAGTCTGGCCATTAGTCTGAGGATGGAACGCAGACGAAAAAGACAAATCAATGCCCATCCTAGCACAGAACGCCCGCCAAAATCTAGACACGAACTGGGTCCCCCTGTCAGAAACGATATTCTCCGGAATACCATGCAAGCGAACCACATTTTGAAAAAACAGAGGAACCAACTCGGATGAGGAAGGCAGCTTAGGCAAGGGCACCAAATGGACCATCTTTGAAAAACGGTCACACACCACCCAGATGACAGACATTTTCTGAGAAACAGGGAGATCAGAAATAAAATCCATAGAGATGTGAGTCCAAGGCCTCTTCGGAATAGGCAAAGATAACAACAATCCGCTGGCCCGAGAACAACAAGGTTTGGCCCGAGCACAAACATCACAAGACTGCACAAAAACTCGTACATCTCGAGACAGGGAAGGCCACCAGAAGGACCTAGCCACCAAATCCCTGGTACCAAAGATCCCGGGATGACCTGCCAACGCAGAAGAATGAACCTCCGAGATGACTCTACTGGTCCAATCATCAGGAACAAACAGTCTACCAGGCGGGCAACGATCAGGTCTATCCACCTGAAACTCCTGCAAAGCCCGTCGCAGGTCTGGGGAAACAGCAGATAATATCACCCCATCCTTAAGGATACCTGTAGGTTCAGAATCACCAGGGGAATCAGGCTCAAAACTCCTAGAAAGGGCATCCGCCTTCACATTTTTAGAACCTGGTAAGTATGAGACCACAAAATTAAACCGAGAGAAAAACAACGACCAGCGCGCCTGTCTAGGATTCAGGCGCCTGGCAGACTCAAGATAAATCAAATTCTTGTGATCGGTCAATACCACCACCTGATGTCTAGCCCCCTCAAGCCAATGACGCCACTCCTCAAAAGCCCACTTCATAGCCAAAAGCTCCCGATTACCAATATCATAATTTCGCTCGGCGGGCGAAAATTTTCGAGAAAAGAACGCACAAGGTCTCATCACGGAGCAGTCGGAACTTTTCTGCGACAAGACCGCCCCAGCTCCGATCTCGGAAGCATCGACCTCAACCTGAAAAGGAAGAGTAACATCAGGCTGACGCAACACAGGGGCGGAAGAAAAGCGGCGCTTAAGCTCCCGAAAGGCCTCCACAGCAGCAGGGGACCAATCAGCAACATCAGCACCCTTTTTGGTCAAATCAGTCAAAGGTTTAGCAACATCAGAAAAACCAGTTATAAATCGACGATAAAAATTAGCAAAGCCCAAAAATTTCTGAAGGCTCTTAAGAGAAGAAGGTTGCGTCCAATCACAAATAGCCCGAACCTTGACAGGATCCATCTCAATGGAAGAGGGGGAAAAAATGTACCCCAAAAAAGAAATCTTTTGAACCCCAAAAATACACTTAGAACCCTTCACACACAAGGAATTAGCCCGCAAAACCTGAAAAACCCTCCTGACCTGTTGGACATGAGAATCCCAGTCATCCGAAAAAATCAAAATATCATCCAGATACACGATCATAAATTTATCCAAATATTCACGGAAAATGTCATGCATAAAGGACTGAAAGACTGAAGGGGCATTTGAAAGACCAAAAGGCATTACTAAATACTCAAAATGGCCCTCGGGCGTATTAAATGCGGTTTTCCACTCATCCCCATGCTTAATTCGCACCAAATTATACGCCCCACGGAGATCAATCTTAGAGAACCACTTAGCCCCCTTTATTCGAGCAAACAAATCAGTCAGCAGTGGCAGAGGATACTGATATTTGACTGTAATTTTATTCAAGAGTCGATAATCAATACACGGCCTCAAAGAGCCATCTTTTTTAGATACAAAGAAAAAACCGGCTCCTAAGGGAGATGAAGAAGGACGAATATGTCCCTTTTCCAGGGACTCCTTAATATATTCTCGCATAGCAGCATGTTCAGGTACAGATAGATTAAATAAACGACCCTTTGGAAATTTACTGCCCGGAATCAGATCTATGGTACAATCGCAATCTCTGTGAGGAGGTAGTGAACCAAGCTTAGGCTCCTCAAAAACATCACGATAATCAGACAAAAATTCCAGAATCTCAGAGGGAATAGATGACGAAATGGAAACCAAAGGTACGTCCCCATGAGCCCCCTGACATCCCCAGCTTAACACAGACATAGCTTTCCAGTCAAGGACTGGGTTATGAGATTGTAACCATGGTAATCCGAGCACCAAAACGTCATGTAGATTGTACAACACAAGGAAGCGAATCATCTCCTGATGGTCTGGATTCATACGCATAGTCACTTGTGTCCAGTATTGTGGTTTATTACTAGCCAATGGTGTAGAGTCAATACCCTTCAGAGGTATAGGAACTTCCAGAGGCTCTAGATCAAACCCACAGCGCCTGGCAAAGGACCAATCCATTAGACTCAAAGCGGCGCCAGAGTCGACATAGGCATCCGCGGTAATTGACGATAATGAACAAATCAAGGTCACAGACAGAATAAACTTAGACTGTAAAGTGCCAATTGAAATAGACTTATCAACCTTTTTTGTACGTTTAGAGCATGCTGATATAACATGAGTTGAATGACCACAATAGAAGCACAACCCATTTTTTCGCCTAAAATTCTGCCGTTCGCTTCTGGACAGAATTCTATCACATTGCATATTTTCTGGAGCCTTCTCAGAAGACACCGCCAAATGGTGCACAGGTTTGCGCTCCCGCAAACGCCGATCAATCTGAATAGCCATTGTCATGGACTCATTCAGACCTGTAGGTGCAGGGAACCCCACCATAACATCTTTAATGGCATCAGAGAGACCCTCTCTGAAATTCGCCGCCAGGGCACACTCATTCCACTGAGTAAGCACAGACCATTTACGAAATTTTTGGCAGTATATTTCAGCTTCATCTTGCCCTTGAGATAGGGCCATCAAGGCTTTTTCAGCCTGAATCTCTAAGTTAGGTTCCTCATAAAGCAACCCCAAAGCCAGAAAAAACGCCTCCACATTGAGCAACGCAGGATCCCCGGGTGCCAATGCAAATGCCCAGTTTTGAGGGTCAACCCGCAGCAAGGAAATTACTATCCTAACCTGCTGTGCGGGATCTCCAGCGGAGCGAGATCTCAGGGAAAGAAATAATTTACAATTATTTTTGAAATTCAGGAAACGAGATCTATCCCCGGAGAAAAATTCTGGTATAGGAATTCTAGGTTCAGATATAGGAGCATGAATAACAAAATCCTGTAAATTTTGAACCTTCGTAGCAAGATTATTCAAACCTGTAGCCAAACTCTGAGGATCCATATTAATCAGGTGAGATCAGAGCCATTCAAGGATTAGAAGGAGAGAGAGAGACAAAGGCTGCAATTAGAGCAGAAATGCAACTGAGTCAACTAAAAAGCAAGCTCAGAAGAAAAAAAAAAAAAAAAATCTGCAGACTTCTTTTTCTCTCCTTTCTTCTGCCAACGGTTTTAACCCTTGGCCGGCCATACTGTCATGGTTCCCAATGGCAAGGGAACGTCAGAGAACTTAAACAACAGACTAGCTCTTGGGTGATGGAATCTCGAGCTGACCGTGAGCTAAACCTACCACACAACTAGCAGTGGCCGGGTGGCGTACCTACGTTTTATCCCTAGACGCCTAGCGCCAGCCGGAGGACTAACTAACCCTAATAGAGGAAAAGACAGACCTGGCTTACCTCTAGGGAAATTCCCCCAAAAAGGAGACAGAAGCCCCCCACATATATTGACGGTGAGTTCAGAGGAAAAGACATACGCAGTATGAAGGTAGGTTCAGCAAAGCGAGGTCCGCTTACTAGATAGCAAGAAGATACAATAGGGAACTTCACGGTCAGCTGAAAACCCTATTAAAATACCATCCCGAAATTACTTTAAGACTCATGTGTCAACTCATGACACCGGAGTGGCAATTTCGGCCCACAAGAGCTTCCAGCTACAGAAAAATAACATAACTGTGAACTGGAACAAAAATGCAAAACAAACTTAGGACTAAGAGTCCAACTTAGCTGATAGTAGTCTAGAATCAGGAACATGCAACAGAAAGGCTCTGGTTACATTGATGGCCGGCACTAGAATAACTGAGCAGCAAGGCTAAATAGGATACACCCATATCCTGATGGAAACAGGTGAACAGAGAAAGTGAAGCACACAAGTCCAGTACCACCAGTGACCACCGGGGGAGCCCAAAAACCAAATTCACAACAATATATACTGTATAAAACCTGGAATGATATGATACCTATAAGACCTGTTCCCCTAGAATTGTACAAGGGTCTTGTGAAAAAGAAAGGATTGGATACAGCAGAAAAAAATTAAAGCGAGAGTCAGAAGAAATGTCTCATGAAGCACAATGGTTGATAGCATCTGTGCTGTAAATGTCAGGGGCTTGTCTGGGATTATGAGCTAATGTAGCTGTCCCTCACAGACATATAAAACCTGACGAGCCAAGGCTTGTGAATGGCACTGCAACAGAAACTGAAGAGCAGCATATGACAAGTCTGGCAGCTTCATATTAGAAATGGTTGTAAGAATACGAACCAGAGACTGAGCAGGGCTTGTTCTAGGCTGAACACATGGCTACATGGTGTACCAGGGTTGTAGTCACCATATCAGCTCATCAGACATTTCTAGAAAATCTATTATGACTAGTGATGAGCGAGTATGCTCGTTAATCGAGTTTCTCCGAGCATACTCGGGTGGTCTCTGAGTATTTCAGCATGTTCGAACAGGCAATCCCCACATATATTAAAGCTGTCTAGCAGCCGCAAATCATGCACTGCGTCGACATAAACTAAATCTCCGAGCATGCTGAAATACTCAGAGACCACTCGAGCATGCTCGGAGAAACTCGAGTGTAACAATTATAGTGGTACACTCTCTGGCTTGAGACAAATAAGGCAACAGAACCAAAGTGCAGTGTAAAGTCTGTATTATTCAAATAAACACAGGTGCAAGGCGTGAGCAAGTTCAAACACAGCAAACAAGATGATATCAGGAGAAGTGCCTTAGCAGCTCTGCTGCAGGCAAAGTCAGTGTTTATATGCACAAATGTGGCTGCAGCATGTGCACAACAGTTCAAGTAAATAGCAAACAAGGTCCTTCTTAGGAGTAGTTCATTTGCAGCTCTGCTGCGGGCAAAGTCTTATGGGTGTAGCACCCTCTGTGGTGAAGCAGATAATCAGACACAGTTCATACTAGGTTTGGCAGTCACTAGACAAGAGTCCAGAAGCAGTGCAGAGCTTCGAGTCCAGAAACAGTCAAACTGGCAGCGGATACCAAACTAGATTGGCTGTAGCAGGCAGAGCTTACGTGTCCTAGCAGGCAGGAGAAGATTGCAGATAGACACAGACAAAAACAGTTTGCAGCACAGAGACCACTGAGAGCTGAGCAGGTTTGCTGAGGAGGCGGAGTATCTGAAGAAGAAAGTCTCTTGTAGCACAAGCCAGGAATTCTAGCAGAATACACAAGCAAAGAGTTGGATGTGAACCAGGGTTATAAAGACAGGGAAGGCGGATCACATGAGCAGAAGCGAGGCAGCAGACGCCATCTTGGAGAAGGGCAAAAAGTACCACAAATGAAACAGGGAATCCAGAGTCCTGACATCGAGTAACGAGCACACTCGCTCATCACTAATTAAGACATAAAGAATGGATTCATTTTATTTTCTACTATTCTTTGTCATGCAAAACTTCTATTATCTATTCTCAAACCAAACCATTTTTTTTCTTGTAGGCATAGTTCTGTAACTGTGATTTTCTTATAACTTTTTATGACCATAATAGGCTCACTGACTCCCAAAAAAAGCACTTAAAGGGGTATTCCCATCTCCCAGATCCTATCCCAATATGTAGTAGGTGTAATAATAATATTAGCAAATACCTCCAATTAGACATGTATAGTTTTTCTAATTTGCTATGTCTCTTTCCTCATGTGCGGGCATTGCAGGACCTTAAGTATCCATGGTTATGACCATTAGCAACTAGCTAGGTAATGGCCACTGTATCAGTGGTCATACCCATGGATACCTAAGTTCCTGCAATGCCTGCACATGAGGAAAGGGACAGTGAATCAGAAAAACTGTACTACATTTCTAATTGGAGACATTTGCTAATATTATTATTACACCTACTACATATTGGGATAGGATGTTGGAGATGGGATGAGAATGCTCCTTTAACCTAGAAATGAAACACTCTTTGCTAATTTTCAGCATTTTCAGTGTGATTCTCAAATATTTAATCTTGCAGAAATTTAGCAGAGATTAATCTACGGATGAGCCGATCCATCATCTGCTGGTGGCCAAATGAAGACCCTCCTCCTAAAAACTGATAAAAATCGGATCCAAAACTTTGTTGAAACTCGGACAGGTTTTTGCAAACCAGAAAAACAATGGTTGTTTGAATGAGGTCTAAAGCTTACATATTAGATAATAACAGTTATGCAAATTTCCAATCTCTGCGGATTGTGAGTGAATAGATCTAAAGGTAAAAAATTACTCAAGAAGGCGGCACTCCGTAATAGTAAAAGTAAGAAATAAATGTAACATCATTTCACCAGTGTAGGCAATGATCCACAGAGGGTGCGGTGCATGCCCAAATCCTGACTCATGTAAGTAGACGTGAAAATAAAAAAAGCAAAAAAGGTCCAGCTACTGCTCAAAATTTTTTTTTATGAAAGAATATTGTTAAAAAGATAATTTACTTAAATGCTCTAAAAACAAGAATACAGATAGCTTTAGACCTACGTGTTTCGAGTGCTATCACTCTCTCAATCATAGCAGATATGATTAAGAGCATGGTAGCACTCGAAACGTGTAGACCTAAAGCTATGTTTTTTCTTGTTTTCAGAACATTTAAATAAATGTTTTTAACAATGTTTTTTCACTTATTTTTCTAAAAAAAAATGTTTGGGAGGTAGCTGGACTATTTAACCTTCATGGCACTCCATAATGCCAGGGTTTCCACTTACTCACAGCAAGCTGAAGTCTTCAGAATAGTGAATCATTTTCTATTATTTGGATTTCTGCTATTTTGCATGACTTTTTCTCCCATTTTGCATATTTGATTTGCTTTTCGGGCATTTATGACCGTGATGCGATTTGAATAAACTATTTATTCTGGTCTCTTTGCACTCTGGAGTTTTTTCCTTGACTCATATAATCTGCCACTGTCATCTGCCACTGTGCTAATAATCATAGATGTACAGAATCACTAACGTGTTAGATATAACTCAGCTGGAATTCAGGAACATAATTCCAACAACTATTCTCCAAGGACTCTTAAGTAAGGTACGGTGCGAAAACATAATCAATATGCAGGAAATGCTGTGTGCCCTGGTTAATATTTTCAGATTCATGCCTTTGTGTTTCCACGCAGTTCTGATTAGATAATTTACAGTTAATTGATGGATCTGCATTCTTAAATTTGGCTGCTATGAGACTGGAAACAAAATGTCATATAAATCAGTACTTGATAAGCAGAGGATGATATAGAGTGTAGAGCACTCTTTATATAATTATGCCATATAGACAATTATATTCCTAATTTTAATAAACCTCTACGTGTCGTCAATGAGCAATACACACTTTACAGCGTAGTAGAAAAATTATATATATATATATATATATATATATACATATATATATATATATATATATATATATATACACACACACATGGTCAAAATTGTTGGTACCCCTCGTTTAATGACAGAAAGACCAACAATGGGTAGAAGCATGGTTGAAAAGCAATGTCTGACTTTCATTTGTTCATTTTCATAGATCTTTTATTACTACATTTGTCAGATTCAAGCTATTTCTATGACCAATGTGGAATTTTCTGTCATTAAATGATGGGAATCAACAATTGTGACCACGTGTGTATGTATCACAGAGATTAGAAAATACCAGAGCACCATGAATTCATGTCAGGTCTATAATTTACCTATCTTTCTACTCTCCTATACACTTTTGTGCCATCAGCACCTAATTGCAGCCAAAAACGGGTACATAATGGGGCAGAAAGGCACTGGAAGATGACCACTGCTGGTGATGCTAGAAAACAGCTGGAATATGGTTGTCAGGACTCTGAACATTTTTTACCTTTTGTGCATTACTGCCCTCTTCCAAGATGGCGTCTTTGGTCTCATGTGCAGTGTCTTCCTGCTATAAAACTCCACCCCAGCCTTCAGTCTGTGCTAGAGTATTCTGCCTTGCATCCAGCTCCTGACCTCTGATTACTCCCTGGCTATATACCTGCTCCTGTGAACCTGTGTGGTGATCCTGCTACTCTGCTCTGAGTTCCTGCTGCATACACAAGTTTCCAGTAATCCTCCTTCATCTGCTGCTCGTGTTTACTTCATCTGCATTTGCTGGACATGTAAGCTGCTGCTGCTTTGCTATAACCTGAGACTATTAACCAGGCTTCCCTGGTTGAGCTAAGATATGATTTGAACTGCCTATAAGCATATCTATCTGTGTCTGGACTAAGACAAGGATTTATTCATGTCAAGTATCCTCAAGAATAACTGTGCTTCATAGACTTTCTGCGTGATTGCATTTTTCTCTGAAGTTTCCTATAGACTGCTAAGCTGGGTTTATTATTTGCACCAAGTGTTGTGGACTTGAGTTTCTCTCTGCACCTGTTTGAATCACCGTGTGACAATATAGACTTTACCACTTATAAAACTGTGTCCTGTAGTTGTCTTGTTCCACGCAAAGAGTCTCCTGAGTTATCCCCTATAATTATTACAGGATACTCTAGCATAAAAAAAAGAAAGGAGAATGCTGGAACAATGACTGCAGAAAGCAGATTAGAGCAGGTGTTTTCCATAGTTAGATCACTGCAGAAAGATGTTGAAGGTCTGCAAAAGAAGTTTGGAAGCTTTGAACTCAATCAACAAGTGTTTGGACAGACTTTGCAGGACTTGAGCAACCGCATGGCAGCCCAGGAAAACAAACTTGCTGGCATAGAGTCCCAGTATGGACGGGCTTTTCAGGACATAAGCACACAAATAGCTGCACAAGTGACTTTACCCTCTGGGCAACCGCCACCAGCTAGCCCACCTAAGTTGCCCCCATTCAGATTTAATGGTGATCACGACAAATTTCGTGGCTTTGTGAATCAATGTATGCTATATTTTGATGTGCATGCTGACAGTTTACCTACTGATAGATCCAAAGTATTGTGTGTAATAATGCTGCTGACCGCACGAGCGCTCGCCTGGGTGAATCCGATGATTGAGTCTCGTGACCCACGGTTAAATGATTTGGATGATTTCTTGGCCGCTATGGCATTAATGTTTGATGACCCTAATCGCCGTGCAACTGCTGAATCTGCTTTGTTGTCTTTACGCCAGGCTAAACGTTCTGTTATTGAGTATGCCACTGAATTCAGGAGATTGGCGGTAGATACCAATTGGGACAGTTATGCACAATTGCCTATTTTTAAAAGGGGTCTGTCTAGTATTGTAAAAGATGAACTAGCCCGCTCTGAGTCACAAGAGCTAGAGACATTTATACAGCATTGTGTGCACATAGACATTCATGTTACTGAGCATAGGCAGGATTAATTTGCTGCATATAACCGTGTTTCTAACTTTTCCCTTCCTTCCAAAGAGCCTGCAGGTAAAACCTCTCGGGAGGTGGAGGAGGTGCCCATGCAAATTGATTCCGTTGAGAGGCGCGAGATCAATGAGCGCCGGGAGCATCGCCTTCGTGAACGTCTATGTTTCTACTGCGGCCAGTCTGACCACTTCTTGATCAATTGTCCTAAGTGTCCTAGACGGCCTAACAAGGTGCTAGCAGCAATAGGGGAGTATGACAACTGTGATGATGAATCTGACATCTATGAATGTAGCCTGCCTTTAAACGCTGTATTCCATTCACTTTCTATGACTTCACCCCCCAAGGAGCTGAAGGAGAAGAACTCTCACTGTTCTCTCCCTATTAAGATCCTGTGTTCATGACAGTGGATTTCCAGTTCAGCTATGATTGACTCTGGTGCAGGTGGCAATTTCATGGATATCGCATTTGCCAAGGAACATGGTATTAAAATTCAGCAAAGAGCCTCTCCAATTACCATGGAAACAGTGGATGGGTCACCTTTAATCTCTGGGCCTGTGGATCAGGAGACCGTACCCCTTGAAATCATCACAAATAAGCACACAAATAGCTGCACAAGTGACTTTACCCTCTGGGCAACCGCCACCAGCTAGCCCACCTAAGTTGCCCCCATTCAGATTTAATGGTGATCGCGACAAATTTCGTGGCATTGTGAATCAATGTATGCTATATTTTGATGTGCATGCATGTATCCTGTAGTTGTCTTGTTCCACGCAAAGAGTCTCCTGAGTTATCCCCTATAATTATTACAATGGTGTAAAAGAGGGCAGCAAGTATTCAGATTCCCTACAGTGCCACCACTGGAGAAATGAAGTACTGCAAATGTAGCTGCTCTCCATGCTAGATTGTAAATTAGTATCCTGTCCTGAATAGGGGACTCAATCTATTAATTCCCAATTACCTATTAAGCTCCCTTCACATTGCATTCTTGCCTACTTTCAGTGGTCCCCTTGGGGTTTGTATCCGAAATCCTCACAAAACAGGATTTGGAAGTATGGTATGTGCCGACGGGGCCAAAGACTATAATGGTGCCCACAGAGTGAATGTGTAATCTGTCTTGCATCATATTCGGGCATATACACCTACTGGAGGCGGACACTGATTGCGTCTGGATGTTTGTCTCTAGTAGGCGTAGACGTTGAAACATGATGCACGTCAGAGCACTCGTTCATGTCATCTGAGCACAGTCTGATGGTTTTCACACACTCATTGACGTGCATGGCCCGAGCACTTTCCGAATATTGAATCAAACTCGGACAAGCAGTGATATTTTTCCTCGGACATATCGGACATGTCCACGACCCCATTTCATAACAGTGGTACGAGTGTGATTTGATAATACGGTCATCTGCACCTGCCTTATAATAATCAATGATTTATAAGTCACGCCCCGGCCTTTCAAATTAATATACAAAGTGACTTTCAGAATAACTGGGTATAAACAGACGGTGTCAATACAGAAGAATTGCAATTCTTTACCACCTGATTCGCCTTAGCAGCAACCACGTTTTATGGATGAATAGCTCAGACAATCAATTTAGATGTTGTATTCGGTTAGAAGTTACTGCCTCTTTCATTTGATGAATATTATCAGCTGGAATTTTGTGAAATCACATTGCCGTGGTGCAACAAGGAGCATTTCACTTATGGAGGAGTGAGATGAAATAACAATATACTGTATCATGTTTCCTTACTTCAATTTTCTCTGGTGACAGTGTCTGGTGCTATCAAGCAATTAAACGTATTTTCCTTTATTTCTAACCTTGATGTCTCGTCTTGGGCAGCACTCCAAATAAAAATGTCAGAAAAAAATCAAAGTTTACTGTGCTTGTTCTGATTTTGTTCTTATTACTCATCTCGCTCCTCAGATCAATGAATCCTGAGTATTTCATCATGTTTGATTCATGTTTTTTGACGGCTGGATGAAGATTTCACATTAAAATGAAGCCGCTTTGAAGGTTAGCGCAAACTGCCCTGCCACTTGGTCAGGTACCTGCAAAACGTTCTGTCTGCAGTCCTGTATGAGCCTTAGTGATCTGATAGTGATGAGCGAATATACTCGTTACTCGAGATTTCTCGAGCACGCTCGGGGGTCCTCCAAGTATTTTTTAGTGTTTGGAGATTTCGTTTTTCTTGCCGCAGCTGAATGATTTACATCTGTTACCCAGCATAAGTACATGTGGGGGTTGCCTGGTTGCTAGGGAACCAGGGGCAGGGACCTTAAATTAGGGGCACCACTCCAATAGAAAAAAAAACTGAAGTGGTGCTTTCAATTCTGGTACAAAAAAATAACTTTACAAAAGAAAAGACTCAAAGTTTGGTAGAATGCTTGGTGGTTACAGTCTATGGCACATATACTGAATGATTACAATCTACTAGAGTTGAGCTAAAGTATTTGCAGGACCCAGTGAACACCGTGTTCCAAATTATTATGCAAATTGGATTTACGTGTCATAAAGATTTCATTGTTTTGTTTTTCAAATAAACTCATGGATGGTATTGTATCTCAGGGCTGAATGGATCACTGAAACGAATCTTAAACACATGCGATAATTAGTTTTCCAGGAAAACTACTTAAAAATGATGTTCCACATTATTAAGCAGGCTACAGTTTTCAAGTAACATGGAAAAGAAAAAGGATTTATCTGCTGCCGAAAAGCATCAAATAGTGCAATGCCTTGGTCAAGGGATAAAAACATTAGATATTTCCCGAAAACTTAAGCATGATCATCGTACTGTGAAGAGATTTGTGGCTCATTCTGAACACAAACATGTTCGTGCTGATAAAGGCAGAATGAGGAAGGCAAGTTCATCGGATTAAGAGAGCAGCTGCTAAAAACCCATTACAAACCAGCAAACAGATATTTGAAGCTGCTGGGGCCTCTGGATTCCCTCGAACCTCAAGGTGTAGGATCCTTCAAAGGCTTGCTGTGGTGCATAAACCTACTATTCGGCCACCCCTAAACAGTGTTCACAAGCAGAAATGTTTGTATTGGGCCCACACATACATGAAGAATAATTTTCAAACAGTCTTGTTTACTGAGTGTCGAGCAACCCTGGATGGTCCACATGGATGGAGTAGTGGATGGTTGGTGGATGGCCACCATGTCCCAACAAGGCTGCGACGTCAGCAAGGAGGTGGAAGAGTCATTTATTGGGCCGGAATCATGGGGAAACAGCTGGTAGGGCCCTTTAAGGTTCCTGAAAGTGTGAAAATGACCTCTGCAACGTATATAGAGTTTCTGACTGACAACTTTCTTCCATGGTATAAAAAGCAGAAACGTGTCTTCAGGAGCAAAATCATCTTCATGCATGACAATGCACCATCTCATGCTGCAAAGAATACCTCTGAGTCATTGGCTGCTATGGGCACAAAAGGAGATAAACTCATGGTGTGGCCACCATCTTCCCCTGACCTCAACCCTATAGACAACCTTTGGAGTATCATCAAGCAATAGATCTATGAGTGTGGGAGGCAGTTCACATCAAAACAACAGCTCTGGGAGGCTATTCTGACTTCATGCAAAGAAATACAGGCAGAAACTCTCCAAAAACTCACAAGTTCAATGGATGCAAGAATTGTGAAGGTGATATCAAAGAAGGGGTCCTATGCTAACATGTAACTTGGCCTGTTAGGATGTTTTGGAGTTAAATAGCTTTTTTGTTCAGTGAATGTGACCTCCTAATGCTGCAAATTCAACAAATGAGCATTTTCAGTTCTTTAAAACATATCAAATGTTTAGAAATTCTATTGCGCCTAATAATTTGGAACAGTGCATTTAGAGTTTTTATTCATTTTGGAGATTATACTGTTATCATTGGGAGGTTTCTTCAATAAAATTCGATGTATACTCTAACGGGTGATGACTTTTATGACACTGACTGTCGTTTGCACCAACTATTTTGGAAAATCCGAGGAAAATATCATTTGCATAATAATTTGGAACATGGTGTAGAAGCCACATCTGTAGTCCATTGCCGCCAAACCAGAGAACCTCGAATCTCATGCAGTATCCCCTCTTCTAATCGGTAGCCAGCATGATGTCTTATCTGGGCTTATTATTAAAAAGTGATGACAGGGATGGTGCTGACAATAGGAGGCTTTGGTTCAGCAGCCGCGGGCTACTGATGTGTCCACTTGACCAGGATCCTGTGAATCTTTTTGCTCAACTACTACAATCTACTAGCACAGATGCATGACAATTACCACGAAAATCCCAGCAACCCAATTAGCACATTAGCTTTTTTGAGCAACAAAATCTGACAGATCCAAGAACTATCCAGAGACCACTGATTCCATACACAGTATCATTCTCTCTCTGCCTTACAAGCACTAATATCACTCACACAATACTACAATCCCACCAGCATACCGCCTAATTCCATAACATAGCCTGCGCAGTTCCACACCACTGCCCACTACCAAGTACACCATATTGCCTACATGGCCCACTCGTAAATATAAATCACCTTTAACTACAAAACGAACATGTCAATAGCATAATGAACACAACAAAATAGTAATAAAACACTGGCATGTAATA
Organism: Ranitomeya variabilis; assembly: GCF_051348905.1. Taxonomy (NCBI): domain Eukaryota; kingdom Metazoa; phylum Chordata; class Amphibia; order Anura; family Dendrobatidae; genus Ranitomeya; species Ranitomeya variabilis. Next base: position 112,721,070 of record NC_135235.1, on the reverse strand, counting down.
CAAGAGCAACATGCAAAGTGTGTTGGTGTGTAACATCCCATGTAAGCGCACATCAGCGGAGTGTCCAGTATATGTGCCCAGCTCGGCCTGGTCACCCTTACTGTATGTTCTACAGCATTGATCCCCAACTCCAGTTGCCAAGAGCCACCAACAAGTCATGTTTTCAGGATTTCCGTAGTATTGCACAGATGATGGAATTATTGCTTGTCCAGGTGATGCAATTATCACCTGGGAAATACTAAGGAAATCCTGAAAATCTGACCGGTTGGTGACTCTTGAGGACCGCAGTTGGAGAACCCTGCTCTTAGTAAATAATATTCCATATAATACATCAATTCTGGATTATCTACAATTTCTCTGGATCATCTATGGGTAACTTGTGATTTCCCCTGTTATTCCTGCTTGAAATGTATGTATAAATTGGCTTTTAAGGGCCGGGGGTGTGACACTGTCCAGTCAGTGATGTCAGTATCAGTTGTCAATTTTGTTCATAGATTTCTAGGAATAGCAGAAGAACAGCACAGATCTAAAAATATGATCTAGAGTTGTTATTTCACAGTAATGTAAATGTGACAGGTCCTCTCTAAATGGGAATTCTGACAAGCATGAGAGATAGTGGCACACACAGAGGTGGCTATACGTTATCACTACAATTACTAACTTATTCTTTTAGTGATTAGTGTAAGTTCATAGCTCCTCCATGGTGCAGGCTACTGTTACTGCATGTCTCCCCTCTGCTTTCACAGGGGTGAGACAGATACATCAAACACCACTTGGACGTGAGAGCTTCGTTCTGGCCTAGTTCTGGCTCTCATAGACTTGGAGAAGTGACTTCCAGCTCGCCCACCAAACACAACAGTGATCCGGTAGGTCACAAACTTCAGAAGACGACTGGGGCAGCACCAAGAAGAAGGTGGTTGGTACATATTTTACTAGGGGCAGGGAACTTACATTTGTGATACCACTGTGGTAGTGAAATTAGAAAAAAATGGCGGAGAGTTAATTTAAATTGGTTCTCTTCCCTCCTTGTATGTCATGGAAATGTAACTGAATTCTGAAATCTTCAAGATTTTAAAATAAGCAAATATTGCTGGAAAATATTTAGAAAATTCTTACCCATTAAGTCAGCTAATAAAAGGAGCCATTAAACATTTTGCTTTAAAAGCTGACTATATCATCGAAGCATGACTTATATTTTCCAACCAATAAAGTAAATTCCCATTGGTTGAAAACATAACATTTTAGTACTTAACATTTAGTAATTATTGTTTTGTTAATGATAATCAGTATGTCTATGGCGAGCTTAAAGAAGTAGTCCCTTCAAAGTTTTTATCCTCTTAATATACTGTAGTCATCATATTATATACCGCTGTTTACTTGCAATTGCTTGTTTTGTCTTTCCATTAGGTCTATGACATCACGTGAATAAAAACAGACTAGATGAATCCATTTAAACAACGTAGAAACGAGAAGCCTTTTTTCGATACATGAGTCATCATTAGAACTACAAATCACTGACAAAATGAAACAAGGAACAGAGATAATAGCAAGGTGGGAGTAAGCAGTTGGGTCAGAAGTTAAAGAGGAGGTGGAGATCTGCTGAATGTTAGTTCTAATTAGGACTCATGCAGGGAAAAAGATAATTCCTGTCTCTACATAGAGCTTAGAAGGATTCAGATAGTCAGTTATCACATGATGTCATAGACCTAATGGAAAAGAGAAGAATTAACTGGGTGGAAAGGCAAAATGAGCAATTGTAAGTATACAGCGCTATGTAATATGACGACTGTGATATATTAAGAGGATAAAACCTTTGATGTGAGTGCTTCTTTAACATGGAGACGTGATTATGCCAACAGGGATATTTTAGAATTTCCTATCATAGAAGAACTCAACAAGCAGCCTGGCTTCACAAGGAAATGAGATTTTAAGCTCGGAATCCTAGAAAATGCATGCTTGATTCAGTAGCCTGCAGCATTTTCATTCCTTTTCAGAACATTCCTTACTTGATCTCAGTCACAATGTTTTGTTTCTTGGAATTCAAGTTATCAAATGTTTGATATGAAGTGATAGTTATTATATTTACTTTTATTCAGGCAGAAAAATTTTGGGGTACAACCTAGAAGTAGAATTCCTTAGCGTCGCTTGATAGCACCTAAATGTGAAGAAAACAGTGCAAAAAATAATCATTCAACTATAGATGTCCTCTTCACTTCTCTGAGGATTTCACATCCAGCAAAAGAAACAGCAATTTCTTACATTGCAAACGTCATTATTCTTTCTCCTTCGGAAATGTTAAATCTATAGATAGAATTGATGATAAGAAGAGTTTAAAGCTGCTAGCACAAGGCTAAAAAGTGGTCACCAACTATTGATTTGTGCTCCAATGCTCGAGACGTATGTAGCTTTACTACATTAAAGGGAATCTGTCACCTCATTTTGGCCCTATAAACTGCGGCTACCGCCATTAGGGCTTATCTACAGCATTCTGTAATGCTGTAGATAAGCGCCTGATGTAACGATAAGAAAAACAAGTTAGATTATACTCACCCAGGGGCGGTCCCGGTTCGGTTGGGGTCCGATGGGCGTCACCGGTCTGGGTCCGGCGCCTCCCATCTTCATACGATTTCGTCATCCTCCTTGCTTCTGTTGCGGATCCTGCGCAGGCGTACTGATTTGCACTGTTGAGAGCAGCATAAAGTACTGCAGTGCGCAGTCGCTGGGCCTCTCTGACCTTTCCCGGTGCCTGCACACTGCAGTACTTTGCTCTGCCCTCAACAGGGCAGATAAAGTACGCCTGCGCAGGAGCCGTGACAGAAGCAAGGAAGAGGACGTCATCGCATAAAGATGAGAGGCGCCGGACCCGGACCTGTGACGCCCATCGGACCCGGACCGCCTCAGGGTGAGTATAATCTAACTTGTTTTTCTTATCTTTCAGGTTACATTGGGGGCTTATCTATAGCATTACAGAATGCTGTAGATAAGCCCCTAATGGCGGTGGCCACAGCTTATAGGGCCAAAATGAGGTGACAGATTCCCTTTAAAAGGAACCTGTCACCAGGTTTGGTCGATGCTTGTTACGGCCACCGCCTTTCAAGGCTTATCTGCAGCATTCTATAATGCTATAGATAAGCCCCCGATCCGACCTGCAAGAGAAGAAAAATAACTTTTATTATACTCACCTGTGGGGCGGTCTGATTGGTGTCGCAGGTCCTGGTCCGGCATCTTCCATCTTCTTGTGATGCCGCCCTCCTGCATCATCCACACGGGCTCCCTGGCATCACGCTCCTGCTCAGGTGTTTTTATCTGCCCTGTTGAGGGCAGAGCAAAGTACTGCAGTGCGCAGGCGCTGGGCCTCTATGTAATTCAACAAGGGCAATAGTACATGGGGTAAAACATCCACCACAATTTAGCCAGATAGATTACCGCATGAGAGCATTACTTACATAGGATTTAGATTATAAAAGCGCCCCCACTGCAATAATGGTCTCATTACCCTTGTTGATTTACATGACTAGCACTTTACTATGCTCTATTTGCACTATTTAGCGTCCCCCAACATTTACTGTCCAGTGGTTTGCTTGTTTGTTTCTATTCTGCTTTTAAATATGTTGCATTAAATAAAAAAGATGTTTTGGTATAATGGGTATATACTCTGGTAATCTATTTAACTGTTTTTTGTGCTTAGTGTTAATCTATATGAGTTTACCTACCCAAGATTTATTTCAAGTGGGTTTTTTGTGTTGCATGTTATTAATGATTCTTTGAGGAATGTTCTGCCACGGTAAATGCACTTGAGTAGATTATCAAGATCCGCTGCTGGCAGCTTCCTGTGCAACTGTTGACCAAAGACCTCTCAAATGTGCTTGATAGGAGACAAATCAGGACATGTAGTAGGTCATGGTAGCAAACTTAGAACATGCAGGCTGTCACTGTAGCATGAGAAACACGCAGCTTGGTGTTGTTGTGTTGAAAAAACAACTCCTGGGACACTTTGGAGAAAATGGTCCATGACCAAATAAAGAAGGTGTGAAGGCTAGAAAGATCTGGAAAATGTACACTATGCTACTCTACATCATAATCCCTCCCAGAAGTAGGATCAGTGTGGCATTACCTAGTGCAGGCCTCTTCACAACGTTGCCCACGTTGTCTCCGGATTGTGACAGGAGGCTGTAATGGAACAATGGAGGCCTCTAATGCAGGTCTATATGCTTCAGCGATGAGTCGTGCTTTTGTCTTAGCTGCAATAATATCTAGAAACCATGTGGGTATTATCATGAAAAGACCTGCTCCTGGGATTTATGGTGTGGGATGCCATAATGTATGATAGCAGGATCCCACTATTCTCTTCATTTCAAGTACACTAATAATTTTGTGTTACATTGATTCTGTTGTGGAACCAGTGGTGAAGTGAGCAGGCTGCATGGCCTAAACAGGCCACCGTAACCTGCAGCGCCTTTGGACTTGTCTCCAATCGAGCACATTTGTGTCATCATTGGTCAGCAATTGCAAAGTGAGCTGCCAGCAGAGGATCTTGATGATTTGCTCCAGTGCATTTAGCATGACATAGTGTAATATTCCTCAAACATTAATAACATTATTGATATCAGCCAAGGCATCTAAGTGCGGGGATTTCTGTGCATGACACTACTACTTGATACTGAATAAATGAACATGTTTTAAACATCGTATTTCCATTTTTTCATCATTTGCAGATTACTGTCATGTCTATCCATCCTGCGATTTCCATAGTTCCACAGTTTTTTCTTCTTGCTGCTGCAATTATGCACATCACACAAGCTCGATACATACTGTATACATAAGCATATACAAGCAGTGTGAAAGACTGGTGGCAAGCATGCCAAGACGCATGAAAGCTGTGATTAAAAATCATGGTTATTCCACAAAATATTGATTTCTGAACTCTTCCTGAGTTAAAACATTAGTATTGTTGTTCCTAAATGATTATGAACTTGTTTTCTTTGCATTATTTGAGGTCTGAAAGCACTGGGGTTTTTTTTAATTTTGACCATTTCTCCATTTCAGGAAATAAATACAAAATTTATTGCTTGGAAATTCGGAGACATGTTGTCAGTAGTTTATAGAATAACTGAACAATTTGCATTTTACTCAAAAATATACCTATAAAGAGAAAAATCAGACAAACTGAACATTTTGCAGTGATTTCTTAATTTTTGCCAGAGCTGTATAAATAAAACCGCTACATTGTGGAGAAAGGTGTTATTTAATAGTTGCCTTAATGCTCGTAGATATGGAATGATTTCGATTAAAAACATGACTTGTGTATATTCAACATATTCAAGCACAATGGTCTCCTGTGCCTCTCAGGGTACGATCTCATTGGCTCTTGTTAGTACTGTTGCTATGTCCATCCATCTGGGGAAAGACAAATGATAGGCAAGCACTGCAGCCCGAGTCCTGTGCTAAGAATACAACAATGAATTATCTGTCTGTAGTGGCATTTTCATTACAATCAATAACCACCCATCCTGTGTCGTGCTTGCTAAGACTGCAGCAGACAGAGCCGGTGGGCAGGTGCTTCGCTAGGAGAAGACGACGGGATAAAAAATGAGAATTCATCTGTGATATTTATTCATATAAAAAAAGAGACGTGCAGACAGAGCACGAGGATCTGCAAGAAAAGACGCTTTTTCTCAGTTACTAAACCTCATTTCTACTGAAATGTTGCTTTTTGGATATGTTACATTTAGAGGTATGTAAATCTTTTAAAAGTTAAATTTGCTAGCTTCGGCACATTTATAAAAAAAAATATTTGTGGCAAATTGATTGAAGTACTCTGAAGTTTCATTAATGCAAACACAGCATTAGTACTGTCAAAGTCATCTGCTCATATATTGCTGTGAGTAAATGAATGGTAACCGTTCTTCACTTCTATGCTGTCACATACACACTATCTGTAGAATTTTAAAAGATTTTTTCCCTAAAAAAGCTGTGACAACCTCTCACTATTCAGATTCACCCCAAAATGGCTGCTGCATTCCCAGCCTTTACTTTTATACATAAAATTATGTGAATTCGCCGGATTCAGTGAGTTCTTAAAAATTAGACACAAATTTGATTTACATTGAATAAATCACATCTCTAATAAAATTGTGGCCTTTCAATTGTCAACATCCAAAGTGTTTTCGTTTACACTGGATGAATCTGAATAAATAAAAAAAAAAACACAATAATGGCTTGACCTGAAGGTTGGCAAAAGAGAGTCCCTTTGGCAATTATTGGAGAGAGATGATACTTTTTTCACAATTTGAAATAGAGTACAGTCCATCTCTAAAATATGACCAGAAAATAATCTAATTGCACATTTATCCGCTAAGCTATGGAATGAGATGAAGTCACTAGTAGTAAACATGATCTACCAAGTAATGGCAGTTAACGGGATATTCCAGTTTATATAAACTCAGTGCACTAATTCTGAGCGCATACACAGCACAGCCATGCTGATATTCATGTTTTTTTTCCAAAGTACTGCAGTGTCAGATTCCAAATAACAAATAGCTCTAGAGATGCCCCAACACATGAGATAGTTGTGGAACAAGCATTGCTCGGGAGGTTGCTATCCCTCCTGACTCCCCCAAACACAGGGACGCTCAGCTTGACTGGGTGGCCATGTGTTTTCTGCAAGGAGAGAGGAGCAAGTCGCTTACAAATACATCTGGCAGCAGCCAATTCTTCTCTCTCGGGACATTTCCTATCAAGAAAGAGTCAGAAGTCCCCGTAACAGATGGTCGGCTAGTCCCGTTGGTTTAGCCAAATTTTATCTAATGTGTATAGGTGCCTATGGACCAAAGTGTTTCCAGTGACTGTTTTTTTCTTAACATCAGTTATTGAAGCACCGAAAGCGTAAAGGAATTTGAAGCTGGGTTGTCTCAAAAAACATTTTCTTTTTACAAAAACTTGATTAAGGCATATGGATATAATAAAGGGAGAGCTCCAAATTCCCGTTTGTGAGCCAAAACAGATGCATACATATTATTCCTGAGCAATCCATGTTTTTCTTAATAATTAAATGAGCTATTAAGATCTATAGGTCGGACACAGATCTGTATGAGAATCTGCCTCCAGAGATTATTTTAAATTAAATACAAATGTACATCAGGAGAGCAGACTGTCAGTCATTACATGCCTCACACTGGTAATGCCCCTTTTAATTTGAAATAAGCTCTGGAGGCAGATTCTATGTCCGGCCCATAGATCTTAACTGCTCATTTACATATAAGAAAAACATGGATTTCTCTGGAATAAGATATCAGTTATCAATGTATCATGTTATTCAGCTTCCCATGACCTACATGCCCCCATATAGAAGGATTGGAAGGCTTAACCCTACAGACAGATTCCCTTTATGTGCATGTTATAAAATCTACAAATTGCTAACAATGCACAAGTTAATATAGAACTGCATCACTTCTAGAAGAAAGCCTATCAATCTGGGCAGGATAACATGACATTCAGACTAGAATTCCTTACAAGTTGGATGATTTAGAAATTCTTGCAAACTTATGTTCTCTTACTTCTCCATTAGAACTTGCTTGACAAAAGTACTTGACATTTTCAGATCTATTATTAAACAGCAAAAAATAGTACATATCATAAATCAACAGAGCCAAATATGTTGATGCAGCACAGCGCGTGCTCTGCATCATTTCAGAGCACGACGTCAGGGGACAGACTGAAGTTTGATGGCACATACAGCCATAAGGAGGTCACCATCATACATCTTTGCCTCAGAGCGGTTAACTAAAAACCCAAGTCCAGCCAGGACAAAATCAGGATCATAAATACAACTGTGAAAGGCTACTCGCAATGGAAACGTAATCCCTTAAGGAGAATATACAAAATAAATCAAATTTGAAGGTTCAGTTGTTTTATAGAATTTCATAAGAAAAAGAAAAGGTGGTTAAAGAGGTTTGCTAATGCCCATAGGTGCGTATGAGGCTCTTTATCTGTGGTGCTGGTCAGGCAGTGTGGAGGTCAGATCTGAAATGTCTATGTTTGGACCTGGTCGACCTTTATCTGCGCGTACCCTTTCTGGCGCCATGGGAGTGATTCTGAAACGCTACAGGTACAGTTTGCATTCAATATGGTCCCACTTTTAATACATTTAGGAGCCGTAGTGGCACAGCGAATATAAAAAACGTAAAGTGGGACTAATGTGGTCCTTGCTTCCAACACATTTAGGAGGCCGTAATGGCACAGCGAATATAAAAATCGTAGAGTACGATTGCCCCATTATGAGAATGCCTTGGCGTGGCGGGGTGGCTCAAAGAATTGATCAATTGTTTGCTAAATGTCTCATTTTGATATACAGTTAGAAATTAATATGTGCATGTGCACTTTATGTATTGTGTTCTGACCATAAGCAACGCTGGCTTCTCCCCTTTTATTGCGTATGAGAATTCCCCACAATTATCTAATGACCGAAGCCACATTTTTCCAGTTAAAACACATACCGTATTTTTTGCTTTATAAGACGCACCTGATTATAAGACGCACCCCCAAATTTGGTGAAGAAAAAGAGAAAAAAATAATTTTATGTTAAATAGGGGTCTGTCTTATAATGCCAGTGTCCGTCTTACAAATCATATATATGCCCCTCATCCTGGTATCTATATAACCCCCATCCTGGCACATTGCCCCCCTGTGCTGCTGGCACACTGCCCCCCCATATCATCCTGGATATGGCCCCCTCGTCACTATAAGCTCCCCTGCTGGCACGCACATGGCCCCCCCTCTCTATATATGCCCCTGCTGGCATGCACATGGCCCCCCTCTCTCTATATGCCCCTGCTGGCATGTACATGGCCCCCCTCTCTCTATATGCCCCTGCTGGCATGCACATGGCCCCCCTCTCTCTATATGGCACGCACATGGCCCCCAGTCACTACATGCCCCCCTGCAGGCACACACAGGGCCCCCCAGTCACTACATGCCCCCCTGCAGGCAATGACATGACCCTCCCAGTCACTACATGCCCCCTGCAGGCACACACATGGCCCCCCAGTCACTACATGCCCCCCTGTAGGCACACACATGGCCCCCCAGTCACTACATGCCCCCTGCAGGCACGCACATGGCCCCCCAGTCACTACATGCCCCCCTGCAGGCACACACATGGCCCCCCAGTCACTACATGCCCCCCTGCAGGCACGCACATGGCTCCCCCAGTCACTACATGCCCCCTGCAGGCATGCACATGGCCCCCCAGTCACTACATGCCCCCTGCAGGCATGCACATGGCCCCCCAGTCACTACATGCCCCCCTGCAGGCACACACATGGCCCCCCAGTCACTACATGCCCCCCTGCAGGCACGCACATGGCTCCCCCAGTCACTACATGCCCCCCTGCAGGCACACACATGGCCCCCCAGTCACTACATGCCCCCTGCAGGCATGCACATGGCTCCCCCAGTCACTCCATGCCCCCTGCAGACACACATAGCCCCCAGTCACTACATGCCCCCCTGCAGGCACACACATGGCCCCCCCCAGTCACTATATGCCCCCCTGCAGGCACACACATGGCCCACCCAGTCACTACATGCCCCCCTGTAGGCACACACATGGCCCCCCCAGTCACTACATGCCCCCCTGCAGGCACACACATGGCCCACCCAGTCACTACATGCCCCCCTGTAGGCACACACATAGTCCCCCGTCACTACATGCCCCCCTGCAGGCACACATAGCCCCCCCAGTCACTACATGCCCCCCTTGCAGGCACACACATAGCCCCCTGTCACTATATGCCCCCCTGCAGGCATGCACATGATAAAATAACAAACACTTAACTCACCTTCCGATGATGGCTCCGTGCTCCCAGCTCCTCGGTTGCGCTTCCTGTTTCCCAGGCATCAGATCATGTGACCTGGGCACACAGTGATGACATCACTGTGCTGTGCCGATCACATGATCAGATGTCGGCACAGACACAGGAAGAGCCGCGGGAGAACTGGGAGCACGGAGCCATCATCGGAAGGTGAGTTAAGTGTTTGTTATTTTATCATGTGCATGTCTGCAGGGGGGCATGTAGTGACGGGGGGCTATGTGTGTGCCTGCAGGGGGGCATGTAGTGACTGGGGGGGCTATGTGTGTGCCTGCAGGGGGGCATGTAGTGACGGGGGACTATGTGTGTGCCTGCAGGGGGGCATGTAGTGACTGGGGGGGCTATGTGTGTGCCTGCAGGGGGGCATGTAGTGACTGGGGGGGCTATGTGTGTGCCTGCAGGGGGGCATATAGAGTGACGGGGGGGGCGTATTCATGATGGGAGGAGGGGGAGATGCAGGCACATGTAATATGCACTGCTCCCCTGTCAACCAACTCGGGGCGGTTTCAGTACCGAGGTGATGGACAGCGAGTGCAGTGAATATTACATGAGGCTATTGAGCGGGAGCACAGGACCTCCTGCTGTCTCTGCAGCTGGCAGCCAGCCCACTCCAGCCCCCTGACACCACTTCAGAGCTGCCCCCCTCCTCTACAGCACAGCACATCACACAGATTCAGATTATAAGACGCACCCCCCACTTTCCCCCAAAATTTGGGGGAACAAAAGTGCGTTTCATAATCCAAAAAATACAGTATTTAAATATGCCTCAAATAGGAAGTTATGCTGCTTACTAACGGACTTTGATCTTCCAAGGAGCCCTCTTAGAATATGTGTGTTCTGGAACTGACAGTTCTTTTGGTTTGTGGTAGCCACAATGGAGCAATTACTATGCTGGCACGTCATCAGGGCTCTTTATGAGGGGGCTGACTGACCAGCTCCTCCTTCCTGGCTAAGCCAGCCCCTTCCGTTGTCTTTTTTTGGCAGGATAGAGAAAGGGACTGACTTTACCGAGATGAGACAACTGGCCTGTCCCTTCACCCACTGCACTGATGATGTGGTGACATAGCAAACAGCACCCTGAGCCATATACCATGACTACAGCAGATAGTCATGGTATATACTATATACCATATATACTAATATATATTCAGGTCGGGAACCTTTGATGTTTATTAGAAAGCCGCATATCTTGCAATTTAAAACACATTTGTTAATATTGTCAACTGGATAAGCTCTTTAAAAGGAATCCGTCAGCAGGATTTTACCCCAAGACTATTCATATGTGTATGTCACTCTTTTACAAACAAGTGCAGCAAAACCTTTACATGGCCGGTCTGTTTTTCCATTACTGAGAAATCAGCATTTGAATTGATAGGCAAATGAGACTGTAGATCTATTTGTAGACCTAAATCCTCTGTCACCCCAGCTCTATTCTCTACCCAGCATCACCTCCTCCTGCTTTCCTGAGGGAGGATTTCTTCTCCTGAAGCCATACAGCATATTTTCTATCAGTCAAGGAGAAGGAGGCAGTGCTGGGAAGGGAATAGAGCTGGAGTGACAGAGGATTCAGATCTACAGTCTAATTTATATATATATCAATTCAAACCTTGATTTCTCAGTAACAGAGGAATGGACTGACCACGCAAAGGTATTTGAATGAGCTACATGAGCATACAAGTCCTGCTGACAGATTCCCTTTAATTTGTGCTTAGTCACTGAGTACTGACTTGCATTTCTCATCAGTCAATGGCGGACTTTTGGAGCTCTAAGCAGCTCAATACTGATTGGTTGTTCAAGGATGAGCATTAAGGGCATGTTCACACAGAGTTTTTAACATGGACATGCTTAAAATCCCCATCAAAGGATAATCAAAGTGCTTTTTATGTGGATTTTAAAGCAAACTTGACATCCACATCACCATGTGAATTTATAGCTGATAATTCCACACACAAAAACTCTTGCAAAAGACGTATTTTGTAGGAACATTGACTTGAATGGGTGGTGAAAAAACGCTGAAAAAAGGCACCAAAAACGCAGGTATCAAGTATTCCTGCGTTTTTGGTGCCCACACCTGATTCTATGCAATCAGACTTTTTTTCAACACTAAACTTTATCAGCATGCACAAGAGACAAATCTAGCATGCCAAAACTGCTGCAAAAAGCACACAAAAAGCACAAGAAAAACCAAGGAAAACATGCTTTTTTTCTGCAGCTTCTTTTCTGCCAAGAGATCAGGTTTTGCTGCAGAATAAACAAACACTGAAAAAAAGCCTTGCGTGAACTTACCCTTATGAAAAATGCAGAAAAAAGCGACAAGCACTTTAGGAGCGTTTTCTCATGCAAATGAATTCGAAGCTTCTTGAAGCATTTTATTATGGGAATTTTGGACATATCAATATGTGAACATATCCGAAGAGCTCAAACTCTCCTGGGGAACATGTTGGTGGGCAAACCTACAATATTGAATCCGTTAGTAATTACTAAAGTGTTTTGAATTTCTTCGATCCCTGTGGTATACAGATACAACACTGAGAAGACTGATTTCACAGGAGTCATCACCGGCACATGATGATAAATAACCTAGCCTTTTCTAATATGTTATCACACGTTTTCACTTCAAGCAATGAGGTTTTCTTATCCCTTTTGTTATCTCGCCAGTTCCCTATGTCTCGGAGGAAGCACTCCGTCATTTTGAGTATATCACATTTATCCCTCCTGTGAGAATATTCCAGCTGTAGTTTGGAGGATTCTGTCATTGCCACTGAATTAATTAAATTGCCTAAAATTACAGAATCAGCACAAATTGCCTTCACCTGCTTCCCTGGCTAGACTGTTAGCTCCACAGTTCATTGGGAAATATGGCTTCTCTTCATGGGAAGCTATTGCATACGAGATCCATATTTCTAGCAGACATTCTGTCGTTTGCAAGCAGATGACAGCCTCCTTCCACTCTTATACAGTGGGCACTATATTACTAGGCTATGCCAAGAAAAACAGGAGGAAAAACCCCACTGATAATAATAACAGCTGTCTACTGAGTGCTTTTTTATCCATACCTAGCGCTCACCAAGACTGCATTCACTTAATGAAATAATATCAATCCTCTATTCAGCACATATTTAAAATCTAGCTTCACCCGTCTGCCTTAAACCGCTAATCCTGGATATAGTAATTCTGCCTGAATGCAAAAGATTTCATGCAGCGTGATAGAAAACTAAAAGCCATATGTCTGTATTGGAATAACAAAAAAAATAGAATTACCCATACAGAAGATTCCAATGCAAATGTCCGGTTATATGAGAATATTCAGTATATCGCCACAGTAATGACTTCATTCTATTGGACATGACATTTTTGGGTGGTAATTTTGGTCATCGTTTAACCTACACATGTTATGGTAGGTGACAATCTAATATTTTTGGCATTTTCAGATTTTGGCAACTAATCAAGCTTAAGCTTTTACTGCAGACTATTTTGGACTTCAAGGGGTTCTCCAAGACTGCTAAATTGATGGCTTTCCCTTTAGTGGGGGTACAACTCTTACAGGTTTCCATTTATGATTTACCAGGCATAGCACCATACATTTTTTATTCCTAATTCATTTAAAGGGGTTCAAAAGGTTTAAAAAAAACCTGCTACTGCTTTAAACAGAGACACTCGTTTACAGATTCATCCTCATTCTCTGCAATGGAGCTAAAAAGGGGTACAATCCTTAAAACATGGATTCTCATCATCCACCAGCTATACCATATATGAATGATAGGTGGGTCCCTCCTAACCCAACACTTATCAGCAAAACAAGGGTCCCCTCATCTCCATTATTCCAGGTGAAGCATTCATTAATTGAATAGAGAGGTGGGTGATACTTTTGCATTTAAGCCTACTAGAGGTACGGTAGGAGCCAGGGAAGCATGGCAAAATGGGCACCCTTGTTTAAAGAGGACCTGTCAGCAGGATTTATCACTGCAAAGTAAGGTATGACTATAATGGCGCTATTACACTGATTAAATTGGTACCATTGCTGAAGGAATGCGATTAGTGGTTCTTTTTTCATCATGGTTTTAAAATTTCTTGTGATGATGTCTTCTTTGCATCGGGACGGGCCTGGGGGGATTGGGTCTTCTTCTGCTCTGGACGTTCTGTCTCCCTCCTGTCTTTCTACAGGTCACTGATGATTTACTGACCGGCCTGCGTTTTGAAATTGGGTGAGCGCGTGCTGCTCCGAGTGAGATTCCACTTCTGGCATTTGGGTCTTCAATAAAATGGGGCTGAAGTTGGCGAATGCACAGATTGAGATCTAAGCTGAGATCTCAATCTGCGCCTGCACCAATTTTATTGAAGACCAGAAGTGCAATCTCATACTGTGGATTCGCCACCCACCCAATGATGGCGGCACAAAATTTCAAAACAGAGGCTGGTCACTGAGTAATCAGTGACCTGTAGAAAGACAGGAGGCAGTTGGAGGCGCCAGAGCAGAAGACTCAACCCCACCAGGCTTCCCTTGATGCACAGAAGACATCATCAGAATAAAACTTAAAACCATGATTAAAAAAGAACCACTGATCAGATTCCTTCAACAAAGGTATGAATTTAATCAGTGTAGTAGTGCCATTATGGCCATTACTTTATAGTGTAAAATCCTGCTGACAAATTCCCTTTAAGACATGGAACAAGTGGCGTAATTTGAAGCTCATAGGCCTCAGTAAAAAATCTACATCAGGGCCCCAAACTATCACAGGTCTTTAATACTAATAGTTTTTTTTTCATATTTGCCAACAGAACCTTTTGAGCCCCCAACGCTCCAGGGCTTGGATGCGGTTGTGTAACCCTTGCACTTACTATAATTACGCCTTTGAGTAAAACATCTATCTAAAAGGCATACCTTATTCTGTGAATGGAAATAATTTAGGACACCCCTTAAAATGTAACAATTGCATGGTATGGTTGACATTTCAAAATATACAATAAAAAAATGAAAATTAGCACTATATAAAAGGCCAGTATCTCTGGAGCCGTATGGCAGATTTGAAAAAAAAAAGGGGACCAGAGGGAATCAAGTAAGAACAAAAACCGGAATTTTTTATTTGATTTTTTTATCTGGGGACAGGTTTTCTTTAAAACATTTATTATCAATATTATGCCATCTCAGTGGTCTCTTGGTTCCCAAATCTCCTTTTACTATGCGATATGTAGACAATAGACATTACTTCACAATGGATTCTGAAGCTAGGAAGCAGCACACTGTATGACAGCCATGGAGGAGATGTTCCTCATATTTCTGAAATGGCCATCCTGGCAAGCCTTCGTGAATTCCACAATTATCTGGCTCAGTTCTGCTTCCGCGCTGATATACATCATACCTGAACTCATATCATAATTGGTCTTTACGTCTATTATTTTAACTGGCTCAATAGTTTGTACAGATAGAAATCTCACTTGGTGTTTTTACAAGTATACCCATAAAAACAGAGCCATGCGATCTCAGAGGACCTATACGTTTTGTAACATGTATTTATTGCTGATCATTTAGAAGACTCACAAAATATTATGTATCTTATAACACTCATGAATCACTACAGTGGTGCTAACAAAATGCCATACATCAGATCTAGAACTATACCATGGCCACCAGTTTACTAAACCATATTTATCCATATTTGCTTCTTGTTATGATAGATACATTTGATTACATCACTGGCAGGCTACAAAATGAAACTGGCACATAACTAAGACTGAAAATGTGAGATTATACATACCGTAGGATTAAATAATAGAATGAACATCAAATATTCTTCATGATGCATAATGTTATGAACATTGATCCGTCACTGACCTGAGCACCTTAGGCCATCATTGAACATTTTTCTGATGCTCCACAGCAAAGCAAAATAAAAGTGTCCATTATAAAGTGCATTTTATAGTCCTCATTTGTCTTTCTATATAAAGGTCATGTCATCACTGGGTATTGAAAGGTTTCCTCCTTCAAACAGAATCTGTCAGTAGAATCAACCCTCCTAAACCGTCTATATGGGCACGCACGTCATAGGAAGTTGAATAAAGTGATATATTTATATCTGTGATCCGGTGTTTTATTCCAGAGAAATCCATTTTTTTCTTATATGTAAATGAGCTGTTCAGGGCTATAGACCAGACATTGATCTGCATGAGAATTATTAATTGCATTGAATATTTTTTGCTGCTGTGCCTCTTCGTTCCTAAGATGAAGCCCTCTCTTCCCTATATAAAATTCTACATTTTTCAACCAACTCGGCATGGTGCTCACATAGACTCCTATAGAGAAAAGTTAATGACCATGCCCCCTTGGCTAAAAAGAGGCAGGAACAAAATAAACACAATGCCAGATTCATGAGTACAGCGGCATGTAGACAAGAGGGAAAAACACCCAAATAACAATTATGGCAAGTGACAGGTTCTCTTTAAATAGAGTATCCATATGTAGGGGACATGGTATAATGCTCTAGTCCCGGTACCGTCTGTTAACCCCTTCATGACCCAGCCTATTTTGGCCTTAATGACCTTGCCGTTTTTTGCAATTCTGACCAGTGTCCCTTTATGAGGTAATAACTCAGGAACGCTTCAACGGATCCTAGCGATTCTGAGATTGTTTTTTCGTGACATATTGGGCTTCATGTTAGTGGTAAATTTAGGTCGATAATTTCTGAGTTTATTTGTGAAAAAAACAGAAATTTGGCGAAAATTTTGAAAATTTCACAATTTTCACATTTTGAATTTTTATTCTGTTAAACCAGAGAGTTATGTGACACAAAATAGTTAATAAATAACATTTCCCACATGTCTACTTTACATCAGCACAATTTTGGAAACAAATTTTTTTTTTGCTAGGAAGTTATAAGGGTTAAAATTTGACCAGTGATTTCTCATTTTTACAACAAAATTTACAAAACCATTTTTTTTAGGGACCACCTCACATTTGAAGTCAGTTTGAGGGTTCTATATGGCTGAAAATACCCAAAAGTGACACCATTCTAAAAACTGCACCCCTCAAGGTGCTCAAAACCACATTCAAGAAGTTTATTAACCCTTCAGGTGTTTCACAGCAGCAGAAGCAACATGGAAGTAAAAAATGAACATTTAACTTTTTAGTCACAAAAACAATCTTTTAGCAACAATTTTTTTATTTTCCCAAGGGTAAAAGGAGAAACTAGACCACGAACATTGTTGTCCAATTTGTCCTGAGTACGCTGATACCTCATATGTGGGGGTAAACCACTGTTTGGGTGCACGGCAGGGCTCGGAAGGGAAGGAGCGCCATTTGACTTTTTGAATGAAAAATTGGCTCCAATCTTTAGCGGACACCATGTCGCGTTTGGAGAGCCCCCGTGTGCCTACACATTAAAGCTTCCCCACAAGTGACCCCATTTTGGAAACTAGACCCCCCAAGGAACTTATCTAGAAGCATAGTGAGCACTTTAAACCCCCAGGTGCTTCACAAATTGATCCGTAAAAATGAAACAGTACTTTTTTTTCACAAAAAAATTATTTTAGCCTCAATTTTTTCATTTTCACATGGGCAACAGGATAAAATGGATCCTAAAATTTGTTGGACAATTTCTCCTGAGTACACCGATACCTCACATGTGGGGGTAAACCACTGTTTGGGCACATGGTAAGGCTCGGAAGGGAAGGAGCGCCATTTGACTTTTTGAATGAAAAATTATCTCCATCACTAGCGGACACCATGTCACGTTTGGAGAGCCCCTGTGTGCCTAAACATTGGAGCTCCCCCACAAGTGACCCCATTTTGGAAACTAGACCCCCCAAGGAACTTATCTAGAAGCATAGTTAGCACTTTAAACCCTCAGGTGCTTCACAAATTGATCCGTAAAAATGAAAAAGTACTTTTTTTTCACACAAAATTTCTTTTAGCCTCAATTTTTTCATTTTCACATGGGCAACAGGATAAAATGGATCCTAAAATTTGTTGGGCAATTTCTCCTGAGTACGCCGATACCTCATATGTGGGGGTAAACCACTGTTTGGGTGCACGGCAAGGCTCGGAAGGGGAGGCGTGCCATTTGACTTTTTGAATGGAAAATTAGCTCCAATCGTTAGCGGACACCATGTCGCGTTTGGAGAGCCCCTGTGTGCCTAAACATTGGAGCTCCCCTACAAGTGACCCCATTTTGGAAACTAGACCCCCCAAGGAACTTATCTAGATGCATAGTGGGCACTTATAACCCCCAGGTGCTTCACAGAAGTTTATAACGCAGAGCCGTGAAAATAAAAAATAATTTTTCTTTCCTCAAAAATGATTTTTAGCCCAGAATTTTTTATTTTCCCAAGGGTAATAGGAGAAATTTGACCACAAATGTTGTTGTCCAGTTTGTCCTGAGTACGATGATACCCCATATGTAGGGGTAAACCACTGTTTGGGCGCACGGCAGGGCTCGGAACGGAAGGCACGCCATTTGGCTTTTTGAATGGAAAATTAGCTCCAATCATTAGCGGACACCATGTCGCGTTTGGAGAGCCCCTGTGTGCCTAAACATTGGAGCTCCCGCACAAGTGACCCCATTTTGGAAACTAGACCGCCCAAGGAACTAATCTAGATGTGTGGTGAGCACTTTGAACCCCCAAGTGCTTCACAGAAGTTTATAATGCAGAGCCATGAAAATAAAAAATAATTTTTCTTTTCTCAAAAATGATTTTTTAGCCCACAATTTTTTATTTTCCCAAGGGTAACAGGAGAAATTGGACCCCAAAAGTTGTTGTCCAGTTTCTCCTGAGTACGCTGATACCCCATATGTGGGGGTAAACCACTGTTTTGGCACACGTCGGGGTTCGGAAGGGAAGTAGTGACGTTTTGAAATGCAGACTTTGATGGAATGCTCTGCGGGCGTCAGGTTGCGTTTGCAGAGCCCCTGATGTGCCTAAACAGTAGGAACTCCCCACAAGTGACTCCATTTTGGAAACTAGACCCCCAAGGGAACTTATCTAGATGTGTGGTGAGCACTTTGAACCCCCAAGTGCTTCACAGAAGTTTATAACGCAGAGCCGTGAAAATAATAAATGTGTTTCCTTTCCTCAAAAATATTTTTTTAGCCCAGAATTTTTTATTTTTGCAAGGGTAACAGGAGAAATTTGATGCCAAAAGTTGTTGTCCAGTTTCTCCTGAGTACGCTGATACCCCATATGTGGGGGTAAACCACTGTTTGGGAACACGTCAGGGCTCGGAAGGGAAGTAGTGACATTTGAAATGCAGACTTTGATGGAATGGTCTGCGGGCATCATGTTACGTTTGCAGAGCCCCTGATGTGCCTAAACAGTAGAAACACCCCACAAGTGACCCCATTTTGGAAACTAGACCCCCCAAGGAACTTATCTAGATGTGTGGTGAGCACTTTCAACCCCCAAGTGCTTCACAGAAGTTTATAACGCA
This sequence comes from Ranitomeya variabilis, assembly GCF_051348905.1. NCBI lineage: Eukaryota > Metazoa > Chordata > Amphibia > Anura > Dendrobatidae > Ranitomeya > Ranitomeya variabilis. Next base: position 112,701,780 of record NC_135235.1, on the reverse strand, counting down.
GAGCCGTGAAAATAAAAAATAATTGTTCTTTCCTCAAAAATTATGTTTAAGCAAGTAATTTTTTATTTTTGCAAGGGTAACAGGAGAAATTGGACCCCAACAGTTGTTGCCCAGTTTGTCCTGAGTACGCTGGTACCCCATATGTGGGGGTAAACCACTGTTTGGGCGCACGTCGGGGCTTGGAAGGGAGGGAGCACCATTTGACTTTTTGAACGCAAGATTGGCTGGAATCAATGGTGGCGCCATGTTGCCTTTGGAGACCCCTGATGTGCCTAAACAGTGGAAACCCCTCAATTTTAACTTCAACACTAACCCCAACGCACCCCTAATCCTAATCCCAACTGTAGCCATAACCCTAATCACAACCCTAACCCCAACACACCCCTAACCACAACCCTAACCCCAACACACCCGTAACCCTAATTCCAACCCTAACCCTAATCCTAACCCTAATCCCAACCCTAACCCTAATCCCAACCTTAACCACAACTGTAACCCCAACACACCCCTAACTCTATCCGTAACCCTAACCACAAGCCTAATCTTAACCCTATTTCCAACCCTAGCCCTAATTCCAAGCCTAACTCTAATTCCAACCCTAACCCTAAGGCTATGTGCCAACGTTGCGGATTCGTGTGAGATTTTTCCGCACGATTTTTGAAAAATCTGCAGGTAAAAGGCACTGCGTTTTACCTGTGGATTTACAGCGGATTTCCAGTGTTTCTTTGTGCGGATTTCACCTGCGGATTCCTATTGAGGAACAGGTGTAAAACGCTGCGGAATCCGCACAAAGAATTGACATGCTGCGGAAAATACAACGCAGCGTTTCTGCACGGAATTTTCTGCACCATGGGCACAGCGGATTTGGTTTTCCATAGGTGTACATGGTACTGTAAACCTGATGGAAAACTGCTACGAATTTGCAGCGGCCAATCTGCTGCGGATCCGCGGCCAATCCGCTGCGGATCCGCAGCCAAATCCGCACTGTGTGCACATGCCATAACCCTAACCCTACCCCTAACCCTAACCCTACCCCTAGTTCTAACCCTAGTTCTAACCCTAACCCTAGTGGAAAAAGAAAAAAAAATATTTTCTTTATTTTATTATTGTCCCTACCTATGGGGGTGATAAAGGGGGGGTTTATTTTTATTTAGAACCTATCACAGCGATCAAAATGTACTTGTAACGAATCTGCCGGCCGGCAGATTCGGTGAGCGCACTGCGCATGTGCCCGCCATTTTGGAAGATGGCGGCGCCCATGGAGAAGACGGAAAGACACCGGGAGCCTCGGTAAGTATAAGGGGGTGGAGATCGGGGCACGGGGGGCGTCGGAGCACGGGGGGTGGCATAGGAGCACGGGGGGAGCGGACAGGAGGACGGGGGAGCGGAGCACAAGACGGAGGGGAGCGGAGCACAGATCGGTGGCTTGGGGGGGCGATCGGTGGGGTGGGAGGGGTCACATAAGTGTTTCCAGCCATGGCCGATGATATTGCAGCATCGGCCATGGCTGGATTGTAATATTTCACCAGTTTTTTAGGTGAAATATTACAAATCGCTCTGATTGGCTGTTTCACTTTCAACAGCCAATCAGAGCGATCGTAGCCACGGGGGGGGTGAAGCCACCCCCCCTGGGCTGAAGTACCACTCCCCCTGTCCCTGCAGATCGGGTGAAATTGGAGTTAACCCTTTCACCCGATCTGCAGGGACGCGATCATTCCATGACGCCACATAGGTGTCATGGGTCGGATTGGCACCGACTTTCATGACGCCTACGTGGCGTCAAAGGTCGGGAAGGGGTTAATAATATAGTGTTAGTTGTTATGTATTTACTGATATATTGCGGTACTGCTACATGAAACATGTATTACCGCCTATAATCATTGATACTGCTACATTATATGAATGTATTATCACTGCTTATATTGAGTACTGCTACGCATAAAGCGTACTACTCATGATATATATATTTGTCTCATGTGCACCAATGTTGGTTAGGGAAGTAGTAGTAAGTGCCCCGGGCACGTATAGTGTTAGGGGAGCAGTACCCCAAGTTGGTCACTAGACGGGGGCATCATAGAAATTGGGTATATTATAGTAAATAGTTAGAATAGGAGGGGCACGGTGGGAATACGTTAGTGAGAGCTTCCTGGTTTAGTTCAGTTGGGGCCTGGGCACCTGTACAGCTCATAGAGGGCTAGCTAACCTTGGTCACTTTGTGCCCCCATAACATTCTCCTAAGAGTGGGCCCAGCAGTAGTATTCAGGGGGGCCAGAATTAAGAACATAAAGTACAGCAACTACAAGAACAGCAGGGCAGTAATAGTGGGACTACAGCTGCTGGACAGAAGAAGGCTGCGCAAACTGGGAGAAAATGCACCAAGATGTGTCAGGTTTTTGGGTGGGCCGCCATTCTTAGGACCAGGGCAAAACAGCAGGGAATGCCCCCACGAAAGGCAGAAATACTGGACATTGAGGACACTGTGGGACCGTATAGTACAGACCGTCCCAAACGCAGGCTTAGCGTCAGGCAAGGGTCAGAGATATCGGTGCCTGATGATGTAACAGTGTGTGCCCTGGATGACAAGTTACTGAGTAAACAACTTGATGTTGAAGCAAAACCGGACTGTGACTCTTTATTCTTGGAATAGTCTGCAGAGGTAACTGTCCAGTGTCGGGAAAACTCTGATGGCGCAGAGGAGCAGCACCAAGGTACTCAGAGAGGTACACATGTTTGTATGGCGGTGGAAGGCCAGAGAGTGATAAAGGGATTGCTATCGGCCATGACTACAGCCCTGGCTCCCCTATCTTACACATATACTGTCTATAAACATAATAAGATCAGATACTGAGAACAACATCCATTATACAGGAAACGAGAAGTAGTAATGTACAGTATATAAATTTATTTATCTACATAGATATATAGATATATTTACTGTGTAGTACTATACCATATGTACATATTCTATATACAGCAAAAGTGTTTTCCTCCTTCCTATTCATTTGCATGTTTGTCAATGTTTCAGATCAACAAATTTAAATTTCAGACAAATATATCACAAGTACACACAAAATGCAGTTTTTAAATAAAGGTCTATACTATTAAGGGAAAAAGAAATCCAAACCTACACGGTCCTGTGTGAAAAAGTAATTGCCCCCTAAATCTATTAAATGGTTGGGCCATCCTTAGCAGTAACAACTGCAATCAAGCGTTTGCGGTAACTGGCAATGATTCTTTTATAACACTCTGGAGGAATTTTGACCAACTCAGCTTTGCAGAATTGTTGTAATTCAACCACATAGGAGGTTTTCCTAGCAAGAAATGTCTTTTTAAGGTCATGCCACAGCATCTCAATCATATTAAGGTCAGGAATTTTACTAGGCCACTCCAAAGTTTTAATTTTGTTTTTCTTAAGCCATTTAGAGGTGGACTGCTGGTGTGTTTTGGATCATTGTCCTGCTGCATAACCCAAGTGTGCTTCAGTTTGAGATTACAAACTGATGGGCCGACATTCTCCTTCAGAACTTTTTGGTAGACAACAAAATTAATGGTTCCATTTACCACAGCAAGTTATCCTGAAGCAGCAAAACAGCCCCAGATCATCACACTACCAACACCATTTTTTGCTGATGGTATGATGATTATTTTCTTAAATGCTGTATTACTTCTATGCCAGATGTAATGGTACACACACTTTCCAAAAAGTTCAGTTTTTGTCTCGTCAGTTCACAGCATATTCTCTCAAAAGTCTTGGGGATCATCAAGATGTTTTCTTGCAAAACTGAGACAAGCCTTTATGTTCTTACTGCCCAGCAGTGGTTTTCTTTCTGAAACTGCCATTCAGGCCATTTTTGTCCAGTCTTTCTTATGGTGGAGTTATGAACACTGACCTTAACTCAGGCAGGTGAGGCCTGCAGCTCTTTGGATGTTGTTGTGGGGTCTTTTGTGACCTCTTAGATGAGTGGTCGATGTGGTCTTGAGGTAATTGTGGTTGGCTGGCCACTCCTGGTAATGTTCATCACTGTTCTATGTGGTCGCCATTTGTGGATAATGGCTCTCACTGTGTTTTGCTGGCGTCCCAAAGCTTAAAAAATGGCTTATAACTTTTCTCACATGTTTCAGAATTTCTTTGGATCGTGGCATGATGTCAAGCTTTTCAGGAACTTTTTGCTTACAGGTCCTATTTAGGTAATTTTTTGATTGAGAACAGGTGTGATAATAATCAATCACATAGGGGCTTTGTCACATAGGGCCTTGTAGGGTTGGATTTCTTTTTCCCTTAATAGTAAAGACCTTAATTTATAAAGTGCATTCTGTGTTTACTTGTGTTATTTTTGCCTAATATTTAAATATGTTTGGTGATCTGTAACATTTACACTATCGTGTAAAAGTTTAGGGTCACTTAGAAATTTCCTTATTTTAAAAGAAGAGCACAGTTGTTTCCAATGAAGGTAACATTAAATGATTCAGAAATACACTCTATACATTGTTAATGTGGTAAATGACTATTCTAGCTGAAAACATCTGGTTTGTAATGCAATATCTTCATAGGTGTATAGAGGCCCACTTCCAACAACCATCACTCCAGTGTTTTTATGGTACTTTGTGTTTACTAACTGTGTAAGAAGGCTAATGGATGGTTAGAATACCCTTGAAAACACTTGTGCAAGTATGTTAGCACAGCTGAAAACAGCTTGGCTGATTAGAGAAGCTATAAACCTGACCTTCCTTTGAGCTAGCTGAGAATCTGGAACATTACATTTGTTGGTTCCATTAAACTCTCAAAATGGTCAGAAAAAAAGAACTTGTGTGAAACTTAACAGTCTATTCTTGTTCTTAGAAATGAAGGCTATTCCATGCAAGAAATTGCCAAGAAATTGAAGATTTCCTACAACGGTGTGTACTAGTCCCTTCAGAGGAGAGCACAAACAGGCTCTAACCAGAGTAGAAAGAGAAGTGGGAGGCCCCGCTGCACAACTGAGCAACAAGACAAGTACATTAGAGTCTGTAGTTTGATAAATCGATGCCTCACAGGTCCTCAAATGGCAGCTTCATTAAATAGTACACGCAAACCGCCAGTGTCAACATCTACAGTGAAGAGGCGACTCCGGGATGCTGGCCTTCAGGGCAGAGTGGCAAAGAAAAAGCCATATCTGAGACTGGCTAATAAAGGGATTAATATGGGCAAAAGAACACAGACATTGGACAGAGGAAGATTGGAAAAAAGTGTTATGGACAGACGAATCCAAGTTTGAGGTGTTTGGATCACACAGAAGAACATTTGTGAGACACAGAACAACTGAAAAGATGCTGGAAGAGTGCCTGATGCCATCTGTCAAGCATGGTGGAGGTAATGTGATGGTCTGGGGTTGCTTTGGTGCTGGTAAAGTGGGAGATTTGTACAAGGTAAAAGGGATTTTGAATAAGGAAGGCTATCACTCCATTTTGCAACGCCATGCCATACCTTGTGGACATCGCTGGATTGGAGCCAATTTCATCCTACAACAGGACAATGACCCAAAGGACACCTCCAAATTATTCAAGAACTATTAGGGAAGAAGCATGCAGCTGTATTCTATCTGTAATGGAGTGGCCAGGGCAGTCACCAGATCTCAACCCCACTGCGCTGTTGTGGGAGCAGCTTGACCGTATGGTGTGCAAAAAGTGCCCATCAAGCCAAACCAACTTGTGGGAGGGGCTTCTGGAAGCATGGGGTGAAATTTCTCCAGATTACCTCAGCAAATTAACTGCTAGAATGCCAGAGGTCTGCAATGCTGTAATTGCAGTAAAGGGAGCATTCTTTGACAAAAGCAAAGTTTTTTCGAACCTTGTCAATGTTTGCACTAGACTTAAAAATTCACTTGGCAACTCATTTGCTTAATAAAAGTATGAGTTTTCAGGGAAAACACAAAATTGTCTGGGTGACCCCAAAATTTGAAACAGTAGTGTAAGTGTGACAAACATGCAAAAGATTAGGAAATCAGGAAGGAGCAAACTCTTTTGGAGTTATTGTGAACAGTTAAGTAGAAGATGAAATGATATCTAAAAGGCCTAAAGTTAAAGATGACACATCTCCTTTGTATTTAAGGCAAAAAATATATATTGTCATTTTTTTATATTTTAAAAATTACAAAAAGGAGAAGGGCCGATGCAAAGTTTTGAGCACCCTACATGGTTAATACTTAGTAGCACCCCTTTTGTAAGTATAACAGCTTATAACATTTTTTGTAGCGAGCCAAGAGTCTTTCAATTCTTGTTTGCGGGATTTTCATCCATTCTTCCTTGGAAAATTAATCCAGTTCTGTTCCTGGTTCATCTTGCAGGCACTGCTATTTTGAGGTCTAGCTACAGATTTTCAGTGATGTTCAGATCAGGGGACTGTGAGGGCCTTTGTAAAACCTTCAGCTTGCACATTTTGAGATAGTCTATTGTGGATCTTGACATGTTTAGGATTATTATCCATTTATAGAAGCCATCCTCGTTTCAACATCAGCTTTTTTTTCAGATGGTTTTATGTTTGCAAAAAGACTTTGTTGAAATGTTATTGAATTCCTTCTTCCCTCTACCTGTGAAATGTTCCCAGTGCCATTGGCTGCAACACAACCCCAAAGCAACATTGATCCACCCTCATGCTTCATGGTTGAGGAGATGTTCTTTTACTGAAATTTTGTGCCCTTTATTTTCCACATATATCTTTGATCATTGTGGCTAACAAGTTTTATTTTAAACTTAATGATCCACAGGACTTGTTTCCAAAATGCATCAGGCTTGTTTACATGTTCTTTTTTATAATTCTGATCCAGAATTTTATGGTAAGGATGCAGGAGAGGTTTTTTTCTGATGACTTTTCCATGAAGGCCATATTTGTGCAGGTGACCCTAAACAATAGAACAATGTATCACAACTTCAGATTCTGCTACATCATTCTAATGGTCTTTTGCAGTTAAGCAGGGTTTCTGATTTGCCTCTCTAGCAATCCTATGAGCAGCTCTCACTGAAATTTTGCTTGGTCTTCCAGACCTTATCTTGACCTCCACTGTTCCTGTTAATTGCCATTTCTTAATTACATTTCGAACTGAGGAAAGGGCAACTTGAAAATGCTTTGCTATCTTCTTATAACCTTATTCTGCTTTTGAGGGCCTCCACCATTTTCATATTCAGAATGCTAGGCAACTGCTTAGAAGAACCCATGGCAGCTGTTTTTTGGTACAAGGTTAGAAAAGGCTGGGTTTTTATAAAGCTGGGAAATTTGCATCATCTGGTCTTTCCTAATGATGATAGTGAACAAGCCACAACCCTAACAGACTAATTAAGGTCTGAAACCTTGGTCAAACTTATCTGAGCACACAAATCTCTAAACTTTTGCATCGGCCCATTTTCCTTTTTGCAATTCTTAAAAAGTAAAAAAATACTAAATACCGTATATACTCGAGTATAAGCCGACCCGAGCATAAGCCGACCCCCCTAATTTTGCAACAAAAAACTGGGAAAACTTATTGACTCAAGTATAAGCCTAGGGTGGAAAATGCAGCAGCTACCAGTATATGTCAAAAATAAAAATATATACCAATAAAAGTAAAATTAATTGAGACATCAGTAGGTTAAGTGTTTTTGAATATCCATATTGAATCAGGAGCCCCATATAATGCTCCATGCAGTTGTGGCCCCATAGATGCCCCATATAATGCTCCATGCAGTTATGGCCCCATAGATGCCCCATATAATACTCCATAGTTATGGCCCCATAGATGCCCCATATAATGCTCCATGCAGTTATGGCCCCATATAATGCTCCATGCAGTTATGGCCCCATAGATGCCCCATATAATGCTCCATGCAGTTATGGCCCCATTTAATGCCCCATATAATGCTCCATACAGTTATGGCCCCATATAATGCCCCATATAATGCTCCTTGCAGTTATGGCCCCATATAATGCTCCATACAGTTATGGCCCCATATAATGCCCCGTATAATGCTCCATGCAGTTATGGCCCCATATAATGCTCCATACAGTTATGGCCCCATATAATGCCCCATATAATGCTCCATACAGTTATGGCCCCATATAATGCTCCATGCAGTTCTTTATGGCCCCATAGACGCTCCATATAGCATTGTGCCACATGTAATGCCCCATATAATGCTCCTTGCAGTTATGGCCCCATATAATGCTCCATACAGTTATGGCCCCATATAATGCCCCATATAATGCTCCATACAGTTATGCTCCATACAGTTATGGCCCCATATAATGCTGCATGCAGTTCTTTATGGCCCCATAGAGCTCCATATAGCATTGTGCCACATGTAATGCTGCTGCTGCAATAAAAAAAAATCACATACTCACATCTCGTCGCTGCTCCTCAGCGTCCCGTCTCTCCGCACTGACTGTTCAGGCAGAGGGCGGCGCGCACACTAATACGTCATCGCGCCCTCTGACCTGCACAGTCACTGCAAGAGGACAGGAAGACGGAGCGGTGCCCGGCGAATGGAACGCGGACAGGTGAGTATGAAATACTCACCTGGTCCCAGCGCTCCTGACGCTGTCCCTGCCTGTCCCATGGTACCGCAGCTTCTTCCTGTAATGAGCGGCCACCAGTACCGCTCATTACAGTAATGAATATGCGGCTCCACCCCTATGGGAGTGGAGTCCATATTCATTACTTTAATTAGCGGTACCACGTGACCGCTGAATAGAGGAAGAGCTGCAGCGAGGGAGACCATGGGACAGCGTTAGGAGCACCGGGACCAGGTGAGTATGCGACACTGCTCTCTCCCCCTCACCCGCCAACTCCACTGCCGACCATGACTCGAGTATAAGCCGAGAGGGGCACTTTCAGCCCAAAAATTTGGGCTGAAAATCTCGGCTTATACTCAAGTATATACGGTAAACATTTTTTTCTAAAATGCAAAGGAAATAAGGAAATGTGTCATCTTTAACTTTAGCCTTTTAAGAGATCATTTCAACTTGCTTAACTGTTCACAATAACAGTAACTTTGACCAGGGGTGCCCAAACTTTTACATGCCACTGTACTGTATGTCTGGGGCCAAACCAACACAGCTCATCACCCCAAGAACCCCATCCCAACAGTAAAAACATTGTGGTGTCAGCATCATGCTGTGGTGATGTTTTTCAGCAGCAGGGACAGGGAAAATGGTCTGATTTGAGGGGAAGATGGATAATGCGAAATACAGTGATACTCTTGAGGAAAACATATTTCAGTCTGTCAGTGAATTGATGTAAATATAATTTGGCCTGCACTCTAAATTTAGATCGGGGTGCTGGTGAGACAGACCGTAAGGTCTAGTATCAGTATTATTGAAATCCACCGCACTCCCTGTGTGGAATATCTTAGAAACAAAAGGATTTTTTGAAATTTGCTAATTTATTCAAGTGAAAAACAGAAAATCAAATGTGACAGATCAAATAGTAGGCAGTATAAGCGACTGAGTGATTGACGTTTCGACCCTCCCGGGTCTTACTCTAAAGTCGCACTTAATCCAGGATTTATGAGTGGCTCTTATGGTAATGAGGATGTTATCCCTGTAGTGTCAAGGGGCAGGTACAGTCTTTTTGATACCAAGTATGGCCTGATAGTTGATTTTTCTCTGAGTATGACCTTGCTGAGGAATAGCAGCGGTGCATCAGCGTCTTGCTGTTGTTTGCATATGCGATTCAAATAGAAAGTTGGTATGTCACTGGAGACAACCTTTTTTGCAGGTGCCAATGTATCAGCCTTAAATTGCTGGTAAGTTGTATGTGGTTTAATGGATTTGCCAGTTCTGGATAAAGCCTTGTAGAGGGGTAACAGCGGCGCATCTGCGTCTTGCTGGTGGACATGTAGGCTTAGTACCCTTAGTGGATGGGGGATAGTACTCCTGCGTCCTGTGGGAAGGCACAGGACGTCCCATAAACCCTGGATTAAGTGCGACTTTAGAGTAAGACCCGGGAGGGTCGAAACGTCAATCACTCAGTCGCTTATACTGCCTACTATTTGATCTGTCACATTTGATTTTCTGTTTTTCACTTGAATAAATTAGCAAATTTCAAAAAATCCTTTTGTTTCTAAGATATTCCACACAGGGAGTGCGGTGGATTTCAATAATACTGTCAATGAATTGAGGCTGGGATGGAGGTTAACCTTCCAACTAGGCAATGACCCAAAGCACACTGTTAAAGCAATACTTGAGTGGTTTAAGGGGAAATGTGTAAATGTTTTGGAGTGGCCTAGTCAAAGCCCAGACCTTAATCCAATTGAGAACCTGTGGTCAGAGTTGAAGATTGCTGTTCACCAGAGGAAACCATCTAACCTGAAGGAGCTGGAGAAGTTTTACCATGAGGAATGAGCAAAAATCCCATTAGCAAGATATGTAAAGCTCATAGAGACTTATCCAAAGCGATTTGCAGCTGTAATTGCTGCTAAAGGAGGCTCTACAAAGTACTGACTTTAGGGGTGTAAATAATTATGCACAAGCAAGTTTTCACCTATGTGTCCTACTTCTTGTTCGTTTTACAATAAAAAAAAATCAACTGTTCACTGTCGTTGGAATGCTCTTTACAAGAACTGATGCAAGCCCTCAAAAAAAAACAGTGAAATTCCAGGCTGTGAGGTGGCAAAATACAAAAAATCCCAAAAGAGTGAATACTTTCGTAAGCCGCTGTATATATATATATATATATATATATATATATATATATATATATATATATATATTTACACAGTATATATATATATACACACACACATATATATATATATATATATATATATATATATATATATATATACAGTTGTGCTCAAACGTTTACCACGCAGAATTTTTGCTTTCTTGGCCTTTTTTCAGAGAATATGAAAGATAACACCAAAACATTTTCTCCACTCATGGTTAGTGGTTGGGTGAAGCCATTTTTTGTCAAACTACTGTGTTTTCTCATAATCATAATGACAAGCCAAAACATCCAAATGACCCTGACCAAAAGTTCACATTCCTTAGTGACTTTGGACTGATAACATGCACAGAAGTTGACACAAATAGGTTTGAATGGCTACTAAAGGTAACATCCTCACTTGTGACCTGTTTGCTTGTCATCAGTGCGTGTGCATAAAAGCTCAGTGAGTTTCTGGGATCCAGACAGACTCTTGCATCTTTCATCCAGCCACTGACGTTTCTGGATTGTGAGTCATGGGAAAGGAACAGAATTGTCAACGGATCTTCGGGAAAGGTAGTTGAACTGTATAATTCTGTATATATATATATATATATATATATATACAGTATATATATATATATATATATATATATATATATATATATATATATATATATATATATATATATACAGAATTAAAACATTGTTGGACTTTGCAGCAACCATAAATAATACAGGTTTGAACTTTATTTAATTCCGCTCAATTTCATATTCACATACACAATTTATTTCTTTGGCCAAAAGGTTTGTATGTTGTACACAGATAAGGTTTAGCTCGATACAAAACATCTCACTATATAATATTACAACCAGAGTTAACTTTAGGCAATCAGATAAAGTAATTTTGAAGCAATACACTTCCTCACCACAGCATTTCTGTGTGTCATCCAAATACCAATACCTTGTAACTAACATCTCAAAATAATTTGAGTTTTAAAAAATGCTGGGTCCCTATATTCACAGCCGGGAAGTCACATATATTGACATTTTCAAAACTGCACAAATTGTCCATAATTATATATGACATATTGATTTAGTGAAAACATAGTAAAGATTTTGTGCATAGCTCTCTGTTCAGATGTGCTTTGTTCTTTTACTAGTTGCTGTTTTTGCTGTTTTCGATGCTGTCATTCTTTTATATTATTATATGGTTTAACGTTATTTATAAAAACAGCCATCTTGCTGTTTGCAAAAGCCTGTGCTTTTGAACAGCAGCAACAAATATATTTTTATTTCTGTAATCACTTGTATGTGTAGAAATTAATGACATATGACTCATACACCTTTACAAATGCGTGCTGGGGCATGATCTGTGACCAGGTGACCAGTTTCCATCTATTGTTAATAGCTCAGTATGTTATTAGTTTGATTCTCAAGCAAAAGGTCTGATTCCGTATATTAATTATTAATGTCAGGCTTGACAATCAATAAAAATATCCGGCTAATACCTCACCAATGGGAGCATTCCTAAGCATGGGGACATATTTGTGTGTGGGGGAACATGGGGAATATATATATATATGTGTTGAAACCAGAAGCTTACATACACTATATTCGCTTTTTGATAAATTGGCTGATTTCTTTAGACTTTCACATGATGCTGCACAAAGAAGCAGTGTGTTTCAGGTGTGCATTAAAATACATCCACAGGTGTGTCTCTAATTAACTCAGATGTTGCTAAGAAATTTTTTTATGAGTGTAAAGCGTTAAACTAAGAAAAATTAAAGCAGGCTTCATTTTGTGCTTTTCGACTCCATCTTGCTGTTTTGAGATAAATTCTGTTACTGGCTAAAAGTTCATAGTTGTTATGAGATCTTGATTGTTTCAACCTGAACAAGGCATGAGACTGAGGGTGTATTGTTCTACGAAGACCTTGACGTACAGGCTGTTCCTGCATTCTTATAGGTTAAGAACTGTGATCATGTTCTTATGTTGATTGGTTGAAGTGTAACTTGTTAAGATTATGAAAAGTGCGACACAATAAATGGGGCTTAGAGAACTGCTCGATCCCCCCAAACAAAGACACACGTCTCCGTCTGGTCATTTTCAGTTGCCGGCAATGCTCTGTGGATCAATTTGAAAATCACTGAGTCAACCGTGAAGGGTCATTTCAGATCCTCCCTCAACATCAGAAGCTTCCAAACACATGACATCATCATATAGGCAGTCCAGAATTGTTTAACCCCTCTGTGACCTTAGACGTACTATCCCGCCGAGGTGACCTGGGCCTATCTGACCCTCGACGGGATAGTACGTCATAGCCGATCGGCCGCGCTCACGGGGGGAGCGCGGCCGATCGCGGCCGGGTGTCAGCTGACTATCGCAGCTGACATCCGGCACTATGTGCCAGGAGCGGTTACGGACCGCCCCCGGCACATTAACCCCCGGCACACCGCGATCAAACATGATCGCGGTGTACCGGCGGTATAGGGAAGCATCGCGCAGGGAGGGGGCTCCCTGCGGGCTTCCCTGAGACCCCCTGAGCAACGCGATGTGATCGCGTTGCTCCGAGGGTCTCCTACCTCCCTCCTCGCTGCAGGTCCCGGATCCAAGATGGCCGCGGCATCCGGGTCCTGCAGGGAGGGAGGTGGCTTACCGAGTGCCTGCTCAGAGCAGGCGCTGGTAAGCCTGCAGCCCTGCACAGCAGATCGTCGATCTGACAGAGTGCTGTGCACACTGTCAGATCAATGATCTGTAATGTCCCCCCCGGGACAAAGTAAAAAAGTTAAAAAAAAATTCCCCACGTGTGTAAAAAAAAAATAAAAAAAATATCCTAAATAAAGAAAAAAAAAAAATATTATTCCCATAAATACATTTCTTTAGCTAAATAAAATAAACGAAACAATAAAAGTACACATATTTAGTATTGCCGCGTCCGTAACGACCCAACCTATAAAACTGCCCCACTAGTTAACCCCTTCAGTAAACACCGTGAGAAAAAAAAAAAAAACGAGGCAAAAAACAACGCTTTATTATCATACCGCCGAACAAAAAGTGGAATAACACGCGATCAAAAAGACTGATATAAATAACCATGGTACCGCTGAAAACATCATCTTGTCCCGCAAAAAACGAGCTGCCATACAGCATCATTAGCAAAAAAATAAAAAAGTTATAGTCCTGAGAATAAAGCGATACCAAAATAATTATTTTTTCTATAAAAGTTTTTATCGTATAAAAGCGCCAAAACATAAAAAAAATGATATAAATGAGGTATCGCTGTAATCGTACTGACCCGACGAATAAAACTGCTTTATCAATTTTACCAAACGCGGAACGGTATAAACGCCTCCCCCAAAAGAAATTCATGAATAGCTGGTTTTTGATCACTCTACCTCACAAAAATCGGAATAAAAAGCGATCAAAAAATGTCACGTGTCCGAAAATGTAACCAATAAAAACGTCAACTCGTCCCGCAAAAAACAAGATCTCACATGACTCTGTGGACTCAAATATGGAAAAATTACAGCTCTCAAAATGTGGTAACGCAAAAAATATTTTTTGCAATGAAAAGCGTCTTTCAGTGTGTGACGGCTGCCAATCATAAAAATCCGCTAAAAAACCCGCTATAAAAGTAAATCAAACCCCCCTTCATCACCCCCTTAGTTAGGGAAAAATAAAAAAATTAAAAAATGTATTTATTTCCATTTTCCCATTAGGGTTAGGGTTAGGGCTAGAGTTAGGACTAGAGTTAGGGCTAGGGTTAGGGCAAGGGTTAGGGCTAGGGTTAGGGTTAGGGCTAGGGTTAGGGCTAGGGTTGGGGCTAGGGTTAGGGCTAGGGTTGGGGCTAGGGTTAGGGTTAGGGCTAGGGTTAGGGCTAGGGTTGGGGCTAGGGTTAGGGCTAGGGTTAGGGTTAGGGCTAGGGTTAGGGCTAGTGTTACGGCTAGTGTTAGGGCTAGTGATAGGGCTAGGGTTATTGCTAGGGTTAGGGCTAGGGTTGGGGCTAGGGTTGGGGCTACAGTTAGGGTTGGGGCTAAAGATAGGGTTAGGGTTTGGATTACATTTATGGTTGGGAATAGGGTTGGTGTGTCTGGGTTAGAGGAGTGGTTAGGGTTACTGTTGGGATTAGGGTAAGGGGTGTGTTTGGATTAGGGTTTCAGTTATAATTGGGGGGTTTCCACTGTTTAGGCACATCAGGGGCTCTCCAAACGGGACATTGCATCCGATCTGAATTCCAGCCAATTCTGCGTTGAAAAAGGAAAACAGTGCTCCTTCCCTTCAGAGCTCTCCCGTGTGCCCAAACAGGGGTTTACCCCATCACTTGTGGGGGGTTTGTACTGTTTGGGTACATCAGGGGCTCTGCAAATGCAACGTGACGCCTGCAGACCAATCCATTTAAGTCTGCATTCCAAATGGCGCTCCTTCCCTTCCGAGCTCTGTCATGCGCCCAAACAGTGGTTCCCCCCCACATATGGGGTATCAGCGTACTCAGGACAAATTGGACAACAACTTTTGGGGTCCAATTTATCCTGATACCCTTGTGAAAATACAAAACTGGGGGCTAAAAAATCATTTTTGTGAAAAAAAAAAGAATTTTTATTTTCACGGCTCTGCGTTATAAACTGTAGTGAAACACTTGGGGGTTCAAAGTTCTCACAACACATCTAGATAAGTTCCTTGGGGGGTCTAGTTTCTAATATGGGGTCACTTGTGGGGGGTTTGCACTGTTTGGGTACATCAGGGGCTCTGCAAATGCAACGTGATGCCTGCAGACCAATCCATTTAAGTCTGCATTCCAAATGGCGCTCCTTCCCTTCCGAGCTCTGTCATGCGCCCAAACAGTGGTTCCCCCCCACATATGGGGTATCAGCGTACTCAGGACAAATTGGACAACAACTTTTGGGGTCCAATTTATCCTGATACCCTTGTGAAAATACAAAAATGGGGGCTAAAAAATCATTTTTGTGAAAAAAAAAAGAATTTTTATTTTCACGGCTCTGCGTTATAAACTGTAGTGAAACACTTGGGGGTTCAAAGTTCTCACAACACATCTAGATAAGTTCCTTGGGGGGTCTAGTTTGGGGGCTCTCCAAATGCAACATGGCGTCCCATCTCAATTCCAGTCAATTTTGCATTGAAAAGTCAAATGGCGCTCCTTCCCTTCCGAGTTCTGCCCTGCGCCCAAACAATGGTTTACACCCACATATGGGGTATCAGCGTACTCAGGACAAATTGCACAACAATTTTTGGGGTCCAATTTCTTCTCTTACCCTTGGGAAAATAAAAAATTGGGGGCGAAAAGATCATTTTTGTGAAAAAATATGATTTTTTATTTTTACGGCTCTGCATTATAAACTTCTGTGAAGCACTTGTTGGGTCAAAGTGCTCACCACACATCTAGATAAGATCCTTAGGGGGTCTACTTTCCAAAATGGTGTCACTTGTGGGGGGTTTCAATGTTTAGGCACATCAGGGGCTCTCCAAATGCAACATGGCGTCCCATCTCAATTCCAGTCAATTTTGCATTGAAAAGTCAAATGGCGCTCCTTTCCTTCCGAGCTCTGCCATGCGCCCAAACAGTGGTTTACCCCGACATATGGGGTATCAGCGTACTCAGGACAAATTGTACAACAAATTTTGGGGTCTATTTTCTCCTGTTACCTTTGGTAAAATAAAACAAATTGGAGCTGAAATAATTTTTTTGTGAAAAAAAGTTAAATGTTCATTTTTATTTAAACATTCCAAAAATTTCTGTGAAACACCTGAAGGGTTAATAAACTTCTTGAAAGTGGTTTTTAGTACCTTGAGGGGTGCAGTTTTTAGAATGGTGTCACACTTGGGTATTTTCTATCATATAGACCCCTCAAAATGACTTCAAATGAGATGTGGTCCCTAAAAAAAAATGGTGTTGTAAAAATGAGAAATTGCTGGTCAACTTTTAACCCTTATAACTCCGTCACAAAAAAAAATTTTGGTTCCAAAATTGTGCTGATGTAAAGTAGACATGTGGGAAATGTTACTTATTAAGTATTTTGCGTGACATATGTCTGTGATTTAAGGGTATAAAAATTCAAAGTTGGAAAATTGCGAAATTTTCAAAATTTTTGCCAAATATTCATTTTTTTCCACAAATAAACGCAAATTATATCGAATAAATTTTATCACTATCATGAAGTACAGTATTTCGCGAGAAAACAATGTCAGAATCGCCAAGATCCGTTGAAGCGTTCCAGAGTTATAACCTCATAAAGGGACAGTGGTCAGAATTGTAAAAATTGGCCTGGTCATTAACGTGCAAACCACCCTTGGGGGTGAAGGGGTTAAAGTCATCGCAATCTTAGGGTATGTAAACTTTTAACTTTGCAGTAAGTAATAAAAATGCCCTAAAACATTCTTTCTCTCACTATTCTGGCATTTGGCAAACATTAATAATTATGGTAATCCTAATTGTCCTAAAACGGGAAAGGTTTATTCTGATTTCATGCCAGATATTGAGAAAAACATGCAGATGTGTCATTTTATATATTGTATGTAAACTTCTAGTTTCAACTGTATATTATTCGGATCCTCTCCTCCTTTGGCATCACAGACCTCACCCTATCCTGGATCTCTTCATACTTTTCCAACCGCACACTCAAGGTCTCCCACTCCCCAACTACCTCCTCATCCCACCCGCTCTCTGTTGGTGTCCCCAAGGCTCTGTTCTAGCACCCCTACTCTTTTCAATCTATACACTTGGCCTGGCACAACTCATAGAGTCCCATGGATTCCAGTACCACCTTTATGCTGATGACACTCAGATCTACCTCTCTGGCCCAGACATCACCTCTCTGCTGTCAAGAATTCCAGAGTGTTTATCAGCCATATCCTCCTTCTTCTCCTCTCGCTTCCTCAAACTCAATGTGGACAAATCTGAACTCATCATCTTTCCTCCATTACATAGATCTTCCTTACCTAACCTATCTATCGCAATTAACAACATCACGCTTTCCCTCGAACCGGAAGTTTGCTGCCTCGGAGTAACCCTTGACTCTGCCCTGTCCTTCAAACCGCACATTCAAGCTCTTTCCACCTCTTGTCGCCTCCAGCTCAAAAATATCTCCAGAATCCATCCTTTCCTCAACCTTCAGTCTACTAAAATGCTTGTGCATGCCCTCATTATCTCCCGCCTCAACTACTGCAACATCCTTTTCTGTAGCCTCCCTGCTAACACCCTTGCACCTCTCCAGTCCATCCTGAACTCTGCTGCCCGACTAATTTTTCTCTCTCCTTGCTGCTCCTCCGCTTCCCCCCTCTGCAAATCTCTTCACTGGCTCCCATTCCCTCAGCGTATCCAGTTCAAATTACTAATACTGACCTACAAAGCCATCCATAACCTGTCTCCTCCATATATCTCTGAACTAATCTCCCGATATCTTCTCTCACGTAATCTCCGGTCCTCCCAAGACCTCCTTCTCTCCTTCACACTTATTCGCACCTCACCTAACCGCCTCCAAGACTTCTCCCGAATATCCCCCATCCTCTGGAATTCTTTGCCCCAACACGTTCGACTATGAACCACATTCGGATCCTTCAGACGGAACCTGAAAACCTACCTCTTGAGGAAAGCTTACAGCCTGCACTGACCCCGCTGCCTCCTCACCACTACTGGAACTACCGCCTCACCAACACCGGAGCTGCTGCAACCCTCGACCTACTGTCTCCTTCTCCACCATCCTGTAGAATGTAAGCCCGCAAGGGCAGGGTCCTGTCCCATCTGTATCAGTCTGTAATTGTTAGTTTGCTTACTGTAAGTGATATCTGTAATTTGTATGTAACCCTTTCTCATTTACATGTACAGCACCATGGAATCAATGGTGCTATATAAATAAATAATAATAATAATAATAATAATCATATGTTGGCATATATTTATGTATGGAGGAACACATGGGGAGATGTGGATGCACATTTTATACACCAATTTATGTATTTGCATGCATAGCTAGTATGCAAATACATATATACGTGTACAACCTGGGGTACTTCCCTTTACAAGATCACTGGTTCAAATAGAGGAGCAGCCATGAAGGTTTCTCAAGAAAAGAGAAACAGCATCATCCAGCTAATCGATACACTGTGTTACAAAGGTTTTGTCCCTCGAACAATTTTGAGTGTTCCTGATAGATTTTTTCATGCTGATTTCAGAAATGACTTCAGATTTTTCCTATCACGTAAGGTTTTCGAGAAATGATAAGAAACATTATAATATTGTGTTATAATTCTAAAAACACAGATTACACTGCGCAGCAAATTTCAGGGAAGCTCTTGTCCCCTGAGAAAATTTTATTGCATCTTATAGATTTTCATATGCTGAACAGGAATTTGTGCTCTAAAAGTCTGTATCACGTAAGGTTTTTTACCCCTTCATGACCACAACTTTTTTCAATTTTTCGTTTTTGTTTTTCGCTCCCATTCTATCCAGAGCCATAACTTTTTTATGGCCTTGTAAGGGCTTATTTTTTGCGGGACGAGCTGACGTTTTAATGATACCACTTTTGTGCAGATACGTTCTTTTGATTGCCATTTATTGCATTTTAATGCAATGCGCAGAGACCAAAAAACGTAATTCTGGCATTTTTATTTTTTTTTATTGCTACGCCATTTAGCTATCATGTTAATTCTTTTTTTTATTGATAGATCGGGCGATTCTGAAAGCGGAGATACCAAATATGTGTAGGTTTGCTTTTTATTGTTTTATTTTGATTGTGGCGAAAGGGGGGGTCATTTGAAATTTTATGTTTTTTTATTTTTTTATATTTTTAAACACTTTTTTTACTTTTGGCATGCTTCAATAGCCTCCATAGGAGGCTAGAAGCTGCCATAGTGCGATTGCCTCTGCTACATAGAGGTGATGCTCAGATTACCTCTATGCAGCAGAATAACAGGCTTGCTATGTGCGCAGACCACAGGGTGGCGCTCACAGCAATCTGCCATCAACAACCATAAACGTCTCAAGGAGACCTCTGGTTGTGATGGCAATGCAGCGATGACCCCCAATCACGTGACGGGGGTCGTCGCTGCGCGTATTTCCGGGAGTGCATTTAAATGCCCGCTGTCAAAGTTTGACAGCGGCATTTAACTACTTAATAGGCACGGGCGGATCGTGATTCTGCTTGCGCCTATTGCAGGCACATGTCAGCTGTTAAAAACAGCTGACATGTCGCTTCTTTGAGGTGGGCTCACTGCCGGTGCCCACTTCAAAGCGGGGAATACTGCCAGCTGATGGAATAGTATGTAAGGGGTTAAGAAACAACAGTGTATAGTCTATATTATGACGTCCAAGACACTACATACATGTGCATCGATGTCAGTAGCAAAAGCAATTGTTCAAAAGTGTTTTGCAGACGACTTTCATTTATAAATATTATTATTATTTGTTTATATAGCACCATTAATTCCATGGTGCTGTACATGAGAAAAGGGGTTACGTACAGGGTTATAGATAACGTTTACAGTAAACAAATTTACAATGACAGACTGGTACAGAGGGGAGAGGACCCTGTCCTTGCGGACTTACATTCTACATTCTTATGCATCATGTGAGTGCCATGACAGTTGGAAGAATACAAAAGGAAACAAGAGCTGCACATCCAGGTAAAATACTGAAGTCAATAATTAGGCTCATCGCAATATGTAGCAGTTCTGTCGCAAAAAATACGGCAGTAGAGGTAGCTCATATGCTTCGTAATAGTGAGATCACAGATGCAAGCATTAATCTGGAATGGTAGCTCAAAAAAAATTCAAAACATTGCTACCCTACATTGCTACATGTGCAAATCTTACTTGTGGAACTGATCAATAAAATTAATAACATACCTGGTGAAGTACACTTGTAAGAGCCCGATGGAAAAATTAAGGTAAGCATTTTTCACTTTGCGGTTAACACTCCAGTTTGATGTTGAACAGTCACGCTTGTCCAATAAAAGCTAATAAATTGAACACTTCTCACCATAAAACTTTTACTAGTGCAATATATCACCAAGGACCAGTCTTTCCAACACCACAATGAAATATGTTCCATAAAGATGAACTTCATTACAGTCAAATAATTGTAGTGTTGTCTGAATGAAAATATTATGAATAATGGAGTTCACAATAACATCTACTTACTTCTCTGTATCTGAGGGACTAAGTATAGAGGACACCCACTCTGGAGAACCAAACCAATCTTTGCTTGGCTTTCCCCACTACATTAGACATGTACTTTTGTCATATGCATCAGGCAAGCTACCAGTTCTTGACGGGGTTTTCCATCACTTTAAGATAGGTCAGCACACAGCACCTCCACTAATCTACAGATTATTGCATTGGGCTGCTGTAAACAGTGTATGGAGTGAAACAGCACAGTTCTCTCACACTATTTAGTGCCTGTTGACAAGTACCCAGATCAGCTTCTATTCAAATAACAGGAGCTGATGTGCAGTACCGGGCAGCGGTCCCTAAACCGTGATGGGGCTGTACTGTTTAGCTCCATACACTTACATCCAGCCTCTTTCAGTGTTGCAAATAGCATATTAGAGGAGATAACTGGTTGTTGGGTCTACATCGGTCTTATATTGATCAATATCAAAGTAGTGTAAAACCCCTGTAACAAGCAAACAGTTTTCGGGCCTAAATATGTAGACAGGCAAGAATCTGCCAATTATATCAATTCAACTCTTCGCATATTACCAATTTAAATCAGTTACCAGAACTATTCAGCTTGGTTTTACAACAAGCAATTTCTAAAGAGCTGCCAAAAGGTCAAAAATGACAGTGGACAGAAGGTCTATGGACACAATACAGGAAGGAGTTCACAAAGGAAAATATGATCTGACAGGTAATTTTCGTACATTATTATCTCCATCTCTCAAATTCCATATAGTACTAGTGTACAGTTCCTTATACATTAAATGGATACTGCCCCCACCATTTTTATTCCTTTTACTCTAAATACTAAAATTAGAATGACGACAAACGCTGTAATAGAGAAAAATCTCTTCGAAGAAACAAATTTAGGATATCCATCGAGTGATTATAAATGATCCTATATAGAATTATCACACATTGAAGAGAATATAAATGATATAAGCAAAAGAACAATCAGAAGATGAGCAAACCCAAGATCACAGGTCGGAAAGAAAGTCAAAATCTTGCATTAGCGCTTCATCTAAAATCCAAGGAACGATTGGGTAATTAGAAAACATTTCTCGGTAAGAAAATTATAAAATGTATAAATTTTATCATCATATATGGATAGAGAAGAGCATCTGTGGTATTAAGCTATTAGAAGACAGAAAAGACCCTTATTCCTTGGGGTACTCTAATAACTCTCAGAGAGAAGGGGGATGTTGCATTTGCACATGGAATTCACAAAGGACTCATCAGGGAACCAGAATAAAGGGCAGCACATAGGACGACAGTACTTGCAGCTGATTTCTTAATGAACCTTCTTGACATTTATGATTTCTAAGATGGATTACACAAAATGATTGGGACCAAAAACATCCATAAATACCAGACAGAAAACCACTGAATTACTATTTGCAAAATGTATTTTCTGCTATTCATTAGTTCACATCATCTACAATGTTAGATGGCATGATGGCTGAGGATTTTCAATCATTCTTGTTCATATGGCCAGTCTGAAAAAGACCCTGTATATGACTATAGTAGCCATTATAGTCTGCCATGTTTCTGAAAAACAGTCAATCTGACATGTATCCAAGTGCAAGAGTGCTTGGACTGTTAGATGGTCAGAGAGGTAATAAATGACCCATTTGCACAAGCTGGCCACGGTCATTAATTGCTGATCAGCCACGTGCCACATAATCTGTGGCCATTTACTTGGCTGTTTAGATCGGTTGACTAGAATTCTATGTCTACTGAACAATCATCAACATAACCATTCAGTGTGCCTAGGATATCATGTTATGTTTGATCATCAACTGCTTGCCAGTCTGTTTAGATGAGATGATAATCAGGAATGAGCTTTCCAACAATTCCTATCAGGCTTTAAGAGTCACTGAATCTTATAGGGTTGTGGTATAAATATGATTTTTTCTAAAGCAGCCAATTGAGGTCCACCATTGTCTATAGGCTTAAAGCCCAAGATCGTAACATTTTTGAAGGACTCAATTTTTTAACTCTGAAAGTGTTGGGTATTTCTATATCTACTGTCAATTTCCGTGAAATAAATTCTTTTAACATCTAACACATCCTAGTAATCTTCTGATGTGATTGTACTGTGACTCAGTTATCTTTTCCATATATTTTTATTTTTCATCTAGTCATGTGTTTATTTTTGTTGTTATTTTAGCTTTGCAATAGCTTTCACAACAGTTTCCAAGACTTGTTGCCCTTTGATAAAAAAAAAAAGCTATTTTCTCTACTGAAGTTTAGAGTTTGTCGTTTGCTTCTCCATTGTTTTATTATTCATACTGTAATTTCTTCAATTTGTAACCTGTCAAGTGATTTATATCTAATGTCCTTGAGATCTTCTCACACAATCTTTGTAACAGTGGAAAAAAGAGTAATTTGAAAACCACTTCTCTTAAGATTAGTTCATTTTGGAGTCTTGCCTTTACATGCGGAAAGGAATAAATTGCTCAAAAATACATATTTTTTTGCCCAGTCGGTGTACGACTTTCATTATATTTTATACACGCACCAGTTTTATACAGGACCAGTCTTTAGAAGATCTTTGGGGAAATTGGCTCTAAACATAATTTTTGCTTACTTGTCTTCATCTGACCAATATTGTAGAATGTCTGATGAAAAAGAAATTGGCCACACTTATGGATTCCAATACTAAGTTACTGCTTATTCTTAAAGAATTTCAGTGGAAGGTAACAGAATAAACAATTCCATGGTAAACATTATTTGTAAAGTTTAAGTAAGTGCTTCCAAGGTCACTGCTTCTATCAGACATTCAGATCTAAAGCCTACCGCCTTGGGGATTTTTTATAAGTAAAAGTCAATTCCTGCCAAGATTTAAATATAAATATGTGCATTTTAAGGACCTTCTTTCCATGCTTAGATAAAGCATGAAAACTGGATGAGATAAAGAAGACAGCCAAAGCTAACATTTCATTGACTGATACAAATTACATTTTATAAGAACATTATAATAAAACAACAAAGATATTTCACCAAGATAAATTCAGTCTGTGTAAATGATGTCCGTTTGACGGAACCAGAATGTAATAGATATTACATATATTAAACCAGACAACAGGATGTCCATTGATCGGCTATAATTGTCTAATACTTGTCTGATTATTGATTATAAATCTTTCAGCCTTTATTGGAAATCGGTGGAATTATCTAATTTCTAAAACTATAAGAAGAAGCACAAAATGTCTGGCAGCTCATTATGCCTTAGTGAAAAGAAAGTTTCACCTACTGGAAAATTTTAACTTTCTAAATCAAAGAAAATGCCTAATTTTTGAAGTGAATATTTTACAAGGAATTCCCCATACTGCTTCAATTCGCAACCTGCAACAGTGTGATCCACAAAGTTACCAAGTCAGTAATCTGCTCAAGTATTCCGTTTCAAGATTTTTAAACTCATTAGACCACAATTAGTTTCTGCAAATTCTATTTAAAGTGGAAATTGTGATATTCTACTAATACTTTTATGGAGATTTGAAAGCAGGAAATCCTATTTGCATGTCTGCACGACAGGATCTAATCATTTGCAATTCAAACTCTGAGAGATCATTACATAAAATGGAATAAGTCTCTGCAAAATCTTGGTTGAGCAGCACTGAATAAACAGCGGTAAAACTTATATTGAGCGGTACTGTCAGATACGTAGTCATGTAGATATGATTACTCTAAGGGATGTTCCAAGTGAGCCTAAATATATAGAGTCACTAATATTATATTATCACTATATTCCAGTAATAGTCTGCAAAGATATAGGGAGACTACAAATGCTTGTATAATCCCATCAATAAACTAACAGGATAAAGACAGCCTGTAATCAGCAGCCCTGTAGTTTTATATAAAATTGGTTGTGGACATGCTATAAATTCTCTCTCCACCTAAGCAAATCTAAAGGGCTTATACATCAAAGTGTTTACATCAGTTTTCTGGTGTAAAACACTTTAGAAAGGCTTAAAGGGATTGTCCAAGACTATTACATTTTTTAATATAGGCCTACAAACTAACAAACACATAGATGGTAACAGATGCAACTACCTGCCTGTTCTACCCAATGCCAGTTCAGAGTGGTCACCAACCGCTCCTGCCGGCGATTCAGCTGCTTCATGTCAACAGACAAAAACCAAGATAGAAACAAAATTAAATATACCCTGCTAGCAATAAGTACAAATCAATAGTGCATATCAATAACATAGAATACTTAGTAAACACTGTTGTTGATGGAAAAAAGTGTAAACTCCATTTCATCAGCGCCAAGGTTTACCCATTCGGGATGGTCCTAAACTCTAGTACTGAAACCATACCATGTGTTAAGGTGATGACAATGTGAAATAATGTACAAGCAGGACTGGGGCCCAACTACTGACACCTAGCAATGGGAAGCAATATAAATCGTGTCCAGCTCAAAGAAAGGGATTCTACACCCTTGCGTGCAAAACCGAAAGAAATGAACTGGTTGCCAGTGTGAACATGCTCCTGCTCGTTGCATGTACACCAACTTATACTCCAGTTAATTTATTTTGGGTTTTGTTCATGATAACAGAGCAGTTTTCTTCTTTCGGGCTGCTCTGTCGACAAGGCGTGACTGCTGATGTCATGCTGACTGATAGCCAGCTCCCTGCAGCATGACGTCAGCAGTCACGCCATATCAACAAAGCTTAGCAGAAGAGAAGCCGCTAAATAGCCAGGAGGAGTAGTCTGTGGCCCCTCTGCACCGGCAGAGATCGGCACTGCATACAACAGGCAGGTACTTAGCAACTATCTGCCTGTTAGTTCTTAGACTCATACTAAAAAATAATATAGGCCTTGATAACTCCTTTAATGCCAGTCCTAGAAAGCTCTGCAAAATGAGTAGAGTTCAGGTGGAACATGGGAATCATCCGGACGTCTAATTCATTACTAGATGAGTCTTATTCCATTCCATGACTGGAAAAAGATTTCTTGCAAGGTTCATGGAGAACCATACCACTGAGAAGATGCGCCTAATTCATTAGGTAACTTCAACCTGTTAATGAAGCTGGCTCCTCTTACACTGTCACTTCATTATGACTGTGTTACACGCATAGATGGCGCACATGGTTTGTGGACCCACTGTGCCATGGGGCAGGCTTACCTTGGAGGGGCATAGCTAAGCAGCTACCTGGTGTTTACTGGAGCTCCTGGTGGTGGTGTCAGGCTTGAGCTGCAGGTAGCCACCAGGTATCACTCCAAGGCAGTACCTAGTACTGCAGCTGCTGACCCCCTGGGTCTGGCGTGCAGACATGAAAAGGACTAGGGCTCTGTTCAGACTAATAGGTTTTGGATACCCTGCAGAATGGTTACTGACACAGACACAGACTTGGGCTTCGTTCAGACAACTAGGTTCAGGATCCATGGGTAGAACAGTTACTGACATGGAGTCTCAGACAGGGCTGATTCAGAGACTGGTTTTAGCAGTCAAGATACACGGAATACTCGTATAGGCACACGTTCAGACTCGGGTCTCGGATATAGATTCAGGTACTGACAGAGCGGCTTCAGGGTCCAGGACTGGCCACACATGGACTAGGGACTTCAGATTCAGGACTGGCCATACAAGGACCAGAGACTACGGGTTAAGAACAGGCTGCACAAGGACCAGGAACTACAAGGTCAAGGACACTGGCCACACCAGGACCAGGAGGCCTCACAACTCATTAGTGGATTACCATACTACCTAATGATACTTGGGTTGCTTGACACCTCCCTATTGGAGAGGGTACCTTTTAAACAAGATACCTCCCAGCTATTAGCTGGGAGCCATTTTGCAGATGCACTCTAATACTAAATGTTTCCCAGCCATTGGCTGGGGGTATTTCACTATGTGCATGTGCTGCCCCTTTAAATGCACACATACTAAGCGTGGTGCAGGGGTCTGCGCCTTGCACAACACCAGGAGACAGGGAGCACGCCAGGGATCATGCCGCGTAGCTGGGGAGGTGAGTATGCCAGTATCTCAGCATGGAGGGGACAGAGGAACCATGCAGGGGCCTGGAAAATAGCGTTACAGACTGGAGTATGCAAGGCCAGTCTTAATGAATTGGCAAACATGTAAGCATCTACGGTAAGTTTGTGATATGTGAGCTAATTTCAGTAAAGAATGACTAAACTTTTTGTATTATTATATCAACCTTTCCAAATGAATGAATTTTTGTAATATTTCTGTGAGCAGCTGGCCTTGTTCTAAAGACTTTTGGACCAATATGAATAGAATGGAATCCATGGCTCTAAGGGACACTGTCTAAGGGACATTGCATTGACCATCTACCTGGAATTGCTGTAATACTGTGGATATAAGGAATAAAAATAGTTACATTGTTAACCTGCCTAGGTTATTATTAAAACCCACAACCTGAGATCTTCACAACTTCATTACCTTATTTTGACACCTTTTTCTCACAAACAACATGCTGCAGTGCTGCTTTAGCTGCCTAGTTCTAGCTCCATAAGAGAATCTGCTTTTAACTGCTGCTCAGCAAGAATGCAGCACTCTATATATACACAAACTATGTAAGGGATTTTCCCTGTCTAGCTAGGTTGAAGGGAGCAGAAAGACTCAGACAGAAAGTCCCTTACATAGACTGTAAATAAGCGATGTATTTTTGCTGAGCAGCGGTTAAAAGAAAATTCTTAAGGAGCTTAAACTAAGCATTTAAAACAACTCTGAAACATGTTGTTTGGGAGAGAAGATGTCAAAATAAGGTTATGATGTTTTTTACAAAACTGTATAACCCCGCAATGGATTATCAATAATTAAATGAAAAACAGGATAGGTGATAACTTATAGATCCCTGGGACCTACACTGATCTGCAGAAGGGGACATTTTTACCATATTAGAATAGAGCGGCAGCGTGCGTGTCCAAATGCTGCCATTCATTCCTGAAGGGGCTGCCAAGAGCTTCACTTAGCTTTTTCCAGCAGTCCCACACAGAATGAATGTGAGCATATGCAGTATGCAAACTGCTGCTTCATTCTAATAGGGATGAAAGTTCCCCATCGGTGCAGGTTCCAGGTGCAGGTCGCCAGACCCCCTCCGATCTATAAGTTATCACCTGTCCTCTGATGAGTTATCTTTAAGGTATTTTATACCATGAAATTCTACATAATTTTAGGAAAATCATAGATCTGGAAACAATGACCGCTTGGAGGCTTCCCTTCTGAATTTTTCCTGCCTGGCTCAGCTTAAGTGACGGATTGTTTGCTGTGTAGGATAAGGCTTATCAGGCTACTTTCACACTTGCGTCGTGCACTGCACGTTGCAATGCGTCGTTGTGGCTAAAAAACGCATCCTGCAAAATTGCTTGCAGGATGCATTTTTTGTCCATAGACTAACATTAGCGACGCATTGCCACACGTCGCAACCGTCGTGCGACGGTTGCATCATATTGCGTCGGACCGTCGGCACCAAAAAACGTTGCATGTAACGTTTTTTGGTGCGTCGTGTCCGCCATTTCCGACAGCGCATGCGCGGCCAGAACTCCACCCCCTCCTCCCCGCACCTCACAATGGGGCAGCGGATGCGTTGAAAAACAGCATCCGCTGCCCCCGTTGTGCGGCGCTTTCACTGCTTGTGTCGGTACGTCGCAACGACGCAATTCGTCGTGCGTCGTACGACGCTAGTGTGAAAGTAGCCTAAGAAGGAGCCAGAGGGAAGCAATGCAGCAGACATTTCTCCCTGAGTCTGGCACTTACTAAAATGTTGACCTCCTAAATAACTGTGCTTTAGGAGTACAAAGTTTAATATAATGAGGTCATCTGCCCTTAAATCATGCTTCTTATGTTTAGGGCAATATTGGCATATTTGTTGTGAATTTGGATTCTGGGCTCCCCCGGTGGCCGCTTGTGGAATTGGACTTGTCATCCTCTTTCCTGTTTCACCTGATTCCATCAGTAGTGGGTGTCGCTATTTAAGCTCATTTCTCTGGTGGTTTCTTGCCGGTCAACAATGTTATCTGATGCCTCTCAGTGCTTGTTCCTGCTTCTAGACAACTACTGATAAGTTGGACTTTTGTCCATGTTTTGTTTTGCCTATTTGTTCCAGTTCGCAGCTGAAGTTTTGTTACTGTGTCTGGAAAGCTCTCGTCGATCAGGGATTGCTACTCTGGCGTTATGAGTTAATGCCAGAGTTTAAGGTAATCTCTGGATGGTGTTTTGTTAGTATTTTTCTGCTGACCATGAAAGTATACTATCTGTCTTCTGCTATCTAGTAAGCGGACCTCAAATTTGCTAAGACTATTTTCCTGCTGCGTTTGTTGTTTCATCTGAACTCACCGTCATTATATGTGGGGGGCTACTGTCTTCTTTGGAATATTTCTCTAGAGGTGAGCCAGGTCTTATATTTCCCTCTGCTAGCTATTTAGGTCTTAGGCCAGAGCTGGGCATCTAGCTATAAATAGGAAATGCTACCTGGCTATTTCTAGTTGCGCGGCAGGCTTAGTTCATGGTCAGTATAGTTCCATCTTCCGAGAGCTTGTCCCTCTATAGGCTTGCTATGATCTCTGCCTGCAGAGATCATGACAGTTTGACCGGCCCACTAAAGTGTTAAAGACCCAGGTTGAGAAAGGAGAGTTATAAGAAGTCTGCTGGAATTTTTTTTTTTTTTTTTCCTCCAGTCTGCCTTGCTGCAGTCTTTTTTCTCTCTCTCCTCCTAATCTCTGTATGCTCTGTGTGCACCTGACAATAATGGATCTCCAGAGTGTAACTGCGGGTTTGAATAATCTCATCACGAAAGTACAAAATTTACAAGATTTTGTAGTACATGCTCCGGTATCTGAGCCGAGAATTCCTTTGCCGGAGTTCTTCACAGGGAATAGAGCTAGCTTCCAGAATTTCCGAAATAATTGTAAGCTTTATTTGTCCCTGAAGTCTCGTTCAGCTGGAGACCCTGCTCAGCAGGTTAGGATTGTGATTTCCTTGCTCAGGGGTGACCCTCAAGATTGGGCCTTCTCATTGCCAGCAGGGGATCCTGCGTTACGCGATGTGGATGCGTTTTTTCTGGCCTTGGGCTTGCTTTATGAGGAACCTCATTTGGAACTTCAGGCAGAAAAAACTTTGATGGCACTATCTCAGGGGCAAGACGAAGCTGAAGTTTTCTGCCAAAAATTCCGTAAATGGTCTGTGCTTACTCAGTGGAATGAGTGCGCCTTGGCGGCAACTTTCAGAGAAGGTCTCTCTGATGCCGTTAAGGATGTTATGGTGGGGTTCCCTTTGCCTGCAGGTCTGAATGAGTCCATGACAATGGCTATTCAGATTGATAGGCGTCTGCGGGAGCGCAAACCGATGCACCATCTGGCGGTGTCTATGGAAAAGACGCCAGAAAGTATGCAGTGTGATAGAATTCTGTCCAGGAGTGAGCGACAGAATTTTAGACGGAAGAATGGATTGTGTTTCTATTGTGGGGATTCTACTCATGTTATATCGGCATGCTCTAGGCGTACAAAGAAGCTTGATAAGTCTGTTTCCATTGGCACCATTCAGTCTAAGTTTATTTTGTCTGTAACCCTGATTTGCTCTTTGTCATCCATTGCCACGGACGCCTATGTTGACTCTGGCGCCGCTCTGAGTCTTATGGATTGGTCCTTTGCCAATCGTTGTGGTTTTGATTTAGAGCCTTTGGAGACTCTTATTCCTCTGAAGGGGATTGACTCCACCCCATTGGCTAATAATAAACCACAATACTGGACACAAGTAACCATGCGTATCAATCCGGATCACCAGGAGATTATTCGTTTCCTGGTGCTGTATAATTTACATGACGATTTGGTACTGGGATTGCCATGGTTGCAGTCTCACAACCCAGTCTTGGACTGGAGAGCTATGTCTGTGTTGAGCTGGGGATGTAAGGGTATTCATGGGGACGTACCTTTGGTTTCTATTTCGTCGTCCATTCCCTCTGAAGTCCCTGAGTTCCTCTCTGATTATCAAGATGTCTTTGACGAACCCAAGCTTGGGTCGTTACCTCCGCACCGTGAGTGCGATTGTGCCATAGATTTGATACCGGGTTGTAAATATCCAAAGGGTCGTTTGTTTAATTTGTCTGTGCCGGAACATGCTGCTATGCGGGAATATATAAAGGAGTCTTTGGAAAAGGGACATATTCGTCCATCTTCTTCTCCCTTGGGAGCTGGGTTTTTCTTTGTCTCAAAAAAAGACGGCTCTTTGAGACCATGTATTGATTATCGGCTTCTGAATAAGATCACTGTTAAGTATCAATACCCATTGCCATTGCTTACTGATTTGTTTGCTCGTATAGAGGGTGCTAAGTGGTTCTCTAAAATTGATCTTCGTGGGGCGTATAATTTGGTGCGGATCAGGCAGGGGGATGAGTGGAAGACCGCATTTAATACGCCCGAGGGCCACTTTGAGTATTTGGTCATGCCTTTTGGTCTTTCTAATGCCCCTTCAGTTTTCCAGTCTTTTATGCATGATATTTTCCGCGATTTTCTGGATAAATTTATGATAATATATCTGGATGATATTCTGATTTTTTCTGATGACTGGGACTCTCATGTCCAGCAGGTCAGGAGAGTTTTTCAGGTTCTGCGGTCTAATTCTTTATGTGTGAAGGGGTCTAAGTGCGTTTTTGGGGTCCAGAAAATTTCCTTTTTGGGGTATATTTTTTCTCCCTCTTCCATTGAGATGGATCCCGTCAAGGTGCAAGCTATTTGTGACTGGACTCAGCCCTCCTCTCTTAAGGGTCTTCAGAGATTTTTGGGCTTTGCCAACTTTTACCGCCGATTTATTGCTGGTTTTTCGGATGTCGTTAAACCACTGACTGATTTGACCAGACAAGGCGCTGATGTTGCTAATTGGTCCCCTCATGCTGTAGAGGCCTTTCAGGAGCTTAAGCGCCGTTTTGCCTCTGCCCCTGTGTTGCGTCAGCCTGATGTGAATCTGCCTTTTCAGGTTGAGGTTGACGCTTCGGAGATCGGAGCTGGGGCAGTGTTGTCGCAGAAGGGTTCCGACTGCTCCGTCATTAGGCCTTGTGCCTTCTTTTCTCGCAAATTTTCGCCCGCAGAGCGGAATTATGATGTTGGGAATCGGGAGCTTTTGGCCATGAAGTGGGCATTTGAGGAGTGGCGCCATTGGCTCGAGGGGGCTAGGCATCAGGTGGTGGTATTGACTGACCACAAAAATTTGATTTATCTTGAGACTGCCAGACGCCTGAATCCTAGACAGGCGCGCTGGTCTTTATTTTTTTCTCGCTTTAATTTTGTGGTGTCATACCTACCGGGTTCTAAGAATGTTAAGGCAGATGCCCTTTCTAGGAGTTTTGACCCGGACTCTCCTGGTAATTCTGAACCCACAGGTATCCTTAGGGAGGGAGTAATTTTGTCGGCCGTTTCTCCTGATCTGCGGCGGTCCTTGCAAGAGTTTCAGGCGGATAGACCGGATCGTTGTCCGCCTGATAGACTGTTTGTTCCGGATGATTGGACCAGCAGAGTCATCTCTGAGGTACATTCTTCTGCATTGGCAGGTCATCCCGGAATTTTTGGTACCAGGGATTTGGTGGCAAGATCCTTCTGGTGGCCTTCTCTGTCACGAGATGTGCGAGTCTTTGTGCAGTCATGTGACGTTTGTGCTCGGGCCAAGTCTTGTAGTTCTCGGGCTAGCGGACTGCTGTTGCCCTTGCTTATTCCTAAGAGGCCTTGGACACACATCTCGATGGATTTTATTTCAGATCTGCCTGTTTCCCAGAAGATGTCTGTCATCTGGGTGGTCTGTGACCGTTTCTCTAAAATGGTCCATTTGGTTCCTCTGCCCAAGTTGCCTTCTTCTTCTGAGTTGGTTCCTCTGTTTTTTCAGAATGTTGTCCGATTGCACGGTATTCCTGAGAATATTGTTTCTGACAGAGGTACCCAATTTGTGTCTAGATTTTGGCGGGCATTCTGTGCTAGGATGGGCATAGATTTGTCTTTTTCATCTGCTTTTCACCCTCAGACTAATGGCCAGACCGAGCGGACTAATCAGACCCTTGAGACATATCTGAGGTGTTTTGTCTCTGCTGACCAGGATGATTGGGTTGCTTTTTTGCCATTGGCAGAGTTCGCCCTCAATAATCGGGCCAGTTCTTCCACCTTGGTGTCCCCGTTTTTCTGTAATTCGGGGTTTCACCCTCGATTTTCCTCCGGTCAGGTGGAATCCTCGGATTGTCCTGGAGTGGATGCGGTGGTGGAGAGATTGCATCACATCTGGGGGCAGGTTATGGACAATTTGAAGTTGTCACAGGAGAAGACTCAGCGTTTTGCCAACCGTCATCGTCGTGTTGGTTCTCGGCTTTGTGTTGGAGATTTAGTGTGGTTGTCTTCTCGTTTTGTCCCTATGAGGGTCTCTTCTCCTAAGTTTAAACCTCGGTTCATCGGCCCTTATAGAATATTGGAGATTCTTAATCCTGTTTCTTTCCGTTTGGACCTCCCTGCGTCCTTTTCCATTCATAACGTTTTTCATCGGTCGTTATTGCGCAGGTATGAGGTACCTGTTGTACCTTCTCTTGAGCCTCCTGCTCCGGTGTTGGTTGAGGGTGAGTTGGAGTACGTTGTGGAGAAAATTTTGGACTCTCGTGTTTCCAGACGGAAACTCCAGTATCTGGTCAACTGGAAGGGTTACGGCCAGGAGGATAATTCTTGGGTCAATGCATCTGATGTTCATGCTTCTGATCTTGTTCGTGCCTTCCATAGGGCTCATCCTGGTCGCCCTGGTGGATCTGGTGAGGGTTCGGTGCCCCCTCCTTGAGGGGGGGGTACTGTTGTGAATTTGGATTCTGGGCTCCCCCGGTGGCCGCTTGTGGAATTGGACTTGTCATCCTCTTTCCTGTTTCACCTGATTCCATCAGTAGTGGGTGTCGCTATTTAAGCTCATTTCTCTGGTGGTTTCTTGCCGGTCAACAATGTTATCTGATGCCTCTCAGTGCTTGTTCCTGCTTCTAGACAACTACTGATAAGTTGGACTTTTGTCCATGTTTTGTTTTGCCTATTTGTTCCAGTTCGCAGCTGAAGTTTTGTTACTGTGTCTGGAAAGCTCTCGTCGATCAGGGATTGCTACTCTGGCGTTATGAGTTAATGCCAGAGTTTAAGGTAATCTCTGGATGGTGTTTTGTTAGTATTTTTCTGCTGACCATGAAAGTATACTATCTGTCTTCTGCTATCTAGTAAGCGGACCTCAAATTTGCTAAGACTATTTTCCTGCTGCGTTTGTTGTTTCATCTGAACTCACCGTCATTATATGTGGGGGGCTACTGTCTTCTTTGGAATATTTCTCTAGAGGTGAGCCAGGTCTTATATTTCCCTCTGCTAGCTATTTAGGTCTTAGGCCAGAGCTGGGCATCTAGCTATAAATAGGAAATGCTACCTGGCTATTTCTAGTTGCGCGGCAGGCTTAGTTCATGGTCAGTATAGTTCCATCTTCCGAGAGCTTGTCCCTCTATAGGCTTGCTATGATCTCTGCCTGCAGAGATCATGACACATATTGTTCTCTTTAAATGTGATCTATAGTCTTAATTAGAGCTCAATAAATCTATAATGAAATTTTCTGCATATTTCTAAGACATTTTGTGCCTCAATAGCTTAATATTTGTGCAATGTCTGTTTGCTCTAAATAGTCAGGCTCACCAGGTGAGGTGGATCCTCTAAGCCTCAAGTCTGGGTAGGCACATGGACCCCGGGCGTTGCTATAGGAAGCTGGAAGTCACGTGGCAGCGAGGAGTTGGCGTACTGTGGAGTCTCAGGAGCAACAGAACGGATGAAGTGGAATCCAACAGGGATGGAAGTAAAGTGCACAGAAGGTGGAGCACATCAAACCGAGGTCTACAAGCTCAAACCCAAGACATCGGTGTGTGTAAATGGGCTTTAAATAGGTCTCGGGAGATGGCGTCAGTGATCCATGCCGGGTAACCTGTAAAACCAACGTGGAGCACAAGAAAGGGCAGCAGACCTATTAGAAGGGAGCAAAGCCCAGTATACCCAGGATAGGTGTGCAACATAGATAAAAAGATGCATTCTGTTCTACACTCAGAGACCGGTTCACAGCTGAGAATTTGCTTCATTTGTAACGAGTTCAACAAAACATATTTGAGCTAAATTCTGTGGCAGATCAAATTTCTGTTTTGGGCTCATGCAGATATCTCTAAAACTTGGTCCAAGCACGACCCACAATGTATGGATTCTCTCCCAACCCAAGATCGACAGCCTCATAGGCATACATAAGGCAGGAAACCCGCAGACAGCCGATGCATTGTGGTCGTGCGTGGACCAAGTTTCACTGACGTCTGTATGAGCCAATATTCAGTTTTCATTACTTTTCAACCATCGGATTCAAGAATACAGAGCTTCATTTTATGTCATTACATCACTTCACTTTAAGCCTATGAATGCATTAACAGGCAAATAAATTACCGTGAGCTCTGGACTCAACGTAACCATTAAAAAAATGAGCACATAAAAAAATATAACACCTTTTTGAAGTCTGAACGACTTGTGCAGTAAACTATGCTAGACAGGACCCTGCAGAAAAGCCATTGAGAGGCACAAAGTGCAGATGATGCAGTTTAAATTATAGGCCCCGCACTTACATCTTAGAAACAGCTGAGAACTTTATGTTTGATGGTTGCATGTGAGACTATGTGAGTGACAATAAACTTTAAATGAGTGTCACATATAATTTGGTAGAGAGAAATTATTTGAAGTCAATATTTCAGACTCAGCATCTGTGCAGATTAAATTATCTGTGTCTGCTGAAGAATGAGCAGGAGGGAAGACAGTGTCAAGGAACAGCTGAGACTACTTGCTTGAAAGTAAACTTAGGCTTGTTCACATATTAGTTGGCTTTAAACTAAGGCCCCATTCAGACACATGTTTTAGACACACGTGTCCTCTTTTTTTTCACAGTATGAACATAACTAAAAATGTTTAGGGTATTTTATATTAATTTTTAAGCCAGAAATAATTACACGAAAAATACTGTATATGTCAACATATCAGCTAACAGTGTGGGTTTTTTTAACGGATATTAAAACGTCTTAACTGTATATGCAAAAAGAAAAAGGACAGGATTCATCAAGACCAGCATTGCTTATGCTGGTCGTGATGAGGAGTCATGCTGGAGTCAGATGTTCCTATTTCATTAAAAAGGATATCCGGGAGGCAACTACTTGCCTGTTGTACCCGGCGCCAGTCATTGACTGCTCCTGCCAGAGATTCAGCTTCTCCCTGTCATCAGAGCAGCAGTTTTTCTTCCTGTTGACAGGGTGGGACTATTGGTGTCATGCTGGTTGACAGCCATCTTCCCCCAATTAGGCAGCGGAAGCCGGCTGTCAATCAGCATGACACCAGTAGTCTTGCCCTGTCAACAGGATGAAAAACTGCTGACCTGTTGACAGGGAGTAGATGAATCTCTAGTAGGAGCGGTCAATGATCGGCACCGGGTAAAACAGGCAGGTAGTTGTCTCTGTTAGAAAATGCATGCCTTTTTTTAAAAGTCCTGTATATCCCCTTTAAGAGCCGTATGCCTCTTAATGAACCAGGAGCATCTGGTAAGGGGCGTGCGCCTCCATATGCACCTCACCAGAAATTGTTCTCCTGTCGATAACTGGGATGAGATTGGCAGCATAAGGAATGCCGCCCCATGAACTTGATGAGTATGGGGTTATCATGCCAAAGTCGTGTCCACTTTGTCGGAGCTGGGCGAAAATGCCGTGAGAAAGCCATAAGTCACAACATTTTATCCTAGACCCAATTGTTCTTCTGCAAGTTCCCACGGAATAGAGCTATTATTATAAGGGATTGTAAAATGTATGTCCTTTACTGCCGCTGTTCCAGCAATGTTGACGCTGCGTCTCTGTGACAATGTTATAGCACATGTGGACTACAGTCAATCAGAGGTCGCTAATCTGCTGCACTCAGGTTCATCAGAAAGAAGCGTGACAACTGCAGGCCATTAGCGACTGTGGGACAACAATGTCACGCGAGCCCTGGGAGATCCAGTGCTGATACTACTGGTACAATACCAGTGGGGGAGGGGTTTAACTTTTCTGTACTTTTATACTCTAGAATACAGTATTTTAGCAGGGATTGTCCGAGTAGCGTACAACTCATTTAATGGAATGATGAATTTGGAGAGTCAAAAAGGTGGTTAGACGACTAAAGAAGTCAAGTTGGATGTTCTAGGGATCTAGGAAAAATCAACATGAACAGGGATAAAGAGAAAAAACGCTGAATAGGTTACAGTACCATGGGGTTTTACGAAGTTAACAAGTTATCTATCAACTGAGTAGGTGACATCTTCATAACTCCTGGGAATCCCACCACTGCTCCACACAAATTTAGAGACTGCGGTCCCATTTGTATATGATCAATCAATACACTGTGTATATATGTAGAGCATGACCTGCTGTTTAAATTAAGTTTTTGTGTTAAATGCAATTTTTTAATTTTTTTTAATGTTTTTTTTTCTATTTTTCATATTATAATATGTTTTGAAGAAAAAAATAAATGTTTCAAAATTCACACTGTCCACTTAGGGCTTTTCTAGACACCGATGTCAGACTCCCTCCCTTTGATGTGGGCTCAGGTACTGAGCGCACATCTTTTCCGGCGCATGTCAGCTGTTTTGAACAGCTGACATGTGCCTCTAACAACCGCAGGTGGATTCGCAGTCCACCCATGGATGTTAACTAGTTAAATGCCGGTGTCAATCTCTGACAGTGGCATTTAACGCGCGCTTCCAGCAAGCACGCCCAAAATCCCACCCATCGGTGACCCTGTCACGTGATCGCGGGTCACCGATGGGTTAGCATGACAACCAGAGGTCTCCAGCAGATCTCTATGGTTGTCACTGCCGGATTGCTATGAGCGCCACCCTCCCCCAACCCTGGTAAGCTAAATTCGGACTATAAGACGAACCCACATTTGACACATTAAAAAAAATGTTTTTCCTATTTTCCGCCACAAAATTTGGAGTGCGTCTTATGTTCTGGTGCGTCTTATAGTCAGCAAAATATGGTACCTAGCCTAAGTGCTAGGGTGCACCAGCAATGTACACTGACTTGGAAGAGGAAGTTAGATACAGAGATAGGCCAGAAAATTATATTTGGTGAAGGAAGCCGTAGATACAACTTTTATTAGCCAGCCGATGTATAATGGGCAATCATTTTCTATTTTCTACATTTATTTGTGACTTTATCATTTTTAACGATGGCATTTACATGAATGGCCATTTTGTTTCTCAAGAGTAAACATACCTTGGGGCTACATTTGAGGTGAAATAGCGTTTCTAAATCAATGCACTGTTCGCACAGATTACCATACAACTAGCCAGTAAATCCATAACCCATTATCTGAACACCAAGTGGAAATATAAATTCCATTGATCAGATAATGCATTTCTTTTTGCTTGTTATTAACGATCCACCTCCTTCAAGCTCCAAATTGCTGAAGCTTCTCCATGCAAAATGTTACAAAATCTAGTGTGCAAATGGAATATAGACTGATCTGCCGGCTAATAAAAATGGATGCCATATCACTTCAAGAAAGAAAAACTCAGAGGCAAGTTTTTCATTTTTATGGAAAAATCATTTACATGATGAAAAAATGTAAAATGGGTAGATGAGTAGAATAAAAAGGTGCTTCTTTCTCCAAATAGCACCATGTCTGACCTTGCCCTGTGTTTGCTACTGCAGGGCCAAGCCATTTAAGTTGGAAATTAGAATGTAATGGGTTGAAGTTTAATGTGATCCTCATCTTTTATGTACTATACATTTTTTATAGAATTGACTGTATCCCCAAATCATCAGTTAACATCAATATTAGCTATCCTTTTATACATTTTTAATAACTGTCAGAAAATAATATTTTGGAAGGGAACCTATGGCACTCATATTTCTGCGATTTCTGCTCATCGTCAGAGCTGAAGCAATAGGTGACTTGAATTCATGGACTGTCTTTGCTCTCTGTGTCAGTATAAAGGGGTTGTCTGGGACTAAACAAATGATAGAAGATGAGGCACCATACCAGGCAGATGTCATCAACAATGTACAGGGCTGTTATAGTCCGCCCCATAAATTGTTTACATCTGGCAACTGCCCTAGCAGATTTCAGCTGATTGTGGGGGTGCTGATTGCTAGACTATACTGATCTCATATTGTGTTCCTATTTTTAAAATAAACTGTATTTTCAACCAATTTTCTACAAAACAATATTAGGCTATGTGCACACGTCAGGAATCTTTGCAGAAATTTCCTGACAAAAAACGGACTTTTTCCGCAGGAAATCCGCATGCGTTTTTCTCAAGTTTTTCTCGTGTTTTACTTGCGCTTTTTGTGCGGATTTTTCGCGTTTTTTTCCGGAGCTTCCCAATACATTAAAGAGCGGGAAATCCGCAAAAAATCCGCAAAATTAATGAACACGCTGCGTTTTTTTCCGCGATGCATTTTAATCGTGGAAAAAAAATGCAACATGTGCGCAAAATTTGATGCTTAATGTATGCGTTTTTTAAGTGTTTTTGCCTCGGAAAACCGCCAAAGAAACACGAAAAATCCAGAACGTGTGTACATAGCCTTAGAGGCAATTGTAGGAAACTTTGTAATATATCTTATCATAGAAATCAGCTTATTTTTCTAATTTTCTTGCTCAGAGAAAACGGGAAACAGTCTATTATTTTCTATGGAGAGGGGAAGGTAAGAAGGGTGGGCAACAAAGAAGGGAACAGGCAGAGGTAGACAGAAAAATAGTGTGCAGAGCTCTGTAACAAGTGTAGAGCTGAGCTTCATTCAGACCAACACAGCTGAGCTCTGCTGTATAATGTCCTCCATGTTGCTGCAGCTTGTCTGCATGCGCTAAAAGTGAGTGAAGAGCAGGCACTCCCCTCTGTGCTGTGCTGTCTGTGGCAGAGGTCACTGCAATTTGTCTACTTATCCTCAGCTTCCAGTGGATTGTAAATTACAGATAGAGCATGGAGAGGGGAAAACTGGTGAAAATGCAGGAAACAAGTCACATAATGGTCACATCATGTTATTTTTCATATACTCACATA
This sequence comes from Ranitomeya variabilis, assembly GCF_051348905.1. NCBI lineage: Eukaryota > Metazoa > Chordata > Amphibia > Anura > Dendrobatidae > Ranitomeya > Ranitomeya variabilis. The sequence continues at coordinate 112,661,895 of NC_135235.1, read as the reverse complement.
GAGCACCTTATTTTGAAAAGTTACTTGAAAGCACAGGTACCGATACCCTTTAGGATAGATTAATAGTTATATAATCCTAGACAACCCGTTTAATCATTTTTTAAAAATGTCTTTAAACAATTAAAAGCTACCATTTAATAAATTACATAGAAAAGAAATTCTTAAAAACTTACATTCTGCAATGCTGATTTTTTTTGTTCTTTTACTGTGGTACATTTTCTTCTAACTGCTCGCACTTATGTTCCGATATCTCTTCTTACTTAACTGGGTGAATGTAGTTTACTTGTAGGTTCATTTTGCACATTTTTAAATCAGTCATTTTTTCACAGGATTACAAAGGTTTCAAAGATATACAGAATGGTTTGTGTTTCCCCTGCCTCCTCCGTTCTGCTCACTGCACAGCACTCCCTTTTTTTACAAGTTCAACGCATTTTCTTATCTATGTGAGTTCTTTATGATTAATGGTGTTTTCCACTTATAAAAAAAGTGGCGCTCAAACGACAGAATTCATGTAAAAACAAAATCAGATAACTCAGTTCCTCTCTGCTAATTTAGATGACACGAGCCATTGAGCTCAGTGACTGGCTGCAGTGGTGATATGCGCTCAGTGATTGGCTGCAGTGGTGATGTGCGCTCAGTGATTGGCTGCAGTGGTGATGTGTACTGCCAATGTGACTTCACTAATGCTGCCAAAACACAAACAGAAGCAGTTCCCAGTCCTTAAACCGTGGAGGGGGAGGACTATCTGCTATAGTTATTTAATTGAGTCTCATCATTTGGGGACCACTTTATTAAAAAGTTGTAAACCCCTTAAAGTTTTTATTTTATTTTAGTCATCTAATACAGGATACAGAGAGGCATCTCCATAAGAATTTGCAGCCATTTTCATACATGAAAGGACAAGGCATCCACACAAGGCCCCTATGACATTACTACACATTACTAAAAGCAGAGCAAGAAATGATGTAACCCATTTCTACCAGTTATGCAACCTTGTGTTTTTGTACAGCAGCTCATATCTCAGCACATAAACTAAACAATCACACGATGGATAGACATATTATTCAATATCGAGTTTGAATGGCACACGTAGAAATACCCCTACTTTCAATGTTGAGGAGTGTATACGTGGCGCCCCAGGGTCCTGGTCATCACAGTAATGTCGCTTTCCTTACGGGGAGAGTGATGCTACATTTGGAGGCAAGAAAGGATAACTGTAACCAGGTGCCACAAACATGCTACACATTCATACTCCAGGCCACCAGGGGGAGCTTTTGATCTTATTTACTAGGTGACACCCCAAATATATATAACTGGTAGTCTGTAGGGAAAGTCAGTCAGTTCCAGACAGCAGTCTGAGGGGGACAGAGGGTTTATGGAGCTGTGCATGCCACAGAGCTGCAGCACCCGGAAAGAGACATTTAGAAGGCAGAATTGATTGAGGCGCAGAAATCCGGTATCTGGAACACCGAGTTTGTAAGGACCTCCACGCCTTACATTATTGACTGGCAGGACAGCTGAACTTCAAGTTCCCTGTCCGACCCAACACCCAGGAGGCATGGTGACTGTTGTGAATTTGCTTTTTGCTCCCTCTAGTGGTTACTAGTTTTTTGACTCTGGTTTTTCTGTCATTCCTTTTATCCGCACCTGGGTCGTTAGTTAGGGGTGTTGCTATATAAGCTCCCTGGACCTTCAGTTCTATGCCTGGCAACGTAGTTATCAGAGCTAGTCTGCTGTGCTCTTGTCTACTGATCCTGGTTCCAGTTATATCAGCTAAGTCTGCCTTTTGCTTTTTGCTATTTGTTTTGGTTTTGTATTTTTGTCCAGCTTGTTCCAAATCTATATCCTGACCTTTGCTGGAAGCTCTAGGGGGCTGGTGTTCTCCCCCCGGACCGTTAGACGGTTCGGGGGTTCTTGAATTTCCAGTGTGGATTTTGATAGGGTTTTTGTTGACCATATAAGTTACCTTTCTTTATTCTGCTATCAGTAAGCGGGCCTCTCTGTGCTAAACCTGGTTCATTTCTGTGTTTGTCATTTCCTCTTACCTCACCGTTATTATTTGTGGGGGGCTTCTATCCAGCTTTGGGGTCCCCTTCTCTGGAGGCAAGAAAGGTCTTTGTTTTTCCTCTACTAGGGGTAGCTAGATTCTCCGGCTGGCGCGTGTCATCTAGAATCAACGTAGGAATGATCCCCGGCTACTGCTAGTGTTGGCGTTAGGAGTAGATATATGGTCAACCCAGTTGCCACTGCCCTATGAGCTGGATTTTTGTATTCTGCAGACTTCCACGTTCCTCTGAGACCCTCGCCATTGGGGTCATAACAGGTGACACCCTTCAGAGCCGGGTCATCTAAGAGACCTTATAAAAAGGCTCAAGTCACCAGTCATATGGGTTATGTCCTATCCTATCCGGGAGACAGAGAGAAAGAGATAACATCTGTGAGGACCTTACGTGAAGCTTCTAGCAGTAAGGGACTACACCACTACAGCGCAAAGGAAGGCTTCTATTTTCCACCTGGATAAGGGGACTGGACTTGCCTCCAAACCGGCCGGACCCTACCTGCCCTGTGATCCAGTGCCCTGGACTGTGGCTGCTGAAGTCTTCAGTAAACGAGGTAAAGAGACTGCAAACCTGTGTTCTCGTTCCTTACTGCACCTCTCACCATTCTACCATCTACACACTGGGAAGCCCTGAGGACATACTTCACCTGTGAGAAGTTATACCATCTAGCTGCCATAACATCAGCCCAGAGGACCCCTTAAAGCAGCGTTGGTCACCCTGACCGAATACCACAGGTGGCGTCACAAACATAAACTTTATTCCCTTTAAAGACCTTTCCCTTTTACATGGTCACCCTGTGCCATGGACCGGGTCGCCACCATGACATCCCCCTGTGAACACTGAACTCGGTACCGAGTACCCATTGGCCCTGGCGGGCGACTCATCTTGGCGTCACGAACAGGATGGACCGACCATGAAAACCGGCCGGACCCTACCTGCCCTGTGATCCAGTGCCCAGAGACATTTAAAAGGCTGAATTGATTGCAGTAAATGTGCAGGAGAGGAAGCACAGGAAAGGATACCAGAGGGAGACCAGCCCCGAGCAGGCTGCCTTCTTCTGAGGTGCAGAAATCCGGTAGCCAGAACACCGAGGTTGTAAGGACCTCCACTCCTTACATCAGAGACCGGCAGGACAGCTGAACTTCAAGTTCCCTGTCCGACCCAACACCCAGGAGGCACAGTGACACCCTTCAGAGCCGGGTCATCTAAGAGACCCTATAAACAGGCTCAAGTCACCAGTCATACGGGTTATGTCCTATTCTATCCGGGGGACAGAGAAAAAGAGATAACATCTGTGAGGACCTTATGTGAAGCTTCTAGCAGTAAGGGACTACACCACTACAGCGCAAAGGAATGTTTCTTTTTTCCACCGGGACAAGGGGACTCTGGACTTGCCTCCAAACCGGCCGGACCCTACCTGCCCTGTGATCCAGTGCCCTGGACTGTGGCTGCTGAAGTCTTCAGTAAAAGAGGTAAAGAGACTGCAACCTTGTGTCCTCATTCTTTACTGCACTTCTCACCATTCTACCATCTACACACTGGGAAGCCCTGAGGACATACTTCACCTTTGGGAAGTTATACCATCTAGCTGCCATAACATCACCCCAGAGGACCCCTTAAAGCAGCATCAGTCACCCTGACCGAATACCACAGGTGGCGTCACGAACATAAACTTTATTCCCTTTAAAGACCTTTCCCTTTTACATGGGCGCCCTGGGCCACGGACCGGGTCGCTACCGTGACATCCCCCTGTGAACAGCGGACCCGGTACCGAGTACCCCACGGCCCTGGCGGGTGACTCATCTATTTACAGCACTGTGCAAAAGTTTTAGGCAGGTGTTCTGAAAATGCTGCAAAATCAGAATGCTTTACATAATAGAAGTCCTAATAATTTATTTATATCAATTAACTAAATTAACTGAATGCAAGCTTAAAGAATAAAAGAGAAATCTAAATAAAATCAATATTTTGAGTGACTGCCCAATGCCTTTAAAACAGCATCAGTTCTTCTCAGGACACATGCAAAAACTCAGGGATTTTCTAGGGTTATATTCAGACGTTTGAATAACCAATTATACCAAACAGGTAATAATGATCACCATTTTCATATGTAGGTTGAAGAAGAGTCATTAACTGGAGCTGACACAGCAGTGCAGGAGGCTTAAAACTGGGTGAGGAACAGACAAACTCTGCTATAAAGGTGAGGATATGAAAGACAGTGTCATATCTCAGCACATGCACCGTGAGCACAGCAACAAGACACAAGGTAATTATAATGCATCAGCAAGGTCTCTACCAGGCAAAAATTTCAAAGCAGACTGGGAATTCAAGATGTGATAGTGAAGCTTTTTTAAAAAAAAAAAAGAAAGAAGAAATGGGCAACATTCAGAATTACAGATGCAGTGGACGGCCAAGGAAAAGAAAGACACATCATGATTACATTCCAACAAAAATGTCCATCAGTGCTATCAGCTCTGAACTGGCAGACAACCAGTGGGACCCAGGCACCCCCATCTACTGATTCAAGATACCTGACCAGAAGTAATCAAAAGACATACCTTCAATATGGAAACAAGGCTAAACAACTCAAAAACACTGGAACTGGAGTGCACAAAGATGGCAGCAAGTGCTCCGGACTGGCGAGTCAAATTTTGAAATATTTGGCTATCACACAAGGAAGGTTGTTTGCAGACAGGCCAGAGAGCAGAACAGTAATGACTTTCTGTGGGTAACAGTGAAGTATAGGGCAGGTTCTTCGCAAGTCGGGAGCCAATATTAGTAAATGGATCTGGGGATTTGGTCAGAATTAATTGTGTCCTCAATGCTGAGAAATACAGGCAGATACTTATTCATTAAGCAATATCATCAGGGAGGCATCTGATTGGCTCCAAATTCATTCTGCAGCAGGACAATGACCCCAAAACAGACAGATAATGTTATTAAGAATTATCATGTAAAGAAGAACAAGGAGTTCTGGAAGTGATGGCATGGCCCCACAGAGTCCTGATCTCAACATCAAGACTGGGATCACTGGAAGAGACAGAAGGATTTACTAACACAACATCCACAAAAGATCTGTGGTTAGTTCTCCAAGATGTTTAGAACAACTTCTCTGTCAAATTTTGCCAAAACCTGAGTACAAATATATCAAGAAAAATATATAATTTTCAGAAGGCCAAGGGTGTTCCCACCAAAGACGAATTTGATTTAGATTTCCCTTTTGTTCATTCACTTTGCATATTGCTAATTGATAAAACAAACTATTAACACGTCTATTATTGAAAGCATTCTGACTTTTCAGCAATTGATCTACCATTGTCTATATAATTATATAAATACACATAAATAGATGTACTGTATATATAAAACAATTAGGGAAGTTCAGTAGAAATGTTCAAGAAATATGGTCTTTTTATTTTGTGAACCCAATACGCTAGTTTTTATCCTTTACCAAGGGGACATTGCTCTCAAGGTAAATATGCAAAGCAGCCTAAAGTCCCAACCTCTGAGAATCATGTGAGCCATATTTTCCATATTTGGCTCAATAAATAAAAAAGCCAATATTTTTTGAACTGTTGGAAAAAAATAGTCTAGGAAATAGCAGGAATAAAATAAGAGGACAAACTTGCCACTTTTGATCTGGTCCTCTTTAAGTTAGCTCTTCATCATTGTACCCCCACCATGGCTTCCTGCTTGGAGCTGTGATAGACTCAGAGAGTCTGGAAAGAGCTGAGCACATTGCTACAACAAAGATTTCCCACTTTTCCAAACCGACAAATAAGGATAAAGCTTATTATGTGGCCTGAGAGTTACCCAATACATGCTGCATTTCATACAATGGGATCAGAGTATTTTTTTGCATTTTTAGTACATATTTAAAGGGAACCTGTCATTTTGTACATGCAGTCCGATCTGTGGACATCACGGTATAGAGCAGGAGAAACCGAGCAGAATGATATCTACAGGTGCATCTCACAAAATTAGAATATCATCAAAAAGTTAATTTATTTCAGTTCTTCAATACAAAAGTGAAACTCATATATTATATAGAGTCATTACAAACAGAGGGAAGCATGAAGTGCTCTAAAATTTCCTGGTAGACGGCTGCGCTGAATTTGGTCTTGATAAAACACAATGGACCTACACCAGCAGATGACATGGCTCCCAAAACCATCACTGATTGTGGAAACTTCACACTAAACCTCCAGCAGCTTGGATTGTGGCCTCTCCACTCTTCCTCCAGACTCTGGGACCTTGATTTCCAAACTCTAGTGTGAAGTTTCCACAATCAGTGATGGTTTGGGGAGCCATGTCATCTGCTGGTGTAGGTCCATTGTGTTTTATCAAGACCAAATTCAGTGCAGCCGTCTACCAGGAAATTTTAGATCACTTCATGCTTCCCTCTGCCGACAAGCTAATTGGAGATAAAAATTTAATTATCGAGCAGGACTTGGCACCTGTCCACACTGCCAAAAGTACCAATACCTGGCCTAAAAACAACAGTATCACTGTGCTTGATTGGCCAGCAAACTCGCCTGACCTTAACCTCATAGAGAATCTATGGGATATTGTCAAGAGGAAGATGAGACACCAGACCCAACAATGCAGATGAACTGAAGGCTGCTATCAAAGCAACCTGGGCTTCCATAACACCCCAGCAGTGCCACAGGCTGATCGCTGCCACGCCGCATTGATGCAGTAATTGATGCAAACGGAGCCCTGACCAACTACTGAGTGCATTTACTGAACATACATTTCAGTAGGCCAACATTTCAGATTTTAAAATCATTTTTTCAAGCTGGTGTTATAAAGTATTCTAATTTACTGAGATAATGACTTTTGGGTTTTCATTGGCTGTAAGCCATAATCATCAACAGTAACAGAAATAAACACTTGAAATAGATCACTGTGTAGTGATTCTATTTAATATACGAGTTTCACTTTTTGTATTGAAGAACTGAAACAAATTAAATTTTTGAGGATATTCTAATTTTGTGAGATGCACCTGTAGGTTTGTAGAAAAAGATTTATTATAACTTGTATTTTATTTATTGAAATCCCTGGCGTTTGTATGTACGAGTCCAGTGGGTGGTCCTACTAGTGATATCTCTGCATGCACAGACATATGGAGAAAACTGTCAGTCACTGAATAGGACCTCCCGCTGGACTCACCAGGGACTTCAATGAATAAAATACAAGTTATACTAAACCGTCTCCCACAACAATGTATATCAATCTGATCAGCTCCTCCTGCTCTACAAGATCCTGCCTGAGGATCAGATAACATTTTAACATTCCAAGTTCCCTTTAAGATTCATTATGACATATCATTTCAAAGTTGTACCTTTGGGTGTTCCTTAGTTTGGATAAATCCCAGTGCGATGGTGATACATTGGCTGTTGTCTTATGTTATATCATTTTATACTGTCCCATTAGGCCATTTTATTCTTACCCTTCTGAATAAATTACAGGAGGAATGGAGCTGGAGATCTGCATCACCACTACAGCAGAAAGCAGAAACTCCTCCTTCAGATTTATTGACTTTTTTCTTAATTGTGCCGCTCAATAAAGTAGGCAGAAGGCAATCTCCTTTATTATACAGTGTGGTGCGTGGCGATGTGCTGAAGGGAGGGGCGGATCAGCTATACCGCAGTCCTGGAATTGCAGAGGGAAGACACAGAAGGCCCAATTTATTGCCTATTCAAACAACCGAAGCCCCTCATACAATTTACAGGGTCTTTTCCGCTAACGAGCTTCTTCCCAGTTCTACTGATAGGTGGGAGGATCATTATTGGACACCAGTGCTCCCCCCAGAGCCCCATCCTGTGCATGGCCATACAAGCCAACCGTATGACTAATGTGCCGTACCAATAAGCTAATCGGGGTGGGGGCAGGGATTCCAGTAATGGTGGAATGGGTACAATTACTTACTCATGGTGATTCAACAATATCACAGAAATGACTTGTTTTTTTCATTAGCATACATTACAAAAAAACCATGATGTCCAATGAATGCACTTACATCGTCTGCAATGGCACTACCACTGATTTCCAATTTTCTCGTCTGTTTTACTCCCCACACGTCAAAGTAGAAGATGATGAGAGACAATGTAATATTATAATGATATGTGATGATGCGGCGCCAGCTGCTTAGACTGAAATCAAAGATCCCCTGAGAGTAGATGCAGCTTTATATGTTCAGAAAGGCTGTCAACAAGACAAATGCCAGGCGGCCTATGTGCAGAGAGACGGACACTTCCAGGGATCCATGTATCCTCTACGGAGAAGTACTGGACACAGACTGAAGGCTCTCCTCGTAGAGGTTTCCAGGAGGCACCGGCTGGGGAACTGCTTCAGATTCATCCTGCTGTTTGACCCCTTTCAGATTTCTCTACGAACAACAAATCGGCGTCTTTTCTTGTTCTCTCATTAGTGATATTTACAGAATGAGGTGTTAGTTTATCCATTAACCCCTCCGCAGAGAAAGAGGTCAGCGGTGATCTGCTGAGCATCCTTACCCAACGTTGTGACACCGTTCATTATCATTATCCATCCACAAATGCACATGCTACAACAACGCTAATTATAGAGGTCTACCTGAATAGAACAACGCTCCAATGAAATAATGCAAACGTAGAGTCTTATAGAATAACACAACTGCTACAGGAGTATTCCAACTCATTTCTTGGAAATACTGTTCTAGGCCACACTGAGAATTTATCCATATTAACCCCTGATCGCACTTTTCAGAGATATTGATTGACTATGAATACATCATAGACATACTGTCTCCGGGAGGCCTTCACTTCTTCTGCTTTAGTTCTAAAACTCCTCTCCAAGTGTCCAAACCTCCGCACATTCAGTATCACACACACTTGTGCTGGATCACTTTTCTGTCTCTCTTTAAATTAATGAATCCCATTAGTCTGCCTGCATTTAAATAAGAAAATGACAGTGAAACCCAAACTACAGCTTGTATATCCAGCTGCTGACATTCCTATATAGATATAGCCATTTTACAAGGTTCCCAGAACAGTAGAGATGTGAGAAAAAGTAGTGATCATGAAGGCAGTTTTTTTTGGAGTGTCGGTGGCCCTTTCCAAGAACTCTACGTCCAGGCTCACCCAGCCTGAAATGACAGGTCAGGGGCAGACATATCACTGGTGACTCCTGTGCAGTCGCACAGGGGTCCGAGCAGTAAGTGGGTCCACTATTACCTACAAAGCATTATGATGAGCTCTCAGACTGCAAAGGGCCAATATATTTATTGTTCATGCACACCAGACCTTTCCTCTGCCAACGTGACAGATAACAAAGAACAATTATACAATTGCAATGTAATGTCCCTAGGACACCATGCCCCAGGCCCGGCCTTCTCCTTTTGCCCCATTGGGCTTCATATCGCTCCCCTAACACAATGTATAGTGCTACATGGCAAACCGACTATGACTTTCACCGTGTTCACCTTATATGCGTCAGTACTGGCTGAAGAGCAGAGTACAGCAGGTCATCACCACCATGGTACAGAATGACACTTGTGTTCTTCCTTCTCATCCTCCATCTCTACATATCCTACTAGCAGCCCTGCACTCCCCTTACATCAGCACCACGGTTCTCCTTCATCAAAGGCCCCGGAACCACTTATCTTACATCCATCAGCTTTATGCTGACAACACCCATCTGTCCTACACCACAGCTTGATGTATTCAGCTCTCCGCCTTACCTTACACAACCCACATCACACACTACACGCAGGAGCCGGGCTGCTTCTTCTAACAAATCTCCCACTCTTGCTATTTTTCTATTAAGTTTGGCATTATGTCCTGCCTATGCACAATTCTTTCTCCCCGGTGCTGGCTGTAAACACTTATCTGCACCAACCATGTTACACAGTTACAATTAATGTGTACAAATATATCAGTGACAATAAGTAACAATAATATTTCATGCATTTTTTTATGAAATGTACCAGCTAGATTCTGTCTCAACTTGTCCTATCTGTATGGAATACAACACTTATATTTTCTGGGAAATAGATAGATAGAAGGAGATAGATAGATAGATAGATAGATAGATAGATAGATAGATAGATAGATAGATAGATGATAGATAGATAGATAGATAGATAGATAGATAGATAGATAGATAGATAGATAGATGATAGATATATAATAGATAGATAGATTATAGATAGATAGATAGAGAATAGATAGCTATGTAATATATAGATAGATAATAGATAGATATATAATAGATGGATAGATATATAATAGATAGATAGATAGATAGCTAGATAGATAGCTAGATAGATAGATAGATAGATAGATAGATAATAGATGACAGATACACACATAGAATACACACATATATATATATAGATGTCAGTGACACAAACATATATACTGTATATATGTATGTATATTACATAGATAGATAGATAGATAGATAGATAGATAGATAGATAGATAGATAATAGATGATAGATATATAATAGATAGATAGATTATAGATAGATAGAGAATAGATAGCTATGTAATATATAGATAGATAATAGATAGATAGATAGATAGATAGATAGATAGATAGATAGATAGATAGATAGATAGATAATAGATAGATTACAGATACACACATAGAATACACACATATATATACATATATATAGATGTCAGTGACACAAACATATACTGTATATATGTATGTATATTACATAGATAGATAGATAGATAGATAGATAATAGATAGATAGATAGATAATAGATAGATTACAGATACACACATAGAATACACATATATATATATATATATATATAGATGTCAGTGACACAAACATATACTGTATATATGTATGTATATTACATAGATAGATAGATAGATAGATAGATAGATAGATAATAGATGATAGATATATAATAGATAGATAGATTATAGATAGATAGATAGAGAATAGATGTAATATATAGATAGATAATAGATAGATAGATAGATAGATAGATAATAGATAGATAGATAGATAATAGATAGATAGATAGATAGATAGATAGATAGATGGATAATAGATAGATTACAGATACACACATAGAATACACACACATATATATATATATATATATATAGATGTCAGTGACACAAACATATACTGTATATATGTATGTATATTACATAGATAGATAGATAGATAGATAGATAGATAGATAGATAGATAGATAATCTAGAGAAACAACTTCCTTGTCTAAACCCTGGCATTAGCCCCCGCTTCAGCCCCCATACCCACCAGCACAGCCTTGCACCACAACCTCTTCCATTATTTCTCCTATGCTGTCCTGTCCTCAGCCCCTTTGATCAATGCCTCCTGCTCCCGATCTCAGCACCGCACATTCCCCTGGTGTAATCTCACCACTGCTATATACACTATATACCACCACTGCCCAGAGAGTATGTTAACGTCTCAAACCCTTCAAATTACCTAATTAACCCCTCACCCCCCTCCCTTATGCTATCAGAACCACGTAGCCATTCCTTCCTGCCTAGGTATCAGGGCCACTTGCCCCCGGGGCAGAGCAGACTGACGTTGCCCCTGTATTGCAGACCCCTACAGACCCAATGCGGGGAGTCGCTGTGCCTGCCGTGCTGCCCTCACCCTCATGCCCTGTACTGGAGCACTACAGATACATGCAGCCCTTGCATCCTCCATCCTTTCTGCAATTTCCTCCATTTAACCCGTTCAGCGCCCCCTTCCCCAGGACTCACATCTCTGAAGCGGTTCCAGTGCTTGATCTTGCCGCTGTACTGGTTGATGGAGGACAGCCATTGCTCATCTTCCATGAAATTGCCGGCGTTCTCCAGCTCCTTGCCGTCTCCCTGGGTGCAGACTAGGGGCAGGAGCAGGGGCAGCAGGAGCAGGCAGGGGTGTCTCATGCTGGCAGGCTGCAGGGCGGAGGAGCTGTGCTGGAGACTGGAGAGAGCCCCGGAGCAGACAGCACAGGCACAGTCTGGAGAGAGACTGTGCAGCCAGATGGATGGATGGAGGGGGAGCACGGAGCCTGCGCCACAGCACAGGAAGGAGGGGGATGGGAGTGGGTGCTGTGGTGGGAGTGGGTGCTGTGGGTCCACACCTGCCTGTGTGACTGTGTGCTCCTAGCACTGGCTGCCCATCATCGCCATTGTCTCCACATCATGTGCCCACATCCATCCTGAGCCATGATGGACCACATACCCATCCCATAACCCCCAGGTCTCCGGCCACTGAGCTCTATACTGGGACATCAATGGGGCACATCCCTGTTCTCCAATCCTGGGAACCCATCAGATGCCTCCACTGCTACTATATGATAATGTCATTCATGTGTTTGGGGAAGGACAAACACTAGTGAGGTTTTTTCTTATCCATTTTTGCAGGAAGACACGTTTTCAATCAGTGAAATATCTGTTGTGCATTTCCGATCAATGCGATCTGGTTTACAAGCATTGTCATAGGCAGGAAGGGATCACAGAGTAAAGCCTAAGTCTTTCTCATACATGACAGAGGTTAGGAGACGCACAGATTTATTTATTTTTTGCTCCAGTGCACTTGAAAAGAAACCACTTAAAATAGTGTTAATATAAAAGTCACTTGGTTTAGGTATACAGCTCCTGTAGAGACCTATATATCTCCATGGTTACAGATGATAAACACTTCTGTGAAGTCTGATGCTGCATTAATGTACCTTTCCTTGTACTAGTTACTTCTCTCTAATTTATGGACCATACGTAGATTTGTCAGGTGACAGATAGAGGTGACTGTGATTGAGTTGGTTTGTAGGCTGTTACAGTAGAAACGCATGGATGTGTATAGGAGCTGCAGAAACAGGCTATTTTATAGAGAAAAAGTTATTTAAAATTAGTCTGTCACTCCCAAAATGGCATTTAAACTTCCCGAACATTGATATAGGGGACCTAGCCCCTATTTGAACCACAGTTTAGCCTAATATTAAAATCAACTGTTATTTGATATGCAAAGGAGGGTGCACTGGGACTCCTTGGTGCGGCCTATGAGTTGCTGCATGTTCATTTTTATAATAATCCTATTTGCATAATGAAGCCAATTCCTCCACTGGCTACTGTATAGACAAATTAATGTGAGGTATCGGCATTATTATGCAAATAAGAGGGCGTGATGGTGCTCCAAGGCATAGGCCAAAGCCAAGGGGGCACCAAAGAGCCCTAATCTACATAGCAAATCAAAGTTGATTTTTAATTATAAAGTTAAGCCATTCTTGCCTAGCGTGATTTAAATAGGGGCTAGGTCCCAAAAATGAATGTTTAGATTGGCAGGCTAAGACTTTTTGGGGGGTGACGCTCCCTTTAATTTTTCATTTTAGATACACTGGAGAAATAAAGCAACTAAGCATTAATATTTCTAAGCAATGAGTCTACGGTGGGTGTGAACGGATTTGTACTGTCTAATTCCATCAGCCGCGACAATTGTCTGTGGCCATTGCACAGGAGCAGGAGTACTGCCTCTTACCTCCTGGCTAATCACCAGTACTGCCTCTTACCTACTGGCTAATCAGCAGTACTGCCTCTTACCTCCTGGCTAATCACCAGTACTGCCTCACCTCCTGGCTAATCACCAGTACAGCCTCTTACCTCCTGGCTAATCACCAGTACTGCCTCTTACCTCCTGGCTAATCACCAGTACTGCCTCTTTCCTCCCAGCTAATCACCAGTACTGCCTCTTACCTCCTGGCTAATCACCAGTACTGCCTCTTACCTCCTGGCTAATCACCAGTACTGCCTCTTACCTCCTGGCTAATCACCAGTACTGCCTCTTACCTACTGGCTAATCAGCAGTACTGCCTCTTACCTCCTGGCTAATCACCAGTACTGCCTTTTACCTCCTGGCTAATCACCAGTACAGCCTCTTACCTCCTGGCTAATCAGCAGTACTGCCTCATAACTCCTGGCTAATCACCAGTACTGCCTCTTACCTCCTGGCTAATCACCAGTACTGCCTCTTACCTCCTGGCTAATCACCAGCACTGTCTCTTTCCTCCTGGCTAATCACCAGTACTGCCTCTTACCTTCTGGCTAATCACTAGTACTGCCTCTTACCTCCTCGTTAATCACCAGTACTGCCTCTTACCTCTTGGCTAATCACCAGTACTGCTTCTTATCTCCTGGCTAGTCTCCAGTACTGCTTCTTTCCTCCTGGCTAATCACCAGTACTGCCTCTTTCCTCCTGGCTAATCAGCAGTGCTGCCTCTTACCTCCTGGCTAATCAGCAGTACTGCCTCTTTCCTCCTGGCTAATCACCAGTACTGCCTCTTACCTCCTGGATAATCACCAGTACTGCCTCTTACCTGCTGGCTAATCACCAGAAATGCCTCTTTCCTCCTGGCACCCTCCTTTTGATTAACGCAACTTCATATATGCGTCACACTGCAACAATGACGCGGCACCAAGCCGGATAATCAAAAGAGGAGCTGTGGATGCCAGCAAGAAAATACAAAGGGTAAGTGCACACAGCGTCTTTTAGATGCAGCCTTTTACTGCAAAAGACGCCTCAGGAAAATGCAGGAAAACTGCAGTGTTTTTCCTGAAGAGTCTTTTTTACATCTCTATGAAGTCTTCTGTGGCATCTTTGACACTTTTTTTTAAATTGTATATAAATGTAAGGCTGGTTTCAGACTTGCATACGGGAGTGCTGCGGATGGCAGCGTACTTCCTCCCTGAAACCACACTTATGCTCTGCCTACTTCTCCTTGCATCCTGCGGTGCCCTGCGTACCTATCTTTAACATTGGGTATGCAGGGACGTACGTTTGGACACTGCACCGAACTGCACCGAATGCAACATGTTGCATTTTGTTGCAGTCAGCGCAGCATCCAAACGGCGCATGCGGAGGCATCCGCATACAGGAGGTACCCAGGTGGAGAGGAGGAGAAAAAGATCCATGCATACAATACAAAGATAGGTACGCAGGGCACCGTAGGACGCAAGGAGAAGTAGGTGGACCGCAGGCGTGGTTTCAGGGAGCAAGTACACTGCCATCTGCAGCACTCCCGTACGCAAGTCTGAAACCAGCCTAAGGGGGTTGCGGGAATTCCTCTGAACCCCTGTGCCTTTCCCAGTTTAACATATGTGTAATGTATATTTTAATGTTGCTGAATGTACATACAGTAAGTAATGTATTTATTATTCCTGTGACTGCATTGTACGTAGGGAAAGTGCAGCGTTGGGAATAGACCACTAGATGGGGCATTTTAGTGTTAATAGTTTACTGTAGGAGGGGTCACTGTGATAAGGGTAGGAGAGCTTCCTGGTTGTAGTCAGAAGGGCCTGGGCGACCATAAAGCTCAGAAGGGCTTATGTGACCAGGAACAATATAAATACCCCGCAACGTTTGTGCCTAAGCATAGTGCCCGGCCATCCAGCACCCACATTACCAGCTTGGCCCAAAGCCATGCAACCGTCAGCAGCTTCTGGATGGAAGGTTTATTTAAAAGAAGACACAGCAGGAAAGACGGGCAGGTCGCTCGCCATGTGGCAGATATTTGCGTGGGTTGATGCCCTCAGAACCGGGGCGAAACGGCTGATAGAACCCCTACATTAGGCAAGAAATCTAGACAGGGAGGATGCTGAAATGCCGCATGAGATCGTAGGACCCTGGCACGAGCCATGTGAGGAGGAAAGGATTAAATTGAAAGCTGATATGACGTACACAGTGAAGCTTGATGTACCTGCTGTAATGGAACTGGATAAGCTGCGAAGAAAAGAAAGTAAAGTGTTGTGTTTGAATTGTACTTGGACTCTGTCTCAATTATTTCCAAAGGGACTGGAGCAGTCCGACTGGAGCAGAGTAGAAGAACTGCCAGCGCAGAGAGTGGAGCAGCAGGTAAGCTGACAAGGGAACATGATTTTTATTTGGAGGGAGGCCACGGCATGCGAAGCCTGAGTAGCTCAACCACAACTTCTACATATTAATAGTGATCAGCTTCTATTAACCGCTTCCCAGCTTTGGATTCCAGAAATTGTTAAAAGAAGTTCAAAAAGTCTGAACATACGTGACATCAAGTCATTTTTACATTCCAATGCATATTTTCATTATCTTTGCCTATTTTAGTGCTTTATTTGCACTTCCCTTAAAAAGTTTTTTTCACTTGAAAACTTGTAGTTTTTGGCTGCATCAAAAAAAAACCCCATGTGCACATTGCTTAAAGGTACAGAACTACATACAGTGCCTTGCGAAATTATTCGGCCCCCTGGAACTTTTCAACCTTTTCTCACATATCATGCTTCAAACATAAGGATACCAAAAGTAAATTTTTGGTGAAGAATCAACAACAGGTGGAACACAATTGTGAAGTTGAACGAAATTTATTGGTTATTTTAAATTTTGGAGGAAATTCAAAAACTGGTAGGGTGTGCAATATTATTCGACCCCTTTACTTTCAGTGCAGCAAACTCACTACAGAAGTTGATTGTGGATCTCTGAATGATCCAATGTTGTCCTAAATGCCAATGATGATAAATATAATCCACCTGTGTGTAATCAAGTCTCCGTATAAATGCACCTGCTCTGTGATAGTCTCTGGGTTCTGTTTGAAGCACAGAGAGCATCATGAAGACCAAGGAACACAACAGGCAGGTCCGTGATACTGTGGTGGAGAAGTTTAAAGCCGGATTTGGATTCAAAATGATTTCCAAAACTTTAAACATCCCAAGGAGCACTGTGCAAGTGATCATATTGAAACGGAAGGAGTATCATACCACTGCAAATCTACCAAGACCCGGCCGTCCCTCTAAACTTTTATCTCAAACAAGGAGAAGACTGATCAGAGATGCAGCCAAGAGGCCCATAATCACTCTGGATGAACTGCAGAGATCTACAGCTGAGGTGGGACAGTCTGTCCATAGGTCAATAATCAGTCGTACACTGCACAAATCTGGCCTTTATGGAAGAGTGGAAAGAAGAAAGCCATTTCTCAAAGATATCCATAAAAAGTGTAGTTTAAAGTATGCAACAAGCCACCTGGGAGACACACCAAACATGTGGAAGAAGGTGCTCTGGTCAGATGAAACCAAAATCGAACTTTTTGGCAACAATGCCAAATGATATGTTTGGTGTAAAGGCAACACAGCTCATCAACCTGAACACACCATCCCCACTGTCAAACATGGTGGTGGCAGCATCATGGTTTGGGCCTGCTTTTCTTCAGCAGGGACAGGGATGATGGTTAAAATTGATAGGAAGATGGATGGAGCCAAATACAGGACCATTCTTGAAGAAAACCTGTTGGAGTCTGCAAAAGACCTGAGACTGGGATGGAGATTTGTCTTCCAACAAGACAATGATCCCAAACATAAAGCAAAATCTACAATGGAATGGTTCACAAATAAACGTGTCCAGGTGTTAGAATGGCCAAGTCAAAGTCCAGACCTCAATCCAATCGAGAATCTGTGGAAAGAGCTGAAAACCGCTGTTCACAAACGATCTCCATCAAACCTCACTGAGCTCGAGCTGTTTGCCAAGGAAGAATG
Source organism: Ranitomeya variabilis (assembly GCF_051348905.1). Classification (NCBI taxonomy): domain Eukaryota; kingdom Metazoa; phylum Chordata; class Amphibia; order Anura; family Dendrobatidae; genus Ranitomeya; species Ranitomeya variabilis. Next base: position 112,644,313 of record NC_135235.1, on the reverse strand, counting down.
GGCAAGAATTTCAGTCTCTCGATGTACAAAACTGATAGAGACATACCCCAAGGGACTTGCAGCTGTAATTGCATGAAAAGGTGGCGCAACAAAGTATTAAGTTAAAGGGGCCGAAAAATATTGCACACCCCACTTTTCAGTTTTTGAATTTCCACAAAAATTTTAAATAACCAATACATTTTGTTCAACTTCACAATTGCGTTACGCTTGTTGTCCAAACACAAAAGAGAAAAATGGAATGCACTCACCGGTCCTGATAAAATCAATCCTTCATTGGGACATGTATAGCTTTAGCCAGGGAGAATGTGAAAAAAAGACGGACAACGGCCATTTCGCACTACCGCACTTCCACGGGTTCACTTACACTTGTTGTTAAATCTTCACCAAAAATTTACATTTGGTATCTTTATGTTTGAAGCATGATATGTGGCAAAAGGTTGAAAAGTTCCAGGGGGCCGAATACTTTCGCAAGGCACTGTATTTTCTAACTAGCTCCCTGCCAAAAAAATGACATTGGATTCTTAAAGAGGTATTCTCATGTTAAATTTCTTTAGCTAGACAGCATGAAAATAAGCAAGTTTGCAATTGACTTTTTCTGTATTCTGTCATACCCCTGCAATGAGAGCTGACAAGGTTAGTGACACTCTCCACCTCGCTGCACATGGTTCCTCCTCTTTACGCCACACAATCCAGATCATTCTGATGAACGTTTGGATATAGGTATAAGATGTAATCTAATATATAAAGCTGAATGTGTGTATGTGTGTATGTATGTATGTATGTGTGTGTGTGTATGTCCGGGATTGGCATCTGAACCGTCGCAGCTACAGCCACAAAATTTTGCACAGTCACACGTCTGGACCCCGAGAGCGTCATAGGCTATGTTGTGAGGCGAAATTTTAACCCCGCGTGTTCCAATTCACCAAACAATTTTGCCCCTATCTACAAGATGGGGAAAAAATGAAAGGAAAAGTGTTGGAGGCAAATTAACAGCTGCCAGATGTGAACAAGGGGGACTTAAAGAATGAGAGCGATGGCGCCAAAGAGTATATACTGTACAGTTGCTAAGGTGGGGCCCCGACATGGGATAATCACCACACCACCACGGGGATATGAACACACACACAAAATGCGCCACACACTACCACGTGCTCGAACACATATATCACCCTCAGCACACATTTCACCACACATACACCAACCTCGCCACATAAAAGTCGAAACACAAAAGTCGCCGCTCAAAACTCGCCACGCGCAAAACTCTCCACATGCAAAACTCGCCACACGTGCAAAACTCACCTCATGGAAAACTCGCCACACGCAAAACTTGCACACGCAGAAAAATTGCCACATGCACAAAAGTTGCAACACATGCAAAAGTTGCCTCACACAAAACTTGCACATACTCAAAAGGCACCACACATAAAACTCGCCACGCGCAAAACTCGCCATGCGCAAAACTTGCTGCATACAACTTGCTACACTAACCTGTCACATGCAACTCGACACACAAAAAGTTGCTACACGCATGTCGCCACACAAAACTCATCTCACAAAAGTCGCTACATGCATGTCGCCACACGCAACTCAACACACACAACTTGACACACGAAACTCGCCCTAAAACACACACAAGTCTGGTATTATCCTTCAAAAATAAAAATCTGATTAATAAGCAGACAAACTACAAGAGCAACAAATGTACCATATAGGAATCCGGCAGCTGTCAGTCACATGACCAGTCTATTATGTGTATGTGTGAGCTAATATATACTGCCAGGGGGAGGGCTTACTGTTGGCTGGGGATTTATCAGGCTGCCAATTTAGCTTACAAATACTGTGGTAAAAATACTGACCAAATAACGTGTGAACGAGGGCTAATACAGGAGGAGATGACATACAGATATATACTATATACAGGAGGAGATGACACACAGGTATATACTATTTACAGGGGAGATGACACACAGGTATATACTATATACAGGAGGAGATGACACACAGATATATACTATATACAGGAGAGATGACACACAGGTATATACTATATAGAGGAGGAGATGACATACAGGTACATACTACATACAGGAGGAGATGACATACAGGTATATACTATATACAGGAGGAGATGACACACAGGTATATGCTATATACAGGAGCAGATTACCTACAGGTATATAGTATATACAGGAAGAGATGACATACAGGTATATGCTATGTATAGGAGGAGATGACATACAGGTATATACTATATACAGGAGGAGATGACACAGATATATACTATATATAGGTGAGATGACACACAGGTATATACTATATACAGGAGATTACATACAGGTATATCTAATATATAAAGCTGAATGTGTGTATGTATGTATGTGTGTATGTCCGGGATTGGCATCTGCACCGTCGCAGCTACAGCCACAAAATTTTGCACAGTCACACGTCTGGACCCCGAGAGCGTCATAGGCTATGTTGTGAGGTGAAATTTTAACCCCACGCGTTCCAATTCACCAAACAATTTTGCCCCTATCTACATAATGGGGAAAAAGTGAAGGAAAAAGTGTTGGAGGAAAATTGACAGCTGCCAGATGTGAACAATGGAGACTTAAAGAATGAGAGCGATGGCGCCAAAGAGTATATACTGTACAGTTGCTAAGGTGGGGCCCCGACATGGGATACTCACCACACACGGGGATATGAACACAAACACAAAATGCGCCACACACTACCACGTGCTTGAACACATATACGACCCTCAGCACACATTTCACCACACACACACCAACCTCGCCACATAAAAGTCGAAACACAAAAGTCACCACTCAAAACTCGCCACGCGCAAAACTCGCTACATGCAAAACTCGCCATATGCAAAACTAGGCTCACGCAAAACTCGCCACACGTGCAAAACTCACCTCATGGAAAACTCACCTCATGCAAAACTTGCACACACAGAAAAATTGCCACATGTACAAAAGTTGCAACACATGCTAAAGTTGCCTCACACAAAACTTGCACATACTCAAAACGCACCACACATAAAACTCGCCATGCGCAAAACTCGCCATGCACAAATCTTGCTGCACACAACTTGCTACACTAACCTGTCACATGCAACTCGACACACAAAATGTTGCTACACGCATGTCGCCACACAAAACTCATCTCACAAAAGTCGCTACATGCATGTCGCCACACGCAACTCAACACACACAACTTGACACATGAAACTCGCCCTAAAACACACACAAGTCTGGTATTATCCTTCAAAAATAAAAATCTGATTTAATAAGCTGACAAACTACAAGAGCAACAAATGTACCATATAGGAAATACGGCAGCTATCAGTCACATGACCAGTCTATTATGTGTATGTGTGAGCTAATATATACTGCCAGGGGGGAGGGCTTCCTGTTGGCTGGGGATTTATCAGGCTGCCAATAGCAACCAATCACAGCTCAGCTTCTATTTTGCTACAGTTAATTAATCTGAGCTCTGATTGGTTAATATAGGCAACAAAGACATTCTCAGTAGGGTTGAGCGAAACGGGTCGGCAATTTTCAGAAACCCAACCCGACCCCTGTGTGGGGTCGGCCATGAAGTCGGCGATCTTCTGAATCTGGAATCGGAATTCCGATACCGATTTCCGATATGTTTGAGATATCGGGAATTGGTATCGGAATTCAGATTTAAGTGTAAAATAAAGAATTAAAATAAAAAATATTGCCATACTTACCATCTGATGCGCCCTGGTACTAACCGGGAACCTTCCTTCCTTAGAATCAGCCTTCCAGGACCTTGCGGTGATGTCGCGGTGACGTCGCGGCTTGTGATTGGTCGCGCGGCCGCCCATATGACCGCTGCGCGACCAATCACAAGCCGCGACGTCACCGTGACGTCACCGTAGGTCCTGGAGGGGCTGATTCTTAGGAAGGAAGGCTGCCGGAATGAAGCCGAGGGTGAGTATATTCCTATTAGTTATATACTCACCCTCGGACACGCCCTGCTTCTTTCCGGCAGCCTTCCTTCCTAAGAATCAGCCCTTCCAGGACCTCGCGGTGACGTCGCGGTGACGTCGCGGCTTGTGATTGGTCGCGCGGCCGCCCATGTGACCGCTCGCGCGACCAATCACAAGCCGCGACGTCACCGTGACGTCACCGTAGGTCCTGGAAGGGCTGATTCTTAGGAAGGAAGGCTGCCAGAACGAAGCCGAGGGTGAGTATATTCCTATTAGGTATATACTCACCCTCGGACACGCCCTGCTTCTTTCCGGCAGCCTTCCTTCCTAAGAATCAGCCCTTCCAGGACCTTCGGTGACGTCACGGTGACGTCGCGGCTTGTGATTGGTCGCGCAGCGGTCACATGGGCGGCCGCGCGACCAATCACAAGCCGCGACGTCACCGTGACGTCACCGCAAGGTCCTGGAAGGCTGATTCTAAGGAAGGAAGGTTCCCGGTTAGTACCAGGGCCCGTCAGAGGGTAAGTATAGCGATATTTTTTATTTTAATTCTTTATTTTACACTTAAATATGGATCCCAGGGCCTGAAGGAGAGTTTCCGCTCCTTCAGACCCTGGGAACCATTGGAAACCCAATGCACTGCATTGGGTTTCGAGTTTCGGCCGACCCCGACCCCGACTTTTTTATAGGATCGGCTGATTTCACTCGACCCGACTTTTGAAAAAGTCGGGTTTCGTGAAACCCGACCCGATCTTATAAAAGTAAAGGTCGCTCAACCCTAATTCTCAGTATAACAAAGCTAATATATGTTGTGAAATGCTTCTATTAGCTTAGTTTTTGCCTTTTAATAATTACATTTCCATCTATTTGTTTTGTGGTTTTTGTGTGCAGAATAAATTTTTGTTAACACATTCTATTTTGCTAACAGCAGTCATTAACCCGGGCAAAGCCGGGTAGTACAGCTAGTATAATATATAAATATTCTGGATTTATTGGATTTATTGGATTGCATGAATGAATGAATGAATGAATGAATGAATAAATATTTATTTTTTAATTTCATCCATTTTAGTGCCGAGTTTTCATCCACCTACTGTCACTGATTGGAACCCTAACCAAGCACCTACCCATCTCTTCAGAGTACCATATACCATTACCTACTAATCTGGGCAAAGGTCATTGAGAAACAAGGGGAAGGAGGCGATCTCTGACGTCACCTATTGTGAATAGTGGATCCTGTGTTATCGTCTTTAAATAAGGGGGTTAATTAGACTGAAAAGTCATCAGAACAGGAAGTATGAGGCAGATACTTCAATGTGAAAATTGGCATAAAGCATTCTGTAAAGACACAAAATTTTGCTACTTTCTCAATTTTCACCCAGTTATAGCCAGCTTCGTCAAAATGAGTGGATCATGGGAAGGGCAAGAGTGTAGCATATCCACCTTTGAAAAATATGACCAGATTTGACATACCTTAAACCCAGAGGCGTAACGACCGTGTTGCAGACATCACAACTGGGCCTGTGCGGGTGTTGGGAAACCTTGGACGTTCATGCAGCTGAAGTGTATTGCGGCTCAGGGGACTCGCCGGGGCTGTGCGCTGCAATACAAGCTGCCATCCAATCAGAGGAAAGCAGCTTATGTCGGAGTGCACGGGACTTGGGGCGCATGGCTCTGACGTCATGCAATTCCGTCATTTTCAAGCTGAAGTCAGCCGCGTGGATGTCGCGCAGCAGGGGAGCATGATCTTTTTTTCTTTGCATTAAAGAGCAGCAGAACAAAGGAAATATACCACGATGGGGGATATATATACCAGGATGGGACCCAGAACAAGGGACATAGATGTACATCAGGAAGGGGCAAGGATGAGGGACATATTCATCTGATTGCATTTTTAATATTACACAGCCACCCCCTCCATGCACTGGCAGGTTTATGAGTGTCTGTTTCCATCAGTATTTTGCACCTGTGGTGCCCCCGCCTTTATCCTGGGGGTCTGCTGCATCCTGTTAGTGAATTGGTAATCTGACCTGGTGTTGGTCAGGCTGGTTTCGATTTTGTGATATTTTTTGAATTTTTGTCCTTTTCGGTGAGCCGTTTTTAATTTTACTATGAGGACTCACAAGTATAGGGACCTTTGATGTGGATTGCGATCTTGAGTATTTTGTGGCCCAACAACAGCCCGAAACCTGAAAGACATGCAGAAAATCTTCCTCCCAGTGGATGTACATAGACCAAAGAGATTGAACAGGATTCTACAGGTGAACAACTGGCTACATAATTGGTGCCGTGAGCAATGTTTTGGGTTTCTTGACCATGGAGTGAATTACCTCCTTTCTAGAGATGGGCATCTTACAAAAACAAGAAAACACATATTTGGCAGATGCCCTGCTACTCTCATCAGGAGAGCTTTAAATTAGAGCAATATCGAATGCGAAATGTACTGCCAGGAAAGAATATGCAGTTAATTAATTTTTTTGAGAACCCTGCTATTAGAAGTGGAAATAAAGTAGAGAAACAACAAATTCTGAATGAAAATATAGAGGCAAGAGAAATCAACTACAATCTAAAATGTGTCTAAACAAATGCACAGAGCATAGGAAATAAGCAAGGAGAATTGGAGCTGCTAACACTGGAAGAGAAATATGATGTCACTAGATGGTAGCCCGATTCTAACGCATCGGGTATTCTAGAACATGTATAGTAGTATGTAGCACAGCCCACGCAGTATATAACACAGCCCACGTAGTATATCACACAGCCCACGCAGTATATAACACAGCCCATGTAGTATATAACACAGCCCACGTAGTATATAACACAGCCACGTAGTATATAAAACAGCCCACGTAGTATATAACAGCCCATGTAGTATATAACACAGCCCACGTAGTATATAACACAGCCACATAGTATATTGCCCTGCCACGTAGTATATAGCACAGCCCATGCAGTATATAACACAGCCCACGTATTATATAGCACAGCCCATGTAGTATATAACACAGCCCACGTAGTATATAACACAGCCCACGTAGTATATAACACAGCCACATAGTATATAGCACAGCCAAGTTTATTGCCCAGCCACGTAGTATATTACACAGCCACATAGCATATAGCACAGCCCACATAGTATATAGCACAGAGATGTATATAACACAGGCCACGCAGTATATAACACACCGCATGCAGTATATAACACAGCCCACGCAGTATAAAACACAGCCAATGTAGTATATAGCAATGTGGGCACCATATCCCTGTTAAAAAAAGAATTAAAATAAATAGTTATATACTCACCTTCCTGCGACCCCCAGATCCAGCCCAGGCGTTTAGCGATGCTCCTCGCGACTCTCCTGTCCCAAGAATGCATTGCGGCAATAACACGTGATGATGTAGCGGTCTTGCGAGACCGCTACGTCATCTCCGGTCATTGCCGCAATGCATTCTTGGGACCGGAGCGTCGCGAGGAGCGGGAAAGGCACCGGAAGGTGAGAATATAATTTTATTTGTTTTATTATTTTTAATATTAGATCTTTTTACATATTGACGCAGCATCAATAGTATAAAGTTGGTCACACAGGGTTAATAGCAGCGTTAACGGACTGCGTTACACTGCGCTATGCCACGGTGTAATGCAGTCCGTTTAACGGACTGCTAAAACGCTATGGGGGCTCTGACTGGAGGGGAGTAGGGAAGGGCGAATTTGCGGCGGGATTTCCGTGACAGACAAACAGACGGAAATTACCCTTAGATGATTATATAGATAGATAGGCAACATTGAAACTTGGTGGGATGATACACATGATTGGAACACAAACTTTGAATGTTATCACTTATTTATTAGAAACAGGATTAACAAGAGGGGAGGAGGTGTTGCATTGTATGTTAGGAAAATGTATATCTCCACAGAGATCCAAGCTTCAGAGAATGGTAACTCTGCACAAACTGTTTGGGTCACAATACTAGGAGAAAGAACAGAAAGGACACTATAGTAGCTGTTTATTATAGCCACTTGGACAGACTGAAGATATGGATGAACTGTTTTTACATCAGATATCTCTGTTCTCAAAAAAGTACGACATAGTGATCTTGAGAGATTTTAACTATCCAGATATTTATTGAGAATCACTCTCAGGCAAAAGTGTAATGGGTCCAGAAATTTCTTATCTTCTTTTCTAATATGGAGTAAGTTCAGAGAAGAGCTACGAGGATAGTGAGCGGACTGCAAACTATGTCCTATGAGGAACGGTTAAAGGATCTGGGAATGTTTACCTTGCAAAAAAGAAGGCTAAGAGGAGACTTAATAGCTGTCTACAAATATCTGTAGGGATATCACAGGGTAGAGGGATCATCCTTATTGTCATTTGCACATTGAAACACAAGAGGAATGAAAATGAAAGAGAGAAGATACAGATTAGATATTAGAAAAAACATTTTGACAGTGAGGGTGATCAATGAGTGGAACATGCTGCCATGCAAAGTGGTTAGTAGGGTTGAGCGACTTTTGCTTTTTTAGGATCGAGTCGGGTTTCGTGAAACCCGACTTTCTCTAAAGTCGGATCGTGTGAAATCGGCCGATTATTGTGAAAAGTCGGGGGGCCGACCGAAACATGAAACCCAATGCAAGTCAATGGGGATTTTTTTTTCTCTCTCTCTCTCTCTCTCTCTCTCCTCGGACAGAGTGTAAATCAGTACATTCCTCGGACTGTGTAAATCGCTACATCCAAAATGGTAAGATGGCGTTTATACCCCCACCCCCTGTGACGCCGCAGAAAGCAAGACAAGACCTATGTCATCACGCTGCCCACACTCCTTCATTGGCTGAAAAAATGGCGGTTAAAGCGTCATACGAAACGCGACTTTGTCGCGAAGATCGCTGACCGCATGGCCGATCCCACGCTGGGATCGGCTCGGGTTTCACGAAACCCGACTTTGACGAAAGTCGGAGACTTATGAAATTGACCGATCCGTTTCGCTCAACCCTAGTGGTTAGTTCTCCTTCAATGGAAGTCTTCAAACAGAATTGGGACTAACATCTGTCTGAGATGGTTTAGTGAATCTTGCATTGAGCAGGCGGACACAATGACCCTAGAGGTCTCTTTCAACTCTAACATTCTATGATTCTATGATTCTAAGATGTGTATGGAGGAGGGAGCCAAAATCCCAGCTGCATTGTGTGCAAACCTGGTCAAGAACTACAGTAAACATTGACCTCTGTAATTGCAAACAAAGATTTCTGTACCAAATATTAACTTCTTTTTTTCCATTGTATCAAATACTTATTTAATGCAATAGAATGCACATTAATAATGTAAACATCATAAAATGTGATTTTCAGGATTTTTTTTAAAGATTCTGGCTCTCATAGTTTTAGTGTACATAAGGCTACGTTCACATTTGCGTTGTGCGCCGCAGCGTCGGCGCCGCAACGCACAACGCAAACAAAAACGCAGCAAAACGCATGCACAACGCTGCGTTTTGCGCCGCATGCGTCCTTTTTTTCATTGATTTTGGACGCAGCAAAAATGCAACTTGCTGCGTCCTCTGCGCCCGGACGCGGGCGCCGCAGGGACGCATGCGGCGCAAAACGCAAGTGCGACGCATGTCCATGCGCCCCCATGTTAAATATAGGGGCGCATGACGCATGCGGCGCCGCTGCGGCGCCCGCCGCTGCGGCGCCCGCCGCTAATGTGAACGTAGCATAAGATAAAAATTACAGGCCTCTCCATTCTTTGCAGGTGGGAGAACTTGCAAAATCAGCAGTGTATTAAATACTTAAGTTCCCCACTGTATATACAGCTCTGGCAAAATTTAAGAGGCCACTGCAAAATGTTCAGTTTGTCTGACTTTTCTCTTTATAGCTATATTTTTGAGTAAAATGTAAATTGTTCTTTTCTTCTATAAACTTCTGACAACATGTCTCCGAATTTCCAAGCAATAATTTTTGTATTTTTTTCTGGCAAAGAAAAATAGTCAAAATTAAAAAAAACCCAATTTCAGACCTCAACTAATACAAAGAAAACACGTTCATAATCATTTAGAAACAACGATACTAATGTTATAACTCAGGAAGAGTTCAGAAATCAATATTTTATGGAATAACCATGATTTTTTATCACAGCTTTCATGCGTCTTTGCATGCTTGCCACCAGTCTTTCACACTGCTTCTGGCACAAAAATTTAAGCAGTTCTTCTTTGCTTGATGGCTTGTGACTATCCATCATCCTCTTGATTACATTCCAGAGGGTTTCAATGGGGTTCAGGTCTGGAGATTGGGCTGCCCACGTCAGGGTTTTGATGCGGTTGTCTCTTAATTTTTGCCAAAGCTGTAGTGCTGGGCAGCTAGCCTGATCTGATAGTATGGGTGTCATTAATAGGGCTGTTATCCAGACACTGTGCATCACACATATCTGTGCGACTGACGTCATATGCAAGTTTCATCTAAGTGCATTTTTAACACTAGGCAACCAACCCTTCCATTTACCCCTTTCCCACCTTAGATGTATAATTACGGCTAAGGTGGCCTCCCTCTATTTGTGGCTCCAGCGATGAGCCCGCAACTTTTCCGGCCCATGTCATCTTCATTTGCAGATGTTGTTGGTCATGGTGAGACAACCCCTTACAGCTCCAGCCTATATAACACTAAACATTTATGGAAGACGTGTTCTATGTAAGTCTCAGTCTTGTAACAATGTCAAATTGTCAACAGGCACTTTCAGGGTCATAGCGCAAGATGGTAGCAGCGATCATAGACAACAATTTTCTCTCTTAGATGTAGGTTATGTATCTGTTGAAGGTAAAGTCAAGCAAACATTGTAGAATTGTAGAATCCATTATTCTACAATTACAATCGCAAACATGGTGATATTTAAAATCCTCCTTTGGAGATTTTTTGAGCTTCTGGATTCGTACATTACAGGCATTAGGGAAATGCAATTATGAGATAATCTTCACAATATAACATTTTTCTTGTAGCTCCATAGATGCCACTCACTTCTTGTGTGCCGTGTTGTACAAATCCAGAGTACAGCTCCCATAAAGGGAGCCGGTCTAGGGGTATGTGATCTGGGCAGTCACACAAGACCTAGCTGGGATGATGTGGATCCACTGGATTACTACGAGGCTTCTGTTAGACTAAACTGAGTAGTGAAGTCTAATACATTCCCTGGTTTTCACCCTGTAACCTCCATATGTTGATGTGGATTTCCCTTTGGGGACTCCTTAGATCGCTGTTCCCAGAGTAATCTCCATGACTAATCTATAGAAGACTGAAATGCATGGTAGCAAAGCAGAAGACCGAAAGCACCATCAGACAGGGCAAGCTCAGGAACACCTTTACACACTGCAAAAAAAACCTTTTCAACTCAGGCACTGGCTGATAAGGAGAGACAATTGTTTCAATTAAACATTTAGGAGGTTAGAAGCCAATATATGGATCAACAGCAGCAGAGGATCAATGGAAGTCAGGAAGAGGATGGCAGCAGCAAATGACAGTGGAAAGAAGCGTGACAATGATGTATCAGACACTCTTGGGCAGGGGAGGAAGCAAAAAAGAGTATACAGACAGGACAGCATGGATTCTCAGCTGCTGGTTTCTGTAAGGAAAATGTTTCCCTGCCTGTTTAAAAACTTGTTTTACCTCACAGAAAGAATCTCGTGCTGTGATCTCGTGCTGTTCTGTGTATATACTGTTTACATTCTACCTTGCTCGAGAGATGTGGTATGAGCACATTTATAAGATCTCAGCACAGGAACATTTTTAATGAACTTATCCAACTGTGGAACTTATTTTTATTCCAAGATCTATTTATTAAAATGTTCTTTGTGTTACGCATTTGATTGAGGAACTACTGTGCCAAGGTCCGAGTAGAGCCTGGAGGGGCATAACTAGGCAAACATCTGACTCTTCGCTAGAGCCCCTGATGGCGGGGTTAAACTTGGCTCCAGATGGACCCCAGGTGATACTTCAGGATGAACCCTGGAGCCGTGATATCTGACCCCAAAGGGGAAGGGAAGCATGACGGGCCAGTAACTGGTTAAACAGGAGGGATAAGGCTTGTAGGCAGTTGAGGAATCAGGCTCAGGCAAGACAGGAACAGAAACACAAGGATGGCCACAGGTTCGGGATCACAGATGCAGGTACATAGGTGCAAGTTCAGGCAGATCAGGAGCAAGACTGGGCATGGGCAGAATGGATATGAGTAATACTAATGCACTGCAGACCCACCCTGAGAAAACGCAGAAGCAGCAGAGGGACAAAATACTGATGATGAACAACAACTCACAGAACGACCATTCATCAAGAGAGTCTGTTTAGTATTATAAATGTACACAGATGAGGCATATATAGGGCACAAGTCACACAGATACGTGTGATGCATCACACCAGCTTAAGGTCTGTTGGTCACATACATACTGTTAGTGCCCATTGCTATATAAGTGCACCCCAAAAGGACAAACATCTTATTTCACCACCAACATTACAGTACTGGGTTACACCCTAAAAGATGAAAAAATACATTCGGTATTAGTGGTTGACATTTGGGTTAAAATATGCACTCTTGCAACCCACATCTAGGGCCATCATTGTCTTGTGAGTCCCTACGCTAAAATTAAAATCAACTCATTGGAAAGAACATAAAGACAATGAGGAGCGCTAAGGTGGGTTGTGAGCTAACATATTTTGTCTAAAATATCAACTTTTGTCTCATTTATTTTTTCATCTTTGCAGGATGCAGCCAGGTCTTGTAATGTTAGTGGAGAAATAGGGAATCTGTTCCTGTAGGGTGCAGATCGCCTGATCTAATAGTATGGGCGTCACCAGGGCAGCCACCAGGAAATTCAGTGTCCCCTACTGGCATAATTTTTGGGACTCCTTGGTACTCTGCCCAGGCTCCACCTCCACCCATCGAACTCTCCAAAGTCCCACCTCCCGCTCTTGGAAAACTCCACTTCTCCACCATGTCCTCACCAATCACACATTAACAGTTTCCATCGAACACCAGTTCACATACATAGCCATCAGCCTTTGTTTTGGGCCAAAGATTTTTTATGCCTGCCACCACAACGAGGTGAACTCTTTTGGCCCAGAGAATAAAGTAACGTTGCTAAACTTACAATGTGAAAAATCAGTGATGGTATTACTTTTTTCCCAAACCCTCAGAAATAGTTAATAAATGAATCTGTAATTTATGTGTACTTTAAAATAGTGACCATCAATGGCAAAAAAGTTATAGCTATTGAATTATGATGATAAGGAAATTACAAAAAAAATACTCGACCGATCCCTGAAATGAGCGGAGCAGCTAGTCAGACATGTGTGCGGTCGCTTCATTAATTTCAATGGGAGTCCCAGCTATTTCCAGAACTCACAGTCAAATGAATCAAGTGGCAGTACACATGTCTGACCAGCTGATCGATTCATTTCAGGGGCGGTTCTCGGGATTAGTGGGAGTTCTATTTCTGGGACCCTCCTACTGATTAAAATCTCTCCCCATAAAACTCATTGCCCCCTGAAATAAATGGAGCAGCTGAAAAAGCAGGAAGACAGGCAGCAGTCAATAGGGTGGAATTTAGTAGAACTTAGTAGTTTTCAGGCAGCTGACAGAGACGGCCTCCAATTTCACACTGCACAAGCAGGGAGGGGAGCACAAGAAGAGCAGCTGGTGGGCAGGTGGGTGAATTGGAGGTAGGATAGGGGAATGGGAGGTTGGACGGGCAAGTTGCCAGGCGAGTGGGCAGGCTCATCAATTTCGGGCCCTCAACTCCTTCATATAATGTGCCGCAAGGGCCCAGGGTGCCAGCAGTTGAGGAACAGAGAGCGGGATGGCAGTGTCTGACGTCACTGATGTCAGATGCAGCCTGGCTCCTCTGCTGCGGCCATACAATGTAAGTTGCTGGGGCTGCGAGTGACTGGGGCCCCAGGTATTAATAAAGCAAAGTAAAGTAACTATCCTGCGCCCCAGCATGTCGCACAGTCTGCCAGGCCATTTTTATAGTGGCTCGGCTCTGCTGGTTCACTGCAGGCTGTGTGGTGTGTCTCACCAGTCTGAGCCCCCCTCTTTGCTTCTTCTCACTGGGCCCCATACACCAGTAATGACAGTAATGCCCTGATGGCGGCCCTGGGCATCACTAATGGGCTGTGCACTACATGTATCTGTGTGACTGCCACCCTATGCAAGCCTTATAGTACTATGCAATCACCTCCTCCATGAATGGTCGGTGTGTGAGTGGCTGTTTCTGCCTTTATCATTGGGGTAAGTACATTAGTATTGTGACCTGGTATTGGTAAATAGGCTTCTTTACCCCTGACCAATAAAGTGCATATTCTCCAGATATATAGTATGCACGTTAGGTGCATGCAGTGGACATATGCCAACAAACAGTAGAAAGGTGCATGCAGTTTCTTGTATGTTCCAGGGACTTTTTCTGACATGCCTGTTATAGTAAATACTTGTATTACCCATGAAATCACAGTTCTGGTGTACAAATGCACAGATAAATTAATGCCCTAGAACAAAACTTCAAATTAATTTAGACCTCAGACCCCGAAAAAAAAGACCCCAGACTAGGCACCTAACTCTATGCATATTTAACTAGGACAAAAGATTTATTGTCTTGACAACAAAGTCAGGAATTGGGCATAAGTGTTAAAGCACTAGGCTTCATGACATGTCCTCATTCCCTGCGGTGCTGGAATTGACTCGGTGCATTCATGGACTGACAGGTACATTGCAAGTCTACAGCAAAGCGTCTCCTGGAGATGTCATTTTGAACACTAGCCACCAGTGGGAGGTGGTCAACTGTGTGGTCAAGAAACACAGCCCACCAGGAATATGCCCAGTGAGGCGGGTGTCTGTAGAGTTTACAGTTAGGTATTGTGTGGTATGATTATTTGCATCTTATGGGAAGTGTGCTAAAAGAAGTAGTGTAAAAAAAACATGCAACATAAGAGCAGCCTTGCTCTCAGAACCCAGTCAGAGTTAGTAATGTACCTCTGTGTACTGGTGATTTCATACAATTTATATTTGAAGAAAAAAATGAGCAAGCCTAGCAGTAAACAGAGAGAAATCAGCAGATATTCAAGTGTTGAGTAGAATTTTTCATAATCTTTTAATAAAAATTCATTGACTTTTTGCTTTGGTGTAAGATCATGACTAAGCTTGTCCTCTCTCTGCGTGCAGCGACAGATACACTAATCTGATGGTTTTCCTGCTTTCGTAAACAACTTTCGAAGGGACAGAATCCAGCAATATTGAAGTGTAGACACTTTTCTCTTGTCATCACTTGTCATCATGCTGAGTGAGATGCACGTAGGACTGAAGCATCAGAGCCCACCTCTAGAGAAATTATTGATATCCATGGGGCTCATTTCCCGGATACCTTGGCAGAATTAGAATTAGACATAAGATCCATTAATAACAAGACCACCAGAATCATAGGTACTAAGTAAGTCACTAAAGTATCACAATTTAAAGTTTGGGGAGTTTTCAATCAGTAAATTATAGGAAAAAAAGATCAGAGGCCAAACTCGGCTTGGGTAAAGGTACCTTCACACGAAACGACTTTACAACGAGAACGACAACGATCTGGTCGCTGTTTACATCGCTGGAGAGATGTCAAACACAGCAGCTCCAGAACGACGCAGGAGCGATCCTGTGACGTAGCGGTGACGCACTTATCATTCTCACAGGTCGTTAGCTCCATGTAATACATTGCTGACATCGTTGCTTTTGCTGTCAAACACGACGATACACGCCGATCTGACGACCAAAGAAAGTTCTGAACTTTAATCAACGACCAGCGATATCACAGCGGGATCCAGATCACTGCTGCGTGTCAAACACAACGATATCGCTATCCAGGACGCTGCAACGTCACAGATCGTTGTCGTTCTCGTTGTAAAGTCATTTCGTGTGAAGGTACATTTATATCCAGATCTGCTCATATTTGGACTTATCTACGGAAGTACCTTCTGGAAAGTCAAGAGACAAGAATGTTTGTATGTTCTTAGAACTTTCACTACACAACGCGTAGAACCAAAGAGTGAGCATGTTCATTGTGCCGGACATCCAACAGAAAGGACGTTTCAGAGAAATGTGGGAATAGATGATCTCCGATAAACAGAATTTTCAAGAGCTCCAGTGATTAGTAAATGTATTTTTCACCTTTACATAAATGAAAATGAATCACTATATACAAACAAAGCATTTGCATATGACACTCATGTTAAGATGCTGCAAGCCTGTGTATAGCTAGTCCTACTCTCAGCTGATAAGTGGATACAATTGTATCCCATCTGATAAATTGTGTCTAGCCTACTCTTTAAATCTGTTAGCTGTTCGCTGCACACTAATAGTGTGTAATGTACACACTGTTGGGATTCAGCTTTGCTAGCGAGTTTGAGCGGTTGTCACATAACGGTAAGTGTGTCATTTGCATACTTGTCATTTTCTTGTCTCAATACAAAACTGAGAGAAGCAGATGAGAAGCTAGTCAGCATGTGACCATCAGTATGCAATTCACTTTCTGTTATGTGACAACCACTCTAACCTGCCAGCAGAGCCAAATCCCAACAGTATGTCTATTACACATTGCTAGTATTTAGCAAGCTGAACTGCTTGCCTAAGGTTTGGCCTGGGATGGAAAACCCTTTTAAGCCTTGTTATCTTTAATCAGCTAAAACATTACTATTTAGTTTTCAAAAATTGGTTGACTATGGAGGGATGTTGGATCCTACAACCAGAAGTTCAGAACAGATTTTTGCTACAAAATTGATCTTTTACACCCACTATAGGGACTGTTTTTCCTAGTATATGTCATTTAGTAAAATCATCTGCCTGCGATTGCCCATTAGTCAGACAGTCAGACAAATGATAGGTAGTTTTTAATATGGCCAAACTCATTGAGTGGCGAAAATGGCAATGTGAACCATTTTCTAATGGCCAGTAAGATTCTTTTGTCACACGAATAAGTGTAATATCTTTCAGATATTAAAGTTAATATCTCATGTTTGATTTTTTTTTGTCATTTCCAGGTTCTGTAGATTAGTTTAAATGTCACTAATGCTAAATGACATTTGTGCAACCTATGAAAGGATGATCCCGACCAGGTCACAGATTATGGAAGAGATTTACTGGTAAGTAAATCATTTTAACTTGTAGCATCCAAAATGACAACTTTCACAACAAATCTTTCTGAAAATGGCCATATTAAATTCCTATGTTTGGCCAGCTTTACTTTTTTAATAGTGTAAAATGGTTGGTAAAAAAATCCTTATATCTTCTTACCACCCTCAAAAAGTATCTACTTAGGCTGCAATGACACACTTGTAATTAATGAGGACATCTAGAAATGATCAAATACAACACTTCAAATCACTTTTGAGAAATACTGTCCTAGTTCTCATTGAAGAAAGGAAAATCCCATTTGACCGGTAGCTCACTGCATGAGAAAGTACATGCGCTTGACAACATAGATATAGATAATGCGAAGTTCAGAATTTAGAAAGTTTGAAATTACAATGGCAGGTCACTTACTCGTGCCCATGTGATGGGTTCTTCAAACTTCTGGCATTTTCATCAATCATTTTTTTCTATTTTGGAGCAATCACATTTTCTGGGTCCTGCTGAGCAAGAGATAGAGAGGCAGTTAGTGGCAGCCTCCTGCTCAATGTAAGCGGTACTGTGGCAGCAAGAGAACGTCAGATGGAAGCTGATCGAGTTGGAAACACAAATAACAAAGAAAAAAACAAAACAAATCTAGAATTTTTTCTCATATTTGCAAAATGCATTGGAACTTTTATTTTGGAGATAACTAAATGAATTTATTCTGCTGTATGATTCCTAGAAGTGTGTCCTAGAAGTGTGAAGATTAATTTAGAATTAAAACCAGAAGGATGCATACAGACTGTGCCCTGCTATCTGCCACCATCGAACTCTAACCAGCATGTCTACTCTTCCTACAGGTATGTTCATGCACCCAGCTCTCCACCCAGCTCTCCTGCCTTGTCTGTCTATGAAGTGCACATAGTACATCACCCAACTTTCCACACAGACTTTCCTCTGCTCCTAGCATTCTCATGGTATGCCGTTCAGCTAACCCCAGCTTACCCCAGTGTTATTTATGACCTTGTTTACTCTGGCTTGATTGTATGCATCTGGTCCACTCTTAATTCTCTGACAAAGATGAGCAGAGACCACTCCTCTCTGCTTCACACCTGAATGCACTTAGTTGTACATATATTGCATAGTACAAGTCTGCAATGACTTTAGTCTGCTGTGTGATTCCTATAAGTGTGTCCTAGAAGTGTGAAGATTAATTTAGAATTAAAACCAGAATTGAACCAGAAGGAAACTGAAGGTAACTGGACACAGTCACTGTAAACAATGTTTCTGTTTGTTTTCACTTTCACCCCTATAATCCTTCACTTTCTGCTAACTCCCCTAATCCCTACTCCTAGTAAAGAACTGTTCATCTCCTCTTCAATCCTCCCCATCCATCTCACCTCCTCCGCAGAACTGTTCCTTAACATACAATCCTCTGTCTCCAAGCACAGACAGCCACCTCATGCCCTCTCCTGTTCCCACCTGCTAACACTTTCTCTGCTCCTTCTCACTGCTGGTGATATCTCTCGAAATCCTGGTCCTCCTCACCACATTCCAACAGTCAGTTCTACCTCCCATACACGCTCTATCACAAATTTCCATAACCTCTCTAACCTTATACCCATTCGCCCAGCCCCCACTTCCACAGTCCCACTAACAGGAGCTCTGTGGAACGCTCACTCTGTCTGCAACAAGCTTTCCAACATCCACAATCTTTTTGTTACTACCAAACTTTCCTTCCTCGCCATCACCGAAACCTGGCTCACCCCTTCTGACTCAGCCTCTCCTGCTGCACTTTTGTATGGTGGCTTCCACCTTTCTCACACACCCCGCCCCAGCAGCAAGCATGGCGGAGGAGTTGGTTTTCTCCTGTCATATAACTGCTCCTTCACCCCAATCCCACTGCCACCCTCTGTTACCCTCCCTTCCTTTGAGGTGCACTCTGTGCGCATCTATGCCCCCACCAACCTCCAACTGGCTGTCATTTACCACCCCCCAGGGCCAGCCACCACCTTCTTTGATCACTTCACCACCTGGCTACTTCATTTCCTTTCTGCGGACATCCCCACTATCATCATGGGCGACTTCAACATCCCCATTGACACTTCCCTCTCAGCTGCCACTAAACTTCTATCTCTCTCTTCCTCCTTCGGCCTCACTCAATGGTCTTCTGCAGCCACTCACAAAGATGGTCACACATTGGACCTCATCTTCACCTGCCTCTGCTCCCTATCTAACCTCTCTAACTCACCTCTTCCTCTTTCTGACCACAATCTACTCACATTCTCTTCCCTCTCCACTCCTTGTCTACAATCCCCACCCCACAAACTTGCACACCCTCGCAGAAATCTTAAACACCTTAATCTACATTCACTCTCTGAATCCCTCCTCCCTCTCACAGACATAAGTTCCCTACACAATGCGGATGATGCTGCCTGTTATGACCCCAATGGCGAGGGTCTCAGAGGAACGTGGAAGTCTGCAGAATACAAAAATCCAGCTCATAGGGCAGTGGTAACTGGGTTGACCATATATCTACTCCTAACGCCAACACTAGAAGTAGCCGGGGATCATTCCTACGTTGATTCTAGATGACACGCGCCAGCCAGAGAATCTAGCTACCCCTAGTAGAGGAAAACAAAGACCTTTCTTGCCTCCAGAGAAGGGGACCCCAAAGCTGGATAGAAGCCCCCCACAAATAATGACGGTGAGGTAAGAGGAAATGACAAACACAGAAATGAATCAGGTTTAGCACAGAGAGGCCCGCTTACTGATAGCAGAATAAAGAAAGGTAACTTATATGGTCAACAAAAACCCTATCAAAATCCACACTGGAAATTCAAGAACCCCCGAACCGTCTAACGGTCCGGGGGGAGAACACCAGCCCCCTAGAGCTTCCAGCAAAGGTCAGGATATAGATTAGGAACAAGCTGGACAAAAATACAAAACCAAAACAAATAGCAAAAAGCAAAAGACAAACTTAGCTGATATAACTGGAACCAGGATCAGAAGACAAGAGCACAGCAGACTAGCTCTGATAACTACGTTGCCAGGCATTGAACTGAAGGTCCAGGGAGCTTATATAGCAACACCCCTAACTAACGACCCAGGTGCGGATAAAAGGAATGACAGAAAAACCAGAGTCAAAAAACTAGTAACCACTAGAGGGAGCAAAAAGCAAATTCACAACAGTACCCCCCCCTTAGTGAGGGGTCACCGAACCCTCACCACGACCACCAGGGCGATCAGGATGAGCGGCATGAAAGGCACGAACTAAATCGGCCGCATGAACATCAGAGGCGACCACCCAGGAATTATCCTCCTGACCATAGCCCTTCCACTTGACCAGGTACTGAAGCCTCCGCCTGGAGAGGCGAGAATCCAAGATCTTCTCCACCACGTACTCCAACTCGCCCTCAACCAACACCGGAGCAGGAGGCTCAGCAGAAGGAACTACAGGCACAATGTACCGCCGCAACAAGGACCTATGAAATACATTGTGAATAGCAAACGACACAGGAAGATCCAGACGAAAAGATACAGGATTAAGGATTTCCAATATCTTGTAAGGCCCAATAAAACGAGGTTTAAATTTGGGAGAGGAGACCTTCATAGGAACAAAGCGGGAAGAAAGCCACACCAAATCCCCAACGCGTAGTCGGGGACCCACACCGCGGCGGCGGTTGGCAAAGCGCTGAGCCTTCTCCTGTGACAACTTCAAGTTGTCCACCACATGATTCCAGATCTGCTGCAACCTATCCACCACAGAATCCACCCCAGGACAGTCAGAAGGCTCCACATGACCCGAAGAAAAGCGAGGATGGAAACCAGAGTTGCAGAAAAAAGGCGAAACCAAGGTGGCGGAACTAGCCCGATTATTAAGGGCAAACTCAGCCAACGGCAAGAATGTCACCCAATCGTCCTGATCAGCAGAGACAAAACACCTCAAATAAGCCTCCAAAGTCTGATTGGTTCGCTCCGTCTGTCCATTAGTCTGAGGATGGAAAGCAGACGAAAACGACAAATCAATGCCCATCCTACTACAAAAGGATCGCCAGAACCTGGAAACGAACTGGGATCCTCTGTCTGACACAATATTCTCAGGGATGCCGTGCAAACGAACCACGTTCTGGAAAAACACAGGAACCAGATCGGAAGAGGAAGGCAGCTTAGGCAAAGGAACCAAATGGACCATCTTGGAGAAGCGATCACATATCACCCAGATAACGGACATGCCCTGAGATAGCGGAAGATCAGAAATGAAGTCCATGGAGATATGTGTCCAAGGTCTCTTCGGGACAGGCAAGGGCAAGAGCAAACCGCTGGCACGAGAACAGCAAGGCTTAGCTCGAGCACAAGTCCCACAGGACTGCACAAATGACCGCACATCCCTTGACAAGGAAGGCCACCAAAAGGACCTGGCCACCAGATCTCTGGTGCCAAAAATTCCCGGGTGACCTGCCAACACCGAGCAATGAACCTCGGAAATGACTCTGCTGGTCCACTTATCCGGGACAAACAGTCTGTCAGGTGGACAAGACTCAGGCCTATCAGCCTGAAATCTCTGCAACACACGTCGCAGATCCGGAGAAATAGCTGACAAGATAACTCCATCTTTAAGAATACCAACAGGATCAGCGACTCCAGGAGCATCAGGCACAAAGCTCCTAGAAAGAGCATCGGCCTTCACATTCTTTGAACCTGGTAAATACGAGACAACAAAATCAAAGCGGGAGAAAAACAATGACCAGCGGGCCTGTCTCGGATTAAGGCGTTTAGCAGACTCGAGATACATCAGATTTTTGTGATCAGTCAAGACCACTACACGATGCTTAGCACCCTCGAGCCAATGACGCCACTCCTCAAATGCCCATTTCATGGCCAACAACTCCCGATTGCCCACATCATAATTTCGCTCGGCAGGCGAAAACTTCCTAGAGAAAAAGGCACAAGGTTTCATAACAGAGCAACCAGGGCCTCTCTGCGACAAAACGGCCCCTGCCCCAATCTCCGAAGCATCCACCTCAACCTGAAAGGGAAGTGAGACGTCAGGCTGGCACAAAACAGGCGCCGAAGTAAACCGGCGTTTCAACTCCTGGAAAGCCTCCACGGCAGCAGGAGCCCAGTTAGCTACATCGGAGCCCTTCTTGGTCATATCCGTCAAAGGTTTCACAATGCTAGAAAAATTAGCGATAAAACGACGGTAGAAGTTAGCGAAGCCCAAGAACTTCTGAAGACTCTTAACTGACGAGGGCTGAGTCCAATCAAGAATAGCTCGGACCTTGACTGGGTCCATCTCCACAGCAGAAGGGGAAAAAATGAACCCCAAAAAGGGAACCTTCTGTACACCAAAGAGACACTTTGAGCCCTTGACAAACAAAGAATTTTCACGCAAAATTTTAAAGACCAACCTGACCTGCTCCACATGCGAATCCCAATTATCAGAAAAAACCAAAATATCATCCAGATAAACAATCAAAAATTTATCCAGATACTTCCGGGAAAAAATGTCATGCATAAAGGACTGAAAAACTGAAGGCGCATTGGAGAGCCCAAAAGGCATCACCAAGTACTCAAAATGACCTTCGGGCGTATTGAATGCGGTTTTCCATTCATCACCTTGCTTAATGCGCACAAGGTTGTACGCACCACGAAGGTCTATCTTGGTGAACCACTTGGCACCCTTAATCCGGGCAAACAAGTCAGACAACAGCGGTAAAGGATACTGAAATTTGACAGTGATCTTATTTAAAAGCCGATAATCAATACAAGGTCTCAAAGATCCGTCCTTTTTTGCCACAAAAAAGAATCCCGCACCAAGAGGGGAAGAAGACGGACGAATATGTCCTTTTTCCAGAGACTCCTTGATATATGAACGCATAGCGGTATGTTCAGGTACCGACAGATTAAACAGTCTTCCCTTAGGAAATTTACTGCCTGGGATCAAATCTATAGCACAGTCACAGTCCCTATGAGGAGGCAGTGCACTGGACTCAGACTCACTGAAGACATCCTGATAATCAGACAAATACTCCGGAACTTCCGAAGGCGTAGAAGAAGCAATAGACACAGGCAGGGAATCCTCATGAATACCACGACAGCCCCAACTTGAGACTGACATAGCCTTCCAGTCCAGGACTGGATTATGGGTCTGTAACCATGGCAGCCCTAAAACGACCAAATCATGCATTTTATGTAAAACCAGGAAACGTATCACCTCGCGGTGTTCAGGAGTCATGCACATGGTAACCTGAGTCCAATACTGCGGTTTATTTGCTGCCAATGGTGTAGCATCAATACCCCTAAGAGGAATAGGATTTTCTAATGGTTCAAGAGTAAATCCACAGCGCTTAGCAAATGAGAGATCCATGAGACTCAGGGCAGCACCTGAATCTACAAACGCCATGACAGGATAAGATGACAGTGAGCAAATCAAAGTTACAGACAGAATAAATTTAGGTTGCAAATTACCAACGGTGACAGGACTAACAACCTTAGCTATACGTTTAGAGCATGCTGAGATAACATGTGTAGAATCACCACAGTAGTAGCACAAGCCATTCCGGCGTCTATGAATTTTCCGCTCATTTCTAGTCAGGATTCTATCACATTGCATTAAATCAGGTGTCTGTTCAGACAACACCATGAGGGAATTTGCGGTTTTTCTATCACATTGCATTAAATCAGGTGTCTGTTCAGACAACACCATGAGGGAATTTGCGGTTTTGCGCTCCCGCAACCGCCGGTCAATTTGAATAGCCAGTGCCATAGTATCATTCAGACCTGCGGGAATGGGAAAACCCACCATAACATTCTTAATGGCTTCAGAAAGGCCATTTCTAAAATTAGCGGCCAGTGCACACTCGTTCCAATGTGTCAGCACGGACCATTTCCGAAATTTTTGGCAATACACTTCAGCCTCGTCCTGCCCCTGAGACATAGACAGCAAGGCCTTTTCTGCCTGAATCTCAAGATTGGGTTCCTCATAAAGTAAACCGAGCGCCAGAAAAAACGCATCAAGATCAGCCAATGCCGGATCTCCTGGCGCCAGCGAAAAAGCCCAATCCTGAGGGTCGCCCCGTAAGAACGAAATAACAATTTTTACTTGCTGAGCAGAATCTCCTGATGAACAGGGTCTCAGGGACAAAAACAATTTACAATTATTCACGAAATTCCTAAACTTAAACCTGTCTCCGGAAAACAGTTCAGGAATCGGTATTTTAGGTTCTGACCTAGGATTTCTGATAACATAGTCTTGTATGCCCTGCACACGAGTAGCCAGCTGGTCCACACTTGTAATCAAGGTCTGGACATTCATGTCTGCAGCAAGCATAGCCACTCTGAGGTAAAGGGGAAGGAGAAAGAAAAAAAAAACTCAGAATCTTCTTTCTTATAATCCCTCTTCTGCAATGCATTAAACATTTAATACTGGCCTGGCAAACTGTTATGACCCCAATGGCGAGGGTCTCAGAGGAACGTGGAAGTCTGCAGAATACAAAAATCCAGCTCATAGGGCAGTGGTAACTGGGTTGACCATATATCTACTCCTAACGCCAACACTAGAAGTAGCCGGGGATCATTCCTACGTTGATTCTAGATGACACGCGCCAGCCGGAGAATCTAGCTACCCCTAGTAGAGGAAAACAAAGACCTTTCTTGCCTCCAGAGAAGGGGACCCCAAAGCTGGATAGAAGCCTCCCACAAATAATGACGGTGAGGTAAGAGGAAATGACAAACACAGAAATTAATCAGGTTTAGCACAGAGAGGCCCGCTTACTGATAGCAGAATAAAGAAAGGTAACTTATATGGTCAACAAAAACCCTATCAAAATCCACACTGGAAATTCAAGAACCCCCGAACCGTCTAACGGTCCGGGGGGAGAACACCAGCCCCCTAGAGCTTCCAGCAAAGGTCAGGATATAGATTAGGAACAAGCTGGACAAAAATACAAAACCAAAACAAATAGCAAAAAGCAAAAGACAAACTTAGCTGATATAACTGGAACCAGGATCAGAAGACAAGAGCACAGCAGACTAGCTCTGATAACTACGTTGCCAGGCATTGAACTGAAGGTCCAGGGAGCTTATATAGCAACACCCCTAACTAACGACCCAGGTGCGGATAAAAGGAATGACAGAAAAACCAGAGTCAAAAAACTAGTAACCACTAGAGGGAGCAAAAAGCAAATTCACAACAGCTGCCGCTCTATATAACACCACAATAGCTGCAGCTTTGGAATCTCTTGCCCCTCTCACACATACCAAAGCTTGCAAAATCAACAGACAGCCCTGAAACACCAGCCTGACCAAAGAACTGAGGCGAGCTTCCAGGGCTACAGAGCAGAGATGGAAAAGATCCCACTCCAATGAGCACTTTATCGCATTCAAACAGTCCCTCACTACTTTCAAGGCCACACTCGACACCGCTAAACAAACCTACTTCTCATCTCTCATATCCTCCCTGTCTCACAACCCTAAACAGTTATTCAACACCTTCAACTCTTTCCTCCTTCCCCCAGCAACTCCTCCCTCCCCACTCATCTCAGCTGAAGACTTTGCCTCATTTTTCAAGCAGAAGATTGAGAACCAACTTCTCCACTATTACAGAAGATCGACTCTCCACTCTACTCTCAAGATCGCATCTCACCATCTTTGTTGACCTGATCCCTTCCCACTTCATCCCAGACCTCGCCACAGTCTTCATCCCAACTCTAACTCATCTCTTCAACCTATCACTAACAACTGGTGTTTTCCCCTCAAGCTTTAAAAATGCCTCAATCACACCTATCCTCAAAAAGCCCTCTCTTGACCCATCCTCTGTATCTAGCTATCGCCCTATATCACTTCTTCCCTATGCCTCAAAACTACTGGAACAACACGCCCATCTATCTTCCTGCTCCCTTTTCGACCGCTTACACTCAGGCTTCCGGTCACACCACTCCACTGAAACTGCCCTAACTAAGGTCACCAATGACCTATTAACAGCCAAGAGCAAGCGACACTACTCTATCCTCCTCCTCCTGGACCTGTCCTCTGCTTTTGACACAGTGGACCATTCCCTATTACTACAGACCCTCTCATCCCTTGGCATCACAGATTTGGCCCTATCCTGGATCTCGTCATACCTAACTGATCGAACATTCAGCGTCTCCCGTTCACACACCACCACTTCACCTCGCCCCCTATCTGTCGGAGTCTCGCAAGGTTCAGTTCTAGGGCCCCTGCTCTTCTCCATTTACACTTTTGGCCTGGGACAGCTCATAGAATCTCACGGTTTACAGTATCATCTCTATGCTGATGACACACAGATCTACATCTCTGGACCAGATATCACCACCCTACTAACCAGAATCCCTCAATGTCTATCCGCTATTTCATTCTTCGTCTCCGCTAGATTTCTAAAACTTAACATGGACAAAACAGAATTCATTGTCTTTCCCCCATCTCACGCGACCCCCCCAACGAACCTATCCATTACAGTAAACGGCTGCCCACTCTCCCCAGTCCCACAAGCTCGCTGTCTCGGGGTAATCCTTGACACTGATCTCTCCTTCAAACCGCATATCCAAGCCCTTTCCACTTCCTGCAGCCTTCAACTCAAAAATATTTCACGGATCCGTACATTCCTAAACCAAGATTCTGCAAAAACTCTAGTCCATGCCCTCATCATCTCCCGCCTCAACTACTGTAACCTCCTGCTCTATGGCCTCCCCTCTAACACTCTCGCACCCCTCCAATCTATTCTAAACTCAGCTGCCCGACAAATTCACCTGTCCCCCCGCTATTCCTCGGCCTCTCCCCTCTGTCAATCCCTTCACTGGCTCCCCATTACCCAGAGACTCCAGTACAAAAGCCTAACCATGACATACAAAGCCATCCACAACCTGTCTCCTCCATACATCTGTGACCTCGTCTCCCGGTACTTTCCTGCATGCAACCTCCGATCCTCACAAGATCTCCTTCTCTACTCCCCTCTAATCTCCTCTTCCCACAATCGCATACAAGATTTCTCTCGTGCATCACCCCTACTCTGGAACTCCCTACCACAACATATCAGACTCTCACCTACAATCGAAACCTTCAAAAAGAACCTGAATACTCACCTCTTCCGGCAAGCCTACAGCCTGCAGTAACCACCGATCGACCAAACCACTGCACAACCAGCTCTATCCTTACATACTGTATCCTCACCCATCCCTTGTAGATTGTGAGCCCTCGCGGGCAGGGTCCTCTCTCCTCCTGTACCAGTTGTGACTTGTATTGTTCAAGATTATTGTACCTGTTTTTATGTATACCCCTCCTCACATGTAAAGCGCCATGGAATAAATGGCGCTATAATAATAAACAATAATAATAATAATGTAGGTTTCAAGGTCAAGTATACAAGACATTGAAAGAAATGATGAACGTGCGGAAATAAAAGGATAAACTGTATTATTTGTTACCATAAATGACAAGTGCTAACTTATATAGGAGACTATGGCCTTGAACATGGACATAATTTAGCAAAAAAAATGTTATTAAGTAATAGATTGTAAAAATAATTATCAGATAGAGTCCTTCTATTCTCTTAAATACATATATAAACCTCCAGTAGTTATTGAACAGTCGTTGCATTGTGGAGTGGACAAATAAAACAGTTGATAGAGTGTTAGAAATGTAACTTTGCACTCAGGCACATGAGACATTAGCTCTGCCAGCACCAGAGTGTAGAGGTTTACAACATGTTCAGCAGGACAATTTTCTATATGACGCATGCAACAATACTCCCATAAGGTTATTATTTATTTTTAGATCACCATTGATTCCATGGTGCTGTACATGTGAAAATAGGTTACATATAAGATATAAATTACGATAAACTAACAATGACAGACTGGAATAGAAAGGAGAGGGCCCTGCCCTTGCGGGCTTACATTCTATGGGATAATGGGGAAAGAGACAGTGACTTGGCGGATTTTTCAGCTTGGGTGGTGTTGAGGTGGCAGTGGGTTGATTACAGGCTGTAATCTTCCTTGAAGAGATGAGTTTTCAAATTCCGTCTGAAGGTTCCAAATGTAGTGGATAATCTGACGTGTTGAGGCACAGAATTTCAGAGGATGGGGGATACTCAGGAGAATCCTTGGAGGCAATTTAATGAGGAACATATGAGTGTGGAGGTGAGAACGAAGTCTTGGAAGGACCGGAGATTACATGTGGGAAGATAGCGGGAGGGTAGCTAGATGTCAAGTATGTCTGTCATTGACTATTGAAAAACCCGGTGAACACCAGATTACAATAAGGTAAATACAATTGTATCCCAATATGTCCTGCTTAAACCACCTAGTCTTAGTGACCTTGGATGCCAATGTCCTTCAATATCATGTCATTTGATTTCTCTCACCATAAGTTATCTCTTTTTATCATGATTCATCTGATTGTTACAAAAGTCTCAGATTTACTTTTCTCGGTCATAAAATAGTTCATAAATTGCACACAATAATTATTATTATACAGTTTTAAAGCGCCATTTATTCCATGGCGCTTTACATGTGAACGGGGCATATATAGACAAGTACAATAAACATAAGCAATACAAGGCACACACAAGTACAGGAGGAGAGAGGACCCTGCCCATGAGGGCTCGCAGTCTACAGGGAATGGGTGAGAATACACTAGGAGAGGGTAGAGCTGGTCATGCGGCAGTTCAGCAGACAGAGGTTCGCTGCAGGTTGTAGGCTTGTCGGAAGAGATGGGTCTTCAGGTTCCTTTTAAAGATTTCCGAGGCAGATGAGAGTCTGATGTGTTGGGGTAGAGAGTTCCAGAGTATAGGGCACGCACGGGAGAAGTCTTGTATGCGGTTATGACATGCATTGGAAGCGTTTTCAATGGGGGTGTCCCTGTTTGGCGCCAATATCTCTGGAATCCCAAGTGTCAGCTGGTCGAGGTGGGTCTTACAATTTGTGGGAGAGTCTGTGCTCTCACCTGTGGAAAGCCGTGGAAGGCTGGAGGGGCCAGTCAAAGCCTGTGGGAGGCCAGTCAGAGCCTGTGGGAGGCTGGAGGGGCCAGTCAGGGCCTGTGGGAGGCTGGTGGGGCCAGTCAGAGCCTGTATGAGGATGGTGGGGCCAGTCAGAGCCTGTGGGAGGCTGGAGGGGCCAGTCAGAGCCTGTGGGAGGCAGGAGGGGCCAGTCAGAGCCTGTGGGGGAGGCCAGTCGGGGCCTGTGGGAGGCCTGTCAGGGCCTGTGGGAGTCTGTCAGGGCCTGTGTGGGGCTGTGGGAACCTGTCAGGGTTTGTGGCGGGCTGCAGGGGCCTGACAGAGCCTGTGGTGGGCTGCAGGGGTCAGTGCAGGGGGGCTCTGGGAGTCCGTGGGCCTGGTAGGCGGTTGCGGGAGGTTGTGTGGTGCTGTAGAGGGTGTTGCAAAAGGCTGTGTGGTGCTGTAGAGGTTGCTGTGGAAGGCTGTGTGGTGCTGTAGAGAGGGCTGTGGAGGCTGTGTGGGCCTGGCAAGGGGCTGCAGGAGGCTGTGTGGCGCTGTAGAGGTAGCTGTCGGAGACTGTGTGGTGCTGTAGAGGGGGCTGTGGAAGGCTGTGTGGTGCTGTAGAGGGGGCTGCGGGAGGCTGTGTGGTGTAGAGGGGGCTGTGGGAGGCTGTGTGGCGCTGTAGAGGGGGCTGTGGGAGGCTGTGTGGTGCTGTAGGGTGGGCTGCGGGAGGCTGTGTGGTGTAGAGAGGGCTGTGGGAGGCTGTGTGGCGCTGTAGAGGGGGCTGTGGGAGGCTGTGTGGTGCTGTAGGGTGGGCTGCGGGAGGCAGTGTGGCGCTGTAGAGGGGGCTGCGGGAGGCAGTGTGGCGCTGTAGAGGGGGCTGCGGGAGGCTGTATGGCGCTGTAGAGGGGGCTGTGGGAGGCTGTGTGGTGATGTACAGGGGGCTGCGGGGGCAGTGTGGCGCTGTAGAGGGGGCAGCGGAAGGCTATGTGGTGTCTAGGGGGCTGTGGGAGGCTGTGCGGTGCTGTAGAGGGGGCTGTGGGAGGCTGTGTGGCACTGTAGAGGGAGCTGTGTATGGCTGTGTGGTGCTGTAGAGGGGGCTGTGGGAGGCTGTGTGGCACTGTAGAGGGGGCTGTGGGAGGCTGTGTGGCGCTGTAGAGAGGGCTGTGTGGCGCTGTAGAGGACTACAGAGCCACACAGTCCCCTGGTGTGACTTCCCCAAGTGTCATGACAGCTGACTGTATATACATGTATACACATACATGTATGTACTTGTGGCATGACAGCTCCTTAGACTATACATACATGGATTGTCACTTACCCAAACCGAGGATGTATAGAAACTGTTGTTTCTATACATATATATGAATGCAGTTAGAGGGGTTTTCCGTACTAAAATATTTTTGAAGAACAATGATATTTGTAGTTTGGTTTTATTAAAAATTCCGAATAGTTTGGCTTCTTCAGCCTCTATCTATTACTGTACATAGCAAATGCAGAATGTGTTAACACTCAAATCTGCCAGTGAGGCCATCTGATGTCATGGTTTGCACCCCTTATCTTTCTGCTCTTGAACTATCTTCTAACCTTATACATGAAGTGGTTTCTCCAATGCCCTTACATGTGTCTCCCAAGATGCATGGTTGGCTGTCAGGTATCATGCACAATATCTGTCAGCCACGCATGTGCCAAGGCAGACACAAAATGTCACCTGTCACCGCCCATTGTGGAAGTGAGAAGCATTGGAGAACTTCGGCAGTTTGCTATGTACAATGATGCATAAAGGTATGTAGAAACCACAAATTCCAAAATATGTAATAAAAACACATTGCCAAAATTATTTCTAGACATAAATATACAGTGCAATCATACAAAAGCAGCCATTCCTTAAAGATCAAACGTTCACAGCTTCTCCTTTATTATAGCCAGTTTATTGAAAGCAAAGAGCAACTACACTGAATAAAAAGCCTTTTCCATTAGGTTTCACTCAATTCAATAAATGCAATTGCTTGGACTAGTCATTATAATTTTTCTTAAGAATAAAAATAATTATTAACTGCAATCCTTTTGCAAACACATTTGTCTCAGAATGTGAAGTCTAGTGCTATTTTATAAAATCAAGTGTCCACCTATTACAGAAATGAAGGTTTCAGTAGCAAAGCTGCGGAGGTGAGCAGCCCTATTATCAAGGCTAGAGACAATATATAATTATAGTCATATTAAATAAAGATTTTTAAAGAATTATTGTTGGTATAAATATACTGAAACATGGGAAATAATCTAGTGTAATGCTTTGGAAAAAATATATCCATACCATTGGACTTCGAACCAGCTGTTATCACTTTGCCACAGGGGTGAACATATTTATGTGCCTCCTATTAAGCTGCACAGGAGCCTGTGGTGGAGAAGAGTCCACTCACATGGCACGTTGCTCAGTCAGGACGCTGATGTGCTTTTTCTGCTTTCTACCGTCCTCCAACTATGGACATGGATTTGGGATATCGAGGAATAGGCCACCTCTTCTCCTTTTCTTGTAGAGAGGTGCTCCCTGCGATTCAAGCTCAGAACCTCCAGCACAGCTGGCAGCAGGAGACAGAGGCAGCACATGCTGAATAGAGGACTTCTCTGCCTAATGCTCTTCATTACAGGTATTATGTACTGGCATAGTATATAGAGATACATTTTGTGAGGTAAAACATCTAACTTTTTTTTTTTAAGCAATTTTAAGCAGTTTTAAATGTTTTACCTCAAAGAAAGAATCAGCTGTGAACCCGTGCTGTAATGTCTATATATTCTTTTGCTTCCCCCCTGCCCAGGAGATGTGCACGATCAGACACAGCCATTACACAGTACACAGCAGGGACACATTTATAAGATTATCTCAGCACAGGAACATTTTATTTAACCCCTTACTGACATCGGATGGGATAGTACGTCTGATGACAGCTCCCCTGCTTTGATGCAGGGCTCCGCGGTGAGCCTGCATCAAAGCCGGGACATGTCAGCTGTTTTGAACAGCTGACATGTGCCCGCAATAGCGACGGGTGAAATCGCGATTCACCCGCCGCTATTAACTAGTTAAAAGCTGCTGTCAAACGCAGACAGCGGCATTTAACTACCACATCTGGCCGGGCGGCCGGAAATGACGTCATCGCCGACCCCCGTCACATGATCGGAGGTCGGCAAAGCTTCAGTACTGTAACCATAGAGGTCCTTGAGACCTCTATGGTTACTAATCGCCGGTAGCTGTGAGCGCCACCCTGTGGTCGGCGCTCACAGCACACCTGATTTTCTACTACATAGCAGTGAACAGCAGATGGCTGCTATGTAGCAGAGGCGATCGTGCTGTGCCTGGCTCTAGCCTCCCATGGAGGCTATTGAAGCATGGCAAAAGTTAAAAAGAAAAGTTAAAAAAAAATGTGAAAAAAATAAAAAAAATATAAAAGTTTAAATCACCCCCCTTTCGCCCCAATCAAAATAAATCAATAAAAAAAAAATCAAATCTACACATATTTGGTATCGCCACGTTCAGAATCGCCCGATCTATCAATTAAAAAAAAAAGCATTAACCTGATCGCTAAACGGCGTAACGAGAAAAAAAATCGAAACGCCAGAATTACGTTTTTTTGGTCGCCGCGACATTGCATTAAAATGCAATAACGGGCGATCAAAAGAACGTATCTGCACCGAAATGATATCATTAAAAATGTCAGCTCGGCACGCAAAAAATAAGCCCTCAGCTGACCCCAGATCATGAAAAATGGAAACGCTACGAGTATCGGAAAATGGCACAATTTTTTTTTTTTTTTAGCAAAGCTTGGAATTTTTTTTCACCACTTAGGTAAAAAATAACCTAGTCATGTTAGGTGTCTATGAACTCGTAATAACCTGGAGAATCATAATGGCAGGTCAGTTTTAGCATTTAGTGAATCTAGCAAAAAAGCCAAGCAAAAAACAAGTGTGGGATTGCACTTTTTTTGCAATTTCACCGCACTTGGAATTTTTTTCCCGTTTTCTAGTACACGACATGGTAAAACCAATGATGTTGTTCAAAAGTACAACTCGTCCCGCAAAAAATAAGCCCTCACATGGCCAAATTTACGGAAAAATAAAAAAGTTATGGCTCTGGGAAGGAGGGGAGTGAAAAACGAACACGGAAAAACGAAAAATCCCACGGTCATGAAGGGGTTAAACACATCCGATTGTGTAAATTATTATTATTCAAAGATCTACTGATTAAAATGTTGATTAAAATTAACTTTGTTCATGGAAAAACCCCTTTAAAACCTAAAGATTATCTTTAAAGGGAACCTGTCACCCCCTCAGGCGTTTGTAACTAAGAGAGCCACTTTGTGCAGCACTAATGCTGCATTCTGACAAGGTGGCTTTTTAGTTACAAACGCCTGCACACGCTGAAATAAACACTTATAAAATGTGCCCCCACATACCTTGAAATCGTCCCAGGGGCGCGACTTTCCTTCCTAATTAGACGCAGCACAGCCGTCACTCCGGAGCTGTGCGTGTCGGGCGCTGCCTCCTCTTTCTGCATTATCGTCCCCTGTAAGTACGAAGGGCAGCGCAATTGCGCATGCCTGGAAAAAAAACTTACAGCGCAGGCGCCGGGGACGATAATGCAGCAAGAGGAGGTACAGCTCCGGAGTGACGGCTGTGCTGCGTCTAATTAGGCCTCTTTCACATGTCAGTGTCTCCGGTACGTGTAGTGACAGTTTTCTCACGTACCGGAGACACTGACACACTTAGACCCATTCAAATGAATGGGTCTATGCACATGTCTCCGTGTTTTCACGGACCGTGTGTCCGTGTGGAAAAGGGGACAGGAGCCGCCACTGATACATTAGCTGATGGTTTCACCACACTTTGCTCTGACCTCACCAGGGCTCATAGGACAGGCGTCAGACTCTGGTGGAATATGAGAAGCCTGGAAGAGTATTTAAAATCTGGCTTCATTCCAAGAGGTCTGCGTATACCTATTTTTCCGGCTTGGGAACCATCTGTCTCATTCCAACAGAAATGGGAACAGGGGCTCAACCGTTGCTCCAATATATTGATTAATCTATTATTGGAGCACGATAGGGATTTATTTGCCTCAACCAAATCCACTATCAAGGAATTGGAGTTGAAATTGGGTGTTTTTGATGAGGGACGGGTTAATGCCTTTAAGATTAAATTAAAGGAGACACTTGATAGATATGAGACTGAAGTGACACATAGAAAACGGAAAAAGTTCCAAAGGGACAAAACAGACTTTGAACAAAAGACTGCATACAAATGGAAACATACGGGCAACCCCCGCCATCACAGATCCAATATGACTAGCCTTCCATCAATGGCCACCATGTCCTCCCATAGAGAAGATAGTTCAAGTGATTTTTTATCTTCCACCGGAAGCGAAATAGACCACGGACCAGACGTGGGGGAAGACGGAAGAGGAACTACAACAACAAAAAAACGGATGACACGGTACAGGGGTTATGTACCCCCCTACCAACACAAATACTCCACCAGACGGAAATAAACGATCCGGGCACTCCTCATCAGGTCACACAGGAATCAGGTTCATCTTCTTCCAACTTACAGGTAATTAACCTCTCTGAACATGTACCAACTATTGCAGAGTTATCTGTGCTCAAAAAGGGTTTGACTTTTGTTCCCACACACACGGCGGATAAATTTGTCTTGATAAAGGATTTGTATCTTTTCTGTAGAAAATTAACCTTTCAGGTCATCTACAAAAGACCAGATATTCTACAAACAATCCCTATGGATGAACGCCAGGCCTTCCAGGATCTGTTGGAATTATTGGAGGAAAACGAGCCTGACCCAAACAGGGGGAGATTTCCATACAAAAATAAATCTCTTAGAACACCTTCGTTCTCCCTGGTGCCT
Organism: Ranitomeya variabilis; assembly: GCF_051348905.1. Classification (NCBI taxonomy): domain Eukaryota; kingdom Metazoa; phylum Chordata; class Amphibia; order Anura; family Dendrobatidae; genus Ranitomeya; species Ranitomeya variabilis. The sequence continues at coordinate 112,609,380 of NC_135235.1, read as the reverse complement.
GCTATTAAAATATTTTTCGAGGTTGTGAAACAGGACATCTTGGCTATGCCAACTCAGGTGAGTAGTCTATCTAATCTCACTATGGATGAAAAACGTGCCCTTCATGATTTGCAGAACAATAAGGAATTCATTATTAAAGAGGCGGACAAAGGGGGCAATGTTGTTTTATGGTCTACCCAGCTTTATGAAGCGGAGGCCAAGAGACAGTTGAGCAACACACAGTATTACCAAAAACTTCCATCTGATCCAACATCTGTGTTCTCTTTAAAATTTGAAACATTACTTCACAGGGCCTCACACCTGGGTATCATTACTCCGCAGGAAAAACAGTACCTGTGGGTGGAACATCCAGTCACGGCAACATTTTATATGTTGCCGAAGATCCACAAAGACAACAAAAAGCCTCCCGGAAGACCTATTGTCTCCAGTATTGGTAGCATGTGCGAAAAAGCAAGTGAGTACCTTGACTTTTTTCTCCAACCTATAGCCTCGTCCCTCCCTTCTTTTATTCGTGACTCTTCCCACTTCATTGAAATGTGTGGACAAATGGAACTTCCTACTAATTTTCTTTTAGTAACTTGTGATGTAGAGTCACTATACTCTAATATCAATCATCAGGATGGGATTGAGGCGACGGCTCACTTCTTAAACAAAAACAGATTTTCGGATCGCAGACATGACTCATTTCTCTTGGACCTACTGGGCTTTGTCCTCCGCTATAATTTTTTCCTTTTTGACAGGACCTTTTTTCTGCAAACGTCAGGAGTGGCGATGGGTGCGAAATGTGCACTGGCCTACGCCAATATCTTTTTAGGCTGGTGGGAGGAGAAATATGTCTATTCATCCCCGGTATTTGACAACTGTATACCGTTTTGGTTTCGGTTTATAGACGACGTATTTTTCGTCTGGACTGGCACAAGGGATGGGTGCACCGAGTTTCTTGATGATCTAAATCGTAATTCCCACAATATCTTTCTCACCTATTCTTTTTCCAATAGTGTAACCACCTTTTTGGACCTGAAAGTGTTTGTGCAGGACAATCATCTGATGACAGATCTTTTGCGAAAACCAACGGCAACCAACGCACTTCTAGACTTCTCCAGTTTTCACCCCTGGCATACTAAGGTGGGTGTACCCACGGGACAATTCTTACGAGTTAGACGCAACTGTACCCTTGACCGTGACTTCTCGACACAGGCCCGGGATCTTACAAAACGGTTTAGACAAAGGGGTTATCCTAAATCGGTGATCTCTTCAGCCTTCCAACGGGCCAAGCAACAGGATCAAGATTCACTCATAACATCAAAGAAACGTTGCCGAGAAACAGGAACAAGATTTATCACAGACTACAATAGCAGCTGGAAACAGGTCAGTGATATTATCTCCAAACACTGGCGGATCCTACGGGCCGATGTTCAAACTACGGAAGTTGTCTGTGATAGACCACTATTGACAGCAAGAAGGGCACCAAACCTTAGGGACTTATTAACTAAAAGCCACTTCTCGAGACCAACTGTCAGGCTGAATAGGGGAATTAATCTGAAAGGATCATTTCCATGTGGGGATTGTAGTATTTGCCCCCACATGACTCCGATGCGGGACATTTTTGAACATCCAACTAGAAGGAGTAAACATCCACTAAGGGCCTACATCAACTGCAAAACCAGAGATGTAGTTTATGCCTTGATCTGCCCTTGTGATATGATATATGTTGGACAGACCTCTCAGGAATTGAGAAAGAGGGCTCAGAAACATATATCTACGATACATCTAGCTAGTGTGGATTTGAAAAAAGGAAAAACCCTCACCCCAGTGGCTGCACATTTTTTAGCAGTACATGGGGGTTCCCCGACGAGACTTAGAGTCGTGGGTTTGCAAAAACTTGCCCCTAATGAAAGAGGGGGCAACAGACGGAAACTCCTCTTGCAAATTGAGTCTAGGTGGATTTTTCAACTGCACTCAGTTACGCCCATGGGATTAAATGAGGAGCTCCTTTTTACGGGCTTTTTGGGCTAACCTGGGGGTGTAATACATACTATCTGTATGCAGAACATATCCTGTTGGTAATACCTCTCCTTCTCAATTCCCACCAGGTATATTGGATCTATTGCTTGGATATTATGTGATATCATTGGGCCGAGAGGATCTACTGCTGACCCCATGAGAACTCCTCGGATCCAACTGTGAGGATGAATTTATATTAAAGATCACAAATTCAAGACTATCAAAACGACATATACATTTCTTTCTGTGATTGAAAATACATACCTGCTGGAATTTGATCAAACAGATGACGAAAGTACAGGACACTGGTGGCTAATTGGTGGCTATTTGGATGTCATATTATTTACCACACTGGAGGACTATGTACCTGCTTCATTATGGATTTTGATTTCATCATCAGGATTATGGAGGGGAAAGCTCTTATTTACATGGACTCATATTTTCAACTATGTACAATCGAGTATACAAGCTTTTCTAGCTATATCTATATCCTCACTGTGGTGATAATGGTACAGTTAATAAAAGACACTCAGCATTATATGGGTTTCTTTAAATTTATTTGAGGGATATTTAATTGGTTATACTTACCATCTTGCTTGTAACCGGATATGCCTGACCATACCTATATGTCCCCATGATTTGTGATATATGGTTGCAGGAATAACATATTGTGCACTCATCATAAATAACAATGTCTTTTCCTTTGCAGGAACTTATGTTAGCTCCACTTTCATATGCGCCTTATTATGTGGCCGCAGCCCTGTGTTCCCTCTTCCAATACACCCAATGGTGTTTGTTCCTCTTGCCTGTCTTTACCCTTTGCGCACGCGCAATATGACTCAGACCTGAGTCACAAGTGCGCACGCGCAGTCTATCTCCATGGAGATCCTCTACACTTCCGCCGGGTTACTGTCTCGTGCAGTCAGCGCTTCTCCCGGCATGCACGTCCTGCCTCCCCCTACTGCAGCACAGCGGTAGGTCTTTTCTTTAATGAGTATTGATATTTAAAAACCTTGTTTCCTCGCCATTAGCACACTTCCCCTGACGAAGCTGCTGCGGCAGCGATACGCGTGGGGTCCTTCTCCCACACCCCATTCCGGCCTCTATGGTTTTTTATCACGTGTATGCCGGCTCCTGCTTCAGGACTTAGTAGCTTTTTCGGTGCTTTCCCTTGTTTGCATTGCCGCACCAGATAGGCTTTCATATACTTGGGATTCTACATCTTCTCATTGTCCTGACCATACATGACGGCCGTTCTTACTACTACCCCGATGTATTCCCTGGATTATAAATCAGGTTGTATGACTATATATAGGGGTGATTAGTTGAGGTCTGGATCAGGATTATTTGGGTCAGTACTGTTTGTTGATCCTATTAGGGATTAATATTGCTACTATTATTCTCTCTATTGTCTGTAGGTCATCATTGCCCTATGTGGAGTGATTCGGCACACATGATATTTCAATTGCTGGCACTTACATTACCTAGGAATGGGGATGTGACATGTGTATATGCTTGCTTTTAATTGTTTTTATATTTGCTTTTTGGTGTTCAATAAAGGTTGTATATTTTTCTATTATATGCGGTTGTGCAGGCGTTATATTTAGTCCAGCTTTTTCTCCTTCCTCTTGACGTGTGGAAAACACAGAGACATGTCCGCTTATCTCCGTCAGCACGGTCCACAAAGCGTCCCACACACGTGCACACGGAGAACAGTGTGCACTCTCCCCCGTGTGCACGTACCGCGGTAGGAGAGACAGCGCTACAGTAAGCGCTGTCCCCCCTGCATGTGGTGCTAAAGGCGGCATTCATCTCTTCTCCCCTGCAGGAGAGAAGAGATGAAAAATCAAGTTTTGTTTTTTTTTTGTTAAAAATAAAGTTTGGGGGGTCACTTCCCGCCTCCCATCCCCCGTGTGCCCGCCCGCTTGCAGAGAAATACTCACCCAACTCCCGCGATGTCTCCTCTCAGTGCCAGCAGCCTGTCCTGTGTGAGCGGTCACGTGGTACCGCTCATTACAGTGATGAATATGCGCATATTCATCACTGTAATGAGCGGTACCACGTGACCGCTCACACAGGACAAGCTGCCAGCGCTGAAAGGAGACATTGTGGGAGCTGGGTGAGTATTTCTCTGCAAGCGGGCAGGCACACGGGGGATGGGAGGCGGGAGGTGACCCCCAAACTTTATTTTAAAAAAAAACTTGATCTTTCATCCCTTCTCTCCTGCAAGCGCTGCTTTCAGCCGAGCAGGACAGAAGGGATGAATGCCGGCTTCAGCACCACAAGCAGGAGACAACGCTTACTGTAGCGCTGTCTCTCCTGCACGGTCCGTGTGGTCCTCAGGCAGCACACGGGCAGCACACGGCTGCGACACGTGTGCCACACTGATGTGCCACGTGAGCACACAGACACACGCATACGGATAACTCCGGTACCGATTTCTCCGGTACCGAAATTATCTGGACGTGTGAAACCGGCCTTAGGAAGGAAAGTCGTGCCCCTGGGACGATTTCAAGGTATGTGGGGGCACATTTTATAAGTGTTTATTTCAGTGTGTGCAGGCGTTTGTAACTAAACAGCCACCTTGTCAGAATGCAGCATTAGTGCTGCACAAGGTGGCTCTTATAGTTACAAACGCCTGAGGGGGGTGACAGGTTCCCTTTAAGAAACATGAAACCTCATAGAGGAAAATGTACGCTTAAAAAAAAAAGAAAACGTTTTGGCTGTTACAACTGTGAATGAATGAACAAAACAAAATTGTCTGGTCATTTGAGCATCACACAAATGTCATCATTATTAATAGAGAACTGAGAATGCGTGTACGTGAACATGTGCGGGACATTTCTGCGGCCAAGACAGTAACCGACCTTTCCCTTCTCAAAACAATCCCACGTCACTTTAGGCAATATCACAACAGCGAATCGTCCACCTTTAAAGTGAGAGGGATTGATGCTATCCACCTAGAGATTAGAGGTGGTGATTATAAAAAGATCTTGGCTCAAACAGAAGCCAAATGGATTGTGACAATTGATACCTTGATCCCCAGGGGTCTTAATGAATCACTATTATTTTCATCCTTCTTGTGATTTCTTTAGGGTATGCGATTCCCCATGCCTGTACATATCTGCCCTTTAATTTTTACCATCTTTTGTTATTCCCTCTACACTCCCCTTTTTGGTGTGTGTATTTTAATTTTCATTTTTATATGTTCTTATCTGTGTGTAATTTTTTGTTATTGTTTGTCCTAATATCACTGCAGGACCTTCGGCTCTCCCATCTTCAACTTATTTCTGATTGATTGACTCGCCTTCTAAATGACCACCTTGACTGCCCTGTCTACTACGCTGTTTCTTGGACACATTTACAAATATCTTTGATACGTATACCATGTGATTGCCATTTTATGTCTCAATTGATTGATGTAATTTAGTACTGGGACTTTCAATATGTTTGTATTTTATTGTGCTGTGTTCCTGATATTGCCATCACTTTCTGGTCAATTTCTATATTTGGGTCATCAGGCGATCCTCTTAAGATCTATTTAGTTAGGTGGGATACCTTTTACTGCCCTTCATTAGCTCGTTGGTGATGATGTGGGAGTGCGCATGCGCCCCGGCGCTCCTGGTCTCCGGCATGCATTGGCGCATCTCTGGGCCTTCCTCGCACACCTGGGGATGCCTGCTCTCCCCACACGTGCGCAGGAATGCTTGACGCTCCGGTGTATTTGCCGGAGCCGGAGTTGGGCGGTGTACATGCGCTGCGATAACCACCATCATTGGCCAGTCGGATATCACAATCACATGTTCTATCACATGGCCATAAAAGGTCCTGTATGCTTCATACTTACACTCCCCTTGATAAAGCGGTGCATTTGACACGCGAAACGCGCATCGAGGTCTTTCCACATCTGGCCCAAGGTGCCTCCTTGCTCTGGCTTTGGTAAGTTTAGCCCGTCCTATGATTTTCTTTCTCACTAACGTCACCTTATATGTTATTTGAGGGGCATTCTTACCATCTATATGATAATATTGCACTGGCACTTTACTGAGATCTGCTAATGTTTACATGGGCAGTTGCAAGGATGGATTCCCTGGCTTTTCTGTCTCTATCCTGCTATTGTTCAATTTTTGATGGGTACACTGTTTATATATGCGTTTTGTTGCATTAACCCCTTCCCGACCTGTGACGCCACGTAGGCATCATGAAAGTCGGTGCAAATCCGACCTGTGACGCCTATGTGGCGTCATGGCAGGATCGCGTTCCTGCAGATCAGGTGAAAGGGTTAACTGAAATTTCACCCGACCTGCAGGGACAGGGGGAGTGATACTTGAGCCCAGGGGGGTGGCTTCGCCCCCCTGTGGCTACGATCTCTCTGATTGGCTGTTGAAAGTGAAACAGTCAACCAGAGCAATCGTAATATTTCACCAATAAAAATTGGTGAAATATTACAATCCAGCTATGGCCGATGATGCAATATCATCGGCCACGGCTAGAGACACCGATCTAACCCCGCCACCGACTGACGGCGGCGATCTGCAGCCGCCACCAGTGCTTCCTACCCCTCCGTTATGTCCTCCGCTGCCCTCCTCTCCCCTCCATCCTGTCCAGTGCCCCCCCGCTGTCCGATCCCACCCCCCGTACCTCCAGAGTCCCGGGGTCCCTCCCGGTGTCCATCTGCCTTCTAGGATGGGCACCGCCATCTTCCAAAATGGCGGGCGCATGCGCAGTGCGCCCACTGAATCTGACGGCCGGCAGATTCATTCATTCATTTTGATCACTTTGATAGATCATATCACAGTGATCAAAATACAAAAAATTGTAAATAAACCCCCCCTTTATCACCCCCATAGGTAGGTAACATAATAAAATAAAGAAAATATTATTATTTTTCCACTAGGGTTAGGGTTAGAACTAGGGTTAGAGTTGCAATTAGGGTTAGGGTTAGGGTTGCAATTAGGGTTAGGGTTGCAATTAGGGTTAGGGTTACAGTTAGAATTAGGGTCAGGGTTAGAATTAGGCTATGTGCACAGGGTGCGGATTTGGCTGCGGATCCGCAGCGGACTGGCCGATGCGGATTCATAGCAGTTTTCCATCACATTTACAGTACCATGTAAACCTATGGAAAACCAAATTTGCTGTGCCCATAGTGCGGAAAATACAGAGCGGAAACGCTGCGTTGTATTTTCCACAGCATGTCAATTCTTTGTGCTGATTCCGCAGCATTTTACACCTGTTTCTAAATAGGAATTCGCAGGTGAAATTTGCACAAAAATCACTGGAAATCCACGGTAAATCCGCAGGTAAAATGCAGTGCCTTTTACCTGTGGATTTTTCAAAAATGGTGCGGAAAAATCTGCACACAAATCCGCAATCAGAGGTCTCCAAATGTGACATGGCGACACTATTGATTCAAGCCAATCTTGCGTTCAAAAAGTCAAATGGTGCTCCCTCCCTTCTGAACCCCGACATGTGCCAAAACAGTGGTTTACCACCACATATGGGGTACCAGCATACTCAGGACAAACTGGACAACAACTTTTGGTGTCCAATTTCTCCTGTCACCCTTGTGAAAATAAAAAATTGTGGGCTAAAAAATAATTTTTGAGGAAAGAATAATGATTTTTTATTTTTTTATTTTCACGGCTCTGCGTTATATACTTCTGAGAAGCACTTAGGAGATCAAAGTGTCCACCACACATCTAGATAAGTTCCTTGGGGGTCTAGTTTCCAAAATGGGGTCACTTGAGGGGGGGTTCTACTGTTTAGGCACATCAGGGGCTCTGCAAACGCAACGTGACACCCGCAGACCATTCCATCAAAGTCTACATTTCAAAACGTTGCTACTTCCCTTTCCGAGCTCCGACATGCCCCTAAACAGTGGTTTACCCCCACATATGGGATATCATATGTAGTCATGACAAACTGGACATCACCTTTTGGGGTCCAATTTCTCCTGTCACCCTTGTGAAAATGAAAAATTGCGGGTTAAAAAATAATTTTTGAGGAAAGAAAAATTATCTTTTATTTTCACGGCTCTGCGTTATAAACTTCTGTGAAGCACTTGGGGGTTCAAAGTGCTCACCACACATCTAGATAAGTTCCTTGGGGGTCTAGTTTCCAAAATGGGGTCACTTGTGGGGGTTTCTACTGTTTAGGCACATCAGGGGCTCTGCAAATGCAACGTGACGCCCGCAGACCATTCCATCAAAGTCTGCATTTCAAAACGTCACTACTTCCTTTCCGAGCCTCAAGGTGTGCCCAAATAGTGGTTTACCTCCACATATGGGGTATCAGCGTACTCAGGACAAACTGGACAACAAGTTGTGTGGTCCAATTTCTCCTGTTACCCTTGTGAAAATGAAAAATAGCGGGCTAAAAAATCATTTTTGAGGAAAGAAAAATGATTTTTTATTTTCACGGCTCTGCGTTATAAACTTCTGTGAAGCACTTGGGGGTTCAAAGTGCTCAGTCACCACACATCTAGATAAGTTCCTTGGGGTTCTAGTTTCCAAAATGGGGTCACTTGTGGAGGAGCTCCAATGTTTAGGCACACAGGGGCTCTCCAAACGCGACATGGTGTCCGCTAACGATTGGAGCTAATTTTCCATTCAAAAAGTCAAATGGCGCTCCTTCCCTTCCGAGCCCTGTCGTGCGCCCAAACAGTGGTTTACCCCCACATATGAGGTATCAGTGTACTCATGAGACATTGCCCAACAAATATTAAGATCCATTTTATCCTGTTGCCCATGTGAAAATGAAAAAATTGAGGCTAAAATATAATTTTTGTGAAAAAAAAGTGCTTTTCATTTTTACGGATCAATTTGTGAAGCACCTGAGGGTTTAAAGTGCTCACTATGCATCTAGATAAGTTCCTCGAGGGGTCTAGTTTCCAAAATGGGGTGACTTGTGGGGGAGCTCCAATCTTTAGGCACACAGGGGCTCTCCAAACGCGACATGGTTTCCGCTAAAGATTGGAGCCAACTTTTCATTCAAAAAGTCAAATGGCGCTCCTTCCCTTCCGAGCCCTGTCGTGCGCCCAAACAGTGGTTCTCCCCCACATATGGGGTATCGGCATACTCAAGGCAAATTGGACAACTTTCGGGGTCCAGTTTCTCCTTTTACCCTTGGTAAAATAAAAAATTGTTGCTAAAAGATCATTTTTGTGACTAAAAAGTTAAATGTTCATTTTTTCCCTCCATGTTGCTTCTGCTGCTGTAAAACACCTGCAGGGTTAAAAAACTTCTTGAATGTGGTTTTGGGCACCTTGAGGGGTTCCATTTTTATAATGGTGTCACTTTAGGGTATTTTCAGCCATATAGACCCCTCAAACTGACTTCAAATGTGAGGTGGTCCCTTAAAAAAATGGTTTTGTAAATTTTGCTGTAAAAATGAGAAATCGCTGGTCAAATTTTAACCTTTATAACATCCTAGCAAAAAAAATGTGTTTCCAAAATTGTGCTGATGTAAAGTAGATATGTGGGAAATGTTATTTATTAACTATTTTGTGTCACATAACACTTTGGTTTAACCCCTTAGTGACAGAGCCAATTTGGTACTTAATGACCGAGCCACTTTTACAATTCTGACCACTGTCACTTTATGAGGTTATAACTCTGGAACGCTTTAACGGATCCTGCTGATTCTGAAATTGTTTTTTCGTGACATGTTGTACTTCATGCTAGTGGTAACATTTCTTCGATATTACTTGCGATTATTTATGAAAAAAATGGAAATATGGTGAAAATTTTTAAAATTTTGCAATTTTCAAATTTTGTATTTTTATGCCCTTAAATCAGAGAGATATGTCACACAAAATAGTTAATAAATAACATTTCCGACATGTCTACTTTACATCAGCACAATTTTGGAAACAAAATTTTTTTTTGTTAGGGAGTTATAAGGGTTAAAATTTGACCAACAATTTCTCATTTTTACAACACCATTTTTTTTAGGGACCACATCACATTTAAAGTCATTTTGAGGGGTCTATATGATAGAAAATAACCAAGTGTGACACCATTCTAAAAACTGCACCCCTCAAGGTACTTAAAACCACATTCAAGAAGTTTATTAACCCTTTACGTGCTTCACAGGAACTCAAACAATGTGGAAGGAAAAAATGAGCATTTAACTTTTTTTGCAAACACTTTAATTCAGAACCATATTTTTTTATTTTCACAAGTGTAAAAACAGAAATTTAACCATACATTTTGTTGTGCAATTTCTCCTGAATACGCTGATACCCCATATGTGGGGGTAAACCACTGTTTGGGCGCACCGCAGAGCTTGGAAGAGAAGGAGCGCCGTTTGACTTTTTCAATGCAGAATTGGCTGGAATTGAGATCGGATGCCATGTCACGTTTGGAGAGCCCCTGATGTGCCTAAACAGTGGAAACGCTCCACAAGTGACACCATTTTGGAAACTAGGCCCCTTAAGGAACTTAACTAGATGCGTGGTGAGCACTTTGAGCCCCCAAGTGCTTCACAGAAGTTTATAACGTAGAGCCGTGAAAATAAAAAATCGCATTTGTTTACACAAAAAGGATATTTTCGCCCACAAATTCTTATTTTCACAAGGGTAACAGGAGAAATTAGACCACAAAAGTTGTTGTGCAATTTCTCCTGAGTACGTCGATACCCCATATGTGGGGGTAAACCACTGTTTGGGCGCACCGCAGAGCTTGGAAGAGAAGGAGTGCCGTTTTACTTTTTCGATGTAGAATTGGCTGGAATTGAGATCGGACGCCATGTCGCGTTTGGAGAGCCCCTGATGTGCCTAAACAGTGGAAACCCCCCACAAGTGACACCATTTTGGAAACTAGACCCCATAAGGAACTTAACTAGATGTGTGGTGAGCACTTTTATCCCCCAGGTGCTTCACGGAAGTTTATAACGTAGAGCCGTGAAAATAAAAAAATCACATTTTTTCTACAAAAATGATCTTTTTGCCCCAAAATTTTTATTTTCCCAAGGGTAACAGGAGAAATTAGACCACAAAAGTTGTTGTGCAATTTCTCCTGAGTACGTTGATACCCCATATGTGGGGGTAAACCACTGTTTGGGCTCACTGCAGAGCTTGGAAGAGAAGGAGCGCCGTTTTACTTTTTCAATGTAGAATTAGCTGGAATTGAGATCGGATGCCATGTCGCGTTTGGAGAGCCACTGATGTGCCTAAACAGTGGAAACCCCCCACAAATGACACCATTTTGGAAACTAGACCCCTTAAGGAACTTATCTAGATGTGTGGTGAGCACTTTAAACCCCCAGGTGCTTCACGGAAGTTTATAACGTAGAGCCATGAAAATAAAAAAGTCGCATTTTTTCTACAAAAATTATCTTTTTTCCCCCAAATTTTTATTTTCACAAGGGTAACAGGAGAAATTAGACAACAAATGTTGTTGTGCAACCTCTCCTGAGTACGTCGATACCCCATATGTGGGGGTAAACCACTGTTTGGGCGCACTGCAGAGCTTGGAAGAGAAGGAGTGCCGTTTTACTTTTTCAATGTAGAATTGGCTGGAATTGAGATCGGATGCCATGTCGCGTTTGGAGAGCCCCTGATGTGCCTAAACAGTGGAAACCCCCACAAATGACACCATTTTGGAAACTAGACCCCTTAAGGAACTTATCTAGATGTGTGGTGAGCACTTTAAACCCCCAGGTGCTTCACGGAAGTTTATAACGTAGAGCCGTGAAAATAAAAAATCCTTTTTTTTCACTCAAAAATGATTTTTTAGCCTGCAATTTTTTATTTTATCAAGGGTAACAGGAGACATTGGACCACAAAATCTGTTGACCAGTTTGTCCTGAGTACGCTGATACCCCATATGTGGGGGGAGGGCACTGTTTGGGCACCCATCAGGGCTCGGAAGGGAAGGAGCGCCGCTTGGAATGCAGACTTTGATGGGATGGTCTGCAGGTGTCATGTTGCATTTGCAGAGATCCTGATGTACCTAAACAGTAGAAACCCCCCACAAGTGACTCCATTTTGGAAACTAGACCCCCCAAAGAGCTTATCTAGATGTGTGGTGAGCACTAGGAACCCCCAACTGCTTCACAGAAGTTTATAATGTAGAGCCATGAAAATAAAAAAAATCATATTTTTTCCACAAAAATGATCTTTTCACCCCCAAATTTTTACTTTCACAAGGGTAACAGGAGAAATTGAACCCCAAAATTTATTGTGCAATTTATGCTGAGTAGGCTGATACCCAATATGTGGGGGATAAACCACTGTTTGGGCGCATGGCAGAGCTTGGAAGGGAAGGAGCGCCGTTTTGGAATGCAGACTTTGATAGAATGGTCTGCAGGCATTATGTTGCGTTTGCAGAGCCCCCGATGAACCTAAACAGTAGAAACCCCCCACAAGTGACCTCATTTTGGAAACTAGACCCCCCAAGGAACTTATCTAGATGTGTTGTGAGAACTTTGAATGCCCAAGTGCTTCACAGAAGTTTATAATGCAGAGTCGTGAAAACAAAAAAAAATATTTTTTTCACAAAAAAGATTTTTTTAGCCCCCCAATTTTTATTTTCACAAAGGTAACAAGACAAATTGGACCCCAAAAGTTGTTGTCCAATTTGTCCTGAGTACACTGATACCCCATGTGTGGGGGGACCACTGTTTAGGTGCATGGCTGAGCTCGGAAGGGAAGGAGTGCCGTTTTGGAATGCAGACTTTGATAGAATGGTCTGCGGGCGTTATGTTGCATTTGCAGAGCCCCAGATATACCTAAACAGTAGAGACCCCCCAGAAGTGACCCCATTTTGGAATCTGGACCCCCCAAGGAACTTATCTAGATGTGTGTTGAGAACTTTGAATGCCCAAGTGCTTCACAGAAGTTTATAATGCAGAGTCGTGAAAATAAAAAACATTTTTTTTTTCCACAAAAAAGATTTTTTAGCCCCCAAGTTTTTATTTTCACAAGGGTATCAGGAGAAATTGGACCCCAAAAGTTGTTGTCCAATTTATCCCGAGTACGCTGATGCCCCATATGTGGGGGTAAACCACTGTTTGGGCGCACGGCAGAGCTCAGAAGGTAGGGAGCACCATTTTACTTTTTGAGCACAAAATTGGCTGTGGCGTTTAGAGACCCCCTGATGTACCTAAACAGTGGAAACCCCCCAATTCTAACTCCAACCCTAACCCCAACACACCCCTAACCCTAATCCCAACCCGATCCATAATCCTAATCACAACCCTAACCCCCAAAACACCCCTAACCCTAATCCCAAAGCTAACCATAACCCTAATCAAAACCCTAAACCCAACACCCCCTAATCCTAATCTCAACCCTAACCTCAAAACCTAACCCTAATCCCAATACACCCCTATCCTTAATCCCAACCCTAGCCTTAACCCTAATCCCAAACCTAACCCTAATCCCAAATGTAACCCTAATGCCAACCCTAATCCAAATCCTAATCCCAACTCTAACCCTAACTTTATCCCCAACCCTAGCCCTAACCCTAACTTTAGCCCAAACCCTAACTTTAGCCCTAAACCTAGCCCCAACCCTAACCCTAACTTTAGCCCCAACCCTAGCCCTAACCCTAGCTCTAACCCTAATCCTAGCTCTAACCCTAACCCAAGCCCTAACCCTAACCCTAAGGCTATGTGCACATGTTGCGGATTTTGCTGCGGATCCGCAGCGTTTCTGCAGCTGTGGGTCCGCAGCAGTTTCCCATGAGTTTACAGTACAATGTAAACCTATGGGAAACATAAAACGCTGTGCCCATGCTGCGGAAAAAAACACACGGAAACGCAGCGGTTTACATTCCGCAGCATGTCAATTCTTTCTGCTGATTCCGCTGCGGTTTTACACCTGCTCCATAATAGAAAACCGCAGGTGTAAAACCGCAGTGGAATCCGCACAAAAACCGCGGTACATCCGCGAAAAATCCGCAGGAAAAACACAGCGTTTTGGTCCTGCGGATTTATCAAATCCGCTGCGGAAAAATCCGCAGAGAACCATTCTATGTGTGCACATATCCTAACCCTAACCCTACCCCTAACCCTACCCCTAACCCTACCCCTAACCCTAACCCTAACCCTAACCCTACCCCTAACCCTACCCCTAACCCTACCCCTACCCCTACCCCTAACCCTAACCCTATTTGGAAAATAGAAATTCATACATTTTTTTTATTTTATTATTTTTTTCTTACTAAGGGGGTGATAAAGGGGGGGGTTATTTACTATTTTTTTTATTTTGATCACTGTGATAGGATCTCACAGTGACCAAAATAAAAAAAGAGGAAGAATTTTCTTCTGCCGGCCGGCAGATCATGGCGGGCGTACTGCGCATGCGCCCGCCATTTTCTTACCGGAGCAAGAAGCCGGAGGCCAGCAGAAGAAGTAGGAGGACCCAGGGACACCGGTAAGTATAACAGGGTCCCCGAATCCCCCTATTTCTCTGTCCTCTGATGTGCGATCACATCAGAGGACAGAGAATGACATCGCTTTTTTTTTTTTTTTTTTGCGGTCGCCGGTAAACAGTTAATTACCGGCGATCGCAAAACAGGGGTCGGTAAAAACCGACCCCGATCATGTTCTTTGGGGTCTCGGCTACCCCCGGCAGCCGAGACCCCAAAGAACATCCGGGTGCCGGGCGGCGGGCGCACTGCGCATGCGCCCACCATTATTTCCCCGGAAAAAGATGGCGGCGCCCATCGGGAGCCACGAGGAGCACCGGGGGAGGTAGGTGAGTATCGGGGGGGCTATCGGGGACCACATTTCTCTGTCCTCCGATGTGTGATCACATCGGATGACAGAGAAATTAAGTGGCAAATCGCGTTTTTTTTTTTTTGTTGCGACCGCCGGTAAACGGTTAATTACCGGCGATCGCAACTCGGGGGTCGGTAAAAAAACCCCGAATCATGTTCTCTGGGGTCTCGGCTACCCCCGGCAACCGAGACCCCAGAGAAAATCCGACTCTGGGGGGCGCTATTCACTTTTTCCACAGCGCCGTTAATTAACGGCGCTGTGGTTTAAGTACCCTTAGCGGCCGCCGTTAAAAGGCGTATCGGCGGTCGTTAAGGGGTTAACAGATTCAAAATTCAAAATTTTAAAATTGCGAAATTTTCAAATTTTTGCCAAATTTCCATTTTTTTTCACAAATAAACGCAAAAATTATCGACCTAAATTTACCACTAACATGAAGCCCAATATGTCACGAAAAAACAATCTCAGAATCGCTACGATCCATTGAAGCGTTCCTGAGTTATTACCTCATAAAGGGACACTGATCATAAATAAAAAAAATTGCCAGGTCATTAAGGTCAAAATAGGCTGGGTCATGAAGGGGTTAATAAAATTTCTTGGTGTTACTATTTATACCTGAGTGCTCCTTTTTCTCCTTTATTTATATATCTTTTGGAGTGGGTAATTGTTCTTGTTCTTTTGGATGGGCTTTGTATATCCCTACCTTATGACTTAAAATATGTCACTGAGGTTTTTGCATTTATTATTAATAGTAGTATTAGTATCTCATCAGTATTATATTTTTAAAGAATCAATAATTACAGTGTGCTGTAGATGTTAGGAGGGTTTACAGGCTGGTACCAGGAGGAGAGGACCCTGTCCTCATGGGCTTACAATCTATAATGTATTGGGAAGAATTGGTTGGGGGTGAGGTGGAGGTGAGGGAATACATGTACTATCTGTACATGCATATATATATCCTTGTGTATGTGTTTACTATGTGTTTACATTCATAACATGCGAATATGCAACCAATATATTAGCACATCCTTATTTTATATACAGTATGTAAACGTAATGTGAACGTGTATGCAGCATTTACGCATGTAGGCTCGATGGAAGGGAGGAGGGCACCAGACAGAAATCCACGGAATCCTATCACTGTTAGTATCCCTCTTGGTTTGCCATTTTGATCAAAAAGCGTTAAAGCCATCTCACCGCAACAAGGTGTATCCAATCAGGATGGACCCCAACCTCACTATGTGAGAGGGCAGGTTCAAAACAGTCAGGTCTAGCTCTTTTGCTCTGCCCCCATCTATTTTGAGGTCTGCTGACACATGGTGAGGTAAACTGCAAGAGATAGGGTCCATCCCAATTGGGTACTCCTTTTCATGGTGGGATGAATTATACACTTTTTACATGCTTTTACAGTTATTTACATATATTATTATTAGTTATTTATTTACGTACTGCAGAGTATTTGCACATTTTGTTTTTATCCTAGGTTTTGAAAGTCAGTATTTAATTTTTCATCCTAATCCCATGAGGACTATAAAGACATAATAGTCCAAACCAAATAGTACACAGTTCACTAAATTCTTCCCTGCTTGATCAATGCCACAATATAGAATTATTCTGACCTAGAAGAGTTGTAAAAAAAAGGAAGTAGCGAACATTCGTAGCTGTCAACTCATTCTTTAAATCTGATCTCCACAAAAAAGCTAAAGTGTTCAAACTATCTGCAAAGGAAAATCTAAAACCACTTGCTATGAGAGGTTGTGGTAGTCCTTATTCTTTTCCATCTCCGAAATATTCTTGAGGTAGCAGCAGTATGAGGATAGCAACTTTAAAAGTGGACTTTTTACTGGATTTGTTAAATGAAATGAAGTACCTCCTCCATCTGATGCTGTTTCTTTGATCCTGGAACAGTTTATGTTCTTCATCTGTGACCCTCCTATCCAAAATTAAACCCCTTGGTAATAACAGTTCTATTTTTCTCTTCAACCAACTAGGCGTATACTACAGAACTTCTCTGTGGGCCTTTGCTTTTTCTCCACTATGAGAGAAGTTCTGCCCAGCTGAAGAGAAAAATTGCTATTTTATTACCAAGGGGCATAAGTTTGGAACAGAGGAGCACGGAAAAAAAAAGAGAAACTTTTCCATAATCAGTGAAATAGTAACAACTGGAGGAGGTGCTCAGTTTAAATGTTAAATATGTTTCTCTTTATGGAGAAAAATGGAAGTCTTAGGTTATATGCACATGACGTTTTTTAGATACCTGTGTACCCACATCGCTTTTGAAGCTTTAGGAAAACGACAGCAGTGTTTTTACCTGAAGTGTCTTATTTGACATTTTTTGCGTCATTTTTGAGGTGACTTTGCCACCATCGTCCTTTTTTACTCTCTAAATATAGTATAGTGGCAGCTTCCAAGTGGAAGCTGCTTGAAGAATGGTAAGGTCAGTTCTTGTAGCTGCTTCGAGGGCTGAAGCAGTTAAAAAGAAATGAAATAACATGGATCATATGCACAGGAACTCATTTTTGTATATGTTCTCGTTATTTTTGCCACTTTTTTTTTTTATTTTTCAGGTGGGTTCCTGGCAGAATCAGCTTGAAAATGATGTCTCGTGCACATACCCTTAATAGTAAAAGCAAGAGATTCATGAAATTTTGGCAGTGTCATCAACATTATGTTGCATTCACTTTTCTAAGCCACATATCACATATTGCTGGTCCTGGCTAAGAGAAAAATGACAAGGATGCTAGAGGCAGGTAACATAAGTAAGATATTATGAGCATCACTCTCGGCCTCTCCAGAAACTAGTTTATTTCCACCTTCACACAATCAATCCTTCATTTATACAGTCAGCATGTTGTTCAAAAAGTACACAACTGGCAATTTTTCAAAATATTTCTTGGTAAAAAATCTTCTGTGTACTGGGAGCCAAAAAATGGCCACTTTGCAGTTATATTAATACTTAGACAACAACGTGAAGAAAAAGGAATGTTGTCTGCCGATTTAATCTAAGACTGTATAGGTGTAAAGATGTGTTGTCATGAAAGATACATCATGCCCTTCCTGTCTCTGGAGAATATTCTGACAAAAAGACGATAGAAAATTGTCTTCTCACTTTTCTACTTAGTTGTATGTTATAAAAAGAAACAAACTTTGTGTGAAAAATATAATAACGTTAGTTTCATTTAGTTTAGTCTAAGTTGCTACCAAAACAGTAAACTTCATATTTCATTACAGCCTATAACATATTTTATATAATAACCGTCTGTCATATAGTATCACAATTAAACTATTATAATTATTAATTAAGTAGGGCAAAAAAAAAGGCAAATATATTCAAGATACACTGTCAGGATTCTGTTGTCCTTCTGCAGATTGACCACTAGTGGTTGCTATTATTTACTTTGCTAAATTGTGCTGCAATTCCACTCCATACCATTGGAGGCTGTTATTGTGTTTCTGCAATTGCCCTTTACCAATATGGCCGATATTGAACCTATGCAAGCAATCTTGTTTCCTGTTTGGGCCTACTTAAAGCCACATGGAATATTCACCCATTGCTTGAGTATTGTGTCTAGCTGTTGTCTAGTTCCAGTCTCCAGCTGCTAAACTGTCTTACCCAGATTGGTTTCTACAACTCCCATTGCTACATCCAAGAACTTCTACCACCTCTTGAAGTACCCTGTTCATGTTCCTCCAGCCATTGGATTTCCACTGTTCCACCAGTATCGTAACATACACTTTTACACTTTATCAGGAACCACATCTTAATAATTAAATTCAGGCTTATAATTCAGTTCATTACTATAGTTGTATAATGCAGGGACGGACACAGACAGCTTGGGGCCCTGTGCAGGAAATGTGTCTGGGCCTCCCTCCTTTTAAGGCGACAAAGCTAAGGGACTGTGCTATACATAAGTGAGTACACTTTATACTAAGGGACTGTGTTAGACATAATAATCAATAATAATGTCTTCCTCTGCCTCCCCCTGTTCTTAATTCCATTATAAATCCCCCACATTCCCATTATTGCCCTCTCCACCACCCTCATGATTTCCCTCTTCACCACCTCCATTATTGCTTTTTCCCCACCACCCCATTATTGCCCATTCCACCACCTCCATAATTGCCTCCTCCCCACCACCCCATCATTGTTCTTTCCACTGCCACTATCATTGCCTTCTCCCCCACCACCCCATCATTACCCATTCCACCACCTCCATCATTTCCTCCTCCCCCACCACCCCTATTATTGCCCTCTCCGTCAACCCAATCATTGCCTTCGGCCCCATCACCCCCATCATTGCCCTCTCTGTCAACCCAATCATTGCCT
Source organism: Ranitomeya variabilis (assembly GCF_051348905.1). Lineage (NCBI taxonomy): Eukaryota > Metazoa > Chordata > Amphibia > Anura > Dendrobatidae > Ranitomeya > Ranitomeya variabilis. The sequence goes on along the minus strand of NC_135235.1, from coordinate 112,590,326 downwards.
TCTGCCCCATCACCCCATCATTGCCCTCTCTGTCAACCCAATCATTGCCTTCTGCCCCATCACCCCCATCATTGCCCTTTCTGTCAACCCAATCATTACCTTCTGCCCCATCACCCCCATCATTGCCCTCTCTGTCAATCCAATCATTGCCTTCTGCCCCATCACCCCATCATTGCCCTCTCTGTCAACCCAATCATTGCCTTCTGCCCCACCACCCCCATCATTGCCCTCTTTGTCAACCCAATCATTGCCTTCTGCCCCATCACCCCCATCATTGACCTCTCTGTCAACCCAATCATTGCCTTCTGCCCCATCATTGCCCTCTCCTCCACCTACACACAAACACAGACACTCACAGCACCATTCGCCTCTCTGCACACACACACTTCACCTCACCTCACCTCTGTGCATGGTATCTAGAAGCCCCATCATCACCAGCAGCTTCCTGTCTCAGCTGCGGCTGTATGACAGGAAGTGCAGGTAGGAAGCAGGACAGATCCATTCCCTGCAGCTCCGCTGCCGTTTTCTCTTGCAGGCAGCAGAGCTGTAGGGATTGCTCCCTGCGTGCCACACATGAGGGCAATCTGTCCAGGGGCCCCCCAGAGCCTCAGGGCTGGATAAGCTGGCCAGATTGCCCTCATTATTAGCCACCCTGCAGGCAGGGCTGGTTTTAGGCAAAGTGGAGCCCTAGGCAAATTTTAAAATGGGGCCCTAAATGCTATCATATTGCACATCACACAGAAGCATTTTGGTTGTATTTACATGCGCTGATCTCAGGCAGGCCGCTAAATGAGTGTGATGGACAATATTGAAATCGTTCAACGCTTGTTTCCCGGCTTTTTTCCACCGTTTGAGAAAGAATGATCAGGACAGAATGATCACTAATAGATCACTAACAGATTACCATACAGTATCATGATATCAGCAGCACATCTACAGTTTACACCAGCGATGTGCTGCTGAGAACATTTATTTCTGTTCCGGCATAAACAATCCAATCACTAGACAAATAGGCAGCATTTTGCTTGTTTAGTATAATACACCCCATAGTCCTTCAAGTATTATAATGTGCACCACAGTCCTCTATATTGTAAAATGCACAACCCATAGTCCTCCATATAATATAATATGCCCCATAGTCCTCCAAATAGTATAATACACTCCCCAGTCCTCCATATAGTATTATACACTTCCCATAGTCCTCCACATAGTATAGTACACTCTTCATAGTGCTCCATATAGTATAATGCACTGCCATAGTCATCCATGTAGTACAATTCACTTCCCATAGTATAATGCACCCCATAGTGTCATGTCGGACGCTATTCACACTAGGGCGTCCGACAGACAGCGGTAATTCCGCATTCATCCACTATACGCTCAGTGGCGCCTACTAGATTTTATCTAGGTTGTCCGGGGTTAATTTAGCTGGTACTCGGGTTGGAGGCTGGGTCACGCCCACTGCCTTTAAATAGTTTTGCTGGACTTTGGGCGTCGCCGATTATAGCTTGTGCCTCGTGCCTAGTGATTCCAGTCTGGAGTGGTGGTCTTGGAGTAGAAATATCGTATCTGGTGGTGTATTATCCTTTGTCATATTTCTCCTTCCTATATTTGTATTTGTTTTGCCCTGTGCACGTTATAGTGTTTTCCTGTTTGTCTGTGGCGTGGTGCGTTTTTAGTTTTCCCTGTCTGTGCTTTCTGTGGAGGTTGGTGTGTGGTCTTATCACTGGGTGGCGGGTGGAGGTTTCAGCATAGGGCTGAAACAGGAGTCAGGGTCAGGCCTGGTGGCCCAGACAAGCATACCATTAGTGTAAATTCTGGGAGAGGGACAGACAGGGTTTTCCCTAGTCTGAGGGATATCGCAGGGGCCTGGGTAACCAGCCTTAGTCTACCCAGTACCCCCGTGACACATAGTTCTTCATATAGTATAATGTATTCCCCATAGTCCTCGATACAGTATAATGCAGCCCACATATAGTATAATGCAGCCACCCCACAGACTATAATGCAACCACCCCACAGAGTATAATGTAACCCCCCATAGAAAATGAGCCCCCCTCATAGAGTATGATGCAATCACCCCTCATAGAACATAAATATAATACAGCCCCCATAGAATATAATGTAGCCCCGAATAGAATATAATACATCCCACTTCCCATAGAATATAATGTAGCCCCATCAAAGAGTATGATGCAATCCTCCCTCATAAAATCTAATACAGCCCCCTATAGAATATAATGTAGCACCCATAGAATATAATACAGCCCACCTCCCCATAGTATATAATGTAGCCCCCCATAGAATATAATGCAGCCCACCATATATAACACAACCTCACCCATAGAATATAATGTACGCCCCATAGTATATAACACAGCCTCTCCCATAGAATATGATATACCCCCCAATAGTATATAACACAGCCACATAGTATATAACACAGTCTCCCCATAGAATATAACATACCTTGCATAGTATATAACACAGCCCGCATAGTATATAGCACAACCCGCATAGTATAACACTCAGCTCGCATAGTATATAGCACAGCCCGCATAGTATACAGCACAGCCCGCATAGTATACAACACAGCCCGCATAGTATATAGCACAGCACGCATAGTATACAGCACAGCCTGCATAGTATATAGCACAGCCCGTATAGTGCACAGCCCGTATAGTACACAGCCTGCATAGTATACAGCCCAGCCTCATAGTATACAGCACAGCCCGCAAAGTGTACAGCACAGCCCGCAAAGTGTACAGCACAGCCCGCGTAGTATACAGCACAGCCCACATAGTATACAGCACATCCCGCATAGTATACAGCACAGCCCGCATAGTATACAGCATAGCCCACGTAGTATATAACACAGTCCGCATAGTATACAACACAGCCCGCATAGTATATAGCACAGCCCGCGTAGTATATAGCACAGCCCATGTAGTATATAGCACAGCCCGCGTAGTATACAGCACAGCCCATGTAGTATATAGCACAGCCTGCATTGTATATAGCACAGCCCGAGTTGTATATAGCACAGCCCGCGTTGTATATAGCACAGCTCGTGTTGTATATAGCACAGCCCATGTTGTATATAGCGCAGCCTGCGTTGTATATAGCACAGCCCACGTAGTATAACACAGCCTGCATAGTATACAGCACAGCCTGCGTAGTATATAGCACAGCCCGTGTAGTATATAGCACAGCCCGCGTAGTATATAGCACAGCCTGTGTAGTATATAGCACAGCCCGCATTGTATATAGCACAGCTAGTGTTATATCTAGCACAGCTCGCATTGTATATTGCACAGCTCGTGTTGTATATAGCACAGCCCATTCTGTATATTGCACAGCTCACGTTGTATATAGCACAGCCCGCATTGTATATAGCACAGCCCGCTTTGTTATAGCACAGCCCGTGTTGTATATAGCACAGCCAGCGTTGTATATAGCACAGCCCGTGTTGTATATAGCACAGCTCACATCCCCCTCCCCCATAGAATGGCTCCACAGTCCAGTTAGTACTCACTGTTATAGTTAAAAAAAAAAAACACTCCTCACCTCTTCTCGTGCCCACGCTGCTCCCTGCACCTGTCTCAGCGGCTGCGGTTGCACTGCCTGGCACACAGTGAGTGTGCGCATGTCAAAGGCAGAGTGGGGAATGATGGGAGAGGGAGCGTCTGCTGACGCTCTCTCCTCCATCATTGCTTTGAACTGTACCGGCAGACGCCGGTATAGTTCAATGCTGCGGGGGAGTCAGCGCTGGCATCAGGTGGGTTCCCCCTGCCTCACAGGAGCATAGCAGCTGCGTGATTTGTTGCTAGCTGGGGGCTCCTGGGGGAGTGGGAGCCCTAGGCAACTGCCTTCCTCTAATGCCGGCCCTGCCTGCAGGGGCCCCCCAGAGCCTTCGGGCCCCGATGCAGCTGCACCGGTTGAACCGGCGGTATGTCCGCCCGTGGTATAATGGCTCATTCTGAATTTGATACTGTGATAAGATGCCACTGTTTAAACAGTTTGTGAGGTTTCTTCCCTCCTAAATATTCCACAATCAACTGTGAGTGATATTACTGAAAGTAGAAACATCTAGCAACCAAAGCAACCCAACCACAAAGTGCAAATCATGTAAAGTTACAGAGCAGGGTGGTCAAGAGCTGGGGTGTATACAGTCTGAAAAAAAATATCATAAAAAAGTCCATACCTTTTCCAACTTTAACATCAACACTAAAACTGTGCAAAAAGAGCTTCAGGGTGAGGGTTTACCTGGCCAACCAGCTACAAACTTTACTTCACCAAACACAATGTCAAGTATCAGAGTGGTGAAAATGACCAGGCCACACGACTCTGGAGCAATGGAAACCGGTCAGTGATGAACCAGAATTCTATATCTGGAATACTGAGTTTGGCAAATGCCAGGAGGACGTTATCTGACTGACCCTTTCGGACTCACTGGTGGAGAGGTAATTGTTGTGAAATTGGATTTTGGGCTCCCCCGGTGGCCACTGGTGGAATTGAACTTGTGTGCATCATCCCCTCTGTTCACCTGTTCCCATCAGGATGTGGGAGTCGCTATTTAACCTTGCTCCTCTGTCACTTCCATGCCGGTCAACATTGTAATCAGAAGCCTTTCTGTGCATGTTCCTGCTTCTAGACAACTCCCAGCTAAGTCGGACTTTTGTCCTTGTTTGTTTTTTGCATTTTGTTCCAGTTCACAGCTGCAGTTTCGTTTCTGTGTCTGGAAAGCTCTTGTGATCTGAAATTGCCACTCTGATGTTATGAGTTAATACTAGAGTCTTAAAGTAATTTCAGGATGGTATTTTGATAGGGTTTTCAGCTGACCATGAAAGTGCCCTTTCTGTCTTCCTGCTATCTAGTAAGCGGACCTCGATTTTGCTAAACCTATTTTCATACTACGTTTGTCATTTTCATCTAAAATCACCGCCAATATATGTGGGGGCCTCTGTCTGCCTTTCGGGGAAATTTCTCTAGAGGTGAGCCAGGACTGTATTTTCCTCTGCCAGGATTAGTTAGTCCTCCGGCCGGCGCTGGGCGTCTAGGGATAAACGTAGGCAACGCTACCCGGCTACTGTTAGTTGTGCGGCAGGTTTAGTTCATGGTCAGTTTAAGTTTCCATCCTTCCAAGAGCTAGTTCATATGTATGCTGGGCTATGTTCTCTTGCCATTGAGAACCATAACAGTTTGACCGGCCTACAAAGGGTTAAATTAATTGGCAGAGAAAGGAGAGAAAAAAGAAGTCTGCTGAAAATTTTTTTTTTTTTTTTTTTTTCCTTCAGTTCTGAGTGTGCTTTCAATTGAATCACTTGCAAGTCTGCCTATATTGCAGCCTTCCTCTCTCTCCTTCTAATCCTGGAATGGCTCTGTGTTCACCTGTTTAAAATGGATATTCAGAGTTTAGCTGCAGGTTTGAATAATCTCACCACGAAAGTTCAAAATTTACAAGATTTTGTTGTTCATGTTCCTATATCTGAACCTAGAATTCCTTTGCCTGAATTTTTCTCGGGGAATAGATCTTGCTTTCAAAATTTCAAAAATAATTGCAAGTTGTTTTTGTCCCTGAAATCTCGCTCTGCTGGAGATCCTGCACAGCAGGTCAGGATTGTGATTTCCTTGCTCCGGGGCGACCCTCAAGATTGGGCTTTTGCATTGGCTCCAGGGGATCCTGCGTTGCTCAATGTGGATGCGTTTTTTCTGGCCTTGGGGTTGCTTTATGAGGAACCTCATTTAGAGCTTCAGGCGGAAAAAGCCTTGATGTCCCTATCTCAGGGGCAAGATGAAGTTGAAATATACTGCCAAAAATTCCGTAAATGGTCTGTGCTTACTCAGTGGAATGAGTGCGCCCTGGCGGCGAATTTCAGAGAGGGTCTCTCTGATGCCATTAAGGATGTTATGGTGGGGTTCCCTGTGCCTGCGGGTCTGAATGAGTCCATGACAATGGCTATCCAGATCGATAGACATCTGCGGGAGCGCAAACCTGTGCACCATTTGGCGGTGTCTACTGAGAAGACGCCAGAGAATATGCAATGTGATAGAATTCTGTCCAGAAGCGAACGGCAGAATTTTAGACGAAAAAATGGGTTGTGCTTTTATTGTGGTGATTCTACTCATGTTATATCAGCATGCTCTAAGCGCACTAAGAAGCTTGATAAGTCAGTTTCTATTGGCACTTTTCAGTCTAAGTTTATTCTATCTGTGACCCTGATTTGTTCTTTATCATCTATTACCGCGGACGCCTATGTCGACTCAGGCGCCGCTTTGAGTCTTATGGATTGGTCCTTTGCCAAACGCTGTGGGTATGATTTAGAGCCTCTTGAAACTCCTATACCTCTGAAGGGGATTGACTCCACCCCATTGGCTAGTAATAAACCACAATACTGGACACAAGTAACTATGCGGATTAATCCGGATCACCAGGAGATTATTCGCTTTCTTGTGCTGTATAATCTACATGATGTGTTGGTGCTTGGATTGCCATGGCTGCAATCTCATAACCCAGTCCTTGACTGGAAAGCTATGTCTGTGTTAAGCTGGGGATGTAAGGGGACGCATGGGGACGTACCTTTGGTTTCCATTTCATCATCTATTCCCTCTGAGATTCCTGAATTCTTGTCTGACTATCGTGACGTTTTTGAAGAACCTAAGCTTGGTTCATTACCTCCGCACCGGGAGTGCGATTGTGCCATAGATTTGATTCCGGGTAGTAAATACCCTAAGGGTCGTTTATTTAATCTGTCTGTGCCTGAACATGCTGCTATGCGAGAATATATAAAGGAGTCCTTGGAAAAGGGACATATTCGTCCTTCGTCATCTCCCTTAGGAGCCGGTTTTTTCTTTGTGTCTAAGAAAGATGGCTCTTTGAGGCCGTGTATTGATTATCGGCTTTTGAATAAAATCACGGTTAAATATCAATATCCGTTGCCACTGCTGACTGATTTGTTTGCTCGCATAAAGGGGGCCAAGTGGTTCTCTAAGATAGATCTCCGTGGGGCGTATAATTTGGTGCGAATTAAGCAGGGGGATGAGTGGAAAACCGCATTTAATACGCCCGAGGGCCACTTTGAGTATTTGGTGATGCCTTTTGGCCTTTCAAATGCCCCTTCAGTCTTTCAGTCCTTTATGCATGACATTTTCCGTGATTATTTGGATAAATTTATGATTGTGTATCTGGATGATATTCTGATTTTTTCGGATGACTGGGACTCTCATGTCCAGCAGGTCAGGAGGGTTTTTCAGGTTTTGCGGTCTAATTCCTTGTGTGTGAAGGGTTCTAAGTGCGTTTTTGGGGTTCAAAAGATTTCCTTCTTGGGATATATTTTTTCCCCCTCTTCCATCGAGATGGATCCTGTCAAGGTTCAGGCTATTTGTGATTGGACGCAACCCTCTTCTCTTAAGAGTCTTCAGAAATTTTTGGGCTTTGCTAACTTTTATCGTCGATTTATTGCTGGTTTTTCTGATGTTGTTAAACCATTGACTGATTTGACTAAGAAGGGTGCTGATGTTGCTGATTGGTCCCCTGCTGCTGTGGAGGCCTTTCGGGAGCTTAAGCGCCGCTTTTCTTCCGCCCCTGTGTTGCGTCAGCCTGATGTTGCTCTTCCTTTTCAGGTTGAGGTCGACGCCTCTGAAATCGGAGCTGGGGCGGTTTTGTCGCAGAGAAGTTCCGACTGCTCCGTGATGAAACCTTGTACTTTTTTTTCTCGTAAATTTTCGCCCGCCGAGCGGAATTATGATATTGGGAATCGGGAGCTTTTGGCCATGAAGTGGGCTTTTGAGGAGTGGCGTCATTGGCTTGAGGGGGCTAGACATCAGGTGGTGGTATTGACCGACCACAAAAATTTAATTTATCTTGAGTCCGCCAGACGCCTGAATCCTAGACAGGCGCGCTGGTCGTTGTTTTTCTCTCGGTTTAATTTTGTGGTGTCATACCTACAGGGGTTCTAAGAATGTTAAGGCGGATGCCCTTTCTAGGAGTTTTGAGCCTGACTCCCCTGGTAATTCTGAACCTACAGGTATCCTTAAGGATGGAGTGATATTGTCTGCCGTTTCTCCAGACCTGCGGCGGGCCTTGCAGGAGTTTCAGGCGGATAGACCTGATCGTTGCCCACCTGGTAGACTGTTTGTTCCTGATGATTGGACCAGTAAAGTCATTTCTGAGGTTCATTCTTCTGCGTTGGCAGGTCATCCTGGAATCTTTGGTACCAGGGATTTGGTGGCAAGGTCCTTCTGGTGGCCTTCCCTGTCACGAGATGTACGAGGCTTTGTGCAGTCTTGTGACGTTTGTGCTCGGGCCAAGCCTTGTTGTTCTCGGGCTAGTGGATTGTTGTTGCCCTTGCCTATCCCGAAGAGGCCTTGGATGCACATCTCGATGGATTTTATTTCGGATCTTCCTGTTTCTCAGAAGATGTCTGTCATCTGGGTGGTGTGTGACCGTTTCTCTAAGATGGTCCATTTGGTTCCCCTGCCTAAGTTGCCTTCTTCTTCCGAGTTGGTTCCTCTGTTTTTTCAAAATGTGGTTCGTTTGCATGGTATTCCGGAGAATATCGTTTCTGACAGAGGAACCCAATTCGTGTCTAGATTTTGGCGGGCATTCTGTGCTAGGATGGGCATAGATTTGTCTTTCTCGTCTGCTTTCCATCCTCAGACTAATGGCCAGACCGAGCGGACGAATCAGACTTTGGAGACATATTTGAGGTGTTTTGTGTCTGCAGATCAGGATGATTGGGTTGCTTTTTTGCCTTTAGCGGAGTTTGCCCTCAATAATCGGGCCAGCTCTGCCACCTTGGTGTCTCCTTTTTTCTGTAATTCGGGGTTTCATCCTCGATTTTCCTCCGGTCAGGTGGAATCTTCGGATTGTCCTGGAGTGGATGCTGTGGTGGAGAGGTTGCATCAGATTTTGGGGCAGGTAGTGGACAATTTGAAGTTGTCCCAGGAGAAGACTCAGCTTTTTGCCAACCGCCGGCGTCGGGTTGGTCCTCGGCTTTGTGTCGGGGACTTGGTGTGGTTGTCTTCTCGTTTTGTCCCTATGAGGGTTTCTTCTCCTAAGTTTAAGCCTCGGTTCATCGGCCCGTACAAGATATTGGAGATTCTTAACCCTGTGTCCTTCCGTTTGGACCTCCCTGCATCTTTTTCTATTCATAATGTTTTTCATCGGTCATTATTGCGCAGGTATGAGGTACCGGTTGTGCCTTCCGTTGAGCCTCCTGCTCCGGTGTTGGTTGAGGGCGAGTTGGAGTACGTTGTGGAAAAAATCTTGGACTCTCGTGTTTCCAGACGGAAACTCCAGTATCTGGTCAAATGGAAGGGATACGGTCAGGAGGATAATTCTTGGGTGACTGCCTCTGATGTTCATGCCTCCGATCTGGTCCGTGCCTTTCATAGGGCTCATCCTGATCGCCCTGGTGGTTCTGGTGAGGGTTCGGTGCCCCCTCCTTGAGGGGGGGGTACTGTTGTGAAATTGGATTTTGGGCTCCCCCGGTGGCCACTGGTGGAATTGAACTTGTGTGCATCATCCCCTCTGTTCACCTGTTCCCATCAGGATGTGGGAGTCGCTATTTAACCTTGCTCCTCTGCCACTTCCATGCCGGTCAACATTGTAATCAGAAGCCTTTCTGTGCATGTTCCTGCTTCTAGACAACTCCCAGCTAAGTCGGACTTTTGTCCTTGTTTGTTTTTTGCATTTTGTTCCAGTTCACAGCTGCAGTTTCGTTTCTGTGCCTGGAAAGCTCTTGTGATCTGAAATTGCCACTCTGATGTTATGAGTTAATACTAGAGTCTTAAAGTAATTTCAGGATGGTATTTTGATAGGGTTTTCAGCTGACCATGAAAGTGCCCTTTCTGTCTTCCTGCTATCTAGTAAGCGGACCTCGATTTTGCTAAACCTATTTTCATACTACGTTTGTCATTTTCATCTAAAATCACCGCCAATATATGTGGGGGCCTCTGTCTGCCTTTCGGGGAAATTTCTCTAGAGGTGAGCCAGGACTGTATTTTCCTCTGCCAGGATTAGTTAGTCCTCCGGCCGGCGCTGGGCGTCTAGGGATAAACGTAGGCAACGCTACCCGGCTACTGTTAGTTGTGCGGCAGGTTTAGTTCATGGTCAGTTTAAGTTTCCATCCTTCCAAGAGCTAGTTCATATGTATGCTGGGCTATGTTCTCTTGCCATTGAGAACCATAACAGGTAATGCTATGGGGTTGTTTCTCAGGCTTTGGCATAGGCCCCTTAGTTCCAGTGAAAACAGTTTGAGGAAGGCCCTTTTCTGATAAAGCAAGGTCTATAAGAACATGATTAGATATGTTTTGTGTGGAAGAACTTGATATGTCCTCAATCCCATCAAAACACCTCTTGAATGAAGTAGATACAGAGATTTCATGCTAGGACCTCTCATCTAATGCCAGTGTCTGATCTTACAAATACTCTTCTGGATGAATTCTCACAGAACCACGTAGAAAGCCTTCCCAAGAGATTTGAAGCTGTTTTAGATACAAATATAGACTAATATTTAGAATGGGATGTCATAAAAGCTCATATTACTGTAATATACGACATAACAAATCAAAAGATGTAGTCAACAACTATGATACTATAATACATAGAACAACCAAAAATAATAGATAAATATAATTATAAACATTGAGCCAAAAGAAAAAACAAATTTTTAAAATATTCCTTTTATTAATTAATTCTAAAAAAGCATCCATTTCTATAGATACATCCTGAGGGGATCAACATAAGGTCAGGTAGCAAATATTAAACTCTGCTCTTATTTAGAATTGGTCAGTATTCACAATAGAAAAGTCTAGGGAAAAGAGGCTGATTCTCCGTTTCCTACCTGAGGTTAACACCCTAAGGGAAATTGCTGTGGCGCCCCCGCTCCTCCTCGGCACGCCCTGACTGACCCTGATAGGGATCCCTTAAAAAAAAACCTCCCATCAACACCTGTTTAAAGTGATATACGAAACTTTCCTGAAACCTGTTGCTGTGTGTAGCTGTGTGAGTGCTCGTGCTTAGTACAATAATACATATGTGCTCACTTGGTATACTAGATGAATCTCTTTTTAATAGGCTTACTTACACTGTGGCAATTAAACATGTAATGGATAATTTAGATGTTCTGCTCACAGATATGACCATACGATAGTGGGTTTTGCTTGACTTGTTCTCACACGTGTAACCTTCTCTTTAATAAGCACCTATGTGTGACCAACCGCTCAGAGATAACACTAATTTTATAATGCGCGCGTGTCCTGCCTCCCGTGACGTCACGGCTTGTGATTGGTCGCGTCGCCCATGTGACCGGGGCGCAACCAATCACAACGCCGGAACGTAATTTTAAAATCCTGAAGGACCTAAAATTACGTCACAGCTTGCTGTGATTGGTCGCGTCGCGGTCACATGGGCGGCGCGCGACCAATCACAAGCCGGGACTTCAAGTAAGGAAGTTAAAGCGCGAATTTTAAGCAAACAACGCTGCCGGTTCCCTCGGTAAGGTGCAGGCTGCGTCGGAGAGGTGAGTATAGCAATATTTTTTATTTTAATTCTTTATTTTACACATTAATGTTGTTTCGATACCGATACCCGATACCACAAAAGTATCGGATCTCGGTATCGGAATTCCGATACAGCAAATATCGGCCGATACCCGATACTTGCGGTATCGGAATGCTCAACACTACTCTTGAATGAGTTGAAAATAATATACTATTAATACTTGGGTAATCATTTAGTTACTTTGTGTTGCAAATCTGTAGTGTTGAATATATGATGTGAAATGTTTTGTATGTACAATATAAGCATTATAATTTGCTATATCTAACCACAGTTAGTTTCTATTCCTGGGCAATGCTGGGCTCTTCAGCTAGTAGTGTATAACAATGATATGAAACAATAAACACTTTATATTCAGCCTCTGTGATTTTTTTCTGTATTGTACAATAACTAGTGTTGAGCATTCCGATACTGCAAATATCGGGTATCGGCCGATATTCGCTGTATCGGAATTCCGATACCGAGTTCCGATATTTTTGTGATGTCGGAAATCGGAATCGGAAGTTCCCAGTGTGTGGTTCCCAGGGTCTGGAGGAGAGGAGACTCTCCTTCAGGCCCTGGGATCCATATTCATGTAAAAAATAAAGAATAAAAATAAAAAATATGGATATACTCACCCCTCCGGCGGACCCTGGACCTTAGCGGTGTACCCGGCAGCCTCCGTTCCTAAGAATGCAGTGAGTGTAGGACCTGCGATTACATCGCGGCTTGTGATTGGTCGCGTGAGCGGTCACATGAGCGGTCACGCGACCAATCACAAGCCACAGCGTTATCGAAGGTCCTTCACTCCGCATTCTTAGGAACGGAGGCAGTCGCTTGCAGTGGTGACAGCCAGGGGCCGTCCGAGGGTGAGTATATCCATATTTTTTATTTTTATTCTTTATTTTTTACATGAATATGGATCCCAGGGCCTGAAGGAGAGTTTCCTCTCCTTCAGACCCTGGGAACCATCCAGCATACCTTCCGATATTTGTGTCCCATTGACTTGTATTGGTGTCGGGTATCGGTATCGGCGAGATCCGATATTTTGCCGGTATCGGCCGATCCAATCCGATACCGATACTTTCGAATATCGGAAGGTATCGCTCACACTAACAATAAAACACAGATTTTATCCAATCAGAGAAGGCTTAACCCCTTCCAGACCTTGGACGCACTCAGTACTTCAGTTGGGTAGTGTTTCCCGACCTTGGACGTACTGACTATGCACAGGCGATTTTGCGCCGCCGGTCGTTCAGCAATTCTCACAGCTGACACTCCACACTCACTTTCAGGAGCAGTGGTGAGAAATTAAAGACAGGCAGAGGGATGTGGCCCCCTCTGCACTCATATCGGTACCCCTGCGACGTCATCACGGGAGCCAGATTGTTGCCATTGCTACCCGATATAATCATGATGACATCTGGGTTGCCAGGCTCTAGCAAGCTAGTTAGATCACGCACAGTGCATGATCTAACTAACTTGTGTCAGTGCAGAACTGACAATGCTCCTGCCTCGCTATGCTTTTTAACTGCAAACAGATTGCTAAAAGTCCCATGGAGTAACTAAGTAAAAACGTTAAAAAAAAAAGTTAAAATATTTTTTAAAAAATAAGAAAATAATAATAAAAATATAAATACATTGTACTTATAAATTGGCATTTTTATGCATAAAAATGTTAAAAAAGTACACATTTTGTATCGCTGCATCCGGAACGACCTACTACATAAAACTGTCTCAGTAGTTAACCTCTTCAGTGAACACCGTAAAAAAATTAACAAAAAAAGTGGCAAAAAACATGCTTTTTCATCATGCTGCCGAATAAAAAGTGGAATAAAAGGCAGTCAAAAAGACAAATGTAAATAAGAATAGTACCTCTGAAAGCATAATCGTGTCTTGCAAAAAAGAAGCCACCATACAGCTCCATCAGCGGAAAAATATAAAAGTTATAGCTCTCAGAATAAAGCGATGAAAAAATATTTATTTTTTCCATATAATAGTTTTTATTGTGTAAAAGCACCGAAACATAAAACACTTACCGTATTTTTTGGACTATAAGACACACTTTTTTCCTTCCAATTCTTGTTAAACAACTTCAAATGCGCGTCCTATAAGCACCGGTCCTGTCCACATGCAGGACTCGAGTGTGCAAAGAGTAAGACGGGACCTGTCCATTAGATCCGTAGTCCTTGAAAGTTTTTCCTCCTCCTCCCTTTGTACAGAGTATGGTTCCGTGAGTGTGGGCTGCCTGGTCCTGAAATACAGTCTGTTGCCACAGCCCCACAAGGTCCATTAGTCCAAGGACCTGTTTCTCCTTAAGGGCAAAGTTCTGCCATCCAGCAGAAGGGGCTCAACAGGCGCAACAAAATTAGGGTGAGTGGGATAAAACTTTTAACTAAACATTATGGCCCACGCTGGCTACACTGCACCCGTCTTTGGGAGTGCTCCAGGGCTCCTTTGCCCGCAGGGACGCGGACCAGTCCCGTACATTATTTTAGTGCAATGAGCACAACGTCCCTAAACCAGCAGATCACTATACCAGTTCAACAACACGCGTCTCGTGTCCCTTTGTCAGTTTCTGGATCCCGGGCCCAAGTTCGGGCTGATGACTCTGCAGTCACAGACGTAATGAGCTGCCAGGACATGACAGAGACAGGGCCTGGCTAGGCAGTGGCCAGGGAACAGGGAGGCGACTGAGCCTGTTCCGGGCCCGCACACAGTTCTAAATCGGTGTCTGACCGCAGACTTACAGCCACAGCATAATATCCACGAGAGCCAACTTCCCTGTATAAATTGACCCTCTGCGGATGGGAACGGGACTGACCGCGGGTTGAAATGCTGCCGAGCGTAGCTCCTCGGGATGGGAGACTGAGGGACAGGTGGGGCTTCTGGGGTGAGGGGTCGAGCTGCACTCACCAGCTCCTGTACCAACATCCTGGTCACTCCCGTCCCGCAACCGTTGGATTCCTCTGTGCATGCTGCTGCGCACTACGGCTCCCGATGATGAAGTTCCGACTCTGCCTTTACTTTACATTTACTTTTATTCTGCCTTTACTTCCAGCGTGAGCTTCTCCGGGGCTGTCGTTATCTCCGATCCCCGATGGTGTGATAACCCTGGTTCTGGACAAAGAAGTTCCAGCTCCCAAGGACAGTGTTCTGACTCCGGCGGCCGCCGGCAGCTCTCCTCCCCAGGTACAGGGAATCGGTATGTCTCCAATTTGTCGGCGACTCCTCTCTGCCATCCGGGTCGGGCCTTTTCTTTCTCCGGTTCACATTCTTCCGGATCGCTGACCTCCTCCGGCATGCGATGACATGCGCAGCTGCACACGGAGTTTTCTTCTGGATCTCACCTGTTCCAAGGTGGGGTCCCCTCCGGCCGCTCCACCCATTTCTCTGTATCCTGTAGGCAGGGGTTAGGCTTTCTTCTTCTTAGATGCGCCCACCATGAGCGGACCGGGGGATGTCACCAGCCAGATTTTCGCACCATCTCTGAGTTGGCACACTCATGAAGGCTTACATCGTGGTCGTCATTCTCCTCTTTGGCACCATTCTTCGTCATCTTTACAGCCGCCATCTTGGTCACGAATAAAGGATCGGTCACATCCAAAGTTTCAGTCACGTCCAATACATTAGTCACTTCTGGAATATCAACATCTTTTTTCACGGCATCCCCACCTTGCAAGGCTGCGGGATCCTGCCGACTATGCCAAATGTGAAGGAGCGCCATGGCCGTAGTCGTGGCTGAGCATATCTGTTTACACGCACCCTGGCCTCCCGCCACATACAAACAATGTCCCCTTTTTAGCATACCTTCAGCTACATCATCTGCACTGTCTGGGTCCCATCTGAGTGGCCGAAATTCTGCTGCTGGTGTTGTTGCATAAATAGAGACAGAGTTCATGTTCAACTTTACACAGATAACTTTACTTTCTTCTCTTCACAGCACATCCTTATTAAATACACCATCAGCATAGGGTACCATACAGTCCTCTTTCTCCACTTTCCCTGCACTTCTTCCTACGGCCACCAGTACGTGCCCGGGTCGTACTGCCTCTTGCGGTAATGCAGCATCCTCCCTGTTCAGACTCATTGCACCTAGGAGTTCCCTTATCTGTTTCGCACTGGATCTGAGGGCATCAGCCCATGCGGTGAGCTGCCACATCATAGAGCCACCTGCATCCCCGTACTGTTGTGACCTTCACTGTAGCTTCCACTCCACCACTGCTGTCATGCTGCTGCTATGCTGTACTTCTGCCCCACTGGGCCCTGGATGGCTGGGTTCCTTTTCTTAAATGTTGCGGGGCCCACTGTGTAGCCCCAGGCTCTAGAGCCCTCCGGGACTATCTGGGCTCTGTGGCCCTCCTGAGCTGTTTCAGCTCCCTGGCTTCACTGCCTCAAAACAGGAAATGCTCCCTATCTTATTCCACAGTTGGCCCCTCCTATATTAACTATTTACTCTACCCTGTAAACTAATGCGTCCCCATCTAGTGGACTGTCTTACATACTGCACTTTCCCTACCTGTACAATAGACAGCATATACATACAGCAGCATATAGGCACATAACAATATACAGTATACAGAGTAAAACATGCATAACAATTCACATTTATAACATTGCAGTAACTTGAAAAGGGGATGAGGTACACGTCAGTCCTGATACACCCCTTACATGGGCACACATGTTTGTCCACCTGATTCATGATGCTGACGGCTGCGGCTAACAGTGTGCCTTCTATTAAAGAAGATGAATATTCATTGCTCCCCACGCCCATAGTCCTTCCCTCCTCTGGGCGCCGGCTTCAGTGCATAAAATAGCCTGAATATAATATTTATTTAAAGCTATTTTGTTCAGACAAAGGATATATTGTTACTGTAAGTCAAATTGTGTGCAATTAGTAAAGTTAGGTAGCAGTTAGGGTAAAAATGTACGCCTATAGATTTTCTTGAAGTGTTCAATATGTGGACAATCTTACCTGATGCTCCCAGATACCATCCCTCCATGACCTTCAACTCTTGGTGGAATCGGTCACCTAGCTTATCACTGACTGCACCAAGATTTTTATTTAAATGGGAAATGTGTGTTCAACAAACTTTACACAAGCAAATATAAGACACTCTGTAATATATCTTATCAGATAAATCTACTTCCTGCCCCTCTTTTACTCCACCCTATCTCTTGAGCTTTTCATGCATTCCGAATAATAAAAAAAAGCTCAAATTTATCTTGCTCAGACAAGATATACTGCAGGCTCACATGTAACACATGATTATACTCTATGGAGAGGAAATGGGGAAAAAGAGAGGTGAGCAGAGTGAGGAAACAGGTAGAGGGAGACACGCTGAGCTTTCTAT
The DNA here is from genome assembly GCF_051348905.1 of Ranitomeya variabilis. Lineage (NCBI taxonomy): Eukaryota > Metazoa > Chordata > Amphibia > Anura > Dendrobatidae > Ranitomeya > Ranitomeya variabilis. The sequence continues at coordinate 112,573,430 of NC_135235.1, read as the reverse complement.
CAAGACTTTTACCTCACCCTGCAGCTGATTCACATTATGACAGGTGAGCACTGCTGTACCATATCCTCCATGACTGTGCTGCATATCTCTGTGTGATAAAAAATAAATCCAGGAACCACTCTCTGTGTGTTGGGTATTGTATGGCAGACATCATAGCAGCTAGTGTCCTCCCACCAACCAGAAACAGCGCCTGCAGAAGGGAAAACTGGTGAAAATGCATAACAACTCATATACTGGCCAGACATAGTGTTATTCCTCATGTGCCCACATATGCCAACTAATTGTGTAAAAGTAACTTGAAAGTACAGTTACCCTTTAACACCTTCACCACCTTGGGCAGAAAAGTTTTTGAGTTTTCATTTTGTGCTTCCCTTCTTCCCAGAGCCATAGCTTTTTTGATTTTTCCATCAATATGGCCATGTGAGCACTTGTTTTTTGTGGGACAAGTTGTACTTTTGAAAACACAATTCGTTTTACCATATAGCGTACTGGAAAATGGGAAAAAAATCAAAGTGCTGTGAAATTTCAAAAAAAGTGCAATAACCCCATTTGCTTTTTGTGTTTTTTTATCATGTTCACTAAATGCTAAAACTGACGTGCCATTATGATTCTCCAGGTCATTACGAGTTTGTAAATATCAAACATGTATAGGTTCTTTTTTATTTAAGAGGTGGAAAAAAAATCCAAAGTTTGTAAAAAAAAAAAAAAAATTCCAAGACTAGTAGCGCCTCCATTTTTTGGGATCTGGGTCTGGGTGACGGCTTAATTTTTGCGTGCCGAGCTGAAATTTTTATTGTTTGTTGTAGATACGATCTTTTCATCGCCCGTTATTGCATTTTAATGCAATGTGGTGGCGACTAAAAAAATGTAATTCTGACATTTTGATTTTTTTCTCGATACACCGTTTACCGATTGGATTAATTATTTTTATATATTAATATATCAGGATCAGAATCAGCTGACATGTGCCTGAAAAGTTGCGGGCTTATCACCAGAGCCCGCAGCAAACGGAGGCAACTTTGGAAGTACCTATACGTCCAAGGTTGCAAAGGGGTTACCGTAATAGTATTTGCAAAAAATTTTTTCTTGATATTTATAAATAGATGGAAAAGTGCACATACCCTTGTTGAATATTTTTGTTTGAATGTTCTTTATTAATACTAGTTAGTGCAGGGTTGTAAAAAGACTGCTAAAAGTACAGATGTGGGCAAACAAAATATTGGTACCCTTCAGTTAAAGAGAGAAAAACCCACAATAGTCACTGAAATAACTTGAAACTGACAAAAGAAATTTCAAATTAAATTTACTGAATATCAACTAATGACAATTAGACGTTGTTATTGCATTGTGGTTCAACAGAATATAACTACAATCTAATGAAAATGGCTTGGACAAACATGATGGTACCCTCAACTTAATATTTTGCTGTAAAACCTTTTGGAGCAATCACTGTAAGCAAACAATTTCTCTAACTCTGAGTGAGACTTCTGCACCTGTCCACAGGTATTTTGTCTCACTCCTCGTGAGCAAACTGCTCCAGCTGTCTCAGGTTTGGATGGTGCCTTCTCCAGACTGCAGGTCTCAGCTCCTTCCACAGATGTTCAATAGGTTTTAGATAATGGCTCACTGAAGACACTTCAGAATCATCCAGCTCTTAGCTGTTCTTAGCTGTTCTTGGATGTTCTTAGCTGTGTTTTGAGTCCTTATCCTGTTGGAGGACCCAATATTCTGCGACTTAGACCAAGCTCACTGACACTGGGCAGCCCAATTTGCTCCAGAATGCCTTAGTCTTCGGGATTTCATTGTACTCTGCTCAAGTTCAAGATACCCTGTGCCAATGCAGCAAAGCAGTCCCAAAATATAATCAAGCCTCCACCGTGTTTCACAGTTGGTACAATGTTCTTTTCTTTGTATGCCTCATTTTTGCATTTGTGAACATAGAGCTTATGTGGAGTTTCCATAGGTGTTTATGAAGATATAATAACTCTCCCTTTGTGATTAGCATTGCAGGTAGACGTAGTGTTAACTTCTATTATCAAAGCAAGCCAAAGAATACCTTGTGTTCCACTGTATGTCTGATCTGTGAATGTCGTTAATATCAATGGCAGGTAACTGTGTAATATCCCAATATATCAACCCATACAGGCAATATTTACCCAAATCATTACATGGACACATATTATATTTCTTTTATATTCAGTTGTAATGAATGAATGCAGTAGAAACATGTATCTTACTAAATGCAGCAGGGGTGTATATGTGAAGCCCAAGGACTGTGCATGATGGGTTATACTAATGAGAATATCATTTCACTCGCTTCTCTTTATGTCTATTCACTTCACTAATTATAAATCCATTAAATTACTTGGCTCACAAGCACAGCATGAAAAATGATGTATTGTGTATTCTCTGTCTGCAATGTTCGGCGTTTTCCAAATGTATTTTAAAGTGTTTCAATGTTTTGGAAAAAAAATAATGGAGCACTGTCATATTAAATCTGCTAAATTAGATTTTTAGGGCCAAAGGAAATATGTAGGTAAGTGTTATTGTAACAATCACTTAGTCATATATAGCTTTAGATCCTTTGCCAAGTATACGTAGAGTAATGAACAGAGAGCACAGTCTGTCATTCCTAATAATACAGTGAGTGACACTCATTAATTACAGGAACGGTTAGTATGACATACCTGCACTCGAAATATCAAACTTCTCCTGTAGACTGTCATTAAAAAGTGCCCCCGCACCAAAAATGAACAGCTTAGGAAATGCTGACAGTGGAAAGGTGGCTGATGATCTCTTAGTTTCAGGATACAATAAATATCAACATATTTAATTTTTTATGGTTTATTCTTATTAGTATGAACATACACACATGGTCAAAATTGTTGGTATCCCTCGTTTAATGACAGAACAACCCACAATGGTCACAGAAATAACTTGAATCTGACAAAAGAAATAACAAATAAAAGATCTATGAAAATGAACAAATGAAAGTCAGACATTGCTTTTCAACCATCCTTCCACAGAATTTAAAAAAAGTAAAACTCATGAAATAGGCCTGGACAGAAATGATGGTACCCCTGAAAATAATGTGACAAAAGTGACATGTAAAATCAAGGTGTGTCCACTAACTAGCATCACAGGTGTCTACAGTCTTGGAATCAGTGAGTGGGCCTGTATAGAGGGCTACAGATACTCACTGCGCTGTTGGTGACATGGTGTGTATCACACTCAACATGGACCAGAGAAAGCGAAGGAGTTGTCTCAGGAGATTAGAAAGAAAACTATAGACAAACATGTTAAAGGTAAAAGTTATAAGACCATCTCCAAGCAGCTTGATGTTCCTGTGACTACAGTTGCACATATTCAGAAATTTAAGAGCCATGGGACTGTAGCCAACCTCCCTGGACGTGGCTGCAGGAGGAAAATTGATGACAAGTCAAAGAGACGGATAATACAAATTGTAATAAAAGTGCCCAGAAAAACTTCTAAACAGATTAAAGGTGAACATCAAGCCCAAGGAACATCAATGTCAGATCGCACCATCCATCGTTGTATGAACCAAAGTGGACTTCATGGGAGACGACCAAGGAGGACACCATTGTTGAAAAAAAATCATAAAAAAGCCAGACTGGAATTTGCCAAACTACATGTTGACAAGCCACAAAGCTTCTGGGAGAATGTCCTATGGACAGATGAGACAAAAATAGAACTTTTTGGCAAGACACATCAGCTCTATGTTCACAGGCGGAAAAATGAAGCATATCAAGAAACGAATACTGTCCCTACTGTGAACCATGGAGGATTTGTTATGTTCTGGGGCTGCTTTGCTGCATCTGGCACAGGGTGCCTAGAATCTGTGCAGGGTACAATGAAATGTCAAGAGTATCAAGGGATTCTAGATAGAAATGTGCTGCCCAGTGTCTGAAAGCTTGGTCTCATTCGCAGGTCTTGGGTCTTGCAACAGGATAATGACCCAAAACACATAGCTAAAAACACCCAAGAATGGCTAAGAGGAAAACATTGGACTATTCTGAAGTGGCCTTCTATGAGCCCTGACCTAAATCCCATTGAGTATCTTTGGAAAGAGATGAAACGTCATTTGGAAAAGGCAACCTTCAAACACGAGACAACTGGATTAGTTTGCTCTTGAGGAGTGGGCCAAAATACCTGTCGAGAGGTGCAGGAGTCTCATTGACAGTTACAGGAATCGTTTGATTGCAGTGATTGCCTCAAAAGGTTGTGCAACAAAATATTAAGTTAAGGGTACCATCATTTCTGTCCAGGCCTATTTCATGAGTTTTATTTTTTTTTTAATTCTGTGGAAGCATGGTTGAAAAGCAATGTCTGACTTTCATTTGTTCATTTTCATAGATTTTTTTATTTATTATTACTTTGGTCAGATTCAAGTTATTTCTGTGACCATTGTGGGTTTTTCTTTTAATAAACACGAGGGGTACCAACAATTTTGACCACATGTGAATAGTGTTGAGCGATACCTTCCGATATCGGAAAGTATCGGTATCGGAAAGTATCGGCCGATACCGTCAAAGTATTGGATCTAATCCGATACCGATACCTGATCCCAATGCAAGTCAATGGGATGAAAATATCGGAATTAAAATAAACCCTTTCTTAACTTGTAGGTTCATTCTACATGAAGGAAAACAACTAAGAATAATGTAGGATGTATTGGGGGACGTGGCGGAGACATTAAAGGCACAGAGGTTTAGCCCAATCTAATAGAATAGCAGGATTTTGTTTTGTTTTTTATGACGTTCGGCGTTAGAAAGATTTTGACTATGTTAATTTCTTTTTTATTTTGTCAGATATTGATGTTTCACTACTTCCATGCCCTTCACCTTCTTTTTTACTTCTCCCACACTTTCTTCTTCATTATCCTCATCATCAGCTTCTTTGACATCAACTTCTTCACCTTATTCATCTTCTTCTTCATCTTCTACCTATTATTTTTTTTGTTACATACATTGTTCATATTCTTTTTATTTTACTATTATCTTCTTCATATTCAACTTCTTCATCATATTCTTATTTGTGACAGGCATTCCCGTAGTTGTTATCTATAAAAGTTTGAAGATTACACCTTCTGTTCTGCCTGTCACAAAACAGTTACATTTGTCCGCGTTCAGTTTGGCCTGCATCATCAAGCTTTATCCAGGGGCACCACAAGGAGGAACGGACTCACCCCCATACACTGCTTAGTCTTCTTCTGCTTATAATTTAGATAATATCTTTTGCTCTGATATTTAGTCTTATGCTTAATGTTCTTCTGCTCTTTGTTCTGCAGCCTCTTGTTCTTCTGCTTCTCGGTCTTCCAGGTCGTCATCGTCTCCAGGGTCGTTGTCTCCGGGGTCGTCGTCATCGGGGTGGTCTTCAGGGTCATCGTCTCCAGGGTCGTCGTCATCTCAGTGGTTGTCGTCTCTGGTGTCGTCGTCATCTTAGGGGTGGTGTTCCGGGTCGTCGTCTTTAGGGTCTTGAACTTGGAAATGTAGCAGAAGGTACAAGTAGGCTGAGAAAATGCCGAGAAACAGCTGATGGAACTGGAACTCGGATGGCTACCCGAAGGTCCAAGAGCCAATGGAACTACCGAGGACCAGCTGACGTTACTGGAACCCGGTTACTAAGCAGGAGGTACCCGTGCTGAAAGCACTACCAAGGACCACCTGACGTTGGTGGAACTCAGATACCCAGAGGGAGGCACCTAAGCCAAAGGCTCTGCCCGGAACCAGCTGACGGTACTGGAACCAGGATGGGGAGCAGAAGGTACAAGAGCAAAAGACACTGCCGAGAACCAGTTGACGGTACTGGAACCCGGATGGGTAGCCGAAGGTCCAAGAGCCAATGGAACTACCGAGGACCAGCTGACGTTACTGGAACCCGGTTACTAAGCAGGAGGTACCCGTGCTGAAAGCACTACCAAGGACCACCTGACGTTGGTGGAACTCAGATACCCAGAGGGAGGCACCTAAGCCAAAGGCTCTGCCCGGAACCAGCTGACGGTACTGGAACCAGGATGGGGAGCAGAAGGTACAAGAGCAAAAGACACTGCCGAGAACCAGCTGACGGTACTGGAACCCGGATGGGTAGCCGAAGGTCCAAGAGCCAATGGAACTACCGAGGACCAGCTGACGTTACTGGAACCCGGTTACTAAGCAGGAGGTACCCGTGCCTGAAAGCACTACCAAGGACCACCTGACGTTGGTGGAACTCGGATACCCAGAGGGAGGCATCTAAGCCAAAGGCTCTGCCCGGAACCAGCTGACGGTGCTGGAACCAGGATGGGGACCTATTCAAGCTTGTCTTCCTAGAGCCCCAACTAGCGGTGTTGGAGCAAAGGGTCAGCAGGGGGAGCAGAGTGTAGGCCGAAGCCTGCACTGGAGGCATTTGTAGGTCTGTTGTGTCTGCGTGGCTGTTGCAGGACACGTTGCCGGCTACACAGAAGGAGAACAGCTGGCGGTGCTGAACCCCACTGACACATTGGCTGGTGTTTTTCTCTGTGCAGCTAGCAGTACCGGGCCCCAACTGGCGGTGTTAGAGCCCAGGGTCAGCAGGAGGAGAGGGAGCAGAGTGTAGGCCGAAGCCTAATTGAACCAATTTTAAAGGTAACCTTTAACCCCCCCTCAGGTGTTACAAACTAGAAGAGCCACGCCTTATGCAGCAGTAGTGCTGCACAAGTCAAAGGTTGCTCTTTTAATTTTGTTCCTTGCACAAGCTGAATGAAACACGTACAACATTTTGGCCCTTATACAGTCAATCTGTCTTGGAGGCGGGAGTTCCCTTTGTAATGAGACGCAGCACAGCTGGCAAAAATACCAACTTGGTGCTTGGCGCGGCCTCCTGAGCATCGCATTTTGCTGTACAGGAGTCTGCGTTGTTGTGCTATCCCTTGGCCATGCGCTGCCCGTCTTCTGACATCATTTCATGTCGGCTGGTGCGGTTCGCGATGCCCATGAATCCCAGCCCTGCAGTGTCTTTACAGTGTTTCACACTGCGGGGCTGGGATTCATGGCCTGGCGCAGTACATATGTTCGCCTCTCGCTCGTGTCCTTACACCTGCTACAGACTGTGCGGCGTCAGCTGATCCCTTATCGCATGCCACGGCCATGAAGCCGCACAGTCTGAGGAAGGCGGAAGGAGATGAGGGACAGGCGAACATATGCACTGCTCATGCCCATCAATCACACCCTCGCAGTCCAAATAAATAAGACACCGAGGGGCGTTGTGTCGGGCAGGGCGGCCGCAGAGGCGCAGGCAGCCAAACAATGATGCCAGAAGATGGGCAGCGCTACCAAGGGGGTTGCAGCGTGTCATTACAAAGGAAAGTCACACCTCAGGGATGGTTTAATGGTCACAGAGGACACATTTTAGACGTGTTCAGTTCCACGTGTGCAAGGGGAATACGTTTCTGAGCCACCTTGCACACATGCAGCATTACTGCTGTACAAGGTGGCTGTGAAACATACAAACGCCTGGGGGAGGGGGGACAGGTTCCCTTCAATTTCAGTTCTTGTGTCAGCAGGAGGAGAGGGAGCAGAGTGCAGGCCGAAGCCTGCACTGGCGGCAGCTTTGTGTCTGCGTGGCTGTTGCAGGACACGTTGCGGGCTACACAGCAGGGGAACAGCTGGCGGTGCTGAACCCCACTGACAGAGTGGCGTGTGTTTTGCTCTGTGCAGCCAGCACTTCCGGACAGCAACTAGCGGTGTTGGAGCCCGGGCTCTGCAGGTGGAGCAGAGTGTTGGCCGAAGCCTAATTGAACCGATTTTAAAGGTAACCTTTAACCCCCCCTCAGGGGTTACAAACTACAAGAGCCACAGCTTGGGCAGCAGTAATGCTGCACAAGTCAAAGGTTGCTCTTTTAATTTTGCTCCTTGCACACGCAGAAAGAAACACGTATAACATTTAGGCCCTTAAGCAGTCAAACTGTTTTGGAGGCGTGATGTTGTGAATTTACCTTTTGGCTCCCTCTAGTGGCTACTAGTGATTTGAGTCTGGGTATGTCATTCATCCCTTGTATGCTCACCTGGGTCGTTAGGTCAGGGGTGTTGCTATATAAGCTCCCTGGACCTTCAGTTCAATGCCTGGCAACGTTGATATCAGAGCTAATCTGTAGTGCTCTTGTCTACTGATCCTGGTTCCTGCTTGATTAAGCTAAGTCTGCTTTCTTGCTTTTTGCTAATTGTTTTTGTTTGCATTTTTTGTCCAGCTTGTATATAATCTGTTTTCTGACCTTGCTGGAAGCTCTAGGGTGGCTGGTGTTCTCCCCCCGGGCCGTTAGACGGTTCGGGGGTTCTTGAATCTCCAGCGTGGATTTTTGATAGGGTTTTTGTTGACCATATAAGTTATCTTACTACATTCTGCTATTAGTAAGTGGGCCTCTCTTTGCTAAACCTAGTTCATCTCTGTGTTTGTCATTTCCTCTTACCTCACCGTTATTATTTGTGGGGGGCTTGTATCCTACTTTTGGGGTCTTTTCTCTGGAGGCAAGAGAGGTCTTTGTTTTCCTCTTCTAGGGGTAGTTAGCTCTCTGGCTGGCGCGAGACATCTAGCGACCAACGTAGGCATGTTCCCCGGCTACTTCTAGTGTTGGCGTTAGGAGTAGATATATGGTCAACCCAGTTACCACTGCCCTATGAGCTGGATTTTTGTACTTCGCAGACTTGCTGATATCTCTGAGACCCTCGCCATTGGGGTCATAACAGTTTGCCAGGCCAGTATTAAATGTTAAATGCATTGCAGAAGCGGGATTATAAGAAAGAAAGTTCTGAGTTTTTTTTTTCTCTCTCTCATTTTTTTTTTTCTTTTCCCCTTTACCTCTGAGTGGCTTGTGATTGCTGCAGACATGAATGTCCAGACCTTGATTACAAGTGTGGACCAGCTTGCTGCTCGTGTGCAGGGCATACAAGATTATGTTACCAGAAATCCTATGTCAGAACCTAAGATACCGATTCCTGAACTGTTTCCCGGAGACCGATTTAAGTTTAGAAATTTCAGGAATAATTGTAAATTGTTTTTGTCCCTGAGACCCTGTTCCTCTGGAGACTCCGCTCAGCAAGTGAAAATTGTTATTTCTTTTTTACGGGGCGACCCTCAGGATTGGGCTTTCTCGCTGGCGCCAGGAGATCCGGCATTGGCTGATATTGATGCGTTTTTTCTGGCGCTCGGTTTGCTTTATGAGGAACCCAATCTTGAGATTCAGGCAGAAAAAGCCTTGCTGGCTATGTCTCAGGGCCAGGACGAGGCTGAAGTGTATTGCCAAAAATTTCGGAAATGGTCCGTGCTGACCCAGTGGAACGAGTGTGCATTGGCTGCAAATTTTAGAAATGGCCTTTCTGAAGCCATTAAGAATGTGATGGTGGGTTTTCCCATTCCCACAGGTCTGAATGATTCCATGGCCCTGGTAATTCAAATTGACCGGCGGTTGCGGGAGCGCAAAACCGCAAAGTCCCTCATGGTGTTATCTGAACAGGCACCTGATTTAATGCAATGTGATAGAATCCTGACTAGAAATGAGCGGAAAATTCATAGACGACAGAATGGCTTGTGTTACTACTGTGGTGATTCTACACATGTTATCTCAGCATGCTCTAAGCGTCTTACTAAGGTTGTTAGTCCTGTCGCCATTGGTAATTTGCAACCTAAGTTTATTCTATCTGTGACTTTGATTTGCTCACTGTCATCGTATCCTGTCATGGCGTTTGTGGATTCAGGTGCTGCCCTGAGTCTTATGGATCTGTCATTTGCCAAGCGCTGCGGTTTTGTTCTTGAGCCATTAGAAAATCCTATCCCTCTTAGGGGTATTGATGCTACGCCATTGGCAGAAAATAAACCGCAGTTTTGGACACAGGTTACCATGTGCATGACTCCTGAACATCGGGAGGTGATACGTTTTCTTGTTCTGCATAAAATGCATGATTTGGTTGTTCTGGGTTTGCCATGGTTACAGACCCATAATCCAGTCTTGGACTGGAAGGCAATGTCAGTGTCAAGTTGGGGCTGTCGTGGAATTCATGGAGATTCCCTGCCCGTGTCTATTGCTACTTCTACGCCTTCGGAAGTTCCGGCGTATTTGTCTGATTATCAGGATGTCTTCAGCGAGTCTAGGTCAAGTGCATTGCCTCCTCATAGGGAATGTGACTGTGCAATAGATTTGATTCCAGGCAGTAAGTTTCCTAAGGGAAGACTGTTTAATCTGTCGGTACCTGAACATACCGCGATGCGTTCATATATCAAGGAGTCTCTGGAGAAGGGGCATATCCGTCCTTCTTCTTCCCCTCTTGGTGCAGGATTCTTTTTTGTGGCCAAAAAGGACGGATCTTTGAGGCCTTGTATTGATTATCGGCTTTTAAATAAGATCACTGTCAAATTTCAGTATCCTTTGCCGCTGTTGTCAGACTTGTTTGCCCGGATTAAAGGTGCCAAGTGGTTCACCAAGATAGACCTTCGTGGTGCGTACAACCTTGTGCGCATTAAGCAAGGAGATGAATGGAAAACCGCATTCAATACGCCCGAAGGTCATTTTGAGTACTTGGTGATGCCATTTGGGCTCTCTAATGCACCTTCAGTTTTTCAGTCCTTTATGCATGACATTTTCCGGAAGTATCTGGATAAATTTTTGATCGTTTATCTGGATGATATTCTGTTTTTTTCTGATGATTGGGACTCGCATGTGGAGCAGGTCAGGATGGTTTTTAAGATTTTGCGTGAAAATTCTTTGTTTGTTAAAGGCTCAAAGTGTCTCTTTGGTGTACAGAAGGTTCCCTTTTTAGGCCTGACTCTTGTCCACCTGACAGATTGTTTGTGCCTGCTAAATGGACCAGCAGAGTCATTTCTGAGGTTCATTCCTCAGTGTTGGCAGGGCACCCGGGAATTTTTGGCACCAGAGATCTGGTGGCCAGGTCCTTTTGGTGGCCTTCCTTGTCAAGGGACGTGCGGTCATTTGTGCAGTCCTGTGGTACTTGTGCTCGAGCTAAGCCTTGCTGTTCTCGTGCCAGCGGGTTGCTCTTGCCCTTGCCTGTCCCGAAGAGGCCTTGGACACACATCTCTATGGATTTCATTTCGGATCTTCCGGTGTCTCAGGGCATGTCTGTCATCTGGGTGATATGTGATCGTTTCTCCAAGATGGTCCATCTGGTTCCTTTGCCTAAGCTGCCTTCCTCTTCTGATCTGGTTCCTGTGTTCTTCCAGAACGTGGTTCGTTTGCACGGCATTCCTGAGAATATTGTGTCGGACAGAGGATCCCAGTTTGTTTCCAGGTTCTGGCGATCCTTTTGCGGTAGGATGGGCATTGATTTGTCGTTTTCGTCCGCTTTCCATCCCCAGACTAACGGACAAACGGAGCGAACTAATCAGACTCTGGAGGCTTATTTGAGGTGTTTTGTCTCTTCTGATCAGGATGATTGGGTGACCTTCTTGCCGTTGGCTGAATTTGCCCTTAATAATCGGGCTAGTTCCGCCACCTTGGTTTCGCCATTTTTCTGCAACTCTGGTTTCCATCCTCGTTTTTCCTCGGGACATGTGGAGCCTTCTGACTGTCCTGGGGTGGATTCCGTGGTGGATAGGTTGCAGCGGATCTGGAGTCATGTGGTGGACAACTTGAAGTTGTCACAGGAGAAGGCTCAGCGTTTTGCCAACCGCCGCCGCGGTGTGGGTCCCCGACTTCGCGTTGGGGATTTGGTATGGCTGTCTTCTCGATTTGTTCCTATGAAGGTCTCCTCTCCCAAATTTAAGCCTCGCTTCATTGGTCCTTACAAGATATTGGAAATCATTAATCCTGTATCCTTTCGCCTGGATCTTCCGGTGTCGTTTGCCATTCACAACGTATTTCATAGGTTCTTGTTGCGGCGGTACGTTGTGCCTGTGGTTCCTTCTGCTGAGCCTCCTGCTCCGGTGTTGGTTGAGGGCGAGTTGGAGTACGTGGTGGAGAAGATCTTAGATTCTCGTCTCTCCAGGCGGAGGCTTCAGTACCTGGTCAAGTGGAAGGGCTATGGTCAGGAGGATAATTCCTGGGTGGTCGCCTCTGATGTGCATGCGGCCGATTTAGTTCGTGCCTTTCACGCCGCTCATCCTGATCGCCCTGGTGGTCTTGGTGAGGGTTCGGTGACCCCTCACTAAGGGGGGGGTACTGTTGTGAATTTACCTTTTTGCTCCCTCTAGTGGCTACTAGTGATTTGACTCTGGGTATGTCATTCATCCCTTGTATGCTCACCTGGGTCGTTAGGTCAGGGGTGTTGCTATATAAGCTCCCTGGACCTTCAGTTCAATGCCTGGCAACGTTGATATCAGAGCTAATCTGTAGTGCTCTTGTCTACTGATCCTGGTTCCTGCTTGATTAAGCTAAGTCTGCTTTCTTGCTTTTTGCTAATTGTTTTTGTTTGCATTTTTTGTCCAGCTTGTATATAATCTGTTTTCTGACCTTGCTGGAAGCTCTAGGGTGGCTGGTGTTCTCCCCCCGGGCCGTTAGACGGTTCGGGGGTTCTTGAATCTCCAGCGTGGATTTTTGATAGGGTTTTTGTTGACCATATAAGTTATCTTACTACATTCTGCTATTAGTAAGTGGGCCTCTCTTTGCTAAACCTAGTTCATCTCTGTGTTTGTCATTTCCTCTTACCTCACCGTTATTATTTGTGGGGGGCTTGTATCCTACTTTTGGGGTCTTTTCTCTGGAGGCAAGAGAGGTCTTTGTTTTCCTCTTCTAGGGGTAGTTAGCTCTCCGGCTGGCGCGAGACATCTAGCGACCAACGTAGGCATGTTCCCCGGCTACTTCTAGTGTTGGTGTTAGGAGTAGATATATGGTCAACCCAGTTACCACTGCCCTATGAGCTGGATTTTTGTACTTCGCAGACTTGCTGATATCTCTGAGACCCTCGCCATTGGGGTCATAACAGCGTGAGTTCCCTTTGTAATGAGACGCAGCACAGCTGTCAAAAATCCCACCTTGGTGCTGGGCGCGGCCTCCTGAGCATCGTTATTTGCTGCACAGGAGTCTGCACTGTCGTGTTATCCCTTGGCCTTGCGCTGTTAGCGCTGCCCATCTTCTGACATCATTTAATGTTGGCCGGTGCGGTTCGCGATGACCATGAATCCCAGCCCCGCAGTGTCTTTACATTGTTAAAACACTGCGGGGCTGGGATTCATGGCCTGGCGCAGTACATATGTTCACCTCTCACACTCGGGTCCTTACACCTGCTTCAGACTGTGCGGTCTGTGCAGTCTGAAGAAGGCGTAGGGAGATGAGTGAGAGGCGGAGGTTCAGATATGCACTGCTAATGTCCATGGATCACAGGTCCGCAGTGGGATTAAATCAGAAGACACTACGAGGCGGGATCTCATCCAGCGCGGCCGCACAGGCGCAGCCATCCTGACACCAAATGATGTCAGAAGACGGGCAGCGCTAAGTGTGCCTGGCCAAGGGATAACATAACAGCGCAGACTCCGGGACAGATTCAAACAACGCTGAGGAGGAGGCGCACGGCGCCAAGGGGGTAAGAATGACGGCTGTGCTGCTTCACATGACAAAGGAAAGTTCCACCGACCGGACGGTTTAACCGTGTGAGGGGACACATTTCAAAAGTGTTAGGTTCAGCATGTACAAGGAGCACCACGAAAAGAGGCACTTTTTCCCTTTGCATCATTACTGCTGCACAAGGTGTCTCCTTCAGTAACAAACGCCTGGGGAGAGGGGACAGGTTCCCTTAAATTTAACTTGTTGTGCCTGCGTGGCGGTCGCAGGACACGTTGCCGTATACACAGCAGGGGAGCAGCAGGCATTACTGAACCCCACTAACACATTGGCGAGGTGTTTGGCTCTGTGCGGACAGCACTTCTGGACGGCAACTAGCGGTGTTGGAGCCCAGGGACAGGAGGAGGAGGAGGTGGAGGAGATAGGAGGGATTGCCACACACACAGCTGGGGAACAGCTGACGTTACTGAACCCCAATAACAGAGGAGGGACTGTTGGGACTGTGCGGGCAGCACTTCTGGACGGCAACTAGCGGTGTTGGAGCCCAGGGACAGGAGGAGGAGGTGGAGGAGATAGGAGGGATTGCCACACACACAGCTGGGGAACAGCTGACGTTACTGAACCCCAATAACAGAGGAGGGACTGTTGGGACTGTGCGGGCAGCACTTCTGGACAGCAACTAGCGGTGTTGGAGCCCAGGGACAGGAGGAGGAGGAGGTGGAGGAGATAGGAGGGATTGCCACACACACAGCTGGGGAACAGCTGACGTTACTGAACCCCAATAACAGAGGAGGGACTGTTGGGACTGTGCGGGCAGCACTTCTGGATGGCAACTAGCCGTGTTGGAGCCCAGGAGGAGGAGGAGGTGGAGGAGATAGGAGGGATTGCCACACACACAGCTGGGGAACAGCTGACGTTACTGAACCCCAATAACAGAGGAGGGACTGTTGGGACTGTGCGGGCAGCACTTCTGGATGGCAACTAGCCGTGTTGGAGCCCAGGAGGAGGAGGAGGTGGAGGAGATAGGAGGGATTGCCACACACACAGCTGGGGAACAGCTGACGTTACTGAACCCCAATAACAGAGGAGGGACTGTTGGGACTGTGCGGGCAGCACTTCTGGACGGCAACTAGCGGTGTTGGAGCCCAGGGACAGGAGGAGGAGGAGGTGGAGGAGATAGGAGGGATTGCCACACACACAGCTGGGGAACAGCTGACGTTACTGAACCCCAATAACAGAGGAGGGACTGTTGGGACTGTGCGGGCAGCACTTCTGGACGGCAACTAGCGGTGTTGGAGCCCAGGGACAGGAGGAGGAGGAGGTGGAGGAGATAGGAGGGATTGCCACACACACAGCTGGGGAACAGCTGACATTACTGAACCCCAATAACAGAGGAGGGACTGTTGGGACTGTGCGGGCAGCACTTCTGGACGGCAACTAGCGGTGTTGGAGCCCAGGGACAGGAGGAGGAGGAGGTGGAGGAGATAGGAGGGATTGCCACACACACAGCTGGGGAACAGCTGACGTTACTGAACCCCAATAACAGAGGAGGGACTGTTGGGACTGTGCGGGCAGCACTTCTGGACGGCAACTAGCGGTGTTGGAGCCCAGGGACAGGAGGAGGAGGAGGTGGAGGAGATAGGAGGGATTGCCACACACACAGCTGGGGAACAGCTGACGTTACTGAACCCCAATAACAGAGGAGGGACTGTTGGGACTGTGCGAGCAGCACTTCTGGACGGCAACTAGCGGTGTTGGAGCCCAGGGACAGGAGGAGGAGGAGGTGGAGGAGATAGGAGGGATTGCCACACACACAGCTGGGGAACAGCTGACGTTACTGAACCCCAATAACAGAGGAGGGACTGTTGGGACTGTGCGGGCAGCACTTCTGGACGGCAACTAGCGGTGTTGGAGCCCAGGGACAGGAGGAGGAGGAGGTGGAGGAGATAGGAGGGATTGCCACACACACAGCTGGGGAACAGCTGACGTTACTGAACCCCAATAACAGAGGAGGGACTGTTGGGACTGTGCGGGCAGCACTTCTGGACGGCAACTAGCGGTGTTGGAGCCCAGGGACAGGAGGAGGAGGAGGTGGAGGAGATAGGAGGGATTGCCACACACACAGCTGGGGAACAGCTGACGTTACTGAACCCCAATAACAGAGGAGGGACTGTTGGGACTGTGCGGGCAGCACCTCTGGACGGCAACTAGCGGTGTTGGAGCCCAGGGACAGGAGGAGGAGGAGGTGGAGGAAATAGGAGGGATTGCCACACACACAGCTGGGGAACAGCTGATGTTACTGAACCCCAATAACAGAGGAGCGACTGTTGACTGTGCGTACAGCACTACCAGGCAACAACTAGTGGTGTTGGAGCCCAGGGACAGCAGGAGAAGCAGAGGAACACAATGTAGGCCGAAGCCTGATTGGAGAAAGTCGAAAGGGAACCTTTAACCCCTCCCCCCAAGGCGTTTGTAGCTGAAAGATCCAGCTTGTGCAGCACAAAAGATGCAAAAGGAAAAGGTGGCTCTTTTCATTATGCTCCTTGCAAACACAGAACTAAACACTTATAAAATGTGTCCCCTGAAACCGTGACACCGTCCCGGAGGTCGGACTTTCCTTCGTAATATGACGCAGCACAGCCGTCATTCTTACCCCCCCGGCGCTGTGCCCCGGCTCCTCAGCGTTGTTTGATTCCGTCCCGGAGCCTGCGCTGTTATGTTATCCCTTGGCCAGGCACACTTAGCGCTGCCCATCTTCTGACATCATTTGGTGTCAGGCTGGCTGTGCCTGTGCGGCCGCGCTGGCCGAGAGCCCGCCTAGCAGTGTCGTCTAATGTAATCCCACCGCGGGCCTGGGATCCGTGGCCATGCGCAGTGCATATCCTCGCCTCTCACTCCCCTTCATACGGCTTCTTCAGACTGTGCGGCGTCACGGCCGTGGCATGCTATTAGGGATCAGCTGACGGCTCACAGTCTGAAGAAGGCGTAGGGAGATGAGTGAGAGGCGGAGGTTCAGATATGCACTGCGCATGTCCATGGATTTCAGGACCCCAGTGGGATTAAATCAGAAGACAATGCGAGGCGGGCTCTCGGCCAGCGCGGCCACACAGGCGCAGCCAGCCTGACACCAAATGATGTCAGAAGATGGGCAGCGCTAAGTGTGCCTGGCCAAGGGATAACATAACAGCGCAGGCTCCGGGACGGAATCAAACAATGCTGAGGAGCCGGGGCACGGTGCCAAGGGGTAGGAATGACAGCTGTGCTGCGTCATATTACGAAGGAAAGTCCCACCACCGGGACGGTTTTACGGTATCAGTGGACACATTTTATAAGTGTTAAGTTCTGCGTGTGCAAAAAGCTAAACAAAAATAGCTACCTTTTCCTTGTGCAGCATTACTGCTCCACAAGGTGGCTCTTTCAGTAACAAACGCCTTGGGGGGGGGGGACAGGTTCCCTTACATTTCAGTTGTTGTGTCAGCGTGGCGGTCTCAGGACACATTGCCGGCTACACAGCTGGGGATCAGCTGACGTTACTGAAACCCAATAACACTGGGTCGTATGTTTTGACTGTGCAGACGGCACTTCAGAGCCTCAACTGGCGGTGTTGGAGCCCAGGAATTTAAGTTCAGGTGGTAGAAAGATGAACACAACAGGAGACCTGGATAACGTAGACAGTCACCTAATTATTTAATCAGGAAGAGGAGTGGCAAATTCCTGCGAGATCCAGGCCTTGTTCATTTTCAGGAAAGTAAGCCGGTCAACGTTATCGGAGGATAGTCGCATGCGACGGTCAGTTAGTACACCACCTGCAGCACTAAAGACGCGTTCCGATAATACACTAGCCGCAGGGCAAGCCAGCACCTCCAATGCATACTGGCTTAGCTCTGGCCATGTATCCAGCTTTGAGACCCAAAACTTGAAAGGTGAAGAGCCGTCTGGGAGTACAGCAAGAGGGCAAGACATGTAGTCTGTCACCATCTGATGGAACCGTTGCCTCCTGCTGACTGGAGCCATCTGTGATGGTGTAGACTTTTGTGGCCGGGCACAGAAAACTGTGCCACAGTTGGGCCATACTGGTCTTGCCTTGGGCAGAGGCACTGCTTCTGCTCCCTCTTTGTGCAGAGCCTCCACCACTGCCTGGACGCACTGAGCTGCTTTGTAATGCACTAGCAGCACTTCTCTCAGTTGGAATGGAGAAGATGATGGAATTCACCAGTGTGTCTTGGTACTCCCGCATTTTTCGCTCCCGGTTCAATGGTGTGATGAGGCTTTCTACGTTGTCCCGGTAGTGAGGATCGAGGAGGGTGAACACCCAATAATCAGACATGTTGAGAATGTGGGCGATGCGACGGTCGTTTCTCAGGCACTGCAGCATGTAATCCACCATGTGCTGCAGACTGCCAACTGCCCAAGAAACACTGTCCCCTGCTGGAGGCGTGATCTCTGCCCGCTCGTCATCACCCCACCCTCGCTGTACACACTGACTACTGGACAATTATGTAACTCCCTCCTCTGCACGGATGTCTTCCTCCTCCATTGACTCCTCCTCATCCTCCTCACAAACTGTCCCCTGCCTACGCGTTTGTGAGGAACCACGTGGCGCTGACTGTCCAGAAGATGATGGAAATGGTGAATCCTCATCCTCCACCTCTTCCACAACATCATCCCTTAGCGCTTGCAGTGATTTTTCAAGCAGGCAGATAAGGGGGACAGTCATGCTGACTAGTGCATCATCTGCACTCGCCATCCGCGTGGAATAATTGAAGGGACGCAAAACCTGGCAGACGTCATTCATAGTGGCCCACTCTGTGGTTGTGAAGTCTGAACGGCGCTGAGTGCGACTTCTTTGCACCTGAAGCAGCTGGTACTCCATTACAGCTTGCTGCTGCTCACACAACCGCTCCAACATATGTAACGTGGAATTCCACCTGGTAGGTAGGTCACATATGATGCGATGTTCCGGCAGGCGGTGTCGGCGCTGCAGAGCCGCAATGCGCGCTTTTGCCGTGCTGGAACGCCGCAAGTGAGCACACTCTAGGCGGACCTTGTGCAGCAGTGCATCAAGATCCGGATAGTCCCTCAAAAAACTCTGCATGACCAAATTGAGCACATGTGCCAGACATGGGATGTGAGTAAGGTTGCCGAGGCCCAGAGCTGCCACCAGATTTCGGCCATTATCACACACTACCATGCCTGGCTGGAGATTCGCTGGCACAAACCACACATCGCTCTCCTGCTTGATGGCATTCCAGAGCTCCTGCGCTGTGTGGCTTCGATTCCCCAAAGAAATTAATTTCAAGACGGCCTGTTGACGTTTGGCCACGGCTGTGCTCATGTCGGTCGTAACAGGTAAACGTTCATCACAGGTCCATGTGGAGGTGGACTGTGACAGCTCCTGCAGCGATGATTCTGAGGAACTGGTGTAAGAGGAGGAGTCAATGCGTACAGAATGGATTCCTGCAATCCTTGGAGTGGGCAGGACACGTCCTGCGCCACTCGCACGATCTGTACCCGGCTCAACGACATTAACCCAATGGGCAGTGAGGGAAAGGTATCGCCCCTGTCCATGTTGACTGGTCCACGCATCGGTGGTGAGGTGGACCTTGCTACTGACGGCATTCAGTAGCGCGTGTTTTATGTGTCCCTCCACATGCTTGTGCAGGGCAGGGACGGCTTGCCTGCTGAAGTAAAAGCGGCTGGGCACATTGTACTGTGGGACTGCCAATGACATCAAGTCACGGAAGCTGTCAGTCTCCACCAGCCTGAATGACAGCATTTCCAGTGACAGAAGTTTGGCAATGCCTGCAGTCAGAGCCTGTGCTCGTGGGTGGTTTGACGAGAAAGGCCGCCTTTTCTCCCATGCCTGTACTACCGATGGCTGTACACTGGGCTGGGAGTGTGTGGATGACTGGGAAAGTGGTGCTGCGGGTGGAATTACAGCGGGTCTCTGGACAACAGGGCCAGAGGTTCTTCCACGGCGATCCTGGGAGGAAGCCGAACCAGCTGCGTGTGAGCTGGAGGAAGAGGCAACACGAGCTGAAGTGGTGGTAGCTGCCGCTGTTGGTTGGCCTAGCTCTTCAGTGTGTCTTTCTAACTCCGCCGCGTGCCTGGTGCGCACATGTTTCCACATGTTGGAGGTATTGAGGTTGCTGACATTTCGACCTCTTTTGACTTTGTGATGACACACCTTGCATTTGACATAGCAAATGTCATCTGCAACTGTGTCAAAAAAGGACCAGGCACTGCAAGTCTGGGAGCGCCCTTTTTGGCTTTTGGAAGAGACATGCTCCTAACGGGTGCCAAAGCGGAGGCTGCAGGATACGCAGTCTTCCCCCTCCCTCTCCCTCTTTGGGCCGTACGGGGAATCTCTTCCTCAGAGCTGCTCCCACCACCTTCCTGTCCCTCACGCCAAGATGGGTCAAGGACCTCATCATCTACACTACCCTCTGCCCCCAACTGCTCCTCCTGGGTAGTCTCAGCAGAAGAGCACGCACCAGAAAGTGGCACCTGAGTGTCATCAGCGGATGCGTCCTGCGATGTGGTGACCGGAGCCACTGGCCCACCCGCCTCTTCAGAGGAAGAGAGAAAAAGCTGTTGGGCATCACTGCACCCTGCCTCTTCTTCCATTTCTCCAATGCTGCTTGGCTGGCCCCCTGTTTCCAAGCCAAGAGATTCAGAGAACAGAAGTAGAGATGGCTCCTGTCCTGGGATCTCTGTCTGCCTGGGCAATTTGGCAGGTGGTGAAGAGACAGATGGCTGCTTTCCAGTGCTCTGTGTCTGAGAGGATGTGGCACTAATTGAAGTTGATGCATTAGCTGCCATCCATCCGACAATGGCTTCAATTTGTTCTTCACGCAGCAGCGGTGTACGGCGCTCTGCGACAAAGCTGCGCATGAAGGACTGTTCCCTGGTGAAAGTGGGTGCTGATGAGTCACCGGTGCCCACAGCAGGCACAGAATCCCCACGTCCTCTCCCTGCTCCGCGCCCACGCCCACGTGCCTTACTCACTGCCTTCTTCATCTTGGTTGACTGATAAAGATAAGCAGAAAAGTACTAACGGCTTTGTGTGCTTATTCCTGAACAACTCCTAACAGGTATAAGAAACACTAATTTTCTAAAGTGTGGACTAGACTTTAATATGAGCTAATGTGGCCTACACAAATGTAAAGTGGTGTCACTGGTGTGTTTGGTGAACTTTATTATTTATTTATTTTTTGGGGGCTGAACTGACAACAGAGAGAGCTGCAGTCACACGGAGACCGTGCAGACAGCCGTAAACGGCGCTGCAAGGCCCAAAAACCCTCCTCTACGTTATCCTATGTAGTGTTTTTCCACAAGTTAGCTGGAGACGGGTGGAAAGACACTAATAGGAATTTTTTGAAAAAATGTGCAGCAGCCTGCACTACTTAAAACAAAAGGAAAATTGTTTTTACGGTATGACGCAGTGAAGAACCCTGAGCTGGAGACAACCAGGCTATGGCTGCTCACAGACTACAGGGCGAGCTGCAGTCACACGGAGACCGTGCAGACAGCCGTAAACGGCGCTGCAAGGCCCAAAAACCCTCCTCTACGTTATCCTATGTAGTGTTTTTCCACAAGTTAGCTGGAGACGGGTGGAAAGACACTAATAGGAATTTTTTGAAAAAATGTGCAGCAGCCTGCACTACTTAAAACAAAAGGAAAATTGTTTTTACGGTATGACGCAGTGAAGAACCCTGAGCTGGAGACAACCAGGCTATGGCTGCTCACAGACTACAGGGCGAGCTGCAGTCACACGGAGACCGTGCAGACAGCCGTAAACGGCGCTGCAAGGCCCAAAAACCCTCCTCTACGTTATCCTATGTAGTGTTTTTCCACAAGTTAGCTGGAGACGGGTGGAAAGACACTAATAGGAATTTTTTGAAAAAATGAGCAGCAGACTACACTACTTGAAAAAAAAAAAAAAAGAACAGTATGAGGCAATGAACCACCCTCCCTGAACTGAATACAACCAGCTATGGATGGCCTATGGCTGCACTCAGACTAGAGAGTGGGCTGCACTCACACACACACACACAGACCTTGCAGATCGCTGTGAAAACAGCGCTACAAGGCAAAAGCAAGGTGATTAGTAGGTGAACACAGCGGTTGCTAAATTAGCCTTTGAAAAGCACAAAGAAGCAAATCGCTATCTCTAAACTGGCCCTCAGTCAGCAAACAGCGTCCTGTCACTAACTGAATTCACAGCAGAGTGATCGCAAAATGGCGCCAGCGACTTTTAAACTGCATCATGACATCATTTCAGCAGCCAATCACAGCCTTGCCAGTAGTTTCAGGCCCTCCATGCTGAACAGGATGTGCCCACACTTGGAATCATTCTCATTGGCTGATTTCGTACAAATTTGTGCAGTTTGAATCCTGGGAACTTCCGATTCCGGTATCCGATACGCGGCAAGTATCGGATCTCGGTATCGGAATTCCGATACCGCTAAGTATCGGCCGATACCCGATACTTGCGGTATCGGAATGCTCAACACTACATGTGAATAAATTCATTCTGTGTGCAATACTGTGGAATATTAATGGTTGCTTCAATTTAGAAGTGCTGCAGGAATCTAAATCATACACATGGAGAGTATACAAAATCCTTACAGATTTCACCAGCAGTTTGAACACATATTTAGAGGGCTCCATGAAAAAAGATAAACTTAGGCCCCTTTCAGGTATTATATGCCACTACCATATGCCTAACCATCTGTAACAGGAGGTCTTACTTTCACAATATAATTTTGAGGACCCAAGTACATTTTCCATATTTCCCTTCAGCTTCTCATACAGATTCTCAGTGCATACTAAAATGGAAATGAAACATATCAAGATTGTCTCTCTTCTCTCAAAAAATGCAATAGCAACTGCAAAGGCTACCTCCATAGTCCATGAACCAATGGATATTGCCCTGGATAAGTTCATAGATTCATTCATGGAGTGATGAAATAAACCCCTTAGAAACATAGTTGAGTCAGGAAGACCGAATGCCGATGCTGGCACCAGTCCTTACCCCGCCTGGTGGCACACATTCAATACTATTTGCTTCCCAGAAGGATATAACGTTGAACACAATAATGGAACAGGAAGTTGTCAGCATCGACTAGCAGGTGAGTGATTGCTGGACATAGTAACTGACTTGTTTGCCGGCTGCCGAGTTGTTCCAGGCCTACGCATGTGTTGGGGGAGAAGGTCTGTGACTTTGGTTTAAAGAGTTAGTGACATTCAAGCTTTGTCTGTTAATCCTGTTTACACAGATCCTAGAAGAGTAGTTCTGAAATCGGTTTATCTTCCCAAGGTAACTTCCAAGTTCCATAGAAGTCAGGAGTTTTTGCTCCCTTCTTTCTGTGCAAATACTGGCAATCACAAGGAAGAACAATGCCACAATTTAGATATGAGGAGAAGTCTAAAGGTACCTTCACACTAAACTTTCCAACGAGAACGACAACGATCCGTGACGTTGCAGCGTCCTGGATAGCGATCTCATTGAGTTTGACACGCAGCAGCGATCTGGATCCCGCTGTGATATCGCTGGTCGGAGCTAGAAGTCTGGAACTTTATTTGGTCGCTAGATCGGCGTGTATCGTCATGTTTGACAGCAAAAGCACCGATGTCAGCAATGTTTTTACATGGAGCGTGAACGATAAGTGAGTAGCCGTTACATCACTGGATCGCTCCTGCATCGTTGTGGAGTTGCTGTGTTTGACGTCTCTACAGCGTCCTAACAGCGACGCTCCAGCGATCTAGTTTAGGTCGGATCGTTGTCTATATCGCTGCAGCATCGCTGAGTGTGACGGTACTTTAAGAGTATATCTCAGCCACAATAACATGGTCAGTTGAATTTTATTTCCTCTCAGGGTCTTAAAAAAGATATTAAAGCTTCTAAAAGCATGCCAGCTACATTGATTAAAGAGCGTATAGGGTTAGCTTATTCCGCAAATAATAGGGCCGTGTCAGGAAACCCGAAAGCTAATTCTACTAGGGCTATTTCAACCTCCTTGGTGGAAAAAAGTGGATTTCTCCATTGAGCAAATATGTAAGACTGCAACACAGTCTTCACCGTGCACCTTCTATAGACAATATAGGCTTGATTTGGGATCTTTCCTTTGGGAGAAGGGTTCTACAGGCAGTAGTCACTCCCTAAGATTAAAGTTTCTCTACAAATCGCCGAGGTGGTGCTGTCATGGGTGATAGGAAAACACTAAGTTACCAGTAATGGGATTTTCCACAACCCATGGGAGCACCCTTTTATTCCCTCTTATCACTGGTAATGGGTGCTCACTTCATTTCCTTTGTTGTGTTGGATTCACACAGTTTTAGAAGAAAAAATTGTGTTGTTCTTTAATGGTGTATAAAACTATTACATGGTGTCTTCTCATGTTCTGCAAACAACTGATGCGGTGGAGAGGCGCCACCCTTTTATTTTGTAGATTTCCTGTCCATGAAGGGCGAATCCCCTTTCTCAGGTGGTGATGTCATGGGTTCTGGAATATCCCATTACCGGTAAGTAATTTAGTGTCTTTTTAAGTGAATTTTTTGTCTGGAGGTGTTTTATCTATTGGATGTAAATCAATAGTACAAGTCAATATAACAAACATTGCTATACATCTTAGCAAATAATTCTGTATCTTTCTTGAGTTATGAGCCACTACTCCTCCCTCCACCTCCTAAACTCATCATTCACTTATAAATACAGAAAAAAATCCATCATGTGTATGATGCCCAAGCGAGGTAGTCGTGGATGAGCTTCTGTTCCCACCTGGTGTACTGCTGTGTGTGGAGTGCATCACACTTACTCCAGGGCTACAGGCCTCCATTGGCTCCAGGTGTTCCTCTTCTGGAACATCAGCAATAATAACTGCAAGGGATACGGATTCCATAAAAACAATTAAAGGGAACCTGTCACCTGAATTTGGAGGGAACAATTTTCAGTCATATGGACGGGGTTTTCGGGTGTTTGATTCACCCTTTCCTTACCCGCTGGCTGCATGCTGGCTGCAATATTGGATTGAAGTTCATTCTCTGTCCTCCATAGTACACGCCATGAACTTCATTCGAAAACCCCGCCCATATGACCGCAAACCTGTCCCGCCAAATTCAGGTGACAGGTTCCCTTTAAACTTTTACTTGGCAAATGGAAGTCTTTTCAAATGGGTTCTCGTCTTTCCCACAGGTACCAGAAAACTTCAGCCCTGGCTCTCTGTATGAGTAGAGTATCCCTCTTGCTATCTTCTCTACCACTAGGAATTCTTCTCTACTTGTAGCGGTATATTTGGATTCCATCTCACTCCATCTCTGAGAGTTTGAGACCAATATCTCCTGCAACCTTGCAGAAGAAGTGATCCTCTTGTCCCGGACGTCTATCTCTAGGTTCCCAGGCCAGCAAGGGGACTCATGCGGAGGGTTCTCTGGCAATCCACTGCCCTGAATGTTATGCCCACGTTGTCCCTAGCATCCCAATGTGTGAGACTGCTGCTGACAGTTCACACTACTGTCCCTCAACTGACTCAAACTTCCTGATCCTGACATTAACTCTCAGCTCCGCCTCCCAATCTGAGCCAGTCATTACAGTTAACCCTGCCTAAGCAAATTTGCAGCCCTAGTGGGTGTTACCCTTTTTAACATACGTGAAGAAATCAAATACATTTAACCCTTTAGAGTGTCAGGGAGCAGACCATCAGCTCCACCACTTCTACACATGCCCAAGTGAAGACACATTGCCAGATCACTGAGGTATCAGATTACAGCTGCCTATTATAATCTTGTGACAGTAAAGGGAGTTGCATGTCAGAAGAGCAGAGTGATAAACACAGTAAGGGTACTGTCACACAGTCACACTTTGATCGCTACGACCGTACGATTCGTGACGTTCTAGCGATATCCATACGATATCGCTGTGTCTGACACGCAGCAGCGATCAGGGACCCTGCTGAGAATCGTACGTCGTAGCAGATCGTATGGAACTTTCTTTCGTCGCTTGATCACCCGCTGACATCGCTGGATCGTTGTGTGTGACAGCGATCCAGCGATGTGTTCGCTTGTAACCAGGGTAAACATCGGGTAACTAAGCGCAGGGCCGCGCTTAGTAACCCGATGTTTACCGTGGTTACCAGCGTAAAAGTAAAAAAAAACAAACAGTACATACTCACATTCCGGTGTCTGTCCTCCGGCGTCTCAGCTTCTCTGCACTGTGAGCGCCAGCCAGCCAGAAAGCGAGCACAGCGGTGACGTCTGACGTCACCGCTGTGCTTTCCGGCCGCTGTGCTTACACAGTGCAGAGAAGCTGAGACGCCGGAGGACAGACACCGGAATGTAAGTATGTACTGTTTGTTTTTTTAACGTTTACCCTGGTAACCAGGGTAAACATCGGGTTACTAAGCGCGGCCCTGCGCTTAGTTACCCGATGTTTACCCTGGTTACCCGGGGACTTTGGCATCGCTCCAGCGCCGTGATTGCAAAGTGTGACCGCAGTCTACGACGCTGGAGCGATAATCGTACGACGCTGCGACGTCACTGATCATGCCGTCGTAGCGACGAAAATTGCACTGTGTGACGGTACCCTAAGAGAGGTTCAGACTCACAAGTCTATAGCTTTTTAGTAAGTGTTTTTCGCACCTCAGGGATGAATTCACAGCTACACTGCTCAATGTTGCTGTGTAATGTCTTCCATTCTGCTGCTGCTTTTGAACATGTGCTACATAGATACAGGAGAGCATAAATCTGTATACCAAAAATAGGGAAAATAAGAGCAACTAGTCCCCAGCCAGCAGATTAGATGAAATTGAAAATTAAATATAAGTCTGCAGTGGGCAAAACTATAGAAAATGCAAGATGAAAATTATATAATGGTACAGTTAGTAGCATAACTACCAGGGGGCAGAGGGGGCAGTCGCCATGGCCCCCGTGGTCTGAGGGGCCCACCCCGAGCTTGGCTACTGTAACTGTATTAGCATGTGCAGTGCGCCCATACAGTTATGTTCTGTGGCAGAGCAGGAAGAATCGATCTCCCTGCTTTGCCACTCGGCCGCTATTGGGCCCCTGAGCAGGAGGAGGGTCCAGTGCTAGCAGTGGGACCCCGCTTGCCATTGCAAGTTTAACTGTATCGGCTAGATAACGATACAGCTGACCGCATTGATGAGAGAAGGAGTGCTATGCTCCCTCTCCCATATCCCCCTCCCAGTGTCTGACGTCCCTGATGAAGACCCTGACAGCCGATGCAGCAACTTCAGTACTCAGTGTCCGCTGTCCAGAGATGTGCGGGTGCTCAGAGCAGAGGGGGTAGCCAGGAGGAAGAGAGGTGAGTATTGTATTTATTTATTTTTTATGGTGGTGCATTATACTATAGAGGCCTAAGGGGGTGCATTATATTAAAGTCTGCCTATGGGGGCCTGCATTATATTAGAGCCTGCCTATGGGGGCTTGCAATATATTAGAGTCTGCCTATGGTGAGCTGCATTATATTATAGAGTCTGCCTATGGGGGTGCATTATACTATAGAGTCTTCCTATGGGGGCTGAATTATAATATAGAGTCTGCCTATGGGGAATGCATTGTGCTATAGAGTTTGCCTATGGAGAGTGCATTATACTATAGAGTCTGACTATGGGGGCGGCATTATACTATAGAGTCCGCCTATGAGGGTGCATTATACTATATAGAGTCTGCCTGTGGGGGGCTGCATTATACTATATAGAGTCTGTCTACGGGGAGTGCATTATACTATATAGAATCTGCCTATGGGGGCTGCATTATATTATAGTGTCTGCCTATGGGGAGTGCATTATACTATATAGAGTCTGCCTATGGGGAGTGCATTATACTATAGAGTCACACAGAACCATACAGCAAGTGCAGTAATAGACACATACGGCATCAGCGACTCAGCATTGGGGTATCAGCAGGATAAAGAGTTTGTGCAGGTTGGGAATAGTCCTATTAGGGACAGTGCTGAAAATTTGAGACATGAAATGTTTCTTTGTTGTTACCTCTGCTGCTGAGTCCTGGCTGGAAGAAGTTGTCATGTCAGTCTGGGCCAGATGGAAAAGACAGGAAAAGTGAACATTACAAAGAACGTCAGCAGTAAGTCACCATCTATAACTATGCTGTTATCTCTTATATGTTCTGTAGGGCTGGTATCTGCCACTGACCATATGGCGGTAATATCTATGTTGGTCTTTGTATAGAGATTATACTATTAGGGTGCGTCACAGAGTTGTAATCAAGGTTACCTGGTTAGGGGCTCACTCAGATGTTTCGCCACAACCACCCCGACCCAAAATCCTAGCTACCTCTCTGGGTACAATTTATTTACCAGATACAGTGTTATTTCTTGTATTGGCTTATTCTGAAAGTCACCTAAAATGAAATTTTCATGAGAAATCTACACAATGATGACTACCAGAATATGCTAAACAATCAATGTTGACTGTGAAAGCAAAGCTGTCCTCCCTCTGTCAGCGGCATTGTTGAGTTGTAGATTTCTGTGCCAAAGATACATTAGCAAGTATATAATCAAGCTGCACTATACTTCACTAGATCTGCCTAAAGCTGCTGAGTGTGGCGGCATTGGGTCTCTTGCTGACTATACCATGTGTAGTCAAGGATTCCAGTGACATACAATATAAACGATGCACAGAGAAAAAGCATGTCTAGATCTTGTAAATAGAAAGGAATACCGGCTGCTGAATTTTCTGTGTCAGCTCCATTATATGCAAATAAAGCAGCGACATCCAGAAACCAAATCTTATGTGAGAGGAATATTAATACAAATATACAACCCACCAACATCAACTATTCAGCCTATGAACATTAGATTTAT
Organism: Ranitomeya variabilis; assembly: GCF_051348905.1. Classification (NCBI taxonomy): domain Eukaryota; kingdom Metazoa; phylum Chordata; class Amphibia; order Anura; family Dendrobatidae; genus Ranitomeya; species Ranitomeya variabilis. The sequence continues at coordinate 112,545,108 of NC_135235.1, read as the reverse complement.
CAATTCAAATGCATAGGGGAATGGATTCTCATAATAACTAATCATATTACTGATATAGGGAACTTGTCTCGTTGAAACTCCACAGGAAGTCGTGCAGGATGACGGCGATAGTAAGAGGAGAGGAGGCACCAGATCAGGACCAGAGATGCCCATTGGACCAGATTGCGGTGTCTGTGAGCATAATAAAAGCTTTTTTTTGTCCTTTGCAATCGTGATTGGTGACTTACAGCACACTAAAAAAACTATATGTAAAGGCTTACAGGTGCTAGCCCAGCTTTATATGGGGAAAGCCTGGTGACAGGTTCCCTTTAAAATAACATTATGCCACTATTTTATCCCCCACCATTTATTTTTAATGGTACTGAACAGTTTTAGAATCTTCCCTTTGAGTGGGATGATGTTCTTCAATCTTATTGGTCAGTGGCCCGTTGGCAGGAAGGATGTTTACTGTAAAAAAGGCGAGTTCGGGTCGTTCCCGGTAGTTGCAGGAAGACAAAGAGATGAAACCCCATTAACTGTTACTTTAAATCGTCACGGTGTTTATTAAGCTAGGCAGAGTCACCTTGCTAATACTGATTAGACTTGATTTATTTAATGATTAAAACTTATGGTGATTCTCGATTATTTCAGAATTTATTAAATATACATGATTTTTATTATTTTTAGTAACCCTTTTACCCTGTCATGATGAGGCTATTTTCTGGGGGAAAGGGGGGGGGGGGGGGGGGTTCGTTTTCATTGTTTGTTCCCTTCTTCCAAGAGCTATAACTTTTTTATTTTTCTATTTTAGCTCTCATCAGGGCTTTTTTTTTCCAGGACAAGTTGTACTTTCAATCTACTACATAATGCACTGGAAAAGGGGAAAAAAAATTAAGAGTGTTGAAATTCCCCAAAATTCCACAATTGTTTTTTGGTCTTTTTGTCTATACCTTGTTCACTATATGGTAACATTGACCTGGCGATATGATTCTCCATGTCAGGACGAGTACGCAGATAACAAAACATGTATATATTTTTTTTACGTGGTAAAAAAAATTTGGAAATTGTTTCACCATTTTCCAAGACCTATAATGTTTTCATGTTTAGGGATATGGGGCTGTTTGAATGCATATTTTTGCCCTTTGCCCTGATGTTTCTATTGATACCATTTTGGGATAGATATGATATTTTGATCGCTTTCTATTGTATTTTATTACAATTATGCGGTGGACGAAAAAACAAATTCTAGCTTTTTGATTTTCTATCTTGTTGCGCCATTTACCGATCGGATTAATTTATAAAAAATGTGTTTCTATTTTTTACTTTATACTGTATTTGATAGTCAATAGTACAGCAGTAGTACTGTCCCGCGTAAAGCGAGAGACATCCTCAATAGAAATTGGCCGATATTACTGTTGATAGTAATGGAAAACTGTCATCAAGACCTCAAATCACATACATAAGAGTATGTGCAGACGTTCAGTATTAGGCAGCGCTTTGGACGCAGCACATGTCTGCTGCATCCAAAGCGCTGCCGGCTTTTGAACACAGGTTATTCCGCATGTGTTCATTAAACCGTGTGGAATGATCGCGTCCAATACATTGTATGGGTGAGATTTATCTTGCGGAGACTCGTGTTTCCACAAGATAAATTGACATACTGTGGTCTGAGAAGACGCGCCGCATGTCCGTCTCCGCAGGTAAGCTGCGGACGCTGGTGCACGCATAGTGGGCATGGGATTTCTTGAAAAACCCATCCACTATGCTGTAACATCTGGACGCTACGGCTTGGACGCTGCTGATGTACGCAGAGTCCAACCTGCAGCGTTTAATGACCATAGGAACATACCCTAATGGGATGATCCCTAAAGGATAGATTGGTTCACAGTCACTACAGCCCACCAATACATTCAGCATGGTTGACATCAAACACCAAAGGGTGCTACAGATGTGGCAATTGCACATGCACCTGTGGATTAAAATACATCAGGAAAACCAAACACGAGTTTAAACAATGCATAACCGACCATCTGGGAGACATCACACATAGGAGAGATACCTCATTGGCTAGACACATTAACAACATACATGGTGGTAATCAAATATTACTAAAGTTCATGGGGGTAGATCATGTATGGAGGTCTCCAAGAGGCGGTTACTGGAACCAACAGATCCTTCAATGGGAAGCCAAGTGGATTTTCTATTTACACAAAATCTCTCCCCTTGGATAAAATGAGCAACTTAATTATGGACGTTTTCTGTGAAGACACTTTGAAGGCAGTTATGAGTTCAAGACATGTGAGGAAGTACCTTAGGTTTTGTTATACAGCACACAAAATTGAGTCTTACAATAGATATTGGGGACATATAACCTAATTTCACCAAAAATAATTTCATTTACTAATGGTATATAGACATGCCCACCTCCGACTGAAGAGGGTAAGAGTTATATAAATGCCCTATAAGGGCCGAATGAACAATAGTAGGATGCCTCATGATTTACATATTATTGTAGGGTTATGTGTAATATGGCATATTACTGTTATTAATTACCACACTCGTGTCCCAAAAAGCCATCTCCCCCATACGTTGTTCTGTTTCCCTCTGTCCCTCTCCCTCCCAACCACACCCCATTTCTCATAATTTTAATTCTATCATTGATATATAAGATGAGTAGTACATATTGAGGATGCATATATCTAAATTGTTCACAAAGTGAGCATAATTGGTATAGAATGTCTGATATATGGGAGATTGATGGGGAATAAGAATATTTTTCACCACAGAGTTAAGCAGAGGAATGCATAGGCAGAGATATAAAGGCCTTAGATGACATTGAGGACTGCGTTCCAAAGAGAAACACAAGTGACATGAATGGCAATCATTTCTCTGCATGTAAGGTGGAAATAAAAAGAAATGATCCATGTGTTCCAGGTTGAAACGCATATGACGTTAGGCCTAAGGCGTGACCAGAATTCACATAGCAGGCAGTAAAAATAAATGCGTTCCAAAGTGAAACGCCTGTAACGTCACGAATAAGGCGTGACCAGATAGATTGTCTTACCACGTACTATCTCGAGGGTTCAGGATGGTGAACAGCATTTCTTCTGGGACGGGAATATATTGGGTATTTGGGACGAGGTGTACTTTGATATAACAGCATAATTGACATGCGGGAAATGAGGTGTATGCATTCCAAAACAACAGTGTAGATGAAATGCATGGTGCACAGGAAATGAGGTCAGACGCCCCACAATCTAGTGGAATGGTAATATGACAATTAGCATTTCAAACTATTCGGCAAGAGGTAAGATAACATTAATTAATTCATATATTGGAATATTTTGATTGATGGGCATGGACATACCTTCAGATTATTTGTCTGGGAATAAAAGGTCCCATTTTGTGGACAATGGTTGATAGTTATATTAACCACTGCTTGTAGCAAAGGTTTTTTTTCCCTACGGACTTTATGAGTTCTTGAGCAATTTCTCCTGATGGATCCAGGATGGAGGAAACGCCTCGTGAGGGGCAATGGAGGGGGAACAGAGTGAAAACAACATAGCAGGATCAGCTGTGGACTTCCCTTCTGAGGGCGGGGGCTTGGGGTTCGAGGGTCAGGCAGATTTGGCAAAATTCCCTGACTGGCTCCAGATGCAACCACTACTGAGCAATCATTTTGTGAGGGTGTCATCTTCAGAGGTAAGATCTTTCCATTTATACACTTCATTACAGTGATGTAATTATGTCTAACCTCATATATACTCTCACAGAGTGATTATAATTTGTATATATTAAATTATCTGTGTATGCTTAAAACACAATATTAGATATGTCAGCTCAAATAGACTCATTAACATATGGTTACTTCATGCATCAATTGCCAACCACTGTTGGAATAGGTACAGTGCCTTGCAAAAGTATTCGGGTCCCTGGAACTTTTTAACCTTTTCCCACATATCATGCTTCAAACATAAAGATATCAAATGTAAATTTTTGGTGAAGAATCAACAAGTGGAACACAATTGTGAAGTTGAACAAAATTTATTGGTTATTTTAAATTTTTGTGGAAATTCAAAAACTGAAAAGTAGGGCGTGCAATATTACATTTGGTATCTTTATGTTTGAAGCATGATATGTGGAAAAAGGTTGAAAAGTTCCAGGGAGCCGAATACTTTCACAAGGCACTGTATATTGATTGCCAACCACTGTTGGTTGATATAAAGATGTCTATCAGACTTTTTTGGATTAACCACTGCTGATATGTATACTCAGATTTCTCTTAGATATATTGTGTAGGAGAGCTCTCAGGTATATATAGATATAGCAGATTATACTTAGAAATTGTAATATATATTTTATATAAATTAAGATTGCAGAGTGATACCTCACAATAATGACTATAAAAAGGATAATGGTCATTGTAGATTCCTACATTATTTTATACATTTTGTCAGTGCTGTGGGGATTACAGACGGCACTAAGTATTGTTTGTTTGTCATATTTTTTTGGACATGACAATTATTTTAAGACTCTATTGTCCTCTCTTTGTCGACATTGGTCACACACTTTTTAAAGGAATAACCAAAAAAAGTAGTTTGTACAATTCTCACATAATTACTGTACTATAGTGAACTAGTGAGAGTCACATGCGATGTTAGTTGCTGTGTATAGGGTTGAGCAACTTTCATTTTTTTAAGATCGAGTCGGGTTTTGTGAAACCCGACTTTGTCCAGAGTCGAGTCGAGTGCAGTCGGCCGATTATCGCTAAAAGTCGGGGATCGACCGAAACACGAAACCCAATGCAAGTCAATGGGGAAGCATAGTCGGCAGTGAGTGGAGGCCAGGAAAACACCTACAGTGCCCATTTTAATGCCAAAAACATCCATTCTTGTTTCTGAAGCTTGTCAATCTTAATTAACTTTATAATAATAGTTGGGCATTGGAACTTGGGGGTCATTTGGCAAAAGTTGTGGGGGGTAGGGCTGGTTCAAGGTTTTAGTGGGCCCAGGAAACGTGGACTACGTCACGGCGGTGGAGCAGGGAGAGGTAAGTATTTCAACGTTGCAAGTGCTGTGATCCTGAGCAAGCAGAGGGGGCCCACTCGTTCGCATTGGCACTGGCACAGGGCCCCTCAAAGTAAAGCGGTGTGTTTGCACGGCGGGGGCGCCTCCCACCAGCAGCGACACTTTTGCGTACTCTGAGGGGCCCTGTGCCAGTGACGTCGCCAACGAGTATGCCCCCCCCACCTGATGAAGGAACCTGCACTTTCATCTGCACCTTCCTCTTTGTCCCTGTGTAAGGTGGTATAACATGCGGGAAGGGGAACCTTAGTTTCAGCAGGGTCAGATTGTGGCTGTGTAGAGTGCAAGGGGAATGTAGTGGTCTGGGTCAATGTACCAGCAGACTCATCTAGCAGTGGCTGGGCAATGGGCAGGATGAGGAGGAAACAGATATAGGGCCAAAGAATAAAGTAGGCTAAATGCAGTTCAAAATTGGTAACAGGACTAAACAGGCGGCACTGCTTTGTTCAGTGGAGTAGCAAACCCAAGAGCAGCAGACACTGTTTTAAGGGCCCAAACACACTAATAGGCCAAATGCAGTTTAATATCTGATACTATAGGCCGAAAGCCAGAAGGTAGAAGCACAGCTGTATTCAGTTGAGGACAAACACCAGGCAGGGGCAGACACCGTTAGTAGGCCCTAACCACCAATTTTTTATTTAAAAACAGCACTTAATGAGAGCCAGAAGGTTGAAGCTCAGCTGTATTCAGTTGAGGGCAACACCAGGGAGGGGCAGACACCGTTAGTAGGCCGTAACCAAAGTTGAAGGCCAAATGCAGTTTAATATCTGATACTATAGGCCGAAAGCCAGAAGGTAGAAGCTCAGCTGTATTCAGTTGAGGTCAACACCAGGGAGGGGCAGACACCGTTAGTAGGCCCTAACCACCAATTTTTAAAAACACAGCACTTAATGAGAGCCAGAAGGTTGAAGCACAGCTGTATTCAGTTGAGGACAAACACCAGGCAGGGGCAGACACCGTTAGTAGGCCCTAAACACCATTTTTTTATTTAAAAACAGCACTTAATGAGAGCCAGAAGGTTGAAGCTCAGCTGTATTCAGTTGAGGTCAACACCAGGGAGGGGCAGACACCGTTAGTAGGCCCTAACCACCAATTTTTAAAAACACAGCACTTAATGAGAGCCAGAAGGTTGAAGCTCAGCTGTATTCAGTTGAGGGCAACACCAGGGAGGGGCAGACACCGTTAGTAGGCCGTAACCAAAGTTGAAGGCCAAATGCAGTTTAATATCTGATACTATAGGCCGAAAGCCAGAAGGTAGAAGCACAGCTGTATTCAGTTGAGGACAAACACCAGGCAGGGGCAGACACCATTAGTAGGCCCTAAACACCATTTTTTTATTTAAAAACAGCACTTAATGAGAGCCAGAAGGTTGAAGCTCAGCTGTATTCAGTTGAGGGCAACACCAGGGAGGGGCAGACACCATTAGTAGGCCGTAACCAAAGTTGAAGGCCAAATGCAGTTTAATATCTGATACTATAGGCCGAAAGCCAGAAGGTAGAAGCTCAGCTGTATTCAGTTGAGGACAACTTGAATTAGGGACTGCAGACAGACTTACCAGGCTGTCCCCTGTGTGGACCATGCATCCAATACATTAACCCATTGCGCCACAAAGGACACGTAACCTTCCGTGGCCATGCCTACAGGTCCATGTGTCTGTTGTCAGGTGTACCTTTGGACTCAAAGATTGACAGAGTGCATGGACAATGCGGTCTTTTACATGCTGGTGGAGGGGTGGGATGGCTTTTCTCGCAAAAGAATTGTCAACTGGGTAGCTCATAGCGTGGTACAGCGTAGTCCATCATGGCTTTATTAATATTAAATAAAATAAAAAAATAGGCTCTATGCACTGTAAAATAGGTTCCAGGGGTAAACGGGCAGCATTGGTGTGGTCAGTGGAGGAGTAATGGAAGTAGGGACCGCAGACAGGCTAACAAAGTCCTAAAATAACAAACAATAGGCTCATGGCAGTTTTACATCGGTTACATGGATACACAGGCAGGCAGCATTGTGGTCAGTGGAGGAGTAATGGAAGTAGGGACCGCAGACAGGCTAACAAAGGCCTAAAATAACAAACAATAGGCTCATGGCAGTTTTACATCGGTTACATGGATACACAGGCAGGCAGCATTGTGGTCAGTGGAGGAGTAATGGAAGTAGGGACCGCAGACAGGCTAACAAAGGCCTAAAATAACAAACAATAGGCTCATGGCAGTTTTACATCGGTTACATGGATACACAGGCAGGCAGCATTGTGGTCAGTGGAGGAGTAATGGAAGTAGGGACCGCAGACAGGCTAACAAAGGCCTAAAATAACAAACAATAGGCTCATGGCAGTTTTACATCGGTTACATGGATACACAGGCAGGCAGCATTGTGGTCAGTGGAGGAGTAATGGAAGTAGGGACCGCAGACAGGCTAACAAAGGCCTAAAATAACAAACAATAGGCTCATGGCAGTTTTACATCGGTTACATGGATACACAGGCAGGCAGCATTGTGGTCAGTGGAGGAGTAATGGAAGTAGGGACCGCAGACAGGCTAACAAAGGCCTAAAATAACAAACAATAGGCTCATGGCAGTTTTACATCGGTTACATGGATACACAGGCAGGCAGCATTGTGGTCAGTGGAGGAGTAATGGAAGTAGGGACCGCAGACAGGCTAACAAAGGCCTAAAATAACAAACAATAGGCTCATGGCAGTTTTACATCGGTTACATGGATACACAGGCAGGCAGCATTGTGGTCAGTGGAGGAGTAATGGAAGTAGGGACCGCAGACAGGCTATCAAAGGCCTAAAATAACAAACAATAGGCTAATGGCAGTTTTACATCGGTTACATGGATACACAGGCAGGCAGCATTGTGGTCAGTGGAGGAGGATTGCAAGGAGTGTCTGACACAGTTAGTACTCCAAAAAAAAAAAAAATTTAATGTCTCGCAAAACAACTATAAGTAAAAAAAGGGTGGCATGCTTAGGTACAGGGGTGGGCTCATCTGCAGAGTTTATGACAAAGTAATTTGGCAGTAAATTAGTATTTACTGGTGTCAATATAGGACACTGCCCCAGACTACTTTAACTAGCATCATAGATGCAAACAAATTGGTATTGTTTGCCAGTGCCAGGCATTGAATGATGTCAGTGCATAGACTAAACATTGGTGGAGCTGTGCGAGATAATTTTGCACGTGGTAGAGCACAGTTTGAGCTGGGGGGGGGGGACTCTCTTGTGGCCGGCGGTACCGCCCCAGGGCCCCTCATGTTACAACGGTGTGTCTGACGTTGGGTGCGCACCACCACCGCCAGAGACACTACATTGTACTATGAGGGACCCAGTGGCAGTGCCGTCGACCAAAAGCGGGCACACCCACCTCTTCAGACAAACAGCACTGTAACGGGTGCTTGCGCCAAGTGGCGAGACAACGGCCCCGTGGGGGGATTTTTCCCATTGGGGGAGGTGTAAACATGTCGTATGCTGGACAAACAGCTGCTGCAAATTAAGAGATAGGAACACTCAGTAAGACCAGTCCAGAAGCAAGACCTTTTTATAGGAAAGCTAGGTGTCAGCCGGGAAAGGTGGGGCAAAATAATTTGAAATCCAGGAGTGGTTCATTTTAATGAAGGTGAGATCATCCACATTTTGGGTAGCCAGACGAGTCCTTTTTTCGGTTAATATTGAACCAGCAGCACTGAATACTCTTTCTGATAGCACACTAGCTGCTGGGCAAGCAAGCTCCTGCAACGCATATTCTGCCAATTCAGGCCAGGTGTCTAATTTGGATGCCCAGTAATCAAATGGGAATGACGGTTGAGGGAGAACATCGATAAGGGATGAAAAATAGTTAGTAACCATACTGGACAAATGTTGTCTCCTGTCACTTTGAATAGATGCTGCAGTACCTGTCCTGTCTGCGGTCATTGCGAAATCACTCCACAACCTGGTCAGAAAACCCCTCTGTCCAACGCCACTTCTGATCTGTGCACCTCTAACACCTCTGCCCTGTAGCCCCCTGCAGCTTGTGTGAGAACCATCACCGGCGCTGTGTGCTGGGAATGCCTGAATCAAACGGTCTACAAGAGTAGCTTGTTTGGTTGCTAATATTTGTTCGAGGTTCTCATGTGGCATAATATTTTGCAATTTGCCTTTATAGCGAGGGTCAAGGATGCAGGCCAACCAGTAATCGTCATCGCTCATCATTTTAATAATGCGTGTGTCCCTTTTGAGGGTACGTAAGGCATAATCCGCCATGTGTGCCAAAGTTCCAGTTGTCAAATCTGCGGTTGTGCTGGTTGGAGGGGCTGTTACAGGCAAATCTACGTCACTTGTCTCCCTTAAAAAAACAGAACCCGGCCTTGCAACGCCACTAATTTCTGTTGGCCCAGGAGAAGCTTCCTCATTCAAAAAGTACTCATCCCCATCATCCTCCTCGTCCTCCTCCTCCTCTTCGCCCGCTACCGCGTCCTCTACACGGCCCTGACCAGACAATGGCTGACTGTCATCAAGGCTTTCCTCTTCCTCGGCTGCAGACGCCTGCTCCTTTATGTGCGTCAAACTTTGCATCAGCAGACGCATTAGGGGGATGCTCATGCTTATTATGGCGTTGTCTGCACTAACCAGCCGTGTGCATTCCTCAAAACACTGAAGGACTTGACACAGGTCTTGTAGCTTCGACCACTGCACACCTGACAACTCCATGTCTGCCATCCAACTGCCTGCCCGTGTATGTGTATCCTCCCACAAAAACATAACAGCACGCCTCTGTTCGCACAGTCTCTGATGCATGTGCAGTGTGGAGTTCCACCTTGTTGAAATGTCGATGATTAGGCGATGCTGGGGAAGGTTCAAAGACCGCTGATAGTTCTGCATACGGCTGGAGTGTACGGGCGAACGGCGGATATGCGAGCAAAGTCTGCGCACTTTGAGGAGCAGGTCTGGTAACCCCGGGTAACTTTTCAGGAAGCACTGCACCACCAGGTTTAAGGTGTGAGCCAGGCAAGGTATGTGTTTCAGTTGGGAAAGGGCTATGGCAGCCATGAAATTCCTTCCGTTATCACTCACAACCTTTCCTGCCTCAAGATGTACAGTGCCCAGCCATGACTGAGTTTCATTCAGCAAGAACTCGGACAGAACTTCCGCGGTGTGTCTGTTGTCACCCAAACACTTCATTGCCAATACAGCCTGCTGACGCTTGCCACTAGCTGTCCCATAATGGCACACCTGGTGTGCAACAGTGGCAGCTGCGGATGGAGTGGATGTGCGACTGCGGTGTGTGGACGAGCTCTCGCTTCTGCATGAGGAGGAGGAAGAGGAGGAGGGGGGGCTAACGCCTACAGCCAACTCTTTCCTTGACCGTGGACTAGGCAAAACTGTCCCAATATTGCTGTCCCCTGTGGACCCTGCATCCACCACATTCACCCAGTGTGCCGTGATGGACACGTAACGTCCCTGGCCATGCCTACTGGTCCATGCATCTGTTGTCAGGTGCACCTTTGTAGTCACAGACTGCCTGAGTGCATGGATGATGCGGTCTTTAACATGCTGTTGGAGGGCTGGGATGGCTTTTCTAGAAAAGAAGTGCCGACTGGGTAGCTCGTAGCGTGGTACAGCGTAGTCCATCAGCGCTTTAAAAGCTTCGCTTTCAACTAACCGGTAGGGCATCATTTCTAATGAGATTAGTCTAGCAATGTGGGCGTTCAAACCCTGTGTACGCGGATGCAAGGATGAGTACTTCCTTTTCCTAACAAGAGTCTCATGTAGGGTGAGCTGGACTGGAGAGCTGGAGATCGTGGAACTAGCGGTGGTGCCGGTGGACATGGCAGACTGAGAGAGGGTTGGAGATGGTATTCTTGCCGGTGCCCTACATGCAGTGTTTCCTACTGCAAACCTGGTGATTCCCTGACTGCTTTGGCCTGGCGACGAAAGCTGCACAGATACTGCCGGTGGTGCGGGAAATGGTGGGTTTACAGTGAGGGAAGGGATGTAGCGTTGCTGACTAGCTTCATTGGCCGAGGGTGCTGCAACCTTTAGGGACATTTGGTAGTTATTCCAGGCTTGCAAATGCATGGTGGATAAATGTCTATGCATGCAACTTGTATTTAGACTTTTAAGATTCTGACCTTTGCTTAAGGTAGTTGAACATTTTTGACAGATGACTTTGCACTGATCATTTGGATGTTGTTTAAAAAAATGCCAGACTGCACTCTTTCTACTATCGGATAACTTTTCAGGCATTGCAGACTGAGCTTCTTTAACCGGATGGCCACGCTGTCCTCCAACAGGTTTTGGTTTTGCCACGCGTTTTTGGCCAGATACGGGCCCGGTAGATGGAACCTGTTGTGATGTTGATGCCTGCTGCGGCTTCTCCTCCTCCGCTTCTGAACTACTGCCGCCTGCACCCTGTTCCCCCAATGGCTGCCAATCGGGGTCAACAACTGGGTCATCTATGACCTCCTCTTCTATGTCGTGTGCAACTTCGTCTGTGTCACCGTGTAAGCCGGTGGTATAGCGTTCGTGACGGGGCACCATAGTCTCCGCTGGGTTTGATTCTGCCTTAGTACACTGCAAGGGCAATGTTCTTGTCTGAGTCAAAGGAACAGCATAGTAATCTGGCTGTGGCTGTGCATCTGTGCACTCCATGTCCGATTCACCTTCTAATGGGCATGGCCTGTTAACTGTTTCACTGTCTAACCCAGGAACGGTATGTGAAAAGAGCTCCATGGAGTAACCTGTTGTGTCGACTGACGCATCCTTCACTGTTGTTCTGGGTGAAGGACACAAGGAAGCGACTTGTTCCTGACCGGGAGCATCCACTGATGATGCACTGCTCTGACATTTGGCACTTTCCGAGGAGGAGGCGAAAGAGCTAGAGGCAGAGTGAGCAATGAAAGCCAATACTTGTTCCTCCTGCTCCGGCTTCAAAAGTGGTTTTCCTACTCCCAGAAAAGAGAGCGTTCGAGGCCTTGTGTAGGCAGACAACGTTTTTGGCTCAACAACTCGAGACTTAGGTGCTGTACTGCTTTTACCACGACCACCTGATGCTCCACCACCACTACCATCATTACCAGCTGACAATGACCGCCCACGGCCACGACCTCTTCCACTAGACTTCCTCATTGTTTGCAAAACGTAACCAAAGTAATGCTATTTGTTACTGTAAAACAACTTATAAGGTGAACTCAAACTTCTGTAGAATTTATATATACCTTTATAGGTGCCTGACACTGAAAGGAAAATCAGGCCCAATGTTACACACTCGGTTTTCTGTGCCCCAATAATTTAAGACAGATGGCACACACAGGAGCAGCACTCAAGCAGACTTGCCAATATTTATCTCCCACTAATTTTTTTTTTTTTTTGAAAAGGGAGAATTTAGCCAAAAAAAAATAAAAATGGCCAAGTATCACACAGTGGTTTTTTCGGTGCCACACAATGAGAGAGAGATGCCACCCACAGCAATGGCACGGAGGCAGACTTGCCAAGATTTATCTCCCACTAACTATTTTTTTTTGAAAAGGGAGAATTTACCCCAAAAAAACAAAAAGGCCCAGTATTACACACTGCTTTTTGGTGGGACACAATGAGAGACAGATGCCACACACAGGACTGGCACGGAGGCAGACTTGCCAATATTTATCTCCCACTAACTATTTTTTTTTGAAAAGGGAGAATTTACCCAAAAAAAACAAAAAGGCCCAGTATTACACACTGCTTTTCGGTGGGACACAATGAGAGACAGATGCCACACACAGGACTGGCACGGAGGCAGACTTGCCAATATTTATCTCCCACTAACTATTTTTTTTTGAAAAGGGAGAATTTACCCCAAAAAAACAAAAAGGCCCAGTATTACACACTGCTTTTCGGTGGGACACAATGAGAGACAGATGCCACACACAGGACTGGCACGGAGGCAGACTTGCCAATATTTATCTCCCACTAATTTTTATTTTTTTTGAAAAGGGAGAATTTAGCCAAAAAAAAATAAAAATGGCCAAGTATCACACAGTGGTTTTTTCGGTGCCACACAATGAGAGAGAGATGCCACCCACAGCAATGGCACGGAGGCAGACTTGCCAAGATTTATCTCCCACTAACTATTTTTTTTTTGAAAAGGGAGAATTTACCCCAAAAAAACAAAAAGGCCCAGTATTACACACTGCTTTTCGGTGGGACACAATGAGAGACAGATGCCACACACAGGACTGGCACGGAGGCAGACTTGCCAATATTTATCTCCCACTAACTATTTTTTTTTGAAAAGGGAGAATTTACCCAAAAAAAACAAAAAGGCCCAGTATTACACACTGCTTTTCGGTGGGACACAATGAGAGACAGATGCCACACACAGGACTGGCACGGAGGCAGACTTGCCAATATTTATCTCCCACTAATTTTTATTTTTTTTGAAAAGGAAGAATTTAGCCAAAAAAAAAAAAAAAATGGCCAAGTATCACACAGTGGTTTTTTCGGTGCCACACAATGAGAGAGAGATGCCACCCATAGCAATGGCACGGAGGCAGACTTGCCAATATTTATCTCCCACTAACTATTTTTTTTTGAAAAGGGAGAATTTACCCCCCCCCCCAAAAAAAAATGGCCAAGTATCACACAGTGGTTTTTTCGGTGCCACACAATGAGAGACAGATGCCACACACAGGACTGGCACGGAGGCAGACTTGCCAATATTTATCTCCCACTAATTTTTTTTTTTTTTTTGAAAAGGGAGAATTTAGCCAAAAAAAAAAAAAAAATGGCCAAGTATCACACAGTGGTTTTTTCGGTGCCACACAATGAGAGAGAGATGCCACCCACAGCAATGGCACGGAGGCAGACTTGCCAATATTTATCTCCCACTAATTTTTATTTTTTTTGAAAAGGGAGAATTTAGCCAAAAAAAAAAATGGCCAAGTATCACACAGTGGTTTTTTCGGTGCCACACAATGAGAGAGAGATGCCACCCACAGCAATGGCACGGAGGCAGACTTGCCAATATTTATCTCCCTGCAGTTATCTCAGAAAAGTATGGCAGGCAGCTAGAAAAAGGACTGCTGCACACAAAAGTGTGGACAAACACACAAGATAGCTGTGCAGAAAGGAAGGAAATACAGGATTTGTGCTTTGAAAAAAGCAGTTGGTTTGCACAGCGTCGTACACACACAGCAACGCAGCTATCAGGGTCAGGGAGCCTTCTAGGGCAGCCCAATGAGCTACAGCGCTGAGGAAAAAAAATGTAGCTTCCACTGTCCCTGCAAACAAAAGGTGGTGTTGGACAGTGGATATCGCTACAGCACAAGCGGTTTGTAGCTTTATGTACCCTGCCTATCACTATCCCTGCTTCTGAAGAAGCGGCAGCAACCTCTCCCTACGCTCACATCAGCAGCAGTAAGATGGCGGTCGGCGGGAACGCCCCTTTATAGCCCCTGTGACGCCGCAGAAAGCAAGCCAATCACTGCAATGCCCTTCTCTAAGATGGTGGGGACTGAGATCTATGTCATCACGCTGCCCACACTCTGCGTCCACCTTCATTGGCTGAGAAATGGCGCTTTTAGCGTAATTGAAACGCGACTTTGGCGCGAAAGTCGCGTACCGCATGGCTGACCCCACACAGGGATCGGCTCGGTTTCATGAGACACCGACTTTGCCAAAAGTCGGCGACTTATGAAAATGAACGATCCGTTTCGCTCAACCCTAGTCCTGATATCTCCTAGCTCAACCCTAGCTGTGTATAATGTATTTGTTAGTCCTCTTAGAGGACTTGAAGCTGCAATCATCCGATCGTTTGTGCTATGTCTAACCATGCTTCACCACTGGCATGTATTGCTAAAATCATGGTCTCCTGTTAACGCCAGCTAAACTCCTGCTTTCACAGGAGGATTGTAATGACAGGCATGGAGGTCTTCAGCAGACGTCCGACTGTCATGGCAACCCATAGGTGTTCCATGTTCATCTACTGCCACGCGTGTTGAATGCCACTCTTAGAGATTGACAGCGGCACTTAACAGGTTAACAGCTGTGTGCAGAGGTCTGCTCCACCCCTAGCTGTCAGAGGCAGATGATCATCATCTGGTGGGAAAGATGCGGGCTCGACTTACGGGCCCATATCAAAGGCAGGGACGAGACATATGACGTAAGTTTACATCATACATCATGAAAGGGTTAATAAACATTGCAAATAACAGTGCATTGTCTTCATTTACAACGTAGAAGGTTTGTTATTCATGTTAATTTCAGTAATGGGCGTTATGTTACCATGTAGGTTGGTTAGAGGGTCCTCATACCAAGCGAAGTACACCATGTGCTGTCATCTCTTTATGTTTTTTTCCAATACAGAATGAGACTAAAGGTACCGTCACACTAAGCGACGCTGCAGCGATACAGACAACGATGCCGATCACTGCAGCGTCGCTGTTTGGTCGCTGGAGAGCTGTCACACAGACCGCTCTCCAGCGACCAACGATGCCGAGGTCCCTGGGTAACCAGGGTAAACATCGGGTTGCTAAGCGCAGGGCCGCTTTGTAAAAAAACAAACAGTACATACTCACCTTTGCGTCCCCCGGCGTCCGCTTCCTGCACTGACTGTGAGTGCCGGCCCTAACAGCAGAGCGGTGACGTCACTGCTGTGCTGTGCTTTCACTTTACGGCCAGCGCTCAGTCAGTGCAGGAAGCGGACGCCAGGGGACGCGAAGGTGAGTATGTACTGTTTGTTTTTTTACACTTTACACTGGTAACCAGGGTAAACATCGGGTTACTAAGCGCGGCCCTGCGCTTAGTAACCCGATATTTACCCTGGTTACCATTGTAAAACATCGCTGGTATCGTTGCTTTTGCTGTCAAACACAACGATACACGGCGATCTGACGACCAAATAAAGTTCTGAACTTTAATCAACGACCAGCGATATCACAGCAGGATCCTGATCGCTGCTGCGTGTCAAACACAACGATATCGCTAGCCAGGACGCTGCAACGTCACGGATCGCTAGCGATATCGTTTAGTGTGACGGTACCTTTAGATGTTTAAAATGTAAATGTCCACTTAAACAATCCTTTTATTCAGAAGGCCACCAGACAATGATGATTACAAGGGGTCCTGCTACTGAAGACCCCCCAGAAGTCAGATTTAATCATGTATAAGAATAGAAGTACCTCAATTAAAGTTTTGGATTTTTCCACCTAAGACAGAAAGTACTGGTGTATGTTCCATTTCCATCCTCTTTTATGACCATACTGTTAATTTCCCATGCCCTTTTGTCACCAACAAGGTTGTTTTGACAGGACACAGTGATGGACGTCCAGTTCTGTCCAGTATGTGAATTGATATCACTCTGTGTATATATGCATGCATATCCCTGCTATGAGGTCAGCAGCCTTTGTATCATTTGTTATTTTGCATGATCAATTTTAATTACCTTTTTATTTAAATATATTTTTATGAGGCCTTATATACTCTTTGGCCATTTTGCTGTTTTTGGGTGCCTTATATTACATGTATTATTATGGGCTGTGCATTATACTACATGGAGGACTATGGGCTGTTCATTACACTACATATATAACTATGGGCAGTGGGCAGTGCATTATACTACATGGATAACTATGGGGGCTGAATTATACTATATGGATGACTATGGACTGTGCATTATACTACATGAAGGACTATGGGCTGTGCATTATACTGTATTGAGTACTATGGGCTTGCATTATACTATAAGGAGGACTATGGGG
Organism: Ranitomeya variabilis; assembly: GCF_051348905.1. Taxonomy (NCBI): domain Eukaryota; kingdom Metazoa; phylum Chordata; class Amphibia; order Anura; family Dendrobatidae; genus Ranitomeya; species Ranitomeya variabilis. Next base: position 112,528,325 of record NC_135235.1, on the reverse strand, counting down.
AGTACATTAAACTTCTGCTATGGGGCACTATGACTTCTGTATTCGCCCCTGGTGAGTATGATGGTTTACTTTTTTCTATACATTAAAGAACAGCAAAGAACAGTGGCAGAACAAGGGACATATACGAGTATGGGGACATATATACCAGGATGGGACCAGAACGAGAGATATAAATATCAGGATGGAGGGCATATATATACCAGGATGGGGGGCCTGGTCCAAATTTTGCATCGGGGCCCATCAAACTCTAGTTACGCCACTGGTAATACTACATATCAGAACAAGATTATGAAAGGGGTTGTGTTTAAACCCTACACCTTCTAGTAGTGTGCGACATGATACATCCTACCAAAGCGCAAAAAGGATTACAACAATGAGATTTCATTATTTCTTTATTCTACAAGCATTTTGATGCTTCTAATTAATGTACAGCCAATTAATTTAACCCAGCCATTAATTTACCAGCGTGAACTGTTTCATTATGTGCTAATTCCCTTCTATGCTAATACGGTTTAATATGCCCTTGATATCTGTTGATGTCAGTGCAGTTTATTTAAATTCTTCAAAGACACACTTTCTATTTTTAAATATTGTATAAAGGGTTAATATAGATATATATATTTATATATGGGTTCTATACAGGTCTGTAAGCTCACCATGACGTCTTCCAGCAAAATACAAAATGACCATAATTTTCATACATAACATAACACAAGAATTGAATTTCCGTGTCTAGTATAAAGATCGGAAAAAGAAGCATAGAAACAGATGAAGATAAATGGTCGCCATTCCACAGTCAGACATGCACAAAGAACATCATATTGTTCAGGCAATATAGAGAGGGAATGAAAAGGGCTAAGATTATATTTGGTTCAAAGTTCATTGGTTGCAATACCATGTTTATGTGGCAAGGAATTGTGAAATTCATTGCACATTTGTGGGCAGCTATGTAAATTTTATATATCTATATGACAAAATCTACAGTATATGTAAGAGAACTGTAGAGGTAGGCCTCATACACATCCTGTAAAAATTATGAAGGAAGGCTTCATACATTAAATGGACCTAAATGGCATCATTTCCGAGGCAGTGAAAGAGGTAGTGGCATCACCACAGACATTGATTGTGGACCCAGGCGTTCGGTCCACCTAGTCGGGTGCTTTGATGACATGTGCTTCAGCATGCTAGTGATGGTCAATCTGGCAGTGGTCAGGCCCATTCTGATCTTCGTATGGCACAGGTTCCAAATGACCATTCTATTATCGTCCGCACTTTCTTTAAAAAAGCACCAGACTGGGGATCACCAAACTCTTGGCCTAGGAACCTGACACTTGTCAGTGCTCTGGGGAACAGATGCCAGCCTTTTCCCTTTAGCCACCCCACTGTCCTCTCTCTGCTTGGCAACTTCCCAGGTTGGATTAGTCACTTCATTGTCCACCACCTCATCTTCCACTTGCACGTTCTGGTCTTCCTGACTAGTTGACTTAACAACATCACTCATTGGCAACTGCGTCTCATCATTATCTACCTCTTTAGACACTAATTGTCGTTCCCCCACTGTCGTCTTCTTCTGACATGACTGATCAAATATTTGGGCATCGCTACACATGAGCTCCTCATGTCCCTCTTGAAACGTGCATCACGAGAGGTCAGAATCAATACATGGAAATGTAAAGTGCAGCGCCCCAGAGTCCTGTTCGTTGCAGTACTGTGGCTCCGCCACTAAGGGGAGCTATGGTACGTCTGATGGCACTGAAGGAGTTCATCTGACCAGGTATCACAGACACCAATACATTTCCACATATCCACATCTATTACTGTACGCCCCTCAGCAGGGTCACGGACCGGGTCTAGCCACCGTGACAACCCCAGAGCAGAGACTCAGAGGCCCGGTACCGGGTACCCCTCAGCCCTGCGGCAGTGGGGGCGCTGCATTTTGGCGTCACGAACAGGATCTACTTAAGCCTGAGGAATCGGGTCATGCGTGCCTTGGAACTGTGATTTATCGTGCTTGGACTGTGCTTTATTGAGAGGATTGTGTATTGCCGTTTGCCGCCAGAAGTTCCCGCCAAAAACCGCCGCCATTGCTACACCAAAGAAGAAGGAGGGCGTGCCATGGGAGGAGACTACCAAAGTGGCGCCAGAAGCGGCGACCGCCCCCTGCGCCTCTTGCTGCAAAGCGAAGACCTGCCTCAAAGCAGAGGACCACCCCTTGATTTGCAACGGTGGGAAGCGGGTGACGGAGAAGCTCGACCCCAGAGAAATGGCGGAGCCAGGTGCATGCACTGCCACCGACTATCAGGCAGCGATGATGAACAGCAAGTGCCTGAACGAGGAAGGAGCAATCCCGGCTTGCCCTCATCCACCAGAGGCGGACCCACGTCCACCGCAGTGGAAGGACCTGAATTCCTTGGAACCGGCAGCGGAGCTGAGCCTACCCATCCCGACCTCGGAGCCAGCGGAGGAGGAACCATGGAGGGCGGAGCCGCATCCGGAGACCGCATTGGAGGAGCCGCGGTCCGGGCTGCAGCCAACTCCAGCGTCCTCGTTAGTGGACCGGATCGACATCGGTGGAATCACATCAGGCGCAGGTATGGAAGACGCCCCTGCTCCCCCGCTCGATCCCGCTCCCGCGACCGACCCTCACCCCAGTAAAAGCCGTCTCCTCTCGGCAGAGCTAGTGGTGTTACCCCCCGACGCAATGGGGAAGCTGGTACCACCACTGCCGACCAGGATGGGAGAACCCATAGACGTGGGCCCAGACGGGGTGATTCTCCAGTGGGACACCCCCCGGATTGGGCCAGATGGAGCTCGGGAGGAAGGTTTCACCCTTGCTGTGCTTACCTGGGAACAATACAAACAATGTTTGATCCTACATTGGAAAAGACAAAAAGAGGCAGAATTAACTGACCCACCGAGAGTACAACAACCACCTCTTGCGCGTGGTAGGAAAGACGTGGTAAAGCGGGGAACTGTGTTAGCCTTCCACCCGAAGAGGGGATGGGGCTCCATACAGGAACCGGGGCTACCAACTGACGTCTTCGTTACTAGTCACAACGTGAAAACTCCCTGCTGCAGCCGAGATGGTGACCCATTGCAAAAGGGGGATCAGGTGACCTACACCCGTCATCGGAATGCACAAGGATGGTACGCTCGGAACGTTCACCGATGTGAGCCTGAAGGGGCGTCATCTGTTACTTCAACTGGGATTGAACCAGACGTGACAGATCTTACTACTATTGCCGCCGTACGTCTTATTGCAGCAACTGAGCTGGCGGCTAGAGTCCACCTTCAAATCCAGACATTAGGTGGTCTGACTGCACCCAAGGGACCAACTATTGACACTGGCACCGCATCAGTCGTGGACCAGGGGCCGGGGCCTGCGCAGTGAGGAGGTGTCCACTTTCGGCTGATGTCGTGCACCCTACTATGAGGATAAACCTCGATACCATGAGAATGTAAATAGTTACTCTTCTACTGTGTTGCTGCTAAACCCGTCTAGGGTTAACTCTTAAAGGGATCCCTTTGTTGACCCGGGATCCCTACTGCTTTTGGTTATTTTCTATTTTCTTCCTTGTTATCAAGAACTGCCGAAATCATGAACAGTGCATGATACAAACTGCTTGTAAATAGTTTACACCTTCTTAAAGGTGCTCCCTACTGGTTTTACTTAAAGAAGGACTCTTTGCGAAGATGCTGCACCGGAGCCTTTGCTGAGTACGGACTGGTAGCTTGAGAAGATGTGCTACCTCATACAGACTGGGTCCCCTCTTAAAGGGGATGTTCACTTGTTGCACTTAAAGAATGGTATTGCTTTAAGACAGATAGATAGCAATAATGTCTTGACAAAAAGAAAGTGATGATGATGCTTACATGTAAAAGTTATATGTATCCAACTAGTTGATTGTAAGAAATGTTTGATAACGTTGATAGAAAAATGAGGACAGAAAGTGAGTCCTCTTAGGAGCCATGTAGGGATGGCTCAGTGATTTCAAACTGAAAGTAAATGTTATGTTCTATACTGTGTATAGTAGTTGAAAAGGCAGTAGGCCCGGGCTGAAAGGGGCGGTCCTGTAAAGAAAGGAGAGGCAGCAGGCCTGGAGCAGTTAGAACAGGCGGTCCTGCAGATTTAAAGAAGGAGAATGCATAAAAGTTAATTAGCCTTATATGTGATATAAGAAGGTCTTTAGTGGAGTTAGCGAGTACATCCTTAAAGGCAATGTTAAATTATTGTTCAAAATTTTGCACTTAGTAGAATACCCGGGTGGGTAAGAAAAGTTATTTATAGTAAAGTTATTTAAAAGTATTTAACCATGTTTGTAACGTTCAAGTGTCCTCACCTCCCATAAAGGGAAGCTCTGTTAAAAAGTTAACTTGTACTTGCATTTTCAAAATTGTCTTTTTGCTAACCTGTATTGTTGTTTTCTTCCCAGTCCAGGAGTACTGGATTTAACCGGGGGGGAGTGCAGCGCCCCAGAGTCCTGGTCATTGCAGTACTGTGGCTCCGCCACTAAGGGGAGCTATGGTACGTCTGATGGCACTGAAGGAGTTCATCTGACCAGGTATCACAGACACCAATACATTTCACAGCCGGGCCTCCAGGGGGAGCTAAGGGTTCTATTCATTAGGCCACTCCTCACATACTGGTAAAACTGGGGGTCAGGCAGGAAGTTAGATCAGAAAGCTGACTGGGTTGGAACCAGGCAACACCTTGTGGCAGAGGGTGTTGTGGGGAAGATTCGGTAGGGCCCCTGTCGGGGGTGGGATCCTGACAGAGGCCTGGCAACTTGAGAGAACGTCAAGGGGCCGTGCCTGCTCAGCATAGCGGCGGTGCCCAAGGAAGGATTAGAAGCGAGATAGATTGTGCTGAGTGAGAAACGAGATCAAAGCAACAAGGAGAATACCAGTAGGAGTCGTGCTGTGAGACCGAGGCAACATCCTACTGAGGCGCACAACCGGCGGCCGGAATGCCGAGGAAGTATTCATAAATCTAGCTTCAAGCAATACTTCAAACCAATGGCAGGACAGTCAGTCATAGGCGGGCTGTCTCACCTAAATCACCTACGAAGACATAGGGGGCAACCTGTGGAGAGGGGCGACTCTAGGGTCCCGGAAGAGCTCCGAGCCTACCCGTCATACGGGTGCCGTCCTAACCGTAACATCAGGGAGGGACGGAAGATTAGCAGAACATCATCTAATCGAGTTGTGAGGGAACTTAAGAAACAGACACAACAGTTGTGGGGACTTTCCGTAAGCACAGCAGGGAAGGACCACAACACATAGCGCTAGCAGGAAGGCACAGATTTCCACCTGCAAAGAGAACTCTGGAGGTGCCATTGGACCGGCCGGACTTGCGCAGCCTGGTTAACCGTATTCCAGATTGAGGACCCAGAGATCTTCAGTAAAGAGGTAAAGAGACTGCAACCTGGTGTCCTCATTATTTACTGTGACCGGCACCGCACCACCACCACTATCCACATCTATTACTGTACGCCCCTCAGCAGGGTCACGGACCGGGTCTAGCCACCGTGACAACCCCAGAGCAGAGACTCAGAGGCCCGGTACCAGGTACCCCTCGGCCCTGCGGCAGTGGGGGCGCTGCATAAAGCGCTACTCGGAGTGTCCAAGTGTGGGATCAGTTGTCTCCCACCATGGTGGGAGGAAGAGGATCAAGACGAGGATTATGGTCCAGACTCTTGGCTAGTGAGACTGGACCGTGTGGAAGACAGGCTGGTACTGGGAAACATACTGGAAGAATTATCTGCCACCCAATCGACCACCTGTTCAAACTGTTCTGGCTTCAAGTGTGGCATCCCACTCCCTCTGACAGTAAGCTAAGGCTAGTGGATGAGCATGTTTGTTGTGCTCCCGCAGCAGGCACAGCTACACCTGGCCCATGTGTGACACCCCAGGAATCCGGTTGTCACACTGGCATTGCCTGCCTCTCAGGGAGGGTGATGATATGCCTGGGAGCGAGAAGGAGTCCCCTTAGCAGGTAACACTAGGATATAACACTTTCCTGACTCAGGCCAGAAGGGGGAGCTCTAGACCCAGTTTCAGGTAGCTTCCCTATAAGTTCTGGTCTGGTCTGGAGGAGGAGTTAGTGAGTCAGAGCTAGTCTGAGGAAGAGGAAGCATGTGAGGAGAGGAGAACTGGGGGTGGATCTACGATTGAGCTCACTCCCAGGATTGAGCTCAAAAAGGCGGACACCGGAGTCCGAGGTTGTGTGGGAACTGTATGCCCCACAGCAGAAACTGGAGGGCAGAAGTTTGCAGGTCTCCTGGCCACCACTGACACCCAAAGGCACATAAGCAGATTAGAGCCCGGAGTCACCACGAGAGAAGGGACACCTGTAAAAAGGCTCGAGCAGCCTGCCATGTGGGTAGAGTTCCACCTAAAAGGACAGATTGAGAGAGGACCTTTTGTGAAGCCTCAGGCAGCAAGGGACAGAAAATTCAGGACAGAAAGGAAGGCTTCCAACCCCACGTGGCTAGGGGGATTCCAAATCGCTTCCAGGCTGCCCGGATTCCAAAGACCACCTATCATCTGTGCACCTGAACTTCACCAGTAAAATGTAAAGAAACTGCAACCCTGTGTCCTCCAATTCTTTCCTGCATCTCAACACCTACCATCCCTTCCCAACTGCACCGGGAGCCCTGGGGACTAAGCTCTATCTGTGGGGAGCCATACCAACCCTGCTGCAATATCATTAGCCCAGTGGACCCCTTTAAGCAGCGTCATCCCTGACCGAGTACCACAAGTGGCGTCACGAACAACCTGTGTCACGGAAACCCTTTATTTCACCTTTTATTGGACACCCAGGGCCATGGACTGGGTCATTGCTGCCGTGACACATCCCTTTAAGTAAATGTCCAACCCGGCCTGAGTACCCCACGGCCCTTGGGGGCGCTCCACATGGCCTTGGCTTCTGCTTGCACCGTCATCAGCACGTCCACTTCCTCATCCCTTGTGCATTTTAAATTAGATATACAGTACAGACCAAAAGTTTGGACATACCTTCTCATTTAAAGATTTTTCTGCATTTTCATGACTATGAAAATTGTACGTTCACACTGAAGGCATCAAAACTATGAATTAACACATGTGGAATTATATACTTAACAAAAAAAGTGTGAAACAACTGAAATTATGTCTTATATTCTAGGTTCTTCAAAGTAGCCACCTTTTGCTTTGATGACTGCTTTGCACACTCTTGGCATTCTCTTGAGCTTCAAGAGGTAGTCACCGGGAATGGTTTTCACTTCACAGGTGTGCCCTGTCAGGTTTAATAAGTGGGATTTTATGCCTTAGAAATGGGGTTGGGAGCATCAGTTGTGTTGTGCAGAAGTCTGGTGTATACACAACTGATAGTCCTACTGAATAGACTGTTAGAATTTGTATTATGGCAAGAAAAAAGCAGCTAAGTAAAGAAAAACGAGCGGCCATCACTACTTTAAGAAATGAAGGTCAGTCAGTCCGAAAAATTGGGAAAACTTTCAAAGTGTCCCCAAGTGCAGTGGAAAAAACCATCAAACACTACAAAGAAACTGGCTCACATGAGGACTGCCCCTGGAAAGGAAGACCAAGAGTCACCTCTCCTTCTGAGGATAAGTTTATCCGAGTCACCAGCCTCAGAAATCGCAGGTAAACAGCAGCTCAGATTAGAGACCAGATCAATGTCACACAGAGTTCTAGCAGCAGACACATCTCTACAACAACTGTTAAGAGGAGACTTTGTGCAGCTGGTCTTCATGGTAAAATAGCTGCTAGGAAACCACTGCTAAGGACAGGCAACAAGCAGAAGAGACTTGTTTGGGCTAAAGAACACAAGGAATGAACATTATACCAGTGAAAATCTGTGCTTTGGTCTGATGAGTCCAAATTTCAGATCTTTGGTTCCAACCACCGTGCTTTGTGCGACGCAGAAAAGGAGAACGGATGGACTCTACATGCCTGGTTCCCACCGTGAAGCATGGCGGAGGAGGTGTGATGGTATGGGGGTGCTTTGCTGGTGACACTGTTGGGGATTTATTCAAAATTGAAGGCTGTTATGACCTGGTGGTTACGGAGCGGTACTGAGATGACCTGGTGGGTAAAACCAATCATGGACAAACTTAGAGGAGGTAGCAGCTCCACAGACAGTAATCACTGATATGACCTAGTGAATACGGAGCAGCACTGAAATGACCTGGTGGGTAAAACAAATAATGTACTAGCTCTGAGGAGGTGGTAACTCTACTGACCGCAATCCCTACTCCTAACACCAACACTAGAAATAGCCGTGGAGCGTACCTAACTCTGCCTAGACGCCTCTTCACAGCCTAAGAACTAGCTACCCCTGAAGATGGAAACGGAAAACTATCTCGCCTCAGAGAAACCCCCAAAGGAAGACAGCCCCCCACAAATATTGACGGTGAGTGGAGAGGGAAATGACAAACTCAGAAATGAAACTAGATTTTTTAGCAAAGGAGGCCAATACTATCTAAATAGAGATAGGAAAGGCTAATGTGCGGTCAGTATAAAAACTAAAAAGTCCACGCAGAGTTTACAAAAAATAACCACCACACCGACTCACGGTGTGGAGGGGCAAATCTGCGACCCCAGAGCTTCCAACTAGCCGGAATATTTCATAATGACAAGCTGGACAAAAGAGACAAAATTAAACTGAACAGAAGGTCATAAGCAGGGAAACACCCAAAAACTAGCAGACTTATCTTAAGCTGAAAATGGACTGGCCAACAGAGAACTTCCAGGAAAGAACTGAATCCACAGGAAATACATTGACAGCTGGCATCCACTACAGCCAAAAGCCCAGTTAAATAACAAAGGCCAGGGAACCGATTAGTGAACGCAGCTGCTAAGTTCCACTTGAAACCACCAGAGGGAGCCCAAGAGCAGAACTCCCAAAAATACCATTCGCAACCACAGGATGGAGCCCAAGAACGGAATTCACAACAGTACCCCCCCCTTGAGGAGGGGTCACCGAACCCGCACCAGAGCCCCCAGGCCGATCGGGACGAGCCAAATGAAAAGCACGTACCAAATCGGCAGCATGGACATCGGAGGCAAAAACCCAAGAGTTATCCTCCTGGCCATAACCCTTCCACTTGACCAGATACTGAAGTTTCGGCCTTGAAAGACGAGAATCCAAAATCTTCTCCACCACATATTTCAGCTCCCCCTCAACCAACACCGGAGCAGGAGGGTCAACGGAGGGAACCATGGGCACCACATATCTCCGCAACAAAGATCTATGGAACACATTATGAATGGAAAACGAGCTGGAAGGGCCAAACGAAAAGACACCGGATTGATAATTTCCGAAATCCTATAAGGACCAAGAAAATGAGGTTTGAACTTAGGGGAAGAGACCTTCATAGGAACATGATGAGAAGACAACCAGACCAAATCCCCAACCCGAAGCCGGAGACCAACGCACCGACGGCGGTTAGCAAAACGTTGAGCCTTTTCCTGAGACAATGTTAAATTGTCCACCGCATGAGTCCAAATCTGCTGCAACCTGTCCACCACAGAATCTACCCCAGGACAGTCCGAAGGCTCAACCTGCCCTGAAGAAAAATGAGGATGAAAACCGAAATTACAAAAAAAAGGCGAAACCAAAGTAGCCGAACTAGCCCGATTATTAAGGGCAAACTCGGCCAACGGCAAGAAGGTAACCCAATCATCCTGATCAGCAGACACAAAGCATCTCAAATAGGTTTCCAAGGTCCGATTGGTTCGCTCCGTCTGTCCATTTGTCTGAGGGTGAAACGCCGAAGAAAAAGACAAATTAATGGCCATTCTACCACAAAAGGACCGCCAAAACCTAGAAACAAACTGGATACCTCTGTCAGACACAATATTCTCCGGAATACCATGCAAACGAACCACATGCTGGAAAAACAAAGGAACCAAATCAGAGGAGGAAGGCAACTTAGGCAAAGGTACCAAATGGACCATTTTAGAAAACCGGTCACAAACCACCCAGATGATAGACATCTTCTGAGAAACAGGAAGATCAGAAATAAAATCCATGGAAATATGCATCCAGGGCCTCTCAGGGATAGGCAAAGGCAAAAGCAACCCACTAGCACGAGAACAGCAGGGCTTAGCCCGGGCACAAATCCCACAGGACTGCACGAAGGAGCGCACATCCCGTGACAAAGAAGGCCACCAAAAGGACCTGGCAACCAAATCTCTGGTTCCAAAGATCCCAGGATGACCAGCCAACACCGAACAGTGAATCTCAGAAATCACCTTACTAGTCCATCTATCAGGAACAAACAATTTCCCCACAGGACAGCGGTCGGGTCTATCAGCCTGAAACTCCTGAAGCACCCGTCGCAAATCAGGGGAGATAGCAGAAAGAATTACCCCCTCCTTGAGAATACCAGCCAGCTCACGGACTCCAGGAGAATCAGGCAAAAAACTCCTAGACAAGGCATCAGCCTTCACATTCTTAGATCCCGGAAGATACGAGACCGCAAAATCAAAACGGGAGAAAAACAAAGACCACCGAGCCTGTCTAGGATTCAACCGCTTGGCCGACTCAGATTCTTATGGTCGGTCAAGACCACAACACGATGCTTGGCTCCCTCAAGCCAATGTCGCCACTCCTCAAATGCCCACTTTATAGCCAACAACTCCCGATTGCCGACATCATAATTACGCTCAGCAGGCGAAAACTTTCTGGAGAAGAAAGCACACGGCTTCAACACAGAGCCATCAGAACCTCTCTGAGATAGAACAGCTCCTGCCCCAATCTCAGAAGCGTCAACCTCAACCTGAAAAGGGAGAGAAACATCTGGCTGACGCAACACAGGGGCAGAAGTAAAACGACGCTTAAGCTCCTGAAAGGCCTCCACAGCCGCAGAGGACCAATTCACCACATCTGCACCTTTCTTGGTCAAATCGGTCAAAGGTTTAACCACAGTAGAAAAATTAGCAATGAAGCGGCGATAAAAATTAGCAAAGCCCAAAAATTTCTGAAGGCTCTTCACAGATGTGGGCTGAGTCCAATCATAAATAGCCTGGACCTTAACAGGGTCCATTTCAATAGCCGAGGGAGAAAAAATGAACCCCAGAAAAGAAACCTTCTGAACTCCAAAAAGGCACTTCGACCCCTTCACAAACAGTGTATTAGCACGAAGAATCTGAAATACCATCCTGACCTGCTTCACATGAGACTCCCAATCATCAGAAAAAAACAAAATATCATCCAAATATACAATCATAAATTTATCCAAATACTCCCGGAAAATATCATGCATAAAGGACTGAAACACAGATGGAGCATTAGAGAGCCCGAAAGGCATCACAAGATATTCAAAATGGCCTTCGGGCGTATTAAATGCTGTTTTCCATTCATCACCCTGTTTGATACGGACCAGATTATACGCCCCTCGAAGGTCAATCTTGGTAAACCAGCTAGCCCCTTTAATCCGAGCAAATAAATCAGAGAGCAAAGGCAAAGGGTACTGGAATTTGACCGTGATCTTATTGAGAAGGCGATAATCTATACAGGGCCTCAAGGAGCCATCCTTCTTGGCAACAAAAAAGAACCCCGCTCCCAACGGTGACGAAGACGGGCGAATATGCCCCTTCTCCAAGGACTCCTTTACATAAGTCCGCATAGCGGCATGCTCTGGCACAGACAAATTGAAAAGTTGACCCTTAGGGAACTTACAGCCAGGAATCAAATTAATAGCGCAATCACAGTCCCTATGAGGAGGCAGAGGACTGGATTTAGGCTCCTCAAATATATCCTGGAAATCCGACAAAAACTCAGGAACTTCAGAAGAAGGGGACGGGGAAATTGACATCAGAGGAATGTCACTATGTATCCCCTGACAACCCCAACTAGTCACGGACATAGATTTCCAATCCAGCACTGGATTATGTACCTGTAACCATGGAAACCCCAGCACAACCACATCATGCAAATTATGCAACACCAAAAAGCGAATATTTTCCTGATGTGCTGGAGCCATGTTCATGGCTAACTGTGTCCAGTACTGAGGTTTATTCTTGGCCAATGGCGTAGCATCAATCCCCCTCAAGGGAATAGGACTCTGCAAAGGCTCCAAGGAAAAACCACAGCGCTTGGCAAATTCTAGGTCCATTAAGTTCAGGGCAGCGCCAGAATCCACAAATGCCATTACAGAAAAGGACGACAATGAGCAAATCAGGGTAATAGACAAGAGAAACTTAGGCTGTACAGTACTGATGGTAACCGACTTAGCAACCCTCTTAGTTCGCTTCGGGCAGTCAGAGATAGCATGAGTAGCGTCACCACAGTAAAAACACAGCCCATTCTGACGTCTGAACTCCTGTCGTTCTGCTCTCGTCAAAACTCTATCACATTGCAGAGGCTCAGAACTCTGCCCAGAGGACACCGCCATATGGTGCATCACCTTACGTTCACGTAGGCGCCGATCAATCTGAATGGCCAGAGACATTGATTCGTTCAAACCAGCAGGCGTGGGAAACCCCACCATAACATCTTTAAGAGCTTCAGAAAGACCCTTTCTGAAAATAGCCGCCAGGGCATCCTCATTCCATTTTGTAAGCACAGACCACTTTCTAAATTTCTGACAATATATCTCTGCCACTTCCTGACCCTGACACAGAGCCAGCAAAATTTTTTCTGCCTGATCCACAGAATTGGGTTCGTCATAAAGCAGTCCAAGTGCTTGAAAAAATGAATCTACATTGAGCAATGCAGGATTCCCTGGCTCAAGGGAGAATGCCCAGTCCTGCAGGTCGCCATGCAGCAGAGAAATAACAATCTTCACCTGCTGAATGGGGTCACCAGAGGAACGGGGTCTCAGAGCAAAAAATAATCTGCAATTATTTTTGAAGTTCAAAAACCTAGATCTATCCCCAGAAAACAAATCAGGAATAGGAATTCTAGGCTCAGAAACAGGAGTTTGGACAACATAGTCTTGGATACTCTGTACCCTAGCAGCGAGATGATCAACACGCGCAGACAGACCCTGAACCTCCATATCAGTACCAAGCTCCTGCACCATCCAAAAATCAAGGGGAAAAGAAAGGACGAAACAAGCAACAAGAAAAAAAAAACAATGACTCAGAACTTTCTCTTCCCTCTTTTGAGATGCATTTAACACATTGTGGGCCAGCTGTACTGTTATGACCTGGTGGTTACGGAGCGGTACTGAGATGACCTGGTGGGTAAAACCAATCATGGACAAACTTAGAGGAGGTAGCAGCTCCACAGACAGTAATCACTGATATGACCTAGTGAATACGGAGCAGCACTGAAATGACCTGGTGGGTAAAACAAATAATGTACTAGCTCTGAGGAGGTGGTAACTCTACTGACCGCAATCCCTACTCCTAACACCAACACTAGAAATAGCCGTGGAGCGTACCTAACTCTGCCTAGACGCCTCTTCACAGCCTAAGAACTAGCTACCCCTGAAGATGGAAACGGAAAACTATCTCGCCTCAGAGAAACCCCCAAAGGAAGACAGCCCCCCACAAATATTGACGGTGAGTGGAGAGGGAAATGACAAACTCAGAAATGAAACTAGATTTTTTAGCAAAGGAGGCCAATACTATCTAAATAGAGATAGGAAAGGCTACTGTGCGGTCAGTATAAAAACTAAAAAGTCCACGCAGAGTTTACAAAAAATAACCACCACACCGACTCACGGTGTGGAGGGGCAAATCTGCGACCCCAGAGCTTCCAACTAGCCGGAATATTTCATAATGACAAGCTGGACAAAAGAGACAAAATTAAACTGAACAGAAGGTCATAAGCAGGGAAACACCCAAAAACTAGCAGACTTATCTTAAGCTGAAAATGGACTGGCCAACAGAGAACTTCCAGGAAAGAACTGAATCCACAGGAAATACATTGACAGCTGGCATCCACTACAGCCAAAAGCCCAGTTAAATAACAAAGGCCAGGGAACCGATTAGTGAACGCAGCTGCTAAGTTCCACTTGAAACCACCAGAGGGAGCCCAAGAGCAGAACTCCCAAAAATACCATTCGCAACCACAGGATGGAGCCCAAGAACGGAATTCACAACAGTACCCCCCCCTTGAGGAGGGGTCACCGAACCCGCACCAGAGCCCCCAGGCCGATCGGGACGAGCCAAATGAAAAGCACGTACCAAATCGGCAGCATGGACATCGGAGGCAAAAACCCAAGAGTTATCCTCCTGGCCATAACCCTTCCACTTGACCAGATACTGAAGTTTCGGCCTTGAAAGACGAGAATCCAAAATCTTCTCCACCACATATTTCAGCTCCCCCTCAACCAACACCGGAGCAGGAGGGTCAACGGAGGGAACCATGGGCACCACATATCTCCGCAACAAAGATCTATGGAACACATTATGAATGGAAAACGAGCTGGAAGGGCCAAACGAAAAGACACCGGATTGATAATTTCCGAAATCCTATAAGGACCAAGAAAATGAGGTTTGAACTTAGGGGAAGAGACCTTCATAGGAACATGATGAGAAGACAACCAGACCAAATCCCCAACCCGAAGCCGGAGACCAACGCACCGACGGCGGTTAGCAAAACGTTGAGCCTTTTCCTGAGACAATGTTAAATTGTCCACCGCATGAGTCCAAATCTGCTGCAACCTGTCCACCACAGAATCTACCCCAGGACAGTCCGAAGGCTCAACCTGCCCTGAAGAAAAATGAGGATGAAAACCGAAATTACAAAAAAAAGGCGAAACCAAAGTAGCCGAACTAGCCCGATTATTAAGGGCAAACTCGGCCAACGGCAAGAAGGTAACTGTCATGATCTCCATGGCCAGAGAACTAGCATAAGCCTCAATAGGAACAAGCTCTTGGAAGATGTAACTATACTGACCATGAACTAAACCTACCGCATCATCTAGAAGTAGCCAGGTAGCATGTCCTACTTTTTATCCCTATATGCCCAGCGCCGGCCGGAGAACTAAATAATGCTAGCAGAGGGAAATATAAGACCTGACTCACCTCTAGAGAAATGCCCAAAAAGGAGACAGAGGCCCCCCACATATATTGGCGGTGATATGAGATGAAACAACAAACGCAGCAGGAAAATAGTTTTAGCAAATTTGAGGTCCGCTTTCTAGATAGCAGAAGACAGAAAGCATACTTTCATGGTCAGTAGAAAACCCTAACAAAACACATCCAGAAATTACTTTAGGACTCTGGCATTAACTCATAATACCAGAGTGGCAATTCCTGATCAACAAGAGCTTTCCAGACACAGTAACGAAACTGCAGCTGTGAACTGGAACCAAAATACAAAAACAAAACATGGACGAATGTCCAACTTATCTAGTAGATGTCTGGGAGCAGGAACAAGCACAGAGAGGCTTCTGATAACATTGTTGACCGGCAAGCATCTAACAGAGAAGCCAGGTTATATAGCGACACCCAGATCTAATCAGAACAGGTGAACAGGGAAGATGATGTCACAAGTTCAATTCCACCAGTAGCCACCGGGGGAGCCCAGAATCCAAATTCACAACAGTACCCCCCCCTCAAGGAGGGGGCACCGAACCCTCACCAGAACCACCAGGGCGATCAGGATGGGCCCTATGAAAGGCACGAACCAGATCAGAGGCATGAACATCAGATGCAGTGACCCAAGAATTATCCTCCTGGCCGTATCCCTTCCACTTGACCAGATACTGGAGTCTCCGTCTGGAAACACGGGAGTCTAGGATTTTTTCCACAACGTACTCCAACTCACCCTCAACCAACACCGGAGCAGGAGGCTCAACGGAAGGCACAACCGGTGCCTCATACCTGCGCAATAACGACCGATGAAAAACGTTATGAATAGAAAAGGATGCAGGGAGGTCCAAACGGAAGGAAACAGGGTTAAGAATCTCCAATATTTTATACGGACCGATGAACCGAGGCTTAAACTTAGGAGATGAGACCCTCATAGGGACAAAACGAGAAGACAACCACACCAAATCTCCAACACAAAGCCGAGGACCAACACGACGGTGACGGTTGGCAAAAAGCTGAGTCTTCTCCTGGGACAACTTTAAATTGTCCATCACCTGCCCCCAGATATGATGCAATCTCTCCACCACCGCATCCACTCCAGGACAATCCGAGGATTCCATCTGACCGGAGGAAAATCGAGGGTGGAACCCCGAATTACAGAAAAACGGGGACACCAAAGTGGCAGAGCTGGCCCGATTATTGAGGGCGAACTCCGCCAATGGCAAAAAAGCAACCCAATCATCCTGGTCAGCAGACACAAAACACCTCAGATATGTCTCCAGGGTCTGATTAGTCCGCTCGGTCTGGCCATTAGTCTGAGGGTGAAAAGCAGACGAAAAAGACAAATCTATGCCCATCCTAGCACAGAATGCCCGCCAAAATCTAGACACAAATTGGGTTCCTCTGTCAGAAACGATATTCTCAGGAATACCATGCAAACGAACAACATTTTGAAAAAACAGGGGCACCAACTCGGAAGAAGAAGGCAATTTGGGCAGGGGAACCAAATGGACCATCTTAGAAAAACGGTCACACACCACCCAGATGACAGACATCTTCTGAGAAACAGGCAGATCTGAAATAAAATCCATCGAGATGTGTGTCCAAGGCCTCTTAGGAATAGGCAAGGGCAACAATAATCCACTAGCCCGAGAACAACAAGGCTTGGCCCGAGCACAAACGTCACAAGACTGCACAAAGCCTCGCACATCTCGTGACAGGGAAGGCCACCAGAAGGATCTTGCCACCAAATCCCTGGTACCAAAAATTCCAGGATGACCTGCCAATGCAGAAGAATGTACCTCAGAGATGACTCTACTAGTCCAATCATCAGGAACAAACAACCTATCAGGCGGACAACGATCCGGTCTATCCGCCTGAAACTCCTGCAAGGCCCGCCGCAGGTCTGGAGAAACGGCTGACAAGATAACTCCCTCCTTAAGAATACCTGTGGGGTCAGAGTTGCCGGGTGAATCAGGCTCAAAACTCCTAGAAAGGGCATCCGCCTTAACATTCTTAGAACCCGGTAGGTACGATACCACAAAATTAAACCGAGAGAAAAATAATGACCAGCGCGCCTGTCTAGGATTCAGGCGCCTGGCGGTCTCAAGATAGATCAAATTTTTGTGGTCAGTCAATACCACCACCTGATGTCTGGCCCCCTCGAGCCAATGGCGCCACTCCTCAAACGCCCACCTCATGGCCAAAAGCTCCCGATTCCCAACATCATAATTCCGCTCAGCGGGCGAAAATTTACGGGAAAAGAAGGCACAAGGCCTCATCACGGCGCAGTCAGAACTTTTCTGCGACAACACTGCCCCAGCCCCGATCTCAGAAGCGTCGACCTCAACCTGAAAAGGAAGAGTCACATCAGGCTGACGCAACACAGGGGCAGAAGAAAAACGGCGCTTAAGCTCCTGAAAGGCCTCCACAGCATCAGGGGACCAATTAGCAACATCAGCACCCTGTCTAGTCAAATCGGTCAATGGCTTAACGACATCCGAAAAACCAGAAATAAATCGACGATAAAAGTTGGCAAAGCCCAAAAATTTCTGAAGACTTTTAAGAGAAGAGGGCTGCGTCCAATCACAAATAGCTTGAACCTTGACAGGATCCATCTCAATGGAAGAGGGAGAAAAAATATATCCCAAAAAGGAAATTCTCTGAACCCCAAAAACGCACTTAGAACCCTTGACACACAGAGAATTAGACCGCAAAACCTGAAAAACCCTCTTAACTTGCCAGACATGAGAGTCCCAATCATCCGAAAAAATCAGAATATCATCCAGATACACTATCATAAATTTATCCAAAAAATCGCGGAAAATATCATGCATAAAGGACTGGAAGACTGAAGGGGCATTAGAAAGACCAAAAGGCATCACCAAATACTCAAAGTGGCCCTCGGGCGTATTAAATGCGGTTTTCCACTCATCCCCCTGCCTGATCCGCACCAAATTATACGCCCCACGGAGATCAATCTTAGAGAACCACTTGGCCCCCTTTATGCGAGCAAACAAATCAGTCAGCAACGGCAATGGGTATTGATATTTAACCGTGATTTTATTCAAAAGCCGATAATCAATACATGGTCTCAAAGAGCCGTCTTTTTTTGACACAAAGAAAAAACCGGCTCCTAAGGGAGATGACGATGGACGAATATGTCCCTTTTCCAAGGACTCCTTTATATATTCTCGCATAGCAGTATGTTCAGGCACAGACAGATTAAATAAACGACCCTTTGGGTATTTACTACCCGGAATTAAATCTATAGCACAATCGCACTCACGGTGCGGAGGTAGTGAACCCAGCTTGGGTTCTTCAAAGACGTCACGATAATCAGACAGGAACTCAGGGATTTCAGAGGGAATAGATGATGAAATGGACACCAAAGGTACGTCCCCATGAGTCCCCTTACATCCCCAGCTCAACACAGACATAGCTCTCCAGTCAAGGACTGGGTTGTGAGACTGCAGCCATGGCAATCCCAGCACCAAATCATCATGTAGATTATACAGCACCAGAAAACGAATAGTCTCCTGGTGATCCGGATTAATACACATAGTCACTTGTGTCCAGTATTGTGGTTTATTATTAGCCAATGGGGTGGAGTCAATCCCCTTCAGAGGAATAAGAGTCTCCAAAGGCTCTAAATCATACCCACAACGATTGGCAAAGGACCAATCCATAAGACTCAAAGCGGCGCCAGAGTCGATATAGGCGTCCGTAGTAATAGATGACAAAGAGCAAATCAGGGTCACAGACAAAATAAATTTAGACTGTAAAGTGCCAATGGGAACGGATTTATCAAGCTTTTTAGTACGCTTAAAGCATGCTGATATAACATGAGTAGAATCCCCACAATAGAAACACAACCCATTTTTCCGTCTAAAATTCTGCCGCTCGCTTCTGGACAGAATTCTATCACACTGCATGTTTTCTGGCGTCTTCTCAGTGGACACCGCCAGATGGTGCACTGGTTTGCGCTCCCGCAGACGCCTATCGATCTGAATGGCCATTGTCATGGACTCATTCAGACTTGCAGGCACAGGGAACCCCACCATAACATCCTTAATGGCATCAGAAAGACCCTCTCTGAAAGTAGCCGCCAAGGCACACTCATTCCACTGAGTAAGCACAGACCATTTACGGAATTTTTGGCAGTAAATTTCAGCTTCATCTTGCCCCTGCGATAGGGACATCAAAGTTTTTTCTGCCTGAAGTTCCAAATGAGGTTCCTCATACAGCAAGCCCAAGGCCAGAAAAAACGCATCCACATTGCGCAACGCAGGATCCCCTGGTGCCAATGCAAAAGCCCAATCTTGAGGGTCGCCGCGGAGCAAGGAAATCACAATCCCAACCTGCTGTGCAGGGTCTCCAGCAGAACGAGATTTCAGGGACAAAAATAACTTACAATTATTTCTAAAATTCTGAAAGCTAGATCTATTCCCTGAGAAGAATTCCGGCAAAGGAATTCTCGGCTCTGATACCGGAGCATGAACAACAAAATCCTGCAAACTTTGCACTTTCGTGGCGAGATTATTCAAACCTGCAGTTACACTCTGTAGATCCATTATAGACAGGTGAACATAGAGCCATTCAAAGATTAGAAGGAGAGAGAAAAAAAAGAAAGACTGCAGCATAGACAGACTGGCAAGTGATCCAATTAAGAGCACACTAACTACTAGAGAAAAAAAAAAAAAAAAAAAAAAAAAAATTTTCAGCAGACTTCTTATTTCTCTCCTTTCTCAGCCAAGGATTTTAACCCTTTAGTGGGCCGGTCAAACTGTCATGATCTCCATGGCCAGAGAACTAGCATAAGCCTCAATAGGAACAAGCTCTTGGAAGATGTAACTATACTGACCATGAACTAAACCTACCGCATCATCTAGAAGTAGCCAGGTAGCATGTCCTACTTTTTATCCCTATATGCCCAGCGCCGGCCGGAGAACTAAATAATGCTAGCAGAGGGAAATATAAGACCTGACTCACCTCTAGAGAAATGCCCAAAAAGGAGACAGAGGCCCCCCACATATATTGGCGGTGATATGAGATGAAACAACAAACGCAGCAGGAAAATAGTTTTAGCAAATTTGAGGTCCGCTTTCTAGATAGCAGAAGACAGAAAGCATACTTTCATGGTCAGTAGAAAACCCTAACAAAACACATCCAGAAATTACTTTAGGACTCTGGCATTAACTCATAATACCAGAGTGGCAATTCCTGATCAACAAGAGCTTTCCAGACACAGTAACGAAACTGCAGCTGTGAACTGGAACCAAAATACAAAAACAAAACATGGACGAATGTCCAACTTATCTAGTAGATGTCTGGGAGCAGGAACAAGCACAGAGAGGCTTCTGATAACATTGTTGACCGGCAAGCATCTAACAGAGAAGCCAGGTTATATAGCGACACCCAGATCTAATCAGAACAGGTGAACAGGGAAGATGATGTCACAAGTTCAATTCCACCAGTAGCCACCGGGGGAGCCCAGAATCCAAATTCACAACAGGTAACCCAATCATCCTGATCAGCAGACACAAAGCATCTCAAATAGGTTTCCAAGGTCCGATTGGTTCGCTCCGTCTGTCCATTTGTCTGAGGGTGAAACGCCGAAGAAAAAGACAAATTAATGGCCATTCTACCACAAAAGGACCGCCAAAACCTAGAAACAAACTGGATACCTCTGTCAGACACAATATTCTCCGGAATACCATGCAAACGAACCACATGCTGGAAAAACAAAGGAACCAAATCAGAGGAGGAAGGCAACTTAGGCAAAGGTACCAAATGGACCATTTTAGAAAACCGGTCACAAACCACCCAGATGATAGACATCTTCTGAGAAACAGGAAGATCAGAAATAAAATCCATGGAAATATGCATCCAGGGCCTCTCAGGGATAGGCAAAGGCAAAAGCAACCCACTAGCACGAGAACAGCAGGGCTTAGCCCGGGCACAAATCCCACAGGACTGCACGAAGGAGCGTACATCCCGTGACAAAGAAGGCCACCAAAAGGACCTGGCAACCAAATCTCTGGTTCCAAAGATCCCAGGATGACCAGCCAACACCGAACAGTGAATCTCAGAAATCACCTTACTAGTCCATCTATCAGGAACAAACAATTTCCCCACAGGACAGCGGTCGGGTCTATCAGCCTGAAACTCCTGAAGCACCCGTCGCAAATCAGGGGAGATAGCAGAAAGAATTACCCCCTCCTTGAGAATACCAGCCAGCTCACGGACTCCAGGAGAATCAGGCAAAAAACTCCTAGACAAGGCATCAGCCTTCACATTCTTAGATCCCGGAAGATACGAGACCACAAAATCAAAACGGGAGAAAAACAAAGACCACCGAGCCTGTCTAGGATTCAACCGCTTGGCCGACTCAGATTCTTATGGTCGGTCAAGACCACAACACGATGCTTGGCTCCCTCAAGCCAATGTCGCCACTCCTCGAATGCCCACTTTATAGCCAACAACTCCCGATTGCCGACATCATAATTACGCTCAGCAGGCGAAAACTTTCTGGAGAAGAAAGCACATGGCTTCAACACAGAGCCATCAGAACCTCTCTGAGATAGAACAGCTCCTGCCCCAATCTCAGAAGCGTCAACCTCAACCTGAAAAGGGAGAGAAACATCTGGCTGACGCAACACAGGGGCAGAAGTAAAACGACGCTTAAGCTCCTGAAAGGCCTCCACAGCCGCAGAGGACCAATTCACCACATCTGCACCTTTCTTGGTCAAATCGGTCAAAGGTTTAACCACAGTAGAAAAATTAGCAATGAAGCGGCGATAAAAATTAGCAAAGCCCAAAAATTTCTGAAGGCTCTTCACAGATGTGGGCTGAGTCCAATCATAAATAGCCTGGACCTTAACAGGGTCCATTTCAATAGCCGAGGGAGAAAAAATGAACCCCAGAAAAGAAACCTTCTGAACTCCAAAAAGGCACTTCGACCCCTTCACAAACAGTGTATTAGCACGAAGAATCTGAAATACCATTCTGACCTGCTTCACATGAGACTCCCAATCATCAGAAAAAACCAAAATATCATCCAAATATACAATCATAAATTTATCCAAATACTCCCGGAAAATATCATGCATAAAGGACTGAAACACAGATGGAGCATTAGAGAGCCCGAAAGGCATCACAAGATATTCAAAATGGCCTTCGGGCGTATTAAATGCTGTTTTCCATTCATCACCCTGTTTGATACGGACCAGATTATACGCCCCTCGAAGGTCAATCTTGGTAAACCAGCTAGCCCCTTTAATCCGAGCAAATAAATCAGAGAGCAAAGGCAAAGGGTACTGGAATTTGACCGTGATCTTATTGAGAAGGCGATAATCTATACAGGGCCTCAAGGAGCCATCCTTCTTGGCAACAAAAAAGAACCCCGCTCCCAACGGTGACGAAGACGGGCGAATATGCCCCTTCTCCAAGGACTCCTTTACATAAGTCCGCATAGCGGCATGCTCTGGCACAGACAAATTGAAAAGTTGACCCTTAGGGAACTTACAGCCAGGAATCAAATTAATAGCGCAATCACAGTCCCTATGAGGAGGCAGAGGACTGGATTTAGGCTCCTCAAATATATCCTGGAAATCCGACAAAAACTCAGGAACTTCAGAAGAAGGGGACGGGGAAATTGACATCAGAGGAATGTCACTATGTATCCCCTGACAACCCCAACTAGTCACGGACATAGATTTCCAATCCAGCACTGGATTATGTACCTGTAACCATGGAAACCCCAGCACAACCACATCATGCAAATTATGCAACACCAAAAAGCGAATATTTTCCTGATGTGCTGGAGCCATGTTCATGGCTAACTGTGTCCAGTACTGAGGTTTATTCTTGGCCAATGGCGTAGCATCAATCCCCCTCAAGGGAATAGGACTCTGCAAAGGCTCCAAGGAAAAACCACAGCGCTTGGCAAATTCTAGGTCCATTAAGTTCAGGGCAGCGCCAGAATCCACAAATGCCATTACAGAAAAGGACGACAATGAGCAAATCAGGGTAATAGACAAGAGAAACTTAGGCTGTACAGTACTGATGGTAACCGACTTAGCAACCCTCTTAGTTCGCTTCGGGCAGTCAGAGATAGCATGAGTAGCGTCACCACAGTAAAAACACAGCCCATTCTGACGTCTGAACTCCTGTCGTTCTGCTCTCGTCAAAACTCTATCACATTGCAGAGGCTCAGAACTCTGCCCAGAGGACACCGCCATATGGTGCATCACCTTACGTTCACGTAGGCGCCGATCAATCTGAATGGCCAGAGACATTGATTCGTTCAAACCAGCAGGCGTGGGAAACCCCACCATAACATCTTTAAGAGCTTCAGAAAGACCCTTTCTGAAAATAGCCGCCAGGGCATCCTCATTCCATTTTGTAAGCACAGACCACTTTCTAAATTTCTGACAATATATCTCTGCCACTTCCTGACCCTGACACAGAGCCAGCAAATTTTTTTCTGCCTGATCCACAGAATTGGGTTCGTCATAAAGCAGTCCAAGTGCTTGAAAAAATGAATCTACATTGAGCAATGCAGGATTCCCTGGCTCAAGGGAGAATGCCCAGTCCTGCAGGTCGCCATGCAGCAGAGAAATAACAATCTTCACCTGCTGAATGGGGTCACCAGAGGAACGGGGTCTCAGAGCAAAAAATAATCTGCAATTATTTTTGAAGTTCAAAAACCTAGATCTATCCCCAGAAAACAAATCAGGAATGGGAATTCTAGGCTCAGAAACAGGAGTTTGGACAACATAGTCTTGGATACTCTGTACCCTAGCAGCGAGATGATCAACACGCGCAGACAGACCCTGAACCTCCATATCAGTACCAAGCTCCTGCACCATCCAAAAATCAAGGGGAAAAGAAAGGACGAAACAAGCAACAAGAAAAAAAAAACAATGACTCAGAACTTTCTCTTCCCTCTTTTGAGATGCATTTAACACATTGTGGGCCAGCTGTACTGTTATGACCTGGTGGTTACGGAGCGGTACTGAGATGACCTGGTGGGTAAAACCAATCATGGACAAACTTAGAGGAGGTAGCAGCTCCACAGACAGTAATCACTGATATGACCTAGTGAATACGGAGCAGCACTGAAATGACCTGGTGGGTAAAACAAATAATGTACTAGCTCTGAGGAGGTGGTAACTCTACTGACCGCAATCCCTACTCCTAACACCAACACTAGAAATAGCCGTGGAGCGTACCTAACTCTGCCTAGACGCCTCTTCACAGCCTAAGAACTAGCTACCCCTGAAGATGGAAACGGAAAACTATCTCGCCTCAGAGAAACCCCCAAAGGAAGACAGCCCCCCACAAATATTGACGGTGAGTGGAGAGGGAAATGACAAACTCAGAAATGAAACTAGATTTTTTAGCAAAGGAGGCCAATACTATCTAAATAGAGATAGGAAAGGCTACTGTGCGGTCAGTATAAAAACTAAAAAGTCCACGCAGAGTTTACAAAAAATAACCACCACACCGACTCACGGTGTGGAGGGGCAAATCTGCGACCCCAGAGCTTCCAACTAGCCGGAATATTTCATAATGACAAGCTGGACAAAAGAGACAAAATTAAACTGAACAGAAGGTCATAAGCAGGGAAACACCCAAAAACTAGCAGACTTATCTTAAGCTGAAAATGGACTGGCCAACAGAGAACTTCCAGGAAAGAACTGAATCTGTTGTGAATTTGGATTCTGGGCTCCCCCGGTGGCCGCTTGTGGAATTGGACTTGTCATCCTCCTTCCTGTTTCACCTGGTTCCATCAGTAGTGGGTGTCGCTATTTAAGCTCATTTCTCTGGTGGTTTCTTGCCGGTCAACAATGTTATCTGATGCCTCTCAGTGCTTGTTCCTGCTTCTAGACAACTACTAGATAAGTTGGACTTTTGTCCATGTTTTGTTTTGCCTATTTGTTCCAGTTCACAGCTGAAGTTTTGTTACTGTGTCTGGAAAGCTCTCGTTGATCAGGGATTGCTACTCTGGCGTTATGAGTTAATGCCAGAGTTTAAGGTAATCTCTGGATGGTGTTTTGTTAGTGTTTTTCTGCTGACCATGAAAGTATACTATCTGTCTTCTGCTATCTAGTAAGCGGACCTCAAATTTGCTAAGACTATTTTCCTGCTGCGTTTGTTGTTTCATCTGAACTCACCGTCATTATATGTGGGGGGCTACTGTCTTCTTTGGAATATTTCTCTAGAGGTGAGCCAGGTCTTATATTTCCCTCTGCTAGCTATTTAGGTCTTAGGCCAGAGCTGGGCATCTAGCGATAAATAGGAAATGCTACCTGGCTATTTCTAGTTGCGCGGCAGGCTTAGTTCATGGTCAGTATAGTTCCATCTTCCGAGAGCTTGTCCCTCTATAGGCTTGCTATGATCTCTGCCTGCAGAGATCATGACAGTTTGACCGGCCAATAAAGTGTTAAAGACCCAGGTTGAGAAAGGAGAGTTATAAGAAGTCTGCTGGAATTTTTTTTTTTTTTTTTTTTTCCTCCAGTCTGCCTTGCTGCAGTCTTTTTTCTCTCTCTCCTCCTAATCTCTGTATGGCTCTGTGTGCACCTGACAATAATGGATCTCCAGAGTGTAACTGCGGGTTTGAATAATCTCATCACGAAAGTACAAAATTTACAAGATTTTGTGGTACTTGCTCCGGTATCTGAGCCGAGAATTCCTTTGCCGGAGTTCTTCACAGGGAATAGAGCTAGCTTCCAGAATTTCCGAAATAATTGTAAGCTTTATTTGTCCCTGAAGTCTCGTTCAGCTGGAGACCCTGCTCAGCAGGTTAGGATTGTGATTTCCTTGCTCAGGGGTGACCCTCAAGATTGGGCCTTCTCATTGCCAGCAGGGGATCCTGCGTTACGCGATGTGGATGCGTTTTTTCTGGCCTTGGGCTTGCTTTATGAGGAACCTCATTTGGAACTTCAGGCAGAAAAAACTTTGATGGCACTATCTCAGGGGCAAGACGAAGCTGAAGTTTTCTGCCAAAAATTCCGTAAATGGTCTGTGCTTACTCAGTGGAATGAGTGCGCCTTGGCGGCAGCTTTCAGAGAAGGTCTCTCTGATGCTGTTAAGGATGTTATGGTGGGGTTCCCTGTGCCTGCAGGTCTGAATGAGTCCATGACAATGGCTATTCAGATTGATAGGCGTCTGCGGGAGCGCAAACCGGTGCACCATCTGGCGGTGTCTATGGAAAAGACGCCAGAAAGTATGCAGTGTGATAGAATTCTGTCCAGGAGCGAGCGACAGAATTTTAGACGGAAGAATGGATTGTGTTTCTATTGTGGGGATTCTACTCATGTTATATCAGCATGCTCTAGGCGTACAAAGAAGCTTGATAAGTCTGTTTCCATTGGCACCATTCAGTCTAAGTTTATTTTGTCTGTAACCCTGATTTGCTCTTTGTCATCCATTGCCACGGACGCCTATGTTGACTCTGGCGCCGCTCTGAGTCTTATGGATTGGTCCTTTGCCAATCGTTGTGGTTTTGATTTAGAGCCTTTGGAGACTCTTATTCCTCTGAAGGGGATTGACTCCACCCCATTGGCTAATAATAAACCACAATACTGGACACAAGTTACCATGCGTATCTATCCGGATCACCAGGAGATTATTCGTTTCCTGGTGCTGTATAATTTACATGACGATTTGGTACTGGGATTGCCATGGTTGCAGTCTCACAACCCAGTCTTGGACTGGAGAGCAATGTCTGTGTTGAGCTGGGGATGTAAGGGTATTCATGGGGACTTACCTTTGGTTTCTATTTCGTCGTCCATTCCCTCTGAAGTCCCTGAGTTCCTCTCTGATTATCAAGACTAGGGTTGAGCGAAACGGGTCGATCATTTTCAAAAGTCGCCGACTTTTGGCTAAGTCGGCGTCTCATGAAACCCGATCCGACCCCTGTGCTTGTCGGCCATGCGGTACGCGACTTTCGCGCCAAAGTCGCGTTTCAATGACGCGAAAAGCGCCATTTCTCAGCCAATGAAGGTGAACGCAGAGTGTGGGCAGCGTGATGACATAGATCCTGGTCCCCACCATCTTAGAGAAGGGCATTGCAGTGATTGGCTTGCTGTCTGCGGCGTCACAGGGGCTATAAAGGGGCGTTCCCGCCGACCGCCATCTTACTGCTGCTGATCTGAGCTTAGGGACAGGTTGCTGCCGCTTCATCAGAAGCAGGGAGAGCGTTAGGCAGGGTCCACTAACCACCAAACCGCTTGTGCTGCAGCGATTTCCACTGTCCAACACCACCTTCGGTGTGCAGGAACAGTGGAAGCTATTTTTTTTTTTTTTTCCCCTCAGCGCTGTAGCTCATTGGGCTGCCCTAGAAGGCTCCGTGATAGCTGTATTGCTGTGTGTACGCCACTGTGGAAACCAACTGCTTTTTTCAAAGCACATATCCTCTTGTTCCTTCCTTTCTGCACAGCTATCTTTTTTGTTTGTCCACACTTTTTATTTAATTTGTGCATCAGTCCACTCCTATTGCTGCCTGCCATACCTGGCTTACATTACTGCAGGGAGATAGTAATTGTAGGACAGTTTTTTTTTTTTTTTTGTTTTTTTTTTGTGGGAGATTAAGATTGGCATTTCTGCTACAGTGCCATCCCTGTGTGTGCCATCTCTCACTGAGTGGGCCATAGAAAGCCTATTTATTTTTTCCGTGATTTGTGTTCTAAAATCTACCTCAACACAGAAACACTACATCAATCAGTGGGAGAAAAATATTGGCCTCAGTCAGGGCTTGTGTGCCACTGCTGTGTGTGCGCTATCTCTCATTCAGTGGGCTATAGCAAGCCTATATTTTTTTTTTTTTTTTTTTTTTAATATTATTTGGTTTCAAAAGTCTCCCTGAAAAAAAAAAAAAACCTAAAAAAACAGTGGGAGAGTAATATTGCCCTTTCAGCTTGTGTGCCAGTCTTGACTCCTGGGTGTGCCACCTCTCTCCCTCTCATTCAGTGGGCCATAGAAAGCCTATTTATTTTTTTTTTTAAATATTATTGGGTTTCTAAAGTCTCCCTGAAAAAAACAAAAAATACATAAAAAAACAGTGGGAGAGTAATATTGCCCTTTCAGCTTGTGTGCCAGTCTTGACTCCTGGGTGTGCCACCTCTCTCCCTTTCATTCAGTGGGCCATAGAAAGCCTATTTTTTTTTTTTTAATATTATTTGGTTTCTAATTCTCCCTGAAAAAAAAAAAAAAACCTAAAAAAACAGTGGGAGAGTAATATTGCCCTTTCAGCTTGTGTGCCAGTCTTGACTCCTGGGTGT
Source organism: Ranitomeya variabilis (assembly GCF_051348905.1). Taxonomy (NCBI): domain Eukaryota; kingdom Metazoa; phylum Chordata; class Amphibia; order Anura; family Dendrobatidae; genus Ranitomeya; species Ranitomeya variabilis. The sequence continues at coordinate 112,500,042 of NC_135235.1, read as the reverse complement.
GCCACCTCTCTCCCTCTCATTCAGTGGGCTATAGCAAGCCTATATTTTTTTTTTTTTTTTTTTTTTTTAATATTATTTGGTTTCTAATTCTCCCTGAAAAAAAAAAAAAAACCTAAAAAAACAGTGGGAGAGTAATATTGCCCTTTCAGCTTGTGTGCCAGTCTTGACTCCTGGGTGTGCCACCTCTCTCCCTTTCATTCAGTGGGCCATAGAAAGCCTATTTATTTTTTCCGTGATTTGTGTTCTAAATTCTACCTCAACACAAAAACACTACATCAATCAGTGGGAGAAAAATATTGGCCTCAGTAAGGGCTTGTGTGCCACTGCTGTGTGTGCTATCTCTCATTCAGTGGGCTATAGCAAGCCTATTTTTTTTTTTTTTTTTTTTTTTTTAATATTATTTGGTTTCTAAAGTCTCCCTGAAAAAAAAAAAAAACCTAAAAAAACAGTGGGAGAGTAATATTGCCCTTTCAGCTTGTGTGCCAGTCTTGACTCCTGGGTGTGCCACCTCTCTCCCTCTCATTCAGTGGGCCATAGAAAGCCTATTTATTTTTTTTTTTAAATATTATTGGGTTTCTAAAGTCTCCCTGAAAAAACAAAAAATACATAAAAAAACAGTGGGAGAGTAATATTGCCCTTTCAGCTTGTGTGCCAGTCTTGACTCCTGGGTGTGCCACCTCTCTCCCTTTCATTCAGTGGGCCATAGAAAGCCTATTTTTTTTTTTTTAATATTATTTGGTTTCTAATTCTCCCTGAAAAAAAAAAAAAAACCTAAAAAAACAGTGGGAGAGTAATATTGCCCTTTCAGCTTGTGTGCCAGTCTTGACTCCTGGGTGTGCCACCTCTCTCCCTCTCATTCAGTGGGCCATAGAAAGCCTATTTATTTTTTTTTTTAAATATTATTGGGTTTCTAAAGTCTCCCTGAAAAAACAAAAAATACATAAAAAAACAGTGGGAGAGTAATATTGCCCTTTCAGCTTGTGTGCCAGTCTTGACTCCTGGGTGTGCCACCTCTCTCCCTTTCATTCAGTGGGCCATAGAAAGCCTATTTTTTTTTTTTTTAATATTATTTGGTTTCTAATTCTCCCTGAAAAAAAAAAAAAAACCTAAAAAAACAGTGGGAGAGTAATATTGCCCTTTCAGCTTGTGTGCCAGTCTTGACTCCTGGGTGTGCCACCTCTCTCCCTCTCATTCAGTGGGCCATAGAAAGCCTATTTATTTTTTTTTTTAAATATTATTGGGTTTCTAAAGTCTCCCTGAAAAAACAAAAAATACATAAAAAAACAGTGGGAGAGTAATATTGCCCTTTCAGCTTGTGTGCCAGTCTTGACTCCTGGGTGTGCCACCTCTCTCCCTTTCATTCAGTGGGCCATAGAAAGCCTATTTTTTTTTTTTTTTTAATATTATTTGGTTTCTAATTCTCCCTGAAAAAAAAAAAAAAACCTAAAAAAACAGTGGGAGAGTAATATTGCCCTTTCAGCTTGTGTGCCAGTCTTGACTCCTGGGTGTGTCACCTCTCTCCCTCTCATTCAGTGGGCCATAGAAAGCCTATTTATTTTTTTTTTTAAATATTATTGGGTTTCTAAAGTCTCCCTGAAAAAACAAAAAATACATAAAAAAACAGTGGGAGAGTAATATTGCCCTTTCAGCTTGTGTGCCAGTCTTGACTCCTGGGTGTGCCACCTCTCTCCCTCTCATTCAGTGGGCCATAGAAAGCCTTTTTTTTTTTTGGTTTTTTTAATATTATTTGGTTTCTAAAGTCTCCCTGAAAAAAACAAAAAAAACATAAAAAACAGTGGGAGAGTAATATTGCCCTTTCAGCTTGTGCGCCAGTCTTGACTCCTGGTTGTGCCACCTCTCTCTCTCTAATTGTGGGCCATAGAAAGCCTTTTTTTTTTTTTTTTTTAATATTATTTGGTTTCTAAAGTCTCCCTGAGAAAAAAAAATAAATAAATTAGGTGGGAGATTAATATTGACATTAGTGCTTGAGTGACAGTCCTGCGTGTGTGTCATCTCTGTGATTTTGTGCCACAGAAAACAGAGTGTGTAACATTGTGCCTGATTTTCCTTGTGGTCTCACCAACCTGTTAAGGGATATTGAAATCATACTGAAGTTATAGCTCACCGTGTAAGTTGTTTGATAGCAACAAATAAAGTTACTTTGGTTAAGATTTTAAAACAATGAGGAAGTCTGGTGCAAGAGGTCGTCGTGGGCGTTCATTGTCAGCTGGTAATGATGGTAGTGGTAGTGGAGCATCAGGTGGTCGTGGGGATAAAAATATTCCACCTAAGTCTGGAGCTGTGGAGCCAGTTTCGTCGTCAGGCTACACAAGGCCTCGAACGCTCTCTTTTCTGGGAGTAGGAAAACCGCTTTTAAAGGCGGAGCAGCAACAGCAAGTTTTGGCTTACATTGCAGACTCAGCCTCTAGCTCTTTTGCCTCCTCTTCCGAAACTGGTAAATGTAAAAGCAGCGCGTCGCTTGTGGATGTTCACGGTCAGGGACAAGTCGCTTCCTTGTCCTCCTCAGCAAAAACTACAACAAGAGAGAAGGATGCAGCAGGCGACACAACGGGTCACTCCATGGAGCTCTTTACACATACCGTCCCTGGCTTAGAAAGTGAAACATTTAACAGGCCATGCCCATTACAAGTATATTCTGACATGGAGTGCACTGATGCACAGCCACAGCCAGAGTACTATGCTGCTCCTTTGACTCAGACCACCACATTGCCCTCTCAGGGTACAGATCCACAATCAGACCCTGATGAGACTATGTTGCCCCGCCACGAACGCTATACCACCGACCGACACAGTGACACAGACGAAGTTGCACACGAGCTCGAAGAGGAGGTAATAGATGACCCAGTTATTGACCCCGATTGGCAGCCATTGGGGGAACAGGGTGCAGGCGGCAGTAGTTCAGAAGCGGAGGTGGAGGAGGGGCCGCAGCAGGCATCAACATCGCAACAGGTTCCATCTGCCGGGCCCGTATCTGGACCAAAACGCGTGTCAAAGCCAAAACCTGTTGGAGCACAGCGTTGCCATCCGGTTAAAGCTCAGTCTGCAATCCCTGAAAAGGGATCAGAGTCTAGGAAGAGTGCAGTCTGGCATTTTTTTAAACAACATCCAACTGATCAGCGCAAAGTCATCTGTCAAAAATGTTCAACTAGCTTAAGCAGAGGTCAGAATCTGAAAAGTCTAAATACTAGTTGCATGCATAGACACTTAACCACCATGCATTCTCAAGCCTGGACTAACTACCAAACGTCCCTCAAGGTTGTAGCACCCTCGGCCAATGAAGCTAGTCAGCAACGCAACATCCCTTCCGTCACTGTAAGGCCACCATTTTCCGCACCACCGGCAGTATCTGTGCAGGTTTCTTTGCCAGCCAAAAGCAGTCAGGGTCAGGGAATCACCAGTTTTGTAGGAGGAAATATTGCATGTAGGGCACCGGCGGAAACAATACCGTCTCCAACCGTCTCTCAGTCTGCCATGTCCACCGGCACACCCGAAAGTTCCACGATCTACAGCTCTCCAGTCCAGCTCACCCTACATGAGACTCTGGTTAGAAAAAGGAAGTACTTATCCTCGCATCCGCGTACACAGGGTTTTAACGCCCACATAGCTAGACTAATCTCGTTAGAGATGATGCCCTACCGGTTAGTTGAAAGCGAAGCTTTCAAAGCCCTGATGGAGTACGCTGAACCACGATACGAGCTACCCAGTCGACACTTTTTTTCCAGAAAAGCCATCCCAGCCCTGCACCAGCATGTTAAACAGCGCATCGTCCATGCACTCAGGCAATCTGTGAGTACAAAGGTGCACCTGACTACAGATGCATGGACCAGTAGGCATGGCCAGGGACGTTATGTGTCCATCACGGCACACTGGGTGAATGTGGTGGATGCAGGGTCCACAGGCGACATCAATTTAGGGACAGTTGTGCCTAGCCCACGGTCTAGGAAACAGTTGGCTGTAGGCGTTCGCACCCCCTCCTCCTCCTCCTCGTCCTCCTGCAGAAGCTACAGCTCTTCCACAGAACGCAGTCGGCCAACCACTCCATCGGCAGATGACACTGTTGCACACCAGTTGTCCCATTATGGGCCAGCTACTGCCAAGCGTCAGCAGGCTGTATTGGCTATGAAGTGTTTGGGCGACAACAGACACACCGCGGAAGTTCTGTCCGAGTTCTTGCAACAAGAAACGCAGTCGTGGCTGGGCACAGTAGATCTTGAGGCAGGCAAGGTAGTGAGTGATAACGGAAGGAATTTCATGGCTGCCATCTCCCTTTCCCAACTGAAACACATTCCTTGCCTGGCTCACACCTTAAACCTGGTGGTGCAGTGCTTATTGAAAACTTATCCTGGGTTCTCCGACCTGCTCCTCAAAGTGCGTGCACTTTGCTCACATATCCGACGTTCGCCTGTACACGCCAGCCGTATGCAGACCTATCAGCGGTCTTTGAACCTTCCCCAGCATCGCCTAATCATAGACGTTGCAACAAGGTGGAACTCAACACTGCACATGCTTCAGAGACTGTGCGAACAGAGGCGTGCTGTTATTTATTTGTGGGAGGATACACGGGCAGGCAGTAGGATGGCAGACATGGAGTTGTCAGGTGTGCAGTGGTCGAAGATACAAGACATGTGTCAAGTCCTTCAGTGTTTTGAGGAATGCACACGGCTGGTTAGTGCAGACAACGCCGTAATAAGCATGAGCATCCCCCTAATGCGTCTGCTGATGCAAAGTTTGACGCACATAAAGGAGCAGGCGTCTGCACCAGAGGAAGAGGGAAGCCTTGATGACAGTCAGCCATTGTCTGGTCAGGGCAGTGTACAGGACGAGGTAGCGGGCGAAGAGGAGGTGGAGGACGAGGAGGATGATGGGGATGAGTATATTTTTAATGCGGAAACTTTCACGGGGGCACAGGAAATTGGTTGCGTGTCACGGCCGGGTTCTGGTTTTTTGAGGGACACAAGTGACGTAGATTTGCCTGCAACTGCCCCTCAACCAATCACAACCGGAGATTTGACAAGTGGAACTTTGGCCCACATGGCGGATTATGCCTTACGTATCCTACAAAGGGACACACGCATTACGAAAATGATGAACGATGACGATTACTGGTTGGCCTGCCTCCTTGATCCACGCTATAAAGGCAAATTGCAAAATATTATGCCACATGAGAACTTGGAACTAATATTAGCAACCAAACAATCAACTCTTGTTGACCGTTTGCTTCAGGCATTCCCAGCACACAGCGCACGTGATCGTTCTCACACGAGCTCCAGGGGGCAGCAGACTAGGAGTGTTAGGGGTGCACACATCAGAAGTGGCGTTGGACAGAGGGGTTTTCTGACCAGGTTGTGGAGTGATTTTGCTATGACCGCAGACAGGACAGGTACTGCTGCATCAATTGAAAGTGACAGGAGACAACATTTGTCCAGTATGGTTACTAACTATTTTTCATCCCTTATCGATGTTCTCCCTCAACCGTCATTCCCATTTGATTACTGGGCCTCCAAATTAGACACCTGGCCAGAATTGGCAGAATATGCATTGCAGGAGCTTGCTTGCCCGGCAGCAAGTGTCCTATCAGAAAGAGTATTCAGTGCTGCAGGGTCAATATTAACCGAAAAAAGGACTCGTCTGGCTACCCAAAATGTTGACGATCTAACATTCATTAAAATGAACCACAACTGGATTTCAAAATCTTTTGCCCCACCTTGCCCGGCCGACACCTAGCTTTCCTATGAAAAGCTCTTGCCTGTGAATTACTTTTCTAATGTCTAATTTGCTGCTGCAGATTGTACAGCATACGACATGTTTACACCTCCCTAAATGGCCAAACTCCCCACACGGGGCCGTGGTATCGCGACTTGGCGCAAGCACCCGTGAGACTGCTGTTTGTCTGAAGAGGTGGGTGTGCTCGCTTTTGGTTGACGGCATTGCTACTGGGTCCCTCATAGTACAATGTAGTGTCTCTGGCGGTGGTGGTGCGCACCCAACGTCAGACACACCGTTGTAACATGAGTGGCCCTGGGGCGGTCCCGCCGGCCTCAAGAGAGTTCCCCCCTACCCCAGCTCAAACTGGGCTCTACTACGTGCAAAATTATGTCGCACAGCTCCACCAATCTTTAGTCTATTCGCTGACATCATTCAATGTCTGGCACTGACAATACAAATTTGTAGACATCTATGATGCAACTTAAAGTAGTCTGTGTCTGTGTCCTATATTGGCACCATTAAATAGTTACTGCCAAATTACTATGTCAGAAACACAGCAGATGAGCCCACCCCTGTACCTAAGTATGCCATCTTTTTTTTTGTTTTGGTTGTTTTGCGAGACATTAACATCTATTTATATTTTGGGAGTACTGGGACAGACACTCCTTGCACTACTCCTCCACTCAGCACCAAGCTGCCTGCCCGTGTATCCATGTAACCGCTGTAAAACTGCCATGAGCCTATTGTTTGTTATTTTAGGCCTTTGATAGCCTGTCTGCGGTCCCTACTCCTCCACTGACCACCAAGCTGCCTGCCCGTGTATCCATGTAACCGCTGTAAAACTGCCATGAGCCTATTGTTTGTTATTTTAGGCCTTTGAAGCCTTTCTGCGCTCCCTCCTTCCACTAGTCCTCCACTGACCAGACCACTGCTGCCCGTGTACCCCTGGAACCAATTTTAAAGTGCCTACAGCCAGCCCATTTTATTGTGTTAGGCCTTCGAAGCCTGTCTGCGGTCCCTCCTTCCACTAGGCCTCCACTGACCAGACCACTGCTGCCCGTGTACCCCTGGAACCAATTTTAAAGTGCCTACAGCCAGCCCATTTTATTGTGTTAGGCCTTCGAAGCCTGTCTGCGGTCCATACTTCCACTAGTCCTCCACTGACCAGACCACTGCTGCCCGTGTACCCCTGGAACCAATTTTAAAGTGCCTACAGCCAGCCCATTTTATTGTGTTAGGCCTTCGAAGCCTGTCTGCGGTCCCTCCTTCCACTAGGCCTCCACTGACCAGACCACTGCTGCCCGTGTACCCCTGGAACCAATTTTAAAGTGCCTACAGCCAGCCCATTTTATTGTGTTAGGCCTTCGAAGCCTGTCTGCGGTCCATACTTCCACTAGGCCTCCACTGACCAGACCACTGCTGCCCGTGTACCCCTGGAACCAATTTTAAAGTGCCTACAGCCAGCCCATTTTATTGTGTTAGGCCTTCGAAGCCTGTCTGCGGTCCCTCCTTCCACTAGGCCTCCACTGACCAGACCACTGCTGCCCGTGTACCCCTGGAACCAATTTTAAAGTGCCTACAGCCAGCCCATTTTATTGTGTTAGGCCTTCGAAGCCTGTCTGCGGTCCATACTTCCACTAGTCCTCCACTGACCAGACCACTGCTGCCCGTGTACCCCTGGAACCAATTTTAAAGTGCCTACAGCCAGCCCATTTTATTGTGTTAGGCCTTCGAAGCCTGTCTGCGGTCCCTCCTTCCACTAGGCCTCCACTGACCAGACCACTGCTGCCCGTGTACCCCTGGAACCAATTTTAAAGTGCCTACAGCCAGCCCATTTTATTGTGTTAGGCCTTCGAAGCCTGTCTGCGGTCCATACTTCCACTAGGCCTCCACTGACCAGACCACTGCTGCCCGTGTACCCCTGGAACCAATTTTAAAGTGCCTACAGCCAGCCCATTTTATTGTGTTAGGCCTTCGAAGCCTGTCTGCGGTCCATACTTCCACTAGTCCTCCACTGACCAGACCACTGCTGCCCGTGTACCCCTGGAACCAATTTTAAAGTGCCTACAGTCAGCCCATTTTATTGTGTTAGGCCTTCGAAGCCTGTCTGCGGTCCATACTTCCACTAGGCCTCCACTGACCAGACCACTGCTGCCCGTGTACCCCTGGAACCAATTTTAAAGTGCCTACAGCCAGCCCATTTTATTGTGTTAGGCCTTCGAAGCCTGTCTGCGGTCCCTCCTTCCACTAGGCCTCCACTGACCAGACCACTGCTGCCCGTGTACCCCTGGAACCAATTTTAAAGTGCCTACAGCCAGCCCATTTTATTGTGTTAGGCCTTCGAAGCCTGTCTGCGGTCCATACTTTAAATACTCCTCCACTCAGCACCAAGCTGCCTGCCCGTGTATCCATGTAACCGCTGTAAAACTGCCATGAGCCTATTGTTTGTTATTTTAGGCCTTTGATAGCCTGTCTGCGGTCCCTACTCCTCCACTGACCACCAAGCTGCCTGCCCGTGTATCCATGTAACCGCTGTAAAACTGCCATGAGCCTATTGTTTGTTATTTTAGGCCTTTGAAGCCTTTCTGCGCTCCCTCCTTCCACTAGTCCTCCACTGACCAGACCACTGCTGCCCGTGTACCCCTGGAACCAATTTTAAAGTGCCTACAGCCAGCCCATTTTATTGTGTTAGGCCTTCGAAGCCTGTCTGCGGTCCCTCCTTCCACTAGGCCTCCACTGACCAGACCACTGCTGCCCGTGTACCCCTGGAACCAATTTTAAAGTGCCTACAGCCAGCCCATTTTATTGTGTTAGGCCTTCGAAGCCTGTCTGCGGTCCCTCCTTCCACTAGGCCTCCACTGACCAGACCACTGCTGCCCGTGTACCCCTGGAACCAATTTTAAAGTGCCTACAGCCAGCCCATTTTATTGTGTTAGGCCTTCGAAGCCTGTCTGCGGTCCATACTTCCACTAGGCCTCCACTGACCAGACCACTGCTGCCCGTGTACCCCTGGAACCAATTTTAAAGTGCCTACAGCCAGCCCATTTTATTGTGTTAGGCCTTCGAAGCCTGTCTGCGGTCCATACTTTAAATACTCCTCCACTCACCACCAAGCTGCCTGCCCGTGTATCCATGTAACCGCTGTAAAACTGCCATGAGCCTATTGTTTGTTATGTTAGGCCTTTGATAGCCTGTCTGCGGTCCTTACTTTAAATACTCCTCCACTCACCACCTAGCTGCCTGTGTATCCATGTAACCGATGTAAAACTGCCATGACTGCCTACTGTTTGTTATTTTAGGCCTTTGATAGCCTGTCTGCGGCCCCTACTTGCAATACTCCTCCACTGACCACAATGCTGCCTGGAGTGCCTGCCTGTGTATCCATGTAACCGATGTAAAACTGCCATGACTGCCTACTGTTTGTTATTTTAGGCCTTTGATAGCCTGTCTGCGGCCCCTACTTGCAATACTCCTCCACTGAGCACAATGCTGCCTGGAGTGCCTGCCTGTGTATCCATGTAACCGATGTAAAACTGCCATGACTGCCTACTGTTTGTTATTTTAGGCCTTTGATAGCCTGTCTGCAGCCCCTACTTGCAATACTCCTCCACTGACCACACCAATGCTGCCCGTGTACCCCTGGAACCTATTTAAAAGTTCATAGAGCCTAGTTATATATTTTATTTACTATTAATAAGGCCATGATGGACTACGCTGTACCACGCTACAAGCTAACCAGTCGACACTTCTTTTGCGAGAAAAGCCATCCCAACCCTCCACCAGCATGTAGAAGACCGCATTGTCCATGCACTCTGGCAATCTGTGAGTACAAAGGTGCACCTGACAACAGACGCATGGACCTGTAGGCATGGCCACGGAAGATTACGTGTCCATTACGGCGCAATGGGTTAATGTGGTGGATGCATGGTCCACAGGGGACAGCCTACTAAGTCTGTCTGCAGTCCCTAATTCAAATTGTCCTCCACTGTCTAAATCGGAACTTCCACCTTCTGGCTTTCGGCCTATAGTATCAGAAATTAAACTGCATTTGGCCTTCAACTTTGGTTAGGGCCTACTAACGGCTTCTGCCCCTCCCTGGTGTTGTCCTCAACTAAATAAAGCTGAGCTTCAACCTTCCGGCTCTCATTAAGTGGTTTTAAAAAAAAAAAAAATGGTGGTTAGGGCCTACTAACGGCTTCTGCCCCTCCCTGGTGTTGCCCTCAACTAAATAAAGCTGAGCTTCAACCTTCTGCTCCAAATTACCATTTTAAAAAATGCAATAGGCTTTTCCGGCCTACTAAAGGTGTCTGCCCCTCCCTGGTGTTGTCCTCAACTGAACAAAGCTGAGCTTCCACATTCTGGCTTTCGCCCTATACTATCAGATATTAAACTGCATTTGGCCTACTAGTGTGGTTAGGCCCTTGAAACAGTGTCTGCTGCTCTTGGGTTTGCTACTCCACTGAACAAAGCAATGCCGCCTGTTTAGTCCTGTTACCAATTTTGAACTGCATGTAGCCTACTTTATTCTTTGGCCCTATATCTGTTTCCTCCTCATCCTGCCCATTGCCCAGCCACTGCTAAATGAGTCTGCTGGTACATTGACCTAGACCACTACATTCCCCTTGTACTCTACACAGCCAGAATCTGTCCCTGCTGAAAGTAAGGTTCCCCTTCCCGCATGTTATACCACCTTACACAGGGACAAAGAGGAAGGTGCAGATGAAAGTGCAGGTTCCTTCATCAGGTGGGGGGGCATACTCGTTGGCGACGTCACTGGCACAGGGCCCCTCAGAGTACGCAAAAGTGTCGCTGCTGGTGGGAGGCGCCCCCGCCATGCAAACACACCGCCGTACTTTGAGGGGCCCTGTGCCAGTGGCAATGCGAACGAGTGGGCCCCCCCTGCTTGCTCAGGATCACAGCACTTGCAACTTTTAAATACTTACCTTTCCCTGCAACACCGCCGTGACGTAGTCCGCATTTCCTGGGCCCACGAAAAACTTGAGCCAGCCCTACTCCCCCCACAACTTTCCCCCAATTCCCTATGCCCAACTATTATTATACAGTTAATTAAGATTGGCAAGCTTCAGAAACAAGAATGGATGTTTTTGGCATTAAAATGGGCACTGTAGGTGTTTTCCTGGCCTCCACTCACTGCCGACTATGCTTCCCCATTGACTTGCATTGGGTTTCGTGTTTCGGTCGATCCCCGACTTTTAGCGATAATCGGCCGACTGCACTCGACTCGACTCTGGACAAAATCGGGTTTCCCAAAACCCTACTCGATCTTAAAAAAATGAAAGTCGCTCAACCCTAATCAAGACGTCTTTGACGAACCCAAGCTTGGGTCGTTACCTCCGCACCGTGAGTGCGATTGTGCCATAGATTTGATACCGGGTTGTAAATATCCAAAGGGTCGTTTGTTTAATCTGTCTGTGCCGGAACATGCTGCTATGCGGGAATATATAAAGGAGTCTTTGGAAAAGGGACATATTCGTCCATCTTCTTCTCCCTTGGGAGCTGGGTTTTTCTTTGTCTCAAAAAAAGACGGCTCTTTGAGACCATGTATTGATTATCGGCTTCTGAATAAGATCACTGTTAAGTATCAATACCCATTGCCATTGCTTACTGATTTGTTTGCTCGTATAGAAGGTGCTAAGTGGTTCTCTAAAATTGATCTTCGTGGGGCGTATAATTTGGTGCGGATCAGGCAGGGGGATGAGTGGAAGACCGCATTTAATACGCCCGAGGGCCACTTTGAGTATTTGGTCATGCCTTTTGGTCTTTCTAATGCCCCTTCAGTTTTCCAGTCTTTTATGCATGATATTTTCCGCGATTTTCTGGATAAATTTATGATAATATATCTGGATGATATTCTGATTTTTTCTGATGACTGGGACTCTCATGTCCAGCAGGTCAGGAGAGTTTTTCAGGTTCTGCGGTCTAATTCTTTATGTGTGAAGGGGTCTAAGTGCGATTTTGGGGTCCAGAAAATTTCCTTTTTGGGGTATATTTTTTCTCCCTCTTCCATTGAGATGGATCCCGTCAAGGTGCAAGCTATTTGTGACTGGACTCAGCCCTCCTCTCTTAAGGGTCTTCAGAGATTTTTGGGCTTTGCCAACTTTTACCGCCGATTTATTGCTGGTTTTTCGGATGTCGTTAAACCACTGACTGATTTGACCAGACAAGGCGCTGATGTTGCTAATTGGTCCCCTCATGCTGTAGAGGCCTTTCAGGAGCTTAAGCGCCGTTTTGCCTCTGCCCCTGTGTTGCGTCAGCCTGATGTGAATCTGCCTTTTCAGGTTGAGGTTGACGCTTCGGAGATCGGAGCTGGGGCAGTGTTGTCGCAGAAAGGTTCCGACTGCTCCGTCATTAGGCCTTGTGCCTTCTTTTCTCGCAAATTTTCGCCCGCAGAGCGGAATTATGATGTTGGGAATCGGGAGCTTTTGGCCATGAAGTGGGCGTTTGAGGAGTGGCGCCATTGGCTCGAGGGGGCTAGGCATCAGGTGGTGGTATTGACTGACCACAAAAATTTGATTTATCTTGAGACTGCCAGACGCCTGAATCCTAGACAGGCGCGCTGGTCTTTATTTTTTTCTCGCTTTAATTTTGTGGTGTCATACCTACCGGGTTCTAAGAATGTTAAGGCAGATGCCCTTTCTAGGAGTTTTGACCCGGACTCTCCTGGTAATTCTGAACCCACAGGTATCCTTAGGGAGGGAGTAATTTTGTCGGCCGTTTCTCCTGATCTGCGGCGGTCCTTGCAGGAGTTTCAGGCGGATAGACCGGATCGTTGTCCGCCTGATAGACTGTTTGTTCCGGATGATTGGACCAGCAGAGTCATCTCAGAGGTACATTCTTCTGCATTGGCAGGTCATCCCGGAATTTTTGGTACCAGGGATTTGGTGGCAAGATCCTTCTGGTGGCCTTCCCTGTCACGAGATGTGCGAGTCTTTGTGCAGTCATGTGACGTTTGTGCTCGGGCCAAGTCTTGTAGTTCTCGGGCTAGCGGACTGCTGTTGCCCTTGCCTATTCCTAAGAGGCCTTGGACACACATCTCGATGGATTTTATTTCAGATCTGCCTGTTTCCCAGAAGATGTCTGTCATCTGGGTGGTCTGTGACCGTTTCTCTAAAATGGTCCATTTGGTTCCTCTGCCCAAGTTGCCTTCTTCTTCTGAGTTGGTTCCTCTGTTTTTTCAGAATGTTGTCCGATTGCACGGTATTCCTGAGAATATTGTTTCTGACAGAGGTACCCAATTTGTGTCTAGATTTTGGCGGGCATTCTGTGCTAGGATGGGCATAGATTTGTCTTTTTCATCTGCTTTTCACCCTCAGACTAATGGCCAGACCGAGCGGACTAATCAGACCCTTGAGACATATCTGAGGTGTTTTGTCTCTGCTGACCAGGATGATTGGGTTGCTTTTTTGCCATTGGCAGAGTTCGCCCTCAATAATCGGGCCAGCTCTTCCACCTTGGTGTCCCCGTTTTTCTGTAATTCAGGGTTTCACCCTCGATTTTCCTCCGGTCAGGTGGAATCCTCGGATTGTCCTGGAGTGGATGCGGTGGTGGAGAGATTGCATCACATCTGGGGGCAGGTTATGGACAATTTGAAGTTGTCCCAGGAGAAGACTCAGCGTTTTGCCAACCGTCATCGTCGTGTTGGTTCTCGGCTTTGTGTTGGAGATTTGGTGTGGTTGTCTTCTCGTTTTGTCCCTATGAGGGTCTCTTCTCCTAAGTTTAAACCTCGGTTCATCGGCCCTTATAGAATATTGGAGATTCTTAATCCTGTTTCTTTCCGTTTGGACCTCCCTGCGTCCTTTTCCATTCATAACGTTTTTCATCGGTCGTTGTTGCGCAGGTATGAGGTACCTGTTGTACCTTCAGTTGAGCCTCCTGCTCCGGTGTTGGTTGAGGGTGAGTTGGAGTACGTTGTGGAGAAAATTTTGGACTCTCGTGTTTCCAGACGGAGACTCCAGTATCTGGTCAACTGGAAGGGTTACGGCCAGGAGGATAATTCTTGGGTCAATGCATCTGATGTTCATGCTTCTGATCTTGTTCGTGCCTTCCATAGGGCTCATCCTGGTCGCCCTGGTGGATCTGGTGAGGGTTCGGTGCCCCCTCCTTGAGGGGGGGGTACTGTTGTGAATTTGGATTCTGGGCTCCCCCGGTGGCCGCTTGTGGAATTGGACTTGTCATCCTCCTTCCTGTTTCACCTGGTTCCATCAGTAGTGGGTGTCGCTATTTAAGCTCATTTCTCTGGTGGTTTCTTGCCGGTCAACAATGTTATCTGATGCCTCTCAGTGCTTGTTCCTGCTTCTAGACAACTACTAGATAAGTTGGACTTTTGTCCATGTTTTGTTTTGCCTATTTGTTCCAGTTCACAGCTGAAGTTTTGTTACTGTGTCTGGAAAGCTCTCGTTGATCAGGGATTGCTACTCTGGCGTTATGAGTTAATGCCAGAGTTTAAGGTAATCTCTGGATGGTGTTTTGTTAGTGTTTTTCTGCTGACCATGAAAGTATACTATCTGTCTTCTGCTATCTAGTAAGCGGACCTCAAATTTGCTAAGACTATTTTCCTGCTGCGTTTGTTGTTTCATCTGAACTCACCGTCATTATATGTGGGGGGCTACTGTCTTCTTTGGAATATTTCTCTAGAGGTGAGCCAGGTCTTATATTTCCCTCTGCTAGCTATTTAGGTCTTAGGCCAGAGCTGGGCATCTAGCGATAAATAGGAAATGCTACCTGGCTATTTCTAGTTGCGCGGCAGGCTTAGTTCATGGTCAGTATAGTTCCATCTTCCGAGAGCTTGTCCCTCTATAGGCTTGCTATGATCTCTGCCTGCAGAGATCATGACATGAATCCACAGGAAATACATTGACAGCTGGCATCCACTACAGCCAAAAGCCCAGTTAAATAACAAAGGCCAGGGAACCGATTAGTGAACGCAGCTGCTAAGTTCCACTTGAAACCACCAGAGGGAGCCCAAGAGCAGAACTCCCAAAAATACCATTCGCAACCACAGGATGGAGCCCAAGAACGGAATTCACAACAGTACCCCCCCCTTGAGGAGGGGTCACCGAACCCGCACCAGAGCCCCCAGGCCGATCGGGACGAGCCAAATGAAAAGCACGTACCAAATCGGCAGCATGGACATCGGAGGCAAAAACCCAAGAGTTATCCTCCTGGCCATAACCCTTCCACTTGACCAGATACTGAAGTTTCGGCCTTGAAAGACGAGAATCCAAAATCTTCTCCACCACATATTTCAGCTCCCCCTCAACCAACACCGGAGCAGGAGGGTCAACGGAGGGAACCATGGGCACCACATATCTCCGCAACAAAGATCTATGGAACACATTATGAATGGAAAACGAGCTGGAAGGGCCAAACGAAAAGACACCGGATTGATAATTTCCGAAATCCTATAAGGACCAAGAAAATGAGGTTTGAACTTAGGGGAAGAGACCTTCATAGGAACATGATGAGAAGACAACCAGACCAAATCCCCAACCCGAAGCCGGAGACCAACGCACCGACGGCGGTTAGCAAAACGTTGAGCCTTTTCCTGAGACAATGTTAAATTGTCCACCGCATGAGTCCAAATCTGCTGCAACCTGTCCACCACAGAATCTACCCCAGGACAGTCCGAAGGCTCAACCTGCCCTGAAGAAAAACGAGGATGAAAACCGAAATTACAAAAAAAAGGCGAAACCAAAGTAGCCGAACTAGCCCGATTATTAAGGGCAAACTCGGCCAACGGCAAGAAGGTAACCCAATCATCCTGATCAGCAGACACAAAGCATCTCAAATAGGTTTCCAAGGTCCGATTGGTTCGCTCCGTCTGTCCATTTGTCTGAGGGTGAAACGCCGAAGAAAAAGACAAATTAATGGCCATTCTACCACAAAAGGACCGCCAAAACCTAGAAACAAACTGGATACCTCTGTCAGACACAATATTCTCCGGAATACCATGCAAACGAACCACATGCTGGAAAAACAAAGGAACCAAATCAGAGGAGGAAGGCAACTTAGGCAAAGGTACCAAATGGACCATTTTAGAAAACCGGTCACAAACCACCCAGATGATAGACATCTTCTGAGAAACAGGAAGATCAGAAATAAAATCCATGGAAATATGCATCCAGGGCCTCTCAGGGATAGGCAAAGGCAAAAGCAACCCACTAGCACGAGAACAGCAGGGCTTAGCCCGGGCACAAATCCCACAGGACTGCACGAAGGAGCGCACATCCCGTGACAAAGAAGGCCACCAAAAGGACCTGGCAACCAAATCTCTGGTTCCAAAGATCCCAGGATGACCAGCCAACACCGAACAGTGAATCTCAGAAATCACCTTACTAGTCCATCTATCAGGAACAAACAATTTCCCCACAGGACAGCGGTCGGGTCTATCAGCCTGAAACTCCTGAAGCACCCGTCGCAAATCAGGGGAGATAGCAGAAAGAATTACCCCCTCCTTGAGAATACCAGCCAGCTCACGGACTCCAGGAGAATCAGGCAAAAAACTCCTAGACAAGGCATCAGCCTTCACATTCTTAGATCCCGGAAGATACGAGACCACAAAATCAAAACGGGAGAAAAACAAAGACCACCGAGCCTGTCTAGGATTCAACCGCTTGGCCGACTCAGATTCTTATGGTCGGTCAAGACCACAACACGATGCTTGGCTCCCTCAAGCCAATGTCGCCACTCCTCGAATGCCCACTTTATAGCCAACAACTCCCGATTGCCGACATCATAATTACGCTCAGCAGGCGAAAACTTTCTGGAGAAGAAAGCACACGGCTTCAACACAGAGCCATCAGAACCTCTCTGAGATAGAACAGCTCCTGCCCCAATCTCAGAAGCGTCAACCTCAACCTGAAAAGGGAGAGAAACATCTGGCTGACGCAACACAGGGGCAGAAGTAAAACGACGCTTAAGCTCCTGAAAGGCCTCCACAGCCGCAGAGGACCAATTCACCACATCTGCACCTTTCTTGGTCAAATCGGTCAAAGGTTTAACCACAGTAGAAAAATTAGCAATGAAGCGGCGATAAAAATTAGCAAAGCCCAAAAATTTCTGAAGGCTCTTCACAGATGTGGGCTGAGTCCAATCATAAATAGCCTGGACCTTAACAGGGTCCATTTCAATAGCCGAGGGAGAAAAAATGAACCCCAGAAAAGAAACCTTCTGAACTCCAAAAAGGCACTTCGACCCCTTCACAAACAGTGTATTAGCACGAAGAATCTGAAATACCATCCTGACCTGCTTCACATGAGACTCCCAATCATCAGAAAAAACCAAAATATCATCCAAATATACAATCATAAATTTATCCAAATACTCCCGGAAAATATCATGCATAAAGGACTGAAACACAGATGGAGCATTAGAGAGCCCGAAAGGCATCACAAGATATTCAAAATGGCCTTCGGGCGTATTAAATGCTGTTTTCCATTCATCACCCTGTTTGATACGGACCAGATTATACGCCCCTCGAAGGTCAATCTTGGTAAACCAGCTAGCCCCTTTAATCCGAGCAAATAAATCAGAGAGCAAAGGCAAAGGGTACTGGAATTTGACCGTGATCTTATTGAGAAGGCGATAATCTATACAGGGCCTCAAGGAGCCATCCTTCTTGGCAACAAAAAAGAACCCCGCTCCCAACGGTGACGAAGACGGGCGAATATGCCCCTTCTCCAAGGACTCCTTTACATAAGTCCGCATAGCGGCATGCTCTGGCACAGACAAATTGAAAAGTTGACCCTTAGGGAACTTACAGCCAGGAATCAAATTAATAGCGCAATCACAGTCCCTATGAGGAGGCAGAGGACTGGATTTAGGCTCCTCAAATATATCCTGGAAATCCGACAAAAACTCAGGAACTTCAGAAGAAGGGGACGGGGAAATTGACATCAGAGGAATGTCACTATGTATCCCCTGACAGCCCCAACTAGTCACGGACATAGATTTCCAATCCAGCACTGGATTATGTACCTGTAACCATGGAAACCCCAGCACAACCACATCATGCAAATTATGCAACACCAAAAAGCGAATATTTTCCTGATGTGCTGGAGCCATGTTCATGGCTAACTGTGTCCAGTACTGAGGTTTATTCTTGGCCAATGGCGTAGCATCAATCCCCCTCAAGGGAATAGGACTCTGCAAAGGCTCCAAGGAAAAACCACAGCGCTTGGCAAATTCTAGGTCCATTAAGTTCAGGGCAGCGCCAGAATCCACAAATGCCATTACAGAAAAGGACGACAATGAGCAAATCAGGGTAATAGACAAGAGAAACTTAGGCTGTACAGTACTGATGGTAACCGACTTAGCAACCCTCTTAGTTCGCTTCGGGCAGTCAGAGATAGCATGAGTAGCGTCACCACAGTAAAAACACAGCCCATTCTGACGTCTGAACTCCTGTCGTTCTGCTCTCGTCAAAACTCTATCACATTGCAGAGGCTCAGAACTCTGCCCAGAGGACACCGCCATATGGTGCATCACCTTACGTTCACGTAGGCGCCGATCAATCTGAATGGCCAGAGACATTGATTCGTTCAAACCAGCAGGCGTGGGAAACCCCACCATAACATCTTTAAGAGCTTCAGAAAGACCCTTTCTGAAAATAGCCGCCAGGGCATCCTCATTCCATTTTGTAAGCACAGACCACTTTCTAAATTTCTGACAATATATCTCTGCCACTTCCTGACCCTGACACAGAGCCAGCAAAATTTTTTCTGCCTGATCCACAGAATTGGGTTCGTCATAAAGCAGTCCAAGTGCTTGAAAAAATGAATCTACATTGAGCAATGCAGGATTCCCTGGCTCAAGGGAGAATGCCCAGTCCTGCAGGTCGCCATGCAGCAGAGAAATAACAATCTTCACCTGCTGAATGGGGTCACCAGAGGAACGGGGTCTCAGAGCAAAAAATAATCTGCAATTATTTTTGAAGTTCAAAAACCTAGATCTATCCCCAGAAAACAAATCAGGAATAGGAATTCTAGGCTCAGAAACAGGAGTTTGGACAACATAGTCTTGGATACTCTGTACCCTAGCAGCGAGATGATCAACACGCGCAGACAGACCCTGAACCTCCATATCAGTACCAAGCTCCTGCACCATCCAAAAATCAAGGGGAAAAGAAAGGACGAAACAAGCAACAAGAAAAAAAAAACAATGACTCAGAACTTTCTCTTCCCTCTTTTGAGATGCATTTAACACATTGTGGGCCAGCTGTACTGTTATGACCTGGTGGTTACGGAGCGGTACTGAGATGACCTGGTGGGTAAAACCAATCATGGACAAACTTAGAGGAGGTAGCAGCTCCACAGACAGTAATCACTGATATGACCTAGTGAATACGGAGCAGCACTGAAATGACCTGGTGGGTAAAACAAATAATGTACTAGCTCTGAGGAGGTGGTAACTCTACTGACCGCAATCCCTACTCCTAACACCAACACTAGAAATAGCCGTGGAGCGTACCTAACTCTGCCTAGACGCCTCTTCACAGCCTAAGAACTAGCTACCCCTGAAGATGGAAACGGAAAACTATCTCGCCTCAGAGAAACCCCCAAAGGAAGACAGCCCCCCACAAATATTGACGGTGAGTGGAGAGGGAAATGACAAACTCAGAAATGAAACTAGATTTTTTAGCAAAGGAGGCCAATACTATCTAAATAGAGATAGGAAAGGCTACTGTGCGGTCAGTATAAAAACTAAAAAGTCCACGCAGAGTTTACAAAAAATAACCACCACACCGACTCACGGTGTGGAGGGGCAAATCTGCGACCCCAGAGCTTCCAACTAGCCGGAATATTTCATAATGACAAGCTGGACAAAAGAGACAAAATTAAACTGAACAGAAGGTCATAAGCAGGGAAACACCCAAAAACTAGCAGACTTATCTTAAGCTGAAAATGGACTGGCCAACAGAGAACTTCCAGGAAAGAACTGAATCCACAGGAAATACATTGACAGCTGGCATCCACTACAGCCAAAAGCCCAGTTAAATAACAAAGGCCAGGGAACCGATTAGTGAACACAGCTGCTAAGTTCCACTTGAAACCACCAGAGGGAGCCCAAGAGCAGAACTCCCAAAAATACCATTCGCAACCACAGGATGGAGCCCAAGAACGGAATTCACAACAGAAGGCATACTGAACCAGCATGGCTACCACAGCAACTTGCAGCAGCATGCTATTCTATCCGATTTGCGTTTAGTTGGACCATCATTTATTTTTCAACAGGCCAATGACCCCAAACACACCTCCAGGCTGTGTAAGGGCTATTTGACCAACAAGGAGAGTAATGGGGTGCTATGCCAGATGACCTGGCCTCCACAGTCACCAGACCTGAACCCAATCGAGATGATTTGGGGTGAGCAGGACCGCAGAGTAAAGGCAAAAAGGGCCACAAGTGCTAAGCATCTCTGGGAACTTCTTCAAAATTGTTGGAAGACCATTCCCGGTGACTACCTCTTGAAGCTCATCAAGAGAATGCCAAGAGTGTGCAAAGCAGTCATCAAAGCAAAAAGGTGGCTACTTTGAAGAACCTAGAATATAAGATATAATTTCAGTTGTTTCACACTTTTTTGTTAAGTATATAATTCCACATGTGTTAATTCATAGTTTTGATGCCTTCAGTGTGAATTTACAATTTTCATAGTCATGAAAATACAGAAAAATCTTTAAATGTGAAGGTGTGTCCAAACTTTTGTTCTGTAATGTACATTTATATACCTGCAAACTTTTCGGTGTTAACAGGGAAAAGAAAATATGTAGCCATGAAAAGGAATTTAATTTAATAGTGCAGCAGCGGTATACAAGTACTGCAATAGCAATATTAAACCCTGCCTAGTTGCCTCTAATCGAAAACTATCCCTCCACTGAATGCAGCTTACAGCGGTTTTACTAGAGAAAGGATAATATTTAGCCCTCAAAAGGACTTTTCTTTTAATGGTGCAGCAGCGGTATACAATTATTGCAATAGCAATATTAAACACCGCATATCCTATATGCCTGCTCTAAAATACGCTCTCCCTCCTATATCAACTCTCCCTGACTTGATCCAAGGAGACAGTGTACCGAGCATCGCGTCACCGCGGGTCTTATATAAGACCTCATGATTCATGCGGCCAGCCAATCAGAGTAATGCCAGCATCCAAAATGGCTATGTCATACTGTGTATGTCAGGCAATCCCCACATGTTTACTGGCTGTCTAACAGGTGCGAAACATGTGGGGACTTGAGCATGGGACTTGATCACCTCGATACTCAATCGAATAACAAGTATTCCAAAGCATCCCAATGCTGAATTGATAATCAAGCAGTACGCCTCACCAGAAATGCTACTCCAGTCAGTGACGGGAGTAACATTTCTAGTATAAGGCTACTTTCACACTAGCGTTAACTGCATTACGTCGCAAATCCGTTTTTTTGCCGAAAAAACGGATGCGTCAAAAAAGTGAAAAACGGTGACAAACGTATGCCACGCATCCAGCATTTCGACGGATCCGTCGCAAATCCGCTAAACGTTTCCGTCGAAAATACTGGATGCGTTGCATACGTTGCATACGTTTTACCATCCGTTGTATCCGTTTTTCCGACGGATCCGTTTTTAAAAGGGGAGGCTCCCAAAATTTGATTGGCTACTGGAAAATTTGAAAAACTATATAGTACTGTATTTACAGCCCATCTTTGTGGGTTTTAGTTTTGTGGCAGCGATGGAAGGTGTTCTTGGGAGGATTGCTAGTTTGGTTACCGACGTTATCTTTGAGACGAATCGCCTGGATATCATAGTGCGGGAGAAGGAGGCGGCAGCGGAAAGGCGTAGGATGCTTCTGCAGCAACGGAGACGGAGACGACTGTGGATTCATCCGATTAATCAACTACGGATGACCCGGGGTGTCCAGTCCACTCTCTACCTGGAGTTGCGGCACAATCCACACAAATTCCACAACTACGTGCGGATGAGGATTGAACATTTCGATTTTTTGCTTGCAAAAATGGAGGATGTCATCCGAAGACAGGATACAAGGATGAGGCTTGCCATCACACCGGCGGAGCGGCTGATGGTGACCCTGCGGTAAGCCTCTTTTTTTAATTTCATTGCTGATATTGGATGTTATATTACACGCTGCAGACAATACTGCGCTGCCATATTGCGCACTATTTTCTGCAGCATGTAGTTTTGGTTTTCTTGGCGGACATTCCACTGCTTTATTTAAATGTCATTGCTGATATTGAATGTTTTTCTGCATTTTTTTTTTTTGGGGGGGGTTTTTGGGTTTGATGACATGCAACTGCTTTTTTTCTGTCATTGGTCATTTTGAATGTTATATTACACGCTGCAGACAATACTGCGCTGCCATATTGCGCACTATTTTCTGCAGCATGTAGTTTTGGTTTTCTTGGCGGACATTCCACTGCTTTGTTTAAATGTCATTGCTGATATTGAATGTTTTTCTGCATTTTTTTTTTTTGGGGGGGTTTTTTGGGTTTGATGACATGCAACTGCTTTTTTTCTGTCATTGGTCATTTTGAATGTTATATTACACGCTGCAGACAATACTGCGCTGCCATATTGCGCACTATTTTCTGCAGCATGTAGTTTTGGTTTTCTTGGCGGACATTCCACTGCTTTATTTAAATGTCATTGCTGATATTGAATGTTAGATAACAGACTGCAGAAAATACTGCGCTGAAATATTGCGTTGCATTTTCTGCATTTTTTTTTGTTTTGTTTTGTTTTTTGGGTTTGATGACATGCAACTGCTTTTTTTCTGTCATTGGTCATTTTGAATGTTATATTACACGCTGCAGACAATACTGCGCTGCCATATTGCGCACTATTTTCTGCAGCATGTAATTTGGGTTTTCTTGGCGGACATTCCACTGTTTTTTTACACTGGTTTCATGCTGGTTTTATTGGGTGTCCCGTCCTTAAAAAAAAAATAACAGTGCCATATTAAAACTTGTTGGTCTGTGCAATTTTTTCTAACATTTTTTTTTTTTTTTTTTTTTTAAAGTTTCCTAGCTACGGGTGAATCTATGACTTCGCTCCATTATCAGTTCAGGCTGGGCATTTCAACTATCTCTGGAATAGTGAAGGACACATGTCGGGCTGTTTGGACCACTTTGCAACCAGAGTATATCCCCCAACCATCCATGGAAATCTGGTTGCGAAGTGCTGAAGAGTTTCTGCAAATTTGCAATTTCCCTAATTGTGTGGGTGCAGTTGACGGGAAACATATAAGGATTGCGAAACCGGCAGGAACAGGATCGGAGTATTATAATTATAAGAAGTATTTCTCCATCGTCCTTATGGCTATTGCAGATGCCAACTGCAGGTTCCTTGCCGTGGACATCGGAGCGTATGGACGGTCCAACGATTCGCAAGTTCTTAAAAACTCTCCGATGGGTCGTTGCCTTTATGGAGAGACCTACGATTTCCCGCCAGCCAGACCACTGCCAGGAACAAATGACCCAGCCCTGGAATATGTTTTTGTAGGTGATGAAGCCTTTCAACTGTCGCCGCACCTACTGAAACCGTACAGTAGCCGGAACTTAAACCATACCAAGCGGGTCTTTAATTACCGGCTTACTAGAGCACGAAGAGTAGTGGAGTGTTCCTTTGGCATATTGACGGCGAAGTGGCGAGTTCTGCTGACGGCTATCAAGCTGAAAACAACAACTATAGACGAGGTAGTTAAAGCCTGTGTGGTGCTCCACAACTTTGTCCTGTCAAAGGAGCCCGTTTCTTTGGATGATGAAGAGTTGGAGACCACCTTGTGGGACTACCGCAGCAGCTCGGTTCGCTCTACAAGTTCAGTTACAAGGATGAGGGACCAGTTTGCCGATTATTTTGTCTCACCTGTCGGGCGGATCCCGTGGCAAGACATGATTGTGTAACCTGTTTCCTATGTGTAACCTGTTTCCCATGTGTTTTGTTTATGTAAAAAAAGTGTTTCAGCCCCCCCCCAAAAAAAGGCCCAAAAGCGTGGTTTTCTTGCTAGTAAAACCATTATGTTATACCTTTTACATGTCTGGTGTTTGTTTTTATTAAACCTTTTTTTATTATATTACCTTATTAAATCCACACACACACAAAGAGTAGAATTGTAATCAGAAATTTATTTTATCTCTTTTTTTTTTTTTTGTTTTGCAAAAAAAAATATATTTTTATTTTCCAACTTTTTTTTTGAAAAATTTGAACATTTTTTATAATATTATTTACATTAATAACACTTTACAAATTTTCAAAGTGTTGGGTGGAGATATGAGAGGAGGAGGGGCAGGAAGGTTGGACCACGTCGATAGGTGGGGAAACCCTACTTGTTTGGGGTGCAGTGGAAGGGGGGGTTAAACCAAGAGGCTGACCAGAGGGGGGTGGTGTTGGGGTAGGGGGAAGAGAAAAGTTGAGTAAGGAAAACATTGGGGAAGTAATTTGGTCTGGGGGCCGGGATTGTTGTGGGGACTGGGTCGGGTATTGTGACTGGGTAGGGTAGTGGGACTGGCGTGGGGTTTGGTAATGGTGCTGGTGTGGGGATTGGAGCTGGGTTTGGTAATGGTGCTGGTGTGGGTATTGGGGCTGGGTTTGGTAATGGGGGGTATGGTGTGGAAATGGGGCCTGGGGTGGAATTGGAGTGGAGGTGTGGGGAGGTGTGTGGGTCGATTCATTAATGGCCTGCAGTGCAGCATTATGGCAGGTATTCATTACCCGCATCTGTTGCTCAAAAGAAAGCTTCTCCATGCTCATGAGCATGGATTGGAAAAAAAGATTGGCCGGATCGGGACTTACAGCTGGATGCAGCCTATCCAAGCGACTGCTGGTTTCACGGCTTGTTTCACTGATGCGTGACTGCACCATGTTGAAACCAGCAGTCACTTGCTCTCCCAAAATTTTGAAAGAGCCTTGGAAGGATGCATTCAGGTGTAAGAACTCAGGAGCATAGCTCCTTTCCTGACCCCTCTGTCGCTGCCGCCACGAACCTAATGGTGGTGTCGAGGTGGCAGGATCAGAGGGGTGGGGTAAAGGGAACGCTAACTGTTCAGCATCAGATGCGAGCAATGAAGCCTGCAATAATGCTCCACTGCTTGGGGTGGATGAAGTGGAGGGGACAGAGGGGTCAGAGGAGGGGACAGAGGGGTCAGAGGAGGGGACAGAGGTGTGGGGCCTACCGACGTGGCCCTCAGTGGCGGACTCAGGAGGGATCGCTCCAGAGGGCGCAGAGGAAGATGCAGGCGCCCGGTGGCTGGAGAAGGTGCTGTGAAAGAAAAAAAAAAAAATTAATACATTGGAATGAAAAAGCCCTGACTGAAAGCAAACTAAGTAGACAGGTTAACATGGTTATTAGTGGGCTGTAGAATACTTACACTCTGCTTAGCATGGTTCGCCTCAGGAAGGAGAGGGCCTGGCCATATTTATATTTGCTCCTCTTCCTTCCTGCAGAGCCACTCGGGGCCTGCATCTCATCGTTGAATTCCCTCTTAAAGCGATCCCTCAGTGACCGCCACCGCTTCCTAATCTTTCCAACTGTGAAGACAAGAATCAAAAGAAAAAACAAAAAATTGGTAAATGCAATACATTACAGTCAGCTCAAAACATCACTGGAAAGTGAATACTTACCTAGTTTGCTCAGCTGCTGAGGATGAAGGCTCTCCCGCCTTGGAAACAGGTTGCGACACACTTCGTCCCAGAGCCGACGGGTGACACCGGTATCAGCATGCCTGCGGTCAGCCATGTTCCACAGCGGCTCCCGCTCGCGAACCTCCTCAATTAGATTATCAATGTCGATGTCATCGTCTTCATCGTCATCTACTGCGGGAGCACGCTGTGAAGCCTGTGCCAAAAAAAAGGAAGAAGAAAAACAAACTTATTAGTACACTGAAACACTAAGTACCAATAGAATCCCCCTCCCAAAAAAAAAAAAAAAAAAAACTCACTGATGGCCGACCGCGGCGACGAGTCCGCCGACTCTGGGATTGTCTGGGAGAACCTTCAGCGGCAGCAGCAGGAGCAGCAGGAGCAGCAGCAGCAGCAGCCTGAAATAAAGGAAACAAATTCTCAGTAATGTAGGCATATATTTTCTGTGTTTAGTTATGTATGAAAATCTGTTTTGTGTATGGTGCAGTGTAATGTGCGAAAAAACTGTTTCACCACTACTTACACTTGGTTCCTCCTCCACTAGCATCTCTCCACCCGTCTCGCCCCCTTCTGACAGCTCCTCATCTGATTCAGCTTCCTGTTGAAACATAATTTATGCATGTGGTTAGACATCAAAATGTAATTTTAAAAAACCAAAAAAAAATAAACCCATTTTTTGCGTTAACTTTTACCGATACACGCTGTTGCTGTGGAGGAGGGCTGTCAGAAGAGGACATTGTTTTGTGGTCCTGGTGGGCAGCGGCTGTGGTCCTGGTGGGCAGCGGCTGTGGTCCTGGTGGGCAGCGGCTGTGGTCCTGGTGGGCAGCGGCTGTGGTCCTGGTGGGCAGCGGCTGTGGTCCTGGTGTTTCTGTAAGTTAAAGAGACACTTGCAATCTGCTCGACACATTGAAGTAGCAGATTGTGGGTCTTCAAAACTTACTTCTAACACTTAGCTGTGGTCCTGGTGGGCAGCGGCTGTGGTCCTGGTGGGCAGCGGCTGTGGTCCTGGTGGGCAGCGGCTGTGGTCCTGGTGTTTCTGTAAGTTAAAGAGACACTTGCAATCTGCTCGACACATTGAAGTAGCAGATTGTGGGTCTTCAAAACTTACTTCTAACACTTAGCTGTGGTCCTGGTGGGCAGCGGCTGTGGTCCTGGTGGGCAGCGGCTGTGGTCCTGGTGGGCAGCGGCTGTGGTCCTGGTGTTTCTGTAAGTTAAAGAGACACTTGCAATCTGCTCGACACATTGAAGTAGCAGATTGTGGGTCTTCAAAACTTACTTCTAACACTTAGCTGTGGTCCTGGTGGGCAGCGGCTGTGGTCCTGGTGGGTAGCGGCTGTGGTCCTGGTGGGCAGCGGCTGTGGTCCTGGTGGGCAGCGGCTGTGGTCCTGGTGTTTCTGTAAGTTAAAGAGACACTTGCAATCTGCTCGACACATTGAAGTAGCAGATTGTGGGTCTTCAAAACTTACTTCTAACACTTAGCTGTGGTCCTGGTGGGCAGCGGCTGTGGTCCTGGTGGGCAGCGGCTGTGGTCCTGGTGGGCAGCGGCTGTGGTCCTGGTGGGCAGCGGCTGTGGTCCTGGTGTTTCTGTAAGTTAAAGAGACACTTGCAATCTGCTCGACACATTGAAGTAGCAGATTGTGGGTCTTCAAAACTTACTTCTAACACTTAGCTGTGGTCCTGGTGGGCAGCGGCTGTGGTCCTGGTGGGCAGCGGCTGTGGTCCTGGTGGGCAGCGGCTGTGGTCCTGGTGGGCAGCGGCTGTGGTCCTGGTGTTTCTGTAAGTTAAAGAGACACTTGCAATCTGCTCGACACATTGAAGTAGCAGATTGTGGGTCTTCAAAACTTACTTCTAACACTTAGCTGTGGTCCTGGTGGGCAGCGGCTGTGGTCCTGGTGGGCAGCGGCTGTGGTCCTGGTGGGCAGCGGCTGTGGTCCTGGTGTTTCTGTAAGTTAAAGAGACACTTGCAATCTGCTCGACACATTGAAGTAGCAGATTGTGGGTCTTCAAAACTTACTTCTAACACTTAGCTGTGGTCCTGGTGGGCAGCGGCTGTGGTCCTGGTGGGCTGGTCAGTGGCTGCGGTCCTGGTTTATCTGTTAATATGTATAATGGATCTATAGTTAGACCACCCCCTGAACTAGGTAATGTTCAATGATAAACACCCTACTGAAATGATGTCAGAAATGTTCATACAGGTGAACAACAAAAACCCCCAAAAAGTTGCACGTTATACCATTCATTTCCATGTCCCAAAAAATAAAATTTTAAAATGTTAACACTATGAAAAAATATATTTGACACATTTTATTTAAAAAAAATAACCTCCCCCCCCCCCCCAAAAAAAAAACTTTACAAGTTAACCTTTATTAAAAAAATGAGCCCTCAACCAACCCTGTATTGCATGTGTAACCATTGGTACATACACCAGTTTTAAATTTACCTTTATGAAATAATACTACGGACATTTTTTTAAAACACATTTTATTATTATTTTTTTTCTCTCTTTTTTTAAAAATCACAATTAGGAGCTGACATGCTCTTTATTTTAAATACAAGTACTTCAACTGCTAATGGTTATAACAGTAATTAAAATAAAATCAACACTTTTATTAAATAGAAAAACCCCACACTCACACATTCAAACCACAAGCTGCAGACCGCTAGACTTTTTTAAAAAACACATCAGATTTAAAAAAAAAAAAAAAAAACACATTTAAACCACATGCTGCACAGACCACTATACAGTCCATACATCAGAAAAAGGCAAATAACCAATTACAGCATGGACAAATACACATGCAATCAACAAGACGTACACAAAAAACATGCATGGTATGTTTCCACATTCCGGATTGCATCAGAATTTGGTCAGGATTTCCCATCAGTATTTGTAAGCCAAAACCAGGAGTGTAAAAATTAGGTAAAGTATAATAGGAAAACAGGCACACTTTTGATTTTATCACCCACTCCTGGTTTTGGCGTACAAATACTGATGGAAAATCCTGACCACATCCTGATGCAATCCTGAACATGGACACATACCCTCCCACATGAACAGGCATAAGATTGGCAAAGGCATAATATGGTGCAGGCACATGATACAAAATCACACAGCCGTAAAAAAATACACACATACACATGCACGCACATAGCTTTATGCAAATACACATATGTACAACAAAGGCAGAAAGGTGAACCCAATCAGAAGACGCATACACACACACATACAAAAGGCTGACAATCCTTTGGCTGAAGCAGCAGGTCTTCACAGTGGCTGGCATCATGGTGGATCTGGACTCTAGCATGGCACTGGCTGGTGCAGGACGATGGCAGGCCTCAGGTTCTCTTCAGGTTTTAAGCTCTTTCTGTAGTCAGTACCTCATATACACACACAAATGCACAGGCACACAGATGCACACAAAAATTGCAATACTCACACTGGCTCTATGGTGGCTGGCTCCTGTGGCTGGAGTCCTGTGGCTGGCTCGGGTCTTGTGGCTGGCTGGGGTCCTGTGTCTGTCTCCTGTGGCTGGCTCTATGGTGGCTGGCTCCTGTGGCTGGCTCCTGTGGCTGGCTGGGGTCTTGTGGCTGGCTGGGGTCCTGTTGCTGGCTGGGCTCTTGCTGGCAGTCTTCTCTCTGGCTCTTGCTGGCATATGTGGGGTTGAAGGCCCAGGCCAGGTTTATATAGATTTGGGGGTGTCTGACCAATTGGCAACAAAATACTTCTTCTGAGCATGCTCAGTGTAAAAAAAAATGTATTGCAGCGCTGTATTGCGTCGTACGACGTGTCCCGACGCATCCGTCGCTCATAGGCTTCCATTGCAGCCAACGACGTATGCCGCAGGATGCGTCGCGACACGTTTTTTAGGCGGAGACAAAAAACGTTACAATCTACGTTTTTTTGAGACGACGTGTCGCCAAATTTCGACGCATCCGTCGTAAAACGTACACGACGTATGCCAATCCGTCGCCATACGTCGCCAATACAAGTCTATGGGAAAAAAACGCATCCAGCAAAAAGTTTTGCTGGATGCGTTTTTTCTGAAAAAAGACGTTTTGAAACGTAATGCAGTTAACGCTAGTGTGAAAGTAGCCTAAGAAACACAGGTACTTCTGCTGAATTTTGATGAGCAGACATAGTCTCGTCCTATTTTGTCTCTTCCCCAGCTCTCTCCATTTTGGTAGAGTTGCTTTGAACTAGGGTGAAAATACCAGTCGCAAAATGTTTGCACAACTCCACATGTACAAAACTTTTGCTGCTTTTCAAAGTGTTTTACCCCAGTTTTCTGGCAAAAAAAATACTTTAATGAATTGCTCCCAATGGGTCAGTGAGTTTTCCGAGGAAAAAAACATACAATACTAGGATCCGTACTACAGATGTGTGATGCAGCTTAACAAATCGATTCATATTCTTTTTACATAAAAGACCCTTTTGTCTGATATCTTGTTTCATTGTCCATAATATAACTAAGTTTGTATTTATTACAGCACGAGCATTAGATGTTCATAATATGCATCTTCGAATCCTAGCCAATTCATAGGATTACGTGAAGTGTCATAGTGGCAAGGCAATACATCACTTCTAAAAGAAACTTCCCCAAGACCCATAACTTTTTATGATGGTATTAATGAGTTTTTTTTAGTGATAACTCACCCTCTCTAGTGACAGTTGTCCAAAAATTGGAAATCATTGATTAATGGTATAGTATTGTATTATTTGCATATATGTGGTCATGTGTCGATTAGATATGTGCAGCCTCTCTCAAGAACAACTGAATTGAGCTAGGTCTCTAGTCTCAATGTGATTGTAATCACTTCCAGCACCTGTACCAGAGAATCCTGACAGTGCGCGCTATGAGGATTCACAAGTCTCCAGTCGCATACACAGACTTGAACACCAAGCCAGGACAACTTAAGATGCATTTAAGCTAAATAATAAAGAACATAGATTCATAGAATGTTTAAGTTAGAATGGACCTCCAGAGTCATCGTGCCCAACCGCCTGCTCAATGCAGGATTCACTGAGCCATCTCAGACAGATGTCTGTCCAGCCTCTGTTTGAAGCCTTCCATTGAAGGAGAACTCACCACCTCTCGTAGCAGCCTGTTTCACACATTGATCACCCTCACTGTCAAAAAGTTTTTTCTAATCTGTATCTTCTCCTTTTGAGTTTCATCCCATTGCTTCTCGTGTTTCCATGTGCAAATGAGAATAAGGATAATCCCTCTACACTGTGACATCCCTTCAGATATTTGCAGGGCCACTATCAGGGCATTACTGCCCTTACTGGCATTTGGGGCCCGGTGAGCAGAGGGGAACAGACAGGGCCCCCTCTCTTCTGCTCACCTGGCCCCAGCGGCAGGTTTCTGCTTGTTCAGTAACTAAACATGCGTCCTTGGACGCACATTCAGTTAAAATAATAAACAATATACCAACAACAGCCCATATAACATCAGAATTATGCTAAGATCGTATAGGGGTAGCATATCCCCAATGCACAACCTAGTAATAGTTGCTAGCAATGCTCTTAGACCATTTTATGTGGCGCCATATAGGGCACATATAATACCATGTCCCTGCATATGGAACTATACCCCCATAGAATATCACGGGAGTAGATCCCTGCTATATCAGTGTTCCTTGCATCAGAGCAATATAAAGGAGCAATATGTGCAACGAACATAAGGGAAAAATAGTAGGTAGCAATAATAAAGCCCAGACATACAACCAGGAAGGGGATCACCCGGCATGGCATGAGAATCTGAGAAGGTTATGTTCACCTATGAGCTGTAAATAGTAAAGGCCATAGTTCCAGTTCTGCAGAAATAACCAGGACTAAATAAGCCTGGAATTAAGAGTCAAAAAAAGGGGTGAGGTAAGAGCCCCACGTGTATCGCTGGGGCCCCACACGTATCGTAGTAAGTTCCGGACTGGATCAAGGGAACCCAGTGGACGTACTGTATATGGACTTTTCAAAATCTTTTGATACGGTGCCACACAAAAGGTTGATACATAAAATATGTGTAAGTGGGTTAAGAGCTGGCTCAGGGATAGGAAACAAAGGGTGGTTATTAATGGAGCACACTCGGACTGGGTCAATGTTAGCAGTGGGGTACCACAGGGGTCAGTATTGGGCCGTCTTCTTTTTAACATATTTATTAATGACTAGTGTTGAGCGATACTTTCCGATATCGGAAAGTATCGGTATCGGAAAGTATCGGCCGATACCGTCACAGTATCGGAATCCAATCCGATACCGATACCCGATCCCAATGCAAGTCAATGGGACGAAAATATCGGAATTAAAATAAACCCTTTCTTTCCTTGTAGGTTAATTCTACATGAAGGAAAACAACTAAGAATAATGTAGGATGTATTGGGGGAGGTGGCGGAGACATTAAAGGCACAGGGGTTTATCCCAATCAAATAGAATAGCAGTATTTTTAATTTTTTTATGACGTTCGGCGTTAGAAAGAATTTGACTATGTTAATTTTTTATTTATTTTGTCAGATATTGATGTTTCACTACTTCCACGCCCTTCACCCTATTTTTTACTTCTCCCACACTTTCTTCTTCATTATCCTCATCATCAGCTTCTGTGACATCAACTTCTTCACCTTATTCATCTTCTTCTTTTCTACGTATATATATTTTTTTTTTTTTACATTGTTCATATTCTTTTTATTTAACTATTATCTTTTTTATATTCAACTTCTTCATCATATTCTTATTTGTGACAGGCATTCCCGTAGTTGTTATCTATAAAAGTTTGAAGATTACACCTTCCGTTCTGCCTGTCACAAAACAGTTACATTTGTCCGCGTTCAGTTTGGCCTGCAGCATCAGGCTTTATCCAGGGGCACCACGAGGAGGAACGGACTCACCCCCATACACTGCTTAGTCTTCTTCTGCTTATAATTTAGATAATATCTTTTGCTCTGATATTTAGTCTTATGCTTAATGTTCTTCTGCTCTTTGTTCTGCAGCCTCTTGTTCTTCTGCTTCTCGGTCTTCCAGGTTGTCGTCGTCATCTCCAGGGTCGTCATCTCCAGGGTCGTCGTCATCGGGGTCGTCGTCATCGGGGTCGTCGTCATCGGGGTCGTCTTCAGGGTCATCGTCTCCAGGGTCGTCGTCATCTCGGTGGTTGTCGTCTCTGGTGTCGTCATCATCTTAGGGGTGGTCTTCCGGGTCATCGTCTTTCGGGTCTTGAACTTGGAAATGTAGCAGAAGGTACAAGAAGGCTGAGAAAATGCCGAGAAACAGCTGATGGAACTGGAACTCGGATGGCTACCCGAAGGTCCAAGAGCCAATGGAACTACCGAGGACCAGCTGACGTTACTGGAACCCGGTTACTAAGCAGGAGGTACCCGTGCCTGAAAGCACTACCAAGGACCACCTGACGTTGGTGGAACTCGGATACCCAGAGGGAGGCACCTAAGCCAAAGGCTCTGCCCGGAACCAGCTGACGGTACTGGAACCAGGATGGGGAGCAGAAGGTACAAGAGCAAAAGACACTGCCGAGAACCAGCTGACGGTACTGGAACCCGGATGGGTAGCCGAAGGTCCAAGAGCCAATGGAACTACCGAGGACCAGCTGACGTTACTGGAACCCGGTTACTAAGCAGGAGTGTTATGGTTACCCCAATGACCATGGGAAAAAAATGCAAAACGGACTAGCTCTCGGGTGATGGAAACTAAGGTCGACCGTGACCTGAACCTGACCCAACACTTACAGTAGCCGGGGGATGTACCTACGATGCCCTAGACACCACGCGCCAGCCGGAGATCTAACTACCCCTATAAGAGGAATATACAGGCCTGCCTTACCTCCAGTGAGGAACCCCAAAAGATGATAGTAGGCCCCCACAGATATTGACGGTGAGTTCAGAGGAAATGACATACGTAGGATGAACAGCAGATTTAGCACAGTGAGGTCCGCTTACTAGATAGCAGAAGGACAGGAAAGAGTTACTTCACGGTCGACCTAAAAATCACTATTCAAAAACACCATCCAGAAATTACTTTAAACTCCAGTGACAACTCATGCCACTGGAGTAGTAATTTTCTGTCCACAAGAGCTTCCAGCACTGAAGAGTCACATTGCAGATAGCTGGACAAAAATAGCAAAACAAGAAACAAAATTCAACTTAGCTGAACTGGAACTTGAGGCAGGTGAATGCAACAGAATGCTACTAGCACATTGCTGGCCGGCATGTGACTAACAGCCAAGCAGCCTTAAATAGGAAACTCCCCAAGAGGGTGGCGACAGGTAATCAGAGATGGAGGAAGGCACATAAGAGACACTACCATAACAGACCACCGGGGGAGCCCACAAACCGAATTCACAACAGTACCCCCCCCTTAAGGAGGGGGCACCGAACCCTCACCAGAACCACCAGGGCGACCTGGATGAGCACTATGAAATGCACGAACCAAATCGGGAGCATGAACATCGGATGCTGTCACCCAAGAATTATCCTCCTGGCCATAACCTTTCCACTTAACCAGATACTGAAGTTTCCGTCTGGAAACACGGGAGTCCAAGATCTTTTCCACCACATACTCCAATTCACCCTCAACCAACACAGGAGCAGGTGGATCAGCAGAAGGAACAACCGGTACCTCATACCTCCGCAATAATGACCGATGGAAAACATTATGGATATTAAAAGATGCTGGGAGGTCCAAACGAAAGGACACAGGATTAAGAACCTCCAGAATCCTATAAGGGCCGATAAACCGAGGCTTAAACTTAGGAGACGAGACCTTCATAGGAACAAATCGAGAAGACAGCCACACCAGGTCCCCAACACAAAGACGAGGACCAATACGCCGATGACGATTAGTGAACTGTTGAGTCTTCTCCTGGGACAACTTCAGATTGTCCACAACCTGTCCCCAAATCTGATGCATCCTATCAACCACAGCATCCACTCCAGGACAATCCGAAGACTCCAATTGACCGGACGAAAACCGAGGGTGAAACCCTGAATTACAAAAAAATGGAGAAACCAAAGTGGCAGAACTAGCCCGATTGTTAAGGGCAAACTCTGCCAATGGCAAAAAGTCAAGCCAATCATCCTGATCAGCGGACACAAAACACCTCAAGTAAGTCTCCAAGGTCTGATTAGTACGCTCAGTCTGGCCATTAGTCTGAGGATGGAATGCAGACGAAAAAGACAAATCGATACCCATCCTGGCACAGAACGTCCGCCAAAATCTAGACACAAACTGAGTACCCCTGTCAGACACTATATTCTCAGGAATACCATGCAAACGCACCACATTCTGAAAAAATAGAGGAACCAACTCAGAGGAGGAGGGCAATTTGGGTAAAGGTACCAAATGAACCATCTTGGAAAAACGGTCACAAATCACCCAGATAACAGACATCCTACGAGAAACCGGAAGGTCAGAAATAAAGTCCATAGAGATGTGCGTCCAAGGCCTCTTAGGAATAGGCAAGGGCAACAACAACCCACTGGCCCTAGAACAGCAGGGCTTGGCCCGAGCACAAACATCACAAGACTGCACAAACATGCGCACATCTCGAGACAAAGAAGGCCACCAGAAGGACCTAGACACCAAATCCCTGGTGCCAAAAATTCCAGGATGACCTGTCAACGCGGAAGAATGAACCTCCGAGATAACTCTACTGGTCCAATCATCAGGGACAAACAGTCTACCAGGCGGACAGCGATCAGGCCTATCCACCTGAAACTCCTGCAAAGAACGCCGCAGGTCTGGGGAGACAGCTGACAATATCACCCCATCCTTCAGGATGCCGGTAGGTTCGGAATCACCAGGCGAGTCAGGCTCAAAACTCCTAGAGAGGGCATCCGCCCTCACATTCTTGGACCCAGGCAGATATGACACCACAAAGTTAAATCGGGAGAAAAACAACGACCAGCGCGCCTGTCTAGGATTCAGACGCCTGGCCGACTCAAGATAAATTAGATTCTTGTGGTCAGTGAGGACCACCACCTGGTGTCTAGCACCCTCAAGCCAATGACGCCACTCCTCAAACGCCCACTTCATGGCCAGAAGTTCCCGATTTCCCACATCATAATTTCGCTCAGCGGGCGAAAACTTTCGGGAGAAAAACGCACATGGTCTCATTACTGAGCAGTCAGGATCTTTCTGCGACAAAACTGCACCTGCTCCGATCTCCGAAGCATCCACCTCAACCTGGAACGGAAGTAACACATCAGGTTGGCGCAACACAGGAGCGGAAGAAAAGCGGCGCTTAAGCTCTTGAAAGGCCTCCACAGCCGCAGAGGACCAATTAGCAACATCAGCACCCTTTTTGGTCAAATCAGTCAAAGGTTTAGCAATGGCAGAAAAACCCGCTATAAATCGGCGATAGAAATTAGCAAAACCCAAGAACTTTTGCAGACTCTTCAAAGAAGTAGGTTGCATCCAATCACAAATAGCCTGGACCTTGACAGGGTCCATCTCCATAGATGAAGGGGAAAAAATATATCCCAAAAAGGAAATTCTCTGAACTCCAAAACTACACTTTGAGCCCTTTACAAAAAGAGAATTAGCTCGCAAAACCTGAAAAACTCTCCTGACCTGTTGAACGTGAGATTCCCAGTCCTCCGAAAAAACAAGAATATCATCCAAATACACAATCATAAACTTATCCAGATATTCACGGAAAATATCGTGCATAAAGGACTGAAAAACGGAAGGGGCATTTGCGAGACCGAAAGGCATTACCAAATACTCAAAATGGCCTTCAGGCGTATTAAATGCGGTCTTCCACTCATCCCCCTGCTTAATCCGCACCAAATTATACGCACCACGTAGATCGATCTTAGTGAACCACTTAGCCCCCTTTATACGAGCAAACAGATCAGTCAGTAAAGGTAACGGGTACTGGTATTTAACTGTAATCTTATTCAAAAGTCGATAGTCGATACAAGGTCTCAATGAACCATCCTTTTTACCTACAAAGAAAAATCCTGCCCCTAGTGGAGACAACGAGGGGCGAATATGACCCTTTTCCAAGGATTCTCTGATATACTCCCGCATAGCAGTATGTTCAGGTACAGACAAATTAAACAAGCGACCCTTAGGAAACTTACTACCGGGAATCAATTCAATAGCGCAGTCACACTCTCTGTGGGGAGGGAGAGAATCAACTTTAGGCTCTTGAAAGACATCATAAAAATCTGACAGAAATGCCGGGATCTCAGAGGGAGTAGATGAAGAAATAGGAACCAAAGGTGCATCCCCATGAATACCCCGACATCCCCAGCTCAACACAGACATAGATTTCCAGTCCAAGACGGGATTATGAATCTGTAACCATGGTAATCCAAGCACTAAGACATCATGTAGGTTATATAATACAAGGAAACGAATAATCTCCTGATGGTCTGGGGTGAGACGCATAGTCACTTGTGTCCAATATTGTGGTTTATTGCTAGCCAAAGGTGTAGAATCAATACCCTTCAGGGGAATAGAAACTTCCAACGGCTCCAAATCAAACCCACAACGCTTGGCAAAGGACCAATCCATGAGACTCAGAGCGGCGCCAGAATCCACATAAGCATTCACAGTCACAGATGATAAGGTACAAATCAATGTCACGGACAAAAGAAATTTTGACTGCAAGGTACCTGTAGAAAAAGATTTATCAACCTTTTTATCAACCTTATTTATACGTTTAGAGCATGCTGATATAACATGAGCTGGATCTCCACAGTAGAAGCACAATCCATTTTTGCGCCTGTAATTTTGACGTTCGCCTCTAGACAAAACACGATCGCATTGCATATGCTCCAATGCCTTTTCAGAGGTCACCGCCAAATGGTGCACAGGTCTTTGCTCAGAAGACACCGCCATATGGTGCACAGGTTTTTGCTCAGAAGATACCGCCATATGGTGCACAGATTCTTCCTCAGAAGACCCCGCCATATGGTGCACAGATTTGCGCTCCCGCAAACGCCGATCAATCTGGATAGCCAATTTCATGGCATCATTCAGACCTGTAGGCACAGGGAACCCCACCATGACATCCTTCACGGCATCAGAGAGACCTTCTCTGAAATTAGCTGCTAAAGCGCACTCATTCCATTTAGTAAGCACCGACCATTTACGGAATTTCTGGCAGTATATCTCAGCTTCATCTTGCCCTTGGGAAAGAGCTATCAAGGCTTTCTCAGCCAAAATCTCTAAATTAGGTTCTTCATAAAGCAACCCCAAAGCCTGAAAAAACGCATCTACATTTAACAACGCAGGATCCCCTGGCGATAATGCAAATGCCCAACTTTGTGGGTCGCCGCGCAGTAGAGAGATAACAATTTTAACTTGTTGAGTCTGATCACCAGCAGAGTGAGATCTCAGAGACAAAAACAATTTGCAATTTTCTCTGAAACTCAAAAACCGGGATCTGTCTCCGGTAAAGTATTCAGGCAGAGGAATCTTAGGTTCAGACATTGGAGCACGTATAACAAAATCTTGTAGGTTCTGTACTTTTGTCGCAAGGTTATTCAAACCCGCAACTAAACTCTGTGGATCCATGTTTCAGATGGGTGTAACCCAAGCATTCAGAGGTTAAGAGGAGAGGAGAAAAAAAAAAAGGCTGAAGACTGCAGTTTAAGCAAGGAATACAAATGATCCAACTAAGGTGCACTTTCAAACACAGAAAAAAAACCTTTTCTTCTCCTTCCTACTTTAGTGCATATTTTAACACATAGATTTTTTATAGGGCCGGCCAAACTGTTATGGTTACCCCAATGACCATGGGAAAAAAATGCAAAACGGACTAGCTCTCGGGTGATGGAAACTAAGGTCGACCGTGACCTGAACCTGACCCAACACTTACAGTAGCCGGGGGATGTACCTACGATGCCCTAGACACCACGCGCCAGCCGGAGATCTAACTACCCCTATAAGAGGAATATACAGGCCTGCCTTACCTCCAGTGAGGAACCCCAAAAGATGATAGTAGGCCCCCACAGATATTGACGGTGAGTTCAGAGGAAATGACATACGTAGGATGAACAGCAGATTTAGCACAGTGAGGTCCGCTTACTAGATAGCAGAAGGACAGGAAAGAGTTACTTCACGGTCGACCTAAAAATCACTATTCAAAAACACCATCCAGAAATTACTTTAAACTCCAGTGACAACTCATGCCACTGGAGTAGTAATTTTCTGTCCACAAGAGCTTCCAGCACTGAAGAGTCACATTGCAGATAGCTGGACAAAAATAGCAAAACAAGAAACAAAATTCAACTTAGCTGAACTGGAACTTGAGGCAGGTGAATGCAACAGAATGCTACTAGCACATTGCTGGCCGGCATGTGACTAACAGCCAAGCAGCCTTAAATAGGAAACTCCCCAAGAGGGTGGCGACAGGTAATCAGAGATGGAGGAAGGCACATAAGAGACACTACCATAACAGACCACCGGGGGAGCCCACAAACCGAATTCACAACACAGGAGGTACCCGTGCCTGAAAGCACTACCAAGGACCACCTGACGTTGGTGGAACTCGGATACCCAGAGGGAGGCACCTAAGCCAAAGGCTCTGCCCGGAACCAGCTGACGGTACTGGAACCAGGATGGGGAGCAGAAGGTACAAGAGCAAAAGACACTGCCGAGAACCAGCTGACGGTACTGGAACCCGGATGGGGACCTATTCAAGCTTGTCTTCCTAGGGCCCCAACTGGCGGTGTGTTAGAGCCCAGGGACAGCAGGAGGAGGAGCAGGGGGAGGGGAGTGTAGGCCGAAGCCTGCACTGGCGGCAGCTTTGGGTGTGTTGTGTCTGCGTGGCTTTTGCAGGACACGTTGCCGGCTACACAGCAGGGGAACAGCTGGCGGTGCTGGACCCCACTGACACATTGGCGAGGTGTTTGGCTCTGTGCAGCCAGCACTTCCGGACAGCAACTAGCGTTGTTGGAGCCCGGGCTCTGCAGGTGGAGCAGAGTGTAGGCCGAAGCCTAATTGAACCGATTTCAAAAGTCACCTTTAACCCCCCCTCAGGGGTTACAAAGTAGAAGAGCCACAGCTTATGCAGCAGCAGTGCTGCGCAAGTCAAAGGTTGCTCTTGTAATTTTTCTCCTTGCACACGCTGAATGGAACACGTATAACATTTAGCCCTTTATACAGTCAAACTGTGTAATGGAGGCGAGAGTTCCCTTTGTAATGAGACGCAGCACAGGTGTCAAGAATCCCACCTTGGTGCTGGGTGCAGCCTCCCGAGCGTTGTTATTTGCTGTACAGGAGTCTGCGCTGTTGTGTTATCCCCTGGCCTAGCGCCGTTAGCGCTGCCCATCTTCTGGCATCATGTAATGTCGGCCGGTGCGGTTCGCGATGACCATGAATCCCAGCCCCGCAGTGTCTTAACATTGTTAAAACACTGCGGGGCTGGGATTCAGGGCCTGGCGCAGCACATATGTTCGCCTCTCACACTCGGGTCCTTACACCCGCTTCAGACTGTGCGGCGTCATCTGATCCCTTATCGCATGCCACGGCCATGAAGCCGCACAGTCCGAAGAAGGCGGAAGGAGAGGAGGGACAGGCGAACTGATGCACTGATCCTGCCCATGAATCACACCCTCGCAGTCCCAATAAATAAGACACCGAGGGGCGTTGTGTGGGTCAGGGCGGCCGCAGAGGCGCAGCCAGCCAAACAATGATGCCAGAAGACGGGCAGCGCTACCAAGGGGGTTGCAGCGTGTCATTACAAAGGAAAGTCACACCACCGGGACGGTTAAATGGTCACACAGAGGACACATTTCAGACGTGTTTTCAGTTCCACATGTGCGAGGAGAATACGTTTCTGAGCCACCTTGCACACATGCAGCATTACCGCTGTACAAGGTGGCTGGATAACGTAAAAACGCCTGGGGGAGGGGGGACAGGTTCCCTTCAATTTCAGTTCTTGTGTCTGCGTGGCTTTTGCAGGACACGTTGCCGGCTGCACAGCAGGGGAACAGCTGGCGGTGCTGGACCCCACTGACACATTGGCTGGTGTTTTTCTCTGTGCAGCTAGCACATCTGGGCCCCAACTGGCGGTGTGTTAGAGCCCAGGGACAGCAGGAGGAGGAGCAGGAGGAGGAGGAGCAGGGGGAGGGGAGTGTAGGCCGAAGCCTGCACTGGCGGCAGCTTTGGGTGTGTTGTGTCTGCGTGGCTTTTGCAGGACACGTTGCCGGCTACACAGCAGGGGAACAGCTGGCGGTGCTGGACCCCACTGACACATTGGCGAGGTGTTTGGCTCTGTGCAGCCAGCACTTCCGGACAGCAACTAGCGTTGTTGGAGCCCGGGCTCTGCAGGTGGAGCAGAGTGTAGGCCGAAGCCTAATTGAACCGATTTCAAAAGTCACCTTTAACCCCCCCTCAGGGGTTACAAAGTAGAAGAGCCACAGCTTATGCAGCAGCAGTGCTGCGCAAGTCAAAGGTTGCTCTTGTAATTTTTCTCCTTGCACACGCTGAATGGAACACGTATAACATTTAGCCCTTTATACAGTCAAACTGTGTAATGGAGGCGAGAGTTCCCTTTGTAATGAGACGCAGCACAGGTGTCAAGAATCCCACCTTGGTGCTGGGTGCAGCCTCCCGAGCGTTGTTATTTGCTGTACAGGAGTCTGCGCTGTTGTGTTATCCCCTGGCCTAGCGCCGTTAGCGCTGCCCATCTTCTGGCATCATGTAATGTCGGCCGGTGCGGTTCGCGATGACCATGAATCCCAGCCCCGCAGTGTCTTAACATTGTTAAAACACTGCGGGGCTGGGATTCAGGGCCTGGCGCAGCACATATGTTCGCCTCTCACACTCGGGTCCTTACACCCGCTTCAGACTGTGCGGCGTCATCTGATCCCTTATCGCATGCCACGGCCATGAAGCCGCACAGTCCGAAGAAGGCGGAAGGAGAGGAGGGACAGGCGAACTGATGCACTGATCCTGCCCATGAATCACACCCTCGCAGTCCCAATAAATAAGACACCGAGGGGCGTTGTGTGGGTCAGGGCGGCCGCAGAGGCGCAGCCAGCCAAACAATGATGCCAGAAGACGGGCAGCGCTACCAAGGGGGTTGCAGCGTGTCATTACAAAGGAAAGTCACACCACCGGGACGGTTAAATGGTCACACAGAGGACACATTTCAGACGTGTTTTCAGTTCCACATGTGCGAGGAGAATACGTTTCTGAGCCACCTTGCACACATGCAGCATTACCGCTGTACAAGGTGGCTGGATAACGTAAAAACGCCTGGGGGAGGGGGGACAGGTTCCCTTCAATTTCAGTTCTTGTGTCTGCGTGGCTTTTGCAGGACACGTTGCCGGCTGCACAGCAGGGGAACAGCTGGCGGTGCTGGACCCCACTGACACATTGGCTGGTGTTTTTCTCTGTGCAGCTAGCACATCTGGGCCCCAACTGGCGGTGTGTTAGAGCCCAGGGACAGCAGGAGAAGGAGCAGGAGGAGGAGGAGCAGGGGGAGGGGAGTGTAGGCCGAAGCCTGCACTGGCGGCAGCTTTGGGTGTGTTGTGTCTGCGTGGCTTTTGCAGGACACGTTGCCGGCTACACAGCAGGGGAACAGCTGGCGGTGCTGGACCCCACTGACACATTGGCGAGGTGTTTGGCTCTGTGCAGCCAGCACTTCCGGACAGCAACTAGCGTTGTTGGAGCCCGGGCTCTGCAGGTGGAGCAGAGTGTAGGCCGAAGCCTAATTGAACCGATTTCAAAAGTCACCTTTAACCCCCCCTCAGGGGTTACAAAGTAGAAGAGCCACAGCTTATGCAGCAGCAGTGCTGCGCAAGTCAAAGGTTGCTCTTGTAATTTTTCTCCTTGCACACGCTGAATGGAACACGTATAACATTTAGCCCTTTATACAGTCAAACTGTGTAATGGAGGCGAGAGTTCCCTTTGTAATGAGACGCAGCACAGGTGTCAAGAATCCCACCTTGGTGCTGGGTGCAGCCTCCCGAGCGTTGTTATTTGCTGTACAGGAGTCTGCGCTGTCGTGTTATCCCCTGGCCTAGCGCCGTTAGCGCTGCCCATCTTCTGGCATCATGTAATGTCGGCCGGTGCGGTTCGCGATGACCATGAATCCCAGCCCCGCAGTGTCTTAACATTGTTAAAACACTGCGGGGCTGGGATTCAGGGCCTGGCGCAGCACATATGTTCGCCTCTCACACTCGGGTCCTTACACCCGCTTCAGACTGTGCGGCGTCATCTGATCCCTTATCGCATGCCACGGCCATGAAGCCGCACAGTCCGAAGAAGGCGGAAGGAGAGGAGGGACAGGCGAACTGATGCACTGATCCTGCCCATGAATCACACCCTCGCAGTCCCAATAAATAAGACACCGAGGGGCGTTGTGTGGGTCAGGGCGGCCGCAGAGGCGCAGCCAGCCAAACAATGATGCCAGAAGACGGGCAGCGCTACCAAGGGGGTTGCAGCGTGTCATTACAAAGGAAAGTCACACCACCGGGACGGTTAAATGGTCACACAGAGGACACATTTCAGACGTGTTTTCAGTTCCACATGTGCGAGGAGAATACGTTTCTGAGCCACCTTGCACACATGCAGCATTACCGCTGTACAAGGTGGCTGGATAACGTAAAAACGCCTGGGGGAGGGGGGACAGGTTCCCTTCAATTTCAGTTCTTGTGTCTGCGTGGCTTTTGCAGGACACGTTGCCGGCTGCACAGCAGGGGAACAGCTGGCGGTGCTGGACCCCACTGACACATTGGCTGGTGTTTTTCTCTGTGCAGCTAGCACATCTGGGCCCCAACTGGCAGTGTGTTAGAGCCCAGGGACAGCAGGAGGAGGAGCAGGAGGAGGAGGAGCAGGGGGAGGGGAGTGTAGGCCGAAGCCTGCACTGGCGGCAGCTTTGGGTGTGTTGTGTCTGCGTGGCTTTTGCAGGACACGTTGCCGGCTACACAGCAGGGGAACAGCTGGCGGTGCTGGACCCCACTGACACATTGGCGAGGTGTTTGGCTCTGTGCAGCCAGCACTTCCGGACAGCAACTAGCGTTGTTGGAGCCCGGGCTCTGCAGGTGGAGCAGAGTGTAGGCCGAAGCCTAATTGAACCGATTTCAAAAGTCACCTTTAACCCCCCCTCAGGGGTTACAAAGTAGAAGAGCCACAGCTTATGCAGCAGCAGTGCTGCGCAAGTCAAAGGTTGCTCTTGTAATTTTTCTCCTTGCACACGCTGAATGGAACACGTATAACATTTAGCCCTTTATACAGTCAAACTGTGTAATGGAGGCGAGAGTTCCCTTTGTAATGAGACGCAGCACAGGTGTCAAGAATCCCACCTTGGTGCTGGGTGCAGCCTCCCGAGCGTTGTTATTTGCTGTACAGGAGTCTGCGCTGTCGTGTTATCCCCTGGCCTAGCGCCGTTAGCGCTGCCCATCTTCTGGCATCATGTAATGTCGGCCGGTGCGGTTCGCGATGACCATGAATCCCAGCCCCGCAGTGTCTTAACATTGTTAAAACACTGCGGGGCTGGGATTCAGGGCCTGGCGCAGCACATATGTTCGCCTCTCACACTCGGGTCCTTACACCCGCTTCAGACTGTGCGGCGTCATCTGATCCCTTATCGCATGCCACGGCCATGAAGCCGCACAGTCCGAAGAAGGCGGAAGGAGAGGAGGGACAGGCGAACTGATGCACTGATCCTGCCCATGAATCACACCCTCGCAGTCCCAATAAATAAGACACCGAGGGGCGTTGTGTGGGTCAGGGCGGCCGCAGAGGCGCAGCCAGCCAAACAATGATGCCAGAAGACGGGCAGCGCTACCAAGGGGGTTGCAGCGTGTCATTACAAAGGAAAGTCACACCACCGGGACGGTTAAATGGTCACACAGAGGACACATTTCAGACGTGTTTTCAGTTCCACATGTGCGAGGAGAATACGTTTCTGAGCCACCTTGCACACATGCAGCATTACCGCTGTACAAGGTGGCTGGATAACGTAAAAACGCCTGGGGGAGGGGGGACAGGTTCCCTTCAATTTCAGTTCTTGTGTCTGCGTGGCTTTTGCAGGACACGTTGCCGGCTGCACAGCAGGGGAACAGCTGGCGGTGCTGGACCCCACTGACACATTGGCTGGTGTTTTTCTCTGTGCAGCTAGCACATCTGGGCCCCAACTGGCGGTGTGTTAGAGCCCAGGGACAGCAGGAGGAGGAGCAGGAGGAGGAGGAGCAGGGGGAGGGGAGTGTAGGCCGAAGCCTG
Organism: Ranitomeya variabilis; assembly: GCF_051348905.1. Lineage (NCBI taxonomy): Eukaryota > Metazoa > Chordata > Amphibia > Anura > Dendrobatidae > Ranitomeya > Ranitomeya variabilis. The sequence goes on along the minus strand of NC_135235.1, from coordinate 112,455,473 downwards.
CACTGGCGGCAGCTTTGGGTGTGTTGTGTCTGCGTGGCTTTTGCAGGACACGTTGCCGGCTACACAGCAGGGGAACAGCTGGCGGTGCTGGACCCCACTGACACATTGGCGAGGTGTTTGGCTCTGTGCAGCCAGCACTTCCGGACAGCAACTAGCGTTGTTGGAGCCCGGGCTCTGCAGGTGGAGCAGAGTGTAGGCCGAAGCCTAATTGAACCGATTTCAAAAGTCACCTTTAACCCCCCCTCAGGGGTTACAAAGTAGAAGAGCCACAGCTTATGCAGCAGCAGTGCTGCGCAAGTCAAAGGTTGCTCTTGTAATTTTTCTCCTTGCACACGCTGAATGGAACACGTATAACATTTAGCCCTTTATACAGTCAAACTGTGTAATGGAGGCGAGAGTTCCCTTTGTAATGAGACGCAGCACAGGTGTCAAGAATCCCACCTTGGTGCTGGGTGCAGCCTCCCGAGCGTTGTTATTTGCTGTACAGGAGTCTGCGCTGTCGTGTTATCCCCTGGCCTAGCGCCGTTAGCGCTGCCCATCTTCTGGCATCATGTAATGTCGGCCGGTGCGGTTCGCGATGACCATGAATCCCAGCCCCGCAGTGTCTTAACATTGTTAAAACACTGCGGGGCTGGGATTCAGGGCCTGGCGCAGCACATATGTTCGCCTCTCACACTCGGGTCCTTACACCCGCTTCAGACTGTGCGGCGTCATCTGATCCCTTATCGCATGCCACGGCCATGAAGCCGCACAGTCCGAAGAAGGCGGAAGGAGAGGAGGGACAGGCGAACTGATGCACTGATCCTGCCCATGAATCACACCCTCGCAGTCCCAATAAATAAGACACCGAGGGGCGTTGTGTGGGTCAGGGCGGCCGCAGAGGCGCAGCCAGCCAAACAATGATGCCAGAAGACGGGCAGCGCTACCAAGGGGGTTGCAGCGTGTCATTACAAAGGAAAGTCACACCACCGGGACGGTTAAATGGTCACACAGAGGACACATTTCAGACGTGTTTTCAGTTCCACATGTGCGAGGAGAATACGTTTCTGAGCCACCTTGCACACATGCAGCATTACCGCTGTACAAGGTGGCTGGATAACGTAAAAACGCCTGGGGGAGGGGGGACAGGTTCCCTTCAATTTCAGTTCTTGTGTCTGCGTGGCTTTTGCAGGACACGTTGCCGGCTGCACAGCAGGGGAACAGCTGGCGGTGCTGGACCCCACTGACACATTGGCTGGTGTTTTTCTCTGTGCAGCTAGCACATCTGGGCCCCAACTGGCGGTGTGTTAGAGCCCAGGGACAGCAGGAGGAGGAGCAGGAGGAGGAGGAGCAGGGGGAGGGGAGTGTAGGCCGAAGCCTGCACTGGCGGCAGCTTTGGGTGTGTTGTGTCTGCGTGGCTTTTGCAGGACACGTTGCCGGCTACACAGCAGGGGAACAGCTGGCGGTGCTGGACCCCACTGACACATTGGCGAGGTGTTTGGCTCTGTGCAGCCAGCACTTCCGGACAGCAACTAGCGTTGTTGGAGCCCGGGCTCTGCAGGTGGAGCAGAGTGTAGGCCGAAGCCTAATTGAACCGATTTCAAAAGTCACCTTTAACCCCCCCTCAGGGGTTACAAAGTAGAAGAGCCACAGCTTATGCAGCAGCAGTGCTGCGCAAGTCAAAGGTTGCTCTTGTAATTTTTCTCCTTGCACACGCTGAATGGAACACGTATAACATTTAGCCCTTTATACAGTCAAACTGTGTAATGGAGGCGAGAGTTCCCTTTGTAATGAGACGCAGCACAGGTGTCAAGAATCCCACCTTGGTGCTGGGTGCAGCCTCCCGAGCGTTGTTATTTGCTGTACAGGAGTCTGCGCTGTCGTGTTATCCCCTGGCCTAGCGCCGTTAGCGCTGCCCATCTTCTGGCATCATGTAATGTCGGCCGGTGCGGTTCGCGATGACCATGAATCCCAGCCCCGCAGTGTCTTAACATTGTTAAAACACTGCGGGGCTGGGATTCAGGGCCTGGCGCAGCACATATGTTCGCCTCTCACACTCGGGTCCTTACACCCGCTTCAGACTGTGCGGCGTCATCTGATCCCTTATCGCATGCCACGGCCATGAAGCCGCACAGTCCGAAGAAGGCGGAAGGAGAGGAGGGACAGGCGAACTGATGCACTGATCCTGCCCATGAATCACACCCTCGCAGTCCCAATAAATAAGACACCGAGGGGCGTTGTGTGGGTCAGGGCGGCCGCAGAGGCGCAGCCAGCCAAACAATGATGCCAGAAGACGGGCAGCGCTACCAAGGGGGTTGCAGCGTGTCATTACAAAGGAAAGTCACACCACCGGGACGGTTAAATGGTCACACAGAGGACACATTTCAGACGTGTTTTCAGTTCCACATGTGCGAGGAGAATACGTTTCTGAGCCACCTTGCACACATGCAGCATTACCGCTGTACAAGGTGGCTGGATAACGTAAAAACGCCTGGGGGAGGGGGGACAGGTTCCCTTCAATTTCAGTTCTTGTGTCTGCGTGGCTTTTGCAGGACACGTTGCCGGCTGCACAGCAGGGGAACAGCTGGCGGTGCTGGACCCCACTGACACATTGGCTGGTGTTTTTCTCTGTGCAGCTAGCACATCTGGGCCCCAACTGGCGGTGTGTTAGAGCCCAGGGACAGCAGGAGGAGGAGCAGGAGGAGGAGGAGCAGGGGGAGGGGAGTGTAGGCCGAAGCCTGCACTGGCGGCAGCTTTGGGTGTGTTGTGTCTGCGTGGCTTTTGCAGGACACGTTGCCGGCTACACAGCAGGGGAACAGCTGGCGGTGCTGGACCCCACTGACACATTGGCGAGGTGTTTGGCTCTGTGCAGCCAGCACTTCCGGACAGCAACTAGCGTTGTTGGAGCCCGGGCTCTGCAGGTGGAGCAGAGTGTAGGCCGAAGCCTAATTGAACCGATTTCAAAAGTCACCTTTAACCCCCCCTCAGGGGTTACAAAGTAGAAGAGCCACAGCTTATGCAGCAGCAGTGCTGCGCAAGTCAAAGGTTGCTCTTGTAATTTTTCTCCTTGCACACGCTGAATGGAACACGTATAACATTTAGCCCTTTATACAGTCAAACTGTGTAATGGAGGCGAGAGTTCCCTTTGTAATGAGACGCAGCACAGGTGTCAAGAATCCCACCTTGGTGCTGGGTGCAGCCTCCCGAGCGTTGTTATTTGCTGTACAGGAGTCTGCGCTGTCGTGTTATCCCCTGGCCTAGCGCCGTTAGCGCTGCCCATCTTCTGGCATCATGTAATGTCGGCCGGTGCGGTTCGCGATGACCATGAATCCCAGCCCCGCAGTGTCTTAACATTGTTAAAACACTGCGGGGCTGGGATTCAGGGCCTGGCGCAGCACATATGTTCGCCTCTCACACTCGGGTCCTTACACCCGCTTCAGACTGTGCGGCGTCATCTGATCCCTTATCGCATGCCACGGCCATGAAGCCGCACAGTCCGAACAAGGCGGAAGGAGAGGAGGGACAGGCGAACTGATGCACTGATCCTGCCCATCAATCACACCCTCGCAGTCCCATTAAATAAGACAACGAGGGCTGTTGTGTGGGTCAGGGCGGCCGCAGAGGCGCAGCCAGCCAAACAATGATGCCAGAAGACGGGCAGCGTTACCAAGGAGCTTGTTGCGTGTGTCAATACAAAGTCAAATCACACCTGAGGGACGTTTTAATGGTCACAGAGGACACATTTTAGACGTGTTCACTTCAACATGGGCAAGGAGAATAAGTTTCTGAGCCACCTTGAACACATGCAGCATTACTGCTGTTCAAGGTAGCTGTAAAACATAGAAACACCTGGGGGAGGGGGGACAGGTTCCCTTCAATTTCAGTTCTTGTGTCTGCGTGGCGGTCGCAGGACACGTTGCCGGCTACACAGCAGGGGAACAGCTGGCGGTGCTGAACCCCACTGACACATTGGCTGGTGTTTTTCTCTGTGCAGCTAGCACATCTGGGCAAAAACTGGCGGTGTTAGAGCCCAGGGTCAGCAGGAGGAGCAGGGGGAGCGGAGTGTAGGCCGAAGCCTGCACTCGAGCAAGTTGAAAGGAAACCTTTAACCCCCCCCCCCCAGGCGTTTGTAGCTGAAAGAGCCATTGTGTACAGCACTAATGCTGGAAAAGGTAAACTTAGCTCTTTTAATTATGGTCCTTGTACATGCGGAACCTAACATTTATGAAATGTGTCTCCTCACAGCGTTAAACCGTCCGGTAGGTGGAACTTTCCTTTGTCGTGTGACGCAGCACAGCCATCATTTTTACCCCCTTGGCGCCGTGCGCCGCCTCCTCAGCGTTGTTTGAATCTGTCCCGGAGCCTGCGCTGTTAGGTTAGCCCTTGGCCATGCACACATGTTGCGCTGCCCGTCTTCTGACCTCATTTGGTGTCAGGCTGGCTGCGCCTGTGCGGGTGCGCTGGCCGAGATCCCGCCTCGCAGTGTCGTCTAATGTAATCCCACCGCGGGCCTGTGATCCGTGCCCGTGCGCAGTGCATATCCTCTCCTCTCACTCCCCTCCCTACGGCTTCTTATTCAGACTGTGCGGTGTCACGGCCGTGGCATGCTATTAGGGACCAGCTGACATCGCACAGTCTGAAGAAGCCGTAGGGAGGGGAGTGAGAGGAGAGGATATGCACTGCGCACGGGCACGGATCACAGGCCCGCGGTGGGATTACATTAGACGACACTGCGAGGCGGGATCTCGGCCAGCGCACCCGCACAGGCGCAGCCAGCCTGACACCAAATGAGGTCAGAAGACGGGCAGCGCAACATGTGTGCATGGCCAAGGGCTAACCTAACAGCGCAGGCTCCGGGACAGATTCAAACAACGCTGAGGAGGGGGCGCATGGCGCCAAGGGGGTAAAAATGATGGCTGTGCTGCGTCACACGACAAAGGAAAGTTCCACCTACCGGACGGTTTAACGCTGTGTGGGGATACATTTCATAAGTGTTTGGTTCAGCATGTGCAAGGAGCATCACGAAAAGAGGCACTTTTTCCCTTTGCATCATTACTGCTGCACAAGGTGGCTCCTTCAGTAACAAACGCCTGGGGGGGGGGGGGTCAGGTTCCCTTACATTTAACTTGTTGTGCCTGCGTGGCGGTCGCAGTACACGTTGCCGTATACACAGCAGGGGAACAGCTGGCGGTGCTGAACCCCACAAACACATTGGCGAGGTGTTTGGCTCTGTGCGTACAGCACTTCTGGACGGCAACTAGCGGTGTTGGAGCCCAGGGACAGGTGGAGGAGGAGGAGGTTGGAGGAGGTAGGAGGGATTGCCACACACACAGCAGGGGAACAGCTGACGTTACTGAACCCCAATAACAGAGGAGGGACTGTTGACTGTGCGTACAGCACTTCTGGACGGCAACTGGCGGTGTTGGAGCCCAGGGACAGGTGGAGGAGGAGGAGGTTGGAGGAGGTAGGAGGGATTGCCACACACACAGCAGGGGAACAGCTGACGTTACTGAACCCCAATAACAGAGGAGGGACTGTTGACTGTGCGTACAGCACTTCTGGACGGCAACTGGCGGTGTTGGAGCCCAGGGACAGGTGGAGGAGGAGGAGGTTGGAGGAGGTAGGAGGGATTGCCACACACACAGCAGGGGAACAGCTGACGTTACTGAACCCCAATAACAGAGGAGGGACTGTTGACTGTGCGTACAGCACTTCTGGACGGCAACTGGCGGTGTTGGAGCCCAGGGACAGGTGGAGGAGGAGGAGGTTGGAGGAGGTAGGAGGGATTGCCACACACACAGCAGGGGAACAGCTGACGTTACTGAACCCCAATAACAGAGGAGGGACTGTTGACTGTGCGTACAGCACTTCTGGACGGCAACTGGCGGTGTTGGAGCCCAGGGACAGGTGGAGGAGGAGGAGGTTGGAGGAGGTAGGAGGGATTGCCACACACACAGCAGGGGAACAGCTGACGTTACTGAACCCCAATAACAGAGGAGGGACTGTTGACTGTGCGTACAGCACTTCTGGACGGCAACTGGCGGTGTTGGAGCCCAGGGACAGGTGGAGGAGGAGGAGGTTGGAGGAGGTAGGAGGGATTGCCACACACACAGCAGGGGAACAGCTGACGTTACTGAACCCCAATAACAGAGGAGGGACTGTTGACTGTGCGTACAGCACTTCTGGACGGCAACTGGCGGTGTTGGAGCCCAGGGACAGGTGGAGGAGGAGGAGGTTGGAGGAGGTAGGAGGGATTGCCACACACACAGCAGGGGAACAGCTGACGTTACTGAACCCCAATAACAGAGGAGGGACTGTTGACTGTGCGTACAGCACTTCTGGACGGCAACTGGCGGTGTTGGAGCCCAGGGACAGGTGGAGGAGGAGGAGGTTGGAGGAGGTAGGAGGGATTGCCACACACACAGCAGGGGAACAGCTGACGTTACTGAACCCCAATAACAGAGGAGGGACTGTTGACTGTGCGTACAGCACTTCTGGACGGCAACTGGCGGTGTTGGAGCCCAGGGACAGGTGGAGGAGGAGGAGGTTGGAGGAGGTAGGAGGGATTGCCACACACACAGCAGGGGAACAGCTGACGTTACTGAACCCCAATAACAGAGGAGGGACTGTTGACTGTGCGTACAGCACTTCTGGACGGCAACTGGCGGTGTTGGAGCCCAGGGACAGGTGGAGGAGGAGGAGGTTGGAAAAGGTAGGAGGGATTGCCACACACACAGCAGGGGAACAGCTGACGTTACTGAACCCCAATAACAGAGGAGGGACTGTTGACTGTGCGTACAGCACTTCTGGACGGCAACTGGCGGTGTTGGAGCCCAGGGACAGGTGGAGGAGGAGGAGGTTGGAGGAGGTTGGAGGGATTGCCACACATACAGCAGGGGAACAGCTGACGTTACTGAACCCCAATAACAGAGGAGGGACTGTTGACTGTGCGTACAGCACTTCTGGACGGCAACTGGCGGTGTTGGAGCCCAGGGACAGGTGGAGGAGGAGGAGGTTGGAGGAGGTTGGAGGGATTGCCACACACACAGCAGGGGAACAGCTGACGTTACTGAACCCCAATAACAGAGGAGGGACTGTTGACTGTGCGTACAGCACTTCTGGACGGCAACTGGCGGTGTTGGAGCCCAGGGACAGGTGGAGGAGGAGGAGGTTGGAGGAGGTTGGAGGAGGTAGGAGTGATTGCCACACACACAGCAGGGGAACAGCTGACGTTACTGAACCCCAATAACAGAGGAGCGACTGTTGACTGTGCGTACAGCACTTCTGGACGGCAACTAGCGGTGTTGGAGCCCAGGGGCAGGTGGAAAAGCAGAGGAACACAATGTAGGCCGAAGCCTGAGAAAGTCGAAAGGGAACCTTTAACCCCCCCCCCCAAGGCGTTTGTAGCTGAAAGAGCCAGCTTGTGCAGCACAAAAGATGCAAAAGGAAAAGGTGGCTCTTTTCATCATGCTCCTTGCAAACACAGAACTAAACACTTTTAAAATGTGTCCCCTGAAGCCGTGAAACCGTCCCGGAGGTGGGACTTTCCTTCGTAATATGACGCAGCACAGCCATCATTACTACCCCCCCGCCGCCGTGCCCCGGCTCCTCAGCGTTGTTTGATTCCGTCCCGGAGCCTGCGCTGTTATGTTATCCCGTGGCCAGGCACACTTAGCGCTGCCCATCTTCTGACATCATTTGGTGTCAGGCTGGCTGCGCCTGTGCGGCCGCGCTGGCCGAGAGCCCGCCTCGCAGTGTCTTCTGATGTAATCCCACTGGGGGCCTGGGATCCATGGCCATGCGCAGTGCTTATCCTCGCCTCTCACTCCCCTCCCTACGGCTTCTTTTTCAGACTGTGCGGTGTCACGGCCGTGGCATGCTATTAGGGACCAGCTGACACCGAACAGTCTGAAGAAGCCATAGGGAGATGAGTGAGAGGTGGAGGTTCAGATATGCACTGCGCATGTCCATAGATCCCAGGCCCCCAGTGGGATTAAATCAGAAGACACTGCGAGGCGGGCTCTCGGCCAGCGTGGCCGCACAGGCGCAGCCAGCCTGACACCAAATGATGCCAGAAGACGGGCAGCGCTAAGTGTGCCTGGCCACGGGATAACATAACAGCGCAGGCTCCGGGACGGAATCAAACAACGCTGAGGAGCCGGGGCGCGGCGCCGGGGGGGTAGGAATGACGGCTGTGCTGCGTCATATTACGAAGGAAAGTCCCACCTCCGGGACGGTTTTACGGTATCAGTGGACACATTTTATAAGTGTTAAGTTTTGCGTGTGCAAGGAGCAAAACCAAAATAGCTACCTTTTTCCTTGTGCAGCATTACTGCTGCACAAGGTGGCTCTTTCAGTAACAAACGCCTTGGGGGGGGGGGGACAGATTCCCTTACATTTCAGTTGTTGTGTCAGCGTGGCGGTCGCATGACACATTGCCGGCTACACAGCTGGGGATCAGCTGACGTTACTGAAACCCAATAACACTGGGTCGTATGTTTTGACTGTGCAGACGGCACTTCTGAGCCTCAACTGGCGGTGTTGGAGCCCAGGAATTTAAGTTCAGGTGGTAGAAAGATGAACACAACAGGAGACCTGGATAACGTATACAGTGACCTAATTATTTAATCAGGAGGAGGAGTGGCAAATTCCTGCGAGATCCAGGCCTTGTTCATTTTCAGGAAAGTAAGCCGGTCAACGTTATCGGAGGATAGTCGCATGCGACGGTCAGTTAGTACACCACCTGCAGCACTAAAGACACGTTCCGATAATACACTGGCCGCAGGGCAAGACAGCACCTCCAATGCATACTGGCTTAGCTCTGGCCATGTATCCAGCTTTGAGACCCAAAACTTGAAAGGGGAAGAGCCGTCTGGGAGTACAGCAAGAGGGCAAGACATGTAGTCTGTCACCATCTGACGGAACCGTTGCCTCCTGCTGACTGGAGCCGTCTGTGATGGTGTAGACTTTTGTGGGGGGCACAGAAAACTGTGCCACAGTTGGGCCATACTGGTCTTGCCTTGGGCAGAGGCACTGCTTCTGCTCCCTCTTTGTGCAGAGCCTCCACCACTGCCTGGACGCACTGAGCTGCTTTGGAATGCACTAGCAGCACTTCTCTCAGTTGGAATGGAGAAGATGATGGAACTGACCAGTGTGTCTTGGTACTCCCGCATTTTTCGCTCCCGGTTCAACGGTGTGATGAGGCTTTCTACGTTGTCCCGGTAGCGAGGATCGAGGAGGGTGAACACCCAATAATCAGACATGTTGAGAATGTGGTCGATGCGGCGGTCGTTTCTCAGGCACTGCAGCATGTAATCCACCATGTGCTGCAGACTGCCAACTGCCCAAGAAACGCTGTCCCCAGCTGGAGGCGTGATCTCTGCCCGCTCGTCATCACCCCACCCTCGCTGTACACACTGAGTACTGGACAATTCGGGAACTCCCTCCTCTGGACGGATGTCTTCCTCCTCCATTGACTCCTCCTCATCCTCCTCACAAACTGTCCCCTGCCTACGCGTTTGTGAGGAACCACGTGGCGCTGACTGTCCAGAAGATGATGGAAGTGGTGAATCCTCATCCTCCACCTCTTCCACAACATCATCCCTTAGCGCTTGCAGTGATTTTTCAAGCAGGCAGATAAGGGGGACAGTCATGCTGACTAGTGCATCATCTGCACTCGCCATCCGCGTGGAATAATCAAAGGGACGCAAAACCTGGCAGACATCCTTCATAGTGGCCCACTCTGTGGTTGTGAAGTCTGTACGGCGCTGACTGCGACTTTTTTGCGCCTGATACAGCTGGTACTCCATTACAGCTTGCTGCTGCTCACACAACCGCTCCAACATATGTAACGTGGAATTCCACCTGGTAGGTAGGTCACATATGATGCGATGTTCCGGCAGGCGGTGTCGGCGCTGCAGAGCCGCAATGCGCGCTTTTGCCGTGCTGGAACGCCGCAAGTGAGCACACTCTAGGCGGACCTTGTGCAGCAGTGCATCAAGATCCGGATAGTCCCTCAAAAAACTCTGCACGATCAAATTGAGCACATGTGCCAGACATGGGATGTGAGTGAGGTTGCCGAGGCCCAGGGCTGCCACCAGATTTCGGCCATTATCACACACTACCATGCCTGGCTGGAGATTCGCTGGCTCAAACCACACATCGCTCTCCTGCTTGATGGCATTCCAGAGCTCCTGCGCTGTGTGGCTACGATTCCCCCAAAAAATTAATTTCAAGACGGCCTGTTGACGTTTGGCCACGGCTGTGCTCATGTCGGTCGTAACAGGTACACGTTCATCACGGGTCCATGTGGAGGTGGACTGTGACGGCTCCTGCAGCGATGATTCTGAGGAACTGGTGTAAGAGGAGGAGTCAATGCGTACAGAATGGATTCCTGCAATCCTTGGAGTGGGCAGGACACGTCCTGCGCCACTCGCACGGTCTGTACCCGGCTCAACTACATTAACCCAATGGGCAGTGAGGGAAAGGTATCGCCCCTGTCCATGTTGACTGGTCCACGCATCGGTGGTGAGGTGGACCTTGCTACTGACGGCGTTCAGTAGCGCGTGTTTTATGTGTCCCTCCACATGCTTGTGCAGGGCAGGGACGGCTTGCCTGCTGAAGTAAAAGCGGCTAGGCACATTGTACTGTGGGACTGCCAATGACATCAAGTCACGGAAGCTGTCAGTCTCCACCAGCCTGAATGACAGCATTTCCAGTGACAGAAGTTTGGCAATGCCTGCAGTCAGAGCCTGTGCTCGTGGGTGGTTTGACGAGAAAGGCCGCCTTTTCTCCCATGCCTGTACTACCGATGGCTGTAGACTGGGCTGGGAGTGTGTGGATGACTGGGAAAGTGGTGCTGCGGGTGGAATTACAGCGGGTCTCTGGACAACAGGGCCAGAGGTTCTTCCACGGCGATCCTGGGAGGAAGCCGAACCAGCTGCGTGTGAGCTAGAGGAAGAGGCAACACGAGCTGAAGAGGTGGTAGCTGCCGCTGTTGGTTGGCCTAGCTCTTCAGTGTGTTTGTCTAACTCCGCCGGGTGCCTGTTGCGCACATGTTTCCACATGTTGGAGGTATTGAGGTTGGCGACTTTTTGACCTCTTTTGATTTTTTGATGACACACCTTGCATCTGACATAGCAAATGTCATCTGCAACTGTGTCAAAAAAGGACCAGGCACTGCAAGTCTTGGGAGCCCCCCTTTTGACTTTTGGAAGAGACATGCTCCTTACGGGTGCCAAAGCGGAGGCTGCAGGATCCGCAGTCTTCCCCCTCCCTCTCCCTCTTTGGGCCGTACGGGGAATCTCTTCCTCAGAGCTGCTCCCACCACCTTCCTGTCCCTGACGCCAAGATGGGTCAAGGACCTCATCATCTACACTACCCTCTGCCCCCAACTGCTCCTCCTGGGTAGTCTCAGCAGCAGAGCACGCACCAGTAAGTGGCACCTGAGTGTCATCATCAGCTGATGCGGCCTGCGAGGTGGTGACCGGAGCCACTGGCCCACCCGCCTCTTCAGAGGAAGACAGAAAAAGCTGTTGGGCATCACTGCACCCTGCCTCTTCTTCCATTTCTCCAATGCTGCTTGGCTGGCCCCCTGTTTCCAAGCCAAGAGATGATTCAGAGAACAGAAGTAGAGACTGCTCCTGTCCTGGGATCTCTGTCTGCCTGGGCAATTTTGCAGGTGGTGAAGAGACAGATGGCTGCTCTCCAGTGCTCTGTGTCTGAGAGGATGTGACACTAATGGAAGTTGATGCATTAGCTGCCATCCATCCCACAACGGCTTCAATTTGGTCTTCACGCAGCAGCGGTGTACGGCGCTCGGCGACAAAGCTGCGCATGAACGACTGTTCCCTTGTGAAAGTGGGTGCTGATGACTCACCGGTGCCCGCAGCAGGCACAGAATCCCCACGTCCCCTCCCTGCTCCGCGCCCACGCCCACGCCCACGTGCCTTACTCACTGCCTTCTTCATCTTGGTTGACTGATAAAGATAAGCAGAAAAGTACTAACGGCTTTGTGTGCTTATTCCTGAGCAACTCCTCCTAACAGGTATAAGACACACTAATTTTCTAAAGTGTGGACTAGACTTGAATATGAGCTAATGTGGCCTACACAAATGTAAAGTGGTGTAACTGGTGTGTTTGGTGAACTTTATTATTTATTTATTTTTTTTGGGCTGAACTGACAACGGATAGAGCTGCAATCACACGGAGACCGTGCAGACAGCCGTAAACGGCGCTGCAAGGCCCAAAAACCCTCCTCTACTTTATCCTATGTAGTGTTTTTCCACAAATTAGCTGGAGACGGGTGGAAAGACACTAATAGGATTTTTTAAAATAAATTAGCAGCAGACTACACTACTTTGAAAAAAAAGAAAATTGATTTGGCGGTATGACGCAGTGAAAAACCCTGAGCTGCAGACAACCAGGCTACGGCTGCTCACAGACTACAGGGCGAGCTGCAGTCACACGGAGACCGTGCAGACAGCCGTAAACGGCGCTGCAAGGCCCAAAAACCCTCCTCTACTTTATCCTATGTAGTGTTTTTCCACAAATTAGCTGGAGACGGGTGGAAAGACACTAATAGGATTTTTTAAAATAAATTAGCAGCAGACTACACTACTTTGAAAAAAAAGAAAATTGATTTGGCGGTATGACGCAGTGAAAAACCCTGAGCTGGAGACAACCAGGCTATAGCTGCTCACAGATTACAGGGCGAGCTGCAGTCACACGGAGACCGTGCAGACAGCCGTAAACGGCGCTGCAAGGCCCAAAAACCCTCCTCTACTTTATCCTATGTAGTGTTTTTCCACAAATTAGCTGGAGACGGGTGGAAAGACACTAATAGGAATTTTTGGAAAAAATGTGCAGCAGCCTGCACTACTTCAAAAAAAAAAAAAAAAAGGACAGTATGAGGCAATGAACCACCCTCCCTGAACTGAATACAACCAGCTATGGATGGCCTATGTGGCTGCACTCAGACTAGAGAGTGGGCTGCACTCACACACACACACACACAGACCTTGCAGATCGCTGTGAAAACAGCGCTACAAGGCAAAAGCAAGGTGAATAGTAGGTGAACACAGCGGTTGCTAAATTAGCCTTTGGAAAGCACAAAGAAGCAAATCGCTATCTCTAAACTGTCCCTCAGTCAGCAAACAGCGTCCTGTCACTAACTGAATTCACAGCAGAGTGATCGCAAAATGGCGCCAGCGACTTTTAAACTGCATCATGACATCATTTCAGCAGCCAATCACAGCCTTGCCAGTAGTTTCATGCCCTCCATGCTAAACAGGATGTGCCCACACTTGGAATCTTTCTCATTGGCTGAATTTCTGAATTTTGAATCATTGAACTTCCGATTCCGGTATCCGATACGCGCCAAGTATCGGAATCCCGGTATCGGAATTCCGATACCGCTAGTATCGGCCGATACCCGATACTTGCGGTATCGGAATGCTCAACACTATTAATGACCTTGTAAGGGGCATACAGAGCAGAATTTCAATATTTGCAGATGACACTAAACTCTGCAGGGTAATCAGTACAGAGGAGGACAATTTTATATTACAGGATGATTTATGTAAACTAGAAGCTTGGGCTGATAAATGGCAAATGAGCTTTAATGGGGATAAATGTAAGGTCATGCACTTGGGTAGAAGTAATAAGATGTATAACTATGTGCTTAATTCTAAAGCTCTGGGCAAAACCATCAATGAAAAAGACCTGGGAGTATGGGTGGATGACAAACTCACATTTAGTGGCCAGTGTCAGGCAGCTGCTACAAAGGCAAATAAAATAATGGGATGCATTAAAAGAGGCATAGATGCTCATGAGGAGAACATAATTTTACATCTATACAAGTCACTAGTTTGACCACACTTAGAATACTGTGCACAGTTCTGGTCTCCGGTGTATAAGAAAGTCATAGCTGAACTGGAACGGGTGTAGAGAAGAGCGACCAAGGTTATTAGAGGACTGGGGGGTCTGCAATACCAAGATAGATTATTACACTTGGAGCTATTTAGTTTGGAAAAATAAAAGCTAAGGGGTGATCTTATTTTAATGTATAAATATATGAAGGGACAGAACAAAGACCTTTCTGATGATCTTTTTAATCATAGACCCGAGACAGGGACAAGGAGGCATCCTCTACGTCTGGAGGAAAGAAGGTTTAAGCATAATAACAGTCACGGATTCTTTACTGTAAGAGCAGTGAGACTATGGAACTTTCTGCCGTATGATGTTGTAATGAGTGATTCATTACTTAAATTTAAGAGGGGACTGGATGCCTTTCTTGAAAAGTATAATGTTACAGGTTATATATACTAGATTCCTTGATAGGGCGTTGATCCAGGGAACTAGTCTGATTGCCATATGTGGAGTCGGGAAGGAATTTTTTTCCGCAATGTGGAGCTTACTCTTTGCCACATGGGTTTTTTTTTGCCTTCCTCTGTATCAACATGTTAGGACATGTTAGGTTAGGCTACGGGTTGAACTAGATGGACTTAAAGTCTTCCTTCAACCTTAATAACTATGTTACTATGTTACTATGTACAGTACATAGTACATATCGGAGCAGGATGTAGGACACTATTACTGTAAGGGCTAATTATGGGATATTAAAACTGCTGCTGTATATATTTTATTTTTGAGGATATGTTTTCAGTGGGGGGTGAGGGAGGTCCTGTTACTGTGCAGGGTGACATTGTCGCTTTTTTTTTCCATTTAGCATAGCGTAGAAGTTGGAGAAAAAATGGTGAATGTGCTCTAGATAACTGTTATTTTCTGCAGAGATGAGTAATGACTGGAAAAAGTGATGGCGGTGTGAGCTGGATAAAGATGAAAGACTTCAACTAGAGACATCACCTATACATTGTATACTGTTACAGAGGTGCTGTGTATAATGTCACTTGTGATTCCTGTTTTACATGTACACTGACACTACATACAGAGCTCATGTTTATAATACCACCAGTGATCCCTGTATTACCTGCACACTGACATTATGTACAGAGCTCCTGTGTAGAGTTGAGCGACTTTTACTTTTTTCGGACTGAGTCGAGTTTCGCGAAACCCGACTTTGTCAAAAGTCGGGTCGGGTGAAATCGGCCAATTATTGCGAAAAGTCGGGGGCTGACTGAAACACGAAACCCAATGCAAGTCAATGGGGAATCAAAGTCGGCAGTGAGTGGAGGACAGGAAAACACCTACATTGCCCATTTTCATGCCAAAAACATTAAATCTTATTACTTAAGCTTGTCAATCTTAATTTGCTTTATAATAATAGTTAGGCATTGAAAACTGGGGGTCATTTGGCTAAAGTTGTGGGGGGGTAGGGCTGGCTCAAGATTTTCGTGGGCTCAGGAAATGCGGAATACGTCACGGCGTTGGAGCAGGGAGAGGTAAGTATTTAAACTTTGCAAGTGCTGTGATCCTGAGCAAGCATTGGGGCCCACTCGTTGGCATTGGCACTGGCACAGGGCCCCTCATAGTACGACGGTGTCTTTGACGGCGGGTGGCGCCTCCCACCGGCAGAGACACTTTTGCGTACTATGAGGGGCCCTGTGCCAGTGACGTCGCCAACGAGTATGCCCCCCCACCTGATGAAGGAACCTGCACTTTAATCTGCACCTTCCTCTTTGTCCCCGTGTAAGGTGGTATAGTATGCGGGAAGGGGAACCTGACTTTCAGCAGGGTCAGATTCTGGCTGTGTAGAGTGCAAGGGGAATGTAGTGGTCTGGGTTAATGTACCAGCAGACTCATCTAGCAGTGGCTGGGCAATGGGCAGGATGAGGAGGAAACACAGTTAGTAGGCCCAAATAATAAAGTAGGCTAAATGCAGTTAAAAATTGGTAACAGGACTAAACAGGCGGCATTGCTTTGTTCAGCGGAGGACAACTGTAATGAGGGGCAGACACAGTTAGTAGGCCCAAATAATAAAGTGGGCTAAACGCAGTTCAAAATTGGTAACAGGACTAAACTGGCGGCATTGCTTTCTTCAGCGGAGGACAACTGTAAGGTGTGGCAGACACAGTTAGAAGGCCCAAATAATAAAGTGGGCTAAACGCAGTTCAAAATTGGTAACAGGACTAAACTGGCGGCATTGCTTTCTTCAGCGGAGGACAACTGTAAGGTGTGGCAGACACAGTTAGAAGGCCCAAATAATAAAGTGGGCTAAACGCAGTTCAAAATTGGTAACAGGACTAAACAGGCGGCATTGCTTTGTTCAGTGGAGGACAACTGTAATGAGGGGCAGACACAGTTAGTAGGCCCAAATAATAAAGTAGGCTAAATGCAGTTCAAATGTGGTAACAGGACTAAACAGACGGCATTGCTTTCTTCAGCGGAGGACAACTGTAAGGTGTGGCAGACACAGTTAGAAGGCCCAAATAATAAAGTGGGCTAAATGCAGTTCAAAATTGGTAACAGGACTAAACAGACGGCATTGCTTTGTTCAGCGGAGGACAACTGTAAGGAGTGGCAGACACAGTTAGTAGACCCAAATAATAAAGTAGGCTAAATGCAGTTCAAAATTGGTAACAGGACTAAACAGGCGGCATTGCTTTGTTCAGTGGAGGACAACTGTAATGAGGGGCAGACACAGTTAGTAGGCCCAAATAATAAAGTAGGCTAAATGCAGTTCAAAATTGGTAACAGGACTAAACAGGCTGCATTGCTTTGTTCAGTGGAGGACAACTGTAATGAGGGGCAGACACAGTTAGTAGGCCCAAATAATAAAGTAGGCTAAATGCAGTTCAAAATTGGTAACAGGGCTAAACAGGCGGCATTGCTTTGTTCAGTGGAGGACAACTGTAATGAGGGGCAGACACAGTTAATAGGCCCAAATAATAAAGTAGGCTAAATGCAGTTCAAAATTGGTAACAGGACTAAACAGGCTGCATTGCTTTGTTCAGTGGAGGACAACTGTAATGAGGGGCAGACACAGTTAGTAGGCCCAAATAATTAAGTAGGCTAAATGCAGTTCAAAATTGGTAACAGGACTAAACAGGCGGCATTGCTTTATTCAGCGGAGGACAACTGTAAGGAGTGGCAGACACAGTTAGTAGGCCCAAATAATAAAGTAGGCTAAATGCAGTTCAAATGTGGTAACAGGACTACACAGGCAGCATTGCTTTGTTCAGTGGAGGAAAACTGTAATGAGGGGCAGACACAGTTAGTAGGCCCAAATAATAAAGTGGGCTAAATGTCTGCCAAAAAATTGTTCATAAATAAACAGGCGACATTGCTTTGCTCAGTGTCGGAAAATTGTAATGAGTAGCAGACTAAGTTAGTAGGCCCAAATAAACAGGTGGCATAGCTAGGTACAGGGGTGGGCTCCTCTGCTGAGTAGCAGACAGTGGTAGTAGGCGCAAAGTATTATCTGGTCTAAATGGAGGCCAGGGCCCCTGTATATTTTAACTATCATCTATCATTTTAACAAATTTGTATTGGCAGTGCCATTGAAGGATTTAACAGCACAGACTACACAGTGGTGGAGCAGGGAGAGGTAAGTATTGCAAGTGGTAGAGCACTGTTCGAGCTGGCGGGGAACACTCTCTCGTGGGCAGCGGTACTGGCACAGGGCCCTGACGTTGGTTGTGCACCACCACCGTCAGAGACTCTTCATTGTACTATGAGGGACCCTGTGCCAGTGCCGTCGCCCAAGAGGGGGCCCACCCACCTGTCCAGGCAAACGGCACTCGCACAGGTGCTTGCGCCAGGTGGTGACCACGGCCCTGTGGGGGGAGTCAGCCCATTTATTGAGGTATAAAAATGGCCTATGGTGGACATTCAGCAGCTGCAAATGGAGGAATTGGAGAAGTCAGTAAGACGAGGCCAAAAGCAAGACATTTTTCAGGCAAGCTACGTGTCAGCAGGGGAAGGTGGGGCAAAATAATTTGAAATCCATGATTGGTTCATTTTAATGAAGGTTAGATCATCAACATTTTGGGTAGCCAGACGATGACCCTGGCTCAACACCTACAGCCTTAGGTGCTATTGTGCTTTTGCCACTACCACCAGATGCACCACCACCACCACCACCATCAGTACCAGCTGGCAACCACCACCCACGGGCTCTTCCACCAGACTTCCTCATTTTTTGGAAAATCTAACCAAAATAACCGTTATATGGTACTGTAAAACAAGGTAGAAGGTGTATATAAACTTGTTGAGAATTTAAATCTCCCTTTTTTTTGGGGAGACTGAACCAAAACTCTTACCTGTGCATAAAACAACACAATGTAAGTGGCAGAAAGTGGCTGGCTGATATACGACAAACTAACAGGACTGAAGTATATCCACTTTGTGAGAATTTGAATCTCACTTTTTTGGGGGGGAGACTGAACCAAAACTCAGGCCCAGTGTATATAACAACGCAATCTAAGTGGCAGAAAGTGGCTGGCTGACATACGACAAACTAACAGGACTGAAGTATATCCACTTTGTGAGAATTTGAATCTCACTTTTTTTTTGGGAGACTGAACCAAAACTCAGGCCCAGTGTATAAAACAACACAATGTAAGTGGCAGAAATTGGCTGGAAGATATATGAAAAAATACAAGGACTGTAGTACAATTTCAATCTCCCTACAATGATCTCAGGACAAGTATGACAGCAATAAAAAGGACTGCTGCACACAAAAGTGTGGACAAATAAACAAGATAACTGTGCAGAAAGGAGCAACAGGATTTTTGCTTATAAAAAAGCAGTTTGTTTGCACAGCAGCGTGCAAACAGCAATGCAGCTATCAGGGAGCCTTATAAGGCAGCCTAATAAGAAACAGAGCTGATGCACAAAAATATAGCCTCCACTGTCCCTGCAAAAAAAAGGTGGTGTTGGACAGTGGAAATCGCTACAGCACAAGCAGTTTGGGGGTTAATCTTCCCTCCCTAACTATATCCCTTCTTCTTATGAAGCTGCAGCAACCTCTCCCTATGCTAAGATCGGCAGAAGTAAGATGGCGGTCGACGTGCACGCCCCTTTATAGCCCCTGTGATGCCGCAGAAAGCAAGCCAATCACTGTCATGCCCTTCTCTAAGATGGTGGGGACCGAGACCTATGTCATCACGCTGCCCACACTCTGCATCCCACTTCATTGGCTGAAAAATGGCGCTGAAAGCGTCATATGAAACGCAACTTTGCGCGCAGATCGGCAACCTCATGGCCGATCCCACACTAGGATCGGGTCGGGTTTCATTAAACCCGACTTTGCCGAAAGTCGGCGATTTTTGAAGTCCGATCCGTTTCGCTCAACCCTACTCCTGTGTATAATGTCACTGGTGATCACTGTATTACCTGTACACTGACACTATATACAGAGTTCCTGTGTATAATGTGTTATGATCTGGTGGCCTAAGAGCAGCATGAGACATACTCTGGAGAAGGTGTTACCTGTACTGACCGCAGACCCTGAACCTAACACCGCAACTAGAAGTAGCTGTGGAATGTACCTAGCGCTCCCTGGACATCTCGACACAGCCGAAGGACTAATTACCCCTAAAGATAGAAAAGGGAAAACTATCTTGCCTCAGAGAAAATTCCCAAAGGATAGGCAGCCCCCCACAAATATTGACTGTGAGAGGAGAGGGAAAAAACATACACAGACTGAAATCAGAATTTAGCAAAGGAGGCCACTTCTAGCTAAATAGAAAGGATAGGACAGAGTACTATGCGGTCAGTATTAAAACACTAGAAAATATCCACCACAGAAAATACAAAAACTCCACAGCTAACTAAAGATATGGAGGGTATATCTGCATCTCCAGAGATACCAGCTTGGCTAAACAAATCCTTATACAGACCAAGCTGGACAAGACAAAAAAACATGGAAAAGAACTGAATAATAAGGCCACAGCATGTGGACAGCAAAAAATCAAGGCCAGAACTTATCTTTGTTGAAAAGAACTGCAAAGCAGGAGAGACCAGGCAGAGATGTGAATCCTCCAGGAACAATGGGCAACTGGCACTGACTAAAGGGTGAAGCAAGACTAAATAGCCCAGTCAGATTTGCAAAAAGTGAACACACCTGACAAATGCTGCGACACAGAGACAGCAGCGCTACCACTTACAACCACCGGAGGGAGCCCAAGAGCAGAATTCACAACAATAATGTCACTGGTGATCTCTGTATTTCCTGTACACTGACACTGTATACAGAACTCCTGTTCATAAAGTCACTGGTTATCACTGTATTACCTGTACACTGACACTTTATACAGAGCCCCTGTCTATAATACCATCAGTGATCCCTGTATTGCCTGTACACTGACACTATATACAGAGCTTCTGTGTATAATGTCACTGGTGATCACTGTATTACCTGAACTCTGACACTATATACAGAACTCCTGTGTATAATGTCACTGGTGATCACTGTATTACCTGTACACTGCCACTATATACAGAGCTCCTGTGTATAATGTCAATGGTGATCACTGTATTACCCGTACACTGACTCTATGTACAGAGCTTCTGTGTATAATGTCACTGGTTATCACTGTATTATCTGTACACTGACACTATATACAGAGCTCTTGTGTATAATACCACCAGTGATCCCTGTATTACCTGTACCCTGACAATATATACAGAGCTCCTGTGTAGAAAGTCACTGGTGATCCCTGTATTACCTGTACACTGACATTCCAGACACTATGCACTGTGTACTATGTGCAAAGCTCCTGTGTATAATCTCACCCGTGATCACTGTATTATCTGTACACTGACACTATATACTGTATACTATGTACAGAGCTCCTGTGTATAATGACACTTATGGTAATATTAGTAATGTGTTTTTATTAATGATCGGTATTGTAGTATTTGGTCACTATATGGTGGTAATATGTGGTCTGGTCATGTTGTGGCGGTATTTGCCCCTTTTATATGGTATTATTCATTCACTATGTGGTAGTAATATGTGGTCTGATCATGGTATGGCGGTATTTGTCCCTTTTATATAGCATTATTGATTCACTATGTGGTGGTGATATGTGGTCTGGTCATAGTGTGGTGGTATTTGCATCTTGTATGTGATATTATTCGGTAGCTATATGGTGGTAATATGTGGTCCGGCCACAGTGTGGCAGTATTTGTCACCTGTATGTGGTATTATTTGGTCACTATGTGGTGGTATTATGTGGTCTGGTCACAATGTGGCAGAGTTTGTCCTTTGTATGTGGTATTATTCTGTCATTATGTGGTGGTAATATGTGGTCTGGCCATGGTGTGACGATATTTGTCCATTGTATGTGGTATTATTGTTGATTTAAAAAAGTGTATGTGAAACATTAATAAAAATATGCCTAAAAAGAGTACAGGATATTTTAACAAATGTTGAATAGTTTAGATTAGAGTAGGGCCCGGCCAAAAGAGTCTACTTTGTCGTGGCGGTGGCTTAAAAAAAATCTTTTGGCCAATACAAAAGCTGATGGCTATGTATGTGATCTGGTGTTTGATGGGAACTGATAATGTGTGATTGGTGAGGACGTGGTGCAAAAGTGGAGTTTTTCTATGAGTGGGTGGTGGGACTGTGGAAGGCTCAAGGGTTGGAGGAGGAGCTGGGGTGGAACCTGAGCGGAGTCTGAAGGGTGCCCCAAAATTTTGCCTGTATGGGGCCCCAAAATTCTTGGTGGCAGCCCTGGATATTTGTAGACAGCTTTTAAGTCTCCTCTTAGCCTTCTTTTTTGCAAGCTAAACATAGAAAGATCCATTAATCGTTCCTCGTAGGACATAGTTTGCAGTCCATTCCACCCTGGTAGCTCTTCTCTGAACTTCCTATGGATTTTCAATGTCTTTTTAAAAATGTGGTGCCCAGAACTGTACACAGTATTCCAGTTGAGTCTGACCAAGGAGGAGTAGAGGGGGATAATGACTTTATGTTATCTAGACTCTATGCATCTCTTCCTACTATACTATCCTCCTATACATCCTAGAATTGTTTGCCTTTTTTGCTGCTGCATCACACTATTGACTCACATGCAGTCTGTGATCTATTAGTATATCCAAGTCTTTTTCTCACGTGCTGTTGCTTAGTTCTATTCTTCCCATTCTGTAGAGGTAATTTTAGTTTTTATTGCAGAGGTAGAATCTTGAATTTTTCCCTGTTAAATACCATTCTATTAGTCGCTGCCCATTGTTCAAGCTTATCTAGATCCTTCTGAATCCTTTCTCTGTCTTCTCTAGTGTCAGCTATCCCTCCTAGCTTTGCATCGTCTGCAAATTTGATTAGTTTACCTTCAGTTCCCTTATCTAGATCATATATAAAATGTTCAACAACAGTGGGGCCAGGACAGAGCCTTCTGGTACCCCACTTGAAACACTCTTTCGATTGGATGTGCAACGATTTATTACCACTCTTTGAGAACGATCACTGAACCAGTTAAGAATCCACCATAGCCTTGTCAATCCCATACTTGGTAATTTTTTCAAGCATAGTATGAAACACTTTATCAAATGCTTTGGTGAAGTTGAGATATACTTTATCTACCACATTTCCCTGATCCACCCAGTCAGTGATTTCATCACAGAAGGAAATTAAATTAGTCTGGCATCACTCGTTTGCTACAAACCCATGCTGGCTCTGGTTAATTACTGTATTCATATACTAGTACTTACATACATGCTGTTTAATAATTTGTTCAAAGATCTTCCCTGGTATAGAAGTAAGGTTCACAGGCCTGTAATTTCCTGGCTCCATTTTCTTTCTTTTATGGAAGATAGGGACACCATTTGCCCTTCTCCAATCTTCTGGGACTTCTCCTGTTCGCCAGGATTTTTCAAAGATTCTGGCTATGAGTTCTGCAATTTCCTCTCATAACTCTTTCAGTACCCTAGGATGCAAATTGTCTCTTCAGAGAGGAAGAGGACTAGAACTCTAGTGCCACCTATTGGAAGTAGCAAACCTAACAGTCAATATCGACCCTTTAACGAGCCTAAACACAGTACCCCGAAACACAGTGTCTGCAAATTGAGATTCTGGTTTGGCTTTTATCCTAAGTCATGTGACAAGGCTCATTAAAAGATTATTTCACCAGATGAACAAGTGTCTTGCTCGTTCATCAGGTGATTGGAAGCTTTTTACATGCCAAGATAATTGTGAAACGTGGGTTTTTAGCAAAGCTTAGTAGTGATTATTGTTTGACATGACACTCATTCACAATGAAAATCAGGGTCTCTATGTGCTTCTATCAGAACTTCGGTGTGACTTTCTTAACCTCCTTACTGACAACTGCTGTACATGTATGGCGCAAGTTGGTAGTGGGTGTATGGAGCAGCCTCACCGACGCAAAACCAGCAGGTGATTATTGTGTATCACAGCCAAGACCTGCCACTAACAACCACAGGTGGAGCAGAGCAGTAACTGTTAACCTGTTACATTCCCCTGTAAAACTCTGACAGCATTAACACTGCTCAGGCTTGAGGGCCAGACATTCTATGCACCAATCGGCACTTCTGTGACATGGTCGCAGATGGGTTGCTAGGACAGCCAGGAGTCTGTTGAAGATCTTTGTGCCTGTCATCACTGAGATCCTGCAAGGGGTCGCAGAGACTATCTTATGCCCCAAGCATGTCCCGTTCAAACGTTGGTAAATGTTAACTGTATTTCACTGTATGATTCTTAATGCTGCTAAATTTACTTTTGTATATAATTATTTTATATGTTTCTAGCGCTACTATGTACATATATTTATATGTTGAGTAGATAGGGAGAGTACAATACCTCAAGTTGGACACTTGATGGGGTATAATAGTGTACATAGTTTATATAGGATGAGCTAACCATGGATAAGATAGAGGGTTTTCCTGTTCCTAGTCAGTAGTGGCCATAGAGCCCAGTCAGGGTGGTCAGCTCCGCAAAGTTAAAGAAAAGGGCATAGCCATCCAGGGTCAGTGGGCCAGAAGGTTACAGCAGAATAGAACGCAGGTCGCTCCAAGATGTGGCAGCTTTCTGGTGCAAAACTGACAAGGGAATTCCTGAACGTCATGAAGCTGAAACGGGATGATGCTGCGGTAGCGGTCGAGATGGCACAAACCGGTTACAAACTGAAGGACATAGGGAAGAGCACAGGGAAGGTGAAGGATGTGAACGGTGCAGAACTCTACTTTTCAAGTTGGAATTGGACTCTGTCTCTTTATGTGTAACACCACCAGCAGCAGAATTTCAGCAGTCATGATGGGACCCAGAAGGTGCAGAGGGTGAAGCAGAAGGTATGCCAAAAAAGGGACATTGTACTTATGTGACGGGGAACCAGGGCGCGATTGAGCAATACATGTCAGACACAACTATGACCCTGGTGCCCCTCATACTCCCTTGAAACTTAGCCTGTGATCGAGCTGCAAAGTAAACCATGATTGTTACTATATGCAGCAATACTGTGATATTGCTGTATACAGTACAAGCGATCAGACGATCACAGGTTCAAGTCCCCTACGGGGACAAATAGATACATTTCAAAAATATGAAAAAAGTTCAATTCAACCCCTTTTTCCCCATTGAAAATAATAAACTCAGAACATTGCCAGCGAGCCTGGTTCTGACTCTCATGGAACTACATTTAGATAATTCAAAGAGTGACTTCTGCTCCACCTGTGTGATTGGGCTGGTCACAATTGTAGTCATGTGTGGCCGGAACGGACTGGAGCAGTGCTGGATACAGAAGAAAATGGCTACGGGTGAGTATGTTACTGTATACATTACACATACATACATGAGTGCTAACAAAGGCTGCAAACTAAAAAAATCACTGTAGTGATTTTTTAAGACTGAATTGAGTCTAGCAGTTCACACTGAAGATTGTCATAATCTGAGGATTAGCGTGGGGGTGCCATTTGGAACAAAGTCCCAGAATGGAACAGATAACACAGGTCTGCAAAAAGTAAAATTTCAAGAGCGGTTTTGGTTATTCCATGTAATCTTTATGTTTTTTGGTGTGCTGATTTCGAAAATGACCTCCACTTTGTCATAGGACATCACGTTTCCTGACAATTTAGGTAACTATGTTAAATAAGGCAGTAGAGCTAAATAAATGAAAATAGACTTATAAAATTAATTTTTTATTACAAAATTTTCATGAAAATCATTTTTTAACTGAAATGAGCTCACTAACATTCACTAAAATCATTTTTTTCCCTGTGAGGCTCCTCTTGGTACATTTATGCTTGTGAATAGCATCTGGAATGTCTCTCTGAAGCATCCAACAGTAGTCTACTATCATTGTAATGCTCCATTTTCCCTGGTATCAACTCTCTATCTCTTTAATGTCCTGGTGGAATCGTTCACCTTGCTCTTCACTCACAGGTCCCAAATTTTCAGGAAAGTAGTAAAAGTAGAAATGGAGGAAATGCACTGTCAAACTCATCAGGCAACCTAAAGCTTGAAATGCTTTCAGCATTCTTCAAATGATCTTTTTGTAGTCAGGATTTTTTTTATTGCCTATAAATTTCTCTATGACCTCTTTAAATACGATCCACCCTTCTTTTGAGGATCCGTCATTGTATTGACAAACTCTTTATCAGCTATAAGTTGTCTACAGTAATGTCTGGCCTGACGAACACACCTTCCTTCAATTTAGCCTCCGAGAGGCTTGGAAACTTGGTGACCAAGTATTTGAAGCATTCCCCATCTCTTGGAAGTGATTTTACAAATTGCTTCATCAAGCCCAATTTTATATGGACAGGAGGTTGAAGAACTTTATAGGGAGGTACCAAAGTTTCTCGGAGGACATTTCTTTCACCGACTGAAAGCACCCTCAGCTGCCAACTCTTTTTGGTCCAGTGATTTTGTCGGTCTCGACTGTCACACAGACACAGAAAATGAGGGTATTTGGTATACCCAGCTTGTTGCCCGAGCAACATGCACAAGACCTTCAGATCCCCACACACTTGCAAACCATGGTCTTCATATTTAAGTTTGCGAAGAACCAATTCCAAGTTCTCGTAGGTTTCCTTCAAGTGTACAGAATGACATACAGGGATGGAAGCATAAATACCGCCATTGTGGAGTAAAACTGCTTTGAGACTTCTTTTTGAAGAATCTATAAAAAGACGCCATTGCGTTGAACCATATTGGATTTTGAATTGACCCATCAAACATTCGACATTGATGCAATAAACCAACTTGTCTTCCTGGGCAAAGTAAGGAACTAACTCCTTTTCACGATATCTGAACTATGAAAAGACACTCCTGGTAACATTAAATTCCTGATGTGAGCCTTGATCCGAGTAACTCAGCGGCATATTTGGGAAGATTCAAGTCTCTTACTAAATCCTTCATCTCCTCATGGGAAAAAAATGTTGGTCTTGTATCAGCTTCAATGTCAGAGCTTGATTCGTCATCTGGTTCAGGTATGATTCCCCCTTCATCTCTTAAAAAAGGTAGCAGGGGCCTTGAGTACTGGTATATCTGTGCTATGGGGGATGGGACGAATTGCTGAGTGAAGATTGGGGTATGAAATGGAATGCTTCCATTTGGAATTATACCCTTTCACATTGCATGAGCAACAGTAATAGTCGTCACTATGTTTCTTTTGCTCTCGCCATACCATAGGAATCCCATAGCGGAAAGCTTTTTTTCTTACCCTTGAACCAATTTCGGAGGTCCTCAACACACAGTTTGCACAATTTATGAGGCACCCCAGCTTTATCCTGATCTCCAAGTTTTAGTACGAAGTATGCAAAGTTTAATTTTTTCACAAAGTATGTAAAATTCAGCTGTTGATTCAACACTGTATATTCACAACAAATTAAACAGTCAGGCGAATTTATACACTTCCGCAAAGCCATAACGCTAATTTGAGGAAACGCGGTTGATGAATGAAATTCCAATGCAAGCTTCTTGAAAGCATTAGGACCTTTCACTATGTCACTAACCACCTGACTGCCACCAGCCAAACACGTAGTTCCAATTGATGTTAATGGGGAAAGAAAACCAGAGTTTGCAGAAAAACCTACAGGTTTGTGGCCAGTCCTGACATTTAGGATTTTTTCAATATTTTTTTCTTTATAAACACCAAAATACATGGAAATTATATGAAAATAATCAAACAGATTTTTAGTCGCAGACCTGTGAATAATAAAGTGATCAGCAGGGAAACTAACTCCACTGGTACTTATATAATGTACACTACTTTTGGAGGACAAGAATGATAGATTTTGCTGTGCAGACCATGAATAAACTGGCCCACAGTGTCAGAGGATCTGCTGGTTGGCCCAAGGCCCTGGACAGTGATGGACACCACTGGAAATTAATTCACAAATGACCATATATATTATATTCCCAATGTGTGCAAGGATTGCAACAAAAATTAGACTGTTATTAAAAGTAAACGTATATGTAGTAGACAAATATACAGGCAGAAAGTGCATCCAGAGAACTATTACATCTGTTGGACCCAAGGAACCAATTCGCAAATGGACACAGACCTCTGTCAATTTAAAGGAAGATTATAAGATTTTTCGCTATAAAACTAATGTCATGGTATTAGAGGGCCTGTAAATACTATTTTAGACACTGTGCTGTAAAAATCAGAAGGGTCATGCTCCAAGATATTCAAAAATCATAAAAGATTAGAGCCAAGACTAATTACTAGAATTTGGGTCTCTAAGTCCCCTGTGTGAATGGAGTATTATTAGCTGGTGTGACTATTGCTCCATTCACTTCTATGGTACTGACGGAGATAGAGCCAAGCACTTTCTCTGTCATTCACTATGGATAGGCAATGAATGCTTTTCATGAAATAACCCTTGTGAGCCTGGTAGGTGTTTAGGATTGCCTGTACCAACGTTGGCACTTTACAACTCTCCTTTTGTAATGTTAGTGAGCGCGGTAATTCTTGAACACATCAATTGTTGATAACCAACGTAATGAAGTCGTAAATTTTCTATAGCTTTACACATAGAGATATGATCACTGCAAACAGCAACAATTCAACAAATGGCATCTAATTATTTCTGCATATGAAATGTTACTTTGTGTTTTACGTCCAAGGAAGGCGTACTTGAAGGGCTGAATGCGCGATATGAAATCTAGAGCCTTTTTGCCGTTACATATACAGTTTCCAATTTCCGAGATTCATTGCTGTATCATTCCCAGAGTAAGCTGTCACACTATCTGTCGGGAATGTTGTGTGGCCTTTGAAGTTACTATATTCCAATTCATGAGCTGTGAATGGAAGCAGGAATAATTGCAGCGGCAAGAAACAGGCGGCATAAATCCCAGCTTTGTATGAAGCGAACATGCCTCAGAGAATAAACATAATATAATAAGAAGCATGCTCCAGTGTGAGGGCTCCTCGCTTCCTCTATTGATGTGTGTTATTATATTCCATGGATCGCTCTTCTGTTCCTGCTGCATGCCGACATATAAAACATTCATGATAACAGCAGCAATAGAATAATGTGTGCCTGCTGATATACTGAACAATTCAAGATAGGACCAAAACTAAAAATCACTGAATGAAGACTTTTCAGAATCGCTTACAAATATTTACAGATTAAATTATTTATGATTGCCAATTCTCGGTCTGAGGTTTGACAATGATTTTGGTGGCACAGGAAAAAATTGCATACAAATAAGATTATGTTCACATGTCCAGTAGTGATCCGTTAGAACAAGTGATGAGCGAGTGTACTCGTTGCTCAGGCTTTCCTGAGCATGCTCGGCTGACCTCTGAGTATTTATGACTGC
Organism: Ranitomeya variabilis; assembly: GCF_051348905.1. Classification (NCBI taxonomy): domain Eukaryota; kingdom Metazoa; phylum Chordata; class Amphibia; order Anura; family Dendrobatidae; genus Ranitomeya; species Ranitomeya variabilis. The sequence goes on along the minus strand of NC_135235.1, from coordinate 112,426,807 downwards.
TCGGAGATTTAGTTTTCATCGCGGCAGCTGAATGATTTACAGCTATTAGCCAGGCTGAGTGGGGGTTGCCTGGTTGCTAGGGAATCCCCACATGTAATCAAGCAGGCTAGTAGCTGTAACTCATTCAGCTGTCGCGATGAAAACTAAATCTCCAAGCAGTCATAAATACTCGGAAGTCATCCGAGCAACGAGTATATTCGCTCATCACTAGTTAGAACGAATCCAGCAGCAATCCATTGGCAAAAAGTTGTGCAGACACAACTTTTTAGTCCGTTTTTAAAAAGCTGTTCTCTCTTGGATCCGTTTTTTAACATTGAAGTTTATGGAAAACAGATCAGTTTGTAACGGAAATCCTGCATCGCTGATTGGTCGCGGCCAGCCAGCCGCGATCAATCAGCGACGGGCACAGTCCAGCCACAAATTCGCCCTTCCCTACTCCCCTCCAGTCAGTGTCCCCATAGCGGTTTAGCAGTCCGTTAAACGGAGTACGTTACACCGCGGCATAACGCGGTGTAATGCAGTCTGTTAACGCTGCTATTAACCCTGTGTGACTAACTTTTTACTATTGATGCTGCCTATGCAGCATCAATAGTAAAAAGATCTAATGTTAAAAATAATTTAAAAAATAAAAAATCATTATATTCTCACCTTCCAGTGCCTTCCCTGCTCCTCGCGACGCTCCGGTCCTAAGAATCCATTGCGGCAATGACCGGACATGACGTAGCGGTCTCGCGAGATGATGACGTAGCTTTCTCGCGAGACCGCTACATCATCATGTGTTATTGCCGCATTCTTGGGACCGGAGCATCGCAAGGAGCATCACGAAACGCCTGGACTGGATCCAGGGGCCGCCGGAAGGTGAGTATATAACTATTTTTTATTTTAATTCTTTTTTTTAACAGGGATATGGTGCCCACATTGCTATATACTATGTGGGCTGTTATATACTTCCTTGGCTGTGTTATATACTGCATGGGCTGTGTTATATACTGCGAGGCCTGTGTTATATACTACGTCTCTGTGCTATATACTACGTGGCTGTGCTCTATACTACGTGGCTGTGCAATATACTACGTGGCTGTTATATACTGCATGGGCTGTGTTATATACTATGTCTCTGTGCTATATACTATATGGCTGTGCTACATACTACGTGGCTGTGCAATATACTACGTGGCTGTGTTATATACTGCATGGGCTGTGTTATATACTGCATGGCCTGTGTTATATACTATGTCTCTGTGCTATATACTATATGGCTGTGCTATATACTACGTGGCTGTGCAATATACTACGTGGCTGTGTTATATACTGCATGGGCTGTATTATATACTGCGTGGCCTGTGTTATATACTACGTCTCTGTGCTATATACTATGTGGCTGTGCAATATACTACGTGGCTTGGGAATATACTACGTGGCTGTGCTATATACTACGTGGCTGTGTTATATACTACGTGGGCTGTTACATACTGCGTGGGCTGTGCTATATACTACTATACATATTCTAGAATACCCGATGTGTTAGAATCGGGCCACCATCTAGTGAATAATAAGTACTTGTGATATTGCATAACGCCGTCTTCATATCACACCATCAGATTCACTTTTTCTGTGACAACACTATTTTTATGAAAAAATATCTGGACCTATCCTTGCAATGTGTCATTTCTAGGCTGCACTTTATATTAAAAAAAAACAAACTCTGCCGTTGTCCTGGTGTCTGTCATTGTCTGCTGCGCTGAAGTCCTGTAGACAGTACTGCAGCCAATAACTTAGCAGCTTGCCCCATCAGCTTGGGTCGTTGAGCTCGGTTACTGGCTGCAGTGCTGTCTACGTGATTTCAGTGCTGCAGACAATAGCAGACACCAGGAGCAGTGACGGTCACACAGTTATGGACCCACATAGTGGGACAGTATATTGCAAAAATGGAAAACCAATTTAAGAATGGGCAGCAGATGCATTTTTTATTGTCCGTTTTGCCAGTTCCATTCTGTAATTATCGTGCAATGTGAAAATAATCTCCTGGGAATAAATGTCAATGTTATTGTCTGTTTTAGTGAACTATTGCATTTTCCATAGAATAATTATTCTGTTATGGAATACTTGATAATTAAAGCTCTGAAGCCTGTAACGCAAATCTGTATAATACATGCTGTATAGAAGGACCAGTGAAACATACACTACAAATGAAAATTTTGGAATCAGCGAGAAATTTCTTTATCTTTGAAAGAAATCACTATTATTACTGCTTATGAAACATTTAGCAGAAACATGGTGTAAAATGTTAAAAATGACTGTTACGGGTGGAAATGGCTGATTTTTAATAATTGAGTACGTAGGTATTCATCACTCCTTGTTTTATGAAATCTTCAGTCATGTTAAAAAGCAAGCTAGCATTAAAAACTCTTGGTGTAAAACTGTTCTCTGGGCTACATGAGCATCAGGTCATCAGAATTTCTGTGTTCAATAATAATCTCAAAATGAACAGAAAGACAAAGTTTTCTTCACACACCAGTTTCATTGTTCTGTAAAACATAGATTATTCCAGCAACTAATCCAAAAACTAAAGACATATTACAGATATATTACTGTCTTTGCAGAAAACTGTCCCTAATAAGGCTCAGTTAACATGTTTGCCTATCCTTTCTGTTTGTGTGTTCTGTTTATAACAGATAAATGTAATAAGGATTCTGTGCATTCCTGTGCAAAAGGAAGCAGAGGGGCTCCAGTGATTTATAAGGGGTCCATCTAGCACCCATTTGGTGTCATGTTTTAAAAATAGAAAAAAAAAGTTTTCCTTCCATTCTAAAAGTAAACAACAAACCCCATAGAAATGAATATGGCTCCTTTTCTTCCATTTGACACAGACATGCACAGGATTCCTATTCTGTTTATCTGTTCTGTTTGTCTTTTTCTGAATGGAACAATGCTTTGCTGAATCTGATCAATTCTAATAATGCAGATCTTGTTGGAAGTGTCACCGTTCATGAAAACTTCTGTACTGGTGACCACAATATTATTTAATTTAGCTTAAAAAACTATAGAAAAAAAACATTCTTGGATGGAGTGGGCAAAAACACTTAATTTTGAAAAGGCCAGTTTCCACAGTTTGAAGGCTACACTTCAGGTCATTGACTGGGAATGCTTGTCATAGACTCACAGTAAAGTGAAGGTTGCGGTGAGCATGTTTATTGTTAGAGGCAAGCAAAGGAGCAAAGCACAAAGTTTTTACCTGAATGTGAATAGCATAGACATGCATGGAGAAGTTCTGTCCCTCTGCCCCGACGCGCACGTTTTGCCCAGCTTCTTCGTGCAAGCAGCTACTGTCAGATATTGATAGTGACACAAATGATAAAGGGGAGCGCACTGTATTCCTATAGGTAACAATTGATGGCCATTGATGACAAAAAAATGTAACTTAGAATATATAAATCTGAGGGGTCAGCTGTGGCATTTAAAAACTACAAATAGATGAATATAATCTGCAAAAAAAGTAAATAAATTAGCTAAAGTAGAATTGATTGGCAGGTAGCCAAGGAAAGCAGTACAAATCCCAAGAAATTAAAGGGTAACTATACTTTCAAGTAACTTTTCTTTTATGTTCACCAGCTTTCCCCTTGCGGAATAATCAATATTTTAATTTGCAATCCCTTGTGAGCTGTTGAGAGGAAACTGGCTGCTGTAATCTTTCCCATACATAGCACAGCATACAGAGAGGAATTCCTAAATATCTAAAAAAAAAATTAGCACATTGACAGACCACAAAATGGAGGAAATTATATATGAGAGAACTCTCTGCATGTGACTCAGCTCCAGGGTGAAGTCTCCCTCTGCCTGTTTCCTCTCTCTGCTCCTCACTCCTGCTACCTTTTATAAGGGCTGTGTCACAAGACATAATAGTGAGCCAGCCCATCTTGTTTGATTTAGACAGATTTAAGTTCTGTTTCAGAGTGGAAGACAAGTCCAAGAGACAGGAGGGAGACGAACAAGTGTCTGATATGTGTGTCACGCTGGTGGGTGTGGACCCACTGCACCGTGGACCGGGGTGAGCCTGGAGGAATGTAACTAAGCAACCACCTGATTCTTCACTAAAGCCCTGATGGTGTGGTTAGAGTTGAGCCGCAGGTGGTCGCCAGGTACAACTCAAGGACAGACCCCAGAACAGCAGCAGTTGATCCCAAGGGGACAGGGCGAAGGTATAGACTAGGAGTGGCTGATAGCACAGGTACAGGATCACTGCCAGAACAGATCAGAGCTGGTTCAGATGGTACAGATTCAGGATCGTCAGACATACTCAGGGTCCAGGGAGAATGGGATGGCAGATTCAGACAGGATGAATAAACGGTATAAAGCGCCCATCAGGGCCTAGGGGTACTCATTACCGCGTCCGGTCATCATTACAGGGGTGGTCACGGTGGTAGAGACCTGGTCCGTGGCCTTGGACATCCAAGGAAAAAGGGAAGGTCTTTAAAAGGGTTATTAGTAATAAGAATGTTCGTGACACCACCTGTGGTATTTGGTCAGGGATAACCGACACTGCTTAAAGGGGTCCATTTGGGTGATGCTATGGCAGCTGGGATGATATGGCTTCCCACAGGTGAAGCTGGGTCCCCAGGGCTCCCGGTGTAGTAGATAAAGATGGTGTAGTAAGAAACAGAGGACACAAGGTTGCAGTCTCTCTACGTCTTTACTGGTGTAAGGCAGCCACAGTCCAGGGTACGGATCACAGGTGCTGGTGTGGTCCGGCCAGCTTGGAAGCGATTCAGGAATCCCCCTAGCCAGGTTGGGTTGGAAGCCTTCCTCTTTGCGCTGCGTTGTAGTCCCTTGCTGCCTTAGACCTCACACAAGGTCCTCACTTCCTCTCTGTCCCTTTAAGTAGGACACTACTCGCATGGCAGGCAGCGCAAGCCTTTTTACAGGTGTCTCTCAGTATGACTCCGGGCTCTATGTGCTGCTGTGCCTTCGGGTGTTAAAGGTGGGCAGGCGACCTGCAATCTCCTGTTTGCCGGTTTCTGCTGTGGGGCAAACAGTTACCCCCACAACCTCGGTATTCCGGCTACCGGTTTCTTGCACTAAAGCGTGGAGGAAGCTCAATCGCAGCTTCCCTCCCGCTCCTTCTCCTGTGCTTCTCCTCCCCTTCAGTCTCCTACAGACTGCTCTGTTTCTCTCCCCTTCCAAGAGCTGCAGATCAACTCATCTGCACTGCCCCAGCTTTCCTCTCTCAGACTCTCTCTGTCTGCTTCCTCTCTCTTCTGTCCCTCTGACAGACTGACTAACTCCTCCCTCAGGCAAGAATATATATATATCGGGGGAAGCTCCCCTAAAACTGGGTTCAGAGCTCCCCCTTCTGGCCTGGAGTCAGAACAGTGTTATATGTGCAGGTTACCTGTTAAAGGGACCCTTCCTCATTTCCAAGCATAGCATCACCCTCACCTAAAGGAAAGCAATGCCACTGTAACAACCGCTTACCTGGAGTGTTACAGGTATAGGTACTAATTCAGACAGAACATGTTCAGGGGTAATTGCAAAAAAAAGAAAAAATGTTCCAGCTGCTGGTAAAATTTTCAGAGTAATCTATATTCCATCAAAAAAAAACAATTAAAATATATGGTGAACAGGAGCAAGTGACGCGTTTCGAACACGGTTGTTCTTTATCCACCTTTTTTCTTTTTTTGCAATTGCTACACATGAGTGGTTGGCTCATAGTTCCATGAACCCTGGATTTCTATAAACTTCAACGGTGAACTGGCATTATCGTTTTCGTTTTCTGCAGGTTCAGGGGTGGGTTTCAATTACAAGCAGGACAGGTTCAAGAACAAGGACTTGATAATGAACTTAGCAGCTTGAAGACTTACTAAACCCTAATGTTGCTCAGGCACCTCCCTACGAGGGAAGTTGCCTTAAATACTTAGTGCTACTCAGCTATTGGCTGGAGACACATAAGGAGTGTGTGCTACCCCTTTAAGAACCAGGGGAGCGCAGTGTGCGCAGGCCCTCGGACACAGGAGGTGTGGGGAGAGACGGAGCAGAGGACTCAGCTGGGTGGCAATGGCGGTGAGTATGTCTGCAACCTTGCCGGGGAGAGGAGGTGGCAGCCTGCAGGGTTGACAGCATTACAATTTGATCATTCCCGAGACCAGTAAGCTTACTATCCATTGTTGGAAAAATATTTGGTTTCATGGTCTACTAAGGAATTATATACAGGACAGGAGTATGAGGTACAAAATAATATTGTAATTGATAGTCTGCACAAATTTATAAATGATAGAAGATGTCAAACCAACCTGATTTGTTATTATAAAGAGGTGAGTGTGAGTAGAAGTCTGGACCAAGGTGTAGTTGTGGATTTAGGATTTTGGACTTTGCAGAGGCGTTTGTCACTGTACGATATAGAAGCCTAGTGGGTAAGATCTGTCTGTAAGTCTATAACTTTATAGAATAAAATTGTAATTGGATCAAATTCTGGCTCAAGGACCACACCAGAGAATTGTGATGAATGACTGCTGGTTGGAATAATAGTCTCCGGTCATAAGTACTGTACACTAAGGTACAGTGCTGGCTAATTCAGCTTTTGTTTTCATGATAAAGAAGACAGAATTAAAAGTGCTGCTTCTTTTTTTGCAGGTGACACCAAGATGTGTAGTATAATGCAGTCTATGAAAGCTGTTCATAAGTTACAAGCCTACATAGACAAACTGATGTTTGGGCACTCAATTGGAAAATCATATCCAATGTGGAGAAATGCAATATCATCTGTCTGGGCACTAATAATATGTGGGCACCATGTGTTCTAGGGACTGTAAAACTAGGGGAGTCACTTATAGAAAAGGTTCTTTGTGCATTTGTAGATCTCAGACTAAATAACAGCATGCAATACCAGCAGGATGTAGTCATGTATTAAAATAAGCATGGACTGGTGGAACTGGAACATAAGATTGCCACTTAAGGCTACCTTTACATGTTTGTTCTTCCACTACGTGTGGTATCTGTGACCTACATGTAGACATGTTTTTATTTTTCCAGTAGCACAGATGACATACGTATGTCATCCGTGTGCGGTACATATTGGTATCCGTGCTGCATGAAAATAACAGACATATCTACGTTTGTCGTTCATGTGACACGTACCGGAATAAAATGCAGTATAGGAATTAAAGATTCTTAGGTATTAAAAATGTGCAAAGATAGATAGATATCAGTGAGATATATAATTAGTGCTTTGTGTGTGTATACAGAAAAAAGTTCAATCTCCATAGAGCTTCTTTACCACTTGAACTATTGATCTGTGGAATAGTCTACAGTACATCAGGAATCGGTCAAAGTAGGAGCGATCGCTCATTTCAAAAAGGCTCAAATGCTTTTTTAGAAGCACATAACAAATATTTATTTAAATTGATTAAATGTAGGTTCTAAATGTTGAACCAATTAATCAATACTCAGGATCAAGAGAGAAAAATGTGCTAGTTTAGGGCAGACTAAATCATGTATTCTAGTTACACCTATAACCCAATCCCTTTATCTTTTCCTGTCGTTTGAACTTGATGAACGGGTTGTTGTTTTTTTTCAAGCACACTACCAATGTAACTGTATGGCAATAATAGATGTTCTCTTTTTAATGCATTTATGCTAATTCTACCCATGTACAGAATCTCCTTCTTAATGTTGCATAGTTTTATATTCTTCTTTATGCACATTCCAGACTGTAGAGCTCTTGGGTTGCACAATGTGAACCTACTTATTTCCATTTCTTTACACGAGTAGAGTTCATCTCATTATGTTGTATCCATTACCATGGAGATCTATATGTATCACATAGGGAGATATATGCGCAAATCTTACAGAGTTCTTTACAGGTAAATAGCTGCGGTTTTCCTTAGTATATGCATGTGACGATTGTTTCCTGATGTACTCCAGTTCATAAGTGGCACGTGTATTGTTGTACATAGGGTACTAACCTTGAAAACTACACAACTATGGTACGGACCTTGAGATATTTATTAGGCATGTGCTAAGTTGATGTCAGATATGTGCTGTTATCAGATGGGAGTGCTAAGCTATCTATTCCTATGCTGTAGAGAGACATTTCTGCCCATGAAAGAGATACAATGTTTCTTTTATATCTATGGTAATAACATTATACTGTTGATTAAATCCTTTGTGCCCGTAAGTAATAATTGGCACATTACCTAATATTTTTACCATATCGCTTCTCTTTTCCTATTTTCTGAACATCATCTAATAAACCTCCCTAGAATTGCTTATTTGCAGTAGGAATAGCTGGAATAGTTACTATTTTTCATGCAGTTTGGGTGTAAATGTATGAATTTTATAGAGAAGCAATTATGTGTGTTCCTTTTACTTTCTAGAAAACATTGCACCTGTAGAAAAGCATAGACCGTAATAACAACCTACATTGTTTTCTTGTTGGGCTTTTCTTGCTGAAAATGTGCAAGCTATGTATAGAACAATTTATGAAGCTATTAGTAGGCCGGTAGGGGGCTAAGCACACCGGCTTCCAAAGGAAACACTGACGGGATTTATAGCTGTAATATAAGTACATTTACATCTATAGAGAACACTACAGAAAGGATACTATAAAGCCCATCTCCGGACATTGGAAGATATTATACTGAACACCATTGATTTCTTCATTCCAGATGCAGATGTGTCTTTCCTTACCATTCCACTTACCACTCCATCTCTCGATGTATCTGGCATCAGATGTCAAGCTTTAAAAAGATAAACATGAATTCATGATACTCTGCTGGGAGATGTTTATGGGTAATGTGTCTATATTGTATGTAACAACTAGTGGCTTTGATATGAATTACAGCCTGTTGAGGATTTTGCAATAATGTATGAAATTTTTAATGTGAGAAACTGGTGTTTTATTTTAAATTCACAAAAATTAAAGGATGGACACTAGAAATCAGAGAACGTGCCCGGTGATACTCGGATATCACCTGAGCATCTGGGTGCTTATATGTGCTCAGCACTCATCGAGCATTAGCTGGTGCTGTGATGGAATGCTCAAATCCCCATCCAGCATGTTTGGTGCTTGTTACACAGCCAATGAACATGCAGGGATTGCCGGCCAATCACTGTATTGCTGTAGCCATTTTGGTATTATTATTATTATTTATATAGCACCATTAATTCCATGGTGCTGTACATGAGAAAGGGGTTACGTACAGAGTTATAGATATCGTTTACAGTAAACAAATTTATAATGACAGACTGGTACAGAGGGGAGAGGACCATGTCCTTGTGGACTTACATTCTATGGGATAATGGGGAAGAGACAGAAGGTCAATGGTGCGGCAGCTCTGGTGGTGGTGAGGCGGCAGTTCTGGTGGTGGTGAGGCGGCAGTTCTGGTGATGGTGAGGCGGCAGATCTGGTGGAGCAGAAGCTGTCCTGAAGAGATGGGGTTTCAGGATCCGTCTGAAGGATCCGAGGGTGGTGGATAGTCAGACGTGTTGATGCATGGAATTCCAGAGGATGGAGGATATTTGGGAGAAATCTTGGAGGCGGTTGTGTGAGGAACGAATAAGTGTAGAGGAGAGTAGGCGGTCTTGGGAGGATCGAAGATTGAGTGAGGGAAGATATTGGGAGATTAGTTCAGAGATATAGGGAAGGGACAGGTTGTGGATGGCTTTCTAGATCAGTGTTAATAGTTTGAACTGGATTCGTTGGGGAATTGGGAGCCAGTGGAGGGATTTGCAGAGGGGAGAAACAGGGGAGTAGCAAGGAGAAAGGTGGATTAGCCCGGCAGCAGAGTTGAGGACAGACTGGAATGGTGCAAGAGAGTTAGCGGGGAGGCCACAGAGGAGGGTGTTGTAGTAATCGAGGCGGGAGATGATGAGGGCATGCACAAGAGTTTTAGCAGATTGTGGGCTGAGGAAGGGATGGATTCTGGTAATATTTTTGAGTTGGAGGCGACAGGAGGTGGCAAGAGTTTGGACGTGTGGTTTGAATGACGGGGCAGAGTCGAGAGTTACCCCGAGGCAGCGGATTTCAGGTGCGGGAGAGAGCGTGATGCCATTTATCATAATAGAACGATCAGGAAGGGGGGATACGTGAGATGGGGGAAAGATGATGAGTTCGGTTTTGTCTACATTGAGCTTTAGGAAGCGAGAGGTGAAGAAGGAGGATATGGCTGATAGACACTCCGGGATTTTGGACAGCAGAGAGGTGACATCTGGGCCAGAGAGGTAGATCTGAGTGTCGTCCACATACATTTGGTACTGGAAGCCATGGGACTTTTTGAGTTGTCCTAGGCCAAGGGTATAGATAGAAAAAAGTAGGGGCCCTAGGGCAGAGCCTTGAGGGACTCCAACAGAGAGAGGGTGAGATGAGGAGGTAGTGTGGGAGTGGGAAATGCTAAATGTGCTGTCGGAAAGGTATGAGGTAATCCAGGACAGGGCAAGGCCTTTGATGCCAAGGGAAGAAAGAATCTGTAGCAGCAGGCAGTGGTCGACTGTGTCGAAAGTAGAGGACAGGTCGAGAAGGAGGAGGTTGGAGAACTGTCTGTTAGCTTTGGCTGTAAGTCATTAGTAATTTCGGTCAGGGCAGTTTTGGTGGAGTGGAGGGGACAGAAGACAGATTGGAGGTTGTCAAGTAGAGAGATAGATGAGAGGTGGGAAGAAAGTTGAGCATGGACATGCTGGTCAAGAAGTTTTGAAGCAAACGGGAGTAGTGATATGAGGCGATAGCTGGGCATAGCAGTTGGGTCAAGGTTAGTTTTTTTGAGGATGGGTGTGATGGTGGCATGTTTGAAGGCAGAGGAGAAGGTACCAGAAGACAGCGATAGGTTGAAGAGGTGAGTAAGGGCTGGAATGAGCATGTTAGTGAGGTTGGGAAGCAGGTGGGAAGGGATGGGGTCAAGTGCACAGGTGGTGAGGTGTGATTTGGAAAGGAGGTGAGTAAGCTCTCCTTCAGTGATGTCAGAGAGGAAAGTTATTAGGGAAGGGCAGAGGTCTGGTATATGGAGTGGTTGGGGTGGGGGAACAGTAAAGGTTTGCCTTGTTTGGTCGATCTTGTTTTTGAAGTAGGTGGCAAAGTCCTCGGAAGAGATAAGGGGAGTTGCAGGTGGCAGTGGTGGGTGGAGGAGAGAGAAAAATGTGCTGAACAGTTGTTTTGGGTTGTAGGATATGAAGATACAAGGTTTGTGAAATAGGTCTGTTTAGCAGAGGTGAGGGATAATTTGTAGGCAAGTGTAGCTTGTTTGAAATCAGTGAAGTCGTCTGACAGGAGTGTTTTCTTCCAACGCCGCTCCATGACCCTGGATGCTTGTCGAAGTTTTTGGTGAGATTGTTATGCCAGGGTTGCCTATTGATTTGTTGCGCATTGCCATGCATGAGAGGGGCGACTGAGTCTATGGCTGATGTTAGGGTGGAGTTATAGAAATCGGTGACGCTGTCCGTGCCGTGGAGTAAAGATATGGAGGACAGGGGTAGAAGAGAGTCTGAGAATGTCTAGGTGTGCGAGGTTTCTGCAAGAATGTGGTAGTGGCTGGGCATGGAGGGCGGGTGAGGAGGACAAGGATGAGAAGGTGAGTAGATGGTGGTCAGATAGGGGGAAGGGAGAGGTTGTGAGAAATAAGGAACAGAGGCGGGTGAAGATGAGGTCTAGTGTATGTCCGTCTGTGTGGGTGGCTGTGGAGGACCACTGAGTAAGTCCAAAGGATGAGGTAAGGGCCAGGAGCTTGGAGGTTGCTGGCTGGCGGGTGTCAGTAGGGATATTAAAGTCACCCATTATGATGATGATCTTGGTAGTAACATTACTGTGATTGGCTAGCCGCATTTCCTCATCAGAGGTTATAAAAGGACTGCAACTGTCACGCTCGGCACACTAATGCCATTGCACAGATCAGGGACTGTTCTTATTGGAAGTAGTTGTTCAGGCCTGTGTGCACAATTTTAGCATTGATACTGTTGGGGCTAGCGGAACGCACCGAGTAAATAGAGATGTTTATTATAATGGGTGCGTTCGCAGCCCGGGGTCCATCGTGCAGGAGGAACCTGCTGCTAGCGAATGGTGGCACTGTTTGGCGGTATAGACTAGCTCTGTTACTCCACAGAGTAGCCGTGAAAGGGGAAGCACTGCGCCCTGTTAGCCTCACAGGAGCACAAGCTTACTGCCAAGCTGATAGCAGTCAGTGATTATGCAACATGCAATCCTCACCGGAGAAGCCGGTATTCTAGGGGCTTATTTCAGCCGGGTCCCTGAACACACTCATACAATCTCCTCACCGGAGGTGCCGGTATTCTAGGGGCTTATTTCAGCCGGGTCTCTGAACACACTCATGCATAACGACACTGGCGCAAAGCACATATATGAATTGATACTAGCGCATGGCTATGCGGCCATGCGAGCCTTATATAGCTGCAGCAAGAAAAAGACCTTCCTAGAAGGACCAATGAGAGACTGCCATACCTGAGCATGTGACCCTAAATCTCCACGGAGAGATCTTGCCCTGGGCATGCTCAGGGTGTGCAAAGCAGGACTTAGTCCTAGCACCTACAGGACCTTCCTGAAGGGACCAATGGACTTAGCTGCAGTATCTGACCATGTGACCCCCGATCTCCACTGAGAGATCTTACTCAGGGCATGCTCAGAACGAGAAAAGCAGGACTTAGTCCCAGAAGCGTCTGCTCGCCGCTGCCCAGCACTGACTTCAATGGCAGAAGCAGGAAAAGCAGCAGTAACTCTTTGTACAGAGTGGGACTGAGCAAGACGCTGGGACTGACGTCTCCGCTGAGCAGGCTCCACTGTGGCAGGAGAAGAATGGGAGACCGCAGCGGAGATGGCCCGAGATTCCCCCTGTGCAGAGGCGGGAACTCGACCCCTAACATGACCTCGCTACGCTCGAAGGCGGCAATGAGCTGAGGAGCCCGAATGTGCTCAGCAGGCTCCCACGACCTGTCCTCAGGACCATAACCCTTCCAATCCACCAAATAAAATGTTTTGCCACGTACCACCTTGCACCCCAAAATAGCGTTCACCTCGTAATCGTCCGTAGACAAACCCGATGTCCCAGCAGATGACTCGGAAAACCGGGACATGTATACGGGTTTCAAGAGGGACACATGGAAGGTGTCGGTTATACCCAGGCGTGGCGGAAGGGCCAAACGATAGACCACAGGATTAACCTGGTCGAGGACCTTGAAGGGACCCAAGTAGCAAGGTGCAAATTTAGTGGACTCACCTCGCAGCCTGATGTTACGGGCGGAGAGCCACACCAAGTCGCCAGGAGCAAAGGTCGGAGCGGGGCGCCGATGTGCATCGGCGGAGGACCTCATTCTCTCCTTGGAGGCCCGAATGGCATCCTGAGTGCGGTCCCAAATATCCCGTGCCTCCACAGCCCAGTCTGCCACCCTGAAGTCGGCGGAAGACACGGGCATAAGCACAGGTACCCGCGGATGCTGACCATAATTGAGGAGGAATGGGGTTTGTCCAGTGGAGTCGGCTACGGCGTTGTTCAGTGCAAACTCTGCCCACGATAGCAAAGATGCCCAGTCATCCTGCCTGGCTGAGACAAAATGTTGCAGATATGTGACCAAGGTCTGGTTGGCCCTCTCTACCAACCCATTTGTCTCGGGATGATATGCGGAAGAGAGATTTAACTCAATGCTGAGAAGACGACAAAGCTCTCTCCAGAACCGAGACGCGAACTGGGGAACCCGGTCACTGACAATTTTGTCTGGCATACCGTGTAGGCGGAAGATGTGTTTTATGAACAACGCTGCCAAGGCCCGTGCAGAAGGTAACCGTGGTAGCGGCACCAAATGCACCATTTTCGAGAAATGATCGGTGATGACCCAAATGATGGTACAGCCGCGAGACTTGGGTAAACCCACAACAAAGTCCATCCCGACCATCTCCCAGGGCCTGTCTGCCACCGGCAAGGGATAGAGTAACCCAGCTGGCCATTGACGAGGAGATTTATTTTTGGCGCAGGAGACACACGCCTGAATATAATCTCTGACATCCCGGACCAGATGTGGCCACTAGTACGTCCTCGCCAGCAGCTCAGATGTCCTCTTTGTCCCAAAGTGTTCACCCACCCTGGATGAATGAGCCCAAGAGAGAACCTCCGGTCGCAAATTAATGGGCACAAAAGTCTTGCCCGGAGGCACAGACTCTAGCGAAACCGGCGCTACGGTTCTCAGGCTCTCTGAAGGGACAATAAGCCGAGGCTCCCCTTCCTCCTCCTCAGATGACACAACAGAGAGCGCGTCAGCACGAATGTTCTTCTCCCCAGCGAGATAATGAAGAGTGAAGTGGAACCGGGAGAAGAACAAGGACCATCTGGCCTGGCGAGAATTTAGCCGCTGGGCTGTTTGCAGATATAACAAATTTTTGTGGTCCGTGAACACTTGAAAGGGAAAACGAGCCCCCTCCAAGAGATGTCTCCATTCCGAGAAAGCCAGCTTCATCGCTAGCAACTCCCTGTCCCCAATGGAATAATTCCTCTCTGCAGGTGTGAAGGTCTTGGAGAAAAAGAAGCATGGATGCTTCTGACCTTGAGCATCCTTTTGGAAGAGGACTGCTCCTGCACCAACGGAAGAGGCATCCACCTCCAATATGAACGGGCTTATCAACATCGGGACGATGTAGGATGGGAGCGCTAGCAAAATTAGACTTAATAGAAGAAAAGACCCTGGAGACCTCTTCAGACCACAATTTGGGATTTGCTCCCTTCTTGGTGAGGGTACCAAGGGAGCTACCAAAGTTGAGAAGTGGGGAATGAACTGGCGGTAATAATTAATGAACCCCATAAAGCGCTGCACCGCTTTAAGAGAATGGGGTTCTTGCCAGTCCATCACAGCCTGTATTTTGGCAGGATCCATAGCCAATCCCTGGGCGGAGATGATATAGCCCAGGAAAGGTAAAGACTCCTGCTCAAACATACACTTCTCCAACTTTGCATAGAGAGAATTTGCCCGTAAGAGGTCGAAGACTCTGCCAACATCTCTCCGGTGGGAGTCAATATCTGGAGAAAAGATGAGAATACCATCCAGATAGACTATGACCGAGGTGGAAAGCATATCCCGGAAGATGTCGTTGACAAAGTCTTGGAAAATGGCTGGGGCATTACAGAGCCCAAAGGGCATCACCAGATACTCATAGTGCCCATCTCTGGTGTTAAACGCCATCTTCCATTCGTCCCCCTCACGGATGCGAATCAGGTTATAAGCACCCCGCAGATCTAATTTGGTAAATACCTTAGTTCCCCGTAGCCTATCAAAAAGCTCAGAAATCAGGGGCAGCGGGTACTTATTCTTAACGGTGATGGCGTTAAGACCCCTGTAATCTATGCAAGGACGTAATTCTCCATTCTTCTTCTGCACAAAGAAGAACCCTGCCACTGCTGGTGACACTGACTTCCTAATGAACCCTCTTGCCAAATTCTCCTGGATGTATTGGGACATGGCCTCCGTTTCCGGAAGAGAGAGGGGATAGACATGTCCCCAAGGAGGTTCTGCTCCAGGCAAGAGATCTATAGGACAGTCATGGGGACGGTGAGGCGGAAGGATCTCCGCAGCCTTTTTAGAGAAGACGTCTGCATAGGACCAATAGTATTTGGGAAGAGAAGAGAGATCTGCGGGTATCTCAGTGGTGGAAACCTGAACGCACTCTTTCACACATCTGCCCTTACAGGATTCACTCCAACCCAATATCCTCCCAGAAGTCCACTCAATATGTGGGGAGTGGAAACGGAGCCAGGGTATTCTCAGCAGAATCTCATCCATTCCCTCGGGAAGGACAAGAAGGGAAATTATCTCCTGGTGGGATGGGGACATAGCTAACGTGAAAGGGACAGTCTGGTGTGTGATCTGAGATGGAAGTGTTGACCCGTTCACTACTCAGTCACCGGTTTGGCGAGCATCACCAGAGGTATTGCATGGCGCAGAGCAAAAGCCGAGGACATGAAATTCCCCTCTGCTCCAGAGTCCACACAAAGCTTGACTGTTAGAGAGTAAGAGCCTAATATGATTGTCCCCTTGAAGGACAGCTTGGAGGAAAATGCCGCTGTGTCTAGAGAACCCCCTCCAATGGTTGCTAGAGGCGATCGTTTACCCAACCGCCGTGAACATTTATTGGCATAATGTCCTTCTTGTTGGCAATTTCTGCAAACCACGGGTACTCGAGCGGTCCGAGACTTAGGTCCCGCTCGAGAAACCTCCATGGCCTCATGGGAGTCGGACGCCTGAACGGAAGATTATAGAGGTCTGTCAAAGGTGGGAGCCAGCCGAAACCTCTGCCTACACTGGGCCCGCTCCAACCTCCGCTTGTTAAAACGGAGGTCGATGCGGGTAGATATAGAAATAAGCTCCTCCAGTGTGGCGGGAATCTCCCTGGTGGCCAAGGCGTTCTTCACATGGTCTGCCAGTCCTCTCCAGAACACCAGAATAAGGACTTTATCCGGCCACTCCAGCTCTGAGACCAGAGTCCGGAATTGGACGGCGAACTGGCTGACCATGGACGAACCCTGGGTTGTTGCCAACAATTGGAGCACAGTATCGTGGGTGACACGAGGTCCCAAAAAGACCTGTTTCAGAGCGTCCAGGAAGAGAAGAGCACTCTGCACCACACGATCATTGCGCTCCCATAGCGGCGTTGCCCACTCCAATGCCCTGCCCGACAAAAGGGATAAAACAAATCCCACTTTTGCCCGTTCCGTAGGAAAACGTGCAGCCAGAAGCTCAAGCTGTATGGAGCACTGACTCACGAATCCCCGACATTGCTTACTGTCACCAGCAAACTTGTCTGGAAGCGGGAGACGGGATAAAGTCAGAGCAGGGGTGGCAGAGGACAAACTGGCTGCAGCTACACTTGCAGCCTGAACAGCAACTGCGGTAACATCCACAGCTGAGGTTGTGCGCTCGAGAGCCGCCAACCTACCCTCCAGCTGCTGGATGTACCGCTGTAACCGCTGATCGACCGCCATTTACTAGCCAGACCCTGGCGCTAGTATACTGTTAGGGCTAGCGGAACGCACCGAGTAAATAGAGATGTTTTTTATAATGGGTGCGTTCGCAGCCCGGTGTCCACCGTGCAGGAGGAACCTGCTGCTAGCGAATGGTGGCACTGTTTGGCGGTATAGACTAGCTCTGTTACTCCACAGAGTAGCCGTGAAAGGGGAAGCACTGCGCCCTGTTAGCCTCACAGGAGCACAAGCTTACTGCCAAGCTGATAGCAGTCAGTGGTTATGCAACATGCAATCTCCTCACCTGAGAAGCCGGTATTCTAGGGGCTTATTTCAGCCGGGTCCCTGAACACACTCATACAATCTCCTCACCGGAGGTGCCGGTATTCTAGGGGCTTATTTCAGCCGGGTCTCTGAACACACTCATGCATAACGACACTGGCGCAAAGCACATATATGAATTGATACTAGCGCATGGCCATGCGGCCATGCGAGCCTTATATAGCTGCAGCAAGAAAAAGACCTTCCTAGAAGGACCAATGAGAGACTGCCATACCTGAGCATGTGACCCTAAATCTCCACGGAGAGATCTTGCCCTGGGCATGCTCAGGGTGTGCAAAGCAGGACTTAGTCCTAGCACCTACAGGACCTTCCTGAAGGGACCAATGGACTTAGCTGCAGTATCTGGTAGGGATATTAAAGTCACCCATTATGATGATGATCTTGGTAGTAACATTACTGTGATTGGCTAGCCGCATTTCCTCATCAGAGGTTATAAAAGGACTGCAACTGTCACGCTCGGCACACTAATGCCATTGCACAGATCAGGGACAGTTCTTATTGGAAGTAGTTGTTCAGGCCTGTGTGCACAATTTTAGCATTGATACTGTTGGGGCTAGCGGAACGCACCGAGTAAATAGAGATGTTTATTATAATGGGTGCGTTCGCAGCCCGGGGTCCATCGTGCAGGAGGAACCTGCTGCTAGCGAATGGCGGCACTGTTTGGCGGTATAGACTAGCTCTGTTACTCCACAGAGTAGCCGTGAAAGGGGAAGCACTGCGCCCTGTTAGCCTCACAGGAGCACAAGCTTACTGCCAAGCTGATAGCAGTCAGTGGTTATGCAACATGCAATCCTCACCGGAGAAGCCGGTATTCTAGGGGCTTATTTCAGCCGGGTCCCTGAACACACTCATACAATCTCCACTGAGAGATCTTGCCCTGGGCATGCTCAGTGTGTGCAAAGCAGGACTTAGTCCTAGCACCTACAGGACCTTCCTGAAGGGACCAATGGACTTAAGGTACCGTCACATTAAGCGACGCTGCAGCGATAGCGACAACGATGCCGATCGCTGCAGCGTCGCTGTTTGATCGCTGGAGAGCTGTCATACAGACCGCTCTCCAGCGACCAACGATGCCGAGGTCCCCGGGTAACCAGGGTAAACATCGGGTTGCTAAGCGCAGGGCTGCGCTTAGTAACCCGATGTTTACCCTGGTTACCAGCGTAAAAGTAAAAAAAACAAACAGTACATACTCACCCAGCGTCCCCCAGCTTCTGCTTCCTGACACTGACTGAGCTCCGGCCCTAACAGCACAGCGGCTTTCACTTTCACTTTAGGGTCGGCGCTCAGTCAGTGTCAGGAAGCAGACGCTGGGGGAGGTATGACGCTGGGTGAGTATGTACTGTTTGTTTTTTTTACTTTTACGCTGGTAACCAGGGTAAACATCGGGTTACTAAGCGCGGCCCTGCGCTTGGTAACCCGATGTTTACCCTGGTTACCAGTGTAAAACATCGCTGGTATCGTTGCTTTTGGTGTCAAACACAACGATACACGGCGATCGGACGACCAAATAAAGTTCTGGACTTTATTCAGCGACCAGCAACATCACAGCAGGATCCTGATCGCTGCTGCGTGTCAAATTAAACGATATCGCTAGCGAGGACGCTGCAACGTCACGGATCGCTAGCGATATCGTTTAGTGTGACGGTACCTTTAGCTGCAGTATCTGACCATGTGACCCTCGATCTCCACTGAGAGATCTTAATCAGGGCATGCTCAGAACGAGAAAAGCAGGACTTAGTCCCAGAAGCGCCTGCTCGCCGCTGCCCAGCACTGACTTCAATGGCAGAAGCAGGAAAAGCAGCAGTAACTCTTTGTACAGAGTGGGACTGAGCAAGACACTGGGACCAATGTCTCCGCTGAGCAGGCTCCACTGCGGCAGGAGAAGAATGGGAGACCGCAGCGGAGATGGCCCGAGACCCCTAACAGATACTTTGCTGAACCATCATACTAAAAGTTCTTCTTAGGGATAATCTTGTGCTTTCTTGTTTCTATGTGGTACATTCTGCAATTAGCCTAGGGACATCTGGAGCAAGTAGAATGGCTGAATATGGCCTCTAGGCAGGGCTTAGGGCTTTGCAGTCCGCTGCTAAATATATAGCTGCTGCAGGTGACCTCATTTTTTTTTTTTTGCAAAAATGTACAGTATTGTCATCCATACAGTTTAACTTGCTTTGTGTAACATTACGATGGTTTAAAATGTTTAAAAACCACTAGGTGTTCAACAGTTGATCACATTTTTTTGTTCCTAAAATTGAGCATTGTCATCCTGACAGTTTAACATGCTTTGTGTGAAATTATGGTGGTTTGAAAATTTTAAAATCTGCTTAGCTGCTACAGATGTGAATAGGTGCATACCAGGAGGAGCTAATCACACAGGCAGGGACCCATCAGACTTTGAGACCACCATGACGATGGTTGATGGGCAGATATAATTTGGCCAAATTTTATGCTAAGCATCTCATATTTTTCCTACTACTCAAAAGCCGTATTGCTATTCATATTTCATATATTTCACATTGACATGCTTTAGCATGATAGAGTGCAACCTTTTTTCTGTATATTGTATGTGGAAGTAGCTCCTCCTGGTATGCACCTATTCACATTAGTCTGGATGTGCCATTCAGTTTTTTGTCATTTGTATGTTAGCTTACTGACCGAGCACTCTGCCCTTCACCAGGTGGTGATTTTAATTACAGCAGGTCCCTACTTAGCCATAAATGCAGGCATTGCTGAGAGAGGTGTCCATATTCACGCAGAAATTCAGACATCAGCCTTAGAAAGGTATTTACACACGCAGGGACCCATCAGACTTTGAGACCACCTTGACGATGGTTGATACGCAGATATAATTTGGCCAAATTTTATGCTAAGTGTCTCATATTTTTCCTAATACTTAAAAGCCATATTGCTATTCAAATTTCACATATTTCACATTGACATGCTTCAGTATGATAGAGTGCAACCTTTTTTTTGTATATTGTATATGGAGGTAGCTCCTCCTGGTATGCACCTATTCACACTAGTCTGGATGCGATGGTCAGTTTTTTGTCATTTCAATTTCTTTTTAGTTTTGAATGTTTCATTGTCAGTCCTTAAAGTGGAGTAAAAGTGTTACACCATTGTTCTCAGCAGTGATCTGGGAGTCAGGAATGCTTCCAGTGGTCTTCCCCATGCTGTTCTCCTTCCATTCAGCACTTTTTCCATCCATTTCAAGATTTTCACTGCCCCCCATACCTCCCATTCACTCCCATTATACTCCTTACTCGAAATGAGCATCTGACCTTTAGAATTGCTCAGTTCGAGTAACAAGCATCTTAGCATTTTAATGCTTGCTTATCCTTAGTGGACACATCTGTATATGTGGCTGGCTGTAAAGGCATTCATGGCAAAAATACCGGAAAAGGAGATTTGCGAGACAACGTGTTCATTTCACTCCTCAATGTATCAAGTTTGATTGGAAAGATACACCAGAATTCCTCTGATATCAGTTGGCATTTTAGACAAGTTTTACCTCCTGGCTTGAATAAAATGCAGGAAGCACATAACAGTGGTCTTAGATACAGAGAAGTATAGATACACATGATTGGGTTAGAAATGTCCGCCAATTTCTAATAACTTGAGACACTGTATAAAATGTAAAGAAATGCAGTGGTTTGGAAAATTCTATAGCAATATTTTATTCACAATAGAATATAGATCAGAAGTTACACATATTTCCATTTAATTTGTAAAAAAACCAATCAATTTATTTAGAAATTGTTGGCAGCAACACATCTCAAAAACGTTGGGGCATTGTTAACAAGAGGATGGAAAAGTAAGTGGTACTAATGAAAAACAGCTGAAGGGGCAATTTTCAATAAGTCAAATACCATATATACTCGAGTATAAGCCGACCCGAGTATAAGACGACCCCCCTAATTTTGCTACAAAAAACTGGGAAAACTTATTGACTTGAGTATAAGCCTAGGGTGGAAAATGCAGCAGCTACCGGTAAATGTCAAAAATAAAAATAGATACCAATAAAAGTAAAATTAATTGAGACATCAGTAGGTTAAGTGTTTTTGAATATCCATATTGAATCAGGAGCCCCATATAATGCTCCATGCAGTTCTTTATGGCCCCATAAGATGCCCCATATAATGCTCCATGCAGTTCATTATGGCCCCATAGATGCTCCATATAATGCTCCATGCAGTTCTTTATGGCCCCATAGATGCCCCATATAATGCTCCATGCAGTTCATTATGGCCCCATAAGATGCCCCATATAATGCTCCATGCAGTTATGGCCCCATAGATGCCCCATATAATACTCCATGCAGTTCATTATGGCCCCATAAGATGCCCCATATAATGCTCCATGCAGTTATGGCCACATAGATGCCCCATATAATGCTCCATGCAGTTATGGCCCCATATAATGCTCCATGCAGTTATGGCCCCATAGATGCCCCATATAATGCTCCATGCAGTTATGGCCCCATAGATGCCCCATATAATGCTCCATGCAGTTATGGCCCCATATAATGCTCCATGCAATTATGGCCCCATATAATGCTCCATGCAGTTATGGCCCCATATAATGCTCCATGCAGTTATGGCCTCATAGATGCCCCATATAATGCTCCATGCCGTTCTTTATGGCCCCATAGACGCTCCATATAACTTTGTGCCACATGTAATGCTGCTGCTGCACTAAAAAAAAAAATGACATACTCACCTCTCATCGCTGCTCCTCGGCGTCCAGTCTCTCCGCACTGACTGTTCAGGCAGAGGGCGGCGCGCACACTAATACATCATCGCGCCCTCTGCCTGAACAGTCACAGCAAGAGGACGGGAAGACAGAGCTTCGGTGGAACGAGGGAAGGTAAATATACTCACCTACTCCCGGCGCTCCTGACGCGGTCCCTGCATGTCCCACAGTGTATGGCGCGGCAGCTTCTTCCTGTAGTGAGTGGTCACATGGTACCGCTCATTACAGTAATGAATATGCGGCTCCACCCCTGTGGGCGTGGAGTCCATATTCATAACTTTAATGAGCGGTACCACGTGACCGCTGAAGAGGGGAAGAACTTGAAGCTGCCGCGCCGAACACTGTGGGACATGCGGGGACCGCGTCAGGAGCGCCGTGAGTAGGTGAGTATTTGACAGGCGTCGCACCCCCTCACCCCCCCCCCCCGCCTTCCATGACTGGAGTATAAGCCGAGAGGGGCACTTTCAGCCCATTTTTTGGGGCTGAAAATCTCGGCTTATACTCGAGTATATACGGTAACTATATATCAGGGGTGGACAGAGATAGACGCGAGCCCCTGTGCCAGCACAATATATGGGCCCTTTGTAGTTCAAGAGCTCAGCACATTGCACAATTCTACCAAGCCAGTTTTCTTTGACATGGAGCAGTCTGCTTTTATCATAATACTAATTTAATCAATCAATCAATTTTTCAATTTAATCAATAGCGCCAACCTATTCTGGAGCACTTTACAAATCAAAGGGGACACATATGAGTTACATAAGATAGAACAAAGCAATACATTATTGAACAATTCAAACAAGACGAGCAAGGGTCCTGTTCGCAAGCTTACAGTCTGTCATATTGGAAAATTCATAAAAAACATGAAATTTCATTAAAAAGTGAAAAAAAATATACATACTTGGCAAAATGTTGACATGAATACCTTTCTTAGAAACTGACACATTTTCGAGTGCTGCAGTGCTTTGTTCTAGTATATTGTGAGTGAACTAAGTTTGAAGGTTTTATATCTCCACTTGTTCACAAGTGGGCAGTCCAGCACAGGTGGAACATGCATAATTAATAGTGATGAGTAAGCGTGCTTGGATAAGGTGTTATCCTAGCACGCTCATGTTGATAATCAAGTATTTTCGGCGTGCTCGAAAAAAAAGCTCCAATTGCTCAACAGCCACCAGGCATGCAGCCATGGTGACTAGGGCATTTTTTTCGAGCATGACGGAGATACTCAATTAGAATACAAGCATGCTCGGATAACACCTTATCCGAGCATGCTCACTCATCACTAATAATTAAGTATACTGCCAACCACCTAGTATAGTTAACATATTCTTGGTAAGTGACATACTTAATAGCAAACATAAAACAAAAAAAGAAGAAAACACATTTGTATTAGAAAGTACTAACAAACAGGACAATAAAGAATCAATAATAATAAAAAAATTCCATCCTTAACTTTAACCCCATAGGGACTTGTGTATTTAAGTAGCAGATCCAAAAAGCTTCAATATCTCTCCCAATCATCTCCACGTGTGGTAAAGTATTCAATGGCGTGAATAATAAACTCTAATATGTTTCTATTAAGGAGTGAAATAAAATGTTTAGATGTATTTGATATAATAGATGCACATGTCACAGAGATGTACTCACTCTTTTTTTTAGGTTTTATATTTGTAGATCCTATATACACTGCTCAAACAAATAAAAGGAACACTTAAAACAATGTAACTCCAAGTCAATCACACTTCTGTGAAATCAACCTGTCCAGTTATGAAGAAACACCAAGTGTGAATCAATTTGTCCTGCTGTTGTGCAAATGGAACAGACATCAGGTTAAAATGATAGGCAATTAGCAAGACAACCCCTATTAAAAAGTGGTTCTGCAGGGGGTGACCACAGACCATTTCTCTGTGCTCATCCTTTTTGGCTGTTGTTTTGCTCACTTTTCATTTTGTCATTGCTCTCACCCTTAGAGGTGCTGTACAGTGTCTACCATACACAGAAGTTGCTCAGGTAGTGCAGCTCACCCAGTATGGCACATCAATGCGAGCTGTGGGAAGAAGGGTAGCTGTGTCTGTCGGCACAGTGTTCAGAGCATGGAGTACTGTTGTGAATTTGGATTCTGGGCTCCCCCGGTGGCCGCTTGTGGAATTGGACTTGTCATCCTCCTTCCTGTTTCACCTGGTTCCATCAGTAGTGGGTGTCGCTATTTAAGCTCATTTCTCTGGTGGTTTCTTGCCGGTCAACAATGTTATCTGATGCCTCTCAGTGCTTGTTCCTGCTTCTAGACAACTACTAGATAAGTTGGACTTTTGTCCATGTTTTGTTTTGCCTATTTGTTCCAGTTCACAGCTGAAGTTTTGTTACTGTGTCTGGAAAGCTCTCGTTGATCAGGGATTGCTACTCTGGCGTTATGAGTTAATGCCAGAGTTTAAGGTAATCTCTGGATGGTGTTTTGTTAGTGTTTTTCTGCTGACCATGAAAGTATACTATCTGTCTTCTGCTATCTAGTAAGCGGACCTCAAATTTGCTAAGACTATTTTCCTGCTGCGTTTGTTGTTTCATCTGAACTCACCGTCATTATATGTGGGGGGCTACTGTCTTCTTTGGAATATTTCTCTAGAGGTGAGCCAGGTCTTATATTTCCCTCTGCTAGCTATTTAGGTCTTAGGCCAGAGCTGGGCATCTAGCGATAAATAGGAAATGCTACCTGGCTATTTCTAGTTGCGCGGCAGGCTTAGTTC
This sequence comes from Ranitomeya variabilis, assembly GCF_051348905.1. Classification (NCBI taxonomy): domain Eukaryota; kingdom Metazoa; phylum Chordata; class Amphibia; order Anura; family Dendrobatidae; genus Ranitomeya; species Ranitomeya variabilis. The sequence continues at coordinate 112,402,035 of NC_135235.1, read as the reverse complement.
ATGGTCAGTATAGTTCCATCTTCCGAGAGCTTGTCCCTCTATAGGCTTGCTATGATCTCTGCCTGCAGAGATCATGACAGTTTGACCGGCCAATAAAGTGTTAAAGACCCAGGTTGAGAAAGGAGAGTTATAGAAGTCTGCTGGAATTTTTTTTTTTTTTTTTTTTTTCCTCCAGTCTGCCTTGCTGCAGTCTTTTTTCTCTCTCTCCTCCTAATCTCTGTATGGCTCTGTGTGCACCTGACAATAATGGATCTCCAGAGTGTAACTGCGGGTTTGAATAATCTCATCACGAAAGTACAAAATTTACAAGATTTTGTGGTACATGCTCCGGTATCTGAGCCGAGAATTCCTTTGCCGGAGTTCTTCACAGGGAATAGAGCTAGCTTCCAGAATTTCCGAAATAATTGTAAGCTTTATTTGTCCCTGAAGTCTCGTTCAGCTGGAGACCCTGCTCAGCAGGTTAGGATTGTGATTTCCTTGCTCAGGGGTGACCCTCAAGATTGGGCCTTCTCATTGCCAGCAGGGGATCCTGCGTTACGCGATGTGGATGCGTTTTTTCTGGCCTTGGGCTTGCTTTATGAGGAACCTCATTTGGAACTTCAGGCAGAAAAAACTTTGATGGCACTATCTCAGGGGCAAGACGAAGCTGAAGTTTTCTGCCAAAAATTCCGTAAATGGTCTGTGCTTACTCAGTGGAATGAGTGCGCCTTGGCGGCAACTTTCAGAGAAGGTCTCTCTGATGCCGTTAAGGATGTTATGGTGGGGTTCCCTGTGCCTGCAGGTCTGAATGAGTCCATGACAATGGCTATTCAGATTGATAGGCGTCTGCGGGAGCGCAAACCGGTGCACCATCTGGCGGTGTCTATGGAAAAGACGCCAGAAAGTATGCAGTGTGATAGAATTCTGTCCAGGAGCGAGCGACAGAATTTTAGACGGAAGAATGGATTGTGTTTCTATTGTGGGGATTCTACTCATGTTATATCAGCATGCTCTAGGCGTACAAAGAAGCTTGATAAGTCTGTTTCCATTGGCACCATTCAGTCTAAGTTTATTTTGTCTGTAACCCTGATTTGCTCTTTGTCATCCATTGCCACGGACGCCTATGTTGACTCTGGCGCCGCTCTGAGTCTTATGGATTGGTCCTTTGCCAATCGTTGTGGTTTTGATTTAGAGCCTTTGGAGACTCTTATTCCTCTGAAGGGGATTGACTCCACCCCATTGGCTAATAATAAACCACAATACTGGACACAAGTTACCATGCGTATCTATCCGGATCACCAGGAGATTATTCGTTTCCTGGTGCTGTATAATTTACATGACGATTTGGTACTGGGATTGCCATGGTTGCAGTCTCACAACCCAGTCTTGGACTGGAGAGCAATGTCTGTGTTGAGCTGGGGATGTAAGGGTATTCATGGGGACTTACCTTTGGTTTCTATTTCGTCGTCCATTCCCTCTGAAGTCCCTGAGTTCCTCTCTGATTATCAAGACGTCTTTGACGAACCCAAGCTTGGGTCGTTACCTCCGCACCGTGAGTGCGATTGTGCCATAGATTTGATACCGGGTTGTAAATATCCTAAGGGTCGTTTGTTTAATCTGTCTGTGCCGGAACATGCTGCTATGCGGGAATATATAAAGGAGTCTTTGGAAAAGGGACATATTCGTCCATCTTCTTCTCCCTTGGGAGCTGGGTTTTTCTTTGTCTCAAAAAAAGACGGCTCTTTGAGACCATGTATTGATTATCGGCTTCTGAATAAGATCACTGTTAAGTATCAATACCCATTGCCATTGCTTACTGATTTGTTTGCTCGTATAGAAGGTGCTAAGTGGTTCTCTAAAATTGATCTTCGTGGGGCGTATAATTTGGTGCGGATCAGGCAGGGGGATGAGTGGAAGACCGCATTTAATACGCCCGAGGGCCACTTTGAGTATTTGGTCATGCCTTTTGGTCTTTCTAATGCCCCTTCAGTTTTCCAGTCTTTTATGCATGATATTTTCCGCGATTTTCTGGATAAATTTATGATAATATATCTGGATGATATTCTGATTTTTTCTGATGACTGGGACTCTCATGTCCAGCAGGTCAGGAGAGTTTTTCAGGTTCTGCGGTCTAATTCTTTATGTGTGAAGGGGTCTAAGTGCGATTTTGGGGTCCAGAAAATTTCCTTTTTGGGGTATATTTTTTCTCCCTCTTCCATTGAGATGGATCCCGTCAAGGTGCAAGCTATTTGTGACTGGACTCAGCCCTCCTCTCTTAAGGGTCTTCAGAGATTTTTGGGCTTTGCCAACTTTTACCGCCGATTTATTGCTGGTTTTTCGGATGTCGTTAAACCACTGACTGATTTGACCAGACAAGGCGCTGATGTTGCTAATTGGTCCCCTCATGCTGTAGAGGCCTTTCAGGAGCTTAAGCGCCGTTTTGCCTCTGCCCCTGTGTTGCGTCAGCCTGATGTGAATCTGCCTTTTCAGGTTGAGGTCGACGCTTCGGAGATCGGAGCTGGGGCAGTGTTGTCGCAGAAAGGTTCCGACTGCTCCGTCATTAGGCCTTGTGCCTTCTTTTCTCGCAAATTTTCGCCCGCAGAGCGGAATTATGATGTTGGGAATCGGGAGCTTTTGGCCATGAAGTGGGCGTTTGAGGAGTGGCGCCATTGGCTCGAGGGGGCTAGGCATCAGGTGGTGGTATTGACTGACCACAAAAATTTGATTTATCTTGAGACTGCCAGACGCCTGAATCCTAGACAGGCGCGCTGGTCTTTATTTTTTTCTCGCTTTAATTTTGTGGTGTCATACCTACCGGGTTCTAAGAATGTTAAGGCAGATGCCCTTTCTAGGAGTTTTGACCCGGACTCTCCTGGTAATTCTGAACCCACAGGTATCCTTAGGGAGGGAGTAATTTTGTCGGCTGTTTCTCCTGATCTGCGGCGGTCCTTGCAAGAGTTTCAGGCGGATAGACCGGATCGTTGTCCGCCTGATAGACTGTTTGTTCCGGATGATTGGACCAGCAGAGTCATCTCTGAGGTACATTCTTCTGCATTGGCAGGTCATCCCGGAATTTTTGGTACCAGGGATTTGGTGGCAAGATCCTTCTGGTGGCCTTCCCTGTCACGAGATGTGCGAGTCTTTGTGCAGTCATGTGACGTTTGTGCTCGGGCCAAGTCTTGTAGTTCTCGGGCTAGCGGACTGCTGTTGCCCTTGCCTATTCCTAAGAGGCCTTGGACACACATCTCGATGGATTTTATTTCAGATCTGCCTGTTTCCCAGAAGATGTCTGTCATCTGGGTGGTCTGTGACCGTTTCTCTAAAATGGTCCATTTGGTTCCTCTGCCCAAGTTGCCTTCTTCTTCTGAGTTGGTTCCTCTGTTTTTTCAGAATGTTGTCCGATTGCACGGTATTCCTGAGAATATTGTTTCTGACAGAGGTACCCAATTTGTGTCTAGATTTTGGCGGGCATTCTGTGCTAGGATGGGCATAGATTTGTCTTTTTCATCTGCTTTTCACCCTCAGACTAATGGCCAGACCGAGCGGACTAATCAGACCCTTGAGACATATCTGAGGTGTTTTGTCTCTGCTGACCAGGATGATTGGGTTGCTTTTTTGCCATTGGCAGAGTTCGCCCTCAATAATCGGGCCAGCTCTTCCACCTTGGTGTCCCCGTTTTTCTGTAATTCGGGGTTTCACCCTCGATTTTCCTCCGGTCAGGTGGAATCCTCGGATTGTCCTGGAGTGGATGCGGTGGTGGAGAGATTGCATCACATCTGGGGGCAGGTTATGGACAATTTGAAGTTGTCCCAGGAGAAGACTCAGCGTTTTGCCAACCGTCATCGTCGTGTTGGTTCTCGGCTTTGTGTTGGAGATTTGGTGTGGTTGTCTTCTCGTTTTGTCCCTATGAGGGTCTCTTCTCCTAAGTTTAAACCTCGGTTCATCGGCCCTTATAGAATATTGGAGATTCTTAATCCTGTTTCTTTCCGTTTGGACCTCCCTGCGTCCTTTTCCATTCATAACGTTTTTCATCGGTCGTTATTGCGCAGGTATGAGGTACCTGTTGTACCTTCAGTTGAGCCTCCTGCTCCGGTGTTGGTTGAGGGTGAGTTGGAGTACGTTGTGGAGAAAATTTTGGACTCTCGTGTTTCCAGACGGAGACTCCAGTATCTGGTCAACTGGAAGGGTTACGGCCAGGAGGATAATTCTTGGGTCAATGCATCTGATGTTCATGCTTCTGATCTTGTTCGTGCCTTCCATAGGGCTCATCCTGGTCGCCCTGGTGGATCTGGTGAGGGTTCGGTGCCCCCTCCTTGAGGGGGGGGTACTGTTGTGAATTTGGATTCTGGGCTCCCCCGGTGGCCGCTTGTGGAATTGGACTTGTCATCCTCCTTCCTGTTTCACCTGGTTCCATCAGTAGTGGGTGTCGCTATTTAAGCTCATTTCTCTGGTGGTTTCTTGCCGGTCAACAATGTTATCTGATGCCTCTCAGTGCTTGTTCCTGCTTCTAGACAACTACTAGATAAGTTGGACTTTTGTCCATGTTTTGTTTTGCCTATTTGTTCCAGTTCACAGCTGAAGTTTTGTTACTGTGTCTGGAAAGCTCTCGTTGATCAGGGATTGCTACTCTGGCGTTATGAGTTAATGCCAGAGTTTAAGGTAATCTCTGGATGGTGTTTTGTTAGTGTTTTTCTGCTGACCATGAAAGTATACTATCTGTCTTCTGCTATCTAGTAAGCGGACCTCAAATTTGCTAAGACTATTTTCCTGCTGCGTTTGTTGTTTCATCTGAACTCACCGTCATTATATGTGGGGGGCTACTGTCTTCTTTGGAATATTTCTCTAGAGGTGAGCCAGGTCTTATATTTCCCTCTGCTAGCTATTTAGGTCTTAGGCCAGAGCTGGGCATCTAGCGATAAATAGGAAATGCTACCTGGCTATTTCTAGTTGCGCGGCAGGCTTAGTTCATGGTCAGTATAGTTCCATCTTCCGAGAGCTTGTCCCTCTATAGGCTTGCTATGATCTCTGCCTGCAGAGATCATGACAGAGTACGTACCAGGAGACAGGCCAGTACATCAGGAGATGTGGAGGGGGCCATATGAGTGCAACAACCCAGCAGCAGGAACCGCTACCTCCTCCTTTGTGCAAGGAGGAATAGAAGCAGTGCCAGAGCCCTGCAAAATGACCTACAGCAGGCCACTAACATCCATGTATCTGCTCAAACTCCAAAACTCAAAGCTCAAACTTAGAAACAGACTCCATGAGGGTGGTATGAGGGCTCAACATCCACAAGTGGGTGTTATGCTCAGAGCCCAACCCTGCGCAGGGCGATTGGCATTTGCAGAGAACATCAAGATTGGCAGATTCGACATTGTAGTCATGTGCTCTTCACGGATGAGAGCAGGTTCAAACTGAGCATATGTGACAGACATGACAGAGTCTGGAGACGCAGTGGAGAAGACTGCCTGCAACACCCTCCAGCATGACCGGTTTGGCAGTGGGTCAGTAATGGTGTGGGGAGGCATTCCTTTGGAGGGCCGCACAGCCCTCCATGTGCTCGTCAGAGGTACCCTGACTGCCATTAGGTACCAGGATAAGATCCTCAGACCCATTATGAGACCATATGCAGGTGCAGTGGGCTCTGGGTTTCTTCTGATGCATGACAAATCTTAGGCCTCATGTGGCTGATGTGTGTCAGCAGTTCCTGCATGATTAAGGCATTGATGCTATGGACTGGCCTACCCGTTCCCCAGACCTGAATCCAATTGAGCACATCTGGGACATCATGTCTCTTTTCAACCACCAACGCCTTGTTGCACCGCAGACTATCCAAGAGTTGACTGATGCTTTAATCCAGGTCTGGGAGGAGATCCCTCAGGAGAATGTCTGCCGCCTCATCAGGAGCATGCCCAGGCGTTGTAAGGAGGTCATACAGGCACGTGGAGGCCACACACACTACTGAGCATCATTTCCTTGTCTTGAGGTATTTCCACTGAAGTTGAATCAACCTGTAATTTAATTTTCAACTTCATTTTGAGTATCATTCCAAATGTAGACCTCCATGAGATATTTAATTGATTTACATTGAGGATTTTTATGTTTTATTGTTCTCAACGCATCCTCTATGTAATGAAAAAAGATTTGCAACTGGAATATTTCATTCAGTGATATCTAGGATGTGGGATTTTAGTACTCCCTTTATTTTTAAGCAGTGTATACTAAGTTGCATTCTTTACATTAAATAATTTATATCATATGGAAAGAATTGCAATTCGAAACATGTTTGATAGAAAAAACTTTACTGTTATCATATGTTGGAAAAAGATTGCACTTTTTAGTGAGTTGACAGGTCTTACACTGGTAATGAACACATCGGTATAAGCTTTTTTATTCATAGCCAAGTGTGAAAATATTGGAGATATAATTTCATGCCAATTGTTTGTATCTTATCTGTCTTGGGATTATAAAACCCCCTACAATGTGCAGATGTAACAGAACACCTATACCTTCTTCAGTGTACAGCTGTCAGCAGGGGGGTCAAGCGTCAAAAGGCTGTGAGTGACAGATCTCAAAAGTGACAAAAGGCTTGCTTTCCATGTAGAAACCAAGTGACCTAAATTGTTTTGCTGAGTCAGCTCTGAATCCATAAGGAGTTATGGAGATACAATACCTCCTAGCCTTACATCATGTATATTTCCGAGATCCCCGGAACATGGCAAACACCCACCTGGGTCTTGACCCGTTCTTGCACCCATGTGTATCAAGATACATAGAAAAGGTAGAAACCAGATAGCAAAGCCATGTTTGGTCTTAATCCGTAGTAGGGGCCCTGACAGTTATAGCTGTGGTACATCTGTAGCTGGGCATACACTAATGTAAGTAACTCTATATCTGATGATTGCTTTGCAGTGCCCTGTTAGTTTTTAGGCACTTGTTCTCAAGCTTAACATATTTACCAACAATACCAGGTGCACTTGTTGTTACTATATTTTTTTAAATTTAGAAGCACTGACTTCAGCTACATATCTCCATTACCACGTTGCACTTTATTTAAAGCTGATTCTGAATATACATTGATTTTCTTCAGGCACATTTGCCAGAAATATTAAAGTCAGTTACGTCCTTCATAGTGCTGCTAAGCCCCCAACTACTGATAATTTATACCTTGTTACCACATTGTAATTCCTTGTGTTTAAAATTTTAAATGAAAAGTTTTTTAACTAATTTCACTAAAATATTTTATTTTATGATATCTGTGTCTATGCCTCATTATCCCTCTAAAACCATTGTTTGGGATAATATAAAAATGTAGGCAATCAAATCTAATACATCTATCAGAAAGATAATTAATAAAAAGACTCAGGTAATAGGAATGAGGAGTCAACACATACATATGGTGACAGGGAGAGTAGGTTATCAATGGATGCTTAGTAAAAACAATATTGCATATATACATGGCTTTTACAATTTATAGTGCTTCCTGATCTAAATCAGTAGTTCAGTTCTACAAAAAAGACTACTAGTCAGTTGGTTTAAACTATATACTCATAATTGGTGCGTTGTGATAAGAGGAAATAATCACTATGTTAAAATACAAACAATGCCAACAATATGACCATATCAACCACTCTTATCCATAGTTATCACTGTGTGACACCTGACCCGCAGCCCCAACGCGTGTTTCACGTGGGCTTCCTCTGGGGGCTGTGATATGTTGTGTGTCTAGACTCACCCTATATACTACCTCTGCAGATGTCAGCTAACTAGGCCCAATTAACAGAGCATAGGTGCATGTTGCAAGTGCCGTAAGTTACATCACTCCATGGCTGCCTATGTGACACGGCAAAGTACTCCCACAGATGTGGATTAAAAAATACACACAGCGGCTTTTGGCACTGTTCTATCACAGACATGGTTGCCTAAGAGTAGAAAAATATGTGTACACCCACATCACTCCCACCGACTCAGTTGAAGATTATAAAAACTTTTCATTACGGATGGTACTATTATAGGCAGGTGTGCAGAGTACACATAGAAAGTATTTCTGTAAAACTGTGCACAAGCAAAAACTAATACTGTCCCTCACTACAGCTGAGTACTGTCCCAACATTAAGCAGAGTAGAAATAAAAAATAAGAATCTTGAACCAGGAGGAACAGGTCCAAGTGGAAGAGGAGGTGGACATGGCGATATAGGTGGAAGAGGCGGAGGAGGTAGCCAACACAGTTTTTTGTGTTTTTTATTTAGGGAGGAGGTCCCTGAATAAAACAAGTGGGAAAAAAGCTGAAGACTGGCTGGGTGTGGCTGTTATAGTTGTCTAGTCATCCAAAGGTATGGACAAGTCCTGATGGATCAAAGCCTGGTTCTTTTTAAGGAATGTTAGATTCCCCACATAGGATGTGGACAGGCGAATCCTGTCTGTGCTAAACACACATTCCGATAGTACACTTGCCGCAGGGCAGGCCATCACCTCCAAGGCATAAAGGGCAAGCTCAGGCTATGTATCCAACTTAGAGACCCAGAAGTTACAGTGGGGGAAAAAAGTATTTAGTCGGCCACCAATTGTGCAAGTTCTCCCACTTAAAAAGATGAGAGAGGCCTGTAATTGACATCATAGGTAGACCACAACTATGAGAGTCAAAATTGAGAAAACAAATCCAGAAAATCACCTTGTATGATTTGGCAAGATTTTTTGTGTGGTGGAAAATAAGTATTTGGTCACCTGAAAACACGCAAGATTTTTGGCTCTCACAGACCTGTAACTTCTTCTTTAAGAGGCTCCTCTGTCCTCCACTCATTACCTGTAGTAATGGCACCTGTTTGAACTTGTTATCAGTATAAAAGACACCTGTCCACGCCTCAAACAGCCACACTCCAAACTCCACTATTGACTGTTGAGCTAGATATCCTGGGCTAATGAAGAGACTGGGCCTTATGGACTAAGCTATTGAGACTAGGTGTTGGAGTATACAACAGCTGCAGGTTTGTGTTGTGAAGGGCTCTGGTTAGCAGACAGCTGATGCCACTGTTACAGTCTGAGTGATGATTATTATAGTAAAATCTGAAATCTTCAGCATGTGAGATCTATACCACCAGACTGCTACATTCACCTATACCTTTCTCAGTATCATCACACTTTTATAATTTCTGGCAACTGTTTCAAATTAATCAACTAGTTATATTTATATATGAATTCCGCAATATTGTTCTGCTCAGCTAAATAACATGATATTTCCTGTGAATTATGAAGATGAAGCCACAAGAGAGTGCCTTCCAGATTAAGCAATGAGCTTATAATTAAGATAGATGATTTCCCAGAGTAAACAAGTTATTAGTGATCCCAAGAAAACACAAAGCTATTTTAGAGCAACTAAACTGACTTTTTTCACTTTATCACATTTTTCTAATCTTTGCTGAAACAGCACTGGGGTAATGCTTAGGACAAAAATCAGAGACAGAGATGAATGGCCATTGACTATGCTAAAAGGTAGAATGATGTGGATCAGACTTTCAATTGTCTACAAGCTAATTACCGTATTTTCTGGTGTATAAGATGACTGGGCGTATAAGACGACCCCCAACTTTTCCATATAAAATATGGAATTTGGGATATGCCCGCTGTATAAGACGGGGGTCATCTTATACGCCCAGTCATCTTATGCGGCGTGTGGTTCCCAGGGTCTGAAGGAGAGGAGACTCTCCTTCAGGCCCTGGGATCCATATTCATGTTAAACATAAAGAATAAAAATAAAAAATATGTATATACTCACCCCTCCGAGAAGCCTGGCTGTCACTGCTGCAAGCGTCTGCCTCCGTTCCTAAGAATTGCAGAGCATGAAGGACCCTCGATGACGTCGCAGTCCTGTGATTGGTCCGTGACCGCTCATGTGACCGGTCACCTGACCGTGACGTCATCGAAGGTCCTTCACGCCCAGAATTTCCTCTCCTTCAGACCCTGGGAACATCCAGGATCGCTCCCTGGCGTATAAGACGACCCCCGACTTTTGGGACAATTTTTAGGGGTTAAAAAGTCATCTTATACGCCGGAAAATACGGTAGGTTACGTTTACACACAGCGGCTATGCTGTAACTGAAAATTCCAGGGCTGCTAGTTTTTTTTTACTGTTCCCCTGCACAATCACTTAATTTTCTGGTGAAACTGTTGTTTCCTTATAAAACTGAGTGATTGTGCAGGGGAACAGTAAAAAGACTGCAGCAGTGTTGGGATTGTGTATGAATAAAGTATTATATTCATTTTGAATCTATAGTTAGAAGACATTTTCATAGGGCGGGTTCACCAATTAAAAGTTACTTAGGATTTTAGGAAACAAGTATACACTGTGGAAAATAAGTATCTGATACACTGAAGATTTTGCAAGTTTTCCCACCTACAAAGAATGGAGAGATCTGTAATTTTTATCATAGGTACACTTCAGCTGTGAGAGATGGAATCTAAAAATAAAAACCAGAAAATCACATTATATATTTTTTTTATAATTAATTTGCATTTTATTGCATGAAATAAGTATTTGATCACCCACCAACCAGCAAGAATTCTGGCTCTCACAGACCTGTTAGTTTTTATAGAAGAAGCCTTCCTACTCTGTACTCATTACCTGTATAAAAGACACCTGTCCACACACTCAATCATTCACACTCCAACCTCTCCACCATGGCCAAGACCAAAGAGCTGTCTAAGGACACCAGGGACAAAACTGTAGACCTGTACAAGGCTCGGATGGACTACAGGACAATAGGCAAGCAGCTTGGTGACTTGGCAACTACTGTTGGCTCAATTATTAGAAAAAGGAAGAAACATAAGATGACTGCCTAAGGTAAAAAATTACAGACCTTTCCATTCTTTCTAGGTGGGAAAACTTCCAAAATCGGCAGTGTATCCAATACTAATTTCTCCAACTGCATACAATACTGCTTTGTGTGTTTGCTTTTTTGTTTTTTTATTTCATCACTGGTTGGTGAACAATAATGTATGTTTAGTGTATGTAGTAAATTACTTATCATTTGCCGTCTTGTACTGTTTCAAGCTTGGCTCTGGTGTCTCTCCGTCATCTTGTGACTACAGCTCTGACTGACTGGAAGTCACTGCCAATCAGAGGCGTAGAAAGGGGTTCAGCTCAGGGGAGGCGAAACATCTGAGGAAACCCCTAACCGGTAACCCTGATTACAACTATGGTGGCACGCTGACATTATCACCATATGGTGACATATAGTGGTAGATACCAGTCCTGCAGAACATATAAGATTACAAATACAGATAGCGCCTTACAGATTACGTTCTTTCTGGTGGAGTCATTCACTTTCCCGTCTATTCCATCTGGTCCAGACTGACAAAACACCCTATTCCAGCTACAGCCCATTTGTAGAAATTACAACAAAGACACATTTGACTTCGCACCTTTCCAGCCAGGCTCAGACTGGAGTGTGTAGGCCCCACAGGAGGAATTGATTCCACAGGGCCCACCCTACTGTTACACTACATACCGTAGACATTTTACCGGTTCATACTCCAGCCTCATGCACATGTACGTGAGGCACAATACACTGTGTAAAACAGCATGTGTCTCCGAATTAATTTGTCACATTTTTCAGCTTACATGCACCATCACGAGATGTCCTACAGTCAGGGACCGGCTGACATTTCTGTTGTATTTACACCACTTTTGTGGAGTAAATAATGTTGAAAACACTTTTTCAAGGGATAGATCAGAGCTTTTTATTTGGTCTCATGCTACCTGTATAGTGACACCAGTCCCGGTAATGTTGCCGAGGCCGGTGAGAACGTCTACAAGAAAGTCTGAGTGGATCAGAATGTTCTCTAATTTTGGCAGTCACAGCAGGAGTGCAGCTGTTTATTACAACCATCCTCCTCCTGCTGTGAACATAATGGCAGTTTCTGCACCATCACCTTCATATCATGGATGGTATGTTAGAAGCACTTTTGCGGCACATGTAATGTAAAGATTTACTCCTGTTACATTTTACATTTTTTTGAAGGACAAACGGGAGGATGGGGAAAAAACAGTGAATCCATGACCAGTTTTTGATGTATTCACTTCGTATTTTTATTATATCAAGGTGTCACGGCCAAGACTGACTGTGGCATCTGAGGGGAAAGCGCCAGCAAGTGACAGTGCAGGCACAGGTCATGTACCTAAACTAACCCTGCATCATAATAGCACCGCAGTATGCTGTGAGAGAGACTACAATTCCCAGCAAGTTTATTTATTTTTACCTTACACACTGCTTTTTTCCACAGAGAATTACAAGAAAGATCTGCACCAAAATCATGAAATGCAAATTTGCTGTTGGGGATTTTTTTGCGGATTCTTGCTAGTTTACGCTGATTTTCAAGTGAAATTCTTCACAAAAAATGTGCTCCATTTAACATATCCTTAAGCCTCATTCAGATATCTGTAGATTTCTGGTACAGAAAAAAGGACATATGATGTCTCTGTGATCTATAAAGTAGTCCTCCTCCCACACAGGGCTGCCACTAGAAATTTTGGGGCCCCATACTGGCAAAATTTTCGGGGGCCCCCTTGAGACTCCGCCCAGGCTCCACCCCAGCCCCGCCTCCATGCTCCACCCCTCAAACTGTGAACAGCCCCACCGTTCTCTCTTGGAAAAACTCCACTTCTCACCAATCACACATTAACAGTTCCCATCACCAGATCACACATATAACCAGCAGCTTTTGTTTTGGCCAAAAGATTTTTTAAGCCGCCACCATAACACTTTTGGCCGGGCTCTACTCTACTGTAACCTATTATATATTTGTTAAAATATGCAATACAATTTAGGGATATTTTTATTTATTTTTCAATTTTTAAAATGACCAATAATATCACATACAAGGAACAAATACCGCTACACCATGTCAAGACCACATATTACCACCAGTGACCGAATAATATCACATACAAAAAACAGATACCACCGCATCATGACCAGACACCATATTATTACCACATAGTGACCAAATAGCACATACAAGGGACAAATACCGCAACACCATGTCCAGACCACATATAACCACCACACAGTGATTGAATACTACAATACTGATCAGTAATAAAAAAAACACAATATCATCACCATAAGTGCCATTATACTCAGGAGATCTGTACTTAGTATGCAGTATCTGTGTAGAGGTAATACAGTGATCACTGGTGACATTATACACAGGACCTCTGAATATAGTATACAGTCAGTGTATAGTGTCAGTGTACAGGTAGCACACTGACTCACCAGTGACGTCTCTAGGTAAAGTCCTTCATCTTTGTTTTTCATCTTTCATCCAGCACAGACCGCCATCACTTCTTCCAGCCATGGCTCGTCTCTGCAGGAAATAACACAGTTATCTCGAACACATTACTTAATTTTTCGCAACTTCTACATTACACCACTTGAAGAAAAAAAGGCGACATAGTGTCGCTCTGCACAGTAACAAGACCGCACCCCCCATTTAAAAGAGTATACTCAAAAAAATAAAATAAATACATCACTGCAGTAATAATATACCTTAATTAGCCCCAATGGTAATAATATTCCCCATCCTGCCCCCGTGTGTCTCATTCCTGGCTTCAGCCATATGTTCTTGCATCCTGCCCTCATGAGTATTCATTCTGCCCCATATGATCACCCCATCCTGCCCCATATGATCTCCCTATCCTGCCCCATATGATCTCCCCATCCTGCCCCATCTGTTTCCATCGTATCCATCCTGCCCCATGATCCTGCACAATCTGTCTCCAAACATGCCCCTATGTCTTTCATTCTGCCCCGTGTCTCCAATCATACCCTGTATCTCCATTCTGCCCCATCTCCAGCATTCTGCCCCCAGTGTGTCCAGCATTCTGCCCCAGTGTCTCCAGCATTCTGCCCCCAGTGTCTCCAGTCCTGCCCCCAGTGTGTCCAGCATTCTTCCCCCAGTGTGTCCAGCATTCTGCCCTCAGTGTCTCCAGCATTCTGCCCCCAGTGTCTCCAGAATTCTGCCCCCAGTGTCTCCAGAATTCTGCCCCCAGCATTCTGCCCCACTGTCCAGCACTCTGCCCCACTGTGTCCAGCATTCTGCCCCAGTGTCTCCAGCATTCTGCCCCACTGTGTCTCCATGATTCTGCCCCCACTGTGCCCAGAATTCTGACCCCACTGTGTCCAGCATTCTGCCCCACTGTCCAGAATTCTGCCCCGCTGTGTCCAGAATTCTGCCCCCACTGTGTCCAGCATTCTGCCCCCACTGTGTCCAGCATTCTGCCCTACTGTCCAGCATTCTACCCCACTGTGTCCAGCATTCTGCCCCACTGTCCAGAATTCTGCCCCGCTGTGTCCAGAATTCTGCCCCCACTGTGTCCAGCATTCTGCCCCCACTGTGTCCAGCATTCTGCCCTACTGTCCAGCATTCTACCCCACTGTGTCCAGCATTCTGCCCCCACTGTGTCCAGCATTCTGCCCCCACTATGCCAGCATTCTGCCCCCACTGTGTCCAGCATTCTGCCCCACTGTGTCCAGCATTCTCCCCCAGTGTCTCCAGCATTCTGCCCCACTGTGTCTCCAGGATTCTGCCTCCACTGTATCCAGAATTCTGCCCCCGCTGTGTCCAGCATTCTTCCCCCACTGTGTCCAGCATTCTGCCCCCAGTGTCCAGCATTCTGCCCCACTGTGTCCAACATTCTGCCCCTCTGTGTCCAGCATTCTGCCCCACTGTCCAGCATTCTGCCCCACTGTGTCCAGCATTCTGTCCCACTGTCCAGCATTCTGCCCGCTGTGTCCAGCATTCTGCCCCCACTGTGTCCAGCATTCTGCCCCCCACTGTGTCCAGCATTCTGCCCCCCACTGTGTCCAGCATTCTGCCCCCACTGTGTCCAGCATTCTGCCCCCACTATGCCAGCATTCTGCCCCCACTGTGTCCAGCATTCTCCCCCAGTGTCTCCAGCATTCTCCCCCAGTGTCTCCAGCATTCTCCCCCAGTGTCTCCAGCATTCTGCCCCACTGTGTCTCCAGGATTCTGCCTCCACTGTATCCAGAATTCTGCCCCCGCTGTGTCCAGCATTCTTCCCCCACTGTGTCCAGCATTCTGCCCCCAGTGTCCAGCATTCTGCCCCACTGTGTCCAACATTCTGCCCCTCTGTGTCCAGCATTCTGCCCCACTGTCCAGCATTCTGCCCCACTGTCCAGCATTCTGCCCCCACTATGTCCAGCATTCTGCCCCCACTGTGTCCAGCATTCTGCCCCCCTGTGTCCAGCATTCCGCCCCAGTGTATCCAGGATTCTGCCCCGGGCCCCCCAGATCGCCGCTTTAAAAAAAAAAAACCCAGTTCTTCTTACCTGGTCCCGCTCCAGCGCCGAAGCTCCCTCCATGCAGCTGAAGCGCGCACTGGCCAGCGACTGACAATGACGTCAGACACCGGCGATGTGCGCACTGCGGCTGATGTCAGCTGCCAGCCTCCGATTGGCTCGCGGCTGTTAACTATTGACGCGCGGGCCCGCACGTCAATAGCGTTACACTGCCGCAGCACCGGTAGGGGCCTGGTGAGCAGATGAGACGAGGCCCCCTCTGCCCACCAGGCCCCATACGCCAGTCAGGGTAGTAATGCCCTGATGGCGGCCCTGCTCCCACACATTGCATATATTACATATACATTTACAATACAGCTACTCACATAAAATTAATTTATAAAGGATACAACTGCCCCACTTTTATGGCATATAGCCAAGTTCCCATTCTCCATACATAGTATATACAGTATACAGCCAGGTCCCCCTCCTCCACATATAGCATAGAGAGTCAAGTCTCCCTCCCTCACATACAGTGGGGCAAAAAAGTATTTAGTCAGTCAGCAATAGTGCAAGTTCCACCACTTAAAAAGATGAGAGGCGTCTGTAATTTACATCATAGGTAGACCTCAACTATGGGAGACAAACTGAGACAAAAAAATCCAGCAAATCACATTGTCTGTTTTTTTATCATTTTATTTGCATTTTATGGTGGAAAATAAGTATTTGGTCAGAAACAAAATTTCATCTCAATACTTTGTAAAATATCCTTTGTTGGCAATGACAGAGGTCAAACGTTTTCTGTAAGTCTTCACAAGGTTGCCACACACTGTTGTTGGTATTTTGGCCCATTCCTCCATGCAGATCTCCTCTAGAGCAGTAATGTTTTTGGCTTTTCGCTTGGCAACACGGACTTTCAACTCCCTCCAAAGGTTTTCTATAGGGTTGAGATCTGGAGACTGGCTAGGCCACTCCAGGACCTTGAAATGCTTCTTACGAAGCCACTCCTTCGTTGCCCTGGCGGTGTGCTTTGGATCATTGTCATGTTGAAAGACCCAGCCACGTTTCAACTTCAATGCCCTTGCTGATGGAAGGAGGTTTGCACTCAAAATCTCACGATACATGGCCCCATTCATTCTTTCATGTACCCGGATCAGTCGTCCTGGCCCCTTTGCAGAGAAACAGCCCCAAAGCATGATGTTTCCAACACCATGCTTTACAGTAGGTATGGTGTTTGATGGATGCAACTCAGTATTCTTTTTCCTCCAAACACGACAAGTTGTGTTTCTACCAAACAGTTCCAGTTTGGTTTCATCAGACCATAGGACATTCTCCCAAAACTCCTCTGGATCATCCAAATGCTCTCTAGCAAACTTCAGACGGGCCCGGACATGTACTGGCTTAAGCAGTGGGACACGTCTGGCACTGCAGGATCTGAGTCCATGGTGGCGTAGTGTGTTACTTATGGTAGGCCTTGTTACATTGGTCCCAGCTCTCTGCAGTTCACTCACTAGGTCCCCCCGCGTGGTTCTGGGATTTTTGCTCACCGTTCTTGTGATCATTCTGACCCCACGGGGTGGGATTTTGCGTGGAGCCCCAGATCGAGAGAGATTATCAGTGGTCTTGTACGTCTTCCATTTTCTAATTATTGCTCCCACTGTTGATTTCTTCACTCCAAGCTGGTTGGCTATTGCAGATTCAGTCTTCCCAGCCTGGTGCAGGGCTACAATTTTGTTTCTGGTGTCCTTTGACCGCTCTTTGGTCTTCACCATAGTGGAGTTTGGAGTCAGACTGTTTGAGGGTGTGCACAGGTGTCTTTTTATACTGATAACAAGTTTAAACAGGTGCCATTACTACAGGTAATGAGTGGAGGAAAGAGGAGACTCTTAAAGAAGAAGTTACAGGTCTGTGAGAGCCAGAAATCTTGATTGTTTGTTTCTGACCAAATACTTATTTTCCACCATAAAATGCAAATAAAATGATAAAAAAACAGACAATGTGATTTTCTGGATTTTTTTTTCTCAGTTTGCCTCCCATAGTTGAGGTCTACCTATGATGTAAATTACAGACGCCTCTCATCTTTTTAAGTGGTTGAACTTGCACTATTGCTGACTGACTAAATACTTTTTTGCCCCACTGTATAACATACAGGGGAGAATAAAAGTATTTAGTCAGCCACCAATTGTGCAAGTTCTCCCACTTAAAAAGATGAGAGAGGCCTATAATTGACGTCATAGGTGTTAGGAGTCGAGTTTCCTCTGCTGCACAGGGGGAATCTCGATCCGTGTCTGCTGCGGTCTCCCATTCTGCATCGGCCGCAGTGGAGCCTGCTCAGCGGAGATGTCGGTCCCAGCGTCTCACTGAGACCGATACTGTGCAAAGGGTTACTGCTGCCTCTCCAGGCTTTACTATTGTATCCTGCACTGATCTACGGCGAACAGGTCTTTCTGGGACTAAGTCCTGCTTTGCACACACTGAGCATGCCCAGGGTAAGATCTCTCAGTGGAGATCAAGGGTCACATGTTCAGGTACTGCAGCCAAATCTATTGGTCTTTCTTGGAAGGTCCTGTAGGTACGCAGGCTCTGTAGCAGTCTCTCATTGGTCCGCTTTAGGAAGGTCTTGTATGTGCTGCAGCTATTTAAGGCTCGCATGGCCACACGGCCATGCGCTAGTATCTTCCTAAGTTATGTGCTTTGCGCCACTGTGGTCATATGCGTGAATGTGTTCAGGTACCCGGCTGAAATAAGCCCCTAGAATGCTGGCACCTCTGGCGAGGAGTGTTGTGTGCATGCATGACCACTGACTGCTCTCTTCTGGGTAGTTAACCTGTGTCTCTGTGAGAGTTAACAGGGCACATAGCTTTGCTTTCTCGGCCATTCTGTGAAGCTAACAGAGCTGGTTAATACCGCCATATTGTGCCGCCATTCACTTAGCGGCAGGATATTTCCTGCACGGTGGATCCCGGGTTGCGAACGCACCAATCACATCAATAAATATATTCGGTGCGTTCCGCAAACCCTAACAATAGGTAGACCACAGCTATAAGAGTCAAAATGAGAAAACATCCAGAAAATCACCTTGTCTGATTTGGCAAGATTTATTAAGCAAATTATGGTGGAAAATAAGTATTTGGTCACTTAAAAACATGCAAGATTTCTGGCTCTCACAGACCTGTAACTTCCTCTTTAAGAGGCTCCTCTGTCCTATTCGGATGAGTTATCCAAAGCTATTCACTCATCCCTAAATATTATATATGTCTTGGAAAAAAAACTCTTCTGCAGGCAGGTTCCAGTGGTGGTGCCTGCACGGCAGCATGATCACATATGCAATAAATGTGTTTATAATTAATTTCTTTGCTGTTCTCTTTAATCAGTACAACGGTGCCGACCTGACAGTGTCTGTAGGTTATTGTGCACAATCCTGCTGACAGGATCCCTTTAAAGGATAATTTGTTAACCAGCATTAAGCAGCATTGGCAGAGGAGAGATGTATGTGAAAGTGGGGGTAGGACGAAAGGCACAAGGAGTTGGTCTATATACAGCTCTGGCAAAAATTAAGAGACCACTCCAAAATGATCAGTTTGTCTGATTTTTCTCTTTATAGGTATATTTTTGAGTAAAATGTATATTGTTCTTTTATTCTATAAACTTCTGACAATATGTCTCCGAATTTCCAAGCAATACATTTTGTATTTTTTTTCTGACAAAGAAAAATGGTCAAAATAAAAAAAAACAACAACAGTGCTTTTAGACCTCAAATAATGAAAAGAAAACAAGTTCATAATCATTTAGAAATAACAATGCTAATGTTTTAAATCAGGAAGAGTTCAGAAATCAATATTTTGTGGTATAACCATGATTTTTAATCACAGCTTTCATGTGTCTTGGCATGCTTTCCACCAGTCTTTCACACTGCTTCTGGCGCAAAAAAATTAAGCAGTTCTTCTTTGTTTGATGGCTTGCGACTATCCATCATCCTCTTGATTACATTCTAGAGGCTTTCAATGGGGTTCAGGTCTGGAGATTGGGCTGCCCATGAGAGGGTTTTGATGTGGTGGTCTCTTAATTTTTGCCAGAGCTATAGGTTCTTGCTCAACAGATCAACTTCTGGAGTTAACATACTTTAGACCCCAAAGATATGGATGGTCAGCTTATCTGAGTTTGCACATGTTAAGATTTGTCTCTTAGTCAGCAGACTTCGCCAACTTACATCATTGGCGGCCCATTTTCACCTCCAAAAGCAGGTAGAATTGTGCATTATGATGAGCTATTGGACTGCAAAGGGCCCATATACTGTTTTTGCACAGGGGCCTTTTCTGTGACGGCCATTTGCCCCTTTAGTTTCCTCACCTTTCTTAGTAACAGAGCTGATCAGTCATTTCAGTGCAGTATCTGCTTTCTAATGTCCTAAACTCCTTGCTGCTGCTTCTGTGTTGAAGGAATCGGTGCTGCAGACAGGCTCTCCTATCTGATGAACAGCATGATGCAGACTAATCTGCTGGAAGATCATAGGGACACAGAGCAGAACCCTCCTTCACTCCTGAGTGTGCATGGCAAATAATGCAGGGAGTGCCTCCACCTTTTGGAGGTGAGCCAACAATTAGAGAAAAGTACACAGAGGAAATGAACTTCTAGACTTCAAAAATTATAAATGTGACATTATGGTTAAGAATAATTATTTCTCAATTACACAAAAATAATGGTTGATTCTCAAAATTCTTGAAGCAAGTTGTACAGAGTCCTATGTAAATTGATGATTCATTGACGATTCCTGATTTGGTTTGTTTTCCATTCTCTTTTTCACTCTATTTATGTCTTGTGGTATTCACTTTTTCGCACCAAAATCTTCCAAATGGTCCACATGGTTCATGCATTTGGTGCCAGATTAAATATGGTTTTCATTTTTGTCATTCATTTTTTGTGTGACTTCTTAGAGCAAAAAGTTGCATATTCTGCTAAAATGTCACAAGATTTTTGCGACGAATACTAGTGTGCATAAAGTCATACTGGGGGAAGATTGGAGAAAATTTGCAGAAACATGTACCAACTTTTTAAAAAGTTGTAACAGAATAATCCACTGTAGACATCTGTAAGCCCCAAACCTTGCTAACAATGGTGAATATAAAAACAACAAAAAACAGGCAAACAGATTTCAAATAAACTTTAAAAAAGGTGGAAATTAAAAGAAGAATAAGGCACAAATAAAAAATAAGTTAAAAAAACACCAAAAACAAGTCTAAAAAGGTGCAAATGGAAAAATGGATTATGCCCGTTGTCTCCGTAGGGCTATCATTTGAGTTGGCTCTGACATATAGTACACAATAGGCATACATTGCCATATGTCACCTATACTGTAGATTCCCATAATTGAAAAAAGTTTATTGTGCAGTATTATTTCTTGGCTGCTTCTCTATAGAAATTTACAGCAGGTTATGTTTTATATACAAAAACCTAAAGAGATGAACTAGAATATAAATTGGTATGCATGCAACATGTAGGCGCATGTTCACACTAGCCCCTAAACAGACAACACCTAGATAAAAACAAAATGAGCAAATACCCTGCAGTAAATAAATCGCAATAAAGCATGAAAATAATATAGGGTACTTAGGTAACATAATTTTGATTAAAAAAGAAACAAAAAAGCCATCACACCACATCAAGGTGACCCTATTCAGGATGGTCCTAACTTCTAGTGTAACTAGAGGTTAGGACCATCCTGTGTAGGGCCACCTTGATGTAGTGGGATGAGTTTAACATTTTTTTTGTATAAAAATTGTGTTAACCATGTACCCCATGTTATTTTCATGCTCTATTGCTATTTATTTATTTACTGTAGGGTATTTGTTCATTTTGTTTTTATCTTAGGTCTTGTATGTTTTATATAGCGTCTATACAGTGGAAAAATGTCATATGATGTTTGCACACCATCAAATGCCAAAGGAAAATCCTTTTGCATTTTTGGGAGTCATATGAACACTTTTGAACCTTGAACATGTTTTTAAAAATGTAATGTGAACATAGCCCTTAAGTGGATTGTGGAATTTAAGTGTTTTCCTTCTTTTACTTCTTTCACTTAACACAAGGCAGTGGCTAATACACATAGTGCAATGATTCCTCCTGGCTCTACTCCTAATTAAGGCAACATTAAGAAGACAGCAATAGAAATGCATTCTTTTTTGCTTAGCACAGCTAGACCATCCAATGTGAAATTAACCTCCCAATTCTCTTATCACTTTAAAATGGGTTAAATGAGATATTGAGATTTATAAATGAAACCGATTCCAATCATTTAAAACCTTAAAATTGAAAAATGACGATGTGCTCACACTGGTCCTGTGGGTGATTGCCCCAGTAAGTGTAATTAGAATAAAATAAAAAGGCTTATTCTCTCGTTCCCCTTGAGCTCTGGTGCGTAATAGCTTATAAATAGATATAATTAATCTCTACAGCACATAGATTACAAAATACCACCAGGGTTTCATAAAACAGAATGATATTAAACATTTGTGGTGCTTACATGCCGATTTCATAGTGACCCGGCAGAACATGTCGTAACCGTGTGGACAAGCAATTTAGTTTATTCCTCCATTTTGCACAGAGCTAGTTTGGAATGGATTTGTTTTCAATTACGCAGACCTCATGGTGTTTACTGTGTAAGTCATTACCAGCCATTCTAATGCTATACTCATATTGTCAATTACATATGCATGATTGCATTTAGAGGGTAATAAATTAAACATAAGAGAAAGATTACACAACAGTCATCTTGGTGCCTCCGCAACATGGTAAATATTTCTGCATATTCTGAGCTTAGACTATAAAATAAAATTATAAATAAATATGGAATTTTAAATCTGTTTTCATTTTTAGTACACATTTTTTGCGCCTTTTTGTAATATGTATTTATTTAAAGTGCAAAAATACAATATTTTTACTCCTATATTGCCTTAAAATACCTCCTGAAATCTCACAAGATGACCTGCACAGAATGTCTTTGTTGCATGTCACACTAATGAGCTTCTAATCTTCATATAAAGTATAATATTAAACTGGATTAAACACAAAATAGTGTACAATTGTCTAGTATCCATATAACTTATAAATACAGTATAACCCGTAAATAATATATGCATCTTAATTATTGAAAACATTTTGGTATCGACGTACATGAAGTAGTTCACTATTTGGACTCACTTTTTCCTTTCTGCTTCTTTAATTTCCAAGACTTTAATTTTCTGATATGTGGAGCTGCAGGTTTAGTGCTCAGTTGGTGTTCCCGGTGAATCATGTTCTTCCTATTCTCATACGTTCTCTCAATATTCTAGTTTATCAATGTCACTCTTTAACTCCTACAACTCCTACATGGCTGTAAAAGCTGTGATTTCCTTAAGAAAAATGTAGCGCAGAATTCTCCTATGTGACATATAACATGCTACATGTAAAAAACCCACCAAACTTCTCTCACCACAAATGCCTGTACAGTGCTCAATGGTGGGATAGCAAGCAGCATGGAGGGACTGAATATGTTACTGCAGAATCTGAAGACAGGCTTTGCCTCTAATCTGTAATGATGGAGTAGGTCCTCCAGCAACCTAGTGTGCATACAGCTCTGGCAAAAATTAAGAGACCACTGCAAAATGTTCAGTTTGTCTGATTTTTCTCTTTATAGGTATATTTTTGAATAAAATGTAAATTGTTCTTTTATTCTATAAACTTCTGACAACATGTCTCCGAAGTTCCAAGCAATACATTTTGTATTTTTTTTCTGACAAAGAATTTAAAAAAAGCCAGTGGTTTCAGACGTCAAGTAATGCAAAGAAAACAAATTCATAATAATTTAGAAACGATAATACTAATGTTTTAACTCAGGAAGGGTTCAGAAATCAAGATTTTGTGGAATAACCATGATTTTTAATCACAGCTTTCATGCGTCTTGGCATGCTTTCCTCCAGTCCTTCACACTGCTTCTGGCGCAAAAATGTAAGCTGTTCTTCTTTGTTTGATGACTTGTGACTATCCATCATCCTCTTGATTACATTCCAGAGGTTTTCAATGGGGTTCAGGTCTGGAGATTGGGCTGCCCATGACAGGGGTTTGATGTGGTGGTCTCTTACTTTTTGCCAGAGCTGTATGTCTCCACATTTTAGTATTTAGCCCATGTATAGCCCAATGCACAAAAAGTCTATAGCAAGCCCAATGCTCGTACATATAATTCATGTCATGCGTATATCACCGAAAATATTTATTTAATCTGGCCCAAAAACCTAGAATGTTAAGGTGCTTGTGCAATGCCATGGTGCACAGTGCTAATGTAGAGAGTAGAAAACACTAGACAGAGTATGGAGATAAAACACAATTTAACAAGTGAGGAAGGGTAAAGTCATAACCTGCAGATGAAGTCCGGACCCCGACGCGCATTTCGCGTTTAAGCTTCTTTCTGTCGGTGAAGTTTTTGCCAGAGCAGTATGTAACTTTGAAGGAGTGGTTATTTATCTATTGCTGCTTTAAACTACGGGCATTTTAATATACATGAAAATATTTTATATAACAAATTAATATATTTAATATGATAACATGTCCTGCAGGTGTTGTTTCTGTACTTATTTTCTTCATATGAATTATATGCACGAGCATTGGGCTTGCTATAGACTTTTTGTGCATTGGGCTATACATGGGCTAAATACTAAAATGTGGAGATATATGTAACTTTGAAGGAGTGGCTATTTATCTGTTGCTGCTTTAACCTACTGGCACTTTAATATACAGAAAAATATTTTATAGAAGAAATTAATATATTCAGGAGTGATGACGTCCTGCAGGTGTTGTTTCTGTACTTATTTTCCCCATTTTTTTATTTGCTTTTTTTAAATGTTTTTTTTTAAATAAAGTTGAATTATCTTCTTAATATTTGTGGCAAAAACTTGTTATATATAGATTTGGTTATTGAATTGGAAGTGCCTGCACTTTAGAGGCCTTTCTCTAGGTATTCACTGAGTCTAAGGTTCGAAGGTCCTTCTCTAGTTCCGTGATACAGTAAGATAAAAAATATAGCAGAGATGCAATGGAAAGGTTTTCAGCATGTAGGTGTGGGACTACAGTATATGCAATATTGATTTGACGTTTTGGGGACATGCACTTTCCTCAGGCAGAAGCCATTAAGATAATAAATTACTATTAGAACAACCCCTTCTCAATCTGAATGTTTGCCTCTGTTAAAATACTCCTATACTCACCTCCTGTGCAGGCACTGCTCCAGCAGTGTCGGCACTCACATTCCTGGGGTTCACATGAGGTTATTATATCACGTGAGCCTTGAGCTCAATAAGCACTGGTATCACTGTCCCCGCCTTTGGACGCATAAGTAATCAAGAGGAAATGAAGAGAAATTCTCGCTCCCTGCTGATTTCTTATATGTCTGAAGGTGGGCACAATGACGTCAGGGCTTATTGAGCGCAAGGCTCACGTGATGTAAACACGTCAAGTGAGCCCCGGAATGCAAGTGTCAACACTACTGGAACAGTGACGGCACCAGAGGTGAGTATAGGTGTTTTTATTATTTTAATGGGGGCAAGCATTCAAATTCAGAAGGGTTTGTCCTAGTAGTAGACAACCCCCTTTAAAATAAACGGAAAAGCTTGTCTTGCAGAACTATGGTGTAACTCATTTGGACTATTTCTCTGTCTTTCATAAACATTTGTCTCTTCAGTAGTGTCATCTCCTTCTGGAAAACAATTTACCTGTATATGCACTTGCTTTATGTTTTAAAAAAGTTTCTTGGTCTTTTTTTTCCTTAAGGGCCTCACCGAATGCATGTGTCATAAGAGTGTGACGTCCCCCTGGAAGACCTGGAGTTAGACGATCACTTCAGGCAATGAATTGCATGTCTTCTTTAGAGTTGTTGTGATTTGTGTCCCAATATTAAATGGATTTTGTTTCTTCTGGTGCTGAGGATGGTAATGACCCTTTCTATGCTGGTCAGAAACATGTATCTCCATTTCAGCTTCTTCTGATCTGGTCATTACCTCTTCCTATATAAACTGGTCAGACCTTCTTGTCCCTGCTGGTGAAAGATTCATCTTCCTGTGCTGTGTGCTAAAACTAAGTAGTTGTAATAGAGTTGTTGAAGAGGTGTTCTGTGGCTTGCTTTTGTACATGTTTGTTTATGTCTTTGTCCCTGTTCCTATCCTTCTCCCTATTGTTGGTTAATAATTTTGTATGATACAGGTTTTTCGTTATCCCTGTTTTATCTTTGTGTCTTGTTTACATTACTTTTCTGTCCTGTGCCTTATGGAGTGGGGGAGAGGACAGATCAGAGTTTACCGGGAGCACAGTAAGGTCAGAGACTCAGGCCTCTCTATCTTTAAGGCCCCCTCCATTACCAAAGATCGTCACAATGCATGGGTCTCCCCATTGCTCATAGTCCAGCATTTTTATTAGAACCTTAAATTATTTTAGATTTTGTCTTTCGAAACTAGTATTACATTAAAATAAACACAAAAAGAGTAGGTTATGCCACTAAACCAGAAATTGTAGCAACTAGAAAAAGACCGGGGCAGCATATGATCACCTATTCAACTATGTCTCCCCTCACCACATTTTGAGAAGTATTGTTCTATAGAACTAATGGAAAAACAAAGCTTAAAAGTGTTGGGTCTAGTGTTCTTTAGGGTCAAAACCCATGTTAATATAATTGATTCTGAATGTGCAAACCCTTTAATGCATTTTGGGGTTGTCCATTTTGAAAGTTATAGAAATGTGCAACATCATCTCTATGTGAGAACACTATCATCATAGTTTATACACAGTGCTAAACTAAGCCTATGTATCCTGTAGGTCTGCAGAAGTGCCTTATATGTAATCTAAATTGTACATCAATAGGTCATTTATCTTTGTTAGAGGGAAAGAGAGCACATTCAATTATTTTCTGTTTGGAATCTTGATACATCTGTCGCCACCAGCATATATTCTATCTGTTTTCATACAAGTCACCTTAAAACTTTATGGTGGGTTTTTACCACCCTATGAGTGTCACAAGGTCACTCCTTTCTGGTATAAAACATCCAAAAGTATAAAGGGAGAACACAGAAATATAGGACACATCATTTGCATAGCACTGTAGGCTGCAAACAACATTAACTTCAATCCCAGCTTCAGAACCCTGGACAGATCTTACAGATCTGGTGCGGCGCTCGATGCATGCTGTGCTATACAAAGCAGCACAAGGTACACACTATCAATCTCTTCTCTCCTGAGCCAGCATCGGCTTTATGTTACCTTAGGTAACCTGGTAATAAGGTTGTCTAGGCCTCCAAAACCTCACGTTCATTCTTCAAGCTGAGCCCATAAATGTGTCACTTGAGTGTTTTATATTTTTGTTTATTCATTTTAAGATTCAAGTAATGAAACTTTAAGAAAAAAGGTAAAACAAAGTAGGGATAATTTTCAGAAAAGTAGACTTAGAGACTTAATTAAAAACCAATGTGTTTTTCTTCCAGAAACAGTGGCAAACTATATGGCCCATGTCTACTGACCTATAAATGCATTTTTTTTATTAGAGAATTAGAAGTTTTAAAAAATAGTATGGTCTTGTTCAGATTTCTAGTCAAAACAATTGATTTTTTTTCTTCACCAAAATTATTTAGACTGTGGGTTTTCAGTCTTCTGCGTGAACCTCATCAGCTGGGGTTCCTTGGCGTCATCAGTGACTGTAGTAAAGGTTATACTTTTCTACAAAGTTCTTTTTTTTACAGCATTTTAATGTTTGTTTGCTTTTAAACCCAGAAAAACATCAAAATAAGTACTCAAAAAAGTTTATGTTGTAAACTTAGAGATTGGTTTTACCCTGAAAAGAGAGCACATGCATGGAGAGCCTGTTTGTTGGGCTCTCCATGCATGTGCTGTGACACAGCTGCGACACATGCAGCTGCGGAGCTGAACAGCTGATCGGCCGACGCGATCCAGGAAGCCGGGTTTCCTCTGCAGATTATTTGGTAAGCGCTATAGCTTGCAGAATAAGAGGAAACCCAAACATATTTTCTCAACTCTACTCAAAACAACTATCAAGAAATGTATTAACCCTTCATGTGCTTCACAGGAACTAAAGCAATGTGGAATCAAAAAATGAACATTTACATTTTTTTCACAAAAATTTAACTTTAGCTTCAAATTTGTTATTTTTACAAGGGTAATAAGAGAAAATTGACCTTAAAATTTGTTGTGCAATTTCTCCTGATTATGCTGATACCCCATATATGAGGGAAATCCACTGTTTCAGTACACGGCAGTGTTCGGAATGATTACCCTTTGACTTTCTGAACACAAAAATGGCTGGAATCGAGAGAGGATGCTATGTCGCATATGGAGAGCCTCTGACATGCCTAAACAGCGGAAACCCCCCACAAGTAACCCCATTTTGGAAACTAGACCCCTCAGTGAATGTATTCAGGGGTATATTGAGCATTTTGAACCCACGGATACTACACACAATTTGATAACATTAGGTCGTCATATTGAAAATGTTCATTTTTTTCACAGAAATGTTTGTCATTTTCACAATGGATAATAGGAGAAAATGGACATCATAATTTGTTGCGCAATTTGTCCTGAACACGATGATACTCCATATGTGGTCAAAAACTTCTGCTTCAGCACTTGACAGGGCTTGGAAAAGAAAGACTGCTATTTGCAAGTGAAAGATTGTGAATGCCATGTTGCATTTGAAGAGCCCCTAACATGTGAAAATAGCAGAAACCCCCATAAATGAGCTGATTTTGGAAACTAAACCCCTCAAGGAACTCATCTAGGTGTGTAGTGAATATTTTGAAACCATAGGTGCCTCACAGAAGTTTAAAACATTTAGACATGGAAATATGACATTTTAGTGGTAATTTTTGTATTTGCTGCAAATTTGTCAGGTAACACAAGGATTAACAGGTCAAACAAGACCACACAATTCATTGCGCAATTTCTCATGAACGCGGTGCTGTTCCATATATTGCTAGAAATTACTGTTAGGCCACATGTTAGGGCTGAGAAGAAAGGAACGCTATTTGGCTTTTGGAACACAGATTTTGCTAGAATAGTTTGCGGGCACATTTGTGGAGCTCTGAAGGTGCCAGAACAGCAGAAAAACTCCAAACATGAAGCCATTTTAGAAGCTGCAACCTCAATGAATTCATCTACGGCTGCAGTGACTATTTTGTAACATCCAAGCCAGGCTTTTTATCTAGAGAATTGTAAATCTGCCAGTTTAGTGCCCATACATTGTGTCCCCATACAGTGTAGTTCCCCCATATATTGTAGTGCCTCCATACACTGTGTTCATAAATTAAGTGCATTCTCTCCATTACAATAATGCCAAACGTGGCCATTTTCTGTGATTTAGGCACAGTAAGGCTCAGCAGGAGGGGGGCATTTGGATTTGGAAGAGCATATCCCTTTTCCAGAGTCTTTGTCTTTGACAGATGATGGACCTGAGCGGGGCTGGTTTTGTGCAGGATGAGTTATGGTCTTTATCGATAACATTTTGTGGTACATAGCATTTTTTGATCGCTTCCAGTATAACACTGCATTGTTGTGCGCTGATAACGTACGTCGGGGTTCCAAGTAAATCCCACAAAAATACGATTCTGATGAAATCCCCAATGGAACCACCCACCATGAGCCAGATGAAGACACTTTGTACTCTGTTTGGTGTTTGCCACCATGGTATCCATCTTTTTAAACAAGCACAGATCTGTGGTCGCCCACACGTGTGCATTAAAATACGCCTAAAATGATGGGACACCACCGGAACACAGACCAGTCCAAAGTGTCTCCATCTGACTCATAAGTGGGTGGTTCAGTCTGGTCTGGGGTTTTGTCTGAATCTTGGATTTTGGGGAATTTACAAGGAAACCCCGACGTAAGCGCTCGGTGGAGAGCGCAGGATAAATGTGAGCAGAGTCTTTTTCCGATTTTTAAGATTAGGAATAGTTCGTAACTTTATTTTTGTGTGATTCATTGTGCAGTAAGACGGATTTATACTTCAGGTCTGTGCGATTACAGCAATAACAGATTAACAGATACAGACTGCTGTACTCCTGTACTGCAGTGTATAAGAGCAGTGTGTTTAACTGACACAGCCTGTGAGATCCAGCTTGTAGCTAGATCTCACAGACCACCGTACCCTGAGGTCATCACATGACCTCAGGGTACCATGGTAGCCATCAGTGTCTTGTTACCCCCTGGCAACAACTTAAATATTGATGTCACGATTGACAGCGGTTCATCAACCCCGATACTGCAGGGTATCAGCTGCCATGTACAGCTGACACCATGAGGATCGTTGCCGCCAGGGGGCTCTATTACCTTGTTCCCCATAGCCATTTTAAAACGGCAATGAGAGAATAAGATCCCTTAACGACCGCCATTTTAATGCGTATCGGCGGTCATTAAGGGGTTAAATAGCAATGATAAATTTGATATTTTTATTGCTTTCTATACTTTGGTTACTCTTCTACGTGCTGCCTCAAGCTCACCATACACAATATTGATTTGTTTAATATGCATAACACATCCTATTCAGTCCTGCACGCTAGTTCTATCCTTAGTAAACAGGAATTAGACTGATTGATGAAGCAATATATGTCCTGCAGCTTGGCCAATTTAACTTCAATGTGAAATGTATTTATGGTGTTTAAAATCAAAATATTGTAGATTACCCCCACGTGGATGGCTGCAAGCATGCAAATTTTAGAGGTAATATGCTTTAGATACAAATTATAGCACAGTGACTGTAGACAGCATTTCACTTGCAGCAGGGACAGGAGAGAACAATATCTTCTTCTAGCTAATGTCTGTCAGAACGGACGTGCTCTGCTGAATTAGACATAGACAAGTGTAAATGTCCAAGCTCACTGCACAAACACACTAAATTCCATGGACTGCCTGGCGCCCTGTTGACAAACACATCTGACAAAAGCACAGTTTTTCTTCTCCGCGGTGGATAATAATTTTCTGTGTGGATAGTAAATGTAGACAGAGTAATCTACCTCAGAGCTCTTCTCCTAAATATCAGCCATCTATCTGTTTGTCCATTTGTCTCTCACCGGCAGGTCTGGTTCTTCTATTCTACCCATTATAACTTTGTTACAGTCAGGAGCTCCTTCAAAAGTATTTTGGTCTGTATGGCTTTTTTAAACTCATGATGTAAATGTAAATCTTGACAACTAGTAAAGATCTAGAAAATACAAATGATGAATCACAAAATATGAGAAAAGAAAGCCATTTAAGTTCCACTGGGTCAAGCAATATTTGCACTTCTATATATATAATTGTCTAAGGGTTTAATTGTCTGTCTGTCCTGGAAATCCCGAGTCGCTGATTGGTCGAGGCCAGCCGGTTACCATTGTAAAAGTAAAAAAAAAAACACATACTCACATTCCGGTGTCCGGCGTCCGCTTCCCTGCACTCCTCCTGCATCCTGTGTCAGCGCCGAACATCTCCGGCATCTCCCACAGAGCAGAGCGGTGACGTCACCGCTCTGCTTTACGGCCGGCACTTACACAGGATGCAGGAGGAGTGCAGGGAAGCGGACGCCGGGCACCGGAATGTGAGTGTTTTTTTTTTAACTTTTACAATGGTAACCAGGGTAAACATCGGGTTACTAAGCGCGGCCCTGCGCTTAGTAACCCGATGTTTACCCTGGTTACCAGTGAAGACATCGCTGGATCAGTGTCACACACACCGATCCAGCGATGTCAGCGGGAGATCCAGCGACGAAATAAAGTTCTGGACTTTCAGCAACGACCAGCGATCTCACAGCGGGATCCTGATCGCTGCTGCGTGTCAAACACAACGATATCGCTAGCCAGGATGCTGCAACGTCACGGATCGCGATCGTTATCGTTTAGTGTGAAGGTACCTTAACCCCTTCCTGACGTCGGACGGGATAGTACGTCCGACGTCAGGTCCCCTGCTTTGATGCAGGGCTCCGCGGTGAGCCCGCATCAAAGCCGGGACATGTCAGCTGTTACGAACAGCCGACATGTGCCCGCAATAGGCGCGGGCAGAATCACGATCTGCCCGCACCTATTAACTAGTTAAATGCCGCTGTCAAACGCAGACAGCGGCATTTAACTACCGCATCCGGCCGGGCGGCCGGATATGACGTCATCGCCGACCCCCGTCACATGATCGGGGGTCGGCGATGCTTCTGAATGGTAACCATAGAGGTCCTTGAGACCTCTATGGTTACTGATCCTCGGTAGCTGTGAGCGCCACCCTGTGGTCGGCGCTCACAGCACACCTGCATTTCTGCTGCATAACAGCGATCTGATGATCGCTGTTATGTAGCAGAGCCGATTGGGTTGTGCCTGCTTCTAGCCTCCCATGGAGGCTATTGAAGCATGGCAAAAGTGAAAAAAAAAAGTTTTTAAAAATGTGAAAAAAATAAAAAAAACATAAAAGTTTAAATCACCCCCCTTTCGCCCCAATCAAAATAAATCAATAAAAAAAAAATCAAACCTACACATATTTGGTATCGCCGCGTTCAGAATCGCCCGATCTATCAATAAAAAAAAGCATTAACCTGATCGCTAAATGGCGTAATGAGAAAAAAAATCGAAACGCCAGAAATACGTTTTTTTGGTCGCCGCGACATTGCATTAAAATGCAATAACGGGCGATCAAAAGAATGTATCTACACCAAAATGGTATCATTAAAAATGCCAGCTCGGCACGCAAAAAATAAGCCCTCACCTGACCCCAGATCACGAAAAATGGAGACGCTACGAGTATCGGAAAATGGCGCAAATTTTATTTATTTTTTATTTTTTTGCAAAGTTTGGAATTTTTTTTCACTACTTAGGTAAAACATAACCTAGACATGTGAGGTGTCTATGAACTCGAACTGACCTGGAGAATCATAATGGCAGGTCAGTTTTAGCATTTAGTGAACCTAGCAAAATAGGCAAGCAAAAAACAAGTGTGGGATTGCACTTTTTTTGCAATTTCACTGCACTTGGAATTTTTTTCCCGTTTTCTAGTACATGACATGGTAAAACCAATGATGTCGTTCAAAAGTACAACTCGTCCCGCAAAAAATAAGCCCTCACATGGCCAAATTGACGGAAAAATAAAAAAGTTATGGCTCTGGGAAGGAGGGGAGCGAAAAACGAACACGGAAAAATGAAAAATCCCACGGTCATGAAGGGGTTAAGGGTCTAATTGTCTGTCTGTCTCGGAAATCCCGCCTTGCTGATTGGTCGATCGGTTGATAATATACAACATTGTTGGTGGTTATTCACCAGCTCAACATTATTCTTATTTCATGGGTACCAGGGTGTATTGGGATATTTTCTACTTAGTAGGGATTTAATAGGGACATCAAGGAAAGCCGCTGACGAGTGGGGGTTCCATACCATAGAAACTAAAGGTGCCAACCTCCACTGTCAGGCAGGACACAGTGTAGGGCCCACTAGGATACATATTATTGCAATTTTCCTTTTCCCTGATTAAGACCCACTCCCTGTGTGTTTTCTTACTTATCTACATTTTGAAACATGATATTAGCTTTGTTACATTAAAAGTTATATTTTAGGGGTCCTTGGTTTTGTGCGGTTTCTTGTTTAATATTAGGGACCCTCACCTAATTTGAAATTAGTTTTTTTCCCATGCCACAAAATTACCCTCTATGAAGAAGTATTGGACAAGATCTTTATCATGGATGCAGAACAAAGAAATCCGAACATCGCCCGCTAGGAGATTTCACTAGAGTGTAAAGGCCCCGTCTCACTTAGCGATTTACCAACGATCACGACCAGCGATACGACCTGGCCGTGATCGTTGGTAAGTCGCTGTGTGGTCGCTGGGGAGCTGTCACACAGACCGCTCTCCAGCGACCAACGATCAGGGGAACGACTTCGGCATCGTTGAAACTGTCTTCAACGCTGCCGAAGTCCCCCTGCAGCACCCGGGTAACCAGGGTAAACATCGGATTACTAAGCGCAGGGCCGCGCTTAGTAACCCGATGTTTACCCTGGTTACCAGCGTAAATGTAAAAAAAAACAAACAGTACATACTTGCCATCTGGTGTCCGTCAGGTCCATCGCTGTCTGCTTCCTGCTCTGACTGAGCAGCCATACAGCGAGAGCGCAGCGGTGACGTCACTGCTGTGCTGCGCTCTCGCTGTACGGCCGGATCTCAGTCAGAGCAGGAAGCAGACGGCAAGGGACCTGACGGACATCAGATGGCAAGTATGTACTGTTTGTTTTTTTTTACATTTACGCTGGTAACCAGGGTAAACATCGGGTTACTAAGCGCGGCCCTGCGCTTAGTAACCCGATGTTTACCCTGGTTACCAGTGAAGACATCGCTGGATCGGTGTCACACACACCGATTCAGCGATGTCAGCGGGACCTCAGCGACCAAAAAAAGGTCCAGGCCATTCCGACACGACCAGCGATCTCACAGCAGGGGCCTGATCGCTGGTACGTGTCACACATAGCGAGATCGCTACTGAGGTCGCTGTTGCGTCACAAAACTTGTGACTCAGCAGCGATATCGCTAGCGATCTCGCTATGTGAGACGGGGGCTTAAGGGCTCAGCCTTATTCTTGGGCAGATCCAAATCTCTAACAAGATCATTTAGCTCACTTTGTGTTATAAGATGTGGTTCAGTTGAAGTTGCTAACAAAGTCTTGGTCATAAGAGGAAGATGTTTCATGACACCAAGCATCCTCTTCTTCCTCAATTAGTTTGACTGAAAATGTTTCCAGTGATTTTGGAACTGGCAGTTCTTCTGTAATTTGTTCTGGGCGTATTGCAGATGGAGTGTTTGGATACTGTAAAGTCCACGTCTTCTTCCTTATTTCTTGAAACCCCAAAAATGCAGAAATAGCAATTGGTAGTGTGATCGGTTGGCTCTCTCCAGATCATTGGGACTGCAAAAGGCATAGATTGCCTCTACCCATGTAACCATTGGGTAAGATATGATGCACATCCATTGCAGCGTATATGTGGAGCCCAACTCTTGTCCTGATCTCATATTCTGCAGCCAAAATGCAGGTTGTAGGCTTTGCTTATCATGATGGACAAGTTTCGCCTTTGTGACACAAAAGTGACTTCTCTGCACATATAGCAAAAACCATCTGAATTGTTAATGCAAAGAACCAGGCATATCTGAAAAAACATATAGAGACATGTCACTATGATAAGAAACTAAGCTAAGGAATTCTAAACCTGTGTAACTTACACAGAGAGCATTTATAAAAGTAGGTAATGCAACTGTAATTAGGTTTACGTTATCGGAGCTGAGTTGGCGTTTTTTGATTGGTCAGCCTAAGATGATAGAATACTGAAGGCTCAATAGACTAAATAGATGATGTATTAGACTAGCTACTAACAATGCAGTAATCATGATGAAATAATAGACACAATTTTTCTATAAGCCTGCATGAAAGGTGTCAAAAGTAATTACAACCTCCTCTGGATCTTGAAAATCAGAGCCAATCAGCAAATTTATGAATCATATTTGTTTTCAGCACCGCAAAATTAGTTAAGT
The DNA here is from genome assembly GCF_051348905.1 of Ranitomeya variabilis. Lineage (NCBI taxonomy): Eukaryota > Metazoa > Chordata > Amphibia > Anura > Dendrobatidae > Ranitomeya > Ranitomeya variabilis. Next base: position 112,367,218 of record NC_135235.1, on the reverse strand, counting down.
TCAACTGTTTTCGTGTCTGAACCAATTTGGCTGTAGAAGAGTGTAATCAGTATTGGATCATGGATGGATCATGCTGTTTATCAGCAGACAGCTCCGGCAGTGCCTGGATGCAAATAGTCTGAGAGCGGATCACCACCACTCGGTCACAATGATTAGTGGCTGCTCTCAGATCCTGCAGAACAGCTTCTACTCAAATGAATGCACCAGAAAACTGCCAATAAAGAGTGTGATAGAGTGGTGGTATGACAGGTAATACAATTAACCCCTTAAGCCCGTATGACGTACTATACCGTCGAGGTGGGGTGGGCCTTAATTCCCGGTGACGGGATAGTACGTCATACGCGATCGGCCGCGCTCACGGGGGGAGCGCGGCCGATCGCGGCCGGGTGTCGGCTGCATATCGCAGCTGACATCCGGCACTATGTGCCAGGAGCGGTCACGGACCGCCCCCGGCACATTAACCCCCGGCACACCGCGATCAAACATGATCGCGGTGTACCGGCGGTACAGGGAAGCATCGCGCAGGGAGGGGGCTCCCTGCGTGCTTCCCTGAGACGATCGGTACAAGGTGATGTACTCACCTCGTACCGAACGTCTTCTCCCTGCAGGCCCCGGATCCAAAATGGCCGAGGGGCTGTATCCGGGTCCTGCAGGGAGCACTTCCGGGTCGGAGCAGGCTGCAGATGAAAGCTGCAGCCTGCTCCGATGAAAGTATGATCGCGGATCTGATAGAGTGCTGTGCACACTATCAGATCTGTGATCTGTGATGTCCCCCCCTGGGACAAAGTAAAAAAGTAAAAAAAAAAATTTCCACATGTGTAAAAAAAAATAAAAAAAAAATTCCTAAATAAATAATAATAATAAAAAAAATATTATTCCCATAAATACATTTCTTTATCTAAAAAAAACAAACAAAAACAATAAAAGTACACATATTTAGTATCGCCGCGTCCGTAACGACCCAACCTATAAAACTGGCCCACTAGTTAACCCCTTCAGTAAACACCGTAAGAAAAAAAAAAAAAACGAGGCAAAAAACAACGCTTTATTACCATACCGCCGAACAAAAAGTGGAATAACACGCGATCAAAAAGACGGATATAAATAACCATGTTACCGCTGAAAACGTCATCTTGTCCCGCAAAAAACGAGCCGCCATACAGCATCATCAGCAAAAAAATAAAAAAGTTATAGTCCTCAGAATAAAGCGATGCCAAAATAATTATTTTTTCTATAAAATAGTTTTTATCGTATAAAAGCGTCAAAACATAAAAAAATGATATAAATGAGGTATCGCTGTAATCGTACTGACCCGACGAATAAAACTGCTTTATCAATTTTACCAAGCGCAGAACGGTATAAACGCCTCCCCCAAAAGAAATTCATGAATAGCTGGTTTTTGGTTATTCTGCCTCACAAAAATCGGAATAAAAAGTGATCAAAAATGGTCACGTGTCCGAAAATGTTACCAATAAAAACGTCAACTCGTCCCGCAAAAAACAAGACCTCACATGACTCTGTGGACCAAAATGTGGAAAAATTATAGGTCTCAAAATGTGGAGACGCAAAAACTTTTTTGCTATAAAAAGCGTCTTTTAGTCTGGTTTCACACTTGCGTTTTTATCTGCATGCGTTTTTTAAAAAAACCGCATGTGTGAAAAAATGCATGTAAACGCGGTAAAACGCATGCGTTTTTATAGAAAAACACAAGAAAACAAGAAAAAAACAAAAAACCCTAACCCTACCCCTAACCCTACCCCTAACCTGAAATACGTGGCACTGAAATATACGTTTATATACGTATATACGTATATAAGTGCCACGATATTTCAGTGGCCACGTATATAAGTGCCACGTATTTAAGTGCCACGTATTTAAGTGCCACGTATTTAAGTGCCACGTATTTAAGTGCCACGTATTTAAGTGCCACGTATTTACGTGCCACGTATTTTTCAGTGCCTGAAATACGTGGCACTGAAATATCGTGGCACTGAAATATCGTGGCACTGAAATATCGTGGCACTGAAATATCGTGGCACTGAAGTATTTACGTGCCACGTATTTTTCAGTGCCTGAAATACGTGGCACTGAAATACGTGGCACTGAAATACGTGGCACTGAAATACGTGGCACTGAAATATCGTGGCACTGAAATACGTGGCACTTAAATACGTGGCACTTAAATACGTGGCTCTTAAATACGTGGCACTTATATACGTGGCACTTATATACGTGGCACTTATATACGTGGCACTTATATACGTGGCACTTATATACGTGGCACTTATATACGTGGCACTTATGACTGTCAGAAAATGTTCAGTAAACGGTTAGGGGTGAGGTGGTTAGGGGTAGGGTTTCAGGTAGAATTGGGGAGTTTCCTCTGTTCAGGCACATCAGGGGCTCTCCAAACGCGACATGGCGTCCAATCTCAATTCCAGCCAATTCTGCGTTGAAAAAGTATTTAAGTGCTCCTTCCCTTCCGAGCTCTCCCGTGCGTCCAAAAAGGGGTTTACCCCAACATATGGGGTATCAGCGTACTAGGGACAAATTGAACAACAACTTCTGGGGTCCAAGTTCTCTTGTTATCCTTGGGAAAATAAAAATTTGGGGGGCTAAAAATCATTTTTGTGGGAAAAAAAATATGTTTTATTTTCACGGCTCTGCGTTGTAAACTGTAGTGAAACACTTGGGGGTTCAAAGTTCTCACAACACATCTAGATAAGTTCCTTGGGAGGTCTAGTTTCCAATATGGGGTCACTTGTGGGGGGTTTGTACTGTTTGGGTACATCAGGGGCTCTGCAAATGCAACGTGACGCCTGCAGACCAATCCATTTAAGTCTGCATTCCAAATGGCGCTCCTTCCCTTCCGAGCTCTGTCATGCGCCCAAACAGTGGTTCCCCCCCACATAGGGGGTATCAGCGTACTCAGGACAAATTGGACAACAACTTTTAGGGTCCAATTTATCCTGATACCCTTGTGAAAATACAAAACTGGGGGCTAAAAAATCATTTTTGTGAAAAAAATTTTTTTTTTTATTTTCACGGCTCTGCGTTATAAACTGTAGTGAAACACTTGGGGGTTCAAAGCTCTCAAAACACATCTAGATAAGTTCCTTAGGGGGTCTACTTTCCAAAATGGTGTCACTTGTGGGGGGGTTTAATGTTTAGGCACATCAGGGGCTCTCCAAACGCAACATGGCATCCCATCTTAATTCCAGTCAATTTTGCATTGAAAAGTAAAATAGCGCTTCTTCCCTTCTGAGCTCTGCTATGCGCCCAAACAATGGTTTACACCCACATATGGGGTATCGTCGTACTCAGGACAAATTGCACAACAACTTTTGTGGTCTAATTTCTTCTCTTACCCTTGGGGAAATAAAAAAATGGGGGTGAAAAGATCATTTTTGTGAAAAAATATGATTTTTTATTTTTACGGCTCTGCATTATAAACTTCTGTGAAGCACTTGTTGGGTCAAAGTGCTCAACACACATCTAGATAAGTTCCTTAAGGGGTCTACTTTCCAAAATGGTGTCACTCGTGGGGGGTTTCAATGTTTAGGCACATTAGGGGCTCTCCAAACGCAACATGGCGTCCCATCTCAATTCCAGTCAATTTTGCATTGAAAAGTCAAATGGCGCTCCTTCCCTTCTGAGCTCTGCCCTGCGCCCAAACAATGGTTTACACCCACATATGGGGTATCAGTGTACTCAGGACAAATTGTACAACAACTTTTGGGGTCTATTTTCTCCTGTTACCCTTGGTAAAATAAAACAAATTGGAGCTGAAATAAATTTTGTGTGAAAAAAAGTTAAATGTTCATTTTTATTTAAACATTCCAAAAATTCCTGTGAAACACCTGAAGGGTTAATAAACTTCTTGAAAGTGGTTTTGAGTAACTTGAGGGGTGCAGTTTTTAGAATGGTGTCACACTTGGGTATTTTCTATCATATAGACCCGTCAAAATGACTTCAAATGAGATGTGGTCCCTAAAAAAAAATGGTGTTGTAAAAATGAGAAATTGCTGGTCAACTTTTAACCCTTATAACTCCGTCACAAAAAAATGTTGGTTCCAAAATTGTGCTGATGTAAAGTAGACATGTGGGAAATGTTATTTATTAAGTATTTTGTGTGACATATGTCTGTGATTTAAGGGCATAAAAATTCAAAGTTGGAAAATTGCGAAATTTTCAAAATTTTCGCCAAATATTCGTTTTTTTCACAAATAAACGCAAGTTATATCGAAGAAATTTTACCACTAACATGAAGTACAATATGTCACGAGAAAACAATGTCAGAATCGCCAAGATCCGTTGAAGCGTTCCAGAGTTATAACCTCATAAAGGGACAGTGGTCAGAATTGTAAAAATTGGCCTGGTCATTAACGTGCAAACCACCCTCGGGGCTTAAGGGGTTAAATAGCTACAACATTAAAAAAAGGAAACTTATTTTGTTTTCTTCAACAATCTTATGATAAAGTACTAGAACTAGAACACATACAATATGCATTTTCTGTAATTATGTGCAGGTTGGTGTGTTATTTCAATAGTTAGGATACAAGCAATACTACAATAAATCCCTTTATAATAAACTTCTAAAAAAAATAATGATATCTTAAAATGCTTATTGATATTTTCAGGGTCGAATCCAAAATTTGAAAAACAATATCTAGAAACTTTATAAAATGTTACATTTTCTACGCTTCGTGCTCCTAAAAGCAATTACTGTACTGAGCTGTGATCACACCTATGATATGCTGGCGGTGCATGTTCTCTTTCATCTCTTTGTTATTACTTGATATTGAGATGAACACTGTGTGTTGTGCTAAAAAATTCTGCAGATCCCTGCAAAAGTTTTAGCACTGGATACCCTCACGGCAAACATGCCTATATATAATTAAATATATCCATCAATGCAGATTATAATGTTACCAGAAGTCATAAATGAGATCTGATACCATATTATTACACAACTTATCCAAAACTCTATGGAATTTCCATAATTGGAACATTATTTTTTAAAGAGTTTTCTCCATTATGTAGAATGGTGGCAGATTTCTGAAGTACAGTATGTCATCACATTCTGATCACTGGGCATCTAACTTGTGCTAAACCAGCAATACAGTACTTACATTCTAAGGATTGCGATGGTCCATGAAGTCATGAATGGTGGATGAATGGAGCAGCAGTCAAATATGTGCACTGCCACACATTGTAATGGGGATATGAGTGCCCTTTTCTGCCAGTTGGTGCAGGTGCCAGCTGTTGGCACTTCACTGATAAATTCAGCAGATAGGTGATAACTTGTTTTAACTAGACAATTCCTTTAACTTGAAATTGAAAGAGCCCCTATAGTTGAACAGTTAAGGTTCCACATTATAGACTCTTATGTACAATTCAGCGCCTGGTTCGCAGACTATTTCTCCCTCTGAATATTCTGGCATGTCGGTACATTATTTCAATGAGAACTGTGTAATTGTGCTTTTTTCCTGTAGTAATGCAATAAACAATATGCAAATTTGTCAGGTTAATCCAAAGATACCAGCTGATTGCTGAAGGCCACGACGAGTGGAAACCCTGTGATCACTTTATGATGTTGAGGTTTCAAACATAGACCTCCTTGTTAGAATGGATGATTACAAAGTGTTCCCCTTTTGGGACCTCCAGCGATCTGTCATAATCTGTAAGATAATCCGGCAGTAAAGGTACCGTTAAACTAAACGACTTACCAACGATCACGACCAGCGATACGACCTGGCCGTGATCGTTGGTAAGTCGTTGTGTGGTCGCTGGGGAGCTGTCACAGCTCTCTCCAGCGACCAACGATCAGGGGAACGACTTCGGCATCGTTGAAACTGTCTTCAACGATGCCGAAGTCCCCCTGCAGCACCCGGGTAACCAGGGTAAACATCGGGTTACTAAGTGCAGGGCCGCACTTAGTAACCCGATATTTACCCTGGCTACCATTGTAAAAGTAAAAAAAAAACACTACATACTCACATTCTGATGTCTGTCACGTCCCCCGCCGGCATCCACAGGGTTAAAACTGCTTTCGGCAGGAGCGCTTGCTAATGCTGCGCTGCTGCCGAGAGCTTCCCTGCACTGAATGTGTCAGCGGCGCGCCGGCAGTAACAGCGGTGACGTCACCGCTGTGCTCTGCTTTACGACCGACGCTTTACGGCCGGCGCTGACATAGTCAGTGCAGGAAGCTCTCGGCAGCAGCGCAGCATTAGCAAGCGCTCCTGCCGAAAGCAGTTTTAACCCTGTGGATGCCGGGGGACGTGTCAGACATCAGAATGTGAGTATATAGTGTTTTTTTTTTAACTTTTACAATGGTAACCAGGGTAAATATCGGGTTACTAAGCGCGGCCCTGCGCTTAGTAACCCGATGTTTACCCTGGTTACAAGTGAACACATCGCTGGATCGGCGTCACACACACCGATCCAGCGATGACAGCGGGTGATCCACGACGAAATAAAGTTCTGGACTTCTAGCTCCGACCAGCGATATCACAGCGGGATCCTGATCGCTGCTGCGTGTCAAACACAATGAGATCGCTATCCAGGACGCTGCAACGTCACGGATCGCTGTCGTTCTCGTTGGAAAGTTGCTGAGTGTGACGGTACCTTAAGTGTTCAATCACCCTAGATCTCCACCACGGAAGCAGTGAGGCATTATACAATGACCTTTACAATTCAATGGGTCGATCTGCTTAATGCAAAAGAAAACAGGTTCTCCAGAGGGAAAGCAATCTTTTCAGATTCTATTCAATTAAGCGATGAGAAAGTAAACAGTAATTAAGTCAAAATTGCCTAATGGGGTGCACAAATATATTTGTACCTGTACATACCTGTTTTCTGTTTGGAAGGGATGATCAGTCTTTTGTTAATTGTAATTTTATGTCATGGGATTAAAGCTCCTGTTCACCCAATCTAGCAGGAGCAGGTAAGGTCCCTCAACTGTTAGGTCCACACCTGCAGAGAAGTTTTGGGAGAAGACAGAAGTGGTTTATTACCGCTTCTGTCATTTTTTTTGCTAGCTACTTAAAGAGGTTGTCCATAACTTTTTCATTGAGGACCTATCCTTAGGATACAAATGGAGAAAAAGGACTAGCACATCCAAGCTAGTGTGAACAGGTGCCAACCAAAAAACATATAACTATGAGTAACTATAAGGTTGCACCATGAATTACGGTACTAACAATGTAACTCAAGAACACTGAAACTGCATTACTGCCATAAAAATTTGAAAAAAGCTATATAATGTACAGTATATATGAAATATTAATCTGCAAAATTGCTATAAAAATTAAAGTAAAAAAGAAGGTACTTAGCGCATAGAATGGCCAATATACAGTATGTGAGACCAACAGCTAACGTCAAGGTGTTTTTCATTGTTGGGTCCTTGTCCTTATATGTCACCTCTCCTTGGCAAAAAAAACTCAATTTGGAATAGGTCATCAATGTCTGATTGGTCATGGTTCAACACCCGACACCTCTGTTAAATCAGGGTACTGCACATTTGCCTCCTATTGATATGAACAGGAGATGGATATACAATTTCCTGCCATGGTCACTACCAGAAAGTGAAGCCGCTCCGGCTGGCGGCATCCTAAGATGAGGTCATCAATGAAAAAGTAGAGGACAACCTCTTTAACACTCAATGAGCGTCATGTAGTGAACAGAAGCATCAGCAGTGCCAGTATTTCTATAGGACCTGGCAATCACATGATCACAAGGTGCTTGCGCAGCATAGCAGTCATGCTGGGTCCTAGCACATGCATATCAATTCTAGCAGTGATGAGTGTTAAAAATGTAGGAAAAATAAATAATAAAGGGAAAAGAATGTTTCCTGAGATTTTTTATGAATAAAAAATACAAAATAAAAATTGGCTGATAATGTGTCAAACATCAAAGTGAATAGGTTGAGCTAGACTTATTAAGTTGAAAGAGGAATTATATTGCTCATTGGTATGATGAAAAGAGACATCATTTAAAAGAATATTTTCAATATACACCACACACTGATGTTCATTAAAAGTGAACCAAACCATGAGTGTTCAACGTTGTCTTTAATTGAAATCCACACAGTCAATAATTGTTCTAAACTTGTAACAAGGTTGGAATTATTACAATGATAAGTCTTCAATTCAGTCTGGCAAGATTCAACCCTGTAAACCATATTTACCACCTAATCCCCTGGAATGCTGAGAATTTTGGGAGTTACTGATAGGCGGGTGCCTCAGGAGATTTGGACTTGTCCAGCTGATGAGTAGTAACCGGAGCTATCGGCAGAGAACCTCTGGGAAAGGTGAACAGCGTCCAGGTTGATTTCTCCAAAACAGAACTTGTCAAAAAACTGCAAATTGAAAACAGTTCATATAAATGATTGCTGCATTTGGAATCTAGAAAAAGTTCAACATTTCTATTTATCTCATTATTTTTCATATGATGCTCGTGTCAAATCTGCTTTCCATCCAATAATGCTCTTGTAGACACTCAGCATTCAGCATGACGACTCCCCAGAGGACTTATTTTATGTCTGTACTCATTCAAAATTCACTTATATCAGGAACCAAACATGTAAAAACATCAGAATATCCTGCAGCGGCTTCACTGCCAGAGAGTGGGAGTCCTAGAGTAGGTTTAGCTAAGATGTCTGTTTTTTCAGCACAGCATGTAGTTCTATGTATGCCGAGAACTTTGGGAATAATATTCCTATGGGAGAATTTAGTTTCTTTAAATACTAATTGGCAATTTGCATGTTAATCGCTGTGATGCTTCCAGCTTTAATTCAGAGATGGATAACTTAGGATATGATAGTGATTCTTAATATTCACATAGATTAAAGCGAACCTGCTACCAGGTTTGTCCGATATGAGTTACGGCCACCACCTTTCAGGGCTTATCTACAGCATTCTATAATGCATACATCAGACTGCTGACAGTATCGGATAGTTTGACAACGTTAGTTTCTGTATGATTGCTTTAAAGTGAACCTTTCAGCAGGATTTTGCTACGTAAACTACAGGCATTGTCAGGTTGGTAGTGTTAAACTGATTAAAATGATACCTGGGGTGAAGAAATCCATCTTGTGGCTCTTGTGTAATCAAGGTTAGAAGTTTTCAGTTAATGAGATTCTCGTGCTTTGGGGGTGGGACTGTAGGCAGGGTTTTATCTTGGCACACTAGGTCAGAGAGACCAAGGATAGAACTGCCCACAGGCAGCCCCGAAGCACACGCAGTCTGTCTCCATGATGAGGAACATGTTTGTGCTTCGGGGCAACTTGTGGGCCTTGTCTTTCCTTGGTTTCACTGGTTTAGAGCAAGAAGATAAGACTCTGCCTACAATCAAGCCCCGGAGCATGGGCACATCAGTAACTGCAAACTTCTAAGACTGATTATACAATTACCATTAGACAGATTTCTTCACCCCAGTTATTTTAATCAGTTTAACACTGCCAACTTGACAGTGTCTGTAGTTTACTTAGCAAAATCCTGCTGACAGGTTCCCTTTAACGGGGCATTTTACTCCGGCTAAGCCTTAAGTAGATGTAGCACAGTCTATGACTACTGCCTTGGAGGTACTCTGATGTAAGGAGTACTTGACTTGTAGAAACATAAGTAAAACTGTTCTAAAATAACTGACCAGTAAGACATGTAGTTGCACATATTATGGATTGGTTCACCAGGTAAAGTGCAATTTAGTAAGGAACTTGACATCTCAGAATGATTAGCTGACTGCCATAGGTCGGGATTCACCACCCATGGGGCACCACACATTTCCAAGCAAGTAAAATGTTGAGTTATACTGTGCCATGTCATGCAGGATCAAGCAGAGCCTGTCAAGGCTGGCGGCTCTTATAGAGGTGGCAAACCTCTTTCTGTCACACTCATACACTCCAATAGTGATATGGAAATGATGTTGTGCCCCATGGAAGGTTGGGGGGGGGACTGTTTTTGTTTCAAGATTACAGAAGCTACTTATATTGTTTATATGTAATTTGAAAATTACCAAGATTTTTTTCACTACTGTGTTTTTATAGTAATTCAATTATTGTTCTACATTTACTGTAAAATCAGAAAGTATCCAGATCAAGCTCATTAGGAGGAAAGAATGCAATTATAGCACCACTCTACTATATTGTGTAGTAAATGGCTGGCTTCATTCAAACTCTAGGCAACTAACAAAATTGCTTCAGTAAGTGCAATCTGCTGGCAAACGCAATAAACAACATCAACAAGAGCAAACAGGAAACACACTGCCCTCCCGGGGTCTCTGATTCACGGTGACTACAAGCATCTTTGTGTAATTGCTTTTATTGTGAGTGATGATTTTATCCCTATTTATTACTTAATGATTTTATAGTCCCCAATAAAGATATTATTGACTTTAAATAAGATTTAGTATGTGTTTCTGTTTATAGGAGTTTATTAGAAATGAGTGAATAAATTCAAGTGGAATCGAATTCTTGAATTTTCAAAAAATCTGTATTCACAAAAAAAAGATTTTTTTCATTTGTTATAGACATCCATGACATTTTCCTGAGCTGTAAAAAGCTATACAAAGCATTAGAAATACTTATACTCACCTGATTGACCTCTTTGCTCTTCGCCATCACCCATCCAGTCCTCGTTGCATCTTCTGAATCCCGCTGCTCTTGCTGAAATCCCTGAGCTGAAACTTCCAACTCTGATGAAGCCCTGGGAAGTTCTGTGCATGTACGTACAAGGTCACGAAGCATGTCGTGATTTCATGACCTTCTGCGCACTTTCCTCATCAGAAACGGAGAGGCCAGGGAATCTCAGCAACAGCAGCAGAAATCAGAAAATGCAACGAGGACTGGATTGGTGATGGCAAGGAGCGGAGAGGTCGGAGAGGTGAGCGTTGAGGTATACACAAGTGTTTTTCAAATTTTTTACATATTACGTTTATTATGCTCTGGGCTCTAGACAGAACCCAGAGCATAAAAAGGGACAGTAAATTTACAAAGAACAACTTCTCTGCAAATAGTATTTTCTGGGAAAAAACTCAAGAATAGGCCATTTTGCCTGACTGGATTACCTCAAGTGTTTATGTATGTTTTGTGATAGGAAGACACTTCTGGGTGAATCAGTCACAATGATTATACTATACAAACAGCATCTGAAAATGATTTCATTGTAGAAAAAAATATTTACTTCAGCATAATCATTACAGATGAGGAAGAGAATTGATTCTAACCCAGTAAAATATGGGATTGGTGTCTGGGTGTTTAAAGAGGATCTGTCACCAGGTCACAAGTGACCAGTTTTTGTTCTTATTTTATTCCTGCTGCTCCCTTGAGTTTTCTGATTTTTTTTTATTGCACCATATGAATCCATAGATATGATCCTTTTCATTTATTGTAGATTTTTATGGTCTTCACTAAGGAGGCGTGGCTCACAAGGTCCTCAGGGGCGTGTCTTTAGGCTGCTCTGCATTATTATCTTGAGCACACAGCACCCTTGGTAAAAGCCATATAAAATTAGCACTCAATAAAAAATAGGTCCATATCTCTGAATCCATAATGGAATACTTAGGGAAGTAGAAGGAACGAAATAATACAAAAAATGACCACTTCTGACCTGGTTACAGGTTCTCTTTACACCCAACTTTATGGTGGATTGGTGGGGAATTGAGGACTTGTAACTCACTGAAACATTTTTTGTAAAATACATGGTAGAAATTCCCCAGCTCCCCAGAGTTTGTTGCTCTTTTCCATTTTGTGCTGTTGCTCCATTGCAGAAGTGTTCACGATTGTTCTTTTGGATAGGACTATGTGAAATTTCTGCTGGCAGTCCAACTGGGCGTTCTTCAGAGTCTACTCTGGGGCATATACTTTCAGTTTTCCTTCCTAGACACTGCTATTCACAGCTGGATAGCTGATGTAGGCTCAGTCATTGCAGAGCTGTTATTGGCAGCATATTGGAGAGATGGAAAAAAGTGCACCCCCAAAGCACACTCACCCAGTTAAAGTGTCAGCAGAAATGTCACATACTCCACTTCAAAAACAACAAATATGAATACCTCTGCAATGGAGTGACGCAGCACAAAATGGAAAAGAGCAGTGGAATCAGGGGAGCTCTTGGATTTTTTCAAGGTATATAATTTAAATTTCTTGTGCAAGTGACAGGTCCTCTTTAACAAGCGTCGATCGACTATATCGACAAATTTACAAGTTTGCTTACACAGGCTAATGACTAAAGATAGGGATTGAAATATTGCTACTATGGTACAATCAGTATCATGCTATCAGCCGCACATCTCCTGCTGACATAGGGCGATATGCTGCAGACAACATCTTTTTCGTGGGTGTAAACAATCCGACCACCCAACGAGTAAGCGTTTTCCTAAGGTGCTCACCATCATGTTTACACGGGCACACATTTGGCAATGACTGTTGGAAGGAATGCTCATTCACGGATCATTTACTCGTCTAAATAGGCCACGGTTTTTTTGATGTACTGTATGTGATTCAATCTGATTGAACTCACAATCTTGTGTGACAAAGCGTTTCACAAAAACACTAATATTAAGAAGATTTTGCATTCATGCTACATTTTATACACAACCACGTGGCGATTATTGTGGATGACCGTGTGCCTACTAAACTGTGCACAAAGAGGATACGAGGTTTTTTGGTTTTTTTTTGCATTTTATCTATCTGTCTTTATGTTAACATAGAAAGCCATGGTGTTTTTCACATGCTATTCCTGTTTAAATCAGTACAACTGAATAGCAGAGAAAATTCTGGAATAGGGCATGCTGTGTTTTAAGAAAGCCACAAAAAAAACCCTCTACGTTGTGCCTGATAGTGCAAAGGGGGGTAAATGAAATCCTGTTCACTACATCTTACTGTGGCGCTAATAAATCACACGTGACCAGATGCAGGGACCTTACAGTGTTGGCGCAGTGACATTTTGTGAGATCAGATATGCTGCTAAATCCAGATCACGGAGTACGATACCTAGAATATTTTAAGAATTCACAATCTATTAATGAAAACTAGCAGCTTAGCTTATGCCTTGTGTGAGCACTGACGACTCTTCTTCCCGCCACCAGAGTAGCACATTTTCTAAATGTCAGGCGATGACATGCACCTCTCTAGGCCGACTCTCTACGTCTTCATAAAGCCATTTATGGCTTCTCATTGGTATGTTCAGACTTTGACTATATCCATCCATTGCACTCTTAATTATAAAAACTTTCTAATTTGTAAGGCGCATATTTTCCATCTGCCAAGCCTATTTCTCTTCCTACTAAACCACATCTTTCACCAGATCTCACAATATAATGTGCATGCATTATTACGGTATATAAACCTCGTGTACCTGATGGCACTGGTGGAGTTACTTTGACAATCTATTTCAAAATGCAGAGAATGCTCACTTCAATATTAGGCATGGAAACTTTTACTAAGGATCATACAGCCATCGTGACATGGATTTTCATAGTAAGTACAACAGCTTAAAGAAATCTACAGGGTGGGCCATTTATATGGATACATTTGGGTGGGCCATTTATAAAGTTGCATTCAAAAATGTCCGACTTCAAAATGGCCACCATGGTCACCACCCATCTCGAAAAGTTTTCCCCCTCCCAATGTGCCACAAACAGGAAGTTGATATCACCAACCATTCCCATTTTATTTAGGTGTATCCATATAAATGGCCCACCCTGTATTTAATACAATGAAGTATGTATTGTGACATCTGGAGACAGATGCGCTTAAGGCATTCTGAGATAACAGAGGGAAGCCTCTCATTCATGAATTCTATTACATATGGAGGACATGGCTTGTGCATGCATTACACAATTTCTCCCACCTACGTGTGTATCCAGATCTGCTCTTCTGTGGGGGCTACTGACAACAGTCACAATCTGGAGAGCTGCTCTTCTTAGCTGTTTGCTAGAACTGGTGCTGATGCACTAAGCTAACAGACACACATCATAGAGACATGGCTCCCGTATCACAGGCTGGGACTACCTGAAGTAGGGGAAGAGACCATGATTCCAGCAATGTGTCACTTACTGGGTTGTTTGCTATAGATTTGATAACATCACTGTTTTATCAGCAGCAGATTATCCTCGGAGGACCAGTAAACCTGCTGTCATGTATTCCTCCATATTCTGTATAACGCCGCCCCCACCACTGATTGGAAGCTTTATGACTATGCACAATCTACACATAAAGCTGTCATCAGTGCTGTGGGTGGAGTTATACAGAGCTCAGCATTCAGAGCACTGCTAGATCTGCAGCAAATAAAACAGGGATTTTATCAAAACTGCAGCAAGCAGCTCAGTAAATGACATATTACTGGAATCAGGGTCTCTGCCCCTAAATAATACTGCTCTCAGATGGGGTAGACAAAAAACCGGTGACAGATTTCCTTTAAATCCCCTAATGTAAAATGTGATCTGCTACATTGATTCAGGTGTGTATTATTGACAAGTTGTATCTACGATGCTAATAGACTTATGTGATTAATATTTTGTCTAGTGTCTGTTTAGAATATTTGTCCGTGTGCAATAACACATCCGTATGAGGCTGTTTTCCTAATGATGGACATTTTGAATCGGAAGACGTTTGAGCAGGCTCAAATATGTTTTTTGGGGAATGTTCTTTACTGTACGATGTCCACTGGCTTATGGTGAAAATAATACACAGCATAATGTTTTGGTTTAACTATGAAATATGGAAGCAAATCTCTCACAGCTTAAAGCGTATCTTAATCATACTCCGCAGGGAAAGCTTTGTATTTCCTTCCTGTTGTAATTTTACGTTTTGTCAAAAGCAACAGCAGGATGGATCTGAAAACACAATAGTCAAAACATATCGTTTGTATTCAATCTGCCATAGATGTGAAATAGAACAAATATCCCGAATTGCTTAAAGCCTTAAATAGACACAATAGCCAGCAATAGGAGCGAAGTCACATGGAGCTGGAGAAAGACAACGTCGGAAATAATAGGCTGTGTTATAAAATAGCAGCAGAAAATTATAGCTAAAATACAGGTAAAAAAATCTATTAATTGGAAATACTTAGGTTCAGGTTCATATAGTTAAGCTGAAATGATTAGATTTAAAATTTAAGATTTTTCTCAGAAGAGGCAATTTGCATATTTAATTTCCCAGAGGAGCATTGCACGGCGAATAAGCCTCCTTACCTTGACAAGCCAGCTGGTATGTCACTCTCCATAAGGAGAAACGTTACCCCTTAGACCCCAGTCCAGAGCCTCTCACCTAGCCAAATCCGTTCTCATGCTTCGCACTGACGAGGGCCAACAGCCCGAAACACCGTGTCTGAGAATTGAGATACTGATTTGGCTTTTATCCTAAGTCATATTGCACGACTCGTTAAAGGGTTGATTGTGACTTGTAGGATCGCTACTTCCAACAGGTGGCGCTATAGAGTTAAGACCTCTTTTTCTCAGAAGAGGCAATTTGCATATATAGATTTAAAATGAAATTTACGTGGGAGACCATTTTCCCTTTTTTTGTGCGTCTGTTGGGGAACTTTATTTAAAACGAGTATATTACATCTGGGGTATCTTAGAATACTCTCGACATTATTTTACTACCTGTTTGGACCAGAGAACCAATAAACAATATAAGGTTTTGTTCACATTGCTGCTTTTTATTTTCAGTCAAGGCACCGGTATTTGGTATTTCTGATGGCTTTTAGTTTAGCATTACCTGCAGCCATATTCTTGTTTTCCCCATTACAATGGATGGGGTACATCAGAACGTATTAGGATTTATCTGGAAACAGATCCCTATGAACTGAAGCCATGATGCTATTGTGAACAAAACCTACATGATACTTGGTTTATGATTTTTATATTTAAATGTTTGCAAACTTGAAATATAACAGGCAGGAAGATAATGGTTCGGATGTGTATATACAGTAGTGATCAAAATAATAGTAGTCAATATGACTAACTGTTTTTGGTATAAATTATATTACCACACGTCAAACAATTTACCAGTTGGTGCAGTAGATTCTAAGAAGACCAGCAGACTCCGCATTCATGATCTGCAGGTTTTTGAGTCTGTGTATTCGAGTAATTAATTGAAAGGGAGTGTGTTCAAAATAATAGCAGTGTGGAGTTCAATTAGTGAGGTCATTCTTTCTGTGAGAAACAGGTGTGATTCGGGTGGCCTTTGAAGCCAGGACACATACATGCATTTCTCCTTCAAAACCTAAGAAATATGGGTCGTTCAAGACATTGTTCAGGAGAACAGAGTACTTTGATTAAAAAGTTGATTGGAGAGGGTGAAACTTATAAAGAAGTGCAGACAATGATAGGTTGTTCCGATAAAATGATCTCCAATGCTTTACAATGGAAAACCAAACCAGAGAGACGTGATAGAAAATGGAAGACGACCACCCGAATGGATGGAAGAATAACCAGAATGGCAAAGGCCATAATCAGCTCCAGGATGATCAAAGACAGTCTCAAGTTACCTGTGAGGACTGTGACAGTTAGGGTACTGTCACACTCTGCAACTTTCCAACGATCACGACCAGCGATACGACCTGGCCGTGATCGTTGGAAAGTCGTTGTGTGGTCGCTGGAGAGCTGTCCACAGACCGCTCTCCAGCGACCAACAATGCCGAAGGCCCCGGGTAACCAGGGTAAACATCGGGTTACTAAGCGCAGGGCCGCGCTTAGTAACCCGATGTTTACCCTGGTTACCATCGTAAAAGTAAAAAAAACAAAAACGTACATACTCACATTCCGGTGTCCGTCAGGTCCCTTGCAGTCTGCTTCCCGCTCTGACTGAGTGCCGCCGTAAAGTGAAAGCAGATCACAGCGGTGACGTCACCGCTGTGCTCTGCTCTTACATTCCGGCCGGCAGTCATTCAGAGTGGGAAGCAGACTGCAAGGGACCTGACAGACACCGGAATGTGAGTATGTACGTTTTTTTTTTTTTACTTTTACGATGGTAACCAGGGTAAACATCGGGTTACTAAGCGCAGCCCTGCGCTTAGTAACCCGATGTTTATCCTGGTTACAAGCGAACGCATCGTTGGATCGGTGTCACACACACCGATCCAACGATGACAGCGGGAGATCCAGCGACGAAAGAAAGTTCCAAACGATCTGCTACGACGTACGATTCTCAGCAGGGTCCCTGATCGCTGCTGCGTGTCAGACACAGCGATATCGTATGGATATCGCTGGAACGTCATGGATCGTACCGTCATAGCGACAAAAGTGCCACTGTGTGACAGTACCCTTAGAAGACGCCTGTGTGATGCTAATCTCTTAGGCTACTTTCACACTAGCGTTAACTGCATTACGTTTCAAAACGTCTTTTTTCAGAAAAAACGCATCCAGCAAAACTTTTTGCTGGATGCGTTTTTTTCCCATAGACTTGTATTGGCGACGTATGGCGACGGATTGGCATACGTCGTGTACGTTTTACGACGGATGCGTCGAAATTTGGCGACACGTCGTCTCAAAAAAACGTAGATTGTAACGTTTTTTGTCTCCGCCTAAAAAACGTGTCGCGACGCATCCTGCGGCATACGTCGTTGGCTGCAATGGAAGCCTATGAGCGACGGATGCGTCGGGACACGTCGTACGACGCAATGCAGCGCTGCAATACGTTTTTTTTACACTGAGCATGCTCAGAAGAAGTATTTTGTTGCCAATTGGTCAGACACCCCCAAATCTATATAAACCTGGCCTGGGCCTTGAACCCCACATATGCCAGCAAGACACAGAGAAGCAAAGAAGCCTGCCAGCAAGAGCCAGCCTGCCACAAGACCCCAGCCAAGCACAAGACCCCAGCCAGCCTGTCACAAGACTGCAGCCAGCCTGCCACAAGACTCCAGCCATCCTGCCACAAGACTCCAGCCATCCTGCCACAAGACTCCAGACATCCTGCTACAAGACTCCAGCCACCATAGCCAGTGTGAGTATTGCAATTTTAGTGTGCATCTGTGTGCCTGTGCATTTCTGTGTGTATGAGGTACTACTGACTACAGCAAGAGCTTAAAACCTGAAGAGAACCTGAGGCCTGCCATCGTCCTGCACCAGCCAGTGCCATGCTAGAGTCCAGATCCACCATGATGCCAGCCACTGTGAAGACCTGCTGCTTCAGCCAAAGGATTGTCAGCCTTTTGTATGTGTGTGTGTGTATGCGTCTTCTGATTGGTTTCACCTTTCTGCCTTTGTTGTACATATGTGTATTTGCATAAAGCTATGTGCGTGCATGTGTATGTGTGCATTTTTGGACGGCTGTGTGCTTTTGTACCATGTGCCTGCACCATATTATGCCTTTGCCAATTTTATGCCTGTTCATGTGGGAGGGTATGTGTCCATGTGCAGGATTGCATCAGGATGTGGTCAGGATTTTCCATCAGTATTTGTACGCCAAAACCAGGAGTGGGTGATAAAAGCAAAAGTGTGCCTGTTTTCGTATTATACTTTACCTAATTTTTACACTCCTGGTTTTGGCTTACAAATACTGATGGGAAATCCTGCCCAAATTCTGATGCGATCCTGAATGTGGACACATACCATGCATGTTTTTTGGGTACGTCTTGTTGATGGCATGTGCATTTGTCCATGCTGTATAATTGGTTATTTGCCTTTTTCTGATGTATTGACTGTATAGTGGTCTGTGCAGCATGTGGTTTAAATTTTTTTTTTTTTTTTTTTTTTTTTTTTTAAATCTGATGTGTTTTTTAAAAAAGTCTAGCGGTGTGCAGCTTGTGGTTTGAATGTGTGAGTGTGGGGTTTTTCTATTTAATAAAAGTGTTGAATTTTTTTTTATTACAGTTATAACCATTTGCAGTTGAAGTACTTGTATTTAAAATAAAGAGCATGTCAGCTCCTTGTGATTTTTAAAAAAAAAAGTGCAAAAAAAAAATTATAATAAAATGTTTATTAAAAAAATGTCCGTAGTATTATTTCATAAAGGTAAATTTAAAACTGGTGTATGTACCAATGGTTACACATGCAATACAGGGTTGGTTGAGGGCTCATTTTTTTTAATAAAGGTTAACCTGTAAAGTATTTTTTTTTTTTTTTTTGGGGGGGGAGAGGTTATTTATTTTAAATAAAATGTGTCAAATATATTTTTTCATGGTGTTAACATTAAAAAATTTTGTTTTTTGGGACATGGAAATGAATGGTATAACGTGCAACTTTTTGGGGGGGTTTTGGTGTTCACCTGTATGAACATTTCTGACATCATTTTAGTAGGGTGTTTATCATTGAACATTACCTAGTTCAGGGGGTGGTCTAACTATAGATCCATTATACATATAACAGATAAACCAGGACCGCAGCCGCTGCCCACCAGGACACAGCCGCTGCCCACCAGGACCACAGCTAAAGAGCTAGAAGTAAGTTTTGAAGACCCCAATCTGCTACTTCAATGTGTCGAGCAGATTGCAAGTGTGTCTTTAACTTACAGAACCACCAGGACACAGCCGCTGCCCACCAGGACACAGCCGCTGCCCACCAGGACACAGCCACTGCCCACCAGGACACAGCCGCTGCCCACCAGGACCACAGCTAAAGAGCTAGAAGTAAGTTTTGAAGACCCCAATCTGCTACTTCAATGTGTCGAGCAGATTGCAAGTGTGTCTTTAACTTACAGAACCACCAGGACACAGCCGCTGCCCACCAGGACACAGCCGCTGCCCACCAGGACACAGCCACTGCCCACCAGGACACAGCCGCTGCCCACCAGGACCACAGCTAAAGAGCTAGAAGTAAGTTTTGAAGACCCCAATCTGCTACTTCAATGTGTCGAGCAGATTGCAAGTGTGTCTTTAACTTACAGAACCACCAGGACACAGCCGCTGCCCACCAGGACACAGCCACTGCCCACCAGGACCACAAAACGATGTCCTCTTCTGACAGCCCTCCTCCACAGCAACAGCGTGTATCGGTAAGTTAACACAAATTTTTTTTTTTTTTTTAAATTTCTTTAAATTAAATTTTTATGGATAACTACATGCATACATTATGTTTCAACAGGAAGCTGAATCAGATGAGGAGCTGTCAGAAGG
The DNA here is from genome assembly GCF_051348905.1 of Ranitomeya variabilis. Lineage (NCBI taxonomy): Eukaryota > Metazoa > Chordata > Amphibia > Anura > Dendrobatidae > Ranitomeya > Ranitomeya variabilis. The sequence continues at coordinate 112,347,161 of NC_135235.1, read as the reverse complement.
GGGCGAGACGGGTGGAGAGATGCAAGTGGAGGAGGAACCAAGTGTAAGTAGTGGTGAAACAGTTGCTTCGCACATCACACTGCACCATACACAAAACAGATTACTAAACACCTGCCTACCTTAACTGAGAATTTGTTTCCTTCATTTCAGGCTGCTGCTGCTGCTCCTGCTGCTGCCGCTGAAGGCTCTCCCAGACAGTCCCAGAGTCGGCGGACTCGTCGCCACGGTCGGCCATCAGTGAGTTTTTTTTTTGGGGGGGAGGGGGATTCTATTGGTACTTTAGTATTTCAGTGTACTAATTTGTTTGTTTTCCTTTTTTTTTTTTTTTTTGACACAGGCTTCACAGCGTGCTCCCGCAGAAGAGGAGGATGATGATGATGACATTGACATCGATTGTCTCATCGAGGAGGTTCGCGAGCGGGAGCCGCTGTGGAACATGGCTGACCGCAGGCATGCTGATACCGGTGTCACCCGTCGGCTCTGGGACGAAGTGTGTCGCAACCTGTTTCCAAGGCGGGAGAGCCTTCATCCTCAGCAGCAGAGCAAACTAGGTAAGTATTCACTTTCCAGTGATGTTTTGAGCTGACTGTAATGTATTGCATTTACCAATTTTTGGTTTTTTCTTTTGATTCTTGTCTTCACAGTTGGAAAGATTAGGAAGCGGTGGCGGTCACTGAGGGATCGCTTTAAGAGGGAATTCAATGATGAGATGAAGGCCCCGAGTGGCTCTGCAGGAAGGAAGAGGAGCAAATATAAATATGGCCAGGCCCTCTCCTTCCTGAGGCGAACAATGCTAAGCAGAGTGTAAGTATTCTACAGCCCACTAATAACCATGTTAACCTGTCTACTTAGTTTGCTTTCAGTCAGGGCTTTTTCATTCCAATGTATTAATTTCATTTGTTTTTTCTTTCACAGCACCTTCTCCAGCCACCGGGCGCCTGCATCTTCCTCTGCGCCCTCTGGAGCGATCCCTCCTGAGTCCGCCACTGAGGGCCACGTCGGTAGGCCCCACACCTCTGTCCCCTCCTCTGACCCCTCTGTCCTCTCCTCTGACCCCTCTGTCCCCTCCACTTCATCCGCCCCAAGCAGTGGAGCATTATTGCAGGCTTCATTGCTCGCATCTGATGCTGAACAGTTAGCGTTCCCTTTACCCCACCCCTCTGATCCTGCCACCTCGACACCACCATTAGGTTCGTGGCGGCAGCGCCAGAGGGGTCAGGAAAGGAGCTATGCTCCTGAGTTCTTACACCTGAATGCATCCTTCCAAGGCTCTTTCAAAATTTTGGGAGAGCAAGTGACTGCTGGTTTCAACATGGTGCAATCACGCATCAGTGAAACAAGCCAGGAAACCAGCAGTCGCTTGGATAGGCTGCATTCAGCTGTAAGTCCCGATCCGGCCAACCTTTTTTTCCAATCCATGCTCATGAGCATGGAGAAGCTTTCTTTTGAGCAACAGATGCGGGTAATGAATACCTGCCATAATGCTGCACTGCAGGCCATTAATGAATCGACCCACACACCTCACCGCACCTCCACTCCAATTCCACACCAGGCCCCATTTCCACACCATACCCCCCATTACCAAACCCAGCCCCAATACCCACACCAGCAGCATTACCAAACCCAGCTCCAATCCCCACACCAGCACCATTAACAAACCCCACGCCACTCCCACTACCCTACCCAGTCACAATACCCGACCCAGTCCCCACAACAATCCCGGCCCCTAGACCAAATTACTTCCCCAATGTTTTCCTTACTGAACTTTTCTCTTCCACCTACCCCAACACCACCCCCCTCTGGTCAGCCTCTTGGTTTAACCCCCACTTCCACTGCACCCCAAACAAGTAGGGTTTCCCCACCTATCGACGTGGTCCAACCTTCCGGCACATCCTCCTCTCATATCTCCACCCAACACTTTGAAAATTTGTAAAGTGTGTAAATAAGATTCTAAAAAATGTTCTAATTTTTCTATAAAAATGTTGGAAAATATATATATATTTTTTTTGCAAAACAAAAAAAAAAAAAAAAAAAAAGAGTTAAAATAAAATTCGGATTACAATTCTACTCTTTGTGTGTGTGTGGATTTATTAAGGTAATATAATAAAAAAAGGTTTAATAAAAACAAACACCAGACATGTAAAGGGTATAACATAATGGTTTTACTAGCAAGAAAACCACGCTTTTGGGCCTTTTTTTTTGGGGGGGGGGCAGAAACACTTTTTTTACATAACCAAAACACATGGGAAACAGGTTACACATGGGAAACAGGTTACACAATCATGTCTTGCCACGGGATCCGCCCGACAGGTGAGACAAAATAATCGGCAAACTGGTCCCTCATCCTTGTAACTGAACTTGTAGAGCGAACCGAGCTGCTGCGGTAGTCCCACAAGGTGGTCTCCAACTCTTCATCATCCAAAGAAACGGGCTCCTTTGACAGGACAAAGTTGTGGAGCACCACACAGGCTTTAACTACCTCGTCTATAGTTGTTGTTTTCAGCTTGATAGCCGTCAGCAGAACTCGCCACTTCGCCGTCAATATGCCAAAGGAACACTCCACTACTCTTCGTGCTCTAGTAAGCCGGTAATTAAAGACCCGCTTGGTATGGTTTAAGTTCCGGCTACTGTACGGTTTCAGTAGGTGCAGCGACAGTTGAAAGGCTTCATCACCTACAAAGACATATTCCAGGGCTGGGTCATTTGTTCCTGGCAGTGGTCTGGCTGGCGGGAAATCGTAGCTCTCTCCATAAAGGCAACGACCCATCGGAGAGTTTTTAAACACTTGCGAATCGTTGGACCGTCCATACGCTCCAATGTCCACGGCAAGGAACCTGCAGTTGGCGTCTGCAATAGCCATAAGGACGATGGAGAAATACTTCTTATAATTATAATACTCCGATCCTGTTCCTGCCGGTTTCGCAATCCTTATGTGTTTCCCGTCAACTGCACCCACACAATTAGGGAAATTGCAAATTTGCTGAAACTCTTCAGCACTTCGCAACCAGATTTCCATGGATGGTTGGGGGATATACTCTGGTTGCAAAGTGGTCCAAACAGCCCGACATGTGTCCTTCACTATTCCAGAGATAGTTGAAATGCCCAGCCTGAACTGATAATGGAGCGAAGTCATAGATTCACCCGTAGCTAGGAAACTTTATAAAAAAAAAAAAAAAAAAAAATGTTAAAAATTGTTTGTCTGTGCAATTTTTTATAATATGGCACTGTTAATTTTTTTTAAAATGACAGGAGACCCAATAAAACCAGCATGAATCCGGTGTAAAAAAACAGTGGAATGTCCGCCAAGAAAACCCAAATTACATGCTGCAGAAAATAGTGCGCAATATGTCAGCGCAGTATTGTCTGCAGCATGTAATATAACATTCAAAATGACCAATGACAGGAAAAAAGCAGTTGCATGTCATCAAACCCAAAAAACCCCCCAAAAAAAAAACTGCAGAAAATGCAACGCAATATTTCAGCGCAGTATTTTCTGCAGTCTGTTATCTAACATTCAATATGAGCAATGACATTTAAATAAAGCAGTTGAATGTCCGCCAAGAAAACACAAACTACATGCTGCAGAAAATAGTGCGCAATATGTCAGCGCAGTATTGTCTGCAGCATGTAATATAACATTCAAAATGACCAATGACAGGAAAAAAGCAGTTGCATGTCATCAAACCCAAAAAAACCAAAAAAAAAAAAAACTGCAGAAAATGCAACGCAATATTTCAGCACAGTATTTTCTGCAGTCTGTTAACATTCAATATCAGCAATGACATTTAAATAAAGCAGTTGAATGTCCGCCAAGAAAACCAAAACTACATGCTGCAGAAAATAGTGCGCAATATGCCAGCGCAGTATTTTCTGCAGCATGTAATATAACATTCAATATCAGCAATGAAATAAAAAAAAGAGGCTTACCGCAGGGTCACCATCAGCCGCTCCGCCGGTGTGATGGCAAGCCTCATCCTTGTATCCTGTCTTCGGATGACATCCTCCAGTTTTGCAAGCAAAAAATCAAAATGTTCAATCCTCATCCGCACGTAGTTGTGGAATTTGTGTGGATTGTGCCGCAACTCCAGGTACAGAGTGGACTGGACACCCCGGGTCATCCGTAGTTGATTAATCGGATGAATCCACATTCGTCTTCGTCTCCGTTGCTGCAGAAGCATCCTACGCCTTTCCGCTGCCGCCTCCTTCTCCCGCACTATGATATCCAGGCGATTTGTCTCAAAGATAACGTCGGTAACCAAACTAGCAATCCTCCCAAGAACACCTTCCATCGCTGCCACAAAACTAAAACCCACAAAGATGGGCTGTAAATACAGTACTATATAGTTTTTCAAATTTTCCAGTAGCCAATCAAATTTTGGGAGCCTCCCCTTTTAAAAACGGATCCGTCGGAAAAACGGATACAACGGATGGTAAAACGGATACAACGTATGCAACGCATCCAGTATTTTCGACGGAAACGTTTAGCGGATTTGCGACGGATCCGTCGAAATGCTGGATGCGTGGCATACGTTTGTCACCGTTTTTCAATTTTTTGACGCATCCGTTTTTTCGGCAAAAAAACGGATTTGCGACGTAATGCAGTAAACGCTAGTGTGAAACTAGCCTTAGCAAGAACTCCCCGCAAAGTCCCACTGTTAAACAAACAAAAAAAAAGACATTCTGAAGTGGATACAATTTGCCAAAGAACCCAACAACTGGCCTAAAGAGAAATAAAGAAACATTTTGTGGACTGATGAAAGTAAAATTGTTCTTTTTGGGTCCAAGGGCCACAGACAGTTCGTCAGACGACTCCCAAACTCTGCATTCAGGCCACAGTACACTCTGAGGACAGTGAAGCATGGTGGTGCAAGCATCATGGTATGGGCATGTTTATCTTACTATGGCGTCGGACCTATTTACTATATACCAGGGATTATGGACCAGTTTGCATATATTAATATACTTGAAGAGGTCATGTTGCCTTACGCTGAAGAGTATATGCCCTTGAAATGGGTGTGCCATATAACACAACGACCCTAAACTCACCAGTAAACGAGCAAAATCTTTTTTCCAATACAACAAAATTTAAGTAATGGGGTGGCCAGCCCAGTCCCCTTAATCTGATAGAATACTGGCGGGGTGACATCAAAAATGTTGTTTCTGATGCAAAGCCAACAAATGCCAAAAAATTGTGGGTTGTAGTCCGAGCATCCTGGGCTGGAATAACAGGTGACAGGTGCCAGAAGTTGGTTGACTCTATGCAACGTAGATGTGAAGCAGTTCTAAAAAAAACTGTGGGTATACAACCAGATATTAGGTTAGTGATTCGCAGGAATGCTAAATCCACAAAAAATGTACATATTTTTTAGAACAGCCCAGTGTTCATTTTTTGCTATTTTCTATAAAGTACTTAAAAATTATATACATTTCTCGTTATGTTTTGAAATAGAAAACTGTGCAATGCTCCCAATATTGGAAATAAAAACTAGTATAACGATTTTGTGAGAACTCATGTTTTTGAATACACTGCTATTATTTTGAACACTACTGTAGGTGCTTTACCAGAAAAGTAATTGATGGCATAGCTCATCACTTACTGCTCAGTGGACTTCACACTGCTGGGACCCCCGCCGATTATCAAAATGAAGAAGTACCGCTGTGCATACCCTTTTATCATATGGGTCATTGGATCACATCACAACTCAGGGCTTTGGTGTGACAGTAACTTCTACACCCCCTATAGTTACACTCATAATTGTTTTTCTTTATTTTGTCATTTGTCATAGCTGCATTAACACATTCGTACATAAATACAAAACAGTAGATGTGGATTTGTTTGTTTTACTCACTTACATAGCGCCATTAATTTCATAGCGCTTTATAGACACTGTTCCCATTGGAGCTCACAATCTAAATTTCCTTATCAGTATGGTCTTTGGAATGTGGGAGGAAACCGGAGAACCTGGAGGAAACCCACACAAACACAGGGGGAACATACAAACTCCTTGCAGATGTTGTCCTTGGTGGGATTTGAACCCCGGACCACAGCCACCGTGCTGCCCACAGTCTTTTACGACAATCCACCAACTGTGATGTTCTGTGGATCACATGAACTCTGTTCTGAGAGCACATGAGTGTTGAAAACAGAAGAAACCCCCATAAGTGGTCCCATTTTACAAACTACACCTCTCAATGAATTCATTTAAGGGTGCAGTGATCATATTGACACCATGGGTGTGTCATAGAATTTTATACCATTGGGCAGTGAAGAAAAAATAATTACATTTTTACCACCAAAATTTTGTTATAGCCCCAGATTTTACATCTTCACACAAGAAGTGGATACAAATGGCACCATAATTTGTCCCACAATTTCTACTGAAAGTGGCAATACCCCATATGTGGCTGTACAGTACTGCTTAGCCATACGGAGGGACTCTGGAGGGTCGGAGCGCTATTTGCCACCTGGAGCGCATTTTCCTAGAATAGTTTGCAGACTCCATATTCAGAGCTCCTAAGTGCTAGAAGAGCAGAATCCCTCCCTCAAGTGACTCCATTTTGAACATTATAACTCTTTGAGAATGTATCTACAGGTGTGGTGACAATTTTGAGTCCATGGGTGCTTTCCAGAAACAAGCAGCAAAGAATGTTTCCGTGTGAAAATTGCAAACTGCCGTTGTAGTGACCAGCACACTTGAGAAAGTGTACTGGTTGTGGTACTGTGTACGGTCCACTAACTTACCATGGGTAAGCATTACATTGCAGTTGTTTCTATATGGACTGACTAACACTGACTTATTAGCTTTACATGTATCTTTGAATTTGATCAGTATTCCTTGATTTAACAAAGCACAATATTTTTTATTGCTACCTGTAGTCTGATCTCACTTACCACCTCCTTTTTTTCTACACTTGCTTTATTTTCCTCTTTTGAATCCACTTACTATATGGTCCATGTCTTTAACATAATTTTTTGGTGAAATAAATTTGTATTTAACTTTACATTTCTATGAGTGGTGTTTTTTTTGGATACTTTGCATTCTTGCTTAGGTTGTGTATTGACCAGTATGTTGCAGAGACCAGTACGTTATGCCAAGCTCATGCTTTTGGAGACATGCACCCGTAAGTTATGCAAGCTCTCATTGCTTAAGAAATGCCACACATGTGGATGCTATATGTGATTTAGGTACACTGTGGGGGCTCAGAAGGGAGGGGGGAATTCGGATTTGGGAGTGCAAAATTTGCTGAATTTCTTTTGAAGGACGAGGAGTCATTTCGCTTTTCCAGAGCCGTTATGCAGTAATGTGGAAGCCCCCTATATTTCTGTTAACAGATCACAGACCTGAGAGGGGACTTGCTTTTTTGTACATTGAGTTGACGTTTTTGTTGGGAACATTTTACATAACATTTGGGATCACATTATCCTGCACTCTACGCTGAGCACTTATATTGGGGTTTCCATCTAAATCTCCTAGTGACAAGATTCAGATCAAACCCACAAAGGATCCATTCACTATAATGAGGCAGCAGAGTTACCCTGGACTCTGGCCCCTCAGGCAGCACTGCATTAAAAAGCCGGATTACTCACCGGTAATGCTCTTTTAATGAGTCCACGACAGCACCCCACATGAGAGAGAGGGATCCGCCCCATAGGAACAGGAAACCTACAGAATAAAAGGAGGCGGTCCCCTCTCCTCCTCAGTTTAGTTTACAGAGTACAAAAAGGGAACCGCAAAAGCTTTAGTATTAATTCTTATTCAGCAACATAAATATCTTAAACTCTATACAACCATTATTTGTGAATTTAAAAGGAAGAGCTGTGCATAACTTAGGGAGGGTAGTAAATGGGTGCTGTCGTGGACTCATTAAAAGAGCATTACCGGTGAGTAATCCGGCTTTTTACCCTTCGCCACGACAGCACCCCACATGAGAGATTTTCAGAGATTCATTATTTGGGTGGGATTACTGTATTAAGAACAGCTCTACCAAAGGTTAGATCAGAAGATGTAGATAGATCAAGTCTATAATGGTTGTAAAAGGTAGAAGGTGTAGACCAAGTTGCGGCCTTACATATTAAATGGATCGGTACATCTGCTTGTTCCGCCCAGGAGGAAGCCATGGCTCGTGTTGAGTGCGCTTTAATACCCGCTGGAGGAATCTCGCCTTTTGATGTATAGGCCAAGCAGATAGCATCTCTAATCCATCGAGATATGGTAGCTCTCGTGACCCCATGTCCTTTCTTGTGGCCCTGAAAGGAGATAAACAGAGCCCTACTCTCCCTCCATGTCTGACACCTTTCTATATAGGTCAGGATGGCTCTTCTGACATCTAAGGTGTGGAATTTATGCTGTTCTGGAGTTACAGGTGAATCAAAAAAGGAAGGGAGAAATATCTCTTGGGACCTGTGGTAGGTGGACGCTACCTTAGGGAGGTATGAGGGGTCTGGTTTTAGGACTATCCGATCATGGAATATCAGTAAGAAGGGTGGGTCTACTGATAGGGCCTGGATGTCGCTAACCCGTCTAGCTGAGGTTAGGGCTACCAAGAGGGCTACTTGATATGTCAGGACTTTTAAAGGTATTGAATCTAGTGGCTCAAATGGGGAGCTGGTTAAAGCCTCTAGCACTAGATTTAAATCCCACGGAGGTAGACGGGGAATATGGACCAGTTTACTACGTTCACAAGATTTTATGAATCTGGAGATCCACCTATTAGCTGCTATATTGCATCCATATAGGGCTCCTAATGCCGAGACCTGAACTCTTAAGGTATTTACAGATAACCCCAACTCTCGGCCTTTTTGCAAGAACTCTAGAATAGGTGTGACTGGAACTTGCTTAGTGAACGGTACCGTGTAAAAGTCTAAAAATTTATTCCATACCCTACTATAGATTAGGGTGGTAGATCTTTTCCTGCTCAATAAGAGGGTGTTTACTAGTTCTGCTGAGAACCCTCTTGAACTTAATAGTTGCCTCTCAAATTCCACGCCGTCAAGTGAAGACCTTTCACTTGCGGGTGGAAAAAGGGGCCCTGGGACAGCAGCTTCTTGTCTGATGGGAGAATCCATGGATCGCATAGGCACATGGTCTGGAGACAAGAGAACCATGGTCTTTTCGGCCAGAATGGTGCAATGAGGATCACTCTTGCTTGTTCCCTCCTGAGTTTTCTGATCACTAGAGGAATCAGAGACATTGGAGGAAAGGCGTATGCCAGCTGGAACCTCCAAGGATGGTGGAGAGAGTCCAACATATCTGGGTGATCCATGGCGTTCAGGGAAGCGAATCTTTCTACTTGCCGGTTGTCTCTTGTGGCAAATAGGTCGATTTGTGGTATTCCCCATGATTCTGTTATCATTTGGAATATGTATTTGCTTAAGGTCCATTCCCCTTGACGTAACTCGTTTCGACTGAGGTAGTCTGCCCTGATGTTCTCTACACCTCTGATGTGCAGGGCTGTTAAGGATGTTAGATGAGTCTCTGCCAGCTGGAAGATGTCTGCCGCTATGGTCATTAGTCTTTCTGACCTTGTACCACCCTGATGGTTCACATATGCCACTGTGGTGGAATTGTCCGAGTAAATCCTTACATTTGCTCCTTGAATCTGCGGAAGAAAATGATTTAAGGCATATTCTACCGCTTTTAACTCCTTCCAATTGGAGGAACACGACAATTCTGCCTGGTCCCAAGTATCTTGGGCCAGACTGTCTTTCATATGTGCTCCCCACCCAATAGGGCTGGCGTCGGTGGTAATTATTTTAGACGGGTCTATTATCCATGGCACACCCTCTGAGAGGTGGTCCATGTCTAGCCACCAGGATAGTGATTCTAAGACATCTTTGGAAAGAGTTATTCTGCTTTCTAGATGTCCGTTTTTTCCCTGAGCCGACAATACCTCATACTGTAATTGACGAGTATGAAATTGTGCCCATGGTACAGCAGGGATACATGATAATGACCCCAGTAAAGACATGCCCTTCCTTAGTGTCATGTAGGGGTTGCGTATTGCGTCTGATACCCTTGATTGTATAGTCAGTTTTTTTGCCTGGGGGAGGAAGCATCTCTGACTTACGGAGTCTAGCTGGATTCCTAGAAATGTCTGAACAGTTTCTGGATTCAGCTGGGATTTTTCGAAGTTGACGATCCAACCTAACTCCTGTAGGGACGAGATCGTATTAGATAGATGAGTTTTACACTGAAGCATAGAGTTTCCCACCACAAGAAAGTCATCTAGGTAGGGTATTATCAAGGTATCTCGTTGACGTAGATGAGCCATCACTTCTAATATCACCTTAGTGAAGATGCGGGGAGCCATAGAAAGCCCAAATGGCATTGCAACATACTGAAAGTGACGAACCTGTCCTTCCAGGGTGACTGCTACCCTTAGGTACTTCTGATGTTCGGCATGTATGGGAAGATGAAAATAGGCATCCTTTAAGTCTTTTTCCGGCCATGACACACCTAGGAAACAAGAGTTTTATGGTTGAACTAATGGATTCCATTTTGAAGGTATGATAACGCAGGAAGGCGTTTAATCTCTTGAGATTTATGATGGTTCTAAATGAACCATCAGGCTTATTGATCAAGAATAAAGGGGAATAGAACCCCTTCCCTTCTTGATCCTGGGGAACTTCTATCAGGACTTTTTTAGACAGAAGAGATAGGATCTCAGATTCCAGAGCCCTTTGTTGGTCTTGACCTTTTGGAGATGTTACTATAAAGGAATCCCAAGGGATTCAGTCAAATTCCAATTTTAGGCCGTATTGCACAATGTCCAGAATCCACTGGCTGGATGTTATTTGTTCCCATCTGGGGAAGAAGAATTTTAATCTGCCGCCCACTTCCTGGTTAGCGGTATTTGCGTTTCGGGTTATGGGACCCGCTAAAAAAGGCACCTTTTTGCTTCGGGTCCTTCGACTCCCATCGCTCCCTTTGTTCGAACGGCTTGTTCTTGGTAAAGGGGCGTCTTCTGAAGGCTCTCCTGTAAGATGGAAGATACTGGTTAGGGAAGCCTTTTTTCCTTTCTCCTGCTTTACTCAGGAGTTCATCCAGCGCTTTTCCGAAAAGGAACTCACCCTGGCAGGGGATCGCACAAAGTTTTGCTTTGGCCTGTGCGTCCCCTTTCCAGTTCTTTAGCCAGAGTGCTCGCCGGGCTGTGTTCACTAGGCCAGCTGACCTGGCTGCTAGGCGTAGCGAATCCACGGAGGCATCAGCCAGGAATGCTACGGCTTCTTTAATTAGAGGGAATTTCAGCAGGATTGACTCTCTCGAAGTTCTACCTCTAATCTGTTCCTCCAGTTGCTCCATCCACACTAGTAGTGACCTCACAGTGCAGGTACTAGATATGGCGGGCCTGAACGCCCCCGTGTTGGCTTCCCATGACCTTTTTAGTTAAGCTTCTGCTTTACGGTCCAGCGGGTCTGTCAGGACTCCTGAATCCTCCACCGGTAAGACCGACTGTTTGGTTGTGGAGGCTACAGTGGCATCAACCTTCGGCACCTTTGACCAGCTATTTAGCTCCTCGTCGCTGAAGGGATAGCGTCTTTTAGAGGATGATGGTAGAAAACCTCTATTTTGCTTATCCCACTCTTTTTTTACGATTTCTTTAATAGTTTTTATGACGGGGAAGGACCTACGTTTCCTCTGTCCTAACCCCGTGAACATGATGTCCTGAGACGATTTACTTTCTTTCTCATCTGAGCACCCCATCGTGCTTCTGACAGATTTTATTAAATTGTCCACACTGCTGTTGGGAAGACAAAGTCCCCCTTCAGTCTCGGATGAGCTCGGCTGGGATTCCGCTTCGCCTGAGGATATACGTACATCCTCTGACTGTGAACTGACTGGAGATTTGGACCTACTAAGCTGACGGGTACTGGTGCTACTTGTCTGCGCCAACCCCTGCATTTCTTCCCGGATTATAGCTCTGACATCTGATGGAGTCATTATATTTTCCTGCCGTAAGGTTTGCATGATACACTCCGAACACAGTTTTTTAACGTAATCATCCGGGAGGGGCTGCGTACATAAAGCACATTCCTTGTGCTTGGACTTGTGTGTCCTTTTCTTAGTCTAGAGGAAGGATACAGGAGGAACATATATCAGCATATAGGAAGAGACTCTTTCAAAAACTCACCCAGTGAAGCTGACAGGTACCGGTTTCGTTTGGTGGTAGAACCCTTTTCTGGAGGTCGACCACCACTCTTTGTGCTGCTCCTAGCGCTTCTCTCCTTGCTGGGAGAACGCTGTTGCACTGCGGGCAAGTGCACATCGTCGGCCAGTGAAGCCATCTTACACACACCGGCCCGACGCTAGCGCTGCATTTTTAAATCTGCCGCCCATTCTCCTGCCTCCCCGGACCAACCCGGAAGTGCTCCAGCGACTTCCGGGTTAGACGCGCCGCTCTCAGTAACCATGCGGCGGCCAGGGATATTAAGCCGGCCGCTGCAGCGCGCGCGTCCTCACGGTGCCGGGCGGACCCACGGTGACCGGACCCGGACCGTGGATGCTTGGCCAGACGAGGGGGGAGGCTGCAAGCAGGGGCTCCCCCGCCGCTGCTTCTGAAACCGCAGCCCCTGCCGTTCCCTCAGATACCGACGCAGGCGGGTGCATGGCCCAGGGATCCTCTTCATCTGTAGGTAAGCCAGGTCCCTGTAGGAACAGGAAACCTAAACTGAGGAGAGGGGACCGCCTCCTTTTATTCTGTAGGTTTCCTGTTCCTATGGGGCGTGTTGTGAACTCCGTTTTCAGGCTCCCTCTTGTGGTCACAGATGGTATTGTGTGACTTTGGTTTTTTGGCTCCCCCTGGTGGTTTGGTTTATTATCCTGCGGGTCTGGCTGGACCGCAACCTGATCCTATCCGCACACAACTATAGGCAGCCGTGGAACGTAACCCGAAAATCCTAGACGTCTCAATAAAGATTGATAAATCTGTCACCATCGGTACTTTACAGCCTAAGTTTAATTTGTCTGTTACCCTGATTTGTTCCCTGTCATCTTACCCGGTTATGGCTTTTGTGGATTCAGGTGCTGCCCTGAGTCTGATGGATTTGTCATTTGCCAGGCGCTGTGGTTTTGTTTTGGAGCCTTTAAAATTCCCTATTCCAATAAAAAACCCTATTCAAAATATCCACGCAGAGATTGCTTGAACCCCCGCACCAACTAACGGTGTGGGGGAAGCAACTCCGTACCCCAGAGCTTACCAGTAAACAAGAAATCACATATTAGCAAGCTGGACTAGACTCATCATACACAGAAATCATATTGCAGGCAGATGAGCAAAAAATATTCAAACAGAACTTAGCTTATCCTGAAGAGGCAGAAAACGAGATAATCCGGAGTAATCAGAATAGCACTGAATACATTGACAGTCGGCAACAAGTGGAAGTGAAGCAGAGCTAAATAGGAGCCTCCCTGGAGAATAACGAGGCAGCTGATCCAGCCAGACCCGCAGGATAATAAACCAAACCACCAGGGGGAGCCAAAAAACCAAAGTCACACAATACCATCTGTGACCACGAGGGAGCCTGAAAACGGAGTTCACAACAGGGGCGGATCCCTCTCTCTCATGTGGGGTGCTGTCGTGGCGAAGGGTAAAAGCAAGAATAATTTGGTCATGCAAATTACTGCCTGGGCTCAAAAATACTTCCAGAAATCACTTTTTGTGAAGTAGTTCACAGTGCAATCCGCATATAGCAACACAATCCAGAAAAACTGCCATCTTCACTTGGCAAAGCTCATACAAAATGGACTAAGGCAAAATGAAAAACTGTTCTGTGGTCTTGATTAAACAAAATGTGAAATTATTTATGGAAACCACGAATGTTGGGTCCTGTGGACTAAAGAGAATAGGGACCTTCCAGCTAGTTATCGACACATAGTTCAGAAGCCTACATCTGTGATGGTATGGGCTTGCATTAGTGCCTATGGCATGTGCAGTTTATGCATCTTAAAAGGCGCCATCAATGCTGAACATGTTATAGAGGTTCATATGCTCCATCCAGACAACATCTATTTCGGGGGAGGCCTTGCATAGATTCAGCAAGACGATGCTAAAGCGCGTACTACATCCATCACAACAAAATGGCATCTCAGAAGAATTTGGGTGATGAACTGGTCGCCTGCAACCCAGACTTCCACCAATAGAAAACATTTGGTGCATTATTAAATTAACAATCCAGGAAAGACCAAGGACTATTGAACAGCTAGAATCCTACATCAGACAAGAATGGGGCAATATTCTTCTAAAACTCCAGCAATTGGTCACCTCACTTCAGGGAAATTTACAAATTATTGTAAAAAATAGAGGGGATGCTACACAATGGTAGACATGACTCTGTCTCAACCTTTCTTAGATATTTTGCATTTCTAAATGAGTTAATTTTTCAAATGAAATGGATAAATATCTGTCACTTCTTATCTGGGAGCGAAGGTCTGTTGTGAATGAAATATGGCTATAAGATATTTCCAAATCATTGCATCTTTGCTGTCTTTATATTTTGCACAGCATCCTAAGTAATTTTGTAATTCTAGTTGTAATATAAGACATTTACAGTAATTATTTCAGAGATTGTCACAAATGATCATGAACATAGGATAAACTAAACACAATGACACCATTCGGAACTTTTACAAAGTCATGTACAAAGGTAATATGTAAGGTTACACCGTTACATAGAGTTATGGATTGCATAAATAAAAATCCAATATTACTGAACTCCTGGCAGCATTTCATCTGTGAGTAGATAATTAAATTAGTAAGGAGCCAACGGTCCGAGGAAGAGCAAACTTTCACTGTGTTTTTCATCTTAGCAGAGAGGTTCTGATGTAGGCAGGTGAAGATAATTTCCCTAAGGTTGACTGAACTTCTGCAGCCTATATCGGGGATCACATGGCACGATGGAAATGCAATATTTCCATGCCATATCCAGAATAATCTGATGTCAACACATTCAATGGATATATCTGTGATCAAGGAACATAATTGCTTCACTGGGTTTAAGCACCAGAATTTGCGGTCTTGGGAAACCAAAGAAATGCAAATTCAACCTGAATTATAGATATATCATAGTCGTGATTTAGTGTGTCTAGGATGGTGAAAGTGTGGTCAGAAATATGGTGGTCATAGTATTCTACAAGAGGTTCCTGTGGGAACATATAACATACATTAGAAGAGAGTCCTACAACCAACTTTCCTTATAATTAGCCACCGTCCTCTCACCCAACCAGGATGAGGGGTGAGGGGTGTGGATGGGACCCATTAAAATCTTTCATCCAGAAAACTCATTATCAGACCCAGGAGAGACAATGTGAATTGTAAATCTGTCAAATTTCTACAGCGCCTCTTCTGTCAAACGTGCCCATAGATCCTCCTTTACGGTTGCATCCAAGTCACATATGCAGTGAGTGCGTGGTGTTCATGACACATGGTTACATAGGTTCAAAAAATACCTAGTTCCATCATTTTCAAACTCTCTCCACAAGTTACACATTCTCTTTCGCTAAATTATTTATAAACCACAATTCCATTTGTTGTTAGAAAATCATCTAACCCTCTTTTAAAAGCTAACAAGTAAAAAAAAGTGATACACCAATGTGTATCCAGGTGTTCGCGCTGATGTAACCCCTCTCAAATGGATTTATGTACGGAAGTCCATAAAAAACAATCCAATAGTAGGATAACTCGCCTGTGGAATAGTAGGTTTAAATGCTCCTTGAAATTTCACACAAGTGATGTGTAAGAACAGTAATAAATATAATGCTCTTACCCCAAGAATACGGAATCCATGCAGCTGAAAGGTATCCTTGTGCGGAGAATATGGATCCTGGTGTTCGGCTGGTGAGCGCCAACTGCCCCGGCCGGTGACAGTATGGAGCTCCTCCCAGCCACACGTGCAGCGGCGTAGAATCCGGCAGGCCGACTCGTGCGCGAAGTGAATAGCGCGCCGGAGTAGGACCTGTGTGACGGAGTGAACCGCGTGATTGTGCACGTGATCAGAAGCTAGGTACGAATGGCGGTGGGGACCAAACAACTTCCGACGTGTTTCGGAGACGTCCGTCTCCTTCCTCAGGGATGGCCTTTTAAAAGCTGTTATAGTATCTGCCATTACTACCTCTTGTGGTCGGCATTCCACAGTCTGACTGCTCTAACTGTAAAGAACCCTTTCCTATTTAGCTGCTGGAATCGCCTTTCCTCCACATGTAATGAGTACCGCTGGTCCTTCGTAAGGTCATTGGAAAGAATATATTATGTGCCAGTTCTTTGTATTGACCTCACAAGTATTAAAACATATAAATAAGAAAGCCACATAGGCTGGTTCAGATTTGCATTGTAGTGTTCATTTATAACAGATGAAACAAGGCGAAGAGGAAGACCAGCAACCTGATAGCTTCAACATAAAAGAGAAGACCCTAGAGGACCTATCTAGGCTTGCACAAGATCGATCTTCCTATAGAGCGTTCCTCCATGAAGTCACCATTGTTCGAGACCAAGTCAAAGGCTGTTAAATGATAATTGCAAGATAGTGCGCTAAGTCTCTTACACTGCAGACACAAACGGCCCCTGATGGGCCTTACTTACTTATAATGGAGCCCATCAGTTCAGCTAAGGGGTCTGTCATCTTGCCAGAAAGATAGCATTGTATGAATTGCCACAATGAGCCATCAACACAAAGGTATCCAGAATTTTGCCTAGAAACATGAGAAGATAGTGATATGGACAGCATGTGCCCGCTGATGCATGGCAGAACGGGAATTCTATGTGCGGATCCTAATTGCCAGCTTTTGTTTTCCTCCATGTATTTCAAGAAGCTTGGCTGAATTATGAATACGCAGTAATCAAAATGTAATATTGCAGCTATTGCAACCTTTGGTAGAGTTACTGCTCTTGTTCTTTCTGAAAATTGAAAATCAAGTAATTAAAATGATCATTGGCAGAATATTAGTGGGCTGCAAACTCTTGAGTGAGCAGATTATCATCTCACTTGAGATCAGGCCTGGATTATCCTTAGCCTGAAGTGTTTTTTTTTTCCAGCCATGAAAAGTGTCAGCTGCCGCATGGCTTCCTTCTTGTGTAGCTGACAATTCACTCAAGTGAGAAATTGTGATGCCTAGCAATAAAATAGTGCAATATGCATTATTCATAAGTCATTGCTCATGCCACTTAGACTGCCTTGTCTGCCTGACTATAAAGGGTTTTGGGTATCGTGAAATATGCCACAATCCATCCCTAAGGCTGTGCGTTTAAGATCTTCTCAATACATTTTGCTAGTGATATGCGGCAAGACTAAAATAAACATAGTAATTGCCATTCGCACTGTTAAACCACTGCTCTAGTAGTATCATGTCTTCATCCTTATAATATCTGTATTAAAGACTTCAAAAATAGCAAATTACTTCACACGAGCAAGCATCCAGACACAGGGAATTCCTCACAGACCAATTAATTGTTCTCTTGCTAGCACCAATTTTTTTTAAAGTATAAAAGGACTCACTTCCTCATTTATAGATGAGCAAAACAAATCAGCTAACAGCACTAACACTGACTCAAATATGTTGTTTATAACAGATAAGCAAAGATTACAAGTTTAATAACCTATTTAAAAGAGATTTTCTGGTTTTGGAAAATCTCTTTACCATGGCTGCAGTTTAAAAAACAAAGCAAAAAAAACCCTGTTATCAATTCACCCTCCCCAGTTCCAGAACTAAGGCTACGTTCACATTTGCGTTGTGCGCCGCAGCGTCGGCGCCGCAGCGCACAACGCAAACAAAAACGCAGCAAAACGCATGCACAACGCTGCGTTTTGCGCCGCATGCGTCGTTTTTTTCATTGAATTTGGACGCAGCAAAAATGCAACTTGCTGCGTCCTCTGCGCCCCGACGCGGGCGCCGCAGCGACGCATGCGGCGCAAAACGCAAGTGCGCCGCATGTCCATGCGCCCCCATGTTAAATATAGGGGCGCATGACGCATGCGGCGCCGCTGTGGCGCCCGACGCTGCGGCGCTGGCCGCAAATGTGAACGTAGCCTAAGTCTCTACCGCTGCTCCTGATGTCTGTTATTGTCTACAGCAATGCTATCACGTAGAGCAGTGGTGCTCAGCGTATCTGCCTGAGCTAAACGGAACCGGTCATCAGGTTTGGCCTATACACGTTATTGCCACCACCTTTCAGGGCTTATTTACAGTATTCTATAATGCTGTAGAAAAGCCCCCGATCCAAAAGAGAAGAAAATTAACTTTTATTATACTCACCCGGTGGGGCGGTTCGGACCGATGGGTGTCACAGGTCTGGGTCCGGCGCCTCCCCTCTTCTTGTGATGCTGCCTTCCTTCTTGCTTCATGGCTCCCCGGCATTGCGCTACTGCGCATGCGCACTTATCTGCCCTGTTGAGGGCAGAGCAAAGTAATGCAGTGCGCAGGCGCCGGGAAAGGTCAGAGAAGGCCAGCGCCTGCACACTGCAGTACTTTACTCTGCCCTCAACAGCCGGGGAGCGCAATGCTGGGGAGCCATGAGGCAAGCAGGAGGACAGCATCGCAAGAAGATGGGAGGCGCTGGACCAGGACCTGCGACACCCATCGGACCAGACCGCCCTGCAACTGAGTATAATAAAAGTAATTTTTCTTATTTTGCAGGTCGGATCGGGGGCTTATCTACAGCATTACAGAATGCTGTAGATAAGCCCTGAAAGGCGGTGGCTGTAACTGGTATCAGGCAAACCTGGTGACAGGTTTGCTTTAACAGCACGAGTCGATGAGCTCACTGATTGGCTGCAGCGCCATTGATATGTCAGCACTGCAGACAATAGACACCGGAAGAAGTGCCAGACACAACTTGATGGACTTTGGAAGGACTGTGCAGCCAGGATCAAGTGATTCCTAAAACTGGGAAATTTCTTTAATTATGACAACCATGGAGAGTGTCAACTGATGGATCCAACTGACAGAGACTGAAGTGCCCACCTAAGCAAATTCTCAGGAAGTGATGTAATTGATCAGGAGCATGGTGATGTTATTCGATCAGACATCAAACGTAAAAGTGGGTACTGCTGGGTTCTGCTTCATACTGTTGGGTTCTGTTTCATACTGCTAGGTTCTGCTTCATTCTGTTGGGTTCTGCTTCATACTACTGGGTTCTGCTTCACACTGCTAGGTTCTGCTTCATACTGCTGGGTTCTGCTTAATACTGCTTGGTTCTGCTTCACATTGCTGGGTTCTGATTCACACTGCTAGGTTCTGCTTCATACTGCTGGGTTATACTTCACATTGCTGGGTTCTGCTTCATTCTTGTAGATTGTGAGCCCTTGTGGGCAGGGTCCTCTCTCCTCCTGTACCAGTTGCGAATTGTATTGTTCAAGATTATTGTACCTGTTTTTACTATGTATACCCCTCCTCACATGTAAAGCGCCATGGAAAAAATGACGCTATAATAATAAATAATAATAATTCTGCTGGGTTCTGCTTTATTCTGCAGGGTTCTGCTTCACATTGCTGGGTTATACTTCACATTGCTGGGCTCTGCTTCACATTGCTGGGTTTTGCTTTATTCTGCTGGGTTCTGCTTCATACTGTTGTTATTACAAGGACCAATTGATCTATATTTTATTCAGTCTCTACTATTTTTAGTGTACCAGTGATCACCAGAAATTGAAAACCACAGACAGCCAGGACCCCACTGTACACACTAAAGCCAGATGTTGTACATATAGTGAATATAAAAAGCCTGCACACCCTTAAAGTGCCATTTTTTGTCATGTTAAAAAAATCCTAACAAGAATCATTTCAGAACTTTTTCCACCTTTTGCAACTGATAAACAAGATAAAAAAAATAAAGAACTAAAGAAAATGTGGCTGTTTAAATATACACCTCAAACTTATACTTTGTTGACGTACCCTTTGAATTTAAGACAGTATTCAGTCTTCTTGGGTAGAAGTCTTATCAGCTTGGCACATCTAGAATTGGCATTCTTTGCCCAGTCTCCCTTGCAGTAGCACTCCAAATCTGCCAGATTGCAAAGTCATCTCTTCAGGTCACCCATAGATTTTCAATTGGATTCAGGTCTGTCTCTGGTTGAGCAAGTCCTAAACTGTGATCTTCTAGCAAAGCCATTCTATTGTTAATTTAGAGTAATGAAGAAATTCATCTTCCGCTTTATAGCAGAGGCCTGAAGGTTTTCTGGCAAAATTGACTTGGTACTGTTCATAATTCCCTCCACCTTGACTAAAGCTAAAACTGGGGCTGCCTCCACCATACTTCACTATGTGGTGTTCTTTTGGTGATGCGCACTGTCGGCTTTCTTCCAAGCCTACTTTTAGGAATTTTGGCCTAAAAGTGCAACCTCAGTCTCATCAGAACATAACATGTTTTCCCACATGCTTTTGCGAAACTTGATGCAGCTTTTGTCAAAAAACAGCTGGACTTGGTTGTTTTTCTTTACAAAAAAAAACCTTACCAGACAGGCCAGGCATATGAAGAGTATGGGAGATTGTTGTCACATGCAGTGCAACCAGTACTTGCCAGAAATTCCTGCAGCTCCTCTAATGTTTC
Source organism: Ranitomeya variabilis (assembly GCF_051348905.1). Lineage (NCBI taxonomy): Eukaryota > Metazoa > Chordata > Amphibia > Anura > Dendrobatidae > Ranitomeya > Ranitomeya variabilis. Next base: position 112,326,623 of record NC_135235.1, on the reverse strand, counting down.
TGTAGCCCTCTTGGCATCAATTTTTCAGTTCTAATTCCGTTGTGTCAAATTTAAGCTACTTCTTGATGACAATCTTCAGAGTGTTCCATGGTATATCTATTGTCTTGTAAAAATTTTTACCCTTCTCCTGACTAATAACTTTCAACAGTAGGATCTTTTGGCTTTATTGTAAGCTGCAAACGGACCATTGCTTTCCTTGTAAAGTCCAACTATGAAAATATGAGGGAAATCCTACTAGTATGGTTAAACTTTATGTGGAGTTAATCAGAATCAATTTAAAATATGACAGCTGTGTACTGACTATTTAACATGAGCGTTATTGTTATTGGCCAATTCTGGACCCAACCACATCACCAATTATAAGAGGGTATTCACACTTATGTAACCACATCATTTTAGTTTTGTTACTTTTATTTTTCCTCTGAAAATTATTTCAACTTTTTTTTCTCCATGGATATGTACAGATTATGGGTGACATTGAAGGTTGACAAAGTTTTGAAATAATTATTTTTGGAAGGTTATTTTACACAAAAAACCTGGCATTTTAACAGGGGTATGTAGACTTTTTAAATCCACTGGATGTATATGTCTCATTACACTGTAGTGGAAAAATCACATAACGTAGTGATTTACAGCATACCGTTATGATAACATTCATAATATAAAGATTTTATTACAATTTAGACATATAATCTAAATATAATGAGGATTGAATAGGATAGCATGGTTCCCCATGTGGACTCCCATTTCATACATTTCCTATGTGATTGATATGGAGATGACCGGGTGCAGTGCTTAGCTATTTCTGTCAATTTCCGATGTAGGGAGGTGGACTGTTTTACCCTGCTCCAGCCACTGAAGACAACTGACGCGTTGTGTGAATACTATTGTGCGGTTTTATATGTACATATAATGTGCGTCTTATGTCATGTATTATGGTAATGTACAGCATGTGAAGTGTTAATGCACGTGAGTAGGAATAGTATTGGATAAGCTCATACAGTTAGTAATTTAGCAATAGCATAGGATAAGGATAATAGGTTTAGCATGTGAGAGAAGGAAATAGTTAATTATAGAACTAGCATAGTGGTTAAGCACTAGTGTTAATAAAAAGGGGGGCACTTTCTGATAGAGTGACTTCAGTGAAAATTAGTGAAGTGCATAGTGAAGGTCAAGTTCAGGTGCAGGGGGGTCGACAGGGGCAGCTTGTGTCCCTTGTTCTAGTCAGTGGGAAGCATTACTGGGATCCTGGGTGGTTGCTCCTGTCATGTCCGGAGCCTAAGGTCTGGCATAGGGGCTGCCAGACACAGTGTCCTCTGGAGTACAGTGGTAGATGGACAGGGATTCGCATAAATGGAAGGTGATGGTTGGTCCCAGGTGCACTGCCGAGGTGGATGGGAGATCCCTGAAACTGATGTAATCAGTTGGCTCCAAGGTAATCCATGATGAGCTAGCGACTGGACTGAAGATGAGTTGTACTGAGGAGAAAGAAAAAGTGAATTGCTGTGCCCTACCCCACTTGTCACCACCTGATGAAGTTGGACTCTTTAGTAAATGTTTGCCTATTGAAAAGAACTTGGTGTCCCATGCATTGTGAGCGGCGGCTCCTGAGGATGGAAGCCTGGAGGCTATGGAGGCCTGTGGCCTATAACTGAGTATGATGCATCTCACACCTTACAGCACACTGGGACACAGTTTGCCTGTACAGTGACAGCGCGAAAGCGGACAGCAACTCGGGTCACTACTACTGCTCTGTGCCCCTTTACACCTAGACAATGAATGGGAGAGGTGGTATGCATGTTGGACAAAGCTGCTATATTCTGAACTCTGTCATGATCACAGCTAGGAAGAACGAGGGCTCATCATCGAGGTCCAAGTGGTAGGACCACAACAATCAGATTATCTCCATTATTAAGTGTTAAGTAGAAATGTTCTATGAGAAACTGTTAAAAGATATTGAGTGCATATAGTGTCATTTTCAGCTCTGTTCCAGCTCTCCACATCTACACTTTGATGAGCCAGATATAAGGAGCTAGGTTTAGATTTATGCAGTGGCGTAGGAAGGGGGGTGCGGGCCGCCCCGGGCGGCACAATGCTGGGGGCGGCTCCGACCCAGAGAGGAGGAGGAAGAAAAAAAAAAAAAAAGAGACGCGAGCCCTTTAAATCTTCGGGCGGTGCCGACCGCCGCCACGACCAGGCCCCCCCCTCCCGGTGCCAGCGCTGGCATTGGGTCCCCCTTTAATACTCACCTCTCCTGGTTCCTGCGGCAGCTGCAGAGTCTTCAGCGCCCTCTGACTCTGCGACGTCTCAGGGCAGAGGGTGCGATGACGTCATCACTGCGCGCTCAGCCTCTCTGTCCTGGGCGTTGCAGATGCAGAGCCGGAGAGACGCTGAGTGCACGGGACCTGCGCTGGGAACGGGAGAGGTGAGGATTTTACTTTTTTTTTTTTTTTCTTTATGTCTGACTCAGACAGACTGGGGGCAATATGCTGGAGACAGACTGGGGCAATATGCTGGAGACACATGTAATAGAGTGCAGGGTTGCGTATGTCACCACGGAACAGACAGACCAACTGTTGAAGGGGATTTATTAACAGGGGTAAAATTCTCCTCGCAGGGAGTAAACGGGGTTAATAGAGTCAAGTAAAACAGTAAACAGTTAAGCGGAATCAAAGGGTTAACGAGTGTTCTTGTAACTTATCAGTCCAGGGAGGTCCTGACTGGAGGGTCCTTTTTCCCAATGTGGATACAGTCACCAGCAGGGCTTGAGGTCCTGAAGTCTCTTCTGTGTCTCCTGGAAAGTCCGGGGTTAAGTCTCTCTGCAATCTGTTCTTCGCAAAGTGAAACTGAAACCAGGAAATAGCACAGTCTCCCTCGTTGCTGCAAGAGCCTCTGTGCACCAGGCTGACAGTCTCCCTGTATTAACGCTGTCACACACACACTGGGTAGTTACTTATCACACTCAGGGATTCTTTGCTTGTCACTGCGGTCACCAGGGATCCTTCGCTTGTCACTGCGGTCACCAGGGCTGCACAGTCACTGTCTCTGATTCTGGAGGCTTCCAAATCTACACCCCCACATCCAGCCTTCACTCTGGTGGGTATCTCAGCCTCAGTGCCCTCACGGGGAGCACTACTTTTAGGGGAGCGTGGCGCTGCAGCCTGCCCTCTCTTTGGCGCGCTGCTTTCTCTCTGCTCTCCCGCTCTTTTCTGACCACACCTCTCTTTTCCCAGCAGTCCCCTGGTCCCCTCTGTCCAGGGCAGAAAGTCTTCCCCCCAGCAACCTAGCTGTCTGACTAAGTGGTTCCAGGCAAGGAGCAGGGAAAGCAACCTCCTTACATTCCCCCTCTCTTAAAGCTCGCCATTCCACGGGCGAGGACTCTTCGTGCTTCTCTTTGTTCTTTGGAGGGGAGTCAGATACCTGCGATTCTCGCATCTCCTTCTGCCTTTCTTCTTGTACATACTCCCAGACTAAATGGTTTAGGAGCTGCTCATCAGTCAGGTTGAGATATGCTTTCTCTGCTTCATCAACAACTGCTGTCTTCTTCTTTTTCTTCTTCTTCTTTTTAGCTTTGCCGCTAGCAGATGTCTGCGTAGATGACTCTTCCTCCTCCTTGTCGTTATCGGAAACTTTAGGGACTTCTTGTTCGGGCTCCTCAGTTTGGGGGCTTAGTTTAAGCAATTCTTCTCCATAGCTCCCCCTCTATTTGACAGGAGCATTCTCGTCAAAGCTTGAGTCAGATGAATTAAGACCATGCAGGCCGGACTCTTTGTCATCTGCGCCGGGCTCTGCGGACATCACTTCCCAGGGCTTCTCAACCACACGCCCTGTCTCACACAGCTGTTCCATTTCCCCTGTCCGATCAGGAACTGGTGAGCTGACAGCCAGCACATTCTTCACCTCAGGGGATGACATCAGTGGTTTCTCCTTCTCATTGGCTCGGACCTTGAAAACGAGTGTCGCAGGAACACTTGGCACTTTCTCTCCTTCTTCGGGAACTCGTGCTGGGCAAGGTAGTAAAGCACTTCGGTGGTCTTCTCGAGCGAACGTCACTTTCTTTCCTCCGGGCTGAGTCTCACCAATAAAACCTTCAGACCCAGGCTGTAGATCCACTAGGCTCGCCTTTACGCGTTGGGACAGCGCACTCATTTCACCAGAGATGCTTGACACCTTCTCCACCTCTCCTTGGCGTCCGACATTGTGGTACTGTCTTGCCTTAGGTGGAACTCTTCTCTTCCTGCCGTACCATTCCCTCCAGGGGCGACGTTCCCTCCAGTTAGCAGGACCCTCAGAGGGGCGAGCGAATCTCTGCCACCGCTCTTCTTGGGTAGGGCAATTTCTGGACATGTGTCCCACCTTTCTGCACGTCCAGCACTCACGTCTGCGTCTGTCTGGAGGGCGCTTCAGTCTGGATCGTTGACCTCGGCGGGGAACACCTCTCATCTGCAGTTGCTCTTCACCCCAGGATACAGAGTTACACTCTGGGGCCACCACCGAAGCCTTCTTCATGCTGCGCACCTCTCCTCTAACTCTTTCTGGCGGCTCCCGCACGTTACCTCGGGGTATGCCGCTGGTCCCCAAAACCGCAGTAAGGGCTTTCCCCAGACTCTCAATCTCCTCCCAGATTCTTCTTATCTTCAGCTGGGAATCTCGGGTCCACATTGCCTCCTCTTCATTCTGACTGGGTGCTCCGCAGTTGTAGCATCTAGGCAGTATTCTTCGCCGAGCGGCACTAGTCTCACTTTGGAGGGCGGTCTCTCTTTCATGCACCGGAGGGCTGTACTCTGCAGCAGGGATCTTCTTATATTCAGCCACCTCCTCACGGACTCGCTTAACCTCCTTCTTCAAGTCTTCTACCCATTGAGGGGCTGTTACCTCCCTGCTCCATACCTTTCCCACTGGCACTACCACCCCTTGCTCTTGCTCGCGTGTGCGTGCCTCACTCCCGACCTCAGAGAAAGTCATGTCTGGCTTTACACGCATGCGCTCTCGCAGGGCCTGTTTCATCAACACGTCTCGCAAGCCTGTCACCAGTTGGTCTCGCAGCACAACGTCAACTGTCCCCACACCTACGCCGTCCTTCCGTATAATGGCAGTATGAAGCTCTTGCAGTGCGTTCATATATTGAGTCACGGTCTCCCCCTCTCTTTGTACCCGGCGGAATAGTCGCATGCGCAGCTCCCCTACGTCAGTGGGGTCCCCATGCGTCTCCTCAAGTATACGTAATACTTTGTCCAGGGTATCTCTCGCCTGGGGGGGTCTGAGCATAACAGAGTCCCGTGCATCCCCCTCTAGGGCCATCACAGCTATTTCTGCCTGCAGAGCCGGTGTCATAGGATGCATCCGCATCATCCCTCGGATGCGCTCCGTCCAACCCCACAACATGACATTACTCCCTGAAAATTTTGGCAGGTTAGCCAACATGGCTCCCAGGGAGATGCTAGACCTGGGACCTCCCTCAACTGCTTGGTCAGCCCCTTCCGCGCTACCGTGTGACATCCTGCCGACTACGCCAAGTGTAATAGAGTGCAGGGTTGCGTATGTCACCACGGAACAGACAGACCAACTGTTGAAGGGGATTTATTAACAGGGGTAAAATTCTCCTCGCAGGGAGTAAACGGGGTTAATAGAGTCAAGTAAAACAGTAAACAGTTAAGCGGAATCAAAGGGTTAACGAGTGTTCTTGTAACTTATCAGTCCAGGGAGGTCCTGACTGGAGGGTCCTTTTTCCCAATGTGGATACAGTCACCAGCAGGGCTTGAGGTCCTGAAGTCTCTTCTGTGTCTCCTGGAAAGTCCGGGGTTAAGTCTCTCTGCAATCTGTTCTTCGCAAAGTGAAACTGAAACCAGGAAATAGCACAGTCTCCCTCCTTGCTGCAAGAGCCTCTGTGCACCAGGCTGACAGTCTCCCTGTATTAACGCTGTCACACACACACTGGGTAGTTACTTATCACACTCAGGGATTCTTTGCTTGTCACTGCGGTCACCAGGGATCCTTCGCTTGTCACTGCGGTCACCAGGGCTGCACAGTCACTGTCTCTGATTCTGGAGGCTTCCAAATCTACACCCCCACATCCAGCCTTCACTCTGGTGGGTATCTCAGCCTCAGTGCCCTCACGGGGAGCACTACTTTTAGGGGAGCGTGGCGCTGCAGCCTGCCCTCTCTTTGGCGCGCTGCTTTCTCTCTGCTCTCCCGCTCTTTTCTGACCACACCTGTCTTTTCCCAGCAGTCCCCTGGTCCCCTCTGTCCAGGGCAGAAAGTCTTCCCCCCAGCAACCCAGCTGTCTGACTAAGTGGTTCCAGGCAAGGAGCAGGGAAAGCAACCTCCTTACACACACTGGGGGCAATATGCCGGAGACACACTGGGGGCAATATGCTGGAGACAGACTGGGGGCAATATGCTGGAGACACTGGGGGCAATATGCTGGAGACAGACTGGGGGCAATATGCTGGAGACACACTGGGGGTAATATGCTGGAGACAGACGGGGCAATATGCTGGAGACAGACTGGGGGTAATATGCTGGAGACAGACTGGGGGCAATATGCTGGAGACACACTGGGGGCAATATGCTGGAGACACACTGGGGGCAATATGCTGGAGACACACTGGGGGCAATATGCTGGAGACACACTGGGGGCAATATGCTGGAGACACACTGGGGGCAATATGCTGGAGACAGACTGGGGCAGATTGCTGGATGCACTGGGGGCAGATTGCTGGACGCACTGGGGGCAGATTGCTGGACGCACTGGGGGCAGATTGCTGGACACACTGGGGCAATGCTGGACGCACTGGGGGCAATGCTGGACGCACTGGGGGCAATGCTGGACACACTGGGGGCAATGCTGGACACACTGGGGGCAATACTGGACACTGGGGCAGATTGCTGGACACACTGGGGGCAATGCTGGACACTGGGGCAGATTGCTGGACACACTGGGGGCAATGCTGGACACTGGGGCAGATTGCTGGACACACTGGGGGCAATGCTGGACACTGGGGCAGATTGCTGGACACACTGGGGGCAATGCTGGACATTGGGGCAGATTGCTGGACACACTGGGGGCAATGCTGGACACTGGGGGCAATTCTGGACACTGGGGGCAATGCTGGACACTGGGGCAGATTGCTGGACACACTGGGGGCAATGCTGGACACTGGGGCAGATTGCTGGACACACTGGGGGCAATGCTGGACACTGCAGCAGATTGCTGGACACACTGGGGGCAATGCTGGACACTGGGGCAGATTGCTGGACACACTGGGGGCAATGCTGGACACTGGGGCAGATTGCTGGACACTGGGGGCAATGCTGGACACTGGGGGCAATGCTGGACACTGGGTGTAATGCTGGACACTGGGGCAGATTGCTGGACACACTGGGGGCAATGCTGGACACTGGGGCAGATTGCTGGACACACTGGGGGCAATGCTGGACACTGGGGCAGATTGCTGGACACACAGGGGGCAATGCTGGACATTGGGGGCAATTCTGGACACTGGGGGCAATGCTGGACACTGGGGCAGATTGCTGATGCACTGGGGGCAGATTGCTGGACGCACTGGGGGCAGATTGCTGGACGCACTGGGGGCAGATTGCTGGACACACTGGGGGCAATGCTGGACACTGGGGCAGATTGCTGGACACACTGGGGGCAATGCTGGACACTGGGGCAGATTGCTGGACACACTGGGGGCAATGCTGGACACTGGGGCAGATTGCTGGACACACTGGGGGCAATGCTGGACACTGGGGCAGATTGCTGGACACACTGGGGGCAATGCTGGACACTGGGGCAGATTGCTGGACACACTGGGGGCAGTGCTGGACACTGGGGGCAATGCTGGACACTGGGGCAGATTGCTGGACACACTAAGGCAATGCTGGACACACTGGGGCAATGCTGGACACTGCGCCTGTGTGGCCGCCCTGCACTCTGCATAATGCATAACACACTGTGGGGCTGGGATTACCAAGGTGGGTGGCCGCACAGGCGCAGTCTGCAAGCCTGGCTGTGACGTCAGACGGCCAGAGCTCTCTGCGCCTGCACCAAACAGCGATACACAGCGCAGGCACCAGATTTCATGGGTAAACAGTGCTGAGGGGGCGGTGCCCGGCGTTGAGTGACGGCAATGGGGGGGGGGGGGCGCCAAAACTCGGAATCAGCCCCGGGCGGCAAAAGCTCTAGCTACGCCAGTGGATTTATGCCAGCAATGTATTAGTCAGCCAAGACTTTGGACACAACTTTTGTGTAAGCAATATATTCGGCTTTCTCTACTTATTTCCCTAGCTTGAAGTGCAATTTTTCTGTTTTCAAACTCTGTTATGATGGAGAGCCAGAAAAATATTAAATGAACTGTCAAGAGACGCAAAAATGGAACTGTAAGGAATAGAAGTAGAAATGCAAGATAAAGCAAGGATAGCACAAGACCGTCAAATGTTATTCTAGACTGTAACACATTAAAACACATCACAGTTAATTGTATGAACTGTCTAATACACCTACTTTGTTGTAAAATATATTATAGTAACAGCCAAGAGCTCGTTCTGTTCTAAAAATGTATGGACTGCAAGGCACACATATTAATAAGTCAGGAGATTGATAACCAAAGCTTGGCTATACATTTTTTTCTTTGTTTCCTTTATTATTTGTGACACAAGTGACAAGCAGATCTGTCATCATATTGGTTGTCACTTTTGCAGCAGCTCCTTAACAGTTAAAACAAATAGTTACTTTTTGATTTCTCTTAATGAAGTATTCTAAGTGATCATCTGTCATGATATGACTTAACCGGGTTTTGCTAGAAATCAACAGTAAGATGTCTATTAGAGATCGTGTAGAATCATAAATTAACTACTTTATAACTCAGGCTAGACTAAATTTTTTGGAGGTGTCTTTTTTTAAAATAATTTTTCACATTAACATACCGTATATACTCGTGTATAAGCCAAGTTTTTCAGCACATTTTTTGTGCTAAAAAAAGCCCTCCCCCAGCTTATACACGAGTCATTGCCCCAGAAGACGGTGGGGGAGGGGCAGAGGAGCAGGTCACAGGAAGCAGGAGACGGTGGCTGCGGCTGTAACTGTGCCTGCCGCTAAAGAGAAATTAATATTCACTTTTGTGGCCCCTTGCCGAAGTCCAACAGTCTCACAGTCTCATGAGACAAGCTTAATCTCAGTGTAAAAAAATTATGGAAAAAAAAATAGAAAAACAAAAAAACATAAAATATCGTAGCTATATTTATGTTATAAAACTCCCTATAAACGTAGTTTCAATACAGAACAATCAAGCAAACATTTTGCTACTTTTAATGACTGTTTGGCCACTAATCCTAATTACTACTAATTGCTGATTCCGCAGTTCTCTCTGTTAATAGTACACAAGACGCAATCTCTAATTAATGTTATGCATTTGTTTGGCTTTTTCAAATTCTAGATTCAATGTACCTGAAATCCATTATAGCATCATAAAGGGGAAATTATTACACAGTTTGAAAATTAGTGACTTTACTTAACATATAAAGAGAAAAGTTTTGTTTCAGCTCACCCTTGTAGATCACATCCGATGTTGTTAAGGCTATTTTCACATTTCCGTCTTTTTGAAGAAATTGCAATGCGTCGTTCTGTGCAAAAAACGCATCCTGCAAAGTTGCCCGCAGGATGCGTTTTTTGCACATAGACTTGTATTACCGACGCATCGCGACGTATGGACACACATTCCATAAGGCTACTTTCACACTAGCGTCGTGCACTGCACGTCGCTATGCGACGTGGCGGCACACTGACGCTAGCTGTGGAAGCGCCGCACAACGGGGGCAGCGGATGCAGTTTTCCAACGCATCCGCTGCCCCATTGTGAGGTGCGGGGAGGCAGGGGCGGAGTTCCGGCCGCGCATGCGCGGTCGGAAAAGACGGGAACGACGCACCAAAAAACGTTACAAGCAACGTTTTTTGGTGACGACGGTCCGACGCAACGTGTGGCAATGCGTCGCACTGCGTCGTTAATAAAAGTCTGTGGAGAAAAAACACATCCTGCAAGCACTTTTGCAGGATGTGTTTTTTCTCCAAAACGACGCATAGCGACGTGCAGTGCACGACGCTAGTGTGAAAGTAGCCTAAGTCGTGCACTGGATGCGTCGGTAATTGGCGGACTGTCGTCCCAAAAAACGTTCAATGTAACTTTTTTTGTGCGACGGGTCTGCCATTTTCAACCGCGCATGCGTGGCCGAAACTCCGCCCCCTCCTCCCCTGACTGCAGAATGGACAGACGATGCATTCATCCGCTGCCCACGTCATGCAGAGAATTCACAACGTCCGTCGGTACATCAGCCCGACACATTGCGACGGGCCCGTACCGACGGAAATGTGAAAGAGGCCTAAGATCAATCCGAGCACGGAAAAGGCATTACTGACAACGTCTGTAACTTGAGTAGAAAAAAGAAGGATTCCAGCTCCGGAGTTAAAATGAAAAAAATAATTTTTTATTGAAACATATTAAAATTGGAAAGTTGCTTGCTAGAGATCAACAGAATCAGTGGGTCATGGCTGTTTCTCTCCAACGATTCTGTTGATCTCTAGCAAGCAGCTTTCCAATTTTAATATGTTTCAATAAAAAATTATTTTTTTCATTTTAACTCCGGAGCTGGAATCTTTCTTTTTTCTACTCACTTTACTTAACACATTTTATGTTGTGCACATATAAACTCACACAGGGCTTTCTTCTGCAAATGATATAGATTTCAAAGGAAAAGGCATTACCACACAGGTATTACATGTGTGTTATCTCTCGAAGCACAAAAAGATATAGCACTTTGTATTAATATCCTCAGGTCCTACCACACCAGGACCAGTGGTAAGTCCTTGTGGGCAGCCACAGCTGAACAACAGGTCACCTTCTCTGCATTTATGATGCCTCTAGAATTCTGCGGTGGCCCTGCTGAACTGAGCCACGGCTCTTCTTTGTGCCCAAGGCAGTTTTGAATTGCCAAATCAACTGATAAAAGAAGATGACATCAGATTTCACACCTTGTCTGAAGTTCATAGTATTTCCATTGTTGACTTTACCAGCGCCACCCCTATGACTGAAACCTGAATAAAGTTAATTTTCTCCCCGCAGCGTTCGGCTAAATATGGGGCCAGGCAGGATAATAACGCTATTAGCCTACAGATTAGCCCCATATCTGCCTGATAATCATATTTTTTCTGGTGACATGTTCCTTTTAACCTCTTTACCACCCAAGCCTGTTTTCTCCTTCATGACGAGGCCAAATTTTACAATTCTGACCAGTGTCACTTTATGCGGTAATAACTCTGGAATGCTTCAACGGATCCCACCAATTCTAAGAATGTTTTTTTAGGACATATTGTACTTCATCATATAGGTAATTGTTTTCGATATGATTTGCACTTATTTGTAAAAAAAAATGGAAATTTGACGAAAATTTGGAAACGTTTGCAATTTTTGAAGTTTAATTTTTATGCCCTTAAACAGAGAGAGATGTCACACAAAATAGTCAATAAATAATATTTTGCACATGTCTACTTTGCATCAGATGCAAAGTGACTTTGAGGAGCCTATATGAAGAAAATACCCCAAAGTGACACCATTCTAAAAATTGCACCCCTCAATGTACACAAAACCACATATAAGACGTTTATTAACCCTTCAGGTGCTTCGCAGGAATTAATCGAATGTGGAAGGAAAAAATGAACATGTAACTTTTCTTTCACAAAAATTTTTACTTTAGAAGCCATTTTTTTGTTTTCACAAGGTTAACAGAAGAAAATGGACCCCAAAATTTGTTGTGCAATTTCTTCTGAGAATGCTGATACCCAATATGTGGGAGAAAACGACTGTTTCGGTGGACAGAAGGGCTTGGAATGGAAGGAGTGCCATTGAACCTTTGAAGCGCAAAATTGGCTGGAATCATTAGCGGACAATATGTTGCATTTGAAGAGCCCCAAATGTGCCTAAATAGTGGAAAGCCCCCCAAATGACCCGATTTTGAAAACTAGACCCCTCATGAAATGTATCTAGATGTGTAGGGAGCATCTTGAACCCCGAGGTGCTTCATAGAAGTTTATAATGTAAAGTCGTGAAAATAAACACTTTTTTCCCACAAAAAATGTTCTTTTAGCTCCATTTTTTTAGTTTCACAAGGTTAACAGGAGAAATATGTTGTGCAATTTCTCCTGAGTACAAAGATACATCATTAAAGCGAAACTGTCACCAGGTTTGGACGATTTAAGATACGGCCACTGCCTTTCAGGGATTATCTACAGAATTCTATAATGCTGTAGATAAGCCCCCCTCCCATGTTCTTATGATCACCGCCCTCCTGCTTGCTTCATGGCATCCCGGCATCGAGCTCCTGCGCAGGCATACTTGCCTGCCCTGTTTAGGGCAGAGGAAAGTACTGCAGTGCGCAGGTGCGGGAGCACAGAATTTGCTGAATTTCTTTTTGGGGCCAAGGAGGCATTTAGCTTTTCTAGAGCTTTTGTACTACCAGTAATATGGAAGTCCCCTATATTTCCGTTAACAGATGACGGACCTGAGTGGGGACTTGTTTTCTTTGTGGATTGATTTAAAGCTTTTGTTGGGAACATGTTACATAACATTTTGGATCACATTTATCCTGCACTCTACACTGAGCACTTACTTTGGAGTTTCCATCTAAATCTCCAAGTGACGTGATTCAGATGAAACCCCCGAGGGATCCATTCACTATAATAAGGCAGCAGAGTTACTTTAGACTCCATCTGGCCTCTGTTCAGCTGTGTCCTTTTCAGAAGTGCACAAAACTGTGGAGGATTACGCTTTTATGCACACCTGAAGAGCGGACACAGTCGGATCACAGGTCCACAGTGCCTCCATCTGCCTCATTATAGGGAATCTTCCGCCAGGGGTGCCATCTGAATCATGTATTTCAAAGATTTAAATGTGCAGGCACCACTCCTGGCATTGAGTGGCGGGTGTCAGCAGTGATATCAGCTGATCACCTGGCTGCGATCGCGCATGTACAGCTTCTCGCCATGACGTACTCAATACGTCCAAAGTCGGGAGGCACTTCCCAACCATGATGTACTAGGTATGTCCAAGGTCGAAAAGGGGTTAAGAAGAATGTTCCACAGTACTAAGTAGTCACGGCGTAGCGAGAAAAAAATTAAAAATGCCAGAAATACATTTTTTTGGTCGCCGTGACATTGAATCAAAATGCAATAATGGGTGATCAAAAGAATTTATCTGCACCAAAATGGTATCATTAAAACCGTCAGCTCAGCACACAAAAAATAAGCCCTCACCCGACTCCAGATCACAAAAAATGGAGACGCTACGGGTAACGGAAAATTGTGCACATTTTTTTATTTTTAAGCAAATTTTGGAATTTTTTTTCACCACTTAGATAAAAAAGAACCTAGACATGTTAGGTGTCTATGAACTCGAAATGACCTGGAGAATCATAATGGCCGGTCGGTTTTAGCATTTAGTAAACCTAGCAAAAAAAACAAACAAAAAACAAGTGTGTGATTGCACTTTTTTTGCAATTTCACCGCACTTGGAATTTTTTTCCCGTTTTCTAGTACACGACATGGTAAAACCAATGGTATCGCTCAAAAGTACAACTTGTCCAGCAAAAAATAAGCCCTCACATGATGGAAAAATAAAAAAGTTATGGCTCTGGGAAGAAGGGGAGCAAAAAACGAAAACGCAAAACCGAAAAAAGCTGGGGCCATGAAGGGGTTAACGCCTGGATTTGAAAGTTTTTTTTCCTTGTGCCTTTTTTACCAGCATTATTTGCAGTAACTTTTTAAACTGTTCACTTTCATACACTGCACAATAAAGAACATTGTAAGCATAGAGATGTAGCAGCGTAATACCTATTTTTTAGATTTCAGACACAGAGAGATAAATTACTTGGCCAAGGTCACAAAGAGCAGATGCAGGGATACAAACCTGGGTTACCAGCAGATCTTTGTTTTGTTTTTGCTGCTTCATTTCATTTTTATTGTCAGGACAAGTCTTTCAAAATAAGAAAAACTAAATACTACAGAACAGAGGTCCCCAACCTTTTCTTAGTTTGAGATCCATGATCAGCTTGGTGGTGTATAGCCACAAAGTATCAAGAGAAAAATAAAGAGAAGTCCAGAATAAAAGAAATATTACACATATTTTTGATGTTCGACCAATTCCCAATGTGAGCAAGAGAAACAACGTATCAGAAAATGTAAGTGTAAAAATGGCAGCCGATGAGCTCTGTTCACACGTTGCGTTTTTGCGGCGTTTTTTTAATTCAAATTTTAAGCGGCTTCCAAAAGCAGGTTTTGCTGCGTTTTTGCTTTCTCTTGTGCATGTTGATAAAGTTTAGCGACCCCCCAAAAAGCCTGATTAAACTTTCTTAGGTTCTTGCACCAAAAATTCAGCAAAAGCTGATACCTGCGGTTTTTGCTGCATTTTTGCACTTACCCATTGTCTCCTGTGGGTGAAAACGCTGCAAATATGCTGAAACAAGTGACATGCTGCAGTTTTCAAAAACACATTGCTTTTCTAAATCAGTCAGAAAAATAAAACCATGTGTACATGAGCTGCAAAAACGCAACGAGTGAACACAGCCTTACAGTAATAATTGTATACTGAAGTAACCTGCCCAGGGACTGACCAATGTGGTGCCATGGTTGTACACTAGTGACAACTGACAGTTTTGCTGCTTTTTATTGTACTTTTTGTTAGGGAGGCATAGTGATCAAAAACCACAATTCTGGTATTTAGATATTTTTAGAATTAACCATAAATTATTCTTCTATACTGACAGACCAAACTTTAACCCTTTAGCGACCGCTGATACGCATTAAAAGGGCAGCCGCTAAGGGTACATATTCCCTCTTCGCCAGTTTAAAATGGAGATTGGGAATAAGGTTGTATCGCCCCCCAGATTCCGGAAATATCCGGGGTCTCAGCTAGTGGGGGTAGCCTAGACCCCAGAGAACATGATCAGGGCTGGATTTTTGGTACCCAATCACGTGATTGCCGTTATTCAGTGAATAATGTCTATCAAAAAAAAGTATGTCCACTATTTCAATGATTTCTCTCACTTCTGACATGATATACAATTTTACACCGACCTGAGTTGAAGGGCTAGAATCACATGCTACAAGCCAAGGGGTTAATAACAATGGCTGTGTAAGCGGGTTACCTTCTCTGCTCCGTGCCTGGAACCACTTAGCTGTGCAGCAGGTTTCCCTGGGGGCAGACTTAGAGGCCGGGACAGGAAGGAAGCCAGGCTGAGAGAGAAAAGAGACGCACTTTCCAGGGCTAGAGCAGCGTGCACAGCAGAGAGAGCAGCGTGCACAGCAGAGAGAGCAGAGTGTGCAGCAGAGAGGCAGAGAGAGCAGCGGATACAGCGGACAGAACAGCATGCAGCTGCACTCTGGGGGGGAGAGAGAGAGCTCCCGGTCGGAGGACTGAGACAGGAAGATTGTCCAGAAAGACTGCATCTTGTGAGTACGTGAAAGCGGACTCTGCTGTGACTGGAGAGGTGCGCCCTGACACTCGTGCAAAGACAGTGACCCGTGCAAAGACAGTGACCCGTGCAGAGACAGTGGCCCCTAGCACCCACGGCATTAGTGCAGAGCCCCTGATTCCTGTTGGGAGACCCAATAATAGACTGAGCATCGTTCTCCTGAGATAGGCTGCACTGTTGAGGCAGAAGACTCAGAGCACAGGGGACCCCGTTTGCCTAGCCTCCCCTCTGCTCACTACAGTAGCCCCTCAAACCCCAGGTTGCGGGTTCCCAGAGACTACACAGCTCACGGATAACAGAGGGACGACAAGTGCCGCTGTTTCCCGGTGCCTACGTTGGAGAAGACGACCCTACAAGCAAGTCCTCATCAGACTGATAAGTGTTTTTCCCAAGAACTTCCGTTTACTTGTTATACTGCTTCCCATATATTTTTCACCGTTATTTCTGCAGTTTATATTCTACTGTTTTCTCCCTGTGAGGAGAATATCACCCGTTAATAAACCCACCTCAACAGTTGGTCTGTCTGTTCCGTGGTGACATAGTCTACCCTGCACTCTATTACAGCTGTATAGAAGGAATTTTTATAGTTTCCAGAGAAGTCTTATTGTGTCTTCTCCTCTGATCAGAAATATCTTGCTGCACCACAGGGTGCTACAATCACATATTAATGACTAGTTAATGGAAAATGTAAAACCTGCTAAAGTCAGTATTGACAGCGAATCTATACAAACTAATCTGCCTGAAATTAACCTGTGACGACTCCTGTAACAAGTGATATAAATGCAGCCGGGGGAGAGTCCGCAACTCTGGGCTGTTAGAGGAAAGATGAAGAAATCTTCTCATAAATAAAACAAGTGCATTTCTCTCTTCTTCTCCAAAGGAAATGCAGCATTTATGACCTACATTGAACTTTGTTTCCTAAGTAACTTCTCAGTACAGCGTACCGTACATCAGCCCAGAAAAGAACTAAGGCGTTCAGATGGTGGCCTTCATACCCTGACTGATCGATACTAATGGATGGTAGTAAGAAATGGTGAATCCGTTGAGTTATATAGATCAGTGACTTCAAATCCAGAAAAATGTTTCCATTTGAGAGGGGCTAGGTGTAGGGTGGGTGAAGTATTATATCATTGAAGTCATGATTGAAATATCAACAAAATTCCTAAAGTGTAACTATCATTATATAAAATTTTGTTTATATTACAGAGGCTGTATAGTGCTCCCGATGAGAGGGGGTCTAAGACTGGAGATCTCCAACCATCGGTCAAAACACTGCTCTGAAGTGCCGGAGCTCCTGCATGAGCTGTACCGTCAGGCTCACCAGGTGGACCTTCTAAAACTCTGGTCCAAGTGAGCACACAGACCCAGGCATTAATGCAGGAAGGCGCATGTGCAGCGAGGACTTGACACACTCAAGAATCTCATTAGCAGCTAGACGGATGAATTGGAACTTAGCAAGAATGGAAGCAAGTAAGTGCATAGTGGATCACAGCAAACATAGAGGTCTAAAGCCTCAATCTCAAGACACAGGTGTATGTCTTTATTGGTCTTAAATATGCCTAGGCAGATAATGTCATTTATCCACATGGCAACTTGAAAAACCCATCGTGGACCGCAACAGAAAGCAGCAGACCCAGGGGAAGGAAGTGGAGCCTGGGATACCCAAAACAGGTATGTGACATGTTCACAGAACAGAGTAAGGGCTCAATAGTGAGTATATGGGCTCAACACAGTAGGGTGAAACAATGGACAGATCCATAGATTTACTCTTGAAGCCACACGGCGCTCTGTGTGTGCGCAGCTCATGCAGGAACTGCATACTTTAGAGAGCTGTTTTGACTGACTGGTGAAGGTCTCAGGACACAGACCCCTACTAATCAGCATCACTATGCTATTCCTTTAATATAACGAAATTAGACAATGACACATATATTTTAAAGGCTGTGTACATGTTCACACAGTACTTTTTATTGTTCACTCACTTATTGAATGCACAGTTAAGCAACTTTCTAAGAGTGTTCATTAAAAAAAATAAAAAGAAAAAGCTTGCTTTTTTCCCCCTTAAATACAAAGCTTTAATGCAGATTCTCAAAGAAAGTTTCATGGTTCTTTAAAACTGACTGTCTCAATATTTGTTAGGGAGATTCCAACTCAAAGCATCCCAATGGTTAACTGTTTAAAGGGCTGTGGCAAATAAGTAAATTCCTAGCAGTCCCCTTCATTGTATGCACTTCTCTGTACATCACAACTCCGTATTTTAAAGTGAACCTGTCAGCCGGATTGTGCTCAGTAAACTACAGACAGTGTCAGGTCGGAGCCGTTATACTGATTAAAATTATACCTGGTTTGATGAAATCCGTCTTGTGGTTGTTGTTTAATCTTTATTTGCAGTTTTAAGTTAATGAGATTCTGGTGCTTTGAGGTGGACTGTGGGGGGACGTGATTGATCCGTATTTAGATATTTTTTATAATACAACAGTCAGAATGTTTATTAATTCATAACTATATGCATTTAGGATTTATATATACAGAAGATCAGGGGCGAACATATCATTCGTGCAACCAAAGCACGTGCAATTCAGCATTTTTAAGAGCTCTTGGGCTGTTAAGGGCCCATATATTGTTATTGCACACTTCACCTTTCCTGTCTGTGTCTGCCAGAGCAGCAGGTGAAACAAGTATTGAACATGTCACCAATTTTGTAAGTAAATACATGTCTAATGGTGCTAATTACATGAAATTCTCACAAGATGTTGGTAACAACTCATCCTATCCACACAGGCAAAGAAATCAAACCATAGATGTCCATCAAATAAGTTATGTGGAGATAAAGTGCAAACCCGAACAGTAAAGTTCGGGGTCCGTACCGAACACCTACTGTTTAGGCACGAACCCCGAACACAGACTTCACCTGTCACGTGCATGACAGGGCGGCAAACACTGCCTCTGATCGGCATTACCGCGGGTCAAAGAGCTGCAGATCCCATGCTGTCATACAGCATGAGCCCGCAGCTGTGACCAGAGAGAAAAAGTTTTTCATCCGGTATCTGACGTCAGCTGATGGGACTACTACTCCCATCAGCCTATGCCTGCTGCCGTTAATAACAGAGAGAGCAGGCGGCGGGTAATGGGTGTATACATCAACTGGCGCCTGCGCTCTAAATAAATAATTAAAAAAGAAAAACAGCATGGGTTCCCCTGTATTTTTTATAAAAAGCCAGGAAAACTGACAGCTGCAACTCTCAGCTGTCAGCATTAGCAAGGCTAGTTATCAAGAACATAGTGGTCCCCACAATGTATTTTTTAATTATTTAAATAAATAATTAAAAAATAAACAGCGTGGGGTTCCAGGGGCCATAGATATTTACCACCCCAGCCTAAAAATAGCATAACAATTTATGGACATCTATGGTTTGATTTCTTTGCCTGTGTGGATTGGATGGATTGTTACTGACATCTGGTGAAAATTTGATGTCAATAGCACCTTTTGAAATATACTTACTTAGAAAATTGGTGACGCGTTCAATACTTATTTAATCTGCTGTGTATATCAATATATAGTGAGACAGTGACCCCTGTTACAGCTAGGGGGAGCTGTTTGTTCTCCCCAGGATGCGCACAGAGGTGTAGTGAGGCCATGAGGGGGCGTTACAGTCGCAGGTGTGGCTGTGATTACAATTGTTAAAAGCCCTGTAGTATAGAGAGGTTTTAGAATTGAGTCTGAGGAGTCTCAGGTATGTCAGGGCCAGAGTGATACCTGACAACCCACAGCATACACAGTGGTGCTGCTGTCCATGATGACTGGTCACGGATGTGGACAGGTCTTGTGCCCAGACGTGAACCGGAGGTAGACTGTCCTGTGCCCGAAAGAAGGACCAGAGTGTGTCACAGCTGCAGACAGGAGGATGTCAAGGTCTGTGTACGGCTGTGAGTAGAGATTGTGATACAGTGGTGCAGGACATCCACGCAACTAGTCAGAGGAGGACTAGCATGTGTAGTGACTGCAATATATAGAATGAACTGGTGTGGACTGAACACTGAAGTTATGTGCATTTAAGTTATATTCTTGGAACCTTTTCTGTGTGAAAATAACGCATTAAAGAGACTTTTATGCTTTAACTTTGTGGGTCACTGCCTCCTCACTGCTACCGGTGCCTCACAATATACTGTATATATACTGTATGTACAAAATCATATTGTATTAATTCATTTTCATTTTGCAATGAGAAATAAGTATTTGATCCCCTACTAACCAATAAGGGTCCTGGCTCCTAAAGACCAGTTAGACGCTCCTAAGCAACTCGTTACCTGCATTAAAGATATCTGTCTTACATAGTCACCTTTATAAAAGACTCCTGTCCACACACTCAATTAAGCAGTCAGGCTCCAACCTCTACAACATGGGCAAGATCAAAGAGCTTTAAAAGAATATCATGAACAAGATCATAGACCTGCACAAAGCTGGAATGGGCTACAAAACCATAAATAACACGCGATCTGGGACACCATGTAAATTCTCAACTCGTGGGATATCCTTGATCATGAGGAAGGTGAAAGATCAGCCTAAAACTACATGGGGGAACTTGTTAATGATCTCAAGGCAGCTGGGAAACACAGTCACCAAGAAAACCATTGGTAACACATTATGCCGTAAAGTTTGCTAATTATGCAAATTGTCTCTTCAGAGAGGAAGAGAACTAGAACTCTAGTCCCATCTATTGGAAGGTAGCAATCCTACAAGTCAATGTCGACCCTTTAAAGAGCCTTGTCACATGACTTAGGATAATAGCCAAACCAGAATCTCGTAAAGGTTTTAAATCCTGCAGTGCCCGCAAGGTCTCCATACTCAAGAAGGCACATGTGCAGGCCCGTCTGAAATTTGCCAATGAACACCTAGATGATTCTGTGAGTGATTGGGAGAAGGTGCTGTGGACAAATGAGACAAAAATTGATGCTGTCTATGACCCAGAGAACACTGTCCCCACTTTCAAGCATAGAGGTGGAAACATTATGTTCTGGGGGTGATTCTCTGCTAAGGGCACAAAACTACTTCACCGGATCAATGAAAGAATGAATGGAGCCATGTACTGTAAAATCCTGAGAGACAACCTCCTTCCCTCCACCAGAAAATTAAAAATGGGTCATGGCTGGGTCTTCCAGCAAGACAGTGACCCAAAACATATGGCCAAGGCAACAAAGGAGTGGCTCAAATAGAAGAATATTAAGATCATGGAGTGGCCAAGCCAGTCTCCAGACCTTAATCCCATAGAAAACGTATGGAGGGAGTTGAAGCTCTGAGTTGCCAAGTGACAGCCTCAAAATCCTAATGCTTTAGAGATGATCTGCAAAGGGGAGTGGACCAAAATTCATCCTGACATGTGCGCAAACCTCATCATCAACTACAAAAACACAGACACAGCGTAACACCACTGACATTTTTTGTAGTTGATGATGAGGTTTGCGCACATGTCAGGAAGAATTTTGGTCCACTCCTCTTTGCAGATTATCTCTAAATCATTAAGATTTTGAGGCTGTCATTTGGCAACTCAGAGCTTCAACTCCCTCCATAAGTTTTCTATGGGATTAAGGTCTTGAGACTGGCTAGGCCATTCCATGACCTTAATGCGCTTCTTTTTGAGCCACTCTTTTTTTGCCATGGATGTTTTGGGTCATTGTCTCGCTGGAAGACCCAGTGATGACCATTTTTAATGTCCTGGCAGAGGGAAGGAGGTTGTCACTCAGAATTTTATGGTACATAGCTTGATCCATTCTCCCACTGATGCGGTGAAGTAACATAGTAACATAGTAACATAGTTAGTAAGGCCGAAAAAAGACATTTGTCCATCCAGTTCAGCCTATATTCCATCGTAATAAATCCCCAGATCTACGTCCTTCTACAGAACCTAATAATTGTATGATACAATATTGTTCTGCTCCAGGAAGACATCCAGGCCTCTCTTGAACCCCTCGACTGAGTTCGCCATCACCAACTCCTCAGGCAAGCAATTCCAGATTCTCACTGCCCTAACAGTAAAGAATCCTCTTCTATGTTGGTGGAAAAACCTTCTCTCCTCCAGATGCAAAGAATGCCCCCTTGTGCCCGTCACCTTCCTTTGGTATAAACAGATCCTCAGCGAGATATTTGTATTGTCCCCTTATATACTTATACATGGTTATTAGATCGCCCCTCAGTCGTCTTTTTTCTAGACTAAATAATCCTAATTTCGCTAATCTATCTGGGTATTGTAGTTCTCCCATCCCCTTTATTAATTTTGTTGCCCTCCTTTGTACTCTCTCTAGTTCCATTATATCCTTCCTGAGCACCGGTGCCCAAAACTGGACACAGTACTCCATGTGCGGTCTAACTAGGGATTTGTACAGAGGCAGTATAATGCTCTCATCATGTGTATCCAGACCTCTTTTAATGCACCCCATGATCCTGTTTGCCTTGGCAGCTGCTGCCTGGCACTGGCTGCTCCAGGTAAGTTTATCATTAACTAGGATCCCCAAGTCCTTCTCCCTGTCAGATTTACCCAGTGGTTTCCCGTTCAGTGTGTAATGGTGATATTGATTCCTTCTTCCCATGTGTATAACCTTACATTTATCATTGTTAAACCTCATCTGCCACCTTTCAGCCCAAGTTTCCAACTTATCCAGATCCATCTGTAGCAGAATACTATCTACTCTTGTATTAACTGCTTTACATAGTTTTGTATCATCTGCAAATATCAATATTTTACTGTGTAAACCTTCTACTAGATGATTAATGAATATGTTGAAGAGAACAGGTCCCAATACCGACCCCTGCGGTACCCCAGCGACCCAGTTAGAGACTATACCATTTATAACCACCCTCTGCTTTCTATCACTAAGGCAGTTACTAACCCATTTACACACATTTTCCCCCAGTCCAAGCATTCTCATTTTGTGTACCAACCTCTTGTGCGGCACGGTATCAAATGCTTTGGAAAAATCGAGATATACCACGTCCAATGACTCACCGTAGTCCAGCCTATAGCTTACCTCTTCATAAAAACTGATTAGATTGGTTTGACAGGAGCGATTTCTCATAAACCCATGCTGATATGGAGTTAAACAGTTATTCTTATTGAGATAATCCAAAATAACATCCCTCAGAAACCCTTCAAATATTTTACCAACAGTAGAGGTTAGACTTACTGGCCTATAATTTCCAGGTTCACTTTTAGAGCCCTTTTTGAATATTGGCCCCACATTTGCTATGCGCCAGTCCTGTGGAACAGACCCCGTCGCTAGAGTCCCTAAAAAAAAGAAATAATGGTTTATCTATTACATTACTTAGTTCTCTTAGTACTCGTGGGTGTATGCCATCCGGACCCAGAGATTTATCTATTTTAATCTTATTTAGCCGGTTTCGCACCTCTTCTTGGGTTAGATTGGTGACCTTTAATAAAGGGTTTTCATTGTTTCTTGGGATTTCACCTAGCATTTCATTTTCCACCGTGAATACCGTGGAGAAGAAGGTGTTTAATATGTTAGCTTTTTCCTCGTCATCTACAACCATTCTTTCCTCACTATTTTTTAAGGGGCCTACATTTTCAGTTTTTATTCTTTTACTATTGATATAGTTGAAGAACAGTTTGGGATTAGTTTTACTCTCCTTAGCAATGTGCTTCTCTGTTTCCTTTTTGGCAGCTTTAATTAGTTTTTTAGATAAAGTATTTTTCTCCCTATAGTTTTTTAGAGCTTCAATGGTGCCATCCTGCTTTAGTAGTGCAAATGCTTTCTTTTTACTGTTAATTGCCTGTCTTACTTCTTTGTTTAGCCACATTGGGTTTTTCCTATTTCTAGTCCTTTTATTCCCACAAGGTATAAACCGCTTACAGTGCCTATTTAGGATGTTCTTAAACATTTTCCATTTATTATCTGTATTCTTATTTCTGAGGATATTGTCCCAGTCTACCAGATTAAGGGCATCTCTAAGCTGGTCAAACTTTGCCTTCCTAAAGTTCAGTGTTTTTGTGACTCCCTGACAAGTCCCCCTAGTGAAAGACAGGTGAAACTGTACAATATTGTGGTCGCTATTTCCTGGATGCCCGACCACCTGCAGATTTGTTATTCTGTCAGGTCTATTAGATAGTATTAGGTCTAAAAGTGCTGCTCCTCTGGTTGGATTCTGCACCAATTGTGAAAGATAATTTTTCTTGGTTATTAGCAGAAACCTGTTGCCTTTATGGGTTTCACAGGTTTTTGTTTCCCAGTTAATATCCGGGTAGTTAAAGTCCCCCATAACCAGGACCTCATTATGGGTTGCAGCTTCATCTATCTGCTTTAGAAGTAGACTTTCCATGATTTCTGTTATATTTGGGGGTTTGTAACAGACCCCAATGAGAATTTTGTTACCATTTTTGCCTCCATGAATTTCGACCCATATGGACTCGACATCCTCATTCCCTTCGCTAATATCCTCCCTTAAAGTGGACTTTAGACAAAACTTTACATAGAGACAAACCCCTCCTCCTCTCCGATTTTTACGATCCTTTCTAAACAGACTGTAACCCTGTAAGTTAACTGCCCAGTCATAGCTTTCATCTAACCATGTCTCAGTTATTCCCACTATGTCAAAGTTACCTGTAGATATTTCTGCTTCTAGTTCTTCCATCTTGTTTGTCAGGCTTCTGGCAATTGCGAGCATGCAGTTTAGAGGCCTTTGTTTTGTTCCAATCTCCTCACTGTGGATTATTTTAGAAATGTTCTTACCTCCCTTCTGAGTATGTTTTCCTGGGTCTTCATTGTTCGAGTCTAATGTTTTTCTTCCCGTCCCCTCTTCTTCTAGTTTAACGTCCTCCTGATGAGTGTAGCGAGTCTTCTGGCGAATGTGTGTTTCCCAGGTTTGTTGAGGTGTAGTCCGTCTCTGGCGAGGAGTCCATCGTACAAGTAATTCACACCGTGGTCCAGGAATCCGAATCCTTGTTGTCTGCACCATCATCTTAGCCAGTTGTTCGCATCAAGGATCGTGTTCCATCTCCTGGTGCCATGCCCGTCTACTGGAAGGATAGAAGAAAAAACTACCTGTGCATCCAGTTCCTTTACTTTCTTCCCCAACTCTTCAAAGTCCTTGCAGATTGTCGGTAGGTCCTTCCTTGCCGTTTCATTGGTGCCAACATGTATCAGAAGAAATGGGTGGACGTCCTTGGAGCTGAAGAGCTTTGGTATCCTATCGGTCACATCCTTGATCATCGCACCTGGAAGGCAGCATACTTCTCTTGCGGTTATGTCCGGTCTGCAGATGGCTGCTTCTGTGCCTCTCAGTAGTGAGTCTCCCACCACCACCACTCTTTGTTGCTTCTTGGCTGTACTTTTTGCTGTCACTTGTTGCTGTGTGCCCTTTTCTTTTTTGCTTGCTGGAATTGCTTCATCCTTAGGTGTGCCATCTTCATCCTCTACAAAGATTTGATATCGGTTCTTCAGTTGTGTGGTTGGTGATTTCTCCTTGGCCTTCTTGCTTCTTTTGGTCACATGCTTCCACTCATCTGCTTTTGGAGGTTCTCTGACACTTTTTTCACCTTCTGTGACGAGTAGAGATGCTTCTGTTCTGTCTAGGAAGTCTTCATTCTCTTTGATGAGTTTCAAAGTTCCTATTCTTTCTTCCAGACCCCGCACCTTTTCTTCTAAAAGGGCCACTAGTCTACACTTCTGACAGGTGAAATTGGATTCTTCTTCTGGTCGATCTGTGAACATGTAGCACATGCTGCAGCTCACCATGTAGGTTGTCACATCTGCCATGTTGCTCCTAGATCCTGCTGACTTGCTGTGTGTTTTCCTTCTTGTGTAATCTACTCAGCCAAGCTTTCTTGCAGTAATGCCCTACAGGCAAAAATTGGTGATGCTTTCCAAGCAGCTAGTCCCGGCTGTACCCAACGATCTTCTTGCTGAGGGAGACTCTTCGCTTTTCCCAGAAGGCACCTGGAATATGTAAATTATCCTCCTCAAGCTTGAATCCCTGGTTTGGTGATGCTTTCCAAGCAGCTGGTCCCGGCTGTACCCAACAATCTTCTTGCTGAGGGAGACTCTTCGCTTTTCCCAGAAGGCACCTGGAATATGCAAATTATCCTCCTCAAGCTTGAATCCCTGGTTTGGTGATGCTTTCCAAGCAGCTTGTCCTGGCTGTACCCAACGATCTTCTTGCTGAGGGAGACTCTTCGCTTTTCCCAGAAGGCAACTGGAATATGCAAATTATCCTCCTCAAGCTTGAATCCCTGGTTTGGTGATGCTTTCCAAGCAGCTGGTCCCGGCTGTACCCAACAATCTTCTTGCTGAGGGAGACTCTTCGGTTTTCCCAGAAGGCACCTAGAATATGCAAATGATCCTCCTCAAGCTTGAATCCCTGGTTTGGTGATGCTTTCCAAGCAGCTGGTCCAGGCTGTACCCAACGATCTTCTTGCTGAGGGAGACTCTTCGCTTTTCCCAGATGGCACCTGGAATATGCAAATTATCCTCCTCAAGCTTGAATCCCTGGTTTGGTGATGCTTTCCAAGCAGCTGGTCCCAGCTGTACCCAACGATCTTCTTGCTGAGGGAGACTTCGCTTTTCCCAGAAGGCAACTGGAATATGCAAATTATCCTCCTCAAGCTTGAATCCCTGGTCCTGTGCCCTTAGCAGAGAAACACCCACAAAACATAATGTTTCCACCTCCATGCTTGACAGTGGGGACGGTGTTCTTTGGGTCATTGGCAGCATTTCACATCCTCCAAACATGGCAAGTTGAGTTAATGCCAAAGACCTTCATTTTTGTATTATCTGACAACAGCACCTTCTCCCATTCACTAACAGAATCATCCAGGTGTTCATTGGCAAACTTCAGACGGGCTTGCACATGTGCCTTCTTGAGCAGGGGACCTTGCGGGCACTGCAGAATTTTAAACCTTTACGGTGTAATGTGTTAGCAATGGTTTTCTTGGTGACTGTAGTCCCAGCTGCCTTGAGATCATTAACAAGTTCCCCCCATGTAGTTTTAGGCTGATATCTCACCTTCCTCATGATCAAGGATACCCCATGAGGTGAGATTTTGCATGATGCCCCAGATCGATGTGGATTAACAGTCATTTTGTATTTCTTCCAATTTCTTACTATTGTACCAACAGTTGCCTCCTTCTCACCCAGCATCTTACTTATGGTTTTGTAGCTCATTCCAGCTTTGTGCAGGTCTATGATCTTGTCCATGACATTCTTTTAAAGCTCTTTGGTCTTGCCCATGTTGTTGTAATGATTATAAGGGATAACTTAAGACAACTACAGGACACAGTTTTATAAGTGGTAAAGTCTATATTATCAAACGGTGATTCAAACAGGTGCAGAGAGAAACTCAAGTCCACAACACTTGGTGTAAATATAAACGCAGCTTAGCAGTCTATAGGAAACTTCAGAGGAAAGTGCAATCACGCAGAAAGACTATGAAGCACAATTATTCTTGAGGATACTTGACACAAATAAGTCCTTGGTATCCAAACACAGATAGATATGCTTATAAGACATTTCAAATAATATCTTAGCACAACCAGGGAGGCCTGGGTAAAAGTCTAAGGTTTAAGCAGCAGCAACAGCTTACATGTCCAGCAAATGCAGATTGAAACAAACACAAGCAGCCAGATGGAGGATTACTGGAACTGGTGTATGCAGCAGAAACTCAGAGCTGGGTAGCAGGATCTCCACACAGGTTCACAGGAGCAGGTGCAGGTGCAAAGCCAGGGAGTAATCAGGAGCTGGATGCAAGGCAGACTACTCTAGCACAGACTAAAGGCTGGGGTGGAGTTATATAGCAGGAAGACACAGTGCACATGAGACCAAAGACGCCATCTTGGAAAAGGGCAGTAATGCACAAAAGGTAATCAAAACGGTCAGAGTCCTGACAGTTGTAGAGGTTAGAGTCCGACTGCTTAAATAAGTCTGTAGACAGGAGTCTTTTATAAAGGTGACTATGTAAGACAGATGTCTTATTTCTCACTGCTAAATGAAAATGAATTTATACAATGTGATTTTCTGGATTTTCCTTTTGATATTCTATCTCTCAATGTTAAAATTAACCTGCCCTTAAAATGATAGACTGTTAATGTCTTTGTCAGTGGGCAAACTTACAAAATCAGCAAAGGATCAAATACTTATTTCCCCCACTCTACATACACTACCGTGTAAAAGTTTAGGGTCATTTAGAAATTACTTATTTTTGAAAGAAAAGCACGTTTTTTTCCAATGAAGCTAACATTAAATGATTCAGAAATACACTCTATACATTGTTAATGTGGTAAATGACTATTCTAGCTGCAAGCGTCTGGTTTGTAATGCAATATCTTCATAGGTGCATAGAGGCCCATTTCCAACAACCATCATGCCAGTGTTCTTATGGTACTTTGTTTTTGCTAATTGTGTTAGAAGGCTAATGGATGGTTAGAATACCCTTGAAAAAACTTGTGCAAGTATGTTAGCACAGCTGAAAACAGTTTGGCTGATTAGAGAAGCTATAAACCTGACCTTCCTTTGAGCTAGTTGAGAATCTGGAGCATTGCATTTGTTGGTTCCATTAAACTCACAAAATGTCCAGAAAAAAAGAACTTGCATGTGAAACTCGATAGTCTACTCTTATTCTTAGAAATGAAGGCTATTCCATGTGAGAAATTGCCAAGAAACTGAAGATTTCCAACAACGGTGTGTACTACTCCCTTCAGAGGAGAGCACAAACAGGCTCTAACCAGAGTAGAAAGAGAAGTGGGAGGCCACGCTGCACAACTGAGCAACAAGACAAGTACATTAGAGTCTGTAGTTTGAGAAATCGACGCCTCACAGGTCTTCAACTGGCAGCTTCATTAAATAGTGCATGCAAAACGCCAGTGTCAACGTCTACAGTGAAGAGGCGACTCCGGGATACTGGCTTTCAGGGCAGAGTGGCAAGGAAAAAGCCATATCTGAGACTGGCTAACAAAAAGGAAAAGATTAATATGGGCAAAAGAACACAGACATTGGACAGAGGAAGATTGGAAAAAACTGTTATGGACAGACGAATCCAAGTTTGAGGTGTTTGGATCACACAGAAGAACATTCGTGAGACACAGAACAACTTAAAAGATGCTGGAAGAGTGCCTGGTGCCATCTGTCAAGAATGGTGGAGGTAATGTGATGGTCTGGGGTCGCTTTGGTGCTGGCAAAGTGGGAGATTTGTACAAGGTAAAAGGGATTTTGAATATGGAAGGCTATCACTCCATTTTGCAATGGCATGCCATACCCTGTGGACAGCGCTTGATTGGAGCCAATTTCATGATACAACAGGATAATGACCCAAAGCACACCTCCAAATTATGCAAGAACTATTTAGGGAAAAGCAGGCAGCTGGTATTCTATAATAGATATATTCTATCTATTCTGTAATGGAGTGTCCAGCGCAGTCACCAGATCTCAACCCCATTGAGCTGTTGTGGGAGCAGCTTGACCGTATGGTATGCAAAAAGTGCCCACCAAGCCAAACCAACTTGTGGGAGGGGCTTCTGGAAGCATGGGGTGAAATTTGTTCAGATTGCCTCAGCAAATTAACTGCTAGAATGCCAAAGGTCTGCAATGCTGTAATTGCTGCAAAGGGAGCATTCTTTGACGAAAGCAAAGTTTGAAGGAGAAAATTATTATCTCAAATAAAAAACTTCTTTTCGAACCTTGTCAATGTCTGGACTAGATTTTCAATTCATTTGGCAACTCATTTGAATAATAAAAGTATGAGTCTTCATGGAAAACACAAAATTGTCTGGGTGACCCCAAAATTTGGACCGGTGGTATATATATATATATATATATATATATATATATATATATATATATATATATCATGCATTTAGGTTTCTGAAGATTTGCAGCAGAGATCTAAATGCCGACCTAGCCAAAGTGGATCTGCCATTACTTCCGTACATGATATGATACCGTGTTTTACAATAATTCACAACACCTTAAGACTGTATTCACATCACAGCTTCACTGCATTTTTTCTTTTACCAAGATCACAGTTTTGGAAAAATGGCGTAAAAAGACTTTTATTTTTGCTGTGATTGCAGCAAAAAATAAAAACCCACAAAACGGCTGCAATGTTTGAAACAACCTTAAACAACACCAGCCGCTGGGTGCAGTGGTGGAAACTCAGCGCTGGACCCAGGGAGAGCGAGTAAGGCAGAGCTTATTTGCTTTTTTAAACACACTTAGTCTGGGCATAGGGCTTTGCCAAAACATGAAAACCCCTTTAAGAGTTTTCCTGATTAAAATGTTTAAAAGATAAAAATGTTTGCTTATTGTATCTGCATCTATTCCTCACCTGGATTTAAATGCATTACATTTTTAAGATATTCAGGGAAAATAATGTGTAAAATCTTGGCTGATAAGAAAAGTGATTGCTGAACACGTCTTCCAAACTTACCGTTATTTATTTATGTTCCTGAGAATTATGCTGAGCGCTATTGATTTTTGTGGTAATGTAGCTGATGCACGTTAAAAGCTCTAAAGCTCGTTTCCCTGCCAGTATCTCTAATTTGTCTTTCTACATGGAAAGGTCCAGATCCCATGAGAGAAGAATACTCCCAGGCTTAAAATACGGTCATGCAAATCTTCTAGGCAGGCCATTCAAATACTATCAGTCTTTCGATCGTACCCTACAACAATGCTGTGTAACACACGGAGAGCGGTCACTAGGAAACAATGAAGATTTCCAGCCAGTATTATTGATCGATGGCACGAAACCCTCACACTGCAATGGAGAGCAGAATAGGACAGCAGAATAGGACTCGGCGCTCTTATGAAAATACCATTTTCTTTACCTGCAGCTCTTAGAATTGTCTAAAATTTGACATCTTAATCATGATCCTCCAAGAAGTGGTTTTATTGTGTGTTAGGCAGCTGTCCTCCCCGTACGTGTTTTACTACCAGAAACAATAGATTTCCACCAGCATGGATTATATCTTATTTTCTAGCTATTTTCTTGCCATTGGAGATAAATGTTTGGCAATGTGAAGTTTTGTAAGAACAAAGACGACACCAGATAACTTTCAAGTTGGGTAGTGATGTAGTGATTTATTAACCTGTGCACTCATCCTTATTATATCAAAGCTTCCCAATACACAATACTCACAAAGACATAAGAGAATAAGCTTCCGTGCCCTCTAAAGAAAGTCATAGGCACCTACGGTCATCAAAATGACTCTTGTCCTCATAACAGTTTATTTTCCGTTTCGAAGAAGAAAGATCCCATAATCCTAAACATGGAAGAGATCTATGTTGATGTAATGGCCACTTGTAACAGTCACAAGTACTCGGCACTGTACGGTATGATAAATGGATAGGTGATAAATGTATGATTGCCGGGTGTTGAGGAAAAAACCACTGGAACCCCACCAATGTTAAGAAAGGAGATCCTAAAGTCTAGTGATGAGCGAGTGTACTCGTTGCTCGGGTTTCCCAGAGCACGCTCGGGTGGTCTCCGAGTATTTGTAACTGCTCGGAGATTTAGTTTTTGTTGACTCAGCTGCATGATTTACATCTGTTAGCCAGCCTAAGTACATGTGGGGGTTGCCTGGTTGCTAGGGAATCCCCACATGTACTCAAGTTGTCTATCAGCTGTAAATCATGCAGCTGAGGCAACGAAAATGAAATCTCCGAGCAGTTACAAATACTCGGAGATCATCCGAGTGTGCTCGGGAAAACCTGAGCAACAAGTATACTCGCTCATCACTACTAAAGTCCTTTGTGTGATTGGAGCGGTTGTGCACATTCATGGCCCTATAATCTATCAGTCCAGTGAAGGTGAATGAAGCAGGGGTCACGATGAGCACACCACTACTGCTCCATTTACTCAGGGAACTTTGGGATAATTACTTCCTGGATGGGTGAGAAACCCAGAGGACAGACCCCCAGAGTTTCAAACCCAGGACTCCAGTGCTGGAAGGCAAAAATAGTAATCACTAAGCCACTGTACAACCCTATATC
Source organism: Ranitomeya variabilis (assembly GCF_051348905.1). Lineage (NCBI taxonomy): Eukaryota > Metazoa > Chordata > Amphibia > Anura > Dendrobatidae > Ranitomeya > Ranitomeya variabilis. The sequence goes on along the minus strand of NC_135235.1, from coordinate 112,295,115 downwards.
AGAGACCAGAAAAAGGTAGCAAAAGCTATAAAATTACTTGCAGTAGAGATATCCTTTACAGTGAATCGATCCCAAGATTTGACAATACAAGCAGCCTACGTTAAAAATACTCTGCAAATCCTAGAAGTAAAGGCTCTATAATCCTGATACAATCCTGATATTAATATGAACATTTTAAAACTATTAGTCCAGGTAAAGAATGAGAGAGCTTATGGGTCCAAGTGTATTCAGTCTCTGCATACCCAGGTTGACAGCTGCAGCTTGTACCGAGCAGTGTGAGATCTCAGCAGCAGGAGAGACACCCGTGGAGCTGTCAGTCAGGCTCCCTCAATCTTTAGCTGGACTCGGTGGTCATTTTAATATCAGATTATACAGCTTTTCTGACATGGATTATCAAAGTAAGTACACTATCAGGTCTAAGAGATCCATGTGATAATCTATGCAGCGTGTATTGTGAGATCGGGTCTTTGCTTTAATTATACATTTGCTATTGCTAGTAAATCATGTTCACAAAGTCCAGTAAGAATAAAACCTGCACTACAGACGTTTCGATGCACCAGGGGCTGTAAAACGGAAACTGCTGCTCCTAGATAAAAATCAGTCCCTACAAGTTGGAGCTAACCTTCTCTCACATGGTAGTAAATGGCAATGTTCTTATCTTCATTCACCAGAAATAACGATGATCCAACCATAGCGGTCGCTCACGGTAATTTGCGATCAATATTAAAAGCAATGTAACGGTTGTAAGCACTGTCTATATAGCACATAATGGCGGCCTCTAAAAGGGTAATAACATTTATTACACATACTTTAATGTCTACTTGTATTTTTTTTGTTAAGGTTGACACTCACATGTGCATTTCCATTTTTGAATGACAAAATGGAAATAAAATGATACAGTACAAGATCCATTCATTTATACAGAGTCGAAAATTTCCTAAAATGTATTTTGTTTGACTGCAATTCATTTTTTAGCTGAATAAAATACCATAGTCCACACAATTTTAGTTGCCTGGTCATAAAAACAGCTAGTAACTCAATTTTTGTTATTTTTCCTTTAACACTAAAGTCTATAGGGCACACATCACAACAGATCATAATCAGTTTCCGGATCCATTTTTAAACACTGAACGTGCCCAGAACACTAGATGCTCACACACACCTCTTGGAAAAACTGATCCATTACAAACACAATAAAAACGGATTCAAATTGGAACTTTTTTTCTTTAGTACTTGATCTGTTCAAGTGGATGCCAACTGAACATGTGAACAGACCCTAATAGTTTTGAGAAACAGTAAAACCTGCATAGTGGACTACAACAAAGCTAACTTGCCATTAATGGTTTTCCTAAAGGAGACTTTTTTTTCTAAGCTTTTTCTAAATGTCAGCCATAAATCACATGAACATGCAGGTTAAGGCAGAAGGAAAGTGCTTCCGTTCTGGCAGTAAAAGAACAGGAATAAAAACTATTGTAATCACATTATTTTCAATTCCCTGAATTGTATTTTATGGCAGAACTCAATTGTTACTATATTGAGTCCATGGCCTGTTAAGCTCATAGGAAATGTCATAATCTCCTTTAATGTGATATTCTTATGAAAACTGCCAGTTACCTAAAATGAGACAATTCAACAATAGTGCAGGATAAAAGTAAGGTGGGCACAGAGGCAGCATGCATATATTCCTGGGGATTGTGTGAGGCCACGCTTTGTACATGGTGTACAAAACCCCCTAAGAACTTACCTGTCACGACACAGCTGTCGGGTGACCAGGTGCTCCTTCCTTGTACCTAACACTAGGGGGTACCCTAGCTAGCCCTATTCCCTGGGATACTTCTGAAGGTGAAGATGCCAGGGCCTCCACCCCTGCCTTATCTCCTAAGTTAGCCCTCCATCTGTTTTCCTCCCCCACCCAGAGAAGAGGGGGCGCTACTGTGCAACATAGAACACCAACCCGACAAACAAGGCAACACAAACAAGGGTTAACAGAAAACTCCAGGCATACAAAATACTCACATATAACAGAGGAATGCACCGGGGAGTGGAGGTAGGGGAATAAACAGAAAATAGAGGAGGATAGGGAATTACCACACTTACAAACCAAGCAACAATCACAGATGAACTCCTCCAACTCTCCTTCTCATATGAACACCTCTCCCTCCTGAAGCCGTACAGCAAATGCTAGCTGTGACAAGGATTTGTAACAGAGCCCAGATTATAAAGGGGAAAGGAGTGGCTAACAGAGCTAAGCTGCTAGCTCAGAGATTTCCAACATGGCCGATTAACCACTTTTCTGCCAGAAGGAATAAACAACATTAAAATGAAGGAGAAGTGCTTCTTCTCAGTGCCATAGTAGGAGTAATCAGATGCTGTGGACTTCTGGCCCCACACTGTCACGGTAACCCCGAAACATTACCCTGCTTTGTGTATACCAATTGTTTGAATTTGTGACTACTGATTTTAAGAACTAGTGACATCACCTTATAGAATAAATTCCATTATGGAATATTATATACTGTACAGCATAAATAATATGTGGAATATACATGTAACCGGCTAGAGGATTAAAAATTAAAATGGAAATCAAATTCTGTAACAAGTATAAAAGTCAGGTTCGCAAATAACATTTGTAATGGAATTTTTCAGCTAAGGTTTCTAAAAGATATTACCGTACTTAGGAACACTAAAATACTAACACCTAAAGGACCCTTCTTATAAAGTGATAACATGATGTTAGGTTATACAATTGCTATATGTCCGGTGTGGACCATCGTTAGTCCAGAGAATGAAGGGGTCACAGTATTGATCTGAGCCCGGTGTCCCTCTCTTAAGATTTCCAGTACAGAGACCTATAGCTGCCCTCATTCACTTGAGAATTGCCGTTTCCTGCACAATCGGAGGCTATTCGGCAAAGTACAGAAATGAGAATACAGCACTAAATCAGCTTTGTGGCACCTTCATTCTCCGGATGAGTGGGGATCTATGAGGTGAGAACCAATCAGATCGCAGCATGATGGCTTATCCTTTATATTATCTTCAGTGGTTGGAAATATCTTTAAGTAGAACCATGCATAACTGGAGCTGTACCTAATATACACCCACATGACAAAAATATTGCCAGCGCAGGATCATTTACAGATACAAGAAATTATGTTTGTACTAATTGTACAGTGCAACTTAATTATTAAGATGACAGTCATTCTCCCGCTGAGCCAGCTGGTCGGCAGAGGTCCAGCTACTGGAACCCCGCAGGATAGATCAGCTGCTATACTAAGGGAAAGTCAGTTGTCTATAAAAGGAAAATGCAAATTTGAATAGCAGCTATTCAGATGGTCAACCAAATAGTTAAAGGGTAGGTAAAAGTTTGCTGAAGTGGGAGAATCTCTCATTTTGCCCATTTTGTCTCATGGGACAAAAACATAGGACAAGGATCATCTTTGAGACAATTTCTTTAAGCATTGAGTTATATCAAGCACAGTTCCTGGTAAAGTACAGAAAGTCATTGATTTTACGAGGGGGACTATTGACTTTTTTTAGTCTCCCAACTAGCTATATTCAAGAGTAGGACCCTGGTTACAACAACTGGATGTAGCCAAACCAGACTACTCCAGGTCTTCAAGATCCAAATGTAAACAGATTTCTCAATATGCAGCATTTTTAAAATGGATTACATTGTATCTGAGAGGAACTTGCAGATGTGTCAGTTATAATCACACACAGCTCTGCAGTGAGATCAGGAGACCAGAAAGCGACCATCACACTGGTAACTCCTCTTCATGAAAAAGAATCTCTGGAGGCAGAGTTATCTTCCGGTCAGCGTCCTCCCCAGACCCTGGAAGTGGTCATTTACATAAAGTGATAAAAAAGATGAATTTATCCATAACACAGCATCTGATATGAGACACACAGGGAGGACTGTTTTCAGCATTCTATAGCTTGTATGTCCATATTAATACTTCAGATAGATCAAATGTGGTGACAGATTCCCTTTTAAAAGGATTTTCCACCACCTTGATATTGATGACCTCTTTCTAACTTAGGTCATCAATAGCAGCTCAGTTGGAGTCCAATACCCTTGCACGCCCACAGATCAGCAGGTAACCGGCCACACAGAGGTTGGATATAATCACTGTAAAGAGCCAAACACTATCACTCCTTAAAACCATGACTGTTTGGTGGCTGCCGCTGGGTACTACAGATCAACTCGTATTCAATTACCGGTAACAGAGCTGATGTGAAGCACCCGGCATCGACCACTACTTGTTTCCAGGCCAAGCAACAGAAGATCGGTTGAGGTACCTAATGTCAAACCCTCACTGATCTGACATTGATGTTCTATCCTGGAGATATATGATGATACAATGACATTAAAATGGGGAACATATAAATTAACAACTATTTTTTTACCAATCTCACAGTCTATCAGAATGCGACACTGTAGAAATCATGAGATGTGATGTTACAATGTAACACTACAATCTCAATGTCGTGCGACAAATGTCATCGTGTAGCCCAAGGGAATATGATTATAGTTTTGCTTCCTTTGCACAATTAATCCTTTTTCTAATCATTTATTTTTGTCTTGCTAAATTTAAATTTTTTTGTTTTTATTCCATCGTGTGAGATCTTTATGTTTTGTTTTTCTTCTGAAGAACCTGTTGTTTTTATTGATAACACTGTTCTGGGTAAAACTTAGTATTCACACTTTTTAGGTTGGTAATATGTACAAAAACTACAATTTCTTTACAGTTCTCACTGTGAAATATTTAACATGTTAAATTTATTCTATGGGACATTCAGTAATATTATAACTGTACAAAATGTATTATGGAGATTGCAAAAGTTTTGTGTAAGAAAAAAAATTACTTGTTAAAATAGTAAAGAAACAAAGTCTTAAAGGGAAACTACCAGCAGGTTTTTGCTATGTAATAGCACAGATTTCAGCGATGCGTCTCTTATCAAGCTCAGTGGATTTGTTTGCGTACAATGATTGTTTTAGCATCAAGAGCTTCTCACTGCTGTGACTAGCTGGTCATGTGAGCCTTGGTTCAACACGCCTCCTCCTGTGATAAGCAGCTCACTGTCTATGTACACTGTATATACAGAGCCTGGTGTGGGCGGGGTTAGCTTTCTCAGCTTTGCTTTATTGCTAAATCTAAAACCTCTGATTGGTTGGGAACGGTTGCACCCAGTAATCTAACTGATACATCGTTGGATTTAATTTCTCTTTGCCTACATCAGGCTGTTCTCAGATGAAGTAGCAAAAACCTGCTGACAGATTCCCTTTAAAGATATTACTATTAAAAGGGAATATGTCACAAGCTGTGGAGCTACTGAAGCCAACATAAAGTCATTATGCATCCGGGATACAGAGTATGCGCATATCCCAACTGGGCATTTCAGCATTGGTAAGTAAGAGATGATAAACCGCCTGACAGAATTCTGGACCATCCTACCATCAGCGTGGGTGATTGCATATTGCACAACCTGAAATTTCAGACAATAAGGTTGCAGCCCACTTTCTCTACAGACCACCCTCTCTAAAACCAGTATAGAGACTGCAAGATAGCAAGATACCTCCATCTAGAGTGACTATATCATTGAGCAAATAACATATATAGTAAGTCTGTCAATCATCTAAGGCAGGGGTTGGTGTGTGTACTGCAGCAGAGCAGCTCAGCTACGATCTCCACTTGTATAGTCTATTACTAAGAAACTGGTTAATAAACACAAGGTCTGAAAAGTTCTAACAATTTCTTCATATAATCCTGAAAAATCGAGTAAGATTGTAAGGAAAAAGGATTAAAACAATTTTCAGGGGTATAAATACAGCCACCAACATAAAGCAACAGGCTCAGCATCTCTTATTGGATCCAACAATCAAGAGGGAACCTCTTCTGAGAGATGGGTGAAGTGCAGAAAGGACCAGGTAATGAACATCTGAAAATGAGAAAGGAGGAAGAGAAGAGACCCAATCAGTAGCGTAGCTACTGGGGGGGCAGAGGGGGCCGTCGCCCCGGGCCCTGTCACATGAAGGGGCCCACCGGGAGCCAGGGCAGAACACCGCACAGGAGCAGAGCAGTATAATGTCTGCTCCCGTCGGAGACTCTGCTGGCTATTAGCACAGTGGCCGGCTGCAGTCTCCCTCCTGCAGTGAATGGTTTCGCCCGTCTGACCTGATCATGAAGCTTTTCTGGCTGCAGTTTTTCTTCACTCTGTGCACGCTGGGATTGGCTCAGGCACGCTGGGTCCTAGTGCCCACACCTTGCATTTCACGTACACTTCCTGGTCCTGCCTGCAGTGCACACTATATCAGTAACTGCTGGGGATGGAACTTATTAGGTTTATTAAATTCAGGTATGTCACTGTGAGACCGTTGGGGTATTGTGGGGGAGGGGAGACAGGGTACTGGGGGGTGAATGTAAGACCATGGGGGTATTGTGGGGGAGGGGAGACAGGGTACTGGGGGGTGAATGTAAGACCATGGGGGTATTGTGAGGGCAGAAGGAGGGTGAGGTGGGACAGGGCACTGAGGGGGTGGATGTGAGATGTTGGGGGTATTGGGGCTGAAGTGGGGGAGGGGGACAGGTCACTGGGGGCTGAATATTATAATGTTTAGTTCTGATATTATATGTGCTCTATCATGTAATATTTGCTGTCTGGGGAGGCTGGAGATGGGGGGGTCGGGGGCTTTTGATACGGACCACCTGGGTCTTTTATGACTATTAGTATAAGGAGCCGCATACAGTAACCAAGAGCTGCAGCACATTTACAGCACCACTCCAGCATTATTTTATTTCACTGCTGGAGCGGTGCTAATAATCCCTGTCCCCTGTCTGATACTCACCTTCTGGCGTTTTCATCTGTTTTAGTCTCCGCTCGGCTCCGTCTCCTGCAGTGTGTGACCTGTCCGAGGCTCCAGTGTTTCATGGAGCAGCGCAGAGGTCACTAATCAGTGTGAGTCTGTGGGAGCCTCGTTCTGGCCTCTCTCTCACTGTCAGGCTATGTGCACACGGTGTGGATTAGCCGCTGCAGATTCACAGCAGTTTCCCATGCGTTGTACAGTACCATGTAAACCTATGGAAAACCAAATCCGCAGTGCCCATGGTGCGGAAAATACAGTGCGGAAACGCTGTGTTGTATTTTCCGCAGCATGTCAATTCTTTTTGCGGATTCCACAGCGTTTTGCACCTGCTCCTGTATAGGATTCCGCAGGTGGTAAAACGCAGGTGAAATCTGCACAAAAAACACAGGAAATCCGCGGTAAATCCGCACACGAATCCGCAACAAGTGCACATAGCTTCATAGTCTTACATTGAGCGCTTGTGACATAGCTTCTAACTTCTGGCCAGTCAGAAGCTGCGCTCACAAGTTTAAGCCGTCAGGCTGCAGCAGTGCCACAAAATAGTGAATACGCTGGAGGATGAGTAAATGACCGGGGCATCCAAATCATGACAGGGAGCTGTGAGTCCATCATACTGTGTATAAGGGAGCTGGGGGTCCATCATACTGTGTATACGGGAGCTGGGGGTCCATCATACTGTGTATAAGGGAGCTGCGGGCCCATCATACTGTGTATAAGGGAGCTGCGGGCCCATCATACTGTGTATACGGGAGCTGCGGGCCCATCATACTGTGTATAAGGGAGCTGCGGGCCCATCATACTGTGTATAAGGGAGCTGAGGGCCCATCATACTGTGTATAAGGGAGCTGCGGGCCCATCATACTGTGTATAAGGGAGCTGCAAGCCCATCATACTGTGTATAAGGGAGCTGTGGGCCCATCATACTGTGTATAAGGGAGCTGTGGGCCCATCATAGTGTGTATAAGGGAGCTGCGGGCCCATCATACTGTGTATAAGGGAGCTGTGGGCCCATCATACTGTGTATAAGGGAGTTGCGGGTCCATCATACTGTGTATAAGGGAGCTGTGGGCCCATCATAGTGTGTATAAGGGAGCTGCGGGCCCATCATACTGTGTATAAGGGAGCTGTGGGCCCATCATACTGTGTATAAGGGAGATGCGGGTCCATCATACTGTGTATAAGGGAGCTGTGGGCCCATCATACTGTGTATAAGGGAGCTGTGGGCACATCATACTGTGTATAAGGGAGCTGCGGGCCCATCGTACTGTGTATAAGGGAGCTGTGGGCCCATCGTACTGTGTATAAGGGAGCTGTGGGCCCATCATACTGTGTATAAGGGAGCTGCGGGCCCATCATACTGTGTATAAGGGAGCTGCGGGCCCATCATACTGTGTATACGGGAGCTGCGGGCCCATCATACTATGTATAAGGGAGCTGCGGGCCCATCATACTGTGTATAAGGGAGCTGCGGGCCCATCATACTGTGTATATGGGAGCTGCGGGCCCATCATACTGTGTATACGGGAGCTGCGGGCCCATCATACTGTGTATAAGGGAGCTGCGGGCCCATCATACTGTGTATAAGGGAGCTGCGGGCCCAGCATACTGTGTATAAGGGAGCTGCGGGCCCATCATACTGTGTATACGGGAGCTGCGGGCCCATCATACTATGTATAAGGGAGCTGCGGGCCCATCATACTGTGTATAAGGGAGCTGTGGGCCCATCATACTGTGTACACGGGAGCTGTGCACACATCATACTGTGTATAAGGAAGCTGCGGGCCCATCATACTGTGTATAAGGGAGCTGTGGGCCCATCATACTGTGTATAAGGGAGCTGCGGGCCCATCATACTGTGTATAAGGGAGCTGTGGGCCCATCATACTGTGTATAAGGGAGCTGCGGGCCCAGCATACTGTGTATAAGGGAGCTGCGGGCCCATCATACTGTGTATACGGGAGCTGCGGGCCCATCATACTGTGTATAAGGGAGCTGTAGGCCCATCATACTGTGTATACGGGAGCTGTGCACACATCATACTGTGTATAAGGGAGCTGTGGGCTCATCATACTGTGTATAAAGGAGCTGCAGGCCCATCATACTGTGTATAAGGGAGCTGTGGGACCATCATACTGTGTATAAGGGAGCTGCGGGCCCATCATACTGTGTATAAGGAAGCTGCGGGCCCATCATACTGTGTATAAGGGAGCTGTGGGCCCATCATACTGTGTATAAGGGAGCTGCGGGCCCATCATACTGTGTATAAGGAAGCTGCGTGCCCGTCATACTGTGTATATGGGAGCTGCGGGCCCATCATACTGTGTATAAGGGAACTGTGGACCCATCATACTGTGTATAAGGGAGCTGCGGGCACATCATACTGTGTATAAGGGAGCTGTGGACCCATCATACTGTGTATAAGGGAGCTGCGGGCCCATCATACTGTGTATAAGGAAGCTGCGGGCCCATCATACTGTGTATAGGGAACTGTGGACCCATCATACTGTGTATAAGGGAGCTGTGGACCCATCATACTGTGTATAAAGGAGCTGTGGACCCATCATACTGTGTATAGGGAACTGTGAAGGCATATTGTGCATATGGGAGCTGTTGGCCCATTACACTGTATATAGGGGAGCTCTGGGGGGCATTATACTTTCTATAGTGGAGTTCTGTCAGCATTATACTGTGTATAGGGGAGCATTGGGCTCATATTATCTATAGGGGAGCAGTGGTATCATACTGTGTATAGGGGAGCAGTGGGATCATACTGTGTATAGGGGAGCAGTGGTATCATACTGTGTATAGGGGAGCTGTGGGCCCATCATACTGTGTATAGGGAAGCTTTGAGCTCACCATACTGTGTATAATGGAGCAGTACATGGGGGAACTTAGGGGACATTATTACATGTAAAGTGGGCACTAAAGCATCATTGTTATAGGGGCACTCAGAGTATTGTGACCATCAAAGTTGCATATGGTCACAATATGGCGGTGAAGTCAATGTTCGTTTTTGTATATAGATTTATTTTCAATAACAGTAGGGTCATATTCTGAGGTTCCCGCATATTCACAATAAGAGTGCGCAACCATAGCTGTAATCAGGGTTCGCTGGTCAGGGGCCCACTCAGATGTTTCGACCCCCCTAAGTTAAAACCCTAGCTACGCCTCTGGACCCAATGTATCAATATAATCAAAGCATTTTATGTTCTGAACTGTTATGATTCTGACAGGTGTGGATTGGCCCACAGGGGAACAGGAGAATTCCCCGGAGGGCCCCTGAGTAGTGTTTGGCACATTACACTAAATGCAACATGTGTAGTATCTCATCATTCATTTATTAACAAAAACCCAGTCATTTAGTAAATAAAAGAATAGACAAATTTGTGAATAAAGGCAATGTAATAATGCATGTAACAGAACATTTACCCTCAACCTACTGTCTCCTTCCCCATAATCCTGTAGAATGTAAGCCCGCAAGGGTAGGGTCCTCTCCCCTCTGAATCAGTCTGTAATTGTTTGTTTACTGTAAGTGATATCTGTAATTTGTATGTAACCCCTTCTCATGTACAGCACCATGGAATCAATGGTGCTATATAAATAATAATAATAAATAATTAGGCCTCCAAAGTCAACCTCAGTGGTGGCCCCTTGACACCCTAGTCCGACACTGGGTACTAAAGAAAATGGTGGTTATTCACATTCCGAGTTTTCCTATGGTTATTTGTTAAGCCCCTGACTGGTAGGATCCCATTTTCCTACATTCAGAATAACCATTAAAACCTGTCCTATACAAAACAATTTTAACCCACATTTTTTCCTTGCTTCTCTTACGGTATACTGTAAATGGCAGATGAAGTGGATGCCCCCGTCATGAACCAAAATATTGCCGTTTACTACTGCATATAAAAGGTGCAAATCTCATGACATTCTCCCCCAGAAAATCATACGGCGAAACTGATTACGGCATGAAGAAATGACAGAGGGAATCATGACCTCAGAAGCTGAAATATGCTTTCCATCTCTTGTTGTATGACTGCAAGTAAAACCAATATATAAAAGGTAATAAGCTCTGGTGAGAGCAGCGCGTGGTCACGTGTCCATCTCTCGCTAAGAATCACGCTGTGTACAGGGAATTAGCAATCTTTGTTTTCCCAGTCATGTCCGCCTTCCTGCCAGTTCTGTGTACAGATGTGTAAAACTATATAAACATATCACCAAAGAATACATGATTTTATTGAGCTTTTCAATGTCCAGGAGAAGGTCTGGTAACTGATCCGTCTATTAATTCTTAATGCGATTGATTGCAGATCCAAGACATTTTATGTTTTCTCGTAGACGTGTCTCCTCCACTGCTCACAGCTTTTCTCAATGGACGTGTACAATGCTGACTACTATTCTCCACCCACTTTCACACAGCACAGGATAATAGGCCACCATGTGCATAATTCCAAGCTAAATATTAATATGACAATAGCTCTACTCCTACATTCACACGCCCACTTATAAGCGGTTGTCTCATCTAATTTAATGGGAAAAATTGCAAAGTGCTTATAAAAATAAGTAAATTTTCAACTTACTTTGTATTTAAAAACCTGTTATTTCTCAAGAACAGAAGGCTTTTTTAATTCTACAGTGTACAGCTTGTTACCAAGGTTACCAGCCACCTCAGGGGTGGTTGCTTTCCTAGGCTAGACAGCTTGCAGGTGCTGCTCTAAAGCTGGGCAGATCATTGGATCCGGCCATCTTCAGTTTCCTCTGTGCTCTTCTACTGTCTCTGCTCGTGGCACCAGAGTTCTGTCCTTGACAAAGAAAAAATACTCTACGCCATCCAGACAATTGAAGGACACTCAAGAAGGTGGGTGTATCATTGTTGAAGTCTAAAATCAATAGATGTCCTCATGATTGTAAATCCGAAGAGTTTATCTCACGACGTAAACCACTGGTAACACTCAAGGACACAGAGGCCAGATTAGAAGATTCTAGAAACAATTTAAAACAGCCATCCAGTTCTGTAACAAAACTATGGGCAGATGAGACCCAGGTCAACTTGTACCAGAACAATCGAAAGGGAACAGCAAAAAGAAGAAATGATGTACCTCATATGGCTGCCAATGGAAGTGCGTCACTGGTACTTACCGGTGACTGCGGATATAAGTAGCAGGATGTATTAGAACGTCTATGGAGTTATACATTCTCCACAAATTCAATCTAATATTGCAAAATTGATAGGTTAGTTCTTCTCAAAACATACAGATAATGGTGAAACATATTGCATAAGCAACCCAATAACTTATTAATTCAGAGTAATGGAATATTCTTAAACCCCTTCCTGTCCTTGGTATTTTCCCGTTTTGGGCTTTCATTTTTTGCTCCCCTTCTTACCAGAAACGTAACTTTTTTTTCAATTTTTCAGTCAATATAGCTTTATGAGGGCTTGTTTTTTGCAGGACGAGTTGTACTTTTGAATTACACTATTGATTTTACCATACAGCGTACTGGAAAAAGAGAAAATAAATTCCAAGTGCTATGAAACTGTACAAAAAGTGCAATTCCTCAATTGCTTAGTTTTTTTTTTATTTACCATGTTCACTAAAGGCTAAATCTGACCTGACAATATGACTCCCCAGGTCAGTATGAGTACGCAGATACCAAACATGTATAGTTTTTTTTATTTAAGTGGAGAAAAAAATTCCGAAATTTGTAAAAAAAAAAAAAAAAAAATGGCTTGGGTGATGGCCTTTTTGCATGCCGAGCTGACGTTTTAATTTATACAATTTTGGGGAGGATACAATGTTTTGATCACTTGTTATTGCATTTTATCGAAAGGAAAAGAAAAACAATTCTGGGTTTTCAATTTTTTTCTCGTTCTGCCGTTTACCAATCGGATTAATTTACTTTATGTTTTAATATATAGGACATTTCTGAACACAGCAATACCAAGTATCTGTATTTTTTTATTTCTTTTTTTTCGATCATGTGACAGGGGTGCTGATGGGCGGGACTTGTGACATGTTTCTGCCTGGTGAGTGTTAAATGCCGCTGTCAGTGTTTGGATAACAGCCGCGTGTGGATCAGCTGTCATGTGCGGGGAAAGATGGGGACTCAGCGTTGGAGCCCACATCTAAGGCAGGAACTCGACTTCTGACATACCTATACGTCAAAGATTGTGAAGGGGTTAATGCCTGAGGCAGGCACAGGACCACAGCCGAATGCTTATCACTTACTTAAAAAAAATTAAAGAGCATGTCAAGTTAACACCTATCCACAAGATAAATGATAACTTGCTGAGTGGTAGGTATCTCACCACTTGAACCCATACAGATTGGTAGTTTAACCAATTTTTATCCCAGCGGGTAACATTTATCCCTGTTACAAAATAGCAAGGCAAGTTGGTAGCCCAACTGCCGCATCATTAATTCTCTACAGGGCTGCCAAAAAAAGCCAAGTGAAGAGTGTGGCAACCTCATAGGGAATAAACGGAGCGTAGTTTGAACACGTGCACTATCCCTCCATTCTAAGAGGGATATAAGTTTCCCGTTCTGCATATCGGTGCGAGTCCCATTAGTGAGACCATGACCGATCAACAAGTTATCACTTGTCAAAGGATAAGTGATGACTTCTTTTCACTGGACAACCAAATTAAGGTGGAAAGACCAACAAACAAGTATTATTTGAAGACCTGGCAAAGCATCTCAAAGAAAGAAAACTCAGTATTTAGTGATGTTCATGGGTTCCAGAATTCAGGCAATCACTGATTAAGAAATATTTACACCCAATTAGTTAAAATAATGATTTTTTTTTTTATTTAGAGTTATGTTGGTTTGTCCAATTACTTTTCACATTGTGAAAAAGGAGGGACTGTGTAAAAATATGTAACAAACTAATACGTAATTACTAAATGCTTAATGTAGTATTTTTGCATAAAGTATAGACTTTAATCACATCCTAAAGCCTTTGATTTAAACACATTAAAGTGGTGAAGAAAGGCTAAATTATACAAATTTGTGTTATTATCCCAACACTTCTGGACCCTATGGTATATGCCGAAATTAGGACAGTTACCGTATTTTACTTTCATATACTAGACACAATTTTTGCAGAATATGGACTCAATCAGGATCAAGAAAAATGGGTAAGAATTGCTAGAAGTTGATAGACCTTGTTAAACTATGTAGCATATTTTGTGGTTTATGAGACGCACCAGATTATAAGACGCACACCAAATTTTGAGACAAATAGAATTTTTTTTTTTACTAAAATGGTGGTGCGTCTCACAATCCATGTGTCTTACTGCTTACCGGGGGAGGTGGGTGCGGTGAAGCGGAGTCCCAGAGTCGTTGCTGGTGGAGACAGGAGTGGGGTGATGCTTCGGACCCCAGACTGGGAGAAAGGGGAGTTTGGATCTGCGACACTGCGGGTGTTCGGTGGCGTGGGGGCTACGCCAACATTTTGTGAAAACCCGGAGCCCCCTCACTTCCATTGTTTACTATGCAGTGGACTCTGGGAAAATGGCTGCCGGGTTGCGTATGCGCGGATGGAGATCTTGTTGTTGAGATCTCATCTCCTGAGATCTTGGTACTGAGATCTCCATCTGCGCATGCCCTGCCCCGGCAGCCATTTTCCCAGAGTCCACTTCATAGTAAACCATGGAAGTGCAAGGCTCCGGGAAAATGGATGCTGGGGGCGGCACATGCACAGATGGAGATCTCTGCACCAAGATCTCGGGAGATGAGATCTCAGCGCAAAGATCTCCATCTGCGCATGCGCCGCCCCAGCATCCATTTTCCCAGAGTCCACCGCAATGTAAACCATGTAAGTGCGGGGGCTCCGGGCTTTCACAAAATGTTGGCGGAGCCCCCGCACCACCGAACACCCGCAGCGTTGCACAACTGAACACCCCCTCATTCCAGCATGTGGCCTGCAGCAACACTCCACTCTTGCCTCCTCCATCAGCGACCCTGGGACCCTGCGCCAAGGTGGCCGGTAAGGTATATTCGCATTATAAGACGCACCACGATTTTCCCAAAAGATTTTTGGGGAAAAAAGTGCATCTTATAATCCGAAAAATACGGTTAAGTACAATTCTTATAATTGATTTCAGACTTTCCCATCAAACTGTTCTGTTGTCAAATACACCGTGTGCAGAATTATTAGGCAAGTGAGTATTTGACCATATCATAATTTTTATGCAGATTTTCCAACTTCAAGCTGTATAAACTTGAATGCTTAATGGATGAATATTGTGTGAGGCCTGAGGATATTAGAACCCTTTATCAAGGTGTGCAGAATTATTAGGCAGCTTGTCTTCCTCAGGCAAAATGGGTCAAAAGAGAGATATAACTGACTCTGAAAAGTAAAAAAAATGTAAGTCTTACAGAGGGATGCAGCACTCTTGAAATTGCTCAGATACTGAGTCATGAGCACAGAACTATCAAGTTTTGTTGCAAATACTTAACAGGGTAGCAAAAAAAATGCTGAGAAAAAAAGAAAAATATTTAGAATTGAGAGTCCTCAGTGGTTGATACCTTTTAATGGCTAACTGAAAAGATGGTAACAAATTGCAAGCTTTCGAGACTACATACGTCTCTTCATCAGGCAAAGACTAAAACAAATTCTGAAGAATCACATATTTATGCACAACATAGTATAGAGAAAAAAAAAAAAAAAAAAAGAGGGGAAAAAAAACCATGGATAAGCTAGGTGACATGAAGCAGAATTACCATGGGTGATAAACAGTTACGTCCATAAATATTGGGCCAATAGACGTAACTGTTTATCACCCATGGTAATTCTGCTTCATGTCACCTAGCTTATCCATGGTTTTTTTTCCCCTCTTTTTTTTTTTTTTCTCTATACTATGTTGTGCATAAATATGTGATTCTTCAGAATTTGTTTTAGTCTTTGCCTGATGAAGAGACCTGTGTAGTCTCGAAAGCTTGCAATTTGTTACCATCTTTTCAGTTAGCCATTAAAAGGCATCAACCACTGAGGACTCTCAATTCTAAATATTTTTCTATCTACTGGCTAACACGGTACCAAGATATATTTCTTTCCTGTGAGAAAAAAAGAAGCACATGAACTGTCAAAGATTTGAGAAGAATCAAACGTGAAGTGACCAGGTGCCCATTATCTTCCAGTGCTGTCATATTCCAGAACTGCAACCTCCCTTATTTGCCGTACAATGCTCCTCTGGGAAATTAAATATGCAAATTGCCTCTTCTGAGAAAAAGAGGACTTAACTCTATAGCGCCACCTGTTGGAAGTAGCGATCCTACAAGTCACAATTAAGTCCTCTTTTTCTCAGAAGAGGCAATTTGCATATTTAATTTCCCAGAGGAGCATTGTACGGCAAATAAGCCTCCTTACCTTGACAAGCCAGAGATGGTATGTCACTCTCCATAAGGAGAAACGATACCCCTTAAACCCCAGTCCAGAGCCTCTCACCTAGCCAAATCAGTTCTCATGCTTCGCACTGACGAGGGCCAACAGCCCGAAACACCGTGTCTGCGAATTGAGATACTGATTTGGCTTTTATCCTAAGTCATATTGCACGACTCGTTAGAGGGTTGATTGTGACTTGTAGGATCGCTACTTCCAACAGGTGGCGCTATAGAGTTAAGTCCTCTTTTTCTCAGAAGAGGCAATTTGCATATTTAATTTCCCAGAGGAGCATTGTACGGCAAATAAGCCTCCTTACCTTGACAAGCCAGAGATGGTATGTCACTCTCCTTAAGGAGAAACGATACCCCTTAGACCCCAATGTAAAGAAGGGCAGCTATATTAGTCTTTGTGTTTGTTTGTTTTTTTTTTTTTTTAAATGTCAGAAATGTAATTTTGGGTTATTTGGTTATTATACTCACGTTAAAAGATGAAAATAAGCAATTGAGATGGAAAAATTAACATTTTTATTTAGTTGCCCAATAATTCTGCACACTGATAGTTGCCCTATTCATGAAGTCCAATGTTATTTCACGCTGGTCCTGATGAGGAAATTTGCTGGAGTCAAATGCTTCTGAGCCATGAAGAGGCATATGCAAAAATGCTGTGAGAATGCCAAAAGTTGCATGATTTTAGCACAGCCTTCAGTTGCACCAAAATTATGTGAATTTTTAAAGCTTTAGAGTCTTTAGAGATTCTCCTAAGACAGACAAAACCTAATTTTTACTTTCTTAAATATTCAGGTTTATTAAAACTTTGGAATGACAGACAGCTTAGTAAGTTGTTCAATAATAAAATTAGTCATCAAAAGTACAAATTTCCTAATAATTGTGCACATAATACACATTTAAAGACATGATTAGGTCCATAGATATTTTCATGTGCCTGCTATATACAGTGGATGGATACCATGTTTTGGCATAGGTGGCTTTCCTTTCTTGGATGCTGCCCCTCCCGTGGTTGTTCCTTCCCGGTGAAAGACCTGGCTATTCATTGCTTGCGTTGAGAAACACGTGATGGTGTCTCCGCGGCTTTTCTACATGCATTTGCATATTTCCCTTCAGGGATGGGGGCAGTGTTCTGGATCACTGCATTGAGAAACACGTGATGGGGTCTCCGCGGTGTTGGAAGTTTTGATCTCCCCGAGGTCATTCATTCTTTTGTTTATATACAGTGGCTAGGCAAACATTTTTAAAGGGAACCTCTCAGCAGGATTGTGCACAGTAAATTTCAGACAGTGTCAGGTTGGTGCCATTATACTGATTAAAATGATACCTTGGTTGATGAAATCCGTCTTGTGACTGTTGTTTAATCTTTATTTTCAGTTTTGAGTTAATGATATGCTTGTGCTCCAGGATGGCCTGTGGGGGGCACTGTGGAGGGGTCTTCATGTGGTGCTTTGATGCTCTCACTGACCTGCCCCCCTAGTTAACATAATGAATATCTGTATATACTGAAGAAAAAAAACAACCTTCTGCGGGCAGGCGTGCGCTGCAGCATAATCATATGTTTAATATCCCAAAAATAAATGTGGTTGATATTATTCAGATAGGGAAAAAAAAATTAAAATGGCGCCCGAGCAGTAGCAGTTATCGGTGTATGTCACGTACCCGCCTCTCAACACGTGACTAGGGGTTGTGCCTGCAAGGGTTAATCTATCTCCACTCACTCAGTCCAGCACTCAACCTCTGTCCTATGCTGTAATGGGAGCATAAATCACACCCCGACACGAACCACACACCCCGCTTCACACATGCTGCCACCACTCACTGAACACACGGGCGATGAGTCCTGGAAGTACTACTACTACTGTGTGCCAATCAGCAGGGTCTAAGGCTATGGATTCTTTTAGAGCATACAAGGTTCAAACTTATTCAAGTGTTAAACTTTA
Organism: Ranitomeya variabilis; assembly: GCF_051348905.1. Classification (NCBI taxonomy): domain Eukaryota; kingdom Metazoa; phylum Chordata; class Amphibia; order Anura; family Dendrobatidae; genus Ranitomeya; species Ranitomeya variabilis. The sequence goes on along the minus strand of NC_135235.1, from coordinate 112,276,918 downwards.
ATAGAAAAGGTACAGTGCTTGCAATAAAAGGATACAAAAATATGGAAATAAAAAGTGACATACAAATATGCAAAACAGTTATAAAATAAAAGGAAGAAACTTACAGAAATATCTAAACTTTGCAGTCTGGTATTCTGTTCCCAGAGGGGGGATATGAAATGCACCACATCAGCTTGGCTGCCCTCAATCTGTGAACAACTTTCTTTGTGGAGCGCCCACTTTATAGGCTCAGCCTGGAGATCAGATCTCTAGACCAGGATTTCATGTTCATATTCTAATTCCTGGTTTGTGACTGGAGCATAGCTACTTTACCAATGAATACATTATTTTTTTTAAATGCTCTTTTCTTAGCCTTTCTTTCCCATAGTACGAACGGTGCTATCTTGAAGGATTTTTTTTTTTTCAGCAAGATGGCGCCGCCAGTGCATGCGCAGTAGCAGCTATTGGAGATATCCGAGAAATTAAAAAGGATTTTTTTTTATATATATATCTGAATAACGTCAACCACATTTATTATTGGGACATTAAACATGTGATTATGCGGAGCGGAGCGTATACATGAAAAGAGATAAAATTAAATCACTAAGAGAACATCTGGGGGGGCTGGATAGATTTCCCTGGGTTGGCCTCTTTGGATCTTGTCAAAGATAGGATACTAGGGTTAAAAGAGTGTGTACAATATTGTAATACATAGACATGGGTTATGGAAGTGTGATGGGGATATGGGAGGTTTCCTTTTTGGGGGGGGTTTCCCTTTCTTTTTTTTATTATATTCTCATAAAAGAAAGAAAAGTAATATTGTTTGTATACTTGTGCATGCGTATGTATGTAATGTCATTCTCTTCATTTTCTTCAATACAAATTATTTGATTTAAAAAAAAACGTGATTGTGCTGCTGCGCAGGTGCCCCGCCTGGCACCTGCCTGCAGAAGGTTTTTTTTTTTCTTCATTATGTACATGTATTCATTTTGTAAATTAGGAGTAGGTCAGTGAGAGATCAGTGACCTGTCAGCAGTCTGCATTATGAATAAATGATCAGAGCACCACATAAAGACCCCCACAGGCCGCCCCGGAGCACAAGCATATCATTAACCCAAAATTGAAAATAAAGATTAAACAACAACCACAAGACGGATTTCATCAACCCAGGTATCATTTTAATCAGTATAACGGCGCTGACTTGACGCTGTGTGTAGGTTACTGAGCACAATCCTGCAGACAGGTTCCCTTTAACCTTACCAGTCATATTACTGATACTATGTACAGTATATGTATGGAATCCAAGTGACACACATATTCCCATTCTATCAGCCATTTATTTTATGAAACCTGTTCAATGTTCCAGGTGGCTCTAGGAGGCCCAAGTGGCCTTTCTAAGACCTATTGTTGGACATCAACATATAACATGTAAGTTTTTGGACTGTTAGGAAATATATCACCTGAGACCATAGGTTCTCCCTATCTTTGCAGGGGTGGAAAGCAACTCCTTACACTTTGGATGGCTCAGTGTGACAACATATTACCTGGATTCCCAATAGGCATCATGCAATAATTAATTTTCTGCAAGGAAAATGTGAAATCACCTTTGTGCAGCCCATTGATAGCAATGGACTGTGGTGATTGCATCAACAAGATCACTGTCATCATCTGTATATTTACTCAATTATTGCAATCCTTTAATTCCTGTTTGTTTTGAAGAAGTAACTAGGCCACTTCTAGGTCATTTAGAATTACTAAGGTATTAGTAAGTATCCTTTTTTGCAAACAATGTAATGTTCATGAAGTTGATGAATAACACTATTTCATTAGCGGTAGATGTTTGTCACAACATTGATGTAAACATTGCATTATACATTGCATTATACATTGCATTATACATCAAATGTAAATGAATCTGTAAATGCAGATTTTTATTTATGTCAAAACTGTAGACATAATTCTAATTAGAAATGCAAAGTCCAATCCTGGAAACAAAACAGCCCAGCAATAATGGAGCTGGAGCAGATATAAAGCTCGCCAATCAATCCACAATGGAACTTGATTTGTACATGAAAAACAATCTGCCACGTACTGAGTTCTGGGTGCTTAGAGTAATAAGAGGCCATTTTTAATTTCCTGTCTTTATTATTTAGTCGTTTCTCTATGTTCCTAGTAGTAAGAGGTTCTAGAAATACTTGTAACCTTTTTAGTTACCCTTAAATACACATGTGGATAGAAACAAACTAAATTCTGATTAAACCAGTAATGGAAAATATGATTTATACACATAAAATATTTGTTACATACGGTTGGTTGAGTTGGTGGCATGGTCTAAAACTCTTCACTGTTTGTCTACTGTAGAACGGTTGAGAATAGACAATTGTTTCTGTACTATTAAAAGATATTGTTAGTAGAGGTAAGAAATCTGATTTGTAGGGCTGGTCCAGTTGCCACGTCACTATGGGAGCCCTGCGAATCTCGCTTGACCTGCCACCAGCCGCATGGACCTGTCTGACTAGTAGGCCAACAGAAAGTCATGCAATGATGTTGCACCAGACCTACAAATCAGCAGTGGTGCCAAGGATTCCAGCAGGTAGGAGACAGGTCACAGGACTCCCGCTAGGCGACAACCCTGCAAATCATTTCCCTTAACTCTAATAGATACAGTCATATGAAAAAGTTTGGGCACCCCTATTAATCTTAAGCTTAATGTTTTATAAAAATTGTTTTTTTTTGCAACAGCTATTTCAGTTTCATATATCTAATAACTGTTGGACACAGTAATGTTTGTGCCTTGAAATGAGGTTTATTGTACTAACAGAAAATGTGCAATCTGCATTCAAACAAAATTTGACAGGTGCATAAGTATGAGCACCCTTATCATTTTCTTGTTTTAAATACTCCTACCTACTTTTTACTGACTTACTAAAGCACTTTTTTTTCTCACCATTCTTCTTCTCTGCCTTTCTGATGTTTTTCTTGGCCTGCCACTTGAAGTCCTGACTGATATAATAGTGAAATCTACTATATAATTGTCTAAGGGTCACTTCCGTCTGTCTGTCTTTCTGTCTGTCACGGATATTCATTGGTCGCGGCCTCTGTCTGTCATGGAAATCCAAGTCGCTGATTGGTCGTGGCAAAACGCCCACGACAATTGCCACGACCAATCAGCGACGGGCACAGTCCGGCGGCAACATGGCCGCTCCTTCCTCCCCGCAGTCAGTGCCCGCTCCATACTCCCCTCCAGTCAGCGCTCACACAGGGTTAATGCCAGCGTTAATGGACCGCGGTGTAACACACGCCATTAACGCAGCTATTAACCCTGTGTGACCAACTTTTTACTATTGATGCTGCCTATGCAGCATCAATAGTAAAAATATCTGTTACAAATAATAATAATAATAATAAAAAAAGGTTATTCTCACCCTCCGACGTGGCGCGGTGTCCTCGGCAGTGCAAGCGACAGGTTCCGGTGCCAAGGATGCTATGCGAGAAGGACCTGCCATGACGTCATGGTCATGTGACCGCGACGTCATCACAGGTCCTGCGCGCCTGCGCGAGAAGGACCTGCCATGACGTCACGGTCATGTGACCACGATGTCATCACAGGTCCTGCGCTCATACCAACCCTGGGACCGGAAGCTGCCGCATGCACCGTACACAGGCACCAGGACTTCAACGGCACTTCGGAAGGTGAGTATATGTTTATTTTTTATTTTACATCACTGGGCAATATACTACGTGGCTGGGCAATATACTACGTGGCTGGGCAATATACTACGTGGCTGACCAATATACTACATACTACGTGGCTGGGCAATATACTACATGGCTGGGCAATATACTACGTGGCTGGGCAATATACTACGTGGCTGGGCAATATACTACGTGGCTGGGCAATATACTATGTCGCTGGGCAATATACTGTGTGGCTGGGCAATATACTACATCGCTGGGCAATATACTATGTCGCTGGGAAATATACTACGTCACTGGGCAATATACTACGTGACTGGGCAATATACTACGTGGCTGGGCAATATACTACGTGGCTGGGCAATATACTACGTGACTGGGCAATATACTACGTGGCTGGGCAATATACTACGTCACTGGCAATATACTACGTGGCTGGGCAATATACTACGTGGGCTTTGCAATATACTACGTGACTGGGCAATATACTACGTGGCTGGGCAATATACTACGTGGCTGGGCAATATACTACGTGGCTGGGCAATATACTACGTGGGCTGTGCAATATACTACGTGGACATGCATTTTCTAGAATATCCGATGCGTTAGAATCGGGCCACCAGATGGTAATAATTTGTGGGTAATAATAATAATAATAATAATAATAATAATAATAATAATAATCAGTGGGTAATAATTTAGTTAATTATAAAAATACAAAAAAAAGATAAAACAACAAATCAAGCCGAAGGAGAATTTAATATTACAGAAGGATTCATGTAAGCTGGAGGCTTGGGCTAAGAAATCGCAACTGAACTGTAAGGTAGATAAATGTATGGTATGGAAATAGAATCATAATCACAGATGGTAAATCTTTACTGTGCAAGCAGTGAGGCTATGGAAGTCTCTGCCACATGATATTCCAATGGTTGATTCACTACAAAGGTACAAGGAGGGTATGGATGCCTTTTTAAACATTTTATAGGTTATGGGCACAGGATTTTTGTGAAGCGACGTTGATCCAGGGAACTAGTCTGATTGCCATATGTAGAATCAGGAAGGATTTTTTCCACTAACACGGGGCAATTACGTCTGCCCAATGAGGGTTTGTTACTTACTCTGAATCAACACGTTAGGCTATAGGTTGAATTTTATGGACTTACAGTGGTGTTCAAAATAATAGCAGTGTGTTCAAAAACATCAGTTAGTCACAACATGTTTATAGTAGTTATTATTTTCAGCATTGGGAACATTGCACACTGTTTTCTAATTCAAAATATAAAGAGAAATGTATATAATGTTTCACTACTTTACGGAAAACAACAACAAATGAACATTGGGCTGTTCTAAAAAATAGCCGTGTCTGCACTTGTCTTTAAAAACTCAAAATATGTACTTTTTTGTGGATTTTGCAATTCTGTGAATCACTAACCTAATATCTAGTTGTATACCCACAGTTTTTTAGAACTGCTTCACATCTATGTTGCATAGAGTCACCAACTTCTGGCACCTGTCACCTGTTACTACAGCCCAAGATGCTTGGACTACATCCCACATTTGTTTGGCATTTGTTGGCTTTGTCTCAGAAAAGACATTTTTAATGTCACCCAACAAGTGTTCTATCACATTAAGTTCTGATGACTGGGCTGGCCACTCCATAACCTCAATTTTGTTGGACTTGAACCAAGATCCTCTTCAGCGTAAGGCAACATGACCTCTTCAAGTATTTTAAAGTATGCATAATGGTCCATGATCACTGATATGCACCTTAGTAGGTCCGGCACCATAGTAACATAAGCATGCCCATATCATGATGCTTGCACCACCATGCTTCACTGCCTTCAGAGTGTACTGTGGCTTGAATGGCTTGAATGCAAAGTTTGAGGGTTGTCTGATAAACTGTCTGCAGCCCTTGGACCCAAAAAGACCAATTTTACTTTCATCAGTCCACAAAATGTTTCTTCATTTCTCTTTAGGCCAGTTGTTGGGTTCTTTGGAAAATTATATCCACTTCAGTATATGTCTTTTTTTTTAACAATGTTTCTTTTCGGGGACTTCTTGCTAAGTGATTAACTTCACACAGGCGTCTTCTAACTTTCACAGGTAACTTGAGACTGTCTATGATCATCCTAGATCTGATCGTTGGCTGAGCCTTTGCCATTCTGGCTATTCTTCCATTCATTCAAATGGTAGTCTTCCGTTTTCTTCCATGTCTCTCTGGTTTGGCTTTCCATTTTAAAGCACTGGAGACCTAGGTAAACAGCCTATCATTGTCTGCACTTCTTTATAAGTTTTACCATCTCCAATCAACTTTTTAATCAAAGCACTATGTCTAAACAATGTCTGAATGACCCATATTTCTCAGGCTTTTAAGGAGAAATGCATGTACAACATTTCCTGGCTTCACCTTTAAGGGCCACCTGATTCACACCTGTTTCTTCACAAAATGATTGACCTCACTAACTGAATTCCACACTGCTATTGTTACGATATGTAGTGACCCAACCTCTTCTCACCGCTGTCACCTAGCACTGCCCTGGCTAGTGCACTGACCGGCAAGGGCACTAGCCTCACCACTGCAGATGGATCAACACAGGGAACAGTGACAAACACAAGACAGACGAGGAAAAAACACCAAACTTAGCTTAATAGCCTTTTCTGCAGCAAAGCGCCGCACAGCAGAAGAAAGGCAACCAGACCACGAACTCCAAAAAACCAGCTGATTCATCACTGCAGCCAGAAAACTCCTTACTCCAGGCTTGGTCAACATAAATTGCTCTATCACTGACAGTCAGCTGATGCATCTGGTGACCATTTAAAGGATGGTGGAAGTGGTCACCACCCACATCAGCTGACCTAGCAACTCTGCAACTGCAACAATGCCAACAAGGGAAACTTACATTAACCCCTCCTGGCCTGAAAGGAAAAAAGCTACAATTAAACCAAAATGGAACCAGAGCTGCCACGCATCCAAAAATGGATCGTGACAGCTATTATTTTGAACACACAGCCTTTCAATTAATTATTCTAATACACAGAGTCAAAAACATGCAGATCATGAATGCAGACTCAGGTGGTTCTCTGAGAATCTACTAACCAGGGAATCAAGCTTGAGGAGGATAATTTGCATATTCCAGGTGCCTTCTGGGAAAAGCGAAGAGTCTCCCTCAGCAAGAAGATCGTTGGGTACAGCCGGGACCAGCTGCTTGGAAAGCATCACCAAACCAGGGATTCAAGCTTGAGGAGGATAATTTGCATATTCCAGGTGCCTTCTGGGAAAAGCGAAGAGTCTCCCTCAGCAAGAAGATCGTTGGGTACAGCCGGGACCAGCTGCTTGGAAAGCATCACCAAACCAGGGATTCAAGCTTGAGGAGGATAATTTGCATATTCCAGGTGCCTTCTGGGAAAAGCGAAGAGTCTGCCTCAGCAAGAAGATCGTTGGGTACAGCCGGGACCAGCTGCTTGGAAAGCATCACCAAACCAGGGATTCAAGCTTGAGGAGGATAATTTGCATATTCCTGGTGCCTTCTGGGAAAAGCGAAGAGTCTCCCTCAGCAAGAAGATCGTTGGGTACAGTCGGGACCAGCTGCTTGGAAAGCATCACCAAACCAGGGATTCAAGCTTGAGGAGGATAATTTGCATATTCCAGGTGCCTTCTGGGAAAAGCGAAGAGTCTCCCTCAGCAAGAAGATCGTTGGGTACAGCCGGGACCAGCTGCTTGGAAAGCATCACCAAACCAGGGATTCAAGCTTGAGGAGGATAATTTGCATATTCCAGGTGCCTTCTGGGAAAAGCGAAGAGTCTCCCTCAGCAAGAAGATCGTTGGGTACAGCCGGGACCAGCTGATTGAAAAGCATCACCAATTTTTGCCTGTAGGGCATTACTGCAAGAAAGCTTGGCTGAGTAGATTACACAAGAAGGAAAACACACAGCAAGTCAGCAGGATCTAGGAGCAACATGGCAGATGTGACAACCTACATGGTGAGCTGCAGCATGTGCTACATGTTTGCAGATCGACCAGAAGAAGAATCCAATTTCACCTGTCAGAAGTGTAGACTAGTGGCCCTTTTAGAAGAAAAGGTGCGGGGTCTGGAAGAAAGAATAGCAACTTTGAAACTCATCAAAGAGAATGAAGACTTCCTAGACAGAACAGAAGCATCTCTACTGGTCACAGAAGGTGAAAAATGTGTCAGAGAACCTCCAAAAGCAGATGAGTGGAAGCATGTGACCAAAAGAAGCAAGAAGACCATGGAGAAATCACCAACCACACAACTGAAGAACCGATATCAAATCTTTGTAGAGGTTGAAGATGGCACACCTAAGGATGAAGCACTACCAGCAAGCAAAAAAGAAAAGGGTACGCAGCAACAAGTGACAGCAAAAAGTACAGCCAAGAAGCAACGAAGAGTGGTGGTGGTGGGAGACTCACTACTGAGAGGCACAGAAGCAGCCATCTGCAGACCGGACATAACCGCAAGAGAAGTATGCTGCCTTCCAGGTGCGATGATCAAGGATGTGACTGATAGGATACCAAAGCTCTTCAGCTCCAAGGACGTCCACCCATTTCTTCTGATACATGTTGGCACCAATGACACCGCAAGGAAGGACCTACCGACAATCTGCAAGGACTTTGAAGCGTTGGGGAAGAAAGTAAAGGAACTGGATGCACAGGTAGTTTTTTCTTCTATCCTTCCAGTAGACGGGCATGGCACCAGGAGATGGAACAGGATCCTTGATGCGAACAACTGGCTAAGACGATGGTGCAGACAACAAGGATTCGGATTCCTGGACCACGGTGTGAATTACTTGTACGATGGACTCCTCGCCAGAGATGGACTACACCTCAACAAACCTGGGAAACACACATTCGCCAGAAGACTCGCTACACTCATCAGGAGGGCGTTAAACTAGAAGAAGAGGGGACGGGAAGAAAAACATTAGACTCGAACAAAGAAGACCCAGGAAAACATACTCAGAAGGGAGGTAAGAACATTTCTAAAACAATCCACAGCGAGGAGATTGGAACAAAACAAAATCCTCTAAACTGCATGCTCGCAAATGCCAGAAGCCTGACAAACAAGATGGAAGAACTAGAAGCAGAAATATCTACAGGTAACTTTGACATAGTGGGAATAACCGAGACATGGTTAGATGAAAGCTATGACTGGGCAGTTAACTTACAGGGTTACAGTCTGTTTAGAAAGGATCGTAAAATTCGGAGAGGAGGAGGGGTTTGTCTCTATGTAAAGTCTTGTCTAAAGTCCACTTTAAGGGAGGATATTAGCGAAGGTAATGAGGATGTCGAGTCCATATGGGTCGAAATTCATGGAGGCAAAAATGGTAACAAAATTCTCATTGGGGTCTGTTACAAACCCCCAAATATAACAGAAATCATGGAAAGTGTACTTCTAAAGCAGATAGATGAAGCTGCAACCCATAATGAGGTCCTGGTTATGGGGGACTTTAACTACCCGGATATTAACTGGGAAACAGAAACCTGTGAAACCCATAAAGGCAACAGGTTTCTGCTAATAACCAAGAAAAATTATCTTTCACAATTGGTGCAGAATCCAACCAGAGGAGCAGCACTTTTAGACCTAATACTATCTAATAGACCTGACAGAATAACAAATCTGCAGGTGGTCGGGCATCTAGGAAATAGCGACCACAATATTGTACAGTTTCACCTGTCTTTCACTAGGGGGACTTGTCAGGGAGTCACAAAAACACTGAACTTTAGGAAGGCAAAGTTTGACCAGCTTAGAGATGCCCTTAATCTGGTAGACTGGGACAATATCCTCAGAAATAAGAATACAGATAATAAATGGAAAATGTTTAAGAACATCCTAAATAGGCACTGTAAGCGGTTTATACCTTGTGGGAATAAAAGGACTAGAAATAGGAAAAACCCAATGTGGCTAAACAAAGAAGTAAGACAGGCAATTAACAGTAAAAAGAAAGCATTTGCACTACTAAAGCAGGATGGCACCATTGAAGCTCTAAAAAACTATAGGGAGAAAAATACTTTATCTAAAAAACTAATTAAAGCTGCCAAAAAGGAAACAGAGAAGCACATTGCTAAGGAGAGTAAAACTAATCCCAAACTGTTCTTCAACTATATCAATAGTAAAAGAATAAAAACTGAAAATGTAGGCCCCTTAAAAAATAGTGAGGAAAGAATGGTTGTAGATGATGAGGAAAAGGCTAACATATTAAACACCTTCTTCTCCACGGTATTCACGGTGGAAAATTAAATGCTAGGTGAAATCCCAAGAAACAATGAAAACCCTATATTAAGGGTCACCAATCTAACCCAAGAAGAGGTGCGAAACCGGCTAAATAAGATTAAAATACATAAATCTCCGGGTTCGGATGGCATACACACACGAGTACTAAGAGAACTAAGTAATGTAATAGATAAACCATTATTTCTTATTTTTAGGGACTCTATAGCGACGGGGTCTGTTCCGCAGGACTGGCGCATAGCAAATGTGGTGCCAATATTCAAAAAGGGCTCTAAAAGTGAACCTGGAAATTATAGGCCAGTAAGTCTAACCTCTACTGTTGGTAAAATATTTGAAGGGTTTCTGATGGATGTTATTCTGGATTATCTCAATGAGAATAACTGTTTAACTCCATATCAGCATGGGTTTATGAGAAATCGCTCCTGTCAAACCAATCTAATCAGTTTTTATGAAGAGGTAAGCTATAGGCTGGACCACGGTGAGTCATTGGACGTGGTATATCTCGATTTTTCCAAAGCGTTTGATACCGTGCCGCACAAGAGGTTGGTACACAAAATGAGAATGCTTGGTCTGGGGGAAAATGTGTGTAAATGGGTTAGTAACTGGCTTAGTGATAGAAAGGAGAGGGTGGTTATAAATGGTATAGTCTCTAACTGGGTCGCTGTGACCAGTGGGGTACCGCAGGGGTCGGTATTGGGACCTGTTCTCTTCAACATATTCATTAATGATCTGGTAGAAGGTTTACACAGTAAAATATTGATATTTGCAGATGATACAAAACTATGTAAAGCAGTTAATACAAGAGAAGATAGTATTCTGCTACAGATGGATCTGGATAAGTTGGAAACTTGGGCTGAAAGGTGGCAGATGAGGTTTAACAATGATAAATGTAAGGTTATACACATGGGAAGAAGGAATCAATATCACCATTACACACTGAACGGGAAACCACTGGGTAAATCTGACAGGGAGAAGGACTTGGGGATCCTAGTTAATGATAAACTTACCTGGAGCAGCCAGTGCCAGGCAGCAGCTGCCAAGGCAAACAGGATCATGGGGTGCATTAAAAGAGGTCTGGATACACATGATGAGAGCATTATACTGCCTCTGTACAAATCCCTAGTTAGACTGCACATGGAGTACTGTGTCCAGTTTTGGGCACCGGTGCTCAGGAAGGATATAATGGAACTAGAGAGAGTACAAAGGAGGGCAACAAAGTTAATAAAGGGGATGGGAGAACTACAATACCCAGATAGATTAGCGAAATTAGGATTATTTAGTCTAGAAAAAAGACGACTGAGGGGCGATCTAATAACCATGTATAAGTATATAAGGGGACAATACAAATATCTCGCTGAGGATCTGTTTATACCAAGGAAGGTGACGGGCACAAGGGGGCATTCTTTGCGTCTGGAGGAGAGAAGGTTTTTCCACCAACATAGAAGAGGATTCTTTACTGTTAGGGCAGTGAGAATCTGGAATTGCTTGCCTGAGGAGGTGGTGATGGCGAACTCAGTCGAGGGGTTCAAGAGAGGCCTGGATGTCTTCCTGGAGCAGAACAATATTTTATCATACAATTATTAGGTTCTGTAGAAGGATGTAGATCTGGGGATTTATTATGATGGAATATAGGAATATAGGCTGAACTGGATGGACAAATGTCTTTTTTCGGCCTTACTAACTATGTTACTATGTTACTGCACCAACTGGTAAATTGTTTGACATGGGGTAATATAATTTATACCAAAAATGGTGATTAATCCGGTTAGTCATATTGGACTGCTATTATTTTGAACACTACTATAAGTCTACCTTCAACCTTAAAACTATGATACTATGATAAATTAAGATGCCACGTTGTGCTGCTAGTAATATAAAATCTATAAGAGAACATATATATACAGAATAGATAAATATTCACATGCTGAGCTTATATATGTATACACATGAACCTTGTAAAAAGAGTTATGTATGAAGTGATCTGAATACAAACTCTGTAGACTAAAAAAAATATCAGATAGCTGCAGGGAACAGACCTTCGAGACTAGCACGTACAAAACATACCCAAGTGACTAGCACGCTGAAGAAGGATGGATAAATTATCATGTCATTAGCCCGTGGCCTATCAACCCTGCAGAAACAGCACAATTACAATCACTTTCTCAAACACTTTCCCCGATCACTCCCGTCTAACTGCCAGACTGTTCAGAGTACAAGCATATGGAGAGGAGAAATTAATGATCCAGGGAAATATGATAGAAAAATGTGGACATTTTTACTGACAAATACAAAACTAGTACATACATCGTATCTCCGAACGCAGACAGAGAGATGAATATGCAACTGTTTACTATAGTATTAATCACCATTAAAGTGCAGAATAGGTACATTCATAGGAAAGTTTATGCTGAAAATAGCCATTGCTATTATAAATACATGTTTAAGTGATTTTTATGTGATTGTCCATTTAAAGAAAAATGCTAAAATGTTCTAATTTTCACAGAAGACACAAAATCTGTCACAATAGGCTGATACTACCGTACGTTCAGCTCACTTGTCCCTAGTTGTCCTGAAGCAGTAATTTTATGCCCCCATCCCATGACTTATATTAAATTTGGGTTGACCCTGAAAACCCCAAACTATTCGCAATTGTATGCCAATCTTGTAGGAAGCCTGATTAGTAAATATTCTGGAATACCAAGCTATCAAGTTGTTTCCTTTGACCATTGGGGTCATGCCAAAAATTGCAACTTTTTACAATTTTACACTGCTTTCACAACTTTTCAAAAGTGTGCAAGAGGTATGCAAATTGGGTTTTAGTCGAATGTATAAATTGTGATTTTTTTTAATTTTTTTAAAGTTGAAAACTTGTTAAAAAAAGTTACAAAATAAACAAAGTTTAAAGGGGTTGTCCAGCTCCAGTCCACTACTAGGACAACCTCTTCTTAAACTAAATGTTCGGCTCCGATAAAATAATAAAGCGTATACTCACCTCCTGTGCTGGTGGTGTTCCCGCGGTGTCGGTACTCGCTCTCCCTGGGGCTGTGATGCGGTGGAATGACACGTGAGCCTGGCGTCCAATCACTGCTTGTGCCACTGTCCCCGACTTCGGACAAACTGAACATGAAGAGGAAGCCAGGACTGCAGCTCATACCGGACGTCCTCTTCATGTTCAGTTTGCTGAAGGCGGAGACATTGACGCCAGCGCTGCTTGGACGCCGGGCTCACGTGTCATTCCACCGCATCACAGCTCTAAGACCAAGAGTGCCGACACGGTGCTGGCACGGAAGGTGAGTATAGGATTCATTATTTTATCGGGGCCGAACATTTAGTTTAAGTAGGGGTTGTCTTAGTAGTGGACACCCCTTAGTTCACTTGGGTAAGGATGTGTATAAAAAATAAATTCTACACAGAAGTGTAATATATTAAGAGGTGCCAAATTTATCAAACATTGTGCAAGAATTTGAGAAATTTGCACAGGCACATGGAAAAGTGAGTTTACAAAGTTATCTCATAATAACTTTTCCCAAATAATATTTTAAGGATGTATAAAGAGACATAAAATGACTGAGGCTTCTTACTTAATTATTTTTTAATGCCGGGCTGATGAACGAGTACACTGGGGATTGTGCTAGGAATTGAGATTGACAGCGGCATTTAAACAGTTAGCATCGATCACAGCTAGCGGCAATCACTATTGTTATGGGCAGACAGCGGATATGCTCCATACGTCCCGATCAGGATGGGACACACTGGGATGTAATTCAAAGGTTTCTGAAGAAACAGGAAATAGAAGAGGAAAAGCAAAAGATGGAAGCAGATTATTTTGTTTTAGCAAATTCCACATTGCAACAATGCTTTATGACATGCTGTGCAAGAAATGTTTTCAAAACTGTATGAATCAATGAAATTCTGACAATAAATTATCACAGCACCATTTAAAAGAAACATTGGACTGAACACTAGTGTACTGCATCTCTCGAAAAAACACAAACCTAGAAAAAGCTCAGTAATTATGTGCAAGCCAAAATAATGAGTGGAACCTACAGAGAGAAAAACGGTAACAAAAAGACTCAGACCTTTCTGTGTTTTGGGACCGCTCCTGATCTCTGACTTAAAAATATTGATCAAATATGGGCGTGAAAACTAAAGGACTCAGATTAACCCCTTCACGACCAGCGGTATTTTCATTTTTGCGTTTTCATTTTTTGCTCCCTTTCTTCCCAGAGTCATAATTTTTTATTTTTCAGACAATATGGCCATGTGAGGGCTTGTTTTTTGCAGGACGAGTTGTACTTTTGAATTGGTTTTACCATACTGTGTACTGGAAAATGGGAAAAAATTCCAATTTCAGTGAAATTGCAAAAAAGTGCAATTCCACTGTTGGTTTTTTTTTTAGCATGTTCACTAAAGGCTAAAACTGGCATGCCATTATGATTCTCCATTATGATTCTCCAGGTCATTACGAGTTCACATACATCAATCATGCCTAGGTTCTCTTTTATTTAAGTGGCAAAAAAAAATCAAAAGTTTGGTTAAAAAAAATGGCGCCATTTTCCGAGACCTATAGCGTCTTCATTTTTGTTGATATGGGGCTGATTGGGGCTTATTTTTTGCGCCCCTAGCTGACATTATTGATACCATTTTGGTGTAGATACGATCTTTTGATCACTCGTTATTGCATTTTATTGCAATAGAGCGGGGACCAAAAAAACGTAATTCTGGCGTTCTGAAATTTTTTCTTGCTACACCGTTTAGCGATCGGGTTAATTCTTTTTTTATATTGATAGATCGGGCGATTCTGAACATGACGATACCAAATATGTGTATGTTTGATTTTTTTTATTGTTTTATTTTGAATGTGGCAAAAGGGGGGTGATTTGAACTTTTATTTTTTTTTTATTTTTAAAACATTTTTTTTTTTACTTTTGGCATGCTTCAATAGTCTGCATGGGACACTAGAAGCTGCGGTACTCTGATGTCCTCTGTTACACACAGGCGATGATCGCCTGTATGTAGCAGAAATGCTCATTTGCTATGAGCGGCGACAACTGGGCAGCGCTCATAGCTATCTGGTAATGACAACCATAGAGGTCTGCTAGAGACCTCTGGTTATCAGGCCGGGGTCACCAATGGGTGGGATTTATGATGCGCTTCCGGTAAGCGCGAGTTAAATGCCGCTGTCAGAAATTGACAGCGTCATTTAACTAGTTAACAGCTGCGGGTGGATCACGATTCCACCTGCGGCTGTTGCGGGCACATTTCAGCTCTATATATTAGCTGTCATGTGGCAGGAAAGGTGCGGGCTCAGCGCCGGAGGCTGCACCAAAAAGGGGTAGTTATTAGGAGATCAAATAGATAAGTTAATGCTCCTCTTCTCAATGACATCACCGCCCTTCAGACTCTCCAGGTAACGCTGTGCTCTGTGTGACTCGAAAGTGGCTTTCCCAAAGTAAGTCTACGGAGCATCAGATGAGCGAGCGTGCTTGGAAAAGGTGATATCCGAGCATGCTCGAGTGCTAACGGAGAGTTTTTGTCGTGCTCTAATACTATGTTTGAGTTCCGGTGGCTGCATGTCTCGTGGCTGTTGGACAGCTGCAACACATGCAGGGATTGCCTGTTTGTTAGGCAATACCTACACATGCTGTGGCTGTCGAACAGCAGCGAGACATGAAGCCACGGCGACTCGAACATAGTATTAGAGCACGCCGAAGACACTCCGTTAGCACTCGAGCATGCTCAGATAAAGTGTTATCCGAGCATGCTCGAGTGCCAATAGAGTATCTTCGCTCATCACTAGGCTCCATACACTTAGGGCTCATTTACAAATCAGTTTTCCACGTATGAGTCCTATTAGATTTTTTTTCATGGATAGCATTCGCACCTTTGACAGTTATGGGGTTGTTCACATGTTTGTGATTTTCCGTGAACCATGCACAGTCGCAGACCAGACACATGTCCGATGGTGATCGAGTGTGTATGCAGATGTCATCCATGTGTTCTGTGTTGTCCATTTTTCACTAACTGATAGGAGAAGGTGGAAAACCTTTTTTCCTCATTGGTGAAAAAACTGCTAAAATATTGTAGGTTTAAACGCAGGCAAAAACACATAGCATAACATAACCATCTGCTTCACATGCTATTGAAAGGTGAGATCTCATGCAAGAACACATTGTAACACACAGCACCTAGGAGACATAGGTAATAAATGGTCTTCTCTTCGTGTACTATGGTCCATGATATGCAAAACCAAGTACTTGGTATAGTGGAATAAATAAGTTTGATCATAAAGACAAACTTTTCTCAGATCAGGAAGCATTTACAGCTCAGGAGCGATTACTTTCCAGATAATTGACGATTACACACTTGTTGCAGGTGGCAAATTGCAGCCACTTTAAATAGAACAAAATGTATTTGCGGATGTTGGGAAAAGTGAGCAGGAAATGTATGAAAAACAGCAGTATTCTCATAAAATAAGATGCATGGAATTACAAAGTAAAAAAAAAAAAGTTGAAGGTCATTTTAAAGGGCTGGAAAACCTATGGCTAAAATATAGTCTATGAACATCAAGGCTACATTTTTAATTTAAATTTTTAAGAGATTCACAAACTATTTGCAAATGAAATTTATCAGAATTTCTATCAGGTAGTCAGTATGAAAAAATGCTAGCAAATCATTTACCTAGAGAGATCTGTTTTTAGAGATTTTCAAGTCATGTTTCCTTCTAAACATGGATTTCTAAGAAATATTTTGTAGTGAGCGATAAACAGTCAAAGCGGAGGTGGGAGGTAACAGGTTCACCTATCGGTAAAACAACAGCTGCTTTACGGAATTGGGGAGGAGTGGGATGGCGATCCAGATCACCCAGAATTTAATTTTCTTGCACTATAATATTCAATGGATTGCATATATTCAGCATTATACTCTGGGAGCATAGGTTGCAGAACTAATATTTTTAGGGAGCAAAGTAAGCGGATGAACAAAGAAGTCTCTGGGGTTTGCGTCTTATTCTGCTAGGAATTGACAGAGGTGATGATTCAAACGTACAGGAAAGTGTACAGAAAGTAACATACTTATTTTCTATTTTATAGGGCTCCAGCTTTGCAGTTTCATAATAGAGACATAGAGCTTTATGGTTACAAACACCGTCACTAAGCTTTATAGTTATACTCGCTGGTACAGAGCTTTGCAGCTTAGACTACAGTTTAGATACAACTTGTGGAGGTTTGATAAGATAACTTCTAACACACGTAATAATTTGTGACACTGCGGGCGGCGCAATGGCAAATGTATGTGTCCTGTAACGACTCGCTGCATGAAGAAATACAAACACATCTCTCTATAACTCCTCCTGGGTAACAGTTCTCACCTTTTGCCGCTATGTGACAGTTTCACCCGGTCGTTTCTCAAGCTAACACAGATCTGGCCTTGCTCAGCAGCATGGCACCTCTTATGATCTGAGTCCACTACAGGACCTGCAAACTAACCACTTTGGCTCATCCCACTTGGACGGTTCTCGGGCAAATACTCTTGTCACGCCGGTGACGAGCACAGGTGGTAACCACCATCCTACTCATTGCAGTCATCACTCTGCTCTCCCCAGTTGCGGGCTGTCTCGCTGAGCTGCCTCTTGTAGGAATTCTAACACTGCTGCATTCTCCTGCTGCTGGTAAGTAATAATCTGGCATGTGGCACGCCCCTCTTGAAGAAGCACTCTGTGTGAAACGGCGCTCGTCGGGCATTGGGCAGGATTTAGCCTGTTCTTACAGCCGCACCACATCACATCATTTTCTGCAGGTAATGGTCGTATGCTCATCATGACTGATTATGTATCAGGTTGTTTTCCCTTCATCTTCATGTGCTCACGGTAATTAATGTATTAATGTGTTAAGGACATATTAGTAGGGCCTTTTTCATAATGTTTATGGACTTTTAATGTAGGATAAGTGGCCTCTTTAGCCTTGCACAATTTTTTGGCATATATGATTACTTTTTAGGCCTTTTTACTTGATATCCAGCTATTTAAATTTCCATCTGTTTTATAAGTCCTTTTGATGCTTACCTACTTATAGGATTACCCACACACAGCTTTATCATGCTCCTTTAATACCTATAACATAATTACCTGGCGCAGGCATTTGTGATTTTCAGCTATTTCCTCCCCACCATTTGTTGGAGGTATTTGCCCCCTTCTTTCCCCCTGTCTTTTTAGCATTACCTTTTATCATTGTAATTAATAAAGATTTTGTTTTAATTTATTTTGTTCTTTGGGTCACTTCTTACTGTTATGGTACCTTCATATCAGTATGGTGTATATTAAGTATATTGAAGTGCTTTCAGCCACTTCATCACTAAGGACTATGGGATTTATCTCTAAATTAGAGATAATTGCTAATATTATTAATATTACACCTGGTACATATTGGGATAGGATCTTGGAGATGGGAATATCACTTTAACTATGACTGTTTGATCAGTACTTTATTTACTGTATACTTTTTATATATTTGTTAGATTTCATATTAAACTATAGAATATTTAGGATATTATGCACTGTGGGTACTTTCCATCGATTTTCAGCCAATTGTTGAACCCCACCCCTGAGTTTCAGTGTACCTCTGGTCTAGAAGACTGGGACACTTATGGAACCTTCCGCTTGTGGAAGTATTCCTGGTAGACTGTCTTACTGGTTCAGGTTCTTGGGTTATTCTCATCTTCATTGATGTGTATCATTAGATAGTGCTTGGAAAAACAAAGCTACTTTCCAATGTACTTTTTATTAAAGATTGCACCTGTTCTTCTTTTAATAACCGCTATAATGGTTACAAGCTCTTTCCTACTGAGCTTGTAAGCGCTACACCGAACCTATCTGGGGACACAGGAGAACGCTGTTAAAGGGAACCTGTCACCCCCCCAGTCGTTTCAAACTAAAAGAGCCACCTTGTGCAGCAGTAATGCTGCATTCTGACAAGGTGGCTCTTTTAGTTCTGGGTGCTGTAACTAGAGAAATAATCAGTTTTATAATTTGTCCCAAATACCTGGTCTTCAGTCCTGGAGGCCGGCGTTTCCCCCCTGCTTTAGACGCCACACAGCTGTCACTCACATCTTCTTGGCGCCCGGCGCTGCCTCTTCCTCACTGCTGTTTTCAAAATAGCCAGCGCCTGCGCTCTTTTCTCCTGCCTGGTGCAGGCGCAGTGAGCGCTGCCCGTCTTTCCTCATATGCAGCCCAGCTGACTGCGCCTGCGCGGTCGCCCTGCCTGTGAATCCCAGCCCCGCAGTGACTTATGATTTATTCACATTGCAGGGCTGGGATTCACAGGCAGGGCGGCCGCACAGGTGCAGTCAGCTGGGTTGCATATGAGGAAAGACGGGCAGCGCTCACTGCGCCTGCACCAGGCAGGGGAAAAGAGTGCAGGCGCCGGCTATTTTGAAAACAGCGCTGAAGAGGAGGCGGCGCCCGGTGCCAAGAAGATGTGAGTGACAGCTGTGTGCTGTCTGAAGCAGGGGGGAAACGCCGGCCTCCTTGACTGAAGACCAGGTATTTCGGACAAATTATAAAACTGATTATTTCTCTAGTTACAGCACCCAGAACTAAAAGAGCCACCTTGTCAGAATGCAGCATTACTGCTGCACAAGGTGGCTCTTTTAGTTTGAAACGACTGGGGGCTGTGACAGGTTCCTGTTATGATCCCTAGTGGCTGAGGATCACAAATAGACCAGCAAGTGATTAAACTAAGGACGAGCTCTAGGGATATGGTAACTGGACTTATCGCAAATCTGAACCTATCCAACACAACTAGAGGTAGCCGGTGAACGTGCCTAAAAAATTCCTAGACGTCTCGAGCCAGCCTGAGGAACTAGCTACCCCTAAAGAGAAAGAAAGACCTCACTTGCCTCCAGAGAAATAATCCCCAAAGATATAGAAGCCCCCAACAAATATTAACGGTGAAGTAAGAAGAAGGCACATACACAGGGATGAAATCAGATTCAGCAAAAAGAGGCCCACTAGTACTAGAAAGCAGAAAATAGAGCAGGGGTCTATGCGATCAATAAAAAACCCTTACAAAATATCCATCCTGAGATTTCAAGAACCCACACACCAACTAACGGTGTGTGGGGAGAAACTCAGCCCACTAGAGCAACCAGCAAGCAAGGGCATTACATTTTAGCAAGCTGGAACAGAAAACATGATAAACACTGCTGATCAAAAAATGAGCAAACAAAACTTAGCTTGTCCTCGATGGACTGGGAGCAAGGTAGTCAGAAGGAATCTGAGTAGCACTGATTACATCGACAGCCGGCAACAAGTGAAAGTAAAACAGAGCTATATAGGAACCTCCCAGAGGATAACGAACCAGCTGATAGCCAGAGTCCAGCAGGATAACAGAAAAAGCCACCAGGGGGAGCCCAAAGCAAAAGTCACACCATACCACCAGTGACCACAAGAGGGAGCCTGAACACAGAGTTCACAACAGTACCCCCCCTTGAGGAGGGGTCACCGAACCCTCATGAAAACCACCAGGGCGATCAGGATGAGCCACATGGAAGGCACGAACCAAATCGGCCGCATGAACATCAGCGGCGACAACCCAAGAATTATCCTCCTGACCATAGCCCTTCCATTTAACCAAATACTGGAGCCTCCGTCTAGAAATACGAGAATCCAAGATCTTCTCCACCACGTATTCCAATTCTCCCTCAACCAGCACCGGGGCAGGAGGCTCAACCGGAGGAACCACAGGCACCACATACCTCCGCAACAACGAGCGATGGAACACATTATGAATAGCAAATGATGCTGGGAGGTCCAGACGAAATGACACAGGGCCAAGGACTTCAGAATCTTATAAGGACCGATAAACCGAGGCTTGAACTTAGGAGAGGAGACCTTCATAGGAACGAAGCGAGAAGACAACCACACCAAGTCCCCAACGCGAAGTCGGGGACCCACACAGCGACGGCGGTTGGCAAAGAGCTGAGCCTTCTCTTGAGACAGCTTCAAATTGTCCACCACATGATTCCAAATCTGATACAACCTATCAACCACAACATCCACTCCAGGACAGTCAGAAGGCTCCACCTGACCTGAGGAAAAACGAGGATGAAACCCCGAATTACAAAAGAAAGGAGAAACCAAAGTAGCAGAACTAGCCCGATTATTAAGGGCAAACTCGGCCAACGGCAAAAAAGTAACCCAGTCGTCCTGATCAGCAGAAACAAAACATCTTAAATAAGTCTCCAAGGCCTGATTAGTTCGCTCGGTTTGGCCATTCGTCTGAGGATGGAAGGCCGACGAAAAAGACAAATCAATGCCCAATTTAGCACAAAAGGTCCGCCAAAATCTAGACACAAACTGGGATCCTCTGTCAGAAACAATGTTCTCAGGAATCCCGTGCAAACGAACCACATTTTGAAAAAACAGTGGAACCAACTCGGACGAGGAAGGCAACTTAGGCAAGGGCACCAAATGGACCATCTTAGAAAAACGATCACACACCACCCAGATGGCAGACATTCTCTGAGAGACAGGGAGATCCGAAATAAAATCCATGGAAATGTGCGTCCAAGGCCTCTTCGGGACAGGCAAAGGTAACAGCAAACCACTGGCTCGAGAACAGCAAGGCTTAGCCCGAGCACAAATTCCACAAGACTGCACAAAGGAACGCACATCCCGCGACACGGAAGGCCACCAAAAAGACCTGGCCACCAAGTCTCTGGTACCAAATATTCCAGGATGGCCCGCCAACACCGAAGAATGAACCTCGGAGATGACTCTGTTGGTCCATCTATCTGGGACAAACAGTCTCTCCGGTGGACAGCGATCAGGTCTATCCGCCTGAAACTCTTGCAGCACACGTCGCAAATCTGGGGAGATGGCAGACAAAATCACCCCTTCTCTAAGAATACCAGCCGGCTCTGAATCTCCAGGAGAGTCAGGCACAAAACTCCTAGAAAGAGCATCAGCCTTCACATTCTTCAAACCAGGCAGGTACGAAACCACGAAATCAAAACGAGAGAAAAACAACGACCAACGAGCCTGTCTGGGATTCAGCCGCTTGGCCGACTCGAGATAAATCAAATTCTTGTGATCAGTCAAGACCACCACACGATGCTTAGCTCCCTCGAGCCAATGTCGCCACTCCTCAAATGCCCACTTCATAGCCAACAACTCCCGATTACCGACATCATAATTCCGCTCGGCAGGCGAAAACTTTCTTGAAAAGAAAGCACATGGCTTCATCACAGAGTCATCGGAGCTTCTCTGCGACAAAACAGCCCCCCGCTCCAATCTCGGAAGCATCAACCTCCACCTGGAAGGGAAGTGAGACATCTGGCTGACATAAGAACGGAGCCGAAGAAAACCGGCGCTTCAGCTCCCGAAAGGCCTCCACAGCCGCAGAGGACCAATTAGTCACATCAGAACCTTTCTTGGTCAAATCCATCAAAGGCTTAACAACACCAGAAAAATTAGCTATGAAGCGACGGTAAAAATTAGCAAAACCCAAGAACTTCTGAAGACTCTTAACCGATGTAGGCTGCGTCCAGTCATGAATAGCCTGAACCTTGACTGGGTCCATCTCAATAGTAGAAGGAGAAAAAATGAAACCCAAAAAAGAAATCTTCTGGACTCCAAAAAGACATTTTGAGCCCTTCACAAATAAAGCATTGTCACGCAGGACCTGAAAGACCATCCTGACCTGCTTAACATGAGACTCCCAATCATCCGAAAAAAACAGAATATCATCCAGATACACAATCATAAACTTATCCAGATATTCACGGAAGATGTCGTGCATAAAGGACTGAAAGACTGAAGGAGCATTAGAAAGTCCAAAAGGCATCACCAGGTACTCAAAATGGCCTTCAGGCGTATTAAATGCAGTTTTCCATTCATCACCCTGTTTTATACGCACAAGGTTATATGCACCACGAAGATCTATCTTGGTGAACCAACTAGACCCCCTAATGCGAGCAAACAAATCAGTAAACAATGGCAAAGGATACTGAAATTTGACCGTGATTTTATTCAAAAGACGATAATCAATACAAGGTCTCAGGGAACCATCCTTCTTAGCCACAAAAAAGAATCCCGCACCAAGAGGGGAAGCGGACGGGCGAATATGTCCCTTCTCCAAAGACTCCTTTATATAACTCCGCATGGCAGCATGCTCCGGCACAGATAAATTGAAAAGTCGTCCCTTAGGAAACTTACTACCAGGAATCAAATTTATAGCACAATCACAGTCCCTATGAGGAGGTAGAGAATTGAGTTTGGGCTCCTCAAATACATCCTGGTAGTCTGACAAAAACGTAGGGACTTCAGAAGGAGTGGACGAAGCAATTGACACCACAGGAGCGTCACCATGAATTCCCTGACAACCCCAACTTGACACAGACATAGCTTTCCAATCCAGGACTGGATTATGAGTCTGCAACCATGGTAGACCCAACACGACAACATCATGCAAATTATGCAATACAAGAAAGCGAATCACCTCCTGATGAACAGGAGTCATGCACATGGTCACTTGTGTCCAGTACTGAGGTCTATTCATAGCCAATGGCGTAGAGTCAATTCCCTTTAGTGGAATAGGGAATTTTAAAGGCTCCAAATCAAAACCACAGCGCCTGGCTAATGACCAATCCATCAGACTCAGGGCAGCACCTGAATCTACAAAGGCATTAACCGGGTAAGATGACAGGGAACAAATCAGGGTAACAGACAAAATGAACTTAGGCTGTAAAGTACCAATGGTGACAGATTTATCAACCTTTTTTTTGCGCTTAGAGCATGCTGAGATAACATGAGCTGAGTCACCACAGTAAAAGCACAACCCATTTTGCCGTCTATAATTTTGCCGTTCACTTCTGGTCAGAATTCTGTCACATTGCATAGATTCAGGTGTCTGTTCAGAAGACACCGCCAAATGGTGCACAGGTTTGCGCTCCCGCAACCGCCGATCAATCTGAATGGCCAGAGTCATTGACTCATTCAGACCTGCAGGCGTAGGGAACCCCACCATGACATTCTTAATGGCTTCAGAAAGACCTTCTCTGAAATTTGCAGCCAGAGCACACTCATTCCACTGAGTAAGCACCAACCATTTCCGTAATTTCTGACAGTACACCTCTGCTTCATCTTGCCCCTGCGAGAGGGCCAATAACGCTTTTTCAGCCTGGTTCTCAAGATTAGGTTCCTCATAAAGCAATCCAAGGGCCAGAAAAAACGCATCCACACTGAGCAATGCAGGATCCCCTGGCGCCAAAGCGAAGGCCCAATCTTGAGGGTCACCACGCCAAAAGGAAATGATAATCTTAACTTGCTGAACGGCATCACCAGAGGAACGAGGTTTCAAAGAAAGAAACAACTTACAATTGTTCTTAAAATTCCGGAATAGGTATTCTAGGCTCAGACATAGGACTGTGAACAACAAAATCCTGAATACTTTGAACCCTAGCAGCAAGATGACCCAGACTGGAAGCCAAGCTCTGGACATCCATGTCAGCAGCTGAACTAAGAGCCACACCAAGATTAAGAGGAGGAGAGAAGCTAGCACAGCAGCTAGAGACACGGCAACAAGAAAAAAAAAAAATTCTCAAGGCTTCTTTTCTCCTGCTTCTGCCATGCAATTAACACTTTGTTGGCTGGCTGTACTGTTATGATCCCTAGTGGCTGAGGATCACAAATAGACCAGCAAGTGATTAAACTAAGGACGAGCTCTAGGGAGATGGTAACTGGACTGATCGCAAATCTGAACCTATCCAACACAACTAGAGGTAGCCGGTGAACGTGCCTAAAAAATTCCTAGACGTCTCGAGCCAGCCTGAGGAACTAGCTACCCCTAAAGAGAAAGAAAGACCTCGCTTGCCTCCAGAGAAATAATCCCCAAAGATATAGAAGCCCCCAACAAATATTAACGGTGAAGTAAGAAGAAGGCACATACACAGGGATGAAATCAGATTCAGCAAAAAGAGGCCCACTAGTACTAGAAAGCAGAAAATAGAGCAGGGGTCTATGCGATCAATAAAAAACCCTTACAAAATATCCATCCTGAGATTTCAAGAACCCACACACCAACTAACGGTGTGTGGGGAGAAACTCAGCCCACTAGAGCAACCAGCAAGCAAGGGCATTACATTTTAGCAAGCTGGAACAGAAAACATGATAAACACTGCTGATCAAAAAATGAGCAAATAAAACTTAGCTTGTCCTTGATGGACTGGGAGCAAGGTAGTCAGAAGGAATCTGAGTAGCACTGATTACATCGACAGCCGGCAACAAGTGAAAGTAAAACAGAGCTATATAGGAACCTCCCAGAGGATAACGAACCAGCTGATAGCCAGAGACCAGCAGGATAACAGAAAAAGCCACCAGGGGGAGCCCAAAGCAAAAGTCACACCATACCACCAGTGACCACAAGAGGGAGCCTGAACACAAGTCCTACAGGGCTTCCGATGCTGCAAAGACAAAGATGCCTTGTAGAGCAGCATTTGAGGTGTACATTTTGGGTCAGTGGTGCAATGATGCTACTGCCCTAAACGGTCTTCATAGCCCCTTTGAATCCAAGAAGTCACGAGGTTGACGAACTCATTAATCTGCATAAGAATTAATAAAATCGGATGGCAAATGGGATTTAGCCTCCGGACTGTGGCTACCATTGTCCATATAGGAAGCTGTATATGCCTCCACTTCTCTGGAAATCTATATTAAAATCAATTTCAACCAGTCGTCTGTTTATTATGAATATAACAAACATTCAAAGCTCTCAAGACAATTACTGTTACTCAGACATAACATCTAAATGACAGACACGTTGTGTTTTATTTTCCTTCCTTTCATGTCTGCAGAAAGAAAACAAAAGCGGCAAAAAGTCTACATCAGGAGCAATTTTCTCATCTTTGTGCTGTCTGAAAAATGGCTTTTGCTAATAAACAAGAGGCTTATTTAAATACAAAGCAAAATCTACAATGTTCTTTCTAAGTGGAAGTGGCTCTTGTTACAGCAGGCTTAATTACTGGTCGGAGACTGAAAGCGGGACTAAGGCTGGGCGGAAGAGACGTAGACAAGTGGTCAGATTTATGGTAAAGCAGTGCAAATAACAGCACCAAAATACCAGCTAGTATGAACAGATAGCACAAGAGGCTAAACATCCACCACTTCACTTTATAAACTGGGCTGGTGGGTTTTCACACATGGTGATTCCTGACAAAACAAACCATAGGATCCAGAGTCCGATGATGGTTACTTGTAGGTCAGATTGAAAACAGCTCTGTTGGGGCTTTATAGTAACATAGTAACATAGTTAGTAAGGCTGAAAAAAGACATTTGTCCATCCAGTTCAGCCAATATTTTGTCAGAATAAATCCCCAGATCTACGTCCTTCTAAAGAACCTAATAACTGTAAGATACAATATTGTTATGCTCCAGGAAGACATCCAGGCCTCTCTTGAACCCCTCGACTGTGTTCACCATCACCACCTCCTCAGGCAAGGAATTCCAGATTCTCACTGCCCTAACAGTAAAGAATCCTCTTCTATGTTGGTGGAAAAACCTTCTCTCCTCCAGACGCAGAGAATGCCCCCTTGTGACTGTCACCTTCCTTGGAGAGATATTTGTATTGTCCCCTTCACAATATGGGTTTGTCATAAAGGTGAATGAGGTGCTACTAATACACCTCACATGTGTACTCACATTACATATCTGCTGCACAGTGTTGGCATGAAAAATGCAGAATAAAATGCATGCTTTTTTATGCTTTTCTGATATGTTTCTTGCATGAGGTTTTTTCCCTTTTGTTAAAATAGGTGAAAAAATGCTGAAAAAATGCTGAAAGAATTGACATGCTAAAACTGCTTCATATCTACAAGGAAAAAATAAGAAATTAGGAAATCCTTTAGTGTTTGTGACAAAACTGCACAAAAAGGCAAAACTTGCAGCAAATAATTAATGTGTGCACATACCCTGAGCCTCCAATGTCATACACAAAACTTCAGAACTGTTTTGATATGAAATCAAACTGAAAAAAAACCTCTGCCATGCGCCACCAGACTCTGTACTCTGTGTACAGAGATATTCTCCCCTAAAACACTGATGTGTGCATATGTGTAAATGTATATGAAATGGTGGGGATGTCTTTTTCTCAATAATATCATTATATCATGTCTGATTTTTCAGCAGTTTATAAGTTCCACATTTTGCCTTTATTTGGTCTTGGTGCACCATGGGTGCTGAATGCCAGGACATGTGTTCTCGGAGTAAATTAAGCTGCGATCATGTATATGTGCCACACATTCATTCAACCTCTTTGGGCCTGATGAAGATCGGCCTGATGAAGATAGCCAAGAACTGCTTGTTCTAAAGAGATTGAACAGAATGGCAGTGCACATAAAGCAGCCACTGCCGCCACTGAGGAACACAAGATCTCCGCTTTGGCAAAAAGTGGTCAGTCCCCCACAGATCTCTAGTAGCCATCTCCAATACAGTGTATAGGTGATAACATGTAGTAAGTGAAATACCGCTTTAAATACTTGCGACTAAATGCTTCCTGATCTCCTCCGGAGGAGGACAAAGAAGAATTGTCATCAATCAGTGCCTTGACCTTGACAATAACTGTCTGAAATACTGAAAAGGGCAGAACGGGAAGACGTCTATTGCATCTAGTTTGTGTGGCCATTTAAGTTCAACCATTTGCTAACCTGCTTTAATTCACAAAGAAAACAGGATCTTTATTTATATATTTTACTCACTTATATACCACCATTAATTCCACAGCACTTTACAGAGATTATCGGCAAGTTGTCCTTGGTGGGATTTGAACCCAGGACCCCATAGCTGCAAAGTAACAGTGATAGAACACAAAGCAAATATAGTTGAACATTTGAGAATTTTGAAATTGAGAATTCAGCTGACAATTTTTTTTGTTTTGCAAACTCTTGACAACTTGCTTCCCCAGTCTAACTATATGCGTAGTTTTGGATAATAATTATCGATGGCAAAGTACCTTCAATACTTTATTCCATTGCTGTGGCCACCAATAGTCTGCAATCAGGATATATATGCAACGTTCACTTTTAGATTCTGCCCATTTGAAACACGCAGCTATTTTTTGTCAGTTCATTAAACCGCTACAGTACATCGCCAAGATGGTAAATGAGCCCAAAATATATTTATGCATAGGCTGGTTTGTAGAAGTGCAAAAAGAAAAGCAGCGTTACTTTCCAATCAGCAGTTTACTAAAAATAAAAGTGTAGTTTTCAACTCGCTGATTAGAAATGTAGTTATGCTTCAACAATAATTATGTCACAGCAGTAGCAATATGGTTCTACAACTTACATCACATGGTCATTTCACTATATAAGGAGATCATCATATAACCTGAGGCCATACTTTACAAAATTACAAGGTATCTCATTTTTTACAGACTTTTTGGCATTTTTTATGCCGCTCCCCCATGAAGATGAAACTTTGGATCTGCATTGTGTGAATGGGCTTACTGCACTGAAATATACCCTGTGCTACCTGAGCTGAAGTCAGAACCATCCACATACTGGGAAGATGAAGGCACTAGGATATCTCTAGTAGAAGGCACTGGAAAAGAATTTCAGTTTATAAATTTGGATAAAAAAACAATTGGGTTATTTTATCATTTTACTCTCTCTTCCTTTTGCCATACTAAAAGGAGCAATCCATGATTTAAAAAAAAATGTTCAAGAGTAGGCAATGTTAAAAAATAAAGAAATGACCTTATGTCGCCCCTGCATTGCCGCTGCCCTGGTGCTCCATGCCGGTGGTGTATCGATTAGGCGCCAAATATTATTTGTGTGAATACTAGCAGCAAATAACAGTAATTGTTGGCAGCAGGGCTGTGGAGTCATGTGTCCATTTTGGTGGAGTCAGTATAAAATGGACCATATAGAAAGAAAAATGGTATAAAATGGACAAAAAAACTGGTATAAAATGGACCGACTTCTAAAATATATAATAAATTGGGTTCAGTGCAGGATGTGCTGTAAATGTTTTCATAAGAATTTAGGAAAGTTATGAAATGTCCTATAAATGTCTGTTCTGTTCCTGATCTAAGGATCTCAGCTTTTAGTGGAGATGAATCTGTCCTGCACTTTATGCACATGCTCAGTAGTGACCAGTGCTGCAGGGTCGGAGTTAGGGAAGTTGAGGAGTCAGAGTTGGAGGTTTGGCTTACAGACTCCACAGCACTGGTTGGCAGCAGTCATGTGAATGACGGACAGGACACCATCACTGCAGGATAAGCAGGGAACACTGGAGTAGAGTGGTAAGTACTGGGTATTCATTATTTTGTAACATTTCTTGGCCAAGTTTTGTAAAATCTTGGAGATCTTCTTTAGGGAATAAGAGCAACATAGATGGGGGATCCCATGCTTACTACTCCCTCCTATTCCTTGGAGATTAGGAGCTTTAAAACCAAACTGATCATGAATACAATAGATGGATATTGTCCAAGGACTGCTGCAGGGAAAACGTGATGTCGCCTGCAGGTTCCACTTCTCTTTATGATGGGTCTCAGATTTTGATCACCT
The DNA here is from genome assembly GCF_051348905.1 of Ranitomeya variabilis. Classification (NCBI taxonomy): domain Eukaryota; kingdom Metazoa; phylum Chordata; class Amphibia; order Anura; family Dendrobatidae; genus Ranitomeya; species Ranitomeya variabilis. Next base: position 112,247,441 of record NC_135235.1, on the reverse strand, counting down.
TACTGTCAGCCTGGCTTACATTTAGAATGGGTTTTCCATAAGTCAACCACTTTAAAATCATATTTATTGTATATGATCTCATGTATTCTATGTATCCATTAACATGATGAGACAGATCTATGACTGTACTGAGAAAAAGCAATTTGTAACAATGAAAATTTAAAACCTAAAAGGGTTCAAAAGAGAAGGATTTCTACTAGAAATATACAGGCTATAGGATGCATGTCAGTGCTACTTTCTGCATCATAAGACCCACCATGTATCTTATGATAAACTACACACTCATTGAAAAGTGCACATCCCAAGTCTAAAAGATGCTAGAAAAATCACTGAGTGATTGGTCTCCAGCTAGATCTGACATACAAGCAGCTAGTCGATGGAAATCATCAGTTGTAGCAATCTGTAGTAAGTATGATGCTGCAATCACTCATATCTACTGGATGTTCTAAAAGGTCACAATCAACTCAAGAAGTGTCACATCAGTAGAAAATGACTTACCACATACAACATTTGTCATTAAGCTCCAACAACAAAAATAATGACTGCTGTTTTCTCCATAGTGAATACAGACAATAAGCGAGCTACAAATTTCTCATGGAGGGAAGACATGTGCAAGGTGGTGCCAGTGTAAAGTCTTAAAGAAGGCACTTCTTTCCTAATAACTCAGGAATGCTTCAACGGATCCCACTGATTCGGAGAGTGTTTTTTCAAGACGTATTGTACTTCATAATAGTGGTAACAATTGTTCTATATGACTTGCGTTTATTTGTGAAAATATCGGAAATTTGATTAAAATTTGAAAAATGTCTCAATTTTTAAACGTTTAATTTTTATGCCCTTAAATCAGAAAGTTATGTTACAGAAAATAGTTAATAAAAAACAATTCGAACATGTCTACTTTACATTTGGCTAATTTGTGAAACTTTTTTTTGTAATTAAGTTATAAGGGTTAAAAGTTGATCAGTAATTTCTCAATTTTACAACAAAATTTACAAAACCATTTTCTAGGGACCACATCACATTTAAAGTGACGTTGGGGGGCCTATATGACCGAAAATACCCAAAAGTGACATCACTCTAAAAACTCAACCCTTCATTGTAATCAAAACCATATTCAAGAAGTTTATTAACTCTTCAGATGCTTCTCAGGAACTAAAGCAATGTGGAAGGAAAAAATGAACATTTAACTTTTTCTCACAAAAAATTTACCTTAGCTCCAAATTTGTTGTTTTCACAGGGGGAACAGGAGAAAATGGCCACTAAAACTTGTTGTACAATTTTTACTGAGTAGGCTAATACTCCATATGTGGGGGTATACTACTGTTTGGGTGCATGGAAGAGCTCAGAAGGGAAGGAGCACGGTTTGACTTTTTCAACGCTATAATGCCTGGAATCTACAGTAAAGCCATAGCATGTAAATATGAAATATGCAAATTGAATTGCATTACTGCATTAGAAATATGAAAAATATGAAAAATGAAATATGAAAAAATGAGTAAGTGGGATTAAAAATACCTGTGGCTAAAAATGTTCATATTTCATATTTTTCATATTTCTAAAGCAGTAATGCAATTAAATTTTCATATTTCATATTTACAAGCTATGGCGCTACAGAGTGCTGCCTTTTTGCTTGAGAGTATATGAGTTGGTGACTCTAGGTTCAGCACCTGTTCACACTTAGTCTATGTTTGGATGTGACGGTCAGTTTTTTGAAGTTTGGAACCTACAGTAGAGCGGACGCCATGTCGTGTTTGGAGAGCAACCGAGGTGCTTAACAGTGGAAATCCCCCACAAATGACTCCATTTAGGAAACTAGACTCTGTAGGGAACTAATCTAGATGTGTCATGAGAACGCAGATAAATCCACAAAACACATTCTCAAATAATAACCTCCAACCACCATCTCCTAACCATACAGTATAACCTACTTGTATCTCTGGCAATGATTGCTAGCCGGGGCCCAGATTATATAGGAGATGGGAGTGGCGAACAGTGAACAGCTGAGAGCCTCGATGCAGGAAAGCTTCCAAAAGATCTCAACTGAGCAGATTAACCCCTGCACTGCTAAAAGAAACCCGCACCGTTTAATATAAAGGTGAAGCGCGGAGGAGTAGGAGAAATCAGATGCTGTGATCCTCTTACTCTCTGTAACGGCAAACCTGTGACAGTGGGGCTCAAAAGGAGGGGGGCATTTGGATTTTGGAGCACAGAATTCACTGGATTTTATTTGAGGTGGCGGGAGCCATGTCGCTTTTCCAGAGTCTTTGCTCTACCAGTGGGAATTCCATAAAGTTCCAGTGAGAGATGACCGACCTGGGTGGGGGCTGGTTTTGTGTGGGATAAAATAGGGTTTTTATTGGTAACATTTTGAGTTACATAATATTTTTTGATCGTTTCCAGTATAAGGCTGGATCTCATTCTTGTGCTCTGCACTGAGCACTTATGTCTGGGTTTCTGTGTAAATCCCACAAAAATGTGATTCAGATGAAACCACCAACGGAACCACCCACCATAATCAAGCATATAGAGACACTTCGTACTCGTTTGGAATCTGCTCTTGTGGAATTCATCTTTTTAGGCAAGCACAGATTTGTGGTCACCCACACTTGTGCGCTAAAAAGACAATAATGTGACACAGCAGGAACAGAGACCAGTCCAAAGTGACTCCATCTGCCTCATAAGTTAGTGGTTCCATCCAGGCTTTTGTCTGAATCATGGTTTTGGGCTATTCACACGGAAAACTCCAACGTATGTGCTCAGTGGAGAGTGCAGGATAAAAATAAATTATTCAGATTTTTGGGAGATAGAATGAACAAATAAACAGCAGTACAAGAGTTCTTAGTTTTATTTTTGCATGGTTCACCGTGTGATAAGGGATTTATTCTTCTGGTTGGTGCGATTACAGCAATACCAGATTTATATAGCTTTTTTTAGGTTTTGCTGCTATCACACAGTAAAAATTATTCTTTTTAAAGGGAACCTGTCACTCCCAAAATCGATGGTGAGGTAAGCTCACCGTCGTCAGGGGCTTATCTTATGTTTAGATTATACTCACCCAGGGGCGGTCCCGCTGTGGTCCGGTCCGATGGGTGTCTCAGGTCCGGTGCGGAGCCTCCCATCTTCATTCCATGACGTCCTCTTCTGGTCTCAATGCCGCGGTCGTGGTGCAGGCATACTTTGTCTGCCCTGTTGAGGGCAGAGCAAAGTACTGCAGTGCGCAGGCGCCGGGCCTCTCTGACCTGTCCTGGCGCCTGCGGACTGCAGTACTTTGCTCTGCCCTCAACAGGGCAGACAAAGTACGCCTGCGCCGCGGCGTTGAGACCAGAAGAGGATGTCATGGAATGAAGATGGGAGGCTCCGGACTGGACCTGAGACACCCATCGGATCGGACCGCAGTGGGATCACCCCTGGGTGAGTATAATCTAAACATCTTTTTCTCTTCTTTCAGGTAACATCGGGGGCTTATCTACAGCATTTCAGAATGCTGTAGATAAGCCCCTGATGACGGTGAGCTTATCTCACCATCGATTTTGGGGGTGACAGGTTCCCTTTAATAAAAAAAAAGTAGTTTTTTGTCACCATATTCTGAGAGCTGTAACTTCTTTATTTTTTGGTGAACAGAGCTGTACAAGGGCCCATTTTTTGCGGGATGAGTTGCAGATGTTTTTGGTACCACTTTGGGGCACATAATACTTTTTGATCGCTTTTTACTCAGATTTTTCAGACACAGAATAAACAAAACCCAGCAATTCAGTTATTGTTTTTATTTTTTTGTGTGCAATTCACTGTGCGGTAAAAGTGATAAGACCGATTTCTTCATTGGGTCCAGACGATTACAGCGATATCAGATTTATATTGTTTTTTTATGCTTTGCTATTTTTACACACTTTGCATCATCATATTTTGAGAGCTGTAACTTTTTTATTTTTTTTGCCAAATTTACCATATTAGGACTTGTTTTTTGAGAAACGGTTTGGCATTTTCATTTGTCTAATTTTTTTCACGTATGACTTTTTATTGCTTTTTATTCACTTTTCTATGAGTCAGTATGATGAAAAAGCGACATTTTTGGCATGTTTTTTTAATTTTTTTTTTTACGGCATTTGCCAAATGGAATAAATAACATGCCAGTTTTATAGAGCGGGTTGTTACGGACAACGTTTTTTTGTTTATTTTTGTTTTATCAAAAACACTGCATTTTGAGCGACGAAACGGATTTTCATGATTTGTGTGTTCTTTTTCGTGCTTTTTTTATATGTTTTATTTAACTTTTTTCACTTTTATAGTTTCTCACCGTGGTACATGTATAATGTTTACTTTGATCAATTGTCTCACTGTGTACTTACCATTGCTCATTTTGCCTTTCTGCTCAGCTAATTCTTCCCTTTTCCATTAGGTCTATGACATCCTGTGATTAAAAACTGACTAGCTGAATCCTTCTAAGTTCTATGTAGAAACAGGAGGTCAATTTTCTGGCATGTACACAGCTCCTACACAATCCAAAACTGGCTCTGGGAAAAATATTTTTAAAGTCTTACACACGCAAATCAAACTTGAAACCATAGATACCTTTCATATAAACTTTTGGGCTGATTTATCATTGCTTTTGTACCTTTTTTTTCAGGGGTTAAAATGGTTCCAGTATTTTTAAGATAAAGTAAACCTGTCAGCAGGATTGTGCACAGTAAACTACAGACAGTGTCAGGTTGGTGCTGTTATTCTGATGACATTGATACATTGGTTGATGAAATCCGTCTTGTGGCTGTTGCTTTAGTTTTCAGTTAATGAGATTCTCGTGCTCCGGGGCGGCCTGTGGGGGGTCTTCATGTGGTGCTCTGATTACACATGCATCTGTATGGCTTATTACAGGTCACCTATACTTCAGTGATCTGCCTCCTATTTTACATACTGCATACAATATTGAGGGATTATTAGAAAAAAGGCACCTGCGCAGTATCATGTATCGCATATAATATTGTCGGGGGGAAAAAAAAAGTAACTTCATCAAAATGACTACGGCAGAGATGCATGTGCACTAGCATCTGAAAGATACTACTGGGCAAAGGCCATTTTGCTGCAGTAACATTTTTTTCTCCAGCAAAATGGCGGCGGCGCTTGCGCTGTAGCATCTATCGCGTTCCGGTAGATGATACTGAGCATACATCGCCACCATTTTGATGAAGTTACATTTTTTAATTTTAACAGACAATATTATATGCATTTTGCGATACTTGACACTGTGCGGGTGCCGTCGGCATCATTTTGCTGAATGGAATTTTTTTTCCTAACCCCACAATATTCTATGCGTCATGTAAAATAGCGGGCAGGTCAGTGAAGGATTAGTGAGCTGCCATAAGCCATACAGATGAATGTGCAAGCAGAGCACCACAAAGCCCTCCCCCACAGGCCGCCCCGGAGCACGAGAATCTCATTAACTGAAAACTGCAAATAAAGATTAAACAACAACAACCACAAGACGGATTTCATCACCCAAGATATCACTTTAATCAGTATAACAGCAGCAACCTGACAGTGTCTGTAGTTTACTGATCAATATCCTGCTGACAGGTTCACTTTAACTTTACTTGGCTTCATCTGAGTTTTTGTCTTTTCAAGTATTATGGGTGTGGTTGTAATCATCCAGATGTTTTAGCTAAGGGGGTTGTCCAAAATTAATAATGATTTTCATCCTTAATGTCTATTTTAATAATATAATAGTTTTTCTAATATGGTTTAATGAAAAAGTTCCTACTGTGACCTCTCTAATCTAGCTGCTTTAATAGAACATCTTTTCAGTTTGGGCGGAATGTGAAGTCTCCAGCAGACACCTGATACTGTTTATGCCAGTAAACCGATAGGGAGCACGAAGCCAGTGTGGGGGAGCAGTGCTGGTGGGGAGGAAAAAAGTTTTTTATCTTTCATTTCCCATTATGGCGGTAATTCATCAAAGAAATCTGGCGTAAAACACGAGCTGTGCCAAAAAATTGTATGCCAGTTTTGACCAACTCTGCCAAAATTGGGCACATCGGGATGTGGAGACTCCCACTCTTCTAATTCATAATGAGCTTTAGCGTGCGTGCATACGTTATGCCACAAATCTTACTCCTGTCACAGACTGGAGTAAGATTTGTAGTGAGGTGCCTCTTAGAGGAGCCTGTCATGTAAAATAACACTATTAACCAGCAGGTATGTGATTAATCTGCAGGTTAATAGCATTCTGACACCGTGCGGTGCCTGCACTAAGAGTCATGGGAGGAAATGAACTTTAATCCCTCTGGCAAGTTTGCTTTTTCAGTTCCAGGGGTGGCGCTGGCACGGACTTAGTGTATAGAGAGCGGTGGCTGTAACTGCGCTCCCAGCTCTGACTGACAGTCGGCTCTAATGCTGATCCTGCTGTCAGTCAGTGCCAGGGGAGCAGTTATAGCCGCATTTTGGTTCCTTTTAATTAATTAAAGGTTCCGTTTAATGACTCAGAAGCCTTTGCTTCCAACATGCCACCTCATTAAAAGTTGTGAGAACAATGCCAGTCTTGAAAACCTATAGGTTTTATAAAGTAAAGAAAAAACCCTTTAAACTGTAGCAATCACTAGCGATACTGTAGATGAATCTACTTGCACTTTTTGACAATCAGCTATTAAATGTTAGCCTCCGTCAATGTCTAATAGCAATGAGTATGATCACTACTATGCTGTGTACATCACAGAACAGTTATAGACACAATATAAATGGTACAACAACCCCATCTCTTTACCAAGACAGGTTCCTTTTATGTTTTGATTTCAGGAAAAAAAATCCTATGTTTAGACATTTGTGTCAAACTGGACATATTTGTTGGCTGTTTGGAGTTACACAGCTGTGCCCAAATGAAGCTCCTCTCAGCTCATTATACACTAATATTCATGAGTTATGATCTTAATTGGATAGGACAAGCAGCAAGACTTTCAATTTGTATTCCACATAGTCATTATGGAGGCATTAAATACATAACTATTCATTTAGTCTTCATTTCCAAATTACCTGCCTTCGTCAAGGTAATACCTTTTGTTCTCCTGCTCAGACAAGGCTCAGTGTAAATTTCTATCCAGGTCACCAAGTTACATTTTTCATGTTCCGCTTCCACATGAATGCAATCCACTTCCAAACAGACAAGTTGTAATTTATGATTATTCTAGGAAGTTTTCCAATAACGCAGACAGTCTACAGGGAACTTGTCATGAGCCTCTACTCCACTTATAAATAATGTTTCAAAGGTTTATCAGCCATCCGGATATTACTGATAGAAATATTTTACTTGTTGTTGTCGTCATCATATTCACGGTTTATTTAACATTTCCAGACTTCGACACAATAGAACTACATACGGTACATTTTTTGAGAATGACTATGTTCACATCTGTTATGGAGGCTCAGTACTCAATAACTTAACATCAATTTAATTTTAATCCCTGATGGTGCCCACTACAAATTATGAGGTGTATTGGGCAAATCTGTCGCACCGAACAATGGTTTCCAGTTGAGATGATGTGAATTGATTCGCAGTACTAGATCCAGTGGCCACTCCAGTATTCTGCGACCAACAGACAGGAGGACATGAACCCTGCCATCTGCCTTTAACCTGGCGGCATCCCCGACTCCTCTTTTGATTAGCCAGGCTAGCATGAAATCATTGTTTTGGCGCGATGAACTTGTGGCGTTGAGTCTGGACGGCTCATCAAAAGAAGAGCTGCAGATGATGACACTAAGGAGACCGTGAGGCTTCCCATCCATCGGCCACAGATCACTGGCTTGGTCGTCAATCAGGGTCCTATAAATTGATTTGCACCATCTCTAGCTACCAACACTCACTATGGCTCTATATTATAGAAAACATATTAAGGAAAAATCCTAGCATTACACCAAAAATGTATAAAGAGCCATGAGACATTTTTAGTGCAGTAGTGAGTGGTTCCAAAGTAGTGAAATAACGCATTTGTAATTAAGAAAAATACAAATACCGAAGCTAGACAAAATCCAGTCACCAAATTGCCATAGCAAGTAGTAACCTGTACCTAGTTTCTGCATTTGGCAGCCATATGCTTTCACTTAGCTCCATTATTAAAGGTGTTGTCTGATAAAAACCGATAAGTCTGCAGTCCCTTTGTGTGACGGCAGACTTATGAATCCCCCCAGCGTACGAACTGTGTGCTACAGGGATTCGCCAGTTTCAGACCGGGGAACGGAAGGTATGTCCTTTCCTTGCACAGCAGACGTGGCCTGTGAGTACCTTTGCCAGGAGACACAGAGCTTAAAGGGACCCGGAACCGTAGGGTATGTATGAGATGTATATACCCCCAGCCAGTGCGCTCAGCCTCCATAAATACTCTAGTATAGAGCAGAGGCCGTGCCCTGCCTAGTGATGTGGACAGCCAGTGGGCAAGTGTATGGAGCGAGGCCGCATCCACTGGCTGGGGGTATGTATAACTCATACATACCCTCCTGTTCCGGGTCCCTTTAAGCTCCATCTCTCCTTCTCCTGGCAAAGGTCAGGACTGCTGTGGAAAGGACATCAGCTACCATAAAATTACACCACTGTGTGAACATCTAGCAGAAGAACAAAGAGGTTAAAAAAAGAAGAAAAGAAGTACTCACTGGCCGATTGCTAAGATTTTCATGTTCCGCCAATGCTCAAAAAGTGCAACTAGTGAAGTACATAGGACCAAAACTGGACTGCAACTTTTGTGATAGACAAATGCAAACTGTCCACTGGCTTCTATAACATCTACTATGAGAAGCTACTTAAAAAAAAGAGTCAACGGGTGGAAGTGGCTAGTTTTTGCTGTTATTTTATTTGAGCTGCTCTCTAAGTATTCTGTTTTTATTTGTCTTTTTTTAAAATCCACCTTATGGTTCCAGAAATATGGTTCCTGTTATTTATTACTCATTTTTCTGGTCTTTGCCAATGGGGCGTGTCTCACAAGGTAATAATCCAGAGCAGACTAAAGACACGCCCCTAGAGAATCCTGTGAGCAAGACCACACAAACTGGCATTAAATATAAACTCCTATATATCTCCTGAACTATATGGCAGACTAAAAAAAATATAATGAAATACTTAGTAGAGAAGTGGGAATAAAGTAAGAGCAAAATCTGGTTACTTTTGACCTAGTGACAGGTCCCTCCTTAAAGGGGTTTTCCAGGCTTCAGCTAAATGTGCACACTGTCAGGATTTAGCTCTGCTGCTTACTTGAGCGTAATCACATGACTACAAGCATAGAATTTGCATACTGACACCTGGCTCATTGAGACAAATAAGACAGGTATCACCTAAAAATCTGTCTCTATATTGTATAAAGTAGTATGAAAATATTTCTGTACTGGAGGCTATACTGCTTCCTACTCTTTTCTGTCATTTCTTATTCTATAAAGAAAAGTCTGCTACAAAGAAAGAAGCAGCAAAAAACACTCCCCTTCCATCAATCAGGCAAGTGAACATTGTTCTATTTCTTAAGCAGAGGGAAGATTGGGAGGGAATGGAGAGGACCTCCACGGGACCTTTCATGGCGGCCTGCTGTGCTTACCGAGTTCTGCATATTTTTTAGGCAAATATGAAAAGCAGACAGTTTTTTTGTTACACAATAAAAAAAAGTTTTCAGGTGTCGGTAAACAGCACAAACTGGTTAAAAAAAACCATATATATCCAAAAAATAAAACGTCTCAAGACTGACAGCTTTTGTAAATATGAAAACATAAAAAATTAAGATTGTGATGCCATTTTATAAAATTTAGGCCACGTTCACATGCTCAGTATTTGGTCAGTATTTTACATCAGTATTTATAAGCCAAAACCAGGAGTGGGTGATAAATGCAGATTGCATAAACCAATAGTATATGGGAATGTAAAAAACAACAACTTTGTAGCATATCTTATCAGAAAATTCAGCTTCTTTCCCCACTTATAAGCCACTTTTTCGCGTCACCGCTTCCTCCTGAACTTGTCATGCACTCTGAAAAACAGCTCAACTCCACCTTGCTCAGGACAAGATGAACTGACAGCACAGCGTGATGTCAGATTACACCTCCAATTACCGTATACTGTATGGAAGGAAGAGGCAGGAGGAGAAGTGAGGCATAAGGTGAGGAAATGGGCCGAGGGAGACACAGAATGATTGTGATGAGCTTTCTAATGAGTTTCATAGTTTGTAAGGTTGAAGGTAGACTTTGGGTTCAACCTATAGCCTAACATGTTGAACCAGAGGAAGTAAAAAACCCCATTAAGCAGATGTTAATAGCCCCATATTAGGGGAAAGGTTCCTCCCCGACACATCACACCATAATCAGACTAGTTCCCTGGCTCAACGTCCAATCACTGAATCTTGTGCTCATAATATGTAATATTATATTTTTAAAGAAAAGCATTTAGGCCCCCTTAAACTTTTGTAGTGAATTAACCCACAGCTGGATTTACATCTGCACAGCTCAGTACTGTGATATAATGTTCTCCATGCTACTGTTGCTTCTGCCTGTGTGCTAACACAGTGTATGGGAGAGATCATAGCAGCTAGTCTCCTCTCACAGCTAAATACCATTTGAAAATAAAAAGATGGGAGCATGGCCTGGACATGGCACTGAGAGGATGCACATACTGAGAGCTCTCTCTTCAGACTGTTGCTCGAGGAATTACAAGCAATTTCCAGACAGAGGTAAATCTGAGGTCCTCCACTCCTGTCAGCACCTCTGATATACAGTGTTTCTTATAGGAGGGCTCCTCTTAACCCTCATGATGCCAGACCGCTCAAGTCAGTAAGTCCGGCACTAACTTCTCCTCTCAACTTCGACCTTTACAAGAAAACAGCTCCACACGTATCGATGTACTCTCACTGAAGCTTATGTACTCAGCAGCGCTTGCTTCACAGGGTACTTTATGCCCTCTAGCCACAGGGGATTCTGATATGGGGAACACCAAAATTGATTTGAAACATCATATTGCATCTATCCCTACTATATAGTAACCTACAAAAAGATACATAACCCCCTCTTTTTTTAAAATGTTATAAATGACTTTTAGTAAATGTAGATAAATATAACAATGAAAAGATGCCACAAGAGACATTGTTTACTAAATACTGTATATTATTTATACATCATGGCTGAAAGTGTTGGCACCCTTGAAATTGTTCCAGAAAATTAAGTATTTCTCCCTGATAATTATTGCAATTACACATGTTTTGTTTTATACATGTTTATTTCCTTTGTGTGTATTGTAACATGAAAAAAATGTAAATAGGACATAATTTCACACAAAACTTCAAAAACAGTCAGGACAAAATTGTTGGCATTTTTCCAAAATTGAGGGTAACCTTTGCTTCAAGTATGTGATGTTTGTTCAAACTCACCTGTGGCAAGTAACAGGTGTGGGTAATATGAAAATCACACTTGAAACCAGATAAAAAGGGGAGAAGTTGTCTCAATATTTGCATTGTGTGTCTGTGTGTGCGACACTAAGCATGGAGAACAGAAAGAGAACAGAATTTGGACTTGAGAACCAAAACTGTTGAACAATATCAACAATCTCAAGGTTACAAATCCAGCTCCAGAGATCTTGATGTTCCTTTGTCCACAGTGCACAACATAATCAAGTAGTTTACAACCCATGACGCTGTATCTAATCTTCCTGGACGTAGACGGCAAAGAAAAATTGATGAAAGATTGCATTGCAGGATGTACCATGTTTTGGACAAAGTTGAAAAAGCATTCATCGGAATGCATTGGACTTTCTTGAAGAGCACCTACGACATATTGGGTTGGGCCCTTCCTTGCTATCTAAAATTATATCCTTATTCACTGACCCTAAAGTGAGAGTTTGGGTAAACGGCCTTCTGTCACATTTTCTATTAAAAATGGGACGTGGAAAAGGGTGTCCCTTATCATCTCTCCTATAAACATTGACGATGAAACATTTAGCGGTAGCATTACGTAAAAATACAGATATTAGTGGAATTACTATAAGCTCACATCACTATGAACTAGCTCTATACGCAGATGACTTGCTGCTCTATGCTACAAACCCAATGACCTTACTTCTCTCTATAATAAAGGAATTAGAAGAATTTGGTCATGCAAGCAATTTTAAAGTCAGCTCCTCTAAAACAGAAGCCATGAACATAAATGTGAAGATCTGAGGCTGTGGGTTGTAATAATCACATTGGAAGGTTAACGATGCAACTGTTTTTTATTCTTTACATCCATGGTTTTACAACAACTCTGGATAGCTAGCCAAAATGCATTGCCCCCAGTCCACAAGATCCCCTCCCCAGTCCTATAGTCCCATTGCCCCAGTACCAAGTGATACTCACGGTCTCTCAACTTTTGGTTGGCCCACAGATTTGTATCTCCCGCCAGTATAGTCTGTCATATAGACACAGCCCACGCTTCTCCAAATGACTGGTAACACAACCAAAGCCCATGTATTCAGCAGAAACAGTCCTTAAGAATGTTCCTGTAATCCAGACGACAGATCCCTCAACAGTAGCACGTGTGTCCAGGCCAGCCGGCAACCGATCTCCAAACCCCATAGCTCATAGCAATCCGGCAATGACAAACACAGGGGTCTCCCACAGACCCCGGGTTGTCATGCCAACCCATTGGTGACTCGCGGTCATGTGACATGGGCGCCGATGGGCGGGATTAGTAATGCGCTTCCGGCGCGATCACATTAAATGCCGCTGTCAGATATTGACAGCGACATTTAACAGGTTAACAGCCTTGGGTGGATCGCGACTCCACCCACGGCTGTTAAGAGGCACATGTCAGCTGTACAAGACAGCTGACATGTGCTGGGAAAGATGTGGGCTCAGTGTCAGAGCCCACATCAAAGGGAGGGACATGACATGCGCAATACATGTACGGCGCATGTTGTGAAGGGGTTAAACTCAAACATTTGTAAAGTTCCTTAAAGTATTCTAATTTCAACATTTCACTGTCCTGACCGCAAAATCTAAGTTTTTGCAGGATGATACATTTTCCATGTTTTTAGGATATAACCAGTTAAGAAATGACATTTATTTCCTGGGAACAAAAATCGTGTTACATGGTGTTATAACTTGAAATCCTTGTTTTTGTTTGGTCGTATTAATGTGATAAAAATGGACATTTTGCTAAAACGTCTTTATATATTCCAGACCATCTCAGTCTGTGTTCCTCAGACCTTTTTATCCCGTCTTAACAAGGTTACTAGAAAGTTTGTATGGAAAACATCGAGGCCTAGGATAAATATTGTGTCGTCCCAAGAACAAAAGGGGTACTAGTCTGTCTGATCTAAAAAAATACCATCAGTCTTATGAGAGCAGTGACTGGTTCAGGTCTGTGGAATACAAGTAACTAGCTGTACTACCCGGCTTCACCCGGGTTAATGACTGCTGTTAGCAAAATAGAATGTGTTAACAAAAATTTATTCTGCACACAAAAACCACAAAACAAATAGATAGAAATGTAATTATTAAAAGGCAAAAACTAAGCTAATAGAAGCATTTCACAACATATATTAGCTTTGTTATACTGAGAATGTCTTTGTTGCCTATATTAACCAATCAGAGCTCAGGTTAATTAACTGTAGCAAAATAGAAGCTGAGCTGTGATTGGTTGCTATTGGCAGCCTGATAAATCCCCAGCCAACAGGAAGCCCTCCCCCCTGGCAGTATATATTAGCTCACACATACACATAATAGACAGGTCATGTGACTGACAGCTGCCGTATTTCCTATATGGTACATTTGTTGCTCTTGTAGTTTGTCTGCTTATTAATCAGATTTTTATTTTTGAAGGACAATACCAGACTTGTGTGTGTTTTAGGGCGAGTTTCATGTGTCAAGTTGTGTGTGTTGAGTTGCGTGTGGCGACATGCATGTAGCGACTTTTGTGAGATGAGTTTTGTGTGGCGACATGCGTGTAGCAACATTTTGTGTGTCGAGTTGCATGTGACAGGTTAGTGTAGCAAGTTGTGTGCAGCAAGATTTGTGCATGGCGAGTTTTGCGCGTGGCGAGTTTTATGACGCTCTCGGGGTCCAGACGTGTGACTATGCAAAATTTTGTGGCTGTAGCTGCGACGGTGCAGATGCCAATCCCGGACATACACACATACATACATACACACATTCAGCTTTATATATTAGATATACCTGTATGTAATCTCCTGTATATAGTATATACCTGTGTGTCATCTCACCTATATATAGTATATATCTGTGTGTCATCTCCTCCTATACATAGCATATACCTGTATGTCATCTCCTCCTGTATATACTATATACCTGTAGGTAATCTGCTCCTGTATATAGTATATACCTGTGTGTCATCTCCTCCTGTATATAGTATATACCTGTATGTCATCTCCTCCTGTATGTAGTATGTACCTGTATGTCATCTCTTCCTCTATATAGTATATATCTGTGTGTCATCTCCTCCTGTATATAGTATATACCTGTGTGTCATCTCCCCTGTAAATAGTATATACCTGTGTGTCATCTCCTCCTGTATATAGTATATAGCTGTATGTCATCTCCTCCTGTAATAGGCCTCGTTCACACGTTATTTGGTCAGTATTTTTACCTCAGTATTTGTAAGCTAAAATGGCAGCCTGATAAATCCCCAGCCAACAGTAAGCCCACCCCCTGGCAGTATATATTAGCTCACACATACACATAATAGACTGGTCATGTGACTGACAGCTGCCGGATTCCTATATGGTACATTTGTTGCTCTTGTAGTTTGTCTGCTTATTAATCAGATTTTTATTTTTGAAGGATAATACCAGACTTGTGTGTGTTTTAGGGCGAGTTTCGTGTGTCAAGTTGTGTGTGTTGAGTTGCGTGTGGCGACATGCATGTAGGGACTTTTGTGAGATGAGTTTTGTGTGGCGACATGCGTGTAGCAACTTTTTGTGTCGAGTTGCATGTGACAGGTTAGTGTAGCAAGTTGTGTGCAGCAAGTTTTGCGCATGGCGAGTTTTGCGCGTGGCGAGTTTTATGTGTGGTGCCTTTTGAGTATGTGCAAGTTTTGTGTGAGGCAACTTTTGCATGTGTTGCAACTTTTGTGCATGTGGCAATTTTTCTGCGTGTGGCAATTTTTCTGCGTGTGAAAGTTTTGCGTGTGGCGAGTTTTGCATGTGGAGAGTTTTGCGCGTGGCGAGTTTTGAGCGGCGACTTTTGTGTTTCTACTTTTATGTGGCGAGGTTGGTGTATGTGTGGTGAAATGTGCGCTGAGGGTGGTATATGTGTTCGAGCACGTGGTAGTGTGTGGCGCATTTTGTGTGTGTTCATATCCCCGTGGTGGTGTGGTGATTATCCCATGTTGGGGCCCCACCTTAGCAACTGTACAGTATATACTCTTTGGCGCCATCGCTGTCATTCTTTAAGTCCCCCTTGTTCACGTCTGGCAGCTGTTAATTTGCCTCCAACACTTTTCCTTTCATTTTTTCCCCATTATGTAGATAGGGGCAAAATTGTTTGGTGAATTGGAAAGTGCGGGGTTAAAATTTCACCTCACAACATAGCTTTGACGCTCTCAGGGTCCAGACGTGTGACTGTGCAAAATTTTGTGCCTGTAGCTGCGACCCCTCCAACACTTTTCCTTTCACTTTTTCCCCATTATGTAGATAGGGGCAAAATTGTTTGGTGAATTGGAAAGCGCGGGGTTAAAATTTCACCTCACAACATAGCCTATGACGCTCTCGGGGTCCAGACGTGTGACTGTGCAAAATTTTGTGGCTGTAGCTGCGACGGTTCAGATGCCAATCCCGGACATACATACATACATACATACACACACACACACACATACACACATTCAGCTTTATATATTAGATGTGTGAAAATGGACGGGGACCTCTCTCCCTGGACACTCAAATCTCTACCTTGGATCGACAAAATAGATGTACAAACTAAATCCTTACTCACTCAACACTTCTTATAAATATGGGAGCAACTCTTAATCTCATTATCTATATCACGTAGGATGGGTCCATTAACGCCCTTATTTGACAACACAGATTTCCCCCCTGCTTCAGATGTGGACTCGTTTCTAATCTAGGAGAGATCCGTTGGGGCTAGATTGAGACACGTTCTCATGGGATCGGGCTCTTTTCCTTCCTTTACAGAACTTGGAGGCTCTTGTCCAGGTAGGTGTCTATCCTTGCTGGCACATTTCTAACTCAGATCATTTATAAGTTCTCAAATATCTCTGACTAGAATAAAGGATGAACTCACACTGCTTGAAACCTTAATCACTCAAGTACGTCCTTGTACTAAACTTCTATTTTGTATATACAGCGCAACACAAAGGGACACCTGCAAATACCCTCCACCCTTTACCGTGGCTTGGTAGAGGGATTTGGGTTGTCAAATTTCAGAGGAGGATTGGCAAAAAGCATTCAGTCTCCCACAAATTACCGATTACTTGCTATGCTTAGGAGAAAAACTCGATGGTACCATTGTCCCACTATGCTACATGGGATCTTCCCTTCTGTGTCAGACTTGTGCCGGTGGTTTGGCAGTGCAGCTGGGTCTATGTTACATATATGGTGGGAATGCCCATTGGTTTGTGGGTTATGGAATTACATTTTTTCTCTGTACAATAGTTACAGCCTCCCCCAAAAACGTCTACTTTACATTATTCCTGGCTCAATCTCAATGGCAAAGAAAGATATCCTTAGGTACTTTCTAACAGCTGTTAAGTCAGTTATTCCACGTCACTGAAAATACACAAAAACTTCCACTGTGAACAAATGGTTAGAAGGATTAACAATATTATGAAAATGGAAAACATAATTGCACATGATAACAATTGCCTCAAATCTTTTCATTGCCAATGGACATTGCCAATGGACATGCTGGACATTATTCAGTGAGGGGAATAACCAGGCAATCCGGGTGTCAGAAAATAATACTTAAAATTCCATTCTTTTTCTTTCCTCCCTCTTTTCATCTTTACATTCCTCTAGTACAGAGGTCCCCAACCGCCGGTCCGCGGACCAGGACCGGGCCGTTGGGGTTTTTCAGCCGGTCCGCGGCGCCCCTGTTCAGCGGTCACGTGGGACCGCTCATTAGAGAAATGAATAGGCGGCTCCACCTCCCATAGGGGCGGAGCCGCATAATTCATTTCTCTAATCAGCGGTGCCGGTGACCGCTGACAGAGGAAGAGGCTGCGGCACCGAAGACCAGCTGTCCGGGGGAAGGAGCGGGACGCCGGGAGCAGGTAAGTATTACATAGTCACCTGTCCTCGTTCCACACGCCGGGCGCTGTCTCCATCTTCCCGGCGTCTCTCCGCACTGACTGCAGGCAGAGGGCGCGATGACGCATATAGTGTGCGCGCCGCCCTCTGCCTGATCAGTCAGTGCGGAGAGACGCCGGAAAGATGGCGCCGAGGAGCTGCAAGCAAGACAGGTGAGTATGTGTTTTATTATTTTTATTGCAGCAGCAGCACAGCTATGGGGCAATAATGGACGGTGCAGAGCACTATATGGCACAGCTATGGGGCAATAATGGTGCAGAGCACTGTATGGCACAGCTATGGGGCAATAATGGTGCAGAGCACTATATGGCACAGCTATGGGGCAATAATGGTGCAGAGCACTATATGGCACAGCTATGGGGCAATAATGGTGCAGAGCACTGTATGGCACAGCTATGGGGCAATGGTGCAGAGCACTATATGGCACAGCTATGGGGCAATAATGGTGCAGAGCACTGTATGGCACAGCTATGGGGCAATGGTGCAGAGCACTATATGGCACAGCTATGGGGCAATAATGGTGCAGAGCACTATATGGCACAGCTATGGGGCAATAATGGTGCAGAGCACTATATGGCACAGCTATGGGGCAATAATGGTGCAGAGCACTGTATGGCACAGCTATGGGGCAATAATGGTGCAGAGCACTATATGGCACAGCTATGGGGCAATAATGGTGCAGAGCACTGTATGGCACAGCTATGGGGCAATGGTGCAGAGCACTATATGGCACAGCTATGGGGCAATAATGGTGCAGAGCACTATATGGCACAGCTATGGGGCAATAATGGTGCAGAGCACTGTATGGCACAGCTATGGGGCAATTATGAACGGTGCAGAGCACTATATGGCACAGCTATGGGGCAATTATGAACGGTGCAGAGCACTGTATGGCACAGCTATGGGGCAATAATAAACGGTGCAGAGCACTGTATGGCACAGCTATGGGGCAATAATGGTGCAGAGCACTATATGGCACAGCTATGGGGCAATAATGGTGCAAAGCACCAGGGAAACAAGCATGGTGCTCCCACTCATTCTGAACCTATGGTAAGTTGAATCACATTCTCATTATAAATGTCATAATTATATGATAAGTATGCACTAAGCTCCATCCCTCCATAACCCCACCCCCATATGACCAAAGCCCCGCCCCTGCCCCACCCCCACCGGGCCATGGAAAACTGGTCTTGCTTAAAGCCGGTCCCTGGTGCAAAAAAGGTTGGGGACCTCTGCTCTAGTACATACGGTAATTTTTTGGTTCATGTAAGAGCTTCTATTACTACCTTAGAAAGCTAGTTTTACTGATATTCTAATGTTTATTATTTTAATGAATGGATTTGGAATGTTCTGTCAATGTTGTTAAAACCCAATACAAATTTTTAAAGTAAAAAGAAAATAAAAGGATAGAGATGGCATTTTTTCTTAAGCCACATCCGGCGGTAGACAATGCATTATCTAGCAGAAAAAGTAATTATTCATACACAGGATGGGGCACAGCATATATCAGTTTTGGGAGTCAGTGATGGTGCCTTGTTTAAGCAAAGGCAGAATTTGAAGAACAATACTAAATCAACATTATCAAAGAATATGAGTTGGAGTTTGACAATAAAGTAAAGATGTGCCTTTTTTATTGAATACTGAGTACAATTTTGCTTGTACTTACTGAAATCATGAAACCCAATTAGAGAGGGTTTCCCCATCACACTCCGATTTTCCAGAGTTTTTTGATTGTGGCCAAGCTTTAGAATTTCCACTGATCCTGAGAAAAAAGCGGATGTGACGCTTTGTCCCCATGACTAGTTTTCACCTGCACAGCAGCGCCTGACCTGGGATTGGACCTGTTGAAGTATAACCAGGTGGGTGGGAGAGCAGCCATGCTGGGAAAAAATAGTTGACGAAGTGCTACACTAGTGCAATGTCCTCCTCATTCCCAAAATTGGTAGTGATCACAAAAGTTTGACTCTACTTATCATAAAATGATGGCACATACTAGTAATATGCTATCTACGGAGATGGAAAACCCCTTTCACCAATTTGTGCAATATGACTTTTAGCATTTTTTGTTTCTATTAATTGGTTTGATTGTACCACACTCTATAAGAGCATCAGACCGGATTTGACCTTTTACGATAATATATTATTTTTATATTACCTTTCATTTTGGTCCATATAAATGCTTTGAACACTTTCCAGTTAACAACCAGTGTGAATAAATCTGCACGTTATCAGACAAGCCCACTAAGAAATGATAAAACCAAGAGCTATATAATGAAAAACTACAAACCCTTTGAATTTAGCCTTTGCCTGATATCATCCAATGAATTAAAGGTTCACACATTTAAAAACAAATCAGAAAGTACTAGGTCAAAATGCTTCCACTTGCAATTCAGTATACAATCTTTATTAAGCCCAATTGTGTGTTTGCCTGAGCTGTTTATCACATTTAAGATGCATTTCATTTTTATAATACTCGTACTACCAGATGGTGAACTCCTTCATGATACTAAGTCGCTGAATAAAGTAAATAGGAAATGCAATCAAGTTAAATGAACTGCAAGTGTTCACTCGTTCTCTGCCATCTAGACTGCCGATTAAAATAGCCAACGAGCAGTTTGTTGTGTGCAGGAAATTTCTATTTAGGTTCACGTACTGAATGCAAATGCTAATCATGGATTAAGAGAAAATGCTATATTATTATTAATAAAGCCCATTTTAGAAAGCTCCACTAGATTTATAATACAAGGCTTATAAAATAATTATTACATTTGAAAACAAAATTATGCCAAAAACCTCAATTTAGACCAAGTCGATACGTTTTGATAATTAGATGGTTTCTAGCACCATCTTTTATGCACTCTTGATATTCTGGGGTAATAGATGGGGGTCACCTGAATTGGATTCCCCTCTAGTTTTAAAATATATACTGAAAAGTGTCTATATAATTTTAAAACTTGTGAAATCAATGAACGTTAAATAATTGGTTGTCATGGGGTTACCACAACAGAGCGGAGCCAGAAGACCGCAGCATCTGGTGGCTCAGTCCACCACTGAGAAGAAGCACTTCTCCAGTGTATTAAACGTGTTTGTTTCTTTTCAGCAGAACAGGGGTTAATTGGCCATGTTGGAGATTTCTGAATTCAGCTGTGATCGGTTAACCACTCCTCTTCCCTATTAAAGCTGGGCTCCATTACCAGGTCCTTGTGTGAGTTAGCATTTGCTACATAGACCAGGAGTGAGAGGAGCTGGTGTGGAAAAGAAGAGCTGGAGGAGTTTATTTGCGACTGTTGCTTGGTTTGTACGCTTGGAAATTCCTTATCCTTTCCCGTCTTACTTTCTTCCCCCTCCCTACACACCCTGGTGAATACCTGTTATATGTGAGAGTATATTTCGTGTGTGTGGAGTATTCTTTATACCCTTGTCTCTGTCCCCCCTGTCTGTCGGGTTGGTGTACTGTGTTAGACAGTAGCACCTCTCTTCCCCTAGTGGGTGAGGGGGACAGACGTAGGGTTGTTGTAGGAGATAAGGCAAGGATGGAGGCCCCGGCATCTTTGCCATCAGAAGTATCCTGGGGAACAGGGCGATCTAGGGCACCCCCTAGTGTCAGGGCCAGGAAAGGTGCCCCCTGGTCCCAGGCCACTCGCCAGTTGAATTGTGACATTGGTGTTGTGCGATGCTTAACTAGGTCAAGACTGGAGCATTTTCCTCTTTTCCTGACCAGGCACATTTTCGGCTTTTATTGTATATTCACTTTTAACGACTCTAAAAAATGTTTTTGACTGGATATTAAGATAATACTTAGCTTTTTTTTCACGATACATGAGGCTTCATTTTTATTTAATTTTTTTGGTGGATATTGGGGTATATGTGCAGAAAACTAAGAAATAGGTGTCAGTTTTTCACAATCTTTAAGAACCACATAGACCGCTAACATTTTTTAAATTTTCTTCCCCTTCTCGTAATTTTTTTTTATATATATTGGCCATCTTTTGTTTTGTTTTTTTACTGGCAGTGTGCTTATTACTCACTTTATCTATTTTTACATTTATTTTAAGGTTTTCAAGTACATTTTGACATATTAATACAATCTTTTTATTACTTATTAATGTACTTCTTTGCCCCAGCTACAGGGAGAATTTCACCTTCCTGCCTGGGTTTCCTCATCCCTGGAGGCTCCTGCTCTCTCCCTACAATCAGCAATCATATGATCACTGGGTCCAGAGAAAGAAGCACTGTCAGTGCTTCCTAATCTGTATTCACAAGCATTTGTTCAGTATCGTGCATACAGAGAATCAAGGCAGAGATAGTAATAAATTATGTCAGATTTCTTTGTGGTGAGTCCAGTTGTGTCTTCAGTTGTGTACATTCTCCTGCAAGCCACTTATTCAGTATTGTCATTGTAGTACATCAGTGCAGAGTAAAATGTGGACCGTCCACACCTATGAGGTCGGTGGGCAGTTTAGAACTGGTTAAGCAACTTTGTAATATATCTTATCAGAGAAATGTGCTTCTTTTCAGTGCTGCTCTTTAACCCCTTCATGACCAGATATTGTAAATTTACGTCGTGTGTGTGCAGCGGGTACATGAAGAAGGCTCAGGAACTGTGTCATCACCCTTCCTGGCAGATGCTGGCTGTGTTAGAAAGTCTGGATCTGTCTGTAACTGCAGCAAATGGTGTTTACTTCTTTCACTGTTTAACCATGTAAATTTCTTTGTATCAGCATTGGTTTGGAATAACAGCAGGGGGCTGGCTGAAGGACCCCATAGATGCCATGTTAATCCTCCTATGAAGCCCAATCGCTCACTGTCACGATTCCCTTGTTATCCCCTTGTGGGGTGGCAGTCACATGCTGGCTATTCCCACAGCAGAAATTATAAAAGCACAAGAATCTACTCGACATGTGACTGCAGGTATTCTCATTTCATACATACGATCACGTGGCTACCACATGCAAATGAATTCAGGTGAATAGTGACTGTGCATATGATTCAGTAGCTTTTTTACTATATCAGAAGCTCAAAAATTTCAAGTTATGGCCCTGAATACCATAGCTAGCTTCAAAATAAGTGAATGTAGAATTGCATGCTGAAAATTCTTCCGTTCGGCTTTTTAAAATAAGACTAAATTTAACAAAAAGGATGTTTTCTGTTGTTCACACCTCATTGTCTTTGGTTTTGTCGACACACTTATTCACCCATAGCTTATTGCCATACTCCAAAAATGGAATAATAAATTTCAAGCATGAAACGCTTACTAAGACCTTTCTACACACATTTCTATACATCATCTCATTAGATAAACAATAGCTACAAACATGACTAAGGTATTACCTTGTTTAGTGAAAAGCTGCAATCTTTGCAAGTTTTAATATATAAAACGTAAGTGATAACGTCATTGGCATAAAATTTACAGCAGAACAAACTAAAAGAATTTACATAATGGAGTTAAACAAAAGCTTTAAGAAAGATAACTTAACCCCACTATATAGTTCTGTACTGTGCAAGAAAATTAGGGAATAAATTTGGCAATCAATTTTATTGCTCCAATTCCCCTACAATTAAAAATTAGGAAGCAAAGAGTCTTTATTTAAAAATATATCATTCTGGGTCCCCAGCTGCTATACAGACATATCTATTTTCATTGTTACTGGATACAAAATAATCGATTGTGCCAGCTGATCCTGCAGTCCAACAAACCATCCATTCATGTATCGATCCTGAGGAAGGTAGAACACCCCTTCCCCCATTGAGGCAGAATTCACATTTTTTTCATGTACATTGATAAAATACCATTTTATGACTACTGTATGTTAGTCCTCACTTCACACTGTGGGCACCATTATTAGGCAATTTGTATTTTTGTTGATTAACTTTATTATTGAAAAACATCAGCGTTGTTGGTCAATCCAAAAGTTTAATAATAACTTGAACCTGTCACGTGAAAAACCCTATCAACCTCCAGATATGGGGTTAATCTGAAGGTTAATGGTGTTTTGAACCAGCCCACTGCCAGGTGGAAATTATCTGTATTCCCCCTGGCAGCACTTGGGTTTCAGTCATGTGGTGGGCACCGGCATGTCTTCAGTCACCATATTCAGGTATTGACTGACTGCAGCTCATCATTAGGGTCAGCCTTCAGCCACTCCCTACACACAGTGCGGTGACTGAATCCGTGCCAGCGCCAACACTATGACCGAGACCTAAACAGTGCCCGAAGTAATAAAGTTTGTTTCCTCCTGGATGTGGGGCTCTATGTGCTGGCGCCGGGTAGATTTAGACCACTTTTAACATACAGATTAACCCAGTATTTGCAGGTTAATAGCATTTTTTTAATGTGACAGGTTCCCTTTAATTAAGTATAATAAGTTTTGTCTTTCTTAGGAGAATATCTGTGTGCGCATAATTATTGGGGAACTATCAATGTGCAGAAATATTATGCAGCTAAATGAACATTTAATGTAAATTTTCCCACCTCAATTATTTATTTTCATCCGGTAAAGTGAGACTAAGAACCAAACAACTGAAAATGTACAAAATGTACAATGACCAATATGAGTCTGCCTCCTTTTCAATAACAGTTATAAGCCTTCCATAGATGGAGTCTGTCAGATTAAATTTTTGGGCAGCACCAACCACAGCCTCCCTGACACTGTTCATAGAGATGACTGTTTTAGTTTTTCCAATTTCAGGGTCCACAAGTTCTTAATAGGGTTATGGTCAGACGAGGCTTCATCTTTAAGGCCTTTTTTGGCTAGACAAGCAGTCGAGGACTTTGATGCATGCGATGGAGCATTGTCCTGCAGATAAATCGTGGTTTTCTTGAAAGATGCAGACTTTTTTCCTGTACCACTGCTTGAAGACAGTGTCTTCTAAAATCTGGCAGTAGCTTTGGGAGTTGATGTTGAGTCCACCTTCAACCCAAAAAGGTCCAAGTAGCTCATCTTTAATAGTACCAGCACACAGCAGTACCCCATACCTCCACCTTGCTGGCATCTGGGTCAAAGTGGAGGTCTGTGCATGTTACTGATCCAGCCACGGGCCCATCCATCTGGTCTGTCAAGAGTCAGTCATATCTCGACAGTCCATAAAACCTTTGAAAAATCAGTCTTCAGATATTTCTTGGCCCAGTCCGTCATATCTCACAGTCCATAAAATCATTGAAAAATCTGTCTTGAGATATTTCTTGGCCCAGTCTTCACATTTCACCTTCTGTGTCAGTCGTGGTCAGGTTTCAGCCTCCCTTACCTTGGCCATGTCTCTGAGCACCTTGTACTTCTGGGCAATTGTGGGGTCAAGCGCTGATGTTGAATGAGAACAATTGGCTTGTGTATGGAGCCTCACATCATTCCAATCATGCTCAAGATGTTCAGGTCACAGCCCTTTAGTTCTTCTTTAAATTCATTACACTTTTACGGACATTACTTTGTGCATAAGGGTACAGTCATGCTGGAACAAGAAAGGGGCTTCCCAAAGGTGGAAGTATATTACTGTCTAAAATATATTTGTGTGCCATAGCATTATCATTACCCTTTAAAAAAGAAAGAAGAGGCCTGGCCCAAGTCTTGAGGACCAGTCTCATACATTTATCCCTCCTCCACTAAATTTTCCAGTAAGTACTACGCATCTATGGGTATCCATTGATCCCAAATTAATTAGACTGACAGATAATGAAATATGATTAAAAGGGTTACCTAACCAAAAACAATTCAAATCGGACAAATAACGACAGTAGACTAAATGTACCCAAAAGATAAAATAGGGGCAAACAAGTAATGCGATATAAAATAAATTAAGTTTATTAATAGTGATGAGCGAGTGTACTCGTTGCTCGAGTGACCTTTGAGTATTCATGACTGCTCGGGGATTTAGTTTTCATTGCGGCAGCTGAATGATTTACAGCTACTAGCCAGGCTGAGTACATGTAGGCGTTGCCTAGTTGCTAGGGAATCCCCACATGTAATCAAGCTGGCTAGTAGCTGTAAATCATTCAGCTGCCGCAATGAAAACTAAATCTCCGAGCAGTCATAAATACTCGGAGATCACCCGAGCAACGAGTACACTCGCTCATCACTATTTATTAATAAGTATATAAAAAATATGAATAGACGATATGAAAAAAGCAGTCTAAAGGATAGACATCAGAATCATCTAGATGGTGTAATAGTCCATAAAATGACCAAAAATATCCTTGGTCCTTGATCCTTGACAAGAAAGCTGCTCCCTCTTTATTATAATGAAGTAGAAATTAATCTACTAAGAAACATACATAATAAGAATGGCACTGGCAATTCACATTACAAGTACAAAAATAGACAACCAGTAGTATGTTAAAATAGACACATAGAGACCTGAGAGACATACAATAATATAATAAGGACCAATCCCATAGTCATAAAAACCTAAGTGTAGCCCCGAAGAGTAGAGGACCCACTTGTGCCTAATTACAAAGTACACTATATAATAATGACAATGTATATACCTTGACACATGATATGGCAAGAGAGAAAATAATGAAGGAAAGGGGGCACTAGCACCTCGAGGCGTGTTTCACCAACACTGGGCTTTGGTTGAGATGATTAAAGGAGACATCTGATAAAAGTCTGCAGTTATTTTATGTGACTGCGGACTTTAAAATCCTGACAGCATGTGATGCGCATGGTCTCATGATTCACCAGTATTGAGTATGCGCATCAAACTATCATAATTCTGAAGTCTGCAATCACGTACAGTGACTGCATGCTTTTATCAGAAGACCGGACAACTCCATTAATCACTCCAGAGGGTAAAATTGATACTGCACCAGAGTCCAATGGAGGTGTGCTTGAAATAACGCCAGCCAATGCTCACCATTGTACATGACAATTTTAGGCTTGTGTGGAAATCCAATTTATGAAGCTCTGGATCCAGAATTCCTGTGCTAATATTAGGTAATGTTACTTCAAAAGGTAGTTTAGAACGCTACGGTGAATAATGCATTAGAGGGCTCAGTGCTTGATTTTATTCTCCTTTTCTAGCCATGGGTGCGGCTGAAATACCTGAATTCAAGAGGTAGAGGGGATATCCATGTCCTTTTAACCATATAGTGCAATTAACTTCAACTATAAATATGGTAATGAAAATAAATCCCTGTATCAATGACCAATCTCTAGTGATCTAGTACATATGAAATATATTATTTTTTCAAAAAAAGCCATCAAACTTCCTCTTAAAATTTTCACTTAATCAACCATGATAACGAGAAAGTTCTCCAGTTTGACTGTTTTTACAGTAGATGTCCGTTTGCACAGATTTACGCCTTGCTATAAAATGATATGAGAAATTAGCACCAGATTTGCCGTGATGGATGTCCGAGCAGTTTCAGGTGGAACTGCTGAGAAAATTTTCTGCTGCAATTCCGCCCTATGTGAACATCCCTTTGGGAGTACCAACCTTTGTTAAATGACTGAGTTATGGAGATACATAACTCTCACATAATCAGGCATGACCTTTTAGATTATACTTGGCAGTGACTTGTCGATCTGAATATTTGGTGTATATTTAATAATTGGCAGGAGCCTAAATTAACCCCTTAACCCCTGGAGTTTTTTTTCGGTTTTGCGTTTTCATTTTTCACTCCCCTTCTTCCCAGAGCCATAACTTTTTTATTTTTCCATCAATATGGCCATGTTAAAGCTTGTTTTTTGCGGGACGAGTTGCACTTTTTAATCACTCCATTGGTTTTACCATGACGTGTACTATAAAACAGGAAACAAATTCCAAGTGCAGTGAAATTGCAAAAAAGTGCAATCCTACACTTGTTTTTTGTTTGGCTTGTTTGCTAGGTTCACTAAATGCTAAAACTGACCTGCCATTATGATTCTCCAGGTCATTACGAGTTCATAGACACCAAACATGTCCAGGTTATTTTTATCTAAGTGGTGATAAAAAATTCCAAACTTTGTTTAAAAAGAAAAAGCGCCATTTTCAATACCTGTAGCGTCTCCACTTTTTGTGATTTGTCACGGCAACCAAAAAACTAATTCTGGTGTTTTGACTTTTTTTCTCACTACACTGTTTAGCGATCAGGTTAATCTTTTTTTTTATTGATAGATTGGGCGATTCTGAACGCGGCGATACCAAGTATATGTATGTTTGATTTTTTTATTGTTTTATTTTGAATGGGGCAAAAGGAGGTGATTTGTACTTTTATATTTTTTAAAAACATTTTTTTCTACTTTTTTCATGCTTCAATAGTTTCCATGGGAGACTAGAAGCTGCCACAAGTCGATCGGCTCTGCTACATAGAGGCGATGATCAGATCGCCTATATGTAGTAGAATTACTCTCACAGCAAGCCGGCGCTGCCAACCATAGAGGTCTCCAGGAGACCTCTGGCTGTCATGCCAATGAACCGGTGACCCACGATCACGTGACAGGGAGGTCACTGGTGGGCTGGTTTCAGGCTCTATGGCCGGAAGCGCGAGTTAAAGACCGCTGTCAGGGTTTCACAGCGGCATTTAACGGGTTAATAGCCGCGGGTGGATCGCAATTCCACCCATGGCTATTCCGGGCACATGTCAGCTGTTGAAAACAGCTGTCATGTACCGTCAAAGATGTGGGCTCACCGCCGGAGCTCATATCAAAAGGAGGGAGTCCGACGTTGCCGTACTATTACACCTGACGTCGGAAAGGGGTTAAAGGTAAGAAAATATAAGGTTAAATACACTGTTTGGCAGCAACTCTACATCTGTATAGTGGAAAGTGGCAAGTTGCCTTTATACTAGTGATTGCTTTATTTAAAAATGGATCTGAGAAGGACAAGCATTCAACAACATCACAGAAAATGAAAGTCTTACCAACACCAGGTGAGATTACCAAAGCACTATACAAGAGAAAAGTGAACTGCACTAGAGATGATATGAGTCCATAATAGAAGTGAAATGGACTTTTATTTAACTGAATAATATCAGCTATACAAACGGTTTGTGGTGCTCAGCACACATTAAACATGTGAGTCTAATGCTTGACTAAAGAGGAAAAAAAAAATGCGGCACTCACCACGTTTGCAGTATTTCTCAAAAATCCTTTATTTCACCAAAGGTGCGGGATTCGGGCTTATGGAGGAATGCGGGGAGTGCTGGAAAGGACGACGGCCATTTCGCGTGTTACCACTTCAACGGGTCCAAGTGAAGCGGTCACTTAGACCCGTTGAAGTGGGTCACTTGGACCCGTTGAAGCGGTAACACGGAGACCCCATGATAAAGGCGGGGGCAGCACAGGTGCAAAATACTGATGAAACAACCACTCAAAAACCTGCCAATTCATGGAGGGGGTGATTGCTTAGTATTAAAAATGCACACAGATGAGGCTTGCATAGGACACCAGTCACACAGATACGAGTGATCCACAGTGTCTGGTTTACGGTTTATTGATGACACCCATACTATAATTTCAGGCGGCCTGCCCAGCACTATATAAGTGCACCTCACAAGAACAAACACCCCAATTCACCCAACCAACACCAAAGGGCCTAGCTGTATCTTACATAAAAATGGAAAAATGTGCAATAAAAAGATGAAAAATTCTGTGTAAAATGAATGAGGTATTGATCGATATTTTGGGCACGCTCGCAACCCATGTCAATGGTCCTCATATTTGCGAGTCCCTACACTAAAATCAAAAACGGACATAAGTTCAAGAAAAATCTCACAGAAAAGGAAACCTTGCCAACACCCGGTCATATTACCAATACACTAGCAGGATGCAGTAGACCACCATGATAAAGATGGGGGCAGCACAGGGTAATGGGTGGTCAGTCTGGGCATTGCATTTTTCGTATATGCACAGTAAAATATGCCTGTTTTAACCTAGTGAATTACTGAGGTAGGATGAGCCACGAAGTGGTTGAAATATAGGTTATGATTACTACAGTTTTAAAAATGATTGTTAATGTCCCAATTTGGAAAAAAAAAATACAAATCAGGGCAATTTTTGCCAACATTTCAGCCATGCCCTGCACACGTTAGAAAATGTGGCAAAATTTTCGATAGAAAGTGCACATTGTCAATGGGAGCTAATTCAAAGTGGACAATGTTGTTGATTTTGCGAAATCTATAAACACACAGGGTCAAATTCATTAACACTAGTGTTTTATGCGCCAGCTTTTATGACCGGACCACTGGAGTAAGAGCCAACTGGAAAATTCATTAAAGCAGTTTTTTCTATTAATCTGAGAGCAGCATAATTTAGGACACAAAAGCCCGATTCTAGGGTTGTACAGATTAACACTACAAGACTACATCTCGCCTTCCAGGCAGTCAGGCTAATCTGTGTAACGCCGCCCCCAACACTGAGTAGCAGCCTGCTGACGGTTCACAGCGTACACAGGAAGCTGCCGTTAGGGGTGTCGGAGGAGTTATACAGAGCCTAAAAATCGTTGCTTTGCTACATCCACATCAGACAAACAAGGATTCCATGAAGACCACAGCAAGCAGTCCAGTGAGTGACACATCCCTGGAATCAGGCTTTCTTGCGCTATGTTATGCTGCTCTCAGATTATACAGCAACAACTACTGACGGATTCGCTATAAGAGGTGCACTCCACTTAATGAATTAGGAGCAGCTTTCATCTGCTGTGCCCCTCCGCCAGAGATGTTACTCCAGTCAGGGTTTAGAGTACATTGCTGGTGTAATTTCCTAAAATGGCATAAATTGTAATGAATTTGCAGGACGGGCTTTGCCACACTTTTGCCACGCTTCGCCTATGTGGCAGAGCTGAGCAATACAGGCGTAAAAATGGCAAAAGCTTCAAGGTATTTCATGCCAGAAAATTAAAGAAAACCTCTTGATTAATTTGGACCAAAGTTCGGAAAAACACAAACCAATTAAATGTAGCGGAAAGCAAACATCTACAGAGACTTACTACCATGATTGACTGGTTATTCTTCTATTCATAGCAGGGCTGAATGATGGTTATGTGCAGGGAGATTTCTTAAATCATGCAAGCACCTGTTTGTAGAATAGCGAGAGGAACAATGGAGCCGTTCAAACCCTGCTACTACATATTTCACCTTACAAACTAATGCAAATGAGTCAGCAACTGGTATATTGATGATTCTGTTTGTTCTGTCTGCCGTCTGAATTACTGACACATACATTTCTTTTATGGCAACTATAACCTTGAGAAATTGTGTCTTCACTTTTAAAACCTTAGGGAAACTTAATCATCCTTTGGAGTTGCTTCTAGAATTAATCTTTACAATGGATTCACTGGGAGTATATAGCTATCATTCCCACAACAAACTATTATCTAATTTTAAATATACTCCCTTTTATAAAGTACTTCTCGAAGAAGTGGGTAGTTGACGGCACAAGATCTGCTTGCTTGGAGCTCTGTGTGTACCTTACAAGCAAAATGATTGCAACTCTAATTCACAACCCTTTTAAAGACCATGAAGAGCCATATGTAACAATCTCCCAATACTGGTACCTAGAAATGAATGACTCAAGTCAAAGAACTCTGGGCTAGTGACCAGGTCAGTAGTGCATGGCCACCGGATGGGAGTCCTGAAATCTGCGTTCTACGAGCAGGAATTCAGGGTATCTCTTCTGATTTGTATGCTCAGTTTAATATGATTGTTGTTGGGTGACACAGGCATGACGTCGTACCGGGTTTAGTAATCAGAAGAAGTGCTTGAGATTCAGGGAGAAGTGTTTCACAGGAAAATGTGCCTTGAATAAGCCAATGGGCATCATCTTCCACACGATCATCTACCAGACATGTACTGAATCTAACCTTATCTAGCTATCAATATTTAGATGAGTAGTGTATACACTAGAAACTCTTTCGTACTGTGATAAAGTTCAGAAATCTCAAAGGCCATATGGTGGCTCAGTGGTTAGCAGTACTGGGATCCTAGGTTCAAACACCACCAAGGACAACATCTGTAAGAAGTTTGTATGTTCTCCCCATGTTTGTGTGAGTTTCATCCAGGTTCTCTGATTTCCTCTCACACTCCAAAGATATACTGATAGGGAATTTAAATTGTGAGCCCCAATGGGGACAGCGATGATAATGCATGTAAACTGTGTGGAATATGATGGTGTTATGTAAGAAAACAATAATAATATCTTTACAGCAGACCTGTTTATAACAAGACCAAAAAAATGAGCCAGGAAATAAGTTGGTATACATGCAATGTAGCATGTTCACACTGTGGTCATTTAACAGAGAGAACCTAAGATCGAAACAAAATTAGCATATACCGTGCAGTAAGTAATAGCACATACAGTCATGGCCGAAAGTGTTGGCACCCTTGAAATTGTTCCAAAGAATTACGTATTTCTCCCAGAAAATTATTACAATTACACAGGTTATGTTATATATATGTCGATTTCCTTTCTGTGTATTAAAGAAACACATAATAACAGAGAAAAAAAGGCAAACTGGACCTAATTTCACACAAAACACTAAAAATGAGCCAGACAAAATTTTTGGCTCCATTCCAAAATTGAGGGTAAACAACTTAATTTTTAACATGTGATGCTCGTTCAAACTCACCTGTGACAAGTAACAGATGTGGTAATATCAAACACACCTGAAACCAGATAAAAAGCGAAGTTAACTGAATATCTGTATTCTGTGTCTGAGTGTGCCACACTAAGCATGGAGAACAGAAAAAAAGAGTAGAGAAATGTCGGAGGACTTGACAAACAAAAATGTTGAAAAATATCAACAATCTCAAAGTTACAAATCCATCTCCAGAGATCTTGATGTTACTTTGTCTCCAGTATGCAACAGGTTTACAACCCATGGCACTGTAGCTATCCTCCCTTGGACGACAGAGAAAAATTGATGAAAGGCTGCAATGCAGGATAGTCCGGATGGTGGCTAAGCAACCCCAATCAAGTTTCAAAGAAATTCAAACTGTCCTGCAGGCTCAGAGTGCATCAGTGTCAGTGCAAACTAACTGTCGACATCTGAATGAAATGAAAGGATATGGCAGGAGACCCAGGAAGACCCCAATGCTGACACAAAAACTTAAAAAAGCTAAACTGCACGACCAAAACGTGAGTAAGCCAAAATATTTCTTAAAAAGCATTTTATGTACAGATGAGGTCAAGATAGAGATTTTTGGTAAAGCACGTCATTCTACTACTTACCAAAAACGGAATGAGCTAAAAATAAGAGAACACGGTACCTACAATCAAATATGGTGGAGATTCAAAGATCTTTTGGGATTGTTTTGCTGCCTCTGGCACTGGATGTCTTGACTATGTGCAAGGCATCATGAAATCTGAAGATTACCAAGGGATTTTGGGCTGCAATGTAGTGCCCAGTGTCAGAAATCTGGGTTTGCTTCATAGGTCAAGAACCACCCAGAAATGGATGGAAAGAGCTGGAGAGTTCTGAAGTGGCAGCAATGAGTCCAAATCTAACTCCCATTGAACCCTGTGCAGAGATCTTAAAATTGTTGTTGTGAGAAGGCACCCTTCAAATACGAGAGGCCTGGAGCAGTTTGCAAAAGAAGAGTGGTCCAAAATTCCAGTTGAGGGGCATACGAAGCTTGTTGATGGTTAGTGGAAGTGATTAATTGCAGTTATATATTTCAAAGGTTGTGCAACCAAATATTAAGTTGAGGGTGCTAACAATTTTGTCTGACCTATTTTGGGGGTTTTGTGTGAAATTGTGTCCAATTTGCCTTTTTTTGCTGATTTTTTATGTTGTTCCAATACACACAAATGTAATAAACGTGTATATAAAAAAAACGTGTGATTGCAATCATTTTCCGGGAGAAATACTTCATTTTCTGGAACAATTTCAAGGATGCGAACACTTTCGGCCATGATTGTATAACTAACATAGGGTACTTAGTAAACAAAGTTTTTAATGAGAAAATCATAAAAGCCATCATACCGCAACAAGTTGCACCCCAATCCAATCCTCTAATATTAAAACCTCATGTTGTGTCAAATGATCTCAATGTAGATGGGGCAAAGCAGGACCGATGCATGACTGTTTCAGTCACGTGCACATGGGTAGCTATAAAAATCAAATGCCTAACTCAAAAAGGGGGAGTCACGCCACATGGCCAGGAGTCTGAGACAGTCGGGCTCTGGTCCTGCTCTGTCCCCGTCTACATTGAGGTCATCAGACACAAGGTGAGGTTATTAGAGGATAGAACTGTCCTGATTGGGGTACACCTTGTGACGGAAGATGAACACAGCTTCTTGTGTCTATGTGCCAATCCTTTCCAGTGTCCTTAAATTGTAATTTATTTTCTAGGTAAGAGAATAATGAAATGATAAATAACATTAGTACAACATTTAGTTGATGAGTTTTCTCAACTGAATGTTATTACTAATATGCTTAGTTACATATATTTGATTTTTACCAGTGAAAATGTAATTCTGCCTTCATTGAAATTTGATTAAAATGTTTATCAATTTGTACAGCAATCATAAAAGCATATTTCCAATTATCTGTTCAATGTTTCCTGCAGAGCAATGCAATAATGAAAACTATTAAAACACTATTGCGCTTAGGAATAAATACTGCGCTAACAGAAAATAGGCAGTGAAACTTTAAGATTTCTTTAGGACAGTGTTGAAAAAAGAAAAACATTTGGTTGCTACATGCAACGCTAAATTTTGTTTGTTCTTTGCAGTTTTTATTAAAATGAAGAGGCCCCGAGTCATCAAGAGCAGCAATTTTCTCATCGGTCTTGATTAGAGAGCATGTCGGTGTCAAACGCTCCTGACTGATAAAGATGCACACGCCTGTTAATGAATCAGGAGCACCTGACAAAAGGCGTAAGCCTGTGTGCACCATGCCAGAAATCTAACTCCAGTCACTGACTGGAGTAAGACTTCTGGAGTAAGGATTGTCACAGTTAGTGAGGACTTAAATGAGCTGTGGTGTTTCACTCTCACCGCGCCTTCACTATGTCCAATTTGGCAGAGCTGGGAGAAAATGATGTAAAAAATTTTGCAACTTTTCAAAGCAATATGAGCCAAAATTCTGGTGAAACTGTTTTGATGAATCCGATCATGAATATTTACCATTATTATGGCAAGTTTCTTCCCAAATGATCTCACCATGAAATAAATGGAAATTGTAGAAGAAAGTTTTCATTACTAGCCCCTTGGGTACACTTCTGCGATTTGCTCTTTCTCATTATTTTCTTAATATTATTATTATGAATAAATTGAAAACTGAATCTTACCATTTCCCTTTTAAAGGGGTGTGTCCCCACACCGTCAGCCCTGATTGGACTATTCTAGGCTTTGCAGAGATACACCCACCACAAATTACAATGTTTGTTAATCTGAGCTCACCTTGCTTACCTGCCTGTATTTAAAAGATCTTTCGGAAGTCAGTAATTTAACTTTTATTAAAAAAAAAAATTGACTGGATTCTCCTAAATATTTTTGATTAGATTTGCACTAGGGTCTGATCAGTTTCAGTTTTTACCATCAGAGTATTATCAGTTCTTTTTTTTTTGGCATACGAGAAGGTTTATCGTCCTAGCAATCAAATATGAAAATTGGATGGTGTAGAATGCAAGTTGAGTGCCGCCCACTTTTTTGATGGACCCAAATACTTGCATTGGTGAGTTTGATCCTAGACTAGGATTAAAAAAATGGACAAGTTTTCTTTTTTTTTGCTTTTTGTGGACAACTATGTGTAAACATGCCCATAGACTACAATGGAAACTAATTATAGTCTTTAAAATCACGAAAAGAACGATTATAAGAATCATGGACATCTGATAGAGCTATAACCTTAAACAAACTAGGTAACAGGATCTCTTAATGTCATGATGCAGGATGAGGTGGTTCTGGCTATGTCCTGGTCAGGTCAGGGTTAAGATAGTTCGCCTTTCTTTGGTTTTGGGGTGGCTATTTAATGCTTGTAGTTTCTGGGTCCACTGTCGGTGATGCTTCCGTTTACTCGGCTAGCGATAGCTGACCCAGGTAACTCGTCTGTAATCGTTGTGCCTCTGTGCGTGTGTGCTTTTCTGTGTATGACCCGATTTGTCCTCTGACTTCTGCCTCTGTTTTCTGCTCTGTGCTGCCCTATCCTTCCTGGTTCTCCGACCCCTTGGCTCATCTCAGTTCACTTGCTGTCTCATCCCTATGTACCTCGCTCTCGTTTGACTTTGACCCTTGGATCTTCATTTGACTACATTTACGTTTTGTGCCCCGTATTCCGCGCTCTGCTGCTTCCCCGTCCTCACACATGGTAGCTCCGCCCCCCTGCGATCTTGTGACTGCTTAGTGTCAGGTCCTGTGCACACTGTGTGATTTAATTCTCACACTCCCTGCGCTTGATTCCGGGCTCCCTGCAAGCGCCCCTGTCAGGACTCTGAACATTTTTTATTACCTTTTGTGCATTACTACCCTTTTCCAAGATGGCGTCATTGGTCTCATGTGCACTGTGTCTTCCTGCTATAAAACTCCACCCCAGCCTTCAGTCTGTGCTAGAGTATTCTGCCTTGCATCCAGCTCCTGACCTCTGGTGACTCCCTGGCTGTATACCTGCTCCTGTGAACCTGTGGGGTTATCCTGCTACTCTGCTCTGAGTTCCTGCTGCATATGCAGCGCCCCAGAGTCCTGGTCGTTGCAGTACTGTGGCTCCGCCGCTAAGGGGGGCTATGGTACGTCTGATGGCACTGAAGGAGTTCATCTGACCAGGTATCACATACACCAATACATTTCACAGTCGGGCCTCCAGAGGGAGCTAAGGGTGCTATTTACTAGGCCACTCCTCACCGTGTGGGTAAACTGGGGGTCAGGCAGGAAGTTAGTTCAGAAAGCTGACTGGGATGGAACCAGGCAACACCTTGTGGCAGAGGGTGTTGTGGGGAAGATTCGGTAGGGTCCCTGTCAGGTTTGGGACCCTGACAGAGGCCTGGCAACAAGAAAGAACGTCACGGGACCGTGCTTGCTCAGCATAGCGGCGGTGCCCTAAGAAAGGATCAGAAGCAAGAAGGAGATTACCAGTAGGAGTCGTGCTGTAAGATCGAGGCAACATCCTACTGAGGCGCACAACCGGCGGCCGGAACGCCGAGGAAGTATTCATATATCTAGCTCCAGGCAATACTTCAAACCAACGGCAGGACAGTCAGTCACAGGCGGGCTGTCTCACCTAAATCACCTATGCAGACTTGGGGGGCAACCTGTGGAGAGGGGCGACTCTAGGGTCCCGGAAGAGCTCCGAGCCTACCCGTCATACGGGTGCGTCCCAACCATAACACCGGGAGGGACGGAGGATTAGCAGAAGATCATCTAATCGAGTTGTTGTGAGGGAACACGAGAAAGAGACACAACAGTTGTGGGGACTATCCCGTAAGCACAGCAGGGGAGGACCACAACACATAGCGCAAGCAGGAAGGCACAGATTTCCACCTGCAAAGGGAACTCTGGAGGTGCCATCGGACCGGCCGGACTTGCGCAGCCTGGTGAACCGTATTCCGGACTGAGGACCCAGAGACCTTCAGTAAAGAGGTAAAGAGACTGCAACCTGGTGTCCTCGTTATTTACTGCACCGCACCACCACCACCATCCACATCTATCATTCACTGTACGCCCCTCAGCAGGGTCACGGACCGGGCCTAGCCACCGTGACAACCCCAGAGCAGAGACTCAGAGGCCCGGTATCGGGTACCCCTCGGCCCTGCGGCAGTGGGGGCGCTACACATACACCAGTTCCAGTAATCCTCCTTCATCTGCTGCTCGTGTTTACTTCCATCTGCATTTGCTAGACATGTAAGCTATTTCTGCTCTGCAAGAACCTGAGACTATTACCCAGGCCTCCCTGGTTGAGCTAAGATATTATTTGAACTGCCTTATAAGCATATCTATCTGCGTTTTGGACTAAGCAAGGACTTATTCATGTCAATTATCCTCAAGAATAATTGTGCTTCATAGACTATCTGCATGATTGCATTTTCCTCTGAAGTTTCCTATAGACTGCTAAGCTGCATTTAATATTTTCTCCAAGTGTTGTGGACTTGAGTTTCTGTCTGCACCTGTTTGAATCACCGTGTGATGATATAGACTTTACCACTTATAAAACTGTGTCCTGTAGTTGTCTTGTTCCATGCAAAGAGTCTCCTGACTTATCCCCTATAATTATTACAGCCCCTTAGACTCCTCAGGTGACACACACCCTGTGTCATTACACTTAACTTATCAGACTGTGGCACAAAACTCAGTTTTTCTTGATCAAAAGGATAATCGGATCTCTACACAATAGAGAAGGAAACTCCTTTGCAGATCCTTAGAAAATCTATCCTAAGACACTCACAAGGATATCAAATTAAACTACAAGAAAACCATTCAGAGCAAGCTAGTGCACCTTGCTGCTGTTAGATCCCCCTGGTTTTCTTTCCTGTCTAAACGTAGCGGAGGTCAATAATGTGCATCTATGCAGCATTCATTGTCTACGGGACTGCCAGAGATAGTGAAATAGAGCATAAAGATACTACCATCAGTCCTACGGACAATGAATGGAGAATAGGTGCACATGTTTCACCTCCACTCCAGTTGGTCAGGGACATGCTATGGACAGGGAATAATTAAAAAAATTGGTAAAAAATATTTTAGTAAAAGCAATTTTGTTTTTTAAAAACAACAGATCAATTGTAGCTTAAAATAATTACATTGGGAAAAAAAAGGAAAATAATCATTAAAATCACTCTGCGTAATGGCTGTTCTCGGCATTCTAATGAGGAACTCCGGTTTTTATCATACTGCAGGCTACAAAGTATGTCACTGCACTAATCAGTCCAATAGCCAATTGTAGAACAATTAGAATTAATTAGAAATAATTATTGAGACGATAAAATGTAGCCGGCTCCTCTCTGTCACGTAGCTAAACTTTGGCTGGCAAAACTTTTATAATACTATCCAGTATTAATAATGGATGAGTGGCACTAGAGAAGATTAACTTTAAGAAAATAAATGGCATATTCTTCACAAAAAATACAACACATGCATAATTCAAGACCATATTAATTTAAGAAGTTTGAGAGAAATTTTCAGCAAGTACGAGCACTTGCCATTTGTAAGGCACTCGAGTGATTAAGAAAAATGAGTCGAAATCTAAGCTTTTGGCATTAGACACACTTAAACCAGCATTCATTTTTTAGCTTTTATTACTTTATATTTGATTTACCAGACTCATATTGCTTCATGGAGAAATCATAAACATGAATGTCAACATGCGATTTGCATTTTATTTTTCATTCAGCATTAATATGCAAGATAAATTTAGCTACGAGAAGCAAACAAAGAGGCAGGAACAGCACGGCGGAAAAAAAAACCCTATACTGATAGCGGCAAATCTGCTTGGGACTAGAATTCCCAAATAACCATCTATGAAAGAGAGAAGAAAGCAGCATTGCAAAAGCCAGGAGAAGGTTGTGATTTATTGACCCAATCTACAAAGATATGTATGTTTTTGAAGCTTGGATGAAAAATCACAACTTTTTTTTAACTTTGGAATGTTTCTAAGGCCACTTAAAGGTAATCTGTTACCAAGATTTTACAACCTCAATTGAGAGCAGAATAATGCAGGTAAAGAGACCCTGATTCCAACAATGTATCACTTAGCTTACTGGGTGCAGCGGTTGTAACACAATCAGTTTTTAGATGCAGCATGTAGCAGAGCTCAGAAAGCTAATCCCACCCACACCACAGCTCTCTGTGTACATTGTATATTG
The DNA here is from genome assembly GCF_051348905.1 of Ranitomeya variabilis. NCBI lineage: Eukaryota > Metazoa > Chordata > Amphibia > Anura > Dendrobatidae > Ranitomeya > Ranitomeya variabilis. The sequence goes on along the minus strand of NC_135235.1, from coordinate 112,208,472 downwards.
ACAGAGGACTGGTTATCACAGGAGGGGGTGGAGTCAGACCAGGGCTCACTGTACTACAGTTCAGGCAGTGATAATCTCCTGGTGATAAAACCTTAATTTGTATGGAAACAACAGCACATAGCCTAATTAATTCTTTCTTAATTAACAGTTTTTTCATAGGAAGAAAACACATAAAATACACATAGCTTACAAATAACCACACTACAAAAAATAAAATAATAAATACTTTTTTTCACTTTGCTGCAAAATCAAAATATAAGCTACCAACCAGGTCTGGCTCTATTGAAATCGTTCAGTAAAATGACATGGATGACCCCTGTCTAGTCCTTACATTTCCTCTGATATACAAAGAATATCTGGTGGTCATATAAATAGGGATTTTCTACTAGGTATCTCCATAATCAGAACAATGTGCTCAGTATCAACTGTAATCTTGGAAAACTCAGATTTTTTTTTAATTGATACTTTACACAACGGTCTATAAGTAAGTTGCTATTGGCCCAAGCCTACAAAGGCTAAACTTGTTAATGGAAATTCTTGAAGCATAAAACTTTCAAGAAAAGGTGGGACCAGGGTTCCCTTCTTGGGACTCCATTACATCAGCCAGAGCAAAGGTCCCCTGCAAAAGGCCTCTGATTTCAGTAGGTGGAGTGAAACGTTTCACTTTCCTTCAGCACTATTATTACAGGGAAAAAAAATGTGATTGCTTCCCTTCGTGAACAAAGATGATTGCCTGAGGTACAGCAAGATTAATTTACTGTTAGACTAACATGAAAGCAAAGTGATGAAAACTTCTAAAAGACCAAAGTTTGACCCAATAGATGAAATAAAAGCCCCAATCAGGTGATTGCTACAAATAAAGTAGCAAGAAAAGGTCTAGACCACGGTTGTGAAATTCCACAGCAGCCCGGAGTGCGGATAGCGTCTCTGCTACAAAGCAACAATATAGGAACAGAAGGATGAATCCAGCTTCATGGACAGGCTCGGACTGGCCCATAGGGGAATAGGGGAACTCCCCGGTGGGCCCCTATGCCGATCTGGGCCACCAACCCCACTGTATGGGCAGGACTTGGCATAATTCACTGGATTCACTCTGTACAGAAAACAGCAGCATCTCATCATTCAGTAACCAAACGGCCAAGTTTATTATTATATAGAGATATAGGTAAATTAGTGAATGAGGGTAGTGTAATATTTGTATGCAGGTGAAAAGTGGGCCCTCTAAAATCAATGTTACCCATGGATCCTTGGCACCCGAGTCCGACACTGTTCACGGACGTGCAATTTTCTTTTATTTAATAAGTCCAAAATGGACGACATAGTAAAATCTTCATGCTAATTACATCTACGTGTTTCAGGTGCTCATTAAGGGTGCCATTAGCACCTGAAACGTGGAGATGTAATTAGCATGAAGATTTTACTGCATGTCATTCATTTTGTACTTATGAAATAAAAGAAGATCGCACATTGGTGAAGCTGGATGAATCCTTCCCTTGCCTAGATTCAGCTGCTCCAGAATACGACAATTAGCTTTTACCACTTGGGGCGGAAGCTATGTGCACAACTCATCTGTAGTACTACTCATAATGTAGCATTACACAATGCCTAACACTATCTACAACTTGTTACTACAAACACCTTTTAAATTAAGTATTCTCCCTTGTAAAATAAAAGTAACAGATACTTCGCTCACCAGTGCTGGCTCTTCCAGGGTTTGCACAACTTTGTCACGACCACGTAAGCCCTCCAGTCAATCAGCGGCCACTATTGGGTTCGCATTCTCGCTTCTGCATGGCCAAAGAAACAATGTCCCGGGAGACCCAGCGCGGCTGCACGGGGTGAGTATCTGTTATTTTTATTTACAAGGGGAAGTATTTCATTTAAAAGGAGGCTGTACAGGCAGACGACAACACCTTTGACGAGAAACAAAAAAATCTGTCAATTCTTGTCTTTTACCAATGAACAGCACAATATTATCAGTTTCAATATTCTATTAAATGAATTTACATAGCCAGAGTACTACTCTAATTTCGTATGCAAACATTAAAATTTATGGTAAGCTAATTACCTACAGGAGACTTTCCTTATTTTAGACACTTTTTAATACTGTGCAGGGTTCATTAGCACAAGCCACAGCAGAGAAACCAAACTTGAAAGAGTATCCAACTGAAGATATGGATTCCAGTGCATTCTCTTTTACATTTCTCTCATTCCGACATTTATAGTTAATAAGTTTATAATCAGCGTTAATTGAGCAACAGTAACCTGGTCTTCATTGTTTAAGACGGTGGAAACTGCTTAGGGACCCTCTTTATCTGTTTATTTTCATTAGTTCATTTCATCTTGAACGAGGACTTGCGGAATAATTAGATTTTTGCTTTGCTTCTGGCTTATAAATGAAGCTTATTGTGTCTGTTCTCTTTAATTAAACAGACTAATTGAGTATGAAAAAAAAGGATATACATTAAAAATAGATGGCTCGAATATTGAATTCACAAATATATTTTCTCTAGGAGAATACTTGTAGAAGAAATGAAGTCTGCTCCCAATTAGTTCCTTTCCCAAGGAAACGTGTCTTCAGGGAACATCACCGCTTTTGTCTATTGGCAAAAGCCGATTTTTGTGCCTGAAGCTAAGGATCACAAGAGATTGTGTCTTTGTGTTTGCAGTGATAAGCAGCCACTGACAGTGAATTATTACGCAGCCCTGCGGCAGTAAGTCTCCGGGACTAGCCCAAAATTAAAATGTGTTGATCCTGACATGTTGATCCATCTCTTAATATAGAAATATTGCATACTTTTATTGCAATGGTATTTAGCAGAAGACAGATGATTTATGGCAAGACTGTATTTCCTTTTTTATAGAGTTTAAAAACGATATTCAGCACTATGTAGATATGTTAATTGAGCCTTTGACTTGCCACCATAAGCATCGGGAAGTAAGTTATGACACTGCCGCAATATTCTGTAAATGTCATCATCCTGATATCTTCTTGACACAGAACAATTCGGAACACTCATCGCAACAAGCTGTAACCTCGGCGGAGATATGGCTAATGTGGATGCTTTGCAAATCTAATCTTAAAAGGCACTTTAACAAGAAATGAGAAAATATATCTATGGCCCACAAACAACATAATCTGCAACTAAATCAATGCTAAGAAACTATGGCCATATTTTAATAGAAACTACCAGGTAACATTACAGTATCGCTTAGAAATGAGCTGGAAGGCAAGATAGCCTGTTGATGTTCTTTTTAGCCATGGACTCCACAGTGACATTGAAATTGGGACAATGAGCGAAATTGTGCAAAGAAAAAAAAAAATCTAACGAAAATGCAAGCATATTATACATTCTGTTTTGTCACATGTCATGAAATGACATGCCAGAATGTCCAGACTCGTAACACTGTATTGTATAATTTTAGATTTCAAATTCATTAAAGGGACTGTGACGATTGAAAAAAATGCTTGGCAAATTACATTTCACATTAAAATATGCATTTGTCCAATATATGTACATTAAAAAAATTAGGCTGCTTCCGTCACCTCTTCCCTTTTTGGTAGCAGTTCTTTAGTCATCTTGTCATCTTAACATAGAGGAAACTGCTCCCACTCTCTTCTTTTCCAGGACATCTTCAAGATAAGGTGACCAAAGGGGTTCACACATTGTAAAGAGATTGTGAGGCAGATGCTCCCCCCGTGGTCAGGTCAGAGTACTACACCGGAAGGCTCGACAAAGTCATGCGCCAAGAATACAGTTCATCAAAAATGTGTATTCTATTTCTTCTAACATGAAGCACTTCACTGAAAGTAAAACTGACAGCTGATACGTGTTGTCCGATCCATGGGTGACATGTATCAGGCTTTGGCTGCATGATTTCAGCCATACATGGTTAACTCAGCTACACTGATTGGACAAGGAGAGATCTGTCACTCCGATGCAGTGGGCGGGGAAAAGCCACCAGAGACTCGCCTGTCTGACTAGTCTCCCATTCAGCTTGGTCCTCAGTAGCTATTAAACTGTTTATCTCACAAACACCACAGTATTTCAGAGTTACAGCGAGTATCCAGGACTTTACAAAAAAAAAAAAAAAAATGTACCCAAGCACTGACAGGCAGGTATTTGCAACTTACCGGTCTGTTGTGCACGGCGCTGTTCTTCCCCAACACAGAGTGGTTATATACCACTCCTGCCAGGGATTCAGCTGCCTCTGCTTACGCACCGGGGCAGGACTTGCAATGTCACCCTGACTGACAGCTGGCTCCCCAGTTAGGCAGGAGATCAGACTGTCAATCAGAATGACGGCAAAAGTCCTGCCCCATCTACAGAGTGGAGCGGAAAAGAATCCTCTGCTGTATAGATGTGACGTCAAGCAGACGCTTCTGACTTCCCGACAGGAGCAGTCTGTGACCACACTGTGCTGGGGAAGAATGACGCCGTTGCAATTACTTGCCTGTTAGTGATTAGGTGCTTTTTTTTGTAAAGTTCCGGATACTCCCTTTAAAGATATATCATATCATAATCATACAGTCAGTGTCTGATACATGCTGCCCATGGACCAAGCATCAAGCATCAGGTTCCCTTTAAGGCTAAGTTCACACTAGGCGTTTTTGTTGCATTGTTTTTCTGCAGCAAAACCTGCACTCTTGACAAAAAAAACAGCGTCAAAACGCATGTCTTTGGTGTGTTTTTTTGTGCATTTTTCAGGATCCCAAAGTTCAACTTTGCTTCCACAACAGAAGCATGAACAGAGGTCACCAAAACAAGACATAGCTTCATGAAAAAATACACATACAAATGTAACAGCTGAGGGAGTTGAATAATTTACCTAAGACACTGGCAGTGCATTCAGTATGTAGGACAGGGTTTAACTTTCACACTTTGGTCAGCCATTGAGTTGCTCACACATTATGCTATCTCACACCTTTGTCAGCCACAGGCATTGTTCAAACTCACACTATTGTCAGCCAATGTTTAGATTGTACACATCAATAATTTAATTAAACTGTAATAATCCAAATTGACATCTCAGGAGACCAAGACAAGATGGTAAGCCTGGGAAAATGACAAAAATAAATGGGTTTCATATACTGCTGTACTTGCTTTTTTTCATTTTGTCAGGATTTTTTTCATCACCCACTACTTTCAATGGCTGAAAAACGCTAAAAAACACTGAAAGACGTGACATGCTCTACATCCAAAAAAAAAGTGCAAAGCACAAAATACTGATGACAAAAAAGCAATGTGTGTTGCAAGAGATTTCTGAAATCTCACAGGCTTTGCTAGTACTGTAAAACACAGCTGAAAATTAGCATAAAAACGCATAAAAAAATGTAGCACAAACGCCCAGTGTGAACTCAGCCTTAAACAGTAAATAAAACTTAAATATTTATAGTTTTTTTCACAGGTCACTTCTTTCAGTTTACAGGGCACGCCTGAGCTTGTGTCACCTCCACACACCGGCATCCATTTCCGTGTACACCGGAGTGTGCACACTCTCTTGTGAGGGTCCAACACTCTGGATCTATCTGTGGCATGATCTTCCAGCTTCTCAGTGAGGATCACACTCACTCCAGATCTCTTGAGCTGCTCTTTCCAGGCAGAACTTGGCACTTCTCTAATCCACACCTGATACTCCCATATCTGCCATGGTTTTCTTCTCACTTGCAGCATGGTCTCCTGGGCTAGTCTTCCCCTCATGGCCTTGGTTCTTTGCTACTTCAGGCTGAGGACACTTTTTACTGACTCTCACTACATTTTTGCTCACCCGTATTTTGTCCGTTAGGCCGGGATCACACATGCAAGAAACACAGCCGAGTCTCACATGTTAATACCCTGCACTGCCGCTGGCACTCAGGAGCGGAGCGTGCGGCTCCATGTATTGCTATGCGGCCAAACGCTCCGCTCCTGAGTGCCGGCAGCAGTGACGGGTATTAACATGCGAGACTCAGCCGTGTTTCTCGCATGTGTGATCCCGGCCATACAGCTATTTCTGGAGGCATGTTCTCACCTTGCGTCTTCACTCTTCTACCTCCTCTTGGGCATATAGGGCGGTCAACTTGTCTTTCAGGCAGTCCGTCAGTCACAGAGACTATCCTCCTCTGTAAATTCTATTTATTCTACATGCAACTGACCCAAATTGGCTGAAAATCATCAATTGGTTCACATTCTTCCCAAACTCACATCAGTAATCAACACACTAAACCCCTAACTGCCTGCAGAAGTAAACACACAATATATGTTAGTGATCTGGACCAACATCATAGTAACAACTTTAGTAAAAGTGTGACAAGAGTCTGATTTGGCCATCTGACAACATTATCAAAGTTTCCCGATTCCCCCAGGCTCCTGGCTCCTCATTTAAATGGTAAATCCCTTTGGTTGCTTGATCTGTTGATGTCTCAACACAAATTTGAGGGGAAGCAGTTTTGTCTGTGTTGTGATTCATCATAAATATCTTGTTCAGATATTTGAAATGTTCAACAATACATTTTTTATTAAAAAAAAATGAGAATTTAAGCATTGCTAAATCTCTCCCAAATAAAGTAAGTTCTGAGTACAGATACGGAAGGTCTGTAACAGAAAAGCGATTATAGCTCTGTATTTAATATTCTATATTGGTCGCCATTTTGTATATAATTCTCACTGAAATGTACATTGATCGCTACAGGACATTCTGTAATATTGATTGATCATTATAAAGTCACTGTGTACTGCCCTCTGGATTGTCAGGCTGTACAGAAGAGAACACGGCATTCCTTCCTTTTGCTCTTATTAGAATTTGCTCCAAGCACTGAATTTAAATTTCTATCTTTTCTAGATTAGGTTTGATATCAACTAATTATTTTACTGTCCTCCAAAATCATACTGAACTAGAAGATAAAGTCAAGCCATTCAAAAGTAGAAAAACAACTTATCAATATTATCATTCACAATTCGATAATAAAGAAAAATCATTATTATACCAAGACTTGTAACTGGTATAAATAAGTTAACAAATAACATAGTAGGTAAGGTTGCGAACATTAATCAGCACACACTGTAAGTGAATGAGAATTGTGAATTAGAGCTTTGCTAGCTTGATTTTTAAACAAGTGGCACCAAGTAAATTGTATACAAAAGATTTACAAAAGAAATACAAAAACCTGTAAGATGCAAATAAACAGAGACTAAGTGAATAGAAAGACTGCAGTTAAATGGCATGCAGTAATTACTGGACTTGTGCACTCTATGTGTACCTTCATTGTATTAAATCTGAATGGTGTGAAGGCAATCGAGAAACAAAAACATACTAAAACATCATGGACAGGTCGTGCTGTGAATGAACAAAAAATGCAGCATGGCCTCAGAGCACAGCATTCAGTAAAAACTCCAAGTTTCTATTGGAATTTAGACGCGTGACACAGAAGCATGTATAAGCCCAGATGAAGCATTATAGGCAACTGGGAGACAGGCAAAATGAAAGCTGGGAGACAGGGAAAACGGAGGCTGTGAGACAGGGAGAACAGAAGCGGAGACACAGGTACAACAGAATATGGGACACAGGTAGAACAGAAGCTGAGAGACAGGGAAAACGGAAGCTAGAAGAGAGGTATAAGGCTATGTGCACACGATACGGATTTGCTGCAGATCCGCAGCAGATTTTTCCACGCAGAAACGCTGCAGATCCGCACTGTGATGTACAGTATAATGTTATTCTATGGGAAAAAAATAGCTGTGCAGATGGTGCAGAAAAATCAGTGCGGAATTGCTGCGAATTTCAAAGAAGTGCATGTCACTTCTTTTGTGCGGATCTGCAGCATTTCTGCACCCCTCCATTATAAAATTCTGCAGAGGCAAAAACCGCGGAAAATCCACACAAAATCTGCATAAATTTCGCATAAAAACCGCTGCAAATCCGCGGCTGCGGATTCTGCCAGGAGATGCGGATTTTGTGCACATAGCCTAACAGAAGTTGGGAGACAGGTATAATGCAATCTGGGAGACAGGTATAACGCAATCTGAGAGACAAGGAAAACAGAATCTGGGAGACAGGGAAAACGGAAGCTAGACAACAGGTATAACGGAAGCTGTGAGACAGGGAGAACGGAAGCTGTGAGACAGGAAGATCGGAAGCTGGGAGACAGCGAAAATGGAAGCTGGGAGACAGGTATAACAGAAGCTAGCGGACAGGGAGAATGAAAGCTGGGAGACAGGGAGATTGAAAGCTGGGAGACAGATAAAACAGAAGCTGGGAGACAGGTATAACGAAAGCTGGGAGACAGGGAAAATGGAAGCTAGGAGACAGGGAAAACGGAATGTGGGAGACATGGAAAATAGAAGATGGGAGAATGGAAGCAGGGAGAACAAAAGCTGTGAGACAGGGAGAACAGAAGTTGGGAGAGAAGGAGAATGGAAGCTGAGAGAAAGGGAGAACGGGAGATGGGAGACAGGGAGAACGGAGACACACTGCAGCACGGATTTTGGCCGACTCTTCCATACACATCTTCTCCAGATCGTTCAAGTTTTGGGATTGTCGCTGGTCAACATTGAGTTTCAGTTTCCACAAACGGTTTTGTACTCTTTTCAGGTCTGGAGACTGGCTAGACCACTCCAGGACCTTGATATGCTTCCTACAGAGTCCCTCCTTTGTTGCCTTGGCTGTGTTTTGGGTCATTGTCATCCTGGAAGATCCAGCTATGACCCATCTTCAATGCCCTGAGGGAAGGACGTTGTTGGCCAAAATCTTGCGATACATGACCCCATCCATCCTCCCTTCAATACAGTGCAGTCGTCCTGTCCCCTTTGCAGAAAAGCATCCCCAAAGTATGATGTTTACTCCACCATGCTCCATGGTTGGGACAGATTTCTTTGGGTTGTACTCATCCTTCTTCTTCCTCCAAACACGGCGAGTGGAGTTGATACCAAAAAGTTCTATTTTTGTCTCATCTGACCACATGACCTTCTCCCATGCCTCCTCTGGATCATCCAGATTGTCATTGGCACATGTCAAATGGGCCTGGACATGTGCTAGCATCAGCAGAGGGACTTTGCGTAACCTACAGGATTTTAATCTATGACGGCGTAGTTTGTTACTAATGGTAATGTTTGAGACTGTGGTTCCAGCTCTCTTCAGGTCATTGACCAGATTATCCCATGTAATTCCTGGTGGATTCCTGACCTTTGGCAGAACCATTCTTACTTCACGAGGCGAGATTCTGCAGGTAGCCCCGACAGAGGAAGATTGTCGGTCATCTTGTGTTTCTTCTAATTTCTAATAATTGTGCCAACAGTTGATGCCTTCTTACCAAGCTGATTGCCTATTCTCCTGTAGCCCATCCCAGCATTGTGCAGGTCTACAATTTTGTCTTAGACAGCTCTGTGGTCTTGGTCATGGTGGAAAGGTTGGAGTGTGGTTAATTGAGTCTGTGGACAGGTGTGTTTTATACAAGTAACAAGTTCAAACAAGAGCAATTAATATAGGTAATGAGTGCACTCTAGGAGGGATTCTTAAATAAAAACTAACATGCCATCATTTAATTATTTAAAAATCATACAATGTGATTTTCTGTTTTTTTATTTTTAGATTCTGTCTCTCACAGTTGAAGTGTACCTACGATAAAAATTACACACCTCTCCATTCTTTGTAGGTGGGAAAACTTGCAAAATCAGAAGTATCAAATATTTATTTTCCCCACTGTATTATGAAGTAGATCACTTGGCCCTGATGAGGATGGTGCACAATCATAGCAAATTCATCCCAGAATGACACCATAATTGTTTCTGAACGCTGGGCATTTTACGAACACAGCTTTACATTGTCAGATTTTATCCAAATCCAAGCTGTAAACTCTATTTCCACTCACCTAGCTTGATTGATTAACTGAAGCCACATCAAGCGTCATTTGTGAAATAGTTAACGATGGGGGGGAATATATAGAAAAATGTGATATTTTTGCAATTGGCATTTAGGCGGCCATTTGGAATAAGTAAATCATTCTGCCTTTATCCTACACAAAACACCCAAAGGAAATAGGGTTCCGTTTTTCGTTGCCTACTCTTAGGAAAACTTGTAACAATTTTAATCCAGCTGGATTACCACTTGGGCTCAGCATGTACTGTAGTTATCAGAAATGAGCAGATCAGACACATTTCAATTTGCATGTTCACATGTTTTTTCTGGGAAATTTGATTTGCAGAGAAGCTATTGTCCGCAAATGTAATGTCTTTTGTTATGATCTGGGCTCTCCATAGACTCCAGAGCCTAAGAAACCTAATATGCAAAAAATACAAAAAAATCCTTATTCTCACTTCATCACTCACCTCTCCTCAACATTTCCCATCTAGTCCTTGAAGCACCTTCAGATCACTGCAACTGGCATTGAAATTTCCAAGCCTCTTATGCTGGGAAGAGTCTTCCAGCTTTGATGAAGACCATTAAGGTTCTGCGCATACTCATGCAAGGTCACAGCGCACGTCATGACATCATGACCTTACAGGAGCTTATGCAAAACACTGCAGGGCCCTCATCAAATTTTTAAGTTCCAGCCTAGCATGACAGGCCTGAGGATTCCAGTGCAAGTAGAGATGATTTAAAGGGAACCTGTCACTCCCCCCGAGGCATTTGTAACTAAAAGTGCCACCTTGTGCAGCAGTAATGCTGCATTCTGACAAGGTGGTTCTTTTAGTTCTTGTTCCTGCCACTGCTGAAAGAATCGTTTATCAAATTTGTCCCTCGTACCTTGAAATCATCCGGGGGGAGGGCTTTCCCCCCTAACACAGACTCACCACATCCGTCACTCAGGGCCTCTGGCCGCCGGGCGCCGCCTCCTCTTCCTTCATTAGCGTCCCCGGCGCCTGCGCTGTAAGTTCGAAGAGCAGCGCAACTGCGCATGCCCGAAAAAAAACTTACAGCGCAGGCGCCGGGGACGCTAATGAAGGAAGAGGAGGCGGTGCCCGGCGCGCAGAGGCCCTGAGTAATGGCTGTGGTGCGTCTGTGTTAGGGGGGAAAGACCTGCCCCCCCTGGCAATTTCACAGTATAAGGGACAAATTTGATAAACGATTCTTTCAGCAGTGGCAGGAACAAGAACTTAGGTTGTGTGCACACGTAGGTTCGAGTCCCTGCGGGTTCTCCCGCAGCGGATTTGATAAATCTGCAGGGCAAAACCGCTGCGGTTATCCCTGCAGATTTATCACGTTTTATCTTGCGGTTTCCGCTGCAGGATTTGGTTTACTATTGATGCTGCATATGCAGCATCAATAGTAATGTTAAAAATAAAAAAAAAATGGTTATACTCACCCCCTCTGACGTCCCGATCTCCTCGGCGCTGCACGCGGCGGTCCGTTTCCAAAGATGCTGTGCGAGAAGAACCTTCGTGACATCACGGTCATGTGACCGCGGCGTCATCACGGTCATGTGACCGCGACGTCACCGCAGGTCCTGCTCGCACAGCAAACCTGAGACCAGACGGCCGCGTGCAGCGCTGAGAGGTGAGTATAGCATTATTTTTTATTTAAATTCTTTTTTTTTACCACAAATATGGTTACCAGGGCCTGGAGGAGAGTTTCCTCTCCTCCACCCCGGGTAGCAACCGCACATTATCCGCTTACTTCCCGCATCGTGGGCTCAGCCCCATGCGGGAAGTAAGCGGATCAATGCATTTCTATGTGTGCTGAATCGCTGCGATTCTGCACAAAGAAGTGACATGCTGCGGGTTGTAAACCGCTGCGTTTCTGCGCGGTTTTTCCCGCAGCATGTGCACAGCGGTTTGCGGTTTCCATAGGGTTTACATTCTATGTAGGAACAGAAGGTCGAATTTCCCTGAATGACTCATGAGTCATTGCAAAAGTCACTAGTAGAGGGAGCAGGGATCAGGGAGGTAAGGAGTTGAAGGGGTGATGACTCATGTAGGGGCAAGAGACTTCCTGTTTCTGCATCCAGCACAGAAAAGAGAAGAATTAGCAGGGCAGAAAGGAAAAATCAGCAATTGTAAGTACACAGTTCTATATAATATGATGACTGCAAAATAATAAGAGCATAAAAACTTTTATGGGAGTGTTTCCTTAACCTTTCCGTATAGCTAAGATCCTCCATGCACTCTACTAGTTTTGTTGCCCTTTCATGTACTTTTCGATCCTTTTATGAACATCTATGTAAAAATCAATTATCGAGAATGAATAATCTGATGAATTAACTAAGGCAGCGGTAACATTGGTCATGTATGTTGAGTAGATTGCATGTATTAATGTGCTACAGAATTCTTCTTTTCTGCTGGAAAACAATAAAAAGTTTCAACATCTACAAATCATCTCCTGCTGCGGCGACTATGGACACTAAATTTCATCTTGTAGCGTTTGCACACAAAACAAATAATGCAGCATGAAAAACCTCACCACATCTAACAATAATGAGTAGAATTTATTTTGTGAACATGGCATTAACTAGACGAGTCTCAGTCCCAGATTTAACATGAGAAAAAAGAGATGAAATATTTCGGCAAAAAAATTAAGTACTCTTCCTACAAATAATAAAAACAAATTAAAAGCACCGTATTCTTAATGACCACAAAATTCACTGTGCTGGTTTACTATTAAGAACACTTTAATTTTACCATACATGCCAAGCTCGCCGCTAAGCACTAGGAGATCCAAAGAATGGCGATAAGTTACAGCACACAATCCCTGAAGACACATTTCCAAAGAAAATGATCTAACTGCAAGTGTCAGAAAATAGTAGGTACTAGCAGAACACAAATGTATCAAAGGTAGTAAAATGGTGATATTTGAATCAATTCTCTTGAGAATAATACAGCTAGACTGTGAATAATGGCGGGAGCCTTTGTGAGGCAAGAACATTACAAAAGAAGTAAATATAATACACGGAGGAGGAAAAAACACGAGGTGTTATTTTACAAAGACGCTTCAGCGAAGGCAAGGATTCTAAATAAGAATAGCTAATAGTGATCAGGGCCTAGAGATTTAGTATAAGTGTATGATTGGTTGGGGTCCAACCACTGTGACCACCACTGATCAGATTTATACTCGACATTGAAATTGCAACACCAAGAACGGAGAGTCATGGAATTATGGAAATCACAGCATCGATAGAAATGTTACTGATATACAAAATAGAAAGATGGAAACAAAAATTTTCAAAAACATCTCAAATGATTCAGTAACGAGTATGAGCGCCACATGCAGAAATCACTGCACTTACACACCTTGGCTGCTATCAATGAGGTTATTAATGGTTGTCTGAGTAATCTTCTCCTTAATGAACCTGAGCTGCAAATCATCAAGATATGATGCTGGCAGCTTCCTTTACAATTACCGACCTATGACATCCCAGATGTGCTTGATGGGACGGACGCAAATCCGGAGATGCTGCAGGCCATTGTAGTACGTTTCAGCCAAAGTAGAAAAAGCAACATGTAGCCTGGAGATGAGGTATTGAAAAATGTTTCTTGGGACCCTTTGCAGAAATTGCTGTACTACTGATGCCACAACCAAATCAATGTAACGCTGTGCTGTTAATGTTTTTGCAATGAAGATTAGAGAAGTTTGATTACTGTACATTATGCCAGTCATCACCAAAATATTGTGAGTAAGAATAATGTGATGTTCCCTTGTCAATGCCTCTTCATTAACTAACACCACTGCTCTTAATGGCTATAATGGTGCAGACGAAGAGGGCAATGGAGGTCCATTCTCTTCAGCAACGAGTCTCACTTTTGTTTTGGATGCAATGATAGCCGGCGATTGGTCAGGAGACCACAAAGTCAGCGCCATGAAGAGTCTTTCACGAGGAAAAGTCACACCAGTTCAAATCCCAGATTATGGAAGTAAGCTGCTACTAGTGATGAGCGAGTGTACTCGTTGCTCGGGTGACCTCCGAGTATTTGTTAGTGCTCGGAGATTTAGTTTTCATCACGGCAGCTGAATGATTTACAGCTATTAGCCAGGCTGAGTACATGTGGAGGTTGCCTGGTTGCTAGGGAATCCCCACATGTAATCAAGCTGGCTAATAGCTGTAAATCATGCTGCTGAGGCGATGAAAACAATCTCCGAGCAGTCATAAATACTCGGAGACCACCCGAGCAACGAGTACACTCGCTCATCACTAGCTGCTACAGATTCTGGTTGTGGCTTACTCCACTTTCAAAACACATGCACACTCGGCATGGAGAGAGAGAGATCGGCTGGCATTAGTGACTACAAATAGGCAGGGATAGTAAATAACTTCACATGAGTGTCCCTAGTCTTAGACTGAGATTTCCCCCACTTTAAAAGGTAACTTATTTTTCACTCATTTAGGGTTCCTGTGCGATACACAGTGTTAAGTGACTGTTGACCGTCAATATGAACATGATGGCCGGTCGGGGGTCATTGAACGGCCTGTCTACATCGTCCAACCACACTTTACATGTGCAATGAACGATCTGTAATAGATTATTCATTACGCATAGCCATGTTCACTCAGGACAATGTGTTGTGCAAACCAAAAGGTCATTTCTACTGATAAAGGAGCATTTTGCCTTTTCATTGGGTGATTAACTTAAATTGTGCGATGCTTGTGAAACGAATGTTCCTAGGAGTGCTCATTCATGATAATCTTGTACGTTAAGCTTTAGTCACTAAAGGAACAGGAAAGAGTGCCGATTGGTAAATCAACATTCACTTTTATTAGACCATGTTCAGGAATGAAGGATTTGTTAATATACTGTGTTTATTCTACACATAAAATTGGTGCAAAATGTAAACTTTTGAGCAGAGTGGTGGAAAAAACAAAGCGGTAAATCTGTGTCTGAGCGTACCCTTCAAGCAACTGGTCACATGAGTGATAGTTTTTTAGTATGTTGAGAACTGTTTTACATGTTTCCAACTTGTACTTTTCTAGCGTTACATAATTAAAGGTTAGAAACCATTCTGTGCGACAACTGATGTGCAGTAAAAAAAGCCCAGGTGAAAAAGGGCAAATTATTTTGTAATCCGTTTATAGCATCCTTCACAACTTACTGATAGAGGGGATGATTTATGTAAGTCTGCATAAATGTGAATCTTCAACCACAAGGTCATTTTGAGAAAATTTTAATCAAGATTGAAAAATAGGCGGCCCCTTTGGCTATGCCCCTCTCGGAGTCCGTGGGAAAATGTCACAATATTTTGCCACGAGCGCAAGTCTCATGGATTCTAACAATAACATACATTTACGTTACATGTCGTAAAGTAGGCAACATGTATATTCACTGTTATAAATCGGGTCATATATCGAAAAATCATTTTATACGTTGGTATCTCCATCACAGTGCATATTTCCAAACTGACAACTCCATAAAATCTTTCTCTGCACAGTTGTCGGCAGGAACACAAAATAATGAAACAATAGTGTGGTTTTGTAAAGGAATGAATCATATGACCTACATAAAATGTCAAAATATGATATTCATACATTTCTGGTCTAATTACTATGATCACTGGAGTCCATCAAGAATGTCATCACTGACGATAGTAAGTGATGAATAGACCTGTTATGCAGCTTCCAAATGTACTTTCTGTTTCAATTCGTCACCATTTTCAGGATCTCTGAATCTTGGCCAGTAAGTGGAAACATTCCCATTTATAACCAGAGGCTGAAACTTCTTGTGATCATAGCTCACTCCCTGCACTTGTTTTAGCCTTTGCATTTTCAGTTTACATTTGCTGACAGCAAGCAGAGATATTGAAATAAGGAACTTAAAGGGAATGTCAGCAGGTTTTT
Organism: Ranitomeya variabilis; assembly: GCF_051348905.1. Taxonomy (NCBI): domain Eukaryota; kingdom Metazoa; phylum Chordata; class Amphibia; order Anura; family Dendrobatidae; genus Ranitomeya; species Ranitomeya variabilis. Next base: position 112,192,733 of record NC_135235.1, on the reverse strand, counting down.
GCTACCTAATCTGAGAGCATCATGATGTAGGGAAAGAGACCCTGAATCCAAAGATGTATCACTTAGACTACTGAGGGCAGCCGTTCTGACACAATCAGAGCATTTATATTTAGAATGAAGCAGAGCTGAGAAAGCTAACCCCAAGTGAGCTGCTTAGTTGCCGGACTAGTCCGGCAATGTTAATCTCATAGTGATAAATCCTTCACGGTTAGTAAATAACAAAGGCACCTTGACAAGTGATACATCCCTGATTTCTGTGTTTCAGCCTCTATCTGCTGCTGTCTTCAGATTACATAGCAAAAATCTGCTGACGGGTTCCCTTTCAATACAGAGAATATTAGAAAGTACAAGAACTTTGGACACAACACTTAAGCATTATTTACATGAAACTGAAAAACCTTTTTAAAAATGTCCAGCTTGGAATTATTATTATTTTTTTTTTACTTTTTAATGATACCCATTTCCCACTGACCTTCAGAACGTTTCTGGCATCAAATGACTCCCTTTCCCTTTGACCAAACTTTCCAAAGAACGTGGTGCTTCTGTCCTCAGCTGTAAAATAGAAAAGCATTTATATAGCATTAAATAATACTAAGAGAAAATAATCCGCTCATACAGGTGATTGTGGCGGCTGGAGGTAAAGATCCATATAATGAGGGTTAAGAGGTTGAAGTTTGTTTTTTTTACTAAAGAGAGGGCATTACCTACACATACAGTAATAAAGGACTTGTTAATTAGTGGAGCGTTCGTGTACCTCTGCTGTATACAGCGCACAACCTGCGACAAGGAATCCATCATAAACACATTACAGACACAATACAAAAAGGCTTTATTATAGTAATGTCTGCAGGTGACGACCAATACATTGCAGCACTGCTCGCTCGCAGAACGCCTTCCTTGTTTCAGCTGCAACAAAGCCGTTATTTCACTAGCGGCAGCTCTGATTTTTATGCGAACCACGCAGCCCTGAGATGCTTGTAGACCACACTGTTATTAGCCATTGTTTCATAATGACCTAAAAAGGTAGATAAACACTATCGAGCTTATTACCAGCACATCACAATCTGATACTACACAGCAACCACAAATGTGTTCTCACAAGTACAGAGCGTTATACAGATACAGTGGGGGAAATAAGTATTTTCTCCCTTGCTGATTTTGTAAGTTTGCCCACTGACAAAGACATGAACAGTCTATAATTTTAAGGGTAGGTTAATTTTAACATTGAGAGATAGAATATCAAAAATAAAATCCAGAAAGTCACATTGTATAAATTATATAAATGTATTTGCATTTTGCAGTGAGAAATAAGTATTTGATCCCTCTGGCAAACAAGACTTAATACTTGGTGGAAAAACCCTTGTTGGCAAGCACAGCAGTCAGACGCTTTTTGTAGTGGATAATGAGGTTTGCGCACATGTCAGGAGGAATTTTGGTCCACTCCTCTTTGCAGATCATCTCTAAATCATTAAAATTTTGAGGCTGTCGTTTGGCAACTCAGAGCTTCATCTCCCTCCATAAGTTTTCTATGGGATTAAAGTCTGGAGACTGGCTAGGCCACTCCATGACCTTAAAGTGAACCTGTCACCAGGTTTGGCTGAAAAGAGATACGGCCATCACCTTTCAGGGCTGATATACAGCATTCTATAATGCTGCATATCTGCCCCCAACCCGACCTGTAAGAGAATAAAAATAATTTTTATTATACTCACCTGTGGAGCAGTCTGGTCAGATGGGCGTCACTGGTCTTGGTCTGGCGCCTTCCATCTTCCGATCCCCAGCCTCCTGCTTGCTTCGTGTGGATGACATGTCCCTTCGTCATCCATACAGTGTCCTCAGCACCACGCTCCTGGGAAGGCGCACTTCTCTGCCTTGTCGAGGGCTCTTTGACTTTTCCCAGCACCTACGCATTGCAGTACTTTGCTTTGCCCTCAACAGGGCAGAGAAGTGTGCCTGCGCAGGAGCGCGGTGCTGAAGAGACGTGTCATCCACATGAAGCAAGCAGGAGGACGGAATTGCAAGAAGGGAGGAGCCAGAACAAGAAGAGGGAAACCCATTGAACCGGACCGCCCTGCAGGTAAGTATAATAAAAGTTATTTTTATTCTCTTGCAGGTCGGGTTGGGGGCAGATATACAGCATCATAGTATGATGGCTGTACGTTTTTGGTCATTGTCTTGCTGGAAGACACAGCCACGACACATTTTTAATGTCCTGGCGGAGGTAAGGAGGTTGCCACTCAAGATTTTATGGTACAAGGCTCCATCCATTCTCCCATTGATGCGGTGAAGTAGTCCTGTGCCCTTAGCAGAGAAACACCCACAAAACATAATGTTTCCACCTCCATGCTTTACAGTGGGGACGGTGTTCTTTGGGTCATAGGCAGCATTTCTGTTCCTCCAAACACTGCGATTTGAGTTAATGCCAAATACCTCAATTATTGTCTCATATGACCACAGCAGCTTCTCTCAATTACTCACAGAATCATCCAGGTGTTCATTGGCAAACTTCAGACAGGCCTGCACAGGTGCCTTCTTGAGCAGGGGACCTTGCGGGCACTGCAGGATTTTAAACCTTTACGGCGTAATGTGTTACCAATGGGTTTCTTGGTGACTGTGGTCCCAAGCTGCCTTGAGATCATTAACAAGTTCCCCCCATGTAGTTTTAGGCTGATCTTTCACCTTCTTCATGACTCTCACCTTCTCAAGGATACCCCATGAGGTGAGATTTTCGATGGTGCCCCAGATCGATGTCGATTGACAGTCATTTTGTATTTCTTCCATTTTCTTACTATTGTACCAACAGTTGTCTCCTTCTACCCAGCGTCTTACTCATGGTTTTGTAGCCCATTCCAGCTTTGTGCAGGTCTATGATCTTGTCCCTGACATCCTTATAAAGCTCTTTGGTCTTGCCCATGTTGTAGAGGTTAGAGTCTGACTGATTAATTGAGTCTGTGGACAGGAGTCTTTTATAAAGGTGACTATGTAAGACAGCGGGCTTTAATGCAGGTAACAAGTTGATTTGGAGTGTCTAACTGGTCTCTAGGAGCCAGAACTTAATGGTTGGTAAGGGATTAAATACTTATTTCTCACTGCAAAATGCAAATACATTTATATAATTTATACAATATGATTTTCTGGATTTTATTTTTGATATTCCATCTCTCAATGTTAAAATTAACCTACCCTTAAAATTATAGACTGTTCATGTCTTTATCAGTGGGCAAACTTACAAAATCAGCAAGGGTTCATACACTTATTTCCCCCACTGTATAATATGATACAAATATATGTAGAATATGCATCAAGCACAATTTGAATTCTCTGGCATCTAAGAGACCTCTGTAAGTGGTCACTGAACTTTCCTAAAATGTGATCTCATTTGATTAATATAATGTAATAGGCAACTTGCAAAGAAATTATCAAAAATTATACTTGTGTCATGCCTATTACCCTCGAAACATTCACTACAAAGTACAATCCGCTGCCTGTTGTTAAGTATAATCCGTCTTTAGAAGATGAGATGCTGAGACATACTCCAGAAAATGGGAAAGGGTGTTTGTCTCTCTGCTCTTGCTCTCCTGTTTGTCAAACTGCATACAAGTATAGAAGAGAGCTGGGATTACACTTAAAGGCAGGCAGACATTGGACAATTTCAGGTATTATGCATGTAGGAAAATGAGGGAAAGGATGTAGCAGCATATAGAGATCAGTCAGAATACTCATTGAGAGGAGCCACCTACTCGACAAAAGTGGATTGCAAGTTACAGTGCACGAGATTCAGGATACTTCCTGGACATATTAGGCTGGCATGTACATTGACGGCTCTGTTCTCGTTTGAGGGATGAGAGCAGCAATGCTTTTTACAAATTTTGTGCAATAGGACATATCTGCTTTAAGTATTAAGCTTCTAATGTAAAAGATCTTACAGAAATCTAGTATACTGTATCCTGTGCTTTGAATAAGGTGACACAATGGGGAAAGGAAAACAGAGCACCACTGTACAGAAACAGTAAGGTGTGTGATGAAGACCTACCACTCAGCAGGGAAGGAAGCATATATGTGGGAGCAAATGATTTTCAGAAAATGGCTCCTTCTTTGTATAGATCTCTGAAAGGGTCTCTGGACAGCAGAAACATCAGATCCCCCTGTATGACTGCCCCAGATAAGGTATGCGGCTGGCAGCACACATTAAAGAGAACACCTGACAAGGGGACTCCTCCTGACCGAAGTACGGGCAGCATGAATCAGACACTGGCTGCTTAACTGTTGCTGCGCAGGTATTACTTTGGAAAGCTGTCCGGGGACCATGTGTCCCGATGGCTAGTCCAAGAGGCAGGACCCAAGCGTCTTCTTCCTGCCACCTCTGTGGACTAGTCATTCTAGTTGCATGTTTCCCAATCAACTTTGCAAAGTATGTCTTCTCTAAAATGCGGAGGCATTTCAGAGTAAAACACATACAGCTGCAATAACACTGCCAGTGTTTAACCCCTTCCCGACATGTGACGGAATAGTACGTCACATGTCGGGACCCCCGCTTTGATGTGCGCTCCGGCGGTGAGCGCACATCAAAGTCGCGACATGTCAGCTGTTTTTTACAGCTGACATGTGCGCGCAATAGCGGCGGGTGAAATTGCGATCACCCGCCGCTATTAACTAGTTAAATGCCGCTGTCAAACGCAGACAGCGGCATTTAACTACCGCATCCGGCCGTGCAGCCGGATATGAGCGCATCGCCGACCCCCGTCACATGATCGGGGGTCGGCGATGCTCCTTCATTGTAACCATAGAGGTCCTTGAGACCTCTATGGTTACTGATTGCCGGTGGCTGTGAGCGCCCCCCTGTGGTCGGCGCTCACAGCACACCTGCATTTTAGCTACATAACAGCGATCTGATGATCGCTGTTATGTAGCAGAGCCGATCGGGTTGTCCCTGCTTCTAGCCTCCCATGGAGGCTATTGAAGCATGGCAAAAGTAAAAAAAAAAAGTTTTTAAAAATGTGAAAAAAATAAAAAAAATATAAAAGTTTAAATCACCCCCCTTTCGCCCCAATCAAAATAAATCAATAAAAAAAAACCCCAACCTACACATATTTGGTATCGCCGCGTTCAGAATCGCCCGATCTATCAATAAAAAAAAAGCATTAACCTGATCGCTAAATGGCATAATGAGAAAAAAATTTGAAACGCCCGATTTACGTTTTTTTGGTCGCCACGACATTGCATTAAAATGCAATAACGGGCGATTAAAAGAACGTATCTACACCAAAATGCTATCATTAAAAACGCCAGCTCGGCATGCAAAAAATAAGCCCTCAGCTGACCCCAGATCACGAAAAATGGAGACGCTACGAGTATCGGAAAATGGCGCAATTTTGTTTTGTTTTGTTTTTTGCAAAGTTTGGAATTTTTTTTCACCACTTAGGTGAAAAATAACCTAGTCATGTTAGGTGTCTATGAACTCGTAGTGACCTGGAGAATCATAATGGCAGGTCAGTTTTAGCATTTAGTGAACCTAGCAAAATAGGCAAGCAAAAAACAAGTGTGGGATTGCACTTTTTTTGCAATTTCACTGCACTTGGAATTTTTTTCCCGTTTTCTAGTACACGACATGCTAAAACCAATGATGTCGTTCAAAAGTACAACTCGTCCCGCAAAAAATAAGCCCTCACATGGCCAAATTGACGGAAAAATAAAAAAGTTATGGCTCTGGGAAGGAGGGGAGCGAAAAACGAAAACGGAAAAACGGAAAAAGCTCCGGGGGTGAAGGGGTTAAGGTACTTACTGTAGATCATTGGTAGTTGGATAACTAGCTTTATGCAGTAGCCATGTGCCTTAGAGCTGGAAGTATGTGACCAACTTTTTCAGATGCTTCCTAAAATGTCTTACCTGCCACACCTGCAAAACCAAAACCGACGCTAATCTCAGGCCCAGTGACACCCCTGAATTGCCCCAAATCATATGCTCACTCCAGACTCCATACATAAGAGTCTACTTATCTACTTCTCGTGCCTCCCTGCATATATACTACATATCTACTGATTGTGCCATCCTGCATATATACTTCTCTATAGTGCCCGTAAGTATTTATAATAATATAATAATAGTAATTTTTATTTATATAGCGCCAACATATTCCACAGCGCTTTACAAATTATAGAGGGGATTTGTACAGACAATAGACATTACAGCATAACAAAAATCACAGTTCAAAATAGATACCAATAGGAGTGAGGGCCCTGCTCGCAAGCTTACAATCTATAGGAAAAAGGGAGACACGAGAGGTGGATGGTAACAATTGCTTTTGTTGTTCGGACCAGCCATAGTGTAAGGATGGGGTGTTCATGTAAAGCTGCATGAACCAGTTAACAGCCTGAGTATGTAACAGTACAAACACAGAGGGCTATTAACTGCATGAAATATATGAGAACTTGACGTGAGGAATCTGATTATGGTTTAAGGTTTTTTATTTTTATTCTTTTTGAATGGGCCACACAGGGATAGTTAGGTTAATGCGTTGAGGCGGTAGGTCAGTCTGAACAAATGCGTTTTTAGGGCACACTTAAAACTGTGGGGATTAATCGTATTAACCTGGGTAGTGCATTCCAAAGAATTGGCGAAGCACGTGTAAAGTCTTGGAGACGGGAGTGGGAGGTTCTGATTGTTGAGGATGCTAACCTCAGGTCATTAGCAGAACGGAGAGCACGGGTAGGGTGTTAGACTGAGACCAGGGAGGAGATGTAGGGTGGTGCTGAGCCATGGAGTGCTTTGTGGATGAGGGTAATAGTTTTGTACTGGATTCTTGAGTGGATGGGTAACCAGTGTAATGACTGGCACAGGGTAGAGGCATCGATGTAACGGTAGGTGAGGAATATAATCCTGGCAGCAGCATTCAGGACTGATTAGAGCGGGGAGAGTGAGGCCAATTAAGAGAGCGTTACAATAGTCCAGACGAGAATGAATGAGTGAGACAGTAAGAGTTTTTGCAGTGTCGAAAGTAAGAAAAGGGCGAATTCTATATATATTCTATATATGTTTTTGAGATGCAGATAAGAAGAGTGAGCCAGTGATCGGATATGGGGGGTGAAGGAAAGCTCAGAATCAAGGATGACCCCAAGGCAGCGGGCATGTTGCTTGGGAGTAATGGTGGAACCGCACACGGAGATGGCAATGTCAGGCAAGGTAGGTTAGTAGAGGGAGAGAACAGTTCAGTTCAGTTTTTGACAGATTCAGTTTTAGATAGAGGGAGGACATGATGTTAGAGACAGTGGTAAGGCTAGGTTCACATTGCGTTAGGGCAATCCGTTAAGCGCATAGCGCTAGCGGATTGCGCCAACGCAATGTATCTATAGGGATCGCGTTTGCCGATCCCGTTAGAGCAGATCCCCGATCTGCGCTAGCGAGGAACGGACCTCGGGCGCACCTCGGACGCTGCAAGCAGCGTCCGAGGTCCGTCAAAAAATAACGGCACATCGCTAGCACGTGCCGAAAATGGCATGCGCTAGTGATGAGTTGGCAACCCATTAGCACATTGCTGTCAATGGGTGCGCTAACGGACCCGTTACATGGCGTTAATTGCGACAATTTCGCCATGTAACGGAGTCCGCTAGCGGACACCCATTAACGCAATGTGAACCTTAGACAATCACTGGTGCTTTCTAAAAAGGCAGGAGTGAGATCAGGAGAAGACGTGTATAATTGGGTGTCATCAGCATAGAGATGGTACTGGAAACCAAATCTACTGATTGTTTGTCCAATAGGGGCAGTATACAAAGAGAAGAGGAGGGGGATTAGGACTAATCCTTGAGGAACCCCAACAGTAAGGGGAAGGTGAGAGGAGGAGGAACCAGCAAAAGATACAGTGAAGGAGCGGTCAGAGAGATAGGAGGAGAACCAGGAGAGAACGGTGTCCTTGAGGTCGATGGAGCGGAGCATAGTGAGGAGGAGCTGATGATCCACAGTATCGAATGCTTCAAGAGAATTATCATGGAGTAGTGACCATTAGATTTAGCTGTTAGACTTTAGTGAGGGCGGTTTCAGAGGAGTGTAAAGAGCGGAAACCAGATTGAAGAGGGTCGAGAAGAGAGTTATCTCAGAGATAGCGGATAAGACAGGAATAGACCAGGCGTTCCAGGAGTTTAGAGATGAAGGGAAGATTAGAGACAGGTCTATAATTTAGCGGCACAGTTTTGATCGAGGGATGGTTTTTTAAGTAATGGGTGTATGATGGCATGCTTAAATGAGGAGGGAAAAATACCAGAAGAGAGAGAAAGGTTGAATATTTTTGTTAGGTGAGAGGTGACAGCCGGGGAAAGGGACTGGAGGAGATGTGACAGAATGGGGTCACTGGTGCAAGTGGTCGGGCGAGAAGATGCAAGGAGCCTGTTTACTTCTTCTGTAACTGGTTCAAAGTCAGAGAGTGAACGGGATGCAGTGGGGGAGGGACGACAGTGCATGGTATGAAGGGATTGGGAGATAATTTCCTGTCGAATGTAGTCAATTTTTTCTTTGAAGTAATTGGCCAGATCGTGAGCGCGGAGATCCGTGGTTGGGGCCTGCACTTTTGGGTTGAGTAGGGAATGGAAAGTGTCAAAGAGAAGTTTAGGGTTATTGGACAGTGAGGTGATGAGGGTGTTGAAATAGGTTTGCTTGGAGAGGTGAAGGGCAGAGTAGTATGTTTTAAGCATAAACTTATAATGGATGAAATCTTCAAGTAGATTACATTTTCTCCACAGACGCTCGGCGCACCTGGAGAACCGCTGTAGGAAACGCGTTTGCAGTGTGTGCCACGGTTGTCGCCGTCTGTGCCGAGTTGTTCTATGTATAGGAGGTGCAATTTCAACCAGGGCACTTTGTAGTGTTTCATTATAGTGCTTCAGTGCAGAACATGAGATGGAGGAGATAGGGGCCAATGAGGACTGCAAGCTCTGCATAAGTTTCTGGGGGTTAATTGCCTGTATGTTTCTATAAGTGTGGAAAGTGGGGGTGACCTGAGCAGCATGGCAGTTCTTGATAGAGAATGAAAGAAGGTGGTGGTCAGAGAGCGGAAGAGGGGAGTTTGTGAAATCGTCCACTGAGCAAAGCCGGGAGAAGACCAAGTCGAGGGAGTTTCCGTCTTCATGCGTTGGAGAGTTAGAATGCTGCGAGAGGCCGAAAGAAGAGGTTAGAGATAAAAGTTGAGAAGCAGATGGGGAGAGGGGAAAAGCAATGGGGATGTTGAAGTCACCCAAGATGAGGGTGGGGGTGTCACAGGAGAGAAAGTGTGGAAGCCAGGTGGCAAAGTGATCCAGGAACTGATTGGAGGGGCCGGGAGGACGATAAACCACCGCCACTCGCATGGAGAAGGGGATGTAGAGTCTGACAGTATGGACTTCAAAGGAAGGGAAGACAAGTGAGGGTACTTGGGGGATAACTTGGAAGGTACATTTGGGTGATAGGAGCAGACCAACTCCTCCACCTGCTCTGTTGCCCGATCTTGGGGTATGAGAAAAGTGTAGTCCACCATATGAGAGAGCAGCAGCAGCGGTGGTGTCTGACTGCTGGATCCAGGTTTCAGTAAGAGCCAGGAGGTTAAGAGAATCAGAAAGGAAGAAGTCATGGATGAATGAGAGTTTATTACACACAGAGCGAGAGTTCCAAAGGGCACAATTTCATGGCAAACAGTAATTACCAGTGTAATAAGCCCAAGGGTGCTTTTAATTAGTGTTAGTTCTACCTGCCCATTTAAAATTGTAGTTTTATAACCTCAGAAAGGCAAATTTATGACAATAAGACCATCAGAAGGAGCTCACCTTGTTGTGGTTGATGGGCATACATGTATTGGCCAATTTATGAGCTAAAAACATTCATTTTTCTAAGTACTTTTTTTGTAAGTACATTTTATTCAGCAACAATGTAGTATAGATCTTGTATTTGCATATATATTGCTCTCTACAGTGCTGCTGTCCCCCCCCCCCTTTTTTGTGTATTACCAGCATAATAATGACATCCCCATGGTCTCATCATAACGATGTTATTACCTTACCAGTACAATGAGACCAGCCATAATGCAGTGTTCACAGAAAATTTGCTGCTAAAGCGTTGTGAAGTGTACCAGACACAGGGCTCCTATAACGCCCCAATGTTCTTCCCTGATCTCCATGCCTCCAAAAGGAATTCAGCCCTAGGAGATGAGCACTAGACAATACTATCAGGCTGCGGTGACTATGGTTTATCTCTTCTATAACTGCTTCTGGATTGAGTCCTTACCAAGTTCTAGGATCAGTTCCTGATGTATATGCTAAATGGAGGCAATGACAATTACCTAATAGTGGCATCAAATAGTCATACACTATAAAAATACCTGGTAAAAAAAAAATGTCCCAAAAAAATAAAGTACAGTAAATTTTAATTAACAGATCTTAAAATATAAATAAGTTCCACAATTGGATATGTTAAAAAATAATGTTCCTGTGCTGAGATAATCTTATAAATGAGCTAATGTGTAATAGCTGTGTCTGACCGTGGAAGAACATGGTCTGATCATACCACATCTCCTGGGCAGGGGAGGAAGAAAAGAGAAGAGTATACAGACAGGACAACATGGGATCACAGCTGATATGTGAATAAAAACAAGTTTTTAAACAGCCAGGGAAATGTATTACCTCACAAAAACCAGAATCAGTTGAGATCCAGTGCTGTAATGTCTGTATACTCCTTTTGCTTCCCCCCCTGCCCAGGAGCTGTGGTATGATCAGATCATGTTCTTGCAGGACACAGCCATTACACAGTACACAGCAGGGGCACATTTATAAGATTATCTCAGCACAGGAACATTTTTATTTAACACATCCAATTGTGAAAAATAGGTTTATTCTATGATCTATTCATTAAAATGTATTTTCTTTGAGGGAAAAACCCTTTAATGGATGCATATTCTTACATAGGGCATGGATGGCATTCAATGGCCATCACAAGCATCCATCAGACATACATGTGATGTAATTGGGTCCATAAAAGTGTTTTCCTGTATGTTTATATAGCTGACCTATGCTCAGGCACCTCGTATCATCTGCCACACCCACCGATCAGCTGTTATGACCTTCACCGGTGACCGGACGTAAATTATGTCCAGAGCGGGCCAGCACAGCATCATACACTGACCGCTTCCAGGTACTGTAGATCAGCTTCTATTGACAGAATAGGAGTTGCTCTGCAGATCCCTGGAGCAGCCACTAATCAGTGCATGGAGCTGCGGTGGTCGCTCCGTACACTATTTACACCTGGTTGACGGTGGAGGTGGTAACAGCTGATGAGTAGGGGTGTTGGATGCTACCTCCGAACATATAATCATTATCTATGTAATGACAGGTCATCAATATAAAATTAGTGGACAAAGCAGTTGTTGAAGTCAGAGTTAATTGCTGCTTGTTTAGGGCGCCATTCAGACGGGCTGACAAAACTGTATGGGGACAGAAAGATCACGAAAAAGATCACCCTGTCCCCTTACAACGTGCACATTATTGGCAGTACATCCCGGGTTTATACTGGGTGATGTGCTCTCAATGATCATTTATGGACCCACATAAAAGATCCAATCCACTACCAAACAAGTGCTTTGAATATATATGTTGAGGGGGCACCACGGCCTATAAAGTGGGATCACCCTGACCTATGGCATATGCATAACCAAAAGACACAAGAGAAAAAGTAAAGGTCATACAAATGGGGATCACCACAAGGATTCAGCTAGGATACATACAGTTTTTATTAGTACACTACAGTACACATGAAAACAGGTAATAAAGTGAACACACACTTAAAAACAATTAAAAAGGCAACATTCTTGTCCATTGTAACTTCAGCCCGAAATAGGGCTAACACCTGCGCCCAAGACCATAGATCAATACCTAATAAGGCAATACCTATGTGGACATCACCATAAAAATACACATGGTTCAATGAAACAAGCTTGTTATATATATGACAGAAGACTGAGTGAAGGGCAACTTTACCAAAGTATCACATAATACAGTGAATACAATGACCAATGCAGCCGTAGAAGACTGCCCCTAAATGAAACAAGTCCCTATCCAGCATAGCACAAGAGCAATAATGTTAATTTGCATCACCACAAGGGGTTAAAATGCAAGTGAAATACCACGGAGCCCTGAACCCAGCCCTGCAAATACAATACCATGGGCTAGAAGTGTGTAACTGGTCAAAAAATGGCGCAGGTGAAGCGGAGACCCAACGCGTGTCGCCCCACTCAGGAGGCTTCGTCAGGGGACCCCTGACGAAGCCTCCTGAGTGGGGCGACACGCGTTGGGTCTCCGCTTCACCTGCGCCATTTTTTGACCAGTTACACACTTCTAGCCCATGGTATTGTATTTGCAGGGCTGGGTTCAGGGCTCCGTGGTATTTCACTTGCATTTTAACCCCTTGTGGTGATGCAAATTAACATTATTGCTCTTGTGCTATGCTGGATAGGGACTTGTTTCATTTAGGGGCAGTCTTCTACGGCTGCATTGGTCATTGTATTCACTGTATTATGTGATACTTTGGTAAAGTTGCCCTTCACTCAGTCTTCTGTCATATATATAACAAGCTTGTTTCATTGAACCATGTGTATTTTTATGGTGATGTCCACATAGGTATTGCCTTATTAGGTATTGATCTATGGTCTTGGGCGCAGGTGTTAGCCCTATTTCGGGCTGAAGTTACAATGGACAAGAATGTTGCCTTTTTAATTGTTTTTAAGTGTGTGTTCACTTTATTACCTGTTTTCATGTGTACTGTAGTGTACTAATAAAAACTGTATGTATCCTAGCTGAATCCTTGTGGTGATCCCCATTTGTATGACCTTTACTTTTTCTCTTGTGTCTTTTGGTCAAACAAGTGCTTTGCTTATTTGTTGGCTGATCGGCTGCGAGTTTACATGGGCTGATGATCGGGAACGAGCATCCTTATAAAAGCTCATTTGCTGATTATCAGCCCATGTAAATGGGTCTTTAGATGTGTGTGGAGGAATGTTACTGCCAAGCTAAATGCGTTTGCGGACTTGACCCCGTTCCTGATAGCTACATGATGTGATTATAATCTGTGCACAATGATTCAGAATATATAAATAATGGGAAATAAAAAGCTGTTATCTCTGATCTCTATTATAGCTGAAATAACTACAAGCAGACCCAGCTTATTCTAGCAGCCTCTTAATAAACTGCATTATGTTACAGAACAGAAGCATCAAAGCTTCCATGATGCTTATTCTGCAGATACTAAATGAATAAACGTGTAGGAAAGTTTTCAGACACTGTCAGAAGTGAGAGCATCTGAGCCAGGATAAAAGCCCATTCTATCACACATCATGCCGCTGTCCTCTTCTGCTATTGTGGCACTGAGCGTTGCTTTCACTGTCAGGGAAGATCTCTGCATATTGGATGCACTTGTCTGTTACTTTTCCTCTCCTTCCTGTATATAACAAAACTGAAGACAAGCAAATATGAAAGGCCGGCCTAGAGAAGAGTAATGAAATGAGCAGCACGCATATTCACGTCTTCATGTCGTGATCAGTAAGACATAAACACTTGCCTAAGGGATCTCGTCGGAACAGTGTGTTCATAACCGTAGCGTGAAGTTTTACTCTGTCCCAGTCTTTTAGCATCAGCCCTGAGCCCACAAATCTCTGCATGAAGCGATCCGCTACAAGCTGCAACCTGCGTGAGAGAGGGACATAGTTTATATCTCTTCGGAAATCTACTTTCTTAACAAATGCTGAGCACACAGTAAAGTATGGCTTCTATCTTCAACGCACCGCAGTCCCTAAAAAAGCCAGAATAAGAGAAACAATTCCTTGTTAGACTCAAGAGTAAAGGGCCAATGCACTCCGAAATGAGGTGAAACACATTAAGCATGACTAAGAAATTGATTTTTAAACTTTAAAACTTAAATATATTTACGAGAAATTATGCCACCATTTATGTTCAGTTTGTTTTTATTAATCAATAGTGAAAACGCAAAAAAACCCACAACATTCGACCAAATATATTATGATCCAATAAGTCACGTTAAGGTCTTAACAAAGCTTGTAAAGATAACAGTATTCATGTGGAAATATAAACAGGTCAAACAACATTGCAGCTGCATAAAAAAAACGACCCAAATTTTTATATCAGCAAATGAAGAATTATTCTGAAAATTCCAACATAGAGGTTAGAAAGAGAATGAGGGGAAAGAAACACATGTGGGAATCCATATGAGTATGGAACTATAAGAAGAAAAAAGGAAGGGAAAAAAAACTGAGGGGGGATTAGAAGGGATAGGAGGGATGACAGGGGGTAGGGTTAACCGGGAGAAGGAGTATGGAAAAAGGGAAGGGGGAAGATGAAGGAAATGAGGCTACAATCTTCAGGTAAGCACACAGCACCAACCCAGAAACACTTCATGTGAGAACAGTCCATCTATTGGAATTATTTATAAAAATTCACTGAGTCCTGAAACAGGATCCAGTCATTCCACTATCTCCTAAATCCATCGTATGCAGACCTTTCCGCTGTGAGTTCTTCCATCGTACAAATATTAACTATCTCGGCAAACCAATCCGACATTAGGGGAGTAAGAGTTGTTTTGCAAGGTCTTCGAATCACTGACTGTGCTGCAGTTAAATAAAACCGGAGACTATACTTCTTTTGGGAACCAATTGAAGAGGGAAAAATAGATAGAAGAGCAATCTTAGGGCTGAACTCCAAACTTCTACCCATAACCAAAGAGTAATTTGAAAAAAACTTTTCCCAGAATGGCTTGATTCTACAATTAACTGTGCTAAGGCAAGGAAATGTGCAATATATGAAATGTGAATAGCATAATGGCTTGGGAAATTTATAAAAAAACACATGAGATTCTTAGCACAAGATTTGGCCAAAAGTTGTGAGCCCATCCACCAAACGTCAAGGTAATCTCAAAAGGGATGGGTACCTGAGCTGACTGCCTAGTGTGAACACCCGCCCTTCACCATGCTGTGATTTCAATTACATCCAGACACAGTTGGTTCTGAGCTTCCTATAAAAGCAGGCTTTATCATGTTATTAGCCATAGGTAAGTGTTCACACTAGGCAGTCAGCTCAGGTACCCATCCGTTTTGAGATTACCTTGACGTTTGGTGGATGGGCTCACAACTTTTGGCCAAATCTTGTGCTAAGAATCTCATGTGTTTTTTCATAAATTTCCCAAGCCATTATGCTATTCACATTTCATATATTGCACATTTCCTTGCCTTAGCACAGTTAATTTTGAGTGCAGCTATTGATCTATTTGCTATATGACTTTTCTGGTTATGCACCAGTTCAGACTATATTGTTGTTCAGTCAGTTTTCTTATATTTACTTGATTCTACAATGCCACCATTTACACACAAGTATATATAAAAAAAATGTTCATCTTGATGAAAGATTATCCCAGACCATGACTTATGCCATATAATACCAGTGACCAATAATTACCGAGTAAAGGGCCCAGTAGGATAAGCAGTAACCATAAGCCCCAAGTAAAGGATCCATTAGAATAACCAGTGACAATATGACCTGAGTAAAGGCCCCAGTAGGATAAATATTGGCCATAAGCCCTGAGTAAAGGGTCCATGAGGATAACCAGTGACAATAAGCACTGAGTAAAGAGTCCAATAAGATAACCAGCGGCCATAAGCACAGAGTTAAAGTTCTACTAGCATAACCAGTAGCCATAAGCCCCAAGTAAAGGGCTGATTAGGGTAACCAATGATGGTAATAAGTACTGAGTAAAAGGCCCTTTAGGATAACCAATGGCCATAGACACTAAGTAAAAAGATCATTAGGATAACAAGTGGCCCGAAACACTGAGTAACGGGTCATTTTGAATAACCAGTGGCCATAGACACTAAGTCAAAAGTCCATTGGGCTAACCAGTGACCATAAGCATTAATTAAAGGAGTATCCCATCTCTAGAAAATGCCATCAATTTATGATCCATGTGGGATTAGAAAAGGGCCACAAAGCTAATAAACAGATGTAGCAGTCACCAACAATACCAACATAGCATGGCATAATGTCTCCGCTACATGAAGAGTGTACTGTGGGCCGTATTTCAATAAATATGGCCATGCTACGCCATTTCCACACAAATGCTTGATGCGCTAAGCCAACAATCATGATTTCAGTCTTCTCTCGCTGCTGCATCTGCAGCGGTGTGGCTCCTTCATGAATCTGCTCCATCATTGTTTTCCTCTAAAGCATTGTCCCCAGCCATCCATTGTGCAGAGAACTACAGCAAAGCCCTATTCACCTGCACAGGGCTGGATGCATCTCCCTGCAAAGCTAGATGGCTGGAAGCACCGTAGTGCAGGAACACCTAAAAAGAGGTGACGAGCTGATTAAGAGCTGCATCCCCTTCATTGTCAGGATCGATGGTGGTCCAAGAAGTCTGATCATAAGTCAATAATAATCTGATTATTCTATTAATATGCCTTCACATCATAAAAGGGGATAAACTTCTTTAATGGAATATAGTAGAAATAACGTATCCCAGTCAAGTCAAGCATGTTAAAATCCAAGTCTAATCCTTTTTATGCTTACCCCCATACACATTGGTCAAGTTAAAAGTGTACGGCTGGCTTAGGCCACCACAGAAAGAACAATCCTTTCTTGAATATTGAATGAGCTACCGATTAAATAATCTCCTGAGGAAGCAAAGAGTGGAGGGCGGGGAAGAAAATCTTATAAAGTAAATCTTATAAAGAAGAAAATCAACTGGTATTACCATATTATCTAGCTATTGTTCAGAAAATAAAGAATTCTTGGAGCAATTTCGGCAAGTGTGCTAATAAGTACGGCATCATTAACGATACGGCTTGAAAGCATATTTGATGAAGTCAAGAGGTGGCTGAAAAGCAATCTGTTTGGAGATTCACACAGCGCTACAGTAATTGTGAGAGAACAATTTTGAGTTCCTCAGAGTAATAAAAGACAGTAACTAAGAAATTGTATATATGTAATTGGGAACAGTGAGTTGCCGTCATTGTCAACCATTAGATGACATGATTGTCTGCCTTTACTTTAAGAAGACTTGTCACCATGGCCAGTTTTTATTCCCTTTGCTCCCCTGAGCATTCTGTTTTGTTTTTTTTTTCTTTTTAAATCCGATGGACAGTTGAAAAGATTTGGGCGTTTTATTTAGTGCTAATTTGCACTGACTTTAGCAAGGGTGTGTGGATAAAATTATTCCCTGGGGGCGGGTCTTTAGGTTGATCTGCATAATTACCCCATGAGCGACACCCCCTTCATAAAGACCATGACAATTAGCACTAAATAAAAAGGTTCATACATATGGAACTGTATGGCAGATAAAAAAAATCATGTGGAGAGCAGTGGGATTAAAAGAAAAGCAAAAACTGGCTACTTTTAGCCTGTGACAAGCCCTTTTTAATCAGTCTCCAAATTTTGTGTACCGATCTGGAAATTGTATTCTAGGTACCCCCAATATCACAATTCTGTGCCATTTATGACTTATGATTTATGTGTCAGCTCTTTTGGAACTCCTAAAGTGAACCCGCAGAACCACGACAACGAACCTCCCAAGAGAGAGCTGGCCTGGTGGACTACTCCCAATACAGGGAGTGTTAGGAGCAGGCCCGAGGGAGACTATTGCCGCGGAAGCTGATACCCGGGGACAGGAAGTAGGAGTGGAAAAGACACAGAACTGGCTATAACGGAGACACAGGACTGACTGGCACTGACTGAGACTAAGAATAGGCTGTATATGGCGCACGCTCAGGACAGACTGGATATGGTGGGAACACAGGACAGGCAGAGTATGGCAGAAACACAAGACAGGCAGGTTATGGCGGAAACACAGGACAGAGCAAGGTATGGCGAACGCACAGGACAGAGCAAGGTATGGCGAACGCACAGGACAGAGCAAGGTATGGCGAACGCACAGGACAGAGCAAGGTATGGCGAACGCACAGGACAGAGCAAGGTACAGAGGGACCTGGGTCAAATGAGGACAAATGACAATCAGGCATGGAGCAGAGGAAGGAGTTACCTTAAATAGAAGAGACGTAGAAGGACTTCCGGGTCAGGGTCCTCCAGGGTCAAAGAGAGGAGGAACGAAGCGTCTGCAGAGCAGAGGAAGGAAGTGCGCGTGTGAAGGAGTTGGAGAGAGGAGTGCGCACGCGCACCCGATGGGAGCCAGGGACCTGCGGCGAGACTGGAGGAGAAGAGACCGGAAGGCGCGCGCACACCACAGGAGCGCGCCGGGTCAGGTAAGTATGTTGGCAAACAGGGTGCGGAGCGGCAGGCGGAGCGGCGGCGCTGAGCGGCGCCGTGACATTATGAAATACTTAATACAAAGGAAAAACCACTCCTACAATGTGGTAGGAATGGCCACAACCCGGTCTAAGTACAATCTGGGACCGAGCATCACAAAATCTTCTTAGGAGCATGATTAATTACTATAAAGTTAGAGTGAGCAATTAATTTTCTCGAGGGGCCACATGAAAACTGTGACTGTTGAGAGGGGCCAAACCAATAGGCTAAAATTAATTCTGCTTAACATGAACATAATAATTATAATTATTTTATATTAATATTAAGCGTATGACCTTGACTCAACCGCTATGTTCAGCTATCGTCCAATATCGCTGCTCCCTTTCGCTTCCAAATTCCTGGAGTAGCACGTCCACGATGAACTTTCCTCCCACCTCTCTCTAACTTACTCTTTGACAATCTACAATCTGGTTTCCGTCCCCATCATTCCACTGATACCGCTCTGACTAAAATTACTAATGACCTACTTACAGCCAAAGCTAACGGATGATACTCTATACTCCTCCTTCTAGACCTGTCCTCTGCTTTCGACACAGTTGACCACTGCCTCCTACTACAGATCCTCTCCTCCTTTGGAATCAAAGACCTCGCCCTATCCTAGATCTCCTCATACCTTTCCAACCGCACATTCAGCATCTCCCATTCCCACACTACCTTTTCATCCCACACTCTCTCTGTTGGAGTCCTGCAAGGCTCTGTTCTAGGACCCTTACTCGTCTCAATCTATACACTTGGCCTGGGAACACTCATAAAGTCCCATAGATTAAAGTACCACTTGTATGCTGATGACACTCAAATCTACCTCTCTGGCCCAGACGTCATCTCTCTGCTGTCCAGAATCCCAGAGTGTCTATCAGCCATATCCTCCTTCTTCTCCTCTCGCTTCCTCAAACTCAATGTGGACAAATCTGAACTCATCATTTTTCCTCCATCTCACAGATCTTCCTTACCTGATCTATCTATCACAATTAATGACATCACGCTTTCCCCCACACCAGAAGTCCGCTGCCTCGGAGTAACCGTTGACTCCGCCCTGTCCTTCAAACCGCACATCCAAGCTCTTTCCAACTCCTGTCACCTCCAGCTCAAAAATATCTCCAGAATCCGTCCTTTCCGCAACTCTCAATCTACTAAAATGCTTGTGCATGCCCTCATCTCCCGCCTCAACTACTGCAACATCCTTTTCTGTGGCCTCCCTGTTAACACTCTTGCACCTCTCCAGTCCATCCTTAACTCTGCTGCCCGACTAATTCATCTCTCTCCTCGCTACTCCTCCATTTCTCCCCTCTGCAAATATCTTCACTGGCTCCCATTTCCCCAGCATATCCAGTTCAAATTACTAATTCTGACCTGACCTACCTCCATATATCTCCAAACTAATCTCCCAATATCTTCCCTCACGTAATCTCCGGTCCTCCCAAGACCTCCTTCTCTCCTCTACACTTATTCGTTCCTCACCTAATCGCCTCCAAGACTTCTCCCAAACATCCCCCATCCTCTGGAATTCTGTTCCCCAACACGTCCGACTATCAACCACATTTGGATCCTTTAAACAGAACCTGAAAACCCACCTCTTCAAGAAAGCCTACAGCCTGCAATGACCCCGCTGCCTCCTCACCACTACCGGAGTTACTGCCTCACCAACACCGGAGCTGCTGCAACCCCCCAACCTACTGTCTCCTTCCCCACCATCCAGTGGAATGTAAGCCCGCAAGGGCGGGGTCCTCTCCCCTCTGTATCAGTCTGTTATTGTTAGTTTGTTTACTGTAACTTGTATGTAACCGCTTCTCATGTACAGCACCATTGAAAGAATGGTGCTATATAAATAATAATAATATTGAGCAGAATTAAGTATGCTGACATCCCCCCTCTATAGCATGAGCCAGCACATAGCCCCCTATATATGGTATAAGCCTACACACAGCTCCCTATATATCATAAGAGCCCCACATAGCATTCTACCTACAGTATAAGCCCCACATAGCTTCCTATATACAGTATGAACCCCCACATAGCCTCCAATACAGTATGAGCCCCATGTAGCCTCCCATGTACAGCATGTGCCCCACGTAGCCCCCGATATGCAGCATGTGCCCACATAGCCTCTGATATACAGCATGTGCTCCACGTAGCCCTCTACATACAGCATGTTCCCCATGTAGTCCCCATATATACAGCATGAGCCACACATAGCCCCATGTACAGTATGAGCCTCACATAGTCTATGCTATTATATACAGAGTGTGACCCACATAGCCTCTGATATACAGAATGAGCCCCACATGGGTCCATTGTACATTATAAGCATCACATGGCCTCTTATATAGTCTGAGCCCCACATAGCCTCTTATATATAGCATGAGCCCCACATAGTATCTTATATACAGAATGAACCCCCTATATACAGTATGAGCCATACACAGTCCCATATATACACTCACCGGCCACTTTATTAGGTACACCATGCTAGTAACGGGTTGGACCCCCTTTTGCCTTCAGAACTGCCTCAATTCTTCGTGGCATAGATTCAACAAGGTGTTGGAAGCATTCCTCAGAGATTTTGGTCCATATTGACATGATGGCATCACACAGTTGCCGCAGATTTGTCGGCTGCACATCCCAAAGATGCTCCATACAAGGCAGGATGGATCCATGCTTTCATGTTGTTTACGCCAAATTCTGACCCTACCATCCGAATGTCGCAGCAGAAATCGAGACTCATCAGACCAAGCAACGTTTTTCCAATCTTCTATTGTCCAATTTCGATGAGCTTGTACAAATTGTAGCCTCAGTTTCCTGTTCTTAGCTGAAAGGAGTGGTACCCGGTGTGGTCTTCTGCTGCTGTAGCCCATCTGCCTCAAAGTTCGACGCACTGTGCGTTCAGAGATGCTCTTAGGCCTACCTTGGTTGTAACAGGTGGCGATTTGAGTCACTGTTGCCTTTCTATCAGCTCGAACCAGTCTGCCCATTCTCCTCTGACCTCTGGCATCAACAAGGCATTTCCGCCCACAGAACTGCCGCTCACTGGATTTTTTTTCTTTTTCGGACCATTCTCTGTAAACCCTAGAGATGGTTGTGCGTGAAAATCCCAGTAGATCAGCAGTTTCTGAAATACTCAGACCAGCCCTTCTGGCACCAACAACCATGCCACGTTCAAAGGCACTCAAATCACCTTTCTTCCCCATACTGATGCTCGGTTTGAACTGCAGGAGATTGTCTTGACCATGTCTACATGCCTAAATGCACTGAGTTGCCGCCATGTGATTGGCTGATTAGAAATTAAGTGTTAACAAGAAGTTGGACAGGTGTACCTAATAAAGTGGCCAGTGAGTGTATATATATATATATATATATATATATATATATATATATATATATATATATAGACACACAAATGTCCCATACACATGAAAAAAAAACAACACATACTTACTTTGCTCCCGTCCCGCACTGACTTTCCGCAATGCACAGCTGATGCGATGAAATGACGTAATCTCATCTGCAGCCTGAAGGGTGAAAGATGGAGCATGAAGCTCCATCCTCCACCAATGTATTCACTGCTGTCTGCATCCAGAGGATGTGGAGAGTTGGAGAAATTGAGCGGCGGATGGACGGTGGGTGGGGGAGAGCATGGTGCGGCCCGTGAGACTGTCTTGTTCCGCGGGCCGGACTGGAACAGCCAGAGGGCCGGATGCGACCCGCAGGCAGCACTTTGCTCAGTATTCTTAAAGGGAACCTGTCACCCCCAAAATCGATGGTGAGGTAAGCTCACCGTCATCAGGGGCTTATCTACAGCATTCTGTAATGCTGTAGATAAGCCCCCGATGTTACCTGAAAGAGGAGAAAAAGAGGTTAGATTATACTCACCCAGGGGCGGTCCGGTCAAATGGGTGTTTCAGGTCCGGTACAGCGCCTCCCATCTTCATTCCATGATGTCCTCTTCTGGTCTTCACGCCAGTGTAAAAAAAAATATTTTTTATTTTCACGGCTCTGCGTTATAAACTGTAGTGAAACACATGGGGGTTCAAAGTTCCCACAACACATCTTGATAAGTTCCTTGGGAGGTCTAGTTTCCAATATGGGGTCACTTATGGGGAGTTTCTACTGTTTAGTTACATCAGGGGCTCTGCAAATGCAACGTGACACCTGCAGACCAATCCATCTAAGTCTGCATTCCAAATGGCGCTCCTTCCCTTCCGAGCTCTCCCATGCGCCCAAACGGTGGTTCCCCCCCACATATGGGGTATCAGCATACTCAGGACAAATTGGACAACAACTTTTGGGGTCCAATTTCTCCTGTTACCCTTGGGAAAATACATTTTTTGTGGGAATTTTTTTTTTTTATTTTCACGGCTCTGCGTTATAAACACTTGGGGGTTCAAAGCTCTCACAACACATATAGATGAGTTCCTTAGGGGGTCTACTTTCCAAAATGGTGTCACTTTTGGTGGGTTTCAATGTTTAGGCACATCAGTGGCTCTCCAAACGCAACATGGCGTCCCATCTCAATTCCAGTCAATTTTGCATTCAAAAGTCAAATCGCGCTCCTTCCCTTCCGAGCTCTGCCATGCGCCCAAACAGTGGTTTACCCCCACATACGAGGTATCAGCGTACTCAGGACAAATTGGACAACAACTTTTGGGGTCCAATTTCTCCTGTTACCCTTGGTAAAATAAAACAAATTGGAGCTGAATTAAATTTTTTGTGTAAAAAAGTTAAATGTTCATTTTTATTTAAATATTCCAAAAATTCCTGTGAAACACCTGAAGGGCTAATAAACTTCTTGAATGTGGTTTTGAGCACCTTGAGGGGTGCAGTTTTTAGAATGGTGTCACACTTGGGTATTTTCTATCATATAGAAACCTCAAAATGACTTCAAATGAGATGTGGTCCCTAAAAAAAAACGGTGTTGTAAAAATGAGAAATTGCTGGTCAACTTTTAACCCTTATAACTCCCTAACAAAAAAAAAATTTGTTTCCAAAATTGTGCTGATGTAAAGTAGACATGTGGGAAATGTTACTTATTAAGTATTTTGTGTGACATATCTCTGTGATTTAATTGTATAAAAATTCAAAGTTGGAAAATTGCAAAATTTTCAAAATTTTCGCCAAATTTCCATTTTTTTCACAAATAAACGCAGGTAATATCAAAGAAATTTTACCACTATCATGAAGTACAATATGTCACGAGAAAACAGTGTCACAATCACCGGGATCCGTTGAAGCGTTCCAGAGTTATAACCTCATAAAGGGACAGTGGTCAGAATTGTAAAAATTGACCCGGTCATTAACGTGCAAACCACCCTTGGGGTTAAAGGGGTTAAATAAAAAAAAGTATACATGTTTTGTATCTGTGTACTCGTACCGACCTGCAGAATCATATTGCCACGTCAGTTTTACCAAATAGTGAACCTTGGTATGAAAAACATTTAAAAAAATGTGGAATTGCATATTTGTTTGCAATTTCAAAACACTTTTTTCCCCACTTTCTGGTGCATCACATGATAAAATGAATGCTGTGCCTCAAAAGTACAACTCATTCTGCAAAAAACTCCTATGGCTAAGAGGACTGAAAAATAAAAAAGTTATGGCTCTGGGAAGAAGGGGAGGAAAAACTAAAACGAAAAAGCAGAAAATCTTCATAGGATGAAGGGTTTAAGGATATGATTAATTACTATAGGGGAAATACTTCTGGCTGAAAATTAAAATAAAATCTGCATCTTGGAAAATTCTATGTTTTCAATATTTGCCGATATTTCTGCACAAAGTTTGAATAAAAAGAGAATGCACATCATCCCGCCTCGAGATTCTGACAATACTTTCCATGTAATCTGTGCATAGTAACTTGAAGATTATAATAGTCTCTCTATAATAACTTAGTATACATCATATAGAAGGATTAGTCAAAGCCTGGACGTTTGTCTACAGCAATTGACATATAAAATTATAGATTGTGACAAAATGATTATACAATGACTTGTCTACTTGTCCACCTCAGCGTCACACTCAAAAGGCAAATCTAAATGAAATAGACTTAATTCATCGGGTTTAAAGCCTCTTTCATAATGCCGTGATTTATCTTGTCTGCAAATAATGAAAGAATTTTCTTGGTTTTGGATCAGATTTTCATCAGTGTTTGGTCAGTGTCAGTTTTTACCATTAATGTTTAAACAGTGATGTTCTTGTATGAAAAAAATAATGAATTGGAAAGTTTATCCTATTATTGCAATGATAATGAAGGGACTGTACACTGATGCCATCCGTGTGATGTCAGTGATTTTCACCGATCCATAAACTTGTGGGGGTCATTCTGATTCATGACTCAGATAAAAAAAAATCACAAAAAATACACAGACATGTGAACAGCACCATAGACTATAATGGGTACATCGTTTATCCAAAAACATCACAGATAGAACAGCTCCCTGAACATTGGAAGTCTGGATAAGGGTAATTTCCCATGTTGTGGTTTTTTTTTTGTTCGTTTCTGAAATTGTCAAAACTAGAAGGTTTTTGACCCTTTTTCAGAAAATTTACAAAAAATTGCAGTGGTTTTTTTGTAGTGATTTTGGAACTTCAACAGAAAAAACATACTATGGCTACAATGTGTGAAAAACTAAGGGGGTTGTAACCGTTAAAGGCCCACCCTTAAAGCGGATCAGTCAAACTGCGTGATAAATAAATGGAACCTCAGACCTGATGAAACTTGTGTACTTTGCACATCCATGTCCAAATGGCTGTATAATGATGATATTAAAACAAGCAATATAATAATTCCATCTCTAGGACTCAAAAAGTGCTCATTTTAATATTGAGGGATATAAAATATTACACATGAATTTTCAAAGTAAGTGCAGCAGCTTCATCAGGTCAAAGATCTATTTATTAAAGCACTTAACTAGGATAATGAAATCTGGTGACAGATCCGCTTTAGGACAGATGGCAAACAGCATAAGCAGTTCAACAAGACAGAGCTACTAAAGCAAATGACTTGTTCTACAGCTGTGTCATTCTACCGACTTGTGGGAGTCCATGCAAAACGTATTCATGTTGTGTTGGATGCCAACAAGTATCAGTTTGAAGCAGTATACACACTTTTTGTACATTTATTTATGCATTTTACCTATATTAATATATTTTACAATGATTTGCACCTGTTTGAACTTGTTACCTGTCCACACACTCAATCACTCCCCAACCTGTCCACCATGGCCAAGACCAAAGAGCTGTATAAGGACACCAGAGACACAATTCTAGACCTTCATAAAACTGGAATGGGCTACAGGACAATAGGCAAGCAGCTAGATGAGAAGGCAACAACTGATGGCATATTTACTAGAAAATGAAAGAAACACAAGATGACCGTCAATCTTCCTCGGTCTGGGGCTCCATGCAAGTTCTCGACTCGTGGAGTAAGGATGATTCTGACAAAGGTCAGGAATCAGCACAGAACTACACAGGAGAACCAGATCAATGACCTGAAGAGAACTGGGACCACAGTCTCAAAGATTATCGTTCGTAACACACTACACCGTCATGGATTAAAATCCTGCAGGGCACACAAGGTCCACCTGCTCATGCCAGCACATGTCCAAGCTCATTTGAAGTTCCAGAATGACAATGACCCAAACCACACAGCAAGGGAAACTATGGCTCCGTAAGAAGAATTTCAAGGTCTGGAGTGGTTTAGCCAGTCTCCAGATCTAAACCCAATAGAAAATGTTTGGAAGGAGCTGAAACTCAATGTTGCCCAACAATATCCCCAAAACCTGGAAGATCTGGAGAAGATCTGTAAGGAGGAGGGGGCCAAAATCCCTGCTGCAGTGTGTGCAAACTTGGTCAAGAACAACAGGAAACATCTGACATCTGGAACTGCAAACAAATGTTTCTGCACCAAATATTAAGTTCTGTTTTTCTATTGAATAAAATACTAATTTCATGCAATAAAATGCAAATTAATTATTTAAGAATCATACAATGTGATTTTCTGGATTTTTTTTAAGATTATGTCTCTCAGGCTATGTGCACACGTTGCAGAAATGCTGCGGAAATGTCCACAGCATTTCCGTAACCCCCTGCCGCGGGTAAAACACATTCGGAATTCGCATGCATTTTCCCGCAAAACACAAGGGTTTTTCAAGCGTTTTTAGCTTGCAGAATGATTGCGCTTTTACAAGTGATTTGAAACATCGCTTGGAAAAGTGATTGACAGGTTGGTCACAGTTGTCAAGCATTGTGCTTGACAAGTGTGACCAACTTTTTACTATCGATGCTGCCTATGCAGCATTAATAGTAAAAGACAGAATGTTAAAAATAATAAAAAAAATAAAAAACATGGTTATTCTCACCTTCCAACGGCCCTCGATCTTCTCAGCGGCGCTCCCGGTACGTTCCGTTCCTAGGGATGCTTTGCGCAAAGAACCTTTGTGACGTCATCTCAGGTGATTCGAGCAATGCATCCCTGGGAACGGAAGCCACCGCGTGCACCGCTGAGAGGCGGGTGGACTCCAGGGGCCATCAGAAGGTAAGTATATCCCTATTTTTTGTTGTAATCCTTTTTTTTTTTTTTACAGGAATATTGTACCCAGAGAGCCTCCTCTCCTGCAGACCCTGGGTACCATCCGCACATGAAGCGCTCACTTTACACATGGTGGGCATAGCCACATGCGTAAAGTGAGCGTTTCAATGCAATCATATGGCGGCGGAATCTCCGCGATTCCGCAGAAATAACGAACATGCTGCGGATTTTACTGCTATGCCATTCTGCAGTGGGAAAATCCGCAGCATGGGCACAGCAACTGCGGAATCCCATAGGATTGCATGGTAATGCGTTTTTAAAGCGTTTCCGCTGCGGCAAAAAACGAGGCGGAAACGCATAAAAAACACAACGTGGGCACACAGCCTCACAGTTGAAGTGTACCTACGATAAAAATTACAGACCTCTCCATTCTTTGTAGGTGGGAAAACTTGCAAAATCGGCAGAGTATCAAACATTTATTTTCCCCACTGTATCTGAAAACACATACAGGTCCTTCTCAAAAAATTAGCATATAGTGTTAAATTTCATTATTTACCATAATGTAATGATTACAATTAAACTTTCATATATTATAGATTCATTATCCACCAACTGAAATTTGTCAGGTCTTTTATTGTTTTAATACTGATGATTTTGGCCTACAACTCCTGATAACCCAAAAAACCTGTCTCAATAAATTAGCATATTTCAACCGTCCAATCAAATAAAAGTGTTTTTTAATAACAAACAAAAAAACCATCAAATAATAATGTTCAGTTATGCACTCAATACTTGGTCGGGAATCCTTTGGCAGAAATGACTGCTTCGATGCGGCGTGGCATGGAGGCAATCAGCCTGTGACACTGCTGAGATGTTATGGAGGCCCAGGATGCTTCAGTAGCGGCCTTAAGCTCATCCAGAGTGTTGGGTCTTGCGTCTCTCAACTTTCTCTTCACAATATCCCACAGATTCTCTATGGGGTTCAGGTCAGGAGAGTTGGCAGGCCAATTGAGCACAGTAATACCATGGTCAGTAAACCATTTACCAGTGGTTTTGGCACTGTGAGCAAGTGCCAGGAAGCATGAAGTGCTCCAAAATCTCCTGATAGCTAGCTGCATTGACCCTGCCCTTGATGAAACACAGTGGACCAACACCAGCAGCTGACATGGCACCCCACACCATCATTGACTGGGTACTTGACACTGGACTTCAGGCATTTTGGCATTTCCTTCTCCCCAGTCTTCCTCCAGACTCTGGCACCTTGATTTCCGAATGACATGCAAAATTTGCTTTCATCAGAAAAAAGTACTTGGGACCACTTAGCAACAGTCCAGTGCTGCTTCTCTGTAGCCCAGGTCAGGCGCTTCTGCCGCTGTTTATGGTTCAAAAGTGGCTTTACCTGGGGAATGCGGGACCTGTAGCCCATTTCCTGCACACGCCTGTGCACGGTGGCTCTGGATGTTTCCACACCAGACTCAGTCCACTGCTTCCTCAGGTTCCCCAAGGTCTGGAATCGGTCCTTCTCCACAATCTTCCTCAGGGTCCGGTCATCTCTTCTCGTTGTACAGCGTTTTCTGCCACATTGTTTCCTTCCAACAGACTTACCATTGAGGTGCCTTGATACAGCACTCTGGGAACAGCCTATTTGTTGAGAAATTTCTTTCTGGGTCTTACCCTCTTGCTTGAGGGTGTCAATGATGGCCTTCTTGACATCTGTCAGATCGCTAGTCTTACCCATGATGGGGGTTTTGAGTAATGAACCAGGCAGGGAGTTTTTAAAAGCCTCAGGTATCTTTTGCATGTGTTTAGAGTTAATTAGTTGATTCAGAAGATTAGGGTAATAGGTCGTTTAGAGAACCTTTTCTTGATATGCTAATTTATTGAGACAGGTTTTTTGGGTTATCAGGAGTTGTAGGCCAAAATCATCAGTATTAAAACAATAAAAGACCTGACAAATTTCAGTTGGTGGATAATGAATCTATAATATATGAAAGTTTAATTGTAATCATTACATTATGGTAAATAATGAAATTTAACACTATATGCTAATTTTTTGAGAAGGACCTGTAGATCATGTCTTCTCTGCATATCCAATATTCCCTTCTGCCATTCTGTATCCTGACTGAGCCGTCATCAATGAAATCACATGTTTCTTATGGCTAATGCTCATATACAAATCCAATTAACTGCCTCTGAGGGAATGCGCTCCGTCACAGGGCATAGATATCAGTGTGACAGCCAAGTCCAAGCAATGGCATCCGGTGCCGGACCATGCCTCATGACTTGTAATTCCTGGCAGGACGGGATCCAGCATCTATTATGGCATTGTTTTCTTTATCTCATATGCAGAAAACTTACAGATGGGAGAGTGAGCCAGACTCTATAATAATGTGAGTTCAGTTATTCACTCGTCACGTAATTACTATGTATTTGAGGTTCTGAATACAGTAAAACTTCAGATTCTACATTTCTCGTGTTATGATGTGGGAAATAAGTTTAAAGGGGTTGTCCATTTTATCTTTATTTGAACAAATGTGCTGGAGGGCCATTTTGTGGCACTAAATATATAAAGACTAGGACTATACGGCAATTTTGGCTATGGCGCTTCATGTAGTCAAAGTGTAGTAAGTGTTGGTGCTATATCGCAGCACAATATAAGTCAATGGGGTCTCATTATTACATTGAGGGTAGTGCAAGTGGGACAAGAAAGCCACAAAAAGTCCAAACGTTATAATTTTTGTGACTAACATGTCAGGGGTCGTAATGTAACCCCATTCACTTGTTTTACGCTGCGTTGAAGCAGCAACACCTAGCGAACTCTGGCTGTGCGACCTGTGTCAAGGCCAAAATCACAATATACTCCTATCCATAGTATTACAGGTTCTCCTCCTCACTCAGACTGCTGATAGAGGAGCATGAAACCAGGCTTGTCCATGGCCTCCTGTAATTGTTAATGAGCCTAGTCCAGTGTTGGAGGAGGCCGATGGACAGGTCTGGTCACCTGCACCTCCATCAGCAGACATTTTTGAGAACAGCAGCGCTGTACGGCTGCATCGAATTTTAATATAATCTACTTGACAAAGTGAGAACTACACGTCCTCTTTTATTTCAGCCGTATTCCTATAAATCTTCTGAACCCCTGTAATAGCTTGCCTATCCACAATGAATTGTAGAGGTTGGAGGTTGAGTTATGTCTTGAAGAACTCGGGCAGACGTCCATAATGATGATGCAGAGCTTAATTATTTTCCCAACCGTCAGCGTATGAGATAGCAAAGAGCTTGCTCAGCACATGCGCCCTTTACCAGCAGAGCCGCATTATCGCATGTTTTCCATAATCCTTCTGGTTTTACATCAGTGGTTTTTAAAATTACCAGTCATGAATGGGAGGAAGAGAAGACAGATGAAGGAAACGTAATTCCATTATTGCCGTCCTCCGTTAGAACTAATGCAGTAAGTGAAAATGACACTAAATGAACTTATAAACCTTAATTGGAGGCAATAAGATTTACTCGCTGCAGTATATGGAGGTTTTGTTTGACTATGCCATGGAGATAGAAAATATCATTCATAAAGGCATTGAGCGAGAATGAGAGAATAAATGGTCGGTAATTACAATGGGAGTTAATATATATGTTTATTGGCTTGGATTGTGAATGCAGATGATTGCATCTATATCAATTAATGATGATGAAGCTGTAATCCAAAGCTGAATTGTAATAACGGAGAAACATTCTTATCTGTCCATGTCAGTCTAATTGCTCTTCATTGAATCTAATGGATCAATATACTGTATATTTGCTGTTTATACTCTTGTCAATAATCAAATTTTTACTGAATTAATCATTTATATCAGTAAAAGGATTGCTGAGAACTGTGCGCCTGGCTGCCGAAGCCCCCACAATCCCATAACATAGCACTGAAAAGCTTGTAGCGGAGTCAAAAGCGGCAGCAGCCAAACAGAAGCGGTCAGGTCAGGTCTCCATTAGTAAAGGCGAACGGGACGGAGGTTATAACTAGCATAATGTCAGCTTAATGCAGGTACGGGCTGGGGATGAAATTCAGTCCTGGCAGTTGAATTCACACAGGCCCATGTTGTCCCCGTCCCCAAGCACCAGATGGGATATATTACTACAAATATTACCCTGGATGGAGGAAAGGAAGATTTACTACAAGACCAATATTTCTAATGATACCCGTGGCCTCCTGAGGTAAGTGACGGAGTCAGCGACTTTGTGCTCCATCACAACACTTAACAGTATGGGTGTCTTGAGAACTCCGATTCTGTTAACAACGTAGCAGACCATGCAGCCCACGACCAGACAGGCCCTTCGGCATTTGCCAGAATTGCCACTTGGCCAGACCGGCCTGGCTTAAGGGCTTATTCACACTACATAATTTTGCTCCAAGAGCTGTCCGTGGAACAAGTGGAATGAATGGGGCAGTGCACCTGAGTAATATTTTTCACTGACTGAATGTGCTTGTGAGAAATGTCGCAGCCTGCACCAGTTACTTCCATAAATCGGATGAGAATACTCTATTCAAGTCTATGGGGCATGAAGACAATCGGATAAGATACGGATTCACAGTACAGTATCTGACGTTTATGGACACATCGCAATTCTGTAATATAAAAAAACTCCAATATGATTATAGCTGCTCCTGTCAAAAAAACTAATTGCACACAGATGAGAAAGCGAGAAAAATTCGTTCCACTTTTCTGGGTGATACTCTGACCAATTTTTTACACACTCATTGTGAACCTACCCTTATAAGTAGCACTCATGGATTCATGAATTAGACAGTGAAAAGAGAAAATAACATTATAATTAGGGATGACCCGAACTTTATTTCAAAGTTTGGTTTTGGTATCAGACCTGAACCCTACGGTGAGGAATACACATCCTCTTTTATTTCAGCCATATTCACACAAATCTTCAAAACCCCTTTAATAGCTTGCCTGTGCTGAAAACAATAGATTTACATACAGTGAATAGGACATCATGTCTCTGGGACAGAGAAGTGGGGAACTAAAAGGCAACAATGCCGAATTCAGGGGAAAAGCATTATTTACAACTAGTTAAAACTATTGCACAGTTATAGCAAGTGACAAGTTACCTTTAATAAAATACTTCCTGGTATGACACCCATATGGCCTAATAGAGCATATATACACTGTGTTCCAAATTATTATGCAAATTGGATTTAAGTGTCTTAAAGATTTAATTGTTTTGTTTTTCAAATAAACTTGTGGATGGTATTGTGTCTCAGGGCTCAATGGATCACTGAAATCAATCTTAAACACATGTGATAATTAGTTTTCCAGGTGATTCTAATTAAAGGAAAACTACTCAAAAATGATGTTCCACATTATTATGCAGGTCACAGGTTTCAACCAATATGGGAAATAAAAAGGATCTCTCTGCTGCTGAAAAGCGTTAAATAGTGCAATGCCTTGGACAAGGTATGAAAAAATTAGATATTTCACGAAAACTTAAGAGTGATCATCATACTCTGATGAGATTTGTGACTGAAACAGAGCACAGACAGAGTTCATGCAAATAAAGGCATAATGAGGAAGTTTTCTGGCAGACAAATTCATTGGATTAAGAGAGCAGCTGCCAAAATACCATTACAAAGCAGCAAACAGTTATTTGAAGCTGCTGGTGCATCTGGAGTCCCTGGAACCTCAAGGTGTAGGATCCTTGAAAGGCTTGCTGTGGTGCATAAACCGACTACTCGGCCACTCCTAAACAGTGTTCACAAGCAGAAACGGTTGCAGTGGGCCCAGACATACATGAAGACTAATTTTCAAACAGTCTTGTTTACTGATGAGTGTCGAGCAACTCTGGACGGTCCAGATGGATGGAGTAGTGGATGGTTGGTGGATGGCCACCATGTCCCATCAAGGCTGCGACATCAGCAAGGAGGTGGAGGAGTCATGTTTTGGGCTGGAATCATGGGGAACCCTTTAAGGTTCCTGAACGTGTGAAAATGACCTCAGCAAAGTAAATA
The DNA here is from genome assembly GCF_051348905.1 of Ranitomeya variabilis. Taxonomy (NCBI): domain Eukaryota; kingdom Metazoa; phylum Chordata; class Amphibia; order Anura; family Dendrobatidae; genus Ranitomeya; species Ranitomeya variabilis. The sequence continues at coordinate 112,159,870 of NC_135235.1, read as the reverse complement.
GAGTTTCTGACTGACAACTTTCTTCCATGGTATAAAAAGCAGAAACGTGCCTTCAGGAACAAAATCATCTTCATGCATGACAATGAATACCTCTGAGTGATTGGCTGCTATGGGCATAAAAGGACATAAACTCATGGTATGGCCACCATCTTCCCATGACCTCAACCCTATAGAGAACCTTTGGAGTATCATCAAACAAAAGATCTATGAGGGTGGGAGGCAGTTCCCATCAAAACAGCAGCTCTGGGAGGTTATTCTGACTTCATGCAAAGAAATACAAGCAGAAACTCTCCATAAACTCACAAGTTCAATGGATGCAAGAATTGTGAAGGTGATATCAATGAAGGGTTCCTATGTTAACATGTAACTTGGCCTGTTAGGATGTTTTGGCATTAAATAGCTTTTTTGCTCAGTGAATGTGACCTCCTAATGCTGCAAATTCCACAAATGAGCATTTTCAGTTCTTTAAAACATATCAAATGTTTAGAAATACTACTGTGCCTAATAATTTGGAACAGTGCATTTTGAGTTTTTATTCATTTTGGAGATTATATTGTTATCATTGGGAGGTTTCTTCAATAAAATTCAATGTATACTCTAATGGGTGATTACTTTTATTAGACTGACTGTCATTTGCACTGACCATTTAGGAAAATCCGAGAAAAATGTCATTTGCATAATAATTTGGAACATAGTGTAGAGAGGGTGTCATGCTGGGGCAAAGTTTTAAGTAGAAACTCAGCACTCCTGCAATATATTTCATGTGAAAACCGGTAGCATTAATGTGGCCAAAATGTATTGTTGTGTTACTATATCCATCAATTGCTAAGTGAAAATTGCAATAATCGAGGGATGTTTCAGCCTTTCTGGACCTTGGCCACTAGTATTGCAGAATTGACTTCTGAGTAGGAACATCTTTATGAAATTTTTTTAAGAAAATCTGCCAGCAGGGTTTTGCTTCCTCATCTGAGAGCAGCATAATGTAGGCAAAGAAAAGCTGAATTCAACAATGTATCACATAGATTACTGGGTGCAGCCGTTCTCACACAATCAGCGCTTTTAATTTAAGAATGAAGCAGAGCTGAGGAAGCTAACCACGCCCACATCACAGTTAACCCCGCCCACACCAGGCTCTGTATATACAATGTCCATAGACAGTGAGTTTTTTATCACAGGAGGAGGCTCTCAGACCAGAGATCACACAACCAGATAGTCACAGCAATGAGAAGCTCCTGTTGCTAAAACAATAATTGCAAGCAAACAAAAACTCTGAGCTTTTTAAGAAATGCATTGCTGAAATCTGTGTTTTAACCCCTACAACATGTTGTAGGAACCTGTCATGTCCCCATACCCTATTAACCTGGAGATACGGGGTTATTCTGCAGGTTAATAGAATTCCAAAGCTGCCTGGCCACTGCACTGAACATGTGGCTACCAGGAGGAAATTAACTTTATTCCTCCTGGCAGCCTCCAGCTTTCAGTCATACAGGCACGCCAGCATAGATACAGACATCCCTCAGTGCATAGTGAGCGGTGTCTGTAACCACGCTCTGGCATTGAGTGACAGCCGTTTCTGCAGCACATCTGTACAAAGTAAGTTTACAGCCGCCACTGACTGTACTGAGAGGTGACTGAAGCCACACCAGCTGCCCCTCTATGACTGAAAGCCGGAGGCTGCCAGGAGGAATAAAGTTAATTTACTCCCGGCAGAAGGGGCTCTCAGTGCTGCGGCTGCAAAGCTTCAATGCTCTATTAACCAGAAGATTAACCCCATATCTGCATGTTAATAGAATTTGAGGATTTGAAAACATGACAGGTTCCCTTTGAATGGTTGTCCTAGAATCAAATCTTAATCCGAAAAAACTTGGCACTCTAGATGAATAATTATCATATGCAAAAGGTTTATTGATGTGCATCCATAAAGGCAAGTCGAACGTTTTCGGTCCACATCCGGACCTTCATCAGAACAAATATACTGGATGCAGCAAGAAGTCCTGTCCATGTAGGCGCAGGTGTGATGCGACTGGAGTCGCTGGGTAAATGGCGCCATTTAGAGTGCCAAGTTTTTTCGGATTTGGATTTGTTGGGCTGGATACCCTACTTGAGCACCTACTCTATACACTACTACGAGTGCCGTGTTGTTCTATTATTACTAGAATCAAATCTTATCACCTATCCATCGAACACAAGCAAGGGGCGTCTGCATTGCCCATTTGCATGGAGCAGTCACAAAGCATGCACACTGGGGCTTCATTCAAGGTCATTGTGACTCTGGAGTTACCCAAATGGTCAAATAGTATACTCGCCCATTTCCATCAGTCCTATAGACTTTAATGACGCATCAAGGCATATCCTCAACCACCACTCCATTGCAATGGGAAACTCAGGACATCAGATATATTAAAACATATTATCCAAGGCTGCCAAATTCACTGATAAACAGAACTGTATAAAGCATAAAAGTGCACAACACATTGCAATAATCCCTGTGCTGGCAATTTCTTTTTGTGTTGTCTTACACTTGCTGTCATGAAACAGCTCATTAGAGCCGCTTCCACAACATTTTATAATTAGGAAGAAAAGACTGTATCTGTCAGTCTCCGTTAGGTGCAAAGTGACAAGTGTACAATGCTCAGAGGTTCGGAATCACATGTGCGCTACTATTAGACTGTTACATACCCAAGACAAAAGACTGCGCAGCCAAGCAGCAAATTGTAGGATTAAATCACTGAATGTGACTGGTAAACAAGACCAGTCAATATTGTAGATGCCAAAGGAGAATTGTTAATGAACCAACCCTCAAGAACTCGGAGGAAGCTTACACGGTCCAAGTGTTAGCTGTCAGGTCATGGCGCCCTTGCAAGAATGGAATTAATCCAGACATGTTGCTACAAATGGCAAAAAAAACATGGCCCAAATCGCACATAAATAAAACACTTCAGCCATGCCGGACCGTCACATGTTTAAAAGAGCAATATACCGTGGATTACTTCATTAAAATTATTTTATAATAACTCAGTACAAGCTGTAGCCAGTGCTCAGTCCTGGGTTATCATCTACTCCGAGCCCCCAGGGTGCAATAAATAAAGGGGGCTGACAAGATGGATGATGTGCCAGAATTATACCGATTCCAGTTATAGTTTTAGTCCCCTCTTATACACTATGTATACACTTTTTTTCACCAGACAAACATATAGTCATCAGAATCATGATGTGATAACCTTCTCACTTATTTTTCTGAATATTGGTCCATGTCTTTCTCTTTCCTTCATCACGTAAGTCGTTATATCTACCCTTCATTGTCTGGTTGTGCTCTGGTCCCAAGGCTTTAAATCCATATGTAGGCACTATCTGTGGTCACGGTACCTACCGTAATTTATCAAATTAATTATATTTTTGTTTTTTTGGGATATTCTTACAATATGCCGTACTTTCTTATTGTTACCTAATTATTCCTTTTATCTTTTAGTATCTTTTGTAGCTGACCCTATTGGTATTTTTTTTATTATTCACCAACCACTTAATGATCTAATTTGTCTTTTATAATTATGATTTCATTGAGTTTTTTCTCAGATGTCGTTATGTTTTGTCTTTGGTCTCAGGCTACTTTCACACTAGCGTCGGGCTCGGCTCGTCGCGGTGCGTCGGGCCGACGTTCCCGACGCTAGCGTTGTCTCCGCCGCACAACGGGGGCAGCGGATGCATTTTTCCAGCGCATCCGCTGCCCCATTGTGAGGTGCGAGGAAGTGCGGGGAGGTGGGGGCGGAGTTCCGGCCGCGCATGCGCGGTCGGAAAAAGCGGACCATAGTGAGCAAAAAACGTTACATGTAGCGTTTTTTGCTCCCGACGGTCCGCCACTGCACGACGCATCCGTCGCACGACGGGTGCGACGTGTGGCAATCCGTCACAATGCGTCGCTTCATGTTAATCAATGGTGAAAAAACGCATCCTGCAAACACTTTTGCAGGATGCGTTTTTTCGGCAAAACGACGCATTGTGACGGAATGCAGTTAACGCTAGTGTGAAAGTAGCCTCACAGGTCATTAGACTTTTTAGATCATTACAACATTGTACATGATATTGTTACATTTTCTTTACGCACTAATCACGTCTTTATATTCACCTTTTCCCTTCACTATTTTATATGTTTATTGGACTATGAATAATCCTCGATTGCATGGCCTATTATATGATTTTCTAGTGTGCAGCTACTAGCGCACACATATCTAACAGCCGCTAAGATCCCTCAGTCTATGTCCTCTCATCGTGCCTTGATAGCTCATCTGGCGCATGCGATCTATGGGTGCGCTTTCCTAAGATATCGGTGCATGCCCACATATTAGATGGAAAGTGCATGCTTCCTATTACTAATGCGCTTGCATATATATCAATGCACCAATGTATCACCATACAAAATAGAGAAAAAGATGCGCAAAAACAATTGGGATCACCAAAATATAATACAATGTAAGTTTCTTAAACAAAACTGATGACCAATGACAATAGAAAAATTAAAAATATTTAAAAAGGCAAAAACTGCTATACATAATGTATTCCACCATGTGTGTCCACAATAAGACCAACACCTCTCCTCCAATGTAACCTTAAGTAAAGAGTCCTGATTGGACCTAACACTAATATGCATTATGATCTAAAAATGTATACATAACAATATAGCCTGCATAGGGACAATATCAGTGAGGAAAGGATGAAGCCGTGACATAATCATGCTTCAGGAGGACATCCGCATCAGAAAACAGTTTGCTGCGCATGTTCAGAAAGTGTGTATCAAATACAGTTGGCTCGAGAGTATACATTGCGCATGCGCGTCGGCATAAGCCCAATCAGGGGTCATGTAACAAACATTAGAGTACATGCGTAGAAGGCATAAACAAGATTTGTCAATCACGCAGTGTACATGCGTAGTGTACTGTTTTCTGAAACTGAAGTCCTCCTGAAGCACGATTATGTTCCGGCTTCCTCCTTTCCGCACATGGTAATAATCATACAATTCTTCATTCATTATTTTGCACTATAAATACTTTGAACTTTGACTACCTCATCCACACTTACCCCTGATGAAGCTACGCTAGAGATGGCGATACGCGAGGGGTTTTCATCTCCTCCTTGATTATTGGTCTACCTTACCTTCAGGTTTTTCTCTATGCTCCTGTGATCCATTTGCATACTTTCCCAGCACTTTATATTATTTCTTAAATTAATTTGTGGATTCATTGCATTTTTTTGCATGTATGGCATTGTTGTTTATATAGAGAGATCATTGATATCACCTTTCATTTTGTCCCTATGCAGGTTATATTGTTATGGATCAATTTCTAGAGCATAGTGCATATTAGTGTTAGGTCCAATCAGGACTCCGTACCTAAGGTTACATTGGAGGAGAGGTGTTGGTCTTATTCTGGACACACATGGTGGAATACATTATATGTAGCAGTTTTTTGCCTTTTTAAATGTTTTAAATTTTTCTATTGTCATTGTTCATCAGTTTACATTGTATTATATTTTGGTGATCCCAATTGTTTTTTCACATCTTTTTCTCTCTATTTTATTCATTGCTTATGTGCTATTGGATGATCCCTCATTTATTGGGTAGTGCCGTTAGTTTTGTTTTTGAATGTATCCCCATATGGCGCGCTCACTCAGATGGCGCCGGGCAATGACGCTCGATGACATAATGCTTTCATTAGCGTGAGTTTGCATATGTGTTTTATTGAATGGAGTTTTTCCTACATATGATCTTATCATTTATGTTTCTGCCTTTATTATTCTTGTTATTCCATCTCCTTGACATAAAATTACGGCATTGGAGTGTGTAGTTAGGCTTGCGGCCCATCACATTAGGCCTGGGCATGGTCTGGTATATGCCCAAATCGGTGCTTTTGAGGAGTTTTTAAATCCTCTCTTTCTGTGATGAAATTTCTACATTGCATATCCAAAAACCTTGATATATCATCTCATATTGTGAGATGTAACAGTTCAGTTTGACATCTACTGAGAACTAAAGTAACCCTTGAGAGTTAACTACATCGTTTGAGAGAGCCGCATTTTCTTTTTTTTTTTCCTAGTTTCTTTGATGAAGATTACGGATTTACTTAAAAGCATAGCACCACTGAAGACGTGAACTACTGAATAGTCCATCGTGTCATGGTCCTCTATGCTCCAATAGATGTTTGAGAGCGGTGTTTCAATACTATTTTTGTACATGTTTTATTTGGCGCTCCTACTTTTGATCCTTTTGCTATTTAGGTTGTTCCCCCTATTTATAATTTGGATGTTTCCTACAATGAATTTTTATATTACATTATAACCTTTGTAATAAGTAAAGTGTTCTGAAATCAAGGCTGGAAAACCTGACTCTTTCCAAAGAGTAATGCTGTAAAGAATTAGTAATGTCTATTGACATTGAAGTGAATCAAAGATAATGACTTTAGCCATAGAAGGATTGGAATTTCACATTTAAACCAGAGACAAGCTTCGCTTCAAGATGAACAGACTGCGAATTTGCCAAGAACATGATAATCTTATCTAAAAGTAAGACAGAGCCTCAATTCCCTGATTGTCTGGCCCAGATACATGCCAGCTTCTTGGAAGGATAACTGTGGAGTCAAAGGTGGTCGGATGAAATTTCTGCTGTCTGAGACTCCAATATAGATGCTCCTTTATCCAATACCGGTTTTATTAACAGCCTAATTCAATCCGAGCACCCATAGAGGCACGTCTTAGCCTCCTGACAGTGCTCTTCTATACCTAGTGTGTCACAAATTCTGTGAACAATGCCACATTTGGCTGGGTCGCTAGACAAAGTTGTACAACACGATACTTCCTTAGCGTGTAAAAAAATACTCATACAAATAGAGTTAGTTATCAAGAAATACTTTCAAGGTCTAATTGGTTGTTAAAAAAAAACAAAAACAAAGGGAAAAAAAACAACCAAAAATAAAAAATCTAGTTGTTATGAACAGTATATACAAATTTTATTTGCTTTTTTTTTTATTTTACAAGTTTTGTCTGAAGTAGACATATGACAGATGAAAGAAGGTCTTGGGCTTTTGAGGTAGAGCGTGCTGGACTCAGATGTGTATGGCAGCAGTATATTCCCCTGCCCCTTATTAAGTCCGAAGAGTCAGGCGTGTATGTATATGGCTTCCGTCACACTAGCAGTATTTGGTCAGTATTTTACATCAGTATTTGTAAGCCAAAACCAGGAGTGGAACAATTAGAGGAAAAGTATAATAGAAACATATGCACCACTTCTGTATTTATCACCCACTCCTGGTTTTGGCTTACAAATACTGATGGAAAATACTGACCAAATACTGCTAGTGTGACGGCAGCCTATGGCTGAAAAGGGCAGGAGCAATGGCTGCTGGCCAATCGAGAATTCAATGCTTGTGCAGAATTTTTTCACCCATAGAAAGCAATTAGAAAGCACTGCAAAAAAGGCTAAAAGGTTTTGTTGCACTTTTTGCCATGTTTTTGGTTAAAAAAGTGCTTCTCACAAAATTAGAATATCATCAAGAAGTTAATTTATTTTGGTTCTTCAATACAAAAAGTGAATCTCATATACTATATAGAGTCATTACAGAGTGATCTATTTAAAGTGTTTATTTCTGTTAATGTTGATGTTTATGGCTTACAGCCAATGACAACCCAAAAGTCATTATCTCAGTAAATTAGAATAATTAACAAAAAACACCTGCAAAGTCTTCTTAAGCATTCAAAAAGGTCCCTTAGTCTGTTTCAGTAGGCTCCACAATCATGGAGAAGACTGCTGATTTGACAGATGTCCAGAAGGCAGTCATTGACACACTCCACAAGGAGGGTAAACCACAAAAGGTCATTGCTAAAGCTGGCTGTTCACAGAGTGCTGTATCCAAGCATATTAATGGAAAGTTGAGTGGAATGAAAAAGTGTGGTAGAGAAAGGTGCACAAGCAACCGGGATAACTGCAGTCTTGAAAGGATTGTTAAAGAAAGGCCATTCAAAAATTTGGGGGAGATTTACAAGGAGTGGACTGCAGTTGGAGTCATTGGTTCAAGAGCCACCACACAGATGTATCCAGGACATGGGCTACAAGTGTCGCATTCCTTGTGTCAAGCCACTCATGACCAATAGGCAAAGCCAGAAACGTCTTACCTGGGCCAAGGAGAAAAAGAACTTGACTGTTGCTCTGTGGTCCAAGGTTTTGTTTTCAGATGAATGTATATTTTGCATTTAATTTGGAAATCAAGGTCCCAGAGTCTGGAGGAAGAGTGGAGAGGCCACAATCCAACCTCCTCCTTGAGGTCTAGTGTGAAGTTTCCACAATCAGTGATTGTTTGGGGAGCTATGCCATCTGCTGGTGTAAGTCCACTATGTTTTATCAAGACCAAAGTCAGTGCAGCCGTCTACCAGGAAATTTTAGAGCACTTCATGCTTTCCTCTGCCGACTAGCTTTTTGGAGATGGAAATTTAATTCTCCAGCAGAACTTGGCACCTGTCCACACTGCCAAAAGTACCAATACCTGGTTTAAAAACAAAAGTATCTCTGTGCTTAATTGGCCAGCAAACTCACCTGATCTTAACCCCATAGAGAATCTATGGGGTATTGTCAAGAGGAAGATGAGAAACACCAGACCCAACAATGCAGACGAGCTGAATAATAATAATAATCATTTTATTTCTATAGCGCCAACATATTCCCCAGCACTTTACATTTTATAGGGGACTTGTACAGACAATAGACATTACAGCATAACAATAAACACATAGATCAAAAACAGATACCAAGAGAAATGAGAGCCGTTACAATCTATGAGACTGAAGGCTGCAATCAAAGCAACCTGGGCTTCCATAACACCTCAGCAGTGCCACAGACTGATCACCTCCATGCCACTCCGCATTGATGCAGTAATTGATGCAAAAGGAGTCACGGACAAGAATTTAGTGCATTTACTGAACATACATTTCAGTAGGCCAACATTTCAGATTTTAAAATCATTTTTCAAGCTGGTGTTATAAAGTATTCTAATTTGCTGTGATAATGACTTTTGGGTTTTCATTGGCTGTAAGCCATAATCATCACCATTAACAGAAATACACACTTGAAATAGATCACTCTGTTTGTAATGACTCTATATAATATATGAGTTTCACTTTTTGTATTAAAGAACTGAAATAAATTAACTTTTTGATGATATTCTAATTCGGTGAGAAGCACCTGCAAAGCGAACCTGTCACCAGGTTTGGCCGATACGAGTCACGGCCATCACCTTTCAGGGCTTATCTACAGCATTCTATAATGCTGTAGATAAGCCCCCGATTCGACCTGCAAGAAGGACACCATCACCACACCCGCGAGAGGTGAGTATGTCATTTTTTTTTTAATCGCAGCAGCAGCAGCATATGGGGCATATTATTCTATGGAGCATCTTATAAGGCCATCAACCTTTGTGCAGCATTATTTGGGGCATATTATTCTATGGAGCATCTTATGGGGCCATCAACCTTTGTGCAGCATTATATGGGGCATAATAGTCTATGGAGCATCTTATGGGGCCATCAATACTTGTGCAGCATTATATGGGTCATAATATTCTATGGAGCATTTTATGGGGTCATCAACCTTTGTGCAGCATTATATTGGGCATAATATTCTATGGAGCATTTTATGGGGCCATCAATCTTTGTGCAGCAATAAATGGGGCATAATATTCTATGGAGCATCTTATGGGGCCATCAACCTTTGTGCAGCATTATATGGGGCATAATAGTCTATGGAGCATCTTATGGCGCCATCAATCTTTGTGCAGCATTATATGGGGCATAATATTCTATGGAGCATCTTATGGGGCCATCAACCTCTGTGCAGCATTATATGGGGCATAATAATCTACGGAGCATCTTATGGTGCCATTATTAACCTTTTATGCAGCATTATATGGGGCATATTTTAATATGGAGCATCTTATGGGGCCCATCATGAACTTTATAGAGCATTATATGGGGCGTATTTTGTATGGAGCATGTTTATGGGGCCCATCATGAACTGCATGGAGCATTATATGGGGCTCCTGATTCAATATGGATATTCCAAAACATTTAACCTACTGATGTCTCAGTAAATTTCACTTTTATTAGTATCTATTTTTATTTTTGAAATTTACCAGTAGCTACTGCATTTCCCACCCTAGGTTTATACTCGAGTCAATATGTTTTCCCAGTTTTTTGTGGCAAAATTAGGGGTTTCAGCTTATACTCGGGTCGGCTTATACTTGAGTATATACGGTATGATATTAAAAAATATTTAAAAAATACTTTTAAAGTATTCTAAATCATTAAAATACAAAAAAAAGAATGGCACAAAAACAGACATAACAAAGTGTCCAGTAGGGGGGACCTAGTCCTATCCAAGGTGAACACCCAATTATAATATAAATGTCAATGGTATCAGCAGGTATAGTAAAATAAGGTGCATAGGTTAAATAACCGTGTTACCTATGTGCTGGAATATACCTAATGTTGTAGGGTCAGGGGATATTTTGCAAGGGTATTGTGCAAATAAGCAGTATGAATGTGCAAAAATAATGGCTTCAGGTAAGTTAAACAAATGGGTGCTTAGATCATCCCACGGCACAACAATCAATCCACAGATCGTACACAGCAGTGTATTATAAATAAACTGTTATATAGATAAATAGAGTGCAATTAACAGTGATACTGAAAATATAGAGAAGTTTACCTGAGCGCAATAAACCACTGAACCAGGGAGTTAGGATAGATTAGGCATCCCCCTTAACCCAACACCCATTTCACCCTTAGCTTCTTCCGCGACGTCTGAATCTGGTTATATGTCATTTGTTGTTTTTTAATGTGTATGGGATATTTTTATATATACACTGCTCAAAAAACTAAAAGGAACACTTAAAAAACAAAATATAACTCCAAGTAAATCAAACTTCTGTGAAATCAAACTGTCCACTTAGGAAGCAACACTGTTTGACAATCAATTTCACATGCTGTTGTGCAAATGGAATAGACAACAGATGGAAATTATTGCCAATTATCAAGACACACTCAATAAAGGAGTGGTTCTGCAGGTGGGGACCACAGACCACATCTCAGTACCAATGCTTTCTGGCTGATGTTTTGGTCACTTTTGAATGTTGGTTGTGCTTTCACACTCGTGGTAGCATGAGACGGACTCTACAACCCACACAAGTGGCTCAGGTAATGTAGCTCATCCACGATGGCACATCAATGCAAGCTGTGGCAAGAAGGTTTGCCGTGCCTGTCAGCATAGTGTCCAGAGGCTGGAGGCGCTACCAGGAGATAGGCCAGTACACCTGAACAACCCAGAAGCAAGACCGCTACCTCAGCCTTTGTGCAAGAAAGAACAGGAGGAGCACTGCCAGAGCCCTGCAAAATGACCTCCAGCAGGCCACTAATGTGCATGTGTCTGCACAAACGATTAGAAACCGACTCCATGAAGATGGTCTGAGTGCCCGACGCCAACAGATGGGAGTTGTGCTCACAGCCCAACACCATGCAGGATGCTTGGCATTTGCCACAGAACACCAGAATTGGCAAAGTCACCACTGGTGCCCTGTGCTCTTCACAGATGAAAGCAGGTTCACACTGAGCACATGTGACAGACGTGACAGAGTCTGGAGACGCATGGATAGCGATTTGCTGAGTGCAACATCTTCAGTATGACCGGTTTGGCAGTGGGTCAGTAATGGTGTTGGGTGGCATTTCTTTGGAGGGCAGCACAGCCCTCCATATGCTCGCCAGAGGTAGCCGGACTGCCATTAGGTACCAAGGTGAGATCCTCAGACCCCTTGTGAGACCATATGTTGGTGCGGTTGGCCCTGGGTTCCTCCTAATGCAGGACAATGCCAGACCTCATGTGGCTGGAGTGTGTCAGCAGTTCCTGCAAGATGAAGGCATTAAAGCTATCGACTGTCCCATCCCAAGCCCAGACCTGAATCCGACTGAACACATCTGGGACATCATGTCTCTCGAACTCCACAAATGTCACGTTGCACCTCAGACTGTCCAGGAGTTGGCGGATGCTTTACTCCAGGTCTGGGAGGAGATCCCTCAGGAGACCATCCGCCACCTCATCAGGAGCATGCCCAGGCGTTGTAGGGAGGTCATACAGGCATGTGGAGGCCACACACACTACTGAGCATCATTTCCTTGTCTTGAGGCATTCCCACTGAAGTTGTATCAGCCTGTAACTTTATTTTCCACTTTGATTTTGAGCATCATTCCAACTCCAGACCTCCGTGGGATATTAGTTGTGATTTACGTTGATCATTTTTAGGTTTTATTGTTCTCAACACATTCCACTATGTAATGAATAAAGATTTACAACTGGAATATTTCATTCAGTGATATCTAGGATGTGGGATTTTAATGTTCCCTTTCTTTTGAGTAGTGTATACATATATACATATATACACATATATATATATATATATATATATATCATACACACATATATACACACAGTACAGACCAAAAGTTTGGATACACCTTCTTATTTAAAGATTTTAAGATTTGTCTGTATTTTCATGACTATGAAAAATGTACATTCACACTGAAGGCATCAAAACTATGAATTAACACATGTGGAATTATATACTTTACAAAAAAGTGTGAAACAACTGAAAATATGTCTTGTATTCTAAGTTCTTCAAAGTAGCCATCTTTTGCTTTGATGACTGCTTTGCACACTCTTGGCATTCTCTTGATGAGCTTCAAGAGGTAGTCACCGGGAATGGTCTTCCAACAATCTTGAAGGAGTTCCCAATGATGCTTAGCACTTGTTGGCCCTTTTGCCTTCACTCTGCGATCCAGCTCACCCCAAATCATCTCGATTGGGTTCAGGTCTGGTGACTGGAGGCCAGGTCGTCTGGCGTAGCACCCCATCACTCTCCTTCTTGGTCAAATAGCCCTTACACAGCCTGGAGGTGTGTTTGGGGTCATTCTCCTGTTGAAAAATAAATGATGGTCCAACTGAACGCAAACCGGATGGAATAGCATGCCGCAGCAAGATGCTGTGGTAGCCATGCTGGTTCAGTATGCCTTCAATTTTGAATAAATCCCCAACAGTGTCACCAGCAAAGCACCCCCACACCATCACACCTCCTCCTCCATGCTTCACGGTGGGAACCTGGCATGTAGAGTCCATCCGTTCACCTTTTCTACATCGCACAAAGACACGGTGGTTGGAACCAAAGAGCTCAAATTTGGACTCATCAGACTAAAGCACAGATTTCCACTTGTCTAATTTCCATTCCTTGTGTTCTTTAGCCCAAACAAGTCTCTTCTGCTTGTTGCCTGTCCTTAGCAGTGGTTTCCTAGCAGCTATTTTACCATGTAGGCCTGCTGCACAAAGTCTCCTCTTAACAGTTGTTGTAGAGATGTGTCTGCTGCTAGAACTCTGTGTGGCATTGACCTGGTCTCTAATCTGAGCTGCTGTTAACCTGCGATTTCTGAGGCTGGTGACTCCGATAAACTTATCCTCAGAAGCAGAGGTGACTCTTGATCTTCCTTTCCTGGGGCGGTCCTCATGTGAGCCAGTTTCTTTGCAGCGCTTAATGGTTTTTGCCAATGCACTTGGGGACATTTTAATAGTTTTCCCAATTTTTTGGACTGACTGACCTTCATTTCTTGAAGTAATGATGGCCACTCGTTTTTCTTTACTTAGCTGCATTTTTCTTGCCATAATACAAATTCTAACAGTCTATTCAGTAGGACTATCAGCTGTGTATCCACCAGACTTCTGCACAACACAACTGATGGTCCCAACCCCATTTATAAGGCAAGAAATCACACTTATTAAACCTGACAGGGCACAACTGTGAAGTGAAAACCATTTCCGGTGACTACCTCTTGAAGCTCATCAAGAGAATGCCAAGAGTGTGCAAAGCTGTCATCAAAGCAAAAGGTGGCTACTTTGAAGAACCTAGAATATAAGACATAATTTCAGTTGTTTCACACTTTTTTGTTAAGTATATAATTCCACATGTGTTAATTCATAGTTTTGATGCCTTCAGTGTGAATGTACAATTTTCATACTCATGAAAATACAGAAAAATCTTTAAATGAGAAGGTGTGTCCAAACTTTTGGTCTCTACTGTATATATACATATATATATATGTATATATACACATATATAAACAATTCAAAAATCTCCATTCCTTTACTTTCGGCGGCAGTTGGAACAAATTCTGCAAAGTGCTGCACTGCAAGTTGTACTTAATGAAAAAAAAATACCCAATTAAAGGGTAACCGTCATTTTAATTTGTATTTCATAAATCAATAGTACACGTGAAAATAAGCAACTTTGTAATATATATTATCAGAGAAATGTGCTGCTTTCTCTGCCAAAATTGAACGGTCATTATCAAATTTCTCACTTCTGAGGTAAAATCTGTATTCGATGACGACAGACTTTGCCATTACTGAGATAGGAGATGGCGGCTGCTACTGATAAGATTCTATGAAGATGGGAGGAGCAGGAGGGAAGAGCTGTGTCTCTAGCTCCTCCTTACTCCCATCTGTGATGCTAGCCACTACTCACAGAAAAGCCGTGAGGTTTGGGTAGTCACTGGCAGCTCAGCACACCCCAGCCTCCGATTGGACAGCTGAGCTGTCCATCACCATACTGACAGCTCAGCACACCCCTGTCCTAGATTGGATGCCTGAACTGTCACTCACTTTATCCAAACACACTGATAGGTGGAATGGTCTACATAGAATCTTATTAGTATAAGCTGCCATCTCCTATCTCAGAAATGGTCAAGTCTGTTTTCACTGAATGCAGATTTTACCTCAGAATTGAGAATTTTGATCATGACTGATCAATTCTGTCAGAGAAAGAAGCAGATTTCTCTGATAACACATATTACAAACTTGCTTATTTTTAAGTATACTATTGATTTATGAAATAAAAATTAAAATGACGGTTACAGTATAATACAACCCTTGGCAAAAACTATGGAATCACCGGCCTTGGAGGATGTTCATTCAGTTGCTTAATTTTGCAGATAAAAAGCAGATCACAGACATGGCACAAAACTACGTTATTTCAAATGGCAACTTTCTGGCTTTAAAAAACACTAAAAGAAATCAAGAACAAAAAATGTGGTAGTCAGTAATGGTTAGTTTTTTTAACCAAACATAGGGAAAATATTATGGAGTCACTCAATTCTGAGGAAAAAATTATGGAATCATGAAAAACAAACAAACAAAAAACACTCCAGCACAGCACTAGTATTTTGTTGCACCACCTCTGGCTTTTATAACATCTTGCAGTCTCTGGGGCATGGACTTAATGAGTGTCAGACAGTACTCTTCATCAATCTGGCTCCAGCTTTCTCTGATTGCTGTTGCCAGATCAGCTTTGCAGGTTGGAGCCTTGTCATGGACCATTTTCTTCAACTTCCACCAAAGATTTTCAATTGGATTGACATCCGTACAATTTGCAGGCCATGACATTGACCTTAAGTGTTATTTTTCAAGGAATGTTTTCACAGTTTTTGCTCTATGGCAGGATGCATTATCATCTTGAAATATAATTTCATCATCCCCAAACATCCTTTCAATTGATGGGTTAAGAAAAGTGTCCAAAATATCAACATAAACTTGTGCATTTAATGAAGATGTAATGACAGCCATCTCCCCAGTGCCTTTACCTGACATGCAGCCCCATATCATCAATGACTGTGGAAATTTGCATGTTATCTCCAGGCAGTCATCTTTATAAATCTCATTGGAACGGCACCAAACAAAAGTTCCAGTATCATCACCTTGCCCAATGCAGATTCGCGATTCATCACTGAATATAACTTTCATCCAGTCATCCACAGTCCACGATTGCTTTCCCTTAGCCCATTGTAACCTTGTTTTTTTCTGTTTAGGTGTTAATGATGGCTTTCGTTTAGCTTTTCTGTATGTAAATCCCATTTCCTTTAGGCAGTTTCTTACAGGTCGGTCACATACGTTGACTCCAGTTTCCATCCATTCATTCCTCATTTGTTTTGTTGTTCATTTCCTGTTTTGGAGACATATTTCTTTAAGTTTCCGGTCTTGACGCTTTGATGTCTTCCTTGGTCTACCAGTATGTTTGCCTTTAACAACATTCCCATGTTGTTTTTATTTGGTCCAGATTTTAGACACAGCTGACTGTGAACAACCAACATCTTTTGCAACATTGAGTGATGATTTACCCTCTTTTAAGAGTTTGATAATCCTTTCCTTTGTTTCAATTGACATCTCTCCCGTTGGAGCCATGATTCGTGTCAGTCCACTTGGGTGTGATCACTCCTTTTTAGATGCAGACTAACGAGCAGAACTGATTTGATGCAAAAGTTATTTTTGGGTATGAAAATTTAGAGGGTGATTCCATAATTTTTTCCTCAGTATTGAGTGATTCCATAATTTTTTCCCTACGCTTGGTTAAAAAAAGTAACCATTACTGACTACCATATTTCTATGGAAAGCTGCCATTTGAAATGACTTTAGTTTTATGCCATGTCTGTGATCTGTTTTTTTTCAATAAAATTAAACAACTAAATGAACATCCTCCAAGGCCGGTGATTACATAATTTTTGCCAGGGGTTGTATAAAGAGTTGAATACGTTTCTTAAGCACATTCTGCACTGGGGAATTACACCGTCTTACAGCACAGAGTTGTATTCACCGATTCTCCTGGCTGCGCTTTTAATCTTGGACATATAATCAGGGCAGAACAAGAAACACATTGGTAGTAGTGAAAGGGGTGAGAAAACCTGGGGAATAACCAACCTTTCTGATCCATCCTTCATCTGGACTTTGGCATAGAGGACGTCAACCATTGCTGGATCATCATTCATATATTCTATTCCAGACACTTCCACTTCCAAAGGTTTCCCAGAGCAAATTTTACTTAAAATGAAATAATAAAATGTACAAAGCATTACTGACTATTTAACAATTTCAAAAAACATTCCATACTCATATATTAAATGGAAAGCGTTAGGCTATGTGCACACGTCAGGATTTCTTGCAGAAATTTCCTGAACAAAACCGGACATTTTCTGCAAGAAATCCGCATGTGTTTTTTTCACGTTTTTCTCATGTTTCTTGGGCTTTTTTTGCAGATTTTTTCGGAGGTTCCCAATGCAATAATATAGTGGGAAATCCGCAAAATTAATGAACATGCGGTTTTTTTTTACCTCGATGCGTTTTTTTCACGGAAAAAAAACGCAACATATGCACAAAAATTGCGGAATGCATTATCAATGATGTGATGAATATGTATGCGTTTTTAAGCGTTTTTAACGTGTTTTTATAGCGAAAAAACACGAAAAAAACCACGAAAAATCCGGAACGTGTGCACACAGCCTTAAAATGACGACGACCCGGCTGAAATGACAACTAAATGCCACTTGGCTCTGATAGACATACAGACATAAAACTGGGCACAGATGTTGGCAGCCAAAGGTACACAGGGTTACGGTCACAAATAACTAAACCCTGGTACATCAGAGCAGCAGATTTATGGCCCAGAACTTTAGGGTATGTGCACGCGTTCAGGATTTCTCACTTTTTTCACATTTTTCCCGCTATTTAATGCATTGGGAAAGCTCCGGAAAAAAAACGCGAAAAAAAATCGCGTAAAAAAAACGAGCAAAAAACGCATGCGGATTTCTGGCAGAAATGTCCGTTTTTTGTCAGGAAATTTCTGAAAGAAATCCTGAACGTGTGCACATACCCTTACTCCCACTGATAGACTGAATCTGGACATTGATTCAGGAGATAACCCCCTACAGCTTCCGATGGCTGCTCATTTGTTAACGAAGATAACGCTGCCTCCTCGCTTTTTTTATCCTGTCTTCCTCCTCCCCCATAGTCAGAGTGTCCCTGTGATGTCAGGTGCACGTCCAGGAAGGTCACGCCTGCGCATTACGACTGCCGTCGCTCCTCTCCACTGTTCTGCCCTTCTTTTGGCATTGGCTTCACTTTTGTTCTGCGCAGGCGCCAGAGAGTCACTGTTACTTCTGCTCCCAGTGTTCTCTGGCACGCCGAAAAGGTGCACGCCTGACTTCCTTCCTCCCGCCCTGCATAGTAAGCATGTCATTTGCACCTTTTCTGCGTGCAAGAGAACACTTGGAGTGGAAGTTACAGTGACTCTCCGGCGCCTGCGCAGGAGAAAGGTGAAGCCAATGCCCTTAGATGGGCAGAACAGTGAAGAGGAGCAATGGAAGCTGGAATGCCCAAATGCGGGACTTCTGGACGTGCACCCGACGTATCAAGGACATAGTCACTACGTGGGAGGAGAAAGATAGGATAATGAAGCGAGGAAGCAGCGTTATCTTCTGGGAACCTCCCCCCCAGCCTGAAATAACTCATTTCTATAAAGTAATAAAAGATAATTTGCCACAACAAATCATCATCCCTGAAAGATATAAGTAGGACTTTTTTTCAGCAGTCTATACCATGTGTGCCCAAATTAATAAGTCAGATCGCTCAAATGTGGTGACAGATTTACAGTTATTGAGGGAGCAATCAACAGGTCGCATGATAGGAATGCCCTTTAAGAGAAAGAGTTAAAAACTGCAGCAGCTGTCATCTGACTATCTGGTATGCAAGAGGTCCCAGAAATTGTCTCTGTTATAAAAGAAGCTATATACAGTATAAGGAGGAAAACCCTTTAAGTAGCAATTTCCTTACTCAAGAAATTCTTCTTTGCAGCTTTGTAGAAGTTGACAAGCCTGAGTCACTTCATTCTCATTAAGCAAAACCAAGGTCCCAATTGTCAGATGGAGCTTTGCAGGATTCTGGAAAATGGAGCTTTCCACGCCGTGGTCCTATGCAAGACAAAAAAATAACACATCTTTATACTTCTTCTGCGTGCCACTCTTATCAATATCCATTCTTCATGCACAATCAGTTCTCAGTATAATATCTTTATTACAGTACTGTAGATTTGCATTCTTCATTAGACACAGCAAAAAACACAGTTTTGAAGATGCCATTGCTGATAATGCGACCAACCTGTGGACAGACAGCGACAGGTGCTTTGAGCTTTATACCAGACCAGTATTTGTTACTACAGAGCACATCATGCACAAGGGTCAAACTCTGGCCCGCAGGCTCATCACATTTGGCTCACATGGAAATACCTGCAGGCTGATAATATTTGGCCTGCGAGGAAGGCAGCCCTACCACACCTATCCTGCAGTCTGAAGGAGCTGCATGTCAGAGACAAGCAAGTGCTCTTTGTAATGTTTCTTGCCAGCACTTCCTCAGACCGCCCACTGCACTGTCCAATCAGAGAAGGGAAGTCCCAGCAGGTGACCAGACAAGAGATGCTTCTGCGAAAGGATAGATAAGACCTTTCTTGGACAGTTCGGCTCTTTTTGGATCCTAAATGGATCCCTATTAAATGTGTGTTCACCAAAGGTGAACACATATTTAAGGTGACGTCAATATGGCTGAAATTCTGCCCCACCAGTTGTCGAAACCACGTCCATGTGTAGCCAGCCATTTAAATTGATGAATGGGCAGGGTTTATCACAGTAGATGTAGACACAGGAGATGTAAGGGAGTGCCGCACTGTGGAGAGCTTTGTGGGTGATAACAAGTACTTTGAACTTGATCCTGTAGTGAATGGGAGGCCAGTGTAATGACTGGTGAAGAGCGGACACATCTGAGTACCGATTAGCCAGATGGACGACCCTGGCTGCTGCATTAAGGATGGACTGGAGAGGGCAAAGTCAAGTAAGGGGGAGGGCCAAGTAATAGAGTGTTACAGTAGTCCAGGCGGGAGTGGATCAAGGTGACAGTGAGGGTTTTTGTTGTTTCCATGGTGAGAAAAGGGCTGATTCTAGAGATGTTCTTTAGGTGTAAGCGGAAAGAGTGGGCAAGAGATTGTATATGGGAGGTGAAGGAGAAATTGGTGTCAAAAGTAACACCCAGACAGCGTGCCTGCTGTCGGGGCATTATTATTTGTTTTTGTATTATTATTTGTATTTGAGTTTGACATCCCTGTTATAGAGGAATCAAACCATTTATCCCCTATAGAAACGGTCTTCCCAATGATTTCTAACATCATACATTTCTACAACATGCACATCAGTAGGAACCACATCACTGGCCCAAACATGAACACTCAAGTAATTCAGCAACTCTCCAGAGCTTCAACAAAGACCTTCACAGACATCCAATCATTGGAAATGCCACTTCGCAGCTCAACCTGTTCACATTTTTTAATTATTGAAAAAACAAACAGGAGTTAAATCATCTATATGTCAGAAGCATGATCTCCAAACATACTATCACAGTTTGGCTACCTGGCACGTATGATAATCCCACTGCAAGTCAATGATGGAAATCCAATACTGCATGACCTTCATTGTGTTTGCACATGGACGTGTGGGAAGAGCATGACAGTGCTACAAGTGGCATAAATACAACATCCCATAAACACACTAAACCGACAAGAAAATATCCTATATGGAAAGGATGTTTCTACATATGCACTGAAAAAACATTCACGGAAAGTCTATAGATCCCAAATGTTCTACCTTGGGCTACATGCAGTCCATGGCAGTGTAGCTGGACACAATGCCTGACCTCACATGCTGCCACCCTGGGATTTCTTATAGCAGTGTTAGCTGCATTTAGGCTTAAAAGATTATTCTCACATTTTTCGATGAGTAAAATTACAAAATGAATGTAAGAAGACACAGCTTTGCAATTTAACTCTTATTAAAAATCTTCTCCGTCCTCCAGAATGGAGGATTTTTTAATTCTATTGTGTACTGCTTGTTGTATAGGTCTACCAGCGGTGGCTGGTCTCCTAGGCAAGGAGCGGAGCGCATGCAAGTGTTTTATTACAGAGCTTGAAATTACATCTGGAGCGGTCTGGATTACTGAATCCTGCCGGCTTCACTGCCTCTGTGCTCCTTTGCTGCTGCAGATGCAAGGCTGCCTTTTTTACTAGCATGGATGATGGCACAGTCAGGGCTATGGGTGCAGTGATGCAGGTGTTCCGGGCTGTCAATAGATCAGGAGTGCACCGTCCCGTTCTCCCCTGGCAAGCAGGAAGCCAGGAGGAATGGGAGTGACAACCCTTTTAAGGTGCCCATACACCTTAGATGTTGGCCAACAGATATCTCCCCTAACACCGCCTTAGATACAAACATTTGGCTCAACTCAGCATTTACGTTTTCCCTATAGAAAGAGCACAGCAAGCGCCTGCCAAACTTAGGTTATACAGCTAGTGAAATAAGGGACAGGGTGTTCCAATTTTAACTGCCGAGACCTCTCTCCCCCCAAAATAATAAGTCAGCAGGCTGCCACACAAATGAGATGGCTAGTTGATTTTAGTACTATGTGTTGGGATCTTTAGGCCAGACTCTATCAGCATTAATAACTGATCGACAAGTCTTGGAGAGGCCAACTTCACATAAAAATGCATTGTCCAGAGATCTAAAATGTTTTCTGCTAACAAACACTAATTGTATTTCCTAATAATTTTCCATATACATACCAATGTCCCATTTCAGAACCCGTAGCCTCACTTCCGCTTTTGCTCCAACAGAAGCGTCTATGTGTCAGCACATGAAAAAAGCAGGTTTTTTGGCTACACCGTGCCCTCCTCTGCCTCAGCAATGAGAACACAGAAGAGAGGTTGCTTAGGTAATAAGCCAGGGGAAGGACGCTTTCAGACTGTACCGGATTGGAGAATTGGAGCTGCCATTGAAGTTGAGACCTCAATACTAGTGATGAGCGAGTGTGCTCGTTACTTGGGTTTTCCGAGCACGCTTGGGTGTTGTCCGACTATCTTGGGCATGCTCGTAGATTTATGTTTGCGTCTCCACTGCTGCATGATTTGCGGCTGCTAGACAACCTGAACACATGCAGGGATTGCCTGTTTGTTAGGGAATCCCCAGATGTATTCAGGCTGCCTAGCAGCCGCAAATCATGCAGCTGCGGCAACACAAACATAATCTACAAGCACGCCCAAGATACTCGGAGAACACACGAACATGTTTGGAAATCTCAAGTAAGAGCACACTCGTTCATCACTAGTTAGTACTTATTGTCACATTTAAAATGTATTAGCAAGTTTAGTTAAAAATATATATCCTCAATGCCCTTCAATAATGCATAAGTCATAAAAAAGGAATAATATACATAATTTACATCAATTATCCAAATTACATAATTTGTAAATAAACTCTTTAAGGAACGCTAAATGCTACCATTCTTGCAACTGGTTACGTCTTGTTGCAATTCTTCTTTTGTAAGACGAGCATGCACGGATGTGGTTTCCTTTACTATATGCAGGCAATGGAGGGTTACAATACCGTGCGTACGTAATAGCTACGTAATAGCACTAAAGCCATGCTACAGCAAAGAACAGAGTACATGGAAAGAGTCCTGAGTAATAATTAAGGAGCACTGCTTCCTCGCCATGGATGCTTTGCTGTAGATGGTGCTTTACACACAACTCACCAATGAATGAAACATATAAAGTGAACTGAGAGACAGAGCAATCGGAGGCACATAAGGGACAGTGAAGCACAAATGGCTCATGGGACATTTTAGGTTTTTTACATTAGAAAAGGGGCCACATTAAACACTTTCCAAGACTGGGCATGATCTAACAAGCTTGTTATCCTTAGTGACCAGGATGTCGTCGTAACGACGGGGCCCTCGTGATGACTTCACAGGTGCACCGATTGGAGGGGAGAGGGAGCCCCCTCCCTTCCCTGTACCTGCCTTCTTAATGCTAAAATCGATTTGCAGCATTTAGGGGGTTAAACTGTGAGTGCCGAGTGTCAGCGGTCAGATTCGCTGAAAACCTGGCGACGATCATACTGTATGTGCAAAACTGCCAGGACGTATCTATACGTCCAAGGTTGGGAACTCCTTACTAGTATTTAATAATGTATAACTTGCATTCTCTGGAAAGCTTAGCAGTCTTTAATGGCAGTATTCTATATCAGCCAAATGAGCCAAAAGAAGCGACAGATGAATGTTTTACAAATGAAGCATGATTTATGGCAATGAGTTAGCATTCAGCTATGTTGTAGCAGAAGCAAATTTAAGAGCCTAAAAGCGCATTTATTAACGCACAGCGCACAATAACTCTAAACGAGAAAAGGGCTCCGAAGCTCCTGAAGGCTCAATTACTGCAGAAAGAGGCTGGCTTATATACTGCTGGGTATATAACCTTCAGATTCCAAATGTTTTCATAAAAGTGGAGGGTTACATAGTGATAGCTTAAAATATAGTCCGACAGCTTTGTTAGTTCTGAAATCACTTGGTTATTTAGGAAGTAAGTCCCAGTAAAATAGGAAAAGATTTTTCCACCTCTTTTTTTTTTTTAAAGATATTGAAAAGCGTTTTACTAAAAAGAGTTGTTCATGTTCTTTAACATCTTGATAATGTATATATTGCTCAAAAAAATAAAAGCAACACAATCAGCACAATGTAACTCAAAGTCAATCACACTTCTGTGAAATTAATCTATCCAGTTATGAATCAACACCGACTGTGAATCAATTTCTCCTGCTGTTGTGCACATGGAACAAGACAACAGTAAAAATGATATACAGTTAGCAAGACAATCCCTATAAAGGAGTGGTTCTGCAGGGGGTGACCACAGACCATTTCTCTGTTCTCATCCTTTTCGACTGATGTTTTTGCTAGTTTTGCATTTTGTCATTGCTCTCACCCCATAGGTACTATAGGGTAGCATGAGGCGGTATCTACAACCCACAGAAGTTGCTCACGTAATCCAGCTCATCCAGGGTGGCACATCAATGCAAGCTGTGGCAAGAAGGGTAGCTGTGCCTCTCAGCACAGTGTCCAGATCATGGAGCAGATACCAGGAAACATGGAGGGGGCCGTAGGAGGGCAACAACTCTGCATCAGGACCGCTACCTCCTCCATTGTGCAAGGAGGAACAGGAGGAGAAGTGCCAGAGCCCTGCAAAATCACCTACTGCAGGACAATAACATCCATGTGTCTGCTCAAACTGTCAGAAACAGACTCAAAGAGGGTGGTATCAGAGCCCGACATCCACAAGTGGAAGTTGCGCTTACAGCCCAACAACATGCAGGGCAATCATCATTTGCCAGAGAAAAAGAAAAAGTTGGCAGATTCGACACTGGTGCCCTGTGCTCTTCACAGATGAGAGCAGGTTCACACTAAGCATGTGACAGACGTGACAGTGTCTGGAGACGCTGTGGAGAACATTCAGCTGCCTGCAACATCCTTCAGCATGACAGTTTGGCAGTGTGTCACTAATAGTGTAGGGTGGCATTTCTTTGGAAGGCCGCACAGCCCTCCAAGTGCTAGCTAGAGGTACCGGAATGAGTTCCTCAGACCCATTGTGAGACGATATGAAGGTGCAGTGGGCTCTGGGTTCCTTCTGATGCATGACAATGCTAGGCCTCATGTGGCTGAAGTGTGTCAGCAGTTCCTGCATGATGAAGGCATTGATGCTAAGGACTGGTCTGCCCATATCCCAGACCTGAATCCAATTGAGCACATCTGGGACATCATGTCTCCCACTAATGCCACGTTGCACCACAGACTGTCCAGGAGTTGACTGAAGTTTTAATTTAGGTCTGGGAGGAGATCCCTCAGGAAAACATCCACCGCCTCATCAGGAGCATGCTCAGGCATTGTAGGAAGGTTATAGTGCATTTTCACTGAAGTTGGATCAGCCTGAAATTTAATTTTCCACTTTGATTTTGAGTATCCTTCCAAATCCAGAGCTCCATGGGTTATTAATTTTGATTTACATTGATCATTTTGGTTTTTTTTCTCAATTCATTCCACTATGTAATGAATAAAGATTTGCAACTGGAATATTTCAATGAGTGCTATCTAGGATGTGGTATTTTAGTATTCCCTTTATTTTTTTTGAGCAGTGTATACATTGGGCATTTTGTTTTTCCCAGCTCTCATGCAGATCCATTATTCTCACATTATGGTAACACAAAAAAACATAAAAATATAAGTTTTGATGCAAAAGTAATCAAATTAAAATAAAAAATTGTGGCATCAACGTAATAGCATTGACAAACAAAATGCAGTTTTGGCCAACATTATTGGCACCTTTAATTATTTATTCTAAAAAAAGTCAACATCTTTAGACATTTTACATTTTAATAGCCTGTCTGAATACATTCACCAAAAAGTTGACCTGGAACTATCTATGCAGATATTTCCAAAAAGAAATAAACATGAAAGTATAAAGGCATGGACATGGCATGTTTAAAGGCACCCTTCCCTAATACTTGGCTGTGCAACCCTTGGTAATCAATATTTTTGCTGTCATCTTTGAGCTTCTTGCTCTTGTCTGCTTGTTGTTTTAACTCTTTCACTGCAAACCTCTCAAGGTCTTGAAAGTTCACATGTTTCAGCTCAATTGGATTTTGGAAAGCAATGAGTTCTAATCTGCTTAAGGCCAGTGTCACACTTGCAAGTGTAATGCGAGAAACTCGCGCAAGTCTCTCACATCAATATGCGGCACTGCCGCCAGCACTCGGGACCGGTGTGAGCGGCTGCATGTATTTCTATGTAGCTGAACGCTCCGGTCCCGAGTGCCGACGGCAGTGCCGGGTATTGATGCGCGAGTTTCTCGCATTGCACTCGCAAGTGTGATACCGGCCTAAAGCCTCATTCACAAGTCTGTGTTTAAACATGTACAGTTGTGGCCAAAAGTATTGACACCCCTGCAATTCTGTCAGATAATACTCAGTTTCTTCCTGAAAATGATTGCAAACACAAATTCTTTGGTATTATTATCTTCATTTAATTTGTCGTAAATGAAAAGACACAAAAAGAATTGTCCTAAAGCCAAATTGGATATAATTCCACACCAGACATAAAAAAGGGGGTGGACAAAAGTATTGGCAATGTTCGAAAAATCATGTGATGCTTCTCTAATTTGTGTAATTAACAGCACCTGTAACTTACCTGTGGCATCTAACAGGTGTTGGCAATAACTAAATCACACTTGCAGCCAGTTGACGTGGATTAAAGTTGACTCAACCTCTGTCCTGTGTCCTTGTGTGTACCACATTGAGTATGGAGAAAAGAAAGAGGACCAAAGAACTGTCTGAGGACTTGAGAAACCAAATTGTGAGGAAGCATGAGCAATCTCAAGGCTACAAGTCCATCTCCAAAGACCTGAATGTTCCTGTGTCTACCATGCGCAGTGTCATCAAGAAGTTTAAAACCCATGGCACTGTGGCTAACCTCTCTAGATGTGGACGGAAAAGAAAAATTGACAAGAGATTTCAACGCAAGGTTGTGCGGATGTTGGATAAAGAACCTCGACTAACATCCAAACAAGTTCAAGCTGCCCTGCAGTCCGAGGGTACAACAGTGTCAACCCGTACTATCCGTCGGCGTCTGAATGAAAAGGGACTGTATGGTAGGAGACCCAGGAAGACCCCACTTCTTACCCCGAGACATAAAAAAGCCAGGCTGGAGTTTGCCAAAACTTACCTGAAAAAGTCTAAAACGTTTTGGAAGAATGTTCTCTGGTCAGATGAGACAAAAGTAGAGCTTTTTGGGCAAAGGCATCAACATAGGGTTTACAGGAGACAAAAAGAGGCATTCAAAGAAAAGAACACAGTCCCTACAGTCAAACATGGCGGAGGTTCCCTGATGTTTTGGGGTTGCTTTGCTGCCTCTGGCACTGGACTGCTTGACCATGTGCATGGTATTATGAAGTCTGAAGACTACCAACAAATTTTGCAGCATTATGTAGGACCTGGTGTAAGAAAGCTGGGTCTCCCTCAGAGGTCATGGGTCTTCCAGCAGGACAATGACCCAAAAAACACTTTAAAAAGCACTAGAAAATGGTTTGAGAGAAAGCACTGGAGACTTCTAAGGTGGCCAGCAATGAGTCCAGACCTGAATCCCATAGAACACCTGTGGAGAGATCTAAAAATGGCCGTTTGGAGAAGGCACCCTTCAAATATCAGGGACCTGGAGCAGTTTGCCAAAGAAGAATGGTCTAAAATTCCAGCAGAGCATTGTAAGAAACTCATTGATGGTTACCGAAAGCGGTTGGTCACTGTTATTTTGGCTAAAGGTTGTGCAACCAAGTATTAGGCTGAGAGCGCCAACACTTTTGTTTGGCCCATTTTTGAAGTTTTGCGTGAAATGATCAATGTTTTGCTTTTTGCTTCATTCTCTTTTGTGTTTTTTCATTTAAGACAAATTAAATGAAGATAATAATACCAAAGAATTTGTGATTGCAATCATTTTCAGGAAGAAACTGAGTATTATCTGACAGAATTGCAGGGGTGTCAATACTTTTGGCCACAACTGTAAGTGAAAAAATAGTACAGGTGTCAGTGTTTTTCATGGATGGATAGATAAATGACAAAGTTTCTCTGATACTTTGCATTGTTAAACACGGAAAGCACACGGATGCCGTCTCTATGCTGTACATGTTTTCACGGACACAGACCTGTATTGTCCTCTTTCATCCATGATACTGGAAAAAAATGGACACACACTCTGTGAAAAAACATGAACATGTGAAAAACATCATACACTACAATAGGTACATGTTGTATTTGTGAAAAAAGGATACATACATTGGAGCCCCACAACATTATGTATCCTCCGCCATGTTTCTTTGTAGGTAGGGTTCATTTATCTTTATAGGTTTAACTCGTTTGTCTACAAATATAATGAACTATTCATTGCCAAATAGTTTGGTTTCATCTGACTATAGAACATTGTTTTTAGACGGATTAGGATTTCTCTATATAATTCTTGGCTGATTTCAGTCACTCTTTTTTATGCCTTTCTTGAAAAATTCTGCATAGGTTAAAACCATCACTACAGATTTTTATAGCTCAGCCTAAAACGTTTTTTGGATGGTGTACTTGGTTTCTTTGCCACATTTCAAAAAAAGGGTTCTTTCACCAGTTTTCCTCTTTCAACCACGACCCGGAAGGGTCTTGATTGTTCCGTGAAAAGCACATTTGTTGATAACATTCAAACTGTTGAAATTGAGGTGCCAAGGTCTTTGGAATTAGTCTTGTATTCCTTACCTTAGACTGCTTGTACTTGGTGATAATAGCATTTCTGGTCAGACAGCTTTTGGTCTCTAACATTTTGAACATGAAACTAGGAATAAAATTGACCTTTTTAATCATCAAAGCTATTATTTAGAGGCTGATTAAAGAAGAATATTCACACCCCCAAAACAAACAAATATTCACTTTTGGGGACTGGATTGTCTGTGTTATCCCTGCTCGCCAGGTTCTCCACTTTTGAATGACAGTGAGAGTGCGCTCTTGCAGGCTCATCACTACTTGTCAGAGACGGCGAGATACCGCACTCTCACTGTGCATTGAAAAGAGTATTGCACAGTGACATGGTAGCTCATACTGAGCATATGTTGGAATTGACAACCGACGCATGGTCAGTAGAGTAGGCACTAGCCCTGCCCCTGAAATGGACATGACTGATGAATCTTTGGCTTTGTTTGAGAGTGGGGAGAGAAGCTATGACATTGACTGCAGCCTCTACCCGCTGATGATTTCCTGAACTGTCATCAAACTGGAAGTAGGTAAAAAATAAATGAAGTAGTTCAACAGAGTAGAGCAGGAACAATAGGACTTTTAAACTAAAAAAATTAGAAAAGTGATTATATTATTATATTAACCCCTTTCTGACATTGGGCGTAATAAAACGCTGATGTCGGACACCCTCCCATTGATGTGGGCTCCGGCGGTCAGCCCACATCTTTTCCGGCACATGTCAGCTGTTTTGAACAGCTGACATGTGCCACTATCAGCCGCTGGAGGAATCGCGATCCTCCCGCAGCTGTTAACACGTTAAATGCCATTGTCAAACTCTGACAAGTGTTTCCGACAAGCGTGCTGGAAATCCCGCCCATCAGTGACCCCGTCACGTGATCGCAGGCCACTAATGGGTTGGCATGACAACCAGAGGTCTCCAGCAGACCTCTATGGTTGTCACTACCAGATTGCTATGAGCGCCACTCGGTGGTCAGCGCTCATAGCAAGTGAGCAATTCTGCTATATAAAGGCAATATGATCATCGCCTGTATGTAGCAGAGCCGATCAGGTTATGGCAGCTTCTAGTCTCCCATGTAGACTATTGAAACATGCCAAAAGTAAAAAAAAAGTTTTTACAAATATAAAAAAAATATAAAACTTCAAACCACCCCCCTTTCGCCCCATTCAAAATAAAACTATAAAAAAAACAAATATACACATATTTGGCATCCCGCGTTCAGAATCACCTGATCTATCAATATAAAAAAAGAATTAACCTGATCGCTAAATGGTAGAACGACAAAAAAAGTCAAAACGCGAGAATTACTTTTTTTGGTTGCCGCAACATTGCATTCAAATGCAATAACGGGCGATCAAAAGATCTTATCTGTGCCAAAATGGTATAATTAAAAACATCAGCTCAGCGTGCAAAAAATAAGCCCTCACCCAACCCGAGATCACGAAAAATGGAGACACTATGGGTATCGGAAAATGGTGCAATTATTTTGTTTTTTTAACAAATATTGGCATTTTTTTCAACACTTAGCTAAAAAAGAACCTAGACATGTTTGGTGTTTATGAACTCATAATGACCTGGAGAATCATAATGGTAGGTCAGTTTTAGGATTTTGTGAACATAGTAAAAAAGCAAAACAAAAAGCAATTGTGGAATTGCACTTTTTTTTGCAATTTCATTGCACCTGGAATTTTTTTCTCATTTTCCAGTACATGATATGTTAAAACCAATGGCGTCGTTCCAGAGTTCAACTCGTCCCACAAACAACAAGCCCTCACATGGCCATATTGACTGAAAAATAATAAAGTTATGGGTCAAGGAAGAAGGAGGAAAAAAAAAAAAAAGCAAAAATGAAAATACCTCTGGTCATGCAGAGGGTTAAACAGCTGAACACTTAGGATTAATTCAATGTTAGTGAGTGACAGTAAGAAGGTGGGGACAGTGATGCCAGTGCTGATTGGGTGCCAGGCTCATGTGTTATAACATCTGCTGGAATGGTGCTGGCATGGGAGGGGAGTATATATTTTTTTTATTTTATCGGGACCAAACATTTAGATCAACAAGGAGGTGTCCTATTAGTGGACAACACCTTGAATCTTTTTAAAATAATTTAGAGAGAACTTGACACAAAATGTAGTAATGACTGCACAGTGGAATAAAAACGTTTTTTTTATTTTCTTTTTATTTCGCCACTGAGTTAGCAATCAAATATTTGGCACTTAATCAGTTAACTTTAGTTGAGTACAAGTGGGTGTTATCAGATAATTTTCACTGGAGGTGTGTACTTCTTTTCTCAGTAGGATGCTGACCAATCATAAGCAGACAGCAACATAGAAGTGCAGAAGGACCTCTGATGACATCATCAGTGTCACATAACCTGATGACACATGTCCTGCCTTGCAGTGTATCCAACTTAAATAAGTACTGAAGATATCTTACACAGCACAGAAGCTTGGACCTAATAGCGATCCCGTATAAAGCACTTTCAGAAAGGTATAAATTAAAAGAATTTAAACACCAGTGAAAATAGTCCAAAAAAGGCCAAATGCAATAATAGGGCCTTTTATTTTTTCTTAAAGCTTATTTGCAGCTTTTTAGTGCAAAAAGCCACAAGTTGCAAAATTTAAGGAAGGGGAGGAGCAGAGGGAAATAAGAATGTAAATAAAATCACTCAAGTGGAGGACTGGAGTACATTTGCGCAAAAATGTTGTGACTGGCAATTGATGAATCAGCCAAAAACTCCCAAACCCCACACTGACAAGTACACTGCTCAAAAAAAAAGGGAACACTTAAACAACAGAATATAACTCCAAGTAAATCAAACTTCTGTGAAATCAAACTGTCCACTTAGAAAGCAACACTGACTGACAATCAATTTCACATGCTGTTGTGCAAATGGAATAGACAACAGATGGAAATTATTGGCAATTATCAAGACACACTCGATAAAGGAGTGGTTCTGCAGGTGGGGACCACAGACCACATCTCAGTACCAATGCTTTCTGGCTGATGTTTTGGTCACTTTTGAATGTTGGTTGTGCTTTCACACTCGTGGTAGCATGAGACAGACTCTACAACCCACACAAGTGGCTCAGGTAGTGCAGCTCATCCAGGACGGCACATCAATGCGAGCTGTGGCAAGCTTTGCTGTGTCTGTCAGCGTAGTGTCCAGAGGCTGAAGGTGCTACCAGGAGACAGGCCAGTACACCAGGAGACATGGAGGGGGCCATAGGAGGGCAACAACAAAGCAGCAGGACCGCTACCTCAGCCTTTGTGCAAGGAGGAACAGGAGGAGTACTGCCAGAGCCCTCCAAAATGAACTCCAGTAGCCTCAAATGTGCATGTGTCTGCCCAAATGGTTAGAAACAGACTCCATGAGGATGGTCTGAGTGCCCGATGTCCACAGATGGGTGTTGTGCTAACAGCCCAACAGTGCAGAACACTTGGCGTTGGCCACAAAACAGCAGGATTGGCAAATTCGCCACTGGTGCCCTGTGCTCTTCAGAGACGAAAGTAGGATCACACTGAGCACATGTGACAGATGTGACAGAGTCTAGAGACGCCGTGGAGAGCGATCGGCTGCCTGTAACATCCTTCAGCATGACCAGTTTAGCAGTGGGTCAGTAATGGTGTGGGGTGGCATTTCTTTGGAGGGCCGCGCAGCCCTCCATGTGCTCACCAGAGGTAGCCTGACTGCCATTAGGTACCGAGATGAGATCCTCAGACCCCTTGTGAGACCATATGCTGGTACGGTTGGCGCTGGGTTCCTCCTAATGCAGGACAATGCCAGACCTCATGTGGCTGGAGTGTGTCAGCAGTTCCTGCAAGATGAAGGCATTGAAGCTATGGACTGGCCCGCTGCTTCCCCAGACCTGAATCCGATTGAACACATCTGGGACATCATGTCTCGCACCATCCACCAACATCACATTGCACCACAGACTGTCCAAGAGTTGGCGGATGCTTTAGTCCAGGTCTGGAAGGAGATCCCTCAGGAGATCATCCGCCGCCTCATCAGGAGCATGCCCAGGCATTGTAGGGAGATCATACAGGCACGTGGAGCCCACACACACTACTGAGCATCATTTCCTTGTCTTGAGGCATTTCCACTGAAGTTGGATCAGCCTGTAACTTCATTTTCCACTTTGATTTTGAGCATCATTCCAACTCCAGACCTCCGTGGGATATTAGTTGGGATTTACATTGATTTATTATATTATTTATTTTTTTGAGCAGTGTATATAAAAAACAAAGAAACAAATGGACTTTAAAAAAATGCAAACTAAAAAAAGAATAAGGCACAAATAATAGGTTTCAAATACCAGTCAAAATGCAACCAGGTACTATGTTTGGAATAACACTGTATGTGACACCTAACGTGAAGCATATTTCATTCTTACTCATTTTCCACTTAATTACATCATTAAGTACAAATATATCAATATAACCAAAAGCAAATGATCCCAGTGTGAACACCCTGCATGTTTCAGAAATGACTCTGCTCATGGCCTTGGAACGGCGGTGTGCCGCAGTGTTCTCAGAGGAGTCTCTGATGCGTGACCCCAATTACAAGAGATGCTGTACCTCTGACGCAGACACGGCATTTCAGCACACTATTTGGTAGGAAATCAGTCTTCAAAGTGTATTAAATCGTTTACTTTCATACTGTACACAAGCCTTCTGTCTTTCTTTTTTTGTTTCTACCTTGGATTGCCTTTCCCATCAACAATATCCAAAGCAGATGAAAGCTGTGCTGTGGTCTGGGATATCTTTTATCTTGAATTAATATGGAAATTGAAGAAGTCTACCGATTCCATGACAATAAATGACAGAGAAATGAGTTTCCAAAAAGGAGCAAACAGAAGGAGCAGCTCCGCCAGTGAAAGCGGCTGCCCGCCTGTTGATTTCCCGCGCATATCTAATCTGGAGCAGATATTGAAGTCAATTTAGAAGAAAAACAATGCAGAGAGTCATTCTACTCTATTGTATTTTTGTCAGCACCGCTTGATGATAATTTGCTTTTCCATCTCAACCACATCCTCTGCTCAGCTCTGATTACGATCAGTGGAAACAGGCGCTATTAATAGATTCTTCTCGTTTTAGAAAATAGTTTCTACATTTTTTGGTATGTTTTAAAGGGAATCGGCTAGTAAGATTTACTCCCCCCCCCAAAAAAAAAACCCCTCATCTATGGGCATGCAGGAAATGCTTCCTTTGACACCTTTACATCTTCCATCTGTTGCTGCATTCGCGAGTATTTAGCATTAAATTCTCATTCAAATTCGGTGCTCTAAGCATGACTTTAGCTTGATTGATATCTCAGTGTCTGATTTCCTAGCCTAGAGCCTGAAGTCACACAGTGAGCTATCAATCAAGCTAAGAAGGCTGGTGCAAGGCGAGGAAACACCCTGGGGAGGCAGTGACTCTTTAAATGCTCTGTCACACCCAGAATACTTTACTCATTTGCATATTAAATAAAAAGCTAATAGCTAATGAATGAAGCATCAGATGTATAAGTGTAAATGGTTAAACATTTCAAATACCTGCATGACCTGTATGACATTCAGTTAGAGAGCTTTGATTTTACTGACTGAGTCCCTTTCAAAACTGTGTTCATACCAGTCTCCTTTGATATTCCCTCTGTATATGGAAATATCTATGTACAGGGCCACCATCAGGGCATTACTGTCGTTACTGCTGTATGGGGCCCAGATGCAGAAGGAAAGAGGGGGGCCCGAACTCAGTCCAGTCCCCCCCTTTTCTGCCTATGCCCATCGGGCCCCAGGGTATAATGAACTATTGTGTGACAGCGGCGGCGCACATCTCGGCACAGGGAGCCTTCCTCGAGCTGCACAGTACAGCTGTACAGATCCAAGGGAGTCCCTTCACCTCTTCTGTGACGCCCTAATGATGGCGCGTAAGTGGTGACATCATGTATGCGCCAGCATGAATGTGCGCTGCTTGCCAGGACACCAGAAGCGGAGCTGCACCTGCAGGGGATCGTATGAGAGGTATGTTTTAAGAGTTTTTTTTTTAATAAAGTGAATTAAATGGGCTTGGGGGGAGCAAATGTTGATGAATTGAGGGTGTTGAATGGCGGACAGTGAATGATGATGTATTGAGGTGGGAGAGCGCAAATAATGATGAATTGGGGGTGGGAAAAAACAAATTAAAAATTGAAGGTAAAGGACAGGAACAGCAAACCATGACTTGAGGGAGGGGGATGGGAAGAGCAAATCATGATGAATTGAGGGTGGGGAGTGTAAGTAATGGTGAACTGAAAGTGGGGTACAGCAAATGATAATGAATTGAGGGTAGGGGAGAGTAAATGATAATGTATTGAGGATGGGGAGACCAGATGATTGAGGGTGGGGGTGGGAGAGAGAAGACATGAAATAATGAATTGGGGTGGAGGGATGGTGAAAATATAATGAATGGGGGAGCGGGAAGTACAGAGTGAGGGGATGCAGGTGTGTGACTGGTATTGAATTGGGGGAAAGAGTACAGGTGCTAATTTGATATATTTACTGGGTGGGGAAAGTGGCTATTTATAATTAGTGGGTGCACAGTGGTGGATTACAATTTATACTTGGAATGGTGGGTTACACAATAACTAGTTATATATTAATGGTGGGTGCATGTCTGTATTCAGCTGCATAGTGTAGAAGTTGGAGAAAAATTGGAGAATGTTCTCTGGAAGCGGTGCTCTAGACAACTGTGGTTATTTTCTACAGAGACGAGTCCTGGCTGGAAGAAGTGATTGACATATAATAATAATTATCTTTATTTTTATATAGTGCTAACATATTCCACAGCGCTTTACAGTTTGCACACATTATCATCACTGTCACCGAAAGGGCTTGCAATCTAAATTCCCTATCAGTATGTCTTTGGAACGTGGGAGGAAACCAGAGTACCCGGAGGAAACCCACCAAACACGGGGAGAACATACAAACTCCTTGCAGATGTCTGGGATTTGAACCCAGGACTCCAGCGCTGCAGTGCTATCCACTGAGCCACTGTGCTGCCCATGATCTGAGGTCAATGAAGAAGAGAAGCGAAAATGAAAAAACTAGAGATGTCACTTATGAGTCAGTGTGTTACTTGTACACCTACACTATACACTGTGTATATACAGCTCTGGCAAAAATTAAGAGACCGCTGCAAAATTTTCAGTTTGTCTGATTATTCTCTTTATAGGTATATTTTTGAGTAAAATGTAAATTGCTCTTTTATTCTATAAACTACTGACATCATGTCTTCGAATTTTCAAGCACTAAATTTTGTATTTATTTTCAGAAAATGAGAAATGGTCAAAATAACAAAAAAATGCATTGCTTTCAGATCTCAAATAATGCTAAGAAAACAAGTTCAAAATAATTTAGAAACAAGAATACTAATGTTTTAACTCAGGAAGAGTTCAGAAATCAATATTTTGTGGAATAACCATGATTTTTAATCATAGCTTTCATGCGTCTTGGCATGCTTTCCACCAGTCTTTCACACTGCTTTTGTGTGACCTTATGCCACTCCTGGTACAAAAATGTAAGCAGTTCTTCTTTGTTTGATGGCTTGTGACTATCCATCTTCCTCTTGATTACACTCCAGAGGTTTTCAATGGGGTTCAGATCTGGAGATTGGGCTGCACATGACAGGGATTTGATGTGGTGATCCTTCATCCACACATTGATTGACCTAGTTGTGTGGCATGGCACATTGTACTGCTGGAAAAAACAGTCCTCAGAGTTGGGGAACATTGCCTGAGCAGAAGGAATCAACTGTTTTTACAGGATAACCTTGTATGTGGCTTGATTCATACGTCCTTCGCAAAGATTAACCTGCTCAATTCCAGCCTTGCTGAAGCATCCCCAGATCATCACCTATCCTCCACCAAATTTCACAGTGGGTGCAAGACACTGTGGCTTGTACGCCTCTCCAGGTCTCCGTCTAACCATTAGATGACCAGGTGTTGGGCAAAGCTGAAAATTAGACTCATCAGAGATTACCTTACTCCAGTTCTCTATGGTCCAATCCTTATGGTTTTTGGCAAACTTCAGCATGGCTCTCTTTTGCTTCTCATTGATGAAAGACTTTTTTCTAGCTTTACATGACTTGAGCCCTGCCTCTAGTAGCCTGTTACAAACTGTTCTTGCCATACACTTCACCCAAGCTGCCATTTGCCATTCCTTTTGTAGGTCGCTTGATGTCATCCTGCGGTGATATTTGAATAAGATGACGGTCATCCCGGTCAGTGGAGAGTTGTTTTCGCCCTCTGCCGGTCTGTAGCTTTGTTGTTCCCAATGTCTGCTGCTTGACCTTGTTGTAATGGACTGTTGTCTTAGAAATTTTAAGGATGGAGCCAACATGACGCTCACTGTATCCCTCTGCTAACTAAGCCAGAATTGAGCCCTTTTTTTCTCACTCAAGACTTTTCCTTTCAACTCCTTTGGCATGATTAAAATTTATTTTTTTATTCCTATTACTTTTGGGATATTACTAGCACTTTTTTGCCATCCAGCTTGCCCTATTGCAAGAGGATTGTGAACACCACAGCAGGGTTTTTTATACTTTGCTTTGTTAAATAAGATTTGGTTCAGGTGATCACATAATCAGAAGAAAGTAGAATGAGGCGTACTCTGGTTGGAATTCAACTGACACTGGAATGGAATGGCTGTCAGACATGAAGAGAAGCTGATTTTTATAAAACTGTGCAGTGGTCTCTTAATTTTTGCCAGAGCTGTATATATATGCACTATATACAATGCAGTGGTATCCACGCTGTGCAGTGATGAGGCAGCAACCCAGCAAAGTTCAAAGCAAAACATGTTTAACGTCCAAACTCACACAGTGCACAGCACATGGTATCCTCCGGAAGAGGGCCGGGAAACACAACAGTCCATAAGTGCGTCCGGTTGCTGAGGGCGACTGCACCACCGTATCAGAATGCAGGGTGCCAGGAGTTCGCTCTGCTTGGCTCTGTGGTCCTTCACACAGGCTGAGTTTTTGCAGAGCCGTCCACTCTGCTTGCTGCTAACGCCACATTGACCCACCCAACCCTCCGCTGCAGGGTTTTTTACAAAAGAACATGTGGCTGTCGGCCACATGGAAAACCCGAGCCAGGAAGGAAACAGACTGCCTCACTACCATCCTGTAGTCCATTTAAAAAAAAGCCCAGAGCAGGTTTTTTTATATCTGTCCTGGACACATAGCATGCCCAAGACCAATACTCACTTTTATTTTGCATTGCAATCACAGCTATGCATGTAACTGCAATGCACTCCCATAGCCTCCATATGCTTTTCACATCCTGGAGGACACATAGCGCCCCTCGCATATAACACCTGTCACTGCCTTACAATATACAGATATACACTATATACAGTGTATATGTCACTGATGATCCCTGTATTACCTATACACTATATACAGAGCTCCTGTGTATAATGTCGCTGGTGATCACTGTATTATCTGTACATTGATACTGTATACAGAGCTTCTGTGTATAATGTCGCTAGTGATCACTGTATTACCTGTACACTATATAGTATATACAGAGCTCCTGTGTATAATGTCACTGGTGATCACTGTATTACCTGTATACTGACACTATATACAGAGCTTCCGTGTTTATTGTCACTGGTGATCACTGTATTACCTGTATACTGACACTATATACAAAGCTCCTGTGTAAAATGGCACTGGCGATCCCAGTATTACCAGTATACTATACATTATATACAGAGCTCCTGTGTATAATGGCACTTAATGTAATATTAGTATTGTTTTTTTATTATTATAATTTTTTAATATTATTATTATTATTTAGTATTCTGTTATTTTTTGATCGGTATTGCAGTATTTGGTTACTATGTTATGGTAATATGTGGTCTGGTCACAGTGTGGTGGTATTTTTACCTTGTATGTGCTATTATTGGTCATTTTAAAAATATTACTTGACACATTCCCTTAAAGAAAAATATACCTAAAAAGAGTATTGGTTATATTAAGAAATGTTTAATAGGTTAAAGTAGCGTAGGGCCTGGCCAAAAGAATCCTTGTCGTGGTGGCGGCTTAAAGGGAACGTGTCACCAAAACTGTGCTGAGTAACCTACAGACAGTGTCAGGTTGGTGCCGTTATACTGATAAAAATTATACCTTGGTTGATTAAATCCATCTTGTGGTTGTTGCTTAATCTTTATTTTCAGTTTTCAGTTAATGATATGCTTGTTGTTCGGGGTGGGACTTCATGTGATGCTCTTGTTCCATATGCATCTGTATGGCTTATGACAAGTAACTGATTCCTCAGTACTAAAAGCGGATAGGATCAGGCTCAACCACTGTTAGGTGCTTAGGGGTAAAACGGTAAGACAATACAAAAGTATGGTCCACCATACTATGTATTCCCTTACCTCCATTTATGTACTTTTCTATCTGCTCCATTTTAACACCATTTCTTATAATCTATTACCTTTTTTTCTTTCCAATCCTCTTGTTTCCCCACCCAATCACTACAACACCATCTCACTTTCACAAATGGTTTCAGCATGCACACCAGATAATGTTATATAGTAACTAGCTATTGAACCCGTTCTACGCCCAGGTGGCGAGCATTTATATTGGTATATGGTCTCCATCCTGGTATGTGTTGCTTCCATCCTGCGCCCTAATCTTGTCATGTGCTGCTACCATCTTGCGCCCCCATCCTGTCATGTGCAGCCCCCATCCTGTTTTGTGTGCCTCCATCTTGTGATGTGCTACTGTCTTCCTGAGCACTCATCCTGTCACGTGCTCCCATCCTGTACCCCAATCCTGTCATGTGGTGGTCCCATCCTGTACCCCAATCCTGTCATGTGGTGGTCCCATCCTGTACCCCAATCCTGTCATGTGGTGCTCACATACTCCACCCCAATCCTGTCATGTGCTGCTACCATCATGCGCCCCCATCCTGTCATGTGCTACTCTCTTCCTGAGCACTCATCCTGTCATGTGTTCCCATCCTGCGCCCCCATCCTGTCATGTGCTGCTCCCATCCTGCGCCCTTATCCTGCCATGTGCTGCTCCTATCCTGTGCCCCCATCCTGTCATGTGCTGCTCCCATCCTGTCATGTGCTGCTGCCATCCTGCTCCCCCGTTCTGTCATGTGCTGCTCCCATCCTGTGCCCCCGTTTTGTCATGTGCTGCTCCTATCCTGAGCCCCGATTCTGTCATGTGCTGCTGCCATCCTGCGCCCCCATTCTGTCATGTGCTGCTCCCATCCTACCCCAGTTCTGTCATGTGCTGCTCCCATCCTGTGCCCCCATGCTATCATGCTTTGCTCCCATCTTGAGCCCCCATTCTGTCATGTACCATGTACTGCTCCCATCCTACGCCCCAGTTCTGTCATGTGCTGCTACCATCCTGCGGCCCCATTCTGTCATGTGCTGCTCCCATCCTGCGCCCCCATTCTGACATGTGCTGCACCCATCCTGTGCCTCCATTCTGTCATTTGCTGCTCCCATCCTGCGCCCCCATCCTGTCATGTGCTGCTTCCATCCTGCGCCTCCATTCTGTCATTTGCTGCTTCCATCCTGCACCCCCGTTCTGTCATGTGCTGCTGCCATCCTGCACCCCCGTTCTGTCATGTGCTGCCCTATTCTGTCATGTGCTGCTCTATTCTGTCATGTGCTGCTCCCATCCTGCGCCCCCACTATGTCATGTGCTGCTTCCATCCTGCACCCCTGTTCTGTCATGTGCTGCTGCCATCCTGCACTCCCGTTCTGTCATGTGCTGCTCTATTCTGTCATGTGCTGCTCCCATCCTGCGCCACAGTTCTGTAATGTGCTGCTCCCATCCTGCGCCACCGTTCTGTAATTTGCTGCTCCCATCCATATGCCCCATACGCTGCTCCATAAAGGTTGATGGCCCCCATAAGATGCTCCATAGTATATGCCTCATATGATGCTCCATAAAGGTTGATGGCCCACATAAGATGCTCCATAGTATATGCCTGATATGCTGCTCCATAAAGGTTGATGGCCCCCAAAAGATGCTACATAGTATATGCCTCATATGCTGCTCCATAAAGGTTGATGGCCCCCATAAGATGCTCCATAGTATATGCCCTGTATGCTGCTCCATAAAGGTTGATGGCCCCCATAAGATGCTCCATAGTATTATATGCCCTGTATGCTGCTGCAATAAAAAAAAAATAACATACTCACCTATCGTCGCTGGGCGCCGAGTGCTGGGGGGGGCCTGAGCAGGCGGAGACACCGGCACGCTGTGGGGGGTCAGGTGCCTGAGTCGCCGCTAGCTCAGGCCCCCGGCACTTGCTATAGTCACCTGGCCCTGATCCACTGCTGCGTGCCACTCCGTCTTCCGGGTCCTCTGGCTGTGACTGTTCAGTCAGAGGGTGGCGCGCATTAAGCGCGTCATCGCGCTCTCTGAACTGAACGTCACAGGCAGAGGATGTGGAAGACAGAGCGGCGCGCATCGGTGGAACGGGACAGGTGAATATAGCATACTTACCCTCCTGGCACGTCCCTGCTTCTCCGTTGGAGATCGCGGTGTGCGTTCAGTGATTACGCATACCGCGATCTCCTGGGCTGCGTCATTCTGTGGGGTCCAGACTGCGCCGGCGCTTGCGCAGTCTATAAAGGCTTCGGACAGAGTGACGCTCCCAGCGTTATATTATAGATATCATATGTAGAATATGTGAGATAATTAAAACATGTACCTATGTTTTCTTTTGTTTATTATTCTTTTGATTTTGATTGTAATATTTTTTTTTGTTATTATGTATGAACAGATTGGAAACGTTGGAAACCATTCTCTTTTGCACAAGATAAATTAAAAACTATGAAAGCAACAGTTCTGTCTTCACGTTTTTGGAGTGTGCCGGGGTTAGATCTTTTGTACTGATTCCTCAGTGACCTGCCCCCTACTTTACATACTGATTGCTATATGTATTCAAGGAAAAAAATCACATTCAGCAGGCAGATGATGCAGCATGATCGCATCTATAATATGCATTAGATTGTTTTATTTAGTCATATACATTTATTTTGAAAAAAAAATGTCTCCACCCAGATGGCAGTAGCATCTATCGGATACTGCATATTACAGATGTGAATGTGATTTTTTTTTGTTTTCTTTTCAATACATATAATAATCAGTATGTAAAATAGGGGGCAGGTCAGTGAGGAATCAGTGACCTGTCATAAGCCATACAGATGCATATGCAAGCAGAGCACCACATGAAGACCCCCCACAGGCCGCCCCAAAGCACAAGAATCTCATTAACTGAAAACTAAAAATAAAGATTAAACAACAATCACAAGACGGATTTCATCACCCAGGTATCATGTTAATCAGTATAACGGCGCCGACCTGACACTGTCTGTAGGTTACTGTGCACAATCCTCCTGACAGGTTCACTTTAAAAAATATTTTGCCCAAAACAAAAGTTGATGGCTATGTATGGGATATGGTGTTCGATGTGAACTGTTAATGTGTGATTGGCGAGGAAGTGGTGCAGAAGTGGACTTTTTCCAAGTGTGTGCGGTGGGACTGTGGAAGGTTTGAGGTGTGGAGGCGGGACTGGCTTGTCTTGTCTTTTTCTCTGAAGAGGCAATTTGCATATTAAA
Organism: Ranitomeya variabilis; assembly: GCF_051348905.1. Lineage (NCBI taxonomy): Eukaryota > Metazoa > Chordata > Amphibia > Anura > Dendrobatidae > Ranitomeya > Ranitomeya variabilis. The sequence goes on along the minus strand of NC_135235.1, from coordinate 112,118,158 downwards.
TTTCCCAGAGGAGCATTGCACGGCGAATAAGCCTCCTTGCCCTGACAAGCCAAAGCTGATATGTAACTCTCCACAAGGAGAAACCTTATCCCTTAGACCTCAGTCCAGAGCCTCTCACCTAGCCAAATTAGTTCTCATGCATTGCACTGATGAGGGCCCAACAGCCTGAAACACCGTGTCTGCGAACTGAGGTACTGATTTGGCTCTTATCCTAAGTCATATTGCAAGACTCGTTAAAGGGTTGATTGTGACTTGTAGGATCGCTACTTCCAACAGGTGGCGCTATAGTGTTCAAGTCCTCTTTTTCTCTGAAGAGGCAATTTGCTTTTAATTTTGCACATCTTACAGCACTCAAAACTCCAGTCTTGATGAATTGGGCCTTTTAAACTGAGCACCTTCTCCAATTGATGCTGCTCCACTGATTCTGGAAAAGTTTTTATTCATCTTCTGTGCTCCTCTGCTCCAAAGTTATTACCCCAAGTAATTAAAGGGAACCTGTCACCACCAGGTTTGGCAGCTAAGAGATAAGGCCATCATCATTCAGGGCTGATATACAGCATTCTATAATGCTGTATATCTGCCCCCAACCCGACCTGTAAGAGAAGAAAAATAACTTTTATTATACTCACCTGCGGGATAGTCTGATCCGATGGGCGTCACTGGTCTTGGTTCGGCACCTCCCTTCTTGTGATGCCGCCCTCATGCTTGGTTTGTGTGGATGACGCGTCTCATCAGCATCACGCTACTGTGCAGACGCACTTCTCTGCCCTGTTGAGGGCAAAGCAAAGTACTGCAATGCACAGGTGCTGGAAAAAGGTCAAAGAGCCCAGGCACCTGCGCACTGCAGTACTTTGCTCTGCCCTCAACAGGGCAGAGAAGCACACCTGCGCAGGAGCGCTGTGCCGAAGAGACTGTGTGGATGACGAAGGAACGCGTCATCCACACGAAGCATGCAGGAAGATGGAGATCGTAAGAAGATGGGAGGCGCCGGACCAAGGAGAGCGACACCCATCAGACAGGACCTCCCCGCAGGTGAGTATAATAGGTTACTCTTCTTCTCTTACAGGTAGGGTTGGTGACAGATACACAGCATTATGGAATGCTGTATATCAGCCAAGAAAGGTGATTGCCGTATCTCTTATTGGCCAAAACTGGTGACAGGATCACTTTAAGATATAAATCTTCCCTTCAACCTACTGGAAATATACCAAAGAAGTTCTCTGTTGGCGTGGCTGTGTTTTGACTGTTCACCATCAGAGGAGAAAGTGCAAAAGTACACAGAGAAGTTCTGTGGTATACGCTTAGTTATTTGAAAGGGCAATTTGCACCATTATTACCGGGGTGCATAACTATGTAACAGAGGGCACAGGAGAAAAGGATAAAACATTCCAGAATCAGTAGAGCTGCATCAATTGTAGAAGATTCTCAGTTTAAATTAAGAAAATCAGTGAATGCACCACGTTAAAGTGAACTTGTCACATGAAAAATGCTATTAACCTGCAGAGATAATAATAATAATAATCTTTATTTATATAGCACCAACATATTCCGCAGCGCTTTACAGTTTAACAGTTTCAAACACAACAGTCATAGGTAACAATGTTAACAATACAGTAATAAAGCAAAATAAGACAAAATAAGACGACCCTGCTCGTGAGAGCTTACAATCTACAATGAGGTGGGGAGATACAAAGTACAGGTGTGTATTTACAATGATGTATTTACAATGATGGTCCAGCCAACTTCAGGGGGTGGGGGGTAGATGGAGATAGTGAATGGGCTACACACACACACACAAACATAAAATGACTGATTAGGGAACGTGATAGGCCGCTCTGAACAAATTAGTTTTGAGCGAGCGCCTAAAACTATGCAAGTTGTGGATGGTCCTAATATCTTGGGGTAGAGCATTCCAGAGGATTGGCGCAGCACGGGAGAAGTCTTGGAGTCGAAAGTGGGAGGTACGGATTAGTGCAGAGGTTAGTCGAAAGTCGTTTGCAGAGCGCAGCGGTCGGCTAGGCCGATAGACAGAAATGAGGGAGGAGATGTAAGGGGGTGCCGCACTGTGGAGAGCTTTGTGGGTGAGAACAAGTACTTTGAATTGTATCCTGTAATGAATGGGCAGCCAGTGTAACGACTGGCGAAGAGCGGACACGTCCGAGTAATGATTAGCCAGATGGACGACCCTGGCTGCTGCATTAAGGATAGACTGGAGAGGGGAAAGTCGCGTGAGGGGGAGGCCAATTAATAGAGAGTTGCAGTAGTCCAGACGGGAGTGGATTAGGGCGACAGTGAGAGTTTTTGTGGTCTCCATGGTGAGAAAAGGGCGTATTCTAGAGATGTTCTTTAGGTGTAAGCGGCATGAGCGGGCAAGAGATTGTATGTGGGAGGTGAAGGAGAGATCGGAGGCAGACATAACACCCAGACAGCGTGCCTGCTGCCTAGGCGTTATTATGGTGCCACCCACGGAGAGGGAAATGTCAGATTTAGGGAGGCTAGTAGAAGGCGGGAGCAGAAGAAGTTCAGTTTTGGAGACGTTGAGTTTCAGATAGAGAGTGGACATGATGTTAGAGACTGCAGACAGACAGTCAGTGGCGTTCTGTAGTACAGCGGGGGTAAGGTCAGGGGCTGACATGTATAGTTGTGTGTCATCAGCATAAAGATGGTACTGAAAGCCAAATCTGCTGATGGTCTGTCCAATTGGGGCCGTGTAGAGGGAGAAGAGAAGGGGCCAAGGACTGAGCCCTGAGGTACCACGACAGTGAGAGGAAGTGGAGATGAAGTGGAGCCGGAGAACAGAACACTGAAGGAGCATTCAGAAAGATAGGAAGAGAACCAGGAGAGAGCAGTGTCCTTAATGCCTAGTGACTGGAGCCTAGAGAGTAGGAGAGGGTGGTCAACAGTGTCGAAAGCTGCAGAAAGATCGAGGAGAATGAGCAGAGAGTGATCACCGTTACATTTTGCTGTCAGAAGGTCATTGGTCACCTTGATGAGTGCAGTTTCTGTCGAATGTAGGGGGCGGAACCTGGACTGTGAAGGGTGTAGGAGGGAATGAGTGGAAAGGTAACGGGTAAGGCGGGAGTAGACTAGGCGCTCCAGGAGTTTTGAGATGAAGGGGAGATTGGAGTCCGGTCTGTAGTTGTTTGCGCATGATGGGTCAAGGGTGGGTTTTTTTAGTAATGGAGTAATGATAGAGTGTTTGAAGGAGGAGGGGAAAATGCCAGAGGAGAGGGAGAGATTAAAGATTGTAGTTAGGTGAGTTGTGACGACTGGAGAGAGAGACTGGAGGAGGTGTGAGGGAATGGGGTCGGTGGTGCATGTAGTTGGACGAGAAGAGGAGAGGAGCTTGGAGACTTCTTCTTCTGTGATGGGATCGAATGTGGAGAGTGAGCCACGGGAGATGCAGGGAGGAATGGGAGTCATTGCACTTGGTGTCTGGGAGCGGATTTCCTGATGGATATTGTCTATTTTCTCTATAAAGTGGGAGATGTGGTTAATCTTCAGGTTAATAGAGCTCTGAACCTGACTGGTGCCCGCACTTAGATCCTCGCTGACGTGAGGAAATTAACTTTATTCCCCCAGACAGCCTTGCTCTTTCAGTCAGGGGGTGTTGTCGGCAAGGGATCAGTCACCGCTCAGTGTATAGAGAATGGTGGTTGCAACTGAGTCACCTATACTGACTGGCAGCAGCTCAGCATTAGTGTCTACTGTCAGGCAGTGCCAAGGGTGCGCTTTCAGCTGCTTTATACAGAGTGATGACTGAACCCTTGCCGGCGACACCCTTTAAATCAGCGATATACTAACTGAATAGACTGTGCCCAGCCTTGTAAGTACCTGGGAAAAAAAGAGCAACGAGCCGCACCAACAGCTGGTTTATCTCACCTGCACACACTTATTCTATGTCCTCATCATGCGTAAATGCCCATGCAGATATCGGGTGCTCTCCATGAAAAAATCCAAAGTTGAAGTACAACAGTCTATTAGAAAATGCGAGCACTCACTCCGCTAAAATCCACTTCTTTATTATGACATGTAGTCAAAAGGCAGGACGAATAAGGGAACAAACGTGATTCCACAATCACATTCCACACACATTTTCTAATAGACTGTTGTACTTCCAGCCTTGTAAGTCATCACTTGTACTCAGTAGCGTAGCTACCGGGGGGGCGGGGCAGAGGCCCAGGGCCCGGTGCTCTGAGGGCACCCAACCGGAGCTACACTACTGTAACTGTATTGGCGTACACATCACGCCGATACAGTTACATTCCGTGGCACATCAGGGAGAATCGATCTCCCTCCACTGCCGACTGGCCACTATATGGCCCGAGCAGGCAGTGGGAGGCCCGATGCCAGCAGTGGGCCCACTGCCCTTCATCTCAGGTTCAGCTGTATCAGCTGGATGCCGATACAGCTGACCGCACTGATGAGAGGGAGCGTTACACGTCCTCTCCCATCAACCACCTGTCTGCATCTGATGTCACGGACGTCGACACTGACAGCGGGCGCAATGACGTCGCTGCTCGGCGCCCGCTGTCCAAAGGTGTGCAGGCGCTCAGAGCAGCGGAGGAATCAGGAGGAAGAGAGGTAAGTATTGGATTTATTATTTTATATAGAGTCTGACTGTCTGCCTATGGGGAGGGGGTGTATGCAGCATACTATAGAGTCTGCTTATGGGGAGGGGGTGTGTGAAATATACTATAGGGTCTGCCTGTGGGGAGGGGGTGTATGCAATATACTATAAATGCAAATTGCCTCTTCAGAGAAAAAGACGACTTGAACTCAATAGCGCCACTTGTTGGAAGTAGCGATCTTATAAGTCACAATCAACCCTTTAACGAATCGTGCAATATGACTTAGGATAAAAGCCAAATCAGTATCTCAATTCGCAGGCACGCTGTTTCGGGCTGTTGGCCCTCGTCAGTGCGAAGCATGAGAACTGATTTGGCTAGGTGAGAGGCTCTGGACTGAGGTCTAAGGGGTAACGTTTCTCCTTGTGGAGAGTGACATACAGTGCTGTGCATCTTTTTAAGGAAAATCGTAAGTTGGTTACCAGTCAGTGATTCAAACCAGTTTTAATATATAATAAATAAATCTTGGTCAACTAGCCAGTGAAAAAAAGGAATTTTCAGAATTAGTACGTAAAAGTGCAATATAACATTTTAATCGAAACACGGTGTCTGCGAATTGAGATACTGATTTGGCTTTCATCCTAAGTCATATTGCACGATTCGTTAAAGGGTTGATTGTGACTTGTAGGATCGCTACTTCCAATAGGTGGCGCTATTGAGTTCAAGTCCTCTTTTTCTCTGAAGAGGCAATTTGCATATTAACCCCTTCATGACCCAGCCTATTTTGACCGTAATGACCTGGCCTTTTTTTGCAATTCTGACCAGTGTCCCTTTATGAGGTAATAATTCAGGAACGCTTCAACGGATCCTAGCGGTTCTGAGACTGTTTTTTTCGTGACATATTGGGCTTCATGTTAGTGGTAAATTTAGGTCGATAATTTCTGCATTTATTTGTGAAAAAAACGGAAATTTGGCGAAAATTTTGAAAATTTCGCAATTTTCACATTTTGAATTTTTATTCTGTTAAACCAGAGAGTTATGTGACACAAAATATTTAATAAATAACATTAACCACATGTCTACTTTACAACAGCACAATTTTGGAAACAAAATTTTTTTTTGCTAGGAAGTTATAAGGGTTAAAATTTGACCAGTGATTTCTCATTTTTACAACAAAATTTACAAAACCATTTTTTTTAGGGACCACCTCACATTTGAAGTCAATTTGAGGGGTCTATATGGCTGAAAATACCCAAAAGTGACACCATTCTAAAAACTGCACCCCTCAAGGTGCTCAAAACCACATTCAAGAAGTTTATTAACAATTCAGGTGTTTCACAGCAGCAGAAGCAACATGGAAGGAAAAAATGAACACTTAACTTTTTAGTCACAAAAATGATCTTTTAGCAACAATTTTTTATTTTCCCAAGGGTAAAAGGAGAAACTGGACCACAAACGTTGTTGTCCAATTTGTCCTGAGTACGCCGATACCTCATATGTGGGGGTAAACCACTGTTTGGGCGCACGGCAGGGCTTGGAAGGGAAGGAGCGCCATTTGACTTTTTGAATGAAAAATTGGCTCCAATCTTTAGCGGACACCATGTCGCGTTTGGAGAGCCCCCGAGTGCCTAAACATTGGAGATCCCCCACAAGTGACCCCATTTTGGAAACTAGACACCCCAAGGAACTTATCCAGATGCATAGTGAGCACTTTAAACCCCCAGGTGCTTCACAAATTGATCTGTAATAATGAAAAAGTACTTTTTTTTCACAAAAAAAATTCTTTTTCCCTCAATTTTTTCATTTTCACATGGGCAACAGGATAAAATGGATCCTAAAATTTGTTGTGTAATTTCTCCTGAGTACACCGATACCTCACATGTGGGGGTAAACCACTGTTTGGGCACATGGTAAGGCTCGGAAAGGAAGGAGCACCATTTGACATTTTGAATGAAAAATTATCTCCATCGTTAGCGGACACCATGTCGCGTTTTGAGAGCCCCTGTGTGCCTAAACATTGGAGCTCCCCAACAAGTGACCCCATTTTGGAAACTAGACCCCCCAAGGAACTTATCTAGATGCATAGTGAGCACTTTAAACCCTCAGGTGCTTCACAAATTGATCCGTAAAAATGAAAAAGTACTTTTTTTAACAAAAAATTTCTTTTAGCCTCAATTTTTTCATTTTCACATGGGCAACAGGATAAAATGGATCCTAAAATTTGTTGGGCAATTTCTCCTGAGCACGCCGATACCTCACATGTGGGGGTAAACCACTGTTTGGGCACACGGCAAGGCTCGGAAGGGAAGGCGCGCCATTTGACTTTTTGAATGGAAAATTAGCTCCAATTGTTAGCGGACACCATGTCGAGTTTGGAGAGTCCCTGTGTGCCTAAACATTGGAGCTCTCCCACAAGTGACCCCATTTCGGAAACTAGACCTCCCAAGGAACTAATCTAGATGTGCGGTGAGCACTTTGAACCCCCAAGTGCTTCACAGAAGTTTATAATGCAGAGCCATGAAAATAAAAAAATAATTTTTATTTTCTCAAAAATGATTTTTTAGCCCACAATTTTTTATTTTCCCAAGGGTAACAGGACAAATTTGACCCCAAAAGTTGTTGTCCAGTTTCTCCTGAGTACGCTGATACCCCATATGTGGGGGTAAACCACTGTTTGGGCACACGTCGGGGTTCGGAAGGGAAGTAGTGACGTTTTGAAATGCAGACTTTGATGGAATGCTCTGCGGGCGTCACGTTGCGTTTGCAGAGCCCCTGATGTGCCTAAACAGTAGAAACTCCCCACAAGTGACCCCATTTTGGAAACTAGACCCCCAAAGGAACTTATCTAGATGTGTGGTGAGCACTTTGAACCCCCAAGTGCTTCACAGAAGTTTATAACGCAGAGCCGTGAAAATAATAAATAAGTTTTCTTTCCTCAAAAATAATTTTTTAGCCCAAAATTGTTTAATTTTCTCAAGGGTAACAGGAGAAATTTGACACCCAAAGTTGTTGTCCAGTTTCTCCTGAGTACGCTGATACCCCATATGTGGGGGTAAAGTGCTGCGGAATATGTTGGCGCTATATAAATAAAAATTATTATTATTATTATTATTATAAACCACTGTTTGGGCACACGTCGGGGTTCGGAAGGGAAGTAATGACGTTTTGAAATGCAGACTTTGATGGAATGCTCTGCGGGCGTCACGTTGCGTTTGCAGAGCCCCTGATGTGCCTAAACAGTAGAAACCCCCTACAAGTGACCCCATTTTGGAAACTAGACCCCCAAAGGAACTTATCTAGATGTGTGGTGAGCACTTTGAACCCCCCAAGTGCTTCACAAAAGTTTATAACGCAGAGCTGTGAAAATAAAACATAATTTTTCTTTCCTCAAAAATAATTTTTTATCCCGCAATTTTTTATTTTCCCAAGGGTTACAGGAGAAACTGGACCCCAAAAGTAGTTGTCCAGTTTCTCCTGAGTACGCTGGTACCCCATATGTGGGGGTAAACCACTGTTTGGGCACATGTCGGGACTCGGAAGGGAGAGAGCACCATTTGACTTTTTCAACGCAAGATTGGCTGGAATTAATGGTGGCGCCATGTCGCGTTTGGAGACCCCTTGATGTGCCTAAACAGTGGAAACCCCTCAATTCTAACTCCAACACTAACCCCAACACACCCCTAACCCTAATCCCAACCCTAACCACAACCCTAACCCCAACACACCCCTAACACTAGTCTTAACCCTAATTCCAACCCTAACTCTAATTCCAACCCTAAGGCTATGTGCCCACGTTGCGAATTTGTGTGTGGATTTTTCGCACCGTTTTTGAAAAATCTGCAGGTAAAACGTACTGCGCTTTACCTGCGGATTTACCGCGGATTTCCAGTGTTTTTTGTGTGGATTTCACCTGTGGATTCCTATTATGGAGCAGGTGTAAAACGCTGCAGAATCCGCACAAAGAATTGACATGCTGCGGAAAATACAACGCAGCGTTTCCGCGCTGTATTTTCCGCACCATGGGCACAGCAGATTTGGTTTTCCATAGGTTTACGTGGTTCTGTAAACGTGATGGAAAACTGCTACGAATCTGCAGCGACCAATCCGCTGCGGATCCGCAGCCAAATCCGCACCGTGTGCACATAGCCTAATTCTAACCCTAATTCCAACCCTAGCCCTAATTGTAACCCTAACCCTAATTGCAACCCTAACCCTAATTCTAACCCTAATTCTAACCCTAACCCTAATTCTAACCCTAGCCCTAAGTGCAACCTTAGCCCTAAGTGCAACCCTAACCCTAAGTGCTACCCTAAGTGCAACCCTAACCCTAAGTGCAACCCTAAGTGCAACCCTATCCCTAAGTGCAACCCTATCCCTAAGTGCAACCCTAGCCCTAAGTGCAACCCTAACCCTAAGTGCAACCCTAACCCTAAGTGCAACCCTACCCCTAACCCTACCCTACCCCTAACCCTATCCCTAATGGAAAAACAAAAATAAATATAATTTCTGTATTTTATTATTGTCCCTACCTATGGGGGTGATAAAGGGGGGGTTACTTACTATCTTTTTTATTTTGATCGCTGTGATAGGTTCTATCACAGCGATCAAAATGTACCTAGAAAGAATCTGCCAGCCGGCAGATTCGGTGGGCGCACTGAGCATGCGCCCGCCATTTTGGAAGATGGTGGCGCCCATGGAGAAGACCGAGGACACCGGGAGGGACATCGGAGCTCGGTAAGTATAGGGGGTGCGATCGGAGCACGGGGGGGGGATCGGAGCACGGGGGGAGCAGACAGGAGGACGGGGGAGCGGACAGGAGGACGGAGGGGAGCATGGGACATGACAGGCTGGAGAGGAGGAGATCGGTGGCGGTGGGGGGGGCAGATCGGGGTCTCCAGCCATGGCAGATGCTATTACAGCATCGGCCATGGCTGGATTGTAATATTTCACCAATTTTCATAGGTGAAATATTACAGAATGCTGATTGGCTGTTTCACTTTCAACAGCCAATCAGAGCGATCGTAGCCACGGGGGTGCGAAGCCACCCCCCCTGGGCTGAAGTACCACTCCCCCTGTCCCTGTAGGTCGGGTGAAATTGGAGTTAACCCTTTCACCCGGCCTGCAGGGACGCGATCATTCTGTGACACAGCATATGCGTCACAGGTCGGATTGGCACCGACTTTCATGACGCATACGCTGTGTCACAGGTCGGGAAGGGGTTAAATTTCCCAGAGGAGCATTGCAGGGCGAATAAGCCTCCTTACCTTGACAAGTCAGAGCTGGTATGTCACTATCTGCAATATACTAGAGAGTCTGCCTATGGAGAGGGTGTGTGTGCAGTATACTATAGAGTCTGCCTATGGGGAGGGAGTGTGTGCAGTATACTATAGGGTCTGCCTATAGGGAGGGGGTGTATGCAATATACTATAGAGTCTGCCTATGGGGAGGAGGTGTGTGCAGTATACTCTAGGGTCTGCCTATGGGAAGGGGGTGTGTGAAATATACTATATAGTCTGCCTATGGGGAGGGGGTGTGTGCAATATACTATAGAGTCTGCCTATGGGGAGGGTGTGTGTGTGCAGTATACTATAGGCTCTGCCTATGGGTAGGGGGTGTGTGCAATATACTATAGTCTGCCTATAGGGATGGGGTGTGTGCAATATACTATAGGGTCTGACTATGTGAAGGGTGTGTGTGCAGTATACTATCGAGTCTGCCTATGGGGGTGCATTATACTATAGAGTCTGCTTATGGGGGTTGTATCATACTTAAGAATCTGTCTATGGGGAGTGCATTAAACTAAATAGAGTATGCCCATGGGGAATGCATTATACTATATGGAGGCCTATGGGGAGTACATTATGCTATAGAGGCCTGCGAGGAGTTCATTATACTATATTGAGAACTATCTGGTGCATTATACTATATGGAGGCTATCTAGGGGGCCATTATATAGTGTAGAGATTACAGTGGGGGGGCATCATTCAGTTTTGGAGCCATTAAACAGTTTGGTGACTACTAAACGGTCAGCATACTGTGTGGGTGGTACTATACAGCGAGGGGTCATTGGAAACAGCGGCTCAGTATTGGGGTATCAGGCGCAGTAATAGTGACACATACGGCAGCAGCGGCTCAGTATTGGGTATCAGGTACAGTAATAGTGACACATACGGCAGCAGCGGCTCAGTATTGGGGTATCAGGTGCAGTAATATGGACACATACGGCAGCAGCGGCTCAGTATTGGGTATCAGGTGCAGTAATAGTGACACATACGACAGCAGCGGCTCAGTATTGGGGTATCAGGTGCAGTAATAGGGACACATACGGCAGCAGTGGCTATGTATTGGGTATCAGGTGCAGTAATAGTGACACATACGGCAGCAGCGGCTCAGTATTGGGGTATCAGGTGCAGTAATAGGGACACATACGGCAGCAGCGGCCCAGTATTGGGGTATCAGGTGCAGTAATAGTGACACGTACGGCAGCAGCGGCTCAGTATTGAGGTATCAGGTGCAGTAATAGGGACACATATGGAAGCAGCGGCTCAGTATTGGGTATCAGGTGCAGTAATAGGGACACATACGGCAGCAGCGGCTCAGTATTGGGGTATCAGGTGCAGTAATGGGGACACATATGGAAGCAGCGGCTTAGTATTGGGGTATCAGGTGCAGTAATAGGGACACATACGGCAGCAGCGGCTCAGTATTGGGTATCAGGTGCAGTAATAGTGACATACGGCAGCAGCGGCTATATATTGGGTATCAGGTGCAGTGATAGTGACACATACGGCAGCAGCGGCTCAGTATTGGGGTATCAGGTGCAGTAATAGGGACACATACGGCAGCAGCGGCCCATGTTGTGAATTCTGCTCTTGGGCTCCCTCCGGTGGTTGTAAGTGGTAGCGCTGCTGTCTCTGAGTCGCAGCATTTGTCAGGTGTGTTCACTTTTTGCAATTCTGACTGGGCTATTTAGTCTTGCTTGACCCTTTAGTCAGTGCCAGTTGTCCATTGTTCCTGGAGGATTCAAATCCTTTCCTGGTCTCTCCTGCTTTGCTGTTCATTTCAACAAAGATAAGTTCTGGCCTTGATTTTTGCTGTCCACATGCTGTGGCCTTATTGTTCAGTTCTTTTTCATGTTTTTGTCTTGTCCAACTTGGTCTGTATAAGGATTTGTTTAGCCAAGCTGGTATCTCTGGAGATGCAGATATACCCTCCATATCTTTAGTTAGCTGTGGAGATTTTGTATTTTCTGTGGTGGATATTTTCTAGTGTTTTAATACTGACCGCATAGTACTCTGTCCTATCCTTTCTATTTAGCTAGAAGTGGCCTCCTTTGCTAAATTCTGATTTCAGTCTGTGTATGTTTTTCCCTCTCCTCTCACAGTCAATATTTGTGGGGGACTGACTATCCTTTGGGGATTTTCTCTGAGGCAAGATAGTTTTCCCTTTTCTATCTCTAGGGGTAATTAGTCCTCCGGCTGTGTCGAGATGTCCAGGGAGTGTTAGGTACATTCCACGGCTACTTCTAGTTGCGGTGTTAAGTTCAGGGTCTGCGGGCAGTACAGGTACCACCTTCTCCAGAGTACGTCTCATGCTGCTCTTAGGCCACCAGATCATAACAGTACAACTGGCCAACAATGAGTTAACCGCATCTCAGAAGAAGGGAAGGAAAGTGCTGAGCCATTTTTTTTTCTGTAGTCTGTTGTGGTTTTTTTTTTTCTTCCCTCTTTACCTCTGGGTGGCTCAGGAGTTCGGCGCTGGTATGGATGTTCAGGGATTGGTTTCTCGTGTGGATCAACTTGCTGCTAGAGTACAGGGTATTTCCGATAATATCGTTCAGACTCCGGTTTTAGAGCCTAGAATTCCAACTCCTGATTTGTTTTTTGGGGACAGGTCCAAATTTCTGAGCTTTAAAAATAACTGTAAACTGTTTTTTGCTCTGAAACCCCGTTCCTCTGGTGATCCCATCCAGCAGGTTAAAATTGTTATATCTCTGCTGCGTGGTGACCCCCAGGATTGGGCATTTGCCCTGGAACCTGGGAATCCGGCGTTGCTTAATGTACACACCTTTTTTCAGGAGCTTGGGTTATTGTATGATGAACCTAATTCAGTGGATCATGCTGAGAAGACCTTGTTGGCCCTGTGTCAGGGTCAAGAAGCGGCAGAATCATATTGCCAGAAGTTTAGAAAATGGTCTGTACTGACTAAATGGAATGAGGATGCCTTGGCGGCAATTTTCAGAAAGGGTCTTTCTGAATCCGTTAAAGATGTTATGGTGGGGTTCCCCACGCCTGCTGGTCTGAGTGATTCTATGTCTCTGGCCGTTCAGATTGATCGGCGCTTGCACGAGCGCAGAGTTGTGCACACTATGGCATTGTCTTCCGAGCGGAGTCCTGAGCCTAGGCAGTGTGATAGGATTGTGTCTAGAGCTGAACGACAAGGATTCAGACGTCAGAATAGGTTGTGTTTTTACTGCGGCGATTCTGCTCATGTTATTTCTGATTGCCCTAAGCGTACCAAGAGAATCGCTAGTTCTGTTACCATCAGTACTGTACAACCTAAATTTCTGTTATCTGTGACCCTGATCTGCTCATTATCGTCATTTTCTGTCATGGCATTTGTGGATTCAGGCGCCGCTATAAACTTAATGGACTTAGAATTTGCCAGACGTTGTGGTTTCCCCTTGCAGCCTTTGCAGAGTCCTATTCCTTTGAGGGGCATTGATGCTACACCGTTGGCTAAAAATAAACCTCAGTTTTGGACACAGCTGACCATGTGCGTGGCGCCAGCCCATCAAGAAGATTGTCGCTTTCTGGTGTTGCATAATTTGCATGATGCTATTGTGCTGGGTTTCCCATGGTTACAGGTGCATAATCCGGTATTAGATTGGAAATCTATGTCTGTGACTAGTTGGGGTTGTCAGGGGGTTCATGGTGACGTTCCTTTGATGTCAATTGCCTCCTCCCCCTCTTCTGAAATTCCAGAGTTTTTGTCAGATTTCCAGGATGTATTCAATGAGCCCAAGTCCAGTTCCCTTCCACCGCATAGGGACTGTGATTGTGCTATTGACTTGATTCCAGGCTGTAAGTTCCCTAAGGGCCGACTTTTCAACCTGTCTGTGCCAGAACATACCGCCATGCGGAGCTATGTTAACGAGTCCTTGGAGAAGGGGCATATTCAGCCATCTTCTTCACCATTGGGAGCAGGTTTTTTTTTTGTTGCCAAAAAAGATGGCTCCTTGAGACCCTGTATTGATTATCGCCTCTTGAATAAGATCACGGTCAAATTCCAATACCCTTTGCCTTTGCTTTCTGATCTGTTTGCTAGGATTAAGGGGGCTAGTTGGTTTACTAAGATTGACCTTCGAGGGGCATATAATCTTGTTCGTATTAAGCAGGGTGACGAATGGAAAACTGCGTTTAATACGCCCGAAGGCCATATTGAATACCTTGTGATGCCATTCGGACTCTCTAATGCTCCATCTGTGTTTCAGTCCTTCATGCATGATATATTTCGGAATTATCTTGATAAATTCATGATTGTATATTTGGATGATATTTTGATTTTTTCAGATGATTGGGAGTCTCATGTGCAACAAGTCAGGATGGTATTTCAGATCCTTCGTGATAATGCCTTGTTTGTGAAGAGGTCTAAGTGCCTCTTTGGAGTACAGAAGATTTCTTTTTTGGGCTTCATTTTTTCTCCCTTATCTATAGAAATGGATCCGGTTAAGGTTCAGGCCATTCATGATTGGATCCAGCCCACATCTGTGAAGAGCCTTCAGAAATATTTGGGCTTTGCTAATTTTTATCGCCGTTTCATTGCCAACTTCTCCAGTGTGGTTAAACCCCTGACCGATTAGACGAAGAAAGGCGCTGATGTGACGAATTGGTCCTCTGCGGCTGTTTCTGCCTTTCAGGAGCTTAAACGCCGATTTACTTCTGCCCCTGTGTTGCGTCAGCTGGATGTTTCTCTTCCTTTTCAGGTTGAGGTTGACGCTTCTGAGATTGGGGCAGGGGCCGTTTTGTCTCATAGGAATTCTGATGGTTCCTTGATGAAACCGTGTGCCTTCTTTTCTCGAAAGTTTTCGCCTGCGGAACGCAATTATGATGTCGGCAATCGTGAGTTGTTGGCTATGAAGTGGGCATTTGAGGAGTGGCGACATTGGCTTGAGGGGGCCAAGCACCGTATTGTGGTCTTGACCGATCATAAGAATCTGATTTATCTCGAGTCTGTCAAGCGGCTGAATCCTAGACAGGCCCGATGGTCCCTGTTTTTCTCCCGTTTTGATTTTGTGGTCTCGTATCTTCTGGGTTCTAAGAATGTTAAGGCTGATGCCCTCTCTAGGAGCTTTTTGCCTGATTCTACTGGGGTCCTTGAGCCGGTCGATATTCTGAAGGAAGGGGTGATTCTTTCTGCCATCTCCCCTGATTTACGACGGGTTCTTCAGGAATTTCAGGCTGATAAACCTGACCGCTGTCCAGTGGGGAAATTGTTTGTTCCTGACAGATGGACTAGTAAAGTGATTTCGGGGGGTTCATTGTTCTGTGTTGGCGGGTCATCCTGGGATTTTTGGTACCAGAGATTTGGTTGGTAAGTCCTTTTGGTGGCCTTCTTTGTCACAGGATGTGCGTTCTTTTGTGCAGTCCTGTGGGACTTGTGCGCGAGCCAAGCCTTGCGGTTCCCGAGCTAGTGGGTTGCTTTTGCCTTTGCCGGTCCCTGAGAGGCCTTGGACGCATATTTCTATGGATTTTATTTCGGATCTTCTGGTTTCCCAGAGGATGTCAGTTATCTGGGTGGTTTGTGACCGGTTTTCTAAGATGGTTCATTTGGTACCTTTGCCTAAGTTGCCTTCCTCTTCTGATTTGGTTCCGTTGTTTTTTCAGCATGTGGTTCGTTTGCATGGCATTCCGGAGAATATTGTGTCCGATAGAGGTTCCCAGTTTGTTTCTAGGTTTTGGCGGGCCTTTTGTGCTAGGCTGGGCATTGATTTGTCTTTTTCTTCCGCATTTCATCCTCAGACAAATGGCCAAACCGAGCGAACTAATCAGACTTTGGAAACTTATTTGAGATGCTTTCTGTCTGCTGATCAGGATGATTGGGTGGCTTTCTTGCCATTGGCCGAGTTTGCCCTTAATAATCGGGCTAGTTCTGCTACCTTGGTTTCACCCTTCTTTTGTAACTCTGGTTTTCATCCTCGTTTTTCTTCAAGGCAGGTTGAGCCTTCTGATTGTCCTGGGGTGGACTCTGTGGTTGACAGGTTGCAGCAAATTTGGGCTCATGTTGTTGACAATTTGGTGTTGTCTCAGGAGGGGGCTCAGCGTTTTGCTAACCGTCGTCGGTGTGTTGGTTCCCGGCTTCGGGTTGGGGATTTGGTCTGGTTGTCTTCCCATCATGTTCCTATGAAGGTTTCTTCCCCTAAGTTTAAGCCTCGGTTTATTGGCCCTTATAGGATTTCTGAGATTATCAATCCAGTGTCTTTTCGTTTGGCCCTTCCAGCCTCTTTTTCCATCCATAATGTTTTTTATAGATCTTTGTTGCGGAAATATGTGGTGCCCGTTGTTCCCTCTGTTGATCCTCCTGCCCCGGTGTTGATTGATGGGGAGTTGGAGTATGTGGTTGAGAAGATTTTGGATTCTCGTTTTTCGAGGCGGAAGCTTCAGTATCTTGTCAAATGGAAGGGTTATGGCCAGGAGGATAATTCTTGGGTTGTTGCCACCGATGTTCATGCTGAGGATTTGGTTCGTGCCTTTCATTTGGCTCGTCCGGATCGGCCTGAGGGCTCTGGTGAGGGTTCGGTGACCCCTCCTCAAGGGGGGGGTACTGTTGTGAATTCTGCTCTTGGGGTCCCTCTGGTGGTTGTAAGTGGTAGCGCTGCTGTCTCTGAGTCGCAGCATTTGTCAGGTGTGTTCACTTTTTGCAATTCTGACTGGGCTATTTAGTCTTGCTTGACCCTTTAGTCAGTGCCAGTTGTCCATTGTTCCTGGAGGATTCAAATCCTTTCCTGGTCTCTCCTGCTTTGCTGTTCATTTCAACAAAGATAAGTTCTGGCCTTGATTTTTGCTGTCCACATGCTGTGGCCTTATTGTTCAGTTCTTTTTCATGTTTTTGTCTTGTCCAGCTTGGTCTGTATAAGGATTTGTTTAGCCAAGCTGGTATCTCTGGAGATGCAGATATACCCTCCATATCTTTAGTTAGCTGTGGAGATTTTGTATTTTCTGTGGTGGATATTTTCTAGTGTTTTAATACTGACCGCATAGTACTCTGTCCTATCCTTTCTATTTAGCTAGAAGTGGCCTCCTTTGCTAAATTCTGATTTCAGTCTGTGTATGTTTTTCCCTCTCCTCTCACCGTCAATATTTGTGGGGGGCTGACTATCCTTTGGGGATTTTCTCTGAGGCAAGATAGTTTTCCCTTTTCTATCTCTAGGGGTAATTAGTCCTCCGGCTGTGTCGAGATGTCCAGGGAGTGTTAGGTACATTCCACGGCTACTTCTAGTTGCGGTGTTAAGTTCAGGGTCTGCGGGCAGTACAGGTACCACCTTCTCCAGAGTACGTCTCATGCTGCTCTTGTGTTTGGTGACTACTAAACGGTCAGCATACTGTGTGGGTGGTACTATACAGCGAGGGGTCATTATACTGTTTATAAGAGAGCATCATACTGTGTATAGAGGAGCTGTACAGGGGGGATACTCGGGACATCATTAAATGTAAAGTGGGCACTTATTGTTATAGGGAACTCAGGTCAATGTGACTGTCAAAGGGGCACACAGGGCATTATTACTTTCTAGGTTTCTTGGGGACAAAATGTGGGCACTGTTTTCTATGGCACTTGCACCCAGCATTACTATATTCTAGAGGGTTGCTTTAGAATTTAGAGGGCACAAAGTGCCACACAGCAGGTGCAATAATATGGACACATACGGCAGCAGCGGCTCAGTATTGGGGTATCAGGTGCAGTAATAGGGACACATATGGAAGCAGTGGCTTAGTATTGGGGTATCAGGTGCAGTAATAGTGACACATACGGCAGCAGCGGCTCAGTATTGGGGTATCAGGTGCAGTAATAGGGACACATATGGAAGCAGTGGCTCAGCATTGGGGTATCAGGTGCAGTAATAGGGACACATACGGCAGCAGCGGCTCAGTATTGGGGTATCAGGTGCAGTTATAGTGACACATATGGAAACAGCGGCTCAGTATTGGGGTATCAGGCGCAGTAATAGTGACAAATACGGCAGCAGCGGCTCAGTATTGGGGTATCAGGCGCAGTAATAGGGACACATACGGCAGCAGCGGCTCAATATTGGGGTATCAGGTGCAGTAGTAGTGACATACGGCAGCAGCAGCTCAGTATTGGGGTATCAGGCACAGTAATAGGGACACATATGGCAGCAGCGGCTCAGTATTGGGGAATCAGGTGCAGTAGTAGGGTCACATACGGCAGCAGCGGCTCAGTATTGGGGTATCAGGCACAGTAATAGGGACACATACGGCAGCAGCGGCTCAGTATTGTGGTATCAGGTGCAGTAATAGTGGCACATACGGCAGCAGCAGCTCAGCAGGATGAGGAGTTTGTGCAGTTTGGGAATAGATGGTGACGGGGCTGGAATATGAGAAGTGAAATGTGTCTTTGTTGTAATCTCTGCAGACAAGTCCTGGCTGGAAGAAGTTGTCATGTCGGTCTGGGCCAGACTGAAAAATTGGGAAAAGTGAACGATTCCATCAGAAAGATCGTCCTCTGTAAGTCACCACCTATAGCTGTACTGTGATCTCCTATATGTTCTGTAGGGCTGGTATCTACCACTGACCATATGGCGGTAATATCCATGTTGGTCTTTGCATAAAGATTATTTTCAGTAATAGAGCGGTCACCTGCTGAGGTTCTTCTCCACTATTAGGGCACGTCACCCAGTTGTAATCAAGGTTACCTGGTTAGGGGCCCACTCAAAAGCTTCACCCCCCCTGATATGCGAACTCTGCTTCAGGAAAATGGCCGCCACGATCTCCATCTGCGCACGCGTGGCATCCCGCGGCCATTTTCCTGAAGCCCCGGGCAGTAGAGCGCTCCATCTGCGCACGCGCGGCCTCAGCAAGATGGCCGCCGCCAGCGATAAAGCGGTGAACAGCGCAGATGGCGCTCTTTTTCTTCAGCTGCGCAGTGCATTCCGCTGTTGGGCATGCGCAAACCACTACGCCACCAACAGAAAGATAAGCAAGATCTGGGGGAGAAGAAGTGATTTCACCACGCCCATTTGACCAGACCACCTTGATTGACAGGCGAAAACGGTGACTTTGGTAGGTATTTCGGCAGCATAGGTGGGGAATCAGGGTACACAAAATACACTATTGTCCAGCACAGCTCAGGCCCTATTTAATGGTATTTTTATCTCATACTGAAAAAACGGGGTGACAGGTTCCCTTTAAGGGATAGCAAGATGGGAAAAACTGTGCAGTGCCCAAATCCCCCCTCCCACTACTCCCCAGGTGATGTCATGATTGGGACGCCCAGCGGACCAACCGAGGAGAAGAGGGAAGTCTGGCCACACCCTCAGGGGTTAAATTCTAGTGCCGGGACCAGTGTCTCCCTTTTATTTTCCCCGGCTGACCCTTGGAAGCTGTTGTCCCGAGGACCCCCGGGATCTCCCCTGCAGCCATGTCCGAAGCGTTGTTTGAGGCCCTGCGGCGGAGAGCAGCACAGGAAGGTGAGGCATGGTTAAGAGATTTTGCTTCTAGCCTAGGGACTCACCTCCCCCTATGCCCTCTCAGGACCCACTGACTTCGCCACAGTCCTCCCCCTCTTCCCCCAGGGCGCCATCCGTGCCTGGGCCACAGTCATCTCCCACAGCCTCTGGGCCCCCATCCGTTCCTGTGCCGCGGAGCTCGCCGGCCCTGCATGTTTCCACGCCCCTTCGGGCCTCCTCCGCCTTGCCCGGGCCCCCACTCCAGCCCGGACCGCTGGGCTCCCCTTCATCCCCCGGGCCCCAGTCTTCCTCCGGGCTCTTCCCCCCGTCAAAGAGGCCGCGCTACTGGGTCCCCGCTCACCTCCTCCCCCGTGCTGTCCACCGCTCCCATGGCTGCAGCTGTGGGGGCAGGCAGGCTCTCCGCTCGGTCCTCCCGCCCCCTGGAGCAACTTCACGTCGGCGGCGGTCCGGAGCTCCCGAGCCGACGTGCCCTCTCTGCCGCCGCTGCCGCTCCATCTGTCGTTGCTGCGCCCACTGAAGCCCCGCCCACTTCCGGTTTGCGGGCCCGAACTTCCGGTCCTGCAGCTGGAGCTCTGCTAGCTCCCTCTCCCTTCTTCTTGTTGCCCAGGCCTAATTACCTGACAGGCCAGGACCGAGCCACGCCACGCAGTGCCGCACCGGCCCAAGCCACACCAGTTCTACACTACCGTGGACCTCCGGCCAGCCCACTCCTGGTCCGCCATGTCCCCCCCAGCAGGCACAGCAGCGTTGCCTGTGCGGGGGGGGCGGGCGGTCAGGGGCCAGAGCCCACCATACGGCCGCAGAGCGTGATGACCGGTCTAACCGGACCGGCCAGCACGCTCTGCAGCCAGGAGAGTACGCACCAAGCACGCACACAGTCGCACCAAGCACGAACACAGCTACAATAAATTATGCGCCGCCAACACCCCCATGGTCCCAAATGCAAATCGCTAGCAGTTTCCTATCAGCCCCCGCCCCTTTAAGCTCACCCTGCAGTGCAAGTCCCTTGCTCTACACCCTAGACCGCCACTCACGCCCCATAGTCAAAATAACGACCCCTGTACTCCCGAATTAAATGCTCCCAACACAATCCCTAGACATGGCGATCGCAGGCATAGATGCCGCAGATCGTCTTCACCCTCATCAGAAGATTCCCGCCACCGTCCTTGCCTTTCCTCTAGCTGTCGGCATTCGCACTCCAGACGCCGACGCAGCTCATACAGGAGCCACCGTAGATCCCGCTCCTCCAGATGGCGCTCGCCATCCACAACCGACGGCTCAGATACATCGGGGAGTCACAACTGGCGGTACCTGTCGCATGCCGAAAGACGGCGGTTTCACCGGTCACACAGAGTGGTTACCAGGAGGGAACAGACACCGACACCCCCCATCACCAACCAGGCGGGGGCCGTAGCCCCACCAGCAGCCGTAGCCTCTCGTCCCCGAGCACACGACAGATCTCATCCATCACGTGCCCCGTCCTTGGCTGCCGCACAGGTAGAACTATCCATACCTCCCCGGTCCACTAGCCAGCATCGAACCATTGAGGCAATAGAAGCCGGAGCTCCCCCCTCACCAGGGGTCGCTCGGCACCAGACGCAATGCAGCGGACAACATCCCCGGGCCACAGCGCTTGCAACTGGCCTCCCACCTTCATCTTCCTGGGCTGGCGGCCAGCACCAGGACAACGCTATGGCCGGAGCCAGAGTCCCTCTGTCCGGAGACACTCTGCCTGCACCTGACAGCGGTGAGTTCCTTGATTTTGGTGAGCACTCTACAATACAAAATGTGGGAGAAAGCGAGCTAGCATCCGCTATCAAGGCCCTAGTTCAGCAGTTAACTCGCCCAGGCTGTCACGGGGAGACTAGGTGAGTGAGAGCTAATAACCCGGGCCCCTGCAATTTCCCTCAGACTAGGGAAATCCTGACTGACCCTCTACCTGGAGTTTACACTGATGGTGTGCATGTCCAGGCCTCGAACCTCACCCTGTCTCCTGTTTCAACCCTAGGCTGAAACCTCCGCCCACCACCCAGTGAAGAGGTAATACACCAATACCCACAGTTAGCACAGACAAGGATAAAGGAAAATATACACCACGCCGCAGTCACTCAGGAAAACACTATAAATGTGCAGGGCAAAATAAATACAAATATAGGAAGGAGTAAATAAGACTAAGGAAAATACACCACCAGCAACGAATCTCCAACAACCAGCTCTCCACTCCAGACCGAGATAACAACGCACAAGACAGAAGCTATAATCGGCGACGCCCAATGATCAGGAGAACTATTTAAAGGCAATGGGCATGGCCCAGCTTCCAATCCGAGGATCAGGTAAATTAACCCCGGAACAGCTAGATAAAATCTAGCCGACGCCAATGAGCAAATAGTGGTCAAAAGCGGAATTACCGCTGTCTGTTGAACGACCTGGTCTGAACAGCGTCCGACATGACAGTACCCCGCCTTCTACGAGGGACCCCAGGGCCCTCACGGCTTATAGGACCCGGCTTGTCTGGATGGCGACGATGAAAAAACCTGACCAGCCGATCCGCATGAATATCCGAGGCTGGTACCCAGGACCTCTCCTCAGGCCCATAACCACGCCAGTGTACAAAGTACTGTAAAGTGCGACGCACTACAAGAGAGTCAACCACCTTGGAGACTTCAAACTCCAAATTACCATCCACCAAGACTGGAGGTGGCATAGGCGCCGCGTCCACAGAACCCACCACCTTCTTTAGAAGAGACCTGTGGAACACGTTGTGTATCTTATACACCGTAGGGAGCTCCAATCGGTACGCTACTGGGTTAATGACGGCGGTGACCCAAAATGGACCAATAAACCGTGGACCCAATTTAAGGGACGGTATTTTGAGTCTTATGTTTTTTGTGGATAACCACACTGTTATGACCCCAATGGCGAGGGTCTCAGAAATATCAGCAAGTCTGCGAAGCACAAAAATCCAGCTCATAGGGCAGTGGTAATTGGGTTGACCATATATCTACTCCTAACGCCAACACTAGAAGTAGCCGGGGAACATGCCTACGTTGGTCGCTATATGTCTCGCGCCAGCCGGAGAGCTAACTACCCCTAGAAGAGGAAAACAAAGACCTCTCTTGCCTCCAGAGAAAGGACCCCAAAAGTAGGATACAAGCCCCCCACAAATAATAACGGTGAGGTAAGAGGAAATGACAAACACAGGGATGAACTAGGTTTAGCAAAGAGAGGCCCACTTACTAATAGCAGAATGTAGTAAGATAACTTATATGGTCAACAAAAACCCTATCAAAAATCCACACTGGAGATTCAAGAACCCCCGAACCGTCTAACGGCCCGGGGGGAGAACACCAGCCACCCTAGAGCTTCCAGCAAGGTCAGGATACAGTTTAATTACAAGCTGGACAGAAATGCAAACAAAAACAAAATAGCAAAAAGCAAGAAAGCGGACTTAGCTTAATCAACACAGGAACCAGGATCAGTAGACAAGAGCACTACAGATTAGCTCTGATATCAACGTTGCCAGGCATTGAACTGAAGGTCCAGGGAGCTTATATAGCAACACCCCTGACCTAACGACCCAGGTGAGCATACAAGGGATGAATGACATACTCAGAGTCAAATCACTAGTAGCCACTAGAGGGAGCCAAAAGGTAAATTCACAACAGTACCCCCCCCTTAGTGAGGGGTCACCGAACCCTCACCAAGACCACCAGGGCGATCAGGATGAGCGGCGTGAAAGGCACGAACTAAATCGGCCGCATGCACATCAGAGGCGACCACCCAGGAATTATCCTCCTGACCATAGCCCTTCCACTTGACCAGGTACTGAAGCCTGCGCCTGGAGAGACGAGAATCTAAGATCTTCTCCACCACGTACTCCAACTCGCCCTCAACCAACACCGGAGCAGGAGGCTCAGCAGAAGGAACCACAGGCACAACGTACCGCCGCAACAAGGACCTATGAAATACGCTGTGAATGGCGAACGACACCGGAAGATCCAGGCGAAAGGATACAGGATTAATGATTTCCAATATCTTGTAAGGACCAATGAAGCGAGGCTTAAATTTGGGAGAGGAGACCTTCATAGGAACAAATCGAGAAGACAGCCATACCAAATCCCCAACGCGAAGTCGGGGACCCACACCGCGGCGGCGGTTGGCAAAACGCTGAGCCTTCTCCTGTGACAACTTCAAGTTGTCCACCACATGACTCCAGATCCGCTGCAACCTATCCACCACGGAATCCACCCCAGGACAGTCAGAAGGCTCCACATGTCCTGAGGAAAAACGAGGATGGAAACCAGAGTTGCAGAAAAATGGCGAAACCAAGGTGGCGGAACTAGCCCGATTATTAAGGGCAAATTCAGCCAACGGCAAGAAGGTCACCCAATCATCCTGATCAGAAGAGACAAAACACCTCAAATAAGCCTCCAGAGTCTGATTAGTTCGCTCCGTTTGTCCGTTAGTCTGGGGATGGAAAGCGGACGAAAACGACAAATCAATGCCCATCCTACCACAAAAGGATCGCCAGAACCTGGAAACAAACTGGGATCCTCTGTCTGACACAATATTCTCAGGAATGCCGTGCAAACGAACCACGTTCTGGAAGAACACAGGAACCAGATCAGAAGAGGAAGGCAGCTTAGGCAAAGGAACCAGATGGACCATCTTGGAGAAACGATCACATATCACCCAGATGACAGACATGCCCTGAGACACCGGAAGATCCGAAATGAAATCCATAGAGATGTGTGTCCAAGGTCTCTTCGGGACAGGCAAGGGCAAGAGCAACCCGCTGGCACGAGAACAGCAAGGCTTAGCTCGAGCACAAGTACCACAGGACTGCACAAATGACCGCACATCCCTTGACAAGGAAGGCCACCAAAAGGACCTGGCCACCAGATCTCTGGTGCCAAAAATTCCCGGGTGCCCTGCCAACACTGAGGAATGAACCTCAGAAATGACTCTGCTAGTCCATTTAGCAGGCACAAACAATCTGTCAGGTGGACAAGAGTCAGGCCTACCAGCCTGAAATCTCTGCAACACACGTCGCAGATCTGGAGAAATAGCAGACAAGATAACTCCTTCCTTAAGAATACCCACAGGTTCAGCGACTCCAGGAGCATCAGGCACAAAGCTCCTAGACAGAGCATCGGCCTTCACATTCTTAGAACCTGGTAAATACGAGACCACAAAGTCAAAACGGGAGAAAAACAATGACCAGCGGGCCTGTCTAGGATTCAGGCGTTTAGCAGACTCGAGATACATCAGATTTTTGTGATCAGTCAAGACCACCACACGATGCTTAGCACCCTCGAGCCAATGACGCCACTCCTCAAATGCCCACTTCATGGCCAACAACTCCCGATTGCCCACATCATAATTTCGCTCTGCCGGCGAAAACTTCCTAGAGAAGAAGGCACAAGGTCTCATAGTAGAGCAACTAGGGCCTCTCTGCGACAAAACGGCCCCTGCCCCAATCTCCGAAGCATCCACCTCAACCTGAAAGGGAAGTGAGACGTCAGGCTGGCACAAAACAGGCGCCGAAGTAAACCGGCGTTTCAACTCCTGGAAAGCCTCCACGGCAGCAGGAGCCCAGTTAGCTACATCAGAGCCTTTCTTGGTCATATCCGTCAGCGGTTTAACAACGCTAGAGAAATTTGCGATAAAACGACGGTAGAAGTTAGCAAAACCCAAGAACTTCTGAAGACTCTTAACTGATGAGGGTTGAGTCCAATCATGAATAGCTCGGACCTTGACTGGATCCATCTCCACAGCAGAAGGGGAAAAAATGAACCCCAAAAAGGGAACCTTCTGTACACCAAAGAGACACTTTGAGCCTTTTACAAACAAAGAATTTTCACGCAAAATCTCAAAAACCATCCTGACCTGCTCCACATGCGAGTCCCAATCATCAGAAAAAAACAGAATATCATCCAGATAAACAATCAAAAATCTATCCAGATACTTCCGGAAAATGTCATGCATGAAGGACTGAAAAACTGAAGGTGCATTAGAGAGCCCAAATGGCATCACCAAGTACTCAAAATGACCTTCGGGCGTATTGAATGCGGTTTTCCATTCATCGCCCTGCCTAATGCGCACAAGGTTGTACGCACCACGAAGGTCTATCTTGGTGAACCACTTGGCACCTTTAATCCGGGCAAACAAATCTGACAACAGCGGCAAAGGATACTGAAATTTGACAGTGATCTTATTTAAAAGCCGATAGTCAATACAAGGCCTCAAAGATCCGTCCTTCTTGGCCACAAAAAAGAATCCCGCACCAAGAGGGGAAGAAGAAGGACGGATATGCCCCTTCTCAAGAGACTCCTTGATATATGAACGCATCGCAGTATGTTCAGGTACCGACAGATTAAACAGTCTCCCCTTAGGAAACTTACTGCCAGGAATCAAATCTATAGCACAGTCACATTCTCTATGAGGAGGCAGTGCACTGGACTTAGACTCGCTGAAGACATCCTGATAATCAGACAAATACGCCGGAACTTCCGAAGGCGTAGAAGAAGCAATAGACAAGGGCAGGGAATCTCCATGAATTCCATGGCAGCCCCAACTAGACACTGACATAGCCTTCCAGTCCAAGACTGGATTATGGGTCTGTAACCATGGCAAACCCAAAACAACCAAATCATGCATTTTATGCAGAACAAGAAAACGTATTACCTCCCGATGTTCGGGAGTCATGCACATGGTAACCTGTGTCCAAAACTGCGGTTTATTTTTTGCCAATGGCGTAGAATCAATACCCCTAAGAGGGATAGGATTTTCCAATGGCTCCAGAACAAAACCGCAGCGCTTGGCAAATGACAGATCCATAAGGCTCAGGGCAGCACCTGAGTCCACAAACGCCATGACAGGATACGATGACAGTGAGCAAATCAAAGTTACAGATAGAATAAATTTAGGTTGCAAATTACCAATGGCGACCGGACTAACAACCTTAGTAAGACGTTTAGAGCATGCTGAGATAACATGTGTAGAATCACCACAGTAGTAACACAAGCCATTCTGGCGTCTATGAATTTTCCGCTCACTTCTAGTCAGGATTCTATCACATTGCATTAAATCAGGTGCCTGTTCAGACAACACCATGAGGGAATTTGCGGTTTTGCGCTCCCGCAACCGCCGGTCAATTTGAATTGCCAGGGCCATGGAATCATTCAGACCTGTGGGGATGGGAAAACCCACCATCACATTCTTAATGGCTTCAGAAAGGCCATTTCTAAAATTTGCAGCCAATGCACACTCGTTCCACTGGGTCAGCACGGACCATTTCCGAAATTTTTGGCAATACACTTCAGCCTCGTCCTGGCCCTGAGACATAGCCAGCAAGGCTTTTTCTGCCTGAATCTCAAGATTGGGTTCCTCATAAAGCAAACCGAGCGCCAGAAAAAACGCATCAATATCAGCCAATGCCGGATCTCCTGGCGCCAGCGAGAAAGCCCAATCCTGAGGGTCGCCCCGTAAAAAAGAAATAACAATTTTCACTTGCTGAGCAGAGTCTCCAGAGGAACAGGGTCTCAGGGACAAAAACAATTTACAATTATTCCTGAAATTTCTAAACTTAAATCGGTCTCCGGAAAACAGTTCAGGAATCGGTATCTTAGGTTCTGACATAGGATTTCTGGTAACATAATCTTGTATGCCCTGCACACGAGCAGCAAGCTGGTCCACACTTGTAATCAAGGTCTGGACATTCATGTCTGCAGCAATCACAAGCCACTCAGAGGTAAAGGGGAAAAGAAAAAAAAAATGAGAGAGAGAAAAAAAACCTCAGAACTTTCTTTCTTATAATCCCGCTTCTGCAATGCATTTAACATTTAATACTGGCCTGGCAAACTGTTATGACCCCAATGGCGAGGGTCTCAGAAATATCAGCAAGTCTGCGAAGTACAAAAATCCAGCTCATAGGGCAGTGGTAATTGGGTTGACCATATATCTACTCCTAACGCCAACACTAGAAGTAGCCGGGGAACATGCCTACGTTGGTCGCTATATGTCTCGCGCCAGCCGGAGAGCTAACTACCCCTAGAAGAGGAAAACAAAGACCTCTCTTGCCTCCAGAGAAAGGACCCCAAAAGTAGGATACAAGCCCCCCACAAATAATAACGGTGAGGTAAGAGGAAATGACAAACACAGGGATGAACTAGGTTTAGCAAAGAGAGGCCCACTTACTAATAGCAGAATGTAGTAAGATAACTTATATGGTCAACAAAAACCCTATCAAAAATCCACACTGGAGATTCAAGAACCCCCGAACCGTCTAACGGCCCGGGGGGAGAACACCAGCCACCCTAGAGCTTCCAGCAAGGTCAGGATACAGTTTAATTACAAGCTGGACAGAAATGCAAACAAAAACAAAATAGCAAAAAGCAAGAAAGCGGACTTAGCTTAATCAACACAGGAACCAGGATCAGTAGACAAGAGCACTACAGATTAGCTCTGATATCAACGTTGCCAGGCATTGAACTGAAGGTCCAGGGAGCTTATATAGCAACACCCCTGACCTAACGACCCAGGTGAGCATACAAGGGATGAATGACATACTCAGAGTCAAATCACTAGTAGCCACTAGAGGGAGCCAAAAGGTAAATTCACAACACCACACCCAGTCATCCACACTCAGGTCCGGACCTGGCACACGCCTACTGTCAGCCACACATTTGTACCTAGCACCCACATTCAACAGGCGTTGTTTAACTCTCCTCCAGACTGATGACAATTGTGCTACTAACTGATCCTCCTCCGGAACGCCGGAAGAGCCCCTCTGACTCAAAGTACAAAATTGAGGATGTAGCCCGTAAACACAAAAAAACGGAGACTCCCCAGACGACTCCTGGCGGTGATTATTGATGGCAAACTCAGCCAAAGGAAGAAAGGTAGACCACTCCTCCTGGTTATCAGAGACAAAGCAGCATAGGTACTGTTCCAAATTTTGGTTCATACGCTCAGTCTGACCATTTGACTGAGGATGGAACGCCGAAGAATGAGACAACTTGATCCCCAGCCGTGAGCAAAATGCTTTCCAAAATTTTGCCACAAACTGAGACCCCCTATCAGACACGATGTCAGACGGAACCCCATGAAGTCTGACCACCTCCTGCACAAATACCTGAGACAGAGTCTTAGCGTTAGGCAACGAAGGCAAAGACACAAAGTGCGACATTTTAGAAAACCGATCAACAATCACCAAGATGACCGTGTTCCCAGCTGATGAGGGCAAATCAGTGATGAAATCCATGGAGATTTCCGTCCATGGCTTACTAGGTACTTCAAGAGGAAGTAGTAAATAAGACTAAGGAAAATACACCACCAGCAACGAATCTCCAACAACCAACTCTCCACTCCAGACCGAGATAACAACGCACAAGACAGAAGCTATAATCGGCGACGCCCAATGATCAGGAGAACTATTTAAAGGCAATGGGCATGGCCCAGCTTCCAATCCGAGGATCAGGTAAATTAACCCCGGAACAGCTAGATAAAATCTAGCCGACGCCAATGAGCAAATAGTGGTCAAAAGCGGAATTACCGCTGTCTGTCGAACGACCTGGTCTGAACAGCGTCCGACATGACACAGGCGTACCAACTGACACTAGCACGACCCAAGCAGCTAGTCTTCACAAGGATGTATTTTTTTGTGGAGTTAACCCATTGGGAGCACACGTAGACTTAGAAACAAAACAGAAAATATGGGATAATGAATACGTAGATATATGATCACTGTTATCGGCCGACCAACAGTCCGTAGACAAGGAAAGGAGGATAGGCGAGCGGCTACAAGATAGAAACAAACCAAAAAAAGCGCAAACGATGAATAACTGGCTTCAGGCTTTCGCGGTTCTCGGCTGCATCATGAGCCAAAAGCACCCAGAACGCTGTTCCGAATTATTTATTTATCAGGACCTAATTTATAATTCATATAAGTGTCACGGCAGGTCTGCATGGAAACGATATGACGAGGAGTTCCACAGGCGGCTGGCCATGCAACCAGACTTGGGCTGGGGGGTAAAAGCGACGGATGTATGGTTACGACTCATGCTGTCCCAAAAACAGCCCCCCTTTTCAGCAGCGACCACTTATTACTCAGCAGCAGCAGGCCAGAATACAGTGGTCGTACGCGGACCTGGGGCCTGCTTACTTTTCAATGATGGATACTGCCGTTTCCACGGGTCCTGTAAATATAGACACGAATGCTCCTCCTGCGGAGGTGGACACCCTGCATCCAGGTGTACCCGCCAAGCAAACAGAGCGCCTGCGAGGCTTAACCCCGGTGAACGTAACCGCAATGGGCCCATGGCTAAACCGTTATCCCAATAAAGAAGCGGCGCAGCAGCTATATTTCGGTTTTAAATACGGCTTTTATATCCCCTTCAAACCCAGTCCCACACCGACTACTGCAAATAATTTGAAATCGGCACGCGAATTCCCTGAGATCTTACATCAAAAAATCGAAAAAGAGGTAAAACTGGGCAGGATGGCGGGCCCATTTAAATCATTGCCATTCCAGAATTTCAGGATCTCGCCATT
This sequence comes from Ranitomeya variabilis, assembly GCF_051348905.1. NCBI lineage: Eukaryota > Metazoa > Chordata > Amphibia > Anura > Dendrobatidae > Ranitomeya > Ranitomeya variabilis. The sequence goes on along the minus strand of NC_135235.1, from coordinate 112,088,332 downwards.
AGGTATCGTTCCCAAAAAGAGCCAGGAAAATATCGGCTAATACATCACCCTTCTTACCCAAAAGGCGCATCGGTTAACGATGCGATACTCGGGGAAGAGACGTCCGTAACCTACTCTTCTTTTGACAGGGCTGTCGAGCTCGTGCGCGCAGCTGGGCCCGGTGCCCTGCTGGCGAAATCCGACATAGAGTCAGCCTTCCGCCTTTTGCCCGTTCACCCTGAGTGTTTCCATTTATTAGGTTGTGAGGTGGACAGGCTATTTTACTTCGATATGTGCCTACCTATGGGCTGCTCCATTTCCTGTCATTATTTTGAGCTTTTCAGTACCTTCCTAGACTGGGTAGTACGATACGAAACTGGTAGAAATTCAACAATTCACTACCTCGACGATTTTTTGTTCGTTGGTCCCGGGGACTCCAGACTCTGCTCCTTTCTTCTCCAAAAGTTTAAGTCTTTAGCTTGTAAATTCGGAGTACCACTTTCACCGGATAAAACAGTCGGCCCTTGTCACGTTCTGCCTTTTCTCGGTATAGAAATAGATACCAATGCAATGGTTTTTCGACTACCAGCTGATAAAGTGCAAAGAACTCTGCAAATGGTTAAAAACTTCCATGAAGAAAAAAAAAAGTCACCCTACAGCAGATGCAGTCCCTGCTAGGATTGCTCAACTTTGCCTGTCGCGTAATGCCAGTGGGCAGAGCTTTTTCACGCTGACAATCACTAGCAACCAAGGGCATAGCCCAGCCGAGCCACAGAATTAGACTCAACCGCTCCCTGAAGGCAGACTTGCTGGTCTGGAGGACATTCCTAGAGTCCTACAACGGGCATACATGCGTCATGGCACGGGAGACACCAAGCAAAGATTTAGGCCTAGTGGTCGGTGGAAATATTACAGATGGTTTCGTGGCAATCTACAAGGACCAGTGGTGCAAAGGCACATGGCCTAAACTATGGACCACGGCCGCATGGGGCCGTGACCCATCACTGGTTGAAATTTTGGCAATAGTAACATCAGTCGAGCTATGGGGTGCCCAATTGGAAAATACGAACATCAGATTTTTAACCAAGCAGCCGAGAACAGCAAAAACCCTAAACAGAATGTCCTCTTCTTCACAGCCAGTGCTCGCGCTGTTGCGCTGCCTAGCACTATTATGCCTCAAACACAACATCTAGTGCCATGCCAGATTTACATCGATTGTAGATGATAAAATTGTTAACTCTTTGTTATCTTCCGATTGGCAGGCCTTCAAAGTCTTCCTTCCCAATGCGCAACCATCGGGCCTACGGTGTCCTCCTTCCCTCTTGGACATGGTGACCAATCACTGATGCCCTTAATCCGTGCTTCAGTGACACCGGCTACTTGGCAGGTTTACGGTAAGGCGTGGGAGGAGTGGTGCTCGCTAACGCAAGGAAGACCAGTCGATAGGTGCGACCGTGCGAGATGCGACGTGTTAGTAGAACTCTTAGAACGGCTCAAGCGTAGAGGTGCGTCAGGGACATTAGCGCAACGTCTTCTTTCAGCTGCTGGGGTGGGTGGACGTAAGCAAATATTTTTTCATCAAGCAAGCCGTTAAAGGCTGGAAAAGGCTTCAACCTAGTCAGGAATCCCGCCGCCCAGCCTCTTTAAGGCTACTGCACGACATTATTGCAATTTCTTCATCAGTGTGCAAGTCACAATACGAGGCAACGCTGATATCGGCAGCATTTGCTATCGCCTTCTTCGGGGCGCTTCGCATCAGCGAATTAGTGCCGCAGTCAAAAACAGCATCAGTAGGCGGTTTAATCAACGAAGACCTCGTCATATGCAGCGAAGCTCTGCGCATTAGAGTACGGAGATCCAAATGCGACCCCACCAGGAGGGGGACATGGGTGTTGGTCAAGGCGTCAGAGGGCCCTATGTGCCCTGTAAAAATAGTCAAACACTATACGATAGTAAGACATTTGGGTAGATTTTTTCTTTCACACGCCGACGGGTCGACGGGTCTTAATAAATATCAGTTTCACGCAACTTTTAAACTGCATAGAGGCAGTCGGCGTTGCCTCAAAAGAATATGGGACACATTCCTTCCGAATAGGGGCGGCCACCGAGGCAGCTAGAGCGGGGGTATCGGAAGTAGAGGTGCAGAGAATGGGCCGCTGGAAATCCGCATGCTTTGCCAGATACATAAGACCAGACCTGCATCAGAGGGCTTCGGTGGCGTCAGATCTTCCCGGAGATGGTCGACATCGCCAAGAGAGCCAAGGGGCCGGTGGTTCTAGTGCTACATGCCGGAGGCAATGATTTGGGCAAGCGGAAAGGGGCCAAGCTATACACAGTAATGTCAACGGACATTGAGCGGTTTGTTTGTTTATTACCGGATATGGTGGTGGTGTGGTCTGAGATAATACCTCAAGCGGTTTGGCACGGAGCCAAGGACGTCAAAGCCATCGATAAATCAAGAAGAAAGATTAACACAAAGATGTCGAAATTTGTGAGAGAAAATTATGGCATTGTGGTTCGCCACCAAGAGCTAGAAGGAAACAATTCAGCCTTACTAAGACCGGACGGCATCCACCTCACGGACATCGGGCTCGACATATTCTTAGCCGGCTTGCGGGATGGTGTTGAACAGGCTCTAATGATGTTGTGTGGGGGTCGGAGTCCTGTGTAGGTCATACACATGATCCTCCGTGGCGGTAGGTAGAGGGGGGGCAAAGGTTCGTAACCTCTCATCGGCTTGCTGGCCCAGCGCTTGTCGGCGGGGCCTTCAGCAATGAGTCCGTTGCGAAGTGTAATTGCCCTTCTCTACATTTCAAATAATAAACTGTGACCGACCTGTTCAACCCATCCAGGCTTGTCGGTATCTTTCATTATGCAGTGGTGGGACGGGGGAAGGCACTGTTTACGACACACGGGTCTCTGCAGTCTGGTAGGCACGGTGCTGTATAAGGTGCGTGCCTCTGACTGCAGAGCCCTTAAGGGATAGCTAGATGGGAAAAACTGTGCAGTGGCCAATTCCCCCCTCCCACTACTCCCCAGGTGATGTCATGATTGGGACGCCCAGCGGACCAACCGAGGAGAAGAGGGAAGTCTGGCCACACCCTCAGGGGTTAAATTCTAGTCCCGGGACCAGTGCCTCCCTCTTTCTCCCCAGCTGACCCTTGGAAGCTGTTGTCCCACCCTCCCTCCTTTATAAACTTGTGAACGTACTGTGCTATTGTTGTTAAAATGTTTTAAATTATTTAAAACAAAACATTTTTGAAGTTCTTTTTATATATGTCACAGCGGTAGGTAGAGGGGGGCAAAGGTTCGTAACCTCTCATCGGCTTGCTGGCCCAGCGCTCGTCGGCAGGGCCTTCAGCAATGAGTCCGTCGCGAAGTGTAATTGCCCTTCTCTACTTTTCAAATAATAAACTGTGACCGACTTGTTCAACCCATCCAGGCTTGTCGGTATCTTTTATTATGGAGTGGTGGGACGGGGGAAGGCACTGTTTACGACACACGGGTCTCTGCAGTCTGAAGGATACAAAGTGTAACCAAGGCACAAGTGGAGGAAATGAATGATTGCTACAGCCCCAGAAATCAGGACTGTGAAAGCAAATCATTATGCCATGAAAGAAGAACGGATTCAGAGAAGGTACGTGTGTGCCACTCACAGACTAGGAGAGTAAATATCTTATTAGTTCACAGTAATGGCCTACGAGTTCAAAATGGTCTTCCATAGGTGCCTCATTGGTAATCCCAGTTCACACTCTTGGTGAGTGTCACAACTCCACCACTCAGTGTGTCTTGGACGTAGACTGAAAGCCCCATCGTCCAAACTAGGGCAGAGGCGGGCTGAGCTGTCAGTATTTTGATTGATAGCTCAGTCATCCAATCTGGGACTGGGAAGTGCTGAGCTTCTTACTCCCTGTTTTAAGTAACTACCCAGCTACTTATCTAAGCTGTCCGTCTGAGAAAGCTGCCAGTCATAGCTTTCAGCTCTGTGTGGTTTGTTATCTGTGCTTTGTGCTGTGAATTAAGACATTTTGATCTTCTGTTGCCAGACCTTGAATTTGCCTATTGACTACTCGTGTGTATAAAGGCCCCGTCTCACTTAGCGATTTACCAACGATCACGACCAGCGATACGACCTGGCCGTGATCGTTGGTAAGTCGCTGTGTGGTCGCTGGGGAGCTGTCACACAGACCGCTCTCCCCAGCGACCAACGATCAGGGGAACGACTTCGGCATCGTTGAAACTGTCTTCAACGATGCCGAAGTCCCCCTGCAGCACCCGGGTAACCAGGGTAAACATCGGGTTACTAAGCGCAGGGCCGCGCTTAGTAACCCGATGTTTACCCTGGTTACAAAAAAAAACAAACAGTACATACTCGCCTTTCGGTGTCCAGGTCCCTTGCCGTCTGCTTCCTGCTCTCACTGACTCCCTGCCGTACAGTGAGAGCAGAGCGCAGCGGTGACGTCACTGCTGTGCTCTCACTTCTCACTGTACGGCAGTCAGTGAGAGCAGGAAGCAGACGGCAAGGGACCTGGACACCGAAAGGCGAGTATGTAGTGTTTGTTTTTTTTTGTAACCAGGGTAAACATCGGGTTACTAAGCGCGGCCCTGCGCTTAGTAACCCGATGTTTACCCTGGTTACCAGTGAAGACATCGCTGGATCGGTGTCACACACACCGATTCAGCAATGTCAGCGGGGCCTCAACGACCAAAAAAAGGTCCAGGCCATTCCGACACGACCAGCGATCTCGCAGCAGGGGCCTGATCGCTGGTACGTGTCACACATAGCGAGATCGCTATGGAGGTCGCTGTTGCGTCACAAAACTTGTGACTCAGCAGCGATCTCGCTAGCGATCTCGCTATGTGAGACGGGGCCTTTACTCCTTTTGTCTTGACAAGTGTTTCTCAACTCCAGTTCTCAAAACCCACCAACAGGTCATGTTTTCAGGATTTCCTTAGCATTGATTAGGTGATGGCATTAATGCTTGAGCAGGTAATGTAATTATCACCTGTGCAATATTAAGGATATCCTGAAAACTTTACCTGTTGGTGGATCTTGAGGACTAGAGTTGAGAAAAGCTGGTCTTGATGCATTCTGACCTTGGAATTCTTTCTCTGGACTGTGACGTGACTATGCTTTTTGCCTTAGCCTTTTGTATATGACGAGCCCCCTTGCTATCTGACCCCGGATCTCTTGATTACTCAAGACTCACAGCTTGTCCGTGAGCAGTGACTACCTGGAATGCAAAACCGAGAAGGTACTACTAGTGATGAGCGAGTGTACTCATTGCTCGGGTTTTCCTGAGCACGCTCGAGTGACCTCCGAGTATTTGTTAGTGCTTGGAGATATAGTTTTCATCGCCTCAGTTGCATGATTTACGTCTTCCAGATACGCTGAATACATGTGGGAATTCTCTAACAGGCATTCCTCACATGTATTCAGCGTATCTTGAAGCTGTAAGTCATGCAACTGAGGCGATGAAAACTATATCTCCAAGCACTAACAAATACTCGGAGGTCACTCGAGCGTGCTCAGGAAAACCTGAACAACGAGTACACTCGCTCATCACTAGGTACTACCTCTCCATTTTTTTCCTTTTCATTTTTTTTTATAATTGCTGGCATATAAAATGTTATAGGATGAAGTAATCTTTGAATTTCTCTGACGAGTACCCTCATATATTATCTCCTCTTGTACAACCTGAGAATGTTTTTTGGCTTTTTGCCCGCTAATAAATCTACAGCTTTTGTTTCTTTGTTCAGTCTACCCGGTGCATACAATATGTGCACTTAAATAAAATGTTTGTTTTTGACAATCTGATTAATGGGCAGCTGGTTGCCCTGTAAATGTGTTACCATGGTTTAACTTCATAATACAAGAATTATACATCTATTTTTCATATTAATTCATATTTATTTAAAGCTACACATTTGCTTTACAGGGAATCTGTCACCAGGTTTCCATTAAGTAATCTCAAGCAGCATGATTTAGGTGCAGAGACCATGATGCCAGCAATGCATCACTTACTGGGTTGCTTGCTGTCATTTTGATAAAATCCGTTTCCTCTACTTCAAATCTAGCAGATCACAGAATACTGAGCTCTGTATAACCCCACCCACACCACTGGTTGGCAGCTTTCTGTGTACACTGTGCATAGGCAGAAAGTCTCTAATCAGTGGTGGAGTCTGGGTTACACAGAGCAGGAGGACTACATGGCATAAGGCAACCAGTCCTCTAGTGATAATCTCATGCAGATAAAACACTTATTTTATTGAAGCTACAACAAGCAGCCTACAAAGTTACAAATTGCGAGAATCATGGTCTCTGCTCCTATATAATGCCAAGCAGCCACCCCCTCCATTAATTTGGTAGGTTGTGAGTGGCTGCTTCATCGGTTATGCTGCACCTTGTTTTTTCTACCACATGGGTCCACTGCATCCTGAGAGTGCATTTGTTTGGTGGCCTAGGCAGGTAAGCATCTCTGCCTTGTTTTGCTGTATTTTCTAATCTCAGTTTAAATAGCAAAAACCTGGTGACAGGTTCCCTTTAAATAACATTTATTTATTTGCAAAATACTGAATTGGGCAAAAAGGGAGAGTGGCGCTTACTAAGGTAATAATGCTACATATTAAAGTGTGCCTAAATGAGTTCTACAGCTCACCTTCTAGTACTGCGGCAGAACTATTGCGCACAATAGTTTTAAAAATGAATGTATTATTGATACTGATGGCTGCCCATCCGAACTGACTCCAAGCTCAAAGGCCCAAGAAGAGAAAACATATCAATGCTCTGGCGTTCCACACTAAAGCTTCCACAATATCTTCCCTTTGTGTTGACCGATGGTGCAGGTGCAGGATTTCAGAGCTGGCCAAGGAAATCAACACAATAAGGAGGTAAGAGTTTGCCTCCAGAGTTTATTTTAAATTAAAGGGAGTGTTACCATTGTGTGACATGTAAAATGACTGAAAGAGAGCTGAGTGAGATTACAACTAACACTTCTTTAGCTTTCTTCTCACAGGCCAGAGTGGAGGGAGGGACAGTACAGCAGAGCTGAGCTTTGTCTCATTGCAAACACATGTGCAGATGCAGCTCTTCTGTCTCAGTGCGGACAGCTCAGCTTTGCTCACTTCCCAGACACTGACTGCTAAAAGCTGAAGTAGTATTCCAGTATTAGTTGTAATTGCGCCTAGCTCTGCAGAAGAGCAGACAGCACCATAAGAAGAGAACTACAGTTGTGCTTGTAATGAGGTAAAGTTCAGATCTGCTGTTCTGTGTTAGGCTAGGGTCACATTGCGTTAGGGCAATCCGTTAAGCGCATAGCGCTAGCGGATTGCGCTAACGCAATGCTTCTCTAGGGTCCGCGTTCGGCGTCCCCGCTAGCGCAGATCCCCGATCTGCACTAGCGAGGAACGGACCTCGGGCGCGCCGCGGACGCTGCAAGCAGCGTCCGAGATCCGTCACTCAAATGACGGCACATCGCTAGCGCACGCCCAATGTGGGCGGGCGCTAGTGACGCGTTCACCATTACAGGCTATGGCGGCGTTAACGGACTACGTTAACACCGCGTTATGCCGCGGTGTAACGTAGTCCGTTAAACGCGGTCACATAACGCAATGTGACCCTAGCCTTAGTTGTAAGCAGGCACAGCTTTGCAGTGAGATAAGGGAGCAGACTGTCAGTCATTATATGTCTCACAATCTCTGGAGGCAGATTATTGGGGAGATCTGTGTCCGGCTGATAGATTCTTTGCAACTAATTTACATGTTAAGAAAAATGTGGAGTTCTGTGGAATAACACATTGGATCGCAAACATCAAGGTATCATTTTATTCAGCTTCCTATGACCTACATACCCATGTAGACAGCTTAGGAGCATCAATCCTACTGAATTCCCTTAACCATTTATAAATCTTACAGACGGAAATTACATCTCAGCTTACTCAATATCCAGAAAAAAAAAATTCTAAGAAAAAACAAACAAAACCATATTCACTGTATTCTATTTTTCTAGCCAGTCTAACACTAAAGAAAAAGTCTTTTTTCTTTTGAAGTTATCATTTCATTCATCTCTCCATGCTACAACACTATGAAGTAAAGATCCATCTTTCCTTTTAAACTTCTAAAATTTTTATGGCTGCTTAGAAACAAAAAGGAAGATGAGACAGAGCAGGACACATCAATAGCATCAAACATTTCATATAATAATTTACCTTATTAGGTCAAACAAAAAATAACTGTCAAAAACATTTACAAACTGCCAGATGGTCTGTCAGGAAAAAAGAATAATGACATGAATACTGTGATAAGCCACTAATGCAAAAATCTGTGGTCCAATAACTGTAATTGAGATTTCATATCAAGGCTACACAAATACCACTCAGACTTAGGAGACCAACCAAAATGTAAGTGTGTGACATAAATGGGGTCCAAATGAGTAAAGATAAACGTAAAGTCTGAGAGAGTTGGAACAGTAGTTAAGAACTGTTAGCAATGTAATTCACATTTTCAAAACTACAAGAAATTATGATTTTCTCTAAACTGCTATTAGAACAATTTGTGGAAAGTGGTTTTCATGTAAAAATGCTCCTATCCAATAAGAGAGGTCCATAAAAATATAGTTTGTCAAGTTTGTAGAGAAAGAACTTGATTAATCTACATAGCGTCCATTTAACAAAGTGCATTTATCGTGTCTAGTGAAGAGCGAGTGTGCTCGTTACTCGAGTTTACCGAGCATGCTCGTGTGTTCGAGTATCTTGGGCGTGCTCATAGATTATGTTTTTGTCCCCGCAGCTGCATGGTTTGCGGCTGCTAGACAGCCTGAGTACATGGGAAGATTCCCTTACAAACAGGAAGTCCCTGCATGTGTTCAGGTTGTCTAGCAGCCGCAAATCATGCAGACACGGGGACACAAACATAATCTATGACCATGCCCAAGATACTCGGAGAACACCCAAGCATGCTCGGTAAACTCGAGTAACGAGCACACTCCCTCATCACTAATCTAATCCCATCACCTTCCATAGCACTGTACCTAAAAGCCCTGATCTTACACAGTTCACTTATAATTAGTATATGTGACCAAAAGACATTAGAGTTGAGCAAAAAAGACTCACGGCCCTGGTCCAGCAGCCTGCTGTGAGGAATTTTTTTAGCCCTTCAGGTTCTACACAAAAATTAATACAACATCAAATGAAAAAAAAAGTACTCTAAAATGTTGCTTTAGCGCCAATTTTTTCACTTTTACAAGGAAAACCACAAGAAAATGGACCCCGCAATTTGTTACCTAGTTTCTTCTGAGCTAACCGATACCCCACATTTAGCCAGAAAGCTGTTTGGACAAACGGCAGGGCTCGGAAAACACCCACAAGTGACCCCACCACTATAGTGTGCATTTTGAGCTCATTGGTACTACATAGAATTTGAGAACATTAGGTCGCCATATTGAAAATTTTTATTTTTTTTCTAGAAAATGTTGCTTTAATACCACATTTTTCCCTTTTGTCAAATGGTAACATGAAACAGCGGACCACAGAGTTTATTACCCACTTTCTTCTGAGCGTAACAATACCCCACGTGTAGATAAATCTGATTGTACATATGGCAGGGCTCGAAAGTGAAGAAGTGACATTTGGTATATCTGGAATGTAAATTTGGCTGGAATAGATTGCAGACACCGAGTCTCAGTAATAGAGCCCCTGAAGTCCCAAAACAGCGGAAAACCCCACAACTGACCCCATTTTGGAAACTAGGCCCATAAAGGAATTCATCTAGGGGGCTGTTCAGCTTGTTGAAAACCAGGGCTGTGGAGTCGGAGTCGGAGAGTCTGAGATATTTTTGGTTGGAGTCGGAGTCGGTAGAAATGTACCGACTCCGACTTTAAAAAAAATTTATTCATATTTCATAATTGAACTTTCATATGAATTTTATAAATGTTACTCAAATATATATGTTCTATCAAACTATGAACAACAGTGATAAGCAGTTCTGCTGGAGATAGAGACATTTCTTACTTCTTGTGTGTCACTGTTCTCCACTGCCCTTATCTAATCTTATACTTGGTTAACCTCATGCTGCCCCAACCCCCCTACTTACAATGTATGAAACTGAAAGTGAAAATGTGTTGCAAATTCTTAGTAGTAAAGCTCCTCCTCTAGACTAGATGTTTACTAGGTGTGCATCTTCCAAGCATCTCACAGCTGCTACTCAGAAGAGGAAGACTGTAAGAAGTATTATCCTTTCAACAAACTTTGCATCAGTTAACTGTGAGTACATGAGGAATAACAGTATTACTGACCAATATATCAGTTGTACGACCTGGCAATAATTTGGTGCAATTGTTTTTAGGAAAAACAATTGTCATTTGGATTGTGAATGCAGAATTAAAAACCTGAGAATGTCAAAGAAGCGTCACATTAAATCAGCTGTATTTGAACATTTCACCATCACTCAAGATAGAAAACATTATGTCTGTCAGTGTATGACAAATGATCCAGACGAAAACAAATGCTGTGAAGCCAAGATCAGTGCATATTCAGGCAAAGATAAAAATGCTCCTACCAGAGCTTCTAATCTAAAGAGACATTTACAGAGCTTTCATCCATTTCATCCAGAAGTACTGAAAGCAGTGGATGAGAAAGACTGCATCCAAACCAATGAACCAGTGCCCAGCTCTTCCAGCCAAACAAAGGAGCAGAGAACTTTGCAGCCATCAGTTGCAAGATATTTTGTCAGTGACAAAGTTACTGTGACAATGACAGTAGATACATTTAAAAAACAGATCATAGAACTTGTTGTAAAGGATAGTGTGCCTATTTCATTATTTTCACAACCAGCTTTTATGTGTCTGAATGGGGAAATGGCCCGCAAGCTTGGTGTTTCTCTGGAGAGAGAGAGTATTATAAAATTAGTAATCAAAGAAGCTTTTAAACAAAAGGAAGAACTTAAAAAAACTCTCAAGGGACGCTTTCTGTTTCTTAAAATGGATGCCTGCACACGTCACAGAGTGAACTATTTTGCCATCAATGTCTGATTCGTTTGTGACAAAAATGAAATAGTTACCAAGACATTGGCAGTAAAAGACACCAAAGCTCATCACACCAGTGAGTTTCTCCAGGTCTTGGTGGAAAAGGTTCTGCAAGACTATGAACTTAAAAAAGAGCAAGTTCTTTCTGTCGTAACTGACAATGCTTCAAATATGATAAGTACTATTAAGCTAATGAATGAGAGTAATGATGGTGACCAGCAGCTAGAAGAACATTCTGGGTCCACAGACACAGAAATGTTTGAAATAGAGGAACACAGTATTGTAACTGAGGAGCAAACTGAAGTTGCTTCAGATGAACAGCAACATGATAGTTTAGATGATCTTGTTGAAACTGTGTCAATACGTTCTTTCATTCATCACATGTGCTGTGTTGTGCATACGCTACAGCTGGCTATAAGAGACAGTCTGCAAGAAGGACATGCTGCTGCACTGATTGGCAAGGTGAGAAAATTGGCTACTGTTGCCAGAACCCCTAAAGTTGACTCAATTTTGAAGAGACGTGCTGGAAAAGGGGCAATTATTGATCAAGCCACACGATGGGGCAGTACTTACTTAATGATTCAGCGCTTGGTTGAACTGAAAACCTTTCTTGTAGACATGGCTAACCCTCAACTGACGCTAAATGAAAGTCAGTGGAATCAGGTGACTGAGCTGGAAAAATTGCTAGAGCACCCATTTACAGTGACTAAAAAATTACAAGCAGAGGACTTAACTCCAGGTATTTTCTTAACGGAGTGGAAGAACCTGATGTTTCGCCTGTCCCAAAGAGGAGGGTTAATTGCAAGTGGCATTGCTACATCAATGAAACGGAGAGAGGAGCTACTATTACAAAATAACATTCTTTTGGCAGCTGTTTATGTAGACCCAATGCATCGGATTCTTCTAGATGATCAACAGCTAACTAAAGGAAAAGAAGCTCTGTTTGAAATAGCAGTAAGGATGAAAGGGTTGCAGAACAGTCAGGAGGAACAAGAAGAATTTAGTCGTCCTGCCACATCTTCACCCTCCTCAACTGATGAAGAATTTAATTTCGAAAAATATTTGGATCACAAGGACCGTGCAAAGCGTTCCCGCATAGAAGAAGAGTCATCCCCATCAAAGAACACAGCCAGTACGTTTCAGCAGAATTTTTCATGTGCACTAAAAGAAATTGAGAAATTTGACTGTTCATCAAAAATAACAGTGCAACAAGCGATTCCTCTGTATCCTGACATTGTCAGAGATGTTGCCCGAGTGGTTACTGCTTTGCCACCAACCCAAGTTAGTGTAGAGAGGTTATTCTCTGCTCTCAAAATAATTAGATCAGATTTGAGGGCATCCATGAAGGAGGATCTGACAGAGGCAATACTTTTTCTGAGGACAAATTTATAGATTTCTTCTTATTAACTGCATAACAGTGTTTATTGCACATTTACTTACAAGAGTTTAGAAAAGTTTATAAAAGTTATTTTCTATATTCTAATTGTATTGTAATAAATATAGTTTTTGCTCTAAGTGGTCTGATTACTTATAGGATGGTGAGAAACTGAATAAGCACGATGTTAATATTTTACAACAGTAAATTTATTGTTACGAATTGGCCATTTATGAAGGAGTCGGAGACGGAGTCGGAGACGGAGTCGGAACCTGATAAAATCCAGGAGTCGGAGTCGGAGTCGCAACTGTGGCTTACCGACTCCACAGCCCTGTTAAAAACAAAACTTTTTTTTTTCTGCAAAACGTTAGACCCAAATTTGTAATTTGCACAACTGATTATAGTAAAAGACAGAACCATAATTTGTTGTGCAATTTCTTCTGAACATGAAAAAACCCCATACTGTATGTGGTGAAAAACTGCTGTTTGGGCACATGACGGGGCTCAGAATGGAAAGAGTGCTATTTGATTTTTGGAGAGTAAATTTGTCTGGAATAGATTATTAACCCCTTCATGACCCAGCCTATTTTGGCCTTAATGACCTGGCCGTTTTTTGCAATTCTGACCAGTGTCCCTTTATGAGGTAATAACTCAGGAACGCTTCAACGGATCCTAGCGATTCTGAGATAGTTTTTTCGTGACATATTGGGCTTCATGTTAGAGGTAAATTTAGGTCGATAATTTCTGAGTTTATTTGTGAAAAAAACGGAAATGAGGCGAAAATTTTGAAAATTTTGCAATTTTCACATTTTGAATTTTTATTCTGTTAAACCAGAGAGTTATGTGACACAAAATAGTTAATAAATAACATTTCCCACATGTCTACTTTACATCAGCACAATTTTTGAAACAAATTTTTTTTTTGCTAGGAAGTTATAAGGGTTAAAATTTGACCAGTGATTTCTCATTTTTACAACAAAATTTACAAAACCATTTTTTTTAGGGACCACCTCACATTTGAAGTCATTTTGAGGGTTCTATATGGCTGAAAATACCCAAAAGTGACACCATTCTAAAAACTGCACCCCTCAAGGTGCTCAAAACCACATTCAAGAAGTTTATTAACCCTTCAGGTGTTTCACAGCAGCAGAAGCAACATGGAAGTAAAAAATGAACATTTAACTTTTTAGTCACAAAAATGATCTTTTAGCAACAATTTTTTTATTTTCCCAAGGGTAAAAGGAGAAACTGGACCACGAACGTTGTTGTCCAATTTGTCCTGAGTACGCTGATACCTCATATGTGGAGGTAAACCACTGTTTGGGCGCACGGCAGGGCTCGGAAGGGAAGGAGCGCCATTTGACTTTTTGAATGAAAAATTGGCTCCAATCTTTAGCGGACACCATGTCCCGTTTGGAGAGCCCCCGTGTGCCTAAACATTGGAGCTCCCCCACAAGTGACCCCATTTTGGAAACTAGATCCCCCAAGGAACTTATCTAGATGCATAGTGAGCACTTTAAACCCCCAGGTGCTTCACAAATTGATCCGTAAAAATGAAAAAGTACTTTTTTTCCCCCAAAAAATTATTTTAGCCTCAATTTTTTCATTTTCACATGGGCAACATGATAAAATGGATCCTAAAATTTGTTGGACAATTTCTCCTGAGTATACCGATACCTCACATGTGGGGGTAAACCACTGTTTGGGCACATGGTAAGGATTGGAAGGGAAGGATCGCCATTTGACTTTTTGAATGAAAAATTATCTCCATCGCTAGCGGACACCATGTCACGTTTGGAGAGCCCGTGTGCCTAAACATTGGCGCTCCCCGACAAGTGACCCCATTTTGGAAACTAGACCCCCCAAGGAACTTATCTAGAAGCATAGTGAGCACTTTAAACCCTCAGGTGCTTCACAAATTGATCCGTAAAAATGAAAAAGTACTTTTTTTTCACACAAAATTTCCTTTAGCCTCAATTTTTTCATTTTCACATGGGCAACAGGATAAAATGGATCCTAAAATTTGTTGGGCAATTTCTCCTGAGTACGCCGATACCTCATATGTGGGGGAAAACCACTGTTTGGGTGCACGGCAAGGCTCGGAAGGGGAGGCGCGCCATTTGACTTTTTGAATGGAAAATTAACTCCAATCATTAGCGGACACCATGTCGCGTTTGGAGAGCCCCTGTGTGCCTAAACATTGGAGCTCCCCTACAAGTGACCCCATTTTGGAAACTAGACCCCCAAGGAACTTATCTAGATGCATAGTGAGCACTTAAAACCCCCAGGTGCTTCACAGAAGTTTACAACGCAGAGCCGTGAAAATAAAAAAAAAAATTTTCTTTACTCAAAAATGATTTTTGGCCCGGAATTTTTTATTTTCCCAAGGGTAATAGGAGAAATTGGACCCCAAATGTTGTTGTCCAGTTGGTCCTGAGTACGATGATACCCCATATGTGGGGGTAAACCACTGTTTGGGCGCACGGCAGGGCTCGGAAGGGAAGGCACGCCATTTGGCTTTTTGAATGGAAAATTAGCTCCAATCATTAGCGGACACCATGTCGCGTTTGGAGAGCCCCTGTGTGCCTAAACATTGGAGCTCCCCCACAATTTACCCCATTTTGGAAACCACTGTTTTGGCACACGTCGGGGTTCGGAAGGGAAGTAGTGACGTTTTGAAATGCAGACTTTGATGGAATGCTCTGCGGGTGTCAGGTTGCATTTGCAGAGCCCCTGATGTGCCTAAACAGTAGGAACTCCCCACAAATGACCCCATTTTGGAAACTAGACCCCCAAGGGAACTTATCTAGATGTGTGGTGAGCACTTTGAACCCCCAAGTGCTTCACAGAAGTTTATAACGCAGAGCTGTGAAAATAATAAATGTGTTTCCTTTCCTCAAAAATATTTTTTTAGCCCAGAATTTTTTAATTTTCCCAAGGGTAACAAGAGAAATTTGACCCCAAAAGTTGTTGACCAGTTTCTCCTGAGTATGCTGATACCCCATTTGTGGGGGTAAACCACTGTTTGGGCAGATGCCGGGGCTCGGAAGGGAAGTAGTGACGTTTTGGAATGCAGACTTTGATGGATTGGTCTGCAGGCATCATGTTACGTTTGCAGAGCCCCTGATGTGCCTAAACAGTAGAAACCCCCCACAAGTGACTCAATTTTGGAAACTAGACCCCCCCAAGGAACTTATCTAGATGTGTGGTGAGCACGTTCAACCCCCAAGTGCTTCACAGAAGTTTACAACGCAGAGCCGTGAAAATAAAAAATAATTTTTCTTTCCTCAAAAAAGATGTTTTAGCAAGCAATTTTTTTATTTTCACAAGGGTAACAGGAGAAATTGGACCCCAATATTTGTTGCCCAGTTTGTTGTGAGTACGCTGATACCCCATATGTGGGGGTAAACCACTGTTTGGGCGCACGTCAGGGCTCGGAAGGGAAGTAGTGACATTTGAAATGCAGACTTTGATAGAATGGTCTGCGGGCGTCATGTTGCATTTGCAGAGCCCCTGATGTGCCTAAACAGTAGAAACACCCCACAAGTGACCCCATTTTGGAAACTAGACCCCCCAGCAACTTATCTAGATGTGTTGTGAGCACTTTGAACACCCAAGTGCTTCACAGAAGTTTATAATGCAGAGCCGTGAAAATAAAAAATTATTGTTCTTTCCTCAAAAATTATGTTTTAGCAAGTATTTTTTAATTTTTGCAAGGGTAACAGGGGAAATTGGACCCCAACAGTTGTTGCCGAGTTTGTCCTGAGTATGCTGGTACCCCATATGTGGGGGTAAACCACTGTTTGGGCGCATGTTGGGGCTTGGAAGGGAGGGAGCACCATTTGACTTTTTGAACGCAAGA
Source organism: Ranitomeya variabilis (assembly GCF_051348905.1). Classification (NCBI taxonomy): domain Eukaryota; kingdom Metazoa; phylum Chordata; class Amphibia; order Anura; family Dendrobatidae; genus Ranitomeya; species Ranitomeya variabilis. The sequence goes on along the minus strand of NC_135235.1, from coordinate 112,072,096 downwards.
TTGGCTGGAATCAATGGTGGTGCCATGTTGCGTTTGGAGACCCCTGATGTGGCCAAACAGTGGAAACCCCTCAATTCTAACTTCAACACTAACCCCAACACACCCCTAAACCTAATCCCAACTGTAGCCCTAACCCTAATCACAACCCTAACCCCAACACACCCCTAACCACAACCCTAACCCCAACACACCCGTAACCCTAATCCCAACCCTAACCCTAATCTTAACCCTAATCCCAACCCTAACCCTAATCCCAACCCTAACCACAACTGTAACCCCAACACACTCCTAACCCTATCCGTAACCCTAACCACAAGCCTAATCTTAACCCTATTTCCAACCCTAGCCCTAATTCCAACCCTAACTCTAATTCCAACCCTAACCCTAAGGCTATGTGCCCACGTTGCGGATTCGTGTGAGATTTTTCCGCACAATTTTTGAAAAATCTGCAGGTAAAAGGCACTGCGTTTTACCTTCAGATTTACAGCGGATTTCCAGTGTTTTTTTGTGCGGATTTCACCTGCGGATTCCTATTGAGGAACAGGTGTAAAACGCTGCGGAATCCGCACAAAGAATTGACATGCTGCGGAAAATACAAAGCAGCATTTCCGCACGGAATTTTCCGCACCATGGGCACAGCGGATTTGGTTTTCCATAGGTGTACATGGTACTGTAAACCTGATGGAAAACTGCTACGAATTCGCAGCGGCCAATCCGCTGCGGATCCGCGGCCAATCCGCTGCGAATCTGCGGCCAATCCGCTGCGGATCCGTGGCCAATCCGCTGCGGATCCGCAGCCAAATCCGCACTGTGTGCACATGCCCTAACCCTAACCCTACCCCTAACCCTACCCCTACCCCTAACCCTAACCCTACCCCTAGTTCTAACCCTAGTTCTAACCCTAACCCTAGTGGAAAAAGAAAAAAAAATATTTTCTTTTTTTTATTATTGTCCCTACCTATGGGGGTGATAAAGGGGGGGGGTCATTTACTATTTTTTTTATTTTGATCACTGTGAGAGGTTTTATCACAGTGACCAAATTATATCTGGAACGAATCTGCCGGCCGGCAGATTCGGCGGGCGCACTGCGCATGCGCCCGCCATTTTGGAAGATGGCGGCGCCCATGGAGAAGACGGATGGACACCGGGAGCCTCAGTAAGTATAAGGGGGTGGAGATCGGGGCACGGGGGGGCGTCGGAGCACGGGGGGCTGTCATAGGAGCACGGGGGGAGCGGACAAGAGGACGGGGGAGCGGAGCACAAGACGGAGGGGAGCGGACCACAGATCGGTGGCTTGGGGGGGCGATCGGTGGGGTGGGGGGGGTCACATCAGTGTTTCCAGCCATGGCCGATGATATTGCAGCATCGGCCATGGCTGGATTGTAATATTTCACCAGTTTTTTAGGTGAAATATTACAAATCGCTCTGATTGGCAGTTTCACTTTCAACAGCCAATCAGAGCGATCGTAGCCACGGGGGGTGAAGCCACCCCCCCTGGGCTGAAGTACCACTCCCCCTGTCTCTTCAGATCGGGTGAAATTGGAGTTAACCCTTTCACCCGATCTGCAGGGACGCGATCATTCCATGATGCCACATAGGCATCATGGGTCGGATTGGCACGGGTTTTCATGACGCCTACGTGGCGTCAAAGGTCGGGAAGGGGTTAATGTCATGTTGCATTTGCAGAGCCCCTGACATGCCAAAACAGCAGAAACACCCCACAAGAAACACCATTTTGGAAACAAGACCCCTCAAGAAATTCATCTAGGGTTACTGTGAGCATTTTTAACTTACAGGATTTACAGGTGATTCATGAAACTTTATAATTTACAAATATGAAAGACAAAAAAATTATTTTTTAAATTAAAATACTGTTACAGCACCGAATGTATCATTTCCATGACGGGTAATAGGAGAAAATGGACCCCATAGTTTGCTATGTAATGCTTACTGAATATGGCAGTACCACATATGTGGTTGCACACTACTGTTTGAGCACACGGTTGGGATCGGATGAAAAGGAGCGCTGCTTGGCTTTTAGAACACAAATTCCATTAGAACAGATTGTGGGCTCCATCATCGAGCCCCAGAGGCGCCGAAACATCAGAAACCCCCAAAAGTGAAACCCATTTTGGAAACTAGACCCCTCAAGGAATGAATCTAGTGGTGCATTAAGCATTTTTAACCTACAGATTATTATTAAAATTTTATAGCATTTAGAATAGAAAATATTTTTTCCACTAAAATACTGTTTTAACACCAAATTTATAATTTTCATGAGGCCTAATAGGAGAAAACAGACCACTTACCGTATATACTCGAGTATAAGCCGACCCGAGTATAAGCCGACCCCCCTAATTTTGCCACAAAAAACTGGGAAAACTTATTGACTCGAGTATAAGCCTAGGGTGGAAAATGCAGCAGCTACCGGTGAATTTCAAAAATAAAAATAGATGCTCCATACCATTCATTATTGCCCCATAGATGCTCCATATAAAGCTGTGCCATATATAATGCTCCATACCATTGATTATTGCCCCATATATTATCCATATATAGCTGTGCCATATAGAATGCTCTGCACCGTTCATTATGGCCCCATAGATGCTCCATATAAAGCTGTGCCACATATACAATGCTCTGCACCGTTCATTATGGCCCTATAGATGCTCCATATAAAGCTGTGCCATATATGCTCTGCACCGTTGATTATGGCCCCATAGATGCTCCACATAAAGCTGTGCCATATATGCTCTGCACCGTTCATTATGGCCCTATAGATGCTCCACATAAAGCTGTGCCATATATGCTCTGCACCGTTCATTATGGCCCCATAGATGCTCCATATAAAGCTGTGCCCTATATGCTCTGCACCGTTCAGTTTGGCCCCATAGATGCTCCTTATAAAGCTGTGCCATATATGCTCTGCACCGTTCAGTTTGGCCCCATAGATGCTCATTATAAAGCTGCCCCATATACAATGCTCTGCAGCGTTCAGTTTGGCCCCATATATGCTCCACATAAATCTGTGCCATATATAACGCTGGTGCTGCTGCTGCAATAAAAAAACAAACACATACTCACCTCTCTTGCTTGCAGCTCCTCAGCGTCCCGTCCCGGCGTCTCACTCTCTCCGCACTGACTGATCAGGCAGAGGGCGGCGCGCACACTATATGCGTCACCGCGCCCTCTGACCTGAACAGTCAGAGTGGAGAGACGCCGGGAAGACAGAGCGGCGCCCGGCGTGTGGAACGAGGACAGGTAAATATGCGATACTTACCTGCTCCCGGCGTCCCGCTCCTTCCCCCGTACAGCTGGTCTCCGGGTGCCGCAGCCTCTTCCTCTATCAGCGGTCACTGGCACCGCTGATTAGAGAAATGAATATGGGGCTCCACCCCTATGGGAGTGGAGTACATATTCATAGGTTTAATGAGCGGTCCCATGTGACCGCTGTACAGGGGAAGAGCTGCGGCACCCGGAGACAGTGTGATGGGCAGGGGGAGCGTCAGGATCGCCGGGACTAGGTAAGTATGCCTCAGCGCCCTCTCCCCCTCACCCGCCGACCCTGCCACAGACCGTGACTCGAGTATAAGCCGAGAGGGGCACTTGCAGCCCAAAAATTTGGGCTGAAAATCTCGGCTTATACTCGAGTATATACGGTAATTTTGTTCTGTAATTTTTACTGAACGTGGTAGTACCCCATGTCTTTTAAAATGCAGATTTTGTTTGAGTAGATTGTGGACTTCATTAGCTGAGCCATTAAGGTGCTTAACAGCCCAACCCCCCAGGTGACCCCATATTGGAAACTTCACTGTTTAAGGATTTCATCTGGGGGTGTAGTGAGTATTTTTGAACCCACAGATGCCTCACAGAACTTTATAACATTGAGACGTGGAAAAATAAAATTTAATTGGCAAAAAAGTAATTTTTGTATTTGCTGCAAATGTGTCTGTTACACAAAAGTTGATAGGTGAAACTGGACCAAACAATTTCTTGCGCAATTTCTTCGGAATGCAGTGATTCCCCATATGTCATCATAAAGTTCTGTTTGGCCACATGTCAGGGCTGAGAAAGAAGGAGCGCAATTTGGCTTTTGGAGAACATATTTTGCTAGAATAGCTTGCAGGTGATACTTGGGGAACCCTTAAAGTGCTAGAACAGGAAAACCCCAAAAGCAACCCCATGGTAGAAATTACACCTCTCAATGAATTTATCTACTGTTGCGATGACTAGTCATCTTGTCCCGCAAAAAAACAAGCCACCATACAGCTCCACCAGGGGAAAAATAAAAAAGTTATAACTGTCAGAATAAAGCAATGCAAAACTAAGAATTTTCTCTATAAAATAGTTTTTATAGTTTAAATTTTGGTCTCATCAGTCATCACTCCAAATTACCTTGTTCCAGAAGTTTTGAGGCTTGTCTCTGTCCTGTTTTGCGTATTGTAGGGGGGATACTTTATGGTATTTGCGCAGTAATGGTTTTCTTCTGGCGACTCGACCATGCAGCCCATTTTTCTTCAAGTGCCTCCTTATTGTGCATCTTGAAACAGCCACACCGCTAGTTTTCAGAGAGTTCTGTATTTCAGCTAATGTTATTTGTGGGTTTTTCTTTGCATCCCGAACAATTTTCCTGGCAGTTGTGGATGACATTTTTGTTGGTCTACCTGACCGTGGTTTTGTTTTTACAGAGCCCCTGATTTTCCATTTGTTAATCACAATTTGAACACTGCGGACTGGCATTATCAAATCCTTGGATATCTTGTTGTATCCCTTTCTTGTTTAAGGGTACTGTCACACTAAATGATTTACCAACGATCACGACCAGCGATACGACCTGGCCGTGATCATTGGTAAGTGGTTGTGTGGTCGCTGGGGAGCTGTCACACAGTCAGCTCTCCAGCGACCAACGATGCCGAAGTCCCCGGGTAACCAGGGTAAACATCGGGTTACTAAGCGCAGGGCCGCGCTTAGTAACCCGATGTTTACCGTGGTTACCAGCGTAAACTTAAAAAAAAAAAAACAGTACATACTAACATTCCGGTGTCTGTCCCCCGGCGCTGTGCTTCTCTGCACTGTGTCTGCCAGCCGGAAAGCACAGCGGTGACGTCACCGCTGTGCTCGCTTTCCGGCCGGCCGGCGCTCACAGTGCAGAGAAGCAGAACGCCGGGGGACAGACACCGGAATGTAAGTATGTACTGTTTGTTTGTTTTTTTTTACTTTTACGCTGGTAACCACGGTAAACATCGGGTTACTAAGCGCGGCCCTGCGCTTAGTAACCCGATGTTTACCCTGGTTACAAGCGAACGCATCGCTGGATCGCTGTCACACACAACGATCCAGCGATGACAGCGGGAGATCCAGTGACGAAAGAAAGTTCCAAACGATCTGCTACGACGTACGATTCTCAGCAGGATCCCTGATCGCTGCTGCGTGTCAGACACAGCAATATCGTATGGATATCGCTGGAACGTCACGGATCGTACCATCGTAGCGATCAAAGTGCCAATGTGTGACAGTACCCTTATACAGTTCAACTACCTTTTCCCGTAGATCCGTTGACAATTCTTTTGCTTTCCCCATGACTCACAATCCAGAAACGTCAGTGGCTGGATGAAAGATGCAAGAGTCTGTCTGGATCCCAGAAACTCACTCAGCTTTTATGCACACACTGATTACAAGCAAACAGGTCACAGGTGAGGATGTTACCTTTAGTAACCATTCAAACCCATTTGTGTCAACTTCTGTGCATGTTATCAGGCCAAAATCACGAGGGTATGTGAACTTCTGATAAGGGTAATTTGGATGTTTTGGGTTGTCATTATGATTTAAAAAGAGAAAACACAGTAGTTTGACAATAAATGGCTTCACCCAACCACTAAACATGAGTGGAGAAAAAGCTTTGGTGTGGTCATTCATATTCTCTGAAAAAAAGGCCAAGAAAGCAAAAATTCTGCCAGGGTATGTAAACTTTTGAGCACAACTATATGTTCACAATGATTTTTGAAAGTCTTCCAGAGCCAATGCAGGGATTTGCACAACCGAATCATGTCTGTTTCTAATGCATTGCCGTCATAGGGTTCGTAGATCATGAGCATCCAATACTGACAATCGGCCTTGTCCCTTGTGCACATGGTTTTCTCCAGAATCTCTGAATCTTTTGATGTTATTTTTTTTTTGATGGTGGGATATTCAAAGACGCAATTGTTCACAGATTGATGAACCTCTGACCATCTTTGCTTCTGAGAGACTCTGCCTCACTAACATGCTCTTTTTATAAATAGTTATTTATTTTTCTCACTTATAAAGCGCCATTAATTTGAACAGTGCCTTACAGACATCAGTAGTCGTGACTTAGTTCAACACTGACCCTCCAGCTCTTTTTCATTAGCACCACCTACTTTTCCCACCTTCTGTTAATCCTGTTCAAACTGTTTTTAGATGTTGCTGTCATCAATTTCTAAGTGAGTTAATTTTTTCAAATGAAATGGAAAAATGTCTTTTGTTCGCCTTCTGATCTGTGTTCTATGTTTTGTTGGCAATAAAATATGGAAAATAAAATATTTTCAAATCATTGTATTTTCTTTAGTATTTACAGTTTTCCAACTTTTTTAAAATAAAAGATTTATTTACTAGTGTATGTAGATCCTGTAATAAAATCTAGTTGTAGCACTATGCCGGCGTCCCTCCGTGACTCCTCTCCCTCCTCCTGGCAGCGACACCGACATGCTCACCACCCCAACCATGGTGGCGTCCTCGTCCCTGCCTCCAGTGTATGCCGAACAGGTTTTCAGCGGGGTGCTTAGTGTGCGCCCCTGATCTTAAAGAGGCTGCGTGCGCACTTTGAAAAATGTCCCCAGCTAGGAGATATTTTGTATAAAAGGCACCCCACCCCAGTAGGCAGATGCCTGAGCAACCCTTGTAGTTTCTCTACATTGTGTGTGTGCAACTGTATGCTGCCAAGTCCCTCATCCTACCTAGTTAAGTTAGTTCCTTTTCCTGATCCTGTAATCTCGTATGGTGTGTATGTTCTCTCCGGCAGTATCTCTAATCTGTAGCCACTCAGGCGGATCCCGAACTAGAGGTCGCTCAGGCGGTACCTGAATTCTGTAGCCGCACCTGTTCAAATAGGTTCCGAACGCAGCCTTGCTGGTGACTCCAAATTCAGTCCGTGTCAGCGTACCTGCCCCTTTGGGGTCAGCAGCTGCAGTTTAGGGGACTGCCTAGGAGTGGTGTCTGGTGGCTACATGCAGCTCAAACTTGACTCCACCATCAGGAGCTCCAGTAAAAAACAGGTAGCCACTTGCCTATGTCCCTCTTAGGCAAACCCGGCTCCGTGGCACAGTGCGCCACTTGTAAGCATGACACTACTGACATATTTTTATTTATGAGGGTGCCTGAAGGAGCCAGTTTTCTTTATTACAATTTTGTACTATAAGGGTGTTGAATAAAACTTGTATACTTGTGACACAGTGTAATGTAAGGGGCCAAAGACGGCAATTACAATAGAAAATGTATACTGTATCTCTACATACCATACACTTTTTTAGCATTATTGGAAAGGCAAATTCTGGAATGTTAGAAAGTAGTAGAAAATTTGTAATAACCAAAATATTTTCAATATTTCAAGGTTCCAAATGATTTTCCATCTATAAACAAAACTGAACAATTCGATCAAAAGTAATTTCACCAGAAAAACATGAAGCAACAGGGTCATCCTATGTTCTCAGATGGTTATCTCTGCAAGAAAATCAAATTCCGCCCTTCATAAACCTCTCTGATAGCAATGACCCCAGGGAGTTAAAATCTGACAAGAGGGTCTCTGAGGAGGCAATGCCCTTTGTATGTCATTGTGTTGTATGTCACAATGTGCGACACCGATAAGTGCTACGTATTACCTTACAAATTATTCTTGAACGTTGATATGACGGTAGCCTTTCTTTCTGTCGTTGTATGGTTAACGACAAACAATACATTATTGTAGCAAGCTTGCTCTCTAACCCATCAGTAGGGAGATGCTGATCACTGATTACCTCTGTTTTACAATGGCGAGCTTATATTTACCTTCCAGCTTGGTCCCAAACAGCCATTCCTAACGCTAAGAATGATTAGGCTGCAGAATATTAAACCTACAACAGCAGCCAGGGGACTACTGTACAGAACAGAGTGAGAGCCTCTCAGCACACGGCTTTTATTGCTAGGTATTGTAATGCAGGAATTAAAGGGCTGTAATGGTTGGTCAGAGTCTAGGGGCTGAAATAATACATTGCCTTTTATTGTGTCAAGATGAGGATGGAACGTAATCCTTTCATGAAATCCGTAATGGAATTGGACACAGAACAATGATTAGATTTGGAGAGGACATAGTATGTGCACAGCATTACCTTTGTGGAATTGGAATTGGTTGTATACAGCAAAAAAAAAAAAGGCTCATTTAAACTGCAATGTTTCTACTAAGGGACAGGAGGGATAAACATTGCCTTCTTGTTCCAGGCCTCCAGGTTTTTAAGGATTACATGAACTGCTATGCTTTTAATTCGCCAGGGCATTACATTGGTAGTGAGTGTCAATAACATTATGGTTTTCAGAAAACTTTGTCATGAAAATTTCATCTCTGCAGGATAAATGAAGATCTTGTGTCCAAGCACAAAAGGCAAAAGTGAAAAATTTTAAAGGCAAGAAATAAAAAAATAATTTTCAATGTGTTAATTTTAATCTCAAATAAAAAAAAAAGTTTCCCTAAACTTTCCAAGTTTAAATCTTCATGCCCCCCATAGTGGGCTACACTATTTATACAGCATGCCATTCTAACACGCTTACTCTTAAGGTACCGTCACACTAAACGATATCGCTAGCGATCCGTGACGTTGCAGCGTCCTGGATAGCGATATCGTTGTGTTTGACACGCAGCAGCGATCAGGATCCTGCTGTGATATCGCTGGTCGTTGATTAAAGTTCAGAACTTTATTTGGTCGTCAGATCGCCGTGTATCGTTGTGTTTGACAGCAAAAGCAACGATACCAGCAATGTTTTACACTGGTAACCAGGGTAAATATCGGGTTACTATGCGCAGGGCCGCGCTTAGTAACCTGATGTTTACCCTGGTTACCAGTGTAAAATGTAAAAAAACAAACACTACATACTCACCCTCTGATGTCTGTCACACGTCCCTCGCCGTCCGCTTCCTGCACTGACTGAGCGCTGGCCGTAAGTGAAAGCACAGCACAGCGGTGACGTCACCGCTCTGCTGTTAGGGCCAGCACTCAGTCAGTGCAGGAAGCGGACGCCGGGGGACGCGAAGGTGAGTATGTACTGTTTGTTTTTTTACATTTTACACTGGTAACCAGGGTAAACATCGGATTACTAAGCGCGGCTCTGCGCTTAGCAACCCGATGTTTACCCTGGTTACCCAGGGACCTCGGCATTGTTGGTCGCTGGAGAGCGGTCTGTGTGACAGCTCTCCAGCGACCAAACAGCGACGCTGCAGCGATCGGCATCGTTGTCTGTATCGCTGCAGCGTCGCTTAAGACCCCGCCTCACATAGCGAGATCGCTAGCGAGATCGCTGCTGAGTCACAAGTTTTGTGACGCAACAGCGACCTCAGTAGCGATCTCGCTATGTTTGACACGTAGCAGCGACCAGGCCCCTGCTGTGAGATCGCTGGTCGTGTCGGAATGGCCTGGACCTTTTTTTGATCGTTGAGGTCCCGCCGACATCGCTGAATCGGTGTGTGTGACACGGATTCAGCGATGTCTTCACTGGTAACCAGGGTAAACATCGGGTTAGTAAGCGCAGGGCCGCGCTTAGTAACCCGATGTTTACCCTGGTTACCAGCGTAAATGTAAAAAAACACTACATACTCACATTCCGGTGTCCGTCAGGTCCCTTGCCGTCTGCTTCCCGCACTGACTTACTGCCGGCCGTAAAGTGAAAGTACAGCACAGCGGTGACGTCACCGCTCTGCTGTTAGGGCCGGCGCTCAGTCAGTGCAGGAAGCAGAACGCCGGGGGACGCGAAGGTGAGTATGTACTGTTTGTTATTTTACACTGGTAACCAGGGTAAACATCGGGTTACTAAGCGCGGCCCTGGTTACCCGGGGACCTCGGCATCGTTGGTCGCTGGAGAGCTGTCTGTGTGACAGCTCTCCAGCGACCACACAGCGACTAAACAGCGACGCTGCAGCGATCGGCATCGTTGTCTGTATCGCTGCAGCGTCGCTATGTGTGACGGGGCCTTTAGTGTGACGGTACCTTTAGAACAGCAGGTTATGTACAATCACAGCCAAACAATTTAAGACGGACACTAATTTTGGTTCTCACAAGGTTTTCATCTTCTGTTTAAAAAAAAATCAAAAACCACTTCCATGAATTTCAGGCTTGCCAGAAAATAACATGCTTGTATAATTTATTGTGTAATTCTTCTTCCTAACTCAGGAGAAAGTGTTAGCGAGGACAAGGCAGCTGATTTCACTCTGCAATGCTTATTGAATTATAAGAACAAAATAGCTGCTTTAAAAAAGGGCTGGTGATAGAAATCATTATCTTCTTCTGCTAGCCAGAATTACCTCCAAGGAAACATGTGAGAGAGGTTTAATTACTGCGAAAAAGGCTTCAGTGCCCCTAAGAACATCTAGCAGGTACCAGGACAATCTCTTAAAAAGGATTCAGCTACAGGATCAGTTCAACACCAGTGCAGAGCTTGCTCAGGAATAGCAGCAGGCAGATGAAAGTGCATCTGCACACACAGTAAGCCTAAGGCATTCAATGGTTTGGCTAGTTTTCCTCCATGAAGGGGGCTCACGCACAATTTTGTCTAAGAACACTGTCATGAATAAAGAACAGGATCTAAACAGCCGCCAAGGGCAACTTCTCCTAACCATGCAGGAGCAATTGGTGATGAACAATGCTCTTTCTGGCATGATGGAGCACCATGTCACAAGGATAAAGTGATCACGTAGGGGCTTAATGAACAAAACATTGAAATTTTGGGTCCATGGTAATGAAACACACTAGATCACAATCCTATTTGTAACTTATTATCAATCCTCAAAAAACGAATGGACAAAAAACCCACAGAAATTGTTATAAACTCCAAGCTCAGATTAGTGAAGGACAAAGCACCATCAGTCAGGATTTAGCTCAGAAGCCGATATCCAGCTGCCAAGGTGCATTGCATAGGTCTTGAAAAATAAGGGTTAAAACAATATTGAATTTTTGAATAAACTTGATCCACTTCTTAATAAATATTTAAAAACGTATCAAATGCTTATAATTGTACTTTAGTAACCATAGAAAAAAAAGAGTCAAAGATCTAAAATACTGAAGCAGTAAACTTTGTCAAATTCAACATTTGTGAGAGTATCAAAACTTTTTGCCACTACTCTACACAGTGTAGTTAGAACATACAGAACTCACAACTAGCTTGTATTAATCGGACTTGACGACATTATGATAGTTTGAATGATGATAGTCTAAATATACAGATCTAGCAACCACCAACATTCCAAGTGGTGGTATAAGTGCACTTTATTGCTGGGTGGATGTAGATTAGCCCACCACTTGGAATGTTGGTGGTTGCTAGATCTGTATATTTAGACTATCATCATTCAAACTATCATAATGTCGTCAAGTCCGATTAATACAAGCTAGTTGTGAGTTCTGTATGTTCAGGATAAAGTCTTTCCTAACTCTCAAGTATTAGCACAGCTTCATCCCTGCACTTATCCTTTACAGTCCACTGATATTGCAACACCAATAAGGAAAAATTGTGGAACTTTGGAAATCACAAGACCAATGGATATGTAAAATGATATGCAAATTATTAAAAAATGGAAACAAAATTTTCAAAGTGTCTCCATTTATTTCTTATCTGGTATGAGTGCTATGAGGAATGTTCTGCCACGCTGAATGCTCTTGGGCACACAAATCATCAAGATCCGCTGCTGGCAGTCAACCAATGACATCGCAGATGGGTGGCAGACAAGTGTGGAGACGCTGCAGACCATGGCAGCACAATTAAGCCACGCACTCTGATCACAGTAGCTATTTGATCAATGTTGTATTTAAGAAGCAAGTGAATATATATATAATAGATGGTGGCCCGATTCTAACACATCAGGTATTCTAGAATATGTATGTATGTATGTATGTATGTACGTATATAGCAGCCACACAGTATATAGCACAGGCCACGTAGTATATATTATCCATGTAGTATATAGCAGACAAATAGTACGTGGCCTGTGCTATATACTATGTGGCCGCTATATACATACATACATACATATTGTAGAATACCCGATGCGTTAATACAGGCCACGCAATATATAACAGTGGCCACGCAGTATATAACACAGCCCAAATAGTATATAACACAGCCCACGCAGTATATAGCAGCCACGCAGTATATAACACAGGCAACATAGTATATAACACAGTGCAGTATATAACATAGCCCACATAGTATCTAACACTGGCCACGTAGTATATAGCAGCCACGCGGTATATAACGCAGCCCACGCAGTATATAACACTGCCCACGCGGTATATAACACTGCCCACGCGGTATATAACACTGGCCAAGTAGTATATAGCAGCCCATGCGGTATATAACGCAGCTCACGCGGTATATAACGCAGCCCACGTGGTATATAACACAGCCCACGTGGTATATAACACTGGCCAAGTAGTATATAGCAGCCACGCTGTATATAACGCAGCCCACGCGCTATATAACACTGCCCACGTAGTATATAGCAGTGTGGGCACATCAGTGTTAAAAAAAGATAATTAAAACAAAAAAGTTATATACTCACCCCCTGGGATCCAGCGAAGCTGTCCTTATGCGCGCGGCTGCCGCCATCTTCCGTTCCCAGGATGCATTGCGAAATTACCCAGATGACTTAGCAGTCTCGCGAGACCGCTAAGTCTTCTGGGTAATTTCGGGAAGCATTTCTGGTAACGGAAGATGGCAGCCGGCGCGAGCGCATCATCGGACTATGGAGGGTGAGTATAGCAGGTTTTTTGTTTTTTTAATATTTTTAACATTAGATCTTTTTACTATTGACGCTGCATAGGCAGCGTCAATAGTAAAAAGTTGGGGACACACAGGGTTAATAGCAGTGGTAACGTTACCCGCGGCATAGCGCGGTACGTTGCCGCTGGCATTAACCCTGTGTGAGCGGTGAGTGGAGGGGAGTATGCGGGTGCCGGGTACTGACTGCAGGGAGTATGGAGTGGACGCCGGGCACTGACTGCGGGGAGTATGAAGCGGGCGGCCGGGCACTGACTGCAGGGGAGTAGGGGGAGGGACTAATCGGACAATGCCCGTCGCTGATTGGTCGAGGCAGCCATGAAAGGCAGCTAGCGAGACCAATCAGCGACGCGGGATTTCAGTGACGGAAGTTGCAGACAGAAAGACGGAAGTACCCCTTAGACAATTATATATATATATATAGAGAGAGAGAGAGAGAGAGAGAGATACATACATACATTTTGTGCAAAAATATTCATTCATTAAAGTTTAACCAATATACAAGTTGGGTTCTAAATAAATTGAGTTATAATAATGCCTAAAATGTTTATAGGGGTTGGCCATCTTTGTGAACAATTATTATTTTTTTGTTAAATGCATATATTTTGGTCTAAAATCATTTTTACAATTGGGTTTCATTACAAAATTTTCACTGTTTTGCTTTTACAGGCTTTTTTATTCCCTGCCATTCAACTTTAATTTACCGTACATAGTGGTGTATAAGCTGAGTTTTTCAGCACATTTTTTGCTGCTGAAAACGCGCCCCTCGGCTTATGCAGGAGTCATTGTCCCAAAAAGACAGCAGGGGAGGGGGAGCGGGAGAGCAGCGAGTCACAGAGGCAGGAGCAGGCGGGTGCGGCTGTATCTGTGTCCGCTGCTAAAGAGAAATGAATATTCACTGTGCTGGCAGTGAATATTCATTTCTCATATAGCGCGTACCGTGTCAGCCATAGCCTACACACCTTCTCTGCGCGCCCTCGCATTATCTCCTTCCGGTGCCAGTCCCCCGCTCATTAAGGTAATGAATAATCACCCCTCTCCACTCCCATAGGTGTAGAGTGAATATTCATTACTTTAATGAGCGGGGACACGTGATCGCTCGGCCGGAAGAGCTGCTGGCGCCGGAACGAGATGCAGCAAGGGCGCGCAGGAAAGGTAAGTAGGATTTTTTTTTTTATAGGAACCATGCATACAGGGAAGGAAGGCATGCATAAAAGGACGGGGAGCCATATTTTTCATGGCAAAATTAAGTGCCTCAGCTTATACTCAGGTCGACTTATACACGAGTATATACGGTAGTCTGTGGTCATAAATCAGCGGAGAGCAGTGACCAGCCCTTCTGTCTGTATAATGGCTGCTGATGGAGGAACATGTGACCAGACCTGTCAGCCTCCTTCAATAGAGAAGCAGCTTTCCCTGCAAAGCTTTACAGTTGGAGGAAGCTGATGGATAGGTCTTGTCACATGATCCTCCACCAGCAGCCATTGTATGGACAGAAGTGCAGCTCAGTATGTGCGGAAAGCTGCACTAACAAGTGAAAGTGCCTAACAGGAAGGTTAGTAACTCTTTTGTATCCTCCTTTTTCTCAGATCCCTCCCTGTTGAATATGAAGAATCATTTGAAAATATGTAGCTAAAAAAATAATAAAAATAATAAACTAGCAAATACATAATTTCTGTACTACTGACAAATTTCATTATGAAACAAAAATGAAATATCTGAAACACCTCCTTGAGGCCTCGCTCATACATGTGTATAAATCGGAAGAGTGCAATCCGATAAAAAAAAGGTATTGCTCTCAGACCAATATTAGTCAACATAGTCAATAGTCAGTGCAGGTCTGCGTATTGTCAGCTGCATTCGGAGAAAGGTCAGTAGTCTCTGGCCGTGGACAGTGGACCCTCTGAGATCCCAGGCTCGGCTCACGATTAGCCAGGCTGGCGGATGTCACCTGTGCGGAGCACTGATGATGTCACGCCAGGCCGGCGAATCCTGGATCCTCAGGAAATTTGCGCAGCTCCAGAGAGTACGGACTTAGACTGGAGTCACACAAAGCCATCTGCTCATCTCTACTGGATTTCATGAAACATGACCTGAAATCTTTTCATAAAAAGGCTGCCCATACTGCGTGACAGTGGCAAATATCGCTTATACATTCTTATGTACCTCAATCTCAATGTGTCTCAGTGATAACTGCACAGTGCAAATGTCTGAAAATAGAAATCCACACCTCAGCATATCTGCATGTATTCATATAAAGGAAAGGCGCCATATGGTTGCTATGGCAGGTCTGAACTAAATGTCATCCAAAATAGGAAGCAACACGAAACTTTCACACACATACTAGAATACAAAAGATAAACAGCATACAAAGCGTGTACACACATGGCAGTACAAAGGAAAGGGATTCAGCAGCATCCACAGACCAAAATAGTATAAGGGGGCAGCCTCTTAAGGTACCTTCACACTAAGCGACGCTGCAGCGATACAGACAACGATGCCGATCGCTGCAGCGTCGCTGTGTGGTCGCTGGAGAGCTGTCACACAGACCGCTCTCCAGCGACCAACGATGCCGAAGTCCCCTGGTAACCAGGGTAAACATCGGGTTACTAAGCGCAGGGCCGCGCTTAGTAACCCGATGTTTACCCTGGTTACCATTGTGAATGTAAAAAAAAAAACCACATACTCACATTCCGGTGCCCGGCGTCGGCTTCCCTGCACTCCTCCTGCATCCTGTGTCAGCACCGAACATCTCCGGCATCTCCCACAGAGCAGAGCGGTGACGGCACCGCTCTGCTTTACGGCCGGCACTTACACAGGATGCAGGAGGAGTGCAGGGAAGCGGACGCCGGGCACCGGAATGTGAGTATGTGTTTTTTTTTTTTACATTCACAATGGTAACCAGGGTAAACATCGGGTTACTAAGCGCGGCCCAGCACTTAGTAACCCGATGTTTACCCTGGTTACCAGTGAAGACATCGCTGGATCGGTGTCACACACACCGATTCAGCGATGTCAGCGGGAGATCCAGCGACGAAATAAAGTTCTGGACTTTCAGCAACGACCAGCGATCTCACAGCGGGATCCTGATCGCTGCTGCCTGTCACACACAACGATATCGCTAGCCAGGACGCTGCAACGTCACAGATCGCTAGCGATATCGTTGTAAAGTCGCTTAGGCTACGTTCACATTTGCGTTGTGCGCCGCAGCGTCGGCGACGCAACGCACAACACAAACGCAACAAAACGCACGCTAAAACGCCGCGTTTTGCGACGCATGCGTCCTTTTTTGCCAAAAGTTGGACGCAAAAAAAATGCAACTTGCTGCGCTTTCTGCGCCCAACGCTTGCGGCCAAAAAAACGCATGCGTCGCAAAACGCAGCACAACGCATGTCCATGCGCCCCCATGTTAAATATAGGGGCGCATGACGCATGCGGCGACGCTGCGGCGCCGAACGCTAATGTGAACATAGACACATAGACTTAGTGTGAAGGTACCTTTAGCCGCTTTCACGCAGGTTATTCATTAATACCAGTGGATACAAGTAAAAAAATCTAATATATAAAGCTGAATGTGTGTGTGTGTGTGTGTGTGTGTGTATAAAGCTGAATGTGTGTGTGTGTGTGTGTGTGTGTGTGTGTGTGTGTGTGTGTGTGTGTGTGTGTGTGTGTGTGTGTGTGTGTGTGTGTGTGTGTGTGTGTGTGTGTGTGTCCAGTATTGGCATCTGCACCGTCGCAGCTACAGCCACAAAGTTTTGCACAGTCACACGTCTGGACCCCTAGAGCGTCATAGGCTATGCTGTGAGGCGAAATTTTAACCCCACGTGTTCCAATTCACCAAACAATTTTGCCCCTAATGGGGAAAAAGTAAAAGGAAAAGTGTTGGAGGCAAATTGACAGCTGCCAGATGTGAACAAGGGGGACTTAAAGAGTGAGAGCGATGGCGCCAAAGAGTATATACCGTACAGTTGCTAAGGTGGGGCCCCAACATGGGATACTCACCACACACGGGGATATGACCACACACACAAAATGCGCCACACACTACCACGTGCTTGAACACATATCACCCTCAGCACACATTTCACCACACATACACCAACCTCGCCACATAAAAGTCGAAACACAAAAGTCACCGCTCAAAACTCACCACGCGCAAAACTCGCCACATGCAAAACTAGGCTCACACAAAACTCGCCACACGTGCAAAACTCGCCACACGCAAAACTTGCACACGCGGAAAAATTGCCACATGCACAAAAGTTGCAACACATGCAAAAGTTGCCTCACACAAAACTTGCACATACTCAAAACGCACCACACATAAAACTCGCCACGCGCAAAACTCGCCATGCGCAAAACTTGCTGCACACAACTTGCTACACTAACCTGTCACATGCAACTCGACACACAAAAAGTTGCTACACGCATGTCGCCACACAAAACTCATCTCACAAAAGTCGCTACATGCATTTCGCCACATGCAACTCAACACACACAACTTGACACATGAAACTCGCCCTAAAACACACACAAGTCTGGTATTATCCTTCAAAAATAAAAATCTGATTAATAAGCAGACAAACTACAAGAGCAACAACTGTACCATATGGGAAATACGGCAGCTGTCAGTCACATGACCTGTCTATTATGTGTATGTGTGAGCTAATATTTACTGCCAGGGGGGAGGGCTTCCTGTTGGCTGGGGATTTATCAGGCTGCCAATTTAGCTTACAAATACTGTGGTAAAAATACTGACCAAATAACGTGTGAACGAGGTCTAATACAGGAGGAGATGACATACAGATATATACTATTTACAGGAGATGACACACAGGTATATACTATATTCAGGGGAGATGACACACACATATATGCTATATACAGGGGAGATGACACAGGTATATACTATATACTGGAGGAGATGACACACACATATATACTATATACAGGGGAGATGACACACAGGTATATACTATATACAGGAGGAGATGACACACTGGTATAAACTATATACAGGGGACATGACAAACAGGTATATACTATATACAGGGGAGATGACACACAGGTATATACTATATATAGGGGAGATGACACACAGGTATATACTACACTGTGTTCCAAATTATTATGCAAATAATATTTCCTCATATTTTCTCTAAATTACCTATCTGAATTGCAGTCATTGTTATTTTCCAGTCATCTACTATTCTAGTATAATTGCAATGTTTTGGAAAAAACTGCCTATGAAAACAGTATATTTAAAAAAAA
Source organism: Ranitomeya variabilis (assembly GCF_051348905.1). NCBI lineage: Eukaryota > Metazoa > Chordata > Amphibia > Anura > Dendrobatidae > Ranitomeya > Ranitomeya variabilis. Next base: position 112,053,796 of record NC_135235.1, on the reverse strand, counting down.
AAAATAAACACTCAAAATGCATGTTCCAAATTATTGTGCACAGCAGAGTTTTCAACCTTTTTTTTTTATTTTGAACAAAAAAATGGTCAATTGTGAAGTTATTAGCATTATCAGCTTATTACAAAATGAAATCAAACAGTTTTCAAGTGAAAACTTTATTCTAGGTGATGTTACATTTGCACATAGGACTCCTTGTTCGAAAGAAGCTTCTGAACTCTCTCGTCTATTGAATTTGTCAGTTTTTGGATGGTTTCTGCTTCAATTGTTTTGCATGTGGACAGAATACCCTCCCAGAGCTGTTGCTTAGATGTGAACTGCCTCCCACCATCATAGACACTCCTTTTGATGATGCTCCAGAGGTTTTCAATGGGGTTGAGGTCAGGGGAAGATGGTGGCCACACCATAAGTTTGTCCTCTTTTATGCCCATAGCAGCCAGAGATGCAGATGTGTTTTTTGCAGCATGAGACGGTGCATTATCATGCATGAAAATGATCTTGCTGCGGAAAGCATGGTTCTTCCTCTTGAACCATGGCAGGAAGTGTTGTTTTAGAAACTCCACATAGATTATGGAGTTCATCTTTACCCCTTCAGGGATCATAAAGGGGCCGACAATCTCTCTCCCCATGATTCCAGCCCAAAACATTACTCCACCTCCTCCTTGTTGGCGCCTTAGCCATGTTTTCATGGGGTGTCCATCCTCCACTCCATCCATCTGGACCATCGAGCGTTGCACGGCACTCATCGGTGAACAAAACAGTTTGGAAGTCAGTCTTCATGTATCGTTTGGTGTTGTGGATTCTGTTTGTGGGCTCCCTCTGGTGGTTACTGCTGGTACTGGGTGACTTTGGTGGGTTGCGGCCTTTGGTTTCCACCTGTCCATCAGTGGCTGGGTGTTTCCTATTTTACCTGGCCTTTCTGTCATTTCCCTTGCCGGCTATCAATGTATTCAGATGTGCTCTGTTTGGTTCCTGCCTACCTGCTCCCAGATCTTTCAGGATAAGCTAAGTGCTGATTTTCAGTTGTTTGGTTTTTTTTGTCCAGCTTGCTTATTATGTCTCTATGCTAGCTGGTAGCTCTAGTGGACTGAGGTTCTCCCCATGTGCCATGAGTTGGCACATGGGTTCTTGTAATCTCAGGATGGTTTTTTTGATTAGGGTTTTTTGCTGACCGCTCAGTCCCCTTTTGTATCGTTCTGCTTTCTAGTTTACAGCGGGCCTCAATTTGCTAAAACTATATATATCATCTCTATGTGTGTGCCTTCCTCTCATTTCACCGTCAATACATGTGGGGGGCAACTATATCTTTTGGGGTTCATTCCGCTGGAGGCAAGTGAGGTCTTTATTTTCTCTGCAGTGCTAGTTAGCTCTTAGGCTGGTGCGTGGCGTCTAGAACCAACGTAGGCACGCTCCCTGGCTATCTCTAGTTGCGTTTGTCAGGCGTAGGGCAGCGGTCAGCCCAGGTTCCATCACCCTAGAGCTCGTCCGTAATATATTTGTACTTTGCTTGTCCTGTGCTATCCCTAGCCATTGGGATTCATGACAGTTTGGCCCTCTGGAGCCGTTTCTGCTTGTGTGCAGTGGATAGAGGTGGTCGACAGGATGGCTTACGCACAGCTGCAAACCTCTGAAGGACCCTGCATCTTGTTGTTCTGGGGACGTTGGAGGCACCAGCAGCTTCAAAAACTTGTCTGCTGCTATGACAAGGCATTTTTGCAGCTGCTCTTTTAACCTTACGCAATTGCCTGTTGGAAAGAGTCCTCAATTTTTCCTTATCAGCACGCACACGTGTGTGCTGGGAATCAGCTACATACTTCTTGATTGTGCGATGATCACGATGAAGTGTCTTGGCAATGTTGATTGTAGTCATGCCTTGACCTAAATACTCCACAATTTGTTGCTTCTCAGCAGCCGACACATCCTTTTTCTTTCCCATTTTGGCAAAAAATGTAGGCTGCTTAATAATGTGGAACAGCCTTCTTAAGTAGTCTTGCCTTTATTTGGACACACCTGCCAAACTAATTTGCACATGCATCTGCAATTGCTTTCAGTGATATAAAGAGCCCTGACACACATAACCATCAATGAGTTTAAATGACAAACAAAAAAATTCTAACCTTATCACTCCTAAACTCTATGTGCATAATAATTTGGAACACAGTGTATATACAGGAGGAGATGACACACAGGTATATACTATATACAGGAGGAGATGACATACAGGTACATACTATATACAGGAGGAGATGACATACAGGTACATACTATATACAGGGGAGATGACACACAGATATATACTATATACAGGAGATGACACACAGGTATATACTATATACAGGAGATGACACACAGGTATATACTATATACAGGGGAGATGACACACGTATATACTATATACAGGAGGAGATGACACACAGATATATACTATATACAGGAGCAGATGACACAGGTATATACTATATACAGGAGGAGATGACACACAGGTATATACTATATACAGGAGGAGATGACATACAGGTACATACTATATACAGGAGGAGATGACACACAGGTATATACTATATACAGGAACAGATGACACACAGGTATATACTATATACAGGAGGAGATGACTTACAGGTATATACTATATACAGGAGGAGATGACACACGTATATACTATATACAGGAGGAGATGACATACAGGTATATACTATATAAAAGAGATGACACATAGGTATATAGAGGAAGAGATTACATACAGCAGGTATATACTATATACAGGGGAGATGACATACAGGTATATACTATATACAGGAGATGACCTACAGATATATACTATATATAGGAGGAGATGACATACAGGTATATAGTATATACAGAAGAGATGACATACAGGTATATACTATATACAGGAGGAGATGACACATAGGTATATACAATATACAGGAGGAGATGACATACAGCAGGTATATACTATTTACAGGGGAGATAACATACAGGTATATACTATATACAGGAGATGACATACAGGTGTATACTATATATAAGGGAGATGACAAACATGTATATACTGAGGGGAAAATGAGAGGTGTGAGGTGAAAATGAGAGGTGTGAGGTGAAAATGAAAAGGTGTGAGTGCAAAATGAGAGGAGTGAGGGGAAATAGTGGAGTGATAGGAAAATGACAGATGTGAGGTCGAAATGACAAGTGTTAGGGGGAATGAGAGGAGTGAGGGGGGAATGAGAGGAGTGAGGGGGAAAATAAGAGGAGTGAGGGGAAAATGAGAGGTGTAAGGGAGAAAATGAGAGATGTGAGGGGGAAAATGAGAGGCGTGGTGGGAAAATAAGAGAAGTGAGGTGCTATAACTAACCACAGATATTTACTATGCCCAGTCAACGCCGGGCTCTTCAGTTAGTATATATATAAATAACAAAGTATTTTTATCTGTTAATTTATTTTTACAGCTACATGACAAAAAGCTTAAAGGGGTTACCCAATGTGCCCAAGATCTAATGGGCAGGTAGCTGCTAACTAGCTGCCAGTTCTGCCCAGCATTAATCTCTGCCAGCACAGAGCGATCACTGACCAAGAGACCACTCCTGCCAGCAACTCTACAGCTTTCACTGACATAATGTTGAATAAGCAGCGGCTTCTTTTTTTCTTCTTGACTGCTGGCGTCATGCTGATTGACAGCCAGCTGGCTCTATGCTGCCTAACTGTAAGAAGTCAATTATCATGACATCTGAAGTCAAGTCCCATCAACAGAGTAGCCAAGAAGAAGAGCTGTTCTGTTGACATAAACTAGCTGAATCACCAGCATGAGCAGTCGGTGCCAGCACCAGGTACAACTTCAATAGAACAGTGCCTGACGTAAAATAAAAGAAACTGATAGGAAAACACAGCGCTGACATGGTGCTTGTCTGGGAAGTGAGTATAGTAGTAGTTTTATAATTTTACATGAGGCACTGTACAATGCCAAAGTCATATAACACTCCTCTAAGAAGGGTTTGTGGAGCCAAAATGTCAATTTATTTTGTTGATTGCTACAAGGGCAGCAATACTAAGAAGTGAAAAAGAAAAACAATTTGATTTTTAACGATTCTTACTTAAGGTATACAGTAATCTGCTTATAAAAAAATAGATACTCTAATCATCTTCACAACAAATCATTACTTCTCAAATTTCACAAGTTATTTGTATGTACATAAAATTCCATTTAAAGAAAACCTGTAATCAATAAAATATGGCATTTACCTGCAGCTACAGAGGCAATATTCAGGTACATACTTTTTTTAACATATTCAGCAGTCTAAAATTACATTATATTCTCCCTACAGCTGCCCGCTTCCGGTCATTGGGGGCTGCATGGTGGGCTGTGCACACACATTAAGTACACTGCTATCAGTTCCACCGCTCTATGATTGATGATATGATACTCTCTTTTAATTTCATCCAAACACAGTTGGTTCTAACCTTCCTATAAATGCAGGCTTTACCATGTTATTAGCCATAGGTAAGTGTTCACACTAGGCAGACAGGTTAGTTACCCATCCGATCTGAGATTACCTTGACGTTTGGTGGATGGGCTCACAATTTTTGGCCAAATCTTGTGCTAAGCATCTCATGTGTTTTTTCATAGATTTCACAAGCCAGTATGCTATTCACATTTCATGTATCGCACATTTCCTTGCTTTAGCACAGTAAAATTGAGTGCAGCCATTATCTATTTGCTATGTAAGACTTTTTGGTTATGCACCAGTTCAGACTAGATGGCTGTTCAGTCAGTTTTCCTATATTTACTATGTAACTTTTTTTTCTGACTTGAACGCCCCGCCCCCTTCACCATGCTGTGATTTTAATTTCATCCAAACACAGTTGGTTCTAACCTTCCTATAAATGCAGGCTTTACCATGTTATTAGCCATAGGTAAGTGTTCACACTAGGCAGACAGGTTAGTTACCCATCCGATCTGAGATTACCTTGACGTTTGGTGGATGGGCTCACAATTTTTGGCCAAATCTTGTGCTAAGCATCTCATGTGTTTTTTCATAGATTTCACAAGCCAGTATGCTATTCACATTTCATGTATCGCACATTTCCTTGCTTTAGCACAGTAAAATTGAGTGCAGCCATTATCTATTTGCTATGATTGATAGCCTGCTCTGCCGACACGCTGCTACAAGGCTGCACAGCAGAAAGTCAATAAGTGAGCAAGAGGAGTGAGATCAGTAGACTTTCTGTGCAGTGCGTGCTGACTGATCATGTCACGACTCGGTTGTCAGATGACTCGAGAGTAGGGGCTCCTTCCCTGTCCCTAACGCTAGGGGGGCCCTAGCTCACCCTGTACCTCAGGTTACTTCTGAAGGTGAAAATGCCGAGGCCACGTACCTTGCTTCATCGCCTGAATCCGCCCTCCTTCTGTTCCCTTGCCCCACCCAGGGAGGAGGGGAGCAGCTATGAACCACAGTATACCAACTAGATGAACAAAGTGAACAAGGGCAACTGAAAATACCAGGCATACAAATATTCACTCACATATAACAGAGGAATAAACCGGGGAGTGGAGGATGGGGAAAAAAAACTAAGTAGGAGAAGAAAAAGGAATTATCACACTTATCCACCAAACTCCTTTTCATATAACCATCAAACACCTCTCCTCCAAGCCATGCAGCATAAACTAGATCTGACAATGTGTTTCAGTCAGGACCCAAATTATATAGGGAATAGGATTTGCTAACCATGCTCAGCTGAGAGCCCAGACTCTCAGAGCTCCCAACATGGCCGATTAACCCCTGTACTGCCAAAATAAATTAACACCATTTAAAAAGAAGGTGAAGTGCTTCTTTTCAGCGCAGGAGTAAGAGCAATCAGACGCTGCGGTCTTCTGGCTCTTCTCTGTTGCAGTAACCCTGTGACAGATCACTGCCACGCAGCCATGATGACTGGAAGCGAGAAGCTGTAGGGAAAATATAACTTTATTTTCTCCCAGCAGCTGCACTTCCAATTAAAAAGCTATATATGTTTAAAAAGGTAGTTACCTGCAGATTACCCCTATGATAATTTGTTGCTGACAAGTTACCTTTAAGAATTGGTCAAAAAGTATCCCAAGTACATACATTTTTTTAAATACATGATTTTTGTTCTGTCATTTAGAACACTAAAAAGCATTATTTATATCAAGTAGTGTATATTTCCCAAGTTAAGTGTGCTAGAATTTTGGTCTATTTTGCACAAAAACTTGCACCATATTAAATAATGAGGTTTAGACATTTTCTGTGCCTTATGTGACAGAAGAGCATGATTTGAAAAAAAGGAGTGTGGGCTAACATCAACGCCAAATTGTAGCGCAAATTTTTGGCACAGTCTAAACTTAAAAAAACTAGATAGTATAAATTAATGAGGGAATTCATCAAGAGTGACATTTTATATCGCAGCCTTGATCCGGAATCCAGCAGAGTAATATACAGGAGATTCATAAATTTAGATAATTAATTTGGCTTATTTTTAAGGTGCCTCTGAGTCAGAATCAGAAAATATTCTTCAGTTATGAAATCGAACACATTTCTGCTGTTGGTGCAAAAAAAAACAAAAACGTGAAGTCACAAAGTTATGCCCAACTACGTACTGCGCAAAAATGTGAGACTGTTATAGCACTAGTTTCTGGTGTAAAGTGCTTGATGAATCCCCCCTTTAATTAGACAGTCTAAAGGTGAATCAGATTTATGACACAGCATAAATCACTTTGATAAATCTGCTGCATTTTATGACTGTCCAGTCTAGAGTGGAGTCAGACGAGCATATAAATCGGACCCCAGTGCATGGACTGACCGGCGGCTCTCCCATCCCGAGGAAGACAGCTTAGTGTATTTCTATGCAGCTGTCACACTCAGATCGGAGAGCAGCTGAGCGTCCATGCACTGTGGTCCAACTTATACAGCTGTCTGACTGTGCTCTAAAGGTACCTTCACACTAAGCGACTTTGCAGCGAGAACGACGACGATCCGTGACGTTGCAGCGTCCTGGATAGCGATCTCGTTGTGTTTGACACGCAGCAGCGATCTGGATCCCGCTGTGATATCGCTGGTCGGAGCTAGAAGTCCAGAACTTTATTTCGTCGCTGATCACCCGCTGTCATCGCTGGATCGGTGTGTGTGACACCGATGCAGCGATGTGTTCACTTGTAACCAGGGTAAATATCGGGTTACTAAGCGCAGGGCCGCGCTTAGTAACCCGATATTTACCCTGGTTACCATTGTAAAAGTAAAAAGAAAACACTACATACTCACCTTCTGATGTCTGTCACGTCCCCCGCCGGCGGCTTCCCTGCACTGAATGTGTCAGCGCCGGCCGGCCGTAAAGCAGAACACAGCGGTGACGTCACCACTGCTGCCGGCGCTGACACATTCAGTCAGTGCAGGAAGCTCTGAGCAGCAGCGTGTAACCCTGTGGACGCCGGGGTACGTGACAGACATCAGAAGGTGAGTATGTTGTTTTGTTTTTTTTACTTTTACAATGGTAACCAGGGTAAATATCGGGTTACTAAGCGTGGCCCTGCACTTAGTAACCCGATGTTTACCCTGGTTACCCGGGTGCTGCAGGGGGACTTCGGCATCGTTGAAGACAGTTTCAACGATGCCAAAGTCGTTCCCCTGATCGCTGGTCCCCAGCGACCACACAACGACTTACCAACAATCGCATCGCTGGTCGTGATCGTTGGTAAGTCGTTTAGTGTAACGGTACCTTAAGGGTGTACGATTTTTAGGAAGGAGCGAGTACAAGTTGACTTTCAGCTGATGAATAAACAATTCGCTCTTTCATAGTGAGAACATATTTTAAGCTCACTTTTAAAAAATCATCGTTCTCAACAAGACGTGTGCTGCCGAGAACAATGACAGTCTATGTGCACAGAACTACGGTATTTATTACTGATCGTTCTCTGCTGATCAGAATTGTGAACGGCCTGTCTAATTAGGATAATAACTGACAGCCAATCGGTAGGTTAATCAACAGTCATTTACACTGTAAAGTGTAAATCCAGCCTTAGTATTGATGAATCTGCTCTAATGTGTGTGCAAAATCTGCATACAATGCCAGAAAGCGAGTCTTCTCATTAACTAAGCAAGTGTCAATTGGTTTCCAGCATATATGCCTCCTTCATCGCTTTGTTATTTGTGCAGAAACTAATCTAAAGAAGTAATGAAGTAAAATGGAGGGATCAAACAAACAATATGAGGAAACCTAAAGGTACCTTCACACTAAACGATATCGCTAGCGATCCGTGAAGTTGCAGCATCCTGGATAGCGATATCGTTGAGTTTGACAGGCAGCAGCGATCAGGATCCTGCTGTGATATCGCTGGTCGTTGGTTAAAGTTCAGAACTTTATTTGGTCGCCAGATCGCCGTGTATCGTTGTGTTTGACGGCAAAAGCAACGATGCCAGCGATGTTTTACAATGGTAACCAGGGTAAATATCGGGTTACTAAGCGCAGGGCCGCGCTTAGTAACCCGATATTTACGCTGGTTACCATCGTAAAAGTAAAAAAAACAAACAGTACATACTCACCTTCTGATGTCTGTCACACGTCCCTCGCCGTCCGCTTCCTGCACTGACTGAGCGCCAGTCAGTCAGTGCAGGGAAGCGGACGCCGGGGGACGCGAAGGTGAGTATGTACTGTTTGTTTTTTTACATTTTACACTGGTAACCAGGGTAAACATCGGGTTACTAAGCGCGGCCCTGCGCTTAGCAACCCGATGTTTACCCTGGTTACCCGGGGACCTCGGCATCGTTGGTCACTGGAGAGCTGTCTGTGTGACAGCTCTCCAGCGACCAAACAGCGACGCTGCAGCGATCGGCATCGTTGTCTGTATCGCTGCAGCGTCGCTTAGTGTGAAGCTACCTTAAGGCTTTGAGCACACAACCTCTTTTTTCAGTCAGAATTGCGCCTGGAATCTACCTGAAAAAGAGCGGCAAATAAGTGAACAAAATGCACAGCAATGTTGAAATGACATTGGCTCTGCACATGTTCCGTCTTATGTCACTTCTTTTAAGTTTGCAAAACCTTGAAACGGTTATAAGAAGTAACATGTTGATTCTTAGGGCAGCTTTGTTCGAAGGAAAAGAGCAGAGACAGAGGCGGCAGAGCAGGCCAGCTTTTTCTTGAAGTGGCTGTGCCTTGAAAAAACTTGGCTGATCCACTGTGTCTGAGGCCGGGGTCACACATGCGAGTTTTACGGACGTAAGAGCGCAGAAACTACGTCCGTAAAACTCGCATTACATACGGCACAATTATTCTCAATGGGGCTGCTCCTATCAGCCGTATATTACGGATCCGTAATATACGGCTTTCTACGGCCGTACAAAATCGCAGCATGCTGCGTTTGTCAGCGTATTGCGCAAATAATACGCCAATGAAAGTCTATGGGGGCGAGAAAAATACGGATTCCACACGGACCTGCAGTGTGACTTGCGAGAAATACGCAGCGGTGTTAGTGAAAAGTCGGTAATTCAATTGCCGGCTTTTTCCTTCTCCTTCACAAACCCGACAGGATATGAGACATGGTTTACATACAGTAAACCATCTCATAGCCCCATTTTTTTTGCATATTCCACACTACTAATGTTAGTAGTGTGTATGTGCAAAATTTGTGCACTGTAGCTGCTGAAATAAAGGGTTAAATGGCGGAAAAAATTGGCGTGGGCTCCCGCGCAATTTTCTCCGCCAGAATGGTAAAGCCAGTGACTGAGGGCAGATATTAATAGCCAGGAGAGGGTCCATGGTTATTGGCCCCCCCCCGTGGCTAAAAACATCTGCCTCCAGCCACCCCAGAAAAGGCACATCTGGAAGATGCGCCTATTCTGGCACTTGGCCACTCTCTTCCCACTCCCTGTAGCGGTGGGATATGGGGTAATGAAGGGTTAATGCCACCTTGCTATTGTAAGGTGACATTAAGCCAGATTAATAATGGAGAGGCGTCAATTATGACACCTATCCATTATTAATCAAATTGTAGGAAAGGGTTAAAAAACACACACACACATTATTAAAAAGTATTTTAATGAAATAAACACAGCGGTTGTTGTAATAATTTATTGTTCTCGCAATCCATTTGCAAACCCTCGCTTGGCAAAATAATAAACACACAATATACATACCTTCTGATGTCAGATCACGTCCCACGATGTAATCCATCTGAAGGGGTTAACTAATATTACAGGCAGGAGCCCTGCTAAATGCAGCGGTGCTCGTGTCTGTAATCCCCCGGCGAATGAATGAAATGTAGGTCATTGACCTACATTTCCTTCAGTCGCGGTGATGCGCCCCCTGGTGGATGTCCTCATATGACCTGGAGCGTGGGAAAAAGTTCCCAGGCTGCAGTTCATGAGAACATCCACCAGAGGGCGCCTCACCGCGACTCAATGTAAGTACAGATCCAGCTTTCCTTTCAGCACCCGGGGATTACAGGCACGAGCGAGTGGTTTATCGCAGCTCGTGCCTGTAATATTAGTTAACCCCTTCAGATGGATTACTTCGTGGGACGTGATCTGACATCAGAAGGTATGTATCTTGTGCGTTTATTATTTTGCCAAGCGAGGGCCTGGAAATGGATTGCGAGAACAATAAATTATTACAACAACCGCTGTGTTTATTTCATTAAAATCCTTTTTAATAATGTGTGTGTGTGTTTTTTAACCCTTTCCAACAATTGGATTAATAATGGATAGGTGTCATAATTGACGCCTCTCCCTTATTAATCTGGCTTAATGTCACCTTACAATAGCAAGGTGGCATTAACCCTTCATTACCCCATATCCCACCGCTACAGGGAGTGGGAAGAGAGTGGCCAAGTGCCAGAATAGGCGCATCTTCCAGATGTGCCTTTTCTGGGGTGGCTGGGGGCAGATGTTTGTAGCCAGGGGGGGGCAATAACCATGGACCCTCTCCTGGCTATTAATATCTGCCGTCAGTCACTGGCTTTACCACTCTGGCGGAGAAAATTGCGCGGGAGCCCACGCCAATTTTTTCCGCTATTTAACCCTTTATTTCAGCAGCTACAGCGCTGAAATTTTGCACATACACACTACTAACATTAGTAGTGTGGAATATGCAAAAAAAAAAAGGGATATGAGATGGTTTACTGTATGTAAACCATGTCTCATATCCTGTCGGGTTTGTGCAGGAGAAATGAAAAGCCGGCAATTGAATTACCGGCTGTTCACAGATATCGCGCTGAATGAAATCTAAATACAGAATATATATATATGTGTCTCAATGACATATATATATATATACTGTATATATGTTTTCCCTAACATTTGAGCACATAAATCCATTAGATGTCGGTTTTGCAAGCCTGCGCGAAAATCTCGCAGTACGGATGCCATACGGATTACTTACGGAGGATGCCATGCGCAAAATACGCTGACACACCCTGACTACGGATCAATATTTTGGGAACATTTCTCCGTATTACGGCCGTAGTACGGACGTATAATACGTGGCGTATTGTCTTACGCCAAGTGTGACTCCAGCCTAACTATGTTGTGCACATAGCCTAAGGGAAGTTCCTAATTTCGGAAAACCACTACCTGCAAGCTGCAGATTGTTAAACCCCTTAGTGACAGAGCCAATTTTGACCTTAATGATCAGCCAAATTTTACAATTCTGACCACTGTCATTATATGAGGTAATAACACTGGAACGCTTCAACAGATACTAGGTGAGTTTTTCCCTGACATATTGTACTTTATGATAGTGGTAAAATTACTTCAATATGACTTGCGCTTATTTGAGAAAAAAACAAAATTTGGCAAAAATTTTTAAAATTTCACAATTTTCAAACTCTTCATTCTTAAATCAGATATGTCACACAAATCTGATTTAATAAATAACATTTCCCACATGTCTACTTTACATCAGCACAATTATTTAAAACTTTTTTTTTTTGTTAGGACGTCAGAAGGGTTAAAAGTTGACCAGTGATTTCTCCTTTTTACAACTAAATTTACAAAACCATTTTTTTTAAGGACCACATCACATTTGAAGTGACTTTGAGGGGTCCATATGACAGAAAATACCCAAAAGTGACACCATTCTAAAAACTGCACCCCTCAAGGTGCTCAAAACCACATTCACGAAGTTTATTCACCCTTCAGGTGCTTCACAGGAACTAAAGCAATATGGAAGGAAAAAATTAACATTTCATTTTTTTCACAAAAAAAATACTTTAGACCCAAACTTTTTTATTTTCACAAGGGTAACAGGAGAAAATGGACCCCAAAATTTGTTGTGCAATTTCTCCTGAATACACCAATACCTTATTTGTGGGGGAAATCTATTATTTGGGCACACGGTAGGGCTCGGAAGGGAAGGCTCAGCATTTGACTTTTTGAATATAAAATTTGGCTGGATTAATTAGCAGACGCCAGGTTGCATTTGAAAAGCGCCTGATGTGTCTAAACAGTGGAAACCCTCCACAAGTGATCCCATTTTAGAATGCACTCCTCTCAAGAATTTTATCCAGGGGTATTGTCATGACTCTGTTGTTGGGTGACCCGGGACTAGGGGCTCCTTCCCTGTTCCTAACACTAGGGTGCGCCCTAGCTTACTTCTGAAAGTGAAGATGCCGGGGCCACATACCTTGCCTTATCTCCTGAATCTGGCCTCCGTCTGTACCCTTCCCCCATCCAGGGATGAGGGGAGTAGCAAAGCACGGTAGTACACCAACACGACGAACAATGCAACATGAATAGGTGAAATGTAAGATACCAGGTCAATATAGACTCACATATAACAGAGGAATGCACTGGAGAATGGAGGATGGGGTAAAACCAAAGTAGGAAAAGAAAGGGAATTATCACACACTAAACAAAGCAACAATCACAGATAAATCCACCAAACACCTACTCTTATAACTACGAACACCTATCCTCCCAGCCATGCAGCATAAGCTAGCTCTGACAATGTCTGTCAGTCAGAGCTGTACATGAACATCGTTTGGATACTTACCTGTTTTTAACAGATTCAAATAAAGAATATTGTTTTATTTCTGGCGTGTTGGGAGCTGGATCATTTCCTCTTTCACTTTACTCAACAGTGCCACGCTGTTGTGCGGAGTCTGTTCCCGGTGCCTGTTACTGGTTTCATGTCAGCAGTGCTGCAGCTAATAACTGAACTCAGTAGCTCTGAGCAGTTTGTGCCATCAATTCGCGCAGAGCTGCTGAGCTCACTGATTGGCTGCAGCGCTGGTGATGTGTCGTCAGTGCTGCAGACAATAACAGAGAACGGAAGCAGTGGAGGAGACATGGTGCTGGACACCAGGAGGATGAATAAAGCACAGATTGCCTTCTAAAGCAAACATGCGATACTCATTAACTATATATGGTTCTCAAACCTATCGTTAATGCAATATTGCACTAATGGTTCTGGCACTTTATGAACTGATACAGGTGACCACACTAATCAATACGGTGAAGCTACTGGAGTCTATTTTTCCTTGAAAATAGGTCACGCTGCATACGACCATAAAGTCACGCTTCCTTTTATCAAGGACTTTGCAAGTGTGGGAAAAAAAATTTGGAACCTAATAAATGTGTCTTTCAGACTGAAACTCCTTTCCGTTCTACTGGCACAAGAGTATTGAAAAATATGCCCCAGTGACTTACAAAGGGCTTTTCAGTTATCTGTTAACACAGGACATGGCATATCCAAAAAACGAGTGAATGTCCCAGTATAATACAATAGGACATGTGAAGTCAACAAATGGCTATTTACAAACCGCGGTCTGCAATGCCAAGGGCAAGGATCACTTAGGACCTTGGTACAGTGATGGTGAAACTGACCCAGTCCCAGAACCAGTCAACTGCAGTATTGGCCAGCGCAGCCCCTACTACAACCACCCTGCCTGGAGTGCTATTCCTCATCCTGGCGAGGGGTCTCAGTCATACCAGGTCTAAGCTATGGGACATTTGGACTCAAGGAGTTTGGTGACCCTGGTGAAGGCCACACTTCCGCATGTGCTAGTCCCTGATCGCATCTATAACATCCATTTAATTATTTTATTTAGTGATAGAATACTTTTTTTCTACAGAAATTTATTTCTCAAAAAAATGGTTGCTGCCGGCGCCATTCTGCTAGAGGAAAAAAAATTATCTTCACCAAGAAGGCACTGGCAGCGCCTGCGCAGAAGCAACTATCGGTGATCTGTTATCGGATTGCTGATAGATGATACTGCCCAGGCGCATCGGCGCCATTTTGTGAAAGAATTGTTTTTTTCTACAGAAATTTATATCCCTAAAATAAAATAATTAAATGGATATTATAGATGCGACCATGCTACAATGCAGGCGCCTGCCTGATGAATGTGAATTTTTTTTTTCAAAACATATTATATTCAGTATGTAAAATAGGGGGGAGGTCAGTGACCTGTCATGAGCCATACAGATGAATAGCTAAGCAGAGCACCACATGAAGACCCCCACAGGCCGCCCCGGAGCAGGGGCATATCATTAACTCAAAACTGAAAATAAAGATTACACAGCAACCACAAGACGGATTTCATCACCCAGGTGTCATTGTAATCAGTATAACGGTGCCGACCTGACACTGTGTGTAGGTTACTGAGCACAATCCTGCTGACAGGTTCCCTTTAACGTGTTGGGCCTATGACCTGTGATTGAGCCAGGGAGGTAATCACAGGAGGTAACTCAAGCCAAAGCTGGACCTGATGCCAGGGCAAGATCTATGTGGAAGAGGGAGTCATGAGCGTTAGTAAATCTGGAGCATGTCATAGACAAAGGGATGAGGGAGCGCCAGACATCCATGAGGTCAAGGTCAGTTCCCATACCCTGCAGTAGCAAAGGGGCATCCTCCTCACTAACTGGGCTTGGTCCATATTTTTGTCCCAGGTAGAGATAAAATCCTCGGTCCAGATTACTAGTGCGGTGCGATGATGTAGCATAAAACCTACAACTTTGTGTATGTTTTTGAAAACAGAAAGATAAGTTGCAATTCAATAAAGGAGCAAATAATAGTAATGGCCAACAATACCTAGATGCAGGTGGACCGCAGCAGCTGAGGACTGACACTACACTCCTCTTCCAATCTGGGAGTGTAACAGGAGGTCTTGGTCAGAGCGTGAGGCATTTGTCGTGGCTGTAGAACTCCAAGAGAGCCAGTAAATGAAGTATACAATTCAACACAGAAAAGGGGATTTCACGGGATTCTCCCCCTACTTGGAGGGAATCTGTCACCAAGTTATTGATCTGGTATTTGAAAGTATGATGTAGGGTTTCAGACCCTGATTTCAGCAATGTGTCACTTACGGGTCTGCACGCTGCCATTTTGGTACAATCACAGTTTCTCTGCTGCAGATCTAGCAGTGCTCAGAAAGCTGAGCTGTGTATAGCACTGCCCACACCACTCATTGTTCGCTTTCTGTGTATACTGTACCCTGATAAAAAGCTACTAAGTAGGGCATGGTTGCACACAGCAGTTGACTAAGAGGCACGATACACCAAGTCCTCTACTGATGAGCTCCTGGAGATGGAACACAGATTTTATTCAAACAACAACACACAGCCTAGTAAGTGACACATCACTGAAATCAGGCTCCCTGCCCCTACAGATTACATAGCAAAAAACTGACAGATTCTGTTTAACAGATGGCTCCTTTTTCTGAAGTCACACAGCATAGAGGCTGTCAGTCAAGCAGGAGGAGGCGGTGCTGGGCAGGGAGTAGAGCTGGAGTGACAGAGGCTACAGATCTACCATATCACTTTTCATATCAATTCAAACTCTGATCTCTCAATAATGGAGGAACGGTCTGGTCTGGCCATGTTAAGGTATCGCTGGACTTGTCCATGACAGAGCTATATGCGCATATAAATAGCTTGTGGTGTGACCCCTTTAACCGTTTGAGGCAACAAGTGAACATTTTGCAGGCCAGTGATTTATACAAAGCCCTGTTACGTTATATACATGTTCATACCTTTAGTTTGTGCTTGTACAATACGGCGTGAGTGACTAGCACCAAGCTGCCGTGCATATTATCTAACAGTGTACACACACTTCATCCGCTGAATATTTTATAGCACAGATAAAACCAGTCCAGCTCCTCCAAGGCCCTGTCTCCAGCAGAGATCGCCAGTGGGCACTGGGATGAATCAGCCCAGCAGTATAAACCACTACAAAACGTATTGGCACGTTGCACACAGAACACAGCCATGGCCGTACCTTAAGACACATCTAGTATTTATTTCCTTGGCCTTCTCCGTGAACCAAATAAATAAGCCAGGTCCAGGAGGCTTCATCCTGATCTTCTGCCACATGTTGGGAAAAGAGAAATGAGCTCTGGACATATGCTGGGGATGTAAATTGATGCAGATAATTTTTTTTTTCTGCTCCATGCTTTTTACAAAATTGATTCTGTCGCGTTCCCTCCCATGTATCCATCTGCCATTTCCCCCACAAAGCAGGATCAGAGACATATGGCTTCCTGAATAAATATCATGTGAATCTGTTTCTTCCTAGTGCCTTCTTTTTCCTATCTAGCACAACACATTGCCGCCCAGCCCCGAGAACAGAAGATGGAATAATGCACGTATTCCATTAGCGTGACATTACGGCTGCTCGCTGATGGCTGCTGTCTGATGCCAGCCGAGTACTAGAAAGCCGGAGATGTAATGCTCATCTAAGTGAAGGCGCAAGGATCAGAATGCAAATGATCAATCGCTCCTTGAGCTGAGAAGTGAAGAACTTCTGCGAAATCTTTTCACTTTTCAAATCATTTATAAATCTTACTCTGAAAGGTCACAGGCTGGACAGGATATATTTTCTGTATTAAAAAAATCAATAAATCTGAAGAACAAGTAATATCACTTCACATTAGATTAATCACATAGAAATCATTCATAGCATGGGAAGATAAAAGAGGCTCAATAACCGTCCTCTGCAGTACGGTAAGAACAGAACCATCCAGGGTGTGCGCACAGGAATCCCAAAACGGAAGCAAGCCTGCCACTCACAATGCATTACAGAGGTAAAGGGGTATTCCCATCTCAATATGTAATAATATTAGGAAATACCTCCAAATAGAAATATAGTATAGTTCTTCTGATTCACTATGTCGCTTACCCCATGTGCAGGGCATTGCAGTAGCTTGGGTATCCATGGTTACGACCACACCCTATAGTGTCAGTTAGTTAGCTGCTAGTGGTCGTAATTGTGGAATACAAACTTATAAAACAGGGGCTGCTGGGAGAAAATAAAGATATATCCTCCCCACAGCTGCTCACTTCCAGTTATCGGAGAGGTGCAGGGAGCGGCTACAGTCACCGCTCTCTCTATGTAATGACTCTCTATCATATTGATCAATAGCCAGCTCTGCCCCAGAGGGGGCTGGAAATCAAGGAGCAGGGGAAGTGATTACAGAGCGCTCATTGTGTAGTGAGCAGTGATTGTCACAGCTCCATGTATTACTCCAGTGACTGGAAGGGGCAGCTGTGGGGAGAAAACAATCTTCTTTTCTCCCTTTAGCCGCTGCTCCAGTAAGATTGTAAGCTCTCACGAGCAGGCATGTCTGATTTTGCTTTAATTATTGTATTATTTTGAATGTTGTTACTTATGACTTGTGTGTGAGCTGTTAAGCTGTAAAGCGCTGCGGAATACGCTGCCGCTATATAAATAAAGATTATTATTATTATTATTATTATTAAGATGATTAAAATGCTATTTACCTGCAGATTAACACTATACAAGCAGGTGAAAATGTTTTTTTTGAAGGTGACACGGGTGTTATCTACTTTAAACGTTATCCTCATTGGTCCCATGGTGTGGTAATAAAAAAAAATGTTATACTCACCTACCAAACCGGCACCAACCGCCTCTCTATTCTCACTTCTGAGTTCTCCTCCAGTTTCAGAGCATAAAAATCTGAAGGTGGAGCCACGTTACAGCTGCAAGTTTCACATGCAGGAAAACCTACGTTTTTGAATATGACATCCCTTTCAGATGTTGGAGCCCCAAGACTGGGGGAGCACACAATAGCGAGTACAGAGAACTGGTGCCGGTTCAGTAGGGGAGTGTTGAGAATAACATTTTGCCATTGAAAATAACTTTTAAAGAAATAGTCCCATGAAAGTCTTTATCCTATTAATATATTGCAGTCATCATATTACATAGCCCTGTGTAATTACAATTGCTCATTTTGCCTTTCTATCCAGATAATTCTTCTTTTTTCTCTGCTCTATGTAGAAACAGGAATTCTCTTTTCTCTCCATGTATCATTCCCCTCTTCAACTCCTGAACCAGCTTCACCACTCCTGCCCCCTGCCAGGGACTTTTTCAGTGACTTATGAGTCATACAGGAAAAATTGACCTCCTGTTTCTACATAGAGCTTAGAAGGATTCAGCTAGTCCGTTGTCATAGACCTAATGGGAAACAGAAGAATTAGCTGGGTAGAAAGGCAAAATGAGCAAATGTAAGCGACCAGTGCTATAGAATATGACTGCAATATATTAGGAGGATAAAAGTTTTGATGGAAGGAGGGCTTCTTAAAGTAGGGAAAAACTACTTTAATGCAACTTTCTGTGGCAAAATTACTGTATATTGTCAATACATGACAAATATATAGTTACTGTAGCTTACCTGGCGTACACCTTCTGTTTTTTTGTTCCCCATTTTTAATTTTGTCAAAATCATGGATGAAACCTGTTCTTTAGAAGTCACAGATACGTTTCTTCCCCCTCCCTCTCATGGTCCACAACGGTCAATTTTGGAAATGCATAAAACTCTTAGGCTGTGTGCACACGTTGCAGATTTGGGTGCAGAATTTTCTGCAAAAAAATCTGCATCTCCTGGCAGAAAACGCAGCTGTGTTTTTTACGCGTTTTTTTTGCGTGGTTTTGATGCAGTTTTTTGTGCGGTTTTTAATG
The DNA here is from genome assembly GCF_051348905.1 of Ranitomeya variabilis. NCBI lineage: Eukaryota > Metazoa > Chordata > Amphibia > Anura > Dendrobatidae > Ranitomeya > Ranitomeya variabilis. Next base: position 112,034,884 of record NC_135235.1, on the reverse strand, counting down.
CGTTTTTGTATGCGTTTTTGAAAGCTAAATAAAGATGTATTATTGAACAAAAAAAAAAGATTTGTGATGTCATTATTGTCTAACCTCCTCTTTTACATTTGTCCAACCCACACTCCATTACACACAGATAGACAAATAGATAGATGAGATGGATAGATAGATCTACATATAGATAGATCTATAGATGCATACATCTATCTATTCATATATCTATCTATAGATACAGTATATCTGGATAGATATATCTGTTGATAGATGTATGGATAGCGTAGGGTATGGGTTCACGTTCAGGATTACATCCGGATTAGCTGCGGATTGGATGCTGCGTACAACCACAGCGTTCAACCCACAGCGTCCAGATGTTACAGCATAGTGGAGATTTTATGAAATCCCGTTTCCACTATGTGTGCGAACACGCATCCGGCGGCTCTGCGTTTACGGACATGCGGCGCGTCTTTTTAGAACACAGCATGTCTGTTTACCTTGCGGCGACACTCCGTCGCCGCAAGGTAAATCACAGGGTCCTATACAGTTATATGAAAAAGTTTGGGCACCCCTATTAATCTTAAGCTTAATGTTTTATAAATATTGTTTTTTTTGCAACAGCTATTTCAGTTTCATATATCTAATAACTGTTGGACACAGTAATGTTTCTGCCTTGAAATGAAGTTTATTGTACTAACAGAAAATGTGCAATCTGCATTCAAACTAAATTTGACAGGTGCATAAGTATGGGCACCCTTATCATTTTCTTGTTTTAAATACTTCTACCTACTTTTTACTGACTTACTAAAGCACTTTTTTTGGTTTTGTAACCTCATTGAGCTTTGAACTTCATAGCCAGGTGTATGCAATCATGAGAAAAGCTACTTAAAGTGGCCACTTGCAAGTTGTTCTCCTGTTTGAATCTCCTCTGAAGAGTAGCATCATGGGCTCCTCAAAACAACTGTCAAATGATCTGAAAACAAAGATTATTCAACATAGTTGTTCAGGGGAAGGATACAAAAAGCTGTCTCAGAGATTTAACCTGTCAATTTCCACTGTGAGGAACATAGTAAGGAAATGGAAGAACACAGGTACAGTTCTTGTTAAGGCCAGAAGTGGCAGACCAAGAAAAACATCAGAAAGGCAGAGAAGAAGAATGGTGAGATCAGTCAAGGACAATCCTCAGACCACCTCCAGAGAGCTGCAGCATCAACTTGCTGCAGATGGTGTCACTGCGCATCGGTCAACTATACAACGCACTTTGCACAAGGAGAAGCTGTATGGGAGAGGGATGCGAAAGAAGCCATTTCTGCAAGCACGCCACAAACAGAGTCGGCTGAGGTATGCAAAAGCACATTTGGAGAAGCCAATTTCTTTTTGGAAGAAGGTCCTGTGGACTGATGAAACCAAGATTGAGTTGTTTGGTCATACAAAAAGGCGTTATGCATGGCGGCAAAAAAACACAGCATTCCAAGAAAAACACTTGCTACCCACAGTAAAATTTGGTGGAAGTTCCATCATGCTTTGGGGCTGTGTGGCCAATGCCGGCACCGGGAATCTTGTTAAAGTTGAGGGATGCATGGATTCCTCTCAGTATCAGCAGATTCTTGACAATAATGTTCATGAATCAGTGACAAAGTTGAAGTTAAACAGGGGATGGATCTTTCAGCAAGACAATAATCCAAAACACCGCTCCAAATCTACTCAGGCATTCATGCAGAGGAACAATTACACTGTTCTGGAATGGCCATCCCAGTCCCCAGACCTGAATATCATTGAACATCTGTGGGATCATTTGAAGAGGGCTGTCTATGCTCGGCGACCATCAAACTTAACTGAACTGGAATTGTTTTGAAAGAGGAATGGTCAAAAATACCTTCATCCAGGATCCAGGAACTCATTAAAAGCTACAGGAAGCGACTAGAAGCTGTTATTTTTGCAAAAGGAGGATCTACTAAATATTAATGTCACTTTTCTGGTGAGGTGCCCATACTTATGCACCTGTCAAATTTTGTTTGAATGCAGATTGCACATTTTCTGTTAGTACAATAAACCTCATTTCAAGGCAGAAACATTACTGTGTCCAACAGTTATTAGATATATAAAACTGAAATAGCTGTTGCAAAAAAAACAATTTTTAGAAAACATTAAGCTTAAGATTAATAGGGGTGCCCAAACTTTTCCATATAACTGTATATGGGGTGCGGAGATTCCGGATGTGTGCAATGAACACATCTGGAATAACCACGTGTACAGAAGGGGTGGCGCTTTGGGCGGAGCAAGTTTTCCGCTCCGTCCAAAGCGCCGGCAATCCGGCCCGTCGACACATACCCTATAGATATATGGATAGATATAGATAGGCCGATGTTTATTAATGAATGTTTAAATTTAAAAAACGGTAAAAAAAATGACGTGGGCTCCTGCGCAATTTTCTGCGCCAGAGGGGGAAAGCCGATGGCCGGGGGCCAATATTTGTAGCCTGGGAAGGGGGTAATACCCATGGCCCTTCCCAGGCTACGAATATCAGACGGCAGCTGTCTGCGTAGCCTTTACTGGCTATTAAAATAGAGGGACCCCCCCAAAAAAATGACATGGGGTCCCCCTATATTTTATAGCCAGAAAGGCTACTCAGACAGCTGCGGGCTGATATTCATAGCCTGGAGAGGGGCCATAGATATTGGCCCCCCCGGCTACAAATACCAGCCCCCAGCCGCCCCAGAAATGGCGCCAGTTCCGGCACTTAGCCCCTCTCTTCCCACTCCCGAGTAGCAGTGGGATATGGGGTAAGAAGGGGTTAATGTCACCTTGCTAATGTAAGGTGACATTAAGCCGGGTTAATAATGGAGAGGCGTCAATAAGACACCTATCCATTATTAATCCTAGAGTAGTGAAAGAGTTAAAAAAAATAAAGACACAGCCAGAAAAAAGTATTTTAATATTCTTAATTTAACCATACTTACCATACTCGATCACCTGCAAAAAATTAAAAATAATAAACCGTATACTCCCTGTCTGACGCAGTCCAATTAATAACGAATGTCCCACGACGATCTCCCCTATAGAACAGTGACATCGGGTGATGTCACTGCTCTATAGACCTTCAGTGACACACTGACAGGAGACAATGTCTCCTGCAGTGCATCACTGACGTTACCTTAGTTCAGGGTCTCACTTTATGGCATTGCTGTATGGGAATTTTCCCACGCAGCAGTGCCACAAGTGAGACTAGGGACTATTTTTTACAGCGGCGGAGGAATACATTGCGGAGGGATATCTTCCGTCATTGTATTCCTGGAGCCCCTGGAGAGCGGTCGCATCAGCTGATGCTGCTCCTCTCCACGGGAGATCGTTGTGGGCCAATCGTATTAATTGGATATCTGCAGCCACAGGGAGTACAGTGTTTATTATTTTAATATTTTTTACAGGTGACACTGGCGTCGGGGATCAAGGTGACGGTGAGTATGTACTCTATGTTATATGTACTGTAAGTCTATATGTATGTATGTACTGTATGTATGTACCTATGTGGCATGTTGCATGTTGTGTGTTGTATATTGCATGTTGCGTGTTGTATGTTGTGTGTTGCATGCTGCATGTTGTATGTTGCATGTATGTTGCACGTTGTATATTGCATGTTGTGTGCTGCATGTTGTGTGTTGCATTTTGTATGTTGCATGTTGTATGTTGCATGTTGTATGTATGTTGCATGTTGTGTGTTGTATGTTGCATGTATGTTGCATGTATGTTGTATGTTGCGTGTTGTATGTTGCATGTTGTATGTATGTTGTATGTTGCGTGTTGTATGTTGTGTGTTGCATGTTGCATGCATGTTGTATGTTGCATGTTATGTTACATGTTGTATGTTGCATGTTGTGTGTTGCATGTTGTATGTTGTGTGTTGCGTGTTGCATGTATGTTGCATGTTGTGTTGCGTGTTGTATGTTGTGTGTTGCATGTTGTATGTTGCGTGTTGCATGCTGCATGTTGTATGTATGTTGTATGTTGCACGTTGTATATTGCATGTTGTGTGTTGCGTGCTGCATGTTGTGTGTTGCATTTTGTATGTTGCATGTTGTGTGTTGCATGTATGTTGTATGTTGCATGTTGCGTGTTGTATGTTGCATGTATGTTGTATGTTGTGTGTTGTATGTTGCATGTTGCGTGTTGTATGTTGCATGTATGTTGAATGTTGTGTGTTGTATGTTGCATGTTGTGTGTTGCATGTATGTTGTATGTTGCGTGTTGCATGTTACATGTTGCGTGTTACATCTTGTATGTTGTGTGTTGCATGTATGTTGTATATATATATATACAATATATATATGACATATAAATGTCAGGGAAGGAGACCCCCACTGGGGATCTGTCCATCTGTGAGCCAGAGAGGACAGCTAATCAGCAGTGGTTCTGGCTCTGGCTCTGGCATCACCAGTATGACTATGTGCTACATGGACAGCCATTAATAAGAATAGTAACAAGTAATATATTCATATAGAGTATCCTTTGGTTATAAAATGACACACTGTGTGCTTGTAGTCACCACTGGAATAGGTTTAGGTGATCACTACATATGTCTATACATTAACATCTAAACCAATATAAAGAAACCTTCACTAAAAGACCAAAAAATAATTGAAAGAATGCACTAAATTTTATTGAAAACAAAACATACATAAATATAAAATCATGATAGTGGCCACCAGTGCAGGAAAAAATGGTGGGACCACGGGTCTAAATACAGTAGTAGTGCATACAAAAAGTTTAATGTTATTGTACAATCAGGGTACTAAACACATAATGTGTCATAAATTAGCAGAGCCACAAAAAGGACATATAAGTAAGAGTAATAAAGTGCAATAGTGCAATTATATTGTATACTTGTGCAGCAGTACAAAATGCAAGGCTAAATAGTGCCAAGACCTGAGCTAAAAATAAGAAACACAGGAACCAATAAAAGTGTATACATTACAAGCATAAAATATGTAAATCATATAAGGTATAGTTACCACAGGAGTAGACCCGGAGACCCACCACACCCGACGCGCGTTTCGCACAGGAAATGCTTCGTCCAGGGGTGGTTGGGTACTGGCCAGAAGGGGGTTTTATATCGGTCATGACCAATGGCGGAGCGAGAAATAAAAAGAAAAGAACCGGCACCTGAGATACAAATGATACGCAGTGTTGAAAGTGAAACCGGAAGAAGCAGCCGGAAACAGGAACCGGAGTAGTGTACAAGAGCGCAGGCGCAAGAACCAGCGGCAACAGTTGCTACAACAATGGATTGCGTATATAGAAGCGAACAATAGTATGAATAACACACCAAGAGCACATCATATAGCCCGGGCAGCCCATAATAAGAAAAAATCGGCAAGAATAAATGAAAAAACAAGCGCGCTAGAAAGAATATAAAGTGCGCATGAGCAGAGGAACTAGGCGTCTGTAATAATGATAGCAGAGTGCAGCCACAAGAGTACGCAAGCGCAGAAAAACATGGCGACAGTTGTCCCATACATGTCCGCCTAGCGCATGCGCAGACAAAAGCCAGTGCCAGCAATAAAGCCAAAGGTGTGCGCAGGCGCAGAAAAACGTGGCAACAGTTGCCCCATACATATCCGCCCGGCGCATGCGCAGATAAAAAGCCGGTGCCAGCGATGAAGTAAGGTAAAATACAACAAGAGCACGTGCGTACAGCAAGGAATCTGCCAATAGGTGTAGCTAAAAAAGTAAAGGTAGATAACATGTAAGACCAGCGCAACAGTGTGCACTAGCTGAAAAACAAGTAGAAAATACGCACCGTGCTACAGCAGGCTTTCCCGAAAAATGTGTAAAAAAACAAGAACCAGACTAAAGAATAGTCATGTGCTAAATGACAGCATATTTTAGAAAACACCAACATGAAAATAAATGAAGTAAAGTGCAATAATGTGACCAATGCACCTATGACAAAAAACCGCCAAATTTGACGGCATTAATGACCTAATGTGAGAAAAAGTTGTCAATGAAATAAATAGATAAACATAATATTCCAATATGGAAGTGTATACAAGACGCACAACTGAATGTGGCATATTATATTATTAAATTAGTGACAGATAAAAAACATCACATAGTGGTAAAATACATAGCAACAAAAGCCAAAAACAATGAGATAGAACAAGGTATGGTATTCAATATTTCCATAGCATGAGGATTAAAACCTGCAAAGTAAACACATACAGTGGTACAAGAAAGATAAAAATTGCCAAGGTAAGTGATCATAACATAAAATGTCACAGCCATTGAAGGAGACCCCCTAAAACAACAAAATGAAAACAGAGTCAGAAAACACAAGAATAAAATAACTTTAATAAAAACAGCCAGAATAAAAACAATCAGAAGACAGTAAGTAGCTCTATGTTGGTAAGAATGGAACAAAGCTATTATGGTCATTCAGACCATGTGGTGAGATGGTATCCAATCTGTATATCCATTTTGATTCTTTTTGGGCTAAAAGCCTCTTCCAGTTGCCACCACGAGGTCCAATGAAGACCCGATCGATACCTTTAATCACCAGCCTGGTGGCATCACAGTTGTGTACCGCCTTAAAATGGCGAGGTATGGGTTTGAGTTTCTGAAGGTCCTTTTCCGTAGAGGCATTCTCAATGTCTAGTACGTGTTCGCGTACTCTGCGGCGGAGCTCCCGTGATGTCATACCCACATATATCAAGCCACATGGGCACGTGGCGTGATAAACAACCGCCTTGGTGGTGCATGTGATGGTATGAGTAATTTTGTAGGTTCTGTCATTATTACTATTGGGGAACTCTGTAGCTTCACAGATATTTGGACACGCGACACACTTGCCACATCTAGTACACCCCCATTTTGGTCCTTTTGAGCCAAAGATGTACTTTTGGCATGGACCCTTATGGTAACTGTGCACCAGTTGGTCTCTTAAGTTCTGAGACCGTCTGAATGTTACTGCTGGTGTATTGCCAATAAATTTTGAGATTGTGTCATCCAACTGCAGGATATGCCAATGTTTGGCTATAATCCGCTTGATCTCCCCACTCCTGGAATGATAATCTAGGACACACCGTACCTGATCCTGCTGTTCATAATCCTTCCTTTGCTGTAGAAGTTCCGTCCTCTGGCTTGAGGATGCCCGTTGTGTTGTGAATTTGGATTCTGGGCTCCCCCGGTGGCTACTGGTGGAATTGAACTTGTGACATCATCTTCCCTGTTCACCTGTTCTGATTAGATCTGGGTGTCGCTATATAACCTGGCTTCTCTGTTAGATGCTTGCCGGTCAACAATGTTATCAGAAGCCTCTCTGTGCTTGTTCCTGCTCCCAGACATCTACTAGATAAGTTGGACATTCGTCCATGTTTTGTTTTTGTATTTTGGTTCCAGTTCACAGCTGCAGTTTCGTTACTGTGTCTGGAAAGCTCTTGTTGATCAGGAATTGCCACTCTGGTATTATGAGTTAATGCCAGAGTCCTAAAGTAATTTCTGGATGTGTTTTGTTAGGGTTTTCTACTGACCATGAAAGTATGCTTTCTGTCTTCTGCTATCTAGAAAGCGGACCTCAAATTTGCTAAAACTATTTTCCTGCTGCGTTTGTTGTTTCATCTCATATCACCGCCAATATATGTGGGGGGCTTCTGTCTCCTTTTTTTTGGGCATTTCTCTAGAGGTGAGTCAGGTCTTATATTTCCCTCTGCTAGCATTATTTAGTTCTCCGGCCGGCGCTGGGCATATAGGGATAAAAAGTAGGACATGCTACCTGGCTACTTCTAGATGATGCGGTAGGTTTAGTTCATGGTCAGTATAGTTACATCTTCCAAGAGCTTGTTCCTATAGAGGCTTATGCTAGTTCTCTGGCCATGGAGATCATGACAGTTTGACCGGCCCACTAAAGGGTTAAAATCCTTGGCTGAGAAAGGAGAGAAATAAGAAGTCTGCTGAGAGTTTTTTTTTTTTTTTTTCTTTTTTTTTTCTGTGCTCTTAATTGGATCACTTGCCAGTCTGTCTATGCTGCAGTCTTTCTTTTTTTTCTCTCTCCTTATAATCTTTGAATGGCTTTGTGTTCACCTGTTAATAATGGATCTTCAGAGTGTAACTGCAGGTTTGAATAATCTCACCACGAAAGTACAAAATTTGCAAGATTTTATTATTCATGCTCCGGTATCTGAGCCGAGAATTCCTTTGCCGGAATTCTTCTCAGGGAATAGATCTAGCTTTCAGAATTTTAGAAATAATTGTAAGCTATTTTTGTCCCTGAAATCTCGTTCTGCTGGAGACCCTGCACAGCAGGTTGGGATTGTGATTTCCTTGCTCCGCGGCGACCCTCAAGACTGGGCTTTTGCATTGGCACCAGGGGATCCTGCGTTGCGCAATGTGGATGCGTTTTTTCTGGCCTTGGGCTTGCTGTATGAGGAACCTCATTTGGAACTTCAGGCAGAAAAAACTTTGATGTCCCTATCGCAGGGGCAAGATGAAGCTGAAATTTACTGCCAAAGATTCCGTAAATGGTCTGTGCTTACTCAGTGGAATGAGTGTGCCTTGGCGGCTACTTTCAGAGAGGGTCTCTCTGATGCCATTAAGGATGTTATGGTGGGGTTCCCTGTGCCTGCGGGTCTGAATGAGTCCATGACAATGGCCATTCAGATCGATAGGCGTCTGCGGGAGCGCAAACCAGTGCACCATCTGGCGGTGTCCACTGAGAAGACGCCAGAAAGCATGCAGTGTGATAGAATTCTGTCCAGAAGCGAGCGGCAGAATTTTAGACGGAAAAATGGGTTGTGTTTCTATTGTGGGGATTCTACTCATGTTATATCAGCATGCTCTAAACGTACTAAAAAGCTTGATAAATCTGTTTCCATTGGCACTTTACAGTCTAAATTTATTTTGTCTGTGACCCTGATTTGCTCTTTGTCATCTATTACTACTGACGCCTATATCGACTCTGGCGCCGCTTTGAGTCTTATGGATTGGTCCTTTGCCAATCGTTGTGGGTATGATTTAGAGCCTTTGGAAACTCTTATTCCTCTGAAGGGGATTGACTCCACCCCATTGGCTAATAATAAACCACAATACTGGACACAAGTGACTATGTGTATTAATCCGGATCACCAGGAGACTATTCGTTTTCTAGTGCTGTATAATCTACATGAGGATTTGGTGCTGGGATTGCCATGGCTGCAGTCTCACAACCCAGTCCTTGACTGGAGAGCTATGTCTGTGTTGAGCTGGGGATGTAAGGGGACTCATGGGGACGTACCTTTGGTGTCCATTTCATCATCTATCCCCTCTGAAATCCCTGAGTTCCTGTCTGACTATCGTGACGTCTTTGAAGAACCCAAGCTTGGTTCACTACCTCCGCACCGTGAGTGCGATTGTGCTATAGATTTAATTCCGGGTAGTAAATACCCAAAGGGTCGTTTATTTAATCTGTCTGTGCCTGAACATACTGCTATGCGAGAATATATAAAGGAGTCCTTGGAAAAGGGACATATTCGTCCATCGTCATCTCCCTTAGGAGCCGGTTTTTTCTTTGTGTCAAAAAAAGACGGCTCTTTGAGACCATGTATTGATTATCGGCTTTTGAATAAAATCACGGTTAAATATCAATACCCATTGCCGTTGCTGACTGATTTGTTTGCTCGCATAAAGGGGGCCAAGTGGTTCTCTAAGATTGATCTCCGTGGGGCGTATAATTTGGTGCGGATCAGGCAGGGGGATGAGTGGAAAACCGCATTTAATACGCCCGAGGGCCACTTTGAGTATTTGGTGATGCCTTTTGGTCTTTCTAATGCCCCTTCAGTCTTCCAGTCCTTTATGCATGATATTTTCCGCGATTTTTTGGATAAATTTATGATAGTGTATCTGGATGATATTCTGATTTTTTCGGATGACTGGGACTCTCATGTCCGGCAAGTTAAGAGGGTTTTTCAGGTTTTGCGGTCTAATTCTCTGTGTGTCAAGGGTTCTAAGTGCGTTTTTGGGGTTCAGAGAATTTCCTTTTTGGGATATATTTTTTCTCCCTCTTCCATTGAGATGGATCCTGTCAAGGTTCAAGCTATTTGTGATTGGACGCAGCCCTCTTCTCTTAAAAGTCTTCAGAAATTTTTGGGCTTTGCCAACTTTTATCGTCGATTTATTTCTGGTTTTTCGGATGTCGTTAAGCCATTGACCGATTTGACTAGACAGGGTGCTGATGTTGCTAATTGGTCCCCTGATGCTGTGGAGGCCTTTCAGGAGCTTAAGCGCTGTTTTTCTTCTGCCCCTGTGTTGCGTCAGCCTGATGTGACTCTTCCTTTTCAGGTTGAGGTCGACGCTTCTGAGATCGGAGCTGGGGCAGTGTTGTCGCAGAAAAGTTCTGACTGCGCCGTGATGAGGCCTTGTGCCTTCTTTTCCCGTAAATTTTCGCCCGCTGAGCGGAATTATGATGTTGGGAATCGGGAGCTTTTGGCCATGAAGTGGGCGTTTGAGGAGTGGCGCCATTGGCTCGAGGGGGCCAGACATCAGGTGGTGGTATTGACTGACCACAAAAATTTGATTTATCTTGAGACCGCCAGGCGCCTGAATCCTAGACAGGCGCGCTGGTCATTATTTTTTTCTCGGTTTAATTTTGTGGTATCGTACCTACCAGGTTCTAAGAATGTTAAGGCGGATGCCCTTTCTAGGAGTTTTGAGCCTGATTCACCTGGCAACTCTGACCCCACAGGTATTCTTAAGGAGGGAGTTATCTTGTCAGCCGTTTCTCCAGACCTGCGGCGGGCCTTGCAGGAGTTTCAGGCGGATAGACCGGATCGTTGTCCGCCTGATAGGCTGTTTGTTCCTGATGATTGGACCAGTAAAGTCATCTCGGAGGTGCATTCTTCTGCGTTGGCAGGTCATCCTGGAATTTTTGGTACCAGGGATTTGGTGGCAAGATCCTTCTGGTGGCCTTCCCTGTCACGAGATGTGCGAGGCTTTGTGCAGTCTTGTGACGTTTGTGCTCGGGCCAAGCCTTGTTGTTCTCGGGCTAGTGGATTATTGTTGCCCTTGCCTATTCCTAAGAGGCCTTGGACACACATCTCGATGGATTTTATTTCAGATCTGCCTGTTTCTCAGAAGATGTCTGTCATCTGGGTGGTGTGTGACCGTTTTTCTAAGATGGTTCATTTGGTTCCCCTGCCCAAATTGCCTTCTTCTTCCGAGTTGGTGCCCCTGTTTTTTCAAAATGTTGTTCGTTTGCATGGTATTCCTGAGAATATCGTTTCTGACAGAGGAACCCAATTTGTGTCTAGATTTTGGCGGGCATTTTGTGCTAGGATGGGCATAGATTTGTCTTTTTCGTCTGCTTTTCACCCTCAGACTAATGGCCAGACCGAGCGGACTAATCAGACCCTGGAGACATATCTGAGGTGTTTTGTGTCTGCTGACCAGGATGATTGGGTTGCTTTTTTGCCATTGGCGGAGTTCGCCCTCAATAATCGGGCCAGCTCTGCCACCTTGGTTTCCCCGTTTTTCTGTAATTCGGGGTTCCATCCTCGATTTTCCTCCGGTCAGATGGAATCCTCGGATTGTCCTGGAGTGGATGCGGTGGTGGAGAGATTGCATCATATCTGGGGGCAGGTGATGGACAATTTAAAGTTGTCCCAGGAGAAGACTCAGCTTTTTGCCAACCGTCACCGTCGTGTTGGTCCTCGGCTTTGTGTTGGAGATTTGGTGTGGTTGTCTTCTCGTTTTGTCCCTATGAGGGTCTCATCTCCTAAGTTTAAGCCTCGGTTCATCGGTCCGTATAAAATATTGGAGATTCTTAACCCTGTTTCCTTCCGTTTGGACCTCCCTGCATCCTTTTCTATTCATAACGTTTTTCATCGGTCGTTATTGCGCAGGTATGAGGCACCGGTTGTGCCTTCCGTTGAGCCTCCTGCTCCGGTGTTGGTTGAGGGTGAGTTGGAGTACGTTGTGGAAAAAATCCTAGACTCCCGTGTTTCCAGACGGAGACTCCAGTATCTGGTCAAGTGGAAGGGATATGGCCAGGAGGATAATTCTTGGGTCACTGCATCTGATGTTCATGCCTCTGATCTGGTTCGTGCCTTTCATAGGGCCCATCCTGATCGCCCTGGTGGTTCTGGTGAGGGTTCGGTGCCCCCTCCTTGAGGGGGGGGTACTGTTGTGAATTTGGATTCTGGGCTCCCCCGGTGGCTACTGGTGGAATTGAACTTGTGACATCATCTTCCCTGTTCACCTGTTCTGATTAGATCTGGGTGTCGCTATATAACCTGGCTTCTCTGTTAGATGCTTGCCGGTCAACAATGTTATCAGAAGCCTCTCTGTGCTTGTTCCTGCTCCCAGACATCTACTAGATAAGTTGGACATTCGTCCATGTTTTGTTTTTGTATTTTGGTTCCAGTTCACAGCTGCAGTTTCGTTACTGTGTCTGGAAAGCTCTTGTTGATCAGGAATTGCCACTCTGGTATTATGAGTTAATGCCAGAGTCCTAAAGTAATTTCTGGATGTGTTTTGTTAGGGTTTTCTACTGACCATGAAAGTATGCTTTCTGTCTTCTGCTATCTAGAAAGCGGACCTCAAATTTGCTAAAACTATTTTCCTGCTGCGTTTGTTGTTTCATCTCATATCACCGCCAATATATGTGGGGGGCTTCTGTCTCCTTTTTTTTGGGCATTTCTCTAGAGGTGAGTCAGGTCTTATATTTCCCTCTGCTAGCATTATTTAGTTCTCCGGCCGGCGCTGGGCATATAGGGATAAAAAGTAGGACATGCTACCTGGCTACTTCTAGATGATGCGGTAGGTTTAGTTCATGGTCAGTATAGTTACATCTTCCAAGAGCTTGTTCCTATAGAGGCTTATGCTAGTTCTCTGGCCATGGAGATCATGACACCGTTGGTATGAACGGCAGATGGCCTTTTTTCCATATCCTCGATCCTGGAATCGTTTAGAAAGATCGGATGCCTGTTTTTCGAAAAGGAAATCATTAGAGCAAATTCTTCTGGCACGTAAGTATTGCCCTGTTGGTATATTTCTAATAAGATGTGGAGGATGTTGAGAAGAGGCATGCAATAATGAATTAACCGAAGTACTTTTTCGAAACAGGTCTGTTTGTATACATCCGTCCTTATCCACAGATATCAAAATATCCAAAAATTCAATTGTGCTGATACTGTGTTTGTATGTTAATTTGATATTTTTACAATTGTTATTAAGGGCAACAAAGAAAGAATCAAGCTCAGTCTGGGTGCCCTGCCAGATCATAAGTACATCATCAATGTACCTCCACCAAGATATCACCTTGGCATTAAGTGGATGAGAAGATGTTTGGAAAATCTCACGCTCCCATAATCCAAGAAACAGGTTCGCATATGAGGGCGCACAGGACGCCCCCATAGCGGTACCCTGTACTTGGAGAAAAAAGGAATCGCGGAACATGAAAAAATTGTGGGTCAAAACAAAACGTAAAGCCTTAATGAGAAAAGTACACAGATCGACATGAAGGCCACTATTGTTTAGATAGAAGGATGTTGCTTCAAGACCATCTTCATGGTGGATAGATGTATATAGCGACTCAACGTCGCAGGTCACAATTATCATGTTAGGTTCCAATTGAATCCCATCTAACTTCCTCAAGGTGTCAGTGGTGTCTTTAAGAAAAGAAGGTAAGGTTTCCACCAGTGGTTTCAAGTGGAAATCAATCAGCTTGGAGATGGGATCAGATATGTTATTGATCCCAGACACAATGGGCCTACCTGGAGGGTTGAGTGGGTCCTTGTGGATTTTGGGAAGCAAGTAAATACTCGGTATTATGGGATCTTCAATCCAGAGACCTTCCATTTGTTTGACTGATAGAACACCGTGATCAACCGCCTCTTGTAAAAGGTCACGTAATTCATTCCTATACTTAGATAAAGGGTTAAAAGTTAATTTTTGGTAGCAGGATGTATTCCTAAGTTGTCTCATCATTTCTTTTTCATAGGCTGAAGTTGCCCACACCACTACATTGCCTCCTTTATCTGATGGTTTAATGGTAACCTCATGTGATTTTTTCAACTCTTTTAATGCATTCCTTTCTTCCCTGTTCAAATTGTCTCCACTGATGGTTTCTGGGACCTCACTCACCTCTTTCATGACAGATCGTATAAATAAATCCAGGACAGGTACGGTGTTGATCTGGGGAAACTTCTTAGATTTCGGAAGAAGGTGTTTAGGGAAATTCCTCAGAGTACCGCCATCTGCCTCCTCTGCTAGTTCTGCTAATATCTGGATTGTCTCTGCTTCGGTTTCTGTTGGGGATAAAGTTTCCTTGGTGTCATGAGAAAACGATTTCTTAAAAAATAACCTCCGAGTAAACAATTGTAGATCTTTAAGAACCGAAAAACGGTCAGGGGCTGAGGAGGGAGAGAAGGTGAGACCTTTACTCAAGAGAGATATGTGAGCAGATGATAAAGTCATATTGGAAAGATTAATTACCTTCATAGAGGGATTCCGAAGCTCGTCCTCATGGTTGGTATCCAGGTTCTTCACTTTTCTCCTTGTGTTATAATACCTCGATCTATCGTCTTTACGTCTCTGGTTGAATCGCAGATGTCGCTCCACCGGCTGATCTATTGACGGTGTAGAGGAGTTAGCGCTAGATGTACTAGCAGTTTCCACTGTGCGACCTGCTTGATTTGTAGGGTCTGAGTGGTACCATTTATATACTTTATTGTCCATTTTATCCTGTTGATCACGTAGGAATTTCTTATTTTTGGTGCTGGAGATATCTTTTTCCCATGTGTCGCACCACTCATCTGTTTCCTTTTTAAACAAATCAAACTCTTCCGTTGTGCACTCAGTTTGAAGTTTCTTATATATCTCATCTATTTCAACGCCCAATTCCATAATGGACTTGGAGTTGATCTCTATTAAAATATTCATAAAGGTGATAGAGCAAAGATTACATGCAGTTTCCCATTTAGTCCGTACTGATACATCACTCACCGGAAATGACGGAAAAATTTGAACCCGCAAACCTCTTGGAATGAGGCTTTTAGATATGTAATTTTCCAGTGATGTTTTGTTCCACCATAGCCTAGTGCGGCGATTAAGAAGATTTTTAAAGGTTTTCTTGAGCGCTGTCTTCTGAATTGGCTCCTGCACCGGTGAACCACTGCCACCAAACACGTTCTGAGCGTGAGCTGTCCAAGAAGCATCTCTACTTCTAAAGTCCATCATGGACAGGGATGTCTGTAACCTCTATGGTACAAAAAATACAGAAAACACCGAATAATATCCCTTATGGGGTCATGAAGGGTACCGAATATTTAAACCAATATAAAGAAACCTTCACTAAAAGACCAAAAAATAATTGAAAGAATGTACTAAATTTTATTGAAAACAAAACATACATAAATATAAAATCATGATAGTGGCCACCAGTGCAGGAAAAAATGGTGGGACCACGGGTCTAAATACAGTAGTAGTGCATACAAAAAGTTTAATGTTATTGTACAATCAGGGTACTAAACACATAATGTGTCATAAATTAGCAGAGCCACAAAAAGGACATATAAGTAAGAGTAATAAAGTGCAATAGTGCAATTATATTGTATACTTGTGCAGCAGTACAAAATGCAAGGCTAAATAGTGCCAAGACCTGAGCTAAAAATAAGAAACACAGGAACCAATAAAAGTGGGCACCCAGACTGAGCTTGATTCTTTCTTTGTTGCCCTTAATAACAATTGTAAAAATATCAAATTAACATACAAACACAGTATCAGCACAATTGAATTTTTGGATATTTTGATATCTGTGGATAAGGACGGATGTATACAAACAGACCTGTTTCGAAAAAGTACTTCGGTTAATTCATTATTGCATGCCTCTTCTCAACATCCTCCACATCTTATTAGAAATATACCAACAGGGCAATACTTACGTGCCAGAAGAATTTGCTCTAATGATTTCCTTTTCGAAAAACAGGCATCCGATCTTTCTAAACGATTCCAGGATCGAGGATATGGAAAAAAGGCCATCTGCCGTTCATACCAACGGGCATCCTCAAGCCAGAGGACGGAACTTCTACAGCAAAGGAAGGATTATGAACAGCAGGATCAGGTACGGTGTGTCCTAGATTATCATTCCAGGAGTGGGGAGATCAAGCGGATTATAGCCAAACATTGGCATATCCTGCAGTTGGATGACACAATCTCAAAATTTATTGGCAATACACCAGCAGTAACATTCAGACGGTCTCAGAACTTAAGAGACCAACTGGTGCACAGTTACCATAAGGGTCCATGCCAAAAGTACATCTTTGGCTCAAAAGGACCAAAATGGGGGTGTACTAGATGTGGCAAGTGTGTCGCGTGTCCAAATATCTGTGAAGCTACAGAGTTCCCCAATAGTAATAATGACAGAACCTACAAAATTACTCATACCATCACATGCACCACCAAGGCGGTTGTTTATCACGCCACGTGCCCATGTGGCTTGATATATGTGGGTATGACATCACGGGAGCTCCGCCGCAGAGTACGCGAACACGTACTAGACATTGAGAATGCCTCTACGGAAAAGGACCTTCAGAAACTCAAACCCATACCTCGCCATTTTAAGGCGGTACACAACTGTGATGCCACCAGGCTGGTGATTAAAGGTATCGATCGGGTCTTCATTGGACCTCGTGGTGGCAACTGGAAGAGGCTTTTAGCCCAAAAAGAATCAAAATGGATATACAGATTGGATACCATCTCACCACATGGTCTGAATGACCATAATAGCTTTGTTCCATTCTTACCAACATAGAGCTACTTACTGTCTTCTGATTGTTTTTATTCTGGCTGTTTTTATTAAAGTTATTTTATTCTTGTGTTTTCTGACTCTGTTTTCATTTTGTTGTTTTAGGGGGTCTCCTTCAATGGCTGTGACATTTTATGTTATGATCACTTACCTTGGCAATTTTTATCTTTCTTGTACCACTGTATGTGTTTACTTTGCAGGTTTTAATCCTCATGCTATGGAAATATTGAATACCATACCTTGTTCTATCTCATTGTTTTTGGCTTTTGTTGCTATGTATTTTACCACTATGTGATGTTTTTTATCTGTCACTAATTTAATAATATAATATGCCACATTCAGTTGTGCGTCTTGTATACACTTCCATATTGGAATATTATGTTTATCTATTTATTTCATTGACAACTTTTTCTCACATTAGGTCATTAATGCCGTCAAATTTGGCGTTTTTTTGTCTTAGGTGCATTGGTCACATTATTGCACTTTACTTCATTTATTTTCATGTTGGTGTTTTCTAAAATATGCTGTCATTTAGCACATGACTATTCTTTAGTCTGGTTCTTGTTTTTTTACACATTTTTCGGGAAAGCCTGCTGTAGCACGGTGCGTATTTTCTACTTGTTTTTCAGCTAGTGCACACTGTTGCGCTGGTCTTACATGTTATCTACCTTTACTTTTTTAGCTACACCTATTGGCAGATTCCTCGCTGTACGCACGTGCTCTTGTTGTATTTTACCTTACTTCATCGCTGGCACCGGCTTTTTATCTGCGCATGCGCCGGGCGGATATGTATGGGGCAACTGTTGCCACGTTTTTCTGCGCCTGCGCACACCTTTGGCTTTATTGCTGGCACTGGCTTTTGTCTGCGCATGCGCTAGGCGGACATGTATGGGACAACTGTCGCCATGTTTTTCTGCGCTTGCGTACTCTTGTGGCTGCACTCTGCTATCATTATTACAGACGCCTAGTTCCTCTGCTCATGCGCACTTTATATTCTTTCTAGCGCGCTTGTTTTTTCATTTATTCTTGCCGATTTTTTCTTATTATGGGCTGCCCGGGCTATATGATGTGCTCTTGGTGTGTTATTCATACTATTGTTCGCTTCTATATACGCAATCCATTGTTGTAGCAACTGTTGCCGCTGGTTCTTGCGCCTGCGCTCTTGTACACTACTCCGGTTCCTGTTTCCGGCTGCTTCTTCCGGTTTCACTTTCAACACTGCGTATCATTTGTATCTCAGGTGCCGGTTCTTTTCTTTTTATTTCTCGCTCTGCCATTGGTCATGACCGATATAAAACCCCCTTCTGGCCAGTACCCAACCACCCCTGGACGAAGCATTTCCTGTGCGAAACGCGCGTCGGGTGTGGTGGGTCTCCGGGTCTACTCCTGTGGTAACTATACCTTATATGATTTACATATTTTATGCTTGTAATGTATACACTTTAATTGGTTCCTGTGTTTCTTATTTTTAGCTCAGGTCTTGGCACTATTTAGCCTTGCATTTTGTACTGCTGCACAAGTATACAATATAATTGCACTATTGCACTTTATTACTCTTACTTATATGTCCTTTTTGTGGCTCTGCTAATTTATGACACATTATGTGGTTAGTACCCTGATTGTACAATAACATTAAACTTTTTGTATGCACTACTACTGTATTTAGACCCGTGGTCCCACCATTTTTTCCTGCACTGGTGGCCACTATCATGATTTTATATTTATGTATGTTTTGTTTTCAATAAAATTTAGTGCATTCTTTCAATTATTTTTTGGTCTTTTAGTGAAGGTTTCTTTATATTGGTTTAAATATTCGGTACCCTTCATGACCCCATAAGGGATATTATTCGGTGTTTTATACATTAACATCATTAAAAGGGTTTTGCATTGCCTTTCATCTGACTGATCAGCGTATGCAGTCCTGGTAGCTTCCAAGATGATTGTCTAGTGCCCACCTGGTCTCTATAAGGGGTAAACCAAGGATGTCAGTCATCTCAGTGATAGGGGATAACTTCTTGATCCCTGGACCTCCACTGATCTTGAGAAAAGTTGTGCACAGCCCATGTCTGAATGGAATGACTGAGTACTTGACATCTCAGGTGGTCCCATAAAGAATAAATGCAGCTGTGGAGCACATGCTCAACCTCTGCTCCATTCACAAGGGGCTCTGCAGAGCTACGTTTTCGGATCATTTTGGTGCTAACGATCAATAAGTTATTCATTTGGGATAACTTATATAACTTGTACTATCCCTTTGAGTACTTAGACACGACCAGCTGGGCAGCGGATGGCTACCTCTGTAACTTCAGTGCGGAAAAAAAGTATTTAGTCAGCCAACAATTGTGCAAGTTCTCCCACTTAAAAAGATGAGAGAGGCCTGTAATTGACATCATAGGTAGACCACAACTATGAGAGTCAAAATGAGAAAACAAATCCAGAAAATCACCTTTTCAGATTTGGCAAGATTTATTTAGCAAATTATGATGGAAAATAAGTATTTGGCCACCTAACAACATGGAAGATTTCTGGCTCTCACAGACCTGTAACTTCTTCTTTAAGAGGCTCCTCTGTCCTCCACTCATTACCTGTAGAAATGGCACCTGTTTAAACTTGTTATCAGTATAAAAGACACCTGTCCACAACATCAAACAGTCACACTCCAAATTCCACTATGGTGAAAACCAAAGAGCTGTCGAAGGACACCAGAAACAAAATTGAGGCCCTGCACCAGGCTGGGAAGACTGAATCTGCAATAGGCAAGCAGCTTGATGAAATCAACTGTGGAAGCAGTAATAAGAAAATGGAAGATATACAAGACCACTGATAATCTCCCTAGATCTGGGGCTCCACGCAAAATCTCACCACGTGGGGTCTAAATGATCACAAGAATGGTGAGAAAAAATCCCAGAACCACACGGGGGGCCTAGTGAATGACCTTCATAGAGATGGGACCACCGTAAGAAAGGCTACCATCAGTAGTAATACACTACACCGCCAGGGACTCAGATCCTGCAGTGCCAGACATGTCCCCCTGCTTAAGCCAGTAAATGTCCGGGCCCATCTGAAGTTTGCTAGAGAGCATTTGAATTATCCAGAAGAGTTTTGGGAGAATGTCATATGGTCTGATGAAACCAAAGTAGAACTGTTTGGTAGAAACAAAACTCGTCATGTTTGGAGGAGACAGAATGCTGAGTTGCATCCAAAGAACACCGTACTTACTGTGCTTTGGGGATGTTTCTCTGCAAAGTGACCAGGACGACTGATCCGTGTACATGAAAGAATGAATGGGGCCATGTATCGTGAGATTTTGAGTGCAAACCTCCTTCCATCAGCAAGGGCATTGAAGATAAGCCGAGAATTGGTCTTTCAGCATGATAATGATCCCAAGTACACCACCAGGGTAACGAAGGAGTGGCTTCGTAAGAAGCATATGAAGATCCTGGAGTGGCCTAGCCCGTCTACAGATCTCAACGCCATAGAAAACCTTTGGAGGGAGTTGAAATTTCGTGTTGCCCAGCGACAGGCCCAAAACATCACTGCTCTAGAGGAGATCTGCATAAAGGAATGGGCCAACATACCACCAACAGGGTGTGCCAACCTTGTGAAGACTTACAGAAAACGTTTGACCTCTGTCTTTGCCAACAAAGGATATATAACAAAATATTGAGATTAACTTTTGTTAATGACCAAATACTTATTTTACACCATATTTTGCAAAATAAATCTTGCCAAATCAGACAAGGTGATTTTCTGGATTTGTTTTCTCATTTTGACTCTCATAGTTGTGGTCTACCTATGAGAAGGGGGAGGTAACCGAGATCCGGTATATAAGGCTATTCATCTGATACATGGGTGAGGATTCACCTTAGACTGTAAACACAGACAGTCACTCCATCTTTATGGGTATTCAGCCACTGCGGGACCCTGATACAAACACGGACATTTGTTGCTTGCACTTTCTGTGCCTATTGGTACTTATATTTATTTGAACTCCCCTTATGAGTCTCCTGCATTGGTGATGAAACGCGTTGGAAGAAGAGTAACTTTTGTTACCTACATTCATTGTTTTGGTGGTTGTCCATAGCAGGGTCCACTTGGGGCCTGTCCCTGTCAGGACAGGAGCTACAAAGGGATTACAGGGTAGACAGCATATATACCCCACTCTGTTCTGATTTCCCCTGGACCATTACTCTTCCAAGTCTGCTGGACTGAAAACAGCTATTACATCCATACGTCCATTATTATTGGTGAGATCATTCCAATTTTTAATATTTTGAGCACTGGGTATTTGAGCACTTTATTGTTTTTTGTATGTGTTTTGTTGGGTTCCAATGATTTTAGTCGCATCTAGTATTAAAAGTTATGTTTTATTAAGGGTTATCCTCCACAGCTGATTTCCTACCTATGAGATCAATTACAGGCCTCTCTCATCTTTTTAGGTGGGAGAACTTGCACAATTGGTCGCTGAATAAATACTTTTTTCCCCACTGTACATGCTCATTTCAGCCGAGTGTGTTCTTGAGATGGGAGTAATCCACCTCTAGAAACAGCTTATGCCCAAGGGTCAGACATGTAGAGTTCAAAATCTCGATCCATTAAACCTCCCCCAACATCTGCCGAACTAACACCCGCTAACAACTAATAGAGATAACTTAGCACAATTAGCAGATTTGTGTATTAGCCCAATGTGTATAGCCACGATAAAGAGTACCCATCACTAGTCCACACACCCACAATATCCACATTTGTAGCCAGTCAGAGATGGCACCGGTTATCGCGAGATCTTCCTCTTCTGACAAAACAAGTGCTGTTGGTGCATTACAAAAGTTATAAGTCAGCACGCTGGGATCCTACAACTCTGAACTTCAGACCTGAGTTTTCAAACTTCGGTCTTTTTTGAGGCAGTTTAGGAAAACATTTATTTATTATTTTTAATTAGGTTTATTTAGTAAAGTTTTTAGCATGTGGCTGCCAATTCTTTCCTTAAATAAAATAGGCAGACACATACCAGAGATAAGTACTCACTAAGAGACGCAGAAAGTTGCCAACATGTGGATATGGAGTGTAAAGAGGTAGTGACATCAGACTTCTGAATGCAAGCTGCAAACCTCATTAAACAGACCTCTAAGACCTCATGAGACTGGTGTATTTACTGGGAAAATCCATGTCAGAATGGTGGTACAATTCTGATAATAAGATAAACATTTTATGAATCCATCTATAGAGAAAACAACAACTATTTGTATTGCGTTTTTCTCTCAATGGACTCGAAGCAATGAGAACGCATGAGGTTAAACCTTAAAGGGTTTGTTCCCAACTTCACTCTTCTAGCACATGTTCCTCGGCCTCCCAGTTTCCAGCTTTCTGTGGTGGGGAGGGATCTATGCGCCTTATGACTGACAGTTGACATTGGGGACCTGTGGCATGGTTGAGCCTCTACAGCATCAGAGGAGAGCAGGGACAAGGAAGCAGGACAGATCCAAGACCTTCCAAGTGCTGTGCTCCTCACTTGGTAGACCAGCCACCACTTCTACCCAGCAGCAGTGGCCAGTATCCTGGGCAAAAAAGAGTAAACTATAAAATAAAAAAAAAACCTACACCTATGAGAATAGCAATGACTTTTAATCAGGAGTAAACTGCAAAGATGGGTGTTTTCACAAGAACTTTGAAATTTTTTCCCATTTAAAAAATGATTAGCATAACCATTCAGAAGTGGAATTTCAAAGTAAGTACACCCTCCTCATCAGGTCTAAGACACAAATTTATTAATGCATATAGTATAAGAAAACAGGAGGTAAGGTCGTAAATGGCAGGTAAGTGTCACCGAGGTGACTGTCTTCGGTGATGTAAACTCCTGACAATAGTGCACCAGTAACAGTAGGTTACTTAGACTGGTTTCACACTTGCGTTTTTATCTGCATGCATTTTTTAAAAAAACGCATGTGTGAAAAACGCATGTAAACGCGGTAAAACGCATGCGTTTTTTAGACGCATGCGTTTTTATAGAAAAACACAAGAAAACACAAGAAAACACAAGAAAAAACAAGAAAACCCTAACCCTACCCCTAACCCTAACCCTAAACGTGACTGAAATACGTGGCACTGAAATACGTGCAACTGAAATACGTGGTACTTAAATACGTGGCACTTAAATACGTGGCACGTGGCACTTAAATACGTGGCATGTGGCACTTAAATACGTGGCACGTGGCACTTAAATACGTGGCACGTGGCACTTAAATACGTGGCACGTGGCACTTTAATACGTGGCACGTGGCACTTAAATATGTGGCACGTGGCACTTAAATACGTGGCACGTGGCATACGTGGCACTGAAATACGTGATACGTGGCACTTAAATACGTGGCAATATGACTGTCAGAAAATGTTCATTAAACGGTTAGGGGTGAGGTTAGGGGTAGAGTTAGAGTTAGGGTTTGGATCCCTTTATCACCTTGATGGTGGTGGGTGGCTTTTCAGTGTGTTTTCTGTTTTTTTTCTATAAAAACGCATGCGTTTTTAGCGCAAACAAACGCATGTGCTTAAAAACGCATGCGTTTACATAGACAGCAATGCATTTTTTTGCCGCGAAAAAACGCATGCGTTTTTTCGCGGCAAAAAAACGCGCAAGAAAATACTGCAGGTAGCATTTTTGAAAATGAACGCATGCAGACAAAAAACGCATGCGTTTGAAAACGCGACCAAACGCATGTGCAAAAAAACGCATGCGTTTTCAATGTTAAATATAGGGGGAAAAAACGCATGCGTTTTTTGTGCAAAAAACGCTGCAGACAAAAACGCAAGTGTGAAACCAGCCTAAGATGGTTTTATTTTGACTGGATTTTAGGTCCTGGATTTAGGAGCGACCAAAGGAGCCTAGGTGGGAAAGGTAGTTCCTATGCTCCAGTCTGACTCTTAGAGACCTAATAACAGACAGCTTGGTTAGTTAAGCAGATTGGGTTGTGCTGAGGCTGGAGAAAGACAGTGCATGGAGGATAGTCTATTGTAGAGTCTGAGAAGTGCCTGTGACAGCAAGTTGATGAGACTGTTTGATTTGTTTTGCCTTACTCAAATAAGTGACTGTTTTGTTATTCATTTGTGCTGAAGAAAGCTGTTTTCCATTTTGGGGCTGAAAAGTTCATGAAGTACAATAAACTTTATTTTATGTTGATTAAAACTGCTTGCCTGTGAGTTTCCAAGCGACGACCAGTGAGCCGAATCCCCCACAATAGTTTGTTGTGAAAACTGGACACAAATCTACTTTAAGCTGTGAAGCAATAGTTAAGATTGTTTGACGTCTTACCTTGGAGCATTTTGACAAAACTTCTTCTCTAAACTGCGAGAACTTATCCTGGATCTCTGGATGGTTGAGAGCAAAGGACAAGAAGTGGGTGAATGGCTGCTTCTTTCTGAATGTCTCTGCCAATAATTCAATGCGAGTCCTTGCAGAAATAACCCCACTGCGTTTCTGTCCAGTAATCACTGAAAGAAAATAAATGTGAAAAATATATCAGTCCAGTATACATTTCCTTAAAGTGTATTTTACAATATACATCTTAGCTTTTGACTCCCTTGGATCCACTGAACATGAGCTGATGCAGGATGGTTCACCCTATGGTGCCTTACTGACTGTAGGCCAAGAGGGGAGACCACCTATGGATCCCAAACAAGAGCC
Organism: Ranitomeya variabilis; assembly: GCF_051348905.1. NCBI lineage: Eukaryota > Metazoa > Chordata > Amphibia > Anura > Dendrobatidae > Ranitomeya > Ranitomeya variabilis. The sequence goes on along the minus strand of NC_135235.1, from coordinate 112,010,456 downwards.
GTTTCTTTACCTGCCTATGAGAAAACTGCCTGGCTCCCGGTCCCTATCCTTGTCTGCATGGCTCCGCATCCCCTATCCTTGTATACATGGCTCCGCATCCCCTATGCTTGTCTGCATGGCTCCGCATCCCCTATCCTTGTCTGCATGGCTCCGCATCCCCTATCCTTGTCTGCATGGCTCCGCATCCCCTATCCTTGTCTGCATGGCTCCGCATGCCCTATCCTTGTCTGCATGGCTCCGCATCCCCTATCCTTGTCTGCATGGCTCCGCATCCCCTATCCTTGTCTGCATGGCTCCGCATCCCCTATCCTTGTCTGCATGGCTCCACATCCCCTATCCTTGTCTGCATGGCTCCGCATCCCCTATCCTTGTCTGCATGGCTCCGCATCCCCTATCCTTGTCTGCATGGCTCCGCATCCCCTATCCTTGTCTGCATGGCTCCGCATCCCCTATCCTTGTCTGCATGGCTCCGCATCCCCTATCCTTGTCTGCATGGCTCCGCATCCCCTATCCTTGTCTGCATGGCTCCGCATCCCCTATCCTTGTCTGCATGGCTCCGCATCCCCTATCCTTGTATGCATGGCTCCGCATCCCCTATCCTTGTATACATGGCTCCGCATCCCCTATCCTTGTCTGCATGGCTCCGCATCCCCTATCCTTGTCTGCATGGCTCCGCATCCCCTATCCTTGTCTGCATGGCTCCCAATCCCCTATCCTTGTCTGCATAGCTCCCCATCCCCTATCCTTGTATACATGGCTCCGCATCCCCTATCCTTGTCTGCATGGCTCTGCATCCCCTATCCTTGTCTGCATGGCTCCGCATCCCCTATCCTTGTCTGCATGGCTCCGCATCCCCTATCCTTGTCTGCATGGCTCCGCATCCCCTATCCTTGTATGCATGGCTCCGCATCCCCTATCCTTGTATACATGGCTCCGCATCCCCTATCCTTGTCTGCATGGCTCCGCATCACCTATCCTTGTCTGCATGGCTCCCAATCCCCTATCCTTGTCTGCATAGCTCCCCATCCCCTATCCTTGTATACATGGCTCCGCATCCCCTATCCTTGTCTGCATGGCTCCGCATCCCCTATCCTTGTATACATGGCTCCGCATCCCCTATCCTTGTCTGCATGGCTCCGCATCCCCTATCCTTGTATACATGGCTCCGCATCCCCTATCCTTGTCTGCATGGCTCTGCATCCCCTATCCTTGTCTGCATGGCTCCGCATCCCCTATCCTTGTCTGCATGGCTCCGCATCCCCTATCCTTGTCTGCATGGCTCCGCATCCCCTATCCTTGTATACATGGCTCCGCATCCCCTATCCTTGTATACATGGCTCCGCATCCCCTATCCTTGTATGCATGGCTCCGCATCCCCTATCCTTGTATGCATGGCTCCGCATCCCCTATCCTTGTCTGCATGGCTCCGCATCCCCTATCCTTGTCTGCATGGCTGCCAATCCCCTATCCTTGTCTGCATGGCTCCGCATCCCCTATCCTTGTATACATGGCTCCGCATCCCCTTTCCTTGTCTGCATGGCTCCAAATCCCCTATCCTTGTCTGCATGGCTCCGCATCCCCTATCCTTGTATACATGGCTCCTCCATCGCTGTCCTTGTATACATGGCTCCTCCATCGCTGTCCTTGTATACATGGCTCCCCCATCGCTCTCCCGGTATGCATGGCTCCACATCCTCGTCCTTGTATGAATATTTCCTTTAAAAAAAAAAAAACATCCTACTCACCTTCCTCCACGCCCTGGATGCATCTCATTCTGGCGCCAGCAGCTCTTTGATCACTTTTATTCCATTTTTTTGTGTGTTAGGTAAATGCTACATTTTTGGTGCGTTTTATTTTTATTTTTGTATGGCATTCATTGTATGGGTTATGGTACACTTTCATTGCTTGGGCCACTCTAGATGCGGCAATACTAAATGTGCCCTTTTTTGTTTATTTTTTTTGTTTGTTTTTACACAAAGCAGCAGTTTTAGTGGCAAAATATTTTTCAGTAATTTTCTCTTTTCTTTTTATTTACTTTTTCACTATATGGGACTTTTACTTGCCTGCAGAGTCTATCCCTCCTCCCGGACACTGTTTGCCGTCCTCCTGCCCTGTATGATGTGGATGATGCCTCCTGCATCATCCACTTAACTAGACGAAATCTCGCGCCTGCGCACTTTGCTCTGCCCTATGGCTTGCCAGGCCTAAAACATAAGGGATAGACTCCGCAGCAAGTATGACTATTGGACCATACCATCAGTATTTACATAGAGCACGGGAGAAGTTCCAAAGGTTTTGGGGGGGTATACAGGGGGGTCAAGGGTTATATACCCCATTATGGGATGAAGCACAGGTGCTGAGCAAAGTGCTAGTCTTAGTTTAGACATGAAAAGAACTGGTGACAGGTTCTTTCTAAGGACAGCTCTACGCCTGAAACGTGTTGGATTTTGCCTTGATGCAATATTATTAATGTACCTGGAACCTTGTAAGCTGTACTGATAAATTGGGGAAGTTTTATATCCAAAAGGCTGGAGGCCTTTGTTTGCTTTGTCTGTATTTCAGGCCAAACAGGGGCTTTTATTTCCGTGCCACGGATCCTAGCAGATAATCTACGGGAGCTGGTGATCTTGGTACTTTGCCTGTTAGATCCTGCCTATTGCAGAGTATTACAGGCCACTACAGCTGGCTAACCTGAAGGCCATTTCCTGGCCTTGGATTGCCACGGCAATTACTGCCAAAATGCTAATAGGCTTAAAAAGTGAGCCCCCTCCCTCAAATAACCATCTAAATACTGCTGTAACTATTGACAGCGGCATATAAGGGGTTAAAATGGCCTCTATCAGTGCTAATAGCCACCATGGCTGTGGCAGCGGGGTGTCAGATATGGTATAGAGCTGACACCCACACACTGCAGACGGTGCCAGCGTCATCATCATGTCCTACATGTGACAAGTCAGGGGCACTTCGGAGCCTCGAGGGCTATAGATGACAGCATCAGGGGCTGCATGTGGCCACTAGTTTGTCACCACTGAGGCCAATTGTGACAATCTTGCAGTTCCATCATATATTGCAATTGACACTGTATACAGAGCTCCTGTGTATAATGTCACCGGTAATCACTGTATTACCTGAACACAGACACTGCATACTAAGTACAGATCTCCTATGTATAATGGCACTTAAGGTGATATTAGTATTGTGGGGTTTTTTTGTTAATGATCAGTAATGTAGTATTCAGTCACTATGTGGTGGTAATATGATGTCCGGCTATGGTGTGGCGTTATTTGCTCCTTGTACAGTATGTGCTATTATTTGATCACCATGTGGTGGTAATATGTGGTCTGGTCATGGTGTGGTATTATTTGGTCACTATGTGGTGGCAATATGTGGTCTGGTCATGGTGTGGTGGTATTTGTTACTTGTATATGGTATTATTCGGTCACTGAGGTGGTAATATGGTGTCTGGACATGGTGTGGTGGTATTTGTTCCTTGTATGTGGTATTATTTGGTCACTGAGGTGGTAATATGGTATCTGGACATGGTGTGATGGTATTTGTTCCTTGTATGTGGTTTTATAGGTCTCTATGTGGTGTTAATATGTTGTCTGGACATGGTGTGGTGGTATTTGTTCCTTTGTATGTGGTATTATAGCTCACTATGTGGTGGTAATACATGGTTTGGTCATGGTGCGGTGGTATTTGTCCCCTGTATGTGATATTATGGATCATTTTAAAAATTGAAAAATAAAAATATACCTAAATTGTATTGGATATTTTAACAAATGTTTAATACAGAGTACAAGTAGAGCTGGGTCAAAAGAGTCTACTCTGTCGTGGTGGAGGCTTAAAAAATCTTTCCTATTTCCTAAATATATTCCTATTTAAAAGTGTATGTATTTTACATGTGCGTCAGGTTAGGCTAGTAAAGAGTAAACCAGATTTATTTGTACTGATTTTACGACGGGGGAGGCGCCATTTTGCAGTTCGCCTCAGGCAGCAGAGAAACTATGTTCACCCCTGATTGCGAACATTAACCATCTTCTCTAAAAGGCAATGCCATTTTAATCTCTCTGTTGACCCTTTAGTTACCTGCTACATAGCTCTGTTTGATGACATTTTACCCTTCTGCTGACACCAAGACAGCATTCACATTACAAGAGACGACTTACTAACAGGCTAAAGAGCCAGACACTGAACAAGGTAACCAGGGGGTTAATGGAAGAACAATATTTCAAAAAAACATCTATTGTTAACATGTTCATTCCAAGATGTATGCAAATCATAGAATGAAATGTAAATAATGTCTAATTAAGCACAGGAGGTATGACAGCAGCGGAGGGAACAGAATTATCATTGTCGTGCTTACAACAATATTTTCTTACACAAAGGATTTATTTATTTTTTTTCCAAGGTGCGTTCATCATAAGTGAACAAGGTTGCGCTACTTTTCGAAAAGGGGATTAAAAACAAATCTGTGGAAACTTCCTACAAGTCTAATGTTTCACGCTGAACTGCAATTGCCGAAGCAATAAAATCCCCCGCTTCATTCATTACAAACAATGGTGGAAGGGCCGGTTCCTAATTGAATCACTTTTTTTCCCTGTGATTAAAAATGGAACATTTTTGCTTGCGTCTTCCATTTTAACAGCTTAATCTAAATTTAAGCAATTTCTCCCAGCCAAATAGATGAAACCAATCATATAAAATATTAATAGTCATACACTGAAAACTTATTTTAATTGCTTTTCATGTATCATGGATACCACTCCAATTTACAAAGGCTTACAGACTTGCCGGAAAGAGGAAAAATTTGTGTATCTGCCTGCAAGTAAAATAAAAAAAAAATGGAACAACTTTTTAATAGGACTAATAAAAATATCCAACCATTTTGCGTATAAAGCTCCTGCACAGAACAGTGTCTCCATGGTAACAGACTACAAACAAACCCTGTGTAGTCAGATCCTGCAGTCATGTGCTCTTTCAATGGTCTACTAATCTTGGTAACCTACTGAATGCTATTGGTAGAAGTACACATGAAAGCAATATATATATAGAAAACAAGACTATTTGCTTTAGATACTTTGAAACAGCAAGAGAATGATTACAATAGTCTTTCCAAAAGTCGTTAATTCAGACTGATAGCACCCAAAAATACAAGATCTTCAGTGCGCATGTACTAGCAAATAAAATTACATCCATACCGCAATGTTTGATAGAGAGATGACGTAAAAATAATGCATTAGGATGCATCCACTAGCGCCAATTTTAGTGCAAAGAATTATCATTTAAGATGCCATATTATAGGAAATTATGTTGAGTGAATTCATTAACACAAATAATAAATACAATCAACTTTAATCCCAATTATAAGCAGCCAGCTGAAAAAGCAGCAATGGTTGCCAAAAAGCAGGTTATTTGTTGTATCAGTGCTCCACCTGGTGGTCAGAGGGCGAAACACACTGCAATGATCAATGTTCAGAGTTCCATTTTTCCATAGGAAAAAAAAACTATGATCAATGAAGAAATCAATAGTTCATAAGGGAGAAATCATTATAAAATATCTTAGAAGATGTGTTACATGCCAAAATAAGTAAGAAAGGTATTGCCATGAATGTCATTCGAACATAGAGGATCAGAAAGCAGATTTTACAAAACACCCTGTGGTGTTATTACATTGATCTCTTAGAGATGATGAATACTTACTTTTAAAATCTAGGTTGGAATGGCTGGATAATACTTTTCCTTCTGAATAGGTCTAGCTGGACTCCTAAGCAGCTAATTTTAATAATGAGAATATACAGCCATTCTACTATGGGTTTTCAAAGTAAGTACTCTAGTCTCATCAGGTCTAGGAGACATACACAACATGTCTATATTGTGCAATCTGGTGACAGATACTTGTACAGCTGCCTATTTGGCTTCTATCAGAAGCTGACCATGTTTAGTCGGGCTGCGCTGCGGGAATGGAGAGTCTTGGGTTTCCAAAATGTTTTTTAATAAAACCAACGCATTTCTGCACCAGACCGGAGTTTTTCTTAGGTTATAATTACCAAGTGGTCACTTGGCTTTTATACCTTGAGAAAGGCACCGGTCTGCTATGTTATTAATAAAAAACATTTTGGAATCCCAAGGCTCTCCATTCCCGCAGCGCAGCCTGACTAAACATGCCAGCTTCCATTTTTGCCACTATACCTGTGGAAAACCATATCCAGCCACAGGCAGCAGCGGCTTTCCAAGCCTTTATGGGTGTTGTGCCTATACTCACCCCTAGGGCAGTGCTGCCATAGATTATATCCCTTACCACACGGTATTGCCCCATTTTGTGTGCGCTTCTGTCCCTCTCTGGGGCTTATCACTTTGCTTTGTGCTCTCACAACAGTGATTTTTCTATGGGGAACCAATTGAAAGGAAACCACAAGGTGTAGACAGGTAATAGTGCTGGTTGGGATTTTAGGAATTTGCAATATTGTCCAGTCTTACATCGGACATCTCCCTGAGCGTGCAGGACACGGAAAAAGGAGGAGAAAATTCTGGAGTCTGAGACATTGTAATATTCAAACCACAGCAGTGAGGGGCGCTACTTCAAAGTGCGGATAATGTGGATGATTCTTCACGAGGTACGTGGTGCTGTGGCTGGCTTTCAAACTGAGGAGGTGGCACTGTGTCTGTGTTCTGCAACCGAAGGTGGTAGAAAGGGGGTATTGCATCTGGCTCTACACGACAACCACTGCAGCTGGCTCTGCACTATGGGCAGGGCACTGGAGACAGCTCTGCACTAGCCCAAAGGCAATGGAGATGGCTCTGCACTAACCCAAAGGCACTGGAGACGGCTCTGCACTAGCCCAAAGGCACTGGAGATGGCTCTGCACTAGCCCAAAGGCAATGGAGACAGATCTGAAATAGCCCAAAGGCACTGGAGACGGCTCTGCAATAGCCCAAAGGCACTGGAGATGGCTCTGCACTAGCCCAAAGGCAATGTAGACGGCTCTGCAATAGCCCTAAGGCAATGGAGATGGATCTGCATTAGCCCAAAAACAATGGAGACGGCTCTGCACTAGCCCAAAGACAATGGAGGCGGCTCTGCAATAGCCCAAAGGCAATGAAGACAGCTCGGCAATAGCCCAAAGGCAATGGAGATGGCTCTGCAATAGCCCAAAGGCAATGGACTACTCTGCAATAGCCCAAAGGCACTCGAGGTGGCTCTACACTAGCCCAAAGGCACTGGAGACAGCGCTGCACTAGCCCAAAGGCACTGGAGATTGCTCTGCACTAGCCCAAAGGCAATGGAGATGGCTCTGCACTAGCCCAAAGGCACTGGAGACGGCTCTGCACTAGCCCAAAGGCACTGGAGAAGGCTCTGCACTAGCCCAAAGGCACTGGAGATGGCTCTGCACTAGCCCAAAGGCACTAGAGATGGCTCTGCACTAGCCCAAAGGCACTGGAGACGGCTCTGCACTAGCCCAAAGGCACTGAAGACAGCTCTGCACTAGCCCAAAGGCACTGAAGACCGCTCTGCACTAGCCCAAAGGCACTGGAGACGGCTCTGCACTAGCCCAAATGCACTGGAGACGGCTCTGCACTAGCCCAAAGGCACTGGAGACGGCTCTGCACTAGCCCAAATGCACTGGAGACGGCTCTGCACTAGCCCAAATGCACTGGAGACGGCTCTGCACTAGCCCAAAGGCACTGGAGACGGCTCTGCACTAGCCCAAAGGCACCAGAGACGGCTCTGCACTAGCTCAAAGGCACTGGAGACGGCTCTGCACTAGCCCAAAGGCACTGGAGATGGCTCTGCACTAGCCCAAAGGCACCGGAGACGGCTCTGCACTAGCTCAAAGGCACTGGAGACGGCTCTGCACTAGCCCAAAGGCACTGGAGACGGCTCTGCACTAGCCCAAAGGCACTGGAGACGGCTCTGCACTAGCCCAAAGGCACTGGAGACGGCTCTGCACTAGCCCAAATGCACTGGAGACGGCTCTGCACTAGCCCAAAGGCACTGAAGACCGCTCTGCACTAGCCCAAAGGCACTGGATCTGAATTACTGATCCAACACAATCCTGTAGGAAATCCCTTTAGACAAGTGGCAAATGGTGCAATAGGATAATAAGGGAAAGGGAGACATAAAAAGTTCTATACATTATATAATGTTGCAGATATCACCGTAAATATAAGACATTATCACAAATGTTTTCAGCAGCTGAAAAGGTTTCTTAAGTTTCATTATTTATACTGTACATTAGTGGAATGCACTTCCCCAGACGATCAGACTGATACCTAGCCCCGACCTATTCAAGCGCGCTTTAAAAACCAATCTCTTCCAACAAGCCTACCACATCAACTACTCAGTAAACTAACTTTGCCCTGTTCCCTCCTTCCAAATATTACTCTGAATCTGCACCCTACTATTCATCTGTCTCCACACCCTCCATGCACACGATAACTGCACTTGATACTTGACTATTGCACTTAAACACGTGGGCTGATGACCGGATCATGCAGCTTTATATGAAAATCCCTATTTATTATAATTGTCTAAGGGTCACTTCCGTCTTCCTGTCTGTCTGTCTGTAACGGTAATCCCAAGTCGCTGATTGGTTGTGGCTGTTTTGCCATGACCAATCAGCGACGGGCACAGTCCAGCGGCAAAATGGCCGCTCCTTACTCCCCTCCAGTCAGCGCTCACACAGGGTTAATGGCAGCAGTAACGGGCCGCGTTATGCCGCGGTGTAACACACTCCGTTAACGCTGCTATTAACCCTGTGTGACCAACTTTTTACTATTGATGCTGCCTATGCAATCAGCGACATTGGTGCGGGATTTAATTCCCACTTCGCTGATTGGTTGCGCCCAGCCAGCGCTACCAATCAGCGACATTGGCGCTGGATTTAGTTACATAGTTATTAAGGTTGAAGGAAGACTTTAAGTCCATCTAGTTCAACCCATAGCCTATCAATGCAAAGTCTTAGAAGAAAAAAGTGTAGCAGCACTGCCTCATGAGCGAGATCAAATGTGGAATTCAGAGGTCACCATAAGAGCCCAGTATTCTCAGGAGGTGCTCGCATCCAGAAAGAAGTTGTTGTCTCCCCCATGCCGTGAAGATGTGTTCACAGTCTCTTCAATAAAAGGACAAGTCTGAATCACAGGTCCGGTGAGTGTTGCCGCATTCTTTCCTATTTTTTGCTGTCAACCCATAGCCTAACCTAACATGCCCTAACATGTTGATCCAGAGGAAGGCAAAAAAAAAACATGTGGCAAAGAGTAAGCTCCACTTTGGGGAAAAAAAATTCCTTCCCAACTCCACATACGGCAGTCAGACTAGTTCCCTGGATCAACGCCCTATCAAGGAATCTAGTATATATAACCTGTAACATTATACTTTTCCAGAAAGGTATCCAGTCCCTTCTTAAATTTAAGTAATGAATCACTCATTACAACATCATACGGCAGAGAGTTCCATAGTCTCACTGCTCTTACAGTAATGAATCCGCGTCTGTTGTTATGATTAAACCTTCTTTCCTCCAGACGTAGAGGATGCCCCCTTGTCCCTGTCTCAGGTCTATGATTAAAAAGATCATCAGAAAGGTCTTTGTACTGTCCCCTCATATATTTATACATTAACATAAGATCACCCCTTAGTCTTCGTTTTTCCAAACTAAATAGCCCCAAGTGTAATAACCTATCTTGGTATTGCAGACCCCCCAGTCCTCTAATAACCTTGGTCGCTCTTCTCTGCACCCGCTCCAGTTCAGCTATGTCTTTCTTATACACCGGAGACCAGAACTGTGCACAGTATTCTAAGTGTGGTCGAACTAGTGACTTGTATAGAGGTAAAATTATGTTCTCCTCATGAGCATCTATGCCTCTTTTAATGCATCCCATTATTTTATTTGCCTTTGTAGCAGCTGCCTGACACTGGCCACTGAATATGAGTTTGTCATCCACCCATACTCCCAGGTCTTTTTCATTGACGGTTTTGCCCAGAGTTTCAGAATTAAGCACATAGTTATACATCTTATTACTTCTACCTAAGTGCATGACCTTACATTTATCCCCATTAAAGCTCATTTGCCATTTATCAGCTCAAGCTTCTAGTTTACATAAATGCTCCTGTAATATAAAATTGTCCTCCCCTGTATTGATTACCCTGCAGAGTTTAGTGTCATCTGCAAATATTGAAATTCTACTCTGAATGCCCTGAATGCCCCAATCAGCGACATTGCCGCGGGATTTAAATCCCGCTTCGCTTCGCTGATTGCTCACGCCCAGCCGGCGCGACCAATCAAATTTTAAAAATAATAAACAAAATAAAAAAATCATTATATACTCACCTTCCGGATCCAGCCCAGGCCTTTCCCTCTCCTTGAGACCGGTCCATGCATTGCAGTCTCGCGAGATGATGGCGTAGCGGTCTCGCGAGACCGCTACGTCATCATCTCGCGAGACCGCAATGCAATCTTGGGATCGGAGCGTCGCGAGGAACATCGCTAAAGGCCTGGGCTGGATCCGGGGGCCGACGGAAGGTGAGTATATAACTATTTTTTTTTAATTCTTTTTTTAACAGAGATATGGTGCCCACATTGCTATATACTACGTGGGCCGTGCTATATACTACGTGGCTGGGCAATATACTACATGGCTGGGCAATATACTACGTCGCTGGGCAATATACTGCGTCGCTGGGCAATATACTACGTCGCTGGGCAATATACTGTACTATGTGGCTGGGCAATATACTACGTGGCTGGGCAATATACTACGTGTCTGTGCTATTTACTAGGTGTCCTGTGCTATATACTACGTGGCTGTGCTATATACTACGTGGCTGTGCTATTTACTACGTGGCATGTGTTACATACTGCGTGGGCTGTGCTATATACTACATGGCTGTGCTATATACTATGTGGCTGTGCTATTTACTACGTGGCTGTGCTATATACTATGTGGCTGTGCTATATACTACTTGGGCTGTGTTATATACTACGTGGGCTGTGTTATATACTACGTGGCTGTGCTATATACTACGTGGCTGTGCTATATACTACGTGGGCTGTGTTATATACTACGTGGGCTGTGTTATACGCTACTTGGCTGTGCTATATTTCTCTGCTGTATCTGTGCATCATGAATCGTGGTTTGTGTTAAAGAGGGGGGCCCACTGAGACTCTTTCGCCCGGGGCCCTCAAAAACCTGGAGCCGGCCCTGGCTTCACTGATTGTTCGCGGCCGGGCGTGACCAATCAGCGACAGACGCAGTCCGCCTGCGAATTGACGCGGAATTTGAACCACGCTTCGCTAATTGGTCGCGGCCGGCCAAATCCTGTGTATAAATTGCATTATTCTGAAAACTTCATAAATAAACTACATATTCTAGAATACCCGATGTGTTAGAATCGGGCCACCATCTAGTTTAATATAATTGCCAGACCTGAAATAACAAGCACTTTTCACCTATTGTGTCCCCCCATTTCCTTGTAGATTGTCAGCTTGCGAGCAGGGACCTCACTCCTAATGTCACTGTTTAAATTGTCTAAACTTGTATTGAATTTATTGTCTGTACATGTCCCCGCTTAATTGTAAAGTGCTGCGGAATATGTTGGCGCTATATAAATAAAAATTATTATTATTATTATTATTATTATAGAACCTAAATATATGCAGGATCGTACATCAATGAGACATTATGGCCGCAGAGGTACCAGAAGTACCAGCACACCTACAGTATTGGGACAGGTGGCACAGGGTATCAGCAGACATGCAGATAATACAAAGAATTGTCAGCAAAACTGGAATCTTACCAATTTCTCCTTCCATCCCCGGTCTGGGGATACTAATTGAGGTGCGAGTCTCCGACTCCAGATTTCTCTTGGTCTCCCCTTTTTTCCCTATTATGTACCTAAAATAGAGGAAAAAATAGGTAAAGTAGTGTAACACTGGGGAACGTCTCCACTTCCATTTTCCCAATACTCCCCATGATAAGTGTCTGCCACTCGCTCCCTCCGTCACCTACATCAGAGGCTCCACTGAGAGGACGTGAATAATAATTGGGTAACTAGTAATCAAAAATGCCAGTCACAAGGCCTATTAGCCAAAAATTAGTATCTGTGGACGCTTCATCTCTACGGGTTTGTTCTCATTAATGATTTCACATCTCATTATCATGCAGCACATTCATAGAGAAATCAGCACATTCATAAAGAAATCAGCACATTCATAGAGAAATCAGCACATTCATAAAGAAATCAGCACATTCATAGAGAGATCGGCACATTCATAGAGAGATCGGCACATTCATAGACAGATCCGCACATTCATAGAGAGTTCGGCACATTCATAGACAGATCGGCACATTCATAGAGAGATCGGCACATTCATAGAGGGGTCGGCACATTCATAGATGGATCGGCACATTCATAGAGAGATCGGCACATTCATAGAGAAATCGGCACATTCATAGAGAAAATGGCACATTCATAGAGAGATCGGCACATTCATAGGGAGATCGGCACATTCATAGGGAGATCGGCACATTCATAGAGAGATCGGCACATTCATAGGGAGATCGGCACATTCATAGAGAGATCGGCACATTCATAGGGAGATCGGCACATTCATAGAGAGATCGGCACATTCATAGGGAGATCGGCACATTCATAGGGAGATCGGCACATTCATAGAGAGATCGGCACATTCATAGGGAGATCGGCACATTCATAGACAGATCCGCACATTCATAGGGGGATCGGCACATTCATAGGGGGATCGGCACATTCATAGAGAGATTGGCACATTCATAGAGAGATCGGCACATTCATAGGGAGATCGGCACATTCATAGACAGATCCGCACATTCATAGAGAAATCGGCACATTCATAGAGAGATCGGCACATTCATAGAGAAATCGGCACATTCATAGAGAAAATGGCACATTCATAGAGAGATTGGCACATTCATAGAGAGATCGGCACATTCATAGGGAGATCGGCACATTCATAGAGAGATCGGCACATTCATAGGGAGATCGGCACATTCATAGAGAGATCGGCACATTCATAGGGGGATCGGCACATTCATAGGGGGATCGGCACATTCATAGAGAGATTGGCACATTCATAGAGAGATCAGCACATTCATAGGGAGATCGGCACATTCATAGACAGATCCGCACATTCATAGAGAAATCGGCACATTCATAGAGAGATCGGCACATTCATAGAGAAATCGGCACATTCATAGAGAGATCGGCACATTCACAGAGAGATCGGCACATTCATAGACAGATCCGCACATTCATAGAGAAATCGGCACATTCATAGACAGATCGGCACATTCATAGAGGGATCGGCACATTCATAGAGAGATCGGCACATTCATAGAGAGATCGGCACATTCATAGAGAAATCGGCACATTCATAGAGAAATCGGCACATTCATAGAGGGATCGGCACATTCATAGAGAGATCGGCACATTCATAGACAGATCCGCACATTCATAGAGAGATCGGCACATTCATAGACAGATCGGCACATTCATAGAGAGATCGGCACATTCATAGAGAGATCGGCACATTCATAGAGGGATCGGCACATTCATAGAGGGATCGGCACATTCATAGGGAGATCGGCACATTCATAGAGAGATCGGCACATTCATAGAGGGATCGGCACATTCATGGAGAGATCGGCACATTCATAGAGAGATCGGCACATTCATAGGGAGATCGGCACATTCATAGAGAGATCGGCACATTCATAGAGGGATCGGCACATTCATAGAGGGATCGGCACATTCATAGAGAGATCGGCACATTCATAGACAGATCCGCACATTCATAGAGAGATCGGCACATTCATAGACAGATCGGCACATTCATAGAGAGATCGGCACATTCATAGAGAGATCGGCACATTCATAGAGGGATCGGCACATTCATAGAGGGATCGGCACATTCATAGGGAGATCGGCACATTCATAGAGAGATCGGCACATTCATAGAGGGATCGGCACATTCATGGAGAGATCGGCACATTCATAGAGAGATCGGCACATTCATAGGGAGATCGGCACATTCATAGAGAGATCGGCACATTCATAGACAGATCGGCACATTCATAGAGGGATCGGCACATTCATAGAGAGATCGGCACATTCATAGAGGGAACGGCACATTCATAGAGAGATCGGCACATTCATAGAGGGATCGGCACATTCATAGAGAGATCGGCACATTCATAGAGGGAACGGCACATTCATAGAGAGATCGGCACATTCATAGAGGGATCGGCACATTCATAGAGAGATCGGCACATTCATAGAGGGAACGGCACATTCATAGAGAGATCGGCACATTCATAGAGGGAACGGCACATTCATAGAGAGATCGGCACATTCATAGAGGGATCGGCACATTCATAGAGAGATCGGCACATTCATAGGGAGATCGGCACATTCATAGAGAGATCGGCACATTCATAGGGAGATCGGCACATTCATAGGGAGATCGGCACATTCATAGAGAGATCGGCACATTTATGGGAATCTCAGGTCTGTGAGCAATACTCCTTGTTTGTCTTTTACTCAGGTGCTAAAATCTTACATAAGGTGGAATCAGTAATACAGTTATTTCTCCAAAATGTACCAAGAGCAGTTTTTTAACACGACGGCTCCAAGCCTCATGTTGCCCGTGCTACTGTGAGCAACCCGCATTGGCCAAATATGCTACCATGGCCTGCAGCACCTTTGGACATGTCTCTCATCGGGAGGGCACATCTAGGACATCATTCATCAGAAATTGCAAAAGGAGCTGCCAGCAGCAGATGTTGATGATTTGTCCAAGTGCATTCAGCGTGGCAGAATATTCCTCAGGCAACCAATGATAACCTCATAGACAGCAGCCAAGGCGTGTAAGTGCAGGGATTGCTGTGAGTGGCGCTCATGCACCATAATGAATAAACTGAGACGTTTTGAAAATGTGGTTTCCATTTGCTTATCATTACTTTGTCTACTGACCCTAATCCCACGACTTTTCCTTCTTGATGTTGCAATGTCACTGTTGAGAATTGTATTACGAGTGAGGGGTGGGCGCTGCATTCTCAGGACTTTCTGGGAGGGAACTTTCCTGCTTAGGTACACTTTCACACAAAACTTTTTTGTAGTTCATTTTTCTTCCCGAAAGCAAATTTATGCAACTTTCAAACATTAAAATGTTCTACAATTTTGTTCTGCTGCAGAATGTCTCTCAAGCTGATTTTAGACAGGCTGATAATTGTTTTAACGTGGGTTTACTAAAATGTGTAAACAGGTGGCCAACCACACAGCGGACAAGAAAAATGTGCGTTCATTGGGGGCAAGGATTTTTTCAGCTGGCTAAAAAAAATCATCTGCTAGTAGCCCATCATTCTGTGCAAACAATATAATAATGATATTCTATGCACCTAGTATGATCATATTAATGATCATTCTGTGCACATAGAATTCTGCTCCGTCTGTTTACACAGGACATTAAATGACCGGCGATAAACTTGCATGTAGCCGATAAGAGGTTGACTAACAGGCGCGGTCAACTTGTAAATGCAGCATAAGTCATTTATCTAGCTGCGTAATCTGCGTCTTGTCAAAGAGCTTGGTGCTCTCCTTTCCCTTCTCTTAGTTTTAGAGATAGCAGAAGTGAAAAACTTTTACAAAGAACTGCAGTGGAAGCGGAACACAGTACATCATATTTTTTTTAGAAGAGGCTCTAGATAAGGAGAGAAAATATGCACAGTTCTGAAGCTGACACATATAGCTGATACATTAAAATTAGTGAAGACAGCAGCACCCTGGATACACACAGAGCTCACATCCAGCCTATATTACTGAGAGGGCCACTCCCACAAGAGAAAAATCTGAAACTTGGATCAGGCTGTAAACTGTAAATCAGGGGTCTGAAAATGAATGAAGGAATGAAGATTGCAGGCTGAAACTTGGGTGACTAATAACATGTATACATCATTTTCCATTTCAAAGGTGTCCATTGTCTTTAAATCTTTAGTTTTCATCCTAAAACAAACATTTTTCAACTATTTTAATACAGTCACAGTTTCTCGCAAATTCAAGATCTCCCCTTGTAGTCAGTGAATGGAAATATTGCTCAAATTCTCAAAGTGAAATCCTCTTCTGATCATGTGGTGTTCAGCCCAAGTGCATGACTTTTCATAAGTCTCCGTTCACACGAGCTATGGTTTTTTTTACAGATGGAAATCACAAATAATGCTGGATCCGGAGCATGACACAAAGGTAGGTGAATCGCCCTTATGACTTATAATGAGGCCAGTTGGGTTTCGCCCAGTGTTATTTTTCACAAATAAAATGATGGATTCTGCAACACAAGCTCCTAACAAAGCCATTGATGCAAATGTGAACACAGCCGTTACATCTATGTATGGCACAGGCTTCTACTTTCTGAATATGAATGGTTCCATTCTCCGCCTAATAAAATAGTTATAGAAATAGAAAATAAACACTCACTTAAAAAGTTGGCTAGGAAGATTGATAAAGCACTGGAAACCCTTCTCAGTCTCCTCAATCATGTCGTCATCACATGGCTCATCGGCACACTGCATGGGCTCTGCGGGGGAAGGGAAACCGGAGAAAAAAAGTTACAAAGTGGAGGTTTTCCTATAGAGCAGACTGAATCAGTGGTATGTACCCCTATAGAAATCATCCTCCTCTTCCTCATTCTGATAGGTTTCCTCCCGGACTGTGTTCTTTCTGTATATTCGACCTCCAAGATTGATCAGGGTGGGCCGTAAAATCTCCATGACTCCTTGGACGTCTCTAAAAGGAGATAAATGATGTAAGATGCATCATCCTCCCCGGTGTATAGGGCACGATGCTACGATGGGCACAGGTCTGCCTATTACAGGGGTGGGCCACGAGTATTATGTTAATGGGAATGTGTCAGCAGAAAATGACTTATTGTATATAGCAGGTTTTTATATTAATTGCATTTTTACAACTTTTGATAATGATTGTTTTATTGTTCATATCACGATTAAGTTTAAAAAAAAACATAAACTCTTGTAACTTTCACACTGACCACCAGACCTAATATTACACTCATACTTCATGTTCTTTTCAGCAGCCACATGAACATAGGGATAGATATAGCGTGCACTCTGTCAAAATACCTGGCTGTGCTGGCGTGTGGGTAACTGGCTGCAGTTCCTATACAGCATCATCTGGATCCTTATCCCCAATTTCCCTATACCTCCTATTCATCTGAATAAGCGATTGTGATAAAGGCTCCGGTGGAGCCGAAACGTCCGCTTTGTCGCTTTATTGAAATATTCTGTTATGCTCCCAGAACATAATATAATGACATTGAAAGTATTTTGCATACTATTCCCTAAGAGAGTGCAGTGAATTAAATTTTTAGCCACATGAACATAGGCAGCAATAGACTGACTCTGACCCTAGGGCGTTGTATAGAAGTATAAACTGGGAGTAGTGCTAAGTGGCAGGGAGGGTGAGCTGTGACCATCAACTATTGTGAATGGTGTTATCTGCTGTGTATAGGCGTGCTATCAGTCATTGTACAGGAAGGGAAAGTGAGCTGTGACATCACCTATTGTAGATGGTGGATTCTGTGTTATCTGCTGTATACAGAGGTGATGTTATGATACAGGAGGGGAAGGTGAGCTGTGACATCACCTATTGTAGATGGTGGATTCTGTGTTATCTGCTGTATACAGAGGTGATGTTATGATACAGGAGGGGAAGGTGAGCTGTGACATCACCTATTGTAGATGGTGGATTCTGTGTTATCTGCTGTATACAGAGGTGATGTTATGATACAGGAGGGGAAGGTGAGCTGTGACATCACCTATTGTGAATGGTGGCTCCTGTGTTATCTCATGTATACAGATGTGTCATCAGTCATTGTACAGGAGGAGGAGGTGAGCTGTGACATCACCCATTGTGAATGGTGGATCCTGTGTTATCTACTGTATATAGAGGTGTTATCAGTAATTGTACAGGGGGAGGAGGTGAGCTGTGAAATCACCTATTGTGAATGGTGGATCATGTGTTATCTACTGTATATAGAGGTGTTATCAGTCATTGTACAGGAGGAGTAGGTGAGCTGTGACATCACCTATTGTGAATGGTGGATCCTGTGTTATCCACTGTATATAGAGGTGTTTTATCAGACATTGCACAGGAGGAAGAGGTGAGCTGTGACATCGCCTATTGTGAATGGTGGATCCTCTGTTATCTCATGTATAGAGATGTGTAATCAGTCATTGTACAGGAGGGGGAGGGGAGCTGTGACATCACCCATTGTGAATGGTGGATCCTGTGTTATCTACTGTATATAGACGTGTTATCAGCCATTGTACAGGAGGAGGAGGTGATCTGTGACATCACCCATTGTGAATGGTGGATCTTGTGTTATCTCATGTATACAGATGTGTCATCAGACATTGTACGGGAGGAGGAGGTGAGCTGTGACATCACCCATTGTGAATGGTGGATCCTGTGTTATCTACTGTATATAGAGGTGTTATCAGTAATTGTACAGGGGGAGGAGGTGAGCTGTGAAATCACCTATTGTGAATGGTGGATCATATGTTATCTACTGTATATAGAGGTGTTATCAGTCATTGTACAGGAGGAGGAGGTGAGCTGTGACATCACCTATTGTGAATGGTGGATCCTGTGTTATCCACTGTATATAGAGGTGTTTTATCAGACATTGCACAGGAGGAGGAGGTGAGCTGTGACATCACCTATTGTGAATGGTGGATCCTCTGTTATCTCATGTATAGAGATGTCATCAGTCATTGTACAGGAGGGGGAGGGGAGCTGTGACATCACCCATTGTGAATGGTGGATCCTGTGTTATCTACTGTATATAGACGTGTTATCAGCCATTGTACAGGAGGAGGAGGTGATCTGTGACATCACCCATTGTGAATGGTGGATCTTGTGTTATCTCATGTATACAGATGTGTCATCAGACATTGTACGGGAGGAGGAGGTGAGCTGTGACATCACAAGCACAGTAATTTCATTATACAGCCCTGCCCCATGTATTGAAACTGATCACGTTGTACTGTGAGGACATGTGAGCACTGTACATGTCTGAGAATGTGGGCGGAGACCAAATCCAAAATGAAAGTGCACCCCCACACACACAATCCCAATAAAAAGGCTCAAGAGTAACCTGTTAGCATTAGTAACCACATTAAAGGGGCTGTCCACTAAACACAGACCCATCCTTAGCATCTGGGTGGCGTCCTCCAGTGTCTACATGAACAATGTAATAAATAACAAATACAATTTCCTATCTTTATGATTGTAATGGATCTGTGAAGAAATGCTTTATATGGACGGTAAGTGACCCGTATGTGATCGGTTTCTGTGCACCCACTGATATATACCGTAATGTGAGAGTCTGATCCGAACCAGGGAACAAAGTAGTGCATGCTGGGATTTTTTACACATGGCTCATCGGCTGACTCGCAGTGCTGTGCGAATGTGACCTGTTTTACATACAGACAACACAAGAACAGAATACCTGCTTGTCTGAACAAGCACTGCTATTAGTCTTGCCTATACTGGTGTGTGGAGCATGAAGGGCTTATAAGTCTCCTCACTCTGACATGCCAGGCCTGGTTTGTCATTCTGCACAAGGAGAACTGTTACCCCTTAGATCCCACTCTTAGGGTACCGTCACACAGTGCCATTTTGATCGCTACGACGGCACGATCCGTGACGTCGCAGCGATCGTATGATTATCGCTCCAGCGTCGTAGACTGCGGTCACACTTTGCAATCACGGCGCTGGAGCGATGCCGAAGTCCCCGGGTAACCAGGGTAAACATCGGGTAACTAAGCGCAGGGCCGCGCTTAGTAACCCGATGTTTACCCTGGTTACCAGCGTAAACGTAAAAACAGTACATACTTACATTCCGGTGTCTGTCCTCCGGCGTCTCAGCTTCTCTGCACTGTGTAAGCACCATAGCCGGAAAGCAGAGCGGTGACGTCAGACGTCACCGCTGTGCTCGCTTTCTGGCTGGCCGGCGCTCACAGTGCAGAGAAGCTGAGACGCCGGAGGACAGACACCGGAATGTGAGTATGTACTGTTTGTTTTGTTTACGTTTACGCTGGTAACCAGGGTAAACATCGGGTTACTAAGCGCGGCCCTGCGCTTAGTTACCCGATGTTTACCCTGGTTACCCGGGGACTTCGGCATCGCTCCCTGGTTACCCTGGTTACAAGCGAACACATCGCTGGATCGCTGTCACACACAACGATCCAGCGATGTCAGCGGGTGATCAAGCGACGAAAGAAAGTTCCATACGATCTGCTACGACGTACGATTCTCAGCAGGGTCCCTGATCGCTGCTGCGTGTCAGACACTGCGATATCGTAACGATATCGCTAGAACGTCACGAATCGTACCGTCGTAGCGATCAAAATTGCACTGTGTGACAGTACCCTTAGTCCATGTTCACACATTGCATTTTTTGCTGCTTTTTGTTATGCAAATTTTAAGCTGCGTTTTACCAGCAAAAGCTGTCAGATTTCAGAAGTCTCATGCACACACATTGTTTTTTTTTTCCTGACTGATTTGGAAAATTGCTGTGTTTTTGCAAACTGCAGCATGTCACTTCTTCCAGCGTTTTTTCACCCATAAGAAACAAAGGCTAAGTGAAAAAATGTAGCAAAAAACGCCGGTATCAGGTTTTGCTGCAAAAACCTTAAAGAAGTTGCATCATGATATTTTGGGGGGACACTAAAAAACTTTATTAGCATGGAAAAGAGACAACAAAAACGCAGCAAAAACCTGCTTTTTGTAAGCATCTTCTTTACTGCCAAGAGAGCAGGTTTTGCCTGCAAAAGAAAAAAAATGCAGTGTGTGAACGTAGCCTTAAGCCTCTCACCCAGCCAAATCAGATCTCATACTTTGTACTGATGAGAGGCAAATCCCCGAAACATCGTGTCTGCTAATTGAAATTCTGGTTTGACTTTTAACCTAAGTCATATTGCAAGACTCGTTAAAGGGTCGATATTGACTTGTAGGATCGCTACTTCCTATAGGTGGCGCTAGAGTTCAAGTCCTCTTCCTCTCTGAAGAGGCAATCTGCATATTTAATTTCCCAGAGGAGTATGCATGGCTTATAAGTCTCCTCACTGTGATATGCCAGGCCTGGCTTGTCAGTCTCCATAAGGAGAAACATTACATTTGGAAAAAATAAACGCTGTAGGCACTGAAAAAAGAGTCCATGTGAACTATGCTTATGTGATTGCAGTCTATGGCCCCACCGGAGACTGGCTTAGGATAGAGCGGACAATGCCTGTAGTACGGTCACGGGACTCACGTCACTTCTTTTAATCGCTTGCGTCTTTGGACACCTGACGGGGTTACAAGATGCCCAAAAGCCTGAACCCGAGTACAGCAAGTCCTCACATACAGAACGGCTTCTGTTCTGATTTTTTAGTGTTTTCTTAGCTGGCAGAAGCATGGAGGGCTGCGCATCCTCCAGATGAGGGGGCTGGCGGAGGGCCGATGTCTCGTCATGTTATTCTAAAGCAGTTTTAGGTCTTTAGACACTAATCTTCCCTAGAAGACCCCTGTATTTGCAGCTGTCACATCCCCTTCTACACCAGGAGGGTCTGCAGGACACCTAGATCTTGTAAGATGACAAGTGATATTAAAAAAAGTGACATATCTGGGTCTCTGCAGCCATTTTCTTACTGCCTGACCTGACTGATAACAGAATAGTTTTTCCCTGCACAGCGACAGTTCAGTGACCATTCAGAAAAGACATGGCTGATCCCTGCGAGTACACAGTCACACACAGCCTCGTGTATTAGTTATGGAGGTCGAGCGCCCACCCAGCTGACATCCCTCCAATACCTCCACCATAAAATGCCCACACAACAAGCTTACCAGCTAATGACGTAGCGGTACGTCATCACCGCGCTGCGGCAGGAAGAGGCTAGCGTCGCCATGTTTGTTACTGGAAGGGACTCTACTAATAAGGCCCTTGGGAATTTTCGGGACTTGAATGCTACATATTTCGTTTTATTTTATATTGTTACTCATGTATTTGTCATGTATTTGTTTACTTGCTCTGCGCGCAGAGGAACAGAAGTTAAACAAAATGTCGAGGACTGACTTCTGCCCGTCTCAAATATGGCGGCGTGAGCGTCCAACTAGTGACGTCATCGTCCGCACTGGTAAACTACGGTACAAGGGCTGGATCAGCAGAGCGGCTGTAAGGTGAGGACATACACTGGGCTAAGAGCTGGGGCATAGCTGCCGCCTGTCAGTGGTGTATAGGGGCACTACAAATCCCAGGCTGCAAAATCAAAGCTATTGAGAGCTGTAGACCACCACTCCTGTCATGTGATTTCTCGGTGTCTCTTGTACCATGGGCCTGGGGTTACCTTTTATTAGAAATGCTGATAGCTACACCTGTAAGACCCCAGGGTGCAGTGATGGGTTATAATCAGGCTCTTCAAGACCCTCTAGGGTGCAGTTTTGGCTGATAACTAGGCTCTGTAAGACCTCCAGGGTGCAGTGGTGGGTTCTAATCAGGCTCTGCAAGACCCCCTAGGGTGCGGTGGTGGTTGATAACTAGGCTCTGTAAGACCCCCCCAGGATGCGATAGTGGCTGATAATCAGGCTCTGAAGGACCCCCTAGGGTGCGGCGGTGGCTGCTGGTGCTCACCATACTTCAGTCATTGTCTGTGGGACAGGTGGGCACCATACCCCTCTGTACCCAGCTATCTGTGGTAGTATATCATACACTGTCACAGTCCATTTTGTCGGGTCGTTCCTCCAAGCCCCATTCTGAGGAGTGGTGGGGATGCCAGTGATCGGACCCTAGACAATAAGTGAGTTTTCATTGATCCCATAGACGGCTTCAGTTTACCCCACAGCAATGTACAAATCAAGCCCCGGCCCCCAGTTCTGTGTGGTTTGTATTTAGCGTCCAGTAAACCTGCATTTATAGAAAAGATCCTTGTATGTTATAAAGTGATGGCGCTTCAGAAGAACAGGATTGGTGATGTCTGGGACTTTTAATGATCCTGAGAATGAAAGGGGGTCTGTGAGAGTGGTATTTGTTTCACCAATTAAATGCTAAAAAAAAAATAAAAATCTGTGCAATTTTGGTATGGCGATTATTACTCTGAGGCTACGGTCACAGGACCGTAGACTCATTGGAGAGAATCGGGCCAATTCTGCAAATGACACTGCACAAACTCTTCAGAGTGTGATCCAAGTGACAGCAGAGTATGATCCCATTCTTTCAGCTGAGATAATTGGAGCACACTGAGGAGAAGATGGAGAACACCATTTTTCCATGTTCTCCATTGTGTGATTGCGTGGAAATTGGACTGCACTCATAGACTTATATGGGTGAGTGGATCCGATTCAAAATGGGATTGCAGCATGCTGTGATGTTTTTTCACTGGCAGTTTGTCAGTGAAAAAAAAAATATTGTGCATCAGCACTGTCCCATAAAATAACATTTGTCCGAGTGTCATCCGACAAAACATTTGTGACCCGGACAGTCATGTTATGAGGTCATTTATGCAGCAGATTGAAAAGGGTAAAACTGAAACCCAAAAAGCAAAAGTGGAATTTTATTTTTTCTCCAGCACTTGGTGTTTATTTCACATTTTTTAGCACATTGCATGGTAAAATGAAAGTTTTGAATTCAACAATCACCTGATCGGGAAGCTGTTAAACGCATGACGTTGTATTTAAGTTGCTTATAATTAGGGATGGACGGTCCCATGGATGCTCTGGTCCATCGTGTTTAGCTAAATTTTATAAAAATAAAAAGATGTTTGGCTCCCGAACCCCATTCATCTGACTGGGGTGCCCAAACATCTGGCGGTTCCCATGCTATCATCTGTGTCATAGTGTGAGAAACATCGGCCTTGACCGGCGGTAACTTTATCGCAGCCACTTCAATGTACTTTAGTTTGTCTTGTGCTAAATCCTTCTTTTTCCACAGATTATACCACAAATCTAATTCTGCAGAATAGGGTTGAGCGAAACGGATCGGACATTTTCAAAAGTCGCCGACTTTCAGCAAAGTCGGGTTTCATGAAACCCGACCCGATCCCACTGTGGGATCGGCCATGCGTTCGGCGATCTTCGCGCCAAAGTCGCGTTTCATATGACGCTTTCCCCGCCATTTTTTTCAGCCAATGAAGGAGTGTGGGCAGCGTGATGACAGGTTCCGGCTTGCTTTGTGCGGCGTCACAGGGGGTAAAACCGCCATCTTAACGTTTGGGATATAGCGATTTGCACAGTGAAACACAAACTTTGCAGGGACGGAGGGGAGAGAGAGAGAATTAAATAAAATAAATACCCATTGACCTGCATTGGGTTTCGGTTGGCCCCCGACTTTTCACAATAATCGGCCGATTTCACACGATCCGACTTTCGAGAAAGTCGGGTTTCACGAGACCCGACTAGATCCTAAAAAAGCAAAAGTCACTCAACCCTACTGCAGAGATATCACCCAACCCATAAAACTCCATGAAAGACTTTACATTTTTTTCCAAATCTTTTGAAGCCATTTTTAGCATGTATGAAGGATGAAGATAGGATAAGGCAAAAGCAGGTGTATTTTCGTGTGAGAGTCTTAACATTCAAAGATAAAGTTAGGGAGTAAAGATAAGGGATAATCCTCGACCGTCTCCAGTATTCAATCGCAGTCTCAGATGGTGGATTACTACTGTGTATATGCTTTTGAGCAATTCGTGGTACAGATAACTCAACCCCGACTTTTTCCACGATATCATGTGATTTATTTATTTATTTATTTATTTATTTTATTCATCAGTAACATGCTCAATTTCTTGTTGATCCTTCTTGATGACATCAAGGATTTCGGCAATATGTTTCCTCACCACAATCAAGTCCATATTTTTACCTTGTAGAACGTTCACAACGAGTTCCAAAATCGCAGAGTATTTTGCAATCATAACTAAACCTACGATGAAAATTGGTTTAGTAACTGCACAGTGCAATTGATAGGCAGATTTTCTTGTAGCATAGTTTCCTTCGACCGAGAGTTGTTCTAGTGCATTTGACGAGTTTATGGAGGCTTTCTGAAAATTTTCTCGTGCTCTTGTATTTCTCACCATCTGGTCTCACAGAGTCTTGATAGATTGGGAACCAAATTCCTGCAGGCTGGCGACTCACGAAAGAAGGATATTGTATCCTTAACCGTTGCAATTGTGTTTCTTATTTCTGGTAGTTTGCTAGCATCATTGACCACAAGATTTAGTTTGTGCAGTGAAACGCAGCTCCGTAATGCATCCCAGCAAAATCAATGGCTTTTGCTGAAATGCGTTCATATACAGCCCCCCCATAGGGCTCCCATCTCATATACAGCCCCCCATAGGGCTCCCCTATCATATACAGTTCCCCATAGGGCTCCTCTATCATATACAGGCTCCCATATCATATACAGCCCTCCCCATAGGGCTCCCATATCATATACAGCCCCCCCATAGGGCTCCCATCTCATATACAGCCCCCCATTGGGCTCCCATCTCATATACAGCCCCCCATAGGGCTCCCATATCGTATACAGCCCTCCATGGGGCTCCCATATCGTATACAGCCCTCCATGGGGCTCCCATATTGTATACAGCTCCCCATAGGGCTCCCCTATCATATACAGGCTCCCATATCATATACAGCCCTCCCCATAGGGCTCCCATCTCATATACAGCCCCCCCATAGGGCTCCCATCTCATATACAGCCCCCCATTGGGCTCCCATCTAATATACAGCCCCCCATAGGGCTCCCATATCATATACAGCCCTCCATGGGGCTCCCATATCGTATACAGCTCCCCATAGGGCTCCCATCTTATATACAGCTCCCCATAGGGCCCCCATCTCATACAGCCCCCATAGGGCTCCCATATCATATAGGGCTCCCATCTCATATACAGCTCCCCATAGGGCTCCCATCTCATATACAGCCCCCCCCCCATAGGGCTCCCATCTCATATACAGCCCCCCCCCATAGGGCTCCCATCTCATATACAGCCCCCCCCATAGGGCTCCCATATCATATACAGCCCCCCATAGGGCTCCCATCTCATATACAGCCCCCCCCCATAGGGCTCCCATCTCATATACAGCTCCCCATAGGGCTCCCATCTCATATACAGCTCCCCATAGGGCTCCCATCTCATATACAGCTCCCCATAGGGCTTCCATCTCATATACAGCTCCCCATAGGGCTCCCATCTCATATACAGCTCCCATCTCACATACAGTTACAGTACAGACCAAAAGTTTGGACACACCTTCTCATTTAAAGATTTTTCTGTATTTTCATGACTATGAAAATTGTACATTCACACTGAAGGCATCAAAACTATGGATTAACATATGTGGAATTATGTACTTAACAAAAAAAGTGTGAAACAACTGAAATGATGTCTTATATTCTAGGTTCTTCAAAGTAGCCACCTTTTGCTTTGATGACTGCTTTGCACACTCTTGGCATTCTCTTGATGAGCTTCACGAGGTAGTCAACGGGAATGGTCTTCCAGCAATCTTGAAGGAGTTCCCAGAGATGCTTAGCATTGTTGGCCCTTTTGCCTTCACTCTGTGGTCCAGCTCACCCCAAACCATCTAGATTGGGTTCAGGTCTGGTGACTGTGGAGGCCAGATCATCTGGCGTAGCACCCCATCACTCTCCTTCTTGGTCAAATAGCCTTCACACAGCCTGGAGGTGTGTTTGGGGTCATTGTCCTGTTGAAAAATAAATGATGGTCCAACTAAATGCAAACCGGATGGAATAGCATGCCGCTGTAAGATGCTGTGGTAGCCATGCTGGTTCAGTATGCCTTCAATTTTCAATAAATTCCCAACAGTGTCACCTGCAAAGCACCATCACACCTCCTCCTCCATGCTTCACGGTGGGAACCAGGCATGTAGAGTCCATTCGTTCACCTTTTCTGCGTCGCACAAAGACACGGTGGTTGGAACCAAAGATCTCACATTTGGACTCATCAGACCAAAGCACAGATTTCCACTGGTCTAATGTCCATTCCTTGTGTTCTTTAGCCCAAACAAGTCTCTTCTGCTTGTTGCCTGTCCTTAGCAGTGGTTTCCTAGCAGCTATTTTGCCATGAAGGCCTGCTGCTCAAAATCTCCTCTTAAAGGGAACCTGTCACCCCCAAAATCGATGGTGAGGTAAGCTCACCGTCATCAGGGGCTTATCTACAGCATTCTGTAATGCTGTAGATAAGCGCCCGATGTTACCTGAAAGAGGAGAAAAAGAGGTTATAATATACTCACCCAGGGGCGGTCCCGCTGCGGTCCGGTCAAATGGGTGTCTCGGGTCCGCTCCGGCTCCTCCCATCTTTATTCCATGACGTCCTCTTCTAGTCTCCGCGCTTCGGCGCAGGCGTACTTTGTCTGCCCTGTTGAGGGCAGAGCAAAGTACTGTAGTGCGCAGGCGCCCGGCCTCTCTGACCTTACCGGTGCCTGCGCACTGCAGTACTTTGCTCTGCCCTCAACAGGGCAGACAAAGTACCCCTGCGCCGAAGCCGCGGTGCGGAGACCAGAAGAGGACGTCATGGAATGAAGATGGGAGGCGCTGTACCGGACCTGAGACGCCCATCGGAGCGGGACCGCCCCGGGTGAGTATAATCTAACGTCTTTTTCTCCTCTTTCAGGTAACATCGGCAGCTTATCTACAGCATTACAGAATGCTGTAGATAAGCCCCTGATGCCGGTGAGCTTACCTCACCATCGATTTTGGGGGTGACAGGTTCGCTTTAACAGTTGTTATAGAGATGTGTCTGCTGCTAGAACTCTGTGTGGCATTGACCTGGTCTCTAATCTGAGCTGCTGTTAACCTGCGATTTCTGAGGCTGGTGACTCGGATAAACTTATCCTCAGAAGCAGAGGTGACTCTTGGTCTTCCTTTCCTGGGGCGGTCCTCATGTGAGCCAGTTTCTTTGTAGCGCTTGATGGTTTTTGCCACTGCACTTGGGGACACTTTCAAAGTTTTCCCAATTTTTCAGACTGATTGACCTTCACTTTTTAAAGTAATGATGGCCACTTGTTTTTCTTTACTTAGCTGCTTTTTTCTTGCCATAATACAAATTCTAACAGTCTATTCAGTAGGACTATCAGCTGTGTATCCACCAGACTTCTGCACAACACAACTGATGGTCCCAACCCCATTTATAAGGCAAGAAATCCCACTTATTAAACCTGACAGGGCACACCTGTGAAGTGAAAACCATTCCTTGTGACTAGCTCTTGAAGCTCATCAAGAGAATGCCAAGAGTGTGCAAAGCAGTCATCAAAGCAAAAGGTGGCTACTTTGAAGAACCTAGAATGTAAGACATATTTTCACGTGTTTCACACTTTTGTTTTGTATATAATTCCACATGTGTTAATTCATAGTTTTGATGCCTTCAGTATGAATGTACAATTTTCATAGTCATGAAAATACAGAAAAATCTTTAAATGAGAATGTGTGTCCAAACTTTTGGTCTGTACTGTATGTCCATATATATTTGGACAGAGACAACATTTTTCTAATTTTGGTTATAGACATTACCACAATGAATTTTAAACAAAACAATTCAGATGCAGTTGAAGTTCAGACTTTCAGCTTTCATTTGAGGGTATCCACATTAAAATTGGATGACGGGTTTAGGAGTTTCAGCTCCTTAAAGGGAACCTGTCACCCCGTTTTTTCCGTATGAGATAAAAATACTGTTAAAGGGCCACTGTCACCCCCTCCACCCGTTATAAACTAAAAGAGCCACCTTGTGCAGCAGTAATGCTGCAGTCTAACAAGGTGGCTCTTTTAGTTTTTGATTCCGTTATTCCCTCAATAAAGCGTTTTAAAATTTGCCCTAACTACCTGTCTGCAGACCTGGAGGCGGTCCGAAGCCTCCTCTGTGAATCTCCCAACGGCCGTCACTCTTCTCTTCTGGGGATGTGGTCGCCGCCCCCTGAGCGCTGTTTCTTCTTAAATCCGGTGCCTGCGCTGTGCGTGCCTGCCTGGGACAGGCGCAGTCTTCATTGTCCGTCATGGGTCAGATGCAGGGTGCCTGACTGTGCCTGTGCGGGCAGTGCGGCCACCCTGTTGCTGAATCCCCGCCCCGCACTGTGTTATTCATTATGCACAGTGCGGGGCTGGGGTTCCTGGGCATGCGCACTGCGCTGTTCAGACGCTCCCCCGGTCCCCCGCCTTCCAGCGTTGCCGTAATATACAGGTTTCCTTGCCAGCGTTTGGAATGAAGCAGCCGCAAATAACGCTGGAAGGCGGGGGAGCGTCTGAGCTGGGGGAGCGTCTGAACAGCGCAGTGCGCATGCCCAGGAACCCCAGCCCCGCACTGTGCATAATGAATAACAAAGTGCGGGGATTCAGCAACAGGGTGGCCGCACTGCCCGCACAGGCGCAGTCAGGCACCCTGCATCTGACCCATGACGGACAATGAAGACTGCGCCTGTCCCAGGCAGGCACGCACAGCGCAGGCACCGGATTTAAGAAGAAACAGCGCTCAGGGGGCGGCGACCACATCCCCAGAAGAGAAGAGTGACGGCCGTTGGGAGATTCACAGAGGAGGCTTCGGACCGCCTCCAGGTCTGCAGACAGGTAGTTAGGGCAAATTTTAAAACGCTTTATTGAGGGAATAACGGAATCAAAAACTAAAAGAGCCACCTTGTTAGACTGCAGCATTACTGCTGCACAAGGTGGCTCTTTTAGTTTATAACGGGTGGAGGGGGTGACAGTGGCCCTTTAAATAGGGCCTGAGCTGTGCATTGCAATAGTGTATTTTGTGGACCCCGATTCCCCACCTATGCTGCCGAAATACGTTACCAAAGTAGTCGTTTTCGCCTGTCAATCAGGCTGGTCAGGTCAGATGGGCGTGGTGTCTTCCCCCAGATCTTGCTTAGTTTTTCGTTGGTGGCGTAGTGGTGTGCGCATGCCCAAGGTCCCGAATCCACTGCACAGGGGAGTGAAAACAGCGCAATGTGCGCTATTTCATTGGTGATCGGTGGGGGCGGCCATCTTCCTTTGGCCGCGCGTGCGCAGAAGCGGCGCTCTGCTGGCCGCGGCTTCAGGAAAATGGCCGCGGGATGCCGCGCGTGCGCAGATGGAGATCGCGGCGGCCATTTTCCTGAAGCCGAGATGCGAACTCTGAAATGAGCGCATCGCCGACCCCCGTCATGTGATCGGAGGTCAGCGATGCGTCGGCATAGCAACCAGAGGTCTCCTTGAGACCTCTATGGTTACTGATGCCAGTTTGCTGTGAGCGCCACCTTGTGGTCGGCTCTCATAGCAAGCCTGTAATTCAGCTACATAGGAGCGATCTGATGATCGTTGCTATGTAGCAGAGCCGATCAGGCTATGCCAGCTTCTAGCCTCCCATGGAGGCTATTGAAGCATGGCAAAAGTAATTAAAAAAAAATAAAAAAAAAAGTTTTAAAAAAAATATGAAAAAAATATAAACGTTTAAATCACCCCCCCTTCGCCCCATTCAAAATAAAACAATAAAAAAAATCAAAGATACACATATTTGGTATCGCCGCGTTCAGAATCGCCCGATCTATCTATAAAAAAAAAAGATTAACCTGATTGCTAAACAGCCTAACGAAAAAAATTCGAAACGCCAGAATTGCGTTTTTTTGGTCGCCGCAACATTGCATTAAAATGTAATAACGGGCGATCAAAAGAATGTATCTACACCAAAATGGTATAATTGAAAATGCCAGCTCTGCGCTCAAAAAATAGGCCCTCACCTGACCCCAGATCACGAAAAATGGAGGCGCTACGGGTATTGGAAAATTGCGCAATTTTTTTAAAACATTTTTTAGCAAAGTTTGGAAAATTTTTACCACTTAAATAAAACGTAACCTAGACATGTTTGGGGTCTATGAACTCGTAATGACCTGGAGAACCATAATAACAGGTCAGTTTTAGCATTTAGTGAACCTAGCAAAAAAGCCAAACAAAAAACAAGTGTGGGATTGCAGTTTTTTTGCAACTTCACCGCACTTGGAATTTTTTCCCCGTTTTCTAGTACACAACATGCTAAAACCAATGATGTCGTTCAAAAGTGCAACTTGTCCCGCAAAAAATAAGCCCTAACATGGCCATATTGACGGAAAAATAAAAAAGTTATGGCTCTGGGAAGGAGGGGGGCGAAAAATGAGAACTCAAAAATGGAAAAGGGCAAGGTCGTGAAGGGGTTAATAAATTCCTGGGTTGCTTTGGCTTTATGTTTTGGGTCATTGTCCATCTGTAGTATGAAACGACGACCAATCAGTTTGGCTGCATTTGGCTGGATCTGAGCACACAGTGTGGCTCTGAATACCTCAGAATTCATTCTGTCCTGTGTCACATCATCAATAAACACTAGTGACCCAGTGCCACTGGCAGCCATGCATGCCCAAGCCATCACACTGCCTCCGCCGTGTTTTACAGATGATGTGGTATGCTTTGGATCATGAGCTGTACCACGCCTTCGCCATACTTTTCTCTTTCCATCATTCTGGTAGAGGTTGATCCTGGTTTCATCTGTCCAAAGAATGTTCTTCCAGAACTGTTCTGGCTTTTTTAGATGTTTTTTTAGCAAAGTTCAGTCTAGCCTTTATATTCTTGATGCTTATGAGTGGCTTGCACCGTGCAGTGAACCCTCTGTATTTACTGTCATGCAGTCTTCTCTTTATGGTAGATTTGGATATTGATACACCGACCTCCTGGAGAGTGCTGTTCACTTGGTTGGCTGTTGTGAAGGGGTTTCTCTTCACAATGGAGATTATTCTGCGATCATCCAACACTGTTGTCTTCCGTGGGCGCCCAGGTCTTTTTCCATTGATGAGTTCACCAGTGCTTTCTTTCTTTCTCAGGATGTACCAAACTGTAGATTTTGCCACTCCTAATATTGTAGCAATTTCTCGGATGGTTTTTTTCTGTTTTCGCAGCTTAAGGATGGCTTGTTTCACCTGCATGGAGATCTCCTTTGACCGCATGTTTACTTCACAGCAAAACCTTCCAAATGCAAGCACCACACCTCAAATCAACTCCAGGCCTTTTATCTGCTTAATTCAGAATGACATAACGAAGGGATTGCCCACACCTGTCCATGAAATAGCCTCGGAGTCAATTGTCCAATTAGTTTTGGTCCCTTTAAAAACAGGGTGGCACATGTTAAGGAGCTGAAACTCCTAAACCCTTCATCCAATTTTAATGTGGATACCCTCAAATGAAAGCTGAAAGTCTGAACTTCAACTGCATCTGAATTGTTTTGTTTAAAATTCATTGTGGTAATGTCTATAACCAAAATTAGAAAAATGTTGTCTCTGTCCAAATATATATGGACGTAACTGTACAGCCCCAATAGGGCTCCCATGTCATATACAGCCCCCCATAGGGCTCCCATGTCATATACAGCTCCCCATAGGGCTCCCATGTCATATACAGCTCCCCATAGGGCTCCCATGTCATATACAGCCCCCCATAGGGCTCCCATATCATATACAGCCCCCCATAGGGCTCCCATGTCATATACAGCCCCCCATAGGGCTCCCATGTCATATACAGCTCCCCATCGGGCTCCCATCTCATATACAGCTCCCCATCGGGCTCCCATCTCATATACAGCTCCCCATAGGGCTCCCATATCATATACAGCTCCCCATAGTGCTCCCATCTCATATACAGCTCCCCATAGGGCTCCCATGTCATATACAGCTCCCCATAGGGCTCCCATGTCATATACAGCCCCCCATAGGGCTCCCATATCATATACAGCCCCCCATAGGGCTCCCATGTCATATACAGCCCCCCATAGGGCTCCCATGTCATATACAGCTCCCCATCGGGCTCCCATCTCATATACAGCTCCCCATAGGGCTCCCATATCATATACAGCTCCCCATAGTGCTCCCATCTCATATACAGCTCCCCATAGGGCTCCCATGTCATATACAGCTCCCCATCGGGCTCCCATCTCATATACAGCTCCCCATAGGGCTCCCATATCATATACAGCTCCCCATAGTGCTCCCATCTCATATACAGCTCCCCATCGGGCTCCCATCTCATATACAGCTCCCCATAGGGCTCCCATATCATATACAGCTCCCCATAGTGCTCCCATCTCATATACAGCTCCCCATCGGGCTCCCATATCATATACAGCTCCCCATAGGGCTCCCATATCATATACAGCTCCCCATAGTGCTCCCATCTCATATACAGCTCCCCATCGGGCTCCCATCTCATATACAGCTCCCCATAGGGCTCCCATATCATATACAGCTCCCCATAGTGCTCCCATCTCATATACAGCTCCCCATCGGGCTCCCATCTCATATACAGCTCCCCATAGGGCTCCCATATCATATACAGCTCCCCATAGGGCTCCCATATCATATACAGCTCCCCATAGGGCTCCCATGTCATATACAGCCCCCCATAGGGCTCCCATATCATATACAGCCCCCCATCAGGCTCCCAGTCCCACATCATATACAACAGCTCCCCACATTCTCTCCCATCAGGTCACTGTCTGATTTTACAAGTATTTAAAAAAAAATGTTGCTTTATCTTCTCTCCTCCTAGCAGCTCCAGCACTCTCCCCAGCTTGTGTGCCAGCACTGCACTGCGGGACTCGGGGCACTCCGTGATAATGTCATCACTGACTCCAGTCCCCGCCGTGCTGATCCGCAGAGCGTCCGGCAGACACTGAGGCCGGGAATAAGGGCTCCTACTCACTTGCGAGCAACTCGGATGAGTCTCGCATGTTAAAACCCGTCTCTGCTGCCGGCACTCAGATCAGAGCGTGCGGCCGCATAGGAATACATGCAGCCGCACGCTCCGCTCCTCTGTGCCAGGTGCAGTGCTGGGTATTGCCGTGCGAGACTCATCCGAGTCTAGCGCAAGTGAGTATGAGCCCTAAAGCTCCTACTAGCGGCTGCAGGTTCCCTCCGCTCCGCCGATGCGTCGTGTCGCCCTGCCCTCTGCTTACCGCCGGCCCTGCCTGAGGCAACCGTTACCTACTCAGACAGGTGGCGGTCAGTGGCCTCATCATGATAGCTGCCCGCCCCTCGGTGGGTGCGCCCATGCAGCAAAGACTAAACAGACTTTTATTTTCCCAATAATGCCAAAATGCAGTGGGGGTGTGCCACTTATACGCCATATTCCAAGTGCAGTGACGCCCCCAGTGCACTTTTAGCTTGATTTGCATATGGCGTCTCTGCTACATTTCTCATGACTGACACTTCTGATCTGTACAATAGAGCGATCTGTTTAATTGGGCGACTATTGCCTGCATGGTCATACCATTACTTCCATGTGTAAATGTACTGATCTCCCTTAGAAGGCTGGCATGGTGACCGTTTTTGCTCTTATTTTATTCCTGTTGCTTCACTGAATATTCAGTTTGTTTGTTTCTTTAGTTCTCCATATGATTCCAGAGATATGGGGTGTATTACTTAATGCTAATTTTGGGGTTTTTCACAGTGCGCAGTGCGATGTGCACACAATGTTAATGAATGGGAAATACAAAAACGCTGTGCACATGCTGGTGAGTTTACTATGAAAAGCCGTGTCGGAATGTGATTGAAATCCAATTACCATAGATGAAATGCTCATTTTATTATCAGGCAGGGATACACCTATTCTCTAAAAGCTTATTAAAGTACATGGTGTATTGAATTATGTTTCCATTGTGAAATCTGGTGGCAGGCACCGTTTTATGTATGCAGTATCTATGCTGAACGATGAGTCCCCATGTATACAGACTACCCAAACCTGATGTAGACTGATCCTGTCATCCGGGGTTCATCTGCCTCCTCTTCTACAGGCTGTACATGAGTTGGAGAACATACTGTATATTCATATGTCTTTAACCTCTTCCTGACTGAAGTTGTTTTGTTTGTTTTTTGTTTGTTTTTTTTCATTATAACGGCAAGCAGAGATCTTGAAAATTGAGGGATTGATACGGAAAGTGTATTCAAAGATGAATCATGTTTTATAAGGTATATTGCGAACTGCAAGAAAAGACACATGATAAATGGACACATCCAATAATTATTTTATTGACCAACAAGCTACCCTATAAACAAAATGTCCATTAAACTGACATTGAGACACATGGTCATCGCATACTGTGGTCACCCATCCAACACAAAGGGTTATTAGCAAAATCATAATGTTTTCTGCATATATAGACTAAATCTGCTCTGATTTGCAGATTTCACCCTCCATGTCCCCCCATGGTTCTCTGTACCATCTGTTACCACTGGTTCTATCCTCCAGTATTTCTACTGCTATCATGAAGCTTGTTCAGATACACCTAATGACCCTGTGCAATAAAACATCTGACAGCAGGGTTGGGCACACTTCAGGGATGCTGAAGATCTCACTGATACCAGCTGCCTTTGTACCCAATGACCCTGCCTAACTGATGTGAAACAGACGCACTCATGACCCTGTCTAATAAAACATCCCCCAGTCCCTTATTGCACTGAGAGCCACCTTGTAGCCCAGCTCAGCTATTCTGTGCTCTGATATGCAATGAAGATCCCCATGAACCACCAATTTAATGTGGCCTTTTTAAATAGTAATAAATATTGATCTAATATTCATCGCAGCAAAGACATTCACAGCTATCAATGGTCACCTAATCCATAAAATACAAATTGCCTGTGTTCAGGTTGCTCTATATATCAGGCAAGCAGAAGCAGGGGCCTGCAGCACTGAGAAGAAGCAGGGTGCTTCCAGAGAATGTAATTTGCAGTGAATCTGTCAGTAGGACCAACCTTCCTAAGCTTTCTATATGGACATTGTCATAAGAAGTGGAATAAAATAATTCCTTGATATCTGATGTCGTATTTCAGAAAAATCCACATTTTTCTTTATGTAAATTGTCTGTTAAGATCTACAGGCTGGACACAGATCTGAATGAGAATCTGCCTCCAGAGATTATTATAAGTGAAAGGAAGCATTGGCAGCGCAAGACATGTAATAAAGATTATTATAAAAAAATAAAGATTATTATATTATGTAATGACTGACAGTCTGCTCTCCTGATCTACATGTCTCACACTGGTAACAACCCCTTTCATTTATAATAATCTCTGGAGGCAGATTCTTAGGGAGATCCGTGTCCGGCCCATAGCCTGTAACAGCTCATTTACATATAAGAAAAATGTGGATTTCTCTGGAACAAGACATCAGATTACAGATATAACGGCATTAATTCATTCAGCTTTATATGATGGATATGTTGGCTTAGGAAGCTTGATCCTACTGACTAATGCCCTTTAAGTCTTGTGCACATGGCTGAATTATTGGTCTGAGTGCGATCCTACAAAACCTTGGATGGCTCTCGGAGCAATCTTATTCTATGGGGCCGTGCACGTGTCTGATTTTTTTTTCAAGGAAAAATCTGCAGCATGCCCGAATTGGATCTGATTATCGTATTGCACTCGGCCATTCAAGTCACTGAGTCAGTGGAAACCATCAGACTGCACTCAGATTACATGTGAGTGCAGTCTGACTTTCATGGACTGAGAGAATGGAGAAAGTGGAGACATTTTTATTTTCTCCGCATCCCAGAGAATCGGATCACACTATGCTCGCTCTCTGATTGGCCCTGTGACGTATAGGACGCTCATCCTGCTGTGTGAAGCTGGATGCATCGAGGAGCAGAAGGAGATAAAAACACAAAGATGTAAGAAATAAACATGTTGGCCTTGTACAGTAATAACAGTATTCATGCGTTATGCTTTGTTTAAAAAAATATTGTCATTTGTGAATAACTCTGTAAGTTAAAAATGGTCTATTCAATAACCATAATAATTTACAGTTTCCTTTGTTACAGAATCGCAATGTATCTGTAAGAAACCTGTGCTGTGCTGTGGCATCTGAAAGGGAACCTGTCACCACGTTTTTGGAAGATGGGATAAAAATAGCGTTAAATAGGGGCAGAGGTGGGCGTTACATTAGTGTGTTTGTTATGCGTTTATTACCCACCTATGCTGCCGAAATACCTTTGCAAAGTCTCCGTTTTCGCCTGTCAATCAGGCTGGTCTGGTCAAAAGGGCGTGTTGTCTTCCCCCAGATTTTGCGTAGTTTTCCGTTGGTGGCGTAGTGGTGTGCGCATGCCCAAGGTCCCGAATCCTCTGCCAGGGGATTTAAAAGAGCGCGCTGTTCGTTATTTCATTGGTGATCGGTGGGCGCGGCCATCTTCCTTTGGCCGCGCGTGCGCAGAAGCAGCGCTCTGCTGGCCGCGGCTTCAGGAAAATGGCCGCGGGATGCCGCGCATGCGCAGATGGATATCGTGGCGGCCATTTTCCTGAAGCCGCGGCCAGCAGAGCGCCGCTTCTGCGCACGCGCGGCCAAAGGAAGATGGCCGTGCCCACCGATCACCAATGAAATAACGAACAGCGCGCTCTTTTAAATCCCCTGGCAGAGGATTCTGGACCTTGGGCATGCGCACACCACTACGCCACCAACGGAAAACTACGCCAAATCTGGGGGAAGACAACACGCCCTTTTGACCAGACCAGCGTGATTGACAGGCGAAAACGACTACTTTGGTAACGTATTTCGGCAGCATAGGTGGGGAATCGGGGTCCACAAACTACACTATTGTAATGCTCAGCTCAGGCCCTATTTAACAGTATTTTTATCTCATACCGAAAAAACGGGGTGACAGGTTCCCTTGAAGCTCATCCAACTTCAGAGTCAAATCGCAGCATGTTGTGATTTCTTTCACAGTCAGATTCTGTCATCTGCACTCCCTCATTCAATAGCATGGGTCAGTGACCTCTCTGATAAAAAGTCAGAAAACACTCGTCCAATCTGTACACTCGTGTGCACAAGCCCTTAATATCCCTAAATCTCAGAAAGTATAATCAATAAGCAGATACATGAACTCAAAAATACAAAGTGACAAGTGTGAGATGCCACATATCAGCGCCATTCTAAGAGCATGCAAAGAACTAATCAAAACAATACCCAAAAGAAGATAAGTACCAATGGTCAGGAGGGTAGATGGGATGGGTGCCATGGTGTGTCCTCGCCATGCCCCTCGCCATGTCCTCATCGTGTCCTCGCTGTGTGCTCACCATGCCCCTTGCCGTGTCTTCGTTGTGTGCTCGCTGTGCTCCTCGGCATGTCCTTGCTGTGTTCTCATTTTGTGCTCGCAGTGCCCCTCGCCGTGTCCTCACCATGCTCCTCGCTGTGTGCTCATCGTGTCCTCGCCATGCCCCTCGCCGTGTCCTCATTGTGCCCCACGCCGTGTCCACGCTGTGCTCCTCGGCATGTCCTCGTTGTGTCCTCATCGTGTCCTCGCTGTGTGCTCGCAGTGCCCCTCACCGTGTCCTCGCCATGCTCCTCGCTGTGTGCTTGCAGTGCCCCTCGCCATGCTCCTCGCTGTGTGCTCGCAGTACCCCTTGCCGTGTCCTCGCTGTGTGCTCGCAGTGCCCCTCGCTATGCTCCTCGCTGTGTGCTTGCTGTGCTCCTCAGCATGTCCTCGCTGTGTCCTCATCGTGTGCTCGCAGTGCTCCTCACCGTGTCCTCGCCATGCTCCTCGCTGTGTGCTTGCAGTACCCCTCGCCGTGTCCTCGCCATGCTCCTCGCTGTGTGCTTGCAGTACCCCTTGCCGGGTCCTCGCTGTGTGCTCGCAGTACCCCTTGCCGTGTCCTCACTGTGTGCTCGCAGTGTCCCTCGCCGTGCCCTCTCAATGCTCCTCGCTGTGTGCTCACAGTGCCCTCACCATGCTCCTCGCTGTGTGTTTGCAGTGCCCTCTCACCGTGTCCTCGCCATGCTCCTCGCTGTGTGCTCGCAGTACCCCTTGCCGTGTCCTCGCTGTGTGCTCGCAGTGCCCCTCGCCATGCTCCTTGCTGTGTGCTCGCTGTGCTCCTCGGCATGACCTCGCTGTGTCCTCATCGTGTCCTCGCTGTGTGCTCTCAGTGCCCCTCACCGTGTCCTCGCCATGCTCCTCGCTGTGTGCTTGCAGTGCCCCTCGCCATGCTCCTCGCTGTGTGCTCGCCGTGCCCCTCGCCGCGTCCTCATCGTGTCCTCGCCGCGTCCTCATCGTGTCCTCGCCGTGCCCCTCGGCATGTCCTCATAGTGACCCTCATCGTGTCCTCGCCATGCTCCTCGCTGTGTGCTCACAGTGCCCCTCGCCATGTCCTCTTTGTGTCCTCGCCATGCTCCACGCTGTGTGCTCGCCGTGCCCCTCTTCGCGTCCTCATCGTGTCCTCGCCGTGCCCCTCGGCATGTCCTCATCGTGTCCTTGCTGTGTGCTCGCAGTGACCCTCATCGTGTCCTCGCCATGCTCCTCGCTGTGTGCTCACAGTGCCCCTCGCCATGTCCTCATTGTGTCCTCGCCATGCTCCACGCTGTGTGCTCGCCGTGCCCCTCGCCGCGTCCTCATCGTGTCCTCGCCGTGCCCCTCGGCATGTCCTCGCCAGGCTCCTTGGTTCCTCACTGTGGGGAGTTTATTGCACGTGTTGTATATGGGGCAGCTTGTTTCTATGTACTTACTACTGGAGGTGCCCTGTTATCTTGTGTCTTTTCTTGTCCGTATTCTCACATCCATTCCTAGCTTTCTTTATACAGTGTCATAATCAGATCTTGTACACACATAAGCATCAATCACACGACTTACAACAGAACACATTTAACTCTTTATATGCTTTTCTCTCAGACCCTCAGGCATGGCCGCCTCTTCTTCATCTTCCTCAGCCGGTGGTGTGAGTGGCAGCTCTGTTACAGGATCTGGGTTTAGTGTTTCAGATTTGGCGCCACCGAGAAAAGCACTTTTCACTTGTCCAAAAGCAGCCGGGGAGATGCTTGAAGGTAAACTACGCTTGCAAAATATAGTTCTCTGATTGTTTTGTAGGGTTTTAATATGTTTTGTTTTAAGTAATGGCACCAACCACTGATATCTTTAGCACCGTACCGATTCCCTGCTCTCCTGAGAGGGCTGTCATTAAAGGGGTATTCCCATCTCCAAGGTCCTATCCCAATATGTAGTAGATGTAATGATAATATAAGCAAATACCTCCAATTAGAAATGTAGTATAGTTCTTCTGATTCGCTATACCCCTTAGGTAATAGAATTATGGAAACTACAATTATGGAAAACTATATACGACCGGGTTATTGGGAAAACCAGACAGGGTAAGGTAGAGGAAGTAAAACAGAGTGCAATTGGCCTGCTCACCACTAGAGGGCACTATTGACTTTCATAGAAATATCTTAGACTCCCTAGGGAAGAGAAACATAGGCGGCAGATCAGCGCATTCTCTAAACAGTGAACTTTGCTAAATGACACAGAGGATGTCTCCCTTTATCGGTTATAGTAAACTACTTGGACAACCACCTTCTTAACTACTATGTTCCTCAGTGGAGACTAAAAATACCAGCTACTCGCGTTCCAGCGATGCCTGTGCTGGGTCTCCCGGAGCTCGCGTAATACTGTTATGCCACGGAAGCACTGCAGCCAATCAGCGGCCACTAATGGGCTGTAGTTCTCAAACTTCCTTTGAACATTGAAAGCTTGTCCTAAGCAAGTGAGAGAAGCAGTCCATTAGTGGCCGCTGATTGGCTGCAGTGCTTCCATGGCAGAGCAATATTACGTGAGCGACAGAGACCCAGCACAGACCTCACGGGAACAGCAGCGGAGCAGGAGGCATCTGGTATCTTTATTTTACACCCCGGAATATAATATTTAAGAAGGGTTTGTCCGAGTCTTGAAAAGCCCTTTTAAGAGTAATTTATTTCCAAATAACATGGAGACGAGCTTTATTTCTGAACAAAGAGCGACAGATACTCGTTCAGTGCATTCAGCATTCTAAAATGTCTGTGGGGTTGAGGAAAATGTAGAAAAAACCACGATCCTTTGGTGAAGCTCCCAGCAGATCTTGATCCCAGTAGACCAATGGGAGACACAGATCCGAGTACGGAGGAGCGACGCTTTCCGGCAGGTGACAATCATTTATTTTGTTTCTCACCTCTCTGGGCCACTGCTGAGGGGCCCCCCACAAAGGACATATTCTTATTCGATATCATGTAAAGGAACGAAGCACCCATGTGTGCCATGCCTCAGTACATTGTTGGCTATACACCTTACAAAGCACAGACCACATGTTTTGTCATCATGTGCCGCCTAGTCTCATCTGGCTTCTCTGAATAGGTGAGATATGAGAAGTCGGCACATGACCGCAACAGTGGAAATTGGACGCATGCGGTGATGTGAGCGCTCCCTCACTCAGGGCATACAGTCTGCAGTCACATAGCCATAACTTGCTGATCGTGGGAGCCTCCACTGGTCCTGAGAACGAGGATGTGAGGTGCCACATCACAGTGGAGAAATAGCCTTTCATGTGCTCCTCCGCTTCATTCATTGTCTATGGTACTGGTGGAGGTTGCCGAGTGCTCTACTCTGTATTTCCAGTAGTCCTATAGATGATGAATGGAGCAAAGTCGGGGGGGCACGTGCTACCTCTGCTCCGTTCTGATGTCAGAGGCACTACTCCATACGCGGTGCGGTCCGGCCTTGTGATGCTGCTGGAGGCGAGACTGTTAGTGATTTGTGGGGTGTACTTAGAAGGTGCAGGGCAGTCCACTAATTAGCTTTATTATTGGTCTTTAAGCTGGAGCCCTGTGACTGTAGGCGTGATACTAATTACCAAAGTCCCTCATGGATGATAGGAGTGATAGTGGCCACTGATCAGTATATTGCACTTTGACCATCTCCCTCATATAGTTTTGGGTGGTGTTTTTGCATACTGCAGAGTATTTGTTTATAATGTCCTTTTATCTGTAGTTATAAGGATATTTGATCCCATTTCCTGTGATTTCCTTGTATCTGTAGTACAGTGTATTTGTAGCTTTGTGATTTTCCCTCTTGTCTGCAGATGGCTCAGAGCGATTCCTATGTGAATCTGTGTTCAGTTATCAGGTGGCATCAACCCTGAAGCAGGTAAAACATGGTAAGTAATGAGTGCAAGTCACATCTGTGTATGCATGGCTCCCCATTCCCTGTCCTTGTATGCATGGCTCCCCCTTCCCTGTCCTTGTATGCATGGCTCCCCCTTCCCCGTCCTTGTATGTATGGCTCCCCCTTCCCCGTCCTTGTACGCATGGCTCCCCCTTCCCTGTCCTAGTATGCATGGCTTTCCCTTACCCGTCCTTTTATGCATGGCTTCCCCTTCCCCGTCCTTGTATGCATAGTTTCCCCTTCCCCGTCCTTGTATGCATGGCTCCCCGTCCCGTCCTTGTATGCATGGCTCCTCACCCCCTATCCTTGTATACATGGTTCCTATAAAAAAAAAAAAACATCCTTCTTAATTTCCTTGCGCGCCCTCGCTAGATCTCGTTCCGGCGCCAGCAGCTCTTTCGGCCGAACGATCATGTGTCCCCACTCATTATGGTAATGAATATTCACTCCACGCCTACGGGAGTGGAGAGGGGTGAATATTCATTACCATAATGAGCCGGACCACGTGATCGCTCTGCCGGAAGAGCTGCTGGCGCCGGAACGAGATGCAGCGCAGGAAAGGCGAGTAGGATGTGCGCTGGAAGCTGGCGACTGTAACTGTGCGTGCAATAAGAGAAATGAATATCCACTGCCAGCACAGGGAATGTTCTTTTCTCTTTAGCAGCGGGCACACGCTTTATCCGCAGCCGCCGGCTCCTGCCTCTGTGACCCGCTGCTCCGCCACCGTCTTTCTGGGACAATGACTCGCATGTAAGCTGAAGGGGGCGTTTTCAGCACAAACAAATGTGCTGGAAAACTCTGCTTATACACGAGTATATACGGTAAATGCTTTCTGACAAATGCACTAGAAGTATAGAGCTTATTGCTGGGGACTCCAGTAAGGAGACACCATGTCAGCATCTTATTTTCTAGGGGCTCTTCTACCAAATAAAATAATAAGTGAAACGCGTTTTAGGAAGGACAATCCATTTATCTCTTCCCTGTATAATTTTAGCCGTATAGCTCCACTTTTTAATATCTATTCGGTTAGAAGCCCGTAACTGGGCATGTGCAGACACCTCTCCACTAATGAAGAGAACTGCATTTCCCTTGTTTTCTGGATTGCTGGGGGCCGCTGCTCTCCCACCCCCCACAATCACACAAGTATTCTAACCACTTAGATTTCTTATCTCTTCTCTGAATCTGTGATAACTTGTAGTTAGGTGGCGGGCTGGGACCCCTACTAATCACTAGAGGGGTTGTGTCTCTAATGCCCATCTTCTTGTGCATGTAGACTTCCTCAGAGAGCAGCCACCTCCCTGGTCTGCTGAGGGTCCATATATCACTGCTAGAGACCATGAGCTGACATATCACTGGTCACAAAAGAAGAGACCGAAATCAATTCTAGTTATTCTACTCCTTATATTTTTTCTTCCCTTGAGGGCAGTCATTTTAGCACCTATCCCAATGGCGACACTTAGATGGGAGTAGAGAAGACCTCGTCTCCCGACATTCACTTGTAGAGCTTTGTTCTTTGATTCCTGGGGCTATAAGGATGTAAGTTGTGCATTTACAGGGCTCTGTAACCTCTGATCAGAGTAAGGCGACTCCCACGATAGTTATCACCAGAAGATAGATAGATAATGGGGAAAACATCCATCTACAGATAGTATTTTGTAGGGGTTTTTCTTATATTTTGTCTTTTCTGCTGCTGGTGCCATACCTTGATTTACTGATCACAGGTAGACTCTCTGATGACAGGTGGTACCTATTCACTATAGATGATGCATGCAATGTACAGGAGCTGAGAGCTACACGTAACGCCTCAGCGGTTTATAGGTGGATCGTATTGCCAGAGATACAACCTTACTGAGATTTTGAGCTTAAAATCTGCAAAACAGAGAGATTCTAGCATTTGCATTAAAATCAGCACGGTGAGATATGGGGGCAAATCTATTAAACTCTCATTTTTAGACAGTGTAAACTTAAATTTGATGCAAGACTGTTTATTTTATCAGTGACTCGTGTTGTGTGATACATTTGGCTCTTTAGACAGTCCAGTCTACAATTACACCACCTACTGTGTTTCTACGAAAATAAGACCGGGTCTTATAATATTTTTTGCTCCGCAAGATTCCTTATTGCTTACTTTTGTTTTTTTTTTTCCCCATGAACAACAATCCACATATATTCTTGAATAGAAAACATTTATTCAAGTATAATCATGTCATCACACACTGCACGTACACGTGTACACGCACACACTGCACGTGTACACGCACACACTGCACGTGTAGACGCACACACTGCACGTACACCTGTACACTCACACACTGCACGTACACGTGTACACGCACACACTGCACGTGTACACGCACACACTACACGTGTAGACGCACACGCTGCACGTACACCTGTACACTCACACACTGCGTGTACACGCACACACTGCACGTGTACACGCACACACTGCACGTACACCTGTACACTCACACACTGCACGTACACGTGTACACGCACACACTGCACGCACACACTGCACGTGTACACGCACACACTACACGTGTAGACGCACACGCTGCACGTACACCTGTACACTCACACACTGCACGTACACGTGTACACGCACACACTGCACGTGTACACGCACACACTACACGTGTACACGCACACACTACACGTGTACACGCACCACACTACACGTGTAGACGCACACACTGCACGTACACGTGTACACGCACCACACTGCACTCACTGCACGTACATGTGTACACGCGCACACTGCACATACCAGCCCATCTCCTCTTCAGTTGCTGTACACTCCTGCAGTTAAAGGACCTTTGGTGAAATCTTG
Organism: Ranitomeya variabilis; assembly: GCF_051348905.1. Classification (NCBI taxonomy): domain Eukaryota; kingdom Metazoa; phylum Chordata; class Amphibia; order Anura; family Dendrobatidae; genus Ranitomeya; species Ranitomeya variabilis. The sequence goes on along the minus strand of NC_135235.1, from coordinate 111,965,593 downwards.
GTCACAAAAGCAGTCTTAGGCCTCTTTCACACTTGCGTCGTTTGGCATCCGTCGCAATTCGTCGTTTCGGGAAAAAAACGGATCCTGCAAATGTGCTCGCAGGATGCGTTTTTTTCCCATAGACTTGTATTAGCGACGGATCGCAACGGATGGCCACATGTCGCGTCCGTCGTGCAACAGATCCGTCGTGTTTTGGCGGACCGTCGGCACGAAAAAACGTTCAAGTGAACGTTGTTTTGTCTGTCCAGAAACTCCGCCCCCTCCTCCCCGGACTTTAGAATGGGCAGCGGATGCGTTGAAAAACTGCATCCGCTGCCCACGTCATGCAGAAATTTCACAACGTACGTCGGCCCGACGCTTAGCGACGGACCTGTACCGACGCAAATGTGAAAGAAGCCTTAACCTCAGAATAGAAATGCTGAAGGCCCCTAAGAGAGTGGGGTTCCTGAGAAATTGCCCAGTTTCCCCCCCTAACGCCGGCCATGCATACCTCTGTAGTTCCTCTAGACCATGATGTCACCTAAGGTCCTCAAGCAATTTTAACCTCAGGATAGAAATGCTGGGGGCCCCTAAGGCCAGGATCACACATACGCAAGAGACGACCGAGTCTTGCAGGTGAAAACCCTCCTCTGGCGCCAGCAATCCAGAGCGGAGCGTTGCAGCTCCATGAATTGCTATGCGGCTGCACGCTCCGCTCCGGAGTGCCGGCGCCAGAGCTGGGTTTTCACCTGCGAGACTCGGCCGTATCTCGCGTATGTGTGATCCCGACCTAAGAGTGGGGGCCCTGGGCAATTGACTGGTTTGCTCACCCAGCATCACCCACCCACAAAAGGAAAACGCACCAGTCCTGACTATAACTAGGGTTTATTTTTAGGGTAGGCCTTTTATTTCTTGTATACTCCAAAAATTCAGTAAAATCATGCTATGGCTTATTTTAGAGATAGATCCTATCTTTGGGGAAGCACTGTATTAATTGGTATTGCGCCACAAATTTGAGCCAAAATGTTTTTTCAAATCTAAAATCGAGTTGTGCCTATATTTTGCAATTTTATTTTTTTTCCTCAAAGCTTTTATATCATAATTCTGGCGTGGAAGTTTTGATGAATCAAACCCTTTACTTTTATTTTTGAGACATTTTATGCAAAGTTAAAACAGTAATTTACAGCTAAAGGTACCTTCACACTAAACGACTTTGCAACGATAACGATAGCGATCCGTGACGTTGCAGCGTCCTGGATAGCGATATCGTTGTGTTTGACACGCAGCAGCGATCTGGATCCCGCTGTGATATCGCTGGTCGTTGCTGAAAGTTCAGAACTTTATTTGGTCATCAGATCGGCGTGTATCGTCGTGTTTGAAAGCAAAAGCAACGATGCCAGCAATGTTTTACAATGGTAACCAGGGTAAATATCGGGTTACTAAGCGCAGGGCCGCGCTTAGTAACCCGATATTTACCCTAGTTACCATTGTAAAAGTAAAAAAAAAAACACTACATACTCACCTTCTGATGTCCGTCAGGTCCCTGGCCGTCTGCTTCCCGCACTGACTGTGAGCGCCGGCCGGCCGTAAAGCACAGCACAGCGGTGACGTCACCGCTGTGCTCTGCTTTTACTTTACGGCCGGCCAGAGCTCACAGTTAGTGCGGGAAGCGGACGGCCAGGGACCTGACGGACATCAGAAGGTGAGTATGTAGTGGGGTTTTTTTACATTTACAATGGTAACCAGGGTAAACATCGGGTTACTAAGCGCGGCCCTGCGCTTAGTAACCCAATGTTTACCCTGGTTACCCGGGGACTTCGGCATCGTTGGTCGCTGGAGAGCTGTCTGTGTGACAGCTCTCCAGTGACCACACAGCGACGCTGCAGCGATCGGCATCGTTGTCGATATCGCTGCAGCGTCGCTTAATGTGACGGTACCTTAAGCCATTCATATTGGAAGGTTCTACAAACTATCCACCTTCTTAATGATGTTAACTGCTCTTGACCGGAGTCAAATGTCACATGCATTCCCACCGTCTCCTCTAGAGAGTCCATGTAGACCCTTCTAACTTTTTTTAATTGCTCAGTTTGTCCCCAGCTTATGAACATCTAGATCACGTCACTATGTGTACACAGATAAAATGTTTCCATGGACGGCTGTGATTGCTGACGATCCTCCTCAGGGATGACCTGAAGTCCTAGAGCAACCTTGAAAGACAGAATATGATCCTGTTCTAATTGCAGTAACATTTGTTTAGGTCTAATCTTTTCAGATCAACAAGTGTCCCGAATGGAGAAGTTGGCTGGATTAGTGGAGGAACTGGAGGCCGATGAGTGGAGATACACACCAATCGAACAGCTCCTGGGCTTTACACCTTCTTCAGGGGGAAAGTGACCTACAGACCACGGTCACCCAAGTCTGACAATTCAAACAAGTTAAACTCTATGGTTTTTGGATGCAGCATTACTAAAAGGGCTTAATATTATGTATCGTGTCCAGTTGTTCTTGAAAACAGTAATATATTACATTGCAGCCTTTTGGAAACTGTAGAGTCTAGAAATAGACACTTGTTGAACACTTCCACGATTTGTACCTAGGCTTTGAAGGAACAGGGAAGAATGTTTACAGATTTCAATACATTAACAACCTATTTTTTATGTGCAATATAGTGCTGCATTTTTGCTTGTTTTTTATTTTTACGTTATTTTCTAAAATTAAAATGAGTAATGGATAACTTTTTATTTCTGTCTTCATTATGAGTAACATTTGGAACAATTTAATGTTAGTAGGAAAAAACTAAACTAATTAGAAAGCCGGTGACCAAGCATAGCCGTATTTATTGACTTCATTAATGTGTGACGATAACTTTAATTATACATGTATGATTCTTAATACCATTAATGCTGTAGATGTTTTTTTTTTCATCCACTTTCCAAAACTCTCATCTACACCAATAGTTTGTGTGACTTTCACCTATTAGGCTTAACAATTTTTATTAAGAGAAAAATATGTTATAATATAAAGTGCTCAGCGTAAATGAGTACATCCCCTTTTGAAAAGTGAGATTTGATTCCATATCGAACATGTTTTAAACCAATAATCTGAGAGTAAGGTTAATATAACTTTCTTTACAAAATGTTCAGTTTCACGCAAATTAGTTGATTCAAAAATGAATACACCCCACATGAAAAACTACTGCACCTAGTATTTTGGATGACCTGCGTGATTTTTAAGGTAAGCACAAAGTCTTCTAGGCATAAAATGAACAAGTTGGTGACATATTCCAACATTTATCTTTTCCCATTCTTCAAGAACGACCTCTTTTAGAGCCTGGATGCTGGCTGGAGAGTGATGCTCAACTTGTCTCTTCAGAATTCGCCATAGGTGTTTGGGTTCATATCAGAAGACATACAGGTCCTTCTCAAAAAATTAGCATATAGTGTTAAATTTCATTATTTACCATAATGTAATGATTACAATTAAACTTTCATATATTATAGATTCATTATCCACCAACTGAAATTTGTCAGGTCTTTTATTGTTTTAATACTGATGATTTTGGCCTACAACTCCTGATAACCCAAAAAACCTGTCTCAATAAATTAGCATATTTCAACCGTCCAATCAAATAAAAGTGTTTTTTAATAACAAACAAAAAAACCATCAAATAATAATGTTCAGTTATGTACTCAATACTTGGTCGGGAATCCTTTGGCAGAAATGACTGCTTCAATGCGGCGTGGCATGGAGGCAATCAGCCTGTGACACTGCTGAGATGTTATGGAGGCTCAGGATGCTTCAATAGCGGCCTTAAGCTCATCCAGAGTGTTGGGTCTTGCGTCTCTCAACTTTCTCTTCACAATATCCCACAGATTCTCTATGGGGTTCAGGTCAGGAGAGTTGGCAGGCCAATTGAGCACAGTAATACCATGGTCAGTAAACCATTTACCAGTGGTTTTGGCACTGTGAGCAGGTGCCAGGAAGCATGAAGTGCTCCAAAATCTCCTGATAGCTAGCTGCATTGACCCTGCCCTTGATGAAACACAGTGGACCAACACCAGCAGCTGACATGGCACCCCACACCATCACTGACTGGGTACTTGACACTGGACTTCAGGCATTTTGGCATTTCCTTCTCCCCAGTCTTCCTCCAGACTCTGGCACCTTGATTTCCGAATGACATGCAAAATTTGCTTTCATCAGAAAAAAGTACTTGGGACCACTTAGCAACAGTCCAGTGCTGCTTCTCTGTAGCCCAGGTCAGGCGCTTCTGCCGCTGTTTATGGTTCAAAAGTGGCTTTACCTGGGGAATGCGGCACCTGTAGCCCATTTCCTGCACACGCCTGTGCACGGTGGCTCTGGATGTTTCCACACCAGACTCAGTCCACTGCTTCCTCAGGTTCCCCAAGGTCTGGAATCGGTCCTTCTCCACAATCTTCCTCAGGGTCCGGTCACCTCTTCTCGTTGTACAGCGTTTTCTGCCACATTGTTTCCTTCCAACAGACTTACCATTGAGGTGCCTTGATACAGCACTCTGGGAACAGCCTATTTGTTGAGAAATTTCTTTCTGGGTCTTACCCTCTTGCTTGAGGGTGTCAATGATGGCCTTCTTGACATCTGTCAGGTCGCTAGTCTTACCCATGATGGGGGTTTTGAGTAATGAACCAGGCAGGGAGTTTTTAAAAGCCTCAGGTATCTTTTGCATGTGTTTAGAGTTAATTAGTTGATTCAGAAGATTAGGGTAATAGGTCGTTTAGAGAACCTTTTCTTGATATGCTAATTTATTGAGACAGGTTTTTTGGGTTATCAGGAGTTGTAGGCCAAAATCATCAGTATTAAAACAATAAAAGACCTGACAAATTTCAGTTGGTGGATAATGAATCTATAATATATGAAAGTTTAATTGTAATCATTACATTATGGTAAATAATGAAATTTAACACTATATGCTAATTTTTTGAGAAGGACCTGTACTTGGCCACTAAATCACTTTCACCCTGTTCTTCTGAAATGCAACAAATAGCCACCCCATCAATTGTAGCTTATGCCAATAAGCTCCCAGTACAGTTATTGTGCTGAGGTTAATGCCACAAAAGGTTTGGACTCTGGAGCTATGGCGTCAACAGAACATTGGTGACTTTTTTGAACTATGCTCCTTAGCACTTGATGACTGCATGCTGTAACGTTACATGGTCTCCTCTTTATGGACGATTTGCTATGGTTCCTAAACACTTCTACTTTTCCATAATAACACAGTTGATCATGGAAAATTTGGGAGGGATTAGGGAAGGAATTTCATAAACTGACGACATGTAATGGTGGCTCCTATTCCAGGACCAGGATCTAATACAGGGAGCTGTTTAGAACAAGACATCCTTTCACAAATCTTTGTAAAGGTAGACTGCATGGCAAGGGGCTGGATATTATACACCTGTGGTATTCGGACTTAATGACAAAACAGAATTCAGTATTTAAGACCTAAGTCCCAATACCTTTGTCAATCTGAACGTTCATGTATGTGGTGGAGTCGGGAGAGATCACGGTTTAGCTCATCGGTATCCAATGTGTATATTCAACTTAACAAAATAATAATAATAATAATAATAATAATTTTATTTATATAGCGCCAACATATTCCGCAGCGCTTTACAACTTATAGAGGGGACTTATACAGACAATAGACATTACAGCATAACAGAAATCACAGTTCAAAACAGATACCAGTAGGAATGAGGGCCCTGCTCGCAAGCTTACAATCTATGAGGAAAAGGGGAGACACGAGAGGTGGATGGTAACAATTGCTTTAGTTATTTGGACCAGCCATAGTGTAAGGCTCGGGTGTTCATGTAAAGCTGCATGAACCAGTTAACTGCCTAAGTATGTAACAGTACAGACACAGAGGCTATTAACTGCATAAAGTGTATGAGAACATGATGGAGGAACGTGATTATGTTGTTGTTTTTTTATTAATAGGCCACACAGGGATAATTAGGTTAATGCGTTGAGGCGGTAGGCCAATCTGAACAAATGAGTTTTTAGGGCACGCTTAAAACTGTGGGGATTGGGGATTAATTGTATTAACCTAGGTAGTGCATTCCAAAGAATCGGCGCCGCACGTGTAAAGTCTTGGAGACGGGAGTGGGAGGTTCTGATTATTGAGGATGCTAACCTGAGGTCATTAGCAGAGCGGAGGGCACGGGTAGGTTGGTAGACTGAGACCAGAGAGGAGATGTAGGGTGGTGCTGAGCCATGGAGTGCTTTGTGGATGAGGGTAGTAGTTTTGTACTGGATTCTGGATTGGATGGGTAGCCAGTGTAATGACTGGCACAAGGTAGAGGCATCGGTGTAACGGTTGGCGAGGAATATGATCCTGGCAGCAGCATTCAGGACAGATTGGAGCGGGGAGAGTCTGGTAAAAGGTAGGCCAATTAGTAGAGAGTTACAATAGTCCAGACGAGAATGAATAAGTGAGACAGTAAGAGTTTTTGCAGAGTCGAAAGTAAGAAAAGGGCGAATTCTGGAAATGGTTTTGAGATGCAGATAAGAAGAGCGAGCCAGTGATCGGATGTGGGGGGTGAATGAAAGCTCGGAATCAAGGATGACTCCAAGGCAGCGGGCATGTTGCTTTGGAGTAATGGTGGAACCGCACACAGAGATGGCAATGTCGGGCAAAGGTAGGTTTGTAGAGGGAGAGAACACGAGGAGTTCAGTTTTTGACATTAATAAGAAAACACCATTAGTTTTCTGCAAAAATCATGGAGAAAATGTTTGAATTTCATAACACAGTGCTAGACTTCCATACTTAAATAGGAAAAGTAATTTTATCAAGTTGTCCATAAATCATTAGTACAGGGGAATATTAAAAACTTTTGTAATATATTTTGTCAGGGAAATCTACTTCCTTCCCCACTTATGAGACACTTCCTTCTCCTCCCTGCCTCGTGAACTTTTCATCCACACTGAAAACGAAGCTCAGACATAAGACTTCTGGTTCACTGTGGTGCCATGTGTCAATGCTCATACACTATGGAATGAGGAGCAGAGTGAGGGAATGGGCAGAGCGAGACCATGAAAGGTCGTGTTAACCGTTCTATCAAGTCATTATCCTCAGACTAGAGATGGATTCACATCTACACTGATCAATACCGCTGTTTAATTTCCTCCATGCTGCTGCTGCTTTCTATGCACTAAAAAAGTGAAGAACAAGTCATATGCTGACCAGAAATAGTGTTATTCCTCATGTATACACGCGCTTATTCTGAAGAGCGTCCTGAAATTAAAGTTACCCTTTTAAGTTGGCCATTCATACAGGTTAGTTGCCAGGTAATTGCTCATTCTAGAGAGCGCTATTTTCCCTGAGCTCACCATGCATTCTTACAGCTAGTAAATGTTTATCCAATAAAGAAACAGCAGATAAACCATTGCAGACAAAAAACTACTGGCAAAATAAAGGATCAGGAATGTTAAAATCTAACATGCTAAAACCTCCCTCCTCACGATTCCCCCATACACCTTTATCAAATGTGCTCTTGGCTGCTGTTATCTATTGACCTTGTGGCATAATCATCTTACAGTTTCACCAGCATGTTCTGCAGCACTTTACAGACCTAGTCTTCACACACTGTCCCCAGGGAGGCTCACAACTTAAAGTTTTTATCAGTCACTGTCTGGCTTTAGAATATAGGAGAAAAGCCACATGAATACAGGGAGAACCTACAAACTTTATTCAGGTTTTGTCCTTGGCTGGATTTAAAGGGAACTTATGTCTGATTACGCTATTAACTTTCAGATTTAGGGCTAGTCTGTGGGTTAATAACGTTATGAAGGTGTGCAGCGCTGTACTGAATACGTGGCACACGGGAGAAAATTAACTTTACTTCTCCGGGAAGATGCCAGCTTTCAGTCATTCATCTGTGCCTGAAGCAATTATAGTCACCGCTCACAGCACGGAGAGTAGCCGCTGTAAGCTTCCCCTGGCAGTGACTGACAGCTGACTGTACACTGGTGCGTTGTCTATCAATGAGTGTCAGGATGTTCTTACGGCCGCTGCTCTCAGTGCTGTGAGTGGTGACTATAATTGCTCTGGGCACGCCTACATGACTGAAAGCCGGCGGCTCCTGCAAGTAAATTTTCTACCCGGTGCCGGCTTTCAGTACAGTGGTTGGGCATCTTCATAACGTTATTAGCCTGAACATTATCGGATATGTTCCCTTAAAGCTCAAGACTGCAAAACAACAGTACTAACCACTAATGCTCTGCCTTGCCATAACAGAAATGGCAACAAAGGATCATGTGTTCTAGCAACATTCTGTTTTAACCCTTCTAAGTTATATAGAGTCGGAATTACTCATTTTAATACTTGAAATGCACCAGATTTGTGTCAGTCGCTCATGGTGTATGATAAATTGGCGCACCTCTCCATCTTCTGACCTTGCACCAAATATTGGTTGTTAGTTTTGATAATGAGTTCTAATACACCTTGTCTATGTCCTCCTCGTCACATTTTCTACTTCATAAACTTCTATATATACTTATAAAAATATATATATATATATAGACCTTATTTTCCTGGCCGCAAAACCAGACTTATTTTTAGTCATTAAGGAACACTCATATTCTGAAATAGATGATCTCCTCGTGCTTGCTTATTTTAGAAATAATACCGCAACAGAAAGACTGAAGAGAAAGGTTACCGAGGCGTCTGCTTGAAGGAGGTGGGCAGAGCTCAAGTTCACCACTCCAAGGGGATGTGGGATTTTTGCACAGATCTGCTAAACAGATCTCTATACATAATTCTAATAGAACATTATATTTATTTCTATGTGGCAAAACATCCAGCAAAATAAGAATTAAAATAATATCTGCAGAATATGTACTACACATTGTGAAAAGTTTCCACAAGTAAAATTAAAGCAAACTTGCCGTATTCAAAAATTCCATATTCCTGTATATATAGATAGAGCGTTAAAATCCTGTTAGGCTTCCTTACTGGAGCAGCGGCTAAAGGGAAAAAATGAAGTCATGTTTCCCTATGGCCACTCACTTCCAGCCATTGGGTCAGTGCCATAATTACTCCTGTGCGCTGCGATTGACAGCCTGAGCTACACACACAAGCTGCAGAGCAAGCTGTCAATCGAAAGGTTGGGGGCGTGATTACAATCACAATTTTCCTCTGTATCCGATGATAAATCTATGATAATATATTAGCAGAATTTATAGGAGTTCTACACTTTGTAAATCCTGCCCCACCGCTGCGGGCAATGACTGCACGATTTTGTTTCATATTCATGTAGCTAAAGACTGACGCAGGTGAGTTTTGTCCGTGCCGTGGTCTCACTTTTTTAAAATTCTTTTTGGGTTCTACTGGTGAAATGAGTTTTGGGAATGTAACCAAGAATCTTATCTTCCACAGTAAGATGGATAAGGCTCTCTTAGGTGCTCACAGGCTCAAATGTTTTTTTTTCTGGAAAGCAGAAGTTTCCACCTGACATCTCCCATGTGGTTATACTTTGTGTAGCCTTTTTCTAATGTTAGACCCGTGCATTGTAACATGTAAGCGTGATAACTGCTTTGTGCAGCTTTTTAGAGAAAGAGGTTATGGAGTTTGCCTCTTCTGTTTTCCAGTTAAACTTTCTGGGAGAGCCTCGCCTAGGCGAGATGACACTTGTTCAAAATCTGGACAATGGAATGATTAATGTACATTCTACGACCCTTTTACCGAAGGCTTCAGAGAACTTTTCGGATCTAGGTTTGATGAAACAACACAAAGATGAAACTAAATATTTGAGGTCCAGTAGCCTGCAAAATCTTATAGTACTGCATCACCTGATTTCTTAAAGGGGTTTTGTGATATAGAATATTTTTTTATTATGACATGGATGTGTTTAAAAAAAACTGTGGCCTGGTCACCTTCCAGCTCCCTTGCTGACCCAGTGCAAGGCGCTCCAGAGATCTGTGCCTAGTCCGGAAGTGATGTCCGCTCCATTTGGAAGTCAGAGAACAGCTGCAGCCTGTGATTGACTGCAGCCATCAGGTGGCTCTGATTAGCACATTTTTAGTCACTTTGCTACTGAACAGAGCTGGCATCTCTTCTAGAATCAGCAAAGGCCTCCATAGTGGCCTGCACTGGCTCCATTGGGGTGCTCAAAAGTGAGTTTACAACGGTTTTTTAGTTTAAGCACATACATACCTGAAATATAAACGTTCTATATCAGACGATACCTTTAAGGTGGCTGAGGAAAAGTCCGGAAGAATCGCAAGTGCTCAGCAGTCTTGGGGTACATTTACACTGCACGATTATCAAAAGAGAGTGTCCTAAGAAACTATCGTTTCCAATAATTAGCAATGTATAGAGGCTGCCAATCCCTCAACGAACAAGGAAAATGTTGATTTGACAGATGAAATTATTTTGAAGCTTGCTGAAAAATCATTCTTGGCAGCACATTGTCCGTTGTAAACAGCAAATGAGCTGACGAGAATAATTACAGCTTATGCGGAAAGAGCTGCCGAGAATAATTACAGCTTATGCGGAAAGAACAATCTATTATCGATCACTGGGCTCATCGGGAGTGTAATCAGCCTGTCTGATTAGGCTACTAAAGACAAGTGCCGATCGGCCACCATTAAACCAATCTGTTGTTGTTTCCGGGAACAGCTCATGAAAACAAGGCCATAATTTACTGAGACATTAACGGTTATTTTGGAGACTGGATTTTTTTATGGGATAGTGGGAAGAGTGGAGTGGACTTCCTATCCCTTCTACCTCTATGTAGCATTTGATCTATATGTAGTTCAAAGGAAGCATCTGAGCTCATTAGTAGACCACCAAAAAATCTGCAGGCTGCACAAAGACCCTTGATGATTCTGACATAGCTTACAGTATTTACATGGTATTAACCCCTTAGCCCCTGGCGCTTTTTTCGTTTTTGCGTTTTCATTTTTCGCTCCCCTCCTTCCCAGACCCATAACTTTTTTTATTTTTTCGGCAATATGGCCATGTGAGGGCTTATTTTTTGCGGGACAAGTTGTACTTTTGAGCGACATCATTGATTTTACCAAGTCGTGTTCTAGAAAACGGGAAAAAATTCCAAGTGCGGTGAAATTGCAAAAAAAAGTGCAATCCCACACTTGTTTTTTGTTTGGCTTTTTTGCTAGGTTCACTAAATGCTAAGATTGAAAAGCCAATATGATTCTCCAGGTCATTATGAGATCATGGACACCAAACATGTCTAGGTTCATTTTTATCTTAAGTGGTAAAAAAAATTCCAAACTTTGCTAAAAAAAAAAAAAAAAAAAAAATTACACAATTTTTCGTTACCCGTAGCGTCTCCATTTTTCGTGATCTGGGGTCAGGTGAGGGCTTATTTTTTGCATGCTGAGCTTATGTTTTTAATTATAACATTTTCGTGCAGATATAATCTTTTGTTCCCCCGTTATTGCATTTTAATGCAATGCCTCGGTGACCAAAAAAAACGTAATTCTGGCATTTTTAATTTTTTTATTGCTACGTCGTGTAGCGATCAGGTTAATCCTTTTTTGTTATTGATAGATCGGGCGATTCTGAACGTGGCGATACCAAATATGTGTAGGTTTGATTTTTTTTTATTGTTTTAATATTCAATGAGGCGAAAGGGGTGTGATTTGAACTTTTATATTTTTTTTTATTTTTTTTTTCAAAACATTTTTTTTTACTTTACTTTTTCTTTACTTTTGTCATGCTTCAATAGCCTCCATGGGAGGCTAGAAGCTGGCACAACTCGATTGCCTCTGCTACATAGAGGCGATGCTCAGGTCGCCTCTATGTAGTAGAATTACAGCATTGCTATGTGCGCCGACCACAGGGTGGCACTCACAGCAATCTGGCATCAACAACCATAGAAGTCTGCAGGAATCCTCTGGTTGTTATGCCGATGCACCGATGACCTCCGATCATGTGGTGGGGTCACCGATGTGTGCATTTCCGTCCGGATGGCCCAAAGCGCTTGTTAAATGCCGCTGTCAGAGTTTGACAGCGGCATTTAACTAGTTAATAGTTGCGGGCGGATTGCGATTCCGCCCATGCCTATTGCGCGCACATGTCAGCTGTTCAAAACAGCTAACTTGTCCCAGCTTTGATGCAGGCTCACCGCCGGAGCCCACAAGAAAGCGGGAGTTCTGCCATCGGACGTACTATTCCGTCCGATGGCAGAAAGGGGTTAATTACACAAATGAAAATGTCGTCTATGAATTTTTGTGTGTCGTATTCGTCAATCAGTGTGGTGTTATTTTTTATATAATTGCATTAAAGGATTGGGCGACTTTATTTTATCAGATGTGTAGTGGACATGATCGTGTGGCACTTACTAATATATCAGTATTACAGGTTCTCCTAGGAGGAAATCAGTTGATGTGGAGCAGCGGTTATTCTGCGCTGCTGGTCTCTCAGTACATGAGAATGTACAGAAAGGGATTTATAATCCGAAATGCAGTTTAATTGCTATTCTTTTCGAAGTCCAACTGACTTCATTAGGTCACAAGGTTCTCCTACATTTCTTAGTACAGCCCAGGGCTGGTACAGAGTATTTTAGTGCCCTATGCAGATGAGGCCAATGGCTCACTCCCCACCCCAAAGGAATGGGTCAGAGAATAAGGTAACAGGACCCCTAATGCACCTCCCTCCTTCCCCTCCAATGGGTTAGGTAGCAAACACTGATGACCAAGTCCACTAGAATTGTTATATTTTTTACCAAAAAAGTCATCAAAATCAAAAAAGTAGTGTAGTTTAGAGATGCGACTTAACGGAGTGCAATTTCAAAGTTAGATAGAGAATCAATCATATTTTGCAGATCATTTACACAATACAGGAGAATAAATAAATAGTGATATTCATCCCTGATGTTCTATATTTAAAATGTAGATCCCAAGAATGGTTATGGAAACTAATAAAGCATAACTATAATCGGGGCCATTTGATTTCAATTAAGGTGTCTAGCACCTGGCAGATACCCTAATGGTAAAAAAAACATACCCCATTACAGATAAAGGGATACATCTGTTTTTGCATGTGTCATGTAACAAATACAGCTTGAACAAAACTGATGGTGTTTCTGTGGTGTATTCATGATGGTGGTTCTGGTGACGTATTTTGGTTTCAGTGAAAGAATTCATGTAATGATGGTTGTTCTGGTGCTGTATTCATGTAGTGATGATGATTCTGTTGATATATTGATCACAAAAACCATTATCAGTACATGAATATGAAAACAAAATCATCATCAGTACATCATTGGAGCATCAGAGCCATCAATAGTGCATGAATATGGCACCAGAAACATAATAAGTAAATAAATTCATCACCAGAACCACCATCGGTACATGGAATATGTTACCAGAACCACCTTCAGTACATGAATATGTCACCAGAACCACCTTCAGTACATGAATGTCACCAGAATCACAATGAGTACATGGAATACATCACCAGAACTACCATCAGTACATGAATATGTCTCCAGAACAGCCATTAGTACATGAATATGTGACCAGAACCACCATCAGTAGATGAATATGTCACCAGAACCACCATCAGTACATGGAATATGGCACACTGTGAAGGTCTCCCACCGGCGCTCCTTGTGCACACATGCTCCCTGATTCTTAAAGGGGCAGCACGCACATTGGAAATGCCCCCATCTAATAGCTGGGAGACATCTGGTATATAAGGTCACCCTCCCTGGTAGGGAGGTGCCCAAGCAACACTTCTCCTTTGGTTAGTTACTGTTGGTACAACTAGTCATTGGCCAGGTCCCAGTACCTCTTGTTAAACATATTTTCCAAACCAGAACCTGATCCTGTTACTGGTGAAACCTGAAACCACAGCGGCGATACCCAAGTCTGAAACTCTCCCAGTGAGGAAAGCAATGCCACTGTGACAACCAAGATCCTGGGGTGTCACACTATTCCTCGTCCTCTCCTATTTAGTTTCTCTACCTTTAATCACCAGTGTTCCGCTCTGTTGTCTGTGAGTGCATATTTGTAGGATTGGTATATTCATTTATCCCGGTATGTCCTTCCTTGTTTGCCTGGTTTGTGTATATACATAGAATATTACTCCCCACTTCCCTGTGTGGGGAGGGGGACAGATATAGAGCTGATACAGAAGTTCATCACCATACATAGCTCCAGCATCTTCATCAGAAGTAATCTGGGGAGTAGGGATACCTAGGGAGCCCCTAGCTTAGGGTCAGGGAAGGAGCCCCTAGCCCCAGGTTATCTGACAACAAAAGCGTGACAGATTCTTAACTGAGAACAGTTGTGTCACAAGAGGTGTCTGATCACTGTATGTCCACTGTACTGTACATCCACTTTGTCCCCTGGTCTGCCATCTGCCAACTGGTCATGCACTGACATCTCCAATAGGAGGGAAGCGGAGACGTTATCTCTACACAGATCATGCGATTGTTCCATGAACCTGCTTCTGGGGTCCTCACTGCCCCAAACGGACACCAGTTTGAAGATGGACCCATGGAAGTTATCTTCAAATCTGAAGTGGCTGGCTGTTGAGAGCATCAAGGCAAATGCGTTTTCCATGTCTTTCCTATCCATCGTCCGGAAGGCAGAACCGCAACTTGCCTTCGATTTTTCCATGATGGTGGCTGGCCTTGCTGGGCCGAAAGAGAGTTTGCAATTCAAGAATCCTGGTACTACGCCCGCTTTAGTCTAATCTGATGTCTTAATGGTGAGAAGCATCCTGGCCATGAAGAAGGTGAGAGATGGAACCTTTCTTCTAGTGGACCGGAGAAGACGTGGCCCCAAAGAAAGACCATGGGAGGCCAAGGAGGATATCTTTGCCCCACTTTTTCAGCAGAGATGACTTGAGGGCTTGAAGAAGAGGGTGCGTAAGGGGAGGGTACAGAAACGCCAATGCCGGCATCCTTGCATGGCACCTACCCCTCCTCCTGGCAGGGACAATGCCATGGGCAGCACGGTGGCTCAGTGGATAGCACTGCAGCCTTGCAAGGACAACATCTGCAAAGAGTTTGTATGCTCTCCCCGTGTTTGCGTGGGTTTCCTCCGGGTACTCCGGTCTCCTCCCACATTCCAAAGACCTACTGATAGGGAATTTAGATTGTGAGCCCCATCGGGGACAGCGATGATAATGTGTGGAAACTGTAAAGCGCTGCGGAATATGTTAGCGCTATATAAATATAAATATTATATCATCCTGGCCGCTCGGCAGTGTCCCTGATTCTTAAAGAGGTAGAGCACACTTTGGAAATGCCCCATCCAATAGCTGGGAGCCATCTGGTATATAAGGCACCATCACCAGTAGGGAGGTGCCAGAGCAACGCTTCCCAATTGGTTAGTTTGTGTTGGTGCAACTAGTCAGTTGCCAGGTCCCAGCTGCTGTTCTTGTTATAGGGAATTTGTCAGCAGGTTTTTGCTATGTAAGGCTACCTTCACACTAGCGTCGTTCGACGCACATCGCAATGCGTCGTTTTGGAGAAAAAACGCATCCTGCAAAGTTGCCCGCAGGATGCGTTTTTTCTCCATAGACTTTCATTAGCGACGCATTTCCACATGTCGCATCCATCGTGCGACGGATGCGTCGTGTTTTGGCGGACCGTCGGCACAAAAAAGTTCCATGTAACTTTTTTTGTGCATTGAGTCCGCCATTTTCGACCGCACATGCGCGGCCGAAACTCCGCCCCCTCCTTTCCAGAAGTCAGAATGGGCAGCGGATGCATTGTAAAACTGCATCCGCTGCCCACGTGCTACTTTAACACACTGTCCGTCGGGCTGACGTTTTGCGACAGCCAGTACCGACGGACTAGTGTGAAAATAGCCTAAGCTGCAGACAGCATGCTGTAGGGGTTAAGATGTCAGCAATGTCTCTCTTATCAAGCTCCGATGTTTGTCTTCAATGATTGTTTTAGTTCCAGTAGGGTATCATTGCTGTGACTCCACTCTCCTGTGACAGGCAGCTCATGGTCTATGGACATTGTATATAAAAAGGCTGGTATGCTTTTCAGTTTTGCTTCCTTGCTAAATCTAAAAACTCTAAGGGTATGTTTCCATGTTCAGGAAATGCGCAGAGCCGCAGCGTCAAACACGCAGCGTCCAGATGTTACAGCATAGTGGAAGGGATTTTATCAAATCCCGTCTCCACTATGTGTGGCAACACGCACCCGACGGCCCTGCGATTCCGGACATGCGGCGTGTCTTTTAAGATCGCAGCATGTCCGTATACCTTGCGGCGACGCTGCGCCGCCGCAAGGTATAACACAGGGCCCTATGTGTGGGGTGCGATGATGCCGGATGTGTGCAATGAACACATCTGGCATCATCGCGTCACAGAAGGGGGCGGAGCTTAGGGCGGCGCGGGTTTGCCGCTCCGTCCAAACCGCCGGCCATCCTGAAGGTGGACACGTACCCTAATTTTGTCAGAAGCCTACAGTAGTAATCTAAGTGATACCTGGTTGAATTCTGCTTGGCAACAGATTTCCTTTAACCGTGCTTTTCAAAACCAGAACCTGTTCCTGTTACTCGTGTTGCCTGACACCACTCTGGCGGTACTTGACTTGAAACCGCTCCGGCGATACCTTAGCCTGAAACTGCACCAGTGGCACCTGAGCCTGAAACTGCTCCGGCTGTGCCTGAACCAGAAACCATATTGCGCAGTACCCACACCTGAAACTGCTTTAGCGGTACCTGAACCCGCATTAGTATCTGTTCTGTCCAGTGACTCCGAGTCCGTGTCCGTAACTTATCCTGATCACTGTGATCAGCTGCTGCTGTGCCTGGGACTGCCCAGGAGTGGTTCCTGGAGGCTGCCTGCAGCGCAAGCCTATCTCCACCATCAAGAGCTCTGGCGAAGACCAGATAGCCACTAAGCCGCGCTCCTCCTGGGCAGCCATGCGCCCAAGCAGTTGTTTTTCAACAAATTTGGGGTACCTGCGTACTTTGGAAAAATTGCACAACAAATTTTGGCATCTCTTTTCTCCGGTTACCATTGTGAAAAAAAAAAATGGGTCTGAAACAACATTTTGTTGGGAAAATGTGTTTTTTAATTTTTACGGCTCAACATTACAACATTCTGTAAAGCCCCTGAGGGTTGAAAGTGCTCACCACACATCTAAAGTCATTTCAGGGGAATTTCTACTGCTTAGACACCTCAGGGGCTCTCTAAATGCGACATGGCATCGGCTACTGATTCAAGCCAATTTTGTATTCCAAAAGTCAAATGGCGCTCCTTCCCTTCCAAACCCTGCCATGTGCCCAAACAATAACAGTTTTCATACACATATGTGGTATCGGCGTACTCAGGAGAAGTCGCAAAACAAATTTTATGGTGCATTTTCTTCTGTTACCCTGGTGAAAATAGAAAATATGGCGCTAAAGTAACATTTTTGTGGGAAAAACTTAAATGTTAATTTTTTCCTTTCACATTCCATTAATTCTTGTGCAGTTCTTGAACGGTTAATAAACTTTTTAAATATGGTTTTGAGCACCTTGAGGGGTGGAGTTTTTAGATTGTTGTCTTTTTGGGGTATTTTCTGTCATATAAGCCCCTCAAAGTCACTTCAAATGTGAGGTGGTCCCTAAAAAATGGTTTTGTAAATTGTATGGAAAAATGAGAAATTGCTGATCAACTTTTAACCTTTCTAACTTCGTAACAAAAAAACATGTTTCAAAAATTGTGTTGATGTGAAATAGACATGTGGGTAATGTTATTTATTAACTATTTTGTGTGACACCACTCTCTGGTTTAAGGGCATAAAGATAAAAAAAATTGAAAATTGTGAAATTTTCAAAAGTTTTGCCAAATTTCTGATATTTTCAGAAATAAATGCAAGTCATATTGAAGAAATTTTACCACTATCAAGTAAAGTATGTCACGAAAAAAAACAATCTCAGAATCAGTGGGATGCGTTGAAGTATTGCAGAGTTATAACTAGGGTTGAGCGACCTTTAGCTTTTTAGGGTCGAGTCGGGTTTTGTGAAACCCGACTGTCTTAAAAGTCGAGTCGAGTGAAATCGGCCGACCACCGTGAAAAGTCGGCTTTCGGCCGAAACACGAAACCCAATGAAGGAATTTATTTTTTTTATATTTTTTTTATTTTATTTTTTCTCTCTCTCTCTCTCTCTCTCTCTCTCTCTCTCTCTCTCTCTCTCTCTCTCTCCCTCCCTCCCCTGTCCCAGCACAGAAAATTTCGTATTGCACATTCCAAATCCCTACTGCGCACAAGCGATAACATGACGATAGGCGTTCACTCCCCTAAGACCTATGTCATCACTCTGCCCACGCTCATTCATTGGCTGAAAAAATGGCGCTAAACGCATAATTCGAAACGCGACTTTAGCGCCAAAATCGCGTACCGCATGGCCGACCACGCACAGGGATCGGGTCGGGTTTCATGAGACGCCAACTTTGCCAAAAGTCGGCGACTTATGAAAATGCACGACCCGTTTTGCTCAACCCTAGTTATAACCTCATAAAGTGACAGCGGTCAGAATTGTAAAAATTGGCCTGGTCATGAAGTCAAAATCAGGCCGTGGCGCGAAAGGGTTAAGATGCTCCTTGGCCACGTCACTCAAAACATGGTTACTGGCAGAAAATGAACTTTTTTACCCTTCGCCACGACAGCACCCCACATGAGAGAGAGGGATCCGCCCATAGGAACAGAAAACCTACAGAATAAAAGGAGGCGGTCCCCTCTCCTCCTCAGTTTAGGTTTCCTGTTTCTATGGGAACCTGAAGTACCTGCAGTTGAAGAGGATTCCTGGGCCATGCACCCGCCTGCGTCAGTCTCCATGTGAACGGCAGGGGCTGCGGTGCCAGAAGCAGCGGCGGGGGAGCCACTGTTTGCAGCCTCCCCCCTCGTCTGGTCGATCGCCATGGTCCGGGTTCGGTGCCGCTGGTCCGCCCGGATCCATGAGGACGCGCGCGCTCTGCAGCCGGCTTTTTATCCAGCAGCCACCGCAAGGTAAGGAGGAGCGGCGCGTCTAACCCGGAAGTCGCTGGAGCACTTCCGGGTTAGGTCCGGGGAGGCAGAAGATTCGGCGCCAAATTTAAAAATGCAGCGCTAACGTCGGCCGGTGTGTGTAAGTATGGCTTCACCGGCCGATGTAGCGCACTTGCCTGCAACAGAGCGGTCTCCCAGCAAGGAGACAAGCGCCAGGAGCAGCACCAAAAGTGGGGATCGATCTCAGGAAAAGCGATCTGCCACCAAACAGAAGGATATTTCTTCAAAGAATCCGCCTCCAGAACCGGTACCTGTCAGCTTCACTGGGTGAGTTTTTAAAAGAGCCTCTTCCCATATGCTGATATGTTCCTCCTGTATCCCCTTCCTCTAGACTAAGAAAAGGAAACATAAAACCAAACACAGAGAATGTGCCTTATGTTTACAACCCCTCCCGGACTCATATACAAAGAGGTTATGTGCAGAGTGCATCATACTAACTTTACGGCAGGAAAACGTAATGACTCCGTCTGACGTTAGAGCCATAATACGTGAAGAGATGCAGGGTCTGGCGCATACAAGTAGCACCAGTACCCGTCAACCTAGCCGGTCCCGATCTCCAGCAAGCTCGGAGTCAGAGGTAGTACAAAAATCCTCTGACGAAGAGGAATCTCAGCCGAGTTCGTCAGAATATGAAGGAGGGCTTTGTCTACCAAATATCAGCGTAGACAATGTAGTAAAGGCCGTCAGGAGCACGATGGGGTGCCCAGATGAGAAGGGAAAGAAGTCAGCTCAGGACATCATGTTTGCGGGGTTAGGACAGAAAAAACGGAGATCCTTCCCCGTCATACCCACAATTAAAGAGCTAGTTAAGAAGGAGTGGGAGAAACAGCATTCAAGGGGATTCTTACCTTCCTCTGCTAAGAGACGCTACCCCTTTAGTGATGAAGAACTTAACTCTTGGCAAAAAATACCAAAAGTTGATGCTGCAGTGGTCTTGCCTGTTGAAGACTCGGGGACTCTGACTGATCCGTTAGACCGAAAGGCAGAAGCCTTACTTAAGAGGTCATGGGAGGCTAATACGGGGGCATTCAGGCCAGCCATTTCTAGCACCTGTACTGCAAGATCGCTGCTAGTATGGACAGAGCAGCTGGAGGAACAAATTAGAGGTGGAACTTCGAGAAAAACAATTCTATTGAAAATCCCTCTAATGAAAGAGGCAGTAGCGTTTCTAGCTGATGCCTCTGTGGATTCGCTACGCCTAACAGCCAGGTCAGCCGGCTTAGTGAACACAGCCCGGCGAGCACTCTGGTTGAAAAATTGGAAAGGGGACGCACAGGCCAAAGCAAAACTTTGTGCGATCCCCTGCCAGGGTGAGTTCCTATTTGGGAAAACTCTGGACAAGCTCTTAAATAAAGCAGGAGAGCGGAAGAAGGGCTTCCCTAACCAGTATCTTCCCTCTTACAGGAGAGCCTTCAGGAGACGCCCCTTTACCAGGAACAAACCTGCTGAGCAAAGGGAGCGCTGGGAAACAAAGGATCCAAAACAAAGAGGTGCTCTGTTTTCCGGATCCTATAACCAAAAACGTAACAAATACCGTTAATTATGAAGTAGGCGGTAGATTAAAATATTTATTTTCTAAATGGAAGCTGATAACATCTAGTCATTGGATTCTGGACATTATTGAAAACGGATTAAAGTTAGAATTCGATAGAATCCCTTGGGATTCTTTTATAGTAACATCTACAAAAGGACGACAACAGCAAGAGGCTCTAGAATCAGAGATCCTGTCGCTTCTATCTAAAAAAGTATTGATAGAGGTTCCCCGGGGTCAAGAAAGGAAGGGGTTCTATTCCCCTTTATTCTTGATCAGTAAGCCGGATGGTTCATTTAGAACCATCATAAACCTTAAAAAACTAAATTCCTTTTTGCGTAACCATACTTTCAAAATGAAATCCATTAGTTCTACCATTAAACTTTTGTTCCCTAGGTGTGTCATGGCCGGGATAGACCTAAAAGATGTATACTATCATCTTCCCATACATGCCGAACACCAGCAGTATCTAAGAGTAGCAGTCATCATGGAGGGACAGGTTCGTCACTTTCAGTATGTAGAAATGCCATTTGGGCTTTCTATGGCCCCCCACATCTTTACAAAAGTGATATTAGAGGTGATGGCTTATATGCGCCAACAGGACACTTTGATTATACCCTACCTGGATGACTTTCTAGTGGTAGGAGATTCTGTTGCTCAATGTAAGATGCGGTTGTCTGACACGATCTCATCCCTGCAGGAGTTGGGTTGGATCGTCAACTTCGAAAAGTCCAGACTGAATCCAGACACTACTCAAATGTTTCTAGGGATCCAGCTAGACTCCGTAAGTCAAAAGAGCTTCCTCCCACATTCAAAGAAAATGACTATTCAGTCAAAGGTGTCAGAAGCAATAAGAAATCCATACATGACACTAAGAAAGGCTATGTCCTTATTAGGATCATTGTCCTCATGTATTCCGGCTGTACCATGGGCTCAATTCCATACCCGCCAATTACAGTACGAAGTATTGTCAGTCCAGGGACGAAAAGGACACCTAGAGAGTAAACTAACTCTCTCTAGAGATGTTATAGAATCTCTGTCCTGGTGGCTAGATATGGGACACCTTTCAGAGGGTGTACCTTGGATAGTAGATCCATCCAAAATAATTACTACCGACGCCAGCCCTACGGGATGGGGTGCACATATGGAAAATGATGTAGTCCAGGATACCTGGAATCGGGCAGAATCATCATGTTCTTCAAATTGGAAAGAATTAACAGCAGTAGAAAAAGCCTTAAATTATTTTCTTCCACAGATTCAAGGGGCACATGTAAGAGTCTTCTCAGACAACTCCACCACAGTGGCCTATGTAAATCGTCAGGGCGGTACACGGTCAGGAAGTCTGATGACCATCGCAGGAGAGATCTTCCAGTTCGCAGAGACTCATCTTGCGTCCCTAACAGCCCTACACATCAGAGGAGTAGAAAATATCAAAGCGGACTACCTCAGTCGAAACATGCTACGCCAGGGAGAATGGTCATTAAACAGAAATGTGTTCAAAGTAATAACAAAAGCATGGGGAATGCCTCAGATAGATCTATTTGCCGCAAGAGCCAACAGACAGGTAGAAAGATTCGCTTCCCTGAACTCCATGGATCATCCAGACATGCTGGACTCTCTACACCATCCTTGGAACTTCAAACTGGCGTACGCCTTTCCTCCAATGTCTCTGATTCCGCTAGTGATCAGGAAGATCAGAAGGGAGCAAGCAAGGGTAATCCTCATTGCACCCTTCTGGCCAAAAAGACCGTGGTTCTCCTGCCTTCAGAGCATGTGTCTATGCGATCCATGGATCCTTCCATTGAACAAGGAACTACTGTTCCAGGGGCCGTTTTTCCACCCGCAAGTGAAAGGGCTTCACTTGACGGCGTGGAACTTGAGCGGCAGTTACTAAGTTCAAGGGGTTTTTCAGAACAACTAGTAAACACCCTGCTACTAAGTAGGAAAAGATCTACCACCCTGATATATAGCAGGGTATGGAAAAAATTCTTAAACTTTCATACAACACCGTTCACTAAACAGGTCCCGGTAACACCTATTCTAGAGTTCCTTCAAAAAGGTAGAGAATTAGGTTTATCGGTAAACACCTTAAGAGTCCAGATCTCAGCATTAGGAGCCCTATATGGATGTAATATAGCAGCTGATAGATGGATCTCCAGATTCATTAGGTCTTGTGAACGAAGTAATCCGGTACATATTCCCCGTCTACCTCCGTGGGATTTAAATCTAGTGCTAGAGGCCTTAACCAGCTCCCCATTTGAGCCACTAGATTCGATACCTTTAAATGTTTTAACATATAAAGTAGCCCTCTTGGTAGCCCTAACTTCAGCTAGACGTGTTAGTGACATCCAGGCCCTATCAGTAGACCCACCCTTCTTACTGATATTCCATGATCGGATAGTCCTAAAACCAGACCCCTCATACCTCCCTAAGGTAGCATCCACCTACCACAGGTCACAAGAGATATTTCTCCCTTCCTTCTTTGATTCACCTGTACCTCCAGAACAACATAAGTTCCACACCTTAGATGTCAGAAGAGCCATCCTGACTTATATAGAAAGGTGTCAGACATGGAGGGAGAGTAGGGCTCTGTTTATCTCCTTTCAGGGCCACAAAAAAGGACATGGGGTCACGAGAGCTACCATATCACGATGGATCAGAGAGGCTATCTGCTTGGCCTATACATCAAAAGGCAAAATTCCTCCAGTGGGTATTAAAGCGCACTCAACACGAGCCATGGCTTCCTCCTGGGCGGAACAAGCAGATGTACCGATCCATTTAATATGTAAGGCCGCAACTTGGTCCACACCTTCTACCTTTTACAACCATTATAGACTTGATCTATCTACATCTTCTGATCTGACCTTTGGTAGAGCTGTTCTTAGTACAGTAATCCCACCCAAATAATGACTCTCTGAAAATCTCTCATGTGGGGTGCTGTCGTGGCGAAGGGTAAAAAGCCGGATTACTCACCGGTAATGCTCTTTTAATGAGTCCACGACAGCACCCATTTACAACCCTCCCTAAGTTATGCACAGCTCTTCCTTTTAAATTCACAAAATAATGGTTGTATAGAGTTTTTAAGATATTTTGCTGAATAAGAATTAATACTAAAGCTTTTGCGGTTCCCTTTTTATACTCTGTAAACTAAACTGAGGAGGAGAGGGGACCGCCTCCTTTTATTCTGTAGGTTTCCTGTTCCTATGGGGCGGCTCCCTCTCTCTCATGTGGGGTGCTGTCGTGGACTCATTAAAAGAGCATTACCGGTAAGTAATCCGGCTTATTCCTCCTGGGAGCTACTCACTTTCAGTCATGTTGGTGTGCGTAAAGCAGTCACAGTCTCTACATAGCATACTTTTAGCGGTAGCTGTAATCACCCCCCTGACAGTCGTTCCAGGGAAAAAGTTACACTTGCAAGTCAATGAGTCTGTCGAAACCATAGGACTGCACTCGAATAACATCTGAGTGCAGTCTGATTTCCATGGACTGACAAAATGGAAAAGATGGAGACTTTTTTTATCTCTCCCCATCCGAGAGAATCAGATCATACTGAGAGTGATTTTCTCGGATGAGAGAGTCTATTGCTGTCTGCACCTACCCTAACACTGGCGGGGTAAGGGCGAATATTTCTGCACGTGACACTCATACTTGATACTTAATAAAGTCAGATGCTTTGCAAACTCTATTTCCATTTTTTCATCATTTCCATATTATTAACATGTCCATCCATCCTGTTATTTCCATAATTACGCAAATTTTCCTGTTTGGTATATTGCAATTTAAATTTTAAGGAATGACTTTAGCGTTTTAAAGGACGTTGGTCAGAAATGTTTGTTTTCTTACTTTAGTTGGATATATAGTATAGGCCGTAGGGTGCATATATTAGATACGTGATACAGTAATAGAAAAAAAATCAGTGATGTGTAATAGTGCCTCTATGTGAGGGACGTGACAGGATGCTGCCATGCAGAATGTATTTTTTTAATATCCCTGAATACGTGTTGTAGCATGTTGAAAGCAAGGAACTTCCTTCATTTCCACAGCTATCCCACCCAATATGTTGTGTGTTTAGTTAAAGTTTTAGCTTGGATACCTGTTAACTCTACAGGATCTAATCTATCAGGATATATAATCTAAACGGCATGCAAAGATTTATCTTAAAAAATAACTTAATAAAATAATAATAATCATAATAATGATAATCATAATAATAATATAATGATAATACTAAAATAGGATTTACCCAGACAATAACCAGACAAAAGGACAACAATGAGCCACTAAATCAGCACAAATACATTAAGCCTATGCTACTAAATACCTAGTCACTGCAGGACAAATCAAATACACGGTGTCATAGTGCAAAGAAACTTGTAGTTCTCATCCATTTGAGCTATAAGGAATCCAGAACCAATGGTGGTTGGCCAAATCTACCGTTGTCTCTTTCCACCCTGTCGTGCCCGGCCCCATGTGTTGCTCTTGCCCTGACAAGGGCAGTACCCAAGTGTGGCTCTTATGATATTTACCCCACAAAAAGATTGTTTTCCCTTCCAACGCGTTTCTTTCTCAATAATGAGATGACAGAGAACTAGCATATGTAAAAGTTGATATTAAAACCTGTCACGCACAGTGTGGGAAAGAATAAGTGAAACACGAAGGGATGAGGGGAAGGAAGCGAAGTGGAGTGAAGACCTCTAGGCAGATCTTAACACCCTGCCTACCCTACCATCCCTAAATTGGTTTCACACCAATCACCGAGCAGGAAACCTAAGTCCTGTATATCCCTAGAGCTAGGGCATGTGGGTCGCCCCCATGTTAGGGCAATGGGGTACTCGGTATCGGGTCCTTCGGTTCGGGGGATGTCATGGTGGCCCGACCCGGTCCGTGGCCCTTTGAGGGGCGTCCAATAAAAGGAAAGAGTTTTTATGGTTTTGGGAAAGGTCTTTAAAGGGGTAGTTCGTGACGCCACCTGTGGTATTCGGTCAGGGTGACCGACGCTGCTTAGGGGTCCTCTGGGGTGATGTGATGGCAGCTAGATGGTATACCTTCCCACAGGTGAAGTATATCCCCAGGGCTTCCCAGAAGTGTAGGTGGTGATGGTGGATGATGTACGGCGCAGTGAATAACGAGGACACAAGGTTGCAGTCTCTTTACCTTTACTGGAGGCTTCAGCATCCACAGTCCAGGGTACAGACCACAGGGTAGGCTGAGTCCGGCCGGTCCGAAGGCAAATCCAGAGTCCCCTATCCAGGTGGAAATCAGTAGCCTTCCTCTAGCGCCTGTGTGTTGTAGTACCTTCCTGCTGAGCTTCTCGGTAAGGTCCTCACACCTATTGTAGATGTTCTAGATGTTATTTCTTCCTCTCTGTCCCCCAGATGGTATGGATAGGACAAACCCGTATGACTGATGGCCTGAGGCTTGTTTATAGGGACCCTAGAGACGCCCCGACCCCCACAAGTTGCCACTGTGTCTTCCTAGGTATTAAGGTCGGGCAGCCAACTTGGAATTGACTGTCCTGCCGGTCTCTGGAGCAAGGCTTGGAGACAGTTGCTCCCTCGGTGTTCCGGCCACCGGCTTCACGCCCTCTACAACACAGTTCTCTTCGTGTCCTTTCTTAGGATGCTGCCGCACGTGGGGCAGGCGCAGCTCCGTAGCTTTCGGTCTAGCTAGGCCTCTGACAGGATCCCAACCCTGTCAGGGACCCTCTGTCTGCAGCTCCGATGTTCCTCCTTTCCCCCTGTCTGACTGACAGGTGTTGCCTGGGCAAAGCCCAGCCAGCTTCTCCCTAACTTTCTATCCAGCCCACCAGTTTTACCCTTCTGTGAGGAGTGCCCTAGTAGATAGGAGCAAGGCTCCCCCTGGTGGTCTGGAGTGTGAAGTGTGGTGTATGGTTTGTGATACCTGGTAGGAAGATCTCCTTTATTACCTTCAGATGTAATATCACTCCCTGTCATGATTCCCAAGGGCAGGGAAACATCAAAACACAAAGATAACGGACGAGCTCTGGGTGATGGAATCTCGAGCTGACCGTGAGCTAAATCTACCACACAACTAATAGTAGCCAGGGAGCATACCTGATTAACCCTAGATGCCACGCGCCAGCCGGAGGACTAACTACCCCTGGTAGAAGAAGGAACAGACCTGGCTTACCTCTAGGGAAATACCCCAAAAGATGATAGCAGCCCCCCACATGTAATGACGGTGAGTTTAGAGGAAAAGACATACATAGTATGCAGGTAGATTTAGCAAAGAGAGGTCCACTTACTAGATAGCAGAAGGATACAAAAGAGGACTTCACGGTCAACTGAAAACCCTATCAAAAAACCATCCTGAAATTACTTTAAGACTCCTGTGTCAACTCATGACACAGGAGTGGCAATTTCAGCCCACAAGAGCTTCCAGCTACAGAGAATAACAAAACTGCAAACTGGACAAAAGATACAAAACAAAAGGACAAAGTCCACTTAGCTGATCAGCAGACTAGTAGCAGGAACATGCAACCGAAGGCTCTGGTTACAATGATGACCGGCAAGGAAATGACTGGAGAGTAAGGCTAAATAGGAAACTCCCAAACACTGATGGGAGCAGGTGAACTGAGACAGCAAAGACACACAAGTCACCAGTACCACCAGCAACCACCAGGGGAGCCCAAAAGCGGATTCACAACAGTACCCCCCCCCTTAAGGAGGGGGCACCGAACCCTCACGAGAACCACCAGGACGATCTGGATGAGCCCTATGAAAGGCACGAACCAAATCCGAGGCATGAACATCAGAGGCAGTTACCCAAGAATTATCTTCTTGACCATAGCCCTTCCATTTAACCAGATACTGAAGTCTCCGTCTGGAAATACGGGAGTCCAGGATCTTCTCCACAACGTACTCCAATTCACCCCCTACCAGCACAGGAGCAGGAGATTCAGTAGAAGGAACCACCGGTACCTCATACCTCCGCAACAACGACCGATGGAATACATTATGGATAGCGAAAGATGCCGGGAGGTCCAAACGAAAGGACACAGGGTTAAGAATCTCCAAAATCCTATAAGGACCGATGAACCGGGGCTTAAACTTAGAAGAAGAAACCCTCATAGGGACAAAACGGGAAGACAACCACACCAAGTCCCCAACACGAAGGCGAGGACCAACACGACGCCGGCGGTTAGCAAACTGCTGAGTCCTCTCCTGGGACAACTTCAAATTGTCCACCACTTGTCCCCAAATCCGATGCAACCGATCCACCACAGCATCAACTCCCGGACAATCCGAAGATTCCACCTGACCAGATGAAAAAGAGGGTGAAACCCTGAATTGCAAAAGAAAGGGGAAACCAAAGTGGCAGAACTAGCCCGATTATTAAGATCAAACTCTGCCAACGGCAAAAAGGCAACCCAGTCATCCTGATCCGCAGACACAAAAAACCTCAAATAAGTCTCCAAAGTTTGATTAGCTCGCTCCGTCTGGCCATTAGTCTGAGGATGGAATGCAGACGAAAAAGACAAATCAATTCCCAACCTGGAACAGAATGTCCGCCAAAATCTAGACACGAACTGGGTTCCCCTGTCAGAAACGATGTTTTCCGGAATCCCATGCAGGCGAACCACATTTTGAAAAAACAGAGGGACCAATTCAGATGAGGAAGGCAACTTAGGCAATGGCACCAAATGGACCATTTTAGAAAAACGGTCACACACCACCCAGATGACAGACATCTTCTGAGAAACAGGGAGATCAGAAATAAAGTCCATAGAGATGTGCGTCCAAGGCCTCTTCGGAATAGGCAAGGGCAACAATAACCCACTAGCCCTAGAACAACAAGGCTTGGCCCGAGCACAAACATCACAAGACTGCACAAAAACACGCACATCTCGAGACAGGGAAGGCCACCAGAAGGACCTAGCCACCAAATCTCTAGTACCAAAAATTCCAGGATGACCTGCCAGAGTAGAAGAATGAACTTCCGAGATGACTCTACTGGTCCAATCATCAGGAACAAACAGTCTACCAGGTGGACAACGATCAGGTCTATCTGCCTGAAATTCTTGCAAAGCACGTCGCAAGTCTGGGGAGACAGCAGACAAAACCACCCCATCCTTAAGGATACCAGCAGGTTCAGAATCCCC
This sequence comes from Ranitomeya variabilis, assembly GCF_051348905.1. Taxonomy (NCBI): domain Eukaryota; kingdom Metazoa; phylum Chordata; class Amphibia; order Anura; family Dendrobatidae; genus Ranitomeya; species Ranitomeya variabilis. The sequence goes on along the minus strand of NC_135235.1, from coordinate 111,936,957 downwards.
AGGAGAGTCAGGCTCAAAACTCCTAGAAAGAGCATCTGCCTTCACATTTTTAGAACCCGGTAAGTACGAGACCACAAAATTAAACCGAGAAAAAAACAACGACCAGCGTGCCTGTCTAGGATTCAGGCGCCTGGCAGACTCCAGATAAATCAGATTCTTGTGATCAGTCAAAACCACCACCTGATGTCTGGCACCCTCAAGCCAATGACGCCACTCCTCAAACGCCCACTTCATGGCCAAAAGTTCCCGATTACCAACATCATAGTTTCGCTCGGCGGCCGAAAATTTACGAGAAAAGAACGCACAAGGTCTCATCACTGAGCAATCGGAACTTTTCTGCGACAAAACCGCCCCTGCTCCGATCTCGGAAGCATCGACCTCAACCTGAAAGGGAAGAGAAACATCAGGCTGGCGCAACACAGGAACAGACGAAAAGCGGCGCTTAAGCTCCCGAAAGGCCTCCACAGCAGCAGGGGACCAATCGGCAACATCAGCACCCTTTCTAGTCAAATCAGTCAAAGGTTTAGCAACGCCAGAAAACCCAGTTATAAATCGACGATAGAAATTAGCAAAGCCCAAGAATTTCTGAAGACTCTTAAGAGAAGTAGGCTGCGTCCAGTCACAAATAGCCCGAACCTTAACAGGGTCCATCTCAACAGAAGAAGGGGAAAAAATGTACCCCAAAAAAGAAATCTTTTGAACCCCAAAAACACACTTTGAACCCTTTACACACAAAGAACTAGTCCGCAAAACCTGAAAAACCCTCCTGACCTGTTGAACATGAGACTCCCAGTCATCAGAAAAAATCAAAATATCGTCCAAATACACAATCATAAATTTATCCAAATATTCACGGAAAATATCATGCATAAAGGACTGAAAGACCGAAGGTGCATTTGAAAGGCCGAAAGGCATTACTATATACTCAAAATGGCCCTCAGGCGTATTAAATGCGGTTTTCCACTCATCCCCCTGCTTAATTCGCACCAAATTATACGCCCCACGAAGATCAATCTTAGAGAACCACTTAGCCCCTCTTATGCGAGCAAACAAATCAGTCAACAAAGGCAACGGATACTGATATTTGACTGTAATTTTATTCAGGAGTCGATAATCAATACAAGGCCTCAGAGAGCCATTCTTCTTAGACACAAAGAAAAAACCAGCTCCTAAAGGAGATGAAGAAGGACGAATATGTCCCTTTTCCAGGGACTCCTTAATATACTCTTGCATAGCAGCATGTTCAGGCACAGATAAATTAAACAAACGACCCTTTGGAAATTTACTGCCAGGAATCAGATCTATGGCGCAATCACAATCTCTGTGGGGAGGGAGAGAACCAATCTTAGGCTCTTCAAAAACATCACGATAATCAGACAAAAATGCTGGAATCTCAGAGGGAGTAGATGACGAAATGGAAACCAAAGGTACATCCCCATGAGCCCCCCGACATCCCCAGCTTATCACAGACATTGTTTTCCAGTCAAGGACTGGGTTATGAGATTGTAACCATGGTAATCCAAGCACTAAAACATCATGTAAATTGTACAACACAAGGAAGCGAATCACCTCCTGATGGTCTGGAGTCATACGCATAGTCACTTGCGTCCAGAATTGTGGTTTATTACTAGCTAAAGGGGTAGAATCAATACCCTTCAGAGGTATAGGGACTTCCAGTGGCTCTAAATCAAACCCACAGCGCCTGGCAAAGGACCAATCCATAAGACTCAGGGCGGCGCCAGAGTCCACATAGGCATCCACAGTAATAACTGATAATGAACAAATCAAGGTTACAGACAGAATAAATTTAGACTGTAAAGTGCAAATAGACTTGTCAGCCTTCTTTGTGCGTTTAGAGCATGCTGATATAACATGAGCAGAATCACCACAATAGAAACATAACCCATTTTTACGCCTGTAATTCTGCCGCTCGCTTCTGGACAGAGTTCTGTCACATTGCATATTCTCTGGCGACTTTTCAGAAGATACCGCCAAATGGTGCACAGGCTTGCGCTCCCGCAAACGCCGATCAATCTGAATAGCCATTGTCATGGACTCATTCAGAACTGTAGGCGCAGGGAACCCGACCATAACATCCTTAACGGCATCAGAGAGGCCCTCTCTGAAATTTGCCGCTAGGGCGCACTCATTCCACTGAGTAAGCACAGACCATTTACGAAATTTTTGGCAGTATATCTCAGCTTCATCTTGCCCTTGAGATAGGGCTATCAAAGCTTTTTCAGCTTGAATCTCCAAATTAGGTTCCTCATAAAGCAAGCCTAAAGCCAGAAAAAAGGCATCCACATTGAGCAACGCAGGATCCCCTGGTGTCAATGAAAATGCCCAGTTTTGAGGGTCACCTCGCAGCAAAGAAATCACAATCTTAACCTGCTGGACAGGATCTCCAGAGGAGTGAGGTCTGAGAGAAAGGAATAATTTACAATTATATTTGAAATTCAGAAACCGAGATCTGTCTCCGGAAAGCACCTCTGGTGTAGGAATCTTAGGTTCAGACATCGGAGTATGTATAACAAATTCTTGTAAATTTTGAACCTTAGTAGCAAGATTATTTAAACCTGCAGCCAAGCTCTGAGGATCCATCTTTAAACAGGTGAGATCAGAGCCATTCAAGGATTAGGAGGAGAGAAAGGCAAAGGCTGTAATTAGAGCTGAAATACAACTGATCCAACTATGGAGCAAACATAGGAAAAAAAAAACTCTACAGACTTCTTTTTCTCTCCTTTCTTCTGCCAGTAACTTTAACACGGGCTGGTCATACTGTCATGATTCCCAATGGCAGGGAAACATCAAAACACAAAGATAACGGACGAGCTCTGGGTGATGGAATCTCGAGCTGACCGTGAGCTAAATCTACCACACAACTAATAGTAGCCAGGGAGCATACCTGATTAACCCTAGATGCCACGCGCCAGCCGGAGGACTAACTACCCCTGGTAGAAGAAGGAACAGACCTGGCTTACCTCTAGGGAAATACCCCAAAAGATGATAGCAGCCCCCCACATGTAATGACGGTGAGTTTAGAGGAAAAGACATACACAGTATGAAGGTAGATTTAGCAAAGAGAGGTCCACTTACTAGATAGCAGAAGGATACAAAAGAGGACTTCACGGTCAACTGAAAACCCTATCAAAAAACCATCCTGAAATTACTTTAAGACTCCTGTGTCAACTCATGACACAGGAGTGGCAATTTCAGCCCACAAGAGCTTCCAGCTACAGAGAATAACAAAACTGCAAACTGGACAAAAGATACAAAACAAAAGGACAAAGTCCACTTAGCTGATCAGCAGACTAGTAGCAGGAACATGCAACCGAAGGCTCTGGTTACAATGATGACCGGCAAGGAAATGACTGGAGAGTAAGGCTAAATAGGAAACTCCCAAACACTGATGGGAGCAGGTGAACTGAGACAGCAAAGACACACAAGTCACCAGTACCACCAGCAACCACCAGGGGAGCCCAAAAGCGGATTCACAACAACTCCCCCTGGTGGAAGAATATTATTACTGCAACGACCAGGACTCTGGGGCGCTGCACCTGCATAGGGAGGGGGGATGAGCACTGGTCAGTCAATATTGATAACTAAAGACAACAAGGGAGACAAACAAGGAAAAAGAAGCTGTAATAATTATAGGGGATAACTCAGGAGACTCTTTGCGTGGAACAAGACAACTACAGGACACAGTTTTATAAGTGGTAAAGTCTATATTATCACACGGTGATTCAAACAGGTGCAGAGAGAAACTCAAGTTCACAACACTTGGTGTAAATATTAAACGCAGCTTAGCAGTCTATAGGAAACTTCAGAAGAAAATGCAATCAAGCAGAAAGTCTATGAAGCACAGTTATTCTTGAGGATACTTGACACGAATAAATCCTTGTCTTAGTCCAAACACAGATAGATAAGCTTATAAGGCAGTTCAAATCATATCTTAGCTCAACTAGGGAGGCCTGGTTAATAGTCTCAGGTTATAGCAAAGCAGCAGCAGCTTACATGTCCAGCAAATGCAGATGGAAGTAAACACGAGCAGCAGATGAAGGAGGATTACTGGAACTGGTGTATGCAGCAGGAACTCAGAGCAGAGTAGCAGGATCACCACACAGGTTCACAGGAGCAGCTATATAGCCAGGGAGTAATCAGAGGTCAGGAGCTGGATGCAAGGCAGAATACTCTAGCACAGACTGAAGGCTGGGGTGGAGTTTTATAGCAGGAAGACACAGTACACATGAGACCAAAGACGCCATCTTGGAAAAGGGCAGTAATGCACAAAAGGTAAAAAATGTTCAGAGTCCTGACAGAAGCTTAGCTTGAGCAGACTCCAGAGAGATCACACCAAACGTCCTCCAAGAGCAACAGAGAGAAAGTTAGCCAACAGCTCCAACTTCAAGCCTTCACAAGGGAAAAAGTGAATATCACCAGCGACTCCCTGCAGCAGGCTGGGAATTTATAAACACCAAGGTCCAGGTGTGTCAATTAGAGCCGGAGGGAGGTTGCCGCTGGGTCCAACAGTCAGAAGGTGTAAGAAGGCATCTGCAATGCCAAACACAGAGACCTTCTGTAGGCAGATGTAGAGCAACTGTCTGTTGCATCTGACACACTCGTGACAAAACCGCATTACATATGGATTGCATACACATGTCATACAGATGTCATAGATGCTAGGTGAGAAAAAAGCACAGTCACATACTGTAGCTCTCGCATGACATACGGATGCTGGTTGAGAAAAAAAAATGAATGACACCAACTTCTCTCTATGCAAATCTCAACGACTTTATATACACAGATATGAGCAAACCCTAAGTTAGGCCAGTCTCATACGTCCAGATAATTCCGGTACTGGAAAAAACGGTACCGGAGTTATCCGTGTCCGTATGCTGTAAGATAGCACTCACTAACGGGTAGGGGATTACTCGCTTGGCACGGGATTCAAGCACACAGGCACGAATTTTCACTTTAACAGTCCATGTGGTTTATTGTGGAGTCATAAGCCATAGAAATATGAACAGCAAGCACACAGTCTTTACATCATAGTATATGGCTTTTAAACACGGTCACTAAACACGCCGAACCACTGTGTCCAGTTATCGTGGGTGACCGCACGCCATTCAATTCATTAATGCCCATGGAGCACAACAGGCACCAACATACGACATTACGGTTGCAGCAACTAAACAAGCTGGTCCTCCTCTGACCAGTTGCCGTGGGTTACCACACAGTTCATGAAACACCATAAGCACTAACAGTCTATTGAGGTACCTTGCGGGAGCTCCTGCACCACCTGCTGACTCCTATACAGTCCTCTCAGGAAAGCTGCCTCACAGGGATCACCAACTTGCCTGGGTGGCACACATTAGTCAGTCCAGACCCACCGAAGGACGATAGCTTCCCCAACAGTTTCACTGTGCGCTTCTCAGGGATCCGGTCCTACTCCCAGGACCTCCCAACACACAACAGTCCAAAGCTCCACCACGTGCTGTTCAGGATTCCTACTCTCAGGACTTCCAACATGGGCTTCCAGGACCTTGTACTTGGACCCTTCAGATCCAAACACTGGAACCACACAGGAACATGTGACCCACACCCTGGTCACATTATATACCTTTTAACCCCTCCTCTGGGTGGGAGTGTGGGTGTGTGTGGCTAGTTTGTCCCGCCCATCTCACATAACTAGCCCTGCAAACCTCCCATGATAAACATACAACACTATAACTAGGGTTGAGCGAAACGGGTCGGCAATTTTCAGAAGTCGCCGACTTTTGGCAAAGTCGGGTTTCATGAAACCCGACCCGACCCCTGTGTGGGGTCGGCCATGAAGTCGGCGATCTTCTGAATCTGGAATCGGAATTCCGATACCGATTCCCGATATGTTTAAGATATCGGGAATTGGTATCGGAATTCAGATTTAAGTGTAAAATAAAGAATTAAAATAAAAAATATTGCCATACTTACACTCTGACGGGCCCTGGTACTAAGCGGGAACCTTCCTTCCTTAGAATCAGCCTTCCATGACCTTGCGGTGACGTCACGGTGACGTCGCGGCTTGTGATTGGTCCGAGGCCGCCCATGTGACCGCTCGCGCGATATTTTTTATTTTAATTCTTTATTTTACACTTAAATATGGATCCCAGGGCCTGAAGGAGAGTTTCCGCTCCTTCAGACCCTGGGAACCATTGGAAACCCAATGCACTGCATTGGGTTTCGAGTTTCGGCCGACCCCGACCCCGACTTTTTTATAGCATCGGCCGATTTCACTCGACCCGACTTTTGAAAAAGTCGGGTTTCGTGAAACCCGACCCGATCCTATAAAAGTAAAGGTCGCTCAACCCTAACTATAACTATAGGACTACAGGTCCCAGAACACCACATCGCTTCAGGCTGGCAGCACAGAGTCTTCTCCTCTGCGACACACGTATCGGCCATTCACAATACTGCCAGACTTTATCACATCCATGCATGCAACTGCCATGTACTCTCACAGCCTCAATACGCCTCTGTGCGTATACTGGGGAGACCATGCAGCGCCCCCTACCTGTTACAGGGGTCACTGCATCACATATCCCCCCCTCTGTTCACACCTGTGGGGTTGAACATTTGTCTTAACCCAGGGGCCTTGAGACCGGGTACCCAAGTCACCTTGCCCTACCAGTCGAGAGGGCCCTCTCAGTCGGGTTTGGGCATCATGGTCAAGCTGGCGTCGCAATCCCCTTGCACCCATATGACCTGTCTGGACTGACTCTTTGTCAACACGTCCGCTACCGGGTCTCCCACCAAGGCCACTCAACACTGAGCTAACTGAGGAGTCACTGCCTCTAACTCTTCCTTCAGGCTGGGTACTTCCACCCCTTTGTTTGTCCACATTTCAGGTCGAAAGTGACCGCCATCTTCTTCGCTTTTCTGACAGCTGTTTATTAATTTGCAGTCTCTCAAGTCTCAGCTGCTCTACCTCCCTTAGGTATGCCATGCGATATTCCAGGAGCATGCGGATATTCTCAAGACTCTCTCTGGATCTGACAACAAGGAATGGCACCATCCCCTCTTCACCCATGACCTGGACCTCGTCATCAGCCGGTATCCTCAGTCTCTTCACACCGGATTTATCCACCATCTCCTGCATCACTCTCCCAAGTCTCCCAATGACTTTCGACCACCAGAACTTTGGGTACTTGGACTGTGTCTTCCACCAAGCCCAGACGACTTTGAGCTTTCTTTTCACGCTCCAAACGTCGAACGGCTTCATTATTCTTCATAATGATCCTCTATTTTGTATGGAGGCAGTGTAGGTGCATATACCTCAGGACAGCCACCCGCTTCACTGTGACTTCCTTAGTCGACAGTATGACCAATTGCTGAGTCTCAGGCGCCCAGTGCGCACTACATGCCTCTATTGCCTTTCTAAAGGCCTCATGCACACCCTTACTGGCACACACTTCTTGCATGTCTTCGGATACTTCTATTATGCTCTTGAAAAGTGGGGTCTCACTCTCTTCAAGGACAGACAGCTCCTGCTTTGCCATGGCCCTTTTCATCAAGACCTCTGCCACCACCGGGTGACCGTCTTGCTCCGCTCTTAGTGCTTTACCCTCTTCCAGATCCCTGGTCAAGATGGGCATTAGCAGCTTCACCTCGTTACCACTCTGGTGCCGGCACGGTAAGTCTGCGACCACCACCTCTTTCTCTTGTAGAGGGCCTTTTAGTGCTTCTCTGAGCACTTCCATGTCTTCCTTTAGGGCCTTGGTCACAATTTGCCACTTTGACAGGTGACCTCTGAGCTCTGCCACCTCTTTCTCCAAGGCACCCACACGGCACTCAGCAGCCTGTCTCCGAAGCTCCTCTTGCTTCAACCGGGTATCCACTTCAGGCCCCACTCCTTTGGTGGCCTCCTCCCTTTCTTCACAAAGTGCAACTGGTACCACCTCTTTGCACCCTTTTTGTCTCCCGCGACAAAAGGATTTGCCCTTCTTATTGGGCTCTTCTTTACTGTTCTCTAATACTTCCTCAGAGTCACAGTCACCCTCGTATTCTGTGTCATACCCCACAGTATGGCGAACCCCCAAGTCACACTCTAACCGGGTGTCAGCTTCACAGTCTTTATTAACCATGTCACTTAAAGTCATCTTGGGGTACACATCAGGTGACATGTCCGTAAGTTGGGCATACGCTCCCTCCCCACTGGTCAATCCGACATCTGACCCATCAGTTTTGGGAGGTGTTTCTGCCAACGTTGTGTCACTAAGTTGGGCCCGTTCACCATTTTCCTTGGTCATGCCCACCTTAGGACTCTCAACTCTAGGGGGCGCATTCTCAACATTACTACCTCCCATACACATAATTTTGACAAACACTTCACCCTTTTTCCACCAGTCCCACAGTGCTTCCAAATCTTGTCCTATTACCATAGGACACGGCAAGTTCGGGACTACAGCCACCTCATGGTATGTGGAAACATCTGCTGCGACAATGTAGAGAGTGGCTACCTGAAGACCTTTAGTGTTCCCAGGTGACACAGAAGTTCCTGGAAGGGTCCTCAGCAAAGACGCTTCCCTCCCCAGGTCTATCAGCCCCCGAACACGCTCTCCATCCAGCCAAAAAGGACACAGTCGTGACTCCTTACTGATTGCCGCCCCTTTTTTGGCTCTGCCCCCTTTTGGGTAAGTGCTCCGTTTTGACACCACCCCTGTTTGGGTTACAGCCCCCTTTTGGGATTCCACCCCTTTTTGGGCTACTAACCCTGTTTGGGTTACCGCCCCCTTTTGGGCAACCATCCCTGTTTGGGTCACCGCCCACTTTTATGGACACCACCCCTTTTAGGGACACCACCCCTTCCCTGGGGTACACCTCATGGACTCCCACGGTACTCTTAAGCACCCCAGTTTGCACAGTATACACACTATATCCCTGGGCTTGCACTGGCCCTTTAAGAGTCTGCACGACCTGGGAAAAAAAATGTTTTTCCTTTTTTATATGCCACTTCACCAGCTCCTGCTGGTACTGCCACAGCTCCCACTGCAGTCACATACAACCGGCACCTCAGGCTGCCGACCACAAGCCGCTACTGCAGCCACTACAGCTCCGGCTGCTGCGGAACCTCTTGCTGCCACTGCGGCTATACTCCACAAGGCTCTACCGCAGACTTCTACCTCTGCGACACATATCGGCCATTCGCAATACTGCCGGACTTTGTCACATCATCATATCCATGCATGCAACAGCCATGTACTCTCACAGCCTCAGCCGTGCGTATACTGGGGAGACCATGCAGCGCCCCCTACCTGTTACAGGGGTCACTGCATCACAGTGCTCACGTAGGCCATCCGTGTGATGTCCGTGAGTACGTTTTAGGGTCCGTGTGCTGTCCGTGTGCTGTACGTGTGTCAGTGTATTGCAACAATTTTTTCAATTTTAACCCTATGACAGGAAAAACGCACACAGACAGCACACGGACAGCATCCGTCTGCGGTACGTGCTTACATTGACTTTAATGGGTCCGTGTGATCCGTGCGCTCCCACAAACACTGACACGTCTCCGTGTTTTGCAAAGGACATACGGTCTGTGAAAACACGTTGACATGTGCAGAGACACATTTATTTTAATGTGTCTACGTGAGTCAGTGTCTCCGGTACGTGAGGAAACTGTCACCACACGTACCGGAGCCACTGACGTGTGAAACCGGCCTCATACTCATTTTGTGAAGACACTGGTCCATAGGATATAATGAAAGAATCCATTCAACTTTTCTTCTTAAAAATATATCAACAATAATGATCAACGCTAATTAATCAGGCAAGGGGCAAAGTGACATGTGCCTCTGTGTGCTCCAAAAGTTTTGTTAAATGTGGGCCATTCTGTTCATACTATCCCTTGTGGCAAAATGTAGATCCTTCATTTATATCATCACATGATGGGTGTGCAAGGTCGGACAGGCCCCACTGGGACACCGGAGAATTCTCAAGTGGACACTCGAGTAGGACGTAGAGGGGACCTGCTGGTTTCAACTGAAGGTGCATCCCCGGATGCACCTTCAGTTGAAATGTATAGTCCCATCACCGTCGCAATAGGCCACCATCCTAGAAGAGGCCGGCAGCTGACATGCGTGAAACTATGTCCGCCCATCGTAGGTGGCACATAACAGTGATGTCATTGGCGTATGAAGTCACTGTCATGAGGCGCCTGCGAATGGCGCAGTGACATCAGCCGCCAGAATCTGCTAGGTTGGCGTCCATTTTAACATGAGCACGTCAGATCTATAAGAAGAGGACGCTGCGCTGCACTGGGAGTGCAGGCAGGTAAGAGAGGTTTTTCTTTTCCCCCTGTGTCACTGTTGATGTGGCATGATGCTGGGGCCAGTGCTACGGGGCACAGCCAGGGCCAAAGTACAAATGGGGCACAGTCAGGGCCAAGAGACATAGGTCCTTGGCCCTGGCTGTACCCCCTAAGTCCCTTGGCCCTGGCTGTGCTCCCTAGATCCTGTGGCCCTGGCTGTGCCCCCTAGGTCCCTTGGCTCTGGCTGTGTCCCTTAGCCCTGTCTGTGACCCCTTGGCCCTGGTTGTGCACATTCAGTTATTGAAATGTATAGCCCCATCACCATCGTAATAGGCTGCCGTCCTAGCAGAGGCTGGCAGCTGATGTGTGCAGAACTGTGTCTGCCTGTCGTAGGTGGCACATGACAGTGACATCGCTGGCATATGACATCGCTGTCATGAGGCACCTGCAAAGGATGCAGTGACATCAGCTACCTGCATCTGCTAGGTTGGCGTCCATTTTAACATGAGCACTTCGGATCTATAAGAAGAGGACGCCATGCTGCTCTGGGAGTGCAGGCAGGTAAAAGGGATTGTTTTTTTTTCTTCTCACCCCTCTGTCACTGTTGATGAGGCCTGATACTGGGGCCAGCGCTAGGGGGCACAGCTAGGATCCCTTGATCCTGGCTGTGCCCCCAAGGTAGCTTGGCTCTGGCTGTGTCCCTTCGCCCTGGCTGTGACCCCTTGGCCCTGGTTGTGCACAACCAGGGCCAAGGAACCTAGGGGACACAGCCAGAGCCAAGGGGGACCAGGATGGGGCACATTATTAAATAAAGGGGGCCAGGATAAGGGACTTAAAGGGAAAATGTCAGGTCCACCATGCCCTGCAAACCAGCAGCATTCAGCCCTAACCAGCGCTGTATAACATTTGTCTGTAAAAATTAGGTTTAAAAAAAAGCATATATATTATCCCCAATTCCTATGCTAATGAGGGCTTTGACTAGTCAATGGGGCATTAGTTGCCCCAACTAGTCATCCCTCTTTCCATGTTATCACGGGGTTCAGAGGCACTCTGCGCATGATTGGAAGTTCAGAAGATGGCTTTTGGTCATGCACAGTGCATCTCTGAAGCCGGGAAGCATACACCTGTCTGCAGAGGTGCAGGGACGCTGCTGAAATGTGCGGTGTAAGTACATGAGATTTGCAAGAGGTGGCAATTACCTGTACACTGACACTATATACAGAGCTCCTGTGTATAATGTCACTGGTGATCACTGCTTTACCTGTACAATATACATTATATACAGAGCTCCTGTGTATAATGTCACAGGTGATCACTGTATTCCCTGTACAATATACACTATATACAAGGGTCATGGATATAATAATGTCATTGGTTAATGTTGCAAAGACAATACCGGTCAATAGTATGAAAAAAATGTTTGAGCAGATATGCATTCTCCATTATGTAAAATCTGAAGTTTATTTATAAAACAAACAAAATGCACTTTACTCACCCTCCCCGGGTCAAGTACTGAGTCACCACTGTTGCCTCCATTTTTTGTCAATTTCAGCAGCGCTGATGTCATGTTGACAGCTCTGCAGCTGATCCGCTCCTCAGCTTTGCCCAACTTGACGACATGAGCCACTCAGAGCTCTCACTGGCTGCAGCGATGTCGACATGATGTTTACAGACAATAACAGACACTGGGAGCAGAGGTGGAGACTCAGCACTGGATCCAGTGAGGTTGAGTAAAGCAGGACGCAGTGATTCAGTGCCATGGGGGGTTACGTGACCCCACCGCAACTATGATTGCTGTGATTGGTATGTCAACAGCAGAAGAGTGTTTGGCACCACTGCGTCGCCTTTATCTCAAAAAGATGAAATGAGGTTAACCACACTAAATCATGAATGCCATATAGCCTCCAAAAACACCGCTGTAGGTGCTCAATGCATATGGAAAAAAAAATGCAGGAAATCCACAATAACCAAAAAAAATAATGGATGGCACTCACCAATGCGTTTTTTCTTGCTTTGTTAGACGCTGTGCGGCTCAGGCACGGGAGACATGTGCAAGGTATGGACTACAGCTGTTTTGCGCTTCAGCGCTTCAACAACACCTGTTGAAGCGCTGAAGTGTGAAACAGCTGTAGTCCGTACCTTGCACATGTCTCGCGTGCCTGAGCCGCAAAGCTGTGATTGGTTTGTGCTAGGGAACAGCAGCCTCAGCGAGCTTAAAACAAAGTTGTTTACCCAAAATTTTGGAAAGATGCCAACAATCATGTCCGGCCCACTTTGGGGGTTTTGTGTGAAATTATGTCCAATTTGCCTTTGTCACAATCCATTTTTGTATTCGTGGCAGTTCTGGTTCCACTAGGTTTTAAATGTAGCTTTTTTCATTTCAGGACCAGCGGTCACCTGATGCATCAGCTGACTGTTGGTGACAGAGTTTCTCTATTGAGACCAGCCGTGCAGTCGCAGCTCTCAGGTGTCAGCTACTTCTGGAGTTTGGAGTCCTGTTTCTGTGTCATCAGCGGTGTGGGGCTTGGCAGCGGAGTCTTGAAGCTAAGTGTTGTGTTTATTCCTTGTCCCTTGTCACTGTCCCCTGTCTTTATACCATCTACAGTGGTGAGTCTAGCGCACTTGCCAGCCAGTGCACTAGCCAGGGCAGTGTGAGGTGACAGCGAGGGACAAGGTTTCTGATGGTGGTGGGGGGGAAGGACCCACTTAGGGCGTTAGGGGAGTGCAGGGACAGGATCAGGTTTGAGCTCAGGGAGTGTCCATCCCTCATTTTCCTATTGGTACAGCCTTCCTCTCCCCTTTTCCATCCCATTGTGTGTTTGTTTTGCTGTCCACTGACCGAGCCCCCGTTGGGTTGTTGTATTTTGTGACAGCCATTTTTTCTCTGTTTTTTTTTGTGTTGTTCTAATACACGCAAACTAAATAAATGTTTATAACAAAACATGTGTAATTGCAATCATTTTCTGGGAGAAGTACTTCATTTTTTGGAACAACTTCAAGGGAGCCAACACTTTCAACCATGACTGTATATGAAAGTGTCCTGCACTTACACTTATTTTCTCCAGTCCATGCAGCCTCATTTTATGCGCCAACCGTTCATGCTTACAGCTGTAATAGGATCCAGAATCCAAGAGTTATCATGAGAAAATACATTATGCACAGAAGCTCTTCACACACTCTTTCAATTCAATCATTGATAGCTCTCAGAAAAAGTATGGTTCTTGAATTAAGTGTGAAAATCCGAAAATCCGTGACAGTCAGGATTACTCTAGCACATTTCCATATTTATTAAATAATTATATTTTGTATTTATATATTTGATAAAAGTTTATAATCACTGGTCAGTTGTATAATGGTATTTTTTCCTGTTGGTTGCTCTGACCTCCAGAATAATGTCTTCATCATCAGATATTTAAAAACAAGTTATACAATTCATCACAAGATTGTTCAGTCCGTATCTTTTGGATCTCACACGTGACAGTCAGACGGCTTTGCAGTTTCTGATGCACTTGCCATAAACTCTTCTGCCAAGTGCTCTGCAGGGACAGATGTGTTGATAGCTTTATTAGCAATGACATTTGTTCTGTAGCATTTCACTGGAGGATGGCATCCCACCTCCTCCGCTTTGTGTAATTCTGTGCTACAGGTTGTCTCCCACGCCCTTATTATGTAAGAATAGCAGATGTCGCGGCTCGCAGTACAGAGCCAGATCAGGAGCATATGATGTATTGTGTTATTCCACATCTAAGTTTACAGCAATACCGTATATCGCACATTCAGAGTTGAAGGAGACTATTCAAATAGACTTAAAGGTTGTTATCCGAGACGGTTATTATTTTTTGTGCATAGAACTAATAACTAACAAGCAGATATTTGCTGACTATCTACCTGGCGACGATTTCTGCTGGCTCAGAGCAGCCAGTGACGGACCGTTTCTGACAGTGATTCTTTTTCATGTGACGTCCTGGGTTAATAAATTTCTGGAATGTGGTTTTGGCCAGTTTGAGGGGTGCAGTTTTTACTATGTTGTCATTTTTGGGCATTTTCTGCCATATAGGCCCCTCAAATTCATTTCAAATGTAATGTGGTACCCCAAAAAAAAATGTTGAAAATTTTGTTGGAAAATGATAAATTGCTGATAATCTTTTAACCCTTCTAACTTTCTAACAAAAAAAAAGATGTTTAAAAAATGATGCTGGTGTAAAGTACATATATGGGAAATGTTATTTACAAATTATTTTATTCAGCATGACTTTCTGATTTAAGGATATAAAAATTCAAAGTTTGAAAATGTTTTCAAAATTTTCACCAAAATTCCGAATTTTTTCAAAAAATAAACGCAAAAAATGTCAACCTAAATTTACCACTAACAAAGTTCAATGTGTCACAAAAAAAAAAACAATCTCAGAATCAATGGGATCCGTTGAAGCGTTCCAGAGTTATTAGGCTAAGTGCACACTTTAGAGAATTGCCGTGTAAATATACTTGCGGTGCCATCACCGAAGCTGCGCCCCCTTGTGGCATAAACTCATATGAACTGTAGAGTGAGTAAATATTCAGAAAAGTTCCCACGCTACAGGAGAACTATATTTGGGCTGCATTATACTGTTTCAATAACTATGGGGAATATATTATACTATATGAAGAACTATGGGGTGCATTATATTATGGGAAGTGAATTGTACTATATGGATGACTATGGCGGTGCATTATACTATATGGAGCACTATGAGGAGTGTATTATACTATATGGAGGACTGAGTAGTGTTTTTTAATATATGGAGGACTATGAGGAGTGTATTATACTATATGGAGGACTGACTAGTGTATTAAACTATATGGTGGACTGAGGAGTATATTATACTATATGGAGGACTGAGGATTGTATTATACTATATGGAGGACTGTATTTTAATTTATGGAGGACTATGAGGAGTGTATTATACTATAAGGAGGACTGAGCAGTGTATTTTAATATATGAAGGACTATGAGGCGTGTATTATACTATATAGAGGTCTGAGCAGTGTATTTTAATATATGGAGGACTATGAGGAGTGTATTATACTATATGGAGGACTGAGGAGTGTATTATACTATATGGAGAACTGAGGAGTGTGTTATACTATATGGAGGACTGAGGAGTGTGTTATACTATATGGAGGACTGAGGAGTGTATTATACTATATAGTGGACTGAGTGTATTTTAATATATGGAGAACTATGAGGAGTGTGTTATACTATATGGAGGACTGAGTAGTGTATTATACTATATGGAGGACTGAGTGTATTTTAATATATGGAGGACTATGAGGAGTGTATTATACTATATGGTGGACTGAGCAGTGTATTTTAATATATGGAGGACTATGAGGAGTGTGTTATACTATATGGAGGACTGAGTAGTGTATTATACTATATGGAGGACTGAGTGTATTTTAATATATGGAGGACTATGAGGAGTGTATTATACTATATGGAGAACTGAGGCGTGTGATATACTATATGAAGGACTGAGGAGTGTATTATACCATATGGAGGACTGAGCAGTACATTTTAATATATGGAGGACTCTGAGGAGTGTATTATACTATATGGAGGACTGAAGCATGTGATATACTATATGGAGGACTGAGGAGTGTGTTATACCATATGGAGGACTGAGGAGTGTATTATACTATATGGTGGACTGAGCAGTGTGTTTTAATATATGGAGGACTATGAGGAGTGTGTTATACTATATGGAGGACTGAGGAGTGTACTATACTATATGGAGGACTGAGGATTGTATTATACTATATGGAGGACTGAGTGTATTTTAATATATGGAGGACTATGAAGAGTGTATGATACTATATGGAGGACTATGAGGAGTGTATTATACTATATGGAGAACTGAGCAATCTATTCTAATTTATGGAGGACTATGAGGAGTGTATTATACTATATGGAGGAATGAGTAGTGTGTTATACTACATGGAGGACTGAGTGTATTTTAATTTATGAAGGACTATGAGGAGTGTATTATACTATATGGAGGACTATGAGGAGAGTATCTATATATATAATTGTCTAAGGGGCACTTCCGTCTGTTTGTCTGTCTGTCTGTCTGTCTTTCTGTTTGTCTGTCTGTCATGGAAATCCCAAGTCACTGATTGGTCGCGGCCAGCCGACCGCGACCAATGAGCGACGGGCACAGTCCGGCCGCAAAATGGCCGCTCCCTACTCCCCTGCAGTCAGTGCCCCCTCCATACTCCCTCCCAGTCAGTGCCTGCCGCCCACATAGCGTTTTAGCAGTCCGTTAAACCGACTGCGTTACACCGCGGCATAAATCTTCCATTTTTTTGTCTCCGTTATCACATCTTCTCTTCCTCCACATTTCTTCCTTCCCAAACCTTTTTCTCATGCTTCTAGTACTGATTGTATCTCATCTGAGTTGCTTTATCTTGCATAGTAAGATATGTATCACAGTCATGTCCCATGATTAGTAACGTCCTCTATTTGTTTAGTTCATTTTGCAAGCTAGTGTTTGTGTTACATGATTGTGCTGCTCCATATGCTTTTGGATATGATACTATTACCTTCTCTATATTTCTGACGTTAAAGGTTTTTTCTCATCGTAAAAGATGGTTTTAATTAGAAAGTGCTTGTAAAACACAAGCAACTTTCTAATTCACTACTTCCACTGATGAAGACTCTTTTTTTTTTTTTTAGAGCTCATTTCCCTAGGAAACCGACCAAACATGCGCAGAGCTTCCAAGCTCTTTCCATTGCACTGAAGCTGGCCAGGACACGGACAAGGAGCTGACAGCGAGCTGCAGTGATCCCATCCAGCTCTGTACACACTGTGCGGCAGGTGCTGCAGAGACAAAGCGGCCTCGTATAACAGCATCAGGCGATCCTGATTAGAAGAACAGCAGCACAATGATACCACTGGTCTGAACTTTCAATCAAGCTTGAACACCCACCCAACTACAAGTAGGAAGCGGGGAGGCTGATCCACACGCAGAATGTCAGGCACTGACTGTATGATCTCAGCCAGGTATATTTGACTCTGAAATGCCACGGTATAACACACTTTAAAAGCCGTCTGGGACCGAGCGCCACAGAGACTAGTCAGACAGGCAGGTCCCCGGTAGCTTCTCCTCGCCTGCTGTCAATGACTAACAGGCCTTTCCCAATACATGCATGCAGGGAAAGATCTGTCACGGTAGGGAGAAGTTGCTGGCGACCCGCCTGTCTCACTAGTCTCTCATGCGGCTTAGTCCCTGGTGGCTTGTAAAGTATGTTTTTTTCTGAAATACTGCAGAGTTAGACGTACATGACTAGCATTGCCTGATATATGCTGCCCATGGAACTCAGCATTTGTCCATACAGTTGCAGTTCTAATACTATGAGGTTGACAATCCACAAACACAAAAATACGTTAAAGTGGCTTGTGAAAGTATTCAAATCCCTACTTCTCTCCCCCACACACACGTTGACATTTTTCATGTTTTGCTACCTCACAACCTGGAATTTCACTGTTTTTTTTTTTTTAGGGTGTGCATCAGTTCATGTAAAGAACATGCCTACAACTGTGAACATTTGGTTTTCTTTTATTGTGAAGCAAACAACAAGTAGAATAAAATAAATGAAAACTTCAGTGTGCATAACTATTCACCCCCCTAAAATCAGTACTTTGTGGAGCCTCCTTTTATGGCAATTATAGCTGCAAGTCGCTTTGGATAAGTCTCTATGAGCTTTCCACATCTTGCCACTTGAATTTTTGCCCATTCCTCAAGGCATTACTGCTACAATTCTTTCAAGTTAGATGGCTTCCTCTAGTGAACAGCAATCTTCAAGTCTGACCACAGATTCTCAATTGGATTAAGGTCTGGGCTTTGACTAGGTGAGTCCAAGACATTTACACTTTTCCATTTGTTGCTTTAACAGTATTCTTTGGGTCATTGTCTTGTTGGAAGGTGAGCCTTCATCCCAGTCTCAAATCACTGAGATTGAAACAGGTTTTGATCAAGAATATCCTT
Source organism: Ranitomeya variabilis (assembly GCF_051348905.1). NCBI lineage: Eukaryota > Metazoa > Chordata > Amphibia > Anura > Dendrobatidae > Ranitomeya > Ranitomeya variabilis. The sequence goes on along the minus strand of NC_135235.1, from coordinate 111,918,650 downwards.
CGCACCATCCATCTTCCCCTTGACTCGGACCATTTTCCCTGTCCCTGCTGCCGAAAACCATCCCCACATCATCATGCTGCCACCACCATGTTTCACTGTAGGGAAGGTGTTATTGGGGTGATGAGATGTGTTGGTTTGGTGCCAGACATAGTGTTTACCTTGGTGGGCAAAAAGTTAAATTTTAGTCTCATCTGAGCATAGCATCTTCCTCTGTACATTTGGGGAGTCTACCACATGTCTTTTGGCAAACTTAAAACGAACCTTACAATTTTTGTGTGTAAGTAAGGACTTTTGTTTGCCTACTATTCCATAAAGGCCACTTCTGCCTATTGTGGTCATATGGATAGATACTCCAGACTGTGCTTTTGAACTCTGCAGCTCCTCCAGGGTTACATTTGGTCTGTGTTGCTTCTCTGATTAATGCCATCCTTGCCCTGGCTGAGAGTTTTTGTGGGCGTCCTCTCTTGGCAGGTTTGTAGTGGTACCATGTTCTTTCCATTTGATGATAATGGATTTGATGGTGCTTCGGGGGATCATCAGAGATTAGGATATTTTTCATAACCCAACCCTGACCTGTACGTTTCAACAACTTTGTCCCTGACTTCTTTGGAGATCTCTTGGTCTTCATTGTGTTATTTGGTTAGTTGTGCTTCTTGCTTAATGATCGTGCAGCCTCCGTGGCGTTTCAGAAAAGGTGTGCATATTCTCCTGGGCTACAAATTCTATAAAATATCTCGGTATTGAGATCACAAAGAACCCTAGCCACCTTTTTCAAGCGAACTATTCTGCTCTAACTAAAAAAGTGCAGGGTATGCTGAAAGCATATAATCTACCCACACTTTCATGGCTAGGACGTATCAATGTCTTCAAGACGTACATCATGCCAATTATCTTGTACACATTAAACATGGTCCCGATAAACATCCCTCAAACTTATTTTAAAAACCTGAAATCTTTAATAACCAAATTCATCTGGAAACAGAAACCAGCCAGAATCACATATAGATTTCTCTCTAGATCAACCCTTGATGGCGGTCTAAGATTGCCTGACCCTGCCCTATATTTCCGAGCAGTCCACTTATGTAGATGGCTTAAAATAATAGCCACTCTTGAGAGTGATAACCATGACAGTGTTGACTTAGCTTTGTTAGGACCGAAGGGAATACCATGCCTCTGGTCGCTGGCTAAGCCTCCCAGTGAACTTAGACTGGATGAGGTGTCTCTAACAACACTCAAAGTTAGACGCTTACTAAACAAGGATCTTCCTTCGGACTCCTTCCCCTCAATGTTTGCTCCAATTTGCACTATACCTTATTTACTAGACCCAAACTATAGTGACCCATACAGATTGTGGTCCTCTCTTCCTAAAGAGCCTTTGAAAAACTTCTATAATGACAACATGTTATATAAAGGAACCTGGCCCCCTAACTCTCTGACGCACCCCAACATTTTTTTACAAGTGCAACATTTTAGACGTACGCTCCTTAATTTCAAAAAAAAATTTCCCCATGGCTTCACTTGGTCTTGGCTCGATATAATGTCTAAAATTCCTCACCCCGAAATGAAAAACGTCTCTCGTATTTATGCACAACTCAGCTCCGTCAACAATCAAAATAAGCCTACATTTATTCATTTCTGGGAGCTGGAGATGGGTACTGTTTTTACGGAGACACAAACGTTAAAAATCTTAGAATTTGCACGGGGATTTTCCCGTTGCATACTACTCCAAGAAAACTCTTATAAAATATTGACCAGGTGGCACCTAACTCCCGCTAAACTATCTCACTTGGGTCTGTTAGAGGACAGCTCCTGTTGGCGTTGTCATGGTTCACTAGGCCATCATACCCATATTTTTTGGGAGTGCCCTAATTTGAGCACGTTTTGGGGAGAGATCAATAGGATTCTTAAGAAACTAAATTTAATTAAAACTAATCTGAAGGCCTCGGAAGTCCTACTTTCCTGCCCATCCACTAATTTCCATCCCAAAAAACACAGACTTCTACCACTATTAGTAAGTGCTGCAAAGCATCTAATCACTTTACATTGGAAAGATACTTCCCCTCCAACCGTGGCTGAGTGGTTTTCCAAAGTTGACCAAATCTCTAGGCTCGAAGAATTATCTAGTTGGGAAATGAACAACCATGACCTGTATGTTAAAATTTGGACTCCTTGGAAAGAGTTACGAGTGAGTGGATATACTTAATCTAATTTTGCTTCTTATTGTATGCCCATATGGTTCTGAGCTATGTCTGGGAGTATTATCACAAACTGTATTTGTTATTGGTTTATGTCTCTATGTAAAGTACCATTCCAAGTTTTAGTCATTTTAATCCCTTCCTTTGATTTTCCCCTGTTCCCTCTCTCCCTTCTCTACCCTACTGTCGTGGGGAGACTAGGTGAGCGAGAGCTAATAACCCGGGCCCCTGCAATTTCCCTCAGACTAGGGAAATCCTGACTGACCCTCTACCTGGAGTTTACACTGATGGTGTGCATGTCCAGGCCTCGAACCTCACCCTGTCTCCTGTTTCAACCCTAGGCTGAAACCTCCGCCCACCACCCAGTGAAGAGGTAATACACCAATACCCACAGTTAGCACAGACAAGGATAAAGGAAAATATACACCACGCCGCAGTCACTCAGGAATACACTATAAATGTGCAGGGCAAAATAAATACAAATATAGGAAGGAGTAAATAAGACTAAGAAAAATACACCACCAGCAACGAATCTCCAGCAACCAGCTGTCCACTCCAGAACGAGATAACAACGCACAAGACAGAAGCTATAATCGGCGATGCCCAATGATCAGGAGAACTATTTAAAGGCAATGGGCATGGCCCAGCTTCCAATCCGAGGATCAGGTAAATTAACCCCGGAACAGCTAGATGAAATCTAGCCGACGCCAATGAGCAAATAGTGGTCAAAAGCGGAATTACCGCTGTCTGTCGAACGACCTGGTCTGAACAGCGTCCGACATGACAGTACCCCACCTTCTACGAGGGACCCCAGGGCCCTCACGGCTTATAGGACCCGGCTTGTCTGGATGGCGACGATGAAAAAACCTGACCAGCCGATCCGCATGAATGTCCGAGGCTGGTACCCAGGACCTCTCCTCAGGCCCATAACCACGCCAGTGTACCAAGTACTGTAAAGTGCAACGCACTACACGAGAGTCAACCACCTTGGAGACTTCAAACTCCAAATTACCATCCACCAAGACTGGAGGTGGCATAGGCGCCGCGTCCACAGAAACCACCACCTTCTTTAGAAGAGACCTGTGGAACACGTTGTGTATCTTATACACCGTAGGGAGCTCCAATCGGTACGCTACTGGGTTAATGACGGCGGTGACCCTAAATGGACCAATAAACCGTGGACCCAATTTAAGGGACGGTATTTTGAGTCTTATGTTTTTTGTGGATAACCACACCCAGTCATCCACACTCAGGTCCGGACCTGGCACACACCTACTGTCAGCCACACGTTTGTACCTAGCACCCACACTCAACAGGCGCTGTTTAACTCTCCTCCAGACTGATGACAATAGTGCTCCTAACTGATCCTCCTCCGGAACGCCGGAACAGCCCCTCTGACTCAAGGTACAAAATTGAGGATGTAGCCCGTAAACACAAAAAAACGGAGACTCCCCAGACGACTCCTGGCGGTGATTATTGATGGCAAACTCAGCCAAAGGAAGAAAGGTAGACCACTCCTCCTGGTTATCAGAGACAAAGCAGCGTAGGTACTGTTCCAAATTTTGGTTCATACGCTCAGTCTGACCATTTGACTGAGGATGGAACGCCGAAGAATGAGACAACTTGATCCCCAGCCGTGAGCAAAATGCTTTCCAAAATTTTGCCACAAACTGAGACCCCCTATCAGACACGATGTCAGACGGAACCCCATGAAGTCTGACATACCTCCTGCACAAATACCTGAGACAGAGTCTTAGCGTTAGGCAACGAAGGCAAAGACACAAAGTGCAACATTTTAGAAAACCGATCAACAATCACCAAGATGACCGTGTTCCCAGCTGATGATGGCAAATCAGTGATGAAATCCATGGAGATTTCCGTCCATGGCTTACTAGGTACTTCAAGAGGAAGTAGTGTGCCAACAGGACGGGAGCGGGGCGTCTTGGCCCTAGCGCACGTGGTACAAGCTGACACGTATGAGACCACGTCCTGTCGGATCTTGGGCCACCAAAACTGACGTGACACCAACTCCAAGGTACCTCTAACCCCTGGGTGGCCAGCCAGGACAGCATCATGATGCTCCGCCAAAACCTTTAAGCGGAGATGAAGCGGTACAAAAGATTTGTTGATGGGAAGCTCAGATGATACCTCCTCCTGAGCCTCGGCAATCTCAGCCTCAACCTCGGTAGTGAGAGCCGAAACCACAACACCCTTTTGGAGGATGGGTACTGGATCCTCCCGAGGTTCTCCCCCCGGAAAACACCTGGACAGAGCATCCGTCTTAGTGTTTTTAGACCCCGGTCTGTAAGTGACAACAAAATTGAACCGAGTGAAAAACAATGCCCAGCGAGCCTGCTTGGGGGACAGACGCTTGGCTGACTCCAAATACAGCAGATTCTTATGATCAGTAATAACAGTAACCTGATGTACCGACCCCTCCAAGAAGTGTCGCCATTCCTCAAAGGCCAACTTGATTGCCAACAACTCCCTGTTGCCGATATCGTAGTTACGTTCAGCAGACGACAGTTTCTTGGAGAAATAGGCGCACGGACGCAAACCACTCAAAGATGAGCCTTGAGATAGTACCGCCCCCACACCAACCTCAGACGCATCGACTTCCACAACAAAGGGTTTTGATACGTCTGGCTGCACAAGAATGGGGGCTGAAACAAAACTGTTCTTAAGAAATTCAAATGCGCGCACAGCAGCCTCAGGCCAAACTGAGAAATTGGTACCCTTTTTAGTCATGTCAGTTAGCGGTTTAGCAATGATGGAAAAATCCTTGATAAATTTCCTATAGTAGTTAGAAAACCCAAGGAACCGCTGAAGTGCTTTCAGGTTATCAGGACGTTCCCAATGCAGCACCGCTTGCACCTTAGCGGTGTCCATTTTAAAACCAGAAGCAGACACAATATAACCCAAGAAAGGCAACTCTTGAACAGAAAATACACATTTCTCAAGTTTAGCATACAGCTTATTCTCTCTGAGAAGCTGTAACACCTGCCTGACATGATTTAAATGAGCATCACGGTCGCAAGAATATATGAGGATGTCATCTAGGTACACGATAACGAATTTCCCCAAAACATGCGAGAACACATCATTGATGAAATGTTGGAACACTGCAGGTGCGTTAGTCAACCCAAAAGGCATCACCAAATTTTCAAAATGACCCGAAGGGATATTAAAAGCCGTCTTCCACTCATCACCTTGACGGACTCTTATGAGGTTGTACGCCCCCCTGAGGTCAAGCTTGGTAAACCACTTAGCACCCGCCACCTGGTTGAACAATTCTGGTATCAGTGGCATCGGGTATGGATCACGAACCGTAATCTGGTTCAACTCCCTGAAATCCAAACACGGGCGTAATCTGCCATCTTTCTTCTACACGAAGAAGAACCCTGCTGCCACCGGCGAGGATGACGGCCTGATGTGCCCTTTGCTCAAGCTTTCAGCAATACAATCTTTTAACGCTTGTCTCTCCGGACCAGAGATGTTAAACATCCTTGCTTTAGGCAACTTGGCCCCTGGTTTAAACCTGATAGAACAGTCATAGGGACGATGTGGCGGCAACTCTGAACAACCCTTTTCAGAGAACACATCCACAAAATCCAGAAGTGACTCCGGAACGCTTGAAGTCACCGCAGCCACACATGTGGCCAGGCAATTCTCCTGGCAGAACTCGCTCCACTGAATTATGTCCTGAGTTTTCCAGTCAATTACCGGGTTGTGCATGGACAACCAAAGAAAACCCAAAACCACCTGAGCAGGAAGATTCCTGAGCACCTTACATGTAACCCGCTCGGAATGTAGAACCCCAATGTGGAGTTTCACCTCAGCCACAAATTCAGTAATCTCCCCCTGAGAGAGAGGAGCAGCATTGATGGTGACCACGCGGATAGGATGAGACAGTTTTTCAATCCTAAAACCTGCTGTGCGCGCAAACTCCTCATCAATGAGATTTGTGGCTGAACCACTATCCACAAAAACAGTAATTGGCAGCTCACTGCCAGCGATAAAAACCTTAGCAGGGAGCATGCATTGAGAAACCACCATGGAGGATATACATAAGCTCAGATTGGTCTCCTCCACACCCTCTGAGCTTAGAAGTTTTCCGCCGTTGCATTTTTCTTAGACAGCAGAGGACAGATGTTAATTAAATGACCAGTGCTTCCTGAGCTCAGGGGCTCGACGCTTCACATGTGACACCCCTGCGATTTGCATAGGCTCCGTGGGCTCACCTGCAGCAACCTCACGTGAACCTAAACCCTCTCCCATAGGCGGTGTCTCATGCTCCCCCTGACGCAAACGGCGATCAATGCGGACAACCAGGCTCATAGCGGAATCTAGAGAAGCAGGAGTCTCATACATCAGAAGGGCTTTTTTAACCCTTCCAGAAACCCCATGAATAAACTGACTCCGCAATGCTGGATCATTCCATTGTGTATCGATCGCCCAGCGACGAAATTCAGAACAGTAATCCTCTGCAACTCGCTCCCCCTGGCGAATAGTGCGTATCTTAGATTCTGCTAGAGCCATTCTGTCAGGTTCATCGTAGATTTTTCCAAGAGAGGAAAAAAAACTCTCCACAGAGTCAAATGCAGCAGAATCAGATGGCAAAGAAAACGCCCATGCTTGGGGATCCCCGCCCAGGCCCACACGCTGAGCCTCATTACCCGAGGAGATCGGGCGCATACGGAAATATAGTTTGCAAGCTTCACGAAAAGAAACAAATTTACTGCATTCCCCAGCAAATTTTTCAGGCAAAGGGAATTTAGGCTCAGCAACTCTTCCTGTCGCTCCAGTTTGCACATTAGATACTGTTAGTCCCTGTTGCTGAACTGCCCCCCTCAACTCAGTGACCTGTACGGACAGCGTCTCCAACTGGCGGGTTATGAAAGTCATGGGATCCATGACAAAAGAAAAAAAAGAAACCCCTTTTTTTTTTTTTTTCTTTTTTGTTGTTGGGCCGATTATAATGTCACGGGGAGACTAGGTGAGCGAGAGCTAATAACCCAGGCCCCTGCAATTTCCCTCAGACTAGGGAAATCCTGACTGACCCTCTACCTGGAGTTTACACTGATGGTGTGCATGTCCAGGCCTCGAACCTCACCCTGTCTCCTGTTTCAACCCTAGGCTGAAACCTCCGTCCACCACCCAGTGGAGAGGTAATACACCAATACCCACAGTTAGCACAGACAAGGATAAAGGAAAATATACACCACGCCGCAGTCACTCAGGAATACACTATAAATGTGCAGGGCAAAATAAATACAAATATAGGAAGGAGTAAATAAGACTAAGGAAAATATGCAGCGCCCCAGAGTCCTGGTCATTGCAGTACTGATGCTCCGCCGCTAAGGGGGGATATGGTACGTCCGATGGCACTGAAGGAGTTCACCTGACCAGGTATCACAGACGCCAATACACTTCATAGTCTGGCCTCTAGGGGGAGCTAAGGGTGCTATGTATTAGGCCACTCCTCACAATCTGGTAAAACTGGGGGTTGGATAGGAAGTTAGTCAGAAGCTGACTGGGTTGGAACCAGGCAACATCCTGTGGCAGAGGGTGTTGCAGGGGAAGATTCAGGGGGTCCCTGTCAGGGGTGGGATCCTGACAGAGGCCTAGCGAACAGAAAGAACGTTACGGGACCACGCCTGCACTCCGTTGCGGCGGTACCCCAAGAAAGGACAAGAAGCGAGGTTTATTGTGCTGAGTGAGAAACGAGATCAACGCAACAAGGAGAAACACCAGTAGGAGTCGTGCTGTAAGTCGAGGCAACATCCTACTGAGGCGCGCAGCCGGTGGCCGGAACGCCGAGGAAGTATTGAGCTCCAGGCCTTACTTCAAACCTACGGCAGGACAGTCAGTTATAGGCGGGCTGTCTCACTCAAATCACCTAAGAAGACATAGGGGGCAACATTTGGAGAGGGGCGACTCTAGGGTCCCGGAAGACCTCCGAGCCTACCCGTCATACGGGTGCGTCACAGCCATATCATCTGGGGGACGAAGCAGAACATCATAATCGAGTTGTGAGGGAACTTCAGAAACAGACACAACAGTTGTGGGGACTATCCCGTAAGCACAGCAGGGGAGGACCACAACACACAAGCGCTAGGAGGTAGGCACAGATTTCCACCTGCAAAGGGAACCCTGGAGGTGCCATCGGACCGGCCGGACTTACGCAGCCCGGTTAACCGTATTCCGGATTGAGGATCCTGAAGCCTTCAGTAAAGAGGTAAAGAGACTGCAACCTGGTGTCCTTGTTATTTACTGCGACCTGCACCGCACCATAACATCATCACCATCCACACCTTTCATTGGACGCCCCTCAGCAGGGTCACGGACCGGGTCTAGCCAACGTGACAAACCCAGAACAGAGACTCAGAGGCCCGGTACCGGGTACCCCTCGGCCCTGCGACAGTGGGGGCGCTCCAACTTGGCTTCACGAACAGGATCTACTTAAGCCTGAAGAGTCAGGTCATGTGTGCCTTGGAACTGTGATTTATTGTGCTTGGATTGAGACTTATCACAAAGACTGTGGATTGCCATTTGCCGCCAAATCCAGCCGCCATTACAGCGCTGAGGAGAGCGCAGGAGGAGAAGAGGGGCGTGGAGTAGGCGTGGACCAGCTGAAGAGCGCGAAAGACAATGGCCGCCCAGTCTAAATATTTCTGTACCTTGAGGACGTGTCCATCAGCAGCCGAGATCCGCCTCTTGATTCTCAATGGTGGGCGGAGGCAGAGAAAACGAAACCGCCCACAAAGGAGAGAGCGGGGAAAAGACCAGGAGGTGACCCACGTGGAGGACGCCATGACCAGTCGCTCAGACCAGGAATGCGGGGTCGGAGCCGAGGACTCCCCCAGCCACCCGGATGAGCACAGTGGTCAGCTCTCCGCGATTGGGACCGGCCTCCTGCAGGTTGAAATGGAAGGCCTGATTGAACAACTCCTCCAGCTGCGGACGGAGGCGCCGGTGGAGGGCCTTCCAATGCCTGACCCTGCGTCGCTGCCGGAACTCCAGCCGACGTTCCTATCGACCATACCGCCAGCGGAGCCGACCAAGGAGGAGGGGCCTGCACCAACTGGTGAGTCCGCCGACCCTGTCCCGCTTGCTGAGGGTCTGTTGATAGGCCCCGTCACGGCACCCCCTCTCCCTGGGACCCATAGACTCCAACGCCTGTTACCATGGGAGGAGACCACGGGTATGGAACACTTCCTGAAAGCCCCGATTCCACCAACTACCCTGCTGTGTGAGGTCCATGCGGAGCGCACAGTGTGCCGCTGGGTGAACCCAGGACCCAACCTCATGGGGTTCCCCGGGGTGAAGACACAGGAAGGGGAGATGGTGCAGGCCCTGAGCTGGGCGGAATACCAAGCCCAGCTGGAACAGCAGTGGGAGGAGAAGGAAAAGGCGTACCAGGCCGGGCTAGAGGCCCACCACCAAAAAGACTTGGCGGTCAAGGACCGGGCCCGCAAAGACCCCACCGCTCACCAGGCCCTGCGCAGGCAGGGCACCGTCGTTGCCTTCAAGCTCCGCGGAGGCTGGGGCTTTATAAAAGAGCCGGGCCTGTACGCCGAAGTCTTCCTCAACCGGCGGGATGTGGAGTCTCATCTCAGAGAAGGCCATCCAGACCGGGTTGTAGCAGCAGAAAGACACATAGAAAGACAAACAGTTAACTATTTACAGGTTCAAAATATTAGGACATTTACTTGAACCACTCAGGAGGCAGCACCGGCGGAGGCAACCCCTTCAGATATTGCCTGCCGCCTGGTACTGCGTAAGGGGGTTTGTTGTCCCATCTGGGGGTCTGCGTACCCACTGTCTTCAGTTCTGGGGCAGCAGGGGCACCGACCACCTGAGGAGACGCCTCCTTGGCCACGACGGTGGTTGAGGTGACGATGCTGCAGGTCGTGGTTTTGACAATGGTGCACGTTGGAGTGACCATGGTGGTCTTGGTGATAATCGTGGGCTGACCACAAGGGGGCACCTTCGCTACGGGGGACAGCTTTACCGGCACCTTAGTCGGGGTGGACATTCAGGGCGAACCACCCCTTTTCCCCAAAATGCCGGGTGTAAGTGACTTCGTTCCCCGGGTAGAGATCCCGACCAGGGTTACTCTTAAAGGGATCCCTTTGTTTACCCGGGATCCCTTCTTTTGCTTTTGTTTTTGTTTCTCGTCTTATCATTGTTGAAAAGAACTGCTGGATCATGAACACTGCATGATTACAAACTTATTGTAAATAGTTTGCACCTTCTTAAAGGTGCCCTCTACTGGTTTTACAAAGAAAAGGACTCTTTGCGAAGAAACTGTTCCTGGAAGCAGTATCGGAGTCCTTGCCGCATACGGACTTGCAGCATGAGAAGTTGCACTACCTCATAGAGACTTGGTCCCCTCTTAAAGGGAACGTTCATCAATAGCACTTAAAGAATGATGATGCTTTAAAAGGAAGTACTAATGATGCTTACATATAAAAGTTATATGTAATGAGCTAGTTAATTGTGAGAAATGTTTAATGATGTTGCTAGAAGAATGAGGACAGGAAGTGAACCCGTATGGGGTTAGTCGGTGAGTCCTCCTAGGAGCCATACCGAGATGGCTCAGTGATCCTGAACTGAGGGAAGGTTGATAAGTTCTATACTGTGTATAGTAGCAGAAAGGCAGTAGGCCCGTGCAGAAAGGGGCGGTCCTGCAACAGAGTGAAAGGCAGTAGGCCTGGGGCAGATAGACAGGTGGTCCTGCAGATGTAAGGATGGAAAGTGAAGAAAAAGATGATTAGCCTTATAGTGTTTTATAAGAAGGTCTTTAGTGGATTCAGCGTGTACGTCCTTAAAGGCAACTTTAAGTTATTGTTCAAAAATTTGCACTTAGTAGAATACCCGGTTGGGTAAGAAAAGTTATTTATAGTATGTTATTTAAAGTATTTAACCATGTTTGTAACGTTCAAGTGTCCTCACCTCCCATAAAGGGAAGCTCTGTTCAAATTTGCTTATTGTTATTGCATTTCAAAATTGTATGTCTTTTTGCTGACATGTATTGTTGTTTTCTTCCCAGTCCAGGAGTACTGGATTTAACCGGGGGGGAGTGCAGCGCCCCAGAGTCCTGGTCGCTGCAGTACTGATGCTCCGCCGCTAAGGGGGGCTATGGTACGTCCGATGGCACTGAAGGAGTTCACCTGACCAGGTATCACAGACACCAATACACTTCACAGTCTGGCCTCCAGGGAGAGCTAAGGGTGCTATGTATTAGGCCACTCCTCACAATCTGGTAAACTGGGGGTTGGACAGGAAGTTAGTCAGAAGCTGACTGGGTTGGAACCAGGCAACATCCTGTGGCAGAGGGTGTTGCAGGGGAAGATTCAGGGGGGTCCCTGTCAGGGGTGGGATCCTGACAGAGGCCTAGCGAACAGAAACAACGTTACGGGACCGCGCCTGCACTCCGTTGCGGCGGTACCCCAAGAAAGGACAAGAAGCGAGGTTTATTGTGCTGAGTGAGAAACGAGATCAACGCAACAAGGAGAAACACCAGTAGGAGTCGTGCTGTAAGTCGAGGCAACATCCTACTGAGGCGCGCAGCCGGTGGCCGGAACGCCGAGGAAGTATTGAGCTCCAGGCCTTACTTCAAACTTATGGCAGGACAGTCAGTTATAGGCGGGCTGTCTCACTCAAATCACCTAAGAAGACATAGGGGGCAACATTTGGAGAGGGGCGACTCTAGGGTCCCGGAAGACCTCCGAGCCTACCCGTCATACGGGTGCGTCACAACCATATCATCTGGGGGACGAAGCAGAACATCATAATCGAGTTGTGAGGGAACTTCAGAAACAGACACAACAGTTGTGGGGACTATCCCGTAAGCACAGCAGGGGAGGACCACAACACACAAGCGCTAGAAGGTAGGCACAGATTTCCACCTGCAAAGGGAACCCTGGAGGTGCCATCAGACCGGCCGGACTTACGCAGCCCGGTTAACTGTATTCCGGATTGAGGATCCTGAAGCCTTCAGTAAAGAGGTAAAGAGACTGCAACCTGGTGTCCTTGTTATTTACTGCGACCTGCACCGCACCATAACATCATCACCATCCACACCTTTCATTGGACGCCCCTCAGCAGGGTCACGGACCGGGTCTAGCCACCGTGACAACCCCAGAACAGAGACTCAGAGGCCCGGTACCGGGTACCCCTCGGCCCTGCGACAGTGGGGGCGCTCCAACTTGGCTTCACGAACAGGATCTACTTAAGCCTGAAGAGTCAGGTCATGTGTGCCTTGGAACTGTGATTTATTGTGCTTGGATTGAGACTTATCGCAAAGACTGTGGATTGCCATTTGCCGCCAAATCCAGCCGCCATTACAGCGCTGAGGAGAGCGCAGGAGGAGAAGAGGGGCGTGGAGTAGGCGTGGACCAGCTGAAGAGCGCGAAAGACAATGGCCGCCCAGTCTAAATATTTCTGTACCTTGAGGACGTGTCCATCAGCAGCCGAGATCCGCCTCTTGATTCTCAATGGTGGGCCCTGCGGCAGTGGGGGCGCTCCAACTACACCACCAGCAACGATACTCCAACAACCAGCTCTCCACTCCAGACCGAGATAACAACGCACAAGACAGAAGCTATAATCGGCGACGCCCAATGATCAGGAGAACTATTTAAAGGCAATGGGCATGGCCCAGCTTCCAATCCGAGGATCAGGTAAATTAACCCCGACACAGCTAGATAAAATCTAGCCGACGCCAATGAGCAAATAGTGGTCAAAAGCGGAATTACCGCTGTCTGTCGAACGACCTGGTCTGAACAGCGTCCGACATGACACCTACATTACCCCTTACTCGATACCTAACTGATCCCCTTCCCCCTCCCCTTTTTCCTCTTTACCCCTAAGTTTTTACTTATTGCATTACGTGATACTTGCATATACTGACACAGATGGTCTTCTTTTCACCAAGCATGTGACTCATGAGAGTAATTGATTGCACCAGTAATTTTTAGGGGCTTCATCACAAAAGGAGTGAATACATTTTTAGTTATTTGATCCCATAAATTTAATTTATGCCTATATTTTGCTCACTTCTCTTCACCAACTTAGACTATTTAGTGTATTTTAGTATTTCAACACAGGTTGTAATGTAACAAAATAGGTAAAAAGCAAAAGGGTGAATACTTTCGCAAGCCACTGTAAGTATCAAATTGTTGTAGAGTCTACACTATAGACTGACCACATGTAGAATTATCACCAAGATGAAATAATACTTGCGCAGGAGATGTGATAAGACACAGCACTATATGGAAATATGGCAGAACGATTGTTGGACACTACTGTCCTAATGACATCTGGTATAAGGCAGCCCTTGCCTCTGTTTACATACTATGAGGAACATGTAAGTATCTTCTGACATAACAGACACATAAGAAAGCAAATCCTTCCTTCTCTCCCCTGACCTATGCAAGATACTGTTTAGCATTCCATATTATTAGCTGGAGGGTTAATCCTATAGATAATGCAACACATGACAGAGTTATTTATACAGCACAACATTCCCTGCAATATATCTCCCTCCCACCATATGTAGAACTCCACTTGTGACTCATTAATCAGATTGTATGGAGAACATCTAATTGTACTGAGCCCCAAATGTTCTACAACTTTTCCATTTTCAAAATTCCCAAGGGTGGGTGCTGTATACGCAACATATGTTCGGTTCTATACACACAGCTTTGTGTGTGCGTGTGCAGTGTACAGCAATCCATATAATCCAAGCTCTTTCCACCTCCTGTCGCCTCCAGCTCAAAAATATCTCCAGAATCCATCTTTTCCTCAACCGTCAATCTACTAAAATGCTTGTGCATGCCCTCATCATCTCCCACCCTGACTACTGCAACATCCTTTTCTGCGGCCTCCCTGCTAACACCCTTGCACCTCTCCAGTCCATCCTTAACTCTGCTGCCCGACTAATTCATCTCTCTCCTCACTACTCCTCTGCTTCCCCCTTCTGCAAATCTCTTCACTGGCTCCCATTCCCTCAGCGTATCCAGTTCAAACTACTAATACTGACCTACAAAACCATCCATAACCTGTCTCCTCCATATATCTCTGAACTAATCTCCCGATATCTTCCCTCACGTAATCTCCGGTCCTCGCAAGACCTCCTTCTCTCCTCCACACTTATCAGCTCCTCACCCAACCGCCTCTAGGACTTCTCCAGAATATCCCCCATCCTCTGGAATTCTCTGCCCCAACACATCCGACTATCAACCACATTCGGATCCTTCAGACGGAACCTGAAAACCCACCTCTTCAGGAAAGCCTACAGCCTGCACTGACCTTGCTGCCTCCTCACCACTACCGAAGCTACCGCCTCACCAACGCCGGAGCTCCTACAACCCTCAGCCTATTGTCTCCATCCCCACCATCCTGTAGAATGTAAGCCCGCAAGGGCAGGGTCCTGTCCCCTCTGTTTCAGTCTGTAATTGTTAGTTTGCTTACTGTAAGCGATATCTGTAATTTGTATGTAACCCCTTCTCATGTACAGCACCATGGAATCAATGGTGCTATATAAATAATAATAATCCCTATACACAAAGCTTGGGTGCAACTTTTCCAAAAATATAGGTGAATATATTATCTTCATAGATAGGTAGTGTTCCCGTTTGAGACATTTGTAGCATATCCACAGGGTATGAAATAAATGCCTGTTTGATGTGAGTCTGATCACTGGATCTCTCGCCCATTGGAAGATCGGGTGAAGTTCTCAGTTCTTTTTGTAACTTCTATAGATTTTAATGGAGAGGGACATTTTCAGGAGCAGAAAATATACGTTGTAAGTTAGTTTCGGATGTGGGAAAAGGGATACACACACTGCAGATAACTCCTACCTATTATACTGGAGAATTGCCACAAATGTCTAAGATGGAAACACCTTATCAAAGGGTATTACATATGTAAGGAGATGGACATATTTCCTGTGTTTCCCCCTAGAAGAACAAGTGTGTTATTGTAATGTATAGCGTGAATTGTGCGCTAGGTTATTGGTGTTATTGATGTGTGTTGTTCAACAGTTGGTTATGTGAGAGATAATAATTGGGACTAGCCCAGAGTGGGAAGGACCGAGCTGAAGGGAGAGAGGCAGTTTCCTGTCAGACTGTCAGAACATCAGAAAGGGCCCAGTGTGTGTAGAAAGCAGACCTATGGTCTAATGTGAGCAGTGCCACATGATGTGGGTGTCCCAAATGTGAGAGGAGATGGAGCTAAGACATAGCAAGATCCTTGCGGAAGTGACCGAAGGAACAGAGTGATAGATCAAAGACGGGTCCTGGGTTAGGATGCTTTACAGTACGGCGCAGAGGTTATAACTCATAAAGGTCATGGGCCTAGACGGGACAGAGAATGCAAGACGAAAAGAGTGCCCCAGGATTGAGTTCCAGAGCGTCAGGGACAGAGAAGATAAGTACCGGCACTACTGGCAATATAGATCCTAGAAGGGAAAGAATACACAGAATCGTGGTTGAGGATAGGACTCTTGCTAACGAATGTAGTCATGAGCTGGGCCGTGGTGAAGTAGAAAGGAACATTGAAGGTAAGGCTACTTTCACACTAGCGTTTTTGGCTGCACGTCACAATGCGTCGTTTAGGAGAAAAAACGCATCCTGCAAAGATGTCTGCAGGATGCGTTTTTCCCCATAGACTAACATTACCGACGCATTGTGACGCAGTGCCACACGTCACAACCGTCGTGCGACGGTTGCTTCGTGTTTTGGCGCACCGCCTCCACATGTAACTTTTTTGTGCGTCGGGACCGCCATTTTCGACCGCGCATGCGCGGCAGAAACTCCGCCCCCTCCTCCCTGGACCTTACAATGAAGCAGCGGAAGCGTCTTAAGACTGCTTCCGCTGCCAACGTCGGGCATTTTCTTCACAGTATGCGTCGGTACGTCGGGCCGACACAGCGCGACGGCCCCATACCGACGCTAGTGTGAAAGCAGCCTTAAGGACAAATGAGTAAAGAAGGAATTGAAACTGTGTTTAGAAAATGCTCCGTATTTTAAAGGAAACGTTCATCAAGTTGTGTACCTGCTATCTCCTGTATATAATCTTCCCCAAGTTATCATTGAGTAAAAAGTTTATTTTTAACTGGTAGTCTCCCTCTTTTAATGATCAAATATCTGATCCTGGCCATCCACATTCATCAGTCACATGTGGTCTGCAAGGGTGTAGCGCAGAGGGGCCAGGGGTCTGCTGAGTAAGCCTGTGCCTGTCATGATGGTACTTCTGTGAAAGCCTGCCTGTGCCTGGCATTCATAGGAGACCATGATTTTTGATACATACAGTACATTAATACTGTGGCATTGCTGCATATAGCACAAGCGATCAGATGATCACAGGTTTATGTTCACTTCAGAGACCAACAAATACAATAAAAAAATATGTTTTAAAAGTACATGAAAAAAAATATACAAATTCATATCACCCCAAATTAAGAACTAAAATATTTTTAAAACATATACATACAATATTTGGTATTGCTGCATTCGTAAAGTCCAATCTATCAAAATGTAAAATAAATTAATCCAATCGGTAAATGGAGCAATAGGAAAAAAAGTAAAAACGCCAGAAATGTGGTTTTTTTTTCAGGACACTGCAACAACACAAAAAAAATGTAAAAAGAGGCGGTCAAAACATTGTATCTATCCCAAAATGATATCAATAAAAACATCTTCTTCACCCTCTTCTTCAGGCCCACGAGACCTCCCGTGACCTATCATCAGGACCATGTTCTCTCCAAGCCACTGGAAGAAAGGTAAAGTGTGATGTCATTTATTGTGATAGATAAATCAGTTAGGGAATATACATGAGATGGAAGAAAGATAATTAGTTCAGATTTGTCCACATTGACCTTGAGGAAGCAATAGGAGAAGAAGGAGAATATGGCTGATAGACACTCTGGGATTCTGGAGAGCAGAGAGATGACATCCGGGCCAGAGAGCTAGATCAGCATATAGATGGTACTGGAAGCCATGGGACTTTGTGAGTTGTCCCAGGCCAAGAGAATAGATGAAGAAGAGTAGGGGTCATAGCACAGAGAGAGGGCGGAATGAGGAGGTAGTGTGGGAGTGGGAGACACTAAATGTGTAGTTGGTAAGGTATGAGATCCAGGGTAGGGCAAGGTTATTGACGCCAAAAGAAGAGAGTAGTAGTAGGAGACAGTGGTCAACTGTGTCAAAGGCAAAAGACAGATCTAGAAGGAGGAGTATAGAGAATTGTCTCTTAACTTTGGCTTTAAGTCATTAGTAATTTTGGCCAGGACAGATTCAGTGGAATGGTGGGGGCAGAAGCCAGACTGTAGCTTAGATGAGCGAGTTAGATGAGACATGGGAGGAAAGTTCAGCGTGAACATGCTCAAGGAAGGGAATGGTAGCAATATGGGGCGATAGCGATAGCTGAACATGGTGGTCAGGTTGATGTGCATTATTAGCAATAGAGTTGCGTTCTGCCTAGCCACAGGTAGTTGATAGGGACAGTTAGAGTTAATGGTTGAGACTAGCCCAAAGTAGGAGGGGCTAAAGTGAAGGCACAGAGGACGTTTCCTGTCAGGAAGGCCTAGCTTACAACAATAGCAGACCTATGCAAGGCCGGCCCGAACGTATAGGCGAACTAGGCGGCCGCCTAGGGCGCCGACCCTAAGGGGGCGCCAGAGAAAAAATAGAAAAAAATTATAAAAAATCTTTTCAAAAGGCAAAAGGTGTATGGAGCGGAGCTGAATGTGTATGAGGTGTATGGAGCGGAGCCGTGTGTGTATGAGGTGTACGGAGCGGAGCTGCATGTGTACGAGGTGTATGGAGCGGAGCGCGTGTGTACGGAGTGCAGCCGTGTGTGTAGGAGTAGCTATGTGTGGCCATTATACGGTACGAAGTATCATGTGCGGCCAATATACAGTATGGAGCATCATTTATGGTCATTATACAGTATGGAGCATCATGTGTGTCCATTATACTGTATGGAGCATCATGTGTGGCCATTATACAGTATGGAGCATCATGTGTGGCCATTATACAGTATGGAGCATCATGTGTGGCCATTATACAGTATGGAGCACTGTGTGGCCATATTTTTCTGTTTCTAATTATTCTTTATGAAACAGTGTGATCAGCAGTGCTAAATGGGTGTGGTTGGGACGTGGATATGGGTGTGGCTAGTTATGAATGGGTGTGGTCAGAGGTGTGGCCTAAAATTTGCCGCGGCGCACTTCGCGCGCCGCAAACTTTGTCCCTCTTTTCCATCTTCAAAAGTTGGGAGGTATGTTAAAAGTAGTAGGGGCGCGTAATCTCTCGGGCCGGCCCTGGACCTATGGTCTGAGTAGTCATCAAAGCGGCACAAATTGGGTGTCCTTAAAGTGAGCAGAAACCAAGGCAATTGATAGCTTGATTCAGAGTGGAGACAAGGAAAAGTGTTAGAAGGAGTGATTTAGTCTCCAGAGACAAGGTCACCATCTGGGGCAGGAAGGACAGTGTTGAGAAGGAAAGCAGGACAAAGAGATAGTGCCCATTGCGGTAGTTCCAAGGTGTCGTCAAGCAAGATGCAAGTTAAGTAACAATCATAGTGGCACAAGTAGCTCCCTAAGGGTTAAAGAATGTGGAACTGTGGGTTGAACAATAGGACTCTCGCTTACTGGTTTGTGGTGCTCTTGTTGGAAACTAAGGAACCTTCCGAATTCTTGTCCTGGGTGGTGTGAAAGCTAATAGACAGAAAAAGCGAAGTAAGCTCAGAAAGACATGGAATGTGAATGAAAATGTCCTAAGTTCTAAGAGAAACATCCACGAAGTTTTGCACCCACTATCCTCTGTACATACCTCTCCCTACCATATTGTTCAGTAAAAGACAGTTTATGTTTGAGAGGTGGCCTCCCTCATTGAACTCTATACATCTGGTCCTGGCCAACCGAATCACAAGCATCATGCAGTCTACAAGGGCGGAGTGCCCCCATAGCCCACACGCCCAGCTGGGACCCCCATTTTCATTTTCTCGCCCACAACTACCGCCCTACACCATGTTACAAGTATATAATATTTATACCATGTGTATATATAATAAGCCGTTTTTGTGTGTAACCTTTCTGGATGGTGTCACAATAATGTAGCAAGGACATAAGCAGCATAAATGGGCTGTTTTCTTTTCAGCTACAACACTTTTTTTTATGTAGGACAAAACTTAAGGAGAAAAACATCACTTTGTCCACGTTTCTGCTCCAGTGGTTGTAAATAGCTCTGAACACAAGCAGAAGCCAGTTCTCTAGAAATTACTAGAAAGCCCTGGCTGCCTCGATTTATGGCTGTTTTGATCTCAAGTATTCTTGAACACTCTGTTCCCATTTGCTTGGGGTTAAGAACTTCATTCAGCGAGAACTCCCCCTCCCCCAGTGTAACCCCTCCCCGCCCATCTGTAAACACATACCTTTCTAGTAGGACGATTCCGGAACATGCTGGAATATGAATCTAATCTATTACATATAAAGTGATAATTGCACGATAAATGATAAATATTGCCATATTTCACAATATTAACATCTAAATGGCCAGAATGTGCTTTTATTACATGTTAAGCCACTAAAATATTTTGTTACTTTTTTTATGATGTTTAGCATTTTATTTTAATAATTTTCTGTTTTTATACTTTTAACATAACTGAGCAGAGCATTCATGTGTATGGACGAGTAGAAAGATATAGCGTTGGATTAATGTTTGTAGACAGTCATGCTGTAAATAAACTGATTCACAACAGAGTAATGAAAATCAATACTATAATGAGTACCTATTTTACATTTTTATTGATTGTGGCATTTTACTGCTAAAAACAAGCAAAACAATTTAAAAAATGAAGATTACACTCTCCAATCTACAGGATGGGCCATTTATATGGATACACCTAAATAAAATGGGAATGGTTGATATCAACTTCCTGTTTGTGGCACATTAACATATGGGAGGGGGAAAACTTTTCAAGATGGGTGGTGACCATGGCGGCCATTTTGAAGTCGGCCATTTTAGATCCAGCTTAATTTTTTCTAATGGGAAGAGGGTAATGTGACACATCAAATGTATTGAGAATTTCACAAGAAAAACAATGATGTACTTGGTTTTAACGTCACTTTATTTTTTGATGAGTTATTTACAAGTTTATGACCACTTCTAAAATGTGTTCAAAGTGCTGTGCATTGTGTTGGATTGTCAATGCAACCCTCTTCTCCCACTCTTGACACACTGATAGCAATACTGCAGAAGAAATGCTAGCACAGGCTTCCAGTATCCGTTGTTTCAGATGCTGCACATCTCGTATCTTCAAAGCATAGACAATTGCCTTCAGATGACCCCAAAGATAAAAGTTTAAGGGGTCAGATCGGGAGACCTTGGTGGCCATTCAACTGGCCCACGATGACCAATCCACTTTCCAGGAAACTGTTCATGTAGGAATGCTCGGACCTGACACCCAAGATGGTGCACCACCATCTTTATACCACCAAGTTGGGTGGTATAAAGTCACGTTAGGTCAACCAGTTAACTAATCCTTGTAAGTGGTTGAGGTTTGAATTGATTGATCCTATTAATAGTTGTTATATTATGCTATGTGTACACAGTGTCTTTTGAAAAGGTTCCGCAATCCCATAAAATGACAATAGTGCACAGCAATGTCAAAATGACATTGCTGTGCACATATTCTATTTTATGTCACTTCTTTTAACCACTCCAGGGTTCGGATACCCTAACGGGCTTATAAAAAGTGGCATGCTCATTCTTCAGGCAGCTTCTCTTGGGAAGCCACCTACTCTCTACACTTAACAACATAGAGTAAAAGACACCAGCGGTGGAGCCACCACAAGAACAATGGCAAAACTGCAAGCCAAGCCGTTTCAGGAAACGACCACCAGCATTTTCCTGAAGCGACTTCATCTGGGAAAGCTCAGTAGCTGTGCTGGTGTCTAAGGATAGGTACAGGCGTTTCGGAATTAGCAGCATTTTGGACACAGTGCATGTTCACTGCGTCCAAAGAGCTGCCGCCTATTGAACATAGGTGAATCCGCATGTGTTCACTGAACTGTGCGGATTCACCGCTTCCAATACATTGAATGGGTGAAATCTATCTTGAGGAGACTCACGTCCGCAAGAGGAATTGACATGCTGCGGTTTGGAGAGATGCGCCGCATGTCCGTCTCAGTGGCTCACGGGCGTCTATGGACGCATAGTAGGCAAGGGATTTCTTGAAATCCCATCCACCATGCTGTAACATCTAGACGCAGTGGGCACAAGTGTGCAGCGTCCAACCCGCATTGCTTACTGATTATGCGCACATACCCCAAAAGATGCCGCGTGCACATAGGCTTATGTGTAATCGGTCACCCTTTAGACCTAGCCACTGATTCACACTTCACAAAACATCTTGCTATGAAATTGGAGTCATATGGAGGTTACAGTAGGCCCCATGGAGAATTGGGTGAACTATTAGGGAGTATAGGTAGCAATTGGATATGTTAAAACTTAACCTTTATTAGGTCTGGTAAAACTAACTTACAAAAACAAAACATTAAAGGGGGAAGGGAAACCCCTGTGCAATAGTGTGCCTTAATACCAACACAGAATAGGGAAGACAAAAATAACAGCAACAAAAATTAAATAAAAACTGACAGTACTAAATGGTCACTGAATCTGTGACCTAGTAATCGAGTATGCCCAAAGTAAAGCTCCGCTTATAAAGGAAAACCAAGCTTGGACTAATTCCAATATCAAAGAGGGGGCCTCAAGTGGAGTAATCTTCAATGTTTTTTGGTCAAAATACTGCACAAAATGTAAATCTATAATATACGAGGCCCTACTTTATGAAGTAAACACAACCAATAAGCATGCAGTGTTACATGTGTTTGAACAATTCTTTTGTCAAGCACATACCTTGTCAGTCTGTATACCTTAGTATTATGCTGAGGGATTCCATCATTAGTCTCCCATACTCAGTTTGTTTACTTCAAAGTCCAAACTATTAGGGAGACCTAAATGTCGGCTGGGGTTACAGCATTAATTTAGTAAGAAAACTAAATAGATTATGCTTCCAGGGGCAAATCCATTCTTTAACAGCGCCTCCTAGTGACAGAACAAGTATTGTTAGACTCTCACACAAGGTATGCGATATCCATAAATAAAAGATATATATTTCAATTTAGAAGTAAATCAAATTCAGACCTCATGTCCACCAGTGTGTGCATTTCAACCATAAAACTGTGCATAGAGGACAACATGGTCTCTTATCCAGCTGGGTACTTTTAATGCAATCTGTTACAAAACGCATATGATATGGACCCCAAACTTCTTCAATGTGCAGACGTTTTACCCCGAAATTTAATCAAATGCAGAACTAAAGGCTGAAAACAGAAACTCATGCGAGACTTCCTCAGGTAGAGTAGATAGCATTAACCTATACATATATTCTTCTAGGATTTGTTATTCTTTTAGGCTGCTATGCATTGACGTATATGTGCCTGGGCGAATCGTCTCCTTGTTTATACAAACTATAGAATTGCTACAAACACTTACGTTAAGATATTCTTCAGCACTCTCAGGCTCTGTTCGCTTTGTAAGCCCCAGACAGGATCCCCTTCCTCCAATATCTAAATATATCAGCGCAGTACTGGTACATTGTGCACTTCCGCTGCTCCATGGCTGTATATGAAGTACATATGTGTACATTACTGGTGCTATGTAAACACATAACTGCAGATCTATACATAATGACGACTGCAAACGTACTGGAGAGGCCTTATAGCCGCAAAGAACATAAGAGAATATTTTGGTCTCATAGTGATGAGTTTCATGTATGATGAGAGTTTTTCTCCCTTCTCTGTATCCAGTTGTCCTAATCCATTAGATTATTCTAGAAATGAAAATATCTACTTTCAAATATTAAAATCCTAAATCTGGGTTCACAATAATTTATCCCTGCTGGGAGCTCTGACAGCTTTCTGAGTAAGAATAGCGCAAAACACAAAACTTCATCTTGCCTGAAAGCAACAGACACTTTAAAAGACCCCAGATGGGTTCAATTATAGGTCATTGGGGTCCTCCGGTTACCATTTGTATCCATCCTAGGAATAAAGAAAAAAGACAAAAACAGCACCAGAAATTGTAAGGTGCAGAGCCTCCCAGGTACATACCAGTCCTTTCGATACAAACCCCCCCCCCCCCTAAAAAAAAGGCTTGAAAAAGGTCCACATCTCTGGAGCTAAACGTCGCCATATGGCCTATTAAATAACACTTTAATATTTTCATCGTAGGAATAATCTAGCACAAAACTATGGTTCACATTCAGAACCCGTGACAAAAATCTAATCACAGTGTTACAGTTTCCAGCTTAAAAGAATACTTTTGGCTCTAAAGGCCATGCTCACACATGAAGGAGGATTCCACCCTACATTCTGATAGGATATGCCATGGTAATGGCAGTATTTTTTAACCCGATAATATAAACCAGAAAAAAAATCTACATGAATTAATAAAAGTGTAGAAAATGTGTGCCGAATGAACATTGCCTAAGTCATACCAAATAAAAATCATCATTTACACTATACCATGCACTGACCGCAGCACTTACACTACACTGTGCACTGACTGCAGTATTTACACTATACTGTGCACTGACCGCAGTATTTACACTAGACTGTGCACTGACTGCAGCATTTACACTATACTGTGCACTGACCGCAGCATTTACACTATACTGTGCACTGACCGCAGTATTTATACTATACCATGCACTGACCGCAGCACTTACACTACACTGTGCACTGACCGCAGTATTTACACTACACTGTGCACTGACCGCAGCACTTACACTACACTGTGCACTGACCGCAGTACTTACACTACACTGTGCACTGACTGCAGTATTTACACTATACTGTGCACTGATCGCAGTATTTACACTACACTGTGCACTGACCGCAGCACTTACACTACACTGTGCACTGACCGCAGTATTTACACTACACTGTGCACTGACCGCAGCACTTACACTACACTGTGCACTGACCGCAGTACTTACACTACACTGTGCACTGACTGCAGTATTTACACTATACTGTGCACTGACCGCAGTATTTACACTACACTGTGCACTGACCGCAGCACTTACACTACACCGTGCACTGACCGCAGTATTTACACTAGACTGTGCACTGACCGCAGTATTTACACTATACTGTGCACTGACCGCAGCACTTACACTACACTGTGCACTGACCGCAGTATTTACACTATACTGTGCACTGACCGCAGTATTTACACTATACCATGCACTGACCGCAGCACTTACACTACACTGTGCACTGACCGCAGTATTTACACTAGACTGTGCACTGACCGCAGTATTTACACTATACTGTGCACTGACTGCAGCATTTACACTATACTGTGCACTGACCGCAGTATTTACACTAGACTGTGCACTGACCGCAGTATTTATACTATACTGTGCACTGACCGCAGCACTTACACTACACTGTGCACTGACCGCAGTATTTACACTATACTGTGCACTGACCGCAGTATTTACACTATACTGTGCACTGACCATAGCACTTACACTACACTGTGCACTGACCGCAGTATTTACACTATACTGTGCACTGACCGCAGTATTTACACTATACTGTGCACTGACCGCAGCACTTACACTACACTGTGCACTGACCGCAGTATTTACACTAGACTGTGCACTGACCGCAGTATTTATACTATACCATGCACTGACCGCAGCACTTACACTACACCGTGCACTGACCGCAGTATTTACACTATACTGTGCACTGACCGCAGTATTTACACTATACTGTGCACTGACCGCAGCACTTACACTACACTGTGCACTGACCGCAGTATTTACACTATACTGTGCACTGACCGCAGTATTTACACTATACTGTGCACTGACCGCAGCACTTACACTACACTGTGCACTGACCGCAGTATTTACACTAGACTGTGCACTGACCGCAGTATTTATACTATACCATGCACTGACCGCAGCACTTACACTACACCGTGCACTGACCGCAGTATTTACACTATACTGTGCACTGACCGCAGTATTTACACTAGACTGTGCACTGACTGCAGCATTTACACTATACTGTGCACTGACCGCAGCATTTACACTATACTGTGCACTGACCGCAGTATTTATACTATACCATGCACTGACCGCAGCACTTACACTACACTGTGCACTGACCGCAGTATTTACACTATACTGTGCACTGACCGCAGCACTTACACTATACTGTGCACTGACCGCAGCACTTACACTACACTGTGCACTGACTGCGGCATTTACACTATACTGTGCACTGACCGCAGCATTTACACTATACTGTGCACTGACCGCAGTATTTATACTATACCATGCACTGACCGCAGCACTTACACTACACCGTGCACTGACCGCAGTATTTACACTATACTGTGCACTGACCGCAGTATTTACACTAGACTGTGCACTGACTGCAGCATTTACACTATACTGTGCACTGACTGCAGCATTTACACTATACTGTGCACTGACCGCAGCATTTACACTATACTGTGCACTGACCGCAGTATTTATACTATACCATGCACTGACCACAGCACTTACACTACACTGTGCACTGACCGCAGTATTTACACTACACTGTGCACTGACTGTAGTATTTACATTACACTGTGCACTGTACTGCAGCGGTAGCATACTTATGTAGTGATGAGGCAGTGACCCAGCAAAGTTCAAAGCAAAACGTCTCTTTAATGTTCAACTCAAAAAACACAGCACATGATATCCTCCAGATCGCAGCCGGGAAACAGGACAGTCCACCTCCGAATCGCAGCCGGGAGCAAGACAGGACACCTCTGATTCACAGCCGGACACATATCCTCTGGATTACAGTTGCAAAACAAGCCAGTCCACCTCTGACTGGTTGCCATGGGCGACTGCACTGCCCTGTTAATGTCTCTTTAATCAAAGCAATGCACAGTACACGATATCAGCTCCTCCTCACTATGCTACACTCCATCGGCCTCAAGGACACCGTTCTCTCCTGGTTCTCCTCCTATCTCTCTGACCGCTCTTTCACTGTATCCTTTGCTGGCTCCTCCTCCTCTCATCTTACTCTTAGGCTAAGTGCACACGTTGCAGAATTGCCACGGAAATTTCCGCTGCAATTCTGCAACTCATGCCGCGGGTATATCGCATGCGGAATTGGCATGCATATTCCAGCTAAAAACTAGCGTTTTGCAAGCATAATTAGCT
Organism: Ranitomeya variabilis; assembly: GCF_051348905.1. Taxonomy (NCBI): domain Eukaryota; kingdom Metazoa; phylum Chordata; class Amphibia; order Anura; family Dendrobatidae; genus Ranitomeya; species Ranitomeya variabilis. The sequence continues at coordinate 111,892,143 of NC_135235.1, read as the reverse complement.
TGCAGAATGCTAGCGTTTTCCAAGCGATCTGTAGCATCGCTTGGAAAACTGATTGACAGGTTGGTCACACTTGTCAAACATAGTGCTTGACAAGTGTGACCAACTTTTTACTATTGATGCAGCCTATGCAGCATCAATAATAAAAGATAGAATGTTAAAAATAATAAAAAAAAAAAAGGTTATTCTCACCTTCCGCAGACAGCCGATCTCCTCAGCGGCCTCCGTTCCTATAGATGCTTTGTGTGCAGGACCTTCCATTACGTTGCGGTCACGCGACCGCGATGTCATCGCAGTCACGCGACCGTGACGTCATCGCGGTCATGTGACCGCGACGTCATTGCAGGTCCTTCACACACAGCATCGCTGGGAACGGAATCGGCCGCGTGCACCGCTGAGAGGCGGGAAGACTTCCGGGGGCCATCGAAGGTGAGTATTTCACGATTTTTTATTTTAATTCTTTTTTTTTTAACCAATTATATGGTGCCCAGTCCGTGGAGGAGAGTCTCCTCTCCTCCACACTGGGTACCAACCGCACATGATCTGCATACTTCCCGCATGGTGGGCATAGCCCCATACGGGAAGTAAGCATATCAATGCATTCCTAGGTGTGCGGAATCCCCGCGATTCCGCAAATTTAATGAACATGCTGCGTTTTTTTCTGGAATGTGATTCCGCTCAGGGAAAAAATGCAGCATGTGCACAAAAAATGCGGATTGCATTCTATTAAATAGGATGCTTAATGTGAGCGTTTTTTTCACGGTTTTATAGCGTTTTTATAGCGAAAAAAACATGAAAAATCTGCTACTTGTGCACACAGCCTTACTGTTGGGGTTCCTCAAGGATCACCAGTGATTGTCTAACTGCTGTCTCTAACATCATGTCCTCCCTCTATCTGAAACAGAACCTGTCAAAAATTGCCATCTCCGTGTGTGGTTCCACCATTACTCCCAAGCAACATGCCCTCTGCCTTGGGGTCATACTTGATTCCGAGCTTTCATTCACCCCCCACATGCGATCACTGGCTCGCTCTTGTTATCTGCACCTCAAAAACTTTTCTAGAATTCAACCTTTTCTTACTTTCGACTGCAAAAACTCTTACTGTTTCTCTTATTCATTCTTGTCTGGACTATTGTAACTCTCTACTAATCGGCCTTCCTCTTACCAAACTCTCCCCTCTCCAGTCTGTCCTGAATGCTGCAGCCAGGATCATATTCCTCACCAATCGTTGTACCAATGCCTCTACCTTGTGCCAGTCATTAAACTGGTCACTCATCCACTCCAGAATCCAGTATAACTTATTACCCTCATCCACAAAGCACTCCATGGCTCAGCACCATCCTACATCTCCTCCCTGGTCTCAGCCTACCACCCTACCCGTGCTCTCCGTTCTGCTAATGACCTGAGGTTAACATCCTCAATACCTCTCACTCCCGTCTCCAAGACTTTTCACGTGCTTCGACAATTCTTTGGAAAGCACTACCCAGGTTAATGCAAATTAATCCCCAATCCCCATAGTTTTAAGCGTGCCCTAATAACGCATTTGTTCAGACTGGCCTACCGCCTCAACGCATTAACCTAACTATCCCTGTGTGGCCCATTCCAAAAACTTAAACCATAATCAGGTTCCTCACATCATGTTCTCATACACTTCATGCAGTTAATAGCCTCTGTGTCTGTACTGTTACATAGTTAGGCTGTTATCTGGTTTATGCAGCTTTACATGAACACCCGATTCTTACATTATGGCTTGTCCGAACAACGAAAGCAATTGTTACCATCCACCTCTTGTGTCTCCCCTTTTTCCTCATAGTTTGTAAGCTTGCGAGCAGGGGCCTCATTCTTCTTGGTATCTGTTTTGATCTGTGTTTATTTTTATGCTGTAATTTCTATTGTCTGTACAAGTCCCCTCTATAATGTAAAGTGCTGCGGAATACGTTGGCGCTATATAAATAAAATTATTATTATTATTCTCCAGATCGCAGTCAGGAACCGTATCCTCCAGTTTACAGTCACTAAACATGCTAGTCCACCTCCTGAGACCAGTTGCTGTGGGCGACTGTACTATGTACGCTGTGGGTGCCAGGCATTTAAGCTGCCTTAGCCGTTTGGCTCCGCTGGTCTGTGTTGTCTCACACAGGTGGAGTTCTTGAAAGCCTCCTGCTTTGTGCTCCTGCCAACACCAGGCTGACACTGACTCTGAATCTGACACCCCCAAACCCTATATTGCAGCGTTTTTAACTAGGATCTGTGGCCTTCAGCCACATGGAATGAAACAGACTGCACAACTACCATCCTGAGGTCAGTTTCAAAACACAAAAACCCAGAGCAGGTTTTCCCTAAATCTGCCTTGGACAACCAGCATGTCATAGACCTATACTCACTTTAGTCTGAATTGCAACCCAAGCTACACCAGTGACTGCAATGCCCTCTCATGACCTCAATAAGCCCCCGTGCGCATCCTGGGGGGAACATACAGTGATCCTCACATGTAACACCAGTCACTGCCTCACAGCACTGACTGCAGTATTTACACTACACTGTGCACTGACTGCAGCATTTACACTACACTGTGCACTGACCACAGTATTTACACTATACTGTGCACTTGTCACAAGTATGTCAGAAGCTGCAGACAGTTGCACTGCATCTGGCTGCAGAAGGTCTCTGCATTTGGCTTTGCAGACACCTTCTTAACCCTGCTGACTCTTTGACCCAGTGGCAACCTCTCTCTGGCTCTAATTGACACACCTGGACTGGACCTGGGTGTTTATAGACTCCCATCCTGCTGCTGGGAGTTGCCAGTGATATTTCCATTTCCCCCTGTTGAGGCTTGGAGCTATAGCAGTCAGCCATCTTCCTCTTTTGGTGTTGCTTGAGGATGTCTGTGTTATATCTCTGCGTCTCCTCAAGATAAGTGTTCCCCTTGTTCGTCTATCCCACCCATCTTTAGTGGTATTGGGGATTGACTAGTGCTCACCCCTTTCATTCCCTAAGCAGGGCTTATCACCAGAGTCAGACAGGGATTAGGTTCCTGCTCGACGATAGGTGCAGAACCTATATAGGAATGTTTAAGGCAGACAGGGGGTCTCCACTCTCTGCTTCCCTAGTGTTGGGCTCCCTTCCCTTAATCTCTTCGTGTTGCACTTAGACTTTCCTACACTGTGCTTGATAGCACTGAATAAAGCATTTACACAATACTGTGCATGGATCGGAGCATGTACAATAAACTGCGCATCTACTGATTGCACCATTAGCACTAGACTGCAGATTAACATACCGCAGCATTTACACTAAATCGTTGACTGACTGTCCGCACCATTGACACTACAAGGTGGACTGACTGCAGCATGTACATCAGACTGTGGATTGAAGGACTATAGCATTTGCACCAACTACAACGTTTGTACTAGACTGGACTGTCAGCAGCATACAGTGGGGAAAAAAGTATTTAGTCAATTGTGCAAGTTCTCTCACTTAAAAAGATGAGGCCTGTAATTGATATCATAGGTAGACCACAACTATGAGAGTCAAAATTGAGAAAACAAATCCAGAAAATGACCTTGTCCGATTTGGCAAGATTTATTTTTAAAATTATGGTGGAAAATAAGTATTTGGCCATTAACAAAACTTCATCTCAATATTTTTTGTTATATATCCTTTGTTGGCAATGACAAAGGTCAAACGTTTTCTGTAAGTCTTCACAAGGTTGGCACACACTGTTGGTGGTATGTTGACCCATTCGTCCATGCAGATCTCCTTTAGAGCAGTGATGTTTTGGGCATGTCACTGGGCAACCAGAACTTTCAACTCCCTCCAATTTTTCTATGGGGTTGAAATCTGGAGACTGGCTAGGCCACTCCAGGACCTTCATATGCTTCTTACGAAGCCACTCCTTCGTTGCCCTGGCAGTGTACTTGGGATCGTTATCATGTTGAAAGACCCATCCACATTTCATCTTCAATGCCTTTGCTGATGGAAGGAGGTTTGCACTCAAAATCACACGATACATGGCCCCATTCATTCTTTCATGTACACGTATCAGTCGTCCTGGTCCCATTGCAGCCCCAAAGCATGATGTTGCCACCCGCATGCTTCACAGTAGGTATCGTGTTCTTTGGGTGCAACTCAGCATTCTGTCTCCTCCAAACACGACAAGTTTTGTTTCTACCAAACAGTTCTACTTTGGTTTCATCAGACCATATGACATTCTCCCAATACTCTTCTGGATAATCCAAATGCTCTCTAGCAAACTTCAGACGGGCCCTGACATGTACTGGCTTAAGCAGGGGAACACGTCTGGCACTGCAGGATCTGAGTCCCTGGCGGCGTAGGTGTTACTGATGGTATCCTTTGTTACAGTGGTCCCAGCTCTATGCAGGTCATTCACTAGGTCCCCATGTGGTTCTGTGATTTTTTGCTCAACATTCTTGTGATCATTTTGACTCCACGGGGTGAGATCTTGCGTGGAGCCCCAGATCGAGGGAGATTATCAGTGGTCTTGTATGTCTTCCATTTTCTCCCACAGTTGATTTCATCACACCAAGCTGCTTGCCTATTGCAGATTCAGTCTTCCCAGCCTGGTGCAGGGATACAATTTTTTTTCTGGTGTCCTTCGACAGCTCTTTGGTCTTCACCATAGTGGAGTTTGAAGTCAGACTGTTTGAGGGTGTGCACAGGTGTCTTTTATACTGATAACAAGTTCAAACAGGTGCCAAAACTACAGGTAATGAGTGAAGGACAGAGGAGCCTCTTAAAGAAGAAGTTACAGATCTGTGAGAGCCTGAAATCTTGCTTGTTTTTAGGTGACCACTTATTTTCAACCATAATTTGAAAAATAAATCTTGCCAAATCAGACCAGGTGATTTTCTGGATTTGTTTTCTCACTTTGACTCCCATAGTTGTGGTCTATGATGTCAATTACCGGCCTCTCTCATCTTTTTAAGTGGGAGAACTTGCAGAATTGGTGGCTGATTAAAGACTCCCCCCCCCAATGTATATACTACACTCTTGACTGATAAACCGCAGCATATACACTGGACTGTGGTCTAATGAGACTGCATTAACTAAAAAAAATTAGATTATGTTGCAGCAGCCACCACTAGGGGGTGCATAGGAGCTCTCTGTAAACTCAATAACAGGAGTGTGCAGTGGCAGGCAGCCAGTGTTATGTATGTGTGATTTTTTTTTTTAAAGAACTAATGGATATCATGGAGAGAGGGTCCCTACTTCAGTCCCCTTCTATGAACCAGCATGTTTTACTTTTCATGTGGCCCAAGGAGACCATTAGAGCCGCGTCTACTCTCCACCCGAACACATCAGGTAATTACTAAAACAATTCCCTGACATACAAGCAAAGATTCATAAATTGCATCGGACATAGAATATATTCTGGAAAATGGCTAAACACTGGCAGTTAAAATATTAGGTATGAAAACAAAAAAAAGGGTAGTGCCTGCAGGCGTCCGATGTTACTAAGATCATTCTAAGAACATTACTGCGAGCAGCCCGGAGTCCTGAACTCGCCTGGTATTCTGAATATAGCATGTTAAACTTTTGTGATGTGTAAATATTAGAATACGTGAAAAATCCTACAATTGTATGATTTTATAACAAAACAAACATAAGAGACTGGTTGCATCAGAGCCAATAAACCACTTATTCCACATCTCAAAGAAAATCAGTTTCTAGTTCCTGCCTACCTCTGCTGTGTCCCTCTTTTAAAGACACATACTTCTGACCCAAGTCCCTCTTTGGCTTTTTGCTTCCTAAATGTCTTTCTTTTTGAGCTATCTATCAATAAACAGGCAATATTGCTCCAAAAATTGTCTGTTTTGTTTCTAAAGGTAAGTACACATTCAACACATTTATTGTACAAAATATTGAATTTTGCAGATTTTGTGCACATTTTCTAGCACTTTTCTAATCGGCAAAAAAAAAAGTGCTTGTGTGGTGACACCTGCCTCTTTCCCTACCACTCTTTATATCCTGGCATCCAGCAATGATGCGTCGACCCAGTCTTTGGTTAAAGGGGTATTGCAATCTAAAACATGTATTACCTATCCAGTGGTATCCAGTATTACCCACTTTCCCCTAGAATATGGCCATAGCATAGGTACCAGGAGCTTCTATGGGGTGCCGTTCGACCTTGCATGCTATCTCTCAATGCAAAGTCTATGGAGCTGACAATGGGCACTCAGCTGTTTTCCAGTCCCATAAACTTTGAATTTGAACTTAGAATAGCTATACACGTTTGACCGCTGCTCCTTTACCGTTTCATCAGTGCACAGCGGCTCAATGTTTTTGGCAGGAATATTACTTTAATGCAGATGAGGCACTGGCAGGAATTTCAAGTCTGTAATCTGTACTGTAACTTTAATCCGGGAACTGCAGCTGTTTTTTGTCATGTCCTGACTGCAGCACCTGTACCGTGCCAGGCAAGTAAAGGGTCCACATGCCAATCTGCCATTCGTTCAGTAAAAGAGGCTAATTTTATGACCCAGTTGCAGGTGAGTTGGGGGCTATAAATTGGCACTAGTGATGAGCGCAAGTGCTCGTTACTTGAGTTTGCCTAGGGTGGTCGGGTGACATGTTTAAGTCCCCACGGCCACATTGTTTCGTGGTTGTTAGACAGCCACAAAACATGCGGGGAATGCCTGACAAACACGGACAATCCCCACATATTTTGTGACTGTGTAATAGTCGCGAAACGTGGCCATGGCAACTTGAACATGTCACTCGAGCACTCGTGATAATCGATGCATAATCGAGCACCCTAGGCAAACTCAAGTAATGAGCACTTGCACTCATCACTAACTGGCACCAAATGATGAAGCCATTTTGAATATTTGCTGTTGTGAATTTGGTTTCTGGGCTCCCCCGGTGGTTTCTGGTGGTACTGCACTTGTGTGCTTCATCTCCTCTGTTCACCTGTTTTCCATCAGTATGTGGGAGTTTTCTATTTAGCCTTGCTCCTCAGTCATTTCTATGCCGGCCAACAATGTTACCAGAAGCCTTTCTGTTGCATGTTCCTGCTCCTAGACTACTATCAGCTAAGTTGGACTTGTTGTCCTAAGTTTGTTTTGCATTTTTGTTCCAGTTCTCTGTGATTGAATATTTCTGAGGCTGGAAGCTCTTGTGAGCTGAAATTGCCACTCTGGTGTCATGAGTTGATGTTAGAGTCTTAAAGTAATTTCAGGATGGTATTTTGAAAGGGTTTTCAGCTGACCGTGAAGTTCCCTTTTCTGTCTTCCTACTATCTAGTAAGCGGACCTCAATTTGCTAAACCTATCTTCATACTTCGTATGTCATTTTCCTCTAAAATCACCGCCAATATATGTGGGGGCTACTGTCTGCCTTTTGGGGAAAATTTCTCTAGAGGTAAGCCAGGTCTGTATTTTCCTCTGCTAGGGTCAGTCAGTTCTCCGGCTGGCGCTGGGCGTCTAGGGATAAAACGTAGGCACGCTACCCGGCCACTGTTAGTTGTGCGGTAGGTTTAGCTCATGGTCAGCTCGAGTTCCCATCTTCAAAGAGCTAGTCCTTTTGTATGCTTAATTACGTTCTCTTGCCATTGAGAACCACGACAGTTTGGCCGGCCAAGGGTTAAAATAATTGGCAGAAGAAAGGAGAGAAAAGAAGTCTGCAGAGAATTTTTTTTTTTTTTTTTTTTTTCCTGAGTTTGCTCATTAGTTGATTCACTAGCATCTCTGCTTACTGCAGCCTTCGTCTCTCTCTCCTTCTAATCCTTGAATGGTTCTGATTTCACCTGATTAATATGGATCCACAGAGTTTAGCTACAGGTTTGAATAATCTCGCTATGAAGGTTCAAAGCTTACAGGATTTCGTTATTCATGCTCCTACATCTGAACCTAGAATTCCTTTACCTGAATTTTTCTCTGGGGATAGATCTCGCTTCCAGAATTTCAAACATAATTGTAAATTATTTTTGTCTCTGAGATCTCGCTCCGCTGGAGATCCTGCACAGCAGGTCAGGATTGTAATTTCCTTGCTCCGGGGCGACCCTCAGGATTGGGCATTTGCTTTGGCACCAGGGGATCCTGCGTTGCTCAATGTGGATGCGTTTTTCCTGGCTTTGGGGTTGCTTTATGAGGAACCTCATTTAGAGATTCAGGCTGAAAAAGCCTTAATGGCCCTGTCTCAAGGGCAAGATGAGGCTGAAATATACTGCCAAAAATTTCGTAAGTGGTCTGTGCTTACTCAGTGGAATGAGTGCGCCCTGGCGGCGAAATTCAGAGAGGGTCTCTCTGATGCCATTAAAGATGTTATGGTGGGGTTCCCTGTGCCTACAGGTCTGAATGAGTCCATGACAATGGCTATTCAGATTGATCGGCGTTTGCGGGAGCGCAAACCTGTGCACCATTTGGCGGTGTCTACTGAGAAGGCGCCAGAGATTATGCAATGTGATAGAATTCTGTCCAGAAGCGAACGACAGAATTTTAGGCGAAAAAATGGGTTATGCTTCTATTGTGGTGATTCAACTCATGTTATATCAGCATGCTCTAAACGTACTAAGAAAGTTAATAAGTCTGTTTCAATTGGCACTTTACAGTCTAAGTTTATTCTATCTGTGACCCTGATTTGCTCTTTATCGTCTATTACTGCGGACGCCTATGTCGACTCTGGCGCCGCTTTGAGTCTTATGGATTGGTCCTTTGCCAAACGCTGTGGGTTTGATTTAGAGCCTCTGGAAGTTCCTATACCTCTGAAGGGTATTGACTTCACGCCATTGGCTAGTAACAAACCACAATACTGGACACAAGTAACTATGCGTATTAATCCGGATCACCAGGAGATTATTCGCTTCCTTGTGTTGTATAATCTACATGATGTGTTGGTGCTTGGATTGCCATGGCTGCAATCTCATAACCCAGTCCTCGACTGGAAAGCAATGTCTGTGTTAAGCTGGGGATGTCAGGGGACTCATGGGGACGTACCTTTGGTTTCCATTTCGTCATCTATTCCCTCTGAGATTCCGGAATTTTTATCTGATTATCGTGACGTTTTTGAGGAGCCTAAACTTGGTTCACTACCTCCGCACAGAGATTGCGATTGTACTATAGATCTGATTCCGGGCAGTAAGTTTCCAAAGGGTCGTTTATTTAATCTATCTGTGCCTGAACATGCTGCTATGCGGGAATATATTAAGGAGTCCTTGGAAAAGGGACATATTCGTCCTTCGTCATCTCCCTTAGGAGCCGGTTTTTTCTTTGTATCTAAAAAAGATGGCTCTTTGAGGCCGTGTATTGATTATCGGCTTTTGAATAAAATCACGGTTAAATATCAGTATCCTTTGCCACTGCTTACTGATTTGTTTGCTCGAATAAAGGGAGCCAAGTGGTTCTCTAAGATTGATCTTCGTGGGGCGTATAATTTGGTGCGAATTAAGCAGGGGGATGAGTGGAAAACCGCATTTAATACGCCTGAGGGCCATTTTGAGTATTTAGTAATGCCTTTTGGTCTTTCAAATGCCCCTTCAGTCTTTCAGTCCTTTATGCATGACATTTTCCGTGATTATTTGGATAAATTTTTGATTGTGTATCTTGATGATATTTTGATTTTTTCGGATGACTGGGACTCTCATGTCCAACAGGTCAGGAGGGTTTTTCAGGTTTTGCGCTCTAATTCCTTGTGTGTAAAGGGTTCTAAGTGCGTTTTTGGGGTTCAAAAGATTTCATTTTTGGGGTACATTTTTTCCCCCTCTTCCATTGAGATGGACCCTGTCAAGGTTCAGGCTATTTGTGATTGGACGCAACCCTCTTCTCTTAAGAGCCTTCAGAAGTTTTTGGGCTTTGCTAATTTTTATCGTCGATTTATAACTGGTTTTTCTGATGTTGCTAAACCGTTGACTGATTTGACTAAGAAGGGTGCTGATTGGTCCCCTGCTGCTGTGGAGGCCTTTCGGGAGCTTAAGCGCCGCTTTTCTTCCGCCCCTGTATTGCGTCAGCCTGATGTTACTCTTCCTTTTCAGGTTGAGGTTGATGCTTCAGAAATCGGAGCTGGGGCGGTTTTGTCGCAGAAAAGTTCCGACTGCTCCGTGATGAGACCTTGTGCGTTCTTTTCTCGTAAATTTTCGCCCGCTGAGCGAAATTATGATATTGGTAATCGGGAGCTCTTGGCTATGAAGTGGGCTTTTGAGGAGTGGCGTCATTGGCTTGAGGGGGCTAGACATCAGGTGGTGGTATTGACTGACCACAAAAATTTGATTTATCTTGAGTCTGCCAGGCGCCTGAATCCTAGACAGGCGCGCTGGTCGTTATTTTTCTCTCGGTTTAATTTTGTGGTTTCTTACCTACCAGGTTCTAAAAATGTGAAGGCGGATGCCCTTTCTAGGAGTTTTGAGCCTGATTCCCCTGGTAATTCTGAACCTACAGGTATCCTTAAGGATGGAGTGATATTATCTGCTGTTTCCCCAGACTTGCGACGGGTCTTGCAGGAGTTTCAGGCGAATAGACCTGATCGTTGCCCGCCTGGTAGAATGTTTGTTCCTGATGATTGGACCAGTAGAGTCATCTCGGAGGTCCATTCTTCTGCATTAGCAGGTCATCCTGGAATCTTTGGTACCAGGGATTTGGTGGCTAGGTCCTTCTGGTGGCCTTCCCTGTCGCGAGATGTGCGAGGTTTTGTGCAGTCTTGTGATGTTTGTGCTCGGGCCAAGCCTTGTTGTTCTCGGGCTAGTGGATTGTTGTTATCTTTGCCTATTCCGAAGAGGCCTTGGACTCACATCTCCATGGATTTTATTTCTGATCTCCCTGTTTCTCAGAAGATGTCTGTCATCTGGGTGGTGTGTGACCGTTTCTCTAAGATGGTCCATTTGGTTCCCTTGCCCAAATTGCCTTCCTCATCCGAGCTGGTTCCTCTGTTTTTTCAAAATGTGGTGCGCTTGCATGGTATTCTGGAGAATATCGTTTCTGACAGGGGAACCCAATTCGTGTCTAGATTTTGGCGAGCGTTCTGTGCTAGGATGGGCATTGATTTGTCTTTTTCGTCTGCTTTCCATCCTCAGACTAATGGCCAGACCGAGCGAACTAATCAGACCTTGGAGACTTATTTGAGATGTTTTGTGTCTGCGGATCAGGATGATTGGGTTGCCTTTTTGCCCTTGGCGGAGTTTGCCCTCAATAATCGGGCTAGTTCTGCCACCTTGGTTTCTCCTTTCTTCTGTAATTCGGGGTTTCATCCTCGTTTCTCTTCCGGTCAGGTAGAGTCTTCGGATTGTCCTGGAGTGGATGCTGTGGTGGAGAGGTTGCATCAGATTTGGGGGCATGTGGTGGACAATTTGAAGTTGTCCCAGGAGAAGACTCAGCATTTTGCCAACCGCCGTCGTCGTGTTGGTCCTCGTCTTTGTGTTGGGGACTTGGTGTGGTTATCTTCTCGTTTTGTCCCTATGAAGGTTTCTTCTCCTAAGTTTAAGCCTCGGTTCATCGGCCCGTACAAGATATTGGAGATTCTTAACCCTGTGTCCTTTCGTTTGGACCTCCCTGCATCTTTTTCTATTCATAATGTCTTCCATCGGTCATTGTTGCGCAGGTATGAGGTACCGGTTGTGCCTTCCGTTGAGCCTCCTGCTCCGGTGTTGGTTGGGGGTGAGTTGGAGTACGTTGTCGAGAAGATCTTGGACTCCCGTGTTTCCAGACGGAGACTTCAGTATCTGGTCAAGTGGAAGGGCTACGGTCAGGAGGATAACTCTTGGGTGACAGCCTCTGATGTTCATGCCTCTGATTTGGTCCGTGCCTTTCATAGGGCTCATCCTGATCACCCTGGTGGTTCTGGTGAGGGTTCGGTGCCCCCTCCTTGAGGGGGGGGTACTGTTGTGAATTTGGTTTCTGGGCTCCCCCGGTGGTTTCTGGTGGTACTGCACTTGTGTGCTTCATCTCCTCTGTTCACCTGTTTTCCATCAGTATGTGGGAGTTTTCTATTTAGCCTTGCTCCTCAGTCATTTCTATGCCGGCCAACAATGTTACCAGAAGCCTTTCTGTTGCATGTTCCTGCTCCTAGACTACTATCAGCTAAGTTGGACTTGTTGTCCTAAGTTTGTTTTGCATTTTTGTTCCAGTTCTCTGTGATTGAATATTTCTGAGGCTGGAAGCTCTTGTGAGCTGAAATTGCCACTCTGGTGTCATGAGTTGATGTTAGAGTCTTAAAGTAATTTCAGGATGGTATTTTGAAAGGGTTTTCAGCTGACCGTGAAGTTCCCTTTTCTGTCTTCCTACTATCTAGTAAGCGGACCTCAATTTGCTAAACCTATCTTCATACTTCGTATGTCATTTTCCTCTAAAATCACCGCCAATATATGTGGGGGCTACTGTCTGCCTTTTGGGGAAAATTTCTCTAGAGGTAAGCCAGGTCTGTATTTTCCTCTGCTAGGGTCAGTCAGTTCTCCGGCTGGCGCTGGGCGTCTAGGGATAAAACGTAGGCACGCTACCCGGCCACTGTTAGTTGTGCGGTAGGTTTAGCTCATGGTCAGCTCGAGTTCCCATCTTCAAAGAGCTAGTCCTTTTGTATGCTTAATTACGTTCTCTTGCCATTGAGAACCATGACAATTTGCTATGGCGTTCTCTCCACTGTGTGCCTCTACGATGGAGATCCAACCAGAACTGGGGGACAAAGGTAGGACTAGTATGGAACCATTTTGCTGTAACTATGGGTCCCTTTTCTTACATAGAGATTCTCGAGACCCAGAACCCCGACAACTGCTGAAGCTGCTGCACCACCTGAGACCGCAGCTCCTTAAGCTCATTAGTGATTGTCTGGATCAGTTGGACGAAGGCCTGCAATTGAGCCATGATTCACCGGAAAAATGTGAGGGTTGGTGATAATGTCACGATATGTATTGCGACCTAACGGGTGGTCGGTCAGCGGATGGCGCAACACACACAACGGGATGGTATTGAGGAGAGGATGGCCCTACAGATAGGAAAATGGGGGATGGTCACCACCTGAGCTCAAACCTGAGCCTGTCCCTACACCCCCCTAACACCCTAAGCGGGTTCTTCCCCACCCTGCCGTCAGGAACCTAAGTCCCTCTCTGTCACCTAGTACTGCCCTGGCTAGTACACTGGCCGGCAAGGCGCACTAGTCTCACCACTGCATATAATACAACACAGGGGACAGTGACAAACAGCAAAGGGACAAGGTAAAAATACCGCACTTAGCTTCCAGACACCGCTGCCAAACTCCACACCGCAGATAGCGCAGCAACAGGACTCCAAACATCAGAAGTGGCTGACACCAGAGAGCTGCTCCTGCTAGGATGGTCTACAAAGATAAAATCTATTACCAACAGTCAGCTGATGCATCAGGTGACCATTTAAAGGATGGTGGGAGTGGTCACCACCACATCAGCTGACCCAGCAACACTGCAGTTACACCAGATTGCCAGGGGGGGACTGACATTAACCCCCGATGGACAGAAAGGAAAAAAACTACATTTAAACAAAGTGGAACCAGAGCTGCCACAAATCCAAAAATGGATTGTGACAATGTGACTGGAATACTCCTATTTGGCCTGCAATAAAGTATAGCATTTCCATAATTTACTGCAGTTTATAGGCTGTTGCAATTTAGACAGGGTTGCCAAAAAAAGTATGACAGAGTGGTGGGATTCTTCTCCGTACACTGTTTACATCCGGCCAGGAGGATATAACAGTCGATTAGTGTGTCAGCCCTCCACAGATTTGATATTGATGACTTATCAATACAGTACACTAGCTCATCAATATAAATATAATAGAAAACCCTTTTATTTTATTGTACATTTACTAGAGCTGTTTTTAGACTATTTCTGAGAACTGTATACATGTAAAATTCTGGAACATTGGAGCTAGTATTGCCATGTTTACGGTACAATGAAAGAAAGAACTGAAATAACATCATTCCTCGCTTACAATGAGACCAGTGAGAAGTCTTCTCAGTAATGTTACTCGTAAACATGTTTTGATGGAGCTCACCACATACTACATGGCAAATATGGAAAAAGAGGTGCACAACTGTTAACGACCATACATGTTTTAGGGGGGTCCATTGAATATACAGCTTCAGAGACACGTTCTGGGGAATGCTGGTTATCTCCTATGTAAAGGGGGTAATGTACATGGGAAAAAGCTTTAAACAAACAAATATCCAAGGTGTATGGCCAAACTTAGAAGCATTACTTCCTACAGAGCTTATCCAGACATAGAATCTACTATAAACGTAAAAGGGAATCTGTCAGCAGGTTTGAACATGTGAGAACAGCATGAAGTAGGGGTTAAATGTAGAGTTCAAGGATGTGTCATTTATCAAGCTGTGTGCTATTGTTTACTTACATTGAAAGTTTTATCACCAGGAAATTATCATTATTGTGACTAGCTGGCACGTTGGCACTTGGCCGACCACGCCCCCTCCTGTGATAAGCAGCTCACTCTCAATAGACAATGTACATATAGAGCCAAGTGTGGACAGGGTTAGCTTTCTCAGCTCTGCTGCATTCTACATCTAAGAAATCTGATTGTATCACAAATTCTGCACCCACTAAACTAACTAATACATCATAGGATTCAGGGTCTCTTTTCCTACACCATGCTGCTGTCAGAGGAAGTAGCAAAAACCTGCTGACAATTTCCCTTTAAGAACTGATATCACTAGTGATTTTTATCAGTGGAAATGTCCTTTGATAAAAGGTATACTTTAGAAATATTGTAGAAACTGAGCATCTAAACTCCATCTTCAGTGGCCCTCCACCTGACGTTTGGTGTTAATTTTTGTTAGCACTGCCTTATCTGCTATTCCTCTTCCCCCCTGAGAAGTCCATATAGGCTCACGTGTTCTGCACAGGCACCTCTTATTATATTTTATATTTGTTACCCAGTCAGTCCTTGCTTTATATTGCTTCTTATAATATGTTTAACACATAGTTTTGCCTTAGCTAAATCTATATTTCTGTATTAGGAAACTGCATGAATTGCAATTCCACAATATGTTAACCGAATTGCTCCAAATAAGCTTGCAGAGTACCAGAAAATGTGCAAACTGCTGGCTGCCATTTTATAGCAATCTGGATTCTGTATATGGAGCAGAAAATGTTTGGAATGAGCCAAAAAATGTTTTAAATTTCACACAATTTCTTTGCTTTTTCTACAAAAGTTGTATATAGTAAAATATTTTTGTGCAAAAATGTACAACATTTAGCCCTATTTATGTCACCTTTTTGTTAAAAGGAGGTAGGGGGTTAACAAAAGTGGTGCTAACAACAGCCTGGAGTATTTATTACAATTTATTCCAGAAATTGGCACAAGTTCTACCAGAAACCTAATGCATAATTCTATATATGGAGCAGAGGCTGCTCAAGATGCCCAGATAGTAATAAATGCACCTCTTATTAAATGGATTTTACATTTAAGGCTGGGGTCACACTGGCGACTTAAACGGACGAGTGCAATGCGATAAAAAATCGCATTGCACTCGGACCAATGTTAATCTATGGGGCAGCTCCCAGCAGACGATTTTTTGTTGGCCGTTTACCTCGGTCCGAGATATTGGCAGCATGCTGCGATTATCACGGACACTCGGCCGACTCTCGGGTCACTCGCACCCATATAAGCCTATGGGTGCAAGTGAGACATTGCACATCATTCGGATATCATCCCAGTGATGTGCGTTAAATGCTGACCCCGGCAATGGAGGCGATGGAGAAACTAGTTTCTCCGCCTCCTCCGCATCTGTGCTCCGATCCGCTCTGTGTGAGAGGCTCGGAGCACAGACGCATGACACTCGGCTCCCACTCGCAGCAGAGCAGGAGCCGAGGGTCAATAGCATATCGCAATACACTAGTATGACGCCGGCCTTACCCTGCTCTCCAGGGATTACGCCTGACATATGAAAGGTGCCCATTAGTGTTGATCGAGCACTGAAACGCTCGAGTGCTCAGTCCTCAAATCAAGCATGTCGTACCCTCGAGTAAGTGAATGTGAAACTCAAGCAATTTTCCGGTGGATGGATTCTCTCTGTTCATGGTGTTCTACAGCTCACAGCATTCGGCTGACAGAGGAGTCCCTGCGCTCCCAACAGGGGAATACCTCAGATGATTCAAATGAACCTCTTATGGTGACCCGAGTACTCGAGCACCCCGCGATACTCGGCACTGATCGATACTCGATCGAGGACCCCGACGCCCATCATTGGTGCCCGTATGTTTCTGGGCATGGTGGTTCAGTGGCTTGCAGCCTTGCAGCGCTGCAAACCTAGGTTCAAATCCCACCAAGGACAACATCTGCAAGGAGTTTGTATGTTCTCCCCATGTTTGTGTGGGTTTCCTCCTGGTCCTCCCATATTCCAAAGACATACTGATAGGGAATTTAGATTGTGAGCCCCAATGGGGACAGCGGTAATAATGTGTGGAAACTGTAAAGCGCTGCCGAATATGTTAGCGCTATATAAAAGTAAAGATTATTATATTATCTGAAAATTTAGTGCAGACTGATTCTAATTAATCAGAAAAAAATAAAGATTCTAATGGCTCGCTCAATCAGATAAAAAAAAAATCAGCTGCCGTAAGCTAGCGTGACTTCGGCCTAAGGGTGAAATGCGTCGGAGGTGACCGGACACTAAATTTAAACTAGACGTAATATTGAATGTACAAATCTAATTGGCGAAGATTGTGAACGAATATTGTGAATGTACCATTCAATCTAATCTGAGCTGTACAGGGCAAGCTAAGGGTTTATTGTTCTACTTCAGTGGGTCACGTCTTCCTTTCTTTCTCCTTTTTAGTCGACATGTCCTGTAGCGTGAATAGGAGAGGATGCCTTGCCATGACTTGTCCATCTTTTATCCTCCTTGTACGACGTCTGAGGCTCAGGAACACAGTGTTGGTGTTATCCTACTACTTGAGAACTCTCTGTTCCAGCATGACACAGTTCAGCTCATGCATAAGCATGTCCATCACCGCCCACCATGACACTCCCACGGGCCTGCCCTCCACTGCTCCACATACATTCTCCTGTGAACAGCCTGCTGCCTATGTGATCTGCTCATTCCTCCGCACCAGCTTCACACCAGACTGGAATATGTGCCACCATATTAACAAAGCTGCCGATTTTAGCTTAGTAGGAGGAATACATCAATTATGCCAATTAAATACATTAACTGCAAGTAAATTTGCTGACATTAAGTAAATAAGAACAGCAAATGAAGCCGGAGAAAATGTTTACATGTCATTTTTTATGCCAAAGCCAGGAGTGGATGTAAAATGTGTGAATTTAACCTAAATGTATTTAGGACCTTGTTTTTGTGTGAATCTTGTTTAGTTATTCATTTGAATCTTGCTTCCTACTACAGCTTTTTCATAATAAATCTTCATTTCTGGCAAAAAAATAAATCAAGAATTTACAAGAAGAATAAGAAGTGCATAATTCTGTGCATATTAAAGGGATTGTACCCCCTGTATACCCTCGGACAATCACCTGATCATCATAGCAGTCAGTTGTTATTTAGGCTGGGGTTACATGGTGAACACAACCAGAGTTTGCCATGTGTCGCTGTAACATCGCAGTGAATGAGGTCTCATTCTTCTTGCACAGGGGTCTTCTCCTGTATGTGTCCTCTTGTGGTCCACATATTCATCACATAATTGTAATAGGCCACAGTATTTATTGGAAAACCATTAATTTATTGGGATCTGTGAGAAAATTTAGCAATAATGTTTCAATTTCATTTCAGCACTACCAATATCAGATGAGTAGTGGTCTGACTCCCTGTACCCGCACCAATCAACTAAGGCTAGTTTCACACTAGCGTTCAGCAGGGCTGCAGATGAAAGCCTTCTTCCTCCGTGAAGCCCCGCCCACTGCCGCGCCTCTTCAGCTCCGCCTACATCTGCATGCGGCCTGCGTACCTATCTTTAACATTGGGTACGCAGGCCATGCGGATGTATGCGGATGCCTCCACATGTGTCGTATTGAAGCTGCACCGACCGTAACTAAATGCAACATGTTGCGTTTTCTATTTTTTTTTTCTGCGATGTGTTGTGCATAAATATGTGATTCTCCAGAATTTCTTTTAGTCTATGCCTGATGAAGAGACCTGTGTAGTCTCGAAAGCTTGCAGTTTGTTACCATCTTTTCAGTTAGCCATTAAAAGGTATCAACTACTGAGGACTCTCAATTCTAAATATTTCTCTAAGGATCACTGAGTAAGACAGATTTAGGCTATGTGCACATGTTGCGGATTGGTGTGCAGATTTTTCCGCACTGTTTTTGCAAAATCCGCACGTAAACCGCACTGTGGATTACCCGTGGATTTACCGCAGTTTTGTGTGTTTTTTGTGCGGGTTCCACCTGCGGATTTCTATACAAGAACAGATGTAAATTGTTGAGGAATCCGCACAAAGAATTGAAATGCTGCGGAAAACACGCCGCTGCGTTTCCGCCCGTTTTTTCCGCAGCATGTGCACTGCGGATTTTGTTTTCCATACATTTACATGGTACTGTACACCGCATGGAAAACAGCTGCAGATCCGCAGCATGAAATACGCTGCGGATCCGCAGCAAAATCCGCAACGTGCACATAGCCTTAGTCAAATGGAACAAGTTTAAAGTTAATGTCAGCAGGTTTTTGTTATGTAATCTGAGGACAGCATGAGTTAGGGGTTAAAACACAGATTTCAATGACATGTAGTAAGACCCTGTGATATCTCTGAAGAACTCTTGCAGGATGTGCAACTAATGAGGAGAGACTGCCATCTGCTGGCCAGCTGAAATCAAGTGGAACCAAAGTGTGCTGGAAGATTTGCATGGGGAGCGACTTCATGTGCTGGACTGGATCAGGTGACCACAGGAAGGACTTCCCTGATATAAAAGCCCTGCGCGCCAAACCACAAGGCGAAGAGAGAGAGACATGCTCCAGAGACACTGCTGAGACCAACGTGAAAGGCCTCAGTGGGAAGTCTGAGCCACCCAGGTGCTGGTCATCACCTGGCAACGTCCGGATCCCCCGAAGATCTCCAAGTACTGGCTACGCTGATCAGAGCCAGGATCTGCGCTCTGCCCTGGTCAAACCTACGAGGACCGTCGTCACCTGACACGAGTCCTCTCTGCCCCAAGCCTAAGACACTTCCGCTGACGGTGAAGCCGAGAAGAGCCATGTGGAGACTGCGACAGGAAAGGCATGCCTGCAATTGCGGAGGAACAGTGCAAGTGAGCAGGGCTGTCACTTCTAGCTATCACCAACCGAGGCTGGTTGGGACTAGGATTACAGGTAGGGATGTTGCTGGTTGGTGTGTGGGAGGCTTAGCGGGCTTTGATAGACTATGTCAGGAAGTGACTTGAGCATATTGGGCAAAAAGTGACCCCAGCTAGGGTCAGATCTTACATGTGACTCCCATGACTGTTACTGCTGTATATAAATAGACATGTCAATTCCTGACTGTTCCCGCCTCATGATCTCTGTTGCTTGCATCCAGACACCTGCATTACAGATGTGTCACAATTCTGGCAGTGTGATGTAATTTACTTAAACTGAAGATTTTATCACCTGGTGATTATCATTTTTCACTACAGCAGCTCTTGCATGCCAGTCTGACTTCGCCCCCTCTTCTGATAAGCAGCTCTATAGACCATGTACTTACAGAACCTGGTGTAGGCGGGGCTAGCCATTGTGTGGGCAGAGTTATATTTCTCAGCTCTGCTGCATTGCTAAATCTAAAATCTGATTGTGTCAGAACAGCTGCGCCCAGTAATCTAAGTGATACATTATTAAATTTAGGGTCTCTGTGCCTACATCATGCTGCTCTCAGATGAGGTAGCAAAAACCTGGTGACATATTCCCTTCAAAAACTTAAACACTGCTGCATTTTTTTGTCTCTTTTTTGTGTGTCATGCTTTAATTAATTTGATTGTATTGTTCAACATCTTTATCAATGATTTAGATGAAGAAATTGAGGGTACACTGACTAAATTTGCTGATGACACAAAGCTAGGAGGGATAGCTAATACTAGAGAAGAGAGAGAGGATTCAAAAAGATATAAATAAACTGGAGCAGTGGGCAGCAACTAACAGATTGATTTTTAACGGAAAAATGCAAAGTACTACATCTGGGCAATAAAAATGAAAAGGCATATACAGAATGGGAGGAATAGGGCTAAGCAACAGCACATGTGAAAAATACTTGGGTATACTAATAGATCACAGACTGCACATGAGTCAACAGTGTGATGCAGCAGCAAAAAAGGCAAATGCAAATCTGGGATGTATCACCAGAAGCATACAGTCTAGTTCATGTGAAGTCATTATTGCCCTCTACTCCTCTTTGGTCAGACCTCACCTGGAATACTGTGTCCTGTTTTGGGCACCACATTTAAAAAAAAGACATCAACAAACTGGAGAAAGTTCAGAGAAGAGCGACCAGAATGGTGACAGGTCTGCAAACCATGTCCTAAGAGGAACGGTTACAGGATTTGGGAATGTTTAGCTTGCAAAAAAGAAGACTGAGAGGAGACTTAATAGCTGTCTACAAATATCTCAAGGGCTGTCACAGTGTAGAAGGATCATCTTTATTCTCATTTGCACAAGGAAATACTAGAAGCAATGGGATGAAACTGAATGGGAGGAGACAGATTAGATATTAGAAAAAACTTTTTGACAGTGAGGGTGATCAATGAGTAGAACAGGCTGCCACGAGAGGTGGTGAGGTCTGCTTCAATGGAAGTCTTCAAACAGAGGCTGAACAGACATCTGCCTGGGATGATTTCGTGAATCCTGCTTTGAGCAGGGGGTTGGACCAGAAGACCCAGGAGGTCCCTTCCAACGCTACCATTCTATGATTCCAAAGCTGCTTTGTTTCTGATACTTCCTTGTATTTGACTTTGACAAAACTTTATTGACATAGTTAGGTGCGGATTACATGATTTTTTTTTTATGCAATTACACTGCCGAAACATGTAAAATGCATATGCGTTATTTTATCTGTGGAATTTCCACACCTAATGTAAGTCTATGGGGAAATTCCAGTCCAAAAATTCAGCGTACCTGCAAGAGAAATTGACATGCTGTGGAATTGAAACACGCACCGCAGGTCAGTTTACGCTGTGTTAAAAAGAAGCCCAGTGGGCAAGAGATCTCTATCCCATCCACTCTGCTGGAACTGTAAGGCTATGTGCACACGATGTGGATTTTGCTGCGGATCTGCAGCGTTTCTGCAGCTGCGGGTCCGCAGCAGTTTCCCATGAGTTTACAGTTCAATGTAAAGCTATGGGAAACCAAAAACGCTGTACACATGCTGCGGAAAAAAACGCGCGGAAACGCAGCGGTTTACATTCCGCAGTATGTCACTTCTTTCTGTGGATTCCACAGCGGTTTTACAGCTGCCCCTATGGAAAACCGCAGTTGTAAAACCACAGTGAAAACCGCAGAAAAACCATGGTAAATCCGCGGTAAATCCGCAATAAATCTGCAGCAAAAACGCAGCATTTTTGCCCTGCAGATTTATCAAAACTGCTGCGGAAAAATCCGCAGTGGCCAGGAATACGTGTGCACATACCCTTAGAAGCAGCATTTTTGATGCAGCATAAATATGTAATATAAATATATGAGTCACAAAAGCACCAAACGCTCGCTATGGGAACATAGACTAAGGCTAAGTTCACACTGGACGTTTTTGCTGCGTTTTTTTTATGCTTTTTTATGCTAACTTTCAGCTGTGTTTTACAGTACCAGCAAAGCCTATGAGATTTCAGAAAACTAATGCACACTGGTTTTTTTTGTCATCATTATTTTGTGCCTTGCATGTTTTTTTTGTTTTTTTTTAACATGTCAATTCCTCCAGCGGTTTTTCATCAATTTTCACCCATTGACTTGAATAGGTGGTGAAAAAATGCACCAAAAAACGCAGGTATCAGGATTTGTTGCGTTTTTTATGCCAAAACCTGACTTGATCAGCATGCACAAGAGACAAATCTACCATGTCAAAACCACCACAAAAGCACAAGAAGAACCACAGAAACCTGCTTTTTTGGCCGGCGTCACACTAGGCGTAAGTAAAAAGGTCCGTTTTTTTACGGACGTAATACGCAGTAATTGACCCAAAACACTGTTCCGTATTCAATGCGAGGATGCGATTTTTACGCACAAATATATCCGTGTGTCATCTGTATGGCTTCCGTACGGCCCTCTGCTGGATGAACTCATGAACTGGAGCCTTGGAAAAGTTCCCACGCTCGAGTTCATATGAGTTCATCCAGCAGAGGGCGCCTCACCGCAACTCAATGTAAGTACAGATCACCCAGCTTTCCTTTCAGTACCCGGGGTTTACAGGCACGAGCGAGTGCTTTAGCACACCTCCTGCCTGTAAAATGATTTAACCCCTTCAGATGGATTTACTTCGTGGGACGTGACAGATCATCAGAAGGTATGTATATTGTTGGTTTATTATTTTTCAGAGCGAGGGTCTTCAGGTGGATTGAGAGAGCAATAAAATATTAAAACAACCTGTGTGTTTATTTAATTAAAATACTTTTTAATAATGTGTGTGTGTTTTTTTAACCCTTTCATACAATTGGATTAATAATGGATAGGTGACATAATTGACGCCTCTCCATTATTAATCTGGCTTAATGTCACCTTACAATAGCAAGGTGACATTAACCCTTCATTACCCCATATCCCACCGCTACACGGGAGTGGGAAGAGTGGCCAAGTGCCAGAATAGGCGCATCTTCCAGATGTGCCTTTTCTGGGGTGGCTGGGGGCAGATGTTTGTAGCCTTGGGGGGCCAATAACCATGGACCCTCTCCTGGCTATTAATATCTGCCCTCAGTCACTGGCTTTACCACTCTGGCGGAGAAAATTGCGCGAGAGCCCACGCCAATTTTTTCCGCCATTTAACCCTTTATTTTAGCAGCTACAGCACCCAAATTTTGCACATACACACTACTAACATTAGTAGTGTGGAATATGCAAAGGGGATATGAGATGGTTTACTGTATCCTATCGGGTTTGGGAAGGAGAAATGAGAAGCCGGCAATTGAATTACCGGCTTTTCACAGATATCGCGCTGAATTAAATATAAATATAGAATATATATATATGTATCTCAATGACATATATATATATATATATGTATATATATATATATATATTGTATATATGTTTTCCCTAACATTTGAGCACATAAATCCATTAGATGTCGGTTTTGCAAGCCTGCGAGAAAATATCGCAGTACGGATGCCATGCGGATTACATACGGAGGATGCCATGCGCAAAATATGCTGACACACCCTGCCTACAGATGACATACGGATCACTATTTTGGGGACTTTTCTGCGTATTACGGCCGTAAAAAACGGACCGTATTTACATACGCTGAGTGTGAGGCCGGCCTTACTGCGGTACAACATTCAGCATTTTCCATAAAAAAACACAATTATTTGCTGCATTTTATTTATTCACCTGTGCTGAGGCTGTAGTTTCTTACAACAGACAGCCCTTTTAAGATAAAATCTAGCTCTGGGGAACTCCAGCAAACAGCTTATTTTGCAGGAGGAATCACAAACAACCGAACATTTTTCTAGGATAAATTGAGGTTTTCGTGGTATACATTCATATACGTGATATACAAGTGCTTCTCACAAAATTAAAATATCATCAAAAAGTTAATTTATTTCAGTTCTTCAATAAAAAACTCGTATATTATATAGAGTCATTACAAACAGGACGATCTATTTCAAGTTTTTGATTCTGTTATTGTTGATGATTATGGCTTACAGCCAATGAAAACCCAAAAGTCATTATCTCAGTAAATTGGAATACTTTATAACACCAGCTTGAAAAATTACTTTAAAATCCAAAATGTTTTTTTTCTTTTTCTTTTCAGATTTTGTCGGACTTGATTGAAACTTTTGACCTGAAAGTTATACTATTTCAGGACTTGTTGGTTACAGATCTTGATATACAGTTGTAAATGAGTTTTCTTTTTGTACTCAATACTTTTTATGTTGTTGAATCCTTTGTTACTTGTTGTTTTGAAGTTCTTTTCAATAAAAACAGATTAAATATAAAATCCAAAATGTTGGCCTACTGAAATGTATGTTCAGTGAATGCACTCAATACTTGGTCGGGGCTCCTTTTGCAGCAATTACTGCATCAATGCGGCGTGGCATGGAGGCGATCAGCCTGTGGCACTGCTGAGGTGTTATGGAAGCCCAGGTTGCTTTGATAGCAGCCTCCAGCTCGTCTGCATTGCTGGGTCTGGTGTCTCATCTTCCTCTTGACAAAACCCCATAGATTCTCTCTGGGTTTAAGGTCAGACGAGTTTGCTGGCAAATCAAGCACAGTGATACGGTTGATTTTAAACCATGTTTTGGTACTTTTGGCAGTGTGGACAGGTGCCAAGTCCTACTGGAGAATGAAATTTCCAATTCCAAAAAGCTTGTCGGCAGATGGAAGCATAAAGTGCTCTAACATTTCCTGGTAGACGACTGCACTGACTTTGGTCTTGATCAAACAAAGTGGACCTACACCAACAGCTGACATGGCTCCCCAAACCATCACTGATTGTGGAAACATCACACTAGACCTCAAGCAGTTTGGATTGTGGCCTCTCCACTCTTCCTCCAGACTCTGGGACCTTGATTTCCAAATGAAATGCAAAATTTACTTTCATCTGAAAACAACACCTTGGACCACTGAGCAACAGTCCTGTTCTTTTTCTTCTTGGCTCATGTAAGACGCTTCTAGCATTGTCTATTGGTCATGAGTGGCTTGACAAAAGGAATGTGACACTTGTAGCCCATGTCCTGGATAAGTCTGTGTGTGGTGGCTCTTGAAGCAATGGCTCCAGCAGCAGTCCACTCCTTGTGAATCTCCACCAAAATTTTGAACGGCCTTTTCTTAACAATCCTTTCAAGGCTGCGGTTATCCCGGTTGCTTGTGCACCTTTTTCTACCACACTTTTTCCTTCCACTCAACTTTCCATTAATATGTTTGGATACAGCACTCTGTGAACAGCCAGCTTCTTTAGCAATGACCTTTTGTGGCTAAAGGTACCGTCACATTAAGCGACGCTGCAGCGATAGCGACAGCGATGCCGATCGCTGCAGCGTCGCTGTTTGGTCGCTGGAGAGCTGTCACACAGACCGCTCTCCAGCGACCAACGATGCCGAGGTCCCCGGGTAACCAGGGTAAGCATCGGGTTGCTAAGCGCAGGGCTGCGCTTAGTAACCCGATGTTTACCCTGGTTACCAGCGTAAAAGTTAAAAAAACAAACAGTACATGCTCACCTGCGCGTCCCCCAGCCTCTGCTTCCTGACACTGACTGAGCTCCGGCCCTAACAGCACAGCGGTGACGTCACCGCTGTGCTTTCACTTTCAGTTTAGGGCCGGCGCTCAGTAAGTGTCAGGAAGCAGAGGCTGGGGGACGCGCTGGTGAGTATGTGCTGTTTGTTTTTTTAACTTTTACGCTGGTAACCAGGGTAAACATCGGGTTACTAAGCGCGGCCCTGCGCTTAGTAACCCGATGTTTACCCTGGTTACCAGTGTAAAATATCGCTGGTATCCTTGCTTTTGCTGTCAAACACGGCGATACACGGCGACCTAGCGACCAAATAAAGTGCAGACCTTCTAGCAGCGACCAGCAATTTCACAGCGGGATCCAGATCGCTGCTGCATGTCAAATACAGCGATATCGCTATCCAGGTCGCTGCAACGTCACGGATCGCTGGCGATATCGCCTAGTGTGACGGTACCTTTACCCTCCTTGTGGAGTGCGTCAATGACTGCCTTCTGGACATCTGTCAATTCAGCAGTCTTCCCTATGATTGTGGAGCCTACTGAAACAGACTAAGGGACCTTTTTAGGAAGCCTATGCAGGTGTATTTTGTTGATTATTCTAATTTACGGAGATAATGACTTTGGGTTTTCATTGGCTGTGAGCCATAATCATCAACATTAACAAAAATAAACATTTGAAATAGATCACTCTGTTTGTAATGACTCTAGATAATAAATGAGTTTCACTTTTTCTATTAACTATTTGATGATATTCTAATGTTATGAGAAGCACCTGTATGTGGAGGCTAAGAAAACACATGTAAAAACTTGTAGTTACTTTTTGAAGAGCAGAATCAAAACTTTTCTGTGGTATTTATTTTTATTTTACTCACTTATATAGCTCCATTAATTCCGCAACATTTTTTTCAAACATTATCACTGTCCCCATTGGGGGCTCGCAATCTAGATTCCTTATCAGTATGTCTTTGGAATGTGGGAGGAAACTGCAGAACGTGGAGGAAACCCACGCAAATACGGGGAGAACATGCAAACTCCTTGCAGATGTTGTCCTTGGTGGGATACGAACCCAGGACCCCAGCGCTGCAAGGCTGCAGTGCTACCCACTGAGCCACCGTGCTGCCAATAGTATAAAAAACACTTAAAAAAGCAGCTTCACATCTGCACCAAAGAAGTATCAAATAAGTGGGGAAAGGGTATAAAGAATGCAGTAAAGATGCAATTACCGGAGAAGACTGTTATTACATAGTTCGGTGTGGACATCTGCAGAAAACAAAAAACAAATGTCATATAGTGAAGCTACAGAAAGATGAAAGTCCTGGCTGCTACGATAATGAATGATCAAAAAATAAATCTGCTAATCAAAAGCCTCTCCAGGAACGCCACAGGGTACAACTGACATGTATGCTGGACTAGAGACCCGTGAATCAATCCGCTTACCTCTAGTCCCAATTGTTCCGTGTTTTGTTTCTGCATTTGGGTCTACGCCCTGCAGTCTTGGGCTGTGGGCATCTGCTGAATTTCTGTCACTACCACCGCCCCTCTGACAACTCCTCCTGCCAGGGTATAAAGAAATGGTAAATGGGCATGGATTGGGGTGTGGCCAAAACTTTCATAGTTTCTCCCTCTTTCTGTTCTTCAAAAGTTGTAATGTATGGATGGGGCATGTGCAAAGTAGTCCATTTGCAGAACTGCGTACTTTATGTAATAAATGTGAATTGCAAACACATCACATTTTCATCTGCACACAGGGTCTCATGCTGTTTCCTGTGACGGGAGTGTAGTTCTACCTTCATCAGTGGACCCACAGACTCAGTAGCTTCCCTGCTGTGTCTCTGATCCTATTGTTCCCCAAAATCAGCACAGGGTCAGTAGACCCCCATACACATTAGACTGTGCGTTAATTTTGGTTGGGATCACATGTCTTTAGTCTAGTGTGTTTGGGGTCCTTATATTCAACTATACTGCTAGCAAATTGATCAGTACAGCCAGGATTGGACTGGCCCACAGGGGAACAGGTAACCTTCCTTTGCCCAATTCCTATATGAGCAGTAGTTGGCATAATGCTCTTGATTCCTTATGTGCACACAAAGTATAACTTCATTCTTTTAACAAACTACCCGGTTTATTATTGTATAGATGCAGAGGTACATTTGTGAATGAGGGTGATATTTGCATGTAGCTGAATAGTGGCCCCCTAAGTCAATTTTACTGGAGGCCCTTGCCCAGGGCCAGCTCCAGGTTTTCATGGGCCCCTGGGAAAGAGTCTCTCAGTGGGCCCCTTTAAGATATACGAGAATTCATGATGCACAAATATGGCAGAGAAATATAGATATAGTACAATGCCAAAGATTTCACTTACTACTTATGCTACATGAGTGATATCTATGTAAATTCTGCAATAGCTCAGAAACTGGGCAGTATAGTCCTCTACATAGTATTATGGGAATCACATAGTGCTCCATATACAGTGTGTCCGTAAAGTCATGGTGCACTTTTGACCAGTCACTGGAAAGCAACAAAAAGTGATAGAAATGTGAAATCTGCTCCAAATAAAAGAAAAACTCTCCCAGTTTCATACCTAGTCAGTGCAGTTTGATGTGGGCTCCATTTGTTGCCCTACACACATCCAAACAATAGTGAAGTTCTTGCCACACACGGGTAAGGACATCTGATGTAACAGAGTGAATAACGTCTGTGATTCTCTGTTTTAAGTGATTAATGTCGTTGATACGTTCAATGTACACATGTTGCTTTACATAACCTCAAAAGTAAAAGTCTAAGGGCGTCCGAACCAGGGATCATGGTGGGCATGGCTTGACAGAACCCCTGCCTATCCATCGCTGGGGGAATGTTTGATTCAGAAACTCATGAAGTGTGGAGGAACGCCGTCCTGTTGAAAGATGACACCTTCTGGAAATTGTGTGGTTTGATTGGTTCTTGTTATCTCTCCTCATGAACAGGTCTGATATGATTGGGCCAGAGAAACGGCGCCAAAATGTAAACTATAAATAGATCCTGTGACTGCTCAAAAGTGCACCGTGACTTTACGGACAAACTGTAGTATGATGGGCCCCATATATTGCTCCATACAGTATGATGAGCACTATATATTGCTCCATACAGTATAGTGAACCCCATATATTGCTTCATACAGAATAATGGACCCATATAATGTCCAAACGGTATAATGAGCTCCATATATTGCTAAATACAGAAAAATGAACCCTATACATTGCTCCATACAGTATAATGAGCTCCATATATTGCTCCATACAGAATAATAAGCCCCATATGTTGCTCCATACAGAATGAGTACTATATATTTCTCCATACAGTATAATGGGCCCCATATAATGCTTTATACATAATGAGCCCCGTATACTGCTCCATACAGTACATGATGGGCCGCATATACTGCTCCATATATAATGGGCCCCATAAAATGCTTCAGTATATGATGGGCTCCATATAATTCTCCATACACAATGAGCCCCATATATTGCTCCAAAGATGAAAATTAATTAAAAAAAAATAAAATACTAACCTCTCCTCGCTGGCTACTGCTCTGCTCCGGACTCCTCAAAGCGGACATCTTCTGGCTTTCGACACAGACTGTTCAGAGCAGAGAGTGTGCTACAGTAACATCATCGCGCCCTCTGAGCTGAGACGCCAGTCAGGAGAAGCGGAAGACGCCACAGTGGAGGAACGGTGAGAGGTAAGTATTTCAAGAATTGGGACCCTGAGCAAGGAGCTGGCACTGGGCCCCCATAGTGTGTTGGTGACCCCGACGGCTAGTGGGCCCGCCGCCTGCTCAAGGCCTTGGCACTTGCCCTGGTGTGCCAGGTGCTGACGCTGACCCTGCCCTTGTCAACCCAGTCCAACACAGAGTAAAATGTTGTGAATTTGGATTCTGGGCTCCCCCGGTGGCCGCTTGTGGAATTGGACTTGTCATCCTCTTTCCTGTTTCACCTGATTCCATCAGTAGTGGGTGTCGCTATTTAAGCTCATTTCTCTGGTGGTTTCTTGCCGGTCATCAATGTTATCTGATGCCTCTCAGTGCTTGTTCCTGCTTCTAGACTACTACTAGATAAGTTGGACTTTTGTCCATGTTTTGTTTTGCCTATTTGTTCCAGTTCACAGCTGAAGTTTTGTTACTGTGTCTGGAAAGCTCTCGTTGATCAGGGATTGCTACTCTGGCGTTATGAGTTAATGCCAGAGTTTAAGGTAATCTCTGGATGGTGTTTTGTTAGTGTTTTTCTGCTGACCATGAAAGTATACTATCTGTCTTCTGCTATCTAGTAAGCGGACCTCAAATTTGCTAAGACTATTTTCCTGCTGCGTTTGTTGTTTCATCTGAACTCACCGTCATTATATGTGGGGGGCCACTGTCTTCTTTGGAATATTTCTCTAGAGGGTAGCCAGGTCTTATTTTTCCCTCTGCTAGCTATTTAGGTCTTAGGCCAGAGCTGGGCATCTAGCGATAAATAGGAAATGCTACCTGGCTATTTCTAGTTGCGCGGCAGGCTTAGTTCATGGTCAGTATAGTTCCATCTTCCGAGAGCTTGTCCCTCTATAGGCTTGCTATGATCTCTGCCTGCAGAGATCATGACAGTTTGACCGGCCAGTAAAGTGTTAAAGACCCAGGTTGAGAAAGGAGAGTTATAAGAAGTCTGCTGAAATTTTTTTTTTTTTTCCTCCAGTCTGCCTTGCTGCAGTCTTTTCTCTCTCTCTCCTCCTAATCTCTGTATGCTCTGTGTGCACCTGACAATAATGGATCTCCAGAGTGTAACTGCGGGTTTGAATAATCTCATCACGAAAGTACAAAATTTACAAGATTTTGTGGTACATGCTCCGGTATCTGAGCCGAGAATTCCTTTGCCGGAGTTCTTCACAGGGAATAGAGCTAGCTTCCAGAATT
The DNA here is from genome assembly GCF_051348905.1 of Ranitomeya variabilis. Classification (NCBI taxonomy): domain Eukaryota; kingdom Metazoa; phylum Chordata; class Amphibia; order Anura; family Dendrobatidae; genus Ranitomeya; species Ranitomeya variabilis. Next base: position 111,861,950 of record NC_135235.1, on the reverse strand, counting down.
TCCGAAATAATTGTAAGCTTTATTTGTCCCTGAAGTCTCGTTCAGCTGGAGACCCTGCTCAGCAGGTTAGGATTGGGCCTTCTCATTGCCAGCAGGGGATCCTGCGTTACGCGATGTGGATGCGTTTTTTCTGGCCTTGGGCTTGCTTTATGAGGAACCTCATTTGGAACTTCAGGCAGAAAAAACTTTGATGGCACTATCTCAGGGGCAAGACGAAGCTGAAGTTTTCTGCCAAAAATTCCGTAAATGGTCTGTGCTTACTCAGTGGAATGAGTGCGCCTTGGCGGCAACTTTCAGAGAAGGTCTCTCTGATGCCGTTAAGGATGTTATGGTGGGGTTCCCTTTGCCTGCAGGTCTGAATGAGTCCATGACAATGGCTATTCAGATTGATAGGCGTCTGCGGGAGCGCAAACCGGTGCACCATCTGGCGGTGTCTATGGAAAAGACGCCAGAAAGTATGCAGTGTGATAGAATTCTGTCCAGGAGCGAGCGACAGAATTTTAGACGGAAGAATGGATTGTGTTTCTATTGTGGGGATTCTACTCATGTTATATCAGCATGCTCTAGGCGTACAAAGAAGCTTGATAAGTCTGTTTCCATTAGCACCATTCAGTCTAAGTTTATTTTGTCTGTAACCCTGATTTGCTCTTTGTCATCCATTGCCACGGACGCCTATGTTGACTCTGGCGCCGCTCTGAGTCTTATGGATTGGTCCTTTGCCAATCGTTGTGGTTTTGATTTAGAGCCTTTGGAGACTCTTATTCCTCTGAAGGGGATTGACTCCACCCCATTGGCTAATAATAAACCACAATACTGGACACAAGTAACCATGCGTATCAATCCGGATCACCAGGAGATTATTCGTTTCCTGGTGCTGTATAATTTACATGACGATTTGGTACTGGGATTGCCATGGTTGCAGTCTCACAACCCAGTCTTGGACTGGAGAGCAATGTCTGTGTTGAGCTGGGGATGTAAGGGTATTCATGGGGACGTACCTTTGGTTTCTATTTCGTCGTCCATTCCCTCTGAAGTCCCTGAGTTCCTCTCTGATTATCAAGACGTCTTTGACGAACCCAAGCTTGGGTCGTTACCTCCGCACCGTGAGTGCGATTGTGCCATAGATTTGATACCGGGTTGTAAATATCCAAAGGGTCGTTTGTTTAATTTGTCTGTGCCGGAACATGCTGCTATGCGGGAATATATAAAGGAGTCTTTGGAAAAGGGACATATTCGTCCATCCTCTTCTCCCTTGGGAGCTGGGTTTTTCTTTGTCTCAAAAAAAGACGGCTCTTTGAGACCATGTATTGATTATCGGCTTCTGAATAAGATCACTGTTAAGTATCAATACCCATTGCCATTGCTTACTGATTTGTTTGCTCGTATAGAGGGTGCTAAGTGGTTCTCTAAAATTGATCTTCGTGGGGCGTATAATTTGGTGCGGATCAGGCAGGGGGATGAGTGGAAGACCGCATTTAATACGCCCGAGGGCCACTTTGAGTATTTGGTCATGCCTTTTGGTCTTTCTAATGCCCCTTCAGTTTTCCAGTCTTTTATGCATGATATTTTCCGCGATTTTCTGGATAAATTTATGATAATATATCTGGATGATATTCTGATTTTTTCTGATGACTGGGACTCTCATGTCCAGCAGGTCAGGAGAGTTTTTCAGGTTCTGCGGTCTAATTCTTTATGTGTGAAGGGGTCTAAGTGCGTTTTTGGGGTCCAGAAAATTTCCTTTTTGGGGTATATTTTTTCTCCCTCTTCCATTGAGATGGATCCCGTCAAGGTGCAAGCTATTTGTGACTGGACTCAGCCCTCCTCTCTTAAGGGTCTTCAGAGATTTTTGGGCTTTGCCAACTTTTACCGCCGATTTATTGCTGGTTTTTCGGATGTCGTTAAACCACTGACTGATTTGACCAGACAAGGCGCTGATGTTGCTAATTGGTCCCCTCATGCTGTAGAGGCCTTTCAGGAGCTTAAGCGCCGTTTTGCCTCTGCCCCTGTGTTGCGTCAGCCTGATGTGAATCTGCCTTTTCAGGTTGAGGTTGACGCTTCGGAGATCGGAGCTGGGGCAGTGTTGTCGCAGAAAGGTTCCGACTGCTCCGTCATTAGGCCTTGTGCCTTCTTTTCTCGCAAGTTTTCGCCCGCAGAGCGGAATTATGATGTTGGGAATCGGGAGCTTTTGGCCATGAAGTGGGCGTTTGAGGAGTGGCGCCATTGGCTCGAGGGGGCTAGACATCAGGTGGTGGTATTGACTGACCACAAAAATTTGATTTATCTTGAGACTGCCAGACGCCTGAATCCTAGACAGGCGCGCTGGTCTTTGTTTTTTTCTCGCTTTAATTTTGTGGTGTCATACCTACCGGGTTCTAAGAATGTTAAGGCAGATGCCCTTTCTAGGAGTTTTGACCCGGACTCTCCTGGTAATTCTGAACCCACAGGTATCCTTAGGGAGGGAGTAATTTTGTCGGCCGTTTCTCCTGATCTGCGGCGGTCCTTGCAAGAGTTTCAGGCGGATAGACCGGATCGTTGTCCGCCTGATAGACTGTTTGTTCCGGATGATTGGACCAGCAGAGTCATCTCTGAGGTACATTCTTCTGCATTGGCAGGTCATCCCGGAATTTTTGGTACCAGGGATTTGGTGGCAAGATCCTTCTGGTGGCCTTCTCTGTCACGAGATGTGCGAGTCTTTGTGCAGTCATGTGACGTTTGTGCTCGGGCCAAGTCTTGTAGTTCTCGGGCTAGCGGACTGCTGTTGCCCTTGCCTATTCCTAAGAGGCCTTGGACACACATCTCGATGGATTTTATTTCAGATCTGCCTGTTTCCCAGAAGATGTCTGTCATCTGGGTGGTCTGTGACCGTTTCTCTAAAATGGTCCATTTGGTTCCTCTGCCCAAGTTGCCTTCTTCTTCTGAGTTGGTTCCTCTGTTTTTTCAGAATGTTGTCCGATTGCACGGTATTCCTGAGAATATTGTTTCTGACAGAGGTACCCAATTTGTGTCTAGATTTTGGCGGGCATTCTGTGCTAGGATGGGCATAGATTTGTCTTTTTCGTCTGCTTTTCACCCTCAGACTAATGGCCAGACCGAGCGGACTAATCAGACCCTTGAGACATATCTGAGGTGTTTTGTCTCTGCTGACCAGGATGATTGGGTTGCTTTTTTGCCATTGGCAGAGTTCGCCCTCAATAATCGGGCCAGTTCTTCCACCTTGGTGTCCCCGTTTTTCTGTAATTCGGGGTTTCACCCTCGATTTTCCTCCGGTCAGGTGGAATCCTCGGATTGTCCTGGAGTGGATGCGGTGGTAGAGAGATTGCATCACATTTGGGGGCAGGTTATGGACAATTTGAAGTTGTCCCAGGAGAAGACTCAGCGTTTTGCCAACCGTCATCGTCGTGTTGGTTCTCGGCTTTGTGTTGGAGATTTAGTGTGGTTGTCTTCTCGTTTTGTCCCTATGAGGGTCTCTTCTCCTAAGTTTAAACCTCGGTTCATCGGCCCTTATAGAATATTGGAGATTCTTAATCCTGTTTCTTTCCGTTTGGACCTCCCTGCGTCCTTTTCCATTCATAACGTTTTTCATCGGTCGTTATTGCGCAGGTATGAGGTACCTGTTGTACCTTCAGTTGAGCCTCCTGCTCCGGTGTTGGTTGAGGGTGAGTTGGAGTACGTTGTGGAGAAAATTTTGGACTCTCGTGTTTCCAGACGGAAACTCCAGTATCTGGTCAACTGGAAGGGTTACGGCCAGGAGGATAATTCTTGGGTCAATGCATCTGATGTTCATGCTTCTGATCTTGTTCGTGCCTTCCATAGGGCTCATCCTGGTCGCCCTGGTGGATCTGGTGAGGGTTCGGTGCCCCCTCCTTGAGGGGGGGGTACTGTTGTGAATTTGGATTCTGGGCTCCCCCGGTGGCCGCTTGTGGAATTGGACTTGTCATCCTCTTTCCTGTTTCACCTGATTCCATCAGTAGTGGGTGTCGCTATTTAAGCTCATTTCTCTGGTGGTTTCTTGCCGGTCATCAATGTTATCTGATGCCTCTCAGTGCTTGTTCCTGCTTCTAGACTACTACTAGATAAGTTGGACTTTTGTCCATGTTTTGTTTTGCCTATTTGTTCCAGTTCACAGCTGAAGTTTTGTTACTGTGTCTGGAAAGCTCTCGTTGATCAGGGATTGCTACTCTGGCGTTATGAGTTAATGCCAGAGTTTAAGGTAATCTCTGGATGGTGTTTTGTTAGTGTTTTTCTGCTGACCATGAAAGTATACTATCTGTCTTCTGCTATCTAGTAAGCGGACCTCAAATTTGCTAAGACTATTTTCCTGCTGCGTTTGTTGTTTCATCTGAACTCACCGTCATTATATGTGGGGGGCCACTGTCTTCTTTGGAATATTTCTCTAGAGGGTAGCCAGGTCTTATTTTTCCCTCTGCTAGCTATTTAGGTCTTAGGCCAGAGCTGGGCATCTAGCGATAAATAGGAAATGCTACCTGGCTATTTCTAGTTGCGCGGCAGGCTTAGTTCATGGTCAGTATAGTTCCATCTTCCGAGAGCTTGTCCCTCTATAGGCTTGCTATGATCTCTGCCTGCAGAGATCATGACAGTAAAACTACTCAATTTACTCTCCTTTGATTGTACTGTGATCTGCAGGTGGGCTCTTCTCTATGTTCTCTGTGTGGAATCACATTTTATCCATGCTTTTTTTTTTATTGTTTGTGTTGTTGTTTATAGAATAAAATACTGGCATATGTATCATGTCTATGTTTAGGTGTTTATTTGGTTGGCTTGGCACGTAGGAACACATCATTTCAGACATTTTTAAAAGGGATGAGGAATCAGTAGAAGCGGATCACAATGCACTTCTGGGGAAATTCGGCAGCTCCCTAGCCACAAGGGACAAGATGCTACCTGCCTACCAGAAGAGAAGATGCCAAACTTGTACAGGTGAGTACAGAGGTTGACAGAGGAAATAATTACACTAAGCGGTGTATTTTTTTCCATCTTTTCTGTGGTCTTGGAAGTTGGAACAAATGTAGATCTCCAGGGAAACAATGTTCCTAAATAAACAGTTCATCCCTTCTGCAGCCACAATTCCACACTCCTTGCTCAGTAAAGTGTACATTAGGGATTAGGAGCTCATTAAACATAATACCATGTATATATAACTGCAGAACAACTCTAATTTTTTTTTAATAGACACTGTTCTGTTCTGCAGATCCCATCAGTGACCACTATGTTTAATAGAGCTGTGCAGTGCATGTGCTTACATGGAGGCATCACTAATCTGATCTTGATGATTTTTCAGATAGGTCATCAATATATCCTATTCGGACAACCCCTTTAACTGTATTTGGTTATTAGATCAACCACTTTCAATGCACAGAACAGTAAAAATAAAAAAAAGAAACTGAACATGGTTGCACCTGGAAAAAAAAACATGTGCACCTCCAAAAATTGCTATGAAAATTTGAAAAATTGGAGACCTGAAGTTACACATCCCCACCAGAATATTAGCAATCAGTAATTGGATAGATACTGCTGGCCAGAATACCAGATTAGAAATCCAGTATATTCATAAAATGTAACAGGGATTTCTCCAGTCACCTTCAATGACAGCCCCTTCGGAGGTTGTCTTCCCCGCCTTAATAGGGGACAGGAACACAAAGAGGTTAAATACCCCCCTCCCCTTCCTGCAACCACCAGTGTTTTCCTGTCCCCTATGGGGCATGAAGAGGATCTCTGAAGGTGCTGCCAAGGCCGGCGATCAGAGCACACCACATTACCTTTGAAGCTGGGCAGCTGAGGTCGGGGACTTCGGTCTCTCCTCCTCCCGTGGCTGCTCCCGTCTCCTCGCTTTGCGGGGCTTGGTACCCTCCAGCCTCTCCTGCACTCCCTCTGGGGGTTAAGCGGGGTTGTGATGTGCGTGCCGGGGGCCTCCTGCAGCTCCCCCAGTTTCCTCCTTCCCCTGTGCTGCCGTCCCGGGGACCGCGCGTTGGCCGGGGGTGGCGCGCCTCCATTTCCGGGTCATATCTGTGCGTTCCATGCTGTGGTTTGTGTCACTTCCGGTGGACAACACGTCACTTCCGGTCCTCTCTCTATGCGTTCCACGGTGGAGCGCGCCGGCTGGCGCTTCCTCTCACGGAACTGGCGGCAATACAAGGGGCATTCCAAAGCGGTTTTCCCCCATTGGGCCAGGATTTGGGGGGAGGAGCACATATGACACTGGACCATCGATCCTTTAAAGATCCGGGTGGGGACTCACCAGGTAAGACATCCTGTCTGACACTCACTGTGGACTGATGGACTTGGACGGTGACAAGCCCCCTTTCTCCGTGTCTGCGGAGCCCAGCGTACCCCCCTCCTACTGTAAGTAGCAGGTGTCGGCCCCGGCTATCCAGTATTTATTCCCTCAGTTGGCTTAGCAAAACCTTTTCTCTCGCTTATAGGGAGAAAAGGTCTCTGACCCTAAGAGGAAAAGCCACAAGTGTAAAGTGTGTGTGCTGCCAGGCTCCCCTCTACATATGAGGAAAAGCTCTGCCAGTCCTGTACAGATGAGGTCTTACGCTCTGAGCAGCCCTCCCTCCTGGATAGCATCAGATCCCTTATTAAACAAGAGGTCCAGACCTCCATGGCTACTCTCCCAGATCCCGGTGCCCCAACCACCTCCTAAAAAGAGAAAAAGGGCTCCGGTAGAATCTGACTCGGATTCGGGCAAGATTCAATCCTCGGGCTCGCAGGACGTTTGGGAGAATGAGGGTTCCACTTCCACTTACACCCCTAAATCAGAGAACAAAAAATACTATTTTAGTTCCGAAGATATGGGTGAGCTGATCAGTATAGTCAGAGGCTCCATGGGGGGTGGAGGAGGAGGAAGTTAAACTCACAGTACAGGACGAAAAGTTTGGGGGTCTGAAGTCTAGAGATCAAAAGGGTTTTCCGGTACACAAAAATGTACAGAATCTGATTCTACATGAATGGGGCCTCCTTGAAAAAGGGCTTAGCATGCCCTCAGAACTAAAAAAATGTTTCCCCTTGGATGGGGATAACTCTTTATGGGAGACCCCAAAAGTAGATGTACAAGTGTCCAGGGTAACTAAAAAAAACAGCCCATCCCTTTGAAGACTGTTCCCAGCTCAAAGATCCAATTGATCGAAAAATAGAGAGCTTGTTAAGGAAGTCCTGGGACACCTCCACAAATTTACTGAAAACCAACATAGCCTCTACATGCGTGGCCAGATCTCTGTTTATCTGGTTACGCAAACTTGAGGATCATCTCACACAGGGCACCTCAAGAGAGGAGATCTTAAGGTACCGTCACACTAGGCGATATCGCCAGCGATCCGTGACGTTGCAGCGACCTGGATAGCGATATCGCTGTATTTGACATGCAGCAGCGATCTGGATCCCGCTGTGAAATTGCTGGTCGCTGCTAGAAGGTCTGCACTTTATTTGGTCGCTAGGTCGCCGTGTATCGCCGTGTTTGACAGCAAAAGCAAGGATACCAGCGATATTTTACACTGGTAACCAGGGTAAACATCGGGTTACTAAGCGCAGGGCCGCGCTTAGTAACCCGATGTTTACCCTGGTTACCAGCGTAAAAGTTAAAAAAACAAACAGCACATACTCACCAGCGCGTCCCCCAGCCTCTGCTTCCTGACACTGACTGAGCGCCGGCCCTAAACTGAAAGTGAAAGCACAGCGGTGACGTCACCGCTGTGCTGTTAGGGCCGGAGCTCAGTCAGTGTCAGGAAGCAGAGGCTGGGGGACGCGCAGGTGAGTATGTACTGTTTGTTTTTTTTAACTTTTACGCTGGTAACCAGGGTAAACATCGGGTTACTAAGCGCGGCCCTGCGCTTAGCAACCCGATGCTTACCCTGGTTACCCGGGGACCTCGGCATCGTTGGTCGCTGGAGAGCGGTCTGTGTGACAGCTCTCCAGCGACCAAACAGCGACGCTGCAGCGATCGGCATCGCTGTCGCTATCGCTGCAGCGTCGCTTAATGTGACGGTACCTTTAGACTCCCTACGCCTACTAAAGAAAGCAACGGGGGTCCTAGCTGACACCTCTGCTGAGTCTGTCCGAGTAACCGCAAAAGCCGCCGTCCTCTCACTCATCCAGGAGAGCACTCTGGCTAAAATCTTGGGGGGGCGACTTTGTTTCCAAGTCTAAATTGTGCAGCATCCCCTTCCAGAGCCACCATGTGTTCAGGGCTGTCCTAGATGATATCCTGGACAAGGCTTCGAACAAGAAAAAATTGCTCCTCCGAACATAAAAATCCTAAGAGATTTTTCGTCCCCAACCCGTGACCAACCCTCGCATGACTATAGGGGGAAAAGGCAAAACAGGGAGATGGGGCTATCCCAATGGAGGAAAGGGCAGGAACATCCTTGTCACTCAACCACAGCAGACCCCAGACAAGCAATGCGGGTCCCCGGTCGGGGGTCGACGCTCATTCTTCCTCACCCAGTGGCAGTCCATCTCCACAAATCAGTGGGTCCTCTGTAACATACGAGAGGGACTAAAGATAGAATTCGAGAGCCCTCCCCCGCAGTGCTTAAGAGTGACCTCCCTACAAACCCCACATCTCCAAGACGCCTTATTAAAGGACCTACAAAATCTGCACCAGTCAAAAGTGATCTCACAGGTGCCAAAACAGGAACAAGGACATGGCAATTATTTGCGTCTCCTCCTGGTAACAAAACCATCGGGGAAGAACAGGATCATCATAAACCTGACGCCATTAAACGAATAAGTCCGGTACAGGTGATTCAAAATGGAAACAATCAGATCGGTAATCCCGCTCATCGGTCAGAATTGGGTAATGGCAACAGTGGATCTGAGAGATGCATATTACCAAGTGCCAATCCACCCAGAGCACAGGAAATTCCTCAGATTCGCAGTCTCTCAGGGACAGCGAGTCAAACATTTCCAATTCAACGTACTACCCTTCGGTATCTCATCAGCACCGCGAGTCTTTACCAAAATTATGGCGGAAGCCGTGATTTTCATCCATCGCCAGGGAAAATGCATTTTCCCTATCTGGACGACTTTCTCATCACTGCACCATCTATTCTCCGTCTAAAGATGGACATAACAAAGACCCTGGAGATATTAAGGTCCCTGGGCTGGATCCTGAACCTAGAGAAGTCAGAGATCCACCCCTCCACAAGGAGAAAATTTCTGCGGGTTCTTCTGGACTCAAAGGAAAGGACATCCTTTCTACCCAAGGATAGTCAGATCTACCTTGCCCGCAGAATAACCAGGTTCAGGAACCAGGGGGCACCTACCCTCAGAGAGTCAATGTCTGTTCTAGGATCTCTGACCGCATGTATCCAAGCAGTTTCCTGGGCCCAGGCTCACACATGAATCCTACAGGCCCACGTGCTTCAACATTCCAGGAGACGTCAGATTCCATTAACCCAAAGGATTTCCCTTCCCGGCCACGTAAAATCGGCACTGAAGTGGTGGTTAAACTACCAAAACCTTCAGAAGGGGGTCAGCTGGGATCAGCTTCCCCTGAAAACACTCAGATGCCAGCCAACGAGGTTGGGGTGCAGTAGTAGAGGGATTCTACTTCCAGAGACGATGGCCATCAAGCATCAGCACCAGTTCCTCAAACCTGAAAGAACTAAAGGCTTTAGAAGAGTCCCTAAAAGCATCATCATCGCTGATCCAAAATCACCACATCCGTGTCTACTCGGATAACATGACCACAGTGGCCTACCTCCGGCACCAGGGAGGCACGAAGCCGGTCTAAAGGTAATAGCAGCCAGGATTTTTTCCTGGACCGAGAAAACCTACTATCAATCACAGCGGTGCATCTGAGAGGGTCAGACAATACCCAGGCAGACTTCCTCAGCTGGAAAGATATACATCCAGGGGAGTGGTGTCTGAACCAAGCAGTTTTCTTGTCCCTAACCTCAAGATGGGGAACTCCAGAGGTGAACCTATTTGCCAACAGACAAAATGCGAAAGCGGAGACATTCTTCTCCCTCTACCACACGGACAGGGCGCAGGGAATAGATGCGTTTGCACCACCGTGGAATTTCAACCTCACATTTGCCTTTCCACCCATACCTATGCTGGCAAAGACGTTACAAAAAATCCGGACAGACCGAGTATCCACAATCCTAGTCGCCCCCCTGTGGCCCGGGAGGAGCTGTTACAGTGCCCTACTGGACATGGCACAAGAAGACCCGTCTTCTACCTCAAAAAGTCAACCTCCTTCACCAAGGTCCTATACTACACGCGGACCTACACAATCTGAACCTTGCAGCATGGTTACTGAGGCTGAAATTCTGAGAGCCAAAGGTCTCTCGGATGAGGTAATCCAAACCTTCCAGAAAAGCAGAAAGCCGATAACCAATGCCATTTATGCCAAGGTTTGGAAAAGGTTTTCGTCCTGGTGCTCCCCAAAAAACCCTGATCCTTTCCACCCCAATATAGCACAGGTCTTAAGTCTTTTTACAAATAGGTCTAGAAATGGGCCTCACTCCTAGCACACTAAAAGTGCAAGTATCGGCCCTTAGCACCTTTTTTTATCTTGACTTGACCAGCCACCGCTGTATCAAACGTTTTATGGCGTCGGCAGCCAGGATTCGTCCTAAACTCCGTAGTCAGGTGCCTCCTTGGGATCTCAATATTGTGCTTACCAGCCTAAGCAGGGATCCATTTGAGCCTTTAGAATCCATGACCATAAAGAACTTAACCCTTATAACTCTTCTTAGTCGCAATCACTACTGCTAGAGGTATAGGAGAGTTGCAGGCCCTGTCCATACAGGAACCTTATCTAGTGCTCACTGCAGATAGTATTATCCTGAGATTAGATCACTCTTTCCTACCTAAAGTGGTCTCAAACTTCCATAGGGATCAGGATATAGAGCTGCCCTCATTCTGCGCAAACCCTTCCAGCCCTAAGGAAGAGACCTTCCGCACCCTCGATGTCCGCAAGGTGGTCCTATTTTACCTACAACAGACTGAAGCCTGGGGAATTGACCAAAATCTATTCATCCAGTTCTCAGGACGGAATAAAGGCAAGAAGGCAAGAAGAACACGATCGCAAACTGGATCAGACAGTCTATTTGCCTGGCCTACTCATCTTAGAAGCTGGATCCACCTGCTTCACTGAAGGCACATTCTACCCGGGCGATGGCAGAGAGGGGGAATGCTTCGTCAGAGCAGATATGCAGAGCCGCCACCTGGTCGTCCATTCACACGTTCACCAGACATTACAGGCTAAATATCAATAGGGATTTAACATTCTGCAGGACGGAATCCCTCCCTAGAGAAATTAGCTGTTGGTACTACTCAGAAGTGGCTGTCGTGGAAGGTGACTGGAGAAAATAGAATTAGTTTTACTGGTAATTCGGTTTCTAGGAACCTTCCACGACAGCACTAATTTCCCTCCCTATCTGATGCTCTTATTGGATGATTCCTGCACTTTTGTGGTAACTATACATGCTAGTGTGTCCAGGAAAACACTGGTGGCTGCAGGAAGGGGAGGGGTATTTAACCTCTTTGTGTTCCTGTCCCCTATTAGAGCGGGGAAGACAACCTCCAAAGTGGCTGTCATGGAAGGTTCCTAGAAACCGAATTACGGGTAAGACTAATTCTATTTTTTTGTTGGTTTTTTTTGTTGGTTTTTTTTCATTTCTTTTCTCAATACAACAATTTCCATGGTCTCCATTGCTGGAGTTGAACACCAGTTGTAATGGATTCTCTGTACTTTTTGGGTGGTCTTTTGGCTCTACCTCTGCAGTTCTGGGTGTACAGGACTAGTTTGAAGCTGTGCCACAATATGCAATTGACCAAGAAAAAACTAAAATCATTCAGTAATTTTTGTGACACATAATAGTATTATTTGGGAATTTATTTGGATTAACTTGTTAGGAACTATAGGATATAATGGACTCTCCTTGAAGATATATTTATTTGTGTGCTAAAAAGTAGGATTATATTGGCTGTATATGGCAGCAATATTTTACCACCACAATAAATAGCGAGAGGGCAGGACTTATTTTGTTTGTTATCAACAGTCCAATTTTTGTATAATATCTGGATTTGAAGTTGCCCACTAGGGGCAGACAGGAGCAATTTACATGTCCGTATTTTCTTTTTTGTGGAGCTCTGTGATGGATAAAAAAATGTGAATACCTTCTGATTTAGGAAAAACTTGCTGTGTTCCCTCATGTCCGTGAGTTATTCAATGTTAAGCCTTTTTTCACAGACCTTTTATCATCAATGGCTCAAGTTGAACATCTGTGTGCTATACGTGTGCAACCCCAACTCTCCAGCTCAGCTTGTTGTGTTATCCCCGGCCTATGGGCATGTAACATGGGGCAAATACTAGATTTGGAGAGGGAGGTACATGTTATTTCCTTCACTGATCTATAAGCATGATTTCATAAATCGCCAATGAACCATTTTCCTAGACACTATTTTTGCCAGGGGGTTTGATATGTGAGAAGTGTTTTCTAGCAAAATCTTTTACTGGAGGAAGTTATGCAACATTCAAGACTGAAGAGATGGAACTAATTTTTTTTATTATTAAGATTATTTACTAGGAATATCCTCCAATAATGTTATTTTTCATAACACCAATTATGTGCTGAGACTTTTATAGTTTTCAAGGTCGCTAAAACCCCTTAAAGAGAAGAATAGATTTGTTTTAGTTTAGCGCACATTATAAGGGATTTTCCACAATATCAAATACTGGCATATCAAGGGTAGGTTTAAATAAGCAAATAGCTTGTTTAGAGAGAGAGAGAACAGGATCTCTAGTGCCATGAATTGGATGTAGCAATAAAAAAAAAAAATCTCAACCCTTTTTATGGAACTTGACACATGACTAAGAATAAGAAGTCATATCAGACATGTGTTTCAGGGTGTCAGCCATTCATCAGTTCAAAGCTGGGTGTGATTTGGCTGAATGAGAGGCCTCTGACATGGTATCTAAGGCTGCCGTCACACTAGCAGTATTTGGTCAGTATTTTACATCAGTATTTGTAAGCCAAAACCAGGAGTGGGTGATAAATACAGAAGTGGTGCATATGTTTCTATTATACTTTTCCTCTAAGGGCTCATTTCCACATGCGAGAAACACGTCCGTGTCTCGCATGTGGAAACCAAGCTGTGGCGCCGGCACTCCAGAGCGGAGCGTGCGGCCGCATATGAACACATGGAGCTGCACAGCTCTGCTCCAAAGTGCCGGCGCCACAGCTTGGTTTCCACATGCGAGACACGGACGTGTTTCTCGCAAATGGAAAAGAGCCCTAATTGTTCCACTCCTGGTTTTGGCTGATGTAAAATACTGACCAAATACTGAAGGTGTGACGGCAGCCTAAAGGCTAAAGTTTTTCCTGTGGAGAGGTCCAAGCTAGTATAAGGCTATGTTCACACGATGCGGTTTTTGCTGCGGATCCGCAGCGGATTTGCAGCTGCGGATCCGCAGCAGTTTTCCATGCAGGGTACAGTACAATGTTACCCTATGGAAAACAAAATCCGCTGTGCCGACGATCCTTTTTTTCGCAGGCAAATCCACGCGGATTTGCCTGCAGAAAAAAAGAAGTACCATGTCAATTCTTTCTACGGATTCCGCTGCGGGTTTCCAACAGCACCAATAGGAAACTGCAGTTGGAAACCCGCAGTGGAATCCGCAGTAGAAAAAGGACACAAATCCGCGGTGAAAAGCACCGCGGGTTTTCACTGCGGATTTTCCCAAAAAAGGACCTGAAAAATCCGCACTGAAAAAAGGATCGTGTGAACAAGCCCTAAGGAGACTTAAAGGCCATGCATTGCTCCTTTGGGAATTTAAATATGCAAATTGGCTCTTCAGTGAGGTAGAGAACCGGAACTCTAGTGCCACCTATTAGATGTAGTAATCTTTAAAGCCAATATTCACCCTATAATGAGTCTTGCCACATGACTTGGTAAAAAAAGATAACTTGAGACATGTATGTGAATAATAGACAGCACATGGACGGACCCAATGTTACCCTATGTGCCTGTGAGGCCCTGGTAAAAAGGCAGCTCTTGTGCTCGTCCTCTACAGACAGGCACACGAAGCGGCACTCTCAGACAGTCAATTCTACAATTTGCAGACATGACTGGCCAAAAATACAAACTGCCTAAAATATGTATTTTCTTCCTATTGTACACTCAAACTGCAAGGAACTTTGCAGATTTTCAGAAGGATGAGGCCAGTCAATGGGACAATGTTGCAGTTCCCTACACAGCTAGGGAGAAAAAAAACCAGGGAGGCCCTGCTCTTGGCCATCTAATGATATATCTAGGGGTTCTTTGGAGAGAATCCCCCCAAAAAACAAGGAGTTATGGATTAAAAGAGAATAAGAAACACACTGGCGCTAAAAAGAGCCCTGAAGCCGCTGATATCAAGACAAGCACTGTGCCAACTCTGTCAAGAATATAAAAATTTAATGGAAAAACATACAGTAGACACCGGAGTGTGAAGTACTACCACCTGCTAACCACCTGTATTCTTGGGAGGATTTGTGATGACTGGATATCTAGGAAGCCAAAGCTAGGTAAGAACCCGGTTTTCTTTACAATAGCTGGCTAACAGCCTCACAACACACCAACGCTAGCATTGTGACTCAGTGCATTTAGTTTCTGCAATATATTAAAAGCGATAATAGCAGGATATAGTGGAAATATCACCCACATATACTGTACCAGACTGGTAGTACCTACCAATAACAGTCTTATTATCTAACGCTATCATTGTATTGCTGTGCCACAGCAAGCAGTATAATTGAGACATACTGTATATTTAAGTGTGGTTTATGGCACAACAACTGTTTTATCATTGGGCTTTACCTTTAGCACGATATCTGTTTTTCCATTAAGGTGTTATGGATTATTCTAGAAATATGATATACCATTTTAATGTAAAAAAAAATTACAAATTTAGAATCTTCAATAGTTGATACCTGTTCAGTTGGCGAACTGAAAATATGGTAATAAATATCAAGCTTTGGAGACTACTCAGGTCTCTTCATCAGGCATAACACAATCTGAAGAGTCACATAGTTAACACAACAGGACATATAATAGTGCAGTAATTCATCCATGTACTGCTGAGCATCCATGTTTCTAATATGGAAAAGGGAATTATTCTCTACTAGGTACCCGTGGAGGCCAAATATATTTTTCAGGTAAAGGGTTTGGACTCAAAAATTGTCAGAAAAAAAGAACTGAATGGCACCAGGAGCTATGGTGCACTTCAAGACATGCAAAACTTGATCCTTAAGGACTTAAAAAACGGTTGCTCTTTGCTACTGGGAAATGGTGCTTCACATGTAATAGCCAAAAGATAGTCCATAGATAATAACAAGAGAAATGTGGCACTCACCCAGTTTGCAGTGAAGTTGATGTCTTTTATTTTACCATATCGAGGTTACAGACATTTACTTGGAAGCAGCAGGTAAAAAGTGAGGGTGCGGGGAATGAAAACAGGACGACGGCCGTTTCACGCACACAGCGCTTCTGCGGGTCCATGTGAAACATTAAAATGATGTAATTTCCTTTATAGGGAACACCGACTATCAGACATAAAGAATTCTACTTAAAATGTGTACAAAATAGTTTTTACAAGAAGTACAACACAATTTTATCATAAATGCTGACTGCAAAATTTCAGGATTACAAAAATATCGCCATATCTAGTTTATCGTTTAAACCAATAGGACCTTGGGCATTTGCCTTCATTATCCATCTGGCTTCATGCTTTAGGAGTAGTTTGTTGTGATTGCCACCCTGAGGGGGAAATTAACTATTTCAAGACCAGCAAAGCGCAACAAATTGGGATTTGCGCTATGTTTCTCTTGCATGTGTTTAATTAAACGTAAACATCCTTTGCCTGACAATACAGAGTTATAATGTTCCCGGAATCTTATAAACATTGGACGTATAGTTTTTCCAATATAAAAATACTGACAAGGACAAAAAACTGCACAACAAACTTACTCTTACATGAAATAAAATCTCTGACTATGTTTTATGGAACCAATCTGTAAAGGATATTCTAATTTATGCAGATGACAAAAAAAACAACTCCCGTATTTAAAATTGCCCTGTGGTAAGGCTTTTTTCAGCCAATTTTCCACTGGTAAAAGGCGATTGCGAACCAATAGGTCCCCAAAATTTCTTGTTCGTTTATATGCGAACTGCGGAGAATTTGTAGTTATTTTAGATAAATCCCCATTCCTTTGTAGCACATGCCAACTTTTTCGAATGGCTGTATAAATTTCCTGATCGATTGAACTGTGCTTAAAACTAAAAGTGAATCTTTGATTGTTATTCTGGGTAAGGTGACATTCCTTATATCTTTCTCTTTTACTTTTTTACTTTTTTTAAGGAGATTCGTTTGTGTAAGTTTTACTGCACAAGTCTCAGCCTCCTCTAATATGGGCATTGGATATCCCCGATTTACAAACCGTGTTTTCAGATCCGCTATTTGTGCTTTATAGTTATCCTCATTACTATTGATTTTCCTAAGTCTCACCATTTGACTGTAGGGAATACTCTTTTTAGTGTGCATAGGATGTGCACTTTTAAAATGTAATAAGTTGTTGGTTGCTGTAAATTTTCTGTGAACTTTTGTACTAATTCTACCATCCAGAATGTCTACTTTTACATCAAGAAAATCCAAAGTGTCTTTTCCGAAACATGATGTGAAATGCATCTTTTCGTCATTAGTGTCATTTAAGTAGGTTACAAAATTATTGAAATCTTGCTGTGATCCATCCCAAATAATAAAAATGTCATCTGCAAAATGCAGGTACATCCGTATATGCTTTAAATAAGGATTTGTAATATTAGTGACATATTTTTCCTCAAACGCTGCTAAAAACAGGTTTGTGAAAACGCATGCCACTGGTGTACCCATTGGCGTTCTTTGTAGGTACCACCTATTCATAAATTTGAAAGCATAAAGTCAGTAAGATCGAATTTTCTGGCAAGACTGCAACTACAAGGATGAATTAGAACTAATCAGCACCAAGACTTTAGAATCTAAAACTTATTCTCTGGCAGAGAGAGAAATCAGACTGTTTTGGACCATAAAATTGCTGAAATCTTACATTGACTGTAATCTGGTACCTAGAGGTCTTCGAGTTTTTAAAGAAATATATCGCAATTTAAAGAAGATCCAGCCTTCCAAAAAGCATGGGAACAGATACATTTACAATGCTCACAAAACTAGTTACAATTGCTTACAACGCAAAATGAGGAGTATGGTATATTATGCGAACAATTAGAGAAATCCAAGAAAGAACTGTCCTCTAGCACTACAGACATCCAAAATAAAAACTTTTTAAAAAAACTTGAGAAAAAAATAATCTTAATACAAATGGAAATAAAACAAAAGAAAAAAGAAAAATTTCTCAGAGATAAGAATGATTTTGAAACCGGCCAGATCTTCTCTTGGAATAAAAGTAATAAAAGAAAAAAATTCTATAAAATTCGGGCCAACAAGACAATGAGAAAACGAAAACCTTATAAAGACGTTCAGATTCCAGTGCAACGGAAGAGCATTTGGAAGTTAGAGAAATTGCTTCTACCTCTATAAGATCAGACGTCCCTTTAAGAGAAAAACCAGACGTGGCTGCCGAAAACAGAAGTGCAAAGAAAAAAAGCAAGCAAGTTTCCTGGATGAAATAAGATCGGCTGAGGACACATTGCAGATTGTCAACTTGTCCAAGAAAATATTAACAACTGATCAAATTGGAGTATTATCACGAGGGTTGAACTTTTGCTTGCCAGAAAAATTCGATCTTACTGACTTTAAAATTGACTTCTTTAAATGTATAAGAAAGCTACATTTGCATAAACATTTTGCTAGTACTAGAAATAAAGATGTGAACACTTTTGATCTGAACATTTTTACTACTGACAGTCAGGCTTCCATAGGAATGCTGGGATTCATGATATATCCACCGACCGATATAAGAGATATAGAAGATACCGTTCTATTAGCTAATCTAAGTGAGAATGCTAGTGATATGGAAATATCTCCAAATGACAATAAGGATAAGCCAGTGACTGCACCGTTTAAAGGAGGGGTTCGCTCAAATTTCATGCCACCAATATCACCAGGCAATGTGGTGGATTTATTTAATGATTTAGTGATAAAGGATATTGAAGCTATTCTATACCGAGAACCTAATAAAAATCTCTCAGTCAATGAACAAAAAGCACTTGGGGAAATGCAAAGGTGGGATGATGTAATCTTTAGAAAAGCCGACAAGGGTGAAAATTTGGTAATTATAGATAGAATGTATTATGTTGATGCAGCAATGTCACAACTCAATGACCCAGAAACATATTTATTATTGGATAATAACCCTACAGCCAAATTTAAAGAAAAACTAAGAACGTTATTAAGGAAATCTGTAGAAAAGGGAACCTTGACAAAAAGTAAAGCAGAATAATTGCTACCTGAATGCCCAAACATCCCTCATTGGTATAGTATACCGAAAATCCATAAAAGTGCTGATAAACCTCCAGGGCGCCCGATAATATTGGGGATAGACTGAGCCATTGTCCCAATTCCTGGATTGGTTATTAAAACCTTTGTTGTTAAAAATACCCTCATTCATAAAGGATTCGGGAGATTTTTTGTTAGCGTTAAAGGGTATAGAGGAAAAATATGTCACTAATATTACATAACCCCAGGTACTGAATGGAAAGCTGGGTGATCTGTAGTTACCTTGAGTTGCAGTGATGCGCCCCCTGCTGGAAGTCCTCATGAACTCGAGCGTGGGAATTTTTCCCAGGCTCGAGTTCATATGACCCGGGGTTTTACAGGCAGGGGCGGCTGCATTAGCACAGCTCCTGGCTGTAAAATGATTTAACCCCTTCAGATGGATTTACATCGTGGGACATAATGATGGAAGGTATGGAATATTGTTGTTTGTTTTTTTAACTTTGTTTCAGGACAAGGGTCTTCAGGTGGATTAAGAGTCTAATAAAATATTACAACAACATGTGTCTTTATTTCATTAAAATACTTTGTAATAATGTGTGTGTTTTCTTAACCATTTCGTACTATTGGATTAATAATGGATATGTGTCATAATTGATGCCTCTCCATTATTAATCTGGCTTAATGTCACCTTACAATAGCAAGGTGACATTAACCCTTCATTACCCCATATCCCACCGCTACACGGGAGTGGGAAGAGAGTGGCCAAGTGCCAGAATAGGCGCATCTTCCAGATGTGCCTTTTCTGGGGTGGCTGGGGGCAGATGTTTGTAGCCAGGGGGGGGGGTCAAAAACCATGGACCCTCTCTAGGCTGTTAATATCTGCCCTCAGTCACTGGCTTTACCACTCTGGCGGAGAAAATTGTGCGGGAGCCCACGCCAATTTTTTCCGCGATTTAACCCTTTATTTTAGCAGCTACAGCGGCCAAATTTTGCACATACACACTACTAACATTAGTAGTGTGGAATATGCAAAAAAAAAGGGATATGAGATGATTTACTGTATGTAAACCATGTCTCATATCCTGTCGGGTTTGTGAAGGAGAAAGAAAAAGCCGGCAATTGAATTACCGGCTTTTCACATATCTCGCGCTGAATTAAATATAAATACAGAATATATATATATATGTCCAAAGAAAAAGAATGTAGCGCACTCCTCAAACCGGACAAAAAAATCGTTTTCTTTATTCTTTAAAAGGACATTTTACAGAGTCAAGCGGGCGGGAGGGAACGTGCTGGAGGAAAAAAGGACTACAGCTGTTTCGCGCGGAAGGCGCTTCTACAGGTCCCGGGACCTGTAGAAGCGCCTTCCGCGCGAAACAGCTGTAGTCCTTTTTTCCTCCAGCACGTTCCCTCCCGCCCGCTTGACTCTGTAAAATGTCCTTTTAAAGAATAAAGAAAACGATTTTTTTGTCCGGTTTGAGGAGTGCGCTACATTCTTTTTCTTTGGGCTTGATTATGTTGGATCTCACAGACTGCAGCACCTTCAAAGAGCCGACTATATGAGACGATGGAGTCTCAGCTACTTGGATAAATTCCACACACGAGGGGTACGTGCACTACAGCGGTGCTCATTTTCTTTCTTTTCTTCTTTTTGGCAAATATATATATATGTCTCAATGACATATATATATATATATATATATACATACTGTAGATATGTTTTAACGAACATTTGAGCACATAAATCCATTAGATGTCGGTTTTGCAAGCCTGCGAGAAAATATCGCAGTACGGATGCCATACGGATTTCATACGGAGGATGCCATGCGCAAAATACGCTGCCACACCCTGCCTACGGATGACATACGGATCACTATTTTGGGAACATTTCTCCGTATTACGGCCATAAAAAACGGACCGTATTGTCTTACGCTGAGTGTGACGCCGGCCTAAGAGTAAGTTTGTTGTGCAGTTTTTTGTCCTTGTCAGTATTTTTATATTGGAAAAACTATACGCCCAATGTTTATAAGATTCCGGGAACATTATAACTCTGTATTGTCAGGCAAAGGATGTTTACATTTAATTAAACACATGCAAGAGAAACATAGCGCAAATCCCAATTTGTTGCGCTTTGCTGGTCTTGAAATAGTTAATTTTCCCCCTCAGGGTGGCAATCACAACAAACTACTCCTAAAGCATGAAGCCAGATAGATAATGAAGGCAAATGCCCAAGGTCCTATTGGTTTAAACGATAAACCAAATATGGCCATATTTTTGTAATCCTGAAATTTTGCAGTCCGCATTTATGATAAAATTGTGTTGTACTTCTTGTAAAAACTATTTTGTACACATTTTAAGTAGAATTCTTTATGTCTCATAGTCAGTGTTCCCTATAAAGGAAATGACATCATTTTAATGTTTCACATGGACCCGCAGAAGCGCTGTGAGCGCGAAATGGCCGTCGTCCTGTTTTCACTCCCCGCACCCTCACTTTTTACCTGCTGCTTCCAAGTAAATGTCTGTAACCTCGATATGGTAAAATAAAAGACATCAACTTCACTGCAAACTGGGTGAGTGCCACATTTCTCTTGTTATTATCAAAGGGTTTGGACTGGTTGTTGAAATCCAACACCATGATCTCTCTTTTCCACATTGCCCCTTTTGGAAAACAAATTTGTGACCCACAAATACATTAGGTGACAATCTGATCCCAACAAAATCAGTGGCTGACATTTATCTAATGTGTATGGTCACCTTTCATTGTGAAATATCATCTGTAAGAATTTCTGACGGTTTAATGACAGATGACAGATTTATTGTGCTCCTTGTGACCTAGATAAGGCAGGATAGCAAGGCCACATGCATACAGATAAGGCTCTGTGTCTATAGCCTCTGTCACCCCTGGTCTCTGGGGGAGGGGCTATATCACTTTTTGAAGACTTTTATGACCATTATCTCCCATTTATTGCAGACAATGTATGAAAGGTGTATGTGTGTCTCAAATAGCAGAACCCAAAAAAGTATATAAAAATTTTAAATAATACATACATTGAAAAAATATACACATTTCTCATCTACTTACTTAAATGAAGTGAGGTCATCGCGCGCCCGCTGAGTCAGAAGCAGAGGAGGAAAGATGGGAGAGGGAGCATCATCTGACACTCTCTCCCCCATCACTGCTTTTAACTTTTAACTGTATGGCGCGACACCAGGCCCCATAGTGGCCTGGTCTGCCTACGGGCTGCATGAAGCAGCCTAAAGGTACCTTCACACGAAATGACTTTGTAACGATATCGCTAGCGATCCGTGACGTTGCAGCGTCCTCGCTAGCGATATCGTTTAGTTTGACACGCAGCAGCGATCAGGATCCTGCTGTGATGTCGCTGGTCGCTGAATGAAGTCCAGAACTTTATTTGGTCGTACGATCGCCGTGTATCGTTGTGTTTGAAAGCAAAAGCAACGATACCAGCGATGTTTTACACTGGTAACCAGGGTAAACATCGGGTTACCAAGCGCAGGGCCGCGCTTAGTAACCCGATGTTTACCCTGGTTACCAGCGTAAAAGTAAAAAAAACAAACAGTACATACTCACCTGCGCGTCCCCCAGCGTCTGCTTCCTGACACTTACTGAGCGCCGGCCCTAAAGTGAAAGTGAAAGCACAGCGGTGACGTCACCGCTGTGCTGTTAGGGCCGGCGCTCAGTCAGTGTCAGGAAGCAGACGCTGGGGGACGCGCAGGTGAGTATGTACTGTTTGTTTTTTTTACTTTTACGCTGGTAACCAGGGTAAACATCGGGTTACTAAGCGTGGCCCTGCGCTTAGCAACCCGATGTTTACCCTGGTTACCCGGGGACCTCGGCATCGTTGGTCGCTGGAGAGCGGTCTGTGTGACAGCTCTCCAGCGATCAAACAGCGACGCTGCAGCGATCGGCATCGTTGTCGCTATCGCTGCAGCGTCGCTTCGTGTGAAGGTACCTTAAGGGGCCGCATGCGGCCCGTGACCTCATTGTTTGAGAATCCTGTACTATATCTACCACATTTCCCTGATCTGCCCTGTGATTCCATCATAGAAGGAAATAAGATTAGTCTGGCATGACTTGTTTGCTGTAATCCCATGCTGGCTCTGGTTAATTACTGTATTCTTATCCAAGTACTTTACATGCTATTTAAAAATGTGTTCAAATATCTTTCCTTGTATAGAAGTAAGGTAACAGAGAAGAGATGATCCAATACCAATATTCAGTATTCGGACACGCCAGGAGAGCTGACAGGTACTCTTCAACATTTTTTCCAAGTATTGATGTAAGAGGATTTAGGACTTCTGTAGCTGAGTGTACAATGAAGAGTGTACAATTAAATAATTCTGTTCCCTGTACATTTGGAACACAACAAATATTCACCATATGCATTTGTATAATCTATATCTTGGCTGCTGCATTCACTCACATTCACTGCCCTTTCATTAACTCTTTGCACTCCATCCATATCGGCCCCTCTGTCCTTTCCTCTCCTATGTATAGCACTCATGCTCTGTTCACATTGCTAAACAGTGCAGATCCACTCAGTTCCACCATCCAACACACGAGACGCTCTCACAAATCACTTAACCATCTGCTCACTCTTTCTATCCTTCTTCTCCTAGTCGCAGGAGACATCTCTCCCAACCCCGGCCCCCCATGTTATATCAAGTCAAACCTCCCAACTGCTACACTCTGAAACCCCTCTAACCTTATTAATATTCCATGCATGCCTTCTGTCTCTTTCAATTGTTCACTTTGGAATTCTCACTAAGTGTGTAATAAACTCTCCTTCATCCATTACTTCTTCCTTTCTGATTCTCTTAATCTTCTGGCTCTTACTGAAACCTGGATCCAGCACTCAGACACCACCGCTGCTGCTGCTGCTCTTTCATATGGTGGACTACACTTTTCTCATAGCCCAAGATCGGACAACAGAGCAGGTGGAGGCGTTGGTCTACTCCTTTCACCCAAATGTACTTTTCAGGTTATCCCCCAAGTACCCTCACTTGCCTTCCCTTTCTTTTGAGGTCCATGCTGTCAGACTCTACATTCACTTCTCCATGCGAGTGGCGGTGGTGTATTGTCCTCCGGGTCCCTCCCATCAGTTCCTGGATCACTTTGCCACCTGGCTTCCACGCTTTCTCTCCTGTGACATCCCCACCCTCATCATGGGTGATTTCAACATCCCCATTGCTTTTCACCTCTCCCCATCTGCTTCTCACCTTTTATCTCTAACCTCCACTTTCCACCTCTAACTCTCCAACTCATGAAGATGGAAACTCCCTCGACCTGGTCTTCTCCTGACTTTGCTCAGTGGATGATTTCACAAACTCCCCTCTCCCGCTCTCTGACCACAACCTTCTTTCATTCTCTATCAATAACTACCATCCCGCTCAGGTAACCCCCACTTTCCACACTTATAGAAACATACAGGCCATTAACACCCAGAAACTTATGAAGAACTTTCAGTCCTCATTGGCCCCTATCTCCTCCCTCTCATGTCCTGATTCTGCACTGAAACATTACAATGAAACCCTGCAAAGTGCCCTGTGTGAAATTGCACCTCCTATAGATAGAACAACTCGGCACAGACGGCGACAATGTGGCACACGCTGCAAACACATTTCCTGCAGCGGAGCTCCAGGTGCACTGAACGCTTATGGAGAAAATCTAATCTACCCGAAGATTTCATCCATTATAAGTTTATGCTTAAAGCATACAACTCTGCCCTTCACCTCTCCAAACAAACCTATTTCAACACCCTCATCACCTCACTGTCCAATAACCCTAAACGTCTCTTTGACACTTTTCATTCGCTACTCAACCCCAGAGTGCAGGCCCCAACCACGAATCTCCATACTGACGATCTGGCCAATTATTTCAAAGAAAAAATTGACCATATCCGACAGGAAATTATCTCCCATTCTCCTCATATCATGCACTGTCCTTCCTCCCCCACTGCATCTAACTCACTTTCTGACTTTGAACCAGTCACAGAAGAAGTAATCAGGTTCCTTGCATCTTCTTGTCCAACCACTTGCACCAGTGACCCCATTCCTTCACATCTCCTCCAGTCCCTTTCCCCTGCTGTCACCTCTCACCTGACAAAAATATTCAACCTCTCTCTCTCTTCCGGTATCTTTCCCTCCTTATTTAAGCATGTCATCATACATCCATTACAGAAAAAAACATCCCTCGACCAAAACTGTGATGACAAGAGACCTGTCTCTAATCTTCCCTTCATCTCTAAACTCCTCAAATGCCTGGTCAACTCCCGTCTTATCCGCTATCTCTCAGATAACTCACTTCTTGACCCTCTTCAATCTGGTTTCCGCTCTTTACACTCTACTGAATCTTCTCTCACTAAAGTTTCTAATGATCTGCTAACAGCTAAATCTAATGGTCACTGCTCCATGCTCATTCTCTCTGCAGCATTTGACACTGTGGATCATCAGCTCCTCCTTAGGGTACTGTCACACAGTACCATTTTGATCGCTACGACGGTACGATTCGTGACGTTCTAGCGATATCGTTACGATATCGCAGTGTCTGACACGCAGCAGCGATCAGGGATCCTGCTGAGAATCGTACGTCGTAGCAGATCGTGTGGAACTTTCTTTCGTCGCTTGATCACCCGCTGACATCGCTGGATCGTTGTGTGTGACAGCGATCCAGCGATGTGTTCGCTTGTAACCAGGGTAAACATCGGGTAACTAAGCGCAGGGCCGCGCTTAGTAACCCGATGTTTACCGTGGTTACCAGCGTAAACGTAAAAAAAACAAACAGTACATACTCACATTCCGGTGTCTGTCCTCCAGCGTCTCAGCTTCTCTCCACTGTGTGAGCGTCTGCCAGCCGGAAAGCGAGCACAGCGGTGACGTCTGACGTCACCGCTGTGCTTGCCGGCTATGGCGCTTACACAGTGGAGAGAAGCAGAACGCCGGGGACAGACACCGGAATGTAAGTATGTACTGTTTGTTTTTTTTATTACTTTTACGCTGGTAACCACGGTAAACATCGGGTTACTAAGCGCGGCCCTGCGCTTAGTTACCCGATGTTTACCCTGGTTACCGGGGACTTCGGCATCGCTCCAGCGCCGTGATTGCAACGTGTGACCGCAGTCTACGACGCTGGAGCGATATTCATACGATCGCTGCGACGTCACGGATCGTGCCGTCGTAGCGATCAAAATGGTACTGTGTGACAGTACCCTTACTATGCTCCGCTCCATCGACCTTAAGGACACCGTTCTCTCCTGGTTCTCCTCCTATCTCTCTGACCACTCTTTCACAGTATCTTTTGCTGGTTCCTCCTCCTCTCATCTTCCCCTTACTTTTGGGGTTCCTCAAGGATCACTCCTAGGCCCCCTCCTCTTCTCTTTGTATACCGACCCTATTGGACAAACAATCAGTAGATTTGGGTTCCATTACCTTCTCTATTCTGATGACACCCAATTATACACGACCGCTCCTGATATCACGCCTACCTTTTTAGAAAACACCAGTGATTGTCTTACCGCTGTCTCTAACATCATGTCCTCCCTCTATCTGAAACTGAACCTGTCAAAAACTGAACTTCTTGTGTTTCCTCCCTCTACTAATGTGCCTATGCCTGACATTGCCCTCTCCATGTGTGGTTCCACCATTACTCCCAAGCAACATGCCCGCTGCTTGTGGTCATACTTGATCCCTTGCTTACTCTTGTCATCTGCACCTCAAAAACATTTATAGAATTCGACCTTTTCTTAGTTTCGACTCTGCAAAAACTCTTACTGTTTCTCTTATTCATTCTCGTCTGGACTATTGTAACTCTACTAATCAGCCTCCCTCTTACCAAACTCTCCCCTCTCCAATCTGTCCTGAATGCTGCAGCCATGATCATATTCCTCACCAATCATTATTCCGATGCCTCTACCTAGTGCCAGTCATTCCACTGGTTACCCATCCACTCCAGAATCCAGTACAAACTTATTACCTTCATCCACAAAGCGCTCCATGGCTCAGCACCATCCTACATCTCCTCCCTGGTCTCAGCCTACCACCCTACCCGTGCTCTCCATTCTGCTAATGACCTCAGGTTAACATCCTGTCATGTCGGACGCTGTTCAGACCAGGTCGTTCGACAGACAGCGGTAATTCCGCTTTTGACCACTATTTGCTCATTGGCGTCGGCTAGATTTCATCTAGCTGTTCCGGGGTTAATTTACCTGATCCTCGGATTGGAAGCTGGGCCATGCCCATTGCCTTTAAATAGTTTTCCTGATCATGGGGCGTCGCCGATTATAGCTTCTGTCTTGTGCGCTGTTATCTCGGTCTGGAGTGGAGAGCTGGTTGTTGGAGATTCGTTGCTGGTGGTGTATTTTCCTTAGTCTTATTTACTCCTTCCTATATTTGTATTTATTTTGCCCTGCACATTTATAGTGTATTCCTGAGTGACTGCGGCGTGGTGTATATTTTCCTTTATCCTTGTCTGTGCTAACTGTGGGTATTGGTGTATTACCTCTTCACTGGGTGGTGGGTGGAGGTTTCAGCCTAGGGTTGAAACAGGAGACAGGGTGAGGTTCGAGGCCTGGACATGCACACCATCAGTGTAAACTCCAGGTAGAGGGTCAGTCAGGATTTCCCTAGTCTGAGGGAAATTGCAGGGGCCCGGGTTATTAGCTCTCGCTCACCTAGTCTCCCCGTGACATTATAATCGGCCCAACAAAAAAAAAAAAAGGTGTCTTTTTTTTTCTTCTTTTGTCATGGATCCCATGACTTCCATAACCCGCCAGTTGGAGGCGCTGTCCCTACAGGTCACTGAGTTGAGGGGGGCAGTTCAGCAATAGGGACTAGCAGTATCTAATGTGCAAGCTGGAGTGACAGGAAGAGTTGCTGAGCCTAAATTCCCTTTGCCTGAAAAATTTGCTGGGGAACGCAGTAAATTTGTTTCTTTTCGTGAAGCTTGCAAACTATATTTCCGTATGCGCCCGATCTCCTCGGGTAATGAGGCCCAGCGTGTGGGCCTGGTGTTGTCATTGTTAAGCGGGGATCCCTGTCATGAATCCCCAATGGCTAGGGATAGCACAGGATAAGCAAAGTATAATAAATATCGGACGAGCTCTAGGGTGATGGAACCTGGGCTGACCGCTGCCCTACGCCTGACAAACGCAACTAGAGATAGCCAGGGAGCGTGCCTACGTTGGTTCTAGACGCCACGCACCAGCCTAAGAGCTAACTAGTACTGCAGAGAAAACAAAGACCTCACTTGCCTCCAGAGGAATTAACCCCAAAGGTATAGTTGCCCCCCACATGTATTGACGGTGAAATGAGAGGAAGGCACACACATAGAGATGATGTATATAGCTTTAGCAAATAGAGGCCCGCTGAAAACTAGAAAGCAGAATGACACAAAAGGGGACTGAGCGGTCAGCAAAAAACCCTAATCAAAAAAACCATCCTGAGATTACAAGAACCCATGTGCCAACTCATGGCACATGGGGAGAACCTCAGTCCACTAGAGCAACCAGCTAACAAAGAGACATTCTAAGCAAGCTGGACAAAAAAACAAACAACTGAAAATCAGCACTTAGCTTATCCTGAAAGATCTGGGAGCAGGTAGGCAGGAACCAAACAGAGCACATCTGAACACATTGATAGCCGGCAAGGGAAATGACAGAAAGGCCAGGTAAAATAGGAAACACCCAGCCTCTGATGGACAGATGGAAACCAAAGGCCGCAACCCACCAAAGTCACCCAGTACCAGCAGTAACCACCAGAGGGAGCCCGCAAACAGAATCCACAACAGTACCCCCCCCTTGAGGAGGGGTCACCGAACCCTCACGAGAACCCCCAGGGCGATCAGGGCGAGCCCTATGGAAGGCGCGGACCAAATCAGTCGCATGAACATCGGAGGCGACCACCCAGGAATTGTCCTCCTGACCATAACCCTTCCACTTAACCAAATACTGGAGTTTGCGTCTGGAAACACAGAATCCAAGATCTTTTCAACAACATACTCCAATTCTCCCTCCACCAGCACCGGAGCAGGAGGTTCGACCGAAGGAACAACAGGCACCTCATACCTCCGCAACAACGACCGATGGAACACATTATGAATAGCGAACGATGCTGGGAGATCCAAACGGAAAGATACAGGGTTAAGAATCTCCGAGATCCTATAAGGACCGATGAACCGAGGCTTGAACTTAGGAGAAGAGACCTTCATAGGGACAAAACGAGAAGACAACCACACCAAGTCCCCAACAAGAAGTCGGGGACCCACGCGGCGACGGCGATTAGCAAACTGCTGAGTCTTCTCCTGAGACAACTTCAAATTGTCCACCACCTGATTCCAAATGTGATGTAGCCTGTCCACCACCACGTCCACTCCAGGACAATCCGAAGACTCCACCTGACCAGAGGAAAAACGAGGATGAAACCCCGAATTACAAAAAAAAGGAGAGACCAACGTGGCCGAACTAGCCCGATTATTAAGAGCAAATTCGGCCAGTGGCAAAAAAGCAACCCAGTCATCCTGATCAGCAGAAACAAAACACCTCAAATAAGTTTCCAAGGTCTGATTAGTTCGCTCCGTCTGGCCATTCGTCTGAGGATGGAACGCAGACGAGAAAGACAAATCAATGCCCATCTTGGCACAAAACGTCCGCCAAAATCTAGACACAAACTGGGATCCCCTGTCAGAAACGATGTTCTCCGGAATCCCATGCAAACGAACCACGTTCTGAAAAAACAAAGGAACCAACTCAGAGGAGGAGGGCAACTTAGGCAAGGGCACCAAATGAACCATCTTAGAAAAGCGGTCACACACAACCCAGATAACGGACATTTTCTGTGAAACCGGGAGATCAGAAATAAAATCCATGGAAATGTGCGTCCAAGGCCTCTTCGGGATGGGCAAGGATAACAACAACCCACTAGCCCGTGAACAGCAAGGCTTAGCTCGAGCACACACTTCACAAGACTGCACAAAGGTACGCACATCCCTAGACAAGGAAGGCCACCAAAAAGACCTGGCCACCAAGTCTCTAGTACCAAATATTCCAGGATGACCAGCCAACACAGAAGAATGGACCTCGGAGATGACTCTACTGGTCCAATCATCCGGAACAAACAGTCTTTCTGGTGGACATCGATCCGGTTTATCCACCTGAAACTCCTGCAATGCGCGTCGCAAGTCTGGGGATACGGCGGACAATATTACCCCATCCCTAAGGATACCAGCAGGCCCAGTGTCTCCAGGAGAGTCAGGCACAAAACTCCTGGAAAGAGCATCTGCCTTCACATTCTTTGAACCTGGCAGGTAT
Organism: Ranitomeya variabilis; assembly: GCF_051348905.1. Classification (NCBI taxonomy): domain Eukaryota; kingdom Metazoa; phylum Chordata; class Amphibia; order Anura; family Dendrobatidae; genus Ranitomeya; species Ranitomeya variabilis. Next base: position 111,832,187 of record NC_135235.1, on the reverse strand, counting down.
GAAACCACGAAATTGAAACGAGAAAAAAATAACGACCAACGAGCCTGTCTAGGATTCAAACGCCTGGCAGACTCAAGGTAAATGAGATTCTTGTGATCAGTCAAGACCACCACGCGATGATTAGCACCCTCAAGCCAATGACGCCACTCCTCAAATGCCCACTTCATGGCCAAAAGCTCCCGATTACCCACATCATAATTGCGCTCGGCGGGCGAGAATTTTCTAGAGAAGAAAGCACATGGCTTCATCACCGAGCCATTAGAACTTCTCTGTGACAAAACCGCCCCCGCTCCAATCTCGGAAGCATCAACCTCCACCTGAAAAGGAAGTGAAACATCTGGTTGACACAACACAGGAGCAGAAGAAAACCGGCGCTTAAGTTCCCGAAAGGCCTCCACGGCCGCAGGAGACCAATCAGCAACATCAGCACCCTTTTTAGTCAAATCAGTCAAAGGTTTAACAATACTGGAAAAATTAGCAATGAACCGACGATAAAAATTAGCAAACCCCAAGAACTTCTGAAGGCTCTTAACAGATGTAGGTTGTGTCCAGTCACAAATAGCCTGAACCTTAACGGGATCCATCTCAATAGTAGAAGGAGAAAAAATGTACCCCAAAAAAGAAATCTTCTGGACTCCGAAGAGACACTTTGAGCCCTTCACAAACAGAGAATTGGCCCGCAAAACCTGAAACACCTTCCTGACCTGTAGAACATGAGACTCCCAGTCATCAGAAAACACCAAAATATCATCCAAATACACAATCATAAACTTATCCAGATATTCACGGAAAATATTGTGCATAAAGGACTGAAAGACTGACGGAGCATTGGAGAGTCCAAAAGGCATTACCAAATACTCAAAATGGCCCTCAGGCGTATTAAATGCGGTTTTCCACTCATCACCCTGTTTTATCCGCACCAGATTATACGCACCACGAAGATCTATTTTAGTGAACCACCTAGCCCCCTTAATACGAGCAAACAAATCCGTAAATAATGGCAATGGATACTGGTATTTGACTGTAATCTTATTCAGAAGGCGATAATCTATACAAGGCCTCAGGGAACCATCTTTTTTTGCCACGAAAAAAAAACCTGCTCCCAGAGGGGACGAAGATGGACGAATATGTCCCTTTTCCAAGGACTCCTTAATATAATTCCGCATAGCAGTATGCTCTGGCAGTGACAAATTAAATAAACGACCCTTAGGGAACTTACTGCCAGGAATCAATTCTATAGCACAGTCACACTCTCTATGAGGAGGGAGCGAATTGAGCTTAGGCTCCTCAAAAACATCCCTATAATCCGACAAAAACGCAGGGATCTCCGAAGGAGTAGATGAAGCGATAGAAATCGGAGGTGCATCATCATGAACCCCCTGACATCCCCAGCTTAGCACAGACATTGTTTTCCAGTCCAGGACAGGATTATGAGTTTGTAACCATGGCAGACCAAGCACTAGTACATCATGTAAATTATACAGTACAAGGAAGCGAATCACCTCCTGATGAACGGGAGTCATGCGCATGGTCACTTGTGTCCAATACTGCGGTTTATTCATAGCCAATGGTGTAGAATCAATTCCCTTCAGAGGAATAGGAACTTCCAGAGGCTCTAGACTAAAACCGCAGCGTTTAGCAAATGACCAATCCATAAGACTCAGGGCAGCGCCTGAATCCACATAGGCATCGACGGAAATGGAAGACAGTGAAAAAATCAAAGTCACAGACAAAATGAACTTAGACTGCAGAGTATCAATGGCAAAAGATTTATCAACCCTTTTTGTGCGTTTAGAGCATGCTGATATAACATGAGCTGAATCACCACAATAAAAACACAAACCATTTTTCCGCCTATAATTTTGCCGTTCACTTCTGGACTGAATTCTATCACATTGCATAGACTCAGGTGCCTGTTCAGAAGACACCGCCAACTGGTGCACGGGTTTGCGCTCCCGTAAACGCCGATCAATCTGAATGGCCATAGCCATAGACTCATTCAGACCTGTAGGCGCAGGGAACCCCACCATAATATCCTTAATGGCCTCAGAAAGACCATTTCTGAAGTTTGCAGCCAGGGCGCACTCATTCCACTGAGTAAGCACCGACCATTTCCGAAATTTCTGACAATATATTTCCGCTTCATCATGCCCCTGAGAGAGGGCTAATAAAGCCTTTTCAGCCTGAATCTCTAGGTTAGGTTCCTCATAGAGCAATCCCAATGCCAGAAAAAACGCATCCACACTGAGCAATGCAGGATCCCCTGGTGCCAATGCAAATGCCCAATTCTGAGGGTCGCCCCGTAGGAACGATATAACAATCTTGACCTGTTGAGCAGGGTCTCCAGAGGAGTGAGATTTCAAAGAGAGAAACAATTTACAATTGTTCCTGAAATTCAGGAAGGTAGATCTATCTCCAGAAAAGAACTCTGGAATAGGAATTCTAGGTTCAGACATGGGAGTGTGAACCACGAAATCCTGTATGTTTTGAACCTTTGCCGCGAGATTACTCAGGCTGGAAGCCAAACTCTGGACATCCATGATAAACAGCTAAGATCAGAGCCATTCAAGGGTTAAGAGGAGGTAAGAAGCAGCTAGACAGCAATTAAGGGCTAGGCAGCAAAACTCTGAAGGAAAAAAAAAAAAAAAAAAAATTCCCTTGAACACTTCTTTATCTCCTGCTTCAGCCCAAACAATTAACACTTTGTGGGCCGGCTATACTGTCATGAATCCCCAATGGCTAGGGATAGCACAGGATAAGCAAAGTATAATAAATATCGGACGAGCTCTAGGGTGATGGAACCTGGGCTGACCGCTGCCCTACGCCTGACAAACGCAACTAGAGATAGCCAGGGAGCGTGCCTACGTTGGTTCTAGACGCAACGCACCAGCCTAAGAGCTAACTAGTACTGCAGAGAAAACAAAGACCTCACTTGCCTCCAGAGGAATTAACCCCAAAGGTATAGTTGCCCCCCACATGTATTGACGGTGAAATGAGAGGAAGGCACACACATAGATATGATGTATATAGCTTTAGCAAATAGAGGCCCGCTGAAAACTAGAAAGCAGAATGACACAAAAGGGGACTGAGCGGTCAGCAAAAAACCCTAATCAAAAAAACCATCCTGAGATTACAAGAACCCATGTGCCAACTCATGGCACATGGGGAGAACCTCAGTCCACTAGAGCAACCAGCTAACAAAGAGACATTCTAAGCAAGCTGGACAAAAAACCAAACAACTGAAAATCAGCACTTAGCTTATCCTGAAAGATCTGGGAGCAGGTAGGCAGGAACCAAACAGAGCACATCTGAACACATTGATAGCCGGCAAGGGAAATGACAGAAAGGCCAGGTAAAATAGGAAACACCCAGCCTCTGATGGACAGATGGAAACCAAAGGCCGCAACCCACCAAAGTCACCCAGTACCAGCAGTAACCACCAGAGGGAGCCCGCAAACAGAATCCACAACAGATCCCCAAGCATGGGCGTTTTCTTTGCATCTGATTCTGCTGCATTTGACTCTGTGGAGAGTTTTTTTTCCTCTCTTGGAAGAATCTACGATGAACCTGACAGAATGGCTCTAGCAGAATCTAAGATACGCACTATTCGCCAGGGGGAGCGAGTTGCAGAGGATTACTGTTCTGAATTTCATCGCTGGGCGATCGATACACAATGGAATGAACCAGCATTGTGGAGTCAGTTTATTCATGGGGTTTCTGGAAGGGTTAAAAAAGCCCTTCTGATGTACGAGACTCCTGCTTCTCTAGATTCCGCTATGAGTCTGGTTGTCCGCATTGATCGCCATTTGCGTCAGGGGGAGCATGAGACACCGCCTATGGGAGAGGGTTTAGGTTCACGTGAGGTTGCTGCAGGTGAGCCCACGGAGCCTATGCAAATCGCAGGGGTGTCACATGTGAAGCGTCGAGCCCCTGAGCTCAGGAAGCAGGGAGCCTGTTTTTACTGTGGTAAAACTGGTTATTTTATTAACATCTGTCCTCTGCTGTCTAAGAAAAATGCAACGGCGGAAAACTTCTAAGCTCAGAGGGTGTGGAGGAGACCAATCTGAGCTTATGTATATCCTCCATGGTGGTTTCTCAATGCATGCTCCCTGCTAAGGTTTTTATCGCTGGCAGTGAGCTGCCAATTACTGTTTTTGTGGATAGTGGTTCAGCCACAAATCTCATTGATGAGGAGTTTGCGCGCACAGCAGGTTTTAGGATTGAAAAACTGTCTCATCCTATCCGCGTGGTCACCATCAATGCTGCTCCTCTCTCTCAGTGGGAGATTACTGAATTTTTGGCTGAGGTGAAACTCCACATTGGGGTTCTACATTCCGAGCGGGTTACATGTAAGGTGCTCAGGAATCTTCCTGCTCAGGTGGTTTTGGGTTTTCCTTGGTTGTCCATGCACAACCCGGTAATTGACTGGAAAACTCAGGACATAATTCAGTGGAGCGAGTTCTGCCAGGAGAATTGCCTGGCCACATGTGTGGCTGCGGTGACTTCAAGCGTTCCGGAGTCACTTCTGGATTTTGTGGATGTGTTCTCTGAAAAGGGTTGTTCAGAGTTGCCGCCACATCGTCCCTATGACTGTTCTATCAGGTTTAAACCAGGGGCCAAGTTGCCTAAAGCAAGGATGTTTAACATCTCCGGTCCGCAGAGACAAGCGTCAAAAAAATATATTGCTGAAAGCTTGAGCAAAGGGCACATCAGGCCGTCATCCTCGCCGGTGGCAGCAGGGTTCTTCTTCGTGAAGAAGAAAGATGGCGGATTACGCCCGTGTTTGGATTTCAGGGAATTGAACCAGATTACGATTCGTGATCCTTACCCGATGCCACTGATACCAGATTTGTTCAACCAGGTGGCGGGTGCTAAGTGGTTTACCAAGCTTGACCTCAGGGGGGCGTACAACCTCATAAGAGTCCGTCAAGGTGATGAGTGGAAGACGGCTTTTAATACCCCTGAGGGTCATTTTGAAAATTTGGTGATGCCTTTTGGGTTGACTAACGCACCTGCAGTGTTCCAACATTTCATCAATGATGTGTTCTCACATGTTTTGGGGAAATTCGTTATCGTGTACCTAGATGACATCCTCATATATTCTTGCGACCGTGATGCTCATTTAAATCATGTCAGGCAGGTGTTACAGCTTCTCAGAGAGAATAAGCTGTATGCTAAACTTGAGAAATGTGTATTTTCTGTTCAAGAATTGCCTTTCTTGGGTTATATTGTGTCTGCTTCTGGTTTTAAAATGGACGCCGCTAAGGTGCAAGCGGTGCTGCATTGGGAACGTCCTGATAACCTGAAAGCACTTCAGCGGTTCCTTGGGTTTTCTAACTACTATAGGAAATTTATCAAGGATTTTTCCATCATTGCTAAACCACTAACTGACATGACTAAAAAGGGTACCAATTTCTCCGTTTGGCCTGAGGCTGCTGTGCGCACATTTGAATTTCTTAAGAACAGTTTTGTTTCAGCCCCCTGAATTCCCCCTGAAGAAGGATATATCTAATCCGAAACGCGCGTCGGGAGAAGCGCAGGTCCAGGATTCAGCCCCCGCAGGTATAAATTGATAATTAACTGCTGACACCACACTTTTTTATAACAAGCTATCGCCAACATATACTGACACTTTATTAGGCATGTTTTGTGGGTAAATCTTTGCACTATTCACACTTTCTGCACTATGTCACTTTATGCAGTGATTTGCATCAATTGATAATCATGAGCGGTTACTTAAATTTGGATTTGGCACTGATGCACTTTTAGTTAGCTTTACTGAGTTGCATTTAGCAATATCATTTAATTTTGATTTGGCATTTGTGCACTTTATATTATTGTTTTATTTTGTTGGTATTGGCAGAGATACTTTTAATTACGTGGTACCAGCATAATTTAAGACATCCTGTTATTATTATAGTGGGGCTGAAGTTAGGAGTGATATTTCACTCTTTCATCCTGATCTTCCTGGTGCAGCGCATTTTTTTGTTGTTTTTAAATATTAATGTTTATATAATATTTTATATTTATGGATTTATGTAATTTTTAATATACTTTGTAACCATCGTCATATACAGTAAATAATAAAAGTTTATTCCGATATGTCCACGTCTTGGTATTTCATTTGGTTCTTGGTGGCCTTTACTGAATTGTTTTGGTTTTAGCCCCCATTCTTGTGCAGCCAGACGTATCAAAACCCTTTGCTGTGGAAGTCGATGCGTCTGAGGTTGGTGTGGGGGCGGTACTATCTCAAGGCTCATCTTTGAGTGGTTTGCGTCCATGCGCCTATTTCTCCAAGAAACTGTCGTCCGCCGAACGTAACTACGATATCGGCAACAGGGAGTTGTTGGCAATCAAGTTGGCCTTTGAGGAATGGCGACACTTCTTGGAGGGGTCGGTACATCAGGTTACTGTTATTACCGATCATAAGAATCTGCTGTATTTGGAGTCAGCCAAGCGTCTGTCCCCCAGGCAGGCTCGCTGGGCATTGTTTTTCACGCGGTTCAATTTTGTTGTCACTTACAGACCGGGGTCTAAAAACACTAAGGCGGATGCTCTGTCCAGGTGTTTTCCGGGGGGTGAACCTCGGGAAGATCCAGTACCCATCCTCCAAAAGGGTGTTGTGGTTTCGGCTCTCACTACCGAGGTTGAGGCTGAGATTGCCGAGGCTCAGGAGGAGGTACCATCTGAGCTTCCCATCAACAAATCTTTTGTACCGCTTCATCTCCGCTTAAAGGTTTTGGCGGAGAATCATGATGCTGTCCTGGCTGGCCACCCAGGGGTTAGAGGTACCTTGGAGTTGGTGTCACGTCGGTTTTGGTGGCCCAAGATCCGACAGGACGTGGTCTCATACGTGTCAGCTTGTACCACATGCGCTAGGGCTAAGACGCCCCGCTCCCGTCCTGTTGGCACACTACTTCCTCTTGAAGTACCTAGTAAGCCATGGACGGAAATCTCCATGGATTTCATCACTGATTTGCCCTCATCAGCTGGGAACACGATCATCTTGGTGATTGTTGATCGGTTTTCTAAAATGTCGCACTTTGTGTCTTTGCCTTCGTTGCCTAACGCTAGGACTCTGTCTCAGGTATTTGTGCAGGAGGTGGTCAGACTTCATGGGGTTCCGTCTGACATCGTGTCTGATAGGGGGTCTCAGTTTGTGGCAAAATTTTGGAAAGCATTTTGCTCACGGCTGGGAATCAAGTTGTCTCATTCTTCGGCGTTCCATCCTCAGTCAAATGGTCAGACTGAGCGTATGAACCAAAATTTGGAACAGTACCTACGCTGCTTTGTCTCTGATAACCAGGAGGAGTGGTCTACCTTTCTTTCTTTGGCTGAGTTTGCCATCAATAATCACCGCCAGGAGTCATCTGGGGAGTCTCCGTTTTTTTGTGTTTACGGGCTACATCCTCAATTTTGTACCTTGAGTCAGAGGGGCTCTTCCGGCGTTCCGGAGGAGGATCAGTTAGGAGCACAATTGTCATCAGTTTGGAGGAGAGTTAAACAGCGCCTGTTGAGTGTGGGTGCTAGGTACAAACGTGTGGCTGACAGTAGGCGTGTGCCAGGTCCGGACCTGAGTGTGGATGACTGGGTGTGGTTATCCGCAAAAAACATAAGACTCAAAATACCGTCCCTTAAATTGGGTCAACGGTTTATTGGTCCATTTAGGGTCACCGCCGTCATTAACCCAGTAGCGTACCGATTGGAGCTCCCTACGGTGTATAAGATACACAACGTGTTCCACAGGTCTCTTCTTAAGAAGGTGGTGGGCTCTGTGGACGCGGTGCCTTTGCCACCTCCAGTCTTGGTGGATGGTAATTTGGAGTTTGAAGTCTCCAAGGTGGTTGACTCTCGTGTAGTGCGTCGCACTTTACAGTACTTGGTACACTGGCATGGTTATGGGCCTGAGGAAAGGTCCTGGGTACCAGCCTCGGATATTCATGCGGATCGGCTGGTCAGGTTTTTTCATCGTCGCCATCCAGCCAAGCCGGGTCCTATAAGCCGTGAGGGCCCTGGGGTCCCTCGTAGAAGGCGGGGTACTGTCATGTCAGACACTGTTCAGACCAGGTCGTTCAACAGACAGCGGTAATTCCGCTTTTGACCACTATTTGCTCATTGGCGTCGGCTAGATTTCATCTAGCTGTTCCGGGGTTAATTTACCTGATCCTCGGATTGGAAGCTGGGCCATGCCCATTGCCTTTAAATAGTTTTCCTGATCATTGGGCGCCGCCGATTATAGCTTCTGTCTTGTGCGTTGTTATCTCGGTCTGGAGTGGAGAGCTGGTTGTTGGAGATTCGTTGCTGGTGGTGTATTTTCCTTAGTCTTATTTACTCCTTCCTATATTTGTAATTATTTTGCCCTGCACATTTATAGTGTATTCCTGAGTGACTGCGGCGTGGTGTATATTTTCCTTTATCCTTGTCTGTGCTAACTGTGGGTATTGGTGTATTACCTCTTCACTGGGTGGTGGGTGGAGGTTTCAGCCTAGGGTTGAAACAGGAGACAGGGTGAGGTTTGAGGCCTGGACACGCACACCATCAGTTTAAAATCCAGGTAGAGGGTCAGTCAGGATTTCCCTAGTCTGAGGGAAATTGCAGGGGCCCGGGTTATTAGCTCTCGCTCACCTAGTCTCCCCGTGACACATCCTGAATAATTAGAACCTACCACTCCTGTCTCCAAGACTTTACACGTGCTGCACCAATTCTTTGGAATGCACTACCCAGGTTAATACTATTAATTTCCAATCCCCACAGTTTTAAGTGTGCCCTAAAAATGCATCTGTTCAGACTGGCCTTCCTTCTCAACGCATTAACCTAACTATCCCTGTGTTGCCCATTCTAAAAACTTAAACCATAATCAGGTTCCTCACATCATGTTCTCATACGCTTTATGCAGTTAATAGCCCTCTGTGTCTGTTCTTACACTATGGCTGGTCCAAACAACGAAAGCAATTGTTACCATCCACCTCTCGTGTCTCCCCTTTTTCCTCATAGTTTGTAAGCTTGCGAGCAGGGCCCTCATTCCTACTGGTATCTATTTTGATCTGTGTTTATTGTTATGCTGTAATGTCTATTGTCTGTACAAGTCCCCTCTATAATTTGTAAAGTGCTGCGAAATATGTTGGTGCTCTATAAATAACAATTATTATTATTATAAGCTTAAATAAGCAAGCTTCGATATCTAGCGTGTAAGAACAGGAACAAAAAGACAACAAGCAGGAACCATAAAATAGGCGTGGGTTGCCGGGTTAGGAACCAAATGAGAGGGACACAATGTCATGTGATAACTGTGTCGCAGCTAAGAATTCTAAAAAGTCAAAGGGAGCAGAGAAGGGGAGGTGTGAATGGTTGAATCTGTATCAGGACAGACATATAGAAGTAGCTGAGCTTTCTCATGGCTGCAACTACCAGCACAGGACAAACCAGTGAAGTGAAGCCTCAGCCTTGAGTGAGGAAGAGGGATCCGAGAGAGAGGGCCAACCAGATGGATCGAGACGACCTGAGAGAGGGAGCCGATCAGAGGAACTGAGAGACAGTGAGATGTAGCCGATCAGAGTAACTCAGACGACTGCTGTGTAAATTACTGTACAGAGAGGATTTAGAGCCGCACTTCGGGAAACTGAGGCAGCCGGAGTAAATGCATCGCTGAAGCGACTAGTCTATAGGGGACTTGCAGTCTAACAGAGTAGCATCATTGACTCCCGTTAGGTCCTGTACTGAGATTGTTACTGCCGATGTACTGACTAAGCATCAACGGTGAAGACTGACTGTGACACACTATAGACCAGGGTATTAGGACTGAAACATCATTAGCCATCATTGTTTGTTGCCTTGTGAGATAATTGTTGTAGCAAAGCTCACCCCCCAAAACGGGGTATACGTTTCCATTATAAAATACTTCACTGCATTCCAATAATTTGTCAATCTTTCTTAATTCTGTGTCCTAATAACCTAAACCGTTGTGTCAGATTAATAAATAATCTTTGGTTAAGTTATCACTGTGTCTTCATCCTCTGCATTGTTGCACCCATGTGTAGGGAGGGGAACCAAGTTAATGGTCTCTCCTGCGTGTCTGGGCCAGAACAGTCGGGGCTGTTAATAGTGTTGCAGGGGGAAGAGAATGCTGACTGGAGCAGTACTGGGCACCTGACTGAAGGGGGTGGGTCGGACTTAAATAGCAGTTTGAGCGGGAAGACAGGACACTTGGCGGGGACCGAGCTTGTGAGTAGTAAGACAGTTAACTCCCTCTTCACGGACCCACGCCCGCTAGCTGTGCCCATACCCCTAGCTAACCAGATGGCCGACGCGTCCTACCCTCAGCCCAGGGAGACTTCCTCACCCGGTAGCGACCAGGATAGAGTGCGCACCTTCGCTCCACTCACCACCGTGGAGACACTGCTTAGTCCCATCCTTGCGGTGCCTGCTGAGGACCGACCGGTGCCTGTGGCTGTGTCCGCTGGACTTTGTGCTCCTACTGCGGCCTTGCTCACTGAACTCTCTGCTTCTTCTCCTGTGCCGCTGACCATCACCGCTGCCTCACCGTGCGTACGGATCAGGAGATCCTGTGCCGAAGAACCCTGAGGATTCGTTGTCACAAGGAGAACGTGCTCATATGCAGGACCGGATCAGAGACATGTCGCACCGCCTGAGGCGCCACAGAGGGATTTTCCAGCCACCTTCCTCCAGCGCACAAAGACTGATAAGTTAACCTGTTACATTCTTTTTGCATTTGACTTTTCCACCATCCTCCAATCACATCCTTTACCCCTCTGCTTGTATAATTACTGCTCATATCTATATAAAGAATCTGTTAACCCTTGCTCTGCCTCCTGTGTGTCACTGCATCCTACGCACCTGCTAGCATCCTACAAGTGGCGTAGTCGGCAGGATGCAGTCCAATAACATGCAGGCGGCAGACCAAGCATTTGGGAGTGGCACCAGGACTAGCCTTTCCTTGGGGGCCATGCTGAGCAATTTGCCCAAGTTCACAGGGAGCAACACTGCTTTAGAGCTGGACTGAGCAACTTAGAGGTATGATGAGAATGCACCCCATGACCCCTGCGCTGGAGGCTGAGGTGGCCATTATGGCCCTGGACAGAGAAGCCAGGGATTCAGTAATGTTACGGGCCCCACAAGACCGGGATACCTTTTAATAAGGTGCTACAGATCTTGGAGGAGACACACGGGGACCCCACAGACGTAGGGGAACTGGGAACATGACTTTTTAGTAGGATGCAGAAGGAGGGGGAGACCGTGACCCAATATATGAATGCCTTGCAAGAGCTATACACCGCCATTATTAGGAAAGACATTAGGGGAGTAGGACTCGCAGACATAATGCTACGAGACCTCCTAGTGACAGTTTTGAAAGACGTGCTGACAAAACAAGCCCAGCGAGAACGTGTACGGGTGAACCCCCAAATGAGTTTCCCTCAAGTAGGGAGTGAGCACGCATGCGTGAACAGGAGCAGAGGGTGACAGTCCCGGTGAGGAAGATCCAGAGCGTGGGGGTGTCTGTAAATGTTATTGCTGAACCTCAGTGGGTAGAAGAACTGAGAAGACAACTACTGAGTGTGAAAGTAGAACTGGCTGACATCAAGAGAAAAACGGAGGCTACCAGTAACCCTTCAGAGGGCATTGAAGGTCCGGAGTCGCACCATGACTCCAGAATATTTAGCCGGTCGAGGCTTATCACATGTTACAACTGCGGAGAGAGCGGACACATTGCACAGGAGTGCACTCGCCGTGGAAGAGTGACGTTTCGTCGCCGGTTAAACTAGAGGGCTCCGAGCCGGGGGGACACCGCCCGGAGCCAGAACAGGTGAGGAAGAGTAGTGGAAGTTCCACAAGTTTAGTGTCAACATGCCCCCTGATATGGGCTGAAATGGACACAGCAAGCAACAGCAGCAGGCACGAGGCAAGGTGCCCACATCCGTGAAGAGCCTTCAGAAATTTTTGGGCTTTGCTAATTTTTATCGCCGTTTCATTGCCAACTTCTCCAGTGTGGTTAAACCCCTGACCGATTTGACGAGGAAGGGCGCTGATGTGGCTAATTGGTCCTCTGAGGCCGTTTCTGCCTTTCAGGAGCTTAAGCGCCGATTTACTTCTGCCCCTGTGTTGCATCAGCCGGATGTTTCTCTTCCTTTTCAGGTTGAGGTTGACACTTCTGAGATTGGGGCAGGGGCCGTTTTGTCTCAGAGGAATTCTGATGGTTCCTTGATGAAACCGTGTGCCTTCTTTTCTCGAAAGTTTTCGCCTGCGGAATGCAATTATGATGTCGGCAATCGTGAGTTGTTGGCTATGAAGTGGGCATTTGAGGGGTGGCGACATTGGCTTGAGGGGGCCAAGCACTGTATTGTGGTCTTGACCGATCATAAGAATCTGATTTACCTCGAGTCTGCCAAACGGCTGAATCCTAGACAGGCCCGATGGTCCCTGTTTTTCTCCCGTTTTGATTTTGTTGTCTCGTATCTTCCAGGTTCTAAGAATGTTAAGGCTGATGCCCTCTCTAGGAGTTTCTTGCCTGATTCCCTTGGGATTCTTGAGCCGGTTGGTATTCTTAAGGAGGGGGTGATTCTTTCTGCCATTTCCCCTGATTTGCGACGGGCTCTTCAGGAGTTTCAGGATGATAAACCTGATCGCTGTCCAGCGGGGAAACTGTTTGTTCCTGACAGATGGACTAGTAAAGTGATTTCTGAGGTTCACTGTTCTGTGTTGGCTGGCCATCCTGGGATTTTTGGTACCAGAGATTTGGTTAGTAGGTCCTTTTGGTGGCCTTCTTTGTCACGGGATGTGCGTTCTTTTGTGCAGTCCTGTGGGACTTGTGCGCGGGCCAAACCTTGCTGCTCCCGCGCCAGTGGGTTGCTTTTGCCTTTGCCGGTCCCTGAGAGGCCTTGGACGCATATTTCTATGGATTTCATTTCTGATCTTCCTGTTTCCCAGAGGATGTCTGTTATCTGGGTGGTCTGTGACCGGTTTTCTAAGATGGTTCATTTGGTACCTTTGCCTAAGTTGCCTTCCTCTTCTGAGTTGGTTCCGTTGTTTTTTCAGCATGTGGTTCGTTTACATGGCATTCCGGAGAATATTGTGTCCGATAGAGGTTCCCAGTTTGTTTCTAGGTTTTGGCGGTCCTTTTGTGCTAAGCTGGGCATTGATTTGTCTTTTTCTTCCGCATTTCATCCTCAGACAAACGGCCAAACCGAGCGAACTAACCAGACTTTGGAAACTTATTTGAGATGCTTTGTGTCTGCCGATCAGGATGATTGGGTGGCTTTCTTGCCATTGGCCGAGTTTGCCCTTAATAATCGGGCTAGTTCTGCTACCTTGGTGTCACCATTCTTTTGTAATTCTGGGTTTCATCCTCGTTTTTCTTCAGGGCAGGTTGAGTCTTCTGATTGTCCTGGGGTGGACTCTGTGGTTGACAGGTTGCAGCAGGTTTGGGCTCATGTTGTGGACAATTTGGTGTTGTCTCAGGAGGAGGCTCAGCGTTTTGCCAACCGTCGTCGGCGTGTGGGTTCCCGGCTTCGGGTTGGGGATTTGGTCTGGTTGTCTTCTCGTCATGTTCCTATGAAGGTTTCTTCCCCGAAGTTCAAGCCTCGGTTTATTGGTCCTTATAGGATTTCTGAGATTATCAATCCAGTGTCTTTTCGTTTGGCCCATCCAGCCTCTTTTTCCATCCATAATGTTTTTCATAGATCTTTGTTGCTGAAATATATAGTGCCCGTGGTTCCCTCTGTTGATCCTCCTGCCCCGGTGTTGATTGATGGGGAGTTGGAGTATGTTGTGGAGAAGATCTTGGATTCTCGTTTTTCTAGATGGAGGCTTCAGTATCTTGTCAAGTGGAAGGGTTATGGCCAGGAGGATAATTCTTGGGTTGTTGCCTCCGATGTTCATGCTGACGATTTGGTTCGTGCCTTCCATTTGGCTCGTCCGGATCGGCCTGGGGGCTCTGGTGAGGGTTCGGTGACCCCTCCTCAACGGGGGGGTACTGTTGTGAATTCTGTTGTGGGTTCTGCTCTTGGGCTCCCTCCGGTGGTTATAAGTGGTAGTGCTGCTGTTTGTCCTTCACAACAGTCATCAGCTGCTTCCACTTTGGACGGGGCTATTTAGTCTGGCTCCTTCCTTTAGTGAGTGCCAGTTGTCCATTGTTTTCTAGGGATCCACATCTCTGCTTGGTTTCTCCTTCTGGATTGTCCAAATCATCAAAGATAAGTCCTGGCTCTGTTTTTGCAGTCCACATGCGGTGGACTTAATAGTTCTGTGAATTGCTAAGTTTTTTCTTGTCCAGCTTTGTCTGTGTAAAGATTTATTCAGCCAAGTTGGAAGCTCTGGAGTCACAGAGTTACCCTCCATGCCTTTAGTTAGGTGTGGAGATTTTTGTATTCTCTGTGGTGGATTTTGTAGTATTTTTTATACTGACCGCACAGTACTCTGTCCTGTATTTTCTTTCTAGGTAGCGTGGCCTCCTTTGCTAAATTCTGTTTTCAGTCTGCGTTTGTAATTTCCCTCTCCTCTCACAGTCAATATTTGTGGGGGGCTGCCTTTCCTTTGGGAATTTTCTCTGAGGCAAGATAGTATTCCTGTTTCTTTCTTTAGGGGTAATTAGTCCTCCGGCCGTGACGAGGTGTCTAGGGAGTGACAGGAACATCCCACGGCTACTTCTAGTTGATGTGTTAAGTTCAGGGTCTGCGGTCAGTATAGAGGCCACCTACTCCAGAGCTCATCCATGCTGCTCCTAGGCCACCAGTTCATAACAGTGCGGGAGCGCTGCCACCTTCCACAACCTTAAAGCATATTGCTTTCTCTCTGAGGACTATACAGCCCATTGTACACATCACCACAACCAGGGAGGCTTCCCTCAACAGTGTACATCCACCACCAAGACAACATTGACGACGTATTGAATAAGACCTGGGATAGGTTGAAACGTCACTTAATTATATAGTCGCTCGGAAATTTTCTCTGCGCTCTGCCACTTTTTACTGTTTTTTTGTTCTCACCCATAAATGTTTTTTTTTTTTTTGCATCACTTGAGAATCCTCAGAGTGTGCGGTGAATTTTTACTTTATATTTTCCCCAGGCAAACTGGCCCGAATGGGGCTCTGAGAAAAAGTTAATGGCGGCCAATCAACTACCCATCCCGGTCGCAGGGGTGGTATGGATGCGAGTGTCCATCTGTGGGAAAGACCTGAGATGAAATGGCGTGATACTGACACAGGGAGAGGTGAATTAAGGACCCGTCGTCACCTTGGGGATGAATGTGCTGAAGGAGTTTGGAAGCCTTCTCCTCAAAGGCACCTCTAATGAGACTCTAAAACAATGGGGCCCACACACACCACATAGAAGAATTTTCCAACAACTGGCACGAGTGGCACGAGTGGCACGAGTACAGGAGTCTAACTGTGAGGGAGGAGTGTTAGGAAAAGTAATTGTTCTGGCCTCCACCAAAATTGTACTCCCACCAGGACAAACAGTGCTGTCCCTGCCTGTCCGTGCTTATGTCCCCCTGAAGGGGGTTGAGGTCCAAATCTATCTAAAACTATCCTCTACTGAACCACTACCCACGGGACTCTTAGTCTCTTAGTGGCGCATACATTGCTCTTTGTAAGGAAAAGAACTGTTCCGGTGCGGTGCATTAACGTAGGAGATCAGGACATTACTGTTGTTCCCAGAAGTGTGGTGGCCCGAATCATGAACCTACCTGAAGAAGTAATGCCTCCTTGAACAGTGCAATTGGAGGTACAACCTGGAGACCCCTGGACAGTGTTAGTGAACTCCATTTCAGTGTCAGAACCTCGTTACATCAAGGAGGGCCGACCCATATTGGAACAAATGTGGGCTGAACTGTCCGAACTCGAACCCGCTCAGGTGCAACAGGTAGAAGCTCTGCTGGGGAAGTATAAAGAAGTCTTCGCCCTCCACGAAGATAATTTTGGCTGCACCACGGCCATCTCGCATGAAATACCAACTGGAAGCGCCGCGCCCATGCGTTACCGGCAAATTCCCCCACAGTTGCACCAGAATGTGAAAAACATGTTGAATCAAATGTTGCAGGCCGGTGTGATCCAGGAGAGCCAGAGTCTGTGGACTGCCCCAATTGTGTTGGTATGAAAGAAAGATGGCACCTTGCGGTTTTGTGTGGACTACTGAAAACTTAACGCCTGTACGGTGAGGGACTCATACCCACTGCCCAGGATTGAGGAGTCTCTGGGTATTCAATCATTATGTTTCTGTCTTTGTTTTTTTTTTCTTCAGTGGCCAGTGTGAACATGCGCTTACATGCTGCACGCACACCAGTTTACATCCCAGTTCACACCTTTTGGGTTTTTCCAGTATATTTGATATTTAGTACAGTCCAAAATGATTACATTTAGTATTATTTATCCTGCAAGGTGGACTTCAAAAACAAATAGTTAAATACAAGAATTACTGTTTTTCAGTCTATTCGCTGAAATAAAAAAAAATTTAAATGTGATATATGATCAGAATGTTATTGTACTTTCAAATTATTGCATTAAACACTATAGCTGGCATTGCAAAAAATATAAAAGCCCCACACAGCTCTATTGACACCTATATCAAAAAAGTATGTAGTTTTCTTTTTTTTTTTGCTTAGGAGTAAAACATGAAAATAAAGTAAATAAAATTATGCAACTTTTTTATAAATATAAAGGTTCTCTGAAAAAACAGAAAAGAAATGAATATTTGAACATGAGCATGAAACATAAGCTCTTTCTTGAACAATATGAAATCTGAGCTTCCAGACATGTGACCAGTGAAGAGCAAAGAAGGAAAAAAGTACTCAGCATTTCCAAAGGTGATCCTGGATATGAAACCTGAGTGTTTTTACAATTATGATACCAGTGTGATAGTGGATATTCCCTCCGTGTTTATCTAGAATCTCATAACCTGTCACTGAGGGTTTTCAGCACATAAACTGCAAGAATGTATAAAACAAAGATTATAATCAAGGTTGCACGAGTGAAGTCTACCGTCATAACAACTTTATGCCTTTAGACAACTTTACACATATTGAATTTGAAGAAGGTCATAAATATTATGAAGGAACTGTATGGCCCTGGACCTGTAACACAAGTGTGCTGATAACATGCCTTTAATGTGGGGTGCATTTAAAAATAGAGATCAAGGGTCATTGATATGCCATCCGGAACCTTCAACATCCGATTAGTTTTCGCCGTTTATAAACTTAAGCCGCTTTAGACAGCCGTCAGCTTAATTTGTAGGATTCTTAAGTTATGGCACCCCTATATGCTGGATAAATCACAGCTAAATGTGCCCATTTTGTTGGGATTGGTGACTTTATAATGGTGGTGTCCCATCTCTCCCAAAACGGCCATCGTTGAGCGAGAAGAAAGGTTAGGCATGTTAAATTTTAACCTGTATAATTGTTTTTTTTCATAAAGGGCTTCTACACTTGTCAGGTTAAACTATTCTAATTTTTAAACTAGCCATGTTTACTACTGAAAACATGTTCTATATGTAAAACACAAAAGCTGCTCTGCTCTTGGTTTTATTGAGGACATACCATAAACGACTCAACAAAGATGGTTTGACCCTAGTGCTCCAAAGGCCCCCATGCACATTGAATGAAAGTTCATTGAATGTGCCAATGTGAGCGGGACCGAACAACCATCTGATGTGTATGGGGGGCCCTCCTGACTCTACCCCAACAGATGATGTCGGGAGAGATAAGGACTGGGTAGTTTTAATTAAATTGCCCGACCCTTTTGTTCTCCTGGAATTATCTGGCATCATCTTTCTACTTTCACTCTCTCTCCATTGAAAACACTGAATGCTCGGCTGAGCGTTTATGCGTATGCAGGAATCATAAAAAATCATCCAGAAGTTATCTAGGATGTGTGGTTACCTTAACAAAATAAACATATTGAAAAGAAAAGATTGACAGTTTTGTTCAAGAAAGAGGGCAGAAAATTTTCCAAAAGTCATTATTCAGCTCTATGCTTGCACTCTTAACGGAATGTGATAATCAGAAATTACTTAGGTTTTCATTTTGAATGTAATTTTGGCAATGTTTTGTTTTCCATATATATCACAATTTGTGCTAAACATCAAAAACAGAAACCTTTCCATTTTCACATTGGCCACTGAGGCTTTTTTATACTCTAACTTCATCTTGTTACAGGAAACGGCACATGTACATTAGCTACAATGGTTAGAACCTGACTCTTTCTTTTATACTGAAGCATCTAATGAGTGAGTGCATAAGTGATCGTGAAGGGATCTTTACCTATTATGATTGGTGAATTCTGGGTGATCAGCTGTGTACAGAGTGAGGCAGTGACAGGTGTTATGCGCGAGGGCCTCTTTGTGTCCCCCAGGATGCGCATAGAAGCATATAAAGACCGCTGGAGTGCATTGCACAGATATAGCTGTGATTGCTGTGCAAAATAAAAGTTTGGTCTTGGGCAAGCTATTTGCCCAGGGCTGATTTAAGAAAACCCGGCATGTGATTGCCAACTGCCCCCCTGATGGCTGAACCTATGGACTGCGGGTTGATGCGCAGAGTCTCTATGTACACCCAGTCAGTCTGTGCCCCTTCTACAGGCACTGAAGGCAGCAAACCCCAACTGTGCCAGGTTCTTGTCAATTACCACTCGGAGGCTCTCTTGGACCCAGGGAGCTTAGTGACTCTGGTCCATGGGTCACTAGTTGCTGGGGACAACCCCAATGGTCGGAAAGTGGGGGGTGGTGTGCATCCATGGGGACCTCCGAGAGTACCCGACTGCAGAGGTTGTTTTTTCCACTCTGTGGGGAGATAAAGCATGTGGTGGGAGTGGTGAAGACCCTTCCTTATGGAACTGTGTTGGAAAGAGACTTGCTCCTATTCTGGTCACTGTGGGAGACCAGGTTTAACCCTCCCATGGTAAATGTTATTCCGGCGTGGAACCTGAAGATCCCGAGTCAGGGATACCTGCCGTAAGGGTCGCCAACCTAGGTACAGAGTGTAACCCTGATAAATTTCCCCTAGAGATATTGGCAGGAGAGGTAGAGGAGACCCCGAGCTGGAAGTGTCCCTTGGTAATTTTGGGACAGCTCAACTCCAGGATCCTACTCTGGCTCCGGCACGAGAAAGGGTGATAGAAATAAATGGAACTCGGCAACCGGGTGCCGAAGGAGTTTCCCCCGAATGGCTATCCACCAGGATTTGTTATACAGGTTAGATAAAAACCAGGATCAGGTGTTGGAACAACTAGTAGTTCCCCAATCCTACTGTCGGGCTGTGCTCGAAATGGCTCACATACCCATGCTGGGAGGGCACTTGGGGCCAAAAAGACACAGGAGCGCATACTGCAGCGGTTTGTTTTTTTTGGCTTGGGGTCTATGCGGAGGTCCAGAGGTACTGTGATATGTGTCCAGAGTGCCAACTAACCTCACCCACCGCGAACTACCGGAATCCATTGGTACCCCTGCCCATCATACCCCTGCCCACCTTTTGAGCAGATTACTATGGATCTGGTAGGGCTTATAGTAAAATCCGCCCGGGGCACCAACACATATTAGTGGTCATAGACTACGCCATTGGGTACCTGGAGGCCATTCCGCTTAAGCACACCTCGGCTAAGCTTATAGCCCGGGAGTTGTTTGCCATGTTCTTTCACCTTGGGCTGACGAAAGAAATCCTTACTGATCAAGGGACTCCTTTTATGTACAAGTTGACAAAGGAACTGTAAAGTCTCCTCAAGATAAAGCAGTGTATCACCCCCAGACCGACGGATTAGTTGAGCACTCCAACAAAATCCTCAAGTCCATGCTCTAAAAGGTGGTCTCCAAGGACAGGAGGGATTGGGACATGTTATCGGTTGCCCAGGCCGCACATATAACAAAAGGGCCATGGTATGATCCTTTAAAGAAGGGGATCGGGTGTGGGTTTCATTGCTTACCACGGAGAGTAAATTTATGGCCAAATGGCAAGGTCCATATGAGGTTCGGGAAAAAGTGGGAAGTGAACTACCGAGTTTACCAGCCAGGGAAGAGAAAACCCGAACAGTTATATCATGTGAATCTACTAAAAGCCTGGAAGGACTAGGAATGTTTGGTTGCACAGGCGACCCCGGTCATACCAACAGGGAACCCTCGGTCACGGGCCAAGGACATGGCTGAGCGAGAGGTAAAAGTAGGAGACACTCTCTTGAAACAGACTCATAGAGTATTCCGGAAGATGGTGCGAGAGAATGCAGATGTATTCTCGGAACAACCTGGTCGTACCTCTTTCATCCAGCATGACATTGTCACCGAGCCTCACTTAAGGGTGCAAGTGAAACCATACCGTGTGCCCGAGGCCAAGAGGCAAGCCATCGCAAGTGAGGTAAGACAAATGCTCCAGCTGGGAGTAATTGAGGAATCCCGTAGTGACTGGGCTAGCCCAATTGTGCTAATCACGAAGCCGGACGGATCATTACGGTTCTGTAATGACTTCCGTAAATTAAATGAGGTGTTGAAGTTCGACTGTTATCCAATGCCCCAGGTGGACAAGCTGATTGAGTGACTGGGTCAGGCCCAGTACTTTAACACACTCGATTTGACTAAAGGTTATTGGTAGGTGCCTCTTACGGAGTTGGCAAAGGAAAAGACCGCCTTCATAACACCAGAGGGTCTGTACCACTGTCGTCTTGCCCTTTGGACTACATGCGGCCCCAGCCACGTTCCAGAGGTTGATGGACACAGTGCTAGAACCCCATTAGAAGTATGCGTCAGCGCACTTGAATGACATAATCATTTTTTAGTACTGACTGGCATACCCACTTGTCCCGGGTACAAGCGGTAGTACATTCGCTCAGAGCCACGGGCTTGACGGTGAATCCCAAGAAATGTGCGATAGGGCTCGAGGAAGCCTGGAACTTGGGATACGTGATTGGCTGTGGGGTTATCATACCCCAAATAAATAAAATCGAGGCCAGAAATGGCCCCGTCCTGCTACCATCAAACAGGTGAGAGCATTCCTCGGACTCATCGGGTATTACCGGAAGTTTATACCTAATTTTTCGAGGAGAACAACACCCCTAACTGATCTCCTCAAGGGAAAGAAGTCGGTCATGGTTTGGTGGAACCCCTAGGCAGAGGAAGCATACCAATCCATGAAGGTGGCGCTGTGCGGACACTCCGTCCTCATTATCCCCAACTTCCATAAACGCTTCATCGTACACATGGATGCCTCTAACATGGGCCTAGGAGCAGTCCTGTCACAGAAGGTTAACGGGGAGGAACATCCAGTCACCTACCTAAGTAGAAAATTCACCCCGGCCGAGAGAAATTATAGCGTAGTGGAGAAGGAGTACCTCGCCATTAAGTGGCCTTGGAGTCCCTATGCTATTATTTATTCGGTTGACCCTTTCACTTGGTGATAGATCATTCACCCTTGTTATGGATGAGAAATGCAAAGGAGAGGATTGCTTTGGTCTCCAGATGGTTTCTATCTCTGCAGAATTTTAATTTCACAGTGGAACATCGTGCAGGGAAGTTGCAGGGATATCTGATTGCACTGTCACGAGCCACCATTATGGTGACAAATGTTCCACCCCACAAGTTTCACCAGGGGCGGGGTATGTGAGGCAGTGAGAGGTGTTATATGAGAGGATCACTAGGTGTGCTCCAGGATGCGCATAGAAGCATATAAAGACCGCTGGAGTGCATTGCAGTCACAGATATAGCTGTGATTGCAGTGCAAAATAAAAGTAAGTTTGGTCTTGGGCAAGCTATTTGCCCAAGGCAGATTTAAGAAAACTCGGCATGGGCTTTTATTTTTCGAGTGAACTATAGAATGGTAGTAGGGCAATTCGCTCTCTCCAGGCCGGGTCTTACAAGTGGCCCATGGCCACAGATTCCATTTAAAACCCTGCAGCAAAGGGTTGGATGAGTCTGTAATTGTTTGCAAGCATCAGAGCAGGTGGCCAAGAGTAACACAGAGCCAAGAGAAGGGAACGCCTGATCCATCTTAGTCTTCCGAATCCAAAATTGCAATGACCCCCCAGTGACAAAAACGTCCCCGGCCCAAAGCCCCCCTTGTCGAACCGTAGTAGGAGACACCAGCTCCCCAATTCTCAAAGCTCCAAAAAATCCCAAAGAAAAAGCTAGGCGAAATAATGCAGCCTCGAAACAGGAGACACAGATATCATCCAGCCGTACCCCAACTGCTCCAACATCACAAAAGACACCGGGCTCCTGCGATCACATCGGCTACCTGCTCTTCTCAACCCCTTTGCAGCTTGCTTCACCAAAAATGACTTTGTCAAGTCCTGTAAACCCCGAAGCCGGAAACCAAAAGCCAAAGCCGCCATTGTCCTGTCGACCTTTGCCGCCGACCATCCATGCTCAGCCCCATGACTCAACCATAACAACAATGCCCCAACTTGATCATGGCACGTATTAGCAACCCCACACGATGCCAACCAACTCTCCCAAGTGCTCCATACCGACCGATAAACCGACCAAGTACTAGATGCCAAGGACGCTTGAATTAAAGGTTCTGCAGCCCGGACACCACGCTCCAAAGCTCCACCGGGCATTCCAGCCCCGTCTCCTCGGCATCCGGAGCCAGCGACCGAAAACGCTCCCACTGGAAACGAGACAAAGAGTCGGCAATGGAATTATGAACACTGGGCACATGGGATGCCATAAAATAAGCATTCATGGATAAACAAGACAGAACCATCTGACGAAGAATCCTGATCACAGGGGGTGAAGCTGTCATCAAACTGTTAATAGCACACACAATTGCCATATTACACAATTAAAACGAACCCTTTTATTTCGGAAATCGTCGCCCCATAGCTGCACCGCCACCAAAATCGGGAAAATCTCCAACAAAGTAATGTTCCGTACCAACCCTGTTTCAAACCATTCTTCCGGCCATCTAGCGGCACACCAATGGCCCCCAAAAAAGGCCCCAAAGCCAATACCGCCTGACGCATCAGTAAATAAATCCAAGTCAGCATTGCCCACCACTTCTTCCATTAACAATGAACGCCCGTTGTAACAAGCCAAAAAACGGTCCCAAACCTCCAAATCGGCCTTGTGTTCAGCCGACAAACGAACAAAATGATGAGGGGCGCTAACCCCAGCCATGGCACTAGCGAATCTGCGTGAAAAAACCCTCCCCATCGGGATAATTCTGCACGCAAAATTCAGTTTTCCCAGGAGTGACTGCACTTCACGCAACGGCAATTTCTTCACGCGTCTAGCCCGGGCCACCTTATGCCTCAAACCAAGCACCTTGTCAACGGGCAACCGAAACTCCCATTTCACTGAATCGATAACAATGCCTTAAAAGGACAGACTTGTGCACGGACCCTCCGTCTTCCCCGGTGCCAGCAGTACCCCAAAACGCTCAGCTATCCAAAAAAAACGTTGTCAACAGGACCTCACAGCATTGAGACTGATCAGGGCCTATGCACAAGAAGTCATCCAGATAATGAATCACAGAATCCAAACTGGACACATCCCGTATCGCCCATTCCAGAAATGAACTAAAGGCCTCAAAATAAGCGCACGACAGGGAACAGCCCATCGGCAAACATCTGTCAACATAAAACCCGCCGTCCCAATAACAGCCTAACAACCTCACGCTATCGGGGTGAACCGGCAACAAACGGAAGGCCGACTCAATATTGGTCTTAGCCAACAACGCCCCCTTACCACAACTGTGCGCCCACCGAGCTGCCTCATCAAACGACGTATAAACTACAGACAAAGCTCAGGATCAATCCCATCATTCACGGACCTCCCTTTTGGGTAGGACAGATGCTGAACGAGCCTAAACTTGTTAAGCTCTTTTTTGGGAACCACCCCTAAAGGCGACACAACCAAGTCGTCCAAAGGAGGAATGGGAAAAGGTCCTGCCATCCTACCTAAAGCAACCTCCTTGCTTAACTTCTCTGACACAACCGATGCATGCAACTCAGCAGATCTAAGGTTTTTTAAACTCGGTGGTACAGCGAAAGCAGGGGCAGGTATGCAAAAACCAACACTAGCAAGTCCGCCCTCTCCCTGTCGGAGAATCTATTTAGATAGGGGGCTATCGAGTCCAACCTCACCGGCGTCACCCCCTTTTGAATTACCCTCTGGCTTCCCTTTTTTCCTAAAACAACTTGACTCTCCATGGGAAGAACCGTTGCAGTGCGAGCACAAGTGCTTGAACTTGCAAGTTGCTCCAAACTTACACTGGCCCTCATTAAACTGCCAGCACACACCATGTTTCTGACCGCCGGATTGTCCTGATTGACCCCCGGCTCCTGAAGAGCTACCTTGCGAAGCGGCTTGGACGGAAGCTCCGGCCCCGCTTTGAAAGGAGTGACCAAACTTCGTCGGCGCCATCACGCGCAACCACAACCCGATGTCCTTCTGATCCCACCGGATTGCAGGACGAACCGCCTTCCGCTGTCTAAACTGTTCGTCGTACTGCAACCATGCTTGGCCTGCATAGGCCCTATGCACCTCGCCTATAGAATCCATATAACAAAACAAGGTGGAGCAATTCTTGGGGGCCTTCTCACCAATAACACTCACAAAGATCACAAATGCCTGAAGCCAATTCACAAAAGTCTGAGGAATAAGACGCCACCTCCGTTTCTCCTCGTCCTCCTTCTTACTATCCTCCTTCTTGCTCTTGTCTAAGTTAAATTTCTCCAACGGCAAAAGCGAAAATATCTCCACGTACTCGTCTTTCCAGATCTTTTCCCGCACCTCCTTCTTCAAATGTGCCCCTAATGGCCCCTCAAAACAGACATATACCTCACCACGCGCCTTATGGTCTAGACATATGCCCCCTTCCTTCTCCTTCTCTGTCTGCACAGATACGGAAACTGGCTCAGCCGACCTGTCCCGCACCGTAGCACCGCTACCCGACAACTCAATCTCCACATCAGACGATCCCACCCAGGCAGACAACGGGGACGGCCCAGACCTACCACCGCCCAACCGCGACAACAGTTCTCGGACACCCGACAACAACTCCCCCACCCCTTCGCAAATCCCATCTGCCCGCACACTGACTCCATCACCCCGCTCCGCATACCCCCCAGCCCGATCTACAGTAATTGAAGTAGGCGTCGAAAACGCCAGCGACAAACAAGACACAGAATGGTTCTCACCAGGCTGCAGGGGAGCTGTGATCCCCCCAGCCACAGATGCTGTAGCCATCCAGCCATCTCTTGGTCCCGATGCAGTCCGTAGGCCCTCCTGGACATGAACTTCACTTCGCAACACAGCTCCAGCCATCCTGACCCCTGCAGCGGGGACCGTGCTGACTCCGTCAGCCAAGGGGGCAGCCTGGTGTACTGGAGCCACAGACCCGGACCCACCATCCAATATGCTGCCATCTGTTCCCGCCACATTATAGGATGCCGGCCCAGTCGCAGGTAGAAGAAGAGAATTGTGATCCCTAGCCGGGTCCAGCAGCCCCGCTGGATCTGGGGCGCTGCCTGCCGCTGCTGCCAGAATGCTCCCCCGCCGTCTCGTGCTGGTGAAAGAAGCAGACCGCCTGGCCTGGACATCACCGCGGCGGCCCACCGCGACATCGCTCTGACTGTTGGTGGCTCTGGTGCGTGCAGGCCCCGCCCCACAGAGCAATGGGGGAGAAGGCCTGACTGCCGCCGCAGGCCCCAGCACGGCTGGTGGATTCCTCCCAGACCGCAGCCTGCTTGGGTGCTTGCGAGCAGGCACGGCAGGCACGTGGTCTGGAGGGTCCCTGGAGGGGCTCCTGCGCCGCCGCTGAGACAACAGGGGCACATCGGGGGATAGGCGCTCCGGGGGCCACACTCGCCTGGACCGCCGCTCACCGGAACCGGCCGCCGTGGGATTCACACTGCCACCGCCGAGGATGCCAGCCACCTGCGCCTCCAACCAGCCGGGGGGCTGGGACACTGCCGCCGCCCGCAGCTGGGACAACACGAGGTCAATGGAACTCATCCTGGGTGAGTGCAGATGTCCTGCTCAAAGCCCTCTGAGCAGAAAGTGACTAGCTCCTCCCCCCACCAACACTATAGCCCCCTCCGTCCGCAATTTCCCTCCCCCTTATTGACGAAACCCCCGCCTCCCTTATTCCTGCTTCAATCCCCCTGTCATGGCAGCTTCCACGTACGCCGCCTGTGTGTTGTGAACTCTATTTTTGGGCTCCCTCTAGTGGTCACAAGCGGTACTGTGTAGTGTTGTCTTTCTGCAGGTTGGCAGCATCAGCTGGTTCATTATCCTTGGCAGGTTTCCTATTTAGCTCACCTGGATACTCAGTTCCTTGCCTGCTATCAATGTATTCAGTGCTCTTCAGATTCCTTGTGACTACCTTGCTCCCAGTCTCTCCAAGACAAGCTAAGTTTTTGTTTGTTCATTTTTTGATTAGCAGCATTCATCATGTTTCTTGTCCAGCTTGCTAAAATGTGATTTCCTCGCTTGCTGGTTGCTCTAGGGGACTGAGTTTCTCCCCCCACACCGTTAGTTGGTGCGGGGGTTCTGGAAATCTCAGTGTGGATATTTTGTAAGTGTTTTTTACTGACCGCACAGACCCCTTTTCTATTTTCTGCTGTCTAGTATTAGTGGGCCTCATTTGCTGAATCTGCTTTCACCCCTGTGTATGTGCATTCCTCTTACCTCACCGTTATTATTTGTTGGGGGCTTCTATATCTTTGGGGATTATTTCTCTGGAGGCAAGTGAGGTCTTTCTCTCTCTCTAGGGGTAGTTAGTTCCTCAGGCTGGCTCGAGACGTCTAGGATTTTAGACACGTTCACCGGCTACTTCTAGTGTGTTTGGATGCAAGTGAGGTCTTTCTCTCTCTCTAGGGGTAGTTAGTTCCTCAGGCTGGCTCGAGACGTCTAGGATTTTAGACACGTTCACCGGCTACTTCTAGTGTGTTTGGATAGGTTCAGATTTGCGGTCAGTCCAGTTTTCCACCTCCCTAGAGCTTGTCCTATGTTTGTTACTTAGCTGGAGTAATTTGTGATCCTCAACCACTAAGGATCATAACAGTATAGCAGGCCAAAAAGTGTTTAATGCATCGCAGAAGTGGGATAAAAAGAAGACCTGAGTACATTTTTATTTTTTTTTCTCCTCCCGCTTTTCCTTTGCTGCAGTCTGTTTAGCTTCTTTCATCCCCTTGAACTCTGGGTGGTTTTGAGCTCAGCTGCAGACATGAATGTTCAGACTCTGACTTCTAGTGTGGATCATCTTACTGCACGGGTGCAAAGTATTCAGGATTTTGTTATTCATAGCCCTATGTCAGAACCAAAGATACCCATTCCTGAGTTGTTTTCTGGAGATAGATCTAGGTTTCTAAATTTTAAGAATAATTGTAAGTTATTTCTATCTCTGAGACCTCGTTCCTCTGGTGATTCCGCTCAGCAAGTTAAAATTGTTATCTCCTTGTTGCGTGGCGACCCTCAAGATTGGGCTTTCTCTCTGGCGCCAGGAGATCCTGCATTGCTTAATGTAGATGCATTTTTTCTGGCTCTTGGACTGCTTTATGAGGAGCCTAATCTTGAGAATCAGGCAGAAAAAGCGTTGCTGGCTATCTCTCAAGGTCAGGATGAAGCAGAGGTGTATTGTCAAAAATTTCGGAAATGGTCGGTGCTTACTCAATGGAATGAGTGTGCCCTGGCTGCAAATTTCAGAGAAGGTCTTTCTGAGGCTGTTAAGAATGTTATGGTGGGAGCGCAAATCTGCTCATCCTTTGGCGGTATTTTCTGAACAGAGACCTGAGTCTATGCAATGTGACCGAACTCTGACCAGAATTGAGCGACAAAGTCATAGACGTCAAAATGGGTTGTGCTTTTACTGTGGTGATTCTACTCATGTTATCTCAGCATGCTCTAAACGCTTAAAAAAATTCGCTAAACCTGTCACCATTGGTACTATACAGCCTAAATTTATTTTGTCTGTTACTTTGATTTGTTCTTTGTCGTCCTACCCGGTTATGGCTTTTGTGGATTCGGGTGCTGCCCTGAATCTGATGGATTTGTCGTTTGCCAGGCGCTGTGGTTTTGTCCTGGAGCCTTTGGAATTTCCTATTCCTCTGAGGGGAATTGATGCTACGCCATTGGCTGAGAATAAGCCTCAGTATTGGACGCAAATGACCATGTGCATGACTCCCGTACATCAGGAGGTGATTCGCTTTCTTGTTTTGTATAATTTGCATGATGTTGTCGTTTTGGGTCTGCCATGGCTGCAGGCTCATAATCCAGTTTTAGATTGGAAAGCTATATCTGTGTCAAGTTGGGGTTGTCAGGGAATTCATGGCGATACTCCGTTGGTGTCTATTGCTTCTTCCACTCCTTCTGAGGTCCCTGAGTTTTTGTCTGACTACCAGGATGTATTTGATGAGCCCAGGTCCAGTGCCCTGCCCCCTCATAGGGATTGTGACTGTGCCATAAATTTAATTCCTGGTAGTAAATTTCCTAAGGGACGACTTTTTAATTTGTCTATACCAGAGCATGCCGCGATGCGGAGTTATATAAAGGAGTCTTTGGAGAAGGGACATATTCGCCCATCCTCTTCCCCTCTTGGTGCAGGATTTTTTTTTGTGGCCAAGAAGGACGGTTCTTTGAGACCTTGTATAGATTATTGTCTTCTTAATAAAATCACAGTCAAATTTCAGTATCCTTTGCCACTATTGTCTGATTTGTTTGCTCAGATTAAGGGTGCCAGTTGGTTCACCAAGATAGATCTCCGTGGTGCGTATAACCTTGTGCGCATTAAGCAGAGAGATGAATGGAAATCAGCATTTAATACGCCCGAAGGCCATTTTGAGTACTTGGTGATGCCTTTTGGACATTCTAATGCTCCTTCTGTGTTTCAGTCCTTCATGCATGACATCTTCCGAGAATATCTGGATAAATTTATGATTGTTTATCTGGATGACATTTTTGTCTTTTCTGATGATTGGGAGTCCCATGTGAAGCAGGTCAGGATGGTGTTTCAGGTCTTGCGTGTTAATGCTTTATTTGTGAAGGGCTCAAAATGTCTCTTCGGAGTACAGAAGGTCTCCTTTTTGGGTTTTATTTTTTCTCCTTCTACTGTGGAGATGGACCCAGTCAAGGTCCAGGCTATTCATGACTGGACTCAGCCCACGTCTGTTAAGAGTCTTCAGAAGTTCTTGGGTTTTGCTAATTTTTACCGTCGTTTCATCGCTAATTTTTCTAGCGTGGTTAAACCTTTGACGGATTTGACCAAGAAGGGTTCTGATGTGACTAATTGGTCTCCTGCGGCCGTGGAGGCCTTTCGGGAGCTGAAGCACCGGTTTTCTTCAGCTCCAGTCTTATGTCAGCCAGATGTCTCTCTCCCCTTCCAGGTCGAGGTTGATGCTTCTGAGATTGGAGCAGGGGCTGTTTTGTCGCAGAGAAGCTCTGATGGCTCGGTGATGAAGCCATGTGCTTTCTTTTCAAGAATGTTTTCGCTTGCCGAGTGGAATTATGATGTTGGTAATCGGGAGTTGTTGGCTATGAAGTGGGCATTTGAGGAGTGGCGACATTGGCTCGAAGGAGCTAAACATCGTGTGGTGGTCTTGACTGATCACAAAAAGCTGATTTATCTTGAATCTGCCAAGCGCCTGAATCCTAGACAGGCTCGTTGGTCGTTGTTTTTCTCCCGTTTCAACTTCGTGGTCTCATACCTGCCTGGTTCGAAGAACGTGAAAGCTGATGCACTTTCTAGGAGTTTTGTGCCTGACTCTCCGGGAGTTTCTGAGCCAGCTGGTGTTCTCAGAGAGGGAGTGATTTTGTCTGCCATTTTCCCAGATTTGCGACAAGTGCTGCAGAAATTTCAGGCGGATAGACCTGACCGTTGTCCACCAGAGAGACTGTTTGTCCCGGATAGATGGACCAGCAGAGTTATTTCCGAGGTCCATTCTTCGGTGTTGGCGGGTCATCCTGGGATTTTTGGTACCAGAGATTTGGTGGCTAGGTCCTTCTGGTGGCCTTCCTTGTCGCGGGATGTGCGTTCCTTTGTGCAGTCTTGTGGGATTTGTGCTCGGGCTAAGCCTTGCTGTTCTCGTGCCAGCGGTTTGCTTTTGCCTTTGCCTGTTCCGAAGAGGCCTTGGACGCACATTTCCATGGATTTTATTTCGGATCTTCCAGTATCTCAGAAGATGTCTGTCATCTGGGTGGTGTGTGATCGTTTTTCCAAGATGGTCCATTTGGTGCCCTTGCCTAAGTTGCCTTCTTCCTCCGATTTGGTTCCTCTATTTTTTCAGAATGTGGTTCGCTTGCACGGTATTCCTGAAAATATTGTGTCTGATAGAGGATCCCAGTTTGTGTCCAGGTTTTGGCTGACTTTTTGTGCTAAGATGGGCATTGATTTGTCTTTTTCGTCGGCCTTCCATCCTCAGACTAATGGCCAAACCGAGCGAACTAATCAGACGTTGGAAACTTATTTGAGATGTTTTGTTTCTGCTGATCAGGATGATTGGGTGACTTTTTTGCCATTGGCCAAGTTTGCCCTTAATAATCGGGCTAGTTCTGCTACTTTGGTTTCGCCTTTTTTCTGCAATTCTGGTTTCCATCCTCGTTTTTCCTCGGGTCAGGTTTAGCCTTCTGACTGTCCTGGGGTGGATTCTGTGGTGGATAGGTTGCAGCAGATTTGGAACCATGTGGTGGACAATTTGAGGTTGTCACAGGAGAAGGCTCAGCGCTTTGCCAACCGCCGCCGCGGTGTGGGTCTCTGACTTCGTGTTGGGGATTTGGTGTGGCTGTCTTCTCGGTATGTTCCTATGAAGGTCTCCTCTCCTAAATTCAAGCCTCGCTTCATCGGTCCTTATAAGATCTTGGAAATCCTTAACCCGGTGTCTTTTCGTTTGGATCTCCCAGCATCGTTTGCCATTCATAATGTGTTCCATAGGTCTTTGTTGCGGAGGTATGTGGTACCTGTGGTTCCTTCTGTTGAGCCTCCTGCTCCGGTGCTGGTCGAGGGCGAATTGGAGTACGTGGTGGAGAAGATTTTGGATTCTCGTATCTCTAGACGGAGGCTTCAGTATTTGGTTAAGTGGAAGGGTTATGGTCAGGAAGATAATTCCTGGGTTGTCGCCTCTGATGTTCATGCGGCCGATTTGGTTCGTGCCTTCCACGCGGCTCATCCTGATCGCCCTGGGGGTCTTGATGAGGGTTCGGTGACCCCTCCTCAAGGGGGGGGTACTGTTGTGAACTCTATTTTTGGGCTCCCTCTAGTGGTCACAAGCGGTACTGTGTAGTGTTGTCTTTCTGCAGGTTGGCAGCATCAGCTGGTTCGTTATCCTTGGCTGGTTTCCTATTTAGCTCACCTGGATACTCAGTTCCTTGCCTGCTATCAATGTATTCAGTGCTCTTCAGATTCCTTGCGACTACCTTGCTCCCAGTCTCTCCAAGACAAGCTGTTTTTGTTTGTTCATTTTTTGATTATCAGCATTCATCATGTTTCTTGTCCAGCTTGCTAAAATGTGATTTCCTCGCTTGCTGGTTGCTCTAGGGGACTGAGTTTCTCCCCCCACACCGTTAGTTGGTGCGGGGGTTCTGGAAATCTCAGTGTGGATATTTTGTAAGGGTTTTTTACTGACCGCACAGACCCCTTTTCTATTTTCTGCTATCTAGTATTAGTGGGCCTCATTTGCTGAATCTGCTTTCACCCCTGTGTATGTGCCTTCCTCTTACCTCACCGTTATTATTTGTTGGGGGCTTCTATATCTTTGGGGATTATTTCTCTGGAGGCAAGTGAGGTCTTTCTCTCTCTCTAGGGGTAGTTAGTTCCTCAGGCTGGCTCGAGACGTCTAGGATTTTAGACACGTTCACCGGCTACTTCTAGTGTGTTTGGATAGGTTCAGATTTGCGGTCAGTCCAGTTTGCCACCTCCCTAGAGCTTGTCCTATGTTTGTTACTTAGCTGGAGTAATTTGTGATCCTCAACCACTAAGGATCATAACACCGTGGGAGTGGGTGGGGCGGCTCGCTCCAGCCTGATCTATCCCTGTAATTGTGTCCACTGCTCGTGGACATCAGACAGCAACTCTCCCTACGTGAACATGTGGGACCTGTGACTGCTGCGTGCATGTGGCCTAGCCATTTACCAGTGACTGAGCCAGTATATGCTGATCCCCTCCTCACCTGTGGTGCGGAGCAGAGCCACACTTCGGCGATACCGTATAATGAATTGAGACCAGTACGAGGAAACTGTGGGTACGGGAACCCGATTGGTGTGAAAGACTCTCCATCTGCATCAAGGGACCGGATCTCTGCCTAACCAGGACAACCCTAAGACATCACGTGCCGCTGTTGTCGGTGCCACGGTTGGAAATCGAGACGCTGCAATCAAGAAGCCGACAGACTGATAACTTGTATTTTTCTTCCCCTTCCTGAACATACGCCTTACACCTGTTTACCCTGTTCTCCCCTCCAACACCCATATCGTTATAATCTTTGCCTCCCATATCCACTTCCTCCCTTCGTTGAGTTTTCAACTGTTAATAAATTTGTTAACTCTTGATCTGCCTTCTATCCATGGTGACATCCCGATCTCTGCAAGTCTACAAATGCACGGTGTGGACGCCTCTGCACTGCAGAGGTATTACATGTAATTGTAATCCAGGGGGGCTGGAATGGGTAGAGCTAGATGGAGGCCCCCTATGACTGCGTTGCCATGGGAGGGTTTTTTCCATATTGTTTTTCAAACTACTGGAGGGGATTGGCTATAGGGGAAAGGGGGGAGGAGCTGGGGGCTGGGGATCAGTGACAAGGGGGGAGAAAGTGCAGGAGAATTGGCAGTCACAAGGAGGAAGACAGTGAGAAATGATCCACGAGGAGAGACCCACTGCACAAGGCTTTTCAACCCCCTCTACTTCAAGAAGACTTGCCACGGATTCTGTGGAGGGCATGATGGACAGGCTGCGGGATATGGCGAGATCACGCAGGGATGGATGGCTGCAGGAGCAGCTGGCTTCCTTGCTTGGGAACGCGGAGCCACGGGGCAGCAGGACGCGGAGGCCCAGACCCCTGGAGCGGTTATCGCCGGAGATCGCGACGCGTGGCAGGCGGAGGCCGCAGAGCCCCACACGGGACCCTGCGGAGGCCAGGTGCAGTGGCGCGGCCGAACCGCCCGGCGCCGCCTCCGGCAGAAATCCTGGCTCCCAACCTGCCAGCGCGGGACGGCGTCGCACCGCAGAGGCGAGGAGCACGGCGGCCAGGCAGGCTTCGCCGGTAATGCAGGCCTCACCGGAAGTCCAGCTTGCGCCTGCGCGCCGGGGATCAGTGCAGGCTGGGAGAGAGCACAGCAGCGGCGAGGTGCTGGAGCGCACGGCCCAGTCAACGGCGGTGAAAAGGAGGCAGGCAGCTGTGACGGCTGCAGCTGGGAGCATGGCGGTGTCTGCGGATGCCAACACCCATAGAGCTGCAGGTGGACGGGCGCCCGACACATGGAGCGGCAGGCAGAGCAGGCTGCAGGGCAGGCAGCCTCCGGATTCTTTGCCTGGCGCTCTACCCGGGGACAACGGCAGCACATCAAGAGGCAGCAGGCTGCGGGAGGCTGCAGCTGACGGCAGATCCAGGTCTGGCAGACGATCCAGAGAGTGCCAAGGATCCCCTGCTTCGGTCCCCCCTGGTGACGAGGAGGCCAGGGGCGCGGGCCTGGAGCAGCAGGGCTACGATGCTAGGAGCGAGTCGGGGAGCGAGCAGCTGGAGGACGGAGCATGGCAGGAGTCTGGATATCCGGCTGGCGGGGACACAGTACCCGCGCAGCCTCGTGAGTATACATCCATGTCTCGTTTGTCTCAGTCGGGGGGTAGTTTAGGTGAGGTTGGGGGTAGTGTGGGTGCGGCAACTGTCAGCAGCGCACTGGTGGGGGTAGGGGGCTCTGGGGTGTCGGGAATTAGTGATATTCTGGCCGGGGTATCGCATTTTTTGAAAAGTCTAGAAGGGGGAGTTGCGGAGGGGGCTGGGGGGTCACCTCTGGGAGCCTGGTTACAGGGTGTGAGTGCTGGATCGAGGGTGGCGAGCGACACAGCCAGGTCAGGGGGGTCAGCACAGGCATCGTCTGCCGGCGTATCGGTGTCGGTTCAGACCGGGGAGGATAAGGGAGATACAGTAAAGTTGGACGACAGGGCGAAAGGGGAGGTGTATGTATGCTTTGAGGGCCCGCTTGGTGCGCATTTAAAGAAGGAGGTGAAGGAGAGAATTTGGAAGGATGAGTATGTGGAGATTTTCTCCCTCCTTCCTTTAGAAAAGTTTAACTTAGACAAGAGTAAGAAGGAGGACAGTAAAAATGAGGAGGAGGAGAAGAGAAGGTGGCGGTTGATTCCGCAAACCTTCGTTAATTGGCAGCAGGCTTTTGCGATACTGGCTAGCGTCATAGGCGAGAAATTTCCGGATAACTGTTCGGGCCTTTTTTGTTACTTGGACTCGATAGGTGAGGCATATCGTACATATGGGGGTCAGGCGTGGCTGCGTTATGATGAGCAGTTCCATCAGAGGAAGGCAGTTAGGCCTGAAATCAAATGGGACCAAAAGGATATCGTGCTTTGGTTGAAAGTCATGGCACCGGTGAGATATGGGCAGTCCTTTCATGGGAGCGGGAGCTCCAGCAACCAGCAGTCAGGACATGCCAGCGGAGGTCAGGGGGCCCAGGGTGGGAAAGAGAAGTCAGGAACTTGTTGGCAATTTAATGATGGCCAATGTAAGTACAGGAACTCCTGCAAATTTAAGCACGTTTGTTCCCATTGCAACGGAAGCTCCCATGGAGCATCGAAGTGTTTCAAAAAAGCCAAGGGTAAGCCAGGAGTGGGTGGCAGCCAAGGGGGAGACCCCAGTGAGGCTTCAAAAGATGGCCCCTTATCTAAATAGATACCCGGATCAAGAAAAGGCGGGCATTCTTTTACGAGGGTTTTCTGAGGGTTTTCGGATTCCGGCTCCTACTCATGTGGTTCCCTTTACTACTAAGAATTTGAGGTCAGCGGATTTACATGCTGCGGTGGTCAGCAGTAAGTTGGCGAAGGAGGTGGAACTGGGCAGGATGGCTAGGCCATTTAGTTCATTGCCAATTGAAGGCATGATTGTTTCACCATTGGGGGTGGTGCCCAAAAAGGAGCCGAACAAGTTTCGGTTGATCCAACATTTGTCGTATCCAAGGGGTAGGTCAGATAATGACGGCATAGATGTGGAGTTATGTTCAGTGGTGTATACCTCGTTTGACGCAGCAGTACAATGGGTACGGCGGTATGGAGAAGGGGCTTTACTGGCTAAGACGGATATTGAATCGGCCTTTCGGTTGCTCCCGGTTCACCCGGATAGCATTCCTTTGTTGGGTTGTTCTTGGAACGGTGGTTTTTATCTAGATAGATGTTTGCCTATGGGCTGTTCGATTTCTTGTTCATTGTTTGAGACATTTAGCACTTTTCTGGAATGGCTGATTAGGGACGTTTCCGGAGTTCCTTCCGCCATTCATTATTTGGATGATTTTTTGTTTATTGGCCCCCCCGATTCTGCAGTATGCAGGAATTTGTTAGCTACCATGGAGTGGATGGCTGGGCTTTTTGGTGTACCGTTGGCAAAGGAGAAGACGGAGGGACCGGGCAAGGTCTTGAGTTTTTTGGGCATCCTTATCGATTCAGAGAGAATAGAGTGTAGGTTACCTTAGGACAAACTTTTGTTGCTGGTACAAGAGGTACACAGGATTGGTCGTTTGCGTAAGGTGACTTTGAAGGAGCTGCAGTCCCTTTTGGGGCGTTTGAATTTTGCGTGCCGGATTATGCCCATTGATCGGATTTTTTGCCGTAGGTTGTCGTTGGCAATGGCTGGAATCAGGGCGGCACATCATTTTGTTCGTTTAACTAAGGAGCATAGAGAAGATTTGGTGGTTTGGCAGCGTTTTTTGTCAAATTATAATGGTCGCTCGTTGATTCAGTTGGAAGCCGTGAATGATTTTGATTGCGAAATTTACACTGATGCAGCCGGTTCGGTTGGATACGGTGCGTTTTGCGGAGGTCGGTCAAGTGCAGGTGTGTGGCCAGAGGCATGGCGGAAGCAGGGTTTAACTAAGAACCTTGCACTCTTAGAATTGTTCCCAATTGTGGTGTCAGTTGTGATTTGGGGTGACATTTTTCAAAATCGGAAGGTCAGGTTTCACTGTGATAATTTAAGCGTAGTCTCTATTATCAATAGTCTAACATCTTCCTCTCCCCCGGTGATTAGACTGGTGAGGGAGCTGGTGTTGCGATGCTTGGAATTAAATGCATACATTTCTGCGGTACACGTACCATGTGTCCAAAATTCTATAGCGGATGCTTTGTCTCGTTCACAGTTGGAGCGTTTCCGGAAGTTGGTGCCAGACACGGACGCCTCAGGAGTGGTATGCCCTTCACGTTTGTGGAAAATTGTTGCGGACGAGGAGGGTGGTTGATTCAATCCTCGGTCTCGAGGTCGACGTGGCTCGCTTACAAATCGGCTTGGGAGAGCTGGTCTGGTCAATGGGGAGTGGCTGAATCCGACAGCGACAGGACGATGGCGGTATTGTTTTTGGTGGGCAAAGCGGCGGAGGGGGGTTGGTCTGTATCGAAAGTGAATAAATTTATGGCGGGCTTGGCTTTTGGTTTTAAGCTGCAGGGGTCGGTCGATGTTACCAAAAACTTTCTCATAGCGCAGGCCCTGAAGGGTTTTCGGAGCGGGAACGTTAGTGTCGACAAGCGCAGACCCATTTCGTTTAGTTTGTTAGTTAGGTTGGGAGACGTTGTTGGGAGAATTTGTGGTTCTCATTTTGAAGCGGCCCTGTTTAGGTTGGCTTGTTCTTTGGGGCTTTGAGATTGGGGGAGCTGGTGTCCCCTAACAAAGTTTGAGCAGGAGGTTTGTTGGTGGAGGATGTTGATTTCTGGGTAGGAGGTATTTCTTTTTTGATTCGGCGGTCAAAAACTGACAGGTATGGAAAGGGTAAGCGGGTGGTCTTAGGGAGGGTCGACAGATGTTTGATGTACCCGCAGCACAGTTTGGAGGAGTATTAGAGTTTGCAGTTGGTTAGGTCGGGCCCTCTGCTTTGCCACCAAGACGGGACCTTTTTGTCCCGTTTTCAATTTTCGGCGGTTTTGAAAAAGGTTTTGGTTGAGTTGGGATTGGATTCTGGGTCCTACGGGTCTCACTCTTTAAGAACTGGGGCCGCCACGGAGGTAGATGGTTTGGGTTTAGGGACTGATGTGATTAAACGAATTGGGCGATGGAATTCTAATCGTTATTTGACTTACATACGTCGTTAGGTTTTTTTGGGGACTATGGAGTCTTCTGGTACATATAATTGTTGTTCTGTTTTTCAGGTCGGCCCCCGTTATTGACCTGGATTTTTGGACATTCGTTCGTGTATTGGGGTGCGGCGCGGGCCGACGCCCGGCCGGACGGGAGGCAGTTAGGTTTTCGCAGCGATACTGTAGTGATTCGACGGTTGGGCTTCCGGGGTATGCTATGAAACAGGGTGTTGCCAGAATTTTCCCGGGCCGCGCATTTGGATAGAACTCCGGATATTTTGCTGGTGCACATGGGGGGGGAACGATTTGGGTACGAAGCCAGTTAGGGAATTGATCAGGGACATCCGCTTCGATTTTTTGAGATTGTGGGTCTCTTATCCGGGAGTTGTGACGGTGTGGTCCGACATCGTGCCTAGGAAGCAGTGGAGGTTGGCTCGATCCTTGAAAGGAATTAATAGGGCCAGGATAAAACTTAATAGGGCGGTGGCGAAGTTTGTATCCAGGAATGGGGGAATTGTAGTGAGGCATTTTGAGTTGGAGGCTGGGGTCGGTAATTTCTGGAGAGAGGATGGTGTGAACCTGAATGATATCGGTATTGATTTGTGGGCGCTCGCCATACAGGAGGGCGTGGAAAGGGCGTTAGCTGTGGTGGGGCACTCATGAGCCTGAGGTGGTCAGGGCTGTTCGTGGTTGGTGGGGGGAAGGTCAATTGGATGGGGGTGGATCTGGCTTGTGGTTAAGGCTCTGGATGGGGATTGTCCTCGGGAGCTTTGGGGTTTGTTGGTCTGCCCCGAAAAGGGGTTACATGGTGCCCTCGAGCTGGTGGTCACGGCTGAGGGTAAAAAAGTGTTGGTTTTGCCTATATATATGATGCCAGATCTTTTAGCTCCAAGAACCCTCCCCTTCAAGTTTTCAGATAATTTTGTTATAATTCTAATAATTAATTGTTGGTTGTTAATAAACTGGCCGCTGTGGCCAAAATTTTCCAAAGAATTTAATGTGTTATGTTTTTATTGCATAATTAGAGTTAAATGGGGGGGGTAGAACTTTGTTTGGTTACAAGTGGCCGTTTAGGGGAGTGGTGTCTGGGGAAAAAAAATTCCCAAATGGGCTATACGCGGTCAAGGGGGGGGGGGCTGGAATGGGCAGAGCTAGATGGAGGCCCCCCATGACTGCATTGCCATAGGAGGGTTTTTTCCATATTGTTTTTCAAAATACTGGAGGGGATTGGCTATAGGGGAAAGGGGGGAGGAGCTGGGGGCTAGGGATCAGTGACAGGGGGGAGAAAGTGTGGGAGAATTGGCAGTCATGAGGAGGAAGACAGCGAGAAAAGCCCACCCGCCCTCCCTCTTTTTTCAGGAATGTTGGCGAGGTTGTTGTTTATAATTTTCATGAGGTTTTTCATTGTCACAGTGGGAAGTAGGGCAGGGGGCGGGGTTCTTGGAGTTGGTGATGTTTATTGGAGGAAGGTCAATTGGATGGGAGTGGATCTGGCTTGTGGTTACGGGCTCTGGACGGGGATTGTCCTCGGGAGCTTTGGGGTTTGTTGGTCTGCCCCGAAAAGGGGTTACATGGTGCCCTCGAGCTGGTGGTCACGGCTGAGGGTAAAAAAGTGTTGGTTTTGCCTATATATATGATGCCAGATCTTTTAGCTCCAAGAACCCTCCCCCTCAAGTTTTCAGATAATTTTGTTATAATTCTAATAATTAATTGTTGTTTGTTAATAAACTGGCCGCTGTGGCCAAAATTTTCCAAAGAATTTAACGTGTTATGTTTTTATTGCATAATTAGAGTTAAATGGGGGGGTGGTAGAACTTTGTTTGGTTACAAGTGGCCGTTTAGGGGAGTGGTGTCTGGGGAAAAAAAATTCCCAAATGGGCTATACGCGGTCAAGGGGGGGGGGGGCTGGAATGGGCAGAGCTAGATGGAGGCCCCCCATGACAGGCCGCTGTGGCCAAAATTTTCCAAAGAATTTAACGTGTTATTATTAGCGTTAAATGGGGGGGTGGTAGAACTTTGTTTGGTTACAAGTGGCCGTTTAGGAGAGTGGTGTCTGGGGAAAACATTTTCCCAAATGGGCTATACGCGGTCATGTCTCCGCTGATCAGAAGCCTTGCTGAAAACTTTTCCGGAAAGGACAGGGATTTCGAGTCTAAAAGAAGCCCCAGTGGTCAGTGTGGAAATAGAACGAGTACTAATTTTGCTTTTAATAAACATCAAGATATGAAAAAAATACATTGCTAAAAAAGTTTAAAAAATACATGTAACACAAAAACTTGATTTAAACAACAGGCAATTTTCTGATGATGGCTGCCCCTTTAGTTGGCCATTCACACAGGGTAGTTGTCAGCTGAATGCTCATTTTACAGACAGCTATTTTCTCTGACTTCTACATGCATTCTTGGTTTAGAAACTCATAAATGTTTATCCTAAAAAAAAAAAAAAGAGATAAACCATTGCAGACACATCACTCCTGGCAGAACAAAGGATCAAGTATGTTAAAATCCAATGTGCTGGATCCTCCTCCGGATTCCCCTAAACACCCTTATCTAAAGTTGGCTATGCTGCTGATGACTTAGGGTACTGTCACACAGTGGCACTTTGG
This sequence comes from Ranitomeya variabilis, assembly GCF_051348905.1. Lineage (NCBI taxonomy): Eukaryota > Metazoa > Chordata > Amphibia > Anura > Dendrobatidae > Ranitomeya > Ranitomeya variabilis. The sequence continues at coordinate 111,792,381 of NC_135235.1, read as the reverse complement.
TCGCTACAACGGCACGATCCGTGAGGTTCCAGCGATATAGTTACGATATCGCTATGTCTGACACGCTACTGCGATCAGGGACCCCGCTGAGAATCGTACGTCGTAGCAGATCGTTTGAAACTTTATTTCGTCGTCTAGTGTCCCGCTGTGGCGGCATGATCGCAGCGTGCAAAGGTGTGCACGATATTCCCAATGTCCCGTATGACTTCTACATCGCAACTACGTCATGAAATTATCGCTCCAGCGCCGTGCATTGCAAAGTGTGACCGCTGTCTACGACGCTGGAGCGATAATCAAGCGAGGCTGCAACGTCACGGATCGTGCCATCGGAGCGATCAAAGTGCCACTGTGTGACAGTACCCTCAGGCCAAGTTCACACTTTGCGGCCTCCCTCTGCGGGTTCTCCCGCAGCGGAATTGATAAATCTGCAGGGCAAAACCGCTGCGGTTATCCCTGCAGATTTATCGCGGTTTGTTCCGCGGTTTCCGCTGCGGGATTACTCCTATACTATTGATGCTGCATATGCAGCAATATGCAGCATCAATAGTAATGGTAAAAATAATAAAACAAGGTTATACTCACCCTCTGATGTCCGGATCTCCTCGGCGCTGCACGAGGCGCTCCGGTTCCAAAGATGCTGTGCCGAGAAGGACCTTCGTGACGTCACGGTCATGTGACCGCGGCGTCATCACGGTCATGTGACCGCGGCGTCATCACGGTCATGTGACCGCGACGTCACCGCAGGTCCTGCTCGCACAGCAACTGAGACCGGGCGGCCGCGTGCAGCGCTGAGAGGTGAGTATATCATTATTTTTTATTTTAATTCTTTTTTTTACACTATTTATGCTTCCCAGGGCCTGGAGGAGAGTCTCCTCTCCTCCACCCCGGGTAGCAACCGCACATTAGCCGCTTACTTCCCGCAAAGTGGGCACAGCCACATGCGGGAAGTAAGCGGTTCAATGCTTTCCTATGGGTGCAGAATCGCAGCGATTCTGCACAAAGAAGTGACATGCTGCGGAATGTAAACCGCTGCGTTTCTGCGCGGTTTTTCCCGCAGCATGTGCACTGCGGTTTGCGGTTTCCATAGGGTTTACATGTTAATGTAAACGCTATGGAAACTGCTGTGGACCCGCAGCATCAAAATCGCCGCGGATCCGCGGGAAAAACCGCAAAGTGTGAACGTGGCCTAAAGATTTTGTGGCATAAAGTGCACAGTCATTTCACAGGGCACAGAATGTGTTTTTTTATTTATTTTGGTTACTTTTAAAGAGTCAACATATTCTTCTGCGCTTTCTAGACATTAATGTCACTCGCTTTTCCCAATGGGACTCACAATCTAAGCCACCTATAAAAGAATTTACTTATTTTTAAACTTGCTATGTTTAGCAGTGAAAACATCAATGTGTAATACATACAAGCTTCTTTGCCATAAATTTTAGAAAAGAAAGCCAGCTCACCACAATTTTGTTATCTGTATCTGCAGGTGCAGGGTAGCCAGTGATAGTTTAACAGGCGTTCTCCGAGAATGTGACATGGTACCAATGTCCAAATTAATGCAGCCATCCTAGTCACGTGTCAGGACTAGTGATGAGCGAATAGCATTGTTGCTCTGATGATCTCCGAGTATTTGTTAGTGCTTGGAGATTTTGTTTTCGTTGCCTCAGCTGCATGATTTACAGCTGCTGGACAGCCTGAATACATGTGGGAATTCCCTAACAAACAGGCATTCCTCAAATGTATTCAGCCTGTCTAGCAGATGTAAATCATGCAGCTGACGCAATGAAAACTAAATCTCCGAGCACATCCAAATACTCGGAGATCACCTGAACATGCTCGGGGAGACCCGAGCATCGAGTATACTCGCTCATCACTAGTCAGGACGGTCAGTCAGTGAAAAGATTTATTCCATCTCTGTATCCTAACTGTTAGAGGAGCTGCCGTGATAAGCATACATATATTTCTCAGCGGAGGAACAACACTGACATGAGACGGAATAAATCTTTTCACTGACTAAGAGAGCCACTTTCTATGTAACTAATAAATTAATGCTGCATTCTGAAATGTTATAATATGTAAACATTGAATATATGAAATTGGAGTTACATTTCTGTTGTAGGAAACCTGTTAAATAATGAAGGTACTTAGCGCACAAATTAGCCATCCATGTGAGCCCAACAGTCAGCGGCAAAGTGAACCCACTTTGTTGGGACCCTAAACCTAACATGATGCTTCTCCAGAGCTAAAAGCTTACAGTTATATGAGCAGGTAGAATAAAGCTCTATTTAAAAATGCCCTAGGCTGATGGCAGGAGTGCTCAGTCAGAAGACATGAACTACAAATAACAAGAAACTGACCATCACTTCCAAATAGAAAAAGAGAAGTGTGAAAAGGTGCAAGCTAAGAGAGACATTCTATATAACTAACAATGAAAGTTGCACTCTGAAACGCTGTAATGTGTAAACATTGAATATATGAAATTGTAACTGCATTATGACTATAGAAAGCTTGTTAAATAATGAAGGTACTTAGTGCACAAATTGGCCAATTCATGTGAACTCCACAGCCAGTGACAAGGCGTGCCCCTTTATTGGGGCCCTAAACCTAACATGATGCCGCTTCCTGGCTGAAAGCCTACAATTATATGGGCATGCAAGATCAAGCTCTATTTAAAATAGCTTTAATTTGTTAGTTATATAAAGTGGCTCTATTAGCTTGCACCTGTTCACACTAGTCTTTTTAAGTTTCAAAGTGATGGTCAGTTTTATAATATTAGTAGTGCATTCCCACTGACTGAGCATGCCACCCATCAGCCTAAGGTGTTTTTAAATAGAGCTTGATTCTACCTGCCCATAATTGTAGGCTTTTAGAAAGGGAAAGGCATATTGTTAGGGTCCCAACAAAGGAGTACACCATGTTGCTGGCTGTTGGACTCACAGGAGTTGGCCAATTTATGCACTAAGTACCTCCATTATTTAACTTGTTTTATACAGCAGTAATGCAGTTCCAATTTCATATATTGAATGTTTGCATATTATAGCAATCAAGTATACAGACAGGACAGCAGGGGATTGCAGTGCTGCTTTCTCTGTGGTAAAACATTTTGTTGTCTTTAAGTCTCAGGCGCCATGTTAATCACATTCTCTGAGAAGCCCTTTATTGTCAATGAAAGTAAAAATTCCAACATCTCTTGTTCCAAAAGTGAAAAAGTTCTTATGAGATTAAAAAAAAACAACATTTCATAAACACCTCACACTTATGGAATTTTTTTTAGTAGTGATGAGCGAATGCACTCGGTTTGCAGGGTCTCAAACATGTTATTCGAGCATGCCAAGACACTCAGATAGCACCCGAGCATGCTTGGATTACACCATATCCAAGCACGTTTGCTCATCACTAGTTTTTAAATATTGCACTTATGCACTTATGAGATGGAGTAAATAAAATAGTTCTTTCAGTTTAGGAACCGTAAATGCTAGACTTTTTTACTTTGATTGACTTGCCATAAGTGTCTCAACAGTGATGGGTTGACCCTAGTACATTAAAGGCCTCCATAGATATTCAATAAGTCATCGGAAGACATTGATTATAGTAGGACCTTTCACCATCTGATGAGTGTGTTGCCTCTTGAGTCTGACTCTTCCCCGAGATGGAACAGCCTGACGGAATTTCAATAGCCAATACTTTTTTTTAGTGAACATAAGCTAAGAGTTCATGTTTATGGAGAATTGTGGAGAGATAGCTGCCTGCCAAACTAAAGTTTAGCCAAAAGTTCTCATGTATGGACATTTTTATGAACTTCAAGAACAGGGGTCTCCATTTCCACCACAGAAGTGGCAATGCATGCCTAACTGTTCTCTATGGCACTAATATTTTCCGTAATGAGATTATAAACACATCAATCCCTGTCTCCACTGGAGCTCATATTCTAGATTACTATTCTGAAACACATATACAGGTCCTTCTCAAAAAATTAGCATATAGTGTTAAATTTCATTATTTACCATAATGTAATGATTACAATTAAACTTTCATATATTATAGATTCATTATCCACCAACTGAAATTTGTCAGGTCTTTTATTGTTTTAATACTGATGATTTTGGCCTACAACTCCTGATAACCCAAAAAACCTGTCTCAATAAATTAGCATATCAAGAAAAGGTTCTCTAAACGACCTATTACCCTAATCTTCTGAATCAACTAATTAACTCTAAACACATGCAAAAGATACCTGAGGCTTTTAAAAACTCCCTGCCTGGTTCATTACTCAAAACCCCCATCATGGGTAAGACTAGCGACCTGACAGATGTCAAGAAGGCCATCATTGACACCCTCAAGCAAGAGGGTAAGACCCAGAAAGAAATTTCTCAACCAATAGGCTTTTCCCAGAGTGCTGTATCAAGGCACCTCAATGGTAAGTCTGTTGGAAGGAAACAATGTGGCAGAAAACGCTGTACAACGAGAAGAGGTGACCGGACCCTGAGGAAGATTGTGGAGAAGGACCGATTCCAGACCTTGGGGAACCTGAGGAAGCAGTGGACTGAGTCTGGTGTGGAAACATCCAGAGCCACCGTGCACAGGTGTGTGCAGGAAATGGGCTACAGGTGCCGCATTCCCCAGGTAAAGCCACTTTTGAACCATAAACAGCGGCAGAAGCGCCTGACCTGGGCTACAGAGAAGCAGCACTGGACTGTTGCTAAGTGGTCCCAAGTACTTTTTTCTGATGAAAGCAAATTTTGCATGTCATTCGGAAATCAAGGTGCCAGAGTCTGGAGGAAGACTGGGGAGAAGGAAATGCCAAAATGCCTGAAGTCCAGTGTCAAGTACCCAGTCAGTGATGGTGTGGGGTGCCATGTCAGCTGCTGGTGTTGGTCCACTGTGTTTCATCAAGGGCAGGGTCAATGCAGCTAGCTATCAGGAGATTTTGGAGCACTTCATGCTTCCTGGCACCTGCTCACAGTGCCAAAACCACTGGTAAATGGTTTACTGACCATGGTATTACTGTGCTCAATTGGCCTGCCAACTCTCCTGACCTGAACCCCATAGAGAATCTGTGGGATATTGTGAAGAGAAAGTTGAGAGACGCAAGACCCAACACTCTGGATGAGCTTAAGGCCGCTATTGAAGCATCCTGGGCCTCCATAACATCTCAGCAGTGTCACAGGCTGATTGCCTCCATGCCACGCCGCATTGAAGCAGTCATTTCTGCCAAAGGATTCCCGACCAAGTATTGAGTGCATAACTGAACATTATTATTTGATGGTTTTTTTGTTTGTTATTAAAAAACACTTTTATTTGATTGGACGGTTTAAATATGCTAATTTATTGAGACAGGTTTTTTGGGTTATCAGGAGTTGTAGGCCAAAATCATCAGTATTAAAACAATAAAAGACCTGACAAATTTCAGTTGGTGGATAATGAATCTATAATATATGAAAGTTTAATTGTAATCATTACATTATGGTAAATAATGAAATTTAACACTATATGCTAATTTTTTGAGAAGGACCTGTACATGCCAGAGTCAATTTCTTGTGAAATGAATTAAACTACCAATTTATTTGTGGTTGTTTTGGGGCAACTGGACCAGAACCCACTGAGCTACTGTAGAATTCTCTGGTTCACTGGTGAGTGAGTCCAAATGTGGATCCTTTCCTAACTCAACCAACAAAACTTCTTTATAGTTTTCATCTTACTTATTAAAAGTTATGCTATGTATTACATATTCATACTTGCTGCATACAGTGCTAGGCAGGCAGAGAGTACTGTTCTCTCCATCCAGAAACATCAAAATTCCAGGTTGTAGGGCTCCTAATTCAAACAGCAGATACCATCAAGCAACTTTGTTTTCACTTTATTTGTTCTTAGGATCAGTAATGTGTGCAGATACAAATAAATCAAGTCTATTTCTATTGGAGAGCCATTATCCAGGAAGTATGCTATCTCAAAGGAAAGAAAAGCCATTTCATTATCCATTTTTACATATCTAGTTGAGAATTTTGATAGTACTTGAAGGCTAGAGGGTCAGACTGGTTCTTCTCAAACAGATTAGATCTTTAATGAGTCTGCAATACTTCATGGGGAAAATGTGAGGAAATTATCTCTCAAAGAGCAAAAGAAGCTATATCATCTTGGAGAAGTGGCTACTCTCTATAAGTCAATGTCCAACCCTAATGAGCCTTGCAACATGACTAGGGATTAATGCCAAGCCAGAAACTTATCTACGCTTATCTACAGACAGCCTGTTTCAGGTTCTTTGCCCCTCAGAAGTGTGGAGCAGAGTCTGTTTGAGTGCAACTTATGCAAAGTACTGATTCTCCTTAACTCCTTAAAGGGGTGGTCCGAAGTCAAAATAAATTTTCCTCCTAAATCCCTATTTAGTGCCGTAATCTAAACTATCTTCTAATATACTTGATTTAAATATTTCCTCTCTGTTGAATTAAATATTCCACTTTCAGTTGCCTGCTCAGATCTGTATTAATGAGCCGACACCAGAGCGCAATGTCAGAATACCTGGTTTGCAAAGACCAGCGTCGCCCCCCTCGCAAGTGATGCCGCTGGTCTGTGCATGCCGAGTATTCTGACAAGACGCTCTGTTGTCAGTTCATTACTGCTGATCTGAGTCAGCAACTGAGAGCACTGTCATTGTGCACATCATGCAGGGACTAGCCCAGTCCGCTCACTGATAACGCTGCTTCAGCGAGGGGGCAGGAGGTGCATGCGTGATCACCGCCAGGGCCGGCGTCAGCACCCGGCGCACCCGGGCAAGTGTCGGGGCCCTGAGCAGGCAGGGGGCCCACTCCGCCTGCTCCGGGCCCCAGCACTTGCGATCAGGGCCGGCTCCAGGTTTTCATGGGCCCTGGGCGAAAGAGTCCTGGTGGGCCCCTTTAACACATACCACAATTCATAATGCACCGATACGGCAGAGAAATATAGGTATAGTACAATGCCAAAGATTTCACTTACTTCTTACATTACATGAGTGATATCTATTGTACATTCTACATTAGCTCGGAAACCGGACAGTATAGTCCTCTATACAGAATAATGAGCCCCATATATTGCTCCGAACAGAATAATGAGCCCAATATTATGCTCCATACAGAATAATGAGACTCATATAATGCTCCATACAGTATAATGGGCACCACAGAATGATCCATACAGAATGAGCCGCATATATTGCTCCATACGGAATTGACCCCATATAATGCTCCATACAGTATAGTGAGCCACATATAATTCTCCATACAGTATATGATGGGCCCCATCTATTGCTCCATATATAATGGGCCTCATATAATGCTCCACACAGTATATGATTGGCCCCATACAGTATATTGAGTCCCATATATTGCTCCATACAGAATGGACCCCATATGATGCTCCATACAGAATGTGCCCCATATAATTACTCCTTTCAGAATGGGTCCCATATAATGCTCCAAAAATAATTGGCCCCATAAAATGCTCCATGTATAATGGGCCCCATATAATGCTCCATATATAATTGGCCATATAAAATGCTCCATATATAATTAGTCCCATAAGATGCTTCATATATTATTGGCCCCATATACTGCTCCATATTGAATTGGCCCCATAAGATGCTCCATATTAAATTGGCTCCATATAATGCTCCCTATAGAATTGGCTTCATAAGATGCTCCCTATATTATTGGCACCATAAGATACTCCATATAGAATTAGCCCCATATAATGTTCCATATATGGGCCTCTTCTGATGGTCCCCATATATTGCTCCAAATATTTAAAAAAAAATGAAATACTCATCTCTCGTTGCTTGACGCTGCTCTGCTCTGGACTCCTCACCGTCGGCGTCTTCCTGCTCTCTGTGCTGCGACTTCTCGGGCAGAGGGCGCACACTGGTGACATCATCGCGCCCTCTGACCTGAACGTCACAGTCAGAGGATGGAAGATGCTGCAGCGCTGGAACCCGGAGAGGTAAGTATCGCAAGTTGCATTGAAATCTCCTGTTGTAGGACTGAACTTTGTTAAAAACAAATGGTTTGTGTCTCCATTTTCCGAGACCCATAACTTTTTATATTTTTCCATCAATGGAGTTGTGTGAGAGCTTGTTTTTTGGCATGGTAATCTGAGATTTTGATCGCTTAATATTGAATTTTTTGAGGGAGATGTAAGGTGCCGTGGTGAGCTTCTGCCCCATAACACCCTGGCCCCTGGCACTTTACAAACAAATGGTGTCCCAGTCCATATGTGTTGTGCTGTGTAAGGCGCGTTACCCTCACTTGCAGGCCCGATGCCTTCGCTGTCTCCACGCCTTCGGTTCCAGGATCAGTCGCACACACATCAGGGGACATCCGGTTCATTTTAACAAATTCAACTTTACTGGACAGTTCAAGTAAATCAGTTTTTAATACGTAGTACAGGGACATACATACCGCATGTACAGCCATTATCAGAGGCTGAACAAATTGTATAAAAAACTAAAGGTCAAGCAAAAAATTAATAAGGATCATATAAGAAAAAGTGCCAAAAAAAGACCAATAAAATAGAATAAAATCAATATATTATTAAAGGTAATAATAAAATGTAAATAAATAATAATAACAGCTGACAGCTGAATCGGGTAGTAGAGCACGTAACAAAAATAATACAGTGAAACCCTGGTTGGCTCATGTAAAGTTAATATTGCAAAATTCCCCAAAAATTCGGTTAATAATTAGTAAAATAGCTCCCCATAAAAATATCTATATAACAATAGCACCTCTAAAAATAATATAAATTTATACATAACATATGTGAAAAAAACATTTTTTAGTGATAAACAAAACACAGTGTGAAAAAAAATAAAAAATGCTGGAACAAACTGAAAAAAATAAAGGCAAAAACATATGCATAATAGAATTAATAAAGTGCTGAAGTGCAATCAATAATCCTGAAAAACATATGCATTATTTAATCAAAAAGTAAAGTGCTGAAGTGCAATGAATAAATATATGACAAAGTTATATAGGCATATAAATAGGCATGAGTGAGCCTAAATAGGTGGAAAAAAGTGCTATAGTGCAATGAAAAAGACATGGGCATGATGTGCTTATAAAAATGGATAGAGTATACTAGAGAGGTAAAATGAATGTCAGAGAGGCATTTTCTACCTGTAAGGGCTCATTTCCATTTGAGAGAAAAAAAATGGTCCAATTTACGGACCGAAAAAACGGAGGTAAATCATGCGATTGTCATGCGAGTGTCATGCGATTTTTTTATCGCAACATCTGTATGACATCCGTATTACATCCGTGTGCAATGCGATTTTAACATGAACTTTTACATACAGCAGTTCTCTGACATTTACACATCGTTTTACAACGAAATATTCTTCAAAACACACATATATATATATTTTTATGCATGTCAGTGAGACATATATATATATATATATATATATATATATATATATATATGTATATTTATATTTAATACAGAGATAGATAGCAGAAAAGCCGGTGATTCAATTGCCGGCTATTGCTATCTCCTTCCCAAACCCGACAGGATATGAGACCTTCTTTTTTTTTTACATATTCCCATCCTGACTACTAATGTTAGAAGTGTCTATGTGTAAAATTTTGGGGCTCTAGCTATTAAAATAAAGGGTTAAGTCACGGAAAAAAATGGCGTGGGCTCCCGCGCAATTTTCTCCGCCAGAGTGGGAAAGCCAGTAACTGAGGGCAGATATTAATAGCCTAGAGAGGGACCATGGTTATTGGCCCCCCTGGCTAAAAACATCTGCCTCCAGCCACCCCAGGAAAGGCACATCTGTAAGATGCGCCTATTCTGGCATTTAGCCACTCTCTTCCCACTCCCCTGTAGTTGTGGGATATGGGGTAATAAAGGGTTAATGTCACCTTGCTAATGTAAGGTGACATTAAGCCAGGTTAATAATGGAGAGGTGTCAATAAGACACCTATCCATTATTAATCCAATAGTAGTAAAGGGTTAAAAAAAACCACACACATTAGGAAAAAAGTATTTTAATGAAATAAATGCACATGGTGTTGAAATAGTTTATTATACGCCCAATCCAATTGAACACCCTTGTCACCTGAAACAAAGTTAAAATGAAAAAACAATATCCCATACCTGCCCGCCGTATACAGTCATGTCCCACAATGTAAATCCATCTGATGGGGTTAAATAATTCTACAAGCAGGAGCCTGCTAATGCAGCTGCCCCTGGCTGTAAAAATTGGGGAATGAATGGAATGCAGGGGAAGTAGCTACCTAGACTTGCGGTGCTGCGCCCCCTGCTGGCTTAAACTCATATGAACTGTAATGTGGGAATTTTTCTGAATATTTTCCCACGCTACAGTTCATAAGAGGTTATGCCAGCAGGGGGCGCAGCACCGCAAGTTTTTAAAGCCAGGGGTGGCTGCATTAGCAGGCTCCTGCTTGTAAAATTAACCCCTTCAGATGAATTTACAGCGTGGGACAAGACTGTAACGTCTGAGAGGTATGGGATATTGTTGTTTTTTTATTTTAACTTTTTTCAGGTGACAAGGGTCATCATTTGGATTGAGCGTATAATAAACTATTACAACACCATGTGTATTTATTTCATAAAAATACTAATTTCCCAATGTGTGTGTGTATTATTAACTGCGCTGAATTACCGGCTTTTCAAAGGACACTGGTGCGTAAAAATCGGACAGCACTCGCATGGTCCAAGTGCTGTGCGATTTTTTTTTTCTCGTACCCATTGACTTACATTGGCGAGTCTCGTCCGAGAATCGCAGCAATACGCAGCATGCTGCGATTTTTTTCTCAGTCCGATTTCAACTGAGAAAAAAATCGCAGATGAGATGTCACCCATTGAATAACATTGGTCCGAGTGCAATCCGATTTTTTTTATCAGATTGCACTCGTCCGTTTTTCTCGCAAGTGGAAATGAGCCCTTAGAAATGTGCTGCAAGGTCTCGGAGTTGGAGGAGGGCCCCTGCAGGGTGGCTAACACTGAGGGCAATCTGGACTGTTTATCCAGCTCCGGGGGGCCTTGGCCAGATTGCCCTCATGTATGGTGGGCAGGGTGCGATCCCTGCAGCTCCGCTGCCTACAAGAGTAAATGGGAGCAGAGCAGCAGGGATCCGTCCTGCTTCCTGCCCACGCTTTCTGTCTGACACAGCAGTGCGGCTGGATGACGTCCGTATTCAGCGCACTTCTGTATCAGATAGAAAGCTGCCCGCGATGACGATGTTGTGGGGAACATGCGGAGAGGTGAGTGGTGTGTGTATATGAATGTAGGTGGTGGAGATGTGTGGTGTAGGTGGTGGAGATGTGTGTGTAATGTGCAGAGAGGTAAGTGGTGTGTGTGTAGGTGGTGGAGAGGGCAATGATGGGGGTGGTTGGGGAGAAAGCAATGATGGTGGTGGTGGAAAGGGCAATGTTGGGGGTGGTGTGGGAGGAGGCAATGATGGAGGTGGTGAAAGGGCAATGATGGGGTGATGGAGAGAAGTCAATGATGGAGGTAGTGGAGAGGACAATGATGAGGTGGAGGGGAGAACAAGGATTGGGGTGGTGGAGAGGGCAATGATGTAGGTGGCGGAGAGGGCAATGATGGAGGTGGTGGAGAGGGCAATGATGGGGTGGTGGAGAGGGTAATGATGGAGGTGATGGAGAGGGCAATGATGGAGGTGGGGGAGAGGACAATGAGGTATGTGGGGGATTGGGATGGGAGGAAGGGGGACTTATAATGCATTTATGAACAGGGTAAGGGGGAAGGAAATTAGATATGGATGTAAAATGAATTGGGTAGAGAAGGAGGGTGCTAAGCCTCTCCCCAACTCACAATTCATTGTGATGCTATCGAGGAATTTATTGGGGATTGGGAGACGAGGTGATAAGGTGCATTGTACACTTTATAATGAATTGAAAGGTGCGAGAAGATGCTGTCAGGAACTTGTAATGAACTGGGCGGGGGTGGAGGATGTTCAGTTCCTGATAATGTCTTCTCCCACCCCCAAATTCATTATGATGCTATCAAGGACTTAAAATGAATGATGGGGACACAGGACATGGACTAAGGCTATGTGCACAAGTTCAGAATTTGCAGGAAAATATTCCGCTGCATATCCTAAGGGTATGTTCCCACGGTCAGTAAATGCTGCGGGTTGGACGCTGCATGCATTCACAGCATCCAACCCGCAGCGTCCAGATGTTATAGCATAGTGGATGGGATTTCAGGAAATCCTATCTCCATTATGCATGCACCGGCGCCCACGGCTTCCCTGCAGAGACAGACTTGTGGTGCATCTTTCCAGATCGCAGCATGTCTATTTATCTTGCAGAGAGGCAAGTCTCCGGAAGATAAATTTCACCCATCCAATGTATAGGGCGCGGTGATTCTGCATGGTTCAATGAACACATGCAGAATCATCTGCGTTCAAAAGCGGGCAGCACTTTGGACGGAGTGGACATGCGCTGCGTTCAAAGCGCTGTCTAATACTGACCGTGGGGACGTAGCCTAATGTGTTGGCAAGAAGAAAGTTGCTTAAAAAACATTTATTTTTTCCACATTTTGGCTATGCTTTTGTTACGTATTTTTCCCTACTAGTACTGGGGAAATACACTCCTAGAATTGACATTATGCAGATTTTAATCCAAGGAGAAAATAAGCAGCGTGTGCATAAAGCTATGTGCACATGATGCGGAATTTGTGCGGATCCGCAGTGGATTTTTCTGCTCAGAAATGCTGCAGTTCCGCACAGTGATTTACAGTACAATGCAAATCAATAGGGGGAAAAAAAAGCTGTGCTAATGGTGCGGAAAATCCGCGCTGAATCCGCTGCGGATTGAAAAGAAGTGCATGTCTCTTCTTTTGTGCGGAACTGCAGCGTTTTTGCACCCTTCCATTATAGAAATCCGCAGTGGTAAAAAACACAGAAAATCCGCACAAAATCCGCATTAATTCCGCATCAAAACCGCACAAAATCCGCTGCAAATCCGCACCTGAGGTTTCTGCCAGAAAATGCGGATTTTGTGCAGATAATTCTGCACCCCATTCCGCATCGTGTGCACATAGCCTAAGACTTCAGGGATCTCATTCACTTTTCCTGTACTGTAAAACCTTGCACATTTTCCTGGTGCACATAGCCTTACAGGTAACTGGGGAGAGTCACAGACTGACTAATTTATATTATTGGGAGCCAGAGATTATAGTTAATGGGGGACACAGTGCTGCTTATCACTTTATATTTTTAATGGTTCGTGGCTAATAGTATATTAATGGTGGGGTACGTATTTGTATTCAGGGGGAGACACATGTCTGTATACAATATATATGACCTTGCTATTTTCAGGGCTAAGAAGATCATCGTGACAAGATGAGTCGTGGCTGGAGATGTCAACATGAAGGTCTGACCAGATGGAGAACAGGCAGGAGAAAGCGGCTCTAATCAGACGAGACGTCAGCGGTAAGTGCCTGGATGTAGATATTATTCTGTATCTGCTCTGTCTGATGTGGAGTGATAATGTTATCTGTAAAATCCCTTATTCTATATTCTCACTTGTGTGAAATGTCCGTGTGCTTCAAGGTTTTTTTATCGGATGGCACACGGACTCATAGAGTTTTATAGGTCCATTCACACATACATGAAAATCATGGATCTGAAAATGAGATCAGTGAGGGTCAGTGAATGACCTCTTCTGATCCGATTTTGAGGATCAGAATAGGACATGCTCAATGCATCTGTAAAAGCGGGCAGCACACCAACTCTGCGCACAGATACAGGGATGTAGCCATATTATGTATGGCACAGTCCCTTAGTATATAGTGTACTCACTTATTATGTATAGCACAGTCCCTTAATATATAGTGTACTTAACATATACACATACCCTTAATCGGTGTACAACAGAGGTGTCAAACTGCATTCCTCGAGGGCCGCCAACAGGTCATGTTTTCAGGATTTCCTTGTATTGCACAGGTGATAATTTAATCACCTGCACAGAATGATTCCAGCACCTTGTGGAATGCTAAGGAAATCCTGAAAACATGACCTGTTGGTGGCCCTCGAGGAATGCAGTTTGACACCTCTGGTGTACAACCCTTTAAAGGGAGAACCAATACTTCCCAAATCATGCCTACCTGCATTCAGCCAACAAGACTTCGATTAAAACTGATGAGGGGCAAACAACCTGAAACAAACTGTTGGTAAATGAATTTCTGGCTCAGCCTTTATCCTTGGTCATGTTGCAAGGCTCTTTAAAGAGTAAGATATTGACTTAAAGTGGCGGTCCACTACTCAGACAACTCCTTCTCAATCACTATATTTCTCGCATGTAATATAGTAAGCTTTATTCACCTCCACTGTGGGCGCCATTCCTGCAACATCTGTGCCTGCTGTCCCGCGGTTCACGTGACATTGTTTTGTCACACAAGCCCTGAAGCCAATCAGTAGTTGCTTCCCTCACACTTTCTTCGGACACAACTCACATCCGAGGAAGTGAGAGAGCAGCATCTTTACAGCTTTAAAAGCCTAGACCCGTGTCCTTTTATACTTTGGCATGTTTTTGTTCTTATAATTTAATTATAATTTTTTCTAATTAAGTCATGTTTTAACTCTACATAATTAACCCCTTCCCGACCTGTGATGCCACGTAGGCATCATGAAAGTCGGTGCCAATCCGACCTGTGACGCCTATGTGGCATCATGGAGGGATCGCGTCCCTGCAGATCGGGTGAAAGGGTTAACTCCAATTTCACCCGATCTGCAGGGACAGGGGGAGTGGTACTTCAGCCCAGGGGGGGTGGCTTCACCCCCCCCCCCCCGTGGCTACGATCGCTCTGATTGGCTGTTTCACTTTCAACAGCCAATCAGCGATTTGTAATATTTCACCTATGAAAATGGTGAAATATTACAATCCAGCCACAGCCGATGCTGCAATATCATCGGCCATGGCTGGAGACTCTGATCTGCCCCCGCCACCGATCTGCTCCCCAGTCCTCCTTTCTGCCCCGTATTGTGGTCCGCTCTCCTCCGTCCTCCTGTCTGCTCCCCCGTCCTCCTGTCCGCTCCCCCGTGCTTCGATCCACCCCCCGTGCTCCGATCCCCCCGTGCTCCGATCTCCCCCCCTCATACTTACCGAGCCTCGCGGTGTCAGTCCATCTTCTTCATGGGCGCCGCCATCTTCCAAAATGGCGGGTCTGCCGAATCTGCCGGCTGGCAGATTCGTACCAAGTACATTTTGATCACTGTGATAAAACCTATCACAGTGATCAAAATAAAACAAATAGTAAATTAACCCCCCCTTTATCACCCCCATAGGTAGGGACAATAATAAAATAAAGAAAATATATATATTTTTTTCTTCCCCCATTAGGGTTAGGGTTAGGGCTAGGGTTAGGGTTAGGGTTAGGGCTAGGGTTAGAATTAGGGTTAGAACTAGAGTTAGGGTTAGATTAGGCTATGCGCACACATGGTGCGGATTTGGCTGCGGATCCGCAGCGGATTGGCCGCTGCGGATTCGTAGCAGTTTTCCATCAGGTTTACAGTACCATGTAAACCTATGGAAAACCAAATCCACTGTGCCCATGGTGCGGAAAATACCGCGCGGAAACGCTGTGTTGTATTTTCCGCAGCATGCCAATTCTTTGTGCGGATTCCGTTTTACACCTGTTCCTCAATAGGAATCCGCAGGTGAAATCCGCACAAAAAACACTGGAAATCCGCAGTAAATCCGCAGGTAAAACGCAGTGCCTTTTACCTGCGGATTTTTCAAAAATGGTGCGGAAAAATCTCACACGAATCCGCAATGTGGGCACATAGCCTTAGGGTTAGGGTTGGAATTAGAGTTAGGGTTGGAATTAGGGCTAGGGTTGAAAATAGGGTTAAGATTAGGCTTGTGGTTAGGGTTATGGTTAGGGTTAGGGGTGTGTTGGGGTTAGGGTTGTGGTTAGGGTTGGGATTAGGGTTAGGGTTAGGGTTGGGATTAGGGTTGGGGTGTGTTGGGGTTAGGGTTGTGGTTAGGGGTGTGTTGGGGTTAGGGTTATATCTAGAGTTGGGATTAGGGTTTAGGGTGTGTTGGGGTTAGTGTTGGAGTTAGAATTGAGGGGTTTCCACTGTTTAGGCACATCAGGGGTCTCCAAATGCAACATGGCGCCACCATTGATTCCAGCCAATCTTGCGTTCAAAAAGTCAAAAGGTGCTCCCTCCCTTCCGAGCCCCGACGTGCGCCCAAACAGTGGTTTACCCCCACATATGGGGTACCAGCATACTCAGAACAAACTGGGCAACATTTATTGGGGTCCAATTTCTCCTGTTACCCTTGCAAAAAAAAATTTCTTGCTAAAACATAATTTTAGAGGAATGAAAAATTATTTTTTATTTTCACGGCTCTGCGTTATAAACTTCTGTGAAGCACTTGGGGGTTCAAAGTGCTCACCGCACATCTAGATAAGTTCCTTGGGGGGGTCTAGTTTCCAAAATGGGGTCACTTGTGGGGGGTTTCTAATGTTTAGGTACATCAGGGGCGCTGCAAATGCAACGTGACGCCCGCAGACCATTCCATCAAAGTCTGCATTTCAAAACAGCACTGCTTCCCTTCCGAGCCCCGACGTGTGCCCAAACAGTGGTTTACCCCCACATATGGGGTACCAGCGTACTCAGGACAAACTGGACAACAACTATTGGGGTCAAATTTCTCCTGTTACCCTTGCAAAAATAAAAAATTGCTTGCTAAAACATAATTTTTGAGGAATGAAAAATTATTTTTTATTTTCACGGCTCTGCGTTGTAAACTCCATGGGAGGTCTAGTTTCCAAAATGGGGTCACATGTGGGGGAGCTCCAATGTTTAAGCACACAGGGATCTCCAAACACGACATGGTGTCCGCTAACGATTGGAGCTAATTTTTCATTCAAAAGTCAAATGGCGCTCCTTCCCTTCCGAGCCCTGCCGTGTGCCCAAACAGTGGTTTACCCCCACATGAGAGGTATCGGTGTACTTAGGAGAAATTGCCAAATAAATTTTGGGATCCATTTTATCCTGTTGCCCATGTGGAAATGAACAAATCGAGGCTAAAAGAATTTTTTTGTGAAAAAAAAAGTACTTTTTCATTTTTACGGATCAATTTGTGAAGCACCTGGGGGTTCAAAGTGCTCACTATGCATCTAGATAAGTTCCTTGGGGGGTCTATTTTCCAAAATGGGGTCACTTGTGGGGGAGCTCCAATCTTTAGGCACACAGGGGCTCTCCAAACACGACACGGTGTCCGCTAACGATTGGAGCTAATTTTTCATTCAAAAGTCAAATGGCGCTCTTTCCCTTCTGAGCCTTGCCGTGTGCACAAACAGTGGTTTGTGACCACATATGAGTTATCGGTGTACTCAGGAGAAATTGCCCAACACATTTTAGGATCCATTTTATCCTGTTGCCCATGTGAAAATGAAAAAATTGAGGCTAAAAGAATTTTTTTTGTGAAAAAAAAGTACTTTTTCATTGTTACGGATCAATTTGCGAAGCACCTGGGGGTTCAAAATGCTCACTATTCATCTAGATAAGTTCCTTTGGGGGTCTAGTTTCCAAAATGGGGTCACTTGTGGGGGAGCTCCAATGTTTAGGCACACAGGGGCTCTCCAAACACGACATGGTGTCAGCTAAAGATTGGAACCAATTTTTCATTGAAATAGTCAAATGGCGCTCCTTCCCTTCCGAGCCCTGTCGTGTGCCCAAACAGTGGTTCCCCTCCACATATGAGGTATCAGCGTACTCAGGACAAATTGTACAATAACTTTTGGGGTCCAGTTTCTCTTTTTACCCATGGGAAAATAAAAAAAATTGTTGCTAAAAGATCATTTTTGTGACTAAAAAGTTAAATGTTCAATTTTTCCTTCCATGTTGCTTCTGCTGCTGTGAAGCACCTGAAGGGTTAATAAACTTCTTGAATGTGGTTTTGAGCACCTTGAGGGGTGCAGTTTTTAGAATGGTGTCACTTTTGGGTATTTTCAGTCATATAGACCCCTCAAACTGACTTCAAATGTGAGGTGGTCCCTAAAAAAAATGGTTTTGTAAATTTCGTTGTAAAAATGAGAAATCGCTGGTCAAATTTTAACCCTTATAACTTCCTAGCAAAAAAAAAAAATGTTTTCCAAAATTGTGCTGATGTAAAGTAAACATGTGGGTAATGTTATTTATTAACTATTTTGTGTCATATAACTCTCTCGTTTAACAGAATAAAAATTAAAAATTAGAAAATTGCGAAATTTTCAAAATTTTAGCCAAATTTCCATTTTTTTCACAAATAAACGCAGAAATTATCGACCTAAGTTTACCACTAACATGAAGCCCAATATGTCACGAAAAAACAATCTCAGAACCGCTAGGATCCGTTGAAGCGTTCCTGATTTATTACCTCATAAAGGGACACTGGTCAGAATTGCAAAAAACGGCCAAGTCATTAAGGTCAAAATAGGCTGGGTCATGAAGGGGTTAAGCAGATGCTGGAACCCCCTTATTTTTCCTCTAGTTGGACAGAAGCCTTATTGGCTGTGGCACAGCAGAAAGGGAAACCCACCATGCAGCAAGAGATCACAAAACCAAGTTCTGACAGCTGCTTTCACTAGTTTTCGTAAAAGCACTTTTTTATCAGCAGGAGATGATCATTAACCCCTTAACGACCAGAGGTATTTTTGGTTTTGCATTTTCAATTTTTGGTACCCTTCTTCCCAAACCATAACTTTTTTATTTTTGGTCAAAATGGCCATGTGAGGGCTTGTTTTTTGTGGGATGAGTTGTTCTTTTGAATGACACCATTGATTTTAACATATCGTGTACTGGGAAACGGGAAAAAAATTCCAAGTGCTGTGAAATTGCAAAAAAGTGCAACCCACAGTTATATCTTGGGGTTTTTTTTTACCATGTTCACTAAATGCTAAAAGTGACCTGCCATTATGTTTCTCCAGGTCATTACAAGTTCGTAGAAACCAAGCATGTCTAAATTTTTTTTTTTTATTTAAGTGGCAAAACAAAATTCAAAGTTTGTTAAAAAAAAAAAAAAAAAAGCGTAATTTTCCAAAACCCGCAGCGTCTCCATTTTTTGTGATCTCAGGTTGGGCGAGGGCTCATTTTTTTGCGTGCCGAGCTGCTGTTTTTATTGATACTATTTTAGTGCAGATACGTTCTTTTGGTCGACCACTATTGCATTCTGGTGTTTTGACTTTTTTTCTCGTTACACCATTTAACGATCAGGTTAATCCTTTTTTTATTGATAGATCGTTAGATTCTGAACTTGGCAATACCAAATATGTGTAGGTTTGATTTTTTTTGTTATTGTTTTATTTTGAATGGGGCAAAAGGGGGTGATTGGAACTTTCATTTTTTTAATTTTTTTTTAATATTTTGAATGCCTCAATAGACTCCATGGGAGACTAGAAGTTGCATTTGTCCGATTGGCTCTGCTACATACAGGCAATGATCAGATTGCCTGTATGCAGCATAAATGCTCACTTGCTATGAGCGCCGACCACTAGGCAACGCTCATAGCAATCTGGCTCTGACAACCATAGAGGTCTGCTGGAGACCTCTAGTTGTCATGGCAACCCATCGGTGACCTGCAATCCCATCAGGTGACTGGGATCAACGATGGGCGGGATTTCCGGCGCGCTTGCCGAAAGTGTGAGTTAAATGCATCTGTCAGAGATTGACATTTGCATTTATCTAGTTAACAGCCGTGGGTGGATTGCTTATTCCACCCACAACTGTTGTGTGCACATGTCAGCTGTATATATCAGCTGATATATGCCCAGAAAGGAGGAGTCCGACATTGGTGTACTATTATGCCCCATGTCGGAAAGGGGTTAAAGGACTAGTATACCTGCTGCCATGTCGTCCTCCGTATTCATAAGCTCTGTGTAACCACTGATTGGCAGCTTTTTGTCAACGCATTGCTGCTGGATCCAGGGCTGTGGAGTTAGAGTCGGTGTCCATTTTGGTGTAGTCAGAGTTAGTCAGTATAAGGCCGATATCACACATGCGAGAAACACGGCCGAGTCTCGCATGCTAATACCCGGCACTCGGGATCAGAGCGTGCGGCTGTATGTATTGCTATGCGGCCGCACGCTCCGCTCCTGAGAGCCGGCGACAGTGCCGTGTATTAACATGCGAGACTCAGCCGTGTTTCTCGCATGTGTGATCCCGGCCTAAAACAAATCGTCCCCGACTTCTAAAATATATGATAAATTGGGTACAGCCTTTTTGTCTTTTAAAAATTGTTTACTAACTAATATCTCACAAATATGATAATGATAAAAAAAAAAATCTGAACTGGTTTTGTAACTATTGAAGTGTCATATGCTGTATATATAGATGCATGTATATCTGACCCTTTTGTTAATACGGACAAATCAAATATTATTATATTTGCTGATAAATGATGGGATCACACTATGATAGTTTATGCTATAGACAGCTGGCTTATCCATGTGCTCATTTGATTATTATTACTGGATACAACTAAATAGAGCAGGTTTCTTTTGCAAGTCACACAAGCTGTTAGATAGATCCTGCCAACGTTGTTATCTCCACTGGTGGAAAGGTTGTATTTGAGTTTGACAATAGTCTACTGATCCATTACTGATCTATTACTGATCATAGGTGAACCACAAAATGTAGAGCTACTTCACGTAGCGTAAAGACCTTCAGCTCCTGGCAGAATGTAACGTTTACTCCTCAGACTATATGAAATATTTATGACCTTAGGGATTTCTTTCTCTCTAATTCAATCATTGTGGAGTTGTTTCTCATAAACACAGCAGCGTATAGTATATACAGTGCAGCTTCACAGGATCCTTTAACAGGGCTTGGCTAATCCCATGAACAATTGACCACTCTAGCCCTAGAGGCATGATATATTTTGGAATGGAGTTCATTACTTCCCAGCCTGTCTGGCATTAGCTCCTACACCCTTCCCCCACTGCACGTCTGCATAGAAATCTTATTCTCAATCTAGTGAAATATCCAGCACTTCTAATATAGTTTATGCCCAATATATTGTAGATATTGCAAATGATCCAAACCTAAGGAAATATTATGCCCAAATGTAATACTATACAACACAAATTATTTTATGTTGCAGTCTAAACATTTTTATTATTATTATTATTTATTATTTTTCGAATGCTTATATTAATACATTACTGAGTGTTATTTTTCTCTTCTAAAATGAAAAGTGAAATTTAATGTTTGCAATTTTTAAGAAATTAGTTATTTTTAATCTCTATGGACCACAATATTATTCTGTGCATATTTAAGAAATGATATTGATTTTTTACTGTTTCAGTTTCCCTAGATGGATAGATTGCGAGCACTGAAATTAGCAAATTTCTCTCTGTTTTCAGAAGACTTTAAAGGACAAAAGTTAATACCTAAAACACACCTTTTATTACTTAAGAGATCATTGGTGATTGCAGAGGTAAATCATTCTTCATGGAGCAATATACTGTTGAAACATTACTTGCATTTCACAAAAAAAGTTAACAAAAACTATATAAAGTTATAATAAATGTTATGCATGAAATAATCTAATTAAAGGAAAAGATTGCTGATTGTTTTTCTACCAGATTGTTTTTTTTGCTAGTCTTTTACCAGGGTAAAAGTGATACAGCATCACATCCTAGGCTCATTGTTCTGTATCTAATCTTTTGTCGATTTGACTAGAGGGGCGGTAGGAACCAGATCTAGCAGGGAATAGCCGGTCCCAGTACTCTACTAGCCAAGTAAACAACCTCAGCCTGTCAGTCACACCTAATTGTGAGCAAGACACAATTCCTCATCTGTGCGAAGAAAGAATAGCTGTGTACTGCATGCATGTATGTGAATATATATAGAGAGAGAGAGAACACAATTTCAAATCTACAACACATTAATATGCAATAAAAAGTGAAAGAAAAGTTAACTATTGATTACACATTGTCTTGTAAAGTATAATACTTTGTAATAGTGAAACACTAATTATTACTGCAGGATGCAACACACAATGCAGCAGGACACATCTGAACAGAGAGTAGACTAGATACAGCAGGAGAACAGAACAGACACGGGCGCTCCCATGATAAATGTTACATTACTATTGGTATTGCAATGCACATATTTATACTATAGCAAGACACTGTTACATATAGTTATTTCATTTATGTTGTCTTGGAAATGACTATATAACTAATATATTGTTTACTTGTATAAACTATGTAAGTACGGTATATTGTAGAAAAAATGTATTTCCTATTATCTTGCTGTATTAGGCAAAACATTTTTATAGAAAGCTTTTCTAATCATAAACTTGACAATAACATGTCTGAGGTTTCCTTGGCAAGTTCTCAGTATGTACCTATTTCATGCACTTGGACCAGCACTTCACATTTACTTTGACCAGCACTCCTCCCTTTTCACTTGGACCAGCACTCCTCCCTTTTCACTTGGACCAGCACTCCTCCCTTTTCACTTGGACCAGCACTCCTCCCTTTTACTTGGACCAGCACTCCTCCCTTTTACTTGGACCAGCACTCCTCCCTTTTTACTTGGCCCAGCACACTTCCCTTTACTTCAGGTGATCGGCAGCCAGTTTACATGGAAAGATTATTGTGAAACAAGCATTCATGTGTTTTGTATAGGAAGAACATATCTTGGTATCATGTTAGCCAGGAGATAAAACAAATTAAAATTTGAGAGTACTTAGTGGTTGATAACTTGTAATGGCTGACTGAAAAGATGGTAACAAATAAAAGCTATTATTTTTTCATCAGGTATACAATAACAAAAAATCTGAAGAGACTCATCCTTATACACAACAGGACACAGGAATAATGCAGTAAATAAGACAAGTGAGGTGAAGCAATGTCAATGTGGGATGGGGAGAAAACAGTTGTGGCAGTAAATATTGATAGAGTTCCTAGATAAGGAGTGTGAAAGTTTATTGTACCCTGAAGGAGGTCTGGTCCAGGGTTAGGATGCTCCCAAATGGTCTGAGGAACACATTCCTTAATTGATGTAAAAAGACATAAACTCATGCGACACATTAATATCTGGTGTGTGTCCAAAGATCCAATATTTCTCTTTCCCCATTGTTGGGTTCCCCAACACATCAGAGGTTTAGCTAGTCCCATCAAAGTAGGCTGGTTTGGCTAACATTCATCTAATGTGTATGGGGACCTTTACTGTAATTTTGGTATTTGTGGTGAAAAGCTCCATGGGTCCTGTGGCAAACATACCCACAGGCACAGATCCACCCGATGTAGACCAACAAAGTGACCTTTTGTCCTCAGTAGGGCTGGTATTTGACTAAATACCTCTTATTTTACTGTTTTGAATTGACTAGTCTGCTGTGATATGCCGGATGTGATGACACAACATAACCCTGGCCTGGTGCAGGGGTGAATTATTCTTAACCCCTTAATGACCCCAGCTTTTTTTCAGTTTTGCGTTTTCGATTTTTGCTCCTCTTCTGCCCAGAGCCATAACTTTTTTACTTTTCCATCAATATGGCCATGTGAGGGCTTATTTTTTGTGGAGCGAGTTGTACTTTTGAACGACATCATTGGTTTTAGCATGTCATGTACTAGAAAATGGGAGAAAAAATTCCAAGTGCGGTGAAATTGCAAAAAAGTGCAATCCCATACTTGTTTTTTTTGCTAGGTTCACGAAATGCTAAAACTGACCTGCCATTATGATTTTCCAGGTCATTACGAGTTCATAGACACCAAACATGTCTAGGTTCTTTTTATCTAAGTGGTAAAAAAAAAATCCAAACTTTGCAAAAAAGATTGTGCAATTTTCCGTTACCCATAGCGTCACCATTTTTCATGATCTGGGGTTGGGCGAGGACTGCCCATCACTGAATCCACAAAGACATTTGGAGAACCAAGGTTGGGACAACTAGGCCACTTGGTTACATACCTCACTGTACTTGGTCAGCTTTCTAAGCTTGCCGCAACCTCCTCTCTGTGGATGGCCACCAATAACGGGGTGCTACTGGTTGTGGTAGTTGGCACTGGATACCCTGAAGTCACAGATGTTCTAATCCCGATAAGCCAGTGGACTGGTGAGACTCTAATTTGCACCATCTTGTGCACTTGATGGGACTGTAGTATATGTTATTGACTATCGGTGATCCAATAAAGTATTACCAAAGTATGTTACCCTCATCTTGTGTTGTCTGAGTAGTAATCTATCCACGGGAAAGGAATACGGGCGTTCAGTGGGATGAGCCCTGGCCGTGTGGTCTTTCTAAAGACAGGCAGGCCAGCGGACAAGAGCACCCACTGACCCTTGTGTCTCAACACCAAGCAAGGGCATCATGTAAAAACAAAAAAGGTTTTTTTTGTTTTAAACATAGTAGCCGATGTTTGTCTATCAGATGTATGCATTAAGAAATTCTGGCAACATATATACCTTATTTTATCATTTATTATGCTTTGCTTATGTAGTGTCATCATATTCCGCAGCGCTTTACAGACATTATCATCACTGTCTCCATTGGAGCTCACAATCTTATTTCCTTATCAGGTTGTCTTTGGAGTACCCAGAGGAAACCAATGTAAGCACAGCGAGAACATAGAAACTACTTGCAGATGTTGTCCTTCATGAGATTTGAACCCAAGACCCCAGCGCTGCAAAGCAACAGTGCTAACCACTGAATCACTGTGCTGCCCTCTATGTACACTGCAAAAGCATTAAGAATAGAACTGAAAGGGAACTTCTCATGTAAAAAACACTATTAACCTGAAGATATGGGATTAATATGCAAGTTAATACCATTATTGACCTGTCTGCACGGGGAGTCCAGCTGCGTGGAGGAAATTAACTCTATTCTTTCAGGCAGTCTCGGCCTTTCAGTCATAGGGAGTGGCCAGCATGGCTTCAGTCACTGCTCAGTACATAGTGAGCCTGTCACTGACTGTCAGCCAGGTCAGCATTAGAGCTGTCTGTCAGTCAGTGCTGGGGGCACAGCTACAGCTGCTGCTCAAGTAACTGAAGCCACGACGACCACTCCCTTTGACTGAAAAATCATCTCCTCCCAGCAACAGGGCTCTCAATGCGGGCGCCGGGCATCTTCATAATGCTATTAACCTGAAGATTAATCCTGTATCTGAAGGTTAATAGTGTTTTTTTTAACATGACAGGTTCCTTTTAATATACACAATGCCAAATCACATGGCTATAGCCCTGTCATGATGAACTCCAATAAAGTAATAAGAAATAAATACCCCAGTCTCAGTCGTAACTGTGATCAAACTTGGACTAAGAAAAATAAAATTCTGATATGACAAACAATCTAAATTCAAAAAGACACACATGGCAATTCTAAAAAACTAAAGTGCACCCAGCAATGACTGTCATAGTCCAATGTTTATTTCATAACTCCCAAGCTGAACTCATTTCACATAATTCACAAAAGCAATGTTACTAAAGATATCGAAATCCAGAATAATTATTTGTACTGATGTGCTGGCTTCCTTTACACTCTTCCCGTCCAGTCGCCTCTTGCCCTAGCAGAGAACAATAGTGAGAAACCTGTGCACGCTCAAGATGTAGAATACAAGGAAGCCAGGGAATAATGAAATTGTGGCTCTGAAATAGAAGGAACCATTACCTATATACCCATAATGACACTACAGAAATAATATGTTTGTCATAAATGAGGTGTCTAGCCAACACTATGTATGAAGCAAGGGGAAAAGAGGATAAGATGGCTTTTGAGATTTTCATTCTTCCAAACTTTTATTACTCTAACACTTTTTGTCTTTCTTCTTACCATTTTGTTACATTTATAAAGAATGGCAAAAATCTGCAAAACACACTGTTGGTTCAGGGTCTTGTTTCTCACCACTGATTGTAGGAACAGTTGTTCTCTCCCCTTTGTGTCCTACACTTTGCCTTGTAAGTGACGTCTGGTAGATCAGCTGTTACCTCCCCGCTGACTGAGAAGGGTCACGCTGACAAAGGAGCTGATTAAATTATTTCACACTGCAAATAATTATATGATCAAGCCAACTTATCGAGCTCACCATTAAACTCTCCAATTATCTACAAGGTTTTTCTTCTTCAAGGTCTTCCTTGCTCCTGTGTTATATCCTCCCATTGGCATTGGATTTACATTGCCTTTTTTGTTATAGCTCTGGATTATTGTGAACTCTTCTTAAAGGCTTAGAAACAAATTTAATCCTCTTATATGGAAAAAAAGAAAATGCTGCTTTTGATTTTTTTCAGTTGCTCAAAATGATAGTTATTTTATATTACTGTATAAATATTTGCAGGCACCAAATCTGTGGCCCTAAAGGTGTAGTCTCACAACATGAACCCTATTTAGGACATTACTTGGACTGGCATAGGTGGTTTCTCCAGGCTAAATATATTTTCTGACATATGCAAATGTCTATTGAGAGATGTCATTGACTTAACTGCATTTTCTAACCATAACAACTTCATAGAACACATACCCATATCAACTATTTTCAACCATAGGGAAGAATTTTCATATTATATTATGGGTTATATAAAAAACCATATTGGGGTAATCGTAACTCATTGATACACAAACCGCAAAAAGCGATCAAACAACACCCAAAATTTGCAAAAATTGAAAAAACTTTATTAAATATTACCAGGATAAGGAGCATAGGGAGACAGAGTTCATGCCATGTTGCACATGTAAGAAACGCAGGGGTGCACAACCGTGGGTGACAGTATATACATAAGTTGAATGGGTATCACAGCCTATACAGTACTGGCGATGTGAATACAACCGTATAAGCTATTATTGCAAATTCAACCCTATTATACACAATCACAGGTATAAATTTCTAACATAGTCACACGGTATCAAATTTGTACTTTTAAGTGAATAAATACCTGAGTAGGTTAGGGAATCAACCACACCACTGAGTGCACCCGCCCCGACGCGCGTTTCGGCGTGATTGCCTTTTTCAAGTGAAAACGCTGTCTCTCTATGCTCCTTATCCTGGTAATATTTAATAACGTTTTTTCAATTTTTGCAAATTTTGAGTGTTATTTGATCGCTTTTTGCTGCTGTTTGTGAATTTTCTAACCATGAAAGATACTAGAAAGCTATCAGAATGGTAATATGAACAAAGCCTAAATTATTATTATTATTATTATTATTTATTTATATAGCACCATTGATTCCATGGTGCTGTACATGAGAAGGGGTTACATACAAGTAAATCTTGGTACATACTGTATATTGTGATCCTTCTCTTAATTTCCCATATATGTTTTCACAGAAAGAAAATCAAATGAACCAATTAACATAATATGATGAAATATGATAAATAGATTAAATATATAATTATTTATGTGCTAGAGTAATAGTGAATATACCTGATCTGATAGAGGAGACCATTTGTTTTGGAATAACTACAATATTCTTCACACTTGGTGTCCAGTGTGTGGGGATTGAAAGTTAAACTGGTTTTCCCAAGAACAAAGTTAATTTTAATCAACAATTTAATCAATTGATCTTCGAATAATAATAATTTCCACAATTGGATGTGTTTAAATAAAATGTTCCTGTGCTGAGATAATCTTATAAATATGTCCCTGCTGTGTACTGTGTAATGGCTGTGTCTTACCGTACAGGAACTTGGCCTGATCATACCACATCTCCTGGGCAGGGGAGGAAGCAAAAGAGTATACAGACAGGACAGCATGGGATCACAGCTGATTCTTTCTTTGAGGTAAAACATTGCTTAAAAATAGGCAGGGAAATGTTTTACCTCAAAGAAAGAATCAGCTGTGATCCTGTGCTGTAATATCTGTATACTCTTGTTCTTCCCCCCCTGCCCAGGAGATGTTGTATGATCAGACCATGTTCCTGCATGGTCAGACACGGCCATTACACAGTACACAGCAGGGCACATTTATAAGATTATCTCAGCACAGGAACATTTTATTTAAACACATCCAATTGTGGAACTTATTAGTATTCCAATATGTGTTGATCAAAATCAACTTTTGTTTGTGGGGAAAACCCCTTTAAGTTAGTGATAGATAAAAGTCCTCTTAAATTTCCACCTTTGTAAAGCACTGAGATAACAGAAGTGGTCCCTTAGAAATGTACTATTGATTAATAAAAGTAAAACATAAACTAGCTCCATATAAGCCAGTTTTACTACTCATGGCTAGTGTTGAGCAATACCTTCCGATATCGGAAAGTATCGGTATCGGATTGAATAGGCCGATACCGGCAAAATATCGGATCTCGCCGATACCGATACCCGATACCAATGCAAGTCAATGGGACGAAAATATCGGAATTAAAATAAACCCTTTCTTTCCTTGTAGGTTCATTCTACATGAAGGAAAACAACTAAGAATAATGTAGGATGTATTGGGGGAGGTGGCGGAGACATTAAAGGCATAGAGGTTTAGCCCAATCAAATAGAATAGCAGGAATTTTATTTTTTTTTAAGATGTTCGGAGTTACAAAGATATTGACTATGTTAATAATTTTTTTATTTTGTCAGATATTGATGTTTCACTACTTCCACGCCCTTCACCTTTTTTTTAACTTCTCCCACACTTTCTTCTTCATCATCATCAGCATCTTTGACATCAACTTCTTCTTCACCTTATTCATCTTCTTCTTGTTCTTCTACCTATTATTTTTTTTTGTTACATTCTTCATATTCTTTTTATTCAACTATTATTCTTCTTCATATTCTACTTCTTCATCATATTCTTATTTGTGACAGGCATTCCCGTAGTTATATATAAAAGTTTGAAGATTACACCTTCCGTTCTGCCTGTCACAAAAGAGTTACATTTGTCCGCGTTCAGTTTGGCCTGCAGCATCAGGCTTTATCCAGGGGCACCACGAGGAGGAACGGACTCACCCCCATACACTGCTTAGTCTTCTTCTGCTTATAATTTAGATAATATCTTTTGCTCTGATATTTAGCGTTATGCTTAATGTTCTTCTGCTCTTTGTTCTGCAGCCTCTTGTTCTTCTGCTTCTCGGTCTTCCATGTCATCGTCTCCAGGGTCGTCGTCTCCGGGGTCATCGTCATCGTCGTCATCGGGGTGGTCTTCAGGGTCATCGTCTCCAGGGTCGTCGTCATCTCAGTGGTTATCGTCTCTGGTGTCGTCGTCATCTTAGGGGTGGTCTTCCGGGTCGTCGTCTTTAGGGTCTTGAACTTGGAAATGTAGCAGAAGGTACAAGAAGGCTGAGAAAATGCTGAGAACCAGCTGATGGAACTGGAACTCGGATGGCTACCCGAAGGTCCAAGAGCCAATGGAACTACCGAGGACCAGCTGACATTACTGGAACCCGATTACTAAGCAGGAGGTACCCGTGCCAGAAAGTACTACCAAGGACCACCTGACGTTGGTGGAACTCGGATACCCAGAAGGAGGCACCTAAGCCATAGGCTCTGCCCAGAACCAGCTGACGGTACTGGAACCAGGATGGGGAGCAGAAGGTACAAGAGCAAAAGACACTGCCGAGAACCAGCTGACGGTACTGGAACCCGGATGGGTAGCCGAAGGTCCAAGAGCCAATGGAACTACCGAGGACCAGCTGACGTTACTAGAACCCGGTTACTAAGCAGGAGGTACCCGTGCCAGAAAGCACTACCAAGGACCACCTGACGTTGGTGGAACTCGGATATCCAGAAGGAGGCACCTAAGCCAAAGGCTCTGCCCGGAACCAGCTGACAGTACTGGAACCAGGATGGGGAGCAGAAGGTACAAGAGCAAAAGACACTGCCGAGAACCAGCTGACGGTACTGGAACCCGGATGGGTAGCCGAAGGTCCAAGAGCCAATGGAACTACCGAGGACCAGCTGACATTACTGGAACCCGGTTACTAAGCAGGAGGTACCCGTGCCAGAAAGCACTACCAAGGACCACCTGACGTTGGTGGAACTCGGATACCCAGAAGGAGGCACCTAAGCCAAAGGCTCTACCCGGAACCAGCTGACAGTACTGGAACCAGGATGTGGACCTACTCAAGATTGTCTTCCTAGAGCCCCAACTAGCGGTGTTGGAGCAAAGGGTCAGCAGGGGGAGTAAAGTGTAGGCCGAAGCCTGCACTGGAGGCAGCTTTGTGTCTGCGTGGCGTTTGCAGGACACGATGCCGGCTACACAGCAGGGGAACAGCTGGCGTTGCTGAACCCTTCTGACACATTGGCGGGTGTTTTTCTCTGTGCAGCTAGCACTTCCGGGCACCAACTGGCGGTGTTAGAGCCCAGGGTCTGCAGGAGGAGCAGAGTCTAGGCCGAAGCCTAATTGAACCAATTTTAAAGGTAACCTTTAACCCCCCCTCAGGTGTTACAAACTAGAAAAGCCACCTTGTGCAGCAGTAATGCGTGCCTGGGATCCATGGGCATGCGCAGTGCATATCCTCGCCTCTCACTCCCCTCATTCCGGCTTCTTTAGACTGTGCGGCGTCACGGCCGTGGCATGCTATTAGGGATCAGCTGATGGCACACAGTCTGAAGAAGGCGGAGGGAGATGAGTGAGAGCCTGAGGTGAACATATGCACTCCGCATGCCCATGGATCCCAGGCACGCAGTGTGATTAAATCAGAAGACACTGCGAGGCGGGATTTCGGCCAGCGCGGTCGCACAGGCGCTGCCAGCCTGACACCTAAATGATGTCAGAAGAAGGGCAGCGCTAAGCGTGCATGGCCAAGGGATAACCTAACAGCGCAGGCTCCGGGACAGATTCTAACAACGCTGAGGAGGCGGCGCACGGCACCAAGGGGGTAGGAATGACGGCTGTGCTGCATCCAATTGCGAAGGAAAGTCCCACCTCCGGGACGGTTGTACGGTATCAGTGGACACATTTTATAAGTGTTAAGTTCTGCGTGTGCAAGGAGCTAAACTAAAAGAGCTACCTTTCCCTTGTGCTGCATTACTGCTGCACAAGGTGGCTCTTTCAGTAACAAACGCCTGGGGGGGGACAGGTTCCCTTACATTTCAGTTGTTGTGTCAGCGTGGCGGTCGCAGGACACATTGCCGGCTACATAGCTGGGGATCAGCTGACGTTACTGAAACCCAATAACACTGGGTCGTATGTTTTTACTGTGCAGATGGCACGTCTGAGCCTCAACTGGCGGTGTTGGAGCCCAGGAATTACAGTTCAGGTGGTAGACAGATGAACACAACAGGAGACCTGGATACTGTAGACACCCAATTATTTAATCAGGAAGAGGAGTGGCAAATTCCTGCGAGATCCAGGCCTGGTTCATTTTCAGAAAAGTAAGCCGGTCAACGTTATCGGAGGATAGTCGCATGCGACGGTCTGTTAGTACACCACCTGCAGCACTAAAGACGCTTTCCGATAATACACTAGCCGCAGGGCAAGCCAGCACC
Source organism: Ranitomeya variabilis (assembly GCF_051348905.1). Taxonomy (NCBI): domain Eukaryota; kingdom Metazoa; phylum Chordata; class Amphibia; order Anura; family Dendrobatidae; genus Ranitomeya; species Ranitomeya variabilis. The sequence continues at coordinate 111,761,019 of NC_135235.1, read as the reverse complement.
TCCAATGCATACTGGCTTAGCTCTGGCCATGTATCCAGCTTAGAGACCCAAAACTTGAAAGGGGAAGAGCCGTCTGGGAGTACAGTAAGAGGGCAAGACATGTAGTCTGTGACCATCTGACGGAACCGTTGCCTCCTGCTGACTGGAGCCGCCGGTGATGGTGTAGACAGTTGTGGCGGGCACACAAAACTGTGCCACAGTTGGGCCATACTGGTCTTGCCTTGGGCAGAGGCACTGCTTCTGCTCCCTCTTTGTGCAGAGCCTCCTCCACTGCCTCGACGCACTGAGCTGCTTTGTAACGCACTAGCAGCACTGCTCTCAGTTGGACTGGAGAAGATGATGGAATTCACCAGTGTGTCTTGGTACTCCCGCATTTTACGCTCCCGGTTCAACGGTGTGATGAGGCTTTGTACGTTGTCCCGGTAGCGAGGATCGAGGAGGGTGTACACCCAATAATCTGCCATGTTGAGAATGTGGGCGATGCGGCGGTCGTTTCTCAGGCACTGCAGCATGTAATCAACCATGTGCTGCAGACTGCCAACTGGCCAAGAAACGCTGTCCCCTGCTTGAGGCGTGATCTCTGCCCGCTCTTCATCACCCCACCCTCTCTGTACACACTGACTACTGGACAATTGTGTAACTCCCTCCTCTGGACGGATTTCTTCCTCCTCCATTGACTCTTCCTCATCCTCCTCACAAAGTGTCCCCTGCCTACGCCTTTGTGAGGAACCACGTGGCGCTGACTGTCCAGAAGCTGATGGAAATGGTGACTCCTCATCCTCCACCTCTTCCACAACATCATCCCTTAGCGCTTGCAGTGTTTGTTGAAGCAGGCAGATAAGGGGGACAGTCAGGCTGACTAGTGCATCATCTGCACTCGCCATCCGCGTGGAATAATCGAAGGGACGCAAAACCTGGCAGACGTCCTTCATAGTGGCCCACTCTGTGGTTGTGAAGTCTGAACGGCGCGGAGTGCGACTTCTTTGCGCCTGATGCAGCTGGTACTCCATTACTGCTTGCTGCTGCTCACACAACCGCTCCAACATATGTAACGTGGAATTCCACCTGGTAGGTAGGCCACATATGATGCGATGTTCCGGAAGGCGGAATCGGCGCTGCAGAGCTGCAATGCGCGATCTTGCCGTGCTGGAACGCCGCAAGTGAGCACACTCTAGGCGGACCTTGTGCAGCAGTGCATCAAGACCTGGATAGTCCCTCAAAAAACTCTGCACGACCAAGTTGAGCACATGTGCCAGACATGGGATGTGAGTGAGGTTGCCGAGGGCCAGAGCTGCCACCAGATTTCGGCCATTGTCACACACTACTATGCCTGGCTGGAGATTCGCTGGCACAAACCACACGTCGCTCTCCTGCTTGATGGCATTCCAGAGCTCCTGCGCTGTGTGGCTTCGATTCCCCAAAGAAATTAATTTCAAGACTGCCTGTTGACGTTTGGCCACGGCTGTGCTCATGTCGGTCGAAACAGGTAAACGTTCACGGGTCCATGTGGAGGTGGACTGTGACGGCTCCTGCAGCGATGATTCTGAGGAACTTGTGTATGAGGAGGAGTCAATGCATACAGACTGGATTCCTGCAATCCTTGGAGTGGGCAGGACACGTCCTGTGCCACTCGCACGATCTGTACCCGGCTCAACAACATTAACCCAATGGGCAGTGAGGGAAAGGTATCGCCCCTGCCCATGGTGACTGGTCCACGCATCGGTGGTGAGGTGGACCTTGCTACTGACGGCGTTCAGTAGCGCGTGTTTTATGTGTCCCTCCACATGCTTGTGCAGGGCAGGGACGGCTTGCCTGCTGAAATAAAAGCGGCTGGGCACATTGTACTGTGGGACTGCCAATGCCATCAAGTCACGGAAGCTGTCAGTCTCCACCAGCCTGAATGAGAGCATTTCAAGGGACAGTAGTTTTGCAATGCCAGCATTCAGAGCCTGTGCTCGGGGGTGGTTTGCTGAGAATGGCCGCCTTTTCTCCCATGCCTGTACTACCGATGGCTGTAGAGTGGGCTGGGAGTGTGAGGATGACTGGGAACGTGGTGCTGCGGGTGGAATTACAGTGGGTCTCTGGACAACAGTGCCAGAGGTTCTTCCATGGCGATCCTGGGAGGAAGCCGAACCAGCTGTGTGTGAGCTGGAGGAAGAGGCAACACGAGCTGAAGAGGTGGTAGCTGCCGCTGTTGGTTGGCCTAGGTCTTCAGTGTGTTTTTGTAACTCCACCGCGTGCCTGGTCCGCACATGTTTCCACATATTTGAGGTATTGAGGTTGCCGACATTTCTCCCTCTTTTGATTTTCTGATGACACACCTTGCATTTTACAAAGCAAATGTCATCTGCAACTGTGTCAAAAAAGGACCAGGCACTGCAAGTCTTGGGAGCGCCCTTTTAGGCTTTTGGAAGAGACATGCTCCTAACGGGTGCTGAAGTGGAGGCTACAGGCTCCGCAGTCTTCCCCCTCCCTCTCCATCTTTGGCCTGTTCGGGGAATCTCTTCCTCAGAGCTGCTCCCACCACCTTCCTGTTCCTCATCAAGGACCTCATCATCTACACTACCATCTGCCACCAACTGCTCCTCCTGGGTAGTCTCGGCAGCACAGCACGCACCAGAAAGTGGCACCTGAGTGTCATCATCAGATGCGTACTGCGGTGTGGTGACCGGAGGCACTGGCCCACCCGCCTCTTCAGAGTCAGAGAGACAAAGCTGTTGCGCATCACTGCACACTGCCTCTTCCATTTCTCCAATGCTGCTTGGCTGGCCCCCTGTTTCCAAGCCAAGAGATTCAGAGAACAGAAGTAGAGACGGCTCCTGTCCTGGGCTCTCTGACTACCTGGGCAATTTGGCAGGTGGTGAAGAAACAGATTGGTGCTCTCCAGTGCTCTGTGCCTGAGAGGATGTGGCACTAATTGAAGTCGATGCGTTAGCTGCCATCCATTCGACAACGGCTTCAATTTGGTCTTCACGCAGCAGCGGTGTACGGCGCTCTCCGACTAAGCTGCGCATGAAGGACTGTTCCCTGCTGAAACTTGGTGATGATGAGTCACCGATGCCCGCAGCAGGCACAGAATCCCCACGTCCTCTCCCTGCTCCGCGCCTACGCCCACGTGCCTTACTCCCTGCCTTCTTCATCTTGGATGACTGATAAAGATAAGCAGAAAAGTACTAAGGGCTTAGTGTGCTTATTCCTGAACAGCTCCTAACAGGTATAAGAAACACTTATTTTCTAAAGTGTGGACTAGATTTTAATATGAGCTAATGTGGCCTACACAACTGTAAAGTGGTGTGTTTGGTGAACTTTATTATTAATTTATTTATTTTTTGGCAGAACTGACTACAGGGCGATCTGCACTCACACGGAGACCGTGCAGACAGCCGTAAACGGCGCTGCAAGGCCCAAAAAACCTCCTCTAGGTTATCCTATGTAGTGTTTTTCCACAATTTAGTTGGATACGGGTGGAAAGCCACTAATAGGAAATATTTGAAAAAATGTGCAGCAGGCTGCACTATTAGCAAAAAAGGACAATGTATTTTACGGTATGAGGCAGTGATGCACCCTGAGCTGGATACAACTGGCTGTGGCTGCACACAGACTACAGGGCGAGCTGCACTCACACGGAGACCGTGCAGACAGCCGTAAACAGCGCTGCAAGGCCCAAAAAACCTCCTCTAGGTTATCCTATGTAGTGTTTTTCCACAATTTAGCTGGATACGGGTGGAAAGCCACTAATAGGAATTATTTGAAAAAATGTGCAGCAGGCTGCACTATTTGCAAAAAAGGACAATGTATTTTACGGTATGAGGCAGTGATGCACCCTGAGCTGGATACAACCGGCTGTGGCTGCACACAGACTACAGGGCGAGCTGCACTCACACGGAGACCGTGCAGACAGCCGTAAACGGCGCTGCAAGGCCCAAAAAACCTCCTCTAGGTTATCCTATGTAGTGTTTTTCCACAATTTAGCTGGATACGGGTGGAAAGCCACTAATAGGAATTATTTGAAAAAATGTGCAGCAGGCTGCACTATTTGCAAAAAAGGACAATGGATAGAACAGTATGAGGCTGTGAACCACCCTGAGCTGAATACAACCGGCTATGGCTGCACACAGACTACAGAGTGGGCTGCACTCACACACACACACACACACAGAGACCTTGCAGATCGCTGTGAAAACAGCACTGCAAGGCAAAAGCAAGGTGAACACACAGCGGTTGCTAAATTAGCCTGGGAAAAGCACAATGAAGCAAATCGCTATCTCAACTGGCCATCAGTCAGAACACAGCATCCTATGTCTAACTGAATTCACAGCAGAGTGAGCCAGAAATGGCGGCAGCGTTTTTTATAGTGCATCATGACATCATTTCAGCAGCCAATCACAGCCTTGCCAGTAGTTACATGCCCACCATGCTGAACAGGATGTGCCCACACTTGTAATCATTCCTCATTGGCTGAATTCGTGCAGTTTGAATTCTGGGAACTTCCGATTCCGGTATCCGATATGCGGTAAATATCGGAACTCGGTATCGGAATTCCGATACCGCAAATATCGGCCGATACCTGCGGTATCGGAATGCTCAACACTACTCGTGGCTGCTAAAACTGAATGGGCACAAGAGCTTAAAATTTCAACTTCAAATAAAGTTTACCCAGAAGCCTGGAGCATTCATACTGCTTGAAAGGGTTGTTCACCTTTTTGCCGTTGGGTTTTATAAAAAATGTGCCTTCTTTAGCCTTTCCATTAAACTGTCTCTTGTTGACTGCAGAACTAGTTAAACGAGAATTGGTCAGTCAGATGGGGTGTTTCCGTCTTTTTATGAGCTCATCTCAGCTAATTTTTTTCAGCAGACCATACCAAAGATGAATGTGCAAGAAAGAAAGATCCTGTAGATGTCATATGGTGCAACGTTTTTAATGAAACCCGATTGCAAAAATGATTTTAAGCCCCAAATATTTGCATTTAAGTAAAAAAAAAATTCCCAGAGGTGAACAAGCTGATGTTCTTGTTCTATCTTCAATTCCTCTGACCTCGACCCTCCCCCTAATACGTGACTGTTAGACATTGGGTGAGTTTGCATGTGTTCTCAATGGTTAGGTGGAATAAGAGGCTGTCAAAACTTCTTTTCTCCCAATTTCTGGAATCAGGACACCTCTATAAACATTATTTGGACTGCCAGACTAAGTTAAATACGAGAGATTAGTAGAACTTCATCCAATATGCATGGCCACCTTTAGGCCTAGATTCACAGTCTGATCTTCAGAAGATCTTCAGACTACATGCAGATTTTCAATGAATATTGTAACTATTGTAGGAATTTTGAAAAGATCATATCTAAATTGTAGTTGTTTAGGGAACTAGAGAAATGTTTTTCTAGGATGGCAACATTTATGGCTATACATAAAGGCAATGCCATGGGGTAAAGACATAGCCATCCCTGGCTGGCAATGGTGTAATTTGAAGCTTTTGGGCCCCAACGCAAATTCTCCAACAGAGACCCCAGTTACCATGGATCTTGATTAATATTGATCTTCTCATATGGGTTCTCCTGGGCTCCAGTGTTCAGTGTGACTCCAACCATTGCACCCTTAATACCTGGAGCTTGATAGGGCCAAATGAAATGTCTGATACATAGAAAAACAGCAGCATCATAGGTAGGCAGGGGGACCCTGTTACAGATTTCACACTGGGGGCCAGAGGGTTCAGGTAATGTCTAGAGGCTGTTATCATACTCTTATTACAGTTTTGAAAATATATTCAGGCAAAAAGTCAATTCTGTATCATTAAAATGAAAGCTATTCTCTTACTACCGAAGGAAGTCTGCCATAAGAAATTAGATCCTATGACGGCTCTACCTTCAGGCTTTTTTTCTCATTCCAAACTCCAGCCATAGAGATGCATAGCACATGGAAAGGAAAACCACACCTTGGTCTTCAGAATATTGTGCGAAGTGGTGGAAACCACTGTGCAAAGCTGCAATTACATTTACAGAATCCGAATCCTTTTAGTGATATTTCATTTTGGACCAAGGAAGGGCAAGCCCGGACAAGATACCAATATTTCTTCTACAGCCAAGAGGACTATGAAGGTATCGTCTATAAATTGAATATATCATTATTATTATTATACATTTTTTATAGCGCCATTTATTCCATGGCGCTTTACATGTGAATACGGGGCAAATATAGACAAATACAATAAACATGAGCAAAAAACAAGGCACTTATAGGTACAGAAGGAGGGAGGACCCTGCCTGCGAGGGCTCACAGTCTGCAGGGGATGGGTGAGGATACACTAGGAGAGGGTAGAGTTGGTTGTGCAGTGGTTCAGTAGGTTGAGGATCAATGCAGGTTGTAGGCTTGCCGAAAGAGGTGGGTCTTCAGGTTCTTTTTGAAGGTTTCTATGGTAGGCAAGAATCTGATGTGTTGGGGTAGAGAGTTCCAGAGTATGGGGGAAGCACAGGAGAAATCTTGTATGCGATTGTAGGAAGAAGAGATGAGAGGGAAGTAGAGAAGGAGATCTTGTGAGGATCGAAGGTTGCGTGTAGGTAAGTACCGGGAGACCATGTTTATCTCTCGGGTCTCACAGCAGTCACCTGGTAGAGAGATGTGACTTCGATTATGGACCTATGTTCATACATAATAAATTATCCCATTTCTTTAATATCCACCAAAATTAATACCAGGTTTGTGTTGTATACTTCTGTGCATTGTAAAGTCATTGGTTATTTATTCTTGGTTGGATCTGCTTTTGACTTTAATGGTGTCAACTTTTTAGTGATATTTTTCATGATGAAGTTTTACAGCCAAATCTCATTTATTCTTAATCCTTAGGGTCCATTTATACTACAAGATTATCGTGAACAAGCATTCCTAGGTGCGCTCGTTTCATGACAATATTGCAGTCCAAACAGGCTGCCAATCACTTGATGAGCAGAACGCTCGTTCCTTGAGTAAAATGAGCTTTTATACTAAGCAAAACTCATTGTTCTTGGCAACGCATTGTCCTACATAAACAGGACTCATCCTTTGAGAACAATGGTGGCCTACACACACAGCAATCTTCAGCGTGCATCTGAAGTGCTGTCAGCCTGTGTAAACAGGCAATAAAACGACCATCGATCAGGATGTATGTTGCTGATCAGAGGTCATTTAGTGACGCACCTCATCTAGTAAAAACAGACCCTCAGGCTGGTCATACACATTACATAGCTGTCGGCCATTAAGTACTTGGTTGGGTGATAACTCTTTTCCAGCCCCTTCATATACATGAAAGCTGCATGTGTTATCTGTAGGAAAATGGGACTAAAGGTGGCCATATAGAAAAACGTTAAAATGGCTAAAGCAACTAAAAGAATAGTTTGTTGTCAAGTTTTACCCAATCTAACAATCGTTTTGGTTGAAATTGTTATTTTTCAACAACTTAATCCAATGTGTATGTGGGCCTTTAGTGCACATTGTGCATTACAGTCATACAACCTTTCCACACATTTTTTATGACACCAGTGTGAATATTTTACCAAGGAAAGACTGTGGAAAAAGAAACATGCCCAAATTTTCATCCGGCTTTGAGGGAATGTCTTCAATTGGTCAAAACAATTGTTCATTATTAAATGTTTGCTAAGGTTGAAATTGTCTTTTTTCATCTACTTTAGTCTAATGACACTGCTGGAATTGTCTAGGGCCAGCTGTCCTCCAGAGCACATAAAAAGATCAGGCAGCTGAAATCCAATGTCCCGATTCTTGGCTCCCCCAACCTCTACCTAATAGAAACTTGGGAGATCCCTACATATTAGGTGGCTGACTTCTAATGTGTATGTTTCAAAAAGGTTTTTGCAAAATGGCACCTTCCAGCGCGACCCCCCCCCCCCCCCACATTCAACTTATCGGCATCATAGATGCCAATACAGTTGAAAGCAGTGATGGAGGAGAGAGCATCAGGTGATGCTCCCTCTCCCATCACTTCCCCTCTGCCTGTGACTCAGTGTGTGCCAGCAGTGGAGCTCATGAGACGCACTGCAGAAGCCAGAGCAGCGGAGGAATGAGGAGGGGAGGTAAGTATTGTGTGTGTGTATGAATTATAGTTTGTGTGTGTGGCTGCTGCACTATACTGTGTGTGGAGAGACTGCACTATACTGTGTGTGGGGGCTGCATTATACTGTGATTGGGGGGCTGCATTATACTGTGTGGGGGGCTGCATTATACTGTGTGTGGGGGCTGAACTATACTGTATTTGGGGGCTGCGTTATACTGGGTATGTGTGGGGGCTGTGTGTGGGGGGCTGCATTATACTGTGTGGGGGCTGTATTATACTGTGTGTAGGGGGACTACACCATACTGTGTATGTGAGGGGGCTGCATTATACTGTGTGGGGGGCTGCACTATACTGTGTGTGGGGGTTGCACTATACTGTGTTACTGTGTGTAGGGGGCTGCACTATACTGTGTGTGGGGAGGCTGCACTATACTGTGTGTGGGCAGGCTGCACTATACTGTATATGTGGGGGGCTGAATTATACTGTGGAGGGTGTGCATTATACTGTGTGTGTAGGGGGGCTGAATTATACTGTGTGGGGGCTGCACTATACTGTGTGTGGGGGCTGCACTATACTGTTACTGTGTGTAGGGGGCTGCACTATACTGTGTGTGGGGAGGCTGTATTATACTGTGTGTGGGCAGGCTGCAGTATATGGTATATGTTGGGGGGCTGAATTATACTGTGGGGGGTCTGCATTAAACTGTGTAGGGGACTGAATTATACTGTGTGGGGGCTGCACTATACTGTGTGGGGGCTGCACTATACTGTGTGCTGGGCTGCAGTATACTGTGAGTGGGGGCTGCATTATATTGTGTGGAGGCTGCACTATACTGTGTGGGGGCTGCACTATGCTGTGTGTCATGGCTGCACTATACTGTGTGTGGGGGGGCTGCATTATACTATGTGTGTGAGGGGGCCTGCATTATACTGTGCATGTAAGGGGGCTGCATTATACTGTGTGTGGGGGCTAAATTATACTGTGAGCATGTGAGGGGCTGTATTATACTGTGTGTGGGGACTACATTATACTCTGAGGGGGGCTGCACTATACTGAGGGGAGCGGAATTACACTCTATGAGGGGGCTGCATTATACTCTATGAGGGGGCTGCATTATGCTCTGAGGGGTCAACATTATACTATGTATGTGGGGCTGTATTATACTCTATGAGGGGGCTGCATTATACTCTATGAGGGGGCTGCATTATATTCTGAGAGGTCTGCATTATACTTTGAGGGGACTGCATTATGCTCTGAGGGGGCTGCATTATACTTTGAGGGGGCTGCATTATGCTCTGAGCGGGCTACATTATACTGTGTGTGGGGCTGCATTTTACTCTGAGGAGGGCTGCATTATACTCTGTGGGGTTGCAGTATACTCTGAGGGGGGCTTCAATATACTCTGAGGGGACTGCAATATACTCTGAGGGGGCTGTATTATACTTTGAGGGGACTGCATTATGCTCTGAGGGGGACCTTCATTATAATTTGAGAGGGCTGCATTATACTCTGAGGGGGCTGCATTATACTTTGAGGGGGCTGCATTATGCTCTGAGGGTGCTACATTATACTGTGTGTGGGGCTGCATTATACTCTGAGGGGGCTGCATTATACTCTGAGGGTGGCTACATTATATTTTGAGGGGGCTGCATTATGTACTGAGGGGGGACTGCATTATTCTCTGAGGGGGCTGCATTATACTTTGAGGGGGCTACATTATGCTGTGTGTGGGGGGCTGCATTATACTCTATTACGGGGGCTGCATTATACTTTGAAGGGGCTGCATTATGCTCTGAGGGGGGCTTCATTATACTCTGAGAGGGCTGCATTATACTTTGAGGGGGCTGTATTATACTTTGAGGGGGCTGCATTATATTCTATGAGGGGGCTGCATTATATTGCATGAGAGGGCTGCATTATACTCTATGAGGGGGGCTGCATTATACTCTATGAGGGGGCTGGATTATGCTCTATGAGGGGGGCTGCATTATACTCTATGGGGGGCTACATTATACTGTGGGGGGGCTGCATTATACTCTATAAGGGGGCTGCACTATACTCTATCAAGGACCATGGGGTATGGATTATACTATATGTACTATATGGGACCCACATTATACTGTATCGAGGACTATTCGTACCAATCATTCTTCCTCAGCCTGGGAAACAAGCGTCAAACGACTTCAGTATTGTCGATCACACTCGTTTAATGGCCTGAACTCAGTGTGGGTAAATTCAACTGAAATGTTTCTGTGTGATGATGCAATATGTGAGCATTTGGGGCCCCACTTTAAACTTTTGCCCAGGGCCCCACTTTGTTTAAAACAGGCCCTGTGCAGGTATAAGGTTTTGAAAGCATGTAGTAACTTCCATTTAGAATGATAGTCTTTATACAATTATTTTTTTATTCACTCTATGTACAATCGAGCCTTTACTCGCTTGTGTGCGCAAGGAACGTGCTGTTCTGCCAACTAGAATTTCTTTTGGTAAAACAAGATCTTTCCTACATTGAATGCTTGTGTAACAGAACAAATCCCTGACATTAATCAGGGCTGTTGTAGAACATTACTTATCATGGTTCTGATACACAATAAGGAATGTAGACTTTATCATAAGACCGGTCTAGAACATGCTGTGATTGTCTATTGCAATGTGAGTCTTTTGTTTCTAAAGGTTATGATCAAATAATGGCTTTTGTGATCACGAATAACTATCAAAGTCACTTCATTTGTAGACGTCACTAGGAAATTGCCTGTAATTGCCTCATTGTGGTTTAGATTGTAGTCACTATATTTGTATGAGGCTTCAGGTCACGACTCACGAGCAAAAGTCACAGACTGGCTAAATTCAGGGTCAGCAGAGCGCCATGCAAGACTTTTGTAATATGTATAAACAAAGCTGTTTGCAATGTGTGGGATTATATGGAAAAATAAATGTTTGGGTCTGATTTTTTAAAACTGGCGTTATACACTCACCGGCCACTTTATTAGGTACACCTGTCCAACTTCTTGTTAACACTTAATTTCTAATCAGCCAATCACATGGCGGCAACTCAGTGCATTTAGGCATGTAGACATGGTCAAGACAATCTCCTGCAGTTCAAACCGAGCATCAGTATGGGGAAGAAAGGTGATTTGAGTGCCTTTGAACGTGGCATGGTTGTTGGTGCCAGAAGGGCTGGTCTGAGTATTTCAGAAACTGCTGATCTACTGGGATTTTCACGCACAACCATCTCTAGGGTTTACAGAGAATGGTCCAAAAAAGAAAAAAAATCCAGTGAGCGGCAGTTCTGTGGGCGGAAATGCCTTGTTGATGCCAGAGGTCAGAGGAGAATGGGCAGACTGGTTCGAGCTGATAGAAAGGCAACAGTGACTCAAATCGCCACCCGTTACAACCAAGGTAGGCCTAAGAGCATCTCTGAACGCACAGTGCGTCGAACTTTGAGGCAGATGGGCTACAGCAGCAGAAGACCACACCGGGTACCACTCCTTTCAGCTAAGAACAGGAAACTGAGGCTACAATTTGTACAAGCTCATCGAAATTGGACAGTAGAAGATTGGAAAAACGTTGCTTGGTCTGATGAGTCTCGATTTCTGCTGCGACATTCGGATGGTAGGGTCAGAATTTGGCATAAACATGAAAGCATGGATCCATCCTGCCTTGTATGGAGCATCTTTGGGATGTGCAGCCGACAAATCTGCGGCAACTGTGTGATGCCATCATGTCAATATGGACCAAAATCTCTGAGGAATGCTTCCAGCACCTTGTTGAATCTATGCCACGAAGAATTGAGGCAGTTCTGAAGGCAAAAGGGGGTCCAACCCGTTACTAGCATGGTGTACCTAATAAAGTGGCCGGTGAGTGTACATGCCAATAGTAGTAACCCCTCCACCTGTTTTCACCTTCATGAATGGGCCAAATTTTACAATTCTGACCATTGTCTCTTTATGTGATAACTCTGGAAGACGTCAACGGATCCCGGTGATTCTGAGACTGTTTTTTTGTGACATATTGTACTTTATGATAGTGGTAAAATTTCTTCATTATGACTTAAGTTTATTTGTGAGAAAAAAAATTAACTTGGCAAAAATTTAGAAAATTTAGCAATTTTCACATTTTTATGCCCTTAAATCAGAGACCTATATTAGACAAAATAGTTAATAAATCACATTTCAAGTAACATCAGCACAATTTTTGAGATTTTTTTTTTGTTAGGACCTTATAAGGGTTAACCAGCGATTTCACATTTTTCCATTTTTCCAACATTTGCAAAACCATTTTTTTAGGGACCACATCACATTTGAAGTGACTTTGATGGGCCTATATGACAAAAATTACCCAAAAGTGTCACCATTCTAAAAACTGCTCCCCTCAAGGTGCTTAAATCCACATCCAAATGTTTATTAACACTTCAGGAGCTTCACAGGAATTTTTGAAATGTGGAAGGAAAAAATGATCATTTAACTTTTTTTTCACAAAAAATTAACTTTAGACCCAAATTTTTTATTTTTGCAAGGGTGACAGGAAAAATGGACCCCAAAATTTGTTGTACAATTTCTCCTTAGTATGCCGAACAAGGCTCAGAAAAGAAGGAATTGCAGGAATTGTTTTTTTATGCCCATCCACTTGTGATAAAATTGATATAGCAGCTTTATTCTTCGGGTCAGTACGATTGCAGCGATACAGCATTTACATCTTTCTTATGTTTTGCCGATTTTATACAATTAAAACTATTTTATCGAAAAAATAAATATTTTTGCATTGCTTTATTCTGAGAGTTATAACTTTTTATTTTTTGTCTGATGGAGCGGCTTGATTTTTGCGAGACAAGTTGACGTTTTCAGCTATACCTTTTTTTATTTACATTTGTCTTTTTGACAGCATTTTATTCCATTATTTATTCAGCGATATGATCAAAAAGCTTCTTTTTTTTGCCTCGTCTCTTATTTAACTAGTGGGACAGTTTTATAGGATGGGTCGATCCGGACTCTGCGATACCAAATATGTGTACTTGTATTATTTATTTATTTATTTATTTTCATAATAATATTTAATTGTATGTACAATATATTTTTGTACAATATATTTTTTTATTATTTTGTTATTTAAAAAAATATATTTTTACAACTTTTTTTTTAAACCTTTTTACTTAGTCCCACTATGGGACTTTCACTTTCTGCAGTCTGATTGCAGTTATAGGGTACAGCAGTGCAGGAACATTGCTATACCTTATAGCTTGTCAGACACAAGTTAGATCATGCACTTCACATGATCTAACTAACTTGCTAGTGCCTGATGACATGATGTTGTCCTGAAGACATCGGGTCACCATGGCAATGATCAGGACCCTGCAATTACATCACGGTGTCGCCGATCCAAAGGTGGAGGGACTTTCTTCCCTCTGCCTGCTCACTAAATGCTGTGATCGCAGCACCATTCCCTATGCGCAGGGGATCGCCATGACATACATATAGTGCACATGCCCCTTAATGAATTTGGTGCATCATCTCAGTAGCAGGCACCTCCTTGCATCTTTACAGAAATGCTACCCCAATCGGGGAATGGAGGAATATTTTGGGGGCAAGAAACACCTGTAGTTTTATGGGTGTCACGTATGTGTATTGTGACAGTGATCCTATTTTGGAATTACAATGGGAAACCTGGTTTCCTGTATTAAGAGCCAAACTGCCTGTGAGTTATCAGACTTCTTAGTAGCAACTCACTATGACAATGCCATATCTGATTTTTCCTGAGATCTGATATACTCTGATGCCAACAAAATACTGCGTCTACGAAAAGGGGAAATCTCAGAACTCTGCACAGCACTTCCTGGAAATCTGTTCTCATACTTTGCACTGACGAGGGCCAACAGCCCGAAACATCGAGTCTGCAAATTGAGATTCTGATTTGGCTTTTATCCTAAGTCATATTGCAAGACTTGTTAAAGGGTCAATAGTGACTTGTAGGATCGCTGCTTCCAACAGATGGTGCTATAGAATTTATGTCCTCTTCCTCTCTGGAGAGGCAATTTGCATATTTAATTTCCCAGAGGAGCATTGCATGGCGAATAGGCCTCCTTACCTTGGCATGCCAGAACCGGTATGTCACTCTCCACAAGGAAAAACTATACCCCTTATACCCGAGTCCAGAGCAACTCACCTAGCCAAATCAGTTCTCATACTTTGCACTGATGAAGGCCAATAGCTCGAAACACCAGGTCTGCAAATGGAGATTCTGATTTGACTATCATCATAAATCATATTAGATGGACAAAATGGATGATGGTGGGATGGGGGACCTGGCACAATCCAGCTAATATTATGTAGAGTCAGCCAGTGGAGGCTAAAGAACGTGTTACCTAAATTATGGACAGATTGTAAATTTCTCTTATTCTACTGGATTGATGTTACAATTGTTCTGCTAAACACAACCAGATCCAATGAGCGGATGAGAAATCAGTTAGGAAAGTAGCATAACTTGGGTTTACAGCAATCTGTCCAGCAATGATAACTACAATGTCAATCATGGTTTCTTCAAAATTAAGAAGAATGTTACTAGTGTAATGTATAAATGGACCTTAAGGCCATGTTTCCACTATGAATATTTGGTGAATTTGGTGCTGTTGCAGCAGGGAATTCTACAGAAACTAGAAATACTTCATTAAATGGGTTGTCCTCTACTCAGACAACCACTTCAGAATTGATGGACTTCCAACTACTTCAGAATGCCTACATTTCCTCCTTGTAAAACAACATCCTCTGGTGCCACTGCCGATCTATAGCAAAGAGTTTGCAAGTGCTGCACTCCTTGATAAGGAGACTGGCCACCTCTGCTAGACTTCAGCACTGGCCGGAACCCAAGGCAACGAGCAGTAAACTATGAAATTAAACTTTTTCTGTTCTTGGGAACCGACCGGTTTCAAAATTGGTTGTTTTTATAAGCACTTTAGAATTTTACCCATTTATCATGTTGAAGCAACCCCTTTAATGTACCTAAAGGTTACAATGTAGCCCAAGTATCAGACAGAGACGTGGTTTTCTCCTGTGTCCTGATGTGATCTTATCACTTTACATACGGTGGTATTAAACCTCTTATGGTCAGATTAATGACCAATAAGCAGATTATCACACAGAAGTGCGGCTGAGAACTCGGATGTGTCTCATTGACCAGGAGAATCCTTTTATGTCCATTGGGTCCCTCAGCCTCCAAATGGTGAATACAAGGATCCAGCTGGTGAGATTGTAACCCACACAATCCTACTGAATAATGCAGAAGTAAGCTGCAATGGAGCACCCCTACTGCTTTTGGTCAGTATGTAAATTTAGAAGTTGGTACCAGTTGTTTCACCAGAGTATACTAGAGAAAAAAAGAAAGCAAGCAACACCCATCATAGAACAGTATGTTTGTACTGAACAATGAGGTGGCTGACAACAGTGGTAGTGCCTAGCTAGCCTTATGGTGCAAGGGCACAACACTGGAAAACATATTTGGTTCTACAAGGGTGCAGCTTACACGGCAGGGGACTTGCTTTTCCTCACTACATAACCATAGTATAACAAAGTAGTGGTGCAATGTGGAACAGTACAGACTGTGAAGAAAGACATAAGTGATAAATAAATTTGACTTCATCTATTCCAATCAATTGGGACATGTTTAGGGGTATAAATAGACAAGTAGATCATAATGCATATGGCATGGGAACATATTTATACATAAAAGATGGCGTCAACTATGCCAACTCTGTGCGAGGAGGCCACTAACAATATATGACAAAAAATACATTATGAACACATAACAGGGTACAATGTTATATATATACTTTTTTGGTGGCCCGATTCTAACGCTTCGGGTATTCTAGAATATGTATGCATAGTGTATAGCACAGGCCACGTAGTATATTGCGCAGGCCACACAGTACATTGCGCAGCCGCAGCCCACGCAGTACATTGCGCAGCCCACGCAGTACATTGCGCAGCCCACGCAGTACATTGCGCAGCCCATGCAGTACATTGCGCAGACCACGCAGTACATTGCGCAGACCACGCAGTACATTGCGCAGCCCACGCAGTACATTGCGCAGACCACGCAGTACATTGCGCAGCCCACGTAGTACATTGCGCAGCCCACGTTTTACATTGCGCAGCACACGTAGTATATTGCGCAGTCCACGTAGTAAATTGTGCAGCCCACGTATATTGCGCAGCCCACGTTGTACATTGCGCATCCCACGTTGTATATTGCGCAGCCCACGTATATTGCGCAGCCTACGTTGTATATTGCGCAGCCCACGTTGTATATTGCGCAGCCCACGTTGTATATTGCACAGCCCACGTTGTATATTGCGCAGCCCATCTTGTATATTGCACAGCCCACATTGTATATTGCGCAGCCCACGTTGTATATTGCGCAGCCCACGTAGTATATTGCGCAGCCCACGTAGTATAGTGCGCAGCCCACGTTGTATATTGCACAGCCCACGTTGTATAGTCACGTAGTATATTGCCCAGCCACATAGTATATAGCACAGCCCACATAGTATATAGCACAGCCCACGTAGTATATTGCCCAGCCATATAGTATATAGCACAGCCCACATAGTATATAGCACAGCCCACATAGTATATAGCACAGCCCACGTAGTATATTGCCCACGTAGTATATTGCCCAGCCACATAGTATATTGCCCAGCCCACGTAGTATATTGCGCAGCCCACGTAGTATATTGCCCAGCCACATAGTATATAGCACAGCCCACGTAGTATACAGCACAGAGCCACGTAGTATATTGCCCAGCCCACGTAGTATATTGCCCAGCCACGTAGTATATTGCCCAGCCCACGTAGTATATTGCGCAGCCCACGTAGTATATTGCCCAGCCCACGTAGTATATTGCCCAGCCCACGTAGTATATTGCCCAGGCTATGTAGTATATTGCGCAGCCCACGTTGTATTTTGCACAGCCCATGTTGTATAGTCACATAGTATATTGCCCAGCCACGTAGTATATTGCCCAGCGCACGGAGTATATTGCACAGCCCATGTAGTATATAGCAATGTGGGCATCATATCCCTGTTAAAAAAAATAAATAAAATAAAAAATAGTTATATACTCACCTTCCGGAGCTCCCGGATCCAAGCGAGGCCTTTACCGACGCGAGGCCTTTACCGACGCTCCTCGCGCGCTCCGGTCCCAGGAGTGCATTGCAGTCTCGCGAGATGATGACGTAGCGGTCTCGCGAGACCGCTACGTCATCATCTCGCGAGATCGCAGCATGGAGCGGTCACCGGAGTGTCGGGCAGGCCTGTTGTCGATCAAGGGGCCGACGGACGGTGAGTATATAACAATTTTTTATTTTTTTTATTATTTTTAACATTAGATCGTTTTACTATTCATGCCGCATAGGCAGCATGAATAGTAAAAAGGTGGTCACACAGTGTTAATAGCAGCAGTAACGGAGTGCGTTACCCGCGGCATAACGCGGTCCGTTACCGCCGGCATTAACCCTGTGTGAGCGGTGAGCGGAGGGGTGTATGCGGGCGCCGGGCAGTGAGTGCGGGGAGTAAGGAGCGGCCATTTTCTTCCGGACTGTGCCCGTCGCTGATTGGTCGCGGCAGCCATGACAGGCAGCTGCCGAGACCAATCAGCGAACGAATAACCGTGACAGATAGACAGACAGAAGGACAGACAGACGGAAGTGACCCTTAGACAATTATAGTTTAAATAGCAAGGAAATAACTATAATTTATCAAAAATATCAAGGATAAAATACAATATTTATTATTAGACCTCTAAAAACATGAAACAGCCACAAACGATCATACACAAACAACACTTAACCGTGCACTCTATAAACACCCTAGTTAACAATTTGTCTTATAATGATTACTGCCTGTCAGCGGAGGTTGGCACCCTAACCATGTATACGAGAATGGCGCCCCCGCTCCTCGGCGGCTAGCCCTATGACTCCTTGCTTGCGCACTGATTATAGTGTTTCAGATAAGCCTGCAGCCATACATGACAGGAAGATATTAAAGGACAACAAGTCCTTTGTTTGATGAGGCAAAATAAATAAAGGGTGCTAGAACACGGACACAGACAATGGTGCAAAAATAAAAAGTGCTTGTGAAAAACGAAATGTGACAAAAACTAATGCTGTCCACTATTTATTTACCTGCCTAGCCTGTGGAGGTTGGCACCCTACTTGTCAGCGGATATGGCGCCCCCACTCGGCGGCGGCTATCCCTACGTTGACCCTACTGATGATTAGATGTCAACTAGCAAGAAATATGTAAAAGTTAGGCCAAAGTGAAATGTTGAACAGATGTCACACTCTGGCCATATGGACTGAAAAAACCAGCAGTCAATGGTAATATTTTACACCGCAGATGACTAAAAACATAGCTTGACAGCAAAAGATATAAGATGATACTTATGGTTGATGTGAAGTAACACGCCTCGACGCGTTTCACCTAATTGGATCATCAGGAGGCCATGATATGTGGATGCTGCATGGAATCAGAGTTTATCCCCTTATATACATCCAAAAAATAATGAAGTGGGCAGTGCTCATAAAGAAAAACCAGAGCCAGATCTCTGCCGCCATTTTATTGTAGTGCTAGTAGATATACTTAATTAATAAAGACCTTACAATGAAGGACATGTTAAGCTATAGCCCTGAGGGCATAAAGATATTCTAGCATCACCTTATCAAGTGCTTTGGACGCTGCACCGGTTCTTCCATACTGCACACGTGGTAATACCGGAACTATTTCTGGCGTGCGTGTCAGCTGGACCGCACGCCGGGGCATATACAGAACGCCCCCACAGATTCGCGCTCCAATGCTATGTGTGGATACCAAATCAGAATGCCGAGAGGGGGGAAGTCAGTTGACCCTTAGACAATTATATAGTAGATATGTATGTATGTATTTATAGACAGTATAGTGTTAATGACAACAGGTTTATGGTTTATATGTGTAAAATATTGGTCAGTGATACTACTGTTCCCAATATCTGCAGGAAGTATGGATGGAGAGGTGGATGCGGATGACTCTGCCTTCTTACCTTGGCTTAGAACGCACTGTGATTGGTGAATCTGAAGCCAATGAGACTTCTCTGGGAGAGCATGCTCAGTGCAGCTTTCAGTGTGCATGCACTGATGGAACCTGTGACCCAGATGTAAGGAGGGCAGGTGGCAGCACAGGGATCAGTCATGGGGGAGAGAAATTGGTAAAACACTGGCTAGTCTGCATTTATAAAGAAGGCAGAGGTCAAGGGCATACATAGAAATCATGGCAGAAGTTCTAGTTGCCCACTATCCCAACAACAAAAAAAGAAAATTAATATTCGGTGGAGTCACAAAAGAGCATATCTCACAACTTTTCAGCCTTTACAGTAGTAATTTCCCTCCTACTGAAGCCCTAGATTTCCCTATTATTATTATTATTATTATTATTTATTTATTTATATAGCACCATTAATTCCATGGTGCTGTACATGAAAAGGGGTTAGATCAAAATACAAATATCACTTACAGTAAACAAAACTAACAATGACAGACTGGTACAGAGGGAAGAGGACCCTGCCCTTGCGGGCTTACAGTCTACAGGATTATGGGGAAGGAGACAGTAGGTTAAGGGTTGCAGTAGCTCCAATGGTGTTGAGGTGGCCTTGTGGTCTTTACAGGCTGTAAGCTTCTTTGAAGAGGTGGGTTTTCAGGTTTCTTTTGAAGGATCCAAAAGTAGTGAATAACCAGACGTGTTGGGGCGCTGAATTCCAGAGGATGGGTGATATTCGGGAGAAGTCTTGGAGGCGATTGGGTGAGGAGCGAATAAGTGTGGAGGAGAGGAGGAGGTCTTGGGAGGACCGGAGATTACGTGAGGGAAGATATTGAGAGATTAGTATGGAAATATACGGAGGAGAAAGGTTACGGATGGCTTTGTAGGTCAGTGTTAGTAGTTTAAACTGGATACGCTGGGAAATTGGGAGCCAGTGAAGGGATTTGCAAAGAGGGGAAGCAAGAGTGTAGCGAGGAGAGAGATTAATTAGTCAGGCAGCAGAGTTAAGGATGGGCTGGAGGGGTGCGAGAGTGTTAGAAGGTAGGCCACAGAGGAGTATGTTGCAGTAGTCGAGGCGGGAGATGATTAGGGCATGCATGAGCATTTTGGCAGAGTGTGGGTTGAGGAAAGGACGGATTCTGGAAATATTTTTGAGCTGGAGGCGACAGGAGGTGGCGAGAGCTTGGATGTGCGGTTTGAAGGACAGGGCAGAGTCAAGGGCTATTCCGAGGCAGCAAATTTTGGGGACAGGGGAAAGTGTGATTTCATTTATTTTGATAGATAGATCAAGTAGGGAAGATATGCGTGATGGAGGAAAGATAATGAGGTCAGATTTGTCCACATTGAGCTTGAGGAAGTGAGAGGAGAAGAAGGAGGATATGGCTTATAGACACTCTGGGATTCTGGAGAGCAGAGAGGTGACATCTGGGCCAGAGAGGTAGATCTGAGTGTCATTGGCATATAGATGGTACTGGAAGCCATAGGACCTTATGAGTTGTCCCAGGCCGAGTGTATAGATTGAGAAGAGTAAGGGTCCTAGGACAGAGCCTTGGGGGACTCCAACAGAGAGGGGGCGAGATGAAGAGGTAGTATGGGAGTAGGAAACGCTAAATATGCGGTTGGCAAGGTATGAGGAGATCCAAGATAGGGCAAGGTCTTTAACCCCAAAGGAAGAGAGGATCTGCAGTAGGAGGCAGTGGTCAACTGTGTCAAAAGCAGAGGACAGGTCAAGGAGGAGGAGTATAGAGAATTGTCTGTTAGCTTTGGCTGTAAGTAAGTCGTTAGTAATTTTGGTCAGGGCAGTCTCAGTGGAATGGTGGGGACGGAACCAGATTGTAGGTTGTCAAGGCGAGAGTTAGATGCAAAATGAGAGGAAAGTTCAGCATGGACGTGCTGCTCAAGGAGTTTGGAAGCAAATGGGAGCAAAGATATGGGGCGATAGCTGGACATACTGCTTGGGTCAAGGGATGGCTTTTTGAGGATAGGTGTGATTGTGGCATGTTTGAAGGCAGAAGGGGAGGTACCAGAAGTTAGTGATAGGTTGAAGAGATGGGTTAGGGATGGGATTAGTGTGATGGTGAGGTTGGGGAGGAGGTGGGATGGGATGGGGTCAAGTTGTGAGGTGTGATTTGGAGAGAAGATGAGCAAGCTCCCCTTCAGAGATTTTGGAGAGTGAAGTTATGGGGTTTGGGCATTGGTCTCTCATACAAAGGGGTTGTGGTGGTTGGACAACAAAGACTTGCCTTGTTTGGTCTATCTTATTTTTGAAGTGCGTGGCAAAGTCCTCGGCAACGATGAAGGAACTCGGAGGGGGCATTGGTGGGCAGAGGAGGGAGTTAAAAGTGTTGAACAACTGTTTGGGGTTGTGGGATAAGGAAGATACGAGGGTTGTGAAGTAGGCCTGTTTGGCAGAGGTGAGAGCTGATTTGAATGCCAGTGTTGCTTGTTTGAGTGCAGTGAAATCATCTTTCGAATGCGAATGCGTTTTCTTCCAACGCCGTTCTGCAATTCTGGATACTTGCCGAAGCTTTTTAGTGATGTTATTGTGCCAGGGTTGTCTATTGGTTTGTCACACTCTGCTATGCATGACAGGGGAGACCGTGTCAATAGCAGATGCAAGACTGGCATTGTAGAAAGCAGTGGCAGTGTCTATGTCATGGAGTGAGGATATAGAGGACAGTGGTAGGATAGAGTCAGAGAGTGTGTGGGTGTCTAGGTGTGTGAGGTTCCTGCGTGGGTGCGCATGGTGCTGGACATGGGTGACAGGTGAGGAGGACAGGGATGAGAAAGTGAGTAGATGGTGGTCAGATAGAGGAAGAGGGGAGGTTGTGAAGTTAGATAGGGAGCATAAACGGGTGAAGTGTTATGACCCCAATGGCAGAGGGTCTCAAAAGTACATACCAAGTCTGCAAACACAAAAAAACAGCTCATAGGGCAGTGGTAACTGGGCTGATCATATATCTAATCCTAGCACCACAAATAGCAGCAGCCGGGGAACGTGCCTACGTTGGTTCTAGACGTCTCGCGCCAGCCGGAGAACTAACTAACCCTAGAAGGGAAAAGATAGACCTTTCTTGCCTCCAGAGAAAAGACCCCAAAAGTTGGATACAAGCCCCCAACAAATAATAACGGTGAGGTAAGGAGAAAAGACAAACGTAAGAATGAACTAGATATTTAGCAAAGAGAGGCCCACTGACTAATAGCAGAATATAGTAAGATGACTTATATGGTCAGCAAAAACCCTATCAAAATTTCCACGCTGGATATTCAAGAACCCCCGAACCGTCTAACGGCCCGGGGGGAGAACACCAGCCCCCTAGAGCTTCCAGCAAAATCAGGAATCACATTTAGTACAAGCTGGACAAAAAATAATAGCAAAGCAAATAACCAAAAAACAAGGGAGCAGGACTTAGCTTAATTTTGCAAGATCCAAGACCAGCAGACAGGAGCAAACAGAAAGGAACTGATTACAACGATGCCAGGCACTGGACTGAGAAACCAGGAAGTTTATATAGCAACACCCCTGGACTAACGACCCAGGTGGGTGCCAAACTGAGGAAAGACAATCCCAGAGTCATATCGCTAGTGACCACAAGAGGGAGCCAAAAAAGTCTAATTCACAACAGTACCCCCCCTTTAAGGAGGGGTCACCGAACCCTCACCAAGACCACCAGGGCGATCAGGATGAGCAGCGTGAAAGGCACGAACTAAATCGGCCGCATGCACATCAGAGGCAACCACCCAGGAATTATCCTCCTGACCATAGCCCTTCCACTTGACCAGATACTGAAGCCTCCGCCTGGAGAGACGAGAATCCAAGATCTTCTCCACCTCGCCCTCAACCAACACCGGAGCAGGAGGCTCAACAGAAGGAACCACAGGTACAACGTACCGCCGCAACAAAAACCTATGGAACACGTTGTGAATGGCAAATGACACCGGAAGATCCAAGCGAAAGGACACAGGATTAAGGATTTCCAATATCTTGTAAGGACCGATGAAGCGAGGCTTAAATTTAGGAGAGGAGACCTTCATAGGAACAAATCGAGAAGACAGCCATACCAAATCCCCAACACGAAGTCGGGGACCCACACCGTGGCGGCGGTTGGCAAAACGCTGAGCCTTCTCCTGTGACAACTTCAAGTTGTCCACCACATGATTCCAGATCCGCTGCAACCTATCCACCACGGAATCTACCCCAGGACAGTCAGAAGGCTCCACATGTCCCGAGGAAAAACGAGGATGGAAACCAGAGTTGCAAAAAAATGGCGAAACCAAAGTAGCGGAACTAGCCCGATTATTAAGGGCAAACTCAGCCAACGGCAAGAAGGTCACCCAATCATCCTGATCTGCAGAAACAAAACACCTCAAATAAGCCTCCAGAGTCTGATTAGTTCGCTCCGTTTGTCCATTAGTCTGAGGATGAAAGGCAGACGAAAACGACAAATCAATGCCCATCTTAGCACAAAAGGATCGCCAGAACCTGGAAACAAACTGGGATCCTCTGTCAGACACAATATTCTCAGGAATGCCGTGTAAACGAACCACATTCTGAAAGAACAAAGGAACCAGATCGGAAGAGGAAGGCAGCTTAGGCAAAGATACCAAATGGACCATCTTGGAAAAGTGATCACATACCACCCAGATGACAGACATGCCCTGAGACACCGGAAGATCTGAAATGAAATCCATGGAAATGTGTGTCCAAGGCCTCTTCGGGACAGGCAAGGGCAAGAGCAACCCGCTGGCACGAGAACAGCAAGGCTTAGCTCGAGCACAAGTCCCACAGGACTGCACAAATGACCGTACATCCCGTGACAAGGAAGGCCACCAAAAGGACCTAGCCACCAGATCTCTGGTGCCAAAAATTCCCGGATGCCCTGCCAACACCGAGGAATGAACCTCGGAAATGACTCTGCTGGTCCACTTATCAGGAACAAACAGTCTGTCAGGTGGACAAGAGTCAGGTCTACCAGCCTGAAATCTCTGCAACACACGTCGCAAATCCGGAGAAATGGCTGACAGGATAACTCCCTCTTTGAGAATACCAACTGGTTCTGCGACTCCAGGAGAGTCAGGCACAAAGCTCCTTGAAAGAGCATCAGCCTTCACATTCTTTGAACCTGGTAAATACGAGACCACAAAGTCAAAACGGGAGAAAAACAATGACCAGCGGGCCTGTCTAGGATTCAGGCGTTTAGCAGACTCGAGATACATCAGATTTTTGTGATCAGTCAAGACCACCACACGATGCTTAGCACCCTCGAGCCAATGACGCCACTCCTCAAATGCCCACTTCATGGCTAACAACTCCCGATTGCCAACATCATAATTCCGCTCAGCAGGCGAAAACTTCCTAGAGAAAAAAGCACATGGTCTCATTACAGAGCAACCAGGGCCTCTCTGCGACAAAACGGCCCCTGCCCCAATCTCAGAAGCATCCACTTCAACCTGAAAGGGAAGTGAGACATCAGGCTGGCACAAAACAGGCGCCGAAGTAAACCGGCGCTTCAACTCTTGAAAGGCTTCCACGGCTGCAGGAGCCCAGTTAGCAACATCAGAACCTTTCTTGGTCATATCCGTCAAAGGTTTAACGCTAGAAAAATTAGCGATAAAACGACGGTAGAAGTTAGCAAAACCCAAGAACTTCTGAAGACTCTTAACTGACGTGGGTTGAGTCCAATCATGAATAGCTCGGACCTTGACTGGGTCCATCTCCACCGCAGAAGGGGAAAAAATAAAACCCAAAAAGGGAACCTTCTGTACTCCAAAGAGACACTTTGAGCCCTTAACAAACAAAGCATTCTCACGCAAAACCTGAAACACCATCCTGACCTGCTCTACATGCGAGTCCCAATCATCAGAAAAAAACAGAATATCATCCAGATAAACAATCATAAATTTATCCAGATACTTCCGGAAAATATCATGCATAAAGGACTGAAACACTGAAGGAGCATTAGAGAGCCCGAAAGGCATCACCAAGTACTCAAAATGACCTTCGGGCGTATTAAATGCAGTTTTCCATTCATCTCCTTGCTTAATGCGCACGAGGTTGTACGCACCACGAAGATCTATCTTGGTGAACCACTTGGCACCTTTAATCCGGGCAAACAAGTCCGACAACAGAGGCAAAGGATACTGAAATTTAACAGTGATTTTATTCAGAAGCCGATAGTCAATACAAGGTCTCAAAGATCCGTCCTTCTTGGCCACAAAAAAGAATCCCGCACCAAGAGGGGAAGAGGATGGACGGATATGCCCCTTCTCCAGAGATTCCTTAATATACGAACGCATTGCGGTATGCTCAGGTACAGACAGATTAAATAATCTTCCCTTAGGAAATTTACTACCTGGAATCAAATCTATAGCGCAGTCACAGTCCCTATGAGGAGGAAGAGCACTGGACCTGGACTTGCTGAATACATCCTGGTAATCAGACAAATACTCAGGAACTTCCGAAGGAGTAGAGGAAGCAATAGACACCGGCGGGGAATCACCATGAATTCCCTGAC
This sequence comes from Ranitomeya variabilis, assembly GCF_051348905.1. Lineage (NCBI taxonomy): Eukaryota > Metazoa > Chordata > Amphibia > Anura > Dendrobatidae > Ranitomeya > Ranitomeya variabilis. The sequence continues at coordinate 111,735,407 of NC_135235.1, read as the reverse complement.
AGCCCCAACTTGACACAGACATTGCCTTCCAATCCAAAACTGGATTATGGGTCTGTAACCATGGCAGACCCAAAACGACCAAATCATGCATTTTATGCAGAACAAGAAAACGAATCACCTCCCGATGTTCAGGAGTCATGCACATGGTTACCTGTGTCCAAAACTGCGGTTTATTTTCCGCCAATGGCGTAGCATCAATATCTCTAAGAGGGATAGGATTTACCAACGGCTCAAGAACAAAACCACAGCGCCTGGCAAACGACAGATCCATAAGACTCAGGGCAGCACCTGAATCCACAAACGCCATAACAGGGTAGGAGGACAATGAGCAAATTAAAGTTACAGACAAAATAAATTTAGGTTGCAAATTACCAATGGCGACAGGACTAACAACCCTAGTTAGGCGTTTAGAGCATGCTGATATAACATGTGTAGAATCACCACAGTAAAAACACAACCCATTCTGACGTCTATGATTTTTCTGTTCATTTCTAGTCTGAATTCTACCACATTGCATTAAATCAGGTGTTTGTTCAGACAACACCACTAGAGGATTCGCGGCTTTGCGCTCCCGCAAACGCCGGTCAATTTGAATAGCCAGCGCCATGGAATCATTCAGACCTGTAGGAATGGAAAAACCCACCATCACATTCTTAATGGCTTCAGAAAGGCCATTTCTGAAATTTGCGGCCAGAGCACACTCATTCCACTGAGTAAGCACGGACCATTTCCGAAATTTTTGGCAATACACTTCAGCTTCATCCTGACCCTGAGAAATAGCCAGCAAGGCTTTTTCTGCCTGAATTTCAAGATTGGGTTCCTCGTAAAGCAATCCGAGCGCCAGAAAAAACGCATCAATATTTGCCAATGCCGGATCTCCTGGCGCTAGCGAGAAGGCCCAATCCTGAGGGTCGCCCCGTAAGAAAGAGATAACAATTTTTACTTGCTGAGCTGAGTCTCCAGATGAACGGGGTCTCAGAGATAGAAACAATTTACAATTATTCCTGAAATTCCTAAACTTAAATCGGTCTCCAGAGAACAGTTCAGGAATAGGTATTTTAGGTTCAGACATTGGACTACTGGTAACAAAATCTTGTATGCCCTGCACACGAGCAGCAAGCTGATCCACACTTGTAATCAAAGTCTGGACATTCATGTCTGCAGCAAGCACAAGCCACTCAGAGGTAAAGGGGAGGAAAAAAGAGAGGAAAGAAAAAAAAAAAAAAAAAAACTCAGACTTTCCTTTCTTGTAATCCCACTTCTGCAATGCATTAAACATTCAACCTTGGCCTGGCATACTGTTATGACCCCAATGGCAGAGGGTCTCAAAAGTACATACCAAGTCTGCAAACACAAAAAAACAGCTCATAGGGCAGTGGTAACTGGGCTGATCATATATCTAATCCTAGCACCACAAATAGCAGCAGCCGGGGAACGTGCCTACGTTGGTTCTAGACGTCTCGCGCCAGCCGGAGAACTAACTAACCCTAGAAGGGAAAAGATAGACCTTTCTTGCCTCCAGAGAAAAGACCCCAAAAGTTGGATACAAGCCCCCAACAAATAATAACGGTGAGGTAAGGAGAAAAGACAAACGTAAGAATGAACTAGATATTTAGCAAAGAGAGGCCCACTGACTAATAGCAGAATATAGTAAGATGACTTATATGGTCAGCAAAAACCCTATCAAAATTTCCACGCTGGATATTCAAGAACCCCCGAACCGTCTAACGGCCCGGGGGGAGAACACCAGCCCCCTAGAGCTTCCAGCAAAATCAGGAATCACATTTAGTACAAGCTGGACAAAAAATAATAGCAAAGCAAATAACCAAAAAACAAGGGAGCAGGACTTAGCTTAATTTTGCAAGATCCAAGACCAGCAGACAGGAGCAAACAGAAAGGAACTGATTACAACGATGCCAGGCACTGGACTGAGAAACCAGGAAGTTTATATAGCAACACCCCTGGACTAACGACCCAGGTGGGTGCCAAACTGAGGAAAGACAATCCCAGAGTCATATCACTAGTGACCACAAGAGGGAGCCAAAAAAGTCTAATTCACAACAGTGAAGACCAGGTCTAATGTGTGTCCGTCTGTGTGGGTGGCTGAGGAGGACCACTGAGTAAGTCCAAAGGATGAAGGGACAGGAGTTTGGAAGCTGCTGACTGGTGGGTGTCAATGGGGATGTTGAAGTCACCCATGATGATGGTGGGAATGTCAGCAGGCAGAAAGTGAAAGAGCCAGGTAGAGAATTGGTCAATAAAGGCAGTGGTCGGGCCCGGAGGTCAGTATATGATGGACATTTGGAGGTTGTAGGGGGAGTAGATGCGGACAGAGTGGACTTCAAAAGAGGGGAGGATAAGGGAGGGTAGAGGTGGGATTGGGTTAAAGGTACAGTTGGAAGAAAGGAGAAGGCCCACTCCTCCACCATGTTTGTTGCCAGGGCGAGGAGTGTGAGTGAAGTGGAGGCCACCGTAACATAGTGCAGCAGGGGAGGCTGTATCAGAGGGTGTCAGCCATGTTTCGGTGATGCCCAGAAAGAAAAGATTACGAGAGGTAAAGAGGTCGTGAATCACGTGGAGTTTATTGAAGATGGAGCAGGCATTCCATAATGATCCAGAGGGAGGGTGCAGGGGGGTGGGCATCATGGGCACAGATTTGAGGTGGGCAAGATTTTGGGTGTTTATATTGGGTTGGGAATGATAGGAGGGGGTAGCAATAGGAGGTATGAGCTGTGGGGGCCCAGGGTTGGGAGATATGTCACCAGCAGTGAGGAGAAGCAGAGAGAGACAGAGCAGGCGGAGGAGAGTGGGCGGCTTGTTTTGTGTTTTATAAGGAGAGATCTGAGGTTGAGGAGCAGGTCAGCAGAGGAGGTCAGGTGGGGAGGCAAGAGGAAAGGAGAGATTATTGCACCCATAAAGTATGATGCCAGCAGAAGTGCCCGACAAGCACATCATGATACCCCCAACAGTGAACTCCTCCACAGTACCCTCCACATGCACAATATGATCATAGAATGTTAGAGTTGGAAGGAACCTCCAGGGTAATCATGTCCAACCTCTTGCTCAATGCAGGATTCACTAAACCATCTCCGACAGATGTCTGTCCAACCTCTCTTTGAAGACTTCCATTGAAGCAGAACTCACCACCTCTCGTGGCAGCCTGTTCCACTCATTGATCACCCTCACTGTCAAATTTTTTTTTTCCAATATCTAATCTGTATCTTCTCCCTTTCCATTGCTTCTCCTGTTTCCATGTGTATGATGACCCTACTGTATCCCACCCCAAACATAGTATCATCCCCAAGCTGTCACTCCCACACACCTCTCCATGCAGTATAATGGGTCTACACAGTTTCTTGGCCCCCAGACCTCACCACTCTTTATAATGGCCCCCACTAGCTCTTCAAACAGTTTAATAGCCCTCAAAAGGTCATCCACACAAAATGATAGACCGCACACAAACCTTCACACTATATAATTGCTTGCATAAAGTATAATTGCCACCATATAGCTGTCCATAAAGTATAAAGGCTCGCACAAAGCCCTTCAAATATTATTATAGCCCTCCATATAGAATAATAGGCCCCATAGTCCTCCATAATGTATACTGCATCCAGAATCCTCCATATAGTATACTGCACCCCATAGTTCTACATAGAGTATAATGCAGTCCCCATAGTCCTCCATATAGTATAATGCATCCTCATAGTCTTCCATATAGAGTAATACACTCCCCATAGTCCTCCTTAGAGTATAATGCACTCCCCATAGTCCTCCATATAGTATAATGCACTCCCAATAGTCCTCCATGTAGTATAATGCACTCCCCATAGTCCTCCATATAGTATAATGCTCTCCCCATAGTCCTCCATATAGTATAATGCATCCCAAAGTCCTCCATTTAGTATAATGCATCCTCAAAGTCTTCCATATAGAATAATACACTCCCCATAGTCCTCCATAGAGTATAATGCACTCCCCATAGTCCTCCATATAGTATAATGCATCCCATAGTCTTCCATTTAGTATAATGCATCCTCATTGTCCTCCATATAGAATAATACACTCCCCATAGTCATCCATATAGTATAATGCACTCCCAATAGTCCTCAATGTAGTATAATTCACTCCCCATAGTCCTCCATATAGTATAATGCACTCTCCATAGTCCTCCATATAGTATAATGCACTCCCCATAGTCCTGCATTTAGTATAATGCATCCTCATAGTCCTAAATATAGAATAATACACTCCCCATAGTCCTCCATATAGTATAATGCACTTCTCATAGTCCTCCATATAGTATAATGCACCATCAGCCGATGCTCCCTCTTTCATTATCGCTTGCATCCTGGATGCTGATACAGTTGAATTTGCGATGACAGATGAAGGCGGCGGTGCCGGCATTGGCATCGGGGACTGCAGCTCACAGGCCCCATAGCAGCCGCATGGCTTGCAAACCACGGGCAGTACACCACTGGAAGAGGTGGCTTTATAAAATACTCAGGGATAGTCTAATACATGAGCTCTGATACAATATTTGATCCCTCCTTGTTTGGTGTGAATACCTGGCAGCGGCCACTAAAGAGCCTATGAGACTGTGGTGTTCCACTCCAATCCATTCTCTGTTTACGTCTGGTCACTGCTGGAAGTGATAACAGCAGAAGTTATTCTGATAATCTATCCTCATTGATATAAGACTAACATCCTCCGTAATTCACACGTTCCATTTCTGTCTCTAGGAATTCTCCTGTGCTGCGCCAGTTTTCAGGAATGCACTACCCTGAATGATCCAATTAATACCTAGCCCTAACTTTTTTAAACATGCTTTTTAAAACACATCTCTTTAGACAGGCCTATCACCAAACATCACTAATCTAACGCTCCCTTGTACCCTGGTCCTAAATTTTCCTTAGAATCTTGTCCCTGCTCCTATCCTTCATGCACCCAATAGCTCTTGGTAACTGTACTTAGATACTGGCCGGTGACCGGATCATGCAGCATTATATCAGAACCCCTACTTTTTATTATTATGAAGGCTGGACCGAAGATAACAAGTACGTTCTACCTATTGTGTCCCCTGATTTCCTTTTAGATAATATCTTGTGAGCAGGACCCTCGCTCCTCCTGTAACTGCCGAACTATGTGTTATTTGGTAATGACTTTATTGTCTGTATATGTCCCTGCTTAATTGTAAAGCTCTGCAGAATATATGCCGCTATATAAATGAAATTGATCAATACAGAAGTAATACACAAGCTCTGTAATGTTTAATAAAATACATTTAGGTTGCCCCTTGGCTGCTGAGCTGTTATTGTCTGCCCTGACAATGGGATGACTTCATAGAAGTAATTATGAGATATTCACTTTCAGTATAAACATTGCCCTAAACTATGATTTGTAATTAAAACATGTTTGCTTCAAAACCTGTCGGCTCAGCTGCCTGTTTCCAGAGAGGAGCGGTACATTTAATAGCTGGGATTATCAGGCTCAGAGCAGTACACATCCCTCTATGATAGCTGCAGACCAGCCCTGCTGACTGTTAGATGGCACCATTACATAATACTGCATGCTCACAATACACACTGGGATTACCGGAGGCTGCATTACCTAACTTCTGGCAGGGAGCAGTATTACATAATGGCATAGATAATGAAAAATCTGTCTTTACCTCTTCTCAAGGTCATAGGGCTTGTGCTTACTTCACTGACGAATCTTGGGGATCATGACTTGGGGCAGGATTTGTTTGCATATTTTTCATCCATAAAACTACGTTACATATATTAGGAGTATCAAACAAAGAAACTATAGGAGAGAAGAAGCGCACATAGGTTCTTATCCGACAATTTCAGAATCTGTTATTCAGAAAACTGCTCACCTGGTGCCCCTTTCATAGGGCATGTAAATGTCAACTGCCGCAGATCCACAGGTCAGGTCAAAGATTGACCATATCAGGAACCATACAAAGGATTTTTGTGGATATTGTCCACGCTGCTGAACAAATGGAAATCCGGGCGTATTAATGAAAAAGAAAATATCATCACTCTCGCCTACCGTGGAAACTTTCAAAAAGAACCTGAAGACCTACCTCTTCCGACAAGCCTACAACCTGCAGTAACCACCGATCGACCAAACCACTGCACGACCAGCTCTGCCCTCACCTACTGTATCCTCACCCATCCCTTGTAGATTGTGAGCCCTTGCGGCAGGGTCCTCTCTCCTCCTGTACCAGTCGTGACTTGTATTGATTAAGATTATTGTACTTGTCTTTTATTTCGTATACTCCTCCTCACATGTAAAGCTCCATGGAATAAATGGCGCTATAATAATAATAAATAATAATGTGTGTGGTATTTCCTGAAGAAGAAGTCATATATAGACTTCAAAACGAGTTGAATAAAACCACCATTTCTTTTCATCAATACGTCTGGATTTCCATTTGTTCAGCAGCGTGGACAATATCCACAAAAATACTAGGAGTGTCAGATCAATTTTATTTGGATCTACGAGATATGTAAAAGGACACCCTGACTGCTCCACAACTTCGTGTGCTGTATGTGTTTTTCACAAACCCATAGACTTGTATTGGCCCTTGTCATCTGTGCTGCCGGAAAAAAATGGACACGTGCGTAGTTGTGTAGGTTATAATGGGTACGTGAGGTTAAACAAATGGATACTACACGTACTGGAAACACGGATGGGCGAAGAAGGCCTAAGGGTCTACTCGAACCGACCGGAGACATTAAATGACTTAACTACAAGATTTATATACCTACTCAAAATAAGTGAATAAACCAAATGGAAACAAAAATATATATAAAAGATATAACTTTTATTAAGTCATAATGTTAAAATATAAGAAGCAATAAAAACATATGCAGGGTGAAGGGAAACCAATGACCCATATAAGGAAACCGCTGCACAAAAGTATTGGTAATTGATATAATGACTCAGTAGTATAAGGATAAAATGGGAACTTCCATACATATAGCCTGTTATATTTGTAAATAAGGACATTCATTTGTGTAAAAAAAAACCCATAAATATTGACATAAAAAAGCAGGCATAAAAAACAAGGAAGTGTAAGAAAATGATGTATATCAGTAGTCAGTACCCCGCGGATCCTATGACTCCAACGTACGTTTCGCCTAGTGGCTCTCTCAAGGAGTATGGATTAAGTATAAGATTGTAAAAATATTTTTTCACCTACATCTTTCTCTTTGCATTTACGTTTTTATCTCTTATTGAATTTCATCAATCACAAGACGAAAATATAAGATAAAAAAATAATACTTATATATACTGATATATGTGCTTAATGTTGGTATACACATACTGTATATACATGGAATGTGTCAAGTTTACAATCACCATAGATTCATAATAGATTTAATGTCTTATATGTTTTGTAAAAATGTATAGAACCCTGTATAAAGATCTGCTTCAGTGGAGACCTGGAAGTAAGCGATGCCCAGGTGGAGCACAGCAGCTCCCTACATTGCTTAGAGGCTGCTGCTGAGCTCTGCAGTACATTCACTGGTACAGGAGATAACAGCAGTGCTGTGAGCCCTCTCGGGCAGGGTCCTCTCTCCTACTGTACCAGTCGTGACTTGTATTGTTTAAGATTATTGTACATGTTTTTATTATGTATACCCCTCCTCACATGTAAAGCTCCATGGAATAAATGGCGCTATAATAATAAATAATAATAATAATGTACGGGGCCTCTGCATTCAACCCCATGTATATCACTTAGTTTTGGCCCCTGCCAGAACAGTTTTCAGCTGATTGTTGGGGTGGCAGGTGATGGATCCTCACCGATCTCAGATTGATGATTTATCCCACTCCTAGAGCAATGGGGCAGATTTACTAGTCCTGTCTAATATTTACGCTGGTGCATTTACATTGCCTGATTATAATGTTTCCTGATAATTTTCCAGTTGAAATAGGCTGCTAATCACCCTACAAATTAGCAAAACACTTGCTTCAAAATCTCGGCAACACATAGTCCTGTGTAAAAAGGATGTATGCTGGCGAGAAAGCCTATACGCATAGTATGATGTATTAGCGATCGCTTTGTGTGAACTGCAGGCGAGTTCGGACTTTCTAAACAAGTTATTAATTGCCGCCGATCGGCAAACAGCTCATCCATGATCATATTAATGGCTGCAGGTCGTGCAGTCCAAACAAACTTAGAATGGACAGTGTGAAAATGCTCCATATTTATCACAGATTGATGCTGACATTTACCTCCAAGAGTCACCTCCTTATTGAGTGAGCTAAAACACTTCATAATTGTGATGCAAGGCAGAATTTAAAGGGAGCCTGACAGCTGCCCAGACTCCTAACCTGCCACAATATATGTATACCAACCTTTCCCGACGTTTTATCAAATTAGTGGTTGACTAGTCGGGGGTGGGGTGTTGATAACACCAGAGTAGACTAATCCTCCCTTTAATCATGTAAGCCCACCTCTGTAGGTGTGAGCGACATGATTTGGAAGAGCAGTCACTACAGCCCCAGAGCAAATATGACGCTTGTGTGCAACATTCTCCCTCTCTAGGAACACACGGCACTAATAATAATAATAATTTGTATTTATATAGCGCCAACATATTCCGCAGCACTTTACAATTAAGCGGGGACATGTACAGACAATAAGTTCAATACAAGTTAAGAAAATTTAAACAGTGACATTAGGAGTGAGGTCCCTGCTCGCGAGCTTACAATCTACAAGGAAATGGGGGGGACACAATAGGTGAAAAGTGCTTGTTATTTCAGGTCTGGCAATTATAATAAATAGGGATTTTCATACAAAGCTGCATGATCCGGTCATCAGCCGTGTGTTTAAGTGCAATAGTCAAGTATCAAGTGCAGTTATCGTGTGCATGGAGGGTGTGGAGACAGATGAATAGTAGGGTGCAGATTCAGAATAATATTTGGAAGGAGGGAACAGGACAAAGTTAGGTTACTGAGTAGTTGATGTGGTAGGCTTGTTGGAAGAGATGGGTTTTCAAAGCGCGCTTGAATAGGTCGGGGCTAGGTATCAGTCTGATCGTCTGGGGAAGTACATTCCAGAGAGCTGGCGCAGCACGAGAGAAGTCTTGGAGATGGAGGTGCGAGGTTCGGATTATGGGGGATGTTAGGCCTCTTTCACATTTCCGTCGGCCCGACGTACCGACGGACGTTGTGCAAAATAGTGCACAACGTGGGCAGCGGATGCAGTTTTCCGAAGCCCATTATGAAGTCCGGGGAGGAGTTGGAAATGGTGGATCCGACGGACAAAAAAAAGTTCCCTTGAACATTTTTTGTCATGAAGGACCACAAAAACACGACGCATCCGTTGCATGATGGATGCGACGTGTGGCCATCCGTCGCAGTCCGTCGTCAATAAAAGTCAATGGTAAAAAAATGCATCCTGCGGGCACATTTGCAGGATCCGATTTTTACCAAAACGACGGATTGCGACGGATGGCAAAAAACGGAAAGTTGAAAGAGGCCTTAGTCAGCACTGAATCTGTGTGTACATCCTCGGCTGCATCAGTGCATTGCACATGCCCAAGGAGGCTGCAGTGATGCCAGACTCTTACAGTCATGGAGGAGCTATGTTTTTACTGGTCGGAAACGTCAATGTAAATATGGTTATCATATCAGGGGAGGTGGCACAAGAAGAGTAGCGATGGGTGGGCCAGCGGGTGGGCAAATGGGAGGTCGAATGGAGGGATGGGAGGTTGGACGGGCCCCATACACCAGTGATGGCAGTAATGCCCTGATAGTGGCCCTGATGCCCATCACTGTGCCCGTTTCAAAGTAAAATGAATCCTTTATGCCCTCTAGATAGTAAAACTGACCTCTTGAAAATATTAAAACTGACCTCTAGAAAATATTAACGCCCTATACAAGTGCCCTATAAAATAGTGCCCACATTTTTCCCCGTAGAAAGTAATAATGCCCTTGTGTGTCCCTTAGACAGTCCCAGTACTCTGAGAGCACCTATAACAATAAGAGCCCATTTAACATTTAATAATGTCCCGAGTCTCACAATCCTCCTCACAGCTCTGCTATGCACAGTATGATGGACCCACCACTCCCACTTTCACAATGTGAAGTTACCAGAGCTCTCCACTACACAGTAAGATGTCTACACAGCTCCCCTCTATATAGTAGGATGTCTCCATAGCTCCCCTATACACAGTATAATGAGCCTACAGGTCTCCTAATCACAATATGATGTCCCTATATAATCATAATCTTTATATAGCGCTAACATATTCCACAGCGCTTTACAGTTTTGCACACATTTATCATCTAAATTCCACATCAGTATGTCTTTGGAATGTGGGAGGAAACCGGAGAACCCGGAGGAAACCCACGCAAACACGGGGAGAACATACAAACACCTTGCAGATGCTGTCCAAGGTGGGATTAGAACCCAGGACTCCAGCGCTGCAAGGCTGCAGTGCTAACCACTGCGCCACCGTGCTGACCCCTTTACACAGTATGTTGGACCCACAGCTCTCCTCTATACAGCATGATGTTCCCACAGCATCCCTATGCACAATATGATGGTTCCACAAACACCTGTATATAGTTTGATGCCCCGCAGCTCCCCTCTGCATAATATGATGTCTCCATAGCTCCCCTATACACAGTATGATGCAACCATAGCTTTCCTATACATGGTATAATGCTCCCCAAACTGTACGATGACCCAACAGTAGTCCCCTTACTGTATGATGGGCACTACAGTACCCCCCACACTGTATGGTGGCCCTACAGTAGTCCCTATACTGAATAATGACCCCCACTCTGCATAATGTCCCTTTAATCGTCCCCATACTGTATAATGGTCCCTTAATAGTTCCCACACTGTATAATGGCCCCTTAGTAGTCCTCACCCTATTTGATGGCAACTACACTGTATGATGGCTCACACACTGTACAATGGCCTCACAGTAGCACCCACACTGTATCGTGTCCCCACTCTGTACGAAGGCTGCACATTAGTTCCCACATTGTATGATGCTCCCACAGTAGTCCTCAAACTGTATGTTGGCCTCAGCAATAGTCCCCAAACTGTATGATGGCCCCATTAGTAGCTCCGACTCTGTATGATGGCCCTTAGTAGCCCTCATGCTGTATCATTACCTCCTGAGTAGACCCCACTATGCATCAAGGCCGCCTTAGTTGTACCAACACTGTATCATGGCACCCTTAGAAGCCCCCATCCTGTATGATGGCCCCCTTAGTAGCCTCCACTCTGTATGAGGGTTGCCTTAGTAGGGCCCATTATATATGAGGACCCCTTAATAACCCCCCTGAGCAAGCGGGGGGCCCACTCACTGTCGGAGACACCGACATGCTATGGGGCCCGTGAGCTGAGGACCTGGTGCCAGCGAGGGCACTGGCACCGGAGCCAACCATGCTTTAAACTGTTTGCAATACTTACCTCTCTGCGTTCCCCACTGGCCGCAAGTCCTAGCTCTCTCCCGCGTCTAGTGAGTCAGTGACGCCTCAGGGCAGAGGGCGTGATGACGTCACTACAGCGCTCCTTCTGTCCTGAGCAGTACAGAGAGGCAGAAATCGCTGAAAAGACAGGACCTACAGCCAGCGAGAAAAAGTATTTGATTTTTTTAATGTATGGAGCATTATAGGGGCTCATACTGTATGGGGCATTATATGGGGTCCATTCTGTTTGGAGTATTATATGGGATCCATTCTGTACGGATCTAAATTTAGGGCCCATACTGTACAGAGATATACACTCACCAGCCACTTTATTAGGTACACCTGTCCAACTTCTTGTTAACACTTAATTTCTAATCAGCCAATCACATGGCGGCAACTCAGTGCATTTAGGCATGTAGACATGGTCAAGACAATCTCCTGCAGTTCAAACCGAGCATTAGTATGGGGAAGAAAGGTGATTTGAGTGCCTTTGAACGTGGCATGGTTGTTGGTGCCAGAAGGGCTGGTCTGAGTATTTCAGAAACTGCTGATCTACTGGGATTTTCACGCACAACCATCTCTAGGGTTTACAGAGAATGGTCCGAAAAAGAAAAAAAATCCAGTGAGCGGCAGTTCTGTGGGCGGAAATGCCTTGTTGATGCCAGAGGTCAGAGGAGAATGGGCAGACTGGTTCGAGCTGATAGAAAGGCAACAGTGACTCAAATCACCACCCGTTACAACCAAGGTAGGCCTAAGAGCATCTCTGAACGCACAGTGCGTCGAACTTTGAGACAGATGGGCTACAGCAGCAGAAGACCACACCGGGTACCACTCCTTTCAGCTAAGAACAGGAAACTGAGGCTACAATTTGTACAAGCTCATCGAAATTGGACAGTAGAAGATTGGAAAAACGTTGCTTGGTCTGATGAGTCTCGATTTCTGCTGCGACATTCGGATGGTAGGGTCAGAATTTGGCGTAAACAACATGAAAGCATGGATCCATCCTGCCTTGTATGGAGCATCTTTGGGATGTGCAGCCGACAAATCTGCGGCAACTGTGTGATGCCATCATGTCAATATGGACCAAAATCTCTGAGGAATGCTTCCAGCACCTTGTTGAATCTATGCCACGAAGAATTGAGGCAGTTCTGAAGGCAAAAAGGGGTCCAACCCGTTACTAGCATGGTGTACCTAATAAAGTGGCCGGTGAGTGTATAGGACCCATACTGTATAGAGTATTATATGGGTCCCACACTGTATGGATCAATATATGGGGTCCATTCTGTATGGAGCAATATATTGTACCCATTATTCTGTATGGATCATTATATGGGGCCCATACTGTATGGAGCAATATATGGGGTCCATTATACTGTAAGGAGCATTATAAGGGGCCCATTATTCTGCATAGAGCATTATATAGGGCCCATTATTATGTATAGCAGAGGTGTCAAACTGCATTCCTCGAGGGCCGCCAACAGGTCATGTTTTCAGGATTTCCTTGTATTGCACAGGTGATAATTTAATCACCTGCACAGAATGATTCCAGCACCTTGTGGAATGCTAAGGAAATCCTGAAAACATGACCTGTTGGCGGCCCTCGGGGAATGCAGTTTGACACCTCTGATGTATAGAGCATTATATGGGGCCAATTATTCTGTATGGAGCATTATATGGGGCCATTTCTGTGTGGAGCATTATATGGGGCCCATACTGTATGAAGCAATATATGGCACCTATTCTGCATATAGCATTACATGAGGCTCATTCTGTATGAAGCATTATATGGGGTCCATTATTCTGTATGGAGAATTATATGGGATCCGTTATTCTATATGGAGCAATATATGGAGTTCATTACACTGCATGGAGCAATATATGAGGCTCATTATACTGAATGGAGCACTATTTGAGGTTCATTATTCAGCAATATATGGGGCTCATTTTCTGTATGGGGAAATATATGGGGCTCATTATACTGTATGGAGCTATATATGGGGCTCATTTCCTATGTGGAGCAATATATGGGGCTCATACCGTATAGAGCAATGTATGGGGCTCACTATACTGTATGGAATAATATATGGGGCTCTTTATACTGTATGGAAGACTAAGTAGTGCTTATAATACTCTATGGAGGACTATGTGGTACCCATAATACTGTATGTAGTACTATGACAAAGCAAAAAAATTAAGTACACATGCAGCACATAAACGCATGTTCACATTGGCCATAAAACATATAAAACCTACAAGAGAAAAAAATGAGCAAAAACCCTGCTATAAATAAGTAAAAAGCAAAAAGTGCATCTAAATAACACAGAGTTTTTAGTAATACTGTTTTTGATCAAAAATAGCATAAAAGCCATCCCATCACGACAAGGTAACTCTGATCGGGACAGTCCTACGTTGTTTAATATTAAAAACCTTACCATGTGTCAATGATGACCTCAGTGTGAATAAGGGCAGACAGCAGGACTGGGCCCAACCAGTAGAACACCAGCCTGGGGGAGCTTTATATACAATCTCCAGCTCAATAATTCAATAATACAAAGAAAAAACACAAAAATTGAGCTTGACTTAAGTTGGTACACATGCAGCACATAAACGCATGTTCACATTGGCCATAAAACATATAAAACCTACAAGATAAAAAAAAAAGTTTATGGCCAATGTGAACATGCGTTTATGTGCTGCATGTGTACCAACTTAAGTCAAGCTCAATTTTTGTGTTTTTTCTTTATATTATTACATTCTGTGCAAGCCGGGGTGTGGCCACCCTTTTCTGAGCTGGAGATTGTATGTAAAGCTGCCCCAGGCTGGGGTTCTACTGGTTGGGCCCAGTCCTGTTGTCTGCCCTAATTCACACTTAGGTCAACATTGACGCATGGTAAGGTTTTTAATATTAGACAGTGTAGGACTGTCCTGATCAGAGTTGTCTTGTTGTGGTGGGATGGCTTTTATGCTATTTTTGATCAAAAACAGTATTAGTAAAAACTCTGTGTTATTTAGGCAGGGTTCACATTACGTTACGGTCGTCCGTTAGACAGACTACGTTACACCGCGGCATAAACGCAGTGTAACGTAGTCCGTTACGGCAGCCATTACTTCCTAAGTTGGACGCATCGCTAGCGCACACCCACAATGGGCGTGCGCTAGGGATGTGCCATCATTGACTGACGGACCCTGAGACGCGGGCTGCAGCGTTTCTGGGTCCGTCACTGCTAGCACAGATAGAGCTAGCAGATGCTCTATCTGCGCTAGCGTGCTGCCATACCGGCACTTGCGTTTACAGCAGCCCGTTACCGTATGTGTTGAACGGGCTGCTGTAAACGCAATGTGAACCCAGCCTTAGATGCACTTTTTGCTTTTTACTTATTTACAGCAGAGTTTTTGCTCATTTTTTTTCTCTTGTAGGTTTTGTATGTAGTACTATGTGGTGCTTATATTACTGTATGGAGGACTATGTGATGCCCATAATAACTTATGACGGACTATGTGGTGCCCATAATACTGTGTGGAGGACCATGTGATGCTTATAATACCGTATGACGGACTATGTGGTGCCCATAATACTATATGGAGGACTATGTGGTGCCCATAATACTGTATGGAAGACTATACTGTGCCCATAATACTGTATGGAAGACTATATTGTGCCCATAATACTGTATGAAGACTATGAAGTGCCTATAATACAGTCTGGAGGACAATGTGTTGCCCATAATACAGTATGAAGGACTATATGGTGCCCATAATACTGTTTGGAGGACTATGTGGCACCCATAATACTGTATGGAGCATTATATGGTGCCCATACTGTATGGGGCATTATACAGGGTCAATTATTCTGTATGGAGCAATATATGAAGCCCATTCTGTATGGAGCAATATATGGGGCCCATTCTGTATAGAGCATTATCTGGGTCCCATTCTGTATAGAGCGTTATATGGGTCTCATACTGTATGGATCAAAATACGGGGTCCATTATACTGTATGGAGCATTATATGGGGCCCATTTTTCTGTATAGAGCATTATATGGGGCCAATTATTCTGTATGGAGCATTATATAGGGCCAATTCTGTTTGGAGTATTATATGGGGCCCATATTGCATGAAGCATTATATGGGGCCCATTATATATGGAGCATTATATGGGATCCATTATTCTGTATGTATCAATATATTGAGTCCATTATTCTGCATGGAGCATTTATGGGGCTTATTACACTGTATGGAGCAATATATGGGGCTCATTATATTGTATGAAGCACTATTTTTAAGGCTCATTATTCAGCAATATATGGGACTCATTATACTACATGGAGCAATATATGGGGCTCATTATACTGTATGGAGCAATATATGGGGCTCATTATACTGTATGGAAGACTAAGTAGTGCTTATAATACTCTATGGAGGACTATGTG
Source organism: Ranitomeya variabilis (assembly GCF_051348905.1). NCBI lineage: Eukaryota > Metazoa > Chordata > Amphibia > Anura > Dendrobatidae > Ranitomeya > Ranitomeya variabilis. Next base: position 111,719,528 of record NC_135235.1, on the reverse strand, counting down.
GTGCCCATAATACTGTATGGAGGACTATGTGGTGCCCATAATACTGTATGGAAGACTATGTGGTGCCCATAAAACTGTATGGAAGACTATGTGGTGCCCATAATACTGTATGGAGGACTATACGGTCCAGTCTAAAATGAAACCTTTTGAATCCCCCCAGGGCTGGCAGGATTCGCCAGTTTCTGAGCTGTTGTAGAATTTACAATAGATATCACTCATGTACTGTAAGAAGTAAGTCAAATCTTTGGCATTGTACTACACCTATATTTCTCTGCTGTATCTGTGCATCATGAATCATGGTATATGTTAAAGTGGACCACTGAGACTCTTCACCCAGGGCCCACGAAAACCTGGAGCCGGCCCTGAGTGCCCCCTTAGTACTCACCCCGGTGAGTCCAGCGGCAGCCAGGTCCCGGTCATCATTGCATCGGGACTTTGACACCCTTTGCTTGTCGAGACGTGATCATGTCGCTCCACCGGGACCTGCTGTTCTGCAGCCTGCAGGCCTAAAATGACCTGCGACTTATAGAATGGAGAGCGGTAGTGCAGGGAGACAGTCTGCTTGTTCTACTGTAGAGCTGAACTGCATTGGCGGCACTCCGGGTGGGACCCTCCAGCAGTTATGCCACTGAGTGCAACAAGTTAGCGAAAGTGAACTATAACAATACTATGAAGTAAAATTCATTTGAAAATCTGCTGCAAAAGCTCAAAACCATAAATCCACTGCATTGCCTCATGCTGACTGGCTGTTAATATCCAGATGACTGGGAGTCAGATTTAAGGCATTTTGCCTGATGTAATCTATGCTGTTGATTTCCAGTAGACTGTGCTGGAATGTGAGATCATGCTGCAGCAATCCTGATGCAATGGCACTGTGTGGTTACAGTGAGGGAGGTACAGTTTGTATTACAACCGCTAGGGGCAGCAGAGGACACGAATGATTTCCAGCTGTTATGATACGTGCAGAACAGTCTGCTGCCCGCGCTCCCATAAGCCCAGTAATGTAGTCTCCTAGCCCTGGGGCAAAGGGGCATCATATGCACAGCACAACTATGCTCATCATATGATATAGCACGTATCATCTTATAAACACCACTTATAGTGATAAGAATAAATACGATCACAAATATAGCATTTATCTATTCATTTAGTCACACTTAAAAAAAAATATATATATATATACATACATACACACACTCCAAAGACATACCGCTAGGGAGTTTAGCTTGTGAGCCCCAAATGGAACCATGATGATGATGTCTGTACAGCGCTGTGGAATATGATGCTGCTATATAGGTAAAGCATAATAAAAAAAATATAAAAAATAGAATAATTTATCGTATATATATGATATATTTTTATACAATCATATATGTAAATATATATATATTTATTTTTTTCCCTAAAATATACAATCGCAAATAAATGCTCATGAATGGCTATGCACCATCATGGTGAGCAGGCAATGATGTTTCAGCCACAGGCTATGGGGCAGGTAGATTTCTATACTTACTGTACATGTGATGTGCAGAGAATTGCAGCTTAGAATCCTTAGGGGATCCCTTGGTACACTGTACATGAAGGAGCTGCAGCATCCGCACTGTGTGAACAGGCTCTTTAGGAGCATAAATAATAATGGCTAATGGTTTAGCTATGAAAAGTGAGTTAGCTGAGACTACAGGGATGAGGACCGCTTCACCAGGTTACATGGCATCGTCCATGTGCTCTTCCATGTACTTCAGGCTCTGGCCCTTGTCACCTACAGACAGGCTGAGCATGAGGGTCCTCCTCGGTCCAGCATTGGGGCCACATGTCACAGGCAGCGATCTCCATAGGCTGAGCTGTTTATGTTGATGTTTTGATGCAATGTTCTTATGACACTAATTGTTATATTATCATTTTCTATAGGTCTAATGAACAATGGGTTTGTACAGTGCAACTTCATTTTTTACATATTTATTAAGTAAATGTACAATGTAACTGAGAGTACTGAGAACAATATTGTGTACAGGACCTGCAGCTCTACCATGGATCCATCATCACTGGTATCCCATGCACCGTCCTGACCCAGCCAAACAAATGCAGGTGGTCCTAGCTGTGGACAGACTAATGCAGCAATCGTCCGATCGTCTGTAGATCGGTGCAGGAGGCTCTGCCATACCCGATCGTGAAGTGCAAACATTCTGCTCTATACACAGAGATCGTTTGATCACTTTCTAGAAACTTCCATCATTCTCTGTAGCGATCAGTACATCAAGTAACTGCAGTGTTGATGCCCGAGAAAAACAACATGTTGATCGGCTGCGAGCATTAGGGGGAGGGACGGAGGCTTGGTCCTGCAAGAAAGAAAAACAAGAGTACAAAGCAATGCAGCAGAGAGGCGAGCAGAGCGCAGAAATGAGAACTGGAGGCTTTGTCTGAAGCCGCCCCCTCCTCCCTCCTCCTCCCTCCATCCCTCCATCCCCCCTCCCTCCTCCTCCCTCCTGCAATAAACACTCTCCCTTTAACGCAGACAGCTGTAAGCGGCGAGTAACCGGGCAGGATAGAACGTTGTGAACGTGCGCTGAATTCTCATTGGGCCGCACAAGGAATAGGGGCGTGGATAGAACGTTCGGTCAGGTCGAGCCTCCGCTTTGTGGGCGGGGCCAGAATCAGTCCTGTATATAAGCGGCCGGGCAAGCGAGAAAGGTGCCAGTGCCAGGGATGGTAGCCCGCACCGGTGCGCACAGCAGTGTAGCCTTGCGACTGCCAGCGCACAGTTTTAGCACTTAAATCAATATTTATTTCGTATTCTTTTATTTCATACGTTAGTTTCTTCGCTTCATCAAGCCTTTTACCTGTCTCTTCACACCCAGCACTGTAAGTATCACTTTCCATAGTTCCATTCACTGCTGTTTACTGTTGTCTTTAGCTGTAAAATGAATGACTCGGACCTGCATGTACTTTATTTTGTATCATGATGGTAGTTGGAATAGTCTGATCTTTAGTTTTGTGACAAATTGGCCACTGACCACTGCTGCAGAGTCTGCAGAACATCACTGGTTCCCCATTAAATGAATCAGTGACCCCATGAGATATGACTTGTCTAGGATCTCCGCTGCCGTACAATTCTCATTGGATCTAGTTTCACACATTTTGGAGTCATTTAATAACTGGTGATGTACCCAGAGTTTCCACACTAGATGATCAGCGCTGTCCTCTGGCTTTTAGGAAACCTCCAGCTGTTTTATTGGATCTGTGATGCAATGATCCCATCCTGCAGTAATTGACAGAATTGTGTTTTTTCTTCTTTGCAGTGATTCCTTGTTTTTGTCCAAGCTCTCCAAAGCATCAGTCATGCCTGCCAGGGGTGGTATCATCTATTCTATTCCTAGGGCTCTGCCATCACCAATCCTTGAAGAACCCCAAGACCTGTGGAATGGGAAGTGCGTGGACTTGTCTGACAGATGTTCCAGCCTTCCCAATTCGGACTGTGAATCCCTTTCGAGTAGCGGCTCATTCTCTGAATGCGGTACGTTGTTTTTTATTTTTCTTCTTAATATTTTGATCTATTGTCACTGTAACCTTTTTTGTATAAAGCAGATTGTTTTAGTTTTTTTGAGACTAATGTTGAATTCTTTCTTCTATTCTAGACTTTGATGACTCTGATAACTCTGATAAGATTTCCATACCAGATTCTGAACTGCTCTGTGACCCTGAAGGAGAACAATTGTGTCCCAATGTTCTCAAAATGATAAAGAGAAGCCTGAACAATGTAAACATTAATTCTCTGAGATGTTCCAAATTCCTCCTCCCTGATGATCTTCTTTGCCATTTGGGTCAAGAACTGATGCACCTGGCCTACACGGAGCCTTGCGGTCTCAGGGGTGCCTTTATTGACGTTTGTGTGGAGCAGGGCAAGAAATGCCACACGGTGGCACAGCTAGAAGTGGATCCGTCTGTGGTACCTACTTTCCACATCACCATCCTGCTTAAACTTGACTCTAGGTTATGGCCTAGAATCCAAGGTCTTTTTAGCACTAAACCGGTCCCTGGGTCTGGGCTGTCGATGAAACTCAGCCCTGGGTTTAAGGTTCTGAAAAAGAAACTGTACAGTTCTGAAGAACTTGTAATTGAAGAATGTTAATATTTTATGTGGAAAAAAAATGAATGAAATGTCTGTAACACGGGCCATTGCAATCACATGAAGGCTTAAAGGGGTATTTCACAATTGCTGACTGAGGGAACCTTTTTAGGTTGTTAATGTTTCCAAAACATTTTGTTTTTTTGACCCCCTGTGTTGCCAGATTACTGCCATTTTCCTGTCTTGTCTGGCTGCATATGGGCTCACATTTCCACTGCCAAGTTTAGTCGACGATATTTACATTGCATGAATTTCTGCACTAATAATGAAATGATCATGTACATGGTGAAGTTTTATTATAACTTCTTGTATCATCTTTTTGTTTTTTTCCTATGGGGTTTAGAGCACCTAGCTGTGACTATACATTTGCAGTGTAGGCACACAAGTATTGAAGGTTAGCATTAAGTGCACTGGGAGAAATGCAATTATTTTTTATTTTTTATTTTCTATATGCTTTGGCAGCTGGTCTGCACTAAACGTGTTTTAGCTCTACCTCTCATAGAGGATGACTTCTCAAAACTGAAAAGTACCGTTTAGTTTTGGGACCAAGGTTGTATTTCTTTTTTGCTCCTCTCACTACTGATTCATTGGCAGCTAGAAGAGGTTCTGTTATGTAGCTCTACTGCAGTAAACAGTATGTGACAAGCATTAGTATTCATTTCAATAGTGTTTTGTATTCTGACATGCTGCTTTAATAACGTTTACAAAAATATATATACTTGATGTTCAAGTGCAAATCCACACAATGTGCCTTTTTTTACCTTTCTAATAAACAATATGAAAATATTAATATGTCCTTGTTTTTTACTTGAATGAATGGTTCATTATATAAACTAACTTTTCATCATTGAGGTTTTTGTCCTAAATTATATTTAACTCCGCACATAGACTTGTTGATAAGGTCACATGCACGGAGCTGTTTTTACATCTCCTGCTGGATAATATTCACATTTAATCTCACATAAGGTCTAACTGCCATACAGTAGTGTTAGATAAAATAATACCAAGTGGGGTGACTGCAATAAACATATCAAGATATTCTATAGTCCATCATAAATGGATTGCACGTATACTACAGCTAGTAGAATGCATTACAATACTATAGCCAGTGGCGTACTGCTAACAGATGCTGCTATCTGGACTGTGATTTGGGGGTACCATGTGCTGGCACCAGGTCCTTTCCCTCCCCTTTCCTACTTGGCTTCATTCTTTCAACTGTACCTGCCTCATAGATGCAGATCCAGTTGAAAATGATGGAAGAGGGAGCCGTAGGCTTACTGTTCCATGATTCTCCCTGTGCATCTGAGTCTCAGTGCAGTTGGCGCAATAACATCACTAAAGTGGGGGGAGCTTTGGGTCCATGAGCTGTATGTGGGCATGATCAAACTGTTTTTGTGTGTTTGTGGGGCCATCATTGGGGACCATTATGTTGTGTGGGGCAATTGTACTGTTTGGAGGGCCGTGTGGATGCCATCAAACTGTGGAAGGCTGTGTTGGGGCCATTATAACGTGTGGAGAGCTGTAGGGGTCATTATAGTGTGTATGGAGGCCATCATACTATTAGGGAGGCCAATATACTATGTGGTGGCATATTGCTGTTTGTATAGTTGTGTGTGTGTGGAGGCTTGTATGGGGACCATTATACTGTGCGGAGGGCATTATACTGTGTGGTGGCAATCCATACTGTGTGGAGGCTTGTATGGGGACCATCATACTGAGGGGAGGCCATTATACTGTGCGGAGGGCATTATATTGTATGGAGGAAATCGTACTATGTTGAGGACTGCTATGGGGGGCCTCTTACTGTTTAGAGGCCATTACTGTGTGGTGGGCTGGGTCACGCCATACTTTGTGGGGGCTGATCATACTTGTGGGGACCATGGCATGTCTAGTTTAGCCAATTCTTTATTTCCCCAATAAATAATTCTAGATTGTGTGTTCTTTTAACTCTGTGCTGTACTGCTTCTATATTTATTCACATTGAAAATGCTTGAATTATTTGACATCTGAGAGTTACCAGATTGTCCTCTTAAAACGACATTATCCAATCATATAAAAGATGTCTTTTCTTGAAGCAGGACCGCCAGGTGATTGCTGAAAGCTGCAGTGCTTTACTGCCATTATGGTCCTGCTGTTTATTTTCTGTCCTTTAAATTTTACAGCTTTCATAAATATGTGACCATAACTTCACCCTGTCTCCAACCCATGCTTCTCCGGCCTTTGTGTAATCACAGATGCCAGCACGCCCTGACTGTGGATTGAGGCCCTATAGATGTATTAGACCTCCTATAATTAGTGCATGTTAGAACTTGAGGGGCTGCACGTATCCACCAGACTCATCAGGACAGGGTTGTTTAGGATTAGAAAACCTGGCTGATTCCTTCCAGAAGGCACACAAAACCTGCCATCCAGGGGTTGTCTGGTAATGCAGCTTAGCCCCATTGAAGTTAATGGAACTGTAGTGCCATACTCACCCTGTATTGGATGAAAGTCGCCATGTTTTGAAAAATAAAAATCCAGATTCTGATGGATTATTGTGGGAAACTTCAGTATTCTATGACCACCATACAGGAGCCCTTCAAACCACATCCTACTAACCGGAATCATTGGCACCTTTTCTGATTTGCTAGCAGGTGAAGGAGTTCCTGGGACACCCATCTGGTAGCCAAAGTATACTACTATGGCCCCTGGAGCAGAGTCCTGGGAATTGATTTGCTCATTTCTATATACATCCTATGAACCCAATTGGATGATGATGGGCAAACAGGGCACATGCTTCAGTCTGCAGTATAAGGCCATGTTCACATGCAGAGTTTTTTATGCCTTTTTTTTACTGCTTGAATCCAAATGTTTTCTGCAAGTGATCATACCAAACTATGCAATAACAATCTTTTCTACTTGTTGCATTTTTGCTTCTTTTTTTTTATGCATTTTCTCTTTTTTTTTTAGGCATTTTTGGTGAAAATGGTTAGAATTTATTTTAATACAGAAAAACTCGGATTCTGCACAAAAAACTTTGCTTGCACAGTTATACATGTAACTTACCATAAGATTTTCTGTACAAAAAATATGCAGCAGAAAAAAAAAACGCATTTATGCTACGTGCAAGCATGACTTGTGATGGTGTCCTTTTACGATAGAGATCTGAAACTTAGGAAGGGTTTCATTTAACACTCCTAACATCAAAAAAATGCTATTCAGTTTAGATTGTAAAAATTCCGACATAAAATAAGGAAGGTTAAAGGGCATTAGTAAGCAGGTTTTTGCTTTTAATTCTGAGGGCAGCAGGAGATAGAGGCTGAGACACAGATTTCAGGGATGTCATTTAATGTACAGTGTGCTGTTCTTTATATACAATGAAGGTTTTATCACCAGGAGATAATCATTACCCGGACTAAGGCTACTTTTACACTAGCGTCGGGCTCGGCCCGTCGCAGTGCGTCGGGCCGAGGTTCCCGACGCTAGCGTTGTCTCCGCCGCACAACGGGGGCAGCGGATGCATTTTTCCAGCGCATCCGCTGCCCCATTGTGCGAGGAAGTGCGGGGAGGTGGGGGCGGAGTTCCGGCCGCGCATGCGCGGTCGGAAAAAGCGGACCGTCGTGAGCAAAAAACGTTACATGTAGCGTTTTTTGGTCCCGACAGTCCGCCACAACACGGCACGACGGTTGCGACGTGTGTCAATCCGTCGCAATACATCGCTTAATGTAAGTCTATGGGGAAAAAACGCATCCTGCAAGCACTTTTGCAGGATGCGTTTTTTCGGCAAAACGACGCATTGTGGCGGATTTCAGTTAACGCTAGTGTGAAAGTAGTCTAATGCTCACGTGAGCCCTGGTTCGATCACGCCCCCTCCTCTGTTCAGCAGCTTACTGTCAATAGACAATGTGCACAGAAAGCTGTGGTGTGGGCTCTTCCACCTGCTACATGTAAAAACTCTGGTTGTGGCACAACTGCTGCACCCAGTAAACTAAATGATACTTTATTGGAATGATTTTTTTCTTCTACATTACGCTGCTTTCAGACGAGGTAGCAAAAACCTGGTGAAAGATTCCCTTTAAGTCTCCATTTTCATTTTCAGACTCTCAGTAACTGGAGCATGTGGAATGGTTATATTTTGTCTCCAAACTGTGACAGATGGAAAAACTGATAGGAAATCTAACTGATATTAAAGGGGTTGTCCAGTCTAAATTCATAAGTCTGCAGTCACTCTGTGCGCTGCGGTGACTCGCTGGTCTCTGAGCCAGGACCAGCGGGTACGTATGCGTTATACATACTCCCGGTCAGAGCCCGACTAGTGGGTGCGGCCTCGCTCCATATACTTGTATTAAGTGAGGCTGGGGGGATTCATAAGTCTGCAGTCACAAAGAGTGACTTCAGACTTTTCTATTTAGGCCGGACAATCACTTTAAATTTTATCTACACTAAAATCCATTAATTAAAAAAAAATACTGATGATATACTAACACAACTGTAATAACAGAGTATTGTATCAGGAATTAATCCAAGATGACGTGAAATTATCATATAGACATACAGCACATTGGCAGGGGTGCCCCCCCACCCCAGGTACCTGATGTATCACATGACATGTCACATGATCCCCTGATAGATCATGTGCGGCTCCAGCCGGGGTCACGTGATGCTGAGTGAGTGGTCATCTATAGCGCCGCTCACAGGCACAGATGCAACAAGAGGTATTTACAAAAATACTTCTATACAAGGATTAAATCGGTGGGGGCATTATAGAATGTAGTGGACAACCACTTTAATTACAGCAAAAAAGACATACAGACACACTCACCTCACCCCGGTTCCGCTGGCGCTCTGCTACGGTCCCCACGGCTCCACTTCTGGTCTGGTCCCGTGCCAGTAGCCCAGATTGCCATGTAATCATTTTAATCGGCCTATGCACATTAGTTTTCCAGCTGGCAGAAACTGTGACTTGATCACTACATAATTACATTACATATATTGTTTTAACCGGCTTAGTTCTGTTAATTAGGACTGTTTATTATTAGGACTAGTGATGAGCGAGTGTGCTCGTTACTTGAGTTTTCCGAGCACGCTCAGGTGTTCTCTGAGTATCTCCGAGTATCTTGGGCGTGCTCGTAGATTATGCTGTTAGCCGCAAATCATGCAGCTGCGGAGACACAAACATAATCTACGATCATGGCCAAAATACTCGGAGAACACCAGAGCGTGCTCTGAACACTCGAGTAACCAGCACACTGGTTCATCACTAATTATTAGTAATTAGGACTAAAGCAATACCCAGCTGGATCTTTTCCTCACAGTATAGCAAAGCATTACTGGCCGAATCACTCAAAGATTGTGCATAGTCTACTCATTACAATAGCTAAGCAGTGTAATTAGAAAGCATTGCATTGCTTCACAGAATGTTCCTCTGGATGCGCTGTCATAGCCATTCCATTTATCATAGCAGTGATTGTCAATAACAGCTTCAGTTTCTCTGTCTACAAGAATCTCTGCTCTGTGCAGGCTATCCTGTCATAGACGTCCCCAAGCTGTCCTCTGGAGAACCCTAGCTTCCATATAATGCACTGTGAAGACTAACAATGGATCGATACCAGGGAAGGTCTAGGGACCCAGTGACACTGACCGATAATCCAAAACGAGCAATCTCAGGAAAGCCAATTTCCTGACTATCTATCTGAGCAATCAGACAAGTAATCACCCGACAAACAAGGAAAAGGCTCATTAAATAATCATTGTTCACAGCAGCACAAAAAACATGATATTATATGTGTGGATCGCCCCCAGGCGCAGGGCAGTGGGGTACTCAGTACCGGGTCCCTCTGTCTCAGTTCTGAGGATGTCACGGTGGCCCGACCCGGTCCGTGGCCCTGCTAAGGGGGCGCCCAATTAAAGGTGTAGTTTGTCAAGTGTTCGTGACGCCACCTGTGGTATTCGGTCAGGATGACCAACGCTGCTTAGGGGTCCGCTGGGGTGATGTTATGGCAGCTAGATGGTATACCTTCCCACAGGTGAAGTATGTCCACAGGGCTTCCCAGTAAGGTAGATGGTGATGATGTAGGTCGCAGTAAATAACAAAGACACAAGATTGCAGTCTCTTTACCTTTTACTGTAGACTTCAGCGTCCACAATCCAGAGTACTGCTAACAGGGCTGGCTAAGTCCGGCCGGTCCGAAGGCACATCCAGAGTTCCCTTTGCAGGTGGAAATCAGTAGCCTTCCTACTAGCGCCTGTGTGTTGTAGTACTTCCCTGCTGAGCACCACGGGATAGTCCTCACAACTGTCGTGTATATTTCTGATGTTCTTTCTCTTCGTCCCCCAGATAGTATGGATAGGACGACCCGTATGACGGGGTAGGCCTGGAGCTATTTTATAGGGACCCTAGAGACGCCCCTCTCCCACAATTTGCCTCCGTTGTCTTCATTAGGTTAAAGGTTGGGCAGTCAACTTGGAATTAACTGTCCTGCCGTAGTTTGAAGTAATGCGTAGAGCCTATTACTCCCTCGGTGTTCCGGCCACCGGCTACTCGCCTCAGAAGGAGGCCGCTGATCTCGGGGCAGACCCTCCTCCCGGTGTTATCTCCTTGTGCTGTGATCTCGTTGCTCACTCTCCACAATATACTTCGCTTCGTGTCCTTTCTTAAGATGCAGCCGCAATGAGGTGCAGGCACGGCTCCGTAACGTTCTATCTCTCGCTCTGTCTCTGTCAGGATCCCACCCCCGACAGGGACCTCTGTCTGCAGCTCAGATGTTCCTCCTTCTCCCCCTGTCTGCCTGACAGGTCTTTCCTGGGTCAAACCCAGTAGCGTTCTGCCTGACTTCCTATCCAACCCCCAGTTTTACCCGAGTGTGAGGAGTGGCCTAGTAAATAGAACCTTTGCTCCCCCTGGTGGACTGGAGTGTGAAGTGTAGTGTGTGACTGTGATACCTGGTCAGGTGAACTCCTTTAGTGCCATCAGACGTACCATCACTCCCCCTGGTGGAAGAGCGACAATACTGCAACGACCAGGACTCTGGGGCGCTGCACTTGCACAGGACAATCGTATTACTGATCATGCACATGGAAGTGTCTAAAAAAGCTATTATATGACCACTGATCAGCTTAATTTTAGCCCACTGGTGGTTGGTTAACGGCTGCAGTCGGTCAGTGTAAATGCAGAGTAAAGATGCTTCTGTGGCCCATAATACACCTGCACATGGGGAACTAATTGCGTTTGACGAAGAATTACTACGTTTTTCTTCTCTTCCTCCCGAGGGCTGTGTGTCGGTATATAACCATGGATCCTTCCTTGGGCATTCTTGTATACCCAAATAGTAAGTCCAGCCTGATTCGTACTCTGGACTGCTTAAGTCTGTATTTATGCCATACATCATTCTTATTAACGGAACAGGAGAAATAGGAGTTTGGGGCTAAAATACAAAAAAAAGATATTCTTTGCAATTAAAAAAAACAATTAATGAACATAGATGTGCAAGTGCTTGCTGTGCCGTCCCGTGTTCACGCGTGGGCCACGGCGTCTCCATGGTGTCTGCGCATGTTTCGAAGTCATGGCAATGCGTCTTTTCTTTCTGGACATGCATGGTTCACCTTGATGGTTGTGTGGGCATCGCATGCGTCAACAAATCCGTATCTCTTTGGCCATTTTTGCAGTCACATGACCACTAGTATTGGGATATTAAAGAACCTGTGGTTATGGGAAGTGCATCCCAGCAATCGGGATCTCATTTGTTGTTTTGCTGTCACATGACCGCTTGCTTTAGGACAGTTAAGGAGCTGTGGAATTGGAAGTTAACCATTCTCCCCTAGGAAGTGGTATAAACAAGGTAGAATTATTGTATAAAATATAACTTTTAATTAAATATCTTAAAATGTAAGGAGCCCTCGAACTAATGAGACAACAAACATGACACAACACAAAAAACAAGGAGCATATAAAGTCACTTAGAAACCATCACTGGTGTGTAGTGATAAGTAGTTTGGAAGATATTTACTTCCTGTACAAAGGTAGGGGTATACATGGACGGAATAGTACCAGATGCCATATGAGTTTATGTGTTATACCAATACCCTTGTAAGAACCAATAGGACCAAGTCTTTCTTCACGCCGTCTGCTGAGTCAAAAGTGCTAGAACAGGTGGACCTACGTCCGCGTATATGACAGCGTGGTAAACAAATGATAAAGGGACAATCTCACCCAGAAGTATTTCTGAGTTGGATCAGATCGTGATGTCCGGCTGAAGAGGGGGAGGCTACAAATTCTTGCCATACATTACCCCACCAAAGGAAACTATACAGGATGCATCAAACAAAGCCCCAAATTGCGCCCAACGCGTTTCATTTGTCAGATCATCAGGGGAGATGGAGACTAGAAGAGTGTTGGGGTCTTATCAGAAGTATCATGATGGATACATGCCCATCTTATATGTAGGGGGAAGAGCTCCTAGCCAGCTCCTTAGGGAAATAGCAATAAACAAACTCTAACCGCTTCTGCAGCACAGCTTGTTGCTGCCCGGATAAATGCAGATAAACTGACACAGCGCTCTATTTTTAATTTTTGAAAGTTTCAAAACTAACTGTTTGATATACAAACTTTCTGAACAAACACTAACTGACTTAGCGCATTTTTTCTCTCTATGGTTGTCAGTTTATAGCTAGAGAAGCACTATTGCAGGTCATAAATATAAATCTGCCTGATACTTACCATCCTAAATGACTGATCAAACCTGAGCTTTTCGGTAATAAAACTACCAGTATTTAATACGGTCCGCCATCCCCCACATATAAGTGCAAACCCAATAGACATATCACCACAATAATGGTGGTTGGTTTGGCACAATCGAGTTGATTTTAAAATTAATAATTGTAGACGTTATTAATCACTTTTTACTTTAATAGTCCTTATTAAAAGTCATATTTTATACACTTTACTCCAATTGGGTTAGTCGGTGAAAGTTAAAAAAAAAAATTGGGGGGAGGAATCGTATTTACCAGTTTACAGTGAATTATTTAAAGAAACACTGGTTACAATACCTGGGCGCAGCAGAAAGAGGAAGCTGTCACCAGATTAATGAGTGACTGCAGAAGATCTCGAGCAAAATTTGGTGGCAGCAGGTACTGAGGTTTCAGTTTGCACAGTAAGGAGCATGCTAAATTCTAAAGCTCTGATCTCCAAGATGTACCCTTCTACTCACGGGCGGTCACAAACTGAAAGTCCCTCTGTGCAAGAACAATATATGGGCACTTTGCAGCCGAGGAGCTTCTATAAAAGCAAAATTGCACCTGCTTTGGAGGTGGAAATGGGCCATCTCACCTCTTGGGCCCCTGTGTGAACCGCTTCTGCTTCTATTGACCCAAAAGCACAGGAAAAGTCAACTATAATATACTCAAATCCATGTAAAAAAGTCTCAGAAGTTTTTGAGATTCTGTACTGTGAAATATTGAAACAAACTGTTACTTTAGGACTTTAGGGGCTTAAAGAGGTACTCCGTGTAGATGAAAAAAAATTGTACTGTCCCTGCCCTCATAAACTTTAAAGATGAGATGCTGAGTGCACTTTAATTTAGTCCGAGATAAGGGAGCATGACCCCATCCCCCCTCCCATTTCTACTAGTAGCCAGCTCCCTGATAATGTCTCCTTCACTGCAGGGCTACTAGCAAGGAGCAGGCTACACCCCCAACATGCCCCCTCACCTTGGTCTGCAGACAAGGAGACATTATCAGGGGCTGGTGTGACATCAGCTGCTCTTCACTGCTCACCCCTCCATCTGGGACAATACAGCAGTACGCATCTCCAAGCTCTGAATAATAGCTGTTTCTCTGCATAGAAAAGGGGGGTGGCCACGCCCCCTCTTCTATGACTGAATGTTACAAGGGGAGCTGAACACCGGTGTTTGATGTATTGTCCCAGATGGGAGGGGGAACAGTGAGGAATTACACAGAATTACAAGTGTTATAAAGCTAATTAAAGTGCATTGGGCATCTCATCTTTATAGTTTGAGGGCAGGGACAGTACAACTTTTTTTTATCTCTCAAGAGTACCCCTTAAACGATATGCAGTATGTCTAAGGATGAAGAGTAAAGGTTATGCTGAAAATAAAACACTGCCTACAGTGAAGCATGGCAGTAGCTTGGTGATTACTACAGTGAAGCATAGTGGTGGCTCAGTGATAATCTGGGGCTGCTTTGCTTCATCATGTCTTAGAAACCTGAAGCTTGTAGAGGGCAAGATAGATTCAGTCAAGTATCAGGAAATCCTAGGAGAAAATGTCATACCTTACACATGCCTTCTGTAAGGAAGCTGAAGTTTGGTCATCATTGGACATTCTAATATGACAATAATACCAAGCATGCCTCATTGTTCACCAAGTCTTGGCTTCAGAAGAAGTTCTGAAGACACTGGAGTGGCTTTCAAAGTTGCCTGACTTGAACTGAGACATTGAGTCACTTCTCACGGACAAGCCGTTAGTTGGGATAGTCAAGTAGTTAAAAGTTAAAAACCATGAGGGTATGTCCTAAACAGAGGGAAGAGACAAAGGCATAGTCAGGTAACAGTCCAAGGTCAAAATACAAGGAGAAGAACGGATCAGAGAAAGGGATTAAATGAGACAGAGGGTCATAATGAGGTCCATGGTCAGACAGTGAAAGATCATCAAACAAAACACTAGGCATAGAGAAAACCAACAATACTTAGCTGAAGCTACATGTAGCAGAGGTTTGGGTCTGACAGCCCAGCTAAGGAGCTGGGCAATCACCTGGGACAGAAAACACCGGAAGACAGCTCAGCACTTCAAAAGTCTCAGATGAGGCAACCAAGCTGTCAATCAAAACACCGACAGCTCATCACGCCCCTGAACCAGACTGGACAACTGAGCTGTCAAAAGTACTCACAGCTTCAACATGCCCCTGCACCAGATTGGACAGCTGAGAAATCAGTAACTGCATCCCAGACACACTGAGGGATCGTGATATGAATATTTCTTTTTAGACTTGAAGGTGGCAGTTGCAGCATACAGAACCAAGATGAACTGGAGGTCATTGCGAATGAGGAATTGGCTAATGTTCCTCAGTTAAGCTTCCAGAAGCTGGTGTCTGGTTATGCATCACATATGCAGCAGGTCATAAAAGCATAAGGTGCTCTAGTAAGCATGAAAGACACTTGTTGAATAATTCAGAGACTATAGTAGCAATAAAAGGCACATTTTACATTTTATTTGAAAGAACAATTTGTTATATTAGTTGTTTACATACTGAAATTATGTTTGCCTTATTAGTTTATTGTAAACTTCCTAATTTGCAAATAGAGGTTGAATCATTCGGTTGACTCCCCATTGAATTGTATAATCAATGGGGAGTCAACCGCTTCAGGAGACCTGTGATGGCAGCTTATATCCCTGGAAAGGGGGAAACAAAAAAGGATAACCATGGTATTTCAACAATATCTGTTGAGGAAGAATTGTGAAGCCCTCCTTATCTTTAGATGGTCGGTAGATCCAGTCGAATTTGGCAGGTTCAGCATCGTAGGGAGAATGTATAGAAAATAGCGGATAATTTACTTAAGGTTTTATGTTATACGCATTTTATTTTAGAATGTTGTTTTTTTCTATATCTTATTTAAGAAAAATACGTAAAAAACATATCAAATTTTATGCTAGTCGGGGGCGTGGCTATGTAGCCGAAGAAGGAAGACGCACCTTGTGTGAGCTCCAGCAATCCTGAACCCATTCTGCCATTTGGACCCTCAGTTAGCGGGTAGTACCGGCCGGTACTGGAACCCCATAATCCCAGGAACCCTGTGAGCCCTCCGGACGACTGCTGTGAAGACTTGGGACGTCAGAAGTTGTAGTGGCCTGGACGGCTGGAGGACTCCACGTGCAGCGGCGGCCATTTTCTGTGTGCGCGCTCCGATGAGACAGGACGCGGCGCCGGCTTCTGCTAGTGCCGGGCTTTCTCCCTCTTGGAATAGGCGGTCTCCGGATCTTAAGCGGTGAGCGCTGTGGAACGTCGGCGGGCGGGAGCCGGGGGACCTGAGGCAAACGGTGGTGCCTGCGGGAGGGGCAGCGGCTATTACTACAGTGCGCACCCTAACAGTAAGGGAAGCGGCGCTCCTTGCCATATCAGCGGTGCTGCCCAGGAGGTGAGCAGACAACTTTGAATAATAAGGGGGTGGTGCGGTGTGTGCCCTGAAAGATTGGGCCCTGCGCCCCCCCTATCAGATAGACACTTCCCCTGTCAGCGCCATAAACTTTAGAGGGATTAACCCCCTCCCTGCTGTTCCCCCTGTGGAGACTGTAGGCCCGCTCCGATACATAGAGCCCGGGTGCACATTGAGGTTGCTGCTTTTACAACTCTCAATATTTCACCTGCCCGTCTAGTGGTCTCTTTGGGATACAATCCTGTATTTAACCCTGCTGTGTCTGAGACTGGGGAGCGGACTGTCTCCAAATATAACTGCAATCAATCTGTGGAGTCCTTCTTGCTGCCTGCCATGCATCACACCAAAGGAGCAGGGGCTGCTGACAAACTAAGGAAATACGCCAGGGAGGATCCCCCTGATAATGTACGGATTCTCAGAAATAACCCTGCACAGGCCCAGCGCAAAAATCGTCTTTCTGATAGTAATGAGGAGGGAGAACAAGAGGAACTGACTCTTAAACAGGCATCTGAGCAATTAATGCAGGCTATCTCCCTCACTAGATCATCTCTCATGGAAAAAATAGAGGATGTGCATACTGAAGTGGGTCGTTTGCGGCATGATATGCAAGTTATGAGAGGGCGTATTTCGGAGGTTGAAACAAGAGTGTCTCAAGTGGAGGATACCATTGCCCCTATGGAGGCTAAACTGACAAAAGCCGCTGGCTCAGTAAACGCCTGGAAACCAAAGGCAGACGATTTGGAGAACAGATTACGCCGCAATAATATTCGAATTATCGGTCTGCCGGAGCATTCGGAGGGTCAACAACCTGAACAATTTCTGGAAGACTGGCTTAAGGCCTCATTGGGAGATGGATTCTCCTCAACATTCGTGGTGGAGAGGGCCCATAGGGTCCCAACGAGACCTTTTCCACCTGGAACTCCACCTCGACCTTTTCTGGCATGTCTCCTCAATTGTAGAGACAGAGATGCTATTCTTCGTCTGGCGCGGCAGAAGGGCCCTATTAAATTCAACAATGATACCATATCGATTTTCCCGGACTTCTCCATGGAGCTCCAAAAGCAGCAGACACGGTTCATGGACATCAAGAAACAACTTAGAGATAAGAATATTGTCTACTCCATGCTCTATCCAGCCCGACTCCGTATAGTCCATGATGGTTCCTCCTTATTCTTTACAGACCCAGCGGAGGTGGCCGAATGGTTGCAGTCTCATGGGGTGTCTAATGTGAAAGACTCCTAATCTGTGCTCTTTGTTTAATGGCAATATAAACGGAGCTCTTCATATGGGTGCTGAGGTTATCAACAATACCGGATGCTGGATTCAGTGAGGGTATCCCCTTTTCTATCTGACTGCAGGAGTATAGGACCATAGTCCTCTATTGTTCAAGTTCTGTTTGGTTTGGTTTTCTATACCAGTTTTGATTGTTTGATGTGTACAGTCGCCGCCAATACTACCTTTATGCTTTGTGTGATGTCTCTGAGCCTTTCCCGAATAACACTGTACATTATTCTTTCTTTTACATATAAATATGGGGTCTGAAATTACATGTATGACCTGGAATATACGGGGTATTAAAACTCCCCGGAAGAAAATCTAGGTATTTTCGCAGATTAAATGTTACCGCCCTCATATTGTAGCACTGGTGGAGACACATCTGACTAGAGATACGGCTCGATGTATGCAAAAGCCGTGGGTACAGTGGTCTCTCCATGCATTTCACACTAGCTACTCAAGAGGGGTCTCTCCTTCGTGTGAATATGTGATATTATGTGTCTATAATCCCCCCTGCTAACACACCGTTTCTTCCTATGGCAATGGGTTTCTCCTTAAAATATCCTGATGCTAATGTTATCTGTATGGGTGATTTTAATTTAGTCATGAATAATACCCTGGATAGATTAAGACTGGATGATGCAATATCTGGGGAGCCTCTGCCTCAGCCCCCTTCCCAATTGGCACTGTTTATGGATGGTAGTGGATGGCTGGACCTATGGAGAATGAGTCACCCTGAGGCTAGGGGGTATACTTGCCACTCATCTACTAAGCAATCTTTGTCCCTTATAGACTACATATTTGGATCTAGTAGCTTGGCATTGAGGGTGGATGGTATTGAACATGGTAATTGGGGAATCTCGCATCACAGTCCACTTATTCTTAAACTTAAATACGGCCAATCTAATAATAATATGTCCTGGAAATTGAATCCTTTTTGGTTGAAATTAATAGATTCTAGTGATAGGATGGTCGACCAGTTAAATTGTTTCATTTCAACTCATCCGGAACCCCAAAATCTTGGTCTATTTTGGGATACCCTAAAGGCATACTTAAGGGGATGCTTGTCCTCTACAATTTCTTATATCAAAAGGATAACGGCAAGGGAGGATGATGAGGTAGAGCAGCGGTTGAAAGACTCTGAGGCCGCATATATAGCTAATCAAACTAGCGGTAACAGGGCTGAATGGCTTACTTCCCAGAGGTTGTATGCTCAGCATGCAGACGTTACGTCAAAACGCAAATTATTTTTTACCCGTCAATCCTACTTTGAACTGGGGAATCAGGCCAGCACGCTCCTGGCTTTCTTAGTGTGCCAACATAACACCTCTAATACAATACTGCAGATTCGTGCACTCGATGACTCATTAGTATCTTCTACTGATGAAATACTTCAGTGTTTTCATGATTATTATAAATCATATGAATCTAGTAGCGGCCTTGATGTTTCTGAATATTTAGCTTACTTATCAGATATAACGTTTCCCTCATTTATCCCAACCCAGCGGGCCTTTATGGATGCTGAGTTCACTCTGGAGGAAGTGGAACACGCTATAGCGGATATGGCTACTGGGAAGGCCCCTGGACCTGATAGTTTTCCCATTGAGCTATATAGGAAATATCGAGATAAGCTGGCACCACTTTTATTGAAGGTACTCAGGGGAATATGGGAGGGAGGGTCTATACCCGAAACATTTTACGATGCAAATATTATTGTGCTCAGGAAGGAAGGGAAGGATCCCTTGGACTGTGGATCGTAACGACCCATATCTCTAGTAAACGTAGATTATAAAATCTTTACTAAAATTCTGGCTACTAGGCTGAATACGATCATACTGGACCTTATACACCCAGACCAAACTGGTTGTATGCCTGGTAAAAGTACTTCCATCAATATTAGGTGGGTTCAGTCAGTCATTCAATATAGCTCTCTAGAACCAGATAATAATTGGGCACTAGTGGAGTGCCCCCACGTGCAAGGGCAAAGAGGTACTCGGTACCGAGTCTATCTCTCTCGGTTCTGGGAATGTCACGGTGGCCCGACCCGGTCCATGGCCCTTCTTCTGAGGGGCGTCCACTTAAAGGTGTAGTTGTTTGTACGTTGTTCGTGACGCCACCTGTGGTATTCGGTCAGGGTGACCGACGCTGCTAGGGGTCCGCTGGGGTGATGGAATGGCAGCTAGATGGTGTACCTTCCTACAGGTGAAGTATGTCCCCAGGGCTTCCCAGTTGTATAGGTGGTGATGGTGGACGTTGTAAGGTGCAATGAATAACGAGGACACAAAGGTTGCAGTCTCTTTACCTTTTTACTGAAGACTTCGGAGTCCACAGTCCAGAGTACTGTTCACAGGGCAGGCTGAGTCCGGCCGGTCCGAAGGCACATCCAGAGTTCCCTTATGCAGGTGGAAATCAGTAGCCTTCCTACTAGCGCCTGTGTGTTGTAGTACCTCCCTGCTGAGCACCACAGGATAGTCCTCACAACTTTCGTGGATGTTTCTGATGTTCTCTCTCTCTCTGTCCCCCAGATGATATGGATAGGATAACCCGTATGGCGGGGTAGGCCTGGAGCTATTTTATAGGGACCCTAGAGACGCCCCTCTCCC
Organism: Ranitomeya variabilis; assembly: GCF_051348905.1. Lineage (NCBI taxonomy): Eukaryota > Metazoa > Chordata > Amphibia > Anura > Dendrobatidae > Ranitomeya > Ranitomeya variabilis. Next base: position 111,699,382 of record NC_135235.1, on the reverse strand, counting down.
ACAATTTTGCCTCCGTGTCTTCATAGGTATTAAGGTCTGGCAGCCAACTTGGAATCAACTGTCCTGCCGGTCTCTGAAGTAATACGTAGAGCCTATTACTCCCTCGGTGTTCCGGCCACCGGCTACGCGACTCAGAAGGAGGCTGCCGATCTTGGAGCAGGACTCCTCCCGGTATTATCTCCTTGTGCTGTGACTTCGTTTCTCACTCTCCACAATATACTTCGCTTCGTGTCCTTTCTTAGGATGCTGCCGCAATGAAGTGCAGGTGCAGCTCCGTAACGTTCTATCTCGTGCTTGGCCTCTGTCAGGATCCCACCCCTGACAGGGACCCTCTGTCTGCAGCTCAGATGTTCCTCCTTCTCCCCCTGTCTGCCTGACAGGTCCTCTCTGGGTCAAACCCAGGTAGCTTCTGACTGACTTCCTATCCAACCCACCAGTTTTACCCGTGTGTGAGGAGTGGCCTAGTAAATAGAACCTTTGCTCCCCCTGGTGGACTGGAGTGTTAAGTGTAGTGTGTGACTGTGATACCTGGGCAGGTGAACTCCTTTAGTACCATCAGACGTAACATCACTCCCCCTGGTGGAATAGCGACATTACTGCAACGACCAGGACTCTGGGGCACTGCACTAGCATCATTGGACGCGGCTAAAGCTTTTGATTCTCTTGAGTGGCCATTCCTCTCTGCATGTTTGAGGAAATATGGGTTTGCGGATAAATTTCTGAGAGGGATAGGTATACTATGTACGAAACCCAAGGCACGAATGGTTGTGAATAATTCTATTTTTGAGCCTTTTTCCTTACACAGAGGAACTCGTCAGGGATGTCCTCTATCCCCGGCCCTATTTGCCCTGGCAATAGAGGCTTTGGCAATACGTATAAGGTCCTCCATTGATATTAAGGGAATACATATTGCGGATCGAGTGGATATTATTGGTCTTTATGCTGATGATATGGTGATATTTATGGATAAAACAGAGGAAACGCTGCTGCAAGTAATAACGACTATAGATAAATTTAGTAAATTCTCCGGTCTTTATATAAACTGGGATAAATCTGCTCTGATGCCTCTTTCTCATACCCCAATACCATGTCTCAAAACTCTCTCGTCGCTGCCCATTGTCTCTACCTTATATATCTAGGTATCCACATATCTCAACATAGTCGGTTGGATTTACAACTTAATATTTACCCATTATTGGATTTGGTCAAATCTAAATTTGCAACCGGGGACAAACTCCCACTCTCTGTTGCTGGTCGTATTAACCTAATCAAAATGATATTACTCCCCAAACTAAGCTATTGCTTTCAACATAGTGCTCTGCCAATACCTAAATCCCTCTTTGCGACTTTAAACTCCTTAATTACGTCCTTTATATGGGGGAAGACTAGGCCCAAACTTAAGCTATCTGCTCTGCAGAGACCGAAGCAGGGGGGGCGGGGCGGCTTTGCCAGACTTTTACTTATATTATCTTGCAGGGCAGGCTAAGGCGATAAGTAAATGGATGCCCAATAATTTTCTACCTAACTCTGAGAGCCATCTGCTCCACTCTGCCCGGACTGATTGTCCACTGGGGTTTTTGGAGCTGGAGAAAGTTAGTGTCCATAGGTTGTTGCCTTTACTCCGGCTGGCGTGCTTAATATGGAGACAAATTAAAAAAGTCACTAAATTTGTAGATATAGTAGCTGAAATGCCATTGTGGAATAACAGTTACTTCCCGAGATTGCTGAACCATCCATCCATTGATTTTTGGATTTCATATGGTGTTCTCTCGGTGGGCAATGTACATAACCAGGGGATTTTTCTATCCTTCGAACAATTACAAAATAATTATAATATCCCGAGATCTCAATTCTTCCGCTATCTACAGTTAAGATCAGCCTTTCAATCGTACATGTGGAATTTGGGTACAGGTCGAGCTATTTCATCTTTGCCTTTAATAGGAATTCTCAATTCGCAAGGTCCTCAAGGACTTATTTCCTCTTTATATACCTATCTGCTGTCCGTGGGGTCTACTATAAACTCTATTAAAGGGAAGTGGGAGGGACTTCTTCCTGATGTACTGGGAGAAGAATGGGAAGATATTCTGGAATCTCCAACTAAAGTCTCCCCATCAATTAATAATAAGATGACCCAGGTGTATATAATCTTTATTTTTATATAGCGCTAACATATTCCGCAGCGCTTTACAGTTTTGCACACATTATCATCGCTGTCCCTGACGGGGCTCACAATCTAAATTCCCTATCAGTATGTCTTTGGAATGTGGGAGGAAACCGGAGTACCCGGAGGAAACCCATGCAAACACGGAGATACCAGTCCTATCTGACTCCGACTCGTCTTTTTAAAATGGGTCGCCTCCACTCATCGGATTGTTTGAGGTGTCACTCACGTGATGCAGATTTCATTCATATGATTTGGAAGTGTCCTGTTATTCTTCATTATTGGAAAGAGGTGACGACATTATTAACATCTTTATTGTCGATCCCTGTCCCACTTGAACCATTGACCTGCTTATTTGGTGTGTGGGATGCGGAATCCTGGGACCATTATACTGGGATTTTTCTACGAGAGACACTCTTCATGGCACGGAAGGTGATAGCGTTACGGTGGATGGGTGGTTCTTGCCCATCTCTTAGAGCTTGGGTTGATTTGGTGAACTCGATTATCCCATATGAACGAACACTTTACCAGAATAGAGGATGTCCAGGCAAATTTGAGAAAATCTGGGGCAGGTGGAACTCCTCTTATCATGCTCTATAGTCTACAATAATTTAATATTTATGCAAGAAGCTGGGTTTATGGTTTCGGGGACATTGCTTAAAAGGTGAAATTTATGTGGAATTTTCTTTTTGGCGGCGTACTACTATTGGTAGTTATAATGTAGTTAATGTTTATTTTATTTATTTTATTTTATTTATTTTTAATGTTATATCATAGGAGTTTTATAAGGCTTTAGTGATTGACATACACTATTTGTTATTCTTGCAATATTTTAGACGTGGTTATGCACTGTAATTATCTGTACTTCATGTTATAACTGATAATGATGGACACTAACGCAAATGTGTGTATTAATAATAATAATAATAATTTTTATTTATATAGCGCCAACATATTCCGCAGCGCTTTACAACTTATAGAGGGGACTTGTACAGACAATAGACATTACAGCATAACAGAAATCACAGTTCAAAACAGATACTAGTAGGAATGAGGGCCCTGCTCGCAAGCTTACAAACTATGAGGAAAAGGGGAGACACGAGAGGTGGATGGTATCAATTGCTTTAGTTATTTGGACCAGCCATAGTGTAAGGCTCGGGTGTTCATGTAAAGCTGCATGAACCAGTTAACTGCCTAAGTGTGTAGCAGTACATACACAGAGGGCTATTAACTGCATAAAGTGAGAACATGATGCGAGGAACCTGATTATGTTTTTTTTTTGTTTGTTTGTTTTTTTATAGGCCACACTGGGATAGTTAGGTTAATGCGTTGAGGTCGGTAGGCCAGTCTGAACAAATGCGTTTTTAGGGCACGCTTAAAACTGTGGGGATTGGGGATTAATCGTATTAACCTGGGTAGTGCATTCCAAAGAATCGGCGCAGCACGTGTAAAGTCTTGGAGAAGGGAATGGGAGGTTCTGATTATTGAGGATGCTAACCCGAGGTCATTAGCGGAGCGGAGGGCATGGGTAGGGTGGTAGACTGAGACCAGAGAGGAGATGTAGGGTGGTGCTGAGCCATGGAGTGCTTTGTGGATGAGGGTAGTAGTTTTGTACTGGATTCTGGAGTGGATGGGTAGCCAGTGTAATGACTGGCACAAGGTAGAGGCATCGGTGTAACGGTTGGTGAGGAATATGATCCTGGCAGCAGCATTCAGGACAGATTGGAGCGGGGAGAGTTTGGTAAGAGGGAGGCCGATTAGTAGAGAGTTACAATAGTCCAGACGAGAATGAATAAGTGAGACAGTAAGAGTTTTTGAAGAGTCGAAAGTAAGAAAAGGGCGAATTCTAGAAATGTTTTTGAGATGCAGATAAGAAGAGCGAGCCAATGATCGGATGTGGGGGGTGAATGAAAGCTCGGAACCAAGGATGACCCCAAGGCAGCGGGCATGTTGCTTTGGAGTAATGTTGGAACCACACACGGAGATGGCAATATCAGGCAAAGGTAGGTTAGTAGAGGGAGAGAACACGAGGAGTTCAGTTTTTGACAGGTTCAGTTTCAGATAGAGGGAGGACATGATGTTAGAGACAGCGGTAAGACAATCACTGGTGTTTTCTAATAATGTCGGCGTGAAAGCAGGAGAAGAGGTGTATAATTGGGTGTCGTCAGCATAGAGATGGTACTGGAAACCAAATCTACTGATTGTTTGTCCAATAGGGGCAGTATACAAAGAGAAGAGGAGGGGGCCTAGGACTGATCCTTGAGGAACCCCAACAGTAAGGGGAAGGTGAGAGGAGGAGGAACCAGCAAAACATACAGTGAAGGATCGGTCAGAGAGATAGGAGGAGAACCAAGAGAGAACGGTGTCCTTGAGGCCGATGGAGCGGAGCATAGTGAGGAGGAGCTGATGATCCACAGTGTCGAATGCTGCGGAGAGATCCAAGAGAATTAGCATGGAGTAGTGACCATTAGATTTAGCTGTTAGTAGGTCATTAGAGACTTTAGTGAGGGCAGTTTCAGTAGAGTGTAAAGAGCGGAAGCCAGATTGAAGAGGGTCGAGAAGAGAGTTATCTGAGAGATAGCGGGTAAGTGTATTGTATGATTTATTCTGAAAATTAATAAACGAATTTAAAAAAAAAATAAAATTTATGCTAGTCACTTGGCTTAATATTACATGCATACATCTTGTTGGGTACATGAACATTAGCATCAATTGACTGAATCAGATCCTATATTGATGGAAAATTTAGAAAGTGGAAGGCGAGGAGGAAAGGAATAAAAAAAAAAACAGCTTCTCTAAAGGGTTAACACAGCCACTGCATGGCTATTAATTCCCATACACAATCTATCATTGCAGATCTGCAAATGTCTATATTGATGTCATTGTTATGTAAAGCCTGAATCCTTCTACTGATCGGCCACCATGAACAGCACAACAGTCGGTTGTAATACTGAAGTAGAGGAATATTTAGCAGTGGAAGATTGATGGATTTGTGAGAATCAGATGGGGCTGCGTGGTGGCTCAGTGGTTAGCACTGTTGGTTTGCAGCTTGGGTTCAAATCCCACCAAGGATCTGCATGTTCTCCCAGTGTTTGCGTGGGTTTCTTCCCACACGCCAAAGACATAACTATAGGGAATTTAAATTGTGAGCCCCAATGCGGACAGCAATAATGATGGCTGTAAAGTGTTGTGGGATTAATGGCGCTACATAAGTGAGTAAAATAAATAAATTCAGATGCATGGTTAGGAGATCGGACCATGAATGCTGTGTGCTTTTATAGACCTTTATTAACACTATAACTGAAAATGATTCCTACGTTAGAAGGTTCCATTGATGATGTTGTGAAATATGTTGGCGCTGTTTCCCATAGCAGCCACATACCAGCTATTAACACTATGTTGTTACATGGGACTGCCTAAGTATAACTTTTCACTTGGAGCAGCTGGAGTTTCAGATGTTTCTTTTGGTCGTTCCTCGTGAGCATCTTTTCCATCCTGCAAGTAAAGACGTGACCCGGGCTGTTTGGTCCACAACATTTGCACAAACATTGCTGAATGAGCCTCGTCCTCAGCACTGACAGATGACAGCAGATGGTCAGGTTACTAATGCAAGTTATTGGCGAGATCATGTAGCCGACACAAGCAGTATCACATGCATTTTTTAGGAATCACAAGAGCAATATTATGCAAGAGTGAGTATGTTCATCCCAGGGAAAGGCCACAGCCAACACTTTATCCTTTTCATAGTAGCCATTAATATTCCACGAAGTTAAAAGTGGAAATCTGGATGTTGCAATCTACACTGAGGGCCAGACTGCCTGTGAATCATTGCCCCTTACAATCTGATCTAGCTTGTTTTTCTTATGTTCTATTTCTCTAATTATTGACTCTGGAGTTTGAACCTCATCCGATCTTGTTTTTTTTAATCATTTCCTGATCCAATTAAAAGGAAAAAAATGTGACGCGTTCTGCAAGACAAACAGATTGTGCAGAAAGTGTGGCGTTGGTTCTGGAATAATGAAAACTGAGCAAATGCAGAAGACCCCCATTTTCCTAGGAGCTCTTGAAGATGTGTCTCACCCCCAAGAACAACCTGAGAGCACGTGCACAATTTAAGTATTTGATTAAAAAAAAATGTGCATGAACAGAAATAAACACTTGAAATACATCACTCTGTTTGTAATGACTCTATATAATATATGAGTTTCACTTTTTGTATTAAGGAACTGAAATAAATTACCGTAACTTTTTGATGATATTCTAATTTTGTGAGAAGCACTTGTAAGTGGGCAGAAAGCACCTTGACCATCTTGCAAAAGATCACAGGATCCACGTGCTCTTGTAATATGAAAGTTAATTTGTATTATGTCAAATGAAAACGAAGTATGTGTATTTAGTACAGTATATAAGCTTAAGTCATAATCCTAAATGGTCTCTATATTTGTAGACAGAACCTTTCCTACAGCCATTATTGTATATTAAAATACACACCACCAAAGGATGTAGAATTTCCTCTTTAACGTCATAGCAAAAGGGATAGAAAAGGCAAGGCGACCAAATGAACAAATCATTTCCCTTCCTGTAGCATGTCTTCCTGACCATAGTCACTAGATTGAGTTGCCTTGTAAGCGGATCAAATCTACAGTTCTTTTATTATGTTTGTATTCACATTGTGCCAGCATATTCCGCTGAGCCCTGCAATCACAGATCTTTGTTCCAAACACATCAATTCATGCATAAAACCGCCAGGTCAGTCTGGCCGGAGAACAATCAAAGTAGAATGCTGAAAAAGAAAAAAAAAATGTTATTAAATTATCACTTTATATTTACATTACATAAAATCTAATATAAACCTGAAGGACTGAGAATATTACACTGAAGAAATTAGCATATAAAAAGTGTCTTAAAGGGAATCTGTCACCTAATTTGCTGCCTAACCTGAGAACAGCATAACGTAAAGACTGAGACCCTGATTCCAGCGATGTGTCAGTCAATGGGCTACTTGCTGTAGTTTTGATACAGTTTTGGACCATCCTTTTAGTGGATAGTATGCATTTTTCTAATATAATTGTTGCTTCAATTCCCCTTAAGTTTTAAAAGGGAACCTGTCACCAGAAAAAATGCTATTAACCTGCAGATAAGGGGTTAATCTGTAGGTTAATACAGTTATTAACCTGCCACTTAGCCGAACGCTGCGAGGAGTAAATGAACTTTATTCCTCCCTGCAGCGTTCCGTTTCAGTCATGGGGGTGACGCCAGCACAGGTTCAGTCACCACTCTGAGTATACAGAGTGGCCGCTGTAACCGACCCTTACTGACAGCCGGCCCCAAGAAGGAGCAGGTGTCCATCATGGCTGCAAGTGCGGTTACAATGCCACTCTGTATACTCAGAGCAATGACTGAACCGGCACTGGCACCGCCCCTGTGACTAAAACCAGAGTTCTGCAGGGGGGAAAAAGTTAATTTTCTCCCAGCAGCGCTCGGCTAAGTGTGGGCACCGGGTAAGTTAATAATGTTATTAACCTGCAGATTACTATAACCCCAGATCTGCAGGTTAATAGCATTTTTTCTGGTGACAGGTTCCCATTAAAATCTCTGATTGGATGGAAACCTATCAAGTTTAAGACGTGATGAGGATAGCCATAAGGAATTGTGCACCCGGAAGAGTAAAGAAAATGCATAATGAATACAAAACATTCTGGAAATGAACAATTCTGAATATTCAAACATAAGGAACAAAGCAATTATACTCTGTAGCTAAAAACAATAAAGTGAGCTGATAAAATGTGTCATTTTATAGTACCGAAATTATATGTTATGATTAAAAAAAAAAAACCTTGCTGAGGAACATTTCTGTTAGATGGAGAGTGTATGCTGGTTTGACCCAACTAATGAAAACTGTATCCATCTGACATATACAAGCACACACGCTGTGTATATCTCTACATACTTGTTGTAATCTAAGTACAAAACTGTGTCAAATTAAGGTTTAAAATCAAAACACGGATAGAATAACCTGAAATTCTTGTTCTTCAGACTGTATCATAACATCAATCCATGTTATTCTTAGTGGCATCTGTTTTTCACCCCTATCATACGAACAGCAAAACTCATAAAGTCTAATAATAACCTAAGAAATACAATATATCTCGTATGTGCAGAGTAACATGACATGTCTAATGACTGCTCAAAGCTCAGGGAGCTGGACTGGCGCAGGTTCAGACACTGACATGTGAGTGTTACAGTCATTTCATTATAGTATGTCACTGGCAGTACAATATGTGCACAGCACAAGTCAATGGGTGACATAACAATAGGAACAAATCATTCATCTGTTATTTACTACAATACAACTGATCATTATACTCAGACATATAAAGCACTGACAGATCTGGCAATAACAAACTCAGGATTACTGAAAATGAATGATTCTCCATTTCATACATCTTTCAGCATGGTGGGGGCGATACTGAATATTTCAGATGTTAACTAACCAAAGAGTTCAGGTTTGGGAATAATAATGACAGCACCAGTCAGCCTTTCTTCTACTGATTTCTGCACTTATTCCCAGTAAGGGACATAAAACCGAGCATGGTGCAGTGATGGGCTTGCTTCTTTTTTGACCCTTCTTGCTGTTTTCCTTGAGTTTATGCAGTCGGACCATTGGCAAACATTACTTAGTGGTTTACAAGAGTGTTCTGGTGAATGGAAATTATTACTAAAAGTCTTCATACTGCTGTTAAAAGAAAAATAAATTTGTTCTCACTCTTCCTTATCCTCTGCAGCTGGGTTGCCAATTTGACTTTTATTTTTTTTTCCGGACAGCTTATCAAAAAATCATAGACAGACAATAATTTTTATAATAAATCATTCTGTTTCGTGATATAATACAAGTCTACAGCCCATAAATGTGATATCTAGATCAGCTTCATTCGCTTTTAAAGGATGATATTTACAGTCAAAATAATCTATAAAAAAAATTGTCAGCCTCAAAACAATCAAAGATGCCTTACATTTTCTTTATGAACTGTCCTGGAATTTCGTGACGCTTGGCAACCTTGCTCTGCAGGTACCATTCTGGTACTTGCTTGACTAAGATAACATTTGTTTTGAAAGGTCAGGACTTCAGACCAGATCACTTTTCTGCATGAACTAGAGCTGCATGGACTATGTAATAGTCAAATCTGGGACCTAATGTCTGAAGAGGCCCAAAGGTCCCTCTGCGAAACAAGATGGAAATGAATGGTGCATGGTAAATAGACATGAGGTCCTGCTGCAGATTTTGCATCAGGGCCCAGAAAATTTAAAGAGAACCTATCACTAATCTGTGGATGCCACTTTTTATTCAAGAATAGAAAGTACAGTACCAGACTTGTTATTTTTCAAAATAAACTAATTAGCAAAATAGGCCAGAAGTGTCCTTGATGGCTCCTACAGGATCCAAGTTTCTATTAACAGTCTATTCTGAACCTCTGGGTTGCGAGATCCCTGCATGCTTAGTAGCACTCGGTCAGTGCAAAGAGCGAGATGCCGCAATAACCTTTGAGATCTCGCTCTTTCGCAGCAGCAAGAAGGCTGTGAGGGTTTTGGGATCCTGCTCTGCATGCTAGAGTCATACAACCCGGAAGTTCAGACCTAACTTATGCCATAAAGTCAGGTCGCATTAGAGACACTCTGACCACTTTCCTGATGAGTGTTATTTTATAAAATGACCAGCATGAGGTTACCCACGTTATAAATAGGGTAGCCCCAAACTGGTGATAACTGCTCTTTTACATACACCTCAGGTATTGGCTTCGGGGAAAGAGGTAGTCTAAACTGCGGACTCAAGACTCAACTGGTGCAATGACCTAAATGTCAGCAAAGTCTCTTCTATGGAGCATAGACAGTATGTAGCCTATCACTTGTAGGCTTCTGTTTATATCATACACATACCACCACCATGTTCTTGATGAGGGTCCCAGCTCTCCTGCTGCTATGTCTCTGACATAAGAAAAAAAGAATTCATAAGAACTCTTTAAATTCACTTCATAATCTCATCCTCTGAAAACGTTCATCAGAATGAAGTCTGCCGTCATGAGTCACGCTGAGTAAGCGTGCTTTCCATGTGTTTGATCATTTATGTAATAGGATGTATGTGTGAGGACTTGAGGCACGTTTCACATATTTTCAGTTATGAAATAGGACCCTGTCCTCTTTTTAGACAGATTTCTGAGTTACTGGACTTCAGATTTATATGCTGAATAACGTTGAGATCATCCTGTAAAATCACTGAACCAGCATAATACTAGATCTCTTCCATCTGTGAACTGGAATCCTCCAGCATTAAATACACTTTAGTTCTAATAATACAAGACTGACAAGTGGGCAGAATACAGGAGGTTGTAAATGACCATTGTCTCCAGTGATGTGATGCTTGTAGATGACCCACTAGGAATAAACTTAAGATCTACTCTACCGTGTATTTCATATGCCCACTGGTGTCCTGCTACTAAAGGTAGACCACGTACCTGGCATAACAATGCTAACACTATCTGCGTCCTCAGGAGGCAGATACCATTGGATACAATGGTCAAATAGGAAGTCATCAGCTCCCTTCTCCACCATTCAGTGAGCCATGATGGGGACAGCGATGATAATGTATGTAAAACGCTGTGGAATATGATGGCGCTATAGAAGCAAAGCATCATAATAGATCACGCCTACAGCACGGAGTCTTAATACAGCACATGCATAGCTTTATTAATATAATTTTTACATATATTAGTTCTACTAGTACTAGACGAGGGCTATGTGTGGGGGACTGTGTGCCATACCTTTGGATTCAAACTCTTGATTCTCTCTCCGCTGAGCCACAACAGATACACCTTTTCTTTGGGTGCTTTAGTTCTGTTATCTTCATTTCTGTTGGTTTTGAGTAACAGGTGTTTTTCATTTACTTTGTTTGTCTGTCCTATCACCTTTTGGGTGCAGACTTTAAATACCTTCCCATACTGGTGTTTCCTTCTGGTGAAATCTTTTGTTGGATTTATTCACTTTTCTGTAGTATGTGTTGGTTGCAGTAGTCTTTTGTGTTACTTTTACTACTTAGGGAACCACTACTCTGGCTATCCTAGGAGCTGCTAAGGAGATTCAGGGTAAGCCGCCGTCGAGTAGGACCGCCATTGCGTTATTTTAGGGTGCCAACCTCCGCTCTGTTCAGTGTATGGTTGTGCCTTTCTCCTAAGCACTGGTACGGAATCTTTGTCCTGTCTTTTTCTTGCGCTGTCACCAGCTTTACACTCTGATTATCAGCACCTTGGTCTGAGGAAGGCCATTATGGCCAAAAAGTTACGTTAATATCAAACTACAAAATGTTTTTGCACTATTATGGACTCACCTTATAATAAACTTTTTGCATTTGATCTTTGGAGTGCCAAATTCTTCTTTTTTCTATAAACTACGGAGTGGATTCCTATTTGTACACCCACTATATATGTTGTGTGCCTCGTTGCAATGTGACGTGCCAACGTACCGATGCATACTTTGAAAAAAAAACACAACGGGGGCAGCGGATGCAGTTTTTCAACACATCCGCTGCCCCATTGTGATGTCCGGGGAGGCGGGGGCGGAGTTCCGGCCGAGCATTCGCGGTCGGAAATGGCGGACACGACGCACAAAAAAGTTACATGGAACGTTTTTTTGTGCCGACGGTCCACCACAACACGACGCATCCGTCGCATGACGGATGCAACGGGTGGCAATCCGTCGCAATGCGTCGCTAATGCAAGTGTATGGAGAAAAAACACACCCTGCAAGCAATTTTGCAGGATGCGTTTTTTCTCCAAAACTACGCATTGCAACGTGCATCGTACGACGCTAGTGTGAAAGCACCCTTAGCCGCTCTTATTCAATAAGTAACAAAGACATACACCATGCTGCTCTCTCATACCCATATCTAAGGCACAATTCTACCTCCTCTGGACTTCTAATTTTCAAATCGTAAAAATGTGAGTGCTATAATGTTAGTCAGACTAGCTGTCAGTAAAGACAAACAGATCGCGTCACGCAACCTTGTTCCACAGTCCAGGTCAGTGCTCTCTGGTTGTGGACAGGAGCTGTGCGAATTTCCTTCTGGGATCCCGGCCTCGTGTTATGTTTTGCTGTGCTTGCACGTAGTACCTGTGTGCCACGTGGTGCAAAGATGACGTCACACCAGGCTAGCTAAACAGACGCTGCACCGTGGAACCTGGAAAGTCGGAAAAACCAGGGAGCCCTAATAGGACGTGCAGGCAACATGACAAGACAGAGGGTGGGAGTGAAAGGGTTAAAGAGGTTATGAAAGAGTCAAAATTAAATACATTGTTTGGTGGTGAATGTGGCAGGGATTTGATTGGTTAGGGAGATGGAAGGGGGTTGAATTATAGAGGACAATATATTATTATTATTATTATTATTATTATTTATTTATATAGCACCATTGATTCCATGGTGCTGTACATGAGAAGGGGTTACAATACAAATTACAGATATCACTTACCAGGGCCGGACTGGCCATCTGGCAATTCTGGCAAATGCCAGAAGGGCCTGTCTGATCATGGGCCGCCTTGTGTGCTATGTTGTTAACAGAATAGGTGTTCTCAAGATACCCACACTGTTAAGAGTTGTGATGGAGCACAAAGTTGCTGACTCCGTCACTTACCCCAGCAGGCCTGAGGTATCATTAAAAATATTGGTCTTGTAAAAAATCTTCCTTTCCTCCATCCAGGGTAATATTAGTAATATATTCCATCTGGTTCATTGCGACAAGGACAACATGGGCCTGTGTGATTTCAAATGCCAGGACTGAATTTCAGCCCCAGTCCGTACCTGTCACTTACAGTAAACTAACAATGACAGACTGATACTGAGGGGACAGGACCCTGCCCTTTCGGGCTTACATTCTACAGGATTATGGGGAAGGAGACAACAGGTTGGGGGTTGCAGCAGCTCTGGTGTTGGTGAGGCGGTAGCTCAGGTAGTGGTGAGGAGGCAGTGGGGTCAGTGCAGGCTGACAATATAACAGGAGGGGTGAGCAGGTACCTCCTCTTGCTTCTTGGATCCAGCAGGATTTTTTTATGTGATTTGGCACTTTTACACAATAAAAACTTTTATAGAAAACATTATTTTTGCATCGCTTTAATCTGAGAGCTGGACCTTTTTTCTTTTTCCATTGCTGGAGCTGTATGGCAGCTTGTTTTTTGCAGGACGTTTTCAACAATACGGGTCACCATGGCAACATTAGGGCCCCTGTAATGACATCGCTAGAGGGCCGATCTGAAGACAGAGGGAGCTCCCGTCTCTCTGCCTGCCTCCTGGATGTTGTGATAATGCTCGATTGCAGCATTTAGTGGGTTAACAACCAGGGGTGGTGAGGACACGCTCCTGGATGTTTAGTGCAGGAGCTCGGCTGTTAGAAGTGTCGAGCACCTGCTCTGATCAGGCAGGAGGTGATGATATTTCAGCATCTCCTGTGCGATCATGCTGTGATCTGGGTGTGGTGACTGACTGCATTGGTCCCTGCACCTCTTCCTGTGCCTGTCAGCTGTCAGCACTGAACTGTCACTGCATGTTTACACGCAGTGACAGTTCAAAGTCATGACGAACATAGCACGTCATGGTGTGGGAACTTACACCCGCTAATGACGCGTTATGTCCGTCACTGGACGTAAAGTGGTGAAATGAAAAAATCCCTCTAAGGCTGCTTTCACACTAGTGTCGGCACGGGGCCGTTGCTATGCGTCGGCCCGACGTGCCGACGCGCGTTGTGAAAAAAATGCCCGACGTGGGCAGCGGAAGCAGTCTTACGATGCTTCCGCTGCCCCATTGTAAGGTCCGGGGAGGAGAGGTCGGAGTTTCGTCCGCGCATGCGGATGGTGGGCTTGGAACAGATCAGGTCTTCGGGCAGAGGTGGCCCTTTACACAAGCGGCTTCTCCAAGTGGAGTCACGATGGATTTATCTACTCAACTCCACAGCACCTCATGGCATTAATGAGGACCTGCATTTTACGGGCTTCTTGGGCTGAGTGGTCATTGGGAGCATTGTTTTTTGGATATTCATTTGGTGATTTACCAGGGTTTCCAATGGACCGCCTAATCGGGCCGAATATGTCATCATAGGAGTTGTTAAGGCGGGTTCCAGCCGACGACTCGTATTTCCCATAAGGATCTGATGCATCAAGATTCTCTCATGGACCAATACTTCACTATTGTGGATGGGATCCACAGTCGCGACTGTGGGCCGCCCTTGATCATATCACATATGGACTATAGTATATTGCTAATGTTCTATGAGTTATATATAGCATAGCAATTCTGTTCTTTTTTTTGAGTTATTGTTTATTTATATTGTTTAACTAAATTATTACTTCCCTACAGGGTGGTTGGATCCTACAGGGAGCAAGTATATGCTCACCCTACGTGGCGCTCTGTGTATTTTATACTTCCTGTACGGGTCACCCCTCTACCTGTGAAGTTATGTATCAGGTTCTTTTTATTTGGTGCGCATCTGGGGGTAGCCATTTGAGTTGCGTACCGCTGGCTCAGCTCCGGCGGGGGTGCATCGGGACTCTGAGGGCAGAGACGTCTGCCCTTCCTTAACCACCACCACTCTTTGCGCATGAGCGGGCGGCATTTTGCTTCCGGACACGTCACTTCCGGTCCATGGCGACGCACACGTGCGGCGTGTTGTGACCACCGGCATCCATCTATATATAGGATACACGTTCTTTTGGGTAAGCACTTTCCCCTGACGAAGCGGTCCGTGTAACCGCGACACGCGTTGGGTCCTCCCTCCCGTCGGTCCTGCTCTTATTGCTCTTATTGAAGGTGATTATAGGGCTGTTGTTGTACCATACATGTGAGCCGAGGGGTCTTCCTGTTGAGTGTGCTTAGACATTGTTCTCCCCGATTACATCGCACAAGGTGGCAAGGTACTATCATATATCTTAGGCACTTATATACAGGATACTATAGTTGTTCAGGCTCATTAGGGGATTTCCATTGAGGGTGTTGGGCGCGGTGGCTCGCCTTCTCCTTCTCCCCTCTGAGTTTCCTTGCGGGGTACGTTGACCCAGATCTTATTGATGTCCGGTCCTTTATTTATTATTTTTTTCTAGTGACATCACATGGTACCTTATCCATTAAACACAGCCAGCCTTGTGCAGCATGTTTATATGTGTATACTCATGAGCTATATGGGTCTGACGGGGGGAGTTGTGTTGCTTTGTTTTTAAATGTTTTTATTGTGTTGTGTCACCCATTAAAGTTGTTCCTTTTTGATACGTATCAGGTGGTGTGCGAACTTTTGTTTGGTGGCTTCTTTTCTTTTTGTGTTGAGTTATACAATTCAGCCACTAGTTCTGCACCCCCACATATATAACATTGACATATACTTGGGAGTGCGTCAGCTGTTGTGTTATTTAGTCGAAAATGGCGGACTCGACGCACAAAAAAATGTTACATGTAACTTTTTTTGTGCCGACGGTCCGCCAAAACACGACGCAACCGTCGCACGACGGTTGCGACGTGTGGCCATACGTCGCAATGCATCGCTAATGTTAGTCTATGGGGAAAAAACGCATTCTGCAGACAAGTTTGCAGGATGCGTTTTTTCTCCTAAACGATGCATTGCGACATACAGCCAACAACGATAGTGTGAAAGTAGCTTTAGCTTGTCAATGAAATTCATGCAGTTCCGATCTACGGCCGGAGAGCACTGACTGACCTGGACTGAGGTGGTGAGAAGCAATATGCTCATCTCCAGTTGTCAGCCAGCAATCTTGAAAACAAAATCTAACAAAATCAGAAATCTTCTACCTATATAAGACAGTATACATACTGAAAAAAAAATTGAAAATGACACTGCTAAAAATATTTTCACTTAGCTTGAGGGGAAGACCCTGTCCCTTGCAATCTCCACTTTCTGATACATGGCAGGGTGTAAGGTCATTTGTATTTTAGAATTAATCTTCCAATAGTTAGTCTTTACCAGCTACTATATAAATCATCAAGAGGGATTATTCCAATGCTAGAGCCCAGGCCAGCTGGATCTGTGACAAGCGCTCTGATGCAATTCTGCATAGTTTTGTATCATAACAAAATGGATTAATTTCACTTCTCAATTGCTTTGGAACAAATCCAGAGTGTGTATGTCCAGAAGGGTATAGAGCATGCATTTACACTCGGAAGGTTTCCACGTACTCAGCATATCGGACCTGCATCAACATGTACACCAGTTAGTGTTTATGGGCATCAAAATTGTTTCTGATTCGTACAGCAATCTTAAATACGGAGATGACACAACATTGATATCAGCAAGCGTAGATGAAATGAAGGACCTATTAAGGAGTGTCAACATGGAAAGCTCGAGAATGGGACTCCTACTCAATACAAGGAAGAATAAGATATTGACTTCTGCCAGGTACGACCAGGACACATTTGAGATGGACGGCGACGAACTGGAAGTTGTAAAGGGCCCGGATCAATGATCACTCAAGATGCAGCGATGACACCGGATGTCAAGAGGAGAACAGCTATGGGCAACTCAACAATGAAGTCACTGGACAAAGTCTTCAAATCGAGGAACATTTCACTGGCAATGAAGACATGGATCGTACATAGTTTGGTCTTTTGTGTAGTAACATGGATGCGAAACCTGGATGATGAAGAAACAAGACAGAAGAAGAATCAACGCCTTTGAAATGTGGTGCTGGAGAAGGATATTTTCCTCATGGATAGCAAGAAGAACAAACAAATCGACTTTGGAACAAATCAAGCAAGACATGTTAATTGAAGCAAGGATCACCGAGCTATGAATGGTCTACTTTGGACACATCATACGAAGAGAACAATCACTGGTGAAGGACCTTATGGGCGGAAGAATAGAAGGAACAAGGTGAAGAGTAAGACCAGCAACTTGATCATGTGATACTATCAAGATAATGGAGAAGACCCTGGTGAACCTATCTAGGCTAGCACAACATTGATCTTCCTGCTGCGTGTTCATCCATCAAGTCACCATGGCTCGACATTGAGCTGAGGACCGTTAATAATACTAATAATAATAATAATAGCGCGAATCTGTCAGCAGGTTTTCATTATGTAGTCTGTTAGCAGCTTGATGTAGGGGCAGAGAGCCTTATTACAGAGATGTGTCACTTACTAGGCTGTGTGTGCTGTTTCACTATAGCCAGTGTTTTATCAGCAGGAGATTATCACTATAGAACTTGTGATAATCCTACTGCTCTGTGTAACCCCACCCCAATTACTGATTGGCAGCTTTCTGTCCATGCACATTGTACACAGTAAGCTGCCAATCATTGATGGAGGCTTGGGTACACAGATTAGCTTGACTGCCTGCCACGCGACACCAAGTCCTGTAATAATAATCTCCTGCTGATAAAACACTGATTGTATTGAGCTTACAAAAAGATGCTGAGCAAGTGACACATCCCTGGAATCATATTATCTGTCCCTACATTATGCTACTCTCGGATTAAATAGAAAAAACCTGCTTACATATTTGCTTTAATGAAGGCTGGAATTGGAAAGTATAGACAACTGCTTTTCCATATATGGTTTCCATATCTTCCATTGTTTATGTCTCTGGACTGTTACTCAGGAGAAATGTGGTTCGGACTCCCATATATCAAAGCTGTAGAGTATATCTTAAATATATAATAACAAAAATAATTTCCTTAAAAAAGACACTGTCCAAAGGATACAGTGCCAAAATAATGCTGCCATATTACATGCCCACATAATAGTCATAAAATGTCAAGATGTCTTTCATTAATCACTTCTGCTAACAATGAAGTGAGATCTTACAGGACTGAAGCCAACAGACTTCCTAAAGCCAAACCAAGTACTTTTTCTATTGAATATTTTAGAATATATAACTCTATTAGGTAAAATAATAATTATTACCTTAATTGATCAGCTACATTTTGGGGCAAAAGTTGCCTCATGAAACCCATCTCCACCTAGAAACTAACACCACATAGTCAGAACCGCAAATCTGACTATTTATAAAGAAGCCTTGTCACGTTCTCAGGTGGAAAATTGTGACTCTTTGCTAAAGAATGTGACGAATGCAGGAGATCAATGAGATTCAATGTTAGAATCATATTAGTTATTATGGAACTATAGTAATAGAGCTTTGCATTGACTATGATTCAATGACGGCAAGTCACATACAAAATGGCACAACAAAAAAAAGTATATGGTACTGGTACTCAGGGCCGGCTCCAGGTTTAACACGTACACATGATACACAGATATGGCAGAGAAATATAGATATACAACATAGGGCCCAGCCTGCATGCTCATCCTTCACATAGGCAGCTCGAAAAATGTTCGAAAGACGCCCGGGCGTCTTTTTAAGTGGTTTTTTTAGCTTTTTTCTTCAAAAACTGCTAGTGGTTAAATAAAATTTAAAAAGCGTCTGAAAATGACAGTAAAAAAAATGCCTTAAAATGATGGGAAAAACCCTCCGTTGGTCAAAGACGTAGAAAAACCACTAAGAAAACAACAACAAAACTGCATAATGTTTACAAAATGTCAGAGAAAAGGAGATTTTACTGAAGTGTCTTCACGTTTTAGGCCACGTGAAAAAGACATTGTGCGAATATTCCCTAATACTATTTACTTTTATACCCGGCCCAGAGATTTGTCATCCAGAGCATTCATGTAACCCGTCGTATTTGTTCACCGCTCGTTCTTTAGAAATATGGAGCTGGCCGCTTCCTTATTATATGAACAGATCACATGCTGCATATTATGTTGCATGGAACATTCCACAGAGAAAAACAAATTTTTTTTTCGCTTTTTGTCATGCTTTAATAGCCTTACAGCCTGCAAATATCATTACATGAGCACAGCTTGAATAAGAACCCGTATTTGTCTTTGTTCTTGCATTGGTATTTGTCACGGAATGGTAATTATTAGGTATATACTCCCTGCTGCTGCTGCATTCTCATGCAATGCTCAAATCTGGATGTACAATACCAATCTTTTAGTGGTTTCTTTTACAATTTGTTCTGTTTTGTATCTAAGTTGTTCATTTTCATCTGCATTTATTACATTTTTTTGTTAAAGAATGGACTTTTTTAATTTTTGTAGCGTAGAAATATGGTGACTAAAAGTGGAACAAATAGATGAACCAGGCAAACGCAGAATATACATTTTTAAATAAAACCAATTCCTGGGCATAGAATAATACTCATTTAGATTTATTAGATCAAGCTGCATATTTAAAAAAAATAAAAAATAATTAAACAAAAAACGCCCAACGCATGAAAATGCATGTAAAACAAAACAGAACAGTGAAGACAGCCATCTATATGTGTTGCTAAGATTTTTACAATTAAATAAAGGTGTTAATTAACCCCTTCATGACCCAGCCTATTTTGACCTCAATGACCTGGCCATTTTTTGCAATTCTGACCAGTGTCCCTTTATGAGGTAATAACTCAGGAACGCTTCAACGGATCCTAGCGATTCTCAGACTGTTTTTTCGTGACATATTGGGCTTCATGTTAGTGGTAAATTTAGGTCGATAATTTCTGCGTTTATTTGTGAAAAAAATGGAAATTTGGCGAAAATTTTGAACATTTTGCAATTTTCACATTTTGAATTTTTATTCTGTTAAATCAGAGAGTTATGTGACACAAAATAGTTAATAAATAACATTTCCCACATGTCTACTTTACATCAGCACAATTTTGGAAACAACATTTTTTTTTTGCTAGGAAGTTATAAGGGTTAAAATTTGACCAGTGATTTCTCATTTTTACAACAAAATTTACAAAACCATTTTTTTTAGGGACCACCTCACATTTGAAGTCAGTTTGAGGGGTCTATATGGCTGAAAATACCCAAAAGTGACACCATTCTAAAAACTACACCCCTCAAGGTGCTCAAAACCGCATTCAAGAAGTTTGTTAACCCTTCAGGTGTTTCACAGCAGCAGAAGCAACATGGAAGGAAAAAATGAACATTTAACTTTTTAGTCACAAAAATGATCTTTTAGCAACAATTTTTTTATTTTCCCAAGGGTAAAATTAGAAACTGGACCACGAAAGTTGTTGTCCAATTTGTCCTGAGTACGCTGATACCTCATACTGTTTGGGCGCACGGCAGGGCTCGGAAGGGAAGGAGCGCCATTTGACTTTTTGAATGAAAAATTGGCTCCAATCTTTAGCGGACCCCATGTCGCATTTGGAGAGCCCCTGTGTGCCTAAACATTGGAGCTACCCCACAAGTGACCCCATTTTGGAAACTAGACCCCCAAGGAACTTATCTAGAAGCATAGTGAGCACTTTAAACCCCCAGGTGCTTCACAAATTGATCCGTAAAAATGAAAAAGTACTTTTTTTCACACAAAAATTATTTTAGCCTCAATTTTTTCATTTTCACATGGGCAACAGGATAAAATGGATCCTAAAATTTGTTGGACAATTTCTCCTGAGTACACCGATACCTCACATGTGGGGGTAAACCACTGTATGGGCACATGGTAAGGCTCGGAAGGGAAGGAGCACCATTTGACTTTTTGAATGAAAAATTAGCTCCAATCGTTAGCGGACACCATGTCGCGTTTGGAGAGCCCCTGTGTGCCTAAACATTGGAGCTCCCCTACAAGTGACCCCATTTTGGAAATTAGACCCCCCAAGGAACTTATCTAGATGCATAGTGAGCACTTAAAACCCCCAGGTGCTTCACAGAAGTTTATAACGCAGAGCCGTGAAAATAAAAAATAATTTTTCTTTCCTCAAAAATGATTTTTAGCCTGGAATTTTTTATTTTCCCAAGGGTAATAGGAGAAATTGGACCACAAATGTTGTTGTCCAGTTTGTCTTGAGTACGATGATACCCCATATGTGGGGGTAAACCACTGTTTGGGTGCACGGCAGGGCTCGGAAGGGAAGGTACGCCATTTGGCTTTTTGAATGGAAAATTAGCTCCAATCATTAGCGGACACCATGTCGCGTTTGGAGAGCCCCTGTGTGCCTAAACATTGGAGCTCCCCCACAAGTGACCCCATTTTGGAAACTAGACCTCCCAAGGAACTAATCTAGATGTGTGGTGAGCACTTTGAACCCCCAAGTGCTTCACAGAAGTTTATAACGCAGAGCCGTGAAAATAATAAATGTGTTTTCTTTCCTCAAAAATATTTTTTTAGCCCAGAATTTTTTAATTTTCCAAAGGGTAACAGGAGAAATTTGACCCCAAAAGTTGTTGTCCAGTTTCTCCTGAGTACGCCGATACCCCATATGTGGGGGTAAACCACTGTTTGTGCACACGGCAAGGCTCAGAAGGGAAGGAGAGCCATTTGACTTTTGAATGAAAAATTAGCTCCAATCGTTAGCAGACACCATGTCGCGTATGGAGAGCCCCGGTGTACCTAAAGATTGGAGCTCCCCCACAAGTGATCCCATTTTGGAAACTAGACGCCCCAAGGAACTTATCTAGAGGCATAGTGAGCATTTTAAACTCCCAGGTGCTTCACAAATTGATCCGTAAAAATGAAAAAGTACTTTTTTTCACAAAAAAATTCTATTTAGCCTCAATTTTTTCATTTTCACATGGGCAATAGGATAAAATGGATCCTAAAATTTGTTGGGAAATTTCTCCTGAGTACACCGATACCTCATATGTGGGGGTAAACCACTGTTTGGGCACATGGTAAGGCTCGGAAGGGAAGGAGCGCCATTTGACTTTTTGAATGAAAAATTATCTCCATCGTTAGCGGACACCATGTCGCGTTTGGAAAGCCCCTGTGTGCCTAAACATTGGAGCTCCCCCACAAGTGACCCCATTTTGGAAACTAGACCCCCCAAGGAACTTATCTAGATGCATAGTGAGCACTTTAAACCCTCCGGTGCTTCACAAATTGATCTGTAAAAATGAAAAAGTACTTTTTTTTCACAAAAAAATTCTTTTAGCCTCAATATTTTCATTTCCACATGGGCAACAGGATAAAATGGATCCTAAAATTTGTTGGGCAATTTCTCCTGAGTACGCTGATACCTCATATGTGGGGTAAACCACTGTTTGGGCACATGGTAAGGCTCGGAAGGGAAGGAGCGCCATTTGACTTTTTGAATTAAAAATTATCTCCATCGTTAGCGGACAC
The DNA here is from genome assembly GCF_051348905.1 of Ranitomeya variabilis. Classification (NCBI taxonomy): domain Eukaryota; kingdom Metazoa; phylum Chordata; class Amphibia; order Anura; family Dendrobatidae; genus Ranitomeya; species Ranitomeya variabilis. The sequence continues at coordinate 111,677,066 of NC_135235.1, read as the reverse complement.
CATGTCGCGTTTGGAAAGCCCCTGTGTGCCTAAACATTGGAGCTCCCCCACAAGTGACCCCATTTTGGAAATTAGACCCCCCAAGGAACTTATCTAGATGCATAGTGAGCACTTTAAACCCTCCGGTGCCTCACAAATTGATCTGTAAAAATGAAAAAGTACTTTTTTTTCACAAAAAAATTCTTTTAGCCTCAATATTTTCATTTCCACATGGGCAACAGGATAAAATGGATCCTAAAATTTGTTGGGCAATTTCTCCTGAGTACGCCGATACCTCATATGTGGGGGTAAACCACTGTTTGGGCACACGGCAGGGCTCGGAAGGGAAGGCACGCCATTTGGCTTTTTGAATAGAAAATTAGCTCCAATCATTAGCGGACACCATGTCGCATTTGGAGAGCCCCTGTGTGCCTAAACATTGGAGCTCCCCCACAAGTGACCCCATTTTGGAAACTAGACCCCCAACGGAACTTATCTAGATGTGTGGTGAGCACTTTGAACCCCCAAGTGCTTCACAGAAGTTTATAACGCAGAGCCGTGAAAATAATAAATACGTTTTCTTTCCTCAAAAATAATTTTTTAGCCCAGAATTTTTTATTTTCCCAAGGGTAACAGGAGAAATTTGACCCCAAATGTTGTTGTCCAGTTTCTCCTGAGTACGCTGATACCCCATATGTGGGGGTAAACTACTGTTTGGGCACATGCCGAGGCTCGGAAGTGAAGTAGTGATGTTTTGAAATGCAGACTTTGATGGAATGCTCTGCAGGCGTCACGTTGCGTTTGCAGAGCCCCTGATGTGCCTAAACAGTAGAAACCCCCCACAAGTGACCCCAAAAGTTGTTGTTCAGTTTCTCCTGAGTACGCTGATACCCCATATGTGGGGTAAACCACTGTTTGGGCGCATGTTGGGGCTCGGAAGGGAGGGAGCACCATTTGACTTTTTCAACGCAAGATTGGCTGGAATCAATGGTGGCGCCATGTCGCGTTTGGAGACCCCCTGATGTGCCTAAACAGTGGAAACCCCTCAATTCTAACTCCAACACTAACCCCAACACACCCCTAACCCTAATTCCAACCCTAACCGCAACACACCCCTAACCCTAGTCTTAACCCTAATTCCAACCCTAACTCTAATTCCAACCCTAAGCCTAAGGCTATGTGCCCACGTTGCGGATTTGTGTGTGGATTTTTCTGCACCGTTTTTAAAAAAATCTGCAGGTAAAACGCGCTGCGGATTTACCGCGGATTTCCAGTGTTTTTTGTGTGGATTTCACCTGCGGATTCCTATTATGGAGCAGGTGTAAAACGCTGCGGAATCCGCACAAAGAATTGACATGCTGCGGAAAATACAACGCAGCGTTTCCGTGCTGTATTTTCCGCACCATGGGCACAGCGGATTTGGTTTTCCATAGGTTTACGTGGTACTGTAAACGTGATGGAAAACTGCTATGAATTTGCAGCGACCAATCCGCTGCGGATCCGCAGCCAAATCCGCACCGTGTGCACATAGCCTAATTCTAACCCTAATTCCAACCCTAGCCCTAATTCTAGCCCTAACCCTAATTGTAACCCTAACTCTAATTGTAACCCTAACCCTAATTGCAACCCTAATTCTAACCCTAACCCTAATTCTAACCCTAATTCTAACCCTAACCCTAATTCTAGCCCTAGCCCTAAGTGCAACCCTAGCCCTAAGTGCAGCCCTAACCCTAAGTGCAACCCTAACCCTAAGTGCAACCCTAAGTGCAACCCTATCCCTAAGTGCAACCCTATCCCTAAGTGGAACCCTATCCCTAAGTGCAACACTATCCCTAAGTGCAACCCTATCCCTAAGTGCAACCCTAAGTGCAACCCTAACCCTAAGTGCAACCCTAACCCTAAGTGCAACCCTACCCCTACCCCTAACCCTACCCCTAACCCCAACCCTACCCCTAACCCTACCCCTAACCCTAATGGAAAAACAAAAATAAATATATTTTCTGTATTTTATTATTGTCCCTACCTATGGGGGTGATAAAGGGGGGGTTATTTACTATTTTTTTTATTTTGATCGCTTTGATAGAACCTATCACAGCGATCAAAATGTATAGGGAACGAATCTGCCTGCCGGCAGATTCGGCGGGCGCACTGCGCATGCGCCCGCCATTTTCCAAGATGGCGGCGCCCATGCGAGAAGACCGAGGACACCGGGAGGGACACCGGGACTAGGTAAGTATGGGGGGGTGCGATCGGACAGCGGGGGGGCAGAGGGGAGGACGGGGGAGGGTCGGAGGGGAGAGGAAGGCGTTTAGGACAGGACGGACGGGTAGGGAACAATGACGGCGGCTGCAGATCGCCGCTGTCAGTCGGTGGGGGGGGCCAGATCGGGGTCTCCAGCCATGGCTGATGCTATTGCAGCATCGGCCATGGCTGGATTGTAATATTTCACCAATTTTCATAGGTGAAATATTACAGATTGCTCTGATTGGCTGTTTCACTTTCAACAGCCAATCAGAGCGATCGAAGCAACGGGGGGGTGAAGCCACCCCCCCTGGGCTGTAGTACCACTCCCCCTGTTCCTGTAGGTCGGGTGAAATTGGAGTTAACCCTTTCACCCGGCCTGCAGGGACGTGATCATTCTGTGACACAGCATATGCATCACAGGTCGGATTGGCACTGACTTTCATGATGCATACGCTGTGTCACAGGTCGGGAAGGGGTTAATGATGGGTGTCGAGGTGCTCGATCGATCAGTGGCAAGTATCGCTTAGTGCTCGAATGCTCGGGTCCCCGTAAGAAACTCATTTGTATCATCTGATCCAGGCGAGAGAGATCCGGAAAAATGCTCGAGTTTGCCATTCACTTCCATTATGCTCACCACTCTCGTAGAGCACGTCCGAGGGTCCGACATGCTCAATTCAAGTACTGAGCATTCGAGCATTTCACTGCTTTGGAATCTGTAATACACAAATGTGAAGGAGCCCTAAAGGTATATTTCCATTTGTCAGATTTCTACCATGAGACTAGGATTACATGGTGATTTGGAGTTGTGCAGCATAACATTACAATGTCACATTGCGTTAGGACCCACAAGTTGGCATGACTGATAAGTATCTGCCTGTATTTCTCAGCATTGATGTTGAGGACCATAGACACAATAGTTGGCCAAAAAACCTTAGTGCAGCCGATGAAAGACACATCAGGCTGATTTCATTTCGAACTTGGAAGATGTCCAGCAGTGCCATCAGCTTTCAACTGGCAGCAACCTGTGTAACCCAGCTACATCCATCCACTTTTTCATAGAAGACTGGCCAATAGTTGTCTTCATTGAAGAATTGTGTCCAAAATCCATTCCTTCATTCATGGAAACAAGGACAAGAGACTCAACTATGCACAAAAACATAGGAACTCAGGGCAGAAAATGGCAGCAGGAGCTCTGGACTGATTGTTCAATAACTTATGCAATTTGTATTGTGAATTCTGGTGACAGATCTATTTAAAATTGCATTTCTGTTGGATATGAATTCTATTATTTGTGTGATCAAACGATTTTGATGATATCTAACCAGCGTAGGAATAAATGTTTCCTTTGTCAGTGAATGATCATTGTTAGGCCGGGGTCACATCAGCAGATCACATCTGATGTGAGAGTATCCAATGTAAAATGCTAATGAGCTCCTGCTCTGCTGCGACCATGATCCCGAGTGTCAGTGCTCTGTGCTCCGATCCTCCTGCATGAGAGAATGGCAGCACAGCTGCGGAGGAGAAGGAGAAAGTCATTTCTCCATCTCCTCTGCTGCTGGTGTCGGCAGGAATCGTGCCACACTCGGGTGATATCTGAGCGCAGTGCGATGTTTCACACGCACCCATAGAATTACATGGGTGCAGGCGATCCAAATTCAGCAGGCTGCGTTTTTTTTCCCCGTTCGATCGGTGCAGGTAAAAAAAATGCCATTGAGAACACAAGCATAGGATTAAATTGGTATGTATGCAATCGGATTTTTAATTGGATTGTATTCGTCAGATTTAATCGCTTTGCATCATCAATCACTGCATTGCTTTACATCAGTTCTCATAGAGCTGATTACACTTTTATTTTTATAGTTTTTTTCACACTAGCTAAAAGTCTTAAGTTCCTGTTGACTACATTTTTGAAGCTTCAGACCATATACAATAAATGCTAACATGGAAAAGATTTTTAGTATTTTGACATTCGTGTCAGCAGTATACAACACCAGCAAAGGGTTAAGGTTGCGGAAAATACCTCCTCCGCTGCTAACATGTTCTAGCTGAAAACCACTTCTCTTCCGGAACAGCTATATTAAAAGCAGCTGAGCGATTTGGGTACAAAAGTACACTATATTCAGGTGAGCCCCTTACATCACCTGCATGTGCAGCATGATACGTCTGAAAGATATGTTTTTGAGATCAATGTATTTAGAATAATTGTAATGCCAATTTGTTAGTATATACTGGGTTGTGACATATTTCTTGAGCAGATTGAGCACATATTCTCTGTCCACACATGCTCTACAAGCTTTTGTCTGGTGCTCTATTAAAATTTCCATAATTTTGGACGTAACAAACACTGCAGAATTTTTAGGCGAGTATTATGACCAATCCTCATTTATATGCAGATTTTCCAACTCCAAACTATCTAAACATTAATGCTTATTGGATGGAGTGTGTGGCCTAAGGATATCAGGACCCTTTATCAAGGTATGCAGAGTAATTAGACTGCTTGTTTTCCATAGGCTAAATAGACCCCAAAGAAGAGATTTAACTGACTATGAAAAATAATTTCCCCTCTAAAATGCAAAGTGCTGAGGAATATAATGGCGCTACAGAAATAAAATTATTATTAATATTATTGATAAAAAGTCAACATATTGGATTGTGATCACAGGGCCAACAAAAGTTTTGTGGCAAATAGTCCGAATTTCAAGAAAAATTTTGCATAAAAAACATGTACATTAACTACCAAAGATTTGAGAAGAATCAAACGTGAAGTGACCAGGTGCCCATTATCCTCAGGTGCTGTCGTATTCCAGTACTTCAACCTTCCTGGAGTGCCCAGAAGAACAAGGTGCTGAGGGCTCAGAGACAAGGCCAAGGTAAGGGAGGCAGAAACCCGACCACCACTGAACAAGACACAGAAGGTGAAACATCAAGACTGGGCCAAGAAATATCTGAAGACAGATTATTCAAAGGTTTTATGGACTGATGAGATGAGGGTGACTATTGACAGACCAGATGGATGGTCCATGACTGGTTCAGTAATAGGTACGGACCTCCACTTCAAGGTGGAGGTGAGGTAGTGATATAGACTGGAATTAAGGATGAGCTAGTTTGACCTTTGAGGTTGAAGATGAACTCAAAATTCACTTCCAAATCTACTGCTATTTTTTAGAAGATACTTTTTTCAAGCAGTGGTACAGGAAAAAGTCTGCATCCTTCAATAAAACCATGATTATTTTGCAGGATAATGCTCTATTGCATGCATCGAAGTCTCTATTGCTAGGCTGCCAGTATATGCCTTAGGGATGAAAGAATAATGACATGGCCCTTTCCTCACTTAACCTAAACCACAGTGAGAACTTGTGGGCTCTTCTTAGGCTAGGTTCACATTAGCGTTTCAGTCCGCATGGTCCTGTGGACTTTTTTCCTTAAGCTCCGCCTACTTCCGGATGCATCCTGCGTACCTATCTTTAACATCGTGTACGCACGGACATACATTGCATGCGGATGCATCCGCGCAGTCGCTTTGATGTGCCCGCCGAACGCAAGAAAATGCAACATGATGCATTCGGAGGGCACTTCAAAACGATGAACGTGGATGCATCTGCACACAATGCATGTCCCTGCGTACACAATGTTAAAGATAGGTACGCAGGACACATGCGGACGTAGGCGGAGCTTAAGGAAACAAGCTCACAGCACCACGCTGCGGACTGAAACGCTAATGTGAACCCTGCCTTAAACAGGTGATATGTGGTGAAGGTAAACAATCACCCCTCTGAACAGTGTCAGGGAGGCTGTGGTCGGTGCTGCTCAAAAGGTTGATCATAAACAGACTAAGAAACTGACACACTCCATGGAGGGAAAGCTTATGACTGTTATTGAAAAAAAGGGCTCTATTGGCCACTTATCATTTTTTTGAAATTTATTTTTGTAAATTTTGAGTTGTTTGATTCTTAGTCTCACTTTACCAGATGAAAATAAACAATTGATGTGGGAATTTACATTTTTCATTTAGTTGCACAATAGTTATGCACACTTATGGTGCCCCAATAATTCTGCACACATAGATATTCTCCTAAGAAATAAAAAAAACTCACTTTTACTTTCTTAAGTTTCAGGTTTATTATCCTATAAGATTGACTGATAGCATTGTTGTTGTTCAATCAGAAAATTAGTCATCAAAACTACAAATTTCCTAGTGTATCACAGCGCGTAGGAGTATTCTTTTTGTCAACATATGATGGAATCTGTTGAGTCCAGGGGGTGACTATTTGTGGCCATTATAAAATGGATTCGCCGGAGAATCACAATTTTTGTCATAAATGATTCCCGTATAAGAAGACCCTGACATTGTTCATAGAGTAGCCCACAATCTACCCTTTACTGTATGTCTCCAACTCTACACCATGTGATCGCTGCTCGAGAACACAGTTCACTTTGAGTTCATATTCGGAAGTTACACTAATAAATGTGTGCAAATCTCATGGTTATAGTACAGAGTTTCTATGAACACACTTTTAACCCCTTAGTGACAGAGCCAATTTGGTACTTAATGACCGGGCCAATTTTTACAATTCTGACCACTGTCACTTTATGAGGTTATAACTCTGGAACGTTTTAACGGATCCCACTGATTCTGAGAACGTTTTTTCCTGACATATTGTACTTCATATTAGTGGTAACATTTCTTCGATATTACTTGCGTTTATTTATGAAAAAAACGGAAATATGGCGAAAATTTTTAAAATTTGCAAATTTTAAAACTTTGAATTTTTATGCCCTTAAATCAGAGAGATATGTCACACAAAATAGTTAATAAATAACATTTCCCACATGTCTACTTTACATCAGCACAATTTTGGAAACAACATTTTTTTGTTTGTTAGGGAGTTATAAGGGTTAAAAGTTGACCAGCAATTTATCATTTTTACAACAAAATTTACAAAACTGTTTTTTTGGGGGACCTTTTCACATTTAAAGTCACTTTGAGGGGTCTATATGACAGAAAATACCCAAAAGTGACACCATTCTAAAAAGTACACCCCTCACCGCCATGTCGCGTTTGGAGAGCCCCTGATGTGCCTAAACAGTGGAAACCCCCCACAAATGACACCATTTTGGAAACTAGACCCCTTAAGGAACTTGTCTAGATGTGTTGTGAGCACTTTGAACCCCCAAGTGCTTCACAGAAATTTATAACATAAATTTGAATCTTTTTTTTCCTCAAAAAATATTTTTTAGCCCGCAATTTTTTATTTTCAGAAGGGTAACAGGAGAAACTGGACCCCAAAAGTTGTTGTCCAATTTGTCCTGAGTACGCGAATACCCCATATGTGGGGGGGAACCACTGTTTGGGCGCATGGCAGAGCTCGGAAGGGAAGGAGCGCCGCTTTGGAATGCAGACTTTGATGGAATGGTCTGCAAGCGTCATGTTGTGTTTGCAGAGCTCCTGATGTACCTAAACAGTAGAAACCCCCCACAAGTGACCCCATTTTGGAAACTAGACCCCCCAAGGAACTTATCTAGCTTATCTAGATGTGTGGACTATGAACCCCCAAGTGCTTCACAGAAGTTTATAATGTAGAGCCATGAAAATAAAAAATCATACTTTTTCCACAAAAATGATCTTTTCACCCCAAAAACAGGAGAGATTGGACCCCAAAATGTATTGTGCAATTTATCCTGAGTACGCCAATACCCCATATGTGGGGGGGGACCACTGTTTAGGCGCATGGCAAAGGAAGGAGTGTTGTTTTGGAATGCAGACTTTGATAGAATGGTCTGCGGGCGTCATGTTGCATTTGCAGAGCCCCTGATGTACCTAAACAGTAGAAACCCCCCACAAGTGACCCCATTTTGGAAACTAGACCCCCAAGGATGTGTAGTGAGCACTTTGAACGCCCAAGTGCTTCACAGAAGTTTATAATGCAGAGTTGTGAAAATAAAAAATATATTTTTTTCCTACAAAATTGATTTTTTTAAAATTAACGGCGCTGTGGTTTAGGTACCCTTAACTACCGCCGTTAAAAGGCGTATGGGCGGTCGTTAAGGGGTTAAGGCTCCATTTGTTTCTTGATTTTAGCCATGATGGAGGTGTGCATTAGTATTCCCTGATGGATAGGCTAGAAGGAATCCTCCAACCTATGCTAACTGCATGTTTCTGTATAATATGGAGCACGAAGGGCACGTATCTCCATGCAAGATGTGAAGAGAGCCTTACCTAGATTGTGTAGTTTCTAACGGCAGACGGGCTGGCAGTTGTTTAACACTTTGCCTTGCAGTGTGAACAGACCCTCAGGCACATTGCAGAAATAGCCCTCCTATGAGTTGGATGGATAGATAGATAGATAGATAGATAGATAGATAGATAGATAGATAGATAGATAGATAGATAGATAGATAGATAGATAGATAGATAGATAGATGGATTGAGCTTTTGGAAGAAAAGATTGCCTTCAGTCCAGCTGCATGTTGTAGATTTTATACTAAAAGGTTAAGTTGTTTTTCATTATCAAACTTTTGGAAGTAGAAGGTTGGCTGATGTCCAGCCTCAGAATACACTGCGGTGCCTGATACTTTATCAGGGAACTGGCAATGAACTCGCACACATTTGCCAGATTACGCCCCACAAGAAGGACCTCTGTGTCTTCGCTGTTACTTGGTTGGCCGAATTCTAGAATTCCAAGGCGAACGCCTGCCAACTTACTAAGCCAAACAATCCAGCTCTCTGATTGGATGGCGGCCAAGTGTTACTCCCCATAAGGAATTGGCTAAGTAGATATCATAAATCTGACTTTGACATTTCAAGGGTTAATATTTTAAAGTGGATCTGCTTGTCCTGGAGACCTGGAAATGTACTGTTGTGAGACAAGATAGTGTTCTACTTTTCCTGAAAACAGAAATGTTAAACCTGCATGATTAAAATGATTAGAAGTTTCTATAGTGAGATCAATCACAGTGAGCACGGAGGACCCTCGCCAGGACCACACATTTATACAGGCCTCCCAGCCTGCTGTGCCCCTCCAGTCTATCCCACAGGTTGACAAATTGTGACCAAACTGTTACTTTGCACTCTAAGAATTATAAGGGTGGGGTAGCAGTGGAGTCATGGCGTCTCATGACCGACGCGGTGACATGTGCCAGATCCATTCAAGGGATACAAACTGATACAGCAGATGCCATTGACATATAATAGGATTCCTGTATAGGAGGTGTCCAGGATAGGCACAAAGTCTGCAGTCACTCTATCGACTGCAGACTTGTTAATACTCACACACTGCACCTATAAGCTCCCATGTTACAAAAAAGTATATATGACAGTATACATTTCTAATTGATGCTTCTGTACGGAACAGCACAGTCGGCTACACTACTCCATACAGCACAAAAGGGGTGACCCTGATGTACCCTATCCAGACAAAAGCCCAATGTAAACTGTTTTGACCTCCATCAAGTGAATGTGAACCTATGGATCCACTTGATGTATGTGCTGAAAACTGTCACAGTGCAAACACATCTTGACGAGAGCCTAATGGTGCATGCTTGCCTTTAAATAGAATTTGTCAGCAGGTTTTTGCCATTTAATCTGAGAGCAGCTTAATATCGAGCACGAGAACCTGATTTCAGTTATATGTCACCTTTATTAGGCTGTGTGTTGTAGTTTCAATACAATTAGTGTTTTATCATCAGGAGATTATCACTTCCTGACTAGGTTTTAGGTGCAGGTTGGTCCAGCTAATCTGTGTAACCCCGCCCCTCCCTCCACTGATTAGCTGATTGCTGACAATGTATACAGGAAGCTGCCAATGAGGGGTGTGGGCTGGGTTATACAAAGCTCAACATTCAGAGCACTGCTGCTACATCTACAGCAGAGAAAATGGGGGATTTGAATCAGAACGGCACCAAGTAGTCCAGCAAGTGATACATAGCTGGAATCAGTGTCTCAGCCCCTACATTGTGCTTCTCTCAGATTACATGACAAAACATGCTGACAGATTCTCATTAAAAGTGTTGTAACTTCTTACTATAGGTAGTAGGACTATGACTGTAGCTCTGGCACATTAAAGGGGTTTTACACTTTTAGAAAAGTGTACCCCTTCCTGTAATGCAAAATAACAGAGATAGACAGTACTCACCCTCACCAGCTCCATCGCCAGCACCTGCCGTTGTGCCGGTCTGTGTTTTGGCTGCAGAGGTGATATCAGTAGTAGTAGAGTATGGCACTCCTATATGATGGCGAAGGTGCTCAGATAGGATCCCAATCCGTAGAATCAAATAGTAATCGAGAAATCATCACTCAAGGTGAGAATGGTGAACTGAAAAGTCATTTTAATTCAGTCTCCACTAAAAGATCTATTTACAAATGTAACGTTTTGGTTTTATGATCTTTATCAAACAAACACTGAAACAAATGAGAGAAATGTCAAAATAAATAAAATAGAAATAACAAATAATGACGACATAGGACAAAATGAAATCACAAATAACAAAGACCAACTGCAAGCAACTACATTGCTTTCAGAGCAAATATATGGAATATACAGAGGTTGGTGAGCCAAGAGGTGAAAAAATCAAGCATGGATATTATACTGGTTTAGTTTATGAAAAAATGCCCATCTGGACAAATAAATAAATATTCAGCCATAAGGGGTGAGGAGGTAGACGGTAGGCTATTGGGTGGGATTTGTATAGGGATAAGCTGCAGGATGTAAATGGGAACAATTCAGTTGACCTAGAAAAAAGGATAAGAGGAGGGAAAACAAAGAAAGAGAAACATAAATCTAATATATAAAGCTGAATGTGTGTGTGTGTGTATGTCCGGGATTGGCATCTGCACCGTCGCAGCTACAGCCACAAAATTTTGCACAGTCACACGTCTGGACCCCGAGAGCATCATAGGCTATGTTGTGAGGCGAAATTTTAACCCCGCGCGTTCCAATTCACCAAACAATTTTGCCCCTATCTACATAATGGGGAAAAAGTGAAAGGAAAAGTGTTGGAGGCAAATTGACAGCTCCTAGATGTGAACAAGGGGGACTTAAAGAGTGAGAGCGATGGCGCCAAAGAGTATATACCGTACAATTGCTAAGGCGGGGCCCCGACATGGGATACTCACCACACACGGGGATATGAACACACACACAAAATGCGCCACACACTACCACGTGCTTGAACACATATACCACCTTCAGCGCACATTTCACCACACATACACTGTTGTGATTTTGCTTTTTGCTCCCTCTAGTGGTCATTAGTGATTTGACTCTGGAGCGTCTGTCTTTTCCTATATCCTCACCTGGGCCGTTAGTTCAGGGGCGTTGCTATATAAGCTCCCTGGACCTTCAGTTCAATGCCTGGCATCGTTGAAATCAGAGCTAATCTGTTGTGCTCTTGTCCTCTGATCCTGGTTCCTGTTTTTCAAGCTAAGTCTGCTTCTTTGCTTTTTGCTTTTGTTTTGTTTGGTATTTTTGTCCAGCTTGTTCCTATCTGTATCCTGACCTTTGCTGGAAGCTCTAGGGGGCTGGTGTTCTCCCCCCGGACCGTTAGACGGTTCGGGGGTTCTTGAATCTCCAGCGTGGATTTTTATAGGGTTTTTGTTGACCAGATAAGTTATCTTGCTATATTCTGCTATTAGTAAGCTGGCCTCTCTTTGCTGAACCTGGTTCATTTCTGTGTTTGTCATTTCCTCTTACCTCACCGTTATTATTTGTGGGGGGCTTGTATCTTGCTTTGGGGTCCCTTTCTCTGGAGGCAAGAGAGGTCTTTGTTTTCTTCTCCTAGGGGTAGTTAGATTCTCCGGCTGGCGCGAGTCATCTAGCGATCACCGTAGGCATGATTCCCGGCTACTTCTAGTGTTGGCGTTAGGAGTAGCTATTTGGTCAACCCAGTTACCACAGCCCTATGAGCTGGATTTTTGTATCTTGCAGACTTACACGTTCCTCTGAGACCCTGTCCACTGGGGTCATAACAATACACCAACCTCGCCACATAAAAGTCGAAACACAAAAGTCGCCGCTCAAAACTTGCCAAGCGCAAAACTCGCCACATGCAAAACTCGCCACACGTGCAAAACTCACCTCATGGAAAACTCGCCACACGCAAAGCTTGCCACATGCACAAAAGTTGCAACAAATGCAAAAGTTGCCTCACACAAAACTTGCACATATTCAAAACACACCACACATAAAACTCGCCACGCGCAAAACTCGCCATGCGCAAAACTTGCTGCACACAACTTGCTACACTAACCTGTCACATGCAACTCGACACAAAAAAGTTGCTACACGCATGTCGCCACACAAAACTCATCTCACAAAAGTCGCTACATGCATGTCGCCACACGCAACTCAACACACACAACTTGACACATGAAACTCGCCCTAAAACACACACGTCTGGTATTATCCTTCAAAAATAAAAATCTGATTAATAAGCAGACAAACTACAAGAGTAACAACTGTACCATATAGGAAATACGGCAGCTGTCAGTCACATGACCTGTCTATTATGTGTATGTGTGAGCTAATATACAGTTAGGTCCATATATATTTGGACAGAGACAACATTTTTCTCATTTTGGTTATAGACATTACCACAATTTAATTTTAAACAAAACAATTCAGATGCAGTTGAAGTTCAGACTTTTAGCTTTCATTTGAGGGTATCCATATTAAAATTGGATGAAGAGTTTAGGAGTTTCAGCTCCTTAACCTGTGCCACCCTGTTTTTTAAAGGGACCAAAAGTAATTGGACAATTGACTCCAAGGCTATTTCATGAACAGGTGTGGGCAATCCCTTCATTATGTCATTCTCAACTAAGCAGATAAAAGACCTGGAGTTGATTTGAGGTGTGGTGCTTGCATTTGGAAGGTTTTCCTATGAAGTAAACATGCGGTCAAAAGTGCTCTCCATGAAGGTGAAACAAGCCATTCTTAAGCTGTGAAAACAGAGAAAAAACCCATCCGAGAAATTGCTACAATATTAGGAGTGGCAAAATGTACAGTTTGGTACATCCTGAGAAGGAAAGAAAGCACTGGTGATCTCATCAATGCAAAAAGACCTGGGCGCCCACGGAAGACAACAGCGGTGGGTGATCGCAGAATAATCTCCATGGTGAAGAGAAACCCCTTCACAACAGCCAACCAAGTGACCAACACTCTCCCGGAGGTCGGCGTATCAATATCCAAATCTATCATAAAGAGAAGACTGCATGAAAGTAAATACAGAGGGTTCACTGCACGGTGCAAGCCACTCATAAGCATCAAGAATAAAAAGGCTAGACTGGACTTTGCTAAAAAACATCTAAAAAAGCCAGCACAGTTCTGGAAGAACATTCTTTGGACAGATGAAACCAAGATCAACCTCTGCCAGAATGATGGAAAGAGAAAAGTATGGCGAAGGCGTGGTACAGCTCATGATCCAAAGCATACCACATCATCTGTAAAACACGGCGGAGGCGGTGTGATGGCTTGGGCATGCATGGCTGCCAGTGGCACTGGGTCACTAGTGTTTATTGATGATGTGACACAGGACAGAAGCAGCCAAATGAATTCTGAGGTATTCGGAGCCATACTGTGTGCTCAGATCCAGCCAAATGCAGCCAAACTGATTGGTCGTCGTTTCATCCTACAGACAGACAATGACCCAAAACATGAAGCCAAAGCAACCCAGGAGTCTATTAAAGCTAAGAAGTGGAATATTCTTGAATGGCCAAGTCAGTCACCTGATCTCAACCCAATTGAGCATGCATTTCACTTGTTAAAGACTAAACTTCAGACAGAAAGGCCCACAAACAAACAGCAACTGAAAACCACCGCAGTGAAGGCCTGGCAGAGCATCAAAAAGGAGGAAACACAGCGTCTGGTGATGTCCATGAGTTCAAGACTTCAGGCAGTCATTGCCAACAAAGGGTTTTCAACCAAGTACTAGAAATGAACATTTTATTTAAAATTATTGAATCTGTCCAATTACTTTTGGTCCCTTTAAAAACAGGGTGGCACATGTTAAGGAGCTGAAACTCCTAAACCCTTCATCCAATTTTAATGTGGATACCCTCAAATGAAAGCTGAAAGTCTGAACTTCAACTGCATCTGAATTGTTTTGTTTAAAATTCATTGTGGTAATGTCTATAACCAAAATGAGAAAAATGTTGTCTCTGTCCAAATATATATGGACCTAACTGTATACTGCCAGGGGGAGGGCTTCCTGTTGGCTGGGGATTTATCAGGCTGCCAATTTAGCTTACGAATACTGAGGTAAAAATACTGACCAAATAACGTGTGAATGAGGTCTAATACAGGAGGAGATGACGCACAGATATATAATATATACAGGAGGAGATGACACACAGGTATATACTATATACAGGGGAGATGACACACACATATATACTATATACAGGGGAGATGACACACAGGTATATACTATATACAGGAGGAAATGACATACAGGTATATACTATAAACAGGAGGAGATGACATACACATATATACTATATACAGGGGAGATGACACACAGGTATATACTATATACAGGGGAGATGACACACAGGTATATACTATATACAGGAGGAGATGACACACAGGTATATACTATATACAGGAGGAGATGACATACAGGTACATACTATATACAGGAGGAGATGACATACAGGTACATACTATATACAGGAGGAGATGACACACAGATATATACTATATATAGGAGGAGATGACACACAGGTATATACTATATACAGGGGAGATGACATGTATATACTATATATAGGAGGAGATGACACACAGATATACACTATATACAGGAGCAGATGACACACAGGTATATACTATATACAGGAGGAGATGATATACAGGTACATACTATATACAGGAGGAGATGACACACAGGTATATACTATATACAGGAGCAGATGACACACAGGTATATACTATATACAGGAGGAGATGACTTACAGGTATTACTATATGCAGGAGGAGATGACACACGTATATACTATACACAGGAGGAGATGACACACAGGTATATACTATATAAAAGAGGAGATGACACATAGGTATATAGAGGAGGAGATGACATACAGCAGGTATATACTATATACAGGGGAGATGACATACAGGTATATACTATATATAGGAGGAGATGACATACAGGTATATAGTATATACAGAAGAGATGACAAACAGGTATATACTATATACAGGAGGAGATGACACATAGGTATATACATTATACAGGAGGAGATGACACAGCAGGTATATACTATTTACAGGGGAGATGACATACAGGTATATACTATATACAGGAGTGTTATGATCCGGTGAACTTGGAGCCGCATGAGACTTTCTCAGGAGTAGGTGGAACCTGTACTGACCGCAAACCCTAAACTGCCACCGCAACTAGAAGTAGCCGTGGGATGTACCTAACACATCCTAGACACCTCGACACAGCCGGAGGACTAAATACCCCTATAGATGGAAATGGAAATTCTATCTTGCCTCAGAGCAGAACCCCAAAGGATAGGCAGCCCCCCACAAATATTGACTGTGAGTATTAGAGGAAAGACACACGCAGGCAGAAATCAGGATTTAGCAAAAGAGGCCACGCTAGCTAAATAGGAAAGGATAGGACAGAATACTAAGCGGTCAGTATTAAAACCCTAAAAATATCCACAGCAGATAATACAAAAATTCCACCATCTAACTAAAGACATGGAATGTATATCTGCATCTCCTGAGAATCCAACTTGACTGAAATATCCAAACACAGTCTAAGCAGGACAAGAAAAAACATTGAATAGTACTGAATTATAAAGCACACAGCATGTGTGCTGCAGAAACAAAACCAGACACTTATCTTTGCTGATTTGGCAGCAGGGCAGGAGGAACCAGACAGAGATGCAAAACCTCCAAGAACAATGGACAACTGGCAAGGGCTAATGAATCCTGCACACCTAAATGTCCCAGTCAGAGCTGCAATCAGCAGGGACACCTGCCCAGGATTGCAACCCAGGGACAACTGCATTACTATCAACAACCACCGGAGGGAACCCAAGAGCAGAATTCACAACACAGGAGATGACATACAGGTGTATACTATATATAAGGGAGATGACAAACATGTATATACTGAGGGGAAAATGAGAGGTGTGAGGTGAAAATGTGGGGTGTGAGGTGAAAATGAAAAGGTGTAAGTGCAAAATGAGAGGAGTGAGGGAAAATAGTGGAGTGATCGGAAAATGACAGATGTGAGGTCGAAATGACAAGTGTTAGGGGGAGTGAGAGGAGTGATGGGGAAAATAAGAGGAGTGAGGGGGAAAAGAGAGGTGTAAGGGAGAAAATGAGAGATGTGAGGGGGAAAATGAGAGGTGTGATGGGAAAATAAGAGAAGTGAGGTGCTATAACTAACAACAGATATTTGCTATGCCCAGGCAACACCGGGCTCTTCAGCTAGTAGAAAATATAGTGCGAATGTCATGTGAGTACAATCCGATTTTTCACACCTAGCATCCGATGTACATCCGACTGCAATGCCATTCTAACATGAGCTTTTACATAGAGAAATTCTCTGTCATTTACACATCATTTTCAAAGGAAATATTTGTCAAAACACAAATATATATAAGACAGACAGAATAAACTCTGGCAGTTCATCTACCGCGTACAGTAAAATCACAGAGTGACAGGTTAGAATAGATATATACACATAGAATACATAGATATATAGATGTCAGTGACACACACACATACTGTATATGTGCAGGGTGGGCCATGTATATGGATACACCCAGAGGCGTAGCTAGGGTTTTGGTTCAGAGGGGGCAAAGCTTCTGAGTGGGCCCCTAACCAGGTAACCTTGATTATAACTGGGTGACGCGCTCTAATAGTGGAGGAGAACCTCAGCAGATGACCGCGCTATTATTGAAGATAATCTCTATATAAAGACCAACATGGATATTACCGCCATATGGTCAGTGGTAGATACCAGCCCTACAGACCATATGAGATCACAGCACAGTTATAGATAATGTCTTACCGCTGATGTCCTTTATGATGGAATCGTTCACTTTTCACGTCTTTTCCATCTGGCCCAGACTGACATGACAACTTCTTCCAGCTACAACTCGTCTGCAGAGATTACAACAAAGACACGTTTCACTTCTCATATTCTAGCTATCACAATCTATTCCCAACCTGCACAAACCCCTCATCCTGCTGATACCCCAATACTGAGCCCCTGCTGCCGTATGTGTCTTTATTACTGCACCTGATACCCCAATACTGAGCCGCTGCCATATGTGTCCCTATTACTGCACCTGATACCCCAATACTGAGCCACTGCTGCCATATGTGTCCTTATTACTGCACCTAATACCCCAATACTGAGCCGCTGCTGCCGTATGTGTCCCTATTACTGCATCTGATACCCCAATACTGAGCCGCTGACGTATGTGTCCCTATTACTGCACCTGATACCCCAATACTGAGCCCCTGCCGTATGTGTCCCTATTACTGCACCTGATACCCCAATACTGAGCCGCTGCTGCCGTATGTGTCCTTATTACTGCACCTGATACCCCAATACTGAGCTGCTGCTGCCATTTGTGTCCCTATTACTGCACCTGATACCCCAAAACTGAGCCGCTGCCGTATGTGTCCCTATTACTGCACCTGATACCCCAATACTGAGCCGCTGCTGCCGTACGTGTCCCTATTACTGCACCTGATACCCCAATACTGAGCCGCTGCTGCCATATGTGACCCTATTACTGCCCCTGATACCCCAATACTGAGCCGCTGCCATATGTGTCCCTATTACTGCACCTGATACCCCAATACTGAGCCGCTGCTGCCGTATGTGTCCCTATTACTGCCCCTGATACCCCAATACTGAGCTGCTGCCGTACGTGTCCCTATTACTGCACCTGATACCCCAATACTGAGCCTCTGCTGCCGTTTGTGTCCCTATTACTGCACCTGATACCCCAATAATGAGCCGCTGCTGCCGTATGTGTCCCTATTACTGCTCCTGATACCCCAATACTGAGCCGCTGCTGCCGTATGTGTCCCTATTACTGCACCTGCTGTGTGGTTTTCTGTACCCTCTAAAGTAATGCCGGGTGCAAGTGCCCTAGAAAACCGTGCCCACATTTTGCCCCCTAGAAAATAATATTGCGCTGTGTGCCCCTTTGATAGTCACAGTAACCTGAGTTCCCCTATAACAATAAGTGCCCACTTTACATTTAATAATGTCCTGAGTTTCCCCCCTGTACAGCTCCCCTATACACAGTATAATGCCCCCTAACTGTATAGTACCACCCACACAGTATACTGACCCCTTATCAGCCTCCAAACTGTTTGATGGCTCCAACACTGTATGATGGCCCCCTCACTGTAATCCCCACACTGTATGATGCCCCTTCACTGCAATCCCCACACTGTATGATGGCCCCATAGATAACCTCCATATAGTATAATGTGCCAGATAGTCCTCAAATATAGTACAAGGCAGCACCCCCATAGGCAGACCCTGTAGTATAAGACAGTACCCCTATAGGCAGACCCTGTAGTATAAAGCAGCACCTCCATTTAGCAGACCCTGTAGTATAAGACAGTACCCCATAGGCAGACCCTGTAGTATAAGACAGCACCCCATAGGCAGACCCTGTAGTATAAGACAGCACCCCAATCGGCAGACCCTGTAGTATAAGACAGTACCCCATAGGCAGACCCTGTAGTATAAGGCAGCACCCCATAGGCAGACCCTGTAGTATAAGGCAGCACCCCATAGGCAGACCCTGTAGTATAAGGCAGCACCCTCCCATAGGCAGATCCTGTAGTATAAGGCAGCCCCCCCATAGTCAGATCCTGTATTTAAGGCAGCATCCCCCATAGGCAGATCCTGTATATAAGGCAGCACCCACCATAGGCAGATCCTGTATATAAGGCAGAACCCCCAGAGGCAGATCCTATATATAAGGCAGCACCCCCAATAGGCAGATCCTGCATATAAGGCAGCACCTCCCCATAGCCACATCCTGTATATGACAGCACCCTCCCCCCAATAGGCAGATCCTTTATATAAGGCAGCACCCCCCATAGGCAGATCCTGTATATAAGGCAGCACCCCCAGAGGCAGATCCTATATATAAGGCAGCACCCCCAATAGGCAGATCCTGCATATAAGGCAGCACCCCCCAATAGGCAGATCCTGTATATAAGGCAGCACCTCCCCATAGCCACATCCTGTATATGACAGCACCCTCCCCCCAATAGGCAGATCCTTTATATAAGGCAGCACCCCCCAATAGGCAGATCCTGTATATAAGGCAGCACCCCCCAATAGGCAGATCCTGTATATAAGGCAGCACTCCCCCATAGGCAGATCCTGTATATAAGGCAGCACCCCCCAATAGGCAGATCCTGTATATAAGGCAGCAACCTCCCAATAGGCAGATCATGTATATAAGGCAGCCCCCATAGGCAGATCCTATAAATAAACAATAAATACTCACCTCTCTTCCTCTTTGTTCCAGCGGCGCCCCCTGCTCCCGCTCATCTACTGACAGCGGGTGCCGGGCGGTGACATCATCGCGCCCACTGTCAGTGTGGGGGATGATGGGAGAAGGAGGCTAGATGCCGATACAGCTCACCTTGCGATAACGGGCGGTGGGCCCACTGCTGGCACAGGGCCCCCCGCCTGCTCAGGGGCCCCATAGCGGCAGAACAGGGAGATTGATTCTCCTTGCTCTGCCGCAGAATGTAACTGCATAGCGCCTGGGTGTTGTAGTACCTCCCTGCTGAGCGTCTCGGTAAGGTCCTCACAACTGATGTTGGTGTTCTAGATGTTATTTCTCTTTCTCTCTGTCCCCCTGATGGAATGGATAGGACAAACCTGTATGACTGGTGCCCTGAGGCTTTTTATAGGGACTCTATCACGCCCCCCACAAGTTGCTACCGTGCCTCCTGGATATGGGTCGAGCAACTAATATGGAATTAGCTGTCCTGCCGGTCTCTGGAGCAAAGCTTGGAGACTATACTCCCTCGGTGTTCCGGCTACCGGATCCTGCGCCTCAGAAAGGAGGCAGCCTTTTGCAGGGCAGAACTCCTTCTGGTTTCCTCTCCTTTTGCTATGACTTCATTTCTCACCCTCCGCAATACAATTCTCTTCAAATGTCTCTTTCTTAGGATGCTGCCGCACGTCGGGCAGGCGCAGCTCCGTGGCCTTCTGTCTAGGCCTCGGACAGGATCCCACCCCTGTCAGGGACCTACTCTGTCTGCAGCTCTTAGATGTTCTTCCTTTCCCGCTGTCTGCCTGACAGGTGCTGCCTGGGTGAAGCCCAGTCAGCTTCTGACTAACTTCCTATCCAGACCACCACTTTTTCCTAATTGTGAGGAGTGCCCTAGTGAATAGGAGCATAGCTCCCCCTGGTGGACTGGAGTGTAAAGTGTGTTGTGTGGTTTGTGATACCTGGTAAGAAGATCTCCTTTATTGCCTTCAGACGTAACATCACTCTCCCCTAGAGCAGAATAATATTACTGCAACGACCAGGACCCTGGGGCGCTGCACATACAGTTGTGCTCAAAAGTTTACATACCCCGGCAGAATTTTTGCTTTCTTGGCCTTTTTTCAGAGAATATGACTGATAACACCAAAACTTTTTCTCCACTCATTATTAGTGGTTGGGTGAAGCCATTTATTGTCAAACTACTTTGTTTTCTCTTTTTACATCATAATGACAACCCAAAACATCCAAATGACCCTGATCAAAAGTTCACATACTCCATTTCTTAATACCGTGTATTGCCCCCTCTAACATCAATGACAGCTTGAAGTCTTTTGGGTAATTGTGGATGAGGTTCTTTATTTTCTCAGATGGTAAAGCTGCCCACTCTTCTTGGCAAAAAGGCTTCAGTTCCTGTAAATTCCTGGGCTGTCTAGCATGATCTGCGCGCTTGAGATCTCGTACCAAAAAAACTACCTGAACAACTAAAACCATAATAACCACATAATCAACCATATTATCTTCATAATATATATAATTTTATTAAAGACACCAATCCAATTTTACACAAAAACTTACTCCCTGACGAAGCAACATGTGAAACGCGCGTTGGAGTGAGGGGCAGCAGTGGCACCACGTGGGAAATGAATCCTGGTTAGTATATGGACATATATATTATATCTCTGGAACTCCCTTGCTAGAAATCATTGTATATGACTTGCACTTTCGCACTTTATGGTATACTTTGGAGTTATATGTACCCTATTATATATGCACTTTATTTATTTTTGGTACTACCAGGATTTGATATATATTTATAGCACGTTATTGATTATTTTGATAGATGATGAGATTGTTAGCATGAAATATGTGTTTCCCTACTTACCGTAACTAGCTGGATGTACATAGTACCTTATTGTGGATTATAAATTAAATTAGATTACGTATGGTGATCTGCTCTCCTTGTTTTTAGATCTGTTATATATGTTTTTTAATCATGTTTTTGTGTAAAATTGGATTGGTGTCTTTAATAAAATTATATTATGAAGACAATATGGTTGATTATGTGGTTATTAAGGTTTTAGTTGTTCAGGTAGTTTTTTTGGTACAAGATTTTGTTGTCTACTTGAATTTGATTGAATTATATTAGTAATAGGTTATCTTTGCTCCTATAGTTTTTGGTTTTTAGCGCTTGAGATCTCCCCAGAGTGGCTCAATGATATTGAGGTCAGGAGACTGAGATGGCCACTCCAGAACCTTCACTTTGTTCTGATGTAGCCAATGACAGACCGACTTGGCCTTGTGTTTTGGATCATTGTCATGTTGGAACATCCCAGTACGTCCCATGCGCAGCTTCTGGGCTGATGAGTGCAAATTTCCCTCCAGTATTTGCTGATAATGTGCTGCATTCATCTTTCCTTCAACTTTCACCTATTCACACTAGCTTGGATGTGCCAGTCAGTGTTTTGTTGTTTCTACGTTAGCTTACTGACCGAGCACTCCGCCCATCACCATGTGGTGAATTTAGTTCTGCTGGTGTATGTAAACTTTTGAGAATAACTGTATTAGTGCTTTACCTGTGGCAGAATGTTAACTCTTTAATGTAAGCTTACTTTCAAGCCAATGCCAGCACGGTGGCTCAGTTGTTAGCACTGTCTCTCTGCAACAGTTCAAATCCCACTAAGGACATGTGCAAAGAGTTTCTATGTTCTCCCCGTGTGAACATGGCTTTCCTCCGGGTTCTCCGGTTTCCTCCCACACTCCAAAGATCAGTATGGAAAGGAAATTTAGATTGTGAGCCCCACTGGGGACAGCAATGATAATGTATGTAAAGTGCTGCGGAATATGATAGAGCTATATGAGCAATGCATAATAAATAAATAATCCTATGTAATTTGGCATATCATGATGTGTTGACCCTGTTTTTACAAATTCAGCTCTGCTACATTTTAACCTATATATGGCTATAGCAAATTATTAATTACAGGAACATTTACATTTCAAAGTGCTGGCCTGGCCTCCTATGGATGTCCAAGTGATTGATAAAGGAGGCAGGAAGTCTGGGAACTGAAAGTGAAGGTCTGTGTCGCCATCATTGTGATATTTTTGTGAAGCCCAGCCATGTTCCTTTCAGCATATACAGCAGGCAATCAATTGATTGCCATTTCAAGTCCCCTACGGGGACCAAAAAAGATTCTTAAATTTTGAAAAATGTTTTTTAAAAGGCTAAAAAATAGAATAAAAAACAATAAAATTTGAATTACCCACCTCCCCCTGGTCACACACACACTTTTTCGCAGGTCAAAAATAAATTAATGAAAAAATGAAAGAGAAATAAGCTTATTTGGTGTTTCCATGCCCATGAAAATAAAATGAATTAATCCATATGAAAAAGGTCATTAAGAAGGAGAAAAAAATCAAAGTGCCAAAATTACCATATTGGTCTCAAAAATGGAATAATAAGAAATCAAAAATTCTTAAGTACTCCAAAATGGTAGCATTTAAAAAACAAGCCCACATACAGTGACATCAATTGGAAAATAAAATACTTGCTGATCCCAGAAAATGGAGACACAAATCAACATTTTTTTCTAAAGTACCGTATACAAAAAACTTCACGTTTGTTATCTTAGGACCATCAATATCGTTCTGACCTGAAGAATCAGGTTTCCAGGTCACAATATCACAATATGAACGGTGTGAAAAAACAATAAAAATGCAGATAGTGCACTTCTTTCACCATTTCACCCCACTTGGAATTTGTCTCTCATTTTCCAGTATACAGTAAAACGAATGGTGTCATTAAAACCTACAACTCATCCTTCGAAATGCAATAAGCCCCCATGTGGATATAGTGATGGAAAAATATAAAAAGTTATGGCTTTTGGACGAAGGCAAGGGAAAAATGGAAAATCGCTTTCTGAAAGAGATTAATAGTGAGTAAGCCTGTAGGAGAATAAATCCATCTCGCTTGTGATTGTAGGAAATAGAAATACAGATGTGTCCTTCCTATCCCTTCCTCTTGGCCTGAGATATCCTGAGACGGGTGGCATGAAATGAGGAGCCTAGGGAAGAGGATCTATTGCGTAATTCTGTAGGGTGTGGTGAGTAGCGAAAAAGGTTGGTGTTTTATGGTATTTCAGAGCTGGTCATCTCATGCCACTTATTGGGATATTTCAAGACTAGGTAAGGAAGTGAGGGCACATCTTACACTTATTAGGATATTTCAAGACAAGTAAGGCAGAGAGGGCACATCTTAAGTGAATAATTGAAGCAAACCGAATCAGGGAGATGAAGGAAGTGGTAAATGGGGTGAATAATATCAAATATAAAGACAATGTCACGTCCAGGCACAAAAGTAGTTGAAAAGAAAATTCCCTTGCTTTCCCGTCCCTCATAAACCTGTTGACACAGACTGTACATAAACTTGTCTTTTCTGAATAGGAGCCAAGCTTCCTCCCAGACAGGCGACATCAGGTGATTCCAGGTGACTCACAACTGTCTACACATGCGAACAGCATGAGTAGCCAAGAATGACACACACCCCCGCTGCCAGGAAGCCAGATCCTTCTAATAATATGACACAGACCAATGTCACCATGAGAAGGCAACATGGCCCACCTACTTGGTGGTCTCGTAGGATTCCGCTCTGTGGTCAGATATTATGGACTACCCGGTACCTCACAGATACCTTCTGATGCACACATCTATGAATATATAGTACCACTTTCTTAGAAGGTATACAAATTGCTTTTTCAGTCTCCAATACAGACCTTCATCAGACTAACGGATTGCCATGTATATGGGTTTAACAGTAGTGAATGAAATGCTGACATTTGCCTTTGAGACTATGGTTACAGCTGCAAAACATCAGGGTTTGATATACTGTACTTCTACACCCAAACACACTGCAAACCAATGGTCTGATGAAGGTCTGTGGTGAAGAATGAAATGTTAAAGGGGTTGTTCAGCAATTATATATTGATGACCAATCTCCCTGGTAGATATGAATATCAGATCAGTAGGAACCTGACACCCGGGGACACAACTGATCAGCTGTGTGCAGCCCCTGATGTGCACAGTGTAGTATACTGACTCAAAACAGCATAGCTCCGTACCTTGTCTGCCACTCTAGCACTCCCCCAGGCATCCATTTACCCAAAGCTCTAAGTTGGCCAGCCAAATAATAC
Organism: Ranitomeya variabilis; assembly: GCF_051348905.1. Classification (NCBI taxonomy): domain Eukaryota; kingdom Metazoa; phylum Chordata; class Amphibia; order Anura; family Dendrobatidae; genus Ranitomeya; species Ranitomeya variabilis. The sequence goes on along the minus strand of NC_135235.1, from coordinate 111,652,157 downwards.
AGAAAAAAGTCTGGTAACGCCGCTCCCCCCATTTGTTTGGATCTATGTAGGGTAGATAACTTAAGCTTAGGTCTAGCCTTCCCCCACATAAAGGATGACGTTAGAGAGTTTAAGCTTGAGAAAAAGGATTTAGTGACCGGTGCAGCACTATGTTGGAGGGAATAATTGAGCTTCGGAAGTAATATCATTTTAACCAGATTTATGCGTCCAGAAACAGACAATGGTAATTTACTCCAAATAGTGAACTTGTGTTTGACTAGGTCTAGCAACTGGAAAATATTGAGCTGTAGATCAAGTCCACTGCATTTTGAAATAATTATTCCCAGGCATTTAAAATTAGATACAACTGGTAATGGGGATAACATTTCAAGATGATCTGTTGGAACATGGGAGAGAGGCATTAAAGCAGATTTATCCCAATTGATGTATAACGCGGAGTGCGTACTAAACCCATCTATAGTAGTGATCACATGTGGCAACGTCTACTCTACGGCATCCATAAATACTACCATATCATCCGCATATAGACCAATAATGTCTGTGCGGCCTGCTATTCTAATGCCCTGAATAGCTGGAGTGGATCTCATACGTATCGCTAGTGCTTCAATCGCAAGGGCAAAGAGGGCCGGAGAAAGAGGGCAACCCTGACTTGGTCCCCTTTCCAAGGAGAGTGTTTCTGATACAGAGTTATTAATAATTAACCGGGCTTTTGGTTTCAAGTTTATTGCGTGAATCCATTTTTGAAATTTAGGACCAAATCGATATTTCTGTAGACATGCAAATAGGAAAGGCCATTCAAGAGAGTCAAAAGCCTTGGCCGCGTCCAGCGAGGCCATGGCCCTGGAAGTACCTTTTTACAATGTAAGTCTATGGAACGTAAGAACGAGGCTCCATAGACTTTCATTGTAAAAGAGACTTCCAGCTCACCCATAGATCAGAGAGACAGAGAGAGAGCCAGTCAGTCAGAATTGCTGTGACATCACTGAGAAAAGGAGAAGAACGGCTCTGGACACCAAAGAGGACAGCAGTAAGTATATTACTATATTACTATACTCATACTACATTACATGTAAATATTCACACATATAATAAAAATAAATATATATGGGAGTGCTTCTTTATGCTCAGTTTCCATAAATTTTAATAGAAAATGAGCTGCGGTACCCCTGAACAGCCACTTACAAGTGTACAGAGCTGGAAAAGTTGCATACCGCTGATCTGGGGGGGGGGGGGGGGGGGTATGTGCAGAGCAGTGGACCCGCATCAATCTGATATTGATTACCCATCCTAAGGAGAACGGTCTGGACAACCTCTTTATTTTGCAGACTGTCTAAGGATTTTTAATTTTGTACAAAGATAGCTATAAAAAGCCTATACATAACAATGTATCTATTAGTTGTAACTAATAACAATAATAACTGGCCAATCCAATGTTTCGTAGTGGCTGCAATGTATAGAAATAAATCTATGGGATTACCCATTTTATACAGTGCCTTGCGAAAGTATTCGGCCCCCTGGAACTTTTCAACCTTTTTCCACATATCATGCTTCAAACATAAAGATACCAAATGTAAATTTTTGGTGAAGAATCAACAACAAGTGGAACACAATTGTGAAGTTAAACGAAATTTATTGGTTATTTGAAATTTTTGTGGAAATTCAATAACTGAAAAGAGGGGCGTTCAATATTATTCGGCCCCTTTATTTTCAGTGCAGCAAACTCACTCCAGAAATTCATTGTGGATCTCTGAATGATCCAATGTTGTCCTAAATGCCTAATGATGATAAATATAATCCACCTGTGTGTAATCAAGTCTCCGTATAAATGCACCTGCTTTGTGATAGTCTCAGGGTTCTGTTTGAAGCACAGAGAGCATCATGAAGAACAAGGAACACAACAGGCAGGTCCGTGATACTGTTGTGGAGAAGTTTAAAGCCGGATTTGGATACAAAATGATTTCCAAAACTTTAAACATCCCAAGGAGCACTGTGCAAGCGCTCATATTGAAATGGAAGGAGTATCATACCACTGCAAATCTACCAAGACCTGGCCGTCCCTCTAAACTTTCATCTCAAACAAGAGGAAGACTGATCAGAGATGCAGCCAAGAGGCCCATGATCACTCTGGATAAACTGCAGAGATCTCCAGCTGAGGTGGGACAGTCTGTCCATAGGACAATAATCAGTCGTACACTGCACAAATCTGGCCTTTATGGAAGAGTGGCAAGAAGAAAGCCATTTCTCAAAGATATTAATAAAAAGTGTTGTTTAAAGTTTGCAACAAGCCACCTGGGAGACACACCAAACATGTGGAAGAAGGTGCTCTGGTCAGATGAAACCAAAATCAAACATTTTGGCAACATTGCCAAACGATATGTTTGGCTTAAAGGCAACACAGCTCATCACCCTGAACACACCATCCCCACTGTCAAACATGGTGGTGGCAGCATCATGGTTTGGGCCTTCTTTTCTTCAGCAGGGACAGGGAAGATGGATAAAATTGATGGGAAGATGGATGGAGCCAAATACAGGACCATTCTTGAAGAAAACCAGCTGGAGTCTGCAAAAGACCTGAGACTGGGACGGAGATTTGTCTTCCAACAAGACAATGATCCCAAGCATAAAGCAAAATCTACAATGGAATGGTTCACAAATAAACGTATCCAGGTGTTAGAATGGCCAAGTCAAAGTCCAGACCTCAATCCAATCGAGAATCTGTGGAAAGAGCTGAAAACTGCTGTTCACAAACGATCTCCATCAAACCTCACTGAGCTCGAGCTGCTTGCCAAGGAAGAATTGGCAAGAATTTCAGTCTCTCAATGTACAAAACTGATAGAGACATACCCCAAGTGACTTGCAAAAGGTGGCACAACAAAGCATTGCTTTAAAGGGGCCGAATAATATTGCACGCCCCACTTTTCAGTTTTTGAATTTCCACAAAAATTTAAAATAACCAATAAATTTTGTTCAACTTCACAATTGTGTTCCACTTGTTGTTGATTCTTCACCAAAAATTTACATTTGGTATCTTTATGTTTGAAGCATGATATGTGGGAAAAGGTTGAAAAGTTCCAGGGGGCCGAATAATTTCGCAAGGCACTGTATATGAGCTGTGAAGACATCTGGAATATAAATCTCCAACAAACAAGTTTATAACAATACTAGCTGTACTACCCGGCTTCGCCCGGGTTAATGACTGCTATTAGCAAAATAGAATGTGTTAACAAAAATTTATTCTGCACGCAAAAACCACAAAACAAATAGATAGAAATGTAATTATTAAAAGGCAAAAACTAAGCTAATAGAAGCATTTCACAACATATATTAGCTTTGTTATACTGAGAATGTCTTTGTTGCCTATATTAACCAATCAGAGCTCAGATTAATTAACTGTAGCAAAATAGAAGCTGAGCTGTGATTGGTTGCTATTGGCAGCCTGATAAATCCCCAGCCAACAGGAAGCCCTCCCCCTGGCAGTATATATTAGCTCACACATACACATAATAGACAGGTCATGTGACTGACAGCTGCCGGATTCCTATATGGTACATTTGTTGCTCTTGTAGTTTGTCAGCTTATTAAATCAGATTTTTATTTTTGAAGGATAATACCAGACTTGTGAGTGTTTTAGGGCGAGTTTCATGTGTCAAGTTGTGTGTGTTGAGTTGCGTGTGGCGACATGCATGTAGCGACTTTTGTGAGATGAGTTTTGTGTGGTGACATGCGTGTAGCAACATTTTGTGTGTCGAGTTGCATGTGACAGGTTAGTGTAGCAAGTTGTGTGCAGCAAGATTTGTGCATGGCGAGTTTTGCGCGTGGCGAGTTTTATGTGTGGTGCGTTTTGAGTATGTGCAAGTTTTGTGTGAGGCAACTTTAGCATGTGTTGCAACTTTTGTACATGTGGCAATTTTTCTGTGTGTGCAAGTTTTGCATGAGGTGAGTTTTCCATGAGGTGAGTTTTGCACGTGTGGCGAGTTTTGCGTGAGCCTAGTTTTGCATATGGCGAGTTTTGCATGTAGCGAGTTTTGCGCGTGGCGAGTTTTGAGTGGTGACTTTTGTGTTTCGACTTTTATTTGGCGAGGTTGGTGTGTGTGTGGTGAAATGTGTGCTGAGGGTCGTATATGTGTTCAAGCACGTGGTAGTGTGTGGCGCATTTTGTGTTTGTGTTCATATCCCTGTGTGTGGTGAGTATCCCATGTCGGGGCCCCACCTTAGCAACTGTACGGTATATACTCTTTGGCGCCATCGCTCTCATTCTTTAAGTCCCCATTGTTCACATCTGGCAGCTGTCAATTTTCCTCCAACACTTTTCCCTTCACTTTTTCCCCATTATGTAGATAGGGGCAAAATTGTTTGGTGAATTGGAACGCGCGGGGTTAAAATTTCACCTCACAACATAGCCTATGACGCTCTCGGGGTCCAGACGTGTGACTGTGCAAAATTTTGTGGCTGTAGCTGCGACGGTTCAGATGCCAATCCCGGACATACACACATACATACATACACACATTCAGCTTTATATATTAGATATACCTGTATGTAATCTCCTGTATATAGTATATACCTGTGTGTCATCTCACCTATATATAGTATATATCTGTGTGTCATCTCCTCCTGTATATAGTATATACCTGTATGTCATCTCCTCCTATACATAGCATATACCTGTATGTCATCTCCTCCTGTATATACTATATACCTGTAGGTAATCTGCTCCTGTATATAGTATATACCTGTGTGTCATCTCCTCCTGTATATAGTATATACCTGTATGTCATCTCCTCCTGTATGTAGTATGTACCTGTATGTCATCTCCTCCTCTATATAGTATATAACTGTGTGTCATCTCTCCTGCATATAGTATATATCTGTGTGTCATCTCCTCCTGTATATAGTATATACCTGTGTGTCATCTCCCCTGTAAATAGTATATACATGTGTGTCATCTCCCCTGTAAATAGTATATATCTGTATGTCATCTCCTCCTGTATTAGACCTCGTTCACACGTTATTTGGTCAGTATTTTTACCACAGTATTTGTAAGCTAAATTGGCAGCCTGATAAATCCCCAGCCAACAGTAAGCCCACCCCCTGGCAGTATATATTAGCTCACACATACACATAATAGACTGGTCATGTGACTGACAGCTGCCGGATTCCTATATGGTACATTTGTTGCTCTTGTAGTTTGTCTGCTTATTAATCAGATTTTTATTTTTGAAGGATAATACCAGACTTGTGTGTGTTTTAGGGCGAGTTTCGTGTGTCAAGTTGTGTGTGTTGAGTTGCGTGTGGCGACATGCATGTAGCGACTTTTGTGAGATGAGTTTTGTGTGGCGACATGCGTGTAGCAACTCTTTGTGTGTCGAGTTGCATGTGACAGGTTAGTGTAGCAAGTTGTGTGCAGCAAGTTTTGCGCATGGTGAGTTTTGCGCGTGGCGAGTTTTATGTGTGGTGCCTTTTGAGTATGTGCAAGTTTTGTGTGAGGCAACTTTTGCATGTGTTACAACTTTTGTGCATGTGGCAATTTTTCTGCGTGTGCAAGTTTTGCGTGTGGCGAGTTTTCCATGAGGTGAGTTTTGCACGTGTGGCGAGTTTTGCATGTGGAGAGTTTTGCGCGTGGCGAGTTTTGAGCGACGACTTTTGTGTTTCGACTTTTATGTGGCGAGGTTGGTGTATGTGTGGTGAAATGTGTGCTGAGGGTGATATATGTGTTCGAGCACGTGGTAGTGTGTGGCGCATTTTGTGTGTGTGTTCATATCCCCGTGGCGGTGTGGTGATTATCCCATGTCGGGGCCCCACCTTAGCAACTGTACAGTATATACTCTTTGGCGCCATCGCTCTCATTCTTTAAGTCCCCCTTGTTCACATCTGGCAGCTTTTAATTTGCCTCCAACACTTTTCCTTTCATTTTTTCCCCATTATGTAAATAGGGGCCAAATTGTTTGGTGAATTGGAACGCGCGGGGTTAAAATTTCGCCTCACAACATAGCCTATGACGCTCTCGGGGTCCAGACGTGTGACTGTGCAAAATTTTGTGGCTGTAGCTGCGACGGTTCAGATGCCAATCCCGGACATACACACACACATACATACATACATACACACATACACACATTCAGCTTTATATATTAGATAGTATTTTAGATTGTAGGTAAAAACAACAACAGTAACAAGAATTTGTATCCTGATTTAATCCCCTATTTAGATTGTCAAAATTTGGTTCCCAACCTCATAGATGCATGCTTAGCAATTAACTGCTTACTAAAGGGAATCAGTCAGTAGGATCACCCCTCCTATGTTGTCTATATGGGCACACAGGTCATAGAAAGCTGAATAAAATGATACCTTGATATCTGAAATTCAGTGTCTCATTCTCGAGAATTCCATATTTTCTTAATATGTAAATGAGCTGCTAAGATCTATGGGCTGGACATAGATCTCCCTGAGAATCTGCACCCAGAGCTTATTATAAATGAAAGGGGGCATTGCCAATGTGAGACGTAATTACTGACAGTCTGTTCTTCTTATGTACATATATCCCACTGGTAACGCCCCCTTTCATTGAAAATAATCTCTGAGGGCTGATTCTCAGGGAGATCTATGTCTGGCAAATAGATCTTAACAGCTCATTTACATATTATGAAAAATGAGCATTTCTCAGGAATAAGACATCAGATCGCAGATATGAAGGTGCCCATGTACACCATGTTCCAAATTATTATGCAAATTGGATTTAAGTGTCAAAAAGATTTAATTGTTTTGTTTTTCAAATAAACTCATGGATGGTATTGTGTCTCAGGGCTCAATGGATCACTGAAATCAATCTTAAACACATGTGATAATTAGTTTTCCAGGTGATTCTAATTAAAGGAAAGCTACTTAAAAATGATGTTCCACATTATTAAGCAGGCAACAGTTTTCAAGTAACATGGGAAAGAGAAAGGATCTCTCAGCTGCTGAAAAGCATCAAATAGTGCAATGCCTTGGTCAAGGGATGAAAACATTAGATATTTCACGAAAACTTAAGCGTGATCATCGTACTGTTAAGAGATTTGTGGCTGAATCTGAGCACAGACGTATTCGTGCTGATAAAGGCACAATGAGGAAGATTTCTGCCAGGCAAGTTCATCGGATTAAGAGAGCAGCTGCTAAAAAGCCATTTCAAACCAGCAAATAGATATTTGAAGTGCTGGTGCCTCTGGAGTCCCTCAAACCTCAAGGTGTAGGATCCTTCAAAGGCTTGCTGTGGTGCATAAACCTACTATTCGGCCACCCCTAAACAGTGTTCACAAGCAGAGACGGTTGCAGTGGGCCCAGACATACATGAAGACTAATTTTCAAACAGTCTTGTTTACTGATGAGTGTCGAGCAACCCTGGATGTTCCAGATGGATGGAGTAGTGGATGGTTGGTGGATGGCCACCATGTCCCAACAAGGCTGCGATGTTAGCAACGAGGTGGAAGAGTCATGTTTTGGGCCAGAATCATGGGGAAACAGCTGGTAGGGCCCTTTAAGGTTCCTGAAGGTGTGAAAATGACCTCTGCAAATAATATAGAGTTTCTGACTGACAACTTTCTTCCATGGTATAAAAAGCAGAAACGTGCCTTCAGGAGCAAAATCATCTTCATGCATGACAATGCACCATCCCATGCTGCAAAGAATACCTCTGAGTCATTGGCTGCTGTGGGCATAAAAGGAGATAAACTCATGGTGTGGCCACCATCTTCCCCTGACCTCAGCCCTATAGAGAACCTTTGGATTATCATCAAGCAAAAGATCTATGAGGGTGGGAGGCAGTTCACATCAAAACAGCAGCTCTGGGAGGCTATTCTGACTTCATGCAAAGAAATACAAGCAGAACCTCTCCAAAAACTCACAAGTTCAATGGATGCAAGAATTGTGAAGGTGACATCAAAGAAAGGTTCCTATGTTAATATGTAACTTGGCCTGTTGGGATGTTTTGGCGTTAAATAGCTTTTTTGCTCAGTGAATGTGACCTCCTAATGCTGCAAATTCCACAAATGAGCATTTTCAGTTCTTTAAAACATATCAAATGATTAGAAATTCTACTGTGCATAATAATTTGGAACAGTGCATTTTGAGGTTTTATTCATTTTGGAGATTATACTGTTATCATTGGGAGGTTTCTACAATAAAATTCGATGTACACTCTAACGGGTGATTACTTTTATTAGAATGACTGTCATTTGCACCGACCATTTAGGAAAATCAGAGAAAATGTAATTTGCACAATAATTTGGAACATGGTGTAGATCAGGGGTGTCAAACTGCATTCCTCAAGGGCTGCAAACAGGTCATGTTTTCAGGATTTCCTTGTATTGCACAGGTGATCATTTAATCACCTGCACAGAATGATTCCAGCACCTTGTGCAATGAGAAGGAAATCTTGAAAACACACATGGTTTGAGGCCCTCGAGGACTGCAGTTTGACACCCCTGGTGTAGATGGTTTAGAATTTGCATTTGTTTTTGAAATATTAAGGCTATGTGCACACGTTGCGGATTCGAGTGCAGATTTTTCCGCACCATTTTTGCAAAATCCGCAGGTTAAACGCACTGCAGATAACCTGCGGATTTACCGCAGATTTCCTGCGGTTTTTGTGCGGATTCCACCTACAGTTTTACACCTGCGGATTTTTATTGAGGAGCAGGTGTAAACCGCTGCGGAATCCGCACAAAGAATTGACATGCTGCGGAAAGTACAAAGCAGCGTTTCCGCGCGATATTTTCCGCACCATGTGCACTGCGGATTTCATTTTCCATATGTTTACATGGTACTGTACAAAGCATGGAAAACTGCTGCGAATCCAAAATCCGCAACGTGTGCACATAGCCTAACACTTTTCTTTATGACTCCTATGCTTAGGAGAACGTCCACTGCTGTTCAACTCGTGTGCCAAAATTGGACAAGATTAGGTGGTAGCAGCGCACTCAAGCTGTCCTGGGCAGCAACAAAATAGTGTTTACAAGCTTATTGCAAAAACAATCATTGTATTATCCGCTGTACTTTATAATGCATAAAATATAACCTTTATTAATATTAATAATAAAATGCCAAAGGCCAAAGAATAGCAGAATTTTCTTGAGCTAAGTGTTTTTTCTTGCTATCAGTGCCACTCTTATTATATCCACTCCTGATGAACCTGGTATAGGGGAAACACATTGAGTGTTCAGAGAGGTTTTTTTTTTTGACTATAGAAGATTTTTCGAAATCCCTTGAGTTACTTGGCATCTCTGGGATTTAGTCAATATATACAAGCACTTTCGGAATAAAAAGAGTGACTGCAGAAAATTTGTACCATCTGTCTGCAAGGTATATTCATCACCATATGTAATACTGCTGATTATGATATATGTATAGGTTGCACTTTATCTCTTCTCCCGCCCCCTTTTGTTGTTGATAAAAGGGCCATCCCCCGCTGACAGGCAGGGCACATCTAGGGTTAATTTGCCTCCCATTTTTTATTCCTGACAATTACACCCTAAGCACATATGCACTTTATCTATATTTCAGTGTAATATCAACGATTGGGCTGACACCCATATAAGCCTATTGTATCATAGATATTCTTTGGCCTATAGACCAGAGATTATACCATTTTCACATTTAGTCTTGTGTTTTCTTTCCCCCCTGATCCCAATAGGGACATATAGGGTCAGAAGGGGCAGCCATCGACGAGCTGGAACGCCAATGCGCAGGTATAAGGGTGCCAACCTCCGGGGCAAGGCAGGAAAAGTGTAGCAATCGCTTAGGATCAGGCACAACCCTGGTTTTTATTTTTAAAGGGTGATGGTGGTTCTTTTTTCGTTTGCGGTTCAAGTCACGTTTTATTATTAATATTAATAAAGGTTATATTTTATGCATTATAAAGTACAGAGGATAACACACTGATTGTTTCTTCTTGAATACCTGTACAGAGTTAATCTGTCTAAAACTGTGAAATATCTTATTACAAAAACAGCTTGTAAGCACTGCATATTCTACTAACAGCAGTAGGTGATCTCCAAGGCAATGAGCTATAAACAATATAAATATCTCAAGAATAGCTGAATATTTTAATAAGGAGCAAATTTCAAAATTACTTGTATGTACAAGCACTATACGACAATACCCATTTATGAAGATGGGAATAACGCTTTAAGGGTAGCTTCACATGACCATTTGATCAGAGTGGCATCCATTTTTCTTGGATGTGGAGAGAGAAAAAAAGTTTCCTTCTCCATTCTATCAGTCCATGTAAGTCTTACCACTCTTGGATATCATCCGAGTGCGGTCTGATGATTTTCACTGACCCATAGACTTGCATTGCCGATTTTGATCTGTCATTTGGATCAAAATTGGACACGTCTTTGATTTCTTTCTTAAGAAAACCCAGTCGAAGGAAAAAAATCGGACATGCACACAGCCCCATAGAATATCATAGGTACGAGTGCTATCCATGAGAACCATGGATAGCACTCATCCGAGATAATCAGTCATGTGCACAAGACCTAAAGATGGAACTTGACACTCATGAAGATGGAAAAACCATGTACACAAATGGCTATGCTGAACCCTTTGGTGATTCTTCTAAAGCGAACATAAATCAGCATAGAACCTTATAGTAAGCAAAGTTCCGTTCAGTAGAACCACTTGAGGTCCAGATACTGCAGAATTATTGATACCCGAATACAAGCAGAAGTTAATGAAGTTTTTATTTAATCCCTTATACGCCATATACGGTGCTGCAGGAGCTGCTTTCCGGCAAACTGCTGTATAGGTATGGCACCGCAATTGGGTGTGGGTGTCAGCTTTATGTGACAACTGACACCCTGCAGCATAGGACTTGTGATCCGGCGGTGTCCATCTTTTTAGGCAAGCATTAAATCGAGGTCGTCCACAGTTTTTTGCACTTCTGAAAAGAAGGACAACGCTGGACAGAGGCCAGACGTAGTCCAGAGTAACTCTGCTGCCTCATTATACTGAATGGATCCCTCAGGGGTTTCCTCTGTCACATCACTCGAAGATTTAGATGGAAACCCCAAAGTAAGTGCTCAACATAGAGCGCCGGATAAATGAGATCCAAAATATTATGTAAAATGTTCCCAATAAAAGCTTCATCTCAAGCCAAAAATAAGCAAGTCCACACTCCGGTCCATCATCTTAACGGAAATATAGGGGGCTTCCACGTTACTGGCCGTTCAAAGGCTCTGGAAAAGTAAACTAGCTCCCCAAAAGAAATTTAGTAAATTCTGCACTCCCAAATCCAAATGTCCTACTCTCTTCTGAGACCCAATGTCTGTAAACCACATTTAGAGCCCACATGTTTGGTATTTCTGTAGTGATGAAAGCCCACCTAATTTACAGGTGCGTGTCTCCAGAAGCATGACCTCGGTATAATGTACTGGTCACTACAGCGTACTGGTCACTACAACGGCAGTTTGCAATTTTCACTCAGCAACATCCACTGTTGATTGTTTTTGGAAAACACCAATGGAGTAAAAATCGTCACCACATCTGTATATAAATTGTGAAGGGGGTATACTTTACAAAATGCGGTCACCTGAGGGGGGTTTCTGCTTTTTTAGCACTTTTAGAAGCTCCGTATTTGGAGTCCGCAAACTATTCTAGGAAAATCTGCGCTCCAGGAGGTAAATAGTGCTCTTTCTCTCCAGAGTCTCGCCATGTGGCTAAGTAGTACTGTACTTTCAAACAAATATATCTAGGGGTTTCAAATAAATATCATTCAGGTTCCCTATACAAACAATACTTTATTGATAAAAGGACCAGAATACTGTCCACACCAAAAAGTGACCAAATAAACAACAAAAAGTGCTCAAAAAAACACCAATTAAAAACTGTTGGGGTACACTAAGAGTCCCTAGGTGCATCACCTAAGCTCACACCTACCTGGCTGCAGAGGGTGGCACGCTAGGGGGGAAGCGTACTGGCGCCCCCGCTCCACGATGACTGACCCTAGGGGCCCTGATGCGCCCTGCAGCCACTAGGGAAACCCTCTACCCAAGTTCTAGAGGGGCCCCTACCAATAGACATAGATAAGTCTATACTAAGAAGAATCTAGACACCCAATCTTTTAAAAACAATAGCCGAACACATAAGGCAAACAGTGGTATAATGATGAATGATCCCAAATACTGAATAGGCCTATCTCAGACCAAACTATTGGTATTGATGGGGATCAGGAACACCACACCAACATCTCATATAGTGCACGTACTATCACAATGATTAGAGTATTAGTATTAGTACGATATTTACGGTAAGTAGTACTGTACAGCCACATATGGGGTATTTCAACAGTCAGCAGGAATTATGGGACAAATTCTGGTGCCATTTTTACCCATTTTACAGTATGAAAATGTAAAAATTGAGTCTAACACAATCTTGGTGGTAAAAATGTTAATTTTTTCTTCACTGCTCAATGGTATAACATTCTGTGACACACCCGTGGTGTCAATATAATCACTGCACCCCTAGATAAATTCATTGAGAGGTTTACTTTGTAAAATGGGGTCATGTGGGGGTTCTGCTGTTCTCACCTCAGGGGCTCTGCCAATGTTACATGGCACTGTCAAACCAGTCTAGCGCAACATCTGCACTGTAATATGGCATTCCTTCCCTTCTGAGCTTTGCACTGTGCCTCAAAAGTAGTTTTCGACCACATATGGGGTATCGATGTACACAGGAAAAATTGCGCAACAAATTTTGGGGTCCATTTTATCCTGTTACTACTCTTGTGATAATGAAAAAATGTGATTTTTTTTTATTTTGACAGCTGAACGTCATATAGACCCCTCAAAGGTGGTCCCTAACAAACAGGTTTTGTAATTTGTTGTAACATTGAGAAATCGCTGGTAAACTTTTAACCCTTACAACTTCCTAACAAAAAATGTATGTTTCAAAAATTGTGCTGATGTAAAGTAGACATGTGGGAAATGTTATTTATTAACTATTTTGTGGACATGACTCTGATTTAAAGGCATAAAAATTAAAAGTTTGAAAATTCTAACATTTCTAACTTTTTTCAAAATTTCCAATTATTTTCACGAATAAACCTAAGTCATGTTGCATAGTTTGGTCGTAGAAGAAACTTGTGAGAGTAGATTATATGGGGTAATTCAACTTTTATCTACACAGAACATGAGGTACATGCATCAGCTTCTTAATACAGCATAGCAGGAAGTCTAAAGGACCTTTTACCAGAGAGAAAGTGAAACCAAAGTACAACAAGAATATGCATTACATTCAACTAAGCATATAACAGTAACAACATCGCCATCTACTGTCAGAAAAGTGTAAACTCCTCCTGCACACAAATAAGTCTGTATCTGTTGCATATCTGCCAACAACATTTTTGGCCCTGAGAAGGTAGCATATTTGCCACGAAATGTGTCGGCACAATAAAACTTTTAAAAACATTTCCATCGTTGTGTGGTCAGCGCGGATACATTGCGAAACCCGGTCTTCTTCCTTCTTTGTGATATCTGCCAACGAGTCATAGCAAAGAAATTTTACCACTATCATGAATTACATAACGTTATGAAAAAACAGTCTCCGAATCACCGGGATCCGTTGAAGCGTTCCAGAGCTACGACTTCATAAAGTGGCAGTGGTCAGAACTGAAAAAATTGGCTTGGTCAGATAGGTGAAAACAGGCTTCGGGGTGAAGAGGTTAATGGATTCTTTGTTTTGGACAATACTTACTTTTTAGAAGTGTTCATTGCCAATAAACTTATGTTGAAGTGTCATCCTTGTCGGAACCTCCAGTGATCGGGAAAGAAAATTGTGTTTAATTTCACTACAGCACCACCACATTAAAAATATTCAGTCAAATCAATTGGCTATCTGTGCAGGAAGAATAGGATAAGTCCTCCAAAGAATGATACGCTTTTGTAGACACTGTCCACCACGATAAGAGATGATGTTTCTGAATGGAACAAGATCCATCTCACCACCTGTGCACTTGACCCGATCCCATCCCACTTCATCCCAAACCTCGCCACAGTCTTCATCCCAACCCTAACCCATCTCTTCAACCTATCACTAACAAATGGTGTTTCCCCTCAAGCTTTAAACATGCCTCAATCACACCTATCCTCAAAAAGCCCTCTCTTGACCCATCATCTGTATCTAGCTATCGCCCTATATCACTTCTCTCCTATGCCTCAAAACTACTGGAACAACACGTCCATCTTGAACTGTCCTCCCATCTCTCTTCCTGTTCCCTCTTCAACCACTTACAATCTGGCTTCCGGTCACACCACTCCACTGAAACTGCCCTAACTAAGGTCACCAATGACCTATTACCCACCAAGAGCAAGCGACACTACTCTGTCCTCCTCCTCCTGGACCTGTCCTCTGCCTTTGACACAGTGGACCATTACCTATTACTACAGACCCTCTCATCCCTTGGCATCACAGACTTGGCCCTATCCTGGATTTCGTCATACCTAACAGACCGGACATTCAGCGTCTCCCACTCACACACCACCTCCTCAACTCGCCCCCTATCTATCGGAATCCCGCAAGGTTCAGTCCTAGGTCTTCTGCTCTTCTCCATTTACACCTTTGGCCTGGGACAGCTCATAGAATCTCATGGCTTTCAGTATCACCTCTATGCTAATGACACACAGATCTACTTCTCTGGACCAGATATCACCTCCCTACTAACCAAAATACCTCAATATCTGTGCGCTATTTCATCCTTCTTCTTCGCTAGATTTCTAAAACTTAACATGGACAAAACAAAATTCATCATCTTTCCCCCATCTCACGCGACTCCCTCAATGAACCTATCCATTACAGTAAACGGCTGCCCACTCTCCCCAGTCCCACAAGCTCGCTGCCTTGGGGTAATCCTTGACACTGATCTCTCCTTCAAACCACATATCCAAGCCCTTTCCACTTCCTGCCGCCTTCAACTCAAAAATATTTTACAGATCCGTACATTCCTAAACCAAGAATCTGAAAAAACCCTAGTCCATGCCCTCATCATCTCCCGCCTTGACTACTGCAACCTCCTGCTCTGTGGCCTCCCCTCTAACACTCTCACACACCTCCAATCTATTCTAAACTCTTCTGGCCTACTAATCCACCTGTCCCCCTGCTATTCCCCAGCCTCTCCCCTCTGTCACTCTGTCAATCCTTCACTGGCTCCCCATTGTCCAGAAACTCCAGTACAAAACCCTAACCATGCCATACAAAGCCATCCACAACCTGTCTCCTCCATACATCTGTGACGTTGCCTCCCGGTACTTACCTGCACGCAACCTCCGATCCTCACAAGATCTCCTTCTCTACTCCCCTCTTATCTCCTCTTCCCACAATCGCATACAAGGTTTCTCTCGCGCATTTCCCCTACTCTGGAACTCTCTACCGCAACATATCAGACTCTCACCTACTATTGAAACCTTCAAAAAGAACCTGAACACCTACCTCTTCCGACAAGCCTACAACCTGCAGTAACCACTGATCGACCAAACCACTGCACGACCAGCTTTACCCTCACCTACTGTATCCTCACCCATCCCTTGTAGATTGTGAGCCCTCGCGGGCAGGGTCCTCTCTCCTCCTGTACCAGTCGTGACTTGTATTGTTTAAGATTATTGCACTTGTTTTTATTATGTACACCCCTCCTCACATGTAAAGCGCCCTGGAATAAAAGGCGCTATAATAATAAATAATAATAATAATGGAAGACCCTCTCTCCCTATTCAGTTTCCAATAAGGTAAAAGAAACCAAACAACCCAATTTAGGTTCTAATGTGCTGAGCAGGCCCACCATTCATTCAGAACAGAACACAAATGAAACTCAAAGTATAAATAGTGACATGCACAGACCATGAGTTTTGTTAGTGTAACAGCTTGTGCAGATGGTCTTATTTTTGGTCCAAGTGTGACCCGACAAAACATCAGATCGCCAATGTTATTCAATGGGTCATGCACATGTTCAAATTTTTCCTCGGACCGAGTCTGATGAAAAAAATCACAGCGTGCATGATTTGCATCCTGAAATCGGATCACAATCGACCATCTAAGTCAATAAATCCGTTAAAAAAATCGGACCACACTCAGATGACATACGAGTGCAGATCAATTTTCACGGACTGACAGGATGGAGAATTTTTTGTTACCCAACTTCACATCCAAGAAAAACTGAACACACTCTGATCAAACTCTGAATGGAGTGTGATTAGCATAATTGGACCAATTTTCTCAGATGAGAGAAAATACTGTCATATGTCCCCTAGCCTTACTTTGTTTGCAGTTTCCAGATAGAACCATACAGAACCCAATAGGAAAAAGAACCAGTGAGCCTTTGTTTGAATTAGAAGGCATACAGAGACACAATAATGCCCAAGGACCAGTATAAGTGCCATATTGTGCTCCTATAACACGGGGCTGCAGTTTTGTGCATGAATGATAATAAAGACAATTAGTTACATTGATTTTCACAGTATTGATATTTGCTGACAATTAAGTGTAAGAATCTTCATTCAGATCATGTGTGTTTATTAGTAATAAATGAAGACTTGCTTTTAGAACAATTTACAAATAATAATAATTTATATTTCTATAGCGTATTCTGCAGCACCTTACATTACAGAGGGGAATAGTACAGACAATAAAGACATTACAGAGTAAACACATAAGTCAACAGTTACCAAGAGGCGTGAGCGCCCTCTTCCCAAGATTACAATTTATTTTCCCAATATGATAATTGACGTCCCTGCAGAGATAAGAAAAGCAGAATATTTCAGACTCCGGTTCCACTGAACTTTTAGAAACCCCCGGACTTGGCAAACTTGTACAGATATTGTGTCTCGCTCAGCATTCATTTCCTTCCTTTCGCACTAGACCTGATAACCACAGTTTCTGAAATCGAGAACACTTTGCCACTAAGGACTTTGATGTAGTTTTATGTGCAGATATGCAGCACAGAATGTAATATAACTCACTTTATGTAGCTTGTAACAAAAAAACCCCCCAAAACGCTGTAACTGCTTGCTCCACATTTCCACGTATTGGGGCACATTTATTAAAACTGTCTACCTGTGCTGTAATCATACCCACCGCACCTTGACTGAGCATGTCTGTACGGCAGGACATCAGTCCAAGGTGGGGTGAGTTATTACAGCGCTGAGTGTTGACTGATCACTGCCTGAAGCCGCCCTGATGACTGGAAGCGAGCAGCTGCAGGGAGAATATAACTTTAGTATAACCAGTAATGCCGGCGCTGTTCCAGTGGGCCGGCGCTGGTCCAGTGGTGCTGGCCCTGTTACAGTGGTGCCGGCGCTGTTCCAGTGGTGCTATCGCTGTTCCAATGGTGCCGACGCTGTTCCAGTGGTGCCGGCACCGTTCCAGTGGTGCCAGCGCCATTCCAGTGGTGTCAGCAATGGCTCTCATGACATACAAATCCCTGCAGCCAATCAGTGATGGTTTTGCTCTCCCCTCCTTCGGACAAATCAGACATCTGATGGAAGTGAGAGCTGTGACTTCTCTTACTTCCACCGAATGTCAATTACATCCGTAGAAGAATGAAGCCCGTGTTGATTGACCACAGTGATCGCGTGACATAATATTGTCATGCAAGCCCCAGGAGAGACTGTGCCGACATCGCTGGAATGGCACTGGAGGTGAGTATAAGCATTATTATTTTAATGCAGAGAAACATGAGGATTGAGAAAGGGTTGTCAGAGTAGTGAAGGACCCCTTTAAATAAAAGAACATTTACTCACTAACCTCATTAGGCCGGAGTCACACTAGCTTATAATACGGATGAGTGCTATACGAGAAAAAAAATCGCATAGCACTCAGACCACTGTTAATCTATGGGAAAGCTCACATCACCGTTTTTTTTTTATTGGCCGTTTTATACGTGTGCGTTAAATCACAGCATGCTGCGATTTGCAGCATATATCGGCCGAGACTCGCCAATGCAAGTCTAGGGATGCAAGAAAAAAATCGAACACCACACAGGCCATCAGTGTGACTTGTGAGAAATACGCACCGGTGTCCTTTGAAAAGCCGTCAATTCATGTGTACAGTAAAATCACACTGACAGGTTACAATAAAACAGATAGAATAGATATATACACATAGAAGGCTCTGTCCTTGGGCCCTTACTCTTCTCAATCTATACACTCGGCCTGGGACAACTCATAAGGTCCTATGGCTTCCAGTACCATCTATATGCTGATGACACTCAGCTCTACCTCTCTGGCGCAGATGTCACCTCTCTGCTCTCCAGAATCCCAGAGTGTCTATCAGCCATATCCTCCTTCTTCTCCTCTCGCTTCCTCAAGCTCAATGTGGACAAATCTGAACTAATTATCTTTCCTCCATCTCGCATATCTTCCCTACCTGATCTATCTATCAAAATAAATGAAATCACACTTTCCCCGTCCCCAAAATCTGCTGCCTCAGAGTAACCCTGTCCTTGAAAAAGCACATCCAAGCTCTCACCACCTCCTGTCGCCTCCAGCTCAAAAATATTTCCAGAATCCGTCCTTTCCTCAACCCTCACTCTACCAAAATGCTTGTGCATGCCCTCATCATCTCCCGCCTTGACTACTGCAACATCCTTTTCTGTGGCCTCCCTTCTAACACTCTCGCACCCCTTCAGTCCGTCCTTAACTCTGCTGCCCAATTAATTTCTCTCCTCACTACTCCTCCACTTCCCCCCTCTGCAAATCTCTTCACTGGCTCCCATTTCCTCAGCGTATCCAGTTCAAATTACTGATACTGACCTACAAAGCCATCCATAACCTGTCTCCTCCATATGTCTCTGAACTAATCTCCCGATATCCTCCCTCACGTAATCCCTGGACCTCCTTCTCTCCTCCACACTTATTCGCTCCTCACCCAACCGCTTCCAAGACTTCTCCCGAATATCCTCCATCCTCTGGAATTCTTTGCCCCAACATGTCCGACTATCAACCACATTTGGATCCTTCAGACGGAACCTGAAAACCCACATCCTCAGAAAGCCTACAGCCTGCACTGACCCCGCTGCCTACTCAGCACTACCGAAGCTACCGCCTCACCAACACCGGAGCTCCTGCAACCCTCAACCTATTGTCTCGTTCCCCACCATCCTGTTGAATGTAAGCCCACAAGGGCAGGGTCCTGTCCCCTCTGTTTCAGTCTGTAATTGTTAGTTTGCTTACTGTAAGTGATATCTGTAATTTGTATGTAACCCCTTCTCATGTACAGCACCATGGAATCAATGGTGCTATATAACTAATAATAATAATCTACAGCATTCTGTAATTCTGTAGATAAGCCCCCAATGTAACCTGAAAGACAAGAAAAACAAGTTAGATTATACTCACCCAGGGGCGGTCCGGGTCCGATGGGCGTCGTGGTCCAGATCCGGCACCTCCCATCTTCATACGATGTCGTCATCCTCCTTGCTTCTGTTGCGGCTCCTGCACAGGCGTACTGATTTGCCCTGTTGTGGGCAGCGTAAAGTACTGCAGCGCGCAGGCGCTGGGCCTCTCTGACCTTTCCTGGCGCCTGCACACTGCAGTACTTTATGCTGCCCTCAACAGGGCAAATCAGTACGCCTGTGCAGGAGCCGCAACAGAAGCAAGGAAGAGGACGTCATCGCATGAAGATGGGAGGTGCCGGATCTGGACCACGACGCCCATCGGACCGCCCCTGGGTGAGTATAATCTAACCTCTTTTTCTTATCTTTCAGGTTACATCGGGGGTTATTTACAGCATTACAGAATGCTGTAGATAAGCCCCTAATGGCGGTGGCCACAGTTTATAGCAGCAAAATGAGGTGACAGATTCCTTTTAAAATATAAGCTTGACCCCCCTTGGACCTCTGATCTGGTTTGCATACTTTCTGGGCATGTTCCATGAGACCTACATTGTAACCGTTATGGCAAATATTTAGATTAAGCTGGTGCATATTTTTGATCTATGTGGCTACATGGTATATATCTTTCTCTTCTGGTATGTTGCTATATTTTGAGCTATAATGCCAGTTGTCTGCTTGCAAACCTATGACACATGGTATTTCTCTGTGTAGTTCGGCTGGTCATGCATGACTACATTAGAATGCCTGTATAATTTACAAACCTTGAATAGATCTACATAATAGCAAGTGATTTTTTGGTATGAAGTTACCACCTGTATCCACATTTGATGAAGGTTCCCCATTTGGACAGGTTATTAACATATTCCTATACTGTATATGTACATACTCCTATGGGTAGATTCAAGAGTTCTCAGGCAGTGGGGCTTTGTATATTAGTGCAAGCGTATATGTTTATTGATCAGTGTATGTATAACTTATGCGGCCTGTCATGCACCATTTAGATTTTTGTCATGAATCTATGTCCTGTCATGTCCATTAGGGATTATATTTATTGTAGTATTGCAATACCACAATCATTGACACTTGACTCATGTGTCTGGTTCCTAGGGGGCTCTACCTCTCTATGGGGTTGTTTATTGTTTTAATGTATTGTTGCTGTGTGTTGTTTTTTTGGACTCTACTAAATTATTCTAATAAATAATACACTTTGTATTGAGGGTGTTCCCCAGTCTATGGTATGTCTCTTTTTCCCTTAGTTTAATTCATTATTGGCATACTTTGGGCAGATCCCCTATTGTTTTCTCTTATTGTTGATGGTGCCCTCCACCCCTGTTCTGTCTCTTAAAATATAAGCTTATAACACCTTCCTTTTCTCAACTGAAAAAGAAGAAATTTAAAAAACAAAATATAAATGTATTTGATATCATTGTGTTCATAAAAGTCTCATTTATCCAAATATAAAATGAATGAACCTGTAAGTTAAATGGCAAAAAAAAAAAAAAATACAAAAGCCAAAATAGTTTTTTTTAATCCCTGTATCTTCCCACAAAGATACAATGAATAGTGATCAAAATGTTGTATGTATCCCAAAATGATATCAATAAAAACCTGGGGAGCAACAAACTAGTCCTTATACCTGTCCATCGACGGAACAATAAAAATGGCACGTGAGTCAGAAAAAGGCGACATAAACCTGATAATCATAATGATACTATGAATTAGGCATTGCCATCACTGTACTGACCCAGAGAATCAAGTCACAATCTCACTCTTTTTGCAGTACATTATATGGTAAAATGAGCAGAGTCATTCAAAACTACAACTTTGTCCTGCAAACAATCAGCTCTTATTATGGAAGTGACTGTAAAGAAAAAATAAAGTTATAGCTAGGGGTGAAAGATTGAGCTTGTAAATAAAACAAACTAAAAATGTGATTCTGAAGGGGTTAACTAGTCAGGATATCATTGCGGAATATATCTCATATCTCATTCATTACCAACAGAAGCTGCAGTAGCAGTCGGCTGAAGGACTTGTCGGGATTTAGTTAGCAGTGTAAACGTATTGTCTGATAAACAGGAAAAAGTGATGAATAATGTCAGGACTCAGCTCTAGGAGTACTGTACTCTCATTGCGTTAGGACCCAGCGGACTCCGGACTGCCAAGACTTAGGACGCTTGTTGCTGAGCGCTTGACGTCACTGTCGAGCCTCCAGCAGGCGCGCTGTGATTTGTGCTCTCTAGCACGTATGTGGGTGCAGTTCTCGTGTGGGAACACGCGGGGGCGCGCTGATAGATGCTTCCTTGGCAGGAAGCCGAGATGTGAACGGGTAGCAAAGTGAGCGGGCGTCACGTGGTGTGCAATGTGTGCTGTGTAGTGTAGGCACTGGCAGTGTGCGCTGTGTGCTGCAGGCAGTGTGCGCTGTGTGCTGCAGGCAGTGTGCTGTGTGTGCTGCAGGCAGTGTGCTGTGTGTGCTGCAGCAGACCGTGCTGGCCAATGATAACAGTACTGTATCCTCCATACTTCCTGCTGACGGTTTGTCAGTCTCCCTCTCCTGACTCACCACCAAAACTGATGCAATTTGGACCAAAAAGTTGTAATTCCAACACGAAATGATGCAAGATTCTGTGTAACTGTGTCAGAGCGCGGTGCATCTTCCATAGCCCATTATTAGCAGCACTGTGATAAAAATAAAGTAGATGGTACATGATGCCAGGCGGGTGGCACGGCTGTCCGGTCATAGTTTACTACAAATACATTGATGGCCGACTACATAACAAGTGATTATCACCATCCACCTCTCGTGTCCCCCGTATTTCCTCGTAGCTTGCGAGCAGGGCCCTCACTCCTCTTGGTATCTGATTTATGTGATTATTGTTATGCTGTAATATCTATATTGTCTGTACAAATCCCCTCTAAAATGTAAAGCGCTGCGGAATATGTTGGCACTATAGACAAAATTATGTGTCTCATAAGGCCGGGTTCAAAATCGTCCGTTCTACTGCCAGAAAAGACTTGTCAGCTGTCTGCCATCCATATGTCCAGGGTCTTTTTTTCATAAGTAGCAACATATGAATTATGGTATTTTATAAAAAAAATTAGAGGGAACCTGTTATGTAAAATAACGCTATTAACCTGCAGATATGGGAATAATCTGCAGGTTAATAACCACTGTGATGCTGCCCAGCACCTAGACCCCCCTACCAGGAGTAAATTAACTTGATTACCCCCACTCCCTGACTGAAAAAGAGAGGCTGCCGGGGGAATAAAGATAATTTCCACCTGGCAGCGGGGCTCTAAGAATTGGGCAGGTTCAGAATGCTATTGTCCTGCAGATTAATGTCACAACTGGCTGCTCACTCTCCCCAGTCCCACAAGCTCGCTGCCTTGGCGATAACCCTGGACTCAGCTCTCCTTCAAACCACACATCCAAGTCCTTTCCACTTCTTGCTGACTCCAACTCAAAAATATCTTCCAGATCTGCACATTCCTCAACCAAGAATCTGCAAAAACAACAGTGCATGCCCTCATCATCTCCAGCCTAGACTAATGCAACCTCCTGCCCTGTGACCTCCCTTCTAACACTCTCGCACCCCTTCAATCTATTCTAAACTCTGCTGCCTGAATAATCCACCTGTTCCCCAGCCTCACCTCTCTGCCAAGCCCTTCACTGGCTTCCTATTGTCCAGAGGCTCCAGTTCAAAGCCCTAACCATGACATACGAAGCCATCCACAACCTGTCTCCTCCATACATCTGTGACCTCGTCTCCCGGTACTTACCTGCATGCAACCTCCGATCCTCACAAGATCTCCTTCTCTACTCCTCTCTTATCTCGTCATCCCACAATCGGATACAAGATTTCTCCTGCGCATCACCCCTACTTTGGAACTCTTAGGGTATGTGCGCGCTGCGGATTTTGCTGCGGATCCGCAGCGGTTTTGACGCTGCGGATCCGCAGCTGTTTTCCATGAGTTTACAGTACCATGTAAACCTACCTGCAGTACCATGTAAACGCAGCGGTTTACATTCCGCAGCATGTCAATTCTTTGTGCAGATTCTGCTGCGGTTTACACCTGCTCCATAATAGGAATCCGCAGGTGTTAAAACGCAGATGGTATCCGCACGAAAACCGCAGTAAATCCGCGGTAATTCCGCAGTAAATCCGCAGGTAATCCGCAGTGCGGTTTACCTGCGGATTTACAAAAACAAGTGTGGAAAAATCCGCAGACATCCCACCTACGTGTGCACATACCCTAATCCAACAAAATATTTTTTGGGTATGCAATATGTCGTCGGGGATCAATCCGAAACGCGCGTCGAGGTGTGCACCACATTTAGGACCCTGGACCATCTTGGTAATATTCCATTCACTAATTATTTGTCAGTCGACCTCCTGCCTTTCCATAGTTTTCAAACTTGGCCCCCATAATGATCATTGTTGTGTACCATTTATTAGCATCTGATCTACTATTTACATGCATGGCTTTGTTTTCACCACCTGCCATACACATACTGCATACCTCAAAAAGTTTTTTGGGCTCAAATTTAATATTGGATTTCATTCTAGTTGTCAGTGTTTTGGTTTTCTTCACATATTTTACCTTCATTATACTAAGCACTTATCTATAGACTTTTTGAAATTTTAGATTGTTCCATACTCCAATATTGGGGCCATAATCTACCCTTCCATGCTGAGCAACCGCCTACTACTTTAACTGACCACTTCAGTTTTCCTTTTGTACTGCATGGTGCCTTTCTTACTTAAGCATACCTCTTTGTTGGTGTTTCAGGCTAGGTATTTTAATTATTTGTTTAGCCGGTTACAATCTGGCTTCCAACCCCATCACTCAACTGAAACTGCCCTAACTTAAGTAACCAATGACCTACTAACCACCAAGAGCAAGCGACACCACTCTGTCCTCCTCCTGGACCTGTCTTCTGCCTTTGACACTGTAGACCATTCCCTCCTGCTACAGATTCTTTCATCTCTTGGCATCACAGACTTGGCCCTATCCTGGATCTCGTCACAGACCGAACTTTCAGTGTCTCCTTCTCCCACACCACCTCCTCACCTCGCCCCTTGTCTGTCGATGTCCCTCAAGGCTCAGTTCTGGGCCCCTACTCTTCTCCATCTACACCTTCGGCCTGGAACAGCTCATAGAGTCCCACGATATGCAGTATCATGTCTACTGTTGTGAATTTGCTTTTTGCTCCCTCTAGTGGTTACTAGTTTTTTGACTCTGGTTTTTCTGTCATTCCTTTTATCCGCACCTGGGTCGTTAGTTAGGGGTGTTGCTATATAAGATCCCTGGACCTTCAGTTCAATGCCTGGCAACGTAGTTATCAGAGCTAGTCTGCTGTGCTCTTGTCTACTGATCCTGGTTCCAGTTATTTCAGCTAAGTCTGCCTTTTGCTTTTTGCTATTTGTTTTGGTTTTGTATTTTTGTCCAGCTTGTTCCAAATCTATATCCTGACCTTTGCTGGAAGCTCTAGGGGGCTGGTGTTCTCCCCCCGGACCGTTAGACGGTTCGGGGGTTCTTGAATTTCCAGTGTGGATTTTGATAGGGTTTTTGTTGACCATATAAGTTACCTTTCTTTATTCTGCTATCAGTAAGCGGGACTCTCTGTGCTAAACCTGGTTCATTTCTGTGTTTGTCATTTCCTCTTACCTCACCGTCATTATTTGTGGGGGGCTTCTATCCAGCTTTGGGGTCCCCTTCTCTGGAGGCAAGAAAGGTCTTTGTTTTCCTCTACTAGGGGTAGCTAGATTCTCCGGCTGGCGCGTGTCATCTAGAATCAACGTAGGAATGATCCCCGGCTACTTCTAGTGTTGGCGTTAGGAGTAGATATATGGTCAACCCAGTTACCACTGCCCTATGAGCTGGATTTTTGTATTCTGCAGACTTCCACGTTCCTCTGAGACCCTCGCCATTGGGGTCACAACAGTTTGCCAGGCCAGTATTAAATGTTTAATGCATTGCAGAAGAGGGATTATAAGAAAGAAGATTCAGAGTTTTTTTTTTTTTTTTCTTTTTCCCCTTTACCTCAGAGTGGCTATGCTTGCTGCAGACATGAATGTCCAGACCTTGATTACAAGTGTGGACCAGCTGGCTACTCGTGTGCAGGGCATACAAGACTATGTTATCAGGAATCCTAGGTCAGAACCTAAAATACCGATTCCTGACAGACTGTTTGTCCCGGATAAGTGGACCAGCAGAGTCATTTCCGAGGTTCATTCCTCGGTGTTGGCAGGTCACCCGGGAATTTTTGGCACCAGAGATCTGGTGGCCAGGTCCTTTTGGTGGCCTTCCTTGTCAAGGGATGTGCGGTCATTTGTGCAGTCCTGTGGGACTTGTGCTCGAGCTAAGCCTTGCTGTTCTCGTGCCAGCGGTTTGCTCTTGCCCTTGCCTGTCCCGAAGAGACCTTGGACACATATCTCCATGGATTTCATTTCTGATCTTCCGCTATCTCAGGGCATGTCCGTTATCTGGGTGATATGTGATCGCTTCTCCAAGATGGTCCATTTGGTTCCTCTGCCTAAGCTGCCTTCCTCTTCCGATCTGGTTCCTGTGTTTTTCCAGAACGTGGTTCGTTTGCACGGCATCCCTGAGAATATTGTGTCAGACAGAGGATCCCAGTTCGTTTCCAGGTTCTGGCGATCCTTTTGTAGTAGGATGGGCATTGATTTGTCGTTTTCGTCTGCTTTCCATCCTCAGACTAATGGACAGACGGAGCGAACCAATCAGACTTTGGAGGCTTATTTGAGGTGTTTTGTCTCTGCTGATCAGGACGATTGGGTGACATTCTTGCCGTTGGCTGAGTTTGCCCTTAATAATCGGGCTAGTTCCGCCACCTTGGTTTCGCCTTTTTTCTGCAACTCTGGTTTCCATCCTCGCTTTTCTTCGGGTCATGTGGAGCCTTCTGACTGTCCTGGGGTGGATTCTGTGGTGGATAGGTTGCAGCAGATCTGGAATCATGTGGTGGACAACTTGAAGTTGTCACAGGAGAAGGCTCAGCGCTTTGCCAACCGCCGCCGCGGTGTGGGTCCCCGACTACGCGTTGGGGATTTGGTATGGCTTTCTTCCCGCTTTGTTCCTATGAAGGTCTCCTCTCCCAAATTTAAACCTCGTTTTATTGGGCCTTACAAGATATTGGAAATCCTTAATCCTGTATCTTTTCGTCTGGATCTTCCTGTGTCGTTTGCTATTCACAATGTATTTCATAGGTCCTTGTTGCGGCGGTACATTGTGCCTGTAGTTCCTTCTGCTGAGCCTCCTGCTCCGGTGTTGGTTGAGGGCGAGTTGGAGTACGTGGTGGAGAAGATCTTGGATTCTCGCCTCTCCAGGCGGAGGCTTCAGTACCTGGTCAAGTGGAAGGGCTATGGTCAGGAGGATAATTCCTGGGTGGTCGCCTCTGATGTTCATGCGGCCGATTTAGTTCGTGCCTTTCATGCCGCTCATCCTGATCGCCCTGGTGGTCGTGGTGAGGGTTCGGTGACCCCTCACTAAGGGGGGGGTACTGTTGTGAATTTGCTTTTTGCTCCCTCTAGTGGTTACTAGTTTTTTGACTCTGGTTTTTCTGTAATTCCTTTTATCCGCACCTGGGTCGTTAGTTAGGGGTGTTGCTATATAAGCTCCCTGGACCTTCAGTTCAATGCCTGGCAACGTAGTTATCAGAGCTAGTCTGCTGTGCTCTTGTCTACTGATCCTGGTTCCAGTTATTTCAGCTAAGTCTGCCTTTTGCTTTTTGCTATTTGTTTTGGTTTTGTATTTTTGTCCAGCTTGTTCCAAATCTATATCCTGACCTTTGCTGGAAGCTCTAGGGGGCTGGTGTTCTCCCCCCGGACCGTTAGACGGTTCGGGGGTTCTTGAATTTCCAGTGTGGATTTTGATAGGGTTTTTGTTGACCATATAAGTTACCTTTCTTTATTCTGCTATCAGTAAGCGGGCCTCTCTGTGCTAAACCTGGTTCATTTCTGTGTTTGTCATTTCCTCTTACCTCACCGTCATTATTTGTGGGGGGCTTCTATCCAGCTTTGGGGTCCCCTTCTCTGGAGGCAAGAAAGGTCTTTGTTTTCCTCTACTAGGGGTAGCTAGATTCTCCGGCTGGCGCGTGTCATCTAGAATCAACGTAGGAATGATCCCCGGCTACTTCTAGTGTTGGCGTTAGGAGTAGATATATGGTCAACCCAGTTACCACTGCCCTATGAGCTGGATTTTTGTATTCTGCAGACTTCCACGTTCCTCTGAGACCCTCGCCATTGGGGTCACAACAGTCTACGCCGATGACACGCAGATCTACCTATCCGGACCTGACCTCCCCTCTTTCACCAAAATCCGACACTGCTATCTCGGCCTTCTTTTCTGCTCGCTTTCTAAAACTGAACATGGACAAAAGAGAATTCATCATCTTTCCCCCATCTCACTCTACCCCTCCACCAGACCTGTCCATCAAGGTCAATGGCTGCTCACTTTCCCCAGTCCCGCATGCTCGGTGCCTCAGGGTGATCCTCGACTCTGCCCTCTCTTTCAATTCACATAACCAAGCCCTTGCCTCCGCCTGCCGTCTCAAACTCAAAAATGTTTCCCTGATCAGCGCATTCCTCGACAACGAAACCACAAAAACACTAGTACACGCCCTTATCATCTCCTGCCTTGACTACTGCAACCTCCTACTCTCTGGCCTCCCCTCTGGCACCACTCCAATCCATCCTACACTCTGCTGCCCGACTAATCTACATGTCTCCCTGCTACTACCCTGCCTCTCCCCTATGCCAAGCCCTTCACTGACTTCCTATTGTCCAGGGACTGCAGTTCAAAACCCTCACAATGACATACAAAGCCATCCACAACCTGTCTCCTCCATACATCTGTGATATGGTCTCCCGGTACTTACCTACATGCAACCTTTGATCCTCACAAGATCTCCTTCTCTACTCCCCTCTTATCTCTTCTCCCCACAACGTCATCCAAGACTTCTCCCGTGCTTCCCCCATACTCTGGAACTCTCTACCCCAGCACATCAGACTCTCGCCTACCATAGAAACCTTCAAAAAGAATCTGAAGACTCACCTCTTCCGACAAGCCTACAGCCTGCAGTGATCCTCAACCTACTGAACCGCCGCACAACCAGCTCTACCCTCTCTTAGTGTAACCTCACCCATCCCCTGCAGACTGTGAGCCCTCGCGGGCAGGGTCCTCCCTCCTTCTGTACCTGTTAGTGCCTTGTTTTTTGCTCATGTTTATTGTATTTGTCTATATTTGCCCCTTTTCACATGTAAAGCACCATGGAATAAATGGCGCTATAAAAATGAATAATAATAATAATTTGTGAATCCCTTATTCTATGTATTTTACGTAGTGTGGGTACCTGTTTATCATGTAACCAATTACTCCATAGTAAAGAATTTTCTGTTTTTCCATTCACGTTTTCTTGACCGATTTGTGACCTCATGTTCGGTGTTTCTCTCTTTTGGGATTCCTGATTCATTTCGAACAGTCTGCCATTCCTATCCTAGCAATTATAAGTCATTCTCCTTGTCATACTAGACATTAATTAATCTTTTATTTTTCTGACATATGATAGCTCTGTCCAGTGTTTGTCAGTACCCTTTTCACATGTAAAGCGCCATGGAATAAATTGTGCTATGTTAATATCTGCAGGTTAATAGCGTTGTTTTACATGACAGGGTCCTTGTGTATATACTGTATATATATATATATATATATATATATATATATATATATATATATATATATACAACTCTTGCAAAAATTAAGAGACCACTGCAAAATTTTCAGTTTGATTTTTCTCTTTATAGTTATATTTTTAAGTAAAATGTACGGTAAATTGTTCTTTTATTTTATAAACTACTGACAACATGTCTTCGAAGTTCCAAGCAATACATTTTATATTTATTTTCTGAAAATGAGAAATGGTGAAAATAACAAAAAAATGCATTGCTTGCAGACCTCAAATGCAAAAAAGCAAGTTCTTAATAATTTAGAAACAGCAATACTAATGTTTTAACTCAGGGAGAGTTCAGAAATCAATATTTTGTGGAATAACCATGATTTTTAATCACAGCTTTCATGCGTCTTTGCATGCTTTCCACCAGTTATTCACACTGCTTTTGGGTGACCTTATGCCACTTTTGGTACAAAAATGTAAGCAGTTCTTCTTTGATGGCTTGTGACTATCCATCTTCCTCTTGATTACATTCCAGAGGTTTTCAATGGGGTTCAGGTCTGGAGATTGGGCTGGCCATGACAGGGATTTGATGTGGTGGTCCTTCATCCACACCTTGATTGACCTACCTGTGTGGCATGGGGCATTGTCCTCAGAGTTGGGGAACATTGCCTGAGCAGAAGAAATCAACTGTTTTTCCAGGATAGCCTTGTATGCGGCTTGATTCATACGTCCTTTGCAAAGATTAACCTGTCCAGTTCCAGCCTTGCTGAAGCATCCCCAGATCATCACTCACCAATCCTCCACCAAATTTCACAGTGGGTGCAAGACACTGTGGCTTGTACGCCTCTCCAGGTCTCCGTCTAACCATTAGACAACCAGGTGTTGGGCAATTCTGAAAATTAGGCTGCCATCATACTAGCAGTATTTTGTCAGTATTTTACATCAGTATTTGTAAGCCAAAACCAGGAGTGGGTGATAAATGCAGAAGTGGTGCATATGTTTCTTTTATACTTTTCCTCTAATTGTTCCACTCCTGGTTTTGGCTTACAAATACTGATGTAAAATACTGACCAAATACTGTTAGTGTGATGGCAGCCTTAGACTCATCAGAGAAGATTACCTTACTCCAGTCCTCTATGGTCCAATCCTTATGGCCTTTGGCAAACTTCAGCTTGGTTATCTTTGCTTCTCATTGATGAAAGGCTTTTTTCTAGCCTTACATGACTTGAGTCTTGACTCTAGGAGCCTGTTACGAACAGTTCTTGCCGTGCACTTTTCCCCAGCTGCCATTTGCCATTCCTTTTGTAGGTCGGTCACTTGATGTCATCCTGCGGTTGCTGAGTGACATTCGAATAAGATGACGGTCATCCTGGTCAGTGGAGAGTTGTTTTCGCCCTCTCCCAGTTTGTAGCATTGTCCCCTATTTCTGCTGCTTGACCTTGTTGTAATGGACTGCCTCTTAAAAAATTTAAGGATGGAGGCAACATGATGCTCACTGTGTCCCTCTGCTAGTAAAGCCAGAATTGAGCGCTTCTTTTCCTCACTCAAGAATTTTCAACTCCTTTGGCATGGTTAAAAGTTTTTTTTTTCATTCCCATTACTTTTGGGATATTACTAGCACTTGTTTTGCCATCCAGCTTGTTTTATTGCAAGAGGATAGTGAACACCACACCATTTTTTTTTACACTTTCCTTTGTTAACCCCTTCCCAACCTGTGACACCACGTAGGCGTCATGAAAGTCGGTGCCAATCCGACCTGTGACGCCTATGTGGCGTCATGGAGGGATCGCACCCCTGCAGATCGGGTGAAAGGGTTAACTCCAATTTCACTCGACCTGCAGGGACAGGGGGAGTGGTACTTCAGCCCGGGGGGGTGGCTTCACCCCCCCGTGGCTACGATCGCTCTGATTGGCTGTTGAAAGTGAAACAGCCAATCAGAGCGATTTGTAATATTTCACCTTTGAAAAGTGGTGAAATATTACAATCCAGCCATGGCCGATGCTGCAATATCATCGGCCATGGCTGGAAACCCTGATCTGCCCAACGCCACCGATCTCCCCAGTCCTCCGTCCTGTGTTCCGCTCCCCTCCGTCCACCTGTCCACTCCCCCGTCCTCCTGTCCGCTCCCCCCATGCTCCGATCCCCCCCATGCTCCAATCCCCCCCTCATACTTACCGAGCCTCCCTGTGTCCGTCCGTCTTCTCCATGGGTGCCGCCATCTTCCAAAATGGCCGGCCGGCAGATACGTTCCAGGTACATTTTGATCACTGTGATAAATCCTATCACAGTGATCAAAATAAAAAAAATAGTAAATGACCCCCCCCTTTATCACCCCCATAGGTAGGGACAATAATAAAATAAAGGAATTATATTTACTTTTATTTTTCCACTAGGGTTAGGGTTAGAACTAGGGTTAGGGCTAGGGTTAGGGCTAGTGTTAGGGCTAGAGTTAGGGCTAGGGTTAGAATTAGGGTTTGGGTTAGAATCAGGCTATGTGCACACGGTGTGGATTTGGCTGCGGATCCGCAGCGGATTGGCCGCTGGGGATTCGTAGCAGTTTTCCATCAGGTTTACAATACCATGTAAACCTATGGAAAACCAAATCCGCTGTGCCCATGGGGCGGAAAATACCGCGTGGAAACGTTGCGTTGTATTTTCCGCAGCATGTCAATTCTTTGTGTGGATTCCGCAGCATTTTACACCTGTTCCTCAATAGGAATCCGCAGGTGAAATCCGCACAAAAAACACTGGAAAGCCGCGGTAAATCCGCAGGTAAAACGCAATGCCTTTTACCTGCGGATTTTTCAAAAATGGTGCGGAAAAATCTCACACGAATCCGCAATGTGGGCACATAGAGTTTGGGTTGGAATTAGGGCTAGGGTTGGAAATAGGGTTAAGATTAGGCTTGTGGTTAGAGTTATGGTTAGGGTTAGGGGTGTGTTGGGGTTAGGGTTGTGGGTAGGGTTGGGATTAGGGTTAGGGTTGGGATTAGGGTTAGGATTAAGGTTAGGGTTGGGATTAGGGTTAGGGGTGTGTTGGGGTTAGGGTTGTGGTTAGGGGTGTGTTGGGGTTAGGGTTGTGATTAGGGTTATGGCTACAGTTGGGATTAGGGTTAGGGGTGTGTTGGGGTTAGTGTTGGAGTTAGAATTGAGGGGTTTCCACTGTTTAGGCACATCAGGGGTCTCCAAACGCAACATGGCACCACCATTGATTCCAGCCAATCTTGCGTTCAAAAAGTCAAATGGTGCTCCCTCCCTTCCGAGCCCCGACGCGTGCCCAAACAGTGGTTTACCCCCACATATGGGGTATCAGCGTACTCAGGACAAACTGAGAAACAAATATTGGGGTCCACTTTTCCCGTTACCCTTGTGAAAATAAAAAATTGCTTACATAACATAACATAATTTTTGAGGAAAGAAAAATGATTTTTTATTTTCACGGCTCTGCGTTGTAAACTTCTGTGAAGCGCTTCGGGGTTCAAAGTGCTCATCACATATCTAGATAAGTTCCTTGGGGGGTCTAGTTTCCAAAATGGGGTCACTTGTGGGGGTTTCTACTGTTTAGGCTCATCAGGGGCTCTGCAAACGCAATGTGACGCCCGCAGACCATTCCATCAAAGTCTGCATTTCAAAACGTCACTACTTCCCTTCTGAGCCCCGACGTGTGCCCAAACAGTGGTTTACCCCCACATATGGGGTACCAGCATACTCAGGATAAACTGGGCAACAACTATTGGGGTCCAACTTCTCCTGTTACCCTTGTGAAAATAAAAAATTGCTTGCTAAAACATAATTTTTGAGGAAAGAAAAATTATTTTTTATTTTCATGGCTCTGCGTTGTAAACTTCTGTGAAGCACTTGGGGGTTCAAAGTGCTCACCACATATCTAGATAAGTTCCTTGGGGGGTTTAGTTTCCAAAATGGGGTCACTTGTGGGGGGTTTCTACTGTTTAGGTACATCATGGGCTCTGCAAACGCAACGTGATGCCTGCAGACCATTCCATCAAAGTCTGCATTTCAAAACGTCACTACTTCCCTTCTGAGCCCCGACGTGTGCCCAAACAGTGGTTTACCCCCACCTATGGGGTATCAACGTACTCAGGACAAACTGGGCAACAAATATTGGGGTCCACTTCTCCTGTTACCCTTGTGAAAATAAAAATTGCTTACTAAAACATAATTTTTGAGGAAAGAAAAATGATTTTTTATTTTCACGGCTCTGCGTTGTAAAATTTTGTGAAGTGCTTGGGGGTTCAAAGTGCTCACCACATATCTAGATAAGTTCCTTGGGTGGTGTAGTTTCCAAAATGGGGTCACTACAGTTTAGGCACATCAGAAGCTCTCCAAACGTAACATGATGCCCGCAGACCATTCCATCAAAGTCTGCATTCCAAAACGTCACTACTTCCCTTCCGAGCTCCGATGTGTGCCCAAACAGTGGTTCCCCCCACATATGGGGTATCAGCTTATTCAAGACAAACTGGACAACAACTTTTGGGGTCCAATTTCTCCTGTTACTCTTGTGAAAATAAAAAGTTGCGGGCTAAAAAATAATTTTTGAGGAAAGAAAAATGATTTTTTATTTTTACGGCTCTGCGTTATAAACTTCTGTGAAGCACTTGGGGGTTTAAAGTGGTCAACGCACATCTAGATTAGTTCCATGGGAGGTCTAGTTTCCAAAATGGGGTCACATGTGGGGGAGCTCCAATGTTTAGGCACACAGGGGCTCTCCAAACGCAACATGGTGTCTGCTAACGATTGGAGCTAATTTTTCATTCAAAAAGTCAAATGGCGCTCCTTCCCTTCCGAGCCCTGCCGTGTGCCCAAACAGTGGTTTACCCCCACATGTGAGGTATCAGTGTACTCAGGAGAAATTGCCCAATAAATTTTGGGATCCATTTTATCCTGTTGCCCATGTGGAAATGAACAAATTGTGAAAAAAAGTACTTTTTCATTTTTACGGATCAATTTGTGAAGCACCTTGGGGTTCAAAGTGCTCACTATGCATCTAGATAAGCTCATTGGGGGGTCTAGTTTCCAAAATGGGGTCACGTGTGGGAGAGCTCCAATGTTTAGGCACACGGGGGCTCTCCAAACGCAACATGGTGTCCGCTAAAGATTGGAGCCAGTTTTTAATTGAAAAAGTCAAATGGCGCTCCTTCCCTTCCGAGCCCTGTCGTGCGCCCAAACAGTGGTTCCCCCCACATATGGGGTATCAGCGTACTCAGGACAAATTGTACAATAACTTTTGGGGTCCAGTTTCTCTTTTTACCCTTGGGAAATAAAAAAATTGTTGCTGAAAGATCATTTTTGTGACTAAAAAGTTAAATGTTCATTTTTTCCTTCCATGTTGCTTCTGCTGCTGTGAAGCACCTGAAGGGTTAATAAACTTTTTGAATGTGGTTTTGAGCACCTTGAGGGGTGCAGTTTTTAGAATGGTGTCACTTTTGGGTATTTTCAGCCATATAGACCCCTGAAACTGACTTCAAATGTGAGGTAGTCCCTAAAGAAAATGGTTTTGTAAATTTCGTTGTAAAAATGAGAAATCGCTGGTCAAATTTTAACCCTTATAACTTCCTAGCAAAAAAAAATTTTGTTTCCAAAATTGTGCTGATGTAAAGTAGACATGTGGGTAATGTTATTTATTTACTATTTTGTGTCACATGACTCTCTCGTTTAACAGAATAAAAATTCAAAATGTGAAAATTGCGAAATTTTCAAAATTTTTGCCAAATTTCCATTTTTTTCACAAATAAACGCAAAAATTATTGACCTAAATTTCCCACTAACATGAAGCCCAATATCTCACGAAAAAACAACCTCAGAACCGCTAGGATCCGTTGAAGCATTCCTGAGTTATTACCACATAAAGGGATACTGGTCAGAATTGCAAAAAACGGCCAGGTCATTAAGGTCAAAATAGGCTGGGTCATGAAGGGGTTAAGTAAGATTTGGTTCAGGTGAACACCTAATCAGAAGCACATTAAGTAGAATGAGGTGTACTCTGGTTGGAATTCAACTGACACTGGAATGGTATGGCTGCCAGACATGTAGAGAAGCTGATTTTTATAAAACTGTGCAGTGGCCTCTTAATTTTTGCCAGAGCTGTATATATAATTTCATCTGAATTAAATAACCAATAATCAATGTAGACACTTAATAGTGAGCAGTACTTGGTCTAATTATCACTATAATGGCTACATCAACTCAATAATGAATGGGCTATAAATACTAGGATATAAGTCAGTGGTAATAGTGGATAGCTGCCTGCCCGCTCCTACAGTAACAGTCCTGGACTAAATAAAATAGTAAAAAATAAGCATTGAAACGCCAATTCTAATAATACAGAGCTCAGCTGTGATTATTTTGTGCAGTGCAACCTGTTTGGATCCTGATTATTTGGCGATTTGCTTGTCACGATACCCTGGGGATTGTGACTCCATTCACCTGCATAAGGCCTCAGTCAGACGTCCGTGTTGTATGAACTTGTATTCATTTTCTTCATTGATACAGCACATCGCCATTAGAACCTATGCCTCTG
Organism: Ranitomeya variabilis; assembly: GCF_051348905.1. Classification (NCBI taxonomy): domain Eukaryota; kingdom Metazoa; phylum Chordata; class Amphibia; order Anura; family Dendrobatidae; genus Ranitomeya; species Ranitomeya variabilis. Next base: position 111,616,575 of record NC_135235.1, on the reverse strand, counting down.
TTCACATGTCCATGTGTTTTTCACAGGCCGTGTATCCGTACAAAGCACATGGAGACATGTCCATTTTTGTCCGGCAGCACAGATGAAAAGTGCCAATACAAATTTATGGGTCTGTGAAAAACACAGATGTAATCAGTGTACGGTCCATGTGCTGTCCATGTGTAACATTGCAGAGGATAGGAGAAGATTTGTCATTTATTCACCCATCCATGAAAAACACTGCTGGTGAAAACACTGATGACACCAGTACCATTTTTTCACGTACTTGTTAAAACACAGACATGTGAACGAGGCCTAAATTTGGGATGTAGCAGCGAAATGGAGTGATCTTTGGCTATGTGACCTGATTGTGTCCTCATTCACCGTGTAACCCCAGCCTTAGCACTCATTCAGACTTCAGTGATTTTCTTGTGAGAAAATTGGTCCAAGTTTCATCAGTGTTTTGATCAGGGTGCTATTGGAGTTCGGTCAGTATGTCAGCTTTTACCACTTTCATCAATTTCATTAGTATTCTCTGATGGAAAAAAAGAGGTTTCACAACATTCTCATATCAAAGTATCCGATTTTTTTTCACTGATCCATAGACTTGCACTAGGGAGATTGATCCGAGATTCCAACTAAAGTTGGACAAGTCTCTGTGATTTTGTGCTGACCACTCAGTCAACAAAAATCCATGGACATGTGAACTACCCAATAGACCATGGGTGGGCAATTAACTTTCCCGAGGTGCCACATGAGATACAGTAACTATTGTGGTGGACTGAACAAAGAGGCTGAAATGAATTCTGCTCATTATTTATATTAATACATTAATTATTATATTACATTAATATTGTATCACTTGACATTGAGCAGAATTAAGTGTTCATTAAGTGAGTCCAGCCCCTATACTCAGTATGAGCCCCTATATACAGTATGAGCCCCCTATATTCAGTATGAGCCTTCACATAGCCTCCCTATATTAAGTATGAGCCCTCACACAGCCCCCTACATTTGGTAGGAGCCCTCACATAGCCCCCCTCCATTTGGTATGAGCCCTCACACAGTCTCCCTATATTCGTTATGATCCCTCACACAGCCTCCCTATATTCGGTATGAGCCCTCACACAGCCTCCCTATATTCAGTGTGAGCTCTCACACAGCCTCCCTATATTTGGTATGAGCCCTCACACAGCCTCCCTATATTCGGTATGAGCCCTCACACAGCCTCCCTATATTTGGTATGAGCCTTCACACAGCCTCCCTATATTCGGTATGAGCCCTCACACAGCATCCCTATATTCGGTATGAGCTCTCACACAGCCTCTCTGTATTCGGTGTGAGCCCTCACACAGCCTCCCTATATTCGGTATGAGCCCTCACACAGCAATCCTATATTCGGTATGAGCTCTCACACGTCTCTATTTTATTTGGTATGAGCCCTCACACAGCCTCCTTATATTCAGTATGAGCCCTCACACAGCATCCCTATATTCGGTATGAGCTCTCACACAGCCTCTTTGTATTCGGTGTGAGCCCTCACACAGCCTCCCTATATTCGGTATGAGCCCTCACACGTCTCTATTTTATTTGGTATGAGCCCTCACACAGCCTCCCTATATTCGGTATGAGCCCTCACACAGCCTCCCTATATTCAGTATGAGCCCTCACACAGCATCCCTATATTCGGTATGAGCTCTCATACAGCCTCTCTGTATTCGGTGTGAGCCCTCACACAGCCTCCCTATATTCTGTGTGAGCCCTATGTAATGGCACTCATCCCACACACATAAAAAAAAAACAATACATACCTCGCTCCCATTCTCATGGCTCAGTGTGTGCACAGCAGACACCTTGTAGTGATGTCATAGCGTCTGCTGTCTCAGTCGCACACACAGATTGGTGGAAGAAGGAGCCGGCAGCTCTATCCTCCACCAATGTATTCACTGCTATCTGGGTCCTTAGGATGGAGATAGAGATGAAATCGGGAAAACGTTTGTGGGCCAGTGTTTTCAAGCCTAAGCATCTCTCGGACCGTGGATCAGACTGTAAGAGCCAGAAGGCTTAATGTGCCCCACAACATGCATTTTACCCAATTCTGCCACTAATAGGGGCAAGTTCTATCTGTGAATAACATGGATACAACTTGTACAATAAAAAATGATGTCTGAATGAGCCCTTACTGTGACAGGCACAATTATAGGTACCTGACCACATAACATCTGTAACACCCATCTGTTGCAATGGCTGCTCACGTAGGTGATTCATTAAAGAAACTAACTTCTAAAGCATCCCCACCTTCTTTCACAGGCCTGGCCTCATTAATCATGACCATGAGGCAATTTTGGAAAGCACGTGTTTTTCTGCCATGTCAGATAATCTGGCAAAGTATAGAAATATGCACAGGAAAAGGTTTCACTCCGTCCTTTGAGCTATAAGGTTACTCTCATATACATTTTTTTAACCTATTCTGATAAAAAAATGTTTGTATGTTTAGTAATGCTTTAACATAAACACTTGAAGTTAGCGCCTACATTTATAGTAAAAAGTCATATCTTGGTACCGTGTTAGTCAGTAGATAGAAAAATATTTAGAATTGAAAATCCTCAGTGGTTGACACCTTTTAATGGCTAACTGAAAAGATGGTAACAAATTGCAAGCTTTCTAGACTACTCCGGTCTCTTCATCAGGCAATAGACTAATATAAAATCTGAAGAATCGCATAGTCATACACAACACAGCACAGAAATAATGCAATAGATAAGACAAGTGACGTGAAGCAGAACTATCATTATGGGAGAGGGATAAACAGTTGTGGCCATAAATAGTGGAAGAGTTCATAGATAAGGAGTGTGAAAGTTTCATTGTCCTCTGATTGGGGTCTGGTTCTGTGTTGTGATGCCCCCTGTAGCTGTTCCTGTAGCTGTTGGAGAGGACAGGGAGCTTCTGACAATGATGCTTCTTAGATTTCGGTGCTGCCTAAAAAACAGTAGTGGGGGATCTGGAAATATGGATTGTAATCGGGCATCTTTTTGTAGTAGAGGTTGTAATTTCCGTGCAGCTCCCCTTAGTACTTCCAGATTTGGATTGTAGGTGACTACTAGAGGCACCCGGTTATTTTCTTCTTTAGCTTTGTAATTTAGGAGATGATTCCTTGATATTCTGGTGGCTCTTGTAATTTTGTTTTTTAATTGTTCTTGGATGGTAGCCCTGATTCAAAAAGGTCTTTCTGAGGCGACCAAGATGTTTGTCTCTATCCATGGGGTTGAAACATATACGATTGTATCTGATGGCTTGGCTGTAGAGAATAGAGTTTTTTATGTGTTTGGGATGGAAACTGTCCCATTTAAGGTATGTTGGATGGTCGATTGGCTTCTGATACAGGGATGTCTCTATTTCATTGTTCTGTAGCTTAATGATGGTGTCCAAAAAGTTAATTTCAGTGCAGGAGTTAAGATTTTGGCACATGTTTTAATATATAATGTTGCATGTTAAGTTACAGCCTTTTCCTATTTTCAATCAAGCCCAATTCTCTCGGCAGAGATGCAGGAAGTGTCAAATACACAGTCATGAAAAACAGTTTTTTTGGTACTATTTTTTTTTACGTATTTTTACAATGCAGCAGATAATATGTATATATTGGCTATCACCATAATTACTTGATTTTAAATATATTAAACTATATTAAACTATTTGTGGTGATTAGTAAGTGGCGTAAAGAATAACATTTATGGAAAAGACAGCTGTCATGCAAGTCACCAGTGTATCCAATGGCTCTTTGTTAAAGGCCAATGTGTCAGGAAAATTAGCGAGAAAACCATATGGGAAGAAACTAGATTGGAGCGTCTACAGCAGGGGTGCACAACCTTTTCAGGTGTGAGGGCCACAATGTCATATTGAACGGCTTCCAAGGGCCACAGTAAAACATACAAAGGTATTACATTATGAAAAATTTATGGCAGTATATCAAAAGTATATGCCATAATTGTCTAATGGGGTGCTCTTTTCCCCCAGTCAATACTTTATAGAGGAGGAGACCCTGCACATATGTAACTCTCTACATGCCTGTCTGAAATGCTAAACATGTTCTAGGAACCCTTCAAGCAATGGAGATCCAGATCTGGTTACATGGTGCTCAATGTATGGTTGCCCATCCTTGTTCCTGAGTAGTGTGCTATTACGTCTTCTCATGGAAACTACAGAAGGTTGGGGGCCACAGAAAATGGCATGGTGGGTGGCATGTGGCCCCCAAGCAGCACATTGTGCACCACTGGTCTAGAGAATGTGGCATGGTTCAATCTATACCATGCTAGGAAGTGGTCCTCTCCTATCCCGAGGGGAAGGTTGAGCAGCTAAGTGTAATGTCATGCTGGGTACTTCCAGTAATAATGTCCCTGTTTTGCAGCTCTTCTCCAGCAAATACGGTGTGTCCTTAAAGTCATGGTGCACTTTTGACTAGTCACTGGAAAGCAGCAAAAAACTATAGAAATGTGAAATCTGCTCCAAATAAAGAAAAACTCTCCCAGTTTCATACCTAGTCAGTGCAGTTCGATGTGGGCTCCATTTGTTGCCCTACACACATCCAAACGGTAGGGAAGTTCTTGCCACACACGGGTAAGGACGTCTAGTGTAACAGTGAATAACGTCTGTGATTCTTTGTTTTAAGTGATTAATGTCGTTGATACGTTCAATGTACACATGTTGCTTCACATAACCCCAAAAGAAAAAGCTTAGGGCGTCAGATCCAGGGATCATGGTGGCCAAGGCTTTTTTAGGGCTTCTTAGGAAGCTATCCCGTATAGCCTCTACAGACTTGTCACTGACTGATGGCCTGCCAGAATGGGGTTTCTCCACCAAACTGCCAGATTCATTCATCTGCTTATCCCACCGAGTAATGTTATTCTTATGTGGTGGTGCTTCGCTATAAACGCACTGATATTCACGTAGCACTTTGGTCATGGATTCGAATTTAGCGAACCACAGACACACTGAACTTTCCTCTGTACCGTCCACATCTCGACTGGCATGGAAAACCACACAGCTGGCATAAGCTTGTGGTTGCATGATGTCACAGACCTGGCAGTGTATTAATCAGAGTTCAGATTATCAGGGGTTAATCTGACTGGGGGCTCAGCAACAGCTTAAATGAGTTTGTGTTGTTTGGTTCTTGTTAGCTCTCCTCATGAAGAGGTCTGATATGATTGGGCCAGAGAAAGGGCGCCAAAATCTAAACTATAAATAGATCCTGTCAGATTCACTTTAACTGAAACAGAAACAGCTGTGTAGAAACTTAAATCAGTGTGAGGAACAGACAAAATCTGCTACAAACGTGAGGTTGTGGAAGACAGTTACATTTTATGACAAGCACATTTCATCCTGGGTTAGGACACAAACAATACAGAAAAATAAAGGCCCGTAACTCTTCACGTGAAAGTATTCGTAAAAAAGTCTCTATGAAACGATCTTGCGAACGTATTCCTTTTGTGTCAACGTACAATTCGGCTAGTAATCGTATTAGTGGGATTATAAAAAAACATTGGGCCCTTTTGCAACGTGGTCTACCTTTTGCTACAGGTTTTAAATCTCTTCCTATGATGTCTTGTAGGAGGGGAAGGAATTTGGGAGACAAATTGGTGAGATCAGATATTGGTACATTGAAGGTCTCATATCAACAGACTTTCAGCGCCCTAAGAAAAGGGAATTTCCCATGCCTTGGTTGCGCCTGCTGCAATAACATGTTGAAAGGGGAATATTTCTGTCATCCCCTCACTGGGAAGAAGATTTATTTGAAGGAGAGATATACCTGTACATCGAGTTTCGTTGTTTAAATGATTACTTGTCCGTGTGGTCTTACATATGTGGGGGAAACCACTATGGAAGTGAGGGCACGCATTAGTAAACACAAAAGAACCATCAGGACGGGACTTACGGAATTGCCGGTCCCTAAGCACTTCATAGAGAATAAACATTCAGTAAACCAACTTAGATTTAGAGTCATAGACAGTGTTCCAACCTTAAAGGAAAGGTGCCGCAATTTTGTTTTTGTATTAAAAATGATTGTTTATATAAACAATTATCTTTAATACAAAATTATTTTTTTTAACCTTAATATCTTTTTTATTATTAATAATTTTTGCAGCCACTGGGCGCCGCCATTTTGCTTTGCAGGAGTGTAAGAGTCCCAGCACGACATTTACACTCTGCATTTACGGCAGCCCTGTGCATAGGACTCAGCAGTCGGGAGCCGACCGCGTTATCTCCTGCTCTGATCTGGCCACGCCCCCTGGGCTGTCTCCACATCACAGCAGAGGCAGGAGGTCGGCGCCATGTTTCTTCAGCCCACAGTGTGTGAGCTCCACTGTGACTGAGAGCTGTGCTGTTGGAGGGGCAGCTCCAGCTGCCTCTCCTTTCACACTGTCAGCAGTCGGCCGTTCCCTGTCCTCTGCTGCCTGGTGCCCTGGCTCAATCTCTAGAATCGCTAGAGAGGGTGAAGTGCTGGGGTCTGATGTCCTCTATCAGGAGCTGCAGAGAGGTAACAGGGGGGGGAGGGGGAGAATCTCTGTGCTGCTCCGACCCGACCCTGCCTCTCACTGCAGCCACTGATCAAGGACATCAGACCGTGTATCTATCACTACACTGTGCTGAGCCATGTATCTAATCCTCTCCTGTATGATAGTCTGCTGTGCCATGTACCTAATCCTCTCCTGTATGATACTATGCTGAGCCGTGTATCTAATCCTATACTGTGTGATACTGTCTGCTGAGCCATGCATCTAATCCTATACTGTGATACTATGCTGAGCCATGTATCTAATCCTATACTGTGATACTATGCTGAGCCATGTATCTAATCCTATACTGTGTGATACTGTCTGCTGAGCCATGCATCTAATCCTATACTGTGATACTATGCTGAGCCATGTATCTAATCCTATACTGTGATACTGTCTGCTGAGCCATGCATCTAATCCTATACTGTGATACTATGCTGAGCCATGTATCTAATCCTATACTGTGTGATACTGTCTGCTGAGCCATGCATCTAATTCTATCCTGTGTGATACTGACTGCTGAGCCGTGTATCTAATCCTCTCCTGTGTGATACTATGCTGAGCCGTGTATCTAATCCTATACTGTGTGATACTGTCTGCTGAGCCATGCATCTAATCCTATACTGTGATACTGTGCTGAGCCGTGCATCTAATCCTCTCCTGTGTGATACTGACTGCTGAGCCGTGTATCTAATCCTCTCCTGTGTGATACTGACTGCTGAGCCATGTATCTAATCCTCTCCTGTGTGATACTGTCTTCTGAGCTGTGTATCTAATCTTATCCTGTGTGATACTGACTACTGAGCCGTGTATCTAATCCTATCCTGTGATACTGTCTGCTGAGCTGTGTATCTAATCTTATCCTGTGTGATACTGACTGCTGAGCCGTGTATCTAATCCTATCCTGTGATACTGTCTGCTGAGCCGTGTATCTAATCCTATCCTGTGTGATACTGACTGCTGAGCCGTGTATCTAATCCTCTCCTGTGTGATACTGTGCTGAGCCGTGCATCTAATCCTCTCCTGTGTGATACTGACTGCTGAGCCGTGTATCTAATCCTCTCCTGTGTGATACTGACTGCTGAGCCGTGTATCTAATCCTCTCCTGTGTGATACTGACTGCTGAGCCGTGTATCTAATCCTCTCCTGTGTGATACTGACTGCTGAGCCGTGTATCTAATCCTCTCCTGTGTGATACTGACTGCTGAGCCGTGTATCTAATCCTCTCCTGTGTGATACTGACTGCTGAGCCGTGTATCTAATCCTTTCCTGTGTGATACTGACTGCTGAGCCATGTATCTAATCCTCTCCTGTGTGATACTGTCTGGTGAACCGTGTATCTAATCCTCTCAGGCACTCCTCTCCCCCCTGCATATCTTTCCCCATTACACACACAACTCAATGCATGCGATAACAGGAGCTGCAGGGGTCATGCTGTATTATGGCATTATGTGAGATCTATATGACGGTATTATGTGATCTGTATGGTGGTGATTATGCTTGATCAGTATTGTGAGAATTATACGGTGGTATTGTGTGTGATCTATATGGTGGTATTATGTGAGAACACTGGCAGTATTATGTGTGATCTATATGGCGGTATGTGAGAACACTGGCGGTATTATGTGTGATCTATATGGTGGTATTATGTGAGAACACTGGCAGTATTATGTGTGATCTATATGGCGGTATGTGAGAACACTGGCGGTATTATGTGTGATCTATATGGCGGTATGTGAGAACACTGGCGGTATTATGTGTGATCTATATGGTGGTATTATGTGAGAACACTGGCGGTATTATGTGTGATCTATATGGTGGTATTATGTGAGAACACTGGCAGTATTATGTGTGATCTATATGGCGGTATGTGAGAACACTGGCGGCATTATGTGTGATCTATATGGCGGTATGTGAGAACACTGGCGGTATTATGTGTGATCTATATGGTGGTATGTGTGATCTATATGGTGGTATTATGTGAGAACACTGGCAGTATTATGTGTGATCTATATGGTGGTATTATGTGAGAACACTGGCAGTATTATGTGTGATCTATATGGCGGTATGTGAGAACACTGGCGGTATTATGTGTGATCTATATGGTGGTATTATGTGAGAACACTGGCAGTATTATGTGTGATCTATATGGCGGTATGTGAGAACACTGGCGGTATTATGTGTGATCTATATGGTGGTATTATGTGAGAACACTGGCAGTATTATGTGTGATCTATATGGTGGTATGTGAGAACTGTATGATGGTATTGTGTGTGATCCATATGGCTGTATTATGTGTGCTCTATATGGTGGTATGTGAGAACTGTATGACAGTATTGTGTGTGATCTATTTGATGGTATTGTGTGTGATCTATATGGCGGTATTATGTGTGAGCTATATGGCAGTATTATGTGAGAACACTATGGCAGTATTATCTTCAGAAAGCGGACCCATTCTATGGTGGTTCTGGCTGAGCACCTGCTCGCGGGTCTGGGGTAATAGAGGGGGCAGCATGACCTCCAGTTAGGTGCAGTCAGGGCTGGTCAGGCTGCTGAAGAGAGGGGTCTCATTTTTATCGTTACTATATGGCTAAATTTCCTTCCCAGCGTCACCCCGTACTTCGCCTGTCGTCTCACTTTCACACATCACCAGGACAGGATGGAGAAGACAGGATCTGAGGAGGGGAATGGGGTCTTAGCATGCAAAGTCTGGATCAGAACAGGCCATCAATCCGCAGAAATGTTTCCTGGATTTCTGTGGAGCAGACGGTCCATCCATGTGTATAAAAGACAGTGCTCTATGTACAATCCCTGGCTGCTCCGCGCACCAAACAGGGTGCCCCCTCCATAGACCAGCACACTGCTCTCCTGAAATACTCTGCGCTGCGGTCACCCTGCTCCCTCCACCACATATCTCCCAGAATCCTTGCTGGCTGCCATCCTCGGTGACTGTCTACTTGTCAGTGTAAGGCTGCTTTCACACTAGCGTCAGTACGGGCCCGTCGCAGTGCGTCGGGCCGACGTACCGACGCATGCTGTGAAAGAAATGCCCGACGTGGTAGCGGATGTAGTCTTACGACGCTTCCGCTGCCCCATTGTAAGGTCCGGGGAGGAGGGGGCGGAGTTTCGGCTGCGCATGCACGGTCGAAAATGGCGGACTCGACGCACAAAAAAACCGTTACATGTAATTTTTTTTGTGGCGGTGGTCCGCCAAAACACGACTCAACCGTCGCACGGTGGTTGCGACGTGTGGCAATACGTCGCAATGCGTCGGTAATGTTAGTCTATGGGGAAAAAACACATCCTGCAGACAACTTTGCAGGATGTGTTTTGCAGGATGTGTTTTATCTCCTGAACGACGCATTGCGACGTACAGCCAACAACGCTAGTGTGCAAGTAGCCTAAGGCTGCCGTCACACATTCAGTATTTGGTCAGTATTTTACCTCAGTATTTGTAAGCCAGAACCAGGAGTGGCTGATAAATGTAGAAGTGGAGCAGATGTGTCTGTTATACTTCTCCTCTAATTGTTCCACTCCTGGTTTTGGCTACAAATACTGAGGTAAAATACTGACCAAATACTGCTAGTGTGACGGCAGCCTTACTCTGCAGTCACCAACAAAATGGCTGCTCACTGGGTTCCTGAATATCATCCTCTCATCCCTTAGCAGACACCCAGAAGGGAAGGAGAGGAGACATCACACACGTCAGCAGACTCCGCCCATAATTACTGCAGTGCTGTAATGTGAGCTTGTTGTACACGAGGTTTTTCTGAAATTTCAGCAGCTGCTCCCCCTAGTGTTTAAAAGTGGAAATTCCAAAACTTTTCAAATTATTTTTCATATTTTACTAAATTATAAACAAATGATAATAATTTTTAAGAAAATGTAAACATTAATTCTTTACATTTTTACAATTTCTGTAAAAAAATTTTTTTTGATGGCACCTTCCCTTTAAGGAGGGGAGGGGATAGATTACAGATTCTTAAAACTAAAGAAATGAGATGGACATACACCCTGGGTTCATTGCAACCTAGGGGTTTAAATATAGACTTTAATCTACAAATATGTACCCCTTAATATGAAGGTTCCTCTCTTGGGGATGGTGTCGTCATTGTTTTTATTTTACTTTTATGACACGGGTGGATTTATGTGTTTTTTAATGTATGTTTGTGCTCTATCATATATAGACAAAGAATGTGCGCCTGCGCTCTGATGCTGGGGCCTCTGTAATGATCTGCGACATAGAGATGAGATCCAGGTATGGACGCTTAGCGATGATGCAGACACACTAAATCTGTAATGATATGCCGGATTGGCTGCCTGAGAGGCATTAAATTATGTGGTATAGAGTGATAGGTTGCTTATGTTTTTGGCGCCGCTATTTCCCATTGGGTCCGAATGCCCAGGAGGCTTATAGTGAAAAGGATCCATTGGGTGAAGCTCTCCATAGCAACGAAGACGCGGGATTTCTACGTCGATACTGTGCCCGTCGCTGATTGGTCGAGGCCCAGGCGGCCTTGACCAATCAGCGAATGAATAAACGGGACAGACAGACAGACAGAAAAACCCTTAGACAATTATATATATAGATTATTTGACTGTCCTTTATGGTCATTATTTGTTTATTGGGGATCTGTTGTTACACATATGTCTGATGTCTGTTATCTATATATATAATTGTCTAAGGGTTTTTCTGTCTGTCTGTCCCGTTTATTCATTCTCTGATTGGTCGAGGCCGCCTGGGCCTCGACCAATCAGCGACGGGCATAGCATGGTGACGATGATGTCATAATGGAAATCCCGCGTCTCTGATTGGTCGAGGCCGCCAGGCCTCAACCAATCAGCGACGGGCACAGTATCGACGTAGATGTCATAATGGTTGCCATGGCGACGATTATGTCAAAAAGGTTGCCTCGACCAATCAGCGACGGGCACAGTATCGACGTAGATGTCATAATGATTGCCATGGCGACGATTATGTCAAAAAGGTTGCCTCGACCAATCAGCGACGGGCACAGTCGGAATCATTATTGTCCATATACTACGGGGACATGCATATTCTAGAATACCCGATGCGTTAGAATCGGACCACAATCTAGCGACGGGCACAGCATGGCGATGATGATGTCATAAAGGTTGCCTCGACCAATCAGCGACGGGCACAGTCTGCCGCAAATTCGCCTCGACCAATCAGCGATGGGCACAGTATCGACGTAGATGTCATAATGGTTGCCATGGCGACGATGATGTCATAAAGGTTGCCTCGACCAATCAGCGACGGGCACAGTCTGCCGCGAATTCTGGAATCATCATTGTCCATATACTACGGGGACATGCAAATTCTAGAATACCCGATGTGTTAGAATCGGGCCACAGTCTAGTGCAGTGATGGGCAACCTTTTGAGCTCGGTGTGTCAAAATTCGCCAAAAAACCGAGCATAACTTGGGTGGTGTGTCACCTTGATAAAAAAACAATTTTGCGACATGTATAGTTTAAATAACAAATATGTATAATTAGAATTAACTTACCTGCTTAGTGACTTCTTTGTTCATCTGTCAGTTGGTTTCTTTTGTTGGTCTTGCTATTATTTAACTTGTGTGGGGTGCCGTGAACTAAGATAAGTGAGGGGGAGGGGGAATTCTTCCAGTGATGGCGAACTTGTGGCACTCCAGCTGTTGCAAAACTACAATTCCCATCATGTCTTTACAGCCAAAGCCTTTGCTTTGAATGGCCAGCCATGATGAGAATTGTAGTTTTGCAACAGCTGGACTGCCACAGGTTCGCCATCACTGATGCCTCCCTCTCACTTATCTCAGTAATGGCCAATGACACCCCACAGTTCACTGGATGATGGTTGCTGTAGTAGTCACAGGGCCTGAGTCCAGACAGCAATCACAGGGCCTGAGTCCAGACAGCAATCACAGGGCCTGAGTCCAGACAGCAATCACAGGGCCTGAGTCCAGACAGCAATCACAGGGCCTGAGTCCAGACAGCTATCACAGGGCCTGAGTCCAGACAGCAATCACAGGGCCTGAGTCCAGACAGCAATCACAGGGCCTGAGTCCAGACAGCTATCACAGGGCCTGAGTCCAGACAGCAATCACAGGGCCTGAGTCCAGACAGCAATCACAGGGCCTGAGTCCAGACAGCAATCACAGGGCCTGAGTCCAGACAGCAATCACAGGGCCTGAGTCCAGACAGCAATCACAGGGCCTGAGTCCAGACAGCTATCACAGGGCCTGAGTCCAGACAGCTATCACAGGGCCTGAGTCCAGACAGCAATCACAGGGCCTGAGTCCAGACAGCTATCACAGGGCCTCCAGACAGCTATCTCCTCAGGCCTCAGAAGTGCAGCCTGGGACTTCTGGTCGGTGCAGCCTGGGACTTCTGGTCGGCGCAGCAGGGAGCAGCGCAATGTCGCCCAAACAACACAGATCCGACGCAGAGGCCTGGGACTTCCGGGAGCTGCGCCTAGCCTACCGGAAGTCCCAGGCCTAGACGCTCTGCACCGGAGCTCTGTTGTTTGGACCCACAGACCTCCTGCATGGCATCCGATCCGATAAAAAATCGGATCGGATGCCATTGTTTAGTATTCCGATACCGCAAGTATCGGGTATCGGCCGATATTTGCTGTATCGGAATTCCGATACCGAAATCCGATACTTTTGTGGTATCGGGTATCGGTATCGAAACAACATTAATGTGTGTAAAATAAAGAATTAAAATAAAAAATATTGCTATACTCACCTGTCCGACGCAGCCTGGACGTCCGCGAGGGAACCGGCAGCGTTGTTTGCTTAAAAATCGCGGTTTTCCTTCCTTACTTGAAGTCCCGGCTTGTGATTGGTTGCGTGCCGCCCATGTGACCGAGACGCGACCAATCACAGCAAGCCGTGACGTAATTTTAGGTCCTTCAGGATTTTAAAATTACGTTCCGGCGTTGTGATTGGTTGCGTGCGGTCACATGGGCGACGCAACCAATCACAACGCCGGAACGTAATTTTAAAATCCTGAAGGACCTAAAATTACGTCACGGCTTGCTGTGATTGGTCGCGTCTCGGTCACATGGGCGGCACGCAACCAATCACAAGCCGGGACTTCAAGGAAGGAAGGAAAACCGCGATTTTTAAGCAAACAACGCTGCCGGTTCCCTCGCGGACGTCCAGGCTGCGTCGGACAGGTGAGTATAGCAATATTTTTTATTTTAATTCTTTATTTTACATATTAATATGGTTCCCAGGGCCTGAAGGAGAGTTTCCTCTCCTTCAGACCCTGGGAAAGAAGCAATTTCTATGGGGCCGCGGCCGGCGGCCGGCGTGTCACTGAAAATGACTACGCGTGTCAGCACTGACACGCGTGTCATAGGTTCGCCATCACTGGTCTAGTGTATTATATCTATGTATTGTATTTTATTGTGGGCTGTGACGTGATAGTGATTGGTGCCCTGCGTGGTATCCACACTACTTAAGCCAGCCAGTTGCACCATTTTGTATGCTTGAAAAAGACCGGATGTCGGTCGAAACGTCGCTTTAACATGGCTGAATAAATATCCTTTCTACGTTACTACTACACCCGGCTGGAGCGCTGTTCATTTTCTACTTTGGATTACTTTGAAGATCCAGGAAGGTTCCCTGGACATGGAACGGGCGCCCCAATGAGTGAGTGCTGTCAGCAATCTCTTTTGTCTACAAACAATACAGAAATCTTGAACATCTGAAGAATAACTTTAAAAAAATATTGTTAAATTTAGCAAATGAGAGAAATTCACTGGAAGCATTGCACACAGACTAATGTTCTTTTAATTTTATTTCCAGGGTATTTGGTTTTGATGCTGTTGCTCTTCCCTATGAAGCCATAAAATAAAGCCTACCACATCTATTCTTGAAGTAAACTGTTGATGGCAATCCATGTATTTATAATATTCTGGGAAATAATCCAGCACAATACGTTGGACAATGTTTGTTTTATTTTCCAGGAACCAGGATGATATTTAATAAGCATTGCACACAGTACATCCAAAAATATATTTAAAAAAAAAAAAGTTAGAAGTGCCTTTCTTATGCTGCATAAACTCTGAAACCCGTTTGTGAGTCACACAAAATGTGAGGAAATCTGGGACTCCTTTGTAGTTGTTATGGAAATATGTCAGGGAAATTAAAGTCACATCCCCTGTGGCTCTCAATAGAGAAATCTGAATTATTATTTTGATTAAATTAATGAATTACTTTAGACTCAAATCTTTTTATTTTTGCAAAGGTAACAGGAAAAAATGCACCTAAGGTCTATTTCACACATCCATGTCAAATGAATGGGTCTGTGCACATGTCCATTTTTTTTACCGTCAGCATGGATGGCAAAATGTCCCGCACACGGAGAACACACATTGATGTCCTCCGTGTGACACGCATCAGCACCGGGGAAGAAGCGCTACAGTAAGTGCTGTTCCCCGGCGGCAGGTGCTGAAGATGGCTCTCATCATTCTCCCTTGCTCTGCCGGCGATCGGCGCAAGCAGAGAATGATGAGAGTTATATTAAAGTCCAAATGACGACAGCAGGTGGGGGCTTTTGGGACTCTTACTCCCATCATCTGACACCTGCTGCTGCTAATAACAGTGACAGAAGGAGTGGATGATCGGGGTATTCGACCGCCTCCTGCGATATAACAAAATAAATGAGTGAAAAACCTGACGTGGATTCCCCTCTATTTTCTTGAACCAACCAGGCAAAACTCACAGCTGGGGGCTGCAACCCTTAGCTGTCAGCTTCAGTGAGGTTGATTATCAAGAATAGAGGGGTCCCCACTCTGTTTTTTTAAATTGTTTAAATAAATAATTTAAAACGGCGTGGGGTCCCCCCATTTTTGAAAACCAACCTTGCTAAAGCTCACAGCTGGGGGCTGGTATTCTCAGGCTGGTAAGGGGCCATTGATATAGGCCCCCCCAGCCTGAAAACAGCAGCCCACAGCTGCCTAGAAAAGGCGCATCTATTAGATGCGCCAGTTCTGGCTCTTTGTCTGGCTCTTCCCACTTGCCCTGTAGCGGTGGCAAATGGGGTTAATATTTGTGGGGTTGATGTCACCTTTGTATTCTCAGGTGACATCAAGCCCATGGCTTAGTAATAGAGAGGTGTCTATAGACAAGTGGTAAGAGCTGGGCAGGCAGGTCAGTGAGGGATCAGTCACCTATCAGAAGCCATAAAGATGAATATGAACGCAAAGCACCAAATGAAGACCCCCCACAAAGGCCGCCCTGGAGCACGAGCATATCATTAGCTAAAAACAAAATAAAGATTAAACAACCACAAGATGGATTTCATCAACCAAAATATAATTTTAATTAGTATAACGGTGACGACCTGACACTGTAGGTTACTGTGCACAATCCTGCTGACCGGTTCCCTTTAAAAGCAGGACGTTGCATCACCAGGGGCGACAGAAAGGTATTTTTGTATTAAATGTAAATCAGAAAAATTATTATCCTGACACATTATGGGATAATATTTTTAACATCTGACAACCTCTTTAACAATCATTCAGATGTGTGTGCCTATGCTTGGCATTACTGGATCATGGTAAGCGATCAAAGACGACCATTTATAGGACACCAAACACAAGAGAGGCCATACTGGGCCCCTGGCCTTGAAGGGAGGCTGACATAACAGGGTTGATGTGGGAATATAGGGAGCTGGAGGGACATTTGGAAGATTGGGGGTTAACAACCAGGTACAGAGGTGGAGCTGGGGTCAGTTCTTGGGGGAGGAGGGGTCAGAGGTGGTGCTATGCGGAGGCAATATAAAAGGGTCAGCCATCTTTGTCATGGTAGTCATTTTAGATACCCACTTTACAGTGTTAAGAAGCTCCCACCCACCGTGCCTTTATTTGGTGCTGAGGTTTTACGGGGGTGTTTTTATTTTGTTGCAGTTTTTCTGTAGTGTTAGGATCAATGTTATTTTGAATGGTTAAGGGTTTTATTAATAACGTAATTCAATTTATGTCATGCAGCGTGGTATGGGGGGAAATCCTTGAAGTTGGTGGAATTGGTTAATGGTGGATTGGAGGGGGGGAGATCTCAAGAGGTTCTGGACCCCCCGGGTGTGTTCATGTGGACGGGTGTTTAAATAATCCCGTGGGAGGGATTGTAAAGGGACCCTTGGTTAATGGTTTTGGATATTGGCCAGGTTGGATAATAGCTACCTCTGAGTTGGTGCACAGTGGCTAGAGGTAAAGGCCCCGTCTCACATAGCGATTTACCAACGATCACGACCAGCGATACGACCTGGCCGTGATCGTTGGTAAGTCGTTGTGTGGTCGCTGGGGAGCTGTCACACAGACAGCTCTCTCCAGCGACCAACGATCAGGGGAACGACTTCGGCATCGTTGAAACTGTCTTCAACGATGCCGAAGTCCCCCTGCAGCACCCGGGTAACCAGGGTAAACATCGGGTTACTAAGCGCAGGGCCGCGCTTAGTAACCCGATGTTTACCCTGGTTACCAAAAAAAACAAACAGTACATACTCGCCTTTCGGTGTCCGTCAGGTCCCTTGCCGTCTACTTCCTGCTCTGACTGAGTGCCGCCGTACAGTGAGAGCAGAGCGCAGCGGTGACGTCACTGCTGTGCTGCGCTCTCACTGTACGGCGGCACTCAGTCAGAGCAGGAAGCGGACGGCAAGGGACCTGACGGACATCAGATGGTGAGTATGTAGTGTTTGTTTTTTTTTACATTTACGCTGGTAACCAGGGTAAACATCGGGTTACTAAGCGCGGCCCTGCGCTTAGTAACCCGATGTTTACCCTGGTTACCAGTGAAGACATCGCTGAATCCGTGTCACACACGCCGATTCAGCGATGTCAGCGGGACCTCAACAATCAAAAAACGGTCCAGGCCATTCCGACACGACCAGCGATCTCGCAGCAGGGGCCTGGTCGCTGGTACGTGTCACACATAGCGAGATCGCTACTGAGGTCGCTGTTGCGTCACAAAACTTGTGACTCAGCAGCGATCTCGCTAGCGATCTCGCTATGTGAGACGGGGCCTTAAGACTCGACCTGGGGCCAAGGTGGAATTAGTAAACATCTAAGTGTGGTGTGTTTATTGGGGCTTTTATTATACAGATTAGGGGATTAGGAGGAAATAAAGGTAACAATCGGAGCTCACATGAGTCACAAATACCCTTATGTCATGATTACACTTGTTTCTATTGGTGTTTATCGATTCACCGTATTCTGCAGCAATGTGCAGAGATTATCACCTACATCACTCCCTGTCCCCAATACAACTATTAAATCTAGTTTCCTAGCAGGGCTATGGCTGCTTTTTGTAACTTTTTGTTTCGAAGTTTTTTATGGCCATGAGCACAGAGGGTTACGACGGTGCACCTAGCATAATATATAATGTAGGCCCAGAGATAAAAATCCCTTTATGTCTACGGTCTGCAGACAGTGTAATCAGTGGGTACCATGGATGATGCAGATACTAAAGATACTATAGAAACAGAACACTTCTAAAGCCATCTACAGACCTGACATGTTTGCCAGAACATCCTATAGATTTCAGGATCGATGTCGGTAATGTCTCTGGTGCCTAGCAAATCTCACAAAGGAAAGTGGATCAGACTGTTTTTATTTTACTTGTTCAGTCTTATAATTTCTCTGAGAATGAAATGACTCCTGGCATCTTGCATCGATTTATGTTTGAAATAAAAAAAAAATAGACCCGCACACCTTTAGTATTAAATTGATGTGCAAGTGCACAAATACGCTATGTAGCCAATATACAAACATATACAGAACATGCACGATGCGATGTGTCAGCACACTGCGACTAATAAATACATGACACTGATGTGGTTAGTTGGCTTGCGCGCTCTTTGATCAAAAAACGCTAAGTACCTTACTTTTTTAATGTTTCCAGCAATATTGGAGTTTTTGTATTCATTAGTAGCAGTGTGCTGACTCATCGTATATGCAGGGCCACCATCAGGGCATTACTGCCCTGACTGGCGTGTGGGGCCCGATGAGCAGAGGGGGCCTGTATCAGGCCCTGTCTCTTCTGCTCATTGGGCCCCAGCGACGTGCACGCTGACGTCAGCTGCCAGCCTCCGATTGGGGAGACATGGGGCAGGATGGGAAAACACGGGGGAAGGATGGGAGACACAGGAGCAGGATGGGAGACATGGGGGCAAGATGGGAGACACGGGGCAGGATGAAAAAACACATAGGGCAGAATGGAGACTGGGGGCAGGATGGAGGCAGGATGGAGACACGGGGCAGAATAGAGACACGGGGGCAGGATGGAGACATGAGGGCAGAATGGAGACACAAGCAGGACGGAGACAAATGGGGCAAGAATATGGGGCTGGATGGAGACAGATGAGGCAGGGTCATGTGGCAGGATGGGGACAGATGAGCCAGGGTCATGTGGCAGGATGGAGACAGATGGGGCAGGGTCTTGGGGCAGGATGGAGACAGATGAGGCAGGATCATGGTGCATGATGGAGACACATGGTGCAGGATCATGGGGCAGGATGGATACGATGGAGACAGATGGGGCAGGATCATGGGACAGATGGGGCAGGATGGGGAGATTATATGGGGCAGAATGGATACTCATGTGGGCAGGATGGAGGAACGTATGGCTGGAGCCAGGAATGAGATACATGGGGCCAGGATGGGGGTTATTTATTACCATAGGGGCTAAGTAAGGGTTATTATTACTGCAGTGATGTATTTATTTTATTTTTTGAGGGTACTGTTTTAAATGGATGTGGGGCGGTCCTATTACTGTGCAGTGCGACACTATGTCGCCTTTTTTTCTTCATCTGGTGTAGTGTTGAATCTGGGAATAAATTAAGTAATGTGTTCTGCAAGCGGAGCTCTAGATAACTGTGTTATTTCCTGCAGAGACGAGCCGGTGATCATTGTATTACCTGTACACAGACACTGCATACTAAGTACAGATCTCCTGTGTATAATGGCACTTATGGTGATAGTATTGTGTTTTTTTATTAATGATCAGTATTGTAGTATTCAGTCACTATGTGGTGGTAATATGTTGTCTGGCCATGGTGTGGCGGTATTTTTTCCTTGTATGTGCTATTATTCGGTCACTGTGTGGTGGTAATATGTGGTCTGGTCATGCTGTGTTGGTATTTGTTCCTTGTATGTGGTATTATTGGTCACCATGTGGTGGTAATAAATGGTCTGGACATGGTGCGGTGGTATTTGTCCCTTGTATGTAATATTATTCGGTTACTGTTGTGGTAATATGTGGTCTGGACATGGTGTGGCGGTATTTGTTCCTTATATGTGGTATTATAGATCACTATTTGGTGGTAATATGGTGTCTGGTCATGGTGCGATGGTATTTGTCCCTTGTATGTGATATTATTGGTCATTTTAAAAATTGAAAAATAAATAAAAGATACCTAAATTGTATTGCATATTTTAACAAATGTTTAATAGGTTAGAGTAGAGTAGGGTGGTCGCAGATTAAAAAAATCTTTTGGCCAAAATAAGAGCTGCAGGCTATATGTGTAATCTGGTGATGGGAACTGTTAATGTGTGATTGATGAGAAGCGGAGTTTTACCAAGAGAGAGTGGTGGGACTGTGGATAGTTTGAGGGGTGGAGGCAGGGCTGGGGTGGAGCCTGGGTGGAGTCTCAAGGGGCCCCCGAAAATGTTGCCAGTATGGGGCCCCGAAATTCCTAGTGGCAGCCCTGCGTGTATGTATATGTTTGACATAACCTGCAGTATTGGCTGAGCTGTCATTACTAGTGATGAGCGAACGTGCTCGGATAACATGTTATCCAAGTATCTTGGACGTGCTCAAATAATATGTTCGAGTCCCTTCGGTTGCATGTCTCACGGCTGCTCGACAGCTGCAACACATGTGGGGACTCTCTAACAAATAGGCAATCCTGACATGTGTTGCGGCTGTTTAACAGCCATGAGACAGGCATCCGCAGGGACTCAAACATATTATTCGAGCATGCCCAAAATACTCCGATAACACCCGAGCGTGCTTAGATAACACGTTATCCAAGCACATTCGCTCATCACTAGTCATTACTTAAATGAGTTTTCCAATACTATTTGACCCACTTTCATATGCCCTAACTCTTCCTAACATTCACTTTTCTGATATACTTTTCTTACCTGTGCTGCTTCTATCTACCCATCTCTGTGTGGGTCACATAACTTGTGGTCATGCCGCCTTTGCTTCTGTAACACTCCAGGGTCCTGGTTGTTACAGTGGCAGTGCTTTCCTCAAGGGGAGAGTGATGTCACGCTTGGAAGCGATGAAGGATTCTTCTTATCAGGTTTTCACAAGCATGCAACATATTCACACTCCAGGCCAGAAGTGGGAGCTCTGATCCAGCTTATGGGTGGCTCCCCTATATATATATATTCTGGTCAGGAGGGAAAGTTAGTCAGTCTGTCAGAGAGACAGGGAAGAGAGCAGTCAGACAGTGAGTGTCGGAAGGACTGAAGGGGCCGTGCAACCAAGAAGTACTGCAGCTCCTGAGAGAGAGAAAGGAAAGCAGAACAGATTGTAGAGAGCGTGAAGGAGAAAAGAGGCACAGGCGAAGTGAAGGGCTGGGGAGAAGCTGCGACTGAGCCTTTTCCACGCTGTAGTGCATGAGAGCGTTAGCCGGAAGACCGAGGTTGTGCAGTACTCTACATCTCACAGCAGAAACCGTTGGGACAGATGATTGCAAGTTGCCTGTCCACCATACACCTGAAGACACAGTAACGCATAGAGCCCGGGTCGTGATAGAGATTCTGTAAAAAGGCTCGAGTTTCCTGTTATCCAGGTATTGTCCTACCCTTTAAGGAGGACAGAGAGATAGTGAGGACTTTGTGTGAGGCCTAAGGCAGCAAGGGACTACTACACCGCAGCGCTAGAAGGAAGGCTTCCAACTCCACCTGGTAAGGGGGATTCAAGAATCGCTTCCAAGCCGGCCGGACCCTGCCTGTACCTGTGATCTGGTGCCCTGGACTGTGACTGCCTGAAGTCTTCAGTAAACCAGGTAAAGAGACTGCAACCCTGTGTCCTCCATTTCTTACTGCACCACTCACCATCTCCATCTACACACCGGGAGCCCTGGGGATGTACTTCACCTGTGGGAAGTTATACCACCTTAGCTGCCATAACATCACCCCAGCGACCCCTTTAAGCAGCGTCGGTTATCTGTGACCGAATACCACAGGGTAAATCCCTTTTAAAGACTTTCCCTTTTACTTGGGCGCCCAGGGCCACAGACCGAGTCGCAGCCACCATGACATCCCCTTTACGTACCCGACCCGGTACCGAGTACCCCACGGCCCTGGCGGGGCGTTTCACTTCCTGTTCTGTTACTTCCGATCTGGGCACCGGAAATGGACAGAATGAGAAGAGGACGTCACTGATGGGTGAGGCACTACTTGACAGGAGTCTGAGCACACACGTCAGAATTATAGACTTCAATGTGCTCTGCTTGTATCCTGCCAATGCTCTGGAGCACCGTCCCTTCAGCTACAAGCACTGTGGTGTGCTGCTTGTCACTAGAAAGCATAGCACAGCACTAGGGTCAGCTGAAGGGGCTGGTGCTCCAAAGGTTCAGCAGGGTCCGTGCAGAGGTCAGTGATGTCATTACTATCAGCATGTGTGATCAGACTCCTGTCAATCATTGAAAGGCAGTCCCATCCCCATCAGTGATGTCCTCTTCTTATTCCGTCCGTTTCCGGTAATGTGATGCACACAAAGATGGGTTCATAGATGCAGCACAGGCAATAAAAGTATATTAGAAAAGTGATTGTTACGCAGATGAAACTAATGAAACGGGGGCAAATTGTAGAGGAAAATCCCTTTAACAGCGGACTATAAGTACTACCAGGTTATGGCTTACCGTTCCTCGCTATAGCCACTCACTGTGTTTGGCATAAAAGATGCATGTGAATTCTGACCTGTGTCTTCCACCTCCTGCACTGATATTCATGACAAGAGTAGAGAAAGTTGCATTGCCATCTTATCGTGGGATGTAGGATGGCCCTGTCTTTTACTGCCATTGCTTCCTGGACCATTGGGACACAAACAAACATGTCTGTGTCCTAATGGTTGGGGACCACACAGAATGTACACCAAGTCACTAGAAAAAAAACCATTTTTTTCTTTCCAGAGGACTTGAAAGACTTTTCAGAGCTCCTGCAAAGGATGCTCTCACCATAGAGCAGTGTCGGACTGGAGTGGCATGGACCCACCAGAAACATTGCCTGTGCTGGGGGCACACAGTTCAGCTGCACGCAAATATTACATCACCCTCATTCACAAATTTACCTCTTCTATAAAATCATGAGGTAGTTTGCTGAATTATTGATGATATGTTGGCTTTGTCTGTACATAGTAAAGCAAGTGTATTGTGCCAACTACTGCTCATGTTGGGGGATAAGTGGCTCACTCCTGCACAAAGG
Organism: Ranitomeya variabilis; assembly: GCF_051348905.1. NCBI lineage: Eukaryota > Metazoa > Chordata > Amphibia > Anura > Dendrobatidae > Ranitomeya > Ranitomeya variabilis. The sequence continues at coordinate 111,593,597 of NC_135235.1, read as the reverse complement.
GCTGTAAAGATTATAGGGGATAACTCAGGAGACTCTTTGCATGGAACAAGACAACTACAGGACACAGTTTTATAAGTAGTAAACTCTATATTATCACACGGTGATTCAAACAGGTGCAGAGAGAAACTCAAGTCCACAACACTTGGTGCAAATAATAAACGCAGCTTAACAGTCTATAGGAAACTTCAGAGGAAAATGCAATCACGCAGAAAGTCTATGAAGCACAATTATTCTTGAGGATACTTGACACGAATAAGTCCTTGGTAGTCCAAACACAGATAGATATGCTTATAAGGCAGTTCAAATAATATCTTAGCACAACCAGGGAGGCCTGGGAAAAAGTCTCAGGTTTAAGCAGAGCAGCAACAGCTTACATGTCCAGCAAATGCAGATGGAAACAAACACAAGCAGCCAGATGGAGGATTACTGGAACTGGTGTATGCAGAAGAAACTCAGAGCTGAGTAGCAGGATCTCCACACAGGTTCACAGGAGCAGGTGCAGGTGCAAAGCCAGGGAGTAGTCAGGAGCTGGATGCAAGGCAGAATACTCTAGCACAGACTGAAGGCTGGGGTGGAGTTTTATAGCAGGAAGACACAGTGAACATGAGACCAAAGACGCCATCTTGGAAAAGGGCAGTAATGCACAAAAGGTAATCAAAATGTTCTGAGTCCTGACAAGGGCCTACCGGGGGATTCACCTGTTCCCCTGTTGGCCAGTCCAAACCTGCTATACAGTATATGTGACCAACACTTTACATTACAAACTGATTGCTGTATTGGTTATGGTAGAAAAACATAAGCTGGGACAACGAGAATGGCAAAAAGATGTTTGGTGCTTGTTTTTCACCATTTTTCTCCATGGGAGTTAAATAACACCAGTCAGATTCCCTTTATGTCTGTAGTAAGGTCTTGTATTCTCCACAACAATACCATGTTCGGGTCCCAGCGGCATGCATGTCTCACGGCTGTTCAACAGCCAATCATATGCTGGGATTACCTAACAAACAGCTAATCCTTGCATATGTTGCAGCTGTCGAACAGCTGTGAGTCCTGCAGCCACGGGGACCCGAACATATTTCTCGAGCACGCCGGAGACACTCGGTTAGCACATGAGCATCACCATGTCCCTGTACGGGCAGACACAGCCATTACACAGTACACAGCAGGGGCACATATATAAGATTATCTCAGCACAGAATAAATATATTTTTTACACATCCAATTGTGGAAATTATTATTATTCCAAGATCTATTGATTAAAATGAACTTTTGTTCGTGGTAAAACCCCTTTAAGTGGTTCTGCTGCAGAGTTACACTACCTGCACAGAACACGGATGTAAATGGCACGGTCATCTAGCATTTGATTAGGATTGGACTTTCTACACTCATTATAATATGCTGTTATTTGCCCGAGAGAGCCCCTGGAATGAAAAAAAAAAAAAAACATAAAAAAAAGGAAAGTTAAAAAAAGTGATGGTTTAATATTTGTAAAGAGTCATATAAATAAACAGAATTGCTTTTGCTGTACTTTTTCATTTAGACTATCCTTGTAGCCACCCCAATTATAGGAATCACTCTTCAAAGTCATTTCATAGAAATGCTAAGTTCACTTGTCAATAGATAGGGCTATTAACAGTGCACGTTGTGCAGCGCCTCTGTCAAATCTTGCTGGATCCTGCTAAATCTGGTCCTTTGTCCTATGGACACTGTTTTTCCAAGGCTATGATATATTTACTCCAGGGCTTGTCAGTGGGGAGTGTTTGACTTTTGGCCTTTGGAGCAGACAAAATGACTTTACGGTCTCTGAAATCCCATTCAGAAAGGCCTGTAGCACTGGATATCTCCAGATGCATTTATCAGCTGTGATAGAGAGACCTTCCTGACATTTAGAAAATTGTATATGATATACCGTATAAGTATACGGTATATGTACAATCTGGGGGGATTGTGAGGAAGGGGGCTACATCCATCAGCAGCGTCATTAATCACTTTGAGTCCTAGCATTTCACCGACCTCCTGAGATTTTATTAGCAACTTATTGTGCGTGTAATTAGTTAGGCTACATCTGCAATTATATATAAACAGCCGATATTACCAAATCAGTTCCAGCTGTTACTCTGGGATATGCTGAAATGTATTTTAATGTATTTTCACAAAAAAAAGTGAATAAAACTTATAAATATTACAAAACGATTTCTGGACCAAAATGAACATTTTGGAAATCTTCTACACGTGAAAAATAATTTTTACTATTCTTGGTATAAACCGTCAACATAAACTACATGGAGAAACGTTATTTTTTTTTTCCGACAATGGCAGTGATAGAGCACTTGTGCTATCCTGGCTCACTCGTGACTGCGGCAGTTATGGTCTTGGTATTAGGATGGGTGTTGGAAATGCCAGCTCACATATGGGCAACACTCAGATTCAGAATGTGGCGATCCTATAAATCTGTGCGCTGCCTCCAGTATCCCACAGAGAGAGGGTTTTTTTACACATAAAATACAGTTGATAAATGGATAACTCCATAGTGAAACACCGTACAAATCTAAATACAATACACATTTGAATTTAATTCATACTTCCATATGCTGGTGTAAATGAACCCAAAAGACTTATACGGCCTGACAGAGGCTAAAGGACATTTTTTTGGCCTTCACCAGTTCAATGCAGCATTATGGATACCTTTGCAGTGTACACCTGGATCTTTTTCCTCTGTATACATTAAACCTGTGGGCTCTAATTTGGTGTGAATAAGGCCTAACACTTTCCCCTACCTCATACACTTTGGATTAGGGCTGTCCCACACGTCCAGATAATTCCGGTACCGGAATAAATCGGTACCGGAGTTATCCGTGTCCGTGTGCCTGGGAACTCACAGAGGCCATACGTGCGGCACACGTGTGCCGCCCATATGGCGAGTGGGTACCACACGGAGCGTGTGGTACCCACTCTGCATCATGCTGAAGCCGCGATTCATATGTTCCCTGCAGCAGCGTTTGCTGCAGAGAAAATATGAATAATAGTGTTTAAAATAAAGATCTATGTGTCCGCCGCCCTCCCACCCCCTGTGCGCCCCCCCGCTGGTCAGAAAATACTTACCCGGGTCCCCCGTCAGCTGTCGCTCCTTCCTGGTCTGGCCGCGGCTTCTAGTGTATGCTGTCACGTGGGCCCGATCATTTACAGTCATGAATATGTGGCTCCACCTCCCATAGGGGCGGAGCCGACTATTCATGATTGTAAATGATCGGCCCCACGTGACCGCATACAGTAAGCCGCGGCCAGACCAGGAAGGAGCGACAGCCGACGGGGGACCCGGGTAAGTATTTTCTGACCAGCGGGGGGGCGCACAGGGGGTGGGAGGGCGGCGGACACATAGATCTTTATTTTAAACACTATTATTCATATTTTCTCTGCAGCAAACGCTGCTGCAGGGAACATATGAATCGCGGCTTCAGCACCATGTGGGGGGGACAGCGCTTACTGTAGCGCTGTCTCCTGCACGCACACGGACCCCAGACGGAGAATGTCCGTGTGAGGTCCGTGTTTTACACGGACCCATTGACTCTCTTGGGTCCGTGTAATACGTGCGCTCCCACGAACACTGACATGTCTCCGTGTTTGGCACACGGAGACACGGTCCGCAAAAAATCAATGACATCTGAACAGATGCATTGATTTTTATGGGTCTACGTGTGTCAGTGTCTCCGGTACGTGAGGAAACTGTCACCTCACGTACCGGAGCCACTGACGTGTGAAACCAGCCTTACAGCTTAGCACTAGAGAACAAAAGGATCATCAGTCCAAAATTGGGCAACCTGAATCTTTATCTCCCCGACAATCATCTATGTGGGGACCCCATAAACGTTATGGTTTGCCTAATGTTAATCTAATCTACATGTTGGACAATAAGAATGACCTTAACCCCTTCACGACATTTGCTATGTATATACAATGCAAGTTGGAAGAAGTGTATGGAGCAGGCTCATGGGGTGAGCCTGCCCAATACCTGGCAGATCATGGCTGTGTGGTACAGCCAGGAGCTGCCTCTAAAAATCGTGGGTGAAGCAGAGCAGAGCTCGAGATTGTTAACCATTTTTAAATGCCGCTGTCAAACTCTGACAGCAACATTTAATACGCACTGTCATGGGGTTGTTTCATTCCATATCCCCATTGGCACGCCCATGACGTGATCATGGGTCGCCAGAACAGCCAGTGGTCTATTGAAGACGCCTGTGCCTGTAATTACAGGGCTCCTTTGAAACTCTGCCTGTGGCTGGGCTTCAAAGGAGACCATGACTTCTGCTATATGCAGCGATCAGACGATTGCAGCTTCAGGTCCCCTAAAGGGACAATTAAAAACAGTGAAAAGTATTTAAAAAAAGTGTTTTATAAAAAAATACACAAAATCACTCCCCTCCCCTTTTGCCCCATTAAAATATAAAGATTTTAAATGAATACACATGTGGTATCACCATGTTTGGAAAAGTCTGATGTATCAAAATATAAAAATAATGACCCGATTGGCAAACACCGTAAACGGAAAAAATCAAGAACGCCAAGCATTACATTTTTTTGGTTTCTACAATTCCCCAAAAAATACTGTAACAAGTTATCAAAATGAAGCATTTATCCCAAAATGGTATAATTAAAAAGTCATCTCCGCAAAAAATTAACGGCCACACTCGAAAAATGGAGACACAACAAAACGGGTTTTTTTTTTGTTTTTTTTGCAAACTTCTGATTTTTTTTTCACCACTAAAATAATAATAAAAAATGGATATGTTTGCTACTACTGTAATTGTACTGATAAGTAGAGATGAGCGAATTTGTTTGGATTTTGGGCCCAAATCTGATTTTGACATATTCGGGCCATATTCGAACACTATTCTTGACGAATCTATGTCTTATGATCGGTTCTGAACATCTTCGGTAATTTCTACTCTAATGACGTTCGGCTGTGTTCGACGAATATTTCAAAAACAATATTGGAATCTGATCGTATTCGGAACCAAATCTGAACAAATTCTCTCATCTCTACTGATGAGTAGAATCATATTACGAGTCATTTTTACCACAAAATGTACACCGTAAAAACAATTCCCAAAAAAACAATGTCAGAATTGCGTTTTTTCACAATTTCTCCCCACTTCGAATTTTTTCCCCATTTTCCTGTACACTATGTGGTACAATGAATGGTGTCCTGCAAAAAAAAAAGCCCTCATATGTCTATGTGGACAGAAAAATAAGAGTTATGACAGCTCTGGGAGAAGGAGAAGGAGAAGAAAAAAGGAAACGAAAAAGAGAGAAACAAATAATGACTGTGCAATGATATGGGGGCCCAGAAGCATTACAAATGGCTGCTCAGAACATTGATAGTGACTTTTTTTTTATTTTTTGCTGTCTTGTCGGTGGCTGTAACATATCTTGAGGCTTTTGAAGTACTGAGTGTGAGTTCCTTTGTACATTTTTGCTGCTGTAGATGTCTTGTTATACTGTGATAATAACTTGCTTCTTCTGAGTTGAGAACATCAATTCTGTATTGAATAGCTTGTAGGATTACCCTTCTGTATCATTAATACAAACAATTATTTTATTCACTTAATTACAAAACTGTAGAGAATCAGTTTTCTTCTGAAATAAAAACTATAGGAAAGTTTATATATCCTTTAACCCCTTACCATCCAATGATGGCTATATCAGATATTGGGCGCCTCCCCCTGCTTGGTGCGGGCATCTTTCCCAGCCCATGACAGCTGATATGATCAGCTGACATGTGCCTGTAACAGCTGCAGGTGGAATCGCAATCCACCCGCGGCTGTTAACATGTTAAATGCCACTGTCAAACTCTGACAGCAGCATTTAACATGCACTCGCAGGAAGCGCGTCATTAACCCCGCCCATTCACATGACCGCAGGTCGCAAATGGGTTGGCATGGCAACGCGAGGTCTGCAGGAGACCCTTGTGGTTGTCATAGCCGGATAACTTTGAGCGCCGCCTAGCGGTCTGCAGCCCTACTCTGTGTAGCACAATTGATCGAATGATCGCAGCTTCTAGTCTCCCATGGAGATTATTGAAGCAAGTAAAAAGTAAAAAAAATGTTTTTAAAAATAAAAAAATAAAAGTTCAAATCACCCCCATTCAAAATGTAACAATTAATTTTTTTTTAAAAATACACATATTTGGTATCGCCGCGTTCAGAATCGCCCAATCTATCAATATATAGAAATAATTAATCCAATCAGTAAATGGCGAGAAATGAAATCAAAACACCAGAATTACTTTTTTTGGTCGCTGCAACATTGCTATAAAATGCAATAACAGGCGGTCAAAAGATCGTATCTACACCAAAATGGTATCAATAAAAATGTCAGATCGGCATGCAAAAATAAGCCCTCACCCAGGCCGAGATCCCAAAAAATGGAGACTCTACAGGTCTCAGAAAATGGCAACTTTATTTTTTTTTAGAAACTTTAGACTTTTCTTTCCACACTTAAATAAAAAAGAACCTAGATATGTTTGGTATCTACGAACTCATAATGACCTGGCAAATCATAATGACAGGTCAGTTTTAGCATTTAGTGAACATGGTTAACAAAAAATCCAAAAAACAATTGTGGAATTGCACTTCTTTTTTGCAATTTCACCTCACTGTGAATTTTGTTCCTGTTTTCCATTACAGGATATGGTAAAACCAATGGTGCTGTTCAAAAGTACAATTAATCCCACGAAAAAACAAGCCCTCACATGGCCATATTGACGGAAAAATAACAAAGTTATGGCTCTGTGAAGAAGGGGAGCAAAAAAATGGAAGCGCAAAAACGGAAATACCCCTGGTCCTTAAGGGGTTAAAATTACTGGTTACTTTCTCTACATCTAACTATTCAAGTTGATTTCTCGAAATTGCAATTGTCAATGATGGCTTGAAAAATTGGGCTACTTATCAATGTGTTCAGTCCCAACATGCCAGTATGAAAAGCAAGCAGTGATGTTCACAAAGAAGCCGGCTGACATTTTGATATTGATTGTGGGAATGCTTAATATGTTTTTGAAGGTTGAAAAAAAAAAATCAATTTTATTTCTGTTTATGTCTCTTTACCTTTTGGGAATGTTAGGTGGTCTTGTGTCTCTCCTGACATTTGTCCCCAGTTTTGATGGGTTTGTAAACTTTACTTATACAGATAAGCAAATTATGCCTCATTAGCAGTGTTTTTTCTGCTTTGTGACGCTAGTAATTTCAATTTGCCAGATTTATGAGTTTTTCTTTTAGACACAAAAAAAGTTTAAGGGTCAGAGTTGAGCAAGAGGTAAGAACACTAGGGCTTCGGCTGTCTTGTAATGAAGCACAGCTCTACTATTATTATTTTTGTCTTAGAAAATCAGTGAAGGATTGAAATCAAGGTTCCAACCTTGGCCTTTCTATTCAAGGCAGCTAAATTGCTAAAGCCTGTTCTTTTTAAAGCAAAAGCATGAAAACATTTGGAAAATAAAAGCTCTTTATTTTACATTCAGCACAAGAAATTGGATGTCAAGTTGGATGTTCAGAAAATAAACTTTATTTAACTTTATTTAAAAAGAATATTCAGGTGTGATTAAAAAAATAGTACAATGTGGTGCTCATAATACACTGCTCAAAAACAATGAAGGAAACACGTAAATCACACCTTGGATCTCGATGACCGAAAGATTCCGTTTGAAATCTCTACTTATATAAATTGTGTAATTGTTAATAACATAGTAACGCATCAATGGTCATACCGTAGTAAGATCAGATTCAGATATCATTGCAGCACGGTCTGTATGTGGAGAACAATGCACGGACTGGCCAGGAGTCTCTTGACTGACCCAACATTGACAGCCTTATACAGTAGCAACCAAAAGTTTTGCATTTTGCACTTTAAAAGTGTGATTACTTGTGTCTGGTTGTTGTGATGCCATTTTCCTGGTGATAAATTGAAAGTGCATGAAGTTGTCATCAGGCAAGACCTTAATTGTAACCAAAATGCTTTAGAATATAGGAATAGTCATTTCATTAAAAAAAAACTGGCTGCCAAAAGTTTTGCATATACTGGTTATTGATCACAACACAGAGAGTATATTCATTGTTTACAACGCCATAACTTAGTATTTTGTAGCATAAGCTCTAGCTTTAATTACTGCACCACACCAACGGGGCATTGAAGCCACTAGGGGATTCAAGACATCCTGAGGGATCTCGCTCCATTCAATTTGCAAATCTGCCAACAATTCATCTTTATAGCTATTATTACAGGCCCCAACTCGTCTCCTCCAACTCATCCCAAAGGTGCTCTACAAGGTTTAGATCAGTTGATTGACTTGGCCATTGCAACAGGCGAACATTTTTCTTTGCTAACCAATTTTTGACTAAATTGGATGTGTGCTTAAAATCATTGTCTTGCTGGAATTTAGAACCCCTGCCTACTTTGGTTTTACCAGGTGGCAGCATTACATTCTTCAGTGTATCCTTGTACTTGGTAGCATTCATATTTCTATCAATTCTAAGCAGAGGGCCAATGGCAGATGCCGAAAAGCAGTCCAAAACCATGACATTGGTACCTTACATTATTACATTTTCCAATTGGGCGGTATATATAGTGCTTGCCATCACTACTAAACAGATTCATCTGACCACAACACCTTAGAAAAATCTGTCTTTTTCCACTGGTTCCATTTCTTTGGCAAACTCAAGTCAGAGCTTCTGGTTCTTTGCAGAGTTGAATTCTTCTTGACTGGAACGTGTGCATTCAACCCTACTGCTCTTAGCTGTTACACCCCAGTTTGGCGACTCGCTTTGACCCCATATTCTTCATTCAATTCATGCAAAACCTGTACAGCACTTTTATGGACATCAGATACTGACATTTTCTTAATAATGTGATCAACTTTGGAGGAAAAATAAGCTTCCTGACATCTGGTGATAAATGTGGCTTTGTCTTAGCCATGTTTTAACCTAAAAACACAACAGCAAAAAAAATAGGCAAAATTCAACTACCCATGACAAACAAAATATGCAAGACATTTGGACCAGCAAATGTTGAAAACTAACACATAAAGGGATAAAACAGTGTCAAACACAATTTTATCCTTATAGCTGACAACCATTTGCTTCTGGTTTACTAAAATCACATAAAAATGGTATCACAACAACCAGACAGAAGTAATCACACTTTTGAATTTGTCCTAATAAATTGGAATCACAAGTGGATCCAATTTGCATGAAATTAATTGAATTTCATGTGCATGTATTCCATTGTTACAACATCTGGGCGTGTTCTTCATAAACAGGCAAATGGTATCCTGGAAGGATCTCCTTTCAGTCCTGGACCAGGGCATCAATGAGTTCATGGACAATTTCTGGTGCTACTTGGTGCAGTTGGATGCACTGAAACATAATGTTCTAGATGTTATCAGTTGCATTCGGGTCTAGGAAATGTGAGGGTGAGTTAATGGCATCAATGCCCTCATCATCCAGGAGCTGTCTGGCCACTTGTCAGTCATTCTCCTGCACCAAGAGGAACCCTGGTTTCTCTGCACCAGCATAAGGTCTGACATTATTTGAGGATTTTGTCACAGTATATAACAGCAGTTAGGGTATCGATGAATATCTTGTGAAGGTTTGTGTGAGCTTCCAAATATATGCCTCCGCAAACCATCACTGACCCACCGACAAACCAGTCATGTTACAGGCAGCTTAATGTTCACCACAGCCTCTCCAGTCTCTTTCACTTCCATCTCAGTAAGAACCTGTTCACATCTGTGAAGAGAATGGAGTGTCAATTCTGGTATTCTCTGGCAAATGGCAATTGAGCTGCACTTCACTGAGATGTGTCAAAGATCCCATTACAGGACATTGCGCTCTCTTACCACCTTCATGGAGTCTGTTTCTGACAGTTTGGTCATTAACATGCACCCAAATAGCTCACTGAAGGTAATTTTGTAAGGGCTCTGGCAGTGCTCCTTCTGTTCCTGCCTTCACAAAAAGCAGGTCCTGCTACTGGGTAAGGTTGATGCCCTTCCATGACCCTCTCCGGTTCGCCTCATGTAACGACCTGTGTCCTGGTATCTGCTCCATGTTCTTGAGTGTTGCTTGGAGACGCAGCAAACCCTCTTGTGATGGCACATATGTAAGTGCTTTCCTGGAGGAGCATGTGCAACCTGAATGGGCTGAAAGTACTACCTCACGCTACCAGTAGTGACAAGGACATTAGCAAAATGCAAACGCAGAGATGAATTTGGAAAGATTAAAACAAATATGGTAATTGTCTGTAGCTACTACTTACAAAACTATTGAATGTACTCCTCTCCTTGCAGACTTCTATGTGAAGCTACAGAGTTTGCATGCTATTAGCACTCTGACTCCGCTTTGATTGATTTCTTGTTGGATGAAGCATACAGTCAATTCCACACATCCGGGTTTCATGTTCCGAGTAAAAAACTGTGATATAGGGAAGCTGTTGAGTTCAAGTCAGGAGACTTGCGACCAGTGTGTACTCAGGCCATGGTACATGGATGTGTGACACCGGCTTTATGTGGGGCATGTATGGCTCATATTGCATGGACAGCCTAAGGTTCACCAAATTAATTAAGAGTCATACTCTTCTTAACTCATTTTGAGTATCTTCAGTAGGCTTCTCTTCAAAGGGGTAATTGACAACTTATTGGCGATCCAAAAGTATGCACACTGTCAGGATTCCCCTGTACTTCCAGATTGATCAGGTGGTCATATGACTGCCATTATCAGATTTGCATATTGGTGGTCACACATCGCTCCTCTCATTGTTCTATTGAGAGAAGGGGATGAGAATCTAGTTGGAGTGTGACTGGGCACTCGCTCTGGCAACAGCGGAGAATCCTAAAGGTGAACGGTTGAAGATTTTGCATTGTATTTTTTGGGGAGAGGGAGGAGAGGTGGGGAGGGTCCCGTAGTTTTTTTCTTTTTTTTTAAACAACTCCATTTGCTTAGGACATGGCATGTTTTTGGTTAGAATTTTCTGTTGGACATGAAAATACTGGAATAAAGGAATTTTTCACATGCAACAACATAAAAAGCAGCTAGCAACAATGAAATAAAAGTGTGAATGAGGTCATATTAAATCTATATTTTTTTACTGCTTTGTTTATTGGATACAACTCATATCAGAATTGTTACAATGACGTGTGTGCCTCTCTTATATGTGAGTTGTGTTAGGGCCAAACAAGATATAATTCACACCTTTGCCTGATAGACAATGTGTTCTTTAGCAGGAACAATCTGTTTTGTCTTTTTTATTATTATTATACACAGTTTAACCAAGTGCTGAGCAAAAGCCAGGGAAAGTCTAACCAGGAAACACCTGCGCCATATCGCCTGACCCTGGACATGCTGGAGGTGTGGGACACTGTGCTCTTGTTGCTCTTCAGCCATGTGACAGAGGGAGTGGACATTTTAATCAATTTAACCACGTATTATCTATTTTTGACCTTTTTGTGCTACTTTCATGTTCTAACACATGATATATGCAGGAATCATCAGTATATGATCTTTTAGAGAAGCTCTAAAGCAAAAGTACAAAATGTTAAAAGTATAAACCTAAATGAAAACTATAAAATGCTGTAGCTAATATAAATAGGCAAAATAAATATTTTGGATTTCATCAGACTTTTTTAATGTTACTACAAGGAGGTGGGTCAGTCTGTTTTTCGAAGACTTATTCACAAATACGAGGTTTTGATTACATGTTTGAGATCTGCAGTATCAATTTATTCCGAAGGCGTTCTTTTGATCAACCGTTATTGCATTTTAATGCAATGTCATGGTGACCAAAAAAATGTAATTCTGGCATTATTACTTTTTTTCTCGCTACGCCATTTAGCAATCAGGTTAATCTTTTTTTTATTGATAGATCAGGCGATTCTGTACGCGGCGATACCAAATATGTGTAGGTTTGATTTTTTTTATTGTTTTATTTTGAATGGGCCGAAAGAGGGGTGATTTGAAGTTTTATATATTTTTTTTTATATATATTTTTAAAAACATTTTTTTTACTTTTGACATGCTTCAATAGCCTCCATGGGAGGCATGAAGCTGCCACAACTTGATCGGCTCTGCTACATAGAGGCGATGCTCAGATCGCCTCTATGTAACACAATTGCAGACTTGCTATGAGCACCGACCACAAGGTGGTGCTCATAGCAATCCGACCTCAACAACCATAGAGGTCTAAAGAAGACCTCTGGTTGTCATGCCGATGCACCGATGACCCCCGATCATGTGACGGGGGTCACCGATGCACGCATTTCCGGCTGCATAGCCGGAAGTGCATGTTAAATGCAGCTATCAGAGTTTGACAGCGGCAAAAATAGTTAATAGGTGCGGGTGGATCGCGATTCCCACACCTATTGCGGGCACATGTCAGCTGTTTAAAATACTAAAGACATATTTCCTAATAAAGTGATTTACAAAGATTCATAACTTTGTATGCCGGACAAAATTATTATTTCAAATAAAAATCAAAGTTTATTTATTAGGTATCAGACTGCAGTCACCAACAAAATGTCAACGGATAAAAGAGAAAGAAGTTTAGGATCACGGAGCAAACTTCCAGAAGGGGTTGGGAGCAGTGACATCAGATCCCGCCCACATTTACAGCAGTCATAATGCGAGCTAGCAGTACATTAGATGTTTCACGGCAAATGTCAGTAGCCGCCCTCCCTTATTGTTTAAAAGTGCAAAATATAAAAACTTTTAAAATTATTTTTCAGATTTTATACTAATAAAAAAATATATTTTTCTTTTAATGAAAATGTTAATACTTTACATTTCTTCAACTGTTGTAAAAAAAAAAAATTGATGACACATTCCCTTTAAGGAAAATAATAAAAACAATATTAAATATAACATTATTTTCCTGAAGTCATCATCTAATTTTTGGATTGTCATGTAATCATTCACAATGTCTGCAATTACTTTACAATCTGCAGTTCTGTCTCTCACGTATACTTAATTTGTCAGCGTTTACGTACGGTACAATATTGGGAAACGACGGCCGTCAGGTCACGTTTTCTTTTTCTACTTTTGTTGCCTGTCATGCTGACGTTCATTGGATGGCTGACTGTGCTGTGACTACTGCTCTGGCAGATGTGTGGCTTCACGCTGTGACCTGGGTTCTCGGTGGAGGAGCTTTCTCGAAGTTCCTCTTGCTGTTTTTCTTTGTGGTCTGTGGTTGGAGCCCTCTAACCTGATTACTCCTCTGGCCAGGGCTTGTGTGTTTGTCTTGGGACAGAGACAGGATTTTTTTATACACAGTTCTAAATAAAAATTTTGGCTGGCAAAACATTCACAGTTCTCTGGGGTTTGTATTCTCTGTGACTTATGATAATAAAGGCAGACAGTCATGCCAATTTTTTTTTTCTTGCGCTTAAGCTGAGTTGCTCCCATGGTTGTAGAAAGCCATAAGAAAGACATAATTAGAAGCCGAAATGCATTGAAAATCGAAATAATCTACCGCTTTTTTATTATCCTGTAAGACCATTTTTTCCTAATTAAAGACTGACTACAAAATCTGCCAACCCCTTCACACATTTATGCTACTTTCGAATGAGCGAGCATATATCAGTGAGGCCTTCTATAGGAACAGATAAGCTCCTTACATCTGCTTTTGAAGGAGAGTCAAGCAATGGATGGTCAGTAGGTTTGGCTGATGTAGAATCTAATGTGTAAGGCCCCTTTCACACATCAGTTTTTTGCCATCAATCACGGATCCGTCGCAGATTGTGAAAAACTGATGTGACGGATCCGTTTTTTTGATGGATCCGACTAGCGGATCTGGCTAAGCATGCTCAGTTAAAAAAAATCCGTCACCGGATTCCTTCATTTGACGGATCCGGCACCCATAGGCTTCCATTCTAGCAAACGACGAACGGAGACGGATCCATTGCTGTCCGTTTTTTTGACGTACACAAAAATTTTTACTTTCTCCGTTGTCTCCAGCTGCCGGACAAACAATTTTCTATGGATCCGGCGAACGATGGATGAAACGTGAGGCCATCCGTCGCTAATACAAGTCTATGAGAAAAAAACAGATCCAGCGGCATCAGTCGCCGGATCGTTTTTTTTTTCAAAATTCGACGGATTGCGACTGATGGCAAGAAACTGATGTGTGAAAGGGGCCTAATCCTGGCTCTGATGATAAGGAAACTGCTGTGAACTCTTCCCGAAGGGGCAAGAAGTATTAGTATAAAATAGCCGCATTGACAAGTGTAAAAATTGTAAGGTTATGTGTGGAAAAAGAAATATGTGTAACACAAAAACCTAATTTAGACAATAGGTTACATTGAAACCATACAAAAGTGGTGTAAAACTTTGAAAAGTGGCAACATTTTATAAAAAAAATGCCAAATTCGTTAATGAATTAATGAATTCGGAGCCATCCATTTAAGTAAGTATTTCATAAAAACACTGGACCTTTTATGTTCTGGACGTGTATAATTGAGGAAGCATATAATTATAAAGACAAAGATAATTTTTCTGGAGATGCCAGTTTCCTCTTTCCGACATTGGCCCTAATTGTCTGCCCTAGCCGACGGGCTTTCTGGATCTCCAGAATTATAGGCATTGATGGTGAAAACATTATTTGTTGAGCTACCAAAAATGTATTTTCATAATTGAGGAAGCCTTTGGATTTGTACAGTTTACACTATGATTAAAGGAAAGCTGAACAGCAATGAGTCATATTCCAGCATCTTGTATGACGTGTGTGAACAGAAGCCAAGTATATTTCAGTCTGTGCCGAACATTCGCGTCACGTACTCCACACTCTCGCACATACAGTTCACACGTTTTAATAGGCAGCAGCTGACAGTGACTACGAGTCCTGTGCTCGCTGCTGGAGGCCGGGTTTGGTGGAGTCAGCACGTTTTGGGTGTAGGACTCATATGGTGCAGATGTTTTCTATTTTAGGAAACCTCAGTGACCAATGTGGGCTGTGGTTCTGCATTTTAACTCTATGTACTTTATGCAGGTCATGGTGAGTAGTCTGATGGGGGGGTGGACATTGTTGTTTTTTTTGCTTCTGGTAGAAATAGAATATGTAAATGAAGACTTGTGTGGAGTTACAGCCAACTACTTCTGAAAAATTGCCTTTGCAGTAGTCGTCCAGAGTTACAAAATGAAAGGGGTTTTCCAATTTCGTAAAAACCCCTGTCCTCTGCTACAGTTTGTTTTAGATAAAACAAGCTATCGTGAATTGGCTGAGTCTCCACTGCCTCATTAATTGTCTGCAGTGCTGATATCATGTAGACATAGACAGTGCTGCAGCTAATCAGTGAGCTTAGTGGCTCGTGCCGTCAACTCGGGCAAAGCTGCTGAGCTCAGCTATTGGCTGCAGACCTGTCGATATGATGTTAGTACTACAAACAATAACAGACACCAGGAGCAGCAGGGGAGATTCCGCACTGGAACTGGGAAAGTTGAGCAGAGCACAGTTTGTTTTTTCAAAACATATTATAGCTCATAAACTCATTTAGCTTCAGCAGTCACTTAGCACTGGACCTGGGGAGGGTGAGTAAAGAGCAATTTATTTCTTTAAAACAAATTGTAGCAGAAAACCATTTTTAGAGAGAATCAGTCATTTGCCCCAAAAAGTGAGTTACATATACAGTGGGAGAAATAAGTATTTGAGCCCTTGTTGATTTTGTAAGTTTGCCCATTGACAAAGACATGAACAGTCTACAATTTTAAGGGTAGGTTAATTTTAACATTGGGAGACAGAATATCAAAAATAAAATCCAGAAAATCACATTGTATAAATTATATAAATTTATTTGCACTTTGCAGTGAGAAATAAGTAATTGATCCCTTACCAACCATTACGATTTCTGGCTCCTACAGACCATTTAGACGCTCCTAATCAACTTGTTTCCTGCATTAAAGACAGCTCTCTTACATAGTCACCTTTATAAAAGACTCCTGTCCACAGACTCAATTAATCAGTCAGACTCTAACCTCTACAACATGGGCAAGTCCAAACAGCTTTTTAAGGAAGTCAGGACAAGATCATATATATAATAAATAACTTGGCACTCAACTTGTGTATGGTGATGATTTTAAAGAAATAGATGTTTATTACTTGAATGGCAGTCCAGCATAAACGTTTCGGTCAAAACAATAAGACCTTCCTCAGTAAACCGACTGCTTATATGGTGTAGAGTATCGCTGGATGTAGACTGGGTCCTATATCATGGTTATGATGGACCTCCAAGAAAAAAGGGGGTTGGGTGTTTCCCGGATAAGCTGAGCGTGTACGTCTAGCGTTCCAAATATATGGTAAGGATGGGTATGGTAAGGATATAGGCTAATATAGCCGTGCTAGAGTATGGACGCAGGTATATATACCCGTGGTATCAGAAGATAGGGCGTTTAAGATATATCGGCATGAAGCTGTGAAATCCTCACCAGGGAGAGACTAAATCCCATATAAATTGGCAATTAATTAACAGTGCGATAGCGTAAGACTTATTGTTATAGGGCTCTTCTGAGAGTGCTCCTGGAATAGGTATGCTAATGATCCCGGCTCCAGTGTGAGGTAGATAAAGGGTGTACATCAACGCGGTATCCGCCGCTGGTTGAATAAGATCATAGACCTGTACAAAGCTGGAATGGGCTACAAAACCATAAGTAAGATGCTGGGTGAGAAGGAGACAACTGTTGGTGCAATAGTAAGAAAATGGAAGAAATACAAAATGACTGTCAATTGACATCGATCTAGTGCATCATGCAAAATCTCACCTCGTGGGTTATCCTTGATCATGAGGAAGGTGAGAGGTCAGCCTAAAACTACATGGGGGAACTTGTTAATGATCTCATGGCAGCTGGGACCACAGTCACCAAGAAAACCATTGGTAACGCATTACGCCGTAAAGGTTTAAAATCCCGCAGTGCCCGCAATGTCCCCCTGCTCAAGAAGGCACATGTGCAGACCCATCTGAAGTTTGCCAATAAACACCTGGATGATTCTGTGAGTGATTGGGAGAAAGGTGTTATGATCCTGGTGGCAAGGATCGCAAACTGACCTGCTAAGTAACAGAAATCCTTAGGACAAGCTCTGGGGATGTGGGAGCTATACTGACCGCAACCCTGATTCTATCAATACACACTATAGGCAGCCGTGGAGCGTTACCTAAAATCCTAGACGCCTCGTCACAGCCTGAGAAACTAGCTACCCCTAGAGAGAAAGCAAAGCCTCACTTGCCTCAGAGAAATCACCCCAAAGTTTCGACAGCCCCCCACAAATAATAACGGTGAGTTAAGGGGAAACCACAAACGTAGAAATGAAAACAGGTTTTTAGCAAATGAGGCCCGCTAACACTAAATAGTCAGAAGATAGCAAGGGATCTGTGCGGTCAGTATAAAATGCTATCAAAAATAATCCACGCAGAGATTACAAGAACCCCCACACCGACTCACGATGTGAGGGGTACAACTCTGCACCCCAGAACTTCCAGCAAGCGAGAATATTACATATAAGCAAGCTGGACAGAACTCATCATATACAGAGAAACATTTTCAAGGAAATAATGAGCAAACATGAACTAGCAAGACTTAGCTTCTCAGGAGGAGACAGGTCACAAGGAAAGTCCAGAGAGATCAGAACCAGTACTGAATACAACGACAGCAGGCAAAAAGTGAAGGTCCAGGTGGAGTTAAATAGAGGCCAGACTAGCAGAAAACGAGGCAGCTGGATTCCAGCTACAGACCCGCAGTAAGCACTAAAGGCCACCAGAGGGAGCCCAAGAACAGAACTCACACAATACCACTCATGACCACAGGAGGGAGCCCGAGAACGGAATTCACAACAATACCCCCCCCTTGAGGAGGGGTCACCGAACCCTCACCAGAGCCCCCAGGCCGATCCGGACGAGCCAGATGAAAGGCACGAACCAAATCAGCCACATGGACATCAGAGGCGACAACCCAGGAATTATCCTCCTGACCATAGCCCTTCCACTTAACCAAGTACTGAAGCTTCCGTCTCGAAATACGAGAATCCAAGATCTTCTCCACCACATACTCCAATTCTCCCTCGACCAACACCGGAGCAGGAGGATCAACAGAAGGAACCACAGGCACCACATACCTCCGCAATAATGACCTATGGAACACATTATGAATGGCAAATGATGCTGGGAGGTCCAAACAAAATGACACAGGGTTAAGGATTTCTAAAATCTTATAAGGACCGATGAAACGAGGCTTGAACTTAGGAGAGGAAACCTTCATAGGAACGAAACGAGAAGACAGCCATACCAAATCCCCCACACGAAGTCGGGGACCCACACAGCGACGGCGGTTAGCAAAGCGCTGAGCCTTCTCTGTGACAACGTCAAATTGTCCACTACGTGGTTCCAAATCTGTTGCAACCTATCCACCACAGAATCCACCCCAGGACAGTCCGAAGGCTCAACCTGACCTGAGGAAAAACGAGGATGAAAACCAGAATTGCAAAAAAAAGGTGAAACCAAGGTAGCAGAACTAGCCCGATTATTGAGGGCGAACTCAGCCAATGGCAAAAAGGTCACCCAATCATCCTGATCAGCCGAAACAAAACATCTCAGATAAGTTTCCAAGGTCTGATTAGTTCGTTCAGTTTGGCCATTCGTCTGAGGATGGAAGGCCGACGAAAACGACAAATCAATGCCCATCTTAGCACAAAAGGACCGCCAAAATCTGGACACAAACTGGGATCCTCTGTCAGACACAATGTTCTCCGGAATCCCATGCAAACAAACCACATTCTGAAAAAACAGCGGCACCAAATCGGAGGAGGAAGGCAGCTTAGGCAAGGGCACCAAATGGACCATTTTAGAAAAACGATCACAAACCACCCAGATGACAGACATCCTCTGAGAGACTGGAAGATCCGAAATAAAATCCATGGAAATATGCGTCCAAGGCCTCTTTGGGACAGGCAAAGGCAAAAGCAAAACACTGGCACGAGAACAGCAAGGCTTGGCCCGAGCACAAATCCCACAGGACTGCACAAAGGAACGCACATCCCGTGACAAGGACGGCCACCAAAAGGACCTAGCCACCAAATCCCTGGTACCAAAAATTCCAGGGTGACCCGCCAACACCGAAGAATGAACCTCGGAAATAACTCTACTGGTCCATCTATCCGGGACAAACAGTCTCTCCGGTGGACAACGGTCAGGTTTATTGGCCTGAAATTCCTGCAGCACCCGCCGCAAATCAGGGGAGATGGCAGACAGAATCACCCCCTCTCTGAGGATACCAGCCGGTTCAGAAACTCCCGGAGAGTCAGGCACAAAACTCCTAGAAAGGGCATCAGCCTTCACGTTCTTTGAACCCGGAAGGTATGAAACCACGAAATTGAAACGGGAGAAAAACAGCGACCATCGAGCCTGTCTAGGATTTAACCGTTTGGCAGACTCGAGATAAGTCAAATTCTTGTGATCCGTCAAGACCACCACACGATGTTTGGCTCCCTCAAGCCAATGTCGCCACTCCTCAAATGCCCACTTCATTGCCAACAACTCCCGATTACCAACATCATAATTCCGCTCGGCAGGCGAAAACTTTCTTGAAAAGAAAGCACATGGCCTCATCATAGAGCCATCAGAGTTTTTCTGCGACAAGACAGCCCCTGCTCCTATCTCAGAGGCATCAACCTCGACCTGGAAAGGGAGAGAGACATCCGGCTGACGCAAGACAGGAGCCGAAGAAAACCGACGTTTCAGCTCCTGAAAGGCCTCCACGGCCGCAGGAGACCAATTGGTCACATCAGAACCCTTCTTGGTCAAATCCGTCAAAGGCTTAACCACACTAGAGAAATTAGTGATGAAGCGACGGTAAAAATTAGCAAAGCCCAAGAACTTCTGAAGACTCTTCACTGATGTAGGTTGAGTCCAGTCATAAATATCCTGGACCTTAACTGGATCCATCTCAGTAGTGGAAGGAGAAAAAATAAAGCACAAAAAGGAAACCTTCTGGACTCCGAAGAGACATTTAGAGCCCTTCACAAATAAGGCATTGGCACGCAGGACCTGAAATACCATCCTGACCTGCTTCACATGGGATTCCCAATCGTCAGAAAATACCAAAATATCATCCAGGTACACAATCATAAATCTATCCAGATACTCTCGGAAGATGTCGTGCATGAAGGACTGAAACACGGAAGGGGCATTAGAGAGCCCAAAAGGCATCACCAAGTACTCAAAATGGCCTTCGGGCGTATTAAATGCCGTTTTCCATTCATCGCCCTGTTTTATATGCACAAGATTATACGCTCCTCGAAGATCTATCTTGGTGAACCAACTAGCCTCCTTAATCCGAGCAAACAGATCAGACAGCAATGGCAAAGGATACTGAAATTTGACCGTGATGTTATTTAGAAGGCGATAATCTATACAAGGTCTCAGAGAACCATCCTTCTTGGCCACAAAAAAGAACCCCGCACCCAAAGGGGACGAGGACGGGCGAATATGCCCCTTCTCCAGAGACTCCTTTATATAACTCCGCATAGCGGTATGTTCTGGTACAGATAAATTGAAAAGTCGTCCCTTAGGGAACTTACTACCAGGAATCAAATTTATAGCACAATCACAATCCCTATGAGGAGGTAGGGCACTGGATTTGGGCTCATCAAATACATCCTGGTAGTCCGAAAGAAATTCAGGGACTTCAGAAGGAGTAGAAGCAGCAATTGACACCAAAGGAGCATCGCCATGAATCCCCTGGCAACCCTAACTTGACACAGACATTGCTTTCCAATCCAGGACTGGATTATGAGCCTGCAGCCATGGCAGACCCAACACGACAACGTCATGCAAATTATGTAACACAAGAAAACGAATCACCTCCTGATGTGCAGGAGTCATGCACATGGTCACTTGAGTCCAGTACTGAGGCTTATTCTTGGCCAATGGCGTAGCATCAATTCCCTTCAGTGGAATAGGAAATTGCAAAGGCTCCAAGATAAAACCACAGCGCCTGGCAAATGACAAATCCATCAAATTCAGGGCAGCACCTGAATCCACAAAAGCCATAACTGAGTAGGATGACAGGGAGCAAATCAAAGTAACAGACAAAATGAATTTGGGCTGTACAGTACCAATGGTGACAGATTTAGTGAACCTATTTGTGCGCTTAGAACAATCAGAGATAACATGAGTAGAATCACCACAGTAAAAGCACAACCCATTCTGACGTCTGTGATTCTGCCGTTCAATTCTGGTCAGAATCCTGTCACATTGCATAGACTCAGGCTTCTGCTCAGAAAATACCGCCAGATGGTGCACAGGTTTGCGCTCCCGCAAACGTCGATCAATCTGAATGGCCAACGACATTGACTCATTCAGACCCGCAGGTGTGGGGAACCCCACCATAACATCCTTAACGGCTTCAATAAGACCTTTTCTGAAAATTGCTGCCAGGGCACACTCATTCCACTGAGTGAGCACAGACCATTTCCTAAACTTCTGACAGTAAACCTCTGCTTCATCCAGACCCTGAGAGAGAGTCAGCAAAACCTTTTCTGCCTGGTCTATTAGATTAGGTTCATCATAAAGCAATCCAAGCGCCAGAAAAAACGCATCCACATTTAGTAATGCAGGATCTCCTGGCGGCAGAGAGAATGCCCAATCTTGAGGGTCACCACGTAACAAAGAAATAATTTAACTTGCTGAACCGGGTCACCAGAGGAACGAGGTCTCAGAGAAAGGAATAATTTGCAATTATTTTTGAAATTCAAAAACCTAGATCTATCTCCAGAGAATAACTCAGGAATTGGTATTTTAGGCTCTGACATAGGACTGTGAACTACATAATCCTGGATACCTTGTACCCTGGCAGTGAGATGATCCAGACTAGAGGACAGACTCTGAATGTCCATGTCTGCAGCTGAATTCTGAACCACCCAGAGATTAAGGGGAGGAGAGAGGCTAGACACACTGCAGAGGAAAAAAAAAAAAAAAAAGAACTCAGAACCTCTCTTATCCCTCTTTTGCGATGCATTAACTCTTTTTTGGCCTGCTGTACTGTTATAATCCTGGTGGCAAGGATCGCAAACTGACCTGCTAAGTAACAGAAATCCTTAGGACAAGCTCTGAGGATGTGGGAGCTATACTGACCGCAACCCTGATTCTATCAATACACACTATAGGCAGCCGTGGAGCGTTACCTAAAATCCTAGACGCCTCGTCACAGCCTGAGAAACTAGCTACCCCTAGAGAGAAAGCAAAGCCTCACTTGCCTCAGAGAAATCACCCCAAAGTTTCGACAGCCCCCCACAAATAATAACGGTGAGTTAAGGGGAAACCACAAACGTAGAAATGAAAACAGGTTTTTAGCAAATGAGGCCCGCTAACACTAAATAGTCAGAAGATAGCAAGGGATCTGTGCGGTCAGTATAAAATGCTATCAAAAATAATCCACGCAGAGATTACAAGAACCCCCACACCGACTCACGATGTGAGGGGTGCAACTCTGCACCCCAGAACTTCCAGCAAGCGAGAATATTACATATAAGCAAGCTGGACAGAACTCATCATATACAGAGAAACATTTTCAAGGAAATAATGAGCAAACATGAACTAGCAAGACTTAGCTTCTCAGGAGGAGACAGGTCACAAGGAAAGTCCAGAGAGATCAGAACCAGTACTGAATACAACGACAGCAGGCAAAAAGTGAAGGTCCAGGTGGAGTTAAATAGAGGCCAGACTAGCAGAAAACGAGGCAGCTGGATTCCAGCTACAGACCCGCAGTAAGCACTAAAGGCCACCAGAGGGAGCCCAAGAACAGAACTCACACAATACCACTCATGACCACAGGAGGGAGCCCGAGAACGGAATTCACAACAGAAAGGGCTGTGGTCAGATGAGACAAAAAATTTACCTCTTTGTCATTAACTCAACTCTCCGTGTTTAGAGGAAGAGAAATGCTACCTATGACACAAAGAACACCATCCCCACTGTCAAGCATGGAGGTGGAAACATGTTTTGGGTTTGTTTCTCTGCTAAGGGCAAAGGATTACTTCACTGCATCAATGGGAGAATGGATGGAGCCATGTACCGTACAATCTTGAGTCACAACCTCCTTCCCTCCGCCAGGATATTAAAAATGGGTAGTGGCTGAGTCTTACATAAGACAATGACCCAAAACATACAGCCAAGGCAACAAAGGAGTGGCTCAAAAGAGGCACATTAAGGTCATGGAGTGGCCTAGCCAGTCTCCAGACGTTAATCCCATAGAAAACTTTTGGAGGGAGATGAAGCTCTGAGTTGCCAAGCGACAGACTCAAAATTTTAATGATTTAGAGATGATCTGCAAAGAGAAGTGGACCAAAATTCCTCCTGACAGGGCCGTTTCTTCAACAGGGCGGGCAGGGCGGCCACACGGGGCGCCGTGGGGCCGGGGGGCGCAGGAGAGGCCTCGGGCCCCGGTGGTCCCCTGCCCGCTGCTGCTGCTGTTTAAGGGCTGTCAGGGGCGCGGATGCCGCGCTCAGTGCTGAGCGCGGGCGCGCCCTGCCCGAACTCAGCTGCAAATCTGACAGCTGAGCGGTCAGATCATCGCCTCGCGTCGCCGCGCCCCCCCCCCCGCACCGCACATAATGGTTGCGGCCACCTCGGCGCCGCCACTCACCCATACCTCCCAACCGTCCCGATTTCAGCGGGACAGTCCCGCTTTGGCACCGGGGTCCCGCTGTCCCGCTTCGGGCATTTAAAATCCCGAATTTGCGGCCGCCGGTGAAGCCCCGCCCACTTCCGGGACGTAGAGAGAGCCTGTTTTTTTTTTTTTTTATATAAAAGCTGCCTCCTGACCGCCCGCGCAACACCCCCCCCCCCTCCCGCCCCCTGTGCGGCGCTGCCACGCTGAAGGAGAGAGCCTGCAGCAATCAAGAAGAAAGGTCAGCGATTCACTACCTCTGGCTGTGTGTGCACGGAGCTCCGGCTTCTGCTCTTAGCTGCTATCCCGGCAGAGAAGGAGAGACGGGGGAGGTGCCGGGATAGTGCAGAGCTGTGAGCAGGAGACTGAAGACTTCAGCAGAGAGCTGCACATGGACATCAGCCGCCCCTGCATCACAGAGGAGATTGTGTGTGTGTGATGTGTGTGATGGCTGCGTGTGTGTGTGTGTGATGGCTGGGTGTGTGTGTGTGATGGCTGTGTGTGTGTGATGGCTGCGTGTGTGTGTGTGTGATGGCTGCGTGTGTGTGATGGCTGCGTGTGTGTGTGTGATGGCTGTGTGTGTGTGATGGCTGCGTGTGTGTGTGTGTGATGGCTGCGTGTGTGTGTGTGTGATGGCTGCGTGTGTGTGTGTGATGGCTGCGTGTGTGTGTGATGGCTGCGTGTGTGTGTGTGATGGCTGCGTGTGTGTGTGTGATGGCTGCGTGTGTGTGTGATGGCTGCATGTGTGATGGCTGCGCGTGTGTGTGTGTGTGTGATGGCTGCGTGTGTGTGTGTGATGGCTGTGTGTGTGATGGCTGCGTGTGTGTGTGATGGCTGCGTGTGTGTGTGTGATGGCTGCGTGTGTGTGATGGCTGCGTGTGTGTGATGGCTGCGTGTGTGTGATGGCTGCGTGTGTGTGATGGCTGCGTGTGTGTGTGATGGCTGCGTGTGTGTGATGGCTGCGTGTGTGTGATGGCTGCGTGTGTGTGTGATGGCTGTGTGTGTGTGATGGCTGCGTGTGTGTGATGGCTGCGTGTGTGTGATGGCTGTGTGTGTGTGATGGCTGTGTGTGTGTGATGGCTGTGTGTGTGTGATGGCTGTGTGTGTGTGATGGCTGTGTGTGTGTGATGGCTGCGTGTGTGTGATGGCTGCGTGTGTGTGTGATGGCTGCGTGTGTGTGTGTGTGTGATGGCTGCGTGTGTGATGTCTGCGTGTGTGTGTGATGGCTGCATGTGTGTGTGATGGCTGCGTGTGTGTGTGTGTGTGATGGCTGCGTGTGTGTGTGTGATGGCTGCGTGTGTGTGTGTGTGATGGCTGCGTGTGTGTGTGTGTGATGGCTGCGTGTGTGTGTGATGGCTGCGTGTGTGATGCATTTGTGTCAAAGCTGCATGTGTTTGTGAGCTGCGTGCGTGTGAGCTGCGTGCCTGTGTGTGAGCTGCGTGCCTGTATGTCATTATACAGTATGGAGCATCATGTGTGGTCATTATACAATATGGAGCATCATGTGCGGTCATTATACAGTATGGAGCATCATGTGCGGTCATTATACAGTATGGAGCATTATGTGTGGCCATTATACAGTATGGAGCATCATGTGCGGTCATTATACAGTATGGAGCATCATGTGCGGTCATTATACAATATGGAGCATCATGTGCGGTCATTGTACAGTATGGAGCATCATGTGCGGTCATTATACAGTATGGAGCATCATGTGCGGTCATTATACAGTATGGAGCATCATGTGTGGCCATTATACAGTATGGAGCATCATGTGCGGCCATTATACAGTATGGAGCATCATGTGTGGCCATTATACAGTATGGAGCATCATGTGCGGCCATTATACAGTATGGAGCATCATGTGCGGTCATTATACAGTCTGGAGCATCATGTGCGGTCATTATACAGTCTGGAGCATCATGTGCGGTCATTATACAGTCTGGAGCATCATGTGCGGTCATTATACAGTCTGGAGCATCATGTGCGGTCATTATACAGTCTGGAGCATCATGTGCGGTCATTATACAGTCTGGAGCATCATGTGCGGTCATTATACAGTCTGGAGCATCATGTGCGGTCATTATACAGTATGGAGCATCATTTGCGGTCATACAGTATGGAGCATCATGTGCGGTCATTATACAGTATGGAGCATCATGTGCGGTCATTATACAGTATGGAGCATCATGTGGGGTCATTATACAGTATGGAGCATCATGTGCGGTCATTATACAGTCTGGAGCATCATGTGCGGTCATTATACAGTATGGAGCATCATTTGCGGTCATACAGTATGGAGCATCATGTGTGTTCATTATACAGTATGGAGCAT
Organism: Ranitomeya variabilis; assembly: GCF_051348905.1. Taxonomy (NCBI): domain Eukaryota; kingdom Metazoa; phylum Chordata; class Amphibia; order Anura; family Dendrobatidae; genus Ranitomeya; species Ranitomeya variabilis. Next base: position 111,567,578 of record NC_135235.1, on the reverse strand, counting down.
CATGTGCGGCCATTATACAGTATGGAGCATCATGTGGGGTCATTATACAGTATGGAGCATCATGTGTGGCCATTATACAGTATGGAGCGTCATGTGTGTTCATTATACAGTATGGAGCATCATGTGTGGCCATTATACAGTATGGGGCACTGTGTGGCCATATTTTTTTGTTTATAATTATTGTATATGAAACAGTGTGATCGGCAGTGCTAAATGGGTGTGGTTGGGATGTGGATATGGGTGTGACTAATTATGAATGGGTGTGGTCAGAGGCGTGGCCTAAAATTTGCCGCGGCGCGCAAAGCGCGCCGCAAACTTTGTCCCTCTTTCCCATCTTCAAAAGTTGGGAGGTATGACTCACCTCCGCTCCGCGCTGGATGAACAGCGAGAATGAACAGCCAGGATGAGGCAGCTCGGCCACTCCCACACTGATAGCAGGGGCGCCGCGCTCTCGGCTGAGCACGGGCGCTCCCTGAGACAGTGATCAAAGAGCTAAGCACACACACTATCACTGTCAGACTAGGCTGCCTGGCTGTTGCCAATTTCAATGCTGGACAGGACAGGCTGCAGTCTAGTCTGACAGTGGTAGCAGTATAGCAAAAATGCCCACCCCCTGCCTATGGATTAGTCCTTCCCTTCCCAGCAGCCCCATTTAGCAGTCTGAGCGCGCTCAGACTCAGAGGGCAGAGGGCACTGACACACTGAACAGGTGAGGGGGTCTGAGGGATGGGATGGGTTGGGCTAGCCTTTTTTTTTGGATGGGGACCCCCACACCTGCCCCCCCCCCAACCACCCTTGGGGCATGCTGATTTGGCATGCCCCACAGCATGAAACCCGGGAGGGGGCCCAGCTGACTTACCTCATCTTTGGCAGTCTGGTGGCATCCTCACCCAGGCGAGAAGTGTTGGAAAGAGTTATGGCAGTAACTGTATACCTGGCAACCAATAATTTAGCTTTTCGAGGATCGTCAAATACATTGTTTACACCAAATAATGGACATTTCCTTGGGCTTATAGAGCTTCTTGGAAAATTTGAACCAGTAATGAGAGATCATTTAAAACGAATTACTTCCCAGGAAATCCATACACATTACTGTGGAAATTTAATTCAAAATGAAATTATCTGCTTGATGGCCTCTCAGGTGAAGAAATGTATTCTAGAAAAAGCCAAAAGATCTAAGTATTTTTCAATAATGTTGGACTGCACACAAGATGCAGGTCACACTGAACAGTTGTCATACACCTTAAGATTTGTTGATATAGATGATGATCACGTAGCAATAAAGGAACATTTTATTGGCTATCGTCCTGCTACTGATACATCTGGGGAAAGTCTCGCCAATCTCCTTTTAGAAGAGATTAGTAAATGTGACCTGGAATTAGAAAATGAACTGGCAGAAAAGCTGAATTATTCGGAAGCTATTAATGCTTTTGCAGCGGCTAAATCTAGAAGAGTCAGTTTCTCATAAATCTGCAACCTACAATTTTTAGGATCTGTTTCCAAAATAATTAATAGATATTATTTACCTACAACTTTGTTCTCACCGTTAATAATTAGCATACTTGTCCCTTTTCCCCAAGTTCTATATAAGTTAAAGGCAAATTATAATTTATTAAAAAAAGGGAAGATACAAGCCTGCTCTCTATTTATTACTCAAGCCCACAAAAATAATGTTTATTATTTTCGGTGCCGGGGGGGGGGGGGGGGGGAGAAATTTCCTACTCTCGCCCTGTGTCATTTTTGGGCTAGAAACTGCCCTGCCTCCTGACATGTGTAAACCTCATCATCAACTACAAAAAACGTTGTCTGACTGCTGTGCTTGCCAACAAGGATTTTGCCATCAATTATTAAGTCTTGTTTGCCAAGAGGGATTAAATACTTATTTCTCACTGCAAAATGCAAGTAAATTTATATAATTTATACAATGTAATTTTCGGGATTTTTATTTTTGATATTCTGTCTCTCAATGTTAAAGTTAACCTACCCTTAAAATTATAGAATGTTCATATCTTTGTCAGTGTGCAAACTTACAAAATCAGCAAGGGATGAAATATTTATTTCCCCCACTGTATTATAAAAATCCCTGATGTCCTGATTCTGCCACTCTTTTCCAATTTGCGCCACTCCAACTGCAGAGATATTCACATTTGCTTATCCTGGAGTGGAGTATGTGGAATCTCAGCTTTGAAGTCCAACTGGGTGTTTCTTCAGTCTTCTTTTGGGGCAGGCGCTTTCACCTTTACCTCCCTGATGCTATTAATCACAGCTGCAACCATTCCTTGGCTTCAGAGACAAGATGCCAGTAGTATGGCTCGTGTTTGGGAGACCCACAGGAGTACTGATTTGTCCTGTTGAAGGCAGCGTAAAGTACTGCAGTGCGCAGGCGCCGAGCCTCTCTGACCTTTTCCGGCGCCTGCGCACTGCAGTACTTTGCTCTGCCCTCAACAGGGCAGAGAATTACGCCTGTGCAGGAGCCATGACAGCAGCAAGGAAGAGGACGTCATCGCATGAAGATGGGAGGCGCTGGACCTGGACCTGCGACGCCCATCGGACCCGGACTGCAGCGGACCGCCCCTGGGTGAGTATAATCTGACTTGTTTTTCTTTTCTTTCAGGTTACATCGGGGGCTTATCTACAGAATTACAGAATGCTGTAGATAAGCCCCTAATGGCGGTGGCCGCAGTTTATAGAGCTAAAATTAGTTGACAGATTCCCTTTAAAGGGGTAATCCATGGCTTGTTATTTTTCCCATGAGGTTAAACATCATCGGGAGTAAATTGCTAATTACCTGCCTGTGCTGCCCTATAACGATTGCTCCTGGCTTAAAGTAGCCACGGATTGCTCTTGTCAGCAATGCTCCTGCTTCCTTTAACATCACGCCAACAGAACAGTTCCCTCTCTGCTTTGTCAACGGAGCATCATTGCCGATTGACAACTAGCTCAGCCTAACGCAGTGAAGAACCAGCGGTCAATCAACATTATGTCAAACGTGGCCGCTGTTCTTCTCAGAGTATAGGATGCACCGTATGTGCCGAAAGTCTGAGACACTCTGTCTGTTAAAGGGATTGCCAGGACTGCTTGTGTATATATTGTCTATATAGGTATTATGCATTCATTTGCTTTACAGACATGATTCAGGTTTTTAGGAAGGTCTAGGTGGATTAAAGACTTTTGAGATAGAACTTTTTCAGATGCACAAAACTACTACCAGGGGTTGTATCATAAAACACTCAGGTATTTTGGAGAGGCAACATCTTTTTGTAGTTATAAAGAAAGCAAGAACAACGCATGGAGCTGCTGGGTATGGAAAGACTAGTCACATACAAGTTGTAGACCTATGGTCATCACTTGTGTCATCAGCTCAGAATTTGTCTCACATCTTGACTTTGAATCAGTGAGATTGTTAGCACCCAGTAGTGTATCTTGTAGATCAGCCAGTTGATTTATGCTGCCCGATTATTGTGCATGAGTGTTCCTAGAAACTCTTGTTTCCCGATAATCCTGCAGTGTAAACAGGCTGCCAATTATTTGACGAATTAGCAAAACATTCGTTCATCAGGTCAAATGATTCATCGTCCTGTGTAAATTAAATATGTGCTGCTGAGAACAATGATAACCTATGCGCACTGAACGATCTCATACTGAAGCACGGTCTGTCTGTAAATGGGTTATTAAATGACCCCCAATTGGCTTCTATGTAGCCAATCGGGGGTAGTTTAAGGCTGTGCATTGACGAGTGTAAACAAGCACTCAGCTTTAAAGGGGTTGTCTACTCTAAACTGATAAGATGTATGGGGACTCACCACACCCGACGCGCGTTTTGCTTGGAAATGCTTCATCCCTGGACATCTCTCCTAGGTAATTACACCTCCTTTCTGCAATATGGATGTGCTACATTCTAGGTCTTTTATTATGTTGTAGTGTTCGGTGTTGTGAATTCTGTTGTGGGTTCTGCTCTTGGGCTCCCTCCGGTGGTTATAAGTGGTAGTGCTGCTGTTTGTCCTTCACAGCAGTCATCAGGTGCGTCCACTTCGGACGGGGCTATTTAGTCTGGCTTCACCCTTTAGTGAGTGCCAGTTGTTCATTGTTTCTGGAGGATTCACATCCCTTCCTGGTCGCTCCTGCTTGCAGTTCATTTCTACAAGATAAGTTCTGCTTGTTTTTCTGCCCACATGTTGTGGGCCTCATTGTTCAGTGCATTGCATGTTTTTTCTTGTCCAGCTTTATCTGTGTAAGGATTTATGCAGCCAAGCTGGAATCTCTCTCGAGAGGCAGATTTACCCTCCATGTCTTTAGTTAGATGTGGAGTTTTTGTATTATCTGTGGTGGACATTTCATAGTATTTTAATACTGACCGCATAGTTCTCTGTCCTATCTTTCCTATTTTAGCTAGATTGGCCTCCTTTGCTAAATTCTGTTTTCAGCCTGTGTATGTTTTTTCCTCTCCTCTCACAGTCAATATTTGTGGGGGGCTGCCTATCCTTTGGGAATTTTCTCTGAGGCAAGATAGTTTTCCCTTTTCTATCTATAGGGTTAATTAGTCCTCCGGCTGTGTCGAGGTGTCTAGGATTGGTAGGTACATCCCACGGCTACTTCTAGTTGCGGTGTTAAGTCCAGGGTCTGCGGTCAGTACAGTTACCACATTCTCCAGAGTACGTCTCATGCCGCTCCTAGGCCACCAGATCATAACAGTTCGGTTTACTGGTGTACTGTATACATACTTACCATTGTGCTGTTATATTTGTGGGCACCTTACTTTGCTATGGGTGCTAATAGGCATCTTGTTTACGTTTTCTTGGTATTGGTCTAATGGTCTGGAGTGCAAATGTATATTTTTCTAAACCTATATGTTTGCACATTAATGTTCACATTTGATTAACTTATTACACTGTATCTATTTTTATACACTAGTTTAATGGACTCACTAATTTTTGCACTCTGATACATTGGCCATACTAAAGATTCTATGATTGGTAGGTTTACCAGGTGTTTTCTATTAAAGGGAACCTGTCACCCCGGTTTTTCACTCGGAGATAAAAATACCGCTACATAGGGCATGAGCTGTGCTTTACAAAAGTGTTTTTTTCAAGATCTGGGGGAAGAAACAGCTTTGTCACCACGCCCATATGACTAGACCAGCATGATTGACAAGCGAAAACGGCGACTTTGGTAAGTAATTTCGGCAGCTTAGGTGGGGAATCAGGGTAGAAAAAAAACACTTTTGTAAAGCACAGCTCATGCCCTATGTAGCGGTATTTTTATCTCCGAGTGAAAAACCGGGGTGACAGGTTCCCTTTAACTTGTTTGGGTGTACCCACCTCTTTTTCCTGATACCTGTTGTATTGTGTCTGATTTTTTTATTACTATTTTATATGTAACAATCAATAAAATTTGTACTTTTTAATTATTACTTTAGCATTAGTTAAAGCATCCTTTTTTGTTGGTTTCTTATGTTTATGCTTTATGGCTTACTATATAGGATACTTTTGGTGCTTCTAAACTGATAAGACTGTAGTCACTCTGTGTGACCGCAGTCTTCTGAATCCCCCAAGTGGATGCACCGTGCGATGTGAGGATTTCCCGTTTTCCAAGCCGAGACTGTAGGGTATGTATGTGCAGCGCCCCAGAGTCCTGGTCGTTGCAGTACTGTGGCTCCGCCACTAAGGGGAGCTATGGTACGTCTGATGGCGCTGAAGGAGTTCATCTGATCAGGTATCACAGACACCAATACATTTCACAGTCGGGCCTCCGGGGGGAGCTAAGGGTTCTATTCACTAGGCCACTCCCCACCATAGTGGGTAAACTGGGGGTCAGGCAGGAAGTTAGATCAGAAAGCTGAATGGGTTGGAACCAGGCAACACCTTGTGGCAGAGGGTGTTGTGGGGGAAGATACAGTAGGGTCTCTGTCAGGGGTGGGATCCTGACAGAGGCTTGGCAACTTGAACGAACGTAACGGGACCGTGCCTGCTCAGGATAGCGGCGGTGCCCAAGGAAACATTAGAAGCGAGATAGATTGTGCTGAGTGAGAAACGAGATCACGCAAAAGGAGAAATACCAGTAGGAGTCGTGCTGTAAGACCGAAGCAACATCCTACTGAGGCGCACTACCGGTGGCCGGAACGCCGAGGGAGTATCATAACATTCAGCTTCAAGCAATACTCCAAACAGCGGCAGGACAGTCAGTCTAAGGCGGGCTGTCTAACTTAAATCACCTATGCAGTCTTGGGGGGCAACTTGTGGAGAGGGGCGACTCTAGGGTCCCGGAAGAGCTCCGAGCCTACCCGTCAAACGGGTGCCGTCCCAACCAGAACACCAGGGAGGGACGGAGGATTAGCAGAACATCATCTAATCGAGTTGTGAGGGAACTTAAGAAACAGACACAACAGTTGTGGGGACTTTCTGTAAGCACAGCAGGGAAGGACCACAACACATAGCGCTAGAAGGAAGGCACAGATTTCCACCTGCTAAGAGAACTCTGGAGGTGCCATTGGGCCGGCCGGACTTGCGCAGCCTGGTTATCCGGATTCCGGACTGAGGACCTGGAGACCTTCAGTAAAGAGGTAAAGAGACTGCAACCTGGTGTCCTCGTTATTTACTGCACCGCACCACTACAGCCTCACCACCATCATTCATATCATATCTATCACTGTACGCCCCTCGGCAGGGTCACGGACCGGGGCCTAGCCACCGTGACAACCCCAGAGCGGAGACTCGGAGGCCCGGTGCCGGGTGCCCCTCGGCCCTGCGGCAGTGGGGGCGCTGCAATTTGGCGTCACGAACAGGATCTACTTAAGCCTGAAGAATCAGGTCATGTGTGCCTTGGAACTGTGATTTATTGTGCTTGGACTGTACTTTATTGTAAAAGCTGTGTGTTGCCATTTACCGCCAAAAGCTCCCGCCAAAAGTCGCCGCCATTGCAGCATCACAGGGAGCGCAGAGGAAGAAGGGCGTGCCATGGGAGGAGACTACCAAAGCGGCGCCAGAAGTAGCGACCGCCCCCTCCAACTCCTGCTTTGAGAGGACGACCTACCCAGCAGCAGAGGAGAACCGCCCCCTGACTTGCAACGGCGGGAACGAGGTGAAGGAGGAGCTCAACCTCGGAGAAATGGCGGAGCCAGGTGCATGCGTTGCCGCCGAATGCCCGACAGCGACGATGAGCAGCAAGTGCCCGAGCCACAGCGAGGTGATCCTGGCCTGCCCCTGCCCATCAGAGACGGACTTGCGTCCACCGCCGGTGAAGGACCTGAACTCCTTGGAGCCGCCGGTAGAGGAGCCGAGCTTACCTATCCCAGCCACGGAGCCATGGAGGGCGGAGCCACATCCAGAGACCATTCCGGAAGAGCCGCGGTCCGGGCTGCAGCCGATTCCAGTGTCCTTGTCAACGGACCGGAGCGACATCGGTGGAATCACATCAGGCGCAGGTATGGACGGCATCCCTACTCCCCTGGCCGATTCTGCTCTCCCGACCGATCCGGCTCCCCTGACCGATCCCGCTCCTGTGACCGCTCCTCACCCCAGCAATGATCGTTCCTTCTTGGTGGAGCGGGTCATCCTCACCTCTAACGCGATGGGGAAGCTGGTGCCTCTGCTACCAACCAAGATGGGAGAACCCCTAGATGTGGGCCTAGACGGGGTGATCCTCCGGTGGGACACCCCCTGGACCGGGCCGGATGGGACCCGGGAGGATGGCCTCACCCTTGCGGTACTTACCTGGGAACAGTATAAGCAATGTCTAATACAACACTGGAAAGATCGAGACGAGCCCGAACAACCTGACACACAACGTAAGAAGTCTGCTCCCGGCAGGAAAGACGTGGTAAAGCGGGGAACTGTGCTGGCCTACCACCCGAAGAGGGGATGGGGCTCCATACAGGAACCGGGGCTACCAACTGATGTCTTTGTTACTAGCTATAACGTGAAAACCCCCTGCTGCAGTCGAGATGGTAACCCATTACAAAGGGGGGATCAGGTGACCTACACCCGTCATTGGAATGCACGAGGATGGTGTGCCCGGAACGTTCGACGGTGTGAATCTGAGAGAGCGCCCCCTGTTGCCCCGATCGTGACTGATCCCGATTTGCCAGACCTTGTTCCTATTACCACTGTACGCCTTGTAGCGGCTACCGAACTTGCAAGCAGGATTAGCCTTCAAATCCAGACACCGGCTGATCTGATGGCATCTGAGAGACCAACTACCAGTACAGGTGCTGCGTTGGCCGGGGAACAAAGATCACCCCCAGATTTAGAAGGATAAACCTCGATACCATGAATATGTACATAGTTTCTTAACTGCTTGTTTGTTTCCTGATTTTGCTGCTGAACCCGTCCAGGGTTAACTTTTAAAGGGATTCCTTGTTGACCCGGGATCCCTATTGTTTTGTTTGATTTTTCTAAAGTTTTGCACAAAGTTTCCAGAACTGCCGCAATCATGAACAGTGCATGATACAAACTTTTTGTACGTAGTTTGCACCTTATTAAAGGTGCTCCCTACTGGTTTTACTTCAAAAAGGACTCTTTGTGAAGATACTACACTGGAACCTTTGTTGAGTATGGACTGGTAGCTTGAGAAGATATGCTACCTCATAGAGACTTGGTCCCCTCTTAAAGGGGATGTTCATTTGATGCACATAAATGGTGATATTGCTTTAAGACCGGTAGCAATAATGTTCTGACAAAAGAAAGTGATGATAATGTTTACATGAGAAAGTTATATGTATCCAACCAGTTGATTGTAAAGAAATGCTGATGAGGTTCTCCGAAAGAAAGTGAAAGATAGAAGAAGGATGCAGTGGGCCCGTAGGGGTAGACGTGGTGTCCAGCATGCATGTTAGTGAGAAAGATAATGAGAAGGCTTAATGTTCAATAAAAGAAACTGTTTTGATAATGTTGATAGATAGTGGGGATAGAAGGTGAACCCTGAGTCCTCAGAGGAGTCATGTAAAAATGGCTCGGTGCTCTTAAACTGAAAGTAATGTTATGTTCTATACTGTGTATAGTAGTTGAAAAGGCAGTAGGCCCGGGCTGAACGGGGCGGTCCTGCATAGAAGGGAGAGGCAGTAGGTCTGGTGCCGTTAGGACAGGCGGTCCTGCAGATTTAAAGAAGGAGAATGGAAAAGTTAAATTGCCTTATAATGTGATTATAAGAAGGTCTTTAGTGGATGCAGAGTGTATGTCCTTAAAGGCAATGTTAAATTATTGTTCAACCATTTTGCACTTAGTAGAATACCCGGTTGGGTAAAAGGAAAGTTAATTATAGCATGTTGCTATGATATCTAACCATGTTTGTAACGTTCAAGTGTCCTCACCTCCCATAAAGGGAAGCTCTGTTTCAGTATGCTTATTGTTATTGCACTCAACAAAACTGTATGTCTTTTTGCTAACCTGTATTGTTGTTTTCTTCCCAGTCCCGGAGTACTGTGTTTAACCAGGGGGGAGTGCAGCGCCCCAGAGTCCTGGTCGTTGCAGTACTGTGGCTCCGCCACTAAGGGGAGCTATGGTACGTCTGATGGCGCTGAAGGAGTTCATCTGATCAGGTATCACAGACACCAATACATTTCACAGTCGGGCCTCCGGGGGGAGCTAAGGGTTCTATTCACTAGGCCACTCCCCACCATAGTGGGTAAACTGGGGGTCAGGCAGGAAGTTAGATCAGAAAGCTGACTGGGTTGGAACCAGGCAACACCTTGTGGCAGAGGGTGTTGTGGGGGAAGATACAGTAGGGTCTCTGTCAGGGGTGGGATCCTGACAGAGGCTTGGCAACTTGAACGAATGTAACGGGACCGTGCCTGCTCAGGATAGCGGCGGTGCCCAAGGAAGGATTAGAAGCGAGATAGATTGTGCTGAGTGAGAAACGAGATCACGCAAAAGGAGAAATACCAGTAGGAGTCGTGCTGTAAGACCGAAGCAACATCCTACTGAGGCGCACTACCGGTGGCCGGAACGCCGAGGGAGTATCATAACATTCAGCTTCAAGCAATACTCCAAACAGCGGCAGGACAGTAAGTCTAAGGCGGGCTGTCTAACTTAAATCACCTATGCAGTCTTGGGGGGCAACTTGTGGAGAGGGGCGACTCTAGGGTCCCGGAAGAGCTCCGAGCCTACCCGTCAAACGGGTGCCGTCCCAACCAGAACACCAGGGAGGGACGGAGGATTAGCAGAACATCATCTAATCGAGTTGTGAGGGAACTTAAGAAACAGACACAACAGTTGTGGGGACTTTCTGTAAGCACAGCAGGGAAGGACCACAACACATAGCGCTAGAAGGAAGGCACAGATTTCCACCTGCTAAGAGAACTCTGGAGGTGCCATTGGGCCGGCCGGACTTGCGCAGCCTGGTTATCCGGATTCCGGACTGAGGACCTGGAGACCTTCAGTAAAGAGGTAAAGAGACTGCAACCTGGTGTCCTCGTTATTTACTGCACCGCACCACTACAGCCTCACCACCATCATTCATATCATATCTATCACTGTACGCCCCTCGGCAGGGTCACGGACCGGGGCCTAGCCACCGTGACAACCCCAGAGCGGAGACTCGGAGGCCCGGTGCCGGGTGCCCCTCGGCCCTGCGGCAGTGGGGGCGCTGCATATGCGTTATGCATACTTCCGGGCAGAGAACGTCTAGTGAGTGCAGCCTTACTCCATACTCTGCTCAGAGTGTGCATATCGCATATATCACCAGCTCACAAACCAGTGCATCCCTTGCAGCGCACAGTGCGTGAGATGGGGGGATTCATAAGTCTGCAGTCATACAGAGAGATTGCAGACTTTTCCGTTTAGACCAGACAACCCTATTAATCAACAATGATTTAAAAAAAACAAAAAAACAACCAATCACGATTTTTGCGGTCAGTAGTCATCTGTTGCAAAAGATGGTTTGCATATAATTTCCATACAATGGTTGGCCAAGATGGTCCAAATCACTCATGTCATCCTGGATCCATTTACTGTGTTCTGCAAAATATATATATATTTTTTAAGTTGTAATGTTATGTAAGTTTTTTATGTGGAACATCATCAGTTTATTTACCTTTTAGTTACTGAACAGCTTGCTATAGTGTAAGCCTTTGTGTTGTATCATCATGTTTATTACACTGGTATGAATGGTTGTAAATGGTTTACTACAGCAAAGACGGCACTATGTTGTAAATGAATGCATTCATAGGTCACAATCTTTTATTATCACTCCTTAAGCTTTTTATTTCTGTTATTTCCTATCAGCAAAATGGTTATAGCAGCCGAAAACCTCAGAACCTTTGTTAGACTGTATTCAGACATTCGTAATAAAGTGAGGACGGACTAGGCCGCAGGCCTTTAAGGGAGGACAACATGACAGGGTTGAATGGGCCTATAGGGAGTAAGCAGAAAGGTGGGGGCGATAATGTGGAGGGAGGAGAGGATATTATTTGAATCGGGGCTTACGGATTGGTTGGGAGGCGAAATGGGCAGGAAGGAGGGGGCGACAGGGGGGTTGATTATAAAAGGGGGCACCCATCTTAGAGGAGCAACCATTTTGGTGCCCCTCTGAACAAGATAGCAAGCTCCGTGGGTTTAGAGATAATGGAGGTAGAGGCAATTTTACAGCACCTTCGTGATGCGGCTAGAACCAGGGGCGCAGGCTGGCTGCAGGCGTCCCTACAAGGCCTGCTTCCTTAGGGGGGATCCGGGTCATCTCCTTCCCTGACTGAGGGCCGCCGGCCTCGGAGGTCTCGTCCTCCGGAGCGCTTGAGCCCCGAGGTCACCCCCAGGGCCCGGCGCCATATGAGGAGCCCCTCAGGGGACCCTCCGGGTTCAGCAGCTGACCGCTGTTATAGCGGGCGCTGCCAAGGGGCCGGGAGGAATCCCACAAATCGGCGAGGCCTACAACGGGGGGAGGTGTTGGCCTCCCCTTCATCTGAGGGAACGTCTGCGCCACAGGATCCGGGCAGGGGAGCGGCCGGTGCCCAGCCAGGAACAGGCCCGGCTCAGCAGCGACGGTCGGTACAGAGGAGCGGACGGACGCCTGCACGGCGGGCGCCTCCACCAGCGGTGCGGCATGGGAGGGCTGCGCACTTACCGGGGACGGCCGGTGAACAGGAGCCAGGCGCAGGAGTGGCGGTGAGCCCATCCATCCAGGCTGCCGCTCAGCATGAGGTGAGAGGTTCCCAGGCGGCAGCAGCACAGGCCCCAGAGCGCAGAGCGGTCAGTGATGGGCGCCGGCTTATCTCCGCCCACTCACTGGCTGCTGCTACTATTAACCCTTACAGCGCAGAAGGCGCTGTGGATTCTCCGGACTCCTGGGGATCTAGTCAGGGGGGGTGCATACAGGGGTAATGTGGGCTGCAGAGGGGCCGAGGGCAATAGAGCAAAGGGGGGGTAATTCATCAAGCGGGGGCAGGTCGGCGGAGCAGGGTCGTCCCGCTGCGCGCCTTGAACCGCCGTGGCCCCCATCCGTGGAACGGGACCACTCCGTGGGTCCTATCAGCGCGACGGCATCACAGGACTGGCCCATGGAGGCTCGTGGAACAGCGAGCCCACACCGACAAGGAGGACCACGAACCCACGGATCGCATCTGGATGCAGGATCAGCGGCTGCTGGGAACACAGCACCCAGGCAGCCAGGTGAGAGTGCCGTTATTTTCTTCTTTATTGCCATCACTAGCTCATAATGTTGATTCGGGTAGAGGGGAGGTTTCTGTGGGGGGGCTAGTTTTGGTGCGGGTATTTTAATGCAAGGGTTAAAAGATTTGTTCCAAATGTGGGAGACGAGGGGTAGACAGATTGAACCATCGCCGTTATCGGCGTGGCTGGGTAACGTTCGGGAGAGGGGGCCCTGGAGGCGGAGGGAGTCGGGGACTCGTTCAGGTCAGGATCTAGTATTTCGCAGGGGGCTCCATTGGTGACTGGGGTGGCATCGGTGGGAGGTAGTGAGGTATTGCAGCAGGTGAGCATGGCAACGGCCAAAAGTGGGGATAAAGAAAAAGACGAGTCGGCACGGGTAGATGATTCGGCTAGAGGGGAGGTGTACGTGTGTTTTGAGGGGCCTTTAGGAGCACATTTGAAACCTGAAGTGAAAGAGAGAATTTGGAAAGGGGAGTACGTTGAAATATTTTCACTGCTCCCATTAGAGCATTTCAATTTGGATAAAGCCCGTAGGGACGATTCCAAAAAAGAGGACGAGGAGAGGAGAAGGTTTAGGTTGATCCCACGTACTTTTTCTAACTGGTTACAGGCTTTTGCAATTTTTGCCAGTGTAATAGGGGAAAAATCACCGGAGACTTGTGCCCCCTTGTTTTGTTATTTAGACATCATTGGGGAGGCTTACAGGGTTTATGGGGGCCAAGGGTGGATTAGATATGACGAGCAATTCCGCCAACGTAAAGCGGTACGTCCAAATATCCGGTGGGACCACAAGGATATTTCCTTGTGGATGAGGGTGACAGCACCGGTCAGGTCTAGTAAAGGACCGCAGTCATTTCTTGGTGGCACCGGGGGTTCAGGACAGTCAGGGCACTCGGTGGTCATGCAGAGGGGACTGTGTTTCGCCTTTAACGAGGGGACCTGTAGGTTCGGAGCAAAGTGCAAATTTAAACATGAATGCTCGTCATGTGGAGGTACTCACGGGGCAGCGAGATGTTTTAAGGGAGGGAAGCTGAAAGGGTCAGACGGATTTGACAAAAGGAGTGACGCCAGTGCGTCTAGCAGAGATGGAACGGTTCCTAAATAGATACCCTGACAAAAAGGCAGCGTCAACTTTAAAAAATGGTTTTAGGGATGGTTTTTCAATACCTTTTGTGGACGTTAAGGTGCAGTGGTCCAAAAAGAATTTAAAATCGGCCTACGAATTTCCGGAAGTGGTGACGGAAAAGTTGAACAAGGAGGTATCACTTGGAAGAACGGCCGGCCCATTTCAGTCTCTCCCTGTGGAGGGCTTGAGAGTCTCTCCATTGGCCCAAAAAGGAGGCTAACAAATTTAGGCTAATTCACCATCTTTCGTTCCCAAAAGGTTTGTCGGTTAACTATGGAATTGACCCACAGATGTGCTCGGTTCTTTATACATCATTTGACACAGCTATGGAGTGGGTTAGGCATTGTGGGCAGGGAGCTTTGTTGGCTAAAACCGATATTGAGGCCGCGTTTCGTTTGCTTCCTGTCAATCCGGATAGTTTGCATTTGCTAGGGTGTTTCTGGAACGGGGGTTTCTATGTGGATCGTTGTTTGCCGATGGGCTGTTCTCTGTCGTGTGCGTATTTTGAATTGTTCAGTACGTTTTTAGAATGGACGGTGAAAGATGTATCTGGACTTCGGTCCTGCATCCATTACCTGGATGATTTTTTTGTTTGTGGGTCCAGCGCATTCCGCAGACTGTTCAATTTTGCTTCACTCGATGGAGAGTGTGTCGAGAAGGTTCGGCGTTCCGTTAGCTGCTGAAAAGACGGTAGGTCCGGTGACGTCTCTGAGTTTTTTGGGCATTGAGATCGATACGGTTGCAATGGAATGCCGGTTGCCTGATGACAAATTAGTGGGCATGAGAATGGAGGTGAAGAGAGTCTATGAATTGAAAAAGGTAACGCTGCGTGAGATTCAATCGTTGCTGGGGAAGTTGAATTTCGCGTGCCGTATCATGCCGATGGGTAGGGATTTTTGTCGCAGGTTGTCTTTGGCGACAGTGGGAGTTCGGTCCCCGTCTCATTTTATCAGGCTTCGGAAGGCCTTGAAAGATGATCTGAAGGTATGGATGCTTTTTCTGGACTCATATAATGAAAGGTCACTATGGATTGCACCGGTGGTGCCTGCGGAAGATTTGGGATTTACGATCGACCAGGTGGACGAGCACGGTTTTTGTTTGTTCTTTAAAGAGAGTTGGCTAGCGTGTCGGTGGCCGTCGTTGTGGGTTGACAACGGTTTATCTTCTAATCGATTGCTGTGTTTGGTGTTCCCCATTGCAGTTGCTTTTTCTTTATGGGGTACGGAGGTTCGTAACACGAAGATTTGTTTTGGTTGTGAATCTGAGGGTGCTACAAGAGCGATAAATTCACTGTCATCCGCAGATCCGGCATTGCTAAGAGTCTTGCAGCATGTGGTTTGGTTAGGTCTACGGTATAATTTATGGGTCACTGCTGAATTCCGCCCGTTTAACAACTCGATGGGTTTTGACGCTATTTCTCATTCACAGTTGGATCGGGTTCCGGATGTCATGCCTCAAGTGGATCTCATGCGGGTGTTCTGCCCGGAGGACTTATGGAAGCTTCCATTGGGGCAGTAAGAGGGTTATTATCCAGGTCACTGGCGCCAGGGACTTGGTCTCAATATGTTAAGGCATGGAATACTTGGGTGGATTGGGGGTCGGCAATGGAATCAGACGTGCACGATGACGAAAAATTGCTGTTGCTCCTGGGTCAGAAATGGGATTCAGGTTGGTCGGTATCTAAGGTTAATCATTTTTTGGCTGGTTTGGCATTTGGATTTAAATTTAGGGGGTTACGTGACGTAACTAAATCGTTCATGGTCCTTCAGGTGCTGAAAGGATGGCGGAAGGGTTGGAAAAGTTTAGATGGATGACCCCCTGTCTCTTATGAGATTTTACTGCGGTTAGGCGAGCAATTGCCGGGGGTTTGTTCTAACCAATCAGAGGTTATCCTGTTTAAGCTGGCATTTGCTCTGGCATTTTTCAGGCCTTTTCGTTTGGGTGAGTTGGTCAGCCCCTCCAGGCATAAGAAAGGGGGGCTACTGGGACGGGATGTGGTTTTGCACGGGGATAGGTTGATGATCTGGCTGCGTCATTCGAAAACGGATTTGGTTGGGAAAGGGTGTAAAATTGTGCTCTTTGAGGTTGCGGGTTCCCCGTTATGCCCTCGTATTATGTTTTAAGGAATTTTCAAGGGGAGAGGTCTGGGATGATGAGCCACTGTTGTTACACGGAGATGGGTCGTTTTTATCTCGGTATCAGTTTGTTACTATATTTAAGCGCTGCTTGACGCGAGGGGGCATTTCGGCGGAGAATTTTTCGGGGCATTCGTTTAGAATAGGTGCAGCTACGGAAGCAGCCAGACGAGGTTTAGGGGAGGACGTAGTGCGAAGGATTGGCCGTTGGGAATCGGTGAGGTTTAGGTCATATATTCGCCCGTCCTTGGTCTGAAGGGTGTTTTTTGAATTGGGAGATGATTTGAGCGGGTTATGCTTTGCGGTTATTATGTTTTGGCTTGTTGTCTTTTTTTCTTTTCAGGGAAGAGGCCTTTACTTGTATGGATTATGGGCCACTCGTTCGTCTTTTGGGCGGCAGTGCGAGTGGACGTTCGCCCTGAAGGGAGACAGCTCGGTGTGGAAAAGTCTTCAGCAGTCATACGTTGGATCGGAAAACGTGGAATGTACTGGAAGCAGCTCCTGTCCGAATTTCACAAGTTTGGGCGTTTGGACCGAGCGCCGGATTTATTGGTGATCCATTTGGGGGGCAACGATCTCGGTAAACGCCCTTGTAGAGAATTGATCAACGACATCAAGTTTGATGTCTTAAGGCTATGGGCTATGTTCCCGCGTTTGTTGGTGATCTGGTCGGATATCGTTCCCAGGAAAGTTTGGTATGGGGCACGGTCAGTGCAGGGATTAAACAGGGCCAGAATAAAGGTTAATAGGGCAGTTTCTCGTTTTATGGTTCGGAATGGGGCTCTTGTGATTCGCCACGTGGATTTAGAGTCGGGAACGGGCTTTTTTTTTTTTTTCCAACAAATAAAAAACCTTCACAGACGTTAAGCCCAGCTGATACCCGTTACGGTGGGCCCTTTAGGTTTCTCGGTGGGGATAGATTCAGTTGATACCATCAAAGAAGATGCTTGGTTATTATTAAGTCTAACTGATTCTAATTCTTGTCCTACTAACATTGAGACTTCCCCAAGAACAATTTTTTGGAGGTGGGGTAAAATCTACCTTTATGCCTCCTGTTTCTCCGGGTAACCTTATTGACGTTTTTGAGTCCCAAATCAATAAAGACATGGAAGCACTTATTTATGACAAATCTTCTCCTAATTTAACGCATAGAGAAATGGCTGCATTAAAAGATATAAAAAGTTGGCCAGATGTCATCATAAGAGTGGCAGATAAGGGGGGCAATACTGTGCTTTTGAAAAAAGATTACTACATAGCAGAAGCCCTTAGACAATTAACGGATAAAAACACTTATATGGAATTAAAAAGTGATCCTACCTTAAAAATAAAAACCAGTTTGCGTTCTTTTTTGAGAAATTATATAGAAATGGGGGTATTATCAACAAGACAGGCAGAGAAACTCTTTCCTGAGTTTCCTTTGAAGCCCTTCCTTTACCATATACCGAAACTGCATAAATCTTTAAATTGTCCCCCAGGTCGCCCCATCGTGTCCGGGATAGGCTCTGTTACAGAGCCGCTGTCACGTTATCTGGATTGGCTACTGCGGCCATTGTTATGTGATGTTCCATCCTATGTAAAAGATACGAAGGATTTTTTGTGCATATTGAAGGGTTTTGAATGGCAGGAGAGCTTCTATTTAACCTTCATCGATATAGAAAGCCTCTATACGAGGATTCCACAAGTTATGGGGGTAGAAGCCATAAGAGACATTCTAGTCAACACACCCACAGATATAAATACCATCAATTTTATTTGTGAAGGTCTGTCTTTTGTATTAAAAAATAACGCCTTTAAGTTTGACAAAACCTGGTATACACAATTAGAGGGGACCGCGATGGGTACGCCAGTAGCTTGCACTTTAGCAAATCTTTTTCTAGCAGTTTTCGAAGAAAGATTTATTTATTCATCCAGTAACCCTTTTCTCAAACATTTAAAACTTTATTTGAGATATGTGGACGACATATTCGTGGTGTGGGATGGGTCCCGGGAGGCCTTCACACAATTTGTGGAGTTCCTGGGCCACTCTAACACCATGAATATGAAGTTCACATCATGCTTTGGAGGTGATGTATTAGAATTTCTCGATGTTAGACTAATGGTACAGGAAGGGGTTGTGCATACTGAAGTGTTTCGAAAACCGTCGGCTTCTAATGCGCTCATCCCTCCTACACTAAACAATCTCTCCCATTCAATCAATTTTTAAGAGTTAGGAGAATTAATAGCAAAACTAGCGGATTCTTGAAACAGTCACAAGAACTGTATAAAAGATTTGAAGAACGGGGTTATCCCCGCCCGATTCTTGATACAGCTTTTCAGAAAGCCGCTAATAATACAACTTCTTCCATTACAAAGAAAAAAGGAAAAAGCAATAACTTTGTTTTTTCATTTAAGTTCGGCCCTATGGACAGCTACATTAGCTCCATTATTAGAAAAAATTGGCATATTTTGGGCAAGGATGCAGATCTATCACAAATGGTTGAGAATGGTCCCTTGTTTGCAACTTGTCGCAGTAAAAACATAAAAGACTTGGTTAGTCCATAATTGTTTGAGGAATGAGCAAGACAATTGGTAGGAAAAGGCAGCGTTAAAAGGTAATTATAGATGTGGCCATTGTAATTTTTGTTCCTTCCATATGACCAACAATAAGATACAATTAGGCGCTATTTCCCATCAGTACGTCAATTTATCTCTTGCAGGACGACACATGTTGTTTATGCCATTATATGCCCATGCGGTTTTTTTACGTTGGCAAAACCATTCGCCCGTTGTTTATAAGAATTAGAGAACATTTTAATTCAATTTGGACAGGCAAGGGTGCACCACGGCTAATTAAGCATGTTAGACAGGTTCATGCAGGCAACATGAATGTGTTGCGGTTCACAGGTCTAGAGCAGGTTAGTCTACCTCAACGGGGCGGGGATCTCCATAGATTGCTTCTAAGGAGGGAAGGAAAATGGATTTTGCGTTCAGAGGCAATGGGACCATTGGGTTTAAATGATAAAATTGACATGGCAGTTTTTCTGTGATCGGTTTCTAGAAATGATTTTTTTCTTTTTCTTATTGTTGGTTGAAAATAATATCTTTTCTATGTATATTTTTCGTAGTAAGTATTATTTATTGTTGTCTTCAATTTGTTGTGCTCTCAGTTTATTGTATTTTATCATCGTTTTTATATTCACATCGTTGTCTTCTTTAGTTTTATTGTTGGTAGGTGGGTTATCGTATCAAAATGACGTAAGGAGTTGGGCGGCCCCTTGTACACTGATTAGTTAATGGTGCCTTCCCATTTCCTTTCGCCATTAGGACCCGTGTAAGCGCAGCCGCGAAACGGCCGTCGTCCTTCTTGTCTCCGTTCTCCCTTGTCTTTTCCTGCACATGCCGAAATAAAGGATTGTTTTCACAGGACTGGTGAGTGCACCATCGCATTTTTTCTTCTTTTTTGCATAACCCATTAGTCTGTGAGCAGAGTTCCTGCATGTCTCTTAGGTGGTGCTCTGAAGGTATTTGCTAATATTATTATTATTATTATTACTACACCTGCTACATATTGTGGGATAGGATCTTGTAGATGAGAATACGCCTTTAATGTATGCTATAAAATTTTCACAAATCAACAACTGACTGCAGGAAGCAACTAGCAAAAGAGAACATTGTTAAATCTTGTAGCAAACTAAACAGAAGAGCCTGAGGAGAAAAATCCAACCTGCCAGATCCTTGTGTCTGGGAGGGTAGAGGACTGTGGACTGTTCAATTTTTGATGGATCCCATTAAAATTCTCAGAATCTGTTGACAAAAAGACAAATGTCTTTCACCAGTTTTCTGCGAGTTATGTTAACCCCTTAACGACCGCCGATACGCCTTTTAACGGCGGCAGTTAAGGGTACCTAAACCACAGCGCCGTTAATGAACGGCGCTGTGGAAAAAGTGAATAGCGCCCCCCAGAGTCGGATTTTCTCTGGGGTCTCGGTTACCCGAGTTGCGGTTGCCGGTAATTAACCGTTTACCGGCGGTCGCAAAAAAAAACAAATTGTGATTTCCCATTTTATTTCTCTGTCCTCCGATGTGATCGCACATCAGAGGACAGAGAAATGGGGTCCCCGATCGCCCCCCGATACTCACCTGTCTCCCCCGGTGCTCCTCGTGGCTCCCGATGGGCGCCGCCATCTTCTTCCTGCCAAAAAAATGGCGGGCGCATGTGCAGTGTGCCCGCCGGCCGGCACCCGGGAGATCTTTGGGGTCTCGGCTGCCGGGGGTAGCCGAGACCCCAAAGAACATGATTTTACCGACCCCTGTTTTGCGATCGCTGGTAATTAACTGTTTACCGGTGACCGCAAAAAAAAAAAAAGCGATGTGTAATTCTCTGGTCTCTGATGTGATCGCACATCAGAGGACAGAGAAATAGGGGGATTCGGGGACCCCATCATACTTACCGGTGTTCCTGGGTCCTCCTGTGTCCTCTCCTGGCCGCCGGCTTCTTCCTTCGGTAAGAAAATGGCGGGCGCATGCGCGGTGCGCCCGCCATGATCTGCCGGCCGGCAGCTAGAGGAGTTGGGGCTAGATTTAGGGCTAGGGTTAGGGTTGGGGCTAGGGTTAGGGTTGGGGCTAAATTTAGGGTTAGGGTTGGGGCGAAATTTAGGGTTAGGGTTGGGGCTAAATTTAGGGTTAGGGTTGAGGCTAAATTTAGGGTTAGGGCTAAATTTAGGGTTAGGGTTGGGGCTAAAGTTAGGGCTAGGGTTAGAGTTGGGGCTAAATTTAGGGTTAAGGTTGGGGCTAAAGTTAGGGTTGGGGCTAAAGCTAGGGCTAGGGTTGGGGCTAAAGCTAGGACTAGGGTTGCGGCTAAAGTTGGGGTTAGAGTTGGGATTAGGGTTTGGATTAGGGTTGGCATTAGGGTTACGTTTGGGATTAGGGTTAGGTTTGGGATCAGGGTTAAGGTTAGGGTTGGGATTAGGGGTGTATTGGAATTAGGGTTAGGTTTGAGGTTAGGGTTGAGATTAGGAGTGTGTTGGATTTAGGGTTCTGATTAGGGCTATGGTTGTTTTGGGGTTAGGGTTGTGATTATCGTTAGGGTTGTGATTAGGATTATGGATCGGGTTGGCATTAGGGCTAGGGGTGTGTTGGGGTTAGGGTTGGAGTTAGATTTGGGGGGATTCCACTGTTTAGGTACATCAGGGGGTCTCTAAACGCCACAGCCAATTTTGCGCTCAAAAAGTCAAATGGTGCTCCCTCCCTTCCGAGCTCTGCCGTGCGCCCAAACAGTGGTTTACCCCCACATATGGGGCATCAGCGTACTCGGGATAAATTGGACAACTTTTGGGGTCCAATTTCTCCTGTTACCCTTGTGAAAATAAAAATGTGGGGGCTAAAAAATCTTTTTTGTGGAAAAAAAATATTTTCTATTTTCATGACTCTGAATGCCCAAGTGCTTCACAGAAGTTTATAATGCAAAGTTCTCACAACACATCTAGATAAGTTCCTTGGGAGGTCTAGTTTCCAAAATGGGGTCACTTGTGGGGGGTTTCTACTGTTTAGGTACATCGGGGGCTCTGCAAACACAACATAACACCCGCAGACCATTCTATCAAAGTCTGCATTCCAAAATGGCGCTCCTTCCCTTCCAAGCTCTGCCGTGCACCCAAACAGTGGTCCCCCCCACACATGGGGTATCAGTGTACTCAGGACAAAATTGGACAACAACTTTTGGGGTCCAATTTCTCTTGTACCCTTGTGAAAATAAAAACTTGGGAGGCTAAAAAAATCTTTTTTGTGGAAAAAAAAATATTTTTTATTTTCACGACTCTGCATTATAAACTTCTGTGAAGCACTTGGGCATTCAAAGTTCTCACCACACATCTAGATAAGTTCCTTGGGGGGGTCTAGTTTCCAAAATGGGGTCACTTGTGGGGGGTTTCTACTGTTTAGGTACATCGGGAGCTCTGCAAACACAACATAACGCCCGCAGACCATTCTATCAAAGTCTGCATTCCAAAATGGCGCTCCTTCCCTTCCGAGCTCTGCCATGCGCCCAAACAGTGGTTTACCCCCACATATGGGGTATCAGCCTACTCAGCATAAATTGCACAATAAATATTGGGGTCCAATTTCTCCTGTTACCCTTGTGAAAGTAAAAATTTGGGGGTGAAAAATCATTTGTGTGGAAAAAATATGATTTTTTTTCATGATTCTACATTATAAACTTCTGTGAAGCAGTTGGGGGTTCATAGTGCTCACCACACATCTAGATAAGCTCTATGGGGGGTCTAGTTTCCAAAATGGGTCACTTTTGGGGGGTTTCTAGTGTTTAGGTACATCAGGAGCTCTGCAAATGCAACATGACGCCCACAGACCATCCCATCAAAGTCTGCATTCCAAGCGGCGCTCCTTCCCTTCCGAGCCCCGATGGGTGCCCAAACAGTCCCCCCCCCACATATGGGGTATCAGCATACTCAGGACAAACTAGTCAACAGATTTTGGGGTTCAATGTCTCCTGTTACCCTTGAGAAAATAAAAAATTGCAGGCTAAAAAATCATTTTTGAGGAAAAAAAGGATTTTTTATTTTAACGGCTCTACTTTATAAATTTCTGTGAAGCATTTGGGGGTTTAAAGTGCTCACCACACATCTAGATAAGTTCCTTAAGGGGTCTAGTTTCCAAAATGGGGTCACTTGTGTTTTTTTTTTACTGTTTAGGCACATAAGGGGCTCTCCAAACGCGACATGGTGTCCGA
Organism: Ranitomeya variabilis; assembly: GCF_051348905.1. NCBI lineage: Eukaryota > Metazoa > Chordata > Amphibia > Anura > Dendrobatidae > Ranitomeya > Ranitomeya variabilis. The sequence continues at coordinate 111,544,997 of NC_135235.1, read as the reverse complement.
TCTCAATTCCCAATTCTACATTGAAAAAGTAAAACGGCACTCCTTCTCTTCCAAGCGCTGCGGTGCGCCTAAACAGTGGTTTACCCCCACATATGGGGTATCGACGTATTCAGGAGAAATTGCACAACAACATTTATGGTTAAATTTCTGTTTTTACACTTGTGAAAATAAAATAAAAATGGTTCTGAAGTAAAATGTTTGCAAAAAAAAGTTAAATGTTCATTTTTGCCTTCCACATTGTTTCAGTTCCTGTGAAGCACGTAAAGGGTTAATAAACTGCTTGAATGTGGTTTTGAGCACCTTGAGGGGTGCAGTTTTTAGAATGGTGTCACACTTGGTTATTTTCTATCATATAGACCCCTCAAAATGACTTCAAATGTGATGTGGTCCCTAAAAAAAAAAAGTGTTGTAAAAATGAGAAATTGCTGGTCAACTTTTAACCCTTATAACTCCCTAACAAAAAAAAAATTGTTTTCAAAATTGAGCTGATGTAAAGTAGACATGTGGGAAATGTTATTTATTAACTATTTTTTGTGACATATCTCTCTGATTTAAGGGCATAAAAATACAAAGTTTGAAAATTGCAAAATTTTAAATTTTTTTTGCCATATTTCCGTTTTTCTCATAAATAATCGCAAGTAATATCGAAGAAATGTTACCACTAACATGAAGTACAATATGTCACGAAAAAACAATCTCAGAATCAGCAGGATCCGTTGAAACGTTCCAGAGTTATAACCTCATAAAGTGACAGTGGTCAGAATTGTAAAAATTGCCTCGGTCATTAAGTACCAAATTGGCTCTGTCACTAAGGGGTTAAATATTTCTTTTGTGTTTTACACTACAGCAAAATAAACATCCCAGTCAATGTCTATTAGTAGTTTAGAAATCACGGATGCCTCACTAATTGCAGCAGCTAACAGAGCGCACGATGTGTTCTCCTGAGAAGTAGTTGCCAATACCATCTACACAGGTTGACTCATTTAAAGGTCTTGGAACATCAACAACTGGATGTCATATGTTACTATGAACAAATCCCCACATTTTCTATGCACATATTAAGTATTTATGATACATTGATGTTCCCCTTATTTGTGAATTTTTAGGTAAAAGCTCAAGTATACACTCACCGGCCACTTTATTAGGTACACCTGTCCAACTTCTTGTTAACACTTAATTTCTAATCAGCCAATCACATGGCGGCAACTCAGTGCATTTAGGCATGTAGACATGGTCAAGACAATCTCCTGCAGTTCAAACCGAGCATCAGTATGGGGAAGAAAGGTGATTTGAGTGCCTTTGAACGTGGCATGGTTGTTGGTGCCAGAAGGGCTGGTCTGAGTATTTCAGAAACTGCTGATCTACTGGGATTTTCACGCACAACCATCTCTAGGGTTTACAGAGAATGGTCCGAAAAAGAAAAAAAATCCAGTGAGCGGCAGTTCTGTGGGCGGAAATGCCTTGTTGATGCCAGAGGTCAGAGGAGAATGGGCAGACTGGTTCGAGCTGATAGAAAGGCAACAGTGACTCAAATCGCCACCCGTTACAACCAAGGTAGGCCTAAGAGCATCTCTGAACGCACAGTGCGTCGAACTTTGAGGCAGATGGGCTACAGCAGCAGAAGACCACACCGGGTACCACTCCTTTCAGCTAAGAACAGGAAACTGAGGCTATAATTTGTACAAGCTCATCGAAATTGGACAGTAGAAGATTGGAAAAACGTTGCTTGGTCTGATGAGTCTCGATTTCTGCTGCGACATTCGGATGGTAGGGTCAGAATTTGGCGTAAACAACATGAAAGCATGGATCCATCCTGCCTTGTATGGAGCATCTTTGGGATGTGCAGCCGACAAATCTGCGGCAACTGTGTGATGCCATCATGTCAATATGGACCAAAATCTCTGAGGAATGCTTCCAGCACCTTGTTGAATCTATGCCACGAAGAATTGAGGCAGTTCTGAAGGCAAAAGGGGGTCCAACCCGTTACTAGCATGGTGTACCTAATAAAGTGGCCGGTGAGTGTATATACAGTACTTGTGAGAACAAAAAAACAAAGTCGTTATACATCTCCTCTGTCTCTGCGAAACTGACAAACAAGTGCAGACACTTTACTAGAAGTGTCCTTCTACACAAGCACGCACTGTTCACTAGAGCCGCACGCTTGCACCAGGTGTCCCACATCTCCTGTCCCCTGGGATCACTAATAGTGCAGGTGTTTAGGACCAAAACACAATCATGAATGAGCCATTTAAAGTCTGTGCACACTCTGGAAGACAGATCTATAATGCTATGTGTAGATTATGTGGCCTCTAGTGAGCGGTGGGCAATATTGGCATAATATGGTACCATAGAAATCTAAAGACTAATAGTCCCTCTGTGTCTCCTCTTTCTCCCATTTAAGAGAGGCTTGTTTATCAGGTCAAATGTATCAGAATTCTGCTATATTTGAAAAAAAAACAAAAACCCATAACTAAACAAACTCTTTCATGACTTTCCCCATATTTATCATGTATCTTAAACACTTTTTGGGACTAATCCAACGAGTTGGGGAGCACATTTCTAGTACAAAGTATTAGGTGGTGTAAGCTTAGACTAGACATGATTAAAATGAAATTAATCAAACCGCATGACCAGCTTTGAGAGATTTGACGCATTTTAAGACTGTCTAGTGTAAGTTTGCACAGCCTAAGAATTAGACACTTTCGATAAACCTGCCCCACTGTTCATTTTTTCTTCTCTAGGATGCACCTGAAATTCATTGAAAATAATAACATCCTGACATACGCCATGCCATCAGCCAAAGCTACTCTTATAAAAAGGTCTGGGAAACCCCACGCTGTCTTCCTATCCATTGCGCATGCTGCATAGCACGAGGCTGGCTCCTTGGCAGAATTTATTTGAGGCTTTATCCTTGAAGTGTGTTGTGCTGTTATAATTTTGTGCTATATAGTTTTCTCAAAATCTAATAATGGATTTTTTGAGACCCCAATAATTGGTTATAGCTAGGTGATGTAATCTGAAACATAATTTTTTAGCGGTCATGCAAATTATTTTACAGATGAGGATTTTACAGAGCTTTTGTCTCGAAGAAGAATATATGTGTAATGTAATATTGCTAAATGTAGTGTAGATAATTTATTTTTTATTCTTTTTCTTTGAGCAATATTTATAAAGTTCTGCCATTATTATTTCTTCAATTTCCTAATAAGATCATTATATTACTATTATTACAAGATATTATATGAAATTTTCTAAAAAGTATGAATGTTGGGCAATACACTACCGTTCTAAGCAATACTGAGGTTAGTACTTTCATTATGTGGCTATGTAGAACAAACAATCTTGGCGGTATACCACACCCCATGAACAGGTATATGTACTAAAATATGATCGCCAGGTTCCAGGTAGTGATGAGCAAATGTGCTCAGATAACATGTTATGTGATCAGGCTCATCACTAGTTCCAAGGTTAAAGCACCACTTCAGTGTTTTTTTTTTTAGATTTCAGCGCCGGAGTGGTGCTACTAATCTAAGTTCCCTGACCCTAGTCTTACACCTACCAGCAGCTGTCTTCTGCTCTTCCTGACGCCATCTTGCGACTGCAACTTCTGACAGATCAGAAATCATAGGTAACGTTTGCAAGCTTCAATGTAAGTCTATGAGAGCCTGGTTCTGGACTGATCTGATTATTTATTATTATTATTATTCAGATGTTTGGAACATGGCACAAAACCCACCAGATATGGGTCATAATTCCAGATGATGGGCCAGTTTAGGCTGACTGCACACTGGGTACATCAGGACGCTATGAGCGCTCCTCTGTCTTGCTGGTGTGCATTTGCATCCTATTTGCTCAAATATATAAGAAAACATAGCAGACCCCACTTTCCTATACAGAGAGCCACCGTAGGAAAAAAAAACAAACTATAAATTGCAGTATTTTTTTTATTTTTACAATGAATCCTCATGCACTGCCTGTAAATGCAGTGTACCCCAAGTCTTAGTACAAGTTAAAAAAAGGAGTGTAGATATTAAATTCACATAAGAAAAGGACTTCTAGAAGAGAAAACATAAGCTCCAGTTACCGAGCACAGAAAACTATAAGCAATTACTGAACGTCCCTTATCACTTGCAAGATGAATCCTCCCCCACTCTGAACAGAATGGAGCTCACATAACTGCACACTCAGCAAGTTCCCGCATGATTGATGGCAGCTTTGCCATGGGACCTTTTTTCTGTTACCATACAAATCCCACTTTGGCAGCCTTTTACATGAGACAGAAGCAGCCAAAACCAGTTCCAATCAGCAAACAGACCAGCCCTTCCTTCTGAGCCGAAAAAGACAGGAATTATGAAAAGAGGGGGAGGGTGAAGCAATTACCCCCGAAAATTTGAGAAATCCAGATGTAGAAAGAAAGTTCTCAGAGTAAAAGCAGGCTGGATCTGTAGGGATTGTATTGCAGCTGGATAAAATACTATTTTTTTTTTACTCATTTTGTAACTGTAGACATAGCAGGCAGATGCTTTAACTTTCTTCAATCCACTAATGCTGCAGGAAAAAGTCCAATTTCAGAATATTGTAAAAAGCAGAATGTTTGTTTAACTGGGAAAATTAACTCAAGATCTTTCGCTCTAATTTTCAAAAGAATTTACTGAAAGGGAACCTGTCAGGTCATTTTTCCGTATTATACTAATAATCTCGAGAAATAGGGCTTGGACAGTCCTTTTAGGATATGTAACTTATCTTGTATGTTGCTCCAAGTCTGAAAGATTTAGTCACGCACCGACAAGTCAAGCATATATAAATGTGTAATAAATATTCACCCCTTCCCCCGCCTCAGTGTTTCAGTCAGACTGCCATATTACTCGCATCACAATCCTCGGACTGGCCGTCTGCTCTCCTCACATCACCATGCTAGTTACAGGTCTGTGAGAGCCAGAAATCTTGCATGTTTTTAGGTGACCAAATACTTATTATCCACCAGAATTTGCAAAATAAATCTTGCCAAATCAGACAAGGTAATTTTCTGGATTTGTTTTCTCATTTTGACTCTAAAGGTACCTTCACACGAAACAACTTTGTAACGATATCGCTAGCGATCCGTGCCGTTGCAGCGTCCTGGCTAGCGATATCGTTTAGTTTGACACGCAGCAGCGATCAGGATCCTGCTGTGATGTCGCTGGTCGCTGAATAAAGTTCAGAACTTTATTTGGTCGTCCGATCGCCGTGTATCGTTGTGTTTGACAGCAAAAGCAACGATACCAGCGATATTTTACACTGGTAACCAGGGTAAACATCGGGTTACTAGCCGCACTTAGTAACCCGATGTTTACCCTGGTTACCAGTGTAAAATGTAAAAAAAACCACAAACAGTACATACTTACATTCGCATCCCCCGCCGTCTGCTTCCTACACTGACTGAGCGCCGCAAAGTGAAAGTGAAAGCACAGCGGTGACGTCACCGCTGTGCCCTGCTACTGCCGACGCTCAGTCAGTCAGTGCAGGAAGCGGACGCCGGGGGACGCGAATGTAAGTATGTGCTGTTTTTTTTTTTTACATTTTACACTGGTAACCAGGGTAAACATCGGGTTACTAAGCGCGGCCCTGCGCTTAGTAACCCGATGTTTACCCTGGTTACCCGGGGACCTCGGCATAGTTGGTCGCTGGAGAGCTGACTGTGTGACAGCTCTCCAGCGACCAAACAGCGACGCTGCAGCGATCGGCATCGTTGTCGCTATCGCTGCAGCGTCGTTTCGTGTGAAGGTACCTTAACAGTTGTGGTCTACCTATGATGTCAATTACAGGCCTCTCTCATCTTTTTAAGTGGGAGAACTTGCACAATTGGTGGCTGACTAAATACTTTTTTCCCCACTATATACAGCTCTGGCAAAAATTAAGAGACTACTGCACAGTTTTATAAAAATCAGCTTCTCTACATGTCTGACAGCCATTCCATTCCAGTGTCAGTTGAATTCCAACCAGAGTACACCTCATTCTACTTAATGTGCTTCTGATTAGGTGATCACCTGAACCAAATCTTATTGAATGAAGGAAAGTTTTATACTTATATGTATAAAACACACTGCTGTGATGTGCACAATCCTCTTGCAATAAGACAAGCTGGAATACAAATCAAGTTCTAGTAATATCCCAAAAGTAATAGGAATGAAAAAATAACTTTTAACCATGTCAAAGTTGAAAAGAAAAGTCTTGAGTGAGGAAAAGGAGGGCTCAATTCTGGCTTTACTAGCAGAGGGACACAGTGAGCGTCATGTTGCATCCATCCTTAAAATTTCTAAGTAGGCAGTCCATTACAACAAGGTGAAGCAGCAGACACTGGGGACAACAAAGCTACAGACTGGCAGAGGGTTAAAATGACTCTCCACTGACCAGGATGACAGTCATCTTATTCGAATGTCACTCAGCAACCGCAGGATGACGTCAAGTGACCTACAAAAGGAATGGCAAATAGCAGCTGGGGTGAAGTGCACGGCAAGAACAGTTCGTAACAGGCTCCTAGAGGCATCTAAAGCTAGTCATGTAAAGCTAGAAAAAAGCCTTTCATCAATGAGAAGCAAAGGAGAGCCAGGCTGAAGTTTGCCAAAGACCATAAGGATTGGACCATAGAGGACTGGAGTAAGGTAATCTTCTCTGATGAGTGTAATTTTCAGCTTTGCCCAACATCTGGTCGTCTAATGGTTAGACGGAGACGTGGAGAGGCGTTGAAGCCACAGTGTCTTGCACCCACTGTGAAATTTGGTGGAGGATCGGTGATGATCTGGGGATGCTTCAGCAAGGCTGGATTTGGGCAGGTTAATCTTTGTGAAGAACGTATGAATCAAGCCACATACAAGGTTATTCTGGAAAAGAAGTTGATTCCTTCTGCTCAGGCAATGTTCCCCAACTCTGACGACTGTTTTTTTTTCCAGCAGGACAATGCACCATGCCACACAGCTAGATCAATCAAGGTGTGGATGAAGGACCACCACATAAAATCCCTGTCATGGCCAGCCCAATCTCCAGACCTGAACCCCATTGAAAATGTAATCAAGAGGAAGATGGATAGTCACAAGCCATCAAACAAAGAAGAGCTGCTTTCATTTTTGTACCAGGAGTGGCATAGGTTCACCTAAAAGCAGTGTGAAAGACTGGTGGAAAGCATGCCAAAACGCATGAAAGCTATGATTAAAAATCATGGTTATTCCACAAAATATTGATTTCTGAACTTCTGAACTCTTCCTGAGATAAAACATTAGTATTGTTGTTTCTAAATGATTATTAGCTATGTTTTGTTTGCATTATTTGAGGTCTGCAAGCAATGCATTTTTTGTTATTTTGACCATTTCTCATTTTCAGAAAATAAATATAAAATTTATTGCTTCGGAGCGGAGACATGTTGTCAGCAGTTTATAGAACAAAAGAACAATTTATATTTTACTCAAAAATATGCCTATAAAAAAAAAAAAAAAAATCAGACAAACTGAACATTTTGCAGTGGTCTCTTAATTTTTGCCCGAGCTGTATATATAACTGAAAATAGTGATGGTGAAGTGAACCAGATATTTGTTTTGTCTCCATATTTTAATATGCTAGTATGAAAAAACATTATCTTGCCTCCCCAGGGATGAGACGGTAACTTGTAACTTGCCTGGAAAGTGGTTGCCCTTGAGAATCCCAGCCTAGGGCAGTGTAAGAATTTAGAGGTCTGTGCATCAAAACTTTTATTACAGAGAAGTCCTGACGGACAAGTACGGTATATAAGAGGTCCCATTATTTATGCTCACACTAAACTGGTATAGGAAAGCTGCTAATATCTGGATGTGAACCCCAGAGTAGTAATCGTGCTTGTTTATACCCAGGGCTTACTACAGTGTAATTTACGTGCTCCATTTTTTGGACTTTGCTTGCCCTATGTTTAGGCATCGGAACCTGGCTGGAATATCTTCCATAAACCAGGTCTGGGGACGCTCCAACGCTTGTCAGATGTCTGGGTATTCAGTAATTAGTGTTACACAAACTTTGTCATGCTTGTGTCAGACGAAATCTACAGTATCAACTCCAGTCCCCTCTGGAAAAAAATCCACATTTCTGAGGAGGGAAATACCTATTGATTAAGTTATGTTTTTGTGGTACATATATTGTCAAAAAAGTTTGTAAACAATCTGTATTATAAATAAAAATAGAAATCTTCCAATTTTCATACTGGTCACAGACTTTTTTAGACTTTAACATCCTTTTGTTTAGGGAAACAACACATGTACATAGTCACAATGGTCATATCACAACCCTATCTTTTGTATAAGGCCGAGACCATATGTGCGAGAAACTTGCACGAGTCTCGCATCTCAATACTCAGCACTGCCGCCAGCACTCAGGACCGGAGTGTTTATTGCATGCATGCAGCCGCACGCTCCGGGACCGAGTGCCAGCGGCAGTGCCGCTTATTGAGATGCGAGACTCGTGTGAGTTTCTCGCACCTGTGATCCCGGCCTAAGGGTATGTTTCCACGGTACGGATTGGCAGCGCTTTGGACACAGCGCCGCCCAAAGCGCTGCCGGCTTTTGCATGCGCAGTGATTCCGCATGGGTTCATTGAACACATACGGAATCACTGTATCCTATACATAGACTGTGTAATTTAAATAAATAGACATGCTGCGGTCTATAAAGATGCGCCGCATGTACATATACGCAGGTCTGCCACCTGCGTCTGAACGCATAGTGGAGATGGGATTTCATAAAATCCCCTCCACTATGCTGTAACATCTGGCCGCTGCGGATTGGAAGCTGCAGCTGTACGCAGCATCCAATCCGCAGCGTTTCCTGACCGTGGAAACATACCCTTAAAGTGTCTAATGAGCTTGTGCTAAGGTGACTGTGAAGGGTCAGCTGTGACATTGCCTAGTGTGATTGGTGGAGCTTGTGTGATCAGTTGGGTACAAACGTGTTATATTTCATTGTGATCCTGCGTCTACTGATAAAAAAAAACCCCATGCAGGCTATATATAATTTTATATTATAAATTGCTATTTTTTAAATGCATGACACAAAAATGTGATTAAATAGGATTTTTTTTTTTAACCATTTAAAAGGGAAGCTATCTTCTTGCTGGAATCAGCAGGAGAAGCTAAAGAAGATTGATATTTAGTTTTTTGAGAAAATATTAAAGAAATTCTCCAACTTATTCAAACATTGTACCAAGAGGGGAAAATAAAAAAAAATAAAAATTGAATGATGCATTACTTACCTGATAAGCCCGCTGCCTCCGGCTGGTCTATTCTGAGGTGTCATCCCCGACCACCGCTTGACCTTCATGACCACTGTTGCCAATCACTATCGTGGGCCGTGCACCTATGTGTTGTAGGAGCGGGTGTAACGAAAGCGGGCGTAAGTTAACAGATTGAGATTGACAAAGCAAAGTCCTCCTCTTGTTCACTATTTTGATTACACTTTTCTTATCCTAGTATACAGTATTTTATTATTTGGCATGTAAGATAGAATATTGCAGCCTTGATAAATAAACAATTAGTTTGATCTGGTGGCTCACTGTGAGATAGGCCTATGTACCCCATGTGATTTGTCTGACCTCAGGACAAACCCTGCATGGCATGTGGCTGGTTCTATTTTGGGCCATCTGGCTCTCAAATAAAGTTATGAGTCCAGACAATGCATTCCTCATAATGATCAGCCATTTACTATGCTGACATCTTGGCTATGTGCTTAGGATCTGATGAATGAAGGGCATGCAGTGTGGACAGCTGTCAACTAACCAGAAATAGAGGTCAACTATAATGAGATATTTAAATATGTTTTTATAGGACTACTCAAGAAGCTGTATAGTGTGAATTATGCAGGTCAACTCCCACTGGAATGAGTAGGCGCTAAGCTGCAGTACCTGGGAATGGCCACTACAGTGTATGGCGCTCTGGTATTGCAGTCCCATTCATGGTTTCCATCAGGACACTGCCTGACCTACAAAAAGTCTGAACGCATAGGTCAACAATATCTTAAGCCTGAAAAAATCCTTTACTGTGAGTTCCCATTTAGTGGCTTGATAGGGTTCATCACAAAACAGGCAGCAATTAAGTGACTGCGGTCACACTAAGAGGGAGATAAGGGAAGAATCAGTGCTCTGATCATGAATGGTCCACTTACAGCTTCAATTAGACAGACAGGTGATGGTATAGCAACTTTCCGACATGTTTGAACTTGTTTTTACTACCTTAACTAGCAATAGAATTAATTTGATGACCCTAACGCTCCTGACAGGTTCACATTAAGAAACGTGAGAAGGCTGGATGACCACTCATGGAAAAAGATCCAGAATATTGGTGGTCAATCAACAGCAGCAGATACTTTTAGCAACAGGTGATTTTTTTCCCAATTCTTTTTCAAATGAAAGTTGGATAATCGACATAAATTTATGATTACCCAGGGGCTGGCCACATAGTGTAATTAATGCATGACTGGGCCTGCCCGAGTGGGACCTGTTCCTAAGAGAGCTGTCACACAGACAGCTCTCCAGCGACCAACGATCCCGAAGTCCCTGGGTAACCAGGGTAAACATCGGGTTACTAAGCGCAGGGCCGCGCATAGTAACCCGATGTTTACCCTGGTTACCAGTGTAAAAGTAAAAAAAAACAAACAGTACATACTTACATTCCAGTGTCTGCCGCGTCCCCCGGCGCTGTGCTTCTCTGCACTGTGTAAGCGCCGGCCCTAAAGCACAGCGGTGACGTCACCGCTGTGCTTTGCTTTACGGCCGGCACTGACACATTCAGTGCAGGAAGCTCTGAGCAGCAGCAGCGCGGACGCCGGTGGACGTGACAGACATCAGAGGGTGAGTATGTAGTGTTTTTTTTTTTTACTTTTACAATGGTAACCAGGGTAAATATCGGGTTACTAAGCACGGCCCTGCGCTTAGTAACCCGATATTTACCCTGGTTACCACTGTAAAACATTGCTGGCATCGTTGCTTTTGCTGTCAAACACGACGATACACGCCAATCTGACGACCAAATAAAGTTCTGGACTTTCAGCAACGACCAGCGATATCACAGCAGGATCCTGATCGCTGCTGCGTGTCAAACACAACGATATCGCTATCCAGGACGCTGCAACGTCACGGATCGCTATAAAGTCGTTTAGTGTGAAGGTACCTTAATGAGTGGTTCTCCATTCATCTCATAGAGATCCCCTCCTCTAAGATAGTGTTTCCCAAACTCCAGTCCTCACGGCCCTCAGTATGTTTTCAGGATTTCCTTAGTATTGCACAGGTGATGGAATGATTATTAATGCATCAGAAACTACCCGGGGTTCTCTCACCTGTGCAATATTAAAGAAATCCTGATCTGTTGGGGTTTGGGAAACACTGCACCGAGATGTCCATATAGACATTGGACATCTTCATGAGATAACTCTTATGTAACTTTGCACTCTCCTTAACTACATTAGTCTTACCTAATGTAATGGAGAAAGTGCCAAAGCTGGTGTGAAGTTAAATGCTAAATTATGTGTTACCATCAAAGTAAGGCTACTTTCACACTAGCGTCGGGCTCGGCCCCTCGCGGTGCGTCGGGCCGAGGTTCCCGACGCTAGCGTTGTCTCCGCCGCACAATGGGGGCAGCGGATGCATTTTTCCAGCGCATCCGCTGCCCCATTGTGAGGTGCGGGGAATTGCGGGGAGGTGGGGGCGGAGTTCCGGCCACGCATGCGCGGTCGGAAAAAGCGGACCGTCGTGAGCAAAAAACGTTACATGTAGCGTTTTTTGGTCCCAACGGTACGCCACAACACGGCGCAACCGTCGCACGACGGTTGCGACGTGTGTCAATCCGTCGCTTAATGTAAGTCTATGGGGAAAAAACGCATCCTGCAAGCACTTTTGCAGGATGCGTTTTTTCGGCAAAACGACGCATTGTGGCGGATTGCAGTTAACGCTAGTGTGAAAGTAGCCTAAGGCCGCATTCACACATCGCGGTGTGAGCACAGACTACGATTCAGGGGCAGGCTGCAGGTCTTCCAACCCGAACTTGCCGCATCATAGATACTCATGAAGTTATCAAGTTTGGGTAAGAAGATCCACAGCCATTCCATGATTCACAGTCCAGATTTGGATAGTATCTTAGTAAGCAACTCTTAGTAAGCAACTGTTCACACCTGATTTCTGTTTGGAAGTGACGATCAGTCTTTTGATATTTGTATGCATTGGCTCTCTGACTATGTACGCCACCCCTCAGCCTCGTTGTTTTTAATTACAGAAGGATCCGACCTTCCCATAAAAATGTAGACTTTAGTCTAAGAAAAAACTCACATTAGATAGGTTTACAACAACGAGAATCGCCTTATCGCGGCTGCCTGGTACACATGAATTGCCCAATTTATGCGCTAAGTATTCCCAATTTCATATTTTCTAGTGCAGTAATGCAATTCATATTTCATGTTTGCATGCTACAGCGCTACAGAGTACTGCTTTGTTTGTCGGACTTAGATGTTGACACACAGATGTGGGAATGCAGCCTGACGTTTAGGCCGGGGTCACACTTGCGTGTGCAGCGCAAGTTTCTTGCATCAATACCCGGCACTGCCGCCGGCTCTCGGGACTGAAGCGTTTAGCTGCATGTATTTCTATGCAGCTGAATGCTCTGGTCCGGACAGCCAGCGTCTGTGCCGAGTATTGATGCGAGTTTTCTCGCATTGCAGCTCACTTGCCATAGACATCAATGTAAGTCACACGCGACTGCAACTTGGGTGCAACTTATCTGCAATTTGGCAAATCACAGCTCAAAAATATAAACCGCAGAAAAGTTACCGAGATGGTTTTGGTAGCACGACTTGTCTGAGAATTGATCTTGCCATGTAGCCATAACAGAATCTGAAAATGTCGGAAGCAATGTCACCTCATCGTTTACAAACTTCACGCTTTCTATTTTTGATGGGTCACTGCAATCTTTTCAGCAGGGTCAACAAAGTAAAGTAGTGCATTGGAGTTATTGCCGTCTAGTCGAGGCTTACCCTTACCTGCTGACCAGGGAAACATCTTCTGTTTTTACACAAATAGACCAGTTATGTAAGTTACGCTTGCCTTTTCATGATATTTAACTATGCAACTGTATTTCAGGTGTATGCATTGTTTGCAGAGTGCCATTCTGAAGGCTTGTCCTGACTCGTGCACCAGTAGCCTGAAACCACAGAAGATATTACAGCAAAGCTTTATGAGGTTTTGTTATTTAACACAATGTAAAGCTTTAAGAAAAAAAAAAAAAAAGTTTAGATTGCCTAACATTTAAAGACTAAGTTTACTTATTTTTTTTAAATCTTTACTTGTACAAAGCCAGGCATGAACAGAGATGGGGGATATCTATTTATATAATTGCCTTGCAATGTTTTCATTTCCTGTTCTGTCCAGATGTCACCATATCCCAGAATTCCAAGCGGAGAAAGTTCACCGACCACCATATTGGGACACCCAAGTGATGGGTGTCTCAATATGGAAACTGCTGCTGGTACCAACCTATTGCGCGGTACCATCTACGGAACACAGTTACACCACACATACACGCTATACGCCGTACGCACCTCACACACTCTCACAGCCTCTTGCGCGGTACCACCAGCGGAACACCGTTGCGAACACGCCGCCGGGATCAGCCAAATGATTCACTGACCACTGCCATCTTTGTACAGGAGGAGAGCATGCGCAGTTTTAATGTGACCGCCGCTATCTGTCTGCAATTACTGTCTGCGAATTACGCGCAGGCGCAGTGAATCATTCGGCTGATCCCAGTGGCAGATGCAGGATGTGTCTACAGGCAGAGGAAGCCGGTCACATTTAAGGGGTTTTCCTACGAACGAAAGTTCATTTTAAAAATTGACTGTCTGACCGTGTACGGAGAATATCACATCTCCTGGGCAGGGGAGGAAGCAAAAGATAATACTGACATTACAGCAGGGGATCATAGCGCATTCATTTTGTGAGGTAAAATATTTAACTGACTGTTTTTAAAAAATATTTCACCTCATAAAATGTATCCTCTGCGATCTCCTGCTGTAATGTCAGTATTGTCTTTCGCTTCCTCCCCTGCCCAGGAGCTGTGGTATGTTTGGTACAGTCAGACACAGGCAATTTTTAAAATGAACTTTTGTTCATGGGAAAACCCCTTTCTGACATCTGACGTACTATCCCGTCGAGGTGGGGTGGACCCGTATGACCACCGACGGAATAGAACGTCATATGCGATCGGCCGCGCTCACGGGGGGAGCGCGGCCGATCGCGGCCGGGTGTCAGCTGCCTATCGCAGCTGACATCCGGCACTATGTGCCAGGAGCGGTCACGGACCGCCCCCGGCACATTAACCCCCGACACACCGCGATCAAACATGATCGCGGTGTACCGGCGGTACAGGAAAGCATCGCGCAGGGAGGGGGCTCCCTGCGTGCTTCCCTGAGACGATCGGTACAAGCTGATGTACTCACCTTGTACCGAGCGTCTCCTCCCTGCAGTCCCCGGATCCAAAATGGCCGTGGGGCTGCATCTGGGTCCTGCAGGGAGTACTTCCGGGTCAGGAGCAGGCTGCAGCTCTGTAAGCCTGCAGCGATGAGTGAGATCGCCGATCTCACAGAGTGCTATGCAAACTGTAAGATCGGCGATCTGTGATGTCCCCCCTGGGACAAAGTAAAGAAGTAAAAAAAAAAATTTCCATATGTGTAAAAAAAAAAAAAAAAAATTCCTAAATAAAGGAAAAAAATATATATATTATTCCCATAAATACATTTCTTTATCTAAAAAAACCAAAAAAACCAATAAAAGTACACATATTTTGTATCGTCCATAATGACCCAACCTATAAAACTGTCCCACTAGTTAACCCCTTCAGAGAAAAAAAAAAAACGAGCCAAAAAACAACGCTTTATTATCATACCGCCGAACAAAAAGTGGAATAACACGCGATCAAAAAGACGGATATAAATAACCATGGTACCACTGAAAACGTCATCTTGTCCTGCAAAAAACGAGCCGCCATACAGCATCATAAGCAAAAAAATAAAAAAGTTATAGTCCTCAGAATAAAGCGATGCCAAAATAATTATTTTTTCTATAAAATAGCTTTTATCGTATAAAAGCGCCAAAACATAAAAAAATGATATAAATGAGATATTGCTGTAATCGTACTGACCCGAAGAATAAAACTGCTTTATCAATTTTACCAAACGTGGAACGGTATAAACGCCTCCCCCAAAAGAAATTCATGAATAGCTGGTTTTTGGTCATTCTGCCTCACAAAAATCGGAATAAAAAGTGATCAAAAACTGTCACGTGTCCGAAAATGTTACCAATAAAAACGTTAACTCGTCCTGCAAAAAAACAAGACCTCACATGACTCTGTGTACCAAAATATGGAAAAATTATAGGTCTCAAAATGTTGTAACGCAAAAAATATTTTTTGCAATAAAAAGCGTCTTTCAGTGTGTGACGGCTGCCAATCATAAAAATCCGCTAAAAAACCCGCTATAAAAGTAAATCAAACCCCCCTTCATCACCCCCTTAGTTAGCGAAAAATAAAAAAATTAAAAAAATGTATTTATTTCCATTTTCCCATTAGGGCTAGGGTTAGTGCTAGGGTTGGGGCTAGGGTTGGAGCTAAAGTTAGGGTTGGAGCTAAAGTTAGGGTTGGGGCTAAAGTTAGGGTTTGGATTACATTTACGGTTGGGATTAGGGTTGGGATTAGAGTTAGGGGTGTCAGGGTTAGGGGTGTGGTTAGGGTTACCGTTGGGATTAGGGTTAGGGGTGTTTGGATTAGGGTTTCAGGTAGAATTGGGGGGTTTCCACTGTTTAGGCACATCAGGGGCTCTCCAAACGCGACATGGCATCCGATCTCAATTCCAGCCAATTCTGCGTTGAAAAAGTAAAACAGTGCTCCTTCCCTTCCGAGCTTTACCGTGCGCCCAAACAGGGGTTTACCCCAACATAGGGGGTATCAGCGTACTCGGGACAAATTGGACAACAACTTTTGGGGTCGAAGTTCTCTTGTTATCCTTGGGAAAATAAAAATTTGGGGGCTAAAAATCATTTTTGTGCGAAAAAAAAGGATTTTTTATTTTCACGGCTCTGCGTTGTAAACTGTAGTGAAACACTTGGGGGTTCAAAGTTCTCACAACACATCTAGATAAGTTCCTTGGGAGGTCTAGTTTCCAATATGGGGTCACTTGTGGGGGGTTTCTACTGTTTGGGTACATCAGGGGCTCTGCAAATGCAACGTGACGCCTGCAGACCAATCCATCTAAGTCTGCATTCCAAATGGCGCTCCTTCCCTTCCGAGCTCTGCCATGCGCCCAAACAGTGGTTCCCCCCCACATATGGGGTATCAGCATACTCAGGACAAATTGGACAACAACTTTTAGGGTTTAATTTATCCTGTTACCCTTGTGAAAATAAAAAATTGGGGGAGAAAAGATAATTTTTGTGAAAAAATATGATTTTTTATTTTTACGGCTCTGCATTATAAACTTCTGTGAAGCACTTGGTGGGTCAAAGTGCTCACCACACATCTAGATAAGTTCCTTAAGGGGTGTACTTTCCAAAATGGAGTCAGTTGTGGGGGGTTTCAATGTTTAGGCACATGAGGGGCTCTCCAAAAGCAACATGGCGTCCCATCTCAATTCCAGTCAATTTTGCATTGAAAAGTCAAATGGCGCTCCTTTCCTTCCGAGCTCTGCCATGCACCCAAACAGTGGTTTACCCCCACATATTGGGTATCAGCGTACTCAGGACAAATTGTACAACAACTTTTGGAGTCCATTTTCTCCTGTTACCCTTGGTAAAATAAAACAAATTCGAGCCGAAATAAATTGTGTAAAAAAAATTTAAATGTTAATTTTTATTTAAACATTCCAAAAATTCCTGTGAAACACCTGAAGGGTTAATAAATTTATTGAATGTGGTTTTGAGCACCTTGAGGGGTGCAGTTTTTACAATGGTGTCACACTTGGGTATTTTCTGTCATATGGACCCCTCAAAATGACTTCAAATGAGATGTGGTCCCTAAAAAAAAATGGTGTTGTAAAAATGAGAAATTGCTGGTCAACTTTTAACCCTTATAACTCCCTAACAAAAAAAAATTTTGGTTCCAAAATTGTGCTGATGTAAAGTAGACATGTGGGAAATGTTACTTATTAAGTATTTTGCGTGACATACCTCTGTGATTTAAGGGCATAAAAATTTAAAGTTGGAAAATTGTGAAATTTTCTAAATTTTCAGTTTTTTTCACAAATAAACGCAAGTTATATCGAATAAATTTTACCACTAACATGAAGTACAATATGTCACGAGAAAACAATGTCAGAATCGCCAAGATCCGTTGAAGCGTTCCAGAGTTATAACCTCATAAAGGGACAGTGGTCAGAATTGTAAAAATTGGCCTGGTCATTAACGTGCAAACCACCCTTGGGGGTAAAGGGGTTAAAAAGCAAATATCAATGCCAACATGGCTCCTCCTAAAAAGTACGCCAATGATAACGAAAGGAAAGCAGCAAAGGCACAATGTCGAAGACAACAAAGGGCAAATGAGACTTTTGAAGACCAACAGCATCGCTGGGACAAAAACAATGCATATAAGCGTAGGCTTCAAGTACATGAGTCCCATGATGCAAAAGTCATTAGATTATCACAGGATGCCATTAGGCAACAACAGCGCGGCATGCCTGCCCCCATCATGACATTACCGCCCTTCCGATGCGATAGCATCGGGCCTCCATCTAATTAATAATAATTAATAGACCTACACCATTCTGCATAAAGATAGTGTATGATCGAGCCAAATGGTGGGGTGAAAGCGTTGTCAAAATCCCGCCCAACCATGGTGGGCCAATGGCCACACAGTTGTGGAAAATAGTGTAACAAAGGGCCATCCAGTGGCTGGAATGTCAGCAGCATCCTGGCTTTACCCTAGGGCTCACTCACAGAAGCATAGAAATCGGATGAGTGCAATCCAAGTAAAAATCTGATTGGGCTGAATGCAATGTTATACTATGCAGCAGTGCAGATCTGTGATTATTTTCCCACGCTGATTTGGAATGAGAAAACAATCGCATCATGCTGAGAGTGCATCTAAGAAACGGATCGCACTCAACCATTCAAGTCTATAGGAGTGCGTAAAACATCAAACTGCACTCGGATGTCATCTGAGTGCAGCCCAATATATGCTGAGACAGACAATGGAGAAGCTGGAGAGATTAATCTCTCCTCACGTGCGAGAGGATCATATCACAGTAAAATGATACTCGGCTCACGCTCTCCGCAGTGTTTGAGCAGAGTGTCATTAGCATATCGCATCCAATTCTCTCGCATCGGATGCTATACGCTAGTATGACCTCAGCCTTAGTGAAAAGACAGTATGAAAACACTATTAAAAGGGAGTATATCAGACTGTGAAGATGTGAGGTTGTGGGTTGTAATAATCACCTTGGCAGGTTAACGATAACTATTTTTAATCCTTAAGTCCATGGTCTTACAGTAATTCCAGGTTGGTGGTCACAATACAATGTCCCCAGTCCACAAGATCCAAACCGGGAATCGGTAGTTCCACTGCCCCTGTACCAGGTGATACCCACTGTCTCCTAACTGTCGGTTAGCTTTTGGTACCTGCCTCCAGTATAGTCTGTAGTCACAGCCTATATTCCTCCAGATGAATGCTATCACGACCGTAGCACGTGTATCCCCCTCCAGCCAGCAACTGATCTCCAATCTCTATGGGCCTTCCACACCTGGGCACCACGACATCAAAAGATCCATTCTCCGTTGATGTCACTGCACGACTCCTCACTAAACATGAGGCTTGTTGTTCTCCCTCTCCTGGGACCAGCCCCCTGGATGGGTAGAAGTGTTCATACCATACCCATTAAACATTTGCTGTTAGCTCCAAGAAAGAAGAGCGTGTTCCAGAAGCCAAGGCTCCAGCCTGTCACAGTACTAAGCACTAGGGATGCCCCCTGCAGAGAGGAACAAAGACACACATGCCCCCTCCAGATGCAGGATAAAAATGCTAATGTAGGCCTTCTCTATACATGAGATCCAACCTGCACACCCTCCTCTGCTTACAGTCACTGAATGGAAACACTGACTCATGAGGCTGACCACTGTCCAGGAGAGATCAGTGTACCCCAAACTGACGAGCAAGCAAATCTCCAATAAACACAACATTAAGATAAATGTACCGGTGCTCCGTGCTGGAGAAAGTCCATGGCCAGCTCGTCACCCAGACAAGTACAGATCAGGTGGGATATGCTACATTAGTCGCGGGTTAACACTATTAGGACCCAAATGATTGCCAGAATGAGAAACCCAGCTGCAGGATTATGGCAAAGGGGAATTAGAATGGAGAAGTGGTCGATGTTCTCCATTCAAACTCAATGGAAAGAATACAAGCAGCTGAGCAAACCCCCCCCCCCCGTTTTCTTAAAACACTGAAGGTGCTAATACAGGGTAGAGTATTTGAAGCAGCTCAGGTTATGTTCACAACATTACTACCAGCTTTTCCACTCGGCCTGTGGGCCTACTTTTACTTTTTGCAATACGGATTTACATTTCATGTAAAAGAAAAACAATAAAAGCAAAACTTGTTTTTGCAATTTGCCCATTAGGGAAGCATTCCACTGTATGTGGTATATACAGCTACCTTCCATCAGAGGAATATATCGGCAGATCATACTGGACTGGGGTAATGGCCCATCACTGATGTCTGGAAGAACAGAACATAACAGAAGGAGATATGACAAAGCTGCTCATACATAGAGAGATTACATGAAACAAGCGGCGCACACGACGCAGGATTTCACGCAGTACCTGTTCTAGTGCATCAGAAAGTATTTCATGCCATTTCCCAGTAGCAAACCTTGTAAGAAAGTACACCTTCAAATTGTCTCTAAATTTATTAAATATATTTGTCAGATGCAATTATCTTAAATATGAAAGACTCAGCTTTTGGCCAATGCCAACACAAGATTCACACAACGGTTTAAATAGAGGAGCAGAAACTGGCTAAACGGCTTCATCCAATATCTGCAGAATTAATTCTCTCGAGAAGTACAACATATATACAGCTATAAATTAATTCTAAATAGATTTTCAGGTTTCATCTCTTTGTTCTAAAAGTCTTCAGATTCCGGGATGGTTAGTTGTGATAATTAGGCCACAGTCTTGGGGGGGGGGGGGGGGGGATCTCGATCCTTGGGGCACAGAACGTGAGTTTCATCCCAACTGTTGCAGGGCTTAGGATATCCTAGAAGATCGGGTAAAGTCTATGGGCATCATAGCGAGGACTGTAAGAAGAAGCCGAGGCTCAGTTCTTCTTCAATATCGACCAGTGCCGAGAAACGTCAAGAGGATTGTGCATGGACATTTCTACATTTATAATCACATTGAAGTTGAAGAGTCCGTAACGCGCTAGGAAACAATGCGCTGCAGGCCCCCCGGCAGGAAACGAGGCCGCGTCTCTCTTGGAACAAGGTGTATTGCCAAAGATTTCCAGCTACTTTGAATATCTGCAAAAAAACAGACAAACTAAGCATGCATCCAAAATGGTCCACAGCGCCCGCCACACTTTTGAGAAATTACGTTGTGCCATCATGGTTTAGAGTCAGTGTTTATTTTTCCATGGATTTTTCTATAGGACTTGGAAAAACACATAATTTAAAGAGGTTGTCTGGGCAAAAATAAAAGTTCCCCAGGGGCTTGGAGCTGTAAAATAAATAAACTAAGTGATACTCGCCATCCAGCATCCAACCAGATCTAGCACAGGCCACTCTGTGGTTTGCGTTGACACAGGAAGAAGAAACATCATTATTCCACCACCAGGAGCAGGTCCGCTGCCACCTGCGATTGGCTGCAGTGGTAAGATCCCTGAGCAACGCATCATCAGAAGTACGACCTCTTCCTGAGGCAGTGTAGACCAGTAGACGAGTATCACTAAAACGATATATATGCAGTTCAGGCCTGGAGAGCTGACGGTTGGCCCAGGTCTTCCGATAAGAGAAGCGGCTGGGTTTCACAGATGTCTGAAATTGGCCTTTGTTTATAGCTCCAGTCTCCTGGGGTCTTCCTTTTACCTGGACAACCCCTTTAACCTTCTCCAAGCAGTATAATAACATAAAACTAATAGTAGTAGATAGCATAGTATAATCAGGACCACCTTGTCTTGACCGACACTAGCAGCATGATGTGGGACACATCTCACCCGTCAATCAGGATGAGCAGGGAGGGTTTGGCCTCAAGACCACAGGACACATTGGTGATCAGGGGGTGCAGTATAGTCAGCTATATCTCATTGATTATCTACAGGGCCCTAAATGGCACTTGTGGAGTCATAAAACTATTGTAAGGTTCCCCTAAAGTAGGATTCAGAATGGTGGCGTTGATCCTGCGCCAAAATCCTGACCGAATCTGGCAAAATTCTAACTATGAGGTATTTTATATCATTCACATGGAGAAGAAAGTCAGGGCAGAATAATGAACAGAGTGCGGATTATAAATCCACAGCGTTCTTATTATTTATGCAGATTCCACACTGGAAGTATCGGCAACACTGAAGAACAGTGCACGATCCACTGCACAACGTTTCTGCCGTAGACAAGTGTAACCTAGAAAGCTGCTGCGTGTACCTGTGCTTACTCCACTGCGCTAAGCAAAGACTAGCCATGCATTGAGGCCTGGACTTCGGTCAGTCTGTTACAACTCGGGGTGCCCATCTTTTGTGCTCTCTGATACAGTTCAGCATCTCCAAAGTAACGAGCTCTGTATAGTAATCCTTCCTCTGAAAAGACATAACAAAGATAGAGAATTAATCTACACATCGAGCAGCAATCATCACCACCACGTTGGCTTTCTGTGCACTGGGACCAGTCATTTTACAACAATATGGACTGTTCCCCAATAGGATGAGGATTTTTCCCAGTATTTACAATCAATGCTTGCACAAATTCATCAGCCAGTCCTCCAGGTCCTGATCTCTGTGGCCTTCCATGCACAGATGATCAACAGTGGATGTGACTGGTCGAAACCCTGCCTTAAAACTTAAAGGGGTTGTCCAAGACTTTGATATTGATGGACTATCTTTAGAAAAGGTCATAAATATAGCAATGGAGGTCAATTATCCTCATGCAATTGTTATCAGGTCAAGCAGCTGCTGAAAGAAGGCAGTGTACAGCGCCGGGGCACCATTCTCAGGTAGTGCAGATCAGCCCCTATTGAAGTGAAGGGGAGCTCAACTACAGTACTTGAGAACAGCCGCTATACAGTGTTGGATCTGTATTGTCACGGCTGTGTCCATCCAGCCTCTGCTGCCGAACGACTTGCTGACAATTGATCGGACAGGGTGCCAAGTACCAGACCCCCTAACCCGTTTACAGGCGAGTCTCCAGATAAGGCCATTCCGAAGTATGATAAATTAGGTCTCAACTGGACAGTAAGAATAGTAGCTTGCATTTACCCAATTGTCCCATGATAAAATATGACCATATGAGATTGAATGTAAAGATATGACGTCAGAGTGTCTGATCGGTTAGATACGTGTACTTGTATGAAAGTCTGTATTCTGTAACATCAGTAGCTCTGGTATGAAGGCTATACTGACCGCACACAATCCTGCTCGTCTACAGAAAACATGGACATTTTTACGTGTAATAGTCAGGCTATACCACCTATGCTCCAGACTAGAGCACTACTGGTGACCTACTGTACCACAATGGTTAAAAATAAAACAAACTTTTATTCTCCATTTTACATCATGCTACTTAGAACAGCTTCTTTAAATTTGCAATGTTCCAGTACAGAGGCTGGTCGCTTTCTAGTCATATATCTAAAATACTCGAAACTGTTGTGTACTAACACATGCACATGTTTGTCCCCATCCCAATTCCTTACCTAGGCTCTTCAGGATATGACGGCTGCACTCATGTGATTTACCCAAGTGACCCCTTCCCCAGCTGCACCCAGTACTGTGCAAGCGCTGAATGTATGCCGACTGTGTGCAGATACGGGCAGCACAATCTTGTGTGCAGCAACAGCACAGAAAAGGGCAGTCCTAGGGGGACATCATGGAAACCGATGACTTGGTCTACATAATGCTGCTAAGCATTCGCTATGCCCATACAGATTGTATCAGTGATCGCCAAAAGTAGGGTCAGCTGACAGGTTCTTACTTTTCCATTGACCTGTAAGTTTATGGAGGTGGTTATGACTACCCAAGGCTAGCCCATTGTCTAGGACGCGGCACCCAAGGCAGCCCATTCTCTAGGATGCGGCACCCAAGGCAGCCCATTCTCTAGGACGCGGTACCAAAGGCAGCCCATTCTCTAGGACACGGCACCCAAGTCTGCCCCATTCTGTAGGACGCGGCACCATAGGCAGCCCATTCTCTAGGACGCAGCACCAAAGGCAGCCATTCTCTAGGACGCGGCACCAAAGGCAGCCCATTCTCTAGGACACGGCACCCAAGTCTGCCCCATTCTGTAGGACGCGGCACCAAAGTCTGCCCCATTCTCTAGGATGCGGCACCCAAGGCAGCCCATTCTCTAGGACGCGGCACCAAAGGCAGCCCATTCTCTAGGACACGGCACCCAAGTCTGCCCCATTCTCTAGGACGTGGCACCAAAGGCAGCCCATTCTCTAGGATGCAGCACCCAAGGCAGCCCATTCTCTAGGACACGGCACCCAAGTCTGCCCCATTCTCTAGGACGCGGCACCATAGGCAGCCCATTCTCTAGGACACGGCAGCCAAGTCTTCCCCATTCTGTAGGACGTGGCACATAGGCAGCCCATTCTCTAGGACGCGGCACCAAAGGCAGCCTCATTCTCTATGACGCGGCACCCAAGCCTGCCGATCTCTAGGACACGGCAACCAAGGCAGCCTCATTCTCTAGGACGTGGCACCCAAGGCTGCCCATTCTCTAGGACGCGGTACACAAGGCTGCCCCATTTTGTAGGGCACGGCACACAAGGCTGCCCATTCTCTAGGACGCAGCACCCAAGGCTGCCCATTCTCTAGGACGCAGCACACAAGGCTGCCCATTCTCTAGGACGCAGCACCCAAGGCTGCTGATCTCTAGGACGCGGCATCTAAGGCTGCTGGCTCAGCTGCGTATTCTCATACTCTGGCATGGTAATGACATGTTGTACTTACTCTGTTGCTTCTCCTTCCAGCAGTTATTCCTTAGATTAGCTATGAAATCTTCTTCTACACTTCGTTCTACATTTCTTAGATTATTTCCAGAATATTCTTCATCAAAACTTTCTGACACAAAATATGGGACCTTAAGGTGCTCAGTGACTCTCCTATGTATATGGCCCACAGACCTGCATAGAAAAGAAATAGTAGTGGTCACTGTCAAGCTTCAAGTTATGATGTTTTCTGCAAAATTATATATATATATATATATATATATATATATATATATACACACATATATATATATATATATATATATATATATATATATATATATATACATATACATATATATATACACACACACACACACATATATACATATACATACATACACACACACAGAGAGTTAGGTCCATATATATTTGGACAGACAACATTTTTCTAATTTTAAGCAAAACAATTCAGATGCAGTTGAAGTTCAGACTTTCAGCTTTCATTTGAGGGTATCCACATTAAAATTGGATGAAGGGTTTAGGAGTTTCAGCTCCTTAACATGTGCCACCCTGTTTTTAAAGGGACTAAAAGTAATTCGACAGATTAAATAAAATGTTAATTTCTAGTACTTGGTTGAAAACCCTTTGTTGGCAATGGCTGCCTGAAGTCTTGAACTCACCAGACGCTGTGTTTCCTCCTTTTTGATGCTCTGCCAGGCCTTCACTGCGGTGGTTTTTAGTT
Source organism: Ranitomeya variabilis (assembly GCF_051348905.1). NCBI lineage: Eukaryota > Metazoa > Chordata > Amphibia > Anura > Dendrobatidae > Ranitomeya > Ranitomeya variabilis. The sequence goes on along the minus strand of NC_135235.1, from coordinate 111,520,105 downwards.
GCTGTTTGTTTTGGGGCCTTTCTGTCTGAAGTTTAGTCTTTAACAAGTGAAATGCATGCTCAATTGGGTTGAGATCAGGTGACTGACTTGGCCATTCAAGAATATTCCACTTCTTTACTTTAATAAACTCCTGGGTTGCTTTGGCTTTATCTTTTGGGTCATTGTCCACCTGTAGTATGAAACGACGACCAATCAGTTTGCTGCATTTGGCTGGATCTGAGCACACAGTATGGCTCTGAATACCTCAGAATTCATTTGGCTGCTTCTGTCCTGTGTCACATCATCAATAAACACTAGTGACCCAGTGCCACTGGCAGCCATGCATGCCCAAGCCATCACACTGCCTCCGCCGTGTTTTACAGATGATGCGGTATGCTTTGGATCATGAGCTGTACCACGCCTTCACCATACTTTTCTCTTTCCATCATTCTGGTAGAGGTTGATCTTGGTTTCATCTGTCCAAAGAATGTTCTTCCAGAACTGTGCTGGCTTTTTTAGATGTTTTATAGCAAAGTCCAGTCTAGCCTTTTTATTCTTGACACTTATGAGTGGCTTGCACCATGGAGTGAACCCTCTGTATTTACTTTCATGCAGTCTTCTCTTTATGGTAGATTTGGATATTGATACGCCGACCTCCTGGAGAGTGTTGGTCACTTGGTTGGCTGTTGTGAAGGGGTTTCTCTTCACCATGGAGATTATTCTGCGATCATCCACCACTGTTGTCTTCCGTGGGTGCCCAGGTCTTTTTGCATTGATGAGATCACCAGTGCTTTCTTTCTTTCTCAGGATGTACCAAACTGTAGATTTTGCCACTCCTAATATTGTAGCAATTTCTCGGATGTTTTTTTTTCTGTTTTCGCAGCTTAAGGATGGCTTGTTTCACCTGCATGGAGAGCTCCTTTGACCGCATGTTTACTACACAGCAAAACCTTCCAAATGCAAACACCACACCTCAAATCAACTCCAGGCCTTTTATCTGCTTAATTTAGAATGACATAATGAAGGGATTGCCCACACCTGTCCATGAAATAGCCTCGGAGTCAATTGTCCAATTACTTTTGGTCCCTTTAACCCCTTCACGACCTTGCCCTTTTCCGTTTTTGCGTTCTCGTTTTTCGCTCCTCTTCTTCCCAGAGCCATAACTTTTTTATTTTTCCGTCAATATGGCCATGTGAAGGCTTGTTTTTTGCGGGACAAGTTGCACTTTTCAACAACATCATTGGTTTTAGCATGTTGTGTACTAGAAAACGGTAAAAAAAATTCCAAGTGCCGTGAAATTGCAAAAAAAGTGCAATCCCACACTTGTTTTTTGTTTGGCTTTTTTTTGCTAGGTTCACTAAATACTAAAACTGACCTGCCATTTTGATTCTCCAGGTCATTATGAGTTCATGGACACCAAACATGTCTAGGTTATGTTTTATCTAAGTGGTAAAAAAAAATTCCAAACTTTGCTTTTAAAAAAAAAAAAAAAAAAAAAAAAAAAAAGCGTCATATTCCAATACTCGTAGCGTCTCCATTTTTCATGATCTGGGGTCAGGTGAGGGCTTATTTTTTCCGTGCCGAGCTGGCGTTTTTAGTGATACCATTTTGGTGCAGATATGTTCTTTTGATCGCCCGTTATTACATTTGAATGCAATGTCGCGGCGACCAAAAAAATGGAATTCTGGCGTTTCAAATTTTTTTCTTGCTACGCCGTTTAGCGATCAGGTTAATCTTTTTTTATTGATAGATCGGGCGATTCTGAACACGGCGATATCAAATATGTGTAGGTTTGAATTTTTTTAATGGTTTTATTTGGAATGGGGCGAAAGGAGGGGGGGGTGATTTAAAAAATATGAAAAAAATATAAAAGTTTTAAACATTTTTTTTTTTTTAACTTTTGCCGTGCTTCAATAGCCTCCATGGGAGGCTAGAAGCTGGCACAACTGGATCGGCTCAGCTACATAGCAGCGATCATCAGATCGCTGCTATGTAGCTGAATTGCAGACTTGCTATGAGCGCCGACCACAGGGTGGCGCTCAGAGCAGGCCGGCATCAGTAACCATAGAGGTCTCAAGGACCTCTATGGTTACCATCCTGACGCATCACCGACCCCCGATCATGTGACGGGGGTCGGCGATGCGATCATTTCCGGCCACGCGTCCGGAAGCGCCGGTTAAATGCCGCTGTCAGCCTTTCACAGCGGCATTTAACTGGTTAATAAGCGGCAGGTGAATCGCGATTTCACCCGCCGCTATTGCGGGCACATGTCAGCTGTTCAAAACAGCTGACATGTCCCAGCGTTGAGGTGGGCTCAGCGCCGGAGCCCACATCAAAGCAGGGGACCTGACCTCCGCAGTAAGGCTATGTTCCCACGCTGCGGATCCGAAGCGTTTCCGCAGCTGCGAGTCCGCAGCAGTTTCCCATGCATTTGCAGTTCAATGTAAACCTATGGGAAACGCAATCCGCAGTGCACATGCTGCGGAAAAAAAGTGCAAACGCAGCGGTTTACATTCCGCAGCATGTCGAATCTTTGTGCGGAATCCGCAGCGGTTTTACACCTGCTCCATAATAGAAAACCGAAGGTGTAAAACCGCAGTCGAATCCGCACAAAAAACGCGGTAAATCCGCAGGAAAAATGCAGTGTTTTTGCCCTGCGGATTTATCAAATCCGCTGCGGAAAAATCCGCAGTGGACCATTCTATGTGTGCACATACCCTAATAGTACGGCGGACGTCGGGAAGGGGTTAAAAACAGGGTGGCACATGTTAAGGAGCTGAAACTCCTAAACCCTTCATCCAATTTTGATGTGGATACCCTCAAATGAAAGCTGAAAGTCTGAACTTCAACTGCATCTGAATTGTTTTGTTTAAAATTCATTGTGGTAATGTCTATAACCCAAAATTAGAAAAATAATGTCTCTGTCAAAATATATATGGACCTAACTGTATATGCATTTAATTTATGAATTGCAATATGTAAAAGGCCAAGTATGGAGACTTAAAGGTAACCTCTCCTATTGAGCAAGCAGTAGGTTATCCCGTCCCTTCTTACAAACCTCCTGATTTATAACTTATTTATTTAAATCCCTTGCATTGTCTATGCCAAGGAGTCCAGTAGGCGGTCCTAATCAGTGACTGCCATTACAGTGTACACAATCCTAAACATTTAATGTGATCACCTATATTTAATATAGGAGTTATCAAAACTAAATCAGATTGTGATCACACTGCGTCTGGTGGATGCTGACAATTCCCATAAAAACAAGGCTTCAGGTGTAACCCCTGAACGCTCTCCAGATAGATAGATAGATAGATAGATAGATATATATATATATATATATATATACTCGAGTATAAGCCGAGATTTTCAGCTAAAGGGGTGGAGCCGCATATTCATTACTGTAATGAGTGGTACCATGTGACCGCTCAACAGTGGAACAAGCTGTCAGCGCCCGGAGACCATCGGAGATGCAGGGACCGCGCCGGGAGCAGGCGAGTATAATGGGGAGGGTGAGCAGCATTGCGCGATATTCACCTGTCCTCGTTCCACCGCCGGGCTCAGTCTTCAGCGTCCTCTGCTGTGATGCTCAGGCCAGATTACACAATGACGTGGTTAGTGCGCGCCCTCTGCCTGAACGTCAATGCAGAGGATGCTGAAGACGGAGCGGCGCCCGGCGGTAGAACGAGGACAGGTGAATATTTCAAGTGCCGGGGACTGAGCAACAAGAGGGGAGTATGTCTTTTTTTTTTTTTTAATCGCAGCAACAGCATATGGGGCAAATGCCTCTATGGAGCATCTTATGGGGCCCTTATTAACCTTTATGCAGCACTGTATGGGGCAAATGTGTCTATGGAGCATCTTATGGGGCCCTTATTAATCTTTGTGCAGCATTATATGGGGCATATTTTAATATGGAGCATCTTACGGGGCCCATCATGAACTGTAAGGAGCATTATATGGGGCTCCTGGTTCAATATGGATATTCAAGAACACTTAACCTACTGATGTCTCAATTAATTTTTCTTTTATTGGTATCTATTTTTATTTTTGAAATTTACCGGTAGCTGCTGGATTTTCCACCCTAGGCTTATACTCGAGTCATTAAGTTTTCCCAGTTTTTTTGTGGCAAAGTTAGGGGTCTCGGCTTATACTCGAGTATATATGGTATAATATATATATATATATATATATATATATATATATATATATATATATATATATATATATATATATATATATATATATATACATATACATACATATACATATACATGCACATACACACACACACATATATTTATTTATTTCAATTACCCAGTCCTTTATCAGTAATGCACATACTTCACCTTCGTCGTCTTCTGGCATTTCCAGTGTTGCTTCGGTCCTCTCCTAAAGCATGTGACTGGCTTACACAAGGGACACGTGTTCCTTTCTTCATGCAAGTGTACAAGAGTCTCAGACTTACAATGAGAAAGTGATGTTCAGGCCACACAGAAATGCTATGGGAGCCGGCTGGACACAACTTCTGTCACATGAAGTAGGAAAGGTGCGGAGCAGCGACTGGCAAGTATTTTTAATCATACCCTGAACAATACAGTACAGATATAGTAGATTTAAAAAGTCTACACATCCCCTGTTAAAATGCCAGGATTTTAACATGTAGAAAAAAAAAAAAACCATACCAAGAAGAATAATTTCAGAACTTTTTATACATTTTAATGTAAGCTTTACACGCACTATGGCTTTGGCTGTAAAATGTCAGAAATTAGACTAAACTTTATATGGGGTTAATCATAATGGCAGCAATCTGTACTGACTACTATGTAACATGAGAATAAATATAATTGGGGATGTGTTCAGAATCAGCCAGTCACAAAAGGGTGTTCACACTAATGTATTCACATTTTAATTGTTATTTTAATTTTCTTCCTCAAAATGATTTCAGCTTGCTCCTAAATGGATTTGTACAAACAATCAGTGACATTAAAAGTTGGAAAAAGTTCTAAAATGATTCTTCTTGGTATGTTTTTTTTTGAGGCTATGTTCCCACAATAAAAAACTTCTGCACCTATTTAAAGTGGGTTATTTGCAGTTTTTCATTGCGTTTGTGAGCATTTTTGTTTTTGTCTCTTCTTGGTATGTCATGCTTAAAATTAGGCTGCTTTGTTTTTGATACTTCCTGGTATTTGGCTTTGTCGAACCTTTATGGATATATTTACGGGAAGATTACATGCGCTTTTTAATACGTTTCTGCAGCGGAAATGGACCAAAACGCTGTGCCACACTCAAGGTTAGATTAGGCAAAATAAAAGCACAGTGGGCAGATTTCTATAAATCCTAAACACTTTGCTGAAACTGGAAGAAGCTGTGTTTTTGATACAGCAAAAATCTTCAGCGTCCAAAATGCACCAAAAGCTCATTGTGGGAACGTAGCCTTACATGGCAACAACCTGGCATTTTAAACAGGGGTGTGCAGACTTTTTATATCAGATGGTAAAATAAAAATGACGAAGTCGTACTTTCAGCATGAAGGATATCTTAGCCACTGACAAAAGAATCTAAATCAATAAATTATATACTGCCGATTACACATTTTTTTCTGTGCCTTTCAGCATAGGAAAGTGAAGTCTACAACGTTTCCTATGTAGTGAAATAAAACGTATGCCGCCGGATTACTGGGCTGCGATGCACTGGAATTCTCTGACCATGCGCAAATTTCTTTACCCTGTGGGACAACCAGGCTTTGTTTATGAATGGCCGGGCTGGAGAGACATCATCTTTGCACCGCACTCCACACAGAGGATGATACACCACACCGATGATTCCAATGCCACGCCGGGAACCCAGAAACCCAGCAAATTTACACAGCTCCTGTTCACTGACCTGGATCTCTAGTCAACTACCTTTTGGGTATGCCAAAAGAACACACTAAATTATGGCTATCTTAACAAGAGGACCCAAAATAGGAAATTTCTGCAGTCCTAAATCTGAAAATCGGCCTGGTAATTAAAGCATTTGTACCACGATAACAACTTATCCCCAATTCTATTGAATAGTTGTCCCTTATCTAGGTACAAACCCTTTAATTGCAGTGTTATTTACAATGACTTCCAATGTGTAATTGACCTTCCAGTGATAATTAGGTAAGGTCTCCTGTGTGTACATAACCCCTGGTGTCTCCTAATAAAAGCAAGCCTTCAGTCACCAGCTTTACTGGCATGGAGAACACAAGTTAAGGCCCCGTCTCACATAGCGAGATCGCTAGCGAGATCGCTGCTGAGTCACAAGTTTTGTGACGCAACAGCGACCTCCATAGCGATCTCGCTATGTGTGACACGTACCAGCGATCAGGCCCCTGCTGCGAGATCGCTGGTCGTGTCAGAATGGCCTGGACCTTTTTTTGGTCGTTGAGGCCCCGCTGACATCGCTGAATCGGTGTGTGTGACACCGATCCAGCGATGTCTTCACTGGTAACCAGGGTAAACATCGGGTTACTAAGCGCAGGGCCGCGCTTAGTAACCCGATGTTTACCCTGGTTACCAAAAAAAACAAACAGTACATACTCGCCTTTCGGTGTCCCTTGCCGTCTGCTTCCTGCTCTCACTGACTCCCGGCCGTACAGTGAGAAGTGAGAGCACAGCAGTGACGTCACCGCTGCGCTCTGCTCTCACAGTACGGCGGCTCAGTCAGAGCAGGAAGCAGACGGCAAGGGACCTGGACACCGAAAGGCGAGTATGTACTGTTTGTTTTTTTTGGTAACCAGGGTAAACATCGGGTTACTAAGCGCGGCCCTGCGCTTAGTAACCCGATGTTTACCCTGGTTACCCGGGTGCTGCAGGGGGACTTCGGCATCGTTGAAGACAGTTTCAACGATGCCGAAGTCGTTCCCCTGATCGTTGGTCGCTGGGGAGAGCGGTCTGTGTGACAGCTCCCCAGCGACCACACAGCGACTTACCAACGATCACGGCCAGGTCATATCGCTGGTCGTGATCGTTGGTAAATCGCTTAGTGAGACGGGGCCTTAAGTGTCTTATATGCATCAACTAAAGGATCAAGAAACACTTTTGTCTCGTTTCTTATACGGACAGGCATACATGCGTAGCATAATTCAGGTCACACCAAGATCCGGACTGCTAGTGCCTTGTAACCCTGTCCCATTGTACACATGGACAAGGACCACTTTCATGGACACATCCCTTGCTGTGTAGTGCCTGGCTCCCAACAAAAGTGGCACTGAGCCGATCTGAGATGTTAGCCATAAACATATGCTATAAAGTCTTTCAGGAAGTCATTTAATAGGGTACAACTTATCAGGACGTGTCGTCGATACACCCCCACATGGCAGATATGCCATACCCATACCCCCGTCCATCAGCACAATCATACAATATATTGCCACTCCAGAATCTTCCCCTAGTAGTAACAGCTGATCTCTTGGGGGTCCAGGGGGAGGACAGACCTTCATGATCAATGATGAGACTATTCAGCAAATCACCATATAGTCGGTGACATTGCCGACCCACTTGTGCTGCGAGTACAGGGGAATCGTGACAGTACATACATAGCAAACACAATATGGCAGTCTACTATCACATAGTGACCGCAGACTTTTCTTTTTCAGCCCGGAAAACAATCTTAGCGGGCACACCACTGTCTATACTTACGGTCTGTGGCTCAGGCTGTAAGGCGGATTGGACACCATCATTTGACTCAGGGCAGACACAATTATCAGGATCAGAATAGGCATCAACTGAACGAACATACCCAGACTTCCCTGGACAAAAATAAGACAAATAAATGATGTTAGTACATGAAATATGGACATGTTCTGATCACTTGGTGAAAACCCTGTACATCAGGGAAATAATGCCTCAGTATCTGTCAGTCCTGGGAGAGCACATGGCAGGATCTACAGGTGTGAGAGTTCTCACAGGCACCGGCCATCACCTGCATATGAAAACAAGTTTGGGGGTTAAAGCCCTCGGTGGACCTGCAATATCAAGTAGGAGCACTTTTGAGACAGTAGTTGGATACTGAAATCTGCATATAATCTGTGAGCCGGCTATAACCAATGCCAGCTTCATTCAGTGTGATGTTCATTTTTCTCTCCATCAATATTTTGAAGTATGTTTTTTTTCTGGACTTAATCACAAAAAGTAATGACATATTACTAAGCTTGCTTGAAAAAGACCTCTGTGGTCGAAACGTTGCATCTGGCAAATAAAGGAAACGTTTTTTAAGACTTCACCTGGATTGGATGCTGTCCTTCATTGTGGATTTTGGTATGTACACTTTCCATGTGGTCCAGTGGAACTAGGACTTGCATCTACAGGTCTGTTGTGCTGTCAGCCACCCCCTATTGATATTTATATTACTAAGAGGGTCTGACTGCAAGGACTCTGACCAATCTTTAGAATGAAAGGGTCCAGCATGGTTCCTTTTTTGCCTGTGCAGGCAAATTTTACCAGGCAACTGCAGCCTCTTTAATCCAGAGCTGATGGTGGCCCTGCACTGGGACCTTTACCCCAAAAAGTGATTGCATATTCTAGCATTTATGTGATGAGAAAACTTCTTAAAGGGAACCTGTCACCACGTTTTTGGAAGATGGGATAAAAATAGCGTTAAATAGGGGCAGAGGTGGGCGTTACATTAGTGTGTGTGTTATGCGTTTATTACCCACCTAAGTTGCCGAAATAACTTTGCAAAGTCTCCGTTTTCGCCTGTCAATCAGGCTGGTCAGGTCACATGGGCGTGGTGTCTTCACCCAGATTTGGCGTAGTTTTCCGTTGGTGGCGTAGTGGTGTGCGCATGCCCAAAGTCCGGAATCCTCTTCCAGGGGATTTAAAATAGCGCGGTGTTCGTTATTGCATTGGTGATCGGTGGGCGCGGCCATCTTCCTTTGGCCGCGCGTGCGCAGAAGCGGCGCTCTGCTGGCCGCGGCTTCAGGAAAATGGCCGCCGCGATCTCCATCTGCGCACGCGCGGCATCCCGCGGCCATTTTCCCGAAGCCGCGGCCAGCAGAGCGCCGCTTCTGCGCACGCGCGGGCAAAGGAAGATGGCCGCGCCCACCGATCACCAATGCAATAACGAACACCGCGCTATTTTAAATCCCCTGGAAGAGGATTCCGGACTTTGGGCATGCGCACACCACTACGCCACCAACGGAAAACTACGCCAAATCTGGGTGAAGACACCACGCCCATGTGACCTGACCAGCCTGATTGACAGGCGAAAACGGAGACTTTGCAAAGTTATTTCGGCAACTTAGGTGGGTAATAAACGCATAACACACACACTAATGTAACGCCCACCTCTGCCCCTATTTAACGCTATTTTTATCCCATCTTCCAAAAACGTGGTGACAGGTTCCCTTTAACACTGAGTTCACACATTGCATATTTGTAGTGGAATTTCAACGATGGAATCTGCACTGACATTGTATGATACAATAATGAATTTATTTAAAGAGGTATTCTCAAGTTCAAAAGCTATTCCCTGTCCTTAGCATAAGGGATAACTTCAGGATCACTGGGGGTCCGACCGCTGTTTTCCCCCCACCGAATTCAAGAACAAAGGCCCTGAAGAGCCCTATGTGAATGGAGAGGAGGTCAAATACGTGATCCGCTGCTCCATTCATTCTTACAAAAGTGCCAGAGACCAGTCGAGTGCAGCGATCTATGGTGGTCTCATTAAAAGTGAGAGGAGCGCAGGATCGACCTCCGCTCCAAGAACATTGGGCTCTTCAGGCCCCGATTCTCAGGATCACTGCGATCAGGAAGTTATTCCTCATCCCATGAATGGTGGAGAACTTCAAACTTGACAATATTTCTTTACAGTAACCATTGATGATTTAATTTAAAAACTGAAAACTAAAATCATATAGTCATGGAGGCATGTTGTAGTGATTGCAATCTACTCATCATTCTTCCACATTTATATTAGAAGTGACTGATGTAATTTCAGACTTTCCTGACCATCTGAGATGATATCTATCACACATACAGCATGTGTGTATATTAGCTATAAGGACACAGGAATCAGTCATAGTGCTCCCTCTAGTGGCTAATCCATTGACTTTTCATCATCCCTAGACATTTTGGAAGGGCTAAGACAATTTCCCTTCTGGAAAGCACTTACATCGCCTTGGTGGTGTTCTCGTCTGTCTGGTCTTTGAGAATATGTGTAATGCATTCGGCCATTGCTGTATACATGGACATTACCTAAAAGTAAGAAAACAACAGAAAAAAAGTCAAGCCAAGTAATTCTCTCTACAGAGGTAGTATCGGTTTGCCCTTCTTACAGCTAAAAAACAAACACTTACTAGAAGGAAATCCTCCACCAAAGAACATGTTGAAGAGGTCTTCAGGGGAGATGTCAGCCTCAAAGCCTCTGTGGAAGTCGGAGTGTCCATGTCGTGATGCACTGACTTTCTCATCCCCAAACTGGTCGTACTGCTTCCTCTTGTCTGCGTTGCTTAACACTGCATATGCATTCCCAATGGCTAAAAACAACGAGTTAAAAAAGGGAGAGTGTAAATGTAGAAAGACTGCAAACAATATATTATATGGCATGGATGATGCGCACGAAATGTAATCGCCATCCATGCAATGTGCCACTGAGGACAGTTTTGCTGGAAAGATTGTATCAAACTCTGTCTCGGGGTAATCCTTGACACTGATCTCTCCTTCAAACCGTATATCCAAACCCTTTCCACTTCCTGCCGCCTTCAACTCAAAAATATTTCACGGATCCGTACATTCCTTAACCAAGAATCTGCAAAAACCCTAGTCCATGCCCTCATCATCTCCGCCTCGACTACTGTAACCTCCTGCTCTGTGGCCTCCCCTCTAACACTCTCGCACCCCTCCAATCTATTCTAAACCCTGCTGCCCAACTAATCCACCTGTCCCCCCGCTATTCCCCGACCTCTCCCCTCTGTCAATCCCTTCACTGGCTCCCCATTACCCAGAGACTCCAGTACAAAAGCCTAACCATGACATACAAAGCCATCCACAACCTGTCTCCTCCATACATCTGTGACCTCGTCTCCCGGTACTTTCCTGCACGCAACCTCCGATCCTCACAAGATCTCCTTCTCTACTCCCCTCTTATCTCCTCTTCCCACAATCATATACAAGATTTCTCTCGCGTATCACCCCTACTCTGGAACTCTCTACCACAACACATCAGACTCTCGCCTACCATCAAAACCTTCAAAAAGAGCCTGAAGACCTACCTCTTCCGACAAGCCTACAGCCTGCAGTAACCACCGATCGACCAAACCACTGCACGACCAGCTCTGCCCTCACCTACTGTATCCTCACCCACCCCTTGTAGATTGTGAGCCCTTGCGGGCAGTGTCCTCTCTCCTCCTGTACCAGTTGTGACTTGTATTGTTCAAGATTATTGTACCTGTTTTTTATTATGCATACCCCTCCTCACATGTAAAGCGCCATGGAATAAATGGCGCTATAATAATAAATAATAATAATAAACTCCAAATCGAAGGACCCGGTTTATAAGCCCGTCTGCCACCAGAGATATCCGTCACCCTACTTATCCGTCGGAGCGCTGTGACTTATGTTATTACTGGCAGTGTGAACACCACCTGAGATTCCAAATACTGCAGAACGCAGTGATTAAAAAATACGTTTGATCACTGGTAAAATCAGCTTTTATGACACAGAGTTGTTTGTCTCTTCATTATCAGTATGTCTTCTTATCTGAATTGTACCACATAATAAATGGCAGATAATGCTCCTACTTTACAGGTCAGATGATGACTGGCACCATGCCCTGAACTCAATGACCCGGCAGTCACATAGCGGCCATGTGTGATGTCTGCTCCGCAGTGACAGGAGGGTACAACCTGCTCCCTGGAAGGACAGGCTTTACTTGATTTTTCTATACCGGTTATGGTACGCTAATCCAGGGAACCAGTCTAAATGCTGTACGTGGAGTCGGGAAGAATCTTTTCCCTAATGTGGAGCAATTAGCAATCCAACAACATGTTACCGTAGGTTATAGGTTGGACTCGACTGATTCAGGTCTACCTTTAACCTCAGCTAATTAAACATATAGTGTCATAGTATAAGAAAAGAAACCTTAGCATCTTATTATACACCGGCTAAGGCTACGTTCACATTTGCGGTGTGCGCCGCAGCGTCGGGCGCCGCAGCGTCGCCGCATGCGTCATGCGCCCCTATATTTAACATGGGGGCGCATGGACATGCGTCGCACTTGCGTTTTGCGCCGCATGCGTCCCTGCGGCGCCCGCGTCTGGGCGCAGAGGACGCAGCAAGTTGCATTTTTGCTGCGTCAAAAATCAATGAAAAAAAAGACGCATGCGGCGCAAAACGCAGCGTTGTGCATGCGTTTTTGTTTGCGTTGTGGCGCCGACGCTGCGGCGCACAACGCAAATGTGAACATAGCCTTACATTTCGGCCCCTCAGTCTTGCGTTTAGGAACCATGTCTCGTCCAACATCGTGAGATACCTGGATCTATACATGTAACCTGAACATATCGGTGGATATTTATAACAAAAACAAGACTGCTCCAAGGATCTGCTGAAAATAAGCTGGTCACAGGGTGTCCTGCTGCTTAGACCTCATGCGAGGGAACCCACCAAAGGGGAAATTAGGCATGACCTGGTCCACAAAGATTATGTGCATGGATCAAGGATGACTGGGTCCTCCAGAGTGATGCTTTTTGTAGCTAGTATTTTCTCCATCTATTTATGAAGGTCACAATGGAGAACCCCACCAGCTCTGGTAAGTCTCCAAAGTTATTCTCATCATACATACTCATGGTCCTGCCAGACGATAGATCACGCATGTCTGATGGGCACAGGCAGCACGTCTGAGACCTGCAGTTCCACAATGGGCTACCTTCTCATACTTGATCATTTGGACAGCCTGTGAACGTGCCAAAAATGCCACAGGAGTCTGTGGTGAAAAAATTTCTGGGGAAATCTAAACTACATTTTTAGTTGCAGACGAGTCCCACATGAGTACGGTGCCCCCATCATTCCCAGGATTGTTGGGGGTCCTAGAGGTCAGACCCCCCAATCATACAGTGATGGTGTATCAGAGCAATATGCCGTTCCGCCACTGTCCTCCGGTGTGAGGGCGCTTCCTCCATCAGTGCATGTGTCGGGCAAAACAGACTGACGACATTACCCTATCTGTACACAACAAGCCACCACTCCTCCCCACGGTCATCACAACCTGCAGCCATTTATTGAAGTAACCATCTTCATATACATCCTAGATTTTGCCAGTGGCTCAGTGTAAACACACAAGTCAGATAGCCACCATTTACCTCAGGATTACGTCCCCTCACTACGTCAATGTGAGATAAGAGTAAACTCAAACACGTCACCATCTCTGGGAATAATTCCACCTGTGCTCAAATGCATGAACACTGCAGAGCAGGACAATATGGCTTAATAGCCTCCTCTACCATTAATCCACCTAAACCCCTCTGAAAACAGACCATGCACAATATTACGTGCTGGCTACTGCACTGTACAGCCTTGGCCCTGCTTTACGTTCAGGGCCTGGGATATTGTTGTTCTTCAGAAGATAAGAGAATATGGATAGGGATACTGGTGGGAGTAAAGCCCCTATTCACATTAGATCAATGGTTCGGCTGTCAGCCATCGCCTGACTCCTCTATACCTAGGAGCACTCAGCTGTGCGTGCTCTCCTGTGTTCTCCATTACCTCCCAGAGAACAGAAAGATGGGCTGCAGGCCACCATACACAGACTGTGTGCCCAGCCCTCCATGTTAGGCGCAATTTACTTTAATGTGTATGAGGACCTTAAAAGCACTTGGCTATAATTTATCACCAGGTGGCTGGTTGTTTCCAGAGAGGATATTGTCCTGGTAGGGAATCATAATATGAATATTGCAGTTACCATTTTTTCAGAGTTTTTTCTATGTTAGCAGTTACCATTTTTCACCATATGTTTAGTCACGCCATTATCAATATTTTTTTGCTCTAGCTACATTTTAAGGTCTATCCACCTCTGGTAATCAGGAGAAAATGGAAGGTACATAAGAAAAATAGAGGAAACCCATAAGATTGTTGGTCATGAATTTACACAGTAAAGATGAGCTTTTACTACACAGTCTATAACACTCACATTTTTTGGGCAGGTTACTGTTATATGTGCAGAGGTTCAGGATCTGCAGCATAAAGCTCTGCTGCAAATCCTGAGGTTGGCAGGGAAAACACTGCATAAAATAAGCGCACAGTTTTGCATCTTTTTTCCTACTTATTAACATGGGGGAAATCTGCAGCAAAAATGCTGCAGATGTGAATTTGCGGAAAATCAGCAACGAAAAAAAAAACAAGCAAACTGTGCATGAGACGTCATTCACTTTGCTGGTACTAGGAAATCCTTCAGTTTTTGTGACAAAACTGTATGGAAAAATTGTAACAAAAAACGCAGCATGTGCACATACCTTTATATTGTAGTAAACATTTCAACAATGCCGCTGTGAGCAGCCTTTTCGTCATGATTTTCTTGCCTGGCTTAGAAAACCCATTTTGCATTACTTGGTAATGAGCTGAGGGATGGTCATGTGTCCTGAAAGCGTGGCCATTATCGATAAGGCAAAGTTACAGCCAGCAATATACTTCTATTACCAAAGCCACTGTATTGGAAATGTGATGGTTTATAGTGACCATTCATATAGATGTCCGTCTATGTGACAAAAAGACGGCACAGAAGTCCATAATATGTACAAAAAATGAAAAAGTGGCGCAAAGTGTCAAAAAAAAGCCCAGTATTCTGCTGCGAATCCAACAATTTACCACAAAGGATTGTATTAAAAATAGAAACGTATATATGTATATACAGATTCGCGCTGAAAACGGCCAATGGAGTAACCACAAAGAAGGACAATAGTAATATTCGTTAGTAGGGGTACAGTGGCCCGCTGAAAAAAATGGCCCACCGATAGTTTTCAGAAGTTTAAATGTAGCCCCCAAGTTGTGAATATACGTTACATACAGTTAAAAAATGGAAAAATTCTTACCCCTGACGCTGGGACGATAGAAGAGCAAGATTTCCTGGTACTCAGCGGTGAGATTAGTAGAAAAAAACATGGTAGTTCAGATCACAGCGAACAGCCGCCCCGGCCGGTGGCAGCCATTCCTTACACAGCTTAAGGTTATTGGTCCTTACCACGATCCGTACACACCCTTCAGTCACTTTAGCGGTCACGAGAGTCACTACGTCCCGAAGGTCCTGCAGACGAGCCGCCCTCACGGCTCGCACCACACGCAGCGGCTGCTCAAATTGGATCCCGCTCTCTACCCGAAGCTGTGTAAGAAATGGCTGCCACAGGCCAAACGAATATTACTATTGTCCTTCTTTGTGGATACTCCATTGGCCGTTTTCAGCACGAATCTGTATATACAGTAAGTATATACACTCACCGGCCACTTTATTAGGTACACCATGCTAGTAACTGGTTGGACCCCTTTTGCCTTCAGAACTGCCTCAATTCTTCGTGGCATAGATTCAACAAGGTGCTGGAAGCATTCCTCAGAGATTTTGGTCCATATTGACATGATGGCATCACACAGTTGCCGCAGATTTGTCGGCTGCACATCCCAAAGATGCTCCATACAAGGCAGGATGGATCCATGCTTTCATGTTGTTTACGCCAAATTCTGACCCTACCATCCGAATGTCGCAGCAGAAATCGAGACTCATCAGACCAAGCAACGTTTTTCCAATCTTCTACTGTCCAATTTCGATGAGCTTGTACAAATTGTAGCCTCAGTTTCCTGTTCTTAGCTGAAAGGAGTGGTACCCGGTGTGGTCTTCTGCTGCTGTAGCCCATCTGCCTCAAAGTTCGACGCACTGTGCGTTCAGAGATGCTCTTAGGCCTACCTTGGTTGTAACGGGTGGCGATTTGAGTCACTGTTGCCTTTCTATCAGCTCGAACCAGTCTGCCCATTCTCCTCTGACCTCTGGCATCAACAAGGCATTTCCGCCCACAGAACTGCCGCTCACTGGATTTTTTTTCTTTTTCGGACCATTCTCTGTAAACCCTAGAGATGGTTGTGTGTGAAAATCCCAGTAGATCAGCAGTTTCTGAAATACTCAGACCAGCCCTTCTGGCACCAACAACCATGCCACGTTCAAAGGCACTCAAATCACCTTTCTTCCCCATACTGATGCTCGGTTTGAACTGCAGGAGATTGTCTTGACCATGTCTACATGCCTAAATGCACTGAGTTGCCGCCATGTGATTGGCTGATTAGAAATTAAGTGTTAACAAGAAGTTGGACAGGTGTACCTAATAAAGTGGCCAGTGAGTGTATATATATGTGTATATATATATATATATATATATATATATATATATATATATATATATATATATATATATATATATATATATATATATATATATATATATATATATCCATAATAGTTAAAGAGGCACTCCCATCTACATGTTTGTTATTTTTGTTATTAGATGTGTATATATAATCACACATATAAAAAATATATACACACCCACACACAGAATAAGCTGGGTCCTGCACGCCCCCCCCCCCCCCCCCCTCTTCCCCAGGCCGGTCTGCACGGCCCCCCCTCTTCCCCAGGCCGGTCTGCACGGGCCCCCCCTCTTCCCCAGGCCGGTCTGCACGGCCCCCCCCCTCTTCCCCAGGCCGGTCTGCACGGCCCCCCCCTCTTCCCCAGGCCGGTCTGCACGGCCCCCCCCTCTTCCCCAGGCCGGTCTGCACGGCCCCCCCCTCTTCCCCAGGCCGGTCTGCACGGCCCCCCTCTTCCCCAGGCCGGTCTGCACGGCCCCCCCCTCTTCCCCAGGCCGGTCTGCACGGCCCCCCCTCTTCCCCAGGCCGGTCTGCACGGGCCCCCCCTCTTCCCCAGGCCGGTCTGCACGGCCCCCCCCTCTTCCCCAGGCCGGTCTGCACGGCCCCCCCCTCTTCCCCAGGCCGGTCTGCACGGCCCCCCCCTCTTCCCCAGGCCGGTCTGCACGGCCCCCCTCTTCCCCAGGCCGGTCTGCATGGCTACTCATCCCCATCCAGGAATGCATGGCTCATAATACCCACCCTGGTATGATTGGCCCCCTCATCCCTATCCTGGTATGCATGGCTCCTCATCCACACCCTAGTATGCATGGCTCCTTATCCTTGTTTCATGGCCCCCATAAAAAAACAAAACACATCCTACTTAATGACCCTGCACTCCATGGCAGCGTTCTGTTCCAGGTGGAAGCAGCTGCTTTATGCTTCTAAGCAGCGCATGACAGTGACGTCGTGTGCTGCTTACAAGCAGAGCACAGCTGAAGTAATACTCACTGCTCTCCACGCTGGAACTATGTGCGTGGAGGGCAGTGAGTATTCATTGCTATTAAGTAGCGTGCATAGTGTCAGCTGCAGCTCCGGCCAACTGGGCAGTCGGAATATGGAGAAGCTTTAACATGCTGGTTGCCTGCACAATGACTGATCAATAGGGGTCTCTAGGACCCCTGCTAATCAGTAGTCATTTAACACACGGTCCGGGTTATTCACGGGTGATGAGGAATCCAGCCACTATCAGCATTTGTGAACGTGGCCCCTAGGTATTCTTTCAGCCTGTCAATCCTATAGCATGATTAGTGAAATCTTCTGTACTACAAGCCGAGAGCTCACTAATCAGATTTACACTGGACGTTATCTGAAGATGATAGCTACAAGGAGCTTATCCTATATGGCAGAACTTCAGCTCATCGGCTGTTTGAAACAGATCTAGATGAACAGTGCGCAGACCTGGGGATACTGCGGGTGACAATGACTACATGATGGCATGCTACACTGAGGATATAGACTGGTCAGCCATAACATTAAACCCACTAAAGTGAAGGGAATAACAATCTTTAAAATTACAAAATGGGGATAAATTAGAAGGCAAATTAAAGTGTCAATTTTTATAATTTGATGTGTTGGAAGCAGATTTTGGAATCTTAGCGACAAGGACCAAATTATGCTGATCACTGGGGATTATGCTGATCTCAAAAACCGCCAGCCTTGTAGGGTACTCCCATACCACTGGGGTAATTGCCTACCAGAAATTGTCTAAGGAAGGACAGTAAACCACAGAAAAGGTGGTAATAAATGTGTATTAAGAAAATATGAACATCTGAAGAATAGAAAACTTATGTACATCTCACCCTTTAGCTCAATGACTTGGAAAATAAAGGTGCCGAGGTTATGGTAGGAAACAAAATGGCCATGGTATGTGAATACCCAGTACTGTACCTTTAAATGCTTCGGTTGCGCCAGGAGCATGGTTTTTATCTGGATGGAACTTTAATGCTAGCTTTCTGTATGCTTTCTTCAGGTCATCTTCAGATGCCTCTCTCGTTACACCCAGAATTTCATAATAATCTTTGCATTGCTTTATCCTGAAAGTAAACAATATATTAGACAATGGAAATGATTATTATCCAGGCAAAATAGTCTCATATCCAGGTGTTCTGGACGCCTTAGAAGATTTTTACTATGCATTTCATATTAATGCCTTGCCATTATGAAGACCGGAAAGATTAATTTATATAAATGAAGAATATAACTCACTATAGAGTAAAATGTAATAATAGGGGACCCAAATGGTAAGATACTAAAGGCCACAGTATATATAGGGAATGCACAGAAGTAGATCGCAATGTAGGCAGACCCCCAGACCTCCCTGAATAATGAAGATGTGCACTCAAGGGCACTAAAAGAAATAAGCACGGGAGACAGGGTAAAATAACCAACTTGCTATAACCGACGTGAATGAGAGGGAACCCCAACGCGCGTTTCGCTTAATGCTTCTTCGGGGGGCACCCGAAGGGTGTCGTCTTTTCTTTAATCTTGTGTCTGATACGCTTTCATATGTATTGTTCTTAATATTTGATAATAAAAGTGTGACATTTTATCATTTATTGCTCTATGTCCATTTCTTTTTGGGTTTCTATATATATATTCATGGCGGAGCCTATTTACATTATGCCCCTTTTGGTATTTTGCCATTATGAAGTCCTGATTGAAGTCAGCCGCCTCGTGACCTGCTACCAATGTTCTCTCCGTTTGTCAATGTATTCCTTATTTTATCATTATTTGGCGAGTTTCATTGTGTGTAATATAATGTATTCCACTTGTTTGCATCATTACATAAAGCAGAATGTTTTCATGCAGCATTTCTGTTACTTCGTCTGTTCTGGATTTTATTGTTCCACGCTTTCTATTCTACTTAGTGAAGGCCAGTCATAAGTGCAGACAACCAGCCACACACTGTACCGAGGAAGCACAAAAGAACAAAGTGATGACAAACCTCAAAATGTTCCTTCACAACTGCAGCATCCTCCACCTACACAATGTCCTGTACTCCGGTGTACTTCATGGCACGCACAGGTGTGCTGTGCACCAGCCTCCATAGCACATGGCCCAGATACCATGGCAGCTGCTCCTGTGCCTCCAGGTTCCTCATATAGAGATTATATGCTCCAGACATAACCGCTTTATCTAGAGCAGAGCTGAAGGGATTCAGTTCCCGCATTAGGTGGTAAATCAGTCCTGAGCAGGTCTTCTCCCCTACACAATGTGCGTTCTGCGGCCTACAACTCCCATCTACCACTTGGCAGACAGGAGAAAGCACAGCAGTGGTCACAAAATGGCAGCTCTTCCATCTTTGGTTGCAGACATAGGTAGCTAGAAATTATCTGCTGCATGTACCTGCCGGCGACTAGAGGGCACATTTCAGCAACATGAGGGAGGCCTGTTCTGCTGTGGTGGCGGATGGAGTACATCTACTGTAGTACCAGGGAGGAGTACTCTGCACTCATGCCCCGTCAAAGTGCAACCAATACAATGAGCATAACACTAAAGGCATTGTCTACTACTCGGACAATCCCTATGTTTCCCCCTTGTAAAATAATAACATTTATACTCTCCTCCAGCGCCAGCACTAGTTCTCCCGGGATTCACATGACATTATGTCATACAATCCCTGCAGCCAGACAGCGCTGACTTCATTCTCACCGCCTGTGGACAAATAAAGACATCCAAAGGAAGTGAGAGCTTCCTCAGATGTATGTGATATGTCCAAAGGTGAGGAGATTGAAGGCAACGCTGATTGGCCATAGGGATTGTGTGACAATGTCATGTGAATCCCGGGAGAACTAGTGCTGACACCGCTGGAATGGCACGCCGGCACTGGAGGGGAGTATCAATTCTATTATTTTACAATTGGGAAATATAGGGAATGAGAAGTAGTGGACAACCCCTTTAAGATGTAATCATCACTATTAAAGATTTTGTTTTGCAATTTAATCCCGGAGACTAGGGTTGGCGGTATCACTGGTGAAAAAGTGGAGGGGGGCGTGCTTCTGGTATTAGGACTTTTACTTTTTGAATCTTATATGTTCTGTAGATGGGGAAATGTTCTGCTATCAGTGTCGCTGCTGAATTTTAAGTCCAAAACTAGGCAGGATTCAAACACTTTGAGTTTGTTTTTCATGGCTTTAAAAATTATGACTTTTTTTTTTTTCCCATAGGACTTGGAAAAATGCCAAGCAGGAACCCTCAGTAATTACTAGAATGAACGGTCTGCCCTTTTAAATCAACGGAGCTCTAGCTTGTGAGAGAAAGCTGGAAGGCAGAAAATTACTGGAGGCTGAAACCTAGGATTACCTCTTAACGGCGTCGAGCTGATCTTGGGAGTAACTTTTGCCAGATTCCCCACCGGCCTCTCCGTTTGCAGATGGGCTTGGTTCAGCTACATTTTTCCGGTGTCGAGGATTTGGAGCCTGTGTGCCATTAGACTGGCTGTTTTTGGAGAGGGCTTCCACGAGCTCTACAGAAGACACAAAAAGTGCAACAAGTGAAGCAAAAGTAACCCGTTCACAAAGACGATCACTGCCCGGTCTCCCGAGAACTCCAGTTTATTTTTTATTTTACGGCACTCATTTATATACTGCCATCAATTCCACAGCACTTTACAAACATTATTGGCGCTGTCCCCACTAACATTATTGGCTCACAATCTAGATTCCCTATCAATAAGTCTTTGGAGTGAGGGAGGAAACCCACGCAAACATGGGAAGAACATACAAACTCTTTGCAGATGTCGTCCTTGGTGGGTTTTGAACCCAGCGCTGCAAGGCTGCAGTGCTAACCACTGAGCCACCGTGCAGTTCTTAAACCATTTGGCCTGATGAAGATACCAACTGGATATCAGAGAGCATAGCCTGAATATCTTCCCAATAAAGGAACCTTGACTACATCTTCTACACTTGGATGGTCATTATCAGCATCACCCGAGTCCTACATTTTTCTATATTGTAGTGAACCCTTCAGTGTTAGTTGTCCACCATCGATGACCGAGCCTAATTCTACAAGCCTTTACCAGGATTGTGCCTGTAATTGTAAAACCCCGGAAGGCCACATCTCCAATAATCTACCTACATCTCCACCTTATTTTTTATCTTTTGCAGCAACAGGATAAGTGATAACTTGCTGATGGGTGGGTGTCTGACAGCTGGGAGAAAGGGGAACTTTCATTCCTTTCAGAACAGAGCAGCAGAGTGCAACCTCAAACTGTGTCCCATTTATTTTTTATGGAACCTCTGAGGGATGCGCTCGGTTTTCCAACAGCCTCATAGAGAACGAATGGAGCGGCGGTAATCCAACCTGCCGATCGCTGCAGGCCGCAGTGGTCAGACTCACACTGATCAGCATATTATCACCTACTGTACATATAGGTGGTCATTTTTGGGAACCAGACAACTGCTTTAAATGAAGGCACATAAAATACACACAAAATCCAGAAAAAAAATCTAAAAGTTCACTCATGGGATCATCAGATAATGCCAAACAGCAAAATACATTAGAATTAGAAAACTAGTGAAGAAAGTGGTCATCAGTCTTTTATACTGGATTAGCCATTAACATGCACGCTCAGCTTGATCAAAGGTGCGCGTTATTAATATGGAGGGAGGCGTGGGTGGGAGCTGCTCATCCCCATCTAGAACAAACTTGTGGACAAAAAAAAAAAAAAAATCACTCATCTTCTATCCAGAGAACTGGGAAATATTATCCATCCAAATTAGATTAGGCTGTTGGAGAATGTTAAAAGGACTAATGGGGCCAGACAAGGATTACTAGAGCAAAATGGCAGCAGGATTAAGTTTAATAATTTTTTTTCAATATACCATATCACTATCTAAAAATATATCTATTTTGCAATCTTTGCAGTGGCCACTAGGCTGAATATTAGACTCCGACTTTTCAGATGCCACATGGAGTGCAGCAGCAGTCTGGCCTTGACCTGACTCATTTGTATAGACGTACTCACTGCTTGTGTTCTGATATGGGAAAAGTTCATTGCGAAGGGAAAAGGAGGAGTGAGTTGTGACATCACCTACTGTGAATGGTAGATACTGTGTTACGTATGTTACCGTATATGTGGATGCTGTGTCATTTGCATGTGGTCTGTGAAGATAATGAGACTTCTGAAAAGTAACCTGTACAGAACAGGAAGTGGCAGTCAAATATTAGGTTCAGTGGACAGTGTGAAAATTGCTAGACGTTTGATTTTTTTGTATTAGTAGTATAGAGGAAAAACAAATTGCAACTTTTCCATACACCCCCCCCCCCCCAAAAAAAAAAAAAACAAAACAAACAAAACAACCAAAAGCACACATTTACAATAAAACCCCAAAGTGATTTTCTGATGAACCATTCTCATTAACAAGACAACCAGAAAACAGCAGACTGGGTCATGTACTCCAGGCTAAGCCAAGCAATTATCTCTTACTGTAGAGAATCGTTGTTGTTGTGTCCAGCTAAGCAGCTCATTACCGTCCCCAAGGCTTGGCACCATTAACTGGTTCTTCCTGACAGATTTTTGCAAGGTGTAAAGAGTGTGTATTTACTATTTTCATGATCAAATAATTTGGATTTTTTCCTTTATCCATCAAAAAACAAACAAGACAGGGTAGATACTTGCCGCACGCTGTGTGCTATAGAACTGGAGAAACACATTGCATTTATCAAAGGGACTGAATTGCGTCTGTTACAATTAGAATTAAACAAAAATATTTGCAGGATCCAGGTCTGATGTCCATGTTGGTACTCAGTGGCAGCCGGACAAGGGTCCTGCAAACTTCCTCGAACAATGCTCCAATGCTGGCATCCTGGGCACAACTTTTGTTCCAGCTAAACATGAAATCACAGGGCTACGCACATAATGACGCCCCGGGGGCTTAGAAATCAGAAGCGGCGCCCCAGATGCCGGCATTTTTGAGGTTTGGCTAAGGAGCTCCCAGCTGCCATGGAGCATCAGCTTGGACACCAGACGAGCATCCAGTGAATCTTTTTTTTCAAATGTGCAATGTCTCATTTTTTCTTTACTTTAATCCGAAAAACAGGGTTCTTTCACTGGGGTATGTTCTGCGTCATCTGAATTACTGTTTAAAAAAAAAAAAAAAAAGAGCACCACACCAAGTTCTGCAATTTGGTCTTCCCAAGGCCGGAGTCACACTTCTGATGTAATGCTCTCCTTACCTCCATTACTTAGGATGCCCCACGGCTGAGGCCGTATCATGCTGCACATCCGGCTGGAGCAACATATTACATTAGTGCTAGGAGATAGGCGGTGACGCCACTTACTATGGCCTGGCCTAAACGCATCAATAAATGTAGATGCAGAAAAGACCTACATCAAAATCCTAACACCATGCCGGTTTTCACACTGGCACTAGTGTAGTCACCATAGGATGACGCTTACATGTCAGCCCTTCTGTATGGATGACAGAATCAGCACTCCTCTCAGCACCATCGGTTTAGGAATTGATGGCTCCATCTACCATACATTCAGGTAAGTGAAACCTAGATTTCCGTGTCAACTGGTTGCCATTCATTTCAGCTGCTGTAAAGGGACATGGTGACTTCCCCAGAGTTGGATGGCAAAACAAGGTCACACAGTTGAAGGCCCAAAACTCGACGTGTAAAACAGAATCTGTCCCCAGGTTTTTGCTGCCCCAGCTGAGAGCAGCATGATATAGGGGGAAGACTCTGACTCCAGCGATGTATCACTTACTGGGCCGATTCCCACAGTTCTAAATTAACAACTCTTATCTTCTGCAGATCTAGCAGTTCTCTGACTGCGGAGCTGTGTATAACTAGGCCCATACCACTGCCACTGGTAGTCAGGCTTCTGTCTATGCAGAGTGTACACACAAAGCTGCCAGTCAGTGTGTGTGTGTGGGGGGGGAGATGCAGCTGCAAAAGTGTTTGTAATGAGACAAAGTTCAGTTCTGCCGAGTGTAACTGAAATGGTCAGCCATTACATGTCTCACACTGGTAACAACCCTTTCATTTAAAATAAGCTATGAGGCCAGGTTCTCAGGGAGATCCATATATGTGCAGATAGACAGCGTCCAATCAAGGGTGTTCAATCAAAAATGAAATTTATTCCGCCATAAGTATGAACAGCGTTTTGACCCATTACAGGTCTTTATCAAATACCGTACTTGATAAATAGCTGTAACAGGTCTAAAAGTTGTTCACACTTATGGCGGAATAAATTTCACTTTTGATCTTTTGATTGAACACCCTTGATTGGACGCTGTCTATCTGCACGTATACTTGACTATTTCCAAGTGGGTTCCTTGGATAATTTGACCATGCGACACCTACGCGAGTGCTTCCAGCTACCTGGTTTTTTTTTTTTTTTTTTGGGGGGGGGGGGTGGTGTTTGTTTGTTTTTTTTTATTATTATTTTTTTTTAATCTCGAGGAGATCAGTGTCTAGCCCATAGATCATAATACCTCACATATATAAGAAAAACAAGGATTTTCAGGAATAAGTTATCAAGGTATCATTTTATTTCTAAGTGACGGCAGAAGCAGTCTGTGACCACTCTGTGTTGGTGAAGAACGGCGCCAGGCCCAACAGGCAGGTAAAAAGCAACTATCTGCCTGTTAGTGCACATTTTTAGTTTTTCCACAAAGTCCCAGATATCCCATTTAAGGACCACACACCAAGCACAAACAGCATTAGGGTTCGCTCACATTAGCATATGAAAAAAAAAAACAACAAAAAAAAACAACAAACCTATACTTATCCAGGAGAGTGGGATGATTTTCTCTCACTTCTCATCCGTATGCAATCTGTTTTTTTTTTTTTTTTACTCAGCAGCTATTAATCACGAGACCATTCCTATACTACAGAATTGCAATGCATCCTTATAAATCAGATGACATACTGATGGTCCGTGTGGCATGTAATTATTTTCTCACACTGTGCCAATTTCAGAGGGATTATTCTCTCATGCCGAATACAATGGAGAAAAAAAAAATATATATGCTGATCTGAACTGCCTCATTGAGTAATATTGGTCCGAGTGCAATCCGATTTTATCAGATTGCACTTGTTTGATTGATGTGTTCGTGTGAGCGAGGCCTTAAGGCCCCGTCTCACATAGCGAGATCGCTAGCGAGATCGCTGCTGAGTCACAAGTTTTGTGACGCAACAGCGACCTCAGTAGCGATCTCGCTATGTTTGACACGTACCAGCGACCAGGCCCCTGCTGCGAGATCGCTGGTCGTGTCGGAATGGCCTGGACCTTTTTTTGGTCGTTGAGGTCCCGCTGACATCGCTGAATCGGTGTGTGTGACACGGATTCAGCGATGTCTTCACTGGTAACCAGGGTAAACATCGGGTTACTAAGCGCAGGGCCGCGCTTAGTAACCCGATGTTTACCCTGGTTACCATCGTAAATGTAAAAAAAAACAAACACTACATACTCACATTCCGGTGTCCGTCAGGTCTCTTGCCGTCTGCTTCCCGCACTGACTGACTGCCGGCCGTAAAGTGAAAGTACAGCACAGCGGTGACGTCACCGCTGTGCTGTTAGGGCCGGCGCTCAATCAGTGCAGGAAGCGGACGCCGGGGGACGCGAAGGTGAGTATGTACTGTTTGTTTTTTTTACTTTTACGCTGGTAACCAGGGTAAACATCGGGTTACTAAGCACGGCCCTGCACTTAGCAACCCGATGTTTACCCTGGTTACCCGGGGACCTCGGCATCGTTGGTCGCTGGAGAGCGGTCTGTGTGACAGCTCTCCAGCGACCAAACAGTGACGCTGCAGCGATCGGCATCGTTGTCTGTATCGCTGCAGCGTCGCTGTGTGTGACGGGGCCTTTATACTGTGTAAATTAGATCAATCTTGAATGTGTAAAATGTTTTGGTACTGTAGTAAATCCGATGTTCCGATAAGTGCATGAAAGGCATAAAAATAACACACAGCAACCAGACTAAACAAGCAGGACAATAAAAACAGAAGTACAAACAAAGCGGCCCATTGGGACTTAATTACATGACTCATTAGTTTATTTGATGTAATAACTCTGCTTAATTTGCTGTGCTGGTTGGCGAAATAAAAAAAAAAAAAAAAAAAGTAATTCTATACGAACAAGATAGATATAGATAGATCTATAGATAGATAGACAAAGTACTGGAGAGGAGATATGTTGCACGAAGGGTGTTAGGGTACCGTCACACAGTGCCATTTTCATCGCTACGACGGCACGATCCGTGACGTCGCAGCGTCGTATGATTATCGCTCCAGCGTCGTAGACTGCGGTCACACTTTGCAATCACGGCGCTGGAGCGATGCCGAAGTCCCCGGGTAACCATCGGGTTACTAAGCGCAGGGCCGCGCTTAGTAACCCGATGTTTACCCTGGTTACCAGCGTAAACGTAAAAAAAACAAACAGTACATACTTACATTCCGGTGTCTGTCCCCTGGCGTTCTGCTTCTCTCCACTGTGTCTGTGCCAGCCGGAAAGCAGAGCGGTGACGTCACCGCTGTGCTCGCTTTCCGGCCGGCAGGCGCTCACAGTGCAGAGAAGCTGAGACGCCGGAGGACAGACACCGGAATGTAAGTATGTACTGTTTGTTTTTTTTTTTTAACGTTTACGCTGGTAACCAGGGTAAACATCGGGTTACTAAGCGCGGCCCTGCGCTTAGTTACCCGATGTTTACCCTGGTTACAAGCGAACACATCGCTGGATCGCTGTCACACACACACACAACGATCCAGCGATGTCAGCGGGTGATCAAGCGACGAAAGAAAGTTCCAAACGATCTGCTACGACGTACGATTCTCAGCAGGATCCCCGATCGCTGCTGCGTGTCAGACACAGCGATATCGTATGGATATCGCTAGAACGTCACGAATCGTACCGTCGTAGCGATGAAAATGGCACTGTGTGACGGTACCCTTAGCCTCAGTGATAGCAACCTAGCAAATGCTCCAGCACACCTAGTGCTGAAGGGGTTTAACAGCCATGTTTAGTGCTAGGTTGATTAATTAATTGATTGTAGAGTAGGAGGAGTCCAGATAAATACAGTACCCAGCCTTCTAGAGCATTCAGTGTGGGGTGGGCCTAGAGGTGCAAGCCCTGGAGCTGTGGTTTCATGTTAAGGGAAGTTGATCCTTTTGTTGTTTGTTCCTGAAGTGGGTGGATTCCTGTAGCAATGAGGACTGTGCCAGATGTTATGGGTTTTTTTTCCTATAGGGCCAGGAAGGCCAGGTTTGTTTTACCAACGTTGCACTGGTTTATGCAGGATTCTGTCAATCCCTTCACTGGCTCCCCATTACCCAGAGACTCCAGTACAAAACCCTTCCCATGGCATACAAAGCCATCCACAACCTGTCTCCTCCTTACATCTGTGACCTCGTCTCCTGGTACTTTCCTGCACGCAACCTCCGATCCTCACAAGATGTCCTTCTCTACTCCCCTCTTATCTCCTCTTCCCACAATCGTATACAAGGTTTCTCTTGCGTATCTCCCCTACTCTGGAACTCTCTACCACAACATATCAGACTCTCGCCTATCATAGAAACCTTCAAAAAGAACCTGAAGACCTACCTCTTCCGAGAAGCCTACAACCTGCAGTAAGGCTAGGTTCACATTGCGTTAATGTGTGCACGCTAACGGACAGCGTTGCACGGCGAAAATGTCGCAATTAACGCCGTGCAACGGGTCCGTTAGCGTGCCCATTGACAGCAATGTAAATTTCTCCTGCAGCGCATCACTAGCGCGTGCCTTTTTCGGCTCGCGCTAGTGATGTGCCGTTCTTCTGTGACGCGCCTCGGACGCTGCTTGCAGCGTCCGCGGCGCGCCCGAGGTCCGTTCCCCGCTCTCGCAGATCGGGGATCTGCGAGAGTGGGGACGTTAACGCGACCCCAAACACGGCCCCTAAATAAACATTGCGTTAGCGCAATCCGCTAGCGCTAAACGGATTGCCCTAACGCAATGTGAACCTAGCCTAACCACTGATCGACCAAACCACTGCAAAACCAGCTCTGCCCTCACTTACTGTATCCTCACCCATCCATTGTAGATTGTGAGCCCTCACGGGCAGGGTCCCCTCTCCTCCTGTACCAGTCGTGACTTGTATTGTACTGTACTTGTTTTTATTATGTATACCCCTCCTCACATGTAAAGCTCCATGGAATAAATGGTGCTATAATAATATAGAATAATAATGATTTTTAATAAACCAGTAGGAGATTTCAAGAGACAGTGTTCTGGTGTCTACCTCTATGTGCAGATGAGTGAGCCGATCTACCACAATAGACACATCTATAGCCATCTATAAATGTACGCACTTGGTCCCTGTGAGGTCTGTGTGTGCTCTGTTGCTCAGATGGAAAGAAAATACACCAGTGTAAATGTAATCTTACTTTGTCTTTAAAGGGGTTGTCCACCTTTGGAGACAATTTGTTTTTCATTAAACATTTTTCACCTTTTTGCCGCTGTATTACACTGTCTATTGCTGGCTGCAGAATAACGCAACATGGTTGGCCACATTATCTTATGAGGCCTGTTGGGCACATGATATTGTGGTACTTACTATTATATCGGTAGGACAGGTTCTCCTCCTGCTCGTTACTGCAGATGTCCTCACACACTGCACAGCTCTCCAGGCCATATAATGGCTGCTGATGGAGGAACATGTGACCAGACAATCAGCCTCCTCCAATAGGAAAGCAGGTTTAATTAGACAAGCCTGATGGACAGGTCTGGTCACATGTTCCTCCACCAGCAGCCATTGCATGGACTGGAGAGTTGTGCAGTCTGCGAGGACATGTGCAAAAACAGGAGCAGGAGGACCCGTTATCTATAATATAACGCTGGGAGCGTCACTCTGTCCGAAGCCTTTATAGACTGCGCAAGCGCAAGCACCGGCGCAGTCTGGACCCCACAGAGCGATGCTCCCAGGAGATCGCGGTATGCGTAAGCGCTGAACGCACACCGCGATCTCCAACAGAGAAACAGGGACGAGCCAGGAGGCGGAGGGTGAGTATACTTACCTGTCCTGTTCCACCGACGCCATTCCGGGCCATGAATATCCCCCTGCTCCCGGAATCGGCGCCTGTCCTCTGTCCTCCTGGTGCCGGAAAAGGTGCCTGCGCAGTCCGCGCTTTCCGGCGCCATTTTCTTGAAGACACACTGCAATGTGTCTTCAAGAAAATGGCGCCGGAAAGCGCGGACTGCGCAGGCGCCGTTTCCGGGAGCAGGGGGATATAAGTATATATATAAGTATACTCACCCTCCGCAAGTAACAAATTGCTGTGCCATGAGGCTGTGGCACTTCATGCCACAGCTATTTGTTACCTACGCCACTTACGTCCACAGCCACCGCACCCACCACAGCCACGCACAGCCGCCGCACCGAGCACAGCCACCCACAGCCGCCCGCACCCAGCACAGCCACGCACAGCCGCACCACATACAGCCGCCCGCACTCAGCACAGCCGCCGCACTCAGCACAGCCGCTGCACCCAGCACAGCCGCCGCACCCAGCACAGCCGCCGCACAGCCGCCTAGAGCCACGCACAGCCGCCCGCACCCAGCACAGCCGCCCGCACCCAGCACAGCCGCCCGCACCCAGCACAGCCGTCCACAGCCGCCGCACCCAGCACAGCCAGGCACAGCCGCCTACAGCCACGCACAGCCGCCGCACCCAGCACAGCCGCCGCACCCAGCACAGCCGTCCACAGCCGCCGCACCCAGCACAGCCACCCACAGCCGCCCGCACCCAGCACAGCCACGCACAGCCGCGCCACATACAGCCGCCCGCACTCCGCACAGCCGCCGCACTCAGCACAGCCGCCCGCACCCAGCACAGCCGCCCGCACCCAGCACAGCCGCCCGCACCCAGCACAGCCGCCCGCACCCAGCACAGCCGCCCGCACCCAGCACAGCCGCCCGCACCCAGCACAGCCACGCACAGCCGCGCCACATACAGCCGCCCGCACTCAGCACAGCCGCCGCACTCAGCACAGCCGCCGCACCCAGCACAGCCGCCGCACCCAGCACAGCCGCCGCACCCAGCACAGCCGCCGCACCCAGCACAGCCGCCGCACAGCCGCCTAGAGCCACGCACAGCCGCCGCACCCAGCACAGCCACGCACAGACGCCCGCACCCAGCACAGACGCCCGCACCCAGCACAGACGCCCGCACCCAGCACAGACGCCCGCACCCAGCACAGACGCCCGCACCCAGCACAGACGCCCGCACCCAGCACAGACGCCCGCACCCAGCACAGACGCCCGCACCCAGCACAGACGCCCGCACCCAGCACAGACGCCCGCACCCAGCACAGCCGCCCGCACTCCGCACAGCCGCCCGCACTCCGCACAGCCGCCCGCACTCCGCACAGCCGCCCGCACTCCGCACAGCCGCCCGCACTCCGCACAGCCGCCCGCACTCCGCACAGCCGCCCGCAATGATGGGGGCGCAGGATGGAGCAGCACGTGATAGGATGGGGGCGCAGGATGGGAGCACATGACAGGATGGGGATGCAGAATGGAGCAGCACATGACACGGTGGAGCAGCACATGAGAGGATGGGGCGCAGGATGGAGCAGCACATGACACGGTGGAGCAGCACATGACAGGATGGGGATGCAGGATGGAGCAGCACATGACACGGTGGAGCAGCACATTACAGGATGGGGGCGCAGGATGGAGCAGCACATGACAGGATGGGAGAGCAAGATGGGAGCAGCACATACCAGGATGGAGACCATATACCAATATAAATGCTCGCCACCCGGGAGTAGAACGGGTTCAATAGCTAGTACTTATATAATAGGAAGTGCCAAAATACCATGTCCCCAACACGCCTCATAAGATAATGTGGCCAACCATGTTACCTTATTCTGCAGCCAGCCACAGACTCTGTAATACAGCATGTATAGGAGGAAAACAGTGCGATTGCAGGAGTTTAAATAAAAAAAAAAAAAAAAAAAAAAAAAAAAAATTGAGGGGGCAACTCTGGGCAAAACGTCTACATTCTGCTTTACGCCTTGTCAGGGCCTAGTGTGGTGGGACTTGGCAGAGGGATAGATATCACGGTATTGATTTTACCTGAGGTGTTTCCACAGATACTACAATGACACCACTGAGCCACCCAAACAAAACTGAGAATTGGCTTGGCCAAAAGAAATAAGAAATGGTGGACCTGAAAACTGTCCACAGGAAATTTGGCCTGGATAAAGGGATGGTCTTCTGGAGAGGTCTCAGTTTATAACATTGTTGCCCAAGTCCCAGTGTGGGAGCGATTTTCTAGCCCTTTACAACTCAACAACAAACCAATGAGCCAATCCACATTTACATATTAATCCAATGACACATCCAGCTTATTGTGTGACCTACTGAAATGGTTGGCCCTGGTAAACAGTTTACGTCTTACTTCACTATGAAGAAATACATGAAACATCCCAGAAGGAATGGTAGATAGTCCCCAAGGAGAGTCTCTGATGTAGTCTACCTGGCTCAGGCTAATGTACAGAAACTAATGCCTAAACTCATTTGCCATTAATAATAATAATAATCTTTATTTTTATATAGCGCTAACATATTCCGCAGCGCTTTACAGGTTGCATACATTATCATCACTGTCCCCGATGGGGCTCACAATTTAAATTCCCTATCAGTATGTCTTTGGAATGTGGGAGGAAACCGGAGTACCCGGAGGAAACCCACCAAACACGGGGAGAACATACACACTCTTGTCCTTGGTGGGATTTGAATCCAGGACCCCAGCGCTGCAAGGCTGCAGTGCTAACCACTGAGCCACCGTGTTGCCGCCACTCACCAAGCTACAAAATGTCAGGTAGCATAGTGTGCCTCAGCTCTCCATGCCCATAAGACCAGGCTTTAGAAAGAAAATTTAGTCCATGCCGCATGTCTGAGATTGGGAAAATACTTAAAATTAAAGGGATTCCTTATGTAGGCAGGTTTTAGGTGACCCTGATGGGATCTAACTCTATAAGTAAAGTAGAAGAGCAGCCCCTCCAATCAGAGCTCCTTGTATGACCTGTTCACACTGCCGAGACAGTAGCTATGATGGATCTGTTTTCTAATGTTTCCCTTTGACCTATAATGCTGTTACTAAATAGAAGATCATGGGGTATCAATACAACATTTTCAACAGGGCCTCAAAGTATCAAGGGTCTTTAAAAAGTACTAGCCTTCTCATATGACCCAATAAGAACTTTTAGGTGCCCTCCAGGTCCAACTGCAGCTCGTGCACCCACTATAAGTCGTCCCTTGAGGGTGGGCTGCTGTGCTGCGTAGGGCAGAGTTCACACGTTCTAGTTAAGTCAGTCATTGGCAATACTCAGAACAGGTTTAACAGGAGACATATGGGTTTCTAATACAAGTGTCAGAGGGGAGGGTATATAGAATGCACCACAACCAGAAAGTGTGAGCACGGCTTTACTGTCTGCAGGGAGGCTTTCAAACCTGGAACCATCACATTGCAGAAGCCGGCAGCAGAATTCAAGCAGAGGTTCACATAGGCCGCAGGGAGATAAGGCAGACTAGCATTGTGCGTCTCATTTCAGTAGAATGTATGCTAAATTAAAGTTACAATTACAGAGATGAGCTCTGGCTTTGGAAGAAGAAAAAAAACCAAGAACATACAGATGTGAGATCGGGCGCTGGACAAGCTAAATGTGGGTCAGCAAAAATGTGCACCGTGACATAAGCAGCCATTCCACAGCTTAGTGCCACTTATTCAGCTGATTTAGGAATGATGCCTATAATCCCTTACTGGGCAAATGCACAAGTTAATTATTCAAGTCCCGGGCTGCCAGACAATGTGGCCAAAATTCTACATGACCCAGAAACCAAGATCAATTATTAACTGTAAAAGAACAATGTTACTTGTCATATAGACGCAATCACATACAATGTGTGAAAGGTACTTTACAAATGCAGCTCAGAGTGCATAAAATAACAAGCAGTAAGGGTAAGTTCACACAGCGGATTTTTGCTGCGTGTTTTTTTTTTCTGCAGCAAAACTTGATCATCTTGGCAGGAAAGAAGCTGCGGCGAAAATGCAGGTTTAGGTGCGGTTTTTGGTGCGTTTTTTTTTTCTTTGTGCATGCCAATAAAGTTGAGTGCACACAGAGAAAAAAAAAACAACTTCCTGTAGATAGAACGAATCGATACATTACCTGCGGTATCCTCTTCCCTGGCATTTTCCCACGGTGCCGAGGTTACCTCCGGTCAGGCTGTGAGGGAGTGCAGGCTCGGTGATGTCACCGCTAGTTACTGAGTCTGCGCCGCTCCGTCTCATTCATTCCCCAGTACTTACAGCCAGGAGTGGCGGCATTAGCAGCGCTCCCGGTTGTACGCTTTATCTCCCCCAGATTCTACGTGGGACACTCGTCATATCGGACTACAACAGATCAGGGAGTATACTTTTGGTTTATTATTTTATTTTTATTTCAGAAGATCGATGGCTTCGCTTGGAATGGCAGAACAATAAAAAGATGGCAAAACTGTGTGGCGTTTTATTTCATTAACCCCTTTCTGACATTGGACGTACTATCCCGTCGAGGTGGGGTGGGCCCGTATGACCACCGACGGGATAGTACGTCCAGCGCGATCGGCGGCGCTCACGGGGGGAGCGCGGCCGATCGCGGCCGGGTGTCAGCTGACTATCGCAGCTGACATCCGGCACTATGTGCCAGGAGCGGTCACGGACCGCCCCCGGCACATTAACCCCCGGCACACCGCGATCAAACATGATCGCGGTGTGCCGGCGGTACAGGGAAGCATCGTGCAGGGAGGGGGCTCCCTGCGGGCTTCCCTGAGACCCCCGGAGCAACGCGATGTGATCGCGTTGCTGCGAGGGTCTCTTACCTCCTCCTCGCTGCAGGTGCCCGGATCCAAGATGGCCGCGGCATCCGGGTCCTGCAGGGAGGTGGCTAGTGCCTGCTCAGAGCAGGCGCCGGGAAGCCTGCAGTGCTGTAAGTCAGATCGGTGATCTGACAGAGTGCTGTGCAAACTGTCAGATCAGCGATCTGTGATGTCCACCCCTGGGACAAAGTAAAAAAAAAAAAATTTCCACGTGTAAAAAAAAAATATAAAAAAAAAATTCCTAAATAAGGAAAAAAAAAAAAAATTATTCCCATACATACATTTCTTTATCTAAATAAAAAAACCCAAACAATAAAAGTACACATATTTAGTATCGCCGCGTCCGTAACGACCACACCTATAAAACTATATCACTAGTTAACCCCTTCAGTGAACACCGTAGAGGAAAAAAAAAAAAAATGGGGCAAAAAACAACGCTTTATTATCATACCGCCGAACAAAAAGTGGAATAACACGCGATCAAAAAGACGGATATAAATAACCATGGTACTGCTGAAAACGTCATCTTGTCCCGCAAAAAACGAGCCGCCATACAGCATCATCAAAGAAAAAATAAAAAAAGTTATAGTCCTCAGAATAAAGTGATGCCAAAATAATTATTTATTCTATAAAATAGTTTTTATCGTATAAAAGCGCCAAAGCATAAAAAAAATGCTATAAATGAGGTATCGCTGTAATCGTACTGACCCGAAGAATAAAACTGCTTTATTAATTTTACCAAACGTGGAACGGTATAAACGCCTCCCCCAAAAGAAATTCATGAATAGCTGGTTTTTTGTCATTCTGCCCCACAAAAATCGGAATAAAAAGCGATCAAAAACTGTCACGTGTCCGAAAATGTTACCAATAAAAACGTCAACTCGTCCCGCAAAAAACAAGACCTCACATGACTCTGTGGACCAAAATATGGAAAAATTATAGGTCTCAAAATGTGGAGACGCAAAAACTTTTTTGCAATAAAAAGCGTCTTTTAGTGTGTGACGGCTGCCAATCATAAAAATCCACTATAAAAAATGCTATTAAAGTAAATCAACCCCCCCTTCATCACCCCCTTAGTTAGGGAAAAATAATAAAATAAAAAAAAAAGTATTTATTTCCATTTTCCCATTAGGGTTAGGGCTAGGGTTAGGGCTAGGGATAGGGTTGGGGATAGGGATAGGGTTGGGGCTAGGGTTGGAGCTAAAGTTAGGGTTGGGGCTAAAGATAGGGTTAGGGTTTGGATTAAATTTACGGTTGGGATTAGGGTTGGGATTAGAGTTAGGGGTGTGTCAGGGTTAGGGGTGTGGTTAGGGTTACCGTTGGGATTAGGGGTGTGTTTGGATTAAGGTTTCAGGTAGAATTGGGGAGTTTCCACTGTTCAGGCACATCAGGGGCTCTCCAAACGCGACATGGCGTCCGATCTCAATTCCAGCCAATTCTGCATTGAAAAAGTAAAACAGTGCTCCTTCTCTTCCGAGCTTTCCCGTGCGCCCAAACAGGGGTTTACCCCAACATATGGGGCATCAGCGTACTCGGGACAAATTGGACAACAACTTTTGGGGTCCATTTTCTCCTGTTACCCTTGGTAAAATAAAACTAATTGGAGCTGAAATACATTTTGTGTAAAAAAAATGTAAATGTTAATTTTTATTTAAACATTCCAAAAATTCCTGTGAAACACCTGAAGGGTTAATAAATTTCTTGAATGTGGTTTTGAGCACCTTGAGAGGTGCAGTTTTTAGAATGGTGTCACACTTGGGTATTTTCTATCATATAGACCCCTCAAAATGACATCAAATGAGATGTGGTCCCTAAAAAAAAAAAAATGGTGTTGTAAAAATGAGAAATTGCTGGTCAACTTTTAACCCTTATAACTCACTAAACAAAAAAAATTTTGGTTGCTAAATTGTGCTGATGTAAAGTAGACATGTGGGAAATGTTACCTATTAGTATTTTGTGTGACATATCTCTGTGATTTAAGGGCATAAAAATTCAAAGTTGGAAAATTGCGAAATTTTCAAAATTTTCGCCAAATTTCCGCTTTTTTCACAAATAAACGCAAGTTATAGCGAAGAAATTTTACCACTATCATGAAGTACAATATGTCACGAGAAAACAGTGTCAGAATCGCCAAGATCCGTTGAAGCGTTCTAGAGTTATAACCTCATAAAAGGGACAGTGGTCAGAATTGTAAAAATTGGCCCGGTCATTAACGTGCAAACCACCCTTGGGGGTAAAGGGGTTAAAAGTTTTTTCTTACTGTTTATTTAACCCTTTAATTACTATAGGATTAGTAATGGATAGGTGTCTTATTGACGTCTCTCCGTTACTAAGCCAGCTTAATGTCACCTTACAATAGCAAGGTGACATTAACCCCTCATTACCCCATATGCCACTGCTACAGGGCAAGTGGGAAGAGTCAGGCAAAGTGCCAGAATTGGCGCATCTAATAGATGCGCCTTTTCTGGGCAGTTGTGGGCTGCTGTCTTTAGGCTGGGGGGAGGGGGCAATATCCATGGCACCTTACCAGTCTGAGAATACCAGCCTCCAGCTGTGAGTTTTGCCTGGCTGGTTATCAAAAATAGGGGGAGCCCACGCCGTGTTTTTTTTTAATTATTTATTTATAGCGCAGGAGCGATAGATGAAAAATCCCATCCGCCGCTCCTGCTCTCACTGTAATTAGCAGCTGTAGGTGTCAGATGATGGGATCAGGAGTCCCATCAGCCGACATCAGTGACCAGAGGTGAAGTTTACACCTCCAATTACAGCTGAGCGCTCCTGCTGTCTTCTGACAGCGTGGGAAGCGCGGCTCTTTGACCAGCGGGGAAGATTTCCCTGCCCATCAGAAGCGGTGTTTGCCGCGCTGCCACGCACTGCGAGGAGTCTCCAGGGCAGGTGAGCACAAGTGCGCAATTTGCATAATCCCGGCCACATTCCTACTAGATGGGTGCAGCCTCATTCAATGCAAGTGTATTGAGTGAGGCCGGACGAGTCTAGTCGGAATGTGGCCAGGAGTATGCAAATCATGTACCTGTGGTCACATGATGACTGTTCCCAGCACCAGAGACTCCTCAGTGTGTGCGATGTGAGGATTCACAAGTCTGCAGTCACATAAAAGTAGTTTAAGAACAGAATAGCTCTTTAATAGCATATTTAAAGAGAACCTATAACATTGTACATACAGTCTGATCTGTGGACAGCATGCTATAGAGAAGGAGAAGCCGAGCAGAATGATATAGGTTTGTGGGAAAAAACAGAGTATAACTTGTATTTTTTTTTTTTGCATTGAAATCCCTTGGGATCCAGTTGTGCCGTCCTATTAGTGATTGACTGCTATCTCTGCAGGCACATGCATACAGAGAAGACTGTCACCAGGTAATTCAGTAAAAAAAAAAAAACTGCAAGTTTTAGTGAAACTTTTCCCACAAAAATGTTATCGAATTACGGTAGCTCCTCGTGCTCTATAACTTCCTGCCTGCAGCTCGCATATCCTCTGTGCCATCACAGGTTCCCTTTAACACCCCACACCTTTCCTGTCTGGAGCTGTCGCAGGGTCAGAACTGCTGACAGAATCCTGTGAAGTTAAGTTGTGCGCAGATCACTCGTACCGCCTCTTAGACTAACATAGAAGATACCGGGGTTGGGAAATGTGGCTCATCTCACCAGATACGCTAATTTCTCCATGTGATGTGTGCACCAATCAGAAGAGCAGCCGTCACCAGTAATCCTTCAGAGAAGAGAGTTTGCTGCCTGGAAATATTCCACGCCTCTACAAGCATGGGTGAGATGGATATTAATAGAGCGCAGATATCAATAGGTTCAGGCAGCACCTTGGTTACATTCCTCTTGGGCTTTTCCCAGCACCGGTCTATTCGCATATGAAGACCATTCAAAGTTCAGTTCCCCCAGCATAACTACAATAATTATACACTGCGCTACCGGAGGATGACAGCTTACGCTACTTTCACACTAGCGTCGTGCACTGCACGTCGCTATGCGACGTTGCGTCGCACCGACGCTAGCTGTGAAAGCGCCGCACAAGGGGGGCAGCGGATGCTGTTTTTCAACAGGCGGGGGCGGAGTTCCGGCCGCGCATGCGTGGTCGGAAATGCTGCAGACGCACCAAAAAACGTTACAAGCAACGTGGCAATGCGTTGCACTGCGTCTCTAAAAAAAAGTCTATGGAGAAAAAACGCATCCTGCAAGCACTTTTGCAGGATGCGTTTTTTCTGCAAAACGACGCCTAGCGACGTGCAGTGCACGACGCTAGTATGAAAGAGGCCTAAGGCCTCTTTCATACTTCCGTCTTCTGCTGCGCATCGTTGTGCAGTAAAATGACGTATCGACGGACATCACAAAAATAGTGAAAAACGTGTGTGACGCATCCAGTGTAATTACGGATGCGTCATTTGTGTTCTGAAAGAGAGAGATTGATTGATTCCCGGACATGAAAAAACGTGATACGCCGCTGGATTCCTGTGTGTGACGGTCAGTGACGGATCCTGCGTCCACAGGCTTTAGGATTTTCCGAAGTGCACAAAAAACGTTCCTCTGAACGTTTTCTCCGCACGACGGATGGCTATTTTCCGATGGATCCAGTGCAAGACCGGGAGATTCTATGAGCTGTCCCAGGCCAAAAGTGTAAATGGAGAAGAATCCGATTTGGTAAATGGCGCTGATTTTTATTTTTTTCACCTCTTAAATGAAAAATAACCTATACATGCTTGGTATCTAGGAACTCGTAATGACCTGGAGAATTGTAATGGAAGGTCAGTTTTAGCATTTAGTAAATATGGTTAAAAGAAAAAAAACCTAAACAACAATTGTAGAATTGCACTTTTTGCAATTTCAATGCATTTGGAATTTTCTTCTTGTTTTCCAGTACACTTTATGGTAAAATCAATGTCGTTCAAAAGCATTACTGGGAAAGCCCTGGGAAGGAGGAGAGCCAAAAAAAAAATTGGCCCTAGGGTTGAAGGGGTTAAGCAAGAAGCACCACTAACCAAGGACATCTCTAAACAAGTCAAGGACAAAGTTGTTGAAGTACAAGTCAGGGTTGGGTTGAAAAAAAAAAAAAAAAAAAAAAAAAAACCAAAACCCTCAACAAATCCATTATCTTCAAATGGAAATAACATGGTACCACAACAAACCTCCCAAGAGAGGGCCACCCAACAAAACTCTCAGCCCAGGCAATAATGGATTAAACCAGAGTGGCTGCACAGACACCAAAGGTAATCCTGAAGGAGCTGCAGAGTTACCAAGCAGAGACTAAAGTATCTGTCCATATGACCACAAAAAGCCGTACACTCCATAGAGGTGGCCTTTCTGGAAGAGTGGCAGATAAAAGCCTTTACTTACACAAAAAAATTGTAAGGCTTATTTTGAGTTTGCCAAAAGACTTGTGGGAGACTCCCCAAGTGTATGGAGGAAGGTGCTGTGGTCAGATGAGACCAAAATTGAACTTTTTGGCTACCAAGGTAAACTCTGTCCAGCCCCAAACCAAAACAGCTCACCACCCCAACAACACCATCCCCACAGTGAAACGTGGTGGCAGCATCATGCTGTGGTGATATCTTTCGGTGGCAGGGATAGGGTAAATGTTCTGGGTTGAGGGGAAAATGGAAGGTGCGAAATCCAGGGATATTCTTAAGCAAAACCCACTTCAGTCTCAATGGTCTCAGTGATTTGAGACTGATATGGAGGTTCACCTTCCAACAAGACAATGACACAAAGCACACTGCTAAAGCAAAACTTATTGGTTTAAGGGGAAACATGTAAATGTTTTGGAGTGGCCTAGTCAAAGCCCAGACAATCCAGTTTAGAATCTGTGGTCAAACTTGATGATTGCTGTTCACCAGAGTAAACCATCTTACTTGAAGAAGCTTAAGCAGTTTTGCCTTGAGGAATGGGCAAATAACCCAGTGGCAAGACGTTGAAAGCTCATAGAGGCTTATTCAAAGCGACTTGCAGCTGTAATTGCCGCAAAAGGAGGCTCTGCAAAGTACTGACTTTTGGGGGGGGGGGGGGTGAACAATTATGCACACCAAAGTTTTCAGTTATTTTGTACTATTTGTGGTTTGCTTCACAATAAAAAGAAAACCAAATCTTCGCAGGTGTAGGCATGTTCTTTACACGAACCGATGCAAACACTCCAAAAAAACCAGTGAAATTCCAGGTTGTAAGGTAGCAAAACACGGAACATGCCAACAGTGGTGAATACTTTTGCAAGCCACTGTATGGCAATCATGGGACTGAAATGCAACACTACTGTGCCTTCTGGGAAGCTTCTGCAGCGTGTACACTGTAAGGCCGGTTTCACACGTCAGTGGCTCCGGTACGTGAGGTGACAGTTTCCTCACGTACCGGAGACACTGACACACGTAGACCCATAAAAATCAATGCATCTGTGCAGATGTCATTGATTTTTTGCGGACCGTGTCTCCGTGTGCCAAACACGGAGACATGTCAGTGTTCGTGGGAGCGCACGTTTTACACGGACCCAATAGAGTCAATGGGTCCGCGTAAAACACGGACCTCACACGGACATTCTCCGTCTGGGGTCCGTGTGCGTGCCGGAGACAGCGCTACAGTAAGCGCTGTCCCCCCCACATGGTGCTGAAGCCGGTATTCATATCTTCCCTGTAGCAGCGTTTGCTATAGAGAAAATATGAAGAATAGTGTTAAAAATAAAGATCTATGTGTCCGCCGCCCCCCCACCCCCTGTGCGCCCCCCTGCTGGTCAGAAAATACTTACCCGCTCCCTCACTCCTTCCTGGTCTGGCCGCGCCTCCTACTGTATGCGGTCACGTGGGGCCGATCATTTACAATCATGAATAGTCGGCTCCGCCCCTATGGGAGGTGGAGCCACATATTCATGACTGTAAATGATCGGGCCCACGTGACCGCATGCAGGAGAAGCCGCGGCCAGACCAGGAAGCAGCGAGGGAGGCGGGTAAGTATTTTCTGACCAGCGGGGGGGGCGCACAGGGGGTGGGGGGGCGCACACACAGGGGGTGGGGGGGCGGCGGACACCTAAAATCTTTATTTTTAACACTATTCTTCATATTTTCTCTGCAGCAAATGCTACTGCAGAGAGGATATGAATCGCAGCTTCAGCACCATGCAGAGTGGGTACCACACGCTCCGTGTGGTACCCACTCGCCATACGGGCGGCACACGTGTCCCGCTCGTATGGCCTCCGTGAGTTCCCAGGCACACGGACACGGATAACTCCGGTACCGATTTATTCCGGTACCGGAATTATCTGGACGTGTGGGACAGCCCTAATTATCATTATGGTAATCACCAGATCCGTTTGTAGACACCAACTATACAAGCTACTTGGGGCTTTGACCTCTGAGGCCTACAGACTTCTGGAAGAGCACCAATGTGCCAAGAAACTGCTGAACACTTTATTCAAAATCATCTTCTTAAAAGGGGTTGTCCACTAATTAAAAAGGTTTTAAATACTTCTAAGGCCGGGGTCACACTAGTGTATAATACGGACGAGTGCTATGCGAGAAAACATCACATAGCACTCGGACCAGTGTTAATCTATGGGGCAGCTCACATCACCGTTTTTTTTCCTCGGGTGTATTGGGTGTGCGAGTGAAATTGCAGCATGCTGCGATTTTACAAGTATATCGCCTGAGTCTCGTCAATGCAAGTCTATGGGTGTGAGAAAATATCAGACACCACATGGACCATCAGTGTAGCTTGCGAGAAATACACAACCATTTTCCTCATTTTAGCCCACTGAGCCATAAAATTCAATGTGGAAAAGCAGTGAGAAATGTAAAGCCATACACATATCATACGGATACATAGGTGCGAGAAAAATCGCATCATCGCATTGCAGACACATTACACACGGATGACCATACGGAGAACACTTGTGCGACTCTCAGCAGGGTGACTCGGACCGATTTTCCTGACGTTTAGTATGACCCCAGCTTAATGCTGTAAACAAAAGTGACCTACGAAAAAACTATCATTGTATTATTTGCCCGTATCTGCCCAGTATTAGTGGACGGGTAGGAATACATTTATACCGACATAACCTATAGGTTTATAATTTGTGATTGACATTTCCATTTACCTATTGCATGTGGTTTTATGATAGTTATCAGAGTTATTGGATTGGCTGAAGTGTCAGTCGTTCTGGTAGGATCTCCCCAATAACGTCATGAACCAAACTTGTGTAAGTCATAGGGTCCCAGTTAATGACCATTTGCAGCCTCATTCCCTGAAGAAGCCAGCAATGGCGAAACATGTCGGGGAGGCAGCTGGTTAATTTTTTAGAGCAGATTATCCATAATTGTAATATTTACTAAGCAGTGATCCGCGGCCACTCTTGGCCAGACATTATTTAAATGGACAACACTGAATTAATGTACTATACTAGGCTTTATATATAGGGAAGTAATAACGCTTTCCCTAACTAATAGTCAGTGAACCATTCACTGCAGCTATACCGAGATGGGAAGGATTGAATAATACTTACCCGCAATGAAATCCACAGGTAGTGGAAAAGCAAAGATAGTCCACTGTGAAGGGAAGCAATTAGCTACCCCCAATAGTTAACTGGTAAGGGATCAAACAGTATAGATACTACAATTTTGGTAAGGAAGCAAACAATATACACACTCCAATGTTAGATAAGGCCTTTATTCATTATGATATAATTTATTTTCAATTATAAAAGTAATATTTTAATTTAAGACTCTTTAGTTGGGGTCTAGTTGCCACTGGCAAACTGTTGATTGTACTGTTAAACCTCACCCTAATTCATTTTTGAACAGTCCTCAACAACTTCTATAATTCCCCACAGCATGCAGCAGTGATGTCAGTAGCGTTGACACGTTACTAGTGATTGCCTGCAGTGGTCACATGTCTATGTGGAAGAATGGGAACTGGTGAAGTGTTGGCATAGGAGTAGCAGGGGATTGGTGAGTATTAGGGTAAGTTCACACAGGGCGTTTTTGCTTTTTTAGATTTTGATTTTTTTTTAATGCTAATTTTGAGTTGCTTTTTACAGTACTAGCAAAGCTGATGAGAGTACAGAAATCTCATGCACACACATTGGTTTTTTGTGTGATCAGTATTTTGTGCTTTGCTGCGTTTTTTGGACATAGGGCATGTCACTTCTTTCAGCGTTTTTCCAGCATTTTCCACCCATTGATTTGAATGGATGGTGAAAAAACGCTGCGAATACGCAGATTGACAGTGACTGTCTGTTCTTACACCACAAGTCCGCAATCTCTTTAAGCTTGAATGAGAAAGTGAGAGTGGTAGGTTCTCCCTGTGCAATCCCCAGCACTGAAGTGCCATTGCACCTACACAATCCCCCTCTGCTCCCGAGTAACGGATGTAGCATCCAGCCAGAAGCCCCCTACATCCATCGCTCAAGCAGGGGGACAGACTGGAGCACTGACTGCAGGGTTCAGGAATGCTGATGTAGCACTTGTGGAAATGGCTCACACCAAGTAAATATTTCACATTCTTGTTCATGCTGCTGCTAACGAACTACAGAAAGGCATATATAATGCCTCCTATCAAGATCTGTCAGCATCTCTGCAGGGGCAAAACTGCTGATTGACTCCCTTAGTACTAAAGTGCAGAAATTAGATCTAAGCCTAGCATCAGCAAGTGTGACCCACATCCCATTATTCCACACAAGTGGTCAGAACTGCATTCGCTTTGATAACAAGATCAGCTTTTCACCACTTAAAATGTTACATCTAATCACATGTGCCACATCTTAGCAGCACAGTGTATGGGGGAAGCTGCAAATACCGTAACTTAAAGTTGTATTCTGA
Source organism: Ranitomeya variabilis (assembly GCF_051348905.1). Taxonomy (NCBI): domain Eukaryota; kingdom Metazoa; phylum Chordata; class Amphibia; order Anura; family Dendrobatidae; genus Ranitomeya; species Ranitomeya variabilis. Next base: position 111,476,063 of record NC_135235.1, on the reverse strand, counting down.
TGGCTAGTGAAAGTCAGAAAACTGCTGGATCAAGGACACGTAAGTAGTCGAGGCATGCCTGCACCAGCGGACTACAAATACCGTTAGGTTGTCCTTTCCCCTCTGGCCCGGATGGTTCCACTCTCTTCTATCTCAGTGGTCAGTCTCCCTAATTAAAGTGCTGCAATAGAGACTACACTTCCCAAGCTCCTCTGCCATCTACCTACTACTGTGCTGCTCTCTATGGTCCTAGAAACTCATTTTATATGGACTTACGGTACTTCTCCGGGAGCGTAGAGATCAGCACACAACCATCCTGCCCAACAAACCCTTCCTCCAACAGCAGCTCAACTGCAGGACTGCTCAAGTCCTCTACCTCCTAGGCCTATGCACAAGGCAGTATTGCGTCCGTCTGTGTGGGCCCGCTGCGCCCGTCTGTGTGGGCCCGCTGCGCCCGTCTGTGTGGGCCCGCTGCGCCCGTCTGTGTGGGCCCGCTGCGCCCGTCTGTGTGGGCCCGCTGCGCCCGTCTGTGTGGGCCCGCTGTGCCCGTCTGTGTGGGCCCCTTAGTCACTGGCTAAATTTCTGATAAGATCTTTAAAACCCCCATAAACTGACATGTACACATGTAAGAAACCCAACCAACGGCTTCTTTTCTTATCATTTTGCCCTAGTTCTAGGCCTCATACTGCTTACGGATCTAGTGAGTGCCATGTGCACATATGGGCAGGAGCAGAAATCATTTGGTGCACATGCAGATACAGAAGAGCTGCCCATATCCATGTACGCACTGAACCTCCTAACCCCAGCACAGAGGAGGATACAGGGTTATAATACAAAGCATGATCAGTGGCATCTGGAGTGTTATAAATGTAGTCGACAGGGCATCCACTGTATGCAGAACTGATTGCAGTGGTAGCAAAAAGAAGGGGTTAGGGTTTACCATGCGAGTAGATTATTAAATTCCCTATCAGTATGTCATGTGGTAGATGGCACACCATCGCTTCATAGTAATCAGCATGTATAGGTTGTGAAGGATTCATTAGTATTTTGTGACATTCCACTCTTTGTATACACTTGTCAGACAACCCTTCTACTGTGCCGATCCTGGCTAACACAAGCATGGTAAAAGAGGAGCTAGGCAGGATCACTGTCTACAGCCAGCTTCAGACTAGACGTGGGTCCAGCCAAATTGCTAGGTCCTTCCACCAACATACTAATTGTTGTCAGACGAATAGACTAACGATTCATAGAGCTCCCAAAGAAGATGGTGAAGACCAAGTACCATGAACATCGAGGATGTGGATTCTCTAAATAGCAGAGGAATAATTACCGAAATACAGAGACAGAAACAAAATTGATCAGAAGTAAATGAAGCAGCACAAAGGTTCTATGATAGCATGATGTAACGACGAGCAATAGGTTCACACAAGCAGGAGTAACCAATACAAGACTGCACATGGAAATGTAGTAAGAAAGGATAAGCCTGAGTAATGTCTGCTGTGGTACGGAAATCACTGCTGATGAGAGACCCTACTGAGGATGGATATACATCACTCAGACAAGAGCAATGTGCTCCTATCACTGTAGCAATAAGCCATCCCAAAATGTACGGCAGGGCTACACCAATGCCACGAGCCAGGATGCCTAAAGATGGCTCTCATCAGAGGTGGCAATGAGCCATCCCACAATGTACGGCAGGGCTACATCAATCCCATGGGCCAGGATGCCTAAAGATGGCTCTCATCAGAGGTGGCAATGAGCCATCCCACAATGTACGGCAGGGCTACATCAATCCCAGGGGCCAGGATGCCTAAAGATGGCTCTCATCAGAGGTGGCAATGAGCCATCCCACAATGTACGGCAGGGCTACATCAATCCCATGGGCCAGGATGCCTAAAGATGGCTCTCATCAGAGGTGGCAATGAGCTATCCCACAATGTACGGCAGGGCTACATCAATCCCATGGGCCAGGATGCCTAAAGATGGCTCTCAGAGGTGGCAATGAGCCATCCCACCTTGTACGGCAGGGCTACATCAATCCCATGGGCCAGGGTGCCTAAAGATGGCTCTCATCAGAGGTGGCAATGAGCTATCCCACAATGTACGGCAGGGCTACATCAATCCCATGGGCCAGGATGCCTAAAGATGGCTCTCAGAGGTGGCAATGAGCCATCCCACCTTGTACGGCAGGGCTACATCAATCCCAGGGACCAGGATGCCTAAAGGTGGTGACCAAGTCTAGTATTTACATAGAGGCAAAGCGCAAAGTATTGGTCATAGCAATGGTCTACGTGAGCTATGATGTGCTGACATTGGCACTACCTACAGACATTATTTATTACACTCGGTTTTCTATACGATTCCAGTGTAGTGGACGTGAATGGGAGCAAGGGGTGTTAGTAAAGAATACAGCTTGAACCCCTCACATATGTCAATCTAAACCTTTATAGCCCATGAGCAATATGCTGTTTGCAAAAAACAGTTGATGCTGGTCTTCTTGCTCACAAGGGTGGATACCGGTTTTTGGACAGAATCTTCCTCAGACTGCATCAGATGTCACAGCATTCGATAAAAGTATGACAGTATCAGCCCCCAAACTGGACAGTCCAAGATGAATAACAGAGGCACAACATACAGTTATATGAAAAAGTTTGGGCACCCCTATTAATCTTAAGCTTAATGTTTTATAAAAATTGTTTTTTTTGCAACAGCTATTTCAGTTTCATATATCTAATAACTGTTGGACACAGTAATGTTTCTGCCTTGAAATGAGGTTTATTGTACTAACAGAAAATGTGCAATCTGCATTCAAACTAAATTTGACAGGTGCATAAGTATGGGCACCTCACCAGAAAAGTGACATTAATATTTAGTAGATCCTCCTTTTGCAAAAATAACAGCCTCTAGTCACTTCCTGTAGCTTTTAATGAGATCCTGGATGAAGGTATTTTTGACCATTCCTCTTTACAAAACAATTCCAGTTCAGTTAAGTTTGATGGTCGCCGAGCATGGACAGCCCTCTTCAAATGATCCCACAGATGTTCAATGATATTCAGGTCTGGGGACTGGGATGGCCATTCCAGAACAGTGTAATTGTTCCTCTGCATGAATGCCTGAGTAGATTTGGAGCGGTGTTTTGGATCATTGTCTTGCTGAAAGATCCATCCCCTGCGTAACTTCAACTTTGTCACTGATTCAAGAACATTATTGTCAAGAATCTGCTGATACTGAGAGGAATCCATGCGTCCCTCAACTTTAACAAGATTCCCGGTCCATTGGCCACACAGCCCCAAAGCATGATGGAACCTCCACAAATTTTACTGTGGGTAGCAAGTGTTTTTCTTGGAATGCTGTGTTTTTTTGCCGCCATGCATAACGCCTTTTTGTATGACCAAACAACTCAATCTTGGTTTCATCAGTCCACAGGACCTTCTTCCATAAAGAAATTGGCTTCTCCAAATGTGCTTTTGCATACCTCAGCCGACTCTGTTTGTGGCGTGCTTGCAGAAACGGCTTCTTTCGCATCACTCTCCCATACAGCTTCTCCTTGTGCAAAGTGTGTTGTATAGTTGACCGATGCACAGTGACACCATCTGCAGCAAGTTGATGCTGCAGCTCTCTGGAGGTGGTCTGAGGATTGTCCTTGACGGATCTCACCATTCTTCTTCTCTGCCTTTCTGATGTTTTTCTTGGCCTGCCACTTCTGGCCTTAACAAGAACTGTACCTGTGTTCTTCCATTTCCTTACTAGGTTTCTCACAGTGGAAATTGTCAGGTTAAATCTCTTAGACCGCTTTTTGTATCCTTCCCCTGAACAACTATGTTGAATAATCTTTGTTTTCAGATCATTTGACAGTTGTTTTGAGGAGCCCATGATGCCACTCTTCAGGAGGAGATTCAAACAGGAGAACAACTTGCAAGTGGCCACTTTAAGTAGCTTTTCTCATGATTGCATACACCTGGCTATGAAGTTCAAAGCTCAATGAGGTTACAAACCCCAAAAAAGTGCTTTAGTAAGTCAGTAAAAAGTAGGTAGGAGTATTTAAAACAAGAAAATGATAAGGGTGCCCATACTTATGCACCTGTCAAATTTTGTTTGAATGCAGATTGCACATTTTCTGTTAGTACAGTAAACCTCATTTCAAGGCAGAAACATTACTGTGTCCAACAGTTATTAGATATATGAAACGGAAATAGCTGTTGCAAAAAACAAACAAACAATTTTTATAAAACATTAAGCTTAAGATTAATAGGGGTGCCCAAACTTTTTCATATAACTGTAGAATGCAGCAGTTTACTGGCATAACAAGTGTTTGGAGGAACACGTTATCGGTCACTGTGAGGCTGCCGATATACACTAGCAGTATTTGGTCAGTATTTTACATGAGTATTTGGAAGCCAGAACCAGGAGTGGAACAATTAGAGGAAAAGTATCATAGAACCATATGCACCACTTCTGCATTTATCACCCACTCCTGGTTTTGGCTTACAAATACTGATGTAAAATACTGACCAAATACTGCTAGTGTGATTGCGGCCTGAGCAATACGTTCATAAGGTGATCGAATCGTTTATGTTGCAGAAAAAAAAAAAGCATTGTTGTGGCAGCGGTTTTCCTTGTGTGAAGAGCAGATGTGCTGCCGATAACATGATAATGCATGAGGACAGAGAGATCGTGTTAGTGACCATTCTATCTCCGATCTCAAACTTTGTACTGAGGAGTAACAACAACCCTGAAACAGCATGTGTGCCAATTGAGATTCTGGTGTGGCTTTTATCCTAAGTCATGTGACAAGGCTCATTAAAGGGTCGATATGGATTTTTAGGAATTGCTACTTCCAATAGGTGGCGATAAGAGTTCTAGTCCTCTTCCTCTCTGAAGAGGCAACTTGCATATTTCATTTCCCTAAAGGAGAATGCATGGTGTACGAGAACACCTCCTTACATTGGCATGCCAGACCAGGCATGTCACTCTCTACAAGGAGAAACATTACCCTTTGTATCTCAGTCAGAAGCCTCTCACATAGCCAAAGCAGATCTCATACTTTGCATTGATGAGGGACAGCACCCTGAAACACTATGTCTTCAAATTGAGATTCTGGTTTGGCCTTCGTCCCAAGTTTCATGGAGGGGCTTGTTAAAATGTCAGTATTGGGTATAAGGATTACTGCTTGCTATAGGTGGTGGTAGAGTTATAGTCCTCTTCTGCTCTAAACGCAATTTGCATTCTGTCCCCATCACGGTTTGTCAGCCTGTGTAAATGCACCATAAAATATTTCTGCAAGCAAACCAGACATGATTGGTGAGATTTAGAAGGGGCTCTCTGTAGTGATGTGCAGTCCAGCTGGGAGCCAACTGTTTGTCTCGAATCAGTCACAAATGACCCATTACTAGTTCTCACCCAACACATTGTCCTACAACTTCTGAAACCTCCGATGATCAGCAGAAATGTTATACCTGTTAGAATGGCGGAGCAGTGAGCATATTTGGATGCAGCTCATTGGGGAAAAAGCAGATTTGCAGCACTTGGAAGCCTCTATGCTAATGGCGATAAAAGTTCCCGATTTTGCCAATCAATGGGGTCAGACCACCAGAAATCAATAAGTTATCACCTTTCCCTTGGATCGGCGATAGCTTGTTTTTACTGGAGTATCACATGAACACTAAATTAGCATGCAGTCATGAAATGTCATTTGCAGAATGATTGTGAGTGGGGTGCACTGCAAGGCCACATTCCCAAAAGCCATTTAATTCTTGAAAAATACCACTTAGCCACTTTTCACAGATTTGAATAAGTGGTATTTTTCAGGGGTTAAATGACTTTGGGACACTGATATCACACCACCATTAAACAGATAGTAATAGCCCGCATCAAATTCAGGTCACTACAGTCTGGCCCAAATGTGTTCTAGGCATCTGAATGGTCATCAAAGGGAGAAAATGGCCAATATTAAACTAGCTATTTTCCTGCTTTGATGCCCGTTCTGATGACCAGAACCCATTTGGCTAATGCTAGAATGACCTGAATTTCATGCGGGACATCAGTATGTATGTAATGTTGGTGGGAGATCAGTGGCCCAATGTCATTTAACCCCTAAAAAACACCAGTTACTTATTCAAATCTGTGAAAAGTGGTCATTTGCCCACTTTGATGCCCAGAACACATTTGGGCCAAGCTGGAGAAATCCGAGTTTGATATGGTCCATCACTATCTCTGTATTGGCGGTGTGAGATCAGTGGCCCAAAGTCATTTAACCCCTGAAAAACACCTATTACTTATTCAAAGCTCCACGTTTCGGAACGCGCGACGTGGTGTGTGGCACACCGTGAACCATTCAGGTATCCCATTCAGCCCCTGTATGCATCTTTCCACGCTTATCCCAGAGTAACTGCATTCTAATAGGTGCCTTTCATATCTTTGGGTACATATTTTTTTTTATATATATTACACACATCTTATGTTCATGCTCCTGTGTAAGTTTGTATTCACTTGGTGCCTATTTACCTTTCACTTAAGGAGCAGACATACCTCCATCTCCATGTTCCTATTTGGTTGCACAGCCTCTGTCTCAGTCAAACTATTATTGTGAGACACAGTACTCCCCCTGCAGGCTTTGGATACACTGAATATATAAATTACTATCCCATGTTATATATTCAGGTCTATATGCAATTTCTCATTTATTACCTTATGGTTCGGTTTTTAAATATATATACATTTTATTTTTGTAAATACGGTAATCAGGTGTCTTCTTACTAATTTGTGTGGGCACCTCTTTGTATGTGGTGCGACCTCTTACCACTCTCGGTAAGTAAAGTATTTTATCCTTACGCGAATTGTCCTAATATTCTTTTCTTGACCACATGTTCGGTGCTACTTCTTTGGTTCTCTCAATTTTCCAAATGGTCTACCATTCATCTTTTTCAGCAGATATAGATCACTCACTCAACAACAGATTTATTATATTGCCCTTCATGGTTAGATGTGCATCTATTGCTGCGTTCAGTATGTGTCTAAATGGAACTGTAAGACACTGCTTGTTTTTTTTTTTTTGCATAGTGAAAATATTCAGCATCAAAAACTGATCGTGGTAACAAGACAGGTATTCCCATCTCCAAGATCCTATCCCAATATGTAGCACATGTAATAATCATAATATTAGCAAATACCTAAAAATAGAAATGTGTTACAGTTTTTCTGATTTGCTATGTCACTTACCCCCATGTGCAGGACATTGCAGTAGCTTAGGTATCTATCGTTACGATAACCATCATCTAGCGGTCACTATATGAGTAGTTGTAACCGTGGATACCTTAGCTACTGCAATGCCCTGCAAATGGGGTAAGCGACAGTGAATCAGAAGAACTATACCACATTTCTAATTGGGGGTATTTGCTAATATTATTATTACTACATCTGCTACATATTAGGATAGGATCTTGGAGATAGGAATACCCCTTTAACCTAAATAACTGTATGCAAAAAGTCTGCAAGAAACCACAAACCAAGATCCAACCCCAATACAACTGATCAAACATTTCTATTAGTCACAAATGATCTTTTTGGAAACATTATAATACTAGGGACTTGTCTCTTAGATTGGTGAACTCAAACATGTCTGGTTTGGAGGGATGCACAATGCAAACACTTTTCAAGATCATGAATGATACCTACAGAGTAGAGAGAAAACTTAACTCTTTCTGTAGATGCAAAAACCATCCCTCCTTCTAAGGATCAATGGTGACCGGAAAACGATCCTATCATATGTACACAGACTGCCTGCAAAACGGGTGAGTAGTCTAATTTATCCTACAGTTATGTATTACTTCCCATTTGCCCACACACCATCTATAAACACAGAGCGGGGGGGTAAAGTCAAGGGCTAAGGTGCAAAACAAATTGCCATTTTTTGATAAATCATGTTTTTATATTTTTTAAGAGCCCAAGGAAAATACATACAATACTGCATGACTATATTATTAGAATTTTTACACCTGTTTTGGTTACACATTTTGAAGAGTCAAACTTGAGTGCAGGGCTACACTTTACGGTTCACTGGTCTACAATGAATGAATTATCCACCGATGACCAGATTCTCTCACTTCTGCACTGCACTTCTAGAGTGGTGTCAACGACAGAATAACCCACACACCTACCGAATGGCAGATATTGTGCACGTGTCCTATTCTATTGAATAGGCGGAAGTAGTCGAGACATCATCAGCATCGCTCACGTCTGATGCAGATATGGACATGGCTCAATGACCCGCGAGTCTTTTTGCTCATAGTGAAAAAGACATTTTAATTATTCATCAGAGGAGACATCATTTCACCATAAACCCAGTGATCTATGGAGGCTGGGACTGCCTGATCCCACACGATTATTCTCCCCGCACTGTGGAAGCCTGGAAAAATACCCCCGCACCCTCATCTCTCCATCCTCCGGATCAAAAGGTGTATCCAGAGATTGGACAAGCACTCGGTAAATGGAATAAGCAACAATAAAAGCCATGTGTGGAATTCAGCAAGCTCAGCCCTTCGTTTCTCCACTCACAAGTGGGCACGTAAACTAAAGGTCTGAAAAATACTGGTGCAACCGATCTCGGTAAACTCTAAGACTAAATTTACAAGGTCTTAAGTCACACAGACATAGTACATCTCCTCCAGTAATTTTCAGAGTACATGGAATGAAATATGTCCCATTTCTGAAGATGTGACCTCGTATTGTACGGTCTTTGGGCCTTCGTGTCCTTTCAGGACAGTAACAAGTCCTGCAGCATTGGACTCAGAAAGGGGAGCAGGGACCCCTTGTAATAATCACTGCAGACACTTGTACAGGGCTATTCCCCGGGATTCCTTTATGGCAGATGCCCATAGAAATGAATAGGACCCTCCAGCATGGCCGCCTCTGTGATAGAGGTGCAGGACTTGGCTTCCAGCAGTGCGCCGCGCACTGATCGGCCATTTCGGGGAATGCCCAGTCACCCTGTCCTACAGAGCGGGTGAAGGATTGTACAATGTAGGGTTTGTGCCCCGTGGGGGGCCGCAGCAGTCGCTACATACAGGCCTGGAGCCTACCCCATTGGGGCGCAGACCAGACGCCGACTGCTGTGCCTGAGTGCAATCTCCCAATGCTTTATTACATGAGATACATGTCTAGTGCTCTCTGTTATCAGCTCTTTCAGGCTATTTATAGGGAAAGTGCACAAAACTGACCCAGCTGTCCCAATACACAGATTACGACCAGTGACTACTCTGGGGGTCCACAGCATGGACATGTAGAAGGCTATACACATGACGAGTGTATGGGGGGCAGGGTAGGACAGTCCGGCCTGCTGTACTCGCACAGGCCCGGAAATATGCCGAGGTAGTATCTGCTCAGCAGCTCTCAGCCGTGGAGGATTGTGGGGGATGTAGTCCGCTCGTACTCATGTCTCAGCACTACAGCCATCATTTCTGAGGTAGAGCGCAGGACAAGCGGCAGCTCCAGGCCTCAGACACGTTATGTACACGGGCAGCCGCCAGCAGAACACGGACACAGCTGTATGTGTCCACCGTGCCAAGTAATACCCGCTGATGAGACTACAACTCCCAGCATGCAGCGCACAGCAGCCATATTTCCGCAGCGTAGTCGCTCTTTTTACCACAGACGCGCTTACAAGACCTCACGCACTTTCGACCACCGCCTCCCCACAGTACTACACTGCCTGACACCGGCCCATACCACTAACCCGCTCTGTGACAGAGCAGCGCTCTCATTTCTACCACAATCTGCACCCAAAAGTCATCAACAGACTACAATTCCTAGAAGCCTTTGCGCGGCCTACGTCATATGCGCATGCGCACTCAGGAGATGTGACGCAACAATTTTCCCAAACCCAGCTCTTCCCCCACCCGTCGATTCTCCGGTTTCCCTCTGCTGCTCCTTACCCCGTGCGCGGTCGGTGGGAAATAGCTTCTGAGCCTTCTCCAGGAACCGGAGGGCCTTTTCATTGTTCTGATGATTGATGGCGTCTACGGCGATGCTTATACAGCGGAGCGCCTCGTCCCGGTTTGATTCCATTGCGGAATCACTGTTAATGGGAACTAGTGGGCGGCGCTCCTCAAGCGCGTCATCAGGAGTCTGGCGCCGGGTGATGACGCGACGTTCTTTGCGCTCTGTACAGACTGTAGCCTGCAGCTACACGAAGTCTAGCATTCGTGATCATGACTAAAGTAGTTTTCAGTATTCATTTTTTACACGTATTCCAGTTAGAAAACAAGAATGCTTAGCAGACAAGTACAGTCAGTCATCTAAGACCCCAAATAATCACTGCATAAGTAATGCCTGCCACTGAGCCAAGGTTACACAGACCCCCAAATAATCACCTCATAATGCCTGCCACTGAGCCGAGAACACAGAGACCCCCAAATAATCACCTCATAAGTAATGCCTGCCACTGAGCCGAGAACACAGAGACCCCCAAATAATCACCGTATAAGTAATGCCTGCCACTGAGCCGAGAACACAGAGACCCCCAAATAATCACCTCATAAGTAATGCGCACTGCCACTGAGCCGAGAACACAGAGACCCCCAAATAATCACCGTATAAGTAATGCCTGCCACTGAGCCGAGAACACAGAGACCCCCAAATAATCACCTCAAAAGTAATGCCTGCCACTGAGCCGAGAACACAGAGCCCCCCAAATAATCACCTCAAAAGTAATGCCTGCCACTGAGCCAAGAACACAGAGACCCCCAAATAATCACCTCATAAGTAATGCTTGCCACTGAGCCGAGAACACAGAGACCCCCAAATAATCACCTCATAAGTAATGCCTGCCACCGAGCCAAGGCTGCAGAGACCCCCAAATAATCACCTCAAAAGTAATGCGCACTGCCACTGAGCCGAGAACACAGACCCCCAAATAATCACCGTATAAGTAATGCCTGCCACTGAGCCGAGAACACAGAGACCCCCAAATAATCACCTCAAAAGTAATGCCTGCCACTGAGCCGAGAACACAGAGACCCCCAAATAATCACCTCATAAGTAATGCATGCTACTGAGCCGAGAACAGAGAGACCCCCAAATAATCACCTCAAAAGTAATGCCTGCCACTGAGCCAAGAACACAGAGACCCCCAAATAATCACCTCATAAGTAATGCCTGCCACTGAGCCGAGAACAGAGAGACCCCCAAATAATCACCTCATAAGTAATGCCTGCCACTGAGCCGAGAACAGAGAGACCCCCAAATAATCACCTCATAAGTAATGCCTGCCACCGAGCGGGGAATACAGAGACCCCCAAATAATCACCTCATACAGTGCCTTGTGAAAGTATTCGGCCCCCTGGAACTTTTCAACCTTTTCCCACATTTCATGCTTCAAACATAAAGATATCAAATGTAAATTTTTGGTGAAGAATCAACAACAAGTGGAACACAATTGTGGTTGAACGAAATTTATTGGTTATTTTAAATTTTTTTGGGAAATTCAAAAACTGAAAAGTGGGGTGTGCAATATTATTCAACCCCTTTACTTTCAGTGCAGCAAACTCACTCCAGAAGTTCATTGTGGATCTCTGAATGATCCAATGTTGTCCTAAATGCCTAATGATGATAAATATAATCCACCTGTGTGTAATCAAGTCTCCGTATAAATGCACCTGCTCTGTGATAGTCTCAGGGTTCTGTTTGAAGCGCAGAGAGCATCATGAAGACCAAGAACACAACAGGCAGGTCCGTGATACTGTTGTGGAGAAGTTTAAAGCCGGATTTGGATACAAAATGATTTCCAAAACTTTAAACATTCCAAGGAGCACTGTGGAAGCGATCATATTGAAATGGAAGGAGTATCATACCACTGCAAATCTACCAAGACCCAGCCGTCCCTCTAAACTTTCATCTCAAACAAGGAGAAGACTGATCAGAGATGCAGCCAAGAGGCCCATGATCACTCTGGATGAACTGCAGAGATCTACAGCTGAGGTGGGACAGTCTGTCCATAGGACAACAATCAGTTGTACACTGCACAAATCTGGCCTTTATGGAAGAGTGGCAAGAAGAAAGCCATTTCTCAAAGATATCCATAAAAAGTGTCGTTTAAAGTTTGCAACAAGCCACCTGGGAGACACACCAAACATGGAAGAAGGTGCTCTGCTCAGATGAAACCAAAATCGAACTTTTTGGCAAAAATGCCAAACGATATGTTTGGCGTAAAGGCAACGCAGCCCATCACCCTGAACACACCATCCTCCTTGTCAAACGTGGTGGCAGCATCATGGTTTGGGCCTGCTTTTCTTCAGCAGGGACAGGGAAGATGGGAAGATGGATGGAGCCAAATACAGGACCATTCTTGAAGAAAACCTGTTTGAGTCTGCAAAAGACCTGAGACTGGACGGAGATTTGTCTTCCAACAAGACAATGATCCCAAACATAAAGCAAAATCTACAATGGAATGGTTCAAAAATAAACGCATCCAGGTGTTAGAATGGCCAAGTCAAAGTCCAGACCTCAATCCAATCGAGAACCTGTGGAAAGAGCTGAAAACTGCTGTTCACAAACGATCTCCATCAAACCTCACTGAGCTTGAGCTGTTTACCAATGAAGAATGGGCAAGAATTTCAGTCTCTTGATGTACAAAACTGATAGAGACATACCCCAAGCGACTTGCAGCTGTAATAGCAGCCAAAGGTGGCGCAACAAAGTATTAAGTTAAATGGGCCGAATATTATTGCACGCCCCACTTTTCAGTTTTTGAATTTCCACAAAAACTTAAAATAACCAATACATTTCGTTCAACTTCACAATTGTGTTCCACTTGTTGTTGATTCTTCTTCACTAAAAATTTACATTTGGTATCTTTGTGTTTGAAGCATGATATGTGGGGAAAGGTTGAAAAGTTCCAGGGAGCCGAATACTTTCGCAAGGCACTGTAAGTAATGCATGCCACTGAGTCAAGGCTACAAAGACCCCAAATAATCACTGCATAAGTAATGCATGCCACTGAGCCGAGAACACAGAGACCTCCAAATAATCACCACATAAATAATACATGCCACTAGCCAAGAATACACAGACCCCCAAATAATCACATAAGCAATACATGCCCCAGCATTACCATAGAACACTATGAAGACAGTCATCAATTGCTGGCTTATGTTTGGCACAACAATCACATTACTTAGAATTGGACGTCCATCAAATATTGATGAAAAGACAAAAAAAATTGTTCCAGTAGGATGCCAATCAGCCTACAGCAACATTAGAGGAGGTGCAGGAATTTCTGGCAAGTAATGGTTGTACTGCATGGGATAACAATCTCCCATATTCTTTATGCGTCTGGACTGTGGAGTAGGATGGCAAAATGGAAGCCTTTCTTTACAAAGAAAAACATCCAAGCCCAACTATGTTTTGTCAAAACCTACATCAAGTCTGCCAAAATCATGTGGGAAAACGTTATGGTCTGATGAGACCAAGGTTGAACTTTTTGGCCGTAATTCTAAAGGTACGTTTGGCTCAAAACCAAAACTGTATATCACTAAACGAACATCATCCCCCAGTGAAGGGTTATGCTTTGGGGCTGTTCTTTGGCAGTCTGAACTGTGGCTTTATTCAATGTAAAGGGAATCGTGCATTTCCAAATATCAGTCAGTTTACAATGGTAACTGCGAATATACTGCAGAAAGTGAAAGTCCCATAGCGTGAATAAGTAAAAAAGTGAACAATGCTGTAAAAATATTTTTAAAAATATCACAAAATACAATATATATATATATATATATATATATACAGGTCCTTCTCAAAAAATTAGCATATAGTGTTAAATTTCATTATTTCCCATAATGTAATGATTACAATTAAACTTTCATATATTATAGATTCATTATCCACCAACTGAAATTTGTCAGGTCTTTTATTGTTTTAATACTGATGATTTTGGCATACAACTCCTGAAAACCCAAAAAACCTGTCTCAATAAATTAGCATATTTCACCCGTCCAATCAAATAAAAGTGTTTTTTAATAACAAACAAAAAAACCATCAAATAATAATGTTCAGTTATGCACTCAATACTTGGTCGGGAATCCTTTGGCAGAAATGACTGCTTCAATGCGGCGTGGCATGGAGGCAATCAGCCTGTGACACTGCTGAGATGTTATGGAGGCCCAGGATGCTTCAATAGCGGCCTTAAGCTCATCCAGAGTGTTGGGTCTTGCGTCTCTCAACTTTCTCTTCACAATATCCCACAGATTCTCTATGGGGTTCAGGTCAGGAGAGTTGGCAGGCCAATTGAGCACAGTAATACCATGGTCAGTAAACCATTTACCAGTGGTTTTGGAACTGTGAGCAGGTGCCAGGTCGTGCTGAAAAATGAAATCTTCATCTCCATAAAGCATTTCAGCCGATGGAAGCATGAAGTGCTCCAAAATCTCCTGATAGCTAGCTGCATTGACCCTGCCCTTGATGAAACACAGTGGACCAACACCAGCAGCTGACATGGCACCCCACACCATCACTGACTGTGGGTACTTGACACTGGACTTCAGGCATTTTGGCATTTCCTTCTCCCCAGTCTTCCTCCAGACTCTGGCACCTTGATTTCCGAATGACATGCAAAATTTGCTTTCATCAGAAAAAAGTACTTGGGACCACTTAGCAACAGTCCAGTGCTGCTTCTCTGTAGCCCAGGTCAGGCGCTTCTGCCGCTGTTTATGGTTCAAAAGTGGCTTTACCTGGGGAATGCGGCACCTGTAGCCCATTTCCTGCACACGCCTGTCAGTCTACTGCTTCCTCAGGTTCCCCAAGGTCTGGAATCGGTCCTTCTCCACAATCTTCCTCAGGGTCCGGTCACCTCTTCTCGTTGTACAGCGTTTTCTGCCACATTGTTTCCTTCCAACAGACTTACCATTGAGGTGCCTTGATACAGCACTCTGGGAACAGCCTATTTGTTGAGAAATTTCTTTCTGGGTCTTACCCTCTTGCTTGAGGGTGTCAATGATGGCCTTCTTGACATCTGTCAGGTCGCTAGTCTTACCCATGATGGGGGTTTTGAGTAATGAACCAGGCAGGGAGTTTTTAAAAGCCTCAGGTATCTTTAGCATGTGTTTAGAGTTAATTAGTTGATTCAGAAGATTAGGGTAATAGGTCGTTTAGAGAACCTTTTCTTGATATGCTAATTTATTGAGACAGGTTTTTTGGGTTTTCAGGAGTTGTATGCCAAAATCATCAGTATTAAAACAATAAAAGACCTGACAAATTTCAGTTGGTGGATAATGAATCTATAATATATGAAAGTTTAATTGTAATCATTACATTATGGTAAATAATGAAATTTAACACTATATGCTAATTTTTTGAGAAGGACCTGTATATATATATATATATATATATATATATATATTTTGTACCCATAAATAAATATAATTATGAAAAAAATAAATTTTTTTATACATGTTTGGTGTTGCCGCTTCCAGAAGGACCCGACCTATAAAACAGTCCCAATAGTTAACCCCTTTAGTGAACAACGTAAAAAGAGGTAAAAATCAATGCTTTATCATCATACTGCAAAACAAAAAGTGGAATAATACGCAAAAAAAGACAGATATAAATAAACATGGTACCACTGAAAACGTCATCTTGTCCTGCAAAATACAAGCCGCCATATAGCTCCAGAAGAAAAATAAAAAAGTTATAGCTCTCAGAATAAAACAATGCAAACATAATTTTTTTCTATCTTTTTATTGTGAAAATTTTTTTTTTAATGGGGTATCGCTGTTATCGTTCTGACCCGAAGAATAAAAATGCCTTATCAATTTTACCTAACATGGAACAGCATAAAAAACACAATTCCTGAATTGTTGGTTTTGGTTTATTCAGCCTCCCAAAAATCGGAATGCAAAGTGATCAAAAAAGGTCAGGAGCCCGAAGACGGTACCAATAAAAACGTCAACTTGTCCTACAAAAAAACAAGCTATAACATGATTTTGTCAGCAGAAATATGGAAAAATTATAGCTCTCAAAATATGGTGATGCAAATACTGTTTTTTGAAAAGAAAGGCCTCTGTTAGTGTGTGACAGCAGCCAAACATAAAAACCCAATATAAATCTGGTATCGCTGTAATTGCACCTATCCGAAGAATAAAGTCATCCAATCACTTATAACCCACAAGGAACGGCGTAAAAAATAAAACCAATTCTTCACCTGATGTTGATTTGTTTACTCTGCCTTCCAAAGATCCCAGTAAGGCTTGGTTCACATTTATCCTGTGCTCTACGCTGAGCACTTACAACAGGGTTTCTATTGTGAGATAGCGCTCCCTGAGTGTGTTGGGGGACACTCGCTTGGCAATGGGATTAAAGCACATAGGCACGGTTTTTCACATAAACAGTCTATTCCAGTTTATTTAGACTCCAAAACCGCATAACGTAAAGTCCATTACATAATATTTTGTCAGGACTCTGAACATTTTTATTACCTTTTGTGCATTACTGCCCTTTTCCAAGATGGCGTCTTTGGTCTCATGTGCTCTGTGTCTTCCTGCTATTAAACTCCACCCCAGCCTTCAGTCTGTGCTAGAGTATTCTGCCTTGCATCCAGCTCCTGACTCTGGTGACTCCCTGGCTATATACCTGCTCCTGTGAACCTGTGTGGTTATCCTGCTACTCTGCTCTGAGTTCCTGCTGCATACACCAGTTTCCAGTAATCCTCCTTCATCCGCTGCTCGTGTTTACTTCCATCTGCATTTGCTGGACATGTAAGCTGTTGCTGCTCTGCTTAAACCTGAGGTTATCACCCAGGCCTTCCTGGTTGAGATAAGACATTGCTTGAACTGCCTTATAAGCATATCTATCTGTGTTTGGACTAAAACAAGGACTTATTCTTGGCAAGTATCCTCAAGAATAACTGTGCTTCATAGACTTTCTGCGTGATTGCATTTTCCTCTGAAGTTCCCTATAGACCAGGGTGGATAAAAATCAATGTTTTTTTAAAAAAATCAAAAAAATCGGATTTTTTTGATTTAAATCGGATTTTTTTGATTTAAATCGGATTTTTTTCAATAAACTGCTTTTTGAGGAAAATATTTTACCATCCAAAGGTTCTTCCATCATGAGATAAAGCTGAGTTGTTTAACTCAGTAGAATAAAGGCTGTATATGTGTAACATTCACAATGCCATGCTCTTCCAGAGGTTTCTGTAGGATGCTGACTATCCAACAAGTTTGGGCATGTCAACTGAATGGAAAAAGAAACTAAACCAAAAGTGAAACCAAGCTAGAAGTGTGGAATTAAAGGGGCAGTATGAACAAAATGTGGAGGCTATTAATAGTTTATACAATTAAGACATGCTGCTTTTAAACACCTACCTATTGCCATATAGTAAAACAAAAAAGATTTTTACTTACTTTGGGGTCCCCCCCTCACCCTGGCGTTAGATCGTTGCCCCTAGTTTCGTCCGTGTAACTATGGGCGCACATGCGCACTGCTCTCACTTCTCATTTTAATCGTGATTTATATAAAAAAAAACCTTTTGATTTAAATCAGTGATTTAAATCATGATTAAAATCATGATTTAAATCGATCAGATTTAAATAGAAAAAAATCTTTTGATTTAAATCGTGATTTAAATCATGATTTAAATCGGCGTGATTTAAATCAATCCACCCTGCTATAGACTGCTAAGCTGCGTTTAATATTTACACCAAGTGTTGTGGACTTGAGTTTCTCTCTGCACCTGTTTGAATCACCGTGTGATAATATAGACTTTACTACTTATAAAACTGTGTCCTGTAGTTGTCTTGTTCCATGCAAAGAGTCTCCTGAGTTATCCCCTATAATTATTACAGGATACTCTAGTCAGAAAAGGGTAGACTGCTGGAACAATGACTGCAGAAAGCAGATTAGAGCAGGTGTTTTCCATAATTAGATCACTGCAGAAAGATGTGGAAGGTCTGCAAAAGAAGTTTGGAAGCTTTGAACACAATCAACAAGTGTTTGGACAAACTTTGCAGGACTTAAGCACCCGCATGGCAGCCCAGGAAAACAAACTTGCTGGCATAGAGTCCCAGTATGGACGGGCTTTTCAGGACATAAGCACGCAAATAGCTGCACAAGCGACTGTACCCTCTGGGCAACCGCCACCAGCTAGCCCACCTAAGTTGCCCCCATTCAGATTTAATGGTGATCGCGACAAATTTCGTGGCTTTGTGAATCAATGTATGCTATATTTTGATGTGCATGCTGACCGTTTTCCTACTGATAGATCCAAAGTATTGTGTGTAATAATGCTGCTGACCTCACGAGCGCTCGCCTGGGCGAATCCGATGATTGAGTCTCGTGACGCAAGGTTAAATAACTTGGATGATTTCTTGGCCGCTATGGCATTAATGTTTGATGATCCTAATCGCCGTGCAACCGCTGAATCTGCTTTATTGTCTTTATGCCAGGCTAAACGTTCTGTTATTGAGTATGCCACTGAATTCAGGAGATTAGCGGTAGATACCAATTGGGACAGTTATGCACAATTGCCTATTTTTAAAAGGGGTCTGTCTAGTATTGTAAAAGATGAACTAGCTCGCTCTGAGTCACCACAAGAGCTAGAAACGTTTATACAACATTGTGTGCGCATAGACATTCGCCTTACTGAGCGTAGGCAGGAGAAGTTTGCTGCATATAACCGTATTTCTAACTTTTCCCTTCCTTCCAAAGAGCCTGCAGGTAAAACCTCTCGGGAGGTGGAGGAGGTGCCCATGCAAATTGATTCCATTCAGAGGCATGAGATTAATGAGCGCCGGGAGCATCGCCTTCGTGAAAGTATGTTTCTACAGAGGTCAGTCTGACCACTTTTTAATCAAGTGTCCCAAGCGGCCTAACAAGGTGCTAGCAGCGGTAGGAGAATATGACAACTGTGATGATGAATCTGACATCTCTGAATGTAGCCTGCCTTTAAACGCTGTATTCCATTCACTTTCTATGACTTCACCCCCCCAAGGAGCTGAAGGAGAAGAACTCTCATTGTTCTCTCCCTATTAAGTGTTGTGAACTCTGTTTTTGGGCTCCCTCTTGTGGTCACAAGTGGTACTGTGTGAGTGCTGTCTTTGGGCTCCCTCTGGTGGCTCTTTGTGTCATTCTGCAGGTCTGAGGCTGGTTCAGCTGTCTCGTTATCTGTTGCTGGTTTCCTATTTAGCTCACCTGGACTTTCAGTGGTTGCCTGCTGTCGATGTATTCAGTGCTATTTTGATCTCTCCTGAATCCCTTCGTTATCAGTCTCGCCAAGAGAAGCTAAGTTTCTGTTTGGTTATTTTTTGCTCATCAGTGTTCAATATGTTTCTTGGTTATTTATTTGTCCTTGTCCAGCTTGCTAATACTTGATTTCCTTGCTTGCTGGTAGCTCTAGGGGGCTGAGTTTCTCCCCTCACACCGTTAGTTGGTGTGGGGGTTCTTGTATTCTCAGCGTGGATATTTTGTATAGGGTTTTTTACTGACCGCACAGTTCCCTGCTTGTCTTCTGCTATCTAGTATTAGTGGGCCTCATTTGCTGAATCTGTTTTCATTTCTACGTTTTGTATTTTCCCCTTACCTCACCGTTATTATTTGTTGGGGGCTTCCTATATCTTTGGGGTAATTTCTCTGAGGCAAGTGAGGTCTTACTTTCTCTATAGGGGTAGCAAGTTTCTCAGGCTCCGTCGAGACGTCCAGGAATTTAGGCACGTTCACCGGCTACCTTTAGTGTGTTTGTTAGGATCAGGTTTTGCGGTCAGTCCAGTTACCACCTCCCTAGAGCTCGTTCTATGTTCAGTAACTTAGCTAGTTCATTCTGTGATCCTCAGCCACTAAGGATCATAACAATTAAGATCCTGTGTTCAGGACAGTGGATTTCCAGTGCAGCTATGATTGACTCTGGTGCAGGTGGCAATTTTATGGATATCGCATTTGCCAAGGAACATGGTATTGAAATTCAGCAGAGAGCCTCTCCAATTACCATGGAAACAGTGGATGGGCCACCTTTAATCTCTGGGCCTGTGGATCAGGAAACCGTACCCCTTGAAATTTTGTTGGAGCCTAATCATCAGAAGCAACTTACTTTCTTGCTAATTTCTTCTCATTTTCCTGTGATTTTAGGCATTCCTTGGTTGCGTTCTCAGAACCCAATTATCAACTGGGAGACCAAGGAGATTATCTTTCCAACAAGGAGCAACTCAGAGTTAACAGAAGCTGTCCCTGAGTCCACGGCTACGGAACCACATGTACAGGTATTTACTTTACCTGCAGCATATAAAGAGTTCTCTGACATCTGTGACAAGAAGAATGCAGATCAGCTTCCTCCACACAGGCATTATGACTGTCCCATTGTGCTCCTTCCTGGACAGCTATTCCTTTTGGTAACGTATACCCTTTGGCGGCACCTGAGCTTCAAGCCTTAAAGGAGTATATTGATGAAAATCTGGCCAAAGGCTTCATACGTCCTTCTTCCTCACCAGCAGGGGCACCTATATTTTTTGTAAAAAAGAAGGATGGGACCCTGAGACCCTGTGTTGACTATCGGGAGTTCAATTAGGTAACCATACGAAACCGTTACCCTTTGCCTCTGATTCCCGAATTACTGGAAAGAGTCTGCCATGCTAAGGTGTTCTCTAAACTGGATCTTCGTGGGGCTTATAATTTGGTGCGTATTCGTCCAGGGGATGAGTGGAAGACAGCATTCAGATGCCGATATGGACACTTTGAATATCTTGTGATGCCCTTCGGGCTTTGTAACGCCCTGCAACGTTTCAACACCTTGCTAATGACATTTTCAGAGATTTGTTGGACCAGTTTGTGGTGATCTATTTGGACGATATACTAATCTTTTCTGACTCTCTACAGGAACATGAAGAACATGTCAAAACTGTTTTAAGATGTCTGAAAGAGAACCATCTGTATATTAAGCCGGAGAAATGCGAGTTCCATCGTTCTGAGATACAGTTCTTAGGTTATATCATCTCTCCCCAGGGGCTGAACATGGAATCTGGTAAGATTCAGGCTATCCTTAACTGGCCGGTACCCAAGAACGTTAAGGAGGTCCAACGTTTTATTGGTTTTGCAAATTTCTACAGACGCTTCATTCGAAATTTTTCTGATATTGTCCGTCCCATTACTTCCTTGACAAAGAAGGAAAAGCCCTTTAAGTGGTCATCACAAGCTCAAGAAGCTTTTGATCGGCTTAAGATCTGTTTCACCTCAGCACCGCTGTTGATACGCCCAGATCCAACACTTTCTTTCATTGTGGAGGTGGACGCTTCTGATAATGCTTTGGGGGCTATTCTCTCCCAAAGAACTGGAGAGAAGGGTCTGCTACATCCTTGTGCTTTCTTTTCCCGTAGACTAACCTCAGCAGAGAAGAATTACTATGTGGGAGACAAGGAAATGCTGGCTATTATTGCGGCTTTCAAAGAATGGAGGCATCATCTGCAAGGAGCTGCACAACAGATCATAGTGCTAACTGACCATCTCAATTTAGAGTTCCTTAGATCCGCTTGATGTCTTTCTCCTCGTCAGGCTCGTTGGAACTTATTTTTAAATCAATTTAACTTTGTTATCTCGTACCGTGCAGGTTCTCGTAATGGGAAGGCTGATGCTTTATCCCGAATCCATGCTGCGGATTCCGTACCTGGAGCCCCGTCCAAGACCATTCTATCTGATGCCAATTTCATCGGAGTTATGCACGATCAGGACTTGTGGAAGGAGTGCAGGGAGGCTTATGATGGTGATGTCTTTCTGGCCAACCCACCTGTGGATATTAATCTTGTCTTTAAGGGTGGCATGTGGTTCAGAGATCGACGTATCTACGTCCCTGAGGTCGTCCGTCTGCAGATCCTCAAGTTGGTACATGACTTCAAGTTGGCTGGTCACGGGGGTACAGAAGACACAAGAGTTCCTGAGCCGATTCTTCTGGTGGCCAACTTGCCTGAAGGATACTAAGGACTATGTTCTCTCTTGTGAGATATGTGCTCGTTACAAGACTCCTCGTGTGGCACCCACTTGTCTCCTGCAACCATTACCTGTTCCGTCCCGCCCTTGGGGGTCTATATCAATGGACTTTATTGTGGAGCTGCCTACATCGGGGGGCATGAATACGATCATGGTCGTAGTTGATCGCCTGACTAAAGCCGCTCATTTTGTTCCATGCACCGGCCTCCCCTCAGCTAAGGATACAGTGAACTTGGTTATTCAGAATGTCTTCCGGCTGCATGGGGTCCCGGATGAGATCATCTCTGACCGTGGAGTACAGTTCACTTCAAGATTCTGGAAGGGGTTTTGCTCTGCACTCAATATTAATGTCTGTCTCTCTTCTGCTTACCATCCCCAGACAAATGGTCAGACTGAGCGTACCAACCAGATGTTGGAACAATATCTAAGATGCTATGTCAGCCATCTCCAAGATGATTGGTTGGAGTAACTGCCATTAGCTGAATTTTCATACAACAATTCTCAGAGCGCCTCCACTAAGTTCACTCCTTTCTTTGCCAATCTGGGTTATCATCCGTGTATCTTACCTAGGTCTCCAATTAATTCTCCGGTTCCAGCAGTGGAGGAAAGGCTGACTGCGATGAGGCAAAATCTGGAGGTTCTGAAGGAATCCCTGACCACAGATCAAGAACGTTATAAGAGATCGGCTGATAGATTCCGTAAACCTGCACCCATGTTCAAGGTAGGAGATTCCGTGTGGTTAGCAACTAAGAATCTGAAGTTAAACGTTCGTTCACAAAAACTTGGACAGAAATTCATTGACCCTTTCAAGATCAATGGTATTGTGAGCTCTGTGGCCTGCCGGCTAAAGCTGCCTAGGACTATGAAGGTACACCCAGTTTTTCATGTATCTTTACTAAAGCCTGTATCTCCTAATACCTTCCAGGGACGTGTTGTGCCACCTCCGCAGCCTGTGGTGATTGATGGGCAAGAACAATTTGTGGTGGAGGAAATTATTGATTCCAGGATTCGCAGGAATTGGATTCAATATCTGATAAGATGGCAGGGATATCCCCCTGAGGAAGACTCTTGGGAACCTGTGGAAAACATCAATGCCCAACAGAAGATTTCTCGTTTTCATCAGAGATTCCCTGAGAAACCAGGTCCAGGATCGTCCTGAGGCCGCTTCTAAGGAGGGAGTAATGTCAGGACTCTGAACATTTTTATTACCTTTTGTGCATTACTGCCCTTTTCCAAGATGGCGTCTTTTGTCTCATGTGCTCTGTGTCTTCCTGTTATAAAACTCCACCCCAGCTTTCAGTCTGTGCTAGAGTATTCTGCCTTGCATCCAGCTCCTGACTCTGGGGACTCCCTGGCTATATACCTGCTCCTGTGAACCTGTGTGGTTATCCTGCTACTCTGCTCTGAGTTCCTGCTGCATACACCAGTTTCCAGTAATCCTCCTTCATCTGCTGCTCGTGTATACTTCCATCTGCATTTGCTGGACATGTAAGCTGTTGCTGCTCTGCTTAAACCTGAGATTATCACCCAGGCCTTCCTGGTTGAGATAAGACATTGCTTGAACTGCCTTATAAGCATATCTATCTGTGTTTGGACTAAAACAAGGACTTATTCGTGTCAAGTATCCTCAAGAATAACTGTGCTTCATAGACTTTCTGCGTGATTGCATTTTCCTCTGAAGTTCCCTATAGACTGCTAAGCTGCGTTTAATATTTACACCAAGTGTTGTGGACTGGAGTTTCTCTCTGCACCTGTTTGAATCACCATGTGATAATATAGACTTTACCACTTATAAAACTGTGTCCTGTAGTTGTCTTGTTCCATGCAAAGAGTCTCCTGAGTTATCCCCTATAATTATTACACATTTTATACAACTTCAACTCACAGTCACTAAACACGCTTAACTTCTCACTTCGTCCAGTTACCATGGGTTACTGCACAGTTCATAAACATCCATGGAAAATCATAAGCACTAACAGTCTGTTCCACTGGCAGATACTCATGTGCCCGTAACCCCTTTATCTGGAGTTACCTTACAGGAGCTGCTGCTCTACACACTGACTCCTGACAGTCCTCTCTCCTGGGGAAAGCTGCCTTATTGGGATCACCGTCCTTGTGACCAGGGCACTCACGACAGTTTAGACCCGCAGAAAGAATGGTAGCTTCCCCAACACAGTGCCGTCACAGACTCTGCACATACAGCATCTCCATGTGCTATTCAGGAAGTCCACTCCTTGGACCTTCCAACACACAGGCCTTCAGGTCCATGGCCTCACCTTGTGCTTTCCAGGAATCCGATCCTACTCCCAGGATCTTCCAACACAGGCCATCCAGGACCTTACCCTCTGACCATTCAGGCCTGTACACTCTGAACATGTGACCCAAACCATGGTCACATTATGTACTTGTAACCACCCCCATAGGTGGTAGATGTGTGGTTAGTCAGTCCCGCCCAGCTCTCCAACTAACTCTGAAAGCCCTCCTTATAACTAAACAAACACTTGTGGAACTACAAGTCCCAGACCAACATTATTTCGGGCTTACAGCGCAGAGGACAACCTCTGTCTCTGCGACACATACTGGCCATTCACAATGACGCTGGTCACTGTCTCACACCATGTAAGTCTCTGAAATATGGTGGAAGATTCCCTATAATGAGGCAAACGGAGGCGCTGTGGTGATGATACTGTGGTGTCCGTCTTTTTATTAGGAGTGCAGTGCCGTTGGCCACAGCTATGTGCATCTCTGAAAAAAGAACAACACTGAACAGAGGCCAGATGGAGTCCAGAGGACCTCCGCGGCCTCATTATAGTGCATGGATCCCTCTGGGATTTCATCTGATTTATGTTACTCTGATATTTAGATGGAAACCCCGATGTAAGTGCTCAGCGTAGAGCGCTGGACAAATGTCATCCAAAATGTTATATAAAATGTTCCCAGTAAAAGCTTCAACTGAATCCACAAAAAAAGCAAGTCCCCACTCAGGTCCATCATCTGTTAACGGAAATATAGGGGCCTTCCACGTTATTAGTAGCACAAAAGCTCCAAAAAAGCAAAATGGCCCTTGTCACCCAAAAGAAATTCAGCAAAGTCTGTGCTCCCAAATCCAAATGCCCCCCTCCCTTCTGAACCCTAGTGTGCCTAAACCGCAGTTAGTGTCCACATGTTTGGCATTTCTGCATCGATGAGAGCCCTCCTAATTTACCTGGGCATTAGCTGGGCACAATGTACGGGCACTTCACTGTACTGGTCACTACAACGAAAGTTTGTAGTTTTTACTCAGCAACATCCACTTCTGCTTGTTTTTTTTTGGTAAACACCCATGGAGTCAAAATTGTCACGACACCTGTAGATAAATTCCCAAAGGGGTATAAATTTCAAAATGGGGTCACTTGAGGATTTTTCTGCTCTTCTAGCACTTAAGGGCTTTGTATATGGAGTCTGCAAACTATTACAGAAAGTTCTGCGCTCCAGGATGCCTCTTGTGTAACAGTACTGCTTAGCCATACAGCGAGACTCAGGAGGGACGGATCGCTATTTGCTAATATTACTCCGTACCTCCATGGTCTCGCCTTATGGTTAAGCAGTACTGTACAGCCACATATGGGGTATATCTACATTCAGATTAAATTGTGGGACACATTTTGCTGCCATTTTTATCAATTTCTCAGTGTGAAAATATTAAATCTGGGGCTAAAAACATTTTTTTGTGGTTAAAATATAATTATTTTTTTCTTCATTGCCCAATAGTATAAAATTCTGTGACCCACCTGTGGTGTCAATATGATCACTGGAACCCTATATAAATTCATTGAGAGGTGTAGTTTGTAAAATGGGGGTCTCTTATGGTGGGTTCTGCTGTTCTGGCATCTCAGGGTCTCAACCAATGTAACATGGCTCGCTCAAACCAGTCCAGCAAAATTTGAACGTAAATATGGCCCTACTTCCCTTCTGAGCTTTGCACTGTGCTTCAAAAGTACTTTTCAACCACATTTGAGGTATCAGCGTACTCAAGAGAAATTGCACAACAAACTTTGGGGTCCATTTTCTCCTGCTATCATTGTGAAAATAAAGAATGTAGGGCTAATATAACATTTTTGTGGGAAAATTTTTTATTTTTTTTTCACAACTCAACATTATAAACTTCTGTGAAGCACTTGGGGGTTCAAGGTGCTCACCATACATCTGGATGAGTTCCCTAAGGGGTCTAGTTTCCAAAATGGTATCACTTCCACTGTTTAGGCACATCGGAATCTCTCCAATTGCGACATGGTGTCCGTTAATTATTCCAGCAAATTTTTAAAAAAGTCAAATTGCGCTCCTTCCCTTCCTGCTGTGCACC
Source organism: Ranitomeya variabilis (assembly GCF_051348905.1). Lineage (NCBI taxonomy): Eukaryota > Metazoa > Chordata > Amphibia > Anura > Dendrobatidae > Ranitomeya > Ranitomeya variabilis. Next base: position 111,449,788 of record NC_135235.1, on the reverse strand, counting down.
CAAACAGTAGTTTTCCTCCACATATGGGATATCGGAGTACTCGGGAAATATTGCACCACAAATTGCATTGTGCAAGTTATCCTGTTACCTTTGTGAAAATGCAAAATGTGGGGCTAAAAAACATTTTTGTGTGGAAAATGTGATTTTTTTTTAATTTTCATGGCTCAACATTATAAACTTCTGGGAAGCACTTGAGGGTTCCAGGTGTGTACCACACATCTAGATCAGTTCCCTAAGGAGTCTAGGTGCCAAAATGGTGTTACTTGTGGGCAGTTTCCACTGTTTAGGCACATCGGGGGCTCTCCAATAGCGACATGGTATCTGCTAATTATTCCAACATATTTTACATTCAAAAAGTCAAATGGCACTCCTTCCCTTCTGAGCCCTGCTGTGTGCCCAATCAGTGGTTTTCCCCCCTCATGTGGAGTATCGGCATGCTTAGGAGAAATTGAACAACAAATTTTTGGGTCCATTTTTTCCTGTTATCCTGCAAAAATTAAAAAAATTGTCTCTAAAGTAAAATTTTTGTGAGAAAAAGTTAAATGTTTATTTTTTCCTTTCACATTCCAAAAATTCCTGTGAAGCACCTGAAGGGTTAATATACTTCCTCAATGTGTTTTTTCAGCACCTTGAAGGGAGCAGATTTTAGAATGGTGTCACTTCCTGTCATATAGACCCCTCAAAGTCACTTCAAATGTGATGTGGTCCCTAAAAAAAATGTTTTTGTAAATTGTGTTGGAAAAATGAGAAATTGCTGGTCATCTTTTAACTTCCTAACAAAAAAAAATTATGTTTCAAAAATTGTGCAGGTGTAAAGCTACCATGTGGGATATGTTATTTATTAACTATTTTGTGTGATATAACTGTGATATGTGGTCTGGTCATGGTGTGGCGTGTTTGTATTATTCTGTCACTATGTGGTAGTAACATGTGGTAAGTTGGTAATATAGGTCACTGTGGTGGTAATATGTGGTCTGATCATGGTGTGGTGGCATTTGTTCCATGTAGGTAGTATTATTTGGTCACTATATGGTGGTAATATTTGGTCTGGTGATGGTGTGGTGGTATTTGTCCCTTGTATGTGGTATTATAGGTCACTATGTGGTGGTAATATGTAACCTGGTCATGGTGTGGCTTATTTGTTCATAGAATGTGGTATTATTCTGTCACTATGTGGTAGTAACATGTGGTCTGGTCTCAGTGTGCTGGTATTTGTTCCTTGTAAGTTGGTATTATAGGTCACTGTGTGGTGGGAATGTGGTCTGGTCATGGTGTGGTGGTATTTGTTCCATGTATGTAGTATTATTCGGTCACTATATGGTGGTAATATTTGGTCTGGTGATGGTGTGGTGGTATTTGTCCCTTGTATGTGGTATTATAGGTCATGATGTGGCGATAATATGTAACCTGGTCATGGTGTAGCGGTATTTGTAAATAAATGGAAAATCAGCTCACCCCTGAGGTTTAAGTCAAGTCCAGGATAGGAGCACAGGAATCCTGCTGCTGAACAGCACTTGGCAACTTAAACAGTGTGAAAATGGATCCAGCTCACACACCAGGGTGTTGATAAAAATCTTTCATTCTGCTTTATGTGGAAGAATTCTTTTTAAAATGGTACAACATCAATTAGGACGTCTCAGACAACATTTCAAATATAAATTAGGGGTGATGTACAAGAAGAACCATACGCATTTCGAACAATAAAGTTCTTGAACACTGGTCACAAACGGTGACAGTATTTGTCCCTTGTATGTGGTATTATAGGTCATTTTAAAAAATGTATGTGACATATTCCCTTAAAAAAATGAATAAAATATATCTTAAAGGGAACCTGTCACCACGTTTTTGGAAGATGGGATAAAAATAGCGTTAAATAGGGGCAGAGGTGGGCGTTACATTAGTGTGTTTGTTATGCGTTTATTACCCACCTAAGTTGCCGAAATACCTTTGCAAAGTCTCCGTTTTCGCCTGTCAATCAGGCTGGTCTGGTCAAAAGGGCGTCTTGTCTTCCCCCAGATTTTGCGTAGTTTTCCATTGGTGGCGTAGTGGTGTGCGCATGCCCAAAGTCCTGAATCCTCTGCCAGGGGATTTAAAAGAGCGCGCTGTTCGTTTTCATTGGTGATCGGTGGGCGCGGCCATCTTCCTTTGGCCGCGCGTGCGCAGAAGCGGCGCTCTGCTGGCCGCGGCTTCAGGAAAATGGCCGCGGGATGCCGCGCGTGCGCAGATGGATATCGCGGCGGCCATTTTCCTGAAGCCGCGGCCAGCAGAGCGCCGCTTCTGCGCACGCGCGGCCAAAGGAAGATGGCCGCGCCCACCGATCACCAATGAAAACGAACAGCGCGCTCTTTTAAATCCCCTGGCAGAGGATTCGGGACCTTGGGCATGCGCACACCACTACGCCACCAACGGAAAACTACGCAAAATCTGGGGGAAGACAACGCCCTTTTGACCAGACCAGCCTGATTGACAGGCGAAAACGGAGACTTTGCAAAGGTATTTCGGCAACTTAGGTGGGTAATAAACGCATAACAAACACACTAATGTAATGCCCACCTCTGCCCCTATTTAACGCTATTTTTATCCCATCTTCCAAAAACGTGGTGACAGGTTCCCTTTAAAAGTGTATTGGGTATTTTAAAAAATGTTTAATAGGTAAGAGTGGAGTAGGGTGCTGCCAGAAGAGTCTATATTGTGATTGTGGTGGCTTAAAAAGTATTTTGGCCAAAACAAAAGCTGCTGGTTGTATGTGATATTGTGTTCTATGGGAACTGTTAATGTGGGATTGGTGAGGATGTGGTGCAGAAGAGGAGTTTTTCCAAGAGTGGGTGGTGGGACTGTGTAAGGTTCGAGAGATGGAACTGTGGTGTAACCTGAGCAGAGTCTCAAGGGGGCCCAAATATTTTGCTAGTATGGGGCACTGAAATTTCTGGTGGACTCAGTCACTGGACTCAGCAGTCATGGTCATAATGGTGAAGGGAAAATGAGGAAGACTAGGTAATGTATTCTCAATATTTCCTACTAGAGGTCAGTGTTGTCTTACTTCAATGCAACATTCTTCCCCCATTGTAAAGCAGTCTGCAGGATATTATTGCGCAGGCTTACCAGTGACAGTTTAGAAGCAGTTTTTGGTTAAAGTTGTTAAGAACCACAATGAAAATGTGAATCCAAGGCGGTATGAATTTATGTTGTACCGATCCATAATACAGCAGCTCATACTGGACCTCTGAAACGCTGGTTCAAGCGTCTTTTTTTCTGTATGTTAAAAATGGATCGTTTCTTCAGTGAGCTGGACCCGTATTTTCGTCCATGCATCAGTTTTTGCAATACTTGTTGCATTTTTTTTCTGGTAAGAAGAAAAAAAAACATTCTTATAGTCTTGATCACAGTAGGCCATGCCTACGCTTTTTGTTATTTATTTTGGCCTGCAAAATAAAATGACATTGTTAAAAGGCACGGTGATTATAATGAGTCCGTGGTATATTTTCAATAATTACAAATAGCACACGTGGAGAGAAAAAACCTGAGATGTAAAAGATCTCTATGCATTAAGTTTTGTGCCGATACTTAGTATGTGTGTGTGGAGGGGGGAAATTATACAAAATCCATGAGAAAATGTGCCACATTTCATATTGTATTTTTTCCTATTGTGCTTTCATTGACATTTTCACAGTTTTCTGCTTAATCACTCTGGACAATTATATAAAACATCACAAAGCAGAATATTACAATGTCCATACACCATGTTCCAAATTATTATGCAAATGACATTTTTCTCGGATTTTCCTAAATGGTCGGTGCAAATGACAGTCAGTCTAATAAAGTCATCACCCGTTAGAGTATACATCGAATTTTATTGAAGAAACCTCCCAATGATAACAGTATAATCTCCAAAATGAATAAAACCTCAAAATGCACTGTTCCAAATTATTAGGCACAGTAGAATTTCTAAACATTTGATATGTTTTAAAGAACTTAAAATGCTCATTTGTGGAATTTGCAGCATTAGGAGGTCACATTCACTGAACAAAAAAGCTATTTAACTCCAAAACATCCTAACAGGCCAAGTTACATGTTAACATAGGACCCCTTCTTTGATATCACCTTCACAATTCTTGCATCCATTGAACTTGTGAGTTTTTGGAGAGTTTCTGCTTGTGTTTCTTTGCATGAAGTCAGAATAGCCTCCCAGAGCTGCTGTTTTGATATGAACTGCCTCCCACCCTCATAGATCTTTTGCTTGATGATACTCCAAAGGCTCTCTATAGGGTTGAGGTCAGGGGAAGATGGTGGCCACACCATGAATTTATCTCCTTTTATGCCCATAGCAGCCAATGACTCAGAGGTATTCTTTGCAGCATGAGATGGGGCATTGTCATGTATGAAGATGATTTTGCTCCTGAAGGCACGTTTCTGCTTTTTATACCATGGAAGAAAGTTGTCAGTCAGAAACTCTATATACTTTGCAGGTCATTTTCACACCTTCAGGAACCTTAAAGGGCCCTACCAGCTGTTTCCCCATGATTCTGGCCCAAAACATGACTCCTCCACCTCCTTGCTGATGTCGCAGCCTTGTTGGGACATTATTATTATTATTATTATTTATTATTATAGCGCCATTTATTCCATGGCGCTTTACATGTGAGGAGGGGTATACATAATAAAAACAGGTACAATAACCTTGAACAATACAAGTCACAACTGGTACAGGAGGAGAGAGGACCCTGCCCGCAAGGGCTCACAATCTACAAGGGATGGGTGAGGATACAGTAGGTGAGGGCAGAGCTGGTCGTGCAGTGGTTTGGTTGATCGGTGATAACTGCAGGTTTTAGGCTTGCCGGAAGAGGTAGGTATTCAGGTTCTTTTTGAAGGTTTCGATGGTAGGTGAGAGTCTGATGTGTTGCGGTAGAGAGTTCCAGAGTAGGGGTGATGCGCGAAACAAATCTTGTATGCGATTGTGGGAAGAGGAGATAAGAGGGGAGTAGAGAAGGAGATCTTGTGAGGATCGGAGGTTGCATGCAGGAAAGTACCGGGAGACGAGGTCACAGATATATGGAGGAGACAGTTTGTGGATGGCTTTGTATGTCATGGTTAGGCTTTTGTACTGGTGTCTCTGGGTAATGGGGAGCCAGTGAAGGGATTGACAGAGGGGAGAGGCCGGGGAATAGCGGGGGGACAGGTGGATTAGTCGGGCAGCTGAGTTTAGAATAGACTGGAGTGGTGCGAGAGTGTTCGAGGGGAGACCACAGAGCAGGAGGTTACAGTAGTCGAGGCGGGAGATGATGAGGGCATGGACTAGGGTTTGGACATGGTGGCCATCCACCAATCATCCAATACTCCATCCATCTGGGCCATCCAGGGTTGCTCGACACTCATCAGTAAACAAGACTGTTTGAAAATTAGTCTTCATGTATGTCTGGGCCCACTGCAACCGTTTCTGCTTGTGAACACTGTTTAGGGGTGGCCGAATAGTAGGTTTATGCACCACAGCAAGCCTTTGAAGGAACCTACACCTTGAGGTTCGAGGGACTCCAGAGGCACCAGCAGCTTCAAATAACTGTTGGCTGCTTAGTAATGGTTTTTTGGCAGCTGCTCTCTTAATCCAGTGAATTTGTCTGGCAGAAACCTTCCTCATTATGCCTTTATCTGCATGAACTCTGTCTGTGCTCTGTTTCAGTCACAAATCTCATCACAGTATGATGATCACTCTTAAGTTTTCGGGAAATATCTAATGTTTTCATACTTTGTCAAGACTTTGCACTATTTAACGCTTTTCAGCAGCAGAGAGAGCCTTTTTATTTCCCATATTGCTTGAAACCTTTATGTCCACATTGCTTTTTGATAGATGATAAACTTGTTGGGAATAACCCGTTAAAATTAGTGATGAGCGAACTTGCTTGGATAAGGTGTTATCCGAGCATGCTCATGTGCTAACAGAGTATTTTCAGCATGCTCGAATACTATGTTCGAGTCCCCGTGGCTGCATGTCTCACTGCTATTCAACAGCCGCAACACATGCAGGGATTGCCTAATAAACAGGAACTCCCTGCATGTGTTGCAGCTGTCTAACAGCCTTGAGACATGCAGCCGCGGGGACTCGAACATAGTATTTGAGCATGCTGAAAATAGTCTGTTAGCACATGAGCATGCTCAGATAACACCTTATCCCAGCACATTCGCTCATCACTCTTTAAAATGGATCTGGCAACCAAATTCACAATATGAAATGAGTATGTACTTATCATGTCATTTTTTTTAAATGTCAGGTACTGTCTAATATGTCCATCAGACTGGTAGGGGTCTGGGTCCAGGAGTGCTAAGCTTTTGCCTGACTCATAGACTTTTTATTAAGCCTGTGCACCGCTCTGTGGCTCTGTTCAGACAGAAGGTCAGCTGCTGAGCACGCAATATAGACTGTTTGGTTTTTTACAATTAGTGTCAGTACTTCGACCACCACCGATCTGATGTATGCATTAGGTTGTACTGATCATTTAAAAAAAGTGTAAATCATAGTAGCTCTTTAAAGGGAACCTGTCACATTATTCTTGCTGCCCAAACTATAAGCAGTGTGAGTCGGAGACAGTCTCCGTCATTATAAACATGAACTCTGCTGCTTTTTAGAGGAAAATGTAATTGAAAAATAGCCTAGGACGAAGTGACTAGGATGACGAGTCCAGGACGCAGGTCCTCCCGTTTTCAATGCCATGAACAGATAGACTGACTGGTCTCTCCCTACTCGTATGTACATGGAGAGACCTGTCAATCTACTTGAGTGGTGAGAAGCTGCCAGGGACACACTTATGTTACCAGTCACTTCATTTCCAGCTTAAAGGGAATGCGCATGTGCCGGGGGCAATATATCCCGGAAGTATTTCGCTGTGTTCCGGGACATAGTGCCAATTGAAAAAAGAAAACCAACGTAATACTCGGGGAAGCTGCAGGAATAAAGTAACAGCAAAACCTGGCCACTTTTGACATGGTGATATAGCCTCTTTAATATTGAAAATGTGTGCAAAATGTAACCACATGTTATTTTCTTGCCATCAAGGACAAACGTAACTATGAACCAGTGTTTGTTCAGAACAGCTACAGAACCTCCATTCTAGAGGTATGCTATAGATTTTTTATGAAATACAGTAGTTTGTGTATTCATTTATTTTTGTCAGGTTTTTTTTTGCCATAATGCCATTTTTTTTAAGATGAGTGCTTTCACACTGCATTTTCTCCTACGTTCAGTTGGGGCTTATGTCCAAACCACTTCAAAACCTGATTCTGCTGTATGCGCTGATGAGGCCATTGACTATAATGGTGCAGACGGAGTCACTGTGTGTTCTGTCATCCATCATTTTCGTCTGTATGCGCCTACTGGAGGTGGCAACTCAACCTAGAAGACTGCATCTACAAAACTCACAGAAGTTATAGTTTATTCAAAAGTGAATATTAAATAATCTTTAAAAACCCATCAGAAATAGGTTATTAAGGTACCTAATTAGTATAAAGAAATATTCCTTTATCTGAGCTAACTGGTCTACCCATATAGATATGAGTGTAAGCTGATAGAGACAATCAAACTTAGGGGCAGGCAGATTAAAGGCAGCTATTAATCGAAATAATGATAGTACAATGCTTAACACAGGAATGCCCTTTTCTGCCCCTTTATATCAATCCCTACCTACCCGCAGAAGTTGGCATCCTACATATGCAAATGGTTCCCCTCTCAATGTAGACTCGCCCTTATGTTCCCTGGTAGACCCTTTAGTCTCTGGTACTAGAGAAGGTGCGCATTAAGCACCAGAAACAATATAAGGGCAAATGCACAGACAAGTACAAAGACAGAAATATGATGGCAATTGGCCATTGTTATGTTCACAAGAGGTAGACACAGTTAAAAAATAAAAAGCTTGAATAATCAGTATGTATGTGGCATCTTGGGTAGTGCCTAAATTGCCCATTTAACCAAACAATGAATAATAATGTACACATATGTGGCACCCTGATCAGTACATATACAATACACTTGACACCTTTCGCCTTCCATTAGAAAGGTTCCCCAGTAGAACAAAGTAAAGAGTACTTAGCTTTGGCCATCATATGATGCGGGTGCTATGATGATCAAGCGTTCTGACGTTCATCGGAGCTAGATCCTTCCTTAGCAGTCCAACTCCAGTAGGCGTATATGTCCGAAAACGATGCACGTCAAAGCACATAGTGACTCCATCTGCATCGTTATTCAATGGCCCCTTCGGCGTTTACATCCACATCTGGTTTTGCCGGGGAGTTTGGATGTAAGCCCTGATTGCGGCCACGTAAGAGAAAATGCAGTGTGAAAGCATCCTATAAATAGAACCCTTATATTGTAAAATGAAGTCTGTCTTATAATCACCTCTTACTAGTCCGGCTTCAGAAAACTCCAGCAGTTACTGCCTATTAAATCTGTAACCAGCCATGTAATTTTTTTTAATTATTATTATTATTTTAGACAAACACTATAGGTAATTTCTGAATTGTTTCTGGTCATCTAAATTTATACCCCCTTTCCCCTCCACGCCCCTCACCCCCCCAAAAAAAAATATAAATGAAATTTTGATATATGAGATAACTTACAAACTTGTGAATACCCCTTTAAGGAAGGGGTAAGTAATGTTAGTTATTATGTGTTTCCTTCTCAGACTTGTGAAGTAAATACTACAATACTAAAAGTAGAAGCCAAAGATAAAGATGCCACTGTCATTAAGTACAGTCTGACGGTAAGTCTTTCATTGACACCATATTGGTTATAGTTTTTTATGTAATCATTTTTATGGATATCTCTTTCAGATAATCAGCTTGAGCATCCAAGAATTGGAAGGCCATTGTCTATTTTTATACTGATCCCCACATATATCACTTATTAATGAGATATATACTGTAAACATATGATTGATGGAAGTTCAACCAATGAAATCCCCCCACACACCCAGATCTACTAATAAGAGGTCCCATTGTTTGGTGGAAGCTATAACATTGCAGATATGAGAACATGCTCCTTTCATACGGTAGTGTGCATTGTCGTCTGATTTGCAGATAATTCCACCCTATTCAGACTGCAGAGACCCGTGTGTCGTAACCAGTGCCTTCCCCCATCCCACCACTCCATAATAAAAGATATCGACAAAACCTGGATGGGTTGAACAGGTCGGTCACAGTTTATTATTTGCAGAGTAGAGAAGGGCAATTACATTTCGCGACGGACTCATTGCTGAAGGCCCCAGCCGACGACCGCTGGGCCAGCAAGCCGATGAGAGGTTACAAACCGTTTCGCTTGCCCAAATCATTGCCTCCGGCATGTAGCACCAGAACCACCGGCCCCTTGGCCTTCTTGGCGATGTCGACCATCTCCGGGAAGATCTGCCACCACCGAAGCCCCCTGATGCCTCTCCAGTTGACTTCCAGCTTCGGGAAGCAGAAACTTGCTCCACCCGGCCGCAGTTTGGCTCTTTTGTACGCCCAGTAGACAAAAGAATGCCCCACTACCCAAACTGTGGTCCCGCCACTAGAATTTAACCCCTGAGGGTGTGGCCAGACTCCCCTCCTCTCCCCGGCTGGTCCGCTGGGCGTCCCAATCATGACCTCACCTGGGGAAGTAGTGGGAGGGGGGAAATTGGGCACTGCACGGTTTTCCCCTCTAGCTATCCCTTAAAGGCTCTGCAGTCAGAGGCACGTTCCTTATACAGTACCGTGCCTACCATTCATTTAGTTAGCTTCTTGCCCTTTTGTCCACTGATCTTAGGGATGTGAGGATTATTCATGGCTTATCCAAAATATTAGCCATCATTAAAAATCCCAGAAAATCCCGTAAGCCCTTTTATTGACTTCTGATGTTTTTTTTTTTACATTGTGTTTGGAGGATCCTTCCAAAAAATAATGCGTCACCACAGTGACCTAGGAGTTCTGCGGGTGCCATTACTTGTGGATGCTGGCTTCATTACACAGTCGACACACTGACCTAATGTTTGGAATTGGAGAGTATTCAGATTCAGGGAGGTTTAAAGGTGTTGGGCGGGAAAAATAAAAGTTTGCCCAGAGGACTGAATTTGTAAAAAGTTACAAACTCATTAATAGTCATGGTCCCTGTCAACACAGCAAGAGGCTATGTCACCGTTCCACTGGTCACTGGACCACTGTGGAGTTTGATTAGTTGTAGTGTTCAGATGACTTTGAGAAGCGCATTATCAGGAAACCATCCATTGATGGGCCACTCAAGTCTCCTGACCGCTGCAGCCAATCAAAGGCAATAATTGCTCAGTAGCTGGTGGAATCTTTTCCTGTGCGGTGCAGACCATATAGTCAGGTCTTATTGACTGCAGCAACTAATCAGTTAGACTAAGTGATGGGACGGCTCTTTTTACTCATCAACGCCAACATGATCACAGGGAGCTGATAGATTACCGTGGCAGCTTGGGGCCTAGCCATGGCTTCCTCTTGTACCATGTACTGTATGTGTCCTTGATGCCTGTCAAAAAAGCACCAGCTGGCAATAATACACTTCAATATGGTACAGCGGTCGTTGAAAGTTTGTGAACCCTTTAGAATTTTCAATATATCTGCATAAATTTGAGTTAAAACTATATCAGATTTTCAAGCAAATGCTAAAAGTAGATGACGAGATTCAAATCAAACATAGGAGTAAAAAATATGAGACTTTGTAATTTTTTCTTTAGGAAAATTATTCATTATCATATGTCCATGAGTAGCAAAAGTAAGTGAACTTTTGCTTTCAGTATGTGGTGTGACGCTCTTGTGCAGCAATAACTGCATCTATCGTACCTGTTAATTGTTGATTTAGTCTCCACATCATTACGAGTTCACAGACACCAAACACGTGTAGGTTCTTTTTTATTTAATGGTCACAGAAATAGAGCAAAAAACAGCTTTTTAAAACAAGGAATCTGCTAATTAAACATACAATTTTTAACATAAAAGTGACTCCGGTGGAGCAGATACCCACTGGTGTTGCAAACCGGAATGCTCTTTTAAACCGGAAAGAAACATTTTGGATATATCGTCTGGGAACATTATATCCAAATGTATTGAATGATATAATAAACAGAGTATAAACGTTTTTTTGTGTGTGTGTTTTGGTTTGTTTTGCATCAATGTTGACAAGGCTGCATCAATCAGTGGGTGTGTTCCTGAACTTGGTCCACACCCCAAATTACGTTTCTGAGGCTGGGATAAAAGGTTTGCTACTATATATAAGTGTAATTGAATTTTATACTAGTAGGATTTGTACTGTGTTTTTATGTTACCTGAAGAAGGATATATACTGTATCTGAAACACATTGTATCTCCTCTATTTTAATTTATCAAATAAAAAAATATGAAATATCATCTTTGGATGTGAGTCCTGGGAAGCGCTGCCATTCATGTGCTGAATATGCTTTTCTTGATTTACATTCAGTATTGGGTCAGTATTTTGTCTAAGTATTTTTAAGTCAAAACCAGGAGTGGGTGATAAATGCAGAAGTGGTGACAAGTTTCAGTTATACTTTTCCTCTGATTGTTACACTCCTGGTTTTGCCTTACAAATACTGATGTAAAATACTGACCAAATACTGAATGTGTGAACGTGGTCAAAGGAGAAGTGATAAGTTATTGATTGGTGGGGGCCCAACCTCTGGGACCTGCACCGATCTGCAGAATGTACAGCTTTTATGTCCATCACTATGGAACAGCATGTACAACTCGACCACTGATCCATTCATTCCCTAAGGGGCTGCAACTGGATTTTTCTGGAAGCCCCAGAAGAGGATGTGTCATGTGGTCTACCCCTTCATGAAGAAGTGTCTGTAACTTCAAAATTCGTAGAAATGAGTAAAAAACACTATTAATTTATTAAATTTCATCTTGGACTGACAACTGTCCACTATCCAGCAGCGCAGAGAGTCTCCACAAAAACTCTTCTGATACAGATATCTAATGACCTTACCCGTGGATCTGCAGCAGCTGTTAAGAATAAGCTACAAGCGATCAAAATACCTACACTAGGTGAGCACCTTCTGATACATCTCCCTGGATGTGTATGTAGATAAAACCCTATTTTGCGCTCTCTCTTTCTCCTTAGTATTCTTATCCCTTCTGTAGTAATAAATCTTTGTTCCTCAGTTACAAAACTGTGGCCTTTCATCACAAACATGAAGTATGAAGTTTTCTAGCTGCTGTTCACCTTCATTATACTCATTCATCAGTTTAATTGTATTTCTCATGTGTGAAGCATTGTCAGTTGCAATAGCAAGAACCTGTTCCATGTTCATAATCTTGCAGAACTTTTTCCACTAAGGCCTGGAGAAACTGGCTGGTGAGCTTTAGTGTCTTACTGCCAGTTTCTTGGTAACAATTTTCTTGTTGTCACAAACAAATCAAACTTTGATAGCAAAATAGTTCACTCTGTGAAGTGTGCACTCATCCATTTTAAGAAATATAAACCATCTCTTGATAGTCTTTAAAATCTTCCTTTTGGTTAAGGGCTTCTTCAATCACTAATTTTCTAATACTTTAGCTTTCCAGAGAAACACCAAGCTGTGCATGGGATGTACTTGGACGTTCCAACATGACAACAATCCAAAACACAAGGCCAAGTCAACCTGTCATTGGCTACAGCAGAACAAAGTGAAGGTTCTGGAGTGGCCATCTCAGTCTCCTGACCTCAATATCATTGAGCCACTCTGGGGAGATCTCAGGTGCGCAGTTCATACTAGACAGTCCAGGAATTTACAGGAACTGGAGACTTTTTGCCAAGAAGAGTGGGCAGCTTTACCATCTGAGAAAATAAAGAACCTCATCCACAACAACCACAAAAGACTTCAAGCTGTCATTGATGTTAGAGGGGGCAATACAGGGTATTAAGAAATGGAGTATGTAAACTTTTGATTAGGGTCATTTGAATGTTTTGGGTTGTCATTATGATTTAGAAAACACAGTAGTTTGACAATAAATGGCCCAACAATAAATTCACCCAACTACTAACTATGAGTAGAGAAAACGTTTTGGTGTTATCATTCATATTCTCTGAAAAACTCCAAGAAAGCAAAAATTCTGCAGGGGTATGTAAACTTTTGAGCACAACTGTATATTGTAATTCATGCAAGAATAGGGAATCGTAAAATTTTTGATAGAAATAAAACAAAACTTTGCATAAATCATTAGTACAGTTTATGACAAATCAAAAGTTTGTAATATATGTTATTAGATAGCTTTACTCTGAACTGTCAATCTCAGGCATTTCTCAGGGTTCGTCTCCATATCCTGAGAGAGGTAACTTTTCCATTTTTGGCGAATAGTGCTGTGTGAGAGCTATATATATATATATTTTTTGAGCAACGAGATTTATTTGAGCACATAATGTGATCAATTGATCGATTTTAAATCAGATATTTCAGATGCAGAGTAAACAAAAACCAGCAATTTAGTAACTGTTTTTATTTTTTTGCACGGTTTACTCTGCGGTAAAAGTGATAAGACTGATTTGTCAGGTCGGTATGATTACAGAGACAGTTTAGAGTTTTCATTTATACAATTTTTTATCGTTTTTTAATTCAATTGTTTGTGTGTCAGTATGATGAAAAAACATTTTTGGAGTGTTTTTTGTTATTTTGTTTTACGGTGTTCACCGTATGGAATAAATAATGTGACTTTTACAGGTCGGGTCATTCTAGATGCGGGATATCAAGTATGTGTACTTTTTTTGTTTTAAAACAAAACGTTGCACTTTTAGTGGAGAAATGACTTTTTGTGATTTGGAGTGGTTTTTTTTTACACATTTTTTTATTTATTAATTTTACACATTTTATTTTACGTTTTTTTCACGGTCACTCGCAGGATTTGCATCTACTGGAGGATGCCATTTACTTATTCCTCAGTGAAAGGCGTATCGGCAGTCGTTAAGGGGTTAGACAAAGGGTCTAATGATTTGCCAAAACTGTGATGAATTTTCCATATGTTAAGAATGTTTATTGTAATTTGACACTGTAAAAAAATTGGTACATTTTAGTAAACCTGCCTCTTTCCTACCCCCCTCAAAAAAAATGATAAAAACTATTAGTATATAATTTCCTTTAAAATAGTTTGTGGTACACTGATTCCAGTAGGTGGCAGCAACACCCTTCAGTGTAAAACCCATTGGCGGAAAATATGTCTGTGTGCTCCTGTATGAAATGTGGTGTTCAGGGCACGCAACATGGAGTGAAGCATTTTATTATGATGGCGAGCCATGATATTTTCCCTTGATCAGTGATAGACTTTACAGCTGCAGCGTTGGACAATGTCACTGTCCACAGCTGGAACAATGTTTTATAATCATTGATCATCGACACTTCGAACGCACCTTGCGGCCCCGGGTTGCTCCCGGGGCTACGCCTGTCTGAGGGTCGCCCAAAAAAAAACGCGACTCTTAACGGTGGATCACTCGGCTCGCGCGTCGATGAAGAACGCAGCTAGCTGCGAGAATTAGTGTGAATGTTTTATAATGGTCCGTTTGTATCTTCACTGCCTAAACTTTTCCCATATATTACAGCTAATGTAAAGTCTATAATAGCAGCCATCTGCCCACCAGCAACGATCTGTTAGGGGAGGGAGGAAAAATGGGAAGAGGCTTACCGTATTTTTCGGACTATAAGACGCACCGGACCATAAGGCGCACCCCAAATTTGGGGTGAAAATTGCAGAAAAAAAGATTTTTTATAAGATGGGGGTCCGTCTTATTGTCCGAATTTACAGTATCTTACCTGAGGGCTGGCGGTGGCAGAGCAGGGTCACAGGAGGCATGGTGTTGGCAGAGGTGGGGTGATGCGGTATGGCGTGCACCTGAGCAGGGTCCCTTCCTGCTTAGGTGGGCGACACCACAGCCTGGTGTCCATGGGAGGGTTGCAGCAGTGGTTACCGGCACAGGTGCTGGGATGAGGAGGCGCAGTGAGAGGTATGGCGTGAGAGGGGTCCTTTTCCCTGGTGAGGTGATGCAGCAGCCCGGTAATGCAGCAGAGCCGGGTGAATCCTGTTGTTATCGGTGGGGGCGGCCATCTTCCTGAGGCCGCGCGTGCGCAGATGGAGCGCTCTGCTGCCCGGGGCTTCAGGAAAATGGCCGCGGGATACCGCGCGTGCGCAGATGGGGATCGCGGCGGCAGTTTTCCTGAAGCCCCGGGCAGCAGAGCGCTCCATCTGCGCACGCGTGGCCTCAGGAAGATGGCCGCCACCACCGGTAACAACAGGATTCACCCGGCTCTGCTGCATCACCTCACCGGGGAAAGGGACCCCGCTCACTGCGCCTCCTCATCCCTGCACCTCTGCTGCCACACCTCTGCCGCCGCACCTCTCAAGCCACGGTAAGCCTGCATTGCAACTATTAGACGCACCCCCCATTTTCCCCCCTTTTTTGGGGGTGAAAAAGTGCGTCTTGTAGTCCGAAAAATACGGTAAATCCTGCATTGTATAATTGTTGGGCCTCTGTGATCCTTTCTCGACTCCGTCCTGTATAAACATGTTACATTGTTTCATGTGGTCATATCTGTCTGTTAAACTCATGCCAAAGACCACCTAAAGACACCTAGTAAATGTAGCAAATGATGCAAGAAAATCCTCATGTTGCAGAATATTATAGCAACCGTATGTGTACACTGAGACCATATTACCAGTGCAAGCGAGGATAGAAAAGTCATATATACCAATACTGATAACAACTTTTCAGCTTTCCAGGGGCAAAAAGAGCAAAGTAGCTGATATTTATATATATACTTACACAATGCAATTTCTTTCATAGTGTTTGTGCTGGAGAAAAAAATGAGCATTTTACTGTACCAGCAAGATTTCTGAAATTTTGTGCACACGCTGCTTATTTTTTCCTTGCGGACTTGAACCATCAAAGCGTTTTGGTTTTTTTTCAAATATGCAACTTGTTAATTCTTTCAGCATTTTTGCACTGTTTTTAACCCATTTAAATTAATGGGTAAAAAAAGTGCAAAGTGTCAAAAAGCCATGAAAACGCAGCATTATTCCTGCCAACACTGGATTTTGCTGCAGAAAAATTTGCTGCAATTACTCAACGTCTGCACATACCCTTCAACAGGGGCATCATTCTGTAACAGGTCATTTTGTAAACCAGCAAAAGGACTGTTCTTTCCATATCTGTCAGAGCTGCAACACGCATGATTGATCGCTGATCTGTAAAGTTCCTCCTAGAAGACTTAGGCGAAGTCCTCCGTAAGGGCAGATTCACACGACAGTATACAAAATCAGTTTCATCCAGATAAATGGGACGATTTTTTCTCACTTCTCATCCTTGTTAACAGCTGCTATTAATCATTTGAAAGACAGTTATTTATGATGCAGAATTGTAATAGACTGATACTACACTGTGACTCCCTAGAGTATCCAATTTTTTAGTAAACCCATAGACTTGATTGGTTGAGTCTCATCTGATTCATGGTAAAAACTTGAGCATGCTGTGATTTTTTTTTTTTCACATGCAGATTCGGTCAGTGAAAAAAATCACTCCTCTGTACTGCTCCACTGAATAACATCGGTCCGAGTTTTTTCACCGATAGCACTTAGAGCAAAAATACGATCTTGTAAATGAGCTCCAACTATAATTATTGAAAGTCCTAAATCTAGATTTCCAACAATTTAATGACACCTTAAAAGTCGTCCAAACCCGCCAATTTCAGCCGATCATCTAATGTGCGCTGCTCCTGACTCTTCCCTACCAGACTGGGCAGTTGGATTAGAAACATCCGAGGGAATTCTCCCCTCTGACCAATGAAACACGTGATTACTTGGTCAAATCAACTGCTCATAAGTATGGGGTAGTTGGGGGAGGTAGCCGTTAGCGCACAACTATCAAAGGTGTATTGGAACCTTAAAGGGGTTGCCTAGGTGTAGAGTATGGCTGATCTTATGGGGTTTAAGACTGATTATTATAACACAATTGTAAGGCTGCCGTCACACTAGCAGGATTTGGTCAGTATTTTACATCAGTATTTCTCAGCCAAAACCAGAAGTGGGAGATAAATGTAGAAGTGGTGACATGTTTCTATTATACTTTTCCTCTCTTTGTTCCACTCCTGGTTTTGGCTTACAAATACTGATGTAAAATACTGACCAAATACTGCTAGTGTGACGGCAGCCTAAGACAGTGTCAAATAAAAAGTTTACTGTCAAATGATGGAACATGCCTAAAACATTAAAATACATGGCCAATAATTAACAAATGCCTATACAACTTCACAAAAATAATTATACATGCTTTATTTTCAGATACGGCACCATTCTTACTCCCTAGGAAACATTTTTATTTCCTCCCCTTCGTACAAGAGTCATAACTTTTTTATTCTTCCATCGATATAGCTGTATGAGGGCTCGCTCTTAGCGGGACGAGTTGTAGTTTTGAATGTCACCATTCACTTGGAATATTTTTCCTGTTTTTCAGGATGTGTGGAAAAGACACTAAAAAACAAGAAAAATATTCCAAGTGTAATCTGCAACTCTACCAGTATTTTTGGGTTTTGTTTTTCGGAGTTTATAGTGTAGTAAAAATGACCTGGCAGCATGATTCAACAGGCCAGTACAATTATCACGATTTCAAACCTTATAGTTGTGTTTTTGTATATTCTAGCAGCGAAAAAAAAAATTTGAAATATAAAATGGATGGAGCAGTGTAAGGGTACCGTCACACATTGAAATTTCCATCGCTACGACGTTACGATTCGTGACGTTCTAGCGATATCGTTACGATATCGCAGTGTCTGACACGCAGCAGCGATCAGGGATCCTGCTGAGAATCGTACGTCGTAGCAGATCGTATGGAACTTTCTTTCGTCGCTTGATCACCCGCTGACATCGCTGGATCGTTGTGTGTGACAGCGATCCAGCGATGTCTTCGCTTGTAACCAGGGTAAACATCGGGTAACTAAGCGCAGGGCCGCGCTTAGTAACCCGATGTTTACCCTGGTTACAAGCGTAAACGTAAAAAAACAAACCGTACATGCTCACCCGTCGGTGTCCTTCAGGTCCCTTGCCGTCTGCTTCCTGCTCTGAGTGCCGGCCGGAAAGTGAGAGCAGATCACAGCGGTGCTGCGCTCTGCTCTCACTGTACGGCTGCACTCAGAGCAGGAAGCAGACGGCAAGGGACCTGAAGGACACCGACGGGTGAGTATGTACTGTTTGTTTTTTTACGTTTACGCTGGTAACCAGGGTAAACATCGGGTTACTAAGCGCGGCCCTGCGCTTAGTTACCCGATGTTTACCCTGGTTACCCGGGGACTTCGGCATCGCTCCAGCGCCGTGATTGCAACGTGTGACCGCAGTCTACGACGCTGGAGCGATATTCATACGATCGCTGCGACGTCACGGATCGTGCCGTCGCAGCGATGAAAATTTCAATGTGTGACGGTACCCTAAGGACTAATTTTTTGCGTGCCGAGCTGTAGTTTTTATTGATGCAATCTTGGAGTACATATGACATTTATTACACTGGCATATTGTAAACTTCAGTAAACTTACACAAAGTGATGACATGCTAGGTAACAATGCAGACTCACCAAAATAAATATATGTATATTTGGGTGAATAAGTTACCTGATTTCCCATTCTTTTGCATGTTTGTTTTGCTTAAATGTTTCAGATCACCAAACAAATGTAAATATTAGACAAAGATAATACAAGTAAACACAAAACGCAGTTTTTCAATGAAGGTCTTCATTGTTAAGAGAAAAAGAAATCCAAACCTACAGGACCCTGTGTGAAAAAATGATTGCCGCCTAAACCTAATAACTAGTTGGGCCACCCTTAGCAGCAACAACTGGATTCAGGCGTTTGTAATTACTGAGTCTTTTAATGCTCTGGAGGAATTTTGGCCTGTTTGGAATGTTGTAGCTCACCCACATTGGAAGGTTTCCGAGCATGAACCATCTTTTTCAGGTCATGCTACAGCAACTTAATCGGATTAAGGCCAGGACTTAAAGTCTTAATTTTGTTTTTCCTATGCCAATCAGAGGTGTACTTGGTGTGTTTTGAACCATTGTTTTGCTGTATAACCCAAGTGTGCTTGAGCTTAAGATCACAAACAGATGGACAGACATTCTCCTTCAGGATTTTTTGGTAGACAGCAGAATTCATGGTTCCATTTACCACAGCAACAGCCCCAGACCATCACACTACCACCACCATATTTTTACTGTTGATATAATGTTCCTTTTCTGAAATGCTGCGATACTTCTACATCAGATGAAATGGGACATACACTTTCCAAAAAGTTCATCTTTTGTTTCGTATTCTCCCAAACATCTTGGGTATCATCAAGATGTTTTCTGGTACAACTGAGACAAGCTTTTATGTTATTATTGCTCAGCAGTGGTTTTCATGTCAGAACTCAGCTACGCAGACCATTTTTGCCCAGTCTCTTTCTTATGGTGAAGTCAACAATACTGACCTTAACTAGGGCAAGTGAGGCCTGCAGTGCTTTGGATGCTGTTGTGGGGTCTTTTTTGACCTCTTGGATGAATCACTGCTGTGCTCTTGAGGAAATTTTGGTCTGCCGGCCACTCCTGGGAAAGTTCATCATTGTTCCATGTTTTCAACATTTGCAGATAATGACTCTCATTGTGGTTCGCTGGAGTCCCAAAGCTTTAGAAATGGTATTATAACCCTTTCCAGACAGATATATCGCAATTACTTTGTTTCTCATTTGTCACAGAATATCTTTGGATAGTAGTATGATGTCAAAATTTAAGGATCGTTTGGTCTACTTCACACTTTGTCAGGCAAGTCCTATTTAAGTGATTTCTTAAGAACAGGTATGGCAATAATCAGGCCTGGGTGTGGCTAGGGAATTTGAACTCAGCTTCCCAAAGAGGTGATCACCCACAGCTAATTTATGCTTTAAGGGGGGGAATCACTTTTTTACATAGGGCACTGTAGGTTTGGATTTCTTTTTTCCTTAACAATATAAACCTTCATTTAAAACCTGCATTTTGTGTTTACTTTTGCTAGCTTTGTCTAAAATTTAAATCTGTTTGGTGATCTGAAACATTTAAGTGTAATAAACATGCAAAAGAATAGGAAATCAGGAAGGGGGCAAACACTTTCACACCACTCTACAGTTATATGAAAAAGTTTGGGCACCCCTATTAATCTTAAGCTTAATGTTTTATAAAAATTGTTTTTTTTTTGCAACAGCTATTTCAGTTTCATATATCTAATAACTGTTGGACACAGTAATGTTTCTGCCTTGAAATCAGGTTTATTGTACTAACAGAAAATGTGCAGTCTGCATTCAAACAAAATTTGACAGGTGCATAAGTATGGGCACCTCACCAGAAAAGTGACATTAATATTTAGTAGATCCTCCTTTTGCAAAAATAACAGCCTCTAGTCGCTTCCTGTAGCTTTTAATGAGTTCCTGGATGAAGGTATTTTTGACCATTCCGCTTTACAAAACAATTTCAGTTCAGTTAAGTTTGATGGTCGCCGAGCATGGACAGCCCTCTTCAAATGATCCCACAGATGTTCAATGATATTCAGGTCTGGGGACTGGGATGGCCATTCCAGAACAGTGTAATTGTTCCTCTGCATGAATGCCTCAGTAGATTTGGAGCGGTGGTTTGGATCATTGTCTTGCTGAAAGATCCATCCCCTGCGTAACTTCAACTTGGTCACTGAATCATGAACATTATTGTCAAGAATCTGCTGATACTGAGAGGAATCCATGCATCCCTCAACTTTAACAAGATTCCCGGTGCCGGCATTGGCCACACAGCCCCAAAGCATGATGGAACCTCCACCAAATTTTACTGTGGGTAGCAAGTGTTTTTCTTGGAATGCTGTGTTTTTTTGCCGCCATGCATAACGCCTTTTTGTATGACCAAACAACTCAATCTTGGTTTCATCAGTCCACAGGACCTTCTTCCAAAAAGAAATTGGCTTCTCCAAATGTGCTTTTGCATACCTCAGCCGATTCTGTTTGTGGCGTGCTTGCAGAAATGACTTCTTTTGCATCACTCTCCCATACAGCTTCTCCTTGTGCAAAGTGCATTGTATAGTTGACCGATGCACAATGATACCATCTGCAGCAAGTTGATGCTGCAGCTCTCTGGAGGTGGTCTGAGGATTGTCCTTGACTGATCTTACCATTCTTCTTCTCTGCCTTTGTGATGTTTTTCTTGGCCTGCCCCTTCTGGCCTTAACAAGAACTGTACCTGTGTTCTTCCATTTCCTTACTATGTTCCTCACAGTGGAAATTGACAGGTTAAATCTCTGAGACAGTTTTTTGTATCCTTCCCCTGAACAACTATGTTGAATAATCTTTGTTTTCAGATCATTTGACAATTGTTTTGAGGAGCCCATGATGCCACTCTTCAGAGGAGATTCAAACAGGAGAACAACTTGCAAGTGGCCACTTAAGTAGCTTTTCTCATGATTGCATACACCTGGCTATGAAGATCAAAGCTCAATGAGGTTACAAAACCCAAAAAAGTGCTTTAGTAAGTCAGTAAAAAGTAGGTAGGAGTATTTAAATCAAGAAAATGATAAGGGTGCCCATACTTATGCACCTGTCAAATTTTGTTTGAATGCAGATTGCACATTTTCTGTTAGTACAATAAACCTCATTTCAAGGCAGAAACATTACTGTGTCCAACAGTTATTAGATATATGAAACTGAAATAGCTGTTGCAAAAAAAACAATTTTTATAAAACATTAAGCTTAAGATTAATAGGGGTGCCCAAACTTTTTCATATAACTGTATATGTCCTACTAGGAACAAAAAGATACCTGTTTATCATGTGTATGACAGTATGTCACTGATCTACCAATTCTATGCAATCAAAGCCTATAATTGATGGAAAGAGAAAGTATGTGTATTCACTGCTCCCCACACCCATAGTCCTTCCCACCTCCATGCACTGAGACCAGCATTGAGAGGTGGGAGAGACTATGGGTGTGGAGACCAGTGAATACTTCTCTCTCGTTAACAGCAGGCACTCTGTTAGTCACAACTGCTGGCTTCCTGCAGCAGGTGGGTGATCACATGTGCCCACTACTAAAGGAGCATTTTTTTTGTGGGGGGGGGGGGGGGGGCACCCAGTAGAGACTCCTTGCAATCAGCTCTTATGACTTGAGGAATCCAGCATGAGGAAATAAGAAAATGAAAAAATGTACATTAAAATCAATGGGAGTCTGTGTAATATGTGGCTCCTACAAATTTTCTAGAGTCCACCTCAGCTGGAATTTTGGATCACTCTTCTTCTTCAAACTACTCCAGGTCCCTCATATTTGAAGGTGCCTTCTCCTAAGAGCAATTTTAAGATCTCTCCACAGGTGTTCAATGGGATTTAGATCCAGACTCATTGCTGTCACTTCAGAACTCTCCAACACTTTGTTTCCATCCATTTCTGGGTGCGACTTGAAGTATGTTTGGGGTCATTGTCCTGCTGGAAGATTCAATATCTAGGAGGCAAACCCAGCTTTTTGTGTCAGCAGTGAGGTCCTCCTGGGTCTCATGCCATAACGTTTCATTGAATTCAAATGACAATGGATAGTTCGCACTGACACTGATAAACCCTGAGCCTGCAGGACAGCTTGAATTTCTTTGGCACTTGATTGGGACTGCTTATCCACCATCCTGACTATCCTGAGTTGCAACATTTCAACATTTTTCTTGTCCAAAGAAATTAGCTACATTACCATGGGTTGTAAACTTCTTGATTATGTTTCGCACAGTCAATAAAGGAACATCAGGATCTCTGGAGATGGACTTGTAACCTTGAGATTGTAGATATTTTTTAATAATTTTGGTTCCCAAGTCCTCACAGTGCTTTTCTCCTCTTTCAGTTCTCCATGCTTAGTGTGGCGCAGAGACACACAATGCAGAGATTGAGTCAACCTCTTTGTTTCTGGTTTCAGGTGTGATTTTCATATTGTCCACACCTGTTGCTTGCCACGGGTGAGTTTGAACGAGCAACACATGATTGAAACAAAGTTGTTTAGTCAGCAATTTTGTCTGGTTCATTTTCAGAGTTTTGTATGAAATTATGTCCAATCTGTCTTTTTTCTCTTTTTTTGTGCTTCTCAAATACACACAAAGGAAATAAACAAGTGTATAATAAAATGTGTGTAATTGCAATAATTTTCTGTAAGAAATACTTCATACTACTTATGGAACAATTTCAAGGGTGCCAACACTTTCTGCCATGACTGTGTGTATGCATATATGAATATATTCAAATCCCACCAAGGACAACATCAGCAAAAAGTTGTATGGTCTCCCCGTGTTTGCGTGGGTTTCCTCTGGGTTCTGGTTTCCTCCCACATTCCAAAGACATACTGATCGGGATTCTAGATTGTGAGCCCCATCGGGGACAGCGATGATAATGTGAGCAAACTGTAAAGTGCTGCGGAATGTTAGCGCTATATAAAAATAAAAGATTAATATATATATATATATATATATATATATATATATATATACACATACATACACTAGTGTATAATGTAGCATTAGATCTAAGCCCCACGACATATAAAATCCTTCATACAAGTCTTCCGTGGATGAGCACATAGGGAAGAATAATGTGACTAAAAAAAAAATATAAAAATCACCACGATATCTTAGCTGTTCATCTCAATCATGGATCAAAATCACCTACATGTTTACGGATCCATGAAAATCATGAACAGTGCATGAATGTCATCTACTGTATGTAAAATGCATATGTGTCCAATTTTAACTTTGTAATGGAGAAGAGAAGTGTCAGGGATAATACAACAGGGAGATCACGTAGATCCCAGCGCTGCCACCAATTTGTCAGGGAACAAAACTCCGCTGCCTCCAATCTTCAGGACAATTGAGCAATTGACTTATGAGTGATAGATGAGGCCACGGCTGTTATCGCTACAAGGTCAGTTATTGGGGAACTCACAGTGAAAGTATAATATATACACATCTGATTGAAAAGCATGGACTATTTATATACAGGTGCTTCTCACAAAACTAGATCATCAAAAAGTTCATTTATTTCAGTTCTTCAATAAAAAAAAGTGAAACTCAATATATAAAAGTCATTACACAGTGATCTATTTTTAATCTATTTTACATAATACTGTATGGAAGACTATATGGTGCCCATAATACTATATGGAGGACTATGTAGTGTCCATGATACTGTATGGAGGACTATGTAATGTCCATGATACTGTCTAGTCTAAAATGAAACCTTTTGAAGCCTCCCAGGGCACGCACTGTGCGCTGCGAAAATTCGCCAGTTTCTGAGCTATTGTAGAATTTACAACAGATATCACTCATGTAATGTAAGAAGCAAAATCTTTGGCATTGTACTATACCTGTATTTCTCTGCTGTATCTGTGCATCATGAAGTGTGGTATATGTTAAAGGGGCCCACTGAGACTTTTGCACGGGGCCCATGAAAACCTGGAGCCAGCCCTGTCCCAGTACTCACTTATTTTCATATTTGTGTTCTATATATACAGGGGCTTCTCACAAAATTAGAATATCATCAAAACGTTAATTTATTTCAGGTCTTCAATACAAAAAGTGAAACTCATATTATATAGAGTCTTACAAACAGTGATCTATTTCAAATTATTTTTCCTGTTAATGTTGATGATTATGGCTTACAGCCAATGAAAACCCAAGAGTCGTTATCTCAGTAAATTACAATAGTTTATAACACCAGCTTGAAAAATGATTTTAAAATCCGAAATGTTGGCCTACTGAAATGTAATGTGGGTATGGAAAGTATTCAGACCCCTTTAAATTTTTCACTCTGTTTCCTTACAGCCATTTGGTAAATTCAAAAAAGTTTTTTTTTTCTTTTTCTCATTAATGTACACTCTGCATCCCATCTTGACTGAAAAAAAAGCAAATGTTGAAATTTTTGCAAATTTACTAAAAAAGAAAAACTGAAATATCACATGGTCATAAGTATTCAGACTCTTTGCTCAGACACTCATATTTAACTCACATGCTGTCCATTTCCTTTTGATCCTCGAGATGGTTCTACTCCTTCATTGGAGCCCAGCCGTGTTTAATTAAACTGATAGGAGATCACTGTGGCTGAGCTCCAGAGATGCAGTGGGGAGATTGGAGAAAGTTCCACAAAGTCAACTCTCACTGCAGCCCTCCACAAGTCGGGCATTTAAGGCAAAGTGGCCTGATGGAAGCCTCTCCTCAGTGCACGACATACGAAAGCCCGCATAGTTTGTTAAAAATAAAAAAACACATGAAGGACTTCCAGGCAATGAGAAATAAGATTCTCTGGTCTGATGAGACGAAGATAGACCTTTTTGGTGATAATTCTAAGCAGCATGTGTGGAGAAAACCAGGCACTGCTCATCACCTGCCCAATACAATCCCAACAGTGAAACATAGTGGTGGCAGCATCATGCTATGAGGGTGTTTTTCAGCTGCAGGGACAGGACAATTGGTTGTCATTGAAGGAAACATGAATGCGGCCAAGTACAGAGATATCCTGGATGAAAACCTCTTCCAGAGTGCTCTGGACCTCAGACTTGGCCAAAGGTTCATCTTCCAAGAAGACAATGACCCTAAGCACACAGCTAAAATAACAAAGGAGTGGCTTCAGAACAACTCTGTGATCATTCGTGACTGGCCCAGCCAGAGCCCTGACCTAAACCCAATTAAGCATCTCTGGAGAGACCTGAAAATGGCTGTCCACCAACGTTCACGATCCAATCTGAATGGAACAGGAGAGGATCTGCAAGGAAGAATGGCAGAGGATCCCCAAATCCAGGTGTGAAAAACTTGTTGCATCATTCCCAAGAAGACTTACGGCTGTACTAGCTCAAAAGGGTGCTTCTACTCAATACTGAGCAAAGGGTCTGAATACTTATGACCATGTGATATTTCAGTTTTTCTTTTTTAATAAATTTGCAAAAATTACATTTCTGAATACATTCCCTACCCACTGTATGTTCAGTAAATGCACTCAATACTTGGTTGGGGCTCCTTTTGCATCAATAAGGCTAGTTTCACACTAGCGTTCGGCAGGGCTGCGGACTTCCACCCACTGCCGCGCCTCTTCATTCAGCTCTGCCTATGGCTGCATGCGTACCCTATCATTAACATTGGATATGTAGGCCAAGCGGATGTATGTGGATGCCTCCGCATGCGTCGTTTTGACGGTGCGGCGACCGCACGAAATTGCAACTCGGTGTGGCGACCTGTGCCGAATGCAACATCAAAACGACACATGCGGAGGCATCCGCATACATCGGCATGGCCGCCTGCGCACCTAATGGTAAAAATAGGGTATGCACGCCGCATGCCGATGTAGGTGGAGCTGACCAGAGGAGGTGCGGCGGTGGGCGGAGATTCACGGAGGAGGTGCGCAGCCCTCCATCTGCAAATGTGAAACCAGCCTTACTGCATCAATGCGGCGTGGCATGGAGGTGATCAGTCTGTGGCACTGCTGAGGTGTTATGTAAGCCCGGGTTACTTTGGTAGCAGCCTTCAGCTCGTCTGCATTGTTGGGTCTGGTGTCTCATGTTCCTCTTGATTCTCTATGGAGTTAAGGTCAGGCGAGTTTGCTGGCCAATCAAGCACAGTGATACTGTTTTTAAACCAGGTATTGGTACTTTTGATAATGTGGACAGGTGCCAAGTCCTGCTGGAGAATGAAATTTCCATCTCCAAAAAGCTTGTTGGCAGAGGGAACCATGAAGTGCTCTAAAATTTCCTGGTAGATGGCTGCACTGACTTGGGTCTTGATAAAACACAGTGGACCTACACCAGCAGATGACACGGCTCCCCAAACCATCACTGATTGTGGAAACTTCACACTGGACCTCAAGCAGCTTGGATTGTGGCCTCTCCACTCTTCCTCCAGACTCTGGGACCTTGATTTCCAAATTAAATGCAAAATTTACTTTAATCTGAAAACAAAACCTTGGACCACAGAGCAACAGTCAAGTTCTTTTTCTCCTTGGCCCAGGTAAGACGTTTCTGGCTTTGCCTATTGGTCATGAGTGGCTTGACACAAGGAATGCGACACTTGTAGCCCATGTCCTGGACACATCTGTGTGTGGTGGCTCTTGAAGAAATGACTCCACAGCAGACCACTCCTCGTGAATCTCCCCCAAATTTTTGAATGGCCTTTTCTTAATCCTTTCAAGGCTGCAGTTATCCCAGTTGCTTGTGCACCTTTTTCTATCACTTTTTCCTTTCACTCAACTTTGAACAGCCGGCTTGTTTAGCAACAAACAGGCTCTCCATGCAGACACATGCAGCTGCGGAGCCGAACAGCAGATCAGCAGGAGCGATCCAGGAAGCCGGGTTCCCTCTGCAGCTTATTCGGTAAGCGCTATAGCTTGCCGAATAAGCCATGACCTGATCAAATTTGCTCTAGTGGTCTCCCCCGGAACCAAAATTTATTACGTCACCTAATCCTTCAGGCCATTGGCGGTCCGGCAACTGTATGCAAAATCACACACTATGACCCACAACCGCTTCAAGAAAAGAACATTTTATTTTTTATTTACAATCATATACCCGTTACTTCCCTTTCACCAAATGAGACCAACCATTTACATATATAGTGTGAAATATGTCATATTATTAGATTGAACACGTTTCTTAGTTTCATCTCCATTTTTGGGTTTAGTGAAATGATGCAGCATGCAAATTCCATCAGAAATCAAAACAAAGTTGTGTTTTTCCGGTCTTATGTTGTACTGTATTACTCTGTATATTAGTCACCGCTAATGGTCAGCCTCACACGTGTCTACACCCTACACCAACGCTCTGAAACATTTACTAATTATAGAGGCTGAAAACTAATAACAGACTTGTGACCTTTGGGGCCGTCATAGGGGCCCTACAGCAAAGTATGAAAATAGCTAAAGCCGTTCAGCAGGTAGCAAGCTGGAAAAAAAAGGGGAAATGTTATAGGGAATCTGTCACCAGGTTTTTTTTACTACATCTGAGAGCAGCATGATGTTACGCTAATTTCAGTGATTTGTCACTTACTGGGCTGCTTGCTGCAGTTTTGCTAAAATCATTGTTAAATCTGTTGCAGCTCTAGCAGTGCTCTGAATGCTGAGCTCTGTGTAACCCCGCCCACACCACTGATTGGCAGCTTTATGTGTACACTGTACATAGGCAGAAAGCTGCCAATCAGTGGGGGGGACAGGCTATACAGAACTCATTAATATGGAGGACAACAAAGCAGCAGGTTTATTAATCTATTGCTGATAAAACATTAATTTTCTGTAAAGTACAGCAAGCTGCCCATTAGGTGACACATCAGGGTCTCTTTCTCTATGTTATGCTGCTCTCAGATTTGGTGGCAAAAACCTGGTGACAGACTCCATTTGACCCAACTTGTGTCTACTAATCCTTGTGAACTATAATGCTTGCCATAGACAGTCAGTGTTCTCCTCGGCCTAACCAGGGTCTGATACTTCAAAATAATGGGAGGTTTTCCTCATAAAAATATTCCGATTGAAGTAAGATAATTAGTGTTGTAATTCTCCATGTAAAAGTTATTTTTCATAAACTTTATGAATTTCACAGCCCTAGACTGAAACCATCATAGGCTGTCTGCTGCCAGGGAGTTTTCCCTTTGGTTGTTCTTGCACAATACAACTTAAACCATTTCTTAGATTATTCAGGATGTCAAGATTTTAGTTTTTTTGTGCAGCACAAAAGATCATTTTACCTGGTGAATGATCGTTTTGCACATTCATCGGCAGCCTGTTCATACTGAAAAATTATCGTGAAATGAGCATTAGTAAGAACACTCGTTCTCCATAATCTTGCAGCGGTAATGGACATTTAGGGCTGAGTCAGACTGCTGTATAACTCATGCGATGATCGCATCGCACTGCACGGACTGACCCGGCACCTCTCCCGACCTGAGCAAGACCGTATGATGAATTTCTATGCAGTTGTCAAGCTCAGGTCAGGGAACCGACAGCCAGTACGAGGTTTACGATGCGATTATCGCACGAGAAATACCGCAGTCTGTCTCTGCTCTTAGTGGGAATTTCGCATTAGCGCAACATTGACTTAGATGGCGTCTTGTCCAACATCTGCATTGTCCAGATGGATTACGCTTTAATCAGCCAGGTGGTCGAAAACACTAACTATAAAACAATGATGTTTCTGATGGCCTAGATCCATTGTTAATTATTCTAATGCTTCGTTACTGGATTGAACCTGAATTATTCATGGCCTCCTCTAACGTAGGATGAAATTCAGGGCTAATGTACGGTTACGTACATGGTTAGGACTGGTCTATAACCAACTAAGCTTTCAGAAATTGGGTAAATTACTACCATTCAGCAATGACAAAAAAAGTCCTTGACACTAATAACTCATAGTATTGTTAGACTGGTAACATTTTCTGCGTGTTCCTCAGGATGATCCTTTTAACTTTTCTCTTATTACAACAGTCAGTGCACACACAAGTCTTTTCTCATCTTTGGATTGCTATGGGATGAGCTTCTGTCCTCCTACTGCTTGGGTAAGGCGAAATCCCAGGCGGTCTCCTGGGCACATTTCCACATGGCTCTCATAAGGCGAGTAAATCCCATGTCTTTTGGCTTCTCCAGCCCCCTCATTAAACGCTGCTTCATGATGGCGATGAACTCCTTATTGCTCAGTTCCCCGTTCCCTGTCAAGAAATATTAAAGAAAGATCACTTTATGTTACAGAATGACTGCCAAGTTCCTGCCAGCTTATGGCCCATACATCATTATATGACATCCGCCAGCAAGATTAACAGCCACCAACCAAAGACTAAGCACAAAACGGCACCTTAGATATTGCACTTTATCCAACAGAAGATAATGGTAGTGAGGCATAAAGACAGAAGCAGAATATATACATTATATACACATCCGTACCTATGTACACCCGCTAAAGAAAACTATGCCGTCTAAACAGGGTACCTAAAATAATGACTGGACAGCAAAACAGAATGTGACAAATGGTCATGAAGGAGAGAAACTGTAAGCACCATGTATGACCATCATTATTCTGCAGCGCTCCCCGGAGCATAGTACACACCGGATACAATTTATGTGCAGGCAGAATACCTCTGTACAGCCATGTTCATCTTCACCAGTGCTCTACAGACAAGCATTATGTATCAGAGCTGACAATTACAGCAGTGTACTATGTATGTGAAGCAGTGCAGAATAGTGGCGAAATCAACGCAAAATACACTACAAATTGTATAATAAAGGAGTACACCTGCAAGTATATCAACAGCACATAGGCAAAACGTGATACATCCCTGAAATCTGTGTTTCCGCCCCCATCTCCTGCTGTCTTCAGATTACATAGCAAAAACCTGCTGACAGATTCCCTTTAGCCAACCATTCTCGACCTTGAACAATACCAATTATGATGGCTTCCTTGTGCTTTGAATTTAGCAGTGGCTTCCTCTATGGAGGATAACCATACATTTCACTTTTAAATTGGGATATGTCTTAAAGGGAATCTGTCAGCAGGTTTTTGCTATGTAATCTAAAGACAGCAAGAGATAGACTGAAACACAGAATTCAGGCATGTGTCACTTGTCAAGGTGTGTGCTATTTACTGTGAAGGATTTATCACTAAGGCTTCTTTCACACTTCCGTCGGCAGGGGGACGTCAGAATGCGTCGATGTGACATGTTGACGGATATCTTAAAAATAGTGAATAACGGATGTAACGCATCCAGTTTCCTGATGGATGCGTCGAATTAGGCACTGCCTGAATTTCAATGTATAAAATTCTGGAGAGGGAGAGAGAGAGGGAGTGAGAGAGAGAGATAGAGAGGGAGGGGGGGGGGGGGGAAGAGAGAGAGATTGCTTTATCCCGACTAGAAAATCCTTCCAGGCATGGTCACAATCCAAAAAAGGCATACGTCGCTGGATTCCAGTGTTTGACGGTCAGCAACAGGTCCTGCGTCCATAGGCTTCCATTATAGCCAACGACGGACAGCGCAGGACCCGTCGCTGAGCGATTTTCCAACGTGCAGAAAAAACGTTCCTCTAAACGTTTTCTCCGCCCGACGGACAGCAAATTTCCGAGGGATCCAGTACACGATGGATGCAACGGAAGGCCATCTGTCACAATCCGTCGCTAATACAAGTCTATGGGAAAAAACAGGATCCAGCAGAAAAATTTGCTGGATCCTGTTTTTTCAAAACTCGACAGATTTCGACGGGAGCTGAAAGACGGAAGTGTGAAAGAGGTCCCCCACAGGCCGCCCCAGAGCACGACCATATCATTAACTCAAAACTGAAAACAAAGATTAAACAACAACCACAAGACGGATTTCATCACCAGGTATCATTGTAATCAGTATAACGGCGCTGACCTGACACTGTCTGTAGGTTACTCAGCCCAATCCTAATTATAGGATTTCTGGCCGCTGAGTTTCATCCCCCCTCAGCTATCAAATGTAATTTCTTTTTAAGTCTTTTAGAAAAACATTAATTGAGAGTCCTCAGTGGCTGATACGTTTTAATGGCTTTTTTCTTTTTTGTCTATCTACTGGCCAATACAGTACAAAGAAAAAAAATTCTGTATAAGACTTATTAATATCCTGAAGTTTCACTTTCCATGGCTTCCAGTGAAATCAGTAGGCAGTCTATGTAATTCACAGATGTATTCCAGAGTGAAAGGTGCTACTTTTCACTATGACTTATACATGAAATTCACTAATACAGTATTTAAAAAATGTGTTTTATAGACCAGACATACTATATGAGAAGGACCTGTAAAAACTTCAAAAGTGGCCAGATTTTACGTCTATTTTATTCCTGGTGCTTTCCTGATAGTTTTTTTTTTTTAATTCGCCATACGCTTCCAGAGATATGGGACACTGGCTGATGAATACTCCCATCACCGATGCCTCCTTTCGCTGTTTTCAGCGACAGCAGGCAAAGTCTGATGGAATTAGTTCCTTCATCAGCTGGCTCACACTGTCATCTGATAGCGTGGGAACTGCAGCTCTCTGACAGGCGGTAATAATCTTACCGCCGTTCAGAGCCGCCAGTGTTTCTATATGACAGCATGGGAAATACCCGAACAGTAACACGGACTTCCTAGAGAAGTCAGTGTTTGGCGTCCGGATCCTGAACTTTACTATCCTGGTTCGCCCATCACTACTCATGGGACCAGAATGAATGAAATTAGGGAAAAAACAGGACAATTTTAACCTAGTGACAGGTTCTGTTTAAAGGTAAAGTAGACATGTATTTATGCACATGGTGACATTCTTTATAAGGTTTCCATTTCAAAACCATCATATACTGCTGGGGGAATAAAAGTAACTGACACTAGAAAACTCTCTAAAATGATGTGCAGCTTACATGAGGAAAGTATTTCTAATTAAATTAAAGGGAACCTGTCACCCCCAAAATCGCTGGTGAGGTAAGCTCACTGGCATCAGGGGCTTATCTACAGCATTCTGTAATGCTGTAGATAAGCCGCCGATGTTACCTGAAAGAGGAGAAAAAGACGTTAGATTATACTCACCCAGGGGCGGTCCCGCTGCGGTCCGGTCGGGACTCTCTGACCTTTCCGGCACCTGCGCACTGCAGTACTTTGCTCTGCCCTTGAGGGCAGACAAAGTACGCCTGCGCCGGAGCCGCGGCGTAAATACCCGAAGAGGACGTCATGGAACGAAGATGGGAGGCGCCGGAGCGGACCGGAGACACCCATCCAACCGGACCGCAGCGGGACCGCCCCTGGGTGAGTATAATCTAACGTCTTTTTCTCCTCTTTCAGGTAACATCGGCAGCTTATCTACAGCATTACAGAATGCTGTAGATAAGCCCCTGATGCCGGTGAGCTTACCTCACCAGCGATTTTGGGGGTGACAGGTTCCCTTTAACACACAAAATAAAAATCAGGAATGAAAAATAAGAAATGAAATAGACACAGGAGTAGGGACTGGTTCCCCTGCACCATACACTGCTCCGGTACTGACATAATGCTTCATTAGCTAAACAAGGACCAGAATATTATGGTGTAAAAAGACTCCCCTTCTCAGAGAAAGTGAGATAATGCAACTGACAGGCAGCTAAATCCATACTGCAGTACTTGGCAATCGACTGGAGGTAGCAAAAGAGAACATAGGAACATAATGTCCTCGCCTCAAATACATTAATTCCTCAAAGTGTCTCTATACGACTCGCTGCCGATGTACTCCGGCCATAAGAGACGTTCAATATCTACAAGTATCGGTACTTTAATTTTTAAGAATGTGGTTTCTCCAGGTTTTGATTATTTTTAGACAACTGCCTATCTCTCCAAAGTGTTACAAACACAAGATTGAAAGAGAACACATCTCTACATTTGCAGACTTCTAGCAGTAAAATCAAATTCGTTCTGGATGGCCCTTGTTATAAAGTGACGCTCTACCTCATGTTATTTCTGGTCCCAAAATTGTTAACCAACTGATTTTTTAATACTTTTTTGTATTATGAAAACAAAGCTTCAACCGCTCCAAATTATCTGTGTAGAAGCAAATATTAAGCACAAAATTTAGGCTTCATGTAGCCACCACTACACATACAACTGATGGTTTTAAATTGAGATAAATGTACAGTTGTGGCCAAAGTTTTGAGAGCAACACAACTTTTGGTTTTCACTGTATTTTTAGATCTTTTAGCCAGATGTTTCTACGTTTCCCGATTTCATAAAACTCTATATTGACAACATTGACCCTTATTTTTCAAGACTTCAGCAATTCGCCTCGGCACCTGAATATCAGCTTCTGGACGAAGTACTAATGACAACCAGTTTTTGTCTAATCAGTGCTTGGAGTTTATCAGAGCCTCTATGTTTTTGTTTGTCAACGTACTTTGAGGATTGACCACATGTTCTCAACAGGATTGAGATCTGGGGAGGTTTTTGGCCATGGACGCATCTGATTTTATGACTTTATCACCACATCATTTTACTAAAGGCATTCCAAAAACAAACTTGGAACTTAGTAGCCACATACAAGGGTTATACTGTGCTACAGGACTTCCTAATATCTAGTCTACGTATGTCACGGAATTAAATATCTGGTATGTGACCAATTAATGAAAGCAAACATATGATCTGGTCATTGAAAGCAGCAATAATTAGTCACATAGAGGCAATCTTTACATAACGGGCTTATGGTTTGTGCTCTGAGGGCAGGACAGTAATTAGATACATCGCAATAAACCATGAAGTAGCCTATGGGGCATACGCAGCAGGCAGGGACCACTTACATGCACAGCATGTGTGCTGAAAACTCCATTTACTGAAGAATTAAAAGATTCAATGGAGAAGAACATAACTTACCGTATATACTCGAGTATAAGCCGAGATTTTCAGCCCAAATTTTTGGGCTGAAAGTGCCCCTCTCGGCTTATACTCGAGTCACGGTCGGCGGTGGGGTCGGCGGGTGAGGGGGAGAGAGCGCTGAGGCATACTCACCTAGTCCCGGCGCTCCCCCTGCCTGTCACACTGTCTTCGGGTGCCGCAGCTCTTCCCCTGTTCAGCGGTCACGTGGGACCGCTCATTAGACAAATGAATATGGACTCCACTCCCATAGGGGTGGAGCCGCAAATTAATTCCTCTAATCAGCGGTGCCAGTGACCGCTGACAAAGGAAGAGCTGCGGCACCCGAAGACAGTGTGACAGGCAGGGGGAGCGCCAGGAGCGCCGGGACTAGGTGAGTATTTTATATTCACCTGTCCACGTTCCACCCGCCGGGCGCCGCTCAGTCTTCCCGTCCTCTGGCTCTGACTGTTCAGGTCAGAGGGCGCGATGACGCATATAGTGTGCGCGCCGCCCTCTGCCTGATCAGTCAGTGCAGAGAGACGCCGGGACGGGACGCTGAGGAGCTGCAAGCAAGAGAGGTGAGTATGTGTTTTTTTATTTTATTGCAGCAGCAGCGTTATATATGGCACAGATTTATGTGGAGCATCTATGGGGTAACGGTGCAGAGCACTATATATGGCACAGATTTATATGGCACATCTATGGGGCAACGGTGCAGAGCATTATATATGGCACAGATTTATATGGCACATCTATGGGGCAACAATGAACAGTGCAGAGAATATATGGCACAGCTTAATAAGGAGCATCTATGGGGCAATAATGAACAGTGCAGAGCATATATGGCACTGCTTTATAAGGAGCATCTATGGGGCAATAATGAACAGTGCAGAGCATATATGGCACTGCTTTATATGGAGCATCTATGGGGCCATAATGAACAGTGCAGAGCATTGTATATGGAGCATCTATGGGGCCATAATGAACAGTGCAGAGCATATATGGCACTGCTTTATAAGGAGCATCTATGGGGCCATAATGAACAGTGAGGAGCATATATGGCACTGCTTTATATGGGGCATCTATGGGGCCATAATGAACGGTGCAGAGCATTGTATATGGGGCATCTATGGGGCCATAATGAATGGTGCAGAGCAATGGCACAGCTTTATAAGGAGCATCTATGGGGCCATAATGAACGGTGCAGAGCATTCTATATGGCACAGCTATATATGGAGCATCTATGGGGCAATAATCAACGGTATGGAGCATTATATATGGCACAGCTTTATATGGAACCTCCTTTGGGGCAATAATGAACGGTATGGAGCATCTATTTTTATTTTTGAAATTCACCGGTAGTTGCTGTATTTTCCACCCTAGGCTTATACTCGAGTCAATAAGATTTCCCAGTTTTTTATGGCAAAATTAGGGGGGTCGGCTTATACTCGGGTCGGCTTATACTCGAGTATATACGGTACTTTATTTACAAGACATCAATATGATAAAATGTAGAAGGAAATCCTGTGTCTTTACAATGGATAAAAAAGGCTTTTAATGTAGACAACTTTTGCAGTAAGTATTGTAGAGTTCTTACCACCGAAACCCAATTTACAAAACATTGCACTGTATGTGGTAACTTACAAAACAGATCGAATTGAGGATATACTGAACTAAACAAATGTAGTGGAAAAGTCTAACCTCTTGGATCAAAGCTTGTGAGTAGAGTTACATTTTTTGAAAATTTCGTTTCGATTATGATCGGCGGCGAATATTGCAAAAAATGAATACAGCTGAACATCATTGGAGTCAATGGGAGTAGAAATTACCGAATATGTTCAGAACCAATCATCAAACATAAATTCAGCACGAATAGGATACCAATATGGCACGAAGGCGATTAATATTTTATGCAACTCCGGTCATAGCATATTTTGGTCTACTCAATATATCTACCAGTGGTTTAATAACGATTTCAAAATGATAAAATCCCCATACATGAGCAAATGGGACTCTACTTTGAATCTTTCTGTAGCTCTAGATGATTGGGAACTGGCCATGTCCTTGACTTATTCTGCCACCATGTCCATGGCTCTTCATGAGTCTTAAGGTACCGTCACATTTAGCGACGCTGCAGCGATCTAGACAACGATGCCGATCGCTGCAGCGTCGCTGTGTGGTCGCTGGAGAGCTGTCACACAGACCGCTCTCCAGCGACCAACGATGCCGAAGTCCCCGGGTAACCAGGGTAAACATCGGGTTACTAAGCGCAGGGCTTCATGCCATTGCATTTATGTTAACCTTGCTCTCTCTATGTCTTGTTTTGGTTGAAAATGTTAATAAAATTGTTTGGAAAAACCAATATGGCACGAATATGGCAAATTCAGATTCGGCGACCAAATCCGAACATATTCGCTCAATTCTACTTGTGAGTTTTTACTATTTTTGGGATTTCAAATAATAAAACTAAAAAACATCATAAATCCTAGAAATCTGACCGATGGAACCATGACTTGAGCTTTACATGGGGAAAAAACATGGTAAGAAAGATAGAAAAGGCAAAAAGAACCCCAACTGATTGTGGGCCTCCATACTCCCTAAAAATGTGGGAATAGAAAGGTCCTCAGGCGTTGATAGGACACTCGTCTATCTCCTGCCCATTAGACTATACCTGAACTCGAGAGAAATGGCACATATTAGTGTACTATTGTATGGGCCAGTGAGAATGTATCTGGTGAGTATGCAATGGGTACAGATTGACATTACATGTATATAATGTATATTGTGGTATACGGTATATACAGTTAGGTCCATATATATTTGGACAGAGACAACCTTTTTCTAATTTTGGTTATAGACATTACCACAATGAATTTTATACAAAACAATTCAGATGCAGTTGAAGTTCAGACTTTCAGCTTTCATTTGAGGGTATCCACATTAACATTGGATGAAGGGTTTAGGAGCTTCCGCTCCTTAACATGTGCCACCCTGTTTTTAAAGGGACCAAAAGTAATTGGATAATTGACTCCAAGGCTATTTCATGGACAGGTGTGGGCAATCCCTTCTTTATGTCATTCTCAATTAAGCAGATAAAAGGCCTGGAGTTGATTTGAGGTGTGGTGTTTGCATTTGGAAGGTTTTGCTGTGAAGTAAACATGCGGTCAAAGGAGCTCTCCATGCAGGTGAAACAAGCCATCCTTAAGCTGCGAAAACAGAAAAAAAACATCCGAGAAATTGCTACAATATTAGGACTGGCAAAATCTACAGTTTGGTAAATCCTGAGAAAGAAAGAAAGCACTGGTGAACTCATTAATGCAAAAAGACCTGGGCGCCCACGGAAGACAACAGTGGTGGATGATCACAGAATAATCTCCATGGTGAAGAGAAACCCCTTCACAACAGCCAACCAAGTGACCAACACTCTCCCGGAGGTCGGCGTATCAATATCCAAATCTATCATAAAGAGAAGACTGCATGAAAGTAAATACAGAGGGTTCACTGCAAGGTGCAAGCCACTCATAAGCATCAAGAATAAAAAGGCTAGACTGGACTTTGCTATAAAACATCTAAAAAAGCCAGCACAGTTCTGGGAGAACATTCTTTGGACAGATGAAACCAAGATCATCCTCTACCAGAATGATGGAAAAGTATGGCGAAGGCGTGGTACAGCTCATGATCCAAAGCATACCACATCATCTGTAAAACACGGCGGAGGCAGTGTGATGGCTTGGGCATGCATGGCTGCCAGTGGCACTGGGTCACTAGTGTTTATTGATGATGTGACACAGGACAGAAGCAGCTGAATGAATTCTGTGGTATTCAGAGCCATACTGTGTGCTCAGATCCAGCCAAATGCAGCCAAACTGATTGGTCGTCGTTTCATCCTACAGATGGACAATGACCCAAAACATAAAGCCAAAGCAACCCAGGAGTTTATTAAAGCAAAGAAGTGGAATATTCTTGAATGGCCAAGTCAGTCACCTGATCTGAACCCAATTGAGCATGCATTTCACTTGTTAAAGACTAAACTTCAGACAGAAAGGCCCACAAACAAACAGCAACTGAAAACCACCGCAGTGAAGGCCTGGCAGAGCATCAAAAAGGATGAAGCACAGCGTCTGGTGATGTCCATGAGTTCAAGACTTCAGGCAGTCATTGCCAACAAAGGGTTTTCAACCAAGTACTAAAAATGAACATTTTATTTAAAATTATTGAATCTGTCCAATTACTTTTGGTCCCTTTAAAAACAGGGTGGCACATGTTAAGGAGCTGAAACTCCTAAACCCTTCATCCAATTTTAATGTGGATACCCTCAAATGAAAGCTGAAAGTCTGAACTTCAACTGCATCTGAATTGTTTTGGTTAAAATTCATTGTGGTAATGTCTATAACCAAAACTAGAAAAATGTTGTCTCTGTCCAAATATATATGGACCTAACTGTATATGTGTGCAGTCCAAGCACCACTGTATGAGCAAACCCAACTCTAAAATTTATTGTCTTGAAATAAACAATACACCTTAAAGAGGTCTGTCTATATCAAACGATCGAGAAGGGTAAAAAGCGCATAACAGTAATAAAGCAGGCCTTGGAGGTAAAAAAAAAAAAAAGAAAAAATTATTACCATGTAGAATGGCCATATAAATTTCCCCCGAGTGCAACTGTAGGGAACCTTATGGTTGAGAAGCCATGAATAAATAGAAATGATTATGCACACTCACCGTCACAGTCGAAGAGAGCAAACAC
This sequence comes from Ranitomeya variabilis, assembly GCF_051348905.1. Lineage (NCBI taxonomy): Eukaryota > Metazoa > Chordata > Amphibia > Anura > Dendrobatidae > Ranitomeya > Ranitomeya variabilis. The sequence continues at coordinate 111,410,726 of NC_135235.1, read as the reverse complement.
TACATCACAAACATGGTCTGAGAGCTCCACCTTCGCCACCGTCCTGGCAACTTGCTGCATAGTAACTGGAGATAGAACAACAAGGGAGCAGAGTCATAAATGAAGGCCATTAAAATGCAAATCCCAAGGGTATGCATTACTCATTAATACCGTGAATCCAGACAATGCGCAGCTGGGTGTGATTTAACTCTTATTAGCGTTTATGAGTGCTGCATGTCATAAGAAATAACTTATGTAAAGGAAGACTATTGATTTTACAACTTTCAATGTCTTAAAACACTGGAAGAATTGAAGCCTTTAAAAAAATCAGAGTGAAGACGCAGAACCTGCACACTAAATCAATAAGGACCTAAAGGCTAGCCATAAAGAGTTCCTCCACATCTGTGACACCTACGTTTTCAATACTGGATCCACAATACAGCAATTTTCCTCAGTTACTTATGTTTATAGTTTTGTTGCTTTGCCGATGTGTAAGGAATCTTCAATATATTTGTATTCACTGTTTCCTAGTATGAAGCTTTGGTCCATAGCAGCCCACAATGCAGATCTGTATGATGGGTGTGTTCAGGGCTGTGGAGTCAGAAGCCAAACCTCTAGCTCTACAGCACTGGTCACTGAGCATGTACAGAAAGTGAAGCACAGATTCATCTCCACTAAAAGCCCAGATCCTTAGAACAGACATTTCTAGGACATTTCATAACTTTCACAAATTCTTATGAAAAGATTTATAGCACATCTTGCACTGAACTACTGTACCCAATTTATTATATATTTTAGAAGTCGGAGTCTGTCCATTTTATACAGACTCAACCAAAATGCACACTTACTCCACGCTCCTGGTGTGCATGGCGTAATAAATGGAAATTTAAATAAACAAACAAACTGAGCTAAGAGAATGAATCCTTAATTGGATTAGATTAGTGGTGTGAAAAATGTATAATCCCAATATCCAAGTGAGATCAGAGGCCTGGTGCCCTCACTGTCTCTGGGGCAGATTCCTCAGATTTTGTAGAGAGTCATTATTTAGTTGTGTAAAGTAAATAAAAGACTGTAATGAGTTTGTATTCCCAAACCCTTCAATGTTTTTATGATTTAAAGTTGCCCTTTAATATGACAACTTTCATATTGTTCTTGTTTTGTCCTGGACCACAGAAATGTTTGGCCACCGATACATTTTTTTTTATTTTTTTCATCTGCAATTTTGTGGTGATGAGACCTCATCCTTGCTCTCAGTTTCTGTGAGAAACAGAGCAAGCATGGGGTCTCATCTCAACATGGCATATGACAGGAGGGGTGAGAGACATGGCATATGAGACGGGGGAAAGACATGGCACATGAGAGAGGGGTGAGAGACATGACATGAGAGGGGGGAGACGCACATGGCATATGATAGGAGGTAGAGACACATGGCATATGATGGGTGGAGAAAGACATGGCATATGACACGGGGGAGAGAGACATGGCATAAGAAGGGGGGAGAGAGACATGGCATATGAGAAGAGGGAGAGAACCATGGCATAAGAGAGGGGAAATAATGCACTTTCCATAGGCCTCCATATAATATAATGGACTCCTCATAGGCCTTTATATAATATAATGGACTCCTCATAGGCCTCCATATAATATAATGGACTCCTCATAGGCCTCCATATAATACAGGGTGGGCCATTTATATGGATACACCTAAATAAAATGGGAATGATTGGTGATATCAACTTCCTGTTTGTGGCACATTAGTATATGGAAGTTGGAAAACTTTTCAGGATGGGTGGTGACCCTGGCGGCCATTTTCAAGTCGGACATTTTGGATCCAACTATTTTTTTTCAATGGGAAGAGGGTCATGTGACACAAACTTATTGAGAATTTCACAAGAAAAACAATGGTGTGCTTGGTTTTGATGTAACTTTATTCTTTCATGAGTTATTTACAAGTTTATGACCACTTATAAAATGTGTTCAAAGTGCTGCCCATTGTGTTGGATTGTCAATATAACCCTCTTCTCCCACTCTTGACACACTGATAGCAACACCGCAGAAGAAATGCTAGCACAGGCTTCCAGTATCCGTTGTTTCAGATGCTGCACATCTCGTATCTTTACAGTATAGACAATTGCCTTCAGATGACCCCAAAGATAAAAGTCTAAGGGGGTAAGATCAGGAGACCTTGGTGGCAATTCATCTGGCCCATGATGACCAATCCACTTTCCAGGAAACTGTTCATGTAGGAATGCTCGGACCTGACACCCAAGATGGTGCACCACCACATCACCACAGAAAGTTGATCACCAACCATTCCCATTTTATTTAGGTGTATCCATATAAATGGCCCATCCTGTATAATGGATTCCTCATAGTCCTCCATATAGTATAACTAGCTGAAGAGCCTAGGCATAGTAACTAACTGTTAGTTATAACAAATTATAATGATTATCCTCCATCCCATAGTCCCATGCCCATATACCCATCATACACATCCTCCCATCCCATAGTCCCATGCCCATATACCCATCACACATCCTCCATCCCATAGTCCTGTGCCCATATACCCATCACACATCCTCCATCCCATAGTCCCGTGCCCATATACCCATCATACACATCCTCCATCCCATAGTCCGTGCCCATATACCCATCATACATATCCTCCATCCCATAGTCCTGTGCCCATATACCCATCACACATCCTCCATCCCATAGTCCCGTGCCCATATACCCATCATAAACATCCTCCATCCCATAGTTCCGTGCCCATATACCCATCATACACATCCTCCATCCCATAGTCCCATGCCCATATAACCATCATACACATCCTCCATCCCATAGTCCCGTGCCCATATACCCATCATACATATCCTCCATCCCATAGTCCTGTGCCCATATACCCATTACACATCCTCCATCCCATAGTCCCATTCTATGGGATATGTTCTGTATTGATGGTGAGTGACCACCAGAATCAACTCCTCTTTAGTCCAAAACAACTCCAGTCTAACTGCAAATATAATTAAATATTCAATTAAAGCCAAAAAACTACAAAAACATTTAAATTATAGCTATGCAGAAAAAAAAATCCTTATGCGGAGCTATTGAAAAGCAGAGTACTAACATTCATTGTATCAAAGAAGCTTGCAAAGCACCAGAAGAGAGTATGAAGTTGTTAAGCTCACTGGGGACATGAGGGTCTTTGGAAAAAAAGTCAGAATTTTGAAAATAATTATGCTATAATTTCAGGAACTCTCCTAATACATGAAATGCACAAAAGCACTTAACAGCGACTACAGTATATGGTAAGTCATTTCCTTTCCAGCACTTCTCTAATCATTATTTAGATAAAACACAAACTACACATTTTAAATACTTCTCAAGATCTCTTTTATATATATTAGTTAGAAATAAATGATACAAACAGAGATATTTAGAGGCTTTGATATTAGATGTGTTTAATGTTTATTTATAATATAAATTCCCCTTGGCAGTTGTCTTTGTGTGCTTATAATAAATTATGTATTGGGCTGGTACTGATGGGGAGGGTCTTTTACAGTAAGTATTCTTGTAACTGCATAGACACTATGCTGCTTCCTCCGCTGTTTGTCTGTAGGCTTCAGCAGTGAGCTCAGTGATTGGCTGCAGCGGAGGTAAGACGCTGGAACATCAGTAGGAAAGCCAAGTACAATTTATTGGAAAACGTAATGAGGGTCGATCTGTTATAAGAAACCCATATGTGATATTAGGGATCCATTCATTTTACGGGAATGACCACAAAATATGGGGACATTCTCATTTCTGGAAGATACCAAGTATAAGAGGGCAGCTGATTCTACAGTATACAGCATCTCAATAGCAAAACAATGACTTGCACTCAGATCTGGCAGGATTTGGTCTGTTTAGCCATTTGGTTGACTTGCTAGTCCATAGAATTTAATGGAAGACCTGATTCACCTATTTTTCCTACCAAGTCACCAAAAGAGAATTACAAACATGGTGAATTAATAAAATAATAAGGTGCCAGAAGAGGAATGGTCAGATCACGTCTTTTATCTGCTCTGCATCTTTAAGAACGCAATGCAATTAAAAGAAGGGCTGACCAGATGAACACCAAGTTGTTGTTACATTGTAAAGCTGATGTTCACTTTTTTTTTTTTTAGTGTTTAGTGCTTTTTCAGGCTGATTATGGAGCGTACCCTCCTGAAAAAGGTGTTGTGCACATGTACCCTTATAATGAATATACTCAAGAACAATTGTCTATATCAGCTTACACATATCGTTAAATGTGAATATATAGCACATATTTAAAATAAGCTGACAGTAAAATGCAATATAAATTTGTTATGATACTATAGAATTAGTACAAAATCAATACACTTTAAACCCGTATAAATAGGAAATAAAAATAATCTATTATAAAAGATCATTTTTCATCTTATTTATTATGAGATGAAAAATGAAATTAAAGGTGTTGTCAGGTCAAAATCGATAAGTCTGCAGTCACTCTGTGTGACTGGAGACTTATGAATGCCCCCCGGCGCACTAACTGTGCACTGAAGGATGTGCCGGTCTCAGACCTGGGAAAGGAGGGCCAGTTGGCGCAGCCTCACTCCACTGGCTGCCTGCGTCAATTGTCAGGCTGCGGCCTCGGCGCAATACAAGTGCACGGAGCGAGGCCGTGTCCACTAACCGGGCATATGTATAACTCATACACACCCTCCATTCCCAGGTCTAAAACTGGCAAATCCCTGAGCGTGCGTTGGGGCAGGGGGGGATTCATAAGTCTGCAGTCACACAGAGTGACTGCAGACTTATCGGTTTTGCAATTGCACCATCTGGCACAAATAAACAAAAATGTAAACATAAATAGTCACGTTCTTTTCAGCAAGAGCTGCATAAATTAATTGTACAGGCAAATATAAAAACCTTGTAATATATCTTATTAGAGAAAAATAATTCTCTCTTAAACTGATCATTTACTTGCAATAAAATTATAAAACTGCTAAAATGAGTCTTGAAAACACAATGGATTATCAGCTCACTGAAGGATGAAATTACACGCTGCCCTGCCTGCCCATAGAAGTATACGGAAAGGAAAGGAGGGAGCTGGTGGAGAACAGAGACAGAAAACCACACAAAGATGGTGCTGCAGCTCTCTAGTACCATAAGTGTTTTAGGCTGCTGCTGCTCCCTAGTAAGTGTTATCTTACTCCAGTGCTGGATTTACAGCTACACTGCTCAGTATTGCTGTATGATGTTGTACATTGTGTTACTGCTTCTGATGATTTATTATAAAAAGATAGGGGAGACTTCCGGGGGCGGAGCCAACTAAGATGGCCGCGTTTTAGAAACGCTCCTTGCTAGTGAGAAACCTAATCTGGAGCCATCCTTGATTACAGCCTTCAAGTGCTGGCTGTTCACATCGGATGTGATTCCCCTTGAAAAGAGGATTGCAGAGATAAGCGTATTATTTTGCCCGGGAGTCCCTGCCGTTTACTGTCCTTTCTGGGGGATGAGAACTAACTTGTGGCCTGAAAGTGGACCACGAGGCGCTGAGGCAAAGTGCAGACACCCTGACCGCATTGTCAACGGTGTTGGGGGATACGTAGCCGGAAGACAGGATTGAGACTCTGGTAAGCTCCTGCTCTGGCTGTGGTTGGAGGGTGACGGAAGAAGCCGTGGAGAAGTTGCGGTTCCAGGGAGCGATAAGTGGGAGCTGGAAGACGCGAGGGTGCGGCTCCTGGTAGCCATACTTACCGGACGGATTTGGGCGGCTTTGGAGGAACCCATCGGAGGGATTGACCCGACGGAGGAGCCGGTGGTGGGGAGCTCGGTCTGGTCTGGTGACATCGGGGCATCGCGGCTGCGGTGTGGAGACGTCTTCCCGCCATATTTGCTCTTGGTCTGGAGCTGGATCTCTGGCCCCCCCATTAGACAGCCGATAAATGTGGGAAGGAAGAGGCTGTCAGGGCGGAGGTCAGTAGCGTTGTCTTATTTATTGGGCTGGCTTTTGTAACCCAAGTAACTGAACAATCCTCTGGTTCTGCTGGACCCCTGTTTGTTACTGGCAGTGCGGTCCTCAGATCTCAATGTTATTACAGAGTACATGCCTCAGCGTGGGGTGAAATACTTTTGGAAATTCCCTGGAGAGAAGACAAGGACTTCCTTAGTATTGGGAAGCATGGGCAGAGTTAGTTTTATTTTGTTTTGAACTCTTTTTTTTAATTTTTATTTTTAATTTTTTTCTTTTTCTTCCCAAGTTTATTTGGTTATAATTTTCCCTCCTTTACAATTTCATTTTCCTGGTGACTAAGTGGAGTGGGGTTTGGAGTGGAAGGAAGAGGAAGGAGTTACCCCTCTATACCCTGCAACAAGATAGACTGGTTGGAGAAGGAGGAGGATATTGGTTGTCTGTTCATAATTAACTTTGTTTTTCCCTTCTTTTCATTGACATTGTGGGGAGTCACATTTTTGAGATTTGCAACCAAATAACGCCATCTAGTGGCACCATAAATCTTTATTGCATTGCACAAACTTACTGTGCTGAATGTTATTGTTCTTTTTCTTATTGTCATAATATATATACTTAATAATATCTGCTATATTGATCACAGTTACAAGCTGTTCATATTTGCTGAAATTCTTTAGGAGATATTTTATCATATGCATAATCCTCTCATTTTTACTGTGATTTCTCGCTTTTATTGACTTTGAACCTCAATTTTACAAGCCTAAGTGATAGTGAGACCTGAGAAGGGTGGGTACAAAACTAAAACTTATTTTTGAGGCTCTTGGTGGTGGAGAGGTCTTAGTGCTACCCCATTATGGAAAAATACCTGGAAAAAACACAGGCTCCCTCACAGAAAGAAATCACATCTAGGCGCACCAAACATAAGAATAAAAATAGAGCAGAGGGTGGGTCTTTGGCTGGGGGGTCTCTGGATCGGATGTGGTTGGGAGAAGGGTCACAGGACGCCTCCGATTCACAGTCCCCACCTGAACCTCATACTGCCACGGCTCAAGCAGTATCAAAAATTCTTCTTCCATATTTTGATAAAAAATTTGAAACTTGGAATAAGGCCCTTGAGGCAACAGTGACTGCTGTGTCGGCAAATACATCTCGGATCACGGAAGCTGAACAGCGGATTAGTGATATGGAAGACACGGTAGTAAATACCCAAACTACGGTGGAGGCACAAAAGATTCTTATTGGTTCTTTGCTGGATAAGGTTGAAGACCTTGAGAATCGTAGTAGAAGATCCAACCTTAGGTTTATCGGTATTCCTGAGAGTTGTAAGGGAATGGATCTTATTCGGTTCTTAACAGTTGATCTGATGGAGGCCCTTCAGTTGGAGCCTGGTTCTTCTAGACAAATTGAAAGGGCACACCGGGTGGGACCAGAGAGGAGGGAGTCTGGTGCGAGGCCTCGCCCGGTCATTACTAAATATTTCCACTATCAAGATAAGGAGAGAGTTTTGGCAGCAGCCAGAAACCTTAGAGATGTTACTATACAAGGGGCAAAGATTCTGGTGTTCCAGGACTTCTCAGTAGCTGTTTCCCGGCGGAGAAAGGAGTTTGGCCCGGTTTGTCGGTTCCTCATTGATCAAGGGGTCCGTTTTGCATTGGCTTACCCGGCCAGACTCCGAGTAACACTGGGTACAGAGACAAAGTTGTTTGAAGACCCTAAGATTGCTTTAGACCAGCTGAAACGAGATCTTGCTTCCCCAGATACTTGAAGACACATTATAATGTTTGGGGCGAGATTGGGTATGAGATTGATAAATCTTTCCTTAAATAAGCCAAAATGATAAGGAACATGAGTTACATAGTGAGATTGACTATACTTTGGTTAAGATCAATTTTATATGTAAATAAGAAACTGGTTGTTGTATTTTTACATAAGTGTATTGTTGCTAATGATGTCACACACCTATCTACTTTAGAGGGTCGCGGAGCGGCTGGGACTCCGAAACCCTATGTGCTACCATGCATTGGAAATGCTCTGCCTCTATACCATTTTTATACACCATGATGACAACATCGCGCATGCCTGATCGGAAAGAGACAGGTAATCCTTTAAAAATCTTGTCATGGAATGTAGCGGGCCTTAACTCGCCGGTGAAACGGCGTCGTGTATTGCAGGCACTCAAACGAGCTAAACCGGATGTCATATTTTTGCAGGAAACTCATTGGTCACACAAGGATACATTACATTTGAAGGATAATTGGTTGGGTCAGACTTATGCTACTTCATACTCTTCCAAAAAGCGGGGTGTGGCCATAATTTTTGCTAGACACTTGCAGGTGACTCTGGGGGACATGGTGATGGATCCGCAGAGTAGGTTCCTTCTTATGAAAGTGATTATTGAAGATACCCCTTATTCGTTGTTGAACGTTTATGCTCCTAATGTTGATAATACTGCCTTTTTTGCATCCGTTTCTCAGATGATCTTAACTATGGACTTGCCTAATTTGGTGGTGGGGGGTGACCTTAATGCTGTGTTGGATCCGCAATTAGATAGGTCTGTGGTCCTTCCCACTCCCTACTCCGGATCGGGACCTGGCTTGACTAACCTTATGCGTGATACTTCTCTGGTAGACATATGGCGAGTATTGCATCCGATGGAAAGAGACTACACCTGCATATCTAAGGCGCATAAGTCCCTCTCACGTATTGACATGTTTTTGGTAGGTGAGTCTCTTTTGCCGGGGGTGAGGGAAGCAGCTATAGGGGATGCTGGGATTTCGGATCACACTCCTATCACTTTATTTCTCCGTTGTGGTCGTGACCCACGTCAACCGGGCTCATGGAGATTTCCAGCCTACTTGTTCAAAAGCAGAGAGTTTGGGGCATTCCTCAAACAAGAGTGGGGTAATTTTGTAGATGACAACATACAGCACTGGGATGACTCTGTTCTTATGTGGGAGACGGGTAAGGCAGTTATGAGAGGGAGAATTATTGCATATGTGGTAGGGAAAAAGCGTAAAGCGGAACAAGAAATGAGAGACCTTCAGGGATTGGCCATATTGGCCTATAGACGGTATCTGGGAACTAATAATCCAGAGGATTGGTCACAATGGCAAGATGCTTTATCGTTATTAAATGCACATTTGACCAAGATAGCACAGCAGAAAGTAGACTTTAATAGGCAGCATTTCTTTAGATGGGGTAATAAAATAGGAACCTTACTGGCTAGGCTAGCAAATCCAAAAGGTCCCAGACAGAAAATACCACTTTTAGTAGACCCTATCTCAGGGAATCACCTGACTAACAGTAAAGACATATTGCAGGCTGTGCATGCTCATTATGCAGCTATCTACTCCACAAGGGGAGGAGACATCTCTTCCATAACGCATTCTTTAAATTCTTTGCAATTACCTATGTTGACAGATTCTCAGCGTGCAACTTTGGAGATGCCCATCACATTAATGGAGGTCAGTTCAGCTATTAAAACAATGGCAAATTATAAATCACCGGGCCCGGATGGTTTACCTGCAGAATATTATAAATTACTCTCTCCTGATATAGATCCTCTCCTTAAGGATTTATTTAATTATTATCTGTATGGGGGCACATCCCCAACTTCTTTTAATTCTGCATTGACTTCCTTGATTTTAAAGCCAGGAAAGAGCCCAACGCAGATAACATCATACAGACCCATATCTTTGTTAAATTTGGATTACAAATTGCTGGCAAAGATTATGGCCAATAGAATACAGACGTTTCTCGCTGAGATCTTGTCATCTAATCAATATGGTTTCACAAGAGGCAGACACTCGACGATTGCTGTTCGCACCGCAATTGCAGCCACTATAGTTTCAGCTAGAAATGCGAACTCTCCTAACATTTTGTTGAGTCTAGATGCAGAGGCTGCGTTTGATAGTGTAGAGTGGCATTGGATACATGCGGTGCTAGAAAGACAGGGATTTGGTGAGAGATTTGCGGCATTAATCAGATTATTATATAATTCGCCTACATCCAAAATCATAGTTAATCAACAACTAACGGAGAGGGTGGAGTTAACTAGGGGTACCCGCCAAGGTTGCCCGCTTTCCCCCATTCTATTCAACCTTGCCCTTGATCCTCTTATACGTGCTTTAGAGTCCCTACCAATGTTTAGAGGGATACGGGTGGGGAGAATGTGCTTGAAGCTCACGGCATTTGCTGATGACATCTTGCTATACATTGCTAATCCAGAGGAGGCCCTTCCTGAAATTATGGCCCTCATAACTAAATTGGGAACTATGTCTGGATATTCGATTAATTCAGCCAAGTCTAAGGCACTTAGTTTGTGTGCTCCGCGCAAACCACCATGGGCAGGGTTATATACTTTTGAATGGTGTAAAGATGCTTTGCCTTATTTGGGGGTTCTTATAACTAGGAACCCTCATAATCTCCAGAGAAGTAACCTCTTTCCTCTTATACAAAAAATTAAAAGGGAACTAGAAGGATGGAAACACTTAACGCTTTCATATTTAGGTCGGGCATATTTGTTAAAAATGGTTGTTTTCCCGCAAATTTTATATTTTATTCAATCTCTTCCAATATTGCTTTCCTCTAGTGAATTGCGGCTAATAAATAGTATGTTTCGCACTTTCATTTGGGGAAAGAAGCATCATGCTATTAGCATGGCCATATTGGAACAGCACATATTGAATGGAGGCATTAATTTTCCAAATTTGGAGAAGTACAACTTGGCGGCGCTGCTTCGTTATCTTAAAGACTGGATTCAAGATACTTCTATATACACTAATACTCAATTAGACCAGAATTTGATACCCCATACCAACTTATTATATCTCTTACATACACATAGGGAACTATTACCCTCCTCAGTGATGGATAATCCACTGATAATGGTGATGTGGACGATATGGCATAGGATACGTCATAAATTTTTTCTTAATGCACACTCCTCACTTTTCTTGCCAATATTAGGGAATCGAGACGTGGGGTTGAGACGGGGAGTGGAGAGCTGGAGCGATAGGTTTCGGGCGGTGACAGTGGGTTCTATAATGGATTCTTCGACACGTAGGCCATACCCATGGGCAAACACTCGGAGATACCTTCCTTTGACAATGGGTTGTCTTGCGAATTGTGCAATCTTGGAGGTTTATGCTACAGGGGTAGGAGAGCGGTTATCTGAACTTGATTGGGAAAACCCATTGGACACCATGTTACGAGATAGATCTCCATTATCACACTCTACTTCTAGATTCTATCACATGTTGAGAGGGGAAATGGATTATGCTAGACGAAAAACGGGCCTTCCACGATGGCTTGCTCGTTTTCCAGATTTAACTTTAGAACATATCCTCAAAGCAATGTCTTATGCTTGGAAGGCTTTACCGGCCTCTTCTTATCGGGAAATGTTGCTTAGATTATACCATGGCACATATATATCCCCACACCGTTCGTTCCTCATGGGTTTGTCACAATCGGCCAATTGTCTGAAGTGTGAGGCTCCTGGGGCTGATCTTTATCACCAGTTTTGGGATTGTGCGGTGATTAAGGGGTTTTGGAGTGAGGTAAAAAATTTTTGCTTGGTCCATCTCCTTAATTATATACCTTGTACGCCGGAGTGGGCGATATTGGGAATATGGCAGGGGGAGGGATCAAGAATCGCAAGAGGGGCTAAACGTCTGATATCTATAGTGTCCATGGTGGGGAAAAAATGTATCTTACAACAATGGATTATGGCGGAACCTCCTACGCTGGGAATGTTCTTAAATAAATTGAAGCATGTGTTTCGTATGGAATGGATAGAGGCGCAACTGGGGGAGGATCACATGGTGTCCCGCTTTTTTGATACTTGGGAGAGTCTTATTGATGTGTTCTCTGAAGAGATAAGAACCCATCTTATAGCTTGCTTTGAAAAGTCCCCATGGTACATTAATAGGATACTAGCAGGGGATCCCCCGATCCGATCTGGAAGACATGTTAGGGTGTGACTGAAGCGGCAATACACTTAATAATTGTTACCAGTAGATTAATATGTTTTAAATAATGAAAAGTTATTATTTGTTTGTTTTATAATCTTTATTTTGTTGTTCAAAAACAAAAGAAACAAAATAAGTTAAAATGAAGGCCATTTCCTTTCTAATTGTGCGATACTGTTTAGTTTATTGATCTCATAGACTCCGATTGTAATCTCATACGTCTTAATTATATGATGTCCTGGAGATGTGAAATTGTGTATTAATATAATGATTAATGTATTGCATAATCTTTGAACATGTATGTTATACCCTTCAATAAAAAACTTCTTAAACAAAAAGATAGGGGAGCAAAATCTCACAGACATCATAACAGCTAGTCTGCTAATGTAGCCTCCAGGTACAAGTCATATGGGAAGAAACAGTGTGGCTTCTCATGTACACACACAAGATAGTATATTCTGAAAATCATCTGTAACATGCACATCTAAATTTGTCCACCTTTATGACAGACATTTTTTTTCCAGTCTGAAAAACCTATAAAATCTCCTGTTACCAGAAACTAAAAAGATGCTGTTTATAGATGTTATGCATTTCTACAAGCTGCGTCTCACTACCTACATTAAAGGGTTTCTCTGCTACTTTTATACTGATGACCTATCCTAAGGATAGTAAATAAAATCAGATCGATGGGGTCCAGCACCAGGCATCCTCACCGACCAGCTGTTCTCGGTGCCGGCCAGCTGTTCTCGGTGCCGGCCAGCTGTTCTCGGTGACGGCCAGCTGTTCTCGGTGACGGCCAGCTGTTAGCAGCTGCAGAGCTGAACAGCACAGCTTAGACAACGGTGTAATTGAGGTGCCGGGTACTGCACATCTGCCCTTATTCGAATGAGCAAGAGATGGACATTACAGAGCTAATGGAGTTATGCTGTTCATCTCCTGAGCTACCAATATTCAGCGGCCGCCATCATCAAGGACAGATGATCAGTGGGAATGCCAGGTGTCAGACCTTCACTGATATAATATCTGATACATATCCATAGGACATGACATCAATGCAAAAGCAGTAGAGTAACCCTTTAATTACTGTGGTTGGACTCATGACCACATATACTTAGTATATCTTAATATATACTTACCTTGTAATGTCTTCACATCTTGTTCCGTCCAGATGTGTCCGGATCCCAGAATGCCAAGTGGCGGGAGTTCACTGACTGCCATATTGGGACACCCAAGTGATGGGTGTCTCAATATGGAAACTGCTGGTGGTACCAGCCTCTTGCATGGCACTACCAGCGGAACACCGTCACACCACACACTGTATACGCCGTACGCACCACACACACTGTATACGCCATACGCACCACACACACACTGTATACGCCATACGCACCACACACACACTGTATACGCCATACACACCACACACACTGTATACGCCATACGCACCACACACACACTGTATACGCCGTATGCACCACACACACACTGTATACGCCGTATGCACCACACACACACTGTATACGCCGTACGCACCACACACACACACTGTATACGCCGTACGCACCACACACACTGTATACGCCATACGCACCACACACACACTGTATACGCCATACACACCACACACACTGTATACGCCATACGCACCACACACACACTGTATACGCCGTATGCACCACACACACACTGTATACGCCGTATGCACCACACACACACTGTATACGCCGTACGCACCACACACACACTGTATACGACGTACGCACCACACACACAAGAGACAGCACAGGGGGAGACAGCTCAAACGGGACAGCACATGAGGGGAGAGCACTGCACAGGAAGGAGAGAGACAGCAGACATGGGGATAGCACATGGGGTAGACAGGTCAAAGAAGAGAGCACAGACGAGAGAAGTCAGCACATGGGGAAAGAGAGAGTGGATAGGTGGGTGAGCACATGGGGGGAGAGATTATCAACGCTGCAAAGCCTGCCCCCATCATGACATTACCGCCCTCCTGATGCGATAGCATCGGGCCTCCATCTAGTGTTTATGTAAGTAGGAGAGAAGATGAAGGGTGGCACTCCGTGGACACTGATCAGTGAAAATAACCTCTTTATGAGTTACATAAAGACTTTGAGGCGGGGGAGAGTAGGTGAGCGGAGTGCCACCCTTCATCTTCTATCCTGCATATCTGAATGAGCTCGTCTGCCGCGTGCTCACATGCACCTCTGCGTCTCCGCTGTAAGAACCAATCTGTCCACAAGCTGAAACCTATGCTTGCGTGGAGGTATGCGAGTTTGTTTAGAGACGATTTTCCTTCTCCTTTCACACGTTTATTTTTATAAATGAGATTATTTTTCAGTTCATGTGCCAATAAGTTGACTTCTATGTGTATTAACACAAACCATACATGTAATAATAAAGCCATAGGAATCAGTCAGCGAGCCCTGCTTATGGACAGTTTCCAGGAGCAAACATAGGGGTAAGTCTCTTTTATCCATACAACCTACAGTATGTGACTTGGCAATGAACATCATCAGAAATGGACACACACCCCACAAATAGCAAGTGTTCTGGAGCAAACAAAGAAATGTCTGTACGCCCTCATAAAACTATCCATGTGTGAATCGAATCAATATTAATATTCCCATACTGTGCTGACCTATAATCCTGCTGGATCTGAGGGTCCTGAGCTTTAATTGAAAGTTGCAGATGCGTGAATGTGAAGGACATTTCGCTAAGATCTGAGCAGCGGCACAGATATCGCGGAGTCCTAGTAGACCGCCATCCCCTGCCTCACAGTTTGCTTCACCCCAGACAGGTGCACACGGGAGCCAACAGGCTGGACGACCTGCATGACATTTCAATAAGAAATGGGACTGACAACTGCGTCAACTCCTGTGTCTAATGCGTCCCATACAAATGTGTCTGGAATACCTGGCTGCCAGCTTCAGCCTACAGTGAACATGTCAGAGAGAATAATGTGCCTCTGGCAGGGCTGTCCGTGCCTGCAATCATCTTCTCTATTGTCTGCAGTATGGAATACACACGCCTGCTGTGGAAACTGCAGATAAAACGGAGAAAAACAGATACAAATGTGTCCAAACACACAAGTTGCCAAGAAGGTATTATTCCTAAAGGGGGTGCCCACTCACAGCACATGTATGGTGTATCCACGGGATGGTTATCAATCTAAGGATGACGGGCCAAGACATCTGGAACCCCCATTGATCAGCTGTAATTTGCCTGGGAGGTAGCCGAACATAAACAGTTTGTACAGAGCTGCAAAGTGCAACTCCATTTAATGTGAAGAAGCCAGCGTTTGATAGAAGCTGTACCCAGCAGTGGGTGCTACACTTTGAATGGAGCTGAGCTTTGCAGCTCCGCTCAGTATGTCCAATCAGGCCTGCGACGCCAAAACACCCACGTTGAAAAAATAAATCCCTAAACAAAAATGAAGAAATTGCCAATCAGTCCCTTCTATGATCAAGTTATATTATAGGATGTTCATCTGTTATAAGGCTCGATTGACTTTACAACTACAGCATCCAACAATATCTGCATTCATTCTCAAGCTGTCAACGAGTACAAACTGTAGGTGAAGGACAAAAGCTGGTCTAAATTGGCATTTTTGGATAATAAAATCTCTTCTGCATGGACAGCTTTACACCAGTTTTAGGGGACACCTTTTCCATTATTAAAGCTTCTTGTGTTGACAACCAAGAAACTAATGAAAATAAGTATTTTCTTTATGAACATAGATCACTAATGCTTGCCTAGAAAGTGGATACAGTATATAGGGAGAAAAGACACATATGGCAACCTGTTATGCATTATTGACCCAGAGAAGAGGAAACACCATTAAGTTACCGTATGTGCCCAATATGAGAACTTTACTTAGAACCCTTAAATATGTTTATATACACTTATTAGGTCACTTTTACACTATATTCTCAAGTCTTTAAAGCACTCATGTACCCCTATTGCATTAGTTTGGTCCATCCCTCCAAGTTTAAAAATTTGTTCCAAAAAGATCCTATGCACTTTCAAGAACTGACCTCTCTTTCCACACTGTAAACTTACTACATGGCAGAGGATAATATCGTAAAACAGTTATCATATTTTTGTGACAATATAAAGGAACACGACAAGCGAAAAAAATATAATCCAAAATAATACAAATATAATCTTATCCTATCGGAAGTTTTAAATTTTTTTAAATGTGTCACTTAAACAGTGACCTTTAAAATTTATACATCGGAGCTGGCAAACTGAGGCCTGCAGGTCACCTCCGGCACTTTGGCTGTTCTAGTCCAGCCCATGGCCTAAGACAGCGGAAAAAGTGGCTCTTGGGCCGCACAATGACCTCACCCACCCACCATTGCCCACTGTCACCACTACCCGCATCTTCAGGATGCACACAGCAGTGTGCATTGGTGGAGGAGAGGCCGGACCATTCTTCCACCAATCAGCATCAGACAGCAGACACAATGACGTCATTACATCACCTTTGCTTAGTGCACTGACACAGGAGCAGCGCGTCGGGGAATGGGAACAAGAATATGTATGGGATGTTAGCATGTATATAGGAGGCTATGTGGGGGGATCATATTGTATATAGTGGATATGTAAGGGCTTATATTGTATATATTGAGGCTATGTGGGGGCTCATACGTATATAGAAGGGCTACGTGGGGGCTCATACTGTGTATAGAAGGGCTATATGGGGGCTCATTGTATATAGAGAGGCTATGTGGGAGCGCCAACTTTATATAGGCAGCTATGTGGGGGTCATACATTAAGAGGCTATATGGGGACTCATTGTACATAGGTTATGTGGGTTCTAAAACTGTATACAAGGGGCTATGTGGCGGTTCATACTGTACAGAGCTGGGATATATGGAGGCTCATACTGCATGTAGAAGGGCAATGTCGGGTTCATACTGTATGTAGGGGCTGTGTGTGGGCTCATAGGGTATATAGGGGCACTATGTATGGGTTCATATGGTATATAGGGAGGCAGGCTGGACAGGTGGACATCTGCATACTTAATTCTGTTCAATATTAAGTGATGCAATTAATACTCAATAATTATTATTAATATGTTAATATTAATTACAATTATTTTCAGCCCATTGTTTCAGCCCTCCACAATCACGGTCTCTTATGTGGTCCCTTGGGAAAATGAATCGCCTGCCCCTGTTCTACATAAATGAACACTACAAGCCAAAATTAAACACATAGTAATATTTCTTATGAGAGAGTCTATGGAAAGGGGAAAAGCTGGATGAAAGACAAGAGACACAGAAATACATGGAGAGACTCATGAAGATAGCAATGACAAGAAGAAAACCACTTAAAAATGCAGGATACAAGTCAAATGGCTATACAACCTAACTAATTAGACACCAAGAATCAGGACCTGACACATCGTTTCTAACAGCTGAAGGAAAGAGAGGGAGGAAGAGAGGGAGAAAAGTGAAGGGGAAAAGAGGGAGGGAAAGATGCCAATGGGCAGCAAATATTTTATGCCACATGACAAAAGGTGCAGTATGTTTCACACAGAATACAAGGCTATTGGGAAAGGTTTTCTACTGTTGATGTCCTATGACTATAACATTGAAGTCTTCTTCAGATGATGTGATTGTTGGGGTTTGTAGAAGCAATGTTCCCTGGCCCCTTCAATGATTATCCAGACAGACTCTTGTCCGTACATGTGGCCACTAGCCTTATTTAAGTGCTGCAGGGTGACAGGGATTCCAAGGTTTGGCAAATCAGCGTCTTAGTCTTTGAGAAGCCCTTTGGAGTAATCTGTCTGAAATAATCTACTATATAAATCCTTCACAATATAGCATTTCTCCTTGCGGAGAGCGACATGTCAAGCCTGACATGCCGAGGTGAGGAGACTTAAGCCACAATGCTCCTCTGGGAAATATACAAATTGTCTCTTCAGAGAGGAAGAGGACTAGAACTCTATAGCGCCACCTATAAGAAGTAGCAATCCTACAAGTCATTATCAACCCTTTAACTAGTCTAGCCATAGGACTTAAGGCCCCGTCTCACATAGCGAGATCGCTAGCGAGATCGCTGCTGAGTCACAAGTTTTGTGACGCAACAGCGACCTCCATAGCGATCTCGCTATGTGTGACACGTACCAGCGATCAGGCCCCTGCTGCGAGATCGCTGGTCGTGTCGGAATGGCCTGGACCTTTTTTTGGTCGTTGAGGCCCCGCTGACATCGCTGAATCGGTGTGTGTGACACCGATCCAGCGATGTCTTCACTGGTAACCAGGGTAAACATCGGGTTACTAAGCGCAGGGCCGCGCTTAGTAACCCGATGTTTACCCTGGTTACCAGCGTAAATGTAAAAAAAAACAAACAGTACATACTCGCCTTTCGGTGTCCAGGTCCCTTGCCGTCTGCTTCCTGCTCTCACTGACTGCCGGCCGTACAGTGAGAAGTGAGAGCACAGCAGTGATGTCACCGCTGCGCTCTGCTCTCACTGTACGGCCGGATCTCAGTCAGAGCAGGAAGCAGACGGCAAGGGACCTGGACACCGAAAGGCGAGTATGTACTGTTTTTTTTTTTTTACATTCACGCTGGTAACCAGGGTAAACATCGGGTTACTAAGCGCGGCCCTGCGCTTAGTAACCCGATGTTTACCCTGGTTACCCGGGTGCTGCAGGGGGACTTCGGCATCGTTGAAGACAGTTTCAACGATGCCGAAGTCGTTCCCCTGATCGTTGGTCGCTGGAGAGAGCTGTCTGTGTGACAGCTCCCCAGCGACCACACAGCGACTTACCAACGATCACGGCCAGGTCGTATCGCTGGTCGTGATCGTTGGTAAATCGCTTAGTGAGACGGGGCCTTTAGGATAAAAGCCAAAACCTCAATTTGCAAACAGTGCTTCACAGTACTGCTCCTAGCCAGTGTAAAGTGTGGGATCTGGTTTGGTTGGGGGAGAGGTGTCTAGGGGCAGAACCCCGAAACACAGCGTCTGCAAATTGAAATTTTGGCTTTTATCCCAAGTCCCGTGACAAGGCTTGTAAAAGGGTGGATATGGACTTTTAGGATTTATACTGCCTATAGGTGGCGCTATGGAGTTCTAGTCCTCTTCCTCTCTGAAGAGACAATTCACAATGTACCAAAGCTTTAAACCACATCCATAACCCTATCCTCCTAAGATACCTTTATGTGAGCTGTGATCGGCTGCACACAGTCTTTGCATGCCTGCAATCATCTCTATTTTGTTTGCTTGTAAGAAACACCCTGGACTGTAGAATATCAGAGTTGTGCTCAGTGCAAATTAACAAAATATACTAAGGTCATTGTAATTTATGAGCTTGCTCAGCAGTCTGCAAATGTCACACGGATAATGTAATAGACAAGTTTCCGGCCAGCTGTAGAGCTATTCTCGCCATCTGTATGACCAGTTACTTAGATTTATGAGTGAACCCAATATTAATACAGTAATTGGATAACATGCCAGAGTCAATATTTCAGATGTTGCTAAGTATTACAGTATAGCAGACATTTTGTGCTTTTCTTTGTTATATCTGCAAATTTGTGTCTACTATGTTACTTAACCCCTTAGTGACAGAGCCAATTTGGTACTTAATGACCGAGGCAATTTTTACAATTCTGACCACTGTCACTTTATGAGGTTATAACTCTGGTACGCTTTAACAGATCCCGCTAATTCTGAGACTGTTTTTTCGCGACATATTGTACTTCATGTTAGTGGTAACATTTCTTCGATATTACTTGCGATTATTTATGAAAAAAAAACAAACGGAAATATGGCAAAAAATTTTAAAATTTAGCAATTTTCAAACTTTGAATTTTTATGCTTTTAAATCAGAGAGATATGTCACACAAAATAGTTAATAAATAACATTTCCCACATGTCTACTTTACATCAGCACAATTTTGGAAACAAAATTTTTTTTGGTTAGGAAGTTATAAGGGTTAAAAGTTGACCTGACCAGCGATTTCTCATTTTTACAACAAAATTTACAAAACCATTTTTTTTTTTTAGGGACCATCTCACATTTAAAGTCACTTTGAGGGGTGTACATGACAGAAAATACACAAACTTGACACCATTCTAAAAACTACACCCCTCAAGGTGCTCAAAATCACATTCAAGAAGTTTATTAACCCTTGACGTGCTTCACAGCAACTTAAACAATGTGGAAGGAAAAAATGAACATTTAACTTTTTTTGCAAACATTTTCCTTCAGAACCAATTTTTTTATTTTCATAAGAGTAAAAAGAGAAAATGAACCACAAAATTTGTTGAGCAATTTCTTGTGAATACGCTGATACCCCATATGTAGGGGTAAACCACTGTTTGGGCGCACGGCAGGGCTTGGAAGAGAAGGAGCGCCGTTTGACTTTTTCAATGCAGAATTGGCTAGAATTGAGATCGGACACCATGTCGCGTTTGGAGAGCCCCTGATGTGCCTAAACAGTGGAAACCCCCACAAGTGACCCCATTTTGGAAACTAAACCCATTAAGGAACTTATCTAGATGTGTGGTGAGCACTTTGAACGTCCAAGTGCTTCACAGAAGTTTATAATGCAGAGTCGTGAAAATATATATATTTTTTTTCCACAAAAATTATTTTTTTAGCCCCCAATTTTTTATTTTCCCAAGGGTAACAGGAGAAATTGGACCCTAAAATTTGTTGTCCAATTTGTTCTGAGTACGCTGATACCCCATATGTGGGGGGTAAACCACTGTTTGGGCACACATCAGGGCTCGGAAGGGAAGTAGTGACGTTTTAAAATGCAGACACTGATGGAATGGTCTGCGGGTGTCATGTTGCATTTTCAGAGCCCCTGATGTACCTTAACAGTAGAAATTCCCCACAAGTGACCCTATTTTGGAAACTAGACCCCCCAAGGAACTCATCTAGATATGTGGTGAGCATTTTTAACGCCCAAGTGCTTCACAGAAGTTTGACACAGAGCCATGAAAATAAAAAAATCTTTTTTTAGCCCCTAATTGTTTTTTATTTTCGCAAGGGTAACAGGAGAAACTGGACCCCAAAAGTTGTTGTCCAATCAGTCCTGAGTACGCTGATACCCCATATGTGGTGGTAAACCACTGTTTGGGCGCACGGCAGAGCTCAGAAGGGAGGGAGCACCAATTGACTTTTTAAACGCAAAATTGGCTGTCGCGTTTGGAGACCCCCTGATGTACCTAAACAGTGGAAACCCCCCAATTCTAACTCCAACCATAACCCCAACACACCGCTAACGCTAATCCCAACCCAATCCATAACCCTAATAAAAACCCTAACCCCAAAACACCCCTAACCCTAATCCCAACCCTAACCCTAACCATAACCCTAATCGCAACCCTAATGCCAAAACACCCCTAACCCTAATCCCAACCCTAATCAAATCCCTAAGCCCAACACACCCCTAATCATAATCTCAACCCTAACCTCAAACATAACCCCAACCTTAACCCTATTCCCAAGCCTAACCCTAATCCCAAACATAACCCTAATGCCAACCTTAACCCTAATACCAACCCTAATCCAAACCCTAATCCCAACCCTAACTTTAGCCCCAACCCTACACCGGTAAGTATGATAGAGTCCCCGAATTCCCCTATTTCTCTGTCCTCTGATGTGCGATCACATCAGAGGACAGAGAATGATACGCCGTTTTTTTTTCTTCTTTTTGTGGTCGCCGGTAAACAGTTATTTACTGACGATCACAAAACAGGGGTCGGTAAAAACCGACCCTGATCATGTTCTTAGGGGTCTCGGCTACCCCCGGCAGCCGAGACCCCAAAGATCTTCCGGGTGCCGGCTGGTGGGCGCAGTGCGCCCGCCATTTCTTTCCCGGAAAAAGATGGTGGCGCCCATAGGGAGCCACGAGGAGCATCGGGGGAGACGGGTGAGTATCAGGGGGCTATCGGGGACCCCATTTCTCTGTCCTCTGATGTGCGATCACATCGGAGGACAGAGAAATTAAATGGGAAATCGCGTTTTTTTTCTTCTTTTTTTTTTTCTTTTTCGGCCGCCGGTAAACGGTTATTTACCGGCAATCGCAACCCGACCTGAATCATGTTCTCTGGGGTCTCGGCTACCCCCGGCAACTGAGACCCCAGAGAAATTTCGACTCTGGGGGGCGCTATACACTTTTTTCCACAGTGCCGTTAATTAACGGTGCTGTGGTTTAAGTACCACCGTTAAAAGGCGTATCGGCGGTCGTTAAGGGGTTAAAGAAGTACACCCATCAATATTTATATCTTCCTAATGTATTGCAATCCACATATTATACAGCACTGTGGAGTTACAATGGCTCCTTTTGCCTTTCTACCCAGCTAATTCTTCTGTTTTCCATTAGGTCTATGGCATCAAATGATTAAAAACTGAATAGCTTAATCCTTCTAAGCTCTATGTAGAAACAGGAGGTTAATTTTCCTTGTGAGTCATAAGTCACTGCAAAAGTCCCTGGCAAAGGGGTTTGGAGGGAGCAGCTGGGTCAGGAGTTGAAGAGGGGAATGATAAATGTAGGGACAAGAGAATTCCTGTTTCTACATACAGCAAAGAGTAGATTTAGCTAGGTAGAAAGACAAAATTAGCAATTTTAAGTATACAATGCTATATACTATGATGACTGCAATATATTAGAGGGATAACAATTATGATGGGAGGAGGAGTCCGTCTTTAAAGATAATGGAAAAATGCAAATAGATGTAGAGAATAGGCTAAAAGTAAGTTTTCATGGACCGACCGGCAGCAGGATTGACTTGCGGATCTACGAAAACTTTTACTGATCGATTCTTTTGGTAAAATCACAGGCATGTCTTATGTGGACACCATACATGTGCTAGGAAACATTTAGGAAACCTTCTGCTAATTGGCTTGGCAGGAACTGGCCTTGAGTCTCTGAGTACGTGAAAAATTGCTGACACATGGATGGTAAAAAACAGATTAGAAAAAAATGCAAACCCACCAAAAGAATGAAAAAATGTTTTAGATATGCAGAATGGGCAATCAGGTGTGAATAAGGCCATAAAGAGGACATAATGTAGATGATGGTGCAGATAGAATGTTTAAAGTTATGTTTCTTTATGCACGGTTCCTCATATGGCTCCTTATGTTGACAAAATGCCTAAAAACCAATCGGATATGGCCAGAGTAGACTCATATCTGAGCAGAAGGTTGGGGTTGTCATTATAAATGTTGGGGGAAGCTACAGGGAGACGGGGGATGATACAATCGTGGAACGGGGTAACAGAAATGTCATAATAAGAGTTTTTAGATCTTGGTGAATATATAGAGAAATATAAATGGGGTATATAAATTTAGAAAGAATACCATAATGTAGATTTTTTAGGCAATAAAATAATGATTTATAAAAATGCTCTACATAACAATCACTGAAAATGTGACATTCATTCTGAATTAGCAGTCAATATAAACACACCTTTCAAAGCAGGGGATATTATGGCTTTTTTAGTATCTTCAAGTCGCAGTTATGATATCATATCTTATTAATACTGCACAGTTCTCTCATTATAAATTGATCCTCACATTTCCCCGCATTCTCTTGCACCATCTCAGAGTACATAACGTATACCGTGTGCGTGGCGCATCCTCCATAAGAGAGCCGCTTCACCGGACAAAGTGGGGTTCACTCTTCAGCTTCAGTCTGTCTAGAATTTTAATTGTTCTGTTTAACCCCTTCCCGATACAGCCAATTTTATTTTTTTTTGTGTGTGTTTTGTTTTTTCCCTCTCTTTCTTTCAAGAGCCATAGCTTCCGATTTCACAGTCCTTATAAACGTGTGAGGTCATTTTTTGGGGGGCGGAACAAGATGCAGTTTTAAATTACACCATTGATTTTGCCATAAAATTTACTGGAAAGCGAGAAAAAAAAAATCCAAGTGCGGTAAAAATACAAAAAGAAAACATTTGTTTTGGGGTTTTGGTTTGCAGGTATTCATTACTGTAGAAAAATAAAAATGTAACAAACTATATAAAAAGCCAAGGGGGTGAATACTTTCGCAAGTCACTTTAGCCCAGTCAGGAGGCGCAATTGGGGAAGGGCGTTAGGGGAGGAGCTTTATTTTATTAAATTATCAGTTGGTACTTGTTGGAAACTGTGGGGGCCATCATACTGTGTGGTGGAGCTCTGGAGTCCATCAGACCCCTAGACACATGGCACTAACGCCAGTCACCCGCAAGACCAATGCTACATACACATCACTTACACACTAGGCACATGATCCATATATGCCTGTCACCCACTAATGCAGCAGACATCACTCATACACTGGACATTACTTACACCGTTAGACGGACCAGCCCTCTGCAGGTCACCCATAAAGAACTTCTTTGCTGGTAGCGCTTCAAAATATAGCCCCACCCACTTCTGCCACGCCCCCTGTGACTGCAGTGATATTTTTTGCTCAGCTGTACCGGTGCAGTACAGCGGAAATTAATAACTGGACCATGGAACCCCTTTAATAAACTTTCTTGTGGCAAACTTACTCTAATTTAAATTAAACAAATACCATTGGCATTCTAACTTCCTATAGGGAAGGCTGGGTCAGTAGTGAGGCACATAGTCCTTCCAGCCTGTTTTGGGAGGCCATAGGTATCATTGCTGTTCATCTTCCCTGCGATTTCTTTATTTCTATAGGAATAGTTTCAAGTCGTACCTTGCGGCATTTGAAGATCACAATGAAGTCCACAACACAAGAGATGACATATTGACACTAGTATGCGGGAGAATGTACCAGTCCTTACTTATGGGACATGGCGGCAATCTTCAGGAGCGGTCATGTCACGGAGGTAGGACGCCGGTATGTGTGTACTCGATAATATCACATGTCAGCAGTGTGTAGCATGGCACAATCACAGAATCGGAAACTTACTACCGTATATTAAAAACTTGCTGGGAAAACCCAATTCAGCTGGTCATAGATTGTTTTTATGGCTGGTTTGCCTCCGTCTCAGTGACAAGCCATATTTAATTAGAAACCATTGTGGCAATAATTAGCTATTCTAAAATCATATCAGATACACGTGATTATACCTCCACAGGGTACAATCTGCAGCCTGTTGAGAAGTCATACCCAAACCGAAATGAATGCAGCACAATAATAAAGAATCAATGACAGCTTAATATATATTCCAGCAGCAACAAACTGTCCTGAGTGCCTTCCAGTTGGCGCGATACAAGACCCTTTCCTGTCGCTGCTGCAGCCCGGAAGCATTGCCGTAACATCGTATGATTAGGTAATACTGCAAATACCTACAACCACCTAGCTATGTTTTAGGTTATGTCACTTGCACCGAGTTAGCATGCCCTCATTTGTGGTCAATAATAAACAAAAGACAAACCGAAAAAGAACAAGAATGCCACTCATCATGTGCTCTGTAACAACGGCTTGGTGTCAGATAGCTACTTAATACAAAAAGAACAAATGCTAACAACAAATTTTAAAGATTTTCTGAAGCCAATAAAAGGACATACTTGAAGGGGTTAACTGATTAAAACAAGTCATCAATTATCCACAGTATATAAAAAAGTCCGTCACTTAAAGACAAGAAGATAGCCCTTTTATTGGAACCGCAATCCGGTATTTGCAACGTTTCAGTTGTCACTCGCCCCTTCATGGACAGATTGGGGTTGATCATTGTACATGGACAGTGCCATGTGGATTAGGGTAACAGTCCAATGGATATGCACGCTGTTTGTGATAACTCGCTGATCGGTGGCGGTCCAACCTCTGGGACTCGCACCATCCGGTAGAACTGGGAACTTTTATTCCTGTTAGAATGGAGCGGCAGTGCACACTCCATTCATTCCCGATGGAAATGCTTTGCAGCTTTTCCCAGTAGCTCCATAATGAATGGAGTGCAGATTAAGTA
Organism: Ranitomeya variabilis; assembly: GCF_051348905.1. Taxonomy (NCBI): domain Eukaryota; kingdom Metazoa; phylum Chordata; class Amphibia; order Anura; family Dendrobatidae; genus Ranitomeya; species Ranitomeya variabilis. The sequence continues at coordinate 111,384,895 of NC_135235.1, read as the reverse complement.
TGCCCAATGCCGCTCCATTCCAACAGAGACAAAAGTTCCTCGTTTGTCCTGGGGTCTAAGGGGTAACATTTCTCCTTGTGGAGAGTGATATACCAGGCCTGGCATTCCAATGTACAGAGACTTATAAGCCATGCAATGCTCCTCTGGGAAATTAAATATGCAAATTGCATCTTCAGAGAGGAAGAGGACTAGAACTCTATAGCGCCACCTATTGGAAGAAGCAATCCTACAAGTCACTATTGACCCTTTAACAAGCAGATTTTGGTTTGGCATTTATCCGACATCATATTGCAAGGCTTGTTAAAGGGTCGATATTATCTTGTAGGATTGCTGCTCCCAGTAGGTGGCACTACAGTTCTAGTCCTCTTCCTCTCTGAAGATGCAGTTTGCATTGTTTGTTCTAATGATTTATGTAGACTCCAGGGTCAGACACTCACCGAACAGCAAGTTATGATATATCCTACTGATAGGTGATAAATTGTTTTAACCCAACAACCCCTTACTGTGACTTACAGAATGTTTACTAGTAGTTAGGTAATTAATATTCTGTTCTAAGCACTTCCCTCCCATCTAATGGAGCAGTGATACTGCAGTACTTTCCGTAGCCTCAGCCAAGATGGGAACTCCTCCTTCTCCCTGAAGTGCCACAGAGAAGGATTCTTGCCAGCACTACTACATCCAGTGCACGTGCTGTATAATTTATGCTATAAGCTGAGCGCTTCTTGGATGCAGTCCAGGACTAGGCAGCTGTGGGAGCATTTGTAAAGTCACTTCTCAGTATGTGCTTACCCAGTGAGACAGAACACTGGAAGGAATGGGCCTTGGGAAAAATGTGTATACAAATAGGCCTTATCCGTTCACTGACCTTTAGAATAAAGTGACAGGCAGATGACCACAAATAACAAGCATGTAGCCGAGGACTTATATTATAACACTATATGGGTAAAGTTACACATTTGCTACTGAAAAGCCTGCAATAGATGCAAGTGCCACTTCTGGAGTTTTATGGGCCCAGGCATTACCTTTGTTTGCATCAAACATGATGAAGCCATAATAAAAGTGATGTAGGTATATATATTTTAAAACTAGAATACTATGTATTACTAAATGCCAAATCAAGTGATACTGGGTCCATCTCACTCTCCAAGAAAGCAAATCCAAGCTCTCATCAACTTAGACAGGCACTGCCTAGAAAGTCACATCAGGGTCCAAGTCTTTAGAATGTGGAGCACAACACACTTTTTTTTCAATACTTCTTAATTGCCTGACAAGTTTTCTACTTTTTACTGGACACACACATACCCTGTAATCCCTACAGGGAATCAGTCAGCAGGTTCTTGCTAGGTTATCTGAGAGCGGCGTAATGTAGGGACGGAGACCCCGATTCCAGTAAAGTATGACTTACTGTACTGCTTGGGCTAATTTTGCTATAAATCCTCTTTTTTTCTGTTGTAGATGCAGCAGTGCTCAGAACGCTGAGCAGAGTATAACCCACCCCCCTGATTGGCAGCTTCATCTGTACTGTATCAGCAAGCTGCCAATCAGTGATGAGGGCGGAGTTACACAGATTAGCCTGACTGGTCTGCATGTGAGATGTAGTCATCTAGTCATAATGTTCTGCTGATAAAACACTCATTACATTGAAACTACAACACACAACTTGATTAGAGACAAATCCCGGGAATCAGGTTCTCTATCCCTACATTATGCTGCCCTCAGATTAATAGCAAAAATCTGCTAACAGATTCAGTTTAAGAAAATGCAATATTTATGTTTGCTGTTTTTCATTTATTAAGTTTCAGTAAACTTATAGAAATAGTTCCCAGTTCTGTAAATTTGATAAAACACAGCATCTTTGAAAAGCTATTTAGTGATTTGAGGAGAGAGCAGGACAAACTTCAAAACACCTTTAAACTGGCCTCATATTAGTACTTGGATGACCACTATTCCCCTAAAATGCTCAATAGAAATACAGGTTTATTTTAATGGTCAGAATAAGAAAAGCAGCTGGAAGATACTTATTTGAGGTCCGCAGACATTATGTGATTATCTATAGGTACATTATGAAGCCCAATTTCACAGGTCAATAACTGGAGAACTGGTGAGCCCTCATTTATAATGATTGGCCTGTGTAAACAAAACCCTTGTTCATCGGCTGACGATCTGTTATGCCGGCATAAAAATGATCGTTCTTGATACCGCCTGGTGACAGCAGATAAGATGACAACAATGTGCATGCTGTATGGGGACAGAACAATCGCATTAACAATCATTCTTTTCCACACCATTTGTATTGCCACATCTGAACGGGCCCTTAAAGGAGTTGTCTGGTCCAAATCAATAATTCTGCAATGACTGTGTGTCTCCCTGTGTGACTGCAGACTTATGAATCCCCCCCCCCCCTTTGCATGCACAATGTGCACTGGACCCGGGACCGGAGGGTATGTATGCGTTGTATGATATATTATTATACATACTCCCGGGCAGTGGGCACGGCCTTGCTCCCATACACTTGTATGGAGACACATCCACTGTCCAGCCGTGGCATACGCGGGGCGCGGTCTCGGCTCAATACAAGTATACTCAGCGAGGCTGCGCCCACTGGCCGGGGGTATAACTCATACATACCCTCCGGTCCCGCAACGGAAACCGGTGAATCCCTGCATTGAACAATGCGTGCACTGGGGGACTCATAAGTCTGCAGCGTGGCAGGTCGGCTCACTTAGCTGCTCCTTGAGGTTGACACAGGCACACATGGGTTAAAGTCCATGGGTGGTTTATTGCATCATAAACCCCAAAATGGTAACAGAAAAACAGCGTTTCTGGCTCAAAGGGAAATAAAAAGTTCATAAGCACTTCTGGGCCAACACATGTGGCAGCCCCCACAGGATCGTCAGCCTAGGCTTGACTGCCTCTATACAACACAGACCCTGGGAAAAAAAAACCTGTCTGGACATTTATTTCCCCGGCCACACCCTTGAGGTGGAGATATGGTGAGTAGGTGTCCCGCCCATCTCTTAGGCTGGTTTCACATTTGCGTCTGTGCGCGCAGCGTTTGATCCGCATGCATCATGCGTACATATATTTAACATGGTGTACGCAGGGACATATATTTAACATGGTGTACGCAGGGACAGATATTTAACATGGTGTACGCAGGGACAGATATTTAACATGGTGTACGCAGGGACAGATATTTAACATGGTGTACGCAGGGACATATATTTAACATGGTGTACGCAGGGACATATATTTAACATGCTGTACGCAGGGACATATATTTAACATGGTGTACGCAGGGACATATATTTAACATGGTGTACTCAGAGACATATATTTAACATGGTGTACGCAGGGACATATATTTTTTTTTATAGTTCAAATAGGTTTTTATTAAGAATAACAAGATGATTGACATGTTACATTCGTATTTTCAATACAAAATTTTCTCCCCCCCTTCAAACAACTCCCTTTGATCCCAACACCCCCCACCCCAACCCAACAAGACAGCCCATCTTGCTTAACACCTCCATCAGTAAAACAAAAGGATAACTAATCCCCCAGCCCCTAATGTAAGCCACACTTTACAATGCCATTAATTAGGGATCTTAGTTCATTCAATTTGTATAATACCCCTATCCCTATCCCATGGCGATCCACGGAGACCACAGTTTATTGAACACTTCGATTTTCCCTTTCTTTTTGTAAAACCCCTTTTCGAGTGTCAGGCCTTGTTTCACATATTGTAGGAATTCTCCTCTTGACGGCGGTTCTTCCCTGATCCAATTTCGAGCTATTACCTTCCTAGCCATGTATAACAGTCTGGCAATAGCTAACTTTAGGTTACTATCTACTCCAATCTCATCCACGCATCCCAACAGGCACACAATTGGATCTCTTGGCACCACACATCCATACGCACCTTCCATACGACTCAAAACTACTAACCAAAATGCAGCCAGTCTCGGACACATTGTAGGAACTGCCACCATAAGGCGCTCACATACCAGTGCTATACATTAGGCTTTATCACTAGCATGATGGCTTATGCTTATAATGGCAGCTCAGATGCAATAACAGATCCACTATACGATAGATCCAGACATTGATCAATTTACTGTGTTGGCTTACAATAGGGGTTTCTTTTTCTGAGCTTCTTTTGCTTCGATGGTATTAAAAATGACAGAAAACTTGACTGAACATCCAACTGAGAGCCATAGTGCTGATAAGTGAACAAAAATAATGCCACTACAATGCCCAAATATCAGAGGTATATAGTGGCTAAATAATATTGAGCTCCATGAAGAATGACCGGCACTAGCCAAATTAAATTGCTACATGATGCCGAGAGAACAGAACCCACATCCTAGGCTGTAGTTAGAAAGTATGATGAATCATCCAAAGGGTGGTGGAGCCCACCGGTTGTCACTTAGCAGCTTCTACTGTCATAGATTTTAAAGATGCAGAAATAGTGGAGATAGTATAGAGCAGGGGTGGGCAATTCATTTAGCCATGGGGCCGCATGAGAAATTGGGATGGTTTTAGAGGGCCGGACTAATAGAATTAACTAATTTTTACCCAATACTGTAGTATACTGTAGTGGCCCCATATAGTGCTGCACAAACATTATGGCCCCCATATAGTGCTGCACAAACATTATGGCCCCATATAGTGCTGCACAAACATTATGGCCCCCATATAGTGCTGCACAAATGTTATGTCCCGGCTGCCCTATGTCCCGGCTGCCCCCCCCCTGGATACGCCACTGCCAGTCACAGCCCCCCAGGACCAGTATAGATGGGGAGGCCACCAGTCACAGCCCCCCAGGACCAGTATAGATGGGGAGGCCGCCAGTCACAGCCCTCCAGGACCAGTATAGATGGGGAGGCCACCAGTCACAGCCCCCCGGGACCAGTATAGATGGGGAGGCCACCAGTCACAGCCCCCCCAGGACCAGTATAGATGGGGAGGCCACCAGTCACAGCCCCCCAGGACCAGTATAGATGGGGAGGCCACCAGTCACAGCCCCCCAGGACCAGTATAGATGGGGAGGCCGCCAGTCACAGCCCACCAGAACCAGTATAGAGGGGGAGGCCGCCAGTCACAGCCCTCCAGGACCAGTATAGAAGGGGAGGCCGCCAGTCACACAACCTCAGCAGTCAGCCAGAATGCAGGCCGTTGGGTGCAGCCGGTCAGGGTGAAGCATGGACGGTGGGTGCAGGGAGGGCGGATACAGCCTCTCTCGGACACTTACCAGTGACCTTGGCGTCGGTCTCGTCCGCACGGACAATCTCAGGGATAAATCTCGGCTCCTCACACCCAGCCGCCACCGTTAGAGCCCGCAGAAGCCTCCAGAGACCGGCCGCTCCCCCTCACCAAGGTCAGTGACAGACTGACAGGCCAGCCAATCACAAGTAGTGATGGAGCGAGAGCCGGGCTGCCCAGCCAATGGTGTAGCACAATGCAGCCGAAGGGCGGGGCCAGGAGCTGCACAGTGTCTGAGGAACCGCCAATGGCGTCTGGCCGAGCGGTGTCGGGGGCGGCTGTCAGAAGTGACAGCTAGCTGGCGGCCCGTTCAAAATCATCAGGCGTGCCGGATGCGGCCCGCGGGCCGCATCTTGCCCAGGTCTGGTATAGAAGAACAACAGTGCTCATAGGTTGATAACGTAATGATTAGACCAAATGGAAACGTAAAAATTGTGCCTTCACCTTCAGAGGTGTTGTGTAAAGGATCGACCCCTTTCTAGGTAGACAAGTAGCCAATTGCTGCTGCCAGTCCTGGAGAGGTCGTGAGTCAGCCTATTCTGCACACGCAGTACATGGAAATAAAAATGGTGCTGGATTTCACGGGAGTGCACCTGGCATAAAGCAATCTCAGAACACAGGAGTGGTGATAAGTCTTTACTCAGACATAGAATACTGCATTTCTGGATCGAAACAAACCTTTAGTCAGGTAAAGTACAAATGGCACGGCTGCGGAGTCAGTAAGCCAAACCTCCCACTCAGACTCCTCAATTTCCCTGACTCCAACCCCACAGCACTGGTCACTACTGAGCATGTACATAAAGTGCAGCACAGATTCATCTCCACTAGAAGCCGATATCCTTAGATCAGGAACAGAAAAGACATTTATAGGATATTTCATCACTTTCCCAAATTCTTCAGAAAACATTTACAGCACATCCTGCACTGAACTACTGAACCCAACATATTATAGGAGTCGGAGACTGCCCATTTTATACTGACTCTGCCAAAATGGACTTCTGACTCCACGACTCCTTCTCCACAGCCCTGACATATCTATAGTGCTGTACTATAGCCGACAAGGGGTCAGTCCGGTCCAGAAACACATTTTTCCACATCTGAACAAAGACTCATTGCCACTCCTGTATTCAGAGATTCCTTTATGACAGCTGCACAGCTGCGAAATCCAGCACCATTTTTACTTCTATGCAAAGATGAAAAATGGTTGAATAGAATATTAAAAAGAGGTTTTTTTTTAAATGTAAGCAGCTGTGTTAACATTAACAAATACTTTCTAGTCCTGGTAACACTTAAAAACACCAAAAATGTAAGGATGTAGGACACTTGACTTGAACATAAAAAAAAAATCAGGTTATAACTATAGGTGTTCGAAGTATTGCACATGGAGAAAATGGTAACAGGTAAGGTGGCCTTACATAGGACTTCCTTTCCTTTACAAATGAGATAATACATCAGCAGAACACCTTCATGGACATCCAATGTTTGCTAATGAGAGCTTAAGGAGATTGAAGGTATAGCTACTGCAAAGTACTGGTGTTTAAGAAGGAGACTGCAAGAGAGGTTTCACCTAATTTTTCTTTTTTTGATCTGAAATTATGTGAAAGTTGAGTAATTCCGCTACTTTCACTTGGTTCCGGTGTTGTGGCCATTGTTCCTGTGGTGTTGTGCGACCAAGAGCCATGAGAACTTTGTCTTGCAGCATGGATGTTGTGGGGCATCAAGTCGCTCCCCTTACAGGGGTCATTGCTTCAGCGGTGGTTGGCACATGATGTTGCACCTTTAAGGTCAGGGTCTCACTAAGAAGTTTGCTGTGACGTGGTAGTGAGTTTCATACAGTCTGATCTGAATGTTACACTAAGAATTTTGTGTTCAGTTTTGTACATTTTCTCTTTGCCGCAATAGATATGATTTTTGGATGTGCGACACATGCCTTTTTCTACAGCTATGGTATATATGAACATTACTAAACCAACAGCATAGATATTTTGCAAAAATGAATCCAGCCATATAAGTTACAAAGCTGTATTATCCCAACCAGCCCAAACACTGCCCAGCCAAGTATACATGTCTGTCAGTTTTGGCTAGGGCTTGTCTCCTGTAGGAACAAAGGTTTGAGAATGTTGAAATCCAATATGTATGATTCTTTTGTGCCTGGACATATGCCATTAGACGACTTCCAGTAAGATCCATACACATATTAAATTGTGGTCAATTCGCTTACTAAAATCCTCTCGTTCTACTGGTCTTCATCTAATGATCACTGCCAGCTCCAGGATATGTTCACATCAACTAATACCTGCTGTTTGATTAAGCAGACTTCCATAGGTTTCATGTTAGACTTCACAGTACTGTTTCAAGAGAAGTCAAAGAGAAGTCAGTAGAGCTGGCCAAAGGGGGAAATCACTGGTTTCTAAATGACAAGACTCTGAATCTGGACTAGGCACCAGCATAACCCGAGTCTTGTTATTTAGAAAAGAGCGATGAACCTCTCTAAGATGGGAAAACTGTTCATCATTCAACATACAAAGTACCAACTTCAAAATTCACATACTTTTATCAAGAGAAGCTCCTGCCATGTGGTAAAAGCTCAGGGCTGTGTCCACATCATTAATGTTCTTCAGGAAGGTAAAGAAGTTTTCCACTTCCTCAAATTCCAGGCCCTAGAAAAGAAATATGTTGTTTAGGCCACATCTTTTACCCTATGTAACTCATATGGTTATTTTCCTTAACACTTATAACAAGGACCATTACAAAGACATATGCTCCAATTCAACAAAACCATCAATTTTCACAGCAGCCTTGATGATGGGGTTTGTTGGGAGTCAGATGTACCTGATTCAATAAGAAGCGAACACTTATTAATGAATTAGGAGCAGCTGGTGTGGACCTCCGTGTGACTTGCCACAAATTTTAACAACTTTACAAAACAATTTACCGTAAGTCAGAATTCTGGCCTAACTGCTTTAGTGAATCTGCACAAAAGCCTTGTAATACCAACTTATCACAAATATTATGGCTTTTTTGGGTACAGATCTTCAGACGTCTTAAAAAGCTTTAAAATATTATCCCAATAAAGTTTAGTAAAAATAAATATACATTATAATATAATAATCCAAAACTACAATTTTGTAACGTACTTTGCATTTTAACTGCTCACCATTTTCAAGAAACTTGTTTGTTGTCACATTATTATTTATACTCCCAGGCTGTGAGTAGAGAAAAGTTCTATTCGTTACAGGCAATGATCTGCGAGCGAAACAGCCTGCACTGCAGATGATACATTGTAGCAAATTAGCAAAGATTTGTGCAGCTGGTGATGATGTATATCACTCTTAATGCATTGCAGAGACTGGATACAATTGCAAACACTACTCAGTTGGGAGGAAGAATACGTGTCAAGGTTTGCAATTTTAGAAAATAACATATTAGAAGCTGTAGTTTTTATTTATTGATTCAGCCCAATTTTTTTTAAATCAAACTTTTATTGAATGCCAAGCAACATAGTTTACAGCAGAATAACTAATTTACATGTGGTCATACAGTACATATACAGGACTAGTGCCTATATAATCCAATTATTATTATTTATATAGCACCATTGATTCCATGGTGTTGTACATGAGAAGGGGTTACATCAAAATACAAATATCACCTACAGTAGACAAATTACCAAAGGTAGACTGGTAAAGAGGGGAGAGGACCCTGCCCTTGCGGGCTTGCATTCTACAGGATTATGGGGAAGGAGACAGTAGGTTGGGGGTTGCAGTCACTCTGATGGTGTTGAGGTGGCCGTGTGGTCATTACAGTCTGTATGCCATCTTGAAGAGATGGGTTTTCAGATTCTGTCTGAAGGTTCCGAATGTGGTGGATAATCTGACATATTGGGGCACAGAATTCCAGATGATGGGGGATATTCGGGGGAAGTCTTGGAGGCGACTGGCTGAGGAGCGAATACGTGTGGAGGAGAGAAGGAGGTCTTGGGAGGACCGGAGATTACATGAGTGAAGATATTGAGAGATTAGTTTGGAAATGTATGGAGCAGACAGGTTATGGATGGCATTGTAGGTCAATGTTAGTAGTTTGAACTGGATACGTTGGGAAATTGGGAGCCAGTGAAGGGATTTTCAGAGGAGGGAAGCAGGAGTGTAGCGGGAGAGAGATTAATTAGTCGGGCAGCAGAGTTAAGGACGGACTGGAAAAGTGCGAGAGTATTAGCAGGTAGGCCACAGAGGAGGATGTTGCACTAGTGGAGGCGGGAGATGATGAGGGCATGCACAAGCATTTTAGTAGATTGAGGGTTGAGGAAAGGATGGACTCTGGAAATATTTTTGAGCTGGAGGTGACAGGAGTTGGCGAAAGCTTGGATTTAAGATTTGAAGGATAGGGCAGAGTCAAGGTTTACTCCGAGGCAGTGGATTTCCGGGACAGGGGAAAGTGTGATGTCATTTATTGCGATAAATAGATCAGGTAGGCAAGATAAGCCAAATGGAGGAAAGATAATTAGTTCAGATTTGTACACATTGAGCTTGAGGAAATGAGAGGAGAAGATGGAGAATATGGCTGATAAATCTACCTCTCTGGCCCACATGCAACCTGAGTGTCATCTGCATATAGATGGTACTGGAAGCCATAGGACTTTATGAGTCGTCCCAACCAAGGGTATAGATGGAGAAGAATATGGGTCTTAGGACAGAGCATTGAGGGACACCAACACAGAGAGGGTGGGATGAGGAGGTAGTGTGGGAGTAGGAAATGCTAAATGTGAGGTTGGTAAGGTATGAGGAGATCTAGGATAGAGCAAGGTCTTTGACGCCAAAGGAAGAGTGTTATGGTTCTCAATGGCAAGAGAACATAGCCCAGCAAACATAAGTACTAGCTCTTGGAAGGATGGAAACTAAACTGACCATGAACTAAACCTGCCGCACAACTAACAGTAGCCGGGTAGCGTTGCCTACGTTTTTTATCCCTAGACGCCCAGCGCCGGCCGGAGGACTAACTAATCCTGGCAGAGGAAAATATAGTCCTGGCTCACCTCTAGAGAAGTTTCCCCGATAGGCAGACAGAGGCCCCCACATATATTGGCGGTGATTTTAGATGAAATGACAAACGTAGTATGAAAATAGGTTTAGCAAAATTGAGGTCCGCTTACTAGATAGCAGGAAGACAGAAAGGGCACTTTCATGGTCAGCTGAAAACCCTATCAAAATACCATCCTGAAATTACTTTAAGACTCTAGTATTAACTCATAACATCAGAGTGGCAATTTCAGATCACAAGAGCTTTCCAGACACAGAAACGAAACTACAGCAGTGAACTGGAACAAAATGCAAAAACAAACGAGGACTAAAGTCCGACTTAGCTGGGAGTTGTCTAGCAGCAGGAACATGCACAGAAAGGCTTCTGATTACAATGTTGACCGGCATGGAAGTGACAGAGGAGCAAGGTTAAATAGCGACTCCCACATCCTGATGGAAACAGGTGAACAGAGGGGATGATGCACACCAGTTCAATTCCACCAGTGGCCACCGGGGGAGCCCAAAATCCAATTTCACAACAGTACCCCCCCCTCAAGGAGGGGGCACCGAACCCTCACCAGAACCACCAGGGCGATCAGGATGAGCCCTATGAAAGGCACGGACCAGATCGGAGGCATGAACATCAGAGGCAGTCACCCAAGAATTATCCTCCTGACCGTATCCCTTCCATTTGACCAGATACTGGAGTTTCCGTCTGGAAACACGGGAGTCCAAGATTTTTTCCACAACGTACTCCAACTCGCCCTCAACCAACACCGGAGCAGGAGGCTCAACGGAAGGCACAACCGGTACCTCATACCTGCGCAACAATGACCGATGAAAAACATTATGAATAGAAAAAGATGCAGGGAGGTCCAAACGGAAGGACACAGGGTTAAGAATCTCCAATATCTTGTACGGGCCGATGAACCGAGGCTTAAACTTAGGAGAAGAAACCCTCATAGGGACAAAACGAGAAGACAACCACACCAAGTCCCCAACACAAAGCCGAGGACCAACCCGACGCCGGCGGTTGGCAAAAAGCTGAGTCTTCTCCTGGGACAACTTCAAATTGTCCACTACCTGCCCCCAAATCTGATGCAACCTCTCCACCACAGCATCCACTCCAGGACAATCTGAAGATTCCACCTGACCAGAAGAAAATCGAGGATGAAACCCCGAATTACAGAAAAAAGGAGACACCAAGGTGGCAGAGCTGGCCCGATTATTGAGGGCAAACTCCGCTAAAGGCAAAAAAGCAACCCAATCATCCTGATCTGCAGACACAAAACACCTCAAATATGTCTCCAAGGTCTGATTCGTCCGCTCGGTCTGGCCATTAGTCTGAGGATGGAAAGCAGACGAGAAAGACAAATCTATGCCCATCCTAGCACAGAATGCTCGCCAAAATCTAGACACGAAATGGGTTCCTCTGTCAGAAACGATATTCTCCGGAATACCATGCAAACGGACCACATTTTGAAAAAACAGAGGAACCAACTCGGAAGAAGAAGGCAACTTAGGCAGGGGAACCAAATGGACCATCTTAGAGAAACGGTCACACACCACCCAGATGACAGACATCTTCTGAGAAACAGGAAGATCCGAAATAAAATCCATCGAGATGTGCGTCCAGGGCCTCTTCGGGATAGGCAAGGGCAACAACAATCCACTAGCCCGAGAACAACAAGGCTTGGCCCGAGCACAAACGTCACAAGACTGCACAAAGCCTCGCACATCTCGAGACAGGGAAGGCCACCAGAAGGACCTTGCCACCAAATCCCTGGTACCAAAGATTCCAGGATGACCTGTCAACGCAGAAGAATGAACCTCAGAAATGACTTTACTGGTCCAATCATCAGGAACAAACAGTCTACCAGATGGGCAACGATCAGGTCTATCCGCCTGAAACTCCTGCAAGGCCCGCCGCAGGTCTGGAGAAACGGCAGACAATATCACTCCATCCTTAAGGATACCTGTAGGTTCAGAGTTACCAGGGGAGTCAGGCTCAAAACTCCTAGAAAGGGCATCCGCCTTAACATTCTTAGAACCCGGCAGGTAGGACACCACAAAATTAAACCGAGAGAAAAACAACGACCAGCGCGCCTGTCTAGGATTCAGGCGTCTGGCGGACTCAAGATAAATTAGATTTTTGTGGTCAGTCAATACCACCACCTGATGTCTAGCCCCCTCAAGCCAATGACGCCACTCCTCAAAAGCCCACTTCATGGCCAAAAGCTCCCGATTCCCATCATCATAATTCCGCTCGGCGGGCGAAAATTTACGCGAGAAAAAGGCACAAGGTCTCATCACGGAACAATCGGAACTTCTCTGCGACAAAACTGCCCCAGCTCCGATTTCAGAAGCGTCGACCTCAACCTGAAAAGGAAGAGCAACATCAGGCTGACGCAACACAGGGGCGGAAGAAAAGCGGCGCTTAAGCTCCCGAAAGGCCTCCACAGCAGCAGGGGACCAATCAGCAACATCAGCACCCTTCTTAGTCAAATCAGTCAATGGTTTAACAACATCAGAAAAACCAGCAATAAATCGACGATAAAAGTTAGCAAAGCCCAAAAATTTCTGAAGACTCTTAAGAGAAGAGGGTTGCGTCCAATCACAAATAGCCTGAACCTTGACAGGATCCATCTCGATGGAAGAGGGGGAAAAAATATATCCCAAAAAGGAAATCTTTTGAACCCCAAAAACGCACTTAGAACCCTTCACACACAAGGAATTAGACCGCAAAACCTGAAAAACCCTCCTGACCTGCTGGACATGAGAGTCCCAGTCATCCGAAAAAATCAAAATATCATCCAGATACACAATCATAAATTTATCCAAATAATCACGGAAAATGTCATGCATAAAGGACTGAAAGACTGAAGGGGCATTTGAAAGACCAAAAGGCATCACCAAATACTCAAAGTGGCCCTCGGGCGTATTAAATGCGGTCTTCCACTCATCCCCCTGCTTAATTCGCACCAAATAATACGCCCCACGGAGATCTATCTTAGAGAACCACTTGGCCCCCTTTATGCGAGCAAACAAATCAGTCAGCAGTGGCAACGGATATTGATATTTAACCGTGATTTTATTCAAAAGCCGATAATCAATACACGGTCTCAAAGAGCCATCTTTCTTAGCCACAAAGAAAAAACCGGCTCCTAAGGGAGATGACGAAGGACGAATATGTCCCTTTTCCAAGGACTCCTTTATATATTCTCGCATAGCAGCATGTTCAGGCACAGACAGATTAAATAAACGACCCTTAGGGTATTTACTACCCGGAATCAAATCTATGGCACAATCGCACTCCCGGTGCGGAGGTAATGAACCAAGCTTAGGTTCTTCAAAAACGTCACGATATTCAGTCAAGAATTCAGGAATCTCAGAGGGAATAGATGATGAAATGGAAACCACAGGTACGTCCCCATGCTTCCCCTTACATCCCCAGCTTAACACAGACATAGCTTTCCAGTCAAGGACTGGGTTATGAGATTGCAGCCATGGCAATCCAAGCACCAACACATCATGTAGGTTATACAGCACAAGAAAGCGAATAATCTCCTGATGATCCGGATTAATCCGCATAGTTACTTGTGTCCAGTATTGTGGTTTATTACTAGCCAATGGGGTGGAGTCAATCCCCTTCAGGGGTATAGGAGTTTCAAGAGGCTCCAAATCATACCCACAACGTTTGGCAAAGGACCAATCCATAAGACTCAAAGCGGCGCCAGAGTCGACATAGGCATCCGCGGTAATAGATGATAAAGAACAAATCAGGGTCACAGATAGAATAAACTTAGACTGTAAAGTGCCAATTGAAACAGACTTATCAAGCTTCTTAGTACGCTTAGAGCATGCTGATATAACATGAGTTGAATCACCGCAATAGAAGCACAACCCATTTTTTCGTCTTAAATTCTGCCGTTCACTTCTGGACAGAATTCTATCACATTGCATATTCTCTGGCGTCTTCTCAGTAGACACCGCCAAATGGTGCACAGGTTTGCGCTCCCGCAGACGCCTATCGATCTGGATAGCCATTGTCATGGACTCATTCAGACCCGCAGGCACAGGGAACCCCACCATAACATCCTTAATGGCATCAGAGAGACCCTCTCTGAAATTCGCCGCCAGGGCGCACTCATTCCACTGAGTAAGCACAGCCCATTTACGGAATTTCTGGCAGTATATTTCAGCTTCGTCTTGCCCCTGAGATAGGGACATCAAGGCCTTTTCCGCCTGAAGCTCTAACTGAGGTTCCTCATAAAGCAACCCCAAGGCCAGAAAAAACGCATCCACATTGAGCAACGCAGGATCCCCTGGAGCCAATGCAAAAGCCCAATCCTGAGGGTCGCCCCGGAGCAAGGAAATCACAATCCTGACCTGCTGAGCAGGATCTCCAGCAGAGCGAGATTTCAGGGACAAAAACAACTTGCAATTATTTTTGAAATTTTGAAAGCAAGATCTATTCCCCGAGAAAAATTCAGGCAAAGGAATTCTAGGTTCAGATATAGGAACATGAACAACAAAATCTTGTAAATTTTGAACTTTCGTGGTGAGATTATTCAAACCTGCAGCTAAACTCTGAATATCCATTTTAAACAGGTGAACACAGAGCCATTCCAGGATTAGAAGGAGAGAGAGAGAGAGAAAGGCTGCAATATAGGCAGACTTGCAAGAGATTCAATTACAAGCACACTCAGAACTGAAGGGAAGGGGAAAAAAAAAAAAAAAAAAAATCTTCAGCAGACTTCTCTTTTCTCTCCTTTCTCTGTCAATTAATTTAACCCTTTTTTGGGGCCGGTCAAACTGTTATGGTTCTCAATGGCAAGAGAACATAGCCCAGCAAACATAAGTACTAGCTCTTGGAAGGATGGAAACTAAACTGACCATGAACTAAACCTGCCGCACAACTAACAGTAGCCGGGTAGCGTTGCCTACGTTTTTTATCCCTAGACGCCCAGCGCCGGCCGGAGGACTAACTAATCCTGGCAGAGGAAAATATAGTCCTGGCTCACCTCTAGAGAAGTTTCCCCGATAGGCAGACAGAGGCCCCCACATATATTGGCGGTGATTTTAGATGAAATGACAAACGTAGTATGAAAATAGGTTTAGCAAAATTGAGGTCCGCTTACTAGATAGCAGGAAGACAGAAAGGGCACTTTCATGGTCAGCTGAAAACCCTATCAAAATACCATCCTGAAATTACTTTAAGACTCTAGTATTAACTCATAACATCAGAGTGGCAATTTCAGATCACAAGAGCTTTCCAGACACAGAAACGAAACTACAGCAGTGAACTGGAACAAAATGCAAAAACAAACGAGGACTAAAGTCCGACTTAGCTGGGAGTTGTCTAGCAGCAGGAACATGCACAGAAAGGCTTCTGATTACAATGTTGACCGGCATGGAAGTGACAGAGGAGCAAGGTTAAATAGCGACTCCCACATCCTGATGGAAACAGGTGAACAGAGGGGATGATGCACACCAGTTCAATTCCACCAGTGGCCACCGGGGGAGCCCAAAATCCAATTTCACAACAGAAGAGAGGATCTGTAAGAGGAGGCAGTGGTCAACTTTGTTTGAAAGCGGAGGACAGGTCTAGAAAGAGACGTATAGAGAATTGTCTGTTAGCTTTGGCTGTAAGTCGTTAGTAATTTTGGTCAAGGCAGTTTCAGTGGAATGGTGGGGCCGGAAGCAAGATTGTAGGTTGTTGAAGAGTGGGTTGGATGCAAAGTGAGAGGAAAGTTCAGCATGGACGTGCTGCTCAAGGAGTTTGAAAGCAAATGGGAGCAACGATATGGGGTGATAGCTGGGGATAGTGCTTGGGTCAAGGGATGGCTTTTTGAGGATGGGTGTGATTGTGGCATGTTTGAAAGC
Source organism: Ranitomeya variabilis (assembly GCF_051348905.1). Lineage (NCBI taxonomy): Eukaryota > Metazoa > Chordata > Amphibia > Anura > Dendrobatidae > Ranitomeya > Ranitomeya variabilis. The sequence goes on along the minus strand of NC_135235.1, from coordinate 111,368,729 downwards.
AGAGGGGAAGGTACCTGAAGTTAATGATAGGTTGAAGAGATGGGTTAGGGATGGGATAAGTGTGGAGGTGAGATTGGGGAGGAGGTGGGAGAGGATTTGGAGAGGAGATCAGTACTCTCTCCAGTGATGTTGGAGAGTGAGGTTATGGGGTAAGGTCATTGGTCTTGTATACAAAGGAGTTGTGATAGTTGAACAATAAAGACTTCTCTTGTTTGGTCTATCTTATTTTTGAAGTGCATGGCACAGCCCTCGGCAGAGATCAGGGAAGTCGGAGGGGGCAGTGGTGGACAGAGGAGTGAGTTAAAAGTGTCGAATAACTGTTTGGGGTTGTAGGATAAGAACGATATGATGGATGTAAATAGGCCTGTTTACCACAGGAGGGCACTGATTCGAATGCTTATGTTGCTTATTTGAATGCGGTGAAGTCGTCCTGCGAATGCGTTTTCTTCAAACGCTGATCTGCAATTCTGGATATTTGCCAAAGCTTTTTAGTGATGTTATTGTGCCAAGGTTATCTATTGATTCATTGCACGCTATGCACGTGAGGAGCGACTGAGTTGATACCCGATGCAAGAGTGGCATTGTAGAAACTAGTGGCAGTGTCTGTGTCGTGGAGTGAGAATATGGATGCCATTGGTAGAATTGAGACAAAGACTGTGTGAGTGTCTAGATGTGCGAGGTTTCTGCGGGGCGCGCTAGTTGTTGGACTTTGGGTCGTAGGTGAGGAGGACAGGGATGAGAACATGAGTAGATGGTGGTCAGACAGAGTGAGAGGAATGGTTCTGAAGTTAGATAGGGAGCAGAGACGGGTGAAGACAAGGTCTAATGTATAGCCGTCTGTGTGGGTGGCTCAGGAGGACCACTGAGTAAGCCCAAAAGATGAAGTGAGCGACAGGAGTTGGGAGGCTCCTGACTGGCGGGTGTCAGTGGGGATATTGAAGTCACCCCATGATGATGGTGGGAATGTCAGCAGAGAGACATTATTAATTCAATGACGTTCAAATAACCACCATACAGTTCTCCCCTTCCCAACTCAGAACTAACAATCACCCTCTCCCACATTGTGTATTACACTTAAACCATACCCATACTAACATCTTGTGATATCTATCTTGTGCTGCTTGCAGGTCTAAAAAATACCCTGCGCAGGTTAATGGCCATTGATTTTGAAGGCATGAACCCGGCCTGATCAGAGTGGATAACTGAGGCGATGACCAAATTCAACCAGGTGGTGAGGATTTTTGCGAGAGCAGCAATGATATAGGCCAATATGAGTCTGAGAGATCTTTCTCTTTCCCCTTTTTTGGAATCACTATGATTGTTGCTTCAGTCAGGCTCCCTGACTAGAATGCATTGTTAAATCATATCTAGGTATTTTTACCCCAACAAATCCTCAAACCGCTTATAGCGTTCTATTGGCAGGTCATCTGACCATGGGACCTTGACTAAGCCTAATTTACATAAAATCGGAAACATCCTCTACTTTTTTTTTAGAAAACACAGTTTAACAGTGATTCTTATTTATTTTGTACTTTTATAACATATAAAAAAATTTTTGGTTGTTTTTGCAAAACAAATATGTATCAAGAACACAGAACGCCAAAAAAAAAAAAAAAAGATTCCTGCATGTGTAACATAAGGCATCTCTGGGCACGTTCATTGTCTGGACACCAAGGACCTGGGCACTACCATCATCCATAAGCACATAATGCTGAATGTGATGCACATGTGGCTGTGGGTAAGCATGGAACTATACCACTTTACTTCCTGATGTTTAACACAGTGAAACGCGCGTCGAGGCTTTCTATCCTAGGTGCAGATAGCACGGTATCATCTACCGTATGTTACCATGTCATTAAATAGAAAATAATTTTTATTCTGAAAGGCACTTTCCCATTAGTTTCTAACATTTATACTGTATCGTCACCTTAAACGTTCATTACATTGACCTAATCAGGACTTAATATTTTAGCGAATTCATTACTACATCCTTGTGATTATATTTTACTATACTGTGATCTATGGATCTTTATGTATTTTGATTATTAGTAAATATAATGATTTTCTCTACCTACTTATAAGATTTCCTGGAATATTATGTCACCTATGTGTTATTTCTAAGATACATTAATTATTATACCTGAACCCACCACCTTGTCTCTCAATATATTATTATATGGGCTATCAGCAATATTGCCCAATACCCTTTCTTTTTTCTCATATTATTCATATATTATGACCTATGATTATTTATATATTTTGCCTAAAAGTATTTTTATTATTTATGCTATATCCCGTTGTTTCTTTTTTGGTTAGGTATCAAAACACAACTTGTATCTGATTTATCCAGATTTGTACAGAAAAACAGGCAAAATAGATTAAAAAAAACACTCAAAATAGCTCTCTAAGACAAGATACCCCTCTTAATTTCCCTCAATAAATGTTTTGCAATTGCAGGAGTTTTTTTTTGTTCGTTTAATTTAGTAAAATATTTTTAACTCACTTAACAGGAAAACATTACATTTTTAGTGATGTAACAGACCTAATGGAAAAGAGAAGAATTAGTTGGGTAGGAAAGCAAAATGAGCAATTGTAATTACACAGTGCTATATAATATTATGACTGCAATATGTTGAGGATAAAAATTTTGATGGGAGGAGGGCTTCTTTAAAATAGACAGGCATTAAGGATTAAAATAAATTTTAGTTTCGGACCAACGATTTAGGCTTCAGACTATTTTCTACCAAATATAGATCAAAAAAGAAACGTCATCGTCTTGAAAAATTCATCTGATAGAAGTCAGAAACTGTCAAAACTATTTTGCAACATTTTAGAAAGTTGCTAGTTACATTTTCAATATGCTGCCCTGTCGTTGTGGGGAAATTGGCATCAAATAATTGGTAGATTTCTGTATTCAATGTTTAATCACGTGGATTATCCCCCATGTCCACTCCCTGGATAAATTAGATCTGTGAAAAGCAGAGTCATGCTGCTCTGGGCAAACAACTGCATCACGTTAATGCAGAGTTTCAGATCATTAAAAGAAGAAAAAAAAATTAATTACTGTGAACATGGAACTAATTATGTTTGTAAATGCCATTTCCTACTTCATGAAATTGCTACAATAGGAGATCAGAAATGTGTGGTTCAGCATGCTATGCTGCAAATTGACTCAGAATGAACTCCAAGAGTTATAGAGCCGCGGTAATGGAATTGTGGAATTCGATGGGTCTTTTAACACCAAGCCTTAAGGAAAACGCAGCAATCTTACATGAAAGCTGCTGGTCATAGAACACAAAACACAAGCATGTCTCACCCCAGGCTGCATGGCACTCCTTAATATTTCTCTGTATTTGGGAAGTTGGCAGCTTGAATGGCTGCTAATAGTATTAAAGGGAATCTGTCATCACATTTTTACCACCTAATCTGTGAGCAGCACAATGTGGAAACAGAGACTCTGATTCCAGCGATATGTTACTTACAGAGTTGCTTTCTGCAATTTTGATAAATTCACAGTTTTATCAGGAGATTATAACTTGATGACTAGAAGACCTGTTGGCATGTAGTCCTCCATATTCACGATTGTTATATAATCCCACCGCCACCACTTATTAACAGAAAGTGGCCAATCAGTAATGAGGGTAGGGTTACACACAGCTCAGCATTCAGAGCACTGCTAGATCAGCAGCAGATTAAACAGGGATTTTATCAAAACTGCAGCAAGCAGCCCGGTAAGTGACACATCACTGGAATCAGTGTCTCTGCCCCAACATCATGCAGGTCTCACAGTAGCAAAAAGCTAGTGACAGAATCTCTTTAATACAAAGAAAATATCAGATGTGTTAATGTAAAATATTGTTAATATATTGCTTAATAGTTTATTAAAGGTTTGTTTTCTCCTCTCATCTTCATAGAACAGACAGGAATGTTAGTGTCCAAGTGACGGCCACAGTAGGTATGCTTTTTACTTAACTCCATTAATGGGAGTTATGAAAAAAGTTTAAAGAACAAATTGGAAGCAGCTGAGAAGCAAATACTAGATATAACTTACCGTACATCAAAATAACGTGGAAAACCAAACAAGAAAAAGAAAACGGGGATATGAGATATGAGTACTACAGAATAGACTCAAAGTGCACAAAACTACAAAAAGTTACTACATTAATTCCAAAACTTATATAGCCCCAAACATGTAAAAAAAGCACAAAAAATGTCCAAAATTACCCAGGGTCCGCATCCCGATAAGTATTGGACCCCAGTTACAGAAAAAGCTAGCACAACTAGCAGTCTATGGTGACTCCACCTCCAGTGGCCAGTATTTGGATGCCATTAACTTCTAATATGGAAATAACCCTTTTATTAATATTATTCTACTTTATTAGACAAGACTCTATAGATTTATTTCATTTTTTTAATGGATTTTTGCCTTTTTTATGAAGATCCTCTAATAATCCTAAACAAATATTTGACATGCCATTCTGTTGGCATAATAGTTTATTTTTTACTTTAGGCCCATTATAAACATGTTATATATAATTGTTTTCATGTATTTGTGAGCTGCTAACATGGTAATCGGATTCTGAACTGTAATGTGGAATGTGTGACAGTCTGCACAGGCCCCAGAATCGGATCCAGTGCAAACATAAAGCGATTTACAGGAGCCACGCCAATCTCTATAAAGAGAAATATCAGCCCTGCTATAACCCATCAGCTCCAACTCCACTATTACACACAGTGTAGAAAGTGGGGCTAAGCTGCTGCGGCACACACCTGGCACTGTACAGAAATCCACCTTATGCTTTTTAAATTCAGTTCATCACACACAGAAGAGAGAACTTTAAGTCCCTGTGGTTTTAATGACAATATATTTCCAAATTCTTTACTGAATTGGAGGCCTATTAAAATGAAATGGGGAATACCATGATAACCGAAATTCTTTGCCAGTCCTTTGCTCAGTATAGCGGTCTCTTATGATCATCCTTAAAAGGGTGGTCCAGTAAAAATAAGGTGCCACCTATCCTCAGGATAGGAGACAACTTGTTTGGTGGGAGTCCGACAGCTTTATTCTCTGTTGAGCTGCCGAGCGCTGAGCTCAGCCTTCTCCAGCAGCCCTATAGAAAATTAACGGAGTGGCAGTCGGGGGCTTCAGACCCATCACTCCATTTTGAAACAATAATAAAAGTTCCCTATAGGGCATAACTGCCCCGTTCTGCCGATCGCTGCAGGTTAAAGCAGTCGGACCCCCACCAGGTATTATCTATACTATGGATAGGTGATAGCTTGTTTTCACCAGACAACCCCTTTAAGGCTTCATCGAAACTGCATTTGCTCTGCAAGTTCTAGGCTGTTGGCTATAAATCCTTTGGCATCCATGCCATACAAAGGTCCAATTTATATATTTAAAAAAAATAAATAAACATTTCACATTTTATATGGTTTTCAACTAGATGCTTCTGTAAGGAATAGCACACATGATCTGCTACACCACTCCATACAGAAAAAGGAAACCTCAACAAATACCATCCAGTGAATTGAAGCATATTGATCTGTTTAATATAGGCGCCAAGAGCATCCCTGGAGCATAGAGTTGTAATGGAAAAAAGTCCTACACTTCAGTTTAATGTTTATTTAAAGTGGATCTGTCATGCATCATTAAATAGATCTCTTCAACCTAATGAGACTAGTGTACTTACATTGAAAATCCATGTCAAAATCACTGTATTATCCAGATATAACAAAAAGCATTTTAAGTCGGTCCAGCTTAAATGAAGGAGCTCAGAAGTTCGAGTGTATTCAGTCTCTGCACACCCAGAATGACTGAAAGCTGCAGCTGATACTGAGCAGTGTGAGGTTTCAGCAGCAGGGAGGAGTGACACTGAGGAGCGGAGAAACAGGCTAGGAGGGGCAGATGTTGAGTTTAAACTTTGAAAAATAATTATATAACCATCCTGACACGGACTTTAAATTACGGTAAGTACATCGTCTCTAAGAGATGTAGTCAGCACATGCAGTTTGTATTGTATAATCCAATGACAGATCTGCTTTAAAGCCATGTTCACGCGGGGCGGACTATCTGCAGATTATCAATCCAGATATGCTGGCAGAAAATCAGCAGCATACTGCATCAACAGCAAAGTGAATGACATAAATTATCTCATCCGCATGCTCTCGAAAAGACCTATCTGTTAAGAATCTGAACCGCGGCGCGGATTTTAACATATGTCTATTCATGTTGGAGTGTTTCCCAAAGCCAAGTCAGCATCTTCCCCAGAATGGAGTTTCTTATATCCTTTTAGTCAGTTTGTTACAGAGCTCCTACACTGATAAAAGGTGGAGATTCTAGTATCTGTGTGCCACCACTCGATTTTGGCGAAATAAACCGGTATTCATTACTATAAGCCAAGCGCATATATGGCTCACTGACGAGAGTACTCACTTCTCCATCCTTGAATCGCTTTTTCAGCTGCTTTAACATTTGAGTGAGTTTCTTGGACTGCACCCCGCTGTATGCCAGGAGCATGCTGCCAAACTGACGCTCGGTGATGCGACCATTCACTGGATCTTGGCGTTCAAACTGAAACACAAAAACACAAGGACATGATGATGAAGCATGTCATAAAGGCAACTGTGAATTTATTACTGTACGTGAAGCAATAAAAACTAACAATCGGAGAAAACATCATGCGACCACTTTAGTTACAAACAAGTGGTTTATGTAAGGGTCTGCCAACAAATTGTCTTCATCGCTGTAAACGGATGTCATTATTGTCCTATGTACATAATTTACCACTGGGTGGACTGAAATTCAATGTCTACAGCAGTTGTCCAGTACTTGGCGCCAACAATGTTGAAACGGTGCAAGCCCGAGAGAGAGGAGTACGAGGTTATTTTTTTTATTTTACCCAGGGAAGTATAGCATTTAAGAAAGGGCTGACCAAGTAGTGAACAATGCCCTTAACGTTGTTAGGGTGGTCATACACAGTAAGGCCCTCATACCCATTAGACGAACGTCAGCCGGTCCTGCAGATAATGTTGGGGGAGAGAAGGATCGATCAAATCAGATTCTGGACCTGCTACCTATTGTGCATCAGCGGCTTTAGTTATCCATCAGTCAAATAATCCTCCAACTGCCCCATACTCATGCATGCCCAGATCATCAAAACAAGCCACCTCCCAAACCTTTACTCGGTCCACACACCCCAATACACATCACTTTATTGGTCTGTCCCACTAAAATCAAAAGGTTGGGTAGACAACCATTTAATAAGTATAAGCCCACATTCGATTCCTCTTGGCTGAACCACCATGGGACCATCCGACCATCTAATATTATGGAGGTCTCGTGACTTTCTCTGACGCATAATGAAAGGCAAGGAAAGGGAACAAGGCCAAAGATTCCAATAGCGGCTTATTACCTTCTTGGTATCCATAACACATGCAACCTTCCCCAAATTAAGCCTGCATAGGTTTATAGGTTGGGAAGATTTCACGGGTTTGATAAAAGTAATCATGTATTATAGAGACAAAGGCAATATGTGAAAGCAGAATTATAGCAGAATAGACCTACTGAAAAGTCACTAAAATCAATTGTATTTGACCTGTTAGCTGAGGCATGTGAGAAGACGTAGGCAGAGGAGATAAGGATAGGAGAAAATTCTTACAAAGTATTCATGTAAAACGCATAATTCAATCTATAATAGTGTTACACAAAGCAGAGTAATATATCAGAGTCACGCTGGCAGCTCAGCCCTCCGCATCCTGCTGGAACTTAGACTAAATCCCAGATACTAAGAGATGTATCACTGTATGGATAGATTATATACTCTCTAAGCAAACAGCATTTTAATAGCAATGGATGTATTGTACATACTGTAATTATAGAAAGCCCTACATTTGTATCCAGAACATAGAAATACAAGCAAAGTATTACAAGCAAAATAACACATCACTTTAACCTGTTAATCATAACCAAACTACTGTACAGACAGGAATGGATTAAACACTTTAGATATAAGGAGATTATAAAGTCTCCAAGAGATAATCCTGCTTTTTAAGTGGTCGGCAATAAGAACAGAGGCAAATGAAAAACAGCACAAAATATTACTCACAGGCAGCCAAACTAATTGCACAATGCCCGCTACATTGTAATAATGCCTCGCAGGTTTTATTATATTCTCTGTCTTTTTACAGAATAGAAGATGAACAATAAAACAGGACAGAAAACTATTGATGAGCACTGCTGCATGACCAGCGAAACAAATTACAAACCAAGCCATCTTGATCTTTCTGCTTAAGACACAAATGGACTTTCGGTCATTTTAAGAGCAGATCAAAACCTACCTGGTTGTGTTGACCTGGACACAATTGAGAATATATAACCTGCCTATAAATATATAATGGGGCCTGACCGACTGTCCTGGATAGGGAATAGGGATGGTGGGAATCTATTTGCAGGACCTCGGCCACATCATTGATCTTTGTCCGCTAGATGGAAGCCCCGAGGACCCCCTCTTACCTGACGGCATCCCTGACACCTCTTGAGCTTGAGCCAGGTTGGTTAACCAAAAGGAGAGCCACAACTGCCAGGAGTTAGGGGGCAGTATTCAGGGCTCCCGTACAACTGCTGGGAGTTAGGGGGCCGTTCTCAGGGCTTCCGTACAACTGCCGGGAGTTAGGGGGCAGTTCTCAGGGCTCCCGTACAACTGCCGGGAGTTAGGGGGCAGTACTCAGGGCTCCCGTACAACTGCCAAGAGTTAGGGGGCAGTACTCAGGGCTTCCGTACAACTGCCGGGAGTTAGGGGGCAGTACTCCGGGCTCCCGTACAACTGCCGGGAGTTAGGGGGCAGTATTCAGGGCTCCCGTCCGGTGGCCACAGATTAATGATGTGTCTGATGAATCTGGTTGTGCACAACAAATCCTACAGCCTCTGATAGGGAAGAAGTGCAGCCTCCTGACATCCAAGTTTAAATAGTTGCAGCTTATTTATGGGACTATAGGGAGATGTTACTGATCTTCTAAATGTTCTCCTCAGCCTGTTGCTAGAAGTAAAGGGACAAGACAATTTCTTATCAAAATGCAATTCACAGTGTGCCCATTTACTACTGTCTGATAAGGCAGTCAGCCATTAATCCCTGTCCACAGGCTTTCTTATCTATTTCTCAGACACCTATTCTTCTAGAATAAAGATACCAGACTCCCGGGTATACACTCTCACATAAAATGAAGCTTATACAATATAACAAAAAATCCCTAAACTTTACCAATAACACACATCTGTCTGCCGAGCTCCTCTGGGCAAAGACAGGAATAGAATCAGCAGTTCAATCACGACCGGCTCGGAGAAGAACATATTGAGAGCAGCAGTGGCTCCCACTGAATTATAAGAACGGTTTTAAAGTCTGGACAATGAAGTTATAAGAATTCAAATACCAAACACATAGCAAACACATACTGGACAGACGGCTTTACAAAAGAGCATCTAGAAGATGCTTATGGTACTGTGGTTGCTCCATTTAAGGCTCAATCCTAAATGAACAAGAACGATCAGGTGGTCACTGCTTCAACTCCTTTTGGGATACTATTGCCTTGGCGGTAGGATGCCTCGTTATCCAACGAGGAGGGACAGAATTAGCATACAACTAGCCATTTTTACCCTATAAATGTCAGTCAAACATATGCTTCCATGAGTGCTTCTGAATGGCAGATGGAGTCAGATCGCAGCACATTTGCTAATTCAATATTAGACTTTTGTAGAAAGGGTATAGAAGGGGTTACTACATGTATCATGATTGCTAATGGACTAAACAAATGGAAAACATAATTTGATGACTAAATTCCATATCAACTGTACATATCCGGAAAGCAGAACAATTAAAAAAATAAATAGTGTGCAGAATAAAACAAACTGATATTTAGAAAAAAAATATATTCTGCTCATAGTAATAGTAAATTATTGTAAAAATATTCATATGGTTTCTGCAATGGGACAAGTGATTATTCCCCAGAAAGCTTACATTTGCTGTAGAAACCTAAGAAAAAAAGAGCCGTGATGGAAACAATAATCAAGCTAGACAAGCACAACTGCAAAATAAAAAAAGGCTGCAAAAGGGATGTGAAATTTGCATCCTTACATTTCTTGCCAACAACTGAAGCTAAAATTAACTTTTTAGTACAATCAAGCATAAATGTATCATTGAAAATATTCTAGTAAGACAGGATATGCTGTAATCAATGGCGGTGATAAAATTATACACGAGACAGACATGATGTAAGAATGCCCAAGGAAAATCCGATCATGTACAACTGCATCAGCCACGAAAAAGCTTCAATTTTTTTTGTTAGTGTAATTGGAACGATGGTTTTGTCCTGTGTACGTCTTCATTGTGAGAAGGAAGCAAAACCAGCAGAAAGAAATCCCCAAGCAGTGGAATAAGGCAAAGTGACTTATACTGAAAACAGAAAGGGGTTGTCTACATTTGGCAATTCTTTAAAAATGATCCCAGAGCACTGTATAAATTGTGAAGTAAGTAAATATTTATCTCCAGGTCCTATTCTGCGCAGACAAAATTGTGAAGGATGTAGCTGATCAGCAGGCGCTAACTGGCTGCAGCAGTCATGTGACATTATTTATGTCATGTGATCAGAGTGCAGGGGTGGCGCCATCCCAGAACGACGGTATATATTATTTTTTTTAATTCTAGAGCACCAGTAATAAAAAATTGTGAATAACCCCTTTAAAATCACAGCTCTCTAGTACCCTGAGGTCTCAGCTCAAGGACTTCGAAACCATAAGATTATCTGCACCTAACATACAACTATGAACACAGAAACTGGCTTCACCTTACAAGTTCTCTGGGGGGAGGTGGTTGTTAACAGTTTAAGATTATTTTAACACATGTAATATTTGCAATAAAATTTTAAAAACATTTTTGTAAAAATGTAACAACTCTAAACACCAAAAATGGGGCAAAAACTGATACAAATTAATGCCTGCTCACAGTAGGTGTACATTTCAATTTCATTCAGCACAATTGGTCTTGATAAATCTGTCCCCCCTCTATAGTTTAATATGGAGGGTGAGCAATGCCCCAGGAGGGCAGCCCCAGGTACCACCCTACCTCTTATCCCTGCAGTCTTTTTTGAAGCTACAGTTAATTTAATGGATATATTCAATTGTCAAAAAGAAAGATTAGATTAAATGGCACACCATTATACAGTCTTTTGTTACCAATCTTAACAGTTTCCTACAATATTTCTTTATATTCTGATTTTAGGCCTCAAAGAAAATGGAAGTAATCCCTATGTATTAAGGGGCAGGTTTACTATTTCTTCCTACCATATAGCTGGGCAGATATGCCATTTGACCGATGCTTTCAAAAACGTGTTTCTAGATTACTAATCCAGACACCAGAACAGGTAATGCAGTTTACTTTACTATTTGACACCTGCTGTCAACCATATTCCCTAGACACGTACCGCACAGCTATGAATTGTACCACCCAAACATTTAACAGGACAAATGCTTCTCCTGTGTATAGATTTTCTATGGCACAGAACGCTTATCACTTTTAAAATTCACCCTGCAAAATAAAATATAGACGACCCAGAGGGATTTCAAACATTCATCCTGTGCTTCTATTATCATGAAATATCAAGAATAATCTGTACAATATTATATTGCAGCAAAAAAGAGACAGTCTATCAGGAAATGCTGTGCTAAGAGTTGAGCAAAAAGGTAGAAAAAGAAACTAAAAGGAAAATGGTGAAAGATATATTATCAGAATGTTACATAATCTATAAATTAAACATTAACAGGAACCTGCCAGGTCCCCCGTACCACCAGAACCACCAGCAGTTGTGTCTCCATATACAAGTGCTTCCCACAAAATTAGAATATCAAAGAGTTAATTTATTTCAGTTCTTCAATACAAAAAGTGAATCTCATTATATAGAGTCATTACAAACAGAGTGAACTATTTCAAGTGTTTATTTCTGTTAATGTTGATGATTATGGCTTACAGCCAATGAAAACCGAAAAGTCATTAACTCAGTAAATTAGAATACTTTATAACACCAGCTTGAAAAAATGATTTTAAAATCCGAAATGTTGGCCTAATGAAATGTATGTTCAGTAAATGCACTTAATACTTGGTCAGGGCTCCGTTTGCATTAATTACTGCATCAATGCGGGCGGCGTGGCATGGAGGCGATCAGTCTGTGGCACTGCTGAGTTGTTATGGAAGCCCAGGTTGCTTTGATAGCAGCCTTCAGCTCGTCTGCATTGTTGGGTCTGGTGTTTCATCTTCCTCTTGACAATATCCCATAGATTCTCTATGGAGTTAGGCTGTGTGCACACGTTGCTGATTTTTCGCAGTTTTTTCGCGTTTTTTCCCGATAAAAACGCTATAAAACCGAAAAAAAAAAAAAAGCATACAATATGCATCCCATCATTTAGAATGAATTCCGCAATTTTTGTACACATGATAAGTTTTTTCCGCGAAAAAAACGCATCGCGGTAAAAAACGCAGCATGTTCATTAATTTTGTGGTTTTTTTTGTGGATTTCCCACTATAAAATGCATTGGGAAAAAAAGCGGCAAAAACGCATGCAGATTTCTTGCAGAAAATTTCAGGTTTTTCTCAGTAATTTTCTGCAAGAAATCCTGAACGTGTGCACATAGCCTTAAGGTCAGGTGAGTTTGCTGGCCAATCAAGCACAGTGATACTGTTGTTTTTAAACCAGGTATTGGTACTTTTGGCAGTGTGGACAGGGGCCAAGTCCTGCTGGAGAATGAAATTTCCATCTCCAAAAAGCTTGTTGGCAGAGGGAAGCATGAAGTGCTCTAAAATTTCATAGTAGACAGCTGCACTGACTTTGGTCTTGATAAAACACAATGGACCTACACCAGCAGATGGCATGGCTCCCCAAACCATCACTGAATGTGGAAACTTCACACTTGAAAGCAAGCAGCTTGGATTGTGGCCTCTCCACTCTTCCTCCAGACTCTGGGACCTTGATTCCAAATGAAATGCAAAATTTACTTTAATCTGGAAACAACACCTTGGACCACTGAGCAACAGTCCAACAGTGTGTGTGTGTGTGTGTGTGTGTGTGTGTGTGTGTGTGTGTGTGTGTGTGTGTGTGTGTGTGCGCGCACGCGCGTGCGGTGGCTCTTGAATAAATGCAGCAGTAGTCCACCTCTTGTGAATATCCCCCAAATTTTTGAATGGCCTTTTCTTAACAATCCTTTCAAGGCTGCGGTTATCCCGGTTGCTTATGCACCTTTTTCTACCCCACTTTTTCCTTCCACTCAACTTTCCATTAATATGCTTGGATTTGTTTTTGTGTAATGTAATAAAGGGCCTGTTAGGCAGGGGATTTATACATGCAGAAAACTGCTGGTGGTCCTTGGGGTACGGGGACCTGACAGGTTCCTTTTAATTTCTTTATTTGTAAAGTCATGTATTCTAATAACACAGAATTATGGAGCTGAGTTTTAATGGCTGCCAGACCTTTAATTTCACTACTGAACGCTGCAGCACATGCAATGAAAGATTGCACACAGATGCAGGCCAGTAGCAGCGTTAGAACGCACTCTGATGTCGGACTTATCGCGCGATACACTCCAGTCCCAAATAAGAAGACTACGGCAGCAACAGCAGCTTAAGCGTCTCTTGTGATGTCTATGCCGCAGCACCATGTCTCCTGTGAAGTAGATACTCCAGGCCGGATGTCTCCTATGTGATGTATACACAGCAGTCTTGGTGTCTCCTATGTGGTGCATACAGCAGATCTCCTACTGCTTGAGTTCTGTAAATGTAATGTGAGCAGTGACTTTCCATTATAAGACAAGACCTAAAGTGTAAAATACATCTGTGGTAAGTATAACTTACTGCTGCGAGTTCATATCGCAAAAAGTCCACTTCATACTGAAGCAAATCTGGAAAAGCAGTTACGAGTAGCATTATCATCCATTATCATCCATAGTCTAACTAAAATATAGCAAGGTCATTTCCAAGTTGGTAATTTTGTAATCCCTGAAGCATGGTAAAATATCAAAATTGACCTTGGCAGAAAAAAGGTTCCTACCCCCTGCCCTGCAGCATCTAAAAAAAATGGTCTGTTCGGAGACATAGTTTCTTCATACTCAAACATACCTATGGGTGATCACGTGTTACTACTATTCATATGTTCCATTCTTTTTGCTAATCTATAGAGCAAAATACATTTCAAATGTAAGCAATCCCTTTTCTCTTGAACCTCAGACCATGTGGTAAAAAATGGTTAGCAGTGGGTAAGGCATTAATGACAACTCTATTGTAGTGCAGAAACCTAGACGAGGCAGCATAGCAACTATATATAGATAATGCTTCACCTACTGGGGACCTGTGCTCCATCTGACATTTCGGTCATTCAGGGCTAATGACAAAGTATACAATACTAGCCGGCACCTAGATCAGTTTGCAGTTAGAATTTGTCTTCCTAAATTATATTTTTTTGTGCTAGTTTGGAAATCAATTCCTTAAGGCTAGTCCCTGGATAAGCCAGTAGTACAATAAATTGTTGGTGGTGGGACACCTGTTAGATGGCCACAACTGTCACACTAACCGGGGCGAGTACTAGCACTAGTACACAAGCTTTAGAACAGAAACAAGTCATTTTCATTAAACTGTAACTATAAATAAGCCTTTCTCTCCTACCCATCAGTAGACATCTATTCTGTTGAGCCTATATTTGCAAGCCACGGATCAATGATTTTATGAGGTTCTTAATCCCTGAATGTTTTTTTTTTAAGTGTTAATGCTGAGTGTCATGGGACTGTATCTATTTGACAGTCATTGGTAAAGCGCAGAGCAGTAAACCATGACAAAGTACAATTCCATATGAAGTATAATATTAGCATATGAGCTATGCTGGTGAATTAAAGTGGTTAGCTAAGAAATACCGCTGCTCAAAGTGCATATTGATTGTTTTATGGATACTAGAAGTATACTATGCTGGTCAGGAATACATATTTTTTACGAGCAAGACGCTTACAAGCTTCTTTAATTAATGAACCATTGAATCCAAATGATAGCTGGTACGTGTCAGTCATTAGCCAAAATGTGCTTGTTACTATCTGTGCCTGCCTGTACATGTCCAATTTGTACCTCGATAAAAAAAAGCTGCCCATTGAGATCTGGACTAACAAAAGTCATTATAACACCTTTATTTTTGGAGCATCCAAATTTCGTCTCGGAAATATGGCAGAGCGGGTTCTGGACTATTGTGGATTCTGGCAATATATACAAGAATTGCTCTAATTATTTTATCCACCAGTATTTATGCCTGAGTGGGAAAAGGATTTTATGTTCCTTGATTAACACCTGGATGAAATTCATGGCATACAAACAAATAGTTTTGTATCCTGCTGGAGCAGATGCTAGCCTAACTATAACATGCTGTAGCATATAGTAACACAGGAAATCAATATATGGACCAGGCACCTGAACAATAAAGATACATAAAGCGCTTACCATGGAGAGGTTCTAAAAAGCGGAATCCGTCATTCATCTATGGACCCAAGAAAAACAAATGGGATTTACAAATGAAACCATTGCCAAGCTGCATCTGTTTTTTTGCGAGTCTGAAAATGATCTTTAATGTCAGTCAGAAATTCTCAAAAGACAGCAGCACACTAAAATAAAGGATATATACCGGCTTTCTGCTCCATAATGTTAAATTGTACACTGACTGCCATAGAGATTAAGGTATTTTCTTAGATAAATTTTAGCATCTTTCATGATGTGAAAAAATAATTGCAATCTCCTACGTAAGTGTAATACATTCATAGAGCAGTTATTGTCCTCAATAAAGAGCAGAAACTGGAGTAATAGTTCAAGAACGGAGGGTGCATACAACAGGTCTTCCATTCTTGGGGCACCGCATATGGGTGAGGCGCCAATGGAGGACAAATGCATATGTGTATGTTGTATTAGCAACGTGCAATGAAGATAATTATAGTTTTATTGCGGTCAATTAACTTATATTAAGAAAGACATTTACTAGGGTTTCACATATGTGATATAAAAAATGTTCAAAAGAGTTCTAGAAAAATATTTAGAATTGAGAGTCCTCAGTGGTTGATACCTTTTAATGGCTAACTGAAAAGATGGTAACAAATTGCAAGCTTTCGAGACTACACAGGTCTCTTCATCAGGCATAGAGTTCTAAGAACTGACCTGTAAAATATCGGACAGAGGATAAATTAATATCTGATAATTAGAAGAGATGCATGAAAAACAGGTTGCGCCTCTGCAGTTTGAATGACGGTCATGCGGCTGATGTGATAGATCTAGAATGACCAAAAACTGTACTGTACCACGCACACAGCTACTGAAGCTCCAGCAGCAAGGACTAGATTACACTAGAACATGTGCGTAAAAAAAAGGTTTAGTGACAGGAAAAAAAAAGTCCATGTAAATGGTATATATTACCAATGGGTTAAAGTCAATAGTGGGGATCACGAAGATCCCAGGGTTAGGCAGAAATACTTTTTTTCTCACTTTATGAATGACCTTGTGGATGAGAATGAAAATAAACAGTCCGATTTTGCTGATGCTGCATCAGTCCCCCTAATTGTAAAATATTATGGAAAGATTTAGCTTAGTTGGGAGCACGGGCAAGAACATGGCCGATGAATTTTAATGCTTATGAATGTAAAGTGATGATCATAGGCCTCAGAAATGTTATTGCATTGCATAAATTAAATGGAAAAACTGGAGATACGATTATAAGGGCTTAGATTTTCTGGTTACTTGCAACGTCCAGCAGCATCTGCAAAAGCAAATAAGGGAATCCATCACCAGATTTTTGCAAGCCCATCTAAGCATGATTTAAGGACAGAGACACCAATTCCAGGGCTGTACGTTGTATTTTTGCCCAAATTACTGTTTTCTCTGCTGCAGATCTAGCAGTTCTCTGAATACTGAGCTCTGTATAACCCAGCCCACACCACTGATTGGCAGGGCGTGCACTGTGCATATGCAAAAAGCTGCCATTAGTGGTGAAGGGCGTAGTTGGATTAGCTGGCAACAGTATTACTAGTCCTCTAGTGATAATCTCCTGTTCATTAAAAAATGGTTTTATAAAAACTACAGGAAGTAGTGAAGTGACACCACTGGGAGAAGGGTCTATGCCTCTACATAGTGCTGCTCTCAGAATCGGTGAAAGAAACCTGGTGACTCATTCCCTTTAAGGGTCAAAAACCACAAACAGACAAATCTTTTAACTCCAACGCAATGTTACCTTTCTATAAAAGCAAGTAAGGCCACATCCTGATTGAGATTTTTTTTTTAGGAACAAATGCTGGGGGGGGGGGGGGGAGGGGGGGAGTGCGGGCGCTATATTGTGCTAGTATGTCTGGACGAAAAGAACAGAAATAATACAAAGTACAAGTGGATGCAGCCAATAGGCGGAACACTACTAAAGACCAGGATGGGGAGCCATGTATGCAAGGATGTGGATGAGGAGGCCATGCAGACCAGGATGTGGATGAGGAGGCCATGCAGACCAGGATGTGGATGAGGAGGCCATGCAGACCAGGATGTGGATGGGGAGGCCATGCAGACCAGGATGTGGATGAGGAGGCCATGCAGACCAGGATGTGGATGAGGAGGCCATGCAGACCAGGATGTGGATGGGGAGGCCATGAAGACCAGGATGTGGATGAGGAGCCATGCAGACCAGGATGTGGATGGGGAGGCCATGCAGACCAGGATGTGGATGAGGAGGCCATGCAGACCAGGATGTGGATGAGGAGGCCATGCAGACCAGGATGTGGATGGGGAGGCCATGAAGACCAGGATGTGGATGAGGAGCCATGCAGACCAGGATGTGGATGGGGAGGCCATGCAGACCAGGATGTGGATGAGGAGGCCATGCATGCAAGGATAGGGAGAGATGAGGAGGCCATGTAGACCAGGATGTGGATGAGGAGGCCATGCATGCAAGGATAGGGAGGGATGAGGAGGCCATGTAGACCAGGATGTGGATGAGGAGGCCATGCATGCAAGGATAGGGAGAGATGAGGAGGCCATGCAGACCAGGATGTGGATGAGGAGGCCATGCATGCAAGGATAGGGAGAGATGAGGAGGCCATGTAGACCAGGATGTGGATGAGGAGGCCATGCATGCAAGGATAGGGAGGGATGAGGAGGCCATGTAGACCAGGATGTGGATGAGGAGGCCATGCATGCAAGGATAGGGAGAGATGAGAAGGCCATGCAGACCAGGATGTGGATGAGGAGGCCATGCATGCAAGGATAGGGAGAGATGAGGAGGCCATGTAGACCAGGATGTGGATGAGGAGGCCATGCATGCAAGGATAGGGAGAGATGAGGAGGCCATGTAGACCAGGATGTGGATGAGGAGGCCATGCATGCAAGGATAGGGAGGGATGAGGAGGCCATGTAGACCAGGATGTGGATGAGGAGGCCATGCATGCAAGGATAGGGAGAGATGAGGAGGCCATGTAGACCAGGATGTGGATGAGGAGGCCATGCATGCAAGGATAGGGAGGGATGAGGAGGCCATGTAGACCAGGATGTGGATGAGGAGGCCATGCATGCAAGGATAGGGAGGGATGAGGAGGCCATGTAGACCACGATGTGGATGAGGAGGCCATGCATGCAAGGATAGGGAGAGATGAGGAGGCCATGTAGACCAGGATGTGGATGAGGAGGCCATGCAGACAGGATGTGGATGAGGAGGCCATGCAGACCAGGATGGGGATGAGGAGACAATGCATACTCAGCTTATACTTGAGTCAATAAGTTTTCCGAGTTTTTTTGTGGTAAAATTAGTTGCCTTGGCTTACAGTCGGGTCGGCTTATCAAGAGTATATACGGTAATCACATTTTTTATTTTAAATTTTTGTTGATGGTTCTCTTTTTCTTTTTAAGGAAAGGCAATGTAGTTATCAATACAAGAATACTCTACAGCGTAGGTCCGGTGAAACGCCTTACAACAAGTCCTAGGAATGGCAGATGTGTGTCAGCATTTAGGCTAAGTTCACACGTTGCAGAATTGCCGCGGAAATTTCCGCGGCAATTCTGCGCCTCCTGCCACGGGTATATCGCATGCAGAATTAGCATGCATATACCCGCAGAAAACTAGAGTTTTGCAAGCATAATTAGCTTGCAGAATGCTAGAGTTTTCCAAGCGATCTGTAGCATCGCTTGGAAAACTGACTGACAGGTTGGTCACACTTGTCAAACATAGTGTTTGACAAGTGTGACCAACTTTTTACTATAGATGCAGCCTATGCAGCATCTATAGTAAAAGATCGAATGTTTAAAAATAATAAAAAAAATAAAAAACATGGTTATACTCACCTGCAGACCTCAGCGGCGTCCGTTCCTATAGCTGGAGTGCAGTTAAGGGCCTGCGATGACGTCACTGTCTTGTGATTGGTCGCGTGAGTCACATGAGCGGTCACGCGACCAATCACAAGACAGTGACGTCATCACAGGTCCTGAACCACATCATCTATAGGAACGGAAGAGAGATCATGCATCGGAGAGGCGGGAACACTTCGGGGGCCATCAGAGGGTGAGTATAGGACTATTTTTTATTTTAATTCTTTATTTTTTACCAATTATATGGTGCCCAGTCCGTGGAGGAGAGTCTCCTCTCCTCCACCCTAGGTACCAACCGCACATGATCTGCTTGCTTCCCGCATGGTGTGCACAGCCCCGTGCGGGAAGTAAGCAGATCAATGCACTCCTATGGGTGCAGAATCGCCGCGATTCCGCAATTTTAATGAACATGCTGCGTTTTTTTCTGGAATGCGATTCCACTCAGGAAAAAAATGCAGCATGTGCACAAAAAATGCGGAATGCATTCTATTACATAGGATGCTTAATGTAAGCGTTTTTTTCGCGGTTTTATAGCGTTTTTATAGCGAAAAACCACGAAAAAAACGCAAAAAATATGCTACGTGTGCACACAGCCTTAAAGAAGAATGCTAATCCAATGACAAATAGGATTGAGGGTTGTAATTAACCTATCAATCAATTAATGATGAATAATTGATTAGAAGAGGTTGCACTGGCTGGAGGAGTATTTTTCAATGGGATATTTGTATATAGCTTATTAACTAGATCTGAAAGGCTTCAAGCAGTGAGCCATGAGAAGCCACTAAGGCTACTTTCACACATCAGGCTTTTGCCGTCAGGCTCAATCAGGCGAATTTTGAAAAAAACAGATCCATTGTAAAAAGTGAAAAACTGAATCAACGAATCCGGTTTTTAGCCGGATCCGACTAGCTGATCTGGCTAATTGGATTCTGGGGAGGAGAGGGAGAGAGATAGAGAGAGAGAACCAGAATGGAGAATGCATGCTTAGTTTAAAAAAACGGAATCCGTCGCCGGATTCCATCATTTTAAGGATCCTGCGCCACAGGGTTCCATTATGTAATGTAGAAAAAGCACCACTGTAATAATGCACACCACGCAATATATACAAAAAATGCAAAAAGAGGTTTTTATTGATACAACACACACATTTAAAACATAATTAAAATGCAACACAGCAAAGAACCCGGTCCATTAAAGATGATATCCACATGACAACACATGTATAATATGATACCTTAAACATAGCCTATACCACTACTGGCTCATGGGACTGCTAATCTAAGCTTTATAACTAGTGTTGAGCATTCCGATACCGCAAGTATCGGGTATCGGCCGATACTTGCGGTATCGGAATTCCGATACCGAGTTCCGATACTTTTGTGATATCGGAAATCGGAATTGGATCCATCTTCATGTAAAAAATAAAGAATTAAAATAAAAAATATGGATATACTCACCTCTCCGGCGGCCCCTGGACCTTACCGATGTAACCGGCAGCCTCCGTTCCTAAGAATGAGCGCGTGAAGGGCCTTCGATGACGTCGCGGCTTCTGATTGGTCGCGTGACCGCTCATGTGACAGCTCACGCGACCAAATCACAAGCCGCGACGTCATCGCAGGTCCTTCACGCGCTCATTCTTAGGAACGGAGGCTGCCGGTTACATCGGTAAGGTCCAGGGGCCGCCGGAGAGGTGAGTATATCCATATACTCACCTCTCCGGCGGCCCCTGAACCTTACCGCTGTAACCGGCAGCCTCCGTTCCTAAGAATGAGGAGTTTAGGACCTTCGATGACGTCGCAGCTTGTGATTGGTCGTGTGAGCGGTCACATGAGCGGTCACGTGACTAATCAGAAGCCGCGACGTCATCAAAGGCCCTTCACGCGCTCATTCTTAGGAACGGAGGCTGCCGGTTAACAGCGGTAAGGTCCAGGGGCCGCCGGAGAGGTAAGTATATCCATATTTATTATTTTAATTCTTTATTTTTTACATTAATATGGATCCCAGGGCCTGAAGGAGAGTTTCCTCTCCTTCAGACCCTGGGAACCATCCAGGATACCTTCCGATACTTGAGTCCCATTGACTTGTATTGGTATCGGGTATCGGTATCGGCGATATCCGATATTTTTTGGGTATCGGCCGATACTATCCGATACCGATACTTTCAAGTATCGGAAGGTATCGCTCAACACTATTTATAACCCGTCATAAAATTATGACTCACACATAAATATCCTACAAAAGAAGGAATAGGGCACAAACCTTCCCAGGGCTGATCAGCCCCTGAACGGGAACCACATGCAAGATTGCAAAAATGCCCATGAAGCAGAGACCCTAGAGAGCAAACAGAGTATAGATTACCAGTTTGTAGATATTGGCAGGGGCAGGTCTCCCTGTGCACAGAGTGGACGGACCCAGGAACAAGGCCCCACGCGTATCGCCTTCCAGAGCAGGCTTCGTCAGGGGAAGTGTGGTGTACCTGTTAGCCTCTGTATCTGTTTAAATAGACCACTGTGGGTGAACCTGATAGCAGGATGAATAACAAGCTGCACCTGAGCAGAAAGTTGCAGAGTACAAGCTTGCACCAGTATAGATGGCGGTGCAGTGAGTAAAGCCACGCTTGCATTTTTTTTATTTGATAAAAAACTAGTAACATAAAATAAGTATTGAATATATTTGTAAAGGTGCTATTGGCTATTCTCACATAGGTCGCTAACAGCCCATCAAATACACACAAAGAAATCAAACAACAAATGTCCATAAATTTAGTTATGTGTAATAATGAGAAATTACACCAAAAATGTATTTAACATGCTAACTGAAATTTAAGTCTTTGTACAAAAGCCTTTGTTGGGGATGAAAGCTTCACAACGCCTCCTGTATGGAGAAACTAGTCGCAGGCATTGCTCAGGTGTGATTTTGGCCCATTCTTTCACACAAACACTCTTCACATCCAGAAGGTCCCATGGGCTCCTTCTATGAATTCTGAGCTTAAAGGTACCGTTACACTGAACGACTTACCAACGAACACGACCAGCTATGCGATCGTTGGTAAGTCGTTGTGTGGTCGCTGGGGAGCTGTCACACAGACAGCTCTCTCCAGCGACCAACGATCAGGGGAACGACTTCGGCATTGTTGAAACCCCCTGCAACACCCGGGTAACCAGGGTAAACATCGGGTTACTAAGCGCAGGGCTGCGCTTAGTAACCCGATATTTACCCTGGTTACCATTGTAAACGTTAAAAAAAACACTACATACTCCCCTTCTGATGTCTGTCACGTCCCCCGCCGGCGGCTTCCCTGCACTGAATGTGTCAGCGCCGGCCGGCCGTAAAGCAGAGCACAGCGGTGACGTCACACACACCGATCCAGCGATGACAGCGGGTGATCAGCGACGAAATAAAGTTCTGGACTTCTAGCTCCGACCAGCGATATCACAGCGGGATCCAGATCGCTGCTGCGTGTCAAACACAACGAGATCGCTATCCAGGATGCTGCAATGTCACGGATCGTCGTCGTTCTTGCTGCAAAGTCGCTTAGTGTGAAGGTACCTTTAGTTCCTTCCATTAATTTTCTATTGGATTAAGGTCCGGTAATTGGCTGGGCCATTCAAGGCAGCTTTACTTTCTTTTTCTGAAATCAATTGGGTTTCCTTGGCTCTGTGTTTGAGATCATTTTCTTGCTGAAATGTCCACCCTTGTATTACCTCCATCATCCTGGTAGATGGCAGATTTTTTTCCAAGAATGTATCTATACATTTGTCCATTCATCCAGCCTTCAATCACATGAAGTTTGCAATTGCCGTCTGCTGAAAAACAGCCCTGCACCATGATGTTCCCACCTCCAAACGTCACTCTTGGTATGGTGTTTTTGGGGTGATATGCAGTGCCTCTTAGCCTCCAAACATGGTGTGTATTATGTCATTCACAGAGTTCAATTTTGGTCTCATCTGACCAGACTATATTCTCAAAGTATTTCACAGGCTCCTCTAAATGTTGTTGAGCAAACTTTAAACGCACTTGAACCTGCTCTTTGTTCAGCAATGGAGCTTTGCGTTGTGAGCGTGCATAACGGCCATGGAGGTTGAATCCATTATTTGAAGCTTTCTTTGAAACTTGAAACAATTGTATCTGTGGATTCCAGAACATTCTGTAGCTCTCACAAGATTTTTTTTTTTATTCTTTTCATTTCCCTGTCTGATATCTTGTGGGGAGAGCACTTGGTCAAAACTGATTTATGGTGAAATTATGTTCTTTCCACTTCGGGATTCTGCCCCCAACAGTGCTCACCGGTAAGTTCAGTAGTTTAGAAATGTTCTTGTAACCAATGCTGTCAGTATGTTTTGCAAAAATAAGGTTGCAATGGTCTTCAGACAGCTCACTGGTTTTACTCATCATGAGATGTTTCTTGTGCGGCACCTTTTTATAGGCCATCAGATGAACCAGCTGATGTTATTTTTCACTAAGTGGCAGGATAGCTTTATAATTACTTATAGACTTCTGCTGGTGTCATTACTTTCCTTGGCTTTTTTTACACCTCTTTCATGTGTTCAATACTTTTTCCTGTGTCATTTCTTTTTATGACACAACTTAATTTTTATAGATATCTATGGTTTGATTTCTTTGTCTGCAAGGATTGGATGGGTTGTTACCGACATCTGGGGAGAATTTCATGTCAATAGTACCTATAGAAATATATTTACTTAGAAAATTAGTGACGTGTTCAATAGTTATTTCAACCGCTGTATTTGTGAAATCATTCTTACAGCATATTTTCCACACTAGTCTAAAAATGTTTGCAGATACAGTCACTACAGTGCAGTCAAAATTTATAGACTATATTATTCTAAAATCACTATATGTAGCATTACACTGCAGTAGTCAGACGATGGGAGTGGGTTATGGAAATGTGATCCTCTGGCAGTTTCTGCTATCTTAATTAGCCATTAAAGAGTTTATATAAAAATATGTGTTCTGAATGATGTGCCAGGGCTGCTGGCAAATAAACTGCATCTTGCAGCCACCATTCAGACTCTACACTCTGCACTCAAGGGCTGCTTGCATCATATGTACATTTTCTTACGGTTCCCTAGGCTGTGCAGCCATTACCACCATGGAAATTGTAGGATCAAAGCAGTAATGTTTATTTGGAAGACATTCAAGACTGCAGAGCTTAAAGGAGTGTGCAATGAATGGTTAAGCTGAAAGCAATCTAGAAGATAAAACAGTCCCAAGCTAGTGAGGTTAGCACTTTTATCCTCAGCTCCTACTACTTCTCTATATAAAGCAATAATATAGGACATAGC
Organism: Ranitomeya variabilis; assembly: GCF_051348905.1. Lineage (NCBI taxonomy): Eukaryota > Metazoa > Chordata > Amphibia > Anura > Dendrobatidae > Ranitomeya > Ranitomeya variabilis. The sequence goes on along the minus strand of NC_135235.1, from coordinate 111,344,029 downwards.
TTACTGGGTGCAACAGTTGTCACATAATCAGAGTTTTCAGATGTAGCTGAGCTCAGAAAGCTGACCTCGTCCAAACCCCTGATTAGCAGATTTCTATTTACTAGGATGAACTTCTGTAGATAAACACTCAAAGTATTGAAACAACAACAAACAGCCTAATAAGTGACACATCACAGAATGCAGTTTCACCGCCTATCTCCTGCTGCCCTCAGATGACATAGCAAAAACCTGACAGATTACCTTTAAAAATGTCCATGTATGAACATTGTCAAAGGAAAAAGACTAACAATTTAAAGATAGGCGTAGTCTTCTGCTGCCATACACCAGCGAACAAACCGCAGCAGAAAAAAAATAAAGGCAAATCTAAAATTTCCAATTTGGTTTTACAAGTTTTGATAAAAATGGGCAAGGGGGAGAAATGGTATAAAACAACAAAAAAACATTTCTCACAAGATAAAATCCCAGAGTTTGAGTGAATCCTGATTTACTGCGCTGCAGGACCATGATTAGCTGCACCAATTACTTAGGCAGTTTGGGGTGTCAATGCTGTTATTTTGTGCCCCTTTTCCTGGCAAGTATTTTCATGATCTTGGACATCCCATCAATGCTTAACAGAAATGATTAGTAATATTAAGGGGAAAAAAAGGAGCAATAAAGGAAAAAGAAAAAAATAGGATAAAAGTGGTGCAAACAGGAAAGAATAAATTAAAGCACAAAAAGGAAAAAAAAATAAAAAAAATAAGGGGTACGCTGGGGTGGGATGTGTCCAATGCAATGGTATCAAATTGCTAAGATCCGTTACTCCCAATCGCTAGAAAATGATCCACCAGTACTTTATGGAAAGGTGATTTTCATGGAGCAGACGGACATTTTTAATGATGTAAACTACAGGTCAGTCAATGGGATCCTGAGGATTCTGTGTCTTATGTGGGACATCAATGTGACTAGTAGACGTCAATGTAATTGATCATGCTGATAAATCCCTGTCAAAGATCAACAAGCAGCAATAACATATTCTCCAAATGTGAATATTGGCATAAATGAAGCCAATCAGTGGTGGGGGAGGGGTTACAAAAAGCTCAGCATTCTGAGCACTGCTACATCCACAGCAGAGAAAACAGGGATTCTAACAAAACTACACCAAGCAGCCCAGTAAGTGAAACATTACTGGAATCAGGCTCACTGCCCCTACCTGATGCTGCTCTAAGATTACATAGCAAATCCTGCTGACGGATTCCATTTAATGACTGGAGAATTATTCTACTCTATTTGTGAAATAACACAATTTAAAATCCATCTTCAGACTACTTGATTTTAATAACCGTCTGTTACTTCAATAGTGAAGACCATGGTATCATTCATATTTATACCTGTTCTGACAGAAACCTTCATCAAAGAAGAAAAGGAACATGAGAATATTTAACAGACTCAGCATATATTAAAACAGACGTGAACAATGTCAAAAGAATAATGCTGGGTAGACGAGAATGTCTACTGGATTTTTTCAATTATTCATTTATTGTTTTATGCCTCAAAAATACCCCCCCAAAAAGAAAGATAAACAAACAGGTCAGCTGCAAAACTGTTGAGTGCATAAAAAGGATAATATACAAAGAGAAATGGTTAATAATTTGTCAAGATTTGTCAGCCCAGTCTAGAGCCACACAGCCAAAACAAAGGAGGGTTATGCAAGATTAGAGCAAACCTTATTTTTTTCCAGTAAACCTCAGTTTTTTATGAAATTTTGTACAGTATCTAATTTTGCCACCATCTGCTGACAATCACGTCAAAAATGCGATGCCACAAAAGAACTTACGGTATTACTAAAATGAAAAAAAGTCAACAAAGAGTTTCCAATACGGCCATGTGCACACATCTGCTGGTTATTTCCGTTTTTTTGGCTCCAGTTTGAGATGCCAAAAATTAACTTAAAAAAAACATATAACGAAGTCAATGGAGCTGGAAATGCACTAAAATGTCTTTCACTTGCTTGTAAAAAAAATTGTCAGCTGGATTAAAAAAAGAAAAAAAAAATGTAGTCTGCACAACTTTTTTTTTCGAACCATGAAAAAACGTCATAACTGGATGCTTTTTCTTTTTTACACCGAAGTCTGCGGGAAACATATCATAATGGCTGGTCATCTGTTAGGTAATCGGTTAAAGAGTACCTACACTTTGAAACATATTTTTCTTATTTGTTAGGCTCTTGAATTGCCTGCAGACGGGTGCGGTTTCGGGTTCTGAGACCCCATCGATCTTGCAATAGACCCCTGAAAAGTGAGTGCAGCTGACTGGCGCACAGCTCATGTATGAGTACACACACAGACTAGCAGTGCGGATCCAGTAGAAAGCACAGGCTTTGTCTCCCCTGTCCGCTGAGCTATGCGCTTCAAGGGGGTCTATTGCAAGATCGGTGAAGTCTCAGAACATGAACCCCCAGCACTTGTAGTAATGAGTCGAACTGCTAAAAACAATGCAAAACATAATTTATTTTTTTTTAATTATGAATGGATGAACTCCATCAGTTTTACTTAATACTGTATTTGTTAGAAATGTATGACAACTGGTCTGAACAGAGACTGAAGGTGAGTTTCCACGTAATGACCAGTGGAAGTAAACAATGCCAATCAGTACTGTCGATGTGCACTGAACAATCTGCAGTAAAGAGTTCAGGGCGCATAGGCCCCCATTGTTCTGATTACACAGGATGATGCGCTGCCGAGAACAATGATCATTTGTGCAGCACAAAAAATTATTTCACCAAACGAGCGTTTGGATTGTTCCTAGGCTGCCAATCATCTGTTGAACAATCAGTCACAATAATCTTCCAGTGTGAGAAGTCCTTTGGTTGGATTTTTTGGTATTTTATCATTTGATGAGAAACGTGATTAGTACAAGATTAGTGTCTGGTGAACCAGTCATTTATCCACTTAGGGCGCTAAAAAAAATAATAATAAAATTGTGTATATATATATATATATATATATATATATATATATATATATATATATATATATATATATATATATATATATATATATATATATATATATATATACATACACTAAATGGTAGCCTGATTCTAACGCATCGGGTATTCTAGAATATGTATGTAGTTTATTTATGAAGATTTTAGAATACTACATTGAATACACAGGATTCGGCCGGCCGCGACCAATTAGCGAAGCGTGGTTCAAAACCCACACCAAATCGCAGCCGGACTGCGCCTGTCGCTGATTGTTCGCGGCCGGCCATGGTAGTATATAACAGCCCACGTAGTAAATAGCACAGCCACGTAGTATATTGCACAGCCCACGTAGTATATTGCACAGCCCACGTAGTACATTGCACAGCCCACGTAGTACATTGCACAGCCCACGCAGTACATTGCACAGCCCACGTAGTACATTGCACAGCCCACGTAGTACATTGCACAGCCCACGTAGTACATTGCACAGCCCACGTAGTACATTGCACAGCCCACGTAGTACATTGCACAGCCCACGCAGTATATAGCACAGCCCACGTAGTATATTGCACAGCCCACGTAGTACATTGCACAGCCACGTAATATACAGCACAGCCCACGTAGTACACTGCACAGCCCACGTAGTACACTGCACAGCCCACGAAGTATATTGCACAGCCCACGTAGTATATTGCACAGCCCACATAGTACATTGCACAGCCCACATAGTATATTGCACAGCCCACGTAGTATATTGCACAGCCCACGTAGTATATTGCACAGCCCACGTAGTATATTGCACAGCCCACGTAGTATATTGCACAGCCCAAGTATTATATTGCACAGCCCACGTAGTATATTGCACAGCCCACGTAGTATATTGCACAGCCCATGTAGTATATTGCACAGTCCACGTAGTATATTGCACAGCCCACGTAGTATATTGCACAGCCCACGTAGTATATTGCACAGCCCACGTATTACATTGCACAGCCCACGTAGTATATTACACAGCCCACGTAGTATATTGCACAGCCACGTAGTATATTGCACAGACACGTAATATGTTGCCCAGTCCACATAGTATGTTGCACAGCCACGCAGTATATAGCACAGCCCATGTAGTATATTGCACAGCCCACACAGTATATAGCAATGTGGGCATCATATCCCTGTTAAAAAAAAGAATTAAAATAAAAAATAGTTATATACTCTCCTTCCTTTGGCCCCCGGATGCAGGCGAAGCTTTTACCGATGCTCCTCGGGCGCTCCGGTCCCAAGAGTGCATTCCAGTCTCGCGAGATGATGACATAGCGGTCTCGCGAGACCGCAATGCATGGAGCGGTCACCGGAGCGTCTCGAGGAGCGGGAAAGGCCGGTTCTGGATCTGAGGGGCCGACAGACGGTTTTTGTTTTGTTTTTTTTATAATTTTTAACATTAGATCTTTTTACTATTGACGCCACATAGGCAGCTTCAATAGTAAAAAGTTGGTCACACAGGGTTAATAGCAGCGGTAACGGAGTGCGTTACCCGCGTCATAACGCGGTCCATTACCGCTGCCATTAACCCTGTGTGAGCGCTGAGTGGAGGGGAGTATGGAGCGGGCACTGACTGCGGGGAGTAAGGAGCGGCCATTTTGCCGCCGGAATGGGCCCGTCGCTGATTGGTCGTGGACGTTTTGCCGCAACCAATCAGCGACTTGGATTTCCATGACAGACAGAGGCCGCGACCAATGAATATCCGTGACAGACAGGCCAACCGAAGGACAGACAGAAAGACGGAAGTGACCCTTAGACAATTATATAGTAGCTTTTACTGTTCCACAGTTACTCATATATGTCTGCATGGTTTTTACTTATACAACATTTTTTTGTCATGCAGACGTAACCAAGAACTTAAGTGTCCACTAACCAGCAGTAAACGTGTAAGGTGTAGTCATTGCCTATTCTGCCTGAGCACGCTCTGGATGAACCGTGGGCGCCATGTGTAGCCTTACTAACGTCTATGGAGAGCCACTGTGACTAATGGCAGCATGTCAGTAATGAGTCCGGACTGAAAGACAACTGGAATGGATATTAAGCCAATAGTTTTGCATATTAAGCTGCTATAACAAGGAATCTAGCAGAAAACTTACTCCTCGGCTAGTAAGGTAAGTTCTGTTTTCAGAGTGTGTCAGAAGGAATTGTATTATTTCTGATTGTCTCTAAAATGCCTCTTAATCCACTTGAATGCAGAAAACGTTAATACCCCCAAGCATTTGAGGTACAGAGACGAGCGTCGTTACTTTGGACACTTCTGGCGGAGAGGAAACAAAACGTGCCTACAGTGGTTTTAAAAATAGATACTACAATTCAAAGAATGGCTTCCTAGTATGTGATCTTGAAAAAAGCAGAAACATCAAATGCAGCCATTACATTTAATAGAGGAATGACCCTAATCATTTAGACCTTCACCACTGCACATATCACGTACAAGCTTCCAATATTACAGAGGTACCCATTATACCACACTGACATAACAGATCGCTCTGCATCACAGTCTGGAGACTTTTTACTGCAAGGAAGATGCTAAAACTTGAGGTTTGGGTGATTCTAGCAAATCATAAAACAGCCCATAATATCAGCGAAAATCTCTAAAGAAAATAAAGAAAAGAAAACAACTTTTCAAAATTCTTTAATAAATTGTGCAATGTTTCTATGCTATTGTGATGCTGCATGTGCATAGCATTGGTGACATCGCTATGGCAGACTGTAACAAGGGACCAGGATGAAATTCATATGGCATTTGGCCATTGAAGTCTACAATCAGCATCATTGCTGAGCCCAGTGACTGGCTGCAGCGGTTACGTGCCTTGTAGATATAATTTCACTCCTGCTGTCTGTAAAGAAGCCTAAGAGCAGCAGCAGAAAGGCAGCGCTGATGGGTTGTAATGGCCGTGGTGGGGGACAGCCATCTTGGTCCTCCTATGACGCTCAGCCCAAGGGCTCATGCACACGAGTGTACTCATCAGAGGAGTACTATTGGATTTATCATCAGATAGCACTTACATCAATGTTATATATAATGGGGCAGTGCTGATGCATGATTGTTTTGGCGAGAAAAAAAAAATCACGGCAAGCTGCAATTTCACTCTGAAATCAGATTCCACTTGCCCATTCAAGTCTATGGGTTTGTGGAAAACATCAGACTGCACTCAGATGACATCAGATTTACACTGACAGAATGGAGTGTGTTCTCCATCTTCTCCTCACAGTGTGCTCTGGTTCTCTCATCACCAAGACAATCAGATCACACTTTGCTGACCCTCTGAGAAAATAGGGATCAGATCTTAATCAGTCTCATTTGCATAATCACTCCGATTGTCTCAGATGAGAGAATGTACGGCCTAAAGGTACCGTCACACTTAGCGACGCTGCAGAGATACAGACAACGATTCCGATCGCTGCAGCGTCGCTGTTTGGTCGCTGGAGAGCTGTCACACAGACCGCTCTCCAGCGACCAACGATGCCGAGGTCCCTGGGTAACCAGGGTAAACATCGGGTTGCTAAGCGCAGGGCCGCGCTTAGTAACCCGATGTTTACCCTGGTTACCAGTGTAAAATGTAAAAAAACCAAACACTACATACTTACCTTCGCGTCCCCCGGCGTCCGCTTCCTGCACTGACTGAGTGCCGGCCCTAACAGCAGAGCGGTGACGTCACCGCTGTGCTGTGCTTTCATTTTACGGCCGGCAGTCAGTCAGTGCGGGAAGCGGATGCAGGGGGACGCGAAGGTGAGTATGTACTGTTTGTTTTTTCACATTTTACACAGGTAACCAGGGTAAACATTGGGTTACTAAGCGCGGCCCTGCGCTTAGTAACCCGATATTTACCCTGGTTACCATTGTAAAACATCGCTGGTATCGTTGCTTTTGCTGTCAAACACAACGATACACGCCGATCTGACGACCAAATAAAGTTCTGAATTTTAAACAATGACCAGCGATATCACAGCAGGATCCAGATCGCTGCTGCGTGTCAAACACAACGATATTGCTATCCGGGACGCTGCAACGTCACGGATCGCTAGCGATATCGTTTAGTGTGACGGTACCTTAAGCCTTGGCTTCAAAGAAAGCATCATTTTGTCTATACACTGCAATACAGTAGTGCAGATTCAAGTCCCCTATGGGGGAAGGGCGAGAGAAAAGAAAAACAATGTATGCTCACCTCCCACAGGAGTGCCGTCCCAGTGTGTTCCCAGTGGGTGAGAGGACATTGTCGTGTCACGTGACTGCTGCAGCCGATCAGCAGCTGGTGACCAGTTGCAGAATATTAATAAGCTGTAGCCCATCAGTGGCCACTAATTGGCTGAAATGGTCATGTGACAGGATGTTGCATAGAATGTTCATAAGTGCACTGATAAGAAGCTTCTCCTTCTACCAGGCTTCCTTCCTCTAAGTTCTCCCTTAGGAATGTGCTTACTGCCCTAAGGATAAATATCGCTCTGAAGGGCATAAATGACAGCATCACTCCCCCAGGGTAAGGTTTTCCTGGAGAGGCTAAGTGGATACTGATGAAAATTAATTTTTTTGTGCTTCAAAAGGAGAAATTAGATTACAACACTGGGGAAGGAATAATACAAGTTAATATGTTCGCTGTACAGTAATGCATAGAGTAACACGAGCACTGGATTATACACTTTAAAAGAAAAATGGCTTACCTCTAATTTAAGTACATCATGCTGGAGCTTACGCTGAAATTCTAAGAAGTTCTTAATGGTTAATTTCCCTTTCAAATCTGCTCCAAAGAAATAGGTGGTAAGAGCGGAGCTGAATCCCGTTTTTAGTGTGTTCCCAGTAGTGGATCGATCTCGATGGCGCATGCCCATACTGGTCTGGGATCGGATGATACTTTGCACCTAGAGTCAAAGAGGTATAATATTGTCAAATATGTCATACAGAGTTACCTAAACTTCAATTCTGAGATGCATCTTAACCACCATAATCTTCTAACAATCGGTGTACGATGGGGTATGCCCTGGTTTACGCTCTTATAGGAAAACAGCATAATACATATAAAACAAAAAAATTGCATAAAAATTAACCCATACAAACGAGGTTCATCAAAGAAAAGCATGCAACTGTGTAAAGTATACTCTTTACTAATGATGAGCGAGTGTACTCGTTAATCGGGTTTTCCCGAGCATGCTCGGGTGACCTCTGAGTATCTATGACGGCTCGGCGATTTAGTTTTCATCGCCTCAGCTGAATGATTTACAGCTACTAGCCAGGCTGAGTACATGTGGAGGTTGCATGGTTGCTAGGGAATACTCACATGTAATCAAGCTGGCTAATAGATGTAAACCATTCAGCAGCCGCGATGAAAACTAAATCTCCGAGCAGTCATAAATACTCGGAGGTCATCCGAGCAACGAGTATACTCGCTCATCACTACACTTTACCTAACATCTGAGACTGATGGGGGTCGGACACCTTGCACCACCACTGATCAGCTAAAATCTGCTCTGCCGGTACTGGTGGTATTCATAGACTAAAAAAGGTTGTTCATTTAAAAAAAATAGTTGTGATGTTTGTGATTTGTCTGGAACAATTTCAAGAGTGTGTGTATGTATTATATATACACACACACACACACACACACACACACACACACATACACAAACACACACACAGCTAGAAAAAAATAAAGGGAACACTAAAATCCCATATCCTAGATATCACTGAATGAAATATTCCAGTTCTAAATCTTTATTCATTACATAGTGGAATGTGTTGAGAACAATAAAACCTAAAAAATGATCAATGTAAATCACAACAAATGTCCCACGGAGGTCTGGAGTTGGAATGATGCTCTAAATCAAAGTGGAAAATGAAGTTACAGGGTGATCCAACTTCAGTGGAAATGCCTCAAGACAGGGAAATGATGCTCAGTAGTGTGTGTGGCCTCCACGTGCCTGTATGACCTCCCTACAACGCCTGGGCATGCTCCTGATGAGGCGGCAGATGGTCTATTGAGGGATCTCCTCCCAGATCTGGACTAAAGCATCTGCCAACTCCTGGACAGTCTGTGGTGCAACGTGATGTTGCTGGATGGTGCGAGACATGATGTCCCAGATGTGCTCAATCGGATTCAACTCTGGGGAACGGGCGGGCCAGTCCATAGCTTCAATGCCTTCATCTTGCAGGAACTGCTGACACACTCCAGCCACATGAGGTCTGGGATTGTCCTGCATTAGGAGGAACCCAGGGCCAACCGCACCAGCATATGGTCTCACAAGGGGTCTCAGGATCTCATCTCGGTACCTAATGGCAGTCAGGCTACCTCTGGCGAGCACATGGAGGGCTGTGCGGCCCTCCAAAGAAATGCCACCCCACAGCATTACTGACCCACTGCCAAACCGGTCACGCTGAAGGATGTTGCAGGCAGATCGCTCTCCATGGCATCTCTAGACTCTGTCACGTCTGTCACATGTGCTCAGTGTGAACCTGCTTTCATCTGTGAAGAGCACAGGGTGCCAGTGGCGAATTTGCCAAACCTGGTGTTCTGTGACAAATGCCAAGCGTCCTTCACGGTGTTGGGCTGTGAGCACAACCCCCACCTGTGGACGTCGGGCACTCAGACCATCCTCATGGAGTCGGTTTCTAACCATTTGTGCAGACACATGCACATTTGTGGCCTGCTGGAGGTAATTTTGCAGGGTTCTGGCAGTGCTCCTCCTTGCACAAAGGCTGAGGTAGCGGTCCTGCTGCTGGGTTGTTGCCCTCCTACAGCCCTTTCCACGTCTCCTGGTGTACTGGCCTGTCTCTTGGTAGCACTTCCAGCCTCTGGACACTTTGCTGACAGACACAGCAAACCTTCTTGCCACAGCTTGCATTCATGTGCCATCCTGGATGAGCTGCACTACCTGAGCCATTCGTGTGGGTTGTAGAGTTCGTCTCATGCTACCACGAGTGTGAAAGCACATCCAACATTCAAAAGTGACCAAAATATCAGCCAGAAAGCATTGGTACTGAGATGTGGTCTATGGCCCCCAACTGCAGAACCACTCCTTTATTGAGTGTGTCTTGATAATTGCCAATAATTTCCATCTGTTGTCTATTCCATTTGCACAAAAGCTTGTGAAATTGATTGTCAAACAGTGTTGCTTCCTAAGTGGACAGTTTGATTTTTTTGATTTCACAGAAGTTTGATTTACTTGGAGTTATATTCTGCTGTTTAAGTGTTCCCTTTATTTTTTGAGCAGTATATATAACAAAAAGCAGCACCAAAAGAAAACAAAGGGTGCAAAAAATCCTTCCAGGTATATACCAAACCTCATGCTAGTATCCAAAAAAATGAAGACAGCACTCCAATAGAAAAAATAAATGTGGTTTATTGGCCCATGTGTGACGTTTCAGTCCAGGATGTGGACCTTTTTCAAGCTGTATACACATATATACACACACACATATACAGGGGTTGGACAAAATAATGGAAACACCTAACGTTTTGGCATCATAATCTTCGAACATGTGATAATCATGCAAACCGTGACATATGGTAATGTTTTGTAGTTGATTATTTGTGTCATGTGATATGTGTATGTAAATTAACTGTTTTGCATAATTGTAAGAACATTGATGAGAATCTGATACCAATGGCAGACCTCTCAGATTTGCAAAGAGGCCAAATTGTTGGTGCTCGTATCGCAGGCGCTAGTGTAACAGAAAGGGCCCGAATGCTTGGCGTGTCAAGAGGTACTGTCTCCAAAGTAATGACTGCGTTTGAAAGAGAAGGAAAAACGTCCACAGCAAAGCACAGGTCCGACCGAAAGTCAAAGTTGACAGAGAGACCGTCGGACTCTAAAGCGAATTGTGAGAGAGGATCGCAAGACCACGGCTCCGAAAATCACTGCTGAGCTCAATGAACACCTACAGAACCCAGTTTCCACGAAAACTGTTCGTCGGGAGCTGCACAAATCTTGATTCCATGGAAGAGCTGCAATTAGAAAACCACTGCTCTCAATGACAAATGTTTTCAAGCATTTAGAGTGGTGTAGAAACCTCCAGAATTGGTCCCTCGAGCGGTGGAAACATGTGATATTCTCAGACGAATCATCGTTTACCCTATTTCTGACCTCCGGTAGAGTGTACGTTTGGAGACAGCCAAAAGAAGCATTCCATGCAGATTGCCTTCTCGCAACCGTAAAACATGGTGGAGGTTCTGTGATGATCTGGGGAGCTATTTCGTGGAGATCCACAGGGCCAATGATATGCCTTCCTGGAAGAATTAACAGCCGAGATTATTTAGGCATTTTGGGCGACCAAGCTCCTGGCGCTCCCCCTACCCGTCCCACGGTCTCCGGGTGCCGCAGCTCTTCCCCTGTTCAGCGGTCACGTGGGACCGCTCATTAGAGAAATGAATATGGACTCCACTCCCATAGGGGCGGAGCCGCCTATTCATTTCTCTAATCAGCGGTGCCGGTGACCGCTGACAGAGGAAAAGGCTGCGGCACCGAAGACCAGCTGTCCGGGGGAAGGAGCGGGATGCCGGGAGCAGGTAAGTATGTAATATTCACCTGTCCGCGTTCCACACGCCGGGCGCCGCTCCATCTTCCCAGCGTCTCTCTCTCCGCACTGACTGTGCAGGTCAGAGGGCGCGATGACGCATATAGTGTGCGCGGCGCCCTCCGCCTGATCAGTCAGTACAGAGAGAGTGACGCCGGGACGGGACGCTGAGGAGCTGCAAGCAAGAGAGGTGAGTATGTCGTTTATTATTTTTATTGCAGCAGCAGCAGCACAGCTTTCTATGGCACATCTATGGGGCAATTATGAACGGTGCAGAGCACTATATGGCACAGCTATGGGGCAATAATGAACGGTGCAGAGCACTATATGGCACAGCTATGGGGCAATTATGAACGGTGCAGAGCACTATATGGCACAGCTATGGGGCAATTATGAACGGTGCAGAGCACTATATGGCACAGCTATGGGGCAATAATGAACGGTGCAGAGCACTATATGGCACAGCTATGGGGCAATTATGAACGGTGCAGAGCACTATATGGCACAGCTATGGGGCAATTATGAACGGTGCAGAGCACTATATGGCACAGCTATGGGGCAATAATGAACGGTGCAGAGCACTATATGGCACAGCTATGGGGCAATTATGAACGGTGCAGAGCACTATATGGCAGAGCTATGGGGCAATTAAGAACGGTGCAGAGCACTATATGGCACAGCTATGGGGCAATAATGAACGGTGCAGAGCACTATATGGCACAGCTATGGGGCAATTATGAACAGTGCAGAGCACTATATGGCACAGCTATGGGGCAATAATGAACGGTGCAGAGCACTATATGGCACAGCTATGGGGCAATTATGAACGGTGCAGAGCACTATATGGCACAGCTATGGGGCAATAATGAACGGTGCAGAGCACTATATGAAACAGCTTTCTATGGTACAGCTATGGGGCAATAATGAATGGTGCAGAGCACTATATGGCACAGCTATGGGGCCATAATGAACGGTATGGAGCATCTATTTTTATTTTTGAAATTCACCGGTAGCTGCTGCATTTTCCACCCTAGGCTTATACTCGAGTCAATAAGTTTTCCCAGTTTTTTGTGGCAAAATTAGGGGGGTCGACTTATACTCGGGTCGGCTTATACTCGAGTATATACGGTAATTCCTTTAAAAGTCTTAAATATCTAATCGTGCTTAAAGTGTACTAGAGATAAATTATTTCTTTTAGCAATTGCCTGGGCTCTTTATTTTAATATTACGGTAGTTATTTTAGATAATGCTAAAATAATATCTAAATATTGCACTATGTATTTTCCAACAATAATTACTATTAGTTTTAATTATATAGCCTAGATATGTAAAACGCGTATATGATTCAAATAATATTCATACTTTTATGATGACTTCTTATCTCAGATATATTAAAGATTGTATATTTTCTATTGAATTACCGGTATATTGGATGCTCTTCTCAGCATAAATCCCCAATATAGTGTCTCTTAATATCAGTTATATTGGAGCTGATCTTGCCCTATGTAGGAGATTGCTCCTATGCTGAAAGCTTCCCTACACGTTTCTTCATTTTGTCTGTTTCTGCTGTGAATCAGAAGCTGGCAGTTTTCATTTTCTATATGTTAAACAGTTCTTTCCTCAATAAACATATGGTAGCAGGTCGACATAGTTGCTGGTCGCGTTCGGCGGCTAAACTGACGTAGTTCTATAGGGATAGTAGTTCCTCCTCTCCATTTAGCGTCACCCGATTCTCCAATCACAATCTCATTATTATTTGCTATTGTTTGCTAAGCCAATCATTTCTTTTTAAGAGAGTTTGGCTACGTGTGTCTGCCCCCTGCTAATCGCGGAAATAGACTCATATGTCTGTTCCAATAGAATACTCTCCTGTCACCGGCTTTCATTGAACCAATCGCATATCCCTTTCTATCTGAAATTGATTTATATGATATTGGGATTTAATAATTCATTTAAATTAACTTGTATCTCAAAACCTCCCTTATTTCGCCGATGGTTCAAATTAATTACATATTTCCAGGACTTTAATGGTGTCCAGTGAAACAACCATTTTAGATTAATTATGTGGAATTTTTATATTCTATATTACAGGAACATTCGGTTTCATTTATTGTCTTCATTATTTTTATATTTTATTGTTAATATTTTTGACACAAATAATAGTAATGAATTACAACCACAGTATAGCAATAATAAAAACATTATGAGTGATTTAGTTAATAATAATAAAATATAATAATTTTACAATATATAGATCCAATAATAAAAATATTTTACATCGGAATATTAATTTAATAATTACGCAAAATAGTTTTTCACGTGTATGATTTTATTGTAAATCTAAATATTCATTTGGTAATTGGGTACGGAAGTTCTTTAGGTATATAATTTTATCCTTTCTGATTTCTCATCTAGAGGTCTATATAAGGATCTTATTTATGGTTTTTAGTTTCTATTTTAGTGGCCCATTCAACAAACATATGAATGCAACAATTTTCAAATATAAATAGTATATAGATTTATTCTCATAATAAAAAAATGATGAAATTCTATTTGATAGAGATACTGTAAATATAGAATGAATGAATTGAGGGGACTTTTATGTAGGTACAGGTTCGACATGATTATACTAAATAGTAATTCTGAAAAATATGGAACATGATTCTCCTTATATTTTGAATCACGGAGCTCAAGCGTGATTTCCATTTAAGAATGTTTTATATTTTTTGTATTACTCATCAATGAAAGATGGAAAGGTAAGCGCTTCATTGATGCCTTTAGGATTACAGGATTGCAATTTGTGGATCCATCTATATTCTTTTTGTAGCAACAATTTGTCCCAGTCATCAGCTCTAGGTGGAATACCTACAGTTTCCAACATCTGGAACAAGTTATTGGGATTTTCCAGGTGTACTTCTAGCATGAGCCTAGGGAGAGTAGTGACTTTCTTTCGTCTTATATAACCAATATGGTCTAAAGTAAGTGCTCTAAATTTTCTTTTGGTCTAGCCTATGTAAGCCTATGTAATTTTTGGGGCATTGGCATGTTGCCATGTATACTACCCCTCTTGTTTTACAATTTGCAAATTCAAGATTTCAAAAGGCCTCACTTGTAGTAGCCGTTGGAAATGTTTTGTTCTTTTTAATGAAGGCACATGCTTTCCACCAACCGCATTTGTGGATACCTACAATACTCTGATTTAACCAGGTGTATTCTGGCCTTGATTCAACAAAATGGCTATGTATAAGATTTCTTCCTCTTCTACAGGTGATTTTCGGCCTTTCTGGGAGTTTCTCACATATAACCAGTTTTGAGGATCTCCCATAAATCTTCTAATATTTGGAGCACTTTTTTATTGCAGTTGTCAAAATTACTGATAAGGTGGATATGCAAATTGCCTTTTCAGAGAAAAAGAGGAATTGAACTCTATAGCGCCACCTATTGGAAGTAGAAATCCTACAAGTCACAATCAACCCTTTAACGAGTCTTGCAAAATGACTTAGGATAAGAGCCAAATCAGTATCTCAATTCACAGACACGGTGTTTCAGGCTGTTGGCCCTCGTCAGTGCGAAGCATGAGAACTGATTTGTCTAGGTGAGAGGCTCTGGACTGAGGTCTAAGAGGCAAGGCCTCTCCTTGTGGAGAGTGACACACCAGCTCTGGCTTGTCAAGGTAAGGAGGATTATTCGCCGCGCAATGCTCCTATGGGAAAATTTAATATGCAAATTGCCTCTTCAGAGAAAAAGAGAACTTGAACTTTATAGCAAAATGACTTAGGATAAGATCCAAATCAGTATCTCAATTTGCAGACACTGTGATAAGGTGGATTTAATCTATTGTTTCAGCTCTATTCCTTGGTGTTAAGGTCAGGGATGCCATCAGGGCATTACTGCCCTTACTGGCTTATGGGGCCTGGTGAGCACAGGCCTCTTCTGCTCACCAGGCTGGCAGCTTATGTCGGCGTGTATATCCCTGGCGTATGATGTCACTGTCACGTGCCGGCACGTCCGTGCCTCAGAAGGATGCAGGAAAAGGAAGCCGCTGGACTGAAGCCAGGTTAGGAGAAACTTTTTTATTTATTATTATTACTTATCTTTGTAAAGCCACACTATGGGGGCAGAATGGAGTCACGTGGGGGGAGGCATGGAGACACGTGGGGACAGGAATGGGAGAACACAAGGGTCATGAATGGGAGAACACAAGGGGCCAGGAATGGGAGAACACAAGGGGCCAGGAACTGGAAGAAGTAATGGCGGTCTGTGCTGGATGAAGAAAAGCGAAGATGAAGGACTTCAACTAGAGAGGTCACTGGTGAGTCAGTGTTTTACCTGCACAACGATACTATATACTATCCTTATGGTAATATAAGTATTGCATTTCTTTGTTTTTTTTTAATTAATGACCAGTATTGTAATATTCGGTCACTATGTGGTGGTAATATGTTGTCCAGCCATGGTGTGATGGTATTTGTTCTCTGTTTGTGGTATGATTCGGTAGCTATGTGGTGGTAATATGTGGCCTGGTCATGGTGTGGAAGTATTTGTTCCTTTTATGTGGTATTATTCGGTCAGTACGTGGTGGTAATATGTGATCTGGTCATGGTGTGACGGTATTTGTCTCTTGCATGTGGTATTATTAATGATTTAAATGAAAAAAAATATGTGACACATTCCCTTAAAGAAAACTAAATAAAAATATACTTAAAAAGAGTATTGAGGGTTTTAAGAAATGTTTAATAGGTTAGAGTTGGGCGCTGACAAAAGCCCCTATCTTGTTGTGGTAGAGGCTTAAAAAAAATCTTTTCGTCAAAACAAAAGCTGCTGGCTATGTACAGTGGGGAAAAAGTATTTAGTCAACCACCAATTGTACAAGTTCTCCCACTTAAAAAGAGGAGAGGCCTGTAATTGACATCATAGGTAGATCACAACTATGAGAGCCAAAATGAAAAAACAAATCCAGAGAATCACCTTGTCTGATAGGGCAAGATTTTACAAATTATGGTGGAAAGTAAGTATTTGGTCATTAACAAAAGTTCATCTCAATATTTTGTTACATATCCTTTGCTGGCAATGACAGAGGTCAAACATTTTCTGTAAGTCTTCACAAGGTTGGCACACTGTTGGTGGTATGTTGGCCCATTCCTCCATGCAGATCTCCTCTAGAGCAGTGATATTTTGACCCTGTCGCTGGGCAACACGGACTTTCAACTCCCTCCAAAGGTTTTCTATGGGGTTGAGATCTGGAGACTGGCTAGGCCACTCCAGGACCTTCATATGCTTCTTACGAAGCCATTCCTTCATTGCCCTGGCGGTCTTGGGATCATTATCATGCAGAAAGACCCATCCACGTTTCATCTTCAATGCCCTTGCTGATGGAAGGAGGTTTGCACTCAAAATCTCACGATACATGGCCCCCTTCATTCTTTCATGTACATGGATCAGTTGTCCTGGTCCCTTTGCAGAGAAACAGCCCCAAAGCATGATGTTGCCACCCCCATGCTTCACAGTAGGTATGGTGTTCTTTGGATGCAACTCAGCATTCTGTCTCCTCCAAACACGACGAGTTTTGTTTCTACCAAACAGTTCTCCTTTGGTTTCATCAGACCATATGACATACTCCCAATACCCAATACTCTTCTGGATAATCCAAAACCTCTCTAGCAAACTTCAGACAGTCCCGGAGATGTACTGGCTTAAGAAGGGGGACACGTCTGGCACTGCAGGATCTGAGTCCCTGGCGGCATAGTGTGTTACTGATGGTAGCTTTTGTTACAGTGGTCCCAGCTCTATGCAGGTCATTCACTAGGTCCCCTGGGTGGTTCTGGGATTTTTGGTCACCGTTCTTGTGATCATTTTGACCCCACGGGCTGAGATCTTGCGTGGAGCCCCTGATCGAGGTAGATTATCAGTGGTCTTGTATGTCTTCCATTTTCTAATTATTGCTCCTACAGTTGATTTCATCACATCAAGCTGCTTGCCTATTGCAGATTCAGTCTTCCCAGCCTGGTGCAGGGCTACAATATTGTTTCTGGTTTCCTTCGACAGGTCTTTGGTCTTCACCATAGTGGAGTTTGGAGTGTGACTGTTTGAGGTTGTGGACAGGTGTCTTTTATACTGATAAGTTCAAACAGGTGCCATTACTACAGGTAATGAGTGGAGGACAGAGGAGCCTCTTGAAGAAATTACAGGTCTGTGAGTGCCAGAAATCTTGCATGTTTTAGGTGACCAAATACTTATTTTCCACCATAATTTGCAAAATAAATCTTGCCAAATCAGACAAGGTGATTTTCTGGATTTGTTTCCTTATTTTGACTCTCATAGTTGTGGTCTACCTATGATGTCAATTACAGGCCTCTCTCATCTTTTTTTCCCCCACTGTATAATATGGTGCTTGATGGGAACTATTAATGTGTGATTGGTGAAGACGCTGTGCAGAAGTGACGTTTTTCCAATGGTGGGCGGTGGGACAGTGGAAGGTTAGAGGGGTGGAGGCAGAGCTGTGGTGGAGCCTGGGCAGAGTCTCAAGGGGGCTCGAAAATTTTGCCAGTATGAAGCCCTGAAATTCCTAGTGGCCAGCCTGAATAAGGTATCCCGGTTTTGTTTAAGGGCATGACAATATGTGTCATCCAAGATTTTCTTAGGGTATCCTTTTTCCCAATGTATAGACTACCCATGTTGGTAATCAATATATATCCATACTGGAAACACATGCAACATTTTGTGTAACGTTTTGTGTATGTGCGTAGTTTGACCCTGTTGACATATGTTGATCCCTTCCAGCAGGCCTATGCTGCTAACCTATTAACCCCTTCATGACCCAGCCTATTTTGGCCTTAATGACCTGGCCGTTTTTTGCAATTCTGACCAGTGTCCCTTTATGAGGTAATAACTCAGGAACGCTTCAACGGATCCTAGCGATTCTGAGACTGTTTTATCGTGACATATTGGGCTTCATGTTAGTGGTAAATTTAGGTCGATAATTTCTGAGTTTATGTGTGAAAAAAACGGAAATTTGGCGAAAATTTAGAAAATTTCGCAATTTTCACATTTTGAATTTTTATTCTGTTAAACCAGAGAGTTATGTGACACAAAATAGTTAATAAATAACATTTCCCACATGTCTACTTTACATCAGCACAATTTTGGAAACAAATTTTTTTTTGCTAGGAAGTTATAAGGGTTAAAATTTGACCAGTGATTTCTCATTTTTACAACAAAATTTACAAAACCATTTTTTTTAGGGTCCACCTCACATTTGAAGTCAGTTTGAGGGTTCTATATGGCTGAAAATACCCAAAAGTGACACCATTCTAAAAACTGCACCCCTCAAGGTGCTCAAAACCACATACAAGAAGTTTATTAACCCTTCAGATGTTTCACAGCAGCAGAGCAACATGGAAGTAAAAAATGAACATTTAACTTTTTAGTCACAAAAATGATCTTTTAGCAACAATTTTTTTATTTTCCCAAGGGTAAAAGGAGAAACTGGACCACGAACGTTGTTGTCCAATTTGTCCTGAGTACGCTGATACCTCATATGTGGGGATAAACCACTGTTTGGGCGCACGGCAGGGCTCGGAAGGGAAGGAGCGCCATTTGACTTTTTGAATGAAAAATTGGCTCCAATCTTTAGCGGACCCCATGTCGCGTTTGGAGAGCCCCTGTGTGCCTAAACATTGGAGCTACCTCACAAGTGACCCCATTTTGGAAACTAGACCCCCAAGGAACTTATCTAGAATCATAGTGAGCACTTTAAACCCCCAGGTGCTTCACAAATTGATCAGTAAAAATGAAAAAGTACTTTTTTTCACACAAAAATTCTTTTAGCCTCAATTTTTTCATTTTCACATGGGCAACAGGATAAAATGGATCCTAAAATTTGTTGGACAATTTTTCCTGAGTACACCGATACCTCACATGTGGGGGTAAACCACTGTATGGGCACATGGTAAGGCTCGGAAGGGAAGGAGCGCCATTTGACTTTTTGAATGAAAAATTAGCTCCAATCGTTAGCGGACACCATGTCGCGTTTGGAGAGCCCCTGTGTGCCTAAACATTGGAGCTCCCCCACAAGTGACCCCATTTTGGAAACTAGACCTCCCAAGGAACTAATCTAGATGTGTGGTGAGCACTTTGAACCCCCAAGTGCTTCACAGAAGTTTATAACGCAGAGCCGTGAAAATAATAAATGTGTTTTCTTTCCTCAAAAATATTTTTTTAGCCCAGAATTTTTTAATTTTCCAAAGGGTAACAGGAGAAATTTGACCCCAAAAGTTGTTGTGCAGTTTCTCCTGAGTACGCTGATACCCCATATGTGGGGGTAAACCACTGTTTGGGCACATGCCGTGGCTCGGAAGAGAAGTAGTGACGTTTTGAAATGCAGACTTTGATGGAATGCTCTGCGGGCGTCACGTTGCATTTGCAGAGCCCCTGATGTGCCTAAACAGTAGGAACTCCCCACAAGTGACCCTATTTTGGAAACTAGACCCCCAAGGGAACTTATCTAGATGTGTGGTGAGCACATTCAACCCCCAAGTGCTTCACAGAAGTTTACAACGCAGAGCCGTGAAAATAAAAAATCATTTTTCTTTCCTCAAAAAAGATGTTTTAGCAAGCAATTTTTTATTTTCACAAGGGTAACAGGAGAAATTGGACCCCAATATTTGTTGCCCAGTTTGTTGTGAGTACGCTGATACCCCATATGTGGGGGTAAACCACTGTTTGGGCGCACATCAGGGCTCGGAAGGGAAGTAGTGACATTTGAAATGCAGACTTTGATGGAATGGTCTGCGGGCATCACGTTGCATTTGCAGAGCCCCTGATGTGCCTAATCAGTAGAAACACCCCACAAGTGACCCCATTTTGGAAACTAGACCCCCCCAAGGAACTTATCTAGATGTGTGGTGAGCACTTTCAACCCCCAAGTGCTTCACAGAAGTTTATAACGCAGAGCCGTGAAAATAAAAAATAATAGTTCTTTCCTCAAAAATTATGTTTTAGCAAGTAATTTTTTATTTTTGCAAGGGTAACAGGAGAAATTGGACCCCAATAGTTGTTGCCCAGTTTGTCCTGAGTACGCTGGTACCCCATATGTGGGGGTAAACCACTGTTTGTGCGCACGTCGGGGCTTGGAAGGGAGGGAGCACCATTTGACTTTTTGAACGCAAGATTGGCTGGAATCAATGGTGGCGCCATGTTGCGTTTGGAGACCCCTGATGTGCCTAAACAGTGGAAACCCCTCAATTCTAACTTCAACACTAACCCCAACACACCCCTAACCCCAATCCCAACTGTAGCCATAACGCTAATCACAACCCTAACCACAACACACCCCTAACCCCAACACACCGTAACCCTAGTCCCAACCCTAACCCTAATCCCAACCCTAATCCTAACCCTAATCCCAACCCTAATCCCAACCCTAACCCTAATCCCAACCCTAACCACAACTGTAACCCCAACACACCCCTAACCCTATCCGTAACCCTAACCACAAGCCTAATCTTAACCCTATTTCCAACCCTAGCCCTAATTCCAACCCTAACTCTAATTCCAACCATAACCTTAAGGCTATGTGCCCACGTTGCGGATTCGTGTGAGATTTTTCCGCACAATTTTTGAAAAATCCGCAGGTAAAAGGCACTGCGTTTTACCTGCGGATTTACAGCGGATTTCCAGTGTTTTTTTGTGCGGATTTCACCTGCGGATTCCTATTGAGGAACAGGTGTAAAACGCTGCGGAATCCGCACAAAATTGACATGCTGCGGAAAATACAACGCAGCGTTTCCGCACGGTATTTTCCGCACCATGGGCACAGCGGATTTGGTTTTCCATAGGTGTACATGGTACTGTAAACCTGATGGAAAACTGCTACGAATTCGCAGCGGCCAATCCGCTGCGGATCCGCGGCCAAATCCGCACTGTGTGCACATGCCCTAACCCTACCCCTACCCCTAACCCTAGTTCTAACCCTAGTTCTAACCCTAGTTCTAACCCTAACCCTAGTGGAAAAAGAAAAAAATATATTTTCTTTTTTTTATTATTGTCCCTACCTATGGGGGTGATAAAGGGGGGGGGGGGGGGTCATTTACTTTTTTTTTTTATTTTGATGACCGTGATAGGTTATATCTCAGTGATCAAAATATACCTGGGACGAATCTGCTGGCCGGCCATTTTGGAAGATGGCGGCGCCCATGGAGAAGGCGGACGGACACCGGGAGGCTCGGTAAGTATGAGGGGGGGGGGGGGTCTGAGCATGGGGGGTGGTTCGGAGGATGGGGGGTGGCATCGGAGCACGGGGGGAGCGGGCAGGAGGACGGGGGAGCGGACAGGATGACGGAGGGGAGCGGAGCACTGGACGGAGGACCGGGGAGGAGATCGGTGGTGGTGGTGGGGGGTACATAAGTGTTTCCAGCCATGGCCGATGATATTGCAGCATCGGCCATGGCTGGATTGTAATATTTTACCAGTTTTTTAGCTGAAATATTACAAATCGCTGATTGGCAGTTTCACTTTCAACAGCCAATCAGAGCGATCGTAGTCACGGGGGGGTGAAGCCACGCTGAAGTACCACTCCCCCTGTCCCTGCAGATCGGGTGAAATTGGAGTTAACCCTTTCACCCGATCTGCAGGGACGCGATCATTCCATGACGCCACATAGGCGTCACAGGTCGGACTGGCACCGACTTTCATGACGCCTACGTGGCGTCAAAGATCGGGAAGGGGTTAAGGTAGCACAAAATGGCAACAGAATGCATAACATTGTTTTATCCTTCCAATAACTGGATGCTTGTGAGGCTACACTAGAAAAAATAGTCTGCACTCAAAAGTAAAGGAGAGGTACAGGAAGAGTGGGCTGTGGTCCCAACACATTTAAAAAGGAAAATCCACCGCAGTCTCAAATGTGATACTTTGCAAGGTGATTTCATTAATCACAAGGTGAATCAGATGAAGTACATGAGCGACAAAAAGTATTTGCCAAGATTGCAGTATATCTGGTATAAAAATACACAATACAGTATATGATACAAAATGTACAAAAATTTAAAACAGGGACAAAACATAAATGATAGCTCCATGTATGAATATATAAAAAAACTACTAGTAAGATTTAACATAGGGACCAATGGAATAAATCTAAATGTTGTAAGGAGGCTAATGGCCATATAATAAATGGGAGGTATGTGTAGCAGAGATGGCTGCTCCCTGCGATGCAACTCCGGGTATTTTGCTTTAGTGCATGTGAGCACTAAGGCTACTTTCACACATCAGGTTTTTGGCATCAGGCACAATTCAGTGAATGTTGGAAAAACCGGATCCAGCGCAGATTGTGAAAAACTGATGCAACGGATCCGTTTTTTCGACGGATCCGTCTAGCATATCTAGATTATTGGATAAAAAAAATTTGGAGCATGCTCAGTTTAAAAAGCCGGAATCCGGCACCTTCCGGCTCCCATTCTAGCAAACAGCCCAAAGCGCCGGATCCGGGTTGCGGGTAGGAATGAGAGTCACCTGTGGGTGTGGTTACAGACCAGATAATGGAGGCTGTTTGGCATATAGTCTGTGTGCAGAGATTTAGAAGCGTGTGTGTGTGTGTGTGTGTGTGTGTGTGTGTGTGTGTGTGTGTGTGTGTGTGTGTGTGTGTGTGTGTGTATTAGAAAAAAAGTACTATTGCAAGAAGCCTTCTGAGATTGCTGGCTGGGGATGCGTACACTTTGTTAAGGTACTGCGTTTGGTGCTGTTCCAATTTTTTTACATTATATATATATATATATATATATATATATATATATATATACACATATACATATATATATATATATATACACACACACACATACAGCTGTGGCCATACGTATTGACACGCCTCCAATTCTGTCAGATAATACTCAGTTTCTTCCTGAAAATGATTGCAAACACAAATTCTTTGTTATTATTATCTTCATTTAATTTGTCTTAAATGAAAAAAACACAAATAGAATTGTCCTAAAGCCAAATTGGATATAATTCCATACCAAACATAAAAAGGGGGTGGACAAAAGTATTGGCACTGTTCGAAAAATCATGTGATGCTTCTCTAATTTGTGTAATTAACAGCACCTGTAACTTACCTGTGGCACCTAACAGGTGTTGGCAGTAACTAAATCACACTTGCAGCCAGTTGACATGGATTAAAGTTGACTCAACTTGAGCATGGAGAAAAGAAAGAGGACCAAAGAACTGTCTGAGGACTTGAGAAACCAAATTGTGAGGAAGCATGAGCAATCACAAGGCTACAAGTCCATCTCCAAAGACCTGAATGTTCCTGTGTCTACCGTGCGCAGTGTCATCAAGAAGTATCAAGCCCATGGCACTGTGGCTAACCTCCCTAGATGTGGACGTAAAAGAAAAATTGACAAGAGATTTCATCGTAAGATTGTGCGGATGTTGGATAAAGAACCTCGACTAACATCCAAACAAGTTCAAAATGCCCTGCAGTCCGAGGGTACAACAGCGTCAACCCGTACTATCCGTCGGTGTCTGAATGAAAAGGGATTGTATGGTAGGAGACCCAGGACGACCCCACTTCTTACCCCGAGACATAAAAAAGCCAGGCTGGAGTTTGCCAAAACTTACCTGAAAAAGCCTAAAACGTTTTGGAAGAATGTTCTCTGGTCAGATGAGACAAAAGTAGAGTAGAGCTTTTGGGCAAAGGCATCAACATAGAGTTTACAGGAGAAAAAAAGAGGCATTCAAAGAAAAGAACACGGTCCCTACAGTCAAACATGGCGGAGGTTCCCTGATGTTTTGGGGTTGCTTTGCTGCCTCTGGCACTGTACTGCTTGACCGTGTGCATGGCATTATGAAGTCTGAAGACTACCAACAAATTTTGCAGCATAATGTAGGGCCCAGTGTGAGAAAGCTGGGTCTCCCTCAGAGGTCATGGGTCTTCCAGCAGGACAATGACCCAAAACACACTTCAAAAAGCACTAGAAAATGGTTTGAGAGAAAGCACTGGAGACTTCTGAGGTGGCCAGCAATGAGTCCAGACCTGAATCCCATAGAACACCTGTGGAGAGATCTAAAAATGGCAGTTTGGAGAAGGCACCCTTCAAATATCAGGGACCTAGAGCAGTTTGCCAACGAAGAATGGTCTAGAATTCCAGCAGAGCATTGTAAGAAACTCATTGATGGTTACCGGAAGCGGTTGGTCGCAGTAATTTTGGCTAAAGGTTGTGCAACCAAGTATTAGGCTGAGGGTGCCAATACTTTTGTCTGGCCCATTTTTGAAGTTTTGTGAGAAATGATCAATGTTTTGCTTTTTGCTTCATTCTCTTTTGTGTTTGTTCATTTAAGACAAATTAAATTAAGATAATACCAAATAATTTGTGCTTGCAATCATTCTCAGGAAGAATCTGAGTATTATGTGACAGAATTGCAGGGGTGTCAATACTTTTGGCCACAACTGTATATATAACTATATAACTATCTATCTATATATAACATAACATAACATAACCCCATGGAGGTGTGACCTGCGTCATGGTGAGTGACACTGGGAGGGACAGTAGGCACACATTATAGAAACAAGTATGTTTAATCCAGTTGTGTTTCAACAATTGCGAATGGCATACTGGGGGTGGGGTACACCTGAAAAAGCCATTAGAATCTATTGTGGGGGAAGTGAGTTTAATGTAATAGTGATCAAGTGTGAACAATGTCATAGAAGTTTCCAGAGTAGTTAAGATGTTCATAGGAGAATGTTGAAGTGGCGTGATAACATCAAAGGGACTGTGTCTGTGAGCAGATACTATGACTCCTCCATATATTTCTATTACAAGATACTATGTAATATTAGCTCTGTCCTCATTATAATGGGTCTGAAATGGTACGGGATTTGCGGTGTCACTGGCTGGATTAGTTACATATTATATACATCCACTCGCTTGAGACTCTACTATAGATCATCCCACATATTATGTGAGCTTTGATGTTATATGTAAAGTACCACTGGTTTTCATCTTTCGTAGTCCCTAAGCTACATTCCCAATAGAGATGGCTTGTTTGATGACAAGGTCGGCCATACTAGAATAAAAATGGAGAATAGAAGATTTCTGCGTCACTGAATTAAACATCACAAAAAGAAGTGGTATTTCATTCCTACAAATGTCTTGCCAGTAGCTTATATCTGTAAGATCACTTGATGGTCTTGGCACCTCTTTCTCTACTGAAGTTTTTCTCGTTTTTACTGCATATATTTTGAATGTAAAGTAGTTAACATTAATTTCTTCTGGTTTGCTGTAAACGGGAGCAATAACGGTCCTTTTTCAAATGTTAAACTAAAAAACCTAATTTTTCACTTAATGACCTTGAAACAAAAGTTTTATCCAGTCTGAAAAGTTTCTGTGAGCCGTCTATTTTCTTCTATTCTAGGGCAGGTAGACAGGAGATGAAGATGGCAGTGCACTCCTAGGAGACGAAGACGGCAGTGCACTCCTAGGAGACAAAGACGGCAGCGCACTCCTAGGAGACAAAGACGGCAGTGCACTCCTAGGAGACAAAGACGGCAGCGCACTCCTAGGAGACAAAGACGGCAGTGCACTCCTAGGAGACGAAGACGGCAGTGCACTCCTAGGAGACAAAGACGGCAGCGCACTCCTAGGAGACGAAGACGGCAGCCCACTCCTAGGAGACGAAGACGGCAGCCCGCCCCTAGGAGACGAAGACGGCAGTCCACTCCTAGGAGATGAAGACGGCAGTCCACTCCTAGGAGACAAAGACGGCAGTGCACTCCTAGGAGACAAAGACGGCAGCGCACTCCTAGGAGACAAAGACGGCAGTGCACTCCTAGGAGACAAAGACGGCAGTTCACTCCTAGGAGACAAAGACGGCAGTGCACTCCTAGGAGACGAAGACGGCAGTGCACTCCTAGGAGACGAAGATGGCAGTCCGCTCCTAGGAGACGAAGACGGCAGCCCGCTCCTAGGAGACGAAGACGGCAGTCCACTCCTAGAAGATGAAGACGGCAATCCACTCCTAGGAGACAAAGACGGCAGTGCACTCCTAGGAGACAAAGACGGCAGTGCACTCCTAGGAGACAAAGACGGCAGTGCACTCCTAGGAGACGAAGACGGCAGTTCACTCCTAGGAGACGAAGACGGCATAGCACTCCTAGGAGACAAAGACGGCAGAGAACTCCTAGAAGACGAAAATGGCAGTGCACACCTAGGAGACGAAAACAGCAGAGCACTCCTAGGAGACGAAGACGGCAATGCACTCCTAGGAGACGAAGACGGCAGTGCACTCCTAGGAGACGAAGACGGCAGTGCACTCCTTGGAGACAAAGACAGCAGAGCACTACTAGAAGACGAAAATGGCAGTGCACTCCTAGGAGACGAAGACAGCAGAGCACTTCTAGAAGACGAAGACGGCAATGCACTCCTAGGAGACGAAGACGGCAGTGCACTCCTAGGAGACAAAGACAGCAGAGCACTTCTAGAAGACGAAGACTGCAATGCACTCCTAGAAGATTCAGCTGCTTCCTTGCCACATGAGGCAAGCTGGTGACCGCAGAAAGAAAGAGACCAGCATTGCAGAGGAGAGAATAGGATGATAGAAGTGAAAATTGCACTGCTTTGACATGGTTAAAATAATGGTGAACGTTAACCCAGAGATATTAATCTTTACTTCAATTTGTAGAACTTTTCATCCTAAAGAATATAATCATCCTAACAGCAAAATATTCAACGGACATGAAAGTTACAAGTAATTATTTGATGTGCCTTCACCTTATGAAGTGCTGTATATTTCAGTAGAATAAGGGGTATTCTTCTTTGCTCATAACTGACACTTTTTGAGGAATGCATTCATTATGATCTACCAAGCGTGCTGCATGCTGCTCTACCCTTCGTGTCACAAATGATGGCACCTTGGACACAGGCTCTGATCAGACGTGATTAGAGTCCAGCAAATTATAAAATAGATAATTGCAGAACTTTTGATGAAGAGCTCAAGTACAAACTGCAGAGCTGGCTTCTATAAATCACATTCTCTGCAGCAGTGTTTATGTACTAAAGCTAAAAAGATTTGTGAAGCATATGGACAATGCAAGTACTGTGTCATGGACAGTGTAAAGCAATGGCAGAGCAGTCTGAAAATGGAGACGCACACCACATGTTACAGTGCTTCACTATTCAGGATTTAGCTAGGAGGTAGTAAGAGCGCTTCAACAAACTTCTAATATTTGTAAAGATCTCTGTATTATACCTAAACGATATGTGCATGTTTGATAAAGTTAAACTCTCTTTGCCTGCAGGTAGCGGACTAGTCCAGGACTGCTGTCATTTGCTAAGTGCGCTGAGATCAGGGATACAGCAGAATGACTGACATCCCAGAGTAGAATGTCTTTCCCCTCCTCTTCCTCACTGCACTTGGCGGGGTGTCAGTCATACTGTTTTGAGCATGATCCCAGCACGCTAAAACAATGACTGACAGTGGTCCTGGACTAATCTGCTACCTGAAAACAAGGAGGATTTACAATTGTTTTCAAACATACATAAAAAGAATTTAGGTATAACACGGGGTTGTTAAAAACAGCACTAGGAGACTGATAAAGAACTTCTAAAACCCCCTAGGGGTAAATCCTGCTGTAAGATTCTCTTTAAACATGGAGTGATCCTCACCATCTCTTAGCTAAAACACATGTTCCAGAAAGACTAGATATGCTCATCTGTTCTACTTTGTGCAACCCTGCAGGGTCTGTGCTTGATGAGCACAGTGCAAGGGATAGAACTTCATTTATAAAAAGTGCAATTTTTCATATAAGAACAGATGAAATTAATTAAATTATTTTGAAATCTAGTGATGAGTGAACGAACGTGCTCGGATAACCTGTTATCCAAGTATTTTGGACATGCTCAAATAATATGTTCGAGTCCCTGTGGCTGCATGTTTTGCAGCTGTTAGACAGCCTGAACACTTGCAGGGATTTAGGACTGGAACATATTATTCAAGCATGCCCAAGATACTCAGATAACACGTTATCAGAGCAGGTTCGCTCATCACTATTGAAATCTACTCTTAGAAATAGAGTAGCATCAGGTTCACACTGATATTCTGTCTTATGTAACTTCTAGCAATCAGCTGTGATTCCCCGGAAAAACAGCTGTAGAATGACACAGGCTGGGTCCACCAGAGTTGCCCCCATAAGACAATCCTAATACAAATGTCCTAATGACATAAGACATTTAATTAAGAAAAAAAAGCTATCATTCTTTGACACATTTTAAATAATATTCTATATAAATCCATCCGACTCACAAGTTGGCCTTACAATTTAGACAGCTGTTGCTCGACTAGATCAGCCAAGCCCTATTGCTCTAGACTCGCCCCCTTTTATGATACATGCATGCTCATCCGCTGAGCGTGCCTATTGAGCAGCTTCTCTCTTTTAAAAAAAGGTTGTTCAGGCATTTAATATTGAAGATCTTAGCACAGGTTAACAATATCACATCAGTGGGGGGCTGCAACTGACACCCCCCACACACAAGCTGTTATTAGTTCTGGTGGTAAATGGAAGAAAACACTGAATAGGGCTGAACAGCACAGCTACCTACATTCAATGTGCAGTGGTGCTGCATCTGACCGGACATTCATCTGATGAGTACGACCACCTTTATCAGCTCTGCTGGGGTTAGTTAAAGGGAACCTGTCACCCCCAAAATGGAAGTTGAGCTAAGCCCACCAGCATCAGGGGCTTATCTTCAGCATTCTGTAATGCTGTAGATAAGCCCCGATGTATCCTGAAAGATGAGATAAAGGTTAGATTATACTCACCTGGGGGGACGGTCCGATCCGATGGGCGTCGCGGTCCGGTCTGGGGCCTCCCATCTTCTTACGATGACGTCCTCTTCTGGTCTTCAGGCCGCGGCTTCGGCGCAGGCGTACTTTGTCTGCCCTGTTGAGGGCAGAGCAAAGTACTGCAGTGCACAGGCGCCGGGAAAGGTCAGAGAGGCCGGGCGCCTGTGCACTGCAGTACTTTGCTCTGCCCTCAACAGGGCAGACAAAGTACACCTGCGCCCCGGAGCTGTGGTGTGAAAACCAGAAGAGGACGTCATCCTATTAAGATGGGAGGCCCCGGACTGCGACACCCATTGGACCAGACCGCAGAGGGAACGCCCCTGGGTGAGTATAATCTAACCTCTTTTTCTCATCTTTCAGGATACATCAGGGGCTTATCTACAGCATTCCAGAATGCTGTAGATAAGCCCCTGATGCCGGTGGGCTTAGCTCAACTTGCATTTTGGGGGTGACAGGTCCCCTTTAAACAAACCTGCTAACCGCAATAACACAAATGAGGCATAGTCATCTTCGTTCAAGCAAAACTTGCACTGAAGGATATACACAGTCTGATTTTCAATGCCTGCTCCTCTAGGATCTGGTTCCAGTTCTACTCTATATGCCATTATTCCTTGTACACATTAATAATGTAAAGAATAATTACAGAATAAAGAACTACTGTATGTAGGTATTTACATAGCAATTAGGGACCTTTTAGTGCTAATGGCATTTCCAGTATTCGCTTTGCGTTTTTTCCCTCTATTTTTAGTTTCCTAAACTAATAACAGTCCGATTCCTACAATCAACCTCACTTTCTGCTAATCACATCTATGGAGATAATCATTTAGCAATTAGCAACATGCTGCTGCGAAATGAAAGCTTTACTTTTTAATTTGTTGATGAAGAAAAGATTGAGAAAGCAACAACAAAGAAATAAAAATGAAAACAAACATAAGATGATGCAATAAGGGGCTCAATCAGCGTATTTTTTTAAAAAAGAAATACTTCATCTTGTTTGACATTAACAATTTACTCATTTCATTAAATTGAAAGGTCTAATGGGTTAAAGTAAGAACGAAAATAAAAATGTAATTAGCAAACATAATGGGGTCCTCTCCCTACTCTTATCACCTAAGGATAGTTTCAGAAGAGAGTAAGGTGGCACATAATTGTGACAATACAGGTACCAATTCTGCATTTAAACATAGATTTGCATTGCAAAAGGCATACACGCACCCAGATAACGCTCATGTGAAACCAGCCTATGTGGTTATTATTGCCAAGGCTGTTTCTTGACTGTTGGGATCTACTAATATTGTGTCTGTGAAGGAGAATTCCACAATGAACAAAGAAACTAGAAAGCTGAAAATACACACAGACTACAGGAGATCAGAAGGAACTGCCAGCTAAACAAGAGGACAAAGCTTAACCCTTTCACCCCTAAGCCTGTTTTCACCTTCCTGACCAAGCCAAATGTTACAATTCTGACCAGTGTCACTTTATGTGGTATTAACTCTTGAACGCTTCACAAGATCCCACTGATTCGGAGACCGTTTTCTTGTGACACATTGTACTTTATGTTAGTGGTAAAATTTGTTCAATATAACTTGCGCTTATTTATGAAAATATCGGAAATTTGTCAAAAATTTGTCTAGAGTATGCAGATACCCCATATGTGGAGAAAAATTACTGATTTGGCGCACAGCAGAGCTTGAAAGGGAAGGAGCACCATTTAAGTTTTTGATTGTAAAATTTGCTGGAACCATTAGCCGACGCCATGCCGCATTTGGAGGGCCCCTGATGTGCCTAAAGTGTGAAAAACCCCTACAAGTGACCCCATTTTATAAACTAGATCCCTCAGGGAACTTATCTACATGTGTGGTGAGCACCGTGCTTCACAGAACTTTATAACCTTGAGCCATAAAAATAATTACATTTTCCCAACAAAAATGTTTTTAGCTCAGAATTTTTTATCATCACAAGATTAACAGGGGTAAATTGACCCCAAAATTTCTTGTGCAATTTCTCCTGACTACAACGATACCCCATATGTGGTTGAAAACTACTTTTGAAACCTTGAGAATTAAAAGGCTTCTGAATAGGGAACTCCCATCAGACACCTTCCCTTCCACATTGACACCTATTTGCTCTATACCTTTTTTGATGGACCCAACTTTCAGGGACCCATACAAACTTTGGACGAATCTACCTAAAGAAACCCTAAACGGTTTCTACAACAAAAAAATCCTCCAGAATGGGACATGGCCTCCAGACACATCGGCTCAACCTAAAAACTTCCTCCAGATATTACACGTTAAACGAACTGTCCGGCACTTTTTACAGAAATACCCGACCAGGTCAAATTGGTCTTGGTTGGACGTCCTAAGGGTACTGTCACACAGTGCAATTTTGATCGCTACGACGACACGATTCGTGACGTTCTAGCGATATCGTTACGATATCGCAGTGTCTGACACGCAGCAGCGATCAGGGACCCTGCTGAGAATCGTACGTCGTAGCAGATCGTTTGGAACTTTCTTTCGTCGCTTGATCACCCGCTGACATCGCTAGATCGTTGTGTGTGACACCGATCCAGCGATGTGTTCGCTTGTAACCAGGGTAAACATCGGGTAACTAAGCGCAGGGCCGCGCTTAGTAACCCGATGTTTACCCTGGTTACCAGCGTAAACGTAAAAAAAACAAACAGTACATACTCACATTCCGGTGTCTGTCCTCCGGCGTCTCAGCTTCTCTGCACTGTGAGCGCCTGCCGGCCGGAAAGCGAGCACAGCGGTGACATCACCGCTCTGCTTTCCGGCTATGGTGCTTACACAGTGCAGAGAAGCAGAACGCCGGGGACAGACACCGAAATGTAAGTATGTACTGTTTGTTTTTTTTACGTTTACGCTGGTAACCAGGGTAAACATCGGGTTACTAAGCGCGGCCCTGCGCTTAGTAACCCGATGTTTACCCTGGTTACCCGGGGACTTCGGCATCGCTCCAGCGCCGTGATTGCAAAGTGTGACCGCAGTCTACGACGCTGGAGCGATAATCATACGACGCTGCGACGTCACGGATCGTGCCGTCGTAGCGATCAAAATTGCACTGTGTGACAGTACCCTAACTAAATTTCCGCTCCCAAGACTTAACATTATATCCCGCATATATTCTCACCTCTCCGCCCCTTCCTTACCAAACAAACCCTCATTTATACACTCATGGGAAATAGAACTTGGGACCTCTTTCTCAGAAGATCAAATTTCTAGGATGTTATCTAGTGCTAGGGGATTCTCTAGATGTATACTTTTGCAGGAGAATGCATACAAAATCCTGACTAGATGGCACTTAACCCCAACAAAGCTCTTCCAGAGAGGATTAGCTGATAATGAAGTCTGCTGGAGATGCCTAAACTCGGTAGGTCACCATACCCATATATTCTGGGACTGCCCCAAAATAAGACATGTCTGGGAAGAAATTAACTATATTCTCAAGAAACTAGACTTAATTAAGTCAAACCTTAGGGCGGCGGAGGCTCTCCTCTCCATCCGCTAATTATTTACCAAAGAAACATGGCCTGCTCCCTCTCCTGGTGAGTGCAGCGAAACACCTGATTGCGCTACATTGGAGGGACACTTCTCCCCCCACTGTGTCGGAATGGTACACTAAAGTTGATCAAATCTCACGACTCGAGGAGTTGTCGAGTTGGGAGGTCTCTAACCATGACTCACACTTGTCCATATGGGCTCCCTGGAAAAAATTTAGGGAAGACAGTGCTCTTACCTGCCCTTAGCATATTGTTTTGCCAGAAAGCTTTTCATGCATCATGGTAATACCTATTTTCAACTGTATGTAACCATGCCAATAGTTATTTTCTGTTTTTGAACTTATATGTTTTTTCCTCTTCTTGTTCCCTTCCCCAGAACCTTCCTTTTCCTTCTCCCCTGTTCCATTTATGCGCTTTCCAACCCCTTCTCACCCAACCCCTTACCTTTTCTTTTTTCACAATTATTTGACTCATTGTCTTTAGCGTCTGTTAAGACTGTTTTCACATGCATAAAAAGACAAGAGAAAATCTATTTTATCGTTGTATTGTTTATTGTTTCTTTGACAAATAAAGAATTTATAAAAAAGAAAACTACTTTTGAGGCACAGTGCAAATCTCAGAAGGGAAGAGCCATATTGGAGTTAAGATTTTGCTGAGATAGTTTGAGGGTGCCATGCCACATTGGTAGAGCCTCTGAGATGCTAGAACAGCAGAACTCCCCCATAAGTAACCCCATTTTACAAACTACACTTCTCAAATTAAATCATCTACTGGTGAACTAATCATATTGACACCACAAGTGTGTCACAGAATTTTATACCATTGGGCAGTGAAGAGAAAAAATATTAAATTTTTACCACCAAAATTAATTTTAGCCCCAGATTTTACATTTTTACAGTAGGAAATGGATACAATGGCACCAAAATGTGTCCCACATTTTCTGCTGAATGTGGAAATACCCCATATGTGGCTGTATAGTACTGCTTAGCCATACTGTGAGACTCAGAGGGACGAAGCACTCTTTCCCTTCTAGATCGTAGATTTTGCTAGAATAGTTTGTTGACGCCATATACAGAGACCCTAAGTGCTAAAAGAGGAGAATCCCCCTCAAGTGCCCCCATTTTGGAAATTATAGCACTTTTCCAGAGCCTTTGTACTACCAGTAACGTGGAAGCCCCCTATATTTACATTAACAGATGATGGACCCAAGTGTGGATTTGCTTCTTTTTGGATGGAAGTTTTTGCTGGGAACATTTTACATAATATTTGGGATCACATTCATCTGGCGCTCTACGCTGAGCACTTACATTGGGATTTACATCTACATCTCCGAGTGACGTGATTCAGATGAAACCCAGATGGATGCATTCACTATATAGACTCTGTCTGGCCTCTCTTCAGCGATGTCCTTTTCAAAAGGTACACAAAACTGTAATGGACTGTGCTTTTATCCACGCCTCAAAAAAGACGGAAACCGCAAGATCATATGCTGCCAGAAAGTGTCCACAGTGCCTCCATCGGCCTCATTGTAGGTAATCTTCCGCTGGAGGTTCCGTCTGAACAGGGCCGGCTCCAGGTTTTTGTGGGCCCCGGGCAAAAGAGTCTCAGTGGGCCCAAATACCACGATTCATGATGCACAGATACGGAGGAGAAATATAGATATACTTCACAGGGCCTAGCTTTCCCCCTCATCCTTCACATAGGCAGATCTGCACACACAAAATACGCAGACATGCACACACACACACAATACGCAGACATGTACACATACAATACGTAAACATACACAAACACAGTACGCAGACATGCACACACACATGCACACACACAGTACGCAGACATGCATAAAACATACAGTACGCAGACATACACACACACGGTACGCAGACATGCACACACACACACAGTACGCAGACATGCACACACATACAGTACGCATACATGCACACACATACAGTACGTAGACATGCACATACAGTACGCAGACAAGCACACACATACAGTACGCAGACATGCACACATACAGTACGCACACATGCACACATACAGTACGCAGACATGCACATACAGTACACAGACATGCACACACACATGCACACACACAGTACGCAGACATGCACACATACAGTACGCAGACATGCACATACAGTACGCAGACATGCACACACATACAGTACGCAGACATGCACACACACAGTACGCAGACATGCACACACATACAGTACGCAGACATGCACATACAGTACGCAGACATGCACACACATACAGTACGCAGACATGCGCACACACAGTACACAGACATGCACACACATACAGTACGCACACATGCACACATACAGTACGCAGACATGCACATACAGTACACAGACATGCACACACACATGCACACACACAGTACACAGACATGCACACATACAGTACGCAGACATGCACATACAGTACACAGACATGCACACACATACAGTACGCAGACATGCACACACACAGTACGCAGACATGCACACACATACAGTATGCAGACATGCACATACAGTACGCAGACATGCACACACATACAGTACGCAGACATGCACACACAGTACGCAGACATGCACACACATACAGTTCGCAGACATGCACATACAGTACGCAGACATGCACACACATACAGTACGCAGACATGCACATACAGTACGCAGACATGCACACACATACAGTACGCAGACATGCACATACAGTACGCAGACAAGCACGCACATACAGTACGTAGACATGCACACACACACAGTAAGCAGACATGCACACACACAGTAGACAAATACACAAAAATACATAAATATATACAGTCATACACACTGATATACACACAGATATACACATCATACATGCATACACAGACACAAGCCTCACTCACCTCCCCCTAGCTTGTCGTTCATCAGGCTGTTCTGGTATGTGGCTATGGAGGGCACGCTGTTTGATGGCCGTCAGACATGGCCGCACACAGTGCACCCTACAGCTCTGTCTGCTAGTAAATGATGCGGTCGGACGGCACTGTGCGTTAAACTTTGCTTGTGTGTCTAACCGGCCGCGTCATTACTACAGCTGCAGAGTGCACTGCGCGCGACCATGTTTGTTTAAGTGATGGCTGAGCTGAAGTAGTTCCGAAGCTGCTGGGGGAGCGGCCAGGGCTCCATGGTGTCCCGGCCACCAGTGGGCCCCCCATTTGTTCAGGGCCCCGGCAGTCTGTGTCTGAATCTTGTATTTCAGAGATTTACACGGAGACCCTGATGTAAGCGCTCAGCGTAGAGAGCAAAATGAATGGGAGACGAGCCTTACTGCGATATTTGGGAAGCGGAGCGAACAAATCAACAGTAGGAGAACAATTGATTTTTTACATTTTTTTACACTGTTTCCCATGCGGTATAAGCAATTAGACAACTTTCGCCTCCCTGTGTGAACAGGAAATCAAATGACCGGCAATTGGTATCAACGCCAATAGAGTAGATATCTCTAGAAATTACATAGGGCAATTACCTAAAAAAAGAAAAATATAACTTCATGCACAACAAATTGCTCAACCACACCCAGAAAATGTATAGGACACGGCTTAATAAAAGAAAGATTAAAACAGTATACAAACATTTTTGAAGTTTACACCTTTTGGTTTTCGGCTTATTTAGGTTGTCATTTTGCAACATTGGACTGAAAGAGAAATTTATTAAAACCCATATAAGTTAAAGGGGTTTACCACTGATGGACATGCCAGATTTATCAAGTTAATACCTTACTTAAAATAACTGTGTATAGTCAACCTCCCAAAATGGTACAGTTCCAACGCCGGTGCCACTGTTCCTGGGAAATGACGTGATACTGTTGTGTCACGTTCAGGTTGCAGCTCATCAATATTCTGTCAGAGCAGTCATCCAATCTGACAAAACAATAAGCTGCAGTCTGCACTTACACAAGTCATGTCACCTGCCGGGAACAGCGACATCGTTCTCTTTCAAGTCAAAGACCGTCCCCTTGCTCATGGATGGACCAATCAAGAACTAAAGGACAAGGTCTCAATCTACAAAACACTGGGGCATATTTATCAACAGTCTAACAATCTAACACTTAGAGCAAACAGACTTAAAATGTGCTAGATTTAGGAGAGCGGTGAATGCAGTTTAATAAATCAGGTGCACTGTCCATTCCAATTTTATACACCTAATAAATGGCTTACTTTATCCCAGAACTTTACTTCCAAATTTTGGAACATTTTTTGGTGCATGGTGTTGCACATTAAAAGGGTTCTCTAAGAATATGACAAATGGTCCCGGTCTCCCATGTCAAACTGCAACCCATCCGAGTCACGTGTCAGGATGGGTAGCAGTCTGAAGAGGCAAAGCTTGAGACGTAGCAGACAGCACACCAAATATTATGTATAGATGCCTTAAATAGGATTTATTGTAAGTATTACACCGCATTAGGTACCGAAATAAGTAATGAGTATAACATCCTTCATCAGACGTGCAAGTAATGTACATATGTTAGAGAGGCCCAGGGTATGTGGTGGGATTCCTTATAAACAGGGCAAGCCGTACCCAATTATATATCCAGCAAGCATTGACCATTGGTTACAGGTCTGATTAAAGGTGTTATACCTGAAAAGATAATTATTTCTGTACTTATTGCGGTGTAATCAGTGGATATGAGCTATTCATAGCAAATCCTATTTAAAGTATGTGACCATGCCATTGGTTTACAGTTCCTTCCTATCTGCTACAGTCTTACAGGAGTTTGGTGGTTGGTTCAAAGGGAAATAGCACCCTATACAAGATATACTATTCCCTAAGGGTTATGCCTCCTACGCTATTGATGATTTCACAGGTCGAGATGTGTGTCTAAACCAGTGTTTCCCAAGCTTCAGTCCTCACGGATCCCACTGGTCATGATTTCAGGTTTTCCACAGCGTTGCACAGGTGAGACAATTCCTGATGCCTTGATGATACTTCCACTACTTGCACAATACTAAGGAAATCTGAAAACATGACCCGTGGGGTCCGTGAGGACTGGAGTTTGGGAAACACTGGTCTAAACTGACAAGAGATTAGTATAGTAAACACACATACTTCAGTCAGCCATGGAACAGGGCTGTGACATGAGAAGAGAAAGGTTCTACTCTTTAAGCCCAAAAGGATTTATTTTCTCCTGCTAAATCCCCCTCTATGCTTATTTCTATCCCCATGCTGCTGGGTCATAATGACATTTGTATAGCAGGGCACAGAGACTGACTACACACAGAGAACTAAGTTGGTTGAAAAAAAATCCTTTGCCTCAGTCACCGCAAAGAAGAAGATTTTTTTGTACTCCTATCACAGTTCTGGAATGGCGCCTGAGTGAGGTATGTGTGTTTACTATAACGCTCTTCTGTCATTGAGATACATGCCTCGAGCAGTGTGCATTTAAACTGCAACCAGCCATGAAATTTGAAATGTGATGGGGGCCCATTTTATCAAATTCTTGGAGAACCCCTTTTATGTAATGCCTCTATCTGCTAAACAATACACCTTTCCAATGGAGCCACACACACTTGTCAGGCAAGACGCAGAGTGTCTAAGACAGTCACTCAAGGCCATGTTTTGGCTCAAATTGTGCCAGAATTTTGGTGACTAACTTTGCAAATGTCCTCCACAGTGTGCATAGTGTAGCTTTGCTATTCAATGGACAAGGCAACAATTATGCAACCAAATATTAGTGTGCGGAGACTAGTCTGAAAAAATATCAGCCATTTTACAGCATGAAGAGTGGTCTAGGAATTAGGGGAACTATACTAGAGTACCAGGTTTTTTACCTACATATTAAGGATTTGTTTAAAGCATCACACCAACATTTTTTATCATTATTATTTCAGCGCTCGAGTGGTCTAATTAATCTACGTTCACTGTCCCCATTACTATACTTACCAGCCACCACTCTGGTCCTGCGCCGTCATTTTGTGAGAGCAACCTTTGACTGGCGAGAGGTAAGAGGTAACGGTCACAAGTTTGCAATGTAAGTCTACGAGTAGCTCGTTCTGGCTCTCATAGACTTATATTGAGTTCTGATGTCCGGATTACCCAACAAACACTGGACTGATCCAGAAGGTCACAAACTGTTGAAGACCGACCGCAACAGCGCAGACAACAGCGTATGGTAAGTACAATACTAGAGGCGAGGAACTCAAAATTAGTAGCACCATTTCAGCGCGGCAATAAAACAATATGCTGAAGTGGTACTTTAAACATGTTAATACTTACAATTTTAATCTGTATGTAGCGAATTTATCGGGACACAATCTTCAACCCCTTATTCGAGCATTGCAGATTCAAGAAAAGTGACAAGGAGCTCAAAAATGAATTACTACAGTTGCCTTTTATTCAACTGTTGGTATGATGAAAATTAGGACTTCATAAAAGGAGTTAAACTGCCGCTGTCAGAGATTGGCTGCTGCATTTATATGGTTAAATAGGAGCATTTGGAGCCATCTCTGATTGCTGCTGTTAGAGGTAGGTGGTGGCTGTATAAGACAGCAGGCACCTACACAGTGTGGAGTGGGTTCAGCTCCTCAGCCTGTTCACATTGATACACCCTTCCAATGATGTAATACTTTTAGCCCACAATCACACCTTCAGTATTTGGTCAGTATTTTACATCAGTATTTGTAAGCCAAAACCAGGAGTGGAACAATCAGAGGAAAAGTATAATAGAAACATATGCACCACTTCTGCATTTATCACCCACTCCTGGTTCCGGCTTACAAATACTGAGGTAAAATACTGACCAAATACTGAACATGTGAACACGGCCTTACTGAAATCATTATATTATCTATCTGAAGATTCCAGAGGAGTCGGAAGAATAAAAGGACATTGTTTAAATCATCTTCAAAGATTATAGGGTTATTAATTAAAGCAACACATGAATTGAAGGGGCACAGACAGACCTAATGGGATTTTAAGAGTTGGCTTTAATTGGGAAAATGATATTTTGAAGCATGCCAGCAACTCAAATATTTTCCCTTTAAAGTGCAAAATGTTCAGCAAGCTAATGTGACTCATAAAACCTGTAAGTGATGGGCCATAACAGCATCCTTTAACAAAATGTCATGTTTTGTTATTGATTTACTAAAATATTCTGGGTGTACTATATCAATGAAAAAGATAAAAGTTCACATCAAAAAACCTGTACAACGTGTTTTACAATGACTAAAGGTTTCTTATCTCACCCATAAAAGAAATGGAAGACTTAAAAAGAGAATATAAAAATACAATGAAAAAAATATGTATTGCATTTTTATCCACTGATTCTGCAAGAACAGGATGTCCAAAATGTCCTAACGTTTATTTCCTCCATTTAAAGCTGCCTAAACTTTTTATAAATTACAGAAACTTTTGAGAATACCAATGCAATGAAAGCTAATGAAGCATGTCCATCAACATTTTCCTCCTCTTAATATATTGCAATCATCATATTATATAGCACTGTGTACTTACAATTGCTCATTTTGCCCTACTACGCAGTTAATTCTTCTCTTTGCCATTAAGTTTATGACATCACATGATTAATAACGGATTGGCTCAATCCTTTTTAGGCTACGATCACATTTGCGTTGTGCGCCGCAGCATCGGCGACGCAACGCATAACGCAAACAAAAACGCAACAAAACGCACGCTAAAACGCTGCGTTTTGCGACGCATGCGTTCTTTTTTGCCGAAAGTTGGACGCAAAAAAAATGAAACTTGCTGTGTTTTCTGCGCCCAACGCTTGCGGCCAAAAAAACGCATGCGTCGCAAAACGCAGCACAACGCATGTCCATGCGCCCCCATGTTAAATATAGGGGCGAATGACGCATGCGGCGACGCTGCGGCGCCCGACGCTGCGGCGCCGAATGCTAATGTGAACGTAGACTAAGCTATATGTAGAAACAGGAAGTCTCATTCCTGTGTGAGTCATCACTGTAAAAGGCAATAGCAAGGGAAGGAGTGGAACATCTGGGTCAAGAGTTGAGGAAAGAATGACTTCTGCAGGGACAAGAGGTTTCCTGTTTCTACACCGAGCATAGAAAAGAGAAGAATTAGCTGGGTAGAAAGGCAAAATGAGAAATTACAAGTACGCAGTGATACATAATATGATGACTAATATATTTAAGGGGGTGTCTGGTCTAAAAATCGATAAGTCTGCAGCCACGGAGTTTGACTGCAGACTTATAAATCCTAGTGGGTGCGGCCTCGCTCTATACAAATGCAGCGAAGCCAAGCCCACAACACAGAATTTTGTCGGGAACATGCATAACTCATACATACCCGCCAGTCCCAGATCAGAAATCAGAAAACTCCAGCAGTGCACAGCACATGCGCTGGGAGAATTCATAAGTCTGAAGTCACACAGAGTGACTGCAGACTTAGCGGTTTATACAGGACAGCCCCATTAAGAGGATAAAAAACGTTGATGGGAGTGCTTCTTTAAGGACTTTAATCTACCACTGAGGTTAGCTTTTGCTGTAAATGTGTAGGGGACCAGTCCAGAAGAGTACATTTTCATTCTACTTTAGATCACCCAAGAGTCTAATCAGTAGAAACCAGGACAGTTGGAACACACGGATCTTACCTCCGCCTGGGTGACCGCAACATGATTGAAAAATGTTATAATAACGGTTGCCGTCTAAGTAACCAATAATATTTAATTTACTCTAATGATTGGCACGTTTTCCTAGTCAAACACAATCTTCGGACCTGAGAATTGGCTAGGAGTTAATACTCAAGAAAACAAAATGCAGAGTCACCGTTTCATTAGTCATGACCAGGCACATCATGTGGGGCAGCCAACATTAATATGTGCAACACACTGGCTGGATCAATAATGGTAATCGGTGCAATCAATACGTACAGTAGAGACTCCATCAGAGGAAAGCTCCTCCACTGATCAACAAATGCTCTTAGAATACAGATAAGGCTGGTTTCACATTTGCGTTTAAAAACGCAGCGTTTTAAAAAAAAACGCATGTGGTGAAAAACCGCATGTAAACTCGTGCAAACGCTGCGTTTTTTAGACGCATGCGTTTTTGCATGCAGAAAAAAAAATGCGGCATTTTGCCGCGTTTACATGCGTTTTTTCCTGCGTTTGCGTTTTTTAAACGCATGCTGACAAGTGTGTGACAGCTGACAATCATCAAAATCAACTAGAAAACCCACTATAAACAGAAATAGCTAGGGTTAGGGTTAAGATCCCTAGTAACCCTAGGGATCCTAACCCTAACCCTAGGGATCCTAACCCTAACCCTAAGGGTTAGGATCCTAACCCTAACCCTAAGGGTTAGGGTTAGGATCCCTAGGGTTACTAGGGATCCTAATCTTAGGGTTAGGGTTAGGATCCCTAGTAACCCTAGGGTTAGGGTTAGGATCCCTAGGGTTACTAGGGATCCTAACCTTAGGGTTAGGATCCCTAGTAACCCTAGGGTTAGGGTTTTCTTGTGTTTTTCTATAGAAACGCATGCGTTTAAAAACGCATGCAAACACATGTGCTTAAAAACGCATGCGTTTACATAGACAGCAATACATTTTTTTGCCGCGAAAAAGGCATGCTTTTTTTGCGGCAAAAAAACGCCGCTAGAAATTACTACAGGTTGCATTTCTGCAACAAAACGCAAGCATAAAAAAACGCATGCGTTGCCAAAAACACGTCAAATCGCATGCAAAGAAAGCATGCGTTTTTAATGTTAAGTATAGAAAAAAAACGCATGCGTTTTTTAGCGCTAAAACGCAGCGGCAAAAAACGCAAGTGTGAAACCAGCCTAAGGTGCCCGTTAACTACGCAATCGGGCTAAACTTTTTTATTATGGCATTTTGCTCACCTCAATAGAAGTGAAGAGTAAAATACAATGTTGTAATGCTTACTTATTATTCATGGTCGTCCTAAAAATTCTAATTAGATGGACAACATATCACTAAATATACAATACTTACAGACTGGGGAAAAGGGGTGTGTAATCCCCAGACATGAGAAATTCATGCAACAGTTATTAAAACTTTACATAAAAAGTATATATGTAAAATGTCAGGGAAAGCTTCAATAAAGGGACACTATATAAGCCTTGAGAGACTACAGAAATACTGTACACAGTAGCCTAGGGTATGAAGCAATAAAGTGCAAGAAATGCTAGAAATACTGAAATTAATAACTATTCATAAACTCCCACCTAACTGTAACAAAGT
Source organism: Ranitomeya variabilis (assembly GCF_051348905.1). Taxonomy (NCBI): domain Eukaryota; kingdom Metazoa; phylum Chordata; class Amphibia; order Anura; family Dendrobatidae; genus Ranitomeya; species Ranitomeya variabilis. Next base: position 111,300,938 of record NC_135235.1, on the reverse strand, counting down.
CATCCATTATCGGTCTCCTTCACATATTTCTGTACAGATCTCACTAGATCTTCAAACACGCAACCTCCGGTCCTCCCTAGACCTCCTCTCCTCCACACTCATACGTTCCTTACGCAATCGCCTCTAAGGCTTCTCCTGGTTATACCCCATCCTGGAATTCTGTGCCGCAACGCATCCGATTATCCGCCACACTCAATCTTCAGACGGAACTTGAAAAACCCACCTCTTCAAGAAAGCTTACAACCTGCAATGACCACACTGCCACTTCATCACCACCAGAGCTGCTGCAACCCCCTACCCTACTGTCTGCTTCCTCATTATCCTGTAGAATGTAAGCCTGGAAAAAAGGGTCTCTCCTTTCTGCAACAGTCTGTCATTGGTAGCTTGTTCACTGCTATTTAGATTCGTATTTTGTATGCAACAACTTCTCATGTACAGAACCATGGAATCAAAGGTGCTCTAAAAATAACAACAACAGTAATAACAATAATAATACAAACTACATGGCATTGAAAAAGACTTCATATACCAAAAACATGTAAATGTTAATCTAGGGCACAAAACATAATCCCTGACACAGCTCCATATTCCACAAATGAAAAACGTTTCGTATTTTTGAAAACGGCATCATACGCAAATTTCTGTATTTACATTTACAAATTTCCTTTTTTTCACCACTTAATAAAAAACTATACATGTTTGGTGTCTGCGTAATCGTATTGACCTGGAGAATCATATTGCCAAGTCAGCAGTACCATAAAGTGAACATGGTAAATAGACCCCCCCAAAAAATATTGGAATTGCACTTTTTTTTGCAATTTCAACACGCTTGGAATTCTATTTGTTTTACTTTTCAGTGCATCACTTGATAATATTAACGGTGCCAATCAAAATTATAACTTGTTCCGCAAAAAAAAACAAGTTCTTATACGGCTATGTGGATGGAAAAAAAGTTAGGCTCTTGGAAGAGGGGAAGGAAAAAAATGAAAGCGCCAAAACAATAAAAAGAAGAAAAAAAATAGCCCAGTCAGGAAGGGGTTAACTGAATCTGTATGAAGCTGAACAAGAATCACTGATTGATCCTTTAATACAACTCAAAAAATAACCCTAATCATCACATCCACTACAACAAACGACCCATGACATGACATGATGCCATCTTCCATTTAAACGATGATGGTTTATCATAGCAGCAGAAAACTGAATAGATTGTTCTTTTCATCGAATATGATACCTCGAGTGAAACAGGAGTACCTGTCAGAAGTTACTGTGTGTTGGATGTGGTTAAAACATTAAAACCAGAGTGAACAACACAATAGACAAGCTAATAGTTTATGTTAGCAGCATGATAATAAATAAAACCATATTAAAAATAAAAGATTTTTTTGGGCGCTCCTATGTCGGTTTATAAAATTTCGGTGATTACGTTACATAAAGTCATACTACTGGGTTATTATAGAGCACTTTCATTAAATTAACTGCATGTTCTGGAAGAGTATACATGGTAATAATAATGTATGGTCAAAAAAATGGACAATACAGCTAAAATAGTTTGTTAAACATGGAAGAAACACTGACTCACCTGCTCAAACTCTTCCATGTCGACTTCTCCATCTCCATTCAGATCAAACATTTTAAAAGCAATTTCAAAGTTTCTTTGAGGAGCTAAGGGATAAAAAAAAGATATGTTAGCTTACAGCTGATAATGAAAAGGAGTTAACTGATGAGGGTGTAGGATTCTATATAATATGGTGGAAATAGTAGGGCATACAACACACTTAAAGGGAACCTGTAACCAGAAAAAATGCTATTAATCTGCAGATATGGGGTTAATTCTCGCGTTTTGCCCGACTCTTCCCACTTGCCCTGTTGGCAGTAGCAAGTGGGGTTCATATCTGTGAGTTTGAGGTCACCTTTATATTGTTGCATCTTGGACGGTCACATCTCGACACCGTCCGGGTTGAAAACTATTTATCCCCAGACATGGATTACGGCGTGGGACAGAACTAAGGAGAGGTGAAGGATATGGTTGTATTTTATTTTTGCTTTATTACAGGAGATGAGGGCTTCGATGGGCATTAGGGGAGTATAACTGTGCTTACTATTTTTTTTAAAAAAAGGATATGATTTGTTTTATTTCAAATAAAGGACTTTATTCTGGCTGTGTCACTATTCACAACATAACAATAGGATTAGTAATGGATACGTGTCTTATAGACACCTTTCCATTATTAAGCCGTGGGCTTGATGTCACCAGACATCACCCCCACAGACATGAACCCCAATTGCCACTGCTACATGGCAAGTGGGAAGAGTCAGGCAAAGTGCCAGAATGGCGCATCTAATAGATTTGCCTTCTCAGGGCGGCTGCCGTCTGCGATTTTTAGGCTGGGGGGGGGCCCAATATCAATGGTCCCTTACCAGCACGATAAAAATATGTTACTTTAAGTCCTATTGTAAGATATAGTATTAACAGTATCAGCTAGTCAACAAACTAAACTCTGCTCAAGATTAAGAGGTAAAATAATAATAGTAATAATATTAACAGCAATAATAATAATAATATTAAATAGAATTTTATTCGGCCTGTTGGTTCGACCCTCTCATGGTCTCTCATGTGGCCCCTTAGGAACATTAAATTGCCCATATTGGTATAGAACACATTATCCTAGGATGCCAGTAGAGTTAGAATTCTATTTTTCTGTTTCATTATAGGAACAGAAAAATGTAACCCCCCAAAAAACACAGCTATCTCATAAGGAATCCCAACAACGACAGACTGTATCCATGTAGGCTATGAGCGCACGTTGCATTTTTGTTGCGGGTTTCTTTTCTGAGAATTTGTCACAAAACCTGAAGGCTTTCCCGATGCCAGCAAAGAGAATGAGATTCCTGAAGTGTCATGCACATGTTGCTTATTTGTGACTTGCAGATTTACCGTAAATCTGCAGCATGTCAATTCTTTTAGTACTTTTGCTGGAGATTTTAGCCATGTTAATAATTGGGGAAAAATATGAGAAAAAAAACCAAACATACACTGTGTTCCAAATTATTATGCACAAAGAGTTTAGGAGTGATAAGGTTAGAATTTTTTTGTTTGTCATTTAAACTCATTGATGGTGATGTGTGTCAGGGCTCTTTATATCACTGAAAGCAATTGCAGATACCTGTGCAAATTAGTTTGGCAGGTGTGTCCAAATAAAGGCAAGACTACTTAAGAAGGCTGTTCCACATTATTAAGCAGCCTACATTTTTTGCCAAAATGAGAAAGAAAAAGGATGTGGAGTATTTAGGTCAAGGCATGACTACAATCAACATTGCCAAGACACTTCATCATGATCATCGCACAATCAAGTAGTATGTAGCTGATTCCCAGCACACACGTGTGCGTGCTGATAAGGAAAAATTGAGGACTCTTTCCAACAGGCAATTGCGTAAGGTTAAAAGAGCAGCTGCAAAAATGCCTTGTCATAGCAGCAGACAAGTTTTTGAAGCTGCTGGTGCCTCCAACGTCCCCAGAACAACAAGTTGCAGGGTCCTTCAGAGGTTTGCAGCTGTGCGCAAGCCATCCTGTCGACCACCTCTATCCACTGCAACAAGCAGAAACGGCTCCAGTGGGCCAAACGATACATGAAGACTGACTTCCAAACTGTTTTGTTCACCGATGAGTGCCGTGCAACGCTCGATGGTCCAGATGGATGGAGTGGAGGATGGCTGGTTGATGGACACCCCATGAAAACATGGCTAAGGCACCAACAAGGAGGAGGTGGAGTAATGTTTTGGGCTGGAATCATGGGGAGAGAGATTGTCGGCCCCTTTATGATCCCTGAAGGGGGTAAAGATGAACTCCATAATCTATGTGGAATTTCTAAAACAACACTTCCTGCCATGGTTCAAGAGGAAGAACCGTGCTTTCCGTAGCAAGATCATTTTCATGCATGATAATGCACCGTCTCATGCTGCAAAAAACACATCTGCATCTCTGGCTGCTATGGGCATAAAAGAGGACAAACTTATGGTGTGGCCACAGTCTTCCCCTGACCTCAACCCCATTGAGAACCTCTGGAGCATCATCAAAAGGAGTGTCTATGATGGCGGGAGGCAGTTCACATCTAAGCAACAGTTCTGGGAGGGTATTCTGTCCACATACAAAACAATTGAAGCAGAAACCATCCAAAAACTGACAAATTCAATGGACGAGAGAGTTCAGAAACTTCTTTCGAACAAGGGGTCCTATGTGCAAATGTAACATCACCTAGAATAAAGTTTCACTTGAAAACTGTTTGATTTCATTTTGTAATAAGCTGATAATGCTTATAACTTCACAATTGACCATTTTTTTGTTCAAAATAAAAAAAAAAGGTTGAAAACTCTGCTGTGCATAATAATTTGGAACATGCATTTTGAGTGTTTATTTTTTTAAAAAAGATACTGGTTTCATAGGCAGTTTGTTCCAAAACATTGCAATTATACTAGAATAGTAGATGACTGGAAAATAACAATGACTGCAATTCAGATAGGTAATTTAGAGAAAATATGAGGAAATATTATTTGCATAATAATTTGGAAAACAGTATATGTAAAAAATGAGGCAAAAAAGCACATATTTAAAGCTGCGTTTTTCCTGCCAAGAGATGCAGAAACTTCTGCACCAAACACTTATTGTGTGCACATACTCTTACTCAAATCGGGTCCATTTTGTTTCCGTCCTGAAGGCTGTCATTTTAATGGAGACTCCTGCCCAAGTGTGAATGCTAATATTTGTGGTGTCAGCCTTTTTCGTTAGTTGTAGAATCCACAATAAAGTATTGCCTGTTGTCAAAAGGTTTGTCTATACTAAGGGAATACATATATGTCTTCAGATGTGTAACCTTTGTATGAAGTACAGGCACAGCTACAGATCAGAGGCCGAGGACTTCAGCACGATTTCTTCCATCAAATGTGACAATGTGAAATGGAGGCTCTGACATACAGTGAACACCGCTTTCTCCCTAAATTTAGTGTAAGTCTAAGCAGTTTATATGGGAACAGAAAGATGAATAAAATGGTAGCTTAATTTCTACAATCTGGTGCATGGTTCCTGAGAAATCTCTGGTTTTCTTATATGTAAATGATCTGTTAAGATCTACGGTCCGGACATAGATCCCCTTAAGAATCTGTCTCCAGAACGGATTTTAAAAGAAAAGAGGCATTACCAGTGTGAGACATGTAGATCAGGAGAGCAGACCGTCAGTCATTGCATGTCTCACACTGGTAATTCCCCCTTTAATTTACAATAAGCTCTGGAGGCAGATTCTCATTCAGATCTGTATGAGAATCTTCCTACAGAGCCTATTTTTAATGAAAGGAAGCGCTACCACTGTGAGACTTGTAGCTCAGAAGAGCAAACTGTCAGTCATTACATGTCTCATGCTGGTAACACTCATTTTCATTTGAAATAATCTCTGGAGGCAGATTCTCTGGGAGAACCATGTCGGGCCCATAGATCTTAACAGCTCATTTACAAATTAATAAAAATGTGGATTTCCCTGGAATAAGATATCAAATTGTAGTTCTCAAGAAGGTATTTTATTAAACTTTCTATGATCTACATATCCATATAGACGGCTTAGAAAGGCTGATCCTAACAAATTCTCTTTAAATACAACATGCTGAAGGGGTGGGCAATTCATTTTCCCAAGGTGTCACGTAAGAGACCCCAACAGTTGTGGAACGACAAACCAAAAGGATGAACTTAACATTGATGAACTATTGATATGTTAATAATGTTTAATATTACTTGTTAATGTTATATTCATTTTAACACTTAATACTGAGCAGACATCATAGTGTTTGTTGGAACATGAATTCATGTCAGGAGCCGCTAATAAAACCATATAATATACCATCTATATATATAATTGGCTAAGGGTCACTTCCGTCTGTTTGTCTGTCTGCAACTTCCGTAATGGAAATTCAGCGTCGCTGACAGGCTTAGTCCGGCCGCGAATGGGCCCCTTCCTTCTCCCCTCCAGTCAGTGCCAGTGTGTCGCCCCATCCTGGACCAACTTTTTATTATTGATGCTGCCTATGCAGCATCAATAGTAAGAAGATATAATGTTAAAAATAATAATAATTAAAAAAAATGTGCTATTCTCACCTTTCGACGTCCACTGATGCGCGCGATGCGGCCGCCAGCTAAGTTATCTGGGTAATTTCGCAATGCATCTCTGGGAATGAAAGCTGGCGGCCGCATCGCGCGCGTCAGGACAGCTTCGGTGGACAACGGAGGATATGGTGCCCACACTGCTATATACTGCGTGGGCTGTTATATATTACGTGGGATGTGTTATATACTGCATGGGCTGTGTTATATACTGCGTGGGATGTGTTATATACTGCGTGGGCTGTTTTATATACTGCGTGGGCTGTGTTATATACCGCGTGGCCTGTGTTATATACTGCGTGGCCTGTGTTACATACTGCGTGGCCTGTGTTACATACTGCATGGCCTGTGTTACATACTGCCTGGCCTGTGTTACATACTGCCTGGCCTGTGTTACATACTGCCTGGCCTGTGTTATATACTGCGTGGCCTGTGTTATATACTGCGTGGCCTGTGTTATATACTGCGTGGCCTGTGTTATAGACTGCGTGGCCTGTGTTATAGACTGCGTGGCCTGTGTTATATACTGCGTGGCCTGTGTTATATACTGCGTGGCCTGTGTTATATACTGCGTGGCCTGTGCTATATATTACGTGGGCTGTGCTATATACTATGTGGCTGCTATATACTACGTGGCTACTATATAATACGTGGCAGCCTGCCTTACGTTGGGCTGTGCTATATACTACGTGGCTGCTATATACTATGTGGCTGTGCTATATACTACGTGGCTGTGCTATATACTACGTGGCTGTGCTATATACTACGTACATACATGCATACATATTGTAGAATACCCGATGCGTTAGAATCGGGTCACCATCTAGTCTATCTATATAATCGTCTAAGGGGTATTTCCAACTGTCTGTAAAGGAAATCCAGCGTCGCTAATTGGTTGCGGCCGGCAGGTTGCAACCAATCAGCGACAGGCTTAGTCTGGCCGCGAATTGGCCCCTCCCTACTCTCCTCCAGTCAGTGCCCCCTCCCTACTCCCCTCCAGTCAGTGCCAGTGTGTCATCCCGGACCAACTTTTTACTATTGATGCTGCCTATGCAGCATCAATAGTAAAAAGATATAACATTAAAAATAATTAAAAAAATAAAAAATTGTGCTATTCTCACTTTTCGACGTCCAGCGATGCGCGCGATGCTGCCGCCAGCTTCCGTTCCCAGAGATGCATTGCGAAATTACCCAGATGACTTAGCAGTCTCCCGACACCGCTAAGTCATCTGGGTAATTTCGCAATGCATCTCTGGGAACGGAAGCTTGCGGCAGCATCACACGCGTCGGGACAGCTTCGGTGGACGACGGAGTATATAACTTTTTTATTTAAATTTTTTTTTTAACAGGGATATGGGCTGTGTTATATACTACGTGGGCTGTGCTATATATTACGTGGGCTGTGTTATATACTGCCTGGCTGCTATATACTACGTGGGCAGTGTAATATACTGTGTGGCCTGTTTTATATACTCTGTGGGCTGTGCTATATATTATGTGGGCTGTGTTATATACTGCCTGGCTGCTATATACTACGTGGCCTGCGTTATATCTTGTGTGGCCTGTGTTATATACTGCGTTGCCTGTGCTATATATTACGTGGGCTGTGCTATATACTACGTGGCTGCTATTTACTACGTGGCTGTGCTATATACTACGTGGCTGTCTGTTACATGGGCTGTGCTATATACTATGTAGCTGCTGCTATGTGGCTGCTATATACTACGTGGCTGTGCTATATACTACGTGGCTGTGCTATATAATACGTGACTGTGCTATATATTACGTGGCTGTGCTATATACTATGTGGCTGTGCTATATACTACGTGGCTGTATAGAATACCCGATGCGTTAGAATCGGGCCACCATCTAGTTTATTATAAATGTTATAAATATCAGTAAATCATACTGCATCTATTATTCAACCTTAAAGGGATTTTCTGGTTTTGGGAAACTCCTGTTTCGTGACTGCAGTTTGTTTGTTTTTTCAAACAAGAACAAAGGGCAGCTGGTTGGCAGAGGGGCACAGGAGTTTTTTGAACCCGGAAAACCCCTTTAAATATAAAAAGCATAGAAGAACCTTGTGGGCTGCAATCCTTACTCTGATCTCCTCCATGGTCTCTGTTCTTGTCCCAATGTCAGTCTCTGTTTTTGGTTTCTGCAACAATCCCGCTCTCTAAGCGCAGATCTATGCAGGTCTGGTGCGGACTGCATTGCTGCAGACATTGCTGCCGCTTAGTAGCATTAGATTTCAGCCCGCTGGCTGCCAGGGGGACACAATTTGACCAAATCTGGGATTATTTTATACTTTGACTGCAAATGGAACATATACAGTACCTTGCGAAATTATTCGGCCCCCCTGGAAGAATCAAGTTCAAGTGGAACACAATTGTGAAGTTGAACTAAACTTATTGGTTATTTTAAATTTTTGTGTAAATTAAAAAACTGAAAAGTGGGGCGTGCAATAATACTCGGCCTCTTTAACATAATACTATGTTGCGCCACATTTTGCTGCGATTACAGCTGCAAGTCGCTTGGGGTATGTCTCTATCAGTTTTGTACATCGAGAGCCTGAAATTCTTGCCCATTCTTCCTTGGCAAACAGCTCGAGCTCAGTGAGGTTTGATGGAGATCGTTTGTGAACAGCAGTTTTCAGCTCTTTCCACAGATTCTCGATTGGATTGAGGTCTGGACTTTGACTTGGCCATTCTAACACCTGGATACGTTTATTTGTGAACCATTCCATTGTAGATTTTGCTTTATGTTTGGGATCATTGTCTTGTTGGAAGACAAATCTCCGTCCCAGTCTCAGGTCTTTTGCAGACTCCAACAGGTTTTCTTCAATAATGGTCCTGGTATTTGGCTCCATCCATCTTCCCATCAATTTTAACCATCTTCCCTGTCCCTGCTGTAGAAAAGCAGGCCCAAACCATGATGCTGCGCCACCATGTTTGACAGTGGGGATGGTGTGTTCAGGGTGATGAGCTGTAATGCCTTTACACCAAACATATCGTTTGGAAGTGTTGCCAAAAAGTTCGATTTTGGCTTCATCTGACCAGAGCACCTTCTTCACATGTTTGGTGTGTCTCCAAGGTGGCTTGTTGCAAACTTTAAACTACACTTTTTATGGGTATCTTTGAGAAATGGCTTTCTTCTTGCCACTCTTCCATTAAGGCCAGATTTGTGCAGTGTACGACTGTTGTCCTATGGACAGACTCTCCCACCTCAGCTGTAGATCTCTGCAGTTCATCCAGAGTGATCATGGGCCTTTTGGCTTCATCTCTGATCAGTCTTCTCCTTGTTTGAGATGAAAGTTTAGAGAGATGGCCGGGTCTTGGTAGATTTGCAGTGGTATGATACTCCTTCCATTTCAATATGATCGCTTGCACAGTGCTCCTTGGGATGTTTAAAGTTTTGGAAATCATTTTGTATCCAAATCCGGCTTTAAACTTCTCCACAACAGTATCACGGACCTGCCTGTTGTGTTCCTTGGTCTTCATGATGCTCTCTGCACTTCAAACAGAACCCTGAGACTATCACAGAGCAGGTGCATTTATACGGAGACTTGATTGCACACAGGTGGATTATATTTATCATCATTAGGCATTTAGGACAACATTGGATCATTCAGAGATTCACAATGAACTTCTGGAGTGAGTTTGCTGCTCTGAAAGGAAAGGGGCCGAATATTATTGCACGCCCCACTTCTCAGTGTTTGAATTTCCACAAAAATTTAAAATAACCAATAAATTTCGTTCAACTTCACAATTGTGTTCCACCTTGTTGTTGATTCTTCACCAAAAATTTACATTTGGTATCTTTATGTTTGAAGCATGATATGTGAGAAAAGGTTGAAAAGTTCCAGGGGGCCGAATACTTTCGCAAGGCACTGTAATTACCAAGACACAAGTCCAGCATTGAATTGTATTTTTATTAAGAAATCTGGAACTGAGATCTAAGAGTCTTCAAAATGGGAATTCATTTGTCTGTAACACGGGAGATTTTCTCAGTGCGTTTAATCTCAGGACTTCTCTAGTCAAACACTGTTACATTACAATCAATCAATGCTCTCGTAGGTCACACGGTCACGCTATTGATTTCGTAGCCCACCTCGGAAGAAAATGCTGAGCACAGCATTATTATGCAGTAAAACGGAGACACTCGATTTAAAGAAGGTGACACGAAATGAAAGATCTCATGGTCCTGAGTAAATGAGCTGATCACATCATTATGATGCTCTTTTCAAGTATTGCTAGGAAAGTGGCAGAAAGGATTTTATCAAATAGAGAAAAATAACTAACGAGGCACAGAGTTTTATACATCAGAAATCAATGACAAGTCTAAAAGAAAACTCTGCTGACCTGCTCCAATGTAATTATTTATTAGGAAAAATTCTTCACAATCATTACTGATGGGATTCAGTCACTATGTTTTAGCTAACCAGCTAAGACCAGCAAGATGTAGGGGCCGAGACCCTGATCCCAGTTGTGTGTGACTTATTTTGATGTTTGCTGAAGCTTGAAGAAAATCACTGTGTCCTCTACTGCAGATGTACCAGTTCACTGAATGCTGTCTAACCCTGACACAACCACTGATTGACAGCTCTGTGTACACTGTGGATAGGCAGAAATACCGCGCAGCACATTTATTAGTCTTCTAGTGATAAACTCCTTCTGATTAAACTGTGATTTTATCAAAACTATAGTAAGCAGCCCAGCAAGGGACATCACTAGAATCATGATATCTGCCCCCATATTAGGTGCAAAAACCTGGTGACAGATTCCCTTTAAATAATTATTTGGCCACAGCGGTTTGCTTAGTACCAAAAGCAGAAAGGGATGACACATGCAGATCTGGTCAGATGGATCTTCCATATTTACATAAGCACATACATTCTTATTTCTCTGCACAGCTCCTCTTTATATACTAGAATCATTTCATTATATTCAGGTCTGAGAAATGCAGACGTAAATATATATTAAACCAAACAGTGACCCTATTCTGTGGTGCTGTATATACGTCCGCCTTCTGATAGTGTTAGCTTTACTTAAAAAGATTTGGAGAAGGTTAAAAACATAAGTCAGCCAAACCTGCCAAATGTTAAAGTCACCAGAGAACCATTTAATGTTGCATAATTCTTCTATTCACAGATATTGTGCTTTCAAAGGTGAGTTATTCCATGTTTATATTTACAACAGCCTCTTTACTATGATATATGCTAATATCTGTAAAGGTGATAGGTCCTCTTTAAAGTAGAAAGAGGTTTTCCCCACTAACAAAAGTTCATTTTAATCAACAGATCTTTGAATAATAATAAGTTCCACAATTATTGGATGTGTTTATATAATGTTCCTGTGCTGAGATAATCTTATAAATGTGCCCCTGCTGTGCACTGGGTAGTGGCCGTGTCTGACCGTGCAGGGACATGGTCTGATCATACCACATCACAGATGACAGCCCAGGTCTTCAAGGAGCCGCAATAATGATGAATGGGATGTCAGAAAATAGGATTTTTTTTTGTCATTTTGCTTCATGTTTGGGGTTTGTCATTTTATTTATAGTGGTGTAGATTGCCATCTACTTTTCTATCATCAGAGACATCATTCAACTGATATAAGCCCATCCATCACCTGTTCCAAGAGTTGTTCTCCAGTCATGTGCAAAGTACCATGCAAATCAACAAAGATACAAAAAGAAGAAAATAAAAACATAGTTAAAAGATAAAAAAAAGGCCAAGTAATGGTGTCAGTAGAGACATCACCTGATTTTTCAATGAAGACAATAAAGGGCTCAAGATCAGGAACCATGCAGTATAATAATACAAGAAAGCATGTTTTAGTCACCTGGCGAGTTTACCAGAAATATGAGCTAAGAATACAAATGCTCATGATCACACTGGATTACAAAAGAAAGGGATCCCGCGAAGGTATTGTACGTGTAATTGTACACAGCATGCACATACGAAACAAGCCCGCACCGCCTCGTATATTCTCCACTTTCCGTCACTGCCGGGATGCCTATTCCCACAATGCCATCATTCCTTTCAGAGAAGCAGCTTTCAGCACTGCGGGATGTAAAAAGCACCAGGCGGCCAATCATTATTCTGCCATGATTATTAGAACTTTCATAATTCACAGCCAGAGCACAGTGTTCCACTACATAATGGCAATGTAAGAAAGCGAAGACCTCGTTATACGAGCTGTGAAGCAGTATTTCTGTACGCCATTTCACCGCTTCTAATTACAATCTACAGCTAAAAAAACAATATGAGACCAAATTCATGACCAATCTGGACACATGGACCAAAATCTACGCTACAAAGTGTCTAAAATGTCATGTTACTATTTCTAAAGAATTATCATTTTATCCAACTTATTTCACAAACGACTGATGAGCGGATTTGCCAGCTTATCTGAAATGCCCTAACATTATAAAGGCTGGACCATAGCTAACAAGCACGTTCTACCTATTGTGCCCCCCATTTCCTTATATATTGTATCCTTTGATGGAGCCTTCGGCTCCGGTTGGAAGGAAACAGATCTGCTCCATTGACCATCACTGAACCATGGATACGTTAGGAGGAAGCAAGGATTGGGACCAGTCGTTTTTGACAGTCTCTTAATATATTTTTTACTTTCAGTGTTTAGATTTTATTCTCATTATGCCGTTAACCGATCGGGATATTTACCGTACTTTTAAACTACAGCGGCATTCAACAGGTCAGCAGTCAAAGGGTGGAGCTGCACTCCACGGGCAGCTGTTAGAGGCAGATGATGGCTGAACATCACTCACAGCCATCATCTGCTGAGAAGGATGCAGGCTCAGTTACTGAGCCCTCATCAAAGTCAGGGAGCCAACACATGACGTAGCTATATGTCATGTATCGGTAAGGGATTATAATAATATAGAAGCAAAGGCCAATTTATGAATGAGGGAAATTTTATATTTGTATGTAAATAAACAATGGCCCCAGAGCCAATGTCACCCCATTCTGACACAGTCTATGACTATTGCATTCTTTGTACAGGTCTTATTTCTATACCCAAATGCCGTTTCTTCATAGGGATTACTATGTCTGCATACCTTTTGTAATATTTTTTTTTTTAAATATGCCTTTATTTTCAACAAGGCCCTTGTCATTAGGTTATATTGTCAATTTTATAACCAGCCATTGATTTAGCAGAAATTAACAGAACTCCAAGGTGTCTTGTAAACCCCGAGTATGAACAGACCTGTTATATTTTAATGCTGAAGAAATCACAGGAGAGAATAAGCAGCAGGCTATTAGGCAGCGGATGTAGGCTGTCACTGCTTGAGGACAATAGCAGATTGCTTTTCATCCCCTTTTACATACAGTTCATTAGCTTGATGTTCCTTAGCGGTCTGTAAACGCATCTGGACTCCGGTTCTCAGACACAGCATTAGACAAGCACGGGCTGAGCAAAGCTTCTGCCTATATTTTATGGCAAAACCTTTCTAAGCTACTAATCAATCAGGCAAACATGCAGGAAATAGACAATTCCTACACCACAACCTGCATGTTAGCTGGAAAAAGTAACAGTAAGATTTGGCACATGAAAATGTGCATATTTAAATCAACTCTAAGAGAAAAGTGTAGGAAAAAAAAAACATTTTGTCGTGGGACAACCACTGTATCACCTATCCACAGAACTTGTTGATCCTTACAGACTGGTAGAATGGGTGAACCTTTTCTACTGTTAAATGGTAAATTGCCGATGCAGTGCGCATGCTCAACCTGCTTTATTCATTCCCTATGGGGGTGCCCAGCGCTTGGCTCTTTCCAGTAGCACAATAGACAATGAATGTTGCAGTGACTGGCCTTCCGTCTGTTGCGCTATTTGTTTGTAACAAGAATAAAAGTTCCTCGTCATGGATAAAAAATCCCTAATATGCCAATCCATAAGAGGTTACCACCCAGTAGTACATGCTTGAACATATCTTCACAGAACGGCCAATTCATCAAGGCCAAAGATTTTCTTGCCTATCTTGGTGATGGGGCATGAAAGAGTCAGATGCTCCTAATTCATTAATAGGCGCACACCTATTGATGAATGAGGAGCGTCTGACGAATGCCATGCACCTTGCCACAAACTTGACTGAATTAAGATTATTGAAAGGGAACCTGTCACCCCCCCCTGGCGTTTGTAACTAAAAGAGCCACCTTGTCCAAATGCAGCATTACTGCTGCACAAGGTCTTTTAGTTATGCTCCTTGCACACTCTGAAATAAACACTTATAAAATGTGTCCCCTCATACCGTGAAATCGCCAGGGAGGCGAGACTTTCCTTCCTAATCAGACGCAGCACAGCCATCGTTCATACCCCCTTGGCGCCGGGCACCACCTCCTCAGCGTTGTTTTGAACTGTCCCGGCGCCTGCGCTGTTATGCTATCCCTTGGCCATGCGCAGTTAGCGCTGCCCATCTTCTGACATCATTTGATGTCAGGCTGACTGCACCTGTGCGGCCGCGCTGCCCGAGATCCCGCCCCGCAGTGTCTTCTGATTCATTCACATTGCGGGGCTGGGATTCATGGGAATGCGCAGTACATATCTTCGCCTCTCACTCATCTCCCTCCGCCTTCTTCAGACTGTGTGCCGTCACGGCCATGGCATGCGATTAGGGATCAGCTGACGCCACACAGTCTGAAGAAGGCGGAAGGAGATGAGTGAGAGGCGAAGATCTCCTCGGGGTGGGATCTCGGGCAGCGCGGCCACACAGGCGCAGTCAGCCTGACATCAAATGATGTCAGAAGACGCCCGGCGCCAAGGGGGTATGAATGACGGCTGTGCTGCGTATGATTAGGAAGGAAAGTCCCACCTCCCTGGTGATTTCACGGTATGAGGGGGCACATTTTATAAGTGTTTATTTCAGCGTATGCAAGGAGCATAACTGAAAGAGCCACCTTGTCCAAATGCAGCATTAGTGCTGCACAAGGTGGCTCTTTTAGTTACTAACGCCTGGGGGGGTGACAGGTTCCCTTTAAAGAATTAGACGAGTTGTGGAGTCACTCCTCTTTAGCATATGCCCCTCCGGACCCAGCTCTGCCCATATTGGCGGTGCTGGGAGCAACTGGCGTGAAAAGGTTAGAAGTTGCAAAATTTTTGAGCAACTTCAAATTGAACAAAAATTTTGCTAAATTTCAAAGCAAATTACACCAGAATTTTGGCAAAATTGCTTGATGGGTCAGGGGCTCTGTGTTGTGTAGCTCATCTATTACCCCTCCAAGAAAAGTATTAATGAATTAACAGTTGGGTGTTAGCATTCCCTTTGCCAATTAGGTGTTTCTGACATTGTCTGCAATGAGTGGACAGTGAGTATGCAGAGATACACCACCAACTCGTAACACCCAGTTGTCAAATTTTTTATACACTTCAAAGTGGAATAACCTAGGAACAACATTGAGTCCTAAGAAAATATTAGTCTAAAGGCTTTCCCACATATTTACTGTTATTATTCAAACTTTTTTTTTTTTTTTTTTCAATTTGAAATCTCAGAGCTTATACTATTCATATTTAATCACCAGGCATACTTACTTGATAGAACTGTGGTAAGGAATATATAGTCTGAGAATGAGATCAGGCCACATTCACCCAACGTGTAGAAAATACTATCCTCATCTGCAAACTTCTCTCGCTCTTGAGAAATTTTCTATAAAATGGACACAAAAGCATTAGAAATGGACACAAAGCAAGGCCAGTCCTGTGGTACTACACTGAATAATGGTAACATTTTAGCTTTCAAAGCTTTCTATGAAAAAATAAAACATTGAATGTACTCCAGAACTAATAAACACTAGCCAGGTTCCCATTTTTATAAGTAAAAAAAAGTAATGTAACATTATAGGGGCATCTATATAATAATAAAAAATTAGGACTAGACACAGAAAGCTCTGAAAACTAAGAAAGAACTAAATCCTGAAACTCTGACAGAGACTACTTGAAGACTAACAAACATATAGATATAGACATTTGTAGAACAAACCACACTTCATATACAAAAAAGGAGGTCTATAAAAAGAAAATCAAAAGGATCTTGCAAACGTAAATGGAAAAGTCATGCAATTGCCAGAGCAGTAAATGTTTATACATCACAAGCACGGAAGAATCCAGTAGATGAACACAAAACAGAAACACCATCACATTAGGGTCCAGTCCATAAACTGTGCCCTTGGTTACCTCTGTCTAGCGGAGATCCAATCATATACAAGATAAAGGAAAGAAAATTGGTTAAACATGAAGGCAAAGAATTATGACATAATCAGCACCGATGCAGAAATCCAGGAGGCTGGACCCAAGAAATTCTCAAAGCCTGCAGCTGTCTTGGCCAGATGGCTGGGTTACACCGGGGAATGTGTTGCTACCTCTAAACAGAGTGATGTTATCGCTGTGCAGACAGGGAATTCCAGGGATAACACATGTGCATATGATCTATGAGAACAGACCGTGATACATCTCTAATGACCGTGTGATACACCGCTAATGGTGAGAAGAGGAAAGGAGTATATATTTAACTTCCGTTATATCAAAGTTAAAGCTCTTCACGTAGCGCCTAAATAACAAATAGGAAACGTAATGGTGGATACGTCAAATTTCTATTGTTATGCAAAGGTAAGACGAACAAGGAATGAAGGAAAATAGGAAACCATAAAAGGGTCATAGTGACAGCAGGTGCGAAGAAGGAAAACAAGCAAGCCTTCGGGATGTGTCTAGTTTCAGCACTGGGAGTCCATTTTTACATGAAATTGTATTATCTTTATACTTATCTATAAGTAGGAAATTGCAATCATCAACAGTTTAGCCGGCGTCATAGATCCTAGGTAACTTATGTTTGTGTAATGAAAATGAGAAGGTGGTTAGGGAGCAGTGAAGTTAGTACTGGACTCGTTTCGCATTAGTCTGGAGCCATGCGTTTGCTGATAGTTCATGACATATTTATAAGGCTTTAATCATTCAACAAAGACAAGATTCATAGACAGAATATTTTCCAGATCCAAAGTTTGGGTCCCCATCGTTGGGTTCTCGTTCAAGCTTGGGTATGGTTCTAGTAAGCCAACCAAACTTTAGAATAAAGTTCTGGCCAGGTACCAGATCCCGAACATCCACTGATCCACTCGTCCCTACATATAAACAAACAGCACAGTCCGCCAAGTAATATCCACAGAAATAAAAATAGATATGGCTTTCACTGAAAATATCTCACATGACGCTTATTACAGAAGAGTCAAGTAAGAGGAAAAAGGCCGCCATGTTCTAGCTGTAGTACTGCTCATGCCTATTTCACTATTTACCTATGGAATAAAATTTGGATCTTTATTTTCGATGAGTGCCATACCCATTTCTACGGATATTATATTGCATTTCAAACTAGACTGTAGCAGTGGCCAATAACCGAGGCCAACAGGCAGTAAATAATAAAATGTAAAAATCACACCAGTTTTGAGGGTTTTTTTCTAACCTATTTAGCATAAGGAGAATAACCAATCCAGCATTGTGGGGATGGGAGAGATTTCAACCCCTTTTCTAGGAATCACATATATAAGTGTAAAGCATGTAGTCTAATATTCACATTAGCCATCCTCTGCCATTTTCAGCCGCGCTCCAGCATCAGTGACTCCAGTTGTGATCGGCCAAATCACATAGCGGTTTGTTGTGAAATAGAAGTCACTTTTAACATCTTCCCAATGCATGTCTATGGGAATTAAGAACAAGGCTCTGTAGCCTTACTGTGAGTCCCACAGACTTGTACTGAGAAAACTGACTTCCGGATCAGTCAGTGAACCAGCGGCTTACAAAAGCCATCACGTGATGCCGAAGCGACAGGAGTGGAGCTGAAAAAAGATGAAAATGCCAACCGGTGAGTATGTGACTACATGCATTACACTTACATACGTAATACCTAACAAAGGAATCAGGGAAAGGGGGCAGCCAGAGTGGTGCTTTAAAGAAGCAGGTAAAGAGGATTAGTTATAGAATGGGCTTATAGAAAAAACTAATACCATTTTTATGGTATTATAGAAAAAACTAAGCCTGTGCTTTAAAGCACTCCGATCAGTTTCTTCTTAATTTACTGCAGTCATCATATTATATAGGGCTGTGTATTTACAATTGCTCATTTTGCCTTTCTACCCAGCTAATTGTTCTCTTTCCTCTGCTCTATATAGAAACAGGAAGTCCCATTTCCCTGAAAAAACATTCCCCTCTTCAACTACTGACCCAACTGCAACATACTCCCTCGCCAGGGATTTTTGCAGGGACTTATGAGTCATGAAGGGAAAATTGACCTCTTGTTTCTACATGGACCTCAGAAGGATTCAGCCAGTAAATTTTTAATCACATGATGTCATAGACCTAATGGAAAAGACAAAATTTAATAGGGTAGAAAGGCAAAATGAGCAATTGTAAGCACAAAGTGCTATATACGTTAATTTCATTATTGCAATTTATTAAGGATAAAAACTTTGTTGGGAGTGCTTCTTTAAGGATTGTCAGTAGATGGACATATCTGCCATGTCATTGTTTGTGAAAGTAGCACCGTGCCAACATATCAAATTTGTATATACAATATTGACAGTGTGATGCCAAGGCTCTGAGTCCCACATTCCCACTACCGGAGACACTGATCAGTATCCTTATAGATAGGCAATACTAGTTCATAAAGAACTGATAACAGAAAAAAATATATAATCCAATCTATTAATATCTCCAGTGAAAAGATATTGAAATTGATTAACTATTATGACACTGACTTTGTATGAGGAACATGCCAACAATGATAACTTGTATTCCCAAGCAGAGTAGGTCTCCTTTTTCTATGCCTGAACATGTAATGGCTTTGCTCAGAATTTGGTCTATGGTCATTTCTGTAGTGTTGTAAAAAGGAAAAGAAATCGATTGTTACAGTGATTATTAGCAGAATCCATTGTGTATGGACAAGGTAGTTAGCAGTGATTGGTGATGGGAGACTTGTGTTCCGCTCTGTGATGTGCTTATAACAGAAGTTTGCACAAACCGACCATTATCCGCTAATGAACAGCGAGAGAGCGATGTTCTAGCTGCAGAGTGTAGGTGTAAGGAATGGCGCAGCAGTAAATGAGCTGAGAGCTGTGTGTGGCCAATCATTACCGGAGAAGTCAAGCTGTAAGGTGTAGTCCGTGCAAAGTGCGGGGCTATTTGGGGGCAGGAACCAAAAAACTTATAAAATCCTTCATTGAATGGCCCATAGCAAAGTAAATCTCTAATGAAAACTCATCATCTTTGCCAACAGTATGGTCGCCTCATTAATATTTTTTCTAACTATCACGTGGGCAAGACCCTAATTCATTGGCTCCACTGCACAGCAATGTAATTTTCTTTCAAATGTATTTACTAAGAAAACAAAGCAGATGGATCATCGACATATTTCTTATTTTTAAAGGAGCATTCTACTTCCAGAAAATAGAGCTTTTTTGAATTGCACAAAAAAAAAATTGAGTCAGTTTTTTTGTTACGTGTACAATTGTTATTTATGTGGACAGATCATGGGGGGCGCCTCACGCTGACAGATTCCTTTAAAAAAATGTGAGAAATTGATCAACTATCTATGAGGTCCTGTTGCTCTGTGAAAGATATCATCCATACCTTTGGCTGTGGTCAGAGCACGTCACAAGCCTCTGCCTGCCCAGCTCTTGTCTCCACCCAACACCATGTTCTGCTGCTCGCCTGCCAGCACACCACCTTGACTAAACAGCCAGTGAGCTGTCAGTCAAACAGAGAAACGTGGGAATGGACGGAGAATAGAGCCAGGGAGCCAGAGGCTTGGGAAGAGCTCTGACCACACCCAGTGAACGCAAGCCATATTTGCATTAGAATTAAAACAGTGCTTTTTCAGTAATGGAGCAACAGATTGCATGAACAAAACGGTATGGTTGACACAACCTTTGACTATGTTAAAGACTAATAGCTGAATAGCATATCTGTCGGCATTAGTGCTGCCAGGAATTGCAGATCTACTGCTATTTTTGACTGTATTAGGGGAGCTGTCATTCACCACGCAAACATCCATTTAAGTCATATTTCCATTTAATTTTGTTAGGTTATGTTCATTTGCTTACACTAGGGAAAAATAATAATATTAGAGGTACTCCCCCTCCACAGGTCCAGGGCTGCCTCTCTGACGCTGCTCCCTGTCTTTAGCTACAGGCTGCAGTGACGACACCATAAAGCCAGCACACATAGCCAATGCTGAGCCCAGTGATTAGCAGCTGTGATCACGTGCATTGTAGTGATGCGTCTGTCCCTGGGTCTATAGAAAGTCAGGCTCAACCTTTACATGAGACCAGACCTTCTTTACCATGGGAACTATTAATTAGTGGAACAGTCAACCTCAAGAGCTGGTCATAGCGGGAACCATTGATGGTTTCAAAAAGGGATGCTTTTTTAGAAGAAATATATATTTCTGTAAATATGTAAAGCTCTTTTCTGAAGGTTTGCTCCAGTGGATCGGCAATTGGTAAATTATGGTTGGCATATATCGATCCCCTTTACCATTTCTCATCCCTCTGTTGAACTCTACGGCCATGTGTCTTTTTTAACGGTATAAATATAAACTACGGTATGTAACCGATGCAGCCAGGAACGGCACAGACTGGTCGCAGTGGTGGAGTATCATCACCGGACCTGCAAAGGATAAGTACCGGTAATTCTGATATCAGTTTTCATAAGGACATGTCCATGGGCAAAATATTTGGCAATAGCAAACCAGTCTAACGTCTTATCAACTATCAAACAGCTTATGGTACATCTAATATTTTTAGGCAACCTATTAGTTTAAAAAAAGGAAATTTATGCAACAAATCTCCTATGTGTGAATTTACTCTGAAACAGGTCTGATTCCAGTGAAAATTTCACTGATGGGGGAGAGGAAAGCAAGTTTTGCAAATCCATTTTGCTCCATTCCAACTGAAAACTTTATCAATAACAATAAAATAAAGCAGTCTGCTGCACGATTTGATCTGGTTAAAAATCATCTTTCTTTTTAACAAACTGCATCAAGGGAATTGTTTATCGGTGTTTCCATCTGTTTCTTTCTTTCATCTGCCATCCTATGCTTACAATGGGCTGGGGTAAAAAATAATTAATCCAGATGTAACAAAACTGTATCCTGAAATGACTGATGAGGACTTTACCCTTGAAACTACATGATGCCACTAAAACTAGTAAAATACATTATTAATTTATAATAATCTTTCTTATTAGGTAGATAAAATGAAAAAATAAATCCCTAAATAGTACAGAACGATTTGTTTCTTGACGTCTAGTTTGGCTTTGGCATTTCATTTAGAACAGACTGGCTGTAAAGTTTTATCTTGATGATAAATCAGTTAGTGAAAGTTATGAGAGCTTCGCGGACGGCTCCGAATAACAAGCATTGGAACGGATTCTCTTAACAATGGCTGGAGTTGCTCGGCAATCCGATCCAATCAGTTTCATTTAGCTCAGGCTATTTGTTGTAAGCCAAGAGAAGCGGCAGTGACAATGGAGCAGGTTATCACTATTTGAATTACATGAAAGCCTTTAATCCGCGGCTTTCCTGCAGATATAAAAGAAGGCTTACACTTTCAAATGGTACCGCAGCGGCTTCAATATGCATCAGAGCTCGCGTAGAGACCGTCACGTCG
This sequence comes from Ranitomeya variabilis, assembly GCF_051348905.1. Lineage (NCBI taxonomy): Eukaryota > Metazoa > Chordata > Amphibia > Anura > Dendrobatidae > Ranitomeya > Ranitomeya variabilis. Next base: position 111,279,117 of record NC_135235.1, on the reverse strand, counting down.
TTTACATATTTGGATGTCAAATATATCAACTGCTTTATATGACCATTATATATATATATATATATATATATATATATATATATATATATATATATATATATATATATAATCACAAGCAAAAAGAAAGTGGCAGCACTCACCAATCTTCTTAAAACAGATAAGCCTTTATTCCAATAAAATCTTCACGGCTCGGGGGTGCACATATGACAGTGTCAGGTCCAAACGACGGCCGTTTCGCGCCAATGTGGTGCTTCTACGGGTCAGTGGGTGGGCGGACATGACGTGGGAAGAAGTATGTGCTCAATGAACAACCCCTCCCATCTCAGCCCGCCCCTCCACCACACAAAATACTTAAAAAACTAGCATTTAAAAACAATGACATGAATGTCAAAGACTAAAAGGAAGAGGATATCCAGATATATTATTGCAGGATGCAATGAGGAGAACGAGTGAAGGGGTGACCAATAACATACCAGAAGTGAGAGGTGCAAAAGAAAAAAGGTTCACATTCTGTTTCCAATATAGCCCTATGTATCAGCATAAACGAGCTGCCATTAGGAAGAATTGGCATCTCTTGGAGAAGGACAAAGACTTGACAGGTATAGTAGCTAGAGGCCCATTGATCTCCAATAGACGTAGTACGAGAGTAAGAGACATTTTGGTATGTAATATTACGAAGGAGAAAAATAATTGGCTCGAGCAGGGTGCCCCAAAGGGGAATTTTCGTTGTGGGCATTGCCCCTATTGTAGGTATCACGTTACAGACCGGATTTTGAATATAGGCCCAATTACCCATAAAGTAACAGTTTATATCTTGTAAGACCGATCATGTCGTGTATGTAGTATTTTGCCCATGTGGGCATTACTATATAGGGAAGACGATACGGCACTTATATATACGGTTCAGAGAACATTTCAAATCAGTCTCATCAGGCAAGGGGGTACCTAGGCTAATTAGCCATATTCGAGAAGTACATGGGGGGAACCCCAGTGTGATGACGTTTACCGGCATTGAAAAGGTAAAGTTACCTGCAAGAGGAGGGGATGTCCATAACCTCTTGCTAAGGCGGGAGGCGAGATGGATAATACGGACAGGAGCTATGGGCCCAATAGGACTGAATGATAGGGTGATCTTTTGCGCTATAATGTATTGTATTTTCGTGAATGTGTTCTGCTTTTCGATCCTCAGATATGGTTCTTTGTCCGCATTTTGTGTCTGTCTCGTTAATTTTAATTTTACTTCAGGTATCGCCATCGTTGATAATAATTTTGTGATGCTCCATGTTCTGATTGTATCCAGGACTTGTTCACATGTTCCGGTAAAGTTCCAAGTGGGACTGGGGGATGCACCGATGGTTATTCGTTGTGATAGTAATTGTGGGTATGGAGAAAACATCTTTATCTCTCATGAGTAACAGTGAAACTAACTTCATGCCGATATAAGCATAATCTAGCGATATTCATGTCATTGTTTTTAAATGCTTGTTTTTTAAGTATTTCGTGTGGTGGAGGGGCGAGCTGAGGTGGGAGGGGTTGTTCATTGAGCACATACTTCTTCCCACGTCATGTGCGCCCACCCACTGACCTGTAGAAGCGCCAGATCGTCGCGAAACGGCCGTCGTTTGGATCTGACACTCTGTCATATGTGCACCCCCGAGCCGTGAAGATTTTATTGAAATAAAGGCTTATCTGTTTTAAGAAGATTGGTGAGTGCTGCCACTTTCTTTTTGCTCGTAAAATGAATCTGTATGCTTCTTTGGCTAAGCACCCGCGATCGAGTGGCCAGCTCCAGCTGTAAGTCGGTGTGTTCGGCGGGTGGACGCCCTGGTGGTGCGGTCAGCTGTTTTTTTGCTTTTTGTTGAAAATACATACAATGGAAAAACCACACAAACTGGTACTCGAGGGACAAAATTAGGCTAAATACCAATGCAGCATGCTGTTCAGAGTTGATTAGTAACGGCCAAGAGGATTTATGGGTAGAAGTGCTGTCAATAGACCGTACGGTCTGTACGGCCATTATTACATGGAACACCAGAATATTTTTTGGCAAAATTGTAGCCTATTCTCAGGCCACCAGGTTGATGTTCTTTTTGACCTTACCCCTATTCTGCAATGTATAGTTCAGCTTTAAATTTCATCAAACTTTATTGGGATTACAAATATAAAATAAGACATTTCCCAAAGGGAATCGGTCACCAGGTTCTTGATAACTCAACTGATAGCAGCATAACGTAGAGAAAAATACCCTGATTCTAGCTATGTGTCGCTTTAGTATACTGGGTGCAGCATTTGTGATACCATCAAAGTTCTTAGATGTGGCGTGCAGCAGAGCTCAGAAAGCTAATCCTGCCCACAACACAGCTTTCTGTGTACAGTGTATGGTGACAATGCGTTGCTCATCAGTGCTGGGGGCCAAGTTGGTCTTGTAAGGCACATGAGAACTAGTCCAGGAAGTGATAATCTCCTGCTGATAAATCACTCACTGTATTGAAACAAAAGCGCACAGCCTAATAAGTGACACATCCCTGAAATCAGTGTCTCAGTCCCTACCTCATACTGCCCTCAGATTACATAGCAAAAACCTGCAGACAGTCCCGTTAAGGGAATTATTAATAAGGAAATGTCTATTCCTTAATGTCTGTCCTTTATTAACCCCCTATACCTAGCCAGGAAATGTAGCTTCTTTTGACTAGGTGACAAATGACAGTTGTCCATAAGTTACGGTACAAAATCGCAGTCCATAACTGCAACGTCCTGTACCATAGTTCTGAAAAGAACAGCGGCTCTGGAGCACAAATGTCCGAATTATTAAAATACCTAGCAGACTTACCATGCAGTGAAGTGCTACCACGTCATATCAGAGAGCTGTGTATCAAGTCCTTTCATAGGCAGCAAATACTAAACTTTTCTACATTTTAGAGATGGTCATCCTTTCGTAATTTAGCAACACTGCCTCTTAAAATCTGGAATTATGGGCAGACCATCTCTGCTACAGTTAAAAATGTATTTTTTTTTTTTTTTTAATATAAGAGGTCGCTGTATAATCAGGTCCATAAGTAATATGAAAAGCTTTGCTGTGAAAAGAAACCTTTAAGCATTTATAATCATCATCCAACAAAACTGCAGATATAGAAGATTTATTGCACCGTGCGGGCCGGGTATTACTAGGACACAGTGGTTCCATTGCTTTAGATGTAATCTATGATGGCTATGTTCCCTTAGCACCTGCAAGGCATAGAAACGTTGGCAGAAGAACAAGACCTGACATTAAAAATAATCTTTTAATGCGATCATTAGAAAAATAAAAAGGGACATAGGAACCGTTTCATGTCCACAAACATTCTTTACTAAAAGAATCAGCAATTACAGGATATAGTCATAATAAACCATAAGACCAAGACAATGTTATTTTCACCAACCCAGGATAATTCAGCAAAAGGAATGATTTTAATTGTGGTATATTAAAAGTGTTTAGGTTACTGCTCACAAAGTTTTTTTTTTTTTTTTTTTTTTTTTTTAAGCGATTTTAAAGAGAAATTCACGTGAAAAATGTTTCTCTGACAATGCCTTTAGCTCTGGTTAGGGTTTTTTTTTTTTATATATATATATTTTTATTCCATGTTTATTTTTTTGCAGCCTTTCACTTGACAGTGTCAAGTTGGGAGGAAGTTTCACAGAGAGCCAGCCACAAAGAAATTACATTTCACTTTTTTTTTCATTGACTTTTTCAAAGCCTCGTTGTAAAAAAATAATTTTACGAACAGCAATGTGGATTTCCCATTTAGTATTCAAACAGTATTTGGAGAGGCTTTGTGTGTCTACGTAAAGATCCAAGTCACAGATTATGCGAACATACTCTCTGAAGCACCAATTCATCAAAACTTGATGCCCAGTGTGTTGGCGAAAGATGCGCCAAATTCATTAAGAGTTGTGTGTCTGTTAATAAACCACCATAAGAGATGTACTCCAATTTTTTTTTTAAGAGAATTATGATGCATTTGTTGGCTGTTCTTAGAGTCCCATCCCTGATGAGCTCTGCCTATATCGGCACAAAAATTACAAAAGTTTCAGACTTTTTTGTGCAGCTATGAATTTTGAAAAAAAGTTTCAACATTTCAAGCATTTTTACAACAGAAAACTAGTGAAAACTACTAAATGTATTGGAGACCATGGGGTCTCAGCTAGCACGGTTTAAAGAGAACCAGTCATGTAAAATAAAATGTGGTTAATCAGAAGTTAATAGTATTCTATAACTGAAAGCCCTGCTACCAGGAAGAAATTAACTTTATTGCTCCAGGCAGAATCCAGCTTTCAGTCAGAGGCACGGCCCATATTAGCACAGTTTATCAAGAACTCAAATCGGCACTTGTTTACCTTGGTTTACACCTGTAGGGCTGAGCTCCCACATGGTGTTTTTTTTTTTTTTTTTTATACACATCAAAAATACACAAAAAGAGGGGTCTTAGGCCATGTGCACACGTTCAGTATTTTTCGCGTTTTTTCGCGTTTTTTCGCTATAAAAACGTGATAAAAACGCGAAAAAAACGCTTACATATGCCTCCTATTATTTTAAGTGTATTCCGCATTTTTTGTGCAAATGTAGCCTTTTTTTCCGCGAAAAAATCGCATCGCGGAAAAAAAAGCAACATGTTCATTAAAATGCGGAATTGCAGGGGATTCCGCACACCTAGGGGTCCATTGATCTGCTTACTTCCCGCACGGGGCTGTGCCCACCATGCGGGAAGTAAGCAGATTATGTGCGGTTGGTACCCAGGGTGGAGGAGAGGAGACTCTCCTCCACGGACTGGGCACCATATAAGTGGTCAAAAAATAAGAATTAAAATAAAAAACAGTCCTATACTCATCCTCGATGTCTTCCCGCCTCCACTGCACGCTGTCGTTCGGTTCCTGTAGCTGATGTGCGGTGGAGGACCTTGCCGATGACGTCACTGTCCTGTGATTGGTCGTGAGCGGTCATGTGACCGCTCACGTGACCGTGACGTCACGGAAGGTCCTGTGCACACAGACCAGCTATAGAAAGAGGAGCCGGACGCCGCTGAGGAGATGTCTGGGTGAGTATAAGCATTTTTTTATTTTTTTTATTATTTTTAAACATTCTATCTTTTACTATGGATGCGGCATAGGCTGCATCTATAGTAAAAAGTTGGTCACACTTGTCAAACGCTATGTTTGACAAGTGTGACCAACCTGTCAGTCAGTTTTCCAAGCGATGCTACAGATCGCTTGGAAAACTTTAGCATTCTGCAAGCTAATTACGCTTGCAGAATGCTAAAAAAACGCGGAAAAAACGGAAAAAAAACGCAAAAAAAACCGCAAACAAAAAATGAGGATTTCTTGCAGAAAATTTCCGTTTTTCTTCAGGAAATTTCTGCAAGAAATCCGCAACGTGTGCACATACCCTTACAGTTTCAGCAAAATGTTTTTTTTCTCTTTGTTCCGTTGACCTGTGATGCGCTTCTGAAATCCGCTACATCTCAAACTCTCATGTGGGTATGAGTTTTGTGTGTGGATTTCCCCCATAGATGACCCACAAAACACAGGTAAAAAAATAGCATGTGAGCTAAACACATGTAAACCACTCAGGACATCAATAAAGTATTGTCAAAGCCAAGTACCAAGAAATATAAAAAACAAAACTGCTTAATTTAACACATGACATACCAACAAGAGAAAAGCTCCAAAAACGTGTTAAAAATACATGTAAAAAAATGATAGAAAAAGTAAGTAACCTAAGTTACTTAATTGGTACAAAAATTCTAGAATATCCAAAAATCACCAAAAACTCACAGTGGGAATATGGCCCGACAATGGTCGGGAGAGGAGTCCGATTGTTAGTTTCCCCTTCCTACCTACATTTTCCTTTAATGTCTGTAGCATACGGAATGTAATGTGTTGTTGACCAAGGGCAATTTTTATATCTACATAAAAAGGAGATACACCACAAACAAGAGTGTTTGGTGAGAAAGCAGGTGTGCATTGCCAGTGACCAGGAAAGAGCATTTGTAGGAATATTAGTTCAGGAGATCAAATACTGGCCCTTTAAAGATGGAGAAAAACATGTGTATCTTCTTATTTCATCACAAATTGCAAACATCATCATCCACCTGAAATAAACTGCACATTCCTTGGGATTGGAAGATCACGCAGGGTTACAAGACAAAAATCAGGAAAACTGAAAACGTGTCCAAAATCATTTATTACATCAACTTAAGGCTGTACTGTCACAGAAAACGTTTCCTCGTGTGGTTTTCTTCATATTGTTTGTACTATATGCCACTGCTGTTTTCTATGCCCCAAAATTCCAATTTTGTTTTTTTTTTAGCCAGTGAAAACTGGGCTACTTTTTTGTGCTCACCCATGAGGGTCTAACAAGACTGTGACTCTCGTAATTGTTTCGATATAAAATTACATATTCCATGGGTGCGAAGGGAATTTCTTCAAAAAGAGAATTAGATGAAAACCTCTTAAATACAATATATAATAGATTATATACATAGGTTACGGCACAATTTAAGGTCAATAGTGATCATTGGACATTGAGCTTTCACGGTTCATAGAGGCAGAGAACTTTATAAAATGACAAGATAACTAGTTTTGGGGTAATATAACATTTCTTTAAAAGTGTAGAGTCAAACAGGGAAAAAATTAAAACAATGAAATCCATTGCCATCCCATGCAACCACAGCAGACTTTTATGACTAGATAAGACAAGGCAACGTTGTATCATTCATGAAGCGTTAAAATGCTTCTCTTAAGCAGTCACTATTTGTATAGTAATTTTTACAGAACTGATCAATAGTGGCATTAATAATAAACAAGGCTTAAATCTTTGATAGGACTTATTTTAACTCATATCATAGACATCATGAAACGGCATTTCTTTAGTCACCGCTTAAGAGTTTGATAACTCATTCCATTCTTAACAGTAGTTCCCTTTCCAGTCCTTAGCCGATGAAGGGGCTATATGAGAGGTCAATAACCTATCCATCTTAAGTAGATTTTCAGATCAAAGTGCCATTTTTAACTTGATTTGAATCTTAGCACAGGTTGTAAAAGGTGGTAGGGCCATCTGTCCCTGGTCTCCTATTGCCTGCTCTCTCACCTTAGCTTCTATGATGGCTCCAAAAGGGCTTAAGGGGCTTCACGCTAAATACGTTGCCCATTCTGGGTGTTGCCCTTCCCAGGGAGCACTGTACGTGGATGAGTTGGATGTGTGAAGGACATATTGCAGATACCAAGGTGCCATGTTTGCAGGCAGACGTACCTTAGGCCTGACAATGGGTGCATTGTCTGCAGACTATTAAGTCACCCAGATCTAACAGTTTGTTTAGTGTGTATATCTAGGACTTAATCATGAGCTGAATGGTGACATTTTTGAGAATAAAATTGCACAAATTAAATAGGGAAAGTTAAAGTGCTGCTGTTTACAGAAAAACAGTGAGGGGCAGATGGGCCTAGACCACCGCTGTTGCCCCTTCATTTTCAGAATTGCTTGTCAGAGCCCCAACAATCAAAGTGATGCCATCACTTTATAGGATGCAAATACGTCTATAAAAAGAGTTAACATTATAGTACAAAGCAGAGTGCAACCAAAACAAATATGACACAAAAAGAATTCAGCACTCTGTAAGTTGCGAAGGTGGTGAAATTTTTTTTATGCCCTACAATCGTAGGTGTATCACAGAAGTGTATCTCATCACACAAATCTGTTTCTTTCTCCTCTAGGACTGAGCTTTGACTCATGAATCAAATTTGTATACAGGGAAAACAGACTTTCCCATTACTGACATAGAAGAGGACAGTTGGTGCTCATAAGATTCTATGGAGGGAGGAGGAGCTAGAGGCAGACATGACAGTTACAGTTCTCCATAGAACTTTATAAGCACCAACTTCCATCTCCTATCTCAGTAATGGGAAAGTCTGTATTCAACGAAGACCATTTTTATCCAAGAATTGAAAATGATTGATTATTCCAGAAGGAAAAAGAAGATTTATCTGATAAAATATATTACAAAGTTTCTTACTTCCACATGTTCTTTTGGTTTAAGAAAGATAAATTAAAACAAGGGTTACTCTTTAAACATTAGACCTTCAACAGACAGATGGATTGTGAACAGCTCAGAGTTAAGCATGGATGCAGTGGCACCAAGTGTAACCTGAACCTGACAGCAGGCGCATGGCTATTGTATTACAATTAGCACCATTGCATCCATTCCCATCTACTTCCCTTGGGGCTACTCCCAATGCATGGATCCGATGAAGGTCTAGTGTTACACTTTGAATTGTAGGGCATAAATACAATGTCATTATCTTCGCAAGTTAAATGGAATCTGTCACCATATTTGACCTAACTATTACTATTAATATTGGCATCCAGGTGATAGATTGCTGAAAACAGTCCTCCCTCTGTGTCTCATATCAGGTTTGTTGTTGTAGATAGATCATCTTTTACGACTTTATGAAAATGACCTCTTCCAGGTTATGGGGAGGATGCAGCTTAGAGGATAACTCAGCCTCCAGAACTTATTTTACATGAAGAGGGAGTTACCTGTGTGAGGCAAGTACCTTATTTTTGGATCATAAGACGCACTATTGTTACACCCAAATTTGGGAGGAACATGGGGGTGCGTCTTATAATCCGAATGTAGCTTCCCATGGGAAGGAGGGGCAGATGCTGTGAAGCGGGCCACAGAAGGCCGGTGGCGGTAGGAATGGGGTAATGCTGCAGGTTCCGATCTAGGAGGAAGGGAGGTGTCCAGGTGATGCAAGGCTGTGGCCCTGGGCTTTCATAAAATGTTGATGGTCAGCGGAATCCACTTCCCTTTGATCTCCCTTCGGGAGACGAAATCTCAAATTGAATATGTGCCACTTCTGGCGGCAATTTTCTGGAAGCCCACTGCAGGGAAATCGAAGGGGACTCCACTCACAGTCGACATTTTATGAAAGTCCAGGAACCGCAGCCTCGCACTGCCAGGACACCCCCTCCACCCAGTAAGGGCCCGCAGCATTGCCCCAGTCCTGCAGCAGCGACCCTGCCTCCAGTGACCACGCTGTACCCCAGGCGCCCCCAATAAGCTACCGTAAAATCAGACTATAAGTCGCACCATTTTATTAAAAAAAAAAAGTTTTCATAAATTCCTCCCCAAAATTTGGGGTGTGTCTTATAGTCCGCAAAATACAGTAAGGCTACATGCACATGGTCAGGAATACGCAGCGTTTTGGACGCAGCACTTATCTGCTGCATCCAAAGCACTGCCCTAACAGACAAGGAGAAATAAACTTTATCTTCCTCAAACACATCTTTTGCAGCTCTCGGAGCTCTGCTGTATTGCAACAATATTACAACGCTGGCAGCCTGTGAGATGGAGGCTGAAGCTGAAAGGAACCTGCAGATGTGTCAGGTATAATGATACACAGCTCTGCTATGAGATCAGGAGAGCAGAGAGCGGCCATCACACTGGTAACTCCTCTTCATGTAAAATAATCTCTGGAGGCAGAGTCATCTCCAGACACCATCCGCCCCGGAACCTGGAAGAGGTCATTTATATAAAGTGATGAAAGACTATTTATCAACACAAGGCATCTGATAGGAGACACACAGGGAGGACTGTTTTCAGCCTTCTGTAACCTCTATGCCAAAAATCAATAGTTCAGATAGGCCAAATGAGATAGATTCCCTTTAAAAAGTGGCAGAATCGTTTCATGAACTTGCATTTCTGGAGCGGGACCCTATTAGAGTACCTAAATTCTAGGAGTGCTGTAATTCCAAAACAAACAATATGCAGAGAGCCAACAACGCACAATATACACAACTAAATCTACAGCTGTCTTTTGTGAACACTGTTGGGTAAGTTCACACTGGGCGTTTTTGCTGCGTTTTTTAATTATAATTTTCAGCTGCAATACCAGCAAAGCCTATGAGATTTCAGAAATCTCATGCACACACATTGGTGTTGTTTTATCAGTATTTTGTGCTTTGCTGCGTTTTTTGGACATAGAGCATGGCACTTCTTTCAGTGGTTTTGCTGCATTTTTTCCACCCATTGACTTGAATGGGTGATGAAAAAAACACAGCAAAAACGCAGGCATCATTATTTGCTGCTGAAAATCCAAGGACATTAGCATGGACAAAGAGAAAAAAAAGCGCATCAAAAAAACGCAGCAAATATGCAACAAAAAACGCACCTAAACCTGCGTTTTTGACGCAGCTTCTTTCCTGCCAAGATCAGGTTTTGCTGCAGAAGAAAAAAAGCATCAAAAACGCCCTGTGTGGACTTACCCTTGAAGTTCCTAAAGGAGAAAAATGTGGCGCTATCTAAGCGTAGTGAGACAAACAATTGAGTTGTTGAGTATCTATAAGAATTTGCCCACCTGATACGGTTGTGCAAACTGAGGCACAACTCCTGCTAACCTGGTGGGGAGGGATTGGACCCTGAAACAGGAGTATCCCACAAAGCAGATGCCAGACAGGAGGATCAGGGAATGGCGCTGTCTTTGCCGCCGAGAGAAATCAAGGTGCAGAAATTTCAGGTTGCTTGTAGGTAACAAAATGTTTTAATCAAACTGATAAAAGCTATATACACACACAACTCGTTTCGGCTGTTTGCAGCCCTCAAACCAGAAGCAGACTGCAAACAGCCGAAACGCGTTGTGTATATAGTTTATCATCAGTTTGAATAAGAAAACTTTTAACTACAAGCAGCCTGAAATTTTTGCACCTTGATTTCTCTCGGTGGCATAGACAGCGCTATTCCCTGGTCCGCCTTTCTGACATCTACAGCTATCTATTATAATTAATGTATATACTGTTGAAAAAAAACAAATACTATTTGTCTAGACGTATTTATGAATAAATCCCATAAGATGTGTAAGCCTGTCTGACCTATAAAACATGCCAATACAGACATTCATCATACAGACAACTTCGAAGAATAATTCTTACATACTTTATACTGGGGGGCTGTATGCCCACACACAAGAACATAATGTCCGTCACATGCCAGCTTTCCCCTTAGCAATCGATGACTATCCTACTTGTCCCTAGAGACCTTTGGACTGGAAAGGGAAATTTATATTCTGGACCTTGCAATGTAAGAAGCTATCCATCACCATCACACCACCAGCACTGCCCAGAATTACAGAACCACATTCTATAGATTCTATAGCAATTCCATAGGAGCAAGCGCCCGAGCCCCAGGCAAAAAGAGGAAGGCATGCACAGAGTAACCCCACTGGAAAAGCAGAAATGTGTCAACTAAATGTAGTCAATACTACATGGTGCAGCCCTTGGAATTGGCTACAACTCCATCTATTAATACCACCCTGTGTGCCGGGAACACAGCCTACAAATTATTTTGTCCCCTTCTATTCACCTGCCATGTTCTACTACTTTCATTAAGACAACTCTATGATGCCACAATGAACATCCGTCACCTAAAAATTGTACTAATAAAGAAGTGACTTCTCAGCCTCATCTCTCAGACCGACTGCACTGTAACGAATTACACAAGTTAACATTTGGGTATTTCTTGGTTGAAATATGCAGAATAAAAGTAAAATAAAATACATTTACTACACACAAAGGGAGATTTTTTTTCTTTTTTTTTTTCTTGTAAGGGTTGCATTCTGCAGTCATTAAAATCTCCAAAGAGGACGATGCAGGAAAGTTCCCATTCAGCTTCCGGGATAGCATGCCAACCTCAGTGCCCGCACAGGGCAATGTGATCAGTCCTCCCACCATGTAAACAGAGACACATCATGTTGTACAATAGATTTCCCAACAGAAGTTCTGTAGACCACCGCAACAAGATGGGTCACTGTTACTGATGAGCGAATATACTCATTACTCGAGATTTGTCGAGCACGCTTGGGTGTCCTCCGAGTATTTTTTCATGCTCGGAGATTTAGTTTTCATCGCTGCAGCTGAATGATTTACATCTGTTAGCCAGCATAAGTACATGTGGGGGTTGCCTGGTTGCTAGGGAATCCCCACATGTAATCAAGCTGGCTAACAGATGTAAATCATTCAGCTGCGGTGAGGAAAACTAAATCTCCGAGCACTAAAAAATACTCGGAGGACCCCCGATCGTGCTCGGGAAATCTCGAGTAACGAGAATATTCACTCATCACTAGTCACTGTTACAAAAAGGGAAAACAACTCATTTCCAGCCCCCAAACCAGCTTCTTGGAGGTAGAAATGATATTAGCGTTCTCCAGGACCAGAAACACTATTTTTCAGGAATTTCAATGCAGTAATAAAGTTGGGAATGACAGGCAGAGTAATACAAGATCAAGAAAGGTTTCTTTCCCACTAATGGATCCTATAATATATTACTTCTCTCTCATGTGGCCTTATTGTGCTCTACTCTATGCCGGAGCTATGGGAGGCATGCGGTGGAGAAAGCAGAAAATAAGAACATGGCACTCCAGAGAAGTAAGGATTGGAGGATCAAAACATCAGTCTTAATCTGGATTAAAATAAATGACATGTATGTCTCTCACACTCAAAAAGTAAAATAAATTTGCAAGCACTAATCTATGAAGGTAACAAACAAAGAAAATAAAAGACTGAAAATGGCATAAGTTTTGTTTTTTTTGTTGCTACAATGTTGCACCAAAGCTTGATCAGTGACATGTCTAATAAACAAGGGGTACATTTTAGCCTGTTTTCTTGATAAATTTTAACACTGTTGCCTAAGATATTTGATATTGCTTTTTTAAAGGGATTCTATCAGCAATTCCACCCTCCAAAATATTTATATGCGCATGTAGCTCCTTCAAAGACAAGTCCAGCAATACCTTTACAAGGCCAGACCGTTCCTCCATTACTGAGAAATCAGCTTTTGAATTGATGTAAATAGGGCAGAAGGACCATGATAGATCTGAAGCCTCTGTCACGCCAGCTCTATCCCCCCCCCAGAGCAGCCTCCTATTGTTTGACTGACGACCTCTGTGCGGGGTGATTAACGGAAAAAAAAGCAGTCAGCCGAGCAGGCAGTGCTGGGTGGGAGATAGAACTGGAATGATGGAGGCTTCAGATATACAAATAGTTCTTCAGCCTCATTTGCATATCAATTCAAATACTGATTTCTCAGTAATAGAGGAACAGACCGGCCATGTAAAGGTATTCCTGGACTTGTCTTTGAGAGCTTCATGCATATATAAACAGTGTGGGGTGTGAAATCCTGCTGACAGATTCTCTTTAAGTAACTAAATCAAAATGCATTCAAGCAGTTCATTTACGCCCGGTGTCATTGCTTTCTCAGGCAATGTTTATTAATGGCCGTCTGTCCAAATTCACAATCTTTATAGCCCAACACAAAATGAAGTATAGAAGTAATAAGCTATATGAATCACCATTACTAAAACCAGATCTATAGAATGGGCCGTCCTACTATATTAAAAACTATTTGGTCATAAATCTGTCACTGCACTTTTTTTCTTTTTGTTTTTTTAAAGGCAAGTACTACGCAAAACAGTATTTTCAAGATTAAGGCTACTTTCACACTAGCGTCGTGCACTGCACGTCGCTATACGTCGTTTTGTTGAAAAAACGCATCCTGCAAAAGTGCTTGCAGGATGCGTTTTTTCTCCATAGACTTGCATTAGCGACGCAGTGCGACGGTCCGTCGCCACCAAAAAATGTTGCATGTAACGTTTTTTGGTGCGTCGAGACCGTCCTTTCCAACCACGCATGCGCGGCCGGAACTCTGATCCCGCCTCCCCGCACATCACAATGGGGCAGCGGATGCGTTGAATAACAGCATCCGCTGCCCCCGTTGTGCGGCGCTTTCACTGCTTGCGTCGGTACGTCGCAACGACGCAATTCATCGTGCGTCGTCCTACACTAGTGTGAAAGTAGCCTTAGTGCAACTACCTTTCCAGCATAAATAGTAGATCAGTGTTGCTGCGTCACACAAACAATTACTAGACTATTCTACAATGTCTGGCTGCCTTACTAGATTCCAAACAGATCTTTATATTTCAAATGGCAACAATCAACCTTTACAATGTTTCGCTGTAACAAAGCCAAATACACGGGTACTACTGCTAAAAACGAATACGATCAAGCCAACTACCAAAAATGAAGAATATATTAAAAAATGTATGTGCCCATAGGTGATCTGCCATTTTACCAGTCATCTTTTTCACAAATCTCAGCATACGCACGTGTAAGGTGGGGTTGGGAAAAAAATGTTAGCCAAGTCATTTGGTTGACAAGTAAAAGTGTGTGACCAACACAAACTGATCTGGCACCAAACTTAAAGGGAATCTATCACCAGGGGTTTGCTACCTCATCTGAGAGTAGTATAATGTAGCAAAAGAATCTAATTCCAACAATGTATCACTTTGTTTAATGGGTGCAGCCGTTGTGACAGTGTTTTTAGATGTAGCAGAGCTCAGAAAGCTAATCCCGCCCACAGCACAACTTTCTATGTGAATTGTCTATTGACAGTAAGCTGCTATCAGATGAGGAGGGGTCATTGGTCTAGCAGTGTGTATGAGACCTAGTACGCAGATAATTTCCTGGTGATAAAACCTTACTTAATTGTAAGTAAACTCAACAACCAGCCCAATAAGTGACACATCCCTGTATTCAGTGTTTTAACCCCTACATCATGTCGTCATCAGGTTATATAGCAAAAACCTTCTGACATAGTCCCTTTAAGTACACTTATATCTATTCCTATCGCCACATTCTCTCAGTATTTCATGCATGAATACATATCTCGGAAAAAAAAAATTCTTCCCCAGTGGAAGTGGACATTTTTATTTCTCTCAAAAACAGTACTAAGAAACTAACCTGCTTCATAGAACTGTATGTAGAAAGCTGGTAAAGTACCCAGCATTTGAAAAAGTAAAAAAATAAAGAAATAATAATTTAACAAGGTTGTCCAATTAAAACAAACTATCACCTTTCCATAAGTTAGATTATAACTTGTTGATGAATGGGGACAGACTGGTGCCCGCTCTGTTTGCCAATTTTATCCCTGTTATAATGGGACAGCAGTGCACACCCTCGACCGCCATCCATCCTTTGCCTGGCCTAGAAGGCTGACGAGTGTTGTGCTCAGCTTTCTGAAGCAACCCCATTGAAAATTAATGGATCGGTGGTCGGTCAGCCGTCCAACCTGATGTTCCATTTTGTATCAAGGACAAAACATTCCCATCGGGCGATAAAAATTCTCTGTTCTGCCGATCAATGCAGGACCCATTCACTAATCAGCAAGTTGTCACCAATCAGCAAGTTGTCACCGATCCCACAGATAGGTGACAACTTGTCTGGTCTTCATAGGACAACCCATTTAATTTATGCTTAGGAATCTTTACTGTGAATAAAGTACAGAAAACGGTTCACACTGCAAAACAAGTATTTTAAAGGTGAAAAAGAGGCATGCTAATGACTATACATGTTCAATGTGTCTCCAATTTAGAATTTTTGTGAACTAAGTGTAAGAAAATTCACATCATGCCGACCTATATATAATAACTCCTACAGCTTTCTATAAAAATCACAGTAGGCTGCGGCCTGTGAACAAATACACAATTAAGGCAGGCAGGATCTCTTCACATAAAACATCTATATGTGTGCAAAACATCATTTACAAACAGTATCCAAAACCAAATAAAATTGTGAAATCTATTGACTTTAATACTCAGGCCTATTAACTCAAGTAACAGTCCCAAGCTTCTGATTTCATGCAAGCAAGGCAACTATATTACATAGCAAGTCTTAGCAGGCAAAATAAAGACTAGTTCTATCCAAAACTGAAAAATGGCCAGATAGTATTAATAACAGAATTTAGAACAATATCCAACAGATCATTTTAAGGTTGTCTGGGCTAACCGGATTGATGGCCAATCCTTAGAGTAGATCCTTAATATCTGATTGGTGGGGGTGTGACACATAATAGTGGCCGCGGCCACATACTACACATTTGCCCCCTATTGATTTAAATTGGGGGCAGATGTGTAGTACCTGGCTGTGCTCACTATGTAGTTGATGGCGCTGTGCTATCCAGCTCCTTAACTCAGCACATCCGGCCAGCGAGGGCGCTGTGTGTTGCACCCCCACTGATCAGATATTGACGACCTACTTATGATAATTTTTCTCTATTTTTATGTAGATAAAAAAAATTGCAAAGTAGGCAACCAGGTATTCTGCAGCCAAACTGGCAGTAGCTTCTACTTCCACATGATCTTTTTAGCAGCTAATGACACTTTGCAACACTTTATCAGGTGTTCACAACGAGAAAGTATAAAGCTACTGCAAATGTGAAAACTAATAGAAAAATAGAAGGGTAATAAAAAAAAAAATAAAACATTGTGAAATGACCTCTGGATATCGATCTAACCTCTGATTTACAAAAATCATGGCATTTACCAGTTTGGGTTAGAAATGCTCTTTAATACTGGGCAATGACTATGTAAATGAAAAAATGATCTCAGGCAAAAAGTTATCCATATGTGTAACTGGCAACCCAATCGCGCCACTCTAGTGGGGTCAACTCTGTTGGTCGAGCACAGGCAACCGGTCCCTTAATAATGATGCACAGTATTGATGTTCAGAAGCAAACACATGCTATTGTGGTCAGTACCTGCCAGAAATCCTGATGAGGGAGTTGGGGATGTGGTAAAGGTTAGAAAGAAGATAAAGAGAACCAGGTAATGTTTGGTTATAAACACAGGGTAAAGACATATACATCCATAATAAATGATGATAAAGGGTTATAAATGACAGATAAGTCAATAAAATCACAGCAACACAAGGCAACTCAAGAGATGGTTTAATAGGAAAGTGTATTCAGGACCTGTAACAAGGAGCATTATTGAGAAAATGGGATACTAAGTACCAAAACCACATTTACAAATACATCAATACAACTATCCAGCAATCTGATCTTTACTTACCGGTAAATCTAGTAAGAACACATTCATATCCACATATAGGGCTACATTCAGTTGAGGATACTGTCAGGATTTACAAGCAAGGTCCTTGCCTACATCCCGACAGAATCCACTAACATTCAGCAGTAAGTGGAAGCAAATGTATTTTTTACCCTACCGAAACAGTAGAAAATATCATCCCAGAATGATGAAAGCTATGACAATTTTAAAACCTATAATTCATAATTGCAGTAAATTCTGCATGGACACAGTGCGGATTAGCACCAATGATTTTAGGCTAATCCACGTGTAGATCTACTGTCACATCCTTAGCTGAAACCAGAGTTTTGACTCTTGGAGTTCTGCTGTTGATTCTCTGAAAAATTCACATCAAATTTTCACATAAGAATAACCACATTTTAAAGGGGAATGTGTCATCATAAAAACACCAATCGTTTAAATCAGGATTTTTAGTTACATGCATTTTATAAAACTTATTGGCAAAGTTTTTTTTATTTTTCAGGTCATGATCTGTATTAAAACATAAATTGGGTAATCTTGAAATGCTCACAGTGACCACTAAGGTGAATTTAGACCATAATTCCTATGACTTCAGGAATATTTCAGGAAATCCACACGAAGAACTGGAAGTCAGAATCTTATACAATTTACAAGATCTAATTTGCAATACAAATTATGATACTGGAAACGACACTGTCTAATTTTATTATAAAGTACAGTATATTTAACACAAAAACCTGATTTACACCACCCACAGGTCATTTTCTGAAGACACGTTCCATTTAACTACTGTACATTGAGTTTCAGAGGATATATTGTGCTCGGTTGTCACTTTATTATGGCTATACGCTTCGCACAATAAATAAACTATAACATTTGTTTCTTCAGCCAGCAATCTATACATGCTGGCCATGTATAAATCATAAATTCCCCATTACAACTTTTTCATCAAGAATTATGCCACAAGAACCAAACTAAAAACATTAGTATGTTAGTCGCCATCGCTCAGTCTGAGCCGCTGCACTACAATGGGAATCTGACAGATTTAAGCGGTTCATCCGCTGGATCCTACATCTCATACAGAGGTTTTGTTATTGACCACCCAAAAATGGTAACTTTCCACTTTTGTTATAGAACACTTTTTTTTTTTTTTTCTTTAAGCACTTTTGCACAAATTGTTTTAGCAATATAATTAAGAGTTGTGATCTTCAACTAGAGATGAGCAGATCTGACGATATTTAAAGTTGCCAAATTGTGCACATTTTACAGGGAAATTCAATTAGCATTGAAGTTATACTCCACAAATTGGATATCACTGATTGTTATGCTCGGGAGTCTCTCTAGACCAGTGTTCCCCAACTCCAGTCCTCAAGAGCCACCGACAGGTCTTGTTTTCAGGATTTCCTTAGTATTGAACAGGTGATTGAATGCTTGCCTGTCCAGCTGATGCAATTATCACCTGTGCAATAACTGAGGAAATCCTGAAAACAAGACCTGTTGGTGGCTCTTGAGGACCGGAGTTGGGGAACACTGCTCTAGACCAACGGTGGGGAACCTCGGGTTGCATACAGCTGGCGACTACCTTTTCTCCGGCTCTGGGCAGACTGCCGGGAACCACAGTGCTCGGACCACAGGCTGTATACCAACTGACACCAGCCTTGAATTTCCTCTCGCTCCATGAGTCCACGCACACCGTGTTCACTACTGAAAGCAATGAAAGATTATGTCCTGAAGCTAGTGCCAACGTGAGGACATACTTTGTGGGCGGAGTTAGCGCACTTTTTTTTTTATGGCCCCAAAGGATGATATAAATATCCAAATGGCCCTTGGCAGAAAAAAAGTTCCTCACCCCTGGTCTAGACACTAGAGTAGTGCTCCAAAACCTGTAGCTCAGGAGCCACATGTGGCTCGCAGGTCCGACATGTGTGGCTCGCTGCTGTCTGCCAGCTTTGTGCATTAGCACCTGGTCTAGCAACCAGCTATGAAGAGAAGGTCTCTAGAGGGTGACTTATGAGTAGGCCCCCATAGAAGAGAAGTTCTGGATGTGCATACACTTGCGGGGGTAGGGGTTGGGGGCAGAAATAAATATAGTAAGCTGAAGATAGGATGATAAGTGCTAGAGGGAAGCTTATACTGGACGCGATGTGATTGTATTCAGGGTGTGCTGGATATAAGAATACCAAATGAGGGTGAAATGGAAACCCTTGGGGGTAATTATTCTGTCTATATGGGCACAGGCTCTCAGTGTGCCTGTGCGGGAAAGCTTTGACTGTCATCATACTGATAATTGGGGGCTCTGAGTGTCACTACTGAGGGAGGGTGGGCTTGGATGTGGCTCACGACCATCACTCAGAGTTAAATGCGGCTCTTAAAGTAAGAACGGTTGGGAACCGCTGCTCTAGAGCATAATAAACACAAGATGTAAAAAAAAAAAACGTACCCACCTCACCGCTCTCCTGTCCAGCCCTGCAGCTGCTCACTTCCATCTATCTGGTCATCAGAAGAGCCTCGTATTTCCCCATAGCGAGCCGCATCTCCCGCCCTGTTCACCCCAGACCGTGACTTCCGTCAGTGACTGGCTTCGTAGGTTATGGCCAGAAATCCCAGCCAAGAATGAACAGGACGGGTGACAACCAGATAGCAGGTAGTGGAGGGGTCAGACAGATCAGCGATGAGGAGAGTATAATTATTTTTCCTAAACTTTTGCTGGCTGGCTTTGTGTTAGCAAAATGGCAGCTACCATTTTGCAGAATCCACGCAAAACAAATTTTACAAAAATCCATATTCTAAAAAAAGCGTGTTTTTTTTTTATTTTTAGATTGCTGATGTCAGATAAGCAGAAATGTCAGACCTACGGGAGCTCGAATACCGTGACTTAATTATAGTAGCCAAAACTATATAATGAATAGAGATGAGTGAACCAGAAATCTAAAGTTCGGGGTTCATACCGGACACCAGACACGGACTTCTCCTGGAAGTCCGCTTTACGGTTTGGCAGAGAGACACAGAGGTGGGAGAGAGAGAGGTGGGAGAGAGAGAGACCAAAGAGGGAGAGAGATAGACACACAGAGGTGGGAGAGAGAGAGAGAAAGAGAGACAGGTGGGAGAGAGAGAGAGAGAGGGGGAGGTGGGAGAGAAAGAGACATACAGAAGTGGGAGAGAGAGGGGGAGATAGGTGGGAGAGAGAGACAGAGGAGGGAGAGAAAAAGAGAAAGGTGGGAGAGAGAGACACACAGATGAGAGAGAGAGAGAGAGAGAGGTGGGAGAAAGAGGTGAGAGAATGAATTTCCAGCTCCAACGTTCAGGTCCCCATTGAATTCTATGGGGTTTGGCTTCAGGTACAATTCTGGTACCCGAACCGAACTTTGGCCTAAAGTTCGGTCGAACGTGATGAACCTGAACTTACATGGGTACGCTCATTGCTTATGACGAAACCTAATAAATACTGGCAAAAATTATCACAACTGGTTCAATAAAACAACATCACGAAACGATTCTTCCCATTTTAACCAGTTTAAATTACGGTAAATCTAGAAGTTTCTTATTACTGTAGTTTTCATATTTCTTTAAACTTGGAGCTTATTAAAGTTAATTATGATTAGAGAAAAGGGAGATGGGGTCATGGAGGTACCTCTTATCCATATGAGCATTATAGTAGCATTCAAACACTATGAATGTCGCTAGCCTTTAATTGCCTGAGAGTTCTTGGAAGAAAAACACGATATAAAAGGTATATAAGTGGCTAGCCTTTCAACAAAATGTAATTTCCTACATTGTAATAATCCTGTTTCATTTCTGTCAAAACCCAAAGAATGAGGTTATTAAATACTTGGCAGAGAATACCAGGGAAAAAGAAGCGTAACTCTTCCACTCTGCATCTGTGCCCTTTTGGTGCGTGGGCACACAGCAGCTGCAGCCGGCTGCACAAGTACAATGTCAGAGCAGAAAAGATGGCTAATGGGCCACAGACAGAATCAATAACATTTCCACTTCCCTGCAGCTAGAAGAAGATGGATAGCTGGTTGTCTAGAGCGCGGCCTCTCTGGCCAGTGGGAAGACCTAATAATGCTGAAGGAATAGTTTATCGAGAAAACAATTAGCGGATAAACCATTGATTATGCACACAGCTGCTCTCGGGGTGCAGTAATAAAAGGCTGGAGAAACCACTCAGGATTATTACACTTCATGTGCATAGTACTGCCCCATGGAGGTGCTCAGAATGAAATTCAATATTTACGTGCCCTAGGACAATGGGCAGAAGAAAAGACTATTGGTTCACTGGTGCTCTTGTATTTGGAGGTACTGAATTATTCACATGTGGCCTGTGTTTCTGCAGGCGCTGTATGTGTGCGCTGCCCATCATCAGGAGTGACTGAAATGTTTGCATCACACATATTAATGCTGGTGGATAGCCCCCGGGTGCACTGTGGAATGTGTTTAATGCTCTGAGCGGTGCCTGGCCCTTTTCTAAGGCAGATAAATGGAGATGAAATATAACTTATTTCCATTTGTATATACTTCTTGTTTGCTAACAGATGGTCGCGTTAGGTAACGTATAACCAGAAAACGACACATTGTTTAACACCTTAAAAGAGGACCTGTCACCAAGGAAAACAACAGGAAGCACAAGTCTAATATTAGGCCTAGTGGCCACTGGGAGAATTGCAACATTTATTTTCTTTACATTTAACAATCTGAATTACCCCTTGACCCCCGAGCTATTTTCTGTTTTTTGCATTTTCATTTATTGTTCCCCTTCAGAGCCATAACTTTTTTATTTTTCGGTCAATATGGCCATGTGAGGTCTTGTTTTTTTGTGCGACAAGTTGTACTTTTTTAACATATCGTGTACTGAAAAACGGGAAAAAATTTCCAAGAGCGGTAAAATTGCAAAAAAAAAAAAAAAGTGCAATTCCCCAGCTGTTTTTGTGCCATGTTCACTAAATGATAAAACAGACCCGTCATTATGATTCTCCAGGTCATTACGAGTTAACAGACCTCAAACGTGTTTTTATCTTTTTTTTTTTTAATTAAGCGGTGAAAAGAAAAAAACCCAAATTTGTTTAAAAAATAAAAATGCTGCATTTTCTGAGACCTATAACATCTCAATTTTTCGTGATCTGGGGTTGGGTGAGGGTTTATTATTGCGCGCCAAGCTGACATTTTTATTAATACCATTTTGGGGTAGATACGGTTTTTTGATTGCCCATTACTGCATTTTAATGCAATGTTGCAGAGACCAAAAAAACGTAATTTTGGCGTTCTGAATTGTTTTCTTGTTATGCCGTTTAGCAATCAGGTTATTTCTTTTCTTATATTGATCAGGCGAGTCTGAACGCGGCGATACCAAATATGTTTATATTTGAGTAAACTTTTTTTTTTTTTTTAACTTTTTGCATGCTTCGATAGCCTTCATGGGAGACTAAAGATGCAGTACTTTGATCGCCTCTGCTACACACAGGCGATGATCAGATCTCCTTAGTGCTGCAGAAATGCTCACTTGCTATGAGTGCCGACCACAGGGAGGTGCTCATAGCAATCTGGCAATGACAACCACAGAGGTCTGCTGCAGACCTCTGGTTGTCCTGCCGGCCCATCGGTGACCCACAATCATGTGATTGGGTCACCGATGGGCAGGATAAGTGACGTGCTTCCTGCAAGCGCGAATGTCACTGTCAGAGATGGACAGCGGCATTAACTAGTTAACAGCTGTAGGTGGTTCATGACTCCACCTGCAGCTGTTGCAGACACATGTCAGCTATATAAATCAGCTGTCATGTGCCCGGAAAGGTGCGGGCTCAGTGCCGAAGACTGCACCAAGCAAGGGGAGTCCGACATGTGCGTACTATTACGGCACATGTCAGAAATGGGTTAAACTTTAAATTATTTTCTGTAGACACATTCTTTTCAACTGTGGAGTAAAAATAAAGGGAGTCTGTCACACCCAAAATGCATTTTAAATGGGCTACACAGTGTTGTAGAGAGTCTCTATAATAGTCATAAAAGCACTCTAGCCATTACTGGTACAATTCCTGAGAAAATAACTCAATTTATATGCAAATGAGGTGGCTTTGGTGCACCCTTGGTGTGGCCAAGAGTTTGGTGCACCCTTATGCCTCCTCATTTGCATATTGAGCCCCTTCACTTGCTTCTGATTGACAGAGCTCACTTCCCAGAGCGAGCACTGTCTGAATACTGCTGGTGTGTGAGGCTGCAAGCGCATTCTGCTCCCTGCCGCCTTACTTCTGACGCCACTCACTGAACTATAATGCCTACATTTTCACACTCTGTTAAAATATCTGATAAAATCTTTATAAGCAATCCGGTTAGGGCAATGTTTCGCTTATATAAGTAGAAGACTATTAAATGGTGACCTGGTAAACTAGGCTGCCTGCACCTCTGTGGTGCACTTGGGATAGCGCCGGGTAGCCCTCCTGATCTAGTAGTATGGGCGGGTAATAGCACTATGCACTACTTGTGTGTGACTGGCACCCCATAAAAGATTTATTCATGTGCAAATCTAATATTGGACAATCACCCCCTCCGTTATCGGGTAGGTTGGGAGTGATTGCTACATCACTATTTTGCACCTGTTACCTCCACCTTTACTAATGCATCCTGGTTTGTACACTCATTTCTGGGACATGGGCTGGTAAATACCATTGCCTTTTTTCTACTATAGAGTGGCATGTAAAAGTTTGGGCACTGTTTTTGTAGCCAGCTAAGTCTTTCAATTCTTGTTTGCGGTATTTTCATCCATTTTTCCTTGGAAAATTCTTCCAATTCTGTGAGATTCCTGGTCTTGCATGCACTGCTATTTTGAAGTTTAGCTACAGATTTCCAATGATGTTCAGATCAGGTGACTATGAGGGCCATTGTAAAACCTTCAGCTTGTGACTTTTGCGATAGTCTATTGTGGATTTTGATGTGTGTTTAGGATCATTTTTCATTTGTAGAAGTTATCCGCTTTTCAACTTTAGCTTTTTTACAGATGGTGTTATGTTTGCATCAAGAATTTGTAGAATACATTCTTCCCTCTACCCGTGAAATGTTCCCCATGCAATTGGATGAATCACAACCCCATAGCATTATTGATCCACCCCCATGCTTAACAGTTGGCAAAATATTTTTCCTGAAATTCTGTGCCCTGAGAATGAGAGGTCTGTAATTTTTATCGTAGGTACACTTTAACTGTGAGAGACAGAATCGAAAAGTAGAAACAAAAAAAACACATAGTACAATTTTTAAATAATTAAATTGCATTTTATTGCATGAAATAAGTATTTGATCACCTACCAACCAGCAAGAATTATGGCTCTCACAGACCTTTTACTGCTTCTTAAAGAAAAACTCCTACTCTACACTCATTACCTGTATTAATTGCATCTGTTAGAACTCGCTACCTGTAAAAAAAGACACCTGTCCAGACACAAACACACTCCAATCTCTCCACCATGGCCAAGACCAAAGATGTCTTAGGACACCAGGGACAAAATTGTAAACCAGCTGGGATGGGCTACAGGACATTAGGCAAGCAGCTTTTGTGAGCAGGCAACGACTGTTAGCACAAATATTAGAAAATTGAAGAAATACAAGACGACTCAATTTCCTTGATCTGGGGCTCCATGCAAGATCTCGCCTCGTGGGGTAAGGATGATTCTGAGAAAGATCAGGAATCAGCCCAGAATTACACGGGACGACCTGGTCAATGACCTAAAGAGAGCTGGTACCACAGTCTCAATCAAACCCCGTAACAGCTGTCTGTGGATGGATACCATGTTTTGGCATAGGTGGTTTTCCTTTATTGGATGCTGCCCTTCCTGTGGTTGCTCCTTCCCGGTGAAAGACCTGGCTATTCATTGCTTGCGTTGAGAAACACGTGATGGTGTCTCCGCGGCTTTTCTACATGCATTTGCATATTTCCCATCAGGGATGGGGGCAGTGTTCGGAATCACTGCGTTGAAAAACACGTGATGGTGTCTCCGCGGTGTTGGATGTTTTGATCTCCCCGAGGTCATTCACCCTTATGTTTATAGTCTCAATCATTACCATTAGAAATACATTATGCAGTCATGGATAAAAATACTGCAGAGCACACAAGGTCCCCCTGCTCATGCCAGCACATGTCTATTCCTGTCTGAAGTTCGCCAAAGACCATCTGAATGATCCAGACAAATCATGGGAGTAGGTCATATGGTCAGATGAGACCAAAATATAACTTCTTGGTATCAACTCCAGTGGCTGTGTTTGGAGGAAGAAGGATGAGCACAATCCCAAGAACACTGTCCTAACTGTGAAGCATGGTGGAGGAAACATCATACTTTGGAGGTGCTTTTCTGCAAAAGGGACAGGGCAACTGCACTGTATTGAAGGGAGGATAGATGGGGGCATGCATCATGAGATTTTGGCCAACAACCTAATACCCTCAGCAAGAGCATTTAAGATGGGTCATGGCTAGGTCTTCCAGCATGATAATGACCCAAAACACCCAGCCAGGGCAACTAAGGAGTGGCTCCGTAAGAAGCATTTCAAGGTCCTATAGTGGCCTAGTCAGTCTCCAGCCCTGAACCCAATAGAAAATCTTTGGAGGGAGCAGAAACACACTGTTGCCCACCAACAGCCCCGAAACCTGAAAGATCTGGAGAAGATTTGTATGGAGGAGTGGGCCAAAATCCCTGTGTAGTGTGTGCAAACTTGATCACGAACTACAGGAAACATCTGACCTTTGCAACTGCAAACAAAGGTTTCTGTAACAAATATTAAGTAATGTTTTTTATTGAATCAAATACTTATTTGACGCAATAAAATGCAAATTAATTAAACTGTAAAATTCATACAATGTGATTTTCTGTATTTTTTTTTTCTGTCTCTCAGTTGAAATGTACCTACGATAAAAATTACAGACCTTTTCATTCTTTGTAGGTGGGAAAACTTGCAAATCGTCAGTGTATCCCACTGTACCTTTGAACATTGTGGCCAAAGAGTTCTATGTTAACCTCCTCGGGCGACAGGACTTGTTTCAAAAAGGCATCAGGCTTGTTTAAATGTTTTGTATACGTCTGACACTGAAATTTTATGTTGCGGACGCAGGAGACGCTTTCTTCTGATGACTGTTCCATGAAGGCCATATTTGTGCCAGCGTCTCTGAACAGTAGAACACTGTACCACAACTCAAGAGAATGCTAAATCTTTGTGAATGTCTTTTGCAGTCAAGTGGGGGTTATGATTTGCCTCTCTAGCAATCCTACCAGCAGCGCTCACAGAAATTGTTCTTGGTCGACCAGACCTTACCTTGACCTCCACTGTTCCGGTTAACTGCCATTTCTTAATTACCGGTACATTTCCAACTAAGGAAAGGGCAACTTGAAAAAGCTTTGTTTTCTTCTTATAGGCTTCTTCTGCTTTGTGGGCCTCCACCATTTTCTTAGTGCTAGGCAGATGCTTAGAAGAACCTATGGCTGCAGTTTTTTGGCACAAGCTTAGAGGAGGCTTGGTTTTTATTAAGCTGGGGAATTTGCATCACCTGGCCTTTCCCAACAATGATGGTGAACAAGCCATAACCCTAAGGCCCCTTTCACACATCAGGTTTTCGCTGTCAGGCTAAATCCGGCTTTTTTTCTTTAAAAAAAAAAAAAACGGATCCAGCGAAAGCTGTCGCCGGATCAGTTTTTTTCTCATGGACTTGTATTAGCGTCGGATTGCGCCGGATGGCCTCACGTTTCGTCCGTCTTTCGCCGTATCCGGCGAAAAGGGGTTTTCCAGCATCTGGAAAAAACGTACCAAGTTACTTTTTTTTTTGTCTGTGGCGAAAAACCGGACAGCCCCGGCTTTTTGCTAGAATGGAAGCCTATGGGCACCGGATCCATCAAATGACGGATTCCGGCGCCGGATTCCGTTTTTTTGTTTTTTTTAACTGCGCATGCTCTGACTTTTTTTTAGGATCCAATTAGCTGGATCAGCTAGTCGGATCCGACGAAAAAACAGATCCGTCACAACAGTTTTTCAGAATCTGCGACGGATCCGTTTTTTTTCAACATTCGCCTGATTGTGCCCGACGGTGAAAACCTGATATGTGAAACAGGCCTTACAGGCTAATTAAGGTCTTGAAACCTTGGTCAAAATTATCTGAACAGACAAATCTCAAGAGTGCCCAACCTTTTGTATCGGCTCACTTTCCTTTTTGTAAATTTTTAAAAAGTAAAAAAATTACTCTTATGCCTAAAATACAATGGAAATGTGTCATCTTGAACTTTAGCCCTTTAAGGGATAATTTCGTCGCCAACTTGCTTAACTGTTCACAGTTACATTGCCCAAACTTTTCCATGCCATTGCGTTTATAAGTAGAAGACTTCCATATGAAATATTAGATTGTATCGTCAATGTGCTATATTACGTGTCATTACCAATACTTCACTTTGGAATCGCTACTCTCCTGCATTGAGTCTTTGATGTAGTCCAAGCGAGGACAGTGAGTATAATAATTATTCAAATTAATATGTCAGATAGGTCCAAAAGTAAAGTGTATAATCAAGGAATAATTACCAGCAGCCAGAGACCTAGAGGAATAGTAATAAGATTTGGGACAAAGGTAATTGCATATATTAACTTTTAAAACTTCCTCAATATATAACAGCTTGACACTCAGAGGAAGAGGTGGTTAACCTATTTAAATCTTATAAAATAAATATTTCAGTTTTTCCCTTAAGAAATTAGCAGACTTTCGCACACAATAATTGAAAATTTCCTATGGGATTTTCAAAGGTTCGCACCACACAAAAGTAACCACTGAGCAGGATCATCTTAAATTATCATAATTAGTCATGAGTGAACGTGCTTGGATAAGGTGTTATCTGAGCATGCTCAGGTGCTAATACAGTGTCTCCAGTGTGCTCAAATAATATGTTCAAGTCCCTGCGGCTGCAAATCTCACGGCTGGTCAACAGCCGCAACACATGCAGGGATTCCTTAAACAGGTGATCCATTAATGTGTTGTGGCTGTCGAACAGCCATGAGATATGCAGCCACGGTGACTCGAATATAGAATTCAAGCACGGTAAAGATACTCTATTAGCACTTGAGCATGCTCAGATAACACCTTATCCGAGCACGTTGGCTCATCACTAATCATAATGAATAGATTAGGCACCATACCCCAATAATTCTCTATAACCTAGTCCTGGCGTGCCAGCAATATTATTCAATCTTCATGCGGATTTCTCACCTGTTTTCACAATGCAAGCAGCAAACCTAATTAAATGCATCTCTTAGACCTGCTGAGGCTGGTGTACTTACTTTGCAAACACCCAGTCAAAATGTAAGTATAATGATTTTTAAAAAGTCTTACCGCCTATTAGAATTAGCATTTTAGGAGGACATACCGATTTTATTAGGAGTGAAAACTTTCCAAACTGGTCTGGCCAAATTCAAACTTTCTACTAGCCCAAAACTAGCCGCTGTAATACAGTGATCAATGAGGGAAATGTGAATCGAAATAGGTAGAAAATTTCTACACTGCATACAAATGTTTCTATACTGCAAGAGACCACATTGTACTTTATAATACACCAATATATGGTGGGCTGCCGCTGCGTTCCCTTGTGTGTGTGCCTGCACATATCCAGCTACAATCTAAATGTAAAATTTGTTTTGGGCAAGGAAAAGCTGATTGCACTGAATAATTTGCAAATCTTGGGCTTCGTCATTCTTCTGCTCTCTAGAGAAATTATTTGAATACAAATGTTACAGGTTTTTTATTCTCCTATGCGCCGGTGATATTTTTGATGCCAGATTTACAAATCACAGTAAAAAAAAATAAAAAGAGGCGCAGAGCAGACAGCAAGTTAAGTAATTAGCCCGTAATATACTTCGATAAAGAGGACGCAGCGTACATTTCTAATACGAAACTTGAGGTCTCCCAGTAGCTCAAGGGAAGAGATGCATGTACATGTTAATGAGGACTGCAGAAGAAGCAGCGTTCGGTCAAGGACACTCTGCATGGCACCGCAGTGAGATTTAGCAGCTCAAGGGTCTTCAAAGTCTTTAGTAGGAACAAAAACAAAAAAAATCAATGTTTACAACGGAATCCATTTCCACCTACAATCTATGGGCAATCCAACAAAATGGCATTTATGGACTTGCACAGAATAGAAATTTTGAAGAAAAACTGAAGCTTTGGATTTGGTGGAGCTTTTCTCTCACTTACATTACCGCTCAAAAGAATTGATACACCAGTTCCATGTAATGATTTTCCTTGTTCTTATTGGAAAGTTAAACTTGTAAATTCGGACTAAAGGCATCAAAACCATTGAGAAACATTTAGATATAAGGTATAAAGAAACACTTATGAAAAAAACAATGAGTGGAAAACCTTTGATTTCTCAAAATAACCTCATTTTACTCGGATGACATCTATAAACATCCTTGGCATTCTCTCAATCGTAGTCAGGTTGTCAGATGAAAGGGATTTCATAAAGCCGTGGAGGCATTCGCAGAACTGATGAGCACCTGTTGTTGGCGGCTTGGCCTTCACTCTGCAGTCCAACTCATCCCAAGCCATCTTAAAGGGGTTGTCCGGTCAAAGCCAATAAGTCTGCAGTCTGTCTGTGTTACTGTAGACTTATGAATAGAGATGGGTGCACACCTGGGTGTTCGGGTCCGGTGGGTTCAGCCGAACAGTTACAAAAAGTTCGGGTTCGGGTAAGAACAGTACCTGGACCCAAACCCGGACCCCATTCACTTGAATGGGGGCCCAAACATCCAGTGTTTACCGCGCTGTCATGCTCATGCTTCTGATCTGCGGTGAAATCATCCCCGCCGTTCAGAGAACCGCGGTTCCCATGCTGTCAAAAGACAGCACGAGCGCTCA
The DNA here is from genome assembly GCF_051348905.1 of Ranitomeya variabilis. Taxonomy (NCBI): domain Eukaryota; kingdom Metazoa; phylum Chordata; class Amphibia; order Anura; family Dendrobatidae; genus Ranitomeya; species Ranitomeya variabilis. Next base: position 111,249,323 of record NC_135235.1, on the reverse strand, counting down.
GCTGTGATCAGTGGTATAAAGTTTAACTCCGGTCACTGGTGTCAGCGGATGGGACTACTGCTCCCATCATCCAACACCTGCTGCCGCTAATAACAGCGAGAGAAGGAGGGGCGGATGGGAGTATTCATTAGCCGACTCCTGCGCTGTAAATAAATAATTATAAAACAAACCGGCGTGGGTTCCCCTGTATTTTTGATAACCAGCCAGGCACAACTCACAGCTGAAGGCTGCAATCCTCAGCTGTCAGCTACAACAAGGCTGGTTATTAAGAATAGAGAGGTCCCCATGCCGTATATTTTATTTAAATAAATAATTTAAAAAATGGCTAGGGTGCCAAAAATGGGGAGAACCAGCATTGCTAAAGGACACAGCTGGGAGCTGGTATTCTCAGGCTGGTAAGGTGCCATGGATATTGCCCCCCAGCCTAAAAATATCAGCCCGCAGCTGCCCAGAAAAGGCAAATCTATTAGATACGCCAGTTCTGGTGCTTTGCCTGACTCTTCCTACTTGCCCTGTAGCGGTGGTAAGTGGAGTTAATATTTGTGGGGTTGATGTCACCTTTGTATTGTCAAGTGACATCAAGCCCACAGCTTAGTAATGGAGAGGCGTCTATAAGGCACCTATCCATTATTAATCCTATAGTTATACACTCCCTGACAGGAGTTATGTCGCTTATCCATGTTATGTAAATAAAAGCTTATAACCGGACATTAAATTCATCCATTGGTTGTATAAATTATTCTTTTGAAAGCTGAAACCCTCCGAAATGTGGTTTAGGTTAAGAAAATAAATTGGCATCAATGCAGAAATATTGATCAGTTAGTGGACACAGAATGGTCAGATTTTAGCAAGACAAAAGTTTTGTCACCTGGTCATATAATGCATCCAATCCTAGTTTACATCCTCACCTGTGCTCAGTAAATGATCGGTTAATTAGTTTGCGTGTATAAAAAGAAACCCAGCACCCCAGACCTTCACTTGAAGTGCAATTTGAGCTCAGACAACATGCCAAAAATCCACCCTGTGACCAAAGCCTGGATTATCAAGAGGCTGAAGACCAGATCCACTGCAGACGTGGCTGGCACCTTTAATGTGTCTCAGCGTCAAGTACAAATAATTAAAAAAAGATTTGAAGAGACTGGAGATGTGACAAGCCCAGGTCCGGCAGACCCCGCAAGACAACTGCTCAGGAGGAACGCTTATTGGTTAGAAAATCCAAAGCAAGCCCCTCTTCCACTGCAGCAGAGCTCCAACAGGCCTGGTCACCTCAAGTCCCTGTGTCAACTAGAGCAGTTTGTAGGATTCTGTCTCAAAATGGCCTCTATGGTCGAATCAGTGTCCAGAAGCCAGCACTAAACAAAAGGCAAATAAAAAACCGTATGGCATTTGCAAAGTCCCACAGCCTGCTAAACAGATGCTGGACAAATGGCAGAAGGTGGATTTCTCTGATGAATCTTCTTACACCACAGCTGCCGCAAATACTGCAGGAGACCTACTGGAGCCCGTATGGATCCAAAATACACCCAGAAAACAGTTACATTTGATGGTGGAAAGATCATGGTCTGGGGTTACATTCAGTATGGGGGTGTGCGAAACATTTGCAGTGTGGAAGGCAATATCAATAGCCTAAAATATCAAGAAGTATTAGCTACCTCTTATATTCCAAATCATAAAATAGGTCAAATTCTGCAGCAGGATGGTGCTTTATCTCATACATCCATCTCTACAGCAAAGTTCCTACAGGCAAAATAGATCACGGTGCTCAAGGACTGGCCAGCCCAGTCACCAGACATGAACATCATTGAGCATGTTTGGGGAAGGATGAAAGAGGAAGCTTGGAAGACAAAACCAAAGAATCTAGATGAACTCTGGGAGGCATGTAAGACTGCATTATTTGCTATTCCTGATGACGTCATTAATAAATTGTATGAATTATTGTTGAACCGCATGGATGCAGTCCTTCAAGCTCATGGAAGTCACACAAAATATTAAATATGACTCTAATAGCACCACAACTTCATTCACCAATGTTATGCAACATAGATTTGTATTTTAAGGTAATTATTTGTTTGAATATCACATCACTTTCTGTGGGCGACAAAACTTTTGTCTTGCCAAAATCTGACCATTATGTGTCCATTAACTGATCAATATTTCTGCATTGATGCCAATTTATTTTCTTAACCTAAACCACATTTCAGAGGGTTTCAGCTTTCAAAAGAATAATTTATACAACCAATGGATGAATTTAACATCAGGTTATAAGCTTTTATTTACATAACATGGATAAGCGACATAACATCTGTCAGGGAGTGTATGGTACATAAAGACACAGCCAGAATAAAGTCTTTTATTAGCTTTAAAACAAACACACTTATACTTTTTTAATAAAAAATAAACAGTTATACTCACCAAACGCCTATTCCACTTAAGCCATCGTCTTCTGTAAGAAAACAAAAATAAAAAACACCAATATCCCTTCCCTATTCATCGTTCTGTCCCATGGCGTAATCCATGTCTGGGGAATAAACAGCTTTCAACCTGGACGGTGCCAAGATGTGACCGTCCAGGCTGAGAACACTGGTTTATGAGCTGCTGTGAGCGCAGCCTCAGTGTCCGGCGGTGACCTCATCGAGGTTACTTCCGGTCACTGAGGCTGCTGTCATGTTCTCAATGGCAAGAGAACATAGCATCAGCATATATAGGAACTAGCTCTTGGAAGATGGGAACTGAGCTGACCATGAACTAAACCTAACACACAACTAGCAGTGGCCGGGTAGCATGCCTACGTTGATTCTAGATGCCCAGCACCAGCCGGAGGACTAAATAATGCTAGCAGAGGAAAATATTAGTCCTAGCTCACCTCTAGAGAAATACCCCGAAAGGAGACAGAGGCCCCCCACATGTATTGGCGGTGAATTAAGATGAAATAACAAACGTAGTATGAAAATAGGTTTAGCAAATTTGAGGTCCACTTACTACATAGCAGAAGACAGAAAGGACACTTTCATGGTCAGCTGAAAACCCTATCAAAAAACCATCCAGAAATTACTTTAGAACTCTGGCATTAACTCATAACACCAGAGTGGCAATTCCTGTTCACAAGAGCTTTCCAGACACAGTAACGAAACTACAGCTGTGAACTGGAACACAAATGCAAAAACAAACATGGACAAGAGTCCAACTTATCTAGTAGTTGTCTAGGAGCAGGAACAAGCACAGAGAGGCTTCTGATAACATTGATGACCGGCAAGCAACTAACAGAGCAGCAAGGTTATATAGCGACTCCCAATCTTGATGGGAACAGGTGAACAGAGAAGATGAAGACACAGTTCAATTCCACCAGTAGCCACCGGGGGAGCCCAGAATCCAAATTCACAACAGTACCCCCCCCTCAAGGAGGGGGCACCGAACCCTCACCAGAACCACCAGGACGATCAGGATGGGCCCTATGAAAGGCACGAACCAAATCAGAGGCATGAACATCAGATGCATTCACCCAAGAATTATCCTCCTGGCCGTATCCCTTCCACTTGACCAGATACTGGAGTCTCCGTCTGGAAACACGAGAGTCTAAGATTTTCTCCACAACGTACTCCAACTCGCCCTCAACCAACACCGGAGCAGGAGGCTCAACGGAAGGCACAACCGGTACCTCATACCTGCGCAATAATGACCGATGAAAAACGTTATGAATAGAAAAGGATGCAGGGAGGTCCAAACGGAAGGAAACAGGGTTAAGAATCTCCAATATCTTATACGGGCCGATGAACCGAGGCTTAAACTTAGGAGAAGAGACCCTCATAGGGACAAAACGAGAAGACAACCACACCAAGTCCCCAACACAAGGCCGAGGACCAACACGACGGTGGCGGTTGGCAAAAAGCTGAGTCTTCTCCTGGGACAACCTCAAATTGTCCACCACCTGCTCCCAGATCTGATGCAATCTCTCCACCACAGCATCCACTCCAGGACAATCCGAAGATTCCACCTGACCAGAGGAAAATCGAGGATGAAACCCCGAATTACAGAAAAACGGGGACACCAAAGTGGCAGAGCTGGCCCGATTATTGAGAGCGAACTCTGCCAATGGCAAAAAAGCAACCCAATCATCCTGGTCAGCAGACACAAAACACCTCAGATATGTCTCCAGGGTCTGATTAGTCCGCTCAGTCTGGCCATTCGTCTGAGGATGGAAAGCGGACGAAAAAGATAAATCTATGCCCATCCTAGCACAGAATGCCCGCCAAAATCTAGACACGAATTGGGTCCCTCTGTCAGAAATGATATTCTCAGGAATACCATGCAAACGAACAACATTTTGAAAAAACAGAGGAACCAACTCGGAAGAAGAAGGCAACTTGGGCAGAGGAACCAAATGGACCATCTTAGAGAAACGGTCACACACCACCCAGATGACAGACATCTTCTGAGAAACAGGCAGATCTGAAATAAAATCCATCGAGATGTGCGTCCAAGGCCTCTTAGGAATAGGCAAGGGCAACAATAATCCACTAGCCCGAGAACAACAAGGCTTGGCCCGAGCACAAACGTCACAAGACTGCACAAAGCCTCGCACATCTCGTGACAGGGAAGGCCACCAGAAGGACCTTGCCACCAAATCCCTGGTACCAAAAATGCCAGGATGACCTGCCAACGCAGAAGAATGAACCTCAGAGATGACTCTACTGGTCCAATCATCAGGAACAAACAGTTTATCAGGTGGGCAACGATCCGGTCTATCCGCCTGAAACTCCTGCAAGGCCCGCCGCAGGTCTGGAGAAACGGCTGACAATACCACTCCATCCTTAAGGATACCTGTGGGCTCAGAGTTACCAGGCGAGTCAGGCTCAAAACTCCTAGAAAGGGCATCTGCCTTAACATTCTTAGAACCCGGTAGGTATGACACCACAAAATTAAACCGAGAGAAAAATAATGACCAGCGCGCCTGTCTAGGATTCAGGCGCCTGGCAGTCTCAAGATAAATCAAATTTTTGTGGTCAGTCAATACCACCACCTGATGTCTGGCCCCCTCAAGCCAATGGCGCCACTCCTCAAAAGCCCACTTCATGGCCAAAAGCTCCCGATTCCCAACATCATAATTCCGCTCAGCGGGCGAAAATTTACGGGAAAAGAAGGCACAAGGCCTCATCACGGAGCAGTCAGAACTTTTCTGCGACAACACTGCCCCAGCTCCGATCTCAGAAGCGTCGACCTCAACCTGAAAAGGTAGAGCAACATCAGGCTGACGCAACACAGGGGCAGAGGAAAAACGGCGCTTAAGCTCCCGAAAGGCCTCCACAGCATCAGGGGACCAATCAGCAACATCAGCACCCTTCTTAGTCAAATCGGTCAATGGCTTAGCAATATCCGAAAAACCAGCAATAAATCGACGATAAAAGTTAGCAAAGCCCAAAAATTTCTGAAGACTCTTAAGAGAAGAGGGCTGCGTCCAATCACAAATAGCTTGAACCTTGACAGGATCCATTTCAATGGAAGAGGGGGAAAAAATATATCCCAAAAAGGAAATCCTCTGTACCCCAAAAACACACTTAGAACCCTTCACACACAAAGAATTAGACCGCAAAACCTGGAAAACCCTCCTGACTTGCTGGACATGAGAGTCCCAGTCATCCGAAAAAATCAGAATATCATCCAGATACACAATCATAAATTTATCCAAATAATCGCGAAAAATATCATGCATAAAGGACTGGAAAACTGACGGAGCATTTGAAAGACCAAAAGGCATCACTAAATACTCAAAGTGGCCCTCGGGCGTATTAAATGCGGTCTTCCACTCATCCCCCTGCCTGATTCGCACCAAATTATACGCCCCACGAAGGTCAATCTTAGAGAACCACTTGGCCCCCTTTATGCGAGCAAACAAATCAGTCAGCAACGGCAATGGGTATTGATATTTAACAGTGATTTTGTTCAAAAGCTGATAATCGATACATGGTCTCAAAGAGCCGTCTTTTTTTGACACAAAGAAAAAACCGGCTCCTAAGGGAGATGACGATGGACGAATATGTCCCTTTTCCAAGGACTCCTTTATATATTCTCTCATAGCAGCATGTTCAGGCACAGACAGATTAAACAAACGACCCTTTGGGTATTTACTACCCGGGATTAAATCTATGGCACAATCGCACTCTCGGTGCGGAGGTAACGAACCAAGCTTGGATTCTTCAAAGACGTCACGATAGTCAGACAGGAACTCAGGAATTTCAGAGGGAATAGATGATGAAATGGAAACCACAGGTACATCCCCATGAGCCCCCTTACATCCCCAGCTCAACACAGACATAGCTCTCCAGTCGAGGACTGGGTTGTGAGATTGCAGCCAAGGCAATCCTAGCACCAAATCATCATGTAGATTATACAGCACCAGAAAGCGAATAATCTCCTGATGATCCGGATTAATACGCATAGTTACTTGTGTCCAGTATTGTGGTTTATTATTAGCCAATGGGGTGGAGTCAATCCCCTTCAGAGGAATAGGAGTCTCCAAAGGCTCTAAATCATACCCACAGCGTTTGGCAAAGGACCAATCCATAAGACTCAAAGCGGCGCCAGAGTCGACATAGGCGTCCGTGGTAATAGATGACAAAGAGCAAATCAGGGTCACAGATAGAATAAACTTAGACGGTAAGGTGCAAATGGAAACAGATTTATCAAGCTTTTTAGTGCGCTTAGAGCATGCTGATATAACATGAGTAGAATCACCACAATAAAAACACAACCCATTTTTCCGTCTAAAATTCTGCCGCTCGCTTCGGGACAGAATTCTATCACACTGCATACTCTCTGGCGACTTCTCAGTGGACACCGCCAGATGGTGCACTGGTTTGCGCTCCCGCAAACGCCTATCGATCTGAATAGCCATTGTCATGGACTCATTCAGACCCGCAGGCACAGGGAACCCCACCATAACATCCTTAATGGCATCAGAGAGACCCTCTCTGAAAGTCGCCGCCAGGGCGCACTCATTCCACTGAGTAAGCACAGACCATTTGCGGAATCTTTGGCAGTAAATTTCCGCTTCATCTTGCCCCTGAGATAGGGACATCAAAGTTTTTTCTGCCTGAAGCTCCAAATGAGGTTCGTCATAAAGCAACCCCAAGGCCAGAAAAAACGCATCCACATTGAGCAACGCAGGATCCCCTGGTGTCAATGAGAAAGCCCAGTCTTGAGGGTCGCCCCGGAGCAAGGAAATCACAATCCTGACCTGCTGTGCAGGATCTCCGGCAGAGCGAAATTTCAGGGACAAAAATAATTTGCAATTATTTCGAAAATTCTGAAACCCAGATCTATTCCCCGAGAAAAATTCCGGCAAAGGAATTCTCGGCTCAGATACAGGTGCATGACAAACAAAGTCTTGCAAATTTTGTACCTTCGTGGCGAGATTATTCAAACCTTCAGTTACACTCTGAAGATCCATTACAAACAGGTGGACACAGAGCCATTCAAAGATTAGAAGGAGAAAAAAAAAAAAAAAAAAAAAATCTCAGCAGACTTCTTATTTCTCTCCTTTCTCAGCCAAGGATTTTAACCCTTTAGTGGGCCGGTCAAACTGTCATGTTCTCAATGGCAAGAGAACATAGCATCAGCATATATAGGAACTAGCTCTTGGAAGATGGGAACTGAGCTGACCATGAACTAAACCTAACACACAACTAGCAGTGGCCGGGTAGCATGCCTACGTTGATTCTAGATGCCCAGCACCAGCCGGAGGACTAAATAATGCTAGCAGAGGAAAATATTAGTCCTAGCTCACCTCTAGAGAAATACCCCGAAAGGAGACAGAGGCCCCCCACATGTATTGGCGGTGAATTAAGATGAAATAACAAACGTAGTATGAAAATAGGTTTAGCAAATTTGAGGTCCACTTACTACATAGCAGAAGACAGAAAGGACACTTTCATGGTCAGCTGAAAACCCTATCAAAAAACCATCCAGAAATTACTTTAGAACTCTGGCATTAACTCATAACACCAGAGTGGCAATTCCTGTTCACAAGAGCTTTCCAGACACAGTAACGAAACTACAGCTGTGAACTGGAACACAAATGCAAAAACAAACATGGACAAGAGTCCAACTTATCTAGTAGTTGTCTAGGAGCAGGAACAAGCACAGAGAGGCTTCTGATAACATTGATGACCGGCAAGCAACTAACAGAGCAGCAAGGTTATATAGCGACTCCCAATCTTGATGGGAACAGGTGAACAGAGAAGATGAAGACACAGTTCAATTCCACCAGTAGCCACCGGGGGAGCCCAGAATCCAAATTCACAACAGGCTGCGTTCCCAGCCGGGCTGAACTGCCGTGACCTCTGTGTAGATCCCTGCTTGCACCGTGGGAAAAACTAGCAGAGAGCGAAGCCGTACCCACTGGCCATGGGTATGTATAACTCATACATGCCCTCTGGACCTGGGTCTGAAAACGGCAAATACCTGCAGTGCACAGTGACTGCAGACTTATCGGTTTGCCCGGACAATCCTTTTAATTGACTTGAGGTCGAATGAATGTGGAGGCCACATTATCTGACACAAAAACATGTCCATCTTTCTTTGTCACATTGTCCAAACGTATGTTTTGGGCCAGTCTTTTTGAAACACAAATAATGATCCCACGAAATGCAAACAAGACGGGATGGCATGTAGTTGCAGAACGCTGTGGTTGGTGATTTTTTTCAAAACCAAGGTGCAATAACCCATCATGGCAAAGTCACCAGCAACATGCCCATACCATAACACTTCATGCTTCATGGTGGGCACTACACATGTAGAAACCAGACACTCACCTTTTCTGTGTCTAAAAAACACATGTCAGTTGGTATAAATTATCTCAAATTATGACTCATCAAATGTTACTTGGCCCAAACAGGTCTCTTTTTCTAGCTTACAGCACTCAGTAATGGTTTCTTTGCAGCAAATAGACCATAACACCCTGCTTCTTGCAGTCTCCTATGGACAGCTGATGTTGAGATATGTCTGCTATTTGATGTCTGTGCATTATTTAGGAGCACTGTTATCTGAGGTGCTATCATTTTGCAGTTTTCATGCTGGTAACTGATGAACTTATCCTATGCAGCTGAGCTAATTCTTGGTCTTCCTTTCTTTAGGAGTTCCTCAAGAGAGCCAGTTTCATCATAGCGATTGATGGTTTTCATGACTGCAACTAAGGATACTGTCAGGGGTCTAGCAATATTCCAGACTGACCGACATTCATGTCCTAAAGTAATTATGCCATGCTTTTTCCCTTTACATAATTGAGGGCTATTTGCCATATTCTGGCTTAGAATAGTTGTGGAATAAGGCTCAGCACTCTATGGAAATGTATACCAGCATTGCCTCTGCAAATCACATCTAGTGAACCCTTGACGAGACATGTAACTGTTCAATAGAAGCCTTTCATGGTGCCTTCCTGATGCCACCACTTAAGAGAATGTAAAGGGTGTATAAAACTGTCATGAAAGTAAAAGGTGGTATCTGAGGTTAAAGACATATCCTGTTTTGCTTCACAAGTGATTTTTACTTCTTTTTTCCATATGTGGTCCTTTATGTTTTTTTCTGCCTTCAGTCTTAAGCTACAAAGTACACGCTACATAAGAATAAGGAAAACCACTGCATGAACAGGTATGTCCAAACATTTGACTGTTACTAAATAGCAGACATGTATATTTATATACAAAATTAAATGAATGCCATTGACAGCAGCCAGAATGAACTAGGGTGTCAGGGAGCTTAGACGCAGTACAGTTTTAATCTGTGCTAATGGCTAAATGTTGACATATGTCAATAAGCCATTAGACATATGACATTTAAGGTACCTTCACACTAAGCGACTTTGCAACGATAACGATAGCGATCAGTGACGTTACAGCGTCCTGGATAGCGATATCGTTGTGTTTGACACGCAGCAGCGATCTGGATCCTGCTGTGATATCGCTAGTCGTTGCTGAAAGTTCAGAACTTTATTTGGTCGTCAGATCGGCGTGTATCGTTGTGTTTGACAGCAAAAGCAACGATGCCAGCGATGTTTTACAATGGTAACCAGGGTAAATATCGGGTTACTAAGCGCAGGGCCGCGCTTAGTAACCCGATATTTACCCTGGTTACCATTGTAAAAGTAAAAAAAACAAACAGTACATACTCACATTCCGGTGTCTGTCAGCTCCCCCGGCGTCCGCTTCCCGCACTGACTGTGAGTGCCGGCCGTAAAGTAAAAGCAGAGCACAGCGGTGACGTCACCGCTGTGCTTTACGGCCGGCACTGACACAGTCAGTGCGGGAAGCAGACGGCGAGGGACCTGACGGACACCGGAATGTGAGTATGTACTGTTTGTTTTTTTTACTTTTACAATGGTAACCAGGGTAAACATCGGGTTAATAAGCGCGGCCCTGCGCTTAGTAACCCGATGTTTACCCTGGTTACCCGGGGACTTCGGCATCGTTGGTCGCTGGAGAGCTGACTGTGTGACAGCTCCCCAGCGACCACACAATCACTTACCAACGATCACGGCCAGGTCGTATCGCTGGTCGTGATCGTTGGTAAATCGTTTAGTGTGAAGGTACCTTTACACCATGTAAATGTGGGCAACTGTAGCCTGTCACTGATTTAGAAAAAAATGGTAGGCTGCTGTTATGAGGAGTTGCATCTATGTGATGGGTGATTAGCTCAACTCATAATTACATAGAAAGCCTATGTTCACAGAGTTTTTAAATGGATCAGCTATAAAACCCAACTTAAAGAGTATTCAAAGAGTAATTGAAGCTGATTTGGTTATAGACTTTGAAGCAGATAGGCATCAAAATCCATGAATAAAAACTTATTACGTGAACATAACATACAGGGTTAAGCTCGTTAATTGAAAACTGCCAAGAAACGGTAAAAGTAATTTCATTAAACTGTTTTGTCTGATGGCTCAGTGGTTAGCACTGATACTTTGAACCGCTGGGTTCCTAGGTTCAAATCCCACCAAGGTCAACATCTGCAAGGAGTTTGTATGTTCTCTCTATGTCTGTGTGGACGCGAGTCTCCGCAAGATAAATCTCACCCATACAATGTATTGGACGCAGTGATTCTGCACGGTTCAATGAACACATGAGGAATCACCTGCGTTCAAGAGCCGGCAGCGGACCTGAGCTGCTTCAAAGCGCTGCCAATTACTGACCGTGTGCACCGATCTAAGACAAAGAAAAGCTCGTCAGGTGTTCTTCATAGAAAGGGCTAGCCTTTATGAGACAACTACTAAGAGCTGGCCCATAGCATGGCTTTTCCATAGATACTGAGATTAGTTGATGTGCATAATTATTACAATTTACAAATGGTGGGGATCCTAGTTATGTCAACATAAATAAATTTTCTTAATCCTCAAACATCTCAAAGTTTCTTAAAATAGTGATGGATAGACAAATTAAGTCAGTGATCTGAAAGAAATTCTTTGGTATTTAAAAAGGAAAAAAAGACAGTATAGAAGGTGTTAAAATAGGAAAAACTCCATTAATTTAGTGTTCAATCCCAGCCGAAGATCATCTCTGTATCTTCAGAGACCATATCACCTCCATCATTCATGTAACCATAATCACCACAATGAAGTAATCATTAGCGTCAGCAGTAAGGATGGCACATGACGGCTGAGGTCAGCACGTGAGTGTAGTACAGCCAGTGATCACAGGACTGGAACAGTTTTGTTACTTCAACACATTTCCTGTTTGTCCATTTTTGTTTCTTTAAACCAGGACAACCTTCCTTAATATGGGAATGTGAATAATACAACCATAATTGATACTTCCATCACTAATGTTGCTCCTTTAATTCAGAGACTCCAAATAATTGCTTAATTGAGACGCCAATCCATCTTTTCCAAATTAATGAACAGCTGTCACCATGATGTCATCAGCTTTTATTTACACTGTAGCCGTGTTAGTAGATTAATATGATTCCGTGTAGCACACCACCACAGGGACAAATCATCTGCAGATATGTGGAGCTTAATCAGTGACTGGCCACCACATTTACTCTGATGACAGCTGAAGGCGCTCAAGTGAAACCCTACTCTGCTACACAGAGCTATAAAATATAAATAGGAGGAGAAATAAAACATGGAGAGTTTATAAAAGGCTGCGTCCCATCAACAACTGCAGCGCAACTAACAGATGACAAGATGGAATTTCCCGATTTCCATACCAGAGACTTTTCAATTTTCACACAGTGCATAAAGTACTATGTACATAGCCTGTCCACCAAGCAGCACTATGGGTGAGATGTACACACGTCTGGTGTGAACAGCATTGTATACAAAATATGGAATCTCTTTGCAGCGCTATTGCAGGAGCCCGTGCATGTTGTCTACTTTCCCCTCCATGGTGTCCCCTCCCTCCCTCCCTCCTTTCAGGAATGCCAGCTTACTCACTGCTCCGGCCCTTGGCGTGGTCCCGGCATGCTTCCCGCTTTTTGTTAGTGTTTAAGGCTACGTTCACATTTGCGTTGTTGTGTGCAGCGTCGGCTACGCAACGCACGCAAAACGCAGCGTTTTGTGACGCATGCGTTCATTTTTTTAGTGCAAAAAAAATGCAACATGCAGCGTCCTCTGCGCCCTGACGATTGCGCCAAAAAACGCATGCGTCACAAAACGCAACACAACGCATGTCCATGCGCCCCCCATGTTAAATATAGGGGCGCATGACGCATGCGTCGCCGCGGCTGCGCCCGACGCAACGCAAATGTGAACGTAGCCTAAGGGGCAGCACACGCATTTTGCAAAAAATGCCCTCAGTCTGTTGCTGAGAGGCATTTATCATAATGTGTATACCTGGAAGATGGCTCCAGCCAACTGCTGGAGTCATCGTATGTAAAAGACCCTCTCTCCCTTAGGGAGTCGCCAAGCAACTAGAGTCATTAGGTAGTTGGTGTTCTACCAGTGCAGTTGATAGGTCTCATGGTCCCGATGAGCTCAGTGTCTTGAACCCGAAACCCTGGTCCTGGAGCGGCCAAAGTCCTGAAACCCATCCCCTGATCCCAGTGCGATCAGTACCTGTAAGTTGTCCCCTGGTCCTGGTGCAGCCAGTCCTGCACCCAAATTCCCCTAGTAGTGGGGCAGCCAGTCCTATTCTTTAAGTCCTCTGGTCCCAGTGCGGCCAGCGCCTGAACATTGTCCCCGGTCTGTGTGCGGCCAGTCCCTGATTCAGTATCCCAGACCGATGAATCTGAACATAGCCTTAGTCCGTGTCAGTGAACCTGACCCCTGGGGTCAGCACTTTCAGTACCAGGATCTGCCTAGGAGTGGTACCTGGTGGATGCCTGCAACCAGTCTGTCTCCACCATCAATAGCTCCAGTGAACACCTTGTAGCTGCTTAGCTACGCCCCTTCCTAAGCAGGCCTGATCCTGTGGCACAGTGGGTCCACAAATCCATGTGTGCCACCATTGGGATTAACACCCTTTAACAGACTGAAGTTTACACTTATATAATTAGTCTATGTTATAATTATACATTTACTTTTATGCTTAAACTAATGCAATAATAACAGAGCATAATAATGAAAAAGCAAACTTCCATGTGAGCATATGAAGTTGGAAAACCATAGAAATAAATATTAAAGGAGTGGTCCGATACCTAAAATGTTATTTATAAATATATATTTTTAGACACGAAGCACTTTTGTAATTAGCTTTATTAAAAAAATGGCCTACGCTTCTCCCTAACCTGCTAATCCTTATATGCTTTTTCTTACTTCACTTTTTGTGTCGTTTCGCTTAAGAGGAGTCTTAAACAGGACATCACAGGAAGCTGGGGCTGCACTCACTTCCCCCCAGCATTTATCACCACCCCTGGAACAGGACATAATCGGTGAGGTTACTTACACTATTTTATTTCATCACCGCCCTTTGAAGATGTCCTGAATCCATGGCACTGATAGAAGTTTTGGGAGAAGTGATGGAAGCAACACCATTACTGTGTTAGGAGAGGTCATCAGGGGGCAGAGATAGAAGCAGGGTGAGTGACACCAGCACCGCCGGTTCACCTTTTCTGTCATGCTCTAAAATGTACGGTCATCAGAGCACAGGGCTGGTGTCACTCATACATCTTCTATCACAGCCCCCTGTTGACATCATATTTGAAGGCAGTGATAGAAGCTGTGGGCCGAAGTTGGGGTCACTCACTCCACTTCTATCTTTGCCCCATAACTACGTCTCCTTTCACATTAAGACGCTGCAGCCGGCGGGGACAGAAACAGAGTGCAGGATAGAGTGTAAAAGTGCTTCGGTTGTAAACACAGACATTTATAAAAGAACAATATAGGTATCAGACCACCCCTTGTATGATTAGACTAACGCTCAGCAGGTTACCACCAACCATATAGAAAGTGATGGGGACAATGTGAGCCAGGACTCTCTCTACCTGGCCACACTGTATCCACAGGAGGAGCCTTTATGGAGTATATGCATATTTGATAAATTCTCCTGTAAGGGTGAAAGACATCCTTAATATTCTACAGTTACCCAGTCATTACATTCAGCATTGTTTTAAGTGATCAGTAATCGTACGAATTGGAAAAGTACGTAGATTTTACCCACCTTTCCATCATATCGTTTTACGATAAACTGATCCAGGCCCAAATCTGTAAAAAAAAACAAAAAATATGTATTGAGAAAAAGGCAATAAACTTTAAAACAAAAACTGGCATACATACTCTGCTAGATTACAGATTTTAAGAGAGAAGACAGAAATGTGACATTAACTATTGACTTGTTTTCTGTTGACATCTGGTAAAGAAATAAAGCACTAAAACCAAATTGATAGATATGAATTCTGTATATTGGATTTACATCACTCTGTTGTTAATTAACAAGAAACAAGGAATTGTAATGGTCTTTGAACAGACTACTGTAAAAATTAAGACAGTTCAGCCTCTCATACTGTTTAATCACTTTATTAAAGACACTGACGAGGGATAACTACCTCGTCCTCTTGGAGCCGAGTTTGTGGATAGATATGGTACTTATTCCACCGGCTCATGTAAAGCTGGGCTTAGGCATCATGGATTGGTATCACAAGTTATCTCTCATCAAATGAACCAACCTGAAATCTGATCAGAAGCAGAATAGCAAGGAAATAGGCAAAATATTTGTATTTACCCTAACCCACCCTTCTTTTAAAGCAGTTTTCAAAACTGCTGAAAATTGCGTAAAAAGTAATAAAAATACATTATTCTGATATATGGCAAACGGGGCATCATTCCTGCTAGCAATTTGGAGTATTTGGTTAAGAAAATGTATTTAATTGTTTTTACTGCCTGCAGTTGTCCACTGGGTAAAAGCCAATGAGGAGAATCAAGAGGCAAAGAATCCACTTAAAACATTAAGTAGCCGGCACCACTGCTGAATAGCTAAGCCTAAAGGACCTAAGACAAATTGCCATGCCTAAGGCCTCATTCAGTCCTGTGAGATATCTAGGTTTTTCACACATTCCACATGTTTCCACTATATCCTATAGTGCTATTCACTTATCCGTGTTTTATACGAATTGTGTGTCCGTTCAAAACACCAAGAGACATGTCCATTTATTGACAGATGACAAGGGCCAATACAAGTCAATGGGTCTGTGATTAACACATACAGCACAAGGATGACATCCGTCAAGTTTAACATTGCAAAGTATAAGAGAAGCGAATATCTTTCTCCATCAATCCATGGAAAATACAGATCATACACTGATGGTAAAAAAGGAAACATGGATGATACACTGATGGTAAAAATGGAAACATGAATGATACACTGATGGTAAAAACAGAAACATGGATGACACACTGATGGTAAAAACGGAAACATGGATGACACACTGATGGTAAAAACAGAAACATGGATGACATACTGATGGTAAAAACGGAAACATGGATGATACACTGATGGTAAAAACGGAAACATGGATGACACACTGATGGTAAAAACGGAAACACGGATGATACACTGATGGTAAAAACGGAAACATGGATGACACACTGATGGTAAAAACGGAAACATGGATGATACACTGATGGTAAAAACGGAAACATGGATGATACACTGATGGTAAAAACGGAAACATGGATGACACACTGATGGTAAAAACGGAAACACGGATGATACACTGATGGTAAAAACGGAAACATGGATGACACACTGATGGTAAAAACGGAAACATGGATGACACACTGATGGTAAAAACGGAAACATGGATGACACACTGATGGTAAAAACGGAAACACGGATGATACACTGATGGTAAAAACGGAAACATGGATGACACACTGATGGTAAAAACAGAAACATGGATGACACACTGATGGTAAAAACGGAAACATGGATGATACACTGATGGTAAAAACGGAAACATGGATGACACACTGATGGTAAAAATGGAAACACGGATTAAACACTGATGGTAAAAACGGAAACATGGATGACACACTGATGGTAAAAACGGAAACATGGATGACACACTGATGGTAAAAACGGAAACATGGATGACACACTGATGGTAAAAACGGAAACATGGATTAAACACTGATGGTAAAAACGGAAACATGGATGACACACTGATGGTAAAAATGGAAACATGGATGATACACTGATGGTAAAAACAGAAACATGGATGACACACTGATGGTAAAAATGGAAACATGGATGATACACTGATGGTAAAAACAGAAACATGGATGATACACTGATGGTAAAAACGGAAACATGGATGACACACTGATGGTAAAAACGGAAACATGGATGACACACTGATGGTAAAAATGGAAACATGGATGATACACTGATGGTAAAAACAGAAACATGGATGATACACTGATGGTAAAAACGGAAACATGGATGATACACTGATGGTAAAAATGGAAACATGGATGATACACTGATGGTAAAAACAGAAACATGGATGACACACTGATGGTAAAAATGGAAACATGGATGACACACGGATGGTAAAAATGGAAACATGGATGACACACTGATGGTAAAAACGGAAACATGGATGACACACTGATGGTAAAAACGGAAACATGGATGATACACTGATGGTAAAAATGGAAACATGGATGACACACGGATGGTAAAAATGGAAACATGGATTACACACTGATGGTAAAAACAGAAACATGGATGACACACTGATGGTAAAAATGGAAACATGGATGACACACGGATGGTAAAAATGGAAACATGGATGACACACTGATGGTAAAAACGGAAACATGGATGACACACTGATGGTAAAAACGGAAACATGGATGATACACTGATGGTAAAAACAGAAACATGGATGACACACTGATGGTAAAAATGGAAACATGGATGACACACGGATGGTAAAAATGGAAACATGGATGACACACTGATGGTAAAAACGGAAACATGGATGACACACTGATGGTAAAAACGGAAACATGGATGATACACTGATGGTAAAAATGGAAACATGGATGACACACGGATGGTAAAAACGGAAACATGGATGATACACTGATGGTAAAAATGGAAACATGGATGACACACGGATGGTAAAAATGGAAACATGGATGACACACTGATGGTAAAAACGGAAACATGGATGACACACTGATGGTGAAAACGGAAACATGGATGACACACTGATGGTAAAAACGGAAACATGGATGATACACTGATGGTAAAAATGGAAACATGGATGACACTGATGGTAAAAACGGAAACATGGATGATACACTGATGGTAAAAATGGAAACATGGATGACACTGATGGTAAAAACGGAAACATGGATGATACACTGATGGTAAAAATGGAAACATGGATGACACACGGATGGTAAAAATGGAAACATGGATGACACACTGATGGTAAAAACGGAAACATGGATGACACACTGATGGTGAAAACGGAAACATGGATGACACAGTGATGGTAAAAATGGACACAGGGATGAAACACTGATGGTAAAAACGGAAACATGGATGATACACTGATGGTAAATATGGACACGTGGATGACACACTGATGGTAAAAACAGACACATGGATGAAACACTGATGGTAAAACCAGAAACATGGATGACACACTGATGGTAAATATGGACACGTGGATGACACACTGATGGTAAAAACAGAAACATGGATGACACAGTGATGGTAAAACCAGAAACATGGATACATGGATGACAAACACTGATGACAATGGTACTATTTTTTCAAGTACGTGTTTAAACATAGACGTGTGAAAATGACCTAAGAGACCCTGGCAGGATTTCCAAGCATCAAGGACCACACAAAGTAATTGCTAAGGCTACTTTCACACTAGTGTTTTTTTTAATCCGTCGTTTTGGGCAAAAAACGGATTCTGCAAATGTGCCCGCAGGATGCATTTTTTGCCCATAGACTTGTATTGCCGACGGATCGCAACATATGGCCATACGTCGGATCCGTTGTCTTTTGGCGGACCGTCCGCAAGAAAAAACGTTCAAGGGAACGTTTTTTCGTACGTCGTGTCCACCATTTTCTACCGCGCATGCGCGGCCGGAACTCCGCCCCCTCCTCCCCGGACTTTAGAATGGGCAGTGGATGCGTTGAAAAACTGCATCCGCTGCCCACATCATGCATAATTTTCACAACGTACGTCACGCCGACGCTTAGTGACGGACCCATACCGACGCAAGTGTGAAAGAAGCCTAAGTCTCAAATGACTAAACTACTGATCAGTGGATGAATAAAAACAAAGCTGCTGTGCATAAAAAGTATTCTTTCTTCTCTTTGCTCACTGGGACTTACATATGACTGTAAAACAAATATTCAGTTTACATAAATAACTGCTGGGAATAAGGTGCGCCATTTTAAACATCATCTGGTGAGTTATCACACTGAAATATTAGCTAAATGATGCAATAATTTCCCTCATTACAAGCTAATCCATCTGTCACCAATTTAGAGATCTTTTTCGATGATTTTGCACTATGTTCCAGATCACATATGTAAGCTTTGGAGTTTATAACCAGATGTTTTCATGCTTAAACAGACATATATTACACTGTTGTAGTATTATAGTATATATTCATCTCTCTGTCAACCCAAGAAATCTATCCAACAAGGAAAAGACGTGAACTTATGGAAATCATAAGACAGATAGACATGTGATTCATAGGTAAATGACATTTTCAAAACATTTCGTGTTATTCAGTATCGAGTATAAGCACTCCACACAAATACAAGCGCTTACACTCATTGGCTGTCATGCCATCAATTAATTTATTAAAAGGGGTATTCCCATCTACAATATTCTATGTGTAATATGTAGTAGGTGTAATAATAATAGTATTAGCAAATACCTTAAATTAGAAATGTAGGATAGTTCTTCTGATCAGCTATGTCGCTTACTTCATGTGTCCTTCGGTATCCATGGTTACAACTACTCATATAGTGAGTTAATTAGTGGTCGTAACCATGGATACCTATGCTACTACAATACCCTTCATATGGGGTAAATGACCAAGCTTATCAGAAGAACTATAGTACGGTACATTTGTAATTGGAGGTATTTGCTAATATTATTACAGCTACTACATACTGAGATAGGAACTTGGCGATGGGAATACCCCTTTAATGATTATGTTGGGAATTTTCTGCCACCCTGAACAGATCTTGATGATTTGCCGGAGTCCACTACTGGAAGCTCTCTGTGCAACTGCCGACCAATGATGTCCCAGATTTGCTTGATGAGAAAAGACCGTAGACGCTGCCTGCAGGCCATTCAAAGTAGCATGAATATGCGGCATAGCATTGTCATGTTGAAAGATGGGTCTTTTGGAGAAGCAGCCATCCCACTACAGTAATACCAAGGCTGGAAAGAAGACAAGAGGGGTCAGTCAACCTGACATTATGCCACATAATTCTGAGAGTAGGATAAAGATGTCCCTCTTCATGGCGTTGCCCACAAGGTCTCATCAGATCTGAAGAATGGCGTGTAGTGATCCATTCTGTACTACAAGTGAAACTGGATGTCACATCCCAAGCCAAAATCATTTAGAGGCCTTCACCAGGAACCTTGAAAGTGTTCCAAGAGCTGTTTTTTTAACTCAACACCAGGCTGCATGTTTCTTATACTAACTTATGAGCAACCCGATTGGCCTCAATGTCCTAACATGGCCTGCAGCATCTCCGAACTTATCTCCCATCAAGTACATCTAGGACATCATTGGTCTGAAGGTGCAAAAGGAGCTGCCAGCAGCAGATTATGCTGATTTGTGTGCCCAAGTGCTTTCAGCATTGCAGGACATTCCTCAGACAACCATTAATAACCTCACTGACAGCAGCTAAGATCTGTAAGTAGGGGATTTCTGCCTGTGCTCATTCACTATACTGAATTTGAAACATTCTGAAAATGTTGCTTCCATCTTTTCATCCCATTATTATATGTCTATCAATCGGTGATTTCCATAATTTCACAACTTTTTCTTCTTGGTGGTCAATATTGAAAAGAGTGTATATATCTTTTTGTTGCTGTTTTTGTAAAATGCATTTCAATCAAACTTTGCCTGAACACCTGTTTTTTGGTTATGTTACCTTCACATGTTTATCTATGACAGAATATTGTATCAACCAATGCTATAGCGTTCTTGAGAAAATTAAAACAGAAAAGCACTTTTGGAATAGAAAGTGTGATCATTCAGGGCCACCAGCCTAAATTTACTACAAACTTACGGTAACACATAAATAAACCTCAATATCCATCACCTCTTGGATGCACAAGATGAGAATCTGCCAGTTGTTTTGCACGGTCCTTACATGGAAGAGGGGGCTTTTCATTGCTAACTTTATTTCAAAAAACAAAAAAAAATAAAATAAAATCTTAAAAATTTTAATTCAGAGATTTTATTATTCTTCAAAAGAAATTCCCAGGTGACCAATATATTGTAAATGAAAGGACTTTGTCAAATATCTACCCGTGCCTACATGTAAGTAAGATTTCATTGTGTCACTGGATAGTGAAATAGACCACTAATCCCACCAGGTATTGACACTATCCTTCAAAACAAAAGATTCAAACAACTGTATGTGTAACCAAGAACATAATAATCCTTCACGTGCTCGGTCCATCAGCTGACAGGTGGCCATTTCTTCCTTGACAAAATGATACAAAGTATTCTGGACCATTTCATCACCGTGCCGCAGCATTTCACTTGTCACTGGTACTAGAACAGCAGCACCGGGCTTAGGGACACGACTAATGACCTTGTCATCTCTTAACAGGTAACATGCCTGACCTTTTCCCAACACGGCACTCAGGAGCTGGGAATCTTGCTTTTAGTTACTGGGTTATTTTAAAAAATAATGGATTTACAAGGCGAGTGGTTTAACCAGTGATACTGTAGCCGGGAATGGTTATACATTTATTTTCACAATATTATTTGTACAGAGAAATATAAGAGAAAATAAAAGACTTTTCTATTCATTGTCACAATATAAGAAATGTAAGAACATAAAATGACACTGGCGGGTATATTTTCAGAATATATATGCAGATATATTAACATTACATATGTCCATCTGATGATGGTTACATGGTGTATATAGGAGTGAAACCTTGAGCACTAGATCTTATGATAACTAAAATCAGGTATGGAGTCTCAAGGGTCCTTTATTCTTAAAGGGAACCTGTCAGCAGGATTGTGCTGACTAACCTACAGTGTCAGGTTGGCGCCGTTATACGGATTACAATGATGCCTGGTGATGAAATCAGTCTTGTGGTTGTTTAACTCGTTCCTACCAGCTGCCGGAATAGTACGTCAGCTGGCAGTATCCCCCGCTTTGATGTGGGCTCCGGCGGTGAGCCCACCTTAAAGCCGCGACATGTCAGCTGTTTTGAACAGCTGACATGTGCCCTCAATGGGAGCCAGCAAAATCACAATTTAACTAGTTAAATATCACTATCAAACTCTGACAGCGGCATTTAACAAGCGCCACTGGCCACCGGGCCGGAAATACGAGCACCGCTGACCCTCGTCACGTGATCGAGGGTCATCAGTGCATTGCCATCACAACCACAGGCCTCGATGGTTGTTGATGCCAGATTGCTGTGAGTTCCACCCTGTGGTCGGCGCGCATAGCAATGCTGTAATTCAGCTACATAGAGGTGATCTGTGCATCACCTCTATGTAGCAGAGGGGATCGGGTTATGGCAGCTTCTAGCCTCCCATGCAGGCTATTGAAGCATGCCAAAATTAAAAAAATATATATGTTTAAAAATATTAAAAAAAATAAAAAACATAAAACTTCAAATCACCCCCCTTTCACCCCAATCAAAATAAAACAATAATAAAAAAAATCAATCCTACACATATTTGGTATCGCCGAGTTCAGAATCGCCCGATCAATTAAAAAAAAAAGAATGGATTAGCCCAATCGCTGAATGGCGTAGCAAGAAAAAAAATCAAAAAGCCAGAATTACGTTTTTTTGGTAGCTGCGACATTGCATTGAAATGCAATAACGGGTGATCAAAGGAACGTATCTGCACAAGAATGGTATAATTAAAAATGGCAGCTTGGCACGCAAAAAATAAGCCCTCACCCGACCCGAGATCATGAAAAATGGAGACGCTGCGGGTAACGGAAAATTGCAGGGTTTTTTTTGTTTTGTTTTTTTTTAGCAAATTTTGGAATTTCTTTTCACCACTTAGATAAAAGAGAACCTAGACATGTTTGGTGTCTATAAACTCGTAATGACCTGGAGAATCATAATGGCAGGTCAGATTTAGCATTTAGTGAACCTAGCAAAAATAGCCAAACAAAAAATTTCACCACACATGGAATGTTTTCCCGTTTTCGAGTCCAGGACATGGTAAAACCAATGGTGTCGTTCAAAAGTACAACTTGTCCCGCAAAAAACAAGCCCTCACATGGCCATATTGACGGAAAAATAAAAAAAGTTATGGCTCTGGGAAGAAGGGGAGCGAAAAATTAAAAACCGAAAAAAGCTCCGGGGGTTAAGTGATTAATCCTTATTATCAATTTTTAGTTAATGATATGCCCGTGCTCTGGGGCGGCCTATGGGGGCGCTGGGGGGAGTGTCTTCATGTGGTGCTCTAATTTGGAATTCATACTGAAGGCTTCTGACAGTCAACAACCCCAAGACGACTTTCATCAACCAAGGTATCATTTTAATCATTATAACGGCGCCGACCTGACACTGCCTGTATGTTACTCAGCACAATCCTGCTTTTAAGTAACAAGTCCTGCGTGTAAACATGAAAAATAACATTATTTCTGACCAGATTTGTATCTTGTATTCTCACCGGATTTCCCCTCCCCATACTGTATCTATAAATGCAATTCAAAGTTTGCAAGGGGAAGAGATGAGCTGAAATGATCTCGTGCCTGCTCTTCACTCACTTTTTAGCTCACACACAATCTACAGCAGCATGGTGGGCATTATACAGCAGAGCTCAGCTGTCTTGATATGAATCAAGCTCTGATGCGAGGTAAAACACTTGTTAGGCCGGGGTCACACTAGACCGTAATACGGACGAGTGCTATGCAATAAAAAATCGCATAGCACTCGGCCCAATGTTAATCTATGGTCCAGCTCCCATCATCCAATATTTTCTCCACCGTATTTCGGATCCGAGGGAACTCGCAGCAGGCTGCGATTGTCAGTGTATCTCGGCCGAGACTCGCCAATGCAAGTCTATGGGTGCGAGAAAAAATCGGATTACACACGGACCATGCGTGTGCATTGCGAGAAATACGCAGCGGTGTTCTATAGAAAAGCCGGTAATTCAATTGCCGGCTTTGCATTTCTCCTTCACAAACCCGACAGGATATGAGACATGGTTTACATACAGTAAACCATCTCATATCCCCCTTTTTTTTGCATATTCCACACTACTAATGTTAGTAGTGCGTATGTGCAAAATTTCAGCGCTGTAGCTGCTAAAATAAAGGGTTAAATGGCGGAAAAAATTGGCGTGGGCTCCCGCGCAATTTTCTCCGCCAGAATGGTAAAGCCAGTGACTGAGGGCAGATATTAATAGCCAGGAGAGGGTCCATGGTTATTGGCCCCCCGTGGCTAAAAACATCTGCCCCCAGCCACCCCAGAAAAGGCACATTTGGAAGATGCGCCTATTCTCCTATTCTGGCACTTGGCCACTCTCTTCCCACTCCCTGTAGCGGTGGGATATGGGGTAATGAAGGGTTAATGCCACCTTGCTATTGTAAGGTGACATTAAGCCAGATTAATAATGGAGAGGCGTCAATGATGACACCTATCCATTATTAATCCAATTGTCTGAAAGGGTTAAAAAACACACACACATTATTAAAAATTATTTTAATTAAATAAACACACAGGTTGTTTTAGTATTTTATTGTTCTCTCAATCCAGCTGCAGACCCTCGCTTGGCAAAATAATAAACGCACAAGATACATACCTTCTGCTGACCCGTCACGTCCCACGAGGTAATCCATCTGAAGGGGTTAAAATTATTTACAAGCAGGAGCCCTGCAAATGCAGCTGTGCTCGTGCTTGTAATTCCCCGGCGAATGAAGGAAATGTAGGTCATTGACCTACATTTCCTTCAGTCGCGGTGATGCGCCCCTGCTGGATGTTCTCATGAACTGCAGCCTGGGAACTTTTTCCCACGCTCCAGGTCATATGAGGACATCCACCAGGGGGCGCATCACCGCGACTGAAGGAAATGTAGGTCAATGAACTACATTTCCTTCATTCGCCGGGGAATTACAAGCACGAGCACAGCTGCATTTGCAGGGCTCCTGCTTGTAAATTATTTTAACCCCTTCAGATGGATTACCTCGTGGGACGTGACGGGTCAGCAGAAGGTATGTATATTGTGTGTTTATTGTTTTGCCAAGCGAGGGTCTGCAAATGGATTGAGAGAGCAATAAAATATTAAAACAACCGCTGTGTTTATTTCATTAAAATACTTTTAAATCATGTGTGTGTGTTTTTTAACCCTTTCAAACAATTGGATTAATAATGGATAGGTGTCATCATTGACGCCTCTCCATTATTAATCTGGCTTAATGTCACCTTACAATAGCAAGGTGGCATTAACCCTTCATTACCCCATATCCCACCGCTACAGGGAGTGGGAAGAGAGTGGCCAAGTGCCAGAACAGGCGCATCTTCCAGATGTGCCTTTTCTGGGGTGGCTGGGGGCAGATGTTTTTAGCCACGGGGGGGCCAATAACCATGGACCCTCTCCTGGCTTTTAATATCTGCCCTCAGTCACTGGCTTTACCATTCTGGCGGAGAAAATTGCGCGGGAGCCCACGCCAAGTTTTTTCTGCCATTTAACCCTTTATTTTAGCAGCTACAGCGCTGAAATTTTGCACATACACACTACTAACATTAGTAGTGTGGAATATGCAAAAAAAAAGGGGGATATGAGATGGTTTACTGTATGTAAACCATGTCTCATATCCTGTCGGGTTTGTGCAGGAGAAATGAAAAGCCGGCAATTGAATTACCGGCTTTTCACAGATATCGCGCTGAATGAAATATAAATACAGAATATATATATATGTGTCTCAATGACATATATATATATATATATACTGTATATATGTTTTCCCGAACATTTGAGCACATAAATCCATTAGATGTCGGTTTTGCAAGCTTGTGAGAAAATCTCGGCATACGGATGTCACACGGATCATTTGATGCGAGGAAATCGCATCCTCGCACTGCACATGGATCACTGTTTTGGAAACATTTGTGCGATTCTCGGCCGTGAAAAACGGACCGTTTTGTTATACGTTGTGTGTGTCCCCGGCCTTAGAGAGCTCTGTAAACTATTTTTCTGTCTGCCTCCGTGTGTTCCCTTCTCTGCTGCTCACTCCTCCTTCCCCTCTATAGAATACTAGATGGCAGCCCGATTCTAAAGAATCGGGAGTCTAGAATCCATATATACTTTATTTATTCAAATGTAAGAATAATTTGGTGGGCGGGGACCCTCGGCCTCCGATTTGGTTGGCGGGGCCCCACGGCCTCCGATTTGGTGGGCGGGGTCCCTCTGCCTCCGCTTTGGTGGGCGGGGCCGCTCGGCCTTCGATTTGGTGGGCGGGGCTCCTCGGCCTCCGATTTGGTTGGTGGGGCCCCTCGGCCTCCGATTTGGTAGGCGGGGCCCCTTATCCTCCGATTTGGTGGGCGGGGACCCTCGGCCTCCGATTTGGTGGGCGGAGACCCTCGGCCTCCGATTTGGTGGGCGGGGCCCCTCGGCCTCCGATTTGGTGGGCGGGGCCCCTCGGCCTCCGATTTGGTGGGCGGGGCCCCTCGGCCTCCGATTTGGTGGGCGGGGACCCTCGGCCTCCGATTTGGTGGGCGGGGACCCTCGGCCTCCGATTTGGTGGGCGGAGACCCTCGGCCTCCGATTTGGTGGGCGGGGACCCTCGGCCTCCGATTTGGTGGGCGGGGCCCCTCGGCCTCCGATTTGGTGGGCGGGGCCCCTCGGCCTCCGATTTGGTGGGCGGGGACCCTCGGCCTCCGATTTGGTGGGCGGAGACCCTCGGCCTCCGATTTGGTGGGCGGGGACCCTCGGCCTCCGATTTGGTGGGCGGGGCCCCTCGGCCTCCGATTTGGTGGGCGGGGCCCCTCGGCCTCCGCTTTGGTTGGTGGGGACCCTCGGCCTCCGATTTGGTGGGCGGGGTCCCTCGGCCTCCGATTTGGTGGGTGGGGACCCTCGGCCTCCGATTTGGTGGGCGGGGACCCTCGGCCTCCGATGTGGTGGTCGGGGCCCCTCGGCCTCCGCTTTGGTGGGCGGGGCAGGGCCCCTCGGCCTCCGCTTTGGTGGGCGGGGCCGGGCCCCTCGGCCTCCGCTTTGGTGGGCGGGGCCGCTCGGCCTTCCATTTGGTGGGCGGGGCTCCTCGGCCTCCGATTTGGTTGGCGGGGCCCCTCGGCCTCCGATTTGGTTGGCGGGGCCCCTCGGCCTCCGATTTGGTGTGTGCTCTGCCTGGGGCCACTGTGCTCTGCCTGGGGCCCCATATGCTGCCTGGGGCCCCTGTGCTCTGCCTGGGGCCCCATATGCTGCCTGGGGCCCCTGTGCTCTGCCTGGGACCACTGTGCTCTGCCTGGGGCCCCTGTGCTCTGCCTGGGGCCCCATGTTCTGCCTGGGGCCCCTGTGCTCTGCCTGGGGCCACTGTGGTCTGCCTGGGGCCCCATGTTCTGCCTGGGGCCCCTGTGCTCTGCCTGGGACCACTGTGCTCTGCCTGGGGCCCCATATGCTGCCTGGGGCCCCATATGCTGCCTGGGGCCACTGTGCTCTGCCTGGGGCCCCATATGCTGCCTGGGGCCCCTGTGCTCTGCCTGGGGCCCCATATGCTGCCTGGGGCCCCTGTGCTCTGCCTGGGGCCCCTGTGCTCTGCCTGGGGCCCCATATGCTGCCTGGGGCCCCTGTGCTCTGCCTGGGGCCCCTGTGCTCTGCCTGGGGCCCCATGTTCTGCCTGGGGCCCCTGTGCTCTGCCTGGGGCCCCTGTGCTCTGCCTGGGGCCCCTGTGCTCTGCCTGGGGCCCCTGTGCTCTGCCTGGGGCCCCATATGCTGCCTGGGGCCCCTGTGCTCTGCCTGGGGCCCCTGTGCTCTGCCTGGGGCCCCATATGCTGCCTGGGGCCCCTGTGCTCTGCCTGGGGCCACTGTGCTCTGCCTGGGGCCCCATATGCTGCCTGGGGCCCCTGTGCTCTGCCTGGGTGTAGGACACTGGTGACGTCACTTATCTCCGGACATTAGCTCCGGACATTAGCTCCGGACATTACCTCCGGACAAAGCCACGGAAGTTGGCACAAATTGCAGGAAGTAGTATTCTAGGCAATTATATATTAGATACATGTCCCCGCTTAATTGTAAAGTGCTGCGGAATATGTTGGCACTATATAAATAAAAGTTATTATTATTATTATTATTATTAATATTATGTTGTAACTAGATGGCAGCCCGGTTCTAAAGAATCGGGAGTCTAGAATCCATATATACTTTATCTATTCAAATGTAAGAATAATTTGGTGGGCGGGGACCCTCGGCCTCCGATTTGGTTGGCGGGGCCCCACGGCCTCCGATTTGGTGGGCGGGGTCCCTCTGCCTCCGCTTTGGTGGGCGGGGCCGCTCGGCCTTCGATTTGGTGGGCGGGGCCCCTCGGCCTCCGATTTGGTTGGCGGGGCCCCTCGGCCTCCGATTTGGTAGGCGGGGCCCCTTATCCTCCGATTTGGTGGGCGGGGCCCCTTATCCTCCGATTTGGTGGGCGGGGCCCCTCGGCCTCCGATTTGGTGGGCGGGGCCCCTCGGCCTCCGATTTGGTGGGCGGGGCCCCTCGGCCTCCGATTTGGTGGGCGGGGCCCCTCGGCCTCCGATTTGGTGGGCGGGGCCCCTCGGCCTCCGATTTGGTGGGCGGGGCCCCTCGGCCTCCGCTGTGGTGGGCGGGGCTGGGCCCCTCGGCCTCCGCTTTGGTGGGCGGGGCCGCTCGGCCTTCGATTTGGTGGGCGGGGCCCCTCGGCCTCCGATTTGGTGGGCGGGGCCCCTCGGCCTCCGATTTGGTGGGCGGGGCCCCTCGGCCTCCGATTTGGTGGGCGGGGACCCTCGGCCTCCGATTTGGTGGGCGGGGACCCTCGGCCTCCGATTTGGTGGGCGGGGACCCTCGGCCTCCGATTTGGTGGGCGGGGACCCTCGGCCTCCGATTTGGTGGGCGGGGACCCTCGGCCTCCGATTTGGTGGGCGGGGACCCTCGGCCTCCGATTTGGTGGGCGGGGTCCCTCTGCCTCCGATTTGGTGGGCGGGGACCCTCGGCCTCCGCTTTGGTGGGCGGGGCCCCTCGGCCTTCGATTTGGTGGGCGGGGCCCCTCGGCCTCCGATGTGGTTGGTGTGGACCCCCGGCCTCCGGTTTGGTGGGCGGGGACCCTCGGCCTCCGATTTGGTGGGCGGGGACCCTCGGCCTCCGATTTGGTGGGCGGGGACCCTCGGCCTCCGATTTGGTGGGCGGGGACCCTCGGCCTCCGATTTGGTGGGCGGGGACCCTCGGCCTCCGATTTGGTGGGCGGGGACCCTCGGCCTCCGATTTGGTGGGCGGGGACCCTCGGCCTCCGATTTGGTGGGTGGGGCCCGTCGGCCTCCGATTTGGTAGGCGGGGACCCCCGGCCTCCGATTTGGTGGGCGGGGACCCTCGGCCTCCGATTTGGTGGGCGGGGACCCTCGGCCTCCGATTTGGTGGGCGGGGCCCCTCGGCCTCCGATTTGGTGGGCGGGGCCCCTCGGCCTCCGATTTGGTGGGCGGGGCCCCTCGGCCTCCGATTTGGTGGGCGGGGCCCCTCGGCCTCCGATGTGGTGGTCGGGGCCCCTCGGCCTCCGCTTTGGTGGGCGGGGCCGGGCCCCTCGGCCTCCGCTTTGGTGGGCGGGGCCGCTCGGCCTTCGATTTGGTGGGCAGGGCTCCTCGGCCTCCGATTTGGTTGGCGGGGCCCCTCGGCCTCCGATTTGGTTGGCGGGGCTCCTCGGCCTCCGATTTGGTGTGTGCTCTGCCTGGGGCCACTGTGCTCTGCCTGGGGCCCCATATGCTGCCTGGGGCCCCTGTGCTCTGCCTGGGGCCCCATATGCTGCCTGGGGCCCCTGTGCTCTGCCTGGGGCCCCATATGCTGCCTGGGGCCCCTGTGCTCTGCCTGGGGCCCCTGTGCTCTGCCTGGGGCCCCATCTTCTGCCTGGGGCCCCTGTGCTCTGCCTGGGGCCCCATGTTCTGCCTGGGGCCACTGTGCTCTGCCTGGGGCCCCATAAGCTGCCTGGGGCCCCTGTGCTCTGCCTGGGACCACTGTGCTCTGCCTGGGGCCCCATATGCTGCCTGGGGCCCCTGTGCTCTGCCTGGGGCCCCATATGCTGCCTGGGGCCCCTGTGCTCTGCCTGGGGCCCCATATGCTGCCTGGGGCCCCTGTGCTCTGCCTGGGGCCCCTGTGCTCTGCCTGGGGCCCCATATGCTGCCTGGGGCCCCTGTGCTCTGCCTGGGGCCCCATATGCTGCCGGGGGCCTTGTGCTCTGCCTGGGGCCACTGTGCTCTGCCTGGGGCCCCATAGGCTGCCTGGGGCCCCTGTGCTCTGCCTGGGACCACTGTGCTCTGCCTGGGGCCCCATATGCTGCCTGGGGCCCCTGTGCTCTGCCTGGGTGTAGGACACTGGTGACGTCACTTATCTCCGGACATTAGCTCCGGACATTAGCTCCGGACATTAGCTCCGGACATTATCTCCGGACATTATCTCCGGACAAAGCCACGGAAGTTGGCACAAATTGCAGGAAGTAGTATTCTAGGCAATTATATATTAGATAATGGACTGTGTCATATAACAACTTGCAGTCTTCCTCCTCTGAGCAATAATTGAGCTGGTTTTTCATAGCTGATTTTGCAAAACAAGCAAGCGAGCGTACACGTTACTAGTAATGCATGGAATGGAGCAAACGGAAGGTCAGGAAAACCAGGACGGGTCACACAGAGGCACGCAATAGATTCTAGGAGGACAAATGGCACTCAGGCAGGGTCAGGAGGTCCTTCTCTGGTTTCAATAAGCCACTCGGAATGATTAATATTCAACTGCGGTGATAACTAGCACCCCGAATGATGACCTCACCCACGCACATCAGTTGTCAAGGCAACACAGTGTGATAGTCTGCAGATTAAAGGGGGACAGATATGTAATGGTCGCTGTGCTAGTGATCTCAGTATAGTATTCATTTCAATTGCAAAATGCTTCAAATAACTTTTATATGTACTAAATATTATGACTGGATGTAAAGATGAAAACAAAAAATATTGCTAAATGTGTCCAAGTCTCCACAGCATTTCACTTGTCATCATAGTCTTTAGGCTGAAGATTGACAATTCCATCGAGTTCAACCTATACCCTAACAATGCTGATCAAGAGGACGACATAAACCCCATGGATGCCAATAACCCCATATAAGGGCTCCACACAGGTCAATCAGACTAGTTCCCATCACAGAATCCAGCGCCCCTCACCTGTAATATTATATGTCACAAGAAAAGCATCTAGGCCTCCTTGTATTAAAGTGAATCAACAACTACATCATGTATATATAACATATATGTAATCAATTGTTAAAGAAGTTTAATATTTCAAGTCACTTTTTCCCCTAAATGCAAGCAAGAAACTTATGTCATATTGAAGCTAGTAGATGTTTAGTCACCTGGACACAGAATATGCACCCAAGTAAGCAGACAATTATTATTATTATTTTTTATTATTATTATACATTTTTATAGCACCATTTATTCCATGGCGCTTTACATGTGAATAAGGGGCAAATATAGACAAATACATTAAACATGAGCAAAAATCAAGGCACACAGGTACATAAGGAGGGAGGACCCTGCCCGCGAGGGCTCACAGTCTGCAGGGGATGGGTGAGGATACACTAGGAGAGGGTAGAGAATTGCCTCCATGCCATTGTGTCTGCTCAGCGACACCTCTTCTCTATCATTTTGCCATCTTTGATTAGTACCCAAGGAAAAGGTATTTCTGTACTGAGCTCAAAATAAATCGGACGTACACCATGCACTCAATTTGAGAGAAAATAGAGGAGACATTCGGAAGGTCTCAAAAGCACAGTGCTTCAAGATCCCTTGTATTTCACAATGCACTGGGACTATAACACTTGGACATTCCCAAATGACCTTGGAAGGACCCAACTGGTCTCTAGTTGCTTGAGGTGGAAACAAATGGATACATCATTTAGCTATACAGGAATACGGTAATTAAAAAGTTGTGTCAACAGCTAACAGATTTATTGGGTTTTCCACTCTAAAGACATAAATGAATCTAGTAGCAAGTAAATGCTACCTGGCTGAGAGGCCAAGAGGTCGACGCTGACAGATAAGCAGCAGCTTGGAAGCTGGAGAAATAGTATGGGAACTAGGCTTTCCTAAAATGTAGCTGCTGGGCCGTTTGCTGGAACACTGCCTGCGTGGATGAATGGACACAAGCTGACAAATTGCTGTCTGTTTGCTCTTCTGCCGTGCTGATAGCTGAGATAATTGTTATATTTCCTGTGCCCGTCTCTCTTACGGGTTTCACCTGTCACTTTCTGCCTGATGATGAAGCTGCTGCTGTGTCCGGTTTCTTTCTTCACCCGGCGATGTCACTTCCAATGAAAATACTCAACTGCCTTAGAAAGGTTTCTTCATTTTTTTTTTGCGAACGAATGAAATAAACTTCTATCGTGTTAATAATGGACAAAATGGAGATCTGCAACATTCTGTGTTTCTCCATACAAATAATATCTATCTCAGATTAGGTGGGAAAAAAGGTCTATCCAAAAAACATGTAAAGGGCTGGTCTCAAGATGCCGCGTCAGGAGTTTAACATTCCCAGCTCCTCCTCTGCTGTGTCGGGGCGCGGTACGCTCATGAATATTGACAACTCGCACCAGTGACACGGTGGCACTGCTGGTCTGTACAGTGCTCTCTTCTAGGTTGCTAGCAGAGGCAGCTTTACACTGAGCGCATGGGAGAAGCACTGAAGATGGCCAGATCCAGCCTGCTGCAGAGCCACGCGCAGGGTGGAAAGAACGTAGCCCGCTTGGGAAGCACGGTTCTTGCCTATATAACCTGGGCCTTCGGGGTGGCTGGTAAACTAAGCAATGAGCTGTACACTTAAAAAATAAAATCGCTCTGTTGTTAAGGGGTTAAGAGCAATGTTTCTCCTTTTCATTACGCAATTTTACCTATTTATGAACTCCAGACAACACCATGAATAAGAACAGTTTTGGAGACATGAAGCACAAATGTAAAATAATGTACAATGAATCTTGAAGTGTGAACGACTGAACTAAGGAAAATTCTGTTCTGTTCTCAGCTCTGCCCGACACTCCCACGGAGACTGGATGATGGAGCCGCACACCCGTGTGACCTGCACTCCACGCCATTTACCAAGGGGACCACTGTTCTTGTAATCACTGGGGGGCGAGGGTTTACACCACCCTCAAAAAAAACTCATCAATCATCGTAAGAATACGAAATAAGTTTAGATTTTGAAACAACTACTTTAACCCCTCTAATAATAATAATTTTTATATTTATGTGGCGCCAACATATTCCGCAGCGCTTTACAGTTTGCACACATTATCATCACTGTCCCCAATGGGGCTCACAATCTAAATTCCCTATCAGTATGCCTTTGGAACGTGAGAGGAAACCGGAGACCCCGGAGGAAACCAACGCAAACACGGGGAGAACATACAAACTCCTTGCAGATGTTGTCCATGGTGGGATTGGAACCCAGGACTACAGTGCTAACCACTGAGCCGACCCCTGTAAGACTGTGCCAATTTCCATTTTTGTGTCTTCATTTTCCCTCCCCTTCTCAAGAGCCATAACTTTTTTATTATTCTGTCCACACAGACATAGGAATGATTTGCTTTTTGAGGAACGAGTTTCATTTTTGAATGACACCATTCATTTTACCATATAGTGTACTGGAAAATGGAAAACAAATTCCAAGTGGGAAGAAATTGTGAAAAATCGCAATGTTGACATTGCTTTTTTTTTTTTTTTTTGGTTGCTGATCGAGTTAATTATTTTTATATTTAGATAGATCTGACTTTGCTGAACACGGCGATACCACATACATGTATTTTTGTAACATGTTAATTTTTAATTGTGGAAAAGGGGGTGATCTGAACTTGTTTTTTTTTTTTTTTTAAATACAGCTCTGACAAAAATTAAGAGACCGCCACATCAAAACCCTGTCATGGGCAGCCCAATCTCCAGACCTGAACCCCATTGAAAACCTCTGGAATGTAATCAAGAGGATGATGGATAGTCACAAGCCATCTAACAAAGAAGAACTGCTTACATTTTTGCGCCAGAAGCAGTGTAAAAGACTGGTGAAAGCATGCCAATACGCATGAAAGCTGTGATTAAAAATCATGGTTATTCCACAAAATATTGATTTCTGAACTCTTCCAGAGTTAAAACCAGGGCTGTGGAGTCAGAGTCATGGAGTCAGAGCCCATTTTGGTGGAGTCGGAGTTGGAGTCAGTATAAAATGGACCGACTCCTAAAATACCGTATATACTCGAGTATAAGCCGACCCAACTAATTTTGCCACAAAAAACTGGGAAAACTTAATGACTCGAGTATAAGCCTAGGGTGGGAAATGCAGCAGCTACCGGTAAATGTCAAAAGTAAAAATAGATACCAATAAAAGTAAAATTAATTGAGACATCAGTAGGTTAAGTGTTTTTGAATATCCATATTGAATCAGGAGCCCCATATAATGATCCATAAAGTTTATGATGGGCCCCATAAGATGCTCCATATTAAAATATGCTCCATATAATCCTGCATAAAGGTTAATAATGGCCCCATAAGATGCTCCATAGACACATTTGCCCAATATAGTGCTGCACAAACGTTGATTATAGCCCCATACAGACACTTGCCCCATATAGTGCTGCACAAACGTTATGGCCCCATAAGATGCTCCATACAGACACTTGCCCCATTATAGTGCTGCACAAATGTTATGGCCCCATAAGATGCTCTATACAGACAATTGCCCCATTATAGAGCTGCACAAGCGTTATGGCTCCATAAGATGCTCTATACAGACACTTGCCCCATTATAGTGCTGCACAAACTTTATGGCCCCAGAAGATGCTCCGTACAGACACTTGCCCCATTTGCTGTTGCTGCGGTAAAAAAAAAAAAAAAATCACTTAGGCTACGTTCACATTTGCATTGTTGTGTGTTGCGTCGGCGACGCAACGCACAACGCACGCAAAAACGCATGCAAAATGCAGCGTTTTGTGACGCATGCGTTCATTTTTTTAGCGCAAAAAAATGCAACATGCTGCGTCCTCTGCGCCCTGACGCTTGCGCCAAAAAAAGCATGCGTCACAAAACACAACACAACGCATGTCCATGCGCCCCCCATGTTAAATATAGGGGCGCATGACGCATGCGTCGCCGCGGCTGCGCCCGACGCAACGCAAATGTGAACGTAGCCTTACTCACCTCTCCGTCGCTCAGGCCCCCAGCACTTTCAATATTCACCTGACTTCATTCCGGCGTCGCTCCATCTTCTTCTACACTGACAGGCAGTTAAAGCAGAGGGCGCGCACTAACTACGTCACCACGCCCTCTGACCTCAGTGTCACTGCAGAAGACGCTGAAGACAGAGCGACGCCGGAACGGGGAACAAGTAAATATCCACCTCCTATGGGAGGTGGAGCCGCATATTCATTACTGCAATGAGTGGTACCATGTGACCGCTCAGTACAGGAAGAAGCAGGAGCGCCAGAGAACCAGGGACCTGCAGGGACTGCGAGAGGAGTAGGTGAGTATTATTAGACAGCCCCTGCTCCCCCTCCCCTGCCAAACTCTGGGTATGACTCGAGTATAAGCCGAGAGGGGGACTTTCAGCCCCAAAAAATGGGCTGAAAATCTCGGCTTATACGCGAGTATATACGGTATATAATAAATGGAGTACAGTAGTTCAATGCATTTTGTGGGGAATATTTTTTTCATAAGAATTTGGGAAAGTTATGAAATGTCCTATAAATGTCTGTCCTATTCCTGATCTAAGGTCTAGACTTTTAGCTGAGATGAATGTGTGCTGCAGTTTATGTTCATGATAAGTAGTGAAGCTCCTCCTCTACAGATAAGGGGAAAAAATAAACACACGGAAGGAAAGCCTACATTCAT
Organism: Ranitomeya variabilis; assembly: GCF_051348905.1. NCBI lineage: Eukaryota > Metazoa > Chordata > Amphibia > Anura > Dendrobatidae > Ranitomeya > Ranitomeya variabilis. The sequence continues at coordinate 111,213,608 of NC_135235.1, read as the reverse complement.
CTCAGAATTTCAGGAATGAACAGGAAAGCAGGATTAAGGAAGGTAAGTACTTCTTAAAGCATATCTAAACTTTCAATAAACTGTGCATAAACCAATATTCCAGTATATGTTGTCTCTGTATGCTTGATGTTTTAGTTTGTTTTTCCTATTAGCTCATGTTTGGAGAAATTAGCTCTGATGACTTATATACACTATACATAGAATATAAGGGGAAAAACTGTTTTCTAACGCCTCAAATTTGGAAACACAGTAACCGGATCGATGAGGAAGTGTGTGTGTGTGTGTTCTGGAATGTGATTCAGCACAAACATGCTCCATCCCTCCTCCCCTTTTCATAGACTGAAGAAATATGATGTGAAGCATTTAGTGAGCTTTACCCTGCTGAGACAAGCCTTGAGATTGAAAGTTCAGAGTAAAGCCATCTAACACATTTTAAAAACTATATACTGATCATCTGTCCTATTGATTTATGCAAAGATTGTTTTATTTCCATCTCAAATTATACATTGCATGATTCACTATTCTTGCAAGAATTACAATATACTTTTTTTTATTTACAGGACAAAATTATTTTGAGAGTGAATTTACATAATTACAAAATGTCTAAGAAGCATCTTATGAAGTCAGCAGTATTTGAGCATTTCACAGTGACTCAAGATAATAAACATTCTGTGTGTCAGTGTATAAGTGACCCAGATGAAAACAAATGCGGTGATGCCAAAATCAGTGCATACTCAGGCAGTGGTAAAAATGCTCCGTCAAGAGTTTCCTATCTAAAAAGACATTTACAACGCTTCCACCCAGAAGTTTACAAAGCTGTGACTTAAAAAGATCACAGCAGCACCAAGAAACCAGAGACCAGCACTTCCAGCAAGGCAAAGGAGGAGCAAAGAGCGTCTCAGACATCAGTTACAAGATATTTTGTAAGTGACAAAGTTACTGTAACAATGACAGCAGATGTGTTTAAAAGACAGCTCATCGAGCTTGTTGTGAAGGACTGTGTACCATTATCATTATCTGCACGACCAGCTTTTACAGCTCTTAATGGAGAAAGGGCTCACAAACTTGGTGTTTCTCTGGAAAGAGAAAGTATTAGAAAATTAGTGATTGAAGAAGCCCCTAACCAAAAGGAAAATCTTAAAAAGACTCTCAAGAGACGCTTTGTATTTCTTAAAATGGATGCCTGCACACGTCACAGAGAACTATTTTGCTATCAACGTTCGATATGTTTGACACAACAAAAAAATTGTTACTAAGACACTAGCCATAAAAGATACTAAAGCTCATCACAGCAGCCAGTTTCTCCAGACCTTAGTGGAAAAATTTCTGTAAGATTATGAACTCAAAAAAGAACAGGTTCTTGCTATTGTAACTGATAATGCTTCAAATATGATAAGTACAATTAAACTGATGAATGAGAATAATGAAGTGAACAGCAGCTAGAAGAACATTTCAAATTCAGTATGTTGGAGATGGAAGAACACAGTCCTGTTCCCATAACGGAGGAACAAACAGATATGACTACAGAAGAACAGCAAAATGATTCTTTACAATTAGATGATCTTGTTGAAGCTGCTTCACACCTCTTTCCTATTCATCACATGTGCTGTGTTGTGCACATGCTGCAGCTGGCAATGAGAGATAGTCTGCAAGAGGGACATGCTGGAACTCTGATTAGCAAAGTGGGGAAATCAGCTATTGCTGTCAGAACCCCTAAAATGTATTCCATCTTGAAGAGACGTGCTGGAAAAGGGCAATTATGGATCAAGCCACTCGGTGGTGCCGCACCTATTTAATGATTGAGAGATTGCTTGAGCTGAAACCCTTTCTTGTAGATATGGCCAACCCTCAGGTAACACTACATGAAGGACAATGGACACAGGAGGCTGAATTGAAGGAATGGCTTCATCACCCATTTACACGGGACTAAAAAGTTACAAGCTGAGGATTTAACTCTTGGCATTTTTATAAAGGAGTGGAAGAACTTGTTGTTTTGCCTGTCCCAAAGAGGAGGTTTAATAGTAGATGGCATTGCTGCTTCAATGAAACGGAGAAAGACACTGCTATTAGAAAATAAAATTCTTCTGGCAGCTGTTTATGTGGACCCGAGTCATTGTATATTGCTGGATGATCAATAGCTTGCTAAAGGAAAAGAAGCTCTGATTGAGGTAGCAGTTAGGATCAGTGGGCTACAGGAAGGCCAAGAGCAGAGGACTCGGATCCTGCCAGTGATGCTGCTGCCGCCGCCGTTCCTTCGTCCTCATCAGATGAGGAGTTTGATTTTGACAAGTATTTGGACGACATGGAGCAGGCAAAGCGTTGCTGCAGGGAAAAAGATTCCACTCCCATAGAAAACAGATTGACCATATTTCAACAAAATGTTTCACTTGCTCTCAAAGAAGTAGATGAGTTCAATCGTTCATCAAAACGCGTGCACGAGGCAATTCCTTTATAACCTGAAATTGTTAGAGATGTTGCCCATGTGGTTACTGCATTTCCACCAACCCAAGTTAGTGTAGAGGTTGTTCTCTAGCCTTAAAATAATTAGATCAGATTTGAGGTCATCTATGAAGGAGGATCTGATGAAGGCGATACTATTTTTCAGAACAAATTCATACACTGCACAAATTCTATTCAGTACATTTTTGTTGAAAACTTTTTTCTCCACTTACTGCAGAGTGTATAATAAATAGTAAATATGCAAATTAAAAATGTTGTTCTAAAGTTGCATTCCAATAAATATATTTTATGTTCTATCTAAATGGCTTGATTATTGTATCATAATGGTTAAAAGCCTGATGTTACCATTTTACCACAGTAAATTTATCACTTAAACATGAGCCATGTATAAGGGAGTCGGAGTTGGAGTCGGTGTCATGGAAATTGAGGAGTCGGAGTTGGAGTCAGAGGTTTGGCTTACCGACTCCATAGCCCTGGTTAAAACATAAAACATTAGTATTGTTGTTTCTAAATGATTATGAACTTGTTTTCTTTGCATTAATTGAGGTCTGAAAGCCCTGGGTTTTTTGTTTTTTTTTATGTTTCGACCATATTTCTTTGTCAGAAAAAAAATACAAAATTTATTGCTTGGGAATTCGGAGACATGTTGTCAGAAGTTAATAGAATAAAAGAACAATTTACATTTTATTTTTTTTACACACTTAACTATTAATAGACTTTGAAATCATGTGATCGCTAGTACTACATAAAGCAATGCCACAGCATCACTATAAATAGCAAAAAAATCACGGTATCCTTTGAAGCCCTGCCATGGAAGCGCTTTCAGAGGAGTTCCATAATGACCCCCGGCAGTCAGGGAGACCAGCAATCATGCCTCGGTTGTGCCAATGGTTGTATGGAACGTCATGCCCCCATGCCGCTGCGTGTTAAATACCGCTGTCAGAGATTGACAGTGGCATCCAACAGGTTAATGCAGAGCTCCACTCCACCCGCGATTCTTATAGGTAGGTCCTGGCTGTAACAAACAGCCATGACCTGCCAGGCATGGTGTGGGCTCACCCAGTGAGCCAGATCGTTACATCCACTTCTTACTTGCACCTTACATGTACAGTGGATGTCATGAAAGGGTTAAAGTAAATCTTTTGTTTTCATTAAAGCACCCTCTATTAAAGTCTCAATAAATAAAATCACTAAATAAAAGAGTAGCCATTGATTTTCCAGCAATGTATGCCACATTGATCAAGGAGGTCCCTGCTGCACTCCTTACAAGTCCCTACACCCCTGACTTCCTTCCTCTGTGCCATGGCTGTTAGGTAAAACCAACATAGATTGAAGATAATCTGTGACAGTAATCCAAGGATTACCCTTGGATTTTTGCAGTGAACTGACATACAGATTTGCCTAGGGATTATCTTTAGTGTAGTTTTTTCCAGAGAATGTGAATATGTCATAGAAAGGCATATTCACCTGCGCTGGCGGTGTCTGCTCCTAGAAGAGCACTCCACCGTCATATCAATGGAAGGGATAGATTTGGAGAAATCGCATTTGGGGAATAAATAAGAGTGGTCACATACAGTTTACTCATCAGTGTCTAGCACTCACTTTCTGGCTGTTTCTCGTTGGGCGTTATCGATCTCACAAAATCTTGAGGCGTCATAAAGACTTCTGCTTCTCCAGATTCATGGATGACTTTCAACGTTGCAAAATACCGGAAAATCTTGTCTGGAGTTGAATAGGCTCGAATCCGATTTTCATATTCCATCACCTGATACGAAAAAGAAAAGACGAAATGAAACCCAGAAGCCAATCTTTAGTTCTTCTATATTTCTTTATTCAGTTCAAAATTAAAAGATCCATTTATATTGCATTATTTCTTTTGGAAGATTTGTGCACAGAAAGTACCGTAAAACCCAATTATGCAACTGTACGACACACAGCTAAAGGGGTTGTCTGGTTGTATTATATCGATCTATCCACAGGATAGATCATCGCTATCAGAGCGGGCAGGTCTGATGGCCGACATCCAACACCAATCAGCTATTATTTGATCGGATGATCCTGGATGTAAAGACTCTGAATGGAGCTACAAACAGGAGACGTTCTGCAGTAGCCGCATTGCACAGCTCCATCTAATGTGTAGCAACTGCTGCTTGGTACTGCAGAACAACTTCTATTCTTTTCTCTGTTTTTGCCTATTCAAAACTGAATTTTTATTGAAGTCTTTATAATACAATACAATATAATACTAATAGAAGAGAGGGAAGAAGGTGGGGTAAGGAAAGAGGAGAGGATTAAGAAGGGGAAGAACTGGGAAATACTGGGGAAATGGGAAACTAAATACTAAGGTCCTACTGGTAAATTTGCACTCTATAACCAATTGAATTTGAAACAGAAAATAAAGTATTACTATTCTTTTGAACAGGAGCTGTTCTGCAGCAGCCATCAGTGACCACTACATATCGAATAGAGCTGTGTATTAAAGCTCCGTTCCAATGGCTGCCGGAGCAAATAACAGCTGACATGGGAGTGCTGAATCTCAGACCTCCACCAATCTAATATCATTTACCAATGGATAGGTCATCGATGTGATGTGACCAGACAATCCCTTTAACTGTGCGACCAATAGTGTCAGTGTGGTATGTTTCTTTGTAGTGTGGCACTACACTAATAACTGCAGCTCTGTACAGCTGCTGAAAAAAAAAAAAGGGGTGCAAGCATACTCAAAAGGGAAACTTCACGTCACAGATGCATTCGGACGTATGTAAAATGAAACACTGGGGGAATTCATCATGCCCAGTCTTGATCTAAAGTCTTCTGGAGGAAGATGCCCCACATCTCAATAAACGAAGGGCAGAATTTGAGTTGCCAGAGCACTTGAATCAAATATCTTCTCCAGCCATAAAGGGGAGACATCTCTGCTTTACTGTACGACATGTTTTGAAATATTTTCTAGTGAATCTATTGGTCGGCACTGGGCCCTCATCCTACCAATGTAAGAAAATTACCAGGGCTGTCAGAAAAATGGCCAAAGTCACACTGCTTTACTACAGGAGTGTACTGCACAGAAACCGAAAGCCAAGTGTATGATGAATTCCCTCTTTAGTGAACATAGAAGACGCACAATCTTTCCCTTCTTCTCTATTAAAGGGATTATATCTGCAGGTCTTTGCTGCTTGATGTGAAAGCAGCATGATGTAGGAGAAGAGACCCTGATTCAAGCAATGTATCACTTACTAGGCTGCTTGCTGCAGTTTTGATAAAAACCTCTGTTCTATCTGCTGCAGATCTTACCAGTTCTCCGAATGCCGAGTTCTGTATACATTCAGTCCAATTACCACAGCCCTATTCCATGCGGGCTGAATAAGCTAACATTTGTGAAAGAAGGGCTTGTTCTAAACGGGTCATGGACCAGCGTGGTACTAGAATATGACAACATGGTAAAATGTCAGTTTGTGAAAGGTCTTCCCTCCTAAATATTGCCCCTGATGAAAATGCCATTATTGAAAAATGTAAGCATTTAGGAACTACAGCAACTTGACCATGAAATGGAGACCACAAGAAGTAGGAGAGCGGAGTCATCAAGAGCTGAGGTCAACACTGCAGAAAAGTCCCCAACACTCGGCCATCTCCATAACTGCAAGTCCAAGCGCCTCCTCTGGAATCAACCTCACACAAAACTGAGCGCCAGGATGTTCATGGCAAGAAATTCTATGGCGTCACATACATCACAAAGCACAATGTTTAGATGGAGTGGTATAAACCCTGCCGCCAATGAGAACATGCTCTGTGGAGTGACAAACCAAGCTCCTCTATCCGACGTCTCATCAATGAGTCTGGGTTTGGCGAATGCCAGGAAAACATTACTTGCCTGACTGCGTTGTTCTGACTGTAACCAATGGTGAATGAGGGATACTGCTATGGGGTTGTTTTTGTTTTTTTTTAAGGCCTCTTAGTTCCAGTGAAATTAAATCTTAATACCTACAAGACATTTTGGACAATTATAGCTTCCAGCTTTGTAGGAACAAAAAAAAAAATCATACAAAGTAAAAATATCAAATAAAATATATAAATTTGAGAGTAGTGAGAATAAACCCTAAGGCTATGTTCACACTTTTGCATCTTTGTTGCTTTTTTATGCAAATTTTAAGCTGCGTTTTACAGTACCAGCAAAAGCTGTGAGACTTCAGAAATCTCATACACACACTTTTTTTTCCGTGACTGAATTGGAAAACTACGGTGTTTTGTTTTTTTTATTAAACTGCAGCATGTCACCTTTCAGGGCTTTTACAGCATTTTTTTTACCCATAGAAAATAATAAATGCAAAAAACACAGGTATCAGGTTTTGCTGCGTTTTTAGTGAAAATAAAGCAGGTACAGCAGTATGTGATTTTCCCAAGTTTAAACCATATAGGTTACAGCTTAATTTTTTAATTAAATTAGTGATATGTGTAATGTAAACATTGGCTGACCAAGGAGTGAGATTGAACAATACCCCACTAACTCAAGGGCTGACCAAAGTGTGAAAGTAAACCGTGTCCTACATACTCAATGCTCTGCCAATGTCTTAGGTAAACTATTCCCGACAAATTCAACTATCCCTGCTGTCACATTTGCAATTGTGTATTTTTTCATAAACTCATTTCAACTTGTTTGTTCAAAATATTTTTCCACAAAATAATTTGATCAATTGCCCTTTTTTACAAAATGGTTTTATGGTTTCACATGTCTTGCTTTGGTGGCATAACACCTTTATTGTTCATACTTCTGTGGTGGAAGCAAAGATGAACTTTGGGATCTTGGAAAACACAGCAAAACAAGCCTTTTTGTAAGCAGATTTTTTACAGCCAAGAGCAAGTTTGGCCTGCAGAAAAAAATGCTGCAAAAACACAACATGTGAACACTGACTTACATATCTAAACACACTAAACAAAACAAGAGGTGTGTGACTGTGCTCCATGAGCATGCCTTCTAACAGCAATGGATGCTGGACTTTGCAACAAACTAAACAATCTATTTTTATTTTTTCTCCGGAGTGTTCTATTGTAATTTTAATACAGTACAAAGCGCACAGCACGACATATGCTAGTGTTTTATTGTGTTATACGTTATTACAGTCACATATTGAAATCAATACACAAAAGGCATATGCATGGTGTAGCAAATACAATGCATAAAGTATAACGCAATAAACATGGTGAAATGACTTTGAAACAAATGAATATAAAAATCCACAGAATGTAATTTCAGCCTAAGATTTATCTGGAATTTTCCTGTTTCTATCAACAGCCTCACAATGTAAAGTAACTCGTGAGCATAAACCAGAATGACTGCATTTTCAATCTCCATTCTTAAGATATGATGATTATGTACTGCAGCAAGGAAGAGTATGGGGCCATTTATGCTTCTTAGACAATGTGTCTTATAATTGTACAGCTGACCTATCAGAACAGAATAATACCGCTATAAGAGGCTATTCAAGCTCTCATTCTTCAATTCACCATCATTCGAACAAACATTTAGCTGTACATTAGAATAATGACTATGTCAATGTATTCAAGTAAAATAAAAAAGCATTTGCAACCTATTCCTGTCGCAGCCAGATTTTTGAGGGGGTTTTAACCACCCTTTTGCAAAATTATTTTTAGTTTTTCATCAACACTGCCATACAAGGGCTTGCTTTTATTGGAAGAGTTCTAGCTTTGAACGACATCATTCACTTTTCCATATAATGAACAAAAACAACCCTCTAAATAACCAATACCACCATTCATTGTGGGATAAAAATTACCCAGCAACAAGACATTCCAGGCCAGTATAGTTACAACATTTTTAGTTTGACAAAAAACATGTGGGAGACTCTCCAAATGTATGGAGGAAGGTGCTGTGGTCAAGGGAGACCAAAAATGAACTATTTTGGCCACCAAGGTGAATGTAGTTTTTGGCACCAAACCAACAGTTCATCACCCCAAGAACACCATTCCCAGAGTGAAACATGATAGTGGCAGCATCATGCTGTGGGGATGTCTCTCAGTAGCAGGGACAGAAAAAATTGTCCAAGTTGAGGGGAAGAAAGATGGTGAGAAATAAAGGGATGTTCTTGAGCAAAACCTTTTTCAGTCTGTCAGTGTTTTGAGACTGGTACGGAGGTTTACCTTCCAACAAGACAATGACCCAAAGCACACTGCTAAACCAACAATCAAGTTGTTTATGGGGAAACGTGTAAATGTTTTGGAGTGGCCTAGTCAAAGCCCAGACCTTAAACAAATTGAGAATCTGTGGTCAGACTTGAAGATTGTGGTTCACCAGAAGAAAGCATCTAATTCGAAGAAGCTGGAGCAGTTTTGCCTTGAAGAATGGGCAAATATCCCAGTAGCAAGCTGTGGAAAGCTCATAGAGTCTTATCCAAAGGAACTTGCAGCTGTAATAACCACAAAATGAGGCTCTACAAAGTACTGACTTTAGGGAGAGTGAGTAGTTATGCACACTGAAGTTCAGTTATTTTGTTAATTTGATGTTTCTTCACAATAAAAAGAAAACCAAAATGTTCACAGTTGTAGGTATGTTCTTTACATGAACTGATGCAAACCCTCACAAACAGTGAAATCACAGGTTGTGAGGTAGAAAAACACAAAAAACGCCAAGGTTGGTTAACACTTTCGCAAACCATTGTAGAAAACTAGAAATCCAGGTTTCCAATTAAACAGTCTTCTTCGGCTCCCATGCATCTGTCTTGTATAGATTTGGCCTTGTGCTCCTTATACGTTCTTCTACAGATATCAAATATACCCAGACAAAGTATTTCTGACCACTCAGCTATGGTACGTTTAAATTTTGGTGTGGGTGGGCCCAGGGCAAAGTTTACTGACACTACACCCTGCTTGGCTGCAGTCCCTCTTAGTGAAAGAGAAATTTAATTCTATTCATTCGGATTTTGGGGACAAATTCTAAAGCATCCAGATCCTCTAGTAGGATGCGATGCCTATAAAGCAACTATTAAAGTGTTTTTTTCTAATTAAAGGGGTTGTCCAGGCTTGGGGCTCAAGAATGCAGTCACTCTATGTGACAGCAAACTGGTGAATCTTCACAGCATGCGCTGTCACATTTCTCCGAGCGCTGTCAGTGGCGAGTTCAACCGGTCATGCGACTGCTTATTTCTGGTCACATCCCAACTAGATTTGTCCGTCCTCTCACAACTCACTTGTATTGAGCGAGGCTGTGCACATCTAGTCGGCACGTGTCTGCATGTATACAAATCGTATACTTGTGGTCACATGACTGCCCACGATCATCACTAGAGATTAGTGACAGCGCGCACTGAGGATTCACATGTCTGCAGTCAAATCGCAAGACTGGACAACCAATTTAATGGGATGGCTGTGCATAGAGGAAATTTAATCCAGCAAGAATTTGATCTGACCAAACAAATGAAATAGGGCTGATCCTACTCATTTAAACAGCAGTCTTTGTTTAGAAGCCCAAAGATAAATGTTAGTATTAAAAAAGGCAAGGACTAGGCAATCTTATTTGAAATCGGGGATAAACATGGGAAGACGTTGGACTTTCTAGCCTATTCAGCACATCCTTTTTATCTTTCCTGGGTGTGTTAAATGCAGAGGGTTGGTTCTGTTTTGATCAGTTAATGGATATTAAAGTATTTAATGACCATTATAATTTCTATAACACCAAATATGACACTGCTTCAGGTGAGGCAGCCACTTTCTTAGATGATCTGTCACTTTCGAGATTGCCTGAGGAGCAGACAACATTGTGTAACTCCCCCATTATTGAAAATGAGATAATGGAGGCTAGCAAGTTCCTTTCTTCAGGTAGGATCCCTGGGCTTATTGGCTTGCCTAATAAACAACAGAAACTTTATCTAGTAGAGTTGTTGCCGTTACTTCTTAAAACTTACCTCTATGCAGGATTTGGATGCTCTTCCAGCCTCAATGAGGAAGGCCCCGTTGGTTGCTCTTTGTTTAACTTTGATATTTAAATTTTGCCAAAATTCTTTCCACAAGTCGAACAGAATAACACAAGACCTGGGTTATGCCGCATTCCTTGATACTTGTAAGCCCTTTGACTATGTTGAGTTGTCTTATCTTTGGGGTCTCAAGTTTCTATATTGGATTTAGCTATTGTATGACTCACAGCTAGCTCAAATCCATACAAACTTGGATGGAGCTAGCTCATTTCCCCAAGGAAGAGGTATTAAACAGTGTTGCCCTCTGTCCCTTCTCTTCCTTGAACTGGCAATTGAGCCCTTGGCGGTTGCTATATGTCAATATTGCTCTACTGAACTGGTCCAGAAGGTTGACAAAGTTGAAAAATTATCTTTAAATACGGACGACACACTAGTTTTACCAATTTGCGGCCTTCAATGACTGCTTTCCTATATATTGTGGAGAAATTTGAAATATTCTCTTGCTTTAGAGATAACCAGGCAAAACTGGCCCTCTTTCCAATGCCGGCTCACAACCACCCGATAGACAGAATCTCAAGGGTGAGCTGGACTGTGTCTCTCGTACAGAGCTCCCCTATTCTAGTGCAGTGTAGGCAACTTGAACCCTTTGATAGAACCTACAGAGGAGAAACTAAAAGAATAGACATTTTTATTTATCCCTGTTAGGTAGAATTAATAGTTTTAAAATGATATATCTTCCCAAATTCCTGTGTTTGTTTCATACTTATATTATTTTTCTCCTGTTAAGAGTTCTTCCAAGGCCTTGTAAAGTGTTTATGCTCATTTTTTGCAAAGAAGGTCCCCTAAATTCAAGCTAGCTACATTGCTGACCTCAATGGATTCTGAAGACGTTTCTGTTCCTCATATATGTAATTATCTAGCAGTGTATGCAAACTGGTCGCTAGACTAAGGGTACCATCTCACAAAACGATTTACCAACGATCACGACCAGCGATATGACCTGGCTGTGATCGTTGGTAAGTTGTAGTGTGGTCGCTGGAGAGCTGTCACACAGACAGCTCTCCAGCGACCAACGATGCCGAAGTCCCCGGGTAACCAGGGTAAACATCGGGTTACTAAGCGCAGGGCCGCGCTTAGTAACCCGATGTTTACCCTGGTTACCATCGTAAATGTAAAAAAAAAAAAAACAGTACATACTCACATTCCGGTGTCCGTCAGGTCCCTTGCTGTCTGCTTCCCGCACTGACTGACTGCCGGCCGTAAAGTGAAAGCACAGCGGTTACGTCACTGCTGTGCTGTGCTTTTACTTTCCGGCCGGCAGTCAGTCAGTGCGGGAAGCAGACGGCAAGGGACCTGACGGACACCGGAATGTGAGTATGTACTGTTTGTTTTTTTATACATTTACGATGGTAACCAGGGTAAACATCGGGTTACTAAGCGCGGCCCTGCGCTTAGTAACCCGATGTTTACCCTGGTTACAAGCGAATGCATCGTTGGATCGGTGTCACACACACCGATCCAACGATGACAGCGGGAGATCCAGCGACGAAAGAAAGTTCCAAACGATCTGCTACGACGTACGATTCTCAGCAGGGTCCCTGATCGCTGCTGCGTGTCAGACACAGCGATATCGTATGGATATCGCTGGAACGTCACGGATCGTACCGTCGTAGCGATCAAAGTGCCACTGTGAGACGGTACCCTTAGATATGAGTAACACAGCCTCCGCTTTATATGGAACCCTTATTGACACTTATGAGACTTTATCTAATTTCACTTACAGATATAAAAGCCTTTATCACCTGAAACTTACAAATAACCCTGATATCACTGTTATCTCCCTTCAATACTCCAGTGTGGCACAACAGCCATCTTCCCTATCTGCTAGCGCAAAGCTCAGGTACATTCTGGGCAAGAGTTGGCTTTGCGGTATTTGGGCAAACTATTCATCCAGCTTCCAAACCTTTGACTCTCTTAAATCTCGCTATGACCTTTTGACCTTTTTTAACTTAGACATGCCTTTACCTATATATTGATTTCTACATCTTCTCTTAAGCCCTTTGCAAATGTCCTGTTCAAAAGCTCAAAAGTAATTCTTACACAATATAGATTCCAACACAGTTTACTACACCACTACACTGTGTTCCAAATTATTATGCACCAAGAGTTTAGGAGTGATAAGGTTAGAATTTTTTTGTCTGTTATTTAAACTCATTGATGGTGATGTGTGTCAGGGCTCTTTATATCACTGAAAGCAATTGCAGATACCTGTGCACATTAGTTTGGCAGGTGTGTCCAAATAAAGGCAAGACTACTTAAGAAGGCTGTTCCACATTATTAAGCAGCCTACATTTTTTGCCAAAATGGGACAGAAAAAGGATGTGTCGGCTGCTGAGAAGCAACAAATTGTGGAGTATTTAGGTCAAGGCATGACTACAATCAACCTTGCCAAGACACTTCATCGTGATCATCGCACAATCAAGAAGTATGTAGCGGATTCCCAGCACACACGTGTGCGTGCTGATAAGGACAAATTGAGGACTCTTTCCAACAGGCAATTGCGTAAAAGAGCAGCTGCAAAAATGCCTTGTCATAGCAGCAGACAAGTTTTTGAAGCTGCTGGTGCTTCCAACGTCCCCAGAACAACAAGATGCAGGGTCCTTCAGAGGTTTGCAGCTGTGCGTAAGCCATCCTGTTGACCACCTCTATCCACTGCACACAAGCAGAAACGGCTCCAGTAGGCCAAACGATACATGAAGACTGACTTCCAAACTGTTTTGTTCACCGATGAGTGCCGTGCAACGCTCGATGGTCCAGATGGATGGAGTGGAGGATGGCTGGTTGATGGACACCCCATGAAAACACCTCTAAGGCACCAACAAGGAGGAGGTGGAGTAATGTTTTGGGCTGGAATCATGGGGAGAGAGATTGTCGGCCCCTTTATGATCCCTGAAGGGGTAAAGATGAACTCCATAATCTATGTGGAGTTTCTAAAACAACACTTCCTCCCATGGTTCAAGAGGAAGAACCGTGCTTTCCGCAGCAAGATCATTTTCATGCATAATAATGCACCGTCTCATGCTGCAAAAAACACATCTGCATCTCTGGCTGCTATGGGCATAAAAGAGGACAAACTTATGGTGTGGCCACCATCTTCCCCTGACCTCAACCCCATTGAGAACCTCTGGAGCATCATCAAAAGGAGTGTCTATGATGGCGGGAGGCAGTTCACATCTAAGCAACAGCTCTGGGAGGGTATTCTGTCCACATGCAAAACAATTGAAGCAGAAACCATCCAAAAACTGACAAATTCAATGGACGAGAGAGTTCAGAAGCTTCTTTCGAACAAGGGGTCCTATGTGCAAATGTAACATCACCTAGAATAAAGTTTTCACTTGAAAACTGTTTGATTTCATTTTGTAATAAGCTGATAATGCTTATAACTTCACAATTGACCATTTTTTGTTAAAAATAAAAAAAAAAAGGTTGAAAACTCTGCTGTGCATAATAATTTGGAACATGCATTTTGAGTGTTTATTTTTTTTTTTTAAATATACTGTTTTCATAGGCAGTTTGTTCCAAAACATTGCAATTATACTAGAATAGTAGATGACTGGAAAATAACAATGACTGCAATTCAGATAGGTAATTTAGAGAAAATATGAGGAAATATTATTTGCATAATAATTTGGAACACAGTGTAGACTGCGGAATATGGGCATCTCTGATTTGGATCTTTGCTTTTCATGCTTAACAGCTCAAGAAACGTTAATAAATGTTGTCTGGACCAGTCCCAAGCTCTCGCCACTATGGTCAGAGACAAGTCATTTTAATGCAAACCTATTTGCAGGTCCTGTGGGTCCTCTTCACACAAGTGTGGTCTGCAAGGGGGGTCTTGGATGATTTGAAAAAAATTCCTACATACGACTCTTTCGCATATTTCTTTTCTGTGCCATGACAGCGGTTATATTGATATAGAAGTCGACAGAAATTCCTTCGGTGTATCAATGGTCTAATTAAGTTAACAAATATACTCCCTTCTACAAAAGCACTTTATATGTCCATGAAATATTCAAATTTGAGAGAGGTTCTCCTGGGGTTGGAAGCGGAGGACTGCGTGAAAGAGTGAGTGTCAATGTATGTATGAATGCCACCAATACCCTGCAAATCAATGCATTCTAATATAGCTGTCAGAATGTCTCCAGAATGCCCTGCGCCTTTCGAATAGGAGCTTCTGAAGCAGCTGTAGGACTAATGATCTAAAATGTGGTTCACAAGAGTTGTGGGCTCTATGAGGCGCTCTGACGATTGTGCTTTAGTCCCGCATATATATAGCTCTATTTCCCAAAGAGAAGCCACAAGAATGTCCTTTTGGCCTATATCACGGTGGCATGCTGATGTTTTGTTAGCAGACTGAGCATTGTTATAGAGGTCCTTTGCAAAATTATGGGCGATGTTGTATACGGTGGTAAACATCAACATATTTCTGCTGGAGATATACATCATACAATCTACCAGAGTACAGTCTCAAACACAGACTTCGGTACTCTACAGCAGAACCACTGATCCGGTCACACACTGCTGTACTCCATCTTAAATTACGAAGCTTTGCTGACTTCAACAGAATTACTGTGAGTTTCTTACCAATGCTGACATAATGCTATGTGCATAAGGTAGTCTAAACAATCAGACTCACTGGAGAGACATGACAGCCACCAAAGCTTCAGTCTCAGCTATAAAAGGGGAAGGGATTCAAAATGAAAAGAATAACACAAATGAATCTGAGGAACCAAATCCTCACTATAGTGAATTAGTGTTTGAAGAAGTCACCAAACTGGCATTGTATCAAATAACAACCCTAGTAAATTAAAGGATACTTCATGTAAGAAAATATATTTCAACCTGATAATCTCATGATTTGTCTGTCACCATCAGTCCACATACCTTCCGATCCCTAAACCCTACACGTTGCTTTTTCTTTTTTCCTTCCGGCTGCTGGTCTTCTTCACTTGACTCCACAGCCTGGTCATCACTGTTCTCTTGGTCCTCTGCCTCCTTCGCTTTGGCATTGTTCTCTTCTCTCAAGTTGTGTTTCACTGAAGACTGTGCTTCAGCATTGGCTCTGGTGAAAAAAAAAAAAAAATTCTCATGATACACAAATATTCCTTATTCTGTTTTTATATTCCCTTAACACATTGTATTAAGCACACGACAAAACAGACAGTGTCATCATTGTAAAGTTGCAATAAAAGGAGAAATGGAAGTAATGAGACAAAAAATAAAGCGATTAGCTTAAAGAGTAACCATTGTTCTAATTTCCATTTCAGAAATCAATTGTACACAAAAATAGGCAACTCTGTAATATATCTTATCAGAAAAGTTACTTCTTTCTCCATGTGGATTTATCTGTCATTCTGAATATTCAGCATAAGCAATTATATTAATGTTAGAACTAGAGCTGAGCGGTGTTCGAGTCGAACGGTTCGACAATTTCAAATTCGAGCTGTTTTGGGCGGTGTTCGAGTCGTTCGACGAACCCGAACAATTTGCTTAAAATTCGGCTGTTCGAGTTTCTGTTCGATAACTGTTCGTTCACCAAAAGCCTAGCTTGATTAGCACATTAAAACTGTTTATCATTGTTAATGGACTGTTTCAGTGTATAGTGGGCGGGGGATAGATCTGTGCTGAAATAACGCTGATCTCCATTTTTTTTTCTTTCCCGCATTTACAGAGGGGCGGTGCAGTCTCTCAGCCTATCAGCAGTGCACACTCACACAGCAATGTGCATGTGGTGCACACAAGCAAGGGCATGTGTCACTGGCTGTGTATGTCACATGTCCTTGCCCTATAAGAACCAGCCATTTGCCCCGTCGCCACCATTTCCTCACTGCTGCAGCTTAGTGTTAGACGGCACCGCTGCTGCTGTGGGCGCTATACAGACTAAGGCTGGAGTCACACTCAGCGTAAGACAATACTGTCCGTTTTTTACGGCCGTAATACGGAGAAATGTTCCCAAAATAGTGGTCCGTATGTCATCCGTAGGCAGGGTGTGTCAGCGTATTTTGAGCATGGCATCCTCCGTATGTAATCCGTATGGCATCCGTACTGCGATATTTTCTCGCAGGCTTGCAAAACCGACATCTAATGGATTTATGTGCTCAAATGTTCGGTAAAACATATATACAGTATATATATATATAAAATTTGGAGCTGCTAAAATAAAGGGTTAAATGGCGGAAAAAATTGGCGTGGGCTCCCCCGCAATTTTCTCCGCCAGAGTGGTAAAGCCAGTGACTGAGGGCAGATATTAATAGCCAGGAGAGGGTCCATGGTTATTGGCCCCCCCCTGGCTACAAACATCTGCCCCCAGCCACCCTAGAAAAGGCACATCTGGAAGATGCGCCTATTCTGGCACTTGGCCACTCTCTTCCCACTCCCGAGTAGCGGTGGGATATGGGGTAATGAAGGGTTAATGTCACCTTGCTATTGTAAGGTGACATTAAGCCAGATTAATAATGGAGAGGCGTCAGTTATGTCACCTATGCATTATTAATCCAATTGTCTGAAAGGGTTAAAAATACACACACACACACACACATTATTAAAAATTATTTTAATGAAATAAACACACAGGTTGTTTTAGTATTTTATTGTTCTCTCAATCCATCTGAAGACCCTCGCTTGGCAAAATAATAAACCCACAATATACATACCCTCTGATGACCTGTCACGTCCAAAGAGGTAATCCATCTGAAGGGGTTAATTATTTTACAGCCAGGAGCAGTGCTAAAGCACTCGCTCGTGTCTGTATTCCCCGGGTGCTGAAAGGAAATCTGAGTGATCTGTACTTACATTGAGTTGCGGTGAGGCGCCCTCTGGTGGATGAACTCATATGAACTCGAGCGTGGGAACTTTTCCAAGGCTCCAGTTCATGAGAACATCCACCAGAGGGCGCCTCACCGCAACCCTGTGTGTTTATTTCATTAAAATAATTTTTAATAATGTGTGTGTGTGTTTTTTAACCCTTTCAGACAATTGGATTAATAATGGATAGGTGTCATAATTGACGCCTCTCCATTATTAATCTGGCTTAATGTCACCTTACAATAGCAAGGTGACATTAACCCTTCATTACCCCATATCCCACCGCTACACGCGAGTGGGAAGAGAGTGGCCAAGTGCCAGAATAGGCGCATCTTCCAGATGTGCCTTTTCTGGAGTGGCTGGGGGCAGATGTTTGTAGCCAGGGGCGGCCAATAACCATGGACCCTCTCCTGGCTATTAATATCTGCCCTCAGTCACTGGCTTTACCACTCTGGCGGAGAAAATTGCGCGGGAGCCCACACCAATTTTTTCCGCGATTTAACCCTTTATTTTAGCAGCTACAGCGCCCAAATTTTGCACATACACACTACTAACATTAGTAGTGTGGAATATGCAAAAAAAAAGGGGATATGAGATGGTTTACTGTATGTAAACCATGTCTCATATCCTGTCGGGTTTGGGAAGGAGAAATGAAAAGCCGGCAATTGAATTACCGGCTTTTCACTAACACCGCTGCGTATTTCTCGCAAGTCACACTGCTGGTAAGTGTGGAATCCGTATTTTTCTCGCCCCCATAGACTTTCATTGGCGTTTTTTTTGCCCTATACGGTTACAAACGCAGCATGCTGCGATTTTCTACGGCCGTACAAGACCATATATTACAGATGCGTAATATACGGCTGGTAGGAGCAGCCCCATAGAGAATAATTGGGCCGTGTGTAATGCGATTTTTACGGACGTATTTTTGGCGCTCATACGTCCGTAAAACTCGCTAGTGTGACGCCGGCCTAAGAGTGTTTTTTTTGGAGTGAATTGTCAGAGAGATAGGTTTAGGGAGTCGGGAGGAGTCGGGACTAGTTGTAATATCAGCCCTTTTCAGGGTAGGTTATAGCAGTTCATGGCACTGTTTGCCAGGCAAGTTTGAGCCAGTGCTGTGGAAGTGTTAGTCACAGCATTTGGTGTAATCTAGCTCAGCCAATCCTTTTGGGCTACTAGCATCGGCTGATAGTCATCTGAGTAGACCGCCTGTGAAGCTAGCTACACTGCCTCTGTATCAATTTTTACTGCATCTAATCCAGTTAATAGTTTAGGGCCTAGGAGCAGTGTCTGCACGTCAGCAGAGTAGCCCGCCTGTGAAACTAACTACACGGCCTGTGTATCTCAATTTTCACTGCATCTAATCCAGTTGATAGTTTTGGGCCTAGTACCACAGTTTGGCCACTCAGTTCTGCTCGGTTTTCATCCATCGGTTGTTGTGCCAACAACTACAGATACAGAGTTGCCAATTAGTTAAGCACTAAAATGAGTGGCAAAAGGTCTGCTGCTGGTGGAAAGGGGAATAGGCGTGTTGGAAAGGGAAAAAAAGGTTGTGTCCGTGGGGTAGGTGGTAAAGCAACAGTAACATCTGCAGAAGAAAGACCATCTTCCAGCCAAAGTAAGATGTCTACTTCTTTTCGTGGACAATCTGATATGATCCTTTTCTTACGACCATCGCTACAAGCAACGCCAAAAATTCCAGATGAGGCACAAAAACAGCAGCTGCTTGAACGGATATCAAGTGCTCGTTCAAGTGGGCTCTCCTCCATGTCAACTTCAGCATCACAACTACTCCAGTCCTCAGAGTTGTCACCCCAATCGCACTTGCTTCCTCACAGCTCCCAAATCTCCAGCTGCCCGTCTGAGCATGGGGTAACACACATGGTTGAGTCTGTAGAGCTGTTTACGCATACTATAGCCTGGGAATCAGAGCTCTGCTCCAGAGCTTCGATAAATCCAGATGAGGAAATGATCTGCACTGATGCCCAGAATCTTTGTGAGTCGGATCCAGGCCCAGATGAAGAAGGTTCTGAGCATAATGTAGACCCTCGTTCCCAAACTGTAACTCCTGTTGGTGGAGACAATGAGGAACATGATGATGAGACTGAGATACCTGATTGGAACGAAAACTTGACTTTTCGGTCGGGGCAGGAAGAGGTTGGCTCTGAGGACGACGGGTGTGAGAACACACAGGATGATGATAACGAGGTTGTAGACCCCACTTACTGTCAACCCCCAGTCTGCCAGTCCATGAGGTCAGCAGAGGAGGTGGAGGAGGATGCTAGTGACGAGTCTGATGACGAGGTAACGATGCGCCTTCCTGGACAGAGACGGAGTACTGGAAGCACGTCAACAACTGCATCCTCAACCCCAACTGTGCCTCAGACCAGAAGTCGTGGTGGCTCTTCAGGTCGCACGGGCTCTAAGCCTTGCATAGCCTGGGCATTTTTTGACATCGCAAAGGATGACCCAACTCATGTTGTCTGTAAGATTTGTCAACAAAATCCCAGTAGAGGCCAAAAAAAACACTAGCTTGAGTACTTCATGCATGAACCGTCCCATGGCTATGAGGCATAAGTTGCAGTGGGAAGCTCACTGTGCTACAATGCGGCCTAGTGGGCCGGGTCAACCACCGTCTGTTTACCTAAGTACTATTTTTAACGGCATCTGGCCCAGGAAATCCTTTTGGGCCTAGTAGAATTTAGTGCTACTCAGCAGCGAACTCCACCCATGAAGCAAGCTACACCGCCTGTTGATCTAATTACTAATTTTTAACTGCATCTAGCCCAGGAAATCCTTTTGGGCCTAGTAGAATTTGGTGCTACTCAGCAGCATACTTCACCCATGAAGCAAGCTACACCTCCTGTTTACCTAATTACTATTTTGTAACAGCATCTGGCCCAGGAAATCCTTTTGGGCCTAGTAGCAATTTCTGCTACTCAGCAGAGTACCCCACCCATGAAGCAAGCTACACCGCCTTCTTTCTTTCTCAATCTAACCCCTCGGCTCTGGGGTGTCCACTCTCCCTCCAGCTCTCTCCTTCTCACAGGTGGACTACCGCGTGTTTTCACATTGTGGCGAATCTTTTGGGCCCAGGCATAAGAAGTAGTCGAGGTAATGGATAATATGTGCCGCCTTACAAACGTCCATGACGACACATTGGAGGAAGCAACTAAACGCCTCAAATAGTGAGCAGGATATGGAGCACCCCATGGGCAAACAGCGATCTATGTAGTATGCTCCTTCACAGAAGCAGCCCAATGGGAGGACACTACTAGGAGGCACAGGTAGTAACCGCAACGCCCCCTCAATGTCTGTTTTGGCCATTAGGGTGCCCCTTACCAACTTCTTGACCCGCCTGATTGCCTCGTCAAAGGAGGTACAGTACATAGTACTGAACTTGGTTCTGCGTCGATGCTGTCGTTTACTGACCTGCCCCTTGGATATGACAAATGGTGGATTAGTCTGAATGTATTGGGTTCATTTTTTGGCACAACTCCCAACGGGGGTACCACTACGTCTTCTAAGGAAAGTGTTCTGAATGGACCCGCCGCCATTCTACCTAAAGATATTTCTTATTTCATTTTTTTTGTCAAGACGTCTGGGTGTTGGTAGAGTGAGTTTAGCTTTTTACTCCAGTCTTTCTTGATTTTAGAAGGGCATGACATGCCTATATCTGTGTCTCCTCCTCCTTTTACTCCTCCACCTCTTTTCTTTTCGCGTGACTATATGTAGTTGTGACTATTCCATGTGTTTGTTGTGTCTTCTGAGCAGTTTGTCAGCTTTTGGACACCTTTTAAGGTGTTTTCTATGTGTTTTCCATGTGTGTGTATGTGTTTGCCTGCCATTGGTTTCAATGGGGTTCGACGGTGTTCGTCGAACATTCGACGAACAGTTCGTCGAACACGTCCCTGTTCGACGAACCGAACCCGAACACTAGGGAGGTGGCTCATCTCTAGTTAGAACTCAAGAATCTTTCAGGTCACAGTTGGCAAGGGTAAAAGCTAGAGACGTTCCAACAGGCTTTCAATACACTTGCTTGTGTTTTATGTGAATGAGGGCTGGAGATAATTAATAGAGTTCTAAAAAGGTTTTACATTAATCTATTATGACGTAATTCTATTAAGCTGCATTGCACAAAGATCAAACTACGTAAATGTTTTAATTCTTGTGAACTATGAGAAGCTTTCAAAGGGAAACAAAATGCTAAGTACATGAGGGAAAGCAGAAAGGTAAATTGTCAACCATACTGATAACGTGTGCCAAAGCTTGTGGTAAGCTATGTACATTGCCATTACTAGAATGGAACAGGTGTAGGACGCAAAATGGGTAGAGTAACCGACGCTTTAAATAAAATTATCGAAAGTAAGAAGCTATGTAATATGTCTTATTAAATAAATCTGCTTCTTTCTGGTCCTAGACTGATCATTCATTCTCAATTCATGGGTATGATCTGTCTTCAGTGAATATAGATTTTCCAGTACTGAGATAGGAGACGGCAGTTGTGCACAGAGTTCTATGAACACTGAATATTTTGCTTCAAGAGAAATTGCAGCAGAATGTCTGTGTGCACCTCCCATCTCCATAGAATTTTACAAGCACCAACTAACATCTGCTATCTGCTGTCTTCACTGAACACAGATTTTACCTGTGAACTGAGAGTAAAAGTTTAATCTAGGAGAATGAAACTGATTTCTCTGATAAGATAGATTACAAAGGGTCTAATTTTCATGTGAATTGTTAATTTTTGTAAGAAAATTTTAAACAAAAGTTACTCTTTAAGATCTGAGCCACTTCTACCAGTAATGTAGTCCACCCGCAAGACATTTTCTTGGTCCTCAGGACAACGGCGTATACGATGTTCACCTGTGGTAGTCACTGTTATCCGCAGCAGAATCATCTGTATGGGTTATATGTAACTAAAGTGGCCAGAAACTGACTGCTGCAGGCAACACCACCATGACACTCCCCCACTACACATATAAATGTAATGCAGAAACTGAGCTGGAAGAATGTAGAATTCACACATTTCAGGCCACTGTGTTAATGGAGGGGGGAATATTACGTTTTACACCCAAAACACAGGTATCAGACATTGATGCATCAGAATCCAGAAGAAGAAGGTTTGGATTGGATCTCCTTTACATTGGTGTAATATTAGTGGGACACAGAAGAGTAGTCCATTACACACGTGGCCAAAATGGTTAGTATCCGTCTGACAAAGTGAGAAAAACCCACAATGGTCACTGAAATATCTTAACTGACAAGAGTAATTTTCAACTTAAATTTGTAAGACTGTGATCTGACCCCAATGGACATACCCTGAGAGTGGCCAGCAGCATTTCTAAGTACAAGTGTCCTTCTCTATGTAGTCATCCTGTGTACTAGGCTCTTCTATAGCAGTAATGTTGACATTTACCATTCCTAGCTCTATTTCCCATTAGCATTCCAGCTTGTGCTATGCTCCTAGAGATGGTTTCTTTTCACATTACTTTAAGAAATCCAAGAAATGATTTGTATGTTTATGTTTTACTCAGTGAGATTTATGGTCTCTGAAGCGAATCACGTAGGTGTGAGCAGTGACTGATTGATGACTATGGATCACAAATCTATTTTATAACCAAATGTCAGCCGTCAAAATACTAAAAAACACAGGCTGAACATTTATGAAAGGATTTGTTTTCCTGACAAATCATCTTTTTAGCGGCCGTCTGGCTTCAACAGAAAATCTGCAGCCTGGATTTATATCACAGCTAAATGCTGTATGTAATGACCGAAAAGCGGCAAACCAGACCCCAAAATCTGGTACCAGGGGTTACAGAAATCCATTGCACCTCCCGAATACAAAAAAATAAATAGATAATAAAAAATAATACAATGCAAGGACTAAGAACCGCAAGGTTCAAAACGTGTCTGCACACGCTACTCTTCCCACATGGGGGTTGTGATTTTTACGCATATTTGATTACTAATCTTAAAAGAAAATTTTCAATAAAATTCAAAAGTTTTCACGGGACTGACTGAGCTGGATTACCTATTCGATCGATAGCAGTTTCCTGCAGCACTGCAGTTTCCGTGCTCGGAGTGCTGGATGAGTTGATCGGTGAGCTGGCTTTTTTGCACTTTTTTATCCTGAATTCAAAAGGTCCAAATCCCAGCTGTATGCGCACAAAGTAGACAATGACACACTAGATACATGGGGGAAATTTACTTAGGCCAGAACTCCAAATACCTGTCTTAAAGGATTGTTTTACTACTATGATATTGATGGCCTATCCATAGTATACGCCATAATTGGCTGATCAATGGGAGTCCTACAGCCAACATCCCCAGCAATAAAAGCTTGTCTCCACTGTCTGTGGCTGGATGTAAATTCATGTGAACAGAAGCTGACTAACGACGCAGAAGGCATTGCTAATAGCTCTGTTACACATAATATTTGGCCATATACACCTATTTGAGGTAGATGTCTAGGAGTATAAGTTGAAAAAGGAACCACTCAGAACAGATAATATTAGAATCCTAGAAACAACCAAAAACCAAAAACAACAAGGATCCCTAAAATATAACTTTTAATAATTATCAAAGCTAAAAACAGTTTGCTCCAGTATAAGACAATGATATTAAGAAAAATACAAACAGCTCAAAGAACAAAAATAAACTAATTTCCCTGTCAGATGTCCTATTACTGGTCCCTACCTGACAGCGGAGGTTGACACCCTAAGTTTCTGCGGTAGGCGCCCCCGCTCCTCGACGACTGGCCCTAATAGCCCTAATTACACCCTATATTCCCTAAAGGAGACCTACTAATTACCAATACCCAGGAAAAAATGAAACAAATATAAAAAATCAAAAAAATGCAAAAATTAGAATAGAAAAAAGCAAAAAAAATGAACTCAGCAGAAAAAACAAAATTGTTATTTAGTACCAGACAAAAAGGTCCCTAATAGGGAGTAATAGAAAAATCACAACTATTGGGTGAAAATATCAGTGTCTCGTTTATCCAAAAAATATATATCAGCGGGCCACTCCATCCCACATTCCTATTTAAGTAAACGTATAGTCATGTGTATCCAAAATTTTCAAGTGGTCAGATGACTCCCAGATAGACAATGTCCTCAATAGGACTGCGGCCCACATAAACACAGAGACATCGCCACAACAAACAGGGGACCACCAGAGCAGGTTAAACAACCAAACAGACAACACCCCATAGCTCAATACTATAGTACACGCTTCTACTCATCTGCATCCCAGAGGCGTTGTGGGTATTAAAAAGAAAAAACCCAGGACAGAAAGAAGATGAACAAAAACCCGGCTGTACGTAAATAAGTAAAAGCAATAGCGTATATACATAACATAGGGTACTTAGTAAGTGCAGAGCAGAACCTGGTCCCGAATGGATACCCAGCAAATGGGAAGCTATACAAACATTATGTCCAGCTCAAAGAAAGGGAGGCTACAACCTTACCGGCACTAAATACAGAAACCTGAAACGCAACAACAACAAAAAAAGGTTTAGGACCATCTCGATTGTGGTATACTGACGCTGGTGGGATGGCTTTCACACTTGATTTTTTTTTTTTTAAAGGAAAAACGGTGTTGAACAAGTACTGCATGTTATTTATATCGACTATTGCTTTTACTTACAGCAGGTTATATGTTTATTTTGCTTCTGTCCTGAAATATATTAAGCAGGCTTCCAACTATAAAGATATTGATGGTGATAATTAGGTTGGCGGGGGTGTCGGTACTATGTACTTTACTACAGTAAGTGGATTCTGAATGTAAAATCAGTGAAGAACATGGCAGCAGTGGGGTTAGTGCAAAGAATGAGCTCTCGCTCTTTCACTGCAAGAACGGTTGTGTGGGCTGTGGAGTGTGGGGGCGTATGTCTTCACTTTACATACCATGGATGAACAATCCAGAAGTCTGGACTCTTGCTAGATTGCTAGAAATTTAGGCCCTTTGAAGGGACATTTGGGGATACTTCTGACTATTTTTGTGAATAGATATTTATTTAGAAAACTCATTCTGGGGATCTTCATTTTGTAGGCAATAAAGATTGCAGCCCCAGACTGGTGACAGGTACTCTTTTAAAGCTTGATGTAAGCAAGGCCACCAGACCTTTCAGTCCCCTTCGCCTCTAATTGCTTGAAATTCTGTTTGAATTCCAGTTTTTGACTTGCATTGTATGTCTTTGCATTCTAATCCAGCCAAATTGTCATACAGAAAAATCATTAAAGTGAGGGTATTAGAAAAAAAAGGAAGTATCACCTCAGAAACAGTAGACATCCAAGATGTGAATCAATGAACATGGCAGAGGAGCAATACCAGACAAGATAGGCACAGCTGTTGGGGAAATGACTGATTTTCTAAAGTCTGACAACCTCCCTAATACTGCTAAAATAATTACAGACAACTCCAGCATTTTTTTTTCTCGCCTCCATTCGCCTTCAGTATCATATTGTTACCAACCGGCTTAAAGAAAGTCTATGAGTCTCAGAGTGTGTTTCTCGTATAGATAGGAACACATCACACACACATTATTGATGCCTAATAAAGAGGGCAATAAAAGGGAAAAAAAATATGCTGGACTTTTCCTTTAATGAATATGGTTTAAAACTATTCAATGAGTAAAGCCAGCTTCACACATGCACATTTCCCAGTCCGCTGAAGAACCTACTATGGGTCTGCTGACCCAGCTTCATAGACTTATTTCGGATCAGAAGACTGTGGTCGGCCCGGAAACTGAAGTCTGATAGCAGACCTCTAAAGCCAGTCTTGGTGTAAAAGAAAGGTTCAGACTACATAATGATTTTCATTTACAAGGAATTACTGTAAAATCCAATGATAACTTCAATTTTTCCACATGTTGCCCCAGCCAAATAAACGTTACGGTTCTAACCTAGCTCACAATACTAGATAATCATAATTGTACAGCAGGATTTATTTCTTCTTATGGCACTCGGGCTTTAACCCAACACTGCAGAGTAGTTACAGTAAAAGTCTGGAGAACAAAATACTCTGGAAACAATCACATTGGCAAAGAGGCAGGAAAGGTTAAGTGACTTGGAAAAAAGCTAGCAGGAGTGACTACAGCTGACAGAAGAGTGGCTTTCTATGTTCAGAGCCTACAACTGAGGGCTCTTACCGCGTGTATGTACCAACCTACATAGGAAAACAAGCGCACACAAAGTTCTCATAAAAGCTGACAATTTATTAAATACACTTAAAGATTTCAATACAAAAGACATACATATAACAAAACAGAATGTTCCTAGTGACACCAGTAACATGTACAAAGTGAGAGATGTAAAGAAACATGACAGATTCCAAATAGGACAAAGAGCCTCATCAACATAATTCAAGTCAACAAACAAGTGTCATTACTGGCACTAAATAGATTCGTGAAAAAATGCATAAGGTACTAAAGTACTTACACAAAAGATGATATGTCAGTGAAAAGGGGAGGTCTGGTACATGCGTCCTGGTCCACCTGCCCCAACGCACGCTTCACTCAGAGGATTCATCAGGGGTGACATTTCATCTGTATCACTACCATGGTTTGGACCATTTGTCACTGTCTTATTACAACAGGTCCCTATTATACACATGTATGTACCTTCCGTAAATCCAATTTATGGTTTACTTTGTTTACCAGCACTTGCACTTTAATATATTTGTATTTTTATTTATTGGCATTTAGTATTTCCCATGACTATGCAATCTATATATATAAGAGGCATCGTGATTACTCGCTAATCCCGCCCCCTGCACAGTAGCTCCGCCCCCCACCCCATTACCACACACAATCTCGCCCCCCACAACATTACAACACACAATCCCACCCCCAGCACATTACCATACACAATCCCGCCCCCCACCACATTACCACACATAATCCCGCCCCCCACCACATTACCACATAATCCCGCCCCCCACCACATTACGACACATAATCCCGCCCCCCACATTACCACAAATAATCCCGCCCCCCACCACATTACCACATAATCCCACCCCCCACCACATTACCACACATAATCCCGCCCCCCACCACATTACCACACATAATCCCGCCCCCCACCACATTACCACATAATCCCGCCCCCCACCACATTACCACACATAATCCCGCCCCCCACCACATTACCACACATAATCCCGCCCCCGACCACATTACCACATAATCCCGCCCCCCACCACATTACGACATATAATCCCGCCCCCCACATTACCACACATAATCCCGCCCCCCACCACATTACCACATAATCCCACCCCCCACCACATTACCACACATAATCCTGCCCCTCACCACATTACCACACATAATCCTGCCCCTCACCACATTAACACACATAATCCCGCCCCCCACCACATTACCACACATAATCCTGCCCCCCACCACATTACCACACATAATCCTGCCCCCCACCACATTACCACACATAATCCTGCCCCTCACCACATTAACACACATAATCCCGCCCCCCACCACATTACCACACATAATCCTGCCCCCCACCACATTACCACACATAATCCTGCCCCCCACCACATTACCACACATAATCCCGCCCCCCACCACATTATCACACATAATCCCGCCCCCTGCACAGTAGCTCTGCCCCCACCACATTACCACACATAATCCCGCCCCCCACATTACCACATAATCCCGCCCCCACATTACCACACATAATCCCGCCTCCCCACCACATTACCACACATAATCCGCCCCCCACATTACCACATATAATCCCGCCCCCCACCACATTACCACACATAATCCCGCCCCCCCACATTACCACACGAGGCTCCGTCCCCACATTACCACACGAGGCACTGTCCCCACACATTACCACATGAGGCTCGGTACCCACATTACCACATGAGGCTCCGTCCTCACACATTACCACATGAGGCTCCGTCCTCACACATTACCACACGAAGCTCCGTCCCCACACATTACCACATGAGGCTCTGTCCCCACACATTACCACACGAATCCAGTTTTCTTTTGATTTTACACTTTGAATAAAATGTATTATTAACCCCTTCATGACCCAGCCTATTTTGGCCTTAATGACCTTGCCGTTTTTTTGCAATTCTGACCAGTGTCCCTTTATGAGGTAATAACTCGGGAACGCTTCAACGGATCGTAGCGATTCTGAGATTGTTTTTTCGTGACATATTGGGCTTCATGTTAGTGGTAAATTTAGGTCGATAATTTCTGCGTTTATTTGTGAAAAAAATGGAAATTTGGCGAAAATTTTGAAAATTTTGCAATTTTCACATTTTGAATTTTTATTCTGTTAAACCAAAGAGTTATGTGACACAAAATAGTTAATAAATAACATTTCCCACATGTCTACTTTACATCAGCACAATTTTGGAAACAACATTTCTTTTGCTTCGAAGTTATAAGGGTTAAAATTTGACCAGTGATTTCTCATTTTTACAACAAAATTTACAAAACCATTTTTTTTAGGGACCACCTCACATTTGAAGTCAATTTGAGGGTTCTATATGGCTGAAAATACCCAAAAGTGACACCATTCTAAAAACTGCACCCCCTCAAGGTGCTCAAAACCACATTCAAGAAGTTTATTAACCCTTCAGGTGTTTCACAGCAGCAGAAGCAACATGGAAGGAAAAAATGAACATTTAACTTTTTAGTCACAAAAATGATCTTTTAGCAACAATTATTTTATTTTCCCAAGGGTAAAAGGAGAAACTGGACCACGAAAGTTGTTGTCCAATTTGTTCTGAGTACACTGTTTGGGCGCACGGCAGAACTCGGAAGGGAAGGAGCGCCATTTGACTTTTTGATTGAAAAATTGGCTCCAATCTTTAGCGGACACCATGTCGCGTTTGGAGAGCCCCCGTGTGCCTAAACATTGGAGCTCCCCCACAAGTGACCCCATTTTGGAAACTAGACGCCCCAAGGAACTTATCTAGATGCATAGTGAGCACTTTAAACCCTCAGGTGCTTCACAAATTGATCCGTAAAAATGAAAAAGTACTTTTTTTTCACAAAAAAATTATTTTAGCCTCAATTTTTTTATTTTCACATGGGCGACAGGATAAAATGGATCCTAAAATTTGTTGGGCAATTTCTCCTGAGTATGCCGATACCTCATATGTGGGGGTAAACCACTGTTTTGGCGCATGGCAAGGCTCGGAAGGGAAGGCGCGCCATTTGACTTTTTGAATGGAAAATTAGCTCCAATCGTTAGCGGACACCATGTCGCGTTTGGAGAGCCCCTGTGTGCCTAAACATTGGAGCTCCCCCACAAGTGACCCCATTTTGGAAACTAGACCCCCCCAAGGAACTTATCTAGATGCATAGTGAGCACTTTAAACCAACAAGTGCTTCACAGAAGTTTATAACGCAGAGCCGTGAAAATAGAAAATAATTTTTCTTTCCTCAAAAATGATTTTTAGCCCAGAATTTTTTATTTTCCCAAGGGTAACAGGAGAAATTTGACCCCAAGAGTTGTTGTCCAGTTTCTCCTGAGTATGCTGATACCCCATATGTGGGGGTAAACCACTGTTTGGGCACATGCCGGGGCTTGGAAGTGAAGTAGTGATGTTTTGAAATGCAGACTTTGATGGAATGCTCTGCGGGCGTCACGTTGCGTTTGCAGAGCCCCTGATGTGCCTAAACAGTAGAAACCCCCCACAAGTGACCCCATTTTGGAAACTAAACCCCCAAGGGAACTTATCTAGATGTGTGGTGAGCACTTTGAACCCCTAAGTGCTTCACAGAAGTTTATAACGCAGAGCCGTGAAAATAATAAATACGTTTTCTTTCCTCAAAAAAAAATTTTTTAGCCCTGATTTTTTTATTTTCCCAAGGGTAACAGGAGAAATTTGACCCCAAGAGTTGTTGTCCAGTTTCTCCTGAGTACAGTGATACCCCATATGTGGGGGTAAACCACTGTTTGGGCACATGCCGGAGCTCGGAAGTGAAGTAGTGACGTTTTGAAATGCAGACTTTGATGGAATGCTCTGCGGGCATCACGTTGCGTTTGCAGAGCCCCTGATGTGCCTAAACAGTAGAAACTCCCCACAAGTGACCCCATTTTGGAAACTAAACCCCCAAGGGAACTTATCTAGATGTGTCGTGAGCACTTTGAACCCCCAAGTGCTTCACAGAAGTTTATAACGCAGAGCCGTGAAAATAAAAAATCATTTTTCTTTCCTCAAAAATAATTTTTTAGCCCGCAATTTTTTATTTTCCCAAGGGTTACAGGAGAAATTGGACCCCAAAAGTTGTTGATCAGTTTCTCCTGAGTACGCTGGTACCCCATATGTGGGGGTAAACCACTGTTTGGGCACACGTCGGGGCTCGGAAGGGAGAGAGCACCATTTTACTTTTTCAACGCAAGATTGGCTGGAATCAATGGTGGCCCCGTGTCGCGTTTGGAGACCCCCTGATGTGCCTAAAAAGTGGAAACCCCTCAATTCTAACTCCAACACTAACCCCAACACACCCCTAACCCTAGTCTTACCCCTAATTCCAACCCTAACCCTAAGGCTATGTGCTCACGTTGCGGATTTGTGTGGATTTTTCCGCAGTTTTTGAAAAATCTGCAGGTAAAACGCACTGCGCTTTACCTGCGGATTTACCGCGGATTTCCAGTGTTTTTTGTGTGGATTTCACTTGCGGATTCCTATTATGGAGCAGGTGTAAAACGCTGCGGAATTGCACAAAGAATTGACATGCTGCGGAAAATACAACGCAGCGTTTCCGCGCTGTATTTTCCGCACCATGGGCACAGCGGATTTGGTTTTCCATAGGTTTACGTGGTACTGTAAACGTGATGGAAAACTGATACGAATCCGCAGCGACCAATCCGCTGCGGATCCGCAGCCAAATCCGCACCGTGTGCACATAGCCTAATTCTAACCCTAATTCCAACCCTAACCCTAATTCTAACCCTAATTCTAACCCTAGCCCTAAGTGCAACCCTAGCCCTAAGTGCAACCCTAGCCCTAAGTGCAACCCTAAGTGCAACCCTAGCCCTAAGTGCAACCCTAAGTGCAACCCTAAGTGCAACCCTAGCCCTAAGTGCAACCCTAAGTGCAACCCTAAGTGCAACCCTAGCCCTAAGTGCAACCCTAAGTGCAACCCTAAGTGCAACCCTAGCCCTAAGTGCAACCCTAAGTGCAACCCTAAGTGCAACCCTACCCCTAACCGTACCCCTAACCCTACCCCTAACCGTACCCCTAACCGTACCCCTAACCCTAACCCTAATGGAAAAACAAAAATAATTATATTTTCTGTATTTTATTATTGTCCCTACCTATGGGGGTGACAAAGGGGGGGATTTATTTACTATTTTTTTTATTTTGATCGCTGTGATAGAACTTATCACAGCGACCAAAATGTGCAGGAACGAATCTGCCGGCTGGCAGATTCGGCGGGCGCACTGCGCATGCGCCCGCCATTTTGCAAGATGGCGGCGCCCATGAAGAAGACGGCCGGACACCGGGAGGGACATCGGAGCTAGGTAAGTATTGGGGGGTGGGACCGGAACACGGGGGGGGGGGAATCGGAGGACCTGGGGAGCGGACAGGAGGACCGGGGGAGCTGACAGGAGGGAGGAGGGGAGCGGAACGGAGATCGGGGCAAAAAGGACGACTGGGGAGGCGATCGGTGGGGTGGGGTGGGGGCAGATCGGGGTCTCCAGCCATGGCAGATGCTATTGCAGCATCGGCCATGGCTGGATTGTAATATTTCACCATTTTCATAGGTGAAATATTACAAATCGCTCTGATTGGCAGTTTCACTTTCAACAGCCAATCATAGCGATCGTAGCCACGGGGGGGGGTGAAGCCACCCCCCCTGGGCTGAAGTACCACTCCCCCTGTCTCTGCAGATCGCGTAAAATGGGAGTTAACCCTTTCAACAGATCTGCAGGGACGCGATCATTCTGTGACACAGCATATGCGTCACAGGTCGGATTGGCACCGACTTTCATGACGCATACGCTGTGTCACAGGTCGGGAAGGGGTTAATATTGTTATTAACTTCATTTTAAGTTAATTTACCACCTGCGTAAGCGCTATTGAATGTTGTCATTATTTACTTTAGTTTAATCACTAGCAGCGTTAATTAGATAGCAATGAGCATGCCGAGCATTAGCTGGCTGGAAACAGCTAGTTGATACATAAATGTTAATTACACATTGATTTTTATATCCAGGTGTTCCCACCTTTGGTTTTCATGTACCTGTTTCTTTATGTGTTTCCTCCTGCTGTTTATTGTAAATTATGTATTTATGATTAAAATGGTATTTTAATTTTGCTTTAAAATAAAAAAATATACCTTTTAGCCCATTATTGAAAAGCTTGCTTCATCTTAGTGTTTGTTTATAATTATCTCCTTTTCTCTGGGTACATAATTTGGGATCTAAGGTTCCTTTTGGTGTTATACTTAGACTTATGTTGGCCAAACCCACCAATATCGACAGGTTCGGTTGATAGTCTAATGTGTATAGGGAATCCGTCCGACTGATTGTCTAGAGTGGAAAGATATCAATCGTGCATGTCCGATATGAAACTGCTGTTTGCAATGTTCTCCTGGAGATGAACTGCGAGTGCTCCTGTGTATGGGAGGTTCAGCTGAGAGGGCTGTAGATCAAACGATCGACCCAATAGTCATTTGGCCTACAGCCTGCTATTGTGTAAGGCTAGCCATTGCCATATTTTGAATTTATCAGCAAGCCCCACTGACCAGGACATAATTTTGTGTTAATTTTGTGAATACTGTATGTATGCATACATACACACCGTCATATATATAATATTATATACACGAATACATATATTTTACACACACACACACACACACACACACACACACACACACACACACACACGTAAAGAAGTTAAAAACTAACTCATGGATCATTTCTGTCATTTCATATTTAAATAGATGGCATTACTAAAAACATTTTCTATGGACAGGTAGAAGGGAAAAAAAAAATCTGTGTGAACCCAGCTCCTCTGACCTTTATAAGCTGACATTTAAAGTGCCACTGTCACCCCCCTCCAGCCGTTATAAACTAAAAGAGCCACCTTGTGCAGCAGTAATGCTGCATTCTAACAAGGTGGCTCTTTTAGTTTTAGGTGCATGTATTACCAAAATAAAGCGTTTTATATTTTCGGCAAAATACCTTTCTTTAGCCAGGAAGGCAGGTCCTCATCCCCCTGCTTGTAACGCCACATTGCCGTCACTCAAATCTTCAGGGGTGCCGGGCACCGCCCCCTCAGCGCTGTTTACCCATGAAATCCGGCGCCTGCGCTGTGTATCGCTGTTTGGTGCAGGCGCAGAGAGCTCTGGCCGTCTGACGTCACAGCCAGGCTTGCAGACCGCGCCCGTGCGGCCGCCCTGCTTGTGAATCCCAGCCCCGCACTCTGCATAATGCATAACACACTGCGAGGCTGGGATTACCAAGGTGGGTGGCCGCACTCGCCGCACAGGCGCAGTCTATAGATCTATCATCTATCAATATATCTATAGCTAGACGGATAGATATATCTATAGCTTGACGGATAGATTTATCTATAAGAGGAAAAAAATTAGAGCAGCACAAAGAAAGAGTCCGGGTGCAGAGACCCCCAGGCAAATACCAAACCTCAATTATAAAAATCCAGAAAAATTGGAGGTAGCACGCCTTTTGTAGTGAAAAGGATCTATTTAATCAGCCCAGAAGGCGAAGTTTCGGTGCCAACAGGAAGCTTTCTCAAGCCTATATATATCTATAGCTAGATGGATAGATATATCTATAGATGGATAGATATATCTATAGATGGATAGATATATCTATAGACAGACAGATAACAGACAGACAGATAACAGACAGACAGATAACAGACAGACAGATAACATAGTTACATAGTTATTAAGGTGGATGGAAGACTTTAAGTCCATCTAGTTCAACCCATAGCTTAACCTAGCATGCCCTAACATGTTGATCCAGAGGAAGGCAAAAAAAAACCATGTGGAAAAGAGTAACTCCACCATGGGGAAAAAAATTCCTTCCCGACTCCACATACGGCAATGAGAGTAGTTCCCTGGATCAACGCCTTATCAAGGAATCTAGAGTATATACCCTGTAACATTATACTTTTCTAGAAAGGTATCCAGTCCCCTCTTAAATTTAAGTAATGAATCACTCATTACAACATTATACGGCAGAGAGTTCCATAGTCTCACTGCTCTTACAGTAAAGAATCCGCGTCTGTTATTATGCTTAAACCTTCTTTCCTCCAGACGTAGAGGATGCCCCCTTGTCCCTGTCACCGGTCTATGATTAAAAAGATCATCAGAAAGGTCTTTGTACTGTCCCCTCATATATTTATACATTAACATAAGATCACCCCTTAGTCTTCGTTTTTCCGAACTAAACAGCCCCAAGTGTAATAACCTATCTTGGTATTGCAGACCCCCCAGTCCTCTAATAACCTTGGTCGCTCTTCTCTGCACCCGCTCCAGTTCAGCTATGTCTTTCTTATACACCGGAGACCAGAACTGTGCACAGTATTCTAAGTGTGGTCGAACTAGTGACTTGTATAGAGGTAAAATTATGTTCTCCTCATGAGCATCTATGCCTCTTTTAATACTTCCCATTATTTTATTTGCCTTTGTAGCAGCTGCCTGACACTGGCCACTGAATATGAGTTTGTCATCCACCCATACTCCCAGGTCTTTTTCATTGATGGTTTTGCCCAGAGTTTTAGAATTAAGCACATAGTTATACATCTTATTACTTCTACCCAAGTGCATGACCTTACATTTATCCCCATTAAAGCTCATTTGCCATTTATCAGCCCAAGATAGATAATACAGACAGACATAACACAGACAGAGAGATAACAGAGAGATAACAGATAGATAACAGAGATAACAGATAGAGAGATAACAGACAGAGAGATAACAGAGAAATAACAGATAGAGATAACAGATAGAGATAACAGATAGAGATAACAGATAGAGATAACAGAGAGAGATAACAGAGAGATAACAGAGAGAGATAACAGAGAGAGATAACAGAGAGAGATAACAGAGAGAGATAACAGAGAGAGATAACAGATAGAGAGAGATAACAGATAGAGAGAGATAACAGATAGAGAGAGATAACAGAGAGAGAGAGATAACAGAGAGAGAGATAACAGAGAGAGATAACAGAGAGAGATAACAGAGAGATAACAGAGAGAGATAACAGAGAGAGATAACAGAGAGAGATAACAGAGAGATAACAGAGAGAGATAACAGATAGAGAGAGATAACAGATAGAGAGAGATAACAGAGAGATAACAGAGAGATAACAGAGAGAGATAACAGAGAGAGATAACAGAGAGAGATAACAGAGAGAGATAACAGAGAGAGATAACAGAGAGAGAGAGATAACAGAGAGAGAGAGAGATAACAGAGAGAGAGAGAGATAACAGAGAGAGAGAGATAACAGAGAGAGAGATAACAGAGAGAGATAACAGAGAGAGAGAGATAACAGAGAGAGAGAGATAACAGATAGAGAGAGATAACAGATAGAGAGAGATAACAGATAGAGAGATAACAGACAGAGAGATAACAGAGAGAGAGATAACAGACAGAGATAACCGAGAGAGATAACAGAGAGATAACAGAGAGATAACAGATAGAGAGATAAGAGATAGAGAGATAACAGATAGAGAGATAAGAGATAGAGAGATAAGAGATAGAGAGATAACAGATAGAGATAACAGATAGAGAGATAACAGAGAGAGCGATAACAGAGAGAGCGATAACAGACAGAGCGATAACAGACAGAGCGATAACAGACAGAGCGATAACAGACAGAGCGATGACAGACAGAGCGATGACAGACAGAGCGATAACAGATAGATAACAGATAGAGATAACAGATAGATAACAGATAGATAATAGATAATTAATAGATACATCTACAGATCTATCTATCTATAGAACTATCTATCTAAAGGGTGGGCCATTTATATGGATATCTATATATATAAGAGGCATCGTGATTACTCGCTAATCCCACCCCCTGCACAGTAGCTCCGCCCCCTCACATTACCACACATAATCGTGCCCCCACCACATCACCACACATAATCCCGCCCCCCACCACATATAATCCCATCCCCACATTACCACACATAATCCCGCCCCCCACCACATTACCACATAATCCCGCCCCCCACCCCATCACCACACATAATCCTACCCCCATCACATTTCTAAACATAATCCCGCCCCCCCCTCATTACCATACATAATCACGCCCCCCACCACATTACTACAGATAATCCCGTCCCCCCACCACATTACCACAGATAATCCTGCCCCCCACATTACCAGATAATCCCGCCCCCACATTACCACACATAATTCCGCCCCCCACCACATTACCACACATAATCCCGCCCCCCCACATTACCACACATAATTCCGCCCCCCCCCCACATTACCACAGATAATCCCGCCCCCACCACATTACCACAGATAATCCCGCGCCCCCACATTACCACACATAATCCCGCCCCCCACCACATCACCGTACATAATCCCGCCCCCCACCACATTACCACACATAATCCCGCCCCCCCACATTACCACACATAATCCCGCCCCCCACCACATCACCGCACATAATCCCGCCCTCCCACATCACCGCACATAATCCCGCCCCCCACATTACCACACATAATCCCGCACCCCACCACACATAATCACACCCCTTACACATCACCACACGTAATCACGCCCCCCAAAACATCACCACACATAATCCCGCCCCCCACCCCATTACCACACATAATCCCGCCCCCACCCCATTACCACACATAATCCCGCGCCTCCACATCACCACACATAATCCCGCCCCCAACACATCACCACACTATTGTTATTAACTTCATTTTAAGTTAATTTACCACCTGCGTAAGCACTATTGAATGTTGTCATTACTTACTTTAGTTTAATCACAAGCAGCGTTAATTAGATAGCAATGAGCGTGCCGAGCGTTAGCTGGCTGGAAACATCTAGTATCTAAATAAAATGAGAATGGTTGGTGATATCAACTTCCTGTTTGTGGCACATTAGTATATGGGAGGGGGGAAACTTTTCAAGATGAGTGGTGACCATGGCGGCCATTTTGAAGTCGGACATTTTGGATCCAACATTATTTTTTCAATGGAAAGAGGGTCATGTGACACATCAAACTTATTGAGAATTTCACAAGAAAAACAATGGTGTGCATGATTTTAACGTAACTTGATTCTTTCATTAGTTATTTACAAGTTTATGAACACTTATAAAATGTGTTCAAAATGCTTCCCATTGTGTTGGATTGTCAATGCAACCCTCTTCTCCCACTCTTGACACATCGATAGCAACACAGCAGAAGAAATGCTAGCACAGTGTAATAATTATAGGGGATAACTCAGGAGACTCTTTGCATGGAACAAGACAACTACAGGACACAGTTTTATAAGTGGTAAAGTCTATATTATCACACGGTGATTCAAACAGGTGCAGAGAGAAACTCCAGTCCACAACACTTGGTGTAAATATTAAACGCAGCTTAGCAGTCTATAGGAAACTTCAGAGGAAAATGCAATCAAGCAGAAAGTCTATGAAGCACAGTTATTCTTGAGGAAACTTGACACGAATAAATCCTTGTCTTAGTCCAGACACAGATAGATATGCTTATAAGGCAGTTCAAATCATATCTTAGCTCAACCAGGGAGGCCTGGTTAACAGTCTCAGGTTTTTCAAGAGCAGCAACAGCTTACATGTCCAGCAAATGCAGATGGAAGTAAACACGAGCAGCAGATGAAGGAGGATTACTGGAACTGGTGAATGCAGCAGGAACTCAGAGCAGAGTAGCAGGATCACCACACAGGTTCACAGGAGCAGGTATATAGCCAGGGAGTAACCAGAGGTCAGGAGCTGGATGCAAGGCAGAATACTCTAGCACAGACTGAAGGCTGGGGTGGAGTTTTATAGCAAGAAGACACAGTGCACATGAGACCAAAGATGCCATCTTGGAAAAGGGCAGTAATGCACAAAAGGTAAAAGATGTTCAGAGTCCTGACATTACTCCCTCCTTAGAAGCGGCCTCAGGACGATCCTGGACCTGGTTTCTCAGGGAATCTCTGATGAAAATGAGAAATCTTCTGTTGGGCAGTGATGTTTTCCACAGGTTCCCAAGAGTCTTCCTCAGGGGCATATCCCTGCCATCTTATCAGATATTGGAGCCGATTCCTGCGAATCCTTGAATCAACAATTTCCTCCACCACAAATTGTTCTTGCCAATCAATCACCACAGGCTGCGGAGGTGGCACAACACGTCCCTGGAAGGTATTAGAAGATACAGGCTTTAGTAAAGATACATGAAAAACTGGGTGTACCTTCATAGTACTAGGCAGCTTCAGCCGGCAGGCCACAGAGCTCACAATACCGTTGATCTTGAAAGGGCCAATGAATTTCTGTCCAAATTTTTGTGAAGGAACGTTTAACTTCAGATTCTTAGTTGCTAACCACACGGAATCTCCTACCTTGAACATGGGTGCAGGTTTACGGAATCTATCAGCCGATCTCTTATAACGTTCTTGAGCTGTGGTCAGGGATTCCTTCAGAACCTCCAAATTTTGTCTCATCGCAGTCAGCCTTTCCTCCACTGCCGGAACCGGAGAATTAATTGGAGACCTAGGTAAAATACACGGATGATAACCCAGATAGGCAAAGAAAGGTGTAAATTTAGTGGAGGCGCTCTGAGAATTATTATATGAAAATTCGGCTAACGGCAGCAACTCCAGCCTATCATCCTGGAGATGGCTGACATAGCATCTTAGATATTGTTCCAGCGTCTGGTTGGTACGCTCAGTCTGACCATTTGTCTGGGGATGGTAAGCGGAAGAGAGACAGACATTAATATTGAGTGCAGAGCAAAACCCCTTCCAGAATCTTGAAGTGAACTGTACGCCACGGTCAGAGATGATCTCATCCGAGACCCCATGCAACCGAAAGACATTCTGTATAACCAAGTTCACTGTATCTTTAGCTGAGGGGAGGCCGGTGCACGGAACAAAATGAGCAGCTTTAGTCAGGCGATCAACTACCACCATGATTGCATTCATGCCCCCCGATGTAGGCAGCTCCACAATAAAGTCCATTGATATAGACCCCCAAGGGCGGGACGGAACAGGTAATGGTTGTAGAAGACCCGTAGGTGCCACATGAGGAGTCTTGTAACGGGCACATACCTCGCAAG
Organism: Ranitomeya variabilis; assembly: GCF_051348905.1. Taxonomy (NCBI): domain Eukaryota; kingdom Metazoa; phylum Chordata; class Amphibia; order Anura; family Dendrobatidae; genus Ranitomeya; species Ranitomeya variabilis. The sequence goes on along the minus strand of NC_135235.1, from coordinate 111,174,067 downwards.
AGAGAACATAGTCCTTGGTATCCTTCAGGCAAGTTGGCCACCAGAAGAATAAGCTCAGGAACTCTTGTGTCTTCTGTACCCCCCTGTGACCAGCCAACTTGGAGTCATGTACCAACTTGAGGATCTGCAGAAGGACGACCTCAGGGACGTAGATACGTCGATCTCTGAACCACATGCCACCCTTAAAGACAAGATTAATATCCACAGGTGGGTTGGCCAGAAATACATCACCGTCATAGGCCTCCCTGCACTCCTTCCACAAGTCCTGATCGTGGATAACTCCGATGAAATTGGCATCAGATAGAACGGTCTTGGACGGGGCTACAGGTACGGAATCCGCAGCATGGATTCGGGATAAAGCATCAGCCTTCCCATTACGAGAACCTGGACGGTACAAGATAACAAAGTTAAATTGATTTAAAAATAAGTTCCAACGAGCCTGATGAGGAAGAAAGACATCTAGCGGATCTAAGGAACTCTAGATTGCGATGGTCAGTTAGCACTATGATCTGTTGTGCAGCTCCTTGCAGATGATGCCTCCATTCTCTGAAAGCCGCAATAATAGCCAGCAATTCCTTGTCTCCCACATCGTAATTCTTCTCTGCTGAGGTTAGTCTACGGGAAAAGAAAGCACAAGGATGTAGCAGACCCTTCTCTCCAGTTCTTTGGGAGAGAATAGCCCCCAAAGCATTATCAGAAGCGTCCACCCCCACAATGAAAGAAAGTGTTGGATCTGGGTGTATCAACAGCGGTGCTGATGTGAAGCAGATCTTAAGCCGATCAAAAGCTTCTTCAGCCTGTGATGACCACTTAAAGGGCTTTTCCTTCTTTGTCAAGGAAGTAATGGGACGGACAATATCAAAAAAATTTTGAATGAAGAGTCTGTAGAAATTTGCAAAACCAATAAAACGTTGGACCTCCTTAACGTTCTTGGGTACCGGCCATTCAAGAATAGCCTGAATCTTACCAGATTCCATGTTCAGCCCCTGGGGAGAGATGATGTAACCTAAGAACTGTATCTCAGAACGATGGAACTCGCATTTCTCCGGCTTAATATACAGATGGTTCTATTTCAGACGTCTTAAAACAGTTTTGACATGTTCTTCATGTTCCTGTAAAGAGTCAGAAAAGATTAGTATATCGTCCAAATAGATCACCACAAACTGGTCCAACAAATCTCTGAAAATGTCATTATCAAGGTGTTGAAACGTTGCAGGGGCATTACAAAGCCCGAAGGGCATCACAAGATATTCAAAGTGTCCATACCGGCATCTGAATGCTGTCTTCCACTCATCCCCTAGACGAATACGCACTAAATTAGAAGCCCCACGAAGATCCAGTTTAGAGAACACCTTAGCATGGCGGACTCTTTCCAGTAATTCGGGAATCAGAGGCAAAGGGTAACGGTTTCGTACAGTTACCTTATTGAGTTCCCGATAGTCAACACAGGGCATCAGGGTCCCATCCTTCTTCTTTACAAAAAATATAGGTGCCCCTGCTGGTGAGGAAGGACAACGTATGAAGCCTTTGGCCAGATTTTCATCAATATACTCCTTTAAGGTTTAAAGCTCAGGTGCCGCCAAAGGGTATACGTTACCAAAAGGAATAGCTGCCCCAGGAAGCAGCTCAATGGGACAGCCATAATGCCTGTGTGGAGGACGCTGATCTGCATTCTTCTTGTCACAGATGTCAGAGAACTCTTTATATGCTGCAGGTAAAGTAAATACCTGTACATGTGGTTCCGTAGCCGTGGACTCAGGGACAGCTTCTGTTAACGCTGAGTTGCTCCTTGTTGGAAAGGTAATCTCCTTGGTCTCCCAGTTGATAACTGGGTTCTGAGAACGCAACCAAGAAATGCCTAAAATCACAGGAAAATGAGGAGAAGAAATTATCAAGAAAGAAAGTTGCTCCTGATGATTAGGCTCCAACACAATTTCAAGGGGTACGGTCTCCTCATCCACAGGCCCAGAGATTAAAGGTGACCCCATCCACTGTTTCCATGGTAATTGGAGAGGCTCTTTGCTGAATTTCAATACCATGTTCCTTGGCAAATCCGATATCCATGAAATTGCCACCTGCACCAGAGTCAATCATAGCTGCACTGGAAATCCACTGTCCTGAACACAGGATCTTAATAGGGAGAGAACAGTGAGAGTTCTTTTCCTTCAGCTCCTTGGGGGGTGAAGTCATAGAAAGTGAATGGAATACAGCGTTTAAAGGCAGGCTTCATTCAGAGATGTCAGATTCATCATCACAGTTGTCATACTCCCCTACTGCTGCTAGCACCTTGTTAGGCCGTCTAGGACACTTAGGACAATTGATCAAGAAGTGGTCAGACTGGCCGCAGTAGAAACCTAGACTTTCACGAAGGCGATGCTCCTGGCGCTCATTGATCTCGCGCCTCTGAACAAAATCAATTTGCATGGGCACCTCCTCCACCTCCCGAGAGGTCTTACCTGCAGGCTCTTTGGAAGGAAGGGAAGAGTTAGAAATACGGTTATAAGCAGCAAATTTCTCCTGCCTACACTCAGTAAGGCGAATGTCTATGCGCACACAATGCTGTATAAATGTCTCTAGCTCTTGTGGTGACTCAGAGCGAGCTAGTTCATCTTTTATAATACTAGACAGACCCCTTTTAAAAATAGTCAATTGTGCATAACTGTCCCAATTGGTATCTACCGCTAATCTCATGAATTCAGTAGCATACTCAATAACAGAACGTTTAGCCTAGCGTAAAGACAACAAAGCAGATTCAGCGGTTGCACGGCGATTAGGGTCATCAAACATTAATGCCATAGCGGCCAAGAAATCATCCAAGTTATTTAACCGTGGGTCACGAGACTCAATCATCGGATTCGCCCAGGCGAGCGCTCGTGCGGTCAGCAGCATTATTACACACAATACTTTGGATCTATCATTAGGAAAACGGTCAGCATGCACATCAAAATATAGTATACATTGATTCACAAAGCCAAGAAATTTGTCGCGATCACCATTAAATCTGAATGGGGGCAACTTAGGTGGGCTAGCTGGTGGCGGTTGCCCAGAGGGTAAAGTCACTTGTGCAGCTATTTGCGTGCTTATGTCCTGAAAAGCCCGTCTATACTGAGACTCTATGCCAGCAAGTTTGTTTTCCTGGGCTATGCGGTTGCTTAAGTCCTGCAAAGTTTGTCCAAACACTTGTTGATTGTGTTCAAAGCTTCCAAACTTCTTTTGCAGACCTTCCACATCTTTCTGCAGTGATCTAATTATGGAAAACACCTGCTCTATTCTGCTTTCTGCAGTCATTGTTCCAGCAGTCTCCTTTTTTTTTTTTTTAGGCTAGAGTATCCTGTAATAATTATAGGGGATAACTCAGGAGACTCTCTGCGTGGAACAAGACAACTACAGGACACAGTTTTATAAGTGGTAAAGTCTATATTATCACACGGTGATTCAAACAGGTGCAGAGAGAAACTCAAGTCCACAACACTTGGTGCAAATAATAAACGCAGCCTAGCAGTCTATAGGAAACTTCAGAGGAAAATGCAATCAAGCAGAAAGTCTATGAAGCACAGTTATTCTTGAGGAAACTTGACACGAATAAATCCTTGTCTTAGTCCAAACACAGATAGATAAGCTTACAAGGCAGTTCAAATAATAGCTTAGCTCAACCAGGGATGCCTGGTTAATAGTCTCAGGTTTTTGCAGAGCAGCAACAGCTTACATGTCCAGCAAATGCAGATGGAAGTAAACACGAGCAGCAGATGAAGGAGGATTACTGGAACTGGTGTATGTAGCAGGAACTCAGAGCAGAGTAGCAGGATCACCACACAGGTTCACAGGAGCAGGTATATAGCCAGGGAGTAATCAGAGGTCAGGAGCTGGATGCAAGGCAGAATACTCTAGCACAGACTGAAGGCTGGGGTGGAGTTTTATAGCAGGAAAACACAGTGCACATGAGACCAAAGACGTCATCTTGGAAAAGGGCAGTAACGCACAAAAGGTAAAAAATTTTCAGAGTCCTGACACGCAGGCTTCCAGTATCCGTTGTTTCAGATGCTGCACATCTCGTATCTTCACATCATAGACAATTGCCTTCAGATAACCCCAAAGATAAAAGTCTAAGGGGGTCAGATCGGGAGACCTTGGTGGCCATTCAACTGGCCAACGATGACCAATCCACTTTCCAGGAAACTGTTCATGTAGGAATGCTCGGACCTGACACCCATAATGTGGTGGTGCACCATCTTGCTGGAAAAACTCAGGGAACCTGCAATCTCCAGTGGATAAAGAGGGCAACACATCATCATGATGGTCGTCGTGGGCCAAAAATTCTGGGCATAAGAAATGCACAAACTCTTGGTTACTTACCAGTAGTGGGAATCATTAAGAACAAATGACATCAGCAAGAGAGAGGGGATCCGCCTTGCAAGGACAGGAAACATGGGCTAAAAAGGGCAGCACCTCTCCCTTACATTAGTTTTATTACAGAGCACGAGAGGAACTCCAATCGTTTTTACAACAAAAAATTAAAAGCACCACATATCACAACTTAAAATGTGAAATTTTAACACTAGAAACAGAAGTACAAACCCACATGTGACGGGAGGTAATATAAGGGTGCAGTAATGGGTTCCGAAAAATCCTGTTACCGGTAAATAATGAAGACTTATCGATCACCATGGAGGAATCACAGCCTGGAGCACCCTTCTCCCAAGTATGAGTTTGGAAGAGGAAAGCATATCCAGTCTATGATGCTTACAGAAAGTGAAAGAAAACCAGTTTGCCGTCTTACAAATCTGCTCAATTGAGACATCGGATCTCTACACCCAGGAAGTTGCCACGGCCCCTGTGGAGTGAGTCTACATAACTTCTGGAACTGCTTTTCTACTTGCTGAATAAGCTAAAGACATGGCCTCCCTGATCTTAAGGTCCCTGGAAGGATATGATCTATTTTTACTCTAGGCTTCTGTAACACACAGGTACCTAACTAGACATCTCAAAACGTCAAGAGTATGAAGCTTCTCTTTTTGATTTTTTGGACTTGAGCAAAGGATCTCAAGAGAAAAAAATATATTCATTGGGGGGCGCGGCCGTGGTCCAATCAAAAAACAAGTAGTTATGATATTAACCTGAGGGGCTGGTCTAGAAACCTGACCTCCAGACCAAAGCTATAAATTAGACCTGTATTCAGGGAATCGTGTTCACATGTGAGGGCAGCCTGAGACGCTGATGTGTTCCACCAACTCCATTCACCCCCCTCAGCGAGCAGAAAGCAAACTACCAGTTAGATGATTTCTGTGAATTTTCTCTTCTGTTATTTTTATACTGTTTTGCATAAGTTGTATGTCTTATTATCATATTTTTATACCTTTTTCTTACTGTAAACATTGAACTTTTTGTATTAAAGTATAAAACTTAAGCAAGTTGGACATTGAATTTTCTAAAAGAATCCATAGCCTAAGGTGTGTGAGCCTTATGAGTGGTAGATATTATTAGTATTGTTATTTCCGGGACTCATCGCAAGTGTATTCGGTGAGTGGTGGCAGCGTGTATGAGCAGGTGTGTGGCCTAGGTTGGTGTGTGATTTATGCTCCCATTACAGCATAGGACAGAGGTTGAATGCTGGACTGAGAGTGGGGAGATAGATTAACCCTTGCAGGCACAACCCAAGTCACGTGCTGAGAGCGGGCACATGACGAATTAGTTACACCACGGAGAAGGGATCCGTGACACAGGGACGCTACTTTAGGTAGGTAGGAAGGATCAGGCTTCCAAATGACTATCTTCTAGTATCTGAGTAAATGGTGGACCTATGGCTAGTGCCTGAATGTCACTGACTCTTCGAGGAGATGTTAAGGCTACCAGAAGGGCTCTTTTAAGAGCAAGAACCTTAATAGATGCTGATTCTATGGACTAAAACAGTAACTCCGTCATAGCTGTTAGGACCAGATTTAAATACCATGGCACCAATTGTTCTCTTAAAATGGGCCTGGATCTAGATGAAGCTCCTATAAACCTAGACACCTAATAAGTTCCTGCTAAATCAGAGTTATACAGGGCCCCTAGTGCAGATATCTGGACTTTAAGGAAGGTTTATCAAAAGGATCTCTCCTCTTAAATGAGGAGTTAAGAGAGCCTCTCTTCTTGGGTCTTTTCCATTCCTTCTGGACTAGAGCCTGGATCTTCCCATTTAACGGAAATGTCCCAAGTTTCTTCTGATCTAAGCCTCCAAACATCCAAACATAATTTCTTGTACTGACCTCTTTAGTTTGGAATCCAAACTGATGCAAGGGAGAGGTGCTGCCCTTTTTTAGCCTGTAGGTTTCCACACCTTGAAGGGCAGATCCCTTTTGTTGTGGTGCCATTATGGGTGATCCATAAATATACTATATATTTTTTTACTGAAGTAAAAACCTGATCTATTGGCAGTAAAAAGCTGCAGACAAAAAGAAGGTTTTTTGCTGACTTTTTTGTCGCTTTTCTTGCTGCATTTTTGAGGATCCCAAAGTTTAGCTTTGCTTCCTCCATGCAAACATGAATAATGCAAGGTGTTAGGGCACTAATGCAAGATGTATGTGAAACCATAAAACCATTCTGGAAAAAAAAGGGCAAATTGATCAAATTATTTATGTGAAAAAAATAACTACATAACTACAAATGTAACAGCAGCGGAGGTAGTTGAATAGGTCAGTAATAGTTTACCTAACACATTTTGTTAGGTATATGTGCAGAGCATTTTGTAGGATGGACATTATTTAGTTTCACACATTGGCCAGGGCCTGAAAGGTATGGGAGAGTGGGGTTGTTTGGAGCTGGTCACTCTGCAAATGTGTGAGGATCTGTTGGACTGAAAAAAAGCCTCTGGCGGGTGCAATACCTGCTGTTCATTGCAGCTGGAAGGACTTTAAGAAAGAGGTAGCTTTTCAGCACAACTGAGCAGGTAAAATCAACAAATAGCTTTTATGACTAAGCGTGTCCTACTATGCCAGCAATGCGTCAGGCCATGAGGTTTCTCCTTTAACCATCTTCTAACTTTTTTCAACAATTATGCGATTTGATTTTACATGGACAGCTGTGCTGAAAAACTACCTAATTGGTCAGGGCCATTGAGTTGGTCAGGCATTGTTCAATTTCACACATTGGTCAGGCAATGTTTAGTTTCATAAATTGGTCGGCCATTGAATTGCCTAGGCAATTGTTTACTTTAACACTTCATTCCTGTAAATGAATTGCACTAATTCTACCTGCCATTCTTATGTGAAGACACCAAGACATTTTGATTTAAACTTGGGAAAATCACAAAAATAAAATATGTTTCACACCCTGCTATACATGTTTTTTTTTCAATGAAAATGCAGCAAAAACTTATGGCAATGTTTTTGACTGCTTTTTTTACGCTTACTCTTTGCTTTCTATGGGTGAAGAAAACAATGTTAAAAAGCTAAAAGAAGTGTCATGATGCAGTTCTCCAGTTCAATAAAAAAAAAACCAATGAGTGTGCATGAGATTTCTGAAATCTCATAGCTTTTGCTGGAACTGTAAAAAGCAGCTTTTAACCCCTTTCTGCCATGACGGAATAGTAAGTCCGATGGCATAACCCCCGCTTTGATGTGGGCTCCAGCGGGGAGCCCGCATCAAAGCCGGGACATTTCAGCTGTTTTGAACAGCCGACATGTGCCCGCAATAGGCGCGGGCGGAATCGCGATCCGCCCACACCTATTAACTAGTTAAATGCAGCTGTCAAACTGACAGGGGCACTTAACAAGTGCTTCCAGCCACCCGGACAGAAATGCGCGCATCGGTGACCCCCATCACGCGATCGGGGGTCATCGGTGCGTCGGCATAACAACCAGAGGCCTCCTTGAGACCTCTATGGTTGTTGATGTCAGATTGCTATGAGCGCCACCCTGTGGTCGGCGCTCATAGAAATGCTGTAATTCTACTACATAGGGGCGATCTGAGCATTGCCTCTATGAAGCAGAGGCAATCGAGTTGTGGCTGCTTCTGGCCTCCCATGGAGGCTATTGAAGCATGCCAAAATTAAAAAAAGGTTTTTAAAAATATGAAAAAAAAGTAAAAAAAAATATAAGTTTAAATCACCCCCCTTTCGCCCCATTCATAATAAAACAAAACAACAACAACAAAAAAATCAATCCTACACATATTTGGTATCGCCGAGTTCAGAAACACCCAATCGATTAAAAAAAAGGATTAACCTGATCACTAAACGGCGTAGCGAGAAAAAAAGTCAAAATGTCAGAATTACTTTTTTTGGTCGCCGTGACATTGCATTAAAATGCAATAACGGGCGATCAGAAGAACGTATCTGCACCAAAATGGTATCATTAGAAACGCCAGCTCGTTCCACAAAAAATAAGCCCTCACCCAACCCGAGATCACAAAAAATGGAGGCGCTACAGGTATCAGAAAATTGCGCATTTTTTTCTTTTTAGCAAAGTTTAGAATTTTTTTTTCACCTCTTACTGTAGATAAAAATGAACCTAGACATGTTTGGTGTCTATGAACTTGTAGTGACCTGGAGAATCATAATGGCAGGTCAGTTTTAGCATTTAGTGAACCTAGCAAAAAAGCCAAGCAAAAAACAAGTGTGAGATTGCACTTTTTTTGCAATTTCACCGCACTTGGAATTTTTTTCCCATTTTCTAGTACACAACATGGTAAAACCAATGGCGTCGTTCAAAAGTACAACTCGTCCCACATAAAATAAGCCCCCACATGGCCATATTGACGGAAAAATACAAAAGTTATGGCTCTGAGAAGGAGGGGAGCGAAATACTAATATGCAAAACCGAAAAAAGCTTCGGAGGTTAAGGGGTTCTGCATAAAAATGCAGCAAAAACGCAACATGTGAATATAACCTTATACTTAGGAGAGATCTTGCATGTGTGGCTACCTTCTCTACATAAGAAATAAAAGTGGAAAGTAATATTTTGGGGCACAATGACACAAAATGTGAATGTCCTTTGATAACTTAATAACATTTTTAGAATTGTTTTAACTTTGAGGCTGGGCTATTTTATTTTTTTCCCCGAGAAAAATGTAATACGCTATATAATATACACCTGAATATTCCACACTGAAGACAGAAAAAAAAAAAAAAAGATCGTGCGGGAGAAGCATGGCGAGCCTGGTGAAAGCGGAGGATAGAGCCAGCAGGTGGGCAAGTAGCAGCCGCCCACCAATGTCCCACAGCAAAGATACAGCAGTATAGTCAATAGGATCCACCACATAAATCTGTCCAAATGCAAATCTCCTGTATTCCACAAGGACATTGCATGTAAATTGTAGGGATTTGCATCAAATTACAAATATGCCTTAGGTTTACCGCTAATTTCTGATGCAGGAACTAGGTCGGCCCACAAGTGCTCCGACAGACGGGGCCAATATCACGAGTCAAACCGAACACTACTGGTTCAATTTTTTTTTTAAATGCAAGTGTTTGTCTCCATTTCAGAATCTGCTAAAATTATTTTCCTTTTAAATGAGCTCTCCGTATTCACTTCATGCTTCAGATTAACTCTCTTAACCTCATATTCCTAAAGTTTTAATATGATATTTGGTAACGGGTGCTAAGAAGATTGCTTCAACTGCTATGCAAATGTTACTCATTATAAGCAAAATGAATTCCGGCTGAATAAATGTCATTTCAGACACCATTCGGGGCCAGCTAATTTAGATGAATGCTGGTAAAGTGCGGAAATCTTTGGAAATTATATATCTGCAGAGGTGCCATAGAGTAATTGAAACATAATACACACCCACACATCAGTGCCACTGACTGACACCGGTTAAAATGATTTGAAGTATGACTTTTTTTTTTACTAATAGAAAGGTAAGATGTAACAATTGCTGTATTCATTTCTAATTCTGAGATTTTTTTTTACATGAAATGTCCCTTGTAATTACAATTTAATCACCTCTTTTATGTGACATTAATAAATCCTAAAATATATATGATGAGATAAATTGCTACAAGTCAATGAGGAATAACACTTGTCTTTAACTTAACAACCCGAGATGTTTTATGTTGGAGGTTATTCTTAGACATTCGACAGTCTGATGATACCAACATATCCCCCATTCAGGTACAGGGGTGCAATTAGACTAGCCAATCGCAGCCATTTAAAAGAACGCCAATTGTCTACATGTAAGCTTATCAGGGTAATCTAATAGTCTGTATGGTCGAGCCGACCACAAGTTCATGCGCACAGAACGATCAGTAATATGATAGCTCTGTGTCTACAGAATAACACTGTTCTCTTAAGCACTCTACCTGTTTACAATGAACAATGTGCGGCTGAAAACAATGTACCGTATTTTTCGGACTATAAGACGCACCGGACTATAAGACGCACCCAGGTTTTAGAGGTGGAAAATAGGGAAAAAAAATATTTGAAGCAAAAAAATGTGGTAAAATATTTAATAACATAAATAACATACTATTATATGTGGTGTTATTATATATAATAGTACGTTATTATGTTGGAAGCTGCGGGACCAGTGTGGTGGCTGTGAAGTACTATATGAAGACACTGGAGGGTGAGTATAAGAATGGGGGCACAGGGCTTATAGTGAAAGCACCACTCCAGCACTGCAAAATAACACTGGAGTGCTGCTTTAAAATCCCATGGGAGAACTATAACTCCCAGCATGTCCTGCAGATCCTATGACATGCTGGGAGTTATAGTTCACCACAGGAGTGGCAGAGTGCTTTATTGTGCATTGTAAAGACTAACCTCTTAATTGTGGCAGCCAGCCAGCCACTGTGGTGAGGTAAAAGCATCCCATGACTGCACACACACAGAGCCCTCCCTCTTGTTGCCTCTCCACAGCACAGGTTATGAGGAAGCTGCAGATTCTAGTGGAGAGCCTGAAGGACCTGTGATGATGTCAAGAAGAGGGAGGGCTCTGAGCTGCCATGTGATGCTCCAGCCCGCCCACTTCTGACATCATCACAGGTCCTGTTTGTGCACAACACTCGGCGTCCAAGCATGGCAGGCAGGTACGCAGCGATCTCCTCTCTCCTCTGGCCCCTGCTGCTGCCTCCTCCCCAGGACACACAAATCTCCCTAGCTGCTGCAGGAGTCAGCAGCTGAGGAAGCCATGCGTGTCCCTGCTTAAGTGCAGCATTCATTTGCTGCTCCAGGCTCACCGCTCAGCTGATCGGTGGGCGGGGAGCAGCTAATAAATATTCACTGCACTTAATCAGTGGGACCATGTGCTTTCCCCAGCAGCTGATTCCGGGCAGCGGGGACATCCTGAAGTGGGATAACAGTGCGATCCCACTCACTGCTGCCCCCCTCCCCACATGCTATATCCGTACTATAAGACGCACCCACACTTTCCTCCCAAATTTGGAGGAAAAAAAGTGCGTCTTATAGTCCGAAAAATACGGTAAATCATTTCAGCAGATGAATGAAAGCTTTGTTTTTTCAAAAGGTCAGGAAACAAGCATCCCAAGGATCGCCTGTATACCAATTATTGGCCAGTAAAAGTTTGCTTACACAAGACACTTTTTCAGTGTTAAATGACCGGTAAATATTTATTGATAGTCAGTCATTTAATAGCCGACTTACACAGGCAGACAGGGCTTCAGATACACCCTGAACAATATGTAAATAGATGGTCCAGTGCGCATAGTCAGACATTGTTTTTGGTAGTATAGATCCTCCATACACAGGACGATGCACTGCGAAAGACCAAGGTTACTTACCGGTTGCCGGTTTTTCCAGAACCCATGATAGCACACCTGAGAGAGGGATCCGCCCAGCAATGACAGGAAACCTATTGAAATAAATATGCGTGGTACCTCTCCCCTGCATCAGTTGAGCTACAGAGCATGAGAGGACCTCCAGATTAATTTATACACATAACCAATATCACATCATAAAACACCCAAACTATAGTGCACACACATTTGTGAGAAACAGGGGGGAATGATATAAAAGGTTTCTGGCAAAAACAGCCATCGGTAAGTAACCTTTGTGTTTCCCCTTCACTCATGCCAGCACACCTGAAAGAATTTTGGAGAATTATAACACCACCGCGAGAGAACAATGCTTGCAGCGCCCTTCTACCAAAGGATAAGTCTGAAGAAGGACACATTTAGTCTGTAGGGCCTAAAGAAGGCAGATGGTGAGGACCAGGTCACGGCCTTACATCTGATCAATTGATACCTCTGCTTTTTCTGCGCTGGAGGTTGCCACAGCTCTGGTGGAGTGAGCCTTGATTCCTTCAGGAACCGGAGCACTACGCGCAGTGTAACACAAACTAATGGCCTCCCTGATCCACATGGCAATGATACACTTGAATAACCCGTAGTACCCCTTTCTGCTACTCTGAAAGGCTTGCAAAATCAGAAGTATCAAATACTTATTTTCCCCACAGTATATTATACACAGTAAGTGCTTAGGTTTAATCACTATTTTATTAGCTTTAATGTTTGCACTTTAATATGAGCATATACGGTATTTTCACCTTGCTCAATATCCTGCACATTTTTCACATACTTAGGGTTTACTCTTGAATATTTTGTCACCCATATGTGTGTATGGGATTTATCTATTATTTTTCTATGTTTTGTATATGCATACTTATGGAACATCATTGTTGTGTATTTTGTTTTCTTTTGAATTATAGTTGTTTATGGAGTATTAACGTTTTAGTTTTCAATAAAATAAATTTGATATTACACACAGATGTGCACATCGATATTGTATTGCTTTCTTCTTCCCCTTTGGTCATTACATATTGTATTGATGTAGCACCCCTATAATATATGTTCAGACTGTGCAACTACTGCTAGTTATATACTCCTGAATATTGGCAACTGACTGTGCAGCATGTAAATAATCACATGTACACTGTAATTAAGTCTATGCTTGGCAGCTGCTTTCACCGGATGAACATACAAATGTTGATGTTGTCATCTTGGGGATCTGTGCAGGAACACTTCCGATGAAAGGTTATATTACACAGGCAGGGCACTAATTGCGACTCTCTCTATTAATGAAATTACACTATTGAACCTCCTTAACCCCCTGGCGAGGTGGCCAACACAGATCTAATAAATCTTCCTGATGGTCATCAAGCCTATGTCAAAAGCCCTTATGAATAATTAACAAAGGCCAGTGTTCAGAATAATGACGGCTACTGACGGGAGCACAGTTAGCAATAAACTAAAGGTGATCCCTTAACAAGAAAGTGAGAATATTTGGAGACATTGGTTCATAGGTCATTGACTGAATATGTAGACCCACATGCCAAACCTGTCCTCAAAATATCATTAGAGTAGTGACTTGCAAAGCTGGTTGTACTCATTTTGTGCAACTCCCTGTGCCTGTTATGGAAGAACACAACGTAAACTTTTATAGAAACTCATATGTCAGAACAACAATCATCACAAAAAAGTGTGAATGGAGGCCTAATAGCCGCTCTCAAAATCATCATTAGGCAACAGAACACTCCTATAAATGCAATTACATGCTAAGAAAGATAGAGTCAAGGCAATCTGTCTATAAAATGTACAAAAATATTTTTTTTAATCATATAACAACATAATTTTGACATCAGTAAGAATAGAAAGCAACATAGAAACATCAAGATTAATAATGAAGGACTCAGGTAAGAAGAGTCCGAGGGTCAACACATAACAGTATACGGATCGGAGGAATTGTGTTCCTGAATCAAACAGATAACAGTCCAAAACACGGTGTCTGCGAATTGAGATACTGATTTGGCTTTTATCCTAAGGCTGGGTTCACATTGCGTTAATGTGTGCACGCTAACGGACAGCGTTGCACGGCGAAAATGTCGCAATTAACGCCGTGCAACGGGTCCGTTAGCGTGCCCATTGACAGCAATGTAAATTTCTCCTGCAGCGCATCACTAGCGCGTGCCTTTTTCGGCTCGCGCTAGTGATGTGCCGTTCTTCTGTGACGCGCCTCGGACGCTGCTTGCAGCGTCCGCGGCGCGCCCGAGGTCCGTTCCCCGCTCTCGCAGATCGGGGATCTGCGAGAGTGGGGACGTTAACGCGACCCCAAACACGGCCCCTAAATAAACATTGCGTTAGCGCAATCCGCTAGCGCTAAACGGATTGCCCTAACGCAATGTGAACCCAGCCTAAGTCATATTGCACGACTCGTTAAAGGGTTGATTGTGACTTGTAGGATCGCTACTTCCAACAGGTGGCGCTATAGAGTTAAGTCCTCTTTTTCTCAGAAGAGGCAATTTGCATATGAATCAAACAGAAAAATTCCTATCTCAGTGAGAGTATGTGAGTGCACCTTAAGGTACCGTCACATTAAGCGACGCTGCAGCGATAGCGACAACGATGCCGATCGCTGCAGCGTCGCTGTTTGATCGCTGGGGAGCTGTCACACAGACCGCTCTCCAGCGACTAACGATGCCGAGGTCCCCGGGTAACCAGGGTAAACATCGGGTTGCTAAGCGCAGGGCCGCGCTTAGTAACCCGATGTTTACCCTGGTTACCAGCGTAAAAGTAAAAAAAACAAACAGTACATGCTCACCTGCGCGTCCCCCAGCGTCTGCTTCCTGACACTGACTGAGCTCCGGCCCTAACAGCACAGCGGCTTTCACTTTCACTTTAGGGCCGGATCTCAGTCAGAGCAGGAAGCAGACGCTGGGGGACGCGCAGGTGAGCATGTACTGTTTGTTTTTTTTACTTTTACGCTGGTAACCAGGGTAAACATCGGGTTACTAAGCGCGGCCCTGCGCTTAGTAACCCGATGTTTAGCCTGGTTACCAGTGTAAAACATCGCTGGTATCGTTGCTTTTGGTGTCAAACACAACGATACACGGCGATCGGACGACCAAATAAAGTTCTGGACTTTATTCAGCGACCAGCGACATCACAGCAGGATCCTGATCGCTGCTGCGTGTCAAACTAAACGATATCGCTAGCGAGGACGCTGCAACGTCACGGATCGCTAGTGATATCGTTTAGTGTGACGGTACCTTTAGAAAGTCTACAAATCAGGACAAGTGTCAGGACCACTAATCATTATAGTGCAGTTCACCTTAATGCATGTTAATAGACTCAAATAAAGGGACATAAGTGTGAACTAAGTGGTTCAGGAATGTGGGTCCTGAGTTCTACAGGGATCTATATCGGTAAGAATCATTCCTGAACCATGTGTACATTTTATAGACAGACTGCATTCACTCCATGTCTCTTAGTATTTAATAACCTTATATAGAGTAGGGAAAAACTTAGGACTATTAAAACATAATGTATTGTTTTGCAAAGTATATGTAGCGGTGTCCATGCACACTTCCTCCCTCCCCTAGTAGGGACTTCGGCTACTTTCACACTTCCGTCTTATGGCGTACGTCACAATGCGTCGTTTTGGAGAAAAAACGCATCCTGCAAAGTTGCCCGCAGGATGCGTTTTTTCTCCATAAACTTGCATTAGTGATGCATTGCGACGGATTGCCACACGTCGCATCCGTCGTGCGACGGATGCGTTGTGTTTTGGCGGATCGTCGGCACAAAAAAACGTTCCATGTAACTTTTTTTGTGCCATTTTCGACCACGCATGCGCGGCCGAAGCTCCGCCCCCTCCTCCCCAGACTGCAGAATGGTCAGCGGATGCGTTGTAAAACTGCATCCGCTGCCCAAGTCTTGCAGTTATTTCACAGCGTCCGTCGGCCCGACGCATTGCGACGGGCCCGTACCGACGGAAGTGTGAAAGTAGCCTTACTCACCACAGCGGCCCCAGTCCCACACTTACTCCATCCCCTCCTGCTGCCCGGGGTCTGCTCAAGACTCACAGATCCCTGAGCACTGAGCTTAAGGCGCACACTCCCGTCCTCTTTAAGGGACAGTGCGCGCTGTCCTTAAGTGTCCCCAGCCAATGGCTGAGAGACACTTGGAGGTGCCTGAGCAACGTGTATATTCTGCTTGTTACACATTTGCTAGTTCTCAGGTCCTCTGTTTTAGTTGGTGTTCCAGTACCTGCCTATATACCAGCCTGCACCAGCCAGCGCTCACCTATATACCAGCTGTACCAACCGTGCTCACCTCACCTGTATCTCAGCCGATCCAGCCTGCACCCACTAGTGGCTACCTGGATTCCAGTCATTCCAGCCTGCACCTGCTAGTGCCTGCCTATTAACCAGCCGTTGAAGCAAGCACCTGTGGTTCCTGTGTCCCTGCCGTGCCTGCTTCTTCCAGCTACCTGCCCCTTGGGTGTCAGCTGCAGTGAGTCCGTGGTCTGTCCTGGTGTAGCATCTGGTGTCCTTCTGAAGCCAAGTCTAACGCCACCATCAGGGGCTCTACTGAGGAGTCAGGTGTTCGCCTAGTTATGCCCCTCCAGGCTCTCCTCGGACATAGCACAGTGGTTCCACTACACCAGGTACAGTATATATCTTGAGTTCTCAGCTATTTATCATTGAAACTGATTTTTATTGCTTATTTAGCCTAGTGATTCAACTCCAAGGCCCCATAACAGGTCATGTTTTCAGGGTTTCCTAAGTATTGCACAGGTGATGGAATTATTTGCAAGGCATCAGAAATATCTCTATAGGATATCCTCAAATCATGATCTGTTGAGGGGCCTTGTGGACTGGAGTTGAGAAACACTTATTATAGGCCTATGTTTTTACAGAAAATGCGAGCCACAAAGTGATCAGTGAGTGAGGACAATCTAAATTCTCCATCAGTATGTCTTTGGAGTGTGGGAGGAAATCGGAGCAGCAGGAAGAAACCCACACAAATAGGGGAAGAACATACAAACAACATGGTCAGATCTGGACAACAGCGCTGGAAAACTACCCTCTGAGCAGCTAAAACGCCCCAACAACAGAGTAAATAGTCTTCATAATAGACCTACCGATGAGACCTTTCCACAACTTTCTTCAAAAAACACAGTGCAACCTGTGCAAGCATAACTGTGAAATCTATATGATCATGGTTCAAGACTTTTGCTAAACCTATAAACTTACAACATTTAAGTGAATGAAGACCGATCTTTAAATCTACAGGGGTTCTTTGAAACAAAGACTGCCTGCCTGCCTGGGATAGGCCATCAATATAAAATTGATAGGGGTCCGACTACTTACTGGCTCCACCATACCATTTCTTTGTTAACCAGTTGTAACTCCATACTTTTGGTAGTGACTGTTATTGTAGCTCACTGCAAAAAATGCCCCTTCAATTGAATAGGATTAAGCCGCAATATCAGGGACAGACACTACCAGAGGTAGGAAGCTGTGCCCGATAATGTAGCAAGCAAAGGAGTCCACACCGCTTCCGACAGCCGAGCGCTGTGGTTGCCAGGATCAAACCTCCACCGATCCGATATTTTGAGCATGTATCCTGAAGATAGACTTTTAATATTATGGTTGCACATAACATGCTAGAACTTGAAACATTAAGCAACAATTTACAGTAAATCTCCTGTATACCACAATGTCTTCAAAGGGAGATTTGTAGTTAAAATTCTGCGCTGCCGCTAAGATTAATTTCAGGAGAGTATAGTTGATACACAGTGGTTTTATTCAACACGTTTCAGGGATCTCATGCCCCCTTCATCAGGAAATACCACCAAATTTGGTGTATATTCTCCTCTGTGTAACGTGGATAAGACCCTATTGCGCTCTTTGTCTCCCCATTGTTTTGCAACTGTATACCACAATGGCATTGCATGTAATTGCATCAAGAATGCCTTAGGCCATGGTTACCCAGCCAATGGCTCACTGCTACCTACTAGCATTGCGCATTTACACTGGGTATAGTTGACAGCCGTGCTCAAAACAAGGTGGAAGAGAAGCAGCAAAAATTCTGCAGCATACAACACAGCCAATGCCTCGTCCTTGTTTATGATCTGGTGCAGCAGCCTCCACCTCCTCCAAGCTTGTCCGAACAGTCATCCTCAGCACAGCATGGCTGCTTCCAGGATGCCTACTCCACTAGTCCATGATAGGACACCAAAACGAAAACAAATCGGAATAATCTAATATATAAAGCTGAATGTGTGTGTGTGTGTATGTATGTATGTATGTATGTATGTCCGGGATTGGCATCTGAACCGTAGCAGCTACAGCCACAAAATTTTGCACAGTCACACGTCTGGACCCCGAGAGCGTCATAGGCTATGTTGTGAGGTGAAATTTTAACCCCGCGCTTTCCAATTCACCAAACAATTTTGCCCCTATCTACATAATGGGGAAAAAGTGAAAGGAAAAGTGTTGGAGGCGTCGCAGCTACAGGCACAAAATTTTGCACAGTCACACGTCTGGACCCTGAGAGCGTCAAAGCTATATTGTGAGGTGAAATTTTAACCCCGCGCTTTCCAAGTCACCAAACAATTTTGCCCCTATCTACATAATGGGGAAAAAATGAAAGGAAAAGTGTTGGAGGCAAATTAACAGCTGCCAGATGTGAACAAGGGGGACTTAAAGAATGACAGCGATGGCACCAAAGAGTATATACTGTACAGTTGCTAAGGTGGGGCCCCAACATGGGATAATCACCACACCACCACGGGGATATGAACACACACACAAAATGCGCCACACACTACCACGTGCTCGAACACATATACCACCCTCAGTGCACATTTCACCACACATACACCAACCTCGCCACATAAAAGTAGAAACACAAAAGTCGCCGCTCAAAACTCGCCACGCGCAAAACTCTCCACATGCAAAACTCGCCACACGTGCAAAACTCGCCACACGCAAAACTTGCACACGCAGAAAAATTGCCACACGCAGAAAAATTGCCACATGCACAAAAGTTGCAACACATGCAAAAGTTGCCTCACACAAAACTTGCACATACTCAAAAGGCACCACACATAAAACTCGCCACGCGCAAAACTCGCCATGCGCAAAACTTGCTGCACACAACTTGCTACACTAACCTGTCACATGCAACTCGACACACAAAAAGTTGCTACACGCATGTCGCCACACAAAACTCATCTCACAAAAGTCCCTACATGCATGTCGCCACACGCAACTCAACACACACAACTTGACACACGAAACTCGCCCTAAAACACACACAAGTCTGGTATCCTTCAAAAATAAAAATCTGATTAATAAGCAGACAAACTACAAGAGCAACAAATGTACCATATAGGAATCCGGCAGCTGTCAGTCACATGACCAGTCTATTATGTGTATGTGTGAGCTAATATATACTGCCAGGGGGTGGGCTTACTGTTGGCTGGGGATTTATCAGGCTGCCATTTTAGCTTACAAATACTGAGGTAAAAATACTGACCAAATAACGTGTGAACGAGGGCTAATACAGGAGGAGATGGCATACAGCTATATACTATATACAGGAGATGACACACAGGTATATACTATTTACAGGGGAGATGACACACAGGTATATACTATATACAGGAGGAGATGACACACAGATATATACTATATACAGGAGAGATGACACACAGGTATATACTATATAGAGGAGGAGATGACATACAGGTACATACTACATACAGGAGGAGATGACATACAGGTATATACTATATACAGGAGGAGATGACACACAGGTATATACTATATACAGGAGCAGATTACCTACAGGTATATAGTATATACAGGAGGAGATGACACAGGTATATGCTATGTATAGGAGGAGATGACATACAGGTATATACTATATACAGGAGATGACACACAGATATATACTATATATAGGTGAGATGACACACAGGTATATACTATATACAGGAGATTACATACAGGTATATCTAATATATAAAGCTGAATGTGTGTATGTATGTATGTGTGTATGTCCGGGATTGGCATCTGTACCGTCGCAGCTACAGCCACAAAATTTTGCACAGTCACACGTCTGGACCCCGAGAGCGTCATAGGCTATGTTGTGAGGTGAAATTTTAACCCCGCGCGTTCCAATTCACCAAACAATTTTGCTCCTATCTACATAATGGGGAAAAAGTGAAGGGAAAAGTGTTGGAGGAAAATTGACAGCTGCCAGATGTGAACAATGAGGACTTAAAGAATGAGAGCGATGGCGACAAAGAGTATATACCGTACAGTTGCTAAGGTGGGGCCCCGACATGGGATACTCACCACACACGGGGATATGAACACAAACACAAAATGCGCCACACACTACCACGTGCTTGAACACATATACCACCCTCAGCACACATTTCACCACACACACACACCAACCTCGCCACATAAAAGTCGAAACACAAAAGTCACCACTCAAAACTCGCTACATGCAAAACTCGCCATATGCAAAACTAGGCTCACGCAAAACTCGCCACACGTGCAAAACTCACCTCATGGAAAACTCACCTCATGCAAAACTTGCACACACAGAAAAATTGCCACATGTACAAAAGTTGCACCACATGCAAAAGTTGCCTCACACAAAACTTGCACATACTCAAAACGCACCACACATAAAACTCGCCACGCGCAAAACTCGCCATGCACAAATCTTGCTGCACACAACTTGCTACACTAACCTGTCACATGCAACTCGACACACAAAATGTTGCTACACGCATGTCGCCACACAAAACTCATCTCACAAAAGTCGCTACATGCATGTCGCCACACGCAACTCAACACACACAACTTGACACATGAAACTCGCCCTAAAACACACACAAGTCTGGTATTATCCTTCAAAAATAAAAATCTGATTAATAAGCAGACAAACTACAAGAGCAACAAATGTACCATATAGGAAATACGGCAGCTGTCAGTCACATGACCTGTCTATTATGTGTATGTGTAAGCTAATATATACTGCCAGGGGGTGGGCTTCCTGTTGGCTGGGGATTTATCAGGCTGCCAATAGCAACCAATCACAGCTCAGCTTCTATTTTGCTACAGTTAATTAACCTGAGCTCTGATTGGTTAATATAGGCAACAAAGACATTCTCAGTATAACAAAGCTAATATATGTTGTGAAATGCTTCTATTAGCTTAGTTTTTGCCTTTTAATAATTACATTTCTATCTATTTGTTTTGTGGTTTTTGTGTGCAGAATACATTTTTGTTAACACATTCTATTTTGCTAACAGCAGTCATTAACCCGGGCGAAGCCGGGTAGTACAGCTAGTTTACTATAATCTCTTAATTTTTATTGAAAAGAGAAGAAACAATAAAAATCACAATTACAATGGCAAAAGACTTAAAAGGAAGACTGAAAACGTCCCAGTCCTGTGCAAAAAACGTTATAGAACATCAATGTATAATATAAATACGGTGTAAGTACTCGTCAATAAACATGATCTACCATACTAATCATGATTAGGGTTGAGCGAAACGGATCGGTCAATTTCATAAGTCGCCGACTTTCGGCAAAGTCGGGTTTCGTGAAACCCGAGCCGATCCCAGTGTGGGATCGACCATGCGGTCGCCGATCTTCGCGCCAAAGTCGCGTTTCGTATGACGGTTTAACCGCCATTTTTTCAGCCAATGAAGGAGTGCGGGCAGCGTGATGACATAGGTCTCGTCTTGCTTTCTGCGGCGTCACAGGGGGTGGGGGGGGGGAGAGAGAGAGAGAGATCGAGAGAGAGAGAGATCGAGAGAGAGAGAGATCGAGAGAGAGAGAGATCGAGAGAGAGAGAGATCGAGAGAGAGAGAGATCGAGAGAGATCGAGAGAGAGAGAGATCGAGAGAGAGAGAGATCGAGAGAGAGAGAGATCGAGAGAGATCGAGAGAGAGAGAGATCGAGAGAGAGAGAGATCGAGAGAGAGAGAGATCGAGAGTTCGAGAGAGAGAGAGAGATCGAGAGTTCGAGAGAGAGAGAGATCGAGAGATCGAGAGAGAGAGACAAGCCCACCAGCCCCGAGAAGCCCACCAGCATCAGGGGCTTATCTACAGCATTCTGTAATGCTGTAGATAAGCCCCCGATGTATCCTGAAAGATGGGAAAAAGAGGTTAGATTATACTCACCCAGGGGGGGTCCCAGTATGATGGGCGTCGCGGTCCGGTCCGGGGCCTCCCATCTTCTTACAATCACGTCCTATTCTTGTCTTTACGCTGCGGCTCTGGCGTACTTTGTCTGCCCTGTTGAGGGCAGAGCAAAGTACTGCAGTGCGCAGGCGCCGGGAAAGGTCAGAGAGGTCCATCGCCTGCGCACTGCAGTACTTTGCTCTGCCCTCAACAGGACAGAAAGTACGCCTGCACCGGAGCGTGAAGACAGAAAGAGGACGTCATCTGATGAAGATAGGAGGCCCCGGACCGGACCGGACCGCGACACCCATCGGACCAGAATCGCAGCGGGACCGCCCCTGGGTGAGTATAATCTAACCTCTTTTTCTCATCTCTCAGGATACATCGGTGCTTATCTACAGTATTCCAGAATGCTGTAGATAAGCCCCTAATGCTGGTGGGCTTAGCTCACCTTCGATTTTGGGGGTGACAGGTTCCCTTTAAATGTGGTCCATACAATAAGTACACGTTTCAGTACCAATTCAGTATTTCAGTATCAATTCAGTATCAATTAGTGTATCAGATGAAGTAAAAAAGTGTCATCTAGTCACCCCCAATGTCATCTACTATATAATTGTCTAAGGGTCACTTCCGTCTTTCTGTCTGTCTGTCCTTCTGTCTGTCACGGATATTCATTGGTCGCGGCCTCGGTCTGTCATGGAATCCAAGTTGCTGATTGGTCTCGCCAGCTGCCTGTCATGGCTGCCGCGACCAATCAGCGACGGCCACAGTCCGATTAGTCCCTTCCTACTCCCCTGCAGTCAGTGCCCGGCGGCTGCTCCAAACTCCCAGCAGTCACCGCTCACACAGGGTTAATGCCAGCGGTAACGGACCGCGTTATGCCGCGGGTAACTCACTCCGTTACCGCTGCTATTAACCCTGTGTGACCAAGTTTTTACTATTGATGCTGCCTATGCAGCGTCAATAGTAAAAACATCTAATGTTAAAAATAATTAAAAAAAAAAAAAAATCATTTTATACTCACCTACGCCGCCTTTCCCGCTCCTCGCGACGCTCCGGTGACCTCTCCATGCAAGCGGCAGGTTCCGGTGGCAAGGATCTTCCATGACGAGAAGGACCTTCCATGACGTCACGGTCATGTGACCGCGACGTCATCACAGGTCCTGCGCGCCTGCGCGAGAATGACCTGCCATGACATCACGGTCATGTGACCGCGACGTCATAACACCCTGGGACCGGAAGCTGCCACCTGCACCACACACAGGCGACAGAACTACAAGGGTACCCTCGGAAGGTGAGTATATGTTTATTTTTTATTTTTTAACCTGTGAAATACGTGGCTGGGCAATATACTACGTAGCTGGGCAATATACTACGTGACTGGGCAATATACTACGTGGCTGGGCAATATACTACGTGGCTCTGTGCTGTATACTACATCGCTGTGCAATACACTACGTGGCTCTGTGCTGTATACTACGTCGCTGTGCAATATACTACGTGGCTCTGTGCTGTATACTACTTCACTGGGCAATATACTACGTGGCTCTGTGCTGTATACTACGTCGCTGTGCTGTATACTACGTCGCTGTGCAATACACTACGTAACTGGGCAATATACTACGTGGCTGGGCAATATACTACGTGGTTGGGCAATATACTACGTGGCTGGGCAATATACTACGTGGCTGGGCAATATACTACGTGGCTGGGCAATATACTACGTGGCTGGGCAATATACTACGTGGCTGGGCAATATACTACGTGGCTGGGCAATATACTACGTGGCTGGGCAATATACTACGTGGGCTGTGCTATATACTACGTGGGCTGTGCTATATACTACGTGGGCTGTGCTATACACTACGTGGGCTGTGCTATACACTACGTGGGCTGTGCTATACACTACGTGGGCTGTGCTATACACTACGTGGGCTGTGCTATGCACTACGTGGGCTGTGCAATATACTACGTGGGCTGTGCAATATACTACGTGGGCTGTGCAATATACTACGTGGACATGCATATTCTAGAATACCCGATGCGTTAGAATCGGGCCACCATCTAGTACTGAATAAATGGTTGAATGTGGTCCATACGATAAGTACACAAGTCATAAACCACCTTCACTACAACAGGAGGATAAAATAGTGTATCAGACAATCTTCAATAATGTTACAGAGTCACCCCATTGTCATACTCAAAATATGGACCCAATTTAAATAAAGCGATTACCCATAGTGGCCTTGTATTGCACAGAATCAGGTAAGAATCCTCGTTTCGTGGTAACGTTTTCAAAAGTTCTCCCTGTGGTTAGCACTGCAGCCTTGCCAAACTGGGGTCCTGGGTTCAAATCCCACCAAGGAGATGTATGTTGTCCCAGTGTTTGCGTGAGTTTCCTCCCACACGCCAAAGACTTACTGATAGGGAATTTAGGTTGTGAGCAGCAATGGGGACAGTGATGATGAGGTCTGTAAAGCGCTGTGGAATTAATGGCGCTATATAAGCGAGTAAAATAAATTAAAAAATAGTAAACTACTACGATTTTTTCATTTTGGTAGGATATTCCAGAGGAGTTTACTAGTAATATCAATTTAACTTTCACTATTAAGAAGGAAGAGTGAATGGGGGACCATATGTTTGGGTAAACAATATGCACCAAGCCTACTTTATATTCACTATTCCTGTGAACTTGATATCATAGTCCTTGATATGAGTATGCACATATATGGCTCCGCATTGCCTCTTTGACAATTTTCTCCAGTAAAATTTTTACTGAAAATAAAAATGTTCATTTAACATGAATATATAAATGTTAAGGTGTTCCTTTGGCTCCACTTCTGTATCGGGAGATGAGTGATGCGTCTTACGTACACCTGCCATGACATGTGTGCCATCATAAGGTATCTGTAGACACGACCGGCACCACTCACCTCACAATACAAAATGGAGTGGAGTGGGAAAAATCCTTTAACGAAAAGTGTCTCTTTATTCTGAGTGTTGGAACATTAGGTCGGTCTTAAAGGATTATTCCAGTACAGAAGTGAGCAGCATTGGAGATGTTCATTTTACAGATACCGTCTGGGACACGTGCATCACTGGCAGGTATGGTGCACTTGTCCTATTCCCAGGAATACAGCAGGTGTACAATAACTGCTCCTCACACACGTCCCAGCAGGCATCTGTAGAAGTGACATCACCGAAACCGCTCGCATCACCATATGGAAATGAGCAAAGTTGGAATAACCCTTTAAGTGCCCATTGACAGATCGATCCATCATTGGTCGCATCCTAAAGGGTTATGACTTTTTTTTTTTTACATAGATGCCATCCGCTTGCAGCAGTCAGATCAGAAATAATTCTGATCCTATCGGCTTATCTCAAGAGTTGTGAAGGCCAACAATGAAGGAGGCATCTAAAGAAACAGTCAGCAAGGTGCCTCCAAACTCCATTTATTTGCATAGAATGTGGTAAGAAAGATTGTGGACTACTGCCTTAGGTGTACTTATCGTGTCTGATGCAGGAACTTGGCCAGTCATCACATTTTCCAATAAATGGGGTGAAATTCATGTGTCAAAAACAATTTGGTTTAATTTTTTTTTTTCGTTTGCTTTTTGTGAATCTATAGGTTTATTTTCCATTTAGACGAGTTGTCCATATTCATTTGATGCTTTATAAGTTGTTCATTTATAAGTTTCTACCAGTTGTTAATCAAAGAAATTTTATGTATATCCAACGTGACCAGTGCAGAATAAAGTACAATATTTAGTCCCCAGTGTAAATGTTTAGAGGGCAAATGAAAGAAAAGAAAATAAAAAAAAGCTTCTCCTATGAGTCTGTGAATACAGACAGCACAAGAATGGCATCTAAACGAAGTCAGACTTTTTTTTTTAACAGACTCAGACTTGCATTGCTTATTTTGATCTGACACTGGGTCAATAAGAGACAAGTCTCAGCAATTTTGCACAGACCAATTGAACACAGTAAAAAAAAAATAAAAAAAAAATAAAAATATTGGACATGTGAACTATTGCCTAAACATGTACAGGTACAATGTGATCTGCCTAAACAGACAGCACTAATACAAGGCATAAGGCCTCATTCAGACGTCAGTGTTTTTCACGTAAAACAATGTATCATCCGTTTGTCAGTCATTATCGACACTGTTCTTACACATAGATAATAAATGACAAAGCTTCTCCTATATTTTGCAAAGTTAATCTCAGACAGGACACTGACTGTACACTGATGACATCCGTGGGCTGTAAGAGTTTATCACAGGTCCATAGACTTGTTTTGGCATTTTTCATCAGTGGTCCCGGTCTGAGATTTTTCCATAATCTATAATTAGATTAAGGTGTACATGTTCTATACGTGAAAAACACAAATAGAGCATGTCCATTCAACACAGACATCTGAATAAGGTGGATGTGATGTTCCAGTTTCTAGTGAGGGTAATAATCGTGTAGGTGCATGCTGCCACCACCAGGGGGCATATGTGAAGGTTAGTAGGAGTCACACAGCTGTACACAGACCAGACAGCCAAGATGTGTATGGCTTGGAGAAGAGAGAACACTCAGGCTTTTATTTTTCAGTGACATTGAACAATAAATTCACCCCATGTCTCAGGTTCTGTTAAAGTAGATCTTCAATGTGAACCTAACAACTTTCTATACTCTAGTTACCGTACGTTGATCAATTCAAATGTCATTCTGAGCCTAGAGGGGCCGAGCAAAATAACAAAGACGACAAGTGTTAAACACAAAAAACAATAATACACATCTGTCCTATCTACTAACAGAACAGAGCAAACTTTCTGGCAGCCTTCTGGTTTGTGGTTCAGAAACAACAATTGCAGAGGACTTTCTGTCCAGTAAATCTGATCTATTTTACAGTAATGCTTGTTCACACATTGCATTTTTATGCACTATTTTCACGCATTACTTTAAGCAGGGTATTTTATCTTGCTTATAAAAAAAAGAACATTATTGCATGTAATTTCAGTTGCTGGTTCCTAGCAAGGAAGACTCTCCTACTTGAGTGACCGTTCTGGTGAATAGCAGAGCTGTAGTGTTAGAGCTATAAAGCTCAGCACAAGTTCTGCTGTAACACATTCAGCCCTCAGTGTTTGTTCTGAGGCTACATATATCACGGTATTTACAGAGAGAACAGGGCACCTGCACAAGCACTTAGCTTGGGGCAGTGAGAGCCAGGATTAGGACAACTGCTCCGAAACCACGCCTGAGTTGGGGCTGGTGATTTTGCAAGATTTTTAAACAGCAGTTTGTCACCACTGGTGTCTCGCACATCTATTCAGAATATATATTAGGTGCACATCTTCTTACATCTGAAGGGTGGGGTGAGCATTCTCCTGCAGCTGATCACATTGGTACCGAAGATGTACTGTGTGACCAACATGATGTATAATTCCTTCACTGAGCATAAAGTGTCATGTGCACTGCCATCATCTGTACGCTCGAGTAGATTCTGATATCAATGCAGCTGAAAGCAGGTAAACAGACTGGGGAAAAGAAGGGTTACTGCCACTTACATCTAATAAAAGGGATTTGCAGAGTTTCAAAACTTTCCATTTAGGGCAAAATTATGGAAAAAAAATACAAGTTCAATTAACTTATAAGTTAGATTAACAAAAATGCCACATCGTTTGGACTACTGGCAATGATTCCTGATATCAAATGAAGATTCCAGATAAAAATACAGACACACAGCAATAAGGACAAAATATTTAAGCATCCTCTCACCTCTTCCAGAGTAATCCGGCACTGGCTGATACTGCAGTTGCTCCCACAAAAGCAACAAGCATTAATCTCCGTCTACTGTGCACTGGATTAGCTACTCCATGGTACCGGCGGGACACAGTTGCCAATCCTGCCACCGCAGGCAAGAAGCGAAGATGGAACATCCTATTAAACACACAAAGTTTGAAAGAAGCATTTTATATTATGCACATATCACAGGAAGAGTCCCATGCCAGACCACCTTGTAACCAAAGTCATACATGTTTATTAATACTAAGTACATGCCTCCACCTTGAAAACTTAAATATAGATATGTATAGAATATATATCGGCCAAATAGATGTTAACTGTTAAGGTACAAAGCTTTAAACTTCAGCCATTGTAAAAGTATGTTGCAGGTTTAGAGCTTCTGCAGTCTAACAGTGGAAAAAGTGTTTGATGAGTAAAGAGCCTTTGCAGCCAATATCTCTTTCTACTGGAGTGTGGTGATCTTCTCTATTTACTGCTGCTGCACTTCTTGAGTTGGAGCCTGACACTGCAGTCTTGTATATTGTGGAGGGAAGGAAAAGGATTTTACTTCATTTCCAATACATCACACAGATGTCTAATCGGGTTGAACTGCTTAAACTAAGCTAATAACGCAACTGAAAATAACATCCACATGATGGCCACAATCCATAGTTTACCAGCAGAGCATCGCATTGCCTCCATGACTTTCCTTACTCCATTAATGAAGTGGACAGCAGCCAGCAGTCCACACAATGTAAAAAAAAACAACAATATTCTCTAGACCAGGCCACCTTTTCTCATTGCTACATGGTCCAGTTGTGGCCTTAATTGATGGACGGAGGTCAGCGTGGTCTCTCTGACTCTTTAGCGATTATACAGCCCTATATGCAGGAAGTTCTATCGTCATCAGTGTTCCGACACCTTCCTATGAAAATCAGCATTATTCCCTGTGTCCAAACTGCGCCACCGCGGTCCCCTGCGTCCAAACTGCGCCACCGCGGTCCCCTGCGTCCAAACTGCGCCACCGCGGTCCCCTGCGTCCAAACTGCGCCACCGCGGTCCCCTGCGTCCAAACTGCGCCACCGCGGTCCCCTGCATCACCACAGTCCCCTACGCCGCTACCGCAGCCCATAGGCCGCCGGTAGAGATGAGCGAATTTGCTCAGGTTCCCTCTTATTCGGCAAGCTGCAGAGGGAACCGGGTTTCCTGGATCGCGCTGGCTGATCAACTGGTAGGAGCCACATGCATGGACAGCCCAACAAACCGGCTCTCCATGCATGTCATGACTGTGACAGCCGCGACACATGCAACTGCGGCTCCGATCAGTTGATCGGCCAGCGTGAATCAGGAAGGCGGGTTCCCTCTACAGCTTGCCGAATAAGAGGGAACCCGAGCAAATTCGTTTATCTCTAGCCGCTGAAGCAGTGGTGCACTGAAAAAACAAAGGGATGCAGTATTACACAAGTGATGTATCCCCTTCAGTGTAAGGATTATTGGGGATGTATGGATGTTGAGGATAGCTGTTCAACAATTGCCAATATATAGCTACAAGGTTTCACCCCTTTAAGAACAGTTGCCCCATCTTCACCAACCTCATCTTTAAGCCCTAAATTCACTCTGCAAAAGGTTCCCATTGTATCAGACTTGATGTGGCCATACATTATTACACAGATTGCTCTGAATAGGAAATCCGGGCTTTCTGTATTTTCTGTATAAAGGTCAATATGATCCCATGGATTTAGTAGAGGGATCCGCAGAGGCAGGTGATGCAATAAGGGCAACAAAACCGTGAAGTCTATGGTTAACTTTGGTTGTAGTATTTAGTGAAAGATGGCATCAAGTGCTTCAATCAAATCATACCATATTTAGGCATTTCATATACTGCATGATACGGTTTACATGATAAATCCACTTTCCTAATTAATTAACTATAAAAAAGAGGTTAATTAACAAACAGGTTG
The DNA here is from genome assembly GCF_051348905.1 of Ranitomeya variabilis. Classification (NCBI taxonomy): domain Eukaryota; kingdom Metazoa; phylum Chordata; class Amphibia; order Anura; family Dendrobatidae; genus Ranitomeya; species Ranitomeya variabilis. The sequence goes on along the minus strand of NC_135235.1, from coordinate 111,144,405 downwards.
GCGCCGTGCACAGTATGTCACTTCTCTGCTAAAATGCCCTGTACAGTGGATAATGCAGCGTTTATGGCTATGATCTGTATGAAAGCTACAGCAGTTTCCGTGTCTACAGTCCCATTCTTTTAGCCGTAGAAGTATAGCTTTTATTAACGCATCCAGAGCTCTCCCTTTACTTGTCAATGTCATTCTCGCCTGCCTGGAATCTCCCTTTCAGTCTCATCCAGTAATTCAACACGCCGGCAGATTTATTTGCTGGCAGCTGCTAGTTGGTAGCAATTTCTGCAATGCAGTAAAGACCACAGCTAAGCCAAACACGGAGCAGCGTTGGACAGCTACTATGAGTGTTTAACAGGAATGCTTTTATAGCTTTAAATACAAGTACATTTCCCATCAATATGATCCGTGTCAAAATATCCACCTGATAACTACAGCGCATATGAGGGATCTGAAGACACTGATAAGGACAAGATAAGGAGCCATCTCCCCTCACTCCACGCTTAGGCTATGTGCACATGTTCAGGATTTCTTGCAGAAATTTCCTGAGCAAAAAATGACATTTTCTGCAAGAAATCCGCACGCGTTTTTTGCGTGCTTTTTTTTCACATTTTTGGTGTGGATTTTTGCGGATTTTTCCGGAGGTTCCCAATGCAATAATATAGCGGGAAATCCGCAAAAAATCCGCAAAATTAATGAACATGCTGCGTTTTTTACCGCAATGCTTTTTTTTTGCGGAAAAAAATGCATCATGTGCACAAAAATTGCAGAATGCATTCTAAATGATGGGAGGCATAATGTACGCATTTTTTTCGCGTTTTTATAGCATTTTTATAGCGAAAAACGCAAAAAATCTGCAACGTGTGAACACAGCCTTAGGATGGATTTCAGTAATAATAATACACTACCCTAGGCATAGCATTATCACAGAGCAGGCATTATAGGCGACAGGTCATGTCCCCGGACTTGTCCGTTTTAGTAAATATTTGTATGTGCGATTAAATAATTCTGAAACATCTTTTCTTAGAACGCGGTCTGCTGCTATGTTTTTCCTACTAGAAATTTGAATAGACAGCTGTTTCCAGTTGCAAAAATAAGAGAATGTCAGCATATTGCCAGTAGTCAACATATTAATTTCCAAGAGGAACAACAAGAGAATGTTATACGGCAGAATAATCAGAAGAGACAAGATAGGAGTAGTAACAGAGAACCTTTCATGCAAGCAGCTCTCTGACAGGTTTTGAAAAAGAAGTAGAAAAATTCCTAAAGTAAAAAATAAAGAAAGGCCATGTTCACAAGCAGCATTTTTACTGAATTTTTTTCCTCTGCAGCCAAAACAACAACATATAACAATTAAAAGAAGGAAACGCCTCTTGTGTGAGGGACTGCACAGTGAATGACCTTTGCAGTAACAATAGTATTATACATCTAATGATCCAAATTGATATGGTGGGCCTAGATAAATTACATCATATATACACTGCTCAAAAAAAATAAAAGGAACACTCAAATACCACATCCCAGATATCACTGAATGAAAAATTCCAGTTGCAAATCTTTATTCATTATATAGTGGAATGTGTTTAGTACAATAACATAAAAATGATCAACGTAAATCAAAACTAATATCCCACGGATTTGGAATGATGCTCAAAAATCAAAGTGGAAAATCAAATTACAGGATGATCCATCTTCAATGGAAATGCCTCAAGAAAAGGAAATGATGCTCAGCAGTGTGTGTGGCCTCCATGTGCTTGTATGACCTCCCAACAATGCCTGCGCATGGTCCTGATGAGGCAACGGATGTTCTCCTGAGGGATTTTCTCCCAGACCTGGATTAAAGCCTCAGACAAATCCTGGACAGTCTGTGGTACAAAGTGGCGGTGGTGGATGGTGCGAGACATGATGTCCCAGATGTGATTGATTAGTTTCAAGTCTGGGGTACGGGCAGTCAAGTCCATAGCTTCAATGCCTTCATCATGCAGGAACTGCTGACACACTTCAGCCACATGAGGCCTAGCATTGTCATGCATCAGGAGCCCAGGGTGCACTGCAACTGCATATGTCTCACAACAGGTCCGAGTATCTCATCCTGGTACCTAATGGCAGTCAGGCTACCTCTGGCGAGCACATGGAGGGCTGTGTGGCCCTCTAAAGAAATGCCTCCCCACACCTTTAGGCTATGTGCACACGTAAGAAAAGAGGTGCAGAATTTTCTGCACAAAATCCGCATCTCCTGGCAAAATCCACAGCCGCGGATTAGCCGCAGTTTTTATGCGGATTTTGTGCAGTTTTTATGCGGAATTGATGCGGATTTTGTGCGGATTTTCTGTGGTTTTTGCCACTGCGGATTTTTAACATGGAGGGGTGCAAAAACGCTGCAGATCCGCACAAAAGAAGTGACATGCACTGCTTTGAAATCCGCAGCAATTCCGCACTGATTTTTCTGCACCATTAACACAGCATTTTTTTTATCCCATTGAATAACATTGTACTGTACATCACAGTGCGGATCTGCAGTGTTTCTGCACGGAAAAATCTGCTGCGGATCCGCAGCAAATCTGCATCGTGTGCACATAGGCTTACTGACTCCCTGCCAAACCGGTCAGGCTGGAGGATGTTGCAGGCAGCAGAACGTTCTCAACAACATCTCCAGACTTTGTCACATCTGTCAGATGTCCTCAGTATGAACCTACTCTCATCCGTGAAGACCACAGGGCGCCAATGTCAAATCTAACAATCTTGGTGTTCTCTGGCAAATGCCGATCGCCCTGCGCAGTGTTAGGATCTGAAAATAACACCCACTTGTGGATGCCGGGGCCTCATATAACCTAATGGAGTTTGTTTCTGACAGTCCGAGCCAGGGCCTGTGGAGTTGGGAGTCGGTATAAGGCCGGCATCACAATAGCGTATTGCATCCGATGCGATATGCTAATGACACTCGGCTCCTGCTCGCAGCAGAGCAGGAGCCGAGTGTCATGCGTCTGTGCTCCGATTCTCTCGCACAGGGAGGATCGGAGCACAGCTGCGGAGGAGGCGGAGAAATGAATTTCTCCATCTCCTCCATTGCTGGGGTCCGCTTATAACGCACATCACTGAGATGATATCCGAGTGGTGTGCGCTGTCTCACTCGCACCCATAGGCTTATATGGGTGCGAGTGAGCCCAGATTTTTCCTCGGTCCGAGACAATGGCAGCATGCAGTGATTGTCTCGGACCGAGGAAAACGGCCGACAAAAAGTCGGCTGCTGGAAGCTGCCCCATAGCCTAACATTGGTCCGAGTGCAATGCGATTTTTTATCACATTGCACTCGGCCGTTTAAAACGCCAGTGTGACGCCGGCCTAAAATGGATCAACTCCTAAAATATATAACAGATTGGGTTAAGTGGAGGATGTGCTGTTAATGTTTTCATAATAATTTGGGAAAGTTATAAAATGTCCTATAAATGTTTGTTCTATTCCTGATCTAAGGATCTCAGCTTTTAGTTGAGATGAATCTGTGCTGCACTTTATGCACATGCTCAGTAGTGAGGCAGTGGAGTCGGAGTCGGTGGTTTGGCTTACCGACTCCACAGTCCTGGTGTGAGCAGACACATGAACGTTAGTAGCCTACTAGAGGTCATTTTTGCAGGGCTCTGGCAGTGCTCCTCCTGTTTATCCTTGCAAAAAGGAGAAGGTAGCGGTCCTGCTGCTTGGTTGTTGCCCTCCTGCGGCCCCCTCCACGTTTCCTTGTATCTGCACCATGCTCTGCACACTGTGCTGACAGACACAGCTACCCTTCTTGCAATAGCTCACATTGATGTGCCATGTTGGAAAAACTGCACTACCTGAGCAACTTCTATGGGTTGTAGACACCGTCTCATGCTACTGTACACTACTTTTAGGGGTTAGAGCAATGACGAAATGCAAAAGTCACCAAAACAACAGCATAAAAGGATAAGAAATGGTCTGTTGTCACCCCCTGCAGAAACACTCCTTTACAGGGGTTGTCTTACTAATTGCCTATCATTTCTACCTGTTGTCTGTTCCATTTCTACCTGTTGTCTGTTCCATTTGCACAACAGCAGGAGAAACGGATTCACAATCAGTGTTGCTTCATAACTGGACACGTTGATTTCACAGAAATGTGATTGATTTGGAGTTACCTGTGTTTTTTGCCTTAATGTATCAAGTTTTTCTGCCTTTTTGGTGCATAAACCTTAAGGAAGTTGCATCATGATGTTTTGGAGGCACTGAACTCTATCAGCATGCACAAGAGACAACAAAAATGCAGCAAAACCTGCTTTTTGTAAGCTTCTTTATTGCCAAGAGAGCGGGTTTTAGGCTACTTTCACACTAGCGTCGTGCACTGTAGAAAAAACGCATCCTGCAAAAGTGCTTGCAGGATCCGTTTTTTCTCCATAGACTTGCATTAGCGACGCAGTGCGACGCATTGCCACACGTCGCAACCGTCGTGTTGCGTCGGACCGTCGCCACCAAAAAACGTTGCATGTAACGTTTTTTGGTGCGTCGTGTCCGCCATTTCAGACCGCGCATGCGCGGCCGGAACTCCGCCCCCGCCTCCCCACACATCACAATGGGGCAGCGGATGCGTTGAAAAACAGCATCTGCTGCCCCCGTTGTGCGGCGCTTTCACTGCTTGCGTCGGTACGTCGCAACGACGCAATTCGTCGTGCGTCGTACGACGCTAGTGTGAAAGTAGCCTTACCTGCCAAAATAAAAATGCAGTGTGTGAATATAGCCTTATTGTGTTTTGGCAGCATTTTAGTTTCTGCATTTTCCACTTTAATGTTTTTGGTGCAGGTTTGAAGCAATGTTTTCAATGTAATTTTTTAGCACAGAAAAAGCTCTGATTCGGCACTTAACACAGATGTGTTTTTACATGCGTTTTTTTCAGTTTCAAAAGCTTATAGAGAAAAAAAATGTGCTGTTCCACAGCATCGCACAGTGGGAATGAGTCTTCATGAAATAACATCCACTCTGCTCAACCTGGTAAATGCATATTTTTTTGCACACAAAAAAACAGTGGGAAAAAAGGCAGTGTTTACTCTACGCTTTAAAGGGAACCTGTCAATCTCCCCCCCCCCCCCCCCAGGCGTTTTTAACTAAAAGAGCCACCTTGTGCAGCAGTAATGCTGCATTCTGACAAGGTGGCTCTTTTAGTTCTGGTTGCTGTAACTGCCGAAATAATCAGTTTTGTAATTTGTCCTAAATACCTTTTCTTCAGTCAAGGAGGCAGGCGTTTCCCCCCTGCTGCAGAAGCCACACAGCCGTCACTCACATCTTCTTGGCGCCGGCTCCTCGCCTCTGTTTTGAAATGAGCCGGCGCCTGCGCTCTTTTCTCCTGCCTTGGGCAGGCACAGTGAGCGCAGCCCGTCTGTCCTCATATGCAGTCTAGCTGACTGTGCCTGTGCGGCCGCCCTGCCTGTGAATCCCAGCCCTGCAGTGTCTTCTGATTTATTCACATTGCGGGGCTGGGATTCACAGGCAGGGCAGCCGCACAGGCGCAGTCAGCTAGACAGCATATGAGGACAGAGGACGGGCAGCGCTCACTGCGCCTGCCCAAGGCAGGAGAAAAAGAGTGCAGGCGCCGGATCATTTCAAAACAGCAGTGAGGAGGCGGCGCCCGGCGCCAAGAAGATTTGAGTGACGGCTGTGCGGCATCTGCAGCAGGGGGGAAACGCCTGCCTCCTTGACTGAAGAAAAGGTATTTAGGACAAATTACAAAACTGATTATTTCGGCAGTTACAGCAACCAGAACTAAAAGAGCCACCTTGTCAGAATGCAGCATTACTGCTGCACAAGGTGGCTCTTTTAGTTAAAAATGCCTGGGGGGGGGGTGACAGGTTCCCTTTAACATGGCTTTGAGTGGTTTTCCCACGAACAAAAAAAGTGAATTTTAATCAATAGATCTTGGAATAATAACTTCCACAATTTGATGTGATTAAATAAAATGTCCCTGTGCTGAGATAATCTTATAAATGTGCCCCTGCTGTGTACTGTGTAATGGCCGTGTCTGACCTTGCAGGGACATGGTCTGATCATACCACAGCTCCTGGGGAGGGGAGGAAGCAAAAGAGTATACAGATAGGACAGCACAGGATCACAGCTGATTCTTTTTGTGAGTAAAACATTTCCCTGCCTATTTTAAACAATGTTTTACCTCAAAGAAAGAATCTGCTGTGATCCCATGCTGTTTTGTCTGTATACTCTCTTTTGCTTCCTCTCCTGCCCAGGAGCTGTGGTATGATGAGACCATGTTCTTCCATGGCCAGACATGGCCATTACACAGTACACAGCAGGGACACATTTATAATAAGATTTTATCTCAGCACAGGGGCATTTTATTTAATCACATCAAATTGTGGAAGTTATTATTACTCCAAGTTCTATTGATTAAAATTCACTTTTGCTCGTGGGAAAACCCCTTTAATATTAACCAGAAGCCTTCTTATCCATTTTAGTAAACAGGAGAAAGAATGCCATACGTGTGCCAGATATATTACATGCAGCCGTACAGAAGAAAAGCATCAGAGCCTTAAAAGGCAATTGGCTCTACTGGAACAAAATCCGAACAGTACGGCTGGATGACTACTAAGTGTGATTCTGCCACAGACAAACCCTTTCAAAGTATCAGAGGAGTCTCCCCATAACAGTCCATCTATGTAAGATTACATCACAGCATCCTAGGGGCATGGCCATCAGTGTAATACATGTTCTCCTTTGTGAACCGTCTTCCTTCTACCTCAAAGACTCCTATTCTCAAAATTACTGCATGTGACCAGATCTCCTCCAAATGAAAAACACTTTACTTAGGAAAGCTGATTTATAATTGGAGGCTGATTGGACAGGTCTGGTCACATGTTCTTCCATCAAGCGTCAGTCATTGCACGGACAGAACTGTGCCGTCTGTGCGGAAAGCGGCACTAAAAAGTGAAAGCCAGAAATTTATGATAAATTTATATGAACTTTCCAGGCAGGCTTAACCACACCCGATCCAAGCTCTGTCCACTTTTGCTAAACTGGAGTAAAAATGCCAAAAGTCGAAAAGAGGTCTCGAAGCTAAAACAAACGACCCCTTTTCATTGGCCTCCTGAAAAATAAAAATTTCTGGGGATTTATTTAACCGCTGACCCCTCTACTTTATATAAATTTAATTTTCTCCCTCTCTTGTCCAAGTTACAAACTCTACTTAATTCATATGAATTGCCTTATCTTTCTTGGATAGGGAGGATCAATGCTGTCAAATTCTATATTTTTCCAAAAAAATTTTATGTTATGAACATGGTCCCTATTCCTCTTCCCAATTCCTTTTTTATCATGGTGAACAAATTAGTTTCAAAATTCATATGGAAAAACAAAAGAGCCAGACTGCCCCCCAAAATTTTATTTTTACCAAAAAATAAAGGGGGACTCGGTCTCCCTGACTTCAAGAAATATTACCAGGCCATTCACCTTTCCCGTTGGCTACGCATGGTCAAGACCAACCCTGATCAGAAAGCTCTAAATTTGGAATTCAGTCTGATGGGTAATATGGCTGATATTTTTCTTTGGTCTTCCTGTACCCCACTCAATTGACGCCATAACTTATAACACTTTATCTATTAGACTTTCTCTAGTTCCTAATATATTACCTCATTGTTATTTTTTAGACCACATCCCACTAAGAGTCATTCCTTGGCTGACTGACCCGAACTATGTTGACGTTTATGGACTCTGGGATTTTTTACCGAATCTGCCAATCTCACACCTTCTCTTTAACCAGGTCCGCTGCACAGAAGACTGGCCAAAAGACGCCAGGAAACAACCTCGGGACCTTTTACAAAAACTTCATATACGTTTTATGATCTCCAAATTGAGGTCGAGATGCAAACATGGTTCTGACTGGCTATGGTTGGAATTTTTAGTAGGTCTCCGGTATATTCCCCTTAAACTCGTCTCTAAATTGTATGTTAATCTGGTCAATCTGCTTTCGCTATTTAAGTCACTTTATTTATCCTCATGGAAATTGGAGCTAAATCTTTCTTTATCTCCCCAGGAGACTAGTCAAATCTTAGGCAACTCCCACGGCTTCTCAAGGTGTATTCTATTACAGGAAAATGTCTTTAAAATTCTTTCACGCTGGTACAGAACTCCGGACAAACTGTTCCATATGGGTTTAGTTTTCTCTCCTCTATGTTGAAGATGCTCTGGTTCGGTTGGAACACTGACTCACATCTTTTGGACATGCCCGGCTATTTCTGCATACTGGTGAGGAATTGATAGTTCCCTTCGCCAATTAGGATTAACTAAACGGAATCTAACCCCCTCAAGAAGTTCTTCTATCACTACCTACTAGAGAGTTTAAGCCCAAGAAACAGAACCTACTACCCCTTTTGTTAGCGGCTGCTAAACACCTAATCTCCATTCATTGGAGACAACCCTCCCCCCCACAATTGCGGAGTGGGTAACTAAAGTTCAAGACATCTACAGAATAGAAGAGCTGTCAAGTTGGGAGTCGCGCTCACATAGAAATTTCCTATCAATAATAAATAGACCCTCCCTTACCCCTTGACAGCTCTCAGTAGCTGTCATACCTACACATCCCTCCTCTCCCTTTCAGAGTCCTGCACCGGAGTGGCAGAGCCCGACCTCAAAACCGCCCCAAATTACTACAAACATTTCTAATCTAGATTGTTCTAATTACCGGTACTCATCCTTTGACTCTTAACTGCTTTAACTGGTGCACTCCTTACTTCTATTGTCTCATCTTTCTAGGTCTCCAGAAGGATTGTATGCTTTCTTTTGGAGCTGTTACTACAATCACTAAGGCTACTTTCACACACAGCATATTTGCTGCGTATTTTTACGCGCGCGTATTTTGCTGCTGCTTTACCTGCGTTTTTTTACGCAGGCAAAAAACGCAGCTGCTTTCACACACAGCGTTTTTTGCGGCGTTTTTTGCAGCTGCGTTTTTTTCAGCATTGTGTACTGAAAATAAAGTTTGTTTGAAAAAAAAAAAAAAAGGGGAAAAAAAAAGTCATTGAGGTCATTTCCTGTCTTTATGACTCAGAATACAATACACACTGGAGTTAACATCATGTCGATTCTGCCAGCTGCAATGGCCTTGAGCCAAAGACGCCTCAGCAAGCGGAACAGACATCAGCTGGGGTTTACTAACCCCACTGTCACTAACCCCAGGTTACTAGGGCAGGCGTCAGTCAGACGCCCCCCCTCGTAACCCTGTACGGTATAGGTATGTTCACACGATCCTGATTTCAATCCTTTTTTTTCAGGACAAAAACCGCAGCTCTTGGCAGAAAACGCAGGTGCGTTTTTGGTGCGTTTTTGATGCGGTTTTTAGTGCGGTTTTTTATGCAGTTTTCTCTGCAGATTGTCTGTGTTTGACACAAATAAAGCTTTAACTGCAGTGGGGGAAAAAAAAAAGAAATGATGTCATTTCCTTGTCCAACCCTTTTCTTCTTCCATCCTCCATTTTGGGACTAAACACCAAAATGAGTGGACGTGTTTTGAATGACAGCGCTCCGCAGAGTGCTGATCGTAGGCCAGATCACAGCCCGCGGATCCAGCTCTATCCAGCTATTTAAGTCTACGTTCACATTTGCGGTCTGCGCCGCAGCGTCGGGCGCCGCATGCGTCATGCGCCCCTATATTTAACATGGGGGCGCATGGACATGCGTCGCACTTGCGTTTTGCGCCGGCCGCATGCGTCACTGCAGCGCACGCATCCGGCCGCAGAGGACGCAGCAAGTTGCATTTTTGCTGCGTCCAAAATCAATCAAAAAAAGGACGCATGCGGCGCACAACGCAAATGTGAACATAGCCTAAGTGCCACGTATTTCAGTGCCACGTATTTCAGTGCCACGTATTTCAGTGCCACGTATTTCAGTGCCACGTGCCACGTATTTCAGTGCCACGTATTTCAGTGCCACGTGCCACGTATTTCAGTGCCACGTGCCACGTATTTAAGTGCCACGTGCCACGTATTTAAGTGCCACGTGCCACGTATTTAAGTGCCACGTATTTAAGTGCCACGTATCACGTATTTCAGTGCCACGTATTTCAGTGCCACGTATCAAAGTGCCACGTGCCACGTATCAAAGTGCCACGTGCCACGTATCAAAGTGCCACGTATCAAAGTGCCACGTGCCACGTATCAAAGTGCCACGTATCAAAGTGCCACGTGCCACGTATTTAAGTGACACGTGCCACGTATCAAAGTGCCACGTATCAAAGTGCCACGTGCCATGTATTTAAGTGACACGTGCCACGTATCAAAGTGCCACGTATCAAAGTGCCTAGTGCCACGTATTTAAGTGACACGTGCCACGTATCAAAGTGCCACGTATCAAAGTGCCACGTATCAAAGTGCCACGTATCAAAGTGCCACGTGCCACGTATTTAAGTGACACGTGCCACGTATCAAAGTGCCACGTGCCACATATTTCAGTGCCACATATTTCAGTGCCACGTGCCACGTATCAAAGTGACTGAGCGCCGGCCCTAAAGTGAAAGTGAAAGCAGAGCGGTGACGTCACCGCTGTGCTGTTAAGGCCGGAGCTCAGTCAGTGTCAGGAAGCAGACGCTGGGGGACGCGCAGGTGAGCATGTACTGTTTGTTTTTTTTACTTTTACGCTGGTAACCAGGGTAAACATCGGGTTACTAAGCGCGGCCCTGCGCTTAGTAACCCGATGTTTACTCTGGTTACCCGGGGGCCTCGGCATCCTTGGTCGCTGGAGAGCGGTCTGTGTGACAGCTCTCCAGCGATCAAACAGCGACGCTGCAGCGATCGGCATCGTTGTCGCTATCGCTGCAGCGTCGCTACACACACACACACACACACACACACACACACACACACACACACACACACACACACACACACACCATGCTGCTTCACTGGGGGGCGGGGGCTTCCCTCTTCCTGTCCGACGTCACGTCCGGTCCTGGGTGTCAACCCCTCCGTACAAAGACGCCGACACCCAGGACAAAGGCGCTGTGTGTGCACGTTAATATGGGGCCCTAGGGGGATACGCAGACACGCCGCTGCGTAAAGAATTGACATGTCAATTCTTTTTACGCCGGCGTGTTTGCAGACAAAAGCGCCGCGTTTTTTTGCGGTGTGTCTGAACGGCAAAGTGAATTTCTCATTCACTTTGCCGGCAGACGAAAATGACATTGCGCATTTTTGAAAAGCGCCCGCAAAATAGCGCTCAAAAATGTGCTATGTCTGAAAGTAGCCTAAGGCTACTTTCACACTGGCGTTAACTGCATTACGTCGCAATGCGTCATTTTGCCGAAAAAACGCATCCTGCAAAAGTGCTTGCAGGATGCGCTTTTTCTGCATTGACTAACATTAGCGATGCATTTGCGACACATTGACACACGTCGCAACCGTCGTGAGACGGTTGCGCCGTGCTGTGGCGGACCGTCGGGAGCAAAAAAGTTACATGTAACGTTTTTTGCTCCCGACGGTCCGCTTTTTCCGACCGCGCATGCGCGGCCGGAACTCCGCCCCCACCTCCCCGCACCTCACAATGGGGCAGCGGATGCGCTGGAAAAATGCATCCGCTGCCCCCGTTGTGCGGCAGAGACAACGCTAGCGTCGAACATCAGCCCGACGCACCGCGACGGGCCGAGCCCGACGCTAGTGTGAAAGTAGCCTTAGTTAATACTACCTGAAATTAGTTCTTTATATTGTTTAGTTCCTTTTATAGTAACCTGTTTCATGGTCTCTGCCAGTACAATTTCATTGAAATGTAACTGATGCTCTATCTAATTGTTATTTTCGGGCTTGTGAAGCATATGTTGATTAATTGGCTGAGCCATAACTTTCTTGTTTTGTACTGTATGTAAAAATTCTCTTAAATAAAGAATTACAAAAAAAAATGCCAAAAGTCACAAAATGATTGTGCAACTCCAATTTCCACAGAAATGCTGCCATATTAAAAGGCGTTTTACACCAGAATTCTACCGAAAACACCTTGCTGAATTGCAACCAAAGTGCTTTTGTGCTTGCCTTATCACTAGTACCAGTGGGGGAGGGATATCAGAGGTCTAGTATCCAGCGTTTTCTCATCATTGCTGGAGTTCTTCTTCAGCGTGAATTTGCTATGTCGCTTCCTAACGTTCTTTAACGCAGCCCTATTCAGTCATACAAATTATGGGAAAAGAGAATATACAGTCTTTAAAAAAAAATGCATGGAAACATTTGAGAATAGCGATTCCTCACTTAGGCAGCCTGAGATATTGTCATGCACAGCAGGTAAGACATCTTCTTGAAAGGTTGTTCTTGCTGTAAAGGTTAATGGAGGTTTTGAGGGATTTCCCTAATGGATAAGTTAAGTGGAGTGGCTCTGTGAAGGATGGGAATTGGAGCTATCAGTAAGACTTCATATAGCAGAGATAATTTGCTTTGCTGCTGGCACCTATGCGCACTATGGTCTAGGACAGTTTATAATAGTGAGACTTCAGCATTTTAATGAGAACTGCTTTTCACAGCAAGCTCAACAAGACACGCTTGAGAATGCAATATCCCAAAGTCATCGCTGTAATAGCGGTTAAGAAATGCAAAAAGCCAACAGGGAACAGCTAACACATGCAGATAAGCTTCAGGATCTCCAAATAGAGCAGCAGTTATATAGAAGGAGTAAAAAATATATAAATATACATACATACATACAAACACACACTCACACGTATACACAGTGGCGTAACTTGAAACTCATGGGCCCAGATGCGAAAGCTCCAGCGGGGTCCCCAAATAATGTAAATCTTTAATAGCAATAGTCTTTTTCTATAGGCCAAATGGACTTTTAGGGCCCTTTAGGTTCCAGGGCCCGGGTGTGATTGCAACCTCTGCACCTGTTGTAGTTACACCCCTGTGTATGCACTGGGACATTGCTGTTAATATAAACACCTTAAGGGAACATGACAGCTGATACATGCTGCCCGAGCCACAAACAATCTTTATCAGACACTGGCTGTATAATTTCAGCCATGTATTATGAAAGGATGCAGCGTTTCAGGGAAAAGCAGTTTGACAGTCACGAGGGACAGAGCTGAACATGGAGGCTAGTCAGACAGACCCCGGCATGTATAATCTGCCAGGTTCTGAGCTTATTGGAGAAGTCATCAGCACGACTATGGAGCCAATATGCCAAAATTTCAACTGCTTAAAGGGAATCTGTCAGTAGGTTTATTTCATATGGAATCTGAGAGCAGCATAATGTAGGGACACAAGTCAGTCCCTTGTTCACCAAATTATTTGAAAAAATGTTCCCACAAAGCTCCGCAGTAGTCCAACCCCATCTGCCATTACCCCGATTGCCATCATACCAGGGAAATCAGGAAGATCCAGCAAATCGCCAGAATTTACGCATCTCATGTGATGCACCAATTCTGGGGTGGCTGCGGGCTGGTATTTTGAGGCTGCGAAGGGTCCAAGAACCAGGGACATTCGCACCCTGATAATATAAGCCCGCAGCTGTCTGCTTTACCTTGGCCTTTTATCAAAAATAGGGGGACCACATGTCAGTTTTAAAAATTATTTATTAGGCTAAACCAGGCTAAACACACCTGCGTAAAAACACTTACAACTCATGTGCTTTTATTTTTTTTTTATCTGCAGATTTTCCGCATCTAATGCAAGTCTATGGGGATGTTCCCTCAAGAGAAAAGGATAAAGGATAAAACTAGTAAAACTTATTGTGGGAACGTACCCTTACGTATTATAGACATATATGAGGCTGTCAAGTTCAGGTCAGGAGACCAGCGGATATAGTCTGTGCATCACTCGGACCATGACACACGGATGTGCGAATGCCACCTAAACATACAGCAGCCAGCCTCTGATTCATGCTGCCCGTGGATTGGGGTGCACCAATCTGCTGTCAGGTTCCCTTTAATAAGAGGTCAAATTCAATGCTTTACATTTTCTTTTATTCATTTAACAAGATGAGACAACAGCTTTAAAATTTGCAACAAAGTGTCTTGTTTTCGATGAAGCTTTTTTTGATCCCATGAGATTTTTCACATCCTTGGCTCTGAAGAAGTGTAAAATAAAGAATAGCAAAAACTAATCACACAACTAGCAACGTTTTCCCTTTGACTTCAGCGCCAATTGTACTTGTCAACGGTCTGGGTTCTACCCAATAATATACTGTAAAGTAAAAGGTAAATTGTGTCCAACACATAACAAGGATTAGAGCTTAAAACCCAAAAGTGTCTATTAGAATATCATTAAACCATGCAGGACATTCATGGAGGTACGCGGACCTGGTACCAAACCCTGGTCCGTTATTCTAGCAATCACAGCTTCATCTTTGTATGATCCGACATGCAGAACATTACTACACAGAGGCTGTTCTAGGTTTTTAATCTTTTATGGAATAAGACACCTTTCATTTAGAATGAGATCTTAGAAGCAGAATGCATGAAAAATACAATTCTGCCACATATTTTATTTTTGTTGTTTACCATAATTGACAAACGTTATAAGTATAAGGAATATTCAATAGGTGTAGACTTTATATTACCGAATATATTTTGCAATGATAATTAAAGGGGTTATGCACTACTTTTACATTAATGGTGTATCCGTAGGATAGGTCATCAATGTCTGCCCTGTCGCAATAACTTACCGATTCTTGGGACTCCCGGTGATCTCGAGAATGGAAGTCTGGGACCTGATGATTGGAGAACCTCTTGAAGGGAGAGGAAATCTACTTCTATTCTACATAGACTTTCCCATTGATGAGATTCTATCTGCACAGACTACAGATTTTACCTCAAAATTGAGAATTTTGGTAATGACCGACCAATTTTAACAGAGAAAGAAGCAGATTTCTCTGATAATATATTACAAAGCTGCATATTTTCATGTGTAATATTGATTTATAAAATAAAAATTATAACAGTTACGCTTTAACTTAACATTATCAAAACACGACGTTATGCCTGATACTTTTGAATCTGCATCTCCTCTTCCTTCAAGAAGGGTTCTCCAGTCAGGTCCCAGCGTTCTATTCTTGGGATCAGAGAGTCCTAAGAATCAGTGAGTTATTGCCTATCTTATGGACAAGGGATTATTTCCTATTTTTTGAGTGACACTTTTATAAAAATGCATTTAATTATGTTTAATATTTCTTCAAAATCATCATTTCTGCTAAATCATATTATATCACATGTTTATATGTAGAAAGGGATGAACAGATGGGATTGGAGATTTCTTTCACTCCCACCATTAGTCCTGGAGGGTGACTGTCAATTACAGCCAATTTCCATCAGCTGATCACGGCCTCTGCATAGCCCATCATGTAGGGAGGCGTCGTCCACTACTAGTCAAATAAACAGGAGCCGATCTGCAGAATCCGTTGGTGATGGAGCGGTGGCGCTCGGCTCCATCATACTGGTTACGGCCAGCTGATGCCGTGTGTCAGACCCCCACTGGTCGAATAGCGATGACGCATTATAAGGGCAGGCGACCAGAATCATCTCTAAGATTGTCCCATAAACCTTTAGCTCAAGCGCAATATCTGCCATGTGGCTGAAAACCAGTCCATTACACACCGTCTGGAGGTTAATGATAGGATCGCTACTTCCAACAGGTGGCGCTATAGAGTTAAGTCCTCTTTTTCTCAGAAGAGACAATTTGCAGCTTTAGCAGAGGATTTTTTTTTTCAAATTCATTCTCAAACTCATTTTTGTAACTTTTTTTTAAAAAACTTATCACAAATACGCACATTAATGCCAAAGGAAAAAAAAAACAAAACCAAAAAAAAAAACTTAGGTCATGCTGCAGGTCAGAAAAATGTTCCAGACCTCAAAAGCGAAAAGCAAGCATACGTCTGCCTAGATCTATATTCTCTGCTGCTCCAGCACCTCTGGTTACCAGCATGTGCCGCAACGGACACCCACCAGGCCAAAATGGGGTCCACAGATTAGGGAGCTTGCAGAAGACTGAAAGAAAACTCAGTAAGTTACCAATGATTCCTATACCCTGACAACTTGTCACTACAGTATGCGTTGTCAGAAGTGTGTCTCACAGCGCCCCCTCCGTCCAGCAGCTGCCCACACAGTGCCCCTCCGTCCAGCAACTGCCCACACAGCACCCCACCGTCCAGCAGCTGCCCACACAGCGCCCCTCTGTCCAGCAGCTGCCCACACAGCGCCAGTCCGTCCAGCAGCTGCCCACACAGCACCCCTCCGTCCAGCAGCTGCCCACACAGCGCCCCTCCGTCCAGCAGCTGCCCACACAGCGCCAGTCCGTCCAGCAGCTGCCCACACAGCGCCCCTCCGTCCAGCAGCTGCCCACACAGCGCCCCTCCGTCCAGCAGCTGCCCACACAGCGCCCCCTCCATCCAGCAGCTGCCCACACAGCGCCCCCTCCGTCCAGCAGCTGCCCACACAGCGCCCCTCCGTCCAGCAGCTGCCCACACAGCGCCAGTCCGTCCAGCAGCTGCCCACACAGCGCCAGTCCGTCCAGCAGCTGCCCACACAGCACCCCTCCGTCCAGCACCTGCCCACACAGCACCCCTCCGTCCAGCAGTGCACACGCGAGCTGTCACTGCTCCTTACTACCCACCTGGCCTTTGTAGCTGACCAGTGGCGCCCCCTCTGGATGCTGCTCCTGCTTCCTGTGTAGCACGAATATGGCTCCGGGTGCTACGCAAACAAGCCGCCACAGCAGCCGGAGACACTGTGTGTAACACAGCGCAGCCCAAGCACAGACAGGAAGAGAAACGGACTACAGCTCCCACAATGCTTCACGCACAGACAAAACTTTATTGAAAACGAACAAATTTAGAAACATCTGTGAAAAGTGTATCCTCTGGGTAATAATGTGAGATGTGTGGCGGGCTCGGTGTGAGGTGTGCAGGCTCTGCATGGAGAGGGGCACATAGGAGACCTGCTGCTTCTCTTGGCCGACATTCATTCTGCAGTCAGTAGTTCCAGCTCTGACGAGTTCGCAGGCGTCAGGCAGAGTTATGTCAAGTAAATGTGATGGCATAGTCTGTACTGAGAATGTGAACGACGTCCAGAAATCACATCCTGGGGTGTCAATGGGAAATCCAAGTTATCCTTCACGTAGACTAGATTCACTCGTCTGTGAGTGTTAATACCTTCACACGAAACGACGCTGCAGCGTCGCTGTTTGATCGCTGGGGAGCTGTCACACAGACCGCTCTCCAGCGACCAACGATGCCGAGGTCCCCGGGTAACCAGGGTAAACATCGGGTTGCTAAGCGCAGGGCCGCGCTTAGTAACCCGATGTTTACCCTGGTTACCAGCGTAAAATGTAAAAAAAACAAACACTACATACTCACATTCACGTCCCCCGGCGTCCGCTTCCTGCACTGACTGACTGACTGAGCGCCGGCAGTAGCAGGGCACAGCGGTGACGTCACCGCTGCGCTGTGCTTTCACTTTCACTTTGCGGCGCTTGTAATGACCAGAGGTCCGAATAAGATCCAGTGAGTCACAAACCAAGACTAAGGCAGAAATCTCCAACGGTATTTACTCAAAGGCAAAATAATAAAGGTAATATGGAGAATATTAAGTAGATGCACCCCAAAGATACAACAGCTCAGCAGCAGCTGAAATCACTGTGCCAGTCCAAGGTCTCCTGAGAACTGTATGCTACAACAGACTAGTAAGAAATTTACCTAACAGGGCAACTAAACAGGAACAAGTGTAAATTGATTGTAGTGTTATAAAGGGAGCCCCTGGAATGGCACACTGAGTATAACTTACACAACTCTAATATAAAATACACCTCTAAGTAACAATTAAACACTCTGAATAGGGATACCCGGGTATCTATAGCTATGGTATCGTATCCTGAGATGGATTTTCTCTCAGGCAGGAATTCGCACAGGCTGCAGCCCAGTCCAAATCTTCAGCGCCAATAAGTTACAACAAGCTCCTCTGTATTTTTAGTGGTCTCACGATGTTGTTTCTGCTTCTGTAGCTCCTAGGGATGCTTCCACGACAGCCCATCCGTCTCTGTATCCGCAGTCTGTCCAGGCTTGTTCCTCCACACGATGCACAGGGGATCCACAGACTTCCAAATACGTACTGGGTTTTTAGTCAAGTCTCAGTCTTTTTAGATAAAGGATTAGCTCTTCTTCAGAATCCGCTAGCAACGAAAGTCTCTCACAGGTTAACAAAAGGTTAGCTCTTCTCCAGGGGAACGTTAGCAAGACAAAGTCTCTCAACAGCTGCTTTTCTCCACACACTCGCAGTAAAGTCCACACACTGTCCCTTTGCAATATCACCGCAGCTTCTGTCTTTTCTTCCCGCACTTTTTCCCTCTCACTTCCTTGTTTCACTTTTACACAGAAGACACCAGACCCCACCCACCAGCACAGATTGTCTCCGGGATTCTGGCAGTGTCTGAATCTGTCCCTTGCTGCAGCAGGCAAAAACCACAGGGTCCTAGTGCTCTCTCAGTGGGACTACAGTTCACCCTCTTACATGCCACCCCACTAGAGGTTGGCGTCCTCGACACACCTTCCCACTCAAATTCATCCTGAGCATATCGCTGAGGCGGTATTCCTGCCGTAGATCGTGTAGTTCTCCTGAGTCCTACATCAACAGGTGCAACCCTAGAGGGAGCTAAAGTCTCTTCCGTGATCGTGTTAGTGGGCGCAAGTGGAGTTGCCTCCTTCCGCGGCTCGATGTCCCGCGATACAGCGTCAGGACCAAGCAGTTGACCTGATGCGCTCTCCTCAACAGCATCCGCCACATTCTCAACATTCTCATCACACGAGGCAAGATTGGTCACAGGGGGCAAATAAGCAGGCGCAGGAGTAAGCACACCATCAAACTCAAGATCATTCAGAGTTCCCGCCCCTTGGGACATGGCCTCTGGCTCTGGGGAAATAGGCGCCGAATGTTCAAACCAGCACCGTTGTAGCATGTTACGGTGCAAATTACGGGTTGGCCCCCCTGTCCTCACCGGTTCAACTTCGTACACTGGAATCTCAGGATTCACCTGTTTTTTTTATCAGATATGGTATCGCCTCCCATCGGTCACTCAGCTTTCCTGACCGTCGCTTTGTCCTCACCAACACTCTGTCTCCCGGAGAGAACAATTCTGTTTGCACGGGTCGCGTGTCCCTATGGACCACCTGGCGAAGACGGTCGCCCACCACCTGATGCACCACCCTTAACCGTCGCCGATGTTCTCGTACCCACTCGGATGCAGTCCGAGGGGGGACGGAGGAGGGATCTGGCATGTTCAAATCCTCAATGTCTCGGCCAGGTCTACCAAACATCAACATGTGTGGCGAGTAACCAGTAGTACTGTGCACCCTGTTATTGTAAGCCCACATCAATTCGGGGAGATACTCAGGCCAGCATGTCTGTTGCTGACTCTCTAAGGACCTCAACATTTGCAACAAGGTCCGATTAAAACGCTCACATGCCCCGTTACCCTGAGGGTGGTAAGGCGTTGTTCTCGACTGCTCGATACCATAGAGCTGGTGCAACTCTTTCATCAGCGTCCCCTGAAAGCAGGCCCCTTGATCAGAATGTATTCTCTGCGGACACCCGAACACTTGGAAGAAATGTCGGCACACTGCCTCAGCCGCTGACTTGGCCGTCTGATCTCTTGTCGGCACTGCTACAGCATACTTGGTAAAGTGATCTGTCATCACCAGGCAATAGGAGTACCCTGACGTAGAGTACCCTATCAACACGTAATCAATCATGAGTAGCTCCAGTGGAGCTGAAGTCTTGATAGACTGTGTGGGAGCCCGCTGCTCAGGGCTTTTGTTGAGCCCACAAATTCGGCACTGCCGACACGCGTCGGCCACCATCCCTCCCAACTCAGGGCAGTAGAGAACTCGCTGCAACCACTGAAGTGTCTTTTCACTTCCAAAGTGGGCCCCCTTCTCATGCGCCTCACGAGCGACCACTGGACCCATCCCCACAGGAATTATCAGTTGGTACCGATGCTGCAGCTCCGATGGCAGGTACACCTTACGATACAAAAGACCTTGTTCCACACACAATTTATCCCATTGTCGAAGGAGTTTCATTCCTTCCATGGACAACTGAGCCTTGTCCTCTGCACTGGGCCAGGCCTTGTTTTGTACCCAACGGCGCACAAGTGCAACGTCCGGACACTCATCCTGGACTCTTGTCCAATCTGAGGATGTTTTACCCAGGACACAGGGCATCCCGGTGGCCACCCCACTTGAGTGTACCACACTTTGGAAGATAGGTATCTGCCCCAAATCTGGAGTTTCAGTGTCCTCAAGTTGTTCGTCAACATCTTCCCCTGATGACCCAAGGGGCACTCTTGACAATGCATCTGCATTGCCGTTTTCACGACCAGAGCGAAATTTAATGCGGTAATTGAACTTGGCTAATCTGGCGACCCACCGCTGCTCTAACGCTCCCAGTTTTGCATTCTCTAAGTGAGCTATCGGGTTGTTATCTGTCATGACTAGCACCTCAGCTCTTGTTAGATACTCGGCGAAGCGTTCTGTCATTGCCCACACTAGGGCCAGCAATTCCAGCCGGAATGAGCTGTAGTTAGCCGGATTTCGCTCGGAGTCTCTTAAAGATCTGCTGCCATAAGAAATCACTCGCTCTCGGCCGTCCTGCACCTGTGCTAGTACTGCCCCCAAGCCATGGAGACTACCATCGGTATACAACAAAAAAGGGGTGTCAAACCGGGCGTAGGCCAGCAATGGGGCACTCGTTAGGGCGGTTTTCACTTCATCAAATGCCTTTTTCTGTAGGGGCCCCCATGGGATGGGGCGATTTCGAGGACCCAGCGCTGTCCCTCTCAAAAGTTCATTCAAGGGACTCACCACTTGTGAGAATTTAGGCACAAACCGCCGATAGTATCCTGCTAGGCCCAGGAAGGCCCGCACTTCTCGCAGGTCACAAGGAGGTGGCCACTCTTGTACCGCCTTGATCTTACTGTCTAAAGGTAGTACCCCGTCCGGGGTCACCAGATGCCCCAAATATTCAATCTGGTTTCGTAACAGTTGAAATTTTTTTGGCTTTATTATCAGGCCGTAGCTCTTGAGCCGCCGGAGAACTTGACGCAGCTTCTCCAGATGATCTTCAAATGAGGTTCCGAACACCACAATGTCGTCTAGATATATCAGGACTGATTCAAAATTTAGATCGCCCAACCAATGTTCCATCAGGCATTGGAAGGTTCCCGGGGCGGTGGCGAGGCCAAAGGGCATCCGGTTGAACTCAAAGAGCCCCATTGGCAAGACAAACGCCGTCTTGGCACGATCTTTTTCAGCCATTGGGACCTGCCAGTACCCGCTTGCCAAATCCAACGTTGAGAAGTACTTGGCCCGACCCAGGGCCGACAGGGATTCTTCAATACGGGGTAAAGGATATGCGTCCCGTACGGTGTGGGCGTTCAATTTTCGATAGTCCACACAAAATCGGAGTGTCCCGTCCTTCTTGCGGACCAAAACTACAGGAGCCGCCCAGGGACTCCGGCTCTCTCGGATCACTTGGTTCTCCAGCATACTGGCCACCATGCTCTTCACCTCTTGATAAAGTGCTGGAGGAATTTGCCGATATCTTTCTCTAATGGGTGGAGTATCCCCCGTTGGAATCTCATGTTCAATCATCTGGGTACACCCGAAGTCCTCTCCATGTCGGGAAAAGGTCTCTTGATGTTCCCACAAAACTCTCTCCAACTGCTCCAACTGCACGGGGGTCAGCTTCTCCCGATCCACTCCCATCTGCTCCATGATCACATGACCATTCCATTCCTCCGTAGGAGGCTCTGTCCGGCATACCTCCACTGCAAAGGTCCAGGATGACTGTCGGTCTGGTCGCAGTTCGAATCCTGCATTTTCCGGCACCTTTTCTGCCGGCACGAACAGTTCAGCCAGTATGGTTCCAGCAGGAATTGCAACAGCTTCATCTAAAACATTGATGCATCGGACCGGCACTCGTCCATTCTTCACAATCGCCAGAGACCGGGCCACATGTACCTTGGCAGATGAGGAACCCTCTCGGGCGGGCTCAAGTAGCACTTCAAGCCCATTCAATCTCTGTGCAGCTCCCACCGGCAGCATTAAGAGCTCCTCTTGTCTTGGTCCCAGCAGGATCGGGGCCCTCGATGGCACTCGCACCCGGCCGCCTGGGACCGCACTTTTCAGCAAGTCGCAACTCAGCACTAGACGGTGTAGAATTCTCTGTGTGGGTCGGTGTCTTGTCGCACGGGCCCAGTATCGGGGTCCTTCACTGGCATACATCTGGTGATTCAAGTCTCGCAGCACGTTCATTCCGAGCATCACTTCCATCCCTCTTCTAGGGGGGTGATCCACCAGTACTACCCCTTTCTGCCCCAGCTCTTGACCAAACATTTTTAGTTGCATCCACACGATTCCCTTGATTGACAGTTGACCATTATTTGCGGCGGTCAGTCGTATCACTCGGCCATCCTCTGGAATCACTAGTCGACTGAAGTATCTCTCATATACTTCTAGTGGCATTATAGTACATTCGGATTCCGTGTCAACCAAGCACCTCATCTTCCGCCCTTCAAATTCTGCTTCTATCACTGGGCTACATGCAAACAAATCTTGCTCATCCCGTCGAGGGCTTTGTGTGGGTGGGGCCGCTGCTGCTTGCCCTCTCATGGCAGCGGCCGGAAGTTTAAAGCCGGCGACGGGGTTTCTGGGGCTGCAAGCGTCCGCAGTAACGAGAGATGTGTCCCTGGCGCCCACACTTCCAGCAGGTGATTGCTCCTCGTGGACGAGGGCTTGACTCATTCTGATAGGACGACCTGGCCGTCTGTGGGGTCACCGTTCCAGGGGGTGGGGCAGGAGGCCCCCGTGAGGGGGTAGCGGCGGGCTCAACTGTCAGTTGAGACAATTTCAGCTTCAACTCCTTCACCTCAGCACGCAAAGCTTGTACCACGCTCACCAGCCCCTCTCCCCCTGACCCTGATGACCCACCTTCTTCCAGCTGGGCACTGTTCACTGACCCCTCGGGCACATGGGTAGATTTCTCTTCCCTTTCCACTGCAGCTCAGTAAATCTGCCAGAAGGATAATTCTGGTGCAGCCCGGGCCATTTCCAGCAGTTTGTCCCGGAGAAGTCTATTAGCTAAACCGGTGATGAATTGATCCCGGAGCAAGCGGTCTACCTCCCGGAACGCTCCCATGGCCCCCTGGTCTAGTCGCTGCATCTCATTCAGCGTCTCTTGCAAGATATTAGAGTATTGCATCAGGGACTCACATTCTCTCTGAGGACGATTAAAGAATAGGGACCGAAGCTGGGCCACACGCGCTCGGCCCCCCAAACTCCCCTCTAACAGTTCCAAAATCTTTTCTAACGTATCCCTCTCTGATTCTGGGCGCACCATCACCATACGTCTAATATCGCCCTCCAGTGCATTTAATGCCAGCTCAGCGCGTAACGCGGGGGTCAAATTACACATGCGCAGAATACTCCGGATTCTCTCAGCCCAATCTTGCAACGCCATATTGCGCCCGTCGTATTTCGGCATGTGCTGAAGTAAAGCTCCTACAGGCACATACCCTCCCGAAATCGCCGCGTCTGCCAGGGGAACCCCAACCCCCGAGGAGGATGCGGATACAGCGGGGTCATTTCTACCCTCGCCCTCGTCCATGACAAACACTGGATCCTGCCGACTACGCCAAAAATGTAATGACCAGAGGTCCGAATAAGATCCAGTGAGTCACAAACCAAGACTAAGGCAGAAATCTCCAACGGTATTTACTCAAAGGCAAAATAATAAAGGTAATATGGAGAATATTAAGTAGATGCACCCCAAAGATACAACAGCTCAGCAGCAGCTGAAATCACTGTGCCAGTCCAAGGTCTCCTGAGAACTGTATGCTACAACAGACTAGTAAGAAATTTACCTAACAGGGCAACTAAACAGGAACAAGTGTAAATTGATTGTAATGTTATAAAGGGAGTCCCTGGAATGGCACACTGAATATAACTTACACAACTCTAATATAAAATACACCTCTAAGTAACAATTAAACACTCTGAACAGGGATACCCGGGTATCTATAGCTATGGTACCGTATCCTGAGATGGATTTTCTCTCAGGCAGGAATTCGCACAGGCTGCAGCCCAGTCCAAATCTTCAGCGCCAATAAGTTACAACAAGCTCCTCTGTATTTTTAGTGGTCTCACGATGTTGTTTCTGCTTCTGTAGCTCCTAGGGATGCTTCCACGACAGCCCGTCCGTCTCTGTATCCGCAGTCTGTCCAGGCTTGTTCCTCCACACGATGCACAGGGGATCCACAGACTTCCAAATACGTACTGGGTTTTTAGTCAAGTCTCAGTCTTTTTAGATAAAGGATTAGCTCTTCTTCAGAATCCGCTAGCAACGAAAGTCTCTCACAGGTTAACAAAAGGTTAGCTCTTCTCCAGGGGAACGTTAGCAAGACAAAGTCTCTCAACAGCTGCTTTTCTCCACACACTCGCAGTAAAGTCCACACACTGTCCCTTTGCAATATCACCGCAGCTTCTGTCTTTTCTTCCCGCACTTTTTCCCTCTCACTTCCTTGTTTCACTTTTACACAGAAGACACCAGACCCCACCCACCAGCACAGATTGTCTCCGGGATTCTGGCAGTGTCTGAATCTGTCCCTTGCTGCAGCAGGCAAAAACCACAGGGTCCTAGTGCTCTCTCAGTGGGACTACAGTTCACCCTCTTACACGCTCAGTCAATGTGGGAAGCAGACGGCGGGGGACGCGAAGGTGAGTATGTAGTGTTTGTTTTTTTTACATTTTACACTGGTAACCAGGGTAAACATCGGGTTACTAAGCGCGGCCCTGCGCTTAGTAACCCGATGTTTACCCTGGTTACCAGTGTAAAATATCGCTGGTATCGTTGCTTTTGCCGTCAAACACAACGATACACGGCGATCGGACGACCAAATAAAGTTCTGAACTTTATTCAGCGACCAGCGACATCACAGCAGGATCCTGATCGCTGCTGCGTGTCAAACTAAACGATAGGCTACTTTCACACTGGCGTTAACTGCAATACGTCGCAATGCGTCGTTTTGCCGAAAAAACGCATCCTGCAAAAGTGCTTGCAGGATGCGTTTTTCTGCATTGACTAACATTAGCGACGCATTTGCGATGCATTGCCACACGTCGCAACCGTCGTGCGACGGTTGCGCCGTGCTGTGGCGGACCGTCGGGACCAAAAAACGTTACATGTAACGTTTTTTGCTCCCGACGGTCCGCTTTTTCCGACCGCGCATGCGCGGCCGGAACTCCGCCCCCACCTCCCCGCACTTCCCCGCACCTCACATTGGGGCACCGGATGCGCTGGAAAAATGCATCCGCTGCCCCCGTTGTGCGGCGGAGACAACGCTAGCGTCGGGAACCTCGGCCCGACGCTAGTGTGAAAGAAGCCTTAGGCTACTTTCACACTAGCGTTTTTCTGTAGACGTCCAAATGCGTCGTTTTGTGTAAAAAACATGCGTCAAAAATAGTGAAAAACGTATGCAATGCATACAGCATTTCAACGGATCCGTTTTTAAAATGGGAGGCTCCCAAATTTGATTGGCTACTGGAAAATATGGAAAACTATATAGTGACTGTTTTTACAGCCCATCTTTGAGGGTTTTAGTTGTGGCAGAGATGGAAGGTGTTCTTGGGAGGATTGCGAGTGTGGTGACTGACGTGATATTTGAGACGAATCGCCTGGATATCATAGTGCGGGAGAAGGAGGCGGCAGCAGAAAGACTGAGGATGCTTCTGCAGCAACGGAGACGGAGAAGACTCTGGATACATCCGATAAATGAACTGCGGATGACCAGGGGTGTCCAGTCCACTCTCTACCTGGAGTTGCGGCACAACCCAGACAAATTTTTTAATTATGTGCGGATGAAGAAGGAACATTTAGATTTTTTGCTGGGAAAACTAGAGGATGTCATCCAAAGGCAGGACACACGGATGAGGCTTGCCATCACACCGGTGGAGCGGCTGATGGTGACCCTGCGGTAAGCCTTTTTTTATGTCATTGCACATATGTAATGTGATATTACATACTGCAGAAAATACTGCGCTGAAACATTGCGTCACATTTTCTGCAGTATTTAATTCTTTTATTGTTTGTGGCCATTCCACTGCCTTTTTTTATGTCATTGCTCATATGCAATTGTGATATTACATACTGCAGAAAATACTGCGCTGAAACATTGCGTCGCATTTTCTGTAGCATGTTATTTTTTATTTTTTTTGGCCATTCCACTGCCTATTTTTTATGTCATTGCTCATATTTAATTTCATGTTACATGCTGCAGAAAATACTGCGCTGAAACATTGCGTCGCATTTTCTGCAGCATGTTATTTTTTTTTTTGTTTGTGGTCATTAACACTGTTTTACACCTGTTTCATGCAGGTTGTATTGTGCGTCCTGACAGAACCAAAATGTCCACAGTGCCATTTATTGAAACTGTACCATGAAACCAAAACTTTTAAATGTTGGTCTGTGCAATTTTTTCTAACATATAACATATTTTTTTTTTCTACAGCTTCCTAGCTACGGGTGAATCTCTGACTTCACTCCATTACCAATTCCGGCTTGGCATTTCCACTATTTCCGGAATAGTGAAGGAGACCTGTCGGGCTATTTGGGACACTTTACAGCTGGAGTATATCCCCCAACCATCAATGGACATCTGGCTGACAAGTGCCGAACAGTTTGAGCAAATGTGCCATTTCCCTAATTGTGTTGGTGCCATCGATGGGAAACACATACGGATTGCTAAACCGGCAGGAACAGGCTCTGAGTACTAAAACTACAAGAAATACTTCTCCATTGTACTAATGGCTATAGCAGACACCAACTGCAAATTCCTGGCTGTGGACATAGGAGCATATGGTCGGTCCAACGACTCTCAAGTTTTTAAAAACTCTCCAATGGGCCGTTGCTTGTATGCAGATACATACGATTTCCCGCCAGCCAGACCACTCCCGGGAACCAGTGGACCACCCATGCAATATGTATGTGTCGGTGATGAAGCTTTTCAGCTATCGCCGCACCTACTCAAACCTTATGGTAGCCGTGACTTATACCGTACAAAACGGTTATTTAATTACCGCCTTACTCGAGCCAGAAGAGTCGTCGAGTGTGCTTTTGGTATACTGACGGCAAAGTGGAGAGTTCTGCTGACTGCAATAAAACTGCAAACCAAAACAATAGACAAAGTTGTTAAGGCCTGTGTGGTGCTCCATAACTTTGTACTGTCCAAGGAGCCTGTTTCCGTCGATGACGAAGAATTGGAGACAACCTTGTGGGATTACCGCAGCAGCTGTGTTCGCGCCACAGGTTCTGTTACAAGGATGAGGGACCAGTTTGCAGATTATTTTGTGTCACCTGTTGGGCGGGTTCCATGGCAAGACACCATTGTGTGACATGTTTTTATGTTTCTTGTTTTTCTGTATATTTAAAAATTGTGTTTACACCACCCCCCCAAAAAAAAAAAAAAAAAAAAAAGAGTAAAAAAGTGTGGTTTTCTTGAGAATAAACCCAATTTGTTATACCTTTCAAACGTGTGGTTTTTATTTTTATTGTACCTTTTTTTTAAGTTACCATATTACCTCAATTAATGCACAGACACAAAGAGTAGATTTTAAATCAAACTGAATTTTATTGCTTTTTTTTTTTTTGTTAAAGGGACACTGTCACCTGAATTTGGAGGGAACAATCTTTAGCAATAGGGGCGGGGTTTTCGGGTGTTTGATTTACCCTTTCCTTACCCACTGGCTGCATGCTGGCTGCAATATGGGATTGAAGTTCATTCTCTGTCCTCCATGGAGGACAGAGAATGAACTTCAATCCCATATTGCAGCCAGCATGCAGCCAGTGGGTAAGGAAAGGGTGAATCAAACACCCGAAAACCCCGCCCCTATGGCTAAAGATTGTTCCCTCCAAATTCAGGTGACAGTGTCCCTTTAACTTCCTTTTTTTTGTTGG
Source organism: Ranitomeya variabilis (assembly GCF_051348905.1). Lineage (NCBI taxonomy): Eukaryota > Metazoa > Chordata > Amphibia > Anura > Dendrobatidae > Ranitomeya > Ranitomeya variabilis. The sequence continues at coordinate 111,116,442 of NC_135235.1, read as the reverse complement.
TAAAAACATGAAAATGTTTTGGTTATTTTCAACTTTTTTGAGAAAACTTTTCAAACATAAAAAGATAATTTATTTTTACAAAACATTATAAATTTTCAAAGTGTGGGGTGGAGATAAGAGCGGAGGAGGGGCTAGAAGGTTGGACCACGTCGATAGGTGGGGAAAGCCTGCTTGGTTGGGGTGCAGTGGAAGGGGGGGTAAAAGCAGGAGGCTGACCAGAGGGGGGTGGTGTTGGGGTAGGGGGAATACTTAATGGGGAAGGAAAGCTGGGCAAGGAAGAAAAGAGTGGGGAAGGAATTTGGTTTGTGGGATGGGAATTGGGACTGGGTTGAGTATTGGGACTGGGTTGGGTATTGGGATTGCCGTGGGTATTGGGAATGGCTTTGGTAATGGGGGGCCTGGTGTGGAAATGGGGCCTGGTGTTGAAATGGGGCCTGGGGTGGGGCATAATGTGTAGATGGGGCCTGGGGTGGGGCATGGTGTGAAAATGGGGACTGTGGTGGGGCATAATGTGTAGATGGGGCCTGGGGTGGAAATGAAGTGGCTGGGGGTAGTTTGGGGTTCGTGGAGGACCTTGAGTAGAGCATCATGGCAGCTATTCATTACCCGCATCTGTTGCTCAAAAGAAAGCTTTTCCATGCTCCTGAGCATGGTTTGAAAAAAAAGGTTGGCTGGAGATTGACTTACATCTGAATGCAGCCTATCCAAGCGACTGCTGGTTTCATGGCTGGTTTCACTGATGCGTGATTGCACCATGTTGAAACCAGCAGTCACTTGCTCTCCCAAAATTTTGAAAGAGCTTTGGAAGGCTGCATTCAAATGTAAGAACTCAGGAGCATAGCTCCTTTCCTGACCCCTCTGTCGCTGCCGCCACAAACCTGATGGTGGTCTAGATGTGGCAGGATCAGAGGGGTGGGGTAAAGGGAACGCTAACTGTTGAGCATCAGATTCGAGTAAGGAAGGCTGCAATGATGCTCCAGAACTTGGGGCGGATGAAGTGAAGGGGACAGAGGGGCCAGATGAGGGGTCAGAGGTGTGGGGCCTACCGACGTGGCCCTCGGTGGCGGACGCTTGAGAGATAGCTCCAGAGGCCGCCGAGGCAGATGCAGGCGCCCGATGGCTGGAAAAGGTGCTGTGAAAGAAAAAACAAAAACAATATATTGATAGGAAAAAGCCCTGACTGAAACCAAACAAAGTTAGACAGGTTAACATGGTTATTTAGTGGGCTGTATAATACTTACGCTCTACTCAGCATGGTTCGCCTCAGGAAGGAGAGGGCCATGCCATATTTGTATTTTGTCCTCCTTCCTGATGAGCCACTCGGGGCCTGCATCTCCTGGTTAAACTCCCTCTTGCAGCGATCCCTCAGTGACCGCCACCGCTTCCTAACCTTTCCACCTATGAAGACAAGAATGAAAAGGAAAAAAAAATTGTTAAATGCAATACATTACATTCAGCTCAAAACATCACTGAAAAGTGAATACTTACATTCTCTGCTCTGCTGCTGTGGATGAAGGTCCTCCCACCTCGGCAACACATTCTGGCATACTTCGTCCCAGAGCCGACGGGTGACATGGGTGTCAGTATGCCTGCGGTCAGCCATGTTCCACAGCGGCTCCCGCTCGCGAACCTCCTCAATGAGGCGGTCCACATCTATGGTGTCGTCATAAAGGTCTTCGGCGGGAGCACGCTGTGAAGACTGTGAAAACAAAGAATAAAAAAAAAATAAAAAATTAGTACACTGAAATCAAAAAGTACCAATACAATCCCAAAAAAATAACAACTCACTGATGGCCGACCGCGGCGACGATTACGCCGACTCTGGGAGCAGCTGGGAGAACCTTCACGGTGTTGTGGATGTGCAGCAGCAGGAGCAGGAGACTGAAAAAAGAAAAATAGTTATCTTTCATGTAGGCATTTGCTTTATGTGTTTAGTTACGTATGAAGATCTGTTTTATGTTTCGTGCAGTGTGATGTGTGAAGCAAATGTTTGGCCACTACTTACACTTGGTTCCTCCACCACTTGCATCTCTCCACCCGTCTCGTCCCCTTCTGATAGCCCCTCATCTGATTCAGCTTCCTGTTTAAACATAATTAATGCATGTAGTGATTAACAAAAATGTAAATTAAAAAAAAAAAAAATTTACAATTTTTTGGTTTACTTACCGATACACGCTGTTGCTGTGGAGGAGGGCTGTCAGAAGAGAACATTGTGGCTGTGGGATAGCCGGTGGCTGTGGTCCTGGTGGCTCTGTAAGTTAAAAAGACACTTGCAATCTGCTCTACACATTGAAGTAGCAGATTTGGGGTCTTCAAAACTTACTTTTAAAGAATTGGAAATGTGTTCCTGGTGGGATAGCCGGTGGCTGTGGTCCTGGTGGGATAACCGGTAGCTGTGGTCCTGGTGGGATAACTGGTGGCTGTGGTCCTGGTGGGATAGCCGGTGGCTGTGGTCCTGGTGGCTCTGTAAGTTAAAAAACACTTGCAATCTGCTCTACACATTGAAGTCGCAGATTTAGGGTCTTCAAAACTTACTTTTAAAGAATTGGAAATGTGTTCCTGGTGGGATAGCCGGTGGCTGTGGTCCTGGTGGGATAACCGGTAGCTGTGGTCCTGGTGGGATAACTGGTGGCTGTGGTCCTGGTGGGATAGCCGGTGGCTGTGGTCCTGGTGGCTCTGTAAGTTAAAAAACACTTGCAATCTGCTCTACACATTGAAGTCGCAGATTTAGGGTCTTCAAAACTTACTTTGAAAAAATTACACAGGTGGTCCCTGTGGGATGGCCAGTGCCTGTGGTCCTGTGTGATGGCCGGTGGCTGTGGCCCCTGGTGTAGCTGTAAGTATAATGGATTTATAGTTAGACCACCCCCCGAACTAGGTAATGTTTAACGATAACCACCCTGCTAAAATGATGTGATAAATGTTCATGAAGGTGAACACCCAAACCCAAAAACAGGTGCACCTAACCATTTCCATGTACACAAAAAAAAAAAAAAATATTAAATAGAAATGTGAACCCACCATGTAAAAATATATTTACCACATATTATTTTCAAAATTCACCACCCCCAAAAAACCTTTAAAGTATCACCTTTATTAAAAAATAAGCCCTCAACCAACTCTCTATTGCAGGTGTGACCTTTTGTACATACACCATACACAAGTTTTAAATTTACCTTTCTGAAATGATACTACGGACATTTTTTTAAAAACATTTTATTAATTTTTTTTTATTTTTTATTTTTTTTTTTAAACATCACAATTAGGAGCTAAAATGCTCTTTATTTTAAATACAAGTACATCAACTGAAAATGGTTTCAACAGTAAAAAAAAATAAATCAATTTTAAATAGAAAAAACACACACAAGACACACGCTCACACATTGAAACCACATGCTGCACAGACCACTAGACTTGGCAAAAATACATCCGATTAAAAAAAAACATTTTTAAGAGAAACAAAAAAAAGCAAGACACACGCTCACACATTGAAACCACATGATGCACAGACCACTATACTTAGTAAATACATCTCCAAAAAGGCAATTAAGCAAAAGGCATGGACGAATGCACATGCAATCAACAAGACGCACACAAACATGCCTGAAAGCTCACAGGCGCAGTCATAACACAAGCATAGCACATGAACAGGCATAAGATTGGCAAAGGCATAATAAGGTGCAGGCACGTGAAGACATACATACAAAAGCACACAGCCGTACGAAAATACACAGATATACACACACACACACAAGAACACATAGGCTTTATTCAAACACACACAGATGCACAAAAGCACACAGGCGGACCCAAACACAAGACGCACACGCACACGTAAAAAAGGCTGGCAGTACTCCGGCTGTAGCTGGATGTCTTCACAGTGTCAGGCCTCAGGGTGGATCTGGACTCTAGCAGGGCACTGGCTGTTGCAGGACGATGGCAGGCCTCAGGTTATAGTCAGGTTTTAAGCTCTTGCTGTAGTCAGTACCTCATACAGACACAAATGCACACGCACACAGACGCACACAAAAATGGCGGCAATACTCACACTGGCTCTATGGTGGCTGGAGTCTTGTGGCAGGCTGGCTGGAGTCTTGTGGCTTGCTGGAGTCTTGTGGCTTGCTGGAGTCTTGTGGCTTGCTGGAGTCTTGTGGCAGGCTGGAGTCTTGTGGCAGGCTGGAGTCTTGTGGCAGGCTGGAGTCTTGGTGGCAGGCTTCTTCTCTTGGTCTTCTTGCTGGCATATGTGGGGTTCAAGGCCCAGGCCAGGTTTATATAGATTTGGGGGTGTCTGGCCAATTGGCTACAAAATCCTGCTTCTGAGCATGCTCAGTGTAAAAAAACGTATTGCAGCGCTGCATTGCGTCGTACGACGTGTCCCGACGCATCCTGCGCCCATAGGCTTCCAACGACGCATGCCGCAGGATGCGTCGCGGCACGTTTTTTAGGCGGAGACAAAAAACGTTACAATCAACATTTTTTGCCGACGACGTGTCCCCAATTTTCGACGCATCCGTCGTACGACGTACACGACATATGACAATCCGTCCCAATGCGTCGCCAATACAAGTCTATGGGAAATCAATGCATCCTGCGGGACATTTTGCAGGATGCGTTTTTTTCACAAAACGACGCATTTCGACGTCTACATAAAAACGCTAGTGTGAAAGTAGCCTTAGGCTACTTTCACACTAGCGTCGTGCACTGCACGTCGCAATGCGTCGTTGTGGATAAAAAACGCATCCTGCAAAGTTGCCCGCAGGATGCGTTTTTTCTCCATAGACTTTTATTAGCGACGCATTGCCACACGTCGCACCGTCGTGCGACGGTTGCGCCGTGTTTTGCGCCGCATGTTCGAGACCGCCATTTTCGACTGCGCATGTGTGGCCGAAACTCCGCCCCCTCCTTCCCGGACCTTGCAATGGGGCAGCGGAAGCATCATAAGACTGCTTCCGCTGCCCACGTCGGGCATTTTTTGCACAGTATACGTCGGGCCGACGCAGCGTGACGGCCCCATACCGACGCTAGTGTGAAGACAGCCTTAGGCCTCTTTCACATTTCTGTCGGTACGGGGCCGTCGCAAACTGTCGGCCCGACATACCGACGGACGTTGTGCAAATAGCGCACAACGTGGGCAGCGGATGCAGTTTTCAGACACATCCGCTGCCCATTATGAGTTCCGGGGAGGAGGGGCCGGAGTTTCGGACGCGCATGCGTGGTCGAAAATGGCAGACGCGTAGCACAAAAAAACGTTGCATTGAACTTTTTTTGTGACGACGGTCCGCCAATTACCGACGCATCCAGTGAACGATGTATGGAACGTGTGTCCATACGTCGTGATGCGTCGGTAATACAAGTCTATGTGCAAAAAACGCATCCTGCGGGCAACTTTGCATGATGCGTTTTTTGCACAGAACGACGCATTGCAACATCTTCAAAAAGCCTAAGGCCTCTTTCACATTTCCGTCTATGTGCATACGTTGCGTATTTGCCTGCAGAGTTTTCCGCACTGAATCCGCATCTCTTGGCAGAAAACTCTGGTGCGGTTTTGTATGCTTTTTTGAAAGCTAAATAAAGATGTATTATTGAACAAAAAAAAATTTGTGATGTCCTTTGTTGTCCAACCTCCTCTTTTACATTTGTCCAACCCACACTCCATTGCACACACAGACAGATAGATAGATGGAATCAGATAGATAGATAGATGGAATCAGATAGATAGAAGGAATGAGTCTGCTGTCACACTAGCAGTATTTGGTCAGTATTTTACATCAGTATTTGTAAGCCAAAACCAGGAGTGGAACAATTATAGGAAAAGTATAATAGAAACATATGCACCACTTCTGTATTTATCACCAACTCCTGGTTTTGGCTTACAAATACTGATGTAAAATACTGACCAAATACTGCTAGTGTGACGGCAGCCTGAGATATATTCATATATCTATCTATAGATATATCTATGGATAGATGTAGATAGATATATGGATAGATATATACAGTATGTATCTATAGATATATCTATAAATATATCTATAGATATATAATAGCAAGGCCGATGTTTATTAATGAACAATTTTGAACAAAAATGGGGAAAAAAATGGTGTGGGCTCCCGCGCAATTTTCTGCGCCAGAGGGAGAAAGCTGACGGCCGGGGGCCAATATTTGTAGCCTGGGAATGGGGTAATACCCATGGATCATCCCAGGCTATGAATATCAGCTCGCAGCTGTCTGCAAAGCCTTTACTGGCTATTAAAATAGGGGGACCCCACCCAAAAAAATGACGTGGGGTTCCCCTATATTTTATAACCAGAAAGGCTACGCAGACAGCTGTGGGCTGATATTCATAGCCTAGAGAGGGGCCATGGATACTGCCCCCCCTCCCGGCTACAAATACCAGCTCCCAGCCGCCCCAGAAATGACGCATTTGTACAATGTCAATTCCGGCACTTAGCCCCTGTCTTCCCACTGCCCTGTAGCGGTGGCATATGGGGTAATAAGGGGTTAATGTCTCCTATGTATTGTAAGGTGACATTAAGCCCAGTTAGTAATGGAGAGGCGTCCATAAGACACATCCATTACTAATCCTATAGTAGTGAAAGAGTTAAAAAAAAAAAGACACAGCCAGAAAAAAGTATTTTAATATTCTTAATTTCACCATACCTAAAAGCACGCCTAATTCCTGCAACGCCCTCGAACGCCTGCAAAAAATAATAAACCGACTGTATACTCCCTTTCCGCCGCAGTCCAATTAATAACGAGTGTCCCACGACGATCTCCCCTATAGAACAGTGACATCGGGTGATGTCACTGCTCTATAGGACCTTCAGTGACACACTGATAGGAGACAATGGCTCCTGCTGTGCATCACTGCTCTCACTTTATGGTAATGCAAATTTCCCACGCAGCTGTGCCGCAAGTGAGAGTATGAACTATACTGAAAGATACCTTCCGTCATTGTATGGCCAGAGCCCCTGGAGAGCGGTTGCATCTGCTGATGTGGCAGCTCTCCATGGGAGATCGTCATGGGACAATCATATTAATTGGATTACTGTGGATCAGGGTGTATATTGTTGGTTTATTATTTTAATATTTTTTACAGGTGAGCAAGGGCTTAGGAATCAAGGTGATTGGTGAATATGTACTCTATGTTGTATGTACTGTATATGTGTGTACTGTATGTACTGTATATGTGTGTATGTGTGTGGGGTTTTTTTTACATTCAACACATTAGCCGAATGATGGGACTACTACTGTCCCATCATTGGCTAATGTGTCAATCATTGTCACTGTAGCAAGCATAGCCGAATGGGACTTGTAGTCCCGTCGGACGATGCCTGCACACAAACACACACACAACCCCCCCAAAGACCCCCCCCGCACAGCCCTCAGATCCCCATAAGCGCCGCACAGCCCCGCAGACCCCCGGACAGCGTTGGTTTTGAAGTAGGGTTTGAAAGTTTTTTTCTTCGTTTTTGGACAATTTTTTTGCCAGAATTATTACTTACAACTTCAGATTGATCAGTGCTTACTTTGGAGAAGATTCCAGCAGGAGATGTTTCAAGGAAGTGGCGTTAAAAAGAGAAAAAAAAACCTCTACCACGCATTTTTCAAAATATGAAGTATTAAAAACACCCAAAAGATAGGACATATGAACAAATACACTGCTCAAAAAATAAAAGGAAACAGTTAAACAACACAATGTAACTCCAAATCAATCACACTTCTGTGAAATCAATCTGTCCAGTTATGAAGCAACACCGATTGTGAATCAATTTCTCCTGCTGTGGTGCGAATGGAACAGACAACAGGTCCAAATGATAGGCAATAGTGATGATCATCACCTCAGCTGAATGATTTGCGGCTACTAGACAGCTTGATTACATGTGGGGATTCCCTAGCAACCAGGCAACCCCTACATGTATTCAGCCTGGCTACTAGCTGTAAATCATTCAGGTGGTGCGATGAAAACTAAATCTCCGAACACTAACAAATACTCGGAGACCATCCGAGCGTGCTCGGGAAAACCCAAGCAATGAGTACACTCGCTCATCACTAATAGGCAATTAACAAGACAGCCCTTAAAAAGGAGTGGTACTGCAGGGGGTAAACACAGACCATTTTTCTGTTCTCATCCTTTTTGGCTGTTTTGGTCACCTTTAGCATGAGGTGGTGTCTACAAACCACAGAAGTTGCTCAGGTAGTGCAGCTCATCCAGGATGGCACATCAGTGCGAGCTGTGGCAAAAAAGTAGCTGAGTCTGTCAGCACAGTGTCCAGAGCATGTAGCAGATATCAGGAGACAGGCCAGTACAACAGGAGACGGTAAGAATCCCATAAGAGGGCAACAACCCAGAAGCAGGACCGCTACCTGCTCCTTTGTGCAAGGATTAGCAGTACCAGAGCCATGCAAAATGACCTCCAGTAGGCCACTAACATCCATGTATCTGCTCAAACTATCAAAAACAGACTCTATGAGGGTGGATCGAGGGCCCGACGTCCACAAGTGGGTGTTATGCTTACAGTCCAACACCATGCAGGGTGATAGGCATTTCTCAGAGAAAACCAAGATTGGCAAATTCGACATTGGTGCTCTGTGCTCTTCACACATGAGAGCAGGTTCACACTGAGCATGTGAGTCTGGAGCTGCTGCCTGCAACATCCTCCAGCAGGACCGGTTTAGCCTGCCTGGTCCCTTCTGCTTTGCAGTTCATTTCATCTAAGATAAGTTCTGGCCTTGATTTTGCTGTCCACATGCTGTGGCCTTATTGTTCAGTTCTTTTCTATGTTTTGTCTTGTCCAGCTTGGTCTGTATAAGGATTTGTTTAGCCAAGCTGGTATCTCTGGAGATGCAGATATACCCTCCATATCTTTAGTTAGCTGTGGAGATTTTGTATTTTCTGTGGTGGATATTTTCTAGTGTTTTAATACGGACCGCATAGTACTCTGTCCTATCCTTTCTATTTAGCTAGAAGTGGCCTCCTTTGCTAAATTCTCATTTCAGTCTGTGTATGTTTTTTCCCTCTCCTCTCACAGTCAATATTTGTGGGGGGCTGCCTCTCCTTTGGGGATTTTCTCTGAGGCAAGATAGTTTTCCCTTTTCTATCTCTAGGGGTAATTAGTCCTCCGGCTGTGTCGAGATGTCTAGGGAGCGCTAGGTACATTCCACGGCTACTTCTAGTTGCGGTGTTAAGTTCAGGGTCTGCGGTCAGTACAGGTACCACCTTCTCCAGAGTACGTCTCATGCTGCTCTTAGGCCACCAGATCATAACAGTACAACTGGCCAACAATGAGTTAACCGCATCTCAGAAGAAGGGAAGGAAAGTGCCATTTTTTTTTCTGTAGTCTGTTGTGTTTTTTTTTTTTCTTCCCTCTTTGCCTCTGGGTGGCTCAGGAGTTCGGCGCTGGTATGGATGTTCAGGGATTGGCTTCTCGTGTGGATCAACTTGCTGCTAGAGTACAGGCTATTTCCGATTATATTGTTCAGACTCCAGTTTTAGAGCCTAGAATTCCAACTCCTTATTTGTTTTTTGGGGATGCATAATTTGCATGATGCTATTGTGCTGGGTTTTCCATGGTTACAGGTGCATAATCCGGTATTAGATTGGAAATCTATGTCTGTGACTAGTTTGGGTTGTCAGGGGGTTCATGGTGACGTTCCTTTGATGTCAATTGCCTCCTCCCCCTCTTCTGAAATTCCTAAGTTTTTGTCAGATTTCCAGGATGTATTCAATGAGCCCAAGTCCAGTTCCCTTCCACCGCATAGGGACTGTGATTGTGCTATTGACTTGGTTCCAGGCTGTAAGTTCCCTAAGGGCCGACTTTTCAACCTGTCTGTGCCAGGACATACCGCCATGCGGAGCTATGTTAAGGAGTCCTTGGAGAGGGGGCATATTCGGCCATCTTCTTCACCATTGGGAGCAGGTTTTTTTTTGTTGCCAAAAAAGATGGCTCCTTGAGACCCTGTATTGATTATCGCCTCTTGAATAAGATCACGGTCAAATTCCAATACCCTTTGCCTTTGCTTTCTGATCTGTTTGCTAGGATTAAGGGGGCTAGTTGGTTTACTAAGATTGACCTTCGAGGGGCATATAATTTTGTTCGTATTAAGCAGGGTGACGAATGGAAAACTGCGTTAAATACGCCCGAAGGCCATTTTGAATACCTTGTGATGCCATTCGGACTCTCTAATGCTCCATCTGTGTTTCAGTCCTTCATGCATGATATATTTCGGAATTATCTTGATAAATTCATGATTGTATATTTGGATGATATTTTGATTTTTTCAGATGATTGGGAGTCTCATGTGAAACAAGTCCGGATGGTATTTCAGATCCTTCGTGATAATGCCTTGTTTGTGAAGGGGTCTAAGTGCCTCTTTGGAGTACAGAAGATTTCTTTTTTGGGCTTCATTTTTTCTCCCTCATCTATAGAAATGGATCCGGTTAAGGTTCAGGCCATTCATGATTGGATCCAGCCCACATCTGTGAAGAGCCTCCAGAAATTTTTGGGCTTTGCTAATTTTTATCGCCGTTTCATTGCCAACTTCTCCAGTGTGGTTAAACCCCTGACCGATTTGACGACGAAAGGTGCTGATGTGACGAATTGGTCCTCTGCGGCTGTTTCTGCCTTTCAGGAGCTTAAATGCCGATTTGCTTCTGCTCCTGTGTTGCGTCAGCCGGATGTTTCTCTTCCTTTTCAGGTTGAGGTTGACGCTTCTGAGATTGGGGCAGGGTCCGTTTTGTCTCAGAGGAATTCGGATGGTTCCTTGATTAAACCGTGTGCCTTCTTTTCTCGAAAATTTTCGCCTGCGGAACGCAATTATGATGTCGGCAATCGTGAGTTGTTGGCTATGAAGTGGGCATTTGAGTAGTGGCGACATTGGCTTGAGGGGGCCAAGCACCATATTGTGGTCTTGACCGATCATAAGAATCTTATTTATCTCGAGTCTGCCAAACGGCTGAATCCTAGACAGGCCCGATGGTCCCTGTTTTTCTCTTGTTTTGATTTTGTGGTCTCGTATCTTCCGGGTTCTAAGAATGTTAAGGCTGATGCCCTCTCTAGGAGCTTTTTGCCTGATTCTCCTGGGGTCCTTGAGCCGGTCGTTATTCTGAAGGAAGGGGTGATTCTTTCTGTCATCTCCCCTGATTTACGACGGGTTCTTCAGAAATTTCAGGCTGATAAACCTGACCGCTGTCCAGTGGGGAAATTGTTTGTTCCTGACAGATGGACTAGTAAAGTGATTTCGGAGGTTCATTGTTCTGTGTTAGCCGGTCATCCTGGGATTTTTGGTACCAGAGATTTGGTTGGTAGGTCCTTTTGGTGGCCTTCTTTGTCACGGGATGTGCGTTCTTTTGTGCAGTCATGTGGGACTTGTGCGCGGGCCAAGCCTTGCTGTTCCCGCGCTAGTGGGTTGCTTTTGCCTTTGCCAGTCCCTGAGAGGCCTTGGACGCATATTTCTATGGATTTCATTTTGGATCTTCCGGTTTCCCAGAGGATGTCAGTTATCTGGGTGGTTTGTGACCGGTTTTCTAAGATGGTTCATTTGGTACCTTTGCCTAAGTTGCCTTCCTCTTCTGATTTGGTTCCGTTGTTTTTTCAGCATGTGGTTCGTTTGCATGGCATTCCGGAGAACATTGTGTCCGATAGAGGTTCCCAGTTTGTTTCTAGGTTTTGGTGGGCCTTTTGTGCTAAGCTGGGCATTGATTTGTCTTTTTCTTCCGCATTTCATCCTCAAACAAATGGCCAAACCGAGCGAACTAATCAGACTTTGGAAACTTATTTGAGATGCTTTGTGTCTGCTGATCAGGATGATTGGGTGGCTTTCTTGCCATTGGCCGAGTTTGCCCTTAATAATCGGGCTAGTTCTGCTACCTTGGTTTCACCCTTCTTTTGTAACTCTGGTTTTCATCCTCGTTTTTCTTCGGGGCAGGTTGAGCCTTCTGATTGTCCTGGGGTGGACTCTGTGGTTGACAGGTTGCAGCAAATTTGGGCTCATGTTGTTGACAATTTGGTGTTGTCTCAGGAGGGGGCTAGTGTTTTAATACGGACCGCATAGTACTCTGTCCTATCCTTTCTATTTAGCTAGAAGTGGCCTCCTTTGCTAAATTCTCATTTCAGTCTGTGTATGTTTTTTCCCTCTCCTCTTACAGTCAATATTTGTGGGGGGCTGCCTATTTGGGGATTTTCTCTGAGGCACGATAGTTTTCCCTTTTCTATCTCTAGGGGTAATTAGTCCTCCGGCTGTGTCGAGATGTCTAGGGAGCGCTAGGTACATTCCACGGCTACTGCTAGTTGCGGTGTTAAGTTCAGGGTCTGCGGTCAGTACAGGTACCACCTTCTCCAGAGTACGTCTCATGCTGCTCTTAGGCCCCAGATCATAACAGTGGACTATGTGGTGGCTAGTGATGAGCGAGTACACTCATTGCTCGGATTTTCCCGCGCATGCTCGGCTGATCTCCACGTATTTGGGCGTGCTTGGAGATTTAGTTTGTGTCAGCTCAGCTGCATGATTCACGACTGCTAGACAGCCTGAATACATTTGGGGATTTCCTAACAAACAGGCAATCCCTGCATGTGTTCAGGCTGTCTAGCAGCCACAAATCATGCAGCTGAGATGATACAAACTAAATCTCTGAGCACGCCCAAATACTCGGAGATCACCCAAGCATGCTCGGGAAAACCCGAGTAACGAGCACGCTCGCTCATCACTAGTGGTTGCCCATAATACTGTATGTTGGACTATGTGGTTGCCCATAATACTGTATGGCGGACTATGTGGTTGCCCATAATACTGTATGGCGGACTATGTGGTTGCCCATAATACTGTATGGCAGACTATGTGGTTGCCCATAATACTGTATGGAAAACTATGTGGTGTTCATAATACTGTATGGAGGACTATGAGGTGTCCATAATACTGTATGGCTGACTATGTGGTTTCCCATAATACTGTACTATACCTGTATTTTTTAATTGTGCATCAGGAATCATGGCATGTGTTAAAGGGGCCCATTGATACGCTGTTGCCCGAGGCCCACGAAAACCTGGAGCTGACCCTGGTGACAAAGCACATCAAGATGAATACTGGCTGCTGCTGTGACAGGGCGCTCTGCTCTGTGACAGGCCATGCGTAGACGTCACATAGCAGTTTTGTTAAATGACTCCTGCAGCCTTTGATAGGCTGGCGGCCTTTCAATGTTACTGCTATGTGACCTCAGCACATGGCCTGTCGGAGCAGAACACCCTGTCACAGTGGCAGTAGGCAGTCATTTTAATGACCACGCTGAATATGAAGCCACAAGAGGACACTGGGGAGAGCAAGAAGGTGAGAAGAATCCCCCCTCTGTGATTGGGCAAAATAGTGGCCATAGGGGCGGACATAAGGGCCCAGGGAGGGGACGTGATTAAAGTGGACACAGGGGCCCAGGATGAGGACATTATTACTGGAAGGGGTCCAGGATAAGGACTTTACTTTATTAAAGTGGACATTGCAGGGGTTGGACAAAATAATGGAAACACCTGTAAACATCAACAAAAGTTAGTTTAATATGGTGTAGGTCCACCTTTTGTGGCGATTACAGCCTCAATTCTCCGAGGTATGGATTCATACAAGGTGTGAATTGTTTCCAAAGGAATTTTAGCCCATTCTGCAGTTAAAACACCCTCCAGTTCTTTGAGAGACGATGGCTGCGGAAATCGACGTCTAACTTGAATCTCTAAAATCAACCGTAAATGCTCAATAATGTTGAGGTCTGGGGATTGTGGGGGCCAGATGAGATGCTCAACTTTATTAGATTGTTCCTCGTGCCTTGCTTTATCGATTCTAGCTGTATGAATTGGTGCATTATCATCCTGAAAGATGGCGTTCCCCTTCGGGAACAGTGCTTGAACCATTGGATGCACTTGGTCGCCCAAAATGCCTAAATAATCTCGGCTGTTAATTCTTCCATGAAGGGATATCATTGGCCCTGCGGATCTGCACGAAATAGCATCCCAGATCATCACAGAACCTCCACCATGTTTTACTGTTGGGAGAAGGCAGTCTGTATGGAATGCTTCTTTCGGCTGTTTCCAAATGTACACTCGACCAGAGGTCGGAAATAGGGTAAACGATGATTCGTCTGAGAATATCACGTTTCCACTGCTCGAGGAACCAATTCTGGAGGTTATTACACCACTCTAAACGCTTGGAAACATTTGTCATTGAGAGCAGCGGTTTTCTAATTGCAGCTCCATGGAATCCAGATTTGTGCGGCTCCCGATGAACAGTTTTCGTGGAAACTGGTTCTGTAGGTGTTCATTGAGCTCAGCAGTGATTTTTGGTGCCGTGGTCTTGCGATCCTCTCTCACAATTCGCTTTAGAGTCCGACGGTCTCTCTCAGTCAACTTTGACTTTCAGCCGGACCTGTACTTTGCTGCCAACGTTTTTCAAACTCAGTCATTACTTTGGAGACAGTACCTCTTGACACGCCAAGCATTCGGGCATTCGAGCACTTTCTGTTACACTAGCGCCTGCCATACGAGTACCAACAATTTGCCCTCTTTGAAAATCCGAGAGGTCTGCCATTGGTATCAGGTTTTCATTAATGTTCTTACAATTACAAATGTCAGGTGTTTCCTTTATTTTGTCCAACCCCTGTTGGGGTCCAGGATGGGGGCATTAAATAAAGGGGTGACATAATCACTGTATGGAGGTCAAGATGAGAAACATACATTATTGGTTTATGGTGGCAAGTGGGGACATAATTACTGTAGGGGCCAATCAGGGGACATTATTACTGCTGTAATTTACTTTTCAGGTTACTGTATTCCATGGGGAGAACAAAACGGGGTCCTGCTACTGTGCAGGGCAGCACTATGTCTTTTTTTCTTCATCTGACATAGTGTAGAAGTCAGAGAAAATAGTGGGGAGTGTGCTCTGTAAGCGATCAGCTATAGATAACTGTGTTATTTTCTGCAGAGATGAGTTCTTGCTGGAAGAAGTGATGATGGTCTGCACTGGATGAAGATGAGAGACTTCAACTACAAACGTCACCGGTGAGTCAGTGTGTTACTTGTACACTTACACTATATACTGTATACTGTGTACAGAGCTCCTGTGTATAATGTCACTGGTTATCCCTGTATTGCCTGTACACTATACACTATATACAGAGCTCCCGTGTATAATGTCACTGGTGGTCACTGTATTACCTGTACACTATACACAGAGCTCCTGTGTATAATGTCACTGGTGATCTGTTATGGACCTGGTGGTTAGGAGCACCCGGAATGACCTGATGAGTAAACTAGTAATCGGAACAATCTCTGGGAAAGTGGGAACTCTGCTGACCGCAAACCCTACCCCTATCACACAAACTAGAAATAGCCGTGGAGTGTACCTAACTCTCCCTAGACGCCTCTTCACAGCCTAAGAGCTAACTACCCCTAAAGATAGAAATAGAAGCCTAACCTTGCCTCAGAGAAATTCCCCAAAGGTAAAGGCAACCCCCCACATATATTGACTGTGAGTTAAGAGGAAAGTCACAAACACAGGAATGAAACAGGTTTTAGCAAAGGAGGCCAGACTTCACTAAAATAGTCAGAGGATAGAAAAGGGAACTATGCAGTCAGCACAAAAGACTACAAAAAACCACGCAGAGTAAGCAAAAAGACTCCCCACACCGACTCACGGTGTGGAGGTGCCACTCTGCACCCCAGAGCTTCCAGCTAGCAAGGGAATATCATGATAGCAAGCTGGACTAGAAATTAGCAGTACTAAGAAATATATTCAGGAAGCAGTAACAACAAATGAACTAGCAAAGACTTAGCTTCTGCTGGAGTAGACAGGTCCTCAGAGAAGTCCAAGAGAGATCTGAACCAATACTGAAACATTTGACAGCTGGCATCAAGTAACGATCTGAGTGGAGTTAAATAGGGAAGTGTTGTGAACTCTGTTTTTGGGCTCCCTCTTGTGGTCACAAGTGGTACTGTGTGAGTGCTGTCTTTAGGCTCCCTCTGGTGGCTCTTTGTGTCATTCTGCAGGTCTGAGGCTGGATCAGCTGTCTCGTTATCTGTTAGCTGGTTTCCTATTTAGCTCACCTGGACTTTCAGTGTTTGCCTGCTGTCGATGTATTCAGTGCTATTTTGATCTCTCCTGAATTCCTTCGCTGTCAGTCTCTCCAAGAGAAGCTAAGTTTTCTGTTTGGTTATTTTTTGCTCATCAGTGTTCAATATGTTTTTTGGTTATTTACTTGTCCTTGTCCAGCTTGCTAATATGTGATTTCCTTGCTTGCTGGTAGCTCTAGGGGGCTGAGTTTCTCCCCTCACACCGTTAGTTGGTGTGGGGGTTCTTGAATTCTCAGCGTGGATATTTTGTATAGGGTTTTTTACTGACCGCACAGTTCCCTGCCTGTCTTCTGCTATCTAGTATTAGTGGGCCTCATTTGCTGAATCTGTTTTCATTTCTACATTTTGTATTTTCCCCTTACCTCACCGTTATTATTTGTTGGGGGCTTCCTATATCTTTGGGGTCATTTCTCTGAGGCAAGTGAGGTCTTATTTTCTCTATAGGGGTAGCAAGTTTCTCAGGCTGCGTCGAGACGTCCAGGAATTTAGGCACGTTCACCGGCTACCTTTAGTGTGTTTGTTAGGATCAGGTTGCGGTCAGTCCAGTTACCACCTCCCTAGAGCTTGTTCTATGTTCAGTAACTTAGCTAGTCCATTCTGTGATCCTCAGCCACTAAGGATCATAACAGGGAAGCCAGCAAGCAATAAACGAGAGCAGCTGACAAAGCCAACCTCAGTGACCAGCAGTTCCGCTCAAAGCCACCAGAGGGAGTCCAAGAGCAGAACTAACCAAAGTACCATTCATGACCACAGGAGGGAGTCCGAGAACGGAATTCACAACAGTGATCCCTGTATTATCTGTATCCTGACACTATATACAGATCTCCTGTGTATAATATCACTGGTGATCCTTGTATTACCTGTACACTATATACAGAGCTCCTGTGTATAATGTCGCCAGTGATCACTGTATTACCTGTACATGGACACTATATGCAGAGCTCCTGTGTATAATGTCACGGTGATCACAGTATTAACTGTACACTGACACTACATACAGAGCTCCTGTGTATAATGTCACTGGTGATCCCTATATTACCTGTACGTTGACACTATCTACAGAGCTCCTGTGTATAATGTCACCGGTGATCACTGTATTACCTGTAGACAGACACTATATACAGATATACAGAACTCCTGTGTATAATGTCACTGGTGATCACTGTATTACCTTTACACTCACACTATATACAGAGGTACTGTATATAATGTCACTGGTGGTAATAACAGTGTTGTTAGTATTGTGGTTTGCATTCATAATCAGAATTGTAGTATTCAGTCACTATGTGGTGATAATTTGTGGTCTGGTCACGGTGTGGCAGTATTTCTTCTTGTATGTGGTATTATTTGGTCCCTATGTGCTGGTAATATGTTATTAAAAGAAAGAAAAAATGCAGCAACACTTCAAAATCCAGTGACGAAAAAACCTTAGTCCTTTATTTCAAACGAATTGCATGGACAAGGTAATGCAAGCAGGTACAGGCAGAGAAACAGGACGGTAATATGTTATATTATTCGGTCACTATGTGGTGGTAATATGTGGTCTGGTCATGGTGTGGTATTTCTTCCCTGTATGGGGTATTATTGGTCTTGGTATAGAGGATTGTGTTGTGTATTTGTTTGTTTTTTTCTGATATTAATTAGGAGAAGATTCTTTATTTCCATTAGAGATTAAATACTTTGTACACAGCAGCGGAGATGCACTTACAGGGGTTTCCTGTGGAAAAAAGTAATCACCTATCCACAGGATAAGTGATAACGTATTGATTGGGGGTCTGACTAATTGGACCCATTCAGCAAAATGTGGAACTTTTTATCCCCATTAGACTGGAGTGGCATGTCCGACTTGATCACTGATCCATTCATTCCCCCAGTGGCTGCATTTGTTTATTTTATAGAAGCCCCAAAGAGAATGAATGGAGCTGTGGTCAGACATCCCACCTGCCACTCCATTTTAAAATGGGGATGTGTCCTATCAATGATAGAAACTACACCGATTGGAAGAATGAGGACGTTTTAATGGTCGGACCTAAGCGATCACCTATCCTATGAAGCCCATGGATCGGTGATAACTTGTTTTAACCAAAGAACCCCATTAATGTAAACTACTGTAATTATAGATCCCAGTTATGGGGACGCACAGTAGATGTGCAGAAGCCGCCTGTGTTTTACAGCCAATGCTCCACTATAATGGAGATTACAAGTGATATAGGGCGATAGCTAGATACAGAGGTGGGCCCGTAGAGTCCATTCGCCTGGTTGGCCCCAGACACCCCAGTCCGACCCTGCCTGCATTGAATACTAATAACAATATTAATGGGCAACATCCTTTGTGCAGCTGAAGGACATACCATAGTGTGCCTGAACAGCGTCATGTACCAGCAGAAGATGTCTCACACTAAATAGTATTTTATACATAAATATTTTATGTTTTATCAATGTTGAGGTATGCTCACATGGAGATTCCTTTGAGGATTTTAAAGCAGATCTACTTCAAAATCCATAGCTCTTTTCATTTTAACAGCCCTGCCATTCCCATATTATGGGAGCATGTTCTGTTCTTCTGCTACATTACCAATGTTTCCAGGTGTCCAAACTTAAAGGTTTTTTTTCATACATTTATTGCATGTCAGTAGAAAAGTCTAGAAGTGTTTGCTAGAACAAGCTCCCACTTCTGAGACCTACAGTGGAGTGAACGGCCACCACAAAGAAAAGTGCTACTTCCCCTTTTGAGAATGCGGGCACGCGAAACGCGCGTCAGGGGTTGTGGGGAGATCCTTGCCGGTCCCTATTTACCATGGGTAAGCATTATATTTAATACAGCACTTTTCTTTGTGGTGGCCATTCATGGGTGTTTACGATAGAATGATCTGTGGTTACTGACTGAAATTACTATGTGTACATGAATCTGCACCTATGTGCTACCACCCCTGCTTGCCCATGTTATATTATTTTTTGGGTGGGTCTCCTCTGGATACTGGTATTGTTTCCTCCTTATCCTATTTATTATCTTTTGTATTGAAAGATTGTTTGTTTATTGCATAATTCAATAAAATAATTTTTCTTTTATTTTGGTTGGTAATGTATTTGTTTACTCCTTTTTTTCTTGTGTATAATCTCTATATTTATATAGCGCCAACATATTCTGCAGTGCTTTATAGTCTTTGCACATGTTATCATCGCTGTCACCGATGGGGCTCACAATCTACATTCCCTATCAGTATGTCTTTGGAATGTGGGATACAATAGAAAAACAGAATTCAATATTTGGTACAGAAACCTTTGTTTGCAATTACAGAGATCAGAAGTTTCCTGTACTTCTTGACCAAATTCGTACACACTGCAGCAGGGATTTCGGCCCACTCCTTCATACAGATCTTCTCCAAATCTTTCAGGTTTTGGGGTTGTCGCTAGGCAACATTCAGTTTCAACTCCCTCCACAAATTTTCTAGAAACAGAATCTAAAAATAAAAACAAGAAAATCACATTGTATGATTTTTAAATAATTAAAATGCATTTTAATACATGAAATAAGTATTTGATCACCTACCAACCAGCAAGAATTCTGGCACTCACCAACCTGTTAGTTTTTATTTAACCCCTTAAGCCCGTATGACGTACTATACCGTCGAGGTGGGGTGGGCCTTAATTCCCGGTGACGGGATAGTACGTCATACGCGATCGGCCGCGCTCACAGGGGGAGCGCGGCCGATCGCGGCCGGGTGTCGGCTGCATATCGCAGCTGACATCCGGCACTATGTGCCAGGAGCGGTCACGGACCGCCCCCGGCACATTAACCCCCGGCACACCGCGATCAAACATGATCGCGGTGTACCGGCGGTACAGGGAAGCATCGCGCAGGGAGGGGGCTCCCTGCGTGCTTCCCTGAGACGATCGGTACAAGGTGATGTACTCACCTTGTACCGAACGTCTTCTCCCTGCAGGCCCCGGATCCAAAATGGCCGAGGGGCTGTATCCGGGTCCTGCAGGGAGCACTTCCGGGTCGGAGCAGGCTGCAGATGAAAGCTGCAGCCTGCTCCGATGAAAGTATGATCGCAGATCTGATAGAGTGCTGTGCACACTATCAGATCTGCGATCTGTGATGTCCCCCCCTGGGACAAAGTAAAAAAGTAAAAAAAAAAATTTCCACATGTGTAAAAAAAAATAAAAAAAAAATCCTAAATAAATAATAATAAAAAAAAATATATTATTCCCATAAATACATTTCTTTATCTAAAAAAAACAAACAAAAACAATAAAAGTACACATATTTAGTATCGCCGCGTCCGTAACGACCCAACCTATAAAACTGGCCCACTAGTTAACCCCTTCAGTAAACACCGTAAGAAAAAAAAAAAAAAACAGGCAAAAAACAACGCTTTATTACCATACCGCCGAACAAAAAGTGGAATAACACGCGATCAAAAAGACGGATATAAATAACCATGTTACCGCTGAAAACGTCATCTTGTCCCGCAAAAAACGAGCTGCCATACAGCATCATCAGCAAAAAAATAAAAAAGTTATAGTCCTCAGAATAAAGCGATGCCAAAATAATTATTTTTTCTATAAAATAGTTTTTATCGTATAAAAGCGTCAAAACATAAAAAAATGATATAAATGAGGTATCGCTGTAATCATACTGACCCGACAAATAAAACTGCTTTATCAATTTTACCAAACGCGGAACGGTATAAACGCCTCTCCCAAAAGAAATTCATGAATAGCTGGTTTTTGGTTATTCTGCCTCACAAAAATCGGAATAAAAAGCGATCAAAAAATGTCACGTGTCCGAAAATGTTACCAATAAAAACGTCAACTCGTCCCGCAAGAAACAAGACCTCACATGACTCTGTGGACCAAAATGTGGAAAAATTATAGGTCTCAAAATGTGGAGACGCAAAAACTTTTTTGCTATAAAAAGCGTCTTTTAGTCTGGTTTCACACTTGCGTTTTTATCTGCATGCGTTTTTTAAAACAACCGCATGTGTGAAAAAATGCATGTAAACGCGGTAAAACGCATGCATTTTTATAGAAAAACACAAGAAAACAAGAAAAAAACAAAAAACCCTAACCCTACCCCTAACCCTACCCCTAACCTGAAATACGTGGCACTGAAATACGTGGCACTGAAATATACGTTTATATACGTATATACGTATATAAGTGCCACAATATTTCAGTGGCCACGTATATAAGTGCCACGTATTTAAGTGCCACGTATTTAAGTGCCACGTATTTAAGTGCCACGTATTTAAGTGCCACGTATTTAAGTGCCACGTATTTACGTGCCACGTATTTACGTGCCACGTATTTACGTGCCACGTATTTTTCAGTGCCTGAAATACGTGGCACTGAAATACGTGGCACTGAAATACGTGGCACTGAAATACGTGGCACTGAAATATCGTGGCACTGAAATACGTGGCACTGAAATACGTGGCACTTAAATACGTGGCACTTAAATACGTGGCACTTAAATACGTGGCACTTATATACGTGGCACTTATATACGTGGCACTTATGACTGTCAGAAAATGTTCAGTAAACGGTTAGGGGTGAGGTTAGGGGTAGGGTTTCAGGTAGAATTGGGGAGTTTCCACTGTTCAGGCACATCAGGGGCTCTCCAAACGCGACATGGCGTCCAATCTCAATTCCAGCCAATTCTGCGTTGAAAAAGTAAAACAGTGCTCCTTCCCTTCCGAGCTCTCCCGTGTGCCCAAACAGGGGTTTACCCCAACATATGGGGTATCAGCGTACTAGGGACAAATTGAACAACAACTTCTGGGGTCCAAGTTCTCTTGTTATCCTTGGGAAAATAAAAATTTGGGGGGCTAAAAATCATTTTTGTGGGAAAAAAAATATGTTTTATTTTCACGGCTCTGCGTTGTAAACTGTAGTGAAACACTTGGGGGTTCAAAGTTCTCACAACACATCTAGATAAGTTCCTTGGGAGGTCTAGTTTCCAATATGGGGTCACTTGTGGGGGGTTTGTACTATTTGGGTACATCAGGGGCTCTGCAAATGCAACGTGACGCCTGCAGACCAATCCATTTAAGTCTGCATTCCAAATGGCGCTCCTTCCCTTCCGAGCTCTGTCATGCGCCCAAACAGTGGTTCCCCCCCACATAGGGGGTATCAGCGTACTCAGGACAAATTGGACAACAACTTTTAGGGTCCAATTTATCCTGATACCCTTGTGAAAATACAAAACTGGGGGCTAAAAAATCATTTTTGTGAAAAAAAATAATAATTTTTATTTTCACGGCTCTGCGTTATAAACTGTAGTGAAACACTTGGGGGTTCAAAGTTCTCACAACACATCTAGATAAGTTCCTTGGGGGGTCTAGTTTCCAATATGGGGTCACTTGTGGGGGGTTTGTACTGTTTGGGTACATCAGGGGCTCTGCAAATGCAACGTGACGCCTGCAGACCAATCCATTTAAGTCTGCATTCCAAATGGCGCTCCTTCCCTTCCGAGCTCTGTCATGCGCCCAAACAGTGGTTCCCCCCCACATAGGGGGTATCAGCGTACTCAGGACAAATTGGACAACAACTTTTAGGGTCCAATTTATCCTGATACCCTTGTGAAAATACAAAACTGGGGGCTAAATTTCATTTTTGTGTAAAAAAAAAATATATATATATTTTCACGGCTCTGCGTTATAAACTGTAGTGAAACACTTGGGGGTTCAAAGTTCTCACAACACATCTAGATAAGTTCCTTGGGGGGTCTAGTTTCCAATATGGGGTCACTTGTGGGGGGTTTGTACTGTTTGGGTACATCAGGGGCTCTGCAAATGCAACGTGACGCCTGCAGACCAATCCATTTAAGTCTGCATTCCAAATGGCGCTCCTTCCCTTCCGAGCTCTGTTATGCGCCCAAACAGTGGTCCCTCCCCACAAATGGGGTATCAGCGTACTCCAGACAAATTGGACAACAACTTTTGGGGTCCAATTTATCCTGATACCCTTGTGAAAATACAAAACTGGGGGCTAAAAAATCATTTTTGTGAAAAAAATAAATAATTTTTATTTTCACGGCTCTGCGTTATAAACTGTAGTGAAACACTTGGGGGTTCAAAGCTCTCAAAACACATCTAGATAAGTTCCTTAGGGGGTCTACTTTCCAAAATGGTGTCACTTGTGGGGGGGTTTAATGTTTAGGCACATCAGGGGCTCTCCAAACGCAACATGGCATCCCATCTTAATTCCAGTCAATTTTGCATTGAAAAGTAAAATAGCGCTTCTTCCCTTCTGAGCTCTGCTATGCGCCCAAACAATGGTTTACACCCACATATGGGGTATCGTCGTACTCAGGACAAATTGCACAACAACTTTTGTGGTCTAATTTCTTCTCTTACCCTTGGGGAAATAAAAAAATGGGGGTGAAAAGATCATTTTTGTGAAAAAATATGATTTTTTATTTTTACGGCTCTGCATTATAAACTTCTGTTAAGCACTTGTTGGGTCAAAGTGCTCAACACACATCTAGATAAGTTCCTTAAGGGGTCTACTTTCCAAAATGGTGTCACTCGTGGGGGGTTTCAATGTTTAGGCACATTAGGGGCTCTCCAAACGCAACATGGCGTCCCATCTCAATTCCAGTCAATTTTGCATTGAAAAGTCAAATGGCGCTCCTTCCCTTCTGAGCTCTGCCCTGCGCCCAAACAATGGTTTACACCCACATATGGGGTATCAGTGTACTCAGGACAAATTGCACAACAATTTTTGGGGTCCGATTTCTTCTCTTACCCTTGGGGAAATAAAAAATTGGGGGTGAAAAGATCATTTTTGTGAAAAAATATGATTTTTTATTTTTACGGCTCTGCATTATAAACTTCTGTAAAGCACTTGTTGGGTCAAAGTGCTCACCACACATCTAGATAAGTTCCTTAGGGGGTCTACTTTCCAAATGGTGTCACTTGTTAGGGGTTTCAATGTTTAGGCACATCAAGGGCTCTCTAAATGCAACATGGCGTCCCATCTCAATTCCAGTCAATTTTGCATTGAAAAGTCAAATGGCGCTCCTTCCCTTCCGAGCTCTGCCCTGCGCCCAAACAATGGTTTACACCCACATATGGGGTATCAGCGTACTCAGGACAAATTGCACAACAATTTTTGGGGTCCAATTTCTTCTCTCACCCTTGGGAAAATAAAAAATTGGGGGTGAAAAGATAATTTTTGTGAAAAAATATGATTTTTTATTTTTACGGCTCTGCATTATAAACTTCTGTAAAGCACTTGTTGGGTCAAAGTGCTCACCACACATCTAGATAAGTTCCTTAGGGGGTCTACTTTCCAAAATGGTGTCACTTGTTAGGGGTTTCAATGTTTAGGCACATCAGGGGCTCTCCAAATGCAACATGGCGTCCCATCTCAATTCCAGTCAATTTTGCATTGAAAAGTCAAATGGCGCTCCTTTGCTTCCAAGCTCTGCCATGCGCCCAAACTGTGGTTTACCCCCACATATGGGGTATCAGCGTACTCAGGACAAATTGTACAACAACTTTTGGGGTCTATTTTCTCCTGTTACCCTTGGTAAAATAAAACAAATTGGAGCTGAAATAAATTTTGTGTGAAAAAAAGTTAAATGTTCATTTTTATTTAAACATTCCAAAAATTCCTGTGAAACACCTGAAGGGTTAATAAACTTCTTGAAAGTGGTTTTGAGTACCTTGAGGGGTGCAGTTTTTAGAATGGTGTCACACTTGGGTATTTTCTATCATATAGACCCGTCAAAATGACTTCAAATGAGATGTGGTCCCTAAAAAAACATGGTGTTGTAAAAATGAGAAATTGCTGGTCAACTTTTAACCCTTATAACTCCGTCACAAAAAAAAATTTTGGTTCCAAAATTGTGCTGATGTAAAGTAGACATGTGGGAAATGTTATTTATTAAGTATTTTGTGTGACATATGTCTGTGATTTAAGGGCATAAAAATTCAAAGTTGGAAAATTGCGAAATTTTCAAAATTTTCGCCAAATATTCGTTTTTTTCACAAATAAACACAAGTTATATCGAAGAAATTTTACCACTAACATGAAGTACAATATGTCACGAGAAAACAATGTCAGAATCGCCAAGATCCGTTGAAGCGTTCCAGAGTTATAACCTCATAAAGGGACAGTGGTCAGAATTGTAAAAATTGGCCTGGTCATTAACGTGCAAACCACCCTCGGGGCTTAAGGGGTTAAAAAGCCCTCTCACTCTGCACTCATTACCTGTATTGATTGCACCTGTTTGAACTTGTTACTTGTGTAAAAGACACATGTCCACACACACAATCACACTCCAACCTCTCCACCATGGCCAAGACCAAAGAGCTGTCTAAGAACACCAGGGACAAAATTGTAGACCTGCACAAGGCTGGGATGGGCTACAGGACAATAGGCAAGCAGCTTAGACTACTTTCACACTTGCGTTTTTTTTAATCCGTCACAATCCGTCGTTTTTTGAGAATGTAGGATTCTGCAAAAAAATTTGCAGGATCCTGCATTTTCTGATAGACTTGTATTAGTGACGGATTGTGACGGATGGCCATCTGTCGCGTCTGTCGTGCACTGAATCCGTCGGGAAATAGCAGTCCGTCATGCAAAGAAAACGTTCATAGGAACGTTTTTTCTGCACGTCGGAAAATCGGTCAGCGACGCATCCTGCGCTGTCCGTCGTCGGCTATAATGGAAGTCTATGGACGCAGGATCCGTCGCTGACCGTCACACACTGGAATCCAGCGACGGATCCAGTTTTTGATCTCTGAGCATGCCCAGAAGGAATTTCATTTCCGGGAAAAAAAAGAGTCTCTCTCTCTCTCTCGTCCCCGGACATTTAATTCCCAGGATTTGTGTACGACGCATCCGTCATTACACTGGATCCGTCGCACACAGTTTTCCCTATTTTCCTAACGTCCGTCGATACGTTATTTTGCTGCACCACGACGGACAGCAAAAAACGCAAGTGTGAAAGTAGCCTTAGGCTGGTTTCACACTTGCGTTTTGATCTGCAGCGGTTTTTTTTAAAAAAAAAAAAACGCATGCGTTTTTTTCCCCTATGTTTAACATTAAAAATGCATGCGGTTTTTTTTTGTACGCGTTTGGCCGCGTTTAACAACGCATGCGTTTTTTTGCTGCATGCGTTCGGTCACAGAAATGCAACATGTAGTAATTTCTAGAGGCGTTTTTTGCCGCAAAAAAACGTATTGCTGTCTATGTAAATGCATGCGTTTTTAAGCACATGCGTTTGCTTGCGTTAAAAACGCATGCGTTTTTATAGAAAAAAACAAGAATACACACTGACAAGCCACCCCCCACCATCAAGGTGATGAAGGGATCCAAACCCTAACCCTGACAAGCCACCCCCCACCATCAAGGTGATAAAGGGATCCAAACCCTAACCCTAACCCTGACAAGCCACCCCCCTCCATCAAGTTGATAAAGGGATCCAAACCCTAACCCTACCCCTAACCCTAACCCTGACAAGCCACCCCCCACCATCAAGGTGATAAAGGGATCCAAACCCTAACCCTACCCCTAACCCTAACACTACGACAGTCAATACTCAACGAGTTTACATTTTTAGTACTCTATAGCAATACCGTATATCTTGGGGTGTCCACATTGAACAAAGCTTTTTATTAGAAGAATGTCCTGGTCACCAGGTCAACATAATAGCCAATTCCTATGGATCCCTAGGGTTGGGGTTAGGGGTAGGGTTAGGGGTAGGGTTAGGATCCCTTTATCACCTTGATAGTGGGGGGTGGCTTGTCAGGGTTAGGGTTAGGGTTTGTATCCCTTTATCACCTTGATGGTGGGGGGTGGCTTGTCAGGGTTAAGGGTAGGGGTAGGGGTAGGGTTTGGATCCCTTTATCACCTTGATGGTGGGGGGTGGCTTGTCAGGGTTAGGGGTAGGGTTAGGGGTAGGGTTAGGGTTTGTATCCCTTTATCACCTTGATGGTGGGGGGTGGCTTGTCAGGGGTAGGGTTAGGGTTTGGATCCCTTTATCACCTTGATGGTGGGGGGTGGCTTGTCAGGGTTAGGGTTTGGATCCCTTTATCACCTTGATGGTGGGAGGTGGTTTATCAGTGACCTGGTGACCAAGACATTCTTCTAATAAAAAGCTACCCCTAACCCTAGGGATCCAAACCCTAACCCTACCCCTAACACTAACCCTAACCCTAACCCTAGGGATCCTAACCCTATCCCTAACCCTAGCTATTTCTATTTATAGTGGGTTTTCTAGTTGATTTTGATGATTGGCAGCTGTCACACAGTTCTCAGCATGCGTTTAAAAAATGCAAACGCATGAAAAAACGCATGTAATCGCGTCAAAACGCCGCGTTTTTTTTACCCAATGCAAAAACGCATGCGTCTAAAATGCAGCGTTTAAACGCGTTTACATGCGTTTTTTCACCACCTGCGTTTTTTTTTTAAAACGCTGCAGATCAAAACGCAAGTGTGAAACCAGCCTTAGTGAGAAGACATCAACTGTTGGCACAGTTATTAGAAAATGGAAGAAACACAAGATATCTGTCAATCTACCTCGGTCTGGAGCTCCATGCAACATCTCACCTCGTCGGGTAAGGATGATTCTGAGAAAGGTCAGGAATCAGCCCAAAAATACACGGGAGGACCTGGTCAATGACCTGAAAAGAGCTGGGACCACAGTCTCAAACATTGTTGTTACTAACACACTACGCCGACATGGATTAAAATTCTGCAGGTCATGTAATGTTCCCTGCTCACACCATCACCTGTGAAGGCCTGTTTGAATTTTGCCAATGACCAGATCTAGATGAGTAATGGGAGAAGGTCATGTGGTCAGATGAGACTAAAATAGAATTTATTGGTATCAACTTCGCTCGCCGTGTTTGTGGGATTCGCCTGCTCAGATTACCATATGTCTTCAGCTCCTCCTGGAGCCACTTCTGGAGACCTTGCTCTCCAAACACAACACACAGACAAAAAAACAGTGGCTGAGCATTTAACTCCCCAGCTGCCCCCTTGAGATGGAGACATGGTGAGTAGGCGTCCCGCCCATCTCTTACCAAGCAAAACCTGGTCCCTTGTCATAGCTAATTAACCACTTCAGCACATAGCATGCTGGAGAGAAACTTATGGGTTTTTAAATCAAGGAAGACAGAAATCTTTGTGACACAGATTGTAACAATACATAGGTACTAAGGAATCTGATAGCGTGGGATAAAACCAGTCTGAGAGCGAAGCTGCAGTAAAAGATTTAAACAAAACAGAAATGCAAACAGAACTAACACAGATATTCCTGCAATTGTATCGAGGTGCTCAGCACAATATGGTAATCACAGCACAGTGAATAGTGGGACGCGACCGCTAATATGAACCAGTCCAGCAAGGATATGACAAGGGGGCAAACAAGACACTTGACAAGGAAGTCCAGTAGGTTATTAATGGAAATGCACACAGTACTTAAAGGGAACCTGTCACCCCCCCAGGCGTTTGAAACTAAAAGAGCCACCTTGTGCAGCAGTAATGCTGCATTCTGACAAGGTGGCTCTTTTAGTTCTGGTTGCTGTAACTGCCGAAATAATCAGTTTTGTAATTTGTCCTAAATACCTTTTCTTCAGTCAAGGAGGCAGGTCTTTCCCCCCCTGCTGCAGACGCCACACAGCCGTCACTCAAATCTTCTTGGCGCCAGGCGCCGCCTCCTCGTCTCTATTTTGAGCCGGCGCCTGCGCTCTTTTCTCCTGCCTTGGGCAGGCGCAGTGAGCGCTGCCCGTCCTCTGTGCTCATATGCAGTGTAGCTTACTGCGCCTGTGCGGCCGCCCTGCCTGTGAATCCCAGCCCCGCAGTGAGAATAAATCAGAAGACACTGCGGGGCTGGGATTCACAGGCAGGGCGGCCGCACAGGCGCAGTCAGCTAGACTGCATATGAGGACACATGGGCAGCGCTCACTCAGGAGAAAAGAGCGCAGGCGCCGGCTCATTTCAAAACAGCGTTGAGGAGGCTGCGCCCTGCGCCAAGAAGACATGAGTGACGGCTGTGTGGCATCTGCAGCAGGGGGGAAACGCCTGCCTCCTTGATTGAAGAAAAGGTATTTAGGACAAATTACAAAACTAATTATTTCGGCAGTTACAGCACCCAGAACTAAAAGAGCCACCTTGTCAGAATGCAGCATTACTGCTACACAAGGTGGCTCTTTTAGTTAAAAGCGTCTGGGGGGGGGGGGGGGTGACAGGTTCCCTTTAAACTTGGGAATCCAGCAGAAGTGAAGTAGAAATGCACACAGTACTTAAATGAGGAAGTCCAGCAAAACTTGATCACACGTGCGCACAGCACTTGCTTGTGGAAGTTCAATAATATGCAGGTGGTGCATTGAGCATGAAGTCCTGGTGAAAGAGGATGAAGGGAAAAAAGAGGGAGAGCACTATATAAGCGTAGTAGATCAGTGCAAAACTCTGTTGGTGAGAAAAGCAACACTAGAATCTTGCTCACCTGGTGTGGTTGTGCAAAGAGGCACAACACTGGGAAAAGTTTAGCAAACAAGAGAAATCCTTCCACAGGTGTGCTGCCAGTCACAGCAGTTCCAGAGGAGAGATGCAGCTGAAAGGGGCGAGGCAGACCACCGAGTAGTGAGCAGCTGAAGCAGGGAGTTCCCCAGACCACAGGCAGAAGCTCAGGAGCCACATGACTCAGACTTAAATAATCAGGACAGACAGGAAGTTCCATGACAGGGTGAGATCCAAGACTCCATCTTGGATCAGGGCGAACAGGAACAAGGGAAGTCCGGAATCCTTACACAGATCTCCCCTCACATACAGTGCCAGTGACCCTGTCATTTCATTCTCCAGTAGGAGAATACCTGGTTTAAAAACAACAGCATCATTGTGCTTGATTGGACAGCAAATTCCCCTGACCTTAACCCTATGGATAGAGAATCTATGAGGTATTGTCAAGAGGTAGATGAGAGACACCAAACCCAACAATGCAGATGAGCTGAAGGCTGCTATCAAAGCAACCTGGGCTTCCATAAAACCTCAGCAGTGCAGGCTGATCACCTCCATGCCACGCTGCACTGATGCAGTAATTGATGTAAACGGAGCCCCGACCAAGTATTGAGTGCATTTACTGAACATACATTTCAGTAGGCCAATATTTCAGATGTTAAAATCATTTTTTTAAGCTCGTGTTATAAAGTATTCTAATTTACTGAGATAATGACTTTTGGGTTTTCATTGGCTGTAAGCCATAATCATCAACATTAACAGAAATGAAAAATTGAAACAGATCACTCTGTTTGTAATGAAGAACTGAAATAAATTAACTTTTTGATGATATTCTAATTTTGTGAGATGCACCTGTAGATAGAACATTAGCTAGTTATAATCAGGATTCATGAGAATGTGTGTGATGGACTATTCCTTCTACAGGTCTGGGGAGAAGAGCTGGAGAATAAGAGTTAGCAGAAGTTGTCTGCAATGTGCTCCTGGGAAATTCTGAGGCTTTCTGGTCACATGTAATGAGATACCGCCCAAAGGAAGAGAAGGGACCCAATTTGCAGAGTGAGTAAAGAGGCTAGAAGGGGTGAAAATGACAATGGTACTGGTGTTTTTGAATAGACGTGATATAAGTAATTAATTATATGCATTACTCTATAGATTGTTTGTTTGTTTTGTTTTTCTTTTGCAATTCATTTGAGAACCGTTTTAAGTTACCGTAGGTTAAGTTTTAGTGTCCGGCATAAACCATGAACACTGCAGCGTTATTTCTGGAAAACAAAGGAAAACCTTTATTTCTAATCTCACACAACCTTTTTATTACAATTCATAATATGTTGCTATTTACATAGTATTTATTACAAAATGTTTCCTGTACATGTCATATATACAGTGGTTCCCCCTCAATACAGTAAATAAATGAAAGGTTTATTGGAGTAGAATGGATCTAGGAGACTGATTGATTAATATTTCAGTCACAGTTATCCAGTTTAATTAAAGCAATGGAACAGCCTAAGGTTTTAGGCTCTCAGAGAAATTGAAACTAACTTGGATTGCACATAACATTGATAAGTAAACTGTATTCCTTTTCACACTTAATCCTATTATACACAGATAGAGAACAGATATGATCTGCAAGAATACAGTACATAGAGCCGGATCCTTCATCATTTCTTGATTTGAAATAGAGAGTGAAATCTAAATATGGTGGTTTTAATCACTGATTTCTGGATAGAGCACTTTAAAAGTAACCACCAATATTATTATTATTTATTATTATAGCACCAATTATTCCATGGTGCTTTACATGTGAGGAGGGGTATACATAATAAAAACAAGTACAATAATCTTGAACAATACAAGTCACAACTGGTACAGGAGGAGAGAGGACCCTGGCTCACAATCTACAAGGGATGGGTGAGGATACAGTAGGTGAGGATAGAGCTGGTCGTGCAGTGGTTTGGTCGATCGGTGGTTACTGCAGGTTGTAGGCTTGTCGGAAGAGGTGGGTCTTCAGGTTCTTTTTGAAGGTTTCAATGGTAGGTGAGAGTCTGATATGCTGTGGTAGAGAGTTCCAGAGAAGGGGTGATGCGCGAGAGAAATCTTGTATGCGATTGTGTGAAGAGGAGATAAGAGGGGAGTAGAGAAGGAGATCTTGTGAGGATCGGAGGTTGCATGCAGGAAAGTACCGGGAGATGAGATCACAGATGTATGGAGGAGACAGGTTGTGGATGGCTTTGTATGTCATGGTTAGGCTTTTGTACTGGAGTCTCTGGGTAATGGGGAGCCAGTGAAGGGATTGACAGAGGGGAGAGGCCGGGGAATAGCGGGGGGACAGGTGGATTAGTCGGGCAGCTGAGTTTAGAATAGATTGGAGGGGTGCGAGCGTGTTAGAGGCGAGGCCACAGAGCAGGAGGTTACAGTAGTCGAGGTGAGAGATGATGAGGGCATGGACTAGGGTTTTTGCATATTCTTGGTTTAGGAATGTATGGATCCATTAAATATTTTTGAGTTGAAGGTGGCAGGAAGTTGAAAGGGCTTGGATATGTGGTTTGAAGGAGAGATCAGTGTCAAGGAGTACTCCGAGACAAAGAGCTTGTGGGACTGGGGAGAGTGGGCAGCCGTTTACTGTAATGGATAAGTTCGTTGGGGGGGTCACGTGAGATAGGGGAAAGATGATGAATTCTGCTTTGTCCATGTTAAGTTTTAGAAATCTAGTGAAGAAGAAGGATGAAATAGCGGATAGACATTGAGGGATTCTGGTTAGTAGGGTGGTGATATCTGGTCCAGAGATGTAGATCTGTGTGTCGTCAGGATAGAGATGATACTGAAAACCGTGAGATTCTATGAGCTGTCCCAGGCCAAAAGTGTAAATGGAGAAGAGCAGGGGCCCTAGAACTGAACCTTGCGGGACTCCGACAGATAGGAAGCGAGGTGAGGAGGTGGTGTGTGAGTGGGAGACGCTGAATGTCCAGTCAGTTAGGTATGACGAGATCTGTTGTGAATTCTGGGCTCCCTCCGGTGGTTGTTAGTGGTAGTGCAGTGGTCTCTGGATAATAGGCTGGGCAGGTGTTTCTGCTTATTGCAGCTCTATTAGGTATTTAGGTTTGTAGGATCCATCAATCCCTGCCAGTTGTCCATTGTATCTTGGAGGGATTGCATCTCTGTCTGGCTCCACTTGCCCTGCTGTCATTTCAGCTAAGATAAGTGCCTTGTTTTGGTTCTCTGTAGTACGCATGCAGTGTGCTTTTATGTGCAGTGCAATCTATTGTGTTTTTGTCCAGCTTTGACTTGTTTGGATTTTTCTGTCATGCTGGTTTCTCTGGAGATGCAGATATACATCCTATGTCTTTAGTTAGATGTAGTATATAGTATATTCTGCTGTGGATTTTTCTAGTGTTTTAATACTGATCGCTTAGAACTCTGTCCTATCCTTTCTATCTAGCTAGAAGGGCCTCTTTTGCTAAACTCTGTATTTTCTGCCTGTGTACGTATTTCCTCTTAAACTCACAGTCAATATTTGTGGGGGGCTGCCTATCCTTTGGGGCTCTTCTCTGAGGCAAGATAGGATTTCCCATTTCCATCTTTAGGGGTATTTAGTCCTCCGGCTGTGTTGAGGTGTCTAGGCCTGGTTAGGTACATCCCATGGCTACTTCTAGTTGCGGTGTCAGTATTAGGATTGCGGTCAGTACAGGTACCACCTACTCCAGAGATAGTCTCATGCGGCTCCAGGGTCACCGGATCATAACAGAGATCCAGGATAGGGCCAAGTCTGTGATGCCAAAGGATAAGTGGGTCCACAGCAACAGGGAATGGTCTACTGTGTCTGGAAAACACCAGTTGTTAGTGATAGGTTGAAGAGATGGGTTACAGTTGGGATGAAGACTCTGGCGAGGTATGGGATTAAGTGGGAAGGGATCGGGTCACGTGCACAGGTGGTGAGATGCGATCTTGAGAGTAGAGTAGAGAGTCGATCTTCTGTAATGGTGGAGAAGTTGGATTTGGAGGTGGAGGGCTGGGTAGTTGGGAGGAAGGGCTCTGGGGGTTGTCGACTAAAACTGTCTCTGATGTTCTCAATCTTCTGCTTGAAAAATGAGGCAAAGTTTTCAGCTGAGATGAGTGGGGAGGGAGGAGGTGCTGGGGATGAAGAGAGAATTGAAGGTGTTGAATAACTGTTTAGGGTTGTGAGATATGGAGAATATGAAAGATGAGAAGTAGGTTTGTTTTGCTGCTGCGATTGTGGTCTTGAAAGTAGTGAGGGACTGTTTGAATGTGATGAAGTGCTCGTTTGAGTGGGATCTTTTCCATCTCCGCTCAGCAGCCCTGGAAACTCGCCTCAGTTCTTTGGTCAGGCTGGTGTGCCAGGGCTGTCTGTTGATTTTGCGAGCTTTGGTATGTGTGAGAGGGGCAAGAGATTCCAAAGCTACAGCTATTGTGGTGTTATATAGAGCGGCAGCATCATCCGCATTGTGTAGGGAACTTATGTCTGTGAGAGGGAGGAGGGATTCAGAGAGTGAGTGTAGATCAAGGTGTTTAAGATTTCTGCGAGGGTGTGCAAGTTTGTCGGGTGGGTATTGTAGACATGGAGTGGAGAGGGAAGAGAATGTGAGAAGGTTGTGGTCAGAATGAGGAAGAGGAGAGTTAGAGAGGTTAGATAGGGAGCATAGGCGGGTGAAGATGAGGTCCAGTGTGTGACCATCTTTGTGAGTGTCTGCAGAAGACCATTGAGTGAGGCCAAAGGAAGAAGTGAGAGATAGAAGTTTAGTGGCAGCTGAGAGGGAAGTGTCAATGGGTATGTTCAAGTCGCCCATGATGATAGTGGGGATGTCCGCAGACAGGAAATGAAGTAGCCAGGTGGTGAAGTGGTCAAAGAAAGTGGTGGCTGGCCCTTGGGGGTGGTAAATGACAGCCAGTTGGAGGTTGGAGGGGGAGTAGATGCGCACAGAGTGCACCTCAAAGGAAGGGAGGGTAACAGAGAGTGGCAGTGGGATGTGGGTGAAGGAGCAGTTATCTGACAGTAGAAAACCAACTCCTCCACCATGCTTGCTGCTGGGGCGGGGTGTGTGAGAAAGGTGGAAGCCACCATACGAAAGTGCAGCAGGAGAGGCTGCGTCAGAAGGGGTGATCCAGGTTTCGGTGATGGCAAGGAAGGAAAGTTTGTTAGTAATAAAAAGATAATAGATGTATGAAAGCTTGTTGCAGACAGAGCGAGCGTTCCATAGAGCTCCTGTTAGTGAGACTGGGGAAGTGGAGGCCGGACAAATGGGTATAAGGTTAGAGAGGTTACGGAAATTTGTGAAAGAGCGTGGATGGGAGGTAGAACTGACTGTGGGGATGTGGTGAGGAGGACCAGGATTTGGAGAGATATCACCAGCAGTGAGAAGGAGCAGAGAAAGTGTTAGCAGATGGGAGCAGGAGAGGGCATGAGGTGGCTGTCTGTGCTTTGAGACAGAGGATTGTATGTTGAGGAACAGTTCTGAAGAGGAGGTGAGATGGATGGGGAGGATTGAAGAAGAGATGAACAGTTCCTTACTTGGTGTAGAGATTAGGGGAGTTAGCAGAAAGTGAAGGATTATAGGGGTGAAACTGAAAATAAACAGAAACATTGTTTACAGTGACTGGCCAGTTACCTTCAGTTCCCTTCTGGTTCATTTCTGGTTTTAATTCTACATTAATCTTCACTCTTCTAGGACACACTTATAGGAATCACACTGCAGACTAAAGTCTTTGCAGACTTGTACTGTGCAATATATGTACTACTGAGTGCATTCAGGTGTGAAGCAGAGAGGAGTGGTCTCTGTTCATCTTGGTCAAAGAAATAAGAATGGCCCAGATGCATATAATCAAGCCAGAGTAAACAACTTCATAAATAACATGGGTGGGGGGGAAGCTGGGGTTAGTTGAAAGACATACCAAGTGGAAGCTAGGAGTAGAGGTAAGTCTGTGTGGAAAGATGGATGATATTATATATGCACTTCATAGACAGACAAGGCAGGAGAGCAGGCTGGAGAGCTGGGTGCATGAACATACCAAGTGGAAGCTAGGAGTAGAGGTAAGTCTGTGTGGAAAGATGGATGATATTATATATGCACTTCATAGACAGACAAGGCAGGAGAGCAGGCTGGAGAGCTGGGTGCATGAACATACTTGTAGGAAGAATAGACATGCTTGTTAGAGTGCGATGGTGGCAGATAGCAGGGCACAGTCTGTATGCATCCTTCTGGTTTTAATTCTACATTAATCTTCACACTTCTAGGACACACTAATAGGAATCACACTCCAATATCAATAACATGTTCGACCCATGGCATGATTGCCTTCTTCTGGACCTATGATGGCTGTTTATGTCACAGCCTAGAACAAACTCTCTAATATTTTGGTGGGCCAGTCCGACACTCACATGTAAATGAACGTAGAAGTAGTGGACCACTCCTCATATTCCAGCAGTTTTATGTAACACTCATTGCAAAAATAGGACAGCTTTGTTATGCAGGTGCAGTATACACTGGTCCTGTATATTGTGAGTTGTTTTTTTTTGTATTGCTTCTAAAGAGGGGAATCCTAAACTGTGCAACTCCAAGTAAGGCCATGTTCACACGTTCAGTATATGGTCAGTATTTTACATCAGTATTTGTAAGCCAAGACCAGGAGTGGAACAATCAGAGGACAAGTATAATAGAAACATGTCACCATTTGTAGCCTAGAGTACCAAGATAAGATCCTGCCTACAGTCCAACCCCGAACCACGGG
Source organism: Ranitomeya variabilis (assembly GCF_051348905.1). Lineage (NCBI taxonomy): Eukaryota > Metazoa > Chordata > Amphibia > Anura > Dendrobatidae > Ranitomeya > Ranitomeya variabilis. The sequence goes on along the minus strand of NC_135235.1, from coordinate 111,080,116 downwards.
CAGATAATTAAGCGAAAACTTCTAACACTGATTACACAAGACGGATTTCTTCACCCCATATATCATTTTAATCAGTGTAACAGCGCCAACCTGACAATGCCTGTAGTTTACTTGGCAAACTCCTGTGATTATTTATCTGAATTTTTAAGTAGAATACAGTTAATGTCTGCCTAAAAATCAGTATGAACATTTTCTTAGAAGAAAATATAGTGCTATATTAAGCTATTTCCTAAGCCTTCTATATGAGAATGTAATTCATAGAAAGTTGAATAAAATTCTGTGATCCAATTTTATATTCCCGATAAATACACATTTTTTAAAATATGTAAATGAGCTGTTGGCATCTATGGGCTGGACACTGATCAGCATGAGAATCTTCCTCCAGAGCTTATTTAAAATGAAGAAGGACGTTACAGTATGAGACATGTAGATCAAGAGAACAGTCAGTCTTTACACATCACACTGGTAATGCCTCCTTTCATTTAAAATGAGATCTGGAGGCAGATTCTCAGGGAGAGCTATGTCCGGCCCATAGATCTTAACAGTTAATTTACATATCAGGAAAATGTGGATTTCTCTGGAATAAGACATTAGATCGCAGATAGCAAGGGATCATTCTGTTCAACTTCCTATGACCTACATGGCCATATAGATGTCTTAGGAGGTCCATCCTACTGACATATTCCCTTTAAAATACTTACAAATCTGTCTTCTGCCGTTTTCAGCACTGCTGTTGTTCTGTCCGGGGTCATGTCACCAAAGCCATAACTTGCCAACACACACCATGGATTGTTAGTTCCTTCCTGAATCTAAGCCTATAGGAGGAGCCTCTTTCTGAGTCTCATAGCCATATATAGATTAACATACATAGTATCATAGTATTCAAGGTTGAAGGAAGACTTTAAGTCCATCTAGTTCAACCTATAGCCTAACCTAACATGCCCTAACATGTTGATACAGAGGAAGGCAAAAAAACCCATATGGGCAATACTAAGCTCCACATTGGGGGAAAAAATTTCTTCCCGACTCCACATACGGCAATCAGACTAGTTCCCTGTATCAACGCCCTATCGAGGAATCTAGTATATATACCCTGTAACATTATACTTTTCAAGAAAGGCATCCAGTCCCTTCTAAAATTTTAGTAATGAATCACTCATTACAACATCATACGGCAGAGAGTTCCATAGTCTCACTGCTCTTACAGTAAAGAATCCGCGTCTGTTATTATGATTAAACTTTCTTTCCTCCAGACGTAGAGGATGCCCCCTTGTCCCCATCTCAGGTCTACGAGTAAAAAGATCATTAGAAAGGTCTTTAGACTGTCCCCTCATATATTCATACATTGTAATAAGATCACCCCTAAGCTTTCGTTTTTACAAACTAAATAGCCCCAAGTGTAGTTGGAGTGCCCCCAGACGCAGGGCCGCGGGGTACTCGGTACCGGGCCTCTCTGTCTCGGTCCTGGGGTTGTCACGGTGGCTAGACCCGGTCCGTGACCCTGCTAAGGGGCGTCCAATGAAAGGTGTGATGATGGTGCGTGGTGCAAGGTGCGATGAATAACAAGGACACAGGGTTGCAGTCTCTTTACCTCTTTACTGAAGGCGGCTTCGGGATCCGCAATCCAGAGCACTGCTAACAGGGCTGGCTGAGACCGGCCGGTCTGAAGGCACATCCAGAGTTCCCTTTGTAGGTGGAAATCAGTGCCTACCTTCTAGCGCCTGTGTGTACCTCCCTGCTGAGCACCAAGGGATAGTCCTCACAACTATCGTATCTGTTCTGATGTTCTTTCTCTCCGTCCCCCAGATGATTTGGCTAGGATGCACCCGTATGACGGGGTAGGCCTGGAGTTATTCTGGGATCCTAGAGACGCCCCTCTCCCACAATTGCCTCCGTTGTCTGCTTAGGTGATTTAGGTGAGACAGCCAACCTAAAGTTAACTGTCCTGCCGCTGTTTGAAGTAATGCTTGGAGCCCAATACTTCCTCGGCGTTCCGGCCACCGGCTACGCGCCTCAGTAGGATGTTGCCACGATCTTAAGGCACGACTCCTACTGGTTCTATTCCCCTTTGTGCTGTGATCTCGTTTCTCACTTCTCCACAATAAACCTCGCTTCGTGTCCTTTCTTAGGATGCCACCGCAATGGGTGCAGGCACAGCTCCGTAACGTTCTGTCCTTTTCGCTAGGCCACTGTCAGGATCCCACCCCTGACAGAGACCCCCCTGAATCTTCCCCGCAACACCCTCTGCCACAGGATGTTGCCTGGATCAAACCCAGTCAGCTTCTCCCTAACTTCCTATCCAACCCCCAGTTTTTACCAGATTGTGAGGAGTGGCCTAATACATAGAACCCTTTGCTCCCCCTGGTGGCCAGAGTGTGAAGTGTTATGGTTCTCAATGGCAAGAGAACATAGCCCAGCAAACATAAGAACTAGCTCTTGGAAGGATGGAAACTAAACTGACCATGAACTAAACCTGCCGCACAACTAACAGTAGCCGGGTAGCGTAGCCTGCGTTTTATCCCTAGACGCCCAGCGCCGGCCGGAGGACTAACTAATCCTGGCAGAGGAAAATATAGTCCTGGCTCACCTCTAGATAAATTTCCCCGAAAGGCAGACAGAGGCCCCCACAAATATTGGCGGTGATTTTAGATGAAATGACAAACGTAGTATGAAAATAGGTTTAGCAAAATTGAGGTCCGCTTACTAGATAGCAGGAAGACAGAAAGGGCACTTTCATGGTCAGCTGAAAACCCTATCAAAACACCATCCTGAAATTACTTTAAGACTCTAGTATTAACTCATAACATCAGAGTGGCAATTTCAGATCACAAGAGCTTTCCAGACACAGAAACGAAACTACAGCTGTGAACTGGAACAAAATGCAAAAACAAACAAGGACCAAAGTCCAACTTAGCTGGGAGTTGTCTAGCAGCAGGAACATGCACAGAAAGGCTTCTGATTACAATGTTGACCGGCATGGAAGTGACAGAGGAGCAAGGCTAAATAGCGACTCCCACATCCTGATGGAAACAGGTGAACAGAGAGGATGATGCACACCAGTTCAATTCCACCAGTGGCCACCGGGGGAGCCCAAAATCCAATTTCACAACAGTACCCCCCCCTCAAGGAGGGGGCACCGAACCCTCACCAGAACCACCAGGGCGATCAGGATGAGCCCTATGAAAGGCACGGACCAAATCGGAGGCATGAACATCAGAGGCAGTCACCCAAGAATTATCCTCCTGACCGTATCCCTTCCATTTGACCAGATACTGGAGTTTCCGTCTGGAAACACGGGAGTCCAAGATTTTTTCCACAACGTACTCCAACTCGCCCTCAACCAACACCGGAGCAGGAGGCTCAACGGAAGGCACAACCGGTACCTCATACCTGCGCAATAATGACCGATGAAAAACATTATGAATAGAAAAAGATGCAGGGAGGTCCAAACGGAAGGACACAGGGTTAAGAATCTCCAATATCTTGTACGGGCCGATAAACCGAGGCTTAAACTTGGGAGAAGAAACCCTCATAGGGACAAAACGAGAAGACAACCACACCAAGTCCCCAACACAAAGCCGAGGACCAACCCGACGCCGGCGGTTGGCAAAAAGCTGAGTCTTCTCCTGGGACAACTTCAAATTGTCCACTACCTGCCCCCAAATCTGATGCAACCTCTCCACCACAGCATCCACTCCAGGACAATCCGAAGATTCCACCTGACCAGAAGAAAATCGAGGATGAAACCCCGAATTACAGAAAAAGGGAGACACCAAGGTGGCAGAGCTGGCCCGATTATTGAGGGCAAACTCCGCCAAAGGCAAAAAAGCAACCCAATCATCCTGATCTGCAGACACAAAACACCTCAAATATGTCTCCAAGGTCTGATTCGTCCGCTCGGTCTGGCCATTAGTCTGAGGATGGAAAGCAGACGAGAAAGACAAATCTATGCCCATCCTAGCACAGAATGCTCGCCAAAATCTAGACACGAATTGGGTACCTCTGTCAGAAACGATATTCTCCGGAATACCATGCAAACGGACCACATTTTGAAAAAACAGAGGAACCAACTCGGAAGAAGAAGGCAACTTAGGCAGGGGAACCAAATGGACCATCTTAGAGAAACGATCACACACCACCCAGATGACAGACATCTTCTGAGAAACAGGAAGATCCGAAATAAAATCCATCGAAATGTGCGTCCAGGGCCTCTTCGGGATAGGCAAGGGCAACAACAATCCACTAGCCCGAGAACAACAAGGCTTGGCCCGAGCACAAACGTCACAAGACTGCACAAAGCCTCGCACATCTCGAGAGAGGGAAGGCCACCAGAAGGACCTTGCCACCAAATCCCTGGTACCAAAGATTCCAGGATGACCTGCCAACGCAGAAGAATGAACCTCAGAAATGACTTTACTGGTCCAATCATCAGGAACAAACAGTCTACCAGGTGGGCAACGATCAGGTCTATCCGCCTGAAACTCCTGCAAGGCCCGCCGCAGATCTGGAGAAACGGCAGACAATATCACTCCATCCTTAAGGATACCTGTAGGTTCAGAATTACCAGGGGAGTCAGGCTCAAAACTCCTAGAAAGGGCATCCGCCTTAACATTCTTAGAACCCGGCAGGTAGGACACCACAAAATTAAACCGAGAGAAAAACAACGACCAGCGCGCCTGTCTAGGATTCAGGCGTCTGGCGGACTCAAGATAAATTAGATTTTTGTGGTCAGTCAATACCACCACCTGATGTCTAGCCCCCTCAAGCCAATGACGCCACTCCTCAAAAGCCCACTTCATGGCCAAAAGCTCCCGATTCCCAACATCATAATTTCGCTCGGCGGGCGAAAATTTACGCGAGAAAAAAGCACAAGGTCTCATCACGGAGCAATCGGAACTTCTCTGCGACAAAACCGCCCCAGCTCCGATTTCAGAAGCGTCGACCTCAACCTGAAAAGGAAGAGCAACATCAGGCTGACGCAACACAGGGGCGGAAGAAAAGCGGCGCTTAAGCTCCCGAAAGGCCTCCACAGCAGCAGGGGACCAATCAGCAACATCAGCACCCTTCTTAGTCAAATCAGTCAATGGCTTAACAACATCAGAAAAACCAGCAATAAATCGACGATAAAAGTTAGCAAAGCCCAAAAATTTCTGAAGACTCTTAAGAGAAGAGGGTTGCGTCCAATCACAAATAGCCTGAACCTTGACAGGATCCATCTCGATGGAAGAGGGGGAAAAAATATATCCCAAAAAGAAAATCTTTTGAACCCCAAAAACGCACTTAGAACCCTTCACACACAAGGAATTAGACCGCAAAACCTGAAAAACCCTCCTGACCTGCTGGACATGAGAGTCCCAGTCATCCGAAAAAATCAAAATATCATCCAGATACACAATCATAAATTTATCCAAATAATCACGGAAAATGTCATGCATAAAGGACTGAAAGACTGAAGGGGCATTTGAAAGACCAAAAGGCATCACCAAATACTCAAAGTGGCCCTCGGGCGTATTAAATGCGGTTTTCCACTCATCCCCCTGCTTAATTCGCACCAAATTATACGCCCCACGGAGATCTATCTTAGAGAACCACTTGGCCCCCTTTATGCGAGCAAACAAATCAGTCAGCAGTGGCAACGGATATTGATATTTAACCGTGATTTTATTCAAAAGCCGATAATCAATGCACGGCCTCAAAGAGCCATCTTTCTTAGCCACAAAGAAAAAACCGGCTCCTAAGGGAGATGACGAAGGACGAATATGTCCCTTTTCCAAGGACTCCTTTATATATTCTCGCATAGCAGCATGTTCAGGCACAGACAGATTAAATAAACGACCCTTAGGGTATTTACTACCCGGAATCAAATCTATTGCACAATCGCACTCCCGGTGCGGAGGTAATGAACCAAGCTTAGGTTCTTCAAAAACGTCACGATATTCAGTCAAGAATTCAGGAATCTCAGGGAATAGATGATGAAATGGAAACCACAGGTACGTCCCCATGCGTCCCCTTACATCCCCAGCTTAACACAGACATAGCTTTCCAGTCAAGGACTGGGTTATGAGATTGCAGCCATGGCAATCCAAGCACCAACACATCATGTAGGTTATACAGCACAAGAAAGCGAATAATCTCCTGGTGATCCGGATTAATCCGCATAGTTACTTGTGTCCAGTATTGTGGTTTATTGCTAGCCAATGGGGTGGAGTCAATCCCCTTCAGGGGTATAGGAGTTTCAAGAGGCTCCAAATCATACCCACAGCGTTTGGCAAAGGACCAATCCATAAGACTCAAAGCGGCGCCAGAGTCGACATAGGCATCTGCGGTAATAGATGATAAAGAACAAATCAGGGTCACAGATAGAATAAACTTAGACTGCAAAGTGCCAATTGAAACAGACTTATCAAGCTTCTTAGTACGCTTAGAGCATGCTGATATAACATGAGTTGAATCACCGCAATAGAAGCACAACCCATTTTTTCGTCTAAAATTCTGCCGTTCACTTCTGGACAGAATTCTATCACATTGCATATTCTCTGGCGTCTTCTCAGTAGACACCGCCAAATGGTGCACAGGTTTGCGCTCCCGCAGACGCCTATCGATCTGGATAGCCATTGTCATGGACTCATTCAGACCCGCAGGCACAGGGAACCCCACCATAACATCCTTAATGGCATCAGAGAGACCCTCTCTGAAATTCGCCGCCAGGGCGCACTCATTCCACTGAGTAAGCACAGCCCATTTACGGAATTTCTGGCAGTATATTTCAGCTTCGTCTTGCCCCTGAGATAGGGACATCAAGGCCTTTTCCGCCTGAAGTTCTAACTGAGGTTCCTCATAAAGCAACCCCAAGGCCAGAAAAAACGCATCCACATTGAGCAACGCAGGATCCCCTGGAGCCAATGCAAAAGCCCAATCCTGAGGGTCGCCCCGGAGCAAGGAAATCACAATCCTGACCTGCTGAGCAGGATCTCCAGCAGAGCGAGATTTCAGGGACAAAAACAACTTGCAATTATTTTTGAAATTTTGAAAGCAAGATCTATTCCCCGAGAAAAATTCAGGCAAAGGAATTCTAGGTTCAGATATAGGAACATGAACAACAAAATCTTGTAAATTTTGAACTTTCGTGGTGAGATTATTCAAACCTGCAGCTAAACTCTGAATATCCATTTTAAACAGGTGAACACAGAGCCATTCCAGGATTAGAAGGAGAGAGAGAGAGAAAGGCTGCAATATAGGCAGACTTGCAAGGATTCAATTACAAGCACACTCAGAACTGAAGGGAAAAAAAAAAAAAAAATCTTCAGCAGACTTCTCTTTTCTCTCCTTTCTCTGTCAATTAATTTAACCCTTTTTGGGGCCGGTCAAACTGTTATGGTTCTCAATGGCAAGAGAACATAGCCCAGCAAACATAAGAACTAGCTCTTGGAAGGATGGAAACTAAACTGACCATGAACTAAACCTGCCGCACAACTAACAGTAGCCGGGTAGCGTAGCCTGCGTTTTATCCCTAGACGCCCAGCGCCGGCCGGAGGACTAACTAATCCTGGCAGAGGAAAATATAGTCCTGGCTCACCTCTAGAGAAATTTCCCCGAAAGGCAGACAGAGGCCCCCACAAATATTGGCGGTGATTTTAGATGAAATGACAAACGTAGTATGAAAATAGGTTTAGCAAAATTGAGGTCCGCTTACTAGATAGCAGGAAGACAGAAAGGGCACTTTCATGGTCAGCTGAAAACCCTATCAAAACACCATCCTGAAATTACTTTAAGACTCTAGTATTAACTCATAACATCAGAGTGGCAATTTCAGATCACAAGAGCTTTCCAGACACAGAAACGAAACTACAGCTGTGAACTGGAACAAAATGCAAAAACAAACAAGGACCAAAGTCCAACTTAGCTGGGAGTTGTCTAGCAGCAGGAACATGCACAGAAAGGCTTCTGATTACAATGTTGACCGGCATGGAAGTGACAGAGGAGCAAGGCTAAATAGCGACTCCCACATCCTGATGGAAACAGGTGAACAGAGAGGATGATGCACACCAGTTCAATTCCACCAGTGGCCACCGGGGGAGCCCAAAATCCAATTTCACAACAGTGAAGTGTAATGTGTGACTGTGATACCTGGTCAGGTGAACTCCTTTAGTGCCATCAGATGTACCATCACTCCCCTTAGTGGCGGAGCGTCAGTACTGCAACAACCAGGACTCTGGGGCGCTGCACTATAATCTGTCTTGGTATTGCAGACCCCCCAGTCCTCTAATAACCTTGGTCGCTCTTCTCTGCACCCGCTCCAGTTCAGCTATGACTTTCTTATACACCGGAGTGTTGTGAATTTACTTTTTGCTCCCTCTAGTGGTTACTAGTTTTTTGACTCTGGTTTTTCTGTCATTCCTTTTATCCGCACCTGGGTCGTTAGTTAAGGGTGTTGCTATTTAAGTTCCCTGGACCTTCAGTTCAATGCCTGGCAACGTAGTTATCAGAGCTAGTCTGCTGTGCTCTTGTCTACTGATCCTGGTTCCAGTTATATCAGCTAAGTCCGCTTTTTGCTTTTTGCTATTTTGTTTTGGTTTTGTATTTTTGTCCAGCTTGTTCCAAATATATGTCCTGACCTTTGCTGGAAGCTCTAGGGGGCTGGTGTTCTCCCCCCGGACCGTTAGACGGTTCGGGGGTTCTTGAATTTCCAGTGTGGATTTTGATAGGGTTTTTGTTGACCATATAAGTTACCTTTCTTTATTCTGCTATCAGTAAGCGGGCCTCTCTGTGCTAAACCTGGTTAATTTCTGTGTTTGTCATTTCCTCTTACCTCACCGTTATTATTTGTGGGGGGCTTCTATCCAGCTTTGGGGTCCCCTTCTCTGGAGGCAAGAAAGGTCTTTTGTTTTCCTCTACTAGGGGTAGCTAGATTCTCCGGCTGGAGCGTGTCATCTAGAATCAACGTAGGAATGATCCCCGGCTACTTCTAGTGTTGGCTGTTGTGAATTTGGATTTTGGGCTCCCCCGGTGGCCGCTTGTGGAATTGGACTTGTCATCCTCTTTCCTGTTTCACCTGGTTCCATCAGTAGTGGGTGTCGCTATTTAAGCTCATTTCTCTGGTGGTTTCTTGCCGGTCAACAATGTTATCTGATGCCTCTCAGTGCTTGTTCCTGCTTCTAGACAACTACTAGATAAGTTGGACTTTTGTCCATGTTTTGTTTTGCCTATTTGTTCCAGTTCACAGCTGAAGTTTTGTTACTGTGTCTGGAAAGCTCTCGTTGATCAGGGATTGCTACTCTGGCGTTATGAGTTAATGCCAGAGTTTAAGGTAATCTCTGGATGGTGTTTTGTTAGTGTTTTTCTGCTGACCATGAAAGTATACTATCTGTCTTCTGCTATCTAGTAAGCGGACCTCAAATTTGCTAAGACTATTTTCCTGCTGCGTTTGTTGTTTCATCTGAACTCACCGTCATTATATGTGGGGGGCTACTGTCTTCTTTGGAATATTTCTCTAGAGGTGAGCCAGGTCTTATATTTCCCTCTGCTAGCTATTTAGGTCTTAGGCCAGAGCTGGGCATCTAGCGATAAATAGGATATGCTACCTGGCTATTTCTAGTTGCGCGGCAGGCTTAGTTCATGGTCAGTATAGTTCCATCTTCCGAGAGCTTGTCCCTCTATAGGCTTGCTATGATCTCCGCCTGCAGAGATCACGACAGTTTGACCGGCCAATAAAGTGTTAAAGACCCAGGTTGAGAAAGGAGAGTTATAAGAAGTCTGCTGGAAATTTTTTTTTTTTTTTTTTTTTTCCCTCCAGTCTGCCTTGCTGCAGTCTTTTTTCTCTCTCTCCTCCTAATCTCTGTATGGCTCTGTGTGCACCTGACAATAATGGATCTCCAGAGTGTAACTGCGGGTTTGAATAATCTCATCACGAAAGTACAAAATTTACAAGATTTTGTGGTACATGCTTCGGTATCTGACCCGAGAATTCCTTTGCCGGAGTTCTTCACAGGGAATAGAGCTAGCTTCCAGAATTTCCGAAATAATTGTAAGCTTTATTTGTCCCTGAAGTCTCGTTCAGCTGGAGACCCTGCTCAGCAGGTTAGGATTGTGATTTCCTTGCTCAGGGGTGACCCTCAAGATTGGGCCTTCTCATTGCCAGCAGGGGATCCTGCGTTACGCGATGTGGATGCGTTTTTTCTGGCCTTGGGCTTGCTTTATGAGGAACCTCATTTGGAACTTCAGGCAGAAAAAACTTTGATGGCACTATCTCAGGGGCAAGACGAAGCTGAAGTTTTCTGCCAAAAATTCCGTAAATGGTCTGTGCTTACTCAGTGGAATGAGTGCGCCTTGGCGGCAACTTTCAGAGAAGGTCTCTCTGATGCCGTTAAGGATGTTATGGTGGGGTTCCCTGTGCCTGCAGGTCTGAATGAGTCCATGACAATGGCTATTCAGATTGATAGGCGTCTGCGGGAGCGCAAACCGGTGCACCATCTGGCGGTGTCTATGGAAAAGACGCCAGAAAGTATGCAGTGTGATAGAATTCTGTCCAGGAGCGAGCGACAGAATTTTAGACGGAAGAATGGATTGTGTTTCTATTGTGGGGATTCTACTCATGTTATATCAGCATGCTCTAGGCGTACAAAGAAGCTTGATAAGTCTGTTTCCATTGGCACCATTCAGTCTAAGTTTATTTTGTCTGTAACCCTGATTTGCTCTTTGTCATCCATTGCCACGGACGCCTATGTTGACTCTGGCGCCGCTCTGAGTCTTATGGATTGGTCCTTTGCCAATCGTTGTGGTTTTGATTTAGAGCCTTTGGAGACTCTTATTCCTCTGAAGGGGATTGACTCCACCCCATTGGCTAATAATAAACCACAATACTGGACACAAGTAACCATGCGTATCAATCCGGATCACCAGGAGATTATTCGTTTCCTGGTGCTGTATAATTTACATGACGATTTGGTACTGGGATTGCCATGGTTGCAGTCTCACAACCCAGTCTTGGACTGGAGAGCAATGTCTGTGTTGAGCTGGGGATGTAAGGGTATTCATGGGGACTTACCTTTGGTTTCTATTTCGTCGTCCATTCCCTCTGAAGTCCCTGAGTTCCTCTCTGATTATCAAGACGTCTTTGACGAACCCAAGCTTGGGTCGTTACCTCCGCACCGTGAGTGCGATTGTGCCATAGATTTGATACCGGGTTGTAAATATCCAAAGGGTCGTTTGTTTAATCTGTCTGTGCCGGAACATGCTGCTATGCGGGAATATATAAAGGAGTCTTTGGAAAAGGGACATATTCGTCCATCTTCTTCTCCCTTGGGAGCTGGGTTTTTCTTTGTCTCAAAAAAAGACGGCTCTTTGAGACCATGTATTGATTATCGGCTTCTGAATAAGATCACTGTTAAGTATCAATACCCATTGCCATTGCTTACTGATTTGTTTGCTCGTATAGAGGGTGCTAAGTGGTTCTCTAAAATTGATCTTCGTGGGGCGTATAATTTGGTGCGGATCAGGCAGGGGGATGAGTGGAAGACCGCATTTAATACGCCCGAGGGCCACTTTGAGTATTTGGTCATGCCTTTTGGTCTTTCTAATGCCCCTTCAGTTTTCCAGTCTTTTATGCATGATATTTTCCGCGATTTTCTGGATAAATTTATGATAATATATCTGGATGATATTCTGATTTTTTCTGATGACTGGGACTCTCATGTCCAGCAGGTCAGGAGAGTTTTTCAGGTTCTGCGGTCTAATTCTTTATGTGTGAAGGGGTCTAAGTGCGTTTTTGGGGTCCAGAAAATTTCCTTTTTGGGGTATATTTTTTCTCCCTCTTCCATTGAGATGGATCCCGTCAAGGTGCAAGCTATTTGTGACTGGACTCAGCCCTCCTCTCTTAAGGGTCTTCAGAGATTTTTGGGCTTTGCCAACTTTTACCGCCGATTTATTGCTGGTTTTTCGGATGTCGTTAAACCACTGACTGATTTGACCAGACAAGGCGCTGATGTTGCTAATTGGTCCCCTCATGCTGTAGAGGCCTTTCAGGAGCTTAAGCGCCGTTTTGCCTCTGCCCCTGTGTTGCGTCAGCCTGATGTGAATCTGCCTTTTCAGGTTGAGGTTGACGCTTCGGAGATCGGAGCTGGGGCAGTGTTGTCGCAGAAAGGTTCCGACTGCTCCGTCATTAGGCCTTGTGCCTTCTTTTCTCGCAAATTTTCGCCCGCAGAGCGGAATTATGATGTTGGGAATCGGGAGCTTTTGGCCATGAAGTGGGCGTTTGAGGAGTGGCGCCATTGGCTCGAGGGGGCTAGGCATCAGGTGGTGGTATTGACTGACCACAAAAATTTGATTTATCTTGAGACTGCCAGACGCCTGAATCCTAGACAGGCGCGCTGGTCTTTATTTTTTTCTCGCTTTAATTTTGTGGTGTCATACCTACCGGGTTCTAAGAATGTTAAGGCAGATGCCCTTTCTAGGAGTTTTGACCCGGACTCTCCTGGTAATTCTGAACCCACAGGTATCCTTAGGGAGGGAGTAATTTTGTCGGCCGTTTCTCCTGATCTGCGGCGGTCCTTGCAAGAGTTTCAGGCGGATAGACCGGATCGTTGTCCGCCTGATAGACTGTTTGTTCCGGATGATTGGACCAGCAGAGTCATCTCTGAGGTACATTCTTCTGCATTGGCAGGTCATCCCGGAATTTTTGGTACCAGGGATTTGGTGGCAAGATCCTTCTGGTGGCCTTCCCTGTCACGAGATGTGCGAGTCTTTGTGCAGTCATGTGACGTTTGTGCTCGGGCCAAGTCTTGTAGTTCTCGGGCTAGCGGACTGCTGTTGCCCTTGCCTATTCCTAAGAGGCCTTGGACACACATCTCGATGGATTTTATTTCAGATCTGCCTGTTTCCCAGAAGATGTCTGTCATCTGGGTGGTCTGTGACCGTTTCTCTAAAATGGTCCATTTGGTTCCTCTGCCCAAGTTGCCTTCTTCTTCTGAGTTGGTTCCTCTGTTTTTTCAGAATGTTGTCCGATTGCACGGTATTCCTGAGAATATTGTTTCTGACAGAGGTACCCAATTTGTGTCTAGATTTTGGCGGGCATTCTGTGCTAGGATGGGCATAGATTTGTCTTTTTCATCTGCTTTTCACCCTCAGACTAATGGCCAGACCGAGCGGACTAATCAGACCCTGGAGACATATCTGAGGTGTTTTGTCTCTGCTGACCAGGATGATTGGGTTGCTTTTTTGCCATTGGCAGAGTTCGCCCTCAATAATCGGGCCAGCTCTTCCACCTTGGTGTCCCCGTTTTTCTGTAATTCGGGGTTTCACCCTCGATTTTCCTCCGGTCTGGTGGAATCCTCGGATTGTCCTGGAGTGGATGCGGTGGTGGAGAGATTGCATCACATCTGGGGGCAGGTTATGGACAATTTGAAGTTGTCCCAGGAGAAGACTCAGCGTTTTGCCAACCGTCATCGTCGTGTTGGTTCTCGGCTTTGTGTTGGAGATTTGGTGTGGTTGTCTTCTCGTTTTGTCCCTATGAGGGTCTCTTCTCCTAAGTTTAAACCTCGGTTCATCGGCCCTTATAGAATATTGGAGATTCTTAATCCTGTTTCTTTCCGTTTGGACCTCCCTGCGTCCTTTTCCATTCATAACGTTTTTCATCGGTCGTTATTGCGCAGGTATGAGGTACCTGTTGTGCCTTCGGTTGAGCCTCCTGCTCCGGTGTTGGTTGAGGGTGAGTTGGAGTACGTTGTGGAGAAAATTTTGGACTCTCGTGTTTCCAGACGGAGACTCCAGTATCTGGTCAACTGGAAGGGTTACGGCCAGGAGGATAATTCTTGGGTCAATGCATCTGATGTTCATGCTTCTGATCTTGTTCGTGCCTTCCATAGGGCTCATCCTGGTCGCCCTGGTGGATCTGGTGAGGGTTCGGTGCCCCCTCCTTGAGGGGGGGGTACTGTTGTGAATTTGGATTTTGGGCTCCCCCGGTGGCCGCTTGTGGAATTGGACTTGTCATCCTCTTTCCTGTTTCACCTGGTTCCATCAGTAGTGGGTGTCGCTATTTAAGCTCATTTCTCTGGTGGTTTCTTGCCGGTCAACAATGTTATCTGATGCCTCTCAGTGCTTGTTCCTGCTTCTAGACAACTACTAGATAAGTTGGACTTTTGTCCATGTTTTGTTTTGCCTATTTGTTCCAGTTCACAGCTGAAGTTTTGTTACTGTGTCTGGAAAGCTCTCGTTGATCAGGGATTGCTACTCTGGCGTTATGAGTTAATGCCAGAGTTTAAGGTAATCTCTGGATGGTGTTTTGTTAGTGTTTTTCTGCTGACCATGAAAGTATACTATCTGTCTTCTGCTATCTAGTAAGCGGACCTCAAATTTGCTAAGACTATTTTCCTGCTGCGTTTGTTGTTTCATCTGAACTCACCGTCATTATATGTGGGGGGCTACTGTCTTCTTTGGAATATTTCTCTAGAGGTGAGCCAGGTCTTATATTTCCCTCTGCTAGCTATTTAGGTCTTAGGCCAGAGCTGGGCATCTAGCGATAAATAGGATATGCTACCTGGCTATTTCTAGTTGCGCGGCAGGCTTAGTTCATGGTCAGTATAGTTCCATCTTCCGAGAGCTTGTCCCTCTATAGGCTTGCTATGATCTCCGCCTGCAGAGATCACGACAGTTGGCGTTAGGAGTAGATATATGGTCAACCCAGCTACCACTGCCCTATGAGCTGGATTTTTGTATTCTGCAGACTTCCACGTTCCTCTGAGACCCTCGCCATTGGGGTCATAACAGTTTGCCAGGCCAGTATTAAATGTTTAATGCATTGCAGAAGAGGGATTATAAGAAAGAAGATTCTGAGTTTTTTTTTTTTTTCTTCTTCCCCTTTACCTCAGAGTGGCTATGCTTGCTGCAGACATGAATGTCCAGACCTTGATTACAAGTGTGGACCAGCTGGCTACTCGTGTGCAGGGCATACAAGACTATGTTATCAGTAATCCTAGGTCAGAACCTAAAATACCGATTCCTGAACTGTTTTCCGGAGACAGGTTTAAGTTTAGGAATTTTGTGAATAATTGTAAATTGTTTTTGTCCCTGAGACCCTGTTCATCTGGAGACTCTGCTCAGCAAGTAAAAATTGTTATTTCGTTCTTACGGGGCGACCCTCAGGATTGGGCTTTTTCGCTGGCGCCAGGAGATCCGGCATTGGCTGATATTAATGCGTTTTTTCTGGCGCTCGGTTTACTTTATGAGGAACCCAATCTTGAGATTCAGGCAGAAAAGGCCTTGCTGGCTATGTCTCAGGGGCAGGACGAGGCTGAAGTGTACTGCCAAAAATTTCGGAAATGGTCCGTGCTGACACATTGGAACGAGTGTGCACTGGCCACTAATTTTAGAAATGGCCTTTCTGAAGCCATTAAGAATGTTATGGTGGGTTTTCCCATTCCCACAGGTCTGAATGATACTATGGCACTGGCTATTCAAATTGACCGGCGGTTGCGGGAGCGCAAAACCGCAAATTCCCTCATGGTGTTGTCTGAACAGACACCTAATTCGGTGCAATGTGATAGAAAAATCGCAAATTCCCTCATGGTGTTGTCTGAACAGACACCTGATTTAATGCAATGTGATAGAATCCTGACTAGAAATGAGCGGAAAATTCATAGACGCCGGAATGGCTTGTGCTACTACTGTGGTGATTCTACACATATTATCTCAGCATGCTCTAAACGTATAGCTAAGGTTGTTAGTCCTGTCACCGTTGGTAATTTGCAACCTAAATTTATTCTGTCTGTAACTTTGATTTGCTCACTGTCGTCTTTTCCTGTCATGGCGTTTGTAGATTCAGGTGCTGCCCTGAGTCTTATGGATCTGTCATTTGCTAAGCACTGTGGTTTTACTCTTGAACCATTAGAAAATCCTATTCCTCTTAGGGGTATTGATGCTACGCCATTGGCAGCAAATAAACCGCAGTATTGGACACAGGTTACCATGTGCATGACTCCTGAACACCGCGAGGTGATACGTTTCCTGGTTTTACATAAAATGCATGATTTGGTTGTTTTAGGGCTGCCATGGTTACAGACCCATAATCCAGTCCTGGACTGGAAGGCTATGTCAGTCTCAAGTTGGGGCTGTCATGGTATTCATGGGGATTCCCTGCCTGTGTCTATTGCTTCTTCTACGCCTTCGGAAGTTCCGGAGTATTTGTCTGATTATCAGGATGTCTTCAGTGAGTCTGAGTCCAGTGCACTGCCTCCTCATAGGGACTGTGACTGTGCTATAGATTTGATCCCAGGCAGTAAATTTCCTAAGGGAAGACTGTTTAATCTGTCGGTACCTGAACATACCGCTATGCGTTCATATATCAAGGAGTCTCTAGAGAAAGGACATATTCGTCCGTCTTCTTCCCCTCTTGGTGCGGGATTCTTTTTTGTGGCAAAAAAGGACGGATCTTTGAGACCTTGTATTGATTATCGGCTTTTAAATAAGATCACTGTCAAATTTCAGTATCCTTTACCGCTGTTGTCTGACTTGTTTGCCCGGATTAAAGGTGCCAAGTGGTTCACCAAGATAGATCTTCGTGGTGCGTACAACCTTGTGCGCATTAAGCAAGGTGATGAATGGAAAACCGCATTCAATACGCCCGAAGGTCATTTTGAGTACTTGGTGATGCCTTTTGGGCTCTCCAATGCGCCTTCAGTTTTTCAGTCCTTTATGCATGACATTTTCCGGAAGTATCTGGATAAATTTTTGATTGTTTATCTGGATGATATTTTGGTTTTTTCTGATAATTGGGATTCGCATGTGGAGCAGGTCAGGTTGGTCTTTAAAATTTTGCGTGAAAATTCTTTGTTTGTCAAGGGCTCAAAGTGTCTTTTTGGTGTACAGAAGGTTCCCTTTTTGGGGTTCATTTTTTCCCCTTCTGCTGTGGAGATGGACCCAGTCAAGGTCCGAGCTATTCTTGATTGGACTCAGCCCTCGTCAGTTAAGAGTCTACAGAAGTTCTTGGGTTTCGCTAACTTCTACCGTCGTTTTATCGCTAATTTTTCTAGCATTGTGAAACCTTTGACGGATATGACCAAGAAGGGCTCCGATGTAGCTAACTGGGCTCCTGCTGCCGTGGAGGCTTTCCAGGAGTTGAAACGCCGGTTTACTTCGGCGCCTGTTTTGTGCCAGCCCGATGTCTCACTTCCCTTTCAGGTTGAGGTGGATGCTTCAGAGATTGGAGCAGGGGCCGTTTTGTCGCAGAGAGGCCCTGGTTGCTCTGTTATGAAACCTTGTGCCTTTTTCTCTAGGAAGTTTTCGCCTGCCGAGCGAAATTATGATGTGGGCAATCGGGAGTTGTTGGCCATGAAATGGGCATTTGAGGAGTGGCGTCATTGGCTCGAGGGTGCTAAGCATCGTGTGGTGGTCTTGACTGATCACAAAAATCTGATGTATCTCGAGTCTGCTAAACGCCTTAATCCGAGACAGGCCCGCTGGTCATTGTTTTTCTCCCGCTTTGATTTTGTTGTCTCGTATTTACCAGGTTCAAAGAATGTGAAGGCCGATGCTCTTTCTAGGAGCTTTGTGCCTGATGCTCCTGGAGTCGCTGATCCTGTTGGTATTCTTAAAGATGGAGTTATCTTGTCAGCTATTTCTCCGGATCTGCGACGTGTGTTGCAGAGATTTCAGGCTGATAGGCCTGAGTCTTGTCCACCTGACAGACTGTTTGTCCCGGATAAGTGGACCAGCAGAGTCATTTCCGAGGTTCATTCCTCGGTGTTGGCAGGTCACCCGGGAATTTTTGGCACCAGAGATCTGGTGGCCAGGTCCTTTTGGTGGCCTTCCTTGTCAAGGGATGTGCGGTCATTTGTGCAGTCCTGTGGGACTTGTGCTCGAGCTAAGCCTTGCTGTTCTCGTGCCAGCGGTTTGCTCTTGCCCTTGCCTGTCCCGAAGAGACCTTGGACACATATCTCCATGGATTTCATTTCTGATCTTCCGCTATCCCAGGGCATGTCCGTTATCTGGGTGATATGTGATCGCTTCTCAAAGATGGTCCATTTGGTTCCTTTGCCTAAGCTGCCTTCCTCTTCCGATCTGGTTCCTGTGTTTTTCCAGAACGTGGTTCGTTTGCACGGCATCCCTGAGAATATTGTGTCAGACAGAGGATCCCAGTTCGTTTCCAGATTCTGGCGATCCTTTTGTAGTAGGATGGGCATTGATTTGTCGTTTTCGTCTGCTTTCCATCCTCAGACTAATGGACAGACGGAGCGAACCAATCAGACTTTGGAGGCTTATTTGAGGTGTTTTGTCTCTGCTGATCAGGACGATTGGGTGACATTCTTGCCGTTGGCTGAGTTTGCCCTTAATAATCGGGCTAGTTCCGCCACCTTGGTTTCGCCTTTTTTCTGCAACTCTGGTTTCCATCCTCGCTTTTCTTCGGGTCATGTGGAGCCTTCTGACTGTCCTGGGGTGGATTCTGTGGTGGATAGGTTGCAGCGGATCTGGAATCATGTGGTGGACAACTTGAAGTTGTCACAGGAGAGGGCTCAGCGCTTTGCCAACCGCCGCCGCGGTGTGGGTCCCCGACTACTCGTTGGGGATTTGGTATGGCTTTCTTCCCGCTTTGTTCCTATGAAGGTCTCCTCTCCCAAATTTAAACCTCGTTTTATTGGGCCTTACAAGATATTGGAAATCCTTAATCCTGTATCTTTTCGTCTGGATCTTCCTGTGTCGTTTGCTATTCACAATGTATTTCATAGGTCCTTGTTGCGGCGGTACATTGTGCCTATAGTTCCTTCTGCTGAGCCTCCTGCTCCGGTGTTGGTTGAGGGCGAGTTGGAGTACGTGGTGGAGAAGATCTTGGATTCTCGCCTCTCCAGGCGGAGGCTTCAGTACCTGGTCAAGTGGAAGGGCTATGGTCAGGAGGATAATTCCTGGGTGGTCGCCTCTGATGTTCATGCGGCCGATTTAGTTCGTGCCTTTCATGCCGCTCATCCTGATCGCCCTGGTGGTCGTGGTGAGGGTTCGGTGACCCCTCACTAAGGGGGGGGTACTGTTGTGAATTTACTTTTTGCTCCCTCTAGTGGTTACTAGTTTTTTGACTCTGGTTTTTCTGTCATTCCTTTTATCCGCACCTGGGTCGTTAGTTAAGGGTGTTGCTATTTAAGTTCCCTGGACCTTCAGTTCAATGCCTGGCAACGTAGTTATCAGAGCTAGTCTGCTGTGCTCTTGTCTACTGATCCTGGTTCCAGTTATATCAGCTAAGTCCGCTTTTTGCTTTTTGCTATTTTGTTTTGGTTTTGTATTTTTGTCCAGCTTGTTCCAAATATATGTCCTGACCTTTGCTGGAAGCTCTAGGGGGCTGGTGTTCTCCCCCCGGACCGTTAGACGGTTCGGGGGTTCTTGAATTTCCAGTGTGGATTTTGATAGGGTTTTTGTTGACCATATAAGTTACCTTTCTTTATTCTGCTATCAGTAAGCGGGCCTCTCTGTGCTAAACCTGGTTCATTTCTGTGTTTGTCATTTCCTCTTACCTCACCGTTATTATTTGTGGGGGGCTTCTATCCAGCTTTGGGGTCCCCTTCTCTGGAGGCAAGAAAGGTCTTTTGTTTTCCTCTACTAGGGGTAGCTAGATTCTCCGGCTGGAGCGTGTCATCTAGAATCAACGTAGGAATGATCCCCGGCTACTTCTAGTGTTGGCGTTAGGAGTAGATATATGGTCAACCCAGCTACCACTGCCCTATGAGCTGGATTTTTGTATTCTGCAGACTTCCACGTTCCTCTGAGACCCTCGCCATTGGGGTCATAACACCGGAGACCAGAACTGTACACAGTATTCTAAGTGTGGTCGAACTAGTGACTTGTATAGAGGTAAAATTATGTTCTCTGTTATGATCTGGTGGCCTAAGAGCAGCATGAGGCGTACTCTGGAGAAGGTGGAACCTGTCCTTACCGCAGACCCTGAACTTAACACCGCAACTAGAAGTAGCCGTGGAATGTACCTATCACTCCCTAGACATCTCGACACAGCCGGAGGACTAATTACCCCTAGAGATAGAAAAGGGAAAACTATCTTGCCTCAGAGAAAATCCCCAAAGGATAGACAGCCCCCCCACAAATATTGACTGTGAGAGGAGAGGGAAAAAACATACACAGACTTGTTATGATCCCAATGGCAAAGGATCTCAGAGATTTCAGCAAAGTCTGCAAACATAAATACCAGCTCATAGGGAAGTGGTAACTAGGCTGACCGTATATCTGATCCTAGCACAACCAACTAACAGTAGCCGGGGAACGTACCTACGTTGATCCTAGACGTCTCGCGCCAGCCGGAGAACTAACTAACCCTGTCAGGGAAAATAAGACCTCTCTTGCCTCAAGAAGAAAGACCCCAAAGTTATAGTACAAGCCCCCAACAAATAATAACGGTGAGGTAAGAAGAAAAGACAAACGTAAGAATGAACTAGATTTTAGCAAAGAGAGGCCCACTGACTAATAGCAGAAGATAGTAAGATGACTTATACGGTCAGCAAAAAACCCTGCAAAATATCCACGCTGAATATCCAAGAACCCCCGAACCGACTAACGGTGAGGGGGGAGAATATCAGCCCCCTAGAGCTTCCAGCGAAATCAGGAATCACATATTGTACAAGCTGGACAAAAATAAGAACAATGCAAATAAACAAAAATAAGAAAGCAGGACTTAGCTTATCTTGCAAGGAACCAGGACCTGAAGACAGGAGCAAACAGAAATGAACTGATTACAACGATGCCAGGCACTGGACTGAGAATCCAGGAAGTTTAAATAGCAACACCCCAGGCCTAACGAACCAGGTGAGTACCAACCTGGGGAAAGACAATCCAAGTGCCAACCACTAGTGACCACAAGAGGGAGCCAAGAAATATAGTTCACAACAGTACCCCCCCTTTAAGGAGGGGTCACCGAACCCTCACCAAGACCACCAGGGCGATCAGGATGAGCAGCGTGGAAGGCACGAACCAAATCGGCCGCATGAACATCAGAAGCGACCACCCAGGAATTATCCTCCTGACCATAGCCCTTCCATTTGACCAGATACTGAAGCCTCCGTCTAGAGAGACGAGAATCCAAGATTTTCTCCACCACGTACTCCAACTCGCCCTCAACCAACACCGGAGCAGGAGGCTCAACAGCAGGAACCACAGGCACAACGTACCGCCGCAACAAAGACCTATGGAACACGTTGTGAATGGCAAACGACACCGGAAGATCCAAACAAAATGATACTGGATTAAGAACTTCCAAAATTTTATAAGGACCAATAAAGCGAGGCTTAAACTTAGGAGAGGAAACCTTCAGAGGGACATACCGAGAAGACAACCAAACCAACTCCCCCACACAAAGTCGGGGACCCACACCGCGGCGGCGGTTGGCAAAACGCTGAGCCTTCTCCTGTGACAACTTCAAGTTGTCCACCACATGATTCCAAATCCGCTGCAACCTATCCACCACGGAATCCACCGCAGGACAGTTAGAAGGCTCAACATGACCCGAGGAAAAACGAGGATGAAAACCAGAGTTGCAGAAAAATGGCGAAACCAAAGTAGCGGAACTAGCCCGATTATTAAGGGCAAACTCAGCCAATGGCAAGAAGGTCACCCAATCATCCTGGTCCGCAGAAACAAAACATCTCAAATAAGCCTCCAGTGTCTGATTAGTTCGCTCCGTTTGGCCATTAGTCTGAGGATGAAAAGCAGATGAAAACAACAAATCAATGCCCATTTTAGCACAAAAAGATCGCCAGAATCTGGACACAAACTGGGATCCTCTGTCGGACACGATATTCTCAGGAATGCCGTGTAAACGAACCACATTCTGAAAAAACAAAGGAACCAGATCGGAAGAGGAAGGCAACTTAGGCAAGGACACCAAATGGACCATCTTGGAAAAACGATCACACACCACCCAGATGACAGACATTCCTTGAGACACCGGAAGATCAGAAATGAAATCCATGGAAATGTGTGTCCAAGGCCTCTTCGGGACGGGCAAGGGCAAAAGCAACCCGCTAGCACGAGAACAACAAGGCTTAGCCCGAGCACAAGTCCCACAGGACTGCACAAATGACCGCACATCCCGTGACAAGGAAGGCCACCAAAAGGACCTGGCCACCAAATCTCCGGTACCAAAAATTCCCGGATGCCCTGCCAACACCGAGGAATGAACCTCGGAAACAACTCTGCTGGTCCATCTATCAGGAACAAACAGTCTGTCGGGTGGACAAGAGTCAGGTCTACCAGCCTGAAATCTCTGCAACACACGTCGCAAATCAGGAGATATGGCCGACACGATTACTCCCTCTTTAAGAATACCAGCTGGCTCCGAGACTTCAGGAGAGTCAGGCACAAAGCTCCTAGAAAGAGCATCAGCCTTCACATTCTTCGACCCAGGCAGGTACGAGACCACAAAGTCAAAACGAGAGAAAAACAATGACCAACGAGCCTGTCTAGGATTCAGGCGCTTAGCAGACTCGAGATACATCAGATTTTTGTGATCAGTCAAGACCACCACACGATGCTTAGCACCCTCAAGCCAATGACGCCACTCCTCAAATGCCCACTTCATGGCCAACAACTCCCGATTACCAACATCATAGTTCCGCTCAGCAGGCGAAAACTTCCTAGAGAAAAAAGCACATGGTCTCATCACAGAGCAACCAGAGAATCTCTGCGACAAAACAGCCCCAGCACCGATCTCAGAAGCATCCACTTTAACCTGAAAGGGAAGTGAGACATCAGGCTGGCACAAAACAGGCGCCAAAGTAAACCGGCGCTTCAGCTCCTGGAAGGCCTCCACGGCTGCAGGAGCCCAATTAGCCACATCAGAACCTTTCTTGGTCATATCCGTCAAAGGTTTAACAACGCTAGAAAAGTTAGCGATAAAACGACGGTAGAAATTAGCAAACCGCAAGAACTTCTGAAGACTCTTAACAGACGTGGGTTGAGTCCAATCATGAATAGCTCGGACCTTAACTGGGTCCATCTCCACAGCAGAAGGGGAGAAAATAAAACCCAAAAAGGAAACCTTCTGCACTCCAAAGAGACACTTTGAGCCCTTCACAAACAAAGCATTATCACGCAAAACCTGAAACACCATCCTGACCTGCTTTACATGAGAATCCCAATCATCAGAAAAAAACAGAATATCATCCAGATAAACAATCATAAATTTATCCAGATACTTCCAGAAGATATCATGCATAAAGGACTGAAACACTGAAGGAGCATTAGAGAGCCCAAAGGGCATCACCAAGTACTCAAAATGACCTTCGGGCGTATTAAATGCAGTTTTCCATTCATCTCCCTGCCTAATGCGCACAAGGTTGTACGCACCACGAAGATCTATCTTGGTGAACCACTTGGCACCCTTAATCCGAGCAAACAAGTCCGACAATAGTGGCAAAGGATACTGAAATTTAACAGTGATTTTATTCAGAAGCCGATAGTCTATACAAGGTCTCAAAGACCCGTCTTTCTTGGCCACAAAAAAGAATCCAGCACCAAGAGGGGAAGAGGATGGACGAATATGCCCCTTCTCCAAAGACTCCTTGACATAAGAACGCATTGCGGCATGCTCGGGTACAGACAAATTAAATAATCGTCCCTTAGGAAACTTACTACCAGGAATCAAATCTATAGCGCAGTCACAGTCCCTATGAGGAGGAAGAGCACTGGACCTGGACTCACTGAATACATCCTGATAGTCACACAAATACTCAGGAACTTCTGAAGGAGTAGAGGAAGCAATAGACACCGGCGGAGAATCGCAAAGAATTCCCTGACAACCCCAACTCGACACAGACATAGCCTTCCAATCCAAAACTGGATTATGGGTCTGTAACCATGGCAGACCTAAAATGACCAAATCATTCATTTTATGCAGAACAAGAAAACGAATCACCTCCCGATGTTCAGGAGTCAAGCACATGGTCACTTGTGTCCAATACTGCGGTTTATTTTACGCCAGTGGCGTAGCATCAATTCCTCTAAGAGGAATAGGAATTTTTAAAGGCTCCAGGACAAAACCACAGCGCTTTGCAAACGACAAGTCCATAAGACTCTGGGCAGCACCTGAATCCACAAACGCCATAACAGGGTAGGAAGACAATGAGCAAATTAAAGTCACAGACAAAATAAATTTAGGCTGCAAATTACCAATGGTGACAGGACTGACAACCTTTGTTAGGCGTTTAGAGCATGCTGATATCACATGTGTAGAATCACCACAGTAAAAACACAGCCCATTCTGACGTCTATGATTTTGTCGTTCAGTTCTAGTCAGGATTCTATCACATTGCATTGAGACACGTGTCTGTTCAGACAACACCGCCAGAGGATTAGCGGATTTGCGCTCCCGCAAACGCTGATCAATCTGAATAGCCAGCGCCATAGAATCATTCAGACTTGTAGGAATGGAGAAACCCACCATCACATTCTTAATAGCTTCAGAAAGGCCATTTCTGAAATTTGCGGCCAGAGCACACTCATTCCATTGAGTAAGCACGGACCATTTCCGAAATTTTTGGCAATACACTTCAGCTTCATCTTGGCCCTGAGAGATAGCCAGTAAAGCTTTTTCTGCCTGAATTTCAAGATTAGGCTCCTCATAAAGCAATCCGAGCGCCAGAAAAAACGCATCAATATTTGCCAATGCCAGATCTCCTGGCGCCAACGAGAAAGCCCAATCCTGAGGGTCGCCACGCAAGAAGGAGATAACAATTTTAACTTGCTGAGCAGAAACTC
The DNA here is from genome assembly GCF_051348905.1 of Ranitomeya variabilis. Lineage (NCBI taxonomy): Eukaryota > Metazoa > Chordata > Amphibia > Anura > Dendrobatidae > Ranitomeya > Ranitomeya variabilis. Next base: position 111,055,381 of record NC_135235.1, on the reverse strand, counting down.
CAGACGAACGAGGTTTCAAAGATAGAAACAATTTACAATTATTCCTAAAATTCCTGAATTTAAATCGATCTCCAGAGAACAGCTCAGGAATAGGTATCTTAGGCTCTGACATAGGACTGCTAACAACAAAATCCTGAATGCCCTGCACTCGTGCAGCAAGCTGATCCACACTAGTAATCAAGGTCTAAACATTCATGTCTGCAGCAAAGCTTCAAGCCACTCAGAGAGAAAGGGGAAGGAAGAAAGAAAAAAAAAACAACTCAGAACTTCTTTTCTTTTAATCCCGCTTCTGCAGTGCATTAACTATTCACTTGGCCTGGCATACTGTTATGATCCCAATGGCAAAGGATCTCAGAGATTTCAGCAAAGTCTGCAAACATAAATACCAGCTCATAGGGAAGTGGTAACTAGGCTGACCGTATATCTGATCCTAGCACAACCAACTAACAGTAGCCGGGGAACGTACCTACGTTGATCCTAGACGTCTCGCGCCAGCCGGAGAACTAACTAACCCTGTCAGGGAAAATAAGACCTCTCTTGCCTCAAGAAGAAAGACCCCAAAGTTATAGTACAAGCCCCCAACAAATAATAACGGTGAGGTAAGAAGAAAAGACAAACGTAAGAATGAACTAGATTTTAGCAAAGAGAGGCCCACTGACTAATAGCAGAAGATAGTAAGATGACTTATACGGTCAGCAAAAAACCCTGCAAAATATCCACGCTGAATATCCAAGAACCCCCGAACCGACTAACGGTGAGGGGGGAGAATATCAGCCCCCTAGAGCTTCCAGCGAAATCAGGAATCACATATTGTACAAGCTGGACAAAAATAAGAACAATGCAAATAAACAAAAATAAGAAAGCAGGACTTAGCTTATCTTGCAAGGAACCAGGACCTGAAGACAAGAGCAAACAGAAATGAACTGATTACAACGATGCCAGGCACTGGACTGAGAATCCAGGAAGTTTAAATAGCAACACCCCAGGCCTAACGAACCAGGTGAGTACCAACCTGGGGAAAGACAATCCAAGTGCCAACCACTAGTGACCACAAGAGGGAGCCAAGAAGTATAGTTCACAACACAGACTGAAATCAGAATTTAGCAAAGGAGGCCACTTCTAGCTAAATAGAAAGGATAGGACAGAGTACTATGCGGTCAGTATTAAAACACTAGAAAATATCCACCACAGAAAATACAAAATCTCCACATCTAACTAAAGATGTGGAGGGTATATCTGCATCTCCAGAGATACCAGCTTGGCTAAACAAATCCTTATACAGACCATGCTGGACAAGACAAAAACATGGAAAAGAACTGAACAATAAGGCCCACAGCATGTGGACTGCAAAAATCAAGGCCGGAACTTATCTTTGTTGAAATGAACAGCAAACCAGGAGAGACCAGGCAGGGATGTGAATCCTCCAGGAACAATGGACAACTGGCACTGACTAAAGGGTAGAGCAAGACTAAATAGCCCAGTCAGAATTGCAAAAAGTGGACACACCTGATGAATGCTGCGATCCAGAGACAGCAGCGCTACCACTTATAACCACCGGAGGGAGCCCAAGAGCAGAATTCACAACAGTACCCCCCCTTGAAGAGGGGTCACCGAACCCTCACCAGAGCCCCCAGGCCAATCCGGACGAGCCAAATGAAAGGCACAAACCAAATCCTCAGCATGAACATCGGAGGCAATAACCCAAGAATTATAAGAATTATCCTCCTGGCCATAACCCTTCCATTTGACAAGATACTGAAGCTTCCGCCTCGAAAAACGAGAATCCAAAATCTTCTCAACCACATACTCCAACTCCCCATCAATCAACACCGGGGCAGGAGGATCAACAGAGGGAACAACGGGCACCATATATTTCCGCAACAAAGATCTATGAAAAACATTATGGATGGAAAAACAGGCTGGAAGGGCCAAACGAAAAGACACTGGATTGATAATCTCAGAAATCCTATAAGGACCAATAAACCGAGGCTTAAACTTAGGGGAAGAAACCTTCATAGGAACATGACGGGAAGACAAACAGACCAAATCCCCAACCCGAAGCCGGGAACCAACACACCGACGACGGTTAGCAAAACGCTGAGCCCCCTCCTGAGACAACACCAAATTGTCAACAACATGAGCCCAAATTTGCTGCAACCTGTCCACCACAGAGTCCACCCCAGGACAATCAGAAGGCTCAACCTGCCCTGAAGAAAAACGAGGATGAAAACCAGAGTTACAAAAGAAGGGTGAAACCAAGGTAGCAGAACTAGCCCGATTATTAAGGGCAAACTCGGCTAATGGCAAGAAAGCCACCCAATCATCCTGATCAGCAGACACAAAGCATCTCAAATAAGTTTCCAAAGTCTGATTAGTTCGCTCGGTTTGGCCATTTGTCTGAGGATGAAATGCGGAAGAAAAAGACAAATCAATGCCCAGCCTAGCACAAAAGGCCCGCCAAAACCTAGAAACAAACTGGGAACCTCTATTGGACACAATATTCTCCGGAATGCCATGCAAACGAACCACATGCTGAAAAAACAACGGAACCAAATCAGAAGAGGAAGGCAATTTAGGCAAAGGTACCAAATGAACCATCTTAGAAAACCGGTCACAAACCACCCAGATAACCGACATCCTCTGGGAAACTGGAAGATCTGAAATAAAATCCATAGAAATATGCGTCCAAGGCCTCTCAGGGACCGGCAAAGGCAAAAGCAACCCACTAGCGCGGGAACAGCAAGGCTTGGCCCGCGCACAAGTCCCACAGGACTGCACAAAAGAACGCACATCCCGTGACAAAGAAGGCCACCAAAAGGACCTACCAACCAAATCTCTGGTACCAAAAATCCCAGGATGACCAGCCAACACAGAACCATGAACCTCAGAAATCACTTTACTAGTCCATCTGTCAGGAACAAACAGTTTCCTCACTGGACAGCGGTCAGGTTTATCAGCCTGAAATTCCTGAAGAACCCATCGTAAATCAGGGGAGATGGCAGAAAGAATCACCCCTTCCTTCAGAATGCCGACCGGCTCAAGGACCCCAGGAGAATCAGGCAAAAAGCTCCTAGAGAGGGCATCAGCCTTAAAATTCTTAGAACCCAGAAGATACGAAACCACAAAATCAAAACGGGAGAAAAACAGGGACCATTGGGCCTGTCTAGGATTCAGCCGTTTGGCAGACTCGAGGTAAATCAGATTCTTATGATCGGTCAAGACCACAATACGGTGCTTGGCCCCCTCAAGCCAATGTCGCCACTCCTCAAATGCCCACTTCATAGCCAACAACTCACGATTGCCGACATCATAATTGCGTTCTGCAGGCGAAAACTTTCGAGAAAAGAAGGCACACGGTTTCATCAAGGAACCATCAGAATTCCTCTGAGACAAAACGGCCCCTGCCCCAATCTCAGAAGCGTCAACCTCAACCTGAAAAGGAAGAGAAACATCCGGCTGACGCAACACAGGGGCAGAAGTAAATCGGCGTTTAAGCTCCTGAAAGGCAGAAACAGCCGCAGAGGACCAATTTGTCACATCAGCGCCTTTCTTCGTCAAATCGGTCAGGGGTTTAACCACACTGGAGAAGTTGGCAATGAAACGGCGATAAAAATTAGCAAAGCCCAAAAATTTCTGAATGCTCTTCACGGATGTGGGCTGGATCCAATCATGAATGGCCTGAACCTTAACCGGATCCATTTCTATCGATGAGGGAGAAAAAATGAAGCCCAAAAAAGAAATCTTCTGTACTCCAAAGAGGCACTTAGACCCCTTCACAAACAAGGCATTATCACGAAGGATCTGAAATACCATCCGGACTTGTTTCACATGAGACTCCCAATCATCTGAAAAAATCAAAATATCATCCAAATATACAATCATGAATTTATCAAGATAATTCCGAAATATATCATGCATGAAGGACTGAAACACAGATGGAGCATTAGAGAGTCTGAATGGCATCACAAGGTATTCAAAATGGCCTTCGGGCGTATTAAACGCAGTTTTCCATTCGTCACCCTGCTTAATACGAACAAGATTATATGCCCCTCGAAGGTCAATCTTAGTAAACCAACTAGCCCCCTTAATCCTAGCAAACAGATCAGAAAGCAAAGGCAAAGGGTATTGGAATTTGATCGTGATCTTATTCAAGAGGCGATAATCAATACAGGGTCTCGAGCCATCCTTCTTGGCAACAAAAAAAAACCTGCTCCCAATGGTGAAGAAGATGGCCGAATATGCCCCTTCTCCAAAGACTCCTTAACATAGCTCCGCATGGCGGTATGTTCTGGCACAGACAGGTTGAAAAGTCGGCCCTTAGGGAACTTACAGCCTGGAATCAAGTCAATAGCACAATTACAGTCCCTATGCGGTGGAAGGGAACTGGACTTGGGCTCATTGAATACATCCTGGAAATCTGACAAAAACTCAGAAATTTCAGAAGAGGGGGAGGAGGTAATTGACATCAAAGGAACGTCACCATGAACCCCCTGACAACCCCAACTAGTCACAGACATAGATTTCCAATCTAATACTGGATTATGCACCTGTAACCATGGGAAACCCAGCACAATAGCATCATGCAAGTTATGCAACACCAGAAAACGACAATTTCCTGATGGGCTGGCGCCATGCACATGGTCAGCTGTGTCCAAAACTGAGGTTTATTTTTAGCCAACGGTGTAGCATCAATGCCCCTCAAAGGAATAGGACTCTGCAAAGGCTGCAAGGGGAAACCACAACGTCTGGCAAATTCTATGTCCATTAAGTTTAGAGCGGCGCCTGAATCCACAAATGCCATGACAGAAAATGACGATAATGAGCAGATCAGGGTCACAGATAGCAGAAATTTAGGTTGTACAGTACTGATGGTAACAGAACTAGCGATTCTCTTGGTACGCTTAGGGCAATCAGAAATAACATGAGCAGAATCGCCGCAGTAAAAACACAACCTATTCTGACGTCTGAATCCTTGTCGTTCAGCTCTAGACACAATCCTATCACACTGCATAGGCTCAGGACTCCGCTCGGAAGACAATGCCATAGTGTGCACAACTCTGCGCTCGCGCAAGCGCCGATCGATCTGAATGGCCAGAGACATAGAATCACTCAGACCAGCAGGCGTGGGGAACCCCACCATAACATCTTTAACGGATTCAGAAAGACTCTTTCTGAAAATTGCCGCCAAGGCATCCTCATTCCATTTAGTCAGCACAGACCATTTTCAAAATTTCTGGCAATATGATTCTGCCGCTTCTTGACCCTGACACAGGGCCAACAAGGTCTTCTCAGCATGATCCACTGAATTAGGTTCATCATACAATAACCCAAGCGCCTGGAAAAAGGTGTCTACATTAAGCAAAGCCGGATTCCCATGTTCCAGGGCAAATGCCCAATCCTGGGGGTCACCACGCAGCAGAGATATAACAATTTTAACCTGCTGGAGCAAAAAACAGTTTACAGTTTTTTTTAAAGCTCAAAAATTTGGACCTGTCCCCAAAAAACAAATCAGGAGTTGGAATTCTAGGCTCTAAAACCGGAGTCTGAACGATATAATCGGAAATACCCTGTACTCTAGCAGCAAGTTGATCCACACGAGAAGCCAATCCCTGAACATCCATGCCAGCGCCAAACTCCTGAGCCACCCAGAGGTAAAGAGGGGAAAAAAAACACAACAGACTACAGAAAAAAATATGGCTCAGCACTTTTCTTCCCTTCTTCTGAGATGCGGTTAACTCATTGTTGGCCAGTTGTACTGTTATGATCTGGTGGCCTAAGAGCAGCATGAGACGTACTCTGGAGAAGGTGGAACCTGTCCTGACCGCAGACCCTGAACTTAGCACCGCAACTAGAAGTAGCCGTGAAATGTACCTATCACTCCCTAGACATCTCGACACAGCCGGAGGACTAATTACCCCTAGAGATAGAAAAGGGAAAACTATCTTGCCTCAGAGAAAATCCCCAAAGGATAGACAGCCCCCCCACAAATATTGACTGTGAGAGGAGAGGGAAAAAACATACACAGACTGAAATCAGAATTTAGCAAAGGAGGCCACTTCTAGCTAAATAGAAAGGATAGGACAGAGTACTATGCGGTCAGTATTAAAACACTAGAAAATATCCACCACAGAAAATACAAAATCTCCACATCTAACTAAAGATATGGAGGGTATATCTGCATCTCCAGAGATACCAGCTTGGCTAAACAAATCCTTATACAGACCATGCTGGACAAGACAAAAACATGGAAAAGAACTGAACAATAAGGCCCACAGCATGTGGACTGCAAAAATCAAGGCCGGAACTTATCTTTGTTGAAATGAACAGCAAAGCAGGAGAGACCAGGCAGGGATGTGAATCCTCCAGGAACAATGGACAACTGGCACTGACTAAAGGGTAGAACAAGACTAAATAGCCCAGTCAGAATTGCAAAAAGTGGACACACCTGATGAATGCTGCGATCCAGAGACAGCAGCGCTACCACTTATAACCACCGGAGGGAGCCCAAGAGCAGAATTCACAACAGTTCTCCTCATGAGCATATATGCCTCTTTTTATGTATCCCATTATTTTATTTGCCTTTGCAGCAGCTGACTGACACTGGACACTAAATATGAGTTTGTCATCCACCCATACACCCAGGTCTTTTTAATTGACGGTTTTGCCCAGTGTTTCACAATTAAGCACATAATTCTACATCTTATTTGCTCTACCCAAGTGCATGACATTACATTTATCACCATTAAAGCTCATTTGCCATTTATCAGCCCAAGCTTCTAGTTTACATAAATCTTCCTGTAATATTAACTTGTTCTCCTCTGTATTGATTACCCTGCAGAGTTTAGTGACATATGCAAATATTGAAATTCTGCTCTGTATGCCCCCTACAAGGTCATTAATAAATATGTTAAAAAAAGAGGGCTCAATACTGACCCCTGTGGTACCCCACTGCTAACCGCGACCCAGTCCGAGTGTGCTCCATTAATAACCACCCTTTGTTTCCTATCCCTGAGCAAGCTCTTAACCCACTTAAACATATTTTTCCCTATTCCCATTGATCTCATTTTATGTATCAACCTTTTGTGTGGCACCTTATTAAAAGCTAGAAGTGAGTGACTTCTCATCCATACAGAAGACTCTGTGTGAGCTGATTGGTTACAATTGCATTCACAGGATTCAGGACAGAATCTGGAGCAACTCTATAACACGGCAGAAGACAGAGACTGGTAAGTATTTTAAATCGCCCACTATACAAACATACTTTAACCCCTTAATCCCATATGACGTACTATCCCATCGAGGTGGGGTGGGCCCGTATGACCACCAATGGGATAGTACGTCATATGAGATCGGCCGCGCTCACGGGGGGAGCGCGGCCGATCGCGGCCGGGTGTCAGCTGACTATCGCAGCTGACATCCTGCACTGTGTGTCAAGAGCGGTCACGGACCGCTCCTGGCACATTAACCCCCAGAACACTGCGATCAAACATGATTGCAGCATTCCGGCGGTACAGAGAAGCATCGCGCAGGGAGGGGGCTCCCTGCGTGCTTCCCTGAGACCCTCGGTACAAGGCGATGTGCTCACCTTGTACCGAGTGTCTCCTTCCTGCAGGCCCCGGATCCAAAATGGCCACGGGGCTACATCCGGGTCCTGCAGGGAGGTGGCTTATTAGCACCTGCTCAGAGCAAGCGCTGGTAAGCCTGCAGCCCTGCATGTCAGATCGCTGATCAGACACAGTGCTCTGCAAAGTGTCAGATCAGCGATCTGACCCTATAACATGATGCCCCCCGGGGCAATGTTATAAACTAAAAAAAAAAATATTCACAGGTGTAAAAAAAAATAAAAAAATTCCTAAATAAATAAAAAAAAATATTGTTTCCATAAATACATTTCTTATCTAAATAATAAAAAAACAATAAAAGTACACATTTAGTATCGACACATCTGTAATGACCCCACCAAACTGTCCCGCTACTTAACCCCTTCAGTGAACGCGGTAAAAAAACGAGGCAAAAAACAACACTTTATTACCATACCGCCGAACAAAAAGTGGAATAACGCGATCAAAAAGACAGATATAAATAACCATGGTACCACTGAAAACGTCATCTTGTCCCGCAAAAAATGAGCCACCATACAGCATCATCAGCGAAAAATAAAAAGTTATAGTGCTCAGAATAAAGCGATGCGAAAACGCCCCCCCAAAAGAATTTCATGAATAGCTGGTTTTTGGTTATTCTGCCTTACAAAAATCGGAATAAAAAGCGATCAAAACATGTCATGTGCCCAAAAATGGTACCAATAAAAATGTCAACTCGTCCCAAAAAAAACAAGACCTCACATGACTCTGTGGACCAAAATATAGAAAAATTATAGCTCTCAAAATGTGGAGAAGCAAAAACTATTTTTTGCAATAAAAATCGTCTTTTAGTGTGTGACGGCTGCCAATCATAAAAATCAGCTAAAAAAAATGCTATAAATAGTAAATCAAACCCCCCTTCATCACCCCCTTAGTTAGGGAAAAATAATAAAATTAAAAAAATGTATTTATTTCCATTTTCCCATTAGGTTTAGGACTAGGGCTAGGGTTAGGGCTAGGGTTAGGGCTAGGGCTAGGGTTAGGGCTAGAGTTAAGGATAGGGATAGGGTTAGGACTAGGTTTAGGGTTAAGGCTAGGGTTAGGGGTAGGGGTAAGGCTAGGGTTAGGGTTAGGGCTAGGATTGGGGCTAGGGTTAGGGTTGGGGCTAGGGTTAGGGTTGGGGCTAGGGTTAGGGTTTCAGTTAGAACTGGGGGTTTCCACTGCTTAGGCACATCAGGGGCTCTCCAAACGCGACATGGCGTCCGATCTCAATTCCAGCCAATTCTGCATTGAAAAAGTAAAACAGTGCTCCTTCCCTTCCGAGCTCTCCCGTGCGCCCAAACAAGGGTTTACCCCAACATATGGGGTATCAGGGTACTCAGGACAAATTGGACAACAACTTTTGGGGTCCAATTTCTCCTGTTACCCTTGGTAAAATACAAAACTGGGAGCTAAAAAATAATTTATGTGGAAAAAAAATGATTTTTTATCTTCCCGGCTCTGCGTTATAAACTGTAGTGAAACATTTGGGGGTTCAAAGTTCTCACAACACATCTAGATAAGTTCCTTGGGGGTCTATTTTCTAATATGGGGTCACTTGTGGGGGGTTTCTACTGTTTAGGTACATTAGGGGCTCAGCAAATGCAATGTGACGCCTGCAGACCAATCCATCTAAGTCTGCATTCCAAATGGCGCTCCTTCCCTTCTGAGCTCTGCCATGCACCCAAACGGTGGTTTCCCCCCCCCACATATGGGGTATCAACGTACTCAGGACAAATTGGACAACAACTTTTGGGGTCCAATTTCTCCTGTTACCCTTGGGAAAATACAAAATTGGGGGCGAAAAGATCATTTTTGTAGAAAAATATGAGTTTTTATTTTTACGGCTCTGCATTATAAACTTCTGTGAAGCACTTGGTGGGTCAAAGTGCTCACTACACATTTAGATAAGTTCCTTAGGTAGTCTACTTTCCAAAATGGTGTCAGTTGTGGGGGGTTTCTATGTTTAGGCACATCAGTGGCTCTCCAAACGCAACATGGCGTCCCATTTCAATTCCTGTCAATTTCGTATTGAAAAGTCAAATAGCGCTCCTTCCCTTCCGAGCTCTGCCATGCGCCCAAACAGTGGTTTACCCCCACATATGGGGTATCGGCGTACTCAGGACTAATTATACAACAACTTTTGGTGTCCATTTTCTCCTGTTACCCTTGGTAAAATAAAACAAATTGGAGCTGAAATAAATTTTGTGTGAAAAAAAGTTAAATGTTCATTTATATTTAAACATTCCAAAAATTCCTGTGAAACACCTGAAGGGTTAATAAACTTCTTGAATGTGGTTTTGAGCACCTTGAGGGCTGCAGTTTTTAAAATGGTGTCACACTTGGTTATTTTCTATCATATAGACCCCTCAAAATGACTTCAAATGAGATGTGGTCCCTAAAAAAAAAATGGTGTTGTAAAAATGGGAAATTGCTGGTCAACTTTTAACCCTTATAACTCCCAAACAAAAAAAAAATGTTGGTTCCAAATTGTGCTGATGTAAAGTAGACATGTGGGAAATGTTACTTATTAAGTATTTTGTATGACATACCTGATTTAAGGGCATAAAAATTCAAAGTTGGAAAATTGTGACATTTTCTAAATTTTCGCCAAATTTCCGTTTTTTTTCAGAATAAAAAACGCAAGTCTTATCGAAGAAATTTTACCACTATCATGATGTACAATATGTCATGAGAAAGCAATGTCGGAATCATCAGGATCCGTTGAAGCATTCCAGAGTTATAACCTCATAAAGCGACAGTGGTTAGAATTGTAAAAATTGGCCCGGTCATTAACGTGCAAACCACCTTTGGGGCTTAAGGGGTTAAAGACACCCTCTAAATCAGCATACTGAATTTTTAACCAGTGTCTCTTAAGGTCACCTAGTTTGTAATAGCTCACTTTGCTCAGTCATTCTTTGCTCGTTCATCTTACTAAAATATGCAATATGTTGAATGAAGGCCGGTTGCCTTTACATTAGGAGCTTTTATGTGTAAGGCCAATTCTTGATCCATTGTCAAATTAGAGAAATCTGCTGATCATGTATATTATATTCCTCTGAACCAAATGTACAGTATATGGATTTCTCCCACTGCTCACACATCAACCATAATATTATTTACTTTCTTTCAGCTTCAAGACAATGTCTCTTAAAAGAAAAAGTGTGAAAGAATTGCCAAAGAACATGCAGAGTTTAAGTATACCAAGAGTAATACAAAAGACAAACAACAAACCTGTTTGTACTGCAGTTAATCTCCGTATTGACTTACAATTAAAATCTGGATATGCCATTTTTTGTGGGAAAAAAAAACTGGTAAAATGAACGTCTTGAACTTTTTGGGATTTAAATGTTTTAACATTGTCATTTATAATAAAGCTCACATATAAATAAAAATTGCATAATGCATTGGTAGAGACTAGGATGAGGATCCGGATATAAAGCAAATCTTGAAAGGGTGAACCGGATTGGGGCTCCCCACTTTATATATAAGTAAAGTATGGAGTATTTTAACAGGTTTTGAAATTAAGTGTGAAATGCTGTGCTTATACTACGGATCATAATTTATGTCAGTGCCCATGTTTAGTGAATATGCTGATGTCATTGTATACAAAGTAGAAATTTTGATAAATACATTCCTTTGTTATAGTGGATTGGCAGCTATTTGGTTCTTTTAATCAAGGTAATTTTTAGATTTTTCATTTTTAGATTTAGAAACCATCTATACCAAATAATAATAATGATAAAGCGTACAGGAGATAAAAAAGAGGTATTTAGTATTCCAAATAATGCATAAATCTACAGTGCCTTGCGAAAGTATTCGGCCCCCTGGACAGCGGCATTTAACAAGCGCCGCCGGCCGCGTGGCCGGAAGCGCACGCACCACTGACCCCCATCACATGATTGGGGGTCATCGGTGCATTGCCATAACAATCTGAGGTCTCCTTGAGACCTCTATGATTGTTGATGGCTGATTGCTATGAGCGCCACCCTGTGGTCGGCTCTCATAGCAATGATGCATTTCTGCTACATAGAGGTAATCTGTGCTTCACCTCTATGTAGCAGAGGTGATCGTGTAGTGCATGCTTATGGAGGCTATTGAAGCATGCCAAAAAAAAAGTGTTTAAAAATGCAAAAAAATAAAAAAATATAAAAGTTAAAATCAACCCCCTTTCGCCCCAATCAAAATAAAACAATAAGAAAAATCAAACCTACGCATATTTGGTATCGCCGCATTCAGAATTGCCCGATCTATCAATAAAAAGGATTAACCTGATCACTAATCGGCGTAGCGAGAAAAAAAAATCAAAACTACAAAATTACGTTTTTTGGTTGCGGCGACATTGCATTAAAATGCAATAATGGGCGATCAACAAAACGTATCTGCACAAAAGTGGTACAATTAAAAACATCAGCTCAGCACGCAAAAAATAAGCCCTCACCCAACCCCAGATCACGAAAAATGGAAACGCTACAGGTATCGGAAAATTGCACAATTTTTAATTTTTTTTTAGCAAATTTTGGAATTTTTTTTCACCACTTAGATAAAAAAGAACCTAGACATGTTAGGTGTCTATGAACTCGTAATGACCTGGGGAATCATAATGGCAGGTCAGTTTTAGCATTTAGTTAACCTAGCAAAAAAGCCAAACAAAAAAAAAGTGTGGGATTACACTTTGTTTGCAATTTCATCGCACTTGGAAGTTTTTTCCCATTTTCTGTTACATGACATGGTAAAACCAATGGTATCGTTCAAAAGTATGCCATATCCCGCAAAAAATAAGCCCTCACATGTCCATATTGACAGAAAAATAAAAACGTTATGGCTCTCGAAAGAAGGGGAGAGAAAAACAAAAACGAAAAAAAGCTCCAGGGGTTAAGGGGTTAATACTTTGTTGTCTTCAAGAATGGTCCTGTATTTGGCTCCATCCTTCTTCCCATCAATTTTAACCATCTTCCCTGTCCCTACTGAAGAAAAGTAGGACCAAACCATGATGCTGCCACCACCATGTTTGACAGTGGGGATGGTGTGTTCAGGGTGATGAGCTGTGTTGCCTTTACGCCAAACATATAATTTGGCATTGTTGCCAAAAAGTTCAATTTTGGTTTCATCTGACCAGAGCACCTTCTTCCACATGTTTGGTGTGTTTCCCAGGTGGCTTGTTGCAAACTTTAAACGACACTTGCTATGGATATCTTTGAGAAATGGCTTTCTTCTTGCCAATCTTCCATAAATTCCAGATTTGTGCAGTGTCCGACTGATTGTTGTTCTATGGACAGACTGTCCCACCTCAGCTGTAGATCTCTGCTGTTCATCCAGAGTGATCATGGGCCTCTTAGCTGCATCTCTGATCAGCCTTCTCCTTGTTTGAGATGAAAGTTTAGCGGGACGGCCGGGTCTTGGTAGATTTGCAGTGGTATGATACTCCTTCCATTTCAATATGATCGCTTGCACAGTGCTCCTTGGGATGTTTAAAGTTTTGGAAATCATTTTGTATTCAAATCCGGCTTTAAACTTCTCCACAACAGTATCACAGACCTGCCTGTTGTGTTCCTTGGTCTTCATGATGCTCTCTGTCATGATCTCCATGGCCAGAGAACTAGCATAAGCCTCAATAGGAACAAGCTCTTGGAAGATGTAACTATACTGACCATGAACTAAACCTACCGCATCATCTAGAAGTAGCCAGGTAGCATGTCCTACTTTTTATCCCTATATGCCCAGCGCCGGCCGGAGAACTAAATAATGCTAGCAGAGGGAAATATAAGACCTGACTCACCTCTAGAGAAATGCCCAAAAAAGGAGACAGAAGCCCCCCACATATATTGGCGGTGATATGAGATGAAACAACAAACGCAGCAGGAAAATAGTTTTAGCAAATTTGAGGTCCGCTTTCTAGATAGCAGAAGACAGAAAGCATACTTTCATGGTCAGTAGAAAACCCTAACAAAACACATCCAGAAATTACTTTAGGACTCTGGCATTAACTCATAATACCAGAGTGGCAATTCCTGATCAACAAGAGCTTTCCAGACACAGTAACGAAACTGCAGCTGTGAACTGGAACCAAAATACAAAAACAAAACATGGACGAATGTCCAACTTATCTAGTAGATGTCTGGGAGCAGGAACAAGCACAGAGAGGCTTCTGATAACATTGTTGACCGGCAAGCATCTAACAGAGAAGCCAGGTTATATAGCGACACCCAGATCTAATCAGAACAGGTGAACAGGGAAGATGATGTCACAAGTTCAATTCCACCAGTAGCCACCGGGGGAGCCCAGAATCCAAATTCACAACAGTACCCCCCCCTCAAGGAGGGGGCACCGAACCCTCACCAGAACCACCAGGGCGATCAGGATGGGCCCTATGAAAGGCACGAACCAGATCAGAGGCATGAACATCAGATGCAGTGACCCAAGAATTATCCTCCTGGCCGTATCCCTTCCACTTGACCAGATACTGGAGTCTCCGTCTGGAAACACGGGAGTCTAGGATTTTTTCCACAACGTACTCCAACTCACCCTCAACCAACACCGGAGCAGGAGGCTCAACGGAAGGCACAACCGGTGCCTCATACCTGCGCAATAACGACCGATGAAAAACGTTATGAATAGAAAAGGATGCAGGGAGGTCCAAACGGAAGGAAACAGGGTTAAGAATCTCCAATATTTTATACGGACCGATGAACCGAGGCTTAAACTTAGGAGATGAGACCCTCATAGGGACAAAACGAGAAGACAACCACACCAAATCTCCAACACAAAGCCGAGGACCAACACGACGGTGACGGTTGGCAAAAAGCTGAGTCTTCTCCTGGGACAACTTTAAATTGTCCATCACCTGCCCCCAGATATGATGCAATCTCTCCACCACCGCATCCACTCCAGGACAATCCGAGGATTCCATCTGACCGGAGGAAAATCGAGGGTGGAACCCCGAATTACAGAAAAACGGGGACACCAAAGTGGCAGAGCTGGCCCGATTATTGAGGGCGAACTCCGCCAATGGCAAAAAAGCAACCCAATCATCCTGGTCAGCAGACACAAAACACCTCAGATATGTCTCCAGGGTCTGATTAGTCCGCTCGGTCTGGCCATTAGTCTGAGGGTGAAAAGCAGACGAAAAAGACAAATCTATGCCCATCCTAGCACAGAATGCCCGCCAAAATCTAGACACAAATTGGGTTCCTCTGTCAGAAACGATATTCTCAGGAATACCATGCAAACGAACAACATTTTGAAAAAACAGGGGCACCAACTCGGAAGAAGAAGGCAATTTGGGCAGGGGAACCAAATGGACCATCTTAGAAAAACGGTCACACACCACCCAGATGACAGACATCTTCTGAGAAACAGGCAGATCTGAAATAAAATCCATCGAGATATGTGTCCAAGGCCTCTTAGGAATAGGCAAGGGCAACAATAATCCACTAGCCCGAGAACAACAAGGCTTGGCCCGAGCACAAACGTCACAAGACTGCACAAAGCCTCGCACATCTCGTGACAGGGAAGGCCACCAGAAGGATCTTGCCACCAAATCCCTGGTACCAAAAATTCCAGGATGACCTGCCAATGCAGAAGAATGTACCTCAGAGATGACTCTACTGGTCCAATCATCAGGAACAAACAACCTATCAGGCGGACAACGATCCGGTCTATCCGCCTGAAACTCCTGCAAGGCCCGCCGCAGGTCTGGAGAAACGGCTGACAAGATAACTCCCTCCTTAAGAATACCTGTGGGGTCAGAGTTGCCGGGTGAATCAGGCTCAAAACTCCTAGAAAGGGCATCCGCCTTAACATTCTTAGAACCCGGTAGGTACGATACCACAAAATTAAACCGAGAGAAAAATAATGACCAGCGCGCCTGTCTAGGATTCAGGCGCCTGGCGGTCTCAAGATAGATCAAATTTTTGTGATCAGTCAATACCACCACCTGATGTCTGGCCCCCTCGAGCCAATGGCGCCACTCCTCAAACGCCCACTTCATGGCCAAAAGCTCCCGATTCCCAACATCATAATTCCGCTCAGCGGGCGAAAATTTACGGGAAAAGAAGGCACAAGGCCTCATCACGGCGCAGTCAGAACTTTTCTGCGACAACACTGCCCCAGCCCCGATCTCAGAAGCGTCGACCTCAACCTGAAAAGGAAGAGTCACATCAGGCTGACGCAACACAGGGGCAGAAGAAAAACGGCGCTTAAGCTCCTGAAAGGCCTCCACAGCATCAGGGGACCAATTAGCAACATCAGCACCCTGTCTAGTCAAATCGGTCAATGGCTTAACGACATCCGAAAAACCAGAAATAAATCGACGATAAAAGTTGGCAAAGCCCAAAAATTTCTGAAGACTTTTAAGAGAAGAGGGCTGCGTCCAATCACAAATAGCTTGAACCTTGACAGGATCCATCTCAATGGAAGAGGGAGAAAAAATATATCCCAAAAAGGAAATTCTCTGAACCCCAAAAACGCACTTAGAACCCTTGACACACAGAGAATTAGACCGCAAAACCTGAAAAACCCTCTTAACTTGCCGGACATGAGAGTCCCAATCATCCGAAAAAATCAGAATATCATCCAGATACACTATCATAAATTTATCCAAAAAATCGCGGAAAATATCATGCATAAAGGACTGGAAGACTGAAGGGGCATTAGAAAGACCAAAAGGCATCACCAAATACTCAAAGTGGCCCTCGGGCGTATTAAATGCGGTTTTCCACTCATCCCCCTGCCTGATCCGCACCAAATTATACGCCCCACGGAGATCAATCTTAGAGAACCACTTGGCCCCCTTTATGCGAGCAAACAAATCAGTCAGCAACGGCAATGGGTATTGATATTTAACCGTGATTTTATTCAAAAGCCGATAATCAATACATGGTCTCAAAGAGCCGTCTTTTTTTGACACAAAGAAAAAACCGGCTCCTAAGGGAGATGACGATGGACGAATATGTCCCTTTTCCAAGGACTCCTTTATATATTCTCGCATAGCAGTATGTTCAGGCACAGACAGATTAAATAAACGACCCTTTGGGTATTTACTACCCGGAATTAAATCTATAGCACAATCGCACTCACGGTGCGGAGGTAGTGAACCCAGCTTGGGTTCTTCAAAGACGTCACGATAATCAGACAGGAACTCAGGGATTTCAGAGGTAATAGATGATGAAATGGACACCAAAGGTACGTCCCCATGAGTCCCCTTACATCCCCAGCTCAACACAGACATAGCTCTCCAGTCGAGGACTGGGTTGTGAGACTGCAGCCATGGCAATCCCAGCACCAAATCATCATGTAGATTATACAGCACCAGAAAGCGAACAATCTCCTGGTGATCCGGATTAATACACATAGTCACTTGTGTCCAGTATTGTGGTTTATTATTAGCCAATGGGGTGGAGTCAATCCCCTTCAGAGGAATAAGAGTCTCCAAAGGCTCTAAATCATACCCACAACGATTGGCAAAGGACCAATCCATAAGACTCAAAGCGGCGCCAGAGTCGATATAGGCGTCCGTAGTAATAGATGACAAAGAGCAAATCAGGGTCACAGACAAAATAAACTTAGACTGTAAAGTGCCAATGGGAACGGATTTATCAAGCTTTTTAGTACGCTTAAAGCATGCTGATATAACATGAGTAGAATCCCCACAATAGAAACACAACCCATTTTTCCGTCTAAAATTCTGCCGCTCGCTTCTGGACAGAATTCTATCACACTGCATGTTTTCTGGCGTCTTCTCAGTGGACACCGCCAGATGGTGCACTGGTTTGCGCTCCCGCAGACGCCTATCGATCTGAATGGCCATTGTCATGGACTCATTCAGACCCGCAGGCACAGGGAACCCCACCATAACATCCTTAATGGCATCAGAGAGACCCTCTCTGAAAGTAGCCGCCAAGGCACACTCATTCCACTGAGTAAGCACAGACCATTTACGGAATTTTTGGCAGTAAATTTCAGCTTCATCTTGCCCCTGCGATAGGGACATCAAAGTTTTTTCTGCCTGAAGTTCCAAATGAGGTTCCTCATACAGCAAGCCCAAGGCCAGAAAAAACGCATCCACATTGAGCAACGCAGGATCCCCTGGTGCCAATGCAAAAGCCCAATCTTGAGGGTCGCCGCGGAGCAAGGAAATCACAATCCCAACCTGCTGTGCAGGGTCTCCAGCAGAACGAGATTTCAGGGACAAAAATAACTTACAATTATTTCTAAAATTCTGAAAGCTAGATCTATTCCCTGAGAAGAATTCCGGCAAAGGAATTCTCGGCTCTGATACCGGAGCATGAACAACAAAATCTTGCAAACTTTGTACTTTCGTGGCGAGATTATTCAAACCTGCAGTTACACTCTGTAGATCCATTATAGACAGGTGAACATAGAGCCATTCAAAGATTAGAAGGAGAGAGAAAAAAAAAAAAAAAAAAAAAGACTGCAGCATAGACAGACTGGCAAGTGATCCAATTAAGAGCACACTAACTACTAGAGAAAAAAAAAAAAAAAAAAAAAAAAAAATTTTCAGCAGACTTCTTATTTCTCTCCTTTCTCAGCCAAGGATTTTAACCCTTTAGTGGTGGCCGGTCAAACTGTCATGATCTCCATGGCCAGAGAACTAGCATAAGCCTCAATAGGAACAAGCTCTTGGAAGATGTAACTATACTGACCATGAACTAAACCTACCGCATCATCTAGAAGTAGCCAGGTAGCATGTCCTACTTTTTATCCCTATATGCCCAGCGCCGGCCGGAGAACTAAATAGTGCTAGCAGAGGGAAATATAAGACCTGACTCACCTCTAGAGAAATGCCCAAAAAAGGAGACAGAAGCCCCCCACATATATTGGCGGTGATATGAGATGAAACAACAAACGCAGCAGGAAAATAGTTTTAGCAAATTTGAGGTCCGCTTTCTAGATAGCAGAAGACAGAAAGCATACTTTCATGGTCAGTAGAAAACCCTAACAAAACACATCCAGAAATTACTTTAGGACTCTGGCATTAACTCATAATACCAGAGTGGCAATTCCTGATCAACAAGAGCTTTCCAGACACAGTAACGAAACTGCAGCTGTGAACTGGAACCAAAATACAAAAACAAAACATGGACGAATGTCCAACTTATCTAGTAGATGTCTGGGAGCAGGAACAAGCACAGAGAGGCTTCTGATAACATTGTTGACCGGCAAGCATCTAACAGAGAAGCCAGGTTATATAGCGACACCCAGATCTAATCAGAACAGGTGAACAGGGAAGATGATGTCACAAGTTCAATTCCACCAGTAGCCACCGGGGGAGCCCAGAATCCAAATTCACAACAGCTCTCTGTGCTTCAAGCAGAACCCTGAGACAATCACAGAGCAGGTGCATTTATACGGAGACTTGATTACACACAGGTGGATTTTATTTATCATCATTAGGCATTTAGGACAACATTGGATCATTCAGAGATCCACAATGAACTTCTGGAGTGAGTTTGCTGCACTGAAAGGAAAGGGGCCGAATAATATTGCACGCCCCACTTCTCAGTTTTTGAATTTCCGCAAAAAATTTCGTTCAACTTCACAATTGTGTTCCACTTGTTGTTGATTCTTCACCAAAAATTTACATTTGGTATCTTTATGTTTGAAGCATGATATGTGGGAAAAGGTTGAAAAGTTCCAGGGGGCCGAATACTTTCGCAAGGCACTGTATATAAAACCCTAAACGCCCAATAATAATTTTGGTCTTATGCTCAGGTGCAAGCAGTAGACAGACTGCTGCTTGTGATGAAAGTGAACGGCATATAATAAAATTTCATGCTTTAACCAGTGCTGCTTTTACAAATTAGGAATGAGGAAAAGTACCAGTGACGTTCTTTTTTAACGAATTAGCGGAAATGTCATCTTTTTATTCTAGTAATTGAAGAGAATCTCATTACTGAGCATTAATCCCAGCTGTTTGCACTGAAGAGAGACAGAGAGGGAGAAATAGAGATGGTGGGAGCACTTAGGAGCACATTTTAAGTAGTCTTAAGCGGTTTTTATTTGGTCATAACTAGGGATTACATGACTCTACTTCCTGAAAACAGAGCAGATCCTGGAAAATGCATATTTTTATTAGTAATATATAATGTGTTGTCCAGTCTGATAGTAAAATTCTGCAGTCACTTTGCGATGCGCATACTGTTGTGATTTCTCTATATTTCGCATGAAGGTGGGTGGTCATGTACCGCTTGTATATGATTTGCATACTTTCGGTCATGTGCCGACTAGTTTAACCACTTCACGACCTTTGACTTGTATTTACATCAAATATTGTGTCCCTGCCTTTGATGTGGTCTCTCACATCTTTCCCTGCACTTGATGGCTGATTTAGTCAGCCATCAAGTGCCTTTAGTAGCAGTGGGTGGAGCTGTTCTCCGCCTACGGCTGTTCACCTGTTAAATCCCTCTGTCATTCACTGACAGCGGGATTTAACACGCTACAGGGTAGCAAGTCACAAATCCAACCCATCCGCACCCCTGTCACGTGATCCACGGACGCTGATGGGTTGTCATGACAGCTGAGGGTCTGCTGATAACTAGAGATGAGCGAACCTTCTGCAGCGCCCCAGAGTCCTGGTCGTTGCAGTAATGTCATTCTTCCACCAGGGGGAGTGATGTTACGTCTGAAGGCAATAAAGGAGATCTCTTTACCAGGTATCACAAACCACACAACACACTTCACACTCCAGCCCACCAGGGGAAGCTACGCTCCTATTACTAGGGCACTCCTCACAATTAGGAAAAACTGGTGGTCTGGATAGGAAGTTAGGCAGAAGCGAGCTGGGCTTCACCCAGTAATCTGCTATCTGAGCTCCACTAAGGTAGTGGGTCCCTGACAGGGGTGGGATCCTGTCAGAGGCCTAGACAGAAGACCACGGAGCTGTGCCTGCGTCTCCTAAGAAAGAGACATTGGAAGGGAATTGTATTGTAGCGAGTGAGAAACAAAGTCATAGCAAAAGGAGAGGAAACCAGAAAGAGTTCTGCCCTGTAAAAGGCTGCCTCCTTTCTGAGGCGCAGTATCCGGTAGCTGGAACACCGAGGGAGTCATCGTCTCCAAGCCTTGCTCCAGAGACCGGCAGGACAGCTAATTCCATATTAGTTGCCCGACCCATACACAGGAGGCACGGTGGCAACTGTGGGGGCCGGGGAGTGCTAGAGTCCCTGTAAAAAGCCTCAGGCCATCAGTCATATGGGTTTGTCCTATCCTTACCATCAGGGGGACAGAGAAAGAGACATAACATCTAGAACACCAACATCAGTTGTGAGGACCTTACCGAAAAGCTCAGCAGGGAGGTACTACAATACACAGGCGCTAGAGGAAGGCTACTGATTTCCACCTGGATAAGGGGACTCTGGTATTGCCTTTAGACCGGCCAGACTCTGCCTACCCTGTGGTCCATACCCTGGACTGTGGATGCTGAAACCGTCAGTAAAGGTAAAGAGACTGCAACCTTGTGTCCTCGTTCTTCACTGCGCCTCACACCATCCACCATCTACACTCTGGGAAGCCCTGGGGATACACTTCACCTGTGGGAAGGTATACCATCTAGTTGCCATCACATAACCCCAGCGGACCCCTAAGCAGCGTCGGTCACCCTGACCGAATAACGCAGGTGGCGTCACAAACATCCCTTTAAAGACCTTTCTCATTTACAAGGACGTCCCTAGGGCCACGGACCGGGTCAGCCACGTGATATCCCCCTTGAGAACCAAAGGGCCCGGTACCGAGTACCCCGCTGCCCTACTGGGGGCGCTCCACTTCCAAGATTCGGTTTGATTTGCTGAACGTCCCAATGTTAACCGAATGTGTTCACCGAACAGTTCGATGAAAGTACCTGAATCCTATTAAATTCAATGGGAGGCTAAACCTAACATATACACAACAACTTAAGGGGTGACAAAAAGCTTCCCATACAGCTAAAATTAGGGGCAGACACCATGAAAAGTGGCATTGACTCACAGTAGAAATTTGCTAATGGCACAGCAGCAGTCAGCCATGGGCCATGCATGAGACATTAGGGTCTGGGTCAACATTTACAGCATGGAATTGAAGTTTCAATTAAGAACTGGTGTTCAAGGGAGCAGTATAAGCCTTCCTTGCTGGGAGCTCTGATACCACATGCAACACCTCACTTTTTTTTTTCCCAGCCACAGTCACATGGCACAAACATCAATTTCATGAAGTGCTATTGGTAGAAAAATGGAAAGAAAGTAACACAGGCAACCCACCCAATGGAGACCCAACTTGGAGTCTCCACATTTCAAAACATTTTTTGTAACATCAGTAGCAGTAGCAAAAGCAGTCACAGATGTCACGACAAAGGTGTCACAGACTGCCATAATGCGAGATGAATGCATGACACTATAAACAACACCATCGCCTAGTCTGCCCAGTCTGCAACTGGGGTGCAAAAGTCAATGGAGATCCATGACTTGTTCAATTTGATGAAAGTTAGTCGGTCTACACTTGCAGGGGGCAGCCGGATGCGCTTATCTGTCAGGAGACGACCAGTAGCCCTGAACACATGTTCCGAGAGAACACTGGTGTGGTGATGTGGTGGGGGGCGGGATTATGTGTGGTGATGTGGTGGGGGGCGGGATTATGTGTGGTGATGTGGTGGGGGGGCGGGATTATGTGTAGTAATGTGGTGGGGGCGGGATTATGTGTGGCAATGTGGTGGGGGCGGGATTATGTGTGGTAATGTGGGGGGGGCGGGATTATGTGTGGTGATGTGGTGGGGGGCGGGATTATGTGTGGTGATGTGGTGGGGGGCGGGATTATGTGTGGTAGTGTGGTGGGGGTCGGGATTATCTGTGGTAATGTGGTGGGGGGGTGGGATTATGTGTAGTAATGTGGTGGGGTGGCGGGATTATGTGTGGTGATGTGGTGGGGGGGCGGAATTATGTGTGGTAATGGGGTGGGTGGCGGGATTATGTGTGGTGATCTGGTGGGGGGGCGGAATTATGTGTGGTAATGGGGTGGGGGGCGGGATTATGTGGTGATGTGTTAGGGGGGCGGGTTTATGTGGTGATGTGTTGGGGGCTGGATTATGTGTGGTGATGTGTTGAAGGGGCTGGATTATGTGAGGTGATGTGGTGGGGGCGGGATTATGTGTGGTGATGTGGGGGGCGGGATTTGTGGGTGGCGGGATTGTGTGTGGTGATGTGGTGGGGGCGGGATTGTGTGTGGTGATGTGGTGCGGATTGTGTGTGGTAATATGGTGGGGGCGGGATTGTGTGTGGTAATGGGGTGGGGGGCAGAATTATGAGTGGTGATGTGGTGGGGGGCGGAGCTACTGTGCAGGGGGCGGGATTAGCGAGTAATCACGATGCCTCATATATATAGATTAATTCTGTAAACGGCATAATGAGGAAAAAAGTCAAAATGCCAGAATTATAGTTTTTGGGTCGCCGCAACATTGCATTAAAATGCAATAATGGGCGATCAAAAGATCATATCTACACCAAAATGGTACCAATAGAAAACATTAGTAATGACAACCACAGGGGTCTGCTGCAGACCCCGGGTTGTCATGGCAACCCATTGGTGACCTGTGGTCATGTGACATGGGTGCTGAAGGGCAGGATGAGTGACGCGTTTCCAGCGCGAGCATGTTAAATGCCGCTGTCAGAGATTGACAGCGGCATTTAACATGTTAATAACCGTGGTTGGATTGCGACTTCAGCCTCTGCCTTTAGGGGCACATGTCAGCTGTTCAAATCAGCTGACATGTGCTGGAAAAATTGCAGGCTTATTGCTGGAGCCTGCAGCAACCAGGAGGAGCCCACCTTAGTCGTAACTATACGTCTAAGGTGGGAAAGGGGTTAAGATTGTCTACAAGCGTGTTTTGATACTTCAGCATGCGCATGTCCCTTTCTAGGGGAAGCATCTGGTAAAATTTACTCTTGTACTGTGGATCTAACATTGTGGCAACCCAGTAGTCAGCACTGTTTCTAACCCTAACTATGGGGGCATCATGCTGCAGGGCAACAAGAAGGCGCTCATGTGTCTGGCGATTCCATGAGGTCTAAGTCCATCGTGTGTTGGTGGCGGGGTAACACTGAAGCTTGCTTGCATCCTCAGTCCCCTGCCACCAACCATCGACAACAAGGAGGGGATCATTATCCTCTTCATCTCCTGACTGTTATGTGCCCATCTCCTCTTTCTCCATTTGTTCCTTGGCTCCTGCACCTTCACTAACAGTTTGCTGGTAGCATGAGCCCCCTTCGATCGCTGTAATCCACTCTTCCATAGCACCCACCAGTCCAACAACAGTCTGGATCTTAGAGATATTGTTATCCCTTCCACATCCTTCTCTGCTTCCACCTCTTCCTCTGGGATGAGACCACCACATGCAGACTATTCAAAGTGTACTCAAGCATGTAGAAGACTGGAATAGTGATGCTAATGATGGCATTGTCAGGGTTCACCATGTTAGTAGCCATTTAAAAAATGTGCAGAGTTCTCTCATCTGTGTCCACTCCGCAAGCGTGATTTGCACCACATCCGTACTGCATTGGTCTAGACTATGCAAAAGAACATACTGCATCCAGGCTCGTCGCTGCTGCCACAGTCGCTGCAACATATGCAGAGTGGAATTCCACCTTGTCAGAACATTGCAAATCAAATGGTTAACCGTCAGGCCAAAAGACCTCTGTAGCGATGCAAGTCGATGACCTGCAGGGTGCGATCGCCGGAAGTGAGCACACAGCGACCGTGCATTCTGCAGCAGCGCATCCAGGCTGGGATAGTGGTGGAGAAATTGCTGTAACACCAGGTTGAGGAGGTGAGCCATACAATGAACGTGTGTTAGGTTGCCTCGCATAGGGCTGCTACCAGGTTTGCACCGGTATCGCACACGACTTTCCCTGGCTCCAGGTCAAGTTCCTGGTCAAGTTTGTATGTGTAATATATATGGACAGACTACTCAAAACCAAAAATATGTGAAAAATGAATTAGAAATATAAAAATATAAAAATGGAAGTGCACACAATATATAAGTGCTAAAATACAAAATAAATACCAAGTGGAATTAATATAAAGTAGAAATAGTGCACCCACAATCTATTACCAATCCATATACCTTAATTAATATATAGAACTTTGATTGATTTTTCCATATATATTACACATACGAACTTGACCAGCAAAGGTTTTTTTCACATGCTCTTATAGCTTGTCTGACTTATTCTGTCCCCTGCCACATATTTAATTTAGATACCTTTTAGGTTTAATATTTTAATAAAGATTCTTTGATGTCAATTTGTCTGTAGTTAATTATTTTGTTATAAAAAATTATTTTGTATATAATCATGTATTATTAATCTTTTAATAAAAAAAATATGTATTTTATTTTGCTTATCTTTGAATATATTTTTTGGGTGATATATTATATTTTGATATTCCAAGCCTTTTTATATATTATATATTTATGGTATTTCTTTTCTATATATGGTTTTTTGTTTATTGCTCTAACTCGGCCTAGATAGCTGTCCACAACACTTGAGCTGTGTGACTGCATTCTCAAAGGCATATTAATTTCAAAACTGCCTGATTGTGGTGAGCCCTGGCTGCACAGTATGGAGGTGGGGGATTCTCTCTGCACTGTTTTAAAGTGTGTCTCTTAAGGGAGAGGTTGAGGGTGCAGGTGGAGAGCCAGAAGCAGGGGAGAAAGGGTTAGATACATAGATTTGTCCTGCAAACTTTGGGAATTCCAAGACTTGTGGAGCAGCCCTGTGACTGCCTGCTCCCACAGCCACCAGAGTCACCTAGTACCCAGTCAGCGAGATGTAACGCCCCTGCCAATATTTGCTCATCCAGGTGTCAATGGTGAAATGCACCCTTGGAGACATAGATTTTTTCAGGGAACGGGTGATGTTTTCTGTGACATGCTGGTGGAGCGTAGGCACAACTTTCTTAGAGAAGTAATGGCGGCTGGGCAATTGGTACTTGGGGACTATGACAGCCACCAACTTTCAGAAACCATCTGTATCTGGATTTATGGATACAGAATTCTTTTACATGACCACAACTGGGGGACCGAGGGCTGGCTGCTGTACTGAGAGAGGGCGGAGTTGGGTGAACACCACAAACTGCTGGACTGAGCGAGGTGTTGGCGGAGAGGTTATGTGGATTGAGAAAGATATGGTATGCTCGGTGAAATAAAAATCAGCAGGCATCTCTACTTCTGTAACAGCTGATAGGCTCTTACACATTTCGACTGTAGGAGGTAAACACTCCTTGGCATGGTGTCTGAGGAGGAAGAAGGAGCAGCTGTGGCTGATGTGATGGCTGGTGGTTAGTGAGGCCTTCTAGTCTGCCTTTTAGCTCAGTGAGATTCCCTCACTTAAGTATGCTGATCGCGCATGTGCCGGTTCTTGCATGTAGTAGTCAAATTATTGAAATTTTTGCAAATGTGATTTTGGCCACCATTTGCGGTCTCAAAACAGGCTAAGCAACCCTTGCCACCCCTGAGAACTGCAGACACATGTCCAGTGCTGGCCAAAGACAGATTTACGGCTGAGGATGCAGTGCTTATTGTGGTTGCATCACTCCATGTCTGTGTGTGAGGCAGCCACGTAACCTCCTCATCTTCCTCCTCCATCTCCTCTGCTGAGCTACTCAGCGGCATACCTCTGGGTTCACACCAAGTGGGATCTACAATCTCATTGTCATCCTCTCTGTTCTGCCACTCCTCACACTGAGAGTCACCCTCCTTCTCTTCCTGCCCTAACACCACAGTACAGTCTGTGTGCGTCTCTGGCATCTGATTCTCATCAGGATCACCTTCACCCCTGGTGGTTAACGTTTGCTAATGAGGTTCTGGATTCTGCTCGGACCCTACTTTGTCCGGCGCTGTATCCAACATGAAAACATTTTGGGCATCGGTGCAGATTCTTTCCTCACATGGATTTTGTGATTTTTCAGAGCAGACTTCTGATGCCCATGGAATACAATGTGTGAACAGCTCTGCAGAATGGCCCATCTGTCACGGGGGAACTGGGTAGACTAAGGTAGGTTACCCGGGCCCCTGCGATATCCCTCAGGCTAGGGAAACCCTGTCTGTCCCTTTCCTAGAAGTTACACTAAAGGTGTGCATGTCTGGGCTGCCAGGCCTGACCCTGACTCCTGTTTCAGCCCTAAGCTGAAACCACCTCCCGCCACCCAGTGAAGAGACCACACACCAATCCCCACAGAAAGCACAGACAGGGAAAACTGAAAAACGCACCACGCCGCAGACACACAGGAATACACTATAATGTGCACAGGGCAAAACAAATACAAATAGGAAGGAGGAATATGACAAAGGATAATACACCACCAGATACGATATTCCTGCAACAAGACCACCACTCCAGACCGGAATCACCAGGCAAAGCACAAGCTATAATCGGCAACTCCCAAAGTCCAGCGCGACTATTTAAAGGCCGTGGGCGTGACCCAGCCTCCAATCTGATTACCAGCTAGATTAACCCCAAGCAAGCTGGATAAAATCTAGCCGACGCCACTGAGCGTGTAGTGGACGTAAGTGGAATTACTGCTGTCTGTCGGACGCCCTAGTGTGAACAGCGTCCGACATGACAGTACCCCGCCTTCTACGAGGGACCCAGGGCCCTCACGACTTATAGGACCCGGCTTGTCCGGATGGCAGCGGTGAAACATACTGACCAGCCGGTCCGCATGTATGTCTCTTCCGGCCCATAACCACACCAGTGTACCAGGTACTGTAATGTGCGGCGCACTACACGAGAGTCAACCACATTGGAGACTTCAAACTCTAAATTGCCATCCACCAGGACTGGAGGTGGCATAGGCGCCGTGTCCACAGAACCCACCACCTTTTTTAATAAAGATCTGTGGAACACGTTGTGTACCGTATATACTCGAGTATAAGTCGAGATTTTCAGCCCACTTTTTTGGGCTGAAATTGCCCCTCTCGGCTTATACTCGAGTCATACCCGGGGGTCGGCAGGGGAGGGGGAGCGGGGGCTGTCTAAAAATACTCACCTAGTCCAGGCGTGGTCCCTGCAGGTCCCTGTCTTCCCCGGCGCCGGCAGCAGCAGCTTCAGCTTCTTCCTGTACTCAGCGGTCACATGGTCCCGCTGATTACAGTAAATGAATATGCCGCTCCACCTCCCATAGGGACCGCTGAGTACAGGATGAAGCGCTGCGGCGTCGGGGAAGCAGGATCTACACAGCGGCAGGACCAGGTGAGTATACGGGGAGGGGAGCGCAGCGCTGCACGATAGTCACCTGCTCCTCATTCCGGGCGCCGATCTGTCTCCAGCACTGACGCTGAGGTCAGAGGGCGCGGTGACGTGGTCAGTGCGCGCCCTCTGCTGAACGTCAGTGCTGGAGATAGATCGGCGCCCGGAACGAGGAGCAGGTGACTATTGAAAGTGTCGGGGCCTGAGCGACGGAGAGGTGAGTATGTGATTTTTTTTTTTTATCGCAGCAAATGGGGCAAGTGTCTGTATGGAGCATCTATGGGGCCATAACGTTCCTGCAGCACTATATGGGGCCATAACATTCCTGCGGCACTATATGGGGCCATAACATTCCTGCAGCACTATATGGGGCCATAACATTCCTGCAGCACTATATGGGGCTATAACATTCCTGCAGCACTATATGGGGCCATAACATTCCTGCGGCACTATATGGTGGCCATAACATTCCTGCGGCACTATATGGGGCCATAACATTCCTGCGGCACTATATGGGGGCCATAACATTCCTGCGGCACTATATGGGGCCATAACATTCCTGCAGCACTATATGGGGCCATAACATTCCTGCAGCACTATATGGGGCCATAACATTCCTGCAGCACTATAAGGGGCCATAACATTCCTGCAGCACTATATGGGGCCATAACATTCCTGCGGCACTATATGGGGGCCATAACATTCCTGCGGCACTATATGGGGCCATAACATTCCTGCAGCACTATATGGGGCCATAACATTCCTGCAGCACTATATGGGGCCATAATGTTTCTGCAGCACTATATGGGGGCCATAACGTTTCTACAGCACTATATGGGGCCATAACATTCCTGCAGCACTATATGGGGCCATAACATTCCTGCAGCACTATATGGGGCCATAATGTTTCTGCAGCACTATATGGGGCCATAACGTTTCTGCAGCACTATATAGGGGCATAATGTTTGTGCAGCACTATATGGGGCAAGTGTCTGTATGGGGCCATAAATAACGTTTGTAGGGCACTACGGCATATGGGGCAAGTGTCTGTATGGAGCATCTTATAGGGCCATAACGTTTGTGCAGCACTATATGGGGCAAATATCTTTATAGAGCATCTTATGGGGCCATAATCAGCATTTGTGCAGCATTATATTGGGCAAATGTGTCTATGGAGCATCTTATGGGGCCTTTATTAACCTTTATGCAGCATTATATGGGGCATATTTTAATATGGAACATCTTATGGGGCCATAATGAACAGTATGGAGCATTATATGGGGCTCCTGATTCAATATGGATATTCAAAGACACTTATCCTACTGATGTCTCAATTAATTTTACTTTTATTGGTATCTATTATTACTTTTGACATTTACCGGTAGCTGCTGCATTTTCCCCCCTAGGCTTATACTCGAGTCAATAAGTTTTCCCAGTTTTTTGTGGCAAAATTAGGGGGGTCGGCTTATACTCGGGTCGGCTTATACTCGAGTATATACGGTATTTTATATACCATAGGGAGCGCCAAACGGTAGGCTACCGGGTTAATGATTGCGGCAACCCTAAATGGACGAATTAACCTTGGACCCAATTTCAAGGATGGAATCTTGAGTTTTATGTTTTTTGTGGACAACCACACCCAGTCACCCACACTCAGGTCCGGACCTGTCACACGTTTACTGTCAGCCACTCCTTTGTACCTTGCAGCTACGCTTAGCAAGCGCTGTTTCACTCTCCTCCAAACGGATGACAGTTGTGCTCCTAACTGGTCCTCCTCCGGGACGCCAGTAGAGCCCCCCTGACGCAGAGTACAAAACTGAGGATGGAGCCCGTAAACACAAAAGAATGGGGACTCCCCAGACAATTCCTGACTGTGATTATTTATAGCAAACTCAGCCAAAGGAAGGAACGTCGACCACTCTTCCTGATTGTCAGAAATAAAACAGCGTAAGTACTGCTCCAAATTCTGGTTCATACGCTCGGTCTGACCATTTGACTGAGGATGAAACGCAGAAGAATGCGACAACTTGATCCCCAGCCGTGAGCAAAAAGCTTTCCAAAATTTTGCCACAAACTGAGTACCCCTATCAGACACGATGTCAGACGGGACCCCATGAAGTCTGACCACCTCCTGCACAAAAACCTGAGCCAGAGTCTTAGCGTTAGGCAACGAAGGCAAGGACACAAAGTGCGACATCTTTGAGAACCGATCAACAACCACCAGAATGACCGTGTTCCCAGCAGAGGAGGGCAAATCTGTGATAAAATCCATGGAAATCTCCGTCCATGGCCTACTGGGTACCCCGAGAGGATGTAGTGTGCCAGCAGGATGAGAGCGGGACGTCTTAGCCCTAGCGCACGTGGTACATGCTGATACGTATGAGACCACGTCCTGTCAGATTTTGGGCCACCAAAACCGACGTGACACCAACTCCAAGGTACCCCTAACCCCTGGATGGCCAGCCAGGACAGCATCATGATGCTCACCCAACACCTTTAGGTGAAGATGGAGCGGTACAAACGATTTGTTAATGGGAAGCTCTGGTGGTACCTCCACCTGAGCCTCGGCAATCTCAGCCTCAACCTCGGTCGTGAGAGCCGAGACCACTACACAATTTTGGAGGATGGGTACCAGATCTTCCCGAGGTTCTCCCCCTGGAAAACACCTGGACAAAGCATCCGCCTTAGTGTTCTTAGACCCAGGTCGGTACGTAACAAAAAAGTTGAACCGCGTGACAAACAATGCCCAGCGAGCCTGCCTGGGGGACAGACGCTTGGCTGACTCCAAATACAGCAGATTTTTATGGTCGGTGATAACTGTAACCTGATGGACCGACCCCTCCAAAAAGTGTCGCCATTCCTCAAAAGCCAACTTGATAGCCAACAACTCCCTGTTGCCGATATCGTAATTATGTTCGGCAGACGACAGCTTCTTGGAAAAGTAAGCGCAAGGATGCAACTCGCCCAAGGATGAGCCTTGTGACAGCACCGCCCCCACTCCAACCTCAGATGCATCGACTTCCATGGTAAATGGTTTTGATACGTCCGGTTGCACCAGAATGGGGGCCGAAGCAAAACTGTTCTTCAGAAATTCAAATGCGCGCACAGCAGCCTGAGGCCAGGCAGAGAAATTTGTACCCTTTTTCGTCATGTCAGTAAGCGGTTTAGCAATGGTAGAAAAATCTTTGATAAACTTTCTATAATAGTTGGAAAACCCAAGGAACCGCTGGAGTGCTTTTAGGTTATCAGGCCGTTCCCAATGCAGCTCCGCTTGCACCTTAGCGGCGTCCATTTTAAACCCTGAAGCAGACACAATATAACCCAAGAAAGGCAACTCCTGAACCGAAAATACACATTTCTCAAGTTTTGCATGGAGCTTATTTTCCCTGAGAAGCTGTAACACCTGCCTCACATGCTCTAAATGAGTATCACGGTCGCATGAACAAATGAGAATGTCATCTAGGTACGCAATAACGAATTTCCCCACAACATGTGAGAATACATCATTTATGAAATGTTGAAAAACTGCCGGCGTGTTTGTCAACCCCAATGGCATAGCCAAATTTTCAAAATGACCCTCAGGAGTATTAAAAGCCGTCTTCCACTCATCACCTTGACGGACTCTTATGAGGTTGTACGCCCCCCTGAGGTCAAGCTTGGAAAACCACTTAGCACCAGCCACCTGGTTGAACAAATCAGGTATCAGTGGCATAGGGTATGGATCACGAACCGTAATCTTGTTTAACTCCCTGAAATCCAAACACGGGCATAGTCCGCCATCTTTCTTTTTAATGAAGAAGAACCCCGCTGCCACTGGCGAGGACGAAGGCCTGATGTGCCCTTTGCTCAGACTCTCAGCAATGTAATCTTTTAAAGCTTGCCTCTCCGGACCAGAGATGTTGAACATCCTTGCTTTCGGCAATTTAGCCCCTGGTTTAAACCTAATAGTACAGTCATAGGGGCGATGTGGTGGCAATTCTGAGCAACCCTTCTCGGAGAACACATCCGCAAAATCCAGCAGTGACTCAGGAATGCTTGGAGTCGCAGCGGACACACATTTGGCCAGGCAATTCTCCTGGCAAAATCGGCTCCACTGAATTATGTCCTGAGTTTTCCAGTCAATAACCGGGTTGTGCATAGATAACCATGGAAAACCCAGAACCATTTGTGCAGGAAGATTACTGAGCACCCTACATGTAACCTGCTCTGAATGTAGGACCCCAATGTGGAGCTTCACCTCAGCCACAAACTCAGTAATCTCCCCCTGTGTGAGAGGGGTAGCATTGATGGTGACCACCCGGAGAGGATGAGGCAATTTTTCGACCGTGAACCCGGCTGTGCGCGCAAACTCCTCATCAATAAGATTAGTGGCCGAACCACTATCCACAAAAACAGTGATTGGCAGCTCTCTGCCAGCGACCAAAACTCTGGCAGGGAGCATACATTGAGAGACCACCATGAAGGCTATGCATAAGCTCAGATTGGCCTCCTCCACACCCTCTGAGCTTAGTAGATTTCCGCCGTTTTTTAGAAAACAGAGGACAAGCATTTACATAATGTCCCTTTTTACCACAGCAAAAACAGAGTCCCTGCTTCCTGAGCAAGGGGGCTTGATGACGTGACACCCCTGCGATTTGCATAGGCTCCGTGGGCTCACCTGCAGCAACCTCACGTGCACCTACAACTTCCCCCATAGGCGGCGTCTCTAGCGCCCCCTGACGCAAACGACGATCAATGCGGACAACAAGACTCATGGCAGACTCTACAGAAGTAGGAGTCTCATACATCAGAAGGGCTTGTTTAACCCTTCTCGAAACCCCACATACAAACTGACTCCGCAGAGCCGGGTCATTCCATTGTGTGTCCACCGCCCAGCGGCGAAATTCAGAACAGTAATCCTCCGCCATTCGCTCCCCCTGGCACAGAGTGCGTATTTTAGATTCTGCTAGAGCCAATCTGTCAGGATCATCATAAATGAGTCCAAGGGCAGAACAAAAACTCCCTACTGAGTTAAATGCAGCTGAATCAGAAGGTAATGAAAACACCCATGCTTGGGGGTCTTTGTTCAGTAATGACAAAACCAAGCCCACACGCTGAGCCTCATTACCTGAGGAAAGCGGGCGCATACGAAAATACAAATTGCAAGCTTCACGGAAAACAACAAATTTACTGCGTTCCCCAGCAAACCTCTCAGGTAAAGGGATTTTTGGCTCTGCAACTCTACCTGCAGTTTCCACTTGCACATTAGATACCACCAGACCCTGTTGCTGAACTGGCCCCTTCAATTCAGTGACCTGTAAAAACAGCGCCCTCAACTGGCGGTTTATGGAAGTCATGGGATCTATGACATGCAAAAAAAAAAATATATATATATATTTTTTTCTCTTTTGGGCCGATTATAATGTCACGAGGGAACTGGGTAGACTAAGGTAGGTTACCCGGGCCCCTGCGATATCCCTCAGGCTAGGGAAACCCTGTCTGTCCCTTTCCTAGAAGTTACACTAAATGTGTGCATGTCTGGGCCGCCAGGCCTGACCCTGACTCCTGTTTCAGCCCTAAGCTGAAACCACCTCCCGCCACCCAGTGAAGAGACCACACACCAATCCCCACAGAAAGCACGGACAGGGAAAACTGAAAAACGCACCACGCCGCAGACACACAGGAATACACTATAATGTGCACAGGGCAAAACAAATACAAATAGGAAGGAGGAATATGACAAAGGATAATACACCACCAGATACGATATTCCTGCAACAAGACCACCACTCCAGACCGGAATCACCAGGCAAAGCACAAGCTATAATCGGCGACGCCCAAAGTCCAGTGCGACTATTTAAAGGCCGTGGGCGTGACCCAGCCTCCAACCTGATTACCAGCTAGATTAACCCCGAGCAAGCTGGATAAAATCTAGCCGACGCCACTGAGCGTGTAGTGGACGTAAGTGGAATTACTGCTGTCTGTCGGACGCCCTAGTGTGAACAGCGTCCGACATGACACCATCTGTGGGTCCCCGCAGTCAGTTCTGCATTTGGAAATTTGTGTTGTGGGGGAAACGAGGGTGATTGGGGTGCCACCTCTGAGGATTGTACTGTGTGTGATATTACGGTGGAGGAAGAGGTGGAAAGGCCTCTGATGCAGCTCTTGCATCCACTGAAGCACATGCTTTTTCTGAGTCTTATCTACAAGGCGTACTTCCAAAGAAAGGAAGTGGAGTAGCCCGTCCAGTAACAGATGTTGTCAGTGGTCTTTGGATAGGATGAGACAGTGTTTGTTCAGTTGAGCTTTCATTAACATTAATACCTAACCCACGTATACTTCGAACACCAAGCCTATTTCCCCTTCCATGATGACATCACTTTTTCCTTCTCATGTTGTATGTACCCTTCCCCTCTTGTAACTTGCTGTTTCATAACCTTAGGCCCACAGCTGTCAGTCACCTGTCATTAAATGAACAATCACCATTTATTTTCTTAGATAGTGTGCCTGAATAACACTCTATACATAACGATTTTGTTGAGCAAATGAGGCCTTCTGATTTCTAACCGCAATACAGTTTTATCCCAAACTATTTTGATTAGCAAATAAAGCCTCCTGGCTGAACCCCAATATTAGGCCTAAGAATTTTGATGAGCAAATGGTGCCTCCTGATTTCTCAGTACAACACTGTTTTTGCACAAAAGATTTGGATTAGCAAATAGGGCCTCCTTATTGCAACACAGTTTTAGGACAATCTAGTTAGATGCTGGAAGATCAATCTCACACAGGACAGGATCCTATCTAGCTAACTGACAAGTTCATTTTCAGCAGCAGGAGCGGTCTCTCTGTGCTGTTAGAGAAAATGGTGCCAGCAAAAGAAGATGTCCGCTTTTTATATGGCCAGGGACATGTGACTACAGCAGCCAATCACAGAATATCTTGTGTCATGACGTTGTGGAAGGTTTCTGCGCCCTCATAAGTTGCCAGAATGTACACACATTGTTATTAAAGGAAAAAGAAAAATTGCACTCCGCCACTCCTCTGACCAAGAAACCCCCCTCCCTTCATAAAACATGTCCCCCGCTTATCATACAGCACCACTATCCTAGCCAAAGTCAAGACAAAAGCATTAGTGGAAACACGATCATTTACCGATCTTTGACCGAATTTTGCAGTTTCAGGAAAACTGCTCACGTTTGTGCCGTGATTTCTGCTATACATGGTAGTGCTGAAGCATAATACAACCAGACGATTGCAGCTTCAAGTCTCCTAAGGGGACTACTGAAGTTAGCGAAAAGTGTGGGGAAAAAAATGTAAAATCTGAAAAAAACAATAAAAAGCAAGTTGAAATTGCCCCCTAATGCCAAATTGAAAATAAAACAATAAAAATATACACCTATTTGGTATTGCTGTGTTCATAAATGTCCAATCTATCAAAAGACAATTAATGTGATCAGAAATCAAAACTCCAGAATTGCAATTAAATGCAATAAGAGGAGATCAAAACATCAGACCTACCCCAAAGTGGTAACAATAAAAACGTCAGCTCAGGGCTAAAAAAAATAAGCCCTCCCCCTGGCCCAATATCCCGATTAGAGATGAGCGGTGTTCGAGTCGAACTGTTCGCCAATTTCAAATTCGAGCTGTTTTGGGCGGTGTTCAAGTTTGACGAAACCGAACAATTTGCTTAAAATTCGGCTATTCGAGTTTCTGTTCGATAACCGTTCGTTCACCAAAAGCCTAGCTTGATTTGCACCTTAAAACTGTTTATCATTGTTAATGGACTGTTTCAGTGTATAGTGGGCGGGGGATAGATCTGAGCTGAAATAACGCCGATCTCCATTTTTTTTTTCTTTCCCGCATTTACAGAGGGGCGGTGCAGTCTCTCAGCCTATCAACAGTGCACACACACACAGCAATGTGCATGTGATGCACACAAGCAAGGGCATGTGTCATTGGCTGTGTATGTCACATGTCTTTGCCCTATAAGAACCAGCCATTTGCCCCGTCGCCACCATTTCCTCACTGCTGCTGCTTACTGTTAGACGGCACCGCTGCTGCTGAGGGCGCTATACAGACTAAGAGTGTTTTTTTGGAGCGAATTGTCAGAGAGATAGGTTTAGGGAGTCGGGACTAGTTGTAATATCAGCCCTTTTCAGGGTAGGTTACAGCAGTTCATAGCACTGTTTGCCAGGCAGGTCTGAGCCAGTGCTGTGCAAGTGTTAGTCACAGCATTTGGTGTAATCTAGCTCAGCCAGTCCTTTTGGGCTAGTAGCATTGTCTGATAGTCATCTGAGTAGACCGCCTCTGAAGCTATCTACACCGCCTGTGTATCTCAATTTTTACTGCATCTAACCCAGTAAATCGTTTTGGGGTTTTGGGCTTAGTAGCAGTGTCTGCACGTCAGCAGAGTAGCCCGCCTGTGAAACTAACTACACCGCCTGTGTATCTCTATTTTCACTGCATCTAATCCAGTTAATAGTTTTGGGCCTAGGAGCAGTGTCTGCATGGCAGCAGAGTAGCCAATGTTAGGGGTCGAGTTCCCGCCTCTGCACAGGGGGAATCTCGGGCCATCTCCGCTGCGGTCTCCCATTCTTCTTCTGCCACAGTAGAGCCTGCTCAGCGGAGACGTCGGTCCCTGCGTCTCGCTCAGTCTGACTCTGTACAAAGAGTTACTGCTGCTTTTTCTGCTTCTGCCATGGAAGTAAGTGCTGGGCAGCGGCGAGCAGATGCTTCTGGTACTAAGTCCTGCTTTTCTCGTTCTGAGCATGTCCAGAGTAAGATCTCTCAGTGGAGATCGAGGGTCACATGATCAGATACTGCAGCTAAGGCCATTGGTCCTTCAGGAAGGTCCTGTAGGTGCTCACGCTCTGTGGCAGCCTCTCATTGGTCCTTCTAGGAAGGTCCTGTACGTGCTGCAACTATTTAAGGCTCACATGGCCGCACGGCCATGCGCTAGTTTTGTTCTATGTTATGTGCTTTGCGCCAGTGTGGTCATGTGAGTTTGTGTTCAGGGACCTGGCAGAAATAAGCCCCTAGATTGCTGGCACCTCCGGCGAGGAGATTTGGTGTGAATGTATTCAGGGACCTGGCTGAAATAAGCCCCTAGAATGCTGGCACCTCCGGCGAGGAATTTGTGTGCATGCATGACCACTGACTGCTCTCAGTTGAGTAGTTAGCCTGTGCCACTGTGAAGTCTAACAGGGTGCAGTGCTTTGAGTTTCGGCTACTCTGTGAAGTAACAGGGTTAGCTCATACCGCCATATAGTTCCGCCGTTTGCTAGCAGCAGGTTCTCCTGCACGGTGGACCCCGGGCTGCGAACGCATCTATTATAATAAAACCTCTACACTATGTTCCAAATTATTATGCAAATTACATTTTTATCAGATTTTCCTAAATGGTCAGTGCAAATGACAGTCAGTCTAATAAAAGTCATCACCCGTTAGATTATACATCGAATTTTATTGAAGAAACCCCCCAATGATAACAGTATAATCTCCAAAATGAATAAAAACTCAAAATGCACTGTTCCAAATTATTATGCACAGTAGAATTTCTAAACATTTGATATGTTTTAAAGAACTGAAAATGCTCATTTGTGAAATTTGCAGCATTAGGAGGTCACATTCACTGATCAAAAAAGCTATTTAACGCCAAAACATCCCAACAGGCCAAGTTACATGTTAACATAGGACCCTTCTTTGATGTCACCTTCACAATTCTTGCATCCATTGAACTTGTGAGTTTTTGGAGAGTTTCTGCTTGTATTTCTTTGCATGAAGTTGGAATAGCTTCCCAGAGCTGCTGTTTGGATGTGAACTGCCTCCCACCCTCATAGATCTTTTTGCTTGATGATCCTCTGAAGGTTCTCTATAGGGTTGAGGTCAGGGGAAGATGGTGGCCGCACCATGAGTTTATCTCCTTTTATGCCCATAGCAGCCAATGACTCAGAGGTATTCTTTGCAGCATGAGATGGGGCATTGTCAGCATGAAGATGATTTTGCTCCTGAAGGCACGTTTCTGCTTTTTAGACCATAGAAGAAAGTTGTCAGTCAGAAACTCTATTGTTGTGAAATTGGATTTTGGGCTCCCCCGGTGGCCACTGGTGGAATTGAACTGGTGTGCATCATCCCCTCTGTTCACCTGTTTCCATCAGGATGTGGGAGTCGCTATTTAACCTTGCTCCTCTGTCACTTCCATGCCGGTCAACATTGTAA
Organism: Ranitomeya variabilis; assembly: GCF_051348905.1. Taxonomy (NCBI): domain Eukaryota; kingdom Metazoa; phylum Chordata; class Amphibia; order Anura; family Dendrobatidae; genus Ranitomeya; species Ranitomeya variabilis. The sequence goes on along the minus strand of NC_135235.1, from coordinate 111,017,337 downwards.
TGAGAAGCCTTTCTGTGCATGTTCCTGCTGCTAGACAACTCCCAGCTAAGTTGGACTTTAGTCCTTGTTTGTTTTTGCATTTTGTTCCAGTTCACTGCTGTAGTTTCGTTTCTGTGTCTGGAAAGCTCTTGTGATCTGAAATTGCCACTCTGATGTTATGAGTTAATACTAGAGTCTTAAAGTAATTTCAGGATGGTATTTTGATAGGGTTTTCAGCTGACCATGAAAGTGCCCTTTCTGTCTTCCTGCTATCTAGTAAGCGGACCTCAATTTTGCTAAACCTATTTTCATACTACGTTTGTCATTTCATCTAAAATCACCGCCAATATATGTGGGGGCCTCTGTCTGCCTATCGGGGAAACTTCTCTAGAGGTGAGCCAGGACTATATTTTCCTCTGCCAGGATTAGTTAGTCCTCCGGCCGGCGCTGGGCGTCTAGGGATAAAAAACGTAGGCAACGCTACCCGGCTACTGTTAGTTGTGCGGCAGGTTTAGTTCATGGTCAGTTTAGTTTCCATCCTTCCAAGAGCTAGTACTTATGTTTGCTGGGCTATGTTCTCTTGCCATTGAGAACCATAACAGTTTGACCGGCCAAAAAAGGGTTAAATTAATTGACAGAGAAAGGAGAGAAAAGAGAAGTCTGCTGAAGATTTTAATTTTTTTTTTTTCCCCTTCCCTTCAGTTCTGAGTGTGCTTGTAATTGAATCTCTTGCAAGTCTGCCTATATTGCAGCCTTTCTCTCTCTCTCTCTCCTTCTAATCCTGGAATGGCTCTGTGTTCACCTGTTTAAAATGGATATTCAGAGTTTAGCTGCAGGTTTGAATAATCTCACCACGAAAGTTCAAAATTTACAAGATTTTGTTGTTCATGTTCCTATATCTGAACCTAGAATTCCTTTGCCTGAATTTTTCTCGGGGAATAGATCTTGCTTTCAAAATTTCAAAAATAATTGCAAGTTGTTTTTGTCCCTGAAATCTCGCTCTGCTGGAGATCCTGCTCAGCAGGTCAGGATTGTGATTTCCTTGCTCCGGGGCGACCCTCAGGATTGGGCTTTTGCATTGGCTCCAGGGGATCCTGCGTTGCTCAATGTGGATGCGTTTTTTCTGGCCTTGGGGTTGCTTTATGAGGAACCTCAGTTAGAGCTTCAGGCGGAAAAGGCCTTGATGTCCCTATCTCAGGGGCAAGACGAAGCTGAAATATACTGCCAGAAATTCCGTAAATGGGCTGTGCTTACTCAGTGGAATGAGTGCGCCCTGGCGGCGAATTTCAGAGAGGGTCTCTCTGATGCCATTAAGGATGTTATGGTGGGGTTCCCTGTGCCTGCGGGTCTGAATGAGTCCATGACAATGGCTATCCAGATCGATAGGCGTCTGCGGGAGCGCAAACCTGTGCACCATTTGGCGGTGTCTACTGAGAAGACGCCAGAGAATATGCAATGTGATAGAATTCTGTCCAGAAGTGAACAGCAGAATTTTAGACGAAAAAATGGGTTGTGCTTCTATTGCGGTGATTCAACTCATGTTATATCAGCATGCTCTAAGCGTACTAAGAAGCTTGATAAGTCTGTTTCAATTGGCACTTTGCAGTCTAAGTTTATTCTATCTGTGACCCTGATTTGTTCTTTATCATCTATTACCGCGGATGCCTATGTCGACTCTGGCGCCGCTTTGAGTCTTATGGATTGGTCCTTTGCCAAACGCTGTGGGTATGATTTGGAGCCTCTTGAAACTCCTATACCCCTGAAGGGGATTGACTCCACCCCATTGGCTAGCAATAAACCACAATACTGGACACAAGTAACTATGCGGATTAATCCGGATCATCAGGAGGTTATTCGCTTTCTTGTGCTGTATAACCTACATGATGTGTTGGTGCTTGGATTGCCATGGCTGCAGTCTCATAACCCAGTCCTTGACTGGAAAGCTATGTCTGTGTTGAGCTGGGGATGTAAGGGGAAGCATGGGGACGTACCTGTGGTTTCCATTTCATCATCTATTCCCTCTGAGATTCCTGAATTCTTGACTGAATATCGTGACGTTTTTGAAGAACCTAAGGTTGGTTCATTACCTCCGCACCGGGAGTGCGATTGTGCCATAGATTTGATTCCGGGTAGTAAATACCCTAAGGGTCGTTTATTTAATCTGTCTGTGCCTGAACATGCTGCTATGCGAGAATATATAAAGGAGTCCTTGGAAAAGGGACATATTCGTCCTTCGTCATCTCCCTTAGGAGCCGGTTTTTTCTTTGTGGCTAAGAAAGATGGCTCTTTGAGACCGTGTATTGATTATCGGCTTTTGAATAAAATCACGGTTAAATATCAATATCCGTTGCCACTGCTGACTGATTTGTTTGCTCGCATAAAGGGGGCCAAGTGGTTCTCTAAGATAGATCTCCGTGGGGCATATAATTTGGTGCGAATTAAGCAGGGGGATGAGTGGAAGACCGCATTTAATGCCCCTTCAGTCTTTCAGTCCTTTAGGCATGACATTTTCCGTGATTATTTGGATAAATTTATGATTGTGTATCTGGATGATATTTTGATTTTTTCGGATGACTGGGACTCTCATGTCCAGCAGGTCAGGAGGGTTTTTCAGGTTTTGCGGTCTAATTCCTTGTGTGTGAAGGGTTCTAAGTGCGTTTTTGGGGTTCAAAAGATTTCATTTTTGGGATATATTTTTTCCCCCTCTTCCATCGAGATGGATCCTGTCAAGGTTCAGGCTATTTGTGATTGGACGCAACCCTCTTCTCTTAAGAGTCTTCAGAAATATTTGGGCTTTGCTAACTTTTATCGTCGATTTATTGCTGGTTTTTCTGATGTTGTTAAACCATTGACTGATTTGACTAAGAAGGGTGCTGATGTTGCTGATTGGTCCCCTGCTGCTGTGGAGGCCTTTCGGGAGCTTAAGCGCCGCTTTTCTTCTGCCCCTGTGTTGCGTCAGCCTGATGTTGCTCTTCCTTTTCAGGTTGAGGTCGACGCTTCTGAAATCGGAGCTGGGGCAGTTTTGTCGCAGAGAAGTTCCGATTGTTCCGTGATGAGACCTTGTGCCTTTTTCTCGCGTAAATTTTCGCCCGCCGAGCGGAATTATGATGTTGGGAATCGGGAGCTTTTGGCCATGAAGTGGGCTTTTGAGGAGTGGCGTCATTGGCTTGAGGGGGCTAGACATCAGGTGGTGGTATTGACTGACCACAAAAATCTAATTTATCTTGAGTCCGCCAGACGCCTGAATCCTAGACAGGCGCGCTGGTCGTTGTTTTTCTCTCGGTTTAATTTTGTGGTGTCCTACCTGCCGGGTTCTAAGAATGTTAAGGCGGATGCCCTTTCTAGGAGTTTTGAGCCTGACTCCCCTGGCAACTCTGAACCTACAGGTATCCTTAAGGATGGAGTGATATTGTCTGCCGTTTCTCCAGACCTGCGGCGGGCCTTGCAGGAGTTTCAGGCGGATAGACCTGATCGTTGCCCACCTGGTAGACTGTTTGTTCCTGATGATTGGACCAGTAAAGTCATTTCTGAGGTTCATTCTTCTGCGTTGACAGGTCATCCTGGAATCTTTGGTACCAGGGATTTGGTGGCAAGGTCCTTCTGGTGGCCTTCCCTGTCTCGAGATGTGCGAGGCTTTGTGCAGTCTTGTGACGTTTGTGCTCGGGCCAAGCCTTGTTGTTCTCGGGCTAGTGGATTGTTGTTGCCCTTGCCTATCCCAAAGAGGCCCTGGACGCACATCTCGATGGATTTTATTTCGGATCTTCCTGTTTCTCAGAAGATGTCTGTCATCTGGGTGGTGTGTGACCGTTTCTCTAAGATGGTCCATTTGGTTCCCCTGCCTAAGTTGCCTTCTTCTTCCGAGTTGGTTCCTCTGTTTTTTCAAAATGTTGTCCGTTTGCATGGTATTCCGGAGAATATCGTTTCTGACAGAGGAACCCAATTCGTGTCTAGATTTTGGCGAGCATTCTGTGCTAGGATGGGCATAGATTTGTCTTTCTCGTCTGCTTTCCATCCTCAGACTAATGGCCAGACCGAGCGGACGAATCAGACCTTGGAGACATATTTGAGGTGTTTTGTGTCTGCAGATCAGGATGATTGGGTTGCTTTTTTGCCTTTAGCAGAGTTTGCCCTCAATAATTGGGCCAGCTCTGCCACCTTGGTGTCTCCTTTTTTCTGTAATTCGGGGTTTCATCCTCGATTTTCTTCTGGTCAGGTGGAATCTTCGGATTGTCCTGGAGTGGATGCTGTGGTGGAGAGGTTGCATCAGATTTGGGGGCAGGTAGTGGACAATTTGAAGTTGTCCCAGGAGAAGACTCAGCTTTTTGCCAACCGCCGGCGTCGGGTTGGTCCTCGGCTTTGTGTTGGGGACTTGGTGTGGTTGTCTTCTCGTTTTGTCCCTATGAGGGTTTCTTCTCCTAAGTTTAAGCCTCGGTTCATCGGCCCGTACAAGATATTGGAGATTCTTAACCCTGTGTCCTTCCGTTTGGACCTCCCTGCATCTTTTTCTATTCATAATGTTTTTCATCGGTCATTGTTGCGCAGGTATGAGGTACCGGTTGTGCCTTCCGTTGAGCCTCCTGCTCCGGTGTTGGTTGAGGGCGAGTTGGAGTACGTTGTGGAAAAAATCTTGGACTCCCGTGTTTCCAGACGGAAACTCCAGTATCTGGTCAAATGGAAGGGATACGGTCAGGAGGATAATTCTTGGGTGACTGCCTCTGATGTTCATGCCTCCGATCTGGTCCGTGCCTTTCATAGGGCTCATCCTGATCGCCCTGGTGGTTCTGGTGAGGGTTCGGTGCCCCCTCCTTGAGGGGGGGGTACTGTTGTGAAATTGGATTTTGGGCTCCCCCGGTGGCCACTGGTGGAATTGAACTGGTGTGCATCATCCCCTCTGTTCACCTGTTTCCATCAGGATGTGGGAGTCGCTATTTAACCTTGCTCCTCTGTCACTTCCATGCCGGTCAACATTGTAATCAGAAGCCTTTCTGTGCATGTTCCTGCTGCTAGACAACTCCCAGCTAAGTTGGACTTTAGTCCTCGTTTGTTTTTGCATTTTGTTCCAGTTCACTGCTGTAGTTTCGTTTCTGTGTCTGGAAAGCTCTTGTGATCTGAAATTGCCACTCTGATGTTATGAGTTAATACTAGAGTCTTAAAGTAATTTCAGGATGGTATTTTGATAGGGTTTTCAGCTGACCATGAAAGTGCCCTTTCTGTCTTCCTGCTATCTAGTAAGCGGACCTCAATTTTGCTAAACCTATTTTCATACTACGTTTGTCATTTCATCTAAAATCACCGCCAATATATGTGGGGGCCTCTGTCTGCCTATCGGGGAAACTTCTCTAGAGGTGAGCCAGGACTATATTTTCCTCTGCCAGGATTAGTTAGTCCTCCGGCCGGCGCTGGGCGTCTAGGGATAAAAAACGTAGGCAACGCTACCCGGCTACTGTTAGTTGTGCGGCAGGTTTAGTTCATGGTCAGTTTAGTTTCCATCCTTCCAAGAGCTAGTACTTATGTTTGCTGGGCTATGTTCTCTTGCCATTGAGAACCATAACACTCTATATACTTTGCAGAGGTCATTTTCACACCTTCAGGAACCTTAAAGGGCCTTACCAGCTGTTTCCCATGATTCTGGCCCAAAACATGACTCCTCCACCTCCTCGCTGACGTTGCAGCCTTGTTGGGACATGGTGGCCATCCACTACTCCATCCATCTGGACCATCCAGGGTTGCTCAACACTTATTTGTAAACAAGACTGTTTGGAAATTAGTCTTCATGTATGTGTGGGCCCAATACAACCATTTCTGCTTGTGAACACTGTTTAAGGGTGGCCGAATAGTAGGTTTATGCACCACAGGAAGCCTTTGAAGGATCCTACACCTTGAGGTTTGAGGGACTCCAGAGGCACCACAGCTTCAAATATCTGTTTGCTGCTTTGTAATGGCTTTTTAGCAGCTGCTCTCTTAATCCGATGAACTTGCCTGGCAGAAATCTTCCTCATTATGCCTTTATCAGCACAAACACATTTGTGCTCAGATACAGCCACAAATCTCTTAACAGTATGATGATCACGCTTATGTTTTTGGAAAATTTCAAATGTTTTCATCCCTTCACCAAGGCATTGCACTATTTGATGCTTTTCAGCAGCAGAGAGATCCTTTTTCTTTCCCATGTTACTTGAAAACTGTGACCTGCTTAATAATGTGGAACATCATTTTTAAGTAGTTTTCCTTTTATTAGAATCACCTGGAAAACCAATTATCACATGTGTTTAAGATTGATTTCAGTGATCCATTAAGCCCCGAGACACAATACCATCCACGAGTTTATTTGAAAAACAAAACAATTACATCTTTATGACACTTAAATCCAATTTGCATAATAATTTGGAACACAGTGTATATTTACTCAGTGCGTTCCGCTAGCCCTAACATAATACTAGCGCCAGGGTCTGGCTATTAAATGGCGGACATTCAGCAATCCTTGCGGTATATCCAGCAGCTGGAGGGTAGGTTCGCGGCTCTCAAGAGCTCAACCTCAGCTGTGGATGTTACCGCAGTAGCTGTACAGGCTGCTAGCGTGGCTGCAGTAACCTTGTCCACTGCCACCCCTGTTCCGACATTATCTCGCCTCCCGCTGCCTGAAAAATTTTCTGGAGATAGCAAATCTTGTAGGGGATTCGTGAGTCAGTGTCATGATTCTCAATGGCGAGAGAACATAGCCCAGCATATATGAGAACTAGCTCTTGGAAGATGGAAACTATACTGACCATGAACTAAACCTGCCGCACAACTAGAAGTGGCCGGGTAGCATGCCTACGTTTTTTATCCCTAGATGCCCAGCGCCAGCCGGAGAACTACCTAATCCTAGCAGAGGAAAAGACAGTCCTGGCTCACCTCTAGAGAAATTTTCCCAAAAGGCAGACAGAGGCCCCCACATATATTGGCGGTGATTTTAGATGAAATGACAAACGTAGTATGAAAATAGGTTTAGCAAAATCGAGGTCCGCTTACTAGATAGCATGAAGACAGAAAGGGCACTTTCATGGTCAGCAGAAAACCCTATCAAAACACCATCCAGAAATTACTTTAAGACTCTAGCATTAACTCATAACACCAGAGTGGCAATTTCCGCTCACAAGAGCTTTCCAGACACAGTAACGAAACAGCAGCTGTGAACAGGAACAAAATGCAAAAACACACAAGGACAAAAGTCCAACTTAGCTAGGAGTTGTCTAGTAGCAGGAACATGCACAGAAGGCTTCTGATTACATTGTTGACCGGCAAGAAACTGACAGAGGAGCAAGGTTATATAGCGACTCCCACATCCTGATAGGAGCAGGTGAACAGAGGGGATGATGCACACAAGTACAATTCCACAAGTGGCCACCGGGGGAGCCCAGAATCCAATTTCACAACAGTCAGTGCTCTATTTACCTCGAGCTCCTGGCTGCATGTTTTCCCACAGAGCGGGCTAAGGTGGGATTTATTGTGTCTCTCTTGTCGGACAGGACGTTGGAATGGGCTACGCCGCTGTGGGAGCGTGGCGATCATGTGGTGCAGAGTGCTCCGCTGTTCGTGAGCACTCTGAAACAGGTCTTTTTGGGACCTCGAGTCACCCATGACACGGCGCTCCAACTGCTGGCATTAACTCAGGGTGTGTCCTTGGTCAGCCATTTTGCCGTCCACTTCCGTACTTTAGCTTCTGAGCTGGAGTGGTCGGATAAAGCCCTTATCCCCATATTTTGGAGGGGGCTGGCTGATCACGTGAAGGACGCTCTGGCCACCAGGGAGATTCCTGCCACACTGGAGGAGTTAATAAATGTCTCTACTCGTAGCCCAGTGTAGGCAGAGGTTTCGGCTGGCTCCCACCTTCGCCAAACCTCTGGAATCTCCAGTCCTGGTTCCTGAGTCACATGAGGCCATGGAAGTGTCACGAGCGGGATCTAAGTCCCGGGACCGCTTGTGCACTCAAGGTCTGTCATGTTTGCCAGCAGTCAGGACATCTTGCCACCAGATGTCCCCAGCGGTCGAGGAAACGTCAGCGTCTAGTGGTAGTAGGTGGAGGTACACTAGACACGGCGACGTTTGCCTCCAAATTGTCCTTTAAGGGGACAATTATTATAGGCTCATCCTCCCACTCGGTAGAGCTCTGCGTGGACTCAGGGGCGGAGGGCAATTTTATGTCTTCTGCCTTCGCCCAACATCACGCAATACCCCTGGTTATGCTAGCTCAACCAGTAACGGTACGAGTGGTGAATGGGTCGACACTGCCCTCACAGATAACACACCAGACCATCCCTTTTACTCTGTCCATGTCACCATCCCATTAGGAGATTATATCTCTGCTCATCATTCCTGAGGGAATTGATGAGGTCCTGTTGGGTAGACCTTGGCTACGGTACCACTCTCCTCATATCGAGTGGTCCTCAGGCAGAATTTTGGGATGGGGTGAATCTTGTGGGGGTAGGTGTCAGAGGGAGTGCATTCAGGTTGCTACTACAGAGGTACCCGCAGATCTATCCTCTCTCCCCAAGCAATATTGGTCTTATGCGGACGTGTTCTCCAAAAAGGCGGCGGAGACCCTTCCGCCCCATCGCCCCTATGACTGTACTATTGACCTCTTGCCTGGTGCTGAGCCTTTCTGGGGTCGAGTCTATCCGTTATCTCTCCCGGAGATGGAGGCAATGTCTCAGTACATTCAAGAGAATCTGGCAAGAGGGTTCATCAGGAAGTCAGTGTCACCTGCTGGGGCTGGGTTCTTCTTCGTGCAGAAGAAGAATGGGGAACTGCGTCCATGCATAGATTACAGGGGTCTTAACGCCATCACCGTTAAGAATAAGTATCCTTTGCCCTTGATATCAGAGCTCTTCGATAGGCTTCGAGGAGCAAGGGTATTTACTAAATTAGATCTGCGGGGTGCTTACAATCTGATTCGCATCCGTGAAGGGGATGAATGGAAGACGGCTTGTAACACCAGGGATGTGCACTATGAATATCTGGTGATGCCCTTCGGGCTCTGTAATGCCCCAGCCATTTTCCAAGACTTTGTGAACGACATCTTCCGGGATATGCTCTCCACCTCGGTGGTAGTCTATCTGGATAATATTCTCATCTACTCTCCAGATATTGACTCCCACCGGAGAGATGTTTGCAAAGTCTTCGACCTCCTACAGGCAAACTCCCTCTATGCCAAGTTGGAGAAGTGTATGTTCGAGCAGGAGTCCTTACCTTTCCTAGGCTATATCATCTCCGCCCAGGGATTGGCTATGGATCCTGCCAAACTTCAGGCTATGATGGACTGGCAGGAACCCCATTCCCTTAAAGTGGTGCAGCGCTTTATTGGGTTCATTAATTATTATCACCAGTTCATTCCGCACTTCTCAACTTTGGTAGCTCCCTTGGTTGCCCTCACCAAGAAGAGAGCAAATCCCAAATTATGATCTGAGAAGGTCTCCAAGGCCTTCAACTCCATAAAGTCTCACTTCGCTAGGGCTCCCATCCTATATCGCCCCGATGTAGATAAGCCTTTTATCATGGAGGTGGATGCCTCATCTGTTGGTGCTGGAGCAGTCCTCTTCCAAAAGGATGCTCAAGGTCGGAAGCATCCTTGCTTCTTCTTTTCTAAGACCTTCTCACCAGCAGAGAGGAATTATTCCACCGGGGACAGGGAGTTGCTAGCCATGAAGTTGGCTTTCTTGGAGTGGAGACAGCTCTTGGAGGGAGCTCGTTTTCCCTTCCAAGTCTTCACAGATCATAAAAATTTGGTGTACCTGCAGACAGCCCAGCGGTTAAATTCTCGCCAGGCCAGATGGTCCTTGTTCTTCTCCCGCTTTCATTTCACCCTTCATTTTCTTTCTGGGGAGAAGAACATTCGTGCCGACGCTCTTTCTCGCTCCGTTGTGTCATCTGTGGAGGAGGAAGAGGAGCCTCGGCTTATTGTCCCCACTGAGAGCCTGAGGACTGTGGCCCCGGTTTCGCTAGAGTCTGTGCCTCCGGGCAAGACTTTAGTACCATCCAGTTTGTGACCGGAGGTTCTCTCTTGGGCACACTCGTCCAGGGTGGGTGGTATTTTGGTTCCAAAAGGACATCAGAGTTACTGGCGAGGACATACTGGTGGCCGCATATGACTCGTGATGTCGGAGACTATGTTCGGGCATGTGTCTCTTGCGCCAAGAACAAGTCCCCTCGGCAACGGCCAGCTGGGTTGCTTTACCCTCTGCCGGTGGTGGACAGGCCCTGGGAGATGGTCGGGATGGACTTTGTGGTGGGCTTACCCAAGTCTCGTAACTGCACCATTATCTGGGTGATCACCGACCATTTTTCCAAAATGGTTAATTTGGTGCCTCTTCCACGGCTACCTTCTGCACGGGCTCTGGCAGCCTTGTTCATCAAGCACATCTTTCGCTTACACGGTATGCCGGACAAGATTGTCAGTGACCGGGGTCCCCAGTTTGCGTCTCGATTCTGGAGGGAGCTTTGTCATCTACTCAGTATTGAGTTAAATCTCTCCTCGGCTTATCATCCCGAGACGAATGGGTTGGTTGAGAGGGCCAATCAGACTCTGGTCACTTATTTACGACATTTTGTTTCTGCCAGGCAGGATGACTGGGCATCCTTGTTACCATGGGCTGAGTTTGCCCTTAACAACGCTGTAGCCGACTCCACCGGTCAGACTCCTTTCCTCCTTAATTATGGCCAACATCCGCGGGTTCCTGTGCCTATGCCCGTGTCCTCTGCTGACTCTAGGGTGGCAGACTGGGCAGTGGAGGCACGAGACATTTGGGACCGCACTCAGGATGCCATCCGGGACTCCAAGGAGAGAATGAGGTCCTCCGCCTATGCACATCGGTGCCCTGCCCCGACCTTTGCTCCTAGCAACTTAGTGTGGCTCTCCGCTCGTAACATCAGGCTGCGTGTTGAGTCCACTAAGTTTGCACCTCGCTCCTTGGGTCCCTTCAAGGTCCTCAAACAGGTTAATCCTGTGGTCTACCGTCTAGCCCTTCCTACACGCCTAGGTATCACCGACACCATTCATAAGTCCCTCCTTAAGCCCATATACATGTCCCGGTTTTCTGAGTCGTCTGCCGGGACATCGGGTTCATCTACGGACGATTACGAGGTGAATGCTATTTTGGGGTGCAAGGTGGTTCGTGGCAAAAAATTTTATTTGGTGGACTGGAAGGGTTATGGTCCTGAGGATAGGTCCTGGGAGCCTACTGAGCACATTCAGGCTCCACAGCTCATTGCTGCCTTCGAACGTAGCGAGGCCCAAGGAGGGGGCCCTAGGAGGGGGGTAATGTTAGGGGTCGAGTTCCCGCCTCTGCACAGGGGGAATCTCGGGCCATCTCCGCTGCGGTCTCCCATTCTTCTTCTGCCGCAGTAGAGCCTGCTCAGCAGAGATGTCAGTCCCAGCGTCTCGCTCAGTCTGACTCTGTACAAAGAGTTACTGCTGCTTTTCCTGCTTCTGCCATGGAAGTCAGTGCTGGGCAGTGGCGAGCAGATGCTTCTGGGACTAACTCCTGCTTTTCTCGTTCTGAGCATGCCCAGAGTAAGATCTCTCAGTGGAGATCGAGGGTCACATGATCAGATACTGCAGCTAAGGCCATTGGTCCTTCAGGAAGGTCCTGTAGGTGCTCACGCTCTGTGGCAGCCTCTCATTGGTCCTTCTAGGAAGGTCCTGTACGTGCTGCAACTATTTAAGGCTCTTATGGCCGCACGGCCATGTGCTAGTATTGTTCTATGTTATGTGCTTTGCGCCAGTGTGGTCATGTGAGTTTGTGTTCAGGGACCCGGCTGAAATAAGCCCATAGAATGCTGGCACCTCCGGCGAGGAGATTTGGTGTGAATGTATTCAGGGACCTGGCTGAAATAAGCCCCTAGAATGCTGGCACCTCCGGCGAGGAGTTTGTGTGCATGCATGACCACTGACTGCTCTCAGTTGAGTAGTTAGCCTGTGCCACTGTGAAGTCTAACAGGGTGCAGTGCTTTGAGTTTCGGCTACTCTGTGAAGTAACAGGGTTACCTCATACCGCCATATAGTTGCGCCGTTTGCTAGCAGCAGGTTGTCCTGCACGGTGGACCCCGAGCTGCGAACGCATCTATTATAATAAAACCTCTATATTTACTTGGTGCGTTCCGCTAGCCCTAACAGCCTGCCTGTGAAACTTACTACACCGCCTGTGTATCTCTATTTTCACTGCATCTAATCCAGTTTAATAGTTTTGGGCCTAGGAGCAGTGTCTGCTCGGTTTTCATCCATCGGTTGTTGTGCCAACAACTACAGATACAGAGTTGTCCATTAGTTAAGCACTAAAATGAGGGGCAAAAGGCCTGCTGCTGGTGGAAAGGGGAATAGGCATGTTGGAAAGGTAAAAAAAGGGTGTGTCCGTGGGGTAGGTGGTAAAGCAACAGTAACATCTGCAGAAGAGAGACCATCTTCCAGCCAAAAGTAAGATGTCTACTTCTTTCCGTGGACAATCTGATATGATCCCTTTCTTACGACCATCGCTACAAGCATCGCCAAAAATTCCAGATGAGGCACAAAAACAGCAGGTGCTTGAATGGATATCAAGTTCTCGTTCAAGTGGGCTCTCCTCCATGTGAACTTCAACATCACAACTACTCCAGTCCTCAGAGTTGTCACCCCAATCGCACTTGCTTCCTCACAGCTCCCAAGTCTCCAGCTGCCCGTCTGAGCATGGGGTAACACACATGGTTGAGTCTGTAGAGCTGTTTACGCATACTATAGCCTGGGAATCAGAGGTCTGCTCCAGAGCTTTTGTGAATCCAGATGAGGAAATGATCTGCACTGATGTCCAGAATCTTTGTGAGTCGGATCCAGGCCCAGATGAAGAAGGTTCTGAGCATAATGTAGACCCTCGTTCCCAAACTGTAACTACTGTTGGTGGAGACAATGAGGAAGATGATGATGAGACAGATACCTGATTGGAACGAAAACTTGACTTTTCGGTCGGGGCAGGAAGAGGTTGGCTCTGAGGACGACGGGTGTGAGAACACACAGGATGATGATGGCGAGGTTGTAGACCCCACTTACTGTCAACCCCCAGTATGCCACAGTATGCCAGTCCATGACATGAGCAGCAGAGGAGGTGGAGGAGGATGTTAGTGACGAGTCTGACAACGAGGTAACAGTGCGCCTTCCTGGACAGAGAGGAAGTACTGGAAGCACGTCAACAACTGCATCCTCAACCCCAACTGTGCCTCTGAGCAGAAGTCGTGGCGGCTCTTCAGGTCGCAAGGGCTCTAAGCCTTGCATAGCCTGGGCATTTTTTGACATCGCAAACGATGACCCAACTCATGTTGTCTGTAAGATTTGTCAACAAAATCTCAGTAGAGGCCAAAAAATCACTAGCTTGAGAACTTCATGCATGAACGTCACATGGATATGAGGCATAAGTTGCAGTGGGAAGCTCACTGTGCCACAATGTGGCCTAGTGGGCTAGGTCAACCACCGTCACCGTCTTGAGATTACCCGCAACAGCCAGTGTGATTGGCAGGTCATCAGGACATTTGCAAGTGGAAACACCTGCTGGTGTTGAGCGCTCTCCGACATCGACACCACATTTTGATCAAGGCAACATAACATCTCTGCCTGCACCTTCAGCACAGACCAGCAGTTTGCCGGGGACACCCTACTCAACTCCGTCTAAGCACAGCAGCCAGCCCTCAGTCCCTCAGATGTGGACAAGTAAAAAGACCATTTCCTCCAAGCCATCACAAAGCTAAGAGGTTGAATTTCTCCATCTGCAAGCTGTTGGCTACAGAAATGCTGCCTTTCCGCCTGGTGGACACAGAGGATTTTCGAGACCTTATCTCCGTCGCAGTGCCCCAGTACCAGATGCCCAGTCGCCACTACTTCTCAAAGAAAGCTGTGCCTGCGCTACACCAGCATGTCGCACACAACATCACTGCTTCCTTGAGAAACTCTGTATGTGACAGGGTGCATTTCACCACAGACACTTGGACGAGTAGACACGGACAGGGGCGTGACATGTCGGTGACTGGGCACTGGGTAACTACGGCGACATCAGGAGAAGGTGCTGCTGTGCAAGTCTTGCCGTCCCCACGAGTTGCTCGTCAATCCTCTGCATCTAGAAGTTCATCCACTGCTTCTGCCTCCTCAACCTCCTCTCAGTCCTCCACCTGCACCCAAAGCCTGGCTGGTAATGCCACCCGTGTTGTAACTGCGCAGAAGGAATCCTGCACACCTCACTATGCTGTCACCAGGGCTCAACGGCATCAGGCAGTGTTTACATTGAATTGTCTGGGAAATGTGAGTCACACAGCTGAGGAGTTGTGCTCAGCTCTGGAGACCGAGTTCCATCAATGGTTGTCTCCACTCAACTTGCAGCCAGGGAAGGCTGTGTGCGACAATGCTGCAAACCTGGGTGCGGCCCTTCGCCGGGGTAATGTCACACACGTGCCTTGTATGGCTCACGTTTTGAACCTGGTTGTCCAGCAATTTTTATCCCACTATCCCGGACTAGATGGGCTTCTGCAGAGGGCACGGTCGCTGTGTGCTCACTTCCGCCATTCGCATCCCGCAGCTCGACGACTTGCATCTCTACAGAAGTCGTTTGGCCTGCCAGTTCACCGGCTGAAATGCGATGTGCCCACACGGTGGAATTCAATTCTGCATATGTTGCAGCGACTGTGGCAGCACCGACGAGCCCTGGTGCAATACGTTATGACGTATAGCCTGGGCTAATGAGATCAAGAGGTGGGGCAAATCACGCTGCAGGAGTGGTCTCAGATCAGGGACCTATGCACCCTTCTGCACAGTTTTGAAATAGCAACGAAGATGTTTAGTGCTGACGATGCCATTATCAGCATGACCATTCAGGTGATTTACATGCTGGAGCACACCTTACACAGTGTCCTGGAGTCAGGTGGTGGAACAAGAGGAGGAGGAGGAGGAACAGGAGGAGTCGTATGCGGAAGGGATCATATCTCCAAGGTCAAGAAGGTTGGCAGCACCAAGGTGGCTGGCATTGGAGGCTGGGGGAGAGGGATTACCGAGGGCGCATGGTAGCAGCCAAACTGTTGAGGAAGGTGCAGGAGGTGAGGAAGAAGTGGAGGACGAACTGGCGCTGGGCATGGAAGACTCATCAGATGAGGGAGGCCTCCTGACGAAGCCTGCTCGGCGAAATGTGCGTCGAGGCCCTCTCCTGTCCACACCACGCCGGAATCCGGTGCCCGCCATGTCGCAAGGTAACATTTTGGCTATTTGCCCAGTATATATATTCTATGCCTAGGACTGGTGGTTTGGCGCTGAATATAATTACTTGCCCTACCTTGAATCTGCACAGGTTCTGATGGTATTTGACCTGCCGGAACTGCTTCTCGGATCTATTTACTATTCTTAGCACTCACTTTATCTGTTTAGGAGATGCTTCTTACAGTGTGCAGATTCAGTATTTATGCTTAGCATCATTGGTCATTTTAAATTGTTTTTTCCTTTGGGCGGTTTTCCGGCAGTGGTGTGTTCAGATCACCTGGACTTGTTGTGTCCTTCCCCAGCCACCCTCCTACATCTTGTTGGCTGCTGGCATTCATTGGCATGTTTCCTTTCCTCTCACTGTTTTTGTCCATGTATAATTATTGCTCTTTTGTGTATTTGACACTTAAATAAAATTTATTCTAGTTTTGGTACCTCTTTCTGCTTGGTTGCTCTTTTGTTATTCATTAGCGTCCTTTCCATCTTGCAACTTAGCACATTGTTTATAGGTTTATGCATTATGGCATAGAGGTTAGCCCTTTGCTGGCCAGGAGGGCATTTTTCGGTTTAGTCATCAGATGAGGGAGACCTTGATCAAATTTCTGTTGTGCGAGGTAGGGGGGAGAGGGCAGACGAAGGAAGCATGATTCTCACCTCGCCACCACCAAGACAACAAGGACTTGGTCCTCCTGGATGCGCAAGACACATGAGTACCTTCTTGCTGCACTACCTGCAACATGACCCTCGGATTGACAGAATCCAAAGTAATCCGACTACTGGTTTGCCACACTCTTAGATCCCCGGTACAAAAGCAAATTTGGCGAAATAATTCCTGCCATAGAAAGGGATTCACGCATGCAGGAGTATCAGCAGAGACTGCTACTGAATCTAACATCTGCTTTTCCACAAAACACCAATGGTGCACATAGTCAATCTCTGAGTTCTAACTTGCCAACCTTGGGACTATCGAGTCATCACTCAAACCGTAACAGTAACATCGTATCTGGTGGTAACAGCAATTTTTTCCAATCGTTTCAAGATTTTTTTAGACCATCCTTTGCAAGGCCACAGGAGACAAGAAGTCTGACGCACAGCCAATGCCTAGAGAGGATGGTACAAGAGTATCTCCAAGTGAACATCGATGCCATGACTGTGGAACTGGACCCTTGCTCATTTTGGGCTTCCAATCTTGAAAAATGGCCTGAGCTCGCCACTCACGCCTTGGAGATCTTGTCGTGCCCCGCAGCCAGCGTTCTCTCTGAACGTGTGTTCAGCGCTGCTGGTGGTGTGCTGACAGATAAGCGCATGCGGCTGTCCAGTGGCAATGTAGACAGACTAACGTTCATCAAGATGAACAAATCCTGGATCCGCAAGGACTTTTCTACCAATGTGTCATCTTGGGGAGACTAAAAGCTTGATGATTTTTGAAAATCACTTCACCAACCGTTGTAAAAACCTCTGTCGAAATTGATGCCACTTAAGTGGTGTTTGTGGCCGAATTTTTTGAAAAAATGGAGACTCTTTTATTTAGTCCCCTTGCTGAGTTTTACATGAAGTTGCCATCATCAATTCCAGGTGGGTGGGGTCGTCTGCAGAGTTGTTTACTCATACTATGGCCTGGGATTCAGAGGTCTGCTCGTCAGCAGAGTAGCCCAGCCACCCACCGCCTGTTTACCTAAGTACTATTTTTAACGGCATCTGGCCCAGGAAATCCTTTTGGGCCTAGTAGAATTTAGTGCTACTCAGCAGCGTACCCCACCCATGAAGCAAGCTACACCACCTGTTTACCTAACTACTATTTTGTAACGGCATCTAGCCCAGGAAATCTTTTTGGGCCTAGTAGAATTTAGTGCTACTCAGCAGCGTACTCCACCCATGAAGCAAGCTACACCGCCTGTTTACCTAAGTACTATTTTTAATGGCATCTGGCCCAGGAAATCAAATCATTTTGGGCCTAGTAGAATTTGGTGCTACTCAGCAGCGTACCCCACCCATGAAGCAAGCTACACCGCCTGTTTACCTAACTACTATTTTGTAACGGCATCTAGACCGGGAAATCCTTTTGGGCCTAGTAGAATTTAGCGCTACTCAGCAGCGTACCCCACCCATGAAGCAAGCTACACCGCCTGTTTACCTAAGTACTATTTTTAATGGCATCTGGCCCAGGAAATCCTTTTGGGACAAGTAAAATTTGGTGCTACTCAGCAGAGTACCCCACCCATGAAGCAAGCTACACCGCCTAATACCAAATCAGTCAATCATAAGCTCAGCTGCCAGAATGTTTAGGGAGATCTGTTTTAATTTCTGTTAAGCTTAATTTGGAAATTGAAAAAGCCCATCAGAGTTGAAAGGAGATTATACTTCCTGAATATTAGCGAGTTTAACAATTTGTTTATATAATGTAATGTTAACTCCAGTGGCGTGATATGACTGCCTGCTTAGCATCATTTATTCTTTGTTCCTTCCTAGAATGTAATGACTCCCTAAAATTAAGGCATATCAGACTAAATCATTATTGTCCGTGCACTGAGACCTCCACTTACCACTATTGAAGCCTTAATTGACTGTAATGAGAAAATCTAACATTTCAGATGAAGAAATGATGGAACCACTGACACACCTGAATGCTAGGATTTTAACTTTTAATTGTTGGTTTACTATTGTTAAAGGCATAAATAAAATTATAATGATTCCATGGCTCATTCGTTAAGTCAGCCAGTCATAGCAAATTACTTGATGTTTCATCTTCTATCGTGGTGGACTGTAGTATGTAGTATATTTTTACTGTTGTTTTATTTGATCTTTTAATTCACATAACCAGAATGGGCAACTGGTCATTTACTAAACTCAAGCATTTATACTGTACATATATATGCATAGATCATGAATAGCCCTGAAGTGAATCTCAGATGCAATGCAGAAGGTAAGTTGTGAGCACAACAAATCTATACTTTCATTAACACCAAGACAGTGGCTCATGCGGTATTGATAGACCATGTGATGAGCAGAAAGATATTTATCTTTAAATGGAAAATTGTGAGGAGACTGAGAATGTGTGACACCAAATCAATGAGGGGAAGCACTTTTCAAGTCTGATTATTTCTATTCACTGTTAGTATTTTACCTTTTTTTGGAACTAGAAGCTTTAGTGACAGTAATTTTACTAGACCTTTGCAACCTGTGTTCATCAGACCCATTTAATGAGTGATCTCATGAGATCAGTGGAACCTACATTGATCATATAATGATCTTTTCTTTTTGGTAAGGTTCACTATAGTATATGAAGCGATGGCCGGGGGACCACCACTGTGCAGGAAGACTACTGTACACAAGATGAGGTGCAAATAACAAAGGGTAGGTTTATTGGGAGACAGGGAATGGAAGGAACAAGGAAGTTGCAAACAGGGGTTTACAATAGCAAAAGATAATGCACATAAGTTATCTTGTCCGTAAAATAGCATGGTGCTTCAACAATTACAAACTCAGAATTTGTCTCACAAGCAACTTTAAACAATACACAAATAACGATGCTACTCTATGTATAACCTCCCTGGCCCTTACTAAGCAGGCCACACGGCTACCGTGTTCTGACTACTGAAGCCTGCACTAGGCCCTAACTGGTGCACCATACAGGAACAGACTCACGGTGATGTTGGGGACACAGGTCCAGTCCCAGGGGGCCCCCAGAAGTCCAACACGGTGGTGCACACGGATTCCTGTCAGCTCTGCGAAGCGTGGTGTCCTCCTTGCTTCCGGATCCTAGGGTTGCTCCTGGAAACTGTAAGTCCCCTTCTCAGTATCTTCGTGGCTTCACAAGCTAGCACAGAACAGCCACCTTTGCTGTAACTGGAACAGTCTATTTCAAAAACACAGTCCGTCTCAAGCTGTGTAACTCTTCTTGCAGAAAAACAGCACACACCGTCTTCTATTTCAGCTTCTTTCTCCCACACGCTGCTTCAGCTCCACCCGTCCACACTGCACTGGTTCATCACAACGATTAGAGCAGGGGGGAGCAGACCATTCCATCTCACACCAGACAAGGGGATGCAGCCTCTTAAAGTGACAGCGTGTTTCTTACTGTCCATAACAGCACCACCCTCTTACATGCCTCCCTTCTTAATGATGGTCGTCCTCAGCCATCACAGCATCAGGGTAAAAGTGTAATGGAGGAGGCAACAAAGGTGTAAAAACAGACAGAGTACACTGTTCTACATATCGGACTGGTGGAACCCCTGCATTAGACCTCTGGGATCTCCGAAGCTCTTGGCTGTCAGGCAAGGCTTGACTATCTTCCAGAGGAACACTTGTTGCAGGAGACATTGTGAGCTCTTGTCTGGTCTCGTCCTTGCATGGCGGTGCTGGTACATCCATGGGATTACCGTCTCTGGGCGGCTGAGGACTCCCTACTGTGTCGGGGATGGTCCACCACTCATCATCGATTTGGCCATCAGGCATGACAAATTCAGGAAGTGGAGGGGCGCCTTCAGGCAACATTGGCGTAGAACAGACCTCAGACCGGCAAGGCCGCAGCATATTCCTGTGAAGTACTCTAGGGGCGGATGCCCCATTCTCAATCTGTACCTTGTAGACAGGGCCGTTAGCATGCACTCGCTCGATAACCTTGTACGGCTGTACTTCCCATCTCTCACTTAGTTTTCCCTTAGGGCGTTTCTCTCTGACCAATACTCGGTCTCCAGGTTGGAGCGGTAACTCTTGAGTCGGTTTGCGGGCCGTATGTTCTTTTTCTGGCAGTTGCTGACCCGCCAACCGCCGTATTGTTTGCAATCGTTGCCGATGCTCTTTCACCCATGAGGTGACAGTTCGCTCCATCAGCTCCTCTGGCTGTTCCAAATTCAGCTCAATGATCTCTTGTCCAGCTCTTCCAAACAACAGTAGATAGGGGGTATAACCCGTGGTGGAGTGGACCCGATTGTTGTAGGTCCAGACCAAGTCTGGCAGATAGTCTGGCCAACAAGCCTTTTAATCCTCCTCCAATGTTCTCAGCATCTGAAGCAAGGTTCTGTTGAAGCGTTCACAAGCTCCATTGCCTTGAGGGTGGTAAGGAGTGGTCTGGGACCGCTCGATGCCATACATGCGATACAATTCTTCCATCACCTTGCCTTGGAAACATGCGCCTTGGTCAGAGTGGATGCGCTTTGGGCACCCATACACCCGGATGAAGTCTTGACAGATGGCTCGCGCCGCCGATTCCACAGTCTGGTCTCTAGTCGGAGTGACTACTGAGAACTTAGAGAAATGATCGGTCATCACCAAACAGTATTGCAGCCCCCGGGCCGAGTGTCCCACGAGGAGATAGTCGATCATCAAGACTTCCAGCGGTTCCTTAGTTTGTATGGTCTGGATGGGTGCCCTCTGTTCAGTACTCTTAATGAGGTCACATACTCGACATTGCCGGCAAACCTCTTCCACCACAAGCTCCAACCGGGGGCAATACACATACCGCTGCAACCATTGGTAGGTCTTTATGGGGCCGAAGTGCGCTCCGAATTCGTGGGCTTCTTTAGCTATTTCTTGAGCCATTCTTCCTGGGATGACCACTTGCCACCTTACTTCCATATCTTTTGGCTGTTGCCTCTTACGATATAGTACTGACTCTCGCACTTCCAGTCTATCCCACTGGTGCAACACACTCCTCATTTCAGAGTCCAGATTATCTCTCTCTTGTTTGCCAGGCTTCCGCTTTTGCGTTACCCACCATTTCATCTGTCTCAGCCCTTCGTCTTCATCCTGAACGTGTCCCCATTCCTCATTGGTTCTCCCCAGGGACCAGGGTAATGCGCAGGCCTCCCTTCTTGACTGGGCCACAACCATTGGGGGCTTAATCTTGTTAAAGTCTGGGGTTTCCTCCTCTTCAAGTTGCTCATCAAGATCCCCCACTGGAGTCTCCACAGGCACTCTTGACAGCCCATCCGCATTTGCATTTTCGGTAGCAGAGCGATAACGGATGGTAAAGTCGAACTTGGCTAGGCGAGCCATCCACCGTTGTTCTAAGGCCCCCAACTTAGCATTCTCAAGGTGGGCCAGGGGATTATTGTCTGTTCGAACTTGAATTTTGGTACCTGTCAGGAAGCCTGCAAACTTTTCTGTCATGGCCCACACCAGGGCCAGGAGCTCTAACCGGAAGGAGCTGTAATTGTGAGGGTTTCTTTCGCTGTCTCGCAGGGACCTGCTAGCATACCCGATGACTCTTTCATGTCCATCCTGTATCTGGGAAAGTACTGCACCGAGTCCATGAAGGCTACCATCGGTGTACAACAGGAACGGTTGATCGAAGTCTGCGTAGGCCAAAATCGGGGCCGAAGTAAGGGCATTCTTTATAGCCTGGAAGGCCTCGTATTGTCCCTGTGCCCAGGGGATGCGCCGGGTCTTCGGCACTCCAGCGGTCCCCCTCAGCAACTCATTGAGAGGACCTGCCACCTTTGCAAAGTCTTTAACAAACCGGCGGTAGTACCCAGCGAGTCCCAGGAAGGCCTGGAGTTCTCTCACTGTTTGAGGGACTGGCCACTTCTGGATAGCAGCCACTTTTTCTGGCGAGGGTAGAACTCCATCTTGTGACACTATGTGGCCTAGGTACTCGATCTCTCTCTTGAAGAGGTGGCATTTTTTTGGCTTCACCTTTAGGTTATGAGCCCGCAGTCTTCCGAGTACCTGTCCAAGCCGGGCAAGGTGGTCTTCGAATGAGGCTGAAAACACAATGATGTCATCCAGATAGATCAGAGTAGCCTCAAAATTTAAATCTCCCAAACACTTTTCCATCAGCCGTTGAAAGGTGCCTGGAGCATTGGAGAGCCCGAAGGGCATCCGGTTAAACTCGAACAGCCCCATAGGGAGGATGAAGGTGGTTTTCTCTCTGTCTTTCTCTGCCACGGCTACTTGCCAGTATCCGCTTGCTAGGTCCAGGGTGGAAAAGTACTTGGCTTTCCCCAACGCTGTCAAGGATTCCTCGATGCGGGGCAACGGATACGAGTCTCGAACAGTGCAGGCATTGAGTTTCCTGTAATCTACACAGAACCGGATGGTCCCATCCTTTTTCTTGACGAGCATCACCGGGGCTGCCCAAGGGCTCTGACTACTCTGCACCACTCCCGAATCCAGCATCTGCATCAGTAATGTCTTCACCTCTTGATACATCTTGGGCGGGATCTGCCGGTATCGTTCTCGAATTGGACGAGCTTCCCCAGTCCGTATCTCATGCGTGATGGCTTCAGTACAGCCGAAATCTTCGGCGTGACGGGCGAATGCGGCCTGATTTTCCCACAGCATAGCTTCTATCGCTTGTACACGCTCAGGGCCCATAGCCTTCACATCCACTTCCATTTGATCAAGGATGACCCGTCCACTCCACTCGGGGATGGTGTCTCTTCATCTCCCGCAGCAACTGCTAGGGTCCACCCCATGCCTTCTTTCGGTGATAAAGACATCTCCTTCTGACTCACCACTTCACCCTTATGTAGGTACACCAGGGCCAGATCTGTCCCTCGTGGCAAGGTGACCTCCCTGGGGCTCACATTCAAAGCTCTTATGGGGACATGTCCTCGCTGGACCACAGCCATCATACGAGCTATCATGACTTCTTGGTCCACTCCTCCGCCTATCACAGGCTGAACAACCACTTCCAACCCATCAAGGTTGCGGTGAGTCCCCACTGGAAGGTATACTATAGTTTCTCGCTCGGGAGGTAGAATTACAGGTTCTTTACCAGGAGCCCTGATGACCCCTACCAGCTGATAAGATGGCACACTCTTCTGCATCCCACAGACGCGGATCAGTCATTGAAGGGCTTCCTGAGTAGGCTTATGTGGAGTAGCCTTCTTCCAATATCCAGGTCCCCGTTTGGTAAACATAATCTGATCGAGTTCACGTAGGATATTCATTCCCAGTACTACAGGCACATCTTCCTTGATAGGCTCAGGGACTAGCAGGATCCCTTTTCTCCCAACTTCTTGCCCACAGATTCGAATATTCATCCATATGACCCCTGTGACCGGGATCGGTTGTTGGTTGGCAGCAAACAACCGAATCAATGTCTCTTTTTCTGGCTTGGCCAGGTCCTGGAAATGCTGCTTGAAGTACGCTTCTGGCATCGTTGTCACTTATGACCCAGTATCTACCAGGCAATCCACCAGAACTCCTTCAAATTCAGCACGTAGGATGGGGCTCCCAGCAATCAAGTGTTCGTTATGATATGGAGCGGCCTCTCTTCTCGCCTCCCCCGCCGTTGTGAATTCTGCTCTTGGGCTCCCTCCGGTGGTTGTTGGTGGTAGTGCAGTTGTCTTGGGGTTGTAATCCAGGGCAGGTGTTTCTGCTGATTGCAGCTCTACTAGGTATTTAGGTTTGCAGGATCCATGGGTCCTTGCCAGTTGTCAATTGTTATTGGAGGGATTGCATGTCTCTCTGGTTCCTCATGCCCTGCTGCCAATTCAGCTAAGATAAGTGTCTGGGTTTTTTTTTGTCTCTGTGCACACATGCAGTGTGCTTTGCAATTCAGTGCAATTCATTGTGTTTTTGTCCAGCTTAGACTTTGTTTGGATTTTTCAGTCATGCTGGATTCTCAGGAGATGCAGATATACTTTCTATGTCTTTAGTTAGATGTAGAATATTTGTATTTTCTGCTGTGGATATTTTTAGGATTTTAATACTGACCGCTTAGAATTCTGTCCTATCCTTTTCTATTTAGCTAGAAGTGCCTCTTTTGCTAAATCCTGCTTTTCTGCCTGCGTGTGTCTTTCCTCTTATACTCACAGTCAATATTTGTGGGGGGCTGCCTATCCTTTGGGGTTCTGCTCTGAGGCAAGATAGAATTCCCATTTCCATCTATAGGGGTATTTAGTCCTCCGGCTGTGTCGAGGTGTCTAGGACGTGTTAGGTACATCCCACGGCTACTTCTAGTTGCAGTGTTAGTTTAGGGTTTGCGGTCAGTACAGGTACCACCTACTCCTGAGAAAGTCTTTCATGCGGCTCCAAGGTCACCGGATCATAACACCCGCAGAGTGCCGCACTACTGCGGGGGTTGGTAGTTTAACGGCGGCTTCTGCTGGCCTTGAGTATAGTTCCGACAGTCTCTGGCAAGGTGCCCCCGTCCTCCACACTCCCAGCATTGAATGCCTCCTCCTCGCTGGGGGGTACTTCGAGTCTGTCCTCGTGCGTCCGGTGCCTGACGGGAGGGGGCTTGTTCCCACTGATCCCTTGTCGATCGGGCTGAAGAATGGTTGCATGAGGATGGTGGGTCAGTCTCTTGTAGTTCCCCCACTCTTCGCTCCATCAGGGTCAGTTTCTCTTGCACGTTAACAAGGGACCGCTGCAAGTCTTGCACTACCTGGATCAGCACCTCTTGTTGGTTTGGGTCCCCTCTGGAATTGGCACCCTGGACACGCATCACCCCAGACGCATAGCTTTCTTCTTTACTTCGGGCCACTGTTTCCGCCAGGACTTGACGAAACGTAAGGGCTGGATCTGCCCAGACCCGTTCTGACAGTGCTCGCCTGAAGGATGTGCTGTGTAGTCCCAGAATGAATTGCTCCCGGAGTATCAGGTCTTTAGAGCCCATGCCGCCAAATCCATCTGCCTCCTTTCTCTGCACCTCTGCGAACACTTCTTGCAGTGCTGTTGCATGCTGAGAAATTCCTTCTTCTTCCCGCTGCAGCCTAGAGAAAAATTTGGCGCGAAGATGTCCCGAGCTAGCAGTCTCGCCGTAGATCTCTTCCAGGAACTTCACTAGCTCCTTCAGGGTACTGCGGGTGAGTTCTGGTTGTAGGCAGACGTTTCTGCGGGCTTCCCCCTCTAGGGCAGTTAAAGCAATGTCCGCTTCAAGGTCTGGGCTGATGTTATAAATCTTCAGGGTGCTTTGCAGCCGGGACCCCCAGTCGGACAGTGGCATATTCTTGCCGTCAAATTTTGGTAGCACACTAAATATGGTGCCTATAGGGAGTGTCCTTGCAGGGGTTCCACCAATGCCCACAGCATCCCTATTAATGTTAGCATTCCCGCCATTGCTGTCTGCTGCCTCCATCTTGGTGACAGTACCCTGCTCGCAGCGCCACTTGAAGCGATGGCCGGGGGACCACCACTGTGCAGGAAGACTACTGTACACAAGATGAGGTGCAAACAACAAAGGGTAGGTTTATTGGGAGACAGGGAATGGAAGGAACAAGGAAGTTGCAAACAGGGGTTTACAATAGCAAAAGATAATGCACATAAGTTATCTTGTCCGTAAAATAGCACAATTACAAACTCAGAATTTGTCTCCCTAGCAACTTTAAACAATACACAAATAACGATGCTACTCTATGTATAACCTCCCTGGCCCTTACTAAGCAGGCCACACGGCTACCGTGTTCTGACTACTGAAGCCTGCACTAGGCCCTAACTGGTGCACCATACAGGAACAGACTCACGGTGATGTTGGGGACACAGGTCCAGTCCCAGGGGGCCCCCAGAAGTCCAACACGGTGGTGCACACGGATTCCTGTCAGCTCTGCGAAGCGTGGTCTCCTCCTTGCTTCCGGATCCTAGGGTTGCTCCTGGAAACTGTAAGTCCCCTTCTCAGTATCTTCGTGGCTTCACAAGCTAGCACAGAACAGCCACCTTTGCTGTAACTGGAACAGTCTATTTCAAAAACACAGTCCGTCTCAAGCTGTGTAACTCTTCTTGCAGAAAAACAGCACACACCGTCTTCTATTTCAGCTTCTTTCTCCCACACGCTGCTTCAGCTCCACCCCTCCACACTGCACTGGTTCATCACAACGATTAGAGCAGGGGGGGGAGCAGACCATGCCATCTCACACCAGACAAGGGGATGCAGCCTCTTAAAGTGACAGCGTGTTTCTTACTGTCCATAACAGCACCACCCTCTTACATATATGCACCAATTACAATTGTCCTTCTTGATATATATGCTGCAGCTATAGAGGGATGAGCAAATAGCTTCGGATAGCTCCTTATCCAAATAGCTATAGCACTTACCGAATAGCTGCATCTGGAGCCCGATACCTGGAGCACTGCCGATAATCAGCTGTTCAGCTCCGCAGCTGCATGTCTCACTGCTGTATGACAGTCACAGCACATGCATGGATAGCCCAACAAACAGGGTCTCCATGCATGTGTTGTGACTGTCTCATAGCCGCGACACATGCAGCTGCAGCGCCGAAAAGCTGATTATCGTGAGCGCTCCAGGTGTCCAGGTTACCGAGGCAGCTATTAGGGAAACGCTATAGCTATTCAGATAAGGAGCTAACCAAAGCTATTCGCTCATCCATAATAGCTATCCTTTCATCTGCTAGTGACCCAAATAAAACCAGCTCAACATATGTCCATTAACTAATGATCTATCAACACTGTGTCCATCTTTCCAGATGTATTGCTGTGGCTCTCCTGAAGAACAAGTTGCTCCAACTTCTAAATGTCTAGAGAATAAATTGCTTAGTTAATTTCACCACTGTCTCTTGGTTTCTTGCATCCAACATCAGCAGCACAGACTACTACCCTCATTCTACCACCATATACTGTAATCTACAGGACGCAAATTCCCTGTCTGAGGGTGCTGCAGCAGCGAAACTACCTTGTGGGTCAAAACAACCATGACAGGTGAGCAGTTCTCTTAACCCCTTTGTGACATTTTACATTAATTTACGTCCTGGTCGGGAAGGGGTTCCCGCAAAATAATGTAAATTTATGTCAAGGCGATCATGCGGGCACAGTAGCAGTGGCTGCATGATCACCACCGGGAGCCAAGCTCCACCTGCCATGGCCAAGAGTGGTGCCTGCACAGAGTCGAGCCATTTAACTCCCTAAATGTTCCAAACGATAGAGATCGCAAGCATTTTTAAGACTAGTAGAGGGTGGGCGCTCCCTTCCCATGTGATTGGCACCCCCACGCCTTCATCGAGATAGCCAGATCTTTGCCAAGGTAACCCAAGTTCGTCACGACAACCTCCAGGTTTGCCAGCTATAAGAGGCCTGTTTAGAGCATGCACAGAGCATGGTCTTAGAGGCTTCTGTGAGTGCAGCAATTTCAGGTATAATGCATTGCAGTGCTAAAAGTGCTTTTTATACTAAAAAGTAAAAAAAAAAAGGTGAAAAAATATATATATATATTTTTTTTTAAATCATAAAATGGACATAAAATTAAAGAATAAATATTAAGCCAATAAATAGGTATATGTATGTAAAAAATAAATAAATATAAAATACATAATCGGTATCGCCGCGTCCAGAAGGACCCAGCCTATAAAACTCTCACACTATTTAACTCTTTCAGTGAAGGCCATCAAAAAAATTAATGAAGTTACAAAAAACCTATTCATTTTCATCAAATCACCAAAAAAGTGGAATAAAATGTGATCAAAAAGTCGATTGTATATTAAAATGATATCACTGATTTTCTCCTGCAAAAAAGAAGCCGCCACACTGCTTCGTCAGCGGAGAAATAAAAAAGTTATAACTCTCAGAATATTATGATGCAAAAACAATTATTTTTTTCTATAAAATTGTTTTTATTCTGAAAATGCGGCAAAACATAAAAAAAAGATATAAATGTTGTGTTGTTATCGCACTGATCCAAAGAATAAGGCTGTCTTATCACTTTTAACACACGGTGAATGGCATGAAAAATGTTAAAAAAAATTCCTGAATTACTGTTTCTTGTTCATTTTGCCTCCCAAAAATTGGAATATAAAGCGATCAAGAAATGTTATATGCTGAAAATTGTACCAATAAAAACGTCAACGTCTCCCTCAAAAAAAAGATGTCATGTGACTTTGTTTGCAGAAATAAAGAAAAATTATAGCTCTCAAAATATGGCAAAGCAAAAACTTTTTGCAAAAAAACCCAATTTTTTTTTTAGTGTGACAGCAGTCAAACATAAAAAAATATAAATCTGGTATCACTGTAATTGCACCAACCCGAAGAATAAAGTCGCTTGATGTTGATTTGATTTGTTAATTCTGCCTCCCAAAGGTTGCAGTAAGTCTCCGCTCACATTTATCTTGCTCTCTGCGCTGAGCACTTACATCGAGGTTTCTGTGTAAATCTCGGAATTACGTGATTCAAACGGAATCCCCGGCGGAAGATATTCTATACTGAGACAGATGGAGGAACTGTGTATGCCGTCTGGCCTATGTTCCAGCAGTGTCTGTCTTTATAAGTGTGCATAAAAGCGCGGTCAGCTACAGTTTTGTGCACTTCTGTAAAGGACGCCACTGAACAGATGCCAGACAGAATCCAGAGTATATCTGCTGCCTCTTAGAGAATGGATCGCTTGAGGGTCTCATCTGAATCACATAATTTGGAGATTTACCATATATATTCGTGTATAAGCCGAGTTTTTCGGGCCCCTTTTTTGGCTGAAAAAGACCTCCCTCGGCTTATACATGAGTCAAGGTCCCAGTGCGGAGGTAACCGGTATCTCCGGAACATGTCCGCGCTCCCCTGCAGCCTTTGTGAGTATTCCGGTGGCTGCTGACAGGGCCGGCTGTCGGCATTGGCACTGGGTCACGTGCCGGTGTCCTGAGCAGGCGGGGACACCGGTGCACTATGGAGGCCAGGTGCCTGTGCCGCTGCTTGCTCTGGACATGGCACTTGCAATATTCACCTGTCCCCGTTCCACCGCCGCGCTGTGTCTTCCGGGTCCTCTGACTGTGACGTGCAGGTCAGAGGGCGTGATGATGTGATTAGTGTGCGCCCTCTGCCTGAACAGTCACTGCAGAGAGCAGGCGACGCTGAGGAGCAGCGGCCAGCAACGAGAGGTGAGTATGTCATTTTTTTTATTGCAGCATTAGCAGCATATAGGATATAGTCATTTCAGCATAAACTCCACTGATATGATTAGCATCTTATGGGGCCATCATCAACCTTTATGGAGCACTATATGGGGCATATTTTTGTATGGAGCATCTTATGGGGCCATCACCAACCTTTATGAAGCATTATATGGGGCATATTTTTGTATGGAGCATCTTATGGGGCTATCATTAACCTTTATGCAGCATTATATGGGGCATATTTTTCTATGGGGCATCTTATGGGGCCATCATCGCCCTTTATGCAGGATTATATGGGTCACATTTTAATATGGAGCATCTCATGGGGCCATCATCAACCTTTAATGCAGCATTACATGGGGCATATTTTTCTAAGGAGCATCTTATGGGGCAATCATCAACCTTTATGTAGCATGCTACATTTCCCACCCTAGACTTATACTCGAATTAATAGGTTTTCCCAGTTTTTTGTGGCAAAATTAGGTGTCTCGGCTTATGCTCGGGTTGGCTTATACTCAAGTATATACAGTAGATGAAAACCCTGATGTAAGTGCTCAGTGTAGAGCGCAGGATAAATCTGATTTCCAAAATGGGGTCACGTGAGACGAGATCCTGCTCTTTTGCCACTTAAGGGCTTTATATATGCAGTCCGCAAACTATTCTACGATAATTTGGTCTCCAAGAGTGAGAGCTCCTTGCCTCCCGAGTCTCGCTGTACAGCTAAGCAGTATTGTACAGCAGCATATGGGGTATTGCCACGTTCAGCAGAAAATATGTGACAAATTTTGGTGCCATTTTTACCCATTTTCTAATGTGAAAATGTAAATTTTGGGGCTAAAACTAAATTTTTGTGGTAAAAATGTAATTATTTTTTCTTCAGTGCCCAGTGGTATAAAATTCTGTGACACACCCTTGGTGTCAATCTGATTAGTGCAACCTTAGATTAATTCATTGAGATGTGTAGTTTGTAAAATGCGGTCATTTCTTGAGGTGGGGGGACTCTGCTGTTCTGGCACCTCAAGGGCTCCTCTAGTGGTTCATGGCTCCAGCAAACCAAAATCTGTACTACAATATGGCACTCCTTGCCTTCTGAGCTTTTCAGTATGTCTGAGAAAGTATTTCCCGATTTCATGTAGGGTATTGGCGTACTAAGTAGAAATTACACAACAAACTGAGAGGCCAATTTTTTCCCCTATTAGCCCTTATAAATATTAATAATTTGGTACTAAAACAATATTTTAGTAGTGAAAATGTAAATATTATTTTTTCACAGCCAATTGGTATAAAATTCTCTGAGACTCATGGTGTCAGCATGCTCATTGCACCCCTAGATTAAGACATTTCAAGGTGTAGTTGTAAGTTGTGGTCACTTATGGAGGGGTTCTGCTATTCTGGTACCTCAGGGGCTTTGCCAATGTGACATTGCACCCTCAAACCATTCCAGCAATATCTGAACTCCGATATGGCTCTTCTTCCCTTCTGAGCTTTCCACTATGCTTCAAAAGTAGTTTTGACCACATTTGGTGTATTGGTTTACTCAGTAGAAATTAGTTAACAAATTGTACCACTTTATTTTCTCCTATTATCTCTTTTGAAAATTAAAAACTTGAGTACAAAGCATTATTATCGTAGAAAAAAAATGTAATTTTCCATTTACTCAGTCCAATGTTATAAAATTCTATGAATCTATGAATCTTCTGAAGCTGAAGGTTAAAAATAGTCACTACACAATAGATTAATCCTCAAGAGGTGTAGTTTTCCAAACTGGGGTCACTTGTGACATGGCACCTGCAATATATGCTAGCCAAAATTGAGCTCCAGAATTCAGTTGCCCTGCCTTGTGCTCAAACAATAGTTTTGCACCACATATGGGGCTTTGGCGTAAACAGGATTAATTGCACAATAAATAGAATGGTCCATTTTCTCCTGTTATCCTTGTGAAAAAGAAGCATTTGAGGCAAAACCAACATTCTTGCGGGAACAAATTATTTTTTCATTTTCATGGCTTGCCATGTGGGTTGAAGGTGCTCACCACACCTCCAGATAGGTTCCTTGAGGGGTGTAGTTTCCAAAATGGCGTCACTTATGGGAGGTTTTCACTGTTTACGCACATCATGTGCTTTGTAAACACAACATGCCATCCACTACCGATTCCAGCAAATTTTGCATTCCAAAAGTCAAATAGTGCTTCTCTCCTTCCCAGCCCAGCTGTGCCCCCAAACAGTAGTTTTCTAACACATATGGTGTATCGGCGCACTCAGGAGAAATTGCTCAATAAACTGTACAGTTCATTTTTTCCTGTTACTTGTGAAAATAAAAAATTTGGTGCTAAATTAAAAAAAAAAAGGAAAATGTTCATTTTACTTTCCACATTGCTTTAATTCCTGTGTAGCACTTGAAGTGTTAATAAAGTTATTGAATGTGGTTTTGAGCATTTTGAGAGTTGCAGTTTTAAAAATGGTGTTACTTTTGGGTATTTTCTGTCATATAGGACCCTCAAAGTCATTTGAAATGAGATGTGGTCCCTAAAAAAATATATTTTTTTAAACTTTTGTTGGAAAATTCAGAAATTGCTGATCAATTTCAAATTCATAACAAAAAAAATGTTTCAAAATTGATGCTGATGTAAAGTAGACATGTGGAAAATGTTATTTATTATGTTGTGTGATATAACTATCTGATTTAAGGTCGTATAAATTAACAATTTTAAAACTGTTAAATGTTCAACATTTTCACCAAATTTACGATATTTTCACAAATAAATGCAAACATTTTGGCCTAAATTTAATTTTAACTTGAAGTACGTGTCGCAAAAAAAACATTCTCAAAATGACTGGGACACATAGAAGCGTTTCATAGATGTTACCACATAAATTGACTCTGGTCAAAATTGTAAAATTTGGCCTGGTCAGGAAGGAGAAAACAGGATGGGGGTGAAGGGGTTAACCTCACCTAAATTATTTCCTCTCCTGGATAAGGCCCTATTGCTCTTGGTGTCTCCTTTTTCCTCCTGTCTCTCCACATGGGTACATCTGAAAGACAGGAAAGGGGCATAAATGGAGACCACGGTTTCATACTTTTGTCAGTGATTGAGAAGGAGACATGAACGCACAGGAGAAAGCAGTGTAAACATTCCTTTTAGCGGAGACGTTTTGTTCTCCACTAGTCTCCCCCAGTTATTCAAAGGTACATGTGTGATGTCCCTACAGAAGGTGCAAATACAAGCAAAACATGCCGGCATGTTCAGAAAACACAGTTTCATTGAAAATATAGCCAATTGGAGCACGTACTGGACAAGGAGGCAGATATATCAAATGGTAGAAATTTTATTACGTACAGTTAGTCATACAAGTAATTCTATTGGCATATACAATGCATCTCAGCAAATTAGAATATCATCAAAAGTTAAGTTATTTCAGTTCTTCAATACAAAAAGTGAAACTCATACCGTATATTATATAGAGTCTTTACAAACAGAGTGATCTATTTCAAGTACCGTATATACTCGAGTATAAGCCAACCCGAGTATAAGCCGAGACCTCTAATTTTGCCACAAAAAAAAGGGAAAACTTAATGACTCAAATATAAGCCTAGGGTGGAAAATGCAGCAGCTACTGGTAAATTTCAAAAATAAAAATAGATACCAATAAAAGTAAAATTAATTGAGACATCAGTAGTTTAAGTGTTTTTGAATATTCATATTGAATCAGGAGCCCCATATAATGCTCTATACAGTTTATGATGGACTCCATAAGATGCTCCATACAAAATAAGCCCCATATAATTCTCCATACAGTTTATGATGGGCCCCATAAGATGCTCGATATTAAAATATGCCCCATACAATGCTGCACAAATGTTGATTATGGCCCCATAAGATGCTCCATAGAGACATTTGCCCCATATAATGCTCCACAAATGCTGATTATGGCCCCATAAGATGCTCCATAGACACATTTGCCCCAATAATGCTCCACAAATTCTGATTATGACCCCATAAGATGCTCCATAGAGATATTTACCCCATATAATGCAGTACATGGTCCCATAAGATGCTCGATAGAGATATTTGCCCCATCTAATGCTGCACATGGCCCCATAAGATGCTCCATAGAGATATTTGCCCCATATAATGCTGCACATGGCCCCATAAGATGCTCCATAGAGAAATTTGCCCCTTATAATGCTGCACATGGCCCCATACAGATATTTGCCCCATATAATGCTGCACATGGCCCCATTAGATGCTCCATAGACACATTTGCCCCATACAGTACTGCATAAAGGTTAATAAGGGCCCCATAAAATGTTCCATAGACACATTTGCCCCGTATAATGCTCCACAAATGCTGATTATGGCCCCATAAGATGCTCCATAGAGATATTTGCCCCAAATAATGCTGCACATGGCCCCATACAGATATTTGCCCCATATAATGCTGCACGTGGTCCCATAAGATGCTCCATACAGATATTTGCCCCATATAATGCTGCACATGGCCCCATACAGATATTTGCCCCATATAATGCTGCTGTTATGCTCCCGCCTGCCTCGCCGCATGTGTCTCATACTTACCACGCTGCGGCGTCCCGGCGCATCCCTGCTCGTCTCCGCTCTTCTGCTCTTCCTGCGCGCTCGGCTCTTGGTCCTCCTCAGGTGCGCGCACGCGCTGGGTTCAGAGGCGCATGCGCACATTCTCCTCGCTGATCCCGGCCGCTCTCTCTGGTATGCTCTGTGCTCTGGAGGACTTTCACCCGGAAGGTATTCCTCCGTCCTCCTCTTCCTCCTGGCATTGCCTGATTGTCATTTGTATTTTCATGTGACTCTGGCCCCTTGTAGTCTGGTTGCTCCGCTCTCTGCTCTCATTAGCTGCTTTGTTTTTCCTTCGGTCCCTTGTGTTTTCCCCTGCCTTCCTTTCACCTGTTTCCCTTTCATTTTCCCTTCCAGTGCCTGCCAGCCAGTGTCTCCTGTTTAGTTCCTTTCAGTCTTGCCATCGTCGTGTCAACCAGTCTGCGCCACGAATTCCTCCTGTCTGGTTCCCAGTGCTCCAACCAGTCTACGTCACGAATCCCTCCTGTCTGGTTCCCAGTGGCTTCCGTTACTCTCTGGTCCGTGTTCCCTTCATTTCATCCTGCCTGCATTTAGTATCACTCCCCGAGTCTGATATTCCTGCGTTCCTTTACTATTCATGTCTGCATCTCAGTCCCGCCGGTCTTTCTGGTGTTCGTTCTGATTTTATCTATATCTCCGCCCTGTCCGTATTTCTGTGCTCCTGCCATGTTACTATCTCTTCTATACTTCTCCTTCAGGTACTAGCTGCCGCGACAGTAGTCTCCCTTGAGCCTGCCCCGTACGCTCCCTGTATAGGGGGTGGTCCACTCGCCCTTGGGGGGTTCGCTGTCGCGGTCTAGCGGGTCCACATTTTGGAGTTCCTCTAGTGTTCTCACAGCTGCACATGGCCCC
Organism: Ranitomeya variabilis; assembly: GCF_051348905.1. NCBI lineage: Eukaryota > Metazoa > Chordata > Amphibia > Anura > Dendrobatidae > Ranitomeya > Ranitomeya variabilis. The sequence continues at coordinate 110,982,878 of NC_135235.1, read as the reverse complement.
ATAAGATGCTCCATAGAGATATTTGCCCCATATAATGCTGCACATGGCCCCATACAGATATTTGCCCCATATAATGCTGCACAGGGCCCCATAAGATGCTCCATACAGATATTTGCCCCATATAATGCTGCACATGGCCCCATACAAATATTTGCCCCATATAATGCTGCACATGGCCCCATAAGATGCTCCATACAGATATTTGCCCCATATAATGCTGCACATGGCCCCATACAGATTTTTGCCCCATATAATGCTGCACATGGCCCCATACAGATATATGCCCCATATAATGCTGCACATGGCCCCATACAGATATTTGCCCCATATAATGCTGCACATGGCCCCATAAGATGTTCCATACAGATATTTGCCCATGTAATGCTGCACATGGCCCCATACAGATATTTGCCCCATATAATGCTGCACAGGGCCCCATAAGATGCTCGATACAGATATTTGCCCCATATAATGCTGCACATGGCCCCATACAAATATTTGCCCCATATAATGCTGCACATGGCCCCATAAGATGCTCCATACAGATATTTGCCCCATATAATGCTGCACATGGCCCCATACAGATTTTTGCCCCATATAATGCTGCACATGGCCCCATACAGATATATGCCCCATATAATGCTGCACATGGCCACATACAGATAATTGCTCCATATAATGCTGCACATGGCCCCATAACATGCTCCATACAGACATTTGCCCCATATGCTGTTGCTGCGATTAAAAAAAAAAATTACATACTCACCTCTCAGGCCCCCAGCACTTCCACCGATGGGCGCCGCTGTGTCTTCCCAGTCCTCTGCACTGACTGTTCAGGCAGAGGGCGGCGCTCACTAATTGCATTATCGCGCCCTCTGACCTGAGCATCGCTGCAGAGGACGGGGAAGATGCAGCTGTGGCTGGCGGTGGAACGGGGAGCAGGTGAATATCGCTCACTGTGTTATACTCACCTGCTCCTGGCGCTGTCCCTACAAGTCTGATCCCCAGCGCCAGCAGCTTCTTCCTTTAGTGAGCGGTCACATGGTACCGCTCATTACAGTAATGAATATGCGGCTCCACCCCTATGGGTGTGGAGTCAGGTCCATATTCATTACTGTAATGAGCGGTACCATGTGACCGCTCAGTACAGGAAGAAGCTGCCGGCGCCCGGGAACCAGGGACCTGCAGGGACCGCGCCAGGAGCAGGTGAGTATTATTAGACAGCTGCTGCTCCCCCTCCCCTGCTGACCCCTGGGAATGACTCGAGTATAAGCCGAGAGGGGCAATTTCAGCCTAAAAAAATGGGCTGAAATTCTCGGCTTATACTCGAGTATATACTGTATTTATTTCTGTTAATGTTGATGATTATGGCTTACAGCCAATGAAAACCCAAAAGTCATTATCTCAGTAAATTAGAATACTTTATAACACCAGCTTGAAAATGATTTTAAAATCCAAAATGTTAGCCTACTTATATGTATGTTCAGTAAATGCACTCAATACTTGGTCGGGGCTCCATTTGAATCAATTACTGCATCAATGCGGTGTGACATGGAGGCGATCAGCCTGTGGCACTGCTGAGGTGTTATGGAAGCCCAGGTTGCTTTGATAGCAGCCTTCAGCTCGTCTGCATTGTTGGGTCTGGTGTCTCTCATCTTCCTCTTAACAATACCCCATAGATTCTCTATGGGTTTAAGGTCAGGCGAGTTTGCTGGTCAATCAAGCACAGTGATACTGCTGTTTTTAAACCAGGCATTGGTAATTTTGGCAGTGTGGATAGGTGCAGAGCCCTGCTGGAGAATAAAATTTCCATCTCCAAAAAGCTTGTCGGCAGATGGAAGCATGAAGTGCCCTAAAATATCCTTGTAGATGGCTGCGCTAACTTTGGTCTTGATAAAACACAGTGGACCTACACCAGCAGATGACATGGCTCCCCAAATCATCACTGATTGTGGAATCTTCACACTAGAGCTCAAGCAGCTTGGATTGTGTGCCTCTCAACTATTGTTTCCTTATATGATGTACTGTTCGGCTTTTCTTCTTGTGGACACTCATTGAAAATATACCGGACAAAAGGGGCAGGAAATATAAGTTTAATCGAACCTGATTGGAAAGTAAAAAAGGTGGCATTACACAAAAGGCAGTATGTTTATTTAACAAAAGCAGAAGATAATAAATGTACAGAAAAGGAGTAAAAGAGTCCTGCTTTACCATTTTTGGCTTGTAATTTTATCATGCAGGGATTTATTGGGTTAGATAGAAGAGGATATTTATAATGATAGTCAGTTTTCCATAAATTTAAGCTAATAATAATAATAATGTATTCTACATTTAAAGTTATACGTGGGTGGGATGTAGAGTGAAATAGAATATAATTAAGCAACAAATAACTTCTGATGGTAAACTGCCAGATTTATTCCTTTATTCAATTTTCAATGTCAAATACCAACTATGTTTTAAGTAGAGGATTGTACAAGGATCTCATAGTTTCCTTGGAAATAAAATAATTCAGCAATTTCGAGCTTTAATTTTAGGTAATCAAAATAAGTCTTTCACAATGTAATAATTAACTAAATTTTTAAAATAAAGGCTAAAAGTACTATAGGTTCCAGTTCTGTATATCTGAGTTATAAGGGATAATGTTCTAAAATTATAAATTATATCACTATTGAAGATCACCTTTTCTAAAAGCACACTTCTGTTTCTAATTTTTTTTTTAGCAGAATCTCTTCTTGAAGAGTACAGCGACCTTCCTCTTTAAATATGAATAAAGCTCCCCCATCATTTAAACTATGGCTTCACGCAACACTGAGATCGTAGTGTCACATTGCGACCTTGCATCTAATGACTTACCATAGTGTCATATTGTGACCTGTACAGAGTCACAACTGTAGAACTTTATAGTGCTGGGCAGCCCACCTAATCTAATAGTATGGGCGTCACTATTAGGCTATGAACCAGTTATTGTGAACTACATGTGTGTGAGCAGCGCCCTATAAAAGCCTTTTTTGTGTGCAAATTTAATACTAAGTAATCTGTTTGTTTTTAGCTGTTAGTCAAACTACTAGTAGTAGTTGACGCCCCCTGAGGAAGCAGCAACAATCGAATGCGAAACGTGCGTTGGGGTATGTGATCCAGGACCCTGACAGGACTTCTCCACACACATGGGTAATTTATTCATTTGACTTAATCTAGATGTTACCATTAGTACACTCATGGTGATATGTGGTGATCTTTGAAATACGACCACAGGGAGTATATTATTTTTTCTGATCGCCACACACCTGAGGTAGCTAAGCCCATGTGTGGGTAGCACTTGTTTTGATATTTATGATTTATTACACTGTTTTTTATACTCATACTGGTCCTGTTTTGTTTACCTGGATGACCGGATGTATTTATGGATACAGTTACTATATGTTTTTTATAAATTATTTGTTTATCATACTTGCATTTATGTAATGGTTTCTTTCAATAAATATAATTTTTTGTGAATTTTTTGGCCAGTTTTCACTCTTGGATCTCCTATATTATAAACTACTAGTAGTGATCTATTGTAACTGTGAGCTCCTGATACTGCAAAGTAAGACAGCATTGCCAATAAAGACTGAGACTGCTGTATATACATCACATAGGCAACCTCGAGACTGCCATATATATACAGCGCCCCAGAGTCCTGGTCGTTGCAGTATTGTCGCTCTTCCACCAGGGGGAGTGATGGTACGTCTGATTGTACTAAAAGAGTTCACCTGACCAGGTATCACAGTCACACACTACACTTCACACTCCGGCCACCAGGGGGAGCAAAAGGGTTCTATGTATTAGGCCACTCCTCACACTCGGGTAAAACTGGGGGTTGGATAGGAAGTTAGGAAGAACGCTACTGGGTGAGACCCAGAAAAGACCTGTCAGACAGACAGGGAGAAAAGGAGGAACATCTGAGCTGCAGACAGAGGTCCCTGTCAGGGGTGGGATCCTGGCAGAGACTGAGCGAGAGATAGAACGTTACGGAGCTGCGCCTGCGCCTCATTGCGGCAGCATCCTAAGAAAGGACAAGAAGCGGAGTATATTGTGGAGAAGTGAGAAACGAGATCACAGCACAAGGAGACAATACCGGGAGGAGTTCTGCCTTAAGATCGGCAACATCCTTCTGAGGCGCGTAGCCGGTGGCCGGAACACCGAGGGAGTAATAGGCTCTACGCATTACTTCAAACTACGGCAGGGCAGTGAATTCCAAGTTGGCTGTCCAACCTTTAACCTAATGAAGACAACGGAGGCAAATTGTGGGAGAGGGGCGTCTCTAGGGTCCCTATAAAATAGCTCCAGGCCTACCCCGTCATACGGGTCATCCTAGCCATATCATCTGGGGGACGTAGAAAGAGAATATCAGAAACATACACGACAGTTGTGAGGACTATCCCGTGGTGCTCAGCAGGGAAGTATGTCATGGTTCCCAATGGCAAGGGAACGTAAAAAACACATAAGTAACGAACGAGCTCTCGGGTGATGGAAACTCGAGTTGACCGTGAGCTAAATCTACCACACAACTAACAGTAGCCAGGGAGCATACCTACGGCTTCCTATATGCCACGCGCCAGCCGGAGGACTAACTACGCCTGGTAGAGGAAGAAACAGACCTGGCTTACCTCTAGGGAAATACCCCAAAAGATGATAGCAGCCCCCCACATGTAATAACGGTGAATTAAGAGGAAAAGACATACACAGTATGAAAGTAGATTTAGCAAAGAGAGGTCCACTTACTAGATAGCAGAAGGATACAAAAGAGGACTTCATGGTCAACTGAAAACCCTTTCAAAAACCATCCTGAAATTACTTTAAGACTCCTGTGTCAACTCATGACACAGGAGTGGCAATTTCAGCCCGCAAGAGCTTCCAGCTACAGAGGATTACAAAAACTGCAAACTGGACAAAAGTTACAAAACAAAAGGACAAAGTCCACTTAGCTGATCAGCAGACTAGTAGCAGGAACATGCAACCGAAGGCTCTGGTTACAATGATGACCGGCAAGGAAATGACTGGAGAGCAAGGCTAAATAGGAAACTCCCAAACACTGATGGAAGCAGGTGAACAGAAGAAGCAAAGTGCAAACAAGTCACCAGTACAACCAGCAACCACCAGGGGAGCCCAAAAAGCGGATACACAACAGTACCCTCCCCTTAAGGAGGGGGCACCGAACCCTCACAAGAACCGCCAGGGCGATCTGGATGAGCCCTATGAAAGGCACGAACCAAATCCGAGGCATGAACATCAGAGGCAGTTACCCAAGAATTATCTTCCTGACCATAGCCTTTCCATTTAACCAGATATTGAAGTCTCCGTCTGGAAATACGGGAGTCCAAGATCTTCTCTACGACGTACTCCAATTCACCCTCCACCAGCACAGGAGCAGGAGGTTCAGTAGAAGGAACCACCGGTACCTCATATCTCCGCAACAACGACCGATGGAACACATTATGGATAGCGAAAGATGCCGGGAGGTCCAAACGAAAGGAAACAGGGTTAAGAATCTCCAAAATCCTATAAGGACCGATGAACCAAGGCTTAAATTTGGGAGAAGAAACCCTCATAGGGACAAAACGGGAAGACAACCACACCAAGTCCCCAACGCGAAGGTGGGGACCAACACGACGACGACGGTTAGCAAACTGCTGAGTCCTCTCCTGGGACAATTCCAAATTATCCACCACTTGTCCCCAAATCCGATGCAACCGATCCACCACCGCATCCACTCCAGGACAATCCGAAGATTCAACCTGACCAGATGAAAAACGCGGATGAAACCCTGAATTGCAAAAGAAAGGAGAAACCAAAGTGGCAGAACTAGCCCGATTATTAAGAGCAAACTCCGCCAACGGCAGAAAGGCAACCCAATCATCCTGATCCGCAGACACAAAACACCTCAAATAAGTCTCCAAGGTTTGATTAGTTCGCTCCGTCTGGCCATTGGTCTGAGGATGGAATGCAGACGAAAAGGACAAATCAATGCCCAACCTGGCACAGACTGCCCGCCAAAATCTAGACACGAACTGGGTACCCCTGTCAGAAACGATGTTTTCCGGAATACCATGCAAGCGAACCACATTTTGAAAAAACAGAGGGACCAACTCAGATGAGGAAGGCAACTTAGGCAATGGCACCAAATGAACCATTTTAGAAAAACGGTCACACACCACCCAGATGACAGACATCTTCTGAAAAACAGGGAGATCCGAGATAAAGTCCATAGAGATGTGCGTCCAAGGCCTCTTCGGAATAGGCAAGGGCAACAACAACCCACTAGCCCTAGAACAACAAGGCTTGGCCCGAGCACACACATCGCAAGACTGCACAAAAACACGCACATCTCGAGACAGGGAAGGCCACCAGAAGGATCTAGCCACCAAATCTCTGGTGCCAAAAATTCCCGGATGACCTGCCAGAGTAGAAGAATGAACTTCCGAGATGACTCTAGTGGTCCACTCGTCAGGAACAAACAGTCTACCAGACGGACAACGATCAGGTCTATCCGCCTGAAATTCTTGCAAAGCACGTCGCAAATCTGGAGAGACAGCAGACAAAACCACTCCATCCTTAAGGACACCAGCAGGTTCAGAATTCCCAGGAGAGTCAGGCTCAAAACTCCTAGAAAGAGCATCTGCTTTCACATTCCTAGAACCCGGTAAGTACGAGACCACAAAATTAAACCGGGAAAAGAACAACGACCAACGTGCCTGTCTAGGATTCAGGCGCCTGGCAGACTCCAAATAAATTAAATTCTTGTGATCAGTCAAAACTACCACCTGATGTCTGGCACCCTCAAGCCAATGACGCCACTCCTCAAATGCCCACTTCATGGCCAAAAGCTCCCGATTACCAACATCATAGTTTCGCTCGGCGGCCGAAAATTTTCGCGAAAAGAACGCACAAGGTCTCATCACTGAGCAGTCGGAACTTTTCTGCGACAAAACCGCCCCCGCTCCGATCTCGGAAGCATCGACCTCAACCTGAAAGGGAAGAGAAACATCAGGCTGGCGCAACACAGGGGCAGACAAAAAGCGGCGCTTAAGCTCCCGAAAGGCCTCCACGGCAGCAGGGGACCAATTGGCAACATCAGCACCCTTTTTAGTCAAATCCGTCAGAGGTTTAGCAACGCCAGAAAAACCAGCTATAAATCGACGATAAAAATTAGCAAAGCCCAAGAATTTCTGGAGACTCCTCAGAGAAGTAGGCTGCGTCCAGTCGTAAATAGCCCGAACCTTGACAGGGTCCATCTCAATAGAAGAAGGGGAAAAAATATACCCCAAAAATGAAATTTTTTGAACCCCAAAAACACACTTTGAACCCTTTACACACAAAGAATTCTCCCGCAAAACCTGAAAAACCCTCCTGACCTGCTGAACATGAGACTCCCAGTCATCAGAAAAAATCAAAATATCATCCAAGTACACAATCATAAATTTATCCAAATATTCCCGGAAAATATCATGCATTAAGGACTGAAAGACAGAAGGTGCATTAGAAAGGCCGAAAGGCATTACCAAATACTCAAAATGGCCCTCAGGCGTATTAAATGCGGTCTTCCACTCATCCCCCTGCTTAATTCGCACCAAATTATACGCCCCACGAAGATCAATCTTAGAGAACCACTTAGCCCCCCTTATGCGAGCAAACAAATCAGTCAGCAAAGGCAACGGATACTGATATTTGACTGTAATTTTATTCAGGAGACGATAATCAATACAAGGCCTCAGAGAGCCATCCTTTTTAGAGACAAAGAAAAAACCGGCTCCTAAAGGTGATGAAGAAGGACGAATATGTCCCTTTTCCAGGGACTCCTTAATATACTCGCGCATAGCAGCATGTTCAGGTACAGATAGGTTAAACAAACGACCCTTTGGAAATTTACTGCCAGGAATCAGATCTATGGCGCAATCACAATCCCTGTGAGGAGGGAGTGAACCAATCTTAGGCTCTTCAAAAATATCACGATAATCAGACAAAAATGCCGGAATCTCAGATGGAATAGATGACGAAATGGACACCATAGGAGTGTCCCCATGAGCCCCCCAACATCCCCAGCTTAACACAGACATAGCCTTCCAGTCAAGGACTGGGTTATGAGACTGTAACCATGGTAATCCAAGCACCAAAACATCATGTAAATTGTACAACACAAGGAAGCGAATCACCTCCTGATGGTCTGGAGTCATACGCATAGTCACTTGCGTCCAGAACTGTGGTTTATTACAAGCCAAAGTTGTAGAATCAATACCCTTCAGAGGTATAGGGACTTCCAGAGGCTCTAAATCAAACCCACAGCGCCTGGCAAAGGACCAGTCCATAAGACTCAGAGCGGCGCCCGAGTCCACATAGGCATCCACGGTAATAACTGATAATGAACAAATCAAGGTTACAGACAAAATAAATTTGGACTGTAAAGTGCCAATTGAAATAGACTTGTCAACCTTCTTAGTACGCTTAGAGCATGCCGATATAACATGAGCAGAATCACCACAATAGAAGCATAACCCATTTTTACGCCTATAATTCTGCCGCTCGCTTCTGGACATAACTCTGTCACATTGCATTTTCTCTGGCGTCTCTTCAGAAGATACCGCCAAATGGTGCACGGGTTTGCGCTCCCGCAAACGCCGATCAATCTGAATTGCCATTGTCATGGACTCATTCAGACCTGTAGGCGCAGGGAACCCGACCATAACATCTTTAACGGCATCAGAAAGGCCCTCTCTGAAATTTGCCGCTAAGGCGCACTCATTCCACTGAGTAAGCACAGACCACCTACGAAATTTTTGGCAGTATATCTCCGCTTCATCTTGCCCTTGAGATAGGGCTATCAAAGCTTTTTCAGCTTGAATCTCCAAATTAGGTTCCTCATAAAGCAACCCTAAAGCCAGGAAAAACGCATCCACATTGAGCAACGCAGGATCCCCTGGTGCCAATGAAAATGCCCAATTTTGAGGGTCACCTCGCAGCAAAGAGATTACAATCTTAACCTGCTGGACAGGATCTCCTGAGGAGTGAGGTCTGAGAGAAAGGAATAATTTACAATTATATTTGAAATTCAAAAACCGAGATCTATCTCCGGAAAACACCTCTGGTGTAGGGATTTTAGGTTCAGAAATAGGAGCATGTACAACAAAGTCTTGTAAATTTTGAACCTTCGTAGCAAGATTATTTAAACCTGCAGCCAAACTCTGGACATCCATGTTAAACAGCTAAGGTCAGAGCCATTCAAGGGTTAAGAGGAGGTAAGAAGCAGCTAGACAGCAATTAAGGGCTAGGCAGCAAAACTCTGAGGGAAAGAAAAAAAAAAATTTCCCTTCAACACTTCTTTTTCTCCTGCTTCAGCCCAAACAATTAACACTTTGTGGGCCGGTCATACTGTCATGGTTCCCAATGGCAAGGGAACGTAAAAAACACATAAGTAACGAACGAGCTCTCGGGTGATGGAAACTCGAGTTGACCGTGAGCTAAATCTACCACACAACTAACAGTAGCCAGGGAGCATACCTACGGCTTCCTATATGCCACGCGCCAGCCGGAGGAATAACTACGCCTGGTAGAGGAAGAAACAGACCTGGCTTACCTCTAGGGAAATACCCCAAAAGATGATAGCAGCCCCCCACATGTAATAACAGTGAATTAAGAGGAAAAGACATACACAGTATGAAAGTAGATTTAGCAAAGAGAGGTCCACTTACTAGATAGCAGAAGGATACAAAAGAGGACTTCACGGTCAACTGAAAACCCTTTCAAAAACCATCCTGAAATTACTTTAAGACTCCTGTGTCAACTCATGACACAGGAGTGGCAATTTCAGCCCGCAAGAGCTTCCAGCTACAGAGGATTACAAAAACTGCAAACTGGACAAAAGGTACAAAACAAAAGGACAAAGTCCACTTAGCTGATCAGCAGACTAGTAGCAGGAACATGCAACCGAAGGCTCTGGTTACAATGATGACCGGCAAGGAAATGACTGGAGAGCAAGGCTAAATAGGAAACTCCCAAACACTGATGGAAGCAGGTGAACAGAAGAAGCAAAGTGCAAACAAGTCACCAGTACCACCAGCAACCACCAGGGGAGCCCAAAAAGCGGATACACAACAGAAGTACTACAACACACAGGCGCAAGTAGGAAGGCTACTGATTTCCACCTGCAAAGGGAACTCTGGATGTGCCTTCGGACCGGCCGGATTCAGCCAGCCCTGTTAGCAGTGCTCTGGATTGTGGACGCTGAAGTCTTCAGTAAAAGGTAAAGAGACTGCAACCCTGTGTCCTTGCTATTTACTGTGACCTACACCATCATCATCTACCTTACTGGGAAGCCCTGGGGACATACTTCACCTGTGGGAAGGTATACCATCTAGCTGAAATTCCAACACCCCAGTGGACCCCTAGCAGCGTCGGTCATCCTGACCGAGTACCACAGGTGGCATCACGAGCACTTGATAAACTCATCACCCCTTTAATTGGATGCCCCTTAGCAGGGCCACGGACCGGGTCGGGCCACCGTGACATTCCCAGAATCGAGACAGAAGGGACCCGGTACCGAGTACCTCACTGCCCTGCGCCTGGGGGTGATCCAGCTTTGGCGTCACGAACAGGATCTACTTAAGCCTGGAAAATCAGGTCATGTGTGCCTTGGAACTGTGTCAGAACTGAATTCGAACTGTGATTTATTTCAAAGACTGTGTGTTGCCACTTGCCGCCAAAAATTCCCTCCAAAATCGCCGCCATTACAGCGCCACGAGGAGCGCAGGAGAAGAAGAAGGGCGCGGAGTTGTGGGAGTGAACAAACTGAGAAGCGCAAAGAACATTGACCGCTAGGTCTAAATATTTCTGTACCTTGAGGACGTGTCCGTCAGCAGCCGAGATCCGCCTCCTGATCCTCAATGGAGCGCGGAGACAAAGAAAGCGAAACCGCCCACGAAGAAGAGAGCGGGAAAAAGACCAGGAAGCGAGCCCCGTGGAGGACGCCATGGCCAGCTGCTCAGAACCAGAGTGTGGGGTTGAAGCAGAGAACTCCCCCAGCTACCCGGAAGAGCACAGCAGCCAAATCTCCACGGTCGGCACCGGCCTCCTGCAGATTGAGATGGAGGAATTGATCGATCAGCTCCTGCAACTACGGGTGATGGCCAAGGACCCGTACCAGGCGGCGCCGGTGGAGGATCCCCCGACATCGGTCCCTGCACCACTACCAGAGCTGCTGCCGATATTCACACCGATGCCGCCGCCAGCAGAGCCAGCCTCTAAGGAGGACGCCGCGCTGGCCGGTAAACCTGCCGACCCTGCCCCGCTAGCAGAGGACCTGCTGATTGGCCCTGTCGCAGAACCACCTTCCCCTGGGACCCATAAACTCCAGTGCCTTGAACCCTGGGACCAGGCCACGGGTATGGAGCAGTTCCTAAAGACCCCGATTTCACCAACCACCTTGCCAGGTGAGGTCTACTCGGAGCGGGCTGTGTGCCACTGGGTGAACCCAGGGTCGGACTTCATGGGGTTCCCTGGGGTGAAGTCGCATGAAGGGGAGGTGGTGGAAGCCCTTAGCTGGGAGGAGTACCAGACCCAGCTTAACCAACAGTGGAAAGAGGCGGATGAGAGATACCAGGCCCACCGCGAGGCCCATTACCAGCGGGACCTAGCGGTCAAGGCCCAAGCCCGAAAGGACTGCACCACCCACCAGGCCCCGCACAGGCAAGGCACCGTCATAGCCTTTAGACTCCGTGGGGGTTGGGGCTTCATTAAGGAGCCAGGCCTGTATGCCGAGGTCTTCGTAAATCGGAGAGATGTGGAGTCCCACCTCAGAGAAGGCCACCCAGATCGAGATCTTTACCCGGGAGATATTGTCACCTATACTAGGCACTTCGGGGAAAGGGGCTGGTTTGCTCTAAACGTGCACAAAAAACAAGACTCTGTAGCACCTCCCACCAAAGTGCCAGTAAAATTGTCTCCCGTGGCAGTGGTGCCACCTCATAGCCAGGCTACCATTACTACAAAGACTACCGTTGTTACTCCGACGTGTACCATCATCAAAACCACGACCTGTACCGTCGCCACGACTACCACTGTCGCGGCTAAAGAGTTGACCTCAATGATGGCTAGTGCCCCAGTCATCTCAGGACAGAAAACTGTGGGTACCCAGACCCCTGTCTGGAGTGAGGGAGCTCCTTGTACGGCACCTGGTAGCCGCAGGTATCTGGGCGGATGGCCTTGCCCATTGCTACCTGCAGAGCTACAGCTGCCAGAACAAGAATAAACCTCGGAGAACCGAAGATTGTAAATAGTTAATTGTTTGTTTTCTTGTTTTGCTGCTAAACCCGTCTAGGGTTAATTCTTAAAGGGATCCCTTTGTTGACCCGGGATCCCTATTGTTTCCAGTTTGCACAAGTTCATCATTGTTCTAAAAAGACTGCCGAATCATCGACGGTGAATGATTCACAAACTGTTGCTGTATATAGTTTGCACCTTCTTAAAGGTGCTCCCTACTGGTTTTACAAAAAGAAGAGCTTTTTGAAGAGACTGTTCCTGATTACAGCGCGAAAATTCTTGCTTTAAACTGACTTGCAAATTGAGAGTTTGCACTACCTCAGAAAAGACTTGGTTTCCCCTTAAAGGGGATGTTCAATTGTTGCACTCAGCTTAAAACATGATAATGTTGCCTTAAATAGATAGATAGGTAATAATGTTCTTAAATAGTAGTAGTATGTAGTTAGAAAAAATAGTGATAAGGAATAGAAATGTTGATAATGTTCTTTGAATAAAACTGAAGTTAAAGTAATATTAGAATTTTATGAGAGAAAAGCTGAAGAGAGATGCAGTAGGCCCGTAGGGGTAGACAGATAGTCCTGCATATGTGAAAGTAAAAGAGAAAAATAAAGAAAATGTTAATTTGCACTGGTGAGTTTTATAGCATGCCTTTAGTGGGTATACGCCCTTAAAGGAAAAAGTTTGCAATTAGTAGATAGTATGCCCGGCTGGGTAATAACAGTTATTTATAGTTAGTTAATTAATAAGTGTTATTTAAAATCTTAAGCACAATGTAAATATGTTTTGGTTTGCAACGTTCAAGTGTCCTCACCTCCCATAAAGGGAAGCACTGTTATATTTACTTGTTTACAGCATTCCAAAAATTTTGTATGTCTTTTGCTAACATGTATTGTTGTTCTTCTTTTCCCAGTCCAGGAGTACTGGATTTAACGGGGGGGGGAGTGCAGCGCCCCAGAGTCCTGGTCGTTGCAGTGTTGTCGCTCTTCCACCAGGGGGAGTGATGGTACGTCTGATTGTACTAAAAGAGTTCACCTGACCAGGTATCACAGTCACACACTACACTTCACACTCCGGCCACCAGGGGGAGCAAAAGGGTTCTATGTATTAGGCCACTCCTCACACTCGGGTAAAACTGGGGGTTGGATAGGAAGTTAGGAAGAACGCTACTGGGTGAGACCCAGAAAAGACCTGTCAGGCAGACAGGGAGAAAAGGAGGAACATCTGAGCTGCAGACAGAGGTCCCTGTCAGGGGTGGGATCCTGGCAGAGACTGAGCGAGAGATAGAACGTTACGGAGCTGCGCCTGCACTTCCTTGCGGCAGCATCCTAAGAAAGGACAAGAAGTGGAGTATATTGTGGAGAAGTGAGAAACGAGATCACAGCACAAGGAGACAACACCGGGAGGAGTTCTGCCTTAAGATCGGCAACATCCTTCTGAGGCACGTAGCCGGTGGCTGGAACACCGAGGGAGTAATAGGCTCTATGCATTACTTCAAACTACGGCAGGGCAGTGAATTCCAAGTTGGCTGTCCAACCTTTAACCTAATGAAGACAACGGAGGCAAATTGTGGGAGAGGGGCGTCTCTAGGGTCCCTATAAAATAGCTCCAGGCCTACCCCGTCATACGGGTCGTCATAGCCATATCATCTGGGGGACGTAGAAAGAGAATATCAGAAACATACACGACAGTTGTGAGGACTATCCCGTGGTGCTCAGCAGGGAAGTACTACAACACACAGGCGCAAGTAGGAAGGCTACTGATTTCCACCTGCAAAGGGAACTCTGGATGTGCCTTTGGCCGGATTCAGCCAGCCCTGTTAGCAGTGCTCTGGATTGTGGACGCTGAAGTCTTCAGTAAAAGGTAAAGAGACTGCAACCCTGTGTCCTTGTTATTTACTGCAACCTACACCATCATCATCTACCTTACTGGGAAGCCCTTTGGACATACTTCCCCTGTGGGAAAGTATACCATCTAGCTGCCATTCCAACACCCCAGTGGACCCCTAGCAGCGTCAGTCATCCTGACCGAGTAACACAGGTGGCGTCACGAACACTTGACAAACTCATCACCCCTTTAATTGGACGCCCCTTAGCAGGGCCACGGACCGGGTCAAGCCACCGTGACATTCCCAGAACCGAGACAGAAGGGACCCGGTACCGAGTACCCCACTGCCCTGCGCTTGGGGGCGATCCATATACATCAAACAGGATACAATGATACTGCTGTATGCAACACATAGGAGTCACTGAGACTGTTGTACACTTCACCTAGGAGATACTGAGACTGCTGTATATACTTCACATAGGAGTCACAGGGACTGGTGTATGTACTTCACATAGGAAACATTGAGACAGCTGTATACATCACATAGGAGACACAGACTGCTGCATATATCACATATATCACATAATAGACATTGCGGCTACTACATATATTACATAGAAGACACTATGACTGCTGCATAAGATGCAGGAGAGCAGACCTAATTCCGCCTACCAGAATTTCCTGGCACTGGCCAGCGTTAATACAGCATTGTGTGCGCAGCAGTGACATTCAGAAGTAAATGCTGTGATCAACAGGAAAATTAAAGGGCTGGTGGTCAGAAAATTAGGGTCAGTGTACCAAGCACTTTGGCCCATCAGGAATTTGCCTGAGAGCTGGACCAGATGACAGTCCACCCCTGTGTTAAAAAGACACTAAGCTTTAGAAAACCTTTTATGACATAGAACTTTCGCTAGAATTCCATTAAAGGCTGCTTATAAATATTTTAATAATCATTTAAATAAATGTAGCCATGACATTCAACAACTTCCTTTACTATATGTGCCATAGGAGAAAGAATGTGAACCTAGTGCCTAACCCTAGACTTCAGCACATATGGAATGGCCAGGAGGTTGTTGATGTCAGTTGCTTGAATCTGCTTGTTCCACTCTTGTCTGCAGCATCAGAGAGGAAGAGGAGCACAATGTAATTGAGAAACTTCTGTAATATTAGGTATAGATTTATTTTTAATGGGCAGCCAAGTATGTATAATTATATACATGGCACACAATTACTATCTAGTCAGAGAGATTGGACAATCACTTTTAATGTCCTGCTAAATTGGTGGCTAGTTGAGTTACAGGATTTTGTAATTTTCATAGAAATGCTTGTGTATACACCATCATTAAGTAATTGCATCTTTAATTTATTTTAAACTCATGGGCCGCTGATTCATTAAGACTTCCATTTTGTATGCTATTCTTAATGATGGGTCTGCATGAATAAGATGTGCCAATTCATTTGAAGGCGCACGTCACTTAATAAATTTGGCGCACCTTTTCAGTGGCTTGAGTCTTGCCAGAAATGTTACTACAGTGAGGGGCTGGTTTAAAATTTCTGTCATAAGAAATACCGCCACTTTTGAAAAATTTTCAGGGTGACCATAGCCACACCCCATCCCACCCTAATTCCTCCCCAGATCCACCTATTTTGTCAGAACTGGCCAAAACTGGCATGAAAACACCAAAAGTCGTAACATTTTTTGTGCAACTTTGCGTTGCACAAAAAATTTGCCACTTTTAAAAGTGTTTTACAACAGTTTTCTGGCATAAAGACTTTGATGAATCGGAGCTTTAATTTTATAAATATATGCAAGAATTAGGCCATATTCATAGAGCAATGAAACACGGACTATGCTTACAATATCCAGCGTGGCCCCAGGGTCTCCTTATCTGAGCGACCTGCTTCATATATGCCCCTCATATAGTTGGTTCAGATCACTCCCAAAGGTCAGGTCCCGTTTTGTATAGCCCGAGTACGATCCGTATTTCACAGATTTGTGAATTTGGCCTCACGAGTATGAATCAATGTAGTACAGTAAGCGTTATGTAATATTACCCAAAATCCAGAAAATCTGTAAAATGTAAAATAGATTCATGCTTGATTTTTTTTTTCTATTTCTGCAAAGCTAATTGTAATGGCTTTGCTCTCAATTTTGCTCATTTACCCTGTGGCAGTATTATCAGCAAATAAGCGTACTGTACAGATATCCTTAGTGCTGCTTATCAGATATGAGGGAATATGTATCATTAATAGAAACTCCGCCAGTGCTGAAGTTGTCCTTTTCCCTTTAAAAGCAAATTACATTTTCCGTGTTATAACAATCATTTAAATCCTCATAGCAATTTTGAAAAATGAAATTAGAGGCTGACATAAAGTTACAAATGAGAGTAGAACTTTAATGCAGGTCACTCATTTCCTAGAAAAGGCCTGGTATATTCTAAAATGCTGCCTGTTACTGATGTCTCTCAGGTTTTGCTTAGGGGCTCATGCTTTCATTATTCAACAGATTCTGCTCAACCAGAAATAAAACTGATCAAAGTAATGTCAATTGAGAAACACAAAAACACATTCCTATAGGGCAACACAAATTACAACACATGCAGCTTTTAACTCGGCAAGAGCGGTGTAACATTGACAAAATCTCAGAGAACTGAAAATCTGACATCTGCTGCAATGAGGCCAGAGACCTCATTACAAGCAGCAATCTGTCAAAAAGATCATAAAGAAGATCACTGATCATATGCATGCAAATGGTTCGATATGCGATGATCTGTCTCACAGGTTATTATTACTTAATGATGTAATACATTATATTCCCACCCTTACAAAATACAAAAATATTTTTTTTGCTATGTATAATAATGAGAAATGTCATAATATCAATATAGTGTACTATTTGCATAGCTTGCAGTCATTTATTGTTTCAATCCCACCTAGAACAGGAACAGTCATTAAGTCAGCACTTCATCCCCGCCTCTCTTGGCCTGATTGACATCTCAGCCCCTGTAGTTCACCCGCAACCACCACCAGTGAAGTTTTAATCAAGCTAAGCCCCCGGACGAAGCAGTTGCGAAACACGCATTGGGTGGACGGTGGGTGAGCCACGTCACTGTTGTCATGTTCCCTTAGACACCTGTGGAATCCGTACTTTATGAGGGTGACTCTATTTTGTCCACAGTGACTTTTACTAATTATTCTTTCACCCTGTGATCTATTATCAATTCCCTTATCTTTTTACATACTTTTTCTGTCATTTACCTGCTTTATACTATACTATTAATGTTCACACGAGATATACAGTCCGTGCCGAAAATGGTGGCATCCTTGAAACTGTTCCAGAAAATGAATTATTTCTGCCAGAAAATTATTTCAATTACACGTTTTGTTAATTGTCTCTTCAGAGAGGAAGAGGACTAGAACTCCAATGTCAACTATTGGAAACAGCAATCCTAAAGTCAATATCGATCCTCTATCGAGCCTTGCCATGTTTTGTTATACACATGTTTATTTAATTTGTGTTTTGTTTTTTTGTGTTGTTCCAATAGAGAAAAAAAGGCAAATTAGACATCATTTCACACAAAACCCCAAAAATAGTTAGAACAAAATTGTTGGCATCCTTAACTTAATATTTGGTTGCACACCCTTTGGAATAAACAACAGCAATCAATCGCTTCCTATAACCATTAACAATCTTCTTACACCTCTCAATTGGAATTTTGGATCACTCGTCTTCTGCTCCAGGTCTCTCATATTTGAAGGGTGTCTTCCCCCAACAGTAATTTTAAAATCTCTCCACAGGGGTTCAATAGGATTTATGTCCTCACCAACCCTTTCCACCACTTTATAGGGTGCTCTCCACTTGGCAAGGGACTTGCTCTCTACTGTGGGCACCAACACCTGATCTCCAGGTTTAAACTGATTCACTCTAGTTAACTGACTATACCCCTTGTATAATACCCCTTATGCTCCTCCAATTGCCTGTGCTTTCTTGAACTTCATGCCCACATTCTTCACCAATTGTGGGGATTCACTCACTTTTAGGCAGCTGGTAGTGTTCACACAGGTCAAAAAGGGAGGGTTATTGAAGTTTATAAACTTCCAGCAGAATGGAAAACACGCAGCCTTTCTCTAGCATAAAGGAACAAAATAAACAGTCCAAATACAGGCCAAGCACATACAGGTTCTCAAGTCCTGTGAGAGAGACTTGCACCAAGAGGTCTCTTCATGTCTCCTCCCAGACACAGACCATGGTCTCTCTCCCATGCAATCCTGGCGCTTCCCCTGTCTCAGTTTAGTTAGCACCAAACAATACTGTGCAGCTTCCAGAATAATCCACACATTGTTCTGGTCCCCAGCACATTTATTTCCTGGTGCAAGGCAAAACTAGGCAGGTGCATCTAATCAAACCCTGCAGAGCTGGGATTAAAGACGTCTCTACCAGGCTAAATATATATTTACCCACCATCTCTTTTGTGTATTTTGGCATTTTTTACACATTTATTTATATGTATTAATAAGATTTAATAAAACTTCATATGTTTTATTTGGATTTCTTACATCCTGCACACTTTATACTTGGTTCATTATATTATAAAATGTGCAGTGGGAGTAATTAATGTTTGGCTTTGGGCCACCGCTCAAGAAGGGTAGATTGGAACGCGACTGCGTGGACTACTCGTGACGTGGACATGAGTCATGCGACTATTCTAGAGTAATTTACATACAGCGCAAAATGCTTTATTAATTGATTTTTACAATTTGACTAAATCAGATGTAGCATCCATGTCCATGTTTAGAAATATAATAAAGCATAGTCCCAGTTTTGGAGCAAAATAAAACTGACCAATTTCCGTTTAGTTAAATGGGTTGTCTCACAAATATATGAGCTCCACTTAGGACTTTGTCTCTCTTTGAGCCTGCCCTATAAGCATCCATACTAAACATGAATAGCCATTCTATTAATTCACCTGTATGTAACTCTACATTTTCCATGTAATTTTCCCAACAATAACAGCTAATTCGAGGCTGCAATCAGCTATTTGCCCATCCATCTTTCATTGATGTTATTATGAGACAGTCCTTTAACCCCTTTCTGACATCAGACGTAATAATCCATCCATGAGACCTGGGCCTACTTGACCATGGACAGATTATTACATCTGCGCAATCGCACACGCACACGGGGGTGCTGATTCTGACAGCTGACACCTGGCACTAAGTCACAGACTGCTCCGGGCACTTTAACCCCCGAAATGCTGCAATCAAACACGATTGCAACATTCCGGGTGCCGACAGAGGGATGACAGCCCCTCTGCCTTTGGATCGGAGACCTCGAGGTGGGACATTAGGGTCACGATCGTTGCCATGGTGACCGGATGTCGTTATGACAACATCTGGGTCACCAGAGGTAGGAAACATACTGATCATGCACAGTGATGATCATGATCATCAAGTCTCTGTCGGTGCAGAGCTGACAGTTTCTACAGCATGGGGATGCTGCTGCATCTCCAAGCTGTAGAAGCCATCAACTTGCAAAAAATGATAGTCCCAGGCTGGGACAAAGCAAAAAAGTAAAAAAAAACAAAAAAACATTTTAAAATAATGGTAAAAAATTTTCTTTTAAGAATCAAAAGATGTTGTATCTACAAATAAATATTTGAATGAAAAAAATATATAAACTATAAAAGTACTGTGGTATCACCAAAACTGTCCCACTATTTAACCCCTTTGGTGAACACCATAGAAAAAAAAGGCAAAAAACAATACTTTACTCTCATACTGCTGAACAAAAAGTGGAAAAAAACGCAATAAAATAGATGGATATAAATAAACATTGTACCGCTGAAAACGTCATCTTGTCCCGCAAAAAACAAGCAGCCATACAGCTCCATCAGCGGAAAAATAAAAAAATTATAGCTCTCAGAATAAAGCAATGCAAAAATATTTCTTTTCTATAAAATAGTTTTTGTGTAAAAGCGCCAAAACATAAAAAAAGATATATATGAGGTATCGCTGTAATCGTACTGACTTGAAGAATAAAACTACCTTATCAATTTTACCACACATGGAACGGCATATACTCCGGCCCTCCCCCCAAAAAAATTGGGGTACTCAGGAGAAATTGCACAACAAATTTGATGGTGCAATTTCTTCTGTTACCCTTATGAAAATGCAATATTTTGTGTGAAAATTGTGGGAAAAATTTGATTTTTTTTTTTATTTTTACGGCTCAACGTTATAAACTTCTGTGAAGCACCTGAGGGTTCAATGTGCTCATTACACATCTAGATCAGTTCCCTGAAGGATCTAGTTTCCAAAATGGTGTCACTTGTGTTGGATTTCCACTGTTTAGGCCCATCAGGGGCTCTCCAAACGTGACATTGAGTCCCCCAATTGTTCCAGCAAATTTTGCATTCAAAAAGTCAAATGGTGCTCCTTCCCTTTTGAGCTCTACAGTGTGCCCAAACAGTGGTTTTCTCCCTCATATGGGATATCGGCATGCTCAGGAGAAATTAAACAGCAAATTTTTGAACCATTTTTTCCTGTTACCCTTGTCAAAATAAAAAAATTGGATCTGAAGACAATTTTTTGTTAAAAAAGTTAAATGTTACATTTTTTTAAAAAAAAATTCCTGTGAAGCACTTCTTGAATGTGGTTTTGAGCACCTTGGGGGTGCAGTTTTTAGAATGGTGTCACTTTTGAGGTATTTTCTGTCATATAGACAGTGGTCACTAAAAAAAATGGTTTTGTAAATTTTGTTGGAAAAATTAAAAATCACTGGTCAACTTTTAACCCTTATAATTTCCTAGCAAAAAAAAAACAACCATTTTGGTTCCAAAATTGTGCTGATGTAAAGTAGACATGTGGGAAATGTTATTTATTAACTATTTTGTGTGATATATCTTTGTGGTTTAAGGGCATAAAAATTCAAAGTTTCTGTTTTTTTCACAAATAAACGCAAGTCCTACCGAAGAAATGTTATCATTATCATGAAGTACAATATGTCACGAAAAACTAGTCTCAGAATCACCGGGATCAGTTGAAGTTATAACCTCATAAAGTGACAGTGATCAGAATTGCAGAGATTGGCCCGGTCATTAACGTGCAAACCACCCTCGGGGGTAAAGGGGTTAAAAATGCAATGTAAAACAAAATATATTTTTATGAAGAACCAGGGATGTGTGGGATCACAAAGGATTCATAGGCAATGTGCACCCCTTTTTCTAGCTTACAAGTGACTCTGACCATCTGTAAATGTTGCCCCAGAGACATTAGAATTGACAGCACAGAGGTTGATATCACATCTGGACCCAGGTACCTGAAAAGACCCAATGCTCCAACTGTGACATTATAAGACAGCAGTGCTATAAATACAATAATGAGGGTTAATTACTAGTCATTTTAAAAAGATTCAAGGTGAAAACTGTGTCATCATCATGTACACTTTACTTACTATAATAGTCTCATGATTAGCCGGAACTTCCATTTGTTCTACTTTGAAAATGTCTTAGGATAATTTGATAAATCAAGGCTATAAAGCATGCACAGCTTTGAGCAAATTAATCCGATTTTTGCTTTAATGAGATTTCTAATGTTTTTTGGTACAGTGCTATTAATCTTCCAAGGCAATTTATGTTTTAGTATAGAACTATACATTTTTTTTTTATTGGAAGAAAGCTCTATTCAGAGAGAACTGTACGAATAACCTCCTAATACAAATCTAAAGCAGCTTAGAGCTATCTCCTTAGTATCTCCTGAAGTTCAGAATACCTGTTATGCTAACTAAAGTCTTACTAATTGATCATCCCAGAAAATGGTGTACATAGAAAAGATACAGTTGGCTTTTTTTCAGATAATATGAATGATAACACCAAAACTTTTTCTCCGCTCATGGTTAGTGGTTGGGTGAAGACATTTATTGTCAAACTACTGTGTTTTCTCTTTTTAAATCATAATGATAACCCAAAACATCCAAATGACCCTGATCAAAAGTTCACATACCCTGGTAATTTTGGCCTGATAACATGCAGAGAATTTGACACAAATGGGTCTGAATGGCTACTAAAGGTAACATCCTCACCTGTGACCTGTTTGCTTGTAATCAGTGTGTGCATAAAAGCTGAGTGAGTTTCTGGGATCCAGACAGACTCTTGCATCTTTCATCCAACCATTAACGTTTCTGGATTGTGAGTCATGGGGAAAACAAAAGAATTGGCAGCGGATCTACTGGAAAATGTAGTTGAACTGTACAAAACAGGAAAGGGATACAAAAAGATATCCAAGGAATTGATAATGCCAGTCAGCAGCGTTCAAACTGTGATTAACAAATGGAAAATCAGGAGCTCTGTAAAAACAAAATCATGGTCAGGTAGACCAAGAAAAATGTTGTCCACAACTGCCAGGACAGTTGTTCAGGATGCAAAGAAAAACCCACAAATAACATCAGCTGAAATACTGGACTTTCTGAAAGCTAGCAGTGTGGCTGTTTCAAGATGCACAATAAGGAGGCACTTGAAGAAAGATAGACTGCATTGTTGAGTCGCCAGAAGAAAGCCATTACTGCGCAAATGCCACATAGTATCTTACCTAGATTACGCAAAACAGCACAGAGACACGCCTCAAAACTTCTGGAACAAGGTAATTTGGAGTGATGAGACCAAAATTGAACTTTTTGTCCACAACCATAAACGTTACATTTGGAGAGAGGTCAACAAGGCCTATGATGAAAGGAACACCATTCCTACTGTAAAGCACAGAGGTGGATTGCTGATGTTTTGGGGATGTGTGAGCTACAAAGGCACATGAAACTTGGTCAAAGTTGAAGGAAAGATGACTGCAGCACGTTATTGCAAATACTGGAGGCAAATTTGCACTCATCAGCCCGGAAGTTGTGCATGGGATGTACTTGGACATTCCAACATGACAACGATCCAAAACACAAGGCCAAGATGACCTGTCATTAGCTACAGCAGAACAAAATGAAGGTTCTGGAGTGACCATCTCAGTCTCCTGACCTCAATATCATTGAGCCACTCTGGGGAGATCTCAAGTGTGCAGATCATGCTAGACAGCCCAGGAATTTACAGGAACTGGAGGCTTTTTAGCAAGGAGAGTGGGCAGTTTTACCATCTGAGAAAGTAAAGAACCTCATTCACAACTGCCACAAAAAACTTCAAGCTGTCATAGATGTTAGAGGGGGCAATACACGGTATTAAGAAATGGGGTATGTCAACTTTTGATCAGGGTCATTTGGATGATTTGGGTTGCCATTATTATTTGAAAAGAGAAAACACTGTAATTTGCCAATAAATGGCTTCACCCAATCACTAACCATGAGTGGAGAAAAAGTTTTGGTGTTATCATTCATATTCTCTGAAAAAAGGCCAAGAAAGCAAAAACTCTTTATTTTGTAAACTTGTAAGTATGTAAACTTTTGAGCACAACTGTACATTATAGAGAAAATGACATTGCGGATTTCAAACACGCATCATGGGTCAGTTTATGCTAAATAAGAAAAGCAAAGTAGGCAGGAGATTTCTTTAAATCCCATTCACTTTGCTGGAATTGTGAGAGACTTTCTTGCGCAGTAAAAATAAACTGCGTCAAAAACTCCTTGTGGGAACTTAACCTTAGGCCTCATTCAGACATCAGTATTTTCCCATACGCACAAAAATAATAAGTGTGTCATAATGTCATAAGTGTTTTGGAACCGTGTGTGATCAGCATTTGGTAAGTGTGTGATCTTTATTTTTAACGTAAGGAAAAATAAATAAATTACCAAGCTTCTATCCATTTCAGAGTTTAAATACTGGCAGTACACAAACTGTACACTGACGCCATCCGTGTGCTTTACATGTTTTTCACAGACCCGAACTTGTATAGGCCCTTGTCATCCGTGATACCAGAAAAAAATGGACCTGTCTCCATGAGTTTTGCACTATCACACAGTAAGTGAAAAAACATGGACATGTGAACAGCAAAATAGACCATAATGGGTACATGGTTAATCTGTTCAAAACAAGGACAGAACATATAAGTGCAACATGGATATCTGAATGAGATCTTAAAGCGTTATGCCCAAGATAGTAAGTAATACCTTACCCAACACATAACTCATGGATAGGACCCACAGCAATGCTGAAAATGAGGCAATGCAGCCTCATCTTGAATAGAGCAAGTTGTGCATTATCGACCTTTATTCTATTCATTGTCAATATCATTACATGGCCAGTCTGCTCCTCCATTACTGAGAAGTCAGCATTTGAATTGTTATGTAAATTAGGGAGAAGAGCTATTTGCAGATCTGAAACCTCTATCACTTCAGCTCCATTCCCCAACCTGCTTGACTGACTGCCTCTATGCTGTGTGACTTCAGGCAAAGGATCCGTCAGTCAAGCAGGAGAAGCTGAACTGGGCGGGGAATAGAGCTGGAGTGCCAGGGACTTCAGATCTACAAATAGCTCTTTATCTTCTCAATATCATAGGAAAAGACTGGCCATGTAAAAGTTTTGTCTGAAATCCTTCTGACAGATTCCCTTTAAGGGATCCCAAAGGCGCCTGTACCACATGGAACACAATTATGCCTTATATATAGCTCACAGTAATGGAGGGGCCATGGTGCAGATTTTTCACTGGGACCCAGGAGCTTCTAAATTCACCTCTGCCCATCACACTGTTAAATATAGGAGTCTTTCTGCATTAGAAAGACATATTTGATGAAGCAGTAAGTAGATTCACCACTCTGTCTATAGATGTGATGATCCGTTCCCTTGGATACTAGACAACAACAATTTACTTTCCTAAAGTAACACAAGATAAAAAGTAATGTAAAAATTCCATTTTACTAACTGATTTACATTCTTTTGACAAACTGAGGCAGAACTTGTTCAATGACATGCAGAATGTAGTCTAAAATGCTCATTTAAGCTGTGCAAACGAATGCCATCCACATGAGTCACTTCATACAGGTCAACCATTCAAAAAAGCATATTATGATTTTCTTAGAATGGCAAATCCATACAGAACTACACCCATCTTTCAACATTTTTACGCTATGGAGATAAATTTAGTGTGTTTGTTTCTGTATTAGTGAAAGAATGGGTGACTAGGATTTTCCTGCATTCTGATGAATACGTAGATGATACAGCATAGTAATAGACTAATAATGCTTATTACACAAATGTTTATATTTCACAAGATCACACAATGGTAATAAGCATGTAAATAACCTGTATATTAGGGTTAGAATTAGGGTTAGAATTAGGCTATGTGCACACGGTGCGGAATTGGCTGCGGATCCGCGGCGGATTGGCCGCTGCGGATTCATAGCAGTTTTCCATCAGGTTTACAGTACTATGTAAACCTATGGAAAACCAAATCCGCTGTGCCCATGGTGCGGAAAATACCGCGCGGAAACGCTGCATTGTATTTTCCGCAGCATGTCAATTCTTTCTGCAGATTCCGTAGTGTTTTACACCTGTTCCTCAATAGGAATCCGCAAGTGAAATCCGCACAAAAAACACTGGAAATCCGCGGCAAATCCGCAGGTAAAACGCAGGTCATTTTACCTGCGGATTTTTCAAAAATGGTGCAGAAAAATCTCACACGAATCCGAAACCTGGGCACATAGCCTTAGGGTTAGGGTTGGAATTAGAGTTAGGGTTGGAATTAGGGCTAGGGTTGGAAATAGGGTTAAGATTAGGCTTGTGGTTAGGGTTAGGGTTAGGGGTGTGTTGGGGTTAGGGTTCTGGTTAGGGTTGGGATTAGGGTTAGGGTTGGGATTAGGGTTAGGGACGTGTCGGGGTTAGGGTTGTGGTTAGGGGTGTGTTGGGGTTAGGGTTAGGGGTGTGTTGGGGTTAGTGCCGGAGTTAGAATTGAGGGGTTTCCACTGTTTAGGCACATCAGGGGTCTCCAGATGCAACATGGCGCCACCATTGATTACAGCCAATCTTGCGTTCAAAAAGCCAAATGGTGCTCCCTCCCTTCCGAGCCCTGACATGCGCCCAAACAGTGGTTTACCCCCACATATGGGGTACTAGCATACTCAGGACAAACTGGGCAACAACCATTGGGGTCCAATTTCTCCTGTTATCCTTGAAAAATAAAAAATTGCTTGCTAAAACATAATTTTTGAGGAAAGAAAAATTATTTTTTATTTTCACGGCTCTGCGTTATAAACTTCTGTGAAGCACTTGGGGGTTCAAAGTGCTCACCAGTTCTTTGGGGGTCTAAGTTTCCAAAATTGGGTCACTTGTGGGGGGTTTCTACTGTTTAGGCACATCAGGTGCTCTGCAAACGTAACATGATGCCCGCAGACCATTCCACCAAAGTCTGCATTCTAAAACGTCACTACTTCCCTTCCGAGCCCCGGTGTGTGCCTAAACAGTGGTTCCCCCCCACATATGGGGTATCAGCGTACTCAGGACAAACTGGACAACAACTTTTAGGGTCCAATTTCTCCTGATGCTCTTGTGAAAATAAAAAATTGAGGGCTAAAAAATAATTTTTGAGGAAAGAAAAATGATTTTTTATTTTCACGGCTCTGCGTTATAAACTTCTGTGAAGCACTTGGGGGTTTAAAGTGGTCACTGCACATCTAGATTAGTTCCATGGGAGGTCTAGTTTCCAAAATGGGGTCACTTGTGTGGGAGCTCCAAAGTTTAGGCACACAGGGGCTCTCCAAACGCAACATGTTGTCCGCTAAAGATTGGAGGCAATTTTTATTTGAAAAAGTCAAATGGCGCTTCTTCCCTTCCGAGCCCTGTGGTTTTGAGCACCTTGAGGGATGCAGTTTTTAGAATGGTGTTACTTTTGGGTATTTTCAGCCATATAGACCCCTAAAACTGACTTCAAATGTGAGGTGGTCCCTAAAAAAAATGGTTTTGTAAATTTCGCTGTAAAAATGAGAAATCGCTGGTCAAATTTTAACCCTTATAACTTCCTAGCAAAAAAATGTTGTTTCCAAAATTGTGCTGATGTAAAGTAGACATGTAAGTAATGTTATTTATTAACTATTTTGTGTCACATAACCCTCTTGTTTAACAGAATTAAAAATCAAAATTTGAAAATTGCTAAATTTTCGCCAAAATTCCATTTTTTCCCAAATAAACGCAAAAATTATCGACCTAAATTTACCACTATCATGAAGCCCAATATTTCATGAAAAAAACAATCTCAGAACCGCTAGGATCCGTTGAAGCGTTCCTGAGTTATTACCTCATAAAGGGACACTGGTCAGAATTGCAAAAAACGGCCAGGTCATTAAGGTCAAAATAGGCTGGGTCATGAAGGGGTTAATCAGCCATCCTGAAAGCTCTGGGAGTATGAGCTCTCAGCTGAACTCAGTTAGCCACTCCCATCCCCTATATAATCTGGGTCCTGATTCATACCCATGTCAGAGCTATCTTATGCTGCATGGCTTGGAGGAGAGGTGTTTATATGAGAAGGAGTTTGGAGGAGTTATCTGTGACTGTTGTGTGGGTTTGTAAGTGTGGTAATTCAATTCCCTCCTCATACTTTGGTTTTTCCCCATCCTCCACATCCCAGTGCATTCCTCTGTTATATGTGAGTGAATATTTGCATGCTTAGTGTTTTCATTTACCCTTGTTCGTGTTGCCTTGTTCATCAGGTTGGTGTACTGCGGTGCACGGTACCTTCCCTCTTCCCTGGGTGGGGGAAGGGAACAGATGGAGGGCTGATTCAGGAGATAAGGCATGGGTGGCAGCTCTGGCATCTGCACCTTCAGAAGTATCATGGAGAATAGGGCAAACTAGGGTGCCCACCAGTGTTAGGGACAGGGAAGGAGACCCTGGCCCTGGGTCACCCAACAATTGAGTGATGACATTATGCTGTATAATTTCAGGCAAAGGTATTGTCAGTCAACCAGGAGGAGATGGCACTAGGCAGGAAATAGAACTGGAGCGACAGAGGCTTCAGATGTACAAATAGCTTTTTAGGCTTATCTGAATATTCAAACTATGATTTCTCAGTAACGGCTGAATTGATTCGCCGTGTAAAGCTATTGCTGGATTTGTCTTCTAAAGAGCTAAATACACATAAAAAATAGTTTGGGGTTTGAAATCCAGCTTAAAGGTTCCCTTTAAACAGGACTCTGTTATATTTACTATGTTATTATTAATGGCTAATATTTTTGCCGAAATCCAATACATACGCTTTATTTAGCCAACTAAGAATTTTAGTGGTCATGTCAGAAAAACATAGTCAAGGTGCTAGAATCAGACACATGCATTGTGTTATGACTGCCAAAGCACATTCATACAGATAACGTACAAACTGGGGGGAAAAATATCTGAACTGTTATGACCCGGTGACCTAGGTGCCGCATGAGAGACTTTCTCAGGAGTAAGTGGTATCTGTACTGCCCGCCAACCCTAAACTGACACCGCAACTAGAAGTAGCCGTGGGGTGTGCCTGACCAGTCCTAGACACCTCGACACAGCCGGAGGACTAAATACCCCTATAGGTGGAAATGGGAATTCTATCTTGCCTCAGAGCCGAGCCCCAAAGGATAGGCAGCCCCCCACAAATATTGACTGTGAGTATAAGAGGAAAGACACACGCAGGCAGAAAAACAGAATTTAGCAAAAGAGGCACTTCTAGCTAAATAGAAAGGATAGGACAGAATTCTAAGCGGTCAGTATTAAAATCCTAAAAATATCCACAGCAGAAAATACAAATATACTACATCTAACTAAAGACATAGCAAGTATATCTGCAACTCCTGAGAATACAGCATGACTGAAAAATCCAAACAAAGTCTAAGCTGGACAAAAACACAAATGAATTGCACTGAATTACAAGCACACTGCATGTGTGCACAGAGACAAAAAAACAGACACTTATCTTAGCTGAATTGACAGCAGAGAATGAGGAACCAGAGAGAGATGCGATCCCTCCAAGAACAATGGACAACTGGCACTCACTAATGAATCCAGCAGCCCTAAATACCCCAGTCAGGCCTGCAATCAGCAGGGACACCTGACCAGGATTGCAAGCCAGGAACAGCTGCAATACCACCACCAACCACCGGAGGGAACCCAAGAACAGAATTCACAACACTGAACCTGACAAGTCCCTGTTCAGACATGGAAGAGCCCTTCTCAAACCCTCATCTGTCCCTGCTTGACCACAGAGGTTGGCACCCTAAGGCCTCTTTCACACTTCCATCTTTCAGCTCCCGTCACAATCCGTCGATTTTTGAGAATGCAGGATCCTGCAAAAAAATTTGCATTTTCTCATAGACTTGTATTAGCGATGGATTGTAACGGATGGCCATCTGTTTCATTTGTCGTGCACTGGATCCTGCATAAAAAATGGTCCGTCGGGCAGAGAAGACGTTCTGAGGAACGTTTTTTCTGCACGTCGGGAAATCGGTCAGCGACGCTGACTGTGAAAAGCAGGAATCCAGCGACGGGTACCGTCTTTTCAAACTGAGCATGCGGGGAAGAATTTCCTGTCAGGGACATTCTCTCTCGCTCGCTCTCTTTCTCTTTTTACTATTGATGTAACAAGATATAATGTTAAATATCATTTTAAAAAAATCGCAGTATTCTCACCTACCGACGTCCCGCACAGGGTCACCGATGCTCCCGGCAGCTAGCGTTCCTAGTAATACATTGCGAAATCTCGCGAGATTTCGCAATGTATTACTAGGAACGCTAGCTGTCGGGAGCATCGCTGCGCGGTACGTCGGTAGGTGAGAATAATGCGATTTTTTTTTTTTTAACCTGGTTTGTGTTGTGTATGCGTTTTCGCAGCGGAAAACCGCTGCAAAGACGCATACACAACAGGTGCACATAGCCTTGATGGGTCCGTCAGAAAGTGCACACGTTTTCCACAATCTGCATAGGATCCGTCATTTCAACGTCTTGACGGATCCTGTGCAGATTTGGAAGACGGAAGTGTGAAAGAAGCCTAAGATAACGCCACTGCAGTCAAACTCAATGGTGGCTTACCATGGATGTCCTTAGAAGCTCCTAGAATAAGTAGAGTAATAAGTAATAAAGTAATACCTTCATAGCCTTTTTACTAGGCACTGCTCCAAATAGCCAGTTTCCTACTCCACACTGATGAAGGGCAAAAACCCCGAAACAGCTGTCTGTGGATGGATACCATGCTTGGCATAGGTGGTTTTCCTTTATTGGATGTTTTCCTTTATCGGATGCTGCCCTTCCCGTGGCTGTTCCTTCCCGGGGAAAGGCCTGGCTATTCACTGCTTGCGTTGAGAAACACGTGATGGTGTCTCCGCAGCTACTCTACATGCATTTGCATATTGGGGCAGTGTTCTGGATCACTGCGTTGAGAAACACGTGACGGTGTCTTCGCGGTGTTGGATGGTTATGGTCTACACAAGGTCAATCATCTGTACCTTCATAGCCTTTTTACTAGGCACTGCTCCAAATAGCCAGTTTCCTACTCCACACTGATGAGGGGCAAAAACCCCGAAACAGCTGTCTGTGGATGGATACCATGCTTGGCATAGGTGGTTTTCCTTTATTGGATGTTTTCCTTTATCGGATGCTGCCCTTCCCGTGGTTGTTCCTTCCCGGGGAAAGGCCTGGCTATTCACTGCTTGCGTTGAGAAACACGTGATGGTGTCTCCGCAGCTACTCTAAATAAGTAATAAAGGAATCACACACAAAACAACTGCAACCAACACAAACTACAGCAAAGCAAATGAATCCGACAAAGTCTATCAACAGCAGGAAACAATAGTATATCCGTATGGGAAGGTATTTAAAGCTGCACCCGAAAGGTGATAGGACAGACAAACAAAGTAAATGAAAAACACCTGTTACCCAAAACTGACAGAAATAAAGATAACAGAACTAAAACACCCAAAGAAAAGGTATATCTGTTGTGGCTCAGCGGAAAGAGACACAGACCACAAAATATAGAATCAAGTGTTCAAATCCAGTAGCATGACCATACCCCCCCATCAAGGAGGGGCCACTGGACCCACCAAGATCCCCAACTACTGATGCCGTAGATAGAACTCCTTCACTAGGCGATCGGCATGTATTTCTTCCCTTCCACGTAGCGAGAAACTGAAGTCGCAATCTGACACATCTGGATTTCAAGTCTCATTACAACTCAGACTCCTTGTTCTTCTCCACGTCCACCTGAATATTTCTCCTACTCCACATCCACCTGAATACTATCTTGAGCACCCGGTGTCCTTTCAGACTTTTTAAGAAAAGAGCCATGGAAGGAACTTTTAATCCTCCATGCAGCTGAGAGTTGGAGCTTTACTGTCACCAGATTAATGATCTTGATTATCTTATATAGTCTAACAAATTTAGGAGCAAATTTTCTGGATGGATATTTAAGATAGAGATTTTTAGGGGATAACCAGACAAAATCTCCCACCTCAAAGACAGGAGCCCTCCTACTTCTGCGGTTGGCAGTTCTCTTGGTCTGATTCAAGTTATCAAAAGACCTCTTTTAACTTCTCTCTAAACCTCAACCAAATGAGAAGAATATGTTTCCTCCTCTGGAGCCGAAGACTGCAAACCACAAAATTCTCTGAAAACTGTCTGAAAACCCCCACAACAAAAAAAGGTGAGGTACTGGTAACAGTTGAGGTGTGGTTATTGAGTACAAACTCAGCTAGAGGTAGAAAATATACCCAATCCTCTTGATTAGATGAGCAAAACATCTTAAATATTGTTCCAATTCCTGGTTCATCCTCTTCGTCTGACTATTATGGTACCGTCACACAGTACCATTTTAATCGCTACGACGGCACGATCCGTGACGTCGCAGCGATCGTATGATTATCGCTCCAGCGTCGTAGACTGCGGTCACACGTTGCAATCACGGCGCTGGAGCGATGCCGAAGTCCCCAGTAACCAGGGTAAACATCGGGTAACTAAGTGCAGGGCCGCGCTTAGTAACCCGATGTTTACCCTGGTTACCAGCGTAAACGTAAAAAAAACAAACAGTGCATACTTACATTCCGGTGTCTGTCCCCGGCGTTCTGCTTCTCTCCACTGTGTAAGCGCCATAGCCGGAAAGCACAGCGGTGACGTCAGACGTCACCGCTGTGCTCGCTTTCCGGCTGGCAGACGCTCACACATTGCAGAGAAGCTGAGACGCCGGGGACAGACACCGGAATGTAAGTATGCACTGTTTGTTTTTTTTACGTTTACGCTGGTAACCACGGTAAACATCGGGTTACTAAGCGCGGCCCTGCGCTTAGTTACCCGATGTTTACCCTGGTTACAAGCGAACACATCGCTGGATCGCTGTCACACACAACGATCCAGCGATGTCAGCGGGTGATCAAGCGACGAAAGAAAGTTCCATACGATCTGCTACGACGTACAATTCTCAGCAGGATCCCTGATCGCTGCTGCGTGTCAGACACTGCGATATCGTAACGATATCGCTAGAACGTCACGAATCGTACCGTCGTAGCGATCAAAATGGTACTGTGTGACGGTATCCTTAGTCTCAGGATGATAAAATGAGAACAAATGCTTAATTCCCAACCTAGAGCGAAAGCCACAAACTGAACCCCCACTATCAGAAATAAAGTTTTCAGAAATGCAATGTAGTTTAATGATGTGGGAGATAAGCAAAGTAGCTAAACCCTTATCTATATGCAATTTTGGTAGCGGAACCAAGTGATCCATCTTGCTAAACCGGTAAACCACCACCCACACCACAATATTACCACCAAAATCAAATCCATGACAAAATCCATATACAAGTGGGTCCAAGATCGAGACAGAACCTCATTAGGTAAAAGAAACCCTGCCTGGGCATAGCGAGTGGATTTAGACATGGCTGAAATCCTCCACTTACGGACATACAAAGGAACCTGAAAACAGCTCTCCATGTGGCAGAGGAACCCGAATGTCCAGCCAACACTGAGTCATGTACTTCGTTAAGATCAATGCAAAGCAAGGAAGGCAAGAAAACTTGCTGGGTGGCAAGTCATCCGGTGCACCATCCTGAGCCTCCATAATGTGCTGTCTGAGACCGATACCCAAAGCCCCCACCACCCCTTCACAAGAATTTTGACAAGATTTTCATCCCTCAACTCTGGAATGAAACTACATGATAAGGCATCCAACTTAACATTCTTAATACCAGGGAGATATGTCACAGAGCAATCAAATCAAGAGAAAAAGAGAGCCTACCGGGCTTGTCTAGTATTCAGACACTTTGCAGGATCAACATGCAGAAAATTTTTGTGATCAGTAAAGACAGTTAATCTAGGCCTAGCTCCCTCCAACCATTGTCTCCATTTCTTGCAAGCTCGCTTATTTGCAAAGTATTCCTTATCGCCTAAATCATAGCTGGACTCTGCTTGTAAGAATTTCCATGAGAAAAAAGCACCAGGATGAAAGTAACCGTCCTTATTCTGTGAAAGAACAGCACGCATCTCTACAGAAGAGGCGTCTAACTCAACCACAAAAGGCAAATCAACATCGGGTTGACTGGGGACAGGAGTTTTTAGAAGGCTAACTTGAAAGCAGCAAAAGCATCAACAGCTTCAGAAGACCAAGAGGTAAAGTCAGCACTTTTCTTAGTCATATCAGTAAGGCCAGGGTCACACATGCGTGTTTTACGGACGTAAGAGCGCAGAAACTACGTCCGTAAAACTCGCATTACATACGGCACAATTATTCTCAATGGGGCTGCTCCTATCAGCCGTATATTACGGTTCAGTATTATACGGCGTTCTATGGCCGTACAAAATCGCAGCATGCTGCGTTTGTCAGCGTATTGCGCAAAAAAATCGCCAATGAAAGTCTATGGGGGCGAGAAAAATACGGATTTCACACGGTCCAGCAGTGTGACTTGCGAGAAATACGCAGCGGTGTTAGTGAAAAGTCGGTAATTCAATTGCCGGCTTTTCATTTCTCCTGCACAAACCCGACATGATATGAGACATGGTTTACATACAGTAAACCATCTCATATCCCCTTTTTTTTTGCATATTCCACACTACTAATGTCAGTAGTGTGTATGTGCAAAATTTCAGCGCTGTAGCTGCTAAAATAAAGGGTTAAATGGCGGAAAAAATTGGCGTGGGCTCCCGCGCAATTTTCTCCGCCAGAGTGGTAAAGCCAGTGACTGAGGGCAGATATTAATAGCCAGGAGAGGGTCCATGGTTATTGGCCCCCCCGTGGCTACAAACATCTGCCCCCAGCCACCCCAGAAAAGGCACATCTGGAAGATGCGCCTATTCTGGCACTTGGCCACTCTCTTCCCACTCCCTGTAGCGGTGGGATATGGGGTAATGAAGGGTTAATGCCACCTTGCTATTGTAAGGTGACATTAAGCCAGATTAATAATGGAGAGGCGTCAATTATGTCACCTATCCATTATTAATCCAATTGTATGAAAGGGTTAAAAAACACACACACACATGATTTAAAAGTATTTTAATGAAATAAACACAGCGGTTGTTTTAATAATTTATTGCTCTCTCAATCCATTTCCAGGCCCTCGCTTGGCAAAATAATAAACGCACAAGATACATACCTTCAGCTGAACCATCACGTCCCACGATGTAATCCATCTGAAGGGGTTAAAATAATTTACAGGCAGGAGCCCTGCAAATGCAGCGGTGCGCTCCTGCTTGTAATTCCCCGGCGAATGAATGAAATGTAGGTCATTGACCTACATTTCCTTCAGTCGCGGTGATGCGCCACCTGGTGGATGTCCTCATATGACCTGGAGCGTGGGAAAAAGTTCCCAGGCTGCAGTTCATGAGAACATCCACCAGAGGGCGCATCACCGCGACTGAATGTAAGTATAGATCACTCTGCTTTCCTTTCACCACTCGGGGGATTACAGGCACGAGCGAGTGGTTTATCGCAGCTCCTGCCTGTAATATTAGTTAACCCCTTCAGATGGATTACATCGTGGGACGTGATCGGACATCAGAAGGTATGTATCTTGTGCGTTTATTATTTTTCCAAGCGAGGGTGTTGCTGATGGATTGAGAGAGCAATAAATTAGTAAAACAACCGCTGTGTTTATTTCATTAAAATACTTTTTAATCATGTGTGTGTGTGTTTTTTAACCCTTTCAAACAATTGGATTAATAATGGATAGGTGACATAATTGACGCCTCTCCATTATTAATCTGGCTTAATGTCACCTTACAATAGCAAGGTGGCATTAACCCTTCATTACCCCATATCCCACCGCTACAGGGAGTGGGAAGAGAGTGGCCAAGTGCCAGAATAGGCGCATCTTCCAGATGTGCCTTTTCTGGGGTGGCTGGGGGCAGATGTTTGTAGCCACGGGGGGGGCCAATAACCATGGACCCTCTCCTGGCTATTAATATCTGCCCTCAGTCACTGGCTTTACCACTCTGGCGGAGAAAATTGCGCGGGAGCCCACGCCAATTTTTTCCGCCATTTAACCCTTTAGTTTAGCAGCTACAGTGCTGAAATTTTGCACATACACACTACTAACATTAGTAGTGTGGAATATGCAAAAAAAAGGGGGATATGAGATGGTTTACTGTATGTAAACCATGTCTCATATCCTGTCGGGTTTGTGCAGGAGAAATGAAAAGCCGGCAATTGAATTACCGGCTTTTCACAGATATCGCGCTGAATGAAATCTAAATACAGAATATATATATATGTGTCTCAATGACATATATATATATATATACTGTATATATGTTTTAATGAACATTTGAGCACATAAATCCATTAGATGTCGGTTTTGCAAGCCTGCGCGAAAATCTCGCAGTACGGATGCCATACGGATTACATACGGAGGATGCCATGCGCAAAATACGCTGACACACCCTGACTACGGATCAATATTTTGGGAACATTTCTCCGTATTACGGCCGTAGTACGGACGTATAATACGTGGCGTATTGTCTTACGCCAAGTGTGACCCCAGCCTAAGAGGTTTGACCATGACTGAGAAGTTTTTAATGAACTTACAATAATAATTAGCTAAATCTAAGAACCTCTGTAAAGCTTTAAGATTAGTAGGTTGCATCTAATCAAGGATGGCCTGTACTGTAATGGGATCCATCTGAAAACCTTCATCAGAAACCAAATGACCCAAAAACTGAATCTGCTGCACCTCAAACTGACACTTCTCTAGTTTGGCAAACAAATCACGAAGAACCAGAAGCACCTGTCGAACATTCTCCCTATGCTCCTCACCAGAACCTAAGTAGATCAAAATATAATTCAAGTATATTACTACAAATCTACCCATGAAAGAAGAAAAAATATAATTTATGAAGTTCGGAAACACAGCAGGAGCATTGGTCAATTCAAATGGCATCACCATATTCTCAAAGTAACCCTTGGGAGTATTGAAGGCAGTCTTCCACTATATTGTTATTTGACCCACTCAGATACAGTTTAGAAAACCACTTGTCATCTGCTAGTTGATTAAACAGAGGTAACGGGTATGGGTTAAAGTACCTTCACACGAAACGACGCTGCAGCGATAGCGACAACGATGCCGATCGCTGCAGCGTCGCTGTTTGATCGCTGGAGAGCTGTCACACAGACCGCTCTCCAGCGACCAACGATGCCGAGGTCCCGGGTAACCAGGGTAAACATCGGGTTACTAAGCGCAGGGCCGCGCTTAGTAACCCGAGGTTTACCCTGGTTACCAGCGTAAAATGTACAAAAAACAAACAGCACATACTTACATTCGCGTCCCCAGGCGTCCGCTTCCTGCACTGACTGACTGACTGAGCGCCGGCAGTAGCAGGGCACAGCGGTGACGTCACCGCTGTGCTGTGCTTTCACTTTCACTTTGCGGCGCTCAGTCAGTGTGGGAAGCGGACGGCGGGGGATGCGAATGTAAGTATGTGCTGTTTGTTTTTTTTACATTTTACACTGGTAACCAGGGTAAACATCGGGTTACTAAGTGCGGCCCTGCGCTTAGTAACCCGATGTTTACCCTGGTTACCAGTGTAAAATATCGCTGGTATCGTTGCTTTTGCTGTCAAACACAACGATACACGGCGATCGGACGACCAAATAAAGTTCTGAACTTTATTCAGCGACCAGCGACATCACAGCAGGATCCTGATCGCTGCTGCGTGTCAAACTAAACGATATCGCTAGCCAGAACGCTGCAACATCACGGATCGCTAGCGATATCGTTACAAAGTCGTTTCATGTGAAGGTACCTTTATGTACAGTAATCTTATTAATCTCTCTAAAATCCTAACAATGATGCAAATCTCCATCTTCTTAACAAAGAAAAATCCCACGGTAACTGGTGAGGTGGAAGGCCTTATGTGACCCTTGGAGAGATTCTTTTGAATATACTCTTTCAAGGTATCTCTCTCCAGATGAGAGAGATTAAATAGACAAGATTTAGGCAATTTGACCCCAGGGTTAAAATCGTTAGCACAGAAAAAACATCTGCAAAATCCTGAATTAAAGATGGGAGACGAGATCTCAGAGATGCCAGGAAATTAGGCAAGCAATTAGAAAAGCAAAATTTCCCCCAAGACTTATCCTCACGACGATGCTTTGATAGCATCCTTCAGCTTGTCTGCATTGTTGGGTCTGGTGTCTTTCATTTTCTTTATGGGGTTAAGGTCAGAAGAGTTTGCTGGCTAATCAAGCACAGTGATACTGTTGTTTTTTAAACCCGCTATTTTAGCAATGTGGACAGGTGCCAAGTCTTGCTGGAGAATGGAATTTCCATCTCTAAAAAGCCTGTCGGCAGAGGGAAGCATGAAGCGCTCTAAAATTTCCTGCTAGACAGCTGTACTGACTTTGGTCTTGATAGTACACAGTGGACCTAGACCAGCAGATAACATGGCTCCAGAAACTATCATTGATTGTGGATAATTCACACTAGACCTTGGAAATCAAGGTCCCAGAGTCTGGAGGAAGAGTGGAGTGACAGGCAATCCATGCTGCTTGAGGTCTAATGTCAAGTTTCCACAATCAGTGATGGTTTGGGGAGCTATGTCATTTGCTGGTATAGGTACACTGTGCTTTATCAAGACCAAAGTCAGTGCAGCCGTCTACCAGGAAATGTTACAGCACTTCATGCTTCCTTCTGCCGACAAGCTTTTTGGAGATGGAAATTCCATTCTCCAGCAAGACTTGGCGCCTGTCTACACTGCCAAAAGTACCAATTCCTAGTTTAAAAACAACAGCATCACTGTGCTTGATTGGCCAGCAAACTCGTCTGACCTTCACCCCATAGAGAATATATGGGGTATTGTTAAGAACAAGATGTAAGACACCAGACCCAGCAATGCAGAATAGCTGAAGGCTGCTATCAAAGCAACCTGGGCTTCCATAAAACCTCAGCAGTGCCACAGGCTGATCGCCTCCATGCCACGCCGCATTGATGCAGTAATTGATGCAAAAGGAGCCCTGACCAAGTATTGAGTGCATTCACTGAACATACATTTCAGTAGGTCAACATTTCGGATTTTAAAAACATTTTTTTCAAACTGGTGTTATTATTATTATTATTTATTTATATAGCACCATTAATTCCATGGTGCTGTACATGAGAAGGGCTTACATCAAAATACAAATATCACTTACAGTAAACAAAACTAACAATGACAGACTGATACAGAGTGAAGAGGACCTTGCCCTTGCAGGCTTACATTCTACATGCTTATTGTGTTATAAAGTATTCTAATTTACTGAGATAATGACTTTTGGGTTTTCATTGGCTGTAAGCCATAATCATCAACATTAACGCCATAATCATCAACATTAACAGAAATAAACACTTGAAATACATCACTCTGTTTTTAATGACTCTGTAATGACTCTATATATGAGTTTCACTTTTTGTATTGAAGGGCTGAAATAAATTAACTTTTTGATGATATTCTAATTTTGTGAGATGCACCTGTATGTACCCACACTAGATAGCAAAATCACTGTCAATGAGATCTAAGGCAGAACCTGAGTCAACAAATGCAGAAGTAATTATAATTCCAGATTTAGTAACCAAAGGTACTTGTAAAAAACAACCAGTAGTATGCATGAGAGACAACCTCAAACTGTCAGGATCCTTACTTCTCAATGCCTTTATATACTCTTTTCCTTTAAGAAATTCATTGTTGCATTTGAAACACTGTATCATCATTACATGACCCGTTTGAACGCAATATAAACAGTAACGAACAGATGATTCACATACAACTCCCTCTTTGGACTCTCTGGAGGCCCTAATTTGCGTAGGTTCCTCTGCATCAATAGGATGAGAGGGAGTAATCACAGAAACAGTCTCAAATCTGTCTGTATCCCTTAGACTTCGGTCCAGTGCACCACCAGGAACCTGGCCTCATCTAAAGACAACGTAGAGGGTCTATAAATCATCAATCATCATATCAAGTATTTTACTAGAGAGACCCTGGCAGAATTGACTGTGAAGAGCTGGGTCATTCAAGGAGGTCTCCTCTAACCAGCATCTTAACAGAGATCAGTAGTTCTCCACTTTCGATTTTGCTGATCAAACCTACGAATCATTAATTCAGCAATCGCAGCTTTATCTGGGTTATCATAAATGAGTCCCAGCACAGAGAGAAAAGAATCACCAGATGAAAACACTGAAGAATCCTCACGCAAAGAAAATGTCTAATTAAAACAATATTACCCATGTTAGGGCTAGCGGAACGCACCGAGTATAGATAGGTAGCTACAAGGTGCGTTCGCAGCCCGGGGTCCACCGTGCAGAGATATCTGCTGCAAAGTAATGTCGGATAAACTCTGAGCTCACACGTGGGTTAAGCTTCACGCCGTGTGAGCTGGAAGCGATCTCTGTTGCCTCACAGAGTCGCGCTGTACACAAAACTATTACCCTAACTAGGGTTGTGCTTGCTCTGGTACTCTTCTGTGCTAACCGCACACATGAAGGAACCAGATGCTAAGCCAAGGCTAATTGCCCCCACTGACGCTAGCTGCCTGCCTGAGTGTACAGTCCCAAAGCTACAACCTCACACTATATATTAACAGAGTGATATAGTATCCACTGGCATAAGCCAAACACTTTTGATACTAGCGCATGGCCGTGCGGCCATGCAAACCTTTTCTAGTTGCAGCTCTTCAGGACCTTCCTGGTGGACCAATAGGAGCTGCTACAGTGCCTGAGCATGTGACCCCCGACCTCCAATGAGAGGTCCTCCCGTGGGCATGCTCAGTGCGTGAAAAACAGGACTTAGTCACAGAAAAGCCTGCTCGCCGCTGACAGTGCTGGCTACAAAGGCAGAGCCTGGAAAGGCAGCAGTAACCATTCGCACAGTATCAGGCTGAGCCAGACGCTGGGACCGATGTCTCCGCTGAGCAGGTTCCACTGCGCCTGGAGGAGAATGGGAGACCGCAGCAGACATGGTTCGAGATTCCCCCTGGGTAGCAGCGGGAAATAGACACCTAACATTTCCTCCCCTCCTAGGGCCCCCTCTTCCTTGAGCCTCGCTACGCTCAAAGGCTGCAATGAGCAGCAGGGCCCGAATGTGCTCCACAGGTTCCCAGGTTCTGTCCTCTGGGTCGTGACCCTTCCAGTCCACCAGAGAGTATTTCTTGCCACGTACCACCTTGCACCCCAAGATAGAGTTCACCTCGTACTCATCCTTGGATGAACTCGATGTCCCGGCAGATGACTTGGAAAACCAGGACATATAGATTGGCTTTAAGAGGGAAACATGAAAGGTGTCGGTGATACCAAGGCGAGGAGGAATAGCCAAACGGTAGACCACAGGGTTAACCTGTTCCAGAACCTTGAAAGGACCAATGTAACGAGGCGTAAACTTAGTGGACTCAACTCGCAGCCTGATGTTACGGGCGGAGAGCCACACTAAGTCGCCAGGAGCAAAGGTCGGAGCGGGGCGCCGCTGTGCATCCGCAGAAACCCTCATTCTCTCTTTGGGGGCCCGAATGGCATCTGTTGTGTGGTCCCAAATGTTACGTGCCTCCGCTGCCCAGTCTGCCACCCTGGAATCAGTGGATGACATGGGCATAGGCACAGGGACATGCGGATGCTGGCCGTAATTAAGGAGAAATGGAGTCTGCCCAGAGGAGTCAGCTACGGCGTTGTTCAAAGCAAATTCCGCCCAAGGTAGCAAAGATGCCCAGTCATCCTGCCTAGCAGAGACAAAATGTCGCAGGTATGTCACCAGAGTCTGGTTGGCCCTCTCTACCAAACCATTCGTCTCGGGATGGTATGCAGAAGAGAGATTCAGCTCAATGCTGAGTAGACGACAGAGCTCTCTCCAAAACCGAGACTGGGGACAATTTTGTCAGGCATGTCATGTAGACAGAAAATATGTTTCATGAACGCCGCCAAGGCCTGTGCAGAAGATAACCGTGGAAGCGGCACCAAGTGCACCATTTTAGAAAAATGATCGGTGACTACCCAGATAACGGTGCAGCTACGAGACTTAGATAAGCCCACCACAAAGTCCATCCTGACCATCTCCCAGGGCCTGTCTGCCACCGGCAAGGGGTAAAGTAGCCCAGCAGGCCATTGCTTAGGAGACCGATTCTTGGTGCAGGAGACACACACCCGAATATAATCCCCGATGTCAGGAGCCATATGTGGCC
This sequence comes from Ranitomeya variabilis, assembly GCF_051348905.1. NCBI lineage: Eukaryota > Metazoa > Chordata > Amphibia > Anura > Dendrobatidae > Ranitomeya > Ranitomeya variabilis. The sequence continues at coordinate 110,941,209 of NC_135235.1, read as the reverse complement.
ACCAGTATGTCCTCGCCAGAAGCTCATATGTCCTCTTGGTCCCAAAATGTCCACCCACCCTGGACGAATGAGCCCAAGAGAGAACCTCCGGTCGCAAATTTGATGGTACAAAAGTCTTGCCCGGGGGCACAGACTCTATCGAAACCGGAGCCACGGTTCTCAGGCTCTCAGAAGGGACAATAAGCCGAGGCTCCTCCTCCTCCTTCTCTGACGACACTACAGAGCGGGAGAGAGTGTTGGCACGAATGTTCTTCTCCCCGGAGAGAAAATGGAGGGTGAAATGGAACAGGGAGAAGAACAGGGACCATCTGGCCTGGCGAGAATTTAGCCGCTGGGCTGTCTGTAAGTACACCAAATTTTTGTGGTCTGTAAAAACTTGGAAGGGAAAGCGAGCCCCCTCCAGGAGGTGTCTCCACTCTGAGAAAGCCAACTTCATGGCTAGCAACTCCCTGTCCCCGATGGAATAATTTCTCTCTGCTGGTGAGAAGGTCTTGGAAAAGAAGAAGCAAGGATGCTTCCGACCTTGAGCATCCTTTTGGAAGAGGACTGCTCCAGCACCAACGGATGAAGCATCCACCTCCATTATAAACTGCTTATCTACATCGGGGAGATGTAGGATGGGAGTGCTAGCGAAGTGTGACTTAATAACGAGAAATGCCTTGGAGACCTACTCCGACCACAATTTGGGAATTGCTCCCTTCTTGGGGAGGGCAACCAAGGGAGCTACCAAAGTTGAGAAGTGGGGAATGAACTGGCGATAGTAATTAATGAACCCCATAAAGCGCTGCACCACTTTAAGAGAATGGGGTTCCTGCCAGTCCATCACAGCCTGTAGCTTGGCAGGATCCATAGCCAATCCCTGGGCAGAGATGACATAGCCAAGGAAAGGCAAGGACTCCTGCTCAAACACAAAGCTCTCCAACTTGGCATAGAGGGAGTTTGCCCGTAAGAGGTCGAAGACTTTGCAAACATCTCTCTGGTGGGAGTGAATATCTGGAGAGTAGATAAGAATATCATCCAGATAGACTACGACCGAGGTGGTGAGCATATCCCAGAAGATGTAATTCACAAAGTCTTGGAAAACGGCTGGGGCATTACAGAGCCCGAAGGGCATCACCAGATATTCATAGTGCCCATCCCTGGTGTTAAAAGCCATCTTCCATTCATCCCCCTCACGGATACGAATCAGGTTGTAAGCACCCCGCAGATCTAATTTAGTAAATACCCTTGTAGCCTATCAAAGCGCTCAGATATCAGGGGTAGTGGGTACTTATTCTTAATGGTGATGGCGTTAAGACCCCTGTAGTCTATGCATGGACATAGTTCTCCACTCTTCTGCATGAAGAAAAACCCAGCCCCTGCAGGTGACACTGACTTCCTAATGAATCCTCTTCCCAGATTCTCTCGGATGTACTGGGACATTGCCTTTGCCTCTGGAAGAGATAACGGATAGACTCGACCCCGTGGAGGCTCTGCACCAGGCAAGAGGTCAATAGGACAGTCATAGGGGCGGTGAGGCAGAAGGGTTTCTGCAGCCCTTTTGGAGAACACGTCCACATAGGGCAAATAGTGCTTGAGGAGAGAGGAAAGATCTGCGGGTACCTCAGTTGTAGCAATCTGAACGCACTCCCTCTGACATCTACCATCACAGGGTTTACTCCATCCCAGAATTCTCCCTGAGGACCACTCTATATGAGGAGAATGGTAGCGTAGCCATGGTAACCCCAACAGGACCTCATCAATTCCCTCGGGAATGACTAGTAGGCCGGTGTCACACTAGCGAGTTTTATGGACGTATGAGAGGTGCAGAAAACACAGATTGCATATGGTACAATGATTCTCTATGGCCCAGCTCCTATCTGCCGTATTTTACTAATCCGTTTTATATGGTCTTGTACGGCTGTAGAAAATCGCAGCATGCTGCGTTTGTCACCGTATTGCGCAAAAAAAAAAAACGCCAATGAAAGTCTATGGTGGCGAGAAAAATACGGATTACACACGGACCATGGGTGTGACTTGCGAGAACAGTACAGTACAGTAAAATCACACTGACAGAATAGAATAGGTAGAATAAATGTTTACACATAGAATAGGTATATATATATAGAGAGAGAGAGAGAGAGAGAGAAAAATAGAGAAAAAAAGTCAACCAGCACTCCTAATGTGAACACGTGCAAAGCTGCAAACTGCATCATATAGATAAAAAAGAACACAGCAGCACATGTACATGAATCTAGGCCATGTGAAAACACAGACAAATATTCAATATAAATTATACTTCTCAAAAATATTTTTTTCAAAAATTTTTTCCCCCCAAATTTTTTTCCTTAAACTTACAGTAATAGATGAAATGAAGATTCTTAGCGCATAAATTGGCCAATTCATGTATGCCCATCAACCACGGCAAGGTGATCTCCCTCTGATGGGTCCTACTCTACCGTACATGCCACTCTTGGGCCACCAGCCTACAACTATGGACAAAACATGTCACTCTGGGCTAAACCTACAATTTATGGGCAGGTAGAGTTGATTACCGCCACCTGCAAGGTCAATGGGAAGAGTGCAAGATCAGTCTGGATGCAGCCACATCCAATAACTAAATAGAGAAAAAAAGCCAACCAGCACTCCTAATGTGAAGACGTGCAAAGCTGCAAACTGTATCATATAGATAAAAAAGAACACAGTAGCACATGTACATGAATCTAGGCCATGTGAAAACACAGACGAATATTCAATATGAATTATACTTCTCAAAAATATTTTATCTATATACAGTATATACACTCACTGGCCACTTTATTAGGTACACCTGTCCAACTTCTTGTTAACACTTAATTTCTAATCAGCCAATCACATGGCGGCAACTCAGTGCATTTAGGCATGTAGACATGGTCAAGACAATCTCCTGCAGTTCAAACCGAGCATCAGTATGGGGAAGAAAGGTGATTTGAGTGCCTTTGAACGTGGCATGGTTGTTGGTGCCAGAAAGGCTGCTCTGAGTATTTCAGAAACTGCTGATCTACTGGGATTTTCACGCACAACCATCTCTAGGGTTTACAGAGAATGGTCCGAAAAAGAAAAAAAATCCAGTGAGCGGCAGTTCTGTGGGCGGAAATGCCTTGTTGATGCCAGAGGTCAGAGGAGAATGGGCAGACTGGTTCGAGCTGATAGAAAGGCAACAGTGACTCAAATCGCCACCCGTTACAACCAAGGTAGGCCTAAGAGCATCTCTGAACGCACAGTGCGTCGAACTTTGAGGCAGATGGGCTACAGCAGCAGAAGACCACACCGGGTACCACTCCTTTCAGCTAAGAACAGGAAACTGAGGCTACAATTTGTACAAGCTCATCGAAATTGGACAGTAGAAGATTGGAAAAACGTTGCTTGGTCTGATGAGTCTCGATTTCTGCTGCGACATTCGGATGGTAGGGTCAGAATTTGGCGTAAACAACATGAAAGCATGGATCCATCCTGCCTTGTATGGAGCATCTTTGGGATATGCAGCCGACAAATCTGCGGCAACTGTGTGATGCCATCATGTCAATATGGACCAAAATCTCTGAGGAATGCTTCCAGCACCTTGTTGAATCTATGCCACGAAGAATTGAGGCAGTTCTGAAGGCAAAAGGGGGTCCAACCCGTTACTAGCATGGTGTACCTAATAAAGTGGCCGGTGAGTGTATATACTAGCTGTTTCCAGCCAGCTAACGCTCGGCACGCTCATTGCTATTGGAGCGCCCCCACACCGCCACAGGGCCGAGGGGTACCCGGTACCGGGCCTCTGAGTCTCAGTCCTGGAGTGGTCACGGTGGCTAGACCCGGTCCGTGGCCCTGTCTATCAGTGGGGGACGTCCGGTGCAATAAGTGGTGATAATGGTGCGGTTGTGGGGTGCAGGTCGCGGTAAATAATGAGGACACCAGGTTGTAGTCTCTTTACCTCTTTACTGAAGGTTTTAGAGTCCTCAGTCCAGAGCGCTGTTAACAGGGTTGTCAGAGACCGGCCGGTCCAAAGGCACATCAGGAGTTCTCTTTACAGGTGGGGATCAGTGTCTACCTTCTAGCGCTGGGTGTTGTAGTCCTTCCCTGCTGAGCTCCCGGGATAGTCCTCACAACTGGTTCTGTCTTTCTCTAATGTTCATTCCCTCCGTCCTCCAGGTGATATGGTAGGACGCACCCGTATGACGGGGTAGGCCTGGAGTTCTTCCGGGACCCTAGAGTCGCCCCTCTCCCACAGCTGCCTCCGTTGTCTGCTTAGGTGTTAAGTGAGACAGCCAACCTGTAATTGGCTGTCCGGCCGTGGTTTGCAGTGTACTTAAAGTCTCTTACTTGCTCGGCGTTCCGGCCACCGACTGTTTGCGCCTCAGAAGGATGTTGCCTCGGTCTAACAGCACGACTCCTTCTGGTCCCAATTCCTCTTTACTGTATTCCCGTTGTGCACTGGTTAGTCCTGCTCTGAGGAGTCTGCCAGGATCCCATCCCTGACAGGTCCTCTCGCTAGCTCTTCCCAGCTACTTCTCCCTGTCTTCCTGTCCAACCCCCAGTTTTACCAGAATGTGAGGAGTGGCCTAGTAGATAGAACCACCCCCCCTGGTGGCCGGAGTGTGAAGTGTAGTTAGGTGTTACCTGGTCAGAGAGACTCCGTTAGTGCAATCAGACGTACCATAGCTCCCCATAGTGGCGGAGCCACAGTACTGCAACGACCAGGACTCTGGGGCGCTGCACTATCTAATTAACGCTGCTGGTGATTAAACTAAAGTAAATAATGACAACATTCAATTTTGTTTGGGAGATTCAATTAAATGTACGTTTACCTTGGCTGAAGTTGTTAAATTACATAGAAAGGAAGTGCTGCGTGTGGTAATGTGGGGGGACGGAGCCTCGTGTGGTAATGTGTGGGGACTGTTATGATCCGGTGACCTTGGAGCCGCATGAGACTTTCTCTGGAGTAGGTGGTACCTGTACTGACCGCAAACCCTAAACTGACACCACAACTAGAAGTAGCCGTGGGGTGTATGTCATGGTTCCCAATGGCACGGGAACGTCAAAACACAAAAATAACGGACGAGCTCTGGGTGATGGAATCTCGAGCTGACCGTGAGCTAAATCTACCACACAACTAATAGCAGCCAGGGAGCCTACCTACGATTATCCCTAGATGCCACGCGCCAGCCGGAGGACTAACTACTCCTGGTAGAGGAAGAAACAGACCTGGCTTACCTCTAGTGAAATACCCCAAAGATGATAGAAGCCCCCCACATATAATAACGGTGAGTTCAGAGGAAACTACATACACAGTATGAAAGTAGATTTAGCAAAGAGAGGTCCACTTACTAGATAGCAGAAGGATACAAAAGAGGACTTCACGGTCAACTGAAAACCCTTTCAAAAAAACCATCCTGAAATTACTTTAAGACTCCTGTGTCAACTCATGACACAGGAGTGGCAATTTCAGCCCACAAGAGCTTCCAGCTACAGAGAATAACAAAACTGCAAACTGGACAAAGATACAAAAACAAAAGGACAAAAGTCCACTTAGCTGATCAGCAGACTAGTAGCAGGAACATGCAACCGAAGGCTCTGGTTACAATGATGACCGGCAAGGAAATGACTGGAGAGCAAGGCTAAATAGGAAACTCCCAAAACACTGATGGGAGCAGGTGAACTGAGACCGCAAGGCACACACAAGTCATCAGTACCACCAGCAACCACCAGGGGAGCCCAAAAGCGGATTCATAACAGTACCCCCCCCTTAAGGAGGGGGCACCGAACCCTCACGAGAACCACCAGGGCGATCTGGATGAGCCCTATGAAAGGCACGAACCAAATCCGAGGCATGAATATCAGAGGCAGTTACCCAAGAATTATCTTCTTGACCATAGCCCTTCCATTTAACCAGATATTGAAGTCTCCGTCTGGAAATACGGGAGTCCAGGATCTTCTCTACAACGTACTCCAATTCACCCTCAACCAGCACAGGAGCAGGAGGTTCAGTAGAAGGAACCACCGGTACCTCATACCTCCGCAACAACGACCGATGGAATACATTATGGATAGCGAAAGATGTCGGGAGGTCCAAACGAAAGGACACAGGGTTAAGAATCTCCAAAATCCTATAAGGACCGATGAACCGAGGCTTAAACTTAGGAGAAGAAACCCTCATAGGGACAAAACGGGAAGACAACCACACCAAGTCCCCAACACGAAGGCGAGGACCAACACGACGACGGCGGTTAGCAAACTGCTGAGTCCTCTCCTGGGACAACTTCAAATTGTCCACCACTTGTCCCCAAATCCGATGCAACCGATCCACCACAGCATCCACTCCCGGACAATCCGAAGATTCCACCTGACCAGATGAAAAACGAGGGTGAAACCCTGAATTGCAAAAGAAAGGGGAAACCAAAGTGGCAGAACTAGCCCGATTATTAAGAGCAAATTCTGCCAACGGCAAAAAGGCAACCCAGTCATCCTGATCCGCAGACACAAAACACCTCAAATAAGTCTCCAAAGTTTGATTAGTTCGCTCCGTCTGGCCATTAGTCTGAGGATGGAATGCAGACGAAAAAGACAAATCAATGCCCAACCTGGAACAGAATGCCCGCCAAAATCTAGACACGAACTGGGTTCCCCTGTCAGAAACGATGTTTTCCGGAATACCATGCAAGCGAACCACATTTTGAAAAAATAGAGGGACCAATTCAGATGAGGAAGGCAACTTAGGCAAAGGTACCAAATGAACCATTTTAGAAAAACGGTCACACACCACCCAGATGACAGACATTTTCTGAGAAACAGGGAGATCAGAAATAAAGTCCATAGAGATGTGCGTCCAAGGCCTCTTCGGGATAGGCAAGGGCAACAATAACCCACTAGCCCTAGAACAACAAGGCTTAGCCTGAGCACAAACATCACAAGACTGCACAAAAACACGCACATCTCGAGACAGGGAAGGCCACCAGAAGGACCTAGCCACCAAATCTCTGGTACCAAAAATTCCAGGATGACCTGCCAGCGTAGAAGAATGAACTTCCGAGATGACTCTACTGGTCCAATCATCAGGAACAAACAGTCTACCAGGCGGACAACGATCAGGTCTATCCGCCTGAAATTCTTGCAAAGCATGTCGCAGGTCTGGGGAGACAGCAGACAAAACCACCCCATCCTTAAGGATACCAGCAGGTTCAGAATCCCCAGGAGAGTCAGGCTCAAAACTCCTAGAAAGAGCATCTGCCTTCACATTTTTAGAACCCGATAGGTATGAGACCACAAAATTAAACCGAGAGAAAAACAACGACCAGCGTGCCTGTCTAGGATTCAGGCACCTGGCCGACTCTAGATAAATCAGATTCTTGTGATCAGTCAAAACCACCACCTGATGTCTGGCACCCTCAAGCCAATGACGCCACTCCTCAAACGCCCACTTCATGGCCAAAAGCTCCCGATTACCAACATCATAGTTCCGCTCGGCGGCCGAAAATTTTCGAGAAAAGAACGCACAAGGTCTCATCACTGAGCAGTCGGAACTTTTCTGCGACAAAACCGCCCCTGCTCCGATCTCGGAAGCATCGACCTCAACCTGAAAGGGAAGAGAAACATCAGGCTGGCGCAACACAGGGGCAGACGAAAAGCGGCGCTTAAGCTCCCGAAATGCCTCCACAGCAGCAGGGGACCAATCGGCAACATCAGCACCCTTTTTAGTCAAATCAGTCAAAGGCTTAGCAACGCCAGAAAACCCAGTTATAAATCGACGATAAAAATTAGCAAAGCCCAAGAATTTCTGAAGACTCTTAAGAGAAGTAGGCTGCGTCCAGTCACAAATAGCCCGAACCTTGACAGGGTCCATCTCAATAGAAGAAGGGGAAAAAATGTACCCCAAAAAAGAAATCTTTTGAACCCCAAAAACACACTTTGAACCCTTTACACACAAAGAACTAGCCCGCAAAACCTGAAAAACCCTCCTGACCTGTTGAACATGAGACTCCCAGTCATCAGAAAAAATCAAAATATCATCCAAATACACAATCATAAATTTATCCAAATATTCACGGAAAATATCATGCATAAAGGACTGAAAGACTGAAGGTGCATTAGAAAGGCCGAAAGGCATTACTAAATACTCAAAATGGCCCTCAGGCGTATTAAATGCGGTTTTCCACTCATCCCCCTGCTTAATTCGCACCAAATTATACGCCCCACGAAGATCAATCTTAGAGAACCACTTAGCCCCCCTTTTGCGAGCAAACAAATCAGTCAGCAAGGGCAACGGATACTGATATTTGACTGTAATTTTATTCAGGAGTCGATAATCAATACAAGGCCTCAGAGAGCCATCTTTTTTAGACACAAAGAAAAAACCGGCTCCTAAAGGAGATGAAGAAGGACGAATATGTCCCTTTTCCAGGGACTCCTTGATATACTCTCGCATAGCAGTATGTTCAGGTACAGATAAATTAAACAAACGACCCTTTGGAAATTTACTGCCAGGAATTAGATCTATGGCGCAATCACAATCTCTGTGGGGAGGGAGTGAACCAATTTTAGGCTCCTCAAAAACATCACGATAATCAGACAAAAATGCCGGAATCTCAGAGGGAGTAGATGACGAAATGGAAACCAAAGGTACATCCCCATGAGCCCCCCGACATCCCCAGCTTATCACAGACATTGTTTTCCAGGCAAGGACTGGGTTATGAGATTGTAACCATGGTAATCCAAGCACTAAAACATCATGTAAATTGTACAACACAAGGAAGCGAATCACCTCCTGATGGTCTCGAGTCATACGCATAGTCACTTGCGTCCAGAACTGTGGTTTATTACAAGCCAAAGGTGTAGAATCAATACCCTTCAGAGGTATAGGTACTTCCAGAGGCTCTAAATCAAACCCACAGCGCCTGGCAAAGGACCAATCCATAAGACTCAGGGCGGCGCCAGAGTCCACATAGGCATCCACGGTAATAACTGATAATGAACAAATCAAGGTTACAGACAGAATAAATTTAGACTGTAAAGTGCCAATTGAAATAGACTTGTCAACCTTCTTTGTGCGTTTAGAGCATGCTGATATAACATGAGCAGAATCACCACAATAGAAGCATAACCCATTTTTATGCCTATAATTCTGCCGCTCGCTTCTGGACAGAGTTCTGTCACATTGCATATTCTCTGGCATCTTTTCAGAAGATACCGCCAAATGGTGCACAGGCTTGCGCTCCCGCAAACGCCGATCAATCTGAATAGCCATTGTCATGGACTCATTCAGACCTGTAGGCGCAGGGAACCCGACCATAACATCTTTAACGGCATCAGAGAGGCCCTCTCTGAAATTTGCCGCTAGGGCGCACTCATTCCACTGAGTAAGCACAGACCATCTACGAAATTTTTGGCAGTATATCTCAGCTTCATCTTGCCCTTGAGATAGGGCTATCAAAGCTTTTTCAGCCTGAATCTCCAAATTAGGTTCCTAATAAAGCAACCCTAAAGCCAGAAAAAACGCATCCACATTGAGCAACGCAGGATCCCCTGGTGTCAATGAAAATGCCCAATTCTGAGGGTCACCTCGCAGCAAAGAAATTACAATCTTAACCTGCTGGACAGGATCTCCAGAGGAGTGAGGTCTGAGAGAAAGGAATAATTTACAATTATATTTGAAATTCAGAAACCGAGATCTATCTCCGGAAAACACCTCTGGTGTAGGAATTTTAGGTTCAGACATAGGAGTATGTATAACAAAATCTTGTAAATTTTGAACCTTAGTAGCAAGATTATTTAAACCTGCAGCCAAACTCTGAGGATCCATCTTTAAACAGGTGAGATCAGAGCCATTCAAGGATTAGAAGGAGAGAAAGGCAAAGGCTGTAATTAGAGCTGAAATACAACTGATCCAACTATGGAGCAAGCATAGGGGAGAAAAAAAAAAAAAAACAATCTGCAGACTTCTTTTTCTCTCCTTTCTTCTGCCAATAACTTTGACACATGGCCGGTCATACTGTCATGGTTCCCAATGGCAGGGGAACGTCAAAACACAAAAATAACGGACGAGCTCTGGGTGATGGAATCTCGAGCTGACCGTGAGCTAAATCTACCACACAACTAATAGCAGCCAGGGAGCATACCTACGATTATCCCTAGATGCCACGCGCCAGCCGGAGGACTAACTACTCCTGGTAGAGGAAGAAACAGACCTGGCTTACCTCTAGTGAAATACCCCAAAGATGATAGAAGCCCCCCACATATAATAACGGTGAGTTCAGAGGAAACTACATACACAGTATGAAAGTAGATTTAGCAAAGAGAGGTCCACTTACTAGATAGCAGAAGGATACAAAAGAGGACTTCACGGTCAACTGAAAACCCTTTCAAAAAAACCATCCTGAAATTACTTTAAGACTCCTGTGTCAACTCATGACACAGGAGTGGCAATTTCAGCCCACAAGAGCTTCCAGCTACAGAGAATAACAAAACTGCAAACTGGACAAAGATACAAAAACAAAAGAACAAAAGTCCACTTAGCTGATCAGCAGACTAGTAGCAGGAACATGCAACCGAAGGCTCTGGTTACAATGATGACCGGCAAGGAAATGACTGGAGAGCAAGGCTAAATAGGAAACTCCCAAAACACTGATGGGAGCAGGTGAACTGAGACCGCAAAGCACACACAAGTCATCAGTACCACCAGCAACCACCAGGGGAGCCCAAAAGCGGATTCACAACAGGTGTACATAACACATCCTAGACACCTCAACACAGCCGGAGGACTAAATACCCCTATAGATGGAAAAGGGAATTCTATCTTGCCTCAGAGCAGACCCCCAAAGGAAAGGCAGCCCCCCACAAATATTGACTGTGAGTATAAGAGGAAAGACACACGCAGGCAGAAAAACAGAATTTAGCAAAAGAGGCACCTCTAGCTAAATAGAAAAGGATAGGACAGAGTACTAAGCGGTCAGTATTAAAATCCTAAAAATATCCACAGCAGATAATACGAAAATCCCACATCTAACTAAAGACAGGGAATGTATATCTGCATCTCCTGAGAATCCAACATGACTGAAAAAATCCAAACACAGTCTAAGCTGGACAAAAACCATAATGAATTGCACTGAATTGTAAAGCACACTGCATGTGTGCTACAGAGACAAAAACCAGTGACTTATCTTAGCTGAATTGGCTGCAGGGCAGGAGGAACAGGACAGAGATGCAAACCCACCCAGAACAATGGACAACTGGCAAGGGCTAATGGATTCTGCAGACCTAAGTACCCCAATCAGAGCTGCAATCAGCAGAAACACCTGCCCAAGATTGCAACCCAGAGACAATTGCACTACCACCAACAACCACCGGAGGGAACCCAAGAGCAGAATTCACAACAGTACCCCCCCCCCTTGAAGAGGGGTCACCGAACCCTCACCAGAGCCCCCAGGCCAATCAGGACGAGCCAGATGAAAGGCACGGACCAAATCAGCAGCATGGACATCAGAGGCAAAAACCCAAGAATTATCCTCCTGGCCATAACCCTTCCATTTGACAAGGTACTGAAGCCGCCGCCTCGAAAAGCGAGAATCCAAAATCTTCTCAACCACATAGTCCAACTCCCCATCAACCAACACAGGGGCCGGAGGATCAACAGAGGGAACAACGGGCACCACATATTTTCGCAACAAAGATCTATGGAAGACATTATGGATAGCAAAAGAGGCCGGAAGGGCCAATCGAAAAGACACCAGATTAATAATCTCAGAAATCCTATAAGGACCAATAAACCGAGGCTTAAACTTAGGGGAAGAAACCTTCATAGGAACATGACGGGAAGACAACCAGACCAGATGCCCAACCCGAAGCCGGGAACCAACACACCGACGACGGTTAGCAAAACGCTGAGCCTCCTCCTGAGACAATACCAAATTGTCCACCACATGAGCCCAAATCTGCTGCAACCTGTCAACCACAGAATCCACACCAGGACAGTCAGAAGGCTCAACCTGCCCCGAAGAAAAACGAGGATGAAAACCAAAATTACAAAAGAAGAGCGAAACCAAAGTAGCCGAACTAGCCCGATTATTAAGGGCAAACTCGGCCAATGGCAAAAAGGCCACCCAATCATCCTGATCAGCAGACACAAAGCATCTCAAATAAGTTTCCAAAGTCTGATTAGTTCGCTCGGTCTGGCCATTTGTCTGAGGATGAAATGCGGAAGAAAAAGACAAATCAATGCCCAGCCTAGCACAAAAGGCCCGCCAAAACCTAGAAACAAACTGGGAACCTCTGTCGGACACAATATTCTCCGGAATACCATGCAAATGAACTACATGCTGAAAAAACAGCGGAACCAAATCAGAAGAAGGCAATTTAGGCAAGGGCACCAAATGAACCATCTTCGAGAACCGATCACAACCAACCCAGATAACCGACATCCTCTGGGAAACCGGAAGATCTGAAATAAAATCCATAGAAATATGCGTTCAGGGCCTCTCAGGGACCGGCAAAGGCAAAAGCAACCCACTAGCACGGGAACAACAAGGCTTAGCCCGCGCAAAAGTCCCACAGGACTGAACAAAAGAACGCACATCACGCGACAAAGAAGGCCACCAAAAGGACCTACCAACCAAATCTCTGGTCCCAAAAATACCAGGATGGCCAGCCAACACAGAACAATGAACCTCAGAAATCACTCTACTAGTCCATCTATCAGGAACGAACAGTTTCCCCACTGGACAGCGGTCAGGTTTGTCAGCCTGAAATTCCTGGAGCACCCGTCGTAAATCAGGGGAAATGGCAGAAAGGACCACCCTTTCTTTCAGAATGCCGACCGGTTCCAGGCCCTCAGGAGAATCAGGCAAAAAACTCCTAGAGAGGGCATCAGCCTTAACATTTTTAGAACCCGGAAGATATGAGACCACAAAATCAAAACGGGAGAAAAACAGGGACCATTTGGCAGACTCGAGGTAAATCAGATTTTTATGATCAGTCAAGACCACAATACGGTGCTTAGCTCCCTCAAGCCAATGTCGGCATTCCTCAAACGCCCACTTCATAGCCAACAACTCCCAATTGCCGACATCATAATTGCGTTCAGCAGGCGAAAACTTACGGGAAAAGAAGGCACACAGTTTCATCAAGGAACCAACAGAATTCCTCTGAGACAAAACAGCCCCTGCCCCAATCTCAGAAGCGTCAACCTCAACCTGAAAAGGAAGAGAAACATCCGGTTGACGCAACACCGAGGCAGAAGTAAATCGGCGTTTAAGCTCCTGAAAGGCAGAGACAGCCGCAGAGGACCAATTCGTCACATCAGCACCTTTCTTCGTCAGATCGGTCAAGGGTTAACCACACTAGAGAAGTTAGCAATGAAACGGTGATAAAAATTAGCAAAGCCCACAAATTTCTGAAGGCTCTTCATGGATGTGGGCTGAATCCGTTCATGAATGGCCTGAACCTTAACCGGATCCATCTCTATAGATGAAGGAGAAAAAATGAAGCCCAAAAAAGAAACCTTCTGCACTCCAAAGAGACACTTAGACCCCTTCACAAACAAAGCATTATCACGAAGGATCCGAAATACCATCCTGACCTGTTCCACATGAGACTCCCAATCATCGGAAAAAATCAAAATGTCATCCAAATATACAATCATGAATTTATCACGATAAGTCCGGAAGATATCGTGCATGAAGGACTGAAAAACAGATGGAGCATTAGAGAGCCCGAATGGCATCACAAGGTATTCAAAATGGCCTTTAGGCGTATTAAACGCAGTTTTCCATTTGTCACCCTGCTTAATACGAACAAGATTATATGCCCCCCGAAGGTCAATCTTCATAAACCAACTAGCCCCCTTAGTCCTAGCAAACAAATCGGAAAGCAAAGGTAAAGGGTATTGAAACTTGACCGTGATCTTATTCAAGAGGCGATAATCAATACAGGGTCTCAAGGAGCCATCCTTAGCAACAAAAAAAAATCCCGCTCCCAACGGTGAAGAAGATGGCCGAATATGCCCTTTCTCCAAAGACTCCTTAACATAACTCCGCATGGCGGCATGTTCAGGCACAGACAGATTGAAAAGTCAGCCCTTAGGAAACTTACAACCTGGAATCAAGTCAATCGCACAATCACAGTCCCTATGCGGTGGAAGGGAACTGGACTTGGGCTCATCGAATACATCCTGAAAATCAGACAAAAACTCTGGAATTTCAGAAGAGGAAGAAGAGGAAATTGACATCAAAGGAACATCATTATGAACCCCCTGACAACCCCAACTAGTCACAGACATAGACTTCCAATCCAACACAGGATTATGTACCTGCAACCATGGAAAACCCAGCACAATAGCATCATGCAAATTATGCAACACCAGAAAACGACAATCTTCCTGATGGGCTGGCGCCATGCACATGGTCACCTGTGTCCAAAACTGGGGTTTATTTTTAGCCAAGGGTGTAGCATCAATGCCCCTTAAAGGAATAGGGTTCTGCAAAGACTGCAAAGGGAAACCACAACGCCTGGCAAACTCAAAGTCCATTAAGTTCAAGGCGGCGCCTGAATCCACAAACGCCATGACAGAAAATGATGACAATGAGCAGATCAAGGACACAGATAACAGAAATTTAGGTTGTACAGTACTGATGGTAACTGAACTAGCGATCCTCTTTGTACGCTTAGGGCAGACTGAAATGACATGAGAAGCATCGCCGCAATAAAAACACAACCCATTCTGACGTCTGAATCCTTGTTGTTCCGTTCTAGACAGAATCCTATCACACTGCATTGGGTCAGGCATCTGCTCCGAGGACAACGCCACAGCGTGCACAGTTCTGCGCTCCCGCAAGCGCCGATCAGTCTGAATGGCCAAAGACATAGAATCACTGAGACCGACAGGCGTGGGAAACCCCACCATAACATCTTTAACGTATTCAGAAAGACCTTTTCTGAAAATTGCCGCCAAAGCATCATCATTCCATTTAGTCAACTCAGACCATTTTCTAAATTTCTGACAATACAATTCTGCCGCTTCTTGACCCTGAGACAGGACCAACAAGGTCTTCTCCGCTTGATCCTCAGAATTTGGCTCATCATATAATAATCCTAAAGCCTGAAAAAAGGCGTCTACATTAAGCAAGGCCGGATTCCCAGATTCCAGGGAAAATGCCCAATCCTGAGGATCGCCACGCAGCAGGGAGATGACAATTTGAACCTGCTGAATGGGATCACCAGAGGATCGAGGTCTCAGAGCAAAAAACAGTTTACAGTTGTTTTTAAAACTCAAAAATTTGGACCTGTCCCCAAAAAACAAATCAGGAGTAGGAATCCTAGGCTCCAAAACCGGAGTCTGAACAATATAATCAGAAATACCCTGTACCCTAGCAGCAAGCTGGTCTACAAGAGAAACTAATCCCTGAACATCCATGCTAGCACAAGACTCCTCAGCCACCCAGAGAAAAAGAGGGAAGGAAAGACAAAACAGACTACAGAAAAAAAATGACAACACCTTTCTTCCCTTCTTCTGAGATGCATTTAACTCATTGTTGGCCAGTTGTACTGTTATGATCCGGTGACCTTGGAGCCGCATGAGACTTTCTCTGGAGTAGGTGGTACCTGTACTGACCACAAACCCTAAACTGACACCACAACTAGAAGTAGCCGTGGGGTGTACCTAACACATCCTAGACACCTCGACACAGCTGGAGGACTAAATACCCCTATAGATGGAAAAGGGAATTCTATCTTGCCTCAGAGCAGACCCCCAAAGGAAAGGCAGCCCCCCACAAATATTGACTGTGAGTATAAGAGGAAAGACACACGCAGGCAGAAAACAGGATTTAGCAAAAGAGGCACCTCTAGCTAAATAGAAAAGGATAGGACAGAGTACTAAGCGGTCAGTATTAAAATCCTAAAAATATCCACAGCAGATAATACGAAAATCCCACATCTAACTAAAGACAGGGAATGTATATCTGCATCTCCTGAGAATCCAACATGACTGAAAAAATCCAAACACTGACTAAGCTGGACAAAAAACACAATGAATTGCACTGAATTGTAAAGCACACTGCATGTGTGCTACAGAGACAAAAACCAGTCAGTTATCTTAGCTGAATTGGCTGCAGGGCAGGAGGAACAGGACAGAGATGCAAACCCTCCCAGAACAATGGACAACTGGCAAGGGCTAATGGATCCTGCAGACCTAAGTACCCCAATCAGAGCTGCAATCAGCAGAAACACCTGCCCAAGATTGCAACCCAGAGATGACTGCACTACCATCAACAACCACCGGAGGGAACCCAAGAGCAGAATTTACAACAGGGGACGGAGCCTCATGTGGTACTGTGGAGGGGTGGAGCCTCGTGTGGTAATGTGTGGGGATGGAGCCTCGTGTGGTAATGTAGGGCGGCGGACCCTCATGTAGTAATGTGGGGGGGTGGAGCCTCGTGTGGTAATGTGTGGGGACGGAGCCTCGTGTGGTAATGTGTGGGGATGGAGCCTCATGTGGTAATGTGTGGGGACAGAGCCTCGTGTGGTAATGTGTGGG
Source organism: Ranitomeya variabilis (assembly GCF_051348905.1). Taxonomy (NCBI): domain Eukaryota; kingdom Metazoa; phylum Chordata; class Amphibia; order Anura; family Dendrobatidae; genus Ranitomeya; species Ranitomeya variabilis. The sequence continues at coordinate 110,924,684 of NC_135235.1, read as the reverse complement.
GACGGAGCCTCGTGTGGTAATGTGGGGGGGCGGGATTATGTGTGATAATGTGGTGGAGGGCGGGTTTATGTGTGGTGATGTGGTGGGAGGCGTTATTATGTTTGGAAATCTGGTGGGGGGCGGGATTATCTGTGGTAATGTGGTGGGGGCGGAATAATGTGTGGTGATGTGTTGAGGGGAGGGATTATGTGTGGTGATGTGGGGAGTGGGATTATGTGTGGTGATGTGGAGGGGGGTGGGATTATGTGTGGTGGGGGGCGGGATTGTGTGTGGTGATGTGGTGCGGATTGTGTGTGGTAATGTGGTGGGGGCGGGATTGTGTGTGGTAATGTGATGGGGCGGGATTGTGTGTGGTAATGTGGTGGGGGCGGGATTATGTGTGCTAATGTGGGGGGGCGGGATCATCTGTGGTAATGTGGTGGAGGGGCGTGATTATCTGTGGTAATGTGGAGGGGGCGGGATTAACTGTGGTAATGTGGTGGGGGGCGGGATTATGTGTGGTCATGTGGTGGGGGGCGGGATTATGTGTGGTAATGCGGTGGGGTGGTGGGATTATCTGTGGTGATGTGGTGGGGGGCGGGATTATGTGTGGTGATGTGGTGGGGGTGGGATTATGTGTGGTGATGGGGGGCGGGATTATGTGTGGTGATGTGGTGGTGGGGCGGGATTATGTGTGGTGATGTGTTGGGGGTGGGATTATGTGTGGTGATGTGTTGTGGGGCGGGATTATGTGTGGTGATGTGATGGGGGGCGGGATTGTGTGTGGTAATGTGATGGGTGCGGGATTGTGTGTGGTAATGCGATGGGGGTAGGATTGTGTGTGGTAATGTGGTGGGGGGCGGGATTGTGTGTGATAATGTGGTGGGGGCGGGATTGTGTGTGGTAATGGGGTGGGGAGCGGAATTATGTGTGGTGATGTGGGGGGTGGAGCTACAGTGCAGGGGGTGGGATTAGCAAGTGTGATGTGGAAGGGGGCGGGATTATGTGTGGTGATGTGGTGGGATTATGTGTGGTAATGGGGTGGGGGGCGGGATTATGTGTGGTGATGTGTTGGGGGCAGGATTATGTGTGGTAATGGGGTGGGGGGGCGGGATTATGTGTGGTAATGGGGTGGGGGGGCGGGATTATCTGTGGTGGTGTGGTGGGGCGGGATTATGTGTGGTGATGTGGGGGGCGGGATTATGTGTGGTAATGGGGTGGGGGGCGGGATTGTGTGTGGTGATGTGTTGGGGGGCAGGATTATGTGTGGTGATGTGTTGGGGGCAGGATTATGTGTGGTGATGTGGTGATGGGTGGGATTATGTGTGGTGATGTGGTGGGGGGGTGGGATTATGTGTGGTGATGTGGTGGGGGCGGGATTGTGTGTGGTAATGTGGTGGGGGGTGGGATTAAGTGTGGCAATGTGGTGCGGATTGTGTGTGGTAATGTGGTGGGGGGCAGGATTATGTGTTGTGATGTGGTGGGGGGCGGGATTATGTGTGGTGATGTGGTGGGTGGGCGGGATTATGTGTGGTGATATGGTGGGCGGGCGGGATTATGTGTGGTGATGTGGTGCGGATTGTGTGTGGTAATGTGGTGGGATTGTGTGTGGTAATGAGGTGGGGGGCGGGATTATGTGTGGTGATGTGGTGGGGTAGAGCTACTGTGCAGGGGGCGGGATTAGTGAGTAAGCACGATGCCTCATATATATAGATATATATACAGTATATATGTCAGTGAGACACATATATATATATATATATATATATATATATTTATATTTCATACAGTGCTAGATATCATAAAAGCCGGTAACGGTAATTCAATTGCCAGCTTTTGCTATCTCCTTCCCAAACCCAACATAATATGAGACATGGTTTACATACAGTAAACCATCTCATATCCCTTTTTTTTTGCATATTCCATACTACTAATGTTAGTAGTGTGTATGTGCAAAATTTGTGCGCTCTAGCTATTAAATTAAAGGGTTAAATCGCGGAAAAAATTGGCGTGGTTCCCACGCAATTTTCTCCGCCAGAGTGGTAAAGCCAGTGACTGAGGGCAGATATTAATAGCCTAGAGAGGGTCCATGGTTATTGCCCCCCCCCCTGGCTAAAAACATCTGCCCCCAGTCACATCTGGAAGATGTGCCTATTTTCGCACTGGGCCACTCTCTTCCCACTCCCGAGTAGCTGTGGGATATGGGGTAATGAAGGGTTAATGTCACCTTGCTATTTTAAGGTGACATTAAGCCAGATTAATAATGGGGAGGCGTCAATTATGACACCTATCCATTATTAATCCAATAGTTTGAAATGGTTAATAAAACACACACACATTATTACAAAGTACTTCAATGAAATAAAGACACAGGGTGTTGTAATATTTTATTAGTCTCTTAATCCACCTGAAGACCCTCGTTCTGTAAAAAAGGAAAAATAAAAAATCAACAATATCCCATACCTTCCGGCGTTCTGGCAAGTCCCACGATGTAAATCCATCTGAAGGGGTTAAATCATTTTACACCCAGGAGCTCTGCTAAAGCAGCTGTGCATGGTTGTAAAAATACGGGGAATGAATGGAGTGCAGGGGAATGTCCTCTAGTTACCTTGAGTCACGGTGATGGGCCCTCTGCTGGATGTCCTCATATGAACTCGAGTGTGGTAAAAATTATAGTGAAGGGGATTACAGGGGATTACAGAGAAGGAGGCCATCACTCAGTGTTGGGGCCATCAAGCAGTTTGGGAGGCTACTAAGGGGTCAGTATACTGTGTGGGGGTACATTACAGTGAGGAAGCATCATGTTATGTATAAGAGAGCATCATGCTGTACAGGGGGGAGACTCGGGACATTATTCAATGTTAAGTGGGCACAGTAGCGTTTCCCTTACTTCGGGTCTTGGGAGACACTCGCTTGGCACGGGAAAAACGCATACAGGCACGGTTTTTCACACATAATGGTCCATTCTGATGATCGCTGCTATGTAGCTGAGCCAATCCAGTGGTGCCAGCTTCTAGCCTCCCATGGAGGCTATTGAAGTATGGCAAAAGTTAAAAAAAATGTTTTTAAAAATATGAAAAAAATAAAAAAACCATAAAAGTTTAAATCACCCCTCTTTCGCCCCATCCAAAATAAAACAATAAAAAAAATCAAACCTACACATATTTGGTATCGCTGCTTTCAGAATCGCCCGATCTCTCAATAAAAAAGCATTAACCTGATAGCTAAAGAGCGTAGCAAGAAAAAAAATTGAAACGCCAGAATTACGTTTTTTTGGTCGCCGCGACATTGCATTAAAATGCAGTAACGGGAGATCAAAAGAACGTATCTGCACAAAAGTGGTATTATCTGCACAAAAGTGGTATAATTAAAAATGACAGCTTGGCACGCAAAAAATAAGCCCCCACCCGACCCCAGATCACGAGAAATGGAGATGCTACGGGTATCGGAAAATGGTGCATTTTTTTTTAAGCAAAGTTTTGAATTTTCTTTCACCACTTAGATAAAAAATAACCTAGACATGTTAGTTGTCTATGAACTCATAATGACCTGGAGAATCATAATATCAGGTCAGTTTTAGCATTTAGTGAAGCTAGCAAAAAAGCCAAACAAAAAACAAGTGTGGGATTGCACTTTTTTTGCAATTTCACCACACTTGGAATTTTTTTCCCGTTTTTTTAGTACAAGACATGGTAAAACCAATGATGTCGTTCAAAAGTACAACTTGTCCCGCAAAAAATAAGCCCTAACATGACCATATTGACGGAAAAATAAAAAAGTTATGGCCCTGGGAAGGAGGGGAGCGACAAACGAAAACACAAAAACGAAAAAGGGCTGCGGCGGGAAGGGGTTAATATCAAGTGTTCCTGTGTCTACCTCGGGGAGCAGCTGAGTGAGCCGACCTACCACAATGTATATGTAGTCTAGTGGAAGTACGGTAATATAGTCACTCGCTGTCTTCCCCAGTTCACAACGCCACTCTGTTCCTCTTCTGAGTCTAGTAACGGCTATTCTGAGTTGTCTGTTTACACTGGGGTCTATATGTAAGCTGGAAGTCGTTTTTACATAAGTCTATGGAACCTTGTTCTGATGCTCCACAGGTGTAAATTGTAAAAGCAACTTCAGGGTCACACATAAAACCCAGTGTAAGCCGTCAATTCGGGATAGCCATCACATGACTCAGAAGAGAACCAGAGCAGCATTGGAAACCAGAGAAGACACCTATAAGTGAGTATATTAGCACACAGTACACTATAATAAAGCCACGCAGGTTTAGGACATGCAAAGTTTCAGAAGTTCAGTATTCGTTTCAAATCTCCTGTAGAAGACAAGCTATTTATAGCAAGTATAGTCAGGACCCTGGAAAAACTCTTGACAGAAGTTACCTGTTTCAGAAAATGTATTTGGTAATTCAGGGTTAATACAGAGATGAAGCTCATTTAGGACCTTAATAGAAGTGGAAAGCAGCTACAAAAAGCTTCTTTCCACCACTGGAAGACCAAGTCTTTCTACAAGTCATTTTGAGAGACCATTAATGTCAACCATGCAATTCTTAATTTTTTCTGTGGTGGTTCTACAGTATAAGGGAAGAATACAATTGATGCCAAATTTCCCAGTATATTTTATTGATTGGGGATAGGGACTCTTTTATAGAATGACCTTCACATTACCCTTCTGATAAAATTTGACTGTCCAAACTGACCGTTCCTTTTAAATAAGGAATTAGACTTCTATGAAATGTTTTACTCAAAATATCAATGTTCCATACATAAGAATTTAGCGTTATTGCCCTAATTTGTATATTTTTAATGCAAAATAAATAATCTAAACCTTGCTTTTCTGTAACAAATCTGTTAGTATAATCCGCCATAGCTCAAGTGAGAATGTATAATGAGATTATAAGGTAGAAGAATGAAGTGCAATACAAGGATAGTTCAATCTGTCTGGAGAATGTTTAAAACAGAACAGAACTAGAACAGGGCAGTAATATATTGGGAAAATGACAGCTAATTAACCCGCTTCAGCTATCAGTGTGCAGGACTGAAACAGAATGGAAAAATTAAATATTAATCTTTAGAACTGGCTGAGAAAATAATTGCAATTTATCTACATTAGTAATTCTGTCAGAGCCAGGTTAGTGGTCCAAAACTGCACAGTAATGGCCCACAGAGTCAGATATGTAAACTGAGTAGCACAAATGATACTGGAACCCGAGCTGATGATGATACATCCATACTTACAGTATACAGTCTTTAATTAATATGACTTAAGAGTAAAGTGACCATGGCAGGTGCAGGTCAATAGGTTACAATGTGAATACATGACTTAAAATACAGCATCTACCCATCCATTCATTGATCAATCCATCAATCTACGGTATATTTACAGTATATCTAGCTATCTCTATATCTATCTAAGGCAGGTCTTGAAAGTTTGCCCTGAAACTACAACAGATTTTCCCAAAAGTCCTAAAAGTAAACAAAGAGAACCAAATCAAACAAAATATAAAATGTTGTCATTTTCTTAATTGAAGAAAATGTACTAAAATCATGTGTGGCTAAAATATGTGAACCTTTATGATTAGTAGATAAATTAAAGGTGCAATTAGAGCCTGGTGTTTTCAGTCAATGGGATGACAATCAGGTATGGGTGGGTGACCTATTGTTCATGGCAGGATTTCAAGGAGAAAGCCACTGCTCTCCAAAACAAATATTGAGCAGCATCTATAACAACGATCTGTCTCATACTCACCTTTTCTACAGCATCAATGTCAGGTGCTACCACTCTGACTTGGCAAATGGTACTGCCAGAAGAAGAGGATGCAGTGATGTTATGATCAGACCTGTCATCCACAGTGTCAAAGAGGTATCTCTAAATTCAACATAACATGACATTGTGAATGACTACTGCAGTCTCAGAATTATCCGACATCTTTATGAGAAGTTTCTTTAATTCTTAGTAGAGCACCCATTGGCCATTATGACCTGCTGCAACTGTGATGCATAGCCAGACACTAGCTTTTTGAGATGTGCATGAGGAATCTTAGCCTATTCCTCATGGTCAGTGAATTCCAGTTGACTAATATTGTTATGTCTGTGTACTGCAACCGACTGCAATCAAAGATTTATTATGGCGTTCAAGCCAGATGATTGTGACCTCCACTTAAGACTCTTCCAGGACTTCTTTGGAGACTAAGCATTGATGGACCCTGAGGCATACTTAGTATCACTGTTGTGTTGGAAGATCAAATGATGCCAAAGCATCAGCTTTCTCACAGAACGCAGCACATTTCCTCTTAGGATTTTCTGATATTTGATTGAATCCATCTTGTCCTCCAAACGCTGAAGGTTTAAAGTGCCAGAGGAAGCAAAGCAGTTGATAGACCATCACAGAGCCACCGCCATGCTCCACTTTAGGCAGGTTGTTCATTTCTGTGTATGCTTCATTCTTCCTTCTCCAGATATGCTGCTGATCCATAGGTGTGAAAAGTAACAGTATTGTTTAATCTCTCCACAGAACTGAATTACAGAAATTCTGTGGTGTAGTTACCTGGTGTAAGCTTAAAGGAGCTGATTTTCCTTGTGATTTTGCATCAGCAATGTGAGAGAGCTTTGGGCAGTTGGGTGATTCATGGAGATTGAGCGTTTAGTATGTGTCTTACCGTGCAACCTATATCCTCAGTATGTGCAGACTCCAAATCTTACCAGAGATCTTTTAGCATCACTCGAAGGTTTTTGACCAGCTAACTCCTCAAAACCTGGTGGCAACTGATTATAGCTTTCTCTTTCTGTCATTTTCAGGTAGTGTTCCTTCAACTTTGAACTTGCGAAAGACATGTCCAACTGTTTTTCAGGGATCTTTCAATGTATTTGCTATCTTTTTTTATCCTTTTCCTTGTTTGTGTAAGGCAATGTTTTTTCTTTTTACATTTTGGACCACTCTCACATCAATCCAAGAATAATAGTGAACTGGTGGACATTGACAGTGACAAATGGGCTAAGATTTGCAATGCCAGTGTTCCTCCATGCCTTCTCCTCATCCTGGCAGGGATGCAGACTTACTCACCGTCTCGGCTACACTTCTGTTGCAGTAATCCTGCATAGAGTGAGCGCGCGTGCGCTTCCTGTGTCTTAATGGGGTATCGTGTGCTCTCCAATGATGTCCCCAGCCAATTTCTGTGTGGCATCTGGTCTTTAAGGCACCCACCCCTATTGGGAGTTGCCTGTTCAACATCAAGGACTTTAGTGTCTAGCTTATCTTTGTCCAAACCTGTTTCCCTGTGTCTGTATGCCCAGGCCTTGAACTAGTACGTGTCTGAATTAGAACCTGTCTCTGAATCCTCGTGTGTCAGAATCAGCACCTGTTTCCACACCAGCTGTGTCTGATTTCAGTTCCTCGCTCCAAACCTGTTGTCTGAATCAGTCCTTACCCTAAATCTCCTGTAGCAGTTTCCTTTCCTAAATCTGCCGTGTTTGAATCTGTACCTATCTCTAATCTGTTGACGCTGTGCAACATCAATGGTTAGGGTGAACACTTGCTACCTCATTGAAAATACCCTGTGTGAATCTGTCTCTGTCTGTCCCGTGATCACCTGTCCTTGTACTGTATTTGTCCTGTGTGAATTTGGCTTTGTCTGACCTGTGTGCACGTGTCCTTGTATTTGTCCTGTGTGTACTTGGTTTTGTCTGTCCGTGTATTTGCCTTGTGTGAATCTGATCCGATCCTATCTGTCCTGTGTGTACTTGTCCTTGTGTTAGTCCTGTGTGAACCTGGTCCTGTCTGTCCTGTGAGAACCAATGGTTCTGTGCCTGTCCGCAACTGCGGTTCCTTGCCTGTCCAAATCTGCAGTTCCTTGTGTGGCACCCCAGGAGTTTGGTTGCCACAGTGGCATTGCCTTCCTCAGGGGGGTGATGCCATTCCTGGAAGCAAGAGGGGTCCCCTTTCCAGGTAATTTCAGCATACAACACCCTTCCTGACTCCAGACCAGAAGGGGGAGCTCTAACCCGATTTTCAGGGGAACTTCCCTATAAATTCTGGCCTGGAGGTGGGGTTAGTTAGTTTACTTTCAGTTTGAGTCAGAGAGCAGATAGTGAAGGAGGAAGAGGCAATAAGTGAGGAGAATCTGGGGGTAGTAGCTGCGACTGAGCTCACCCCAGGACAAAGCGCTGAAGACTGGACACCAATCCATGTTTGTGTTGGAACCTCATGCCCCGCAACCAAATCTGGAGGACAGGAGATTGCAGGTCTCCTGGCTCCAGCTGACACCCGAAGGCACAGCAGCATAAGAGAGCACGGAGTCACCACGAGGGAGTGACACCTGGAACAGGCTCAAGCTGCCTGCCATGCGGGTAGTGTTTCACTTAGTGGACAGACTGAGAGAGGGACTTGAGGAGAACTAAAAGCACCAGGCACCCAGAGAACAGTGCAGTAGGAAGGCCTCCAACCCCACCTGGCTATGGGGACTCTGAATTGCTTCCAGGCTGCCTGGATCTCCATCACCAGCTGTGACTTGTGCCCCAGACTGCACCTTCAACCTGAGATTAAAGGTAAAGAAACTGCAACCCCTGTGTCCTCTAGTTATTCTCGCACCCTCAGTTCTGGACCCTCAGTCCTGCACCCCAACGTCCACAAATCCCTTACAAAACTGCATCGGTAGCCCTGGGGCCAGGCTCCACCTGTGGGAAGCAGAACCATCCCAGCTGCATCACTATCGGCCAAAGCAGTCTCCTTATGCAGCGTCAGCCATCTATAGCCGAACACCACAGGTGGCATCACGAACAATCCCCCTTTCCCTATACAAACTTTATTCTCATTTCCACCATCATCCATTCTCTATTCTCCATCCCTTTAATTGCACGTCCAGGGCCAGGACCGGGTCACTGCTGCCGTGACCACCCCTTTAAGAGCTGTGCGACGCGATTCCGAGTACCCCACGGCCCTAAAGGTGTTGCACTTGCCTGTCCGCATCTGCGGTTCCGTACCTGTCCGCATCTGCGGTTCTGTACCTGTCCGCAACTGCAATTCTGTACCTGTCCACATCTGTGGTTCTGTAACTGTCCGCAACTGCGATTCTGTACCTGTCCGCATCTGTGGTTCTGTTCCTGGCCGCTTCTGCGGTTCCCAGCCTGTCCTCATCTGCGGTTCCCTGACTGTCCGCACTTGTTTTCCAGTACCTCTCCTGACAGTGACCCAATTCTTCCTGAAGTTGTTCCTGTCCCTCCAGTCAGAACTGGGTCTTATCTGTTCCTGTATTTCAGTTGTACCAGCCAGCATCTGCCGGCCTATATATCAGCCATGCCCGCCAGCACCTGCCGGCCTGCATATCAGCCATGCCCGCCAGCACCTGCCTGCCTGTATTTCCTCTGTGCCTGCTAGCACTTGTTTGTCGGTAAATCAGTGGTGCTCCCCAGCACCTGCCTGCTAGAGATGAGCGAATATGTTTGTCTGGCTCCTTATTCGGCAAGTTATAGCGCTTACTGAATAAGCTGCAGAGGGAACCCGGCTTCCTGGATCTCTCCTGCTATTCAGCTTTCTGGCGCTGCAGATGCATGTGTCATGGCTGTTTCACTGTCACAACACATGCATGGAGAGCCTGTTTGTTGGGCTCTCCATACATGTGTTGTGACAGTGAAACAGCCGTGACACATGCAGCTGCTGAGCTGAACAGCTGATCAGCCGGAGAGCGCGAGGAAGCCGGGTTCTCTCTGCAGCTTATTCATTAAGCGCTATAACTTGCTGAATAAGGAGCCAGACAAACATATTCGCTTATCTCTCCTGCCTGCCTGTATATTAGCTGTGCCCGCCAACATCTAGCTGCCTGTATACCATCAGTATTTACCAGCACATGCCTGTCAGTATACCAACTGTGTCTGCCAGTACCTGGCTGCCTGTGTATCCGATGTATCCACCAGCACCTGTCTGTATACCAGCCGTGTCTGCCAGTACCTGCCTGCCTGTGAATCAGCCGTGCCAGTCAGTATACCTGCTGCACCTGCAGTGCCTGCCTGTATCCTTGCCTATCCTGGCAGCACCTGTCATTACAACTTCCTGTCCCATATGAGGATCAGCTGTCATGCGTCCAAGGTCTGTCCTGGAGTAGCACCTAGTGCCCATCCAGAGCCAAGTCTAACCCCACCATCATGGGCTCCATGCTCTTCTCGGTCCATGGCACAGTGGGTCCATGATCTGTGTGCGCGCTTAACAGTCCTCGCGCGAGCTTAAAGGATTCCTCAGTAACGCTGCCAGTAGGTGGTGACTGGTTATGGATCATATTTGGAGGAAGTCATAACAGCCAATAGGTCTTCTACGAAGTAAGAAAAATGCTTGCTCTAAAGAAATTTAATAATTATGAGACAGCAGAAGTCAGTAAAAGTGGCATTTTGTGTTGATTTTCGAGAAACCACTTGTTCTATTAGTTGTATTGAGCTATTTAAATTGTTCTGTTTTCATTGGTTTATTGCAAACAGCAGAAAGTTTGCAAATGTTGCTAATAAACCTTATTTGCAACAGGAGTTGAATACTTTTGATTGCAACTAACAATTATTAAGATGTACTCATACTTTTGTGTTTTCTCTTATTAGAACAGCAATGTATACCACTACATGTTTTTGTAAATACAAGAAAAATGGTTTTATAAAATCATATTTAAAAATTAATTGTAACTGTATATGACTTGAGACGTAAGACAGCTGTCTGGGTATTGTCACTATTCTTACTCTACCTGTACATGAGCCTATCTACAGTATGAATTGACTGTGACACTGCTTACTAGTTACATGATGGGACTCAGCCTACCTTCTTTATACGGACAGCATGAGGCACTCAAAGAAAATAGAAGAGTAGTATCTTCTAGCTTAATCTAACTTATACCTTCAGATTTTCAAAGAGAAGACATAAGAGCTAAGTGAGTATGATAACAGTATGACAATATAGTAGTAACTAATGGAGAGGCTTATGGTAAAAACAGAGACAGCAAGGAATGGCACTGTTACACACCTGTCCCAGATCCGGGCTTTGCTACCCTCATTCTAGTGTGCTGAACTCTGTTGTGCTCCACGTTGAGCTTTGCAAGTGGCTTGGCATGCTGCCATGTGATCGTTTGCCTGGGCTTATATAATGCCTACTGTTATGACCCCAGTGGACTGGGTCTCAGAGGAACGTGTAAGTCTGCAAGATACAAAAATCCAGCTCATAGGGCTGTGGTAACTGGGTTGACCAAATAGCTACTCCTAACGCCAACACTAGAAGTAGCCGGGGATCATGCCTACGGTGATCGCTAGATGACACGCGCCAGCCGGAGAATCTAACTACCCCTAGGAGAAGAAAACAAAGACCTCTCTTGCCTCCAGAGAAAGGGACCCCAAAGCAAGATACAAGCCCCCCACAAATAATAACGGTGAGGTAAGAGGAAATGACAAACACAGAAATGAACCAGGTTCAGCAAAGAGAGGCCAGCTTACTAATAGCAGAATATAGCAAGATAACTTATCTGGTCAACAAAAACCCTATAAAAATCCACGCTGGAGATTCAAGAACCCCCGAACCGTCTAACGGTCCGGGGGGAGAACACCAGCCCCCTAGAGCTTCCAGCAAAGGTCAGGATACAGATAGGAACAAGCTGGACAAAAATACCAAACAAAACAAAAGCAAAAAGCAAAGAAGCAGACTTAGCTTGAAAAACAGGAACCAGGATCAGAGGACAAGAGCACAACAGATTAGCTCTGATTTCAACGATGCCAGGCATTGAACTGAAGGTCCAGGGAGCTTATATAGCAACGCCCCTGAACTAACGGCCCAGGTGAGGATATAGGAAAAGACAGACGCTCCAGAGTCAAATCACTAATGACCACTAGAGGGAGCAAAAAGCAAAATCACAACAGTACCCCCCCCTTAGTGAGGGGTCACCGAACCCTCACCACGACCACCAGGGCGATCAGGATGAGCGGCGTGAAAGGCACGAACTAAATCGGCCGCATGAACATCAGAGGCGACCACCCAGGAATTATCTTCCTGACCATAGCCCTTCCACTTGACCAGGTACTGAAGCCTCCGCCTGGAGAGACGAGAATCCAAGATCTTCTCCACCACGTACTCCAACTCGCCCTCAACCAACACCGGAGCAGGAGGCTCAGCAGAAGGAACCACAGGCACAACGTACCGCCGCAACAAGGACCTATGAAACACGTTGTGGATAGCAAATGACACAGGTAGATCCAGGCGAAAGGATACAGGATTAAGAATTTCCAATATCTTGTAAGGACCAATAAAACGAGGTTTAAATTTGGGAGAGGAAACCTTCATAGGAACAAAGCGGGAAGAAAGCCACACCAAATCCCCAACACGTAGTCGGGGACCCACACCGCGGCGGCGGTTGGCAAAGCGCTGAGCCCTCTCCTGTGACTACTTCAAGTTGTCCACCACAAGATTCCAGATCCGCTGCAACCTATCCACTACAGAATCCACCCCAGGGCAGTCAGAAGGTTCCACATGACCCGAAGAAAAACGAGGGTGGAAACCAGAGTTGCAGAAAAACGGCGAAACCAAGGTGGCGGAACTAGCCCGATTATTAAGGGCAAACTCAGCTAACGGCAAGAAGGTCACCCAATTGTCCTGATCAGCAGAGACAAAACACCTCAAATAAGCCTCCAAAGTCTGATTAGTTCGCTCCGTCTGTCCATTAGTCTGAGGATGGAAAGCAGACGAAAACGACAAGTCAATGCCCATCCTACTACAAAAGGATCGCCAGAATCTGGAAACGAACTGGGATCCTCTGTCTGACACAATATTCTCAGGGATGCCGTGCAAACGAACCACGTTCTGGAAAAACACAGGAACCAGATCGGAAGAGGAAGGCAGTTTAGGCAAAGGAACCAAATGGACCATCTTGGAGAAGCGATCACATATCACCCAGATAACAGACATGCCCTGAGACACCGGAAGATCAGAAATGAAATCCATGGAGATATGTGTCCAAGGTCTCTTAGGGACAGGCAAGGGCAAGAGCAACCCGCTGGCACGAGAACAGCAAGGCTTAGCTCGAGCACAAGTCCCACAGGACTGTACAAATGACCGCACATCCCTAGACAAGGAAGGCCACCAAAAGGATCTGGCCACCAGATCTCTGGTGCCAAAAATTCCTGGGTGACCTGCCAACACCGAGGAATGAACCTCGGAAATGACTCTGCTGGTCCACTTATCAGGCACAAACAGTCTGTCAGGTGGACAAGAATCAGGCCTATCAGCCTGAAATCTCTGCAACACACGTCGCAGATCAGGAGAAATAGCTGACAAGATAATACCATCCTTAAGAATACCAACAGGTTCAGCGACTCCAGGAGCATCAGGCACAAGCTCCTGGAAAGAGCATCGGCCTTCACATTCTTTGAACCTGGTAAATACGAGACAACAAAGTCAAATCGGGAGAAAAACAATGACCAGCGGGCCTGTCTAGGATTCAGGCGTTTAGCAGACTCGAGATACATCAGATTTTTGTGATCAGTCAAGACCACCACACGATGCTTAGCACCCTCGAGCCAATGACGCCACTCCTCAAATGCCCATTTCATGGCCAACAACTCCCGATTGCCCACATCATAATTTCGCTCCGCAGGCGAAAACTTCCTAGAGAAAAAGGCGCAAGGTCTCATAACAGAGCAACCAGGGCCTCTCTGCGACAAAACGGCCCCTGCTCCAATCTCTGAAGCATCCACCTCAACTTGAAAGGGAAGCGAGACATCAGGCTGGCACAAAACAGGCGCCGAAGTAAACCGACGTTTCAACTCCTGGAAAGCCTCCACGGCAGCAGGAGCCCAATTAACCACATCGGAGCCCTTCTTGGTCATATCCGTCAAAGGTTTCACAATGCTAGAAAAGTTAGCGATAAAACGACGGTAGAAGTTAGCGAAACCCAAGAACTTCTGAAGACTCTTAACTGACGAGGGCTGAGTCCAATCAAGAATAGCTCGGACCTTGACTGGGTCCATCTCCACAGCAGAAGGGGAAAAAATGAACCCCAAAAAGGGAACCTTCTGTACACCAAAAAGACACTTTGAGCCCTTGACAAACAAAGAATTTTCACGCAAAATTTTAAAGACCATCCTGACCTGCTCCACATGCGAGTCCCAATTATCAGAAAAAACCAGAATATCATCCAGATAAACGATCAGAAATTTATCCAGATAGTTCCGGAAAATGTCATGCATAAAGGACTGAAAAACTGAAGGGGCATTAGAGAGCCCAAAAGGCATCACCAAGTACTCAAAATGACCTTCGGGCGTATTGAATGCGGTTTTCCATTCATCCCCTTGCTTAACCCCTTCCCGACATGTGACGGTATAGTACGTCACATGTCGGGACCCCCGCTTTGATGTGCGCTCCGGCGGTGAGCGCACATCAAAGTCGCGACATGTCAGCTGTTTTTTACAGCTGACATGTGCGCGCAATAGCGGCGGGTGAAATCGCGATCACCCGCCGCTATTAACTAGTTAAATGCCGCTGTCAAGCGCAGACAGCGGCATTTAACTACCGCATCCGGCCGTGCGGCCGGATATGAGCGCATCGCCGACCCCCGTCACATGATCGGGGGTCGGCGATGTGTCAGGAAGGTAACCATAGAGGTCCTTGAGACCTCTATGGTTACTGATTGCCGGTGGCTGTGAGCGCCACCCTGTGGTCGGCGCTCACAGCACACCTGCAAATCTGCTGTGTAGCAGCGATCTTATGATCACTGCTGCATAGCAGAGCCGATCGGGCTGTGCCTGCTTCTAGCCTCCCATGGAGGCTATTGAAGCATGGCAAAAGTAAAAAAAAAAAGTTTTTAAAAATGTGAAAAAAATAAAAAAAATATAAAAGTTTAAATCACCCCCCTTTCGCCCCAATCAAAATAAATCAATAAAAAAAAAACCCAACCTACACATATTTGGTATCGCCGCGTTCAGAATCGCCCGATCTATCAATTAAAAAAAAGCATTAACCTGATCGCTAAATGGCGTAATGAGAAAAAAATTCGAAACGCCAGATTTACGTTTTTTTGGTCGCCACGACATTGCATTAAAATGCAATAACGGGCGATCAAAAGAACGTATCTACACCAAAATGCTATCATTAAAAACGCCAGCTCGGCACGCAAAAAATAAGCCCTCACCTGACCCCAGATCACGAAAAATGGAGACGCTACGAGTATCGGAAAATGGCGCAATTTTGTTTTGTTTTGTTTTTTGCAAAGTTTGGAATTTTTTTTCACCACTTAGGTGAAAAATAACCTAGTCATGTTAGGTGTCTATAAACTCGTAGTGACCTGGAGAATCATAATGGCAGGTCAGTTTTAGCATTTAGTGAACCTAGCAAAATAGGCAAGCAAAAAACAAGTGTGGGATTGCACTTTTTTTGCAATTTCACTGCACTTGGAATTTTTTTCCCGTTTTCTAGTACACGACATGCTAAAACCAATGATGTCGTTCAAAAGTACAACTCGTCCCGCAAAAAATAAGCCCTCACATGGCCAAATTGACGGAAAAATAAAAAAGTTATGGCTCTGGGAAGGAGGGTAGCGAAAAACGAAAACGGAAAAACGGAAAAAGCTCCGGGGGTGAAGGGGTTAATGCGCACAAGGTTGTACGCACCACGAAGGTCTATCTTGGTAAACCACTTGGCACCTTTAATCCGGGCAAACAAGTCAGACAACAGCGGCAAAGGATACTGAAATTTGACAGTGATCTTATTTAAAAGCCGATAGTCAATACAAGGCCTCAAAGATCCGTCCTTTTTAGCCACAAAAAAGAATCCCGCACCAAGAGGGGAAGAAGACGGACGGATGTGTCCTTTCTCCAGAGACTCCTTGATATATGAACGCATAGCGGTATGTTCAGGTATCGACAGATTAAACAGTCTTCCCTTAGGAAATTTACTGCCTGGAATCAAATCTATTGCACAGTCACAGTCCCTATGAGGAGGCAATGCACTGGACCTGGACTCGCTAAAGACATCCTGATAATCAGACAAGTACTCCGGAACTTCCGAAGGCGTAGAAGAAGCAATAGACACAGGCAGGGAATCCTCATGAATACCACGACAGCCCCAACTAGACACTGACATAGCCTTCCAGTCAAGGACTGGATTATGGGTCTGTAACCATGGCAGCCCCAAAACAACCAAATCATGCATTTTATGTAGAACGAGAAAACGTATCACCTCGCGGTGTTCAGGAGTCATGCACATGGTAACCTGTGTCCAATACTGCGGCTTATTTTCTGCCAATGGCGTAGCATCAATACCCCTAAGAGGGATAGGATTTTCTAATGGTTCAAGAATAAAACCACAGCGCTTAGCAAATGAGAGATCCATAAGACTCAGGGCAGCACCTGAATCTACAAACGCCATGACAGGATAAGATGACAGTGAGCAAATCAAAGTTACAGACAGAATAAACTTAGGATGCAAATTACCAACGGTGACAGGACTAACAACCTTAGATATACGTTTAGAGCATGCTGAGATAACATGTGTAGAATCACCACAGTAGTAGCACAAGCCATTCCGGCGTCTATGAATTTTCCTCTAATTTTTAGTCAGGATTCTATCACATTGCATCAAATCAGGTGTCCGTTCAGACAACACCATGAGGGAATTTGCGGTTTTTCTATCACATTGCATCACATCAGGTGTCTGTTCAGACAACAACATGAGGGAATTTGCGGTTTTGCGCTCCCGCAACCGCCGGTCAATTTGAATAGCCAGGGACATGGTATCATTCAGACCTGTGGGAATGGGAAAACCCACCATAACATTCTTAATGGCCTCAGAAAGGCCATTTCTAAAATTAGCGGCCAGTGCACACTCGTTCCAATGTGTCAGCACGGACCATTTCCGAAATTTTTGGCAATACACCTCAGCCTCGTCCTGGCCCTGAGACATAGCCAGCAAGGCTTTCTCTGCCTGAATCTCAAGATTGGGTTCCTCATAAAGTAAACCGAGCGCCAGAAAAAACGCATCAATATCAGCCAATGCCGGATCTCCTGGCGCCAACGAAAAAGCCCAATCCTGAGGGTCACCCCGTAAGAATGAAATAACAATTTTTACTTGTTGAGCAGAGTCTCCAGACGAACAAGGTTTCAGGGACAAAAATAATTTACAATTATTCCTGAAATTCCTAAACTTAAATCGGTCTCCTGAAAACAGTTCAGGAATCGGAATCTTGGGTTCAGACCTAGGATTTCTGGTAACATAATCTTGTATACCCTGCACACGAGCGGCAAGCCGGTCCACACTTGTAATCAAGGTCTGGACATCCATGTCTGCAGCAAGCCCAAGCCACTCCGAGGTAAAGGGGAAAAGAAAAAAAAAAAAAATGAGAGAGGGAAAAAAAAACCTCAAAATTTTCTTTCTTATAATCCCACTTCTGCAATGCATTAAACATTTAATACTGTCCTGGCATACTGTTATGACCCCAGTGGACTGGGTCTCAGAGGAACGTGTAAGTCTGCAAGATACAAAAATCCAGCTCATAGGGCTGTGGTAACTGGGTTGACCAAATAGCTACTCCTAACGCCAACACTAGAAGTAGCCGGGGATCATGCCTACGGTGATCGCTAGATGACACGCGCCAGCCGGAGAATCTAACTACCCCTAGGAGAAGAAAACAAAGACCTCTCTTGCCTCCAGAGAAAGGGACCCCAAAGCAAGATACAAGCCCCCCACAAATAATAACGGTGAGGTAAGAGGAAATGACAAACACAGAAATGAACCAGGTTCAGCAAAGAGAGGCCAGCTTACTAATAGCAGAATATAGCAAGATAACTTATCTGGTCAACAAAAACCCTATAAAAATCCACGCTGGAGATTCAAGAACCCCCGAACCGTCTAACGGTCCGGGGGGAGAACACCAGCCCCCTAGAGCTTCCAGCAAAGGTCAGGATACAGATAGGAACAAGCTGGACAAAAATACCAAACAAAACAAAAGCAAAAAGCAAAGAAGCAGACTTAGCTTGAAAAACAGGAACCAGGATCAGAGGACAAGAGCACAACAGATTAGCTCTGATTTCAACGATGCCAGGCATTGAACTGAAGGTCCAGGGAGCTTATATAGCAACGCCCCTGAACTAACGGCCCAGGTGAGGATATAGGAAAAGACAGACGCTCCAGAGTCAAATCACTAATGACCACTAGAGGGAGCAAAAAGCAAAATCACAACAGCCTACTAAGACACACACATTTGTTTTGGTATTAAGACTTTTAGTGGTCCCGAGTCCCGTCTGCCTGCACCCTCCAGTACCTATGCTGTCTGCCTTCTGGTCTTCTGTCTGCTTGCCACCTCCAGTGCTTCTACTGCCTGTTTCCCTTATGTCTCACCTGCCTGTTGCTGCACTGATGCCCATAGCCCGTGTGCTCACCCAGAACTTGGGCTTGGAGGATCTAGCTCACCAGGTGAGACAAAATAGGCATCTTTTTTACTGAGAAGCATTATTAGCAGGAGCATTGAGAAAGCTGTAGAAGTGAGAACTAGATCGCTACAGATGTGACTTTGGAGAGTGACTCAGTAAGGCATTCCACTGCAGGTTTAAAGGGTTTTCTGAAAAATGTTGGTTCCTTATGAGGTTAAAGGGAACCTGTAAGCAGGATTGGGCACAGTAACCTACAGACAGTGTCAGGTCGGCGCCGTTATACTGATTAAAATGTTACCTTGGTTGATGAAATCCATCCTGTGGTTGATGTTTAATCTTTATTTTCAGTTTTCAGTTAATGAGATTCTCTTGCTCCTGGGTGGGCCTGGAGCAGGGGCTGACACAGACAGCTTGGGGCCCCTGTGCAGGAAATGTGTCTGGGCCCCCCTCCTTTTAAGGCGACAAAGCTAAGGGACTGTGCTATACATAAGTGAGTACACTTTATACTAAGGGACTGTGTTAGACATAATAATCGATAATAACGTCTTCCTCCACCTCCCCCTGTTCTTTAATCCATTTTAAATCTCCCACATCCCATTATTGCCCTCACCCCCACCCCCTTGATTGCCCTCTTCACCACCTCCATAATTGCTTTCTCTCCACCACCCCATTTTTGCCCATTCCACCACCTCCATCATTGCCTCCTCCCCACCACCCCCATCATTGTCCTTTCCACTGCCACCATCATTGCCTTCTCCCCCACCACCCCATCAATACCCATTCCATCACCTCCATCATTTCCTCCTCCCCCACCACCCCTATCATTGCCCTCTACATCAACCCAATCATTGTCTTCGGCCCCATCACCACCATCATTGCACTCTCCTCCACCTACACATACAGCACCATTCTCCTCTTTGCACACACACATATACACACAGCACCATTCACCTCTCTGCACACACATACACACACAGCACCATTCACCTCTCTGCACATACACACCCTGGAGGGTGGTGCTGTTGTGGGGTTCTTCATGTAGTATTTTGCTTACATATTTATCTGTATGGCATCTGACAGGTCACTGATCCCTCAGTCACCTGCCCCTATTTTATATACTAAATATAATATCAGGAACTGTGCTGTAGCATGATCGCATGTATAATGTCCATCCAATTATATTTGGTGATAAACATGTATTCAGAAAGAAAATTTCATTCTCAAAATGGCATCAGCCACATCTGTGCAGTAGCATCTATCAGATGCACCTCCACCATTTTCATTTTCAGAGTGCTAGGCAGCTGCTTAGAAGAACCCATGGCTGCAGTTTTTTAGCACAAAGTTAGAAGAGGCTGAGTTTTATAAAGATTTTAAATTTGCATCACCTGGCCTTTCCTAACTATGATAATGACAAAAATATAACTCTGACAGGCTAATTAAGGTCTGAGTCCTTGGTCAAAGTTATCTGAGCACACAAATTTCCAAAGGAGCCAAAACTTTTGCATTGGCCCATGTTCCTTTTAGTAATTTTTAAAATGTAAAAAAATTACAATTTATTATCAATGTATTGATTTTTTTTCTTCCTAAAATACAAAAGGAAATGTGTCATCTTTAACTTTAGTCCTTTTAGAGATGATTTCATCTTCAGCTTGCTTAACTGTTCACAATAACAGTAATTTTGACCAGGGGTGCCCAAACTTTTACATGCCAATGTAGATAGATAGATTGCATGCTTTTCCCAATAGCAGTATTATTATTCGGGTCATCGTTGTCACCAATAAACCGTACTTCTTTTACTGAACGTAAACCTAACATATAGCCGTTAATAAATAATTTGGTCATTTCTCCAAGCTAAACCTCTTTCTTCGTGGTTCAGATTTTACTTCGATAACACCAATTTTATCTTTATCTTAAAGTCGTTGCTAGGACACGGTGGACAAGAACGGCCGGTATTGGGAAATGTTTGCACTTCTCACTGTAATAAAAATTGATTAAAAGAAAACATTGCTATAGCTGTAGTCCGAGTAGAGAAATCTATTCCTTTCTACTTATCAACGACTATCCTCTCAATGTGCTAGTTTGTTACTACAGAATATGTCTGCGCTACATATATGCAGCAGTATTGTTCATAATCATTGGCTAATTATAATAATAATTATAAAAAGAAGAAGTGTTTGAGGCAGAAAGATCTATAAAGATATACTGTATATACTTGTTTCATGAAGTAAGTTGGAGAATATGATGAAATTTCATTCTTTTACAAATCCTGGGATGATAAAAAATAGATATTGTATAGAAAGTGTTTTATTAAAAACATATTACCAAGGGACTCAGTCAATAACCTTTTCTCCGAAAGAGCAGTAACTTCATACGAACTATGTATAATTTTATTATGAGTAAGTGTATCTTTAGTGTTACAGGCCGATACATATAGATATAGTTTATCCCGGAACAAGAGAAATCTGTAAGATTAAGTAAAAGGGACTTTTTTTACTACAATTCTTTTCTACAAAACAAGAAAAAAGAAAACCAACTTAAAGAGGACCTGTCAAGAATTGACTGGTTTCTGCTCATATTTTATTCCCACAGGTCCACTGAGTATTGTATTATTATTTTTGTTCTTTCTAAATCTGGCATATGGAGACAAGGCGGCCACTAGGAATTTCAGGGCCCCATACTGGCAAAATTTTCGGGCCCCCTTGAGACCCTGCCCAGGCTTTACCCCAGCCCCTCCTCCACTCCTCGAACCTACCACAGTCCTACCGCCCACTCTTGGAAAAACTCCTCTTCTACACCACGTCCTCAACAATCACACATTAACACTTCCTATCGAACACCAAATCACATATATAGCCATCAGCTTTTGTTTTGGCCAAAAGATTTTTTTAACCCCTTCACCCCCAAGGGTGGTTTGCACGTTAATGACCAGGCCAATTTTTACAATTCTGACCACTGTCCCTTTATGAGGTTATAACTCTGGAACGCTGCAACAGATCCCGGTGATTCTGACATAGTTTTCTCGTGAAATATTGTACTTCATGATAGTGATAAAATTTATTCGATATAATTTGCGTTTATTTGTGAAAAAAATGAATATTTGGCAAAAATTTTGAAAATTTCGCAATTCTCCAACTTTGAATTTTTATGCCCTTAAATCACAGACATATGTCACGCAAAATACTTAATAAGTAACATTTCCCACATGTCTACTTTACATCAGCACAATTTTGGAACCAAAATTTTTTTTTGTGACGGAGTTATAAGGGTTAAAAGTTGACCAGCAATTTCTCATTTTTACAACACCATTTTTTTTAGGGACCACATCTCATTTGAAGTCATTTTGAGGGGTCTATATGATAGAAAATACCCAAGTGTGACACCATTCTAAAAACTGCACCCCTCAAGGTACTCAAAACCACTTTCAAGAAGTTTATTAACCCTTCAGGTGTTTCACAGAAATTTTTGGAATGTTTAAATAAAAATGAACATTTAACTTTTTTTCACAAAAAAATTATTTCAGCTCCAATTTGTTTTATTTTACCAAGGGTAACAGGAGAAAATAGACCCCAAAATTTGTTGTACAATTTGTCCTGAGTACGCTGATACCCCATATGTCGGGGTAAACCACTGTTTGGGCGCATGGCAGAGCTCGGAAGGAAAGGAGCGCCATTTGACTTTTCAATGCAAAATTGACTGGAATTGAGATGGGACGCCATGTTGCGTTTGGGGAGCCCCTGATGTGCCTAAACATTGAAACCCCCCACAAGTGACACCATTTTGGAAAGTAGACCCCTTAAGGAACTTATCTAGATGTGTGGTGAGCACTTTGACCCAACAAGTGCTTCACAGAAGTTTATAATGCAGAGCCGTAAAAATAAAAAATCATATTTTTTCACAAAAATGATCTTTTCACCCCCATTTTTTTATTTCCCCAAGGGTAAGAGAAGAAATTAGACCACAAAAGTTGTTGTGCAATTTGTCCTGAGTACGACGATACCCCATATGTGGGGGTAAACCACTGTTTGGGCACATAGCAGAGCTCGGAAGGGAAGGAGCGCTATTTTACTTTTCAATGCAAAATTGACTGGAATTAAGATGGGATGCCATGTTGCGTTTGGAGAGCCCCTGATGTGCCTAAACATTACAAACCCCCAAAAGTGACACCATTTTGGAAAGTAGACCCCCTAAGGAACTTATCTAGATGTGTTTTGAGAGCTTTGAACCCCCAAGTGTTTCACTACAGTTTATAACGCAGAGCCGTGAAAATAAAAATTATTTTTTTGTTCACAAAAATGATTTTTTAGCCCCCAGTTTTGTATTTTCACAAGGGTATCAGGATAAATTGGACCCCAAAAGTTGTTGTCCAATTTGTCCTGAGTACGCTGATACCCCATATGTGGGGGGGAACCACTGTTTGGGCGCATGACAGAGCTCGGAAGGGAAGGAGCGCCATTTGGAATGCAGACTTAAATGGATTGGTCTGCAGGCATCACGTTGCATTTGCAGAGCCCCTGATGTACCCAAACAGTACAAACCCCCCACAAGTGACCCCATATTGGAAACTAGACCCCCCCAAGGAACTTATCTAGATGTGTTGTGAGAACTTTGAACCCCCAAGTGTTTCACTACAGTTTACAACGCAGAGCCGTGAAAATAAAAAATCTTTTTTTTCCCACAAAACTTATTTTTTGGCCCCCAGTTTTGTATTTTCCCAAGGGTAGCAGGAGAAATTGGACCCAAAAAGATGATGTCCAATTTGTCCTGAGTACGCTGATACCCCATATGTTGGGGTAAACCCCTGTTTGGGCACACGGGAGAGCTCTGAAGGGAAGGAGCACTGTTTTCCTTTTTCAACGCAGAATTGGCTGGAATTCAGATCGGATGCCATGTCCCATTTGGAGAGCCCCTGATGTGCCTAAACAGTGGAAACCCCCCAATTATAACTGAAACCCTAATCCAAACACACCCCTTACCCTAATCCCAACAGTAACCCTAACCACTCCTCTAACCCAGACACACCAACCCTATTCCCAACCATAAATGTAATCCAAACCCTAACCCTATCTTTAGCCCCAACCCTAACTGTAGCCCCAACCCTAGCCCCAACCCTAGCCCTAACCCTAGCCCTATCACTAGCCCTAACACTAGCCGTAACACTAGCCCTAACCCTAGCCCTAACCCTAACCCTAGCCCTAACCCTAGCCCCAACCCTAGCCCTAACCCTAGCCCTAACTCTAACCCTAGCCCCAACCCTAGCCCTAACCCTAGCCCTAACCCTAGCCCCAACCCTAGCCCTAACCCTAGCCCTAACCCTAGCCCTAACCCTAACCCTAGCCCTAACCCTTGCCCTAACCCTAACCCTAGCCCTAACTCTAGTCCTAACTCTAGCCCTAACCCTAACCCTAACCCTAATGGGAAAATGGAAATAAATACATTTTTTAATTTTTTTATTTTTCCCTAACTAAGGGGGTGATGAAGGGGGGTTTGATTTACTTTTATAGCGGGTTTTTTAGCGGATTTTTATGATTGGCAGCCGTCACACACTGAAAGACGCTTTTCATTGCAAAAAATATTTTTTGCGTTACCACATTTTGAGAGCTGTAATTTTTCCATATTTGAGTCCACAGAGTCATGTGAGATCTTGTTTTTTGCGGGACGAGTTGACGTTTTTATTGGTTACATTTTCGGACACGTGACATTTTTGATCGCTTTTTATTCCGATTTTCGTGAGGTAGAGTGATCAAAAACCAGCTATTCATGAATTTCTTTTGGGGGAGGCGTTTATACCGTTCCGCGTTTGGTAAAATTGATAAAGCAGTTTTATTCGTCGGGTCAGTACGATACCTCATTTATATCTTTTTTTTATGTTTTGGCGCTTTTATACGATAAAAACTATTTTATAGAAAAAATAATTATTTTGGTATCGCTTTATTCTCAGGACTATAACTTTTTTATTTTTTTGCTGATGATGCTGTATGGTGGCTCGTTTTTTGCGGGACAAGATGACGTTTTCAGCGGTACCATGGTTATTTATATCAGTCTTTTTGATCGCGTGTTATTCCACTTTTTGTTTGGCGTTATGATAATAAAGCGTTGTTTTTTGCCTCGTTTTCTTTTTTTTCTTACGGTGTTTACTGAAGGGGTTAACTAGTGGGGCAGTTTTATAGGTTGGGTCATTACGGACGCGGCGATACTAAATATGTGTACTTTTATTGTTTTTTTTAATTTTATTTAGCTAAAGAAATGTTTTTATGGGAATAATTTTTTTTTTTTTCTTTATTTAGGATATTTTTTTATTTTTTTTTTACACACATGTGGGGAATTTTTTTTTTACTTTTTTACTTTGTCCCAGGGGGGGACATTACAGATCATTGATCTGACAGTGTGCACAGCACTCTGTCAGATCGACGATCTGCTGTGCAGGGCTGCAGGCTTACCAGCACCTGCTCTGAGCAGGCACTCGGTAAGCCACCTCCCTCCCTGCAGGACCCGGATGCCGCGGCCATCTTGGATCCGGGACCTGCGGCGAGGAGGGAGGTAGGAGACCCTCGGAGCAACGCGATCAAATCGCGTTGCTCCCGGGGTCTCAGGGAAGCCCGCAGGGAGCCCCCTCCCTGCGCGATGCTTCCCTATACCGCTGGTACACCGCAATCATGTTTGATCGCGGTGTGCCGGGGGTTAATGTGCCAGGGGCGGTCCGTGACCGCTCCTGGCACATAGTGCCGGATGTCAGCTGCGATAGTCAGCTGACACCCGGCCGCGATCGGCCGCGCTCCCCCCGTGAGCACGGCCGATCGGCTATGACGTACTATCCCGTCGAGGGTGTGAGATAGGCCCAGGTCACCTCGACGGGATAGTACGTCTAAGGTCACAGAGGGGTTAAGCCACCACCACGAAAAGGTAGACTCTTTTGGCTGGACCCTACTCTACTCTAACTTGTAAAACATTTCTTAAAATATCCAATACTCTTTTTAGGAATATTTTTATTTAATTTTCTTTAAGGGAATGAGTCACATGCATTTTTAAAAATGACCAACAATACCACATGCAAGGGACAGATACAGTCACACCATGACCAGACCACCTATTACTGCCACATAGTGACTGAAAAAGACCAACCACCAGAGCTCTAGATAAACCATGAAAATCCGGACAAGATAACATAGTACAAGATATATATCTTTATTTGATAGCAGCAGTTATACTTTTAATTGAAACGTGTGCACATATCAGGTGTTGTGAATTAGACTTTTTTGGCTCCCTCTAGTGGTTACTAGTGATATGACTCTGGGATTTCCTTCCCTCTGTTTGCACCCAGCTGGGTCGTTATTTCAGGGGTGTTGCTATATAAACCTCCTGGAACCTTAGTCCAGTGCCTGGCATCGGTGTTATCAGACACATTCTGTTTGCTCCTGTTTGCTGGTCCTGGTTCGTGCTAAATTAAGCTAAGTCTTGCTTCTTTGTTTTTTGGGTTATTTGTTTGCTATCATTTTTGTCCAGCTTGTACTAAATGTGATTCCTGACCTTGCTGGAAGCTCTAGGGGGCTGGTGTTCTCCCCCCGGGCCGTTAGACGGTTCGGGGGTTCTTGAATTTCCAGTGTGGATATTTTTGATAGGATTTTTTGCTGACCATATAAGTTATCTTTCTATATTCTGCTATTAGCTAGTGGGCCTCTCTTTGCTAAATTCCTAGCTCATTCTTGTGTTTGTCTTTTCCTCTTACCTCACCGTTATTATTTGTGGGGGGCTTCTATCCAACTTTTTGGGGTATTTCCTCTGGAGGCAAGAAAGGTCTTTCTTTTCCCTTCTAGGGGTAGTTAGCTCTCCGGCTGGTGCGAGACGTCTAGGATCAACGTAGGAACGTTCCCCGGCTGCTGGTATTTGTGGTGCTAGGATTAGTTATATGGTCAGCCCAGTTACCACTGCCCTATGAGCTGGTTTTCTGTATTTACTGACTTAGCATTATTCCTGAGACCCTCTGCCATTGGGGTCATAACAGTATGCCAGGCCAATATTGAATGTTTAAAGCATTGCAGAAGTGGGATAATAAGAAAGGAAATTCTGAGGTTTTTTTTTTTCCTTCCTTCTCTTCCTCCCCTTTACCTTTGAGTGGCGTGTGCTTGCTGCAGACATGAATGTGCAGACCTTGATTACAAGTGTTGACCAGCTGGCAGCTCGTGTGCAGGGTATACAAGATTTTGTTACCAGTAGTCCTATGTCTGAACCTAAAATACCTATTCCGGAATTGTTTTCTGGAGATCGATTTAGGTTTAGGAATTTCAAGAATAATTGTAAATTGTTTCTTTCTCTGAGACCCCGTTCATCTGGAGATTCTGCTCAACAAGTTAAAATTGTTATTTCTTTTTTGAGGGGCGACCCTCAGGATTGGGCTTTCTCGCTAGCGCCAGGAGATCCGGCATTGGCGAATATTGATGCGTTTTTTCTGGCGCTCGGATTGCTTTACGAGGAACCCAATCTTGAAATTCAGGCAGAAAAAGCCTTGCTGGCTATTTCTCAGGGTCAGGATGAAGCTGAAGTGTATTGCCAAAAATTTCGGAAATGGTCCGTGCTTACTCAGTGGAATGAGTGTGCTCTGGCCGCAAATTTCAGAAATGGCCTTTCTGAAGCCATTAAGAATGTGATGGTGGGTTTCCCCATTCCTACAAGTCTGAATGATTCTATGGCGCTTGCTATTCAAATTGACCGGCGTTTGCGGGAGCGCAAAACCGCTAATCCTCTGGTGGTGTTGTCTGAACAAACACCTGATTTAATGCAATGTGATAGAATTCAGACTAGAAATGAACGGAAAAATCATAGACGTCAGAATGGGTTGTGTTTTTACTGTGGTGATTCTACACATGTTATATCAGCATGCTCTAAACGCCTAACAAGGGTTGTTAGTCCTGTCGCCATTGGTAATTTGCAACCTAAATTTATTTTGTCTGTGACTTTAATTTGCTCTTTGTCTTCTTACCCTGTTATGGCGTTTGTGGATTCAGGTGCCGCCCTGAGTCTTATGGATCTGTCATTTGCCAAGCGCTGTGGTTTTGTTCTTGAACCGTTAGTAAATCCTATTCCTCTTAGAGGTATTGATGCTACGCCATTGGCGGAAAATAAACCGCAGTTTTGGACGCAGGTGACCATGTGCATGACTCCTGAACATCGGGAGGTGATTCGTTTTCTTGTTCTGCATAAAATGCATGATTTGGTCGTTTTGGGTCTGCCATGGTTACAGACCCACAATCCAGTCCTGGATTGGAAGGCAATGTCTGTGTCAAGTTGGGGCTGTCAGGGAATTCATGCTGATTCCCCGCCGGTGTCTATTGCTTCCTCTACTCCTTCGGAAGTTCCTGAGTATTTGTCTGATTATCAGGATGTATTCAGTGAGTCCAGATCCAGTGCTCTGCCTCCTCATAGGGACTGTGACTGCGCCATAGATTTGATTCCAGGTAGTAAATTTCCTAAGGGAAGATTATTTAATCTGTCAGTACCTGAGCATGCCGCAATGCGTTCATATATCAAGGAGTCTCTGGAGAAGGGGCATATCCGTCCATCCTCTTCCCCTCTTGGTGCGGGATTCTTTTTTGTGGCTAAGAAGGACGGATCTTTGAGACCTTGTATTGACTATCGGCTACTGAATAAAATCACTGTAAAATTTCAGTATCCTTTGCCTCTCTTGTCGGACTTGTTTGCCCGGATTAAGGGTGCCAAGTGGTTCACCAAGATAGATCTTCGTGGTGCATACAACCTTGTGCGCATTAAGCAAGGCGATGAATGGAAGACTGCATTTAATACGCCCGAAGGTCATTTTGAGTACTTGGTGATGCCTTTTGGGCTTTCTAATGCTCCCTCAGTATTTCAGTCCTTTATGCATGATATTTTCCGGAAGTATCTGG
The DNA here is from genome assembly GCF_051348905.1 of Ranitomeya variabilis. Classification (NCBI taxonomy): domain Eukaryota; kingdom Metazoa; phylum Chordata; class Amphibia; order Anura; family Dendrobatidae; genus Ranitomeya; species Ranitomeya variabilis. The sequence goes on along the minus strand of NC_135235.1, from coordinate 110,896,432 downwards.
ATAAATTTATGATTGTTTATCTGGACGATATTCTGGTTTTCTCTGAAGATTGGGACTCACATGTGGAGCAGGTCAGGATGGTGTTTCAGGTTTTGCGTGAGAATGCCTTGTTTGTTAAAGGCTCAAAGTGTCTCTTTGGAGTACAGAAAGTTCCCTTTTTGGGGTTTATTTTTTCCCCTTCTGCTGTGGAAATGGACCCAGTCAAGGTCCGAGCTATTCATGAGTGGACTCAACCCACGTCAGTTAAGAGTCTTCAGAAGTTCTTGGGTTTTGCTAACTTCTACCGTCGTTTTATCGCTAATTTTTCTAGCGTTGTTAAACCTTTGACGGATATGACCAAGAAAGGTTCTGATGTTGCTAACTGGGCTCCTGCTGCCGTGGAGGCGTTCCAGGAGTTGAAGCGCCGGTTTACTTCGGCGCCTGTTTTGTGCCAGCCTGATGTCTCACTTCCCTTTCAGGTCGAGGTGGATGCTTCTGAGATTGGGGCAGGGGCCGTTTTGTCACAGAGAGGCCCTGGTTGCTCGGTAATGAGACCATGTGCTTTCTTCTCTAGGAAGTTTTCGCCTGCTGAGCGGAATTATGATGTGGGCAATCGGGAATTACTGGCCATGAAGTGGGCATTTGAGGAGTGGCGTCATTGGCTCGAGGGTGCTAAGCATCGTGTGGTGGTCTTGACTGATCACAAAAATTTGATGTATCTCGAGTCTGCTAAACGCTTGAATCCTAGACAGGCCCGCTGGTCATTGTTTTTCTCCCGTTTTGACTTTGTGGTCTCGTATTTACCAGGTTCAAAGAATGTGAAAGCTGATGCTCTTTCAAGGAGCTTTGTGCCTGACTCTCCTGGAGTCACAGAACCTGTTGGTATTCTTAAAGAAGGAGTTATTTTGTCAGCCATTTCTCCTGATTAGCGAAGTGTGTTGCAGAGATTTCAAGCTGGTAGACCTGACTCTTGTCCACCTGACAGACTGTTTGTTCCTGATAAGTGGACCAGCAGAGTCATTTCCGAGGTTCATTCCTCGGTGTTGGCAGGTCATCCGGGAATTTTTGGCACCAGAGATCTGGTGGCTAGGTCATTTTGGTGGCCTTCCTTGTCACGGGATGTACGGTCATTTGTGCAGTCCTGTGGGACTTGTGCTCGAGCTAAGCCTTGCTGTTCCCATGCCAGCGGGTTGCTCTTGCCCTTGCCTGTCCCGAAGAGGCCTTGGACACATATTTCCATGGATTTCATTTCTGATCTCCCGGTGTCTCGGGGTATGTCTGTCATCTGGGTGGTATGTGATCGCTTTTCTAAAATGGTCTATTTGGTGCCTTTGCCTAAGCTGCTTTCCTCTTCCGATCTGGTTCCTGTGTTCCTTCAGAATGTGGTTCGTTTACACGGCATTCCTGAGAATATTGTGTCTGACAGAGGATCCCAGTTTGTTTCCAGGCTCTGGCGATCCTTTTGTGCTAGGATGGGCATTGATTTATCGTTCTCGTCTGCCTTTCATCCTCAGACTAATGGACAAACTGAGCGAACTAATCAGACTCTGGAAGCTTACTTGAGGTGTTTTGTTTCGGCAGATCAGGATGATTGGGTGACCTTCTTGCCGTTGGCTGAGTTTGCCCTAAATAATCGGGCTAGTTCTGCTACTTTGGTTTCGCCATTTTTCTGCAACTCTGGTTTCCATCCTCGTTTTTCCTCAGGACATGTGGAGCCTTCTGACTGTCCTGGAGTAGATTCTGTGGTGGATAGGTTGCAGCAGATCTGGAATCATGTGGTGGACAACTTGAAGTTGTCACAGGAGAAGGCTCAGCGTTTTGCCAACCGCCGCCGCGGTGTGGGTCCCCGACTTCGTGTTGGGGATTTGGTGTGGCTGTCTTCTCGATTTGTTCCTATGAAGGTCTCCTCTCCTAAATTTAAGCCTCGCTTCATCGGTCCTTACAAGATATTGGAAATCCTTAATCCTGTGTCCTTTCGCTTGGATCTTCCGGTTTCGTTTGCCATTCACAACGTGTTCCATAGGTCTTTGTTACGACGCTACGTTGTGCCTGTGGTTCCTTCTGCTGAGCCTCCTGCTCCGGTGTTGGTTGAGGGCGAGTTGGAGTACGTGGTGGAGAAGATCTTGGATTCTCGTCTCTCCAGGCGGAGGCTTCAGTATTTGGTCAAGTGGAAGGGTTATGGTCAGGAGGATAATTCCTGGGTGGTTGCCTCTGATGTGCATGCGGCCGATTTGGTTCGTGCCTTTCACGCTGCTCATCCTGATCACCCTGGTGGTCTTGGTGAGGGTTCGGTGACCCCTCCTTAAGGGGGGGGTACTGTTGTGAATTAGACTTTTTTGGCTCCCTCTAGTGGTTACTAGTGATATGACTCTGGGATTTCCTTCCCTCTGTTTGCACCCAGCTGGGTCGTTATTTCAGGGGTGTTGCTATATAAACCTCCTGGAACCTTAGTCCAGTGCCTGGCATCGGTGTTATCAGACACATTCTGTTTGCTCCTGTTTGCTGGTCCTGGTTCGTGCTAAATTAAGCTAAGTCTTGCTTCTTTGTTTTTTGGGTTATTTGTTTGCTATCATTTTTGTCCAGCTTGTACTAAATGTGATTCCTGACCTTGCTGGAAGCTCTAGGGGGCTGGTGTTCTCCCCCCGGGCCGTTAGACGGTTCGGGGGTTCTTGAATTTCCAGTGTGGATATTTTTGATAGGATTTTTTGCTGACCATATAAGTTATCTTTCTATATTCTGCTATTAGCTAGTGGGCCTCTCTTTGCTAAATTCCTAGCTCATACTTGTGTTTGTCTTTTCCTCTTACCTCACCGTTATTATTTGTGGGGGGCTTCTATCCAACTTTTTGGGGTATTTCCTCTGGAGGCAAGAAAGGTCTTTCTTTTCCCTTCTAGGGGTAGTTAGCTCTCCGGCTGGCGCGAGACGTCTAGGATCAACGTAGGAACGTTCCCCGGCTGCTGGTATTTGTGGTGCTAGGATTAGTTATATGGTCAGCCCAGTTACCACTGCCCTATGAGCTGGTTTTCTGTATTTACTGACTTAGCATTATTCCTGAGACCCTCTGCCATTGGGGTCATAACAATCAGGACATTTAATATAGGCATTATATATAAAAAGATAATATAAAAACAATTGTAGTGAATGGTGGACCCCCAGGATAGAAATGAATGGCCTCCTAATTAGGACATAGGGATCTCCAAAATTTAAGTGAAACAAACCCAAGTAAAAACTTAATAAAAAGTCTTAAACCAAATGTTGAATACCATTATGAGTGTGCAAAGGCAAAGTTAAATAAATAATATAATAACTTTGGCAAATGCCAACGTGCAGCAGTGTCACATAATGAACATCAAAACCTCCGTGTAATCTTCAAAGTGCATTGTGCGTCTCTAGGAACAGGTGCTGTTGTGAATTCTGTTTTTGGGCTCCCTCTGGTGGCTACTGGTGGTACTGGTTGACTTTTGTCTTGTGTTTCCAGTGCACCTGTTTTCATCAGGAAATTGGGAGTTTCTTATTTAGTCTGGCTTCTCAGTCACTCTAGCGCCGGCAATCAATGTTACCAGAGCACCTCTGTTGCTTGCTACCTGCTCCAAGTCTGCAATTCAGCTAAGTTGAATTTTTTGGCATTTTTTGTGTTTGTTTTGTCCAGCATGCATTTGTACTTCTCGTGCTGCTGGAAGCTCTAGTGATCTGAAATTACTTCTCCGGTGTCATGAGTTGATAACGGAGTCAAGGTAGTTTCAGGATGGCTGCTTAGGGTTTTGAGGTAACCGCGAAGTCCTCTTTTGTATTTTCATCTATCTAGTCAGAGGGCCTCACTTTGCTGAATCTATATTCATACTGCGTTTGTGTTTTCCTCTTACCTAACCGTTATTATATGTGGGGGGCTACTATAACTTTTGGGGTTTCCCTGGAGGCAAGCCAGGTCTGTGTATTCCTCTTCTAGGGGCAGCTAGATCTCCGGCTGGCGCGAGGTGTCTAGGGATAAAACATAGGCACACCCCCTGGCTACTTTTATTTGCGTGTTAGGTTCAGCATCGCGGTTACCTGAGATACCATCTTCCTAGAGCTAGTCCGTTTTTGCCCGTGTCCCTGCCATTGGGAATCATGACAGTATTGCTGAAATATATTGTCAAAAATTTCGAAAATGGTCGGTGCTTACTCAGTGGAATGAGTGCGCCCTGGCGGCGAATTTCAGAGAAGGTCTCTCTGACGCCGTTAAAGATGTCATGGTGGGGTTTCCTACGCCCACAGGTCTGAATGAATCCATGACTATGGCTATTCAGATTGATCGGCGTTTACGGGAGCGCAAACCTGTGCATCATTTGGCGGTGTCTTCTGAGCAGGCACCGGAGATTATGCAATGTGATAGAATTCTGTCCAGAAGTGAACGGCAGAATTATAGGCGTAAAAATGGGTTGTGCTTCTACTGTGGTGATTCTGCTCATGTTATATCAGCATGCTCTAAACGCACAAAAAAGGTTGATAAGTCTTTTGCAATTGGCACCTTACAGTCTAAGTTTATTTTGTCTGTAACTTTGATCTGTTCATTATCAACTATTACTGTGGATGCCTATGTGGATTCTGGCGCTTCCTTGAGTCTTATGGATTGGTCCTTTGCCAGACGTTGTGGGTTTAGCCTAGAGCCTTTGGAAGTTCCTATTCCTCTGAAGGGTATCGACTCCACACCTTTGGCTAGGAATAAACCACAATTCTGGACACAAGTGACTATGTGTATGACTCCTGACCATCGGGAGGTGATTCGCTTCCTTGTGTTGCATAACTTGCATGATGTCTTAGTGCTTGGATTGCCATGGTTGCAAACTCATAATCCAGTCCTTGACTGGAAAACAATGTCTGTGTTAAGCTGGGGATGTCAGGGGGCTCATGGGGAAGTACCTTTGGTTTCCATTGCTTCATCTACTCCCTCTGAAATTCCGGCATTTTTGTCTGACTATTGTGATGTTTTTGAGGAGCCCAAACTTAGTTCTCTCCCCCCTCACAGGGATTGCGATTGTGCTATAGACTTGATTCCGGCAGCAAGTTTCCCAAGGGTCGTTTGTTCAATCTATCTGTGCCTGAGCATGCTGCTATGCGAGAGTATATTAAGGAGTCCTTGGAAAAGGGACATATCCGTCCATCCTCATCCCCTTTAGGAGCAGGTTTTTTTTTCGTGGGTAAAAAAGATGGCTCCCTGAGGCCCTGTATTGATTATCGCCTGTTGAATAAGATTACAGTCAAATACCAGTATCCATTGCCACTATTGACTGATTTATTTGCTCGTATTAAAGGGGCAAAGTGGTTCTCTAAGGTTGATCTTCGGGGTGCGTATAATTTGGTGCGGATTAAGCAGGGAGATGAGTGGAAAACTGCATTTAATACGCCCGAGGGCCATTTTGAGTATTTGGTAATGCCTTTTGGTCTTTCTAATGCTCCTTCAGTCTTTCAGTCCTTTATGCACGATATTTTCCGTAAATAAATGGATAAATTTATGATTGTGTATTTGGATGATATTTTGATTTTTTCGGATGACTGGGAGTCGCATGTTCAACAGGTTAGGAAGGTTTTTCAGGTTTTGCGGTCCAATTCTCTGTTTGTAAAGGGTTCAAAGTGTATCTTTGGGGTTCAGAAGATCTCCTTTTTGGGGTATATTTTTTCCCCTTCTTCTGTTGAGATGGATCCTGTCAAGGTTCGGGCTATTTGTGATTGGACGCAGCCTACTTCCCTGAAGAGTCTTCAGAAGTTCTTGGGCTTTGCTAATTTCTATCGTCGATTTATAACTGGGTTTTCAAGTGTTGCTAAACCTCTGACTGATTTGACTAAGAAGGGTGCTGATGTTGCCAATTGGTCCTCTGCGGCTGTGGAGGCCTTTCGGGAGCTTAAGCGCCGCTTTTCTTCTGCCCCTGTGTTGCGCCAGCCTGATGTTTCGCTCCCTTTTCAGGTTGAGGTTGATGCTTCCGAGATTGGAGCGGGGGCGGTTTTGTCGCAGAAAAGTCCCGATTGCTCAGTGATGAGACCATGTGCATTCTTCTCTCGAAAATTTTCGCCCGCCGAGCGAAATTATGATGTCGGTAATCGGGAGCTCTTGGCTATGAAGTGGGCATTTGAGGAGTGGCGTCATTGGCTTGAGGGTGCTAGACATCAGGTGGTGGTCTTGACTGATCACAAGAATCTGATTTACCTTGAGTCTGCCAGGCGTCTGAATCCTAGACAGGCGCGCTGGTCATTGTTTTTCTCTCGGTTTAATTTTGTGGTTTCATACTTGCCGGGCTCGAAAAATGTGAAGGCAGATGCTCTTTCTAGGAGTTTTGAGCCTGACTCCTCTGGTGATTCGGAGCCTACGGGTATCCTTAAGGATGGAGTGATTGTGTCTGCTGTCTCCCCAGACTTGCGACGTGCTTTGCAGGAGTTTCAGACTGATAGGCCTGATCGTTGTCCGTCTGGGAGATTGTTTGTTCCAGATGAGTGGACCAGTAGAGTCATCTCAGAGGTTCATTCTTCTGTGTTGGCGGGCCACCCTGGAATTTTTGGTACCAGAGATTTGGTGGCCAGGTCCTTCTGGTGGCCTTCCCTGTCTCGGGATGTGCGTACCTTTGTACAGTCTTGTGATGTTTGCGCTCGGGCCAAGCCTTGCTGTTCTCGGGCTAGTGGATTGTTGTTGTCCCTGCCTATTCCGAAGAGGTCGTGGACGCACATCTCTATGGACGTTATCTCGGATCTCAGAAAATGTCCGTCATTTGGGTGGTGTGTGACCGTTTTTCTAAGATGGTTCATTTGGTACCCTTGCCCAAATTGCCTTCTTCATCGGAGTTGGTTCCTTTATTTTTTCAGAATGTGGTTCGCTTACATGGTATCCCGGAAAACATCATGTCTGATAGAGGATCTCAATTTGTGTCTAAGTTCTGGCGAGCGTTCTGTGCCAGGATGGGCATTGATTTGTCTTTTTCATCTGCGTTCCATCCTCAGACTAATGGCCAGACGGAGCGAACTAATCAGACTTTGGAGACTTATTTGAGGTGTTTTGTGTCTGCTGATCAGGATGATTGGGTCACCTTTTTGCCGTTGGCAGAGTTTGCCCTCAATAATCGGGCCAGTTCTGCTACTCTGGTTTCTCCTTTCTTTTGCAATTCTGGGTTTCACCCTCGTTTTTCATCTGGTCAGGTGGAATCTTCGGATTGTCCTGGAGTGGATTCTGTGGTGGATAGACTGCACCGGATTTGGAGTCATGTGGTGGACAATTTGAAGTTGTCTCAGGAGAAGACTCAGCAGTTTGCTAATCGTCGTCGTCGTGTGGGTCATCGTCTCCGTGTTGGAGACTTGGTGTGGTTGTCTTCTCGTTTTGTCCCTATGAAGGTCTCTTCTCCTAAGTTCAAACCTCGGTTCATAGGTCCTTATAAGATTTTGGAGATTCTTAATCCTGTATCTTTTCGTTTGGACCTTCCAGCATCTTTCACCATTCATAATGTCTTCCATAGGTCGTTGTTGCGGAGGTACGAGGTACCGGTTGTTCCTTCTGTTGAGCCTCCTGCTCCTGTGCTGGTGGAGGGTGAATTGGAGTATGTTGTGGAGAAGATTTTGGACTCTCGCATTTCCAGACGGAGACTTCAATATCTGGTTAAATGGAAGGGATACGGTCAGGAGGATAATTCTTGGGTGACTGCCTCTGATGTTCATGCCTCTGATTTGGTTCGCGCCTTTCATAGGGCGCATCCAGATCGCCCTGGTGGTTCTCATGAGGGTTCGGTGCCCCCTCCTTAAGGGGGGGGTACTGTTGTGAATTCTGTTTTTGGGCTCCCTCTGGTGGCTACTGGTGGTACTGGTTGACTTTTGTCTTGTGTTTCCAGTGCACCTGTTTTCATCAGGAAATTGGGAGTTTCCTATTTAGTCTGGCTTCTCAGTCACTCTAGCGCCGGCAATCAATGTTACCAGAGCACCTCTGTTGCTTGCTACCTGCTCCAAGTCTGCAATTCAGCTAAGTTGAATTTTTTGGCATTTTTTGTGTTTGTTTTGTCCAGCATGCATTTGTATTTCTCGTGCTGCTGGAAGCTCTAGTGATCTGAAATTACTACTCCGGTGTCATGAGTTGATAACGGAGTCAAGGTAGTTTCAGGATGGCTGCTTAGGGTTTTGAGGTAACCGCGAAGTCCTCTTTTGTATTTTCATCTATCTAGTCAGAGGGCCTCACTTTGCTGAATCTATATTCATACTGCGTTTGTGTTTTCCTCTTACCTAACCGTTATTATATGTGGGGGGCTACTATAACATTTGGGGTTTCCCTGGAGGCAAGCCAGGTCTGTGTATTCCTCTTCTAGGGGCAGCTAGATCTCCGGCTGGCGCGAGGTGTCTAGGGATAAAACATAGGCACACCCCCTGGCTACTTTTATTTGCGTGTTAGGTTCAGCATTGCGGTTACCTGAGATACCATCTTCCTAGAGCTAGTCCGTTTTTGCCCGTGTCCCTGCCATTGGGAATCATGACAAGGTGCCATCCCAAGGTATTGATCTCCATTACCTTTTTTTTTGCTCTATGCACAATGCACTACCGCCTCAACGCATTAACCTAACTATCCTTGTGTAGCCTAATAAAAAAAAACAAACAAACAAAAAAAAACATAATCAGGTTCCTCGCATCATGTTCTCATACACTTTATGCAGTTAATAGCCCTCTGTGTCTGTACTGCTACATACTTAGGCTGTCAACTGGTTCATGCAGCTTTACATGAACACCCGAGCCTTACACTATGGCTGGTCCAAATAACTAAAGCAATTGTTACCATCCACCTCTCGTGTCTCCCCTTTTCCTCATAGGATGTAAGCTTGCGAGCAGAACCCTCATTCCTCCTGGTATCTGTTTTGAACTGTGATTTCTGTTATGCTGTAATGTCTATTGTCTGCACAAGTCCCCTCTATAAGTTGTAAAGCGCTGCGGAATATGTTGGCGCTATATAAATAAAAATTATTATTATTATTAATTAGGAGGCCATTCATTTATATGCTGTCGGTCCACCATTCACTACAATTGTTTTTATATTATCTTTTTATATATGATGCCTGTATTAAATGTCCTGATACGTGCACACGTTTCATTTTAAGTATAACTGTTGCTATCAAATAAAGATATACATCTTGTACTATATTATCTTGTCTGGATTTTCATGGTTTATCTAGAGCTCTGGTGGTTGGTCTTTCTCTGTATATGAGTGGTTTCCACTTGTTTGGTATAACACTAGGGATAATTTATATTTTTTATCTAATTATTTTTTCATTACATAATCTAATTTGTCTAATTATCTTGTAAATTAATCCCCCAGGTGTTATCTTACTGTTCTAACACATAGTGACTGAATAATACCATGTACAAGGAACAAATACCACCACACTATGACCGGATCACAGATTACCACCACATAGTGACCGAATAATACCATGTACTTGTAACAAATACCACCACATCATGGCCGGACCACTTATTACCACCACATAGTGACCGAATAGTATCACATACAAGGGATAAATTCCCCCACACCATGACCAGACTTCATATTACCACCACATAGTTACCAAATAATACCACATACAAGAAACAAATACAGCCACACCTGTTATGATACGGTGACCTGGGAGCCGCATGAGACTTTCTCTGGAGAAGGTGGAACCTGTACAGACCACAACCCTAAACTGACACCGCAACTAGAAGTAGCCGTGGGGTGTACCTAACACGTCCTAGACACCTCGACACAGCCGGAGGACTAAATAACCCTATAGATGGAAATGGGAATTCTATCTTGCCTCAGAGCAGAAACCCCAAAGGATAGGCATCCCCCCACAAATATTGACTGTGAATATTAGAGTAAAGACACACACAGGCAGAAAACAGGATTTAGCAAAAGAGGCACTTCTAGCTAGATAGTAAAGGATAGGACAGAGTACTAAGCGGTCAGTATTAAAACCCTAAAAATATCCACAGCAGAAAATACAAAAATTCCACATCTAACTAAAGACATAGAAGGTATATCTGCATCTCCAGAGAATCCAGCATGACTGAAAAAATCCAAACAAGTTTAAGCTGGACAAGAAAAAAACAATGAACTGTTCTGAATTGTAAAGCACACTGCCTGTGTGCTGCAGAAAAATAAACAGACACTTATCTTGGCTGAATTGGCAGCAGGGCAGAAGGAGCCAGACAGAGATGTAAACCCTCCAAGAACAATGGACAACTGGCATGGGCTAATGGATCCTGCAGACCTAAATACCCCAATCAGAGCTGCAATCAGCAGAAACACCTGCCCAAGATTGCAACCCAGAGACGACTGCACTACCACCAACAACCACCGGAGGGAACCCAAGAGCAGAATTCACAACACACACCATGACTAGAGAACATATTACCACCAAATAATGACCGAATACTACAATACTGATCATTAATTAAAAAAACCCACAATGTGAAGTGCCATTATACACAGGAGCTCTGTATATACTGTCAGTGTACAGATAATACAGTGATCACCAGTGACATTATACATAGGAGTTCTGTATATATTGTCAGCATACAGGTAATACTGAGATCACCAGTGACATTATATATAGAAACTCTGTGTATAGTATATGGTATGAAGTGTACAGGTAATCTAGTGATCACCAGTGATATTATACACAGGAGATCTGTATATAGTATACGGTATATAGAGTCAGTGGACTGCTAATACAGTGATCACCAGTGACATTATATACTGGAGCTCTGTAAATAGTATACAGTATATAGTGTCAGAGGACAGGTAAGGCTACTTTCACACTAGCGTCGGGAAAGACCCGTCGCTGTGCGTCGGGCCGACGTTCCCGACGCTAGCGTGGTCTCCGCCGCACAACGGGGGCAGCGGATGTATTTTTCCAACGCATCCGCTGCCCCATTGTGAGGTGCGGGGAAGTGCGGGGAGGTGGGGGCGGAGTTCCGGCCGCGCATGCGCGGTCGGAAAAAGCGGACCGTCGGGAGCAAAAAACGTTACATGTAACGTTTTTTCTCCCGACGGTCCGCTACCACACGCCCAAGCGTCGCAAAACGGACGCGACGTTTGGCAATGCGTCGCAAATGCGTCGCTAATGTTAGTCTATGACGAAAAAACGTATCCAGCAAGAACTTTTGCTGGATGCGTATTTTCGGCAAAACGACGCATTTGCGACGTATTGCAGTTAACGCTAGTGTGAAAGTAGCCTAATACACTGACTTACCAGTGATGTCTCTAGTTGATGTCCTTTATCTTTGCTTTTCTTCTTCATCCAGAGCTGAACCCCATCACTTTTTCCAGCCAGGACTCCTCTCTGCATAAAAAACACATAGTTGCCCAGAGCACTGCTTCCAAAGAACATTCCAGACTTTTTCCCTTTCTTCTACACTACACAGCTGAATATACATGTGCACCCACAATTATTACATAAGTAGTTATTATGCAACCCATCTGTCATGATATGGAAAGACCCAGCAGGGGGTCGTATGCAGATGGCAGAACACTCACACAATGGGATGGTAAAGGGGAGAGGAAAGCCCTACCGATTGGGAATGAGAGATGGTCACCACGTGAGCTAAAACCTGAGCCTGTCCCTGCACTCCTCTAACACCCTAAGTGAGTCCTTCCCCCATCACCATCAGGAACCTCGTCCTTCACTGTCACCTCACACTACCCTGGCTAGTGCACTGGCCGGCAAGGGCGGTAGCCTCACCACCGCAGATGGTACAACACAGGGGACAGTGACAATCACGAGACAGACGAGGTATAAACACAACACTTAGCTTCCAAGCTACTGCTGCAAACTCCACTCAGCATAGGATACAAAACCAGGACCTCAAACTGCTAATACACGCAGGCACAAGAGAGCTCCTCACACATCGGCTGGTCTCCAGGGAAATTCTAGCAACAACAGTCAGCTGATGCATCAGGTGACCATTTAAAGGATAGTGGGAGTGGTCACCACCCACATCAGCTGACTCAGCAACTCTGCAGCTTCAGCAGATTGCCAGCAAGGGAAAACTGACATTAACCCCCGCTGGCTTGAAAAGAAAAAAGCTATATTTAGTCGAACCAGAGCTGCCACAAATCCAAAAATGGATAGTGACACCACCATTCCAAATATAAATTATAGTACACCACTGTCCCTCCACCAAATATAAATAGCCACTTTCCCCACCTCATAAATATATAAATGAATTAGCCCCTGTACCCTTTCCCTCAATTCAATACCAGGTACTGCATCCTTAGTGGCCCCCACTATGTACCTCTCGCTCCCCCGATTCATATTTACATGCCCTTTCTGCCCCAATTCATTATGTCAGGTCTTCTCTCTCACCCACCCCCACCCTCTAATTCATTATCAACTTCTCTCCACCACATTCAATACATCATTTACTCCTTCCCAATTCATCATCATTTGTTGTTCTCCACCCTCAATTCATCATTTACTGTCCCTATCCAACAATCTCAATACATTATCCTTTACTCCATCACCCTCAAAATTCATCATTATCTGCTCTCTCCAAGTCATCATTTGCTCTCCTCAGCCCCCACCTTCAATTCATCACTTGCTCTCCCCAACCCCACCTTTGATTCATCATTTGCAGTCCCTGTCCCTCACCTTCAATTCATCATTTTCTGTCCCCCACCCAAAAGAGATAATTTTATTTGTCTAGATGCCTTATGCAGCAAGAGACACATATATCCATGTCCCATATTCATTAGTAGGGTCAATACTTGTGTACTAATCATGCTACATGGGTATGTCCTTTGCGGTGATGGTTGCCCCGTCCCCCCACTTCATCATTTGCACTCCCCCCTTCATCATGTGCAGTCCCTCTCCCTCAGTTCATCATTTGTTGTCCCCTTCCCTCCACTCACTTAATCATTAGCAGTCCCAATCCCCTACTCACTTTATCATGTGCAGTCCCCCTCCCCCACTCACTTCATCATTTACTATTCTCCTCCCCACTCACTTAATCATTTGCAGTCCCCCTCCCCCACTCACTTCATCATTTGTAGTCACAATCCCCAACTCTCTTCATTATGTACAGTCTCCTCCCCCTCTCACTTCATCATGTGCAGTCCCCTTCCCCCACTCACTTCATCATTTGCAGTCCCCTCCCCCCACTCACTTCATCATGTGTAGTCCCCTGTTATGATCCTGGTGGTAAGGACACATTAATGACCTGATAGGTAAACTAGAACATAAGGACAAGCTCTGGGAATGTGGGAACTTTACTGACCGCAATACTGATCCTATCAAACACACACTAAAGGCAGCCATTCCTAAGTCTGCCTAGACGCCTCTTCACAGCCTGAGAACTAACTTCCCCTAGAGAGAAACACAGCCTCACTTGCCTCAGAGAAATTTCCCCCAAAGTTTAGACAGCCCCCCACAAATAATAACGGTGAGTTAAGGAGAAAACACAAACATAGAAATGAAAACAGGTTTTAGCAAATGAGGCCCGCTAAACACTAGATAGTCAGAAGATAGCAAGGGAACTGTGCGGTCAGTATAAAATGCTACCAAAATTATCCACGCAGAGAATGCAAAAGACCCCCACACCGACTCATGATGTGAGGGGCTCAACTCTGCACCCCAGAGCTTCCAGCTAGCAAGAAAATAGCATATAAGCAAGCTGGACTGAACTCGTCATATACAGAGAAACATTTTCAAAAAACAAAGAGCAGAAATGAACTAGCATGAACTTAGCTTCTCCAGGAGGAGACAGGTCACAAGGAAGTCCAAGAGGTTCTGAACCAGTACTGAATACAACGACAGCTGGCAACAAGCAAAGGTCCAGGTGGAGTTAAATAGGGAACTAGCAAAGCAGAAAACGAGGCAGCTGGAGCCCAGCTACAGACAGCCATATCACTAAAGGCCACCAGAGGGAGCCCATGAACAGAACTCACAAAGTACCACTCATGACCACAGGAGGGAGCCCGAGAACGGAACCCACAACAGTACCCCCCCCTTGAGGAGGGGTCACCGAACCCTCACCAGAGCCCCCAGGCCGATCAGGATGAGCCGAATGAAAGGCACGAACCAAATCGGCAGCATGGACATCAGAGGCAACCACCCAGGAATTGTCCTCCTGACCATAGCCCTTCCATTTAACCAAATACTGAAGCCTCCGTCTCGAAATGCGAGAATCCAAGATCTTCTCCACCACATACTCCAATTCTCCCTCGACCAACACCAGAGCAGGAGGATCAACAGAAGGAACCACAGGCACCACATACCTCCGCAACAATGACCTATGGAACACATTATGAATGGTAAAAGATGCCGGGAGATCCAAACGAAATGACACAGGATTGAGGATTTCTGAAATTTTATAAGGACCGATGAAACGAGGCTTGAACTTAGGAGAGGAAACCTTCATGGGAATAAAACGAGAAGACAACCAAACCAAATCCCCCACACGAAGTCGGGGACCCACACAGCGACGGCGATTAGCAAAGCGCTGAGCCTTCTCCTGTGACAAAGCCAAATTGTCCACAACATGGTTCCAAATCTGCTGTAACCTATCCACCACAGAATCCACCCCAAGACAGTCAGAAGGTTCAACCTGACCTGAGGAAAAACGAGGATGAAAACCAGAATTACAAAAAAAAGGTGAAACCAAAGTAGCAGAACTAGCCCGATTATTAAGGGCGAACTCAGCCAATGGCAAAAAAGTCACCCAATCATCCTGATCAGCAGAAACAAAACATCTCAGATAAGTTTCCAAGGTCTGATTAGTTCGTTCGGTTTGGCCATTCGTCTGAGGATGGAAGGCCGAAGAAAAAGACAAATCAATGCCCATCTTAGCACAAAAGGACCGCCAGAATCTGGACACAAACTGGGACCCTCTGTCAGACACAATATTCTCCAGGATACCATGCAAATGAACTACATTCTGAAAAAACAGCGGAACCAAATCAGAGGAAGAAGGCAACTTAGGCAAGGGCACCAAATGGACCATCTTAGAAAAACGATCACAGATCACCCAGATGACAGACATCCTCTGAGAGACCGGAAGATCCGAAATAAAATCCATGGAAATATGCGTCCAAGGCCTCTTTGGGACAGGCAAAGGCAAAAGCAACCGACTGGCACGAGAACAGCAAGGCTTGGCCCGAGCACAAATCCCACAGGACTGCACAAAGGAACGCACATCCCGCGACAAGGAAGGCCACCAAAAGGACCTAGCCACCAAATCTCTGGTACCAAAAAATCCAGGATGACCCGCCAACACCGAACAATGAACCTCTGAAATAACTTTACTGGTCCATCTATCCGGGACAAACAGTCTCTCTGGTGGACAACGGTCCGGTCTATCGGCCTGAAATTCCTGCAGCACCCGCCGCAAATCAGGAGAGATGGCAGACAAAATCACCCCTTCCCTGAGGATACCAACCGGTTCAGAAACTCCCGGAGAGTCAGGCACAAAACTCCTGGAAAGGGCATCAGCCTTAACATTCTTCGAACCTGGAAGGTACGAGACCACAAAATCGAAACGGGAGAAAAACAGCGACCATCAAGCCTGTCTAGGATTTAACCGCTTGGCAGACTCGAGATACATCAAATTCTTGTGATCCGTCAAGACCACCACGCGATGTTTGGCTCCCTCAAGCCAATGCCGCCACTCCTCGAATGCCCACTTCATAGCCAACAACTCCCGATTACCAACATCATAATTCCGCTTGGCAGGCGAAAACTTTCTAGAAAAGAAAGCACATGGCCTCATCACAGAGCCATCAGAGCTTTTCTGCGACAAAACAGCCCGTGCTCCAATCTCAGAAGCATCAACCTCGACCTGGAACGGAAGAGAAACATCCGGCTGACGCAAGACAGGAGCCGAAGAAAACCGACGTTTCAGCTCCTGAAAGGCCTCAACGGCCGCAGAAGACCAATTCGCCACATCAGCACCCTTTTTGGTCAGATCCGTCAAAGGCTTAACCACACTGGAAAAATTAGTGATGAAGCGACGGTAAAAATTAGCAAAGCCCAAGAACTTCTGAAGACTCTTCACCGATGTAGGTTGAGTCCAGTCATAAATGGCATGGACCTTAACTGGATCCATCTCGATAGTAGAAGGGGTGAAAATAAAGCCCAAAAAGGAAAACTTCTGGACTCCGAAGAGACACTTAGAGCCCTTCACAAACAAGGCATTGGCACGCAGGACCTGAAATACCATCCTGACCTGCTTCACATGAGACTCCCAATCATCAGAAAAGACCAAAATATCATCCAGGTACACAATCATAAATCTATCCAGATATTCTCGGAAGATGTCGTGCATGAAGGACTGAAACACGGAAGGGGCATTAGAAAGCCCAAAAGGCATCACCAAGTACTCAAAATGGCCTTCGGGCGTATTAAATGCCGTTTTCCATTCATCGCCCTGTTTTATGCACACAAGATTATAAGCCCCTTGAAGATCTATCTTTGTGAACCAACTAGCCCCCCTAATCCGAGCAAACAGATCAGACAGCAGAGGCAAAGGGTACTGAAATTTGACCGTGATTTTATTTAGAAGGCGATAATCTATACAGGGTCTCAGAGAACCATCCTTCTTGGCCACAAAGAAGAACCCTCCACCCAAAGGTGACGAGGATGGACGAATATGCCCCTTCTCCAAAGACTCCTTTATATAACTTCGCATAGCGGCATGTTCTGGTACAGATAAATTAAAAAGTCGACCCTTAGGGAACTTACTACCAGGAATCAAATTTATAACACAATCACAATCCCTATGAGGAGGTATGGCACTGGATTTGGGCTCATCAAATACATCCTGGTAATCCGACAAAAACTCAGGGACTTCAGAAGGAGTAGAAGAAGCTATTGACACCAAAGGAACATCGCCATGTACCCCTTGGCAACCCCAACTAGACACAGACATTGCTTTCCAATCCAGGACTGGATTATGAACCTGCAGCCATAGCAGACCCAACACGACAACGTCATGCAAATTATGTAACACCAGAAAGCGAATAACCTCCTGATGTGCAGGAGTCATGCACATGGTCACTTGAGTCCAGTACTGAGGCTTATTCTTGGCCAATGGCGTAGCATCAATTCCCTTTAATGGAATAGGGAATTGCAAAGGCTCCAAAATAAAACCACAGCGCCTGGC
This sequence comes from Ranitomeya variabilis, assembly GCF_051348905.1. Lineage (NCBI taxonomy): Eukaryota > Metazoa > Chordata > Amphibia > Anura > Dendrobatidae > Ranitomeya > Ranitomeya variabilis. The sequence continues at coordinate 110,879,320 of NC_135235.1, read as the reverse complement.
AAATGACAAATCCATCAAATTCAGGGCAGCGCCTGAATCCACAAAGGCCATAACTGAGTAGGATGACAGAGAGCAAATCAAAGTAACAGACAAAATGAATTTAGGCTGTACAGTACCAATGGTGACAGGCTTAGCGAACCTTTTGGTGTGCTTAGAACAATCAGAGATAACATGAGTGGAGTCACTACAGTAAAAGCACAAGCCATTCTGACGTCTGTGATTTTGCCATTCACTTCTGGTCAGAATCCTGTCACATTGCATAGACTCAGGCTTCTGCTCAGGAAACACCGCCAGATGGTGCACAGGTTTGCGCTCCCGCAAACGCCGATCAATCTGAATGGCCAAAGACATTGACTCATTCAGACCCGCAGGCGTGGGAAACCCCACCATAACATCCTTAAGGGCTTCAGAAAGACCCTTTCTAAAAATCGCTGCCAGAGCACACTCATTCCATTGAGTGAGCACAGACCACTTCCTAAACTTCTGACAGTAAACCTCAGCTTCATCCCTACCCTGAGACAGAGCCAGCAAAATCTTTTCTGCCTGGTCCACTAGATTAGGTTCCTCATAAAGCAATCCAAGCGCCAGAAAAAACGCATCCACATTTAGCAATGCAGGATCTCCTGGCGCCAGGGAGAATGCCCAATCTTGAGGGTCACCATGTAACAAAGAAATAATAATTTTAACTTGCTGAACAGGGTCACCAGAGGAACGGGGTCTCAGAGAAAGAAACAATTTGCAATTATTTTTGAAATTCAAGAACTTAGATCTATCTTCATAGAACAACTCAGGAATTGGTATCTTAGGCTCTGACACAGGACTGTGAACTACATAATCCTGAATGCTATGTACCCTTGCAGCGAGATGATCCACACTAGAGGACAGACTCTGAATGTCCATATCTGCAGCTGAGTCCGGAACCACCCAGAGATTAAGGGGAGGAGAGAGGCTAAACACACTGCAGAGAAAAAAAAATGAGCTCAGAACTTCTCTTATCCCTCTTTTGCGATGCATTAACACTTTTATGGCCAGCTGTACTGTTATGATCCTGGTGGTAAGGACACATGAATGACCTGATAGGTAAACTAGAACATAAAGACAAGCTCTGGGAATGTGGGAACTTTACTGACCGAAATACTGATCCTATCAAACACACACTAAAGGCAGCTGTGGAGCGTTCCTAAGTCTGCCTAGACGCCTCTTCACAGCCTGAGAACTAACTTCCCCTAGAGAGAAACACAGCCTCACTTGCCTCAGAGAAATTTCCCCCAAAGTTTAGACAGCCCCCCACAAATAATAACGGTGAGTTAAGGAGAAAACACAAACATAGAAATGAAAACAGGTTTTAGCAAATGAGGCCCGCTAAACACTAGATAGTCAGAAGATAGCAAGGGAACTGTGCGGTCTGTATAAAATGCTACCAAAATTATCCACGCAGAGAATGCAAAAGACCCCCACACCGACTCACGATGTGAGGGGCGCAACTCTGCACCCCAGAGCTTCCAGCTAGCAAGAAAATAGCATATAAGCAAGCTGGACTGAACTCGTCATATACAGAGAAACATTTTCAAAAAACAAAGAGCAGAAATGAACTAGCATGAACTTAGCTTCTCCAGGAGGAGACAGGTCACAAGGAAGTCCAAGAGGTTCTGAACCAGTACTGAATACAACGACAGCTGGCAACAAGTAAAGGTCCAGGTGGAGTTAAATAGGGAACCAGCAAAGCAGAAAACGAGGCAGCTGGAGCCCAGCTACAGACAGCCATATCACTAAAGGCCACCAGAGGGAGCCCATGAACAGAACTCACAAAGTACCACTCATGACCACAGGAGGGAGTCCGAGCACGGAACCCACAACAGTCCCCCTCACCCCCACTTCATCATTTGCAGTCCCCCTTCACTTAATCACTTGCAGCCCCCTTCCATCACTTGCAGTCCCCCACCCCCTTTTAATTCATTTTATAAAGAAAAGAAAAAAAAGAAAAAACATTTGTCATACTTACCTCACTGACAATTCCCTACAGGTGCAGCCCCGCTTCTGGTGTCCTCATACAGGACGACACGTACACAATGACATCTGTTGTGAATTCCATTCTCGGGCTCCCTCCTGTGGTCGTGAATGGTACTTTGGTGAGTTCTGTCCTTGGACACCCTCTGGTGGTTTTGAGTGGAACTGCTGATCTTTGAGCTTGGCTTTCTCAGCTGCCCTCGTTTATTGCTTCTGCTTGCTTCCCTATTTAACTCTGCCCAGGCCGTTAGTCCATGCCAGCTGTCAATGTCTCAGTATTGGTTCAGATCTCTCTTGGATTTCTCAGATGACCTGTCTACTCCAGCAGAAGCTAAGTCCCTGCTAGTTCATTTGCTGTTCATTGGTTTTTGAATATATTTCTCAGTACATGCTATGTTTCTAGTCCAGCTTGCTATTATGTTATTTTCTTGCTAGCTGGAAGCTCTGGGGGTGCAGAGCGGCACCTCCACACCGTGAGTCGGTGTGGAGGTCTTTTTGCACCCTCTGCGTGGTTTTTTGTAGTTTTTTATACTGACCGCATAGTTCCCTTTCCTATCCTCTTTCTATTTAGAAAAGATTTGGCCTCCTTTGCTAAAATCTGTTTCATTCCTGTGTTTGTTACTTTCCTCTTAACTCACAGTCAATATTTGTGGGGGCTACCTTTACTTTGGGGAGTTTCTCTGAGGCAAGTTAGGCTGCTATTTCTATCTTTAGGGGTAGTTAGCTCTTAGGCTGTGAAGAGGCGTCTAGGGAGAGTTAGGCATGCTCCACGGCTATTTCTAGTGTGTGTGATAGGATTAGGGATTGCGGTCAGTAGAGTTACCACCTCCTCAGAGCTTGTCCCAGGTTTCCTGTTTTAACCATCAGGTCATTTCGGGTGCTCCTAACCACCAGGTCCATAACAGTACAGCTGGCCCACAAAGTGTTAATGCATCTCAAAAGAGGGATAAGAGAAGTTCTGAGTCAATTTTTTTTTCTTTGCAGCTTGTTTTGTCTTTCTTATCCCCTTAACCTCTGGGTGGTTCAGGACTCAGGTGTAGATATGGATATTCAAGGTTTGTCCTCTTGTGTGGATCGGCTCACTGCAAGGGTACAGAGTATTCAAGATTATGTAGTTCAGAATCCGATGTTAGAGCCTAGAATCCCAATTCCTGATTTGTTTTCTAGGGATAGATCTAAATTTTTGAATTTCAAAAATAATTGCAGATTGTTTCTTGCTCTGAAACCCCGCTCCTCTGGTGACCCCATTCAGCAAGTAAAGATTATTATTTCTTTGTTGCGTGGCGACCCGCAAGACTGGGCTTTTTCCCTTGAGCCAGGAAATCCTGCATTGCTTAATGTTGATGCATTTTTTCTAGCGCTTGGATTGCTTTATGACGAACCAAATTCTGTGGATCAGGCAGAAAAGATCTTGCTGACTCTATGTCAGGGTCAGGATGAAGCAGAAGTTTATTGCCAGAAGTTTAGAAAAGGCTCTGTGCTTACACAATGGAATGAGTGTGCCCTGGCAGCAATTTTCAGAAAGGGTCTTTCTGAAGCCCTTAAAGATGTTATGGTGGGGTTCCCCACGCCTGCTGGTCTGAATGAGTCAATGTCTTTGGCCATTCAAATTGATTGGCGTTTGCGTGAGCGCAAAATTGTGCACCATTTGGCGTCGTCCTCTGAGCAGAAGCCTGAGCCTATGCAATGTGATAGGACTTTGACCAGAGCTGAACGGCAAGAACACAGACGTCAGAATGGGCTGTGTTTTTACTGTGGTGACTCCTCTCATGCTATCTCTGATTGTCCTAAGCGCACTAAGAGGTTCGCTAGGTCTGTCACCATTGGTACTGTGCAGCCTAAATTCTCTTGTCTGTTACTCTGATTTGCTCATTGTCCTCCTATTCTGTTATGGCATTTGTGGATTCGGGCGCTGCTCTGAATTTGATGGACTTGGAGTTTGCCAGACGCTGTGGTTTTTCTTTGGAGCCTTTGCAGAGTCCTATTCCCTTAAGGGGGATTGATGCTACGCCATTGGCCAAGAATAAACCTCAGTACTGGACTCAGCTGACCATGTACATGGCTCCCGCGCATCAGGAAAATATTCGCTTTTTGGTGTTGCATAATTTGCATGATGTTGTCGTGTTGGGTTTGCCATGGTTACAGGTTCATAATCCAGTACTGGATTGGAAATCAATGTCTGTGTCTAGTTGGGGTTGTCAAGGAATACATAGTGATGTTCCTTTGATGTCAATTTCTTCTTCCACTCCTTCTGAAGTCCCTGAGTTTTTGTCGGATTACCAGGATGTATTTGATGAGCCCAAGTCCAGTGCCCTACCTCCTCATAGGGACTGTGATTGCGCTATTAATTTGATTCCTGGTAGTAAGTTCCCTAAGGGCCGATTGTTCAATTTATCTGTGCCAGAACATGCCGCTATGCGGAGTTATGTAAAGGAGTCCCTGGAGAAAGGGCATATTCGCCCGTCGTCGTCACCGTTGGGAGCAGGGTTTTTTTTGTGGCCAAGAAGGATGGCTCTCTGAGACCCTGTATAGATTACCGCCTTCTCAATAAAATCACGGTCAAATTTCAGTACCCTTTGCCTCTGTTGTCTGATTTGTTTGCTCGGATTAAGGGGGCTAGTTGGTTTACCAAGATTGACCTTCGAGGGGTGTATAATCTTGTGCGTATTAAACAGGGCGATGAATGGAAAACAGCATTTAATATGCCCGAGGGCCATTTTGAGTACCTGGTGATGCCATTCGGGCTTTCTAATGCTCTATCTGTGTTTCAGTCCTTTATGCACGACATCTTCCGGAAGTATCTGGACAGGTTCATGATTGTATATTTGGATGATATTTTGGTCTTTTCAGATGATTGGGAGTCTCATGTGAGGCAGGTCAGGATGGTGTTCCAGGTCCTTCGTGCTAATACGTTGTTTGTGAAGGGGTCTAAATGCCTCTTTGGAGTTCAGAAGGTTTCCTTTTTGGGCTTCATTTTTTCCCCTTCTACTATTGCAGATGGACCCTGTTAAAGTTCAGGCCATTTATGATTGGACTCAACCTACATCTGTGAAGAGTCTTCAGAAGTTCCTGGGCTTTGCTAATTTTTACCGTCGCTTCATCGCTAATTTTTCTAGTGTGGTTAAGCTTTTGACTGATTTGACAAAGAAATGCGCTGATGTGATGAATTGGTCCCCTGCGGCCGTTGAGGCTTTTCAGGAGCTTAAACGTCGTTTTACTTCGGCCCCTGTGTTGCGTCAGCCAGATGTTTTGCTCCCTTTTCACGTCGAGGTTGATGCTTCTGAGATTGGGGCAGGGGCTGTTTTGTCTCAGAGAGGTTCTGATGGCTCTGTGATGAAGCCATGTGCTTTCTTTTCTAGAAAGTTTTCGCCTGCTGAGCGTAATTATGATGTCGGCAATCGGGAGTTGTTGGCTATGAAGTGGGCATTCGAGGAGTGGCGACATTGGCTTGAGGGAGCCAAACATCGCGTGGTGGTCCTGACGGATCACAAGAATCTGACTTACCTCGAGTCCGCTAAGCGCTTGAATCCTAGACAGGCTCAATGGTCACTGTTTTTCTCCCGTTTCGATTTTGTGGTCTCGTACCTTCCGAGATCTAAGAATGTGAAGGCTGATGCCCTTTCTAGGAGTTTTTTGCCTGATTCTCCGGGAGTCCCTGAGCCGGCTAGTATTCTCAAAAAGGGGGTGATTCTGTCTGCCATCTCCCCTGATTTGCAGCGGGTGCTGCAGGAGTTTCAGGTTGATAGACCTGACCGCTGTCCAGTGGAGAAATTGTTTGTCCCTGATAGATGGACTAGTAGGGTTATTTCTGAGGTTCATTGTTCAGTGTTGGCTGGTCATCCTGGGATTTTTGGTACCAGAGATTTGGTTGCTAGGTCCTTTTGGTGGCCTTCCTTGTCACGGGATGTGCGTTCTTTTGTGCAGTCCTGTGGGACTTGTGCTCGGGCCAAGCCTTGCTGTTCTCGTGCCAGTGGGTTGCTTTTGCCTTTGCCTGTCCCGAAGAGGCCCTGGACGCATATCTCCATGGATTTTATTTCCGATCTTCCTGTCTCTCAAAGGATGTTTGTCATCTGGGTGGTTTGTGATCGGTTTTCGAAGATGGTCCATTTGGTACCCTTGCCTAAATTGCCTTCCTCCTCTGATTTGGTTCCATTATTTTTTCAGCATGTGGTTCGTTTGCATGGCATTCCGGAGAACATTGTGTCGGACAGAGGTTCCCAGTTTGTTTCTAGGTTTTGGCGGTCATTTTGTGCTAAGATGGGCATTGATTTGTCTTTTTCTTCAGCGTTCCATCCTCAGACAAATGGCCAAACCGAACGAACCAATCAGACCTTGGAAACCTATCTGAGATGCTTTGTTTCTGCTGATCAGGATGATTGGGTGACCTTCTTGCCATTGGCCGAGTTCGCCCTTAATAATCGGGCTAGTTCTGCTACTCTGGTTTCGCCCTTTTTTTTTTAATTCTGGTTTTCATCCTCGTTTTTCTTCAGGGCAGGTTGAGCCTTCTGACTGTCCTGGTGTGGATTCTGTGGTGGACAGGTTGCAGCAAATTTGGACTCACGTGGTGGACAATTTGACGTTGTCTCAGGAGAAGGCACAACGTTTTGCTAACCGCTGTCGCTGTGTTGGTCCCTGACTTCGTGTTGGGGATTTGGTTTGGTTGTCTTCTCGTTTTGTTCCTATGAAGGTTTCTTCTCCTAAGTTCAAGCCTCGTTTCATTGGTCCTTATAAGATTTCTGAAGTTATCAATCCTGTGTCGTTTCGTTTGGCCCTTCCAGCTTCTTTTGCCATCCATAATGTGTTCCATAGGTCGTTGCTGCGGAGATATATGGCGCCTATGGTTCCTTCCGTTGATCCTCCTGCTCCGGTGTTGGTTGAGGGGGAGTTGGAGTATGTGGTGGAGAAGATTTTAGATTCTCGTATTTCGAGACGGAAGCTTCAGTACCTGGTTAAATGGAAGGGCTATGGTCAGGAGGATAATGCATGGGTTGTTGCCTCCGATGTCCATGCTGCCGATTTGGTTCGTGCCTTTCATTTGGCTCGTCCTGATCGGCCTGGGGGCTCTGGTGAGGGTTCGGTGACCCCTCCTCAAGGGGGGGGGTACTGTTGTGAATTCCGTTCTCGGGCTCCCTCCTGTGGTCGTGAATGGTACTTTGGTGAGTTCTGTCCTTGGACACCCTCTGGTGGCTTTGAGTGGAACTGCTGATCTTTGAGCTTGGCTTTCTCAGCTGCCCTCGTTTATTGCTTCTGCTTGCTTCCCTATTTAACTCTGCCCAGGCCGTTAGTCCATGCCAGCTGTCAATGTCTCAGTATTGGTTCAGATCTCTCTTGGATTTCTCAGATGACCTGTCTACTCCAGCAGAAGCTAAGTCCCTGCTAGTTCATTTGCTGTTCATTGGTTTTTGAATATATTTCTCAGTACATGCTATGTTTCTAGTCCAGCTTGCTATTATGTTATTTTCTTGCTAGCTGGAAGCTCTGGGGGTGCAGAGCGGCATCTCCACACCGTGAGTCGGTGTGGAGGTCTTTTTGCACACTCTGCGTGGTTTTTTGTAGTTTTTTATACTGACCGCATAGTTCCCTTTCCTATCCTCTTTCTATTTAGAAAAGATTCGGCCTCCTTTGCTAAAATCTGTTTCATTCCTGTGTTTGTTATTTTCCTCTTAACTCACAGTCAATATTTGTGGGGGCTACCTTTACTTTGGGGAATTTCTCTGAGGCAAGTTAGGCTGCTATTTCTATCTTTAGGGGTAGGTAGCTCTTAGGCTACGTTCACATTTGTGGTCAGCGCCGCAGCGTCGGGCGCCGCAGCGGCGCCGCATGCGTCATGCGCCCCTATATTTAACATGGGGGCGCATGGACATGCGTTGTGCTGCGTTTAGCGCCGCATGGCCGCAAGCGTTGGACGCAAGAAACGCATCAAGTTGCATTTTTTTTGCGTCCAACTTGCGGCCAAAAACGACGCATGCGGCGCAAAACGCAGCGTTTTAGCGTGCGTTTTGCCGCGTTTTTGTTTGCGTTGTGCGCTGCGGCGCCGACGCTGCGGCGCACAACGCAAATGTGAACGTAGCCTTAGGCTGTGAAGAGGCGTCTAGGGAGAGTTAGGCACGCTCCACGGCTATTTCTAGTGTGTGTGATAGGATTAGGGATTGCGGTCAGTAGAGTTACCACCTCCTCAGAGCTTGTCCCAGGTTTCCTGTTTTAACCATCAGGTCATTTCGGGTGCTCCTAACCACCAGGTCCATAACAGACATCATCGTGTATGCGCCGTCACCTGACAGGAAGTCCAGAGTTCAGAGGGAGCAGGGGCTGCGCAGCCATCCAGGTTTATCGGCCGTGGAGCTCAAAGAAAGCTCCTACCGCCGAGTTGTGTGCCGCACACAGATCTTTGTTGCATGATGGGGCCCTGTGAGCAGAAGCATTAAGAGGTGAGCCCGGGCCCCCCTCTGTACTGCTGCTCACTTTGTCCCATAAAGCAGTAAGGGCTGTAATGCCCTGATGGCAACCCTGTATGGAGATACCCTCCTTTTAATATAGGGCTAAGTTTTATGGTCTTTACCAAGGGGGCACGGCTCACAGGATTATCTGGGGGGTGTCTTTAGTCTGCGCTGCATTATTATCCTGTGACTAACACCCCCTTCGCAAAGACCATAAAACTTACCATTATATCAAAATGACAATATTTCTGGAACTGTATGGCGAACTTAAAAAAAAATGGCTTAATCAGGGGGGCAACGGGGGGATTAGTTTTCTTTAAGTAATAATTTTTAAAGGGGATTCTGTAAAGAATTAATATTAGCTAAAAAAGTATGCATTTAATGAACTAAAATAATTCAGTGCTATAAAGATGTGTTTGTTGTTACAAACTGTTTTTTACATTTATTTGAATTTTTGTTATAAAATTTCTATGATATATCTTTTTTCAAACTTTATTCCAGTGAATTACTTTTAAATTACATTAATTTATTTCAAAATTATATTAGTTTTTTTTTTTCATTTTTTTATATGAAGCATAAATGTTACCACACTATTTAGCACATAAAAAAATGTCTACAGCAAGAAAGAAGAATATGTTTCTCTGTGATTCAGCAGCAGCTCAATTTTATTTTTCTCTGTTTTTATTACAACAGATCCATTAAGGCATTAAAAGTGCACATTACAGCCACTTTAGAATCCTAAGTCTCACAAAAAAGTGTACCAAAAGTGATTATAAAATGTACAATAAAAAAAATGGTCTTTTCTCATTCTGAGTCTAATAAAATGAAATTGAAATAATCAGGACACATAAAAGATCCGAGATTCATTGTATCATTAACATGTAGCCAACTTGGGAGATGAATACTGAAATGTTACAAAGATAGCATTACTTACCAGAAATAAGCGTTTTCCCAACTGGGTTTTTTATTTTTAGAAATTGAATTTTGTGTAGAGTATATTTTTATTAGCTTTGTTTAATCAAATCATTTATACATTCACAAATTTAATAGATATTGGTGGTGACATGGTGAATTTGTATTGAGCGATTTTTTGAGATTTGTTGTTTTTCTTTTAATTTTTATTAAAAGAAACTTTTTTGCTTAATTTTTTGCAAATCGGGAGATTTAATAAGCTAAATGGTGCTGCCATGTTTAGACATTTACGATGACTTGCACCACAAGTGACAATGTCTTAGCAGAAAAGTGTGACCTAAAATGTGACAATATACACCAGAATTATGCCACAAATTTCTGGTGCAAAGTAAATTAACTAACTGGTGGCAACTAGTTAGACTTACAAGTCTAAGGCTGTGTGCACACGTTCTGGATTTTTCATGTTTTTTTTCACGTTTTTTCACTATAAAAACACGATAAAACCACAAAACAACGCATCTATTAAGTATCCTACTAATAGAATGCAAAAAAAAGTAAAAAAAAAAGGTAAAAAACGCAACATGTTCATTAATTTTGCAGATTTTTAGCGTTTTTGCCGCCATATATTGCATTGGGAAGCTCGGGAATAAAAAGCGCAAAAAACGCGATAAAAACGTGCAAAAAAACTCATGCGGATTTCCTGCGGAAAAAAATCTGGTTTGGGTCAGGAAATTTCTGCAAAGATTCCTGACGTGTGCACATATAAAAGTGTAAAATAAATAAATAAATAAAGCACATGCACTTTTTAAGACATGAGAAATATATATTTAACTGGATGTGACATGATGTAAATAGTGGGAACATACAGAAAGTCCCAGAAAAGGTATGGATATTGTTCATTTTGAATATTAATAGGAATTATTAGGGGTCTTTTGTACCCACCAGTATAATCTACAGGGGAACCGGATATGAAATATGTGGGGATAACCAGGCTAGGTATAAAGAGAGACAAACAGGGTACGGATCATAGTATTCCTCAAACATCTGTAGTAAGATATTGTGCTATCGGGCCTCCTGATGAACCATCCTTGGGGAAACGCGTTGAGGCAGGAAGGGCTTATCTAGGACATCAATTATGGATAGGAAACCTTTATCTTAGGCCTCTTTCACACATCAGTTTTTTGCCATCAGTCACAATCCGTTGGCTCGATGGATCAACGGATCCGTTGCAGATTGTGAAAAACTGATGCGACGGATTCGTGTTTTCGACGGATCCAACTAGCGGATCTGGCTAATTGGATCCTAAATAAATCGGAGCATGCTGAGTTAAAAATCAATGTAATCTGTCACCGGATTCCATCATTTGACTGATCCGGCACCCATAGGCTTCCATTCAAGCAAACGACGGACGGCAATTTTTTGACGTACACAAAAAACGTTACTTTGTTCGTTGTCTCTGGCCGCTGGACAAACAATTTTTGACGGATCCAGCGAACAACAGATGAAACGTGAGACCATCCATCACAATCCGTCGCTAATACAAGTCTATGATAAAAAACGGATCTGGTGGCATCAGTCACCTGATTCGTTTTTTCAAAATTCGACGGATTGCGACTGATAGCAAAAAACTGATGTGTGAAAGGGGCCTTATAGACCATACATGCAAAGCACTGGCACTTTATTTTCTACTTTTATAACAGATTTTATGCACAATGAGTTGCTGTTCCCAGAATAAGTTAATAATAATAATCTTTATTTTTATAAAGCGCCAACATATTCCGCAGCGCTTTACAGTTTGCACACATTATCATCACTGTCCCCAATGGGGCTCACAATCTAAATTCTCTGTCAGTATGGTCTTTGGAATGTGGGAGGAAACCGGAGCACCTGGAGGAAACCCACGCAAACACAGGGAGAACATACAAACTCCTTGCAGATGTTGTCCTTGATGGGATTTGAACCCAGGACTCCATTAATATTATTGGTAATTATATGGTATTTAATTGTGTGCTGTCATTGCTTACGGCTATAAGGAATCTTATGAAATTACCCAGGACAAGCGAGATTGCTGACATTTGTTCCTATATAATAGAGGACAGGGAGCAATAGGATCTCCTAGGGAAAGCCGCTGAAGAACGAGGGAGCCAATTGTCGCAGCACACATGTTATGTTAGGAAATACAGCTGACAGGGCTACCTAGGACTTGTTGAAGTATATATATATATATATATATATATATATATATATATATATATATATATATACACTCACTGGCCACTTTATTAGGTACACCTGTCCAACTTCTTGTTAACACTTAATTTCTAATCAGCCAATCACATGGCGGCAACTCAGTGCATTTAGGCATGTAGACATGGTCAAGACAATCTCCTGCAGTTCAAACCGAGCATCAGTATGGGGAAGAAAGGTGATTTGAGTGCCTTTGAACGTGGCATGGTTGTTGGTGCCAGAAGGGCTGGTCTGAGTATTTCAGAAACTGCTGATCTACTGGGATTTTCACACACAACCATCTCTAGGGTTTACAGAGAATGGTCCGAAAAAGAAAAAAAATCCAGTGAGCGGCAGTTCTGTGGGCGGAAATGCCTTGTTGATGCCAGAGGTCAGAGGAGAATGGGCAGACTGGTTCGAGCTGATAGAAAGGCAACAGTGACTCAAATCGCCACCCGTTACAACCAAGGTAGGCCTAAGAGCATCTCTGAACGCACAGTGCGTCGAACTTTGAGGCAGATGGGCTACAGCAGCAGAAGACCACACCGGGTACCACTCCTTTCAGCTAAGAACAGGAAACTGAGGCTACAATTTGTACAAGCTCATCGAAATTGGACAGTAGAAGATTGGAAAAACGTTGTTTGGTCTGATGAGTCTCGATTTCTGCTGCGACATTCGGATGGTAGGGTCAGAATTTGGCGTAAACAACATGAAAGCATGGATCCATCCTGCCTTGTATGGAGCATCTTTGGGATGTGCAGCCGACAAATCTGCGGCAACTGTGTGATGCCATCATGTCAATATGGACCAAAATCTCTGAGGAATGCTTCCAGCACCTTGTTGAATCTATGCCACGAAGAATTGAGGCAGTTCTGAAGGCAAAAGGGGTCCAACCCGTTACTAGCATGGTGTACCTAATAAAGTGGCCAGTGAGTGTATATATATATATATATATACACAGTATATATATATATATATATATATATATATATATATATATATATATATATATATATGTTTGGTTATGTCTTGGGTCATATACTCTTAATATTATCTAATAAACAGTATAGATTTTAATAAGGATTTTTTCTTTGATGCTACATTAGTTTTTGAACACCTTTTTGACCACTTTTGTTATCATTAACAGAAAACAATAATCATCCTGTTTTGAATGATATATTTTAAGGTGCTGTTACGAAGAATGAAATCCTGGATTGTCCGCTGGTGTTTGGGATTACGGGGACACACTACGTTTTATGAATAGCAGTGTTGTTAATGTTTTGATCATCATATTTAGCATACTGTCCATTACTCTCACAGTGCAAGCCTGCTGTTTCAGCAACATAAACTTTAGCTTCCATTTAACCCAATTATTTTAAAATTACAGTTATTACAGACAGAGCCCTTAACAGAGCAAACCTTAATGGTAGAGAAGCAGCAAGAAGCTAGAGATAAGCAATTACAGTAATCACTGGGAGATTTTATTGGGCAAAGAAAACAGAAAGAAATAAGATTGTCAGGGTCAATGAGGCGTCCTGTGGGAATTCATGGCATAATCGTAGCACCAAGCGCCTCTCCGGAAGCTGAAAATGAGCAACTATAACACAACCTCAGCAGGTTTCTTGGCTTCACTTTATGATGTCAAACAGCTTGTAGTTGAGACAACCTGCCAATGCCCAAATGGCACCCTTTTAGTTTAGAGCACAAAAGTGGAATTTTCATTAAAATTAAATTGATTGGAATAATCCAAAGAGATTGTTTCCTGTTCTTTATAGGACTCCCTGAAGAGTCAGATGTGGCTTCACTGTGTGATTAGTTTTATGCTGTGTGCTAGGCTCTAAAAAAGCAAGGGCAGGAACATGGCAGATCTCCACCTATCAGGATTATATTAAATGGTGGATTTGTCAAACGTGATGTCTGTTGTTCTCGATTAGATAGCTCAGAAGGAACAGCCATGGTCTTTATGTTCCACGTAGATCATTCTGTTGGAACATAGCCTGATCGGGACATTACAGCATTGGAAAAGAACATTACAGAGAAATTACAGTCTTGGAATAGGTAGATTAGAACAATTTTATAATACATCTAGGTAACAGATCATTTATAAACAATACTTGAGGCCCCATGCACATTAGATAATTGTCAGATCAGTGAGACAGCTATCTCTCTCAATTCCCCCATATACAGGAGCACTCAGCTGATCCGAGCATGCCTATGTTCTCTATGAATGAGAAAGTCACTGCCAGTCTCTACCTTTGATAGCAGGTTATATATGGGGACATAAAAATGATCAGCCAATGAAATTAAGCTGGCCAGATCCATCCCACTCCAGAGTCGGGAAGTCCCCATACACAATAGGCTGTCAGTCGATCTGATATCAACTGACAATTTTTCTGCAGGCCTTTAGGCTCAGTAATGCTAGTGGAATTATTAAATTGTATATACAATTTCACATAAAAAGTGTAGAAAACAAGATCTCCAACAACAAGTTTAAAATTTGTTTGGTGCACATGCCAGTCTAATATGTTCAAGGACTCTCCCCATTTTCAAGTTGCTGGAACTTCTTTTCCTATAATTAAGCAACAAGCTTTTGCTATGTTCACACGTTGCATTTTTGCTGCAGAAAAAACCTGCTCTCTTGGCAGTAAAGAAGTTGCTTACAAAAAGCAGGCTTAGCTGCATTTTTCAGAATTCCAAATTTCAGCTTTGCTTCCACCACAGAAGCAAGAACACAGGTCCCCAATGCAAGACATATGTGAAACCATCCATTTTTGCAAAAAGTGCAATTTGAACAAATTATTTAGTGGAAAAATATTTTTATGTTTGAAAAAATAGTGACTATTCTGTACAAAAAAGTTCATATAAGATCATACACAATTACAAATGTAACAGAGGGGGGAGGTGAATTGGTCGGGAATAGTTTACCTAAGGCATTGGCAGAGCATTGAGTTTGTAGGACACTATTTACTCTCACACTTTGGTCGGCCATTGAGTTGGTCAGGTATTGTTCAATTTCACACCTTGGTCAGTCAGTGTTTACTTTACACGTAACACTACTTTAACTAACTGTACTAATCCTAACTGACATTCTCAGGTGAGGAGACCAAGACATTAAGGTTTAATCTTGGGAAAATTACAAAAATAAAGGGGATTCATATCCTGCTGTACCTGCTTTATTAAATAAAAATGCAGCAAAACTTGATGTCTGCTTTTTTTGCTGTTTTTGCTTCATTTTTGCACTTTGTATGGGTGAAGAACTGCTATAAAAACACTCAAAGAAGTGACATGCTGCAGTTTTAAAAAACGCAACAGTTTTCCAATTCAGTCAGGAAAACAAACCAATGTGTATGCATGAGATTTCTGATATTTTATAGCTTTTACTACTACTGTAAAACACAAACACCAAGAAAAACCCTATATTTGGAATTAGGTAAAGGCAAAAACTCAATAGACAATATTATACATAAAACCCCTACAAGCTAATTAAAGCAAGAAAATTGGGAAAAGAGGAGTATCAAGCCACAACAATTTTTATTATTCACACATAATATAAAATAATTTTTACAGAATAATACTGCTGGAGCAGGAAAAGGGAATCCATTATAAACTTATTTTTAACCAATAAAGACAGCACTTAAGATGACAATAGTCCCATATTAAATGCACAAATCAATCTGTATTCAAAAGTATTTAGTCAAAATATACATGTATCAAATGGCTAGAGGGAACTATTATCATCCCAGAGAGCATAGAGTGGTAACAGCAGCACACAATCAGAATTATACATGTATGTGAGAAAAAATGCCACTGTTGTCAGACCCCAAAATTGTATACCAATTATAATATATGTATTCAGTATTAAAGTGCCAATGCTAAAGTGCTCGTAGTGCAGCTGCCACAATAACCATGAATATATCAGTTGTAAGGGAAGTGCTCAAGCTGATACTTACTGGCAGTGTATAATAGTGAGGACCCCAACCTGCCGCCCCTACGCACGTTTCAAAGTCTCTTCTTCAGGAGCTAATGTGGCAGCTGCCACACAATTCTAATTGTGTGCTGTGGTTACCACTCTATGCTCTCTGGGATGACAATCGTTCCCTTTAGCTATTTCATACATGTATATTTTGACTAAGTACTTTTGAATACAGATTGATTTGTGTATTTAATATGGGACTATTGTTATCTTAAGTGCCTCCTTTATTGGTTAAAAATAAGTTTATATTGGATCCCCTTTCCCTGTTTCGGCAGTATTATTCTGTAAAAATTATTTTATATTATGTGTGAATAATAAAAATTGTTGTGGCAAAAGATACTCCTTTTTCCCCATTTTCTTATTGTAAAACAAAGTTTTTAATATGCATAAATTTGCATAAAAAGTTGCAAAAATGCAACTTGTTAACATTTGTTTGTGTCTGCCTGTATAAAGTTTAACAGAAAGAAGAACAGATACAAAGAAGGAAACACCCATCCCCACTTCTGCCTGCAGTGTAGTTGCAGGAACTTCTTTCCCTCAATTAGACTGCGTGCATTTTGACAGATAGAGCAGGATGTCAATACAATGCAATGCATTTTTGATTATCAGTAGACTTGAACTGTCTTCTTCCTACTCTGTTAATTTCTGAAGACATAGTAAAAATATTGAATTAGATAGAAGAACAGGAGCAAAGAGACAAATATCTCTCCACATTTCCTGTAATCCATCCAAAGGCAGATTGCACCTGATAGCATGAAGTGGACAGCAAGTTAGAGAGAAGGGAGATTCCTTCCGGCCAGAACCTTGGAGGGATTTTTCATGGGCAAACTAACATAACTAAAGTAATTAGCAAATTGTTTATCTAGTATATTAATTATCAAATAAAATGTCTGCGCAGTGACTCGCTAGTGCCTGCACAGAAGAAGGATGAAGACACTGCCCATAAAAGGGCGGATAAGGTTTGGATAAAAGCGCGTGTGCAGGGCGCAGGCATGGGATTAGGGCGCCACAGCTGCAGGTCACAGGGCAGTGTGATGTGCATGGGAGAGGAGAAGGTATGATAATGAAGACAGGAGGTAGAGATTTCTTCCAGGCAACGCACGCCCCGGAGCCTGGAAGAAATCATAAAAATAAAAGATTAAAACTCAATTTCTCAACAACTAGACCACAGCTATGAGACATACAGGTAAAAATATTTTAACCATTCTATTACCTGTATGCCCATAGTAATAGTTTAAAAGCTTCCCATGGGGTGACAGATTCCATTTAACCCCTTCATGACCCAGCCTATTTTGAACTTAATGACATGGCCATTTTTTGCAATTCTGACCAGTGTCCCTTTATGAGGTAATAACTCAGGAAAGCTTCAACGGATCCTAGCGATTCTGAGATGAGTTTTTTCGTGACATATTGGGCTTCATGATAGTAGTAAATTTAGGTCGATAATTGTTTGCGTTTATTTGTGAAAAAATTGGAAATTTGCAAAAATTTTGAACATTTAGCAATTTTCAAATTTTGAATTTTTATTTTGTTAAATAAGAGAGTTATGTGACATAAAATAGTTAATAAATAACATTTCCCACATGTTTACTTTACATCAGCACAATTTTGGAAGCAACTTTTTTTGTTACGAAGCTATAAGGGTTAAAAGTTGACCAGCAATTTCTCATTTTTACAACAAAATTTACAAAACCATTTTTTTAGGGACCACCTCACATTCGAAGTCAGTTTGAGGGTCTATATGGCTGAAAATACCCAAAAGTGACACCATTCTAAAAACTGCACCCCTTAAGGTGCTCAAAACCGCATTCAAGAAGTTTATTAACCCTTCAAGTGTTTCACAGCAGCAGAAGCAACATGGAAAAAAAAATGAACATTTAACCTTTTAGTCACAAAAATGATCTTTTAGCAACAATTTTTTTTCCCAATGGTAAAAGGAGAAAGTGGACACCAAAAGTTGTTGTCAAATTTGTCCTGAGCACGCTGAAATATGTGCGGGGGAACCACTGTTAGGGTGCATGGTGGGGCACGGAAGGGAAGGAGCGCCATTTGACTTTTTGAATGGAAAAGTAGCTCTAATCGTTAGCAGACACCATGCTGCATTTGGAGAGCCCCTGTGTGCCTAAACATTGGAGTACCCCCACAAGTGACCCCATTTTGGAAACTAGACCCCCAAAGGAACTTATCTAGATGCATAGTGAGCACTTTTAACCCCCAGGTGCTTTACAAATTGATCCGTAATAATTAAAAAGTACTTTTTTTTTACAAAACTTTTCATTTAGTCTCAATTTTTTCATTTTCACATGGTCAACAAGATAAAATGGATCCTAAAATTTGTTGGGCAATCTCTCCTGAGTACACTGATACCTCATATGTGGGGGTAAACCACTGTTTGGGTGCACGGCAGGGCTCGGAAGGGAAGGAGTGCCATTTGACTTTTTGAATGGAAAATAAGCCTCAATCGTTAGCGGACACCATGTCGCGTTTGGAGAGTCCCTGTGCACCTAAACATTGGAGCTTCCCCACAAGTGAACCCATTTTGGAAACTAGACCCCCAAAGGAACTTATCTAGATGCATAGTGAGCACTTTCAACAACCAGGTGCTTCACAAATTGATCCGTAAAAATGAAAAAGTACTTTTCTTTCACAAAAATTTTCTTTTAGCCTCAATTTTTTCATTTTCACATGGGCAACAGGATAAAATGGATCGAAAAATGTGTTGGGCAATTTCTCCTGAGTACACCGATACCTCATATGTGGGTGTAAACCACTGTTTGGGCGCACGGCAGGGCTCGGAAGGGAAGGAGCTCCATTTGACTTTTTGAATGGAAAATAAGCTCCAATCATTAGCGGACACCATGTCATGTTTGGAGAGCCCCTATGTGCCTAAACATTGGAGCTCCCTCACAAGTGACCCCATTTTAGAACCTAGACCTACCAAGGAACTAATCTAGATGTGTGGTGAGCACTTTCAACCCCCAAGTGCTTCACAGAAGTTTATAACGCAGAGCCATGAAAATAAAAAATCTTTTTTTCCTCAAAAATTATTTTTAGACCACAATTTTTTATTTTCATAAGGGTAACAGGAGAAATTGGACCCCAAAAGTTGTTGTCCAGTTTGTCCTGAGTAAGTTGTTACCCCACATGTGGGGGGAACCACTGTTTGGGTACACGTCGGGGCTCGGAAGGGAAGTAGTGATGTTTTGGAATGCAGACTTTGATAAAATGGTCTGCGGGTGTCATATTATGTTTGCAGAGCCCCTGATGTGCCTAAACAGTAGAAACCCCCCACAAGTGACCCCATTTTGGAAACCAGACCCCAAATAAACTTATCTAGATTTGTGGTGGGCACTTTTTACCCCCAAGTGCTTCACAGAAGTTTATAATGCAGAGCCGTGAAAATAAAAAATCTTTTTTTTTCCTCAAAAATGATTGTTTAGCCCTCAATTTTTTTATTTTCACAAGAGTAACAGGAGAAATTGGACCCCAAAAGTTGTTGTACAGTTTGTCCTGAGTAAGTTGGTACCCCACATGTGGGGGGGAACCACTGTTTGGCGCATGGCAGAGCTCAGAAGGGAAGTACTGATGTTTTGAAATGCAGACTTTGATGGAATTGTCTGTGGGCGTCATGTTACGTTTGCAGAGCCCCTGATGTGCCTAAACAGTTGAAACCACCCACAAGTGACCCCATTTTGGAGGGAGCGGAGGTCGAGGGGGGAGGGAGCAGAGGTCGGGGCGTGGAATTTAAGGGCATGGGCAGCTGAGGGGAGTACCTGGTGGTGGCGGCGGTGATGACGGCGATCGAGGTGAGTATGTGGCAGCGAAGCCAGCAGGCACCTCGCTGTTCAGCTTCCACGGACACCATGAAACTGGACAGCGAGGCAGTCATTACTCACTCCGCCCCTCCACATCTGAATGGAGAGATAGCGTCACATGGACGCTAGCTCCAATCAGATCTGGGCGTGGTGACAAAAAGGGTTACCAGAGCGATCGCAGCCAGGGGGGGCAAAGCCACCCCCCTGGGCTAAAGTACAAGTCCCCCTGTTCCTGCAGGTCGGGTAAAATTTGAGTTAACCCTTTCACCCGATCTGCAGGAACGCGATCATTCTGTGACACAGCATATGCATCACAGGTCGGATTGGCACTGACTTTCATGACGCATACGCTGTGTCACAGGTCAGGAAGGGGTTAATGATCCAGGGCACAAGCCCCACAACAGTACAAGCCAATTATAAGAAACTAGATGGAGGCCCGATGCTATTGGAGCGGCCCCCAAGCACAGGGCAGCGGGGTACTCGGTACCGGGTCTCTCTCGGTTCTGGGGATGTCACGGTGGCCTGACCCGGTCCGTGGCCCTGCTAAGGGGCACCCAATTAAAGATGTAGATGACGGTGTAGGTCGCAGTAAATAACGAGGACACAGGGTTGCAGTCTCTTTACCTCTTTACTGAAGGCTTCGGCATCCGCAATCCAGAGCACTGCTAACAGGGCTGGCTGAGACCGGCCGGTCCGAAGGCACATCCAGAGTTCCCTTTGCAGGTGGAAATCAGTAGCCTACCTACTAGCGCCTGGGTGTTGTAGTACTTCCTTGCTGAGCACCACGGGATAGTCCTCACAACTGTCGTGTATGTTTCTGTTCTTTCTCTCTCTGTCCCCCAGATGATATGGATAGGACGCACCCGTATGACGCGGTAGGCCTGGAGTTATTTTATAGGGACCCTAGAGACGCCCCTCTCCCACAATTGCCTCCGTTGTCTTCATTAGGTGAAAAAGGTGAGACAGCCAACCTAAAGTTAACTGCCCTGCCGTTGGTTCAAAGTAATGCGTAGAGTCGATTACTTCCTCGGCGTTCCGGCCGCCGGCTACGCGCCTCAGTAGGATGTTGCCGATCTCGGGGCACAACTACTACTGGTTCTATCGCCTTTGTGCTGTGATCTCGTTTCTCACTTCTCCACAATATCCTTTGCTTCATGTCCTCTCTTAAGATGCCGCCGTAATGAGGTGCAGGCATGGCTCCGTAACGATCTGTCCGTTGCTAGGCCTCTGTCAGGATCCCACCCCTAACAGGGACCCCCTGAATCTTCCCAAGTAACGCTCTCCTCTCACTAGATGTTACCTGGGCAAAACCCAGTCAGCTTCTCTCTAACTTCCTATCCAACCCCCAGTTTTACCAGAGTGTGAGGAGTGGCCTAATACATAGAACCTTTTGCTCCCCCTGGTGGCCAGAGTGTGAAGTGTAATGTGTGACTGTGATACCTGGTCAGGTGAACTCTTTTAGTGCAATCAGACGTACCATCACTTCCCTTAGCGGCAGAGTGACGTTACTGCAACGACCAGGTCTCTGGGGCGCTGCACTATCGCAACGGGGGGCGGTAATGTCACAATGGGGGCAGGCATGCGGCGCTGTTGTTGCCTAATAGCATCCTGTGATAATCTAATGACTTTTGCATCAGGGGACTCATGTGCTTGACGCCTATGCTTATATGCAATGTTTTGTCCCAGCGATGCTCTTGCTCTTCAAGGGTCTCATTTGCCCTTTGTTGTCTTCAACGTTGTGCGTTTGCTGCTTTCCTTTCATTGTCATTGGCATACTTTTTAGGAGGAGCCATGTTGGCATTGATATTTGCTTTTTAAAGGGGTTTTCCCATGAACAAAAGTTCATTTTAGAAATTGTCTGTGTCTGACCATGTACAGAACATACCACAGCTCCTGGGCAGGGGAGGAAGCAAAAGACAATACTGACATTACAGCAGGAGTGTATCAACTCTGCCGGCATCACTGCATGGCCTCCCATCCTTCACACACCATCTTTCTCACTGCTCCATGTCATGTGATCTCTGTCTGCTGCCAGCTCCATGTTCTGTGCCTCTGCTCTCTGCTTGCTTCCTGGCTGTGTGCATAGGGGGGTGGCGCCAGAACTCTCTGGTTCTTATGGAATCAGGGGGCACCTGTCTAATGTGTTCCTGACCAATTACCCAGAGGCCTCTAGTATTTAGAGCAGCTCCACCCTGTGGAACTGGCCTTTGCAATGTGTTAACTCAGTTAGTGGTTTGCTTCTGAGCTGCCAGGCCTTGCTCTGTGTTCCTCCTTCTCTGGAGGTTCTACTTCTAGCTTTGCTTTGTTATTCTCTGTTCTCATTCTGGTCTCAATGTCTTTGTTCCTGTGCCTTGCCTTGTACTTGTCTGCCTGCCCTCCAGGAGGCAGAATATCCTGGTCCCTGTATCTTTGTTTCTGTACCTTATCTTGTATCATTACCTTGTCTGAACTTTGTCCTACCTCTGTCTCCCTGTCTCCTTGTCTGTGGCTTCTTTCCCTGCTGTGTCTTTCCTTGCATCCTCTCTGTTTGCTTATGCTGCGCACTCTTGCGGCTCTGCGTGCTCTGTACCCTTGTGACTTTGCCTGTTCTCTGCTCTCTTGCAGCTTTACTTCTGCTCCATTCTACTCTGCTCCGCTCCTGCTGCTGCAGTAATCTCTTGCTGCAGCTCTTCTCTGCATACCTTGCAGTTCTGCTCTGCTTTACTTCTACTGCTGCAGAATCTCTTGCTTCTCTACAGCTCTTATCTGCAGTCTTGCAGTTCTCCTCCTCTGTGAACAGGTCCCAACCTGTTCCTTCATACTTCCTTCCTTCCTGCTTGTAGCCGTAGCTGCACTTCCTGTGTGGACAGGTCTCAACCAGTTCCTTTATACTTCATTCCTTCGTGCTTGTATCTGTACCTGCATCTTCTGTGTGAACAGGTCTCTACCTGTTACTTCATACACCACACCTGCCTGCCCTGTGTCTCAGCTGTGCCTGCCTAACCTGTGTCTCAGCCGTGCCTGCCTGCCCTGTGTCTCAGCTGTGCCTGCCTGCCCTGTGTCTCAGCCGTGCCTACCTGCCCTGTGTCTCAGCTGTGCCTGCCTGCCCTATGTCTGCCATGACCACCTGCCAGAATACTAGCCGAGCTCACAAGCCCCTCTGCTACTCGTACCTGTCCTGTTGTGCTGTCTCTCCAAGTGGGATCAGCAGCCACAGCCAGAAACCACCCTGGGGTGGCACCTGGCAGCTACCTGCCACACAAGTTTGACCTCACCATCAGAGGGATCCAGTGAAAACCAAGGCAGCTGTCTTAGTCATGCCCCTTGCAGGGTAGTCTGGTTTGTGGCACAGTGGGTCCACAAACCCCCTGGCTCACGCCCACCAGTCAGGGCGTGAGCGTGACAAGGAGATTGCAGAGGATACATTTTGTGAGGTAAAATATTTTTTAAAAACAGTCAGTGAAATATTTTACATCAGAAAATGAATCCTCCATGATCCCCTGCTGTAATGTCAGTATTGTCTTTTGCTTCCTCCCCTGCCCAGGAGATGTGGTATGCTCCGTACACGGTCAGACTGTCACGGGGAGACTAGGTGGGCAAGAGCTAATAACCCGGGCCCCTGCTATTTCCCTCAGACTAGGGAAATCCTGACTGACCCTCTACCTAGAGTTTACTCTGATGGTGTGCATGTCTAGGCCTCGACCCTCGCCCTGTCTCCTGTTTCAACCCTAGGCTGAAACCACCGCCCACCACCCAGTAAAAAGATCATAGACCAATACCCACAGTTAGAACAGACAAGGATAACGGAAAATATACACCACGCCGCAGTCACTCAGGAATACACTATAAATGCGCAGGGCAAAATAAATACAAATATAGGAAGGAGTAAATAAGACAAAGGGAAATACACCACCAGCAACGATACTCCAACTACTAGCTCACCACTCCAGACCGAGATAACAACGCACAAGACAAAAAGCTATAATCGGCGACGCCCAATGTTCAGGAGAACTATTTAAAGGCAATGGGCATGTCCCAGCTTCCAATCCGAGCATCAGGTAAATTAACCCCGGACCAGCTAGATAAAATCTAGCCGACGCCAATGAGCATATAGTGGTCAAAAGCGGAATTACCGCTGTCTGTCGAACGAGCTGGTCTGAACAGCGTCCGACATGACAGTACCCCGCCTTCTATGAGGGACCCCAGGGCCCTCACGGCTTATAGGACCCGGTTTGTCCGGATGGCGATGGTGAAAAAATCTGACCAGCCGATCCGCATGAATGTCCGAGGCTGGTACCCAAGACCTCTCCTCAGCCCCATAACCACACCAGTGTACCAAGTACTGTAAAGTGCGGTGCACTACACGAGAGTCAACCACCTTGGAGACTTCAAATTCCAAATTACCATACACCAAGACTGGAGGTGGCATAGGCGCCGCGTCCACAGAACCCACTATCTTCTTTAAAAGAGACCTGTGGAACACGTTGTGTATCTTATAAACCGTAAAAAGCTCCAATCGGTATGCTACTGGGTTAATGACGGCGGTGACCCTAAATGGACCAATAAACCGTGGACCCAATTTAAGGGATGGTATTTTGAGTCTTATGTTTTTTGTGGACAACCACACCCAGTGATCCACACTCAGGTCCGGACCTGGCACACGCCTACTGTCAGCCACACGTTTGTACCTAGCACCCACACTCAACAGGCGCTGTTTAACTCTCCTCCAGACTGATGACAATTGTGCTCCTAACTGGTCCTCCTCCGTAACACCGGAAGAGCCCCTCTGACTCAAAGTACAAAATTGAGGATGTAGCCCGTAAACACAAAAAAACGGAGACTCCCCAGACGACTCCTGGGGGTGATTATTGATGGCAAACTCAGCCAAAGGAAGAAAGGTAGACCACTCCTCCTGGTTATCAGAGACAAAGCAGCGTAAGTACTGTTTCAAATTTTGGTTCATACGCTCAGTCTGACCATTTGACTGAGGATGAAACGCCGAAGAATGAGACAACTTGATCCCCAGCCGTGAGCAAAATGCTTTCCAAAATTTTGCCACAAACTGAGTACCCCTATCAGACACAATGTCAGACGGAACCCCATGAAGTCTGACCACCTCCTGTACAAATACCTGAGCCAGAGTCTTAGCGTTAGGCAACGAAGGCAAAGACACAAAGTGCGAAATTTTTGAAAACCGATCAACAATCACCAAGATGACCGTGTTCCCAGCTGAGGAGGGCAAATCAGTGATGAAATCCATGGAGATTTCCGTCCATGGCTTACTAGGTACCTCAAGAGGAAGTAGTGTGCCAACAGGACGGGAGCGAGGTGTCTTAGCCCTAGCGCACGTGGTACAAGCTGACACATGAGACCACGTCCTGTCGGATCTTGGGCCACCAAAACCGACGTGACACCAACTCCAAGGTACCTCTAACCCCTGGGTGGCCAGCCAGGACAGCATCATGATGCTCTGCCAAAACCTTTAAGCGGAGATGAAGCGGTACAAAAGATTTGTTGATGGGAAGCTCAGATGGTACCTCCTCCTGAGCCTCGGCAATCTCAGCCTCAACCTCGGTAGTGAGAGCCGAAACCATAACACCCTTTTGGAGGATGGGTACTGTATCCTCCCGAGGTTCTCCCCCCGGAAAACACCTGGACAGAGCATCCGCCTTAGTGTTTTTAGACCCCGGTCTGTAAGTGACAACAAAATTGAACCGCGTGAAAAACAATGCCCAGCGAGCCTGCCTGGGGGACAGACGCTTGGCTGACTCCATATACAGCAGATTCTTATGATCGGTAATAACAGTAACCTGATGTACCGACCCCTCCAAGAAGTGTCGCCATTCCTCAAAGGCCAACTTGATTGCCAACAACTCCCTGTTGCCGATATCGTAGTTACGTTCGGCGGACGACAGTTTCTTGGAGAAATAGGCGCATGGACGCAAATCACTCAAAGATGAGCCTTGTGATAGTACCGCCCCCACACCAACCTCAGACGCATCGACTTCCACAACAAATGGTTTTGATACGTCTGGCTGCACAAGAATGGGGGCTGAAACAAAACTGTTCTTAAGAAATTCAAATGCGCGCACAGCAGCCTCAGGCCAAACGGAGAAATTGGTACCCTTTTTAGTCATGTCAGTTAGCGGTTTAGCAATGATGGAAAAATCCTTGATAAATTTCCTATAGTAGTTAGAAAACCCAAGGAACCGCTGAAGTGCTTTCAGTGCTATCAGCCCATTCCCAATGCAGCACCGCTTGCACCTTAGCGGCGTCCATTTTAAAACCAGAAGCTGACACAATATAACCTGTTGTGAATTTGCTTTTTGCTCCCTCTAGTGGTTACTAGTTTTTTGACTCCGGTTTTTCTGTCATTCCTTTTATCCGCACCTGGGTCGTTAGTTAGGGGTGTTGCTATATAAGCTCCCTGGACCTTCAGTTCAATGCCTGGCAACGTAGTTATCAGAGCTAGTCTGCTGTGCTCTTGTCTACTGATCCTGGTTCCAGTTATATCAGCTAAGTCTGCCTTTTGCTTTTTGCTATTTGTTTTGGTTTTGTATTTTTGTCCAGCTTGTTCCAAATCTGTATCCTGACCTTTGCTGGAGGCTCTAGGGGGCTGGTGTTCTCCCCCCGGACCGTTAGACGGTTCGGGGGTTCTTGAATTTCCAGTGTGGATTTTGATAGGGTTTTTGTTGACCATATAAGTTACCTTTCTTTATTCTGCTGTCGGTGAGCGGGCCTCTCTGTGCTGGACCTGGTTCATTTCTGTGTTTGTCGTTTCCTCTTGCCTGGCCGTCGTTATTTGTGGGGGGCTTCTGTCCAGCTTTGGGGTCCCCTTCTCTGGAGGCGAGAAAGGTCTTTGTTTTCCTCTACTGGGGGTGGCTGGATTCTCCGGCTGGCGCGTGTCATCTAGAATCAACGTGGGAGTGATCCCCGGCTGCTTCTAGTGTTGGCGTTAGGAGTAGATATATGGTCAACCCAGTTACCACTGCCCTATGAGCTGGATTTTTGTATTCTGCAGACTTCCACGTTCCTCTGAGACCCTCGCCATTGGGGTCATAACAGTTTGCCAGGCCAGTATTAAATGTTTAATGCATTGCAGAAGAGGGATTATAAGAAAGAAGATTCTGAGTTTTTTTTTTTTTTTTTCTTCTTCCTCTTTACCTCAGAGTGGCTATGCTTGCTGCAGACATGAATGTCCAGACCTTGATTACAAGTGTGGACCAGCTGGCTACTCGTGTGCAGGGCATACAAGACTATGTTATCAGAAATCCTAGGTCAGAACCTAAAATACCGATTCCTGAACTGTTTTCCGGAGACAGGTTTAAGTTTAGGAATTTCGTGAATAATTGTAAATTGTTTTTGTCCCTGAGACCCTGTTCATCTGGAGATTCTGCTCAGCAAGTAAAAATTGTTATTTCGTTCTTACGGGGCGACCCTCAGGATTGGGCTTTTTCGCTGGCGCCAGGAGATCCGGCATTGGCTGATCTTGATGCGTTTTTTCTGGCGCTCGGTTTACTTTATGAGGAACCCAATCTTGAGATTCAGGCAGAAAAGGCCTTGCTGGCTATGTCTCAGGGGCAGGACGAGGCTGAAGTGTATTGCCAAAAATTTCGGAAATGGTCCGTGCTGACACATTGGAACGAGTGTGCACTGGCCGCTAATTTTAGAAATGGCCTTTCTGAAGCCATTAAGAATGTTATGGTGGGTTTTCCCATTCCCACAGGTCTGAATGATACTATGGCACTGGCTATTCAAATTGACCGGCGGTTGCGGGAGCGCAAAACCGCAAATTCCCTCATGGTGTTGTCTGAACAGACACCTAATTCGGTACAATGTGATAGAAAAACCGCAAATTCCCTCATGGTGTTGTCTGAACAGACACCTGATTTAATGCAATGTGATAGAATCCTGACTAGAAATGAGCGGAAAATTCATAGACGCCGGAATGGCTTGTGCTACTACTGTGGTGATTCTACACATGTTATCTCAGCATGCTCTAAACGTATAGCTAAGGTTGTTAGTCCTGTCACCGTTGGTAATTTGCAACCTAAATTTATTCTGTCTGTAACTTTGATTTGCTCACTGTCATCTTATCCTGTCATGGCGTTTGTAGATTCAGGTGCTGCCCTGAGTCTCATGGATCTCTCATTTGCTAAGCGCTGTGGTTTTACTCTTGAACCATTAGAAAATCCTATTCCTCTTAGGGGTATTGATGCTACACCATTGGCAGCAAATAAACCGCAGTATTGGACACAGGTTACCATGTGCATGACTCCTGAACACCGCGAGGTGATACGTTTCCTGGTTTTACATAAAATGCATGATTTGGTTGTTTTAGGGCTGCCATGGTTACAGACCCATAATCCAGTCCTGGACTGGAAGGCTATGTCAGTCTCAAGTTGGGGCTGTCGTGGTATTCATGGGGATTCCCTGCCTGTGTCTATTGCTTCTTCTACGCCTTCGGAAGTTCCGGAGTATTTGTCTGATTATCAGGATGTCTTCAGTGAGTCTGAGTCCAGTGCACTGCCTCCTCATAGGGACTGTGACTGTGCAATAGATTTGATCCCAGGCAGTAAATTTCCTAAGGGAAGACTGTTTAATCTGTCGGTACCTGAACATACCGCTATGCGTTCATATATCAAGGAGTCTCTGGAGAAAGGACACATCCGTCCGTCTTCTTCCCCTCTTGGTGCAGGATTCTTTTTTGTGGCAAAAAAGGACGGATCTTTGAGACCTTGTATTGATTATCGGCTTTTAAATAAGATCACTGTCAAATTTCAGTATCCTTTACCGCTGTTGTCTGACTTGTTTGCCCGGATTAAGGGTGCCAAGTGGTTCACCAAGATAGACCTTCGTGGTGCGTACAACCTTGTGCGCATTAAGCAAGGTGATGAATGGAAAACCGCATTCAATACGCCCGAAGGTCATTTTGAGTACTTGGTGATGCCTTTTGGGCTCTCCAATGCGCCTTCAGTTTTTCAGTCCTTTATGCATGACATTTTCCGGAAGTATCTGGATAAATTTTTGATTGTTTATCTGGATGATATTTTGGTTTTTTCTGATAATTGGGATTCGCATGTGGAGCAGGTCAGGTTGGTCTTTAAAATTTTGCGTGAAAATTCTTTGTTTGTCAAGGGCTCAAAGTGTCTCTTTGGTGTACAGAAGGTTCCCTTTTTGGGGTTCATTTTTTCCCCTTCTGCTGTGGAGATGGACCCAGTCAAGGTCCGAGCTATTCTTGATTGGACTCAGCCCTCGTCAGTTAAGAGTCTTCAGAAGTTCTTGGGCTTCGCTAACTTCTACCGTCGTTTTATCGCTAATTTTTCTAGCATTGTGAAACCTTTGACGGATATGACCAAGAAGGGCTCCGATGTAGCTAACTGGGCTCCTGCTGCCGTGGAGGCTTTCCAGGAGTTGAAACGCCGGTTTACTTCGGCGCCTGTTTTGTGCCAGCCTGACGTCTCTCTTCCCTTTCAGGTTGAGGTGGATGCTTCGGAGATTGGGGCAGGGGCCGTTTTGTCGCAGAGAGGCCCTGGTTGCTCTGTTATGAAACCTTGTGCCTTTTTCTCTAGGAAGTTTTCGCCTGCCGAGCGAAATTATGATGTGGGCAATCGGGAGTTGTTGGCCATGAAATGGGCATTTGAGGAGTGGCGTCATTGGCTCGAGGGTGCTAAGCATCGTGTGGTGGTCTTGACTGATCACAAAAATCTGATGTATCTCGAGTCTGCTAAACGCCTTAATCCGAGACAGGCCCGCTGGTCATTGTTTTTCTCCCGCTTTGATTTTGTTGTCTCGTATTTACCAGGTTCAAAGAATGTGAAGGCCGATGCTCTTTCTAGGAGCTTTGTGCCTGATACTCCTGGAGTCGCTGATCCTGTTGGTATTCTTAAAGATGGAGTTATCTTGTCAGCTATTTCTCCGGATCTGCGACGTGTGTTGCAGAGATTTCAGGCTGATAGGCCTGAGTCTTGTCCACCTGACAGACTGTTTGTCCCGGTTAAGTGGACCAGCAGAGTCATTTCCGAGGTTCATTCCTCGGTGTTGGCAGGTCACCCGGGAATTTTTGGCACCAGAGATCTGGTGGCCAGGTCCTTTTGGTGGCCTTCCTTGTCAAGGGATGTGCGGTCATTTGTGCAGTCCTGTGGGACTTGTGCTCGAGCTAAGCCTTGCTGTTCTCGTGCCAGCGGTTTGCTCTTGCCCTTGCCTGTCCCGAAGAGACCTTGGACACATATCTCCATGGATTTCATTTCTGATCTTCCGCTATCTCAGGGCATGTCCGTTATCTGGGTGATATGTGATCGCTTCTCCAAGATGGTCCATTTGGTTCCTTTGCCTAAGCTGCCTTCCTCTTCCGATCTGGTTCCTGTGTTTTTCCAGAACGTGGTTCGTTTGCACGGCATCCCTGAGAATATTGTGTCAGACAGAGGATCCCAGTTCGTTTCCAGGTTCTGGCGATCCTTTTGTAGTAGGATGGGCATTGATTTGTCGTTTTCGTCTGCTTTCCATCCTCAGACTAATGGACAGACGGAGCGAACCAATCAGACTTTGGAGGCTTATTTGAGGTGTTTTGTCTCTGCTGATCAGGACGATTGGGTGACATTCTTGCCGTTGGCTGAGTTTGCCCTTAATAATCGGGCTAGTTCCGCCACCTTGGTTTCGCCTTTTTTCTGCAACTCTGGTTTCCATCCTCGCTTTTCTTCGGGTCATGTGGAGCCTTCTGACTGTCCTGGGGTGGATTCTGTGGTGGATAGGTTGCAGCAGATCTGGAATCATGTGGTGGACAACTTGAAGTTGTCACAGGAGAAGGCTCAGCGCTTTGCCAACCGCCGCCGCGGTGTGGGTCCCCGACTACGCGTTGGGGATTTGGTATGGCTTTCTTCCCGCTTTGTTCCTATGAAGGTCTCCTCTCCCAAATTTAAACCTCGTTTTATTGGGCCTTACAAGATATTGGAAATCCTTAATCCTGTATCTTTTCGTCTGGATCTTCCTGTGTCGTTTGCTATTCACAATGTATTTCATAGGTCCTTGTTGCGGCGGTACATTGTGCCTGTAGTTCCTTCTGCTGAGCCTCCTGCTCCGGTGTTGGTTGAGGGCGAGTTGGAGTACGTGGTGGAGAAGATCTTGGATTCTCGCCTCTCCAGGCGGAGGCTTCAGTACCTGGTCAAGTGGAAGGGCTATGGTCAGGAGGATAATTCCTGGGTGGTCGCCTCTGATGTTCATGCGGCCGATTTAGTTCGTGCCTTTCATGCCGCTCATCCTGATCGCCCTGGTGGTCGTGGTGAGGGTTCGGTGACCCCTCACTAAGGGGGGGGGTACTGTTGTGAATTTGCTTTTTGCTCCCTCTAGTGGTTACTAGTTTTTTGACTCCGGTTTTTCTGTCATTCCTTTTATCCGCACCTGGGTCGTTAGTTAGGGGTGTTGCTATATAAGCTCCCTGGACCTTCAGTTCAATGCCTGGCAACGTAGTTATCAGAGCTAGTCTGCTGTGCTCTTGTCTACTGATCCTGGTTCCAGTTATATCAGCTAAGTCTGCCTTTTGCTTTTTGCTATTTGTTTTGGTTTTGTATTTTTGTCCAGCTTGTTCCAAATCTGTATCCTGACCTTTGCTGGAGGCTCTAGGGGGCTGGTGTTCTCCCCCCGGACCGTTAGACGGTTCGGGGGTTCTTGAATTTCCAGTGTGGATTTTGATAGGGTTTTTGTTGACCATATAAGTTACCTTTCTTTATTCTGCTGTCGGTGAGCGGGCCTCTCTGTGCTGGACCTGGTTCATTTCTGTGTTTGTCGTTTCCTCTTGCCTGGCCGTCGTTATTTGTGGGGGGCTTCTGTCCAGCTTTGGGGTCCCCTTCTCTGGAGGCGAGAAAGGTCTTTGTTTTCCTCTACTGGGGGTGGCTGGATTCTCCGGCTGGCGCGTGTCATCTAGAATCAACGTGGGAGTGATCCCCGGCTGCTTCTAGTGTTGGCGTTAGGAGTAGATATATGGTCAACCCAGTTACCACTGCCCTATGAGCTGGATTTTTGTATTCTGCAGACTTCCACGTTCCTCTGAGACCCTCGCCATTGGGGTCATAACAATAACCCAAGAAAGGCAACTCTTGAACAGAAAATACACATTTCTCAAGTTTAGCATACAGCTTTGTTGTGAATTCTGTTTTTGGGCTCCCTCTGGTGGCTACTGGTGGTACTGGTTGACTTTTGTCTTGTGTTTCCAGTGCACCTGTTTTCATCAGGAAATTGGGAGTTTCCTATTTAGTCTGGCTTCTCAGTCACTCTAGCGCCGGCAATCAATGTTACCAGAGCACCTCTGTTGCTTGCTACCTGCTCCAAGTCTGCAATTCAGCTAAGTTGAATTTTTTGGCATTTTTTGTGTTTGTTTTGTCCAGCATGCATTTGTATTTCTCGTGCTGCTGGAAGGTCTAGTGATCTGAAATTACTACTCCGGTGTCATGAGTTGATAACGGAGTCAAGGTAGTTTCAGGATGGCTGCTTAGGGTTTTGAGGTAACCGCAAAGTCCTCTTTTGTATTTTCATCTATCTAGTCAGAGGGCCTCACTTTGCTGAATCTATATTCATACTGTGTTTGTGTTTTCCTCTTACCTAACCTTTATTATATGTGGGGGGCTACTATAACTTTTGGGGTTTCCCTGGAGGCAAGCCAGGTCTGTGTATTCCTCTTCTAGGGGCAGCTAGATCTCCGGCTGGCGCGAGGTGTCTAGGGATAAAACATAGGCACACCCCCTGGCTACTTTTATTTGCGTGTTAGGTTCAGCATCGCGGTTACCTGAGATACCATCTTCCTAGAGCTAGTCCGTTTTTGCCCGTGTCCCTGCCATTGGGAATCATGACACAGCTTACTCTCTCTGAGAAGCTGTATCACCTGCCTGACATGATCTAAATGAGTATCACGGTCGCAAGAATATATGAGAATGTCATCTAGGTATGGAGCGCCCCCACACCGCCGCAGGGCCGAGGGGTACCCGGAGCCGGGCCTCTGGGTCTCAGTCCTGGGGTTGTCACGGTGGCTAGACCCGGTCCGTGGCCCTGTCTGTCAGTGGGGGACGTCCGGTGCAATAAGTGGTGGTGTAGCGGTGCAGTTGTGAGGTGCAGGTCGCGGTAAATAACGAGGACACCAGGTTGCAGTCTCTTTACCTCTTTACTGAAGATCTCTGGGTCCTCAGTCCGGAATACGGTTCACCAGGCTGCGCAAGTCCGGCCGGTCCAATGGCACTTCCAGAGTTCTCTTCACAGGTGGAAATCTGTGCCTTCCTGCTTGCGCTATGTGTTGTGGTCCTTCCCTGCTGTGCTTACAGAAAGTCCCCACAACTGTTGTGTCTGTTTCTTAAGTTCCCTCACAACTCGATTAGATGATGTTCTGCTAATCCTCCGTCCCTCCCTGATGTTCTGGTTGGGACGGCACCCGTTTGACGGGTAGGCTCGGAGCTCTTCCGGGACCCTAGAGTCGCCCCTCTCCACAAGTTGCCCCCCAAGACTGCATAGGTGATGTAGGTGAGACAGCCCGCCTTAGACTGACTGTCCTGCCGCTGTTTAGAGTATTGCTTGAAGCTGGATATTATGATACTCTCTCGGCGTTCCGGCCACCGGTTGTGCGCCTCAGTAGGATGTTGCCTCGGTCTTACAGCATGACTCCTACTGGTGTTCTCCTAGTGCTTTGATCTCGTTTCTCACTCAGCACAATCTATCTCGCTTCTAATCCTTTCTTGGGCACCGCCGCTACCCGGAGCAGGCACGGTCCCGTTACGTTCGTTCTCGTTGCCAAGCCTCTGTCAGGATCCCACCCCTGACAGAGACCCTACTGTATCTTCCCCCCACAACACCCTCTGCCACAAGGTGTTGCCTGGTTCCAACCCAGTCAGCTTCTGACTAACTTCCTGCCTGACCCCCAGTTTACCCACTATGGTGGGGAGTGGCCTAGTGAATAGAACCCTTAGCTGCCAGCGGAGGCCCGGCTGTGAAATGTATTGGTGTCTGTGATACCTGATCAGATGAACTCCTTCAGTGCCATCAGACGTACCATAGCTCCCCATAGTGGCGGAGCCACAGTACTGCAACGACCAGGACTCTGGGGCGCTGCAGGTACACGATAACGAATTTCCCCAAAACATGCGAAAACACATCATTAATGAAATGATGGAACACTGCAGGTGCGTTAGTCAACCCAAATGGCATCACCAAATTTTCAAAATGACCCTCAGGGGTATTAAAAGCCATCTTCCACTCATCACCTTGACGGACTCTTATGAGGTTGTACGCCCCCCTGAGGTTAAGCTTGGTAAACCACTTAGCACCTGCCACCTGGTTGAACAAATCTGGTATTAGTGGCATAGGGTATGGATCACGAACCGTAATCTGGTTCAATTCCCTGAAATCCAAACACGGGCGTAATCCGCCATCTTTCTTCTTCACGAAGAAGAACCCTGCTGCCACAGGCGAGGATGAAGGCCTGATGTGCCCTTTGCTCAAACTTTCAGCAATGTAATCCTTTAATGCTTGTCTCTCCGGACCGGAGATGTTAAACATCCTTGCTTTAGGCAATTTGGCCCCTGGTTTAAATCTGATAGTACAGTCATAGGGGCGATGTGGCGGCAACTCTGAACAACCCTTCTCAGAGAACACATCCACAAAATCCAGAAGTGACTCCGGAACACTTGAAGTCACAGCAGACACACATGTGGCCAGGCAATTCTCCTGGCAGAATTCGCTCCACTGAATTATGTCCTGAGTTTTCTAGTCAATTACCGGGTTGTGCATAGACAACCATGGAAAACCCAAAACCACCTGAGCAGGAAGATTCCTGAGCACCTTACATGTAAACTGCTCGGAATGTAGAACCCCAATGTGGAGTTTCACCTCAGCCACAAATTCAGTAATCTCCCCCTGTGAGAGAGGAGCAGCATTGATGGTGACCACGCTGATAGGATGAGGCAGTTTTTCAATCCTAAAACCTGCTGTGCGCGCAAACTCCTCATCACTGAGATTTGTGGCTGAACCACTATCCACAAACACAGTAATTGGCAGCTCACTGCCAGCGATTATAACCTTAGCAGGGAGCATGCATTGAGAAACCACCATGGAGGATATACATAAGCTCAGATTGGTCTCCTCCACACCCTCTGAGCTTAGAAGTTTTCCGCCGTTGCGTTTTTCTTAGACAGTAGAGGACAGATGTTAATAAAATGACCAGTCTTACCGCAGTAAAAACAGGCTCCCTGCTTCCTGAGCTCAGGGGCTCGACGCTTCACATGTGACACCCCTGCGATTTGCATAGGCTCCGTGGGCTCACCTGCAGCAACCACACGTGAACCTAAACCCTCTCCCATAGGCGGTGTCTCATGCTCCCCCTGACGAAAACGGCGATCAATGCGGACAACCAGACTCATAGCGGAATCTAGAGAAGTAGGAGTCTCGTACATCAGAAGGGCTTTTTTAACCCTTCCAGAAACCCCATGAATAAGCTGACTCTGCTGCGCTGGATCATTCCACTGTGTATCGATCGCCCAGCGACGAAATTCAGAACAGTAATCCTCTGCAACTCGCTCCCCCTAGAGAATAGTGCATATCTTAGATTCTGCTAGAGCCATTCTGTCTGGCTCATCGTAAATGTTTCCAAGAAAGGAAAAAAAACTCTCCACAGAGTCAAATGCAGCAGAATCAGATGGCAAAGAAAACGCCCATGCTTGGGGATCCCCGCTTAACAATGACAACACTAGGCCCACACGCTGAGCCTCATTACCTGAGGAGATCGGGCGCATACGGAAATATAGTTTGCAAACTTCACGAAAAGAAACAAATTTACTGCGTTCCCCAGCAAATTTTTCAGGCAAAGGAAACTTAGGCTCAGCAACTCTACCTGTCGCTCCAGCTTGCACATTAGATACTTCTAGTCCTTGTTGCTGCACTGCCCCCCTCAACTCAGTGACCTGTAGGGACAGCGCCTCCAACTGGCGGGTTATGGAAGTCATGGGATCCATGACAAAACAAAAAAAAAGGAAACCCTTTTTTTTGTTTTAAAGGCCGATTATAATGTCACGGGGAGACTAGGTGGGCAAGAGCTAATAACCCGGGCCCCTGCTATTTCCCTCAGACTAGGGAAATCGTGACAGACCCTCTACCTAGAGTTTACACTGATGGTGTGCATGTCTAGGCCTCGACCCTCGCCCATTCTCCTGTTTCAACCCTAGGCTGAAACCACCGCCCACCACCCAGTGAAAAGATCATACACCAATACCCACAGTTAGAACAGACAAGGATAACGGAAAATATACACCACGCCGCAGTCACTCAGGAATACACTATAAATGCGCAGGGCAAAATAAATACAAATAAAGGAAGGAGTAAATAAGACAAAGGGAAATACACCACCAGCAACGATACTCCAACTACTAGCTCACCACTCCAGACCGAGATAACAACGCACAAGACAGAAGCTATAATCGGCGACGCCCAATGTTCAGGAGAACTATTTAAAGGCAATGGGCATGGCCCAGCTTCCAATCCGAGCATCAGGTAAATTAACCCCGGACCAGCTAGATAAAATCTAGCCGACGCCAATGAGCACATAGTGGTCAAAAGTGGAATTACCGCTGTCTGTCGAACGACCTGGTCTGAACAGCGTCCGACATGACACAGACACAGTCAATTTTTAAAATTAACTTTTGTTCTTGGGAAAACCCATTTAATGTGACCGGTTTCCTCTGCCTGTAGACACGTTGTGCATCTGCCACCAGGATCAGCCGAATGATTCACTGCACCTGCGTGTAATTCGCACAGGCACATTAAATCAGACCACCGCTATCTTTGTGCAGACAGATAGCGGCGGTCACATTAAAACTGTGCATGCGCTCCTCCTGTACAAAGATGGTGGCAGTAAGTGAATCATTTGGCTGATCCTGGCGGGGGCGTGTTTGCGACGGTGTTCCGCTGTTGGTACCGCACAAGAGTGTGAGAGTGTGTGTGTGAGTGTGTGTGCGGTGCGTACGGCGCATAGAGTGTGTGTGTGTGTGTGTGGTGCGATGATGTTCCGCTGGTGGTACTGCGCAATAGGTTGTCACCAGCAGCAGTTTCCATATTGAGACACCCATCACTTGGGTGTCCGAATATGGCGGTCGTTGAATTTCCTCCGCTTGCAATTCTGGGATACGGTGACATCTGGACAGAACAGGAAATGAAAATATTACAAGGCAATTATATAAATAGATATTGTAATATATCTTATCAAAGAAGTAAGTTTCTTAGTCTTTATCCAATTATTTTAAACAAAGCTAAAATCCATCTTGTTCAAAACAAAACAAACTTCCAGCTCATTAAGTGATCAGATAACAGCTGTTTATTGAAGTATATAATTATACTTTCTAGTAAGTGGTTTAGCTTACTGCAGAGCAGGATTTACAGTTACCTTGTTTAGCATGGCTATTTTTACTATTATTACATATACATTATATGATGTCGGCAACATGCCACCAACATAGTTTGATACCGTTCATTGACCCAACATAGCACAATGTCCTTACAGTGCCGCAACAGCGTGTTCATAGTAGAGAAATAGATTGCACTCACCCTCTGATTAAAAGTTTCCTTTGTTTAATCCTGGAACAAAAGATTCAGTGGGAGGATAGTGGAGGACTTAAAAGGAAACTTTTAATTGCAGAGTGCAACCTATTTCTCCTCTATGGACATTGAATCTTACATGCTTTATTCGGGTTGGCGTCTGTACTCTGACAATTGACTGTAGTTTGCCAACAGGCAAATAACGTCCCTTACAGCTGCTCCAACCAGGGAGTCAGTGCCGGTAAGGCTACTTTCACACTAGCGTCGTTTTGAATACATCGCAATGCGTCGTTTAGGAGAAAAAACGCATCCTGCAAAGTTGTCTGCAGGATGCGTTTTTCCCCATAGACTAACATTAGCGACGCATTGCGACGTATGGCCACACGTCGCAACCGTCGTGCGACGGTTGAGTCGTGTTTTGGCGGACCGTTGGCACAAAAAAAGTTACATGTAACATCTTTTTCCCACGTCGTGTCTGCCATTTTCGACCGCACATGCACGGCCGAAACTCCGCTCCCTCCTCCCCGGACCTTACAATGGGGCAGCAGAAGCGTCGTAAGGCTGCTTCCGCTGCCCACGTCGGGCATTATTTTCACAATGCACGTCGGCACGTCGGGCTGACGCATAGCAACGGCCCCGTGCCGGCACTAGTGTGAAAGCAGTCTAACTTTTCTTTTTCTCATGTTTCTGCAGCAACAGAGTGTGATGCCTGCTCATGCACTGAACATTTTTAGGATTCTCCATTGCCGGTGGCAAGAGTAGACTTTCATGTGAGAACAAGTAAGTGATTTGTACACTTCTGGCCACATTCCGACTAGACGTGTCCGGCCTTGCTCAATTCATTTTCATTGAGTGATGCTACGAATGTCTAGTCTGCATGTGACTACATGTATGCAAATTGCCGGCATCAGAAAATCCTGGCAGTGTGCAGTGCGCACTGAGAGAATTCAGAAGTCTGTAGTCACATTAAATGACTGCAGACTCATCACAAACTTGGACAACCCCTTTAATTCTTCTAACATAGATAAAAATATGAAAATTAGTATTGCAAAAAAAAAACATTTACATGCAGGCACCATATAGATGACGTTGTCTCTAGAGTCGTTCTTTCTTTTCTTCGTGTGTTCCTGCCTCCATGATGAATTTTCTCATTCACAGCTTGTCTCTGCAGACTTCAGACTTCTCCAGTCTTCTGCAGCACATCCTGACACAATGCCCTTATAGATAGCAGTATAATTATAATGCTCCTAAATAAAAATATTTGCTCAACGCTGAGTCCCTCAATAAATTATTGCTCCTCACTATATTCTCTGCACAAAATATGATCCCCACACTGTCCCTCCTATGGTACATGCTCTCCACACTGCTGCCTCTCTTCCATATTTGGCCCCCTCTTCACACTGTACTCTCACACTGTGTCCCTTTGTAGGGCTGAGTCTCTATACTGTACCCCTTCGCCACACCCCCCCTATTTGGCATACTCTCCCCCTTTGGCTGTGCCCTTACTTTGTTACTTCATGCAACCCCCCACACTACTCAGTCCCTATTCTGTGCCCACTCACACTTTTCTCCCCCCATACTGTCTCCTTGTACGTTTTTCCCTCTCTCCCCATACATTTACCCTCTCTCTCCATACTGCATCCTCACACATCTCCCCGACTCCCCATACTTTGTCCGCATCCATCCAATCACTCTTGCTCCTCATACTGTGTCCGCAAACATTTTCCCCTTGCTCATCTTACTGTATCTGCACCCCCCACTCACCATACTGGGTCAGCACCGACACCCATCCCCCACTCAACATCCTGTGTCTGCACCCATCCCACTACACATGCCCCCATCTCCCCCTTTGGTCCTCTTATTATGTCTTTATATTTCT
This sequence comes from Ranitomeya variabilis, assembly GCF_051348905.1. Classification (NCBI taxonomy): domain Eukaryota; kingdom Metazoa; phylum Chordata; class Amphibia; order Anura; family Dendrobatidae; genus Ranitomeya; species Ranitomeya variabilis. Next base: position 110,840,530 of record NC_135235.1, on the reverse strand, counting down.
TCCGCTCGCCATATTGTGTCTGCACCTGTCCCTTCCTTGCTCCCCAAACTTGTGTTCTCAAATATTTCCCACACACAGTAAATCTCCCACACACACAGTAAATGTCCCACACACACACAGTAAATCTACCCCCACACAGTATATCTCCCCACACACAGTATATCTCCCCACACACAGTAAATCTCCCCCACCACATTAAATTTCCTCTACCACACACAGTAAATCTCCACACACACAGTAAATATCCCCCAAAATATAGTAAATAGCCCCCCCACACACACACACACACAATAAATCTCCCCAACCCTAACTCTTCCCTGTTACATTTAATCTTTAGTGTCTTCAGCTCCACTGAAGCACTTACCACGAATATTCTTCGCTCTTCGCGAGTGATGTCAGCAGCGTGATCATATGACCTGATCACACTGCTGACGTTGCTCTAACCGCTGGTAAGAGCTTCGATTATACTCGCATCTGAAAGCCGCATGTGAGACGGCTGTCAGCTTGACAGCCAGCTCAGAGTCCGGGGGCTGCAAAATGTAGCTGCTGGGGGAGACACTTCAGACCACCACATCAGGTGGCCCGACTGCACCCCCGGCGACCGGGGCACATGCTTTGGGTGCCCCCTAATAGGTATGTCTCTGCCTTGGCACAGTTAGATGCCACCACAGTTTTCCACACAGTATGATGCCTACATAGAGATACCCAACACAGTATGATGCTCCCGCTTTGACCACTTAAAGTTTGCTGCCTCCAAGGATGATGCTCCCTCAGTTTCTGTAAAAAAAAAAGTCATCTAGCACCTTCATCCTGATGTACGGCTCCAGTCTGTGCTGTGTGTGGACTTAGGCTCTGTGCAGTGGGCATGATCTAGTGATATAATTCTGTCTGCTATGCTGAGACTCAGATGAACAGGATGATTGGTGGAGCAGAGAGCCGATAGCTCCCTGTTCAATCAATGTATTCAACTGTATCTGCATCTTGAGTATACAGATACCTTTGAAATTGAGCCAGATAGCACTCCCTCAAACCATGGGTTCATAACAAACTGAGGGCTCCCCCAAAATGGAGAGCACCATCAACTTACAGGAATACATGCTCCTCCCCACACAGGCCCATAGCGACCTAGTGGGCTGCTATTATTGATAATACACCACTAAGCTGTTCTCTTTCATTTTAGTTAGTTTCAATTTTTTTTCATTTATAAAATGATGAGGAACTCTGATCTTCAAAAAACATCAGAAAACATCAATTCAGAAAACCAGCGACACTTGTCTCTTGGAATTTGGGGTCACCTTGAGTGGACATGACGGGTAGTAATACTTGGTTCTTTCAAAGAGATGTATGCCTCTGAAATAAAGTTGTTGTTTATTTTAATTTCACATTGGTGTGTGGACTGAAGGATAGGACATTGACAAATGAGTCATGGTATCTATGTCTCAGAGTATAACAAGCTCTATTCCACTATCCCATAAGATACAACTCTGTCATAATTAGATTTTCTGTCAGATTTGCTTTGAATCGGGATTGTGATGCTGCTGTCATTAATAAAACCATCAACTACAGCAACTGTGACAGCTTCAGTTATGTGGAATACTCTAGAACTTGCTGAGGATGAAGAACAAGGAAAAGGATAGCGAACAAGATTTACATGCTTGTAATGAGATTTGTTATACGTATCACAGCTTCCCTCTGCTTTTAAATGCATGTGTAAGCATAAAAAAAAAAAACTACAAGATTTAGCTGTCTGATATTGACAGTCATGACGTTTCAGAAGCTAAGCAGCAGCCTATAAGTTGATTATATGCCATTTCACTTTTCACTACATGCCCTCATTTTATACACTTTATGGACAAAAGTATTGGGAAACACCTTTTATCCCCTTTACCCCCAAGAGAGGTTTGTATGTTAATGACAGGCCAATTTTTACAATTCTGACCACTGTCCCTTTATGAGGGTAAAATTCTGGATAGCTTCAACAGATCCCCGTGAATCTGACATTGTTTTCTCGTGACATATTTTCTTTGATATGACTTGCGTTTATTTGTGAACAAATGGAGATTTGACAAATACTTTGACTTTTCATGCCCTTAAATCACACAGATATGGCACACAAAATACTTAATAAGTAACATTTCCCACATGTCTACTTTACATCAGCACAATTTTGGAACCAAAATGGTTGTTTTTTTTTTGCTAGGAAGTTATAAGGGTTAAAAGTTGACCAGTGATTTTTTATTTTTACAACACCATTTTTTTTTTTAGGGACCACATCACATTTGAAGTCACTTTGAGGGGTCTATATGATAGAAAATACAGAAAAGTGACAACATTCTAAAAACTACACTCCTCAAGGTGCGCAATACCACATTCAAGAAGTTTACTAACCCTTCTGGTGCTTCACAGGAATTTTTTGAATGTTGGATAAAATGAACATTTAACTTTTCACAAAAAAATTACTTCAGATCCAATTTTTTTTATTTTCCCAAGGGTAACAGGAGAAATTGGACCCCAAAGGTTATTGTGCAATTTGTCCTGAGTACGCTGATACCCCATATGTGGGGAGAAACCACTGTTTGGACGCAAGACAGAGCTCAGAAGGGAAGGAGCGCCGTTTGACTTTTCAACGCAAAAGTCGGCTGGAATTGAAATCGGATGCTATGTCACATTTGGAGAGCCCTTGATGGGCCTAAACAGTTGAAACTCCCCACAAGTGACACCATTTTATAAACTAGACCAATCAAGGAACTTTTTTAAATGTGTGGTGAGAACTTTGAAACCCCAAGGTCTTCACAGACATTTATAACTTGGAGCCGAAAAATTGAAAAAAAATCATATTTTTTCCACAGAAATGATCTTTTCACTCCCAATTTTAATTTTCCCAAGGGTAACAGGACCCCAAAAGTTATTTTTCAATTTTTCCTGAGTATGCTGATACCCCGTATGTGGGGGGGAACCACTATCTGGGCGCATGGCAGAGCTCGGAAGGGAAGGAGCGCAGTTTGACTTTTCAACGCAAAATTGGCTGGAATTGAGATTGGATGCTATGTCACGTTTGAAGAGCTCCTGACGTGCCTAAACAGTGGAAACCTCCCACAAGTGACACCATTTTGGAAACTAGACCCCAAGGAACTTATCTAGATGTGTGGTGAAAACTTTGAACCTCAAGGTGTTTCACTAAAGTTTATAGCACGCCGGCGTGAAAATAAAAAAAATCTATTTAGTCCCCAATTACCATAGGTAACAGGAGAAATTGGACCTCAAAAGTTGTTGTCCAATTTGTCCTGAGTACGCTGATACCCCATATGTGGGAGAAAACTACTGTATGGTCTGTTGTGGATTCTGTTGGTGGGCTCCCTCTGGTGGTTACTGCTGGTACTGGGTGACTTTGGTGGGTTGCAGCCTTTGGTTTCCACCTGTCCATCAGAGGCTGGGTGTTTCCTATTTTACCTGGCCTTTCTGTCATTTCCCTTGCCGGCTATCAATGTGTTCAGATGTGCTCTGTTTGGTTCCTGCCTACCTGCTCCCAGATCTTTCAGGATAAGCTAAGTGCTGATTTTCAGTTGTTTGGTTTTTGGTCCAGCTTGCTTAGAATGTCTCTATGCTAGCTGGTTGCTCTAGTGGACTGAGGTTCTCCCCATGTGCCATGAGTTGGCACATGGGTTCTTGTAATCTCAGGATGGTTTTTTTGATTAGGGTTTTTTGCTGACCGCTCAGTCCCCTTTTGTATCATTCTGCTTTCTAGTTTTCAGCGGGCCTCTATTTGCTAAAGCTATATACATCATCTCTATGTGTGTGCCTTCCTCTCATTTCACCGTCAATACATGTGGGGGGCAACTATACCTTTGGGGTTAATTCCTCTGGAGGCAAGTGAGGTCTTGTTTTCTCTGCAGTACTAGTTAGCTCTTAGGCTGGTGCGTGGCGTCTAGAACCAACGTAGGAACGCTCCCTGGCTATCTCTAGTTGCGTTTGTCAGGCGTAGGGCAGCGGTCAGCCCAGGTTCCATCACCCTAGAGCTCGTCCGATGTTTGTTATACTTTGCTTGTCCTGTGCTATCCCTAGCCATTGGGGATTCATGACAGTATAGCCGGCCTACAAAGTGTTAATTGTTTGGGCTGAAGCAGGAGGAAAAGAAGTGTTCAAGGAAAATTTTTTTTTTTTTTTCCTTCAGAGTTTTGCTGCCTAGCCCTTAATTGCTGTCTAGCTGCTTCTTACCTCCTCTTAACCCTTGAATGGCTCTGATCTTAGCTGTTTATCATGGATGTCCAGAGTTTGGCTTCCAGCCTGAGTAATCTCGCGGCAAAGGTTCAAAACATACAGGATTTTGTTGTTCACACTCCCATGTCTGAACCTAGAATTCCTATTCCAGAGTTTTTTTCTGGAGATAGATCTACCTTCCTGAATTTCAGGAACAATTGTAAATTGTTTCTCTCTTTGAAATATCGCTCCTCTGGAGACCCTGCTCAACAGGTCAAGATTGTTATATCGTTCCTACGGGGCGACCCTCAGAATTGGGCATTTGCATTGGCACCAGGGGATCCTGCGTTGCTCAGTGTGGATGCGTTTTTTCTGGCATTGGGATTGCTCTATGAGGAACCTAACCTAGAGATTCAGGCTGAAAAGGCTTTATTAGCCCTCTCTCAGGGGCATGATGAAGCGGAAATATATTGTCAGAAATTTCGGAAATGGTCGGTGCTTACTCAGTGGAATGAGTGCGCCCTGGCTGCAAACTTCAGAAATGGTCTTTCTGAGGCCATTAAGGATGTTATGGTGGGGTTCCCTGCGCCTACAGGTCTGAATGAGTCTATGGCTATGGCCATTCAGATTGATCGGCGTTTACGGGAGCGCAAACCCGTGCACCAGTTGGCGGTGTCTTCTGAACAGGCACCTGAGACTATGCAATGTGATAGAATTCAGTCCAGAAGTGAACGGCAAAATTATAGGCGGAAAAATGGTTTGTGTTTTTATTGTGGTGATTCAGCTCATGTTATATCAGCATGCTCTAAACGCACAAAAAGGGTTGATAAATCTTTTGCCATTGATACTCTGCAGTCTAAGTTCATTTTGTCTGTGACTCTGATTTTTTCACTGTCTTCCATTTCCGTCGATGCCTATGTGGATTCAGGTGCTGCCCTGAGTCTTATGGATTGGTCATTTGCTAAACGCTGCGGTTTTAGTCTAGAGCCTCTGGAAGTTCCTATTCCTCTGAAGGGAATTGATTCTACACCATTGGCTATGAATAAACCGCAGTATTGGACACAAGTGACCATGCGCATGACTCCCGTTCATCAGGAGGTGATTCGCTTCCTTGTACTGTATAATTTACATGATGTACTAGTGCTTGGTCTGCCATGGTTACAAACTCATAATCCTGTCCTGGACTGGAAAACAATGTCTGTGCTAAGCTGGGGATGTCAGGGGGTTCATGATGATGCACCTCCAATTTCTATCGCTTCATCGACTCCTTCGGAGATCCCTGCGTTTTTGTCAGATTATAAGGATGTTTTTGAGGAGCCTAAGCTCAATTCGCTCCCTCCTCATAGAGAGTGTGACTGTGCTATAGAATTGATTCCTGGCAGTAAGTTCCCTAAGGGTCGTTTATTTAATCTGTCACTGCCAGAGCATACTGCTATGCGGAATTATATTAAGGAGTCCTTGGAAAAGGAACATATTCGTCCATCTTCGTCCCCTCTGGGAGCAGGTTTTTTTTTCGTGGCAAAAAAAGATGGTTCCCTGAGGCCTTGTATAGATTATCGCCTTCTGAATAAGATTACAGTCAAATACCAGTATCCATTGCCATTATTTACTGATTTGTTTGCTCGCATTAAGGGGGCTAGGTGGTTCACTAAAATAGATCTTCGTGGTGCGTATAATCTGGTGCGGATAAAACAGGGTGATGAGTGGAAAACCGCATTTAATACGCCTGAGGGCCATTTTGAGTATTTGGTAATGCCTTTTGGACTCTCCAATGCTCCGTCAGTCTTTCAGTCCTTTATGCACAATATTTTCCGTGAATATCTGGATAAGTTTATGATTGTGTATTTGGATGATATTTTGGTGTTTTCTGATGACTGGGAGTCTCATGTTCTACAGGTCAGGAAGGTGTTTCAGGTTTTGCGGGCCAATTCTCTGTTTGTGAAGGGCTCAAAGTGTCTCTTCGGAGTCCAGAAGATTTCTTTTTTGGGGTACATTTTTTCTCCTTCTACTATTGAGATGGATCCCGTTAAGGTTCAGGCTATTTGTGACTGGACACAACCTACATCTGTTAAGAGCCTTCAGAAGTTCTTGGGGTTTGCTAATTTTTATCGTCGGTTCATTGCTAATTTTTCCAGTATTGTTAAACCTTTGACTGATTTGACTAAAAAGGGTGCTGATGTTGCTGATTGGTCTCCTGCGGCCGTGGAGGCCTTTCGGGAACTTAAGCTTAAACTTTTCTTCTGCTCCTGTGTTGTGTCAACCAGATGTTTCACTTCCTTTTCAGGTGGAGGTTGATGCTTCCGAGATTGGAGCGGGGGCGGTTTTGTCACAGAGAAGTTCTAATGGCTCGGTGACGAAGCCATGTGCTTTCTTCTCTAGAAAATTCTCGCCCGCCGAGCGCAATTATGATGTGGGTAATCGGGAGCTTTTGGCCATGAAGTGGGCATTTGAGGAGTGGCGTCATTGGCTTGAGGGTGCTAAACATCGCGTGGTGGTCTTGACTGATCACAAGAATCTCATTTACCTTGAGTCTGCCAGGCGTTTGAATCCTAGACAGGCTCGTTGGTCATTATTTTTTTCTCGTTTCAATTTCGTGGTTTCATACCTGCCAGGTTCAAAGAATGTGAAGGCAGATGCTCTTTCCAGGAGTTTTGTGCCTGATTCTCCTGGAGACACTGGGCCTGCTGGTATCCTTAGGGATGGGGTAATAGTGTCCGCCGTATCCCCAGACTTGCGACGCGCATTGCAGGAGTTTCAGGTGGATAAACCGGATCGATGTCCACCAGAAAGACTGTTTGTTCCGGATGATTGGACCAGTAGAGTCATCTCCGAGGTCCATTCTTCTGTGTTGGCTGGTCATCCTGGAATATTTGGTACAAGAGATTTGGTGGCCAGGTCTTTTTGGTGGCCTTCCTTGTCTAGGGATGTGCGTACCTTTGTGCAGTCTTGTGAAGTGTGTGCTCGAGCTAAGCCTTGCTGTTCACGGGCTAGTGGGTTGTTGTTATCTTTGCCCATCCCGAAGAGGCCTTGGACGCACATTTCCATGGATTTTATTTCTGATCTCCCGGTTTCACAGAAAATGTCCGTTATCTGGGTTGTGTGTGACCGCTTTTCTAAGATGGTTCATTTGGTGCCCTTGCCTAAGTTGCCCTCCTCCTCTGAGTTGGTTCCTTTGTTTTTTCAGAACGTGGTTCGTTTGCATGGGATTCCGGAGAATATCGTTTCTGACAGGGGATCCCAGTTTGTGTCTAGATTTTGGCGGACGTTTTGTGCCAAGATGGGCATTGATTTGTCTTTCTCGTCTGCATTCCATCCTCAGACGAATGGCCAGACGGAGCGAACTAATCAGACCTTGGAAACTTATTTGAGGTGTTTTGTTTCTGCTGATCAGGATGACTGGGTTGCTTTTTTGCCACTGGCCGAATTTGCTCTTAATAATCGGGCTAGTTCTGCCACGTTGGTCTCTCCTTTTTTTTGTAATTCGGGGTTTCATCCTCGTTTTTCCTCTGGTCAGGGGGAATCTTCGGATTGTCCTGGAGTGGACGTGGTGGTGGACAGGCTACATCAGATTTGGAATCAGGTGGTGGACAATTTGAAGTTATCTCAGGAGAAGACTCAGCAGTTTGCTAATCGCCGTCGCCGCGTGGGTCCCCGACTTCTTGTTGGGGACTTGGTGTGGTTGTCTTCTCGTTTTGTCCCTATGAAGGTCTCTTCTCCTAAGTTCAAGCCTCGGTTCATCGGTCCTTATAGGATCTCGGAGATTCTTAACCCGGTATCTTTTCGTTTGGATCTCCCAGCATCGTTTGCTATTCATAATGTGTTCCATCGGTCGTTGTTGCGGAGGTATGAGGTGCCCGTTGTTCCTTCGGTCGAGCCTCCTGCTCCGGTGCTGGTGGAGGGAGAATTGGAGTATGTTGTTGAAAAGATCTTGGATTCTCGTGTTTCCAGACGCAAACTCCAGTATTTGGTTAAGTGGAAGGGTTATGGTCAGGAGGATAATTCTTGGGTGGTCGCCTCCGATGTTTACGCGACTGATTTGGTCCGCGCCTTCCATAGAGCTCACCCTGATCGCCCTGGGGGTTCTCGTGAGGGTTCGGTGACCCCTCCTCAAGGGGGGGGTACTGTTGTGGATTCTGTTGGTGGGCTCCCTCTGGTGGTTACTGCTGGTACTGGGTGACTTTGGTGGGTTGCGGCCTTTGGTTTCCACCTGTCCATCAGAGGCTGGGTGTTTCCTATTTTACCTGGCCTTTCTGTCATTTCCCTTGCCGGCTATCAATGTGTTCAGATGTGCTCTGTTTGGTTCCTGCCTACCTGCTCCCAGATCTTTCAGGATAAGCTAAGTGCTGATTTTCAGTTGTTTGGTTTTTGGTCCAGCTTGCTTAGAATGTCTCTATGCTAGCTGGTTGCTCTAGTGGACTGAGGTTCTCCCCATGTGCCATGAGTTGGCACATGGGTTCTTGTAATCTCAGGATGGTTTTTTTGATTAGGGTTTTTTGCTGACCGCTCAGTCCCCTTTTGTATCATTCTGCTTTCTAGTTTTCAGCGGGCCTCTATTTGCTAAAGCTATATACATCATCTCTATGTGTGTGCCTTCCTCTCATTTCACCGTCAATACATGTGGGGGGCAACTATACCTTTGGGGTTAATTCCTCTGGAGGCAAGTGAGGTCTTCTTTTCTCTGCAGTACTAGTTAGCTCTTAGGCTGGTGCGTGGCGTCTAGAACCAACGTAGGAACGCTCCCTGGCTATCTCTAGTTGCGTTTGTCAGGCGTAGGGCAGCGGTCAGCCCAGGTTCCATCACCCTAGAGCTCGTCCGATGTTTGTTATACTTTGCTTGTCCTGTGCTATCCCTAGTTATTGGGGATTCATGACAATGGTCACACATCGGGGCTCGGAAGGGAAGTAGTGACGTTTTGGAATGCAGATTTTGATAGAATGGTCTGCCGGCTTCATGTCGCGTTTGGAAAGCCCCTGATGTGCCTAAACAGTGCAAACCCCCCACAAGTCACCCCATTTTGCAAAGTAAACCCCCCAAGGAACTAATCTAGATGTGTGGTGAGCACTTTGAACCCCCAAGTGCTTCACCGAAGTTTATAACATAGATCCTAAAAAATAAAAAATCATATTTTTTCCACAAAAGTGATTTTTCACCCCCAATTTTTTTTCCCAAGGGTAACAGAAGAAATTGGACCCTAAGAGTTATTGTGCAATTTGTCCTGCGTACGCTGATACCCCATATGTTGGGGTAAACCACTGTTTGGGCACATGGCAAAGCTCAGAAGGGAAGGAGCGCCAGATTTTACTGTTATGGTTTACAGGTGCATTGACCCACTGGGAGAGCCCATGAGTTGCCAAAACAGCAGAACCCACCATAAGTGACCCCATTTTATGAATTACACCTCTCAATGAATTCATCTAGGGGTGCAGTGATTATATTGACACCATTTGTGCATATGCATAACACACATGGATGTCATCCATGTGATACGCATCGGCTGCTGAACACGGCTCTCATCATTCTCCCCTGCTCTGTCGGCGATAGGCACAAGCAGGGGAGAATGATTCTCCCTTGCTTGTGCTGATCGCCGGCAGAACACGGGAGAATGATAAGAGCCGTCATTCTCCCCTGCTTGTGCCGATCGCCGGCAGAGCAGGGGAGAATGATTAGAGCCGTGTTCAGTACCCGGCACCGGGGAACAGCACTTACTGTAATGCTTCTTCTTGGCGACCGTCCTTGTGGTACTGATGCGGGACACGCATGCCACACTTGTGCCACAAGTATTACACATGGAGCGCCCCCTCCGTCGCAGGGCCGAGGGGTACCCGGTACCGGGCCTCTCTGTCTTGGTTCTGGGATTGTCACGGTGGCTAGACCCGGTCCGTGACCCTGCTAAGGGGCGTCCAGTAGAAGTTGAGAGTGATGATGTGTAGTGCAGGGTGCGATGAATAACGAGGACACAGGGTTGCAGTCTCTTTACATTTTTACTGAACTGAAGGTTTCGAGATACTCAATCCAGAGCACTATTAACAGGGCTGGCTGAGACCGGCCGGTCCAAAGGCACATCCGGAGTTCCCTTAGCAGGTGGGAATCAGTGTCTACCTTCTAGCGCTAGTGTGTTGTAGTCCTTCCCTGCTGAGCACCCCGGGATAGTCCTCACAACTGATTCTGTCTGTCTCTGATGTTCGTTCTCTACGTCCCCCAGATGATATGGTTAGGACGCAGCCGTACGACGGGGCAGGCCTTGAGTTCTTCCAGGACCCTAGAGTTGCCCCTCTCCCACAGCTGCCTCTGTTGTCTGCTTAGGTGTTTAAGAGAGACAGCCAACCTATAATTGGCTGCCCTGCCGTGGTTTGAAGTAATGCTTAAAGTCTCTTACTTTCTCGGCGTTCCAGCCACCGACTTTGTGCTTCAGAAGGATGTTGCCTCAATCTTACAGCACGACTCCTTCTGGTCCTATCACCTCTGCGCTGTATTCCTGTTTCTCACTCCTTCACAATACCCCTCGCTTCTTGTCCTTTCCTAGGAGACTGCCGCTGAAAGCACAGGCACGGCTCCGTAACATTCTTTCTTGTTCACTAGGGCTCTGCCAGGATCCCACCTCTGACAGGTCCTCTCTCGAGCTCTTCCCAGCTCCTTTCTCTCTGACTTCCTGTCCAACCCCCAGTTTTACCCAAGTGTGAGGAGTGGTCTAATCGATAGAACCACCCCCCCTGGTGGGCGGAGTGTGAAGTGTATTGTGGGTGTGTGTTACCTGGTCAGGTGAACTCCTTTAGTGCAATCAGATGTACCATCACTCCCCTTAGTGGCAGAGCAACAGTACTGCAACGACCAGGACTCTGGGGCGCTGCACACACATGGACACTGACACCGGTACCAGAAATATCAGAATGTGTGAAAGAGGCTTTATAGCGGGTTTTTCTGTTCGGCTGTTGTCACACACTAAAAGAAGCTTTTTATTTAAAAAAATAGTTTTTACATCACCATATTTTGAGAGCTATAATTTTTCCATATTTTGGTCCACAGAGTCATGTGAGATCTTGTTTTTTGTGAGTCAAGTTGATGTTTTTATTGGTACCATTTTCAGGCACATGACATTTTTTGATCGCTTTTTATTCCAATTTTTGGAAGGCAAAATGAACAAAAATCAGCAAAACATTAATTTTTCTTTTTAGGGGGCGTTTAACCCCTTTCTGACCTCGGACGGGATAGTACATCCGAGGTCAGATCCCCTGCTTTGATGTGGGCTCCGGCGGTGAGCCCACATCAAAGCCGCAACATGTCAGCTATTTTGAACACCTGACGTGCGTGCAATAGCGGCGAGTGGAATCACGATCCACCTGCCGCTATTAACTAGTTAAATGCCACTGTCAAACGCTGATAGCGGCATTTAACTACCGCTTCCGGCCGCTCGGCCGGAAATCCGCTCATCGCCGACCCCCGTCACATGATCGGGGGTCAGCGATGCATCAGGATAGTAACCATAGAGGTCCTTGACACCTTTATGGTTACTGTTGCCAGTTTGCTGTGAGCGCTGTTGTGAATTCCGTTCTCGAACTCCCTCCTGTGGTCATGAATGGTACTTCGGTGAGTTCTGTCCGTGGACTCCCTCTGGTGGCTGTGAGTGGAGCTGCTGGTTCTGAGATTCCTTCTCCAGCTGCCCTCGTTTGGGGCTAGGCTGGATTCTCTATTTAACTCCACTCAGATCGTTACTCCATGCCAGCTGTCAATGTTCTAGTACTGGTTCAGATCTCTCCTGGATCTTTCTGAGGACCTGTCTACTCCAGCACAAGCTAAGTTCCTGCTGATTCATTTGTTACATATGGTTTTTCTTGCTAAGTTCTAGTCCAGCTTGCTATCATGAAACTACCTGGCTAGCTGGAAGCTCTGGGGGTGCAGAGTGGCACCACCGCATCGTGAGTCGGTGCGGGGGTATTTTTTGCACACTCTGCGTGGTTTTTGTAGCTTTTTGTGTTGACCGCAAAGATCCCTTTTCTATCCTCAATCTGTTTAGTTAGACTGGCCTCTCTTTGCTAAAACCTACTTCATCCTGTGTTTGTGATTTCCTTTTATCTCACAGTCAATACTTGTGGGGGGCTGCTTTTACCTTTGGGGAAATTTCTCTGAGGCAAGTAAGACTTTGTTTCCTTTCTTTAGGGGTAGTTAGCTCTTAGGCTGTGAAGAGGCGTCTAGGCAGAGTCAGGCATGCTCCACGGCTATTTTTAGTTGTGTTGATAGGATTAGGGTTTGCGGTCAGCAGAGTTCCCATTTCCCCAGAGCTCGTCCTGATTCCGTGTATAACTATCAGGTCATTCCTGGTGCACCTAACCACCAGGTCCATAACAGAGCGCCACCCTGTGGTCGGCTCTCATAGCAAGCCTGTAATTCAGCTGCATAGGAGCGATCTGATGATCGCTCCTATGTAGCTGAGCTGATCCAGTTGTGCCAGCTTCTAGCCTCCCATGGAGGCTATTGAAGCATAGCAAAAGTAAAATAAAAATGTTTAAAAAATATGAAATAAATAAAAAAAAATAAAAGTTTAAATCACCCCCCCTTTCGCCCCATTCAAAATAAAATAAAAATAAAATCAAATATACACAATTGGTATCGCCGCATTCAAAATCACCCAAGCTATCAATAAAAAAAATATTAACCTGATCGCTAAACGGCGTAGTGAGAAAAAAAATCGAAACGCCAGAATGACTTTTTTCTGTCGCTGCGATATTGCATTAAAATGCAATAACGGGCGATCAAAAGAACGTATCTGCACCAAAATGGTATCACTAAAAACGTCAGCTCGGCATGCAAAAAATAAGCCCTTACTCGACCACAGATCACGAAAAATGGAGACGCTACGGGTATCGGCCGCATCGGCATCTAGCCGATACAGCTGACCGCACTGATGAGAGAGGGAGTGCTACGCTTCTTCTTTTATGGGGGCTGCCTTATACTACAGGGTCTGCCTATGTGGTGCTGTCTTATTAGACAGGTCTACCTATGGGGGTCTGCCTTATACTACAGGGTCTGCCTATGGGGTGCTGTCTTATACTACAGAGTCTGCCTATGGGTGCTGCCTTATACTACGGAGTCTGCCAATGGGGGTGCATTATACAATATAGAGTAGGCCTATGGAGAGTGCATTATACTATATGATGGCTTATAGGGGAGTGCATAATACTATATTGAGGACTATCTGGTACATTATACTATATGGAGGCTATATAGGGGGCAATCATACAGTGTGGAGATTACAGTGAGGGGGCCATCATACAGTGTTGGAGTCAAACAGTTTGGGGGCTACTAAGGGGTCAGTATACTGTGTGGGTGGTACTATACAATGAGGGGGCATTATACTGTGTATAGGTGAGCTGTACGGGGGGAGACTCGGGACATTATTAAATGTAAAGTTGGCACTTATTGTTATAGGGGAACTGAGGTTGTTGTGACTATAAAAGGGGCACAAAGATGGCATTATTACTTTCTAGGGGGCAAAATATGAGCACTGTTTTCTAGGGCACTTGAACCCGGCATTACTATATTATAGAGGGTTGCTTTAGAATGTACAGTATGTAGAAGGCACAGAGAACCACACAGTAGGTACAGTAATAGGGCCACATATGGCAGCAGCGGCTCAGTATTGGGGTATCAGCAGGATGAGGAGTTTGTGCAGGTTGGGAATAGATGGTGATGCTGCAAGGAATATGAGAATTGAAATGTGTCTTTGTTGTATTCTCTGAGTCGTGGCTGGAAGAAGTTTCATGTCGGTCTGGGCCAGATGGAAAAGATGGGAAAAATGAACGATTCCATCAGAAAGAACGTCAGCGGTAAGTCACCATCTGTGCTGTGATCTCTTATATGTTCTGTAAGACTGTTATCTGATCATATGGCGGTAATGTCAACATTGGACTTTTATATAGAGATTATTTTCAGCAACAGTACGGTCATCTGCTGAGGTTCTCCTCCACTATTAGGCTGCGTCATCGAGTTGTAATCAAGGTTACCTGGTTAGTGGCTCACTGAGAAGTTTCGCCTCCATGAACCAAAGCCTAGCTACGCCTCTGCCATATAGGTTTGGAAGAAGACAGTTTTTATTGGTGAAACCCTGGTTTGGGAAAAGCAATCAGCTTTGCCACGAGGTGGTTACATATCGCTGTTTTTATTCTAAGCACTTTTTAATACTTCTTTTGTGAGAATTACCAATAAACCTCTATATTTAAATTGTTTTTTTGGTAGTTCTGAATTATCTATTCTTCAGATAGGTAAGAGCTTTCCAAACTCTTTCATGGAGCAGTAGTCAATATCCAATCCATGGCAAGCTAGTGGAATTAGATCTGCAGTTGCGTATGGATTGAACAACACTAGAACCTAACTTGACTTAATTAAAACCTGCTTCCCCTGGATGGTAAAATAGTGGCAGGTGACATTTGTTTTTCTTTTTTTGAGTGATACTGTCTTTTCAGAAGTCATAGTTGATATGTTTTCTACATTGCTTTACTGCTCAATACCAAACTACTGCAAACTACTGAGCAGAGGACATAGACATGAAACCAGAAGTTTACATACACTATATAAAAAGACACATTTACATGTTTTTCTCAATATCTGTTATGAATTCAGAATAAACCTTCCACAAGCTTCTCACAATAGCTGGTTGGAATTTGGGCTCATTCCTCCTGACAAAACTGGTGTAACTGATCCAGGTTTGTAGGTCGCCTTGCTGGCACCTGCCTTTTCTGCTTTGCTCATAAATTTTCAATAGGATTGACATCAGGGCTTTGTGATGGCCACTCCAAAACATTGACTTTGTTATCCTTAAGCCACTTTGTTACTATTTTTACAGTATGCTTCGGGTCACTGTCCATTTGGAAGACCTATTTCCACCCAAACTTTATCTTCCAGGCTGATGTCTTCAGATGTTGCTTTAGTATTGCAACATAATCTTCTTTTCTCATGATGCCATCTATTTTCTGAAGTGCACCGGTCCCTCCTGGAGCAAAACAACCCCACAACATGATGCTGCCACCCCCGTGTTTCACAGTTGGGATAGTGTTCTTAGGCTTCCAAGCTTCTCCCTTTTTCCTCAAAATGTAACTATGGTCATTATGACCAAAAAGTTCAATTTTAGTTTCATCAGACCATAGGACATGTCTCCAAAAAGTAAGGTCTGCGTTCTTGTGTGCATTTCCAAATGTTTCTTTTGGAGGAATAGCTTCTTCCTGGCAGAGGCGCCTTTCAGCCCATGTTGATACAGTATTCGTTTCACTGTGGATATTGACACAATCTTACTAGCTTCCGAAATCATCTTCACAAGGTCTTTTGCTTTTGTCCTTGGGTTGATATGCACATGTCGGACCAAAGCACGTTCATCTCTGGGACACAGAACCCATCTCTGTCTTGTTTGTACTTGCGTATAATTTTTTTGTACAGATGAACGAAGCACCTTCAGGTATCTTGAAATTGTGCCCAAGGATGAGCCAGACGTGTGCAAGTCCACAATTATCTTCCTGATATCTTGGCTGATTTCTTGGGACTTTCCCACGATGATACACAAAGAAGCAGTTTGTTTCATGTGTGCGTTAAAATACATCCTCAGGAGTGTCTCTAACGCAGATGTTTCCAAGAAACCTATCAGAAGAATCCAAACACATGACATGATCATATGGACAGTCCAGAATTGTTTAAAGGCATAGTAATCTTAGTGTATGTAACTATTGACTTTACAGTAAGTAATAAAAAATGTCTTAAAACATTCTCTCTCAATATTCTGGCATTTGGCAAATATTAATAATTATGGTAATCCTAACTGACCTAAAACAGGAAAGGTTTATTCTGATTTCATGTCAGATATTGAGAAAAACATGCATATGTGTCTTTTTATATAGTGTATGTAAACTTCTGGTTGCAACTGTATGTTTTATCCTATTTGTTGTGTTATTTGTGATGGGTTTAAACCTTATATATTCTGAAACTCTGACTGTATTTACGGACAGCTCACAGTCTAGCTAAAAACAAATGTATACACACAAGGATCAATTTCTTAGGAGAACCATTAAATGGGTTGTCTCAAGTTCTTTAGGAGCACACCGCTCCCCGGTCTTCCGTCTTCCTGCTTGAGCTGCTGACCTAACTTGCATGCTCTCTGAGGTAGAATCAGAAGTAGCTTTGGTTCTACAGCATCAGAGGAGCAGAGAGTCACTGCAGCCAGCCAGCTTCAGAGCAGCCTCCTTGCCTAGAAAACTGGGTAAGGCTAAGTTCACATTGGGCGTTCTTGCTGCGTTTTTTTATGCTTTTTTAATTCTAATTTTCACCTGTTTTTTACAGTAGAAGCAAAGCCTATGAGATTTCAGAAATTTCATGCACACACATTGTTTTTTGTCATCAGTATTTTGTGCTTTGCATGTTTTTTTGGACATGGAGCATGTCACATCTTTCAGCTTTTTTTCAGCATTTTTCACCCATTGACCTGAATGGGTGGTGAAAAAACGCACCAAAAACACAGGTATCATTTTATTCTGTGTTTTTTGTGCCAAAACCTCATTCATTAGAATAGGACTTTTTTTCAATACTAAACTTTAACAGCATGCACAAGGGACAAATTCTAGCGTGGAAAAACAGCCACAAAAAAGCATAAAAAAACACAAGAAAAAACAAGGAAAACATGCTTTTTTCTGTAGCTTCTTTCCTGCCAAGAGATCAGGTTTTGCTGCAGAAAAGAAACGCTGAAAAAAACACCTACTGTGAACTTACCCTAATTGAGGTGTTTGGCAATCTTGACAACTAGTTGTACGCTATAGTTTTAGGGTATGTGCACACGCTGCAGATTTCGCTGCGGATCCGCAGCGGTTTCACATGCATTTACAGTACCATGTAAAGCTATGGGAAATGAAATCCGCAGTGCACATGCTGCGGAAACGCAGCGGTTTATTTTCCGCAGCATGTCAATTCTTTGTGCGGAATCCGCAGCGGTTTTCCACCTGCTCCAATAGGAAACTGCAGGTGAAAAACCGCAGTGGAAACCACACTAAAAACCGCTATAAATCCGCAGTAAAAACCGCAGCGGTTTTGCACTGCGGATTTATCAAATCCGCTGCGGAAAATTCCGCAATGGAATCCGCAGCATGTGCACATGGCCTTAAAAATCACTTTGCTCTTGAGAACAGAGAGGATTTTTAATAAGAGACAAATTGCAGTTATTTGTTTTTACAAGGACTTTGTAATTTTATTCATTTAATAAGAGGTGACCTTTAATTGTTTAAATGTGTGTGTGATGGGGCAGAATACTACAAAGACACCCATATAAACACATCAGGTGAATACCAATTCCATGTAGATACTGGAGTGAGATTAGAATCCATTATCCCAGAGGTGTCCATTGAGCCATTGTGCTATATAAACTACCTGGGTTGGACTATTAGGCCGGGGTCACACTAGACCGTAATACGGACGAGTGCTATGTGATAAAAAAAAAAAATCGCATAGCACTCGGCCCAATGTTAATCTATGGTGCGGCTCCCATCATCCGATATTTTCTCCGCCATATTCAGGATCCGAGTAAAATCGCAGCATGCTGCGATTGTCAGCGTATCTCGGCCGAGACTCGCCAATGCAAGTCTATGGGTGCGAGAAAAAATCGGATTACACACGGACCATGCGTGTGCATTGCGAGAAATACGCACCGGTGTTAGAGAAAAGCCGGTAATTCAATTGCCGGCTTTTCATTTCTCCTTCCGAAACCCGACATGATATGAGACATGGTTTACATGCAGTAAACCATCTCATATCCCTTTTTTTTTTTTGTATATTTCACACTACTAATGTTAGTAGTGTGTATGTGCAAAATTTAGGCGCTGTAGCTTGTAAAATAAAGGGTTAAATGGCGGAAAAAATTGGCGTGGGCTCCCGCGCAATTTTCTCCGCCAGAATGGTAAAGCCAGTGACTGAGGGCAGATATTAATAGCCTAGAGAGGGTCCATGGTTATTGTCCCCCCTGGCTACAAACATCTGCCCCCAGCCACCCCAGAAAAGGCACATCTGGAAGATGCGCTTATTCTGGCACTTGGCCACTCTCTTCCCACTCCCGTGTAGTGGTGGGATATGGGGTAATGAAGGGTTAATGTCACCTTGCTATTGTAAGGTGACATTAAGCCAGATTAATAATGGAGAGGCGTCAATTATCACACCTATCCATTATTAATCCAATAGTACGAAATGGTTAATAAAACACACACACATTATTAAAAAGTATTTTAATTAAATAAAGACACAGGGTGTTGTAATATTTTATTAGACTCTTAATCCACCTGAAGACCCTCGTTCTGTAACAAAGGAAAAATAAAAAAAACAACAATATCTCATACCTTCCGTTGCTCAGGTCAAGTCCCACGAAGTAAATCCATCTGAAGGGGTTAAATCATTTTACAGCCAGGAGCTCTGCTAAAGCAGTGCTCGTGCCAGTAAAACCCCCGGGGAATGAATGGATTGCAGGGGAATGACGTGTAGTTACCTTGAGTCGCGGTGATGCGCCCCCTGCTGGATGTCCTCATATGAACTCGAGCGTGGGAAAAATTCAAAGGCTCCAGTTCATGAGGACATCCAGCAGAGGGCACCTCACCGCGACTCAAGGTAACTACAGGTCACCCTGCTTTCCATTCATTCCCTGGGTTTTTACAGGCAGAAGCGGCTGCATTAACAGGCTTCTGCTTGTAAAATTAGTTAACCCTTTCAGATGGATTTACAACGTGGGACAGAACGACGGAAGGTATGGAATATTGTTGTTTGTTTTTTTGAAACTTTGTTTCAGGTGACAAGGGTCTTCAGGTGGATTAAGAGTCTAATAAAATATTACAACACCCTGTGTCTATTTAATTAACATACTTTTTAAAAATGTGTGTGTGTTTTATTAACCATTTCGTACTATTGGATTAATAATTGATAGGTGTCATAATTGACGCCTCTCCATTATTAATCTGGCTTAATGTCACCTTACAATAGCAAGGTGACATTAACCCTTCATTACCCCATATCCCACCGCTACACGGGAGTGGGAAGAGAGTGGCCAAGTGCCATAATAGGCGCATCTTCCAAATGTGCCTTTTCTGGGGTGGCTGGGGGCAGATGTTTGTAGCCAGGGGGGGGGCAATAACCATGGACCCTCTCTAGG
This sequence comes from Ranitomeya variabilis, assembly GCF_051348905.1. NCBI lineage: Eukaryota > Metazoa > Chordata > Amphibia > Anura > Dendrobatidae > Ranitomeya > Ranitomeya variabilis. Next base: position 110,821,176 of record NC_135235.1, on the reverse strand, counting down.
CTATTAATATCTGCCCTCAGTCACTGGCTTTACCGCTCTGGCGGAGAAAATTGCGCGGGAGCCCACGCCAATTTTTTCCGCCATTTAACCCTTTATTTTACAAGCTACAGCGCCCAAATTTTGCACATACACACTACTAACATTAGTAGTGTGGAATATGCAAAAAAAAAGAGATATGAGATGGTTTACTGTATGTAAACCATGTCTCATATCATGTCGGGTTTCGGAAGGAGATATATATATATACTGTATATATGTTTTAACGAACATTTGAGCACATAAATCCATTAGATGTCGGTTTTGCAAGCCTGCGAGAAAATATCGCAGTACGGATGCCATACGGATGTCACACGGATGTCAAAAGGATCATTTGATGCGAGGAAATCGCATCCTCGCACTGCACACGGATCACTGTTTTGGAAACATTTGTGCGATTCTCGTCCGTGAAAAACGGACCGTTTTTTTATACGTTGTGTGTGTCCCCGGCCTTAGGACGTAAATTGACCTAAACTGTGAAGAAACCACAACACAAACCTCATGTGGGCTCACTGAATGAGAAAACAGAGAATAACTCCTTGAATTAGTATCATGCTGTATTAATTAACTTCACATATCCGTGACTGGAGTCCTCTTGATTACTCAAGACTCATAACTTTTTTTTTTCTGAAGTGAAATGCCTTTTAACTAATTAGTGAAAATAATTAATGTTAGCAGCAGCGATGTCATACTCTATAAAGCTACATGCTTAAACTTGTTACTATAAATCAGGCTTGAGAGATCCTTGTGAAACATAGTTAATGAGGAATGGTAAACATTAGAGCTGATGGGTGTATTTTCTCAGGAAAATTCTGGTGATGGGCACAATTAAGTGGAGTTCAATTTTAAGAACCTAATGGCAAGTAATTGTATTTACTTGTATGAACGATCAACTTTACTTGTGGCTGGAATCACTAATATTACCATCTAATTAATGTAACAATATCAAGAAACTTGCACACCTTAAAGTCCTTGTTTCTTGTTCTTAACTGGTTAAAATTGTAAAGCGCTTGTAAAAACAAGCAACTTTGTAATTTGCCTCTCCCTTCTCTTCTATTGTGGCACCGGGTGGTAGCCCTGAGCGAGGTACTCATCTCTTGCACCCTGGCATGCTACATGAAGGTTGGGGTCTTGGCTGGGTGTGTGCACTTATGCTACTGTGGGCGCTACACCTTTGAAGGCTGCATGTTACAGGTGGCTTTGATGTCCAGGATGTTGAATAGTTCAATGAGGGAGACCATTAATCAAAAAATAGAATTATTCTTACCGTTAATTCGGTTTCTAGGAACCTTCCACGACGGCATATGGAGGTTGTCTCTTTGCCCTAATGGGGAACAGGAAACACAAGAGAGGTTAAAAGCACCTCCCATTCACCAGTGACTTATAAGTGAAACCATAGCACCGGTTACCTTCTGAGTCCCAGAATTAATCCAGGAAATATAGAGGGTGGGAAATTAGTGCCGTCGTGGAAGGTTCCTAGAAACCGAATTAACGGTAAGAATAATTCTATTTTCTCTAGTCACCTTCCACGACGGCATATGGAGGAATACCAACTAATTGGCACTAGGGAGGGACAACGGCCTGAAGAACCTTGCGGCCGAAGACTAAATCTCTGTTGGATAATACATCCAACCTATAATGCTTGGAGAAGGTATGGAGTGACGACCACGTAGCTGCCCTGCAGATCTGCTCTGGAGTTGCGCCTGCTCTCTCTGCCCAGGAGACCGACGTAGATCTAGTTGAATGGGCCTTGATTCCTACTGGAGGTAGTTTATTTTGAGCAAGGTAAGCTTCTGTTATGGCTTTTTTAATCCAAGTAGCGATGGTACTCTTGGCTACCTTCTTCCCCTTATTTTGTCCTGAAGAGTGGACAAAAAGGTTGTGATCAACTCTAAGAGCACTGGTTTGATCCAAATAATGTAGCAGGATACGTCTAACATCAAGAGTATTAAATTTTCTTTCCTCAGAGTTTGCAGGATTACTGCAAAAAGTTGGTAACACTATCTCTTGAGAACGATGAAATTCAGAGACCACTTTTGGGAGGAAAGAAGGATCAAGACGGAGTACTATTGAATCCTCTCTAACCAGAAGATAAGGTTCTCTTATTGATAAGGCCTGTAATTCACCCACTCTTCTAGCTGAAGTTATAGCTACCAAGAAAATAGTCTTGTAGGCGAGATTCTGTGGGGAACAGGTAGACAAAGGCTCGAACGGTGGACCTGTAAGGCCTTGAAGCACAATATTAAGATCTCATGGAGGAACTATAACTTGCTTCCTAGGGTTCATTCTGTTTGCTGAGGTCATGAACCTTTTAATCCAGCGATGTCCTGCTAGATCTTGATCAAAGATGGAGCTAAGCGCAGAGACCTGGACCTTCAGAGTACTGGGTTTCAGACCAATTTCTAGGCCTCTTTGTAAAAAGTCCAATATCTTAGATATATCTGGCCTAAGAGGGTCTGGAGGGTTAGGCAGACAAAAAGATGAAAATTTTTTCCAGATTTTATTATAAATAGCATTTGTTACCGGTTTTCTGGATTTTTGTAGAGTAGCTATAACAGGGTTTGATAGCCCTTTCGCTCTTAGTACATTGGCTTCAGAAACCACGCCGCTAAATTCCACCTCTGAGGATCCGAGTGAAGAACTGGGCCCTGGGAAAGGAGATTGGTCTTCATCGGTAACATTATCGGTCCGTCCACCTGAAGTTGAATAATCAGGTTGAACCAACTTCTCTTGGGCCAAAATGGAGCAACCAAAATAGTTGGAGTCTTTTCTATCCGAATCTTCCGTAGCACTTTTGCAAGAATCGGAATGGGCGGAAAAGCATATGCCAGATGAAATTGCCAATCTTGAACCAAGGCGTCTATTGCTCTGGGATTTCCTCTTGTATCCAGGGAAAAAAATATTTCTACTTTCGCGTTCTGGTGGGAAGCAAAGAGGTCGACCTCCGGGAGACCCCATCTGTTTACCAGTAAGTTGAAAGTTTGCCGATCCAGACTCCATTCGCCTGGGTGAATATCCTGTCGGCTCAAATAATCTGCCTGAAAATTGGCAGTACCTTTTAGGTGAGTTGCCGTCAGGGACAGTAGGTGTTTCTCGGCCCAGGCAAAGATTCGGGAAGAGATATTTTTTAGACTGGTGAATCTTGTACTGCCCTGATGTCTGATGTGAGCCACCGTGGTCATGTTGTCCGAGTATATCTGGACATGTTGTCCAGAGAGTTGATGATTTGTTGCAAGGAGAGCTTCTTCCACAGCCTTGAGTTCTCGGAAGTTTGACGATCTCTCTCTGATTGACGGGTCCCAAAGACCCTGATAAGGCACATGATTTATCATGGCTCCCCAGCCTCTCTTGCTGGCATCTGTTTTGATCGTGGTTAACGGGAATTGAATCCAACTCACACCCCTGCGAAGGTTTTCGGACTTCATCCACCACGTTAGGGATGCTTTCACTCGACCTGGAGTGTGAATCCTCTTGTTTAAAGAGCCAGGATGACCATCCCAATTGCTTAGCAAATGAGTCTGGAGAATTCTTGAGTGGGCTTGAGTCCAAGCCACCGACTGAATACAGGCCGTCATCGAGCCTAACAGTGACATTCCTTCCCGGAGTGTGGGAGATCTCATCTCCCTGTATTTCTTGACCTTTACTACTAATGGTAGTCTGTGATCTTCTGGAAGGAAGGACATCTGCTTTTCCGAGTCCAGAATTACTCCCAAAAACCTTCTGGTTCTTGAGGGTTGAAGCTGGGATTTCTTTATGTTCGGTATCCAACCCAGAGATTTCAATATCTCTAATGTGGTTGATACATGAGATACCAGGGTCATTTTGGTGGGAGCCACTATCAGCAGATCGTCCAGATAAGGCACTATACAAACCCCTTGTCTCCGAATAAATGACACGACTTCCGCCATCACTTTGGAGAACACTCTCGGAGCTGATGAGATGCCGAAGGGAAGGACTCCGAACTGATAGTGCTCCACCTGATGATTCCCCTGAATCGCAAATCTGAGATATTTTGTATGTCTCGGGTGAATAGGGATATGAAAATACGCATCTTTCAGGTCGATTGTCGCCATAAAGGCGTGCTGATGTATTAAAGGAATGGCTGATTTTACAGACTCCATCTTGAATCTTCGATATTTTACATGTTGATTCAGACCTTTTAGATTTATGATGATACGTACTTCCCCTGATGGCTTTGGTACCATGAATAAGCGGGAGTAGTGTCCCTGACCCCATTCTGATTGTGGAACTGGAGAGATCACGTTTGATCTTAAAAGGTCTCTGAGACCCAATGTTAGCAGTTTGTGATCCCTCATTGAGGGGGTGGTAATCTTTAGACCCTGAGGGGGGGGAGAAGATAACTCTATCAATAGGCCCTCCTTGATAACATTGAGGACCCAGTGGGAGCTGGTGATGTTTTCCCACTGATCCACATAATTTGAGAGTCTTCCCCCCACTGGGTCGGAGTCATTGTTTATCTTGCTGAAATGACTGTTGTTGCTGCTGCTGTTGTTGCGGGACGAAGATATTTTTCCCTCTGCCTTTAGCATAGCTCCACCTGCCGGTCTTGCCTTTACCCCTCGGCTGAGAAGGTTGAGACAGTGGGGTACGAAAAAACCGTTTTCTTGGTTGTTTTTGCTCCGGGAGCGCCTTTTTCTTGTCGGTCGCTTTATCCAGAATGTCGTCTAAAGCTGGACCAAACACATAGTCTCCCTTAAAAGGGATGGCACATAACTTGGCCTTAGATGTGACGTCACCACTCCATAATTTAAGCCAGAGGGCTCTTCTGGCAGAGTTAGAGAGCACTAAAGATCTGGCAGCAATTCTAACGGATTCCAGAGAAGCATCCGCCAGAAACCCAGTAGCCTTATGTAAGATAGGGAGGGAATCCAACATCTCACTTCTGGAGGTACCCTGAGAAATGTGTGATTCTAATTTCTCCAGCCAGCAGGAAAGGGTCCTCGCAACACATGTAGAGGCAATATTAGCCTTGAGAACAGAAGAAGACGACTCCCAGGATTTCTTCAGGAGACTCTCAATCTTCCTGTCCATAGGGTCTTTTAACTGCGACGCATCCTCAAAGGGGAGTGCTGTTCTTTTGGCGACTCTGGCCACCTGCACATCCACCTTGGGAATGTCAAGTTTAACAAGGTCGCCTTCTAGAGGAAATCTATGTTTCATCTCGGAAGACATATTAAGGCGCTTCTCAGGGAGATCCCACTCTTGCTCAATCATATTAAGCACATTTGCATGAACAGGGAACCCTGCCTTTTTCTCCGATTTAAGCCCACCAAACATATGATCCTGTATGGACTGTGGTACAGGTTCCTCTTCAAGCCCCATGGTGTTACGAACAGCAGACACCAGGTCCTCAATATAATCCGAAGAGAAGAGGTATTTCCTGACCTCAGCCCTAGGGGATGCTGGATCTTCCCAGCCAGCAGATGAAGAAAAAGAGTGGTCAGAATCCGAATCCGATTCTATGACCTGAATCTTCCTCTTCTTAGCTGGGGAATGTGGCGGCGGAGGTGGAGGTGGAGGAGTGAAGGCTGCTAAGGAAGATTGTACCTCCTGTTTAACAAGAGAGCGTATCTCATCTAGAAGAGATGGTTGCTCTGCTTTAACTATCCTGTCAGTGCATGGCTGGCAGAGTTTTTTATCCCAGGTATGAGGGAGTTTTGCAGAACAGACCGGACACTTCTTCCTAATAGTAGCTCTAGGGGCAGATTTTTCTCCCTGAAACAGAGAGGGAGAGAAGAATGAGGAGCTACCCCTAAGATAAAACTACCTCCCGGATCCATACCCTGCATACTCACAGTAGCAGGGGCAGTGCTGGGCTCTGCAGTTGCAGGGCATAAAGAACCGTCCATACTGAAGAGATTATAGTCTTACCTCAGTGGTGGTTCAGCAGGCTTTTATGGAGTAACTCTCCTAGCACCTGTCCCAGCGGTAGAATTTCCCCTCCTCCTCCTCCAGGATCCACGTGTGGGACGCCATTGCACCGACACCGCCGCCGGCGGAACCCGGAAGAGCCAGCTTCAGGGTGATATGAAAACCGGAAGTGACGCGCGCGCGCCGCCGACGTCACTTCCGGAACGCCGACCAGGCAGCATGGAGGGAGGAAGCCGGGAAGCTACGGAGAGGATCCCGGCTGGGGATCCCAGCCTGCTTTACCCTCACGGGGGCGCAGGAAGGCCGGGAAGGGTCCCGAGGTACCTGGCAAGCAGGACGACGGGAGCAGCCCACGGAGAGGCACAAGGCGACCCCAGCTGCCCGGCTGAAATACAGGTAAGACCTGAAAAATGACTGTAGCCACCGGCCACTACAGCATATGGAACCTCTCCCTGTCCCATGGGGAACAGGAAAGACACTGGTGAATGGGAGGTGGGAGGTGCTTTTAACCTCTCTTGTGTTTCCTGTTCCCCATTAGGGCAAAGAGACAACCTCCATATGCCGTCGTGGAAGGTGACTAGAGAAATAAACTTTTTACCTAACGGTGACTTTGTAGGAATTATGTACAGTAGATAGCGGGTACACAACTTTATGCACATTTCCTTCACCCTTCACAATAAGGAGCATTTTACACACACAGTTCCAATTCCTTTTCCGTTACTCGTTCATTCTCTATCTCCACTGTTTCACTTTCCTTCACCACAGGCCAGCTCAGTACTATAGGCCAGGTAGCAAGATTCCTCTTTTCAACTCGCGTTTCCATGTCTTTTTCCCCCTCAAGGGAACTATGTTGCCAGTGTGGCCAGTACTTCTGTCACTGACGCCTTGGAAATCTCATCCAGGGCACTCTCTCTTTGCCTCACGTACTCTGTCCCATCTTGGCCGTCTACCTTTCGGAGTTATAAATTGGGCTATACTGCTAGGCATCCTCTCTCAGGACCCATCTCCGCTCGACAACCCCATCCTCCTGTCAGTTTTCCTTTCCTCCTGTTCACACTAACCACCATCTTAGTCTCTCCTTACTTCAGAAGCATGCACATCATGTGGCACTGCTTCCTGTCCGGACCTTAAAGAGAATCTGTCACCTCATTTTTTGCATATAAGATGTGGCCACCGCCATTAGGGGCTTATCTGCAGCATTCTGTAAAGCTGTAGATAAGCCCCCAATGTAACCTGAAAGATAAGAAAAACGAGTTAAGCCCCCGTCACACTAAGCGAGGTCGCTAGCGAGATCGCTGCTGAGTCACAAGTTTTGTGACGCAACAGCGACCTCAGTAGCGATCTCGCTATGTTTGACATGTAGCAGCGACCAGGACCCTGCTGTGAGATCGCTGGTCGTGTCGGAATGGCCTGGACCTTTTTTTGATCGTTGAGGTCCCGCTGACATCGCTGAATCGGTGTGTGTGACACGGATTCAGCGATGTCTTCACTGATAACCAGGGTAAACATCGGGTTACTAAGCGCAGGGCCGCGCTTAGTAACCCGATGTTTACCCTGGTTACCATCGTAAATGTAAAAAAAAAACAAACACTACATACTCACATTCCAGTGTCCGTCAGGTCCCTTGCCGTCTGCTTCCTGCACTGACTGACTGCCGGCCGTAAAGTGAAAGCACAGCACAGCGGTGACGTCACCGCTCTGCTGTTAGGGCCGGCGCTCAGTCAGTGCAGGAAGCGGACGCCGGGGGACGCGAATGTAAGTATGTACCGTTTGTTTTTTTACATTTTACACTGGTAACCAGGGTAAACATCGGGTTACTAAGCGTGGCCCTGCGCTTAGCAACCCGATGTTTACCCTGGTTACCCGGGGACCTCGGCATCGTTGGTCGCTGGAGAGCGGTCTGTGTGACAGCTCTCCAGCGACCACACAGCGACTAAACAGCGACGCTGCAGCGATCGGCATCGTTGTCTGTATCGCTGCAGCGTCGCTAAGTGTGACGGGGCCTTTAGATTATACTCACCCGGGGGGCGCACCGGTGAGGTCCGGGTTCGGCACCTCCCATTTTCATGCAATGATGTCCTCTTCCTTGCTTCTGTTGTGGCTCCTACACAGGCGTACTGATTTGCCCTGTTGAGGGCAGCGTAAAGTACTGCAGTGCGCAGGCGCTGGGCCTCTCTGACCTTTCCCAGCACCTGCGCACTGCAGTTCTTTGGGCAGAGAATTACGCCTGCACAGGAGCCGCGACAGAAGCAAGGGAGAGGACGTCATCGCATGAAGATGGGAGGTGCCAGATCCGGACCGCCCCTGGGTAAGTATAATCTAAGTTGTTTTTCATATCTTTCAGGTTATATCGGGGGCTTATCTACAGCATTTCAGAATGCTGTAGATACGCGCCTGATGGCGGTGGCCACATCTTATATGCGAAAAAGGAGGCGACAGATTCCCTTTAAGTCCACTTTAGATGCACACTGGGCTCTAACTGACATTCTGACAGGAAACTATCTCTATCTCTTCAACTTAGCCCCTCCAACCCTTTGGGTCAGTCCCAATGATTAATTCTAACTTTATTGTCAGGCAGAACACAATAACAACACTAACAACACTATTAAAGCATATCACAGTTTAAATTCCACAATTCAATAATACACTTGTTCTCCAAGAGGGAATGTGGGCAATATGTCCAACTCCTTACACTCTCTTAATTTTATAGTTTACAGCTCCTTGCCAAGGTGATCATCCACCGTAGGCAAGGAGCTTACATTAGAGCTTGAATGGGCTGCTCTGAAGCTGGCCAGACTTATAGATCTTCAGTCCCTCTGCGCCTGTCCCATGCTGAGGAGGTAAAGCTGCCTCTGGTAGACTAAGAGAGCATGCAGATCGAATTTGTGGTGCGACCATACCACTGGCCCAAACTGTCAATCATAAGGAGGGCACCACCCCCAGCAACCAAAAAGCCAGGCAAAAAAGCAGTGCACTATTGAAGACAGAAGGTTAGATCACTCCTTATAGCATGATTTCTGCACATACAAGTCTTTATACATACTGTGACAGGGTCACAAACTTGTTACGCCTCCCAAAGAATCTGTCAGGCAAAATGACCATGGGCTCCACCAAGGGTTGTCTGGGACTTGTAGTCCACAAGCCAAGATGTGTTTGGGTGCTGCAAAACAACAGAGTGAAGATCTTTCACCTCCAGACTGAGCTGCTGCAGTTCCCCAGCCAAAGCAGTAATAGGATCCATGATGGATCAGAAAATAAGTATCGGCCAGTGTTACTGTCACAACTAGAGTTGAGCGACTTTTACTTTTTTCGGATCGAGTCGGGTTTTGCGAAACCCGACTTTGTCAAAAGTTGGGTCGGGTGAAATCGGCCGATTATTGCGAAAAGTCGGGGGCCAACTGAAACACGAAACCCAATGCAAGTCAATGGGGAATCAAAGTTGGCAGTGAGTGGAGGACAGGAAAACACCTACAGTGCCCATTTTAATGCCAAAAACATCAATTCTTATTACTGAAGCTTGTCAATCTTAATTTACTTTATAATAATAGTTAGGCATTGAAAACTGTGGGTCATTTGGCTAAAGTTGTGGGGGGGTAGGGCTGGCTCAAGATTTTCGTGGGCCAAGGAAACGCAGAATACATCACGGCGGTGGAGCAGGGAGAGGTAAGTATTTCAACGTTGCAAGTGCTGTGATCCTGAGCAAGCAGGGGGGGCCCACTCGTTGGCACTGGCACAGGGCCCCTCATAGTATGGTGGTGTGTTTGACAGCGGGTGGCACCTCCCACTGGCAGAGACACTTTTGCATACTATGAGGGGCCCTGTGCCAGTGACATCGCCAATATGCCCCCCACCTGATGAAGGAACCTGCACTTTCATCTGCACCTTCCTCTTTGTCCCCGTGTAAGGTGGTATAGTATGCGGGAAGGGGAACCAGACTTTCAGCAGGGTCAGATTCTGGCTGTGTAGAGTGCAAGGGGAATGTAGTGGTCTGGGTCAATGTACCAGCACACTCATCTAGCAGTGGCTGGGCAATGGGCAGGATGAGGAGGAAACACAGATATAGGCCCAAATAATAAAGTAGGCTAAATGCAGTTCAAAAGTTGTAACAGGACTAAACAGGCGGCATTGCTTTGTTCAGAGGAGGAAAACTGTAATGAGTGGCAGACACAGTTAGTAGGCCCAAATAATAAAGTAGGCTAAATGCAGTTCAAATGTGGTAACAGGACTAAACAGGCGGCATTGCTTTGTTCAGTGGAGGAAAACTGTAATGAGTGGCAGACACAGTTAGTAGGCCCAAATAATAAAGTGGGCTAAATGTCTGCCAAAAAATTGTTCATAAATAAACAGGTGGCATAGCTAAGTACAGGGGTGGGCTCCTCTGCTGAGTAGCACACAGTGGTAGTAGGCGCAAAGTATTAACTGGTCTAAATGGAGGCCAGGGCCCCTGTATATTTTAACTATCATCTATCATTTCAAAAAAATTTGTATTGGCAGTGCAATTGAAGGATTTAACAGCACAGTCTACACAGTGGTGGAGCAGGGAGAGGTAAGTATTGCAAGTGGTAAAGCACTGTTTGAGCTGGGGGGGGGGGAAACACTCTCTCGTGGGCGGTGGTACTGGCACAGGGCCCCTCATATTACGACGGTGTGTCTGACGTTGGTTGTGCACCACCACCGTCAGAGACACTTCATTGTACTATGAGGGACCCTGTGCCAGTGCCGTCACCCAAGAGTGGGCCCACCCACCTGTCCAGGCAAACGGCACTCGCACGGGTGCTTGCACTAGGTGGTGACCACGGCCCTGTGTGAGTATGTGTGTGTGTGTAGAGATCATATATATATATATATATATATATATATATATATATATATATATATATATATACACATACACATACACACACTGTAATGCAGTGGTATGACCATACACAGTGAAACGGCAGTGACCCAAACAAGTTCAAACAAAACGTTCTTTTATTGTGTTACTTCACACAGTCAATATGGTATACGGCTTCTTCATACAGTCCATTAATAATGCATGGCTATATGACGCAGTCAATACACAGGCCAAACTTCCCTCCGTCCAGTTTCCCTGGGTGACCGCACGCCGGTAACAAGTCTCTGTACTCACTCAGCGCACTGCACTCTTTATCCTCTGGAATGCAGCCGGGTACATGTAAGACAGCCCAAGAGGCAGGGTGTCAGTCTCTCTGGTTCCTTTAGCCTCTGTGCTGCTCCACACAGAGAGCTGTGCAGACAACTGTCCTGTCTGCTTCCAAGAACACACTGACACCCCTCCCCCACTACTACAGGGCTTTTTTAATCAGTCACTGCTTCACTATTCTAATTACAGCCACACCTGTGTCTGTAGTACGCCCTCACTACACTTCCATGCACATTCTGCAGAGCACATACAGCGCCCCCTAGCTGTAACTGGGGTCACTGCCTCACAATACATATAGCTTTTTTGCCATAAAAAGGGGGGGCCCAGACATATTTCTTGCACAGAGGTGCCAAGCTGTCAGTGTTCGCCCCTGTGCCTCAGCTCACCTCTTTCCCTCCTTTCACAATGATTTTTGCCCAGATCGGACCAGAAAATACCTCAATAATTTTTGGTAAATTCAAGCCAGTCTATTGCTTTCTATGTGCATTAGGTGCTGAAAATAACAGGAAGCATGAGACTAGTATTAGGCTTAATGGTCAGTGTGAAACTTGCCAGATTTCAGAATTTATTTTTAATATGGTGTGAAAAATATGAAAATTTGTTTTTTTTATTTTAAATGCATTTAACATAAAAACATGACATATTCTCTTTACAGCTGCACAATCAGTCCCTTGTTTTATTTTTGTGTTGTGAAAATTTTAGACATGTTGATGTTCCCTGTTCATTTGATGCATTTATTAAAATGAATAAACTGCTGCTACAGAAAAATATATTTTTTTTTAGTGCACATTTTAATAATTCCTAGGGTTCACGTCATTCATTTGCTTAAATGTGTTTGGTCTCAAATGGAATGTGCACATTCAATTAATTATCTCTAGATTATTAACATTAAACAAAAAGATATAATGCACAGCGCTTTTTTCTGCTGCATAGGAAACTCCATACTGATATTAAATGTTTCTGTCATGGGGCTTCTAAGAATATCCCAGACTTATTAATGTTAGATTTGTGCTGAATGTTATCTATCCTAGATACAAAATGTTTCATTTTGCTTTTCTTAACACTTTAACGACCGCCAATGCGCCTTTTAACAGCAGCAGTTATGGGTACTTATTTTTCAGCGCCCTCCAGCGTCGGAAAATCTCCAGGGTCTCGGCTGCCACATCTAGATGACACCCTGGATAACATGATCAGGGCCAGTTTTTATGGTCCCCTATCACGTGATCACTTTAATTCACCGAATAATTGCGATCACAAAAAAAGTCTGATTTAAAATTAAATTTTCTCTTCTCTGATATGATCTAGCATATCAGAGAAGAGAGAAATGGGGACCCCGACCCCCCGATATATCCGCCATCCCCAAATCCTCCTGCTCAGTCTCCCAGCCATCCGTGTCTTCTTTCTGGAAAAAATGACGGGCGCATGCGCAGTGCACCCGCCGAGATCTGCCAGTCGGTACCCGGCAACAATAGGGAAGAATTTTTCCTGTTGGTTCCTTTTGATCACTGTGATAGACCCTATCAAAGTGATCAAAATATAAAAAAAAAATAGTAAATCAAATCCCCCTTTGTCACCATCTTAGTTAAAAAAAAAAATTATAAAATAAAAGATTGAATTTTTTTCCATTCTTTGCAGTTAGGTTTGGGGTTGAGTTAGGGTTGGGGTTGAGTTAGGGTTGGAGTTAGAATTTTTTTTTTTTCAAAAGCAAAAAAAAATAAAACATGATGATATGACTTTTAGTGTTCAGCGCAAATGCTTGCTTGCTATTCGAGTTTGCATCGGGTGCTCGGGTATGCACAGAGTATCGCGGATCTCCTCATTTCTTTTTGGTATGTACTGTATATTGAAGCCTTATTGTCACTTAGAGAGGCCCAAAGCTCACAGTGTCTGATTTAACGTATTCCTGCACTGATTAGAAGCACATCACCATCATATTACAAAGTGAAGGTTTCTTCTAGCAGTGCAGGGGTTAATCTGTTCAGTTGAGAGCTCCTGGAGTCTTCCAGTTTTGCTGGTCTCAGATGTTCAGTGTTAGCCACTCCCCTCTGCTGTATAAACTCACCTCTGGCAATCAGGTTTTGGAGTTGAAGGTGTTGGTTGTTTGAAGAGGTGATTTGAGCGTTGTTCAGAAGGCTGTTGCTTTGTGATTTGTCTGTGTGCACATCCTCATCCTCTCCTATTTGTATTTTCCTTTTTTTAATTCCTGGTGTTCCACTCTGTTGTTTGTGAGTGCATATTTGTATAATTGATATTTTCATTTATCCCTGAATGTCTTTCCTTGTTAGTCTGGTTTGTGTATTCTTATACACTACAACTCCCTACTTCCCTGTGTGGGAGAGGGGACAGATAAGGACTGATTTAGGATCTCCGTAAGGCACGTGGCCCTGGCATCTTCACTAGACATGAGGGAATATTTTCGGCTCCCTCTTTATTAGGCAAGCTATAGCGGGAACCCTGATATCTGAAGTGCTCCTACAATCAGGTGTTCGGCACCGCACCTGCACGTGTCGTGGATGTGTGACAGTCACAACACACACGCTCTCCATGCATGTGTTGTGACTGTCTCACAGCTGAGACACATGCAGCTGCGGTGCTGAACACCTGATTATCGGAGCATTCCAGGTATCTGGGTTCCCGCTGCAGCTTCTTCGGTAATCGCTATAGCTTGCCGAATAAGGAGGGAGCCGAAGATATTCACTCATCTCTAATCTTCACCATCAAAAGTAATCAGGGAAACAGGGATAGTAAGGGTGCCTCTAGCTTTAGGGATAAGGAAGGAGCTCCTAGCCCTGGGATTTCCTGCAACTGTGCTCTGCCAACTATATTCTAAGAGTTGTAACTGTTTTATTTTCAATGTAGATGTGTGAGACTTGTTTTTTGTGAGACTTGTTTTTTGTGTAACTATGGATTTGATTGGTATAAATTTTTGTTTCGTGACTTTTGTTTGCGTTATATTCAATCTCTTTGAAGCAAGATGACCAACAACACGAATTCCTGCTTTAATATTATTATTTTATTGCTTACCCAATAATAAAGCACTTAAAAAGCGAGAAAGTGTAACATGGTGTAGGGCAATAGGTGCGGGCGAGGCACTCCTCTTCAGCGCCCGGCACTTTACATGAAAGTTGAGGTCCTGCTGGGTGTGTGGATTGGGTGCTGTGAGGGCCATACGCCTGTGTAGGCGGCATGTAACTGATATTGTGGATTTGCCAGGACCAGATGTTTCACAGTTCAAATGTCATGGTTGTGGACAGGGTTCCTTCCTTGTCCTCTCAGGGTTAATTTTGTATGGCCTCCTTTTGGTTTGGGTAGGGCTATATTTGCCCGCATTCATCTGGGGATCCTTGTCAGTGATACATTTGTTCAGGCTGTGTGTCTGAGCCCTGATGTGCTTGCATTCTGTGTAGTCCGTTTGCCTTCTCGTGTATGATCCGTGTTCTCGTTCTGTACATTGCATTGAGATTCCGTGCTTACTGTCTGTTTCTGGCTCTGGCCTTCGGCTTGGTACTCTTACTAATCTTCTGTCAGCCCCGTTTGTACTGCACCGTTATCTCTGACTACCTGACCTTTTGCTACATCCTGACCACTCTCAGTATCTCACTCTTTAGTACTTCATCAACCTCCTGGCTTGACTTTGGCACGTTTAGACTACTCTCTCATTTCTCTGGTCACCACCGCTATTCGGCGTCTGGCTCCACCTCCGTCCCCTCCCCCGGTCGTTACGTGTTTCAGGTCCTGCGCTCCAGCAGGTAAGCTCACCGCAGCGCTCCCCTCTCATCCCCCTGTCCTTCTGTATCTCTGCACAGACTCCTTCTGTAAGTCTGCAGCAGGGCTCTTGATATCAAAGAGGGAGACCACAATTCAAAAATAAGCACTTTACTGAATGGTATATTGGTAAGGCTTGTATACAAGAGATAGCGAGTACAAAGTTTCCTTTACAGTATGAAGCATTTTCCCACACAGTATCCTTCCTCTGTAGTATACTCCAGAGATTTCTAGGTACGCTGACCCTATCTGACTTCCTAGCAGGAAGCAGTCACTCTCCCTAACACTAGCCCCTCCCAATATGGGTTAGATCCATAGACTAATGCTAAATTCACCCTAAAATCAACTGCATACTAAACATTGCACAGGCAAATCCCATAATACCATACAATTCACATTACACAATATTTACATAAGAAACACGACACAGTTAACTTAATACTTTACAGCACACTGACGCGATTATTGTCTTCAGGAGTAGGAACGCGACCACAGTGGACCACCATCCTTACATTCCTCCTCTTTTTCACAAAGGTCATCCTTGACCATTTGGACACCTGAAAAACACCAGTACACATCACTAGTGTTGAGCGATACCTTCCGATATTCGAAAGTATCGGTATCGGATTGGATCGGCCGATACCGGCAAAATATCGGATCTTGCCGATACCGATACCCGATACCAATATAAGTCAATGGGACACAAATATCTCCTTCAGGCCCTGGGATCCATATTCATGTAAAAAATAAAGAATAAAAATAAAAAATATGGATATACTCACCCCTCCGGCGGACCCTGGACCTTAGCGATGTAACCGGCAGCCTCCGTTCCTAATGCAGAGTGAAGGACCTTCGATGACGTCGCGGCTTGTGATTGGTCGCGTGACCGCTCATGTGACCGCTCACGCGACCAATCACAAGCCGCGACGTCATCGCAGGTCCTACACTCACTGCATTCTTAGGAACGCTAAGGTCCAGGGTCCAGGGTCCGCCGGAGGGGTGAGTATATCCATATTTTTTATTTTTATTCTTTATTTTTTACATGAATATGGATCCCAGGGCCTGAAGGAGAGTCTCCTCTCCTCCAGACCCTGGGAACCATACACTGGGAACTTCCGATTCCGATTTCCGATATCACAAAAATATCGGAACTCGGTATCGGAATTCCGATACAGCAAATATCGGCCGATACCCGATACTTGCGGTATCGGAATGCTCAACACTACACATCACATAAAACATAAATACCAATCTCTTTTTCCAGAGGTTCTGGTCGACATTGACACCGGTCCCACTGAGTTGGGACCCCTGAACGAAGAGTTCAAGTTCCTCATAACCGTAGGCACTCAGGCCAAGACAACAACAGCCCCGTCATTTCATAGGCACAGTCCATCCGCCTTTAAACCCTGTTAGGTCATCTGGTTGTCCGACCCCCAAACATTGGTCCTTGTGACAAGTACACAGTCCATGTGGGGAAAAGTCCTTTGTCCCCGTCAGTCCACAGGATGGGAGCACAGTCCCTTGGAGGCATTCCCCCAACTAGATAGGACACAGTTCTTGAATGAGGGTGTAGGACCATCCAGTTTCTGCAGTATCTCTGCAATCCAGAACAGGGATGCGCAATAAAACTGGGAAAGGGGGTGACAACTTCTTGGCAGTCTGCAGCCTTTAACATGGGGGAGTCCCGGACTTTGTGGATCTTCAACCCTTTGGACCTTTGGGAACTCAGGAACCTCAAACTGTTCCTCTTGTCAGGTGGAACTAGCATAATTGAGGCCTGTTCCACTGCAGATTCCATTTTTTTTTTTAAAGTGGGTTCTCAACTCATGACAATGGACCCAGGTCTCTTTGGCTACTAGTCTTCTCACGTATATGGCCTAGTGAGTTTCCTTGTCTACATACACCACCGCTGGGTTGGCCGCTATTATCTATTGAGGGCCCAAAAAGATTTGCTGCAGACTGTCTACTGTGATTCCTTACTTTAGTTCTTGGGGTGGGGGGTGTCAGCTCGAGGTTCAACTACCTCTTACCAAAGCTAAATAGTCGAAGGTGCTTATATTGCTCTCGACCAAATCTTAGACACCACGATTGTGAACCAGCAATGGGGCACATCCTCCTTTATGAACTGGACACACTTGCTGTCATGATCCAGTCTGGAGTTTGTTTTCTGTTATTCCCCCTCTGGACTGATCATGCTGGGGTTAACACCCTCTGCCTTGTTTTGGAGCTGGCTGGGCTTTTTCAGTCCTCTGCAGTCTACTGGCCAGCATCAGTGCTAGTTCATGCTTCCACTCTAGAGTAGCTGACCCGTATACCCTGGTGATCCTTCCGCCTCTGACTTCCCATATTTGTGTGAGACCCTTTCCCTATCCCTGATGTAGTGTTCATCTGGTGGTTTTCCTTACAGTGTATAACTCGGCCTGATCTCTGAACCCCGCCTCTTGCTTTTCGTCTCTGACACCTCGGTCCTCGACTGGCTTTGACTTCTGGCTTGTACCCCGACTTCATCTTACGCCTCACGTTTTGGATACCGCACTCCCATTTGGCTCTGACTTCTGACTTGTCTCTGACTCTGTGCATGCTGTTATCTCTGGTACTTCTGCTCCTGACAGTTTCTGACTCTGCTCATCTGACCACTCTTTCGTTACCTGTGACAGCTGTGCGGCTGCTCAGTGTTGCTACGCCGTGAGTGTGCAACCTCTCTTCCCGCACCAGCACCCCCTGGTGGAGGTTGCGCTAAACTGCACGGCAGCTGCATCACATTTGCCTTTCTACAGACCGGGTCTCCGTAAGAGGGATCCGGCATTAATGTAGACATTGTGTCCAGCATTCTCCTCCATTAGGAATCCAAAAACCCATCCATGATCATAATGCATCACAGTATTCAGGGTCATTTGCCGTGCAATGTTTTCTCTGCCAGGCAGGTCCAGCTGGGCTAATACCCATGCTTCCTTTTTGTCTCAGATGACAACTGGGATCCATTTTGCCTCTGTGTCAAGAAGCTTCCCTACAGACGCAGGGGCGGTCTCAGGGACAGAGACCACAGAGGGGTGCAGGGCCCGAGTTGGGGATCAGTCTCTTTTGGGCGGTGGTGGAGAACCCACCAAACCTTAAACTTACAAGGCTCGAATGCGTTCAAAGGTGTCTTCAGGGGTAGGAACAGGACCGCAGCAACCCACCTTGCAAAAGAGTGAATTCCTTCTTATACTTTTCTTCTCAAGCATTTTAGAAGATTTCCAGGACATAATTAACCTACACGTTTTTCTCTGGAGGGACATATGTTCCTGCAACAAGACAGTTTTTATCCAGTAATTCATTGCAAACAGCTCACATGAAATATTAATGCAGTACAAAATATTTTATATTCTGTGGAGGGTTGAAAGTTTCATCAGTGCAGTCGCGAATTATATGAATGTTTTATGCAGGGCCATGAGTGTTTTAGGGTTAATGGACCTTTAAGAAGGTGATGAATATGTTACTCATATTATAATGTTGTATAAACCTTTTTAATGCTATATTTGTTTCTATTTAATTAGTGCGCAGCTTGCAATTTAATTCTAAGGCAGACTGCAGCAGATATTCTTTGAAAGGACATGACTTGAATGGGAGTGCACAGTCGGGTGTTTTTATCACAACTTTGTCCTATTTAGGTTCCTAACTTGTCTTTAAAGACACAGTTACACCCATGGAATCTGTAACTGGTTTTTCTGGAGAGCTCAACACCTTGTGTATGATGAAAATTTGCAACTGTAATGACATTCTGTACAAACTGAAGCATTTATGTTCTACATACAGTAAGACCAGTTCTGTGATGTATATGGTGATATTGAACATATAATAATCTACTAGCCTGTCAGGAGCAAATTATTATATTACTAGATGGTAGCCCGATTCTAACGCATCGGGTATTCTAGAATATGTATGTAGTCTATTTATGAAGAATTTAGAATAATACATTGAATACACAGGATTCGGCTGGCTGCGACCAATTAGCGAAGCGTGGTTCAAATCCCGCGCCAATTCGCGGCTGGACTGCGCCTGTCGCAGATTGTTCGCAGCCGACCTTGTAGTATATAACAGCCCACGTAGTAAATAGCACAGCCACGTAGTATATTGCACAGCCATGTAGTATATAGCACAGCCATGTAGTATATAGCACAGCCACGTAGTATATAGCACAGCCACGTAGTATATAGCACAGCCCACGGAGTATATAACACAGCCCACGGAGTATATAGCACATCCCACGGAGTATGTAGCACAGCCACGTAGTATATAACACAATCCACGAAGTATATAGCACAGCCACGTAGTATATAGCACAGCCCACGGAGTGTATAACAGCCCACATAGCATATAACACAGCCACGTAGGTTATAACAGCCCACGTAGCATATAACACAGCTCACATTGTATATAAAAGCACACGCACGCAGTATATAACACAGCCCACGTAGTGTATAACACAGCCCACGCAGTGTATAACACAGCCCACGTAGTGTATAACACAGGCCACGTAGTGTATAACACAGCCCACGTAGTATGTTGCACAGCCCACGTAGTATATAGCACAGCCCACGCAGTATATTGCACAGCCCACGTAGTACATTGCACAGCCCACGTAGTATATTGCACAGCCCACGTAGTATATAGCACAGCCCACGTAGTACATTGCACAGCCCACTTAGTATATTGCACAGCCCACGTAGTATATTGCACAGCCCACGCAGTACATTGCACAGCCCACATAGTACATTGCAAAGCACATGTATTATAAAGCACAGCCCACGTAGTATATTGCACAGCCTACGTAGTATATTGCACAGCCCACGCAGTATATAGCAATGTGGGCATCATATCCCTGTTAAAAAAAGAATTAAAATAAAAAATAGTTATATACTCACCTTCCGCTGGCCCCGGATCCAGGCGAAGCGGTTACCGACGCTCCTCGCATGCTCTGTTCCCAAGAGTGCATTGCGGTCTCGCGAAATGATGACGTAGTGGTCTCGCGAGACCGCTACGTCATCATCTCGCGAGACCGCAATGCATGGAGCGATCACTTGAGCATCGCGAGGAGCGGGAAAGGCCGGTTCTGGATCTGAGGGGCCGACGGACGATGAGTATATAACGATTTTTTATTTTTTTTTTAACATTAGATCTTTTAACTATTGATGCCACATAGGCAGCATCAATAGTAAAAAGTTGGTCACACAGGGTTAATAGCAGCGGTAATGGAGTGCGTTACCCGTGGCATAACGCGGCCCGTTACCGCTGCCATTAACCCAGTGTGAGCGCTGACTGGAGGGGATTATGGGGCGGGCACTGACTGCGGGGAGGAAGGAGCGGCCATTGTGCCGCCGGACTGTGCCCGTCGCTGATTGGTCGTGGCCAATCAGCGACTTGGATTTCCATGACAGACAGAGGCCGCGACCAATGAATATCCGTGACAGACAGACAGACAGAAAGACAGACAGAAGGACAGACAGAAAGTCGGAAGTGACCCTTAGATAATTATATAGTAGATATTGTGCTCTACAACAAGAATTTAGAGCGGCAAGAAAAAACCTCTATTAATTGATAACAGTTTTAAATAATGGAATCATTTATTAGTATTTGAAAACTTTTTTTTACAGGAGTTTTCTCAAGTTATATCTTAAGAAATATTCCTTTAGCCTAGTTTCTGGAGGAGGTGCGCTCCTGATGATTGACAGTTTGGCCAGCGGTATGGTCACACCTTTTCAAACTTAACACTTTCCCAGGCTGTTAGCATAGGCAGCTTTTAGAGATGTACAGTATAAAAATTGTTATTAAGAATAGAGTGGTCCCCAAGCCGTATTGTTTAATTATTTAAATAAATAATTAAAAAGGGATAATAACGAGTACACTAGAGCCCTCATTATGGGGATGATGAAGGAAGAACAGGGAAGCAGTAAGCTGTAGACAAACTTCAGGTTCTCTGTGGTAAATCCAATAAGTAATCAAGTTGTATGTCGCACTAGTAAGCTTTAATAGATACTCACTAACATGAAAAGTTTATTACTTTGGATGTATGCTTTAAGTGCTCTGCATAAGTCACTAAAGCAAAAAGAATTTAATTAAAGTGTATCATGAAAGCTTGCTGGTGGTTGTGCATAGAGAATACCTGTCCAAGTTAGAAAGACTTTGACCTGACATATGATTATGGCTGGTAGCATCCCTGGATAGCTGGCAGTAAGGAGATAACCGACAGTGCTGGAGACGGCGTGTAATGTCACAGGGGTATGGAGTGACAGAAAAACCAAAAAGCCAACCAACGTGTTTCGGGGAATAAACGTTTCCCCTTCATCAGGGTATCTGTGCAGAATAGCTCAGAGCGGTGCTTTATAGGCTGGTACCCCGTCTCTTACTCCAAGCAGATGTGGAAAGTTCTCCCTCGATCCACCAATATTGGACTGCTATTAGTATAAGAACTAATGAGGTTTGTCACACAATGCATGAGCCCATGTTCCTTCATGTGTTTCAATTATGAATTGTATTAATGTAATAAATATTACATGTTTAAAAGGATGGGTAGAAAGAGGGGATGAGGGGAAGGGGTGTGGGGTAGTAAGTAAATATAGGTGGAATAAGGGAAACACTAAGCTAAACAATATTTTTTTGGTTGCTATATTTTTTAATTTTTTTTTTAAGAAAAACAAGAGTTTTTTTTAAGAACAGGGTTTTTCTAAGAAAAGGGGTCAAAAGGAGAGGGGGATTTTTAAAAACCATATTAAGCTCCCCCTGCCCCTTCCCCCCCTCCTTCCCCCTTCTTTCTACCCATCCTTTTTACAGCATTTTATTTAATAAATAATTTTAAAAACAGTCATCCATCTTCAGAGGCTGCACAGCACCATACCTGAACGGTGCAACTGCAGGGTAGGTATCTGCTTCATAGAGAATATTGAGTATTTCACTTGCTGTTTTACCTTTCTAGTACTTGCTTTTTTAACCTTTTGCCAAAGTCTTTCTAACTTGGACAGGTATCTATATATATAAGAGGCATCATGATTACTCGCTAATCCCGCCCCCTGCACAGTAGCTCCGCCCTCCATCACATCACCACACATAATCCTGCCACCCACCCCATTACCACACACAATCCCGCCCCCTACAAATCCCACACCCACCACATCACCACACATAATCCCGCCCCCTCAACACATCACCACACATAATCCCGCCCCCCAACACATCACCACACAATCCCGCCCCCAACACATCACCACACATAATCCAGCCCTCCCACTCCATTACCACACATAATCCCGCCCACCACCACATCACCACACACAAACACGCCACCCCACCACATTACCACACATAATCCTGCCCCCCACCACATCACCACACATAATCCCACCACCCCACCACATTACTACACATAATCCTGCCCCCACCACATTACCACAGATAATCTTGCCCCCCCACCACATTACCACACATAATCCCGTCCCCCACCACATTAACACACATAATCCCGCCCCCCAGCATATTACCACACATAATCCCGCCCCCTACAACATTACCACAGATAATCCCGCCCCCCCACCACATTACTACAGATAATCCTGCCCCCACCACATTACCACAGATAATCCTGCCCCCCCACCACATTACTACAGATAATCCTGCCCCCCAACCACATTACCACACATAATCCCGCCGCCCACCACATTACCACACATAATCCCACCCCCACCACATTACCACACATAATCCCGCGCCCTACAACATTACCACAGATAATCCCGCCCCCCCACCACATTACCACACATAATCCAGCCCCTTCACCCCATCACCACACATAATCCCACCCCCCACCACATTACTACACATAATCCCGCCCCCCACCACATTACCACACATAATCCCGCCCCCCCACCACATTACCACACATAATCCCGCCCCCACCACATCACCACACATAATCCGGCCCCCCACCACACATAATCCCACCCCCCACCACATCACCACACATAATCCCGCCCCAACACATCACCACACATAATCCCGCCCCCCCACACCATTACCACACATAATCCCGCCCCCCCACCACATTACCACAGATAATCCCGCCCCTCCACCACAATACCACACATAATCCCGACCCCCACCACATTACCACACATAATCCCACCCCTATTATATTACCACACATAATCCTGCCCCCCACATTACTACAGATAATCCCACCCCCCACCACATTACCACACATAATCCCGCCCCCCACCACATCACTACACATAATCCAGGCCCCCCACCAGATTACCACACATTATCCCGCCCCCCACCACATTACCACACATAATCCAGCCCCCCCACCACATTACTACAGATAATCCCGCCCCCCACCACATTACCACACACAATCCCGCCCCCTCACCACATTACCACACATAATCCCGCCCCCCACCAGATCACCACACATTATCCCGCCCGCCCATCACATCACCACACATAATCCTGCCCCCCACCACATCACCACACATAATCCCGCGCCCCCAACATATCACCACACATAATCCCGCCCCCCACCACATCACCACACATAATCCCGCCCCCCCACACATCACCACACATAATCCCGCTCCCCCACCCCATTACCACACATAATCCATCCCCCCACATTACCACACATAATCCTGCCCCCCACCACATTACCACAGATAATCCTGCCCCCCACCACATTACCACACATAATCCCGCCCACAACCACATTACCACACATAATCCTGCCCCCCCACCACATTACCACACACATAATCCCGCCCCCCACCACATTACCACACATAATCCCGCCCCCCACCACATTACTAAAGATAATCCCTCCCCCACCACATTACCACACATAATCCAGCCCCCCCACCACATTACCACACATAATCCAGGCCCCCATCACATTACCACACATAATCCCGCCCCCCACCACATTACCACACATAATCCCGCCCCCCACCGCATCACCACACATAATCCCGCACGCCCACCACATCACCACAAATAATACCGCCCGCTCACCACATCACCACACATAATTCCGACCCCCAACACATACCACACATAATCCCGCCCCCCACCCCATCACCACACATAATCTCACCCCCCCACCCCATCACCACACATAATCCCGCCCCCCACCCCATCACCACTCATAATCTTGCCCCCACCACATCACCACACATAATCCCGCCCCCTTACCACATTATTACACATAATCCTGCCCCCACCCCATTACCACAGATAATCCCGCCCCCCACCACATTACCACAAATAATCTCACCCCCCACCACATCATCACACATAATCCAGGCCCCCCACCACATTACCACACATAATCCCACCCCTCACCACATCACCACACATTATCCCGCCCGCCCACCACATCACCACACATAATCCCGCCCCCCACCACATCACCACACATAATCCCGCCCCCCATCACATCACTACACATAATCCAGGCCCCCCACCACATTACCACACATTATCCCGCCCCCACCACATTACCACACATAATCCAGCCCCCCCACCACATTACTACAGATAATCCCGCCCCCCCGCCACATTACCACACATAATCCCGCCCCCTCACCACATTACCACACATAATCCCGCCCCCACCACATCACCACACATTATCCCGTCCGCCCATCACATCACCACACATAATCCCGCCCCCCACCACATCACCACACATAATCCCGTGCCCCCAACATATCACCACACATAATCCCGCCCCCCACCACATCACCACACATAATCCTACCCCCCCAACACATCACCACACATAATCCCGCTCCCCCACATTACCACACATAATCCTGCCCCCCACCACATTACCACAGATAATCCTGCCCCCCACCACATTACCACACATAATCCCGCCCACAACCACATTACCACACATAATCCCGCCCCCCACCACATTACCACACACATAATCCCGCCCCCCACCACATTACCACACATAATCCCGCCCCCCACCACATTACTAAAGATAATCCCTCCCCCCACCACATTACCACACATAATCCAGCCCCCTGTTATGACCCCAATGGCGAGGGTCTCAGAGGAACGTGGAAGTCTGCAGAATACAAAAATCCAGCTCATAGGGCAGTGGTAACTGGGTTGACCATATATCTACTCCTAACGCCAACACTAGAAGTAGCCGGGGATCATTCCTACGTTGATTCTAGATGACACGCGCCAGCCGGAGAATCTAGCTACCCCTAGTAGAGGAAAACAAAGACCTTTCTTGCCTCCAGAGAAGGGGACCCCAAAGCTGGATAGAAGCCCCCCACAAATAATGACGGTGAGGTAAGAGGAAATGACAAACACAGAAATGAACCAGGTTTAGCACAGAGAGGCCCGCTTACTGATAGCAGAATAAAGAAAGGTAACTTATATGGTCAACAAAAACCCTATCAAAATCCACACTGGAAATTCAAGAACCCCCGAACCGTCTAACGGTCCGGGGGGAGAACACCAGGCCCCTAGAGCTTCCAGCAAAGGTCAGGATATAGATTTGGAACAAGCTGGACAAAAATACAAAACCAAAACAAATAGCAAAAAGCAAAAGGCAGACTTAGCTGATATAACTGGAACCAGGATCAGTAGACAAGAGCACAGCAGACTAGCTCTGATAACTACGTTGCCAGGCATAGAACTGAAGGTCCAGGGAGCTTATATAGCAACACCCCTAACTAACGACCCAGGTGCGGATAAAAGGAATGACAGAAAAACCAGAGTCAAAAAACTACAACCACTAGAGGGAGCAAAAAGCAAATTCACAACAGTACCCCCCCCTTAGTGAGGGGTCACCGAACCCTCACCACGACCACCAGGGCGATCAGGATGAGCGGCATGAAAGGCACGAACTAAATCGGCCGCATGAACATCAGAGGCGACCACCCAGGAATTATCCTCCTGACCATAGCCCTTCCACTTGACCAGGTACTGAAGCCTCCGCCTGGAGAGGCGAGAATCCAAGATCTTCTCCACCACGTACTCCAACTCGCCCTCAACCAACACCGGAGCAGGAGGCTCAGCAGAAGGAACTACAGGCACAATGTACCGCCGCAACAAGGACCTATGAAATACATTGTGAATAGCAAACGACACAGGAAGATCCAGACGAAAAGATACAGGATTAAGGATTTCCAATATCTTGTAAGGCCCAATAAAACGAGGTTTAAATTTGGGAGAGGAGACCTTCATAGGAACAAAGCGGGAAGAAAGCCACACCAAATCCCCAACGCGTAGTCGGGGACCCACACCGCGGCGGCGGTTGGCAAAGCGCTGAGCCTTCTCCTGTGACAACTTCAAGTTGTCCACCACATGATTCCAGATCTGCTGCAACCTATCCACCACAGAATCCACCCCAGGACAGTCAGAAGGCTCCACATGACCCGAAGAAAAGCGAGGATGGAAACCAGAGTTGCAGAAAAAAGGCGAAACCAAGGTGGCGGAACTAGCCCGATTATTAAGGGCAAACTCAGCCAACGGCAAGAATGTCACCCAATCGTCCTGATCAGCAGAGACAAAACACCTCAAATAAGCCTCCAAAGTCTGATTGGTTCGCTCCGTCTGTCCATTAGTCTGAGGATGGAAAGCAGACGAAAACGACAAATCAATGCCCATCCTACTACAAAAGGATCGCCAGAACCTGGAAACGAACTGGGATCCTCTGTCTGACACAATATTCTCAGGGATGCCGTGCAAACGAACCACGTTCTGGAAAAACACAGGAACCAGATCGGAAGAGGAAGGCAGCTTAGGCAAAGGAACCAAATGGACCATCTTGGAGAAGCGATCACATATCACCCAGATAACGGACATGCCCTGAGATAGCGGAAGATCAGAAATGAAATCCATGGAGATATGTGTCCAAGGTCTCTTCGGGACAGGCAAGGGCAAGAGCAAACCGCTGGCACGAGAACAGCAAGGCTTAGCTCGAGCACAAGTCCCACAGGACTGCACAAATGACCGCACATCCCTTGACAAGGAAGGCCACCAAAAGGACCTGGCCACCAGATCTCTGGTGCCAAAAATTCCCGGGTGACCTGCCAACACCGAGGAATGAACCTCGGAAATGACTCTGCTGGTCCACTTATCCGGGACAAACAGTCTGTCAGGTGGACAAGACTCAGGCCTATCAGCCTGAAATCTCTGCAACACACGTCGCAGATCCGGAGAAATAGCTGACAAGATAACTCCATCTTTAAGAATACCAACAGGATCAGCGACTCCAGGAGCATCAGGCACAAAGCTCCTAGAAAGAGCATCGGCCTTCACATTCTTTGAACCTGGTAAATACGAGACAACAAAATCAAAGCGGGAGAAAAACAATGACCAGCGGGCCTGTCTCGGATTAAGGCGTTTAGCAGACTCGAGATACATCAGATTTTTGTGATCAGTCAAGACCACCACACGATGCTTAGCACCCTCGAGCCAATGACGCCACTCCTCAAATGCCCACTTCATGGCCAACAACTCCCGATTGCCCACATCATAATTTCGCTCGGCAGGCGAAAACTTCCTAGAGAAAAAGGCACAAGGTTTCATAACAGAGCAACCAGGGCCTCTCTGCGACAAAACGGCCCCTGCCCCAATCTCCGAAGCATCCACCTCAACCTGAAAGGGAAGTGAGACGTCAGGCTGGCACAAAACAGGCGCCGAAGTAAACCGGCGTTTCAACTCCTGGAAAGCCTCCACGGCAGCAGGAGCCCAGTTAGCTACATCGGAGCCCTTCACACCAGTCTGGGAAAGCTGTTGTGAATTTGGATTCTGGGCTCCCCCGGTGGCCGCTTGTGGAATTGGATTTGTCATCCTCCTTCCTGTTTCACCTGGTTCCATCAGTAGTGGGTGTCGCTATTTAAGCTCATTTCTCTGGTGGTTTCTTGCCGGTCAACAATGTTATCTGATGCCTCTCAGTGCTTGTTCCTGCTTCTAGACAACTACTAGATAAGTTGGACTTTTGTCCATGTTTTGTTTTGCCTATTTGTTCCAGTTCACAGCTGAAGTTTTGTTACTGTGTCTGGAAAGCTCTCGTTGATCAGGGATTGCTACTCTGGCGTTATGAGTTAATGCCAGAGTTTAAGGTAATCTCTGGATGGTGTTTTGTTAGTGTTTTTCTGCTGACCATGAAAGTATACTATCTGTCTTCTGCTATCTAGTAAGCGGACCTCAAATTTGCTAAGACTATTTTCCTGCTGCGTTTGTTGTTTCATCTGAACTCACCGTCATTATATGTGGGGGGCTACTGTCTTCTTTGGAATATTTCTCTAGAGGTGAGCCAGGTCTTATATTTCCCTCTGCTAGCTATTTAGGTCTTAGGCCAGAGCTGGGCATCTAGCGATAAATAGGAAATGCTACCTGGCTATTTCTAGTTGCGCGGCAGGCTTAGTTCATGGTCAGTATAGTTCCATCTTCCGAGAGCTTGTCCCTCTATAGGCTTGCTATGATCTCTGCCTGCAGAGATCATGACAGTTTGACCGGCCAATAAAGTGTTAAAGACCCAGGTTGAGAAAGGAGAGTTATAAGAAGTCTGCTGGAATTTTTTTTTTTTTTTTTTCCTCCAGTCTGCCTTGCTGCAGTCTTTTTTCTCTCTCTCCTCCTAATCTCTGTATGGCTCTGTGTGCACCTGACAATAATGGATCTCCAGAGTGTAACTGCGGGTTTGAATAATCTCATCACGAAAGTACAAAATTTACAAGATTTTGTGGTACATGCTCCGGTATCTGAGCCGAGAATTCCTTTGCCGGAGTTCTTCACAGGGAATAGAGCTAGCTTCCAGAATTTCCGAAATAATTGTAAGCTTTATTTGTCCCTGAAGTCTCGTTCAGCTGGAGACCCTGCTCAGCAGGTTAGGATTGTGATTTCCTTGCTCAGGGGTGACCCTCAAGATTGGGCCTTCTCATTGCCAGCAGGGGATCCTGCGTTACGCGATGTGGATGCGTTTTTTCTGGCCTTGGGCTTGCTTTATGAGGAACCTCATTTGGAACTTCAGGCAGAAAAAACTTTGATGGCACTATCTCAGGGGCAAGATGAAGCTGAAGTTTTCTGCCAAAAATTCCGTAAATGGTCTGTGCTTACTCAGTGGAATGAGTGCGCCTTGGCGGCAACTTTCAGAGAAGGTCTCTCTGATGCCGTTAAGGATGTTATGGTGGGGTTCCCTGTGCCTGCAGGTCTGAATGAGTCCATGACAATGGCTATTCAGATTGATAGGCGTCTGCGGGAGCGCAAACCGGTGCACCATCTGGCGGTGTCTATGGAAAAGACGCCAGAAAGTATGCAGTGTGATAGAATTCTGTCCAGGAGCGAGCGACAGAATTTTAGACGGAAGAATGGATTGTGTTTCTATTGTGGGGATTCTACTCATGTTATATCAGCATGCTCTAGGCGTACAAAGAAGCTTGATAAGTCTGTTTCCATTGGCACCATTCAGTCTAAGTTTATTTTGTCTGTAACCCTGATTTGCTCTTTGTCATCCATTGCCACGGACGCCTATGTTGACTCTGGCGCCGCTCTGAGTCTTATGGATTGGTCCTTTGCCAATCGTTGTGGTTTTGATTTAGAGCCTTTGGAGACTCTTATTCCTCTGAAGGGGATTGACTCCACCCCATTGGCTAATAATAAACCACAATACTGGACACAAGTTACCATGCGTATCTATCCGGATCACCAGGAGATTATTCGTTTCCTGGTGCTGTATAATTTACATGACGATTTGGTACTGGGATTGCCATGGTTGCAGTCTCACAACCCAGTCTTGGACTGGAGAGCAATGTCTGTGTTGAGCTGGGGATGTAAGGGTATTCATGGGGACTTACCTTTGGTTTCTATTTCGTCGTCCATTCCCTCTGAAGTCCCTGAGTTCCTCTCGGATTATCAAGACGTCTTTGACGAACCCAAGCTTGGGTCGTTACCTCCGCACCGTGAGTGCGATTGTGCCATAGATTTGATACCGGGTTGTAAATATCCAAAGGGTCGTTTGTTTAATCTGTCTGTGCCGGAACATGCTGCTATGCGGGAATATATAAAGGAGTCTTTGGACAAGGGACATATTCGTCCATCTTCTTCTCCCTTGGGAGCTGGGTTTTTCTTTGTCTCAAAAAAAGACGGCTCTTTGAGACCATGTATTGATTATCGGCTTCTGAATAAGATCACTGTTAAGTATCAATACCCATTGCCATTGCTTACTGATTTGTTTGCTCGTATAGAAGGTGCTAAATGGTTCTCTAAAATTGATCTTCGTGGGGTGTATAATTTGGTGCGGATCAGGCAGGGGGATGAGTGGAAGACCGCATTTAATACGCCCGAGGGCCACTTTGAGTATTTGGTCATGCCTTTTGGTCTTTCTAATGCCCCTTCAGTTTTCCAGTCTTTTATGCATGATATTTTCCGCGATTTTCTGGATAAATTTATGATAATATATCTGGATGATATTCTGATTTTTTCTGATGACTGGGACTCTCATGTCCAGCAGGTCAGGAGAGTTTTTCAGGTTCTGCGGTCTAATTCTTTATGTGTGAAGGGGTCTAAGTGCGATTTTGGGGTCCAGAAAATTTCCTTTTTGGGGTATATTTTTTCTCCCTCTTCCATTGAGATGGATCCCGTCAAGGTGCAAGCTATTTGTGACTGGACTCAGCCCTCCTCTCTTAAGGGTCTTCAGAGATTTTTGGGCTTTGCCAACTTTTACCGCCGATTTATTGCTGGTTTTTCGGATGTCGTTAAACCACTGACTGATTTGACCAGACAAGGCGCTGATGTTGCTAATTGGTCCCCTCATGCTGTAGAGGCCTTTCAGGAGCTTAAGCGCCGTTTTGCCTCTGCCCCTGTGTTGCGTCAGCCTGATGTGAATCTGCCTTTTCAGGTTGAGGTTGACGCTTCGGAGATCGGAGCTGGGGCAGTGTTGTCGCAGAAAGGTTCCGACTGCTCCGTCATTAGGCCTTGTGCCTTCTTTTCTCGCAAATTTTCGCCCGCAGAGCGGAATTATGATGTTGGGAATCGGGAGCTTTTGGCCATGAAGTGGGCGTTTGAGGAGTGGCGCCATTGGCTCGAGGGGGCTAGGCATCAGGTGGTGGTATTGACTGACCACAAAAATTTGATTTATCTTGAGACTGCCAGACGCCTGAATCCTAGACAGGCGCGCTGGTCTTTATTTTTTTCTCGCTTTAATTTTGTGGTGTCATACCTACCGGGTTCTAAGAATGTTAAGGCAGATGCCCTTTCTAGGAGTTTTGACCCGGACTCTCCTGGTAATTCTGAACCCACAGGTATCCTTAGGGAGGGAGTAATTTTGTCGGCCGTTTCTCCTGATCTGCGGCGGTCCTTGCAAGAGTTTCAGGCGGATAGACCGGATCGTTGTCCGCCTGATAGACTGTTTGTTCCGGATGATTGGACCAGCAGAGTCATCTCTGAGGTACATTCTTCTGCATTGGCAGGTCATCCCGGAATTTTTGGTACCAGGGATTTGGTGGCAAGATCCTTCTGGTGGCCTTCCCTGTCACGAGATGTGCGAGTCTTTGTGCAGTCATGTGACGTTTGTGCTCGGGCCAAGTCTTGTAGTTCTCGGGCTAGCGGACTGCTGTTGCCCTTGCCTATTCCTAAGAGGCCTTGGACACACATCTCGATGGATTTTATTTCAGATCTGCCTGTTTCCCAGAAGATGTCTGTCATCTGGGTGGTCTGTGACCGTTTCTCTAAAATGGTCCATTTGGTTCCTCTGCCCAAGTTGCCTTCTTCTTCTGAGTTGGTTCCTCTGTTTTTTCAGAATGTTGTCCGATTGCACGGTATTCCTGAGAATATTGTTTCTGACAGAGGTACCCAATTTGTGTCTAGATTTTGGCGGGCATTCTGTGCTAGGATGGGCATAGATTTGTCTTTTTCATCTGCTTTTCACCCTCAGACTAATGGCCAGACCGAGCGGACTAATCAGACCCTTGAGACATATCTGAGGTGTTTTGTCTCTGCTGACCAGGATGATTGGGTTGCTTTTTTGCCATTGGCAGAGTTCGCCCTCAATAATCGGGCCAGCTCTTCCACCTTGGTGTCCCCGTTTTTCTGTAATTCGGGGTTTCACCCTCGATTTTCCTCCGGTCAGGTGGAATCCTCGGATTGTCCTGGAGTGGATGCGGTGGTGGAGAGATTGCATCACATCTGGGGGCAGGTTTTGGACAATTTGAAGTTGTCCCAGGAGAAGACTCAGCGTTTTGCCAACCGTCATCGTCGTGTTGGTTCTCGGCTTTGTGTTGGAGATTTGGTGTGGTTGTCTTCTCGTTTTGTCCCTATGAGGGTCTCTTCTCCTAAGTTTAAACCTCGGTTCATCGGCCCTTATAGAATATTGGAGATTCTTAATCCTGTTTCTTTCCGTTTGGACCTCCCTGCGTCCTTTTCCATTCATAACGTTTTTCATCGGTCGTTATTGCGCAGGTATGAGGTACCTGTTGTACCTTCAGTTGAGCCTCCTGCTCCGGTGTTGGTTGAGGGTGAGTTGGAGTACGTTGTGGAGAAAATTTTGGACTCTCGTGTTTCCAGACGGAGACTCCAGTATCTGGTCAACTGGAAGGGTTACGGCCAGGAGGATAATTCTTGGGTCAATGCATCTGATGTTCATGCTTCTGATCTTGTTCGTGCCTTCCATAGGGCTCATCCTGGTCGCCCTGGTGGATCTGGTGAGGGTTCGGTGCCCCCTCCTTGAGGGGGGGGTACTGTTGTGAATTTGGATTCTGGGCTCCCCCGGTGGCCGCTTGTGGAATTGGATTTGTCATCCTCCTTCCTGTTTCACCTGGTTCCATCAGTAGTGGGTGTCGCTATTTAAGCTCATTTCTCTGGTGGTTTCTTGCCGGTCAACAATGTTATCTGATGCCTCTCAGTGCTTGTTCCTGCTTCTAGACAACTACTAGATAAGTTGGACTTTTGTCCATGTTTTGTTTTGCCTATTTGTTCCAGTTCACAGCTGAAGTTTTGTTACTGTGTCTGGAAAGCTCTCGTTGATCAGGGATTGCTACTCTGGCGTTATGAGTTAATGCCAGAGTTTAAGGTAATCTCTGGATGGTGTTTTGTTAGTGTTTTTCTGCTGACCATGAAAGTATACTATCT
Organism: Ranitomeya variabilis; assembly: GCF_051348905.1. NCBI lineage: Eukaryota > Metazoa > Chordata > Amphibia > Anura > Dendrobatidae > Ranitomeya > Ranitomeya variabilis. The sequence goes on along the minus strand of NC_135235.1, from coordinate 110,788,199 downwards.
GTCTTCTGCTATCTAGTAAGCGGACCTCAAATTTGCTAAGACTATTTTCCTGCTGCGTTTGTTGTTTCATCTGAACTCACCGTCATTATATGTGGGGGGCTACTGTCTTCTTTGGAATATTTCTCTAGAGGTGAGCCAGGTCTTATATTTCCCTCTGCTAGCTATTTAGGTCTTAGGCCAGAGCTGGGCATCTAGCGATAAATAGGAAATGCTACCTGGCTATTTCTAGTTGCGCGGCAGGCTTAGTTCATGGTCAGTATAGTTCCATCTTCCGAGAGCTTGTCCCTCTATAGGCTTGCTATGATCTCTGCCTGCAGAGATCATGACAGAAAGCCTTATGTACAATCTCTAGCTCAGAAACAGAGAGGCCACACCCTGGCTTGCACAGAATGCAATAATACAAAGAAAAAACACAAATATTGAGCCTCACTTGAGTCTGCACACATGCAGCACACAAACGCAGAAATGAACCAGGTTTAGCACAGAGAGGCCCGCTTACTGATAGCAGAATAAAGAAAGGTAACTTATATGGTCAACAAAAACCCTATCAAAATCCACACTGGAAATTCAAGAACCCCCGAACCGTCTAACGGTCCGGGGGGAGAACACCAGGCCCCTAGAGCTTCCAGCAAAGGTCAGGATATAGATTTGGAACAAGCTGGACAAAAATACAAAACCAAAACAAATAGCAAAAAGCAAAAGGCAGACTTAGCTGATATAACTGGAACCAGGATCAGTAGACAAGAGCACAGCAGACTAGCTCTGATAACTACGTTGCCAGGCATAGAACTGAAGGTCCAGGGAGCTTATATAGCAACACCCCTAACTAACGACCCAGGTGCGGATAAAAGGAATGACAGAAAAACCAGAGTCAAAAAACTACAACCACTAGAGGGAGCAAAAAGCAAATTCACAACAGCCCCCCCACCACATTACCACACATAATCCAGGCCCCCATCACATTACCACACATAATCCCGCCCCCCACCACATTACCACACATAATCCCGCCCCCCACCGCATCACCACACATAATCCCGCACGCCCACCACATCACCACAAATAATACCGCCCGCTCACCACATCACCACACATAATTCCGACCCCCAACACATCACCACACATAATCCCGCCCCCCCCCCCATCACCACACATAATCTCACCCCCCACCCCATCACCACACATAATCCCGCCCCCCACCCCATCACCACTCATAATCTTGCCCCCCACCACATCACCACATATAATCCCGCCCCCTTACCACATTATTACACATAATCCCGCCCCCCACCCCATTACCACAGATAATCCCGCCCCCCACCACATTACCACAAATAATCTCACCCCCCACCACATCATCACACATAATCCAGGCCCCCCCACCACATTACCACACATACTCCCGCCCTCCCACCACATTACCACTTATAATCCCACCCGCCCACCACATCACCACACATAATCCCGCCCCCCACCACATCACCACACATAATCCCACGCCCCTAACACATCACCACACATAATCCCGCCCCCCACATTACCACACATAATACCACCCCCCACCACATTGTCACACATAATCCCACCCCCCACCACATTACTACAGATAATCCCACCCCCCCACCACATTATGACACATAATCCCGCCCCCCACCACATTACCACAGATAATCCCACCCCCACCACATTACCACACACAATCCCGCCCACCACCACATTACCACATATAATCCCGCCCCCGCCACATTACCACACATAATCTCGCCCCACCACATTACCACACATAATCCCGCCCCCCCACCACATTACTACAGATAATCCCGCCCCCCACCACATTACCACACATAATCCAGCCCCCCACCACCTTACCACACATAATCCCACCCCCACCACATCACCACACATAATCCAGCCCCCCCACCACATTACCACATAATCCCGCCCCCACCACATCACCACACATAATCCAGGCCCCCCACCACATTACCACACATAATCCCACCTCCCCATCCCATTACCACACATAATCCAGGCCCCCCACCACATCACCACACATAATTCTGCCCCCAACACATCACCACACTATTGTTATTAAGTTCATTTTAAGTTAATTTACCACCTGCGTAAGCGCTATTGAATGTTGTCATTATTTTCTTTAGCTTAATCACCAGCAGCGTTAATTAGATAGCAATGAGCGTGCCGAGCGTTAGCTGGCTGGAAACATCTAGTTCTCTATATACAACCACCAGCAAGCTTTCATGATACACTTTAATTAAATTATTTTTGCATTAGTGACTTACGCAGAGCACTTAAAGCATACTTCCAAAGTAATACACTTTTCATGTTAGCCAGTATCCATTAAAGCTTTAAAGCTTACTAGCGCGATAAATAACTTGATTATTTTAATAATTAAAAAGGGCCACTCTGGGTGTAATTTACCAATGGTGGCTTACGTTTTAAGAATTGGCCAGTGATCATGTAAGATTTTAAGAATAATCTCCCATTGGCTGTTACACATGAAAATAAACCCGACTGGAAGAAAATTGTCTGTTCTATTTTGTAGCGCTGGCATCTCAGCATGCGGTCCCTCTCTCCCTGCAGAGACGCCAGCGTACTCACCACCTCTGCTGCCACCCTGCTCCATCCCCTTCTTTCGGGTCTGCAGATGTCCGGGGTGCGTGCCCGGGCACACTTACCCTTTCTTAAAGTGGCTGCGCGCATTCCCCTAAAGTGTCCCCAGACAATAGCTGGAGGACTCTTACTATGTAAGGCACCTCCTCCTCCATGGAGGTGCCTGTGCAATGTTGTGAGTTTGTTTCCTAACACTCTTGTGAGTTCTCAGGTCCCTGTACACTGCACCTGCCTTATGCTTATCTCAACATCAGCCGGTCTCACTGCTCCTGCCAGTTCTCATCTCAACATCAGCCGATCCTGTGGCACCTGCCAGTGTTCATCTCAACGTCAGCCAGTGCCATTGCACCTGCCAGTGCTTATCTCAATGTCAGCTTGTCCCACTGCACATGCCAGTGATCATCTCAATGTCAGCCTGTCTCGCTGCACCTGTCAGTGCTCAGCTGTTTGTCAGCCAATCCTGTTGCCCCTGCCAGTGCTTATCTCAATGTCAGCCTGTCCCACTGCACTTGCCAGTGCTCATCTCTACGTCAGCCGATCCCATTGCACCTGCCAGTGTTCATTTCTATGTCAGCTGGTCCTGCTGCACCTTCTATGGCTCAGCTTTATGTTGCCTGGACCCATTGCACCTGCCAGTGCTCACCTGGTCCAGTTTCACATGCTAGTGCCCATCTCTCCGTCAACGAAGTCTGAATCCGTGGTTCCTGTTCTCTTAATCTGTCTGTATGCATCTGTTGGGCTGCCTCAACTACCCGTTCCTAGGGGGTCAGCTGCCACCTACCCAAGGTCAGTCATGAAGTAGCACCTGGATCACCTCATTTGTCTCTTCTTGGAACTTGGTATTGTATTCTGCTGTGTATCCATGGTCATATTAGGGGAGAGTCCAAATCACCCCCCTCCATGTCTTCTTTGGGCTCCGGCACAGTGGTTCCACCACCCAGCCCGTTACAGTTTACACAGGCCAAGGAATCCACTGACTCCCAGGCATCTTAAATCTCAGACCTATATGTTGTGAATTTACCTTTTGGCTCCCTCTAGTGGCTACTAGTGATTTGACTCTGGGTATGTCATTCATCCCTTGTATGCTCACCTGGGTCGTTAGGTCAGGGGTGTTGCTATATAAGCTCCCTGGACCTTCAGTTCAATGCCTGGCAACGTTGGTATCAGAGCTAATCTGTAGTGCTCTTGTCTACTGAACCTGGTTCCTGCTTGATTAAGCTAAGTCTGCTTTCTTGCTTTTTGCTATTTGTTTTTGTTTGCATTTTTGTCCAGCTTGTATATAATCTGTTTCCTGACCTTGCTGGAAGCTCTAGGGTGGCTGGTGTTCTCCCCCCGGGCCGTTAGATGGTTCGGGGGTTCTTGAATCTCCAGCGTGGATTTTGATAGGGTTTTTGTTGACCATATAAGTTATCTTACTACATTCTGCTATTAGTAAGTGGGCCTCTCTTTGCTAAAATCTAGTTCATCTCTGTGTTTGTCATTTCCTCTTACCTCACCGTTATTATTTGTGGGGGGCTACTATCCTACTTTTGGGGTCTATTCTCTGGAGGCAAGAGAGGTCTTTGTTTTCCTCTTCTAGGGGTAGTTAGTCCTCCGGCTGGCGCGAGACATCTAGCGACCAACGTAGGCATGTTCCCCGGCTACTGCTAGTGTTGGCGTTAGGAGTAGATATATGGTCAACCCAGTTCCCACTGCCCTATGAGCTGGATTTTTGTACGTCGCAGACTTACTTGTTTCTCTGAGACCCTCGCCATTGGGGTCATAACAGTTTGCCAGGCCAGTATTAAATGTTAAATGCATTGCAGAAGCGGGATTATAAGAAAGAAAGTTCTGAGTTTTTTTTTCTCTCTCTCATTTTTTTTTCTTTTCCCCTTTACCTCTGAGTGGCTTGTGTTTGCTGCAGACATGAATGTCCAGACCTTGATTACAAGTGTGGACCAGCTTGCTGCTTGTGTGCAGGGCATACAAGATTATGTTATCAGAAGTCCTATGTCAGAACCTAAGATACCGATTCCTGAACCGTTTTCCGGAGACCGATTTAAATTTAGAAATTTCAGGAATAATTGTAAATTGTTTTTGTCCCTGAAACCCTGTTCATCTGGAGACTCCGCTCAGCAAGTAAAAATTGTTATTTCTTTTTTACGGGGCGACCCTCAGGATTGGGCCTTCTCGCTGGCGCCAGGAGATCCGGCATTGGTTGACATTGATGCGTTTTTTCTGGCGCTCGGTTTGCTTTATGAGGAACCCAATCTTGAGATTCAGGCAGAAAAGGCCTTGCTGGCTATGTCTCAGGGCCAGGACGAGGCTGAAGTGTATTGCCAAAAATTTCGGAAATGGTCCGTGCTGACCCAGTGGAACGAGTGTGCATTGGCTGCTAATTTTAGAAATGGCCTTTCTGAAGCCATTAAGAATGTGATGGTGGGTTTTCCCATTCCCACAGGTCTGAATGATTCTATGGCCCTGGCTATTCAAATCGACCGGCGGTTGCGGGAGCGCAAAACCGCTAATTCCCTCATGGTGTTGTCTGAACAGACACCTGATTTAATGCAATGTGATAGAATTCTGACTAGAAATGAGCGGAAAATTCATAGACGCCAGAATGGCTTGTGTTACTACTGTGGTGATTCTACACATGTTATCTCAGCATGCTCTAAACGTCTTACTAAGGTTGTTAGTCCGGTCGCCATTGGTAATTTGCAACCTAAATTTATTCTATCTGTAACTTTGATTTGCTCACTGTCATCGTATCCTGTCATGGCGTTTGTGGACTCGGGTGCTGCCCTGAGCCTTATGGATCTGTCATTTGCCAAGCGCTGCGGATTGGTTCTTGAGCCATTGGAGAATCCTATCCCTCTTAGGGGTATTGATTCTACGCCATTGGCAAAAAATAAACCGCAGTTTTGGACACAGGTTACCATGTGCATGACTCCCGAACATCGGGAGGTAATACGTTTTCTTGTTCTGCATAAAATGCATGATTTGGTTGTTTTGGGTTTGCCATGGTTACAGACCCATAATCCAGTCTTGGACTGGAAGGCTATGTCAGTGTCAAGTTGGGGCTGCCATGGAATTCATGGAGATTCCCTGCCCTTGTCTATTGCTTCTTCTACGCCTTCGGAAGTTCCGGCGTATTTGTCTGATTATCAGGATGTCTTCAGCGAGTCTAAGTCCAGTGCACTGCCTCCTCATAGGGAATGTGACTGTGCAATAGATTTGATTCCTGGCAGTAAGTTTCCTAAGGGGAGACTGTTTAATCTGTCGGTACCTGAACATACCGCGATGCGTTCATATATCAAGGAGTCTCTTGAGAAGGGGCATATCCGTCCTTCTTCTTCCCCTCTTGGTGCGGGATTCTTTTTTGTGGCCAAAAAGGACGGATCTTTGAGGCCTTGTATTGACTATCGGCTTTTAAATAAGATCACTGTCAAATTTCAGTATCCTTTGCCGCTGTTGTCAGATTTGTTTGCCCGGATTAAAGGTGCCAAGTGGTTCACCAAGATAGACCTTCGTGGTGCGTACAACCTTGTGCACATTAGGCAGGGCGATGAATGGAAAACCGCATTCAATACGCCCGAAGGTCATTTTGAGTACTTGGTGATGCCATTCGGTCTCTCTAATGCACCTTCAGTTTTTCAGTCCTTCATGCATGACATTTTCAGGAAGTATCTGGATAGATTTTTGATTGTTTATCTGGATGATATTCTGTTTTTTTCTGATGATTGGGACTCGCATGTGGAGCAGGTCAGGATGGTTTTTGAGATTCTGCGTGAAAATTCTTTGTTTGTAAAAGGCTCAAAGTGTCTCTTTGGTGTACAGAAGGTTCCCTTTTTGGGGTTCATTTTTTCCCCTTCTGCTGTGGAGATGGATCCAGTCAAGGTCCGAGCTATTCATGATTGGACTCAACCCTCGTCAGTTAAGAGTCTTCAGAAGTTCTTGGGTTTTGCTAACTTCTACCGTCGTTTTATCGCAAATTTCTCTAGCGTTGTTAAACCGCTGACGGATATGACCAAGAAAGGCTCTGATGTAGCTAACTGGGCTCCTGCTGCCGTGGAGGCTTTCCAGGAGTTAAAACGCCGGTTTACTTCGGCGCCTGTTTTGTGCCAGCCTGACATCTCACTTCCTTTTCAGGTTGAGGTGGATGCTTCGGAGATTGGGGCAGGGGCCGTTTTGTCACAGAGAGGCCCTGGTTGCTCTACTATGAGACCTTGTGCCTTTTTCTCTAGGAAGTTTTCGCCGGCAGAGCGAAATTATGATGTGGGCAATCGGGAATTGTTGGCCATGAAGTGGGCATTTGAGGAGTGGCGTCATTGGCTCGAGGGTGCTAAGCATCGTGTGGTGGTCTTGACTGATCACAAACATCTGATGTATCTCGAGTCTGCTAAACGCCTGAATCCTAGACAGGCCCGCTGGTCATTGTTTTTCTCCCGTTTTGACTTTGTGGTCTCGTATTTACCAGGGTCTAAGAATGTGAAGGCCGACGCTCTGTCTAGGAGCTTTGTGCCTGATGCTCCTGGAGTCGCTGAACCTGTGGGTATTCTTAAGGAAGGAGTTGTCGTGTCTGCTATTTCTCCAGATCTGCGACGTGTGTTGCAGAGATTTCAGGCTGGTAGGCCTGACTCTTGTCCACCTGACAGATTGTTTGTGCCTGCTAGATGGACCAGCAGAGTCATTTCCGAGGTTCATTCCTCGGTGTTGGCAGGGCACCCGGGAATTTTTGGCACCAGAGATCTGGTGGCCAGGTCCTTTTGGTGGCCTTCCTTGTCAAGGGATGTGCGGTCATTTGTACTGTCCTGTGGTACTTGTGCTCGAGCTAAGCCTTGCTGCTCTCGTGCCAGCGGGTTGCTCTTGCCCTTGCCTGTCCCGAAGAGACCTTGGACACACATCTCTATGGATTTCATTTCTGATCTTCCGATGTCTCAGGGCATGTCTGTCATCTGGGTGATATGTGATCGTTTCTCCAAGATGGTCCATTTGGTTCCTTTGCCTAAGCTGCCCTCTTCTTCTGATCTGGTTCCTGTGTTCTTCCAGAACGTGGTTCGTTTGCACGGCATTCCTGAGAATATTGTGTCGGACAGAGGATCCCAGTTTGTTTCCAGGTTCTGGCGATCCTTTTGTGGTAGGATGGGCATTGAGTTGTCGTTTTCATCCGCTTTCCATCCCCAGACTAACGGACAAACGGAGCGAACTAATCAGACTCTGGATGCTTATTTGAGGTGTTTTGTCTCTTCTGATCAGGATGATTGGGTGACCTTCTTGCCGTTGGCTGAATTTGCCCTTAATAATCGGGCTAGTTCCGCCACCTTGGTTTCGCCATTTTTCTGCAACTCTGGTTTCCATCCTCGTTTTTCCTCGGGACATGTGGAGCCTTCTGACTGTCCTGGGGTGGATTCCGTGGTGGATAGGTTGCAGCGGATCTGGGGGCATGTGGTGGACAACTTGAAGTTGTCACAGGAGAAGGCTCAAGGTTTTGCCAACCGCCGACGCGCTGTGGGTCCCCGACTTCGCGTTGGGGATTTGGTATGGCTGTCTTCTCAATTTGTTCCTATGAAGGTCTCCTCTCCCAAATTTAAGCCTCGCTTCATTGGTCCTTACAAGATATTGGAAATCATTAATCCTGTATCCTTTCGCCTGGATCTTCCGGTGTCGTTTGCCATCCACAACGTATTTCATAGGTCCTTGTTGCGGCGGTACGTTGTGCCTGTGGTTCCTTCTGCTGAGCCTCCTGCTCCGGTGTTGGTTGAGGGCGAGTTGGAGTACGTGGTGGAGAAGATCTTAGATTCTCGTCTCTCCAGGCGGAGGCTTCAGTACCTGGTCAAGTGGAAGGGCTATGGTCAGGAAGATAATTCCTGGGTGGTCGCCTCTGATGTGCATGCGGCCGATTTAGTTCGTGCCTTTCACGCCGCTCATCCTGATCGCCCTGGTGGTCTTGGTGAGGGTTCGGTGACCCCTCACTGAGGGGGGGGTACTGTTGTGAATTTACCTTTTGGCTCCCTCTAGTGGCTACTAGTGATTTGACTCTGGGTATGTCATTCATCCCTTGTATGCTCACCTGGGTCGTTAGGTCAGGGGTGTTGCTATATAAGCTCCCTGGACCTTCAGTTCAATGCCTGGCAACGTTGGTATCAGAGCTAATCTGTAGTGCTCTTGTCTACTGATCCTGGTTCCTGCTTGATTAAGCTAAGTCTGCTTTCTTGCTTTTTGCTATTTGTTTTTGTTTGCATTTTTGTCCAGCTTGTATATAATCTGTTTCCTGACCTTGCTGGAAGCTCTAGGGTGGCTGGTGTTCTCCCCCCGGGCCGTTAGACGGTTCGGGGGTTCTTGAATCTCCAGCGTGGATTTTGATAGGGTTTTTGTTGACCATATAAGTTATCTTACTAGCTTACTGCTATTAGTAAGTGGGCCTCTCTTTGCTAAAATCTAGTTCATCTCTGTGTTTGTCATTTCCTCTTACCTCACCGTTATTATTTGTGGGGGGCTACTATCCTACTTTTGGGGTCTATTCTCTGGAGGCAAGAGAGGTCTTTGTTTTCCTCTTCTAGGGGTAGTTAGTCCTCCGGCTGGCGCGAGACATCTAGCGACCAACGTAGGCATGTTCCCCGGCTACTGCTAGTGTTGGCGTTAGGAGTAGATATATGGTCAACCCAGTTCCCACTGCCCTATGAGCTGGATTTTTGTACGTCGCAGACTTACTTGTTTCTCTGAGACCCTCGCCATTGGGGTCATAACACCTATACCAGGAGGTCTCCTGCCAGAAGCATCAGCAAGATATCCTATCAACGGGCTGTGAATACCCGTCTAGACACACTTGAAGTACTGGGTGCTTACACATCCTCTCAGGCAGCAGTTACCATGATGCTGACCCACCAGGCTGCCAGTTATTCACCAAGTTCCTGACCTCATTTGTCGACTCCTCCACGCTTTGGTGAATATCCCACCCTGTGTTGGGGGTTCATTAACCATTGCACGATGCACTTGAAACTCCTGGCTTATCAGTTTGTCTCGAATCGAGCCAAAGTGGCCTTCTGTTGTGAATTCTGCTCTTGGGCTCCCTCCGGTGGTTGTTGGTGGTAGTGCAGTTGTCTTGGGGTTGTAATCCTGGGCAGGTGTTTCTGCTGATTTCAGCTCTATTAGGTATTTAGGTGTGCAGGATCCATGAGTCCTCGCCAGTTGTCCATTGTACTTGGAGGGATTGCATCTCTCTCTGGCTCCTCATGCCCTGCTGCCAATTCAGCTAAGATAAGTGTCTGTTTTTTTGTCTCTTTGCACACATGCAGTGTGCTTTGCAATTCAGTGCAATTCATTTTGTTTTTGTCCAGCTTAGACTTTGTTTGGATTTTTCAGTCATGCTGGATTCTCAGGAGATGCAGATATACTTTCTATGTCTTTAGTTAGATGTAGTATATTTGTATTATCTGCTGTGGATATTTTTAGGATTTTAATACTGACCGCTTAGAATTCTGTCCTATCCTTTTCTGTTTAGCTAGAAGTGCTTCTTTTGCTAAATCCTGTTTTTCTGCCTGCGTGTGTTTTTCCTCTTATACTCACAGTCAATATTTGTGGGGGGCTGCCTATCCTCTGGGGTTCTGCTCTGAGGCAAGATAGAATTCCCATTTCCATCTATAGGGGTATTTAGTCCCCCGGCTGTGTCGAGGTGTCTAGGACGTGTTAGGTACATCCCACGGCTACTTCTAGTTGCGGTGTTAGTTTAGGGTTTGCGGTCAGTACAGGTACCACCTACTCCTGAGAAAGTCTCTCATGCGGCTCCAAGGTCACCGGATCATAACAGTACAACTGGCCAACAATGAGTTAAATGCATCTCAGAAGAAGGGAAGAAAGAGCCATTTTTTTTCTGTAGCCTGCTTTGTCTTTTCTTCCCTCTTTTCCTCTGGGTGACTGAGGAGTCTTGTGCTAGCATGGATGTTCAGGGATTAGTTTCTCGTATAGACCAGCTTGCTGCTAGGGTACAGGGTATTTCTGATTATATTGTTCAGACTCCGCTTTTAGAGCCTAGGATTCCTACTCCTGATTTGTTTTTTGGGGACAGGTCCACATTTTTGAGTTTTAAAAACAATTGTAAACTGTTTTTTGCTCTGAAGCCTCGTTCCTCTGGTGATCCCATTCAGCAGGTTAAAATTGTCATCTCCCTGCTGCGTGGCGACCCTCAGGATTGGGCATTTTCCCTGGAATCTGGGAATCCGGCCTTGCATAATGTAGATGCCTTTTTTCAGGCTCTAGGATTATTATATGATGAACCAAATTCTGTGGATCAAGCGGAGAAGACCTTGTTGGCCCTGTCTCAGGGTCAAGAAGCGGCAGAATTGTATTGTCAGAAATTTAGAAAATGGTCTGTGCTGACTAAATGGAATGAGGATGCTTTGGCGGCAATTTTCAGAAAGGGTCTTTCTGAATCTGTTAAAGATGTTATGGTGGGGTTTCCCACGCCTGTTGGTCTGAGTGATTCTATGTCTCTGGCCATTCAGATTGATCGGCGCTTGCGGGAGAGCAGAACTGTGCGCGCTGTGGCGTTGTCCTCAGAGCAGATGCCTGAGCCTATGCAGTGTGATAGGATTCTGTCTAGAACGGAACAACAAGGATTCAGATGTCAGAATAGGTTGTGTTTTTATTGTGGCGATGCTTCTCATGTCATTTCAATCTGCCCAAAGCATACAAAGAGAATCGCTAGTTCAGTTACCATCGGAACTGTACAACCTAAATTTCTGTTATCTGTGACCTTGACCATCAGGAAGATTGTCGTTTTCTGGTGTTGCATAATTTGCATGATGCTATTGTGCTGGGTTTTCCATGGTTGCAGATACATAATGCTGTGTTGGATTGGAAGTCTATGTCTGTGAATAGTTGGGGTTGTCAGGGGGTTCATAATGACGTTCCTGTGATATCAATCTCCTCTTCCTCCTCTTCTGAAGTTCCAGAGTTTTTGTCTGATTTTCAGGATGTATTCGATGAGCCCAAGTCCAGTTCCCTTCCACCGCATAGGGACTGTGATTGTGCTATTGACTTGATTCCAGGCTGTAAGTTTCCTAAGGGCCGACTTTTCAACCTGTCTGTGCCGGAACATACCGCCATGCGGAGTTATGTTAAGGAGTCTTGGAGAAAGGGCATATTCGGCCATCTTCTTCACCGTTGGGAGCGGGATTTTTTTTTGTTGCTAAGAAGGATGGCTCCTTGAGACCCTGTATTGATTATCGCCTCTTGAATAAGATCACGGTCAAGTTTCAATACCCTTTACCTTTGCTTTCCGATTTGTTTGCCAGGATTAAGGGGGCTAGTTGGTTTACTAAACTTGACCTTTGGGGGGCATATAATCTTGTTCGTATTAAGCAGGGTGACGAATGGAAAACTGCGTTTAATACGCCCGAAGGCCATTTTGAATACCTTGTGATGCCATTCGGGCTCTCTAATGCTCCATCTGTTTTTCAGTCCTTCATGCATGATATCTTCCGGAATTATCTTGATAAATTCATGATTGTATATTTGGATGACATCTTAATTTTTTCCGATGATTGGGAGTCTCATGTGAAACAGGTCAGGATGGTATTTCAGATCCTTCGTGATAATGCTTTGTTTGTGAAGGGGTCTAAGTGTCTCTTTGGAGTGCAGAAGGTTTCTTTTTTGGGCTTCATTTTTTCTCCCTCATCTATAGAGATGGATCCGGTTAAGTTTCAGGCCATTCATGATTGGATTCAGCCCACATCTGTGAAGAGCCTTCAGAAACTTTTGGGCTTTGCTAATTTTTATCGCCGTTTCATTGCTAACTTCTCCAGTGTGGTTAAACCCCTGACCGATTTGACGAAGAAAGGCGCTGATGTAACGAATTGGTCCCCTGTGGCTGTCTCTGCCTTTCAGGAGCTTAAACGCCGATTTACTTCTGCCCCGGTGTTGTGTCAGCCAGATGTTTCTCTTCCGTTTCAGGTTGAGGTTGACGCTTCTGAGATTGGGGCAGGGGCCGTTTTGTCTCAGAGGAATTGTGATGGTTCCTTGATGAAACCGTGTGCCTTCTTTTCCCGTAAGTTTTCGCCTGCTGAACGCAATTATGATGTCGGCAATCGGGAGTTGTTGGCTATGAAGTGGGCGTTTGAGGAATGGCGACATTGGCTTGAGGGAGCCAAGCACCGTATTGTGGTCTTGACCGATCATAAAAATCTGATTTACCTCGAATCTGCCAAACGGCTGAATCCTAGACAGGCTCGATGGTCCCTGTTTTTCTCCCGTTTTGATTTCGTGGTCTCGTATCTTCCGGGTTCTAAGAATGTTAAGGCTGATGCCCTCTCTAGGAGTTTTTTGCCTGATTCTCCTGAGGTATTGGAGCCGGTCGGCATTCTGAAGGAAGGGGTGGTCCTTTCTGCCATTTCCCCTGATTTGCGACGGGTTCTGCAGGAATTTCAGGCTGTCAAACCTGACCGCTGTCCAGTGGGGAAACTGTTTGTTCCTGATAGATGGACTAGTAGAGTGATTTCTGAGGTTCATTGTTCTGTGTTGGCTGGCCATCCTGGTATTTTTGGTACCAGAGATTTGGTTGGTAGGTCCTTTTGGTGGCCTTCTTTGTCGCGTGATGTGCGTTCTTTTGTGCAGTCCTGTGGGACTTGTGCGCGGGCCAAGCCTTGTTGTTCCCGTGCTAGTGGGTTGCTTTTGCCTTTGCCTGTCCCTCAGAGGCCCTGGACGCATATTTCTATGGATTTTATTTCAGATCTTCCGGTTTCCCAGAGGATGTCGGTTATCTGGGTGGTTTGTGACCGGTTTTCTAAGATGGTTCATTTAGTGCCTTTGCCTAAATTGCCTTCCTCTTCTGATTTGGTTCCGTTGTTTTTTCAGCATGTGGTTCGTTTGCACGGTATTCCGGAGAATATTGTGTCCGACAGAGGTTCCCAGTTTGTTTCTAGGTTTTGGCGGGCCTTTTGTGCTAGGCTGGGCATTGATTTGTCTTTTTCTTCCGCATTTCATCCTCAGACAAATGGCCAGACCGAGCGAACTAATCAGACTTTGGAAACTTATTTGAGATGCTTTGTGTCTGCTGATCAGGATGATTGGGTGGCTTTCTTGCCATTGGCCGAGTTTGCCCTTAATAATCGGGCTAGTTCGGCTACCTTGGTTTCGCCCTTCTTTTGTAATTTTGGTTTTCATCCTCGTTTTTCTTCGGAGCAAGTTGAACCTTCTGATTGTCCTGGTGTGGATTCTCTGGTTGACAGGTTGCAGCAGATTTGGGCTCATGTGGTGGACAATTTGGTATTGTCTCAGGAGGAGGCTCAGCGTTTTGCTAACCGTCGTCGGTGTGTTGGTTCCCGGCTTCAGGTTGGGGATTTGGTCTGGTTGTCTTCCCGTCATGTTCCTATGAAGGTTTCTTCCCCTAAGTTTAAGCCTCGGTTTATTGGTCCTTATAGGATTTCTGAGATTATCAATCCTGTATCCTTTCGTTTGGCCCTTCCGGCCTCTTTTGCCATCCATAATGTTTTCCATAGATCTTTATTACGGAAATATGTGGTGCCCGTAGTTCCCTCGGTTGATCCTCCTGCTCCTGTGTTGGTTGATGGGGAGTTGGAGTATGTGGTTGAGAAGATTTGGATTCTCGCTTTTCGAGGCGGAGGCTTCAGTACCTTGTCAAATGGAAGGGTTATGGCCAGGAGGATAATTCTTGGGTTTTTGCCTCTGATGTCCATGCTGCTGATTTGGTCCGTGCCTTTCATCTGGCTCGTCCTGATCGGCCTGAGGGCTCTGGTGAGGGTTCGGTGACCCCTCTTCAAGGGGGGGGTACTGTTGTGAATTCTGCTCTTGGGCTCCCTCCGGTGGTTGTTGGTGGTAGTGCAGTTGTCTTGGGGTTGTAATCCTGGGCAGGTGTTTCTGCTGATTTCAGCTCTATTAGGTATTTAGGTGTGCAGGATCCATGAGTCCTCGCCAGTTGTCCATTGTACTTGGAGGGATTGCATCTCTCTCTGGCTCCTCATGCCCTGCTGCCAATTCAGCTAAGATAAGTGTCTGTTTTTTTGTCTCTGTGCACACATGCAGTGTGCTTTGCAATTCAGTGCAATTCATTTTGTTTTTGTCCAGCTTAGACTTTGTTTGGATTTTTCAGTCATGCTGGATTCTCAGGAGATGCAGATATACTTTCTATGTCTTTAGTTAGATGTAGTATATTTGTATTATCTGCTGTGGATAGTTTTAGGATTTTAATACTGACCGCTTAGAATTCTGTCCTATCCTTTTCTGTTTAGCTAGAAGTGCCTCTTTTGCTAAATCCTGTTTTTCTGCCTGCGTGTGTTTATCCTCTTATACTCACAGTCAATATTTGTGGGGGGCTGCCTATCCTCTGGGGTTCTGCTCTGAGGCAAGATAGAATTCCCATTTCCATCTATAGGGGTATTTAGTACTCCGGCTGTGTCGAGGTGTCTAGGACGTGTTAGGTACATCCCACGGCTACTTCTAGTTGCGGTGTTAGTTTAGGGTTTGCGGTCAGTGCGGCTCCAAGGTCACCGGATCATAACAGCCTTCATCGTGTCCCATCTATTTGGTGAGGCCCTAGCATGTCTTTGTGTGAGAGAGGAGATCCTTTGGTGTCAAACCTACAGGCCTTCTTGAAAGCCTTCCGTAAGGTCTCCGATGAACCTGGCCGTGTTTCTTTTGTAGCTTGTTCTCTACTCCGGTTACGATAAGGTAGTGTCACACCATTCTGTCTGTATCTGGTTTTGGCATGACAATGCATGTCTTTGCTTTAACCCTTTGCTCCTTTCCTCCTAATTGAGCTGGGATACTGTTGGCAGTTACCTGTATGGAGCCTTCTCAGTTCACTGCTTTGCTGCATAGTCGTACATGGGTGGTTAGGTCTTTGCTCTGCTGCATGACCATCCACTTGTGCAGTCCCTGGTTGCGGCTGTGGAAGCTGTCCACGGGCTGTGAGGTCATTTGCAGCTGGTGAATGACTTTCCACGTGTGTCTGGGTGTGCAGTCACTGCTAGGTGCCCTGAGCCTCAGTTCCTGCACTGATTGTGCTGTAATGGTTTCTGTTTGTGCTAAGGGCGTGCGCGGCCACACCTCCCCTGCTTTTATCAGGGTTAGGCTGCCTGTCACACTAGCAGTATTTGGTCAGTATTTTACATCAGTATTTGTAAGCCAATACCAGGAGTGGAACAAATAGAGGAAAAGTATAATAGAAACATATGCACCACTTCTGCATTTATCATCCACTCCTGGTTTTGGCTTACAAATATTGATGTAAAATACTGACCAAATACTGCTAGTGTGACAGCAGCCCTAGTATGTGTACTTGAAATGCTGTCCCCGGCCAATTGCTGAGGGGCAGCTCCCATATAAAGTTCCCCTGCCCTATGGGCGGCTCCTGAGCTACTCACAAAGCTCCTGAACTTTGCTATGTGTGTTTTGTGTTCCTGCACCTCTCCTGTCTATGTTTTGGTACCAAAGTCCTTGCCTTGATTCCTGTTATGTCCTGTTCTGGTGCCTGTCCTGGAGGCGGTATATCCAGGCCTGAATCCTTGATCCTGTACCTGACCCTGTCTGTCATGGTTCCCAATGGCAGGGACTCAGGCAAAAACGGACTAGCTCTAGGAATGATGGAATCTCAGATGACCGCGACGCTGAACCTAACACGCAACTAATAGTAGCCAGGGGGTGTGCCTACGATTATCCCTAGACACCTCGCACCAGCCGGAGATCTAGTTACCCCCTAGTAGAGGAATACACAGACCTGGCTTGCCTCCAGGGAAACCCCAAAAGTGATAGTAGCCCCCCACATATAATAACGGTTAGGTAAGAGGAAAACACGTACGCAGTATGAATATAGATTCAGCAAAGAGAGGCCCTCTGACTAGATAGCAGAAAATACAAAAGAGGACTTCGCGGTCACCTCAAAACCCTAAACAGCCATCCTGAAATTACTTTAACTCCGTTATCAACTCATGACACCGGAGTAGTAATTTCAGATCACTAGAGCTTCCAGCAGCAAGAGAAATATAAATGCATGCTGGACAAACAAACACAAAAAATGCCAAAGATCCAACTTAGCTGAATTGCAGACTTGGAGCAGGTAGCAAGCAACAGAGGTGCTCTGGTAACATTGATTGCCGGCACTAGAATGACTGAGAAGCCAGACTAAATAGGAAACTCCCAGTTTCCTGATGGGAACAGGTGCAAGACAAAAGTCAGCCAGTACCACCAGTAACCACCAGAGGGAGCCCAAAAACAGAATTCACAACAGTACCCCCCCCCCTTAAGGAGGGGGCACCGAACCCTCATGAGAACCACCAGGGCGATCTGGATGCGCCCTATGAAAGGCGCGAACCAAATCAGAGGCATGAACATCGGAGGCAGTCACCCAAGAATTATCCTCCTGACCGTATCCCTTCCATTTAACCAAATATTGAAGTCTCCTTCTGGAAACGCGAGAGTCCAAAATCTTCTCCACAACATACTCCAATTCACCCTCCACCAGCACAGGAGCAGGAGGCTCAACAGAAGGAACAACCGGTACCTCGTACCTCCGCAACAACGACCGATGGAAGACATTATGAATGGTGAAAGATGCTGGTAGGTCCAAACGAAAAGATACAGGATTAAGAATCTCCAAAATCTTATAAGGACCTATGAACCGAGGTTTAAACTTAGGAGAAGAGACCTTCATAGGGACAAAACGAGAAGATAACCACACCAAGTCCCCAACGCGGAGATGATGACCCACACGACAATGACGATTAGCAAACTGCTGAGTCTTCTCCTGAGACAACTTCAAATTGTCCACCACATGACTCCAAATCCGGTGCAGTCTATCCACCACCGTGTCCACTCCAGGGCAATCCGAAGATTCCACCTGGCCAGATGAAAAACGAGGGTGAAACCCTGAATTGCAAAAGAAAGGAGAAACCAGAGTGGCAGAACTGGCCCGATTATTGAGAGCAAACTCTGCCAACGGCAAAAAGGCGACCCAATCATCCTGATCAGCAGACACAAAACACCTCAAATAAGTCTCCAAGGTCTGATTAGTTCGCTCCGTCTGGCCATTAGTCTGAGGATGGAATGCAGACGAAAAAGACAAATCAATGCCCATCCTGGCACAGAACGCTCGCCAGAACCTAGACACAAATTGAGACCCCCTGTCAGAAACGATGTTTTCCGGGACACCATGTAAACGAACCACATTCTGAAAAAATAAAGGAACCAACTCAGATGAAGAAGGCAATTTGGGCAAGGGTACCAAATGAACCATCTTAGAAAAACGGTCACACACCACCCAAATGACGGACATTTTCTGAGAAACCGGGAGGTCCGAGATAAAGTCCATAGAGATGTGCGTCCACGGCCTCTTCGGAATAGGCAAGGACAACAACAATCCACTAGCCTGAGAACAGCAAGGCTTGGCCCGAGCACAAACATCACAAGACTGTACAAAGGCACGCACATCCCGAGACAGGGAAGGCCACCAGAAGGACCTGGCCACCAAATCTCTGGTACCAAAAATTCCAGGGTGACCTGCCAACACAGAAGAATGAACCTCCGAGATGACTCTACTGGTCCATTCATCTGGAACAAACAGTCTCCCAGGCGGACAACGATCAGGCCTATCAGTCTGAAACTCCTGCAAAGCACGTCGCAAGTCTGGGGAGACAGCAGACAAAATCACCCCATCCTTAAGGATACCCTTTGGCTCAGAATCACCAGAGGAGTCAGGCTCAAAACTCCTAGAAAGGGCATCTGCCTTCACATTTTTTGAACCCGGCAAGTATGAAACCACAAAATTAAACCGGGAGAAAAACAACGACCAGCGCGCCTGTCTAGGATTCAGACGCCTGGCAGACTCAAGGTAAATCAGATTCTTGTGATCAGTCAAGACCACCACCTGATGTCTAGCACCCTCAAGCCAATGACGCCACTCCACAAATGCCCACTTCATAGCCAAGAGCTCCCGATTACCGACATCATAATTTCGCTCGGCGGGCGAAAACTTTCGAGAGAAGAATGCACATGGTCTCATCACTGAGCAATCGGGACTTCTCTGCGACAAAACCGCCCCCGCTCCAATCTTGGAAGCATCAACCTCGACCTGAAAAGGGAGCGAAACATCAGGTTGGCGCAACACAGGGGCGGAAGAAAAGCGGCGCTTAAGCTCCCGAAAGGCCTCCACAGCCGCAGAGGACCAATTGGCAACATCAGCACCCTTCTTAGTCAAATCAGTCAGAGGTTTAGCAACACTTGAAAACCCAGTTATAAATCGACGATAGAAATTAGCAAAGCCCAAGAACTTCTGAAGACTCTTCAGGGAAGTAGGCTGCGTCCAATCACAAATAGCCCGAACCTTGACAGGATCCATCTCAACAGAAGAAGGGGAAAAAATATACCCCAAAAAGGAGATCTTCTGAACCCCAAAAATACACTTTGAACCCTTTACAAACAAAGAATTGGCCCGCAAAACCTGAAAAACCTTCCTAACCTGTTGAACATGCGACTCCCAGTCATCCGAAAAAATCAAAATATCATCCAAATACACAATCATAAATTTATCCAGGTATTTACGGAAAATATCGTGCATAAAGGACTGAATGACTGAAGGAGCATTAGAAAGACCAAAAGGCATTACCAAACACTCAAAATGGCCCTCGGGCGTATTAAATGCAGTTTTCCACTCATCTCCCTGCTTAATCCGCACCAAATTATACGCACCCCGAAGATCAATCTTAGAGAACCACTTTGCCCCTTTAATACGAGCAAATAAATCAGTCAATAGTGGCAAAGGATACTGGTATTTGACTGTAATCTTATTCAACAGGCGATAATCAATACAGGGCCTCAGGGAGCCATCTTTTTTACCCACGAAAAAAAAACCTGCTCCTAAAGGGGATGAGGATGGACGGATATGTCCCTTTTCCAAGGACTCCTTAATATACTCCCGCATAGCAGCATGCTCAGGCACAGACAGATTAAACAAACGACCCTTGGGAAACTTGCTGCCCGGAATCAAGTCTATAGCACAATCACAATCCCTGTGAGGGGGGAGAGAACTAAGTTTGGGCTCCTCAAAAACATCACAATAGTCAGACAAAAATGCCGGAATTTCAGAGGGAGTAGATGAAGCAATGGAAACCAAAGGTACTTCCCCATGAGCCCCCTGACATCCCCAGCTTAACACAGACATTGTTTTCCAGTCAAGGACTGGATTATGAGTTTGCAACCATGGCAATCCAAGCACTAAGACATCATGCAAGTTATGCAACACAAGGAAGCGAATCACCTCCCGATGGTCAGGAGTCATACACATAGTCACTTGTGTCCAGTATTGTGGTTTATTCCTAGCCAATGGTGTGGAGTTGATACCCTTCAGAGGGATAGGAACTTCCAAAGGCTCTAGGCTAAACCCACAGCATCTGGCAAAGGACAAATCCATAAGACTCAAGGAAGCGCCAGAATCCACATAGGCATCCACAGTAATAGATGATAATGAACAGATCAAAGTTACAGACAAAATAAACTTAGACTGTAAAGTGCCAATTGCAAAAGACTTATCAACCTTTTTTGTGCGTTTAGAGCATGCTGATATAACATGAGCAGAATCACCACAGTAGAAGCACAACCCATTTTTACGCCTATAATTCTGCCGTTCACTTCTGGACAGAATTCTATCACATTGCATAATCTCCGGTGTCTGCTCAGAAGACACCGCCAAATGGTGCACAGGTTTGCGCTCCCGTAAACGCCGATCAATCTGAATAGCCATAGTCATGGATTCATTCAGACCTGTGGGCGTAGGAAACCCCACCATGACATCTTTAACGGCGTCAGAGAGACCTTCTCTGAAATTCGCCGCCAGGGCGCACTCATTCCACTGAGTAAGCACAGACCATTTTCGAAATTTTTGACAATATATTTCAGCTTCATCATGCCCTTGAGAGAGGGCTATCAAGGCCTTTTCAGCCTGAATCTCCAAATTAGGTTCCTCATAGAGCAACCCCAGTGCCAGAAAAAACGCATCCACATTGAGCAGCGCAGGATCCCCTGGTGCCAATGCAAATGCCCAATTCTGGGGGTCACCCCGCAACAAGGAAATCACAATTTTAACCTGCTGAGCAGAGTCTCCAGCGGAGCGAGATCTCAGAGAAAGATACAATTTACAATTGTGCTTAAAATTCAAAAAACGAGATCTATCTCCAGAAAAGAACTCAGGTATAGGAATCTTGGGTTCTGACATAGGAGCATGTATAACATAGTCTTGGATATTTTGAACCTTAGAAGCAAGAGCACTCAGGCCTGTAGCTAAACTCTGGATATCCATTTCTCAACAGCTGAGATCTGAGCCATTCAGGGGTTAAGAGGAGAGAAAAAAGCAGCAGATTGCAATTATGGCTAGACAGAACTTCTGAGTAAAAAAAAAAAAGTGTCAGAAACTTCTTCTTTTCTCTCTTTCTTCAGCCAATACCTTTAATACATTTGCGGCCGGCAATACTGTCATGGTTCCCAATGGCAGGGACTCAGGCAAAAACGGACTAGCTCTAGGAATGATGGAATCTCAGATGACCGCGACGCTGAACCTAACACGCAACTAATAGTAGCCAGGGGGTGTGCCTACGATTATCCATAGACACCTCGCACCAGCCGGAGATCTAGTTACCCCCTAGTAGAGGAATACACAGACCTGGCTTGCCTCCAGGGAAACCCCAAAAGTGATAGTAGCCCCCCACATATAATAACGGTTAGGTAAGAGGAAAACACGTACGCAGTATGAATATAGGTTCAGCAAAGAGAGGCCCTCTGACTAGATAGCAGAAAATACAAAAGAGGACTTCGCGGTCACCTCAAAACCCTAAACAGCCATCCTGAAATTACTTTAACTCCGTTATCAACTCATGACACCGGAGTAGTAATTTCAGATCACTAGAGCTTCCAGCAGCAAGAGAAATATAAATGCATGCTGGACAAACAAACACAAAAAATGCCAAAGATCCAACTTAGCTGAATTGCAGACTTGGAGCAGGTAGCAAGCAACAGAGGTGCTCTGGTAACATTGATTGCCGGCACTAGAATGACTGAGAAGCCAGACTAAATAGGAAACTCCCAGTTTCCTGATGGGAACAGGTGCAAGACAAAAGTCAGCCAGTACCACCAGTAACCACCAGAGGGAGCCCAAAAACAGAATTCACAACACCTGTCTGAACTGTGTCTGCTGTGTTATGTTCTTGGAATCCCTCTGTGTCTGGAGCCTCGCACCCAGTGACTTTGAGTCTCTTGCAACCGGTGTTTCTGCTGAGCATCTACTACTCTGTGCTCTGGCTACCATGCGGTGCTAGCTCCTTGCAGGTCCAGCAATCCTGCGGTTCTAGCACCATCCCGCTTGAGTTCCTTCCTAGGTCCGATGCCCGGAGCCTGACGACCGCAGTCTGGAACCTGATGACCGCTGCCTGGAGCTTGGAGCCTTTTGACTGTGGTGGTGCCTGCAGGTCGTGTCGGATGTCCGGAACCGAACGACTCCTGTCTGATGTCTGCTGGTGACCTTGTGTCCAGATGTCCTGATGTCCTGTCTATACCCTGATGTCCTGCCTGCGTCCTGATGACCTCGTGTACCCTGATGTCCTGATGACCTGATGTCCTGACCTCCTGTCTGTGTCCTGATGTCGATGACCTCATGTACCCTGATGTCCTGCCTGTGTCCAGATGTCCCGCCTATGTGTACATCGGTGATCCGTTGGTACCTTGGGGTCCACTGCATGGTACCCTTCTGGGAGGTGAGGAATCGGGAGCCTGGCATAGTCATGTTTGGTTTATGTACTGTGTGACTTTACTTTAGTAAACTTTACTTTCTCTATACCTGAAGTTGTGCAGTGTAATCAAGTCCTATGAGTCTCTTTCCTTGTCCACATGCTCAGCTGCCACAAAACTCCAGTCTCTGCCCTCCCCCTGTTCGGGTAGGCCCGGGTCCCCCTCTGCGGTATAAAGGGTGCATATTGCGTCCCCGGGGGACGCGCGCCCCACGCCATCATGGTCGGTCGGCATAGGGACGTCTATGGGCTGGGCCGCATCAGCGGCTGCAGCTTATCGTGATAGGTAGCCTCTCTGTGGACCAGTATGCAGTTCGTTTTCGTACCTTGTCATCCAAACTCGCTTGGAAGAATGAGGCTCTGGTGGCAACCTTCTGGGAGAGCCTTTCCAGGCGAATCAAGGACGAACTGGCTGGTCAGTTAACACAGTGCCTTGCGAAAGTATTCGGCTCCCTGGAACTTTTCAACCTTTTCCCACATATCATGCTTCAAACATAAAGATACCAAATGTAAATTTTTGTTGAAGAATCAACAACAAGTGGAACACAATTGTGAAGTTGAACGAAAATTTATTGGTTATTTTAAATTTTTGTGGAAAATCAAAAATTGAAAAGTGGGGCATGCAATATTATTTGGCCCCTTTAACTTAATACTTTGTTGCAATTACAGCTGCAAGTCGCTTGGGATATGTCTCTATCAATTTTGTACATCGAGAGACTGAAATTCTTGCCCCTTCTTCCTTGGCAAACAGCTTGAGCTCAGTGAGGTTTGATGGAGATCATGTGTGAACAGCAGTTTTCAGCTCTTTCCACAGATTCTCGATTGGATTGAGGTCTAGACTTTGACTTGGCCATTCTAACACCTGGATACGTTTATTTGTGAACCATTCCATTGTAGATTTTGCTTTATGTTTGGGATCATCGTCTTGTTGGAAGACAAATCTCTGTCCCAGTCTCAGGTCTTTTGCAGACTCCAACAGGTTTTCTTCAAGAATGGTCCTGTATTTGGCTCCATCCATTCTCCCATCAATTTTAACCATCTTCCCTGTCCCTGCTGAAGAAAAGCAGGCCCAAACCATGATGCTGCCACCACCATGTTTGACAGTGGGGATGGTGTGTTCAGGGTGATGAGCCGTGTTGCCTTTACGCCAAACATATCGTTTGGCATTGTTGCCAAAAAGTTCGATTTTGGTTTCATCTGACCAGAGCACCTTCTTCCACATGTTTGGTGTGTCTCCCAGGTGACTTGCTGCAAACTTTAAAAGACACTTTTTATGGATATGTTTGAGAAACGTCTTTCTTCTTGCCACTCTTCCATAAAGGCCAGATTTGTGCAGTGTCCTATGGACAGACTGTCCCATCTCAGCTGTAGATCTCTGCAGTTCATCCAGAGTGATCATGGGCCTCTTGGCTGCATCTGTGATTAGTCTTTTCCTTGTTTGAGATGAAAGTATAGAGGGATGGCCGGGTCATGGTAGATTTGCAGTGGTATGACACTCCTTCCATTTCAATAAGATGACTTGCACAGTGCTCCTTGGGATGTTTAAAGCTTTGGAAATCATTTTGTATCCAAATCCGGCTTTAAACTTCTCCACAACAGTATCACGGACCTGCCTGTTGTGTTCCTTGGTCTTCATGATGCTCTTGGTGCTTCAAACTGAACCCTGAGACTATCACAGAGCAGGTGCATTTATACGGAGACTTGGCTACACACAGGTGGATTATATTTATCATCATTAGGCATTTAGGACAACATTGGATCATTCAGAGATCCACAATGAACTTCTGGAGTGAGTTTTCTGCACTGAAAGTAAAGGGGCCGAATAATATTGCACGCCCCATTTTTCAGTTTTTGAATTTTCACAAAAATTTAAAATACCCAATAAATTTTGTTCCACTTGTTGTTCACAAAAAAATTTACATTTGGTATCTTTATGTTTGAAGCATGATATGTGGGAAAATGTTGAAATGTTCCAGGGAGCAGAATATTTTCGCAAGGCACTGTACCTACCTCTCTGGATGACCTGGTGTCCCTGGCAACCCGAATTGAAATCAGGTTCCAGAGCAGACCAAAGAGGTGAACTACAAGAGGAGATCTGTGTGCTTGATGCCCACCTTTCAATGACCAATCATTAAGCAAGTTCCTGCTGTGACATCTTTCTTTGAATCCATGCAGATTGACCAGGTGAAGCTATCTATGCGCTGCCAGGAGTTTCGTCAAGCTGAAGGAACATGCTTCTATTGCAGCAGCTGCGAACACTTTATCCGATCCTGCCACCAGTGACAGGGAAACACCTTCCTCTCCATCGTTGACCCTGATTGTATAGGTCTGCTGTGGCAAAAGGTCTTTAGTTGAATTCCTGAAACTGGACTCTGGCTGCATGGGCAGTTTTGTTCAACAGTCTGTGGTCGAACGGTATAAAATCCCGATCCTACTTTCCTGAACCGTTGGTGATTTCTTCACTGGATGGAAAGCCTCTTCCCAAGACCATCCAGTTCATAACAGAGGCCATGGAGTTTCAGGTAGGGATGCTACATTCTAAGAAGATTTCTCCCTATCTCATCCTCTGCTTCTAGGTCTCCCATTGCTGCAAAGAAACAAAGCTGTTTTGGACTGGAAGTCTGGAGAAGTACTCCATTGGGGTTCAGGTTGTCACGAGAGATGCCTTGCTCCTATTCGTGCTATCCGGTCTCCTACTTCTCTTGCTAATTTATGTGCCCTGACTGTGGCATATTGGACGTATGCGGATGTCTTTGACAAGAAAGAGACTGAACTTGCCAACTCATAGGCCGTATGACTGTCCGATTGACCTCCTGCCTGGCGCATCACCTCCACGAAGCCGAATCTATCCTCTCTCCCAGGAGGAGAACATTGCTGGGGGATTTATGCCTAAATCTTCCTCACCGGCCGAAGCTGGGGTTTTGTTTGTGAAAAGGGATGGCTCTCTGCAATCCTGCATTGACTATAGTAACCTTAATCAAATCATGGTTAATAATAAGTACCCCCTACCTCTCATCTCTGAGCTGTTTAATCGCCTAAAGGGTTCCAGGGTCTTTACGAAGCTTGACCTACGAGGGGACTTACAACCTGATTCGAATTCACCAGGGAGACAAATGGAAAACCACCTTTAACACTCGTGATGGCCATTACGAGTATCGCGTTATGCCGTTTGAACTCTGTAATGCCCCTACTCTGAGTCTGCAGGGTGGCCAATAACGTAGCTAACAAACACACACTGTAAAATTAAAAATCACATGTAAGAAAATGGTAGTCTGTCCAGCACTTATTCTCCAAATTTTCCAAGTATAAAATAGATCTTTATTGATCCATTAAAAAGAAACCAAAACACACAAGTTTTAAATCAGGACACCCTGCAAAATTCCTATTTGTTTCAAACCTAGAAATATGAACAGTTCTTACTGGCATAACAGAAAATCAGTTCCTTGGTCATTTTATGGAACTGAATTACTGTCTGTTACGTCATTGGGTTTAGACCCACTGTGCCACTGGCTGGGATTACCTTGGAGGGGCGTAACTAAGAGACTACCTGGTTTTTCCTAGAGCCTCTGATGATGAGGATAGGCTTGAGCAATAAGAGTAGCCAACAGGTGCCACTCCAGGGCAGTCACTGGGCCTGCAGCAGCAGACTGAAGGGTCAGAGGCACAAATGCGAAGAACAGAGGGAATAAATAGAGAAGTGGTCAGGAAGTCCAAGGTTGGGGCGGGCAGCCACATTCAGAATACAAAGCTGAGGTCAGGAGCTGAGAGATCACACAAACCTAGAGCACAAGAATCAAAACAGGAAAGAACTGAGACAGGCAACTATAAACGGTCTAGAACTAGGAACCTAAGTACAGGCAAGGAATGGAGGGAGGAACTACCTAATATATCCCCTTCTGGCAATGGATAGGCCAGGGATGAAAAACTCTGTAGGATACAGTGGGTTAAATTCCTGCAGAGGCTGGCTGTGCCTCTCTAGGGCCAGGTGGAGACAGCAGGCAGATGCACCAGTGCTGGGAGTGCTGCAAGAAGTAAGTCAGCTAAACAGCCTGATATAGGGATGAGCAGAGCGGCAAACGCAATGAGTACGAAGTCTCCCACTAACCGTGCTAGTTACCAGGCGATCGTGAGAGTCACATATTTTTAGGATCAAAACAAGTAGGATTTTTTTGCAAGATATTGTTTCTAAACTTGTATTTTTCGTTTATTTTGCAAATGAAAAATTTTGCGTTTTCACATGTGTTCTATTATCCTTCCAAAAGGCATTCAGTATCCATGCACATCTTGAGAATTCAATTTGCTGAACTTTTCTTTTTTGTGAAGAATTAAAAAATTGCTCTCCTCTTGAGAAAGCAGAGGATTTTTAGTTAAAAGTAAATTGCAAAGTTGCTTGTTTTAACAATGTCTTCACAATTTTACCCTTTTAAGAACTTGAGACCACAATATATAATGTCGAATTGTAATGATGCTAAAATGTATATATAGTGACTATGTTGCTTTGTGTATTGTACAGGGTATCTACACTCACCGGCCACTTTATTAGGTACACCTGTCCAACTTCTTGTTAACACTTAATTTCTAATCAGCCAATCACATGGCGGCAACTCAGTGCATTTAGGCATGTAGACATGGTCAAGACAATCTCCTGCAGTTCAAACCGAGCATCAGTATGGGGAAGAAAGGTGATTTGAGTGCCTTTGAACGTGGCATGGTTGTTGGTGCCAGAAGGGCTGGTCTGAGTATTTCAGAAACTGCTGATCTACTGGGATTTTCACGCACAACCATCTCTAGGGTTTACAGAGAATGGTCCGAAAAAGAAAAAAAATCCAGTGAGCGGCAGTTCTGTGGGCGGAAATGCCTTGTTGATGCCAGAGGTCAGAGGAGAATGGGCAGACTGGTTCGAGCTGATAGAAAGGCAACAGTGACTCAAATCGCCACCCGTTACAACCAAGGTAGGCCTAAGAGCATCTCTGAATGCACAGTGCGCCGAACTTTGAGGCAGATGGGCTACAGCAGCAGAAGACCACACCGGGTACCACTCCTTTCAGCTAAGAACAGGAAACTGAGGCTACAATTTGTACAAGCTCATCGAAATTGGACAGTAGAAGATTGGAAAAACGTTGCTTGGTCTGATGAGTCTCGATTTCTGCTGCGACATTCGGATGGTAGGGTCAGAATTTGGCGTAAACAACATGAAAGCATGGATCCATCCTGCCTTGTATGGAGCATCTTTGGGATGTGCAGCCGACAAATCTGCGGCAACTGTGTGATGCCATCATGTCAATATGGACCAAAATCTCTGAGGAATGCTTCCAGCACCTTGTTGAATCTATGCCACGAAGAATTGAGGCAGTTCTGAAGGCAAAAGGGGGTCCAACCCGTTACTAGCATGGTGTACCTAATAAAGTGGCCGGTGAGTGTATATACAGATAATACTAAGTGTTAACAGTGTTGTGTCCTACACATGAAGAGATTGGTCATATGTAGGAAATAATGCAGACCAAATTGTAGATTGGGCAGAGACAGAATATTTATGGGGGTTATAACTGAAGACCAATACGGTCTGAACTACATCAGCTGTTAGCAATTGTGATATCTACATGCAAAATGTAAATCCTGTCCAACATGCGTCTTTTGTCTATTGAAGGTTTTTATGGATGTGGAATGAAGATAAATTGATTTTAATTGAAAAGCGAGAGCTGGTCTGTAACATGAGTGAACCTTGATGAAAGGAGATCTACGAGTCTGTGCGCTGCCTGTATGAGCCGATCAATCAATTACATGTGGAGTGTTTATGGTGTGTTGCTGGATTGATGGGACTTCATGTGGCAGAATGAGACTGTCATAGTATAATACAGAAGTGGAGTAGATGCAGTCATAGAGAATAAGTCCCGCATTACATTTAAGTCTGTTAAACCTGACATTTTGGTTGGGGACAGCTGATTTTCTGGTCTGTATGGGGAGTCTATTTATCTATTAATCCTGAATCTAGTATTTCAAGTTGAAATACTTATGCACCAATTCATTATTGCCTTTGCCCCTCATTTTTGTCTAGTTTTATGTGTTTTGCACTTTTTTTGTTGTTGACCCAATTCATTATTCTATTTGTGCATTGTTTTCCACTTTATAGTGATCCCAGATGTTTTCGCCTGATTCCTCAATTTTAACTTTATTAAAGTCAGAACATTTGGTGCAATTTGGCTACCATCTCCCCTTGGTGTATTTCTGAGAGCGCCAAATATAGGTACAATTTTTTCAACTTTTGAAGCCAAAAGTTTTGGTACCAAAAATCGCAAAAGTACTTTAAGACAGGAAAAAAAAGATAATTTTTTAAATTTTGTGCTGAATTCTTGAATTGCATGGGCCATTTTGATGTATTTGGTGTGAAAAAACAGCAACCAATACCACAAGACAAAAAAGGAAAGGGATTAAAAAAAAAACACAAATAAAGGATAGGGGCCCTGATCTTTCTGTTTTCAGGGGATCTACACTACATAAGAATACTCGACCAAGCTAAAGGTCAATGTGTATGGGGATAAAGAAAAAGATAGGTGTTGGCTGAATGAGCATTTGGCTTCTGTACATAAAAGTAGATTCAGACTTCATCATAATGACAATTCAATGCTGCAAAATCGGTCTATGATACTGACAATGTAAGGTCCATAGACACATTAGATTACATTGGGCAAAACCTACTAATCATTTAATGTGCATCAGGCTTCCTGACTCTCTTGTTAGACAGGAGAAGGATTGGGCATTTTGGATTTCAACACAAGTTTTTCCTAGAGATAAGTTCCCACCAAACATATCTGGCAACAGTTTATTCCACTCTCCTAACTGAAAGCACATGCATGCTCTGCCAAGTCAGGCATGTCAGGAATTGTAGCTCCATACCTGAGCGGGCTCCTCACACTCCTGGGCAGGCTCCGGCTCTCTGGCGGGTCAACCATCACCTTTATTGGCAATGAGGGGTGGGGTGTCACCTCCAGGATTTGGAGCTTGCAGGGGGGCTTGTTCTGTCCGGATATCGTATTCTAGGAGATGTACTCCTAGAATCGCTGGGAGACGGGATGCTGCTGCTCCCAGCGATTATAGTGTACAGGACGCCGGGATGCCGGGTCACCTGATGTTTGCTGCCAGTGAGTGCGCGACCCCGTACCTGCTGGGATACTCAGATGGTAGGAGGTGCCCTCCTCTAGTGTCTTTGTGGTCTGGGGATGTAGATTAGGCGTTGCCCCAGGGCGGTCAGGTGACTGCTGGGAGGCAGATGTAAACCTGCCATTTCCTCCTTTTGCTTCTGATTATTTTCAGTTCTGGTGGGTGGTTAAGGTCAGTGTGTCTGTGCTTCTGAGGAGGTTCCTGCTTTGGTGCCTGTGCTTGGTTTATCATTGTTCACCTTTTTGCACTGCTGTTTCTTGGTGCAGTGCAACGGCTAACGCCAAGTGTGACCGACACACTGCTCTTGCTGGCTTGCAGTAGGTCAGTTCACCATCAACCAGCATAACAATGCATGTATGTGTAGGGGGGAGTTGGGAGAGATAGCACTCAACCATGCATGCATATGGGCACCTTAAGGCTTGCAAAGGTGTCAGAAGTAAAATTCATGATATCTCCTAAGATCAGGGCCGGCTCCAGGTTTCTGAGGGCCCCTGGCGAAAGAGTCTCAATGGGCCCTCCCCCTTTAACACATACCACGATTCATGATGCACAGATACAGCAGAGAAATATAGGTAGAGTACAATGCCAGATTTCACTTCTTACATGAGTGATAGCTATTGTAAATTCTACAATACCATACAGCAGATGGGCTTTATATAAGTCAACCCCTTATATGCCAATTTTTGTGACCTACTCCCTCTTCCTCAGTTACCAGTAGGCATTTTATTGTTAGCTGAACTTGCTGCAAAGAAAAAACTGCATACATTGAATATGACAATTTTTTAATGGAAAACTTTTTAAAGTAAACGTTTAGAAAGTATTAATGTAGAACATTTGTAAAAGTGCAAAATGGGTAGCATATAGCACAGCCACATAGTATATATCACAGCCACGTAGTATATAGCACAGCCACGTAGTTTATAACCCAGCCCACGTAGCATATAGCACAGCCCACATGGTATATAGCACAGCCACGTAGTATATAGCACAGCCACATACCATATAACACAGCCCCTGTGGTATATAACACAGCCCACGTAGTATATAGCACAACCACGTAGTATATAACACAGCCCAAGTAGTATATAACACAGCCCGCACCCCCCGCGAGAATGGCCCCACAGTCCAGTACTCACTGTTATAGTAAAAAATAAACAAACACACACTCCTCACCTCTCCTCGTGCCCGCGCTGCTCCCTGCTCCTGTCTCAGCGGCTGCACTGCCTGGCAGACAGTGAGTGTGCAATGACGTCATCGCGCACCCTCAATGTCAGAGGCAGAGCTGGGAATGATGGGAGAGGGAACGTCAGCAGATGTCCTCTCCTCCATCATTGCTTTGAACTGTGCCGGCAGATGCCGATATAGTTTAATGCGGTGGCGGCAGGGGAGTCGGCGCTGGAGGCAGGCGGGCTCCCCTGCCTCACAGGGACCCCATAGCAGCTTCGTGATGTGCCATTAGCTGAGGGCCCCTGGGGGAGTGGGGGCCCTAGGCAGCTGCCTGCCTCTAACGCCGGCCCTGCCTGCCTCTAACGCCGGCCCTGCCTGCAGGGGGCCCCCAGAGCCTCAGTCTACCGTACTGTGAATGGGCCCCCCATCTCACCAGGGCCCCGGCACTTGCCCGGGTGCTCCGGGTGCTGACGCCGACCCTGCCTAAGATCATCTAGCGGTTACTGATTGGACCCCATCTCCAATATAGAACTCTTAGGGTGCGTGTCAACGGTCCGTAATCACGGCGCTTTGGACAGAGTGGAAAACCCGCTCTGCCCAAAGCGCCGCCCCCTTCTGTACGCGCAGTGATTCCAGATGTGTTCATTGCACACATCAGGAATCTCCACACCCCATACATAGGGCCCTGTGATTTACCTTGCAGAGACGGAGCGTCGCCACAAGGTAAACAGACATGCTGTGTTCTATAAAGATGCACCGTATGTCCGTAAACGCAGGGCCGCCGGATGCATGTTCGCACGCATAGTGGAGACGGGATTTCATAAAATCCCCTCCACTATGCTGTAACATCTGGACGCTGCGGGTTGAATGCTGCGGTTGTACGCAGCATCCAATCCGCAGCTAATCCGGATGTAATCCTGAACGTGGACACATACCCTAATGCTTTCGCCCTTTTAGAAGAAATTGTAATGGAACAGGATGGTTTCCCTTCTCTCTCTATGAATGCACTAATGTGAGTGATATGTCAGACAATATGTTGCATTTCCTTAGTAGTAGCTACCATAATTAGTAATAGGCATAGTCAAAATTCCCTTCATTGTTGTCGTCGGCTAATGAAGATATGTCTGTACATCTGACTTGCTAACATGCAAGTATTGCGATATAGTAGCGAGATGACAACTTTGCCCAATTTTAGTTTGCAAAGAGGATATTTATTAAGAGGATATATTTTATAGGTGAAGGTAAAGATGGAATTAGCAATTAGACCTGCATAAAGTAAATTGTAGTTGAAGCTGTGATCAGACAAGAAATTGTCTAAACAAGAAAGTCTCTTATAATTGATTACATGTGATTACATGGCAGGCTTTTTGAATTGTTTGTATTGTGGGTCGTCTTCTATTATATTCATTGTTTTCCTTCGGTTTCTCTTTAATTATTCCCATCTTATATTCTCATAGTATATTATTACTGATGACTATAATTATCTCTCTTTGTGAAATAGATTTAGTTATATATAATAACAGGGCATCATGAAATACAAACTGAAAAAGGGACAGGAATAATTTATAGTTAACACATACAGCAATTTGGGTGTTATCGACATCAACTCTTAAAGCTGCCCAGAAAGGTGTTGGCTGACCTGAGTGTTGGCAGCTTGGTGGGAGTTTTCAGAGAGAAATGAGAAATGAATAATTCTCAAAGAAACCCCAGGTTGAATAGTTTATGAAACAAGACTTAAAGGCGACAAGTGCGCACTGTGCAGAGTTCTAGTGCATAATAGTAATAGGATATACTTCATAATGTTGTATCATGTTTTCCATCCCAGCATCATCTCATGCAGACCTTGTGATCTGTCTCTGGTCAGATGACACCAGTACGACCAGTTTTCTCAGTTGAACTTTGACAGTGGTTGCACATCATAGTGTATAAATCAATACAGCTCTGCTTCTGTCAGTCTTCAGAGTCACAACCATCTGCTATGAATCTATGATAGTCAGCCGAAAGACTGGTTCATTACTGCTTGGGACATGCAAATTCACTACTTGTAAAGCTGCAGGTAAAAATAGTTCACATAAACAAAACAATATAACTTCGATTTGATTCAAATCGATTTTGTGGTGAATTTTTGGAAATTTGTGAAATCTGGTAAATTCAGGCAATTTGCCATTCACTTCAGATGCTGCCTTATAGCAATGCAGCTGCCAATTTATAGTGGATATAAAAAGTTTATCCACTCCTGTTAAAATGTCAGTTTTTTGTCTTTTAAAAAATCACACAAAGAATAATAATTTCAGAACTTTTTCCACCTTCCGCCAATGACCAGCATGATTTGTAAATGCTATCCTCCTCACAGCGTGCACCGCTTTTCTACTCCCAGTGTCAGACCATCTCACTGAGCTGCCTTGTGCAGCACATCCAGCACTGCTACATCCTTCTGTTGCTGGAAAGTCTCCATCCAGCTATAGGGAGGCATGGACAGACTCTGCAGAAATTTAAAACCACTGTGTCCTGCAGAGTTTTGCTTCCCTGGCCTATCCCTCAACAGCAGTGGGTATATTAGGCAGATCCTCCCTCCCTAAGTTGTGCAGTAGTGCAGGGAGACACAATCTCCCTGCACAACCACCCTCCTTTCTGTACAACAGTGTCTGCTCCACACTTTGCAGACGGACTTGTTAGGATACTGAATTAGGTGAGTATATAATGTTTTTTAGTTCAATTAAAACATATGGGGGCATCAAAGTGCAGTGGCATCTGTGAGGCAGGGACCAGTGTTATTTGCGAGTGTCCCCCAGAATGCGCTCAGAAGAGTTTTAAGGCTGTGGGAGTACACTGCAGTCGCAGGTATAGCTGTGGTTGCAATGCAGAATAAAAGTGAGTGTTGGCTTTGGGCAAGATATTTGTTCAAGGCAGATTTAGGAAAACCTTTTATGGGCTTTTATTTTTCAAACGGACTACAGAAAGGTAGTGGGATTGGTCCATTTCCCGGGCCAGGTTTTCCATGTGGCCTACGGCCACAGGTTGTTTGTAAAAACCCCTGAAGTAGGGTTTGGGGGTGTCATTGAGAGTGGAGTTTGGCAGCGAGCAGAGCAGTGGGCTCTGCAAAAGCTCAGCCTGTGTGAGAGTAACACAGAGCCCAGCAGAGTAAACTCCTGGCACCCCACAGCGTGATACGGTGGTGCAGTCGCCCTTGGCAACCAGAAGAATTTATAGACTGTCTCGTTTCCCAGCTGCGATCCAGGGGATACTGAGTGCTGTACACTTGTGTGAGTTTTTGACACTAAATACGTCTTGCTGTAAACTTTCCCTGTGGTTACTGCCTGTCAAACTGGACCCACCCCGCTGCACTACACATCATAAAGTATGGGGGCATCATAAGGAATGGGGGCCCCTCATACATTGTATGGACTATTGTGGGGGGCCCTCATACAGTTTGGGGGCTACTGTGGGGGGCCTCCATAAAGTGTTAGGGCCATTATATAGCTTGGTGCTAATGTGCATACTTTTACTCTTACTGTCCCTTTCCCTGATGACACTGGGTATGCGGTGAAACATATAGGGGGGACTTGTTGCTTTATTCTAACGTCCCAAGCTGCTCAATAATGGTGGCATGCCGGGATGTCACAGCATGAGAGTCAAAGGCAATAGGCTTTATTACATTTATAATTATAGCAGAATAGGGGCAGATTCTTTTAAAGGGACTCTGTCACCTGAATTTGGCGGGCTACGTAAATGCCCTGTGTCCGATCCGATGGGCGGTGTTTCCTCTTCATTCATCCCTTCATTTCCCATGGTCGGCAATATTTTCTTGAATTTGAGTAGGTTTCCTCCGTAGTTCACGAGTGCGCAATTCAATCTTGCCTTGCGCACGCGCAGTATGCGGGCAAAGCCGAAAAGCATTAGTGCGCATGCGCCACCGCAGTATGTCCCGGAACACAGCAAAATACTTCTGGGACATAGTGCGGCGGCCCATGCGCAGTAATGCTTTTTGGCTTTGCCCGCAGTTGGGGAAAGCATACTGCGCATGCGCAAGGCAAGATTGCATTGCGCATGCGTGAACTACGGAGGAAACCTACTCAAATTCAAGAAAATATTGCGGACCGCGGGAAAGGAAGGGGTGAATGAAAGAAGAGGAAACACCGCCCATCGGACCGGACACAGGGCATTTACATAGCCCGCCAAATTCAGGTGACAGATTCCCTTTAAACTGTTTGTTATCCGTTATACTTTCATTTAACTTTGATCCTAATTAAAAGTTAAGTTTTATGGACTGTTAATGAGGGTAAAGCTATGGGGTTCTCCGATTCTGTTTTCTAATGTAGGTTCCATTAAAGAATTGGGGGTCAACTGTGGGGATAATCATATGAAGTGTGTCATGTTCCCAATGGCAGGGAATTTAACAAATAACATGGGCAAAAACAGGACGAGCTCTAGGGTGATGGAACCTGAGCTGACCGCGATCCTGAACCTCAACACTCAACTAACAGTAGCCGGGGAGCGTTCCTGGGGGGACTCTAGACGCCTCGCGCCAGCCGGAGATCTAGCTTCCCCTATCAGAAGAATCACAGACCTATCTTGCCTCCAGAGAAATATTCCCACAGAAATAGCAGCCCCCCACATATAATGACGGTGAAATGAGAGGAAGGCACAAACGTAGTTATGAAAATAGATTCAGCAAAATGAGGCCCGCTTTAAGCTAGATAGCAGAGGATACAAAAGGTGCACTGCGCGGTCAGCTTAAAAACCCTTCAAAATACCATCCTGAAATTACTTGAACTCATGTGCCAACTCATGGTACATGAGTGGTAATTTCAGCCCACCAGAGCAACCAGTAGCAGAGAATTACATATCTGCAAGCTGGACTAAAAACATGAAAGCAAACAAGAAACAGGGAAATCAGAACTTAGCTTGTCTTCAAGGCTTTAGGAGCAGGTAACAGACACACTGATACATTGATAGCCGGCAAGGGAATGACAGGAAAGCCAGGTTAAATAGGAAACACCCAGCCTCTGATGGACAGGTGGAAACCAGAGACCGCCACCCACCAAAGTCACCCAGTACCAGTTGTAACCACCAGAGGGAGCCCAAAAACAGAATCCACAACAGTACCCCCCCCTTGAGGAGGGGTCACCGAACCCTCACGAGAACCCCCAGGGCGATCAGGATGAGCTCTATGGAAGGCGTGGACCAAATCAGTCGCATGAACATCAGAGGCGACCACCCAGGAATTATCCTCCTGACCATAACCCTTCCACTTAACCAAATACTGGAGTTTACGTCTGGAAAAACGAGAATCCAAGATCTTCTCAACAACATACTCCAATTCTCCCTCCACCAGCACCGGAGCAGGAGGCTCAACCGAAGGAACAACGGGCACCCCATACCTCCGCAATAACGACCGATGGAACACATTATGAATAGCAAACGATGCTGGGAGATCCAAACGAAAAGATACAGGGTTAAGAATCTCCAAGATCTTATAAGGACCGATGAACCGAGGCTTGAACTTAGGAGAAGAGACCTTCATAGGGACAAAACGAGAAGACAACCACACCAAGTCCCCAACACAAAGTCGGGGACCCAGGCGGCGACGGCGATTAGCAAACTGCTGAGCCTTCTCCTGAGACAACTTCAAATTGTCCACCACCTGATTCCAAATCTGATGTAGCCTGTCCACCACCACGTCCACTCCAGGACAATCTGAAGGCTCCACCTGACCAGAGGAAAAACGAGGATGAAACCCCGAATTACAAAAGAAAGGAGAAACCAAAGTAGCAGAACTAGCCCGATTATTAAGGGCAAATTCGGCCAGTGGCAAAAAGGCAACCCAGTCATCTTGATCAGCAGAAACAAAACACCTTAAATAAGTTTCCAAGGTCTGATTAGTTCGCTCCGTCTGGCCATTCGTCTGAGGATGGAATGCAGACGAGAAAGACAAATTAATGCCCATCTTAGCACAAAACGTCCACCAAAATCTAGACACAAACTGGGATCCCCTGTCAGAAACGATATTCTCCGGAATCCCATGCAAACGAACCACGTTCTGAAAAAACAAAGGAACCAACTCAGAGGAGGAAGGCAACTTAGGCAAGGGTACCAAATGAACCATCTTAGAAAAGCGGTCACACACAACCCAGATAATGGACATTTTCTGTGAGACAGGGAGATCTGAAATAAAATCCATGGAAATGTGCGTCCAAGGCCTCTTCGGGATAGGCAAGGGTAACAACAACCCACTGGCCCGAGAACAGCAAGGCTTAGCCCGAGCACACACTTCACAAGACTGCACAAAGGTGCGCACATCCCTTGACAAGGAAGGCCACCAAAAAGACCTGGCCACCAAATCTCTAGTACCAAATATTCCAGGATGACCAGCCAACACAGAAGAATGGACCTCGGAGATGACTCTACTGGTCCAATCATCCGGAACAAACAGTCTTTCTGGTGGACAACGATCAGGTTTATCCACCTGAAACTCCTGCAATGCACGTCGCAAGTCTGGGGAGACGGCGGACAATATTACCCCATCCCTAAGGATACCAGTAGGCCCAGAGTCTCCAGGAGAGTCAGGCACAAAACTCCTGGAAAGAGCATCCGCCTTCAAATTCTTTGAACCTGGCAGGTATGAAACCACAAAATTGAAACGAGAAAAGAATAACGACCAACGAGCCTGTCTAGGATTCAGACGCCTGGCTGACTCAAGGTAAATCAGATTTTTGTGGTCAGTCAAGACCACCACACGATGTCTAGCACCCTCAAGCCAATGACGCCACTCCTCAAATGCCCACTTCATGGCCAAAAGCTCCCGATTACCCACATCATAATTGCGCTCGGCGGGCGAGAATTTTCTAGAAAAGAACGCACATGGCTTCATCACTGAGCCATCGGAACTTCTCTGTGACAAAACTGCCCCCGCTCCAATCTCGGAAGCATCAACCTCAACCTGAAAGGGAAGTGAAACATCTGGTTGACATAACACAGGAGCAGAAGAAAACCGGCGCTTAAGTTCCTGAAAGGCCTCCACAGCCGTAGGAGACCAATTAGCAACATCAGCACCCTTTTTAGTCAAATCAGTCAAAGGTTTAACAACACTGGAAAAATTAGTAATGAACCGATGATAAAAATTAGCAAAACCCAAAAACTTCTGAAGACTCTTAACAGATGTAGGTTGTGTCCAGTCACAAATCGCCTGAACCTTGACGGGATCCATCTCAATAGTAGAAGGAGAAAAAATGTACCCCAAAAAAGAAATCTTCTGGACTCCGAAGAGACATTTTGAGCCCTTCACAAACAGAGAATTGGCCCGCAGGACTTGAAACACCTTCCTGACCTGTAGAACATGAGACTCCCAGTCATCAGAAAACACCAAAATATCATCCAAATACACAATCATAAACTTATCCAGATATTCACGGAAAATATTGTGCATAAAGGACTGAAAGACTGAAGGAGCATTAGAAAGTCCAAAAGGCATTACCAAATACGCAAAATGGCCCTCAGGCGTATTAAATGCGGTTTTCCACTCATCACCCTGCTTTATCCGCACAAGATTATACGCACCGCGAAGATCTATCTTAGTGAACCACCTAGCCCCCTTAATGCGAGCAAACAAATCAGTCAATAATGGCAATGGATACTGATATTTGACTGTAATCTTATTCAGAAGGCGATAATCTATACAAGGCCTCAGGGAACCATCTTTTTTAGCCACGAAAAAAAAACCTGCTCCCAGAGGGGACGAAGATGGACGAATATGTCCCTTTTCCAAGGACTCCTTAATATAATTCCGCATAGCAGTATGCTCTGGCACTGACAGATTAAATAAACGACCCTTAGGGAACTTACTGCCAGGAATTAATTCTATAGCACAGTCACAATCCCTATGAGGAGGGAGCGAATTGAGCTTAGGCTCCTCAAAAACATCCCGATAGTCAGACAAAAACGCAGGGACCTCAGAAGGAGTAGATGAAGCGATTGAAATCAGAGGTGCATAATCATGAACCCCCTGACATCCCCAGCTTAACACAGACATAGTTTTCCAATCTAGGACTGGATTATGAGTTTGTAACCATGGCAGACCAAGCACTAGTTCATCATGTAAATTATACAGTACAAGGAAGCGAATCACCTCCTGATGAACGGGAGTCATGCGCATGGTCACTTGTGTCCAGTACTGCGGTTTATTCATAGCCAATGGTGTAGAGTCAATTCCCTTCAAAGGAATAGGAACTTCCAGAGGCTCCAGACTAAAACCGCAGCATTTGGCAAATGACCAATCCATAAGACTCAGGGCAGCGCCCGAATCCACATAGGCATCGACGGAAATGGATGACAGTGAACAAATCAGAGTTACAGACAAAATGAACTTAGACTGCAGAGTACTAATGGCAAAAGATTTATCAACCTTTTTTGTGCGTTTAGAGCATGCTGATATAACATGAGCTGAATCACCACAATAAAAACACAATCCATTTTTCCGCCTATAATTTTGCCGTTCACTTCTGGACTGAATTCTATCACATTGCATAGTCTCAGGTGCCCGTTCAGAAGACACCGCCAACTGGTGCACAGGTTTGCACTCCCGTAAACGCCGATCAATCTGAATGGCCATAGCCATAGACTCATTCAGACCTGTAGGCGCAGGGAACCCCACCATAATATCCTTAATGGCCTCAGAAAGACCATCTCTGAAGTTTGCAGCCAGGGCGCACTCATTCCACTGAGTAAGCACCGACCATTTCCGAAATTTTTGACAATATACTTCCGCTTCATCTTGCCCCTGAGAGAGGGCTAATAAAGCCTTTTCAGCCTGAATCTCCAGATTAGGTTCCTCATAGAGCAATCCCAGTGCCAGAAAAAACGCATCCACACTGAGCAATGCAGGATCCCCTGGTGCCAATGCAAATGCCCAATTCTGAGGGTCGCCCCGCAGGAAAGATATTACAATCTTGACCTGCTGAGCAGGGTCTCCAGAGGAGCGAGATTTCAAAGAAAGAAACAATTTGCAATTGTTCCTGAAATTCAGGAAGGTAGATCTATCTCCAGAAAAAAACTCTGGAATAGGAATTCTAGGTTCAGACGTAGGAGTGTGAACAACAAAATCCTGCATGTTTTGAACTTTTGCAGCAAGATTATTCAGGCTGGAAGCCAAACTCTGGACATCCATGTTAAACAGCTAAGGTCAGAGCCATTCAAGGGTTAAGAGGAGGTAAGAAGCAGCTAGACAGGAATTAAGGGCTAGGCAGCAAAACTCTGAGGGAAAAAAAAAAAAAAATTACCCTTCAACACTTCTTTTCCTCCTGCTTCAGCCCAAACAATTAACACTCTGTGGGCCGGCTATACTGTCATGTTCCCAATGGCAGGGAATTTAACAAATAACATGGGCAAAAACAGGACGAGCTCTAGGGTGATGGAACCTGAGCTGACCGCGATCCTGAACCTCAACACTCAACTAACAGTAGCCGGGGAGCGTTCCTGGGGGGACTCTAGACGCCTCGCGCCAGCCGGAGATCTAGCTTCCCCTATCAGAAGAATCACAGACCTATCTTGCCTCCAGAGAAATATTCCCACAGAAATAGCAGCCCCCCACATATAATGACGGTGAAATGAGAGGAAGGCACAAACGTAGTTATGAAAATAGATTCAGCAAAATGAGGCCCGCTTTAAGCTAGATAGCAGAGGATACAAAAGGTGCACTGCGCGGTCAGCTTAAAAACCCTTCAAAATACCATCCTGAAATTACTTGAACTCATGTGCCAACTCATGGTACATGAGTGGTAATTTCAGCCCACCAGAGCAACCAGTAGCAGAGAATTACATATCTGCAAGCTGGACTAAAAACATGAAAGCAAACATGAAACAGGGAAATCAGAACTTAGCTTGTCTTCAAGGCTTTAGGAGCAGGTAACAGAGACACACTGATACATTGATAGCCGGCAAGGGAATGACAGGAAAGCCAGGTTAAATAGGAAACACCCAGCCTCTGATGGACAGGTGGAAACCAGAGACCGCCACCCACCAAAGTCACCCAGTACCAGTTGTAACCACCAGAGGGAGCCCAAAAACAGAATCCACAACAGAAGTGGGGACTACTTGGGGGGCAATTATACAGTGCAAGACCTAATGCAGGGGCCATTACACAATGGGGAGTCCATTATACAGAGTGAAGGCTACCGTGGGGTTCATTATACTGTGTATAGAGGAGCTGTGGGCATATTATACTGTGTATAGAGGAGCTATCAGGACATCATACTGTGCACAAGGGAGCAGTGGGCCCATTGTACTGTGTATGGGGGAGCTATGAGCCAATCATACTTTGTACAGGGGAAATGTGTGCCCATAATACTGTGTATAGAGGAGCTGTGTGTAAGGGAGCTGTGGGCCCACCATACTGTATATAGGGAAGCTATTCATGGGGGAACTCAGGACATTTTTAAATGTTAAGTTAGTGCTTAGGGGCACTCAGGGAACTGTGACTGTTAAAGCTGCATATGGGGAATTATGACTTTCTTGGGGCAAAATGTTTACATTGTTTTCTAGGGCACTTGCACAGGGCATTAATATTTTCAAATTTTATAGGGGGGCATTTTACCATCTAAAGGGCACAATGGAAGCATTATACTTTGTAAGGGGCACAGTGGTAGACATTACTATGTGGGGCAGTAAAGAGCACTGTTATTTTGCCAAATACCAGATGCAGTAATAGGGACACATACGGCAGCAACGACTCAGCATTGGGGTATCAGTAGGATGAGGAGTTTGCACAGGTTGGAAATAGATGGGGACAGTTTGTACATGCTTGCTTTATTATTGGGCAGCTTAGTATTTTATATATGATTATGTACTTAGTATAGTCTACTCAGTCTCCCTCACTCTGCCCTATAATGTTTGTTTTTAGAAATACCCTGGTTTAGGGAAAGAGACAAGTGCGGCGCTTCCTCTGAGCATAATACGTTTTTACCAACACTAAAAGAAATTCTTTTAGTTGTGGTTATGCTCACCTTCTATCGGTAAGAAATGCACGTTGAGATTCTCAAGGAATCAATTCTTTAGGCAACTCTTCTCCATATGTTGTATAATCCAATAAGGTGTGCAGCTCACTTTGGAGAACTATGTGTTGATCCTGCTTCGGATCCATGTAGGTGGCGAATTGAAAGGGAAAATTAACTCCAAGCAAATGTGATGCTAAGCACCTTAGGATTTTTTTAATGCATCCACTTCCAGTGAAAAATGTTAATAAAAATTCATTTATTTTCTCAAAACAAAAAAAGGAAAATAAATAAATAAATGAAATATATTTTTAAAATATTTTTAAAATACAGAACAACGCGTTTCGGCTGCTATTTTTACAGTGCAGCCTTCATCAGGCAGCAAAAAAAACAACAAAAAAACAGACATACAATAAGCACTATAAAGTGATGTTACAACCTCCAAGTTTTCTTATTTATGAGGGTTCCTAGAAGGGTTTAGCAGGGCGGGACCGGGGATCAGGTTCTCCTTTCCTGACGAATATCTACAAGGTAGCGTCTAAAGAGACTCCTTTTTCTTATATATATAAAAGAGCAATTTAGTACTTCTATTCTATCCAAAATGAGCTTTTAAATACATGGTGTTACATTGTTGCCAACAAACATTACATTATAAGTATAGGTATAGGTATACATATAATTATAAATATGATTCACTCTAATACTTTATCAATTATACTACTATCAGCTCTACATGAATCAATTCATCCCATAAAAAAATAAAAATAAATAAATAATAAAGAAAATTGAAAAAAAATAAAAACTTTTCCAATAATTTATTTATTTATTTTTTTAAATAAAAAAATAAATAAATAAATAAAGGAATTTCCCCCTCCCTGAAAAAGGGAAAATTTAACTTTTGTTGTTATGTTAACCTATATTATTATTATACCTATACTTATAATGTTATAAGTGTTATAAAGCTCATTTTGGATAGAATAGAAGTACTAAATTGCTCCTTTATATATATATATATATAAGAAAAAGGAGTCTCTTTAGACGCTACCTTGTAGATATTCGTCAGGAAAGGAGAACCTGATCCCCGATCCTGCCCTGCAAATCCCTTCTAGGAACCCTCATAAATAAGAAAACTTGGAGTTTGCAACATCACTTTATAGTGCTTATTGTATGTCTGTTTTTTTTTTTTGCTACCTGATGAAGGCTGCACTGTAAAAATAGCAGCTGAAACGCGTTGTACTGTATTTTAAAAATATTTTAAAAATATATTTTATTTA
This sequence comes from Ranitomeya variabilis, assembly GCF_051348905.1. Lineage (NCBI taxonomy): Eukaryota > Metazoa > Chordata > Amphibia > Anura > Dendrobatidae > Ranitomeya > Ranitomeya variabilis. The sequence goes on along the minus strand of NC_135235.1, from coordinate 110,745,221 downwards.
TTTTATTTTTTTCCTTTTTTTGTTTTGAGAAAATAAATGAATTTTTAGTAACATTTTTCACTGGAAGTGGATGCATTCAAAAAATTCTAAGGTGCTTTGCTTGGAGTTTATTTTTCCTTTCTAAAATGTTTGTTGTTATGTCATATTGAATATGCTGGTTCGGTTCCTGGGTGGACCCATGCAATGTCTGTAGCACCTTGCTATGAATATTATACTGGCTGTACTTAGAACTTCATATTTTATGCTTTTCAATTACGGTAAATGTTTGCTTTAGTGGGCACAATATACTCTCATATTTGGACTTGTTTTTAAACCAACTTTCTGTGTCTGTAGGGAGGCTAAATTTGCGCAACATTTTCTATGTGTTGAGCTAAACTATAAGATAGATGGATGCAATTGTAAGTCAGCTATGTGATGCTTTTGATGGATTTTACTTTATTTATGTTATTATAATAACGGTTGTTCTGTTTTTTCTTGACAAAAGAAAAGTAAATTGTGCATCACAAACCCATATATTTGAATTTGTCCATAGTTGTTCTTAAAACAATGCTGTTTGAGTTAGCAAGGATCTTCTCACTTTATGTCTGTTATGTCGTCCAAGCAAGTAAGTTTGGTCCTTAGTTCTGTATTGTTATCTATATAGCAAACTCAGTTTTGTTTCTGTATCTATGTAGTAAGTTTGGGTTTGTCCGTGTATCTATGTAGTAAGTTTGTTTTTGTCCCTGTATCTATGAAGTAAGCTTTCAGTTCTGTTCCTGTAACTATGTAGTAAGCTCTGTTCTGTTCCTGTAACTATGTAGTAAGCTCTGTTCTGTTCCTGTAACTATGTAGTAAGCTCTGTTCTGTTGCGGTATCTGTGTAACAAGCTTGGTTCTTGGTTTGGTTAAGGTATACTTACGTGGTTAAAATTGTTGGTACCCGGCGTTTAATAACAGAAAAACCCATAATGGTCACAGAAATAACTTGAATCTGACAAAAGTAATAATAAATAAAAGATCTATGAAAATGAACAAATGAAAATCAGACATTGCTTTTCAACCATGCTTCCACAGAATTTAAAACAAAATAAAACTCATGAAATAGGCCTGGACAGAAATGATGATACCCATAACTTAATATTTTGTTGCACAACCTTTTGAGGCAATCACTGCAATCAAACTATTCTTGTAACTGTTAATGAGACTCCTGCACCTCTCGACAGGTATTTTGGCCCACTCCTCAAGAGCAAACTAATCCAGTTGTCTCGTGTTTGAAGGTTGCCTTTTCCAGATGGCATGTTTCAGCTCTTTCCAAAGATGCTCAATAGGATTTAGGTCAGAGCTCATAGAAGGCCACTTCAGAAAAATCCAATGTTTTCCTCTTAGCCATTCTTGGCTGTTTTATGCTGTGTGTTTTGGGTTTTTATCCTGTGGTAAGACCCATGACCTGCGACTGAGTCCAAGCTTTCAGACACTGGGCCGCACATTTCTCTCTAGAATCCCTTGATGCTCTTGAGATTTCATTGTACCCTGCACAGATTCTAGACACCCTGTGCCAGATGCAGCAAAGCAGCCCCAGAACATAACAAATCCTCCATGGTTCACAGTAGGGACAGTATTCTTTTCTTGATATGCTTCATTTTTCCGTCTGTGAACATAGAGCTGATGTGTCTTGCCAAAAAGTGCCATTTCTGTTTCATCTGTCCATAGAATATTCTCCCAGTAGCTTTGCGGCTTGTCAACATGTAGTTTGGCAAATTCCAGTCTGGCTTTTTTATGATTTTTTTTCATCAATGGTGTCCTCCTGGGTCATATCCCATGAAGTCCACTCTGGTTCATACAACGACTGATGGTGCAATCTGACACTGATGTTCCTTGAGCTTAAAGTTCACCTTTAATTTGTTTAGAAGTTTTTCTGGGCTCTTTTGTTACCATTTGTATTATCCATCTCTTTGATTTGTCATCAATTTTCCTCCTGCAGCCACGTCCAGGGAGGTTGGCTACAATCCCATGGATCTTAAATTTTTGAATAATATGTGCAGCTGTAGTCACAGGAACATCAAGCTGCTTGGAGATGGTCTTATAACTTTTACCTTTAACATGTTTGTCTATAATTTTCTTTCTAATCTCCTGAGACAACTCCTTCGCTTCCTCTGGTCCATGTTGAGTGTGATGCACACCAGAGGTGTCAAACTGCATTCCTCGAGGGCCGCAAACAGGTCATGTTTTCAGGATTTCCTTGTATTGCAAAGGTGATAATTTAATCACCTGCACAGAATGATTCCAGCACCTTGTGGAATGCTAAGGAAATCTTGAAAACACGCATGGTTTGCGGCCCTTGAGGAATGCAGTTTGACACCTCTGATGCACACCATGTCACTAAACAGCACAGTGAGTATCTGTAGCCCTATATATAGGCCCACTTACTGATTCCAAGACTGTAGACACCTGTGATGCTAGTTAGTGGGCACACCTTAATTTAACATGTCCCTTTTGTCACATTATTTTCAGGGTACCATCATTTCTGTCCAGGCCTCTTTCATGAGTTTTATTTTTTTTTTATTCTGTGGAAGGATGGTTGAAAAGCAATGTCTGACTTTCATTTGTTCATTTTCATAGATCTTTTATTTTTTGTTAGATTCAAGTTATTTCTGTGACCATTGTGGGTTTTTCTGTCATTAAACGAGAGGTACCAACAATTTTGACCATGTGTGTAAATGGAGTAATATATTATATTCTTCCATTTGAGCTCTGTTTGCGTTGTAGTGCTTTGTAAAATCAACACACAAACGCAGGACTGAGGGCACCACCCAATAAGTATGGGATCAACCAATAGCACAAATACAAATGAATAGAGAAAAAGATTTATATTAAGAAAGTGCAATGAATCCATGAACTTGTATAAAAAATGATTAATAAAGACTGCTGAGCAAATCTGAAAAAGACATGTATCACATGTAATAGATTGCAAGAGCACGGAGAAAACCTGATGGTGAGATATATCAATATTCAAGGAGGAGATAAGAACCCCACGTGTATCGCCATCTCTAGTGTGGCATCATCGGGGTAAAGGCTCTTTATTAACAATTTTTTTTATATAAGTTGAAGGATTAATTGCACTTTCTTATTATGCATTTATGGACCAGTTGTACATATAGTGAGAATATTGATGTTGGTACTGATTTTGTCCCCATGCAGGCAATATTTATATGTTCAAGCTTCAAGAGCATAGTGCACTCTATTGCAAGGTCCAATCAGCACTTTAAGCCTAAGGTAATATCGGAAGAGAGGTGTTGGTCTTATTGTGGACATAACTGGTGGAATACATTATGTATAGAAGATTTTGCTGTTTTAAACGTTAGGATTTTCTTTGTCATTGTTAAATAAAAACATCAGCTTTGCTTGCAAAAAATAAGCCCTCACCCAGCCCCAGATCCCGAAAATTGGAGATGCTCAGAAAATGGTGCCATTCTTTTTTTTTTTTTTACAAACTGAGGATTTTAATTTTCACCACTTTAATACAAAAAATAAAACTATAAATGTTTGGTATCTGTAAACTCATAATGACCTGTAGAATTATACTGGCAGGTCAGTTTTAGCATTTAGTAAACATGGTAAAAGCAAACAAAAAAACAATGTGGAATTGCACTTTTTTTGCAATTTCACCGCACTTGGAATTTGTTTCCAGTTTTCCAGTACACTATATGATAAAATCAATGGTGTCATTCAAAAGTAGAACTCATCCCGAAAAAAAGAAGCCCTCACATGGCCATATTGACTGAAAAATTAAAAAGTTATGGCTCTGGGAAGAAGGGGTGCAAAAAAAAACAAACACGCAAAAACTTAACATCCCAAGGTGGTGAAGGGGTTAAGCAGCTGAGGGAGTCGATCTACCACATTTGCTATACTATTGTCCCCTTATGTCAATCAACCCCGTGTGATAATAGGATAAGAGGAATAACTGATAAAGTCACTTGAGCATTTTCAATGCTTATTGTGCGTTTCCACTAAATGATATAATAATTTTTTGTTGGTTCTGATGAATCCCATCTGAATCCCTTCATACAGAACACACATGCAAACAGCCAAAACTATCTAAGTAGCATGTATCAAGGATTGCAAGTATTGATATTTTTTTCTAACGAATGGATATAAACACACTTTTATTTGGTAGGCAGAGATAAACAGGTTTAGCACACATCTTCTTCTCATACATTTGTGGCATATTCACATAAATATGTAGTATATTGAAGTAAGTGGACCCACAAGGATTTTGAGATCAGAGCCCCATCACACTCAGCTGTCCGTGCAGATGTCGTCAGAATTTCTATACAAATGAGCGGGCATTACAACCACCTCTCAATTAACAGTGACAAATCAGGGCTCTGTTCAGGACATGGATGAGGCCCCATTCATGGATCTAGAATCTACTGTACACATCCTGCGAATGCCCTTTAAGCATGGGCGTTACACATGGGCCAGTGCTTTGTGCTTGCACACCCAGGCTAAAATTTGCCAACCTATTTGTGAACTGCAGGCCTTGGGAACACATACCAACCCACCCCAGTTGAGATTTGTGTTTTGACACGTTTTAACATCCAGTGTTTATTTAGAGTAGTTTTATCTATACTTGTTACAAAAACTGGAAAATATAAAATATCAGCTTTAGAATTTCTTTAGTTTAAGGTTAACACAATGTACTCTATATTATGAAAGCTGTGATGATTATAACAAAATGTTTAATACAATTATTAAATCATGTTTTTCAACAAGGTTAAATGTGAAATCAGAATAATTAGTATGTAAATGAGAAACATATTATGCATCTGAATCAAGTCGCAAACTTTTTACGTTTCCCTAGAGGGATATATAAGGCATCAGAGGGGAACTGTTATGAAAACTGACTGTGTATTAGCTACTGTATCTGACTCAGGCTCTGTTCACATGGGTACTAGCACAGTGTACTGCAGGATCTGTGACTCGGGGATTCCACCAGTGGTAGACAGACCCCACTTATAATGGAACCAGGGGTTCTGTCCTGATCACTGTTGTTTTAATGGAAAAAATGCGCTGTGGCTGCAGCCATTATTCCATCAGCTTTCAAGGATGCTCTGAGTAGAATAAGTATTAGGCTTCTTTCAGACATCAGTGTGTCCTATACATCTGGTGACAGTTTTCACACATACCGCATACACTTACACACGTAGATCCATTCAAGTGAATGGGTCTGTGCACATGTCAGTGTGTTTCCACGGACCGTGTATCCTTGGGCAAAAGACACTGACATGCCTGTTATTTTATCAGCAGCATGGGCAACAAAATGTCCCACACACATGTACAAGGATGACACACAGGGATGTCATCTGTGTGACACGCACGGGCATCTGAGAAGCAGCAGTACAGTTAGCGCTGTTCCCCGGCGTCGGGTGCTGAAGACGACTCTCATCATTCTCCCCTGCTCTAATCCTATAGTTATATGGTAAGTAAAGACACAGACAAAATAAAGTCACAGTTTCCCATTTTTATTTAAAAATAAAAAAACACAGTTATACTCACCTTTCAACTAATTCCACTGAATGACTCATCTCCTGTAATAAAAAAAATAAATAAATAAATATCAATATCCCTGATCTATCCGTTGTTCTGTCCCATGGCATAATTCATGTCTGGGAATTAACAGTTTTCAACCTGGACGGTGCAAAAATGCGACCGTCCAGGCTGAGAACCATTGATGAATGAGCTGCTGCGAGCGCAGCATCAGTGACCAGCAGTGACATAATAAAGATTACCTCCTGTCACTGAGGCTACGTTCCCAGCAGGGCTGAACTGCGGTGACCTCAGCACCGTGGGAAAAAGTCACTGAGTTCGCCGCAGATCACTGTGAAAATTTCTCACTGTGATTTGCGGTGAAGTCACTGAGCTTGAACTGCGGTGACCTCATCATTGACTTTTTCCCACAGTCATGCTGAGGTCACCGCAGTTCAGCCCACCTAGGAATACAGCATCAATGACCGGCGGATTACGCAATATGAACTTAGCCTTAAAGGAGAGTCCTCATCTTTTTTCTTTAGGTGCACAGAGCTACCAATACTCAAAGCTTCTTGTATCTGCTCCTGAAGATTAACAGTATTGACTAGCGGTGTACTGGCGCCGCTGGTACAAATGGAGTGCTCTCTATGCTGCTACCAATGCCAGCTTTGCTTCAGCCACATCGGAGAAGTGCAGGGATAGTGAAGCTGGTTCGTTGCAGAGACCTGGCAATGTTCAGTGCAACATTTGCAGGATCTAAAACATAGAGCATGAAGCAAATCACTTTCCTTTCCTAAAAAATGGGCAATTCTGAGACTGCGGAGGTAGCCGTTGATTTACACCAAAAGCAGTAAACTATAAAATAAAAAATGTGTACATTCTTGAGTGTAGAGATGTTTTTAACAAAAATTAAATAACAAAGTTACTTGTATTTACAAGCATACTGAAATTTAAGTCATTTAATAAGATGAGACAACTCCCATAACACCTGCAGCATTTGATAAAGGCTGAGAATGGGCCAAAATGCATTAAAAAACAGAAGTTGTGTTTTAGCATGCCGCGTGAAAGCTGGGTGATTTTCTATGCATCCATATACATACACGATGCGTCACCACGCTGCAATTATTGAATACATTAACTTTACTATTACTATAAACAGTAAAAATGTATTTAGTTAAGGTTTTTTGATCAAAGAGTGCAAAAGCCATCCAACCACGTTAAGGTGAACCTATATGGATGGTCCTTATCACTTATGTCCTACCTCTACATGTGCCAAAACAACCTAATCTGTATGGGGTGTGAAAGAAAATCAGGCGTACTTAAAAAAATAAAACCTTGTCAGGAAGGATGTGTAGAAAGGGTGCTAAGCCCTGGAGGGGGCCATACCCCCCAATGCATACTACAATAGATAAAACAAAATTGGGCCTGCACACCTTCGCAATGTACAGGTGCACAAATACGCAATTTTGGCCAATATACAAACCTATACATACACGATGCGTCAGCACGCTGCGACTAATGAATACATCAACTCCGTTATTGCTATAAACGTTATGAATGTAATGTTCTTGGTTTTATTTGATCAAAGGGTGCAAAAGCCATTAATGTGTACATATTTAGGTATCACTACCTCTGTATGTACTGAAGGTGTGCTACCTCTTGGTTGGGTTCATTTTGGACTAATTTTTCAGCTAAAGTTTAGGCTCACATTACCCAATCTTAAGTTATGCAATTTTCCTCTCTAGAGCACGCCACTCTCTACTAAGACATGCCCCTTGTGGAGCGCCACAAAAATAATCTATAAATTGGAGCCACAATTCTGGTGCATTTTAAATTGTAGGACTTTTCCATTTCCAGTTTTAGTACCCAATACAGGAAATCTCTGGTGTTCACAGTCTTGTTTAATTGTTCAATATTTACTTAAAGAGTTCTCTTCCGACATTCCTTACCGCAGTGTTTCTCAACTCCGGTCCTCAAGACCCACCAACAGGTCAAGTTTTCAGGATCTCTTAGTATTTCACAGGTGATAATCTTCATCACCTGCTTCAGCATTAACTCCATCACCTATGGAAATCCTGAAAACTTGGCCTGTTGGTGGGTCTTGAGGACTGGAGTTGAGAACCACTGCCTTACCGGATTATTATGACATATTGCTCCTGATTTGGTGTCTCGCACGTTGGGACACTGTGCCATTTACCCAGTATTGTTGCCATAATATGTGGCCTTGATGAATAGGAGCTGCCTTCCTTCATAGATTTACCATAAGACCTCTTTATAATCATAGTTTTTTTGCTCGTAAGACTTCCATAAAACATCAAACTAATTATGAACAGGAATTACTGTCTTTATTTAGTTCCTGCGCAATTTAGCTAAAATACACATCAAGCTGTAGATAGATAAATATTCTGCATTTACTTTAGAGATCACGGACTTCATAGTCACATTTGCATTTGTAAGATCTGCAGCTCTTCAGTGAAATCCTAATTTCTCCGAACGGAGTTCTTGTAAATCACATACCTGCTTTACATATAAATGTTAGATAAATCATCATAAATCGGAATTCCAAGAACCAAGAAAGTTTTCCAGAAGCAGAAGTTTATGTCAGAGAGGAGCATTTTATTCCGGCCCTCGTAATATCCCTTTTGTAAAGAGACTATAATTCAGAGTGAATCCCAACTAATTGTGCTACAAACATTATAAGCTTGATATAGTCTTAAAGAAACTGACTTTTATAAGGTTTTTATGTAAGCAATAAAGATCGTCAACTTGTTGCTTGATTAAACATTGGCCGTGACTAGTTATATTACAGAAGCACTCCTCCTCCCATCAAAGTTTTATCTTCTTAATATATTGCAATCATGAAAATATATGTCACTTTGTCCTTACAATTCCTCATTTTGCCCTTCTACCCAGTTATTGATTAGGCCATTTTTTTCATATATGTGGGAAAAGTATTAATCGCTAGGCCATTTTGAAAAATTATTGTTTCTCCTCTTCGTGGTGATGCATGGGTCTTCTGCTGGTCCACGATTCATTACATACATGATGTATTATTTTGGGAGATGTATCTTTTGCCATGCGCACATTCTCTGTGATATCACCTCGTTGGTGCTTATGTCTACCCAGGACTGACTATAGGGGCATATTGCATATATCATATTATTATTTCTTTATTTTGTGTGTCTTGTGCTACTGTGTGGTGTTACATGTTTGAGAGATGATCTACAGTGCCTTGCGAAAGTATTCGGCTCCCTGGAACTTTTCAACCTTTTCCCACATATCATGCTTCAAACATAAAGATACCAAATGTAAATTTTTGGTGAAGAATTAACAACAAGTGGACCACAATTGTGAAGTTGAACGAAATTTATTGGTTATTTTAAAATTTTGTGGAAATTCAAAAACTGAAAAGTGTGGCGTGCAATATTATTCGGCCCCTTTAACTTAATACTTTGTTGCGCCACCTTTTGGTGCAATTACAGCTGCAAGTCCCTTGGGGTATGTCTCTATCGGTTTTGTACATCAAGAGACTGAAATTCTTGCCCATTCTTCCTTGGCAAACAGCTCGAGCTCAGTGAGGTTTGATGGAGATCGTTTGTGAACAGCAGTTTTCAGCTCTTTCCACAGATTCTCGATTGAATTGAGGTCTGGACTTTGACTTGGCCATTCTAACACCTAGATACGTTTATTTGTGAACCATTCCATTGCAGATTTTGCTCTGAGGATTGTAGTTCTTCAATTACCACACTCCCCTAAAGAATGCAAACAAAACTATCAAATTGCATATGTACCACAAATTGTTATAAATAAAACCATTAGCTCACCACCCAGAAAAACAAAATCTTCCACAGCTCCAATTGCAGCAAAATAAAACTTTTTCTGTCTAGGAAAATTAAAAAAATATATATATATTTTCCAAAGGTCTGAATTTTTTTTAAATTACGTAATTTTAAAAAATGCAAGTTTGATGTCACCATAATTGTACTGGGCTAGTAAATAATGTTTCCAGGTAAATGTTACCATATAATGAATACCATAAACACAAAATCCCAAAAAAACAAATGGCGGGAAATTAATTTAGCTCACATTTTTATTGAACAGATTTTTTTTCCCTGTTTTTCAGCACTTTTTATAAGATACAGAATAGACCAAAAGTTTGGACACACCTTCTCATTTAAAGATTTTTCTGTATTTTCATGACTATGAAAATTGTACATTCACACTGAAGGCATCAAAACTATGAATTAACACATGTGGAATTATATACTTAACAAAAAAGTGTGAAACAACTGAAATTATGTCTTATATTCTAGGTTCTTCAAAGTAGCCACCTTTTGCTTTGATGACAGCTTTGCACACTCTTGGCATTCTCTTGATGAGCTTCAAGAGGTAGTCACCGGGAATGGTTTTCACTTCACAGGTGTGCCCTGTCGGGTTTAATAAGTGGGATGTCTTGCCTTAAAAATGGGGTTGGGACCATCAGTTGTGTTGTGCAGAAGTCTGGTGGATACACAGCTGATAGTCCTACTGAATATACTGTTAGAATTTGTATCATGGCAAGAAAAATGCAGCTAAGTAAAGAAAAACGAGTGGGCATCATTACTTTAAGAAATGAAGGTCAGTCAGTCCGAAAAATTGGGAAAACTTTGAAAGTGTCCCCAAGTGCAGTGGCAAAAACCATCAAGCGCTACAAAGAAACTGGCTCACATGAGGACCGCCCCAGGAAAAGAAGACCAAGAGTCACTTCTGCTTCTGAGGATAAGTTTATCCGAGTCACCAGCCTCAGAAATTGCAGGTTAACAGCAGCTCAGATTAGAGACCAGGTCAATGCCACACAGAGTTCTAGCAGCAAACACATCTCTACAACAACTGTTAAGAGGAGACTTTGTGCAGCAGGCCTTCATGGTAAAATAGCTGCTAGGAAACCACTGCTAAGGACAGGCAACAAGCAGAAGAGACTTGTTTGGGCTAAAGAACACAAGGAATGGACATTAGAGCAGTGGAAATCTGTGCTTTGGTCTGATGAGTCCAAATTTGAGATCTTTGGTTCAAACCACCGTGTCTTTGTGCGACGCAGAAAAGGTGAACGGATGGACTCTACATGCCTGTTTCCCACCGTGAAGCATGGAGGAGGAGGTGTGATGGTGTGGGGGTGCTTTGCTGGTGACACTGTTGAGGATTTATTCAAAATTGAAGGCTGTTATGATCCGGTAACCCTGGAGCCACATGAGACTATCTCTGGAGTAGGTGGTACCTGTACTGACCACAATCCTAATACTGACACCACAACTAGAAGTAGCCATGGGATGTACCTAACCAGGCCTAGACACCTCGACACAGCCGGAGGACTAAATACCCCTAAAGATGGAAATGGGAAATCCTATCTTGCCTCAGAGCAGAGCCCCAAAGGATAGGCAGCCCCCCACAAATATTGACTGAGTTTAAGAGGAAATACGTACACAGGCAGAAAAAACAGAGTTTAGCAAAAGAGGCCCTTCTAGCTAGATAGAAAGGATAGGACAGAGTTCTAAGCGGTCAGTATTAAAACACTAGAAAATTCCACAGCAGAAAATACTATATACTACATCTAACTAAAGACATAGGATGTATATCTGCATCTCCAGAGAAACCAGCATGACAGAAAAATTCAAACACATCAAGCTGGACAAAAACACAATAGATTGCACTGCACATAAAAGCACACTGCATGCGTGCTACAGAGAACCAAAACAAGGCACTTATCTTAGCTGAAATGACAGCAGGGCAGTGGAGCCAGACAGAGATGCAATCCCTCCAAGATACAATGGACAACTGGCAGGGATTGATGGATCCTACAAACCTAAATACCTAATAGAGCAGCAATAAGCAGAAACACCTGCCCTGGCCTATAATCCAGAGACCACTGCACTACCACTAACAACCACCGGAGGGAGCCCAAGAGCAGAATTCACAACAGAAGGCATACTGAACCAGCATGGCTACCACAGCATCTTGCAGGCTGTATAAGGGCTATTTGACCAAGAAGGAGAGTGATGGGGTGCTACGCCAGATAACCTGGCCTACACAGTCACCAGACCTGAACCCAATCGAGATGGTTTGGGGTGAGCTGGACCGTAGAGTGAAGGCAAAAGGGCCAGCAAGTGCTAAGCATCTCTGGGAACTCCTTCAAGATTGTTGGAAGACCATTCCCGGTGACTACGTCTTGAAGCTCATCAAGAGAATACCAAGAGTGTGCAAAGCAGTCATCAAAGCAAAAGGTGGCTACTTTGAAGAACCTAGAATATAAGACATAATTTCAGTTGTTTCACACTTTTTTGTTAAGCATATAATTTCACATGTGTTAACTCATAGTTTTGATGCCTTCAGTGTGAATGTACAATTTTCATAGTCATGAAAATACAGAAAAATCTTTAAATGAGAAGTTGTGTCCAAACACGCATAATGTCTAATGTAGAATGTAAGCCCGCAAGGGTAGGGTCCTCGCCCCTCTGTATCAGTCTGTCATTGTTAGTTTGTTTACTGTAAGTGATATTTGTATTTGATGTAACCCCTTCTCATGTACAGCACCATGGAATTAACGGTGCTATATAAATAAATAAATAATAATAATAGCATATGTTAAGAAAAGGTGCGTTTCAGATCAGTGTATCTTCAGTATGCCATTTTTCCATCAGTCATCAGTGTTTTTCATGGATTTATAAAGAAATAAATAAATTACAAAGCTTCTCCTATACTTTGAAATCTTAATCACAGACAGCACATGGATGGGACACTGATGCCATCACTGTGCTGTACGTGTTTTTCACGGACGCATAGTCTTGTATTGGCCCTTATCGGCTGCCTGAAAAAAAATTGACATGTATCCATGAATTTTTCTTGGACACAAGGTCCATGAAATAACACGCACAAGTGATCAGCACATGAAAAAAATTGAAAAAACACGTACGTGCAACACAGACGTGTGAATGAGCCCTTATACAGCTATGTAGATGGAAAGTTATGGCTCTTGGAAGAAGGGAAGAGAAAAAGAAATGAAATTTAGCTGTGGATGAAAGTGGTTAATCTGAGACACATAAATGCTTAATCAGTAATACAGTTTTATATATATACATATGGTTTACATTGGGAATAATATTACTAAGGCGTTGATCCAGGGAACTAGTCTGATTGCATGTATGTGGGGTCGGGAAGGAATTTTTTTCCCCATGGTGGAGCTTACTCTTACCACATGGGGTTTTTTTGCCTTCCCCTGGATCAACATGTTAGGGCATGCTAGGTTAGGCTATGGGTTGAACTAGATGGACTTAATGTCTTCCTTCAACCTTAATAACTATGTAACTATGTAACTAAGTACTATACTCCTAAAGATGCAAAATCTGACTATTTTCCAAGGCTTTAAAACACACATATTAAATGAGTTTTTCAGGCTAAAATTATACATCTGGGTACCTATATTTATGATACCTACTGTATACTTATGAGTATAGTCAGATAAGATTTCTTTGCAGGAAATTTTTGTCAATGCTTTATCGAATGCTATATAACATCCTTATATCTTCTACACTGATAATGCATTGTTCACTGCCTTCTGAATGTTTGCTAGTAATTAAACGGTTACATTTCACACAAATCTGATACTAATCCCTCTTTGGACTCTAATCCGGCGCACCTTTTACTACCTGCTGCTGCTCTGAAAGGAAAAAGTTTCAAAGTAAGTTTAGGTTATAGCTTATAGCAGTTGGTAATTGAGGATCTCAGGTAAATAATTCATGTAACCCCAGAATCTATTTTACATATACATTGTTTTTTCATTGTTTACCTGCCATGAATCTCGTGTCTATTTACATACCAGATACTAGAAAATAATGGCTGTGCCTTTGAAGAAACCAATTCTTCATATCATGCTAAGTATATACATAGTAGTATTAACTTTTTTTTCTGGCAAGCTCACTCTTTCAGTCATAGAGCAGCACCGGCGCGACTTCAGTCATCGCTCAGTGCGTAGTGAGCATCAGCTGTATCCGCGCCCCCGACACTGACTGACAGCCAGCTCAGTATTAGGCCGGCCTCACACTGGGCGTAAGACAATACGCCACGTATTATACGTCCGTACTACGGCCGTAATACGGAGAAATGTTCCCAAAATAGTGATCCGTAGTCAGGGTGTGTCAGCGTATTTTGCGCATGGCATCCTCCGTATGTAATCCGTATGGCATCCGTACTGCGAGATTTTCGCGCAGGCTTGCAAAACCGACATCTAATGGATTTATGTGCTCAAATGTTAGGGAAAACATATATACAGTATATATATATATATATATATATATATATATATATATATCATTGAGACACATATATATATTCTGTATTTAGATTTCATTCAGCGCGATATCTGTGAACAGCCGGTAATTCAATTACCGGCTTTTTCCTTCTCCTGCACAAACCCGACATGATATGAGACATGATTACATACAGTAAACCATCTCATATCCCCTTTTTTTTGCATATTCCACACTACTAATGTTAGTAGTGTGTATGTGCAAAATTTGTGCGCTGTAGCTGCTGAAATAAAGGGTTAAATGGCGGAAAAAATTGGCGTGGGCTCCCGCGCAATTTTCTCCGCCAGAGCGGTAAAGCCAGTGACTGAGGGCAGATATTAATAGCCAGGAGAGGGTCCATGGTTATTGGCCCCCCCGTGGCTAAAAACATCTGCCCCCAGCCACCCCAGAAAAGGCACATCTGGAAGATGCGCCTATTCTGGCACTTGGCCACTCTCTTCCCACTCCCTGTAGCGGTGGGCTATGGGGTAATGAAGGGTTAATGCCACCTTGCTATTGTAAGGTGACATTAAGCCAGATTAATAATGGAGAGGCGTCAATTATGACACCTATCCATTATTAATCCAATTGTTGGAAAGTGTTAAAAAACACACACACACATGATTAAAAAGGATTTTAATGAAATAAACACAGCGGTTGTTGTAATAATTTATTGTTCTCGCAATCCCTTTCCAGGCCCTCGCTTGGCAAAATAATAAACACACAAGATACATACCTTCTGATGTCAGATCACGTCCCACGAAGTAATCCATCTGAAGGGGTTAACTAATATTACAGGCAGAGCTGCGATAAACCACTCGCTCGTGCCTGTAATCCCCGGGTGCTGAAAGGAAAGCAGTGATCTGTACTTACATTGAGTCGCGGTGAGGCGCCCTCTGGTGGATGTTCTCATGAACTGCAGCCTGGGAACTTTTTCCCACGCTCCAGGTCATATGAGGACATCCACCAGGGGGCGCATCACCGCGACTGAAGGAAATGTAGGTCAATGACCTACATTTCATTCATTCGCCGGGGAATTACAAGCACGAGCACAGCTGCATTAGCAGGGCTCCTGCCTGTAATATTAGTTAACCCCTTCAGATGGATTACTTCGTGGGACGAGACGGTTCACCAGAAGGTATGTATCTTGTGCGTTTATTATTTTTCCAAGCGAGGGTGTTCCTGATGGATTGCGAGAACAATAAATTATTACAACAACCGCTGTGTTTATTTCATTAAACTACTTTTAAATCATGTGTGTGTGTGTTTTTTAACCCTTTCCAACAATTGGATTAATAATGGATAGGTGTCATAATTGACGCCTCTCCATTATTAATCTGGCTTAATGTCACCTTACAATAGCAAGGTGGCATTAACCCTTCATTACCCCATATCCCACCGCTACAGGGAGTGGGAAGAGAGTGGCCAAGTGCCAGAATAGGCGCATCTTCCAGATGTGCCTTTTCTGGGGTGGCTGGGGGCAGATGTTTTTAGCCAGGGGGGGCCAATAACCATGGACCCTCTCCTGGCTATTAATATCTGCCCTCAGTCACTGGCTTTACCACTCTGGCGGAGAAAATTGCGCGGGAGCCCACGCCAATTTTTTCCGCGATTTAACCCTTTATTTCAGCAGCTACAGCGCTGAAATTTTGCACATACACACTTCTAACATTAGTAGTGTGGAATATGCAAAAAAAAGGGGATATGAGATGGTTTACTGTATGTAAACCATGTCTCATATCCTGTCGGGTTTGTGAAGGAGAAATGAAAAGCCGGCAATTGAATTACCGACTTTTCACTAACACCGCTGCGTATTTCTCGCAAGTCACACTGCTGGTCCGTGTGGAATCCGTATTTTTCTCGCCCCCATAGACTTTCATTGGCGTATTATTTGCGCAATACGCTGACAAACGCAGCATGCTGCGATTTTGTACGGCCGTAGAAAGCCGTATAATACTGAACCGTAATATACGGCTAATAGGAGCAGCCCCATTGAGAAGCATTGTGCCGTATGTAATGCGAGTTTTACGTACGTAGTTTTTGCGCTCTTACGTACGTAAAACACGCATGTGTGACCCCAGCCTTAGGGCCGGTTGTCAGTCAGTGCCAGGGGCGCGGTTACAGCCATCGCTCTCTTTGCACAGATCGGTTACTGAAACAACTCGGTGCCACACCTGTGACTGAAAGAGTAAGCCTGCCAGGGGGGAATAAAGTTCATCCCAGCAGTGTGGTTCTCAGTGTCGTGGTCACACAGTGTAAGGCTGCCGTCACACTAGCAGTATTTGGTCAGTATTTTACATCAGTATTTGTAAGCCAAAACCAAGAGTGGAACAATTAGAGGAAAAGTATAATATAAACATATGCACCACTTCTGCATTTATCACCCACTCCTGGTTTTGGCTTACAAATACTGATGTAAAATACTGACCAAATACTACTAATGTGACCGCAGCCTAAGAATATCGTTAACCAATAAATTAATCACATATCTGTAGGTTAAGGCTTCTTTTACACTTGCCGTGATTTTACGGCCAGATTTCTATGGGGCCGCAAAAACGGGCCGCAATAATTCCACGGAGTGCCGTGCGTTGTATGGCCATGAGGGCCATATTTACGGCCTTGAAAAAAAGATCGAGCCTGCTTGATCTTTTTCACAGCTTACGGACACGACCCCCATTGTAAATCAAAGGGGCCACAAAAACAACGGAAGGTTGTTTTTGCGGTGCACTGTGGCTTCTGGTTTTGCAGACCCCTGTTTTTTTTTCCCAATACTTTTGCTATAGCATTGGAAAAATGGCAATCTGCAAGTTTTTTGCTGTCCATTTGGCAATCTGCAAGTTTTTTGCTGTCTGTTATTGCGGCAGACCGTAAAAATTGCGGCAAAAAAGGCCCACATTAACGGGCCGCAAAAAACCCGGTAAGTGTAAAAGTAGCCTAATAGTGTTTTTTTTATATGACAGGTTCCATTTAAAGTTTGAATGTCTATGCATTGTTAACTATATGACCGATCTTTTTGTTGTCTGTGTGTTCATAAAATATTGAAATCAGGTATGCATAGAGATATGTGCTGGGCAAAGTTTATAATGTGCAAAGTCTACTACTCTTCATTAAGCTGCTTTGTATTTTATCTTACATCGACCAGCATTATATACAAGATTGTACAGTCTTTTATGGGAAAAAGGTAACCAAAGATATTAATGTAATTTTACCCAACCTTTCCCCAGTAGTAGCTGATGCAGGAAAGAAGGATCAATATGAATTTAAAAATGTCCGATCATTTTGTTCTAAAAGGGAACCTATCACCCCCCCAGGCGTTTTTAACTAAAAGAGCCACCTTGTGCAGCAGTAATGCTGCATTCTGACAAGGTGGCTCTTTTAGTTCTGGTTGCTGTAACTGCCGAAATAATCAGTTTTGTAATTTGTCCTAAATACCTTTTCTTCAGTCAAGGAGGCAGGCCTTTCCCCCCTGCTGCAGACGCCACACAGCCGTTACTCAAGTCTTCTTGGCGCCGGGCGCGGCCTCCTCACCGCTGTTTTGAAATGAGCCGGCGCCTGCACTCTTTTCTCCTGCCTGGTGCAGGCGCAGTGAGCGCTGCCCGTCTGTCCTCATATGCAGTCTAGCTGACTGCGCCTGTGCGGCCGCCCTGCCTGTGAATCCCAGCCCCGCAGTGTCTTCTGATTTATTCACACTCCGGGGCTGGGATTCACAGGCAGGGCGGCCGCACAGGCGTAGTCAGCTAGACTGCATATGAGGACAGACGGGCAGCGCTCACTGCGCCTGCACCAGGCAGGAGAAAAGAGTGCAGGCGCCGGCTCATTTCAAAACAGCGGTGAGGAGGCCGCGCCCGGCGCCAAGAAGACTTGAGTAACGGCTGTGTGGCGTCTGCAGCAGGGGGGAAAGGCCTGCCTCCAGGACTGAAGAAAAGGTATTTAGGACAAATTACAAAACTGATCATTTCGGCAGATACAGCACCCAGAACTAAAAGAGCCACCTTGTCAGAATGCAGCATTACTGCTGCACAAGGTGGCTCTTTTAGTTAAAAACGCCTGGGGGGGTGACAGGTTCCCTTTAAAGTATACTTGTTATTTTAGGTGACTTTTCAAAAAAAGCTTTCATTTGTGTGCACATGATAAATAACACTATTTCTACCCACTATGTGACTTAAAGGGCCACTGTCACCCCCCCAGCCGTTATAAACTAAAAGAGCCACCTTGTGCAGCAGTAATGCTGCAGTCTAACAAGGTGGCTCTTTTAGTTTTTGATTCATTTATTACCTCAAAAAAGCGTTTTAAAAATTGGCCACACATACCAGATATTATACCTGGAGGCGGTCCGAAGCGTCCTGTATGAATCCCCCAACTGCCGTCACTCTTCTCTTCAGGGGCGATGGTACCCGCCCCCTGAGCGCTGTTATCTTCTGAAATCCGGCGCCTGCGCTGTGCGTGCCTGCCTGGGGCCTGCGCAGTGTTCATTGTCAGTGCGGACACACTGTTGCTGAATCCCCCGCCCCGCACTGTTATTCATTATGCACAGTGCGGGGCTGGGGTTCCTGGGCATGCGCACTGCGCTGTTTAGACGCTCCCCAGCTCCGATGCTCCCCAGCTCCCCCGCCTTCCCAGGAACCCCAGCCCCGCACTGTGCATAATGAATAACAGTGCGGGGCGGGGGATTCAGCAACAGTGTGGCCGCACTGACAATGAACACTGCGCAGGCCCCAGGCAGGCACGCTGTCATGATCTCAATGGCAAGAGAACATAGCATAAGCATATATAGGAACTAGCTCTTGGAAGATGGGAACTGAGCTGACCATGAACTAAACCTAACGCACAACTAGCAGTGGCCGGGTAGCATGCCTACGTTGATTCTAGATGCCCAGCACCAGCCGGAGGACTAAATAATGCTAGCAGAGGAAAATATCAGTCCTAGCTCACCTCTAGAGAAATACCCCGAAAGGAGACAGAGGCCCCCCACATGTATTGGCGGTGAATAAAGATGAAATAACAAACGTAGTATGAAAATAGGTTTAGCAAATTTGAGGTCCACTTACTACATAGCAGAAGACAGAAAGGACACTTTCATGGTCAGCTGAAAACCCTATCAAAACACCATCCAGAAATTACTTTAAAACTCTGGCATTAACTCATAACACCAGAGTGGCAATTCCTGTTCACAAGAGCTTTCCAGACACAGTAACGAAACTACAGCTGTGAACTGGAACAAAAATGCAAAAACAAACATGGACAAGAGTCCAACTTATCTAGTAGTTGTCTAGGAGCAGGAACAAGCACAGAGAGGCTTCTGATAACATTGTTGACCGGCAAGCAACTAACAGAGCAGCAAGGTTATTGTTGTGAATTTGGATTCTGGGCTCCCCCGGTGGCTACTGGTGGAATTGAACTGGTGTCCTCATCTTCTCTGTTCACCTGTTCCCATCAAGATGTGGGAGTCGCTATATAACCTTGCTGCTCTGTTAGTTGCTTGCCGGTCAACAATGTTATCAGAAGCCTCTCTGTGCTTGTTCCTGCTTCTAGACAACTACTAGATAAGTTGGACTCTTGTCCATGTTTGTTTTTGCATTTTTGTTCCAGTTCACAGCTGTAGTTTCGTTACTGTGTCTGGAAAGCTCTTGTGAACAGGAATTGCCACTCTGGTATTATGAGTTAATGCCAGAGTTTTAAAGTAATTTCTGGATGGTGTTTTGATAGGGTTTTCAGCTGACCATGAAAGTGTCCTTTCTGTCTTCTGCTATGTAGTAAGTGGACCTCAAATTTGCTAAACCTATTTTCATACTACGTTTGTTGTTTCATCTTAACTCACCGCCAATACATGTGGGGGGCCTCTGTCTCCTTTCGGGGTATTTCTCTAGAGGTGAGCTAGGACTAATATTTTCCTCTGCTAGCTTTATTTAGTCCTCCGGCTGGTGCTGGGCATCTAGAATCAACGTAGGCATGCTACCCGGCCACTGCTAGTTGTGCGGTAGGTTTAGTTCATGGTCAGCTCAGTTCCCATCTTCCAAGAGCTAGTTCCTGTATATGCTGATGCTATGTTCTCTTGCCATTGAGATCATGACAGTTTGACCGGCCTACTAAAGGGTTAAAATCCTTGGCTGAGAAAGGAGAGAAATAAGAAGTCTGCTGAGATTTTTTTTTTTTTCCTCTTGAGTGTGCTCTTAATTGGATCTCTTGCCAGTCTGTCTATGCTGCAGCCTTTTTTTTTTTTTTTTTTTCTTTCTCTCCTTCTAATCTTTGAATGGCTCTGTGTCCACCTGTTGTAATGGATCTTCAGAGTGTAACTGCAGGTTTGAATTATCTCGCCACGAAAGTACAAAATTTGCAGGATTTTGTTTGTCATGCACCTGTATCTGAGCCGAGAATTCCCTTGCCGGAAGTTTTCTCGGGGAATAGATCCGGGTTTCAGAATTTTCGAAATAATTGCAAATTATTTTTGTCCCTGAAATCTCGCTCTGCCGGAGACCCTGCACAGCAGGTCAGGATTGTGATTTCCTTGCTCCGGGGCGACCCTCAAGATTGGGCTTTTGCATTGGCACCAGGGGATCCTGCGTTGCTCAATGTGGATGCGTTTTTTCTGGCCTTGGGGTTGCTTTATGACGAACCTCATTTGGAGCTTCAGGCAGAAAAAACTTTGATGTCCCTATCTCAGGGGCAAGATGAAGCGGAAATTTACTGCCAAAGATTCCGTAAATGGTCTGTGCTTACTCAGTGGAATGAGTGCGCCCTGGCGGCGACTTTCAGAGAGGGTCTCTCTGATGCCATTAAGGATGTTATGGTGGGGTTCCCTGTGCCTGCGGGTCTGAATGAGTCCATGACAATGGCTATTCAGATCGATAGGCGTTTGCGGGAGCGCAAACCAGTGCACCATCTGGCGGTGTCCACTGAGAAGTCGCCAGAGAGTATGCAGTGTGATAGAATTCTGTCCCGAAGCGAGCGGCAGAATTTTAGACGGAAAAATGGGTTGTGTTTCTATTGTGGTGATTCTACTCATGTTATATCAGCATGCTCTAAGCGCACTAAAAAGCTTGGTAAATCTGTTTCCATTTGCACCTTACCGTCTAAGTTTATTCTATCTGTGACCCTGATTTGCTCCTTGTCATCTATTACCACGGACGCCTATGTCGACTCTGGCGCCGCTTTGAGTCTTATGGATTGGTCCTTTGCCAAACGCTGTGGGTATGATTTAGAGCCTTTGGAGACTCCTATTCCTCTGAAGGGGATTGACTCCACCCCATTGGCTAATAATAAACCACAATACTGGACACAAGTAACTATGCGTATTAATCCGGATCACCAGGAGATTATTCGCTTTCTGGTGCTGTATAATCTACATGATGATTTGGTGCTAGGATTGCCTTGGCTGCAATCTCACAACCCAGTCCTCGACTGGAGAGCTATGTCTGTGTTGAGCTGGGGATGTAAGGGGGCTCATGGGGATGTACCTGTGGTTTCCATTTCATCATCTATTCCCTCTGAAATTCCTGAGTTCCTGTCTGACTATTGTGACGTCTTTGAAGAATCCAAGCTTGGTGCGTTACCTCCGCACCGAGAGTGCGATTGTGCCATAGATTTAATCCCAGGTAGTAAATACCCAAAGGGTCGTTTATTTAATCTGTCTGTGCCTGAACATGCTGCTATGCGAGAATATATAAAGGAGTCCTTGGAAAAGGGACATATTCGTCCATCGTCATCTCCCTTAGGAGCCGGTTTTTTCTTTGTGTCAAAAAAAGACGGCTCTTTGAGACCATGTATTGATTATCGGCTTTTGAATAAAATCACTGTTAAATATCAATACCCATTGCCGTTGCTGACTGATTTGTTTGCTCGCATAAAGGGGGCCAAGTGGTTCTCTAAGATTGACCTTCGTGGGGCGTATAATTTGGTGCGAATCAGGCAGGGGGATGAGTGGAAAACCGCATTTAATACGCCCGAGGGCCACTTTGAGTATTTAGTGATGCCTTTTGGTCTTTCAAATGCTCCGTCAGTTTTCCAGTCCTTTATGCATGATATTTTTCGCGATTATTTGGATAAATTTATGATTGTGTATCTGGATGATATTCTGATTTTTTCGGATGACTGGGACTCTCATGTCCAGCAAGTCAGGAGGGTTTTTCAGGTTTTGCGGTCTAATTCTTTGTGTGTGAAGGGTTCTAAGTGTGTTTTTGGGGTACAGAGGATTTCCTTTTTGGGATATATTTTTTCCCCCTCTTCCATTGAAATGGATCCTGTCAAGGTTCAAGCTATTTGTGATTGGACACAGCCCTCTTCTCTTAAGAGTCTTCAGAAATTTTTGGGCTTTGCTAACTTTTATCGTCGATTTATTGCTGGTTTTTCGGATATTGCTAAGCCATTGACCGATTTGACTAAGAAGGGTGCTGATGTTGCTGATTGGTCCCCTGATGCTGTGGAGGCCTTTCGGGAGCTTAAGCGCCGTTTTTCCTCTGCCCCTGTGTTGCGTCAGCCTGATGTTGCTCTACCTTTTCAGGTTGAGGTCGACGCTTCTGAGATCGGAGCTGGGGCAGTGTTGTCGCAGAAAAGTTCTGACTGCTCTGTGATGAGGCCTTGTGCCTTCTTTTCCCGTAAATTTTCGCCCGCTGAGCGGAATTATGATGTTGGGAATCGGGAGCTTTTGGCCATGAAGTGGGCTTTTGAGGAGTGGCGCCATTGGCTTGAGGGGGCCAGACATCAGGTGGTGGTATTGACTGACCACAAAAATTTGATTTATCTTGAGACCGCCAGGCGCCTGAATCCTAGACAGGCGCGCTGGTCATTATTTTTCTCTCGGTTTAATTTTGTGGTGTCATACCTACCGGGTTCTAAGAATGTTAAGGCGGATGCCCTTTCTAGGAGTTTTGAGCCTGATTCGCTTGGTAACTCTGAGCCCACAGGTATCCTTAAGGATGGAGTGGTATTGTCAGCCGTTTCTCCAGACCTGCGGCGGGCCTTGCAGGAGTTTCAGGCGGATAGACCTGATCGTTGCCCACCTGATAAACTGTTTGTTCCTGATGATTGGACCAGTAGAGTCATCTCTGAGGTTCATTCTTCTGCGTTGGCAGGTCATCCTGGCATTTTTGGTACCAGGGATTTGGTGGCAAGGTCCTTCTGGTGGCCTTCCCTGTCACGAGATGTGCGAGGCTTTGTGCAGTCTTGTGACGTTTGTGCTCGGGCCAAGCCTTGTTGTTCTCGGGCTAGTGGATTATTGTTGCCCTTGCCTATTCCTAAGAGGCCTTGGACGCACATCTCGATGGATTTTATTTCAGATCTGCCTGTTTCACAGAAGATGTCTGTCATCTGGGTGGTGTGTGACCGTTTTTCTAAGATGGTCCATTTGGTTCCTCTGCCCAAGTTGCCTTCTTCTTCCGAGTTGGTTCCTCTGTTTTTTCAAAATGTTGTTCGTTTGCATGGTATTCCTGAGAATATCGTTTCTGACAGAGGGACCCAGTTCGTGTCTAGATTTTGGCGGGCATTCTGTGCTAGGATGGGCATAGATTTGTCTTTTTCGTCCGCTTTCCATCCTCAGACGAATGGCCAGACCGAGCGGATTAATCAGACCCTGGAGACATATCTGAGGTGTTTTGTGTCTGCTGACCAGGATGATTGGGTTGCTTTTTTGCCATTGGCGGAGTTCGCTCTCAATAATCGGGCCAGCTCTGCCACTTTGGTGTCCCCGTTTTTCTGTAATTCGGGGTTTCATCCTCGATTTTCCTCTGGTCAGGTGGAATCTTCGGATTGTCCTGGAGTGGATGCTGTGGTGGAGAGATTGCATCAGATCTGGGGGCAGGTGGTGGACAATTTGAGGTTGTCCCAGGAGAAGACTCAGCTTTTTGCCAACCGCCACCGTCGTGTTGGTCCTCGGCTTTGTGTTGGGGATTTGGTGTGGTTGTCTTCTCGTTTTGTCCCTATGAGGGTCTCTTCTCCTAAGTTTAAGCCTCGGTTCATCGGCCCGTATAAGATATTGGAGATTCTTAACCCTGTTTCCTTCCGTTTGGACCTCCCTGCATCCTTTTCTATTCATAACGTTTTTCATCGGTCATTATTGCGCAGGTATGAGGTACCGGTTGTGCCTTCCGTTGAGCCTCCTGCTCCGGTGTTGGTTGAGGGTGAGTTGGAGTACGTTGTGGAGAAAATCTTAGACTCTCGTGTTTCCAGACGGAGACTCCAGTATCTGGTCAAGTGGAAGGGATACGGCCAGGAGGATAATTCTTGGGTGAATGCATCTGATGTTCATGCCTCTGATCTGGTTCGTGCCTTTCATAGGGCCCATCCTGATCGCCCTGGTGGTTCTGGTGAGGGTTCGGTGCCCCCTCCTTGAGGGGGGGGTACTGTTGTGAATTTGGATTCTGGGCTCCCCCGGTGGCTACTGGTGGAATTGAACTGGTGTCCTCATCTTCTCTGTTCACCTGTTCCCATCAAGATGTGGGAGTCGCTATATAACCTTGCTGCTCTGTTAGTTGCTTGCCGGTCAACAATGTTATCAGAAGCCTCTCTGTGCTTGTTCCTGCTTCTAGACAACTACTAGATAAGTTGGACTCTTGTCCATGTTTGTTTTTGCATTTTTGTTCCAGTTCACAGCTGTAGTTTCGTTACTGTGTCTGGAAAGCTCTTGTGAACAGGAATTGCCACTCTGGTATTATGAGTTAATGCCAGAGTTTTAAAGTAATTTCTGGATGGTGTTTTGATAGGGTTTTCAGCTGACCATGAAAGTGTCCTTTCTGTCTTCTGCTATGTAGTAAGTGGACCTCAAATTTGCTAAACCTATTTTCATACTACGTTTGTTGTTTCATCTTAACTCACCGCCAATACATGTGGGGGGCCTCTGTCTCCTTTCGGGGTATTTCTCTAGAGGTGAGCTAGGACTAATATTTTCCTCTGCTAGCTTTATTTAGTCCTCCGGCTGGTGCTGGGCATCTAGAATCAACGTAGGCATGCTACCCGGCCACTGCTAGTTGTGCGGTAGGTTTAGTTCATGGTCAGCTCAGTTCCCATCTTCCAAGAGCTAGTTCCTGTATATGCTGATGCTATGTTCTCTTGCCATTGAGATCATGACAGGTTATATAGCGACTCCCACATCTTGATGGAAACAGGTGAACAGAGAAGATGAAGACACCAGTTCAATTCCACCAGTAGCCACCGGGGGAGCCCAGAATCCAAATTCACAACAGTACCCCCCCTCAAGGAGGGGGCACCGAACCCTCACCAGAACCACCAGGGCGATCAGGATGGGCCCTATGAAAGGCACGAACCAGATCAGAGGCATGAACATCAGATGCATTCACCCAAGAATTATCCTCCTGGCCGTATCCCTTCCACTTGACCAGATACTGGAGTCTCCGTCTGGAAACACGAGAGTCCAAGATTTTCTCCACAACGTACTCCAACTCACCCTCAACCAACACCGGAGCAGGAGGCTCAACGGAAGGCACAACCGGTACCTCATACCTGCGCAATAATGACCGATGAAAAACGTTATGAATAGAAAAGGATGCAGGGAGGTCCAAACGGAAGGAAACAGGGTTAAGAATCTCCAATATCTTATACGGGCCGATGAACCGAGGCTTAAACTTAGGAGAAGAGACCCTCATAGGGACAAAACGAGAAGACAACCACACCAAATCCCCAACACAAAGCCGAGGACCAACACGACGGTGGCGGTTGGCAAAAAGCTGAGTCTTCTCCTGGGACAACCTCAAATTGTCCACCACCTGCCCCCAGATCTGATGCAATCTCTCCACCACAGCATCCACTCCAGGACAATCCGAAGATTCCACCTGACCAG
The DNA here is from genome assembly GCF_051348905.1 of Ranitomeya variabilis. Lineage (NCBI taxonomy): Eukaryota > Metazoa > Chordata > Amphibia > Anura > Dendrobatidae > Ranitomeya > Ranitomeya variabilis. The sequence continues at coordinate 110,719,608 of NC_135235.1, read as the reverse complement.
AGGAAAATCGAGGATGAAACCCCGAATTACAGAAAAACAGGGACACCAAAGTGGCAGAGCTGGCCCGATTATTGAGAGCGAACTCCGCCAATGGCAAAAAAGCAACCCAATCATCCTGGTCAGCAGACACAAAACACCTCAGATATGTCTCCAGGGTCTGATTAATCCGCTCGGTCTGGCCATTCGTCTGAGGATGGAAAGCGGACGAAAAAGATAAATCTATGCCCATCCTAGCACAGAATGCCCGCCAAAATCTAGACACGAATTGGGTCCCTCTGTCAGAAACGATATTCTCAGGAATACCATGCAAACGAACAACATTTTGAAAAAACAGAGGAACCAACTCGGAAGAAGAAGGCAACTTGGGCAGAGGAACCAAATGGACCATCTTAGAGAAACGGTCACACACCACCCAGATGACAGACATCTTCTGAGAAACAGGCAGATCTGAAATAAAATCCATCGAGATGTGCGTCCAAGGCCTCTTAGGAATAGGCAAGGGCAACAATAATCCACTAGCCCGAGAACAACAAGGCTTGGCCCGAGCACAAACGTCACAAGACTGCACAAAGCCTCGCACATCTCGTGACAGGGAAGGCCACCAGAAGGACCTTGCCACCAAATCCCTGGTACCAAAAATGCCAGGATGACCTGCCAACGCAGAAGAATGAACCTCAGAGATGACTCTACTGGTCCAATCATCAGGAACAAACAGTTTATCAGGTGGGCAACGATCAGGTCTATCCGCCTGAAACTCCTGCAAGGCCCGCCGCAGGTCTGGAGAAACGGCTGACAATACCACTCCATCCTTAAGGATACCTGTGGGCTCAGAGTTACCAGGCGAGTCAGGCTCAAAACTCCTAGAAAGGGCATCCGCCTTAACATTCTTAGAACCCGATAGGTATGACACCACAAAATTAAACCGAGAGAAAAATAATGACCAGCGCGCCTGTCTAGGATTCAGGCGCCTGGCGGTCTCAAGATAAATCAAATTTTTGTGGTCAGTCAATACCACCACCTGATGTCTGGCCCCCTCAAGCCAATGGCGCCACTCCTCAAAAGCCTACTTCATGGCCAAAAGCTCCCGATTCCCAACATCATAATTCCGCTCAGCGGGCGAAAATTTGCGGGAAAAGAAGGCACAAGGCCTCATCACGGAGCAGTCAGAACTTTTCTGCGACAACACTGCCCCAGCTCCGATCTCAGAAGCGTCGACCTCAACCTGAAAAGGTAGAGCAACATCAGGCTGACACAACACAGGGGCAGAGGAAAAACGGCGCTTAAGCTCCCGAAAGGCCTCCACAGCATCAGGGGACCAATCAGCAACATCAGCACCCTTCTTAGTCAAATCGGTCAATGGCTTAGCAATATCCGAAAAACCAGCAATAAATCGACGATAAAAGTTAGCAAAGCCCAAAAATTTCTGAAGACTCTTAAGAGAAGAGGGCTGCGTCCAATCACAAATAGCTTGAACCTTGACAGGATCCATTTCAATGGAAGAGGGGGAAAAAATATATCCCAAAAAGGAAATCCTCTGTACCCCAAAAACACACTTAGAACCCTTCACACACAAAGAATTAGACCGCAAAACCTGAAAAACCCTCCTGACTTGCTGGACATGAGAGTCCCAGTCATCCGAAAAAATCAGAATATCATCCAGATACACAATCATAAATTTATCCAAATAATCACGAAAAATATCATGCATAAAGGACTGGAAAACTGACGGAGCATTTGAAAGACCAAAAGGCATCACTAAATACTCAAAGTGGCCCTCGGGCGTATTAAATGCGGTTTTCCACTCATCCCCCTGCCTGATTCGCACCAAATTATACGCCCCACGAAGGTCAATCTTAGAGAACCACTTGGCCCCCTTTATGCGAGCAAACAAATCAGTCAGCAACGGCAATGGGTATTGATATTTAACAGTGATTTTATTCAAAAGCCGATAATCAATACATGGTCTCAAAGAGCCGTCTTTTTTTGACACAAAGAAAAAACCGGCTCCTAAGGGAGATGACGATGGACGAATATGTCCCTTTTCCAAGGACTCCTTTATATATTCTCGCATAGCAGCATGTTCAGGCACAGACAGATTAAATAAACGACCCTTTGGGTATTTACTACCTGGGATTAAATCTATGGCACAATCGCACTCTCGGTGCGGAGGTAACGAACCAAGCTTGGATTCTTCAAAGACGTCACGATAGTCAGACAGGAACTCAGGAATTTCAGAGGGAATAGATGATGAAATGGAAACCACAGGTACATCCCCATGAGCCCCCTTACATCCCCAGCTCAACACAGACATAGCTCTCCAGTCGAGGACTGGGTTGTGAGATTGCAGCCAAGGCAATCCTAGCACCAAATCATCATGTAGATTATACAGCACCAGAAAGCGAATAATCTCCTGGTGATCCGGATTAATACGCATAGTTACTTGTGTCCAGTATTGTGGTTTTTTATTAGCCAATGGGGTGGAGTCAATCCCCTTCAGAGGAATAGGAGTCTCCAAAGGCTCTAAATCATACCCACAGCGTTTGGCAAAGGACCAATCCATAAGACTCAAAGCGGCGCCAGAGTCGACATAGGCGTCCGTGGTAATAGATGACAAAGAGCAAATCAGGGTCACAGATAGAATAAACTTAGACGGTAAGGTGCAAATGGAAACAGATTTACCAAGCTTTTTAGTGCGCTTAGAGCATGCTGATATAACATGAGTAGAATCACCACAATAGAAACACAACCCATTTTTCCGTCTAAAATTCTGCCGCTCGCTTCGGGACAGAATTCTATCACACTGCATACTCTCTGGCGACTTCTCAGTGGACACCGCCAGATGGTGCACTGGTTTGCGCTCCCGAAAACGCCTATCGATCTGAATAGCCATTGTCATGGACTCATTCAGACCCGCAGGCACAGGGAACCCCACCATAACATCCTTAATGGCATCAGAGAGACCCTCTCTGAAAGTCGCCGCCAGGGCGCACTCATTCCACTGAGTAAGCACAGACCATTTACGGAATCTTTGGCAGTAAATTTCCGCTTCATCTTGCCCCTGAGATAGGGACATCAAAGTTTTTTCTGCCTGAAGCTCCAAATGAGGTTCGTCATAAAGCAACCCCAAGGCCAGAAAAAACGCATCCACATTGAGCAACGCAGGATCCCCTGGTGTCAATGAAAAAGCCCAGTCTTGAGGGTCGCCCCGGAGCAAGGAAATCACAATCCTGACCTGCTGTGCAGGGTCTCCGGCAGAGCGAGATTTCAGGGACAAAAATAATTTGCAATTATTTCGAAAATTCTGAAACCCAGATCTATTTCCCGAGAAAAATTCCGGCAAAGGAATTCTCGGCTCAGATACAGGTGCATGACAAACAAAATCTTGCAAATTTTGTACCTTCGTGGTGAGATTATTCAAACCTGCAGTTACACTCTGAAGATCCATTACAAACAGGTGGACACAGAGCCATTCAAAGATTAGAAGGAGAGAAAAAAAAAAAAAAAAATTTCAGCAGACTACTTATTTCTCTCCTTTCTCAGCCAAGGATTTTAACCCTTTAGTGGGCCGGTCAAACTGTCATGATCTCAATGGCAAGAGAACATAGCATAAGCATATATAGGAACTAGCTCTTGGAAGATGGGAACTAAGCTGACCATGAACTAAACCTAACGCACAACTAGCAGTGGCCGGGTAGCATGCCTACGTTGATTCTAGATGCCCAGCACCAGCCGGAGGACTAAATAATGCTAGCAGAGGAAAATATCAGTCCTAGCTCACCTCTAGAGAAATACCCCGAAAGGAGACAGAGGCCCCCCACATGTATTGGCGGTGAATAAAGATGAAATAACAAACGTAGTATGAAAATAGGTTTAGCAAATTTGAGGTCCACTTACTACATAGCAGAAGACAGAAAGGACACTTTCATGGTCAGCTGAAAACCCTATCAAAACACCATCCAGAAATTACTTTAAAACTCTGGCATTAACTCATAACACCAGAGTGGCAATTCCTGTTCACAAGAGCTTTCCAGACACAGTAACGAAACTACAGCTGTGAACTGGAACAAAAATGCAAAAACAAACATGGACAAGAGTCCAACTTATCTAGTAGTTGTCTAGGAGCAGGAACAAGCACAGAGAGGCTTCTGATAACATTGTTGACCGGCAAGCAACTAACAGAGCAGCAAGGTTATATAGCGACTCCCACATCTTGATGGAAACAGGTGAACAGAGAAGATGAAGACACCAGTTCAATTCCACCAGTAGCCACCGGGGGAGCCCAGAATCCAAATTCACAACAGCACGCACAGCGCAGGCGCCGGATTTCAGAAGATAACAGCGCTCAGGGGGCGGGTACCATCGCCCCTGAAGAGAAGAGTGACGGCAGTTGGGGGATTCATACAGGACGCTTCAGACCGCCTCCTGGTACAATATCTGGTATGTGTGGCCAATTTTTAAAACGCTTTTTTGAGGTAATAAATGAATCAAAAACTAAAAAAGCCACCTTGTTAGAATGCAGCATTACTGCTGCACAAGGTGGCTCTTTTAGTTTATAACGGCTGGGGGGGGTGACAGTGGCCCTTTAAAGCTGGAGTTTTTCACCAGTTCCCCCTGATAAATGTACCTCTGGTTTTCATTGAAGACTAACTGCTATGAAGTCTTCCATAAAAAGCACACATAAAGGCTAGTCTCACACGTCCAGATAATTCCGGTACCGGAAAAATCGGTACCGGAGTTATCCGTGTCCATCTGTCCGTGTGCTCATGTGGCACATCAGTGTGGCACACGGGTGGCACACGGACAGCATCCGTGTGCGGTACGTGTTTACACGGACCCATTGACTTTAATGGGTCCGTGTGATCCGTGCGCTCCCACGAACACTGACATGTCTCCGTGTTTTGCAAACGGACACGGTCCGCGAAAACACGCTGACATGTGCAGAGACACATTTATTTTAATGTGTCTACGTGAGTCAGTGTCTCCGGTACGTGAGGAAACTGTCACCACACGTACCGGAGCCACTGACGTGTGAAACAGGCCAAAGAGATACAGAATTTCTGCTCTCCTATGTCCATGTGACACATATTGAGAAGCCGCAGCACAGGGCCAGACTGGGACTAAAATTCAGCCCTGGCATTTGAAGTTACACAGGCCCACTTGTCACATGGTGACTGTATAATATCTTTGTACACTTGTAGGCAGGGCCGGTTTTAGGCAAAGTGGGGCCCTAGGCAAAGTTTAAAATGGGGCCCCAAATGCTAAAATATTGCACATCACACAAAAGCATTTTGGTTGTATTTACAAGCGCTGAGTTCAAGCCGCTAAATGAGTTTGATCGACAATACTGAAGTTGTTCAACGCTTGTTTCCTGGCCTCTTTCCATCAGCTGAGGAATAATGATGGGACAGAACGATCACTGACAGATCACCATACAGTATCATGTTATAATAGAGTGCAGGGTTGAGTATGTCACCACGGAACAGACAGACCAACTGTAGAGGGGAATTTATTAACAGGAGTAAGATTCTCCTCGCAGGGAGTAAACAGGGGGTTAATAGAGATAAAGCAAACAGTAAACAGTTAAGCGGAATCGAAACAGTTAACGAATGTTCTTGTAACTTATCAGTCCAGGGCGGTCCTGACTGGAGGGTCCTTATTCCAATGCGGGTACAGTCACCAGCAGTGCTTGAAGATCCTGAAGTCTCTCCTCTGTCTCCTGGAAACTGGAGACTACGGGGTTAAGTCTTTGCAGTCTTTTCTTCCAGTGAAGCTGGAAGCAGGAAGTCACACAGCCATTTTGCTGCGAGTCTCTGTATATTAGGCTGGCAGTCTCTCTATCTGCAGCAGCAATGCTACAAACACACTGAGCAGTTTACTTTGTCACACTCAGGGGTCCTGGCTTGTCACTGCGGTCACCGGGGCTGCGCGCTCAGGTCACTGTAAGGGGATACGTCTTCTTTGATTACGGAGGCTTCCAAGTCCACACTCTCACATCCAGTCTTCACTATGGCTGGTATCTCAGCCTCAGTGCCCTCACGGGGAGCACTCTCTTTCGAGTAGTGCGGTGCTGCAGCCTGCTCTCTCTCTGGCACTGTCCCCTCTATCCCGCGCGCTCTGCTCTCCTGCTCTTTTCTGACCACACCCCTCTCTCTTCCTCTCTGCCCCCAGCAGTCAGATGGTCCCTTCTGTCAAGGGCAGAAAGTCTTCCCCCCAACAACCCAGCTGTCTGACTAAGTGGTTCCAGGTAAGGAGCAGGGAAAGCAATCTCCTTATATTGTTATCAGTGGCACATCTAAAGTTTACACCGGAGATGTGCTGCTGAGAACAATGATTTTTGCTCCAGCAAAAACAATCTGAATATGCAGCACTTTACTTGTTTAGTAAAATACACCCCATAGTCCTCCATATATTATAATGTGCACCAAAGTCCTCCATATAGTATAATACACTCCCTATAGTCCTCCATATATTAAAATACACTGCTCAGTCTTCCATATAGCATAATACACTCCTCATAGTGCTCCATATAGTATAATGCTCCGCCATAGTCATCCATGTAGGACAATTCACTTCCCATAGTATAATGCACCCCATAGTTTTTCATATAGTATAACGTATTCCCCATAGTCCTCGATACAGTATAATGCAGCTCACATATAGTATAATGCAGCCACCACCCTACAGAATATAATGCAGCCACCACAGAGTATAATGCAGCCACCCAAGAGTATAATGCAGCCACCCCATAGAATATAATGCAGCCCCCCTCATAGTTTAATGCAGCCCCCTCATAGAGTATGATGCAATCACCCCTCAAAGAATATAAATATAATACAGCCCCCATAGAATATAATGTAGCCCCGAATAGAATATAATACAGCCCACCTCCCCACAGAATATAATGCAGCCCCATCAAAGAGTATGAGGCAATCATCCCTCATAAAATCTAATACAGCCCCCCCATAGAATATAATACAGCCCACCTCCCCATAATATATAATGTAGCCCCCATAGAATATCATGCAGCCCCCCATAGTATGTAACACAGCCTCCCCCCATAGAATATAATATACCCCCCATAGTATATAACACAGCCTCCCCCATAGAATATAATATACCCCCATAGTATATAGCAAGGCCCCCATAGTATATAGCACAACCCGCATAGTATATAGCACAACCTGCATAGCAGATTACACAGCCCACGTAGTAGTATACAGCACAGCCCACATAGTAGTATATAGCACAGCCCACACAGTAGTATATGGCACTGCCCACACAGTAGTATACAGCACAGCCCACGTAACAGTATACAGCAAAGCCCACATAGCAGTATACAGCACAGCCCATGTAGCAGTATACAGCACAGCCCACGTAGCAGTATACAGCACGCCCACATAGCAGTATACAGCACGCCCACATAGCAGTATACAGCACGCCCATGTAGCAGTATACAGCACTGCCCACGTAGTAGTATACAGCACAGCCCACTTAGCAGTATACAGCACAGCCCACATCTCTCCTCCCCCCCCCCCCCAAGAATGGCCCCACAGTCCAGTTAAAAAAAAACAACACACTTCTCACCTCTCCTCGTGCCTGCATTGCTCCCTGCTCCTGTCTCTGTGGCTACCGCTGCAGTGCCTGGCACACAGTGAGTGCGCCCGGACCCGCAGTATCAGAGGCAGAGCGGGGAATGATGGGAGAGGGGGTGTCAACAGACGCTCTCTCCTCCATCATTGCATTCAACTGTACCGGCATCATAGACGCCGGTATAGTTGAATGCGGCGGCAGCGCTGGTGGGGGGGGGGGGTGAGTCAGCGTTAGTTAGTGGAGTTAGAGTCGGTGCACATTTTGGTGGAGTTGGAGTCAGTATAAAATGGACAAGCTCCTAAAAAATAAAATAAATTGGGTACAGTAGTACAATGTAGGATGTGTTGAAAATGTTTTCATAAGAATTTGGGAAAGTGATGAAATGTCCTATAAGGCCATGTTCACACTTTGCGGTTTTTACCGCGGATCCGCGGCGATTTTGATGCTGCGGGTCCGCAGCAGTTTCCATAGCGTTTACATTAACATGTAAACCCTATGGAAACCGCAAACCGCTGTGCACATGCTGCGGGAAAAAACGCGCAGAAACGCAGCGTCTTAAAACCCGCAGCATGTCACTTCTTTGTGCAGAATCGCAGCGATTCTGCACCCATAGAAATGCATTGAACCGCTTACTTACCGCATGGGGCTGTGCCCACGTTGCGGGAAGTAAGCGGATAATGTGCGGGTGGTACCCCGGGGTGGAGGAGAGGAGACTCTCCTCCAGGCCCTGGGAAGCATGAATAGTGTAAAAAAAAAGAATTAAAATAAAAAATGATGTTATACTCACCTCTCAGCGCTGCCCGCGGCCGTCCGGTCTTCGGTTTGCTGTGCGAGCAGGACCTGTGGTGACGTCGTGGTCACATGACCGTGATGACGCCTCGGTCACATGACCGTGACATCACGAAGGTCCTTCTCGGCACAGCATCTTTGGAACCGGACCGCCGGGTGCAGCGCCCAGGAGATCCGGACATCGGAGGGTGAGTATAAACCAATTTTTATTATTTTTAACATTACTATTGATGCTGCATATTGCTGCATATGCAGCATCAATAGTATGGGAGTAATCCAGCAGCGGAAACCGCGGAACAAACCGCGATAAATCTGCAGGGATAACCGCAGCGGTTTTGCCCTGCAGATTTATCAATTCCGCTGCGGGATAAACTTGCAGAGCACACCGCAAAGTGTAAAAATGGCCTAAATGTCTGTTCTGTTCCTGATCTCTTTAGTTGATATGAATCTGTGCTGCACTTTATGTACACGCTCAATAGTGAGGAACTGGTGTGGAGTCAGAGTCAGGAAAATTGAGGAGTTGGAGTTGGAGCAGGAGGTTTGGCTTACCGACTCCACAGCCCTGGTATGTATGAGTGTAGCTGTGAATCCAGCATTGGAGTAAAATAAAAAGCTTACTAGAAAGCAGCAGGACCATCCGTATGTGTATCTCTGTGTATGTATCCCTGTGTTTATTTTTTTTCTGTGCTCCTCACTCCTCCTTCCATTTCCATACAATTCAATGGACAGTTGTAATCTAATACTTAAGTTAGCTGGCAGTCCATCTATGACGAGTTCAGGAAAGGAAAAAGGGCCTGAGAAGAAAGAAGCACATATGTTTGATATATAAGCTATATTACTAAGCTATATATAAGCTATATTACTAAGTTTCTTATCTTCATTTTGTGTAATTAGTTTATGCAAAGTATGCTGAAATGACAATGACCATCTAATGGAGCTAAGCAGCTGCTAGTCTGCCTATAGAGAATACATGTCTGATTCGAAAAGCTGAAAGTGTATGTACATGGAGAGAAGAAAGCAGGAGGAATAGGTGTCACTCCACAGCAATCTAGAATGTATGGCCAGCCAAGATCCTGGACAAATACATTAGCTTTAGTCACTGAAGACACACCTTGGTATTTCACATTAGTAAGACCAGAGTTGTTGTTAGGGTGTGTACTCCATAGTTCACCATACATTTATCTGTGGTGCTTTACCCTTCATTACAAACTGTATGCACGTTAACGTGAACTCACTAACAGCCTGGTATCACAAACCAGGGTCAATTTCATAAGAAACCAATATTTTGGGAGAGAAGTTGAAGTAACCAGAGGAGGACATACAAACTACATGCAAATATAACCTTTGGTTGAATTAAAACTCAAAGTCACAAGTGCTGCTGGCCACAGTGTCAGCCATTGAGGCACCATGCAGAATTGTGAGGGTATGTATTTTTGGACAAGTACATATTTGCAAACAATAGGTATAGGAGAATGTGTCTGAAATGCTTCAATTCTAATTAATAAATACCACAAGCACAATAGCATTAATTAGATATAGATAACAGTTGATTTTAAAGACTGGAAAGTTTTCCCATTACATACAACCCCAAATCCAGAAAAGTGTGGTCACTGTTGAAAATGTAAAGAAAACAAGAATGCAATTATTTGTAAAACTCTTATCGCCATATTTTATTCACAGCAGATCACAAAACACAGATCAGAAGGTGGACATTAGACATTTTACCATTTAATTTGAAAAATTAACCCATTTAGAAATTGATGACAGCAACGCATGTTAAAAAAGGTGGCACAAGACCGGGTCAACTATTGTCTAGTATCCCCTCTTCTTTTTACAGCAGTCTGTAAACGTCTGGGAAATAAGGAGACAGATTACTGGAAATTTGGTAGAGCAACTTTGTCCCATTCTTGTCTGATGTAGAATCACAGCTGCTCAACAGTCTCCAGTCTTCTTTGCTGGGTTGTTTGTTCCATAATGCACCAAATGTTTTCTGTTGGTGAAAGGTCTGAACCGCAGGCTACCGTTAATCACCCAAACTCTTCTGAAAAGCCATGCTGTTGTGATGGGCGCAGTATGTGGCTTACCATTGTCTTACTGAAACACGGGGTGATGAGTCCCCAAAATGTGTTACTGTCAGGCAATCAAAAGGTGACATGGAGCGCCCCCACCGTCGCAGGGCCGTGGGGTACCCAGTACCGGGCCTCTCTGTCTCGGTTCTGGGATTGTCACGGTGGCTAGACCCGGTCCGTGACCCTGCTAAGGGGCGTCCAGTAAAAGTTGAGAGTGATGATGTGTGGTGCAGGGTGCGATGAATAACGAGGACACAGGGTTGCAGTCTCTTTACCTCTTTACTGAAGGTTTCGAGATACTCAATCCAGAGCACTGTTAACAGGGCTGGCTGAGACCGGCCGGTCCAAAGGCACATCCGGAGTTCCCTTAGCAGGTGGGAATCAGTGTCTACCTTCTAGCGCCTGTGTGTTGTAGTCCTTCCCTGCTGAGCACCCCGGGATAGTCCTCACAACTGCTGTGTCTGTCTCTGATGTTCGTTCTCTCTGTCCCCCAGATGATATGGATAGGACGCACCCGTATGACGGGTAGGCCTGGAGTTCTTCCGGGACCCTAGAGTCGCCCCTCTCCCACAGCTGCCTCCGTTGTCTGCTTAGGTGTTTAAGTGAGACAGCCAACCTATAATTGGCTGTCCTGCCGTGGTTTGAAGTAATGCTTAGAGTCTCTTACTTTCTCGGCGTTCCGGCCACCGACTTTGCGCCTCAGAAGGATGTTGCCTCGATTTTACAGCACGACTCCTTCTGGTCCTATCACCTCTGCGCTGTATTCCCGTTTCTCACTCCTTAACAATGCCCCTCACTTCTTGTCCTTTCCTAGGAGACTGCCGCTGTAAGCACAGGCACGGCTCCGTAACGTTCTTTCCTGTTCACTAGGGCTCTGCCAGGATCCCACCCCTGACAGGTCCTCTCTCGAGCTCTTCCCAGCTCCTTTCTCCCTGACTTCCTGTCCAACCCCCAGTTTTACCCAAGTGTGAGGAGTGGTCTAATAGATAGAACCACCCCCCCGGAGTGTGAGGTGTAATGTGTGACTGTGATACCTGGTCAGGTGAACTCCTTTAGTGCAATCAGACGTACCATCACTCCCCTTAGTGGCGGAGCAACAGTACTGCAACGACCCGGACTCTGGGGCGCTGCACACACACTCTGGGAAGGGCTATTGGATTCTTTTCCAGAATACAAGGTCAAACTTATAAAAGATTTTAAGCTTTAATATAAAAAAGGTAAAAATAAAATGACACCCAAATATGCAAAACAGTTATAAAGTAAAATGGGATAAATAACAGAAATACCTTAACGTTTCCATCTACAGTTATCGTCTGTTTTCCTGAGGTGAGGAGAAATGAATTATGGATCACATTAGCCCTTAGGCTGCCCTCACATGTGAACCCTCCTCTTTGTGTAACCCTGCTTTTTATTGTCCGGACCATAGGCTCATATTTCCAGTATGACCTGGATTGGTCTATTTAAACAATGCGGTCTGGGAAGGGACCATGAGCCACGTTGTGCCCTTTCAAATACCTGTGTCTCCCTATACAGACAATATGGAATATTCCTTCTAGTACACACCGTTTGCTAACCCTCCAGCAAAAGCCCCTTTGTGCCGGCAGCACTGGTATATCCAGTTGTACACTTTTGTCAACTAAATGTAACTCTACTCCTGTTATGATTTCCCTTATTGATTATTATTATTAATTATGTATGTAGCACCATTGATTCCATGGTGCTGTACATGAGAAGGGGTTATGCAGCGCCCCAGAGTCCTGGTCGTTGCAGTACTGTGGCTCCGCCACTATGGGGAGCTATGGTGCGTCTGATGGCACTGAAGGAGTTCATCTGACCAGGTATCACAGACACCAATACATTTCACAGCTGGGCCTCCGGGGGGAGCTAAGGGTTCTATTCATTAGGCCACTCCCCACCATAGTGGGTAAACTGGGGGTCAGGCAGGAAGTTAGATCAGAAAGCTGACTGGGTTGGAACCAGGCAACACCTTGTGGCAGAGGGTGTTGTGGGGGAAGATACAGTAGGGTCTCTGTCAGGGGTGGGATCCTGACAGAGGCTTGGCAACTTGAACGAACGTAACGGGACCGCGCCTGCTCCGGGTAGCGGCGGTGCCCAAGTAAGGACTAGAAGCGAGATAGATTGTGCTGAGTGAGAAACGAGATCAAGCAAAAGGAGAAATACCAGTAGGGGTCGTGCTGTAAGACCGGAGCAACACCCTACTGAGGCGCACTACCGGTGGCCGGAACGCCGAGGGAGTATCATAACATTCAGCTTCAAGCAATACTCTAAACAGCGGCAGGACAGTCAGTCTAAGGCGGGCTGTCTAACTTAAATCACCTATGCAGTCTTGGGGGGCAACTTGTGGAGAGGGGCGACTCTAGGGTCCCGGAAGAGCTCCGAACCCGTCATACGGGTGCCGTCCCAACCAGAACACCAGGGAGGGACGGAGGATTAGAAGAACATCATTTAATCGAGTTGTGAGGGAACTTAAGAAACAGACACAACGGTTGTGGGGACTTTCCGTAAGCACAGCAGGGAAGGACCACAACACATAGCGCTAGAAGGAAGGCACCGATTTCCACCTGTGAGGAGAACTCCGGAGGTGCCATTGGACCGGCCGGACTTGCGCAGCCTGGTGAACCGTATTCCGGACTGAGGACCCAGAGATCTTCAGTAAAGAGGTAAAGAGACTGCAACTTGGTGTCCTCGTTATTTACTGCACCGCACCACCACAGCATCACCATTACCATCCACACCTGTTATTCACTGTGCGCCCCATGGCAGGGTCACGGACTGGGGCCTAGCCGCCGTGACAACCCCGGAGCAGAGACTCACACAGGCCCGGTACCGGGTACCCCTCGGCCCTGCGGCAGTGGGGGCGCCACAGTTACATCAAAATACAAATAACACTTCCAGTAGACAAACTAACAATGACAGACTGGTACAGAGGAAAGAGGACCCTGCCCTTGTAGGCTTACATTCTACAGGATGATGGCGAATGAGACAGTAGGTTGGGGGTTGCAGTAACTCTGATAATGTTGAGGCGGCAGCGTGGTCATTGCAGGCTATACAATATCTTGAAGAGATGGGTTTTCTGGTTCCGTCTGAAGGATCTGAATGTGGTGGGTAATCGGACGTGTTGGGACACAGAATTCCAAAGGATGGGAGATATTCGGGAGAAGTCCTGGAGGCGATTGGATGAGGAACTAGTAAGTGTGGAGGAGAGAAGGAGATCTTGAGAGGACTGGAGATTACGTGAAGGAAGATATTGGGAGATTAGTTTGTAGATATACGGAGGAGAAGGGTTATAGATGGCTTTGTAGGTCAGGGTTAGAAGTTTGAACTGGATATGCCGATAAATTGGGAGCCAGTGAAGGGATTTGCAAAGAGGGAAAGCAGAAGTGTAGCGAGGAGAGAGATTTATTAGTCGGGCACCAGAGTTAAGGATGGACTGGAGAGGTTTGAAAGTGTTAGAAGGTCAGGCACAGAGGAGGATGTTGCATTAGTCGAGGCGGGAGATGATTAGGGCATGCACAAGCATTTTAGTAGATTGATGGTTGAGGAAAGGACGAATTCTGGAAAAATTTTGAGTTGAAGGCGACAGGAGGTGGCAAGACCTTGGATGTGCGGTTTGAAGGACAGGGCAGAGTCAAGGGTTACTCTGAGACAGTGGATTTCCGTTACAGGGGAAATTGTAATGTCATTTATTGTGATGGATACGTCAGGTAGAGAAAATATGCGAGATGGAGGAAATTGATTATATATTTCCTTCACAGTGCATTTCAAAATGCGTAAACTGCCTATGACATAGGCACTAATGCAACTCCATAGCATCAGTGATGCAGGTTTCTGAATGGAATCCGTGTTTTCCATAAAATACTTCAAATTTAGATTCATTGGTCCCTTGAAGAGTTTTCTAGAAGATCTCATAGCCTGAGCAGCTTGCGTGCTTCTGGGTGATTTCCATGCACTGAGTGTTATTCCATCAGCAGTTTACCTCATTCTTCGTCACAGTGCACAAGCTCTGTCAGCTTTTGGGCACGGTGAGATAGCGCTTACTGCATGTGTTGGGGACACTCGCTTAGCAATGAGACTCAGTCACACAGGTACGTTTTTCTCACAAAAACAGTCCATGCGGTTTATTATGCAGTCATAAGCCGGGTTATGCACAGTTCATTGTAAACTTCATAGAACACAATAGGCACCAACCGGTGACAATAAGTTGCAGCTTTAACACAGATATTTCATATACGGCTTTAACTCGCAGACACTAAACATGCTGGACCTCTCACTTAGTCCAGTTACCATGGGTGACCGTACGCCGAACAGTTTATCAATGGAACACAACAAGCACCAACAGTCTGTTCCACTGGCAGATACTTCTCTGCCGTTTTGATAGCCCCTTCCCGGGTGTTACCTTTCTGGAGCTCCTGCTCCACACGCTGACCTCCTGTTAGTCCTCTCTCTCTCAGGGAAGCTGCCGACCTGGGATCACTATCCCGGACAATGCCTTGCTCACTAGGCCACCTGATAGTCCAGATCCTCAGAAGGGCTGTAGCTCCCCCAATGCAGTGCCATTGCAGGCTCTGCATACACTCCTTCCCATGTGCTCTTCAGGAATCCTACTCACAGGACTTCCAGCACAGGCCACTCAGTGCGCTATTCAGGACATCTGTCCCCATCTGGGACCGTCCAACACACAAGTCTCTCAGCGCGCTGTTCAGGGATCCAATCCTACTCCCAGGATCTCCCAATACACAAGCTGTCCAAGATCTACACATTCTCCATTACAGAGAGCACAGAGACCATTACAGACTCCATTGCAGGTCCATACACAGGAACCATGTGAACCAGACCCTGGTCACATTATGTAGTTGTAACCATTCCCATAGATGGGTGCTGTGTGAGTGTGTGGCTAGTTTGACCCACCCAGCTCTCATAGCTAGCCCTGTAAGCCTCCCTTCACAATTATACAAACACTTGTGGGACTAAGGTCGCAGAACAACAACATTACTTCAGGCTTACAGCGCATACTCCCTTTGCGACACATATCGGCCATTTACAATCCTGCCAGTCACTGTTTCATTATCACCCTTATAACCACAGATACGCCTCCATGCATATCCTGAGGAGCACACACAGCGCCCCCTAACTGCAACAGGGGTCACTGCATCACAGCACACTGCTCCTCTGCCTGTCAGCTGGTTCCTGTGTGCTGAAAGACATTGGCAGTTTTCCTCAGTGTATAGCACAGACACAGGACAATCAGCTAACCGGGCACAAGGAGCTCAGTAAAATTGGCACTTCCCCTCAATGTTTAATACACTGCTCCTTCTGCTCTATCAGCTAGTTCTTGTGTGCTCAGTGACATTGGCACTTCTCAATGTAATTGATAGTCCAGAGGCACATTTGCTGGAATTTTTATAACTCATAGTCACAGGCAGCACAGGGGCTAGCAGCTGACAGAATAACACTGAGAAATGCCGATGTCACAGGAACCAAATGACAGTGCAGAAGCAGCAGCATGATAAACACTGAGGGGAATTGCCCATGTTACTGAGCTCCTTCTGCTCTGTCAGCTGATTGCCCTGTGACTGTGTTATACACTGAGAAGTGCCAATGTTCCTGAGCAACTTCTGCCCTGTCAGCTGATTGTCCTGTGTTTATGTTATACCCTGAGAAGTGCCGATGTTACTGAACAGACATGATCCAGCTGACAGGCAAAGGAGATTTGCAACAACTAACAGCTGACAGAGCTTGTGTACTGTGTTACTGAGGTAAACTGCTAATGCACTGACATACAGTGCATGGGATTCAGCCAGGAGCGCACATGCTGTGCAGACTGCACTCTTACCGTTAGAAAGCCATATTCAGTGTATGTGGGACTGAATATGGATTTACTTCATAAACAGCTTTTATAAGGTTTTTCAAATGTTTTCTTTCGGATTTAAATTTATAAGGTATATTTGAAAGATTACTAAAATTGCTCTACATTATTATTAAAAGTAAAGTGACAGTTACGCTTTACAGCAGTATTCTCAAGTTTGAGAGTTCTCCTACACATGGGATAGGGGATTACTTCAATTTCTTGGAGATTTGACTGCAGGAGAATTTTTTTAATCTTGAGATCTGGGGCACTTAATAGTTCCAACTGAATGGGCTGCAGTCATGGCTGACAGTAACCCCTGTATCACCCTGTGGCCCCCTCACAGCACACAATCATGTTTCCTTGATTACCTCGGTGCTGCTTCTCTGTGTCATCTGGAATCTCCTGGTATGGGAATGTATTCCCTACAGACAGTTAAAGAGTCACAGTCCGCAATTAAAGAGTCACAGTCCGGCTTCACTTTAACTTCAACTTCTTTACTCAACACAGCATCATCCAGGGCACAATCAATTACAGCAATTGGCAAAGCTTTCCCTTGCTTTTTCTCTCTGCCGCTAAGCCTGTCCCCGGTCCCTCAGTGTCCTCAATACCCAGAACTTCTGTGTCACGGTCAGCTGCGGCCGCCAATACGGACCAGCCCATAGACGCCCCCAAGCCGACCAACCTCAGAAGGCATGGGGCGTGTGTCCCCCAGGGACAAAATACGGACCCTTTAAACCGCAAAGGGGGACCCGGGCCTACCCGAACTAGGGGAGGGCAGAGACCGGGGTTCTGTGGCAGCTGAGCATGTGGACAAAGAAAGAGACACGTAGGACTTGATTATACCGCACAACTTCAGGTATAGAGAAAGTAAAGTTTACTAAAGTAAAGTCACACAGTACATAAACGAGACATGACGATGTCAGGCTCCCGATTCCACACCTCCAGAAGGGTACCACCCAGTGGACCCCAAGGCACCAACGGATCACCGAGGCACACAGACGGGACATCGGGACCCAGGCAGGACATCAGGGTACACGAGGACATCAGGGTACAGGCAAGACATCAGGATACAGACAGGACATCAGAACATCTGGACTCAGGAAAGACCTCAGGACATCAGGACACAGGCAGGGCATCAGGACACAGGAATACTGGATAGACATCTGGGACACTGGCGTGGCAGCCCAGGTCATCAGCTGGGACACTGGCGTGGCAGCCCACGTCATCAGTTACATCAGGACATCGAACACAGGAAGGACATCAGGACATCAGGGAACACAAGGTCATCAGGATGCAGGTAAGACATCAGGACACACGAGAACGTCAGGACATCAGGGTCCATGAGGTCATCAGGACACAGGAAGGACATCAGGGTACAGACAGGACATCAGGGTCACCGGCAGACATCAGACAGGAGTCGTTCGGTTCCGGACACCTGACACGACCTACAGGCACCACCAGACATCAGGCTCCAAGCTCCAGGCAGCGGTCATCAGGTTCCAGACTGCGGTCGTCAGGCTCCAGGCATCGAACCTAGGAAGGAACTCAAGCATGATGGTGCAAACACCACCATACTGGACGTGAGCCAGACGGGGTTAACACCGCATGGTAGTCAGAGCACAAAGTAGTAGATGCTCAGCAAAAACACCGGTTTCAAGAGACTCAAAGTCACTGGGAGTGAGACTCCAGATGCAGAGGGATTCCAGGCACATAATCACAGCAGACACAGTTCAGACAGGTTCAGGTACAGGATCAAGGATTCGGGCCTGGATATACCGCCTCCAGGAGAGGCGCCAGAACAGGACAAAACAGGAATCAAGGCAAGGACTTTGGTACTAAAACATAGACAGGAGAGGTGCAGGAACATAAACACAGATAGCAAAGTTCAGGAGCTTTGTGAGTAGCTCAGGCCCTGTCCATAGGGCAGGGGAACTTTATATAGGAGCTGCCCCTCAGCAATTGGCTGCGGACAGCATTTCAAGTACATGCCTTAAAGGGAACCTGTCACCCCGTTTTTTCCGTATGAGATAAAAATACTGTTAAATAGGGCCTGAGCTGTGCATTACAATTGTGTATTTTGTGGACCCCGATTCCCCACCTATGCTGCCAAAATACGTTACCAAAGTAGCCGTTTTCGCCTGTCAATCAGGCTGGTCTGGTCAAAAGGGCGTGGTGTCTTCCCCCAGATCTTGCTTAGTTTTCCGTTGGTGGCGTAGTGGTTTGCGCATGCCCAAGGTCCCGAATCCACTGCACAGGGGAGTGAAAAGAGCGCGATGTGCGTTATTTCCCTGTTGATCGGTGGGGGCGACCATCTTCCTTTGGCCGCGCTTGCGCAGATGTTCTCTTCCCCCATCTAGTGGCTGATCTGGGGTAGTAAACTGTCCCTATTTAATACATACAAATACATTAAACAGTAAAGGATATACATGCATTACAAAGAAACAAATAATCAAATATACATGTCCTACATTTTACAGTAGATGGTAATACACGTAGCTGTGAAGCAATACCATTGAGGAAATAGTGGTAATACACCTTAATGGTGCAGTAATACCCATAAGTGGACATCTATTGCAAACAGATTTTCCTCATCCCCTTACACAATCATGCCCACTGCCCCTTTATTATTCACTCTTAATGGGATCGCTGGAGACGGCAGAGGACTACACTCAGCTGGTTTTCCACATGCCCACAAGAATTAATGGAGCATCAGTGCACATTATCAACATTTGCACCATTCACATGAGGCTCTTTAGAACCCCAGTTCTAAAGATCAATTGGGGTCCCAGTGGTAGGACTCCAAGAAATCCTCCAGCAATGAACAAGGCAGTTCTGTCACACACAGTGTAGGACAGACAAAGTGCAACACAAAGGGATAAGGGAAGGGGAACTAACACTAGGGAAGGGGGGAGTGGAGACCCCCTAGACCGATCTAATGTCACCCTCTCTGTCCTATTATCCCTATATAGGCTCCGCACCCATTGCTGAGCAGGATACCTAATCCCTGCCTGACACCGGAGAGGATGAGCGCTAGTCAATCCTCACTACCGCTAAAGACAACTGGGATAGACAAACAAAACAAGGGAACACTTAGCTTGAGAAGACTCAGAGAGAAACACCAACATCCTCCAAACTCCAAAAAGCACAATAGCCAACAGCTACTGCTCCAAGCTTCAACAGGGAAATGCAAATAGAAAACAACACCCTCAACTCACAACAGGAAGTTGGGAGTTATAAACACCCAGATCCAGGTGACACCATTAAGGCTGGAGGAGGTGGCCACTAGTCTGCAAGGCAAACCACTGAGACCTTCTGCAGCCAGATGCAGTGCGACTATCTGTAGCCTCTGGCACACCTGTGACAGGTTCCTATATACACTTCACAGTCCTACGCTTTTTGGCTGCTATACAGCCTTACTCATGGTGTGAATATGTTCTAAAAGACCTTTCTTAAATAGCACCTGACATGGATCACATGTTGGATCGACAGCAAATAAACACAAGTTGCAAGTAATACAATCACCTGTTGAAACATGCATATTAATAACATAATGAACATACAAAAATATATATATAAAAACTGATAAAGAAGCAAAGGATTACGTATACTGGAGAATAATTTCTTGTCTTACATGTAGACTGAGGGGTTCTTGTATTTAATTTAAGATCCAGAATGATTCTCTTTTGAGAATTTTTCTTTTTAAGTTCCTACTTATAAATGGTTTAACCCTACTATCTATGCATGACAATAGAAATCTACACTTTCACAGAACGCAGGCCGTTTAGGCCCGTGTGAAAATCATACAGTGGAATTGAAATAAATAACTTTTTAAGCGTTTTCCAAGTTTATTTCAAAATTGCACAGTAAGATATGAAAATTACACAAAATTGTAATTGTTAACAAGAATATTAACCCCTTAGTGACCACCAATATGACTTAAAACTAGCCTGAGATATAAGAGACTAGCATCCCCATCCGGGTGACAACCTGCAGCTGTTGGCTGTACACTATAACTGACAATTTGCTGCATCAGCCACGATCAGTGTTGGCACTGACTATGGCCCCTCAAATACTGCTGTTAAGGGCTCATTGAGAGAAAAAAATCGGTCCGAGGTAAATCATGCGATTGTCATGCGAGTGTCATGCGATTTATTTATTGCAACATCCGTATGACATCCATATTGCTGTCCGATTTTTATGCACCGGTGTCCTTTGAAAAGCCAGCAAATCAGTGCTGTGTACAGTAACATCACACTGACAGATTAGAATAGATATATACACATAGAATAGGTATACATATATATATATGTCACTGAGACACCTATATATATATATTTATATTTAATGCAGCGCTAGATAGCAGAAAAGCCGGTAATTCAATTGCCGGCTTTTGCTATCTCCTTCACAAACCCGACAGGATATGAGACATGGTTTACATACAGCAAACCATCTCATATCCCTTCTTTTATTACATATTCCTGACTACTAATGTAAGAAGTGTCTTTGTGTAAAATTTGGTGGCTCTAGGTGTTAAAATAAAGGGTTAAATCACGGAAGAAATTGGCGTGGGCTCCCGCGCAATTTTCTCCGCCAGAGTGGGAAAGCCAGTGACTGAGGGCAGATATTAATAGCCTAGAGAGAAACCATGGTTATTGGCCCCCCTGGCTAAAAACATCTGCCCCCAGCCACCCCAGAAAAGGCACATCTGTAAGATGCGCCTATTCTGGCACTTAGCCACTCTCTTCCCACTCCTCTGTAGCGGTAGGATATGGGGTAATAAAGGGTTAATGCCACCTTGCTATTGTAAGGTGACATTAAGCCTGGTTAATAATGGAGAGGCGTCAATAAGACACCTATCTATTATTAATCCAATACTAGTAAATGGTTAATAAAACACACATTATGAAAAAAGTATTTTAATGAAATAAAGACACATGGTGTTGTAATAGTTTATTATACTCTCAATCCAATTGAAGACCCTTATCACCTGAAACAAAGTTAAAATTAAAAAACAACAATATCCCATACCTTCTGTTGTTCAGTCTTGTCCCAAGCTGTAAATCCGTCTGAAGGGGTTAAATAATTTTACAGCCAGGAGCCTGCCAATGCAGCCACCCCTGCCTGTAAAAACTGGGGAATGAATGGAAAGCAGGGGAACGTAGCTACCTAGACTTGCGGTGCTGCGCCCCCTGCTGGCATAACCTCATATGAACTCCAGCGTGGGAATTTTTCTGAATATTTTCCCACGCTTGCGTTCATATGAGTTTATGCCAGCAGGGGGCGCAGCACCGCAAGTCTAGGTAGCTACGTTCCCCTGCTTTCCATTCATTCCCCAGATTTTACATGCAGGAGCACAGCTGCATTAGCAGGCTCCTGGCTGTAAAATTATTTAACCCCTTCAGATGGATTTACAGTGTGGGACAAGACTAAATGACGGATGGTATGGGATATTGTTGGTTTTTTATTTTATCTTTGTTTCAGGTGACAAGGGTCGTCATTTGGATTAAGAGTATAATAAACTATTATAACACCCTGTGTCTTTATTTCATTAAAATACTTTTTTCATAATGTGTGTGTGTTTTATTAATCATTTACTAGTATTGGATTAATAATGGATAGGTGTCTTATTGACGACGCTCCATTATTAACCAGGCTTAATGTCACCTTACAACAGAAAGGTGGCATTAACCCTTTATTACCCCATATCCCACCGCTACAGGGGAGTGGGAAGAGAGTGGCCAAGTGCCAGAATAAGCGCATCTTACAGATGTGCCTTTTCTGGGGTGGCTGGGGGCAGATGTTTTTAGCAAGGGGGGTCCTATAACCAGGGTCCCTCTCTAGGCTATTAATATCTACCCTCAGTCACTGGCTTTCCCACTCTGGTGGAGAAAATTGCGCGGGAGCCCACGCCAATTTTTTCCGTTATTTAACCCTTTATTTTAACAGCTAGAGCCACCAAATTTTACACAAAGACACGTCTTACATTAGTAGTGAGGAATATGTAAAAAAAATAAGGGATATGAAATGGTTTACTGTATGTAAACCATGTCTCATATCCTGTCAAGTTTGTGAAGGAGATAGCAAAAGCCGGCAATTGAATTACCGGCTTTTCTGCTATCTAGCGCTGCATTAAATATAAATATATACTGTATATAGGTGTCTCACTGACATATATATATGTATATATACCTATTCTATGCTTATATATCTATTCTATTCTAACCTGTCATTGTGATTTTACTGTACACAGCGCTGAATTGCTGGCTTTTCAAAGGACACCGGTGCGCAAAAATCGGACAGCACTCACATGGTCCAAGTGCTGTGCGATTTTTTTTCTCGCACCCATTGACTTACATTGGCGAGTCTCGTCCGAGAATCGCAGCAATACGCAACATGCTGCAATTTTTTTCTCAGTCCGATTTCAGCTAAGAAAAAAAATCGCAGAAGAGATGTCACCCATTGAATAACATTGGTCCGAGTGCAATCCGATTTTTTATCAGATTGCACTCCTCCGTTTTTCTCGCAAGTGGAAATGAGCTCTATTAGTGACTACAGTATCTAGATGGTTAACAGAATGTGGCGGCTTCCTTTGTAACCCCATGGGCACCCTGAGATCTTGATCGTGTGGTCCTGGTGTATGCTATGGCAATGCATGGCCAAATAACGGACTTAGACTCTGCGGGCTACAGCGGCCTGTTCAGAAGTTAGAGACATTTAGGTGGTAAAATGGGTGCTTAACCCTAGGATGCATAACGTGGGCCTTTTAGACCCGTTAGCTTACTTTTTTGCTATTTTCAGGAAGATTACTTAACTTAAAATTTTGAAACATTAGGTATTCCTCAGATTTGTTGTTTTTGGTCATTTCCAGTTGTTTATATAGTTTTATATGATAAGCATTTTTTTTTACAAAAATGCTTTTTTGGAAAACCACATATTTCCATGACACGGGCCTTTTAGGGTATGTGCACACGTAGATGCAACGTCTGTGGATTTTTCTGCACCTGTTTTGATAAATCCGCAGGTAAAAATCACTGCGTTTTACCTGCGCATTTACCGCTGATTTTATGCGGTTTTTGTGCGGATTCCACCTGCGGGTTTACACCTGCGGATTCCTATAATGGAGCAGGTGTAAATCGCTGCGGAATCCACACAAAGAATGAACATGCTGCGGAATAAACAACGCAGCGTTTCCGCGCGTTTTTTTCCGCAGCGTGTGCACTGCGGATTTTGTTTTCCATAGGTTTACATGGTACTGTAAACTCATGGAAATCAGCTGCGAATCTGCAGCATCAAAACCGCTGCGGATCCGCAGCAAAATCCGCAACGTGTGCACATAGCCTTAGACCCGTCTTATGTTTTGGACTAACCACACAGTGAGAGAACCCACCAAAATTAATAATAAATATTCACTATAAAAAAAATCTGAAAACACCTAATCCAAAGTGAATATCGAATTCAAATATCAAATTACTTTAAAATGATTTTTATTAAATTTAATTTAAAAACAAGGAGAATCTACAACGAACATCACCATAAATATCATAGTACAAAGAATGAATACATCATGAGAGACACAGATCCGGTAGACAGTCTATCAAGACTGAAAAAATACATAAATGGTATACAGAGGATATTAATACCAGTATAATAGTGATCCGTGACTCCCAAGGACTCAGACTGTCTACTGGATTTGCACTTTATATGGATATTTCTTGAGGGTTATTTATTTAATTAGTCACTTTTGTATATACTATGGGACCTGTGTCTCTCATGATGTATTCATTCTTTGTACTATGATATTTATGGTGATGTTCGTTGTAGTTTCTCCTTGTTTTTAAATTAAATTTAATAAAAATCATTTTAAAGTAATTTGATATTTGGATTCGATATTCACTTTGGAGTAGGTGTTTTTCGTCGTATGTTTTGTCATATACTCATCAGTTTTTGTGTCATTTTGTTGCAGGTAACAAGATACTATTTTATTGTAATCATTGTTTTTTCTTCTTAGTTTTAACTTTTTAGTTTACTGACATCTAAGTCAACAACAATAGCACAGTTTATCTACTGCGGAAAAGAAGATGGTGCACCAGTGCAGAAAGACCCAGGCTCTGACATTGTAAAAAACCCCATAAACAATGGACAATTACTTCACTAATGTTGAACTGGGTGATTTTTTTGTTTGGAAAAAATATTACAGTTGTTGGCACTATAAGGCCATATCGACGAGATATTCCTCCAGTGATGAAGTACAATCCACAGCGAGCACTTGGCACTGGTGTCTTACAAAGCTAAGAAGGATGACACCATTTTAAAAACCGCACCCTTCAACGTGTTCAAAATTGCTTTCAGGTAGTTTATTAACCATTCACGTGCTTTTCAGGAACTAATGCAAAGTGAGAGGAATGAAAAAATATATTTCTATACCTGTGAATTTTAAAGTGGATATATCCCCTTTAATGTGTATGTAGGAAATACCTAGAAACCGCAGAAATGTTAATAGCGGTAGTGCTCACTGCATCCGACACATGTCTTCTAATGAGTTTCTTAAAGGGTCCAATAGTACAATCCACATATTGAATCTGGCATGAAGCTCTTGATGTTAACATTTTGACCTGTAGTGTATTCATTGAAAGTTAGTATATTTATGAGCATGTTCACAAGAAACACATCTTGCGCTTTCACACCTATAAAAGCCCTTCAAGTTTAGCTAAATATCTGCAGAATGTTAAATATTGTTTAAAAAAAGGGCTAATGGATCGCCTGCTAGGACCATGGGGTACTCCGTACTGGGCAAGTTGTTCTTAAAGGGGTAGTGTCATGGTGGCAGTGACCCAGTCCGTGGCCCTGGGCATCCAATAAAAGGGGTTGAAGTAAATGGGAAATAAAGTTTATAAAGTGTGTTCATGACGTCACCTGTGGTATTCGGTCAGGGATGACCAACGATGCTTAAAGGGGTCCACTGGGGTGATGTTATGGTAGCAGCGATGGTATGGCTTCCCACAGGTGAAGCTGGGTCCCCAGGGCTCCCGGTGTAGTAGATAAAGATGGTGTGGTGCCAGAAAGAACTAGAGGACACAAGGTTGCAGTCTCATTACCTTTTTACTGGTGTAAGACAGCCACAGTCCAGGGTACAGATCACAAATGCTGGTGTGGTCCGGCCAGCTTGGAAGCGATTCAGTAATCCCCCTAGCCAGGTGGGGTTAGAAGCCTCATCTCTCTGTTGTAGTCCCTTACTGCCTTGGGCCTCACACAAGGTCCTCACTTTCTCTCTGTCCCTTTTAGTAGAACACTACCAGCATGGCAGGCAGCTCGAGCCTTTTTACAGGTGTCTCTATGACGACTCCAGGCTCTATGTGCTGCTGTGCCTTCAGGTGTTAATGGTGGGTAGGCGAGCTGCAATCTCCTGTCCGCTGGTTTCTGCTGTGGGGCATAGAGTTACCCCCACAACCTCGGTCTTCCAGCTACCGGTATTCTGCTATTCAGCGTGGAGAAAGCTCAACCGCAGCTTCCCTCCAACTCTTTACTTCTCCTGTGCTTCTCTTCCCCTTTCGGTCTCCTACAGACTGCTCTGTTTCTCTTTCTTCCTTCCAGGAGCAGCAGGAGCACTCGTCTGCACGGCCCCAACTTTCCTCTCTCAGAGTCTCTCTGTCTGCCTCCTCTCTCCTCTGTCCCTCTGACAGACTGACTTCCTAACTCCTCCTCTAGCCAGAATATATAGTGAAGTTCCCCTGAATCCGGGTCTCGAGCTCCCCCTTCTGGCCTGGAGTCAGAACATGTTGCATGTATGTGTTTCCTGTTAAAGGGATTCTTCCTCGCTTCCAGGCATGGCATCACCCTCCCCGTGAGGAAGGCAATACCACTGTAACAACCGGTTACCTGGGGTGTTACACTAGGAGATAATATAGAACTTAAAGTTGGAGCTTTTTAGCCGAAACCGTATATTTTTGTTATTAACAATATTAGCAGAGAATAATTATGTTTTAATGAAAGAATAAATGTGAAGTTTTATATTCATCCACTTGTTCAATCCTGGAGGATTTCTTTTGGTTCACAGGATTGCTGTGCTTGGAACTGGATAACTCCATGTGATGTTCACACCATGAATATCTATACAGTTTAACTGGTGAGCTGACTCTCTCTCACCCTATCTCCTTCTTCTTGGCTATCCCATGGGTAGGGGATTAACTTTAAAACTTGAATACACCCCTTAAACTTATTCTTAAAATTCTTGGCTATAAACTTTTTAAGTTCAGTGATTGCATTTAAAGGGATTACCCAGGATTATATATATTCTTTTTACTCTGGGCCTAAGAACTAACAGGCAGGTAGACTACCTGTCTATTCTGCCCAGTGCAGAGCGCTGCCATCACAGACCACTCCTGCTGGTGATTCTGCTGACCTCACGTTGATAGAGCAGTGTCTTCTTTTCAGCTCTGCTCACGGGGCGTGACTGCCTATGTCATGCTGATTGACTGTCGGCTTCTGACTGCCTAACTAGAGAGTCAGCTATCAATCATTATGACATCAGCCATCACACCCAGAGTTCCTCTGTTGACGTGAAGCAGCTGAATCGTCATCAGGTGCGGTTGGTAGACGCTCAAAGCCGCTGCTGGATAGAACAAGCAGGTAGTTGCTAAGTAGTTAGCAACCACCTCCCTGTTAGTTTTTTGGCTCAAAGTAAAAAAAAAATTAGCCCTGGGCAACCCCTTTAACTCTTTGAGGCTGAAATATCCTTTGAAGAATAACAGTCGGATTATTTTTATTGCAAAAATCAATAACACACATAAAAAGTGGAGACTTTGAAGAAAGATTGTTACATTACTGAGATAGAAGACACTAAGGATCTAGGTAGCCAGGAGGAAGAAGGAGGAGCTAGAAGCAGAGCTCCGCACTCCTCCTTCTCCCTCCATCTGTATAGCATATTACCAACAATAACTACCATCACCTATCTCAGTAATGTGACAATCTGTCTTCACTGGAAACAGTTTTTACCCAGGAATTGACAATTTTGAAAATTAATGATCATTCCTGCAGGAGAGAGAAGCAAACTGCTCTAATAAGATATATTACAAAGTTTCTTTTTTTTCATGTGTACTATTGATTGATGCAATAAAAACTAAAATGACTGTTACTCTTTAACCCCTTCCCAACATTGGACATATCGGTTTGTTCTATTTTGCAGGGCATTACTGCAAATGGAGGCAAGACAGACCCTGGAAGCTTGGCTTAAGAGAAAGCCAACACCCGACTGTCACTGCCAGAAGCTCTGTCCACACTGCATCAGGCTATTTAACCCCCTAAATGATGTTATCAATAGCTATTGCAGCATTTAGAATGCAGGAAGGGGGATCGGGCTCTCTCTACCATCAAATCTGTGCCCCCCGCGAGGGCCCGATCATTGCTACGGCAACCCGAGATCAAATGACGACCTCTGGGTCTGCAAGCTTCAGTGGCCTGTTTACACATTTAGAACATGGCAGTAACATGGTCTAAAACAGAGGTGTCAAACTGCATTCCTCGAGGGCCGCCAACAGGTCATGTTTTCAGGATTTCCTTAGCATTCCACAAGGTGCTGAAATCATTCTGTGCAGGTGATTAAATTATCACCTGTGCAATACAAGGAAATCCTGAAAACATGACCTGTTGGCGGCCCTCGAGGAATGCAGTTTGACACCTCTGGTCTAAAAGGCATTCTGTCAGTGAAGCAATGCATTATTCCAGCGATCAGAATTTAAAAAAAGTTAAAGTCTCATAGAGGGACTAAGTGAAAAAAAAATGTTTACAAAAAATTATTAAAAATAATAATTAAAAAAACCAATTATAAAGAACAAAAAAACATAATATAACAAAATCTATATATATAATTGTCTAAGGGGTACTTCCGTCTGTTTGTCTGTCTGTAACGAAAATCCCGCGATGGGCACAGTCCGGCCGCGAATTCACCCTTCCCTACTCCCCTCCAGTCAGTGCCCCCTCCCTACTCCCCAGTCAGTGCCCCCATAGCAGTTTAGCAGTCCGTTAAACGGACTGCGTTACACCGCGGCATAATGCGGTGTAACGCAGTCTGTTAATGCTGCTATTAACCCTGTGTGACCAACTTTTTACTATTGATGCTGCCTATGCAGCATCAATAGTAAAAAGATCTAATGTTAAAAATAATTTTAAAAGAATAAAAAATCATTATATTCTCACCTTCCGGCGCCTTTTCCGCTCCTCGCGACGGTCCGGTCCCAAGAATGCATTGCAGCAATGACCGGAGATGACGTAGCTGTCTCGCCAGATGATGACGTAGCGTTCTCGCGAGACTGCTACATCATCACGTGTTATTGCCGCAATACATTCTTGGGACCGGAGCATCGCGAGGAGCATCGGTAAATGCCTGGGCTGGATCCAGGG
Organism: Ranitomeya variabilis; assembly: GCF_051348905.1. Lineage (NCBI taxonomy): Eukaryota > Metazoa > Chordata > Amphibia > Anura > Dendrobatidae > Ranitomeya > Ranitomeya variabilis. The sequence continues at coordinate 110,690,895 of NC_135235.1, read as the reverse complement.
GCCATCGGAAAGTCAGTATATAACTATTTTTTATTTTAATTCTTTTTTTAACAGGGATATGGTGCCCACATTGCTATATACTACGTGGGCTGTGTTATATACTGCATGGGCTGTTATATACTGCGTGGCCTGTGTTATATACTACGTCTCTGTGCTATATACTACGTGGGCTGTGTTGCATACTGCGTGGCCTGTGTTATATACTACGTCTCTGTGCTATATACTATGTGCGCTGTGCTATATACTATGTGGGCTGTGTTATGTACTACGAAGCTGTGCTATATACTACGTGGCTGTGTTATATACTATGTCACTGTGCTATAAACTACATGGCTGTGCTATATACTACATGGCAATGCAAAATACTACGTGGCTGGGCAATATACTACGTGGCTGTGTTATATACTACGTGGCTCTGCTATATACTATGTGGGCTGTGCTATATACTACGTGGCCTGTGTTATATACTACGTGGCCTGTGTTATATACTACTATACATATTCTAGAATACCCGATGCGTTAGAATCGGGCCACCATCTAGTATACATATATTTGTACAAGTTGGCCCTTGCGAAATTTTCGCACATTGGTTGGCGGGGCGCAGGCAATTTGAGGAAAATTAAGCTGGTCAAATGTAAATGTATTTAATGAGATGATGAACACAGAGAGGTATGTGTGTCATTTTGTCAGTGTTTTTTTCAGCTATAGGCTATGTCCACACATTGCATTTTTGTTGCTACTTTTTCTGCAGGCAAATATGCTCTCTTGGCAGTAAAGAATCTGCTTACAAAAAGCAGGTTTTGCTAGGTTTTTTTGCTGCAAATTTGCTGTGTTTTTATCCGGTAAATGTGAATGCTGATAAAGTTCAGCACATAAAAAAAAATGAAGCAACGTCCTGAGGTTTAAGCACCAAAAACCCAGCAAAACCTGATACCTGCATTTTTTTGCACTTACTCATTGCTTTCTATGGGTGAAAAAATGCTGCACAAATGTTGAAAAAAGTGACATGCTGCAATTTGCAAAAAAGCAGCAGTTTTCCATTTCAGTCAGGAAAAAAAACACCAATGTGTATGCATGAGATTTCTGAAATCTCATCGCTTTTGCTGGTACTATAAAATGCAGCAAAAATGCAACATGTGAACACAGCCATAGAAATCAATAAGTTAATGCAAAAATGCAGCAAAAAAACTCAAGTACCAGGTTTTGCTGCGTTTTTGGTACAAAAACCTCAGGAAGTTGCCTCATGCTTTTTTATGCACTAAACTTTATCAGCATGCACAAATGTACCAGATAATAATGCAGCAAATATGCAGCAAAAAAACACAGCAACATTTTTTTGTAAGCAGCTTCTTAACTGCCAAGAGAAAACTGCCTGCAGAAAAAAAAACGCAACAAAAATGCAACGTATGAACATAGGCTCAATCTAGTATCACTGGAATCAGACCGACCTGAAGAAGGAAGCCACCTTATCACTCATATCACATGAGGAACGATGTAACAAATAAATAAAACCAATTGTTGACTTGCTATTGATTTGTTCATTATACCTCCCCAAAGATCGCAGAAATGCTCAGATCACATTTATCCTGAGCTCTATGTTGAGTGAGCACTTACACCTTGGTTTCCATATAAATCTCTGAAATACGTGATTCAGACAGAACCCACGATGAAAGATTCCCTATTAGGCAGATGTGGGCACTATGGTTGCCGTCTGGCCTATGATCCGGCAGTGTCTATCTTTTTAAGGGTGCATTAGAGTGCAATCGGCCACAGTTTTTTGCACTTTTGAAAAAGAAGGGCACCACTGAACAGAGACCAGACAGAATCCATAGAAACTCTGCTGCCTCACAGTGAATGGATCCTTCGGGGTTTTAAACGGAAACCATGATGTAAGTGCTAAGCGTAGAGAGCAGGATAAATGTGATCCAAAATGTTCACAGTAAAAGCTTCAAATCAATCCACAAGACCCCACTCAGGTCCGTCATCTGTCAATGGAAATATAAGGGGCTTCCACATTACTGGTTGCACAAAGGCTCTGGAAAAGTTCCATGCCTCGCCTCCTCCCAAAAGAAATCCAGAAAATTCTGCGCTCCCTAATCCAAATGCCCCCCTCCTTTTATGGCCCCACAGTGTACATAAATCACCTTTAGCGTCCACATGTTTGGTATTTCTGTAGGAATGAGAGCCCATTTAACTTATGGGTGCATAAGGTCTCCAGAAGCACGAGCTGGGATAATGTACTGGTCACTACTAGAGTTGAGCAAATATGTTTGGCTCCCTCCTTATTAGGCTAGCTATAGTGCTTAGATATATGCACTTCTAAGATACCCCACAATGCAAAAAATTATTATAAATGATTACCTTTTGTGTTGGTATGCAATAGGCTGGCTGGTGCTATGTATTCAGACAGGAATTTTCAGGGGAATGTGTATAGATTCAACTAAGATGGAAAACAAGGTATTCAATAAATTCCCTTATTAAGCAGAAAGTATGCAAGAGTCTCAATTGGAATAAAATACTACTTTTTGCAGGTGCGTGCAAAACCACATATCAAGCACAATAGTGGAGCGACGGTAGTGGATTTACCTACTAAACCGGTGTATTAAAAACGGCAGGACTTATTTAAATCAATAGTACCTGTACTAACGGTACACGTTGTTTCCGGGAACAAATGTCCTTGTAATGTGAGGAAATTTGAATGTTACTTATCTCCTAGTCCTGTATTATCGGCTTGCAGGAGAATTTCTGAGCACACTGTCCCGGCCGGTGACAGGTGCTCGAGGTGCTTCGCTAGTACTAGACAGCAGATTGCAGGACCTGCGTGACGTTCGGGTCACGTGACTAGCCCGGTCACGTGGTGCCCCTGTATGCAGTACGGCGTGGGAGGAGAGCCAAAAACCAACGCGTTTCGGAATGACAACGGATTCCTTCATCAGGGTCCCTGATGAAGGAATCCGTTGTCATTCCGAAACGCGTTGGTTTTTGGCTCTCCTCCCACGCCGTACTGCATACAGGGGCACCACGTGACCGGGCTAGTCACGTGACCCGAACGTCACGCAGGTCCTGCAATCTGCTGTCTAGTACTAGCGAAGCACCTCGAGCACCTGTCACCGGCCGGGACAGTGTGCTCAGAAATTCTCCTGCAAGCCGATAATACAGGACTAAGGAGATAAGTAACATTCAAATTTCCTCACATTACAAGGACATTTGTTCCCGGAAACAACGTGTACCGTTAGTACAGGTACTATTGATTTAAATAAGTCCTGTCGTTTTTAATACACCGGTTTAGTAGGTAAATCCACTACCGTGGCTCCACTATTGTGCTTGATATGTGGTTTTGCACGCACCTGCAAAAAGTAGTATTTTATTCCAATTGAGACTCTTGCATACTTTCTGCTTAATAAGGGAATTTATTGAATACCTTGTTTTCCATCTTAGTTGAATCTATACACATTCCCCTGAAAATTCCTGTCTGAATACATAGCACCAGCCAGCCTATTGCATACCAACACAAAAGGTAATCATTTATAATAATTTTTTGCATTGTGGGGTATCTTAGAAGTGCATATATCTAAGCGCAGGTATTATCTTTATATATATATATCTGATTTTAGTTTTTTTCCCATTGTGGTGTGGGATTTTACTTGCAGCTGACCGTATGCACCTGCACTAGCGCCGCTACAATATACTTTACTTTCTTCTTAGGCTGGGGTCACTCTTGGCGTAAGACAATACGCCTTGTATTATACGTCCGTACTACGGCCCTAATACGGAGAAATGTTCCCAAAATATTGATCCGTAGTCAGGGTGTGTCAGCGTATTTTGCGCATGGCATCCTCCGTATGTAATCCGTATGGCATCCGTACTGCGAGATTTTCGCGCAGGCTTGCAAAACCGACATCTAATGGATTTATGTGCTCAAATGTTAGGGAAAACATATATACAGTATATATATATATATATATATCATTGAGACACATATATATATATAGTCTGTATTTATATTTCATTCAGCGCGATATCTGTGAACAGCCGGTAATTCAATTGCCGGCTTTTCATTTCTCCTGCACAAACCCGACAGGATATGAGACATGGTTTACATACAGTAAACCATCTCATATCCCCTTTTTTTTGCATATTCCACACTACTAATGTTAGTAGTGTGTATGTGCAAAATTTCAGCGCTGTAGCTGCTGAAATAAAGGGTTAAATGGCGGAAAAAATTGGCGTGGGCTCCCGCGCAATTTTCTCCACCAGAATGGTAAAGCCAGTGACTGAGGGCAGATATTAATAGCCAGGAGAGGGTCCATGGTTATTGCCCCCCCCCCCGTGGCTAAAAACATCTGCCCCCAGCCACCCCAGAAAAGGCACATCTGGAAGATGCGCCTATTCTGGCACTTGGCCACTCTCTTCCCACTCCCTGTAGCGGTGGGATATGGGGTAATGAAGGGTTAATGCCACCTTGCTATTGTAAGGTGACATTAAGCCAGATTAATAATGGAGAGGCGTCAATTATGACACCTATCCATTATTAATCCAATTGTTTGAAAGGGTTTAAAAAACACACACACACATGATTTAAAAGTATTTTAATGAAATAAACACAGCGGTTGTTTTAATAATTTATTGTTCTCTCAATCCATTTCCAGGCCCTCGCTTGGCAAAATAATAAACGCACAAGATACATACCCTCAGCTGAACCGTCACGTCCCACGAAGTAATCCATCTGAAGGGGTTAACTAATATTACAGGCATTTACAGGGGGGTTCCACTGTTCTGGCACCTTAGGGTTCTACAAGTGTGCCATGGCACCTTCAAGCCATTCCAGGAAAACCCGAACTCCAATATGGCACTTCTTTTCTTCTGAGCTTGAGCTTCGTATTGTGCCTCAAAAGTACACCTCCTGGTGTACTCATGAGAAAGTGTGTAAGAAATTGTACTACTCATTTTCTCCTATTATGTGTTTTGAAAATTAAAAACTTGGGGCCATAGCAACATTTTAGTGGAAAAAATGGCCATTTTAACTTCACTCAGCCCAATAATATACATAAAAAATGCTCACTAGACCCTTAAATGAACTCCTTGAGAGGTGTAGTTTCCAACATTGTGTCACTTATGGGGGTCTCTGCTGTTTTGGTATATCAGGGGCTCTTCACCTGCGACATGGCATCCGCAATCTATTTCAGCCAGAATTGTTAATTGTCAGTTGGCACGCCTTCCCTTTTGAGCTCTACTGTGCACCCAAACAGTAGTTTTCCATCACATATGGGGTATCAGTGTACCCAGGAGAACTTGCATAACAAATTGTATGGTGCATTTTCTCATGTTACCCTTGTGAAAATGAAACATTTGTGGCTAAAGCAACATTTTTTTATGAAAAAAAATGTTTGTTTTTTCCATTTTCACAGCTCAACATTATAAAATTCCGTGAAGCAACTGCAGTTTCAAGGTGCTCACAACACCTCTAGATATGTTCCTTGTGGGTGTAGTTTCCAAAATGGGGTCACTTGTGGGAGGTTATACTGTTTAGGTACATCAGGGGCTCTGCAAATGCAACATGGCTTCCTCTGCCTATTCCACTGGTTTTTGAGCTCAAAAAGTGCTTCTTCTATTCTGAGCCCTTCTGTGCACCCAAACAATAGTTTTCCACCACGTACCCTTGTGAAAATTAAAAAATTGGGCATAAAGCAACATTTTTTGCGGGAAAAAGTAAAATTTTCATTTTTTCTTACACATTGCTTTAATCCCTGTGAAGCACTTAAACCGTTAATAAACTTCATGTTTTTGGTTTTGAGCACTTTGAAGGATGTGGTCTTTAAAATGTTACTTTTGGGTATTTTCTGTCACATAGACCTCTCAAAGTCACTTCAAAGGTGATGTGGTCCCTAAAAAAATTGGTTTAGTAAATTGTTGGAAAAATAAAAAAAAAATGCTCATAAAATCTTAACCCTTCTAACTTCCTATGGAAAAAAATATGTTTAAAAATGATGCTGATTTAAAGTAGAACTGAATTTAAATATCCTAGTACAGTTGAATTACATCCTGGGGTACTGCAAAAGATAGTAGAGGAAATTGCAGAACCACTAACCAGAATCTTTGAAAATTCGTGGAGAGCAGGAAATGTCTCCGACTATTGGAGAAGGGCAAATGTTGTCCCTAGATCTTCAAAAAAGGAAAGAAGAGGGCGCCAGGAAACTACAGGTCACAGAGCCTTCCTGCTATGCCAGGAAAGATCTTTGAACAAATTATTAAACAGCATGTAAGTACTTGGATAAGAATACAGTAACTAACCAGAAACAGCATGTCTTTGCAACAAATAAGTCATGCCAGACTAATCGAATTTCCTTCTATAAATGAACCACTGACTGGGTGGATCAGGAAAATGCAGTAGATAAAGTCTTTCTCGACTTCAGCAAAGCGTTTGATAAAGTATCTCATATTATCCTTATTGAAAAAATTACCAAGTAAGGGACTGTCAATGCTACGGTTAGGTGGATTCATAATTGTCTCAGTGATCGTACATAAAGAGTGGTAAAAAATCTTTGCACATCCAATTGGAAGAGTGTTTTAAGTGGGGTGCAACAAAGCTCTGTCCTGGCCCCAGTGTTGTTCAACATTTTTATAAATGATCTAGATAAGGGAACTGAAGGTAATCTAATCAAATTTGCAGATGATGCAAACATAGGAGGGATAGCTAATACTAGAGAACACGGAAAGGATTCAGAAGGATCTAGATAAGCTTGAACAATGGGCGGTGAGTAATAGAATGGTATTTAACAGGGAGAAATGCATAATTCTACATCTGGGCAAGAAAAACAAAACTTACATCTATAGAATGGGATGAATAGAACTAAGCAACAGCACGTGTGAAAAAGACTTGGGTATACTAATAGATCACAGACTGCGCATGAGTCAACAATGTGATGCAGCAGCAAAAAAGGCAAACACAGCTCTAGGATGTATTAAAAGAAGCTTAGAGTCTAGATGAAGTAATTAGCCCCCTCTACTCCTCCTTGATCAGATCTCATCCAGAATACTGTGTCCAGTTCTGGGCACCACATTTAAAAAAGACATTGAAAAACTGGAGCAAGTTCAGAGAAGAGCGGACAGCAAAGTGTGTCCTATGAGGAATGGTTAAAGGATCTGGGAATGTTTAGCTTGCAAAAAAGGAGACTGAGAGGAGACTTAATAGCTGTCTACAAATATCTTAAGGGATGTCACAGTGTAGAGGGATCATCCTTACTCTCATTTGCACATGGAAACACGAGAAGCGATGAAATGAAACGGAAATTGAGAAGATATAGATTAGATAAACAACTTTTTGACAGTGAGGGTGATCAATGAGTGGAACAGGCTGTCACAAGAGGTGGTGAGTTCTCCTTCAATGGAAGTCTTCAAACTGAGGCTGGACAGACATCTGTCTCAGATGGTTTAGTGAATCCTGCCTTGAACAGAGGGTTGAATATGATGACCTTGGAGGTCCATTTCAACTCTAACATTCTATGTTTCTATGAGATAAATGTTATTTATTATCCTTTTTGTGTGGTATAACTATTTGGTTTAAAAGCAGTGAAATTCAAAGTTTGAAAATTGCAAAATTTTCTAATTTTAATGTCAAATTTCAAGATTTTCATAAATAAATGCAAATCTTATAGACCAGAATTTACCCCTAACATGAAGTACAACATGTCAAAACAAACTCAGAATTAGTGGGATCCGTTGACGCGTTTCCAAGTTATTACCTCATAAAGTGACACTGGTCAGAATTGTAAAATTTGGCCTGGTCAGGAAGGTGAAATCAGACTGGGGTCTGAAGGTGTTAATGTCAAACAATTTTCGTCTATTCTTATGTGTCATGAGACCTTGTGTAGATTACACAGCCCTGCGGCTGTCACTGAGCGTAAATCCTTGGGGATATAAAGAGCAAATGAGTTTGCTATTATTTCAAAAGTTGTGATTGTGGTAAATCCGGCACTGATGTGAGGGGGAGAGTTCAGGTTCAGCACTGTGTATTTGCTGTGCTGCATGTTGCTGTCTGTGTAATAAGCACTTGCATAGCAACCATCCGGCACTACAGCAGGGTGTGTCACTGGAAATCTTTCTCATTTCTCTCTGAGCAAACGAACAGTACGACAGGACATGACACAACGCGTACATACAGATAGTAGGAAGAAATGTATGCTGTGGGTCACTGCCAAATGTGGAAACAATAGCACTGAACGGCCCAAATGTCTGCCGGGTACGTTTCTGCCAGGTGGTTAATATTGCATAGATTTTTGCTACAGTATATTGTTTAAAGGATATTTTTGTTAAATTCTTGAGATCGGTTAACTACTTTCGGACCGCCTATAGATTTTAAACTTCCAGGTGGTCCGGCTCTTACTCTGCAGTTCTAAAATATCACTGTATAGGGGCGCAGCTACACAAGATCGTATAGCTGTGGGAACGTGGATTCGGCTGTAAATGTGACTATTCCAAAATAGCCGCAGCAGACTCATGAGGTACAAAGCTTTTTATTGTGATTACATACACAGTATCTATCAAATATATTTTTAAAATGTATTGTATTTAGAGCACTAATGACAAAAGGATCTAAAAAGGGACAAACACCAATAACATTGGTGCTGTCACATTGCTCTGTCAAAACTATAGTGGCAGCGGACAGTTATTACAGATCAATCAAATTGATAGGGGTTGGATATGTAGTTCTCAGCCACAGAGCTTCTGTGTTCGAGAACTTCCAGCCACCGCCGCCGATATAAGCTGATCAGCAGGTGTGCCAGGTGTCACAACCCAACCGATTGTATATTGATGGCCTATCCTAAGAATAAAATATCCTAAAAACTAGTAGTCGCCAACCTCGTTAATTCAATCCCTAAAACAGACTATATACTTACAATCCCATGTTACTGGCTCACTTCATTCATCACAACCCTTGATATTCATCAATTCAGTCAAAATAGCAATTGCACATCTGTCTGCAGCACCCGTCTTGTACCCACACTCCACACACATCATAGGTTTTTGCTTCTGAGGGAGATACACTGCACTGGAGTCCTCCATGTCTATGGTGTCCTGTGAACAAAGGAAAAGGCAAAGCCAGCTCACCAACAACCACCGCAGGTGCACGGATCTCCGTATTGATTATACATCAGTAGAATGCAGGAAAAAAGAGGGGGTTGATCCAGCTCCTTAAAATTCATTTCTTGTCTTTATTAATCCATCTTAAAAACAGAAAGATGGTTGCATGCTCCCTAAATGTTGCCAGCACGGGGAAAGAGCGACGCATTTTGATCAGTAACAACCTACAAACATTGTCCTATGGCCGAAAAGTTCCATCCTCCACTGACTGGCACTGGGGTATCACCTGAACCCTCCATGTATTGTGCAGGGTTTGTTACAGCTCCGGCCGCAGCAGCATCCTTTTCAGCTTCCTTCTCCTGCCCTGCTAATGCCGCAATGTGTTCCGGTGGCTATCCTAGTGCACGCATTCCCCTTGTCATGATCCAGTCCGGGGTTTTTCTGATTATTCTCTTCCCGGGATGGTCATGCGGGGGTTATTCTTGTCTGCCTCATTTTGGGATCTGTCTGGCTATTTCAGTCTGCTGTTACCTGCAAGCAGTGTCAGTTATAGGTCCTGTCTCTGGCTTGAGCAGCTGACCCGTTATACCCTGATTTGTCCTCTGCCCATTTACCTAGGTCCCATTCCTGTGTTCCCCTGTGACTTCACCTGTTGTAGTACTCATTCTCCGTGTTGTGACCACTTGGTATTTGACTCTGATTGTCCTCTGACCTGTTTGACTGTCTTGCGTCTCTGGCTTTCCTGCTCCCGATCGGCACTGACTTCTTTGGCTTGTTTCTGACCACATGTATTGCTGTGACCTCTGGTACTTCGTTCCCTCTCTGTTGCTGACCTGGCTTTGTCTGACTACTCTTTCACCACCTAGTGGCTCCTGCCTGCTGCTCTGTGATTTCACTGTGAGTGTACCTGTTTTTCTTCACCCGCACCCCCCTGGTGGAGGTTGTGTGCTACTGTGCTGCAGCAGGCATTACACCCCTACTCTTAAAGGGGCAGCGTGGGCATATGGTAACATCTGGAAAGCATTTACTTTAAGTAATCACCTGCAAAGTGTATCCCAGCCAATAGCTGGGAGGCATCTTGTATAAAAGTCACCCTCCCGAATAGGGAGGTGCCTGAGCAACCACTATAGTTTAGTCTTAGTGTTATGGACTGACATGGTTTGGAGTAGTGATACTGCAACCACTAGGCGCAGCACCGGCAGGTGGCGTACTCAGGGATAGTCAAGGAGTCAGTACACAGGAACAGCAATGTCATTTGAAGGAATAAGCAATAATTGTAGTCAGGAAAGCCAGAGGTCGTTACCAGGAGCAGCAATGTCGTTTCAAGGAATAAGCAGTGATCATAGTCAGGAAAGCCAGTGGTCGATATGAGGAGCAACAATGTCGTAAGAAGAAGCAGCAGGGGGAAGGAAGCTTGACTAGAGGCTGGTAGCTCAATAAACACGCAAGGAAGAGAGAGCAAGGCCAGGTTTAAATTAGGTGTGCAATCAGGATGAGCCAATCAGGAACTCAGGGTGGTGACCAACAGGAAACTCAGGGTGGAGACATCAGCAACAACATAGGTACAAGTATTTGGGTTAACACAGAACTGTCCAGCGAGCTGAATAGTTCAGAGGGAAGAGCTGTCGTCTGGTGCACAGGAGCTACTAGGTTTGAATCCTATCACTTAGTGGTGTTGGTGTGTGCAACTGTATGTTGCCAGGTCCCTTGTCCTAGTCTGTTATAGTTATTCCACTATCCCCGCTAGCCTAGTATAGTTTGTCTGAGTTCCAGTGACAGCTTCTGCAGTATCCTAATCTTGAAACTGCATCTGCAGTATCTATACTCGGTCTCCTGGTCCCGGTGTGGCTAGTCCGGTTTCCGTTCTCCTTGATCCTAGTGCGGCCAGCTCCAGAACAGTTTCCTGATATCTACGAGTGTGGACAAGAACCTATATAGCTTCAATATTCAAATTGTCCATACAGTTTGTCAGTGACAACTACCTATGAAAGCAAACCCAAACCCTGGAGTCAGCATCTGTTGTACTCGTGCCTGCCTAGGAGTGATACCTGGCGGCTACCTGCAGCCCAGTCTGTCTCCACCATCAGAAGCTCCAGTGAACACCAGGTAGCTGCTAAACTAATTCCCTCCAAGGCAGGTCCAGCCCTGTGGCTCAGTGTGTCCACAAACCATGTCCGCCACCTGCAGGCGTGACAGGCATAACGACCATACATTAAAAATATATAGTCTCATTTACTATTGGAGTTGGAGGGTCACTTTAATGTGGTCGATTAGTGTTGTTGCACATCCAGAAATGCTAATATAATCCCCAACAGAGACACCTTGTGTGGATGTGACTGGAGCCTAAATTTGGATACATACAGTGGGAAAAAAAAGTATATGATACACTGTCAATTTTGCAAGTTTTCCCACCTACAAAGAATGGAGAGGTCTGTAATTTTTATTGTAGGTACACTTCAACTGTGAGAGACAGAATCTAAAAATAAAGACCAGAAAATCACATTGTACGATTTTTAAATAATCAAATTGCGTTTTATTGCATGAAATTATTTGATCAATTACCAACCGGCAAGAATTCTGGTTCTCACAAACCAGTTAGTTTTTCTGACAGTGTGAAAGGGGTGACAAATCGAGCTGCCCCTCCTATAACAGCACGGCTCTCAAGTGGAGCTCACAGATACACTGTGGACTCCAGAACGATGGCCCAATTTCCTCCTTCTGCTGTGATCTGAACAGCCCAGGGGATGTGCCCAGATCACAGCAGGGAGCAGCTCAACACAAAGTATAGAGTCTGACCGCTGTCTCCTATGCCCAGGGCAGCCGTATTTGCAGAGTGTAAGTGACACGCCCACAGGGCAGTGGGTACTCGGTACCGGTCCGGTTGCAAAGAGGGATGTCACGGTGGATGCGACCCGGTCCGTGGCCCTGGGCATCAACGTTAAAGAGGGGTGAAATGTTCAAAGTTTGTCGTGACTCCACCTGTGGAGGTAGGTCAATAGGGGGGACCGACGCTGCATTAGAGGGGTCCCCTGGGGGATGTTGTGGCAGCCCAGATGTTACACTTCCCATAGGTGAAGCGGGGTCCCCAGGGGATGAATGGTGTGTGGCATAGATGATAAGACCGATGAATAAATGGAGGAGACAGGTTGTAAGTTTTTACCTGGTTTACTTGTGGGTAACAGGCCACAGTCCAGTGCACTGGCAACAGGTGAATTAGAAGTCCGGGTAGTCCAGAGACAAGTGGAATCCCCTTGGCAGGTCAGGTAGGAGCCTTCCACTATTCGCTTACTGTCTCTGAAGTCCCTGCTGCCACTAAGTGTCCTAAGCAAAGTCCTTATTCGTTCTCTTGTCCAGGGACAGGTACCTGTATGGCTGGCAGCTTGAGCCGTGCCTATTGAGATCCTTTCACGGTGACTCCAGGCTCCAAGGTGCTGCTGTGCCACAGGTAATTATGGGCAAAGTCCATGTAATTCAATGCCCTCCGGTTCTGCTCTGTGTCTTATAGTCCACAAAAGCCTCGTGCTCCCGGTACCTGGCTACTGCGCTCTGACTCCCTGGAGGCCTTCCTAGTCCCCTCCTGGAGTCCTGTATCTCCACTCTGCTCTTTCCCTGTCTGTCCTCGCACACAGACTGTCTGTACTAACTGAACTAACTCCGCCTCCAAACCAGGATCTTTATCCAGGGAAGCTGCCCTAAAACAGGGTGTTGAGCTCCCCCTCCTGGCCTGGATTTGGAAGGTGTTGTGTGTGTGATAACCTACCAAAGGGAATCTCACTTGTCTCCAGACATAGCACTACCCTCCCCGAGAGGAAGGCAGCACTACCGTGGTACCCTAACTCCTGGGGTGCCACATAAGGGTCATGCTGGGACTCTTACACTCCTGCAAAGCAAAATGGCGGCGCCCAGTGGCTGCAAAAATAATTAATAATAGAAAGAAATATTAAAGTTAAAAAAATTTAATTTTTTATTAAAAATTTGTTTTTATATAAACATTAACAATCATTTTAGTAAAAAAAAAAAATTGCGGCACCTTCCCTTTAAGAAGCATGTATAAACTGGACTAACTCCTATTTGCACTGTTCTCAGAATAGTGACCATATGTAATGATAAAGGGGTAAGATGTTAGTAGGACACATCTGTAACCAAAATGCAGAATTAGGATATGGCTAGGACATTCATTAAACAGGAATGTGCAGATGTTAGAAATATCAAATGTCACACAGATACTCCCAGACGGCACACACCTAACCAACCCTGCACCTTACTTAAAAGAAAAGTCCCATGTCAGTATTTTCTTTCAGCTGCTTTCCTGCATCAATCAGATGAGACCTGAGACATGTAAAATATGGTCTTCATATGAAAGCCAAAGTATGCAATAAAGTCAGTTGCATAATTTTAGGTGTAATGTATATACACAGCTTATTTTGCACTATTTATAGCTGGCAGCATTATTTGCTAAAAAAAATAAAATTCACATTATACTGCTCACAAATCACTTTCAGATACTAAATGCTCAGTCCCTGAGCTGCACTTCTCTACTCCTGTACAATGTGTGCGCTATATAATCCCTATTAATGACTGAACAAATGAAGCTTTTATATATTTGCTTTTAGATACACCCAGAAAATGGACAAGATGTAGGAAAGAATATGCTTCAACTGTGCCGGAGCAGAAACAAATGTGTAGCAAAACACAATCTCATAGACAACTAACATTTATTGATGCCAAACATAATGCAGGCCACGTACATTAGATTAATGTTGGCTGAAGCTGCCAGTGTCAGTGGACCTGCCAACCAATGAATGTGTATAGGGGTAATCTGACTCATACAGTGGCAGATCTTAGAGGAAAAAAAGCTGGTGTGTTTGATGCGCCTGTGAACGGAAACTTGGGAGGATCAAAGTTGGGTAAATAAGTTGACACCAGTCCAGAGTGTTTGGCTATTGTACAGTCTATATTATTTTTCATTTGCTGCACAGTTACATATAGTCTATTGGCTTTAAGCATTCATTTCAGGCTAAAGGCAGATTCACTGTAATGTTCTTAAAATATAACTGCTAGGAAGACTAGAAAAACGTCTATCCCTAATACAGGTATGATTTGAATTCAATTGTGCTGTATTGTAACCCCTTTTTCATGTAGAGCACCATGGAATTAATGGTGCTATATAAATAAATAATAATAATATTGTAAAGTGATGAACAGGTGTTTTTGATATTAAGATTAACCCTTCTCAACATTGAAATTGCAATGCCAAGAAGGAAATACCATGAAGTTAAGGAAGTGGAGAGAAAACTAGGAGACAAGAAGCACAATAGGGTCTTATCTGATGGTACAGATAAATAAGAGATGTGAAACCTTTTTGGTTTTTGTCCTGATGAAGAGGTCAGGTAGAACCTTGAAACGTGTTGACTTTTTAAAACCTGTAATATTAAAATGTTTGCATTTTACCTCAGCCTTGAGTGTTATCTGCAGCACAAGTGAAATACACCACCAGCTTGCACTTCTATAAAAGTTAAGGAAATCATAGGATCAATAGACATGTTAATGATATGCAAATGTTTGATTTTGATAAATCCGCAGGGCAAAAACACTGCGTTTTTTCTGCGGATTTATCGCGGATTTACTGCGGATTTTCCTCGTTTTTTGTGCGGATTCTTCTGCGGTTTTACACCTGCGGTTTTTTAATATGGAGCAGGTGTAAAATCGCTGCGGATTCCGCACAAAGAATTGACATGCTGCGGAAAATAAACCGCAGCGTTTCCGCACGGTTTTTTCCCCAGCATGTGCACAGCTGTTTTTGTTTTCCATAGGTTAACATGGTACTGTACACAGCATGGAAAACTGCTGCAGATCTGCAGTGTCAAAAACGCTGTGGATCCGCAGTAAAAACCGCAACATGTGCACATACCCTTACACGCTACCATCACTGAAGTTATAAATGGTTGTCTGAGGAATGTTCTGCCACACTGAATGCACTTAAGCAAATTATGAAGATCCGCTGCTGGCAGCTCCTTTTGCAAATGTCGACCTATGATGTCCTAGATGTGCTTGATGTGAGACAAGTCCAGAAATACTGCAGGCCACTCACAGTAGTACATTTAAGCCACACATGCTGCTCACAGTTGCACCAGCAACATGCAGCCTGGTGTTTTCTCCTGTTGAAAATGGCTCCTGGATACTTTAGAGAAATAGTCATACTACTGGTGCAATGATCAAAACAATGTTGTTATTAGTGCACCTGGAATGAAGACTAGATGGGTCCGACTATTGTACATTATGCCAGTTGACAACGGGATACCGTTATAAGAACTCATGTCTGCTTTTCAAATAGAAAAAAATAGGCAACTGAGAGCTCTATCATGAAACTCCTGTTAGAGGAAGAAAAACAAAATCTATCTAGTTTAAATAAATCACTCAAGGAACAGATCGAAATTACCAAAAAAATTCTCATCAGAACCTGAATTTTCCCTTAAAGATGTTAGTTTACCGATTAATATAGAGAGGTTGACACGACGACTGACCTTCTGAGCAAAATAGATGGTATATGTCTTCATCCTGACAAGATACTGGGTAGTATTGATGTAGAGGCATTATATTCCTCAATCCCCCATGACAAGGGGATGATGGCTGTGGACCACTACCTGCTGACCGGAGGCTGCCAGTATGGCATACATAACACATTTATACGCAAGGCTCTTGAGTTCTGTTTAACGAAAAATGTGTTTGTCTTTGACAGTAAGTACTTCCACCAGTGCAGGGGCACAGCTATGGGGAGCCCCTGCATCCCCTCATACGCAAATCTGCTCCTGGTCTGGTGGGAGGAAACAATTGTCTTTAGCGATCCATTCACCTGCACCAGTGACAAGGTTGCGATGTGGCTACATTGATGACATTTTTGTTATCTGGAAAGGAACCAAGACTGAGTTCAGCAGGTTTGTTGCAGGACTCAACAATAATGACATTGGACTAAGCATCACACAAGAAGCAGACGCCTGTAAACTGGCATTTTTAGATGTCTGTATCCAAAGAAATGACAAAGGTGAACTTATCACATTAATAATAGAAAGCCCACGGCCACAAATTTCCTTTGAGGTGGGATAGTAACCATCCAGTTCCCTTCAAAAGGGGTGTTCCAAAAGGACAATATCTTAGGATCCACAGGAATTGTTCAGATCTAACAATTTTCAAGGAACAGATTGATAACTGCAGCAACATTTCATCACAAGAGGTTACTCTAGAAATATTCTGAAGGAGGCATACAGTGACTCCCTCCCTAGGGACCGTAAAATGCTTATGACCCTGATTCAAAATAAGAAACAAGATAAAGTTTCCCGCTTTTCCAATAAGGATTAGAAATATTCTAAAACGTCTCTTGCCAATTCTTCTCATGGATGTAGACGTAAAAGATGGGGTTCCAGCACCCCAGATTACGTACAGAAAGGGCAGGTCTTTGAAAGAAAGGTTGGTCCACAGCCATTATCAACAACATATTAATCCATCATGGCTAGGCACGCAGACAAAAGGCTGCTACAAATGCGGCAAATGTAAAGCCTACCAGTCAATTACCCCAGGAAAAACTTTCAGGAGTAATAATACAGATAGAGTATAGCATCAGACACTTTATCAATTGTCGAACAACAGGAATAGTGTACAAGGCCACATGTGAATGTGGCCTTGAGTATATAGGCAAGACTAGGATGGAGTTTCGCTAGAGGGTGGGGGGAAGATCTTCGGGACACTATCAACAAAAGAGATACCCCTGTGGCTAGCCATCTCAACAACTTCCATCATGGTGATAGCAAGAAGATCACGTTTATAGGTATAGATAAGATCAATCCTCCCCCAGAGGGGGAAACTGGGTCCAGATGATATTATAGAAAGAGTCCAAGTGGAACTTCTGCTTGCAGACAACACACCCCACTGGTCTTAATGAACAGTTGTCTTTTGCCCCTTCCATATAGTTGAGGTAATATCTAGGGACCACGATTTTAGGGCTAGCCACCATGGAGTGAGGGCGCTACTGCGCAGATCCCTATGGTGCAAACCTCTGTGATAGGCAGGGTGTAGATTAGTTACTTGTCATTAGGGATAGGCAATCCTCTTGAAACTCCCCTCAACTCCCACCTTTATTTCTATACATTGGATGAAGGTCAGTCGTGTCTCCATACTATATATGGGTTTCCTAAAAGACCCCTATATTTCATTATGGATAATTAATGGATTTCCCTCTACTTTCTACCTGTCCCCTAAATGATGAATGGTATGTATTTTGCTACCTACATTGCGTGTACATCACTCTCTTCTGTATAAATCTTATTGGTGATCCAGTCAGAGATAATATCGGTGCTGGGACATGGTACAGGTGCTTCTCACAAAATTAGAATATCATCAAAAAGATAATTTATTTCAGTTCTTCAATACAAAAACAAAATACAAAAAATCTCATATATTATATAGAGTCATTACAAACAGAGTGATCTATTTAAAGTGTTTATTTCTAGGATCTTTTGAAAAGTTTAAAAAAAATGACGATATGTTATTGGGGTTAAGCGCAAGTGCTTGCTGCTCGCTGCACTTTCGCTCAACACTAATGACATATTCAATATGATGACCTAATATTAGCAAATTCTGTGCACTACCTTTGAGCTCAAATTGCTCACTGTACCCCTGGATAAAACCCTTGAGTGGGGTAGTTTCCAAAATGGGGCCAGTTGTGGGGGGTTTCTACTGTTTGGGTGCCTTAGGGGCCCTGCAAATGTGACATGTCACCCGCAATCTATTTCAGCCAATTTGTGTTCCAAAATTCAAATATTACTCCTTCCATTCCGAGCCCTGCCGTCTATCCAAACAGAACTTTTTGACTACATGTGGGGTATCGCAGCGCTCATAAGAAAGTAAGTGGGGAGTGGGGTTCACTTTCTGATGTTACCTCTTGCAAAAGTGAGAAATTTGGGCTGAAGCAAGATTTGTGTGAAATAAATTAACTTTTTCAATAAAATTACATAATGTTATCAAATTCTATGTCACACCTGTGGGTTCAAAATGCTCACTATATGCCTGCATAAAATCCTTGAGGGGTGTTGTTTCCAAAATGGGGTCACTTGTAGGGGATTTCCACTGTTTAGGCACATCAGGTGCTCTTCAAATCCGACATGGCATCTGCTATCAATTTCAGCTATTTTTGTATTCAAAAATTTAAGCGGTGCTGCTTCCCTTTTGTGCCGTGCTGTGTTCTCAAATAGTAGTTTTTTCCCATATATTGTGGGGAAATAAGTATTCGATCCCTTGTTGACTTTGCAAGTTTGCCCATTGACAAAGACATGAACAGTCTTTAATTTTAAGGGTAGGTTATTTTTAAAATTGAGAGATAGAATATCTGTCATGATCCTATGGTAGGTTTTGGACTGACACGCCAGGGGGTAATTATTGTGGCCTCTCTCTGGATCTGGGAGGGCTTTTTATAGCCTCAGTTAGCTTGAATCCTTGTGAGTTATACTCCTGCCCTCGGCTGAGTTAGTTGACCCTGGTGTGTTTGTGTGCTTGTGTCTTGTGACTGCTCTGTGAGATTGTATCCTGTTTTTGAACCAGTCTGTCCCCCATGTTGCTCTTGCCTGTTGGTTCTATGATTGATTGACTCTGGCTTGTTCCTGGACTACCCTTCTGTCTCTGCCCTTGGTACCCGTATTGCTTGTTTGGTTTTCTGACTTCTGCCTGTATCAGTATATCACTCTGTGTGTGTGCTTGTCGGCTGTGTCACTTCTTACCTTTCCCGTTAGTCTCCACTGCGCTCCGCTCAGCTATCCATGAGCTCCCATGGCTGCCCCACCTCGGTCCCTCCCCCTGTGGTCACGTGCCACAGGTCCTGCGGGTCGGCAGTCAGGCTACCTTGTCCTCTGTGCGCCGTCATCCACGTCCAGCATTGCACCATACCGGACGCGTGTACTGTCTGCAACAGGTCGGTCACGCTGTGCGTTACATTATAACTGACCTGAACTTTTTTCCTTCTGTAGCATTGGCCCAATGCATACTCTGTCGGAGCAGGTGAAGCACCTGACTCAGATGCTGCAGAAGTTAATCTTGAAGCAGCATGCCCTGATCCAGTCCCACCAGCAGGTTGCGGACATGGTTCACGGGGCTCCAGCCTCGGGTATTCAGGGGGCGGAGGCTAGAGACATCCTTTTAGTTCCTCCCGTACCAGCTATGGACTGGGGCTGAAATTCAGCCCTGGCATTTGAAAACACACAGGCCCGTGCCATCCCCGTCCCTAAGTGTTATGATCTGGTGGCCTAAGAGCAGCATGGGACGTACTCTGGAGAAGGTGGTACCTGTACTGACCGCAGACCCTAAACCTAACACCGCAACTAAAAGTAGCCGTGGAATGTACCTAGCGCTCCCTAGACATCTCGACACAGCCGGAGGACTAATTACCCCTAGAGATAGAAAAGGGAAAACTATCCTGCCTCAGGGAAAATCCCCAAAGAACAGGTAGCCCCCCACAAATATTGACTGTGAGAGGAGAGGGGAAAAACATACACAGACTGAAATGAGAATTTAGCAAAGGAGGCCACTTCTAGCTAAATAGAAAGGACAGGACAGAGTACTATGCTGTCAGTATTAAAACACTAGAAAATATCCACCACAGAAAATACAAAAACTCCACAGCTAAATAAAGACATGGAGGGTATATCTGCATCTCCAGAGATACCAGCTTGGCTAAACAAATCCTTATACAGACCAAGCTGGACAAGACAAAACATGGAAAATAACTGAACAATAAGACCACAGCATGTGGTGTTATGATCCTAGTGGCAAGGATCGCAGGTCGGACTAGCTAAGTAACTGAACAGACTACTAGCTCTGGGGAAGTGGTAACTAGATTGACCGCAACCTGATCCTATCCGCAAACAACTATAGGCAGCCGTGGAACGTTACCTAAAAATCCTAGACGTCTCTTCACGGCCTGAGAAACTGACTATTCCTGGAGGGAAAGAAAGTCCTCTCTTGCCTCAGTGGAATGACCCCAAAGATATAGAATAGCCCCCCACAAATATTAACGGTAAGTTAAGGGGAAAGCACAAACGCAGAGATGAAATCAGATTTAGCAAATGAGGCCCGCTAATACTAGATAGCAGAAAATAGGAAGGGAACTGTGCGGTCAATAAAAACCCTATTCAAAATATCCACGCAGAGATTGCTCGAGCCCCCGCACCAACTAACGGTGCGGGGGAAGCAACTCCGTACCCCAGAGCTTACCAGCAAAAAGAAATCACATATTAGCAAGCTGGACTAGACTCATCATACACAGAAATCATATTGCAGGCAGATGAGCAAAAAATATTCAAACAGAACTTAGCTTATCCTGAAGAGGCAGAAAACGAGATAATCAGGAGTAATCAGAATAGCACTGAATACATTGACAGCCGGCAACAAGTGGAAGTGAAACAGAGCTAAATAGGAGCCTCCCTGGTGAATAACGAGGCAGCTGATCCAGCCAGACCCGCAGGATAATAAACCAAACCACCAGGGGGAGCCAAAAAACCAAAGTCACACAATACCATCTGTGACCACAAGAGGGAGCCTGAAAACGGAGTTCACAACAGTACCCCCCCCCTTGAGGAGGGGTCACCGAACCCTCATCAAAAACCCCAGGGCGATCAGGGTGAGCCACATGGAAGGCACGAACCAAATCGGCCGCATGAACATCAGAGGTGACAACCCAGGAATTATCCTCCTGACCATAGCCTTTCCACTTAACCAAATACTGAAGCCTCCGTCTAGAAATACGAGAATCCAAGATCTTCTCCACCACGTATTCCAATTCTCCCTGAACCAGCACAGGGGCAGGAGGCTCAACCGAAGGAACCACAGGCACCACATACCTCCGCAACAACGACCGATGGAACACATTATGAATAGCAAACGATGACGGGAGGTCCAAACGAAATGACACAGGGTTAAGGACTTCCAAAATCTTATAAGGACCGATAAACCGAGGCTTAAACTTAGGAGAGGAGACCTTCATAGGAACAAAGCGAGAAGACAACCACACCAAATCCCCAACGCGAAGTCGGGGACCCACACAGCGACGGCGGTTGGCAAAGCGCTGAGCCTTCTCTTGTGACAGCTTCAAATTGTCCACCACATGATTCCAA
Source organism: Ranitomeya variabilis (assembly GCF_051348905.1). NCBI lineage: Eukaryota > Metazoa > Chordata > Amphibia > Anura > Dendrobatidae > Ranitomeya > Ranitomeya variabilis. The sequence goes on along the minus strand of NC_135235.1, from coordinate 110,669,659 downwards.
ATCTGATGCAACCTATCCACCACAACATCCACTCCAGGACAGTCAGAAGGCTCCACCTGACCCGAGGAAAAACGAGGATGAAACCCTGAATTACAAAAAAAAGGCGAAACCAAAGTAGCAGAACTAGCCCGATTATTAAGGGCAAACTCGACCAATGGCAAAAAAGTCACCCAGTCGTCCTGATCAGCAGAAACAAAACATCTTAAATAGGTTTCCAAAGTCTGATTAGTGCGCTCGGTTTGGCCATTCGTCTGAGGATGGAAGGCCGACGAAAAAGACAAATCAATGCCCATCTTAGCACAAAAGGTCCGCCAAAATCTAGACACAAACTGGGATCCTCTGTCGGAAACAATATTTTCAGGGATGGCGTGCAAACGAACCACATTTTGAAAAAACAGAGGAACCAACTCGGAGGAGGAAGGCAACTTAGGCAAGGGCACCAAATGGACCATTTTAGAAAAACGATCACACACCACCCAAATGACCGACATTCTCTGAGAGACGGAGATTTGAAATAAAATCCATGGAAATGTGCGTCCAAGGCCTCTTCAGGACAGGCAAAGGCAACAACAAGCCACTGACACAAGAACAGCAAGGCTTAGCCCGAGCACAAATTCCACAAGACTGCACAAAGGAACGCACATCCCGCGACAAGGAAGGCCACCAGAAGGACGTAGCCACCAAATCTCTGGTACCAAAAATCCCAGGATGGCCTGCCAACACCGAAGAATGAACCTCGGAAATAACTCTGCTGGTCCATCTATCCGGGACAAACAGTCTCTCCGGTGGACAACGGTCAGGTCTATCTGCCTGAAACTCCTGCAGCACTCGTCGCAAATCTGGGGAGATGGCAGACAAAATCACCCCTTCTCTGAGGATACCAGCTGGTTCTGAATCACCAGGAGAGTCAGGCACAAAACTCCTAGAAAGAGCATCAGCCTTCACATTCTTCGAACCAGGCAGGTATGAGACCACGAAATCAAAACGAGAGAAAAACAATGACCAACGAGCCTGTCTAGGATTCAGCCGCCTAGCCGACTCGAGATAAATCAAATTCTTGTGATCAGTCAAGACCACCACACGATGCTTAGCTCCCTCGAGCCAATGTTGCCACTCCTCAAATGCCCACTTCATAGCCAACAACTCCCGATTACCAACATCATAATTCCGCTCGGCAGGCGAAAATTTTCTTGAAAAGAAAGCACATGGCTTCATCACAGAGCCATCAGAGCTTCTCTGCGACAAAACAGCCCCCGCTCCAATCTCAGAAGCATCAACCTCGACCTGGAAAGGAAGGGAGACGTCTGGCTGACATAAGACCGGAGCCGAAGAAAACCGGCGCTTCAGCTCCCGAAAGGCCTCCACAGCCGCAGGAGACCAATTAGCAACATCAGAACCCTTCTTGGTCAAATCCGTCAATGGCTTAACAACACCAGAAAAATTAGCGATGAAGCGACGGTAAAAATTAGCAAAACCCAAGAACTTCTGAAGACTCTTAACAGATGTAGGCTGAGTCCAGTCATGAATAGCCTGAACCTTGACTGGGTCCATCTCAATAGCAGAAGGAGAAAAAATGAAACCCAAAAAAGAGACCTTCTGGACTCCAAAAAGACATTTTGAGCCCTTCACAAATAAAGCATTGGCACGCAGGACCTGAAACACCATCCTGACCTGCTTAACATGGGACTCCCAATCATCCGAAAACAACAGAATATCATCCAGATACACAATCATAAATTTATCCAGATATTCGCGGAAGATGTTGTGCATAAAGGACTGAAAGACAGAAGGAGCGTTAGAAAGTCCAAAAGGCATCACCAAGTACTCAAAATGGCCTTCGGGCGTATTAAATGCAGTTTTCCATTCATCACCCTGCTTAATACGCACAAGGTTATACGCACCACGAAGATCTATCTTGGTGAACCAACTAGACCCCCTAATGCGAGCAAACAGATCAGATAACAATGGCAAAGGATACTGAAATTTGACCGTGATTTTGTTTAGAAGGCGATAATCAATACAAGGTCTCAAGGAACCATCCTTCTTAGCCACAAAAAAGAACCCCGCACCAAGAGGGGAGGAGGAGGGGTGAATAAGTCCTTTCTCCAAAGACTCCTTTATATAACTCCGCATAGCAGCATGCTCCGGCACTGACAAATTGAAAAGTCGTCCCTTAGGAAACTTACTACCAGGAATCAAATTTATAGCACAATCACAATCCCTATGAGGAGGTACAGAACTCAGTTTGGGCTCATCAAATACATCCTGGTAATCTGACAAAAACGCAGGGACCTCAGAAGGAGTGGATGAAGCAATTGACACCACAGGAGCGTCGCCATGAATTCCCTGACAACCCCAACTTGACACAGACATTGCTTTCCAATCCAGGACTGGATTATGAGTCTGCAACCATGGCAGGCCCAACACGACAACATCATGCAAATTATGCAATACAAGAAAGCGAATCACCTCCTGATGAACAGGAGTCATGCACATGGTCACTTGTGTCCAGTACTGAGGTTTATTCGTAGCCAATGGTGTAGCATCAATTCCCCTTAGTGGAATAGGGAATTTTAAAGGCTCCAAAACAAAACCACAGCGCCTGGCAAATGACAAATCCATCAGACTCAGGGCAGCACCTGAATCCACAAAAGCCATAACCGGGTAAGATGACAGGGAACAAATCAGGGTAACAGACAAAATAAACTTAGGCTGTAAAGTACCGATGGTGACAGATTTATCAATCTTTTTTGTGCGCTTAGAGCATGCTGAGATAACATGAGCTGATTCACCACAGTAAAAGCACAACCCATCTTGCCATCTATAATTTTGCCGTTCACTTCTGGTCAGAATTCTATCACATTGCATAGACTCAGGTGTCTGTTCAGAAGACACCGCCAAATGGTGCGCAGGTTTGCGCTCCCGCAAACGCCGATCAATCTGAATGGCCAGAGTCATTGACTCATTCAGACCTGCAGGCGTAGGGAACAACACCATGACATTCTTAATGGCTTCAGAAAGACCTTTTCTGAAATTTGCAGCCAGGGCACACTCATTCCATTGAGTAAGCACCGACCATTTCCAAAATTTCTGGCAGTACACCTCTGCATCATCTTGACCCTGAGAGAGGGCCAACAATGCTTTTTCAGCCTGGTTCTCAAGATTAGGTTCCTAAAAAACGCATCCACACTGAGCAATGCAGGATCCCCTGGAGCCAATGCGAAAGCCCAATCTTGAGGATCGCCACGCAAGAAAGAAATAATAATCTTAACTTGCTGAACAGAATCCCCAGAGGAACGAGGCTTCAAAGAAAGAAACAACTTGCAATTGTTCTTAAAATTCAGGAACCTAGATCTATCTCCAGAAAACAACTCCGGAATAGGTATTCTAGGCTCTGACATAGGACTGTGCACAACAAAATCCTGAATACTTTGTACCCTTGCAGCAAGATGATCTACACTGGAGGCTAAACTCTGGATATCCATATCAGCAGCTGAACTCAGAGCCACACCAAGATTAAGAGGAGGAGAGAAGCCAGACACACAGCAGCTAGACACACGGCAGCAAAACAAAAAAATAAAAATATCTCCAAGCTTCTTTTCTCCTGCTTCTGCCATGCAATTAACACTTTACCGGGCCGGCTGTACTGTTATGATCCTAGTGGCAAGGATCGCAGGTCGGACTAGCTAAGTAACTGAACAGACTACTAGCTCTGGGGATTTAGGGGTTTCCCTGCCCACTGCGATCCACCTACCAACACCCACCAGCAGGTACCTGTAAACTGCAACTTTGCTGCTATGTTTGAATTTCCTAAACTGCTTCACACTTGCGTCTCTGGCACATATAATTGCACATGCATAAGATACCTCACTGTTATATATCTCCCTTAGGAGATTGATTAACTCTTACCTATTTACTTATCCAGTGCTGCACATGTAGTGACACTTTATATTTATTTACTCACCATAGCATTTTTGCATAGACTTCTTCGTTGCAGCTCTATTTCTATCAACTGACTACCTCTATATTATTATGTGTGCTGTGGCGATACCTGCTGGTGCATAAAGTGTATTTATCTAACACACCACAGAAAATCCTATTATGATTAAAATCTTCTTATGTGGTTAATATCCCTGTATCTGGATTGCTCTGGTTTACTTTGCCCTGCCCCCTTGTTTTTAAGTATCATATATATATATATATTTATTATCTTTGTTCTTTTTAATAAATTAATTAATAAAGTATTCCATTTTATACGTTTGAGTAGTACTTCCCTTTTTTCGGATATTAGCTCTGGGGAAGTGGTAACTAGATTGACCGCAACCTGATCCTATCCGCAAACAACTATAGGCAGCCGTGGAACGTTACCTAAAAATCCTAGACGTCTCTTCACGGCCTGAGAAACTGACTATTCCTGGAGGGAAAGAAAGTCCTCTCTTGCCTCAGTGGAATGACCCCAAAGATATAGAATAGCCCCCCACAAATATTAACGGTGAGTTAAGGGGAAAGCACAAACGCAGAGATGAAATCAGATTTAGCAAATGAGGCCCGCTAATACTAGATAGCAGAAAATAGGAAGGGAACTGTGCGGTCAATAAAAACCCTATTCAAAATATCCACGCAGAGATTGCTCGAGCCCCCGCACCAACTAACGGTGCGGGGGAAGCAACTCCGTACCCCAGAGCTTACCAGCAAAAAGAAATCACATATTAGCAAGCTGGACTAGACTCATCATACACAGAAATCATATTGCAGGCAGATGAGCAAAAAATATTCAAACAGAACTTAGCTTATCCTGAAGAGGCAGAAAACGAGATAATCAGGAGTAATCAGAATAGCACTGAATACATTGACAGCCGGCAACAAGTGGAAGTGAAACAGAGCTAAATAGGAGCCTCCCTGGTGAATAACGAGGCAGCTGATCCAGCCAGACCCGCAGGATAATAAACCAAACCACCAGGGGGAGCCAAAAAACCAAAGTCACACAATACCATCTGTGACCACAAGAGGGAGCCTGAAAACGGAGTTCACAACAATGTGGACAGCAAAATCAAGGCCAGAACTTATCTTTGTTGAAAAGAACTGCAAAGCAGAAGAGACCAGGCAGGGATGTGAATCCTCCAGGAACAATGGACAACTGGCACTGACTAAAGGGTGAAGCAAGACTAAATAGCCCTGTCCAAATTGCAAAAAGTGAAAACACCTGATAAATGCTGTGATTCAGAGACAGCAGCGCTACCACTTACAACCACCGGAGGGAGCCCAAGAGCAGAATTCACAACACCTAAGCACCAGATGGGATATATTACTAATATTACCCTGGATGGAGGAGAGGAAGATTTACTACATGACTAATGTTTCTAATGATACCCGTGGCCTACTGGGGTAAGTGACGGAGTCAGCAACTTTGTGCTCCATCACAACTCAGTATGGGAACACTGATTCTTTTAACATCATAGCAGACAAGGCAGCCCACAACCAGACAGGCCCTTCTGGCATTTTCCAGAATTGCCAAATGGCCAGACTGGCCCTGCCCCGTACCCCCGGTTAAGTAACTAGATACATTTTCCAGTAACAAGAAAGAATTTAGAGTGTTTAAGGAGGGCTGTAAGCTTTTTCTCCTTGAGACCCCGCTCTCCTGGGGACGAGAGTCAGAGGGTGGGAGTGGTTATGTCTCTGCTTAGGGGGTCTCCGCAAGCCTGGGCGTTTTCTCTTCTCTCTACGGCCCTTAAGAGAGTGTCTGTGGATGCGTTTTTTGAGGCCCTAGGGCACATTTACGATGAGCCTGATCGAGTGCCCTTGGCTGAGAACATGGCCAAGTGGTTTTGCTCAGAATTCAGACGTTGGGCTGCTGAGGTTTCTTGGGACGATGTTTGTTTCATAGAGGCCTGTCTGAATGTCTGAAGGATGCTTTAGCACTTCATCCTCCACCTGACTCTCTGGAAGACGCCATGACCCAAGCGGTTCATATGGATTGCAGACTACGGGCGAGATGCATTATGCAACTTGAAAAACCACTGTTCTCCAGTGGAGGTGAGTCCGGGGCTACATCTGAGGCTATGTAGGTGGGCGCCATCACCTTTAAGGAGAAAGAGAGAAGATGCCGCCGCGAGAAGCAGTTGTGCTTCTGTTGTGGAGAATCAGGACACTGGAGGAAGGACTGTCCCTCCTGCCCTTCATCATCCAAGGTGGAGAGAAATGACAAGGTCTGGGTAGTAGTCGAGGAGGCTATCCAGATTTTCTGGTACACTTTTCCTCATGTTTCAAAGTTTTGCTGCAGGTGGAACTTCTAGTGGACAGTTGTCCTTTTTCTACAGCTTTTGTGAATTGCGGTTCGTCCATCAACTTGGTCAGCCCTCATTTAGTTTCCCAATGCTAAAGTGGTGGCCATTGACTCTTCTCCCCTCACCAAGGAAGGGATTCGTTACATCTCGGAAATCTTCTCATTCAAAGTGGGCTCCTATCATGTTGAGAAAATAAGTTGTTTTGTTTTGGAGAATTTTCTGACTGGGTTGGTGCTGGGTATGCCCTGGTTACAACACCATAACCCTATCATCAATTGGGAGATGGAGGAGATTGTCAAATGGGGTCCCATTGTTGTGAATGTGAATTATTATCTGAACCAGTCAAATCTGTCTCTGTGTCATCTGTTGGTCTGGAGGGTATTCCAGAGTACCTGAAAGACTTGAAGGAACGTGTTCTCCGAAAGAAAGGCTGAGGTCTTACCGCCACATAGACCCTTTGATTGTGCCATTGAGTTAGTCCCGGGGGCTAAGTTACCAAAAGCCCATCTGTTCAATTTGTCCGGTCCTGAGTGGCTAGCCATGGTGGAGTATATTGCGGAAAGCCTCCTTAAGGGGCATGTACGGCCTTCCATTTCTTCTGTGGCTGCAGGGTTCTTTTTCGTAAAGAAAAAATATGGCAGTCTGCGTTCCTGCCTCGACTTTCGGGAACTCAACAAAATAACTGTTAGAAGCACATACTCTCTTCCCCTTATCCCAGATTTGTGTAACCAGTTATCAGGGGCCAAATGTTTCTCCAAATTAGTTCTCTGAGGGGCTTACAATCTGATAAGGGTTCGAAAGGGGGACGAGTGGAAAGCAGCGTTCCTCACATCAGAGGGACTCTTTGAAAATCTGGTCATGCCGTTTGGACTTACTAATGCTCCCCCTATTTTCAAAACTTCATTAATGTGGTGTTTGCGGACCTTATAGGCCTCTTTATTATTATTTATTTGGATGACATTTTAGTGTATTCCCTGGACAGTCAGACTCACTTACAACATCTATGAACGGTTCTCCAAAGACTCAGGGAAAATAAATTGTTTGTTAAATTGGAAAAATGCTAATTTTTTTGTACAAGAACTGTTTTCTTGGGGTCTGATTGTTTCCTATGAGGGGTTTTGCATGGATCCCAAGAAGGTGCAGGCGATTGCGGACTGGGTTCAACCACGAGATCTTAAGGGGCTGCAGCGCTTCTTGGGATTCGCAAACTATTATCGGAAGTTCATTAAGGGATTTTCACAAGTGGTTAAACCACTTACTGATCTTACCCGCAAGGGGGCGGATGTAAGAAATTGGTCGGGGCTCACCAAGGAGTCCTTAAGAAATGTTTTGTGTCTGCTCCGATTTTGGTACAGCCAGACTCGTCCAAACCTTTTGTTGTAGAGGTGGATGCTTCTGACGTGGGGGTGGTGGCAGCGTTGTCCCAGGGTCCTGCTACTTTAACCAACCTCAAACCCTGTGCCTTCTTTTCCAAGAAGTTCTTGTCCACCGAGAGAAATTATGATGTGGGCAATAGGGAACTTCTTGCGGTCAATTTGGCATTCTAAAAAAACACTTAGTGAGCAGGCACAATTTGGCATTCTAAGAATGGAGGCACTTTTTGGAAGGGGCGGCTCATCCGATTACGGTAATCACGGATCATAAAAAATTGGCATATATTGAGTCTGCTAAAAGACTGACTCCTAGACAAGCTCGTTGGTCGCTTTTTTTTTCACAGTTTCAGTTTTCTATTACTTTTTGTCCTGGTTCCAAGAATGTTAAAGCGGATGCCTTGTCCAGAAGTTTTGAGCCTGTATCTCCCCCCGAACCACTGTCCTCCATTCTTCATCCCGGAGGGGTGGTGGCGGGGGTCTCGTCAAGAGTTGGAATGAGAAATTGTGGGGGCCCAGTCTCTGGCCCCTGCTTCTAAGACAGGGGATAAATTGTTTGTTCAAGAACAATTGCAGTCTAAGCTCCTGCAGGAGTTTCACGAGTCCAGGCTAAGTGCGCATCCAGGTATCACGGCCACGTGAAAGGCGGTGGCCAGGGTTTTTTGGTGGCCTTCACTAGGTTCCGATGTCAAGAAATTTATATCTGCTTGTGGGGTTTGTGCCCGTTCCAAAAGCCCTCGCAGCCGGCCCACTGGGGAACTGGCGCCTTTGCCGGTTCCTGATAGGCCATGGTCTCACCTGTCCATGGACTTTATCACCGGTCTCCCGCCTTCCAAGGGCAATATCATGATATGGGTGGTGGTGGACAGGTTTTCGAAGCAGGCTCATTTTGTTCCCTTGGCAGCATTGCCTTCAGCAGAATCTTTGTCTAGGTTGTTTGTGCAGAATGTTGTCCGTTTGCATGGGGTACCCCTGAATGTTAAGTCTGACAGAGATGTGCAATTTGTGGCCAAATTTTGGAGGACATTCTGTAAGAAATTGGGCATTTCGTTATCTTTCTCTTCTGAATATCACCTGGAGAGTAATGGCCAGACTGAGCGCACTAATCAATCCCTGGAACAGATTCTTGGGTGTTTGACCTCTGTCAGACAGAATGACTGGTATAACGCATTACCTTTGGCCGAATTCGCCTTTAATAATCAGGTGAATCAGTCCACCAGGATGTCCCCATTTTTGGTTAACTCTGGGTTTAGTCCACATTTCGGGGAATTTTTGAGATTGGATTCCTGGTGCCCGGGGGTGGAGGGATCTGTTCAGCGGTTAAAAAATTTGTGGGCTGTAGTCCGGAGGAATATCTCCAGGGCTCAGGAGAGGTATAAATTTTTCATAGAAAAAAGAGTCCCGGGGCACATGTTTCAGGTGGGGGAGAAGGTTTGGCTTTTCACACGGAACATCAACCTGAAGGTTCAGTCGGCCAAATTGGGACCAAAGTTCACTGGGCTGTATGAGATTGTGGAAATAGTCAATCTGTTGGCATATAGGTTGCGTCTCCCCGCCTCGTTTAATATATCCAATGTGTTTCATAAATCTCTGTTGAAACCATTGAGGTCAGTCAAGGAGGATCCTGAGTCCGTGGCTCCTCCAGTGTTGGTGGAGGGTCACATGGAGTATGAGGTTGGACATATTGTGTATTCTCAGCTGGTGCGTCTCTCCTTGCAGTGTCTGGTTCGATGGAATGGCTATGGGCCGGAGGATCACTCGTGGGTCCCTGCTCACTTGGTACATGCTGATCGTCTGGTTCAGGCATTTCATGCCAAGCACCTGGGGAAACCTGTCATGATCCCATGGTAGGTTTTGGACTGACACGCCAGGGGTTAATTATTGTGGCCTCTCGCTGGATCTGGGAGGGCTTTTTATAGCCTCAGTTAGCTCAAATTCTTGTCAGTTATACTCCTGTTCTCAGCTGAGTTAGTTGACCCTGGTGTGTTTGTGTGCTTGTGACTTGTGCCTGCTCTGTGAGATTATATCCTGTTTCTGACACGGTCTGTCCCCCACATTGCTCTTGCCTTTTGATTTGGTACTGTTCTATTGGTTCTATGGTTGACTGACTCTGGCTTGTTCCTGGACTGCCCTTCTTTCTCTGCCCTTGGTACCTGTATTGCCCGCTTGGTTTTCTGACTTCTGCCTGTATCAGTATATCACTCTGTGTGTGTGCTTGTCGGCTGCGTCACTTCTTACCTTTCTCGTTAGTCTCCGCTGTGCTCCGCTCAGCTATCCATGAGCTCCCGTGGCTGGCCCCACCTCGGTCCCTCCCCCTGTGGTCACATGCCACAGGTCCTGCAGGTCGGCGGTCAGGCTACCTCGTCCACCAGGTGCCGCCATCCACGTTCAGCGTTGCACCATAGCGGACGTGTGTACTGTCCGTGACAGGTCGGTCACACGGTGCGTTACAATATCAAAAATAAAATAAAAAAAAATCAAATTGTATAAATTATAAAATATAAATGTACCGTATATACTCGAGTATAAGCCGACCCGAATATAAGCCGACCCCCCTAATTTTGCAACAAAAACTGGGAAAACTTATTGACTCAAGTGTAAGCCTAGATTGGAAAATGCAGCAGCTACCGGTAAATGTCAAAAATAAAAATAGATACCAAGAAAAGTAAAATTAATTGAGACATCAGGAGGTTGTGTTTTTGAATATACATATTTAGTGTTGAGCGATACCTTCCGATATCGGAAAGTATCGGTATCGGAAAGTATCGGCCGATACCGTCAAAGTATCGGATCTAATCCGATACCGATACCCGATCCCAATGCAAGTCAATGGGACGAAAATATCGGAATTAAAATAAACCCTTTCTTTCCTTGTAGGTTCATTCTACATGAAGGAAAACAACTAAGAATAATGTAGGATGTATTGGGGGAGGTGGCGGAGACATTAAAGGCACAGAGGTTTAGCCCAATCAAATAGAATAGCAGGATTTTGGGTTTTTTTTATGACGTTCGGCGTTAGAAAGATTTTGACTGTTATTTTTTATTTTTTTATTTTGTCAGATATTGATGTTTCACTACTTCCACGCCCTTCACCTTCTTTTTTACTTCTCCCACACTTTCTTCTTCATTATCCTCATCATCAGCTTCTTTGACATCAACTTCTTCACCTTATTCATCTTCTTCTTCATCTTCTACCTATAATTTTTTTTTTTACATTGTTCATATTCTTTTTATTTAACTATTATCTTCTTCATATTCAACTTCTTCATCATATTCTTATTTGTGACACGCATTCCCGCAGTTGTTATCTATAAAAGTTTGAAGATTACACCTTCCGTTCTGCCTGTCACAAAAGAGTTACATTTGTCCGCGTTCAGTTTGGCCTGCAGCATCAGGCTTTATCCAGGGGCACCAGGAGGAGGAACGGACTCACCCCCATACACTGCTTAGTCTTCTTCTGCTTATAATTTAGATAATATCTTTTGCTCTGATATTTAGTGTTATGCTTAATGTTCTTCTGCTCTTTGTTCTGCAGCCTCTTGTTCTTCTGCTTCTCGGTCTCCCATGTCGTCGTCGTCTCCAGGGTCGTCGTCTCCAGGGTCGTCGTCTCCGGGGTCGTCGTCATCAGGGTGGTCTTCAGGGTCATCGTCTCCAGGGTCGTCGTCATCTCAGTGGTTGTCGTCTCTGGTGTTGTCGTCATCTTAGGGGTGGTCTTCCGGGTCGTCGTCTTTAGGGTCTTGAACTTGGAAATGTAGCAGAAGGTACAAGAAGGCTGAGAAAATGCCGAGAAACAGCTGATGGAACTGGAACTCGGATGGCTACCCGAAGGTCCAAGAGCCAATGGAACTACCGAGCACCAGCTGACGTTACTGGAACCTGGTTACTAAGCAGGAGGTACCCATGCCTGAAAGCACTACCAAGGACCACCTGACGTTGGTGGAACTCGGATACCCAGAGGGAGGCACCTAAGCCAAAGGCTCTGCCCGGAACCAGCTGACGGTACTGGAACCAGGATGGGGAGCAGAAGGTACAAGAGCATAAGACACTGCCGAGAACCAGCTGACGGTACTGGAACCCGGATGGGTAGCCGAAGGTCCAAGAGCCAATGGAACTACCGAGGACCAGCTGACGTTACTGGAACCCGGTTACTAAGCAGGAGGTATCCGTGCCTGAAAGCACTACCAAGGACCACCTGACGTTGGTGGAACTCAGATACCCAGAAGGAGGCACCTAAGCCAAAGGCTCTGCCCGGAACCAGCTGACAGTACTGGAACCAGGATGGGGAGCAGAAGGTACAAGAGCAAAAGACACTGCCGAGAACCAGCTGACGGTACTGGAACCCGGATGGGTAGCCGAAGTTCCAAGAGCCAATGGAACTACCGAGGACCAGCTGACGTTACTGGAACCCGGTTACTAAGCAGGAGGTACCCGTGCCTGAAAGCACTACCAAGGACCACCTGACGTTGGTGGAACTCAGATACCCAGAAGGAGGCACCTAAGCCAAAGGTTCTGCCCGGAACCAGCTGAAGGTGCTGGAACCAGGATGGGGACCTATTCAAGCTTATCTTCCTAGAGCCCCAACTAGCGGTGTTGGAGCAAAGGGTCAGCAGGGGGAGCAGAGTGTAGGCCGAAGCCTGCACTGGAGGCATTTGTAGGTCTGTTGTGTCTGCATGGCTGTTGCAGGACACGTTGCCGGCTACACAGCAGGGGAACAGCTGGCGGTGCTGAACCCCACTGACACATTGGCGAGGTGTTTTTCTCTGTGCAGCCAGCACTTCGGGGCACCAACTGGCGGTGTTGGAGCCCAGGCTCTGCAGGGGGAGCAGAGTGTAGGCCGAAGCCTAATTGAACCAATTTTAAAGGTAACCTTTAACCCCCCTCAGGTGTTACAAACTAGAAGAGCCACGCCTTATGCAGCAGTAGTGCTGCACAAGTCAAAGGTTGCTCTTTTAATTTTGTTCCTTGCACAAGCTGAATGAAACACGTACAACATTTTGGCCCTTATACAGTCAATCTGTCTTGGAGGCGGGAGTTCCCTTCGTAATGAGACGCAGCACAGCTGGCAAAAATACCACCTTGGTGCTTGGTGCGGCCTCCTGAGCATCGCATTTTGATGTACAGGAGTCTGCGTTGTTGCGTTATCCCTTGGCCATGCTCTGCCCGTCTTCTGACATCATTTCATGTCGGCTGGTGCGGTTCGCGATGCCCATGAATCCCAGCCCCGCAGTGTCTTTACAGTGTTTCACACTGCGGGGCTGGGATTCATGGCCTGGCGCAGTAAATATGTTCGCCTCTCGCTCGTGTCCTTACACCTGCTACAGACTGTGCGGCGTCAGCTGATCCCTTATCGCATGCCACGGCCATGAAGCCGCACAGTCTGAAGAAGGCGGAAGGAGCTGAGTGACAGCCTGGCGAAGATATGCACTGCTCATGCCCGTCAATCACACCCTCGCAGTCAAAATAAATAAGACACCGAGGGGTGTTGTGTCGGGCAGGGCGGCCGCAGAGGCGCAGCCAGCCAAACAATGATGTCAGAAGAAGGGCTGTGCTACCAAGGGGGTCGTTGCGTGTCATTACAAAGGAAAGTCACACCTCAGGGACGTTTAAATGGTCTCAGGGGACACATTGTAGACGTGTTCTGTTCCACGTGTGCAAGGAGAATAAGTTTCTGAGCCACCTTGCACACATGCAGCATTACTGCTGTCCAAGGTGGCGGTGAAACATACAAACGCCTGGGGGAGGGGGGACAGGTTCCCTTCAATTTCAGTTCTTGTGTCTGCGTGGCTGTTGCAGGACACGAAGCCAGCTACACAGCAGGGGAACAGCTGGCGGTGCTGAACCCCACTGACACATTGGCGAGGTGTTTGGCTCTGTGCAGCCAGCACTTCTGGGCCCCAACTGGCGTTGTTAGAGCCCAGGGTCAGCAGGAGGAGGAGAGGGAGCGGTGTGTAGGCCGAAGCCTGCACTGGTGGCAGCTTTGTGTCTGCGTGGCTGTTGCAGGACATGATGCCGGCTACACAGCAGGGGAACAGCTGGCGGTGCTGAACCCCACTGACAGAGTGGCGTGTGTTTTGCTCTGTGCAGCCAGCACTTCCGGACAGCAACTAGCGGTGTTGGAGCCCGGGCTCTGCAGGTGGAGCAGAGTGTAGGCCGAAGCCTAATTGAACCGATTTTAAAGGTAACCTTTAACCCCCCCTCAGGGGTTACAAACTACAAGAACCACAGCTTGGGCAGCAGTAATGCTGCACAAGTCAAAGGTTGCTCTTTTAATTTTGCTCCTTGCACACGCAGAAAGAAACACGTATAACATTTAGGCCCTTAAGCAGTCAAACTGTTTTGGAGGCGTGAGTTCCCTTTGTAATGAGACGCAGCACAGCTGTCAAAAATCCCACCTTGGTGCTGGGCGCGGCCTCCTGAGCGTCGTCATGTGCTGCACAGGAGTCTGCGCTGTCGTGTTATCCCTTGGCCTTGCGCTGTTAGCACTGCCCATCTTCTGACATCATTTAATGTTGGCCGGTGCGGTTCGCGATGACCATGAATCCCAGCCCCGCAGTGTCTTTACAGTGTTAAAACACTGTGGGGCTGGGATTCATGGCCTGGCGCAGTACATATGTTCGCCTCTCACACTCGGGTCCTTACACCTGCTTCAGACTGTGCAGCGTCAGCTGATCCCTTGTCGCATGCCATGGCCATGAAGCCGCACAGTCTGAAGAAGGCCGAAGGAGATGAGGGACAGGCGAACATATGCACTGCTCATGCCCATCAATCACACCCTCGCAGTCAAAATAAATAAGACACCGAGGGGCGTTGTGTGGGGCAGGGCGGCCGCAGAGGCGCAGCCAGCCAAACAATGATGCCAGAAGACGGGCAGCGCTACCAAGGGGGTTGCAGCGTGTCATTACAAAGGAAAGTCACACCTCAGTGACGGTTTAATGGTCACAGAGGACACATTTTAGACGTGTTCAGTTCCACATGTGCAAGGAGAATAAGTTTCTGAGCCACCTTGCACACATGCAGCATTACTGCTGTACAAGGTGGCGGTGAAACATACAAACGCCTGGGGGAGGGGGGACAGGTTCCCTTCAATTTCAGTTCTTGTGTCTGCGTGGCTGTTGCAGGACACGATGCTACTAAGCAGGAGGTACCCATGCCTGAAAGCACTACCAAGGACCACCTGACGTTGGTGGAACTCGGATACCCAGAAGGAGGCACCTAAGCCAAAGGTTCTGCCCGGAACCAGCTGACGGTGCTGGAACCAGGATGGGGACCTATTCAAGCTTATCTTCCTAGAGCCCCAACTAGCGGTGTTGGAGCAAAGGGTCAGCAGGGGGAGCAGAGTGTAGGCCGAAGCCTGCACTGGAGGCATTTGTAGGTCTGTTGTGTCTGCATGGCTGTTGCAGGACACGTTGCCGGCTACACAGCAGGGTAACAGCTGGCAGTGCTGAACCCCACTGACACATTGGCGAGGTGTTTGGCTCTGTGCAGCCAGCACTTCTGGGCCCCAACTGGTGGTGTTAGAGCCCAGGGTCAGCAGGAGGAGTAGAGGGAGCAGAGTGTAGGCCGAAGCCTGCACTGGCGGCAGCTTTAGGTCTGTTGTTTCTGCGTGGCTGTTGCAGGACACGTTGCTGGCTACACAGCAGGGGTACAGCTGGCGTTGCTGAACCCCACTGACACATTGGCTGGTGTTTTTCTCTGTGCAGCTAGCACATCTGGGCGCCAACTGGCAGTGTTAGAGCCCAGGGTCAGCAGGAGGAGCATAGTGTAGGCCGAAGCCTGCACTGGAGCAAGTTGAAAGGGAACCTTTACCCCCCCCCCAGGAGTTTGTAGCTGAAAGAGCCATATTGTACAGCACTAATGCTGGAAAAGGTAAACTTAGCTCTTTTAATTATGGTCCTTGCAAACGCTGAACTTGACACTTATGAAATGTGTCCCCTCACACCGTTAAACCGTCCGGTCGGAGGGACTTTCCTTTGTCATGTGACGCAGCACAGCTGTCATTCTTACCCCCTTGGCGCCGTGCGCCGCCTCCTCAGCGTTGTTTGAATCTGTCCCGGAGCCTGCGCTGTTATGTTAGCCCTTGTCCATGCACACATTTTGCGCTGCCCATCTTCTGACATCATTTGGTGTCAGGCTGGCTGCACCTGTGCGGCTGCGCTGGCCAAGATCCCGCCTCGCTGTGTCATCTAATGTAATCACTCTGCGGACCTGTGATCCATGGGCATGCGCAGTGCATATCCTTGCCTCTCACTCCCCTCCTTCCAGCTTCTTCAGACTGTGCGGCGTCATGGCCGTGGCATGCTATTAGGGATCAGCTGACGGCGCACAGTCTGAAGAAGGCTGAGGGAGATGAGAGAGAGGCGGAGGTTAAGATATGCACTGCGCATGTCCATGGATCACAGGCCCGCAGTGGGATTAAATCAGAAGACACTACGAGGCGGGATCTCGTCCAGCGCGGCCGCACAGGCGCAGCCAGCCTGACACCAAATGATGTCAGAAGATGGTCAGCGCAAAATGTGTGCATGGACAAGGGCTAACATAACAGCGTAAGGCTCCGGGACAGATTCAAACAACGCTGAGGAGGCTGCGCACGGCGCCAAGGGGGTAAGAATGACAGCTGTGCTGCGTCACATGACAAAGGAAAGTCCCTCAGACCGGACGGTTTAACGGTGTGAGGGGACACATTTCATAAGTGTCAAGTTCAGCGTGTGCAAGGAGCACCACAAAAAGAGCCACTTTTTCCTTTTGCATCATTATTACTGCTGCACAAGGTGGCTCTTTCAGTAACATCGCCTGAGGGGGGGGTGGCTTCCAGGTTGCCTTAAATTTAAGTTGTTTTGTCTGCGTGGCTGTTGCAGGACACGTTGCCGGCTACACAGCAGGGGAGCAGCAGGCATTACTGAACCCCACTAACACATTGGCGAGGTGTTTGGCTCTGTGCGGACAGCACTTCCGGACAACAACTAGCGGTGTTGGAGCCCAGGGACAGCAGGATGAGGAGGAGGAGGAGGTGGAGGAGATAGGAGGGATTGCCACACACACAGCTGGGGAACAGCTGACGTTACTGAACCCCAATAACAGAGGAGCGACTGTTGACTGTGCGGACAGCACTTCCAGACAACAACTAGCGGTGTTGGAGCCCAGGGACAGCAGGATGAGGAGGAGGAGGTGGAGGAGATAGGAGGGATTGCCACACACACAGCTGGGGAACAGCTGACGTTACTGAACCCCAATAACAGAGGAGCGACTGTTGACTGTGCGGACAGCACTTCTGGACAACAACTAGTAGTGTTGGAGCCGAGGGACAGCAGGATGAGGAGGAGGAGGTGGAGGAGATAGGAGGGATTGCCACACACACAGCTGGGGAACATGTTGTGATTTTGCTTTTTGCTCCCTCTAGTGGTCATTAGTGATTTGACTCTGGAGCGTCTGTCTTTTTCTATATCCTCACCTGGGCCGTTAGTTCAGGGGCGTTGCTATATAAGCTCCCTGGACCTTCAGTTCAATGCCTGGCATCGTTGAAATCAGAGCTAATCTGTTGTGCTCTTGTCCTCTGATCCTGGTTCCTGTTTTTCAAGCTAAGTCTGCTTCTTTGCTTTTTGCTTTTGTTTTGTTTGGTATTTTTGTCCAGCTTGTTCCTATCTGTATCCTGACCTTTGCTGGAAGCTCTAGGGGGCTGGTGTTCTCCCCCCGGACCGTTAGACGGTTCGGGGGTTCTTGAATCTCCAGCGTGGATTTTTATAGGGTTTTTGTTGACCAGATAAGTTATCTTGCTATATTCTGCTATTAGTAAGCTGGCCTCTCTTTGCTGAACCTGGTTCATTTCTGTGTTTGTCATTTCCTCTTACCTCACCGTTATTATTTGTGGGGGGCTTGTATCTTGCTTTGGGGTCCTGTCATGATCTCCATGGCCAGAGAACTAGCATAAGCCTCTATAGGAACAAGCTCTTGGAAGATGTAACTATACTGACCATGAACTAAACCTACCGCATCATCTAGAAGTAGCCAGGTAGCATGTCCTACTTTTTATCCCTATATGCCCAGCGCCGGCCGGAGAACTAAATAATGCTAGCAGAGGGAAATATAAGACCTGACTCACCTCTAGAGAAATGCCCAAAAAGGAGACAGAGGCCCCCCACATATATTGGCGGTGATATGAGATGAAACAACAAACGCAGCAGGAAAATAGTTTTAGCAAATTTGAGGTCCGCTTTCTAGATAGCAGAAGACAGAAAGCATACTTTCATGGTCAGTAGAAAACCCTAACAAAACACATCCAGAAATTACTTTAGGACTCTGGCATTAACTCATAATACCAGAGTGGCAATTCCTGATCAACAAGAGCTTTCCAGACACAGTAACGAAACTGCAGCTGTGAACTGGAACCAAAATACAAAAACAAAACATGGACGAATGTCCAACTTATCTAGTAGATGTCTGGGAGCAGGAACAAGCACAGAGAGGCTTCTGATAACATTGTTGACCGGCAAGCATCTAACAGAGAAGCCAGGTTATATAGCGACACCCAGATCTAATCAGAACAGGTGAACAGGGAAGATGATGTCACAAGTTCAATTCCACCAGTAGCCACCGGGGGAGCCCAGAATCCAAATTCACAACAGTACCCCCCCCTCAAGGAGGGGGCACCGAACCCTCACCAGAACCACCAGGGCGATCAGGATGGGCCCTATGAAAGGCACGAACCAGATCAGAGGCATGAACATCAGATGCAGTGACCCAAGAATTATCCTCCTGGCCATATCCCTTCCACTTGACCAGATACTGGAGTCTCCGTCTGGAAACACGGGAGTCTAGGATTTTTTCCACAACGTACTCCAACTCACCCTCAACCAACACCGGAGCAGGAGGCTCAACGGAAGGCACAACCGGTGCCTCATACCTGCGCAATAACGACCGATGAAAAACGTTATGAATAGAAAAGGATGCAGGGAGGTCCAAACGGAAGGAAACAGGGTTAAGAATCTCCAATATTTTATACGGACCGATGAACCGAGGCTTAAACTTAGGAGATGAGACCCTCATAGGGACAAAACGAGAAGACAACCACACCAAATCTCCAACACAAAGCCGAGGACCAACACGACGGTGACGGTTGGCAAAAAGCTGAGTCTTCTCCTGGGACAACTTTAAATTGTCCCTCACCTGCCCCCAGATATGATGCAATCTCTCCACCACCGCATCCACTCCAGGACAATCCGAGGATTCCATCTGACCGGAGGAAAATCGAGGATGGAACCCCGAATTACAGAAAAACGGGGAAACCAAGGTGGCAGAGCTGGCCCGATTATTGAGGGCGAACTCCGCCAATGGCAAAAAAGCAACCCAATCATCCTGGTCAGCAGACACAAAACACCTCAGATATGTCTCCAGGGTCTGATTAGTCCGCTCGGTCTGGCCATTAGTCTGAGGGTGAAAAGCAGACGAAAAAGACAAATCTATGCCCATCCTAGCACAAAATGCCCGCCAAAATCTAGACACAAATTGGGTTCCTCTGTCAGAAACGATATTCTCAGGAATACCATGCAAACGAACAACATTTTGAAAAAACAGGGGCACCAACTCGGAAGAAGAAGGCAATTTGGGCAGGGGAACCAAATGAACCATCTTAGAAAAACGGTCACACACCACCCAGATGACAGACATCTTCTGAGAAACAGGCAGATCTGAAATAAAATCCATCGAGATGTGTGTCCAAGGCCTCTTAGGAATAGGCAAGGGCAACAATAATCCACTAGCCCGAGAACAACAAGGCTTGGCCCGAGCACAAACGTCACAAGACTGCACAAAGCCTCGCACATCTCGTGACAGGGAAGGCCACCAGAAGGATCTTGCCACCAAATCCCTGGTACCAAAAATTCCAGGATGACCTGCCAACGCAGAAGAATGCACCTCAGAGATGACTTTACTGGTCCAATCATCAGGAACAAACAGCCTATCAGGCGGACAACGATCCGGTCTATCCGCCTGAAACTCCTGCAAGGCCCGCCGCAGGTCTGGAGAAACGGCTGACAAGATAACTCCCTCCTTAAGAATACCTGTGGGGTCAGAGTTGCCAGGTGAATCAGGCTCAAAACTCCTAGAAAGGGCATCCGCCTTAACATTCTTAGAACCTGGTAGGTACGATACCACAAAATTAAACCGAGAAAAAAAATAATGACCAGCGCGCCTGTCTAGGATTCAGGCGCCTGGCGGTCTCAAGATAAATCAAATTTTTGTGGTCAGTCAATACCACCACCTGATGTCTGGCCCCCTCGAGCCAATGGCGCCACTCCTCAAACGCCCACTTCATGGCCAAAAGCTCCCGATTCCCAACATCATAATTCCGCTCAGCGGGCGAAAATTTACGGGAAAAGAAGGCACAAGGCCTCATCACGGCGCAGTCAGAACATTTCTGCGACAACACTGCCCCAGCTCCGATCTCAGAAGCGTCGACCTCAACCTGAAAAGGAAGAGTCACATCAGGCTGACGCAACACAGGGGCAGAAGAAAAACAGCGCTTAAGCTCCTGAAAGGCCTCCACAGCATCAGGGGACCAATTAGCAACATCAGCACCCTGTCTAGTCAAATCGGTCAATGGCTTAACGACATCCGAAAAACCAGAAATAAATCGACGATAAAAGTTGGCAAAGCCCAAAAATTTCTGAAGACTTTTAAGAGAAGAGGGCTGCGTCCAATCACAAATAGCTTGAACCTTGACAGGATCCATCTCAATGGAAGAGGGAGAAAAAATATATCCCAAAAAGGAAATTCTCTGAACCCCAAAAACGCACTTAGAACCCTTGACACACAGAGAATTAGACCGCAAAACCTGAAAAACCCTCTTAACTTGCCGGACATGAGAGTCCCAGTCATCCGAAAAAATCAGAATATCATCCAGATACACTATCATAAATTTATCCAAAAAATCGCGGAAAATATCATGCATAAAGGACTGGAAGACTGAAGGGGCATTAGAAAGACCAAAAGGCATCACCAAATACTCAAAGTGGCCCTCGGGCGTATTAAATGCGGTTTTCCACTCATCCCCCTGCCTGATCCGCACCAAATTATACGCCCCACGGAGATCAATCTTAGAGAACCACTTGGCCCCCTTTATGCGAGCAAACAAATCAGTCAGCAACGGCAATGGGTATTGATATTTAACCGTGATTTTATTCAAAAGCCGATAATCAATACATGGTCTCAAAGAGCCGTCTTTTTTTGACACAAAGAAAAAACCGGCTCCTAAGGGAGATGACGATGGACGAATATGTCCCTTTTCCAAGGACTCCTTTATATATTCTCGCATAGCAGTATGTTCAGGCACAGACAGATTAAATAAACGACCCTTTGGGTATTTACTACCCGGAATTAAATCTATAGCACAATCGCACTCACGGTGCGGAGGTAGTGAACCAAGCTTGGGTTCTTCAAAGACGTCACGATAGTCAGACAGGAACTCAGGGATTTCAGAGGGGATAGATGATGAAATGGACACCAAAGGTACGTCCCCATGAGTCCCCTTACATCCCCAGCTCAACACAGACATAGCTCTCCAGTCAAGGACTGGGTTGTGAGACTGCAGCCATGGCAATCCCAGCACCAAATCCTCATGTAGATTATACAGCACTAGAAAACGAATAGTCTCCTGGTGATCCGGATTAATACACATAGTCACTTGTGTCCAGTATTGTGGTTTATTATTAGCCAATGGGGTGGAGTCAATCCCCTTCAGAGGAATAAGAGTTTCCAAAGGCTCTAAATCATACCCACAACGATTGGCAAAGGACCAATCCATAAGACTCAAAGCGGCGCCAGAGTCGATATAGGCGTCAGTAGTAATAGATGACAAAGAGCAAATCAGGGTCACAGACAAAATAAATTTAGACTGTAAAGTGCCAATGGAAACAGATTTATCAAGCTTTTTAGTACGTTTAGAGCATGCTGATATAACATGAGTAGAATCCCCACAATAGAAACACAACCCATTTTTCCGTCTAAAATTCTGCCGCTCGCTTCTGGACAGAATTCTATCACACTGCATGCTTTCTGGCGTCTTCTCAGTGGACACCGCCAGATGGTGCACTGGTTTGCGCTCCCGCAGACGCCTATCGATCTGAATGGCCATTGTCATGGAGTCATTCAGACCCGCAGGCACAGGGAACCCCACCATAACATCCTTAATGGCATCAGAGAGACCCTCTCTGAAAGTAGCCGCCAAGGCACACTCATTCCACTGAGTAAGCACAGACCATTTACGGAATCTTTGGCAGTAAATTTCAGCTTCATCTTGCCCCTGCGATAGGGACATCAAAGTTTTTTCTGCCTGAAGTTCCAAATGAGGTTCCTCATACAGCAAGCCCAAGGCCAAAAAAAACGCATCCACATTGCGCAACGCAGGATCCCCTGGTGCCAATGCAAAAGCCCAGTCTTGAGGGTCGCCGCGGAGCAAGGAAATCACAATCCCAACCTGCTGTGCAGGGTCTCCAGCAGAACGAGATTTCAGGGACAAAAATAGCTTACAATTATTTCTAAAATTCTGAAAGCTAGATCTATTCCCTGAGAAGAATTCCGGCAAAGGAATTCTCGGCTCAGATACCGGAGCATGAATAATAAAATCTTGCAAATTTTGTACTTTCGTGGTGAGATTATTCAAACCTGCAGTTACACTCTGAAGATCCATTATTAACAGGTGAACACAAAGCCATTCAAAGATTATAAGGAGAGAGAAAAAAAAGAAAGACTGCAGCATAGACAGACTGGCAAGTGATCCAATTAAGAGCACAGAAAAAAAAAAAAAAAAAAAAAAAAAAAAAACTCTCAGCAGACTTCTTATTTCTCTCCTTTCTCAGCCAAGGATTTTAACCCTTTAGTGGGCCGGTCAAACTGTCATGATCTCCATGGCCAGAGAACTAGCATAAGCCTCTATAGGAACAAGCTCTTGGAAGATGTAACTATACTGACCATGAACTAAACCTACCGCATCATCTAGAAGTAGCCAGGTAGCATGTCCTACTTTTTATCCCTATATGCCCAGCGCCGGCCGGAGAACTAAATAATGCTAGCAGAGGGAAATATAAGACCTGACTCACCTCTAGAGAAATGCCCAAAAAGGAGACAGAGGCCCCCCACATATATTGGCGGTGATATGAGATGAAACAACAAACGCAGCAGGAAAATAGTTTTAGCAAATTTGAGGTCCGCTTTCTAGATAGCAGAAGACAGAAAGCATACTTTCATGGTCAGTAGAAAACCCTAACAAAACACATCCAGAAATTACTTTAGGACTCTGGCATTAACTCATAATACCAGAGTGGCAATTCCTGATCAACAAGAGCTTTCCAGACACAGTAACGAAACTGCAGCTGTGAACTGGAACCAAAATACAAAAACAAAACATGGACGAATGTCCAACTTATCTAGTAGATGTCTGGGAGCAGGAACAAGCACAGAGAGGCTTCTGATAACATTGTTGACCGGCAAGCATCTAACAGAGAAGCCAGGTTATATAGCGACACCCAGATCTAATCAGAACAGGTGAACAGGGAAGATGATGTCACAAGTTCAATTCCACCAGTAGCCACCGGGGGAGCCCAGAATCCAAATTCACAACAGGGTCCCTTTCTCTGGAGGCAAGAGAGGTCTTTGTTTTCTTCTCCTAGGGGTAGTTAGATTCTCCGGCTGGCGCGAGTCATCTAGCGATCACCGTAGGCATGATCCCCGGCTACTTCTAGTGTTGGCGTTAGGAGTAGCTATTTGGTCAACCCAGTTACCACAGCCCTATGAGCTGGATTTTTGTATCTTGCAGACTTACACGTTCCTCTGAGACCCTGTCCACTGGGGTCATAACAGTATGCCAGGCCAGTATTAAATGCATTGCAGAAGTGGGATTATAAGAAAGAAAATTTTGAGGTTTTTTTTTCCCCTCTCTCATTTTTTTTTTTTTTTTTTTCTTTTCCCCTTTACCTCAGAGTGGCTTAAGCTTGCTGCAGACATGAATGTCCAGACCTTGATTACAAGTGTGGACCAGCTTGCCGCTCGTGTGCAGGGTATACAAGATTATGTTACCAGAAATCCTAGGTCTGAACCCAAGATTCCGATTCCTGAACTGTTTTCAGGAGACCGATTTAAGTTTAGGAATTTCAGGAATAATTGTAAATTATTTTTGTCCCTGAAACCTTGTTCGTCTGGAGACTCTGCTCAACAAGTAAAAATTGTTATTTCATTCTTACGGGGTGACCCTCAGGATTGGGCTTTTTCGTTGGCGCCAGGAGATCCGGCATTGGCTGATATTGATGCGTTTTTTCTGGCGCTCGGTTAACTTTATGATGAACCCAATCTTGAGATTCAGGCAGAGAAAGCCTTGCTGGCTATGTCTCAGGGCCAGGACGAGGCTGAGGTGTATTGCCAAAAATTTCGGAAATGGTCCGTGCTGACACATTGGAACGAGTGTGCACTGGCCGCTAATTTTAGAAATGGCCTTTCTGAGGCCATTAAGAATGTTATGGTGGGTTTTCCCATTCCCACAGGTCTGAATGATACCATGTCCCTGGCTATTCAAATTGACCGGCGGTTGCGGGAGCGCAAAACCGCAAATTCCCTCATGTTGTTGTCTGAACAGACACCTGATGTGATGCAATGTGATAGAAAAACCGCAAATTCCCTCATGGTGTTGTCTGAACGGACACCTGATTTGATGCAATGTGATAGAATCCTGACTAGAAATGAGAGGAAAATTCATAGACGCCGGAATGGCTTGTGCTACTACTGTGGTGATTCTACACATGTTATCTCAGCATGCTCTAAACGTATATCTAAGGTTGTTAGTCCTGTCACCGTTGGTAATTTGCATCCTAAGTTTATTCTGTCTGTAACTTTGATTTGCTCACTGTCATCTTATCCTGTCATGGCGTTTGTAGATTCAGGTGCTGCCCTGAGTCTTATGGATCTCTCATTTGCTAAGCGCTGTGGTTTTATTCTTGAACCATTAGAAAATCCTATCCCTCTTAGGGGTATTGATGCTACGCCATTGGCAGAAAATAAGCCGCAGTATTGGACACAGGTTACCATGTGCATGACTCCTGAACACCGCGAGGTGATACGTTTTCTCGTTCTACATAAAATGCATGATTTGGTTGTTTTGGGGCTGCCATGGTTACAGACCCATAATCCAGTCCTTGACTGGAAGGCTATGTCAGTGTCTAGTTGGGGCTGTCGTGGTATTCATGAGGATTCCCTGCCTGTGTCTATTGCTTCTTCTACGCCTTCGGAAGTTCCGGAGTACTTGTCTGATTATCAGGATGTCTTTAGCGAGTCCAGGTCCAGTGCATTGCCTCCTCATAGGGAATGTGACTGTGCAATAGATTTGATTCCAGGCAGTAAATTTCCTAAGGGAAGACTGTTTAATCTGTCGATACCTGAACATACCGCTATGCGTTCATATATCAAGGAGTCTCTGGAGAAAGGACACATCCGTCCGTCTTCTTCCCCTCTTGGTGCGGGATTCTTTTTTGTGGCTAAAAAGGACGGATCTTTGAGGCCTTGTATTGACTATCGGCTTTTAAATAAGATCACTGTCAAATTTCAGTATCCTTTGCCGCTGTTGTCTGACTTGTTTGCCCGGATTAAAGGTGCCAAGTGGTTTACCAAGATAGACCTTCGTGGTGCGTACAACCTTGTGCGCATTAAGCAAGGGGATGAATGGAAAACCGCATTCAATACGCCCGAAGGTCATTTTGAGTACTTGGTGATGCCTTTTGGGCTCTCTAATGCCCCTTCAGTTTTTCAGTCCTTTATGCATGACATTTTCCGGAACTATCTGGATAAATTTCTGATCGTTTATCTGGATGATATTCTGGTTTTTTCTGATAATTGGGACTCGCATGTGGAGCAGGTCAGGATGGTCTTTAAAATTTTGCGTGAAAATTCTTTGTTTGTCAAGGGCTCAAAGTGTCTTTTTGGTGTACAGAAGGTTCCCTTTTTGGGGTTCATTTTTTCCCCTTCTGCTGTGGAGATGGACCCAGTCAAGGTCCGAGCTATTCTTGATTGGACTCAGCCCTCGTCAGTTAAGAGTCTTCAGAAGTTCTTGGGTTTCGCTAACTTCTACCGTCGTTTTATCGCTAACTTTTCTAGCATTGTGAAACCTTTGACGGATATGACCAAGAAGGGCTCCGATGTGGTTAATTGGGCTCCTGCTGCCATGGAGGCTTTCCAGGAGTTGAAACGTCGGTTTACTTCGGCGCCTGTTTTGTGCCAGCCCGATGTCTCGCTTCCCTTTCAAGTTGAGGTGGATGCTTCAGAGATTGGAGCAGGGGCCGTTTTGTCGCAGAGAGGCCCTGGTTGCTCTGTTATGAGACCTTGCGCCTTTTTTTCTAGGAAGTTTTCGCCTGCGGAGCGAAATTATGATGTGGGCAATCGGGAGTTGTTGGCCATGAAATGGGCATTTGAGGAGTGGCGTCATTGGCTCGAGGGTGCTAAGCATCGTGTGGTGGTCTTGACTGATCACAAAAATCTGATGTATCTCGAGTCTGCTAAACGCCTGAATCCTAGACAGGCCCGCTGGTCATTGTTTTTCTCCCGTTTTGACTTTGTTGTCTCGTATTTACCAGGTTCAAAGAATGTGAAGGCCGATGCTCTT
This sequence comes from Ranitomeya variabilis, assembly GCF_051348905.1. Taxonomy (NCBI): domain Eukaryota; kingdom Metazoa; phylum Chordata; class Amphibia; order Anura; family Dendrobatidae; genus Ranitomeya; species Ranitomeya variabilis. Next base: position 110,643,371 of record NC_135235.1, on the reverse strand, counting down.
TCCAGGAGCTTTGTGCCTGATGCTCCTGGAGTCGCTGAACCTGTTGGTTTTCTTAAGGATGGTATTATCTTGTCAGCTATTTCTCCAGATCTGCGACGTGTGTTGCAGAGATTTCAGGCTGATAGGCCTGATTCTTGTCCACCTGACAGACTGTTTGTGCCTGATAAGTGGACCAGCAGAGTCATTTCCGAGGTTCATTCCTCGGTGTTGGCAGGTCACCCAGGAATTTTTGGCACCAGAGATCTGGTGGCCAGATCCTTTTGGTGGCCTTCCTTGTCTAGGGATGTGCGGTCATTTGTACAGTCCTGTGGGACTTGTGCTCGAGCTAAGCCATCTCCATGGATTTCATTTCTGATCTTCCGGTGTCTCAGGGCATGTCTGTTATCTGGGTGATATGTGATCGCTTCTCCAAGATGGTCCATTTGGTTCCTTTGCCTAAGCTGCCTTCCTCTTCCGATCTGGTTCCTGTGTTTTTCCAGAACGTGGTTCGTTTGCACGGCATCCCTGAGAATATTGTGTCAGACAGAGGATCCCAGTTCGTTTCCAGATTCTGGCGATCCTTTTGTAGTAGGATGGGCATTGACTTGTCGTTTTCGTCTGCTTTCCATCCTCAGACTAATGGACAGACGGAGCGAACTAATCAGACTTTGGAGGCTTATTTGAGGTGTTTTGTCTCTGCTGATCAGGACGATTGGGTGACCTTCTTGCCGTTAGCTGAGTTTGCCCTTAATAATCGGGCTAGTTCCGCCACCTTGGTTTCGCCGTTTTTCTGCAACTCTGGTTTCCACCCTCGTTTTTCTTCGGGTCATGTGGAACCTTCTGACTGCCCTGGGGTGGATTCTGTGGTGGATAGGTTGCAGCGGATCTGGAATCTTGTGGTGGACAACTTGAAGTTGTCACAGGAGAGGGCTCAGCGCTTTGCCAACCGCCGCCGCGGTGTGGGTCCCCGACTACGTGTTGGGGATTTGGTGTGGCTTTCTTCCCGCTTTGTTCCTATGAAGGTTTCCTCTCCCAAATTTAAACCTCGTTTTATTGGTCCTTACAAGATATTGGAAATTCTTAATCCTGTATCCTTTCGCCTGGATCTTCCTGTGTCGTTTGCTATCCACAACGTGTTTCATAGGTCCTTGTTGCGGCGGTACGTTGTGCCTGTGGTTCCTTCTGCTGAGCCTCCTGCTCCGGTGTTGGTTGAGGGCGAGTTGGAGTACGTGGTGGAGAAGATCTTGGATTCTCGTCTCTCCAGGCGGAGGCTTCAGTACCTGGTCAAGTGGAAGGGCTATGGTCAGGAAGATAATTCCTGGGTGGTCGCCTCTGATGTTCATGCGGCCGATTTAGTTCGTGCCTTTCACGCCGCTCATCCTGATCGCCCTGGTGGTCGTGGTGAGGGTTCGGTGACCCCTCACTAAGGGGGGGGTACTGTTGTGATTTTGCTTTTTGCTCCCTCTAGTGGTCATTAGTGATTTGACTCTGGAGCGTCTGTCTTTTTCTATATCCTCACCTGGGCCGTTAGTTCAGGGGCGTTGCTATATAAGCTCCCTGGACCTTCAGTTCAATGCCTGGCATTGTTGAAATCAGAGCTAATCTGTTGTGCTCTTGTCCTCTGATCCTGGTTCCTGTTTTTCAAGCTAAGTCTGCTTCTTTGCTTTTTGCTTTTGTTTTGTTTGGTATTTTTGTCCAGCTTGTTCCTATCTGTATCCTGACCTTTGCTGGAAGCTCTAGGGGGCTGGTGTTCTCCCCCCGGACCGTTAGACGGTTCGGGGGTTCTTGAATCTCCAGCGTGGATTTTTATAGGGTTTTTGTTGACCAGATAAGTTATCTTGCTATATTCTGCTATTAGTAAGCTGGCCTCTCTTTGCTGAACCTGGTTCATTTCTGTGTTTGTCATTTCCTCTTACCTCACCGTTATTATTTGTGGGGGGCTTGTATCTTGCTTTGGGGTCCCTTTCTCTGGAGGCAAGAGAGGTCTTTGTTTTCTTCTCCTAGGGGTAGTTAGATTCTCCGGCTGGCGCGAGTCATCTAGCGATCACCGTAGGCATGATCCCCGGCTACTTCTAGTGTTGGCGTTAGGAGTAGCTATTTGGTCAACCCAGTTACCACAGCCCTATGAGCTGGATTTTTGTATCTTGCAGACTTACACGTTCCTCTGAGACCCTGTCCACTGGGGTCATAACAGGAACAGCTGACGTTGCTGAACACCAATAACAGAGGAGCGACTGTTGACTGTGCGGACAGCACTTCCAGACAAGAACTAGCGGTGTTGGAGCCCAGGGACAGAAGGAGGAAGAGGAGGAGGTGGAGGAGATAGGAGGGATTGCCACACACACAGCTGGGGAACAGCTGACGTTACTGAACCCCAGTAACAGAGGAGCGACTGTTGACTGTGCGGACAGCACTTCCAGACAAGAACTAGCGGTGTTGGAGCCCAGGGACAGAAGGAGGAAGAGGAGGAGGTGGAGGAGATAGGAGGGATTGCCACACACACAGCTGGGGAACAGCTGACGTTACTGAACCCCAGTAACAGAGGAGCGACTGTTGACTGTGCGGACAGCACTTCCAGACAACAACTAGCGGTGTTGGAGCCCAGGGACAGCAGTATGAGGAGGAGGAGGTGGAGGAGATAGGAGGGATTGCCACACACACAGCTGGGGAACAGCTGACGTTACTGAACCCCAATAACAGAGGAGCGACTGTTGACTGTGCGGACAGCACTTCCAGACAACAACTAGCGGTGTTGGAGCCCAGGGACAGCAGGATGAGGAGGAGGAGGTGGAGGAGATAGGAGGGATTGCCACACACACAGCTGGGGAACAGCTGACGTTACTGAACCCCAGTAACAGAGGAGCGACTGTTGACTGTGCGGACAGCACTTCCAGACAACAACTAGCGGTGTTGGAGCCCAGGGACAGCAGGATGAGGAGGAGGAGGTGATAGGAGGGATTGCCACACACACAGCTGGGGAACAGCTGACGTTACTGAACCCCAATAACAGAGGAGCGACTGTTGACTGTGCGGACAGCACTTCCGGACAACAACTAGCGGTGTTGGAGCCCAGGGACAGCAGGATGAGGAGGAGGAGGTGGAGGAGATAGGAGGGATTGCCACACACACAGCTGGGGAACAGCTGACGTTACTGAACCCCAATAACAGAGGAGCGACTGTTGACTGTGCGGACAGCACTTCCGGACAACAACTAGCAGTGTTGGAGCCCAGGGACAGCAGGAGGAGCAGAGGAACACAGTGTAGGCCGAAGCCCGATTGGAGAAAGTCGAAAGGGAACCTTTAACCCCCCCCCCCCAAGGCGTTTGTAGCTGAAAGAGCCAGCTTGTGCAGCACAAAGGATGCAAAAGGAAAAGGTGGCTCTTTTCATTATGCTCCTTGCAAACACAGAACTAAACACATATTATAAAATGTGTCCCCTGATACCGTGAGACTGTCCCGGAGGTGGGACTTTCCTTCGTAATATGACGCAGCACAGCCGTCATTCCTACCCCCTTGGCGCCGTGCGTCGGCTCCTCAGCGTTGTTTGATTCCGTCCCGGAGCCTGCGCTGTTATGTTATCCCTTGGCCAGGCACACTTAGCGCTGCCCATCTTCTGACATCATTTGGTGTCAGTCTGGCTGCGCCTGTGCGGATGCGCTGGCCGAGAGCCCGCCTCGCAGTGTCATCTAATGTAATCCAACCGCGGGCCTGGGATCCGTGGCCACGCGCAGTGCATATCCTCGCCTCTCACTCCCCTCCCTACGGCTTCTTCAGACTGTGCGGCGTCACGGCCGTGGCATGCTATTAGGGATCCAAAGCCGAAGAAGAAAGTGGTGCGCACTCCTGGACCTGGTCCTGTTTTCTCCGCACGTTTTCTCCCGACCGTCTGTCATTGTATAGATGTCCCAATAAAGTACGTTTTTCACCGGACCCAGGAGTGCGCACCACTTTCTTCTTCGGCTTTGCATCACATGAATTCTCCGGTTGCAGCACCCTAAAGAGGCCGGTTTTGTGAGCCAACGGAGTCACTACGATATGGACAAGTTCCACACCGTGGGGTAAGCGCACTACAACGGTGCTGATTCTTTTTCTTCTATTCATTGAATGCTATTAGGGATCAGCTGACGGCGCACAGTCTGAAGAAGGCGTAGGGAGATGAGTGAGAGGCGGAGGTTCAGATATGCACTGCGCATGTCCATGGATCTCAGGCCTGCAGTGGGATTAAATCAGAAGACACTGCGAGGCGGGATCTCGGCCAGCGCGGCCGCACAGGCGCAGCCAGCCTGACACCAAATGATGTCAGAAGACGGGCAGCGCTAAGTGTGACTGGCCAAGGGATAAAATAACAGCGCAGGCTTCGAGACAGATTCAAACAACGCTGAGGAGCCGGCGCACGTCGCCGGGGGGGTAAGAATGACAGCTGTGCTGCGTCACATTACGAAGGAAAGTCCCACCTCCGGGACGGTTTTATGGTATCAGTGGACACATTTTATAAGTGTTAAGTTCTGCGCGTGCAAGGAGCAAAACAAAAATAGCTACCTTTTCCTTGTGCAGCATTACTGCTGCACAAGGTGGCTCTTTCAGTAACAAACGCCTTGGGGGGGGGGACAGGTTCCCTTACATTTAAGTTGTTGTGTCAGCGTGGCGGTCGCAGGACACATTGCCGGCTACACAGCTGGGGATCAGCTGACGTTACTGAAACCCAATAACACTGGGTCGTATGTTTTGACTGTGCAGACGGCACTTCTGAGCCTCAACTGGCGGTGTTGGAGCCCAGGAATTTAAGTTCAGGTGGTAGAAAGATGAACACAACAGGAGACCTGGATACTGTAGACAGTCACCTAATTATTTAATCAGGAAGAGGAGTGGCAAATTCCTGCGAGATCCAGGCCTTGTTCATTTTCAGGAAAGTAAGCCGGTCAACGTTATCGGAGGATAGTCGCATGCGACGGTCAGTTAGTACACCACCTGCAGCACCAAAGACGCGTTCCGATAATACACTAGCCGCAGGGCAAGCCAGCACCTCCAATGCATACTGGCTTAGCTCTGGCCATGTATCCAGCTTTGAGACCCAAAACTTGAAAGGGGAAGAGCCGTCTGGGAGTACAGCAAGAGGGCAAGACATGTAGTCTGTCACCATCTGACGGAACAGTTGCCTCCTGCTGACTGGAGCCGTCTGTGATGGTGTAGACTTTTTATGACGGGCACACAAAACTGTGCCACAGTTGGGCCATACTGGTCTTGCCTTGGGCAGAGGTACTGCTTCTGCTCCCTCTTTGTGCAGAGCCTCCTCCACTGCCTGGACGCACTGAGCTGCTTTGTAATGCACTAGCAGCACTTCTCTCAGTTGGAATGGAGAAGATGATGGAATTCACCAGTGTGTCTTGGTACTCCCGCATTTTTCGCTCCCGGTTCAACGGTGTGATGAGGCTTTCTACGTTGTCCCAGTAGCGAGGATCGAGGAGGGTGAACACCCAATAATCAGACATGTTGAGAATGTGGGCGATGCGGCGGTCATTTCTCAGGCACTGCAGCATGTAATCCACCATGTGCTGCAGACTGCCAACTGGCCAAGAAACGCTGTCCCCTGCTGGAGGCGTGATCTCTGCCCGCTCGTCATCACCCCACCCTCGCTGTACACACTGAGTACTGGACAATTGTGTAACTCCCTCCTCTGGACAGATGTCTTCCTCCTCCATTGACTCCTCCTCATCCTCCTCACAAAGTGTCCCCTGCCTACGCGTTTGTGAGGAACCACGTGGTGCTGACTGTCCAGAAGATGATGGAAATGGTGAATCCTCATCCTCCACCTCTTCCACAACATCATCCCTTAGCGCTTGCAGTGATTTTTCAAGCAGGCAGATAAGGGGGACAGTCATGTTGACTAGTGCATCATCTGCACTCGCCATCCGCGTGGAATAATCGAAGGGACGCAAAACCTGGCAGACGTCCTTCATAGTGGCCCACTCTGTGGTTGTGAAGTCTGAACGGTGCGGAGTGCGACTTCTTTGCGCCTGATGCAGCTGGTTCTCCATTACAGCTTGCTGCTGCTCATACAACCGCTCCAACATATGTAACGTGGAATTCCACCTGGTAGGTAGGTCACATATGATGCGATGTTCCGGCATGCGGTGTCGGCGCTGCAGAGCCGCAATGCGCGATTTTGCCGTGCTGGAACGCCGCACGTGAGCACACTCTAGGCGGACCTTGTGCAGCAGTACATCAAGATCCGGATAGTCCCTCAAAAAACTCTGCACGACCAAATTGAGCACATGTGCCAGACATGGGATGTGAGTGAGGTTGCCGAGGCCCAGATCTGCCACCAGATTTTGGCCATTATCACACACTACCATGCCTGGCTGGAGATTCGCTGGCACAAACCACACATCGCTCTCCTGCTTGATGGCATTCCAGAGCTCCTGCGCTGTGTGGCTTCGATTCCCCAAAGAAATTAATTTCAAGACGGCCTGTTGATGTTTGGCCACGGCTGTGCTCATGTCAGTCGTAACAGGTAAACGTTCATCACGGGTCCATGTGGAGGTGGACTGTGACGGCTCCTGCAGCGATGATTCTGAGGAACTGGTGTAAGAGGAGGAGTCAATGCGCACAGAATGGATTCCTGCAATCCTTGGAGTGGGCAGGACACGGCCTGCGCCACTCGCACGATCTGTACCCGGCTCAACAACATTAACCCAATGGGCAGTGAGGGAAAGGTATCGCCCCTGTCCATGTTGACTGGTCCACGCATCGGTGGTGAGGTGGACCTTGCTACTGACGGCGTTCAGTAGCACGTGTTTTATGTGTCCCTCCACATGCTTGTGCAGGGCAGGGACAGCTTGCCTGCTGAAGTAAAAGCGGCTGGGCACATTGTACTGTGGGACTGCCAATGACATCAAGTCACGGAAGCTGTCAGTCTCCACCAGCCTGAATGACAGCATTTCCAGTGACAGAAGTTTGGCAATGCCTGCAGTCAGAGCCTGTGCTCGTGGGTGGTTTGATGAGAAAGGCCGCCTTTTCTCCCATGCCTGTACTACCGATGGCTGTAGACTGAGCTGGGAGTGTGTGGATGACTGGGAACGTGGTGCTGCGGGTGGAATTACAGTGGGTCTCTGGACAACAGGGCCAGAGGTTCTTCCACGGCGATCCTGGGAGGAAGCCGAACCAGCTGCGTGTGAGCTGGAGGAAGAGGCAACACAAGCTGAAGAGGTGGTAGCTGCCGCTGTTGGTTGGCCTAGCTCTTCAGTGTGTTTTTCTAACTCCACCGCGTGCCTGGTGCGCACATGTTTCCACATGTTGGAGGTATTGAGGTTGCTGACATTTCGACCTCTTTTGACTTTGTGATGGCACACCTTGCATTTGACATAGCAAATGTCATCTGCAACTGTGTCAAAAAAGGACCAGGCACTGCAAGTCTTGGGAGCGCCCTTTTTGGCTTTTGGAAGAGACATGCTCCTAACGGGTGCCAAAGCGGAGGCTGCAGGATCCGCAGTCTTCCCCCTCCCTCTCCCTCTTTGGCCCGTTCGGGGAATCTCTTCCTCAGAGCTGCTCCCACCACCTTCCTGTCCCTCACGCCAAGATGGGTCAAGGACCTCATCATCTACACTACCCTCTGCCCCCAACTGCTCCTCCTGGGTAGTCTCAGCAGCAGAGCACGCACCAGTAAGTGGCACCTGAGTGTCATCATCAGCTGATGCGGCCTGCGATGTGGTGACCGGAGCCACTGGCCCACCCGCCTCTTCAGAGGAAGAGAGAAAAAGCTGTTGGGCATCACTGCACCCTGCCTCTTCTTCCATTTCTCCAATGCTGCTTGGCTGGCCCCCTGTTTCCAAGCCAAGAGATTCAGAGAACAGAAGTAGAGACGGCTCCTGTCCTGGGCTCTCTGTCTGCCTGGGCAATTTGGCAGGTGGTGAAGAGACAGATGGGTGCTCTCCAGTGCTCTGTGTCTGAGAGGATGTGGCACTAATTGAAGTCGATGCGTTAGCTGCCATCCATCCGACAACGGCTTCAATTTGTTCTTCACGCAGCAGCGGTGTACGGCGCTCTGCGACAAAGCTGCGCATGAAGGACTGTTCCCTGGTGAAACTGGGTGCTGAGGAGTCACCGGTGCCCGCAGCAGGCACAGAATCCCCACGTCCTCTCCCTGCTCCGCGCCCACACCCACGTGCCTTACTCCCTGCCTTCTTCATCTTGGTTGACTGATAAAGATAAGCAGAAAAGTACTAACGGCTTTGTGTGCTTATTCCTGAACAGCTCCGAGTCCTAACAGGTATAAGAAACACTAATTTTCTAAAGTGTGGACTAGACTTTAATATGAGCTAATGTGGCCTACAGAAATGTAAAGTGGTGTGTTTGGTGAACTTTATTATTTATTTATTTTTGGGGGGCTGAACTGACAACAGAGAGAGCTGCACTCACACGGAGACCGTGCAGACAGCCGTAAACGGCGCTGCAAGGCCCAAAAACCCTCCTCTACTTTATTCTATGTAGTGTTTTTCCACAAGTTAGCTGGATACGGGTGGAAAGACACTAATAGGAATTTTTTGAAAAAATGTGCAGCAGCCTGCACTACTTAAAACAAAAGGAAAATTGATTTTACGGTATGACGCAGTGAAGAACCCTGAGCTGGATACAACCAGGCTATGGCTGCTCACAGACTACAGGGCGAGCTGCAGTCACACGGAGACCGTGCAGACAGCCGTAAATGGCGCTGCAAGGCCCAAAAACCCTCCTCTACTTTATCCTATGTAGTGTTTTTCCAAAAGTTAGCTGGATACGGGTGGAAAGACACTAATAGGAATTTTTTGAAAAAATGTGCAGCAGCCTGCACTACTTAAAACAAAAGGAAAATTGATTTTACGGTATGATGCAGTGAAGAACCCTGAGCTGGATACAACCAGGCTATGGCTGCTCACAGACTACAGGGCGAGCTGCAGTCACACGGAGACCGTGCAGACAGCCGTAAACGGCGCTGCAAGGCCCAAAAACCCTCCTCTACTTTATCTTATGTAGTGTTTTTCCACAAGTTAGCTGGATACGGGTGGAAAGACACTAATAGGAATTTTTTGAAAAAATGTGCAGCAGCCTGCACTACTTAAAACAAAAGGAAAATTGATTTTACGGTATGACGCAGTGAAGAACCCTGAGCTGGATACAACCAGGCTATGGCTGCTCACAGACTACAGGGCGAGCTGCAGTCACACGGAGACCGTGCAGACAGCTGTAAACGGCGCTGCAAGGCCCAAAAAACCTCCTCTACTTTATCCTATGTAGTGTTTTTCCACAAGTTAGCTGGATACGGGTGGAAAGTCACTAATAGGAATTATTAGAAAAAATGAGCAGCAGACTACACTACTTGAAAAAAAAAAAAAAATAGAACAGTATGAGGCAATGAACCACCCTCCCTGAACTGAATACAACCAGCTATGGCCAATTGGCTGCACACAGACTAGAGAGTGGGCTGCACTCACACACACACACACACACACAGACCTTGCAGATCGCTGTGAAAACAGCGCTGCAAGGCAAAAGCAAGGTGATTAGTAGGTGAACACAGCGGTTGCTAAATTAGCCTTGGAAAAGAACAATGAAGCAAATCGCTATCTCTAAACTGGCCCTCAGTCAGCAAACAGCGTCCTGTCACTAACTGAATTCACAGCAGAGTGAGCGCAAAATGGCGCCAGTGACTTTTAAACTGCAGCATGACATAATTTCAGCAGCCAATCACAGCCTTGCCAGTAGTTTCATGCCCTCCATGCTGAACAGGATGTGCCCACACTTGGAATCATTCTCATTGGCTGATTTCGTGCAAATTTGTGCAGTTTGAATCCTGGGAACTTCCGATTCCGGTATCCGATACGCGGCAAGTATCGGATCTCGGTATCGGAACTCCGATACAGCTAAGTATCGGCCGATACCCGATACTTGCGGTATCGGAATGCTCAACACTATCCATATTGAATCAGGACCATATAATGCTCCATACAGTTCATTACGGCCCCATAAGATGCTCCATACAAAATAGGCCCCATATAATGCTCCATACAGTTCATTATGGCCCCATAAGATGCTCCATACAAAATAGGCCCTATATATTGCTCCATACAGTTCATTATGGCCCCATAAGATGCTCCATATACAAATATGCCCCATATAATGCTCCATGCAGTTCCTTATAGCCCCATAGATGCCCCATATAATGCCCCATATAATGCTCCATGCAGTTATGGCCCCATAGATGACCCATATAATGTTCCATGCAGTTATGGCCCCATAGATGCCCCATATAATGCTCCATGCAGTTATGGCCCCATAGATGCCCCATATAATGCTCCATGCAGTTAAGGCCCCATAGATGCCCCATATAATGCTCCATGCAGTTATGGCCCCATAGATGCCCCATATAATGCTCCATGCAGTTATGGCCCCATAGATGCTCCATATAATGCTCCATGCAGTTCATTATGGCCCCATAGACGCTCCATATAGCATTGTGCCACATGTAATGCTGCTGCACTAAAAAAAAAAAATGACATACCTCTCGTTGCTGCCCGCTGCTCCTCAGCATCACGTCTCTCCGCACTGACTGTTCAGGCAGAGGGCGGCGCGCACAGTAATATGTCATCGCGCCCTCTGACCTGAACAGTTACTGCAGAGGACGCGGAAGACAAGGCGGCGGTGAAACGCGGAAAGGTGAATATGAAATACTCACCTGCTCCCGGTGCTCCTGATGCGGTCCCTGCATGTCCCACGTCTCCGGGAGCGGCAGCTTCTTCCTGTAGTGAGCGGTCACGTGGCACTGCTCATTACAGTAATTAATATGCGGCTCCACCTCTATGGGAGTGGAGTCCAAATTCATAACTTTAATGAGCGGTACCAGTGACCGCTGAACAGAGGAAGAAGCTGCAGCACCCGAAAACCGTGGGACATGCGGGGACCGCGTCAGGAGCACCGGGAGTAGGTGAGTATTTGACAGGCGTCGCTCCCCCTCACCCGCCGACCCCCCGCTTTCCATGACTCGAGTATAAGCCGAGAGGGGCACTTTCAGCCCATTTTTTGGGGCTGAAAATCTCGGCTTATACTCGAGTATACACGGCATTTGCATTTTGCAGTGAGAAATAAGTATTTGATCCCCTACCAACCATTAAGAGATGTAGCTCCTACAGACCAGTTAGACGCTCTTAATCAACTCATTACCTGCATTAAAGACAGCTGTCTTACATAATCACCCTTATAAAAGACTCCTGTCCACAGACTCAATTAATCAGTCAGACTCTAACCTTTACAACATGGGCAAGACCAAAGAGCTTTATAAAAGACAAGATCATAGACCTGCACAAAGATGGAATGGGCTACAAAACCATAAGTGTCATGAAATGACTGTCCTGGCGTGACATGACCCGACGAGTGGACGGTCACAAAACGGCGAAACACCAAAGGGTACTCCGGTTACACAATAACAATGGTGGTCCCTGTCAATAGGGAACGGGGAAATGCACACCTTCTGCACTCACCTGAGGTTGTACCCTAATCTCCCTATCGTCCCTATATGGGTTCTTTCACCCCATTGCCGAGCAGGATACCTAAACCCACACTTGCCCTGCTCCTATCCCTAAGTAGGGAAATGGCAAGTGGTGACACTGGTCCCACTGCTGCACTAAAACAACACAAGATAACGTAAGACAAACACCACGGGGAAAAGGAAACACAAAACAACACTTAGCTTTTATCTGCTGAAATGCACAGCAGAGTAAGGCACCAAATTACAGCATTCAACTGAAGCACCACTGCACCAGCAACGTCCTGTCTTCAGCACGGTTGGTATCCAAAAGGACCTATATAACCAACTGTCAGCTGATACATCAGGTGACCTTATGAAGGATGGTGGGAGAGGTCACCAACCACATCAGCAGAACTAGCAGCAATGCAATTACACAGCTGACCAGCAGGGGGGAAAAACACTAAAATTAACCCCCAATAACCTGAAAGGAAAAAAGTTTAAATATGAAATGCCAGATCTGCCACAGATCCAAAAATGGATCGTGATAGTAAGACACTGGGTGAGAAGGAGACAACTGTTGGTGCAGTAGTAAGAAAATAAAACAAATACAAAATGACTGTCAATCGACATCAATCTGGGATCCATGCAGAATCTCACCTTGTGGGGTATCCTTGATCATGAGAAAGGTTCTGCATAGTTGCTGCATGTTTTGAGCTGATGACATTGTGAGACATCTTCCAATTTTGAAAGGAAGTAACATGTCACGCTCACAGGAGGCACACGTGGTTCGTGGACCCACTGTGACACGGACCGGACTTAGCCTGGAGGGGTGTAACTAAGCAGCTACCTTCATATTCGCTGGAGCCTCTGTGTGACAGACACCGCATCAGACGCACCACGTGAGACTGTGCGCTTATCTGTGGACGTGCTGGTGGGTGCTCGTGGACAAACTAGCGGAAAGTCAGGGGACATAGCCGAGGTCAAACCAGGAGAGACAAAGGAGGTACAGGATCAGAAGGAAGATATCAAACGGGAAACAGACCGGGTCATACACAAGCAAGCATAAGGGAACAGGCAGTACACACAGATATACAGGGTCAGTTGCTCAGGCGAGAACGGAAGTATCACTGATGAGGATCTCAACACAGAGGCGGGTAGATATAGTCCATCTTAAATCAAAGAGAGGCCACACAGAATTAATCCTAAGAGGATGGACAACGGAATCCCGTCCATGACCATGACACTCTGGTAGTGAGGTCAGGCTTGTGCGGGCAGGTAGCTGCCAGGTTCCACTCCTGGGAAGCATCCAGCGGTAGCAGCTGACCCCAAGGGTCAGAGATAAGAATTCGGATAGAGAGTCCTAGACAGGGCAGAATGATCACTGCACTGGTACAGGTTCAGATTGTACAGCTCCTGGATAGCAGACTGGATGGCCACTGGGACAGGTTCAGGCTGTGCAATTTCTGGATATCAGACAGGACAGCCACTCAGGAAAAGTCCAGACACACAGGTCTTGGGAAACTGTTCAACACAGGATACGAGAATAACTTTAACGGACAGGGGACCTGGCAATATACAGTTGCACACACCAACACACCTAATACTGAACTATAGGGGTTGCTCAGTCACCTCCCAATGGGGAGGGTGCCTTTTATACAAGAAGCCTCCTAGCTACTGGCTGGGAGACATCTTGCAGGTGATCGCTTTAACTAAATGCCTGTTAGTTGGGGGCATTTATCATGTGCACGTGCTGCCTCTTTAAAAGCAGGGGAGCATGCCTGAACTAGGCGCGTCTCCGGGAAGTAGTGCGGCATGCACTGAGGAGGAGGAAGCTCACGAGTATGCTCCTGCGGCCAGGACAGTGAATAAGTTGGTGTTCGTGCATAGAGGGAGGAGGGCAACCATGCGGGGGCTGCCGGCAGACGTTACAATAAGCATGATGTGTCTTTAATCTATGGTTTCCTTTGCCAACCTTTGCGTCTACAGTCTTTATTATTGCTCATATTTTTATGCTTCTTTAAAAGAGCTTGAACATCTTGAAACTCCAGCCTGTTTTGATTTTTTTGCCTAGGAGAGATCTTGTTGATGTAGTATAATTACCTTCTGTCTTGTTGCAGCACTCATTCTTGCCATGGTTTCTGATTTATGACATGACACAATCTTAGTGTCAGTAGAGTTTGGCTGTTCATTGCCCAGTTTTAAGCCTCCTGCACTGCTTTTTCTGTTTTGGATAATGACTATGTTCCACTTACATGGTTACACATACACTTAACTATAAGCCTACAAAATCACTGACTTTTGGTAAGTTTACCTAGAAGAATTGATGTTAATTTAAAGGCAATGAGTGGTCATATCAAATATTGATGTAATTTATATTTCTCTTTTGGTTATTTTGTTAATTGATCAAAATAAACTTTACATTTGTATTTTTGAAAGTATGAAAGCATTCTTACTTTGCAAAATTTTGCCCGCAAACTTTTGTACTGTACTGTAGTTTATAAAAAAAAAAAACATTTTGATGACGTTATTTAATTATACACAACCTGCTATGGGGAAATGAAATGAGCACTTTACTGTATAGTTTGGCTAAAAGAGAGAAGTAAGAAAACATTTTTTTATATTCATTGGATCTCACGTCAGCTCGAAATGTAGTCCAGGTAAACCAAGGATCAACTAATGAGGCAACCAGGGAATTATGTATTTTATGTGGAGTGCTTAACAGTACAATTGCATAGCATTAACTGCAGTCTCAAACCACTTGAAAACATTTCTAAGAATGCTAATCCACTAATTAATCTTGTTCTTCAGTCAGTAAAGAAAACATATAAACAACGAGTGTAGTCCTCATTCAGATTACCATTATTTTGCCATGTGCTGTTCTTGAGCAGAATGATTACACACAAACCAATGGAAGTTACCGTAAATAGTTGAAAAAAAGAGTTTTCTCTCACGAGGCGAGTGTGAACTTGTACATGCACTAGCCTCTACTATTATATGAAATTCATCCATTAAATGGATGCCTAAAAGATAGTCTGTTTTTGCATATAAAAATGGATGTCATACGGATGCAACAAATGAACATACAGATGACTTATGGGTGTGAAATACAAACATATAGGACAGCGTGAGAATGAAGAATCGAGCTGATGTCAATTGTGAGATGGATCATGTTCTTGAGATATATGCAGGTCCCAATTGATTGGACCCACATGTACTATTTTTGGGGTATATCCACTGGATATGCCATAAATGTATCAGGGGGAATACCCCTTTAATATGATTAATGACTATCAAACATTTTTTGAGTCAAGTTTTTTGAAGAGCTATAGAGAAGCCTATGGGAAAATGGTAAAACTATAAGCAGTACCTACAGCATGGTGTGTTTTGAAAAAAATGACACTGACCTCAAAAATCTAACAATGAAGGCATAGTGAGACATAATGGCTGGGCTGTGTTTTTTGACAAATTTAGGAGGGAACACAGTAAGCACAGCTAGAACTCATTAAAACAGCAAAGCCAGCGCAGTTCACTGGATAAATCCACACAGGGCCTGCAGGTTAGAGGTAGACAGACTAGGCAGCTGCCTAGGGATCCCGCTCCGCCAGTCGGTGGCCACTATGGGACCCATGGACCAGGGGGGGGCCCAGCACCAGCGCCGCCTCCACGCATTCAACTGTATCAGCATCACAGATGCCGATATAGTTGAAAGCAATGATGGAGGAGAGAACGTCAGATGACGCTCCCTCCCCCATCATTTCCCTCTGCCTCTGATACAGCGGGTGCTCAATGACATCACTTCATCGTAAACCACGCTGTGCCGGGCAGTGGAGCTGCTGAGATGCTATGCAGAGACCATAGCAGCGGGGGAATGAGGAGGAGAGATGAGTATTGTATTTATATATATATATATATATATATATATATATATATATACATATATATATATATATATATATATATATATATATCAGTAAGTTCATCATGGCCATAATAATGCAGGACTGTGGGGCTGCATTATACTCTATTGGGTGTCTGCATTATACTTTATGGGGTGGCTGCATTACACTCTGAGGGGGGCTGCATTATACTCTGTCGAGGACTATGGGGTGCACTATACTATATTTGGACTACATGAAGAACTATGGGGTGTATTATACTATGGGAAGTGCATTGTACTACCTGGAGGACTATGGGGAGTGCATTATATAATAAGGAGACTATGAGGAGTGTATTATACTATATGGAGGACTATGGGCAGTGTATTATACTATATAGAAGACTATAAGGAATGTATTATACTATATGGAGGACTATGAGGGGTGTATTATACTATATGGAGGACTATGGGGCACATTATACTATATGGAGGACTATGGGGCACATTATACTATATGGAAGACTATGGGGAGTGCATTATTCTATATGGAGGACTATGGTGCACATTATACTATATGGAAGACTATGGAGTGCATTATAGTATGTGGAGGACTATGGGATGTAATATACTAAACAAGAAAAATTCTGCCTATTCATCGAGTGATTGGATTGTTCATGCTGGAACAAAAATCATTGTTCTCAGCAGCACATCGCTTGATGAAAACTTCAGATATGCTGCTGATAACATGATACTGTATGTGGACAGATTTATTTACTAGTGATTGCTCTGTCACCATCATTCTTCCTCAGCCAGTGTAAAGAGACTTGGGAACAGTGTCGAACTACTTCAATATTGTCGCTCACGCTCGTTTAGCGGCCTAAACTCATCGCATGTAAATGCAACCAAAATGTATCTGAGTTATGGTGCAATATGTGAGCATTTGGGGCCCCACTTTGCCTAAAACTGGCCCTGCATTCACACGTTGTGGCACTTACCCTAAACCTGTCCTGTGTGTTCTCGGCCACGCGACAACAGCCATGTCCCAACCACTATGTCTGAATAAATCCTGTATGACATTCCAAAGTGGGCTGGTATGTGACTAGTTTATGTAAATTGTGAACAGAGTCAGAATAGGCAGCTTCACAGGAGCGCAAAGCTGGCATTGGGAGTTTTTTAGTGCAGGTAGCACGCTGTAGCTCCGGCCGGGTGCCTCAGATGAGGATAGGACAGGATGAAGTAAAATTGGACCGGTCATATAGAGCGCAAGCGACACAGTTCAGCTGGTATTAAAAAGTCTAACTGCCACCTGAAGAAGACAGAACTATTCTGTTGAAACGCGTTGTGGAAATATTAACTTAAGGCTTTTTAATACCAGCTGAACTGTGTCTCTTGCACTCTATATGACCGGTCCTTTTTTGCTTCATCCTAGTTTATGTAAATGGAGTATTTTATACCATATTTATATCCAGACGAAAATTTGCAAGAAAAAATGAACACAGCCAAAGGATTTAGAAGAGAAAGACATGGATGTGGAGGAAGGAGAAACTAGAAGCAGACACAGACATTCTGCTGCAAGTTCTCCTGAGCTCCTGAGTTCTCCTGAGCACCAACTGTCATCTCCTATCTCAGTAATGGAAAGTTTGTGCTCACTGAAGACAGATTTTACCTGTGAATTCAGAATTTGGGAAGGAAAGATCAGTATGGGAGCACAAAGAAGCAGATATCTCCAATAAGATATATTACAAAGTTTTTTTAGTTTCACATGTATTATTGATTTATGGAAAGAATAAACTAATAAAATAAAACAATGGTTACTCTTTCAATATCACATAGTAGTGCACCAGGTGTGGACATATCATTGGTGCAACCTATGTAGCTGCACAAGGGTCCTAGAGGTGAGGGGGCCCTTTTCCATCTTTAAAATAATTGTGTATTATGATGAGCTATTGTACGACAAAGGGCCTACATATTGTTCTTACACAGGGGCCCTTTTCTGTCCACCAGTGCAGTGCCCCCAAGACCCACATGACCCCAAATTATGATGTGGGAGGTATATGTGGCACCCCTGAGGGTCCAGTTGCCACAGAGGTATTGCACCTCAGCCAGAGGTGTGGTACTCCACTCTCGGGTAAGGAGAGGGCACCACCCGGTACCCGCACACTAGCATCTAACACCACACCACTCCAGGCCAGGGGATCTGGGCGGACCCTATCTAGGGAAGGCCCCATCTCAGGCTGGAGGGGGAACTAGGTAGAGGGTGTGAGTGGAGGAAGTAGATAAGAGTAGGAGACCTGGAAGTAGAGTGACAGTTGAGAGTGAAGTTATTGTCATAGAAAAGGGAGTGAGGCGGAGTCAGTCTGAAGAGTGTGGGGGAGAAGAAAGGGGTGACGGGGAGACGGAGAGGAGCTAGAGAGAAAAGGGGTCCTAGGGGCCAGGAAAGTGAAGAATCCACCCGTTGCGCCCGAATCTATGCCGTCCGTAGTCCAGGTAAACCAGTAAACCAGGTCACAGTGGGGACCGGCACCAGACTAGTGGAGAGACTGTAGGACTCAGCTAGGGAATCGGAGGCTGGAGTATCTATATGTGCGACAGCCAAATCTACACACAATCGCTGAAAAGGTGACCACAAAGGGTCAAGGGGACCAGGAGGTCATTGCGTTTACTGTGATTAAAGTGTGAAGACTGCACCCTGCTGTGTCCACAGAATTATTTACTGCATCACCTGCCCTGTACTACAACAGTTACCATCATAAAATTAACCCTATAACTGCCCTGGGGCCCGTTCTACCCGTGGAGAGCTGTAACATCTCTGCTGTGTCACCATCAGCCCCAGTGGACCTGAACCACAGCATATAACTTTTCCCCTTGCATTTTTATTGCACGCCCAGGGCCATTGAGTCGGATCACGGCCCCGTGACTTCCCCAAAGAACTGCCCGACCTGGTTCCGAGTACCCCACGGGAGGTCGCATATGCGGAGACATATCCATATCGGGTTTATGAGTGAATAAAGTCATTTTTCATCAGTGTAAATACCAACTACTGTGTTGGTAATGATGATTAAAAAATGTGTGAATTTCATGTTAGAATCTGATATTTCAATATCTATTAGACTGGTCATACACATGAGCTAAATGCCGACATTATCACAATCTGCAGCCAATATTTATCTTCATCAACTATTTGTAACAATCATTGCAAAAGAGAGACCGGACTGAGAGCTGTGTCTGGTCACGGTGTTGTAATTGTAAGTTCTCCGTCACTGGTCGCAGTGATCGCAGTCTTCGGATTTACTATGCCTGCAGGTCCATATTTAGATTGCGTCCACTGAGACCTGTTTATTACAGTCGTACTTGGAGCCCATTGTCCCCCGGGTACAAAGAAACACCTTATGAACATCTGCCACTCTGCAGAGATGCATCAGGGATGTTTGTGCTTTATCCTCTACAATCAGCACAATTGAAAAAGGAAGTAATGCAGAATAACTAAAAAGTGAAGTGCACATATGGTGAACAGAAATGAATGTGGTGAAAGATAACCGATATGATGTAACGCTCATCACTCAGCACTTTCCAGACTTAGGTAACACGAATTTCAAGCTGACGGTAAATGACAGTTCTCATCATGTCTCAAGTGGAGGGCCGAGCATGCAGATCGTTACTGTAATGTGAAGTTTTAATTATAGAAGGGGACGAGCGGCCAGACATGTTTTTCTTGCTTCTCCGTGTAGAATATTACAAATGAATAGAGAATTAGATGCAGTACCGGCAGTGGCCACTAAACTATGGGGCGTCTGTTTTCCACCCTGTATATTGTCTATATCTAGAAACTGCTGCTGCAGATATCAGCTGACAAGGGGGATTTCGCCTCTCCGTTGCAGAGATAATAGCAATCAAAGTATTTGGCACATAATGAGTTACCTTCAGTGAAAAGGGGTATTGCCGTCTCCAAGATCCTATCCCAATATGTAGTAGGCGTAATAATAATAATGTTAGCAAATACCTCCAATTAGACATGTAGTATAGTTCTTCTGATTCGCCATGTAACTTAGCCCATGTTCAGAGTAATGCATAAATGGATACCTGATCTACTGCAATGCCCCACACATGGGGTAAGCAACATAGCTTATCAGAAGAACTATACTACATACATATTGGGATAGGTTCTTGAAGATGGGAATACCCCTTTAAGTCCAAGTGGGTGTTATCAGATACTTTTCCCTGGGGTCCTGTACTTCTCCCTTAATGAGTTGCTATCTGATAACACCTACTTAAGGCCCCGGCACACATAGCGATTTACCAACGATCACGACCAGCGATACGACCTGGCTGTGATCGTTGGTAAGTCGCTGTGTGGTCGCTGGGGAGCTGTCACACAGACAGCTCTCTCCAGCGACCAACGATCAGGGGAACGACTTCGGCATCGTTGAAACTGTCTTCAACGATGCCGAAGTCCCCCTGCAGCACCCGGGTAACCAGGGTAAACATCGGGTTACTAAGCGCAGGGCCGCACTTAGTAACCCGATGTTTACCCTGGTTACCAAAAAAACCAAACAGTACATACTCACCATCTGATGTCCGTCAGGTCCCTAGCCGTCTGCTTCCTGCTCTGACTGAGCCGCCGTACAGTGAGAGCAGAGCGCAGCGGTGACGTCACCGCTGTGCTGTACTTTCACTTTCACTTTGCGGCACTCAGTCAGTGTGGGAAGCAGACGGCAAGGGACCTGACGGACATCAGATGGTGAGTATGTACTGTTTGTTTTTTTTGGTAACCAGGGTAAACATCAGGTTACTAAGCGCGGCCCTGCGCTTAGTAACCCGATGTTTACCCTGGTTACCAGTGAAGACATCGCTGGATCGGTGTCACACACACCGATTCAGCGATGTCAGCGGGACCTCAACGACCAAAAAAAGGTCCAGGCCATTCCGACACGACCAGCGATCTCACAGCAGGGGCCTGATCGCTGGTACGTGTCACACATAGCGAGATCGCTACTGAGGTCGCTGTTGCGTCACAAAACTTGTGACTCAGCAGCGATCTCGCTATGTGAGACGGGGCCTTTACACTTAACAAAAATTAACTCATTAGGTACCAATACTTAGAGTGCTAATATCTCCAGAACAAAGAAGCGAAATAAAAAAAGTCAAAAAAAAGTTTTATTTTGCTCTGCAGCAACTATTACATCTTGTGTCCAGTACAACTTGAGCATTTGGTAAAAGGTCCTCTATAAGCTAACGCCAGGGGATGCCAGCTATCCGATGGATATTGCCACCTTTATCTATAGGCTAGCGATTTTAAAATGTAAAACCTTTTTTTATTTTTTCATTCAATTACTAAAAGAACAGTCTTTCCTGGATGTGTTGGATGACCTGCCATTGCTTCTCTCTATGTTATGTGGTAGGTGTTTCTGTCTCTAAATGATGACACAAATCTATTGATTGAGGAAGAATTACACATATTCATATTGTGTGCTCATGAATAGCCTTGTACATGCAAATGTAATGAATGTGGCAGCTTTTGTAATAAATCCTGAATAGAGTATTACATTCATTTCCTAGTTTTTATAAATGTATTGTTTCTTCCATGACTCTGGGATAAATATTCAGGTACTTTTGCATCATATGATGCATATGGAAACAAAAGATGTGATTCATCCGAAGGCAGGGAGAGTGAAGACAGCGCATTGGCTGCAGGGATTGCGTGACATAATGTTATGAGATCCCCCGGAGGCCCTATGCCAACACCGCTGGAACGGCATCGGCACCGGAGGGGAGTATAGGTGCTATTATTTTAATAGGATGAGACATTAGGATTGAGAAGGGGTTGTCTGAGTAGTGGACAACCTTTTCAACAAAGAAATGAAAGAAGGAATCCATGTATTTCTGTGAACTGGGTATAGGAGGCATAATAGCAGCTAGTCTCCTTCCCCCCCACTAGCTTAGAGAAAACTGAATTATAGAAAACTGCAGGATACAAGTCCTATAATGGTTAGAAATATTGGTATAACCCATGAACACACACGATGGTGTATTCTGAAAAGTTACCTGAAATGACAGGTATGCTTTAACTGTGAAAGTCACACAGAGTAACTGACAGTTTCTTCTGTGTGTATACAGGGAGACTTGTTAGGCTACGTGCACACGTTGCGGATTTAGATGCGGATCCGCAACGTTTTTGGACACGCGGAATTGCATCAGATCCGCAGTGTAGTGCACAACCAATGTTATTCTAGGTGAAATGAAGAATTGTTGTGCACATGCTGCTGAAAAATCAGTGCAGATTTGCAGATTTGCAGCGTTTTGTTTCCCGCAGCATGTCAATTCTTTTTGCTGATCTGCAGCGTTTCTGCCCCCATTGACTTCCATTGAGTCAGGCAAAACCGCAGCAAAACCGCAGGTGTAAAATAAATCTGCAGTTTTGCTGCGGATGTGCCTGCGAGAAACGCAGCAGATCGGGATGGGGAAGAGTGTGTGGGTGGAGTGTCAGCGGAGACTATATGTGTGTGGAGAAGATGTGCGCATCTGTGTGCGGGTGTCTGTGTGCAAGTGTCTGTGTGTATCTGTGAGTTTCTGCGGGGCTGTACAGGACTCTGCGGGGCTGTGTGCGTGTGCGTGTGTCTGTGTGTATCTGTGTGTGTCTGCGGGGCTCTGCGGGGCTATGTGTGTCTGTATGCAGGGCTGTGCGTGTCTGTGTACGGGGCTGTGTGTCTGTGTGCGGGGGTCTGCGGGGCTCTGCGGTGGTCTGCGGGTCTGTGTGAGGGGCTGTGTGTAGGCAGGCATCCTCCGATGGGACTACTAGTCCCATCCGGCTATGCCTGCTACAGTGACAGGTATTCGGATGATGGGACAGCAGTAGTCCCATCATCCGGCTACTGTGTAAAAAAACAAAACAAAACACATACTGTATACACATACATACAGTAGACACATAGAAACATACAGTACATACAGTACATACAACATACAGTACATACTCACCATACACCTAGTCCCCAAAGCCCTTAATCACCTGTAAAAAAAGATAAAAATAATAAACCAACAGTATACTCCCTGATCCGATGTAATCCATTTAATAACGAGTGTCCCACGACGATCTCCCATGGGGAGCCGATGCAACTTGGGGCGATGTCCTCTCATTTCCAGGAAAGGCAGAGAAGATTCTCTGAGGGGCTATGTCTTTATTGTGGTAAGGCTGACCATTTTATTAAGCAATGTGAAGGACGCATAGATAAGGAAAAGAGGAAAAAAAAGGTCAATCAGAATAACCCTTCCTTTCGCATTTCATTTTAATGGACGGCAGGAGTTTCTTTTTCTGGTAGTTCTACCTGTCGTGGTCATTCGATTGATTTTCAAGTGATGGTGGACTGTGGTTCTGTACTTAATTTGATTGATCAAGAATTTCTAGACAAGTATAATATTGATTCTGTACCTTTAACGTGCCCTTTTCCTGTAGTGGCGATTGATAACACTCCTCTAGAGCATGGGTGCGTTTCTCGAAAGGTCACCGAGTTTCCACTCACTGTGAATATGGAACACCAGGAATCTTTAGATTTGTTTGTACTTGATAAATTTCCTTTTCCAGTTGTCCTGGGGTTACCCTGGTTAAAAATGCACAATCCTGCACTGGACTGGTCAAGTACGATAAGATCCTGGGGTCAGGAGTGTTATGGGAAATGTTGTGATGTACACATTGCTGCTGTTGTGAAAAATGAGCTACCTGAAGCCATTCAGGAATTCTGGAAAGTATTTTCAGAAGTGGAGTCACAAGCTCTACAGGTGCTACTCTTCCTAAGAGTCGTTTATTTAATCTGACGATTCCCGAGAAGGAGGCCTTAAAAGGAATACCTACAGACTAGTCTTGCTGCAGGTCATATAAGACCTTCTAAATCCCCTGTGGCTGTGGGAAGAGAAGCCTGCAGAAACCAATAGAAAACAGAAACTAAGTCTAGCAGAACCAGAAGTACCAGCACTGCACAAATAACACACACAGAACACAAAGCGAAGCACCAAGCTAGAGCTCAAGCAGATTAACACTGTTGTCCAGCAAGGAATGGGAGGCAGGTGCTGGTTAATAAAGAGTGATTCAAACACCTGACCCAAGACAAACCCAGCACCAGAGGAAAAAGACCAGCAGCCTGAATTCCACAAGAAAATGGCGGATAGTCACAAACTAAACAGATTCTAACAGCAAACATAGGGGCTAATTAAGGGATATTATTACTGCAGTGATGTACCGTATTTTCCGGCGTATAAGACGACGTTTTAACCCCTCAAAATCTTCTTAAAAGTCGGGGGTCATCTTATACGCCGGGTACAGACAAATGTGCATATGGTGGGTGGGGGGGAGTGGTCCCGATGACGAAGAGAGGGGGCGTCTCACAGGAAAGTGTGAGTGGAGTAGCCCCCTATTACCTCATTGCGGCAGCGTGGGGGTCTCTGTGCTGGGGAGCGGCGGCTCCTCATTGCGGCAGCATAGGGTTTCTGTGCTGGGAGCGGCAGCTCCTCTTCGTGCCGTGGGGGCTCTGTGCTGTGGGGCGGTGCATCTTCTTGCAGCGTCGGGGCTCCTCCGGCATCTCCTCAAGGCCGGAGGCACCGGCAGCTCTATTGCTGCGATGCGGTGGCCTCCGGGAAAATGGCCGCTGGGGGCGGCGCATGCTCAGATTCAGATCTCGTCCCGAGATCTCGGGAGACGAGATCTGAATCTGAACATGCGCCGCCCCCAGCGGCCATTTTCCCGGAGGCCACCGCATTGCAGCAATGGAGCTGCCGGTGCCTTCGGGCTTTGAGGAGATGCCGGAGAAGCCCCGACGCTGCAAGAAGATGCACCGCCCCAAAGCTCCCACGGCACGAAGAGGAGCTGCCGCTCCCAGCACAGAAACACTATGCTACCGCAATGAGGAGCCGCCGCTCCCCAGCACAGAGACCCCCACGCTGCTGCAATGAGGTAATAGGGGGCTACTCCACTCACACTTTCCTCTCTTCGTCATCGGGACCACTCCCCACCCCAAAAGGCACATTAGTCACCGGCCATATAAGACGACATACGGCATATAAGAAGACCCCCGACTTTTAAGAAGATTTCATATTTTAACTGGAAAAGTTGGGGGGTCGTCTTATACGCCCAGTCATCTTATATGCCGGAAAATACGGTATTTATTTTATTTTTTGAGTATACTGTTTTAAATGGGGGGGTGGTCCTGTTACTGTGCAGAGTGACACTATGTCGCCTTTTTTTCTTCATGTGGTGTAATGTAGAAGTTGGGAAAAATTAAGTAATGCGTTCTGCAAGCGGAGCTCGAGATAACTGTGTTATTTCCTGCAGAGATGAGTCCTGGCTGGATGAAGTGATGGCGGTATGCGCTGGATGAAAGATGAAGGACTTCACCTAGAGATGTCACTGGTGAGTCAGTGTGTTACCTATACACTGACACTATACACTGTATACTATATACAGAGCTCCTGTGTATAATGTCACCAGTGATCACTGTATTACCTCTACACAGACAATGCATACTAAGTACAGATCTCCTGTGAATACTGGCACTTATGGTGATAGTATTGTGTTTTTTTATTACTGATCAGTATTGTAGTATTCAGTCACTATGTGGTGGTAATATGTGGTCTGGTCATGGTGTTGCGGTATTTGTCCCTTGTACAGTATGTGCTATTTGGTCACTTTGTGGTGGTAATATGTGGTCTGGTCATGGTGCAGTGGTATTTGTTCTTTGTATGTGATATTATTCGGTCACTGGTGGTAATATGTGGTCTGGTCATGGTGCAGTGGTATTTGTTCCTTGTATGTGATATTATTGGTCATTTTAAAAATTAAAAAATAAATAAAATATAGCTAAATTGTATTGCATATTTTAACAAATATTTAATAGGTTACAATAGAGTTGGGCCCGGCCAAAAGTGTCTACCTTGTTATGGTAGCAGCTTGAAAAATCTTTTGGCCAAAACAAAAGCTGCCGGTTACATGTGTGATCTGGTGATGGGAACTGTTAATGTGTGATAGGTGAGTAGTAGAGTTTCACTCAGCAACTATTTTTCAGCAATAATCTGGTTCAGGTATATGATGACCCCATTGCATGACCCCATCACATGACTGGAGGGCCCACAGAGTCTGAACAGCCGGGGCCCTGGCTACCCTTAATCCACCCCTGTTGGGCAGTAAGGGAAAACTAAGGAGAACCAAAATAAAACACACAAAAAGGGAAAGGGAACGAAAGTCAGCTCATCACATCCAGAAGCACCTTGCTGTATCAGGTGAAGCCGCACAGAGTTGCCCCAGTCCAGGATGTGTAAAGAAATCTAGGATGAAGGAGGTCTTCCAGCAGCAAATATGCACTACATACGCTGATGATCCGGTTGGAATAATAAAATCGCCTTTTATTGACTCAACATAAGAAATATAAAAACTGACCACTTAGGAGGATGGCATGTATAGAAACCGACACGTTTCAGCAAAATGCCTTAATCATGGTGTGTATTCTAGCATACTGAACAGGATTCTGATATACTGCCCCCATTCTCCACACAGGTGAGTTGTATAGAGACTGGATAATATCAACAAACGCATTGACGTCGCAGTTGGGCGCCAAGAGAGTTAACTTATTAAATCAGGGACCCAACTATGAGGTATGCATTGACTTTGCAGTTGGGCTCATACAATGGCCAATCTATGTGCCAAGTTCCTTCTTTTTACTGTAAATTTTCCTACAGCAATATTGAATTTCCAATTTTTCAAAATTCCACATGTACATAATATAGCACTTAACCAATGTTCTATGGTCGTAATGCAGTTCCAATTTTCTAGCTATACCATTCTAAACAATCCAGAGTGCAGCTTTATATTTTCTTAGAATTGTTATGTTAGCTGGCACCTATTCACACTAGTTGGGATGTGCTGGCCAGTTTTTTGTTCATACATTTCAGTAAGCCAACATTTCAGATGTTAAAATCATTTTTCAAGCTGGTGTTATTCTAATTTACTGAGATAATGGCTTTTGGGTTTTAATTGGCTGTAAGCCATAATCATCAACATTAAGGGTATGTGCACACGTTGCAGATTTTGCTGCAGATCCACAGCGGATTGGCAGCTACAATTTCGCAGCAGTTTTCCCTGAGTTTACAGTACAATGTAAACCTATGGAAAACAAAATCCGCAGTGCACATGCTGCGGAAAAAAACGTGCGGAAACGCTGCGTTGTTTATTCCGCAGCATGTCAATTCTTTGTGCGGATTCCGCAGCGGTTTACACCTGCTCCATAATAGGAATCCGCAGGTGTAAAACCGCAGGTGGAATCCGCACAAAAACAGCGGTAAGTCCGTGGTAATTATGTAGTAAATCCACAGTGCGGATTTCCTACGGATTTACCAAAATCAGTGCGGAAAAATCCACACATCTTTCTGCAACGTGTGCACATACCCTTACAGAAATAAACACTTGAAATAGATCACTCTGTTTGTAATGACTCGATATAATACAGTATATGAGTTTCACTTTTTGTATTGAAGAACTGAAATAAATTAACTTTTTGATGAGACTCTAATTTTAACTGACTCCACAAAGGTATGCCAAATTGAATGGTGACGGTCTTTTTTTCTTATTTGCCAACTCCACGATAACCCAAGAAGGATTATCAGCTGCCACCACCAATCGTTTTAGAGGCCTATTGGACATCTCTTATAGGTAGCGTACAGCTTCAGGTGTGCAGTTTCCAGAGCAAGAGGAACAGTGATATTACATTTTATATTTAATCCAGAAAGATAAGCAGTGTTTATAAAAATATACAAACATGATACAAAATGGGAACAAAACAATATGATATATAAAATTCCATAAAATAAAAGGGATAACAAAAGAACTTACTAAATCTGGTCAAAGAAATGGCTCAGAGCTTAGCAAAAGGAAGCACTTTGATTGAAAACATGCACAGTACCCACAGCAGAACTATAACTTTCATGGATTGACCAAGACTCAAACCCCGGTTTTGCTTTTTATCAGCTCCTAAGTTACGCCCACACATCACCCATTGATGATCTCATGTGGATCGGATTGTGGGATGTCCTGTTTGTGTTAGAATTTTATGAGATCCCCAACATTTACGATATCTTTGCTCCTGAAGGTCGCAGGTGTTAGAAATTGACATAATATTTTCTATCGTGATTTTACCATTACATAGAGACCAAAGATGATACTCTTTGCACCATTTATCAGACCGTTATTCAATCAAAGGCATTCTAGTGGACCCATGGTGATGTGAGTGACTGCATCTTGTCCGTCCCTTCGCTATGACACCGAAAGATCTATAACTCATAAATATCAGATGGATACAAACCCCAATATTCCTTTCTGGACCCCAGAGCCTGGATGGCTTTCAAAGTTGCTTTAATGAAAGGAAGCTCATCCAGGAGTCCTCAATAGATATCCTGTTTTAATAACCTGTCCACGACAGGGAGTCTCTGCTTCAAAGGTTGTTTAATTAGTTTTTATCACTGTAGATAAAATCAATTTCCTCTCTTCACTGATATGCTCCATTTTGAAGTCTTACTTCCAAAAGGGGTTTGGATTGTCAGCTCTGTTTCCTTCTGGAGACGACTTATGGATTTTAACTTTTTTCTATGACAGGCCTCAAAGAATAACATTGGTCTGGGTGTGATTAGATGATACTGATGATATTGTGAATATCTGATGGCATTTGGACCGATAATATGGTTATGTGAATGAGCCCTAACTCCGCACAGTAAATGCCAGCAATCAGATCACAGAGGAAAGCAGGGCTGTCATTAGATTTCTCACAGAAGAAAGCTTGTTCTGACCTTCTGCGGGAGCGTGTGCACC
Source organism: Ranitomeya variabilis (assembly GCF_051348905.1). Classification (NCBI taxonomy): domain Eukaryota; kingdom Metazoa; phylum Chordata; class Amphibia; order Anura; family Dendrobatidae; genus Ranitomeya; species Ranitomeya variabilis. The sequence goes on along the minus strand of NC_135235.1, from coordinate 110,615,177 downwards.
CCCCACCCGCCTGCATGACACCTCCGGCTTATGATTGGTCAACAGTCATAATGGAGGAAAAACTACACCCCCACAGAGGCGAAACATGATGCGGCCAGGTTAACATGCTGAAACTGGTGAAAGGTCCTCTGTAAGGGGGTTAATATACCCTAATTATATTCTTCTACATTTCCTACTGTATATAGGATAAAAAAACTTTTGGATTTTTTGGAGGAGGAAATTGGCTTACAGGGAATGATGAATCCCACCCCCTTTGTGTTAAGATACTTTTTTTGGGTCATGTGACAAGGGGTGTGTCTTAGCACTTAGATATATGAACAGGTGTCTTTAAAATGTAAAGAGGTGAAGCCTAAAATGCAACAATGTGCGCCAAATTACGATGAAAGCTAGATACAAAAAGTAGTGGTAATAATAAGCCACCGAAGTGCCTAAGGATGGCTACAATGTATCATCCAGGATGGGCCGCTGTTGTCTCCTAGTTAATCTGCCCCACTGTCGTTTTGACCTGGGATGAAGCAGAGACCACACACGCACATTACACTAAGGGTGTGTTCACTTTGATTTTTTTTTTTAACTTTTCACAACTTCTAAAAACACAAAAATGTGACTTTTGTGCAAGTCTCGCCAACCTTTTGAAAAGCAGGTGGGGCCTTGCCAAGGTGAGGGGTATAGCTGGGCGCCGCTGACAAACTTAAAATTTACACTAAAAACGTGATGTAAATTATGGTAGAAATGTACCACAACATCTGACTAGTGTAGAATATGTTGGTGTATGGCAGCGAAAAGATGTACCAAATTTACATTAAGGGCTCATTTCCACTTGCGAGAGAATAAACGGTTCGTAATCTGGACCGAAAAAATGGATGTAACGTATGCGATTGTCATGCAATTGTCATGCGAGTGTTATGCGAGTGCAATGCAATTTTTTAATCGCACCATCCGTTTTACATCCGTATGACATCCGTATGCAATCCGTTTTTTTCTCTGCAACTATTTTTATACAGTCATTTACAGGACCATTAAGTGTTCTATGCCACAGAATGGTAAGGTATCCGTAAAAAACGGACGGAGTACGGATGGTCCGTATTCTATGCGTTTTTTTTCTCGCACCCATTGACTTGCATTAGTGAGTCTCGTCCGAGAATCGCAGCAATACGCAGCATGCTGCAATTTTTTTCTCAGTCCGATTTTGACTAAGAAAAGAATCGCAAATGAAAAGACACCTATTGAATAACATTGGTCCAAGTGCAATCCAATTTTTTATCGGATTGCACTCGTCCTGTGAAGGAAGAAATTAAGAAAGATTCTCCATTTTGTGCTTTTCGACTCCATTTTCTTGTTGCTTAAAGATAAATTCTGTTGTTTAATTAGGTAAAAGGTTATAGCTGCCATGAAGTAACGTTATCTTGTTGTTCACAAGCCTGTTATTCAACTAGGCTATGGTTCATAATTGGTATAAAGACCTTGAGTCTTCTGACTCGAGCCAGATAATAGATTCGGGGGTGTATTGCTATACAAGACTGAGACACCTGTTAGTATGTGTTTTTCTATGCCAAGAAGATATGACCATATATGTAGTTTCCGGTTTTTCTGTATTCTTATGGGTTACGTTTTTCCTGCATTCTTATAGGTTAAGAACTGTGAGCGTGTTCTTATGCTGATTGGTTGAAGTATAATTTCTATGACTATGAAAAGTGATATACAATAAAACGGGGGCCAGAGATCTGCTCGATGCCCCATACAGAGGCACACGTCTCCGTCTGGTCATTTTCAGTTTCCGGCAACGCCTTGTGGATTAATTTGGAAATCACTGAGTTAACCGTGAAGGATCACTTTAAATCCTCCCTCAACAGTCCGTTTTCCTCGCGAGTGGAAATGAGCCCTAACGGTGTGGTCCAAAATCCAAAGTAATTTTCATCCTAAATCCCTATCTATTTAATGCCATAATCGAAAACTATTTTCTAATATAGATGAATAAAAAATCCCCTAATTACACTATCTAGCTGGTTTTATATATTTTTTCACTTTCTTTTTGATGATGCTTCTTTTGAGAATCCGCTGTGCATGCTGGGATACTCAAAGTGCCATCAGGGGGCAGAGGCCACGATCACTGCCACAGCCCCTTTCCTGAAATGAAGTGTCATCAGTGGGTAGACTGGACTGGTCCCGTGCAATGTGCACAATGACAGCGCGCTGTCTGTTGCTGGCTCAGGTTAGCAGTAACAGGCCGGCAAAAGAGTGCATTGTCAGAATACCTGGCATGCAGAGACCAGCGCTGCCCCATAAATGACATCAGTGGTCTCTGTACACAGGTATTCTGACAACATGCTATGGTGTCGGCTCATTACTGTTGATCTGAGCAGGCAAGACAGAAGGTTGTCATTGTGCTCATTGCATAGTAACTGAGCAAGGACTAGCGTAGCACCTGAAACTAGCGTCACTGATGATGCATCGTTTTAGAGAGGAGGCAGGTGGTGCCCCGATAACAAACCTATCATAATTAATGTAAGAAAAGTTATGTAAATTACGACAAAAATGTACCCCAGCACATGACTAGTATACATGTATTATGGTGGTGCTTGGCAGCTGAAAGATGCACCAAATTCACATTAAAGAGGTCATCTGAAGACCAAAATAATTTTCATCTTAAATCCTGTGAGATAGCGCTCCCTGAGTGCGTTGGGTGACATGCGCTTGGCAATGGGATTAAAGCACTTAGGCACGGTTTATCACAGAAACAGTCTACTCCGGTTTATTTAGACTCATAAACTGCATCACAGTTCATTATATACATCAACGGAACACATTAACCACCGACAGTCTGTTCCAATGGCCCGTAACCCCCTTTATCTGGAGTTACCTTACAGGAGCTCCTGCTCCACACACTGACTCCTGTCAGTCCTGGTTCCCAGGGAAGCTGCCTAGCTGGGATCACCGTCCTTGTGACCAGGGCACTTCAGATAGTCCAGACCCGCAGACGGAACTGTAGCTTCCACAACACAGTAGCCATCACAGGCTCTGCAGAAGCTGCCTCTCCGTGAGCTATTCAGGAAGTCCAGTCCCAGGCACTTCCAACACGCAGGCCTTCAGTCCATAGCCTCACCAGGTGCTTCCAGTAATCCAGTCCACTCCAGGGCATTCCAACACAGACTATCCAGGACCTCACACTCTGACCATACGGCCTCTCCGTGAGCTATTCCGGAAGTCCAGTCCCAGGCACTTCCAACACACAGGCCTTCAGTCCATGGCCTCACCATGTGCTTTCAGGACTTCACACTCTGACCATTCAGGACCATACACTCTGAACCATGTGACCAAACCCTGGCCACATTTTGTAGCTGTAACCACCCCCATAGGTGGGAGGTGTGTGTGTGGTTAGCCAGTCCCGCCCAGCTCTCCGACTACCTCTGCAAGCCTCCCTTTTAACTATGCAAATACTTGTGGGACTACAGGTCCCAGGACAACAATACTACAGCATTAACAGCGCAGACTCCCTCTGCGACACATACCGGCCATTTACAATCATGCCGGACACTGTTTCATTATCACCATTACAGATACGCCTCCATGCGTATCCTGAGGAGCACATACAGCTCCCCCTTGCTGTAACATGGGTCACTGCATCACAATCCCTATCGATATAGTGCCATAATCTAAACTATTTTCTAATATACTTGAATTAAAAATTCCCTTTCCTTCCCTAACCACACTAACTGCATTTCTATTTTTTTCTTCACTTCCTTTTTTGATGATGCTTCATTTGCCCAGTGCCTGCTGGAATACTCAAAGGAACAGTCATCAGGGGGCAGAGATTGGGGTCACTGCTGCAGCCTCTGCCCCCACCCTGAAACGAATCGCCACAAATGACATTCGAGTCATGGGTGGTGCTAGTCCCTGCACAATGTGTGATGTGCACAATGACAGTGCGCACTCTCACTGGCTCAGATCAGCATTAACGAGCTGGCACCAGAGCAGAATGTCAGAATATCCAGTGTAAAGAGACCAGTGACGTCACTTGTGGGGGCAGCGCTGGTCTCTGCAAGCTGTGTATTCTGACAACCTGCTATGTTGCCGGCTCATTACTGCTAATCTGAGCCAGCAAAAGAGAGCGCCCTGTCAATGTGCACATCACACAGTGCACATCATGCAGGGACTAGCTGAGTCTACTCACTGATGACACTTCATTTCAGATTGAGGGCTAGGACGAGGCAGTGGCAGTGATCATAACTTCTGTCGCCTGATGACGCTTCACTTGCCTATGCCAGCATTCACTGGGGGTTCTCAAACAAAGCATCATCATCATTATGGGTAACTTTTGAACAAGTCCATACTTGGGTACTGCGCTTGTCAGGGCAGGAGTAATGCAGCAGTACGACATGGGTTATTAAAAGGACTGGAACAACTTCCTCCCTTTTTTTCTATCCCCCACTGCCAAGAGAGAGAAAAGTTTCTTCTTTTTCTCATTTTGAAATGGTGAACCTATGACTGAGAGATGTGAGAAGTAATTTTTGTGAGACCAAACCAATTTATTACTTAGAGCACTGTTGAATTTGAGCACTAGCACTTTATAAAATGATTGTTTGTTTGTCCGTATGCACAAATTGGCTAAAAACCTTTTAGGTAATTATTAAAACTTATGTTTTAAATATTTTTTCCTTGCCCTGCTGAAATCTGTGTATAACTATGTATAACTCTGCACTATGTATAACTGCACTAACTCTGCACTATGTATTACTCTGCACTATGTATAACTGCACTAACTCTGCACTATGTATAACTATGTATAACTCTGCACTATGTATTACTCTGCACTATGTATAACTGCACTAACTCTGCACTATCTATAACTAGGTATAACTCTGCACTATGTTTAACTCTACACCACTCTGCACTATGTATAACTATGTATAACTCTGTACTATGTATAACTCTGCACCACCTCTGCACTATATATTATTATTATTATTATTATTATTATTTATGTAGCACCATTCATTCCATGGTGCTGTACATGAGAAGGGATTACATATAGTGATGAGCGAGTACACTCGTCACTCGGGTCTCCCTGAGCATGCTCGGGTGGCCTCCGAGCACCCGGGTGCGCCGGGAGACCTAGCCCCTGTCGCCACAGCTGCACGACCCGCGACTGCCAGACAGCCCAAACACATGTGGGAATCCCCTAACAGGCAACCCCCACATGTATCCAAGCTGTCCAGCAGCCGCAAACCATGCCGCTGTGGCGACGAAAACCAAATCTCCGAGCACATCCAAACACCCGGAGACCACCCGAGCATGCCCAGTGAAACCAGAGCAACGAACACACTCGCTCATCACTAGTTACATACATACAAATTACAGATATCACTTACAGTAAACAAACTAACAAACACAGACTTATACAGAGGGGAGAGGTCCCTGCCCTTGCGGGCTTACATTCTACAGGATGGTGGGGAAGGAGACAGTAGGTTGGGGGTGTAACGGGGTCTACCAAGCTGGGGTACCTCTTTCAGTAACACCCCGTGTATCAGGAGGTCCACTTTGCTTTGGCTGGAGTCTGAATGAAGGACTCTGGCTGTAATTCCTTGATTACATGAGAGCATATAAAAGCTGACTGCTTCTCCACTTATTTCCAGTCTCACAACACTTTATTCACAGGACACAAAATATATTACACAGATACAGAGGGCCGGCCAATAGAAAAGCAGCAGGCCAGACATACATTACAATAGCCGCAGGGGTGTCATGATCTCAATGGCAAGAGATCATAGCATCAGCATATAAAGGAACTAGCTCTTGGAAGATGGGAACTGAGCTGACCATGAACTAAACCTAACGCACAACTAGCAGTGGCCGGGTAGCATGCCTACGTTGATTCTAGATGCCCAGCACCAGCCGGAGGACTAAATAATGCTAGCAGAGGAAAATATTAGTCCTAGCTCACCTCTAGAGAAATACCCCGAAAGGAGACAGAGGCCCCCCACATGTATTGGCGGTGAATCAAGATGAAATAACAAACGTAGTATGAAAATAGGTTTAGCAAATTTGAGGTCCACTTACTACATAGCAGAAGACAGAAAGGACACTTTCATGGTCAGCTGAAAACCCTATCAAAACACCATCCAGAAATTACTTTAAAACTCTGGCATTAACTCATAACACCAGAGTGGCAATTCCTGTTCACAAGAGCTTTCCAGACACAGTAACGAAACTACAGCTGTGAACTGGAACAAAAATGCAAAAACAAACATGGACAAGAGTCCAACTTATCTAGTAGTTGTCTAGGAGCAGGAACAAGCACAGAGAGGCTTCTGATAACATTGTTGACCGGCAAGCAACTAACAGAGCAGCAAGGTTATATAGCGACTCCCACATCTTGATGGGAACAGGTGAACAGAGAAGATGAAGACACCAGTTCAATTCCACCAGTAGCCACCGGGGGAGCCCAGAATCCAAATTCACAACAGTACCCCCCCCTCAAGGAGGGGGCACCGAACCCTCACCAGAACCACCAGGGCGATCAGGATGGGCCCTATGAAAGGCACGAACCAGATCAGAGGCATGAACATCAGATGCATTCACCCAAGAATTATCCTCCTGGCCGTATCCCTTCCACTTGACCAGATACTGGAGTCTCCGTCTGGAAACACGAGAGTCTAAGATTTTCTCCACAACGTACTCCAACTCACCCTCAACCAACACCGGAGCAGGAGGCTCAACGGAAGGCACAACCGGTACCTCATACCTGCGCAATAATGACCGATGAAAAACGTTATGAATAGAAAAGGATGCAGGGAGGTCCAAACGGAAGGAAACAGGGTTAAGAATCTCCAATATCTTATACGGGCCGATGAACCGAGGCTTAAACTTAGGAGAAGAGACCCTCATAGGGACAAAACGAGAAGACAACCACACCAAATCCCCAACACAAAGCCGAGGACCAACACGACGGTGGCGGTTGGCAAAAAGCTGAGTCTTCTCCTGGGACAACCTCAAATTGTCCACCACCTGCCCCCAGATCTGATGCAATCTCTCCACCACAGCATCCACTCCAGGACAATCCGAAGATTCCACCTGACCAGAGGAAAATCGAGGATGAAACCCCGAATTACAGAAAAACGGGGACACCAAAGTGGCAGAGCTGGCCCGATTATTGAGAGCGAACTCCGCCAATGGCAAAAAAGCAACCCAATCATCCTGGTCAGCAGACACAAAACACCTCAGATATGTCTCCAGGGTCTGATTAATCCGCTCGGTCTGGCCATTCGTCTGAGGATGGAAAGCGGACGAAAAAGATAAATCTATGCCCATCCTAGCACAGAATGCCCGCCAAAATCTAGACACGAATTGGGTCCCTCTGTCAGAAACGATATTCTCAGGAATACCATGCAAACGAACAACATTTTGAAAAAACAGAGGAACCAACTCGGAAGAAGAAGGCAACTTGGGCAGAGGAACCAAATGGACCATCTTAGAGAAACGGTCACACACCACCCAGATGACAGACATCTTCTGAGAAACAGGCAGATCTGAAATAAAATCCATCGAGATGTGCGTCCAAGGCCTCTTAGGAATAGGCAAGGGCAATAACAATCCACTAGCCCGAGAACAACAAGGCTTGGCCCGAGCACAAACGTCACAAGACTGCACAAAGCCTCGCACATCTCGTGACAGGGAAGGCCACCAGAAGGACCTTGCCACCAAATCCCTGGTACCAAAAATGCCAGGATGACCTGCCAACGCAGAAGAATGAACCTCAGAGATGACTCTACTGGTCCAATCATCAGGAACAAATAGTTTATCAGGTGGGCAACGATCAGGTCTATCCGCCTGAAACTCTTGCAAGGCCCGCCGCAGGTCTGGAGAAACGGCTGACAATACCACTCCATCCTTAAGGATACCTGTGGGCTCAGAGTTACCAGGCGAGTCAGGCTCAAAACTCCTAGAAAGGGCATCCGCCTTAACATTCTTAGAACCCGGTAGGTATGACACCACAAAATTAAACCGAGAGAAAAATAATGACCAGCGCGCCTGTCTAGGATTCAGGCGCCTGGCGGTCTCAAGATAAATCAAATTTTTGTGGTCAGTCAATACCACCACCTGATGTCTGGCCCCCTCAAGCCAATGGCGCCACTCCTCAAAAGCCCACTTCATGGCCAAAAGCTCCCGATTCCCAACATCATAATTCCGCTCAGCGGGCGAAAATTTACGGGAAAAGAAGGCACAAGGCCTCATCACGGAGCAGTCAGAACTTTTCTGCGACAACACTGCCCCAGCTCCGATCTCAGAAGCGTCGACCTCAACCTGAAAAGGTAGAGCAACATCAGGCTGACGCAACACAGGGGCAGAGGAAAAACGGCGCTTGAGCTCCCGAAAGGCCTCCACAGCATCAGGGGACCAATCGGCAACATCAGCACCCTTCTTAGTCAAATCGGTCAATGGCTTAGCAATATCCGAAAAACCAGCAATAAATCGACGATAAAAGTTAGCAAAGCCCAAAAATTTCTGAAGACTCTTAAGAGAAGAGGGCTGCGTCCAATCACAAATAGCTTGTACCTTGACAGGATCCATTTCAATGGAAGAGGGGGAAAAAATATATCCCAAAAAGGAAATCCTCTGTACCCCAAAAACACACTTAGAACCCTTCACACACAAAGAATTAGACCGCAAAACCTGAAAAACCCTCTTGACTTGCTGGACATGAGAGTCCCAGTCATCCGAAAAAATCAGAATATCATCCAGATACACAATCATAAATTTATCCAAATAATCGCGAAAAATATCATGCATAAAGGACTGGAAAACTGACGGAGCATTTGAAAGACCAAAAGGCATCACTAAATACTCAAAATGGCCCTCGGGCGTATTAAATGCGGTTTTCCACTCATCCCCCTGCCTGATTCGCACCAAATTATACGCCCCACGAAGGTCAATCTTAGAGAACCACTTGGCCCCCTTTATGCGAGCAAACAAATCAGTCAGCAACGGCAATGGGTATTGATATTTAACAGTGATTTTATTCAAAAGCCGATAATCAATACATGGTCTCAAAGAGCCGTCTTTTTTTGACACAAAGAAAAAACCGGCTCCTAAGGGAGATGACGATGGACGAATATGTCCCTTTTCCAAGGACTCCTTTATATATTCTCGCATAGCAGCATGTTCAGGCACAGACAGATTAAATAAACGACCCTTTGGGTATTTACTACCCGGGATTAAATCTATGGCACAATCGCACTCTCGGTGCGGAGGTAACGAACCAAGCTTGGATTCTTCAAAGACATCACGATAGTCAGACAGGAACTCAGGAATTTCAGAGGGAATAGATGATGAAATGGAAACCACAGGTACATCCCCATGAGCCCCCTTACATCCCCAGCTCAACACAGACATAGCTCTCCAGTCGAGGACTGGGTTGTGAGATTGCAGCCAAGGCAATCCTAGCACCAAATCATCATGTAGATTACACAGCACCAGAAAGCGAATAATCTCCTGGTGATCCGGATTAATACGCATAGTTACTTGTGTCCAGAATTGTGGTTTATTATTAGCCAATGGGGTGGAGTCAATCCCCTTCAGAGGAATAGGAGTCTCCAAAGGCTCTAAATCATACCCACAGCGTTTGGCAAAGGACCAATCCATAAGACTCAACGCGGCGCCAGAGTCGACATAGGCGTCCGTGGTAATAGATGACAAAGAGCAAATCAGGGTCACAGATAGAATAAACTTAGACGGTAAGGTGCAAATGGAAACAGATTTACCAAGCTTTTTAGTGCGCTTAGAGCATGCTGATATAACATGAGTAGAATCACCACAATAGAAACACAACCCATTTTTCCGTCTAAAATTCTGCCGCTCGCTTCGGGACAGAATTCTATCACACTGCATACTCTCTGGCGATTTCTCAGTGGACACCGCCAGATGGTGCACTGGTTTGCGCTCCCGCAAACGCCTATCGATCTGAATAGCCATTGTCATGGACTCATTCAGACCCGCAGGCACAGGGAACCCCACCATAACATCCTTAATGGCATCAGAGAGACCCTCTCTGAAAGTCGCCGCCAGGGCGCACTCATTCCACTGAGTAAGCACAGACCATTTACGGAATCTTTGGCAGTAAATTTCCGCTTCATCTTGCCCCTGAGATAGGGACATCAAAGTTTTTTCTGCCTGAAGCTCCAAATGAGGTTCGTCATAAAGCAACCCCAAGGCCAGAAAAAACGCATCCACATTGAGCAACGCAGGATCCCCTGGTGTCAATGAAAAAGCCCAGTCTTGAGGGTCGCCCCGGAGCAAGGAAATCACAATCCTGACCTGCTGTGCAGGGTCTCCGGCAGAGCGAGATTTCAGGGACAAAAATAATTTGCAATTATTTCGAAAATTCTGAAACCCAGATCTATTCCCCGAGAAAAATTCCGGCAAAGGAATTCTCGGCTCAGATACAGGTGCATGACAAACAAAATCTTGCAAATTTTGTACCTTCGTGGCGAGATTATTCAAACCTGCAGTTACACTCTGAAGATCCATTACAAACAGGTGGACACAGAACCATTCAAAGATTAGAAGGAGAGAAAAAAAAAAAAAAAAAATTTCAGCAGACTACTTATTTCTCTCCTTTCTCAGCCAAGGATTTTAACCCTTTAGTGGGCCGGTCAAACTGTCATGATCTCAATGGCAAGAGATCATAGCATCAGCATATAAAGGAACTAGCTCTTGGAAGATGGGAACTGAGCTGACCATGAACTAAACCTAACGCACAACTAGCAGTGGCCGGGTAGCATGCCTACGTTGATTCTAGATGCCCAGCACCAGCCGGAGGACTAAATAATGCTAGCAGAGGAAAATATTAGTCCTAGCTCACCTCTAGAGAAATACCCCGAAAGGAGACAGAGGCCCCCCACATGTATTGGCGGTGAATCAAGATGAAATAACAAACGTAGTATGAAAATAGGTTTAGCAAATTTGAGGTCCACTTACTACATAGCAGAAGACAGAAAGGACACTTTCATGGTCAGCTGAAAACCCTATCAAAACACCATCCAGAAATTACTTTAAAACTCTGGCATTAACTCATAACACCAGAGTGGCAATTCCTGTTCACAAGAGCTTTCCAGACACAGTAACGAAACTACAGCTGTGAACTGGAACAAAAATGCAAAAACAAACATGGACAAGAGTCCAACTTATCTAGTAGTTGTCTAGGAGCAGGAACAAGCACAGAGAGGCTTCTGATAACATTGTTGACCGGCAAGCAACTAACAGAGCAGCAAGGTTATATAGCGACTCCCACATCTTGATGGGAACAGGTGAACAGAGAAGATGAAGACACCAGTTCAATTCCACCAGTAGCCACCGGGGGAGCCCAGAATCCAAATTCACAACACAGGGGGCCGGAGCCTGCCGATATTTACTGTGGGAATTACAAAGGTGGGGGGAGGACAGAAGGGGGATATCTTGTCCCCTCTGCCCAGGGGCGCAGCCTGTGGACTGATGCATCTCACATGGAACCTATTATTCATACATATAACTGCACAACATATTCTGGGTGCTGAGTGGTTCCGTAACACGTAACAGGGGGGATGCAGCAGCTCTGGTAGTGGTGAGGAGGCAGTGGGGTTAATGCAGGCTGTAAGCTTTCCTGAAGAGGTGGATTTTCAGGTTCCGCCTGAAGGATCCGAATGTGGTTGATAGTCGGATGTGTTGGGGCAGAGAATTCCAGAGGATGGGGGATATTTCGGGAGAAGTCTTGGAGGTGGTTGGGTGAGGAGCAAATAAATGTGGAGGAGAGAAGGAGGTCTTGGGAGGACAGGAGATTACATGAGGGAAGATATCGGGAGATTAGTTCAGAGATATATGGAGGACACAGGTTATGGATGGCTTTGTATGTTAGTATTAGTAATTTGAACTGGATTCGCTGAGGGAATGGGAGCCAGTGAAGAGATTTGCAGAGGAGAGAAGCGGAAGAGTAGCGAAGAGATTAATTAATCGATCGGGCAGCAGACTTAAGGACGGACTGGAGAGGTGTGAGAGTGTTAGCAGGGAGGCCACAGAAAAGGATGTTGCACTAGTCAAGGCAGGAGATGATGAGGGCATGCACAAGCATTTTATTAGATTGAGGGTTGAGGAAAGGACAGATTCTGGAGATATTTTTGAGCAGGAGGCAACAGGAGGTGGAAAGAGCTTGGATGTGCGGTTTGAAGGACAGAGCAGAGTCAAGGGTTACTCTGAGGCAGCGAACTTCCGGTACGGGGGAAAGCATGATGTTGTTAATTGTGATAGATAGGTTCGGTAAGGAAGATCTATGAGATAGAGGAAAGATGATGAATTCAGATTTGTCCACATTGAGGTGGAGGAAGCGAGAGGAGAAGAAGGAGGATATGGCTGATAGACACGCTGGAATCTGGACAGCAGAGTTGACGTCTGGGCCAGAGTGGTAGATCTGAGTGTCATCAGCATAAAGGTGGTACTGGAATCCATGGGACTTTATGAGCTGTCCCAGGCCAAGTGTATAGACTGAGAAGAGTAGGGGTCCTATAACAGAGCCTTGGGGACTCCAACAGAGAGAGGGTGGGATGAGGAGGTAGTGTGGGAGATGCTGAATGTGCTGTTGGAAAGGTATGAGGAGATCCAGGATAGGGCGAGATCTTTGATGCCAAAGGAGGAGAGGATCTGTAGTGGGATGCAGTGGTCAACTGTGTCAAAAGCAGAGGACTAGCAGAGGTCTAGAAGGAGGAGTATAGAGTATTGTTCCTTAGCTTTGGCTGTAAGTAGGTCATTAGTAATTTTGGTCAGGGCTGTCTCAGTGAAGTGATGGGGGCGGAAACCAGATTATAGATTTTCAAAGAGCAAGTTAGATGAGAGGTGGGAGGAAAGTTCAGCGTGGACGTGCTGCTCCAGGAGTTTGGAAGCAAATGGGAGCAGCAATATTGGGCGATAGCTGGACATAGCTTTTGGGTCGAGGGTTGGCTTTTAAAGGATGGGTGTGATTGTGGCATGTTTGAAAGCAGAAGGGAAGGTGCCAGAAGTTAGCGATAGGTTGAAGAGGTGGGATAGCGATGGGAAAGAGTGGTGGTGAGGTTGGGGAGGATGTGGTATGGGATGGTGTCGAGCGCACAGGTGGTGAGGTGTGATTTGGAGAGGAGACAATTAATATATAACTATTTATAACTCGGCACTATGTATAACTATGTATAACTGTGCACTATGTATAACTGTGTACTGTACACTGCGTGCAGAATTATTAGGCAAGTTGTATTTTAGAGGATTATTTTTATTATTGATCAACAACTATGTTCTCAATCGACCAAAAAAACTCATAAATATCAAAGCTTAATATTTTTGGAAGTTAGAGTGGTTTTTTTTTAGATTTGGCTATCTTAGGAGGATATCTGTTTGTGCAGGTAACTATTACTGTGCAGAATTATTAGGCAACTTAATAAAAACCAAATATATTCCCATCTCACTTGTTTATTTTCACCAGGTAAACCAATATAATTGCACAAAATTTAGAAATAAACATTTCTGACATGCAAGAACAAAACTCCCAAAAATTAGTGATCAATATAGCCACCTTTATGATGACACTCAACAGCCTTCCATCCATAGATTCTGTCAGTTGCTTGATCTGTTTACGATCAACATTGCGTGCAGCAGTCACCACAACCTCCCAGTCACTGTTCCGAGAGGTGTACTGTTTTCCCTCCCTATAGATCTCACATTTTATGAGGGACCACAGGTTCTCTATGGGGTTCAGATCAGGTGAACAAGGGGGCCATGTCATTATTTTTTCTTCTTTGAGACCTTTACTGGCCAGCCACGCTGTGGAGTAGTTGGAGGCATGTGATGGAGCATTGTCCTGCATGAAAATCATGTTTTTCTTGAACGATACCGACTTCTTCCTGTACCACTGCTTGAAGAAGTTGTCTTCCAGAAACTGGCAGTAGGTCTGAGAGTTGAGCTTCACTCCATCCTCAACCCGAAAAGGTCCCACAAGTTCATCTTTGATGATACCAGCCCATACCAGTACCCCACCTCCACCTTGCTGGCGTCTGAGTCGGAGTGGAGCTCTCTGCCCTTTACTGATCCAGCCTCTGGCCCATCAAGAGTCACTCTCATTTCATCAGTCCATAAAACCTTTGAAAAGTCAGTCTTAAGATATTTCTTGGCCCAGTCTTGACGTTTTATCTTATGTTTCTTGTTCAAAGGTGGTCGCTTTTCAGCCTTCCTTACCTTGGCCATGTCCATGAGTATTGCACACCTTGTGCTTTTTGTTACTCCAGTAACGTTGCAGCTCTGAAATATGGCAAAACTGGTGGCAAATGGCATCTTGGCAGCTTCACGCTTGATTTTCCTCAATTCATGGGCAGTTATTTTGTGCCTTTTTTGCCCAACATGCTTCTTGCGACCCTGTTGGCTATTTGCCATGAAACACTTGATTGTTCGGTGATCACACTTCAAAGGTTTGGCAATTTCAACACTGCTGCATCCCTCTGCAAGACATCTCACAATTTTGGACTTTTCAGAGCCCGTCAAATCTCTCTTCTGACCCATTTTGCCAAAGAAAAGAAAGTTGACGAATAATTAAGCACACATTATATAGGGTTTTGATGTCATTAGACAACACCTCTCCTAATTAGTTTAATAACTCAGCGTATGTAAATACGGTCCGTTTTTTAACGGCCGTAATATGCAGAAAAGTCCCCAAAATAGTGATCCGTATGTCATCCGTAGGCAGGGTGTGTCAGCGTATTTTGTGCATGGCATCCTCCGTATGTAATCCGTATGGCATCCGTACTGCGATTTTTTCTTGCAGGCTTGCAAAACCGACATCTAATGGATTTATGTGCTCAAATGTTCATTAAAACATATATACAGTATATATATATATATATATATATATATATATATATATATATATATATATATTCTGTATTTATATTTAATTCAGCAAGATATATGTGAAAAGCTGGTAATTCAATGGCCGGCTTTTCATTTCTCCTTCACAAACCCGACATGATATGAGACATGGTTTACATACAGTAAACCATCTCATGTCCCTTTTTTTTTTGCATATTCCACACTACTAATGTTAGTAGTGTGTATGTGCAAAATATGGGCACTCTAGCTTGTAAAATAAAGGGTTAAATGGCGGAAAAAATTGGCGTGGCAATTTTCTCCACCAGAGTGGTAAAGCCAGTGACTGAGGGCAGATATTAATAGCCTAGAGAGAGTCCATGGTTATTGGCCCCCCCGTGGCTAAAAACATCTGCCCCCAGCCACCCCAGAAAAGGCACATCTGGAGGATGCGCCTATTCTGGCACTTGGCCACTCTCTTCCCATTCCCGTGTAGCTGTGGGATATGGGGTAATGAAGGGTTAATGTCACCTTGCTATTGTAAGGTGACATTAAGCCAGGTTAATAATGGAGAGGCGTCAATTATGACACCTATCCATTATTAACCCAATTGTTCGAAATAGTTAATAAAACACACACACATAATTACAAAGTCCTTTAATGAAATAAAGACACATGTTGTTGTAATAGTTTATTAGACTCTTAATCCACCTGAAGACTCTTGTCTCCTGAAACAAAGTTTAAAAAAAACAAACAACAATATTCCATACCTTCCGTCGTTCTGTCCCACGTTGTAAATCCATCTGAAAGGGTTAACTAATTTTACAAGCAGAAGCCTGTTAATGCAGCCGCTTCTGCCTGTAAAAATCCGGGGAATGAATGGGAAGCAGGGTGACCTGTAGTTACCTTGAGTCGCGGTGAGGCGCCCCCTGCTGGATGTCCTCATATGAACTTGAGCGTGGGAACTTTTCCAAGGCTCCAGTTCATGAGGACATCCAGCAGAGGGCGCCTCACCGCAACTCAAGGTAACTACAGGTCACCCTGCTTTCCATTCAGTACCCGGGGTTTTACAGGCAGGAGCAAGTGCATTAGCGCAGCTCCTGGCTGTAAAATGATTTAACCCCTTCAGATGGATTTACATCGTGGGACATAACGACGGAAGGTATGGAATATTGTTGTTTGCTTTTTTAACTTTGTTTCAGGACGATGGTCTTCAGGTTGATTAAGAGTCTAATAAAATATTACAACACCCTGTGTCTTTATTTCATTAAAATACTTTGTAATAATGTGTGTGTGTGTTTTATTAAACATTTTGTACTATTGGATTAATAATGGATAGGTGTCATAATTGACGCCTCTCCATTATTAATCTGGCTTAATGTCACCTTACAATAGCAAGGTGACATTAACCCTTCATTACCCCATATCCCACCGCTACACGGGAATGGGAAGAGAGTGGCCAAGTGCCAGAATAGGCGCATCTTCCAGATGTGCCTTTTCTGGGGTGGCTGGGGGCAGACGTTTGTAGCCAGGGGGGGGCCAATAACCGTGGACCCTCTCCAGGCTATTAATATCTGCCCTCAGTCACTGGCTTTACCACTCTGGCGGAGAAAATTGCGCGGGAGCCCACGCCAATTTTTTCTGCGATTTAACCCTTTATTTTACAAGCTACAGTGCCCAAATTTTGCACATACACACTACTAATGTAGCACCCCCACCGCCGCAGGGCCGAGGGGTACCCGGTACCGGGCCTCTGAGTCTCTGCTCTGGGGTTGTCACGGTGGCTAGGCCCGGTCCGTGACCCCGCTGGTGGGGAGGCGACGTACAGTGAATGATAGATAAGGATGGTGATGCGGTGTAGTGCCGGACGCGGTAAAATAACGAGGACTGTTATGACCCCAGTGGACAGGGTCTCAGAGGAACGTGTAAGTCTGCGAGATTCAAAAATCCAGCTCATAGGGCTGTGGTAACTGGGTTGACCAAATAGCTACTCCTAACGCCAACACTAGAAGTAGCTGGGGATCATGCCTACGGTGATCGCTAGATGACTCGCGCCAGCCGGAGAATCTAACTACCCCTAGGAGAAGAAAACAAAGACCTCTCTTGCCTCCAGAGAAAGGGACCCCAAAGCAAGATACAAGCCCCCCACAAATAATAACGGTGAGGTAAGAGGAAATGACAAACACAGAAATGAACCAGGTTCAGCAAAGAGAGGCCAGCTTACTAATAGCAGAATATAGCAAGATAACTTATCTGGTCAACAAAAACCCTATAAAAATCCACGCTGGAGATTCAAGAACCCCCGAACCGTCTAACGGTCCGGGGGGAGAACACCAGCCCCCTAGAGCTTCCAGCAAAGGTCAGGATACAGATTGGAACAAGCTGGACAAAAATACCAAACAAAACAAAAGCAAAAAGCAAGGAAGCAGACTTAGCTTGAAATACAGGAACCAGGATCATAGGACAAGAGCACAACAGATTAGCTCTGATTTCAACGATGCCAGGCATTGAACTGAAGGTCCAGGGAGCTTATATAGCAACGCCCCTGAACTAACGGCCCAGGTGAGGATATAGGAAAAGACAGAAGCTCCAGAGTCAAATCACTAATGACCACTAGAGGGAGCAAAAAGCAAAATCACAACAGTACCCCCCCCTTAGTGAGGGGTCACCGAACCCTCACCACGACCACCAGGGCGATCAGGACGAGCGGCGTGAAAGGCACGAACTAAATCGGCCGCATGAACATCAGAGGCGACCACCCAGGAATTATCTTCCTGACCATAGCCCTTCCACTTGACCAGGTACTGAAGCCTCCGCCTGGAGAGACGAGAATCCAAGATCTTCTCCACCACGTACTCCAACTCGCCCTCAACCAACACCGGAGCAGGAGGCTCAGCAGAAGGAACCACAGGCACAACGTACCGCCGCAACAAGGACCTATGAAACACGTTGTGGATAGCAAACGACACAGGAAGATCCAGGCGAAAGGATACAGGATTAAGGATTTCCAATATCTTGTAAGGACCAATAAAACGAGGTTTAAATTTGGGAGAGGAAACCTTCATAGGAACAAAGCGGGAAGAAAGCCACACCAAATCCCCAACACGTAGTCGGGGACCCACACCGCGGCGGCGGTTGGCAAAGCGCTGAGCCCTCTCCTGTGACAACTTCAAGTTGTTCACCACAAGATTCCAGATCCGCTGCAACCTATCCACCACAGAATCCACCCCAGGGCAGTCAGAAGGTTCCACATGACCCGAAGAAAAACGAGGGTGGAAACCAGAGTTGCAGAAAAACGGCGAAACCAAGGTGGCGGAACTAGCCCGATTATTAAGGGCAAACTCAGCCAACGGCAAGAAGGTCACCCAATCGTCCTGATCAGCAGAGACAAAACACCTCAAATAAGCCTCCAAAGTCTGATTAGTTCGCTCCGTCTGTCCATTAGTCTGAGGATGGAAAGCAGACGAAAACGACAAGTCAATGCCCATCCTACTACAAAAGGATCGCCAGAATCTGGAAACGAACTGGGATCCTCTGTCTGACACAATATTCTCAGGGATGCCGTGCAAACGAACCACGTTCTGGAAAAACACAGGAACCAGATCGGAAGAGGAAGGCAGCTTAGGCAAAGGAACCAAATGGACCATCTTGGAGAAGCGATCACATATCACCCAGATAACAGACATGCCTTGAGACACCGGAAGATCAGAAATGAAATCCATGGAGATATGTGTCCAAGGTCTCTTAGGGACAGGCAAGGGCAAGAGCAACCCGCTGGCACGAGAACAGCAAGGCTTAGCTCGAGCACAAGTCCCACAGGACTGTACAAATGACCGCACATCCCTAGACAAGGAAGGCCACCAAAAGGATCTGGCCACCAGATCTCTGGTGCCAAAAATTCCTGGGTGACCTGCCAACACCGAGGAATAAACCTCGGAAATGACTCTGCTGGTCCACTTATCAGGCACAAACAGTCTGTCAGGTGGACAAGAATCAGGCCTATCAGCCTGAAATCTCTGCAACACACGTCGCAGATCTGGAGAAATAGCTGACAAGATAATACCATCCTTAAGAATACCAACAGGTTCAGCGACTCCAGGAGCATCAGGCACAAAGCTCCTGGAAAGAGCATCGGCCTTCACATTTTTTGAACCTGGTAAATACGAGACAACAAAGTCAAAACGGGAGAAAAACAATGACCAGCGGGCCTGTCTAGGATTCAGGCGTTTAGCAGACTCGAGATACATCAGATTTTTGTGATCAGTCAAGACCACCACACGATGCTTAGCACCCTCGAGCCAATGACGCCACTCCTCAAATGCCCATTTCATGGCCAACAACTCCCGATTGCCCACATCATAATTTCGCTCCGCAGGCGAAAACTTCCTAGAGAAAAAGGCGCAAGGTCTCATAACAGAGCAACCAGGGCCTCTCTGCGACAAAACGGCCCCTGCTCCAATCTCTGAAGCATCCACCTCAACCTGAAAGGGAAGCGAGACATCAGGCTGGCACAAAACAGGCGCCGAAGTAAACCGACGTTTCAACTCCTGGAAAGCCTCCACGGCAGCAGGAGCCCAATTAACCACATCGGAGCCCTTCTTGGTCATATCCGTCAAAGGTTTCACAATGCTAGAAAAGTTAGCGATAAAACGACGGTAGAAGTTAGCGAAACCCAAGAACTTCTGAAGACTCTTAACTGACGAGGGCTGAGTCCAATCAAGAATAGCTCGGACCTTGACTGGGTCCATCTCCACAGCAGAAGGGGAAAAAATGAACCCCAAAAAGGGAACCTTCTGTACACCAAAAAGACACTTTGAGCCCTTGACAAACAAAGAATTTTCACGCAAAATTTTAAAGACCATCCTGACCTGCTCCACATGCGAGTCCCAATTATCAGAAAAAAACAGAATATCATCCAGATAAACGATCAAAAATTTATCCAGATAGTTCCGGAAAATGTCATGCATAAAGGACTGAAAAACTGAAGGGGCATTAGAGAGCCCAAAAGGCATCACCAAGTACTCAAAATGACCTTCGGGCGTATTGAATGCGGTTTTCCATTCATCCCCTTGCTTAATGCGCACAAGGTTGTACGCACCACGAAGGTCTATCTTGGTAAACCACTTGGCACCTTTAATCCGGGCAAACAAGTCAGACAACAGCGGCAAAGGATACTGAAATTTGACAGTGATCTTATTTAAAAGCCGATAGTCAATACAAGGCCTCAAAGATCCGTCCTTTTTAGCCACAAAAAAGAATCCCGCACCAAGAGGGGAAGAAGACGGACGGATGTGTCCTTTCTCCAGAGACTCCTTGATATATGAACGCATAGCGGTATGTTCAGGTGTCGACAGATTAAACAGTCTTCCCTTAGGAAATTTACTGCCTGGAATCAAATCTATTGCACAGTCACATTCCCTATGAGGAGGCAATGCACTGGACCTGGACTCGCTAAAGACATCCTGATAATCAGACAAGTACTCCGGAACTTCCGAAGGCGTAGAAGAAGCAATAGACACAGGCAGGGAATCCTCATGAATACCACGACAGCCCCAACTAGACACTGACATAGCCTTCCAGTCAAGGACTGGATTATGGGTCTGTAACCATGGCAGCCCCAAAACAACCAAATCATGCATTTTATGTAGAACGAGAAAACGTATCACCTCGCGGTGTTCAGGAGTCATGCACATGGTAACCTGTGTCCAATACTGCGGTTTATTTTCTGCTAATGGCGTAGCATCAATACCCCTAAGAGGGATAGGATTTTCTAATGGTTCAAGAATAAAACCACAGCGCTTAGCAAATGAGAGATCCATAAGACTCAGGGCAGCACCTGAATCTACAAACGCCATGACAGGATAAGATGACAGTGAGCAAATCAAAGTTACAGACAGAATAAACTTAGGATGCAAATTACCAACGGTGACAGGACTAACAACCTTAGATATACGTTTAGAGCATGCTGAGATAACATGTGTAGAATCACCACAGTAGTAGCACAAGCCATTCCGGCGTCTATGAATTTTCCTCTCATTTCTAGTCAGGATTCTATCACATTGCATCAAATCAGGTGTCCGTTCAGACAACACCATGAGGGAATTTGCGGTTTTTCTATCACATTGCATCACATCAGGTGTCTGTTCAGACAACAACATGAGGGAATTTGCGGTTTTGCGCTCCCGCAACCGCCGGTCAATTTGAATAGCCAGGGACATGGTATCATTCAGACCTGTGGGAATGGGAAAACCCACCATAACATTCTTAATGGCCTCAGAAAGGCCATTTCTAAAATTAGCGGCCAGTGCACACTCGTTCCAATGTGTCAGCACAGACCATTTCCGAAATTTTTGGCAATACACCTCAGCCTCGTCCTGGCCCTGAGACATAGCCAGCAAGGCTTTCTCTGCCTGAATCTCAAGATTGGGTTCCTCATAAAGTAAACCGAGCGCCAGAAAAAACGCATCAATATCAGCCAATGCCGGATCTCCTGGCGCCAACGAAAAAGCCCAATCTTGAGGGTCACCCCGTAAGAATGAAATAACAATTTTTACTTGTTGAGCAGAGTCTCCAGACGAACAAGGTTTCAGGGACAAAAACAATTTACAATTATTCCTGAAATTCCTAAACTTAAATCGGTCTCCTGAAAACAGTTCAGGAATCGGAATCTTGGGTTCAGACCTAGGATTTCTGGTAACATCATCTTGTATACCCTGCACACGAGCGGCAAGCTGGTCCACACTTGTAATCAAGGTCTGGACATTCATGTCTGCAGCAAGCTTAAGCCACTCTGAGGTAAAGGGGAAAAGAAAAAAAAAAAATGAGAGAGGGAAAAAAAAACCTCAAAATTTTCTTTCTTATAATCCCACTTCTGCAATGCATTAAACATTTAATACTGGCCTGGCATACTGTTATGACTCCAGTGGACAGGGTCTCAGAGGAACGTGTAAGTCTGCGAGATTCAAAAATCCAGCTCATAGGGCTGTGGTAACTGGGTTGACCAAATAGCTACTCCTAACGCCAACACTAGAAGTAGCCGGGGATCATGCCTACGGTGATCGCTAGATGACTCGCGCCAGCCGGAGAATCTAACTACCCCTAGGAGAAGAAAACAAAGACCTCTCTTGCCTCCAGAGAAAGGGACCCCAAAGCAAGATACAAGCCCCCCACAAATAATAACGGTGAGGTAAGAGGAAATGACAAACACAGAAATGAACCAGGTTCAGCAAAGAGAGGCCAGCTTACTAATAGCAGAATATAGCAAGATAACTTATCTGGTCAACAAAAACCCTATAAAAATCCACGCTGGAGATTCAAGAACCCCCGAACCGTCTAACGGTCCGGGGGGAGAACACCAGCCCCCTAGAGCTTCCAGCAAAGGTCAGGATACAGATTGGAACAAGCTGGACAAAAATACCAAACAAAACAAAAGCAAAAAGCAAGGAAGCAGACTTAGCTTGAAATACAGGAACCAGGATCATAGGACAAGAGCACAACAGATTAGCTCTGATTTCAACGATGCCAGGCATTGAACTGAAGGTCCAGGGAGCTTATATAGCAACGCCCCTGAACTAACGGCCCAGGTGAGAATATAGGAAAAGACAGAAGCTCCAGAGTCAAATCACTAATGACCACTAGAGGGAGCAAAAAGCAAAATCACAACAGAGGACACCAGGTTGCAGTCTCTTTACCTCTTTACTGAAGATCTCTGGGTCCTCAGTCCGGATTCCGGATAACCAGGCTGCGCAAGTCCGGCCGGTCCAATGGCACCTCCAGAGTTCTCTTTGCAGGTGGAAATCTGTGCCTTCCTGCTAGCGCTATGTGTTGTGATCCTTCCCTGCTGTGCTTACGGAAAGTCCCCACAACTGTTGTGTCTGTTTCTTATGTTCCCTCACAACTCGTTCGGATGATGTTCTTCTCCTCCGTCCCTCCCGGTGTTATGGTTGGGGCGGCACCCGTATGACGAGTAGGCTCGGAGCTCTTCCGGGACCCTAGAGTCGCCCCTCTCCTAGTGCGCCCCCCATGTCTTCATAGGTGATGTATGTGAGACAGCCCGCCTGAGACTGACTGTCCTGCTGTTGGTTTGAAGTATTGCTTGGAGCTAGATAGATAAATACTTCCTCGGCGTTCCGGCCGCCGGTTGTGCGCCTCAGTAGGATGTTGCCTCGGTCTTACAGCACGACTCCTACTGGTATTTCTCCTCTTGCTTTGATCTCGTTTCTCACTCAGCACAATCTATCTCGCTTCCAATCCTTCCTTGGGCACCGTCGCTATACAGAGCAGGCATGGTCCCGTTACGTTCTCTTCAATTGCCAGGCCTCTGTCAGGATCCCACCCGACAGGGACCCTACCGAATCTTCCCCCACAACACCCTCTGCCACAAGGTGTTGCCTGGTTCCAACCCAGTCAGCTTTCTCATCTAACTTCCTTCCTGACCCCCAGTTTTACCAGTATGTGAGGAGTGGCCTAGTGAATAGAACCCTTAGCTCCCCCTGGAGGCCCGGCTGTGAAATGTATTGGTGTCTGTGATACCTGGTCAGATGAACTCCTTCAGTGCCATCAGACGTACCATAGTCCCCCTTAGTGGCGGAGCCATAGTACTGCAACGACCAGGACTCTGGGGCGCTGCACTCCCCCCCGGTTAAATCCAGTACTCCGGGACTGGGAAGAAAACAACAATACAGGTTAGCAAAAAGACATACAATTTTGTTGAGTGCAATAACAATAAGTATACTTGAACAGGCTTCCCTTTATGGGAGGTGAGGACACTTGAACGTTACAAACATGGTTAAATACTTTTAAATAACTTTTCTATAAATAACTCTCTTTACCCAACCGGGTATTCTACTAAGTGCAAAATTTTTAGACATTACTTCAACATTGCCTTTAAGGATGTACACTCTGAATCCGCTAAAGACCTTCTTATAACACATTATAAGGCAATTAACTTCATTCTCCTTCTTTAAATCTGCAGGACCGCCTGTCCTAACGGCTCCAGACCTACTGCCTCTCCTTTCTTTACAGGACCGCCCCTTTCAGCCCGGGCCTACTGCCTTTTCAACTACTATACACAGTATAGAACATAACATTTTTCTTTCAGTTTAAGAGCACTGAGCCATCTCTATATGGCTCCTAAGAGGACTCACCACTAACCCCTACGGGTTCACTTCCTGTCCTCATTTTTTAACACATCATCAAACATTTTCTAAAACATTAAACTTCCATCATTACTTTCTTACTGACAAATATGCAGGACGCTATGTCTACCCCTACGGGTCTGCTGCATCTTTCTTCTAACTTTCACTTATGCAGGACTTCATGTCTACCCCTACGGGTCTACTGCACCTTTCCAATAGTTATCTTACTTCAAAACACATTATTAAACATTTCTTTCTTTTAACTAGCTTGTCACATTTAACTTTCAGCATTATTACTTTTCCTTTTAGAGCATCATCATTCTCTAAGTACCATCAGTGAACATCCCCTTTAAGAGGGGACCAAGTCTCTTTGAGGTAGCACATCTTCTCAAGCTACCAGTCCATACTCAGCAAAGGCTCCGGTGCGGTATCTTCGCAAAGAGTCCTTCTTTAAGTAAAACCAGTAGGGAGCACCTTTAAGAAGGTGCAAACTATTTACAAGCAGTTTGTATCATGCACTGTTCATGATGGCGGCAGTTCTTGATAACAAAGGAACAAATAGAAAATAACTAAAAAGCAATAGGGATCCCGGGTCAATAAAGGGATCCCTTTAAGAGTTAACCCTAAACGGGTTTAGCAGCAAAACAGTAGAACAGTAACTATTTACATATTATGCAGAGTTTTAAGATCTTACTCTTGTGGTGCAGAAGGTGGTTTCCTTCCGGGCCTCACCAGACCAACGGGCCACACTGCCGATCCAAGGAGCGGTTCCTGCCCCAGCAATGACAGGATCCCTCGCCGTGATGCTCTTCTCACTGATGGGCCGGCACGCCCCCAAGGTACATGGTGGGTCCGGGTTCCCCGCTGCTCCGCAGGGACAGGTTCCGTTGCCTTTTCGGCAGGAGGTTCATCTTCGGATGTTTCGGCAGCGGCCTGGAGTGCGACGCACCGCTGGACGCCCCGAGCTATCCAGCCAGCTTCACCTGTTTCCCTCCTCCACCTGGTGTAGGTCACAGCGTCACCTGGCTCCAGGTCGCGAGCGAACCTTCCTCTGCAGGGCTCCACTTCCTCCCGGTCCACACGGACCTGTAGCGGCTCCCCAATCTCCTGTATAACTCCCCTTCCACGTCGGGAGTTAAAGGACACCACTACACCCCAGTGTGACGGCGGGGTTTCTTCTACACTGGTCAAGTCAATCTGGACTGCAGGTTGGGGCCGGCTCCGCCACGCCGTCATCAAGTGCCGCAGGTGTTCGGCCTCCGGCAAGATCCTCATGCCCTGTGTCTGTAGCGTACCTTCAGCCGCGGCCGGGTTGGGAGGAGCAGGGGACACCGGAGACAGGCGGACCTCCGTGGGCTGACCCAGCCGAGCGAGCACGCGGGCATCAGCCTCCAAGCGGCGTGCTATCTGTCGGGCCTCGGCTGCGGCCACACACTCCTCGGACATCTGCCAGTTAGGTCGACCCATCGGTGGTTCCGTGAGGGCCAGTCCCCGTAACAATGGCGTCTCCGAGGCTGTATCCGGTGATGCGGCTCCATGCCGAGTCAGGTCATCCCCACGCGGTGCTCCCGGCGTCGCCATCTTTATCTCCTCTCCAGTATCTTCTTCCCGCGGTCTCTTTCGTGGGCGGCCCCGTCTCCATGGTCTCCACCCTCCAAACAGGATCAGGAGGCGGACCTCGGCTGCTGACGGACACGTCCTCAGGACACAGAAATATTTAGACTGGGCGGCCATTGTCCTTCGCGCTCTGCAGCTTGTCCACGCCCACTCCACGCCCTTCTTCTTCTCCTGCGCTCTCCTCAGCGCTGAAATGGCGGTGGATTTTGGCGGCAAATGGCACAGCACAGTCCTTGCAATAAAGTACAGTCCAAGCACAGTAAATCACAGTTCCGAGGCACACATGACCTGATTCTTCAGGCTTAAGTAGATCCTGTTCGTGACGCCAAGTTTGTAGCGCCCCCACCGCCGCAGGGCCGAGGGGTACCCGGTACTGGGCCTCTGAGTCTCTGCTCTGGGGTTGTCACGGTGGCTAGGCCCGGTCCGTGACCCCGCTGGTGGGGAGGCGACGTACAGTGAATGATAGATAAGGATGGTGATGCGGTGTAGTGCCGGACGCGGTAAAATAACGAGGACACCAGGTTGCAGTCTCTTTACCTCTTTACTGAAGATCTCTGGGTCCTCAGTCCGGATTCCGGATAACCAGGCTGCGAAAGTCCGGCCGGTCCAATGGCACCTCCAGAGTTCTCTTTGCAGGTGGAAATCTGTGCCTTCCTGCTAGCGCTATGTGTTGTGATCCTTCCCTGCTGTGCTTACGGAAAGTCCCCACAACTGTTGTGTCTGTTTCTTATGTTCCCTCACAACTCGTTCAGATGATGTTCTTCTCCTCCGTCCCTCCCGGTGTTATGGTTGGGGCGGCACCCGTATGACGAGTAGGCTCGGAGCTCTTCCGGGACCCTAGAGTCGCCCCTCTCCTAGTGCGCCCCCCATGTCTTCATAGGTGATGTATGTGAGACAGCCCGCCTGAGACTGACTGTCCTGCCGTTGGTTTGAAGTATTGCTTGGAGCTAGATATATAAATACTTCCTCGGCGTTCCGGCCGCCGGTTGTGCGCCTCAGTAGGATGTTGCCTCGGTCTTACAGCACGACTCCTACTGGTATTTCTCCTCTTGCTTTGATCTCGTTTCTCACTCAGCACAATCTATCTCGCTTCCAATCCTTCCTTGGGCACCGTCGCTATACTGAGCAGGCTGTTGTGAATTAGACCTTTTGGCTCCCTGTTGTGGTCACTAGTGATATGACACTTTGATATTCCTTCCCTTGCTTGGTATCCACCTGGCCTCGTTAGTCCAGGGGTGTCGCTATTTGAACTTCCTGGATTTTCAGTCTGGTGCCTGGCATCGTTGTAATCAGATCCTTCTGCTTGCTCCTATCTGCTGGTCCTGGTTCTTTGCAAAATTAAGCTAAGTCCTGCTTTCTTGTTTTTGGTTATTTTCTGTGCTCTTATTTTTGTCCAGCTTGTACTAAATGTGATTCCTTATATTGCTGGAAGCTCTAGGGGGCGGATGTTCTCCCCCCGTGCCGTTAGATGGTTCGGGGGTTCTCGAATATTCTGCGTGGAGTTTTTGTGAGGGTTTTTGCTGACCATATAAGTCATCTTCCTATATTCTGCTATTAGTTAGCGGGCCTCTCTTTGCTAAAACCTAGTTCATTTCTTGCGTTTGTCTTTTCTTTTTACCTCACCGTTATTATTTGTTGGGGGCTTGTATCCAACTTTTTGGGGTATTTCCTCTGGAGGCAAGAAAGGTCTTTCTTTTCCCTGCTAGGGTTAGTTAGTTCTCCGGCTGGCACGAGACGTCTAGAATCAACGTAGGTACGTTCCCCGGCTGCTGTTATTTGTGTGCTAGGTTCAGGTATATGGTCAGCCCAGTTACCACTGCCCTATGAGCTGGGTTTTATGTTTGCAGACTTCGCTATTGTCTCTGAGACCCCCTGCCATTGGGGTCATAACAGCAGGCACGGTCCCGTTACGTTCTCTTCAATTGCCAGGCCTCTGTCAGGATCCCACCCCTGACAGGGACCCTACCGAATCTTCCCCCACAACACCCTCTGCCACAAGGTGTTGCCTGGTTCCAACCCAGTCAGCTTTCTCATCTAACTTCCTGCCTGACCCCCAGTTTTACCAGTATGTGAGGAGTGGCCTAATGAATAGAACCCTTAGCTCCCCCTGGAGGCCCGGCTGTGAAATGTATTGGTGTCTGTGATACCTGGTCAGATGAACTCCTTCAGTGCCATCAGACGTACCATAGCCCCCCTTAGTGGCGGAGCCATAGTACTGCAACGACCAGGACTCTGGGGCGCTGCACTAACATTAGTAGTGTGGAATATGCAAAAAAAAAAAGGATATGAGATGGTTTACTGTATGTAAACCATGTCTCATATCATGTCGGGTTTGGGAAGGAGAAATGAAAAGCCGGCAATTGAATTACCGGCTTTTTTATAGAACACTGGTGCGTATTTATCGCAAGTCACACTGCTGGTCCGTGTGTAATCCAGATTTTTCTCGCCCCCATAGACTTTCATTGGCAATATTTTAGCGCAATACGGTGACAAACGCAGCATGCTGCGATTTTGTACGGCCGTACAAGACCGTATAATACGGATCCGTAAAATACGGCTGATAGGAGCTGGGACATAGGACATCATTGGGCCGTGTGTTATGCGTATTTTACGGGTGTATTTTCTGCGCTCATACATCCGTAAAACTCGCTAGTGTGACGCCGGCCTTACGGAGATGTACATCACCTGATTTACTTAATTAGTGGTTGGCTCTCAAGCCTGAACAGCTTGGAGTAGGAAAACATGTATAAAAAGTATCATGTGATAAAAATAAAACTTGCCTAATAATTTTGCACGCAGTGTATAACTCTGCACTGTGTATAACTCTACACAACTCTGCACTATGTATAACTGTATAACTGCACTAACTCTGCACTATGTATAACTATGTATAACTCTGCACTATGTATAACTATGGATAACTCTGCACTATGTATAGCTCTGCACTATGTATAACTATCAGGGGTGGATTAAGGGTAGCCAGGGCCCCGGGCTGTTCAGACACTGTGGGCCCCCCCGGTCATGTGACGGGGGGGTCATGTGACGGGAGTCATGTGACGGGGGGGTCATGTGACGGGGGGGGGTCATGTGGCGGGTTGGTCATGTGACGGGGGGGGTCATGTGACGGGGGGGTCATGTGACGGGGGGGGGGGGGTCATATTATACCCGAACCAGATTATTCCAGAAAAATGGCCGGGCCCTACTCTACTGTAACCTATTAAATATTTGTTAAAGTCTGCAATATAATTTAGGTATATTTTGACCAATAATATCACATACAAGGAACAAATACCACCGCGCCATGACCAGACCACAAATTACAAACACAGTGATCGAATAATATCACAAACAAGGTACAAATAACACCGCACCATGTCAAGACCACATATTACCACCACTTGGTGACCAAATAGCACATTCAAGGGACAAATACCACAACACCATTTCCAGACCACATATTACCACCACATAGTGACTGAATACTACAATACTGATCAGTAATAATAAAAAAAAAACCACAATACTATCACCATAAGTGCCAGTATTCACAGGAGATCTATACTTAGTATGCAGTGTCTGTGTAGAGGTAATACAGAGATCACTGGTGACATTATACACAGGAGCTCTGTATATAGTGTATAGGCAATACAGTGATCACTGGTGACATTGTACACAGGACCTCTGTATATAGTATAGTGTATAGTGTCAATGTATAGGTAACACTGACTCACCAATAACGTCTCTAGGTGAAGTCCTTCATCTTTCATCCAGCACAGACCGCCATCATTTCTTCCAGCCAGGACTCGTTTCTGCAGGAAATAACACAGTTATCTCGAGCTCTGCTTGCAGAACACATTACTTAATTTTTCACAACTTCTACATTACACATGGAGAAAAAAAGGCAATATAGAGTCACTCTGCACAGTAACAGGACCGCCCCCCCATTTAAAACAGTATACTCAAAAAATAAAATAAATACATCACTGCTGTAATAATATCCCTTAATTAGCCCCTATGGTAATAATATTCCCCACCCTGGCCCCGTGTGTCTCATTCCTGGCTCCTGCCATATGTTCTCCCATCCTGCACTCATGAGTATCCATTCTACCCCATGTGATCTCCCCATCCTGCCCCATCTGTCTCCATCGTATCCATCCTGCCCCATGATCCAATCCTGCCCCATGTCTTTCATTCTGCCCCGTGTCTACATTCTGCCCATGCCTCCAGTCCTGCCCCCAGTGTGTCCAGCAATCTGCCCCAGTGTGTCCAGCATATTACCCCCAGTGTGTCCAGCAATCTGCCCCAGTATGTCCAGCATATTGCCCCAGTAACCAGCAATCTGCCCCAGTGTGTCCAGCATTGCCCCCAGACAGTGTCTCCAGCAATCTGCCCCAGTGTCTCCAGCATTGCCCCAGTGTCTACAGCAATCTGCTCCAGTGTCTACAGCAATCTGCCCTAGTGTCTACAGCAATCTGCCCCAGTGTCTACAGCAATCTGCCCCAGTGTCTACAGCATTGCCCCAGTGTCTCCAGCAATCTGCCCCAGTGTCTCCAGCATTGCCCCCAGTGTCTCCAGCAATCTGCCCCAGTGTCTCCAGCAATCTGCCCCAGTGTCTCCAGCAATCTGCCCCAGTGTCTCCAGCAATCTGCCGCAGTGTCTCCAGCATTGCCCCAGTGTCTTCAGCATTGCCCCAGTGTCTCCAGCAATCTGCCCCAGTGTCTCCAGCATTGCCCCCAGTGTGTCCAGCAATCTGCCCCAGTTTCTCCAGCATTGCCCCCAGTGTGTCCAGCAATCTGCCCCAGTGTCTCCAGCATTGCCCCAGTGTCTCCAGCAATCTGCCCCAGTG
The DNA here is from genome assembly GCF_051348905.1 of Ranitomeya variabilis. Classification (NCBI taxonomy): domain Eukaryota; kingdom Metazoa; phylum Chordata; class Amphibia; order Anura; family Dendrobatidae; genus Ranitomeya; species Ranitomeya variabilis. Next base: position 110,584,727 of record NC_135235.1, on the reverse strand, counting down.
TCTCCAGCATTGCCCTAGTGTCTCCAGCAATCTGCCCCAGTGTGTCCAGCAATCTGCCCCAGTGTGTCCAGCAATCTGCCCCAGTGTGTCCAGCAATCTGCCCCAGTGTCTCCAACCATGCCCCGTGTCTACATTCTGCCCATGCCTCCAAGTCCTGCCCCCAGTGTTTCCAGCAATCTGTCCCAGCGTGTCCTCCAGCATTGCCCCAGTGTGTCCAGCAATCTGCCCCAGTGTCTCCAGCATTGCCCCCAGTGTCTCCAGCAATCTGCCCCAGTGTCTCCAGCATTGCCCCCAGTGTGTCCAGCAATCTGCCCCAGTGTCTCCAGCATTGCCCCCAGTGTGTCCAGCAATCTGCCCCAGTGTCTCCAGCATTGCCCCCAGTGTGTCCAGCAATCTGCTCCAGTGTCTCCAGCATTGCCCCAGTGTCTCCAGCAATCTGCCCCAGTGTCTCCAGCAATCTGCCTCAGTGTGTCCAGCAATCTGCCCCAGTGTCTCCAGCATTGCCCCAGTGTCTACAGCATTGCCCCCAATGTGTCCACAGTCCACCGTTAGCTTATAAAAAAAAAACGAAAAAAAAACAGTCTCCTCACCTTACCAGCGCTCCACGCGGCGAGCTCCCTCCAGCAGCGCACACTCGCCGGCAACTGACAATGACGTCAGACGCCGGCGACGTGTGAGCTGCGGCCGACTTCAGCTGCCAGCCTCCAATTGGCTAGCTGGCGGCTGTTGTTAACTATTGAGGTGCGGGCGAGCGCCCGCACCTCAATAGGAAAGCGCCGCAGCGCCGGAAGGGGCCCGGTGAGCAGATGAGAAGGGACCCGATGCGGACGCCCTCTCTCTGCCCACCGGGTCCGGGGGGCGGGGCACATAAATGCCGGCGGGCTGGGCATTCAGTCACACTCCGGCGGATTATCAGAGGGTCAATCTGCAGTGGCCCAGGGCCCCCCCAAGCCACTGGGCCCTGGGCTACCGCCCATATTGACCCTCTGATAATCCGCCCCTGATAACTCTACACAACTCTGCACTATGTATAACTATGGATAACTCTGCACTATGTATAACTATGGATAACTCTGCACTATGTATAACTATAACTGCACTAATGCCAAACAGCCAACACTGGATTGAAAGTGGTTGTTTCATCGGTATTTTTTGCACCTGTGTTTTTGCCATCATTAATCGGGTCCGATGCGCCCTCATTTTTTGCATTGGTTTGGAGGCTTCAGCAGGTAATCATCTCTGCTTTTTTCTCTGTGATTTTTTTTTCAATTTTTTGGAGGATTTTTAAGTCCTCTTTTTGTGTCTGTGAGCTTTTACTATGTATAACTATGTATAACTCTGCACTATGGATAACTGCACTATGTATAACTATGGATAACTCTGCACTATGTATAACTATGGATAACTCTGCACTATGTATAACTATGGATAACTCTGCAGTATGGATAACTATGGATAACTCTGCACTATGTATAACTATGGATAACTCTGCAGTATGGATAACTATGGATAACTCTGCACTATGGATAACTGCACTATGTATAACTATGGATAACTCTGCACTATGTATAACTATGGATAACTCTGCACTATGTATAACTATGGATAACTCTGCAGTATGGATAACTATGGATAACTCTGCACTATGGATAACTGCACTATGTATAACTACGGATAACTCTGCACTATGTATAACTATGGATAACTCTGCACTATGTATAACTATGGATAACTCTGCAGTATGGATAACTATGGATAACTCTGCACTATGTATAACTATGGATAACTCTGCACTATGTATAACTATGGATAACTCTGCAGTATGGATAACTATGGATAACTCTGCACTATGTATAACTCTGCACTATGTATAACTATGGATAACTCTGCACTATGGATAACTCTGCACTATGTATAACTATGGATAACTCTGCACTATGTATAACTATGGATAACTCTGCACTATGGATAACTCTGCACTATGTATAACTATGGATAACTCTGCACTATGTATAACTATGGATAACTCTGCAGTATGGATAACTATGGATAACTCTGCACTATGTATAACTATGGATAACTCTGCAGTATGGATAACTATGGATAACTCTGCACTATGTATAACTCTGCACTATGTATAACTATGGATAACTCTGCACTATGTATAACTATGGATAACTCTGCACTATGTATAACTATGGATAACTCTGCACTATGTATAACTATGGATAACTCTGCACTATGTATAACTATGGATAACTCTGCAGTATGGATAACTATGGATAACTCTGCACTATGTATAACTATGGATAACTCTGCACTATGTATAACTATGGATAACTCTGCAGTATGGATAACTATGGATAACTCTGCACTATGTATAACTCTGCACTATGTATAACTATGGATAACTCTGCACTATGGATAACTCTGCACTATGTATAACTATGGATAACTCTGCACTATGTATAACTATGGATAACTCTGCACTATGTATAACTATGGATAACTCTGCAGTATGGATAACTATGGATAACTCTGCACTATGTATAACTATGGATAACTCTGCAGTATGGATAACTATGGATAACTCTGCACTATGTATAACTCTGCACTATGTATAACTATGGATAACTCTGCAGTATGGATAACTATGGATAACTCTGCACTATGTATAACTATGGATACTCTGCACTATGGATAACTCTGCGTCTAATCCTTCAGGACCTGGCTTCTTTGCAGTACCAGACCACGCCCACTTGCAGGAGGGGCTACGAAGATTGACATGTACACATCACCGCCCACTCCACTAGAATCCCGGAAGCCGGGCGGTATAGGTGTCTATTAGCCACGCCCATTCACCAAACAATTTATCGTCATTGGTTCCGTCACTTTTGAGTGGCCTGTTTTAGTCACGCCCCTTCAGCGCCGCTGTGCGCCGAGGTCCGGAGCGCTTCCAGTTGAGAGATGGCGGCTACGGCAGGTAGATCTCGGCTGCTGGTGCTCTCACGGAGCGTCGCGGGGCTGACAGCGGGCTTTCCCGGACTTGGGGTCAGCAGACAACGGCCTCACAGGACGGTGAGTGAGCAGGGACGCGCCGGCAGGCGGGTGGGGGACAAGGGAAAGTGTGTGCGCTGTGTGAGGAGCAGGAGGGAGTCGCCCGGGGCGGGGTGTCCAGGGAACTCCCGTCTGGTGCGGCAGCGGTGGTTGCGTTAGTAACTAGTGGCGGTGTTCCCCCGGAGCTGCGCCTGCCTCCTCCCCAGTGAGTGGGCGCAGGCTGGAGAGGGGGAGCCTCCCGTGCTGCAGGGCAGCGGCTGACAGCTCCTTGTCTGCAGTGCACGGTGCCCTGGACATGTGCTCCTGCCTGTGCCCAGCGCTGCCAGGCGGGGGGACAACTTTCCGTGCGGGCAGAATGCTGCAGTGCCGGGGCGCCCCTCACCCACACTGGGCTAGGCAGCAGCACCGTCTGCCCATCACTTCCCATACAGGACCATGCAGACCATGGCCCAGCCGGGCACAGGTCCTGTATGGGCACCGTGTCCTGTAAGGACAAACCGTGTGATGGGGGCACACCAATCTGATCAGCCTTATTCCCCTGCAGCAAGTGACCTGGCGATGGGGGGCCGACGGCCTGCTGTCACCGGCATGTGAAAAGGATGCCCGCTGCATGGCAGACCGGTGACCGCCTCCTCAGATAGTGGGTATATAATATATACGTAGAAATATGCATATATTATACACACTCCCCTTCCCCTGGCACGCGGCTGCTGCAGATCACCCATATACCACAGTGGGATGCGCTGCCAGTGCTGGTTGTCCCCGCGGTGCCCGGCTCAGTACAGATGATGGGTAGCTTCCTAGCGCTGCCTCCCGTCATCTTGTGATCTGTTGGATCCCCCATAGCTGGTTGATGTGTCCCTGTTGCATCTTCATGGATACAGGGATTTACTTATTGATTGTTACTCATGTATATATTTTTTCTCTCTGATATTCAGGTTCTTTTTATTCCGGATAACTCGCCGTTTGGTTGAATAAGATCCTTAATATTATGTACAAAGTTTATTCTAATGTATCATAGATGGAATCGTACCAGTGATGATGATGATAGTCTTGGTTGGTTACGGGGTTATGTTGGCATTCTCCTGGAGGTTTTCCCTTTGGTTCAGAACAGTTGATGATTCTGGGATTATTTGTGTAGTTATTTAGCACTTTAGCGTTTTAGTTTCTACTTTTGAATGATGAATTACCTGCAATGTCATAATTGGCGTAGAGTCATGTAACATTTTTAAGCACCAATACATTAACTTGTTTTCACCCATTATCCACAGGATTGGTGGTGACTTGGAGTGGGGATTTCTTTTCCACCAAAAATACACAGTCAAGTGCAGGAATTGGCAGCCCCATAAGGAATGAATGGAGAGGCGGATGGGTATGCGCACTACTACTGCATTGTAACGGGGATCTGCCAATCAGTGCGGGTCCCGGCAGTTGGACGGCCGCCAATCACCAAGTTGTCACCTATCCTATAGATAAGTGGTAACTTGTTTTCACTGGAAAACCCCTTGAAGGCTGGGATAGATGGTGACTTTCGGTCATGTGGACATAAGATTCTCTGTTCTCCTACATTTTAGCATAATGCAGGTGATGGGGGGCTGAAATGTGCCCCGCTAGGTACAGCGACAAGATGGTTGCAGAAAGTTGGGAACAGTTGGCTGTTTTACAACTTGCAGCAGGAACATAAAGCGATCTTTATCGCATGGCCCGTCCAGCCTCAGCCCCAAAGGACATTTATCTTTAATCCACAGAATTTGACAAAGGTTGGATCACTGGATAGCCCACCTACTGATCGCTATAGGGGGTCCCGGTGCCTTGTAGTTCTTACTGCACTGCCAGCACACTCATGCTCTATTTCCACTATACTCACTCTCTTCTATAAAGAGACAATCCTGGACCCCAATTTTAGAGGTTGGAGGGGTTCCCTCAGTGTGGCCTCCAACAATCGTACGTTTATCATGTATCCTGTGGATGTGATAAATATTCATCTTCAATTGCATTTTTTTTTCAATTAAACGGCCCAGGAAAGTTTTCTGCGAATCTCTGTGCTTGGCCTTCTAGAAGTTCCCCAAATTATGGCTACAATAAACAGTTAATTTAAGTTTTGTTAGGATCACTTAAAGGGAACCTGTCACCTGAATTTGGCGGGATAGGTTTGCGGTCGTATGGGCGGGGTTTTCGGGTGTTTGATTCACCCTTTCCTTACCCGCTGGCTGCATGCTGGCCGCAATATTGGATTGATGTTCATGCTGTGTCCTCCGTAGTACACGCCTGCGCAAGGCAGTCTTGCCTTGCGCACGCGCAGTATGCTTTGCCCAACTACGGGCAAAGCCGAAAAACATTAGTGCGCATGCGCCGGCGCACTATGTCCCAGAAAACAAAAAAAGAGAAAGATATGCACATTTGTGGGATCAACCAGCCATAATATTCTTTATTTTGAATAACATTACAAGAACAGGAGCAAAGAAAAGGACACCCAATTTAAAACCATTGAAAAGGACAAAAAGGGCCAAATGAACCAACTAAGATCCCCCAGGAAAAAATATGTATACAGGTCGTGAAGCATTTCTATAAATACAGGCAAATCTGGCAGTAAATACAACAATTTATACAAACACATAAAAATGTGTACAATTAAATATGAAGCAGGCTGACACACACAAAAATAAATGAGTTTGCATTATACACACCAATAGCCTGTGCTGCCAGCTGACCTCAAACACATGCCATCAGCCCATATATAAACCAATAACCCATTAGTAACATGCAGGGATAAACAGAGTATCAAAGTACCAATTATTAGAATAGTGCACAGTTACCTAGATCCTGCCACAGCCAATGAACATACAATATAGAGTGGACGACCAAATAATCTGGACCTAGGAAACGCTGTGATGTTTTTGGTCAAGTAAAAGGAAAGATGTCAGCAATTCCATAAATCGTCCCTTGGCCAGCAGTTGCATGGTACTGCATTCAAGTGCATGGCAGGGTTACCAAAAATCCTGGGGGGATCAAGGCCCCACGCGTATCGACGCTGCTAGAGCGTCTCCATCAGGGGAAGTGTGGAGAATCCATCCAAACAGTGCCCCTTTATATACAGAAATAATAGATAAAATAGTAATCACCTGTGAGGGTGCTGCGGCGTGTGAGATCATCTCTTCTTGTGTTTGGCCGGGTGAATATCCGGTTCGACGTGAGCATTAGATATGCGCCTGCGCACATAGGTATCCAGCATCAGCCGGGTCTGACTACGCAGGCGCCCAAGTAGCCATAGTGATGAGTCCGAAGGATCGCTATATGCGCATGCGCTAGAATATGACAAGGCCCATCGCTGTTCAAACAGCTTCTAAGCCTCCAATATGTTGCGGCGTGGTGCGCTGGCGGTACGGCGCTAATACAGATGGCAAATAGGCGCCTGCGCACATGAGCGCCCAGCAGACCGACCGGACCTATTGCACGGACACAGTAAATCACAATGAACAACAAGCTGTGCAAGTCTCTGTTATCCTCTTACTTAGTTTACCACTGTTAGAACCAACATCGGACAAGTCAGATATATACGGTTCTTTAGGTTTTTAGTGCCCACAGGTCTAATGTTGGAAAAATCTACGACACAAAGATATTATGCATGCGCCAATAGTTACCATCCTAGATGGATTATAGTGCTAACTACAATACAATGTATACGCGCATGTGCCGTGACAAAGCCATCCTAAATGCTGCACCTTAATAGAGTAAGTGTGCAACTCTTATGGGCGATGGTATACCCACCACGTTGAAGAAAAATACACTAAGTACCTGATTGAAAATGGTGCAGGGAGCACAGCAAGTCATATAAGATTAAACAAAATAAAGGGTGGCAGTCATGCCACAAAGAACAAGTACGTATACATCCGGCAATGTACGTCCAAGTACCCCAACCCAGTTCAGTAATAGTCCCTAATCAAGCCATAAAGGGTACATTAAATGTAACAGATACATGAGAGGTATACACTCCCAATAGTGGTGAGAAAGAATAGGTCTTAAAGGCCATAATTAGCCATTTGTACAAAAGTCCTCACACGGGAGCAAGGAGAGCAGCTCCAACCCAGAGATCATACGGTGCTGAGGCTGAAGTCCAATACCCAAATCAGTAGCAAGAATGGAAAGTGAGCGAGAGAAGGAAGAGGCCAGCTGGGTTAGCGGAGACACATATATTTATTACAGTGCACAAATCGTAGGCGCGATACCAAGAAAAGAGTAAGAATATAATACAGGGGAGGAATCATATTACATCAATGCAGAAACTGACATGGCAAAAGGGCAGGTCAGATCCAATAGAGTAGAGTATGGTGGATCTCCCAAGCACTGATCCACTCACATGGATATTTATACCAAAAAATGCCCCAGTCCAATATGAGACACCCCCAATTGAGCTATAAGGGGTATACAAGATATAAAAGTCCAGGAGGGCATATATTGACCCAATGTGAGGGCAAGAGTAAAGAGAAGCCCTAGTGACCGGAATACATCTGTGTTTCTCATATGGGAAAGGGACTAGCAGCTAAAGCCAGGTACCACAAAGTTGTGTAGTACAGGAAGATGCACCAATGGAGAGTATATATGTTCTGATCATAAATAAACCCAGGTACTATACAATAATCCTATAGTTCGACAAACAGGCACAAAAGCGGTAAATATTATACAGTTTTTACACAAGGCTGGGTACAGCTGGCAGCAAAGGGACAATGTACAAGGTGTGTTCTGTATTGGTCCAGAGGATCCCAGAAGGCTATCCGGCGCACTATGTCCCGGAACACAGCAAAATACTTCCGGGACATAGTGCGCCGGCGCACTAATGCTTTTCGGCTTTGCCCTCAGTTGGGCAAGATTGCCTTGCGCAGGCGTGTACTACGGAGGACACAGCATGAACATCCATCAAATATTGCGGCCAGAATGCAGCCAGCGGGTATGGAAAGGGTGAATCAAACACCCGAAAACCCCGCCCATATGACCGCAAACCTGTCCCGCCAAATTCAGGTGACAGGTTCCCTTTAAAAGCAGCGTGGCATCATGTGACTTTGGTGTACGTAATGTCACCATACAGCACCTTTATTGGCTCTTAGGGTTATGTAGCCATTCTCACTGGTGGTGTGAGCCTACGGGACCTTGGCAGTGTTATGCGTCACGTTTAATAATGCAGGTACTGAATATAATTTTTTTTGTTGCAGCTTTGATTAGGCCATAGCATGCAGATGAGTTCACATAATTGTGCCAGTCATTGCGCTGGCTGCCCATACATTATAGGATCCAATTTAAGCTACTTGTTCTCGCACACAAATCTCTCCACAGTGCGGCACCCCCTACATCTCCTCCCTCATGTTTATCTGCTTACCCGTTCTCTACGCTCCGCAAGCGACTTTCGACTAACATCCGCACTAATCTGTACCTCCCTCTCCTGGCCCCAAGACCTCTCCTGAGTTGTACCAATGCTCTGGAGTGCACTACCCTAAGAAATTGGGCCGAGCTTCAACTTACACAGTTCAACTCTCCAATTATTAAAGGGGCTCTCCATCTTAGGATAACACCTGTGTTCCCCCCCCCCCCCCCTTCAACACCAAAACCCTCCCAGCTGAGGCTTGTTTGGGGGGGGGGGGGAAGCAGGAACAAGTTACACTTAAAATTATAATCATTGTAAAGATTTTCATCCTTTGTTTTTATTAATTGAACCGTATTTGTCAGTCTAAAGCTTGCCTTTTTTGCCCACAGCTGCCTATCATAATTAAGCTTTCACTTCATAAACTGCTCTTAAAATATGTCACGCTGCAGTGTGATTGGACGCTACCAGATACAAAGTCAGTTTTACGTTTAGATAGTTTTTAATAAATGAGGAGCAGATGTTGTGTTTAGGGGAACCATGCTGTTTGCAACACATCAAGACAAATGAGAAGTCCAGGACTGAAAATTGTCATAATTTTTGTTTTTCTGACGGACTTCCCCTTTAAACAAAGGGATGCAGTCAGCGTGTGTTTGTGTTCTCCCGATCTTTTCCCTGAACAGGTGGTTGAGGTGAATCGTTGTCCGTAAAGCGGGCGCAGCATTGTCCGGCAGCCGGAGTCGTGCACTCGCCTTTTCCTCTGTTGGCATCTTCCTGTCTGCATTCTGGCAGGGGAACATTGCAGCTATTTTTGGTTGGAAGCGTCTCATTAATAAAATATATCCGTGTTAATATGGAATATCTTTTTGGAAAGCTGTGTTAGTAAATGAGCAGAGCGCTGCTGATGGACAGGAAGTGGTGCGTAGCCGAGGACCGGATGGATTATAGAGCCCTCGAAATTCTCTTGTCTGTGGTCACGACTCTGCAAAATGTTGTCCACATATCTGGACATTCTTTGTAAATACATGATCTGTTAGTGGGGGAAGGGCTGGTTCCTTCTGCTCCACTCTAAAATTTCGATACTGGCACCTTGTGTTCAGTATATATTGAAGACTATATTATTGGCAATGAGAAAACGTCATCCTTAAAGGGGTTTTCCCATTTTGTAAAGGGATGGTGTAACCCTAGTATATTACTTGATGGTCTTTGGGTATCTGACTTTGACGCATTGATGTAGTGTAGCATCACTTATGTTTTCCCTTTGTAGCAGCCACTGTTGAATGGGGATTGTGTTCCATATGCCCAGGAGCTTGGCTGTTAAGTGTCAAGTCAAAAGTCCTCTCCTCTGGAGCATCATGGCGGAGCCAATCCTTTATATCCACCTTCCCACCTGTTTGTTGTCCCTCTTTATCCACCTTCCTCCTCTATGACAGTTCTGGCTTCATAAGGCCAAAGAAGGTTGGGTTTAGATGGAAACCAAGCAGGTGGGAAGGTGTTCTTAAAGTGAACCTGTCGGCAGGATTTTGCTAGGTAAACTACAGGCATTGTCTGGTTGGTAGTGTTAAGTAGTCTGTCTCTATCATGAGGACCATGTTTGTGCTTCGGGGCCTGTGGGCCTTGTCTTTCCTTGGTCTCTCTGGCCTAGAGCAGGAAGATAAGACCCTGCCTACAGTCCCACCCTGGAGCACGGGCATCTCTTTAGCTGAAAACAAGACAAGATTTCTGCACCCCAGGAATCATTTCAATCAGTGTAACCGCACCAACCTGACACCGTCTGTAGTTTACGTAGCAAAATCCAGCTGACAGGTTCCCTTTAAGTGTTTGGCTCTGCCATGATGCACCGAGCGGCGTCCTTGGTTTGAACAGTCATTCTGTGCTGACAGTCCCTTGAAGTCTAAGGTTACACACACGTTTTTCTCTCATCTGAGAAAATCGATCCAATTATGCTAATCACACTCTTATCGGATTTTCTCAGTTGTGGACAATTAAAAGAAGAAAAAAAAATCCATATTTTCTCCATGCTGTCAGTCTGTGAAAATGGGACTGCACTCGGGTGTTTTTTTTTTTTTTCTTTCGTCATGGACCTATAGACATGAATGGCCGAGTTTGATGCAGTTTATGCATTCAGCTGCTATTTTTCCTTTGACCACAAGGTTCATGGAAAAGATTGGCCCTATAGAATAACATGGGGACGAGTGCTATCCATCACAACAGTTGATGGCACCCTTCTGATTTTGACTGTCGTCTGCACAAGCCCTTTGGCTGGGGCTACACAGCGACATGCAGATTTCCGTGTTGTATTCTGACAACACATATTTGATTTTTCTATAGTGTTCTCATCGCAATCTAGTGCAATTGTGACTCCTAATCCAAATTTGTTCCATTTTTCAGTTACTGGTCACATGTAGCGTGCAGCTCTCTTTCTATAGACTTCTATGTGCGTTGTCTGAAATGTAGCTGTTATTTTACAACAGAATCACAGCACTTAGATATGCAAATTGCCTCTACAGAGAGGAAGAGGACTTGAACTTGTATAGCGCCACCTGTTGGAAGCAGCGATCCTACAAGTCACTATCGACCCTTTAACGAGTCTTGAGATATGACTTGGGGTAAAAGCCAGATCAGAATCTGTTTGCAGATACGGTGTTCCACCTAAATAGTCACACGACAACTTACACAACACTCAGCGCTCCAGCCTAGAAGTGGATGCTGTTCTAGATCAGCCATGTGTGCTCTTTATTCGTGAAATCGGTGGAGGTCTTAGATCCTGGACCCCCACTGTTCAATAAGTCATGGCATGTCTTAGAAGTATGTCATCACCATATTCCATATTGGATGAGAAACCCCTTTAAAAGATAACATGGAAAAGCTGCTGACGCATTTGTTTTTTCAGTTTTTCATCCAGCTTCATTAACATTTTATAAAGTTTTTCACTTTATTAAACTACAGATATAGCAAAAATAACTATATCCGTACATGTGATAAAGGAATGGAAAGCCTAGTCTTCTTTTTTTTTTTTTTTTTTTTTTTTTCTTCTAACTCCAAAAATTTGGCCGATTTACTGCACCCTGTTCCAGCAGCCACATTGGCAGTCCATGGCCACCAGACTAGACGCATGATGTTGCGCCAGGCCTACTTATCCTTTAGTTCCACTCCAAAAGTAAGACGTCTCTGCTTCTCGGACCTCTATGAAAGTGACATTGGGCTGAGTGCCACAATTATATGGATGGTCTAGCTTTTTACTTTTTGCTACCACTGTGGTAACATTGCAGCAATGTTTCCTGGCTTTTTCAAAATGATATAAGAAGTGTGTGAATGCTGCCTTATGTAGGTTTATAATCCGAAACATACGTTCTTAATAATGCCCGTGTATTGATTTTTACCTTGTCTGTGCACCTCTAGTCCATGTTGATCTCCGTCTCCTTTTCATCAGTTTACTGTGTGGCAACAAGCGCCTATGTGGGGGCTGACAGTGTGGCCATGTGGGGGGTGTTATGTGCCCAGGACTTTTTTTGCTGTTCTATCTTTTAGTAGTTGAGTGTATTATTTATATACAACCATTGTATACTTGTACTCCACTGCGTTGCGCTCATAAAAATGTGAAGCTCTTTGTGCTTATTTTGATCAGTGTGTGAGACCATCTACCAATGGCAAGACTACCTCTTTTAGATGGGACCCTACATTAAAGGGGTTGCTGGCCTTAGAACGACTACAGACTTGTACCGTATGTGTCTGCAGACATGTGGATTCTCACAGCGTGCAACTGTGAGGATTTTCTTGTGGCAGGCATGTAACCACAAGTTCCGTATGTGGTGTTTTTTTTTTTTTTTTTTTAAATTTATGTGCCGACTAGACGTTTGCAGACTCACTTCATGCAAGTGTACAGATGACCCTAGTGGCGATCGAACGTATTGGGAAAATGTGTTATCTGAGCATGCTCGTGTGCTAACCTAGTGGCTTTAGCATGCTCGAATACTACGTTAGCATCCCCGCAGCCGCATGTCTTGCTGCTATTCATCAGCCGCAACACAGGCAGGGATTGCATGTTTTGTGGCTGTCGGACAGCCATGAGACATGCAGCTGCCGGGATGCGAACATAGTATTCGATCACGCTAAAGCCACTAGGTTAGCACACGAGCATGCTCAGATAACTCCTTATCCGAGTACATTCGCTCATCCCTAATGGACACGTCTAGTGGAAATGTGGCCAGAAGTATGCAAATCATATACAATGAGTTCTTACTCCCGACACCTGAGAATCCTCAGTGCACAGAATGTGAGGACTCTAATGTCTGCAGTCACAATGAGGGCAAACTTCTACCCTAAGGTCGGACAACCCCTTTAAGTGCTCACTTCTCTCTGCAGCAATGCCTAAGGCTACGTTCACATTTGCGGTCAGGGCCGCAGCGTCGGGCGCCGCAGCGGCGCCGCATGCGTCATGCGCCCCTATACTTAACATGGGGGCGCATGGACATGCGTTGTGCTGCGTTTTGCGCCGCATGGCCGCAAGCGTTGGACGCAAGAAACGCTTCAAGTTGCATTTTTTTTGCGTCCAACTTGCGGGCAAAAACGACGCATGCGGCGCAAAACGCAGCGTTTTAGCGTGCGTTTTGCCGCGTTTTTGTTTGCGTTGTGCGCTGTGGCGCCGACGCTGCGGCGCACAACGCAAATGTGAACGTAGCCTAAAGTGAACAAGATGAGAATCGAATCCAGTTTTTTTTTTATTTATTTATATTAATTAATACCAGTTTTGGAAAGGTGTGTTGTACGGCTTTGAAAATAGCCTTACCCCCTTAACCCTTGTGACTTTTTGCATTACCAGCCTAGCTAGATGTGAATGAGAGACTCAGATCTGCACATTTGTTCTCTCAGACATGCCGGTGGCTTTTTGTCAAGGCTAAAAGGTTTGTGTGTGATATTTGTGCAGTTAATCTGTTGCAGTTTTGGTAAATGTCCCCTGTGTATTCTGCTCTGTAGTAGGAGTGTCCTGCATGCCTGACAATGACGGTCGCGGGTCACACCCAAGTGACAACACATTACCTGGGTAATCGCAACTATGGAATGCTGACGCTGTAATAACAGCTGCAGGGAACTCACCAGGAATATACTAGTTTTCAGTCCTAAAATATATTTCTCCTACCCTTCCATCCCCCACCCATTAACTTTGCACTCAGCGGGAGGAGCGGACATGACATGATGGTTGGGTTTTGCCTTCTGGGGATGTTACTCATGGTGTAACATGAGACCATGCAGTGTGCTGGAATCTGTGCAGGGTTGTGTGTACCTTTATTATAGGGGAGCAATCCAGCTTCACCAGAAAGTTTGACATTCCCTCTGCAGATTAATGGTCGACTCTAGTCCTAAGGATAAACCGTAAAAGTTCAATTTCCAGAAAACCCCTTTTGGCTTTATCTCTGATCTTTGACTCTGGCCCCCCCCCCTTCCATCTGCAGGACGAGAGTGTTATGGTAAACATAGTTAATAAACAATACGTATGTGTATCCTGTAAGGTTTCTTTACTCCAGACAATGAATATTTGTATGAAGGTTAATGCAAGATTGTTACCCAGTATCGGCAGGCCCCGAGAGCCAACTACCAGCTGTTTGGCATTGATGCTCATCTTTTATATAGGCGTAGAAATGATTTTTGGGTTAGCACTAGTGATGAGTGTGCGCGCTTAAATGAGGTGTTATCCGAGCATGCTCTGGGGCTAACTGAGTGACTTTAGCGCTTTTGCATCATTTTTCACCAAAAGCAATGGATCATGCAAAAAAATGCTGTAAAAAAAACTCAGGTATCCGGTTTTGTTACGTTTTTGGTGCCAAAACCTGATGAAGTTGAATCATTATTATTATTTTTTTTTTTTAATGCACTAGACTTTATCAGCAAGCACAAGAAACAAAACGTACAAAGACAAGAGTAGGAAAAAATGCATAAAAAAACGCACTGTGAACACAGCCTTATTGCTGCAGTTTGGTCAGGGTACATTTCTCTCTTGTACAAACTGATAAAGTTTAGTGAATAAAAAAAAATAATCATCTTGTACAAGCGAAATGTACCCTGACAAAGCCGCAGTATTTTTTTTATGCTTTTTTTTTTTTTCCTACTCCTTTGTCTGAAACCTCAGACTGTAAAACACAGCTGAAAACTTGCATGAAAAAGCAATGTGTGAACATAGCCTAAAGGAAAAAAGACTCGCTCTACTCGCCTGTTAAATCCACCAGCGATGCTCCAGGGGCCCGCATCAGTCTGGGTACTCTTCTTGAGTTGTTCATGACACTACATTCCTATGACTACTCAGTGGTGGAGCAAATGATGGGGCTAGTGATTGGTTGCAGTGGTCAAGTATATGCTTGGCACATCACTGTTCCAGGAAAATAAATACCGGAGGATGCTTATTTATTTTTACTATTTTGTAAATTTTCTACTACTGTAGTTTTTAAATCGCAGACAGCTCCTTTAAATTGTATGTATGTATGTACCGTATGTATATATTATATCTCTCTAGATCTCTATCATACTTTTAGTACATCTGCACGCTTGCCTAATGAATGAGTTCTCAAAGGACAGAGAGTCTGCAGTGAGTCAGATGTAATTTCTAGTATAGAGAACACTTAAACAGTAAAGGTTTAATGCACATGCATCCCAGGGACTATAGGAACGGGCCAGTAAAAACTGCTGAATGAGTTCTTAGGCATTTGCCAGGGATTAGATAGTGTTTGTTGGACATCCTGCATGCTTCCTGTAGTTACTTATTTTCAGCCTAAAGTTTTAACAGCGATACAAGTGGGGGAAAAAGTAGTGTGGTTTTTTTTTTTTTTTTTTTTTTACTGTTTGGGGTTAAAGTTTTTGTATAGACAAAACTTTGTTTGGTTTATTAACCATTATAAACCACATAACGTAAAACTCATTTCAATACATCCACGAACATGTCATGACCCCCAGTCTGTTCATGTAGCAGATAAACTTCTCTCAGGTATATTACAATCCCCTTGTCCAGGGTTACCTTCCAGGAGCTCCTGCTACATAGGCTGACTTCTCGTCAGTCCAAGGTCCTCAACACAGGTGACCTGTCCGGGTGCTATTCAGGACGTGCGTCCCCGGCTGGGACCGTCCCAACACCCAGGCCACCAGTACCAGAGTCCCACCACATGCTCTTCAGGGAGACGGCACTCCCAACACCTAGTCTTCCAGGAGCTTCCAGCACAGAACCATGCAGGTACACACTCAGAGACCATGTGACCCACACCCTGGTCACATTACATACTTGTAACCACTCCCATAGGTGGGAGTTTTGTGTGTGGCTAGTTTGACCAGCCCATCTCTCATAACTAGCCCTGTCAGCCTCCCTTGTAAGGGCTCATACTCCGTTGCGTGAAATACAGCCGAGTCTCGCATGGTAACTCCCGGCTCTGCCGTCGGCACTCCAGAGCGAAGCGTGCGGCCGCATAGCAATACATGGAGCTGCACGCTCCGCTCCCAAGTGCCGGCGGCAGAGCCTGGTGTTACCATGCGAGACTCTGACGTATTTCACGCAAGTGAGTATGAGCCCTTAAGCAACACAATTTACTTGTAGGACTACAGGTCCCAGAACATCCTTACTTCAGGCTGACAGTGCAGAGTGTCTTCCTCTGCGACACACATACCGGCCATTCACAATAACGCCAGACTTTGTCTTATCACCACAGTTATGCCTGTGACTGCCATGCATTCCTGTGGCCTCAATACGCCTCCATGCGTATTCTGGGGAAACCATACAGCGCCCCCTACCTGTAACAGGGGTCACTGCACCACAACAGTTAAAGGGGTTCTGTGACTGCAGACTTATGAATCCCTGGGGCCCAGCATACTGGTGCAGGGATTGGGCCCGGCCTCACTTAATACACTTGTACGTACAGCAAGGTCGTGCCCCCTGGATGGGGGGTATGTATAATTTGTACATACTTCCCAGGTTTGAAGCCTGCACAGTGCATGCTCTGTGGGGGACTCATAAGTCTGTGACTACTGTCTGTGACAGCATGAGTGACTGCAGACTTATTAGTTTTGACCGGACAACCCCTTTAAGCAAGTTAAAGATGAAATGATCTCTAAAAAGCTTAAAGTTAAAGGGGTTGTCCACTACTAGGACAACCCCTTCTTAAAGGGAATCTGTCACCACTTTTTTGGCATATCATGTAAAAATATTAAATTTTGTGTCAGCTCTGCATTATACAAGTACTTTTTTATTCCTCTTGACTCCCCACCTATGATACATAAATACCATTTTTATTCCTCCCATGGTGTATGTAAATATGCTCGGTCCGATGGGGCAGGGCTTATTGTCCGTCTCTTCCCCTCCCGCCTCCTAGTTTGCTGTACGCATTCCTTTTGGGTAATTCCTGCGTTCATGAGGTTACCGTGTGTGCACATTCAAATGGCCTCTCATGCGTGCGCAGTATGCTTTGCCCAACTGTAGGCAAAGCCAAAAAACAGTATTGCGCATGCGCCGGCATACGCAACTACGTTCTATGGGCCGGAACTACACTTGTATTCTTCCGGGCCATAGAAAGACAAGGCGTATGCCGGCGCATGCGCAATACAGATTTTATGCTTTGCCCACAGTTGGACAAAGCATAAGGCACACGCACGAGAGGCCATTTGAATGCGCACGCTTGGTAACTGTACGCTATCTGTTGTATTCACAAACGAATATGTACAGCAAGACGAGGAACCGGGGGGGAGGAGATGGACAAGAAGTCCCACTCATCGGACCGGACTGAGCGTATTTACATACATCGTGGGAGGAATAAAAATGGTATTTATGTATCATTGGTGGGGAGTCAAGAGGTATAAAAAGTACTTGTATAATGCAGAGCTGACACTAAATTGAATGATATTATTACATGATATGCCAAAAAAGTGGTGAGATTCCCTTTAACTATGTTATGCCCTGTTAAAATGATGAAGCTTATACACTTCTCCCGAGCCGGCTCCATTCCTGCGGTGTCGTCACTCGCAGTCTCAGAGCCTTGGTGCGGTGTTGTGACGTCCATTCATCGCTGGCGTCACTGTCTCCGTCTTTGGACAAACTGAACCTGAAGAGGAAGTCCGGTATGGGCTGCAGCCCTGGCTTCCTCTTTATGTTCAGTTTGTCTGAAGGCGGGGACAATGACGCCAGCAATGATTAGGCATCGCAACACCGCATCACAGCCCTGGGGAGAGCGAGTGCTGACATCGTGGGAACGGCACCAGAGGGAGTATACGCTTTATTATTTTATTGGGGTTGAGCATTTATTTTAAGAAGGGGTTGTTCTAGTATTGGACAACCCTTTTAAAGATGACAAATTTCCTTTTGTATTTTGGTCCCCCCAAAAATCTCAGACTCCTCTATTTCCCTGACTTCTGACTCTCCAGCACTGGTCACTACTGAGCATGTATGTGCATAAAGTGCAGCACAAATTAATCTCAACTAAAAGTAGAGATCCTTAGATCAGGAACAGAACTGACATTTATAGGACATTTCATCACTTTCCCAAATTATTATGAAAACATTTACAGCACATCCTGCATTCTACTACTGTACCCAATTTATTATATATTTTTGGAGGCAGTCCATTTTATACCGACTCCAACTCGGACTCCACCCAAATTGGCACCACCTCCATAATAGCCCCTGTAGCCAGCTATTCATTCAATTCTTGTTTAAGGGATTTTCATCCATTCTTTCTTTCATCAGAAACTAAGTATTTGTACACTGTTCAGGTCGTTACTCAGGGGAGGATTCGCTTTAAGCCTGTTTTTAGGGGTATTAGAGTGGAAACCCTTAATGTACTTAGGACCTTAGAATAAACGTTAAACTAATATAGACCAAAATCGCTGAAAATGATTCAGCCAACAGTATGGGGGACACTCTACTCTCTCCCAACAAATGTCGGGGGAGATAAAGGTCCGGACTGTCAATCTTTTTGATCTCTAAGAGATGAGCCACTGCCACAGGAGTTTGTCAGCTGCTTTCTCGTAGAGAACACAGGAGCACTGCTGTGTATGCAGGAGACTGGCGAGGTTACTGATCATTCAACAGGCAGCTATATAAAGTTCATGGGGGGCTTGTGCTTATGCAGACAACCGGGGGAACTGACTGAGCACAGACTGAATACTATAGGCATAAGTGAAGTTGTAGCGTTGGGGTTGGGAGTCCCGCTGATGATCTGTGCTTGGACGGAGTTTCATGGACGTCTGTATGAACCTTGGATTCTTAAATGTGTAAAGGTATGTTTCCACTTTCAGGAAACGCTGCGTTTTTGACGCAGCATTGAGCCGCAGCATACAAAACGCAGTGTCCAGATGTTACAGCATAGTGGAGGGGATTTCATGAAATCCCGTCTCCACTATGCAGTAAAAGACGCATGCGGCACACCCGAGAAAACGCACATGCGGCGCGTCTTTTAAGAACGCAGCATGTCCGTACATTGCAGAAAAAACGCAGGTGACCTGCCAGTGACCTCAGGTGCAGATTTGGTCAGGATTTTACCTGCATAAAATCCTGACCAAATCCTGAAGCAATCCTGAACGTGGACACATACCCTAAGGGTATGTGTCCACGTTCAGGTTTGCTTCAGGCTTTGGTCAGGATTTTATGTAAGTAAAATCCTGACCAAAACTGCACCTGAGGTCACTGGCAGGTCACCTGCGGTGTGCCTGCGTGTTTTGCTCATTGTAGCAACATGCTGCGTTTTGAAAAAACGCACCGCGCATGCGTTTTCGCGGCAAAAACGTATGCGTTTTTAAACGCATAGTGGAGTCGGGATTTCATGAAATCCCCTCCACTATGCTGTAACATCTGGACGCTGCGTTTTTGACGCTGCGGAAAAACGCAGCGTCAAAAACGCAGCGTTTCCTGAACGTGGACACATACCCTAACACTTTTTTTTAAACCGGATCAATGATCCAGGAGACAACTGAATCTTCTGTAGGGTTTCTACATGTGAAGAAATCTCCCCAAGGCCTTTTAGGAAAGTATATTGTTATAGGGCTTGAAACAGAACGTTGCTAGGATGCAACATCTACATCATTCGAAAAGAAAATGAGTGCCTTCATTGGCCAATTATGATCCTAACTAGGCTAGCTCTGCTGCACGCATGTGTCCCGGACAGACACATTTTTCGCAGTATTCCCTTGACGTCATTGGGGCTGGCAGACTGCTTCATTTCTGTTCTATGCGCTGTGGAGAGAACACATCAGAAACACATGTTACATACTGGAGCAATGTTCAAGGTACAGCAGCAATATTCTGAGTGGCCAGTGAGGCTTGGTGCAGACTGTATCCCAGTATCTTGTCGGAAGTATTCTTGCTTAAAGGGATCATGTCATCTGATTTCATGCTCCCTGAACCAGAGGCAGCATGAACTTGTCAGTCTCCTACATTACTAACATCTGTGTTTGTTTGGTTTTTTTTTTCTATTGGTACAAATATATACGGTAGTTTAAAGCATTGTCTAAGTTTGTAGTTTTAATGAACATACTGTAAAACATCCAGTTAATTTTATGTGCATACAAGGTCTTCTGAAGGTAGATTCTGCCTGGAAGTCGCCAGAATGGCTCTAAAAACGTTAGCCATAATGGACATATGCACAATATCAAAACGACTTGCTGTGTACACTCAGTTATTTTATCTTTTTTATTTTTTTTTTAAAAAGGCTTTGAAAGCCATGAAATGGCCAAAAGAAGTGACCTGACCATTATTAAGTTGGCTTCTCCTGGAAACTGTCATGGATATATAAATGAAATTAATATAAGATGATGCCAGCGACAAAACCACTGCAAAAAAAAAAAAAAAAAGGTCAAAAGACGTTACAGGAAAAGCAGTGTCAGCATATTCCTGAAGCATATTGTACTTCAAAAACTGGGTACAACCTGACGTCTAAAAGACGCCTTATGCAAATTCCCTTCTAAGAATTTCTCCTTGTTACTGGAATGTGTTTTTTTTTTTTTTTCTCTCAGTAGGCACAATTTTGGCTGTCGTAAAACATATATTTTTTTTCTTTTTTTTTCTTTCGCTTTTTTTTTTTTTTTTTTACTGCCTTCAGCTTGAACTCGAACCATGGTGACATCTTGTGCAAGCCTAGAGAGGCCACCGGGGTACTCGCTGCTGTTACCTTGGTAATCTCTTTTCAAATAATTTTTATTGTATATTTTGAAATTTAGTATTAACATGCGAAGATAGTCATATAATCAGCTCTCAAGGGAATAAGGGTAAGGAGAGGGAGGGAGGTAAGGGAAATGGGACTGGGAAAAGGTAAGTACAACTTTGTGGACACGCTGTCCAGACATAACAGAATTTGATAGTTATTAACAATTTTAACGGATTAACATATTTTATCCTCACAGGTATGCGGTAACCACCATCTTTTCTTTTAATGCGATAAGTTGGAGTCTACCTCAACCCACTTCTTCCATTTCCTATCATATTTCTTATAATAATTGTTTGCTATTGCGAAGTTTTCGTCATATGTTTTACGTAGGTTAATTTAGTCTATAATTTCGGTAAAGGCCGGTAAGATCGGATTTTTCCAATGGAAGGCTATAATTTGTTTAACTACGAGACAGACATGAATTATAATAGATCTCACATTTGTGTCCATGCTTTCCCAGTTCAATGACAAAAAGGCCATTGCAGGAGTGACTATAGTGTTGTCTGTTAATAGTTTATTGATT
Organism: Ranitomeya variabilis; assembly: GCF_051348905.1. NCBI lineage: Eukaryota > Metazoa > Chordata > Amphibia > Anura > Dendrobatidae > Ranitomeya > Ranitomeya variabilis. Next base: position 110,563,624 of record NC_135235.1, on the reverse strand, counting down.
AATTTTATGGCCTGTCTCCATAAGGGTTTCACCCGGGGGCATGTCCAAAACACATGTAGCAAACTTCCGTGTTCTCCACATTCTCTCCAGCACAATGGAGATCCTCCTGACGGTAGATGAGAGAGGCGAACCGGAGTATAGTACCATCTTGTGATGATTTTATAGTATGCCTCTTTCAATGTCATGCAGATGTTTGAGGCGTAAGTAAAGTGGATTGCATTTTCCCACTGTTCTGGAGTGAACGTTGTATTCAGATCCCTTTCCCATTTTGTCATGTGAGATAACTTATTAAATTGTGTATCGTTGTTAAACCACCGATATATTTGCTTGTTGCTCCAAAATAGATGATGTTTGGGGTTTTTTAATAATTTAATAATTGCTTCAGATATTTTTGGTTTGTTTGTGATGAAGTTTTGAGCTTGGTCCTTCAGTGCCAAATAAGGGAAAAAGGCTGAGGAGGGAATTTTAAATTTTTGTTTTACAGAGCTGAAGCTGAGAAATTGAACCCCATCGTGGATATCATTTAATTTTTTGATCCCATTGTCTCTCCATATGGGGGAGGGGTTAATATTTTGGATAAGCATGATAATCTCTATAGGGGTGTTGTGAAGAAGGATTTTCCTGTTGGATCCTCTCTTTCGTTTAGACAGTTTGTCCCAGGCGTATATAATGGGAGAAAAGATAGGGTGATGAGCGTAGGCATTACAAGGTCTGTTTAGAATATGGTCAAAAACCAATTCTTTAGGTGATTTATTATGGTTATGTGCAATTTCAAGATCAAGCCAGTTCGGAGGGTCTTCTTGCATAAACCAGTACTGGCTTTGTTTTATTAAATTCGATAAATATAAAGCAGTTATGTTTAGTAGGCCTGTGCCCCCAAATTCCTTGCATTTATATAAAATGTTTGTGGGAATGCGGGCCCTTTTTTATTCCAAATAAACAGATTAATTGTGGATTGAATACTAGTCAAGTAGGAAGTGTTGACTTTTAGGGGGAGTGTTCTCAATATATAAGAAATTTTTGGGACGATAAAAGTTTTTATTGCCAATACTTTGCCCCACCATGAGAGATCTTTGGTGCCGAGGAAATTTAGGTCCTTGTTTATAGTCTCCAAGAGTTTGTCCAGATTTTTCTTCATTATTGTGTCTAAGTTTTTTGAGATGATTGTACCTAGATAGTCTAAGTCTCCTTCTGTTACCTTGGTAATCTCAAGCCATCGGGTTGCTGGTCTTCCTCTTTGCCTTGTTAGGAGGCCTTTATACACAGATGGTTGTCTGGGTTGTCTGATCCTATCGATAATCGTCTGGTTCAGTTGACTTTAAGGTGTATGGGGGTCTTGAGTTGCACATGGAGAATTTTCCTTGCAATCTTTGCTAGGTCCAGTTGTATGACCTGCTCATCTAGGTTCAGGTTTGGGTTATTTTTACAGATTTTGAGTTTCAGCTAGGACTTGACCACGACTTGATATTTTTGTACCGAAGTTTTAATCCATATAGAGTTTATGGATATCTTTGTCAATTGAATCAAATATCGAAAGGTTCAAAAATATCATTCATGTTGGTGCTGAATGTCAGGTCGTAGCTATCTGCAGCAGAAACCTAACACCAAATACTGGTATGGAGGCCAAGCAATGCAAATCGGTCCATCTACCCGAAATTCAAAATTATCAGGAAACAGGAGGTGAAACTGCCTACATTTTTGCAGCACTGTTTTTTTCAGGGGGGTTGCCAACGCCTCTGCAGACTGCATAATCACCTTTTTTTTTTTTTTTTTTTTTCTTTTTTAATTATTATTGTTCTCCATCCATTTCTAGGTTTATTGTTAAACATACCATGATTGGCACATGGAAAGACGTTATTTCATGTAGACAACCCTTTAAGTGAAATGTTTTGTTGCCAAAGTGTAGTAATTGGGTATATATAATAATGCTAGCGCGGCACAAAACAATAACTCTCATTCTCTATACCTTTTTATCTGCTCGTAGATCACAGTTGCCTGCCTCCAGAACCATTCAGTGGCGTACACATTCCCTGCCTAGCATTTACGCCACGCAGAGTGCCGCTCTCCAGCGGGGTTCTGCTAAATTGTGCTCCTTTCTGTATGCGCTCTCTGATGTGTGGGTGCATTATGAAATGTGGTAATAATCCTTGTGGGATTGAACTTGAATGGAAAATCAGCGCAGAGCAATTATACGCCGTGGTATTGGATCCTATGCTGGTTTAAACAGTGTTGACATAACGAGGATATTGGAAAATGTACGCTTCCGATCAGTGCAACTTATTGTAAATCTGATTTTCTGTCATCTCTAGGGCTTGTGCTCTACAACTTTCACACCGGAAGCTAGCGCTCATTAACTTGGACGTTTTAAGAGAAATCGAGCTTTAAGGAGCTTGACAGGTGGTAGTGAAAGTGTATCCCAGGTCACTCTGCTGAGAATTAACTGGCGTAAAAAAATTAAAATAAATTTTATAGAATTTTTTTTTTTTTTTTTTGGCCTGCATATTTTTTGCTTGTAATGTTCTTTATTTTAAGCCTAATTTACTTGTTTAACAAGTTGAGGACCGGGCTATTTACCCCATTCCTGACCAGTCTCATTGTTGGGTTCTGCCATACCTGCGGTTTATAGGACTGTATGGTTTTTTTTGTTTTTGTTTTTTTCTTGTTTGGATCTTAAATTAATTTTTGCATCTTTTTGTCATGATACATGGGGCTTCATTTTTATGTCACTGTCATATTGTTACTTGTCGCTTTTGTTTTTATTTATTTTTTTTGCTTATACTAGATATTGATGGGGGGGGGGGGAAATAAGAGGCATAAGTATTTTTAAAATTTCATTTTATGACTATAAAGGAACGCCTAAAATACCTTAAAAATTTTGTTCACCATTCTGTAACAATAATTTTTTTTATCAATGTGTAAAATCCATTCATTTAACTGTAGGAGATATACTTACCGCAGCCCTGTACATCCTCCCTGCTGTCAACTGCAATAATAGATGGATAATAAAGTCTTATCACCTTTATCCATTACTGTTCCCAGTCTGTAATTTGTATCCGTGTGGGTATTTGCAATTTTTTAAATGTTTAAAGGCCTATTCACAAAAGCGGACTATTTTTTCAAATCTATCGGCGATATACCAATTTGATCTGTGCTTATTTACTTATGATGATATGCTCTTATTTTGTGTCACAGCAATGAATATGAATTTCTCAGTAGCTATGGAAAATGGCTATTTTTATGTCTGCATGAAAGATACGATCAATGCCATTCAAGCACTTCATTTCTCAATTGCTGGATTTTATACCAGTCCATGATGAAGTATGAAATAGTATTTCAGGGGTTATCATGTCTACATATTCATGAGCATTAATTTTAATGTACGGTACTTTTCTAAAAGCTTGTAGTTAGTGTGACATTAACATCCTTAAAGGCATTTCGTGGACCTACAATATTGATGATATATCCTTCGGCTTGATCATTAATATCAGGTTGATATAGCAGGAGGAAATGAGTCAAATGCTAATTAATGAAAAATTGAATAAACTTTATTAAATCACATGTACAAGAAAAAAGATAAAATCATTTTATATATAATGCACATAATTCATTGAGCAACCAATATATGGCCTAGTAATTTGAGGTAGGTGAGAAAATTCCAACTAGATAAGTGCCGGTCGGCATATGCCTGCACAGATGGGCTATCAATATATAGACATCAAATGCTGTGGAAAAAGGTATACAGCTCAATGCCACAGAATATAAAAACTAGCTATGGCGTGATGGCCAGTACAACTAAAAGCAGTGCAGATCCATGTGAATACCGATCACTACCAGTGCTGATCCTCCACTCAAACAGCTAAGGCTAGGTTCACATTGCGTTAAGTGCTGTCCGTTCAACGCATACGTTAAACGGACTGCGCCACACAAGTGCCTTTTAAAGATCGCATTATGCGATCGCGCTAGCGCAGATGCTCCATCTGTGCTAGCGGTGACGGACCCCGAAATGCTGCAGACCGCGCCCGAGGGTCCGTCACAGAATGACGGCACATCACTAACGCATGCCGATTATGACATGCGTTAGCGATGCGCTACATAATGGCAGTCAATGGGTGCGCTAACGCATCTGTTAGTGCACTATGTAACGGATGCCGTCAGCAGATTGCCATTAACGCAATGTGAACCCAGCCTAAGCAATAGCAAAAGCCTGAATAGGCAAAATTACCAACCTCCTGACATTGTAAGCGTTAACCACAGCAGTATACAATCATAGTAAGTATTTACCCATATCAGTGCTAGGCGTGCGTCCCGGACACCATTCCCTAACGCACGTTTCGGTGTGAGATCACCTTCTTCAGGGGGCGTAGAACACTCAGCAGCTTTGGAAGTGGCCATGAACAGTGTTGCAATGTCCATCTCCATTCAATGTGTAGCAGCCACTGACGAGTTATGAACCCAGCCGCTATTCAGGAGAAAAGGAGCCAATCTGCAGTACGTACCCAGCAGTAGCCACTACTCATCGAAGCGAGCTTGAAGTGCAGATCCATTTAATGCTTGCATACACCTACCATCAAAGCTAAAACCGGCTGATCAGTGGGTGTGCTGGGTGTTGGACACTCAACAGTCAGATACTGGTGACCCATCTGAAGGCTTGGTCATCAATATTGTATTCCCAAAGAAGCCCTTTAATTATAGATAAAATATTTCATGTTTTTGTTCAGGATGAATCCCTCTGATCTGACTCCCATTCTCCTGAGTAGCTTCTTCTAGGGAGAAATGTACATGTACCCATTCTAAACGTTACATGCTCCTTATCTAAGAAAACAGGCTGGGCACATTACTGTAGGTATCTTGCAAGAAGGCGTTCCACACATTTCCAGATGAATATCTTTGACCCCTCCTTACTTGCTAGAAGATCTTCACACTTTCATTGCTGCTCCTCGCCTCCTTGGGTTGCTGCCAGCTGCTCACTCACTGCTGACGAGACAACACAGCGAATGCATTACACACTAAGTAGTGAGAGTATATGGAAATTTGGGTCATTCGCTGCCTTCCTTACCATATTTACTTTCTTCCGTCTTCACACATTATTAGGATAAAAAGGAAAATCTGCTCCGCTCCTTCTATAAATATGAATGCGTGCGGTGTAAGAGCTTCCCAGCCTGTGCTGATCTAGCGGTGAGCCACATTTAGTACTGTCAGCGATGAGAAATATGGCTGATATAGGTCCGACGTAACCTTATCCGCTGTCCTCCCAGCAAGCGGCTATATGATGGGTTTTCAGTCTGGTAGATGAGGCTATAGACAAGGCATTAATCACAATTCTTATAAAACTACCCTCAAAAATAAAAGCCCATGTACAAAGTAGCCAGATAAACCAGATATTTTTAAGGTTCTGTAGACTCTCGTTTATGCACCTAAGTTTAGAACACAGAATATTAAAGACTAGATGGTGGCCCGATTCTAACGCATCGGGTATTCTAGAATATGTATGTCCACGTAGTATATTGCCCAGCGCCACGTAGTATATTGCCCAGCGCCACGTAGTATATTGCACAGCGCCACGTAGTATATTGCCCAGCCACGTATGTCACAGGTTAAAAAAATAAAAAATAAACATGTACTCACCTTCCGCAGGCGCGTTGTAGTTCTGTCGCCTGTGTCGCCTTCTCGCGCAGGACCTGTGATGAGGTTACGGTCACATGACCGTGACGTCACGGCAGGTCCTTCTCGCGCAGGACTTGTGATGACGTCGCGGTCACATGACCGTGACGTCATGGCAGGTCCTTCTCCCAGACCATCCTTGCCACTGGAACGTGCTGCCTGCATGGACCGTCCGGAGCATCGCGAAGAGCGGGAAAGGCAGCGGAAGGTGAGTATATAATAATTTTTTTTTTTTATTATTATTATTATTAACATTAAATGTTTTTACTATTGACGCTGCATAGGCTGCGCCAATAGTAAAAACTTGGTCACACAGGGTTAATAGCGGCGGTAACAGAGTGTGAGCGGTGACCGGAGGGGTGTATGCGGGCGCCGGGGAGTAAGGAGCGGCCATTTTCTTCCGGACTGTGCGCGTTGCTGATTGGTCGTGGGCGTTTTGCTACGACCAATCAGCGACTTGGATTTCATGACAGACAGAGGCCGCGACCAATGAATATCCGTGACAGAAAGAAGGACAGACGGAAGTGACCCTTAGAAAATGATATAGTAGATGTTTCCCAAAGCTTGCCAAACTGTATGGTCTTTTGTTACCATGCCCCCCAGAATGAGGCACAACTGGATCGCCAACTTTAACCAAAGTTATGATGTTGGGGAGTAGCCATCACCATGTACAGGACATAGTAAGAGAACAAAAGATATTGATATTATGTGCACATTGTATTCTGGGTCCCCTATACTGATTGTTTATTCACCCCTGCTCCCACTGACACTGGTTCGGACGGCCGTATCAAGAAACCTATGCCGCCCTTCGTAATCATCTGTGTGGTGTATGGGTGCTGCCTTCTACTACATACACGATGGTCTGTGAAGGGGACCAAATCTGTGCACGCTGCATTAGGGTTTTTTTTTTTTTATCAGATAAATTTTTGAGTATAACAAAATTACAACATGTGTTACTCATAACAGTACATTTTACTCAGGTAACAGTTTTTACTATAAAGTAAACTATCCCTCCCCCTTCCCGAGACCATAATTTTAAAAAACAGAACTCCTCACATTCTACACGTAATCAAGTGGCTTGCTATCACCACCCTTGAACACCTCTTATACCGTCCCATCATGTCTGCCGCACTAATTCCAGTCAATCCACAGTTGCCATAACTTGTGGAAAAGATCCAGCTTGTTTCTCTTGGTATAAATGCTTATTTCAAAAGAAGCATATGGTCCGTTTGTGCAATAACGTCTCTTCTAGTCGGAGGTTCCTCTCTAATCCCAAATTTTGCTATCAACTTTCTTGCAATAAATAACAGTCGTGCAATTACTATTTTGGTCGAATTGTCCGTTATTTCTTCCACATATCCCAATATACATACTAATGGATCCCTAGGGACAGTACACCCATACACCAGTTCGATACGGTTCAACACCACTATCCAGAAGGAGGACAACCTATGACACTGCCACAGCATGTGCAGCATACCTGCCTGAGATTGCGAGCACCTTGGACAATCAGAGTTAGACCTTAATCCAGCCTGGAATAATCTTTCAGGCGTTCTGTAAACCCTATGAATTACAAACAGCTGCGATAACCTCCCAGGTTCACTCATAGAAATCTTAGGCACATACTCCAAGATTGATTCCCATCTGTCATCATCAATGTCTCCCAACTCCGCTTCCCATTTCCCTCTAGCCTTAATAGGATGTTTAACCAGGAAGGTAAATAGAATATCTCCGTATACCTCAGAAATCGCCCCCTCGTACCCTGACCTTTGAGGATAAATTCCAGCATAAGATCCACTTGCATCACTATAGGCCTCTTTCTACCTTGTGCTTGGTATGCGTGACGAATCCGGTTATATTGATGCAACTCTGAGCCCGGTAACTGGAATTCTTTCTGTAGCTCCTCAAACGATTTAAAGGGAACCTGTCACCACGTTTTTGGAAGATGGGATAAAAATAGCGTTAAATAGGGGCAGAGGTGGGCATTACATTAGTGTGTTTGTTATGCGTTTATTACCCACCTAAGTTGCCGAAATACCTTTGCAAAGTCTCCGTTTTCGCCTGTCAATCAGGCTGGTCTGGTCAAAAGGGCGTTGTCTTCCCCAAAATTTTGCGTAGTTTTCCGTTGGTGGCGTAGTGGTGTGCGCATGCCCAAGGTCCCGAATCCTCTGCCAGGGGATTTAAAAAAGCGCGCTGTTCGTGATTTCATTGGTGATCGGTGGGCGCGGCCATCTTCCTTTGGCCGCGCGTGCGCAGAAGCGGCGCTCTGCTGGCCGCGGCTTCAGGAAAATGGCTGCGGGATGCCGCGCGTGCGCAGATGGATATCGCGGCGGCCATTTTCCTGAAGCCGCGGCCAGCAGAGCGCCGCTTCTGCGCACGCGCGGCCAAAGGAAGATGGCCGCGCCCACCGATCACCAAGGAAATAACGAACAGCGCGCTCTTTTAAATCCCCTGGCAGTGGATTCGGGACCTTGGGCATGCGCACACCACTACGCCACCAACGGAAAACTACGCAAAATCTGGGGGAAGACAACGCCCTTTTGACCAGACCAGCCTGATTGACAGGCGAAAACGGAGACTTTGCAAAGGTATTTCGGCAACTTAGGTGGGTAATAAACGCATAACAAACACACTAATGTAACGCCCACCTCTGCCCCTATTTAACGCTATTTTTATCCCATCTTCCAAAAACGTGGTGACAGGTTCCCTTTAAGACTACCCTGACTAACTGGCCTATCAGTCGAATTCTGCCTCCCTCCAGACCCGAAAGTCTTTCATATGTCTGAATTCCTGCAAATAGATATTGTCCCAAATAGGGGAAAACCTTGTAAATCCATTAACCCCCCTGATTTGCTTAGCTTTTTCCCAAACCTTGTGAATTAGGTTTATAGTACCGTACTGAAAACCCGCCTTCATAAAATGACCTCCCTCCAAACTTTAACTCAGGAACCCTGTTTTTAGTAAATACCTCAAGCTATTAGGAGTATATCTCCTCCCCCCCAGCCTCTAAGATGTTAACACTGTGCCGATAAAAAATATAACCAAGGATTAGGGAGCGCCAACCCACCCTCCGTTTTGGGCCTCTGAAGAATCTCCTTTTTAAACCTAGGGCTCTTACCCCCCCCCCCATATTAGTTCACCAAACAGGGATTTAATCCAGGGTTTTACCTTTAGTTGTCCACACGGATCCCCGTGTGAAACAATGCCCTCATTAACTAGCGCGTGTCTACAATTGATCCATGTGTGGTCTGCAGCACAAATGGGCAGAAAGCGTGCTCATCTGAGCTAACTTGGACTTTTATGTAAGAAATGTACGGTAAGTCTTTGAGCAAATTTTAAATAAAAATAATTCTTTTAGTGCCAGTGTGCTGTGAGCATACGTCGGTCTCTGATCAGCGGGGCTCACAAGCTGATATTTTTATCTCAAGCACAGATACTGTATGGTCAAATTTACCGGAAATCTATCAACCGATCAGCATGTAGGAGTAAGGGTGGAAACCAGAATATCAGAACGTATATGTGGGTGCAGGGGTTTTAATGTTGTTGTTTTTTTTTTTTTTGTTTTTTTTGTTTTTTTAACAGTAATTCTGTCCATCTAGAGAAGTCTTTAATTGCTGTTGTTCCAACTAGGGTTGAGCGAAACGGATCGTTCATTTTCATAAGTCGCCGACTTTTGGTAAAGTCGGCGTCTCATGAAACCCGACCCGATCCCTGTGTGGGGTCGGCCATGCGGTACGCATTCTTGGCGCCAAAGTCTCGTTTCGTATGACGCGTTTAGCGCCATTTTTACAGCCAATTTAGGAGCGTGGGCAGAGTGATGACATAGGGGTTAGGGCGTGCACGCCTATCATCATTTTATCGCTTGTGCGCAGTAGCGATTTGGAATGTGTAAAACGAAATTTTCTGTGCTGGGACGGAGGGAGAGAGAGAGAGAGAGAGAGAGAGAAAATTATCCCCATTGACGTGCATAGGGTTTCGTGTTCCGGCCGATCCTCGACTTTGCGCAGTAATCGGCCGATTTCGCCCGACTCGACTTTTCCAACACTCGGATTTCGTGAAACATGACTCGACCCTAAAAAAGTCAAGGTCGCTCAACCCTAGTTCCAACCATTTGGACCTCCTGCACTCATGAGAACTGGGGTCTCCCGATAGTCCCCTGTATCACCGGAGCATAGGCTGCACATGATTGCTGCTCCTCTGTTCATTTCTACAGAATTGACTGCTGGTCTTGTAGAACATTAATGTATCGGTAATGTCATCTGTGCTTCATTCACACAGCGCTTTCCACCTATTTTATGAAACCTAACCGCTGCAGCCAATCGCTGAACTCAGCTGCTGTGCTAAGGTAGATATCATGATCCACTGAGCTCAGTGACTAGCTGCAGCAGTCATCTACACTGTCAGTATGACATTGAGACCAAAGCAGCGGTTTTGGGTGTACTAAAGTTGAGTCCACTTTCTTAAAACTGGTTTTCTGTGATTATCCTCATAACACTAATGCATTCTAGGAACTAGATTTCAGACTTGGTAAGTCTCTTGGTTATGCTCCAAATGAGAACATGATCCTCCTTTCTTCCATCGACTATATTAGGGTCCCTTAAAACATGTGACTTCTGTATTGTGATTTCATGATGATGAATTGCCCGTGTAGTTTGATCTTGACTTGAGTAATTTGCAAAGACATCAGGGCCATAACATTGAGGGTATATCAGCATTTTCTTTGCACAGGATGGCATGCATCATAATTAAAAGGTTTAATTTTAACGTGTCAAGAACATATGCGAAACCAGGCAGATGTCTAGTGATACGAGCAGTGCAGATGTCACATACGGGATAACAAATGTCTTGCACAAAAGCATGTAAGATGTTGGCTCAAAGCCACTTTTATATTCAGGCAAATCTGTCTAAATGAGTCTATCAACCGTATTTACACTTCTCCTCTTGATCTCTCTTGGTACGGGGAGGAGGACAGAATCAGATTGAATTTTAATGGCTAAAGATTTTGCAAATTCCAAAATGCTGACGATGGAGAGAGAAAAGGGTTACTAAATCTGTTCCAGGGGCTATTTTCAGCCAACGTGGCCATGGTAGAGGTCAACATATGATCTTCTGTGTACATGTACAGTACAGATCAAAAGTTTGGACACACCTCGTTTAAGGATTTTTCTGTATTTTCATGACTATGAAAATTGGAAAATCACACTGATGGCATCAAAACAGTGAATTAACATGTGGATTAATATACTTAACAAAAAAGTGTGAAACAACTGAAAATATGTCTTATATTCTAGGTTCTTCAAAGTAGCCACCTTTTGCTTTGATGACTGCTTTGCGCACTCTTGGCATTCTCTTGATGAGCTTCAAGAGGTAGTCACCGGAAATGGTCTTCCAACAATCTTGAAGGAGTTCCCAGAGATGCCTCCACTCTGCAGTCCAGCTCACCCCAAACCATCTCGATTGGGTTCATGTCTGGTGACTGTGGAGGCCAGGTCATCTGGCGTAGCACCCCATCACTCTCCTTCTTGGTCAAATAGCCCTTACACAGCCTGGAGGTGTGTTTGGGGTCATTGTCCTGTTGAAAAATAAATGATGGTCCAACTAAACACAAACCGGATGGAATAGCATGCCGCTGTAAGATTCTGTGGTAGCCATGCTGGTTCAGTATACCTTCAATTTTGAATAAATCCCCAACAGTGTCACCAGAAAAGCACCCCCACACCATCGCACCTCCTCGTCCATGCTTCACGGTGGGAACCAGGCATGTAGAGTCCATCCGTTCACCTTTTCTGCATCGCACAAAGACACGGTGGTTGGAACCAAAGATCTAAAATTTGGACTCACCAGACCAAAGCACATATTTCCACTGGTCTAATGTCCATTCCTTGTGTTTTTTAGCCCAAACAAGTCTCTTCTGCTTGTTGCCTGTCCTTAGCAGTGGTTTCCTAGCAGCTATTTTACCATGAAGGCCTGCTGCCCAAAGTCTCCTCTTAAGGCCGGGGTCACACAAGACCGTAATACGGACGAGTGCTATGCGATAAAAAATCGCATAGCACTCGGCCCAATGTTAATCTATGGTTCAGCTCCCATCATCCGATATTTTCTCCACCGTATTTCGGATCCGAGGGAACTCGCAGCAGGCTGCGATTGTCAGCGAGTCTCGGCCGAGACTCGCCAATGCAAGTCTATGGGTGCGAGAAAAAATCGGATTACACACGGACCATGCGTGTATATCGAGAAATACGCAGCGGTGTTCTATAGAAAAGCCGGTAATTCAATTGCCGGCTTTGCATTTCTCCTTCACAAACCCGACAGGATATGAGACATGGTTTACATACAGTAAACCATCTCATATCCCCCTTTTTTTTGCATATTCCACACTACTAATGTTAGTAGTGTGTATGTGCAAAATTTGGCCGCTGTAGCTGCTAAAATAAAGGGTTAAATGGCGGAAAAAATTGGCGTGGGCTCCCGCGCAATTTTCTCCGCCAGAATGGTAAAGCCAGTGACTGAGGGCAGATATTAATAGCCAGGAGAGGGTCCATGGTTATTGGCCCCCCCGTGGCTACAAACATCTGCCCCCAGCCACCCCAGAAAAGGCACATCTGGAAGATGCGCCTATTCTGGCACTTGGCCACTCTCTTCCCACTCCCTGTAGCGGTGGGATATGGGGTAATGAAGGGTTAATGCCACCTTGCTATTGGAAGGTAACATTAAGCCAGATTAATAATGGAGAGGCGTCAATTATGACACCTATCCATTATTAATCCAATTGTATGAAAGGGTTAAAAAACACACACACACACGATTTAAAAGTATTTTAATGCAATAAACACAGGGGTTGTTTTAATACTTTATTGATCTCTCAATCCATTTTCAGACCCTCGCTTGGCAAAACAATAAACACACAATATACATACCCTCTCTGATGTCCTATCACGTCCCACGAGGTAATCCATCTGGAGGGGTTAACTAATATTACAGGCACGAGCTGCGATAATCCACTCGCTCGTGCCTGTAATCCCCGGGTGCTGAAAGGAAAGCAGTGATCTATACTTACATTCAGTCGCGGTGATGCGCCCCTGCTGGATGTTCTCATGAACTGCAGCCTGGGAACTTTTTCCCACGCTCCAGGTCATATGAGGACATCCACCAGGGGGCGCATCACCGCGACTGAAGGAAATGTAGGTCAGTGACCTATAGTTACCTTCAGTCGCGGTGATGCGCCCCCTGGTGGATGTCCTCATATGACCTGGAGCGTGGGAAAAAGTTCCCAGGCTGCAGTTCATGAGAACATCCAGCAGGGGCGCATCACCGCGACTGAATGTAAGTATAGATCACTCTGCTTTCCTTTCAGCACCCGGGGATTACAGGCACGAGTGAGTGGTTTATCGCAGCTCGTGCCTGTAATATTAGTTAACCCCTCCAGATGGATTACCTCGTGGGACGTGATAGGACATCAGAGAGGGTATGTATATTGTGTGTTTATTGTTTTGCCAAGCGAGGGTCTGAAAATGGATTGAGAGATCAATAAATTATTAAAACAACCGCTGTGTTTATTGCATTAAAATACTTTTAAATCATGTGTGTGTGTTTTTTAACCCTTTCAAACAATTGGATTAATAATGGATAGGTGTCATAATTGACGCCTCTCCATTATTAATCTGGCTTAATGTCACCTTCCAATAGCAAGGTGGCATTAACCCTTCATTACCCCATATCCCACCGCTACAGGGAGTGGGACGAGAGTGGCCAAGTGCCAGAATAGGCGCATCTTCCAGATGTGCCTTTTCTGGGGTGGCTGGGGGCAGATGTTTTTAGCCACGGGGGGGGGGGCCAATAACCATGGACCCTCTCCTGGCTATTAATATCTGCCCTCAGTCACTGGCGTTACCATTCTGGCGGAGAAAATTGCGCGGGAGCCCACGCCAATTTTTTCCGCCATTTAACCCTTTATTTTAGCAGCTACAGCGGCCAAATTTTGCACATACACACTACTAACATTAGTAGTGTGGAATATGCAAAAAAAAGGGGGATATGAGATGGTTTACTGTATGTAAACCATGTCTCATATCATGTCGGGTTTGTGAAGGAGAAATGCAAAGCCGGCAATTGAATTACCGACTTTTCACAGATATCGCGCTGAATGAAATATAAATACAGAATATATATATATATATATATATATATATATATATATATATATATATATATATATATATGCGTCTCAATGAGATATATATATATATATATATATATATATATATATATATATATATATATATATATATATATATATATATATATATATATATATATATATATATATATATATATATATATATATATACATATATACATACTGTGTATATATATATATATATATATATATACATACTGTGTATATATATATATATATATATATACATACTGTGTATATATATATATATATATATATACTGTATATATGTTTTCCCGAACATTTGAGCACATAAATCCATTAGATGTCGGTTTTGCAAGCTTGCGAGAAAATCTCGGCATACGGATGCCATATGGATGACACACGGATGTCACACGGATCATTTGATGCGAGGAAATCGCATCCTCGCACTGCACACGGATCACTGTTTTTGAAACATTTGTGCGATTCTCGGCCGTGAAAAACGGACCCTTTTTTTATACGTTAAGTGTGTCCCCGGCCTAACAGTTGCTGTAGAGATGTGTCTGCTGCTAGAACTCTGTGTGGCATTGACCTGGTCTCTAATCTGAGCTGCTGTTTACCTGCGATTTCTGAGGCTGGTGACTGGGATATACTTATCCTCAGAAGCAGAGGTGACTCTTGGTCTTCCTTTCCTGGTGCGGTCCTCATGTGAGCCAGTTTCTTTGTAGCACTTGATGGTTTTTGCAACTGCACTTGGGGACACTTTCAAAGTTTTCCCAATTTTTCTGACTGTCTGACCTTCATTTCTTAAAGTAATGATGGCCACTCGTTTTTCTTTAGTTAGCTGCTTTTTTCTTGCCATAATACAAATTCTAACAGTCTATTCAGTAGGACTATCAGCTGTGTATCCACCAGACTTGTGCTCAACACAACTGATGGTCCCAACCCCATTTATAAGGCAAGAAATCCCACTTATTAAACCTGACAGGGCACACCTGTGAATTGAAAACCATTTCCGGTGACTACCTCTTGAAGTTCATCAAGAGAATGCCAAGAGAGTGCAAAGCAGGCATCAAAGCAAAAGGTGGCTACTTTGAAGAACCTAGAATATAAGACATAATTTCAGTTGTTTCACACTTTTTTGTTAAGTATATAATTCCACATGTGTTAATTCATAGTTTTGATGCCTTCAGTGTGAATTTACAATTTTCATAGTCATGAAAATACAGAAAAATCTTTAAATGAGAAGGTGTGTCCAAACTTCTGGTCTGTACTGTATGTATATAATCAACAGAAATAAAAATGCATCCATTTAAATGTTACGTTCTGTTTATTGACAGTACAAAAGGAACACCATAAAAACAGCATTGTGGGACAGGCCTAAGGGCTTGTTCAAATGGACATAAAGCGACTCTATCAACACAGAATGATTGTTGAAATCAAGTACAAGCGCTCAGTAATTCATGGCAGGGCCTCCCATTTATATACACTTTCTCACCTGCTTGGTTTCCGCCGTTCTTTCACAGTTCTGGCTTCATAGACCCAATGAAAGAGGAGAAGGTGGAGACTGAGGAAAAACAAGCAGGTGTGAAGGTGTATGGAAATGATTGCCGTGAAGCACTGAGCGGCAGGACTTAGTTTGAACAGTCATTCTGTGCTGACAGATTCCCTTTTAAATGGACAGAATGACTGTTCAAACAAAGAACAGGCGCTCGGTGCACCCTTGGTGTGGCCAAACATATAGCTACACCTTCCCACTGTTTGTTTCCCATGTCTATCAACCCTTCTGTGGCTCGATAAGCCAGAACTGTCAATCAAGAAAAAGTGGGGAGGAGACGGAGGGGAAACAAGCAGGTGGGAAGGTGTATATAAATGATTGGCCCAATCATTGTTTTTTCAAGTTCCTATGCATGGTTTGATCAGTCAGTCTGCGGTTACAGTCCTTTAAACGTCCGTCTACTGTCCATGTGTAAAACTAATAGCCAACATATAGCACACTGACCAATGCAAGTCAGTGTGGTAGTTCACATGCATGCTTTTATGCACGGTCTGCATGTTAAAAGAAAAAAAAAAATTGTACTACTGTGATCAGTATTCTGGATTAGATTCACCCGTTATAAGGCAAGGTGTACTTACAAAAGGATCACATACAGGTTTACCATCCATGCGTCATACTTTTTTCACGGTTTTCGTTACAATTATTAAGATGACAATCTAATTGCTCATGTAACAAATGCCAAATGGACAAAAATGGAGACACCCTGCTGCTCTGTGGATGGAAATTTGTGTTTTTGTTGTGTTTTTTTTTTCTGGATGAAAAACAGAAGATTTTGAATTCACTCGTGTGAACGCGGCCTAATGTGTAATAGCCACCTTCTGGACTATGTTCATACATTGCGTAGTTACTTATCTTGTATGGCTTTTCCTTACATAAAATCTGCAACGTTAAACGGTATGAGCTAAGCAGATGTCTCCTATCTCCCCTACACCATGCACACGTGTAATGCTTAGATCACTCATTCTCATAAACACATTGTGGATATTTAGTGCTTAAACTGACGAACAGATTTTTAAAATTGCCTCATGTAGGTTCTTTGTGCTGCTGCATTTGGGCTTCACCCATTTAATTGATGAAATCTGCTGCAAGATCCACGAGTAACATGCTCAGGTTGTTGTAGATAAACGGTCCTAAAATCTGCCCCAAATACGCAGCGTCTCAACTTGGCGTCCTTGTGTTCTGTGCATACGCCATTTAGGGCCTCTGTTCTAAGGCTTTGTGCACACGTTGCGGATTAGTCTGTGGTATTTTTTGTGTGCGGATTCTGCATCTCTTGGCAGAAAACGCAGGTGCGGATTTGCCTCATTTTTTGTGCCGATTTCTTGTGTTTTTATCCCTGCGGATTTCTATAATGGAATGGGTACAAAAACGCTGCAGATCCAAACAAAAAAAGTGACATGCTACTTCTTTTAATCTGCAGCGTTTCCGCACCATTAGCACAGCATTTTTTTTCTTTCATTGATTTACATTGTACTGTAAATCACTTGCGGATCTGCAGCATTTCTGCACGGTAAATGCTGTGGATGCGCAAGAAATCTGCAACGTGTGCACATTAGCCTAATATATATATTTAACTAGATGGTGGCCTGATTCGAACGCATAGGGTATTCTAGAATATGTATGTCCACGTAGTGTATTGCCCAGTGACGTAGTGTATTGCCCAGCCGCGTAGTGTATTGCCCAGCTACGTATGTCACAGGTTAAAAAAATAAAAAATAAACATATACTCACCTTCCGCAGGCGCGTTGTAGTTCTGTCGCCTGTGTGGGGTGCAGGCGGCAGCTTCCGGTCCCAGGGTGTGATGACGTCGCGGTCACGTGACCGTGACGTCATGGCAGGTCCTTCTCACGCAGGCCCTGTGATGATGTCGCGGTCACATGACCGTGTCGCGGTCACAGGACCGTGTCGCGGTCACACGACCGTGTCGCGGTCACACGACCGTGTCGCGGTCACACGACCGTGTCGCGGTCACACGACCGTGTCGCGGTCACACGACCGTGTCGCGGTCACACGACCGTGTCGCGGTCACACGACCGTGTCGCGGTCACATGACCGTGACGTCATGGCAGGTCCTTCTCCCAGACCATCCTTGCCACCGGAACGTGCCGCTTGCATGGACTGGCCGGAGCATCGCGAGGAGCGGGAAAGGCGGCGGAAGGTGAGTATATAATTTTTTTTAATTATTATTATTATTATTATTATTTTTATTATTTTTAACTTTAGATGTTTTTACTATTGACGCTGCATAGGCTGCGTCAATAGTAAAAACTTGGTCACACAGGGTTAATAGCGGCGGTAACGGAGTGTTACCCACAGCATAACGCGGTCCGTTACCACCGGCATTAACCCTGTGTGAGCGGTGACCGGAGGGGTGTATGCTGGCGCCGGGCACTGAGTGCGGGGAGTAAGGAGCGGCCATTTTCTTCCGGACTGTGCGCGTCGCTGATTGGTCGTGGGCATTTTGCCACGACCAATCAGCGACTTGGATTCCATGACACAGAGGCCGCGACCAATGAATATCCGTGACAGAAAGAAGGACAGACAGACGGAAGTGACCCTTAGACAATTATATAGTAGATTAGAGAAGTATCTTTGTAGACAGATTTTCTCATCTTTTTGCTGACTAAAGGTTAAAAAAATGATTGATTGGAGATTGCTCACAACAATTACACTGGCGTTAATTGCATTTTTAACAGTGTGGCCTTTGGAAGGTTTTTTTTTTTTTTGTTCCACTGTGCATAGTAATTGAAACACCAGCACACTTGCTCTCACCACTTTTGTTTTTAAGGCTTTTTTAGACATCCTTGATTTTTTTATGTGTGCTTTCATTATTATTCGCTGATTGAACATGCGGTCATTATATTCTATGGATCTGTTCAGGCCCCTTGAAAAAGGATAAGGTTCGAAACGCGCGTTGGGGCAGATGCTATTGCCCGGACTTCAGTCTCACCGCGATACCCCCACTACAGAGGTAATGATTTTAGCTGATTTTTTCGGCATGTATATGTTCCCTTGGTGGTAACTCTGGGTGGGTGTGTGTTATATGGTAGTGCTAGCAGTTGGAGCTCATATTAACTGGTGATTAGTATATCAATATCATTGAAGCAGGAACGCTGGCTAAAGTCCACATTGTTGGACCATATACACAGTTACAGGTATTTAGTGGTGGGTTCTGATTCCGGGTATGGATGTCCGTCACCTATGTAGCACACAGTGTGTATAGGTGCTCCAATTTCACCCTTTGTCCCAAATTTGGTTTGATGTGATGTTATGTTTTTAAATTATTATTAATAAAGATTATATTGAGTTTTTCTATATAAAAGTGACCAGTTGCATCATTGCTTTGTTTATGGTGTCTATATCTGTTCACATGTGCAGATTTGTTTGCTGACTGAGTCCTCAAAAAAATCCAGGAAACATGTTCGTTTTTTGATCTGAGTTGCAGATCAAAATTATCCATACAAGTCCATGAATCTGTGAAAATCACATATGGAATCCTTCAATCAAAACTTAAGTTTTTACCCTTTTTTTTTTTATTTCATTTACTGTAGCAAATTCATTCATGTGTTTTCCAGGAGGAATAACAAAGGAACAACATAACAAAAACTTCCAATAATTATTGCATCGTGGGGATCACAAATATTTACTCAAACTTGCATGTCAGCAGAGCTGAGAGCTGCTCTTTATAAAGTCCCAGTACAAAGTCCTTTTTTTTTTTTTGGTATTGTCATCATAAATCTTACACTTGGAAGTTGCTAATTTTCTGCTTAGTCTGTTTAGCACTTTTACGATGGGTTTTCCCAGGAGAAATGTATTTCCCAGTTTTGTTAGCTGATTAGAAGGGGCTGAAGGCTCTGTGTCCAGACCACTCTGCGGCTCACAGCGTGCTGTCTTGCAAATATCAAAGGTTGTGTTTTATAAAGCTCGACTTCCCTAATTGTCTGTGATCCACAGTGAGCCGATCCTTTGTCATTATGTTATGTCGACTAGCTGGGTCCTTTGTGTGGCTAATTGCTTTAGGAACATAGGATATGATATTTCAATCTGTTTCCACTGTAGTAAAATTAAAATTTATTTAGGATTTATATATTTTAAAAATGCTTGGTCCCCATGTTAAAGAAAGAAGATGTGATCATTGGGGTGTGACTGGTGCTGAGATACACTGTGGCCTACTTGGCTTGTGCAGGGAGGCTACATTAGGATGCTGCTGTGTGTCAGGTCCTCTGTATAGCAGGATATTCGCCAGACATTAATAGGGGATCAGTGAGGGTCTTGTGCTCCCCACTGATATCCTGGAAATATGTCGGCTTTTTGTAAGATGTGGATTACCCCTTGAACCATTTTGCAAAAAAATACATTATATGGTTTTAGAGGGTGTGTTGATCAGGTCCAGAAACCGAGCCTGCGTCTTAGGCCGGGGGTCACACTAGCGATGAATACGGACGAGTGCTATGTGATAAAACCTCACATAGCACTCGGACCAGTATTCATCCATGGGCCAGCTCACATCAGCGTTTTTTTCTCGGACGTTTTCAAAGTGCGAGTGAAATCGCAGCATGCTGCTATCATCACCAACACTCGGTTAAGTCTCAGCTCACTCACACCCATATAAGCCTATGGGTGCGAGTGAAACAACGCACATCACTCGGATATCGATATACGCTGAACCCGGCAATGGAGAAATTAATTTCTCCGCCTCCTCCGCAGCTGTGCGAGCGGCTCGGAGCACAGACGCATGACACTCAGCTCCCGCTCGCAGCAGAGCAGGAGCCGAGGGTCATTAGCATATCGCATCAGATACTCTCATCGGATGCCATACCCTAGTCTGACCCCGGCCTTACCCAGCAGATGGAACCTGTTTTACACAGCCATGATCTGTCTGTAAAGGTATGGGCACACGTATTCTTGGCAACTGCGGATTTTTCCGCAGCAGATTTGATAAATCTGCAGGGCAAAAACGCTGCGTTTTTGCTGCAGATTTATCGCAGATTTACTGCGGTTTTTCTGTGGTTTTACAACTGCGGTTTTCCATAGGGGCAGCTGTAAAACTGCTGCGGAATCCACAGAAAGAAGTGACATGCTGCGGAATGTAAACCGCTGCATTTCCGCGCGTTTTTCTCTGCAGCACGGGGCAGCGTTTTTGGTTTCCCATAGGTTTACATTGAACTGTAAATGCATGGGAAACTGCTGCGGACCCGTAGCTGCGGATCCGCTGCAAAATCCGCATCGTATGCACATACCCTAAAGGTAGCATGGGATCTTGCACTGATCTCTGCTTTTTTAACCATTTAAATGCTGCGGTCAGTCACTGACTGTGACATCTAAATGGCTAAGTTGCCGGGGCACACGTGATTGATTACCAAAGCAGCTTTTGGGTATGCTGAAGCCCCCCTCATGGTTACCACGTTGGTCCTCCTGTGCTGTCCTGTCTGTGGCTGCCCTTCATAGAACAGTAACAATTTAAGGCCGGCGTCACACTAGCGAGTTTTACGGACGTATGAGAGGTGCAGAAAATACGGATTGCATACGGTACAATGATTCTCTATGGCCCAGCTCCTATCTGCTGTATTTTACTGATCCGTATTATACGGTCTTGTACGGCCGTAGAAAATCGCAGCATGCTGCGTTTGTCACTGTATTGCGCAAAAAAAATCGTCAATGAAAGTCTATGGGGGCGAGAAAAATACAGATTACACACGGACGATGCGTGTGACTTGCGAGAAATACGCACCGGTGTTAGAGAAAAGCCGGCAATTCAGTGCGGTGTACAGTAAAATCACACTGACAGAATAGAATAGGTAGAATAAATGTCTACACATAGAATATATATATATATATATATATATATATATATATATATATATATATATATATATATATATATATATATATATATATATATATTCTATTTTTTTTTTTCATACAGCGCTAGATATCATAAAAGCCGGTAATTAATTGCCGGCTTTTGTTCTCTCCTTCCCAAACCCGACATGATGAGACATGGTTTACGTACAGTAAACCATCTCATATCCCCTTTTTTTTTTTTTTTTTTTTTGCATATTCCACACTACTAATGTTAGTAGTGTGTATGTGCAAAATTTGGGCCCTCTAGCTGTTAAATTAAAGGGTTAAATCGCGGAAAAAATTGGCGTGGGCTCCCGTGCAATTTTCTCCGCCACAGTGGTAAAGCCAGTGACTGAGGGCAGATATTAATAGCCTAGGGAGGGACCATGGTTATTGGC
This sequence comes from Ranitomeya variabilis, assembly GCF_051348905.1. Taxonomy (NCBI): domain Eukaryota; kingdom Metazoa; phylum Chordata; class Amphibia; order Anura; family Dendrobatidae; genus Ranitomeya; species Ranitomeya variabilis. The sequence goes on along the minus strand of NC_135235.1, from coordinate 110,542,005 downwards.
CCCCCCCCTGGCTAAAAACATCTGCCCCCAGCCACCCCAGAAAAGGCACATCTGGAAGATAGATACCGTATATACTCGAGTATAAGCCGAGATTTTCAGCCCAAATTTTTGGGCTGAAAGTGCCCCCTCGGCTTATACTCGAGTCATGATCGGTGGTGGGGTCGGCGGGTGAGCACCGTCATATACTCACCTGCTTCCGGGGCTCCTGGCGCTCCCCCTGCACGTCCCACGGTCTCCGGGTGCAGCAGCCTCTTCCCCTGAGCGGTCACGTGGGACCGCTCATTAGAGAAATGAATAGGCTGCTCCACCCCCCATAGGGGCGGAGCCGCCTATTCATTTCTCTAATGAAGCGGTGCCGGTGACCGCTGACAGAGAAAGAGGCTGCGGCACCGAAGACAGGCAGGGGGAAGGAGCGGGACGCCGGGAGCAGGTAAGTATTACATATTCACCTGTCCTGGTTCCACACGCCGGGCGTCGGCGCCATCTTCCCGGCGTCTCTCTGCACTGACTGCAGGCAGAGGGCGCGATGACGCATATAGTGTGCGCGCCGCCCTCTGCCTGATCAGTCAGTGCGGAGAGACGCCGGGAAGATGGCGCCGAGGAGCTGCAAGCAAGACAGGTGAGTATGTGTTTTTTTTTTTTTTATTGCAGCGGCAGCAGCAGCACATATTTATGTGGAGCATCTATGGGGCAATGGTGCAGAGCAGTATATGGCAGAGCTATGGGGCAATGGTGCAGAGCACTATATGGCACAGCTATGGGGCAACAGTGCAGAGCACTATATGGCACAGCTATGGGGCAACAGTGCAGAGCACTATATGGCACAGCTATGGGGCAACGGTGCAGAGCACTATATGGCACAGCTATGGGGCAACAGTGCAGAGCACTATATGGCACAGCTATGGGGCAACAGTGCAGAGCACTATATGGCACAGCTATGGGGCAACAGTGCAGAGCACTATATGGCACAGCTATGGGGCAACAGTGCAGAGCACTATATGGCACAGCTATGGGGCAACGGTGCAGAGCACTATATGGCACAGCTATGGGGCAACAGTGCAGAGCACTATATGGCACAGCTATGGGGCAATGGTGCAGAGCACTATATGGCACAGCTATGGGGCAACAGTGCAGAGCACTATATGGCATAGCTATGGGGCAACGGTGCAGAGCACTATATGGCATAGCTATGGGGCAACGGTGCAGAGCACTATATGGCACAGCTATGGGGCAACAGTGCAGAGCACTATATGGCACAGCTATGGGGCAATGGTGCAGAGCACTATATGGCACAGCTATGGGGCAACGGTGCAGAGCACTATATGGCACAGCTATGGGGCAATGGTGCAGAGCACTATATGGCAGAGCTATGGGGCAATGGTGCAGAGCACTATATGGCACAGCTATGGGGCAATGGTGCAGAGCACTATATGGCACAGCTATGGGGCAATGGTGCAGAGCACTATATGGCAGAGCTATGGGGCAATGGTGCAGAGCACTATATGGCACAGCTATGGGGCAATGGTGCAGAGCACTATATGGCACAGCTATGGGGCAATGGTGCAGAGCACTATATGGCAGAGCTATGGGGCAATGGTGCAGAGCACTATATGGCACAGCTATGGGGCAATGGTGCAGAGCACTATATGGCACAGCTATGGGGCAATGGTGCAGAGCACTATATGGCAGAGCTATGGGGCAATGGTGCAGAGCACTATATGGCAGAGCTATGGGGCAATGGTGCAGAGCACTATATGGCAGAGCTATGGGGCAATGGTGCAGAGCACTATATGGCAGAGCTATGGGGCAATGGTGCAGAGCATTATATGGCACAGCTATGGGGCAATGGTGCAGAGCATATATATATATGGCACAGCTATCTATGGGGCAACGGTGCAGAGCATTGTATATATGGCACAGCTTTATGTGGAGTATCTATGGGGCAACGGTGCAGAGCATTGTATATATGGCACAGCTTTATGTGGAGTATCTATGGGGCCATAATGAACGGTGCAGAGCATTATATATGGCACAGCTTTATGTGGAGCATCTATGGGGCCATAATGAATGGTATGGAGTATCTATTTCTAATTTTGAAATTCACCGGTACCTGCTGCATTTTCCACCCTAGGCTTATATTCGAGTCAATAAGTTTTCCCAGTTTTTTGTGGCAAAATTAGGGGGGTCGGCTTATACTCGGGTCGGCTTATACTCGAGTATATACGGTATATATAGATATACACTGTGTGTGTGTGTGTGTGTGTGTGTGTGTGTGTGTGTGTGTGTGTGTGTTAGGCTGGTTTCACACGTCAGTGTCTCCAGTACGTGAGGTGACAGTTTCCTCACGTACCGGAGACACTGACACACGTAGACCCATTAAAATCAATGCATCTGTGCAGATGTCATTGATTTTTTGCGGACCGTGTCTCCGTGTGCCAAACACGGAGACATGTCAGTGTTCGTAGGAGCGCACGTATTACACGGACCCATTAAAGTCAATGGGTCCGTGTAAAACACGCACCTCACACAGACGTTCTCCGTGTGGCGTGCCGGAGACAGCGCTACAGTAAGCGCTGTCCCCCCCACATGGTGCTGAAGCCGCGATTCAAATCTTCTGTGCAGCAGCGTTTGCTGCATAGAAGATATGAATAATAGTGTTTAAATGAAAGATCTATGTCTGCTGCACAGAAGATATGAATCGCGGCTTCAGCACGATGCAGGGGACAGCGCTAAACTTTAGCGCTGTCTCCTGCACGCTCCGTGTGGTACCCACTCGCCACACGGGCGGCACACGTGTGCCGCACGTATGGCCTACGTGAGCTCACGGGCACACGGATAACTCCGGTACCGATTTTTTCCGGTACCGGAATTATCTGGACGTGTGGGACAGCCCTTAGTGTGTGTGTGTGTGTGTGTGTACACACACACACACACACACACACACACACACACACACACACACACACACACACACACACACACACACATACACTGTATATATGTTTTAACGAACATTTGAGCACATAAATCCATAAGATGTCGGTTTTGCAAGCCTGCGAGAAAATATCGCAGTACGGATGCCATACGGATTACATACGGAGGATGCCATGCGCAAAATACGCTGCCACACCCTGCCTACGGATGACATACGGACCACTATTTTGGGAACATTTCTGCTTCTTACGGCCGTAAAAAACGGACCGTATTTTCATACGCTGAGTGTGACGCCGGCCTAACTGTGGTTTGTGATTCCTGGTTCAAGTCCTCTATTGGAACTTGATTAAAAAAATAAATGAATAAATAAATTTGAAGTCAAGCAAAATGTTTCATGTACACCATAATGATATAAATAAAAATGTAAGCTTGGTACAAAAAACAGAAATAAGCCATCACACCCCTCCATTGCTGGTTTAAAAAAAAAAAAATGTTACTGGTCCCAGGAATTGTGTACTAATTGTTTTGTGTGGTTTTTTTTTTTTTTTTTTTTTTTTTATTGCTTGTTGCCATGTCTTTATTTATTTTTTTTCCCACATGGATGCCGTAAAAATAAAACTCAATAAAACAAGAATTTTTATTAAGGGTATGTGCACACATTGTGGATTCCATTGTGGATTTTTCCGCATCCGCAGGTAAAACGCCCCCGCGGATTTAGTGCTGTTTTTGTATGGATTTCACCTGCGTTTTTACAACTGCGGATTCCTATAAAGGAATCTGTGTAAAATGCTGTGGATTCTGCACAAAGAATTGAAATGCTGCAGAAAATAAACCTCAGCGTGTCTTCGCTGAATTTTCCACAGCATGTACACTGCGGATATGGTTTTCCATAGGTTTACAGGGTACTGTACAACGCATGGAAAACTGCTGCAGATCCGCAGAGCCAAATCCGCTGCAAATCCGCAGCCAAATCCACAACGTGTACACATGCGATTATGCTGCAGCACAGATGCCACGGCCGGTGCCTGCCTGCAGAAGGTTTTTATTTTTTCTTCCAGTATGAACATATAGCTATGTAAACTAGGGGGCAGGTCGGTGAGGGATCAGTGACCTGTCAGCAGTCTGCACTATGAATACCTAATCAGAGCACCACATGCAGACCCCTCCACAGCCCCATAGCGCCAGCATATCATTAACTCAAAACTGAAAATATAGATTAACCAACCACAAGACTGATTTCATCACCCAGGTATCATTGTAATCAGTATAACGATGCCGACCTGACACTGTGGGTTACTGAGCACAATCCTGCTGACAGGTTCCTTTGAAAATATGTTCACACCATGATTTATTACAGTGTTCTTTTTTCCATATGAAAAGCGCAGAGTGTTGGCAGGAGAAATGCTGCTCACATTACACATGTTTTTAGGGGTTTTTCATGCATTTTGTTTGTGTATGCAATTGAGTTAAACAGTGCAGCAAAAACGCTGAAAGAATTGACATGATGCCGCTTTTAATGAACCACGGTTTGAGATTTTAGTTCATTTATTTTGATGCAACTATAAAGTGCTGCATTTTTTTTTTGTTTTATAATCATGCACAGATGTTCTTTTAATGAGTGTTTTTTCCGAAGCCCTAAAGCATGTTGTAAAATGACGACAAGGCTTTCTTGCCTCTCTGCCGTTCGTCTTCTGTTGTATGCTCCCTACAAATTTGACAGCAGACCTGAAAATCTTATTAGAACACAGCACAAACTTTGGATTAATTTTTGTCGTTTCCCTCAGGTGTTGTCGTCTTAGTGCAATTTTTTCTTCTACGCTCATCCATATTTTATTTTCTGTAGAGCAGTAAGGAGGAGCCACGTCTGTTATACCAAGAAAATCTGATCTCGGGCAGTGTATTTCTGTCCCAGTCTGAACTGGTCATTACATGCAGCTGTCTTTTGGGCCTTGCTTTAGTCAGCTGCCTGCGGAAATCTAAACACTGTGGTGGCCTCTGAATTCAGCAGGTGTAACATGTATTCATCTTATTTGGTCTCCCAATCCCGTGTTATTATTATTATGTTTTTAGCTTTTGTCAGAAAATACCGTTGTTTTGTATGGCAGGCACGTACTGTATATTGTAATACTTTTCAATTGGTGTTCAAATAGAAAACTACAAAATGCAGACAAAATAAAAATAAATTTGCTTTCAGATCAGCGTAATATGGGCAGATTATTTCACCCCTATTGGGCCATGTGCACACCTTCAGTATTTGGTCAATTTTTTACCTCAGTATCTGTTTGCCAAAACCAGGAGTGGGTGATAAATGCACAAGTGGTGACATGTTTCTATTATACTTTTCCACTGATTGTCCCACTCCTGGTTTTGGCTTACAAATACTGAGGTAAAATACTGCCCAAATACTCATCATGTGCACGTGGCCTTACAGACACAACACACAACTCGCGCCGTTAACCAAAACCAGTCCCTTTCTAGTAAAGAGCCATGGGTGGTCCAATTATTGTGTGCCTAAAGCCTCATTCAGACGTCTGTTTTTCGCATATGAGCCCAATCTGTGGTTTTAATGGATAGCACTCATTCCTGTGACAGTCTATGGGGCCACTCACATGTCTGTGATTTTTCATGGGCTTAGGAAAATGGCAGAGATTAATTTGACCCGCTGGTCGGATCAATATCTGTAATGCAAGTATGGGTCCGTGATAAAATCGGACCACACACAGATGACATCTGAGGGTTTTTTTGTTTGTTTTTTCTTCTCATCATACAAGAAAAGCTGAACAAATTCTCATCAAACTCATTTGTCGGTTTTTGTCTTATGTGAGAAAATGTGACGTCTGAATGAAGCCTAATTGACGTATAAATGGATAGGGGAACAAAGTGGGAGTAGTAACAGCACCCATATTACGCTTTTTAATTAGGAGTTTTGGTGCAGAGAATCCTGCTGTTGAGACCTCACAAGCAAAGACATTTGTTTTCGGACAGCTGGATTACTGCTCCACATGCTGAGTTGTATATTTGCATCCAAAAATGGTATCCAATTCTGTCGGTGGAATGCAGGAAAAACTCTGTGCTAAATATAAAACTACCACACAGCATCAGAATACATCGACGTGCTCAATGTTTCTTTACAAGCAAGTAGGTTCTCCATACTTCTCCACTTGATGGCTATCGGCCTATGCAGCATTGTCATGTCCGACTGATATCATTGTTTACCCTCGGTAACTCTCTACCGAGTATTTTGGAGGATGCACATATAGATTTAACCCAACCGTGTACAGCTGTGACCACTGACTTTTGTTATCCTCTTGTATTTTGTAGACTATTGGTCTCTTGCATCTTTATATAGACTTACAGTTGGAGGGCATCATGGTGGCTCTGTGATTAGCACTACTGCTTTACATTGCTGCGGGGATCCTGAGTTCAAATCCCACCAAGGCTGACATCTGCAACGAGTTTATGTTGTCCCTGTGTTTGTGTGGAGGGGTGATCTGGGTTCCTCCACACTCAAGACATACTGATGGGGAATTTAGATTCTGAGAGCAAATGGGGACAGCGATGATGTCTGTAAAGTGCCTTGGAATATGATGGTGCTATATAGGCAAAGCATAATGCTTGGCTTATGTAAGCCTGCATGGGAACTCGACAGAGGAAAAACATCCTCACCCAGTAGAACGACTAATTTAATCAGTGTTGGGGCTCATTCAGACATCCATTGATCACGTAACAATTTTTTAACACGTTGATAGAAGCTGGAGAAACATAATTTCCTCTACCCCACCACCTCATCTGAGAAAGCCATATGGTGCTCTCATCAAAAACACTGATGTACGTGGAAAAGTGACATCTGAGTAATCCTTTATTAGGAAAGACGTGGTCTCCCTAAGGCCGGAGTTACGTTACTGTATAACCAGACTGAGTGCTATGTGATAAAACATCAGATAACTCTCGGCCCAGTGTTATTCTATGGGGCAGCTCGCACTTGTGATTATTTTCTCATGCCGATTCGGCGTGCTGCGATTGTTAGTGAGGCTCAGTCGCACCCATACAAGTCTATGGGTTCATGTGAAACATCAAGCTGTGCTCTGATGTCATCCCAGTGTAGTCAGATATACGTCGAGTTAGGCCATGGAGGAGATGGAGAAATTACTTTTTCTGTCTGCTCACCACCTGTGCTGTGATGATCTCATGCAAGAGGATCGGAGAACAGAGCACTGACACTTGGCTCCCGCTCGCTGCAGAGCTGGAGCAGAGAGGGGCCTTATCATACTGCAGCCTATCCTCTCACATCAGATACCATATGATGGTGGGTTACTCACCTGTCCCAGCTAAAGCAGCTGTAATTTTATTTTCATGGCTTTTTCTGTGCATTGTGCTCCTATTATGTGTGTCTGTTAGGTGGCATTTTATGAGTATTTAGTAATCAGGTTTTCAAACCACTATCCTGGATGCATCTTCTTTTACCTGTATCCCAGCTCTACTGTACTCTGCATTGGGCTTTTCTGTATCTCTGCCAGTTCTACATTGCACTGTGCAACAAATCCAGGTCTGTTACATTGGACATCACAGCAAACACAGCTTTGCTTCGACTGTTGCTACTGACCCAGTTATGCCATCATTGTTTTAGCTGGTCCGCTCAACTGCACCAAAGCCAACTTTCCATGTTGCATTAGATCTACTCTTCTGGACTAAAGGCTTCAAGGACCCAATGGAAACCTCGTTGGACCACATGTTGGGCCAAAGGGTGCACTGGGACCTGTTGCACAATGGATACGGCATTGCAATATGAAATGAGTCCACAATGCTGGTGTGAACATAGCCAGTTGTGGCCAAAAGTATTGACAGCCCTGCAATTCTGTCAGATAATACTCAGTTTCTTCCTGAAAATGATTGCAATCACAAATTCTTTGGTATTATCTTCATTTAATTTGTCTTAAATGAAAAAACACAAAAGAGAATAAAGCAAAACATTGATCATTTCACACAAAACTCCAATAATGGGCCAGACAAAAGTATTGGCACCCTCATCCTAATACTTGGTTGCACAACCTTTAGCCAAAATAACTGCGACCAACCGCTTCCGGTAACCATCAATGAGTTTCTTACAATGCTCTGCTGGAATTTTAGACCATTCTTCTTTGGCAAACTGCTCCAGGTCCCTGATATTTGAAGGGTGCCTTCTCCAAACTGCCATTTTTAGATCTCTCCACAGGTGTTCTATGGGATTCAGGTGTGGACACATTGCTGGCCACCTTAGAAGTCTCCAGTGCTTTCTCTCAAACCATTTTCTAGTGCTTTTTGAAGTGTGTTTTGGGTCATTGTCCTGCTGGAAGACCCATGACCTCTGAGGGAGACCCAGCTTTCTCACACTGGGCCCTACATTATGCTGCAAAATTTGTTGGTAGTCTTCAGACTTCATAATGCCATGCACACGGTCAAGCAGTCCAGTGCCAGAGGCAGCAAAGCAACCCCAAAACATCAGGGAACCTCCACCATGTTTGACTGTAGGGACCGTGTTCTTTTCTTTGAATGCCTCTTTTTTTTTTTCTCCTGTAAACTCTGTTGATGCCTTTGCCCAAAAAGCTCTACTTTTGTCTCATCTGACCAGAGAACATTCTTCCAAAACGTTTTAGGCTTTTTCAGGTAAGTTTTGGCAAACTCCAGCCTGGCTTTTTTATGTCTCGGGGTAAGAAGTGGGGTCTTCCTGGGTCTCCTACCATACAGTCCCTTTTCATTCAGACGCCGACGGATAGTACGGGTTGACACTGTTGTACCCTCGGACTGCAGGGCAGCTTCAACTTGTTTGGATGTTAGTTGGGGTTCCTTATCCAATATCCGCACAATCTTGCGTTGAAATCTCTTGTCAATTTTTCTTTTCCGTCCACATCTAGGGTGGTTAGCCACAGTGCCATGGGCTTTAAACTTCTTGATGACACTGCGCACGGTAGACACAGGAACATTCAGGTCTTTGGAGATGGACTTGTAGCCTTGAGATTGCTCATGCTTCCTCACAATTTGGTTTCTCAAGTCCTCAGACAGTTTTTTAGTCTTCTTTCTTTTCTCCATGCTCAATGTGGTACACACAAGGACACAGGACAGAGGTTGAGTCAACTTTAATCCATGTCAACTGGCTGCAAGTGTGATTTAGTTATTGCCAACACCTGTTAGGTGCCACAGGTAAGTTACAGGTGCTGTTAATTACACAAATTAGAACAGTGCCAATACTTTTGTCCACCCCCTTTTTTATGTTTGGTGTGGAATTATATCCGATTTGGCTTTAGGACAATTCTTTTTTTTTTTTTCTTTTTTTTTCTTTTCATTTAAGACAAATTAAATGAAGATAATAATAACAACGAATTTGTGTTAGCAATCATTTTCAGGAAGAAACTGAGTATTGTCTGACAGAATTGCAGGGGTGTGAATACTTTTGGCCACAACTGTAGCCTTGTATACATTGTACATCAGGCGGTAAAATGTCACCAAAAGTACCAGGCAAAGCTAATGTGAAAGAGGAGCTTTGTCTGGCACAAGGTTCCCAAAATTTATTATTTTTTCTACATGTATAGATAGTAACAGTTTCAAAGAATGTTGAAACTGTTGTATTAGCAAGATTATAATAGGAAGACAGAGAAAACAATTGTGCAGTCATATATTTTCTTGTGTACATGTGCCTTTAAAGACTTCCGTTCCTTCGCTATGAGTGAAGCGGAGATGATCCCTGTAAGGGGCAGCTGGCTCTCAGCATGGAAATTTAAAGCCGAGCATTTGGAGCAAGTCGCCTGTCAGGGCTGATGGTCGGGCACAAGGTCTTAGCGCTGCTTGTATAGGGGCAGTGATGACGCAGGTCCCGTTTACTGGGGCAAACGTTTAAACAAAATCTTCTTGAACACGCTGCTGATATATTGACATGCTCCATTATACTGGTCTTTTTCCTTTTAAAGTCTTCAGTTCCCTGGGGACGATGCGCCAACGTGTAGGTGACCCCAATGTGTGCTAGGTCGCCTTTTATCGTGTGTGCGGCTCTCATCAGCATCACTCAGGTTCTCATTAGTGTGGATGCAGTCTGCTGTGAAAAGCGTGCGACTGAACAGAAATGGGATTCTGCCTGCCTGTCGTGCCTTACCTTTGAAGCCAAGTCATTGTAGATCAGGTTATTTTTATATTTTCCCCAAAACGGTTTTATGATCCTCTTGCATTTGCTATGAATGAAAACCAAAATTTTGTGATAACTCAGGTAATCTGTGTGCGGTGGCTTCACGATTTCGGCAATGGCTTAATGCAAAATCCATGTCCAATATACGTCAGCAGTCCAAGTTTTTATGTAACTCTCTTTCTGCTCCTCTTATACATAGATGCTATGAAGTAGTACAGTCAGTAAGGTCACTGTCACGCAACAGAACTTTGGTGATGTTTTGAACTACTATTTCTATGCCAAAATGAGGAATGGAACCTACAGTAAGAATATGTTGGGGGTCATGATGACTTAAACGAAGGAGCAGAAACATTCAGACCAGCTTTACCCTTGGAGTCCTTATCAGTCCCAAAAAAGAACAATGCTCTTTTTTGTTTGTTTGTTTTATCCATAAAAAGGACCTGATTTTCAGCAATTTTTGGTCCATGTACAAAGTGATCATCTGTGTGGCATCCTTTTTTTCTTGTAGGGAAAAAAATGTTTTAAAGGGGTTCTCCATTACTAAGACAACCCCTTGTTAATCTAAATGTTTGGCCCCTGATAAAATAAAAAAGCTTATACTCTCCTCCCGTGTCGGTGGTGTTCCAGTGGTGTCAGGACTCGCGGTCCTGGGTCTGTTGTGCCGTCGTATGCCACGTGGTCTAAATATTTGTTGTGTGTTTTTGGTTTTTTTTTGTTTGTTTTTTTTATATAGAAATATGGGATAAAAATTGCATAGATCTAAAAGGGCCACATACAAAAGTAAAAAAGTAAATTTTATAGATGTCTGAATCAGATTAAAAGTATCATACTGTTGTCTACAGCATCTATGGAGAGCTATGTGTCTCCATGGTTACAGAATGCAAAGTACACTACACTTCCCTATTTGATGCAGTCTGCTGTATTCATGGGGAGAGTGCATGTGGTTATAGCATGGCGAGGGTGTACTTCGTGATCCTGCAGTCATGTGTTTTACACCTTTCCATCTGCCCCTTGATTAGCATGAGGGAGTGGAGTAAAATTACTACTCTCCCTCCCCCCTTATTTTTACGTTTTAAATAAGCTTTACCATTATAGTTAAAAATATGGAAAAATAAAACAATCTATGGTTGCAGTACAGTTTATGGGGTGAAAAACCTAAGGCAGGAATTGACAGTCTTCACCACAACAGTTGCTTTACAGCTACAATTCCCAACATGCCTTTAAAGGGAATCTGTCAAAAAGATCACCCCTCCTAAGCCGTCTATATGGGCACGCAGGTCATAGGAAGTTAAATAAAATGACACCTTGTTAACTGAAATCCGATGTCTTATTCCAGATAAATCCACATTTTCCTTATATGCAAATAGCCTGTTAAGCCCTATGGGGGGGGGACACAGATCTGTATGAGAATCTGCCTCCAAAGAGACATGTAATGACTGACTGTCCAATCTCCTGATCGTACTGCACAGTTATTATTATTATTATTATTTATTGTTATAGCGCCATTTATTCCATGGCGCTTACAGTTGTGTGAGAATATAACTTAAGCCCCCGTCACACCAAGCGAGGTCGCTAGCGAGATCGCTACTGAGTCACAAGTTTTGTGATGCAACAGCGACCTCAGTAGTGATCTCGCTATGTTTGACACGTAGCAGCGACCAGGCCCCTGCTGTGAGATCGCTGGTCGTGTCGGAATGGCCTGGACCTTTTTTTGATCGTTGAGGTCCCGCTGACATCGCTGAATCGGTGTGTGTGACATGGATTCAGCGATGTCTTCACTGGTAACCAGGGTAAACATCGGGTTACTAAGCGTGGCCCTGCGCTTAGTAACCCGATGTTTACCCTGGTTACCCGGGGACCTCGGCATCGTTGGTCGCTGGAGAGCTGTCTGTGTGACAGCTCCCCAGCAACCACACAGCGACTAAACAGCGACGCTGCAGCGATTGGCATCGTTGTCTGTATCGCTGCAGCGTCGCTAAGTGTGACGGGGCCTTAACACAGTACAGTAACACCCTCTTCCATGTAAAATAAGCCCTGCAGGCAGATTGATATAAAGGTCATTGTCCTGCCTATAGCCTGGAATGGCTTATTTATATATAAGAAAAACGTGGATTTCCTTGAAGTAGCACATTGGATCGCAGATATCAAGGTATCACTTTATTCTGTTTTCTATGACCTACGAGCCCATTAAAGATTGGCTGCAGCACTGCCTGTCAACATGACGTCCGTGTTACAGAACATTATGCCCTCACTGGTTCAGCACCAAGCCTCCATGGCTACCTCCGTTAAAACAAACTGCAGCCAGAGAACGGGTTTTCAGAAACTGGAGGACCCTTTTAAAGATATGTGCACATGACGCAAGTGGCTTCTGTCTGGAATCTGCCTGAAAGCTCTAAATAATAATTACAAAAAAATAATAATGACTATATAAGCATGACATTGATGTGCACATGCTCAGTCTTTTGTTAATTCTCATAACTGCTTCAGGGTTCAGAAACAGAAGAAGGATCGTGTTCATTCTTGGGGTCAGTAATAGTGTAAATCATAAAAATAAAATAAAAATGCTGATGGCAGAGCTGCCACAAAACGACAGTAAAGTGCCTTCACCAACGAAAATCCTGGCGTCTTACAGATGTTGTATGCACATACCCTGATATTCTGATATTGCTGCTGATTATATGCTAGTGAGCCATGACTAGCTCTGTAGGGCAGCCATTTTCCCTGACTAGTCCTGTTTCTGGTGCTCTAATCAGGCTGAGGAGGCAGAATACAGCTCTGAAAGAGACTGGTGACCGTTTGTGGCCTTGAGGAACCTGACCAGTTCCTTGAAACACTTTCTTGTCTTGAAAATAGCCATGCCGTTCTTAAGCTACTATATAGAAAAGAAGAGGCACCAAGCGCACTACCGTGAGAATATACATCAAAATCAAAACGGGGTGCAAACAATGGTGAATACCAAATCATATAATGTAGAAAATTAAGCTAGGCCAACTTAGATGCTGAGTATGACATTTTTGCTTTGTAAAAGTGAAAATGATGTATGATTAATGGTTGACCGTCTTCCTGTAAACTTAGAGGGGAAAGGGGAAGTTCATTCGTGCAAGCACTCTTTTTACTAAATGTCTACTTTCTAGAAAAGACACTTGGTGGCCTTTTTTTTTTTTTTTTTTTGAGACCTAGGGGAAGAGGATCTGTTATCAGACTATGCTTCCCTATGTGATGCAGTCCGCTGTATCCATGGGGAGAGTGCATGAGTCTATAGCACGGTGAGTGTGTAAGGTGGAGCCGGAGACATGTTGTGGTGGTTTACCTGCTGTGGGAAGAAAAGGATTTGGCATACGAAAACTAACATGCTCTACCCTTATTTCCTTCCACCGTTGGGAGCAATTTAGGACAACGTCATACATGTAAGATGGATGGTTGGTCCTGCTGAAATTTACATTTTGACTGACGTTTCTGTCTTGCGTGTGTCCACCTGTAATATTCCATCTGGTCTTCTGCTGTTGCCCATGAATGGCTATGGGTTTCTAACATAAGGTGATGTAGGGTGCATCATATACTTTGCTGGCTTACAACTGAACTTCAGCCGTGCAGCCTTGGGTTTGTGATGTGACTTTGTCGTGATTGGTTCTGTGCACGTTTTTGCTATTACCATGGCTTGCTCATCTTTGAAATCATTTAGGCTTTAATAAGCAGAGACCGTTTAGTTCTGCCTGTTAGACACAGAAACAAGGCTAAGGGTTTTTATGCCTAGAGAAGTAGGATGCAAATCCCTAAAATGGATTTATAAGTGTGTCACTCTTATAAAGTATATAGTAAGCGGCCCTTGGTTATGAACAGAACACTACAGACCGACTGCTAATACAAGCACTGATTCTCACCATATCTGCCAGCGCCAAGCATGCTAGAATGTGCCGTCCCATTATTGGATTAAGTGGATCGATCGGATGTTACACTGAAAAAAAATGATAGCCTGAACTTTTATAGCGTTCTTTTTAGGCCTTTTGTACTAGGCCATATTACGTCTTTTCATATGAAGGCATAAATGGGCTTCCGTAGAGATGAATAGTCTCTACTATATGTGCCTTAGGCTCAGATTTCATACAGGGCTTTTTTTTTTTTTTTTTTTTCCCTGAACGATTTTGTTCATGCCATGCTTTTTTTTTATTGATTGCTGTTTATTCACAGAGGTACTGTATTTTTCCAGGTAAGCATTGCTTCTACTACAGAGAATAGTCATGTACACATGGAAGCAGTATGGCTACGTTCAAAGAAGACTTCATGCACATGATTCATCTGTAACGTGACGCTGGGCGGTAGCCGTGGGCGAGGTACTCGTCTCCTACACACGTTACATAAAGGTCCTGGCTGGGTGTGTGGATTTACGCTATATTCTACGCCCTTGCAGGCCTCATTTTACCAATGACTTTGGTTGGCCAGGACCAGATGTTGAGAACGTCAATGAAGGAGACCACCAGTCGAAAATAAACTTTTTACTCAAGGATAACTTAGTGGGAATTCTATTTAGTAGATGGCAGGTACACAACCTCCTGAATGTTTCCTTCACAATAGAAAGATGTTTAGAATTGAGAGTCCTCAGTGGTTGATACCTTTTAATGGCTAACTGAAAAGATGGTAACAAATTGCAAGCTTTCGAGACTACACAGGTCTCTTCATCAGGCATAGACTAATACAAATTCTGAACTCAATCAACTAATCAACTAATACAAGAATCTGAAGAATGGTGATTCTTCAGAATTTGTATTAATCTATGCCTGATGAAGAGACCTGTGTAGTCTCGAAAGCTTGCAATTTGTTACCATCTTTTCAGTTAGCCATTAAAAGGTATCAACCACTGAGGACTCTCAATTCGAAACATCTTTCTATCTACTGGCTAACACGGTACCAAGATATATATCTTTCCTGTATCCTTCACAATAGGGAGAGACCTAACTAGTCTGATACAGTCCCCGACCTGCTTCTGCCTGCCCCAGTCAATTGACAGATCTCTCCTGTGCACACAATGACTGGCCTGTCAATCAACTGAAGCACAGCAGGGAGAAGCAGGTTTTGGCAGCATGACTGAACAAACTCACTGTAGTAAGTGTCACGATCCTTGTGTTCATCACAATATTTTATATATTTTATACCTTCTTTTTTTTTTCTCCCCATTTTTGCCTGGCAAACTTTATTTTTATGTAGTAGCCAATGAGTGACATATTTTTATTTATTTATTTTTTTGTGGGAATACGAGTTTTAATATTGAAATTGGTGAAAAGACATGGCTTAAGGGGAATCTGTCACACCCTGAGACTTATGACCTTTTAATATGGGCATACAGGTAATAGAAATGTTACACTAGTCCTACCTGTATGCCTCATACCGTATTAGCGGTCTTGTTGATAAATCTTATATTCTTTCCTTATGCTAATGATTTCTTCCAGCCTTTGGGGCGTGCAGTGCCTGAAAGATCTTCATTATAATACTATCCCCCCCCACCCATGCACATCCGTTCTGGTGCTGGAATCCTGCGCGCTGCTCTCCCTCCACAATACGTAACTATTTCTCCCTTCTATGGGCACTTCATTCAGGGATCTTCTGCACCAGTGACCTCCGGCGTGCGTGACTATAAAGTGCTCTCCCCGCATAGTTATCGCTATGTACACATGGTTCCTAGCGAAGACTATGCTGGCAGGAAGTGGGAGCACACCTTATTGGTGTGCACGCTGGAGGTCAGTGACTCACCTGCGCAGAAGATCCCTGAATGCAGTGCCCGTGTAAGGAAGAGGTACGTATTGTGGAGGGAGTGCAGGGCGCGGGATTGACGCTATAACTGACATGCATTGGAGGCGGGGTAGTATTACAGTGAAAACAGGAGACAGGGATTTCTTCCAAGCATCTTACGCTCAGGAGCCTGAAAGAAATCATTAACATAAGGAAATAATTTAAGATTTCTCAACAAAACTGCTAATTTAAGGGTATGTTTCTACGGTACCGATTGGCAGCACTTTGGACGCAGCTCCGTCCAAAGCACTGCTGGCTTTTGTAAGCTCGGTAATTCCGCATGTGTTCCTTGATCCATGCAGAATCACCGCATCCTATACATAGACTGTGTACCAATAAGATAAATAGACATGCTGCGGTCTATAAAGACGCGCCACATGTGCATATACGCAGGTCTGCCACCTGCATCTTTGAATGCATAGTGGAGATGGGATTTCATAAAATCCCCTCCACTATGCTGTAACATCTGGATGCTGCAGATTGGACGCTGCACAAGTACGCGGTATCCAATCCACAGCATTTCCTGACCGTGGAAACTTACCCTAAGGCTTATTAATAGGTCATATACGTGCCAGGGGGTGACGAATTCCCTTTAACATAGGAACAGTTTTTCTTTTTGAATTTCTAGATTATATCTCTAGCAATCAGTCTGTGTTACATTAATCTTCAGCTGAAGACTACACTGACACTAATTTTAGGGAAGAAAATTGGCAAGGAGTTGTGAAAGTACTTAAACCATGCTGGAAATCCATTCAGACTGATCGCCCCTTCTATATTCTGGTGGGTAACCAGAGGTCTTGTAGCGTTTGCTTTTACGTTCTACCTTGTCATTACACAGTGGAATATTTTTGCACAGCACCGTTTCAGGAATATCAGATGGATCTATTCTAGCCCGGTGCATATGTCAGACAGAGCAGCCTGATATACATTGATTGAATATTGCAGTGTGCTTGCTTTGAAAATGGTCCACCATTTATCTTTAGGAAAGATCAATGAATTTTTCATGTCCTGAAGAGCACCGCTGTATATCGCTATATTAGCAAGTCAGACTGAAAGCTGCCCACTAGACAGTTTACAAATTCTGATGTATGAGCGAGGCCTGAATATTAGGGCGCTAGGTTTGCTTGTGTTCGATGGAAGGTGTAAGGAAGGCTTTAAACGTTTCTCCCATCATGGGTAGAATTTTTTTCCCCTTAGTTGTTCTTTCTGGCTCTTGTAGAGTTGCGTGCATCTTGGCATGAAATGTTCTGAAAACCTTTGCCAGTGTGACATTTCAAGCATGGTCCCATTTTTTTTTTTTCATAATAGATTGGACATCAGATTTCATAGCACATATTCATTAATGCATGATATTGCTAGTGTGTGCAGATTTGCTGTATAATTCTTTTTTTTTTCCTTAGCGTCCAACGTTTCAACCATTTATATTAAAAGAAGCATTTAAAGCTACTTCTTTTTTACCAATTATAATTGACTTGAATAATTGGGATCTATACCTTCAGGGTATTGCTAGGTTTGATCACCCCCGGGATCAGACATTTTTTTTGGCAAGGGTAAACCCTTAACCATAATCTGTCATGCGATTAAAGCTGTCCTAAGGTTAGGTTCCCACAATGAAAGTTTGAGACATTTCATAGTCTTACGGTTCCAGCAAAATGGGATTTATAGAAATCTCATTTCCAGTGTGTTTGTTTTTTATTTATTTTCTTTTTATTTTTTTGCATAAACTGACCTGCAGTGTGTTTTTGAATCCACAACATATGAATTTCTCTTGCCGATAATGATGAGTTTCACCCCTTTACGACCTATGATGTGTAGGTACGTCATAGGTCAACGCCCCCTCTTTTTAATGCGGGCTCCTGCACATGACAGCTGATTAGATCGGCTGTCATGTGCCGTCAACAGCCACCGGCAGAATCGTCATCCACCTGCGGCTGTTAATGTTAAATGCCGATGTCCATCTCTGACATTTAACATGGCCGCGTGTCACTAACCCCACCCATTGGCACCAGTCACATGAAGAACCTATACATGTTAGGTCTCTGCAAACTCCTAATTACCTGGAGGATCAGAAGGGCAGGTCAGTTTTAGCGTTTAGTGAACAGGCTAGAAAAAATAAACAATTGTGGACTTGTACTTTTTTTTTTTTTTTTTGCAATTTTACAGCACTTAGAATTTTTTTCCCTGATTTCCAGTACATGATATAGTAAAATTAATGGTATCGTTCAAAAGTACATCTTGTCCCGTGAAAAACAAGTCCTCACACAGCCAATATTGATGGAAAAATAAAAATGATGGCTCTGGGAAGAAGGGAGCAAAAAAAAGAAATACAAAAACAGCCCACACACTGAATGATGGCATTACTCTATACCTTTTGTAGTGCGGAGAGCTCTGTGTGGGTGCAGACGGGCCATATTATGGTCTGTGGGACACTACCGTGTCTGGTGATCTAAAGACAATGCAAACCTGATCCAGGGCATTCACTCAAGTATAAGGGTCTAAACATATCAAACATAAGTGATTATTTGCATTTACCCAGTGTATTTCTTTACAAACTTAATAGAGGAACATAAGGGATCACTGTTCAATCATAAATGTATGTTTGTGCTACAGTGTCTGGTCATAGCGAAAGATGGCTGATGAAAGCGTTAGCACAATAGCTTTGTCCCTCTACCTTCCTATGAATGAGTTCCCTCAAAATATCTGCACATGAAAATCTATTCCATTTATCGGACTGGGTGGTTTCAGGTGAATGGGACAGTTATGGGACTTTCTGAACCAATAACTGCAGTATATTCCCTCTAAAAAGTGCATGTTTGGATGACCCTCGTAATTACATAGGACAGAGAGACAAGCAACATTTATGGCAGACTCTTCTCTCCAGGCAGATCAGAGGATCATCCATTATTACAATGAAACCCTCATCAATGGTATCTTCTACCAGTCGTGGACCCTGCTTAGTGCTGGCTGTCATTGCCAGTTCTGCTCCTTTTGACCACAGGTAATGCTGCTTACAGCCAAAACAGCAGAGCTATTGGCAGAATCTCAATGGTTAGTTGGGTCCATCTGGCATAACGTTGTGGCATTATGAACAAATATGTAACTAGCATTATCGGTGTCCGTGGTATTAAAGTAGGTGTGCATGGATGCAAAAACTGCTAATACGTATTAATAAATTGTTAGGAGAGACTATGTAACCTATAAAGTGACATGTATCCACTATAAATGATTAAGCAAGAACATTTTTATTGAACAATGTATCATAAAAATATTTTGTAAGTTTTTCATGGGAAAAAAATAGTGCTAAAAGGTATTGTTTTAAAATTAATATTTTTATTAATATTTTAGTAGATTGGCTCACTCTTTAACACGCATGGTTCAGGTTAGCCCAAGCACAAACACCTCTTTGGAGTTTGCCTATATGGTTGTCCACAAAAAAACAAACCCTTTACAGTGGTCATTTAACCCTCCTCAACACCCAGTGTGCTGGATCAAATTTCTAGGTTTCAAATCACTGAAGCTAATAACCTCCGTGAAACGTATCTCCCCTCCAGCAATTTATTTTCTCGACAATGGTTTTCAAGGTGAATCCTGAAAAATTAAACATTGTATATAAGTAACTCAGGAGTTTAATTAACATGAAATCCAATAAATAACAGTGAACATGATTGAAGGAGATTAAAAAAAGAATATTACAAATATAACAAAACATAATGAGACCTACAGAATAGAGGACCCCCCCCCCACTCTGACGTTCGTCTTGCAAAGAGCTCTCTCAAGGATAAATGATATGATGTATTATATAATGTTCAATAAAAATGATCTTGATTTAATTATGTGTAGTGGATGGATACATGTCCCTAAAGAACAGAACTGCACCTCTGGAATGACTCCCCGGATATTTGTATCTTGTAACTTACAAGACCTAGCAAATCAGAAAAACTATACTACATGTCTAATTGGAGATATTTTCTAGTATTATTGGTATTACACCTACTACAAATTGAGATAAGATCTTGGAGATAGTAATACCCCATTAAACATTAAAGGGAGTCTGTCAACACTAAACGACTGTTAAAATCAGGCACATCCGCTTCGTGCACCCATCGCTAAACAGTTGAGTCTGTCTTTTCACCTACTTGTGTTCCATTTAGCTCTGTACTTCTCTGGCTATTGTTAAGCCACAGCTGTCAATCATGGAAGAGCAGAGGTTGGGGAATACTAAAAGGTGGACAGGTGCCGTGAGCTTTTTGGCCACGGCAATGGTGAACCGAGTGTCTCTGCTTGGTTTGAACAGTTGTTTTGTGCTGTCTGATGACTTACTGACTCTTGGAGTAAATGAATGACTCTTTGCCAGACTGACTTGGGAAGTGATGTTGGTTGATCAGATCATGTATTAGCAAAGATGGCAGGAGAAATATAGTATTGCATGGTTTTAAATATCTTCAATGGAAGACATTGTTGACTAGGAGATCCTGAGTGGGAGACCCTCCCTTATAATGTGCTCATAGCTGGTTGTTCTACTGGGACTTCCCATGTAAGATATCTTCTCTACTAGGCTGGTTGTTCTGTTAACTAATTTAAAATATGTAAATTTCATCTGTTATGTCCTAGGAGCTGGATAAGGCAAGTGTGGACTCCTTTTTATCAGTAACTTGGAATTATTTACTAGTGTTAATAAATAGGATTCGTAGTACTAACCACATGAGGTTGTCCTTGGCCAGGTCCCAGCCCATTGACTGTATTATATGTTTGGTTTGTACGTGGGGTGTTTCGCTGAGGCGACCTGAAACCTTATATTTATGAGCAGCAAACGTGACGTCAAATTGAAATATCTGACTGGGAAATGTACCCAGGTTGGGTTACATGTGGTCAGGAGACACGCAGCGAGAAGGGAGATCCAAGTTTGAGCTTTTATACATATTTTTTTTTTCCACTTTCAAAACTTTATAAAGAAATGTTTGTATAGTGTGCACTCTTCTAGAAAGAATGTGTGATAAGACGTGTTTATGTCCTTCACAACCGGGTGACCATGATCAAGCGCGTCTGTCTACACTCATCTGTTGTAGACAAATCCTCTGTGGCTGCACACGCAACAGGTGCAGAAAGTCAGTCACCGGCTGCACGCCACAGGACATTTATTCTTCTGGCAACATTAATTGAAGTTTAGAAAGCTTTTAAAGTTTCTGCAATCAGTCCAGTAAATCTAAATGTCTGTATGAAATGTGAAAGTCGTGTTGATTCACAAAACACATTTTCAAATGTGTTTATTCTGAATTCCAGGTTGGCCACTTTATAAAGAGCATTGTCTAAATGGGGGTTTCCCACTGATTACTCTTATGGTGCGGGTACTATACTGAGGAGTTCTCCGGGGACAGAAAAAATAAGTAAAGGCCCCGTCTCACTTAGCGATTTACCAACGATCACGACCAGCGATATGACCTGGCCGTGATCGTTGGTAAGTCGCTGTGTGGTCGCTGGGGAGCTGTCACACAGACCGCTCTCCCCAGCGACCAACGATCAGGGGAACGACTTCGGCATCGTTGAAACTGTCTTCAACGATGCCGAAGTCCCCCTGCAGCACCCGGGTAACCAGGGTAAACATCGGGTTACTAAGCGCAGGGCCGCGCTTAGTAACCCGATGTTTACCCTGGTTACCAAAAAAAACAAACAGTACATACTCGCCTTTCGGTGTCCAGGTCCCTTGCCGTCTGCTTCCTGCTCTGACTGACTGAGCCGCCGTACAGTGAGAGCACAGCGGTGACGTCACTGCTGTGCTCTCACTTCTCACTGTACGGCCGGCAGTCAGTGAGAGCAGGAAGCAGACGGCAAGGGACCTGACGGACATCAGAAGGCGAGTATGTATTGTTTGTTTTTTTTTACATTTACGCTGGTAACCAGGGTAAACATCGGGTTACTAAGCGCGGCCCTGCGCTTAGTAACCCGATGTTTATCCTGGTTACCAGTGAAGACATCGCTGGATCGGTGTCACACACACCGATTCAGCGCTGTCAGCGGGGCCTCAACGACCGAAAAAAGGTCCAGGCCATTCCGACACGACCAGCGATCTCGCAGCAGGGGCCTGATCGCTGGTACGTGTCACACATAGCGAGATCGCTATGGAGGTCGCTGTTGCGTCACAAAACTTGTGACTCAGCAGCGATCTCGCTAGCGATCTCGCTATGTGAGACGGGGCCTTTTATGTAATTATAGAAAAATAACTAAATCCCTTTTTATTTAGTGATTCCCCCTGGACAAAATAAGATAATGAACGCCCTCCCCTGAGTTTATCTTAGGGGGGTCGCATGAGAACACAGCCCCCAATTTTTATATTTGATGGTTTGATACAACCCCAGTTTTATAAAGGTAATGGTGTTTTAAGGTGGTAAACAATAAAGGGTTAATATGTTTTCTCTCAGTCAGCTGTGCGAGGCACGAGCAGGTTCTAACCAGTTTTTACAGGTTCATTTTCTGTGTTCTTCCCGCAATTTTGCGGCATCCTGATTGGCTAACAAGTTTTGTGAGGGAAGAAATTTGTTTATATAACCAGCTGTTTCCTGGGTCCTGTCATCAGTCGACCACAAGAAGATTTGAAGATCCCACCCGCCCTCCCGCTTTTTCGACTGTTAATCCTCTTGCCATGTCGTTTAATTTTGTGGGAAAATCGCCCGGATTCGGGTGGATTTGGACAGTTCATGGTCAGTTGGTATTCAAGTATGGGAACATTTTTATAAAGATTTATTTGGTTATAATTTATTTAAATTATTATTCATGTTACTCAAAAAATAAACGTCACGGCCAAGAAAATATTTATTCCAAAACTTATATCTTGTGTCCTTGTTTTTATTTACCGTCAATAGTGGGGCTTGTGTTATCATGAAAACTACCACTGCCTTTTAGCTTGAGTGAACAGCAGTGTGAAGAACCTCTTCTTACCTCAGTACCCCTGATATCTCCTGTATTAGATCAGCCATACAGGGTGGACAGCAGTGTGAGCAGCCTCTTCTTGCCTCAGTACCCCTGATATCTCCTGTATTAGATCAGCCATACAGGGTGGACAGCAGTGTGAGCAGCCTCTTCTTACCTCAGTACCCCTGATATCTCCTGTATTAGATCAGCCATACAGGGTGGACAGCAGTGTGAGCAGCCTCTTCTTACCTCAGTGCCCCTGATATCTTCAAGAAACCTATTTAGAATTGAGAGTCCTTAGTGGTTGATACCTTTTTAATGGCTAACTGAAAAGATGGTAACACATTGCAAGCTTTTGAGACTACTTAGGTCCCTTCATCAAGCATAGACTAAAAGAAATTCTGAAGAATCACATATTTATGCGCAATACAGCCCAGAAATAATGCCATAGATAATGTTGGTTTCACATTTGCGGATGGAGGTGCTGCGGAGGACTGCGTACGTCCTCCGTGAAGCTCTGCCCACCGCTGCACCTCCGCCGGTCAGCTCCGCCTATGTCGGCGTGTTTACCCCATCTTTACCATTAGGTATAGCAGCCATGCCGATGTATGCGGATGCCTCCGCATGCGTCATTTTGATGGTGCGGCGACCTGCGCCCGATGCAACGTGTTGCATTTTGGTGTGGTTGCCACACCGTCAAAACGACGCATGTAGTGGTATCCGCATACATCGGCATGGCTGCTATACCTAATGGTAAAGATGGGGTACGTACGCCGACGTAGGCGGAGCTGACCGGAGGAGGTGTGGCGGTGGGCAGAGCTTCATGGAGGACGTACGCAGTCCTCCGCAGCACCTCCATCCACAAATGTGAAACCAGCCTTAGACAGGTGACGTGAAGCAGAATTACCTTTATGTGAGAGGGATAAACAGTTGTGTCAATCAATATTGGAACAGTTCATAGATAAGGAAGTCTAAATGTTTTATGGTCCTCTGAATGGGTCTAGTACTGTTATGATGCCCCCACACGGTCTGAGGAGCTCGGTACCAAGATATATATCTTTCCTATACCTGATATCTCCAGTATTTCATCAGCTATACGGGGTGGACAGCAGTGTGAGCAGCCTCTGCTTATCTCAGTATCCCTGATATCTCCAGTATTAGATCAGCTATACATGGTGGACAGCAGAGTGAGCAGCCTCTTCTTACCTCAGCACCCCTGATATATCCAGTATTCCATCAGCTATACAAGGTGGACAGCAGTGTGAGCAGCCTCTTCTTACCTCAGCACCCCTGATATCTCCAGTATTAGACCAGATATGCAGGGTTGACAGAAGTGTGAGCAGCCTATCATTATTTCAGTGCCTCAATATTCGAATATAGTGATAATGCACATGCTCATCCATGGACTACTGTATATCCCTGACAGAAGTGAATGAATGTTCAGTCAGTCCAGTGAAAGTGAATAGTGATGTAATTCAGCATGTACAAGACTGCTTTACTTTATTTTAAAATGCTGTTTCAATAAATTTCCACAAGTATGGTCTTCGCTTTAGTGAGCCCTCTTGTGCCCCCCTCCATTTGCCCCCATCTGTCTTTGGATTGTAGTATTTTAGACCAAGGATTTTTTGTAGCATTTTTTTTCCATCTAGCAGGAATTTTTCCCATAGCTCTTTTGAAATATTCTGCTTCAATAGCATCAAATTGCCAAAATTTTTCCCATAGGAAAGTACTGGGAAAGATTCCCATAGTTTTTTTTTCCTCATTTATTATGGTTTAGTGTTGTTTTTTTTAATCATTTGTTAGTGTCAGTCTGCCACCTTTTTGAATTTTGACCTATGTGCTTACATCTTTTTATTTTAGACCTTTCAATAAATTATCTTTGTTCTCGCACATCCCTGCAATGTATTAATGTTCTGTGTTTCCATAACCTTCACATACCTGGCTTGTGTTACTAGTCTTGAGTGAATGCGCCAAGGAACCGATAAGAGAATGCTGTGCGATTGGCACTGTTAATGGTTTCCTGTTTATAAATCTGTATGATGGCATCCTATGAAAACAGAACACTATTTCTGGATTTTTCCCTATTCATTTAAGAGAAATTATCAGATTAAGGCAATGTTCACACATTCAGTATTTATCAGTACAGTATTTATAATCCATAATCAGAAGTAGGTGATAAACCCAGAAGTGGTGACGTCTTTCTATTAGACTTTTCCTGATTGTTCCTCACCTGGTTTTTACTTACAAATACTAAGGTTAAATGTTGACCAAATCCTGATAGTGTGAATGTGACCTTATTGTCAGTCTGGGTCTTCCATATATAACTAGGCAGGTTTTTTTTCTTTTGTGGTGCCGTCCAGATGAGGCTGAATACACACTTGGCCCGTGTCTCAGGGCTTGTTCACACTTTGCAGATTTTGCTGCGGATTTTTCCGCAGCGGATTTGGAAAAACCGCAGAGCAAAACCGCTGTGGTTTTCACTGCGGATTTTCCTGCGGTTTCTTCTGCGGATTCCTCTGCGGGTTTTCAACAGCACTTTCCTATTGGTGCATGTTGAAAACCGCTGCGGAATCCGCAGAAAGAAGTGACATGCGTCTTCTTTTTTTCCGCAGCAATTCCGCGCGGTTTTTAAAGGGATTATCCGCAATGTGGGCACAGCGTTTTTTGTTTTCCATAGGGTAACATTGTACTGTACCCTGCATGGAAAACTGCTGCGGATCCGCAGCGTCAAATCCGCTGCGGATCCGCAGCAAAAACCGCAAAGTGTAAACATAGCCTTACACTATTCTATATCCATGGGAAGCTTTTCCTGCCAAACACTAATGTTCCCATAGGCCCCATTCACCAGACGGAAGGTGAAAGTGTGTACTTCTGTCTGGCAGGTATGTGTCTGCAGTGAGCTTGTGCATAGGAAACATGGTCCTTTACGGTAAAACAAATGGTATGCAAAACCTAGTACAATGGAGTGTATATACATATGTATATCGCTTTGTTCCTATGGTGGACAGATGGCTAGGTGTTCATCCTGACTGGTCTTTGAGCACTTATTTTTATGTGCCAGGCAGTGGTCACAGGGGCAGTGTGTACCTGGCCTAAGATAGTTGATGGGTCAGAATCTTTAGTCCAATAGCAGTTTTCCGACCTCCACAAAAATATGCATGTTCAATTTAGCCAAGTGTGCGTGTTTATTTCAGTGAGCGGAAAAGAGACAACTGCCAGACTTTTCCTGTCCTGATCTGCCAGTTTTTTTTTTTTATATCCTGAGCTCTGTGTAACCCATTGACAGCACTGATTGACAGCTTTTTGTGTACACTGTGCATAGGCAGAAAGCTGCTGATCAGTGCTGGATTAATACATAGAATACTTACATTTATTATTATTAATTTATTTATTTATATGGCACCATTAGTTCCATGGTGCTGTACATGAGGGTTACATACAGAATTTTTGTAAATTTGTTTACTGTAAATGATATCTATGACAGACTGGTACAGAGGGGAGAGGACCCTGTCCTTGCGGACTTACATTCTACGGGATAATACATAGTAATACATAGAATACATGACATGACAGCAGGTTTACTTGTCGTCTAGTGATGATATCCTGATGACAAAAATTGGACTGCAGCACACAGTCCAGTAAGTGACACATCGGTGGAATCGGTGGCCTCTGTCTCTGCTCTCAGATTAGGTGGCAAAAACCTTGTTACAGATTCTCTTTAAAACTCAACATATCAAATCAAGTGTGACAGATTTTGGGGGGCAATTGAGGACAAGTTGCGATGTCTCCAGTCACCTTGGATATCGTTAAATCCAAAAATAGTTCTCTATAATCTTGATTATAATCATCTCTAGGGGTCAGTATGTAAGTGCAAATATAGACAGATTATTGTGCTTAATGTAAAATGTACAATCATAATTCCAGTCACAAGAACCTGAGCATTTCATTGCTCAGGTAAGGCCATTTTTATGGACCTTCTGTTAGTGTGATAGTTGGCAATGCTTAATTATGTCCCAGCTGGTGAATGTGGAAGACTGACTGCGTCTGTGAAATCATTCACCCTGCAGAGCGGTGTACGAATCCTGTACAGTCCTTGTATATCGGTGTGTTACGAGGATGTTCTTTGAAGAAGCGACCTCTGTATTGCTCCATGCTAGTATATACAGTGGGCAAACTAAGTATTTGATAGACTGCTGATTTTGCAAGTTTTTCCACCTACAAACAATGGGAGAAGTCTGTAAGATGAAAAAAACAACCTTAATATTTGGTACAGAAACCTTTGTTTGCAATTACAGAGGTCAGACGTTTTCTGTTCTTGACTAAGTTTGCACACACTGCAGCAGGGATTTTGGCCCGCTCCTCCATAGAGATCTTCGCCAGATCTTTTAGGTTTCTGGGCTGTCGCTGGCCAACATTGAGTTTCAGCTCTCTCCAAAGATTTTATATTGGGTTCAGCTCTGGAGACTGGCCAGGCCACTCCAGGACCTTTTTAAAATGCTTCTTACAGAGCCACTTCTTAGTTGCCCTGGCTGTGAGTTTTAGGTCATTGTCATGTTGGAAGACCCAGCCACGACCCATCTTCAATGTTCTTACTGAGGGAAGGAGGTTTTTGGCCAAAATATCGCATTACATGACCCCATCCATCCTCCCTTCAATATGGGGCAGACGTCCCCTTTGCAGAAAGTGTCTGATGTTTCCCCCACCATGCTTCATGGTTGAGATGGTGTTCTTGGGGTTGTACTCCTCCTTCTTCTTCCTCGAAAAACTACAAGTGGAGTTGATAGCAAAATTTCTATTTTGGTCTCATCTGACCACATGACCTTCTCCCATGCCTCCTCTGGATCATCCACATGGTCATTGGTGAAACTTAAAAGGGGCCTGGACATGTGCTAGTGTGAGCAGGGGGACATTGCAAGCCCTGCAGGATTTTAATCTAGGACAGCATAGTGTGTTAGTAACGGTAATGTTGAGACTGTGGTCTCCGCTCTCTTCAGGTCATTGACCAGGTCCTCCTGTGTAGTCCTGGGCTGATTCCTGACTTTTCTCACAATCATCCTTACTGCACGAGGTGAGATCTTGTATGGAGCCCCAGACTGAGTTAGGCTACGTTCACATTAGCGTTGTGCGGCGCAGCGTCGGGCGCAGCCGCGACGATGCATGCATCATGCGCCCCTATATTTAACATGGGGGGCGCATGGACATGCGTTGTCTTGCATTTTGTGACGCATGCGTCATTTTGGCGCAACTGTCAGGGCGCAGAGGACGCTGCATGATGCAGTTTTTTTTCTGCGCCAAAAATCATACAAAAAATGAACGCATGCGTCACAAAACGCTGCGTTGTGCATGCGTTGTGCATGCGCTGTGCATGCGTTGTGCATGCGTTGTGCATGCGTTGTGTATGCGTTGTGCTTTGCGTCGCCGACGCTGCGCCGCACAACGCAAATGTGAACGTAGCCTAAGATTGACAGTCATCTTGTGTTTCTTCGATTTTCTAGTAATTGTGCCAACAGTTGTTTCCTTCTCACCGAGCATCTTCCCTATTGTCCTGTAGTCCATCCCAGCCATGTGCAGATCTACAATTTTGTCCCTAGTGTACTTGGACAGCTCTTTGGTCTTGGCCATAGTGGAGAGTGATTGATTGTGAGGACAGGTGAATTTTTTTTTGTTTACAGGTAACATTCAAATAGGTGCAATTAATACAGGCAGAGTAGGATGGCTTCTTAAAGAAAAACTGCCGGGTCTGTGAGAGGCAGAATTCTTGCTGGTTGGTAGGTGATCATCTACTTATTTTCCCCACTGTATACAAGCATCTGTACATTCCTATAAGTGGCTGGATGCTACTCTTTTTCATCGTCCCATTGAGAACAAAGGATGTGTAGTCATTTTTAAAGGTTCACCACCTTATTTGTGATGGTACTTATACTTAATCTCCTGTGCGTGTCACATACATGTGAATATTTAAAAGTATACATTGACATTGGGTGAGATAATCAGAGGTTTGTAATACCTGTCTTACTTGTTCTTGGCTGACATTGGAGGAATTGGGTGGCAACTAGTAAATATCTTTTAAAGGGGATGATGACACCGGCACTGAATATGAAGAGAAAACCCGGGCTGCAGCTGATGTTTCACTTTTTTGTGTTTAATTCGTACTAAGGTGGGGACAGTGATGCCAGCGCTGAGTGGGCGCTGGGCACCACGTGACATGCAACTGCACGAGAGCCCCGGGACCACGAGTGCCGACACTGCTGGAATGGCGCTGGCACGGGAGGGGAGTTTTGGCTTTATTTTATTGTGGCCAAACATTTAGATCAAGAACGGGTTGTCCTAGTAGTGGACAATCCCTTTAAGTAAATTAGAGCCCGATTCATTATTTCCGTCTTTAGAAGTCCCATTTTGCACGAAATAAAAAAAAAAAAATTTTACTTTTTTGGGTAACTTTTTTTTTTTTTTTGCAACTTTTTAAGATCAAAAGGTCACATTGTGTATAAAATCACTCCATGGGGGGCTAGAAATAAAGTACCATACATTTGTGACTTATGTTGTGACCTTTCTAAAAAAATTGGAATTGATTTTAGTCATCCGAAAACATTTAAAAATCCCAAACCCTGCGCACACTGACAAATAATTAAATGAGGTAAACACATAAAATAGAATTTTTAACAAGGCGCAAATTAAAAGAATAAGGCTCAAGTGAAAACTTGGGTAAATGCCAAAAAACTGGAGGAAAAAACAAAATTCTAGCAAAATAGTGAATCATATCATAGTGTACCTCTGTATAGAGAAGTGCAAAAATTGTGTGTTTCAGAGCCACAATAGTGGTCTGCAAGCCAGGGGCCACTATAGCTGCCCACCAGTATAAGGCCCCTGGGCCCCAATGCAATGTGTCACATCTCTTTAGAACGACCCATTCTTTCACCAATGTTAGTACAGGCAGACCGCATGGCGAAGGCCTAGATTTCTTTTTACTCTAGTGTCATTGGGATTAAATGGTAAAAATGTAATTAAGTGGAGCTTGCCAGTATTTTTGTTCTCGTAGCAAAGCATTATATACTGGTACTAGATGGTGGCCCGATTCTAACGTATCTGGTATTCTAGAATATGTAGTATATAGCACAGGCTACGTACTATATTGCACAGTGACGTAGTATATAACACAACCGACGTAGTATATAACAGAGCTACGTAGTATGTAACACAGCGTACGTAGTATATAGCAGAGCTACGTAGTTTATAACACAGCCATGTAGTATATAACATAGCCACGTAGTGTATTGCACAGGTATGTAGTCTTAGTCAGCCACGTAGTATATTGCACAGGTATGTAGTCTATTGGTCAGCCACATAGTATATAGCAGAGCCACGTAGTATATAACATAGCCATGTAGTATATTGCACAGGCACTTAGTATATTGCACAGGCACTTAGTATATTGCACAGGCACTTAGTACATTGCACAGGCACTTAGTATATAACAGTCACGTAGTGTATTGCACAGCTATGTAGTATATTGGTCAGCGACGTAGTATATAGCAGAGCCACGTAGTATATAACATAGCCACGTAGTATATTGTAGAGGCATGTAGTATATAACAGAGCCATGTAGCATATTGCACAGTCGACGTAGTATATAACAGAACCGACACAGCCACATCGTATAATGCACAGCTATGTAGTATATAACAGAGCACGTAGTTTATTGCATAGCCACGTAGTATATTGGACAGTCACATTGTATATTGCCCAGCTACACAGTATATAGCACAGAGATGTAGTATATAACAGAACCTCAAACAAAAAAAGAAAAAAGCCAGCTCACCGATAGATGTAAGAGGCACGGAACTTCGTCCTGACACGACGTAGTGGAATCCCAAAAACAAAGAAAAGTTGTTCCAGCTTCTTGATAAAATTTAGTTTTTAATCCAACATATTAAAATCACAAAGGACACACTCCTGGGACAATGCCATAACACATGGCACACAGAACACATGTGAGGAGAGCTACGCGTTTCGACCTGACGGTCTTTGTCACAGCTGTGACAAAGACCGTCAGGTCGAAATGCGTAGCTCTCTTCACATGTGTTATGGCATTGTCCCAGGAATGTTTCCTTTTTGATTTTAATATGTTGGATTAAAAACTAAATTTTATCAAGAAGCTGGAACAACTTTTCTTTGTTTTTGGGATATAACAGAACCGACACAGCCACATAGTATATTGCACAGCTACGTAGTATATAACACAGAGCAGGTAGTATATTGCACAGCTACGTAGTATATTGGACAGTCACGTTGTATATGGCACAGTCATGTTGTACATTGCCCAGCTACATAGTATATAGCACAGAGATGTAGTATATTCAGAGCCCACGCAGTATGTAACACAGCCCACGTAGTCTATAGCAATGTGGGCACTATATGCGTGGTTAAAAAAAGAGTTAAAATAAAAAATAAACATAGTCACCTTCCGAAGACCCCTTGAAGTACTGGTGCCTGTGTGCGGTGCACGCGGCAGCTTCCGGTCCCAGGTTGTTATGAGCGCAGGACCTGTGATGATGTTGCAGTCACATGACCGTAACGTCATGGCAGGTCCTCGCATAGCATCCTTGGCACCGGAACCTGCCGCTTGCACTGCCGAGGACAGCCGCAACGTCAGGAGGTGAGAAAAACCTTTTTTTTTATTATTATTATTATTTGTAACATTAGATCTTTTTACTATTGATGCTGCATATGCAGCATCAATAGTAAAAAGACGGTCACACAGGGTTAATAGCTGCGTTAACGGGGTGCGTTACACCGCGGCAAACACTCACCGTTAACGCTGCCATTAACCCTGTGTGAGGGCTGACTGGAGGGGATTATGGATCGGGCACTGACTGCGGGGAGGAAGGAGCGGCTATTTTGCCGCCGGACTGTGCCTGTCGCTGATTGGTCATGGGCGTTTTGCCACAACCAATCAGCGACTTGGATTTCCATGACAGACAGAGGCCGCGACCACTGAATATCCGTGACAGACTGAAAGAAAGACAGAAGGACAGAAAGACGGAAGTGACCCTTAGACAATTATATAGTAGATAATTTAATATTTTGCATGGTCGTTTTTAAATGTTGCAGAAAAAAAAAACACCTACATTCCATAACTATTTTGGGGACAAATACACTGACCTTGGACACTGAGGTTCAGACACTGCATATATGTAGACTATTATGTCCATACAGAAGCCTCAGGTGTTGGAACAAATGTATAAATCTTTGAAAAGGATTTTATTGAACAATATAAAGAAAAACAGAAACAACGGGGGTCTCGTGCCACTGTCTGATGGAGAAATGATGGTATAACTATTGCTGGGTCGTATGCATGTCTCAAGACTATTATGGCTATAATGAAAAGGTCTTGTGAGGCTCATATTGATGGACGCCTCCATGATACAATAACTCTGCCATGGAACTGTGAGATTTGCCATTTAATTTTAGATTACCTTGGAGTTGTTGGGTTCATTATTTATACCACACTAGGGTAAGACTGCATCAGTAATCCTGAATGAAAATTAAAGCCATCGATCAGTCATTACTAATTGGATTTAAGCTTCCACCCGTTAAATATGTAAGAGCTGAACCTCGCTAGAAGTCTTGTGCTTGTAAGGAGGGTAGATGAATGCACAAGGTAGTAATGTCTTTGATTCACTCTACGTTTATTTGATTCAAATGTGCCCTGTTTTGCTGCAGTTGCCTTGTATCGTAATCTCGCACCATATGGTGTAGTGGAAATTCCCTAAAATGCTGGAGGTAATGTTGTAGATGATAGTAAATTATTGAGCGCCTGCCTGCATAAAATTGTGCGCTGCAAAATACCAGACTTTAAAGGGTCAGAAGGACCGGTTTATATAGAGAGATTTTGATCCATCGTTTGCAGCCTCTTTGCTCATACCACCGTGATCTTTTCACTATATCTGTATCTGGTCATTGTAGTGAATAACCATGGTCACCCTAACCAGCCCAGAACTGCTCATGTAAAAGTACTGTTCTATAAACCCCTTCTGACAGGGGGTTTCATATAAGTTCAAAGTATGGAAGGATGTTTACATTGTTCATAATGAATGTTTATCATGCATACAACATGAATTGCATCTTAGTTGGGCTCTCACTTTTTGCAGTGGTTATATTCATTTAACACTTTTGTTACAGACGATTCTCTGGCCATCACCCAAGTGTAAATGGTGGGATTGAGTTGGTCTTATGTGTATAAATTCGTTTAATCAGGTATATAGAATGGTTTACCAGGATCATAAACGTCTGCAATGTGTCAGCAAGGGCTCATGTGCGTATCAGATCGCCGACACCGCGCACGTGCGGCTCCTCTAGTACTGTGCTACATAGCCTCGGTGCCCTCCTGTACTGGCGCCAATGAATTCCACATGCAGTGATTTATTTATTTATTTTTATATTTCCACTAGACATGTTGCTAATGAGACTTTTATATAGAATATGCCAAAAAACTCAGTATTAAATAAGGATGCATCACAACTTTGTACCTGTGTTAAGGCCATTTTTAGGCAGGAATTGCATAAATCTTGCCTGTTGTGCAGCTGAGTTTGTGAATTGTCTTACAATATCTGTTGGCAAGTATCCAATAAGTTATATTGCTTTCTTAGAATTTTGTATGTGGAGTATCAAACTGAGCTACATTTGCTTGTAATGGCAGGATACAACCTTCAGATGTGATTTCTGTTTTCCATCATCTGCCGTAATTTCTGATATGACTTGTCCTATTTAGGGTAACTTAGCGCTGTGGTGTGTGGGCGGTGTTTTTTTAATCTTTTTACTTTTCCAGCTGGTATAGCGGTGATCACATGTTTACTCAAGTGGTATTCTATACACTGCAGTCATTGAGTTCTCTATGTTTAAAGGGAACACAGCTGATATATGCTGCCTGATCCATGGGCAGCACACGTATTACACTTGTGTTTTCATGTATGTTTGGCTCTGTAATGCATACTTTAAAAAAACAGGCCAAAGAGGAAAAAATAGGTGGCACTCCTTGATGCAGTAAAATAATCCTTTCTTTATTCAATGCAAGTAGTACATGGACGCAGGGGAGCAGG
The DNA here is from genome assembly GCF_051348905.1 of Ranitomeya variabilis. Lineage (NCBI taxonomy): Eukaryota > Metazoa > Chordata > Amphibia > Anura > Dendrobatidae > Ranitomeya > Ranitomeya variabilis. The sequence goes on along the minus strand of NC_135235.1, from coordinate 110,508,129 downwards.
TGCAGTGAAGGACAACGGCCATTTCATGTCGATCAGACGCTTCAGTGACCTGGACCTGTTGAAGCGTCTGCTCGACGCAAAACGGCCGTCGTCCTTCGCTGCACCTACTCCCCTGCATCCATGTACTACTTGCATTGAATAAAGGATTATTTTACTGCATCTAGGAGTGCCACCTATTTTTCCTCTTTGACCTGGACTTTGTACGACGCTGATCGTTTCAGGTGTTGCACCCGGGATTTTGCAAGCCATACACTGCTGGTTCACAGAGTAAGCTTGAAAAGGTATGTTTTAAGTTGTTTGGTGCTGGTTTTTCTGTTTTTCTCAATTTCCACAATTACATACTTTAAAAACCACCGGAGACACTTGTCGGACAGGTGGGTACATAGCAGTTTCTTCCCACCCGCTGTCCTGGAGTGACAAGTCTCTGAGGTGATTTGGGTCCTATATTAAATGGATTTAGTTTCTTCTGGTGCTGAAGAGGTTAACTATCCTTTCTATGCTAGTCGGAAACATGCAGCTCCATTTATGCTGCTTCTGCCCTGGTCATTACCTCTTCCTATATAAATTGGTCAGACCTTGTCCCTGCCAGTGAAAGACTCATCTTCCTGTGCTGTGTGCTAAAGCAAAGTGGTTTAAGTAGCGTTGTTGTAGAAGGGTTCTGTGTTTGCTGTAATAATTCATGTGTATTTCCTGGTCCCTGTCCCTGTTCCTCTTTAGCTTATTCTTCCCTGTCCGTATCCTCCTCCCTATTGTTGGTTAATACTTTTGTATGATAGACGTTTGTCTTTGATCCCTGTTTTGTCTTTGTGTCTTGTTTAAATTACATTTCTGTCCCATGCCTCATGGGGTTGGAGAGGGGATGGATCAGGGTTTAACAGGAGCATAGTAAGGTTGGAGACTGAGGCATCTATCATAAATTGTACCCCTGGGACAGTGATAGTTAAAGTTTTGGTTCCAGGGACAGTTTGAGATCCCCTGTCCTTACCGAAGGCCGTCAAAGCGTGACATGTATTTTAAGAGACCTGTCACTCATGGGTAATGGGCAGGAGGGATTTTCCGGGGACCTACCTGTCCAACTAGTCTCCCTTAAGGTACTGTCACATTTAGCGACGCTGCAGCGATCTAGACAACGATGCCGATCGCTGCAGTGTCGCTGTGTGGTCGCTGGAGAGCTGTCACACAGACAGCTCTCCAGCGACCAACGATGCCGAAGTCCCCGGGTAACCAGGGTAAACATCGGGTTACTAAGCGCAGGGCCGCGCTTAGTAACCCGATGTTTACCCTGGTTACCAGTGTAAATGTAAAAAAAACCAAACACTACATACTTACATTCCGGTGTCTGTCGGGTCCCCCGGCGTCCGCTTCCCTGCACTGTAAGCGCCGGCCGTAAAGCAGAGCGGTGACGTCACCGCTGTGCCCTGCTTTACGGCCAGCCGGCGCTGACACAGTGCAGGGAAGCAGAACGCCGGGGGACCCGACAGACACCGGAATGTAAGTATGTAGTGTTTTTTTTTTTTTTTTACATTTACACTGGTAACCAGGGTAAACATCGGGTTACTAAGCGTGGCCCTGCGGCCCTGTGTTACCAGTGAAGACATCGCTGAATCCGCGTCACACACGCCGACTCAGCGATGTCTGCGGGAGATCCAGCGACGAAATAAGGTGCTGGCCTTCTAGCTCCGACCAACGATGTCACAGCGGGATCCTGATATCTGCTGCGTGTCAAACACAACGATATCGCTATCCAGGACGCTGCAACGTCACGGATCGCTAGCGATATCGTTGTTAAGTTGTTCAGTGTGAAGGTACCTTTATGGTTTGATCCCCTGGAGCTTTTAAAGTGTATTTTTCCCTGAAATACCGTAGTGTTTAAATCCATCATACCTGGCTGAGATCATACAGCCAGTGTCTGATACTTGCAACCCGTTGATTGAGCAGCATGTAGCCACTGTCAAGTTACCTTTAATCAAAGGGCAAAGTCCTAGTCTTATATCCCAGCACGTAATTATTGGCATCACAATTACTTTTTAATATCAGCGCCATAAAAAATACATTATTGTAGATATAAAGATCTTAACTTTTTTGCCCGGACAACCTCTTTATCACCTACCTACTCACAGGTGGCGACGGTTGGGACCTGCACCGATAAGCAGAACAGGGAACTCTCTCCTCCCTACACTCCTGCTTCCCCTCTTTGCCAATCCCTTCACTGGCTCCCAATTCCCCAGCGTATTTAGTTTAAACTACTAACACTGACCTACAAAGCCATCAATAACCTTTCTCCTCCATATATTTCCGAACTAATCTCCCAATATCTTCCCTCAAGTAATCTCAGGTCCTCTCAAGACCTCCTTCTCTCCTCCACAGTTATTAATGCCTCACCCAATCACCTCCAACACTTCTCCCGAATATCCCCAATTCTCTGGAATTCTGTGCCCCAACACGTCCGATTATCCACCACATTCTTCAGAGGGAACCTGAAAACCCATCTTTTCAAAAAAGCTTACAACCTGTAATGACCACATTGCCACCTCAACACCATCTGAGCTGCTGCAACCCCCAACCTACTATGTAGTTCATCATAAACCTGTAGAATGCCAGGGCAGGGTCCTGTTCCCTCTGTGCCAGTCTATCATTGTTATACTGTAAGTGATATATGTAATTTGTGTGTTACCGCTTCTCATGTACAGCACCATGGAATCAATGGAGCTATATAGGAAATATTATTATTATCTTTTACCCTTGTTAAGTTTGTGTATTCTTGTTTGCTGCTCCATTTGTTCCCTATGGATCTCCTGAGCTCTGCTTTTCCAGCAGCCAGGGGATGATTGGAGTGCCAGTTGGACATCCACCCTGCCGCTCCATTTTGTAATGGGAGTAAAAGTTCCCCATTGGAGAAAAAAAAAATTCTTGATCTGTGGATTGGTACGGGTCACAGCAGTGGGTCACCTACTGATCAGAACATTCTCTGGTGGGAGTGGTGATGACTTATTTTACATTGGACGACGCCTTTAGTTTCTCCTCTGATCCCCCTCCACTCCATTCATTCTTAAGGTACCTTCACACGAAACGACATCGCTAGCGATCCGTGACGTTACCCGGGGACCTCGGCATCGTTGGTCGCTGGAGAGCGGTCTGTGTGACAGCTCTCCAGCGATCAAACAGCGACGCTGCAGCGATCGGCATCGTTGTCGCTATCGTTGCAGCATCGCTTCGTGTGAAGGTACCTTTATTGGCAGTGTCGGAGATAAGCTGAGTGCTGCTCACTAGTAATTCTGGCACTCCCTTTGAGAATAGAGAGGACGTTTGCATACCCGACTCCTGCTCCATTCATATGGGGCTTTTCAGATCGCCATTGTCTGGGTCTTTGGGGGTCCCAGCGGTTGGGCTCCCAGTAATTAGGTAGTTTGCCCTTATTTTGTAAATAAGGAATAACGTCTCATTTTGGTACAAACCCTGTAAGTGGTTAATGTCAATAAAAGAATACACTGCCTGCAGTCTATTCATACGTTAATAAGAATGTTCTTCATCTAGAGTTTCCTTTATGACATAATTTCCATTTACGGTAATGAGGGTAGTACATGCCAAGGCCTCCGCTGGAGTTATAAAGCAGGGATGGGTATTGTGCATCTGTGTTGCTATCGTTACCATAGAGAATCCTATTTAAAGAGGCGCGCTGGTCATACAGTCAGGTTAAGGCATGTTCAGTGATTCCCGGGATTCTTGTGGTTACCTCAGACAGAATAGGGATTCTTCAAGGTTAACCCCTGACAGGTTCACTGTCTCGGCTCATGAGCTTTGCTTTCTGTCTTGTCATAACGATTTGCAGTTCTGCGTGAGGGTTTGTGATGTTATCTCCCAATAATTGTCAATGTCTGACCTCTTTCTCTTCTGACAGCTCGTGGATTTTTCTGAGCACTGGGAAACAACTAGCATGGTAAAATAGTAAGAACAAAAAAAAAAGTTGCCTTATTGTACTGTGCAGTTTCCTTAGGTTGTGATTATGGGGAAAACCAAAAGGTCAAAGATCTATCAACATGTCAATATTTTGCTTGGTAAAGGGCTTAATGCTGTGTCCCCACCTGTCATGAGACCTGGGATTTGCAGTCCTACCTGAATATTAAGGTGGAAACATGGATGTTGTCACTCCATTCATTGTCTGAGAAACTGATGGAGAATGTGCAGTCCAGCATTCAGAAGCCACGTATGAGAACTGTCTAATATTTCTTATGGGTAACCCTTCTGTACTACCTTGTGAGCTACTATGTAAAAAATGAACACATACTGTACAATGGCATGTAAAATTTAGGGCACCCCTGGTCAAAATTTTTTACAGTAACAAAGTTCATCGAGATAGAGAGATATATAGATAGACAGATAGAGATATACACACACACACACACACACACACACACACACACACACACACACACACACACACACACACATATTATAATATAATGAGCAGTCTTCACAGGGAGGACTTCTCACACAGCGCTGCCTTACATTGCATTACAATGGCCCTCACAGTCCTCTTGTCTGAACATGGAAAGTCTGTGGCTGGACCTCCAAAATAGCAGTGCATGCAAGACGACCCAGCAATCTCACAAAGCTGGAAGAATTTTCCAAGGAAGAATGAGTGAAAATCCCACAAACAAGAACTGAAAGACTCTTGGATGGCTACAAAAAGCGTTTAAAAGGTGTGATACTTGAAAAAGGGGTTGGCACTTGGTACTAACCATGCAGGGTGCCCAAAATTGTGCATAGGCCCATTTTTCCTTTTTGTAATTTTTAAAATGTAAAAGATAATTAATGTGTATTTTTTTGCCTAAAATACAAAGGAAATGTGTCATCTTTAAAGGGAACCTGTCACCCCCAAAATCGATGGTGAGGTAAGCTTACTGTCATCAGGGGCTTATATACAGCATTCTGTAATGCTGTAGATAAGCACCGATGTTACCTGAAAGAGGAGAAAAAGACGTTAGATTATACTCACCCAGGGGCGGTCCGGTCAAATGGGCGTCTCAGGTCCGCTCCAGCGCCTCCTATCTTCATTCCATGACATCCTCTTCTGGTCTCCGCACCGCGGCTTCGGCGCAGGCGTACTTTGTCTGCCCTGTTGAGGGCAGAGCAAAGTGCTGTAGTGCGCAGGCGCCCAGTCTCTCTGACTTTACCGGCGCCTGCGCACTGCAGTACTTTGCTCTGCCCTCAACAGGACAGACAAAGTACGCCTGCGCCTGAGCCGCTGTGTGGAGACCAGAAGAGGATGTCATGGAATGAAGATGGGAGGCGCTGTACCGGACCTGAGACGCCCATCGGAGCGGGACCGCCCCTGGGTGAGTATAATATAACGTCTTTTTCTCCTCTTTCAGGTAACATCGGCGGCTTATCTACAGCATTACAGAATGCTGTAGATAAGCCCCTGATGCCGGTGAGCTTACCTCACCATCGATTTTGGGGGTGACATGTTCGCTTTAACTTAAAGCCTTTTAGAGATTATTGCATCTTCAACTTGCTTAACTGTTAACTATAACAGTAATTTTGACCAGGGGTGCCCAAATTTTTTAATTCGATTGTATATAAATATAGAATTATATAACAAGCTTTTAATACCTATCCATTTCCTTGAATGTTTGACAAGTGGTGCAGTATGGGCATGGGCTACATACTGAGTGTTTCAGTCTAATACCCAAACTTGCTGGCTTTGATTCCAAGGACGGTTGTGGTCATGGTGGTCTCTTGACCCGTTTCTTATCCATGGATGTAATGCATATAACGAGAGCATGTCTTGTTATATAAAGCTCCTCAGAGTTGGCAATAATTGAGTAGCACATGTCTTTGATTTCGGGAGGTGAGGGGTTTTATCCAGTGTGTAACACTGATCCTTGACTGCCAGACATACAACCTCCAGCAAACTCCACAGCCTTTCTTTCCCTCCTACATCAGAGTTGGTCTTCTTGCCCCTGAGCTAGTATGATAGCTGCTTTATGAAGACCAAGGCTATGGTATGTCATGTCGCCTGATAATGTGCTGAAACTACCTAGCTCTTTCCACTGAATATATTATGATTAATCATCACTAACTTGACCTGGTTTCCCAAAGAAAAAGTAACCCTTCATTCTTCTACTGAAAATCCAAAGAAAAATATTCTGATGTCGTAAGCCCTCTACTTGCCACGAGTTGGACTTCACAGAATACTGGCCCACGGTGTGATGGAAGGCTCAGTGCTCATTCTCCCTCTTGTCTTTATAGCATTTAGGCTATGTGCACACGTTGCGGAATGGGGTGAAGAATTTTCTGCACAAAATCGGCATCTCCTGGCAGAAACCGCAGGTGCAGATTTGCCGCGGATTTTATGCGGAATTGATGCGAATTTTATGCGGTTTTTACCACTGCGGATTTCTATAATGGAAGGGTGCAGAAGAGCTGCAGATCCGCACAAAAGAAGTGACATGCTACTACTTTTAAATCTGCAGTGTTTCCGCACGGATTTTTCCGCACCCTCTGCACAGCTTTTTTTTTTTTTTTTCCCATTGATTTACATTGTATTATAAATCACAGTGCGGATCTGCAGCGTTTCTGCGCAGAAAAATCCGCTGCGGATCCGCACTAAATCTGCATCGTGTGCACATAGCCTAATTTTATTTTTTAACTCTTTGGATCTCCTTGACTGACTGACTGACTGACTGACTGACTGACTGACTGACTGACTGACTGAAATCTGAACTCCCCAACCCCCTCCCCTTAACCACCGTAGACCTCATTACAGAACAATAATTAGCTTATTTTTATTTATATATTTAAGTGGAACCCAGGTGTGGTATGCAATCCTGCCCGCTGCATGTAGTGAGCGCACCAGTGCGATGTCTGCAGAGCCAGGATGCTGCAGTAGTGTCATATTATTCAGAGAACTGCTGCAGCTCACCCTTCACTCCTACGCACTGCCTGACACTAGATCCAATGTGATACGGAGTGGAAGGCATTCGTTTCTTTTCCTGTAACATATCATTCCACTGATGCTGCTTATAGTCCTGTGAGTCGTGATTCACTTTAGCATGTGCCTTTTAGGATGGATGGCAAGATCTATGGTAAAGTTGCCTTTTCGGACCACCATGTGATATTGACTTTTCTAGCATAAAGAATAAAAAATAAATAATGGGGACATGCTTTTGTCAAAACATAATACTAGACAAAGCAGGAGACTAAAGGAAACATCAGGCTGCAGCACTAGCGCACCAATATCATGTAATTCATCATGCCACCCTAAAGCCTGTATTCTCTCCTCTGGGTAAGTAGTCTTCCAGTGTTGGTGTGTGTAGTAGCATCAACTTTTATCTCAGCATTTGAATTTTGCTATGGCATCTCCATCTATATCAAAGAATATGCACAAAAAAGTTAAATACGGTAAATAAATAACCAAACAATTTCTCACTGAACCATCTACTTCTCTTTGATCCTAGTTTGAATAGATATAGACATGCTATAGGGAAGCAGAAAAGTAAAGTCCTGGATGGGGCAGGTGTCACCAACGTGCCTGTGATGTAGGTCTCCGAATAGTGCTCCAGTAACGACAAGATAACTACGGTAAGTATTTTTAGTGCACTGGATTTTGGGACCAGGATTTAGGAGCGACCAAAAAAGCTTGGGTGGAAAAGGTCTCTCCTGTAGACACCAGGCCAGGTCTTGCAGGTCCTATAAAAGGAAGCTGGGTTGCAGTGGCGTAACTACAAAGTAATGGGCCTCAATGCGAACTTTCAAATGGTGCCCCCCCCCCCCCCACCACCACCACCACCACGCCAAAATACTTTTCTTCCAAATTCACATTATCCCTATTCATTTCGCACACTATAGCTTTGTTACAATGTTGTATAGTCTGACCTCAGTGGCATAACTATCCGGTCCCCAATTCTGGTATATATTTGTCCCCCGTTCTGCCGTTGTTCTGTATTGTACAAAAGAAAATAAACCATTATAGTCATCAGGGGCTTACATAGAAGTCATGGGGATCCATATAAGAAGTATAATGCACCCCCCATAGTCCTCCTTATAATATAATGCACCCCCATAGTCCTCTATATCAGAGGTGTCAAACTGCATTCCTCGAGGGCCGCCAACAGGTCATGTTTTCAGGATTTCCTTGTATTGCACAGGTGATAATTTAATCACCTGCACAGAATGATTCCAGCACCTTGTGGAATGCTAAGGAAATCCTGAAAACATGACCTGTTGGTGGCCCTCGAGGAATGCAGTTTGACACCTCTGCTCTATATAATATACTGCACAGTTCATAGTCATCCATGTATACATTTTAGTCCATTAAATTTATGATGGCAAAGAAACACATTCAATTACAATCTATATAACAAACCTCCCACCATAATGGACAGACAAAAGAATGTATTGTTAAAATATATACTTTATTTATATCATAAAAATCCAACAGTCTTTCACAAAAAAATTAATGATGATGCTTCCTGTCAAATACAGATAAAAAATGGTCCCCAAAATACGAGTGACATATTAGTTTACAGATAGCAATAATGCCTTGGTAATTCCACTCATAAAATTATTCATAAGTCAAAAAACGATTTTAATTCACAAATATAAAATGCTTAAGTGCAACTACTGTAATACTGTCCCTATGTACAAGAATATAACTACTATAATACCTAATACCTCACGTTACAGTGGCAGTGACTTAAGCAACTAATCAGCTCACAGCTCTCATAGAACTAAAGAAAAACTGATTTTAAAAGTAGTACTATGATTGGCTGTGTAGTCCCATAAAGAGCCCTGTGGTATTTTGACCCACACTGCCCTATGTAGAAATCGGTGGTTCTTGTCTACGTTCCTGCGTTCTTGTCTACGTTCCTGTGCATTAACTGTGTTCGCCCTGCCGCCACTTGTATACACTGCGCCACATTCACTCACGGGTCGAGGAGAGTCTATTACCTCCGAGCAGCCAGTCCCGCAGACCACTTAGTCAGGAGCAGGGAATGACTGAAAGCGATGAGGAAGCTTCCCGCCACTACTCACCTATAATGTCTGCGCACAGCTCCCGGCACCGATCGGCTGCTAATAACAGGAGGACGGGTGCAGATTTGAGGCCTGAGGAACCCTTCGGCAGCAGGAGGAGGAAGATGCAGCAAGGGCTTTTTAGGCTATGTGCACACGTCAGGATTTCTTGCAGAAATTTTCCTGACAAAAACCGGACATTTCTGCCAGAAATCCGCAGGCGTTTTTTCATGCGTTTTTTGACGCATTTTTTACGGGTTTTTTTTTTTTTCGCGTTTTTTGTGCGTTTCTTTCCAAATGCATAGAATTGTGGGAAAAACGCAGAAAATCCGCAAAATTAATGAACATGCTGCTTTTTTTTACCGCGATGCGTTTTTTTCGCATTTTATGTGTTTGTATGGTTGTTGGGGTTTCCTGAAGGAAATAGATAAAGCCCGGATAACGTAATTACAAATAATGTCCAGGTATCTTGGAGGTTTATTTTACAGTCGTGGCTTTGCAGTGATTCTTGGATCCCAGACCCAGTATGTTGAGGAGCTTGTAGCATTTGGTTATATATTAGATGGAGCTTGTTACAAATGTGCATTGTTGTTAATTCCGAATACTATTAATCAGCATTTACAGTGATGGAGACACTAGCTGATTCCCGTCCTGGGCTTTCCTCAAGGTCTTTAGTGAAACTTACATTTATGGTCTTCCTTGGGCTCCTCAGGACATTAACTCTTCCACTCAGCTGTGGAAGGATGTGTAAGGCGGACAGATGAAAAGTGCCTCTGTCAGGCTTGATAAATGGCGGGGATGGAGTAGGAATAAATGAAGTCTGTTTGGTGGCGGGTTCTCTGGCTGTTAGTATATATACGTATATTACCAATGTTTCATCACTAGGTATACACTGAGAATTGGCGTAGACATTTTGAGTGCATGGCTCCTATAATTAAATGTAATTTAATTAGGTGTATAATAGATTCACATATAATACATATATATATTATATATTATGGATAGTAAGTACGGCAAGGTGTTCATGCTGGGTTGAAATAAATGAGTGTTAATAGTGAAATGTCATTAACTGTTGGGCCAGTTTTACACAGGGATATGCTCCCGTAATATGATTGCTAGTCCCGTCCAGTCACACGTCTAACATGGATCCCTGGCATTTGGGTCAGGATTTGTGGTCATGATACAGGAGGCGAGAAGCTATCTGATATGCACATGGGGAGCTGTGGACTATGGCCCCTCACACCTAGAGACTTGGCAGTGTAGGGGGGCTGCATGCAGAGTCTCCTGTGCATATATTGGTTATATCTTGGCTTATTGTGGTTTAGAGCAGTTGTCTTTGAAGGGACCTGAGTGACAGCTGATATCCATGGGCAGCACGAATCAGACAGTGGCTGCGTGTTTTCAGCCATGTATGTTTAACTCTGAAACTTTGCAGCGTTTCAGAGAAAAACTATTTAATAACTTTCCAGGACCGTGCCGCACTGGAAACTAGTCCCTCAGGCAGATCCTGATAGTTTCCTCTCTTCTCACTGGCTGTGACTGACAGGTGTCTCCATGTACGTGCCAAGAGACCGGTCACTGCATGGCAGTGGGCAGGAAGAAGCCATCGGGGACTTACCTTATCAACTAGTCTCAGTGCAGCTCTGTCCCCGATGGCTATTAAACTAGGTTTTTCTCTGAAACGCCGCAGCATTTTAGACTTAACCTGGCTGAAACCATGCAGCCACTGTCTGATACGTGCTTCTTGTGGATCAGGCTGCATACATCAGCGGTTGGGTTCCCTTTAAGGTTATGTTCTCACAGAAAAAATAGCAGTGTTTTTTGCAGTGGTGATCATGGCCTAAAGGTGTTTTGTGGTCATTTGATGTGGATGGCCTGTCCTTACAATAGGTCATGATTATCAGATCAGTGATTAAATGGGGGTCTGACTCCCGGCAGTTCTTTGCTCAGCCGCCACTGTGTAGCTCCATCACGGAGTACCTCCCTCCTCCATCCTTCTGATCCTCTTTGGCTTAGGTTTAACAAGTAAAGGGTTAAATCCATTGCATAATTGATGGCTAAGGTCGCAATATACAATAACTTTTTGATTAGTAAGAGCACATGGATTCTGAAACTTTTCTTCTGAGGTCTCATCAGAAAGGCCAAGAAAAGGCGCAGCCCTCACCTGACTAAGGTGGTCTGACCCTCACCATTCGTAATGAAAGCCTATGCTAAAATTGAAAAGATCTCCCAATTTTTAATTTTTTTTGTCTACTGAACCCAATAAAACAATGCAATATTTGACGAGTCAGTTGAGTTGGTAAACTAGTTATTGATGCAGTCATAGAAATAATTGTGCAAAACATAATCACGTTTATGGAAGCTGCCTCACTAACAATGAGGGCGCATCATGGGTAAGGCCAGTTACAGTATGAGAAGCACTGAGGTAGACATCATTTGGGACGGTCACTGGTTCTGAGAATTGAGTCGCCTCGGTGCACTGCAGCATTCTGGCCATGTGCTGCACAGCACAGATCCATTCAAGTGAATGAATGCTAGAATGTTGGTAGGGACATCCAGGGTCATCGTGTTCAACCCAATGCTCAATGCAGGACTTGCTAAACCATCTCCGACAGATGTCTGTCCAGCCTCTGTTTGAAGACTTCCATTGAAGGAGAACTCGCCACCTCTCGTGGCAGCCTGTTCCACTGGGCTAACTGCAATTTGCTGCAAAGTTTGGAGGTCTGGACTGTAAAAACATTGTAGAGGATGCTTTGCGGAATCAATGCATAATTCTTGGGATGAGCGGATGTTCCAGAAGTCGCAACCGATCGATCATTCAGTTTTTTTATTTTTTTTATTTTAATGGAGTCTTCTGTGATGTAGGCCATTGGTTTAATCTGTTGAACGATGTAGAGAAAACCTTGCCACGAGCCCAGATGCTTCATGGCTCCTCTTTTAAAGATTGCTTGCCTTATTATCCTTTTTTTCGATAGTCTTGTCAATTGATCTACCTTTTTTGGGTTGATGCTAGTTGTGCTGTTCAATGAAATAAAATGAACTGCCTTAAGCAGCCAGCACTACTCAATTACTGGGCATTCTGCACGAATCTCAGCATGTTCAGCAGCGTATGGCGTCCTGTAGTGGTTTGGCTTGAAGGGATTAAATATAAATGCAAAATTTGAGTAGTTCTGCCAAATTTATAGCTAATTATATTTTAATTGTATATATAAAAATGGAGAACATTTACTATTGCTGTCTAATAGTACAAATATGATGGTCCCTATTGCACAAGAAACATTCTCCAATCTAAAATCACAACTGATCATTCGAGATGGCCGATCCCGAACAATAAAGTATGGGGGTTGTTCACAGACCCCTGAGCACGGACTTCACCAGGAAGTCCGTGTTGCTCTTCGGGATGACATGACAGCGCGAGAAACTCTGGCGGCTCTGATCTGCGGTAAAATCATTACCATCAGTCAGAGCGCTGTGGTTCCCTCGCTGTCAATGACGACGTGAGCCCGCACCTGTGACTAAAGATATAGTTTTCCTCCGGTCACTGGCGTCGGCTGATGGCACTACTGCTCCAATCAGCAAACGTATGCTGCCGCTAATAACAGCGAGAGCAGGCGACGGACAATACAAAGGTGACTTCAACCCCACAGGGCAAGTGGAAAGAGTCGGTGAAAATGCCAGAATTGGGGCATCTGGGGCATTTTAAAATACGATATGGGTTCCCCTCTATTCTTGATAACCAGCCTTGCTAATGCTGAAAGCTGGGTGTTGCAGCCCCCAGCTTTCAGTTTTTCCTGGCTTCTTATCAAAAATACATGGGAACCCACACTTTTTTTTTTTCTATTATTCCCATCAGTCGCGCCTGCTCTCTCTGTTATTAGCGGCAGTATGCGTAGGCTGATGGGACTAGTAGTCCCATAAGCCGACGCCAGTGGCCAGAGGTAAACTTTTTTTTTTTTTTTTTTTTTAACCTCCAATCATAGCTGATGGCTTAGGCTGGGTTCACATTGTGTTAATGCAGCCCGTTCAACACATGCGTTAAACGGGCTGCGTTAACGCAAGTGCCAACTTGCCATCGCGCTAGCGCAGATAGAGCATCTGCTAGCTCTATCTGCGCTAGCGGTGACTGACCCGGAAACTCTGCAGTCCGCGTCCCGGGGTCCGTCACTCAATGATGGCACATCGCTAGCGCACGCCCATTTAATAGAGCTCAGTGGCAGCGTTAACGGACTGCGTTACACTGTGTTATGCCGCGGTGTAACGCAGTCAGTGTAACGGACTGCCAGAACGTAATGTGAACCTAGCCTTACGCTGCTGTCAATTGACAGTGTGGGAACCATGGCTGTCTGATCGGCGGTAATGATTGTACTTGTTAACACAAACGTTTTTTGGTTTGTTTTTTTTTATTCTCTTCGACCGATCATTCAGGGGTCTGCCCATCGCTACTGATCATCAAAAGAAAACTAAATATGTTGAAAGGTACAAATAATACAATCTTTATTGAAATAAATATGACACACTAAACCTACCAAACTATAAGGAAAAAGTAAATGAAATCAGAATATGCACATGAAAAATAATTCATATATGTAAAAATTACAATGACAAGCCAGAAAGATCCAGCACAAATTTCATGTAGGTCATACACGGATAAAAGAAAACCTGCCAAAAGGCATAATGTAAATGAATTAAGACCAAGGAAGACTGCAGTCATCATGTGTTTCTTCCATTTTCTGATCATTTTGCGAAGAGTTGCCTTCTCAACAAGCTGCTTGCCTATTGTCCTGTAACCCACCTGAGCCTTGTGCTGGTCTACAGTTTTGTCCCTGGTGTCCTTAGACAGCTCTTTGGTCTTGGCCATGGTGGAGAGGTTGGTGTGGGATTGATTGTATGTGGACAATTGTCTTTTATACAGGTAACAGGTAACAGTATACAGGTAACAGGGTCATACAGGTGCAATCAATACTAATGGATAGCGAGTGCAGAGTAGGAAGGCTTCTTAAAGAAAAACTAACAGGTCAGTGAGAGACAGAATTATTTCTTGGTGGTAGGTGATCAAATACTTATTTCATGTAGTAAAATGCAATTTAATCCCTTCACGACATGCGCTGTACATGTACTGCACATGTCGTGTCTCCCCCTTTGATGTGGGCTCCAGCGCTGAGCCCACATCGTTCCTGGTACATATCAGCTGTTTACAACAGCTGACATGTGCCTCTAACAGCCGCTTGTGGAATTGCGATCCACCCGCGGCTATTGACCTGTTATGTTAGATGCCGCTGTCAATCTCTGACAGCGGCATTTAACTTGCGCTTCCGGCAAGCACACTGGAAATCCCACCCTCAGTGACTAGTCACATTATCGCTGTTCATTGATGAGTCTCCAGCAGACCTCTATGGTTGTCACATCCGGATTGCTATGAGCTCTTCTTGGTGGTCGGAGCTCATAGCAAGTGAGCATTTCTGCTACATGCAGGCGATCTGATCATTGCCTGTATGTAGCAGATCTGATCAGACAAATGCAGCTTCTAGTCTCCCATGAAGACTATTGAAGCATGCAAAAAGTTTTGTACCATTCAAAATGAAACAATAAAAAAAAAACATACATTAAACATACACATATTTGGTATCGCCGCATTCCGAATTGCACAATCTATCAAGCTATAAAAAGAATTAATCCAATCGGTTAACGGCGCCGCAACATCACATTAAAATACAATAATGGGCGATCAAAAGATCGTATCCACAACAAAATGGTATCATTAAAACCATCAGCTTGCCACACAAAAAACAAGCCCTCATCCAGCCCCAGATCCTGAAAAATGGAGACGCTACGGGTCTCGGAAAATTACACAATATTTTTTTTTCACCGTCATTGCGGTCATGTGATGCCGGATTACGTGGGGCCTGCATGTTTCCGGTTCCGGATGGCAGCGGCGCTTCGGCTGGAGGTACATGTGGGCGGTGGGCTGTGTGCTAGTAGTGAGTTCCGGTATGGCCGCATAAAAAGATGCCGTGGGCACCTGTCCTTTACACCCCCTGAGGAAGGAGCTTTGTTGCGCTCCAAAACGCGCGTCGGGGTGGGCTCCAGGTCCCCCACCATTCTTGCATACCAGGTACTGTATGTCCTTCATTGTGTATCACCGTGACAAATGACTGATTTTCAGAGAGTATATACCGTATTTTTCGGACTATAAGACGCACCGGACTATAAGGCGCACCCAGGTTTTAGAGGTGAAAAATAGGGAAAAAAATATTTGAAGCAAAAAAATGTGGTAAAATATTTAATAACATACTATTATATGTGGTGTTATTATATATAATAGTATGTTATTATGTTGGAAGCTGCGGGACCAGTGTGGTGTCTGTGAAGTACTATATGAAGATGCTGGAGGGTGAGTATAAGAATGGGGGCACAGGGCTTATATTGAAAGCACCACTCCAGCACTGCAAAATAACACTGGAGTGCTGCTTTAAAATCCCATGGGAGAACTATAACTCCCAGCATGTCCTGCAGATCCTATGACATGCTGGGAGTTATAGTTCACTAAAGGAGTGGCAGAGTGCTTTATTGTGTTTTGGAAAGACTAACCTCTTAATTGTGGCAGCCAGCCACACTGTGGTGAGGTAAAAGCATCCCATGACTGCACACAGAGCCCTCCCTCTTGTTGTCTTTCCACAGCACAGGTAATGGAAGCCAGCAGATTCTAGTGTTGGAGTCTGAAGGACCTGTGAAGATGTCAAGAAGAGGGAGGGCTCTGTGCTGCCATGTGATGCTCCAGCCCGCCCACTTCTGACATCATCACAGGTCCTCCTTGTGCACACTGCACAGCACTCAGCTCCAGCCCAGGAAGGTACCAGCAATCTCCTCTCCCCCGGACCCTGCTGCTGCTGCCTCCTTCTTCCCCGGACACACGGATCTCCCCAGCTGCTGCAGGAATCAGCGCTGAGGAAACCATGTGTGTCCCTGCTTAAGTGCAGTATTCATTTGCTGCTCCCGGCTCAGCTGATAGGTGGGCGGGGAGTAGCTAATGAATATTCCCTTCACTTAATCATCGGGACCACATGGTTTCCCCAGCTGATTCCCGGCAGTGGGGACATTTTTCTGCCTCCTGAAGTGGGATAACAGTGTGATCCCACTCGCTGCTGCCCCCCTCCCCACATGCTACATCCCTACCATAAGACGCACCCACATTTTCCTCCCAAATTTGGAGTAAAAAAAGTGCGTCTTATGGTCAGAAAAATACGGTACTTTTTGCACTTGCATTATTTATTATATATTTATCAGCCTGATGCTAAATTATTGGGTGTGTATTCTGTGAGTACCATGTGATGTGTTTGTGCGGTGGGTGATACCCTGTAGCCCGTTGTGTATTTCTGGTACTGCCATATAGTGTTTCACTAGCCCCATTTTTCCCCTGTACCTGTTTCGTCTGTATAGTTTTTTAAAATATTTATTTAATAAAGTCTACTTTTTATGGGACCTATTGACTGTTTGTTTCTCTGTGGAGCTTCTACACTTAAATATAAAAGAGCCTAGACATGTTTGATGTCTATGAACTCATAATGACCTGGAGAATCATAATGGCAGGTCAGTTTTAGCATTTGGCAAACATGGTAAAACAAAAAAACAAAAACATTGTGGAATTGCATTTTTTTTGCAATTTTCCCCGCACGTGGAATTTTTTGCCCTTTTCGAGTACATGGCATGGTAAAACCAATGGTGTCGTTCAAAAGTGCAACTTGTCCCTCAAAAAACAAGCCCTCACATGGCCATATTGATGGAAACATTTTAAAGTTATTTCCCAGGAAGAAGGGGAGCAAAAAACAAATGCAATAACTAGAGGCTCTGTCATGAAGGGGTTACTTATGTAAAAATCATGCAATGTGATTTTCTGTTTTTGTTTTTTTTTATTTTGAGATTCTGTCTCTCACAGTTGAAGTGTACCGAAGATAAAAATTACAGATTTCTCCATTCTTTGTAAGTGGGAAAACTTGCAAAATGGTCAGTGTATCAAATACTTATTTCCTCCACTGTTCCTCTGAATTGGTGTACACCTGAAAGTTCTGATCCTTTGTTATATATGGCTGACCATGGAAAGGATGCTAAAATAACTTTTATTGATGCTGTGTAACTGGTATCATTGTGTCAAAAAGTAAAAGTACTGTCTTCAAGTATTAGTAGAAGGCCAAGTTCTGACAGCCATCAAAGACAGAGCAACAAGGCGGCGCTGTGGTTTTGAATGAATAGTTGTACATTGCTTGATTCGGCAGGGGGACGGCTATTTCACCTGCAGACGTTGCAGTGCATTGTAATGGCCTCTCTGCTCTTAACTCTAGGCTGCAGCATTTAAAGGGTTTCATGTGTTGGGGCGATGAATAGTATAAACTTATTGGTAAATCCATTAAATCCCGCCGTCACTTAGGGTACCGTCACACAGTGGCATTTTTATCGCTACGACGGCACGATTCGTGACGTTCTAGCGATATCGTTACGATCTCGCAGTGTCTGACACGCTACTGCGATCAGGCACCCAGCTGAGAATCGTAAGTCGTAGCAGATCGTTTGAAACTTTCTTTCGTCGCTGGAGCTCCCGCTGTCATCGCTGGATCGTTGTGTGTGACAGCGATCCAGCGATGCGTTCGCTGGTAACCAGGGTAAACATCGGGTAACTAAGCGCAGGGCCGCGCTTAGTAACCCGATGTTTACCGTGGTTACCAGCGTAAAAGTAAAAAAAAACAAACCGTACATGCTCACCATCTGATGTCCTTCAGGTCCCTTGCCGTCCGCTTCCCGCTCTGACTGTCTGCCGGCCGGAAAGTGAGAGCAGATCACAGCGGTGACGTCGCCGCTGCGCTCTGCTCTCACTGTACGGCCGGATCTCAGTCAGAGCGGGAAGCAGACTGCAAGGGACCTGACGGACATCAGATGGTGAGCATGTACTGTTTGTTTTTTTTTACTTTTACGCTGGTAACCACGTTTAACATCGGGTTACTAAGCGCGGCCCTGCGCTTAGTTACCCGATGTTTACCCTGGTTACCTGGGGACTTCGGCATCGCTCCAGCGCCGTGATTGCAACGTGTGACCGCAGTCTACGACGCTGGAGCGATAATCATACGACGCTGCGACGTCACGAATCGTGCCGTCGTAGCGATGTAAATGGTACTGTGTGACGGTACCCTTAGATGAAATGTAATATATTCATGGTTCACCATTTATGTCCAGTGGCCTTTTTGGCCAGCAGAATACCATTATATAATGTGTGTGTGCAATATATATACTTCTTTTTGGAGGAAACCTGTGGTTCGTATTTGACTCCCATAATGTGACAGCTGCCTTCACAGTCCTGACAGCAGCCCAGTAATGAATGTAACGTACGCTAGGCTATGACTGGGGAAGCCAATCCGTTCAGACAGCCAGACGTTTGCTCTATTTCTTTCTAAATCTATTTATTTGGCATTAGGCAGGAATAGATAAAACGTTATGCGCTGCAAAGTAAAGCGTCCCGCCATCGCATGGAACAGATTTAGTCTATTAATGAAGTATCCAATCACAGATTTGTTGGCAATGGATGGTTAAATATTTCTCTAAGCATTTGCAGGCAGTAACTGTGTTTGCCTTGTGCCCTGGTCCCTGTAGGACGGGGGCTGCAGGAGAATTGACTCACTGTTTGCATGTGTGATTGGCAGCAATGACCAGAGAATCCAGGTTCTCTGCTTAGATCTACTGTAGGTCTAGTATGGGTGTGATGGCTGATATTTGACTATTTAGTAGCAGGGAATTTTCATTAGTATCCTGGGAGACCCATGACTGCCGCTTATTAGAAATCCTACACCGGTGGAATCCTTGTTTCGTCATCAACAGGGGATGTGAAGATACATTTCATAATTCATTCTCACCAGCGTGGCGCTTGTGTGGTTTTTTTTTTCCTCTCTTTTTTTTTTCTGATGTGCTCAGCATGCAGAAGGACTCGTTTTCTGCAGTATCTGCTTCCCTTTCCCCAGCGATCGCCACACACAGATGATGAGGATAAAATAAGAGTGGAGGTAATGCTGTAACCTTGCAGTGGTCCCAACCAAGGTTATCTGCCGTGTAAAACACATAGCGCTGGATCTGGTTTCAAGGAAATGGTTTTGGCTAGCAAAGAGATTTCAAGAAGTCATGTACTGTAGTAATGACACGCAGGGTACAAGAGTATGGTCACCTAGGTCAAAGCAACCACCAGCTTAGAAAATGGTCAATGCTGCAGAGATGAAGCTTATAAAGAAGCAGCAATTTTATTTTTATTTTTTTAAACTATTACGTCCCATGTTCCTTCACTCTATCGGTACTCTCCATACAATACTTTCCATCAGTATTGGTATGTGATGTCTGACCGTTGCATTACTCCTCAAGTCTCAAGGAAATAAATGCATCTTTTTTTTTCTACTATTGTCAGGGATTTTTTTAGATGGTATTACAGCTTAAAATTGGTTAAATTACTTATTCAATTACCTGTTGGGCCTGCAGTGATGACCGCACTTCCAGCATGCAACTGACCACTGCAGGCGAACACTGTCCTCAGCGGTCATGTCTATCAGAACGGCTGCACAGGAGCGTTGGGATATTGAATTGATAATGCACTTTTTTTGTTTAGAGATCCCCCTATTTAACTTTTTTTTTCTTTTTTATACTATTTCACCATTGTATTGTTAAAAATGATAAAATCATGTATTTCTTGCCGTCCTTGGGTCCAGCATTGCTCCTCTGTGATTGTGTAAAGGCTTCATTGGTGACATTGCATTTATAGCGCTGCAGGTAATCATTGGGCTCAGCATAGGAGCCGTTGAAAATGGTGATCGGCTGAAGAGCTTTGGATGAAATATCGTCAGCACATTGTGTTCGTAATCAACAGACACAATGCTGTGGGAAGGGAGAAGTAACAAATGATTTTTTAGCACTGCTGTGGACATCCTATTTAAAAGGATCGTAAGTTGATTCTGTCAGTGTGGGGAGTTAAATTGTATGGGACAGATATGTCCCTTGGTCCTCAAAGGGTTAAAAGGCTATTCATAGCATTTTTTTCTTAGGTCTATAAGGTGTGGTGAAACGCTACCTGAGTATGTTGGGGGACACTCGCTTGGCACGGGATTTAAGCACTCAGGCACGGTTTCTCCACGTAAACAGTCTTATTTGGTTTATTAAACGTCATAAACCATACCATAAACAGTTCATTATATACATCAACGGAACACATTTACCATCAACAGTCTGTTCCAATGGCAGATCCGTGTCTGCCCGTAACCCCTTGTTACCTGGAGTTATCTTACAGGAGCTCCTGCTCCACACACTGACTCCTGCCAGTATTGGTTCACAGGGGAAAGCTGCCTCACTGGGATCACCGTCCTTGTGACCAGGGCACCTCAGATAGTCCAGACACACAGCAGGAACCGTAGCTTCCCTAACACAGAAACTGTCACAGGCTCTGTAGATGCAGCTTCTCCATGTGCTTCCAGGAAGTCCAATCACAGGCACTTCAACACACAGGCCATCAGTCCATGGTCTCACCAGGTGCATACAGGACTCCAGTCCACTCCAGGACAATCCAACACCCTGACCATTCCAGGACTTCTCATCAGGGGCTTGCCAGACTCCAGTCCATCCCAGGACAACCCAACACACTGACCATTCCAGGACTCACACTCTCACCAGGTGCTTGCCGGACTCCAGTCCATCCCAGGACAATCCAACACCCTGAGCTTTCAGGTCCACAGTCTCTCTAGGTGATTCCAGGACATCTCCACTCACAGGAGACTCCAACACTGACCATTCAGGTCCACGGTCTCTCAGGTGCTTCCAGGAAGACTCCACTCACAGGAGCTTCCAACACAGACCGTCCAGGACCTTGCACATGGACCAAACAGATCCATACACTCTGACCATGTGACCAGACCTCAGTCGCATTATATGGTTGTAACCACTCCCCTACTGTGTGTGTGGTTAGCCAGTCCCACCCAGCTCACCAGCTAACCCTAAAAGCCCGCCCTTATAAGTAAACACAGCAAACTCTTGTGGAAGTATAAGTCCCAGCATAACCATATCATTTTGGGCTTACAGCGCAGAGCACCTCTGCGACACATACCGGCCGTTTACAATCCTGCCGGACTTTCTCATCACCATAATTATGCCTTCAAGCCCGTCCTTAAGCACACACACACAGCGCCCCCTGGCTGTAACATGGGTTAACGCACCACAAAGTGTATGTTCCCACTGTCACTAAACGCTGCGGGTTGGACTCTGTGTACATCCGCAGCATCCAGCCCACAGCGGCCAGATGTTACAGCATAGTGGAGGGGATGTCAAGAAATCCCATCTCCACCGTTCATGCTGAGACCCCCGTTGCTTCCGTGCTGAGACGGACATCCGGCACGTCTTTCCAGGTCCCAGCATGTCTATTTATCTTGCGGAGACGCTCAGTCTCCGCAAGATAAATATCACCAGTCCAATGTATTGGGCATGGTGATTCCGCACAGTTCAGTGAACACATGCGGAATCACCTGCGTTCCAAAGTCGGCAGCTCTTTGGACGGAGCGGACATGTGCTGCGTCCAAAGCGCTGCCTAATACTGACCGTGGGGGACATAGCCTTGACTTTTGAAGCTCTGGATTTCTTAATAAAATGTCTATAGGAAAAAGGCACCACAAAATCTCAACCTAAATGGGAAACACTAGGAACACAACACGCTGTAGGGCTATAGAGGTTTATGAATTTGGATGTATCCCTTTGGTGCTCTCTAAGGTTAGATCTGTACATCTGCAGGGTTTTTAGGGATTGCCTCTGAATTGCAGCAGTTTTAAAGGGAACATGTTGGCACAAAATGACTGTTGAAACCTAGCACAAGCGATCAGTACACCATCCATACTTCCTTTTTGGCATCTGAAAGCCAGAGCTGTCAAGGAAGAGGAGGGTGGAGGTAGAATGGAAGGTGCACTGAACATGGCCAAGGCAGGGGGGCACCCGGTCTCAAGTGTCTGTGCTTGGTGTGAACAGTCAGTGCTGACAGTCCCTGTAAGGCCTCATGCACACAGCCAAACTACGTCATCCTCCGACATGCATTTCTTGTTTCTGTTTAAGAGAATATAGTTAATCGTTTCTATGGAGTTGTATTGGCATGTTGCCGAATTTTACAAACTTGGCTCTGTCACTTTTGCAGTTTAATGCACTGAAATTGTATGATTTTGTTGCTTGGAATTATTTTTTGACCTTTTTTCTTTGTAAGTCATGAGAACATAAAAATACTTTTTTTTATTTTGGACCTGGGAACTTGTTATTTGCTGTCACATGGGTGTCTGTAAAACCATGGCTTCTGCGTTCAGCCTGTCCATGTACATCACAGCAGATGCGGTATGACATCTCCTATCTTTTAACACCAGAGCTAAGAGGGTGTTTAGGAAGACATTAACCTATATCTGTCTGCATCTCTTAGATATAATGCGTTAATAATTAATTATGCGACTTTGTAAGCAGGAATGACCAGTAAGCAGTTTCTTCATGGAAAATCCAAACTCGCCTCATTTTCTTATTCTCCGCAGTATAAAGTAACTGTAATATCACATCGTTATTTTTTTTTTCTTTATAAAGTCAGAATAATGTGGTGCAACACTGGTAGATGGAACGAGACATGACTCAGATGTGCTTGATTGGATTTAGGTCTGGGGAACGGGCAGGCCAGTCAATAGCATCAATGCCTTCATCATGCAGGAACTGTTGACACACTTTAGTCACATAGCATTGTTATTCATCAAAAGGAACCCAGGGCACCAGCATATGCTCTAATAATGGGTCTGAGAATCTCATCCTGGTACCTAATGGCAGTCAGGCTACCTCTGGCGAGCACATGAAGGGCTGTGCGGCCCTTTAAAGAAATTCCTCACCACACCTTTACTGACCCACTGCCAAAGCGGTCATGCTGGAGGATGTTTTAGGCAGCAGAACGTTCTCCATGGCGTTACCAGACTTTCACGTCTGTTGCATGTGCTCAGTGTGAACCTGCTCTCATCTGTAAAGGGCAAAATGTCGAATTTGCGAATTGCAGCGGAAAGTATCAGGTAGCAGTCCTGCTGCTGGGTTGTTGCCCTCCTGTGGCCCCCTCCATGTCTCCTGTTTTACTAGCCTGTCTCCTGGTATCTTCATGCTCTGGACACTGTGCAAACACACATCTACCCTTGCCACCATTCGCATTGATGTGCCATCCTGGATGAGCTGCGCTACCTGAGCAACTTTTTGGGGTTGTAGACACCAACTCATGCTTCAATACCTCTAGAAGTGAGAGCAATTACAAAATACAAAAGTGACCAAAACAGCCAAAAAAGGATGAGAATCGAGAAATGGTGTGTGGTCACCCCCTGCAGATCCACTCTTTTATAGGGGTTGTCTTGCTAATTGCGTATCGTTTCAACCTATTGCCTGTGAATCAATTTCTCCTGCTGTTGCACAAATTGAACAGTCGTTGCTTCATAACTGGACAGGTTGATTTCACAGAAGTGTGATTGACTTGCAGTTGCATTGTGTTTTTTGTGTTCCCTTTATTTATTTTATTTTTGAGCAGTGTAAATGCAGGCTTCAGCATTGGAGAATACTCACATTAGATAGGTTCCCAGCAACGAGAATCGCGGCTGCTGTGTACAAATGAATTTTCCAATTTGTGTGAAGTATTCTCAGTTTTTCCTATTTTCTAGAGCAGTAGTGCAATTCATATTTAATATTTCATGTTTTCATGCTATAGCGATAGAGTGCAACTTTATTTGTTAAAAAAAAAATTAGATATGGAGATGGATACTCTTAGTTTGCACCTGTACACACCTGTCTTCTGTTTGGAAGTGACAGTCAGTCTTTAGTCTTCTGATAGTTAGACATGCCACAAAGTTATTGTCAGCTACTGTACACCAGGTCCACTAAAGCTTGGTTTAGGGGTAATTGTGGCCCACAGTATACTATATTGGATTGTATAATCCTATATAATTTAAGTCCCAACCATATTAGTCACTGCACCCCTACAACTGTAAATCCATGTCCAGGTGACCTACCTAGTTCCTCAAAGTAGGTGCACCAGCTTCATCAAGCCTAGGAGATCTGTTTCAACAGCCTACTTAGGACCTCTGGTAACGCTGCAACCTGTCATCCTTCCTCATGCGAGGTGCCCAACAAACAGTTGCATAACAAAAGGGCTGTACCACCACCTCCTCTTCTGCCCATAATAGAATGGTAGAGTTGGAAGAGACCTCGTGGGTTATCTGGCCCAGCCCCCTGCTCAATGCAGCAGTTACTAAACCATCTCAGACAGATGTCTATATCCAGACTTCCATTGAAGGAGAACTCGCCATCTCTCGTGGCAGCCTGTTACTCATTGATCACCCTCATTGTGAAAACGTTTTTTTCTAATATCTAGTCTGTCTCCCCCATTTAGTGTCATCCTATTTCTTCTAGTGTTTCCTTGTGCAAATAAGAACATTGTTACAGCCTCTCAGAGGAGCATCCTTTTTAGACCACTTTCACATGTTCAATATTAGTAGTTGTAAGTCAAATCAAGCTAAAATACAGTGAACCAAATACATAAAAGCTGCTCCTATAAGCACAGTCAGTGTTTGCCCATAGCAACCAGTCAGCCTTGGTAGCCCATGAGCCTGTCACAGGTTGTCGTGTGTGTTTTTTTTTTTTTTTTTTAAATGGAATATCTTTTGGTTGGACTAATTGCATTCTGGGACCATACCACACAACCTGCTGTTGTGGAGATACTCTGATGGTAAGATCAGGAGTGGAACAATCCAAGGCAAAGTATAATAAAAACATTTCACGACTTTTGCTTTTTTCATGCATTCCTGGTTTGGTTTACAAATACTTTTGTAAAATACTAAATGCTGAACGTGTGCACAGGGCTGTGGAGTTGGTAAGCCAAACCTCCGGCTCACACACCCTCATACATGGTAACATCAGGCTTTTCTTCACTTTTATGATACAATAATGAAGCTAGTTACTTGCCTTAATCCTGTTCACTCTAGCAGTGCTGAGATGAGTGCAGGGCAGCAGGCATTCCTTCCCAGTGCCTTTTTCCTTTGATCTATAGATCTTCACTACTGAACATGTGCGTAAAGTGCAGCACAGATTCATCTCAACTAAGAGCAGAGATCCTTAGATCAGGAACAGAACAGCCATTTATAGGATATTTCATAACTTTCCCAAATTCTTAAAAACATTTACAGCACATCCTGCACTGTACTACTGTACCCTACTTATATATTTTCGTAGTCGAAGTCGGTACATTTTATGCCGACTCCACCAACATGGACACAGACTCCGCAGCCCTGCATATGCACGTGGCCTTAATCTGTATATATTAGTAAGTAGATCCACATGAAATGGCAGGTACTATTGCACACATCTTATCCTACATTATACCCCTTTGTAGGCTGGGAGAAGCTGAGGAGAATATGAAGCAGGAATGTTTGTGTGAATTCCACATCAGAAATATCTTGTGTATCTACAGTTTTATTAGGATCATTAAAATATAGTGACCCGAATACAGAAAAGCTGCTCCCACAAGAACGGTCAGAACTACTGTAGTCACATTTTGGTTGTAATGGTAAAAGCCAGAATCTGTTTAGTTGCTATGGGCAGCACTGACTTTAGTCATAACGAATGATTGATACAAATTATTATTTATTATTATAGCGCCATTTCATGGCGCTTTACATGTGAGGAGGGGTATACATAATAAAAACAAGTACAATAATCTTGAACAATACAAGTCACGGCTGGTACAGGAGGAGAGGACCCTGCCCGCGAAGGCTCACAATCTACAAGGGATGGTTTTGTCCAATGACTGATCAACAAACAGTCGCTATTGTACAGAACACCAGTCGGACATGATGGATTTTTCGGTAGATAAGCTCTGGCTGCATTGTCCACTGATAGTTTGCTATTGCACGAGGCCCTTGTGAAGCTAATGGCAGGGCTCGAGTCCCAACCTGTCAGTCCTGGAAACTGTGGTTGTAATATGAGCAGGAAAATACATCTCAATGTGGCAGATTCATGAACTGATTGCGCGCCTTGTTGTTGGATTTGTCACACCCTGCGTTACCGTCACACAGTGGGTCTTATCTGTCATTGTGGAATGAAAAGGTTTTGTTGCCCATGGCATTAACACACCGCTCCGTTTGGTTTCTATGGACAATGAGGCCAGTTTTTCTGCTAGGCCTCTTTATTATTTGAGATTTTCTCATCCCATAAGTGATGTTTTAGTTGCGTAATTGTTACAGAAACAAGACATGAAAATGTGAGGATACATAAATATTTACGCAAATAAACATTATACTATACAGTACTCTCATATGTTCCTGCTTACAATTTAGGTTCCATATTTGTGTTTATGTGGTAATGTGTATGGAAATGAGCCTGTTAGAAGGCAGAATTCATTTGAACTGCTCTTGATGAAAATAAATGCTGTATGTATTTTACAATGTATAATGGTGGTTAGTGTCAAATGTATTTGACCCATCATGTGCTTCAGGCAGATAACACTATTTGGAGAGTTAGTAATTCTTGCTCAAATATTAGTTTTTAGTTATTTTTGTACGTCTGATATAGCTGGGGATGGTGACACTATGAATACTTATTTTATGCAGTGTCGACGCATAAGATATCATTACCGGGCACTTAAAGGGGTTCTCCACTACTAGGACAACCCCTTCTTAAAACAAATGTTTGACCCGATAAAATAATTAAGCCAATACTTGCCCCTCGTGCCTGCGCTGTTCCTGCTGTGTTCGCGCTCGCTCGCCCCGGGGTCGTGATGCGGTGTTGACACATGACGCTGGTGCCCAATCACTGCTGGTGTCGTTGTCCCCGCCTTTGAACAAACTGAACATGAAGAGGAAGCCACGGACCAGCTGCAGCCCAGACACCCTTCATATTCAGTTTGTACGAAGGCGGAGACAGTGACGCCAGCGCTGATTGGACGGCATCGTCGCGTGCAACACCGCATCACAGCCCCGAAGAGAACAAGTGCCGACACCGTGGGAACGGCGATGGCACGGGAGGGGAGTATAGGTTTTATTATTTTACTGGGGTATAACATTTGGTTTAAGCAGGGATTGTCCTAGCAGTGGACAACCCCTTTAATAGAAGTGTACCTGTCATTTCAGATGACCTTTTAGAGTTAGCTGTCATGTGTACATGAGGAAGAACACCATTTCTGGCCTTTGTCATCTATTTTGCATTTTTCACCAATTTTGCTCCTCTGCTGTCTATTTCTAATTTTAACCCTAGAACGCATACCTGGGGCCTCGCAGGCCTGCCAGGTTACTTGTTTTCTATTTTCTGTAAAAGTACTTAACCCCTTCATGACCCAGCCTATTTTGGCCTTAATGACCTGGCCGTTTTTTGCAATTCTGACCAGTGTCCCTTTATGAGGTAATAACTCAGGAACGCTTCAACGGATCCTAGCGATTCTGAGACTGTTTTTTCGTGACATATTGGGCTTCATGTTAGAGGTAAATTTAGGTCGATAATTTCTTAGTTTATTTGTGAAAAAAACGGAAATTTGGCGAAAATTTTGAAAATTTCGCAATTTTCACATTTTGAATTTTAATTCTGTTAAACCAGAGAGTTATGTGGCACAAAATAGTTAATAAATAACATTTCCCACATGTCTACTTTACATCAACACAATTTTGGAAACAAATTTTTTTTTGCTAGGAAGTTATAAGGGTTAAAATTTGACCAGTGATTTCTCATTTTTACAACAAAATTTACAAAACCATTTTTTTTTAGGGACCACCTCACATTTGAAGTCATTTTGAGGGTTCTATATGGCTGAAAATACCCAAAAGTGACACCATTCTAAAAACTGCACCCCTCAAGGTGCTCAAAACCACATTCAAGAAGTTTATTAACCTTTCAGGTGTTTCACAGCAGCAGAAGCAACATGGAAGTAAAAAATGAACATTTAA
The DNA here is from genome assembly GCF_051348905.1 of Ranitomeya variabilis. Lineage (NCBI taxonomy): Eukaryota > Metazoa > Chordata > Amphibia > Anura > Dendrobatidae > Ranitomeya > Ranitomeya variabilis. The sequence goes on along the minus strand of NC_135235.1, from coordinate 110,480,131 downwards.
CTTTTTAGTCACAAAAATGATCTTTTAGCAACAATTTTTTTATTTTCCCAAGGGTAAAAGGAGAAACTGGACCACTAACGTTGTTGTCCAATTTGTCCTGAGTACGCTGATACCTCACATGTGGAGGTAAACCACTGTTTGGGCGCACGGCAGGGCTCGGAAGGGAAGGAGTGCCATTTGACTTTTTGAATGAAAAATTGGCTCCAATCTTTAGCGGACACCATGTCGCGTTTGGAGAGCCCCCGTGTGCCCAAACATTGGAGCTCCCCCACAAGTGACCCCATTTTGGAAACTAGACCCCCCAAGGAACTTATCTAGATGTGTGGTGAGCACTTTGAACCCCCAAGTGCTTCACAGAAGTTTATAACGCAGAGCCGTGAAAATAAAAAATAATTTTTCTTTCCTCAAAAATTATGTTTTAGCAAGTAATTTTTTATTTTTGCAAGGGTAACAGGGGAAATTGGACCCCAGCAGTTGTTGCCCAGTTTGTCCTGAGTACGCTGGTACCCCATATGTGGGGGTAAACCACTGTTTGGGCGCACGTTGGGGCTTGGAAGGGAGGGAGCACCATTTGACTTTTTGAACGCAAGATTGGCTGGAATCAATGGTGGTGCCATGTTGCGTTTGGAGACCCCTGATGTGCCCAAACAGTGGAAACCCCTCAATTCTAACTTCAACACTAACCCCAACACACCCCTAACCCTAATCCCAACTGTAGCCCTAACCCTAATCACAACCCTAACCCCAACACACCCCTAACCACAACCCTAACCCCAACACACCCGTAACCCTAATCCCAACCCTAACCCTAATCCTAACCCTAATCCCAACCCTAACCACAACTGTAACCCCAACACACTCCTAACCCTATCCGTAACCCTAACCACAAGCCTAATCTTAACCCTATTTCCAACCCTAGCCCTAATTCCAACCCTAACTCTAATTCCAACCCTAACCCTATGGCTATGTGCCCACGTTGCGGATTCGTGTGAGATTTTTCCGCACGATTTTTGAAAAATCTGCAGGTAAAAGGCACTGCGTTTTACCTGCAGATTTACAGTGGATTTCCAGTGTTTTTTTGTGCGGATTTCACCTGCGGATTCCTATTGAGGAACAGGTGTAAAACGCTGCGGAATCCGTACAAAGAATTGACATGCTGCGGAAAATACAACGCAGCATTTCCGCACGGAATTTTCCGCACCATGGGCACAGTGGATTTGGTTTTCCATAGGTGTACGTGGTACTGTAAACCTGATGGAAAACTGCTACGAATTCGCAGCGGCCAATCCGCTGCGTATCCGTGGCCAATCCGCTGCGGATCCACAGCCAAATCCGCACTGTGTGCACATGCCCTAACCCTACCCCTAACCCTACCCCTAACCCTACCCCTAGTTCTTACCCTAGTTCTAACCCTAACCCTAGTGGAAAAAGAAAAAAAATTCTTTTTTTATTGTTGTCCCTACCTATGGGGGTGATAAAGGTGGGGGTCATTTACTATTTTTTTTATTTTGATCACTGTGATAGGTTTTATCACAGTGACCAAATTATATCTGGAACGAATCTGCTGGCCGGCAGATTCGGCGGGCTCACTGCGCATGCGTCCGCCATTTTGGAAGATGGCGGCGCCCATGGAGAAGACGGATGGACACCGGGAGCCTCGGTAAGTATAAGGGGGTGGAGATCGGGGCACGGGGGGGTGGCATAGGAGCACGGGGAGAGTGGACAGGAGGACGGGGGAGCGGAGCACAAGACGGAGGGGAGCGGACCACAGATCGGTGGCTTGGGGGGGCGATCGGTGGGGTGGGGGGGATCACATCAGTGTTTCCAGCCATGGCCGATGATATTGCAGCATCGGCCATGGCTGGATTGTAATATTTCACCAGTTTTTTAGGTGAAATATTACAAATCGCTCTGATTGGCAGTTTGACTTTCAACAGCCAATCAGAGCGATCGTAGCCACGGGGGGGGGGGTGAAGCCACCCCCCCCTGGGCTGAAGTAGCACTCCCCCTGTCTCTGCAGATCGGGTGAAATTGGAGTTAACCCTTTCACCCGATCTGCAGGGACGCGATCATTCCATGACGCCACATTGGCGTCATGGGTCGGATTGGCACGGGTTTTCATGACGCCTACGTGGCGTCAAAGGTCGGGAAGGGGTTAAGTTAGAATTTTGAAAATCTAGGTAATCCTCAGGTATATAGTTAGTAATTTCCAGTTATTCATATATTTTTGTTAGACATTTCGGTATAACAACCTTTTTTTTGGGACTACCCCATATTCACGCACCTGGGGCCTTTTAGGCCTGCACTAGGTTTACATGTGATACTCAGTCTTTTTGTCTGTATTGTTGCTGGGGAATAACTTTTATGACTCTGCTATTGCTGGGAAGAGTGTGGATTCTGCATGACAACAGAAAAATAAGAAAAAAAAAAAAGAATAAAAATATTACAATGGATAATTACTTTACCAATTTTGAAATGGCCAACTTTTTGCTTCAAAAGCAACTTACACTTGTTGGTACTATGAGGCCAAACCGCCGCAAAATTCCTCCAATCATGAAGCACAATGCACAGCGAACAATCTACGAGCGTGTATTCGGTTTCTGCAATCAAACAAAAATGGTGTCTTATGAACTTTTGATGCCTACTATGATGGAGAGAAGCAGCATGATATGCTTATCAAGGCAAATTACAGAAGCAATGATCCGATGTGGAATACGCTTTCTGGCACATCCAGAGCAAAGAGAAAAAAAAAGAAAGCGCTGCTATATTTGTCCAGCAAAGAAGGAAAGAAAATCGGAGCGTTTCTGTTCTACTTGCGGACAAAATGTATGCAAGGAACATTCAGCAGAAAAAATATGCAAGAATTGTCGGGGGAATATGTAAAGTTACAAATAAATATTCCTACACCAAGTTTGCTACAACCAAAAAATGTTTTCATAAAAAAATTGCATATAGAATGCCTATATTTGGCGTGCCCGTTTACTTACTTTTTTGTTTTATGCACATAATTATGTTTTGAAATATACACATCTTAGGCTGTGTTCCCAGTAGCTCTGGGGTTCGCCAGAAGGGGATCCATAATGGATCTGACCTCCTGGCAACTCCAGCTAAGGCTGCCTGAATGGCGGGATTCTGCCAGCCTTAGCTGGGGTCACCAGGAGGTCAGATCCATTACGGACCCCCTCCTGGCGGACCCCAGCGCTAGTTAGAATGCATCCTTACCTTGCAATTGTAAAATAAATTTTGAAAAGTATTTTTATTTGAGTTATTCCGTGTTATTTGTGCACAGGCCTAAAAGGCCCCAGGTGCGTGAATATGGGGTAGTCCCGAAAAAAGGTTGTTATACCGAAATGCCTATAACAAAAATATATGAACAACTGGAAATTACTAACAACTATATACCTGAGGATTACCTAGAGTTTCAAAATTCTAACTAAAGTAATTTTACAGAAAATAGAAACCAAGTAACCTGGCAGGCCTGCGAGGCCCCAGGTATGCGTCAGTCAGACTTAGTTGGGGTCACCAGGAGGTCAGATCCATTACGGAATCCCGTCCTGGCGGACCCCTGCGCTAGTGGGAATGCATCCTTACTTTACAATTATCATGGAATAACTCAAATAAAAATACTTTTCAAAGTTTATTGCAAACAGGCCTAAAAGTCCCCAGGTGCGTGAATGTGTAGATTTCTATGGGTATGCGTTCTAGGGTTAATTTGTTTCTGACATAGTGGGTGTAGACAAGCTGTTATGATTTCTCCTATACACAGTGCAGATAGAGATAATTTCAGATCTGCTTTCCTTACAGAGCACAGACTAAAAAACAGAGGCATTGAGGACTTTATATAGCAGTACTAAACTGTGTGGCTGGGACTCCAGCACTGAATTGAAAAATATTTTCTAAAAGCTGCAGTGTTACTTAGTGTCTCACTGTGCTAAGTGCCTCTTCCCGTACATAAACTTCAATATGAGCTGTAACCTCGCTTTGCTTTCTGTTTTTTTCAGTCCAATAGATACTTGAGCTGTTTTTCAGATTAAATGATAATTTCCAGAGGTGGGGGGAGGGGATGAAGTGGAAGCAAATTTCCGATAAGGTATATTTAAGTTTCTCATATTCGCTTTTACTAGTGTATTATGCAATGTTTGTTGAAATGCCAGTAACCATTTACATTGACGGGACATATGTGTAACCCATTTATAAAAAAATAAAAAATAAAATACAATTAATGAATAAAAATTTGCCAGTCAATGGGTTCAGCAATACTTGCTGCAAGTTTTGGATCACCAAGCCTTCTGGCCAGCCTGACCTGCTAATTCTTTATTTATAACTGCTTATTAATTTCTCAGAATTTTCCTATAAATCTATGTAAAGTTAATCTGCACAGTTTCATATATGGCTTCTGTATAATGGGCACAGGTTTTTGAGAGCTGTAGCTCTATTATTACGAGGATTGAAGAATGGAACCGGCTTGAGGGAAGCTTTTTTTTTTTTTCTTCTTCTACAATTTAGAACTAGTCTCAAAGCAAAACAACTATGGACTCTGAATTCTCCTTTGCAACCTCAGCCTCAGAGATTATGTAAATTTTTGACACTTTACTAATGTTTTACTGATCTGTGAAAACACAAACGTCTCGGTATTGTGCCCACCAGAGAGATGTTCTCGGAGCTTAGTGTTGCCTGTACAGGAGATGCGTGCCTCTCGTAAAGTACAGTTGTGTTCCAAATGAGGCCTACTTGTGAGCCTTTTACAGATTGGTAATCATGGTCTTCTTGAAAGGAGAACCGTTAATTGGCGTCGGTGGTAAAAGTAATAATTCATTAGTTCATGTCACGCATGGCATAACACAGAGATAGTCTTTACAGGCCGTTTCGCACAAACTGAAGCCCATTTTTCCAATGTAAAATTAAATTGAAATATTATGTGAATCGGGACACTCATGTTCCCAGATTGTAAAAGTCTAGAAGCTCGGTTGTCTCTTAATCTCTAAACTCCTAGGAGGCACCTAACTGTTAGCATTTTCTCTAGAGATGAATGGGAGTTTGTTTTAAATCCGTAGATCAGTTTCCAAGAGTATGGGTTAAAGGGGTTATCAGGGACTTGGGTTAATTTCCCTATAGTGCTAAGAACTTCCATGCAGGTATTTGCTAACAACTTGCCTGTTTTGTCCTGCAGGCATCTCCCCTGGCTCAGGTGATGACTCTCCTGCTTCTTTTGACCTCATATCAAGAGGCTCTGTACCTTTTGTTATCTGCTCTGTCGGTGGGGCGCACACTGCTGAAATAATTTTGATTGACAGCTGTCTTTACATAGTGAATAGAAGAGCAGAAAGCTGCTCTGTCAATGTGGCATTACCGCAAGGAAAATCTCTGGCAAGAACTGTTGTGACCACACTCAATCACAACGGATCAGTACAGATCATTTCGGGCACGTTGCCAGTACCTGCCTGCCTGTGAGTTAGTAGCCCAATAGGAAAATAAAAAACAAAGTCCCGGATAACCCCTTTAAGTAGTCAAAAACTCAAGATCTACAGTACCTCTCTACAGAAACCACCATAAACATGTATGGTAGCAGCCTGCGTTGAGCATGTATGTTAACTGAGTGGGTTGAAGGGGAAAAGAGTCCAATAGAGAGTTCAATAATTTATTTATTTTCACTTATTTAGCACCATTAATACCACAAAACTTCAGACAACATCATGCCAGTCCCCAATGGGTTAAGTAATCTAAATTCCCCATCAGTATGTCTGTCGAGTGGGAGGAAACCCACGCAAATACTGGGTTAACATACAAACTCCTTGTAGATACTGTCCTTTGTGGGACTTGAACCCCAATGCTATCCACTGAGCCACCATGCATTGTCCCTCGCAAAGAGGTCACCACGATTGGGTAATAGTTATTTGGTGTACTCACTCTCCACAAGGAGAAACGTTATGGCCTTTATCCTAAGTTCTATTGCGAGACTCGTTAAAGGGTCAGTAGTAACTAGTAGGATCGCTGCTTCTAACAGGTGGCACTATAGAGTTTGTCTCTTCTGCTCTGTAGAGGCAGTTTGTACATGAGGTGTACTTAATCTGTTTGGGTTCCTGGTAATGTTCAAGAAAAACCCCATGAATTCCAGGTACCAAATTTTCCCAGCAGATCCTTAAATGGGGCATCACACTTTCTCTGAATTGCTCTTCCCGTAATGCATCCTGTTGTCTGCTTCTCCTGATATGTGGTGCACACAATCAGGAGCCCACATGATGTAAAGGTTTACTGCAATGCTTTTTTATACTCCATTCTGCTGTAGCTTGTATCCCCACAGATTGTAATGGGTGCATAGTGCAGTTTACAAAATAGTAGATCTTCTGTTCGTTTGGACCAAGGCCGGCTTGTGCTCCCCACACATCATTGAGTCCTTTGTAGCCCATGAGCCTGCCACAGGTGGTCTTTTGGTTGGACTAATTGCATACTGTAACCATACCCCATAACTTGCAGTTGTGGAAATAATCTATGGTTAGATGACTGGGTCATGGAGCTTTCATCCTTACATTTGCTCATTTTTCTTGTTTCCGACCCACTGACTATAGTATTTGCCCACTATATCCTTCCCCCTGACAACTGCCATGGTCATAAGATATTCGTTGTCATTCAGTTTTTATTGCTTTTGTAGTCCACTTTACTGTTATCTGTTGGTTTCACATGTTTGTCGGAGATAAGGACGTTGGCACTGATGGTGGTGGCTCTTCAGGAAATGTAGTGTGGCAGATCTAACTTCTGTGTGCCCTACTGATAACGAGGGCACTGCAATTACTGGTGCAGTAAGCCAAGGTTCACACTGACATTGAGCTGTGGGGCTTTGATTTACATTGTAGGAACAGAAGAATAGAACTCCTACAAGTTTTAAATCCTTCCTAAAATGGACACGAATGGTGCCAGATGAACTCAGACTTTAATGGGATTTTTTTTTAGTTTTCCATCGTTTTAACCAAATTAAATGTTGCATACTGCTTTTGATCATCCAGTTCAATGATGGTAAATGTGTGAGCCTTGCCTGGAATCTTAAGTTTTTACGATGGATCGACTTGTTGGATCATAGCCTGCTATTTCCGCGTCAGAGTACGGACTCCGATATATGGCTTATCGGCAGGTCTCCTGACCTCACCTTATTAGCTTCATAGCTATATGTGAGGGTGTTGATTTGGGGTCAGGAGATCTGCAGCCGCTCTGGACATGTCTGGCGTGTGAGAAGCGATTCTAATTTAGACGAGCTCTATCTTTGGTGAACCGGTGATTCATGCAGTGGTTTCTTCTATGGCGAGTTGTCAGATGTGTCTTTACTAATAGGTGATCTATTACCCGGTGAGTGTGTGGATGAGCGAGTTTATAATGCCGTGAACAGATCAATTAACCTTGAAAAAAAAGATTGAAAAAATATTGATCTGCATCAAACGTGGAGACAGTTGGGGGTGTGTGCTGTAACCTCACATGATCAGGGACGCTCCCCAGTAAATCCTTGCAGCTGTGATAAAGGACGAGCTGCTTTGTCAGGTTCTCTAATGGGGGAAATTTCTATGATGAAGGATCTGTAGTCTCATTTATAGTAAGTGTGACTTTACGGAGATGCATATTGTCCGCAGTGTTGTGATTGGATTTACAGCTCCGTGTTGTTTCTGATGTAACGGTCTTAGTTCAGATACCTATTTTCTGGATAAAGATCTTGGGAATTGCCGTCAAAGCAAGTTGTCATATTAAAGCCTAATTATTGTCAATATTAAAGCTCAACTTCGCAAACATCCTACTCGCTGCAGACAGAATCATGGTTAACACTCAAAAGCATAAGCCCCACTGGGGTCTGACACGTCAGCCTTATTTTTGCTGTGATGTTTTACAAAATCCTATAACTAAGTAAGGGGGTCCACAAATCTGTATGTGGAGTTCGTACTTGTGTATGTTCACAAGTTGGTTATGCCAATTTCTACAGGAAAGATTTAGAATCTAGGCTGCACTATCCTATTATTATAATACATTTTTTTTTATAGCGCTATTTATTCCATGGCCCTTTACATGTGAAAAGGGGACAAATACAATTAAACCTGAGCAAAAAACAAGGCATACAGGTACATGAGGAGGGAGGACCCTGCCCGCGAGGGCTCGCAGTCTGCAAGGGATGGGTGAGGATACACTAGGAGAGGGTAGAGCTGGTTGTGCGGCGGTTCAGTAGGTTGAGGATCACTGCAGGTTGTAGGCTTGTCAGAAGAGGTGAGTCTTCAGATTCTTTTTGAAGGTTTCTATGGTAGGCGAGAGTCTGATGTGTTGTGGTAGAGAGTTCCAGAGTATGGGGGAAGCACGGGAGAAGTCTTGGATTAAGTTGTGGGAAGAAGAGATGAGAGGGGAGTAGAGAAGATCTTGAGAGGATCGGAGGTTGTGTGTAGGTAAGTACCGGGAGACAAGGTCACAGATGTATGGAGGAGACAGGTTGTGGATGGCTTTGTGTGTCATTGTGAGGGTTTTGAACTGGAGTCTCTGGGCGATAGGAAGCCAGTGAAGGGCTTGGCATAGGGGAGAGGCTGGGGAATAGTGGGGAGACAGGTAAATTAGTCATTCGGCAGAGTGTGGATTGGAGTGGTGCCAGAGGGGAGGACAGAGTAGGAGGTTGCAGTAGTCAAGGCGGGAGATAAGAGCGTGCACTAGTTTTTTTTTTTGTGGTGTCGCGGTCAAGGAATGCGCGGATCTAGGAGATATTTTTGAGTTTGAGACTGTAGGAGGAGGCAGGGGCTTGGATACGTGGCTTGAAAGAGAGGGCAGAGTTGAGGATCACCCCGAGGCATCGGGCGTGTGGGACTGGGGAAAGTGAGCAGTGAGTGACATTGATTGATAGGTCTGGTGGAGGGGTAGAGTGAGATGGGGGAAAGATGATGAATTCTGTTTTGTCCATGTTCAGTTTTAGAAAGCGAGCAGAAAAGAAGGCAGAGATAGCGGACAGACAGTGGGATTTTGGTAAGTAAGGAGGTGAGGTCTGGTCTGGATAGGTAGATGTCATGGTTCTCAATGGCAAGAGAACGTAGTAAAGCATACAAAAAGGACTAGCTCTTGGAAGATGGGAACTCGAGCTGACTGTGAGCTAAACCTACCGCACAAATAACAGTGGCCGGGTAGCGTGCCTACGTTTTATCCCTAGACGCCCAGCGCCAGCCGGAGAACTGACTGACCCTAGCAGAGGAAAATACAGACCTGGCTTACCTCTAGAGAAATTTTCCCCAAAAGGCAGACAGTAGCCCCCACATATATTGTCGGTGATTTCAGAGGAAATTGACATACGAAGTATGAAGATAGGTTTAGCAAATTGAGGTCCGCTTACTAGATAGTAGGAAGACAGAAAAGGGAACTTCACAGTCAGCTGAAAACCCTTTCAAAACACCATCCTGGAATTACTTTAAGACTCTAATATCAACTCATGACACCAGAGTGGCAATTCCAGCTCACAAGAGCTTCCAGCCTCAGAAATAAACAATCACAGAGAACTGGAACAAAAATGCAAAACAAACTTAGGACTACAAGTCCAACTTAGCTGATAGTAGTCTAGGAGCAGGAACATGCAACAGAAAGGCTTCTGGTAACATTGTTGGCCGGCATAGAAATGACTGAGGAGCAAGGCTAAATAGACAACTCCCACATCCTGATGGAAACAGGTGAACAGAGGCGATGAAGCACACAAGTTCAGTACCACCAGTGACCACCGGGGGAGCCCAGAAACCAAATTCACAACAGGTAGATCTGCTGTCATCGGCATAGAAATTATACTGCATACCGTGGGATTCTATGAGCTGTCCCAGGCAAAAGGTGTAGATGGAGAAGAGTAGGGGTCCTAGAACAGAGCCTTGAGGAACACCGACAGACAAGGGGTGGAGTGAGGTGGTGGCGTGGGGGGAGACATTGAATGTTCGGTCTGTCAGATATGACGAGATCCAGGATAGGGTCAAGTCTGTGATGCCAAGAAATTAGAGGATCTGTATCAGGAGAGAATGGTCCACAGTGTCAAAGGCAGAAGATAGGTCCAGGAGAAGGAGGACAGTAGTGACGCTTGCTCTTGGCAGTTAGTAGGTCATTGGTGACTTTAGTTAGGGCGGTTTCAGTTGGGTGATGGGGTCGGAAGCCAGATTGTAACTGGTCAAAGAGGGAGGAGAGGTGGGAGTACAGTTCAAGATGGACATGTTGTTCCAGTAATTTTGAGGGATAAGGGAGAAGAGATATCGGGCGATAGCTAGACACAGAGGATGGGTCGAGGGAGGGCTTTATCCTATGTGAGAGATAACCGCTTAAAGAGTAACTGTACTTTCAAGCAACTTTTTCAGAATAAATGGAGTACATGAGGAATAACACTATATAGCTGGCAGTTATGACTTGTGCCCTGCATTTTCACTAATTTTTCCCTTCTGCAGGCTATATATCTAATGTCCAGTGTCTCCACTAGGCTAAGCAATACCTCGATGGGTCACTGCTCTTCATTTCTTTGTTAGCACAGTGACAGAGGCAGCAGTAGCATGGAGGGCATAAAGCAGCAGTGATCAGTGTAGATGTGAATCCTGCTCTGGGCTAAGACATTAGAAAGCTCAGCACAAACTGCCTCTGCTGCCTCTCCTTCCTTTTCTCAACCTTCTCCATAGAGTATAATGGGCTATATAACCTGACACCTCTCTGTGCTGGCAGTCTCTCTGGTTTTGAACTGTTTGTTGTTTTTTGTTTTTTGTTTTTTTTTTTCCTAAAGTGGTTGAAACATTTTTTTTTTCCTGAGGGGTGTTAACAAGTGGCCTAAAAAGTGGAGAAATATTACGATGTTTCTTATTTGCGTGTAGTATTTATATGGAGAAGCAAATGTTAAACAGTATGGCTATAACTTGGTTTTGTTATAATCCATTTTAGACTTTTTTTTTTTCCTTTAGGGTTTACTCTTCCCTCTATTGATTACATAAAACTCTGGCTATCTTACCCTAGCCTACAATCTAAAAGCCTATAAAGGGGTTAATGGCAGCCTTTTATTTTTCCTTCGACAAGCCCTTTCCCATTACAGCTCATTTTGCCAGGCAGCATTATTACTTTTTTTTTTTATATATGACTACATTGAACCGTTCAGTGCATCGTTTTCCCAGTAGATGAGTTAGTGGGAGACCCGAGGAGGAAGCCTCATTGACGAGCGGCCCTGTGCGGGGATTCCTGCAGAACATTCCTGCAGCATGTGAACACCTTCTGAATGGTAATATAAAGAGGCTTATAGTTCATCTCCTCGCAGCTGGAATCATTTAGTGCGTGCGGGGCTCATGAAATGCTTGTTGGTTTTGTATAAATGGCTTGTGTTAATGAAGGAGAAGTATAACGGCCACAGTGCAGTGCGGCAGTGGTGAGACGAGGGTTTCGTTTGTTTGCTTTTTTTCTTCTTACCCTCCTGCTCATCGCTTGTTTTCCCATGACAATTTTCCAGCTTTATTGCAGAGCACCAAACATATTAAATGCTATCGTTCTGCTCCGCAATAATTCAGCGCTACCATCAATATTACCTTATTTATAATACCGTAATATAAGATTTATGGCGACAGGTTTGACAGCGCGTAAGTGAACTATAGAATCGAAAAAAGGGTTGTTCAGCTTAGGAAAGTCTGCTGCCTTCCCCACAATCAGTGCCTGTTAATGGGCTGCGGCTCGCTCCATTGAAGTGAATGGAGGTAACCTGACGCTACCTGTGTGCACGGTCATGTAGGCGTGTAATTCTCTTGATTTGGTTGACCGACGAGATGATTAATTTTGGCCTCGGTCAGACATTCATACATAGTGAAATGGTCACTGATTTATCCGAAACAATGACAGGTAGTTACGCTTTACTGATTATTGGATTATAGGTATGTTTTTGGTCCAACATACATCAGAATCGGACCAGGCGCGCACATGCTAAGGGTATAGTAGGAGTAGGACATCATCGTCAAATCATATCCTTTTTCTTCTTTGTGATTTTCACAAAGACTTTTGAGTATGAGGGCTAGGATTTCCAGTTCCTCCTCCTCTTATGGTTGACTTCTGGAGAAATGATTGGGCATGTTGGGTTTTAGCATGCCCAATCATTTACCCCAGCACCAGAGGTTTCTGGCTGTGGCTTCTCTGCTATTCTTCACTTAAACATGTACATTCAATCCTTGTACACCTTTGTTTTGAGTAGATTAGTAGACATGGCAGGCAATGATGGATTGTTGCTATTTTAATTGTATGTGACCCTTAAAAGCTTTTCTTCCAGTGTTTTAGTGATGATCTATAGTGCAAGGCAATGAACAGTGGTGGCCCACATCATACACATCCTGAAACCACGGCCTTGTCTGTCTCTTCCTAGTGTCTTTTGTGTAGATAGTCTTTCTATGATGGAGAGGGCCGGTGTAGCAGGTCGGGATACCACGTTTCTGTCTTGGGTGACGTTAGTCTGGCAGACAATACAGCAGTAGGGTATGGGGCCACGTCACCATGAGGTTGGTCTTGTGTAGCCCCTGTATCGTCCAGACCAGTACCGTCGTCATCTGCTTATCTCTGGCCGTACATGCTGCAGAAGGAAAGAACAGGAAATACATAGTGGCTGCTACATATTTATCAAGATTCCTAGTAATTATTAGCCATTGTGACTGTTCGGAGTCCAAAGGTGATCCGGAGTAGTAATGTCTGTTGTTCTTGGCGATTTCATCAAGGAGTCAGCAGCGAACCTGAGATAAGAAAGGCTTGGGATTTCTTGGGGTGTGCTGTTCTCTGGCGGCTCTGGACGCTGCAGACTTCTAGACTTGACCATAAGAAAATATTAATGGTGGTTCATGGTCCTGATTACTGGCCAGCCCAAAGCTAACCCAGTGTTGTGTCCGACGCATCGCTACTGTCCTAGATGTGCTTGTGCCTGTTCTGCACCCCAGGAGATGTCCGAAACAGATTTCTAATTGTATTGACCTCTCCAGGTTCTTCACTGGTTTATGGTAATTGTAGCCTGAACAGCTCTGATGTGTTTAGAGACTCCCCTATGTAAAATGAGGTATTTTATTATTATAATATTTATATATGAATACAAAACCCTACATGCATTTGATAATTTTAGATGTTTTTTGAATTTTGGTAATCCATTATTAAAAAAAAAAATAGTTGACGTAAGAATGTTATAGGCATTAATTAGTAGAGGAAAATCTGCAGGATAACCTCCCTCATGATTAATATATGCACTTATGTTCTCTAGGTGCACCAGAGACTTCCTGCATGGCTGAGCCAAAAAGTAGCATTTTGCAGTACAGCATCGCCCTCTGATGGTGAGTAGTTGTATTGCGCCTAGTGCTATTCCATCTATTGATCTAATTGTAGATAAGCTGTAAAACACACACACACACACACACACACACACACACACACACACACACACACACACACACACACGGATTATTGTATCTAAAAAAAGAGAAATTATATGTATTGGTATTTTTTTTTTTTAGTTATTTAAATCCTAAAATGAATATATGTATATATGCACAATATTATATATATTTATGCACGTATTTTTTTTCTTCATATTTTAATCCTAAAAAAAACTATAATATACTAGCCTAGTGATCTACTATAATTAGCAATGACTTGTACTTTATTTTTTGTTTACTAGCTGTGACTGTGGTTTACCAAAACGGGTTGCCTGTGATAACCGTTAGCCTCCCGTCCCGCCAGGAGAAATGCCGATTTACTTTGAAGCCCATTTCAGATTCAGTGGGAATATTCCTGCAGCAACTCCAGGATGAAGATCGAGGAATTGACAGAGTAGCAATCTACTCCACAGGTAGCACAGTGTTACTGTACATGACCTTCCAGTGTATTGTTTCAATCAAGAAAAATGCCCAGCTTTTACATTCTTGTATATCGCAGTGTTTGGAACTGTCCTATCCTTGTCCATATATTCCAATAGAAGCTCCCTATATTTAATAGATATGAGCCATATATACAGTGGAGTTCATAGTTTTGTTCTTTTCTAGATGGAGCCCGTGTAGCTTCTTCTACAGGGATTGATGTTCTACTACTAGATGACTTCAAACTGTCCATAAATGATAAAATTTATGATGTGCGGACACCAAAAAGAGGTAATGTTTTACTTTTCTTATCTTGGGCTGTAGGTGCAGAATTGGAGACCCACATGCTGTCTGTCTTATAGTAGTTAACTGTCTTAATTTTTTATTTCATAAATCCATCATTCACTTCAAATTGAGCAACTTTGTAATATACAGTTGGCATCGTTTCAGAAAATGAAGTATTTCTCCCCAAAAAATTATTGCAGTTGCTCATGTTTTTTCTCTTTGTGTATTGGAACAACCCAGAGTAAAAAAAGGCAAATTGGACATCATTTTACACACCGCTCCAAAAATGTGCTAGACAAAATTGTTGGCGCCATTCCAAAATTGGGGATGAACAACTTTGTTTCAATCATGTGATGCTCATTCAAGCTCACCTGTGGCAAGTAACAGGTGTTGGCAATATAAAAATTACACCTGAAACCAGATAAAAAGGGGAGAAGTTGACGTAGTCTTTGTATTGTGTGTCTGTGTGTGCCTCACGAAGCATGGAGAACAGAGGAGAAAAGAACTGTCTGAGGATTTGAGAAACAAAATTGTTGAACAATATCAACAATCTCAAGGTTACAAGTCCATCTCAAGAGATCTTGATGTTCCACAGAAGACTTTACAGCCCTTGGCACTGCAGCTAAGCTCCCTGAAGGTGCGTGGTAGAGAAAAATTGATGAAAGGTTTCAATGCAGGATAGCCCAGATGGTGAATAATCTGTCCTGCAGGCCCAATGTGCGTCAAGGTCACTGTGAACTAGCTGTTAACTTTTGAATGAAATGTAGCACTATGGCAGGAGGACCCCACTGCTGACAGACCTAAAAAAGCTAGACTGCAGGTTGTTAAAATGTACTTAAGTAAGCCAAAATCCTTCTGGGAAAGAGTCTTGTGGACAGATGAGCTGAAGATAGTGCTTTTTGGTAAACCACATCATTATACCGTTTACTGAAAACTAATTTAGACCTACAAAGAAAATAAGAGTTCCTACAGTAAATAAGGTGGAGGATCAAAGATGTTTTGGGCTTGTTTTACTGACTCTGGTGCTGGGTTCATTGACTACAAGGCATCATGAAATCTAAAGATTACCAAAGGATTTTGGGTGGAAATATAGTGCCCGTTGGCAGAAAGCTGGGTTTGTGTCCTAGGTCATGGATCTTCCAGCAGGACAATGACTCCAAACATACTTCCAGTCGCACCCAAAAATGGATGGAAACAAAGGGCCGGAGAGTTCTGAAGTGGCAGCAATGAGTTTGGCTTTAAATCCCATTGATCACCTGTGGAGAGATCTTAAAATTGCATTTGGGAGAAGGCGCCTTCAAATATGAGAGATCTGGAGCCGTTTGCAAAAAAACGACTGGCCCAATATTCTAGTTGGAAGGTGTAAGAAGCTTGTTGATGGTTATAGGAAGTGATTGATTTGCAGTTACTGTTTCCAAAGGGTGTGTAACCAAATATTGAGGGTGTGAACAATTTTGGCAGGACCATTTTTTGGGGATTAGTATGAAAGGCACTTAAACATATTACCCGAGCACGTTCGCTCATCACCAGTGCCAACTCTTAGGCCATGACTGTATCTTATGAGAGACATTTGCTTCTTTCTCCTCCTAGAGTGAGCTTTCACCCTCAATTCATGGGTAAAATCTGTGTTCAGTGAAAGGGAGCCTGACACCAGTTTTTTTTGCATATAAACTATGCCCATCACCTTTTAAGATCATAAGAATGAGGAGCCTGCAACCCCTTTATATGCTCAGACATGCCCCCGTATACCTCCAAAAGTGTTTTATACTTGTACAGAAATTGTCCGGTCTGATGGGTGTTTCCAGACTGTAATTAGCGCCGGCCCAATCCCTTCAAACATCGCCTCTTCTAACTGCATGTAAGTGGATGACTTCTCTCAATCATCCACCTAGTACTTGAAGTCTCCCCATTAGGGCTCATTTCCACATGCGAGGCACACGTCCGTATCTCGCATGTGGAAACTAAGCTGTGGCGCCGGCACTCAGGAGCGGAGCTGTGCGGCTCCATGTGTTCCTATGCGGCCGCACTCTCCGCTCCTGAGTGCCGGCGCCACAGCTTAGTTTCCACATGCGAGATACGGACGTGTGCCTCGCATGTGGAAATGAGCCCTTACTGAGATTGCAGCAGATAGCAGACATTCTGCTGCAAGTTCTCCTGAAACTACAGCTACACTTCACCATAGAAGATTATGAGCACCAACTGCCATCTCCTAGCTCAGTCATGTGAACATCTGTTTTCACTTAAGACAGATTTTACCCAGGAATTGAGAATAAGTGATAAATCTAGAAGTAGGAAGAAGCAGATTTCTGTAATAAGATATATTCTTATTTTCCTGTTTTTCTTGTTTGTTTGAGTCAATAGGTTTCTCTTTAAGGCTTTGTGATACCATCTGCTTTTTTGCACCTGGTTAATAGCTTGGGTTTCTTAATGTTTAAAAGTGTTGCCTGTTTACAAAAAATGTACTTGTGAAGCGCCTCAGATTGGCAGACGGGAACTGGTGAATGTCCCGTGGGCCCCCACATGAGCAGTGTTTGGCGCAGAACAAAACAGGCAAAGGCTGCATCTCCTCAATCATTAAGCAAACGACCCAGGGTAGTAGTATGGAAATTTGTGAATGAAGGGTAATGTAACATTTGCAAATGGCTGAACAGTGGTCCTCAAAGGCCCAGAATTGAGGTTACTGGTGGATCCTTCATATCCCAGTCCATCACCGCTTGTGAAATATATACAGTGGAGGAAAGTTGCTAATAAAAATTGTGCAAAAATTTGGACTAAATTTGATTTCATGCAATCACTTGGCCTTCAGTATTGTGACATTTGCAGCAGGATGCTTTCCTTGAGCTTTTTTTTTTTTTTTTTTTTCCCCCCACTAGTGTTCTTCATTGCTTCAATGGTTCTCTGAGAGAGAAGTGCAGTATAGACTCAGGATCCACCACATAGCAACTAGAGGAGCTCTGGAGGCTGTGGAAAAACATTCTGCTGCAGATTGTACCATGTAGAAGACCAAATAATTGCTCTACACCATTAGAGAGCAAGTGCACACCTAAGGTGCTGTCCCCTCCACAGAGAATCCGTACTCCAAGTACATAGAGACGGAGGAGTGGTATGAATAAGCACTAAAACCAGGGAAGTAGCTAAGGAAAAATGGCTACCTTTGACTAGGAAAAAGCCAAATCTACTGATGATGAGGTGAATAGCAACCTTTATTAACTTCACATGCTGGAATCCATTATTTAAATAAAAAAGTTTATTTACTCTTTAAAGGGGTTGGGCAGCACTTAGTTATACAGTGCTCACCATAAAAGAGTACACTTAACAGTTTTGCCAGAAAACCCTCAAAATATTCCCACAAATGTGGGCTGTTGATTGCAATTCAGATTTATTATCTTACATATCCAAAAAGTAATTTTCTTAAATTAATTCAAGACCATGCTGCAAAAATGAGTACACCCCAATGAATGTCTTTAAAAGCAAAGCTAATGTTTGGACTTACAAAGCTCTAACTAGGATTCAACCACAGATAAGTCCAATTATTCATTTAAACAGGTGTCCAGCAGACCGTTTCACTATAAAAGGGCATTACTTAACAAATAAAACCCTTTTCCAATTTAATGCTTTCAGCAATGGCACCACATGGAAGAGAAATGTCACAAGACCTGAGATAGAAAATAAAATAATTTCTTTACAATAAAGAATGGAAGAATGGAATTAATGGTGCTATATAAATAAATAAATAATTAAATAATAATAATAATAATAATAATAAAGGTGAAGGCAAGAAGATCAGCAAAGCTTAGCAACCGTGATACAAACCTTTAACAAAGATGGAACTGCAGTCATCTCACAAGATGTCCAGGCAGACCATGGAAGTTAACACCTCAACTGAAGCATCTTCTGATGAGATGAGTTGAAGAAAATTGATATGCAAGTTCACTGCAATTGGCTAAAAAAGGAGAATGCCAATCTGGTGTGTGGTTTTCCCGTGACATAAAACAGCATACACTGCAGAAGAATGGCATGAATGGGTATCGTCCACAAAGGAAGCCTCTCCTAAAACCCATGCACAAAAAAGCCTGCCTAAATTGCCAGGAATCTTCAAAACTGTATGCCATTGTAAAGATAAAGAATACAAAGTGAAATACATTGTGCCTACAATAAAACATAGTGGTGGGAGTGTCCTTATGTGCAGTTACATTAGTGCCGCTGGTGTCTGGGAGCTACATGTCAACGACGCTATCCTGTATTCACAGATTACTGCTCTATATTGAAAGAGAAGATGCTACCATCACTCTGTGCCCTTGGTAAACCTGCAATTTTCCAACAGGGCAATGATCCAAAGCACACAAGACCACTGTTGCATTTGTGCAGATTAGGGTGAAAGGTTTTCAGCGGCCAAGTATTTCTCAATCCAGCATCCGGGCTCTAAGGGTATGTTTCCACGTTCAGGAAACGCTGCGTTTTTGATGCTGCGTTTTTCCGCAGCTCGTCAAAAACGCAGCGTCCAGATGTTACAGCATAGTGGAGGGGATTTCATGAAATCCAGACTCCACTATGCGTTAAACGCATGCGTTTTTGCCGCGAAAACGCATGCGTGGTGCGTTTTTTCTAAACGCAGCATGTTGCTACTATGAGCAAAACACGCAGGCACACCGCAGGTGACCTGCCAGTGACCTCAGGTGCAGTTTTGGTCAGGATTTTACCTGCATAAAATCCTGACCAAAGCCTGAAGCAAAACTGAACGTGGAAACATACCCTAAGACTTAGTTTTTAAATGGACTCAGATAGATGTGAAACATGTCGCTTACTTGTTCATTCCATGCTTTAGGAGACTTGGTGTTGTCCCTTAAAAATCATAAAGATCATAATAAACTGCTACATCTAGTATTTTATATTTAGGGTGTAGTCAGTTTTACTCAAATATATTTAATGCAAAAATGAAGATTTTGTATTGAAAGTTACAGTGTTATCCTTACTTTCATGTTATGGGTTAAATGTTCTAGGAATCTCAGGCTTGTCCAAATATTGGAAATTGTTCTAGATTCATTAAACCTTACCTTAGACATGGGTGTACTCATTGATGCTGAGCGCTGTACGTTAAGATAGGTAAACATCATCAGATAACCCCTTTAAAGAGTAACTAAACTTTATTTTTTTATTTAAATAACTGTTTACGGCATATAAACTCTCTAAAGCTTTCGACTCACTTCATTAGCTTTTTTCCGGTCTTCCTGTTTTTCCTTTTCCATTGTCTTTTTTCCTGGCCTCTCCACTCCTGTGTTTCGGGCTACCCGCCTGCTTCAGTTCTTAGTCAATGTCTGTATCCGTCTCTATGTACTTTCAGTGCTGATTCCCTCTGTGGAGGTGACGGCACCTTAGGAGGGTACTTATAGTCACTGGGTCTTCTGCGTTGTGAAATCTGCGGCAAAATGTTTCTATAGTGGTTGACTGAGTTACAGCACCAGAGAACTACCAATATATAGCTCTGCTGTTCGGGCTTTGTACACTGTTCATATTCAGCCACCATTGGAGCACCAGGACCCCACTGATCTGATCTTGATGATGACCTATTATATGGACAGGCAATCAGAGGCCGTGGACAAACCCTTTTAGGTGGATTTGTTAACTGTGCCAGATTTATTATTATAAGTGCCGTTAAACAGAAGTGTCTAATCTCTGGCAATCTATCATGCAACACATTAATGTGATAAATTCACTTGTCAGCTTTTAAGTTCTCTAGTAATAACATTCTTAAAGAGAATCGGTCACCAGGGTTTTGCTATCTCATCTGAGAGTAGCATAATGTAGAGAGTAGACCCTGAATCCAACCATGTATCACTTAGTTTACTGGGTGCATCAGTTATTATTATTATTATTTGTTATAGCGCCATTTATTCCATGGCGCTTTACAAGTGAGGAGGGGTATACATAATAAAAACAAGTACAATAATCTTAAACAATATAAGTCACAACTGGTACAGGCGGAGTGAGGACCCTGCCCGCAAGGGCTCACAATCTACAAGGGATGGGTGAGGATACAGTAGGTGAGGATAGAGCTGATCGTGCAGCGGTTGGTTGATCGGTGGTTACTGCAGGTTGTAGGCTTGTCGGAAGAGGTAGGTCTTCAGATTCTTTTTGAAGATTCTGATGGTAGGCGAGAGTCTGATGTGTTGTGGTAGAAGGTTCCAGAGTAGGGGGGATGCGCGAGAGAAATCTTGTATGCGATTGTGGGAAGAGGAGATAAGAGGGGAATAGAGAAGGAGATCTTGTGAGGATCGGAGGTTGCGTGCAGGAAAGTACCGGGAGACGAGGTCACAGATGTATGGAGGAGACAGGTTGTGGATGGCTTTGTACGTCATCGTTAGGGTTTTGTACTGGAGTCTCTGGGCAATGGGGAGCCAGTGAAGGGATTGACAGAGGGGAGAGGCCGGAGAATAGCGGGGGGACATGTGGATTAGTCGGGCAGCAGAGTTTAGAATAGATTGGAGGGGTGCGAGAGTGTTCGAGGGGAGGCCACAGAGCAGGAGGTTGCAGTAGTCGAGGCAAGAGATGATGAGGGCATGGACTAGGGTTTTTGCAGATTCTTGGTTGAGGAATGAACGGATTCGTGAAATATTTTTGAGTTGTGACACAGAGTTATTACGTGTAGCGGATCTTGGACAGATTACCCCACCTACACCACAGCGCTCTCTGTACATTGTGTACTGACAGTGAGCTGCTTATCAGAGCAGGGGGCGTGGTCGGACAATCTGGCATGAACCAGCTAGTCTGCGCAGTGATAATCTCCTGCTGATGAAACGTTCTTTGTAAGTAAACAGCACACAGCCTGATTAATGACTCATCTGAGTTTAGCGTTTTAACCCCTACCTCATGCTGTCCTCAGATTACATAGTAAAAACTGACAGAATCCCATTAATAAATGTGCCCCTGTGCTGGGTGCATGATTATTGACATTGTTCATAAATCTGCCCTTTTTTTTATGACCCCTTCTCTGTGTAGATGTGATTAAATCAGATGGTAGAGGCGTAAATGACAGGACTTTAATCTATTTTATCTTCTGTGTCTATGAATAGGAGTGGATTTTATTAGCTCTGTATCATGTAGCATTGTGTTTTCTCTGTGTCCAGAACTATTAAGCCATGAACATGCGACGACTATGAATGACGTGAAGCATCTTGTGCAGCAGTTGCACAGCTCTATGCATATCAAGGATTTCCAGGTCAGCAGAGAGAAGGAGCTCTGTAGTCGACTAGAACAACTCCAGGGGCAGCTCGAACCTCATGAAAAGGTACAGAATTTCTAATCCTGACACTAGGGTTTTTTTTTTTTTTTTTTTTTTTTAATCCTTTCAGGTTTCCTGAGCCTTAAAGGGAATTTCCTTGACTCGGCTAATGAGGCTGATGATGCAGACTGCAGTGCTGGCTGTGTTTTGTTGTTGTGTCAACTTTATATGATCAGTCCTTACACATGCTATGAGACTTACTGTTTATTTTTGTTTCCTTTTAAAATTTACCATAAAAAGCATTTTGTAGTAAAAGATGACAGTTTTTAATTTTTGTTTCCAACAGGAGTTTTCTGACTTTTTTTTTTTTTTCACCCTATTTATTAGATAAGGGGACTTGAGCATGCAGTAATCTGACCACTTACCTAACTATTGTGTTATAATGCACCTGAAGTTATAAAACTAAAAGGCATCCAATTTCTGCCGGAGACAAACTTATTCAGGAATAATCTTCCATCTATCAAGACCAACATGTGGCATGGGATTTTTTTTATTCCACAAGTTTTCCGATGTCCATGTTGGATCTTTATTCTAAGATCTTGCATGGCTTTTGATGGACTTGTTTCTATCTTAAGTGGAACAACCTCTCCATTTACAGACATGTGTTTCGGGTGATTTGCCTCTCATCTGTGCAATGCAAGGTCTTCTTTGCCTGGGAGAGGGTGCGTGCCCACAATCAGGAATAGCTGAGTTCCAACATTCTACATTGCAAGCATTTACAGAAATCCCCATTCCCACTGTGCTTCAATTTAACACTGCGTGAACTCGCCCACGGTGCTGGTTTACGAGCTGCAGCATGTCAATTTCTGTAGTGGAGACGCTTGTCTCTGCTGCAGATTTTGACCAATTGAATGCTGCAAATCCGCATGTACTGACAAGCAAGTGCCGTGTTATGGGCGCAGCGAAAATACTGTATCCAAAATGTTGCTATTTCTGATCTTGGGGGGTACCATTTCTCCTTGTGAAGAGTGTCAAACAAGACATAAGGAGACTTATAGGCCATGTAATGCTCTTCTGGTAAATTAAATCTGAAAGTTGACTCTTCAGAGAGTAGGTGGTCTTGAACTATAGTGTCACCTATTGGATGTAGTAATCCTAAAAGTCCATATCCACCCTTTTAACAAGTTTTGCTACATCCCCAGTGGAATTAGACATTCTACTTTGCACTGATGAGTGGTAAACAACCCAGTTTCTGGTTTGGCTCCCTTATCCAAGGCACGTGGCAAGGCTCATTAAACGGCTGATATTTTGATTTTTATGATTGCTGCACACAATAGGTGGCACTAAAGTTCAAGTCTTCTTCCTCTTTGAAGAGGCTGTTTGCACACTCGATTGCATGGCTTATATCTCTCTTTATGCTGGCTTAGACACTGTCCACTAGGAGAAACATTACCACTTAAGTCACCTTAAATGAAAGAGCAAATACAAATTAAATCTTTCATATCGGAGTATTCCAAAGATTGGTTCGACGGGGTTCACTGATCCTCCATTCTTTGTAGGTGGGAAAATTTGCAAAATCAGCAGTGTATCAAATACTTATTTTCCCCACTGTATGGTTTCCCCATATATTTTTTTTGGGGGGACTATACAGTTTTATCTTTTCTCCTATATGCAGTGTTTAAAAATTTCTTGTTCATTGTTTGCACAGGCTCGACTTAAGACTGTTCAGAAAGCTGCGAAGATGACCAGGATTGTCCAGTGGGGCGGTCTAGCGTATATGTCTGTACAGTTTGGAATCTTGGCCCGTCTGACGTGGTGGGAATACTCCTGGGATATCATGGAGCCTGTCACTTACTTCATTACTTATAGCGGTGTCATTGGAATGTATTGTTATTTTCTACTTACAGGCAAGGTGAGTGTGGCCTCCTTTTTTAACTTTTTTTTTTTTATTACATTTTTTAAAGTAAGCAAAACATAAACATCTAATGTGTATGATAAAATGTCAATGTTTTTGGAATTGAAATGTGTCTAACGATGGGGGGTAATTTTTTTTTTTTTTTTTTTTTGAGTGATTCTAGAAAAATCAATAGGTAGATATCTTTCCACATATTGTCTACTTTTGGACAGTTCATGGCCTTCTATCATAAACAAAAGCATTTGCTAAAAGCATCACGATGTATGGTACAATTTGTGGAACAGTGTGCCTCTCGCTTGTAAAACAACCTGCTGGAATATAGTAATGCCGGGTGCAAGTGCCCTAGAAAACAGTGCCCACACTTTGCCCCTAGAAAGTAATATTGCCCTCTGTGTGCCCTTTTGACAGTCACAGTAACCGGAGTTCCTCTATAACAATAAATGCCCACTTTACATTTAATAATGTCCCGAGTCTCCTCCTGTTCATCTCCCCTGTACAGTATGATCTCTTATACACAGTATAATGCCCCCTCACTGTATAGTACCACTCACACAGTATACTGACCTCTTAGTAGCCCCCAAACTGTTTGATGACTCCAACACTGTATGGTGGCCCCCTCACTGTAATATCCACACTGTATGATGGCCCCCTAGATAGCCTCCATATAATATAATGCACCAGGTAGTCCTTAATATAGTATAATATACTCCCCATAGACCTTCATATAGTATATTGCACTCCTCATAGGCCTCTATATTGTATAATGCACCCCCATAGGCAGACTATATTGTGTAATACACCCCCTATAGGCAGACTCTATATTGTATAATGCACTCCTCAAAGGCAGACTCTATATAGTATAATGGACCCCCCATAGGCAGACTCTATATTGTATAATACAATCCCGTAGGCAGATTCTATATAGTATAATGCACCTCATAAAATAAATACAATACTCTCCTCTCCTCCTCGTTCCCCCTGCTGTTTCGAGCATTCACACATCTCCGGACAGCTGGTGCCAGGTAATGACGCCATCGCGCCCACTGTCAGTGGCTGAGAGGGGGAATGATGGAAGAGGGAGAGTTTTGTTTGTTTGTTTTTTTTAAAGCTACCATTCAGATCCCTAGATCCATTTTTATGGTTGGTTATTTTTAACCCTGAATTTCCTGCCAACTCTCCCTTTGTCCCTTTAGGTTACCTTTCTTAAGAGAGAGAGCCATATCACTTCCACTCTCAGTGCCTGTCCATTCCACTTACAAAGCACCATCCCTAGCCTCCTATACAGTCTCAAGATGGATAAATCACTGTAAACACAGTTTCTGCTTCCTAACCTTCCTACTCCCTGTACTATCCTGAGACTCTCCTAATGTTACATATGCAGACACTGGTCGGTTCAGTGCACTATAGGGGAGCAATGACTTCTACATTATCATGTATTCTAATGCAACCTAAAATTCTGTAATGCCCAAAACCAGTCCCCTCTGGGTAGTCACTAGCTGATGAGATTCCTTGTTCTGTGTGGAGTCTGCTTCCTCCTCTCTGTAAAACTGGCAAGTGCACACCCCATAGCACCACCATTCAGCACACTTTACTGAGAGTTGTTCTCTGAGCCATTCAAAGCACAGACAGGAAATCTCTACTCTGTGCTTTGAAGGACTGCAGCAGGGCTAAGAAGCTGGAGGTGTCATCACCACATGTTAAAATTCTGGTCATTTCCTGAATCGTCACATAGTCAATTGTCGGTTCTTAAAATTCTCATAGGCTTCACAATTTTTTTTTTATAACGTTTGCTTGGAAAATCCTTTTAAAAGGGAACTTGTATAATAGACCCTTTACTGCACAAGAAAAATGTGAAAATTTAAGCTAATAACATAATGGTGATCTGTGCCTGAAGCATGTACGTATTCGTCTTCTCATAGTCATCAGATTGGTTATTTCCCAAGGTCCTGATGACAAGATAGAACAGGACAGAGACCCGAGCAGAACTACACACATCGGGCCTGTGATTTCATGGAGTGGTCCTTGGCACATAGACCTAAGGGTCTTTTATAAAACCTTTCCCACAGCTAATTAAACCTGAAGTGAGAACCTCCTCTTCTGCAAATACCTTAATTAGTGCTAGAATATATTTCTACATTACGTAATTGAATTAAAATATTAAAGCAATTGTATTTCATGCCTTGTCTTCATGACAACAATATTGAACATCACCTAATAATCCTAACTGATGGCCATTGACATTGCTGGACTGAACACCTTTCTTTATTTTATTTTATTTTATTTTTTTCGTTACAGGAATATATTTATCCAGATGCTACAGACAGACAGTACTTAAATTTTTTCCATAAAACGGCCAAAAAAACAGGTTTTAATTACTTAGAATACAATCGACTCAAGGATGATATTGCTCAGGTATGATATCTTATAATATTTGTCCAATATTGATTGATCGGTTTCCTCGCTGTATATAATCTTGGAGATAAAACTAACAGAACCTAATTCCCCATCAGTCTGTTTTCTTTCCATCGATGTTGCGCACATAAACGCCATCTTATTTTCAGCTGGCACTGAAGTGGTCCATTAGTAGTAAATGCACTATGTAAGCAGGCTCTAGAATACATGGAGTGGCCTGGAGAAGAATGTGAGTGTCTTGCAGCGCTTCATTTCTAGGAATAAATCATCTACATCATTAGATACACAGAGGTTTTAAGGAGCCATTTATTATAAGGTCACCAGGTTGTATGTATGGGTCATTGGCGTCTGCTTCATGAGTATGTTCACATCTTGCAAATACGGTATGGTTAAGATATCCACGCAGTAAATGGAAATGCTGCCGATTTAAATTCCAAACTGCTGTCAATTTGTAGATATTTTGCTACATGGAACTTTATTTGAACCTGTCATTTTGTTGTTTTTTTTAAAGGAGTTGTCCACTATATTTATGTACTGCACATTAAACATGCGATTATGCTGCAGCGAAGGTGCGTAGGCTGACGCTTGCCTTCAGAAGGGTTGTTTTTTTTTGTTTGTTTTTTTTTTTTTAAGTATGTACATATATTTGTTATGCAAACTAGAGGTCAGGTCACTGAGGGATCAGTGACCCTTCAGCAGTCTGCATTATGAATACCTAAGCACAAGCATAGCATTAACTCAAAACAGAAAATTAAAGAGTAAACAACAACCCCAAGACGGATTTCATAACGGCGCCGATCTGACACTGTCTGTAGGTTACTGTGCACAATCCTGCTGACAGGTTCCCTTTTAAGAAGGGGTTGTCCGAGTTTAATATAACCTTATCAACTATGTAGTACATGGTGTTGAAGGATATGACAAGCTGGAGACTCTCCTTTTATTATAGCCATTTACTTTAGTTTGTCTGAAAACCTGTTAAAAACCATTTCCAGAAACATTAGAGAATTTGGGTATTTCAGGATTACCTAACCATACAGTGGGGAAAGTAAGTATTTGATGCACTGCCAACTTTGCAAATTTTCCCATTTACAAAGAATGGAGAGGTCTGTAGTTTTTATCGTAGGTACGCTTCCACTGTGTTAGA
This sequence comes from Ranitomeya variabilis, assembly GCF_051348905.1. NCBI lineage: Eukaryota > Metazoa > Chordata > Amphibia > Anura > Dendrobatidae > Ranitomeya > Ranitomeya variabilis. The sequence continues at coordinate 110,453,336 of NC_135235.1, read as the reverse complement.
CAGGAATCTTAAAAAAAAATTTAGAAAATATTAGTTTTTACCTAATTCATTTGCATTTTATTGCATGAAATAAGTATTTGATGCAATTCGATTTTTGTACCAAATAATAAGTTCTGTTTTTCTGTTGTAATTATAGAGGTCAGACGTTTCCTGTAGTTTTTGAACAAGTATGTACACGCTGCAGCAGGGATTTTGGCCCCTTAATCCATACAGATCTTCTCCAGAGCTTTCAGGTTTCAGGGCTGTCGCTAGGCAACATTGATTTTCAGCTCCCACTAAAGATTTTCTATTGGGTTCAGGGCCGGAGACTGGCTAGGCCACTCCAGGACCATGACATTTTTACGGAGGCACTCCTTAGTACCCCTGGGTGTGCGTTTTGGATCATTGTCATGCTGGAAGACCCAGCCACAACCAATCTTCAATGTGCTTACTGAGGGAAGGAGATTATTGGCCAAAATCTTGGAAAACATGACCCCATCCATCCTCCCTTGAATACGGTGCAGTCGTCCTATCCCCTTTGCAGAAAAGAACACCAAAGTATGAGATTTCCCCCACCATGCTTCACTGTTAGGACCATGTTCTTGGAGTTGTACTAATCCATCTCCCTCCAAACACGGCGAGTGACGTTGATACTAAAAAGTTCTATTTTGTTCTCATCTGACCACATGACCTTCTCCCTTGCCTCCTATAAAGTTGACCAATGACCATCTGGATGATCCAAACGGGCCTGGACATGTGGTAGCGTGAGCAGTGGGATTTTGCGTGCCCTGCAGGATTTTAATCCATGAAGTATAGTGTGTTATTAACTGTAATGTTTGAGACTGGTCTCAGCTCTGTTCAGGTTATTTACCAGGTCCTCCTGTGTAGTTCTGGGTGGATTCCTGACCTCTCTCAGAATCCTCCTTACCCCTCAAGGCGAGATATTGCATGGAGCCCCAGACTGAGGAAAATTGACAGTCATCTTGTGTTTCTTCCATTCTCTAAAAATTGCACCAACAGTTGTTGCCTTCTCATCAAGCTGCTTGCCTATTGTCCTGTAGCCCATCCCACCCTTGGGCCGGTCTACAATTTTGTGTGTGGTGTCCTTGGACAGCTGTTTGGTCTTGGCTATGTGGAGAGGTTGGAGTGTGATTTAACTTGTTGGCTATATAAAATACACCTGTCCACATACTCAAACAGGTGTGATTTATATAGGTAATGAGTGCAGAGTAGGTTGGCATCTTAAAGAAAAACTAAGGTCTGTTAGAACCAGAATTCCTGCTGGTTGGTAGATGGTCAAATGCTTATTTCATGCAATAAAATTCATTTTCATTATTTAAAAATCATACAATGTGATTTTCTGATTTTTTTATTTTTAGATGGTCTCACAGTTGCAGTGTACCTACGATAAAAATTACAGATCTCTCCATTCTCTGCAGGTTGAAAACTTGCAAAATCTGCAGTCTGCTAAATACTTATTTTCCCCACTGTATATGACATTCAATATATTTAAAAATGTACAAAGTGACTCTTCTTGGGCTCTACTGCTAGTCGTGTTTGTTTGTTTTATTGCCTTGATATGTAAAAATCTTTCAATAAAGATCCTGCATTGAAAAAATGTACAAAGTTTCATGATGTCAATCAAAATTATTTTTTTCCTTTAAGGTTGAGTTGGACATTAAAAGACTGCGTGACCCCCTGCAGATGCATCTCCCGATCCAACAAATTGATGACAAGGATAGATCTTTGCAGGACTCCTAAATCCCCAGCAAAATCTGTGGATATCTCTTGCCTTTGAAATTAAAGCATTATTGGTGGTAGCTGGGATGTGGTATTGGGATGGGTGATCAGTTCTCCCTCTTACTTTGTGTTTCTTCCATCATTTTTTATTTTTTTTTTTTTTTTTAGAACTTTTTAAGCTGCTGTTTAAGAACGAGCAGAGGTAAATTTACGAAAGCTGAGCACGGCACCTGGATTCCTTCTAAGGCTTGGAAAGTATGTTTAATCCATATCAATTATTTCACCTATCGGTGAAAGGAAATGGATGATTATGAGATTAAGGTTCTGAATTATGAATGATCAATATATTTTTTATATTTTCTTTTTTGTTTTCCTGGTTTTATGTCAAGTTAGAATATGGCAGAGTGCCTGTAGGACAAATTGTATTAATGGTCTGCAAGCTTAGTGCAGACATGTGAGTAATACAGCGCACAATTAATGCCATTTGGAGATGCATTGGACCAGTAGTAACCTCAGCATAAAGCTAGACTAAGTCTTCAAAAAGGCGTTCTGATGCCTAGCTGACGTGATTAACTCCAGGTTCAATCACAAACCTTGCTATGCTGTTAAATTTTAATCCAAGCCCCAAACAGACACTTTTTGCTATGCATTTTAAGAAACTGCATGTGGATTTTTTTTTTTTTTATTTTATTTTATTTTTCTCTTGTAATCACTTTAGTAATTGTAATTTCCCCCCATCCCTTTCTCTCCCACTGCCTTGGCTATATATACGGTATATATTCTTAAGGGGCTCAATGCATGATAGGTTTTTGTGTTTTCTTTTTTTGTTTTGTTTTTTCTTTTTTTGGGGAGGGAGAAGTTCCCCTGTTCTGCACTCTTGATAGGAGGATCAGCAGGGAAGAAAATCAGGGTTGCATGAATGTGAAGGGGTTACCACCTTATTCTAATGCAATGAACATCAAATTTCTTCATAAAGATTTACATCTTCTGGTTCATTCCCTGTTGATACAAGCGCAACATCATCTTGGATGAAATATCAGATATCCGGCCTTGTCTATATTTTGTGTACAGTATCTACGTACCACTGAAGGATTGGAGAGTGGCAACGACTGAGATCACCTCCAAAGTTTTCAGGGTTTTTCTTGCCTTTTTTTTCCTTTGGAATAAGCTGCTCTTCCACAGACTTTCAATATCAAAATGGTGCAGTCTCTTGTTGGGGTTTGGCATGGGGTAATGATGGGTGGTGTTGGGCTTCAAATTTGCAAAGACAATTTTTTTTAAGGACTCCCCACTGTGAAAGGCTCCTACTTCAGGGAAAGGATTACAGAACTCAAGAAGTGAAGCCAGATGACTGGTGCCTTGCATATGTTGAAATAGAGAGGAGAGTATCTATATGTTCTCTTCATACATTATTTGACTGGCAGTTACGTTACCATGGACTCCTTGCCAGCCAAAATCTAGTGCCCAAGTGGAACATGGCTGGCAAATGCTGCCAACTGTAGTCTTAAGTAACTGCCTCTAACCTAAGGCTCTCCTCTCAGGTGGACTGAATCCATTTTCCATATTTTTTTGGTTGCTTCTATCTTTTTTTTTGTTTTGTTTTTTTTGTCCTGCATTTTTTTCCCCACCAGAATTGTAGATCCATGCAGAACATGAGACTGGCAATAAACTGCTTCCAGGCTTAGCGTGACCTTGGTTTTCTGGAGGTGTATTCATACGACATCCATATCTGTATAAATGTGCCCATCAATCTATGGTTATCTTTTGGGCATGAATGTCTGTTATGGAATCAGTCTGATCGACAATCATCTACGTCTAGAGACCCTAGCAACAGATTGCTTGTCTGAAGTCAGTGTAATTTTTTTGACATTTAACGGCAACACAACTTAATAGCGGAAATTTTTTTTTAAAGAGAATCTCAGTTCTCCTAACTGGTCTGTTAAAAAAAAAATACTTGAATCCCCTTTAATTCTGAATTACCTTTTTTTTTTTTTTTTTTTTTTTTTAGAATTCTATACGGTTTCAGATTTTTGGTAATTTTACTAAAAAACATATGTATAACTTGACATCTAGGCGTTACCAGTTGGGGGTCCTTAGACACTTACCCAGTCCAATCATTGCTAACAGTGACAGATTATGCATGGCTACACCCCTGAAATGGTAATTCAGAGTTGTCAAATTATTAAAAAATATCTAGGAGGAATAGAATTGGAAGTGTCACAATGCAGGGGTCTAACAAAATATTCAGTGGAATTGTCATTTCATGGAGAGTGCAAACATGTTCTAAAATAGACCAGTTAGGAATCCTGACTGCTCCTCTTAAATTGTAATGATGGCCAAAGCATGATTACTAAAGTTTCTGTTTGGGTAACTGTGATCTTGAATAGGAGATATTTTTCTTTTTCTTTCTTTTTTTTTTTTTTTTTTTTTTTTTAAACACTAAAAAAAAGAAAGCTTTTCTTTGCCATTTGCACTTCTTATGCTGAAGGAGCTGAAGAAAATAGCGACTTAAGCCCCATTCAGCAGCAAATAGCTTGATCCTATTTGTACAAATGGATTATAAGAACAGTAAAAAAAAAATACAGGACTTGTCGCTGAAGGGTCTAGAATGTGTGTGTGCGGGGAGGTTTGGAGCATGGAGGAATGTCCTATAAATAAGCAAAATATAGATGTGTAAAATCCTGTATCATTTATGAAATATGTATAAAAGTGTAATTCTGCAACAATAAACACTTATTCAGTTTTTCAAGTAACGTTTTAAGTTTATCATCTTTGTTATTTAGATAAAATGTCATTACTATTTGTGTGTGACTGCTAGTTGTATCCATGGAATGATCAAAAAAACAAAGCCATTTCTACCTTAAGCACCCATAAATTCTCTTGGTCTCACTTCAGCATGCGATATAAGCAGCCACTTAAGGTAAATTACAATGCACAATTACTGTGAACGAGCATTCAAAGGCACTTTTAGTATCACGATAATAGTATAGTCCAAACCGGCAGCCAAAAAGTGCTATCAAAAATAATCACAAATACCTCTTGAAAATAAATGTGCGAAGTTCAACAAGTAAAGAAAAATATAGTTTAATATTTATATCCGCTCTGATCCCTCCCACATGATTGGCTATTCTGGGCAGTCATGGTTGCCGGTCGTGTGCCTGCCCTTCCTTAGTCTGTATGTGTGGACTGCAGTGCGCATGCGCCGGTGTCAGCTGATGTATTGTACGGTGTCTTGTGCACACAGACAAGTGTGTTCATAATTATACAAACAGCAACATATGTGCAGTGTATATCCTGATTGCTGCTTCAATAATTAAATAGGCTGGATAATATTGTAACAACCTTTGACAAAGCTTGAAGCGAAACGGGTGCATTCCTTACACATGTGGTCTCATTGACGCCACTGTGTATACCTTGATCATGTGACTCCCCTCTTCTCTCTCTTCACTCATTACCAACAATGCTTTAAAGCATTTTTCTTTTATATTGGGCTCTTTTTGAGTATCATTCTTCATTTCTTAGGTATTAGCTCTCACATGAGCATATAACATGGCCAAGTGCTATCCAATGTTTTGCCGGATAGCACTCAGACCAATGTTATGCTATGATGTAGTGTCAACAAGCACCTATTTTTCATTTCTCATGCCGATTTGGCATCAAATGACATGCACCCATAGAAGTCTATGGGTGCGTGTAAAGTATCAGACCGCACTCCGATGTCCGAGTGCAGTCCAATTAACACGGATTCGGACAAGGGAGAAGATGGAGAAACTAAGTTCTCGGAATAGGTCCGTAAAATAGGATTTATACTTTTTCTCGACTAAAGAAATAAAAAAGTTTTACATTGAACAGCAATTTTAACTTCATACTAAAGTAAAAGGACTTTGATAAATGATGCTGGCTTAAGGTGAACATATGCAGACATTTTGACCATGTTGTGTGGTATGACTATTTGGTTTAAGGATAAAAGCATTTAGAGTTTGAAAATTGCACTTTTTTTTTCTTTTTAAATTTCATCAAATTTCAGATATTTTAATAAATTTAGATTTATATAATTTACTTTTTTTTATCTGTAAAATAAAGTACAGTGATGCTCTCCGCTCCTCTTTTTCTCTCCTTTTCTCAGAACAGGAAGATTAAGGGGCCAAAAATTCTATTGTGCATTGAAGTAATAGAAACCAAGCACCCACAAATGTTAAAAGCCCGCTGACACTGTGACCACAACTATGTGATTCGCAAACTTATGGTCACCTGATCGGCAGACATTGGCAACCGAGATTCCTCACCATGAACAGTGCATGCTATAAGGATTTCCAAGTCTACACTTTGCATACACTTATTGCAAATTTGTAGCCTTAGGCCACATGCACACATTGAGTATTTGGTCAGTATTTTACATCCGTATTTGTAAGCCAAAACCAGGAGTGGGTGATAAATACTGAAGTGGTGACGTGTTTCTATTAGACCTTTCCTCCGATTGTTCCACTCTTGATTTTGGCTTACAAATACTGATGTATAATACTGACCGTCTGAACATGGCCTAAGAGTTGATAAAAAAAAATTTAAGGAAAGGAATTGTGCATTAGATAAAAAACGTCTTAAAATGGCATGACCATGCACAGTAATCAAACCTTCTCTGAGAGAGGTATTGTGGGGGGGTCTTCAGCACCCAATAGTCAAACACTTTTTCTATTAATCCTTATGTTATAAGATTGAGTTGCTGTAAAGGCTATGTATACAATTAATTTATCGTTTTCTTAAATACAAGCTTGAACTGCTTTCTGAATAGTCTTCAATGAAAATGTAGAATGTATGTCATTTAACTAGCTGAGTGCTTACAAAAATATACAAATCTCCTGCCTCTGACAGCTCTGTGCTTCCCCCCTCCCTTCTCTCAATGTTAGAGATATCAGGGAGTGGGAGGAAGTTGTACATGTATTTGTAGTGGAGAAGGGAGAAAGTATCTCTGGGAGTGCAGGGAAAACACATTTAGGGTGGAAAACACATGGAGAGAACGAATAAGTACAGTATGTGACCAGCGCTGTTTCATGAAAGCATGCAATACACCCTGGGTACACAGTTCTAAAGGTAATTGGTAACATTTTTTCAATGTCAAAGGTGCCATGTACATATTTTAAATCTCAAAGGTGTCCATAGCTATTATTATTATTATTTATATAGCACCATTAATTCCATGGTGCTGTACATGAGAAGGGGGTTACATCAAAATACAAATATCACTTACAGTAAACAAAATAATGACAGAATGATAGAGACAAGAGGAGGACCCTGCCCTTGCGAGCTTACATTCTACAGGATTATGGGGAAGGAGACAGTAGGTCGAGGGTTGCAGTAGCTCCGATGGTGTTGAGGTGGCCATGTGGTCATTACAGTCTGTAAGCTTTTTGAAGAGATGGGTTTTCAGGTTTCTTTTGAAGGATCCAAATGTGGTGGATAACCGGACTTGTTGGGGCACAGAATTCCAGAGGATGGGGGATATTCTGGATAAGTCTTGGAGGCGATTGGGTGTGGAATGAATAAGCGTGAAGGAGAGGAGGAGGTCTTGGGAGGACCGGAGATTACGTGAGGGAGAGATTAGTTTGGAAATGTACGGAGGAGAAAGGTTATGGAAGATTATGGATGGCTTTGTAGGTCAGTGTTAGTAGTTTAAACTGGATAAGCTAGGAAATAGGGAGCCAATGAAGGGATTTGCAAAGAGGGGAAGCAGGAGTGTAGCGAGGAGAGAGATTAATTAGACAGGCAGCAGAGTTAAGGATGGACTGGAGAGGTGCGAGAGTGTTAGAAGGTAGGCCACAGAGGAGGATGTTGCAGTAGTTGAGGCGGGAGATGATTAGGGCATGCACAAGCATTTTGGTAGAGTGAGGGTTGAGGAAAGGACAGATTCTGGAAATATTTTTGAGCTGGAGGCGACAGGAGGTGGCGGGAGCTTGGATGTTCGGTTTAAAGGACAGGGCAGAGTCCAGGGTTACTCCGAGGGCATCGGATTTTTGGGACAGGGGAAAGTGTGATTTCATTTATTTTGATAGATCAGGTAGGGAAGATATGCGAGATGGAGGAAAGATAATTAGTTAAGATTTGTCCACACTGAGCTTGAGGAAGGAGGAGGATATGGCTGATAGACACTCTGGGATTCTGGAGATCAGAGAGGTGACATCTGGGCCAGAGAGGTAGATCTGAGTGTCATCAGCATATAGATGGTACTGGAAGCCATAGGACCTTATGAGGTGTCCCAGGCCGAGTGTATAGATTGAGAAGAGTAAGGGTCCAAGGACAGAGCCTTGAGGGACACCAACAGAGAGGTGGCGAGATGAAGAGGTAGTATGGGAGTAGGAAACGCTAAACGTGTGGTTGGTAAGGTATGAGGAGATCCAGGATAGGGCAAGGTCTTTGACACCAAAGAAATAGAGGATCTGTAGTAGGAGGCAGTGGTCAACTGTGTCGAAGGCAGACAGGTCTAGAAGGAGGAGTATAGAGAATTGTCTGTTAGCTTGGGATGTAAGTAAGTAGTTAGTCATTTTGGTCAGGGCAGTCTCACTAGAATGGTGGGGACGGAAGCCAGATTGTAGGTTGTCGAAGAGAGAGATGCAAAGTGAGAGGAAAGTTCAGCATGGACGTGCTGCTCAAGGAGTTTGGATGCAAATGGGAGCAAAGATATGGGGCGATAGCTGGACATAGCGCTTGGGTCAAGGGATGGCTTTTTGAGGATAGGTGTGATTGTGGCATGTTTGAAAGCTGTGGGGAAGGTACCAGAAGTTAGTGATAGGTTGAAGAGATGGGTTATGGGTTAGGGATGGGATTAGTGTGGTGGAGAGGTTGGTGAGGAGGTGGGATGGGATCGGGTCAAGTGCACAAGTGGTGAGGTGTAATTTGGAGAGATGAGCAAGTTCCCCTCCAGTGATTTTAGAGAGGGAAGTTATGGGGATTGGGCATTGGTCTGGTATACAAAGGGGTTGTGGTGGTTTGATGACAAAGATTTGCCTTGTTTGGTCAATCTTATTTTTGAAGTGCGTGACAAAGTCCTCGGCAACGATTAGGGAACTCGGAGAGGGCAGTGGTGGGCGGAGGAGGGAGTTAAGTGTTGAACAACTGTTTGGGGTTGTGGGATAAGGAAGATACAAGGGTTGTGAAGTAGGCCTGTTTAGCAGAGGTGAGAGCTGATTTGAATGCGAGTGTTGCTTGTTTGAGTGCAGTTAAATCATCTTGCGAATGTGTTTTCTTCCAACGCCGTTCTGCAATTCTGGATACTTGCCGAAGCTTTTTAGAGATGTTGTTGTGCCAGGGTTGTCTATTGGTTCGTCACACTCTATGCATGACAGGGGCGACCGTGTCAATAGCTGATGTAAGAGTGGCATTGTAGAAAGCAGTGGCAGTGTCTGTGTCGTGGAGTGAGGATATAGATGCTAGTGGTAGGATGGAGTCAGAGTGTGTGGGTGTCTAGGTGTGTGAGGTTCCTGCGTGGGTGCGCATGTTGCTGGACATGGGTGACAGGTGAGGAGGACAGGGATGAGAAAGTGAGTAGATGGTGGTCATAAAGAGGGAGAGGGGAGGTTGTGAAGTTAGATAGGGAGCAGAAACAGGTGAAGACAAGGTCTAATGTGTGTCCATCTGTGTGGGTGGCTGAGGAGAGGACCACTGAGTAAGTCCAAAGGATGAAGTAAGGGACAGGAGTTTGGAGGCTGCTGACTGGTGGGTGTCAATGGGGATGTTGAAGTCACCCATGATGATGGTGGGAATGTAAGCAGAGAGAAAGTGAAGGAGCCAGGTGGAGAATTGGTCAGTAAAGGCAGCGGTCGGGCCCGGAGGTTGGTATGTGACGGCCATTTGATTGTAGGGGGAGTAGAGGCAGACAGTATGGACTTCAAAAGAGGGGAGGGTAGAGGTTGGATTGGGTTAAAGGTACAGTTGGAAGAAAGGAGAAGGCCCACTCCTCCACCATGTTTATTGCCAGGGCGAGGAGTGTGGGTGAAGCTTTGATACAGATGAACAGATATAACTGATACATACTTCTGGTTCACATAAGTGTTCCCCAAACAATAGTTCAAGGCTAAGCTGCTGCTGACGCGGATTCTTTACTGTAAGAGCAGTGAGACTATGGAACTCTCTGCCGTATGATGTTGTAATGAGTGACTCATTGCTTCAATTTAAGAGGGGGCTGGATACCTTTCTGGAAAAGTATAATATTACAGGGTATATATATTCGATTCCTTGATAAGGCGTTGATCCAGGGAACTAGTCTGATTGCCGTATGTGGGGTCGGGAAGGCATTTTTTTCCCCATGATGGAGCTTACTCTTACCACATGGGGTTTTTTTGCCTTCCCCTGGATCAACATGTTAGGGCATGCTAGGCTATGGGTTGAACTAGATGGACTTAAAGTCTTCCTTCAACCTTAATAACTATGTAACTATGTATGCTGTGTGGATCCCAATAGGAGATGTATGTTATGACCATAAGTACTGACTCCAGTATGACATTAACAAAACTACAGATATATTCTATAGCCAGAGCCAATTTAGTGGTTTAATACCAGTGTATCTCACAATCTAGATTCCCTATCACTATATCTTTTGGAGTTGGGAGGAAACCCACGCACACGGAGAGAACATACAATCCTGGCAGATGATGTCCTTGGTGGGATTTGAACCCAGGACCCCAGCGCTGGAGTGCTAACCACTGAGCCACCATACTGCCCATTGAAACTTTTACATTTTGTTTTTCTATCCTTAAATATGTCCCTCAATGTACAAAAGGTTGTTGAAACCAGAGATCCAAATCATCCCACAAAATTCCACCTTTATGAAGAATACCTTTCCCTGTAGAGAATAATCTTTGCAGCAAAAAATATGCTGAATATGACTGTGTGTTGTGGACATTGTTCCTTATTCACAGGAAGATCAGAACTGCTGAGGAAAGTGAAAGTGTACGTTGGCTTCTTTCTTTCTCTAAATAAAATATGACTGAAGCTTTCATGTTTGCACAGGGGTTAGTTCTTAATAAATATTTCATGTCACTTCTCTTGGTCTATTCCCTGCAGATTGCTTCCCAATTTATGAAAGAGGCGATGTTGACTTTAATCTTCCTCTTCTATTTTATTTTTCTTTAAATCATTGACTTAACGTGTTATTGTTCTTGTAGTATTGTCATATTTTTCAGACATTTGCTCATTTTCTTCCTTGAATATGTAGGCTTGTCCAGAGTAGAACTTGTAAGGGTATGTGCACATGATCAGTTATTGCTGCGGGTTGGACGCTGCGTACTGTACTTGTGCAGATGTTACAGCATAGTGGATGGGATTTCAAGAAATCCAATGGCCACTATGCGTCCACAGACACCCGTGACTCACCCATGGAGCCGGACATGCGGCGCGCCTTTTCAGCATGTCAATTTCTCAGATGGAGAAATTTCACCATTAGAATATATTGGACTTGGTAAATCTGCACGGCTCAGTGATCACATGCGGCTTCACCTGCTTTAAATAGACTGCAGCGCTTTGGATGCATGAAACATTACATAGCACTCGGCCTAGTGATATATATATATATATATATATATATATATATATATATATATATATATATATATATATATATATATATATATATATATATATATATATATATATATATATATATATACATACACACACACACACTATGGGGCAGCTCAGATCTGCGATAATTTTTTTTTTTTTTTCATGACGATTGGGCATAAAAGAACAATATGAAACAAATATTCACACACCACAACATAGTCTAATAAGGCCGGGAACTAACTCGCACGCAGTATGGTCCCCCATAGTCAGACAACAAATGAAAGAGTGGAGTACTCTCAATATCATGGAAACGGAGAAGAAACCAGAGTAGCCATAAACCACAAAAAAGGTGTTAAAAATAAACATGAACAAATTTTATTTATACAAAATCAACAAAACGTCATGCATTTATGTTGCAAAAGAATCAGGTAGTAAGGAGTAACATCCAAAGCAGACAGCGAGGCAAACCATAAACTTTCGACAGAGTAAAGAAGGACCCAGTAAGAATACACTGTGTGCAGAATTATTAGGCAAGTTGTATTTAGGAGGATTACTTTTATTATTGATCAACAGCTATGTTCTCAATCAACCCAAAAGACTCCTAAATATCAAAGCTTAATATTTTTGGAAATTGGAGTTTGTTTTTTTAGATTTGGCTATCTTAGGAGGATATCTGTTTGTGCAGGTAACTATGCAGAATTATTAGGCAACTTAATAAAAACCAAATATATTCCCACCTCACTTGTTTATTTTCACCTGGTAAACCAATATAACTGCACAAAATTTAGAAATAAACATTTCTGACATGCAAAAACAAAACCCCAAAAAATTAGTGACCAATATAGCCACCTTTCTTTATGATGACACTAACGGCCTTCCATCCATAGATTCTGTCAGTTGCTTGATCTGTTTATGATCAACATTGCGTGCAGCATCCACCACAGCCTCCCAGACACTGTTCCGAGAGGTGGACTGTTTTCCCTCCCTGTAGAGCTCACATTTTATGAGGGACTACAGGTTCTCTATGGGGGTTCAGATCAGGTGAACAAGGGGACGATGTCATTATTTTTTCTTCTTTGAGACCTTTACTGGCCAGCCACGCTGTGGAGTAGTTGGAGGCATGTGATGGAGCATTGTCCTGCATGAAAATCATGTTTTTCTTGAACGATACCGACTTCTTCCTGTACCACTGCTTGAAGAAGTTGTCTTCCAGAACTGGCAGTAGGTCTGGGAGTTGAGCTTCACTCCATCCTCAACCCGAAAAGGTCCCACAAGTTCATCTTTGATGATACCGGCCCAAACCAGTACCCCACCTCCACCTTGCTGGCGTCGGAGTGGAGCTCTCTGCTTTTTATTGATCCAGCCTCTGGCCCATCGAGTCACTCATTTCATCAGTCCATAAAACCTTTGAAAAGTCAGTCTTAAGATATTTCTTGGCCCAGTCTTGATGTTTTATCTATGTTTCTTGTTCAAAGGTGGTAGTTTTTCAGCCTTCTTTACCTTGGTCATGTCCCTGAGTATCGCACACCTTGTGCTTTTTGTTACTCCAGTAGCGTTGCAGCTCTGGCAAAACTGGTGGCAAATGGCATCTTGGCAGCTTCACGCTTGATTTTCCTCAATTCATGGGCAGTTATTTTGTGCCTTTTTTGCCCAACATGCTTCTTGCGACCCTGTTGGCTATTTGCCATGAAACGCTTGATTGTTCGGTGATCACGCTTCAAAAGTTTGGCAATTTCAAGACTGCTGCATCCCTCTGCAAGACCTCTCACAATTTTGGACTTTTCAGAGCCCGTCAAATCTCTCTTCTGACCCATTTTGCCAAAGGAAAGGAAGTTGCCTAATAAATAAGCACACATTATATAAGGTTTTGATGTCATTAGACAACACCCCTCTTCATTACAGAGATGCACATCACCTGATTTACTTGGTAGTTGGCTCTCAAGCCTGAACAGCTTGGAGTAGGACAATATGTATAAAAAGTATCATGTGATCAAAATACAACCTGCCTAATAATTCTGCACACAGTGTAGTACATGTGATTGAATTATCGCAGCTTCAAGTCCCCCCAAGAGTACTAATGAATACTTTAAAACAGGGGTCCCACACCTGTAGCTCAGGAGCCACATGTGGCTCGCGGTCCCATGAATTGTGGCTCGCGGCTGTCTGCCAGCTTGGTGCATTAGCTCCAGGTCTAGCAAACGGGTATGAAGAGCACATCTGAAAATGGTGAATTTTTGAGTAGCCCTGCACAGAAGAGCAGATCTGGTTTCTCCTATACTGGTCTTAGGGGTTTAGAGATGTTTTAGGTATGGAGGATGATATTACCTGTTAGAGGAGGGTCTTGAAGCTGGATGCGACAGTGTGTTGGGAGTCCTTGATGGGAGAATACTGAACTGGGGCATTGTAGTAACCCCTGGATCTTAGTATACTGCTTTGGAGTGATTTCTGTGGAAAAGCTTTGGTTATCATTATACCCGTAATGGGGGCTTTGGTTGACACTACGTTGAGGGGGACAGGACCGGGCAACAGGAGCAGGATATTGCTCGTGACCCCCTCTCAGAGCTGAATGTGGCTTGCGACCCTCTCAGTGCTGAACGTGGCTCTCTAGGTCAAAAAGGTTGGGGATCGCTGCTTTAAAACATGAAAAAGTTTTTAAAAATTACAAAAATAAAAAATACAAATGTTCAAATCCGCTTCCCTTTTGCCCCATTAAAAATCAAACAAAAAAAAATCACACTAGGTATTGCTGTGTTCTTAATAGTCCGATCTATCAAATTATAAAATGGATTAATCCAATCAGTAAATGTGAAACAAGGAAAAAAAAATCAACATCGGAATTAGGTTTTCCTTTGGCCACTGCAACATTGCACTAAAATGCAGTAGGCGGAGATCAAAACATTGTATGTACCTCAAAATGGTATCCGTAACAACGTTGTTTCTGAATGTATTTTTCAACAATTACATTTAAAAAAAAAAAAAACTGTACATGTTTGGTATCTGCATGCTCTTACTGACCTGGACAATCATTTTGCCTTGCGGGTTTTACCATAAAGTGAACATGGTAAATAAACAAAAAAAAAAAAAAACAATTGTGGAATTGCATTTTTTTGCAATTTCAACGCACTTGGATTTTATTTCCAGTACTTTGCATAATAAAATGGATAGTGTTGTTTAAAAGTACAACTTGTCCCGCAAAAAAAAAACAGCAACAATATACTGCAATGTGGATGGAAAACTAAAAAAGTTATTGGTCTTGAAAGAAGGAGAGGAATAAAAAGACAAAACCGAAAATAGCCATGTCATGAAGGGGTTAAATCCTGGGCCACCTCTTGAATCAATACCACAAATAGAAATACATGTACAGTGTATGTTTATAGATTGATTAATGTGGCTGACTCTGCATTTAATGAGAAGTAGAAATAAAAAAATATATATATATATATATATATATACTAGCTGTACTACCCGGCTTCGCCCGGGTTAATGACTGCTGTTAGCAAAATAGAATGTGTTAACAAAAATTTATTCTGCACACAAAAACCACAAAACAAATAGATAGAAATGTAATTATTAAAAGGCAAAAACTAAGCAAATAGAAGCATTTCACAACATATATTAGCTTTGTTATACTGAGAATGTCTTTGTTGCCTATATTAACCAATCAGAGCTCAGGTTAATTAACTGTAGCAAAATAGAAGCTGAGCTGTGATTGGTTGCTATTGGCAGCCTGATAAATCCCCAGCCAACAGGAAGCCCTCCCCCCTGGCAGTATATATTAGCTCACACATACACATAATAGACAGGTCATGTGACTGACAGCTGCCGTATTTCCTATATGGTACATTTGTTGCTCTTGTAGTTTGCTTATTAATCAGATTTTTATTTTTGAAGGACAATACCAGACTTGTGTGTGTTTTAGGGCGAGTTTTATGTGTCAAGTTGTGTGTGTTGAGTTGCGTGTGGCGACATGCATGTAGCGACTTTTGTGAGATGAGTTTTGTGTGGCGACATGCGTGTAGCAACATTTTGTGTGTTGAGTTGCATGTGACAGGTTAGTGTAGCAAGTTGTGTGCAGCAAGATTTGTGCATGGCGAGTTTTGCGCGTGGCGAGTTTTATGTGTGGTGCATTTTGAGTATGTGCAAGTTTTGTGTGAGGCAACTTTTGCATGTGGTGCAACTTTTGTACATGTGGCAATTTTTCTGTGTGTGCAAGTTTTGCATGAGGTGAGTTTTCCATGAGGTGAGTTTTGCACGTGTGGCGAGTTTTGCGTGAGCCTAGTTTTGCATATGGCGAGTTTTGCATGTAGCGAGTTTTGAGTGGTGACTTTTGTGTTTCGACTTTTATGTGGCGAGGTTGGTGTGTGTGTGTGGTGAAATGTGTGCTGAGGGTGGTATATGTGTTCAAGCACGTGGTAGTGTGTGGCGCATTTTGTGTTTGTGTTCATATCCCCGTGTGTGGTGAGTATCCCATGTCGGGGCCCCACCTTAGCAACTGTACGGTATATACTCTTTGTCGCCATCGCTCTCATTCTTTAAGTCCTCATTGTTCACATCTGGCAGCTGTCAATTTTCCTCCAACACTTTTCCCTTCACTTTTTCCCCATTATGTAGATAGGAGCAAAATTGTTTGGTGAATTGGAACGCGCGGGGTTAAAATTTCACCTCACAACATAGCCTATGACGCTCTCGGGGTCCAGACGTGTGACTGTGCAAAATTTTGTGGCTGTAGCTGCGACGGTACAGATGCCAATCCCGGACATACACACATACATACATACACACATTCAGCTTTATATATTAGATATACCTGTATGTAATCTCCTGTATATAGTATATACCTGTGTGTCATCTCACCTATATATAGTATATATCTGTGTGTCATCTCCTGTATATAGTATATACCTGTATGTCATCTCCTCCTATACATAGCATATACCTGTGTCATCTCCTCCTGTATATACTATATACCTGTAGGTAATCTGCTCCTGTATATAGTATATACCTGTGTGTCATCTCCTCCTGTATATAGTATATACCTGTATGTCATCTCCTCCTGTATGTAGTATGTACCTGTATGTCATCTCCTCCTCTATATAGTATATACCTGTGTGTCATCTCTCCTGTATATAGTATATATCTGTGTGTCATCTCCTCCTGTATATAGTATATACCTGTGTGTCATCTCCCCTGTAAATAGTATATACCTGTGTGTCATCTCCTGTATATAGTATATAGCTGTATGCCATCTCCTCCTGTATTAGCCCTCGTTCACACGTTATTTGGTCAGTATTTTTACCTCAGTATTTGTAAGCTAAAATGGCAGCCTGATAAATCCCCAGCCAACAGTAAGCCCACCCCCTGGCAGTATATATTAGCTCACACATACACATAATAGACTGGTCATGTGACTGACAGCTGCCGGATTCCTATATGGTACATTTGTTGCTCTTGTAGTTTGTCTGCTTATTAATCAGATTTTTATTTTTGAAGGATACCAGACTTGTGTGTGTTTTAGGGCGAGTTTCGTGTGTCAAGTTGTGTGTGTTGAGTTGCGTGTGGCGACATGCATGTAGGGACTTTTGTGAGATGAGTTTTGTGTGGCGACATGCGTGTAGCAACTTTTTGTGTGTCGAGTTGCATGTGACAGGTTAGTGTAGCAAGTTGTGTGCAGCAAGTTTTGCGCATGGCGAGTTTTGCGCGTGGCGAGTTTTATGTGTGGTGCCTTTTGAGTATGTGCAAGTTTTGTGTGAGGCAACTTTTGCATGTGTTGCAACTTTTGTGCATGTGGCAATTTTTCTGCGTGTGGCAATTTTTCTGCGTGTGCAAGTTTTGCGTGTGGCGAGTTTTGCACGTGTGGCGAGTTTTGCATGTGGAGAGTTTTGCGCGTGGCGAGTTTTGAGCGGCGACTTTTGTGTTTCTACTTTTATGTGGCGAGGTTGGTGTATGTGTGGTGAAATGTGCACTGAGGGTGGTATATGTGTTCGAGCACGTGGTAGTGTGTGGCGCATTTTGTGTGTGTGTTCATATCCCCGTGGTGGTGTGATTATCCCATGTTGGGGCCCCACCTTAGCAACTGTACAGTATATACTCTTTGGTGCCATCGCTGTCATTCTTTAAGTCCCCCTTGTTCACATCTGGCAGCTGTTAATTTGCCTCCAACACTTTTCCTTTCATTTTTTCCCCATTATGTAGATAGGGGCAAAATTGTTTGGTGACTTGGAAAGCGCGGGGTTAAAATTTCACCTCACAATATAGCTTTGACGCTCTCAGGGTCCAGACGTGTGACTGTGCAAAATTTTGTGCCTGTAGCTGCGACGCCTCCAACACTTTTCCTTTCACTTTTTCCCCATTATGTAGATAGGGGCAAAATTGTTTGGTGAATTGGAAAGCGCGGGGTTAAAATTTCACCTCACAACATAGCCTATGACGCTCTCGGGGTCCAGACGTGTGACTGTGCAAAATTTTGTGGCTGTAGCTGCTACGGTTCAGATGCCAATCCCGGACATACATACATACATACATACATACACACACACACACATTCAGCTTTATATATTAGATATATATATGTCTATCTCTAGATGTCTATCTCTAGATGTCTATCTCTAGATGTCTATCTCTAGATGTCTATCTCTAGATGTCTATCTCTAGATGTCTATCTCTAGATGTCTATCTCTAGATGTCTATCTCTAGATGTCTATCTCTAGATGTCTATCTCTAGATGTCTATCTCTAGATGTCTATCTCTAGATGTCTATCTCTAGATGTCTATCTCTAGATGTCTATCTCTAGATGTCTATCTCTAGATGTCTATCTCTAGATGTCTATCTCTAGATGTCTATCTCTAGACGTCTATCTCTAGACGTCTATCTCTAGACGTCTATCTCTAGACGTCTATCTCTAGACGTCTATCTCTAGACGTCTATCTCTAGACGTCTATCTCTAGACGTCTATCTCTAGACGTCTATCTCTAGACGTCTATCTCTAGACGTCTATCTCTAGAGATTCAAGATTCAAAGAAGCTTTATTGGCAGGACCAAATACACATCAGTTTTGCCAAAGCAAGTGTATAAAGGGAATAGGGATAGGGACTGTGGGGATGTTGGGTAGGAGCTGTAGGGGAGGTGGATGGGGGCAGATCCAGGGTGGGGGCTATAGTCCATGGCATCATAGTTCTCTTTCTCGCAGTCTGACATTCGCTCACATACCGCGCTGCTATCTCCACTGCTCTCTCTTCTTCTCCCAGCAGGATATATATCTTCTCTTCCTCCTTCATGGTGATGAAGTCTGGGAAGAGATGCGAGAGTCTCCTGAAGTGAGTGTCCCTCACTGCTGAGTATTTGGAGCAGTGTAGCAGGAAGTGGGTTTCGTCCTCTATGGCCTCCTGATCAGTGTTGGCACAGTCTTTCCTCCCTGGGCTTGTAGTTCTGCCTGTGTCGGCCACATTCGATGGCCAGACTGTGGGCACTGAGTCTATATCGGCTCAGGATCTTGCGATCTCTGGGGTCCGGGAGTTTCTCCAGATACGGGGCCAGTCTGTATTCTCTCTGTAGACTCCGGTACGTGTTCAGTTTCTGTGAGCTGGTGATATCATTCTTCCAGTCACTGACATACCTCTCCTGGCCTTCGTCTGCCATCTTCCTGATTCCGGCTTTTGTCAGGTTGTTGTGATTGGTGTTCTGGTCCGGTTGGTTTTGGCTGGGCTGTTCCGAGGGTTCTGGTTTTTCTGTTTCACCTACATGTATCAGGGCTTTATGGTGATGGGAGCTTGGATTGCTCCTATGCAGGTGAGCCCGGAATGAAAGCGCCCTCTTTAGAACTGTTAGGTGCAGAGGGAATCTGCCCAGCTCGGCCCGACAAGCACTGTTGGAGGTGCTCCGATGGACCTGGAGAAGGTGCTTGCAGAATTCCAGGTGGAATATTTCTGTTGGACTGGAATCCCACCTTGACCAGTCTGGGTAGGTGTGAGGGCCCCAGACTTCGCTGCCATACAGGAGGATTGGGGCGATGATGGAGTCGAAGATTTTTAGCCAGACCCTCACTGGTGGCTTCAGATGGTAGAGTTTCCTTTGGATGGCATAGAAGGTTTTGCAGGCCTTGTCTTTCAGGGTCTCTATGGCTTGTTTGAAGCTCCCTGACCGGTGAATCTCTAGGCCCAGGTAGGTATATTTGTCCGTTCCTGTGAGGTCGCAGTTGTTGAGGACAAATGATGGGTGCTGGTCTGATCTTCTCTTTCTCCTCTGGAACACCATGGTGTTGGTTTTCTTTAGGTTAACCGGTAGAGCCCAGGTGGTGCTGAATTTCTCTAGGATTTTCAGGTTGTCCTGGAGGCCTTTCGGTTGGTGACAGCAGCAGCAGGTCATCTGCATACAGTAGGAATTTAACCTGAGCATCGTGGAGGGTGAGACCTGGTGCTGAGGAGGATTCCAGGGCTGTAGCCAGCTCGTTCATGTAAATGTTGAAGAGCGTTGGACTTAGGCTGCAGCCTTGTCTGATCCCGCGGCTCTGCTGGAAATAAGCTGTTCTTCTGCCATTCACACTCACGCTGCAGCGGTTCTCAGTGTAGGAGCTTTTGATGACATCGTAGGTCTTTCCCCCTATTCCGCTCTCCAGCAGTTTCAGGAATAAGCCCGGGTGCCACACTGAATCAAAGGCCTTTTTAAAGTCCACAAAGCAGGCGTATATCTTCCCATTCTTTGTATTGTAGACGTGTCTCTGGATGAGGCTGTGCAGAGTGTAGATGTGGTCAGTGGTTCGGCATGAACCCTGCTTGGCTCTTGCTGAGGACGTTGTGCTCGGTGAGGAAGGTGAGAATCCTCTTGTTCAGGATACTGTTGAACAGTTTTCCCAGGTTGCTGCTGACACATATGCCTCTGTAGTTGGCTGGGTCATACCTGTCCCCACTCTTGTGGATGGGTGTGATGAGGCCTTGGTTCCAGGTACAAGGGAAGTAGCCGGCACTCAGCACAATATTGAAGAGTTTGACCATTGTAGCCTGTATTTCTGGTGGGCTGTACTTCAGCATTTCTGGTAGGATTCCGTCCAGGCCACCGGCTTTTCTACATCTTATGGAGGAGAGTCTCTTGGCTACTTCCTGTAGTGTTATAGGTGTATCCACCGGGTTTTGGAAGTTTTTGATTTTTTCCTCCATTGCTTTTAGTTTCGCCATTGTTTTCCTGTTCTTGGCTTAGTTCTTCCTTTGGAATGTCTTTATAGAGGTCTCTGAAGTATTGGAGCCAGAGGTTGCCATTTTGGGTATGGGTGTTGTTTTTCTTGTCTTTGGTGCCCATGTGGTTCCATAGTTCCCAGAAGGAGTTGTCTTGGAGGGCGTCTTGGAGTTGGTTAAGCTTGGTAGAGATGTAACTCTGCTTCTTCCTCCTGAGGATGGTTTTGTACTGCCTTTGTATGGAGTCATAGGCTTCCCTCAGACCCAGGTGGTTGGGGTCTCTGTGTTTCTTGTTGGAGGCTGTTCTCAAGGTCTTTCGTACAGCTTTACATTCTCTGTCAAACCAGCCATTGACCTGTGTTTCTTTTGGTCTCTTGTAGTCGACTTTTTTAAGGTCGGACAGTCTGGCCATTGCGTAGAATATGTTATTGAGGTCCTTTGCGGCTTGGCTCACTCCCTCTGGGTTTGGCTTGTACTCGAGGTTGTAGAAGTGGTGGAGCATCCGCTGTATTTCAGGTCTGCTGGAAGCTTCTTTGTACTTTAGTGCCGACATTTTGGACCATTTATAGGATGGAGGCCGGGTGAAGAGGCCGCACTGTTGTGGCATCTGAGTGGATGGTTTCTCTGTGGATTTCATGTACAGAAGAAGTTGGCTGTGGTCTGACAGGTGCGTTTGTGGGGTGACTATGAGGGCGCTGACATCTGCCAGGTTCAGATCTGTGATGGCGTAATCTACTACACTCCTCCCTACATGGGAGTTTAGTGT
This sequence comes from Ranitomeya variabilis, assembly GCF_051348905.1. NCBI lineage: Eukaryota > Metazoa > Chordata > Amphibia > Anura > Dendrobatidae > Ranitomeya > Ranitomeya variabilis. The sequence goes on along the minus strand of NC_135235.1, from coordinate 110,432,134 downwards.
ATACCTTCCTAAGGAGTCACCCTTGCTTCGTCCATTAAGGATATGAAGTCCTAAACTTCTACATACATTCAGGAGCTTTCTGCCACTTTTGTTGACTGTGCTGTCATAGCTGTTTCTCTCAGTGTGTACAGGGTCTTGGCCGTCATTCTCTGCTCCAAGTATGTAGATGTTTCCATCCGTGGTCAGGAAGTCTCTCTCTCTCCCTGTTCTTGCATTGAGGTCTCCAAAGATGAGAACTTTGCCCAGGGCCTGATAATGGGCGGCTTCTCTTTGTAAGATCTCAAAGCAGTCTGGATTGAAGTAGGGGGACTCTGGCGGTGGTATATAGGTGGCACAGAGGTGGACATCAGACTGGCAGGTGAGGATGGAGCTGCTGATTCTGATCCATATGTGGCTGCCTCCTTTCTTCACCGGATTGATGTACTGGTGGAGCTCCTCTTTATACCAGATCAATACTCCTCCTGAGCCCCGGCCCTGTTTGGTGTTTTTATTTTTCTGGGCATGGACCGAGAATTCCTTGTATCCAATAGGCACCAGGGATTCGTTTTCGGCTCTGGTCCATGTTTCCAGGAGGATCTGAATGTCTATATTTTTTAGTCTTTGTATAAAATCAGGGTCCTTTGTTTTAGATCCAAAGGTTGAGGCGTTGAGACCCTGAATATTCCAGCTGCTGATTGTAAGTGAAGACATTCTTCTGTGTATTTTGTGTGTATATACCTTGTAATGAGTATGGCTGTGTGGGACAAACTGAATTTCTGACTGTTTTGTAGAAGTGCTTGGTTCCATCCAGTCACATTAGTTTGCTGCACAGTGCATTGAGCAGGTTCTTTATCTCATCCCTATCTCTGCTCTGCATGTGTCTGTGCGGGCTCGGTGGTCTCCTCCGTGGAGGTCTCCTCCTCTGATGGTCTGACACTGGGTGAAGAGCTTTGCTTCCAGCTTCAGGAGGTAGCGTTGGGGTTTTCTGCTCTTTCGTTCTCGGGGGTCTTTCAGTGTGATTATGGCCACTGTTGAATCCAGCCCTGGGGTCTCTGTTTAGCACGATGTCCTTCAGCTCTTTGGCCAGGAGGCTGACCCCTTGTTTGTTGAGATGTTTATTATCGTGCAGGTGACTGGTGTTTATGGAGAGGTGTTGTGCTAGGGTCACGTTTGGCACAGTCTTGATCCTTTCAGTCAGTTCTGTATTGATGGTTTGGGTGGTTTGCCTGGGTATGTCCTTTCTTGGGAGCAGCGATGACAGAATGATTTTACTGTCCAGGAATTTTTGTTTTGCCATCTTTGCCAGTTTGACCAGTTGTTCTGCGATCTGCTGGTGCTGGTCTGGCAGATTGTTTGTACCCGTGTGTATAATAATATGCTTTGGGTTGGTAAACCGTGGTTTACTGATGACCTCTGTCACCTGTTCAATATTTGCACAGCGGATTGTACGGACCTGTTTTCCTGGGAACAGCCGCTGTGTGTTTAGGTACTTTCCATTTGAGTCCATTATTAGGACAATATCAGGACTGTGATGTCTTGGGTGGGCTACGGTGCTGCTGACGAAGGTCTGTGATGCTGGTGGCTGGTTCTCTTCTCTCTTCCATCTCTCTGGTTTCAGGATAAGTCATATTGTTGGTTGTTATTTTAATGCTGTTTGGTGTCTCTACATTCTGTTCAGTGGTGGCCATGTTGTCTGCTCTCTGGCTTGTTTCCATTGCCCCCTGCTGGTTCAGATGCCCAGGGCTATGGGCTTTTAATTCTGTAATCTCCTTTCTTAGGGTACCGTCACACAGTGCCATTTTCATCGCTACGACGGCACGATTCGTGACGTTGCAGCGTCGTATGATTATCGCTCCAGCGTCGTAGACAGCGGTCACACGTTGCAATACACGGCGCTGGAGCGATAATTTCATGACGTATTTGCGATGTAGAAGCCGTTGGTTACTGTGCGCACATCGTATACAACCTGTGTCACACGATGCAATCATGCCGCCACAGCGGGACACTAGACGACGAAAGAAAGTTTCAAACGATCTGCTACGACGTACGATTCTCAGCGGGGTTCCGGATCGCAGTAGCCTGTCAGACACAACGATATCGTAACGATATCGCTAGAACGTCACGAATCGTGCCGTCGTAGCGATGAAAATGGCACTGTGTGACGGTACCCTTAGTTTATCATTGTCTTTTTTCAGTTCACCCATTTCCTGTAGAGCTGCCTGGTGTTGACATTTCAGTTCACACATTTCTTCCCTTATTTTCTGTAGGGCTGTGCCATTTGTTGCTTGGTAATTTGCATTCCTTTGTGAGTTTCCTTCACATTCTAATTTCAGTTGGACCAAGGGTACCGTCACACAGTGCAATTTTGATCGCTATGACGGCACGATCCGTGACGTCGCAGCGATCGTATGATTATCGCTCCAGCGTCGTAGACTGCGGTCACACGTTGCAATCACGGCGTTGGAGCGATGCCGAAGTCCCCGGGTAACCAGGGTAAACATCGGGTAACTAAGCGCAGGGCCGCGCTTAGTAACCCGATGTTTACCGTGGTTACCAGCGTAAAAGTAAAAAAAAAAAAACCGTACATGCTCACCATCTGATGTCCGTCCGGTCCCTTGCCGTCCGCTTCCTGCTCTGACAGATCCGGCCGTACAGTGAGAGCAGAGTGCAGCGGTGACGTCACCGCTGTGATCTGCTCTCACTTTCCGGCCGGCAGACAGTCAGAGCGGGAAGCGGACGGCAAGGGACCGGACGGACATCAGATGGTGAGCATGTACTGTTTGTTTTTTTTTACTTGTACGCTGGTAACCACGGTAAACATCGGGTTACTAAGCGCGGCCCTGCGCTTAGTTACCCGATGTTTACCCTGGTTACCAGCGAACGCATCGCTGGATCGCTGTCATACACAACGATCCAGCGATGTCAGCGGGTGATCAAGCGACGAAAGAAAGTTCCAAACGATCTGCTACGACGTACGATTCTCAGCAGGATCCCTGATCGCTGCTGCGTGTCAGACACTGCGATATCGTAACGATATCGCTAGAACGTCACGAATCGTACCGTCGTAGCGATCAAAATTGCACTGTGTGACGGTACCCCAAGTCTTTCTAATTGAGATAAGAAGTCTCTGATGTTATCCTGGGAGAGGTGTGAAGTGTCGGGGGATAGGCGGCTCTGTCTGGGAATCTCTATATGAGCATTAGAGGTAGCTGCTGGGGCTTGTAGTCCTTTATAGGTTTGTGCCTGCTCTTTGATATCAGAAAAACTATTTTCAAATTGCTGCAGAATCTCCTCCGTCCCCTGCACCATGACTGTGCCATTGTTGTACAGGCTTATGGTGAGCCCATTGGTGTCATCATCTGCTCGGCTGTTAATTTTAATCCGTTGGGCATTATTAGTGTTACATTTAGACACATGTTTATATCGATTGCACAGGGCAGTGTGCCAGGCTGAGAGTTGGAAACTATCAGATATATATATATATATACACTCACCGGCCACTTTATTAGGTACACCTGTCCAACTTCTTGTTAACACTTAATTTCTAATCAGCCAATCACATGGCGGCAACTCAGTGCATTTAGGCATGTAGACATGGTCAAGACAATCTCCTGCAGTTCAAACCGAGCATCAGTATGGGGAAGAAAGGTGATTTGAGTGCCTTTGAACGTGGCATGGTTGTTGGTGCCAGAAGGGCTGGTCTGAGTATTTCAGAAACTGCTGATCTACTGGGATTTTCATGCACAACCATCTCTAGGGTTTACAGAGAATGGTCCGAAAAAGAAAAAAAATCCAGTGAGCGGCAGTTCTGTGGGCGGAAATGCCTTGTTGATGCCAGAGGTCAGAGGAGAATGGGCAGACTGGTTCGAGCTGATAGAAAGGCAACAGTGACTCAAATCGCCACCCGTTACAACCAAGGTAGGCCTAAGAGCATCTCTGAACGCACAGTGCGTCGAACTTTGAGGCAGATGGGCTACAGCAGCAGAAGACCACACCGGGTACCACTCCTTTCAGCTAAGAACAGGAAACTGAGTCTACAATTTGTACAAGCTCATCGAAATTGGACAGTAGAAGATTGGAAAAACGTTGCTTGGTCTGATGAGTCTCGATTTCTGCTGCGACATTCGGATGGTAGGGTCAGAATTTGGCGTAAACAACATGAAAGCATGGATCCATCCTGCCTTGTATGGAGCATCTTTGGGATGTGCAGCCGACAAATCTGCGGCAACTGTGTGATGCCATCATGTCAATATGGACCAAAATCTCTGAGGAATGCTTCCAGCACCTTGTTGAATCTATGCCACGAAGAATTGAGGCAGTTCTGAAGGCAAAAGGGGGTCCAACCCGTTACTAGCATGGTGTACCTAATAAAGTGGCCGGTGAGTGTATATATATATATATATATATATCTATATCTATCTATATATATATATATCTATATCTCTGTCTCTCTCTCTCTCTCTCTCTCTCTCTCTCTCTCTCTCTCTCTCTCTCTCTCTCTCTCTCTCTCTCTCTCTCTCTCTCTCTCTCTCTCTCTCTCTCTCTCTCTCTCTCTCTCTCTCTCTCTCTATATATATATATATATATATATATATATATATATATATATATATCAGACATATATCTATATCACTTCCACATATGGTGGGATCTGTGTAATAAATCGATCTCCACTATGGTACTGATATGAAACAACAAATTTTATTAAGCATAATAATTAAAAACATCTAAAATAAATAACTACATGTAAGAAAGGTACAAATCCAATAGAAGGGACTATACTGCCTTAGGTAATTGCAGGATAAATCAGGCTAAATCCAGTATATATAAATTATTAGATACCTATACCATAACGTGAGAGTCCCAGAATAGAAAGCTGTCCCTATCAGGGAAACAATGCTTAGTCATATGATATCCTAGGCCAGACTCCCAAAATATATGGCATATTCAATTGGTAGTAGAGGAATATTACCTTACTGACTGCCTGTTGCAATGTCCTCGGCGTCCCTCTGCCCCGACGCGCGTTTCGCGTTAGCTTCTTCTGGAGGCGTGACATATATCTCTCTTATATATATATATATATATATATATATATATATATATATATATATATATATATATATATATATATATATATATATATATATATATATATAATCTATATCAGACATATATCTCTATATATATAATCTATATCAGACATATATCTCTATATATATCTCTATATCAGACATATATCTCTATATATATCTCTATATCAGACATATATCTCTATATATATATCTCTATATCAGACATATATCTCTATATATATATCTCTATATCAGACATATATCTCTATATATATATCTCTATATCAGACATATATCTCTATATATCTCTCTATATCAGACATATATCTCTATATATATATAATCTATATCAGACATATATCTCTATATATCTCTCTATATCAGACATATATCTCTATATATATATATATATATATATAATCTATATCAGACATATATCTCTCTATATATCTCTATATCAGACATATATCTCTATATATCTCTCTATATCAGACATATATCTCTATATATATATAATCTATATCAGACATATATCTCTATATATATATATATAATCTATATCAGACATATATCTCTCTATATATATATATCTATATCAGACATATATCTCTCTATATATATATCTATATCAGACATATATCTCTATATATATATATATATATATCTATATCAGACATATATCTCTATATCTATATCAGACATATATCTATATCAGACAATGACAGGCTGTCAAGCTGAACTAATCTCCAGTGCTTTATAATGGACAGCCAAACCAGTGCGACGTGAAAGAAAACGGAAGACGACCACTTGAATGGATGGAAGAATAGCCAGAATGGTAAAGGCTCAGCCACCGATCAGCTCCAGGATGATCATAGACAGTCTCAAGTTACCTGTCAGTACTGTGACAGTTAGAAGACGCCTGAGTGACACTAATCTGTTAGCAAGAACTCCCCCTCCGCAACTTCCTCCCCCCCAGAAGTCCCACTATTAAAGAAAAAAAACAAACATTCTGAAGCGAATACAATTTGCCAAAGAACGCAACTGGCCTAAAGAGAAATGGAGAAAAATTTTGTGGACTGATGAAAGTGAAATTGTTGTTTTTGGGTCCAAGGGCTGCAGACAGTTCGTCAGTTGACCCCCAAACTCTGCATTCAAGTCACCGTACACTCTGAAGGCAGTAAAGCATGGTGAAGCAAACATGGTATGGCCATGTTTATCTTACTATGGTGCCAGACCTACAGGGGCTTCTCACAAAATTAGAATATCAAAACGTTAATTTATTTTAGTTCTTCAATACATAAAGTGAAACTCATATTATATAGAGTCATTACAAACAGAGTGATCTATTTCAAGTGTTAATTTCTGTTACTGTTGATGATTATGGCTTACAGCCAATGAAAACCCAAAAGTCATTATCTCAGTAAATTAGAATGCTTTATAACACCAGCTTGAAAAATGATTTTAAAATCCAAAATATGGGCCAATAAACTGCACCTGTACTTACTTCATCTATTGGTGTGCTGCCTTCTTTTTTTTGGAACCATTGTAAGGGTTTGGTATATGCCTGGAACGGTTTTGCACCCTATTGCAATTTTTGAGCTGATATATACACACACACTGTGTGTGTGTGTGTATATATGTATGTGTGTATATATATATATATATATATTATATAATATGTGTGTGTATGTATGTATGTATGTGTATATATATATATATATATATATATATATATATATATATATATATATATATATATATATATATATATATACACTGTATATATTATACACACTTCAGATAACATTAGTATTGAGCGTTCCATCAATTTTCAGAGTAAATATATTTGCATAGGTGCTATTGATGTGAAATTCTCACTAGATATCAGTAACCAGGGGCGGCATCAGCACTCGGCGCACCCGGGCAAGTGCCGAGGACCTGGCGAAATGGGGGGGCCCATTCATGGTACCATACACTGAGGCTCCGGGGGGTCCCTGCAGGCAGGGCCGGTGTTGGCGACAGGCAGCTGCCTAGGGCCCCCACTCCCCCAGTGGCCCTCAGCTAGCAGCACATCACGCAGCCCCTATAGGGCTCCTGTGAGGTAGGTGGGCCTGCCAGCGCCGACTCCCCCACTGCCACCGCATTGAACTATACCGGCATCTGTTGGTACAGTTCAAAGCATTGATAGAGAGAACGTCACCTGACGCTCCCTCTTCCATCATTCCCTGCTCTGGCTCTGACACTGCGGGTGCGCGATGATGTCGTTGCGCACTCACTGTGTGCCAGGCAGTGCAGCTAGCGCCGATCGTGGGCATTTAACCCCTCTGATGCCGCTGTCAGTAGTGACAGCAACATAGAGGGGCATCACACAGGAACGGGGGCTCCCTACGCTCTCCCACCGGTGTTCTCCAAGGAGTCCCCGGATCCAAAATGGCCACGGGCCTCCTTCCGGGTCCTGAAGTGAGGTGGCTTCCCGGCGCCTGCTGAGAACAGGCGCCAGAAGCTGATCTGACACAGTGCTATGCAAAGTGTCAGATCAGTGATCTGATGCAATATAGTGATGTCCCACCCTGGGACAATGTTAGAAAGTTAAAAAAAAAAAAGATAGAATGTATAAAAAAAAAAATCCCCAAATAAAGAAAAAAATAAGTATTTTCTAATAAATCCATTTATTCATGTAAATAAAAAAAACAATAAAAGTACACATATTTGGTATCGCCATGTCTGTAGCGACCCGACCTATAAAACTATCCCACTGGTTAACCCCTTCAGTGAACACCGCAAAAAAAATAAAAAACGAGGCAAAAAGCAATGCTTTATCATACTGCCGAACAAAAAGTGCAATAAAATGTGATCAAAAAGACGGATATAAATAAACATGGTACCGCTGAAAACGTCATCTTGTCCCGCAAAAAAAAAGCCACCATACAGCGTCATCAGCAGAAAAATAAGTTATAGCTCTCAGAATAAAGCGATGCAAAAACAATTATTTTTTATGTAAAATAGTTTGTGTAAAAGCGCCAAAACACAAAAAAAATATAAATGAGGTATCGCTGTAATCGTACTAACCCGAAGAATAAAGCTGTTTTATCAATTTTACCACACGCGGAACGGTATTAACACCCCCTCTAAAAGAAATTCAGGAATTGCTGGTTTTTGTTCATTCTGCCTCCCAAATATCGAAATAAAAAGCGATCAAAAAATGTCATGTGCTCGAAAATGGTACCAATAAAAACATCACCTCGTCCCACAAAAAGCAAGATCTCACATGACTCTGTGGGCCAAAATATGGATAAAATATAGCTCTCAAAATGTGGTGATGCAAAAACTATTTTTTGCAACAAAAGGCGTCTTAGCGTGTGACAGCTGCCAAACAAAAACCCGCTATAAATAGTAAATCAAACCCCCCTTTATCACCACCTTAGTTAGGGAAAAATAATAAAATAAAAAAATGTTTCCATTTTCCCATTAGCGTTAGGGTTGGGGCTAACGTTAGGGTTGGGGCTAAAGTTAAAGGGAACCTGTCACCCCCAGAATGGAAAGCGAGCTAAGCCCACCAGCATCAGGGCCTTATCTACAGCATTCTGGAATGCTGTAAATAAGCCCCCCGATGTGTCCAAAAAGATGAGAAAAAGAGGTTAGATTATACTCCCCCAGGAAAGGTCCCGGTCCGGTTCTGGTCCGATGGGCATCGCGGTCCGGCTCCTCCTATCTTCATCAGATGACGTCCTCTTCTGGTCTTCATGCTGCGGCTCCGGCGCAGGCGTATTTTTTCTGCCCTGTTGAGGGCAGAGCAAAGTACTGCAGTGTGCAGGCGCCTGTGCACTACAGTACTTTGCTCTGCCCTCAACAGGGCAGACAAAGTACGCCTGCGCCAGAGCCGCAGCTTGAAGACCAGAAGAGGACATCATCTGATGAAGATAGGAGGCCCCGGACCGGACCACGACGCCCATCGGACCAGAACCGGACTGGGACCGCCCCTGGGTGAGTATAATCTAACCTCTTTTTCTCATCTTTTAGGATACATCGGGGCATATCTACAGCATTACAGAATGCTGTAGATAAGCCCCTGATGCCGGTGGGCTTAGCTCCCCTTCCATTTTGGGGGTGACAGGTTCCCTTTAAGGTTAGGGTGGGGCTAAAGTTAGGGTTTGGATTATGTTTACGGTTGGGGTTAGGGTTGGGATTAGGGTTAGGGGTGTGGTTAGGGTTGAGATAAGGGCTGGTATTAGGGTTAGGGGTGTGTTGGGGTTAGGGGTGTGGTCAGGGTTATGGTTAGAGTTAGGGTTAGGGGTGTGGTTGGGGTTATGGTTGGGATTAGGTTGGGAGGTGAGCTATATGACCACAATCTGGGCTGTACAATGGCCACTGGTATGTTTAAAAGTTAATTTTTATGTTTATCTGACTGTTAAAGTATTGCTTGACAGCATTCATATTAGCACATTACATAGTAGCTTGGCTCAGGTGATTTTGGCACAAACCAGCGATTTAGGCATCATTGCTACATGTACAGTGTGAGAAAAACTATCATTGAGCCCAGATGGGGGTGTTGCCTATCGTGATACTATTCAATGGCCCCCTAGTGGCCATCCTGACGTCATTCCATTACGAGTGATAGACATTTCTAGATGTGTGGTCCTATTGGGGTTTTCCTGATTTACAGCCAAATATTTTTTGTATATGTCAGATGTGTGTGATTTCAATAAATTTACATTTTTTTCTACATATTGAACCTTCATTGTTCTCTATTGGTTTCATGGTTGTAAGTGAAGGGTTCACTATGTGATCATATGTGGGGCACATCGCTTTTAGGTGTTATGGTTGGGATTAGGGTTAGGGGTGTGTTTGGATTAGGGTTTCAGTTAGAATTGGGGGTTTCCACTGTTTAGGCACATCAGAGGCTCTCCAAATGCGACATGGCGTCCGATCTCAATTCCAGCCAATTCTGCGTTGAAAAAGTAAAATGGTGTTTCTTCCCTTCCGAGCTCTCCCGTGCACCCAAACAGTGGTTCCCCCCACATATGGGGTATCAGCGTACTCAGGACAAATTGGACAACTTTTGCAGTCCAATTTCTCCTGTTACCCTTGTGAAAATAAAAATTTTGGGGCTATAATTTTCGTGGAAAAAAATATCTTTTTTATTTTCACGGCTCTGCGTTATAAACTGTAGTGAAACACTTGGGGGTTCAAAGTTCTCAGAACACATCTAGATAAGTTCCTTGGGGGGTCTAGTTTCCGATGTGGTCACTTGTGGGGGTTTCTACTGTTTAGGTACATCAGGGGCTCTGCAAACGCAACGTGACGCCCGCAGACCATTCCATCAGTCTGCATTCCAAACAGCGCTCCTTCCATTCCGAGCTCTGCCATGCGCCCAAACGGTGGTTCCCCCACATATGGGGTATCTACGTACTCAGGACAAATTGGACAACAACTTTTGGGGTCCAATTTCTCCTGTTACCCTTGGGAAAATAAAAATTTGTGGGCTAAAAGATCAATTTGTGGAAAAAATTTTATTTTTTAATTTTCACAGCTCTACATTTTAAACTTTAGTGATACAATTGGGGGTTCAAAGTGCTCACCACACATCTAGATACGTTCCTTAGGGGGTCTGCTTTCAAAAATGGGATCACTTGTGGGGGCTCTCCAAACGCAACATGGTGTCTGATCTCAATTCCAGCCAATTTTGCATTGAAAAGTCAAATGGCGCTCCTTCCCTTCCGAGCTCTGCCATGTGTCCAAACAGTAGTTTACCCCCACATATGGGGTATCGGCGTACTCAGGACAAATTCCTGTTACCCTTGGTAACATAAAACATATATTGAATCTGAAGTAAAAATTTTGTGAAAAAAAAGTTAAATTCAGTTGCTTCGCAAGAATTTTTGGAACGTTTAAAAAAAATTTTAACGTTCCAAAAATTCTTGCGAAGCAACTGAAGGGTTAATAAACTTCTAGAATGTGGTTTTGAGTACCTTGAGGGGTGCAGTTTTTAGAATGGTGTCACTTTTGGGCATTTTCTGTCATATAGGCCCCTCAAAGTCACCAAGTGTGAGGTGGTCCCTAAAAAAAATGGTTTTGCAAATTTTGTTGTAAAAATGAGAAATCGCTGGTCAACTTTTAACCATTATAACTTCCTAACAAAAAAAAATGTTTCCAAAATTTTGCTAATGTAATGCAGACATGTGGGAAATGTTATTTATTAACTATTTTGTATGATATGACTGTAATTTAAGGGCATAAAAACTAAAAGTTTAAAAATTGCCAAATTTTTGCCAAATTTCCATTTTTTTCACAAATAAACGTGAGTCATAGCGAAGAAATTTTACCACTATCATAAAGTACAATATGTCACGAGAAAACAGTCTCAGATTCACCAGGATCTGTTGAAGCGTTTCAGAGTTATGACCTCATAAAGTGACTGGTCAGAATTGAAAAAATGGCCTGGTCAGGAAGTTGAAAACAGACTTCGGGGTGAAGGGGTTAATACAACCAAAATGTTTGTGTGATGGCGCAATATGTTAGCATTTGTGGCCCCACTTTGTCTAAAACCAGCCGTGACCCTTTCTGTACATTTTGAATGGTCCCTGTCGTGTCAGCTTTAAGTGTAGTACAACTTATTTCCTACAGGTGCCACTATTGTGATTGTAATCTATGTAGTTATTTGGCCATTTTTTTTATCTCATTATTGAGACTGGTGGAAAGTGTCTGAATAGTAAAGTAGTAAACTCCTTTGATTGTGGATGTATGTACACCGAGATTATGCCTTACTGGAATTTAGCGAGGGGTTCTTGTAATATCTGCGCTACATTGATAAATGACATTCATTTCAGCAAAACTGACAGGTTGTTTACAAGATCTGAGGTCTGAAATGTCCTTGACTGGATAACTTTGGGTAGGAAACGTGGCTTTATCAGTTATTCTCTACATCCTTCTTCTGAGGCCTACTATACATCATGTCTAACAGGCGACAGTCTGGATTTATTTGCAGAAAGTCTTTGGTCTCCGGCAGCCTAGCGGGTTAACATGACATAATACCGGAATGTGGAGCATTACATAAACTCATTATTCCAGTTGTTTGTATATTTTAAGCCATCGTCATTGCTATGGTTTCATAATTTCTTATCCCTGTGTAGTAAATGTTCATCCTCAGAAAAAAAAAATTACTATATGAAATGGGCCAGGACCCAGCGCTCCTAAACCTTGTTCGCTATATCTGTGTGCAAATCAATATGAATTTTCCCCATTTCTGTTCATTAACCCCTTCCTGATATGGGCAATTTCCATTTTTGTGTTTTCGCTTTTTCCTCCCCTTCTTCTAAGAGCCACAACTGTTTTTTTTTCTGTTCAGAGACGTATGACCACTTTATTTTTTTTTCTGGAAAAGTTATACTTTAGAAACGACACCATGCATTTTACCACGTAGCGTACTGGAAAATGGGAAAATAAATTCTAAGTGTGCTGAAACTGCAAAAGAAACGCAATTCTGTCTTTTTTTTGAAAATTGTTTTTACGGGATACTTTGTCTGAAAACCGAACAAATGAGGTGGAGCATAAGCAGTTATACGTGCAATGTGTAGGAGCACGTTCATAATGACATAAAAGCCAAGAAAAAACAAATGAGCATATACCCTGTAGTAAGAAATAAGTAATAGTACATATCACAGGGTATTTAGTCAACACTGTTTTGATCAAAAAAGCATAAAAGCCAGCCCACCGCCACAAGATGTACCCAGTCCTATCTCTAACCTACCCTCTCTCTAATATTACAACCTCGTCTTATCAGCCGACCTCCATATAGGTGAGGGCAGAGCAGGACACCGGCCCAATTCTTCAGACACCTGACCATGGGAAACTATATAGATGTAATGCCTAGCTCAAAAAGGGAGAGCCACGTCCCTGCTTCTACGAAGTGCAAGAAACTACAGCAAAAAATAAAAAAAATTAGCTCAAAATGTGTTTGTAGTGAAATGACTACAGTGTAAACGTGCTCCTACACATTGCATGTATACCAACTTATACTCCAGCTGACTTGATTGGTGTCGAAATGTATTTTTATGTATTTTTTTTCTTTGTTTTTTGTTTTTTAACTGCACAGTACAGACCAAAAGTTTGGACACACCTTCTCATTTAAAGATTTTTCTGTATTTTCATGACTATGAAAATTATACATTCACAGTGAAGGCATCAAAACTATGAATGAACACATGTGGAATTATATACTTAACAAAAAAGTGTGAAACAACTGAAAATATGTCTTATATTCTAGGTTCTTCAAAGTAGCCACCTTTTGCTTTGATGACTGCTTTACGCACTCTTAACTTGCGGTCCTGAATAAGGCGCACCTTACGTCAGCGGTCCCGTTCATTATCTCACTTCGGTAAGTGATTGGATTACATTTCTGGCATACTTTACAAATGGTGGAAATTGTGATGAATTTGTCAAGGTGGCTTTGCCAGACCACGGCTTTACCCATTTTGGCAAAGCTGGCCAGGACTGGAGTAAAAACGCCAAAAGTTGCTAAAACATTTGCTGCATTACGTGTTTCACGCCAGAATTCTGGTGAAAACACCTTCCTGAATTTGGCCCTTCGTGTCCCTCATATGCCCAAACTCCAATGCGCATGTCTAGATTTATTTTTTTTATTATTATTCATTAATGTTATTGAATTACACAGCACATTTCAGACCCCATTCTTGCATTTGGTTGCTTTTAAAAACTTTTTGGCCAAAAGAAATTACGTAAATTATTTCAGGGAATACTCATTTTAGCCTTCAAATTTTAGGTCCAATGCTCACTCCATGATGTCAAAAAGTCCTTGGGCCGTAGTCCAATAAATCATTACAAAATGCAGGTGGTTTTCTTCACCTGGGATCAATAGTGCCCCATTTCAGCTCCATCGTTTAAGTCTTTTCCAAAACCTGCTGAATAAACTAACCATATGCAATAAAAGGGATGGCCTGAGAACTATAAAATGAGCATCAGAACAAGGGGGCCCGTCTTCTGAGAGGGAAAATAAGGATCTAGTATATAGTGTTCCAGTCAGGTGTGTAACTGACTTGGTTCAGTGGCATCATATGTGGAAGACCGTCTCCTCCACCTTTCCCATAGCTGGCAGGTGGACAGCAATCTTTAACCAAGGATCGAGCATTGACATTCCTTCTACACCTGGATAAACTGGAAGTAGATTCTGGTCTAGCGTCATATTGGGTTTGTCTACCACGTCACCTGGTATTTTCAGAACTCACGGTCATCACCATGGGACCAAGAACTTCTTTTTAGATACATATAGTTTCATGGTTAAGAATTAAAAAAGACACCCATCCACCAAGTTCAACCAATAATCCTAATGTGCTCTTTCAAAGGAAGCCAAAATCTGAGGTAGATGGCCCATATTAGAGAACAAAAATCCTTCTCCAATTATAGCAGTCAGAATAAGGCGATGAACTTAAGTTTGCCATAATTAAAGCTTGCTTAGGAAAATACGAGAAAAAAAAAATTACCGAGACCTTGACTTACTGATACCAAAACACACTTTTGCCGAACCTCTACTCCAGTTGTAGCTATTCCAGGTCTTCCCCTTTTCCCTTTTTTTTTTTTCTTTATACTTCTGTTACCTATTGTAGTTTGGTTATGATAGCGGCACGACAATGTTATGTATAATACATGTCCTAAATAGTGTTGATAATGCCTCGACTACGTATTTCATCTGTTTCGAGTTCTCTAATTTTGATATCTTGTTTACCTATACCCATTACCCAATTACCACTCTATCCATCCCTTTCCCCTTTACCCTATTTCCCCATTATATTAAAATCAATAAATATATTTGAAAAAGAATAAGGCGATGGCTACAAGGCGACGAGTATTGTGCAACACTGAAATCACGGTAACATATTGCTACATTGGATGTATTGATTTCCAAATGGTGTCGCATGTTTCGAAATGTGTTGGATTCGCACACAACTCATTTGCCACAGAATTCAATGTAAGTCATATGCAACTTAGCAGTTTTATTTATGGCAAAGTCAGCAAGTTGCACAAATGTTTTTGATCACACAACTTATTTCACAACTTCAGTCGCATGACACAATTCGCCAACCAGCCCCAGCCTAAATCTCTGGATCAACATCCCATGTGCAGAAATCTAGTACCCATAACCTAGAATTTATTTTTCAGGAAAGGTATTCAAAGGCAACCTGTATGGAAACATATAAACTTTCCATACAAATGTGACCAAAAGTGTTTCAGCCTGCAGCATAATCTGTATATTCCTGTAATACACAATTCATAGTTGTAATCCTATATACACAGCTGTGCAGGTCTTTACACGACTTTGGTCCCAACTTGATTTCAAAAGCCTTTAATTGCAGCCATATTTCCATAGACAGAATGTATATGAAGGAATTAAGGAATATGGTCCAGTTGCAAAACTACTTCAATTTCTGTAGAGAATTTGTAGGCCTTAAAAGGTTTTAATTCTGACCAGAATTAATTTGTTGTAGGCCATTTTGGTTGTTGGGTTTATTTTTTTTTTTATTTATTTTACTATGCTAAAGTTGAATATTTAATTATTTAATAATGAGTTGGACTGGTTCCTTCTCCCATGGAGCAAAACATTGTAACGCTCTTCTTACAACATTAGAGACATATAATTTATCACCCTTTATGGGCATTCCTTGTCCACGCTGCAGCTTCTTACTATGGCAGTAAGGTATCTCGAATACTGTCCCAAATACTTAGAAAGAGAAGAAAAGGTCATAAAGTCAACAAGTTTTGGCAATATATAATTGTCTATGATTATTATATTGATAGCCTATCCTTAGAATAGGTTATCAATATCTGATTGGTGGGTGTGCCAGGTGTTGCAACCCTGCCAATCAGTTGTTTCTGCTTCCAGCAGTGACTAGATGCAATTAAGGCCCCGTCACACATAGCGATTTACCAACGATCACGACCAGCGATACGACCTGGCCGTGATCGTTGGTAAGTCGCTGTGTGGTCGCTGGAGAGCTGTCACACAGACAGCTCTCTTCAGTGACCAACGATCAGGGGAACGACTTCGGCATCGTTGAAACTGTCTTCAACTATGCCGAAGTCCCCCTGCAGCACCCGGGTAACCAGGGTAAACATCGGGTTACTAAGCGCAGGGCCGCGCTTAGTAACCCGATGTTTACCCTGGTTACCAAAAAAAACAAACAGTACATACTCACCATCTGATGTCCGTCAGGTCCCCTGCCGTCTGCTTCCCGCTCTGACTGAGTGCCGCCGTACAGTGAGAGCAGAGCGCAGCGGTGACGTCACTGCTGTGCTGTACTTTCACTTTCACTTTGCGGCGCTCAGTCAGTGTGGGAAGCAGACGGCAAGGGACCTGACGGACATCAGATGGTGAGTATGTACTGTTTATTTTTTTTTTACATTTACGCTGGTAACCAGGGTAAACATCGGGTTACTAAGCGCGGCCCTGCGCTTAGTAACCCGATGTTTACCCTGGTTACCAGTGAAGACATCGCTGGATCGGTGTCACACACACCGATTCAGCGATGTCAGCGGGACCTCAACGACCAAAAAACGGCCCAGGCCATTCCGACACGACCAGCGATCTCACAGCAGGGGCCCGGTCGCTGGTACGTGTCACACATAGCGAGATCGCTACTGAGGTCGCTGTTGCGTCACAAAACTTGTGACTCAGCAGCGATCTCGCTAGCGATCTCACTATGTGAGACGGGGCCTTTAGTTGCAGAGCACAGCTCTGTCACCAATACAGTGGCCACAGCTGGGTACAACACATCACATCTCACCATGGGAAACAATAAGGGGCAGATCTGCTGTTCACTGAGTTGTGTAGTTCCACTCTGCAACTGAGCACATGCAACCAGCACTAGGAACAGTTGATCGGCAGAAGTGTCGGGTATAGCACTCAAACCAATCAGATATTGATGATGAATCCTAAGGATGGGCTATCAATATAAAAGTCATGGACAACCACTTTAAGCACAAACTTTAGTGACTTGCCTTTCTATAAGGCTAGGTTCACATTGCGTTAGTGCAGTCCGTTCAACTAATACGTTAAACGGACTGCGCTAACGCAAGTGTCAACTTTGGCACAGCGCTAGCGCAGATGGAGCATCTGCTAGCTCCATCTGCGCTAGCAGTGACGGACCCGGAAACGCTGCAGCCCGCGTCTCGGGTCCATCACTCAATGACTGCACATCGCTAGCGCACGCCCATTGTGGGCGTGTGCTAGCGATGCGTCCAACATTGCATTCAATGGTGGCGTTAACGGACTACGTTACACCGCGTTATGCCGCGGTGTAACGTAGTCCGTTTAACGGAGTCACTGAACGCAATGTGAACCTAGCCTAAGTTATGGCCTGGAAAAATTGTTGGCATCTTTCCAAAATAGTGAATAAACAACTTTGTTTTAAGCATGTGATGCTCATTCAAACTCAAAATCGCACCTGAAAACAGATAAAAAGGGTAGAAGTTGACTCAATATTTGCATTGTTTGCCTGTGTCTGCCACACTAAGCATTGATAACAGAAAGAGAAGACCGAGGTTACAAGTCCTTCTCCAGAGATCTTGACGTTCCTTTGTTCATGGTGCCAAACATAATCAAAAAGTTTACAACCAATGGCACTGTAGCTAACCTCCCTGGATGCGAATGACAGAAAAAATATGATGAAAGGTTGCAACGTAGTATAGACCGGATGGTGGATAAGCAGCCCCAATCAAGTTCCAAAGAAATTCAAGCTTTCCTGCAGACTCAGGGTGCATCAGTATCAGAGCGAACTATCTGTTAACATTTGAATGAAATGAAACGCTATAGCAGGAGACTCAGGAGGACCCCACTGCTGACACAGAGACCTAAAAAGGCCAGACTGCAGTTTGCCGAAATGTACATGAGTAAGTCAAAATGTTTCTGGGAAAGCGTTTTGTGGGCAGATGAGAATAAGATAGAGCTTTTTGGTAAAGCACATCATTCTGTTTACCGAAAACGGAACGAAGCCTACATAGAAAATAACACAGTCCCTACAGTCAAATACGGTGGAGGTTCAAAGATGTTTTAGGGTTGCTTTGCTGCCTCTGGCACTGGATGTCTGGACTGTGTGCAAGGCATCATGAAATCTGAATATTACCAAAGGATGTTGGGTTGCAATATAGTGCCCAGTGTCAGAAAACTGGATTTGCCTCCTAGGTCATTGGTTTTCCAGCAGAACAATGACCCCAAGCATACTTCAAGAAGCACCTAGAATTGGATGGAAATAAAGCGCTAGAGAGTTCTGAAGTGGCCAGCAATGAGTCCAAAACTTAATCCCATTGAACACCTATGAAAAGATCTAGAAATTATTGTTGGGAAAAGACACCCTTCAGCCTTCAAATCTGATAGATATGGAGCAGTTTCCAAAGAAAGAGTGGTCCAAAATTTGTTGAGAGGTGTAAAAAACTTGTTAATAGTTGTAGGAAGCGTCTGTAGTTATTTATTCCAGAGGGTGTGCAACCAACTATTAAGTTGAGGGTGCCAACAATCTTGTACTACCCATTTTTGTTTTTTTGTGAAATTATGTCCAATTTTTGCAATTTTTTCCTCTGTTTTTTTTTTTTAGTTGTTTCAATGCACACAAAGGAAATAAACGTGTAGCAAAACATGTGCAATTGCAATAATTTTCTCTGAGAAATACTTCATTTTCTGGAACAATTTGAAGGGTAAAAACACTTTCATCCATGACTGTATATACATATATCCAAGAAGTATTGTTTCTCCTTGTGGAGATTGACATGCTAAGCATGTCGAGATAAGGAGACTTAAAGCTGCAATGCTATTCTGGGAAATATGCTAATTATGCACATTGTATCTTTAGAGAGGAAGAGAACTAGAACTCTAGTGCCACCTATTGGAAGGTACCAATCCCACAAGTTGGACATCGCTCACACAGCCAAAGTAGATCCCCACTTTGCACTGACATGTGGCAGTACCCCGAAACAGTGTCTGCAAATTGAGATTATGGTTTGGCTATTATCCTAAATCATGTGACAAGGCTCATAAAAGGGTCGACATTGACTTGTAGGATTGCTACCTTCCAATAGGTGGCACGAGCGTTCTAGTTCTCTTCCTCTCTGAAGAGACAATTTGTATAATTTGTATATACATATATAACATTCATTATCACTGAATACTTTCTAAAATGCAAATACTTTGGTATTGGTGGGTTTCCATTGTCATTTATAAGATGCACAGATACATTCTGCGAGATATTCTCTGTACACCGAAGGCCATCTTTAATATTTATGGCATATTACGTGTACTATAATGATAATTGAAAATTCCATAACTTTTGGTTTTAAATTCTTCTATGAAAGTATATGGATAGCTACTATTCTAGGCATATAGGAAGAAAGAATGAAAAGCATGTGACTTAGGGCAGGACTAACAGAAGGGCTGACTTCAGCTGATGACCTGTCTCCTGAGTGCCTTTCCTCAGGGTTCTCTTGGGGGTAACAATGCATCATTTTGAGAATTCCAGTATGTGAAGACAATGGGAGGATGAGACATCCGGATCAATTAGTAAAAATATCCTTGTTTACAAGGCAGATCTCTGCTGGAAGGGTCAGAGGTTTGGCTCATTTCATCCTCTTCCTTCTGATAATGTGTCCACTGAAAATGATAAGGTAGAGGTCATAGTGATAAATAAAGGAAAACAAGATCCTCTGTTCCTCAGAGGCAGAGAAGGCAGAGATCATTTGACAAGGCTCCTTACCTTACTAAGGGCACCAAGTCTAGTTCTCAGGTTTATACTTGGATTTTAAAAATGCTTTTTTACATGATCCTCTGTTTCTACCTTAATGAAGTCACCCCATTGGGTAAGTTGCAATAATTTTATAAAACAAAAGGAATACTGCATATGTTTCCAATGCCAAATTGTACATTCTGGAGTACAATTATACAACTCATTGTATGGCTCCAAAACCATATATGCTTGTATGTAATACAGAAAGCTTATTACATTGCATTGTATACATACACTCAACACTGTTTTTAAGTCTTTTGGAAGTTACTGGATGCAAAATATATATGTATGTTTACGCGAGTGTATGTATGTATGTGTGTATATGTGTGTGCGTGTGTATATATATATATATATATATATGTGTGTGTGTGTATATATATATATATAATATATATATATATATAATATATATATATATATATATATATATATATATATATATATATATATATAATTTTTTATTTTTTTTTAATTTAATGTGGCTTTAATTGCCTTAATGTGTTAGCATTTTTGCCATTCTCAGGGCACAGTATGTCATATTTTTTCCATTAGTTGTTTCAACAAAACTTTAACTTAGGAGAAAAAAAACCCTTCCAGAAAATGTAAAAAAAAGTGTGAACCAAAAAAGGCTTATAAATATTAAATTCATGGATGGCACAAAAAGGTATGCAATGTGTTTGTGAAGGGCGGCCTAATAAGTACAACATAGGTGCTTCAAAAATGTATTAATTGAGGAGAGGCAGATCATAATGCACAATATTTAATAGGTACCAAACAACATTTTTGGATTTAGCTAAAATAGGAAGATGTTGATGATTAAATTGCATGCATTGCCAAACTAAACTGCAAATTCCACCCTGCACCTTATTCTTGGACTGGATGCATTGTGAGCCATTTCTGCTGGGTTTGTGTATGTAGAGTTGTGTATGTCCAGTGTGCCACAGCATTATGGTATAAGCCAACATTAAGGGTATGTGTACATCTTGAGTAACCTTTCTGTACCATTTCTGCATCTCTTGGCAGGAAAGATGCAGCTGCAAAAACGCTTGTTTTTGCAGAATTTTTTCCCTGCGTTTTTGATTGATTTGAGTGAAGTCAATGGTGAAAAACGCCGGCAAAAATGCACCGAGAATTGACTTGCTGTAGATTATTTTCTGCACCAAATCTAAAAAGTGAAAAATTCTCAATGTGTGCATGACACTTCAGGTGTTCTCATTCTCTTCTGGCATCAGGATTGCTTCAGGTTTTGTCACAAACCTGTGCAGAAAATAACAACAAAAACACACCAAATCTGCAACGTGTGCACACAGCCTAAATGTGAGACATGCAAAAATTCTAATAACTGCACTGGACACATTAATTGACTTCCAATTAACATTTGTAATGTGAACCTAATGACATGTTAGTTTCACTTTCAGCAAATGACTTAAATACTGAACACATTAGATTTTTAACAAAAGAAGACCTCGCTCATCACAGTAATCGAACATTTAGTCCTCATTGATATTAGGATAAAGCAGAGGCAAGAGATACGTTATTCTTTTTTTTTAGACTGTTTTCATGTTTATACCAAATATTTTGAGAACCCATTCCTATCATAGTCATTGCATTACCAGGGGTCCTGTGACTTTCTATAATACTGTGTGTTACAATTCTTTATCATTACCACGATTTCTGCTTGGTTTCAGTGGAGGAAAATCCAGAGGCTAACAACAATACATACCTAGTTCTGCTGTCAGCTACAATCTTGTCCAGTCTAGATAATCTTCTCTGAAGCTCAGTACATCAGTAGCAGTTGTCCAGATCATTTCCAGGTCAGGACTAGGTCGATATCTTGAAAATAGTGAGTCATTGAAATATACAAGAGCAGATTTATTGATACTGTTTAGACCACATAGAAGTAGACTAGATATTCCAAATTGTTCAAATTAACTGTCTCTTTACGAAAAAATTATTGGTTTATATTTAGATACTTTTTTTTTTACTTTATGCCACCACTTGATTTCGCAGAAGCTATACAGTAGAAGCTGCGCTCTTACACTCCGCAACTGACCACATCTGACTGGTGCCCCACTGATCTGATATTGATGACCTATCCTAAGAATAGGCCATCAATATAAACTACTGGACAACGCATTTAAACCAGTATGTGCGATTGTAGCTTTACTCTTTAAGTTCAGACATAGTAAGTAAATGGTGTTCTTTGAAATAGGACTGTCCTCAAACCTCAGTGTAGTATCACAACACGCATTGTGGCCTCAAAGAACTGTATGATAAATTCAGGTCTGCACATTTTTTTCCTTTATTCTTTCCATAACACAGAAATTTGTGTATATCTGTGTACGTAGTTCACAACTGACCTCATACAGTAGACACTTCTTAACATCTTATATTATGAATCTCTTCTCTACTTCAAGCCTTGGATCCATGTTCTGCTTATATAAGTCTGAATGAGCCTTGGAGAAACACAGACCACTTACTTAATGAATCAGAAGACAAACCGATGTGCGACAACCATCTGAGTGGCGAGTGGTATCGGTTCACAGGCATGGCTGGAGATGCTATGCCAACATTTTGTATCCCTGAAAACCACTGTGGCACACATGCCCCAATCTGGCTCAATGGGAGCCACCCAAGTGAACCAGAGGGCATTGTGCAAAGACAAGCCTGTGCCAGTTTCAGTAACAACTGCTGCCAATGGAATACAACTGTGGAAATCAAAGCCTGCCCAGGAGGGTATTATGTGTATCGATTAACAAAGCCAAATGTTTGCTTCCATGTCTATTGTGGTCGTAAGTACTCAATGTTTTTTTCTTTTCAGTTATAAATTAAGTTTAACTCTAAAAATGTATGGCACAATATGAGATCAAGGTTTATTTGAGGGTGGGGAAGGCACTAACGAGGCATAACTAGAAGTTGTTGGCCCACAATGAAAAATATGTAACTGCATCATCATCATTCCCCCATCCAAGACCCTTCAACCTTGTCATTTATACTATTCGTATTGTCTTATGGGGCACAGAGGGTGTTGTGTTCCATGGGCTGTGTATGGCTACTATAACCTCTCAGCCTAACTGCTGTGTCAGCTGAGACACCACCATACCACTTACTTTCAGATCTGCTTAGATTTTTCATTTTGACCAAATATATGTTTGCAAGATAACCAGTTATTAGACCCCTACTGAGCAGAATTTTTGTCATGAGATCAGGTACATGTTTGCCTCTTAGTGATATTGGTATAATTTCAAAAAGAGCATAGGTTATACCAGTCAAATAATTATCCGTTGGGTCAGTAGAAGTATTTTGGAAAATTTGGTGTTGTGCCACTTGCCCAATACTATACTACAATATAAAAAAGAGCCTTTAGGTGAGTTCAGACTTGGCGAATTTGTTCCGCTATGGACATTACCACAATGCCTTGTTATGGTGGCCTTACTCATTTATATTGGGAAAACTGGTCAATTAACTACTATGTTTGGAGTGCACAATCTTTACCCTTATGGCAAATGTCAGGCGAAAGAATGATCTAGCAGTTTCTGTATGTCCAATCTTTTTGTACTGGGAGAAAGGTAAGTGACTTACTGTCAGTGATGTTGTTTTGGTACAGTTTTTTTGAGCCAGAGCTAGGAGTAGATTTAAAATAAATGGGAAAATAAGAGAAGGGCATCAATCTTTTATTTTTGTTGTATCTACTAATGGTTTTAGTTCCAAAAACTACCACTTATGCTTTCCAACATAGCCGCCTGTAACAAACTGCAATTTCTTAAAGGTTTCAGTGCAGAATGTGACTTTAGGATTTCCAGTTGTTACAATCGGAAACCGTAATTTTTCACAATATCGGCATATAAATTATATAGATAGAATTTGTTATTTGAAGGTGGAATTCTACAGTTTTTATCTATTCTAGTAAGACATAGTGGTTTAGTTAAATCTCCTCTAATAAACTGAAAGTAGCATTCTCAATTGTGCAGGTTGGGGTTGCCGTATTCCTGTTTTCCTATAGCTTTACAACAGTAAAGAGGAAATGTTTCCAATGATATACCGTAAGACACTGCTCTGCATAGCAAAGCACTAAAAAAAAACGCTTTTCCCTATTCACTACAGCGACAAGAAGTAGTGTAAAGCCGTCACGTTAAAAACATCACAATACAGATTGTGGTTCAAAATATGATTGCTAGAGTTTTTTCTTTAATATTTTATGTGTTATTTAGACTTCTATGATATTTGCGATCTGATGGAGTGTGGAGGAACGTGTCTGGACACTGGAGATTGTATATGCAGTTCTGGGACAGTTCTAGGCCCTGATGGGCAAACATGTCTGGGTAAGATCAGCCTGTTTCTTCATATCACACTGAAGCAAAAGTTCTATAGCTTTGTAAAAT
The DNA here is from genome assembly GCF_051348905.1 of Ranitomeya variabilis. NCBI lineage: Eukaryota > Metazoa > Chordata > Amphibia > Anura > Dendrobatidae > Ranitomeya > Ranitomeya variabilis. The sequence goes on along the minus strand of NC_135235.1, from coordinate 110,407,918 downwards.
ACTTTGTGTTTAAAATTCTATTACTTTTGAAAGCTCTAAAAAAAATTTAAAGTGCAAAAATATATAACTTTCTAATGTACTTATATTAACAAAGCTGCATGCCAGAGAGAAAACAACGCCAGCTCTCTTCCCAGCTTTTTTTCTCCTCCATAGAAGAGAGCATCCTATGTTGGCATGTCACCACTGAGGTGTGTGAATGGGTTTGGCTCACTGCTCACTACTTTCAGTAGCTAAGCCCCAGTCTTGAGTATGTGCACACGTTAAAGATCTGGTCTGATTTCACACCAATGCACGTGTAAGCAGGTGACCGAATGCAACGCACAGAAAGGACAAGGTTGGGACAGTCAAACGATTTACTTCTTAAATGGTGGGAATGTACAGTGGTCAGGGAACAGTTAATAATATGAAACAGTGTGAACATCAGTAAACCATATGATGGTAAACATACAATGGATTTTAGAATACAATGTGAATAATGGAAAAGTCTCTCAGGGATTACACTTGTGTCCTTCCTACAAGGATAGTGCACCCATTCCTGGGGAGCTAATACGTTAGCTCTTCCTGCAGCAATGTCCCTAGTGGGGGTTACTGGGATTTCCCGCTAGGCCACAAGTCCTTCTAACAGTCTATCAAGGAACGTTGAGCTTCTTGTGTTACAGCTGGTCCCCACCCCATCTGTTGTCCTACCCCAGGCTGACCCCTTTACTTTACGTTATTGCTGAAAGTAACGGCCTGGCTCACTCATGTTGTCCTCTAGTCGATGTCTCCTCGTGGATCTTTGGTGCTTGCAGGTATATCCTAGGCCTGAGGAAGAGAGGGCTGGGTCCTGGCTCTCGATGAGCGTCGTCTGGGATCTGGGTCTCGACTGGCGTAGGTTGGGTTCTTGATCGACATAGTAGGGTCAACAGGGCGTTGTCTGGGCTCTGTCTGACAGCAGCCATCACCCTACTGGTGCACGCTCTCCACTGATGCTAGTCACACTGAATTCAGCGTTTTCTCTGGCACATGTCCACATCACTCCTCTCCTTGGCGCCAAAATCCCGATTTGGAGCAGGATTTCTATATCTGGGAACTCCATCATCCAAGGCACCTGACCGTGTCCTGCACATGAACTCGCTTCTCCAGCAACTCTTCTGATGCCGGTTGATTCCACGTGGTTTCATTCAGCCAGCAAATAGCAGTCTTTCCTCACTAATGCCACATCACGCAGGGGCTCTTCAGGAGAACCATTTCCTCCTCTTACTTTCACAGTGCACGCTATGTGACGATTCACAAATCTGCAGTCACATAGACTTGTTGTTGTGGACCAGCAATCTGTTTAAATAACTGCTGCATTTTTGTCTCGTTTCAAATCTGCAGCATGTCAATTCTTTCAGTGTTTTTGGACCGTATTTTACCTATTCTAATAAATTTAGAAAAAAGCGCATAAAAAATGCAGGATTAAAGGCATAAAAACCGTGCATATTTTATGCTGTGTTTTTCCTGCCAACACTTCAGTATTTGCAGCAGAAATGTCTGCAGCGAATACTTAACGTGTGCACATACCCTCATTGTCAAGGCTGTTAAATTAGGGAGCTGGCTTGGCTATTAAGAACGAGCCAGTAAGCCTTCCCTCTTTATACTTACACTGATAACTGCCAATCATAAAATTCACATTTCATCCCTTGATTACATTAGCGGATGATTCTGATGTCTGAGTAATTGCCAGCAACAAACAAGCATTCTATCTTTTATTGTTACATCGCTAAATTTGTTTACACTGGGCAATGAGCAAGAATTAATGTCTGTACAAATGGTTTTTAGGCAGATCTTTGGTTATATGAAATTAAAATAAAACCGAGGACCAGAGTATTAAGATAGACCATCAATATTTGATCAGCGGAGGTCAGAAGCTTAACACCCTTTTTAGATCATCAGTTTGAAGTGTCCTTTTATTTGCATCCCTCCATCCACCTACAAGGTGCTGCAACGTAATCCCCCAAAAAACTCTCTTAAATATTAATGGACACTTTATTTTGGAGTATTACCCTATACAGCTAGAGTCAATAAACCCCTACCTTACGTATGATATATAAGGCTAATCAGCAATACCATTCTATCATTACAAAATGAGCAGGCTAGAACAGAACAAGATAGGAAGGGGCGAGAATATTTTTAGCTCTCATCTGCCAAAAAAGTAAACTCTGAATATTGTCTGATTTATAGCACCCCTGACTTAATACACGATGGAAAAATCATCTGCCAGCGGCTATTACCGATCCATTCATTTATTCCTGCAGAATGATATTAGAAATATGGCAATTGTAAGAGAAATAGGACAGTGTAGAGTTATTAATATCGCTTGTAAAGGACATACTGAACAAAAAAAAATTCGGAAAGGGACAGAGGATGGAAGGAGAGATCCCACGTTCAGTAATATCAGTGATGCAGCAAACACTGCTGATTCAGTGTCCTCTTGATAGAATCCATCTAGAATAATATTCAAACTCTTAGGCTATGTGCACACGATGCGGATTTGCTGCGGATCCGCAGCGGATTTTTCCGCGCAGGAACACTGCAGATCCGCACTGTGATGTACAGTATAATGTTATTCTATGGGACAAAAAAAGCTGTGCAGAAAAATCAGTGCGGAATTGCTGCGGATTTCAAAGAAGTGCATGTCACTTCTTTTGTGCGGATCTGCAGCGTTTCTGCACCCCTCCATGTTAAAATTCCGCAGTGGCAAAAACCGCTGAAAATCCGCATCAATTCCGCACAAAATCCGCATAAAAAACGCGGCAAATCCGCGGCTGCGGATTCTGCCAGGAGATGCGGATTTTGTGCAGAAAATTCTGCACCTTTTTTCCTACGTGTGCACATACCCTTAAAACGAACAGCTGTCAATCACTAGTAGGACTGCCCACTGGACAAACCAAGGATTTCAATGAACATGCTGAGTTTTTCCCCACAAACCTATATATCATTCTGCTCAGTTTCTCCTTCTCTGTACTGTGCTGTCCACAGATCGAACTGCATGTACAATGAGACAAGTTTCAACCAACTTTATTATGTATTGCAGATGAAAATGAATGTGAGCAAGATAATGGTGGCTGTAGTGAGGTCTGCATTAATCTGAAGAACTCCCATCGCTGTGCTTGTGGGAAAGGGCGAGTACTGGCCATAGATGAGAAAACATGTGAAGGTGAATTCATTTTTATTGCCATACATATTCACTTCCTTTAAGAATAAAATTCAGGCTTCAGATTTGAATGAACATTAAAAGTTGAGAAGTTTTTCAAACTTTTTTTTCTTTGTATTTTTGGTAATCTTGAGTTGAGTTATGTCATCTATTTCTCCATTTATACACTGTACATGGCTACAATCAAATGTTCTTGGAAGCAAACCGCAGTTCTTAACTCTACCGTCAGATAAGTGCACAGCTTGCTTTTATGCCCTTACCACAGTAGCCAATATTGTCCTTTATGATACAAAGATGTTTTCATTTTTTTCATCTGGCCTCTGTGAATAATAACTTTTATATTTTTCCCATCAGTACAAAGAAATCATTTTTATGTAAAAAAAAACTATTAGCTTTTTGGAGTGACTGGAAAAAAATGCAATTTCATATTTGTGGGTTTGTTTTTTAGTGTTAGTATACAGTATAAATTTTAACTTTATTTTGTGAATCAATGTGATCAAAACCATGCTAAACTTATGCAGTCATGGCTGAAAGTGTTGACACCCTTGAATTTTCCCAGAAAATTAAGTATTTCTCGCATAAAATTATTTCAGTTACACATCTTTTGTCATACACATGTTTATTTCCTTTTGTGTGTATTGGAACAATACAAAAATACTGAGGAAAAAAGGCAAATTGGACATAATTTTACACAAAAAAACCCAAATGGGCTGGACAAAATTGTTGGCACCTTTCCAAAAATGTGGTTAAACAACTTTGTTTCAAGCACGTGATGCTCGTTCAAACTAACCTCTGGCAATTAACATATAGATATGGGCAATATGAAAATCGCACCTGAAACCAGAAAAAAAAAGTAGAAGTTGACTCAATCTTTGAATTGTGTGTCTGAGTGTTCCACACTAAGAATAGAGAACAGAAAGATGAGAAGAGAACTGTCTAAGGACTTGAGAACCAAAATCTTTGAACAATATCAACAATCTCAAAGTTACAAGTCCATCTCCAGAGAGCTTGATGTTCTATGGTCCATGGTGCGCAACATAATCAAGACGTTTATAACCCATAGCACTGTAGCTAATCTTCCTGGACGGCAGAGAAAAATTGATCAAAGGTTGCAATGCAGGATAGTCTCGATGGTAGATAAGTAGCCCCAATCAATATCCAAAGAAATTCACTGGGTGCCTTGACTGTGTACAAGGCATCACGAATCTGAAGATTACCAAAGGATTATGACTCTCAATGTAGTGCCCAGTGTTAGAAAGCCGGATTTGTGTCCTAGGTCATGGGTGTTCCAGCAGGGCAATGACCCCAAACGTACTTCAAGAAGCACACAGAAATGGATGGAATCAAAGCGCTGGAGAGTTCTGAAGTAGCCAGCAATGTATCTTGACCTAATTTCCATTGAACCTGTGAAGATATCTTAAAATTGCTGTTGGGAGATGGTGCCTTCAAATATGAGAGACCTGGAGCAGTTTGCCAAAGAAGAGTGATCCAAAATTCCAGCTGAGAGGTGTAAGATGCTTGCTGATGGTTATAGGAAGTGATTGCAGTTACTTATTCCAAAGGGTGTGCAACCAAATATTAAGTTGAGGGTGCCAATAATTTTGTCTGGCCCATTTTTGGAGTTTTGTGTGAAATTGTGTCAAATTTGCCTTTTTTCAGTGTTTTTTTTGTTGTTGTTGTTCCAGTATACACAAAGGAAATATACATGTGTATAACAAAACATGTGTAATTGCAATAATTTTCTTGAGAAATACTTCATTTTCTGGAACAATTTCAAGGGTGCCAACACTTCCGCCCATGCCTGCATAGTTTTTTTTTTTTTTTTTTTAAATCTTATAACTTTTGCTTAAATAGGTTGTCCAGACTGAAATGGACTCTGTGTGACTACAGACTGCCAATCATGATCATGGGGAAAACAATGGGAGGTATCACTTATGTGCTGCTGAGTTGAAAATCCTTAAAATCAAATAATTTATTAGAACAGGTTTAAAAGTTGACTCGTTTCGATGTCATGCAGGACCTCTTCATCAGGACAAACATGATGAAGAGGTCCTGCGTGATCTCGAAACGCGTCGACTTGTAAATCTGTTCTAATAAATGATTTGATTTTAAGGATTTCATCTCAGAAGTGCATAAATGATACCTCCCGTCTTTTTGCTCATACCAGTGGTCGTCCTCTCGACCGGTATCTGTGCAGCAACTGTTACATGCCCTTCATGTGTTGCCATTAAGAAACTCAGAAAGGTGAGTGTATCTTACTTTTTCCCCCCGACACCCTATTGTCATTGGATAAGACCCTATTGCACTTTTATTCTTCCCAGTTTTATTTGTATTGTAATCATGATAATGCAAACACAATAAAGTAGAACCCGGCACTCAACTTAGGGTAAATCTCATGGGATTTAATAAAGAAACGTTTCGGCCAATCTGGCCTTCTTCAATCAACGTATGCCTGTAAGGCTTGTAGTAAATAGGGCAATGTAAATTGCCAATGGTGATGATCATGGAATATCACTATGGGTAAGCTCGCTGTGTCCGGCTCAGGAAGGCAAGAATGGGTTAACAGTGACCTGTGAGGAGAAGCTGCCGTACATGAGCGTGTCCAGGCGACGCGGTCTCCACCGCTTGACAAGCGGTGATATTCCATGATCATCACCATTGGCAATTTACATTGCCCTATTTACTACAAGCCTTACAGGCATACGTTGATTGAAGAAGGCCAGATTGGCCGAAACGTTTCTTTATTAAATCCCCCATGAGATTTACCCTAAGTTGAGTGCCGGGTTCTACTTTATTGTTACATGGTGTGGGACCCTACCCGTGCACCTTCACTTGATAGTGCATACGGTTCTTTATTACACACGATAATGCAAACACAGTCACGATTCCCCTGTAATCCCTACGTAGATGGGCGGTCACGTGAGAAAATGTTTGCATACATGCGGTCAAGTGCTTACCACTCTCACCCCACCTCTTTCCATTCTCTTCTATTGAGAGAAGTTGGATAAGCCTAATTGAAATATGAACACAAGTATGTAAATCATCACAATTTGGCAGTCTGCAGTCAGTCAGACTTTTCATTTACAAACCCGTTAATAAATGCTAAATGGACATGGGAGGCAAAATTAAATTGGAGGCAGCTTGCTGTCCACAAGTCAGACTGCATGTACAAAGTGGCAAGTTCCCATTAAGCATTGTTTTCCATTTTCTTTTAGTCCGTATTGATTAACCTATTTCCACCCCATCAAATACAATTCTATCATGGTAAGTGGGTTGTTCCCTCAAAACCCCTTTAAAGTCCTAATGCAACCTCATTCACTTCAACAGCTGGAATAATTGGCTCCTACAAGAAAATGTTCTAAATGTTAATGGGGCTGCATATTGAAGTACAAAATAGTCTAAACCAGTGTTCCCCAACTCCAGTCCTCAAGAGCCACCAACAGATCATGTTTTTATGATTTCCTTAGTATTGCTCAGATGATTATTGCATCACCTGGAAAGGCAAGAATTTCATCACCTGTGCATTACTAAGGAAATCTTGAATACATGACCTGTTGGTGGCTCTTGAGGACTTGAGTTGGGGAACACTGGTCTAGCTATCTTACATACTAATTTTACTTTTTCTCCAGCTTTTTGTCTATTTTGATCATTGAGCTATTTTTTATATATATTCCTGAATGTTATGTCTACATTAGATATTCAGGGATGTCAGAACAACAATGGAGGCTGCAGTCATACCTGTGCTCCACTCGGTGATTCATACCAGTGTCTGTGCCCAAGGGGTCTTATCATGTCTGAGGATAACCACACTTGTCAAGGTATGGTAGAAGAAAGAAAGGTTCTATTTCCAATCATGTTGATATTTATGTGCTTCTTGCATTGGTGATACTTAGTTTTCTATCAAAACATTTTTACCAAAGGTTTTAAACTACAGTTTGTAAAACTAGTTCCTAAGGACAAGTAAGACATACAAAGATGTATAACTATGCACAAGTTTTATTAGCCTTAGCGAAAAGATACAGCCGAGTTTATGTAGTTGCTGCACTTAGTACTGCATCTTTATTGGTGCCTACAGCGCAGGTCAAGGCCCATGCTCTACCAGTTCTATATATATTTGTGTCCATTTTATAATTATTCACAAACTTCACACAATTCATGTTGGGGCTAATAGTAATTTGTGAACCAACCCATAAGAAACAGCCCATAATGGTGATTGTCTCCAAACAAGGTTTCTTCTATTGTGGAGCTTTTGGACCCATTATTACGTCAAAGTGTGAGCTCACCAGAGAATCCTGTGGCACTCTGCTGAACCTGTCTAACCCTGTTGCAGATACGCCTTACACAGTAATACTATTAGCATATATTTCTACTAACATCTGTTTACATAAAATACCATAATTTAGATCCTCATTAGACGGATCATGGATGTCAGAAGGATGGAACACCTTACAGCCTTACTAAATGACTCGGTGGTGCGCTTCCAGGCAATATGGTCCCCGTGGGATTATTATGCAGCGGGATCCGACCTGTAGTGCGGCTGAGTTCGGATTTGATTAGTCGATTTAACTGAGGTTTTTCCCTTTTTTTTTTTTTCCCCTCCCCTCCTTCTACTCCTTACTGTCTTGTCTTGTCTTTGTCATTTACGTCTTTGTAAAATTAAGGTCGTTTATAGCCTTACATCATTTATATCGTTTATTATTCATAGACACTATACAGAAACTAAATACTTGTACGACCCTGTTTTGTTATACCATGTTTAATAAAATAAAAATTTTATGGTTAAAAAAAAAAAAATACCATAATTTTAGGTGGTTGTTTAGAGCGGGCAACATTGCTGTGTATTGCTTGTAAAATGCTGGATGTTTTCTTTCCCAATGAAGACCCCCAATCCTTCACATCTTGGATTCAAACACGGACTTTGTTAAAAACACTTATTATTCTGTGTGAAAGTCATAGGAGATCATTGACCTGTGGCAGAGAGTCAATGTTCTGCTTTGTTACTTATTTCTGTGTGGGATTGAACATTTAATTCCATCACTAATAACCACTAGGGATTCTCATACTAGAGAGTGATCATCGCAAATTGCATTTTCTCACTGTGTGACCTAATTCTTTCTGTACAGAATAAAATGTTGGACTTCAGAGTGAAGGTTATAAGCTTCTCGATTATTTTCTACTATTTTTTTTTTTTTCAGTACCAGTTTTATGCAAGCCAAGTTCCATCGAGGTGTCTGTCCCTAAGGATCTGGTTGGTGGACTTGAACTGTCACTTACTAATTCCTCCTGCAAAGGTGTATCCAATGGCACCCATGTCAATATCAACTTCAATCTCAAGACTTGTGGCACCGCTATCAATGTATGTAACTGCTATAGAGAAAACTTGGTGATGCTACTATATCTATTCTTAATCTCTACATATGGCTGTGACCTTGGCTTACTTCAGATATAATGTAGTTTTTTCTGTATTTTTCCATCTCTCACTAGATACAACCTTTTACTTCTTAAAAAAAAAATGGATATAGCTTAGCCGCGAGGGATACATAGCCAAGAGCAGAGGTGTCAAACTGCATTCCTCGAGGGCACCCAACAGGTCATGTTTTCAGGATTTCCTTGTATTGCACAGGTGATAATTTAATCACCTGCACAGAATGATTCCAGCACCTTGTGGAATGCTAAGGAAATCCTGAAAACATGACCTGTTGGCGGCCCTCGAGGAATTCAGTTTGACACCTCTGGCCAAGAGCGTGCCAGCTGCATGTTTGGCCAAATTTCTTAAGAGACACAAGCCTCTTAATAAATTTGCAGCCTCTTATTCCAGTGTACCCTTAATCAAAACTGATGTGAAAAAACACCAGTCTTGATGAATTGGGGTCTACTGTATGATAGTATAAGGAGGACTGGAATCTTAACCAGAGCCTCCATTGTGAATATCACCTTCCAGTTCTGAGTTCTAATATTTGGTAACATACAGCAGTTTCTGAAACTAGAGGTTAGAGTATATCAAATTTAATTTTACATGTTAGCTTAATTTAACAAATGTGTTTACTGCGTTCCCTGACCTTTTATTGTCTCCAACTTTTGTAGGTAGTAAGTGATAAGATTATTGCTACCAACCTAGTCACTGGCATGCCCAAGCAGACCCCAGGAAGCAATGGAGACATTATAATTCGTACAAGCAAGATTTTGATTCCGATTACATGTGAGTTTCCTAGACTTTACACCATCATAGAAGGATATGTACCTAATCTTAAGAACTCACCACTGGAAATCATGGGTCGCAACAGAGGTACCTTTCCCTTCACCCTGGAAATATTTAAGGATAAGGATTTTGATGAGCCTTACAGAGAAACTTTGCCAATTCTTAAGCTCAGAGACTCGCTATATTTTGGCATTGAACCCCTGATGCGTGTCAATGGACTGGAAACCCTAGTGGAGAGTTGTTTTGCAACACCAACTTCCAAAAATGATGAAATCCTGAAATACGACCTAATTAAAGATGGGCAAGTATTAAAATGCTATATTATGATATTTAAGTAATAGATAAGTGTAATCCTTGGATGCAGCAAAGGTATCAAAGGAGCTACAAAGTTTTACAGGTAATTCACCAAAATATTATTTATCAGATTTATTGCTATTCACGTGGCTAAAATTTACTAAACAAAAAGTCCTCTGGAGTTTTGTGCAAAAATATTCCTATAAGTGAGTGTAGCAAAGTGCAAACGCAGATCTGGATTCTTTTCATCTTAGTGTCCCTAAAATAAACTCTTACAGTTAGGGACATGGATCATTCACATGTCCAATTTTTTTATGTACTAGAAAACGGTCCTAGTTTCATCAGTGATTTTGTTCAGAGCGTTAAATGTCATCCTAGTTTAGTACTAGTTTTATGTACAGGAAAGATATTTAGCCATGTTAGCCAGTAGATAGAAAAATATTTAGAATTGAGAGTCCTCGGTGGTTGATACCTTTTAATGGCTAACTGAAAAGATGGTAACAAATTGCAATCTTTCAACACTACTCAGGTCTCTTCATCAGGCACAGACTAAAGCAAATTCTGAAGAATCACATATTTATACACAACACAGCACAGAATTGTCATTATGGGAGAGGGGTCTAAGGGGTATCATTTCTCCTTATGGAGAGTGACATACCATCTCTGGCTTGTCAAGGTAAGGAGGCTTATTTGCCGTGCAATGCTCCTCTGGGAAATTAAATATGCAAATTGCCTCTTCTGAGAAAAAGAGGACTTAACTCTATAGCGCCACCTGTTGGAAGTAGCGATCCTACAAGTCACAATCAACCCTCTAACGAGTCGTGCAATATGACAACAGGTGGCGCTATAGAGTTAAGTCCTCTTTTTCTCAGAAGAGGCAATTTGCACATTATGGGAGAGTGATAAGTGATAAACAGTTGTCCATAAATATTGGAAAGTTCCTAGATTATGAGTGAATGTTTTGTTGTCCTCTGATTGGGGTCTGGTTCTGTTATGATGACCCCACATGGTCTGAAGTGCAATTCCTTAATTGATGTAAAAAGACATAAATCCATGTGACACATTCATTCCTGCACTAAGTGTGTCAAAGGGTGCCATAAATTTATACTCCCAAATTCTCCTGTCTCTCTTAGATTTGAAGTTACCCTTCAATACAAGTAATTTTATGTCCAGAATGTCATGACTGGGGAGACAAAAATGCTTGGCCACAGGAACTCCGCCCCCGCCTCCCCGGACATCACAATGGGGCAGCGGATGCGTTGTAAAACTACAAGCAAGAAAAACAAAACAAAAAAAAGCAAATTAACAAACGCAAGCATATGCGTCTCTTATCATTCCGCTAGATCCAGTGGAGGCCGCTCTATTGCTTGCGTTATCTCAAGAGGCTATAAGTGCACCATCTGGATGTCACAGGACCACTGAAACTGGTAATTGGCAGCAGTGGTCAACTGACTGGAACAGCATGTCATCAGAGAAACCAGTTCCAGCCGATTGACCGATGTAGCCATTCACAGGATTCAGCAGCCCGGTAACATTCGGACTACACAATTATCTGGAGCAGATGCCAACCCCCGGAGCAGCCTGCGCTGGATTCACAAGGGTGACAGGTGACAAGTATGCTTTCATTCATTATTTTATAATATAGTCTACCTACAGGAAAAAAAAAATACGCCAGATAACCTCTTTAAGGCCATGTACAAACGTTGAGTGTTTAGTGAATTTTTTACCTCCGTATTTGTAAGCCAAAACCAGGACAGGAACAATCAGAAGAAAAGTATAATAGAAACACGTCACCACTTCTACATTTTTCATTCACTCCTGGTTTTGGCTTACAAATGCTGAGATTAAAAAACTCACCAAATACTCAATATGTGAATGTGGCCTAATGGGCATAAGCACAAAGGAAAAACTATTTGAAGTTCTTGGTGTTTACATGCATTACGTGCCAAGACCTATGACAACACAACATGCCTAATTGGGCAAATCATTGGCTGAATCTGACAGTCTTCTAAAATTGTAATTTCTTATTTTTTCCCAGTTGTGTCTCTGATGAAGCTGTAAAACAATATACATCAAAAGATCATCTTGCCAAACACTTTCAGGTCCCAGTGTTTAAATTTGTGGGAAAAGACAATAAGGTAAATGAGTTTTCACACAAATTTCATAATTTGAATAAAAGATTATTTTCTTGCAAAAATAAGAGGTATATGAATACAATGTGAATGTATTTATCATCCATAAATATAAAGCACACATACATTCTGTATTACACTGGTGATTTAGCATATTACAAAAGTACTGAGAAGGTTATTTAGCTGTAACTTTGGTCGTAAGAGAATACATTAAGCGTGAGATATTGGGATAAAATTGTACAACCAGGTTTTGCATTATATTCCATAGATATATGAATGTGAGCCATATTAGCTAGCCGCCATGCCCTTCACTAGGACTGAGAACGGTAGGTCTCCCTTCAATCATTATAATCCTATTAAACTGGAAATAATTATAATCATTATCACATTTATAGGAATTCAGTTCCCAGGAGTAGGACAGTCATCGCTATTTCTAATTCTAGTTCATAGACTGACCTCTATATATCAGCAGGAGAACTCTTGGCTTTCAGGTCTAGTGTACGACGACCCCATTAATTTAGCATACAGAACTGGTATTTACGGCATCATTCAGTTATAAGTGGAGAAGATTCTGCATGCAAGATGATTTCACAAATTATACTTTCACATTTAGATCAGTGCATTATAAAAGAAAAGCTGTTTTATGTAACTGGCCTATAACTTGGGTAATTTCCTTCTGCCCCTGAGACAGGATGGATACTTAGCACCAGTAATATAAACAGAATCAACTGATGTTATTTTTTCTATGGAAAAAAGTCGTTTGATATTTAAAGGAAATCTGTAAGCAAGTTTTTGCTATGTAATATGAGGGCAGTATGATGTAGGGGCTGAGACATTGATTTCAGCAATATGTCACTTATTAGGCTGTTGTTTCAATACAATTAGTGTTTTATCAGCAGGAGATTATTCTTGCCAGACTAGGTGCCCTTGTTCATCCTGGTCCAATCATGCCCTCAGCACTGATTAGCAGCTTACTGTCAAAATACAATATATACAGAAAGATATGATGTGGTGCTGGCGGGGTTAGCTGTGGTATGGGCGGCGTTAGCTTTCTCAGCTCTGCTTCATGCTCTGAAACCTTTGTTTTCCAACTACTGCACCCAGTAGGCTAAGTGATACATCACTGGCATCAGGGTCTCTTTCTGTAGATTATGCTGCTCTCACAAGAGGTAGCAAAAACCTGCTGACAGATTCCCTTTATAGGGATAATGTTGTATCAGTTAACCTCTTAAAGGGAAGCTGTCAATTCTAGAAACACTATATACTTGCAAATATAAGGTTAACCTGTAAGTCTATATTGTTAAATTCATGTTGGGCTGCTTTACTGGAGCAACAGTTACAGGGAAAAAAGATCTTCCATCCTCCATCTCCAGCAGCTTGCTTCCAGTCATCAGGGCCGTGCAGGCGGTGATTAGTCACTGCTCATTATACTGTCAGCATGGCTATATTCAGTTCACAGTACTTTGATTTTTAGCCTGCATTGCCAGTGCACGCTGTAAAGCTAGTCGTCAATCAAAGGACTGGGGAGTGGTTACAGCCTTGCTCACAATATATTGAGCATTGACTGTAATAGTTCTCTGCAGAGACCCTAATGAATAGAAGCAGGGCCGGACTGGCCATCTGGCAAATGCCGGAAGGGCCTGTCTGGTCGTGGGCTGCCTTGTCTGTTACATTAAGAGAATCGGTGTTCTCAAGATACCCATACGGTTAGAATTTGTTATGGAGCACAAAGTCGCTGACTCCATCACATACCCCATCAGGCCGTAGATATCATTAGAAACATTGGTCTTGTATTAAATCTTCCTTTCCTCCATCCAGGGTAATATTAGTAATATATCCCATCTGGTTCTTGGGGACGGGAACAACATGGGCGTGTGTGATGTCAAATGCCAGGACTGAATTTCAGCCCCAGTCCGTACCTGAATAGAAGTGAGGGGGCTATAGCAAGGAGGATAGAATCATAGAATGGTAACGTTGGAAGGGACCTCCTGGGTCATCTGTTCAAAGCAGGATTCACTAAATCATCCCAGACAGATGTCTGTCCAGCCTCTGTTTGAAGACTTCCATGGAAGGAGAACTCACCACCTCTCGTGGCAGCCTGTTCTACTCATTGATAGTGTTGAGCATTCCGATGCTGCAAGTATCGGGTATCGGCCGATACTTGCTGTATCGGAATTTCCGATACCGAGATCCGATATTTTTGTAATATCGGATATCGGTATCGAAACAACATTAATGTAAAAAGGTGTAAAAGAAAGAATTAAAATAAAAAAAATCGCTATACTCACCTGTCCGACGCAGCCGGGACCTCGGCGATTGTAAGCGGCAGCGTTGTTTCTTTAAAATTCGCGCTTTTACTTGCTTACGTGAATTCCCGGCTTCTGATTGGTCAGGGCGGCCATGTTGCCGGGACTCGGACCAATCACAGCAAGCCGTGACGAAATTACGTCACGGCTTGCTGTGATTGGTCCGCGTCCCGGCAACATGGCCGCCATTAACCAATCACAAGCCGTGACGTCACGGGAGGCTGGACACGCGCTTATTTTGAAAAGCGCGCGTGTCCAGCCTCCCGTGACGTCACGGCTTGTGATTGGTCACGGCGCCATATTGCCGGGATGCGGACCAATCACAGCAAGCCGTGACGAAATTACGTCACGGCTTGCTGTGATTGGTCCGCGTCCCAGGAACATGGCCGCCATTAACCAATCACAAGCCGTGACGTCACGGGAGGCTGGACACGCGCTTATTTTGAAAAGCGCGCGTGTCCAGCCTCCCGTGACGTCACGGCTTGTGATTGGTCACGGCGCCATATTGCCGGGACGCGGACCAATCACAGCAAGCCGTGACGTAATTTCGTCACGGCTTGCTGTGATTGGTCCGAGTCCCGGCAACATGGCCGCCCTGACCAATCAGAAGCCGGGAATTCACGTAAGCAAGTAAAAGCGCGAATTTTAAAGAAACAACGCTGCCGCTTACAATCGCCGAGGTCCCGGCTGCGTCGGACAGGTGAGTATAGCGATATTTTTTATTTTAATTCTTTATTTTACACATTTATATGGTTCCCAGGGCCTGAAGGAGAGTTTCCTCTCCTTCAGACCCTGGGAACCATCAGGAATACCGTCCGATACCTGAGTCCCATTGACTTGTATTGGTATCGGGTATCGGTATCGGATTGGATCCGATATTTTGCCGGTATCGGCCGATACTTTCCGATACCGATACTTTCAAGTATCGGACGGTATCGCTCAACACTACTCATTGATCACCCTGTCAAAAAAATTTTTTCTAATATCTAATCTGTGTCTCCTCCCATTCAGTTTCATCCCATTGCTTCTAGTCTTTCCTTGTGCAAATGGGAATAAAGATGATCCTTCTACAATGTGACAGCCCTTAAGATATTTGTAGACAGCTATTAAGTCCCCTCTCAGTCTTCTTTTTTGTCAAGCTAAGCATTCCCAAATCCTGCAACTGTTCCTCATAGGACATGGTTTGCAGACCTGTCACCATTCTGGTCGCTCTTCTCTGCACTTGCTCCAGTTTGTTAATGTCTTTTTTAATATGTGGTGCCCAAAACTGGACACAGTATTCCAGATGAGGTCTGACCAAAGAGTAGAGAGCAATAATGACTTTGCATGATCTAGACTGTATGCTTCTGTTGATACATCCCAGAATTGCATTTGCCTTTTTTTGCTGCTGCATCACACTGTTGACTCATGTTCAGTTTATGATCTATGTAAGTTCATATTCTTTCTATAGCTGCTGCTCCAGTAAAGCAGCGTAACATATTTCAACACTATAAACCACATATCTGTAGTTAAATCACATTTCTGGACATAACTGGTTCCCCTTGAGGGAATATATCTCATACAGCAGAATTCCTCTTCCCTATCTAGCTGATTCCTAATGGGTGAAGCATTCACAGGGATAATGGTGTCATTAACGTGGCTCTACTCAAGTTACAGGCTCCTTCGGGGGTCACTGTTTTTTTCCCGTAGGCCGCAAGTCTTTCTAATAAAGTCAATTAAAGCTTTCTGGGCTTTTCTCACACTGTCCGTCCCATCTGCTGCACCACCCTGGATCAAACCATTTACCGTACATCAGCATTGGAAGTGACTACCTGGCTCACTCTCAATTCCCGATCACCGCAGTGTGCATCCTCTTCCGGATGGAAATCCGCACACTGTGTTCAGTGCTTGACCTGAGACATTCATCTGTTGGGTCAGGACAGATGAGGGATGGGACCTTGGGTCTTGACAGGCGTAGTTTGGGTCGGCAGCAATGTCCCTCTCTGCACACATCCTGTTGATCTCACTCATTGATGCCAAACTTCTACCCGCCTTGCTATTGTGGTGTTTTATATCGGGGAGCGGCGTCACATATGTCACCTGACCCGGTGCTCTTTTTTTAAACCGGTCCTTCCGTCAACACTTCAGCTTTCTTCTGGTTCTGCAGTGTTCCGTTAGAGCAGTAGGTGGGAGTCTCTGGTCACAAACGGTGCACAACACTGGGGAATTTCATCTTCCACTGTACACTCTCTTACATGGCTACAGTCACTGCTCACTACCCTCAGTGTTGGCTGTAAACACGCCCCAACACTTTGACTGACAGCTCGTTCTGCAGTGCACGTGTGCAGAGTGCGCGGCCAATCAAAATGCCCTGACGTACTTACAGACATCACTCACTGTGTACGGAGCAGTGACTATAACTGTTGTAAGCACACCTCTATGACTGAAAACCATCGGCTTCTGGGAGGAATAAAATTAATTTTCTCCCAATAGCCAAGCTCTCAGTAACGTGGCTGGACAGTATTGTAATGCCATTAACCTGAAGATTAACCCCTCAAACTGGTTTTATGCACATGTAGGCCTTCAAATAGAATAGACCAAAGTAGTAAAAGTATTTTTATAAAAAATAGCTTTTATTATTCTAAATAAAATAAAGATAAATGTACTGTCCGCCATTAGACCTCCTCCATATGATATAGACCAACATGTTTCAGCTAAGATCCTTAATCATGGTGTATAACAAAATAAACTAAAGAGGGTTCTGATATATCCTGCTTATTTTTTACATAGATGTAAGAGTGGATAATTAGTGATCACCTGGGAATTTAACCCTAAGGTCAAAAGCAAGCATGATGTATGAGACCCATTAAACAGACGGAAAAAATAGCTTATAAAACACAACAAATTGACAAACCACATTCAGAGAAGTAAATAAAATCAATTGATTAATTATATTGCATGAACAAATCTCGTCTCGAGTTCATACTAAAAGAGACTCTGGTTTGTAACTTAAGGCTATGTGAGCACATTGCGTATTTGCTTGCAGAAATTTCTGCAAGGTTTCTGCATCTCTTGGCATAAAAATGCAGCTCAAAATATGCGCGTTTTTTATGCGTTTTTTGGGCGGTTTTTTAGCTCCATAGAGCTAAATAAAGACATATTATTAATAAAAAAAGAGTTGTGATGTCATTTCCTTTTTCAACCTCTTCAGCCAGATACCCTCATTAATATTAAATAAAGAAACAAACACACACGCACAGTCACCAGCCTATGTAGGAGCATAACATAATTAACCTACACAAAACAGCAACTGTTAGGCTACGTCCTCACGGTCAGTAATTGGCAGCGCTTTGGATGCAGCACATGTCCGCTCCATCCAAAGCTCTGCCAGCTATTGAATGCAGGTGAATCCGAATGTTCATTGAACCATGCAGAATCACCATGCCCTATACATTGGAGGGTGATATTTTTTGTTGCAGAGACTGAGCGTCTCCGCAAGATAAATAGACATGCTGCGGTCTGGAAAGACATGCTGCGGTCTGGAAAGACATGCTGTGGTCTGAAAAGACATGCTGCAGTCTGGAAAGACATGCTGCGGTCTGGAAAGACATGCTGCGGTCTGGAAAGACATGCTGCGGTCTGGAAAGACATGCTGCGGTCTGGAAAGACATGCTGCGGTCTGGAAAGACATGCTGCGGTCTGGAAAGACATGCTGCGGTCTGGAAAGACATGCTGCGGTCTGGAAAGACATGCTGCGGTCTGGAAAGACATGCTGCGGTCTGGAAAGACATGCTGCGGTCTGGAAAGACATGCTGCGGTCTGGAAAGACACGCCACGGGTGCCAATGCACTCATAGTGGACATGGGATTTCTTGAAATCCCATCCACTATGCTGTAACATCTGGCCACTGCGGGTTGGATGCTGTGGATGTACGCAGGGTCCCACCCGCAGCATTTACTGACCGTGGGAGCAGACCCTCAGAAATCTGCGTTAAATGCAATATCTGTTTACTTTTCACAAAATTGCATGGGCTCCATTTTAATAACCAGCAGAGGGAAAGCTGAGGGCTGATGTTAATATTCTGGGAGGGAGCCAATAGCCATAAAGGTTCCCAGACTATTAATATCAGCTCACATCTGTTTGCTTAGCCTTTAGGCAGACAGCTGCAGGCTGATATTATTAGCCTGCGGAGGGGCCATGGATATTGGCACCCCTCAGGATAAAAACATCAGCTCTCAGCCGCCCCAGAAAATGGTGCATCTTATAGATGCGCCAATTCTGGCACTTGAACTCGCTGCTCCCACTTGCCCTGTAGCAGTGGCAAGTGTGGTTCATTTTTGTGGGGTTGATATCACCTTTGTATTGTCAGGTGACATCAAGCCCACAGGTTAGTATTGGAGAGGCATCTATAAGACACCTATCCATTACTAACCCCATAGTAATACACAGACACCCAGAATAAAGTCCTTTATTTGAAATAATCATACAGACTCCTTTAATGAATCTAAATTAACCATACTTACTGAACATCTAGTCCCGATGCCCTTGTCTCCTGCAAACAATAAAAAATAATAAACCAACATATAATACTATCCTGTCCGACAGTCCATTTAATACTGAGTGTCCCACGTTGATTTGATCTCATGTGTAGAACAGTCACATCAGGAGATACACTGACACTCCCGCAGTGTATCACTGAGCTGCCATGATAGGTCACCGGAGTTCATCAGCTTCGGTGCTCTCACTTTCCCATGATACACTGCAGGAGCGATTACCTCCTGTCAGTGTATCACTGGTGGCCGGGTGAGATCAATTTGGGACACTCGGTATTAAATGGGCTACGGCGGAAAGGTGAGTATATGTTGGTTTATTATTTTTGATTGTTTGCAGGAGACGCAGGTGTCGGGGATTAGGTGTTCAGTGACTATGTATTGTGTATGTGAATATGTAAATTATGTAAATGTTTTGACTGAACACAGGCAGCGGATGATGAGACTATTCTCCCATCATCGGCTCATGCTGTCTCTGTCATATGTGACCAAAGACGTAGCCGGATGGGAGTAGTAGTCCCATCAGATGATGCCTGGGTACACACAGACAGACAGACAGACACACACACACACACACACAGACACAAGCACATAATCTCCGTCCACACACAGAGACGCACACACAAAATCTCTGCCCACACAAACTTCCTCCATCTCACATCATTTCCCTTTGACAATTCGCAGTGTTTTTGGCAGCTAATCTGCAGCAAATACGCAAACCTTTTTACACTTGCTTTTTTGCTGCAGATTTGACTGACTCAATTGAAGTCAGTGAATCAAAAACGCTGCAGAACCGCAAAAAGAATTGACATGCTGCGGAAAATAAAACGCTGCAAATACGGACGGAAATGTACGCATCATGTGCACAACACTTCAGGATTGTCATTGCATTACCTTGCTTTAGTATTCCATTTTGGAGCATTTCCGCTTGTAAAAAAAATGGTTTTGTTCGTTTTTCTAATTGTAGGGTAATCCTTTAAGCTTTTATTAAGTTTGTATACTGTAGTCTAGGTAATAGCGGTTAGCTATGGGTATAAAGATCGGTCTCTAGTAGAACTGAGCACATTTTTCAAAATTCGGTTCCAATTCTGATCGCCGCTGAATATTGTTTTTTCAATATTTGCCGAACACAACTGAACGTCATTGGAGTCAATGGAAGTAGAAATGAACGTATATGTTAGGAACTGATCAAACATAAATTCTGCACAAATTTCTTACAAATATGGCACATTCAGATTTGGCGATCGTTTTCCAAACATATATTCGCTCATCTCTAGTCACAAGACAAGATAATTAGATGCATTATCATCACTAATATTTGAGGAGTATCTACATTTCTACACTGGTCATGTCGGTGCAATCAATTAAAATTGAGCCTGAATTCTGTGGCAAATGTATCTTGTGCAAATGGTGATAATTGTACTACGATGAAAGTTTGTTGTCCACTTAAACGACCTCACTTCACTGAATAAAAGGTTTCGGAGAAACTTTTTTAGTATCTCCTTTGTAGAAATGTGGAAAAAGTAATACGATTACAGGAGGCTGGTATGTCTCATCTATTTTGCTACTATATGGTGAGAGCAGATGCAGAGAAACTGGAATGTTAACAAATAATAGGGTAGAAAATTTGCCCAAAATTCATGAAACGAACCAATAGGGGAAATAAACACTAGTCCTTTCTTCTCTGGGCTGCCCATTTTGATTTTTACTTTGGACTCCTTTCTCCTATTGTGGTATGTTTACACATAGCGTTTATGCTGGGTTTTTTAACCCCTTAGTGACAGAGCCAATTTGGTACTTAATGACCAAGCCAATTTTTACAATTCTGACCACTGTCACTTTATGAGGTTATAACTCTGGAACGCTTTATCGGATCCCGCTGATTCTGAGAATGTTTTTTCGTGACATATTGTACTTCAAGTTAGTGGTAACATTTCTTCGATATTACTTGCGATTATTTATGAAAAAAACGGAAATATGGCGAAAATTTTTAAAATTTTGCAATTTTCAAACTTTGTATTTGTATGCCCTTAAATCAGAGAGATATGTCATGAAAAATAGTTAATAAATAACATTTCCCACATGTCCACTTTACATCAGCACAATTTTGGAACCAAATTTTTTTTTTGTTAGGGAGTTATAAGGGTGAAAAGTTGACCAGCAATTTCTCATTTTTACAACACCATGTTTTTTTTAGGGACCACATCACCTTTGAAGTCATTTTGAGGGGTCTATATGATAGCAAATAACCAAGTGTGACACCATTCTAAAAACTGCACCCCTCAAGCTGCTCAAAACCACATTCAAGAAGTTTATTAACCCTTTACGTACTTCACAGGAACTGAAACAATGTGGAAGAAAAAAATGAACATTTAACTTTTTTTTGCAAACATTTTACTTCAGAACCATTTTTTTTAATTTTCACAAGTGTAAAAACAGAAATTTAACCACAAATTTTGTTGTGCAATTTCTCCTGAGTACGCCGATACCCCATATGTGGAGGTAAACCACTGTTTGGGCGCACCGCAGAGCTTGGAAGTGAAGGAGCGCCGTTTGACTGTTTCAATGCAGAATTGGCTGGAATTGAGATCGGACGCCATGTCGCGTTTGGAGAGCCCCTAATGTGCCTAAACAGTGGAAACCCCCCACAAGTGACACCATTTTGGAAACTAGACCCCTTAAGGAACTTATCTAGATGTGTGGTGAGCACTTTGAACCCCAAAGTGCTTCACAGAAGTTTATAACGTAGAGCCGTGAAAATAGAAAATCGCATTTGTTTTCACAAAAATGATTTTTTCGCCCACAAATTCTTATTTTCACAAGGGTAACAGGAGAAATTAGACCACAAAAGTTGTTGTGCAATTTCTCCTGAGTACGTCGATACCCAATATGTGGGGGTAAACCACTGTTTGGGCGCACCGCAGAGCTTGGAAGAGAAGGAGTGTCGTTTTACTTTTTCAATGTAGAATTGGCTGGAATTGAGATAGGACGCCATGTCACATTTGGAGAGCCCCTGATGTGCCTAAACAGTGGAAACCCCCCACAAGTGACACCATTTTGGAAACTAGACCCCTTAAGGAACTTATCTAGATGTGTGGTGAGCACTTTAAACCCCCAGGTGCTTCACAGAAGTTTATAACGTAGAGCCGTGAAAATAAATAAATCGCATTTTTTCTACAAAAATGATCTTTTTGCCTCCAAATTTTTATTTTACCAAGGGTAACAGGAGAAAATGGACCCCAGAAGTTGTTGTACAATTTGTCCTGAGTACGCCGACACCCCATATGTGGGGGTAAACCACTGTTTGGGCGCATGGCTGAGCTCAGAAGCAAAGGAGCGCCATTTGACTGGAATTGAAATCGGACGCCATGTCGCGTTTGGAGAGCCCCTGATGTGCCTAAACAGTAGAAACCCCCAAAAGTGACCCCATTTTGGAAACTAGACCCCCCATGGAACTTATCTAGATGTGTAGTGAGAGCTTTGAATGCCCAAGTGCATCACAGAAATTTATAATGCAGAGTCGTGAAAATAAAAAAATATTTTTTTTTTTAACAAAAAAGATTTTTTAGCCCCCAAGTTTTTATTTTCACAAGGGTAACAAGAGAAATTGGACCCCAAAAGTTGTTGTCCAATTTGTTCTGAGTATGCTGGTACCCCATATGTGGGGGTAAACCACTGTTTGGGCGCATGGCTGAGTTCGGAAGGGAAGGAGCGCCGTTTTGGAATGCAGACTTTGATAGAATTGTCTGCTGGCATTATGTTGCATTTGCAGACCCCTAATGTACCTAAACAGTAGAAACCCCCAACAAGTGACCCCATTTTGGAAAATAGACCCCCAAGGAATTTATCTAGATATGTGGTGAGAACTTTGAATGCCCATGTGCTTCACAGAAGTTTATAATGCAGAGTAGTGAAAATAAAAAATGTATTTTTTTCCCACAAAAAAGATTTTTTAGCCCCCAAATTTTTATTTTCACAAGGGAAACAAAAGAAATTGGACCCCAAAAGTTGTTGTCCAATTTGTCCTGAGTATGCTGGTACCCAATATGTGGGGGTAAACCACTGTTTGGGCACACGGCAGAGCTCAGAAGAGAAGGAGCGCCATTTTGGAATTCAGACTTTGATAGAATTGTCTGTGGGTGTTATGTTGCGTTTGCAGAGCCCCTGATGTACCTAAACAGTAGAAACCCCCCACAAGTGACCAAATTTTGGAAACTAGACCCCCTAAGGAACTTATCTAGATATGTGGTGAGAACTTTGAATGCTCAAGTGCTTCACAGAAGTTTATAATGCAGAGTAGTGAAAATAAAAAATATTTTTTTTCCCACATTAAAGATTTTTAGCCCCCAAGTTTTTATTTTCACAAGGGTAACAGGAGAAATTGGACCCCAAAAGTTGTTGTCCAATTTATTCCGAGTACGCTGATGACCCATATGTGGGGGTAAACCACTGTTTGGGCACACGGCAGAGCTCAGAAGGGAGGGAGCACCATTTTACTTTTTTAGCGCAAAATTGTCTGTCGTGTTTGGAGACCCCCTGATGTACCTAAACAGTGGAAACCCCCCAATTCTAACTCCAACCCTAACTCCAACACACCCCTAACCCTAATCTCAACCTGGTCCATAATCCTAATCACAACCCTAACGATAATCACAACCCTAACCCCAAAACAGCCCTAATCTCAACTCTAACCATAACCCTAATCAAAACCCTAAATCCAACACACCCCTAACCCTAATCTCAACCCTAACCTCAAACCTAACCCTAATCCCAATACACCCCTAACCCTAATCCCAACCCTAACCTTAACCCTAATCCCAACCCTAACCCTAATCCCAACCCTAATCCCAAACGTAACCCTAATACCAACCCTAATCCAAACCCTAACCCTAATCCCAACTCTATCCCTAACTTTAGCCCCAACCCTAACCCTAATTTTAGCCCCAACCCTAGCCCCAACCCTAACTTTAGCCCCAATCCTAACCCTAAATTTAACCCTAACCCTATCCCTAACTTTAGCCCCAACCCTAACCTTAAGGCTACTTTCACACTTGCGTCGTTTTGGACAAAAAACGGATCCTGAAAATGTGCCCACAGGATGCCTTTTTTGCCCATAGACTTGTATTACCGATGGATGGCCACACGTCGCGTCCATCGTGCACTGGATCCGTTGTATTTTGGCGGACCGTCGTCACAAAAAAAGTTCAATGTAACCTTTTTTTTGTACGTCGCGTCCGCCATTTCCGGTCATGCGTGGCCGTAACTCTGCCCCCTCCTCCCCAAGACATAGACTGGGCAGCGGATGCGTTGAAAAACTGCATCCACTGCCCACGTTGTGCACAATTTTCACAACGTGCGTCGGTACGTCGGGCTGACGCATTGCGACCGCCCCGTACCGATGCAAGTGTGAAAGAAGCCTAAGGCTTCTTTCAATGCGTTTTTTCAACGCATCCGCTGCCCCATTGTGAGGTGCGGGGAGGTGGGGGCGGAGTTCCGGCCGCGCATGCGTGGTCGGAAATGGCGGACACGTCGCACAAAAAAAGTTACATGTAGCGGTTTTTTGTGCCGACGGTCCGCCAAAGCACGACGCATCCGTCGCACGACGGATGCGACGTGTGGCAATCCGTCGCAATGTGTCGCTAATGCAAGTCAATGGAGAAAAAAACGCATCCTGCAAGCACTTTTGCAGGATGCGTTTTTTCTCCAATGACGCATTGCGACGGAAGCCAAAAAAACACTAGTGTGAAAGTAGCCTAACCCTAACCCTAGCCCTAACCCTAAATTTAGCCCCAACCCTAGCCCTAACCCTAGCCCTAACCCTAGCTCTAGCCCTAACCCTAGCTCTAGCCCCAACTCGTCTCTCCTGCCAGCCGGCAGATGGCAGCAGATGGCGGGCGCACTGCGCATGCGCCCGCCATTTTCTTTGCAGAGGAAGAAGCCGGCCGGCAAGAGGAGACGCAGGAGGACTCGGGGACACCGGGTGAGTATGATAGGGTCCCCGAATCCCCCTATTTCTCTGTCCTCTGATGTGCGATCACATCAGAGGACAGAGAATTACAGGTCGCTTTTTTTTTTTTTGCGGTCGCCGGTAAACAGTTAATTACCGGCGATCGCAAAGCAGGGGTCGGTAAAAACCGACCCCGATCATGTTCTTTGGGGTCTCGGCTACCCCCGGCAGCCGAGACCCCAAAGATCTTCCGGGTGCCGGGCGGCGGGCGCACTGTGCATGCGCCCGCCATTTTTTCCCGGAAAAAAGATGGCGGCGCCCATCGGGAGCCACGAGGAGCACCGGGGGAGATAGGTGAGTATTGGGGGGCTATTGGGGGCCATCGGGGACACTATTTCTCTGTCCTCCGATGTGCGATCACATCGGAGGACAGAGAAATTAAATGGCAAATCGCGTTTTTTTTGTTGTTGCGACCGCCGGTAAACGGTTAATTACCGGCGATCGCAACTCGGGGGTCGGTAAAAACCCCCCGAATCATGTTCTCTGGGGTCTCGGCTACCCTCGGCAACCGAGCCCCAGAGAAAATCCGACTCTGGGGGGCGCTATTCACTTTTTCCACAGCGCCGTTAATTAACGGCGCTGTGGTTTAAGTACCCTTAACTGCCGCCGTTAAAAGGCGTATCGGCGGTCGTTAAGGGGTTAAGCAGCACATTTGGTACGTAAAATACACAACACTGTTCAATACAAGCACATACAATACAAACGAGATTCCCGAAATCTCATGCACATGTTGTTTTTTTCATGCGTATTTAGAGCCCTGCTGCATTCTTGAGAAGCAACACAACAATTCAACGTTTTTGCAGTGATTTTCACCCATTCAAATGAGTAAGTGAAAAATGCAAGTAAAAATGCTTAAAAAAAATGACAGAAATGTGCATTTTGTAAGCAGCATTTCTCCTGCCTCAACTCTGATTTTTGGTGCAGAAAAAGATATTGCAAATATGAAATGTGTGAGCATATCTTTGATGTTATTCATCATGAATACATAACAAGTTATTTTGCCTGACAAAACAAAAGACTATATATTTATCCTTGTTCTAATTTATTTTTATATGGTGAAAACCACCATCAACTTAATAAAATCATAAATTTATGCATCCCCGTAACAAATGTCAAGCTTACCTTACTTAATGGTATAGTGTAGTAGGTATATACATCCACATTTTCTATATTTGTAGCCTGTTCACACACCTTGCTGGATACATGCATTCATACATTAAATACGTTGGGGTATTTTGTGCTTTATTGTAATTGTTTTTTTAATTACATTTAGCTGCTTTGTTGTACTAACACGCAACAGATTTACAGATAAACCCTTATACTAGCCCTTTAGTGACCGCCGATACACATCAAATTGGCGGCCTCTAAGGGTACTTATTCCCTCATCGCCGATTTAAAACAGCCATTGGAAATAAGGCTGTAGTGCCCCTCGATTGGAAATTCTCTGGGGTCTCGGCTATGGGGGGGCAGCTGAGACTCCGGAGAACATGATCAGGGCCAGATTTTCTGGTGTCCAATGACAAAAAAAAAGTGTCTGTTGTTTCGATGATTTCTCTCTCTCTTCTGACATGGTATACATGATGCAACCCCCCCCCCCCCCCCCGAGAAACCCAGGAACCTACACCATCCCTCGGTCTCTCCTGATCAGTCCCCCGCCCGGCATCATCTTCTTGGAAAAAAAATGGCGGGCGCATGCGCAGTGTGTCCGCTGAGATCTGTCGGCCAGTACCCAGCAACAATATTACATTCGTCCTACTGGTTCCTTTTGATCACTGTGATAGAACATATCACAGTGATCAAAATAAAAAAAAGTATGGTAAATCAAACGACCCTTTGTCACGCCTTAGTTAGATAATAATGCTAAAATTTTTAATGTTTTCCATTCTTTGCGGTTGGTGTTAGAAAAGTTTTTTTTATTTTTTTTTTAAAGTAAAAAAAAAATAACGATATGATGGCTAGTTCTGAGCGCAAGCACTCACTACTCGAGTTTGCATCAAGTGGTCAGGTATGCACGGAGTATCGCAGATCCCCGCATGATTTTGTTTGAGTGTCTAACAGCCGCAAAACATGTGGGGCAGGGACTCGAGCATGCTACTTGATATTTGGTGAATATCTGAGCACCCGATGCAAACTGGAGTAGCGAGCACTTATGCTCAACATTAATCACGACATATTCAATATGATAACCTACTGTTTTCAAATTCTGTGTCTTACCTGTGGATTCAAAATGCTCACTATACCCCTGGATAGATCCTTGAGGAGTGTTGTTTTCAAAATGGGGTTACTTGTGGGGGTTTTCACTGTTTAGGCACATCAGGGGCTCTCTGAATGCGACATGGCATCCGCTAATTATTCCAGCAAATTTTACTTTGAAAAAGTCAAATGGCACTCCTTCCCTTCCACGCTATGCCGTGCGCCCAAACAGTAGATTTCCCCCACAAATAAGTTGACACATTCAGGAGAAATTGTACAACAAATTTTAAATTAAATGTTAATTTTTTCCTTCCACATTGCTTCAGTTCTTGTGAAGCACCTGAAGAGTTAATAAACTTCTTGAAAGTGATTTTGAGCACCTTGAGGGGTGCAGTTTTTAGAATGGTGTCACGTTTGGGTATTTTCTGTTATATAGACCCCCTCAGAGTCAATTCAACTGTGATGTGGTCCCTAAAATATGGTTTTGTAAATTTTGTTGGAAAAATGAGAAATCACTGGTCAACTTTTAACCCTTATAACTTACTAACAAAAAAATTATGTTTCTAAAATTGTACTGATGTAAAGTAGACATGTGGAAAAATGTTACTTATTAACTATTTTCTTTGACCTGACTCTGATTTAAGGGCATAATATTTAAGTTTGAAAATTGTGAAATTTTAAAAATTTTCACCAAATTTCCATTTTTCACAAATAATCGCAAGTCATATCAAAGAAATGTTATCACTATCATAAAGGACAATCTGTAACAAAAAAAGTCTCAGAATCAGTGAGATTCATTGAAGCGTTCCAGAGTAATAATAACCTCAAAGTGAGAGTGGTCAGAATTGTAAAATTTGGCTTCGTCCTTAAGGTCAAAATTGGCTGTGTCACTAAGGGGCTAGATTCTAGACTTTTGTTCTTAATGGGTTTTATAATTTATGGTTGTTCATTTTTTTTCAGCATAAAAGTAATTTTTTTTTTATTTGAGCTTTTAAATACCATATTAATTAATTTTTAGTAAAGGTTAATACAGTATACCATGTTAAAAATGGGATCTCCACTTCTTTTCTTCAGGAGCACACTGTTTCCAGCCCCAGCTTCCTGCTTTGCAGGGACTGTGCTCTCCTGAAGGATGATAGTTCAGACCAGTGGTATGGTTGCTCCAAATTAAAAACTCTACCTGGTCTCTATCAGAGGCAGTTTTGCGACTGTAGCATTGGAGGTGAAGCTAGTCAGATCCAGCAGTCAGGCCAGCTTCAGAGCTTCACAAGCAGGATATAAAGCCTAGAGCCAACTAGCGGTAAAAGTCCTTACCTAAGTAATAGTGATGAGCGAACATGCTCGGGTGTTAACCGAGTGACTTCGGCGTGCTCGGATAATATGTGTGAGTCCCCTTCAATGCATGTCTCGCAGTCGTTTGATAGCATGCATGGATTGCTTGTTTGTTAGGCATCTCTTCATGTGTTGCAGCTGTCTAACAGCCACGAGACATGCATTCAAGGGGACTCGCACATATTATCCGAGCATGCCAGAGAGACTCGGTTAGCACCCAAGCATGCACTGATAACATCTTATCCAAACATGTTCACTCATTACTACTAAGTAATAGTGATGAGCGAGTATACTGGCCTCCGAGTATTTGTGAGTGCTCAGAAATTTAGTTTTTGTTGTTGCAGCTGCATGATTTACAGCTGCTAGACAGCTTGAATACATGTGGGGATTAATTAGCAACCAGGCAACCGCCACATGTACTCAGGCTGGCTGGCAGAAGTAAATCATGTGGCTGTATCAACAAAAACTAAATCTCCGAGCACTCAAATACTCGGAGGCCACCCGAGCATGCTTGGGAAAACCTGAGCAACGAGTATACTCGCTCATCACTAGTAAGTAACTATGCACTCAGAGGACTGCAGGGAGTCTGGAATACTTGGCAATGAGCTGTACATTCTAAAAAAATTAAAGCCACTGGAGTGATGCCACTAATCTAAGTTCCTTGCCTCTAGTAATATACGCTACTTACCAGCCACCATCTTTATCTGCTATCAGCTCTGTTCCAGTCCGTCTTCTGCAGGTTGTGACCTGCCAGAGCACTTCAGTGTTTGCTGGGTAATCTAGAAGTCACAGTTTAATATAAGTCTGAGGGCCAGAACGAAGCTCTCATAGACTTGCAATGAGAGCTTGTGACAGTTACTTCTGACTTTTGGTCAGTCAGAAATTGTGGTCACAAGATGGCAGCAAGGGACCACAGCGGCGCAGGAACAGTAGACGACAGCGGCTGGTAAGTATATTACTAGGAACAGAACTTAGATTACTAGCACTACTACGGCGCTGACATAATAAAAAAAGTTGGAGTGGTGCTTTAACATTCCTCTGTTCTTGAGAATGGAGAGGAGTTTTAAGTAAATGTTTTTGTAAGCATGTTGCAATTCTAGCTACATAAGAACTTGCGACAACCCCTTTAGTTGCAGGAGTTGATCTTTAGAAACTGTCTTACAACTAATACTTGTTTTGCATCATACAGGAGGTGTTCTTGCATTGTCAAGTTTTGGTCTGTGGAGCCACAGATGAGCGATCACGATGTGCTCAAGGTTGTCGACGCCGAATGCGTAGATCAGCAAATATTGAAGAAGAAACAAGTCACCTCTCAAACCATCTTCTCACTGGAGGTCCCATAATAATAGACATGGAAGAGTAGTTTTTCTTCCATTCATCTTGCTGTATATAATGTGCTTCTTCTATTGCTCCATATTTCCATTACTTATATTTTCTATTGTATTTATGTTTGATTGTTTTACTTCTAGCACCATGATCAGGTCTGCTATACAGTTAAATGATCAGGCTCTTGATTAAAAACCATAGTGTTGATTCACCATTTAATTTGTGCGGCCTTTTTTTCTGTAGTAAAAATAATTCTAATGGTGTTTTTTTTTTATTTGCGCCTTATTCATTTTTTAAGGTGCAGCTATTTAAAGCTAACTTTACTTGGTTTTCAAAATCAAAATTTTTGCACAGTTATACTTCATTACCCTAGTAAAGGACAAAATCTGGCAAATTCTCTTTGGTAACAGTTAAACACTAGCCTATATAACTTGACACTGTAAAGCTTATTAAAAGGATTGTGCTACTTTTTACTCAAAACAAGCACACAAAAATTTAAAAGACTGAAGAAGTAGGTATATTTGAGTTTATGCCACTTCATCAAACCTTGTGTACTCATTTAGATGAATTTGGCACAAAATCTGCTAGGTAAGAGGCCGTTCACTCTGTTGCCAACTTTGTCTACACAATATCAAGGTTTCTGAGGTAAGACGAGGCTGCTCACATTGCTGTCCTCCCTGTCTATATGAACTAATACTGGAGATATTAGAAGTGCTGAGATAAGAAGAGGCTGCTCACATTGCTGTTCTCCCTGTATGAACTAATACTGGAGATATTAGTAGTGCTGAGGTAAGAAGAGGCTGCTCACACTGCTGTGCTCCCTGTCTATATGAACTAATACTGGAGATATTAGAAGTGCTGAGGTAAGAAGAGGCTGCACACACTGCTGTCCTCCCTGTATAGCTGATCTAATACTGGAGATATTAGAAGTGCTGAGATAAGAAGAGGCTGCTCACATTGCTGTACTCCCTGTATGTACTAATACTGGAGATATCAGGGGTGCTGAGGTAAGAAGAGGCTGCTCACACTGCTGTCCTCCCTGTCTATATGAACTAATACTGGAGATATTAGAAGTGCTGAGGTAAGAAGAGGCTGCACACATTGCTGTCCTCCCTGTATAGCTGATCTAAAACTGGAGATATTAGAAGTGCTGAGATAAGAAGAGGCTGCTCACATTGCTGTTCTCCCTGTGTGAACTAATACTGGAGATATTAGTAGTGCTGAGGTAAGAAGAGGCTGCTCACACTGCTGTCCTCCATGTCTATATGAACTAATACTGGAGATATTATAAGTGCTGAGGTAAGAAGAGGCTGCTCACACTGCTGTCCTCCCTGTATAGCTGATCTAATACTGGAGATATTAGAAGTGCTGAGGTAAGAAGAGGCTGCTCACATTGCTGTCCTCCCTGACTATATGAACTAATACTGGAGATATCAGGGGTGCTGAGGTAAGAAGAGGCTGCTCACACTGCTGTCCTCCCTGTCTATATGAACGAATACTGGAGATATTAGAAGTCCTGAGATAAGAGGAGGCTGCAATTACTGTTGTCCATCATGTATATCTGATCTGATACTAGAAATATCCAGAGGGCTGAGGTAAGAAGAGGCTGCTCGCACTGCTGTCTAAGATTTTTAAATGAATATGTAGCAGCTACTGTGACCTGGAAATAACATATGCCACATGCTATCAACCACTCAGCAGTCAAAATGACATGGTGGACAGCAGTGTGAGCAGCCTCTTCTTAAATCATCACCCCAGTACTAGATCAGAATGCACAGTAAGAGCTCATCTTCTTAAACGTGCAACAGAGAAGCTTCCTACCCCACATGCTCACAGGTTATTGTCTGATTAACATTCTACGACAGGTGTTTTTCAATGTAACAAGACAGTGGTTATTTTGACATACTAGCTCCATATACATAACAAGTATGATTACCTAAATGAAGGTATTTATGAATTTATTTATAAATACATTTTTTCCTACTTTTTCATCTCTGGAGAATATCTTTAAAAGGTTGTATCGCAAAGACAAGATCTGTGCATGCCCTGTTAGAGCACATGTACGTCATAAAGCAGAGTATTCTGCTTGAATTACACATAAAGGTTCTCACTCTGGCAGACTTGAGTCATCTGTGTAATTCATGGCCTCTATAGGGAGATGTATAGCCAATGGAAATGTTTCTTGGGCAAAATCAGCTTTGTCCCTGAAAGTGTGATGAGCGAGCTAATCTCCACAACAGCTTTCATCTGAACAGCAGTTATCTCTGGTACACAACCTCTATAAACATTATATTGTGTTTGTCTAATAAAAATATAGAAGGAATATAAAAACATATTTTATAATATTTTTATTGAGTCAGCCAGGTGCGTTAAAATGAAATCAAACTGTACAATCACACTGCAAATCATAAAATAACTGAATGGATGAAGAGAGGCCATTGACCACATTTACAAGTAGGAGATGGAAGTGCCTCAGTTTCAAAAAGTCGCTGTAGCTGGTATTCATCAGCGAACATCATATGGCTGAGCTTTTTATGGGTATAAGGGGGGGGGGTCTGAGTTACAAAATATTAGCTGAAAATTACTAATCATGGTAAAACTTGCTATTATTCCTGCCTCCACTCCTTGACGAGACATTGTGTTGGGACATGAACCTGGTACTGCCTACTAGAGATCATCATGTCCCTAGCTGTCTAAATCGTACCAACTTTTTTTCTTTTTTAAATATTCTGCATAGTTCCTTGGGATATCCAGCATAAAATGTCACAATAAATAGATTTACAGAAGGAAATTAGGTAAATGGGTGTCTTGTCATGACCAGTAAGGAAAGCAGAATGGCAAATCCATTAAGCCATCCTAGAATCTGGAATTAGCTGGCCTTCAAGGTTTTCTCTTTGCAGCCTGATGACTAGATGCGACTTAACCTACAAATAAGCTGAGTAACTTCTCTTAGCGGTGGTATAATGTTCCACAGAGAATACCGACACAGAGTTGTGATGTCTCTCCTTTGTCCACAAATCCTTGAACCACGTAACCTTCTATGATTGAAGCTGCTAATGTTCTTATAGTTCTTCTCTTTCCTCCTCATTGCAGATACAGGCTGATCGTTGACTATTCATGAAAGGTCTACATCCCAAGGTCCAGACAGTGTTAAATACTGTGTCAGCCATTGACTCACAGGCTACATGGAAAAAAATACGGTTAATTTACACATACTATTGGTTATTTATTATATCCAAGCTTTTCTTGATTATTTTTGCAAATGTATTGGATAGTTCTTTGGGTGCTTTTTAGTCCTAAAACTGGATCAATAATGCAATGCAATTACAAAGTAAATCAACTTTTTGCAGGTAAATCTGTGATATATTTGTAAAATAGTGTGAATCAAGGCGCACTTGCACTGCATGATTATTACACAACTATTGACGTTTCTTTTATGGGGGTAATTTAATGAGACATTGTGCATTGTAAATGTACTTTTAAAGATGTCTACTCAAGAACGCCATTTTATTTTTTCTAAGTTCATATAAATAGGTTTAAACAAATGTTTCATTTTCTGATACAGAGCTCCAATTTCCTAGTTAACATGTTTAATGATTACAGATAGTTAAATGATGCAGTTCAAACACCAGTACCTGCTACTATGGGTTGTTTAGGCACTTACTGAATGCAGTCATAAAACAATAGAGCAAAACTATCTAAAAGTGGCTTCAAGTAGTCAAAATTCAGTATACCTGTATTCAGGGTCACCTAAAAAAATTTCTGATCCTCCTTTCTGTAGTTAGGAATGTATTCATACATTTATCCTATCCCAAGGGACACAAGCCAAGAGGAAGAAAGCACTTATGCATCTTCTAAAAACTTGTCCCCACTCTAATACCAGAATATTTTGATGATCACGTTAAAACAAACCCCTAAGCTATTTTTGTATTTCACAACACCTGGAGTGGGTCAAAGGGGTTCTGCTACTATGAACTATCTTCATGATTGGTGGGGGTCCAACATGTGGTAATCTCACTAATCAGCTGTTATCACCTCCATTGGTGACCAGACGTAAACCATGTACAGAGCAGAATACCACGGCCATGTACACTGTTCAATGCCCGCATCAGATCTTTACTTCACCTCTTATTAGGAATAAATGATCGGTGTAGAGGTGTCAGGTGTCGTATTCCCAATTATATTATATCCATGACTTTTCATAGGAAATGGTCATCAGCATAGAAGTGGTGGATAGAGATGAGCGAATTTGCTCGGGTACCCTCTTATTCGGCAAGCTGCAGAGGGAACCCGGCTGCCTGTATCGCGCTGGCCGATCAGCTGATCGGTGTCACAGCTGTGTCACAGTCACGACACATAAATGGAGAGCCCAACACACAGGTTCTCCATGTATGGCACCCCAGGAGTCCGGTTGCCAAAGTGGCATTGCCTCCCTCACAGGGGGTGATGCCATGCCTGAAAGAAAGAAGGGATTCCCTTTGCAGGTACGCTGGCATACAACACCTTTCCTGACTCCAGACCAGAAGGGGGAGCGCTAAACCCGGTTTCAGGGTAGATTCCCCATAAGTTCTGCCCTGGAGGTGGGGTTAGTGAGTTTAGTGTGAGAGTGAAGGGAGAGCCTGGGAGTCGAGCTGCGACTGAGCTCACCCCAGGATTGAGCGCAACAGAGCGGACATCAGAGTCCGTGGTTGTGGTGGAAACTATATGTCCCGCAGCCAAATCCAGAGGACAGGAGATTGCAGGTCTCCTGGCCACAACTGACACCCGAAGGCACAGCCGCATATCAGCCCAGAGTCACCATGAGGGAGTGACACCTCGAAAAGGCTCAAGCTGCCTGCCATGTGGGTAGCGTTTCACTAAGTTAACAGACAGAGAGGGACTGGAGGAGAACTACAAGCATCAGGAACCCAAAGAGTAGCACAGTAGGGAGGCTTCCAACCCCACCTGGCTAGGGGAATTCTGAACTGCTTCCAGGCTGCCCAGATCTCCAATACCACCTGTTACCTGTACTCTGGATTGCACCTGCAATTAAAGGTAAAGAAACTACAGTCCCTGTGTCCTCCAATTATTCTTGCACCCCAACATCCACAACCCCTCATAGACCGTTCTGGTAGCCCTGGTGCCTGCTCAACATGTGGGGAGTCAAACCATCTCAGCTGCAACACCACCGGCCTCAGCGGTCCTCTTACGCAGCATCGGCAATCTCTAGCCGAACACCACAGGTGGCGTCACGAATAATCCCCTACAAACATTTCCCTCATCCCTTTTATTGCGCACCAGGGGCCATGGACCGGGTCATTGCTGCCGTGACCACCCCTTTAAGAGCTGTCAGACCCAGTTCTGAGTACCCCACGGCCCTAGCGGGTGTTGCACATGCATGTGCTGTGACTGAGACACAAGCAGCTGTGGCACTGATCGGCCAGCGCGATCCAGGAAGCCGGGTTCCCTCTGCAGCTGGCCGAATAAGAGGGAACCTGAGCAAATTCTCTCATCTCTAGTGATGGACAGCTCCTTTGTAATTGAATTGTAATAGATGTATGGGATAACTAATAGGCATTAATAATATTCATGGTTGCCCAAGGTGGCTTGTTGGTTAATAAACACCCCCTAGACTAAAATCTAGACGTTAAAGAAGTTAAGATATCGGTATTAAGATTTGAGTAATACATTTAATGATTGTCAATTGTGACACATTTTATGCTGCAAACTACGGTCACACCACATATAAAGTTGCCCTTAAGGGCTTCAATTTCAGTTACCTGTAACTTGCATATGACATGTTGGCTATTCAGCTGTTTTTGCAGCCAAATTACGGTATATCTCCAGAACATTAACATGGCAGCAAGAAACTGTCAACTTTTAGGTGCGCAGCTCAACATTCCGGCTCAAGAAGTGTCTCCATCTATCTCCCCTAGCCTTAATGTTTGCAGCCAAAGTGTATTTTACCATACTTCCAGCAAAATACATCTATTTGCAGTAATTAAACAAATTGCTGCAAAAATGTTGCCATCTCAGCTGACACTCCCATGCACAGGAGCGTTCGCTGCGAAATTGGACATGTCCGATCAATACCTCTCTCGACCGTTAGACGACTGGCACCTCCATCCATATTAAACATCATCTGAACCGATCGATATCTGTGAATTCAGCCAACATTAGTCTAATGTTTATGGAGGTCTAAAGGATTTTTTTCTTATTGCTCCCAATGGTAAAGACACTCTGCATTGTAGCAATATGTGTATGCATATGTATATCTCAGCAAACCAATAGGGCAGAGTAGCGATAGTCTTGTCTTTTCATGTCATCTCTTCCCTTTCTACACCTCCATAAGCAATACAATCTAGCCATGACTTAGATTGTGTACACTCAAACACTCCCACGGGCTGTTATCAGCCAGAACAATTATACTCCTCAATATTGAAATTGCAACACCAAGAAAGAAAATTTGTGGAATTATGGAAATCATAAGATCGCTGCACATGTTAATGATATGCAAATAATGAAAACATGTAAACAAATTTTTAAAAACATTTTCATTTATCCAGTATCAAGTGTGCACTTACACACTTTGGCTGCTATCAGTGAGGTTATTAATGATTGTATGAGGAATGTTCTTGCCACGCTGAATGCACTTGGGCAAGTCATCAAGATCCACTACTGGCAGCTCCCTTTCCAGTGACATCCCTGAAGTGCTCAATGTCACATCAATGTCCGGAGATGCTGCATGGTTGCATGTCTATGCCAAGCAGGCTGCTCACAGTAGCACCGGCAACATGAGGCCTGGCATTGTGTTGAAAAATGGCTCCTGGGATGTTTTGTAGAAATGGACATACCACTGGTTCCAGAACCAAAGTAATGTACCTTGTGTGCCTTGATTTAAGATATGGAATTTATGATGAATTGATAGGGGGCATGTAACTATAAAGAACTTGGAGAACGGGGGAGCACACTGAGCGTAGGGGGTTGAGTACGCAGGAGAGTGACTGGTAATGAATTGGTGGCAAGAATACAGCTGAAAATGAATTTAATTTTTTATTGGGAGAGGGAAAAGTGGCTAATTTAGTTCAATAAGTTCATTGATGGCTTGCCAAGGAAGTGTGTGTATTTCTGCACATGGCACTCATACTGGATACTGAAAAAAATCAAGAAAATTTAGTTTCCATTTGGTCATCATTTGCATATCATTTACATGTCTATCGGTCCTGCGATTTCCATAATTCCATGACTTTTCCTTTTTGGTATTGGAATTTGAATGTTGAGTGTAATTGTAATCACCAGACTTCTATATTCTGTTATTATGGCCATTGGAAGCACAGATAATAATAGCCTGACCGTGGTTTGTTGGTGCATGATGAGTTTCTAATGGATCATTATTTAGTATTATTATTAGAAACTATTAGTATTCTTAACAAAAATGACAACTGGTTTATTATAGGAAATATGAGAGAAATTACCATTTGAGTTTAATTAACAAAACATGGTACATTTAAAATTAAAAAAACTGCTGTATGTTTAATTAAAAATGTATTGCTTGGAAATAACAAAAGTAATAAAGTAACTCTTACCTTCAACTTTGGATACAAACCCCAGACTTTTCTTCAGGTCTGAACAGATGGAGTGTAGACACCAGCGGAACTTTGCATCACAGCGGTACTTGTTTGCCCCACAGGTATCATAACAGATATCCAGCTGGTTACAGCACTTTGTCATAGCTGGGATGCCCATATCCAACTGTATAGAGCAAGAAACAGATCTTTAAAGGCCTTTCCGGCTAACATTTTTGTTGTTGTTTCAAATACCCTGTTAGGGAGTTCTAAGTTAATAAAGAATTTCCCTATCTGCTAACCAGAGTGGAGACCTGAAGGATCTGTGAGGTCCATTTGCTGGAGGAATATCCTATTTACTTTCAAGGGGCATCATGTAATGCCCAATTCACCCTGAGGTTGCGCTGCAGGAAAATAAAACTTGCTTTTGGGCTTTTTTGCAGATGGCAGGGTGGAAACCATGCTATTAGTAGATAAATTATACTGATGTAACATTATAAATACACTGATAAATATGCTGCGTTGCTCTCAGTAATATGATTTGCAATATCATTGTTGCTTGTAATCAATAAGTTAATAATGTCATTAGTGATTAATCAATTACTGGAACAAGTCTTTTTAATTATATAATCCTCTGTATTATAGGCACAGATATAGTCACCTTTACTAATGAAGTGATATCATATGACATACAAGCGAGGTAAATTCTTTTATGTCTGTTGATTTTGTGACTATTCACATTATACCATGAGTATTGCTAAGTATAACAAATGGAAAGAGGGGGGCATACTTAAAGAAGAATATAATGCTGTTTGCAGGGAATGTAGAGCAAGAATTAGAAGAGCTAAAGCCAGTAATGAAGTAAGGCTTGCAAGGGAGACCAAAAGCAGCAAAAAAGGACTTTGGGTGTATGTCAAAAGCAAACAAAAAGTCAAAGATGCTATAGGATTTTTACAGGATGAAAAGGGTGAAGTGGTAAAAATGATGTTGAGAAGACTGAACTTTTAAATTCCTATTTTGCATCTGTGTTATCTAAGAAAGCAAATGTAGCATCAACCGAACTTCACGGTGGCAGCGAAGGAATAAAAGAATCCACTCAATAAATAGCTAAGTGTTCCTTCACCATCTAATTTAAATGAATTTAAATCTCCAGATGCAGATTAATTATCTCCCAGAGTACTGAAAGAGTTAGCAGAGGAAATTGCAGAACCCTTAGCCAGAATCTTTGAAAATCCTGGAAAACAGGAGAAGTCCCAGAAGATTGGAGAAGGGCAAATGTTGTCCCTATCTTCAAAAAAGGAAAGAAGACCGAGCAAGGAAATTAGAGGCCAGTGAGCCTTACTTCTATAACAGAAAAGATATTTGAACAAATTAATAAACAGCATGTACAGTTAGGTCCATATATATTTGGACAGAGACAACATTTTTCTAATTTTGGTTATAGACATTACCACAATGAATTTTAAACAAAACAATTCAGATGCAGTTGAAGTTCAGACTTTGAGCTTTCATTTAAGGGTATCCACATTAAAATTGGATGAAGGGTTTAGGAGTTTCAGCTCCTTAACATGCGCCACCCTGTTTTTAAAGGGACCAAAAGTAATTGGACAATTGACTCCAAGGCTATTTTATGGACAGGTGTGGGCAATCCCTTCGTTATGTCATTCTCAATTAAGCAGATAAAAGGCCTGGAGTTGATTTGAGGTGTGGTGCTTGCATTTGGAAGGTTTGGCTGTGAAGTAAACATGCGGTCAAAGGAGCTCTCCATGCAGGTGAAACAAGCCATCCTTAAGCTGCAAAAACAGAAAAAACCTATCTGAGAAATTGCTACAATATTAGCAGTGGCAAAATCTACAGTTTGATACATCTTGAGAAAGAAAGAAAGCACTGGTGAACTCATCAATGCAAAAAGACCTGGGCTCCCACGGAAGACAACAGTGGTGGATGATCGCAGAATAATCTCCATGGTGAAGAGAAACCCCTTCACAACAGCCAACCAAGTGACCAACACTCTCCAGGAGGTCGGCGTATCAATATCCAAATCTACCATAAATAGAAGACTGCATGAAAGTAAATACAGAGGGTTCATTGCACGGTGCAAGCCACTCATAAGCATCAAGAATGAAAAGGCTAGACTGGACTTTGCTAAAAAAACATCTAAAAAAGCCAGCACTGTTCTGGAAGATCATTCTTTGGAGAGATGAAACCAAGTTCAACCTCTTCCAGAATGATGGAAAGAGAAAAGTATGGTGAAGGCGTGGTACAGCTCATGATCCAAAGCATACCACATCATCTGTAAAACACGGCGGAGGCAGTGTGATGGCTTGGGCATGCATGGCTGCCAGTGGCACTGGGTAACTAGTGTTTGTTGATGATGTGACACAGGACAGAAGCAGTCAAATGAATTCTGAGGTATTCAGAGCCATACTATGTGCTCAGATCCAGCCAAACGCAGCCAAACTGATTGGTCGTCGTTTCATACTACAGATGGAGAATGACCCAAAACATAAAGCCAAAGCAACCCAGGAGTTTATTAAAGCAAAGAAGTGGAATCTTTTTGAATGGCCAAGTCAGTCACCTGATCTCAACCCAATTGAGCATGCATTTCACATGTTAAAGGCTAAACTTCAGACAGAAAGGCCCACAAACAAACAGCAACTGAAAACCACTACAGTGAAGGCCTGGCAGAGCATCAAAAAGGAGGAAACACAGCGTCTGGTGATGTCCATGAGTTCAAGACTTCAGGCAGTCATTGCCAACAAAGGGTTTTCAACCAAGTACTAAAAATGAACATTTTATTTAAAATTATTGAATCTGTCCAATTACTTTTGGTCCCTTTAAAAACAGGGTGGCACATGTTAAGGAGCTGAAACTCCTAATCCCTTCATCCAATTTTAATGTGGATACCCTCAAATGAAAGCTGAAAGTCTGAACTTCAACTGCATCTGAATTGTTTTGTTTAAAATTCATTGTGGTAATGTCTATAACCAAAATTAGAAAAATGTTGTCTCTGTCCAAATATATATGGACTTAACTGTATATGAGCACTTGGATAATAATACAGTAATTCACCAGAGCCAGCATGGATTTGTAGCAAACATGTCATGCCAGACTAAGCGAATTTCCATCTATGATGGAATCACTGACTGGGTGGATCAGGGAAATGTGGTAGATCTAGTATATATTGACTTCAGCAAAGCATTTGATTAAGTATCTCAAACTATCCTTATTGAATAAAATGTATGTAAAAAGTATGGGATTGACAAGGCTATGGTTAGGTGGATTTATAACTGGCTCAAAGAGTGGTGATAAATGGTTGCTCATCCGATTGGAAAAGGGTTTTAAGTGGGGTACCACAAGGCTCTGTCTTGAACAATGGGCAGTGACTAATAGAATGGTATTTAACAGTGAGAAATGCAAGATTCTACATCTGGGCAAGAAAAACAAAACTTACATCTATAGAATGAGAGGAATAGAACTAAGCAACAGCACATGTGAAAAAGACTTGGGTATACTAATAGATTACAGACTGCACATGAGTCAACAGTGTGATGCAAGCAGCAATTAAAGCAAATGCAGTTCTAGGATGTATTAAAAGAAGCATAAAGTCTAGACCACGTGAAGTAATTATCCCCCTCCACTCCTCCTTGGTCAGGCTTCATCTGGAATACCGTATCCAGTTCTGGGCATCACATTTTAAAAAAGAAATCGAAAAACTGGAGCAAGTTCAGAGAAGAGTTACCAGGATGGTGAGCGGACTGTAATCTATTTCCTACGAGGAACGGTTAAGGATTTGGGAATCTTTAGCTTGCAAAAAAAGAAGGCTAAGAGGAGACTTAATAGCTGTCTGCAAATATCTGAAGGGATGTCACAGTGTAGAAGGATCATCATTATTCTCATTTTTACAAGAAAACATGAGAAGCAATGGAATAAAACTGAAAGGGAGAAGAATCAGATTAGATATTAGAAAAACCTTTTTGACAGTGAGGGTAATCAATGAGTGGAACAGGCTGCCACGAGAGGTGGTGAGCTCTGCTTCAATGGAAGTCTTCAAACAGAGGCTGGACAGACACCTGTTTGAGATGGTTTAGTGAATCCTGCATTGAGCAGGGGGTTGGACACGATTACCTCGGATTACCTCCCTTCCAACTCTAACATTCTATGATATATACAGTTGTGCTCAAAAGTTTACATACCCCGGCAGAATTTTTCCTTTCTTGGCCTTTTTCAGAGAATATGAATGATAACCCCAAAACTTTTTCTCCACTCATGGTTAGTGGTTGGGTTATTGTCATACTAATTACTGTGTTTTCTCTATTTAAATCAAAAACATCCAAATGACCCTGATCAAAAGTTCACATACCCTGGTGATTTGGGCCTGATAACATGCACAGAAGTTGACACAAATGGGTTTGAATGGCTACTAAAGGTAACATCTTCACCTGTGACCTGTTTGCTTGTTATCAGTTTGTGCATAAAAGCGGAGTAAGTTTCTGGGATCCAGACAGACTCTTGCATCTTTCATCCAGCCACTGACGTTTCTGGATTGTGAGTCATGGAGAAAGCAAAAGAATTGTCAATGGATCTATGGGAAAAAGTAGTTGAACTGTATAAAACAGGAAAGGGATACAAAAAGATATCCAAGAAATTGATAATGCCAGTCAGAAGCGTTCAAACTGTGATTAACAAATGGAAAATTAGGGGCTCTGTAAAAACAAAACTACGGTCAGGTAGACCAACAAAAATGTCATCTACAACTGCCAGAGAAATTGTTCGGGATGCAAAAAAAAGCCCACGAATAACATCAGCTGAAATACAGGACTCTCTGAAAACTAGCGGTGTGGCTGTTTCGAGATGCACAATAAGGAGGCACTTGAAGAAAAATGGACTGCATGGTCGAGTCGCCAGAAGAAAGCCATTATTGCACAAGTGCCACAAAGTAGCTCACCTAC
This sequence comes from Ranitomeya variabilis, assembly GCF_051348905.1. Classification (NCBI taxonomy): domain Eukaryota; kingdom Metazoa; phylum Chordata; class Amphibia; order Anura; family Dendrobatidae; genus Ranitomeya; species Ranitomeya variabilis. The sequence continues at coordinate 110,365,926 of NC_135235.1, read as the reverse complement.
AAAACGCAAAACAGCACAGAGACACACCTCAAAACTTCTGGAACAAGGTAATTTGGAGCGATGAGCCCAAAATTGAACTTTTTGGCCGCAACCATAAACATTACATTTGGAGAGAGGTCAACAAGGCCTATGATGAAAGGAATACCATTCCTACTGTAAAGCACAGAGGTGGATCGCTGATGTTTTGTGGATGTGTGAGCTACAAAGGCACAGGAAACTTAGTCAAAGTTGATGGAAAAGTGAATGCAGCACATTATCAGCAAATACTGGAGGCAAATTGGCACTCATCAGCCCAGAAGCTGCGCATGGGACGTACTTGGACGTTCCAACATGACAGCGATCCAAAACACAAAGCCAAGTCAACCTGTTATTGGCTACAGCAGAACAAAGTGAATGTTCTGGAGTGGCCATCTCAGTCTCCTGACCTCAATATCATTGAGCCACTCTGGGGAGAGCTCAAGCACGCAGTTTATGCTAGACAGCCCAGGAATTTACAGGAACTGGAGGCTTTTTGTCAAGAAGAGTGGGCAGCTTTACCATCTGAGAAAATAAAGAACCTCATCCACAAATACCACAAAAGACTTCAAGCTGTCATTGATGTTAGAGGGGGCAACACACGGTATTAAGAAATGGGGTATGTAAACTTTTGATCAGGGTCATTTGGATGTTTGCGGTTGTCACTATGATTTAAAAAGAGATAACACAGTAGTTTGACAATAAATGGCTTCACCCAACCATTAACCATGAGTGGAGAAAAAGTTTTGGTGTTGTCATTCATATTCTCTGAAAAAAGGCCAGGAAAGCAAAAATTCTGCTGGGGAATGTAAACTTTTGAACACAACTGTATATATATTCACATATTCAATATTTGGTCAGTATTTTCCATGAGTATGTGTACGCCAAAACCAGGAGTGGGTGAAAAATGCAGAAGTGGTGATGTGTTTCTATTATACTTTTCCTCCGACTGTTCTAATTCTGTTTCTTCTCTTTCTTATGTGATGAACACATTAAACTATTGCTGCTTCTTTTCACACGGGGAAATCTCCTTTTGACCTTAGGTGTCAAATATGATATATTTATGACTCTATTCTTCCCATCTATTTGTTACTTTTGCCACACAAAGTGCTGTATTCGATAATTCATTCATCAGTGAAGTTTAACAGGCCTCCTATCTTAATAATGACTTATACTTTTCCCACTTCAGTCCTGCAATATTTCTGCAAAATCAATTCAAAGCTTACAGATCTTCTATCTGGGTGATGAAGCATCATTAATCAATGCTTATTTATGACCTCTTTACAGGATTCCTCTACTCATAACATCTTCAGGTGAAGAAAGGACCATACGCCATGATAAATGTTTCACAATGTAAGAGAATTGTGAAAAAAAAAAAAACGGATAAAATCTGCAACCAGCTGTTTTCTTTTTAATAAGCAGTGAAAGCATACCAAAAGGATGCTTCATTTTGACCCAATGCCTTTTAAAGCATGTAAATGGGGTTCCTACAATGCCTTTATACCCTTATAGATGCCCCTGCATAGCTGCAAAAAAGTATTTTATTCATGTCCCGTGCTGCATGAAAACTGCACCGCTCTAGTCCCTTCAAACGCTGCCTCTTCTATCTTGATGGATGTGGATGACGTCTCCTATGTCATCCACACACTGCTCATAGTTTCACACTTGCACAGTTGAATCAGAAGCCTTAGCAGGCGCACTTCACTCTAGCTTAGGGCAGAGCAAATTCATGTTATGTGCTGGTGCCAGCTTCACTTCTACGTCACCATCTCGCTGGCTGTTCAATAGGGTAGAGTGAAGAACGTTGGTTCAGGTCTCTGATTCCACTGTACAGGCTCAAGGCTTTGAGCACTGTGTGGATGACGTAGGACATGTCATCCACTTCCATCCAGATAGAATAGGCGGCTTTTGAAGGGACTGGGGCTGCACTGAGAGCAATTTGGAGACATCCATAGGACCTGCCCACGCAATATGCATGCAGCGCGGGACATGAATAAAAGACTTTTTCAGAGGTATGCAGGGGTATCTATCTGGGCATAAAGGGTTTCTAGGAACTCCATTTACATACTTTAAGAGGTGATGGTTTATACGTTATAAAACTGGTGAAAGGTTCCATTTAAAACCATGGCCTTTATTGGTTATATATATATATATATATATATATATATATATATATATATATATATATATATATATATATATATATATATATATATATATATATATATATATATATACACACACACACACACACACACACACACACACACACACACACACACACACACACACACACACACACACACACACACACACACGGACCCGTACAGCCACACAGGGGACCAAGAGGTGAGGGGACCACTACCACCTAAAAAGCTGGTAGAATTTGACATTATGGTGAGATATTTGACTGCAAAGCGCCGCTATATTGTCCTTACCCAGGGACCCTCTTCTGCCTGTCTGCTCGTCTATATAATGAGTTCGTGCCCCCCAATGCTGGAAGCACTTTCTAATGCTCAGCTTAGCTACTGTAAACATTTGCATATTAAATTAGTTTTATTAAATGATGCTGCAGAAAACACGATTCATAGCTGCTAATAAACAGTTGTGTGCTGTCAGTAGAGTGGCACAATATTGCCGGCACACTGTTTGATGTCTGGGGTGATTTGGCGTGACTAGTGATTTCAGTGTTCCCATAGCCAATATTTATGCCGCCTGACTGGTTGACCCCAGTGCACGGCGCCTTAATGGGCTGTTTCTGTTAAGCATTATGACTGTTTTTAATCAAATAAAAACGTAGAGTTCACACAGCAGAGCAGAGAGTGCTGAGGGATCTCATATTTCCATGATGAATATTCATGAGTATTTACATGCAATTTAAGAGAAAGGAATTATAATTATCTAATGCTGAGAATGCAAAGGTGACTTTGTGAAAGAGAAGCATAAATTGGGCCGTTTATTAAAAATGACAGTCTTGATGCTCCATTTTCAGATTATTTATTAATGGAACCGTACCTGCATAATTGACTGGTAACTATTGCTAAGACTGTAAGACAGAAATTATCCGCTGGCAGATCTTTTTATCATTCAGTTTTGATTATAGTCTACATTCACTCATGTAGCTAGCAACACAGTAAGAGTGCACATGATTTTCTTGCAATTTTGCTGTGATTGCTATGAAAAAAATGCATTGACAGATCATGTGTAAAAATTAGTGTATTCTCTAAATTCAACACAAAATGCCACTCTTAATGACTACTGCAGTCTCAGAGTTTTTCAACCTCTGCCTGACAAACACCTTTACAATGGTTCCCCAGTTAACTAATATTCTTTGGTTTGCATGCTGCAACCTCCTTCTTGAAATCCCCCAAAAGATTGTCTACGGGGTCTCAAGTCAAGCAACTGAGTCCCCCGCCAGGGCCGTGGGGTACTCGGTACCGGGTCCTGCTGTTCACAGGGGGGATGTCACGGTGGCTGGGACCCGGTCCGTGGCCCAGGGCGCCCATGAAAAAGGGAAAGGTCTTTAAAGGGAATAAAGTTTTATGTTTGTAACGCCACCTGTGGAATTCGGTCAGGGTGACCGACTCTGCTTTAAGGGGTCCGCTGGGGTGATGTTATGGCAGCTAGATGGTATACCTTCCCACAGGTGAAGTATATCCCCAGGGATTCCCGGTGTGTAGATGGTAGAATGGTGAGAGATGCAGTGAAGAACGAGGACACAGGATTGCAGTCTCTTTACCTTGTTTACTGTCGGTTTCAGCAGCCACAGTCCAGGGCACCAGATCACAGGGCAGGTAGGGTCCGGCCGGTTTGGAGGCAAGTCCAGAGTCCCCTTGTCCAGGTGGAAATCAATAGCCTTCCCTTGCGCTGAAGTGGTGTAGTCCCTTACTGGTAAGCCTCTCGTAAGGTCCTCACAGATGTGGTGTTTCTCTCTTTCTGGACAACTACTAGGACAAAACCCATATGACTGGTGACTTGAGCCTGTTTATAGGGTCTCTTAGATAACCTGGCTCTGTGGGGTGTCACTGTGCCTCTTGGGTGTAGGTGCGGACAGGTAACGTGCAATTAGCTGTCCTGCCGGTCTCTGAAGTAAGGCTTAGAGGTCCTTACTACCTTGGTGTTCCGGCTACCGGTTATCTGCGCCACAGAAGGAGGCAGCCTGCTTGAGGCTGGTCCCTTTCTGGTATCCTCTCCCGTGCTTTACTTTCCTGCACGCTCACTGCAATGTATTCGGCTTTCTATGTATCTCTTTCTGGCAGCTGAAGCTCTTAGGGCATGCACAGCTCTGTGAACCCTCTATCCTCCTCAGATGGCTGTCTGGAACTTTCTGCACTGATGTTATTTCCTTCTCACTTTCCTCTTGCTGCCAGGAGCTGCAGACCCCCATGTCTGCTCAGCTATTCTATCGTACCAGCTCCGCCCCAGCTGATGTTCCACGACGAGCTCACTTCTGACAATCTCTCTCTAGCACATCTTTCTGTTTCCTTCCTCTCTGTTTCTCTGACAGGAACTGAACTGACTTTCCCTACAGACTACCAGTTATATATACTGTATATGGGGAGTCACCTAGTAAATAGGATCAAAAGCTCCCCCTTGTGGCCTGGAGTGTGAATATGTTGCATGCTTGTGGTACCTGGCGAGTTATCCTTCCTTGCCTCCAAACGTAACATCACTCTCCCCGTGAGAAAAGCAACATTACTGTGACGACCAGGACCCTGGGGTGCCACACAACCTTGACGGGAACTCCAAATTCTTCTAGGACTTCAAAGGCTAAGGCCGGCATGACACTTAGCGTAGGGAAATACGGTCCGTTTTTTACAGGCGTAATACGCAGAAAAGTTCCTGAGCAGTGATCCGTAGTCAACGCGAGGATGCAAATTTTTTTTTCTCCAAAAATTACCAGTGTGTCATCCGTATGGCATCCGTACGGCGAGATTTTCTCACCGGCTTGCAAAATGGACATAGAATGGATCCATGTGCTCAAATATTCGTGAAAACATATATATACAGTATATATATATATATATATATATATATATATATATATATATATATATATATATATATATATATATATATATATATATATATATATAAATTGAAAAAGGAAGGCAGCACTCCAGTATTTGCAAAAGTGAAAAAGCTGTGACGTTTATTTCAGACCCACATCTTCATACGACGTTTCGGCTCACACTGAGCCTTTCTCAAGCCTTGAGAAAGGCTCAGTGTGAGCCGAAACGTCGTATGAAGATGTGGGTCTGAAATAAAAGTCACAGCTTTTTCACTTTTGCAAATACTGGAGTGCTGCCTTCCTTTTTCAATTTCTATGATATTTGGGTGGATGAGTGGACTGTCCTGCCTGGGAGGCCTGGCACCTGTCGGTGAGCTTGTGCTGTTTTCATCTTTTTTTTTTTTGTATATATATATATATATATATATATATATATATATATATATATATATATACACACACACATGTCAGTGAGACACACATATAGATATATTTGTATTTAAAGGGAACCTGTCACCCCCAAAATCGAAGGTGAGGTAAGCCCACTGGCCTCAGGGGGTTATCTACAGCATTCTGGAATGCTGTAGGTAAGTCTCCAATGTATCCTTAAAGATGAAAAAAGAGGTTACATTATACTCACCCAGGGGCTGTCCTGCTGCGGTCCGGATCCGATGGGTGTCGCGGTCCGGGTCCAATGGATGTCCCGGTCCGGGGCCTCCCATCTTCTTACGATGACGTCCTCTTCTTGTCTTCACACTGCAGCTCCGGCGCAGGCGTACTTTGTCTGCCCTGTTGAGGGCAGAGCAAAGTACTGCAGTGCGCAGGCGCCGGGAAAGGTCAGAGAGGCCCGGCGCCTGCACTGCAGTATTTTACATGTCTATGTCTATGTGTAGACATTTATTTTAGCTATTCTATTCTAACCTGTCAGTGTGATTTTACTGTACACCTCACTGAATTGCCGGCTTTTCCATAGAACACAGCTGCGTATTTCTCGCAAGTCACGCACATGGTCCGTGTGTAATTCTTTTTTTTTTTTTGCCCCCATAGACTTTCATTGGCGGATTTTTTTGCGCAATACACTGACAAACACAGCATGCTGCGATTTTCTCAGCCCGTAAAATACGGGTGCAATGCGTTTTTTTTGCGCCTCTCATACATCCGTAAAACTCTCTAGTGTGACCCCGGCCTAACACCAAGCTGGTGTCAGGGCGTGCATCATGTTTGCAGCAGGTAATAACCAAGAAAGGTTGTTCCACTAAGTACTAAGGATGCCTATCATAAAGGGAATGAATAATTCTGAGACTGCAGTAGTTAATAAAAGTGGCATGTTATGTTACACTAGTTGTATTTAGCAATTTAAATAGTTCTTGTTTCGTTGGTTTATTGCAAACAGCAGAAGACATGTAAATGAACCTATTTTGCAATGGGGGTGAATAGTTCTGATTTCAACTGTATTACAAGAGAATAATTGGTTTACAAAAAGTGGTACCACAGCATACTTACATACTGTAAAATAACATTTGACTAAACACTCATTTGGTCAACAACTATTTGCCCCAGATCCACCATTTTATTATTTCAATGGGAAGGTGGAGAGAAAATAGGCTGATAGCAAGCAAAAAAAAAAAAAAAAAGGCTGAGAATCTTGGATCCTGCTTTCCCCTGAAATCTACCATAGGTTTGCCCCATATGAGATACGGCCACCACCTTTCATCCCTCATATACAGCATACTAATATGTTGTGTATATGCCCCCGATCCGACCTGCAACAAAAGAAAAACATCTTTTATTATACTCACCTGGGGGGGCGGTTGGATTCGAGGGATGCCACTGATCTTGGCCCAGTGCCTCACTTCTTCTTTCAATGCCATCCTCCTTCTGTGCTTGTGTGGATGACGCGTCCCTACTTCCCCCACACAATGTTCCCCGGCATTGTGCTCCTACGCAGGCGTATTTCTCTGATCTGACCATGGCAGAGTAAAATACTGCAGTTCACATGCACCGGGGATCTTTGACCTTTGCTGGCACATACACACTGCAGGTCTTGGCTCTGCCCTCAACAGGGAAGAGAAGTACGCCTGCATAGGAGTGCGATGCTAGGGACCCTGTGGGGATGAAGGTATTTCTCTTTTATTGCAGGCCGGATCGGGGGCATATACACAGCATATTAGTATGCTGTATATCAGTGTTTCCCAAACTCCAGTCCTCCCGGACCCCAACAGGTCATGTTTTCAGGGTTTCCTTAGCATTACACAGGTGATGGAAGTATCAGGAGTTCTCCCACCTGTGCAGCACTATGGAAATCCTGAAAACATGACCTGTTGGGGTCTGGGAGGACTGGAGTTTGGGAAACACTGCTGTATATGAAAGGTAAATAGGTGGTGGCCGTATCTCATATGGGGAAAACCTGCTGACAGTCATTTGCAAGTATACCATAAAGCTAGCAATGTCCCTTTAATAAAAACCGGTCACTTGCACACAAAAATATTGAGTTAAATAACTTGTATTAATCTCCATTGATTCTGCCGCTCTTTTCTTCTTGCGCTGCCTTGCTCCATTGCAAAGATATTCACATTGATTTCTTCTGTAGCAGACTATGTGAAATCTCTGCTGGTTTTTTAGGCAAGTAATACAGTAGTTTCACTTTAAAGGGATTGTACATTATTTAGTTGGATATACTTGATCTGCAGTATCAGACTTAGCGACAGGAGTGCCACAGTTTCTGCAAAAAGCGGCCACATTTTTGTAATCATCCACAGCCGACTTAATATTTAATTATGTTAATTGTTGTTTGTGCCTAGAATACCAAAGATGTTAGTGGTACATACACTCTCTGGTACCTTGAGACCAAGGAAGTAGGAGCTGCAGCCATTGGGTTCTGAAGCCTTGTACTCTGGTCGAGGAAGCGGGGCTTTACCTTTAAGAGATTCCAAAGAAACATTGCATTAACAATGGACATTTATAATAGTATTATCTTGTTAACTTCTAACAAATGGTCTGTTAACAAGATTCTACAGAATTGTCTGACCTTTAATTTCTGTAGCTGGCCAGAGATATTTTCAAAGATGTAATCATTGGTAACGGTCTATATGTTCTAACAGGAAAAGATATGTTTGATGATAGATGAAAAAGAATGACCTTTACAGCAGAAGAGAGATGCATTGTTCATTGTTAGATCTGTCATATGTCTTTGTCAGTTTTACATTCTATTATCCGTAGACATGGCTTTCAGTTATTTTATTATGTGTTTTTGTAATTCCTCACCATTTTACTATGGAGGAAACCTAGACAAAAATGTGCCCCTTTTAGGGAACCCTTAGAAATAAAAAGAGACTACTTTTAGGCTCTTGCTGGTGCAGATATTTAGGGGACTTGTAAACTAGTAATGAGCGAACGTGCTCCCGTGCTAAGAGTATCTTCTCCGTGCTTGAAAATTATCTTGGGTTATCCCTGCATGTGTTGCAGCTGTCGAACAGCCTAGAGACATGCAGGCGCTGGGACCCCAACGTATAATTTAAGCACCCTGAAGACACTCAGCACCCGAGCGTGCTCTGAGAACACCTTATTGAAGAACGTTCATTCATCTCTATTGTAAACACCTCCCAAGGAGTCACTGGTTCAGAACATTGCAGTGTACTTTACAGAACTGAATATACAGGCTCTGGTGGATTGATATTTGTTCCAATGGTATATCCTCTATAGGTCACTAAGGGACCAAATAGCTTCCTCTGTGGTAGGCACCAACTTAAATAACTGATAGCAAAAAGTCCAACATTTTTTATGCATAACACTAGGTCTTATCACCATTTTGTTGCTGTATTCCTGTTATGACCAAAGTTAGAGCTGGAGAATCATTTATTTTTAATCACCTATAGTTATTCTGGCGGCAGCCATATAGTCTTCAAAAATTAAAATAGAATACTGTTATGATCTGGTGACCTTGGAGCCGCATGAAACTTTCTCTGGAGTCGGTGGAACCTGTACTGACCGCAAATCCTGAACTAACACCGCAACTAGAAGTAGCCGTGGGGTGTGCCTAACATACCCTAGACACCTCGACACAGCCGGAGGACTAAATACCCCTATAGATGGAAATAGGAATGCTACCTTGCCTCAGAGCAGACCCCCAAAGGATAGGCAGCCCCCCACGAATAATGACTGTGAGTAGGAGAAGAATAGACACACGCAGGTAGAAAACAGGATTTAGCAAAAGAGGCCACTCTAGCTAAATAGGAAAGGATAGGACAGATTACTAGGCGGTCAGTATTAAAACCCTTCCAAAAATATCCACAGCAGATAATACAAAAAGTTCCACAATCTAACTAAAGACATGGAATGTATATCTGCCACTCCAGAGAATCCAACAAGACTGAGAAAATACTGACACAATCTAAGCTGGACAAGAAAACACAAAGAATAGCACTGAATTGTGAAGCACATAGCATGTGTGCCACAGGAAAAAAAAAACAGACACTTATCTTTGCTGATTTGGCAGAAAGGCAGGAGGAACCAAGCAGAGGTCCAACACCTCCCAACAACAATTGAGAACTGGCAAGGACTAATGAATCCTGCACGCCTAAATACCCCAGTCAGAACTGCAATCAGCAGATACACCTGAGCAGGACTGCAACTCAGGGGCAACTGCATTACCACCTACAACCACCGGAGGGAGCCCAAAAGCAGAATTCACAACAGTACCCCCCCCCTTGAGGAGGGGTCACCGAACCCTCACCAGAGCCCCCAGGCCGATCAGGACGAGCCACATGAAAAGCATGAACCAAATCAGCAGCATGGACATCAGAAGCAAAAACCCAAGGATTATCCTCCTGGCCATAACCCTTCCATTTGACAAGGTACTGAAGCCTCCGCCTCGAAAAACGAGAATCCAAAATCTTCTCAACCACATACTTCAACTCCCCATCAACCAAAACAGGGGCCGGAGGATCAACAGAGGGAACAACGGGCACCACATATTTCCGCAATAAAGATCTATGGAAGACATTATGGATAGCAAAAGAGGCCGGAAGCGCCAATCGAAAAGACACCAGATTAACAATCTCAGAAATCCTATAAGGACCAATAAACCGAGGCTTAAACTTAGGGGAAGAGACCTTCATAGGAACATGACGGGAAGACAACCAAACCAAATCCCCAACCCGAAACCGGGAACCAACACACCGACGACGGTTAGCAAAACGTTGAGCCTCCTCCTGAGACAACACCAAATTGTCCACCACATGAGCCCAAATCTGCTGCAACCTGTCACAGAATCCACACCAGGACAGTCAGAAGGCTCAACCTGCCCAGAAGAAAAACGAGGATGAAAACCAAAATTACAAAAAAAAAGGCGAAACCAAAGTAGCCGAACTAGCCCGATTATTAAGGGCGAACTCGGCCAATGGCAAAAAGGCCCACCCAATCATCCTGATCGGCAGACACAAAGCATCTCAAATAAGTCTCCAAAGTCTGATTAGTTCGCTCGGTCTGGCCATTTGTCTGAGGATGAAATGCAGAAGAAAAAGACAAATCAATGCCCAGCCTAGCACAAAAGGCCTGCCAAAACCTAGAAACAAACTGGGAACCTCTGTCGGACACAATATTCTCCGGAATACCATGCAAACGAACCACATGCTGAAAAAACAACGGAACCAACTCTGAAGAGGAAGGCAATTTAGGCAAAGGCACCAAATGAACTATCTTAGAAAACCGGTCACAAACAACCCAGATAACCGACATCCTCTGGGAAACGGGAAGATCAGAAATAAAATCCATAGAAATATGCGTCCAGGGCCTCTCAGGGACCGGCAATAGCAAAAGTAACCCACTAGCACGGGAACAACAAGGCTTGGCCCGCGCACAAGTCCCACAGGACTGCACAAAAGAACGCACATCACGTGACAACAAAGGCCACCAAAAGGACCCACCAACTAAATCTCTGGTACCAAAAATACCAGGATGACCAGCCAACACAGAACAGTGAACCTCAGATATCACTCTACTAGTCCATCTGTCAGGAACAAACAATTTCCCCACAGGACAGCGTTCAGGTCTATCAGCCTGAAATTCCTGAAGAACCCGCCGTAAATCAGGGGAAATGGCAGAAAGGACCACCCCTTCTTTAAGAATGCCGACCAGTTCAAGGACCTCAGGAGAATCAGGCAAAAAACCCCTAGAAAGGGCATCAGCCTTAATATTCTTAGAACCCGGAAGATACGAAACCACGAAATCAAAACGGGAAAAAAACAAGGACCATCGAGCCTGTCTAGGACTCAGCCGTTTGGCAGACTCGAGGTAAATCAAATTCTTATGATCGGTCAGGACCACAATACAGTGCTTAGCTCCCTCAAGCCAATGTCGCCACTCCTCAAACGCCCACTTCATAGCCAACAACTCCCAATTGCCGACATCATAATTGCGTTCAGCAGGTGAAAACTTGCGGGAGAAGAAGGCACACGGTTTCATCAAAGAACCAACAGAATCCCTCTGAGACAAAATGGCCCCTGCCCCAATCTCAGAAGCATCAATCTCAACCTGAAACGGAAGAGAAACATCTGGTTGGCGCAACACCGGAGCAGAAGTAAATCGGCGTTTAAGCTCCTGAAAGGCAGAGACAGCCGCAGAGGACCAATTCGCCACATCAGCGCCTTTTTTCGTCAAATCAGTCAAGGGTTTAACCACGCTGGAGAAGTTGGCAATGAAACGGCGATAAAAATTTGCAAAACCCAAAAATTTCAGAAGGCTCTTCACGGATGTGGGTTGAATCCAATCAAGAATGGCCTGAACCTTAACCGGATCCATTTCCATAGATGAGGGAGAAAAAATAAAGCCCAAAAAAGAAACCTTCTGCACCCAAAAGAGACACTTAGACCCCTTCACAAACAAGGCATTGTCACGAAGGATCTGAAATACCATCCTGACCTGTTCCACATGAGACTTCCAATCATCGGAAAAAGTCAAAATATCGTCCAAATATACAATCAAGAATTTATCAATATAAGTCCGGAAGATATCATGCATGAAGGATTGAAAAACAGATGGAGCGTTAGTAAGCCCGAATGGCATCACAAGGTATTCAAAATGGCCTTCGGGCGTATTAAACGCAGTTTTCCATTCATCACCCTGCTTAATACGAACAAGATTATATGCCCCCCGAAGGTCAATCTTCGTAAACCAACTAGCCCCCTTAATCCTAGCAAACAAATCGGAAAGCAAAGGTAAAGGGTATTGAAACTTGACCGTGATCTTATTCAAGAGGCGATAATCAATACAAGGTCTCAAGGAGCCATACTTCTTAGCAACAAAAAAACCTGCTCCCAACGGTGAAGAAGATGGCCGAATATGCCCTTTTTCCAAAGACTCCTTAACATAACTCCGCATGGTGGTATGTTCAGGCACAGACAGGTTGAAAAGTCGGCCCTTAGGAAACTTACTGCCTGGAATCAAGTCAATCGCACAATCACAGTCCCTATGCGGTGGAAGGGAACTGGACTTGGGTTCATCGAATACATCCTGAAAATCAGACAAAAACTCTGGAATTTCAGAAGAGGAAGAAGAGGAGATTGACATCAAAGGAACATCATTATGAACCCCCTGACAACCCCAACTAGTCACAGACATAGATTTCCAATCCAATACAGGATTATGTACCTGCAACCACGGGAAACCCAGCACGATAACATCATGCAAAGTATGCAACACCAGAAATCGACAATCTTCCTGATGGGCTGGCGCCATGTGCATGGTCACCTGTGTCCAAAACTGGGGCTTATTTTTAGCCAAAGGTGTAGCATCAATCCCCCTTAAAGGAATAGGGTTCTGCAAAGGCTGCAAGGGAAAACCACAACGCCTGGCAAACTCAAAATCCATTAAGTTCAAGGCGGCGCCTGAATCCACAAATGCCATGACAGAAAATGATGACAATGAGCAGATCAAGGACACCGATAACAGAAATTTAGGTTGTACAGTACTGATAGTAAATGAACTAACGATCCTTTTTGTCCGCTTAGGGCAGACTGAAATGACATGAGAAGCGTCGCCACAATGACTTTGCTCTAAGGACGACGCCACAGCGCGCACAGTTTGACGCTCCCGCAAGCGCCGATCAATCTGAATGGCCAGAGACATAGAATCACTCAGACCGGAAGGCGTGGGAAACCCCACCATAACATCTTTAACGGATTCAGAAAGACCCTTTCTGAAAATTGCCGCCAAAGCATCATCATTCCATTTAGTCAACACAGACCATTTTCTAAATTTCTGACAATACAATTCTGCCGCCTCTTGACCCTGAGACAGGGCCAACAAGGTTTTCTCCGCTTGATCCACAGAATTCGGTTCATCATATAATAATCCTAAAGCCTGAAAAAAGGAATCTACATTAAGCAAGGCCGGATTCCCAGATTCCAGGGAAAATGCCCAATCCTGTGGATCGCCACGCAGCAGGGAGATGACAATTTTAACCTGCTGAATGGAAACACCGGAGGATCGCTGTCTCAGAGCAAAAAACAGTTTACAATTGTTTTTAAAACCCAAAAATTTGGACCTATCACCAAAAAACAAATCAGGAGTAGGAATCTTCGGCTCTAAAGCAGGATTCTGAACAATATAATCAGAAATACCCTGTACCCTAGCAGCAAGCTGGTCTACACGAGAAGCTAATTCCTGGACATCCATGCTGGCACAAGACTCCTCAGCCACCCATAAATAAAGAGGGAAGAAAAGACAAAACAGACTACAGAAAAAAAATGGCTCAACACCTTTCTTCCCTTCTTCTGAGATGCATTTAACTCATTATGGGCCAGTTGTACTGTTATGATCTGGTGACCTTGGAGCCGCATGAAACTTTCTCTGGAGTCGGTGGAACCTGTACTGACCGCAAATCCTGAACTAACACCGCAACTAGAAGTAGCCGTGGGGTGTGCCTAACATACCCTAGACACCTCGACACAGCCGGAGGACTAAATACCCCTATAGATGGAAATAGGAATGCTACCTTGCCTCAGAGCAGACCCCCAGAGGATAGGCAGCCCCCCACGAATAATGACTGTGAGTAGGAGAAGAATAGACACACGCAGGTAGAAAACAGGATTTAGCAAAAGAGGCCACTCTAGCTAAATAGGAAAGGATAGGACAGATTACTAGGTGGTCAGTATTAAAACCCTTCCAAAAATATCCACAGCAGATAATACAAAAAGTTCCACAATCTAACTAAAGACATGGAATGTATATCTGCCACTCCAGAGAATCCAACAAGACTGAGAAAATACTGACACAATCTAAGCTGGACAAGAAAACACAAAGAATATCACTGAATTGTGAAGCACATAGCATGTGTGCCACAGGAAAAAAAACCAGACACTTATCTTTGCTGATTTGGCAGAAAGGCAGGAGGAACCAGGCAGAGGTCCAACACTTCCCAACAACAATTGACAACTGGCAAGGACTAATGAATCCTGCATGCCTAAATACCCCAGTCAGAACTGCAATCAGCAGATACACCTGACCAGGACTGCAACTCAGGGGCAACTGCATTACCACCTACAACCACCGGAGGGAGCCCAAAAGCAGAATTCACAACAGAATACATTTAAAGGGATTCTGTTAGAAGCATAAACACTCCAAAGCCATCTATATGGGCACACAGGTCATAGAAAGTTGATTACAATGAAACCTCAATAACTTCAATTCGATCTTTTATTTCAGAGGAATCCACATTTTCTTAATAAAAACAAATGAACTATTATGATCTGTGGGCTGGACATAGATCTATCCAAGAATCTGCCTACAGAGCTTATTTTACATAAAAGGGGGCGTTACCAGTGTGAGACATGTAATGACTGAGAGTTTACTTTCCTGATCTCACTGCAGAGTTGTGTGTAATTATAATGAACACAGTACAGGAGAGCTGAACTTCGTCTCATTACAAAGTAATGCTGTTGGATCATAATAACATAGTTAGCAAGGCCGAAAAAAAGACATTTGTCCATCCAGTTCAGCCTATATTCCGTCAGAATAAATCCCCAGATCTACGTCCTCTTTAAGAACCTAATAACTGTAAGATACAATATTGTTACGCTCCAGGAAGACATCCAGGCCTCTCTTGAACCCCTCGACTGAGTTCGCCATCACCACCTCCTCAGGCAAGGAATTCCAGATTCTCACTGCCCTAACAGTAAAGAATCCTCTTCTTTGTTGGTGGAAAAACCTTCTCTCCTCCAGACGCAGAGAATGCCCCTTTGTGACTGCCACCTTCTTAGGTATATCAGATCCGTGGAGAGATATTTGTATTGTCCCCTTATATACTTATACATGATTATTAGATCGCCCCTCAGTCATCTTTTTTTCAAGACTAAATAATTCTAATTTTGCTAATCTCTCTGGGTATTGTAGTTCCCATCCCCTTTATTAATTTTGTTGCCCTCCTTTGTACTCGCTCTAGTTCCATTATATCCTCCTTGAGCACCGGTGCCCACAACTGTACACA
Organism: Ranitomeya variabilis; assembly: GCF_051348905.1. NCBI lineage: Eukaryota > Metazoa > Chordata > Amphibia > Anura > Dendrobatidae > Ranitomeya > Ranitomeya variabilis. The sequence goes on along the minus strand of NC_135235.1, from coordinate 110,350,417 downwards.
ATACTCCATGTGTGGACTAACCAGGGATTTGTACAGAGGCAGTATAATGCTCTCATCATGTGTATCCAGACCTCTTTCAATGCACCCCATGATCTTGGTTGCCTTGGCAGCCGCTGCTTGGCACTGGCTGCTCCAAGTAATTTTATCATTAACTAGGATCCCCAAGTCCTTCTCCTTGTCAGATTTACCCAGTGGTTTCCCGTTCAGTGCGTAATGGTGATATTGATTCCTTCTTCCCATATATATAACCTTACATTTATCATTGTGAAACCGCATCTGCCAACTCTCGGCCCAAGTTTCCAACTCATCCAGATCCATCTGTAGCAGAATACTATCTTCTCTTGTATTGACTGTTTTACATAGTTTTGTATCATCTGTAGTGTTGAGCATTCCGATACCGCAAGTTTTGGGTATCGGCCGATACTTAGCGGTATCGGAATTCCGATACCGAGATCCGATACTTGCCGCCTATCGGATACCGGAATCGGAAGTTCCCAGATTCAAACTGCATGAATTCAGCCAATGAGAATGATTCCAAGTGTGGGCACATCCTGTTCAGCATGGAGGGCATGAAACTACTGGCATGGCTGTGATTGGCTGCTGAAATGATGTCATGATGCAGTTTAAAAGTCGCTGGCGCCATTTTGCGCTCACTCTGCTGTGAATTCAGTTAGTGACAGGACGCTGTTTGCTGACTGAGGGCCAGTTTAGAGATAGCGATTTGCTTCTTTGTGCTTTTCAAAGGCTAATTTAGCAACCGCTGTGTTCACCTACTAATCACCTTGCTTTTGCCTTGTAGCGCTGTTTTCACAGCGATCTGCAAGGTCTGTGTGTGTGTGTGTGTGTGTGTGTGTGTGTGTGTGTGTGTGAGTGCAGCCCACTCTCTAGTCTGAGTGCAGCCATAGGCCATCCATAGCTGGTTGTATTCAGTTCAGGGAGGGTGGTTCATTGCCTCATACTGTTTTTTTTTTTTTTTTTCAAGTAGTGTAGTCTGCTGCTCATTTTTTCAAAAAAATCCTATTAGTGTCTTTCCACCCGTCTCCAGCTAACTTGTGGAAAAACACTACATAGGATAACGTAGAGGAGGGTTTTTGGGCCTTGCAGCGCCGTTTACGGCTGTCTGCACGGTCTCCGTGTGACTGCAGCTCGCCCTGTAGTCTGTGAGCAGCCATAGCCTGGTTGTCTCCAGCTCAGGGTTCTTCACTGCGTCATACCGTCAAATCAATTTTCCTTTTGTTTTAAGTAGTGCAGGCTGCTGCACATTTTTTCAAAAAATTCCTATTAGTGTCTTTCCACCCGTCTCCAGCTAACTTGTGGAAAAACACTACATAGGATAACGTAGAGGAGGGTTTTTGGGCCTTGCAGCGCCGTTTACGGCTGTCTGCACGGTCTCCGTGTGACTGCAGCTCGCCCTGTAGTCTGTGAGCAGCCATAGCCTGGTTGTCTCCAGCTCAGGGTTCTTCACTGCGTCATACCGTCAAATCAATTTTCCTTTTGTTTTAAGTAGTGCAGGCTGCTGCACATTTTTTCAAAGAATTCCTATTAGTGTCTTTCCACCCGTCTCCAGCTAACTTGTGGAAAAACACTACATAGGATTAACGTAGAGAAGGGTTTTTGGGCCTTGCAGCGCCGTTTACGGCTGTCTGCACGGTCTCCGTGTGACTGCAGCTCGCCCTGTAGTCTGTGAGCAGCCATAGCCTGGTTGTCTCCAGCTCAGGGTTCTTCACTGCGTCATACCGTCAAATCAATTTTCCTTTTGTTTTAAGTAGTGCAGGCTGCTGCACATTTTTTCAAAAAATTCCTATTAGTGTCTTTCCACCTGTCTCCAGCTAACTTGTGGAAAAACACTACATAGGATAACGTAGAGGAGGGTTTTTTGGCCTTGCAGCGCCGTTTACGGCTGTCTGCACGGTCTCCGTGTGACTGCAGCTCTCTCTGTTGTCAGTTCAGCCCCCAAAAAATAAATAAATAATAAAGTTCACCAAACACACCAGTGACACCACTTTACATTTGTGTAGGCCACATTAGCTCATATTAAAGTCTAGTCCACACTTTAGAAAATTAGTGTTTCTTAGGCTAGGTTCACATTGCGTTAGTGGGTGATCGCTAACGGACAGCGTTGCACGGCGAAAATGTTGCAATTAACGCCGTGCAACGGGTCCGTTAGCGCACCCATTGACAGCAATGTAAATTTCGCCTGCTGCGCATCACTAGCGCGTGCCTTTTTCGGCTCGCGCTAGTGATGTGCCGTTCTTCTGTGACGCGCCTCGGACGCTGCTTGCAGCGTCCGCGGCGCGCCCGAGGTCCGTTCCCCGCTCTCGCAGATCGGGGATCTGCGAGAGCGGGGACGTTAACGCGACCCCTGAATGCGGCCCCTAAATAAACATTGCGTTAGCGCAATCCGCTAGCGCTAAACGGATTGCCCTAACGCAATGTGAACCTAGCCTTATACCTGTTAGGAGTTGTTCAGGAATAAGCACACAAAGCCGTTAGTACTTTTCTGCTTATCTTTATCAGTCAACCAAGATGAAGAAGGCAGTGAGTAAGGCACATGGGCGTGGGCACGGAGCAGGGAGAGGACGTGGGGATTCTGTGCCTGCTGCGGGCACCGGTGACTCATCAGCACCCACTTTCACCAGGGAACAGTCCTTCATGCGCAGCTTTGTCGCAGAGCGCCGTACACCGCTGCTGCGTGAAGAACAAATTGAAGCCGTTGTCGGATGGATGGCAGCTAATGCATCAACTTCAATTAGTGCCACATCCTCTCAGACACAGAGCACTGGAGAGCAGCCATCTGTCTCTTCACCACCTGCCAAATTGCCCAGGCAGACAGAGATCCCAGGACAGGAGCCGTCTCTACTTCTGTTCTCTGAATCTCTTGGCTTGGAAACAGGGGGCCAGCCAAGCAGCATTGGAGAAATGGAAGAAGAGGCAGGGTGCAGTGATGCCCAACCGCTTTTTCTCTCTTCCTCTGAAGAGGCGGGTGGGCCAGTGCCTCCGGTCACCACATCGCAGGATGCATCCGCTGATGACACTCAGGTGCCACTTTCTGGTGCGTGCTCTGCTGCTGAGACTACCCAGGAGGAGCAGTTGGGGGCAGAGGGTAGTGTAGATGATGAGGTCCTTGACCCATCTTGGTGTGAGGGACAGGAAGGTGGTGGGAGCAGCTCTGAGGAAGAGATTCCCCGTACGGCCCAAAGAGGGAGAGGGAGGGGGAAGACTGCAGATCCTGCAGCCTCCGCTTTGGCACCCGTTAGGAGCATGTCTCTTCCAAAAGCCAAAAAGGGCGCTCCCAAGACTTGCAGTGCCTGGTCCTTTTTTGACACAGTTGCAGATGACATTTGCTATGTCAAATGCAAGGTGTGTCATCACAAAGTCAAAAGAGGTCGAAATGTCAGCAACCTCAATACCTCCAACATGTGGAAACATGTGTGCACCAGGCACGCGGCGGAGTTAGAAAGACACACTGAAGAGCTAGGCCAACCAACAGCGGCAGCTACCACCACTTCAGCTCGTGTTGCCTCTTCCTCCAGCTCACATGCAGCTGGTTCGGCTTCCTCCCAGGATCGCCGTGGAAGAACCTCTGGCCCTGTTGTCCAGAGACCCGCTGTAATTCCACCCGCAGCACCACTTTCCCAGTCATCCACACACTCCCAGCCCAGTGTACAGCCATCTGTAGTACAGGCATGGGAGAAAAGGCGGCCTTTCTCGTCAAACCACCCACGGGCACAGGCTCTGACTGCAGGCATTGCCAAACTTCTGTCACTGGAAATGCTGTCATTCAGGCTGGTGGAGACTGACAGCTTCCGTGACTTGATGTCATTGGCAGTCCCACAGTACAATGTGCCCAGCCGCTTTTACTTCAGCAGGCAAGCCGTCCCTGCCCTGCACAAGCATGTGGAGGGACACATAAAACACGCGCTACTGAATGCCGTCAGTAGCAAGGTCCACCTCACCACCGATGCGTGGACCAGTCAACATGGACAGGGGCGATACCTTTCCCTCACTGCCCATTGGGTTAATGTCGTTGAGCCGGGTACAGATCGTGTGAGTGGCGCAGGACGTGTCCTGCCCACTCCAAGGATTGCAGGAATCCATTCTGTACGCATTGACTCCTCCTCTTACACCAGTTCCTCAGAATCATCGCTGCAGGAGCCGTCACAGTCCACCTCCACATGGACCCGTGATGAACGTTTACCTGTTATGACCGACATGAGCACAGCCGTGGCCAAACGTCAACAGGCCGTCTTGAAATTAATTTCTTTGGGGAATCGAAGCCACACAGCGCAGGAGCTCTGGAATGCCATCAAGCAGGAGAGCGATGTGTGGTTTGTGCCAGCGAATCTCCAGCCAGGCATGGTAGTGTGTGATAATGGCCGAAATCTGGTGGCAGCTCTGGGCCTCGGCAACCTCACTCACATCCCATGTCTGGCACATGTGCTCAATTTGGTCGTGCAGAGTTTTTTGAGGGACTATCCGGATCTTGATGCACTGCTGCACAAGGTCCGCCTAGAGTGTGCTCACTTGCGGCGTTCCAGCACGGCAAAAGCGCGCATTGCGGCTCTGCAGCGCCGACACCGCCTGCCGGAACATCGCATCATATGTGACCTACCTACCAGGTGGAATTCCACGTTACATATGTTGGAGCGGTTGTGTGAGCAGTAGCAAGCTGTAATGGAGTACCAGCTGCATCAGGCGCAAAGAAGTCGCACTCAGCGCCGTTCAGACTTCACAACCACAGAGTGGGCCACTATGAATGACGTCTGCCAGGTTTTGCGTCCCTTCGATTATTCCACGCGGATGGCGAGTGAAGATGATGCACTAGTCAGCATGACTGTCCCCCTTATCTGCCTGCTTGAAAAATCACTGCAAGCGCTAAGGGATGATGTTGTGGAAGAGGTGGAGGATGAGGATTCACCATTTCCATCATCTTCTGGACAGTCAGCGCCACGTGGTTCCTCACAAACGCGTAGGCAGGGGACAGTTTGTGAGGAGGATGAGGAGGAGTCAATGAAGGAGGAAGACATCCGTCCAGAGGAGGGAGTTACACAATTGTCCAGTAGTCAGTGTGTACAGCGAGGGTGGGGTGATGACGAGCGGGCAGAGATCACGCCTCCAGCAGGGGACAGCGTTTCTTGGGCAGTTGGCAGTCTGCAGCACATGGTGGATTACATGCTGCAGTGCCTGAGAAACGACCGCCACATCGCCCACATTCTCAACATGTCTGATTATTGGGTGTTCACCCTCCTCGATCCTCGCTACCGGGACAACGTAGAAAGCCTCATCACACCGTTGAACCGGGAGCGAAAAATGCGGGAGTACCAAGACACACTGGTGAATTCCATCATCTTCTCCAGTCCAACTGAGAGAAGTGCTGCTAGTGCATTACAAAGCAGCTCAGTGCGTCCAGGCAGTGGTGGAGGCTCTGCACAAAGAGGGAGCAGAAGCAGTGCCTCTGCCCAAGGCAAGACCAGTATGGCCCAACTGTGGCACAGTTTTCTGTGCCCGCCACAAAAGTCTACACCATCACAGACGGCTCCAGTCAGCAGGAGGCAACGGTTCCGTCAGATAGTGACAGACTACATGTCTTGCCCTCTTGCTGTACTCCCAGACGGCTCTTCACCTTTCAAGTTTTGGGTCTCAAAGCTGGATACATGGCCAGAGCTAAGCCAGTATGCATTGGAGGTGCTGGCTTGCCCTGCGGCTAGTGTATTATCGGAACGCGTCTTTAGTGCTGCAGGTGGTGTACTAACTGACCGTCGCATGCGACTATCCTCCGATAACGTTGACCGGCTTACTTTCCTGAAAATGAACAAGGCCTGGATCTCGCAGGAATTTGCCACTCCTCTTCCTGATTAAATAATTAGGTGACTGTCTACGTTATCCAGGTCTCCTGTTGGGTTCATCTTTCTACCACCTGAACTTAAATTCCTGGGCTCCAACACCGCCAGTTGAGGCTCTGAAGTGCCGTCTGCACAGTCAAAACATACGACCCAGTGTTATTGGGTTTCAGTAACATCAGCTGATCCCCAGCTGTGTAGCCGGCAATGTGTCCTGCGACCGCCACGCTGACACAACAACTGAAATGTAAGGGAACCTGTCCCCCTCCCCCCCCCCTAAGGCGTTTGTTACTGAAAGAGCCACCTTGTGCAGCAGTAATGCTGCACAAGGAAAAGGTAGCTATTTTTGTTTAGCTCCTTGCACACGCAGAACTTAACACTTATAAAATGTGTCCACTGATACCGTAAAACCGTCCCGGAGGTGGGACTTTCCTTCGTAATATGACGCAGCACAGCTGTCATTCCTACCCCCTTGGCACCGTGCCCCGGCTCCTCAGCGTTGTTTGATTCCGTCCCGGAGCCTGCACTGTTATGTTATCCCTTGGCCAGGCACACTTAGCGCTGCCCATCTTCTGACATCATTTGATGTCAGGCTGGCTGCGCCTGTACGGCCGCGCTGGCCGAGAGCCCGCCTCGCATTGTCTTCTGATTTAATCCCACTGGGGGCCTGAGATCCATGGACATGCGCAGTGCATATCTGAACCTCCGCCTCTCACTCATCTCCCTACGCCTTCTTCAGACTGTGCGCCGTCAGCTGATCCCTAATAGCATGCCACGGCCGTGACGCCGCACAGTCTGAAGAAGCCGTAGGGAGGGGAGTGAGAGGCGAGGATATGCACTGCGCATGGCCACGGATCCCAGGCCCGAGGTGGGATTACATTAGACGACACTGGGAGGCGGGATCTCGGCCAGCGCGGCCACACAGGCGCAGCCAGCCTGACACCAAATGATGTCAGAAGATGGGCAGCGCTAAGTGTGCCTGGCCAAGGGATAACATAACAGCGCAGGCTCCAGGACAGATTCAAACAACGCTGAGGAGCCGGGGCACGGTGCCAAAGGGGTAGGAATGACAGCTGTGCTGCGTCATATTACGAAGGAAAGTCCCACCTCCGGGACGGTCTCACGGTTTCAGGGGACACATTTTATAAGTGTTTAGTTCTGTGTTTGCAAGGAGCATAATGAAAAGAGCCACCTTTTCCTTTTGCATCTTTTGTGCTGCACAAGCTGGCTCTTTCAGCTACAAACGCCTTGGGGGGGGGGGGGGTTAAAGGTTCCCTTTCGACTTTCTACAATCAGGCTTCAGCCTACATTGTGTTCCTCTGTTTCTCCTGCTGTCCCTGGGCTCCAACACCGCTAGTTGTTGCCTGGTAGTGCTGTACGCACAGTCAACAGTCGCTCCTCTGTTCTTGGGGTTCAGTAACGTCAGCTGTTCCCCTGCTGTGTGTGTGGCATTCCCTCCTATCTCCTCCACCTCCTCCTCCTCCTGTCCCTGGGCTCCAACACCGCTAGTTGCCGTCCAGAAGTGCTGTCCGCACAGTCCCAACAGTCCCTCCTCTGTTATTGGGGTTCAGTAACGTCAGCTGTTCCCCTGCTGTGTGTGTGGCAATCCCTCCTATCTCCTCCACCTCCTCCTCCTCCTGTCCCTGGGCTCCAACACCGCTAGTTGCCGTCCAGAAGTGCTGTCCGCACAGTCCCAACAGTCCCTCCTCTGTTATTGGGGTTCAGTAACGTCAGCTGTTCCCCTGCTGTGTGTGTGGCAATCCCTCCTATCTCCTCCACCTCCTCCTCCTCCTGTCCCTGGGCTCCAACACCGCTAGTTGCCATCCAGAAGTGCTGTCCGCACAGTCCCAACAGTCCCTCCTCTGTTATTGGGGTTCAGTAACGTCAGCTGTTCCCCTGCTGTGTGTGTGGCAATCCCTCCTATCTCCTCCACCTCCTCCTCCTCCTGTCCCTGGGCTCCAACACCGCTAGTTGCCGTCCAGAAGTGCTGTCCGCACAGTCCCAACAGTCCCTCCTCTGTTATTGGGGTTCAGTAACGTCAGCTGTTCCCCTGCTGTGTGTGTGGCAATCCCTCCTATCTCCTCCACCTCCTCCTCCTGCTGTCCCTGGGCTCCAACACCGCTAGTTGCTGTCCAGAAGTGCTGTCCGCACAGAGCCAAACACCTCGCCAATGTGTTAGTGGAGTTCAGTAATGCCTGCTGCTCCCCTGCTGTGTATACGGCAACGTGTCCTGCGACCGCCACGCAGGCACAACAAGTTAAATTTAAGGGAACCTGTCCCCCCCCCCAGGCGTTTGTTACTGAAGGAGACACCTTGTGCAGCAGTAATGATGCAAAGGGAAAAAGTGCCTCTTTTCGTGGTGCTCCTTGCACATGCTGAACCTAACACTTATGAAATGTGTCCCCTCACACGGTTAAACCGTCCGGTCGGTGGAACTTTCCTTTGTCATGTGACGCAGCACAGCCGTCATTCTTACCCCCTTGTCGCCGTGCGCCTCCTCCTCAGCGTTGTTTGAATCTGTCCTGGAGTCTGTGCTGTTATGTTATCCCTTGGCCAGGCACACTTAGCGCTGCCCGTCTTCTGACATCATTTGGTGTCAGGATGGCTGCGCCTGTGCGGCCGCGCTGGACGAGATCCCGCCTCGTAGTGTCTTCTGATTTAATCCCACTGCGGACCTGTGATCCATGGACATGAGCAGTGCATATCTTAACCTTCGCCTCTCACTCATCTCCCTACGCCTTCTTCAGACTGTGCGCTGTCAGCTGATCCCTAATAGCATGCCACGGCCGTGACGCCGCACAGTCTGAAGAAGCCGTAGGGAGGGGAGTGAGAGGCGAGGATATGCACTGCTCATGCCCATGGATCACAGGTCCGCAGAGTGATTACATTAGATGACACAGCGAGGCGGGATCTTGCCCAGCGCGGCCGCACAGGCGCAGCCAGCCTGACACCAAATGATGTCAGAAGACGGGCAGCGCTAAGTGTGCCTGGCCAAGGGATAACATAACAGCGCAGACTCCGGGACAGATTCAAACAACGCTGAGGAGGAGGCGCACGGCGACAAGGGGGTAAGAATGATGGCTGTGCTGCGTCACATGACAAAGGAAAGTTCCACCGACCAGACGGTTTAACCGTGTGAGGGGACACATTTCAAAAGTGTTAGGTTCAGCATGTGCAAGGACCATAATTAAAAGAGCTAAGTTTACCTTTTCCAGCATTAGTGCTGTACAAGATGGCTCTTTCAGCTACAAACGCCTGGGGGGGGGGGGGGGGGTGTGTTAAAGTTTCCCTTTCAACTTGCTCCAGTGCAGGCTGCGGCCTACACTCTGCTCCACCTGCAGAGCCCGGGCTCCAACACCGCTAGTTGCTGTCCGGAAGTGCTGGCTGCACAGAGCCAAACACCTCGCCAATGTGTCAGTGGGGTTCAGCACCGCCAGCTGTTCCCCTGCTGTGTAGCCGGCAACGTGTCCTGCAACAGCCACGCAGACACAACAGACCCAAAGCTGCCGCCAGTGCAGGCTTCGGCCTACACTCCGCTCCCCCTGCTCCTCCTGCTGACCCTGGGCTCTAACACCGCCAGTTGGGACCCAGATGTGCTAGCTGCACAGAGAAAAACACCAGCCAATGTGTCAGTGGGGTTCAGCACCGCCAGCTGTTCCCCTGCTGTGTAGCCGGCAACGTGTCCTGCAACAGCCACGCAGACACAAGAACTGAAATTGAAGGGAACCTGTCCCCCCTCCCCCAGGCGTTTGTATGTTTTACAGCCACCTTGTACAGCGGTAATGCTGCATGTGTGCAAGGTGGCTCATAAACTTATTCTCCTCGCACATGTGGAACTGAACACGTCAAAAATGTGTCCTCTGTGACCATTTAACCGTCCCGGAGGTGTGACTTTCCTTTGTAATGACACGCTGCAACCCCCTTGGTAGCGCTGCCCGTCTTCTGGCATCATTGTTTGGCTGGCTGCGCCTCTGCGGCCGCCCTGGCCCACACAACGCCCCTCGGTGTCTTATTTATTTAGACTGCGAGGGTGTGATTGATGGGCATCAGCAGTGCATATGTTCGCCTGTCCTTCATCTCCTTCCGCCTTCTTCAGACTGTGCGGCTTCATGGCCGTGGCGTGCGACAAGGGATCAGCTGACGCCGCACAGTCTGAAGCAGGTGTAAGGACCCGAGTGTGAGAGGCGAACATATGTACTGCGCCAGGCCAGGAATCCCAGCCCCGCAGTGTTTTAACTATGTAAAGACACTGCGGGGCTGGGATTCATGGTCAACGTGAACCGCACCGCCCGACATGAAATGATGTCAGAAGACGGGCAGCGCTAACAGCGCAAGGCCAAGGGATAACACGACAGCACAAGACTCCTGTACAGCAAATAACGACGCTCAGGAGGCCGCGCCAAGCACCAAGGTGGGATTTTTGCCAGCTGTGCTGCGTCTCATTACGAAGGGAACTCACGCCTCCAAAACAGTTTGACTGCTTAAGGGCCTAAATGTTAGACGTGTTTCTTTCTGCGTGTGCAAGGAGCTAAATTAAAAGAGCAACCTTAGACTTGTGCAGCATTACTGCTGCCCAAGCTGTGGCTCTTGTAGTTTGTAACCCCTGAGGGGGGGTTAAAGGTTACCTTTGAAATCGGTTCAATTAGGCTTCGGCCAACACTCTGCTCCACCTGCAGAGCCCGGGCTCCAACACCGCTAGTTGCTGTCTGGAAGTGCTGGCTGCACAGACAAACACCTCGCCAATGTGTCAGTGGGGTTCAGCACCGCCAGCTGTTCCCCTGCTGTGTAGCCGGCAACGTGTCCTGCAACAGCCACGCAGACACAAAGCTGCCGCCAGTGCAGGCTTCGGCCTACACTCTGCTCCCCCTGCTGACCCTTTGCTCCAACACTGCTAGTTGGGGCTCTAGGAAGACAAGCTTGAATAGGTCCCCATCCTGTTTCCAGCACCGTCAGCTGGTTCCGGGCAGAGCCTTTGGCTTAGGTGCCTCCCTCTGGGTATCCGAGTTCCACCAACGTCAGGTGGTCCTTGGTAGTGCTTTCAGGCACGGGTACCTCCTGCTTAGTAACCGGGTTCCAGTAACGTCAGCTGGTCCTCGGTAGTTCCATTGGCTCTTGGACCTTCGGCTACCCATCCGGGTTCCAGTACCATCAGCTGGTTCTCGGCAGTGTCTTTTGCTCTTGTACCTTCTGCTCCCCATCCTGGTTCCAGTACCGTCAGCTGGTTCCGGGCAGAGCATTTGGCTTAGGTGCCTCCCTCTGGGTATCCGAGTTCCACCAACGTCAGGTGGTCCTTGGTAGTGCTTTCAGGCACGGGTACCTCCTGCTTAGTAACCGGGTTCCAGTAACGTCAGCTGGTCCTCGGTAGTTCCATTGGCTCTTGGACCTTCGGGTAGCCATCCGAGTTCCAGTTCCATCAGCTGTTTCTCGGCATTTTCTCAGCCTTCTTGTACCTTCTGCTACATTTCCAAGTTCAAGAGACTAAAGACTATGACCCGGAAGACCACCCCTAAGATGACGACGACACCAGAGACGACAACCCTGGAGACGACGACGAACTGGAAGACCGAGAAGCAGAAGAACAAGAGGCTGCAGAACAAAGAGCAGAAGAACATTAAGCATAAGACTAAATATCAGAGCAAAAGATATTATCTAAATTATAAGCAGAAGAAGACTAAGCAGTGTATGGGGGTGAGTCCGTTCCTCCTCGTGGTGCCCCTGGATAAAGCCTGATGCTGCAGGCCAAACTGAACGCGGACAAATGTAACTCTTTTGTGACAGGCAGAACGGAAGGTGTAATCTTCAAACTTTTATAGATAACAACTACGGGAATGCCTGTCACAAATAAGAATATGATGAAGAAGTTGAATATGAAGAAGATAATAGTAAAATAAAAAGAATATGAACAATGTAACAAAAAAAATAATAGGTAGAAGATGAAGAAGAAGATGAATAAGGTGAAGAAGTTGATGTCAAAGAAGCTGATGATGAGGATAATGAAGAAGAAAGTGTGGGAGAAGTAAAAAAGAAGGTGAAGGGCGTGGAAGTAGTGAAACATCAATATCTGACAAAATAAAAAAAAATTAACATAGTCAAAATCTTTCTAATGCCGAACGTCATAAAAAAAAATAAAATTCCTGCTATTCTATTTGATTGGGCTAAACCTCTGTGACTTTCATGTCTCCGCCACGTCCCCCAATACATCCTACATTATTCTTAGTTGTTTTCCTTCATGTAGAATGAACCTACAAGGAAAGAAAGGGTTTATCTTAATTCCGATATTTTCGTCCCATTGACTTGCATTGGGATCGGGTATCGGTATCGGATTAGATCCGATACTTTGACGGTATCGGCCGATACTTTCCGATACCGATACTTTCCGATATCGGAAGGTATCGCTCAACACTAATCATCTGCAAATATTGATATTTTACTGTGTAAACCTTCTACCAGATCGTTAATAAATATGTTGAAGAGAATAGGTTCCAACACTGACCCCTGCGGTACCCCACTGGTCACAGCGACCCAGTTATAGAATATACCATTTATAACCACCCTCTGCTTTCTATCACTAAGCCAGTTACTTACCCATTTACACATATTTTCCTCTAGACCCAGCATTCTCATTTTGTGTACCAACCTCTTGTGTGGCACGGTATCAAATGCTTTGGAAAAATCAAGATATACCACGTCCAATGACTCACCGTGGTCCAGTCTATAGCTTACCTCTTCATAAAAGCTGAAATGATGATATGGAGTTACACAGTTATTCTCATTGAGATAATACAGAATAACATCCCTCAGAAACCCTTCAAATATTTTACCAACAATAGAGGTTAGACTTACTTGCCTATAATTTCCAGGTTCACTTTTAGAGCCCTTTTTGAATATTGGTACCACATTTGCTATGCGCCAGTCCTGTGGAACAGACCCTGTCGCTATAGAGTCCCTAAAAAGATGATCGCAGCTATCAAGTTATCAGTTTATTCCATTTTCTAAGACCTACATGCCCATATAGACAGTTTAGGAAGGTTGATCCTACTGATAGATCTGCAGCGCCCCAGAGTCCTGGTCGTTGCAGTAATGTCGCTCTTCCACAAGGGGGAGTGATGTTACGTCTGATGGCACTAAAGGAGTTCACCACCAGGTATCACAGTCACACACTACACTTCACAATCCAACCACCAGGGGGAGCAAAGGGTTCTATGTATTAGGCCACTCCTCACACTCGGGTAAAACTGGGAGTTGGATAGGAAGTTAGAGGAGAACGCTACTGGGTGAGACCCAGGAAAGACCTGTCAGGCAGACAGGGGAAGAAGGAGGAACATCTGAGCTGCAGACAGAGGTCCCTGTCAGGGGTGGGATCCTGGCAGAGACTTAGCAAGAGATAGAACGTTACGGAGCTGCGCCTGCATCCCATTGCAGCAGCATCCTAAGAAAGGACAAGAAGTGGAGTATATTGTGGAGAAGTGAGAAACGAGATCACAGCACAAGTAGATAATACCGGGAGGAGTTCTGCCTTAAGATCAGCAACATCCTTCTGAGGCGCGTAGCCGGTGGCCGGAACACCGAGGGTGTAATAGGCTCTACGCATTACTTCAAACTACGGTCGGACAGTTAATTCCAAGTTGGCTGCCCAACCTTAATATCTAATGAAGACAACGGAGGCAAATTGTGGGAGAGGGGCGTCTCTAGGGTCCCTATAAAATAGCTCCAGGCCTACCCTGTCATACGGGTCGTCCGATCCATACCATCTGGGGGACGGAGAGAGAGAATATAGAAACATACACGACAGTTGTGAGGACTATCCCGTGGTGCTCAGCAGGGAGGTACTACAACACACAGGTGCAAGTAGGAAGGCTACTGATTTCCACCTGCAAAGGGAACTCTGGATGTGCCTTCGGACCGGCCGGACTTAGCCAGCCCTGTTAGCAGTGCTCTGGATTGTGGATGCTGAAGTCTTCAGTAAAAGTTAAAGAGACTGCAACCCTGTGTCCTCATTATTTACTGCGACCTACACCATCATCATCTACCTTACTGGGAAGCCCTGGGGACATACTTCATCTGTGGGAAGGTATACCATCTAGCTGCCATTCCATCACCCCAGTGGACCCCTGGCAGCGTCGGTCACCCTGACCGAATACCACAGGTGGCGTCACGAACATCGTACAAACAACTAACTACACCTTTAATTGGGCGCCCCTTAGCAGGGCCACAGACCAGGTCGGGCCACCGTGACATTCCCAGAACCAAGACAGAAGGGACCCGGTACCGAGTACCCCACTGCCCTGTGCCTGGGGGCAATCCAACTTCCCTGTAAAGAGGATCTATTACCAGATTCCAGAAGACAAAATGGACTAAATACTTCTCGCTAATGGATCCCCTGTTATCCTGCTGAGGCATGTTTCCTTATGCAGATGACCTGTTACCTTCATGATAGAGCAGGCTTGGAGGACACACATATAAATTACTCCTTATTAAAGAAAAAAATGGTATGGTTTTTATTTTTTCCCTGGTGTCTAGTGTTGAGCGATACCGTCCGATACTTGAAAGTATCGGTATCGGAAAGTATCGGCCGATACCGGCAAAGTATCGGATCTAATCCGATACCGATACCCGATACCAATACAAGTCAATGGGACTCAAGTATCGGACGGTATCCCTGATGGTTCCCAGGGTCTGAAGGAGAGGAAACTCTCCTTCAGGCCCTGGGAACCATATTAATGTGTAAAATATATTAAAATAAAAAATAAAATAAAAAATATTGCTATACTCACCTCACCGAGGGAACCGGCAGCGTTGTTTGCTTAAAATGCGCGCTTTTCCTTCCTTCCGTGACGTCACGGCTTCTGATTGGTCGCGTGCCGCCCATGTGGCCGCGACGCGACCAATCACAGCAAGCCGTGACGTAATTTTCAGGTCCTTCTAGGCATTCAGTATTTTAAAATTACGTTCCGGCTTTGTGATTGGTCGCGTCGCGGTCACATGGGCGACGCGACCAATCACAAGCCGTGACGTCACGGGAGGCAGGAGACGCGCGCATTTTAAAATGCGTGCGTGTCCAGCCTCCCGTGACGTCACGGCTTGTGATTGGTCGCGTCGCCCATGTGGCCGCGACGCAACCAATCACAGCAAGCCGTGACGTAATTTCAGGTCCTTCAGGATTTTAAAATTACGTTCTGGCTTGTGATTGGTCGCGTCGCGGTCACATGGGCGACGCGACCAATCACAAGCCGTGACGTCACGGGAGGCTGGACACGCGCGCATTTTAAAATGCGCGCGTCTCCTGCCTCCCGTGACGTCACGGCTTGTGATTGGTCGCGTCGCCCATGTGACCGCGACGCGACCAATCACAAGGCCGGGACGTAATTTTAAAATACTGAATGCCTAGAAGGACCTGAAAATTACGTCACGGCTTGCTGTGATTGGTCGCGTCGCGGCCACATGGGCGGCACGCGACCAATCAGAAGCCGTGACGTCACGGAAGGAAGGAAAAGCGCGCATTTTAAGCAAACAACGCTGCCGGTTCCCTCGGTGAGGTCCAGGCTGCGTCGGAGAGGTGAGTATAGCAATATTTTTTATTTTAATTCTTTCTTTTACACATTAATGTTGTTTCGATACCGATACCCGATACCACAAAAGTATCGGATCTCGGTATCGGAATTCCGATACAGCAAATATCGGCCGATACCCGATACTTGCGGTATCGGAATGCTCAACACTACTGGTGTCACAATTTGAGGGTCACAAAATACTATAGTGAATAGAAACATAATGAAAATAAATCTCCATGAAATGGAACTTGTTTAGCACAGGAAAGGGTGTTCAGAAATCAGGACTCTGAACAGCAGCCCAGTGTCTGCAACCTTTGGATCTCTCTCACCACAGACAACCTAATTACAGCCTCTTGCATCAGACTGTTGTTCAGGCTTACATGTTCAATACAATCAGACTTTTTTTGCCTTACACAACTGGGTTTAAGTGTTCTCCTTCCCTTTAAAAGTCTTTTCATAAAATGAAACCGTTCAGCAGAAAATGTCCCATTTTTGCCCTGTATATCCATCCTTTTTCTCAAACACTTTAGGTCAGTCCCACAGAAAAAAAATAATTCAGATAATAACATTATGGTGGGGAATTACCATGAACACAATTGCCTAATAGCATTCTTTAACGCAGGTTGAAGGTGAACCTACTTAAGTCTAAGGAAAAGACAAATGTCTCAGCAAATACCAATCATTTATTAACTTTCTTGAACTGGTGACTCGGTGAGTATTCCCTTCAAATACCTCTGTCTTTTGTAGATCCATGTTTGATAGCTAGATACTGCAACTCGTACAACTTTACCTATTACAGTATGCTCATGATTTACATTTTTGTTTCATTAAAATGATGCTATTAATGCCATGGTGCCTGGATTGGCCATTAGACGCTCATCCAATGAGCTCCATGTAACACAGAATATACACTCACCGGCCACTTTATTAGGTACACCTGTCCAACTTCTTGTTAACACTTAATTTCTAATCAGCCAATCACATGGCGGCAACTCAGTGCATTTAGGCATGTAGACATGGTCAAGACAATCTCCTGCAGTTCAAACCGAGCATCAGTATGGGGAAGAAAGGTGATTTGAGTGCCTTTGAACGTGGCATGGTTGTTGGTGCCAGAAGGGCTGGTCTGAGTATTTCAGAAACTGCTGATCTACTGGGATTTTCACGCACAACCATCTCTAGGGTTTACAGAGAATGGTCTGAAAAAGAAAAAAAATCCAGTGAGCGGCAGTTCTGTGGGCGGAAATGCCTTGTTGATGCCAGAGGTCAGAGGAGAATGGGCAGACTGGTTCGAGCTGATAGAAAGGCAACAGTGACTCAAATCGCCACCTGTTACAACCAAGGTAGGCCTAAGAGCATCTCTGAATGCACAGTGCGTCGAACTTTGAGGCAGATGGGCTACAGCAGCAGAAGACCACACCGGGTACCACTCCTTTCAGCTAAGAACAGGAAACTGAGGCTACAATTTGTACAAGCTCATCGAAATTGGACAGTAGAAGATTGGAAAAACGTTGCTTGGTCTGATGAGTCTCGATTTCTGCTGCGACATTCGGATGGTAGGGTCAGAATTTGGCGTAAACAACATGAAAGCATGGATCCATCCTGCCTTGTATGGAGCATCTTTGGGATGTGCAGCCGACAAATCTGCGGCAACTGTGTGATGCCATCATGTCAATATGGACCAAAATCTCTGAGGAATGCTTCCAGCACCTTGTTGAATCTATGCCACGAAGAATTGAGGCAGTTCTGAAGGCAAAAGGGGGTCCAACCCGTTACTAGCATGGTGTACCTAATAAAGTGGCCGGTGAGTGTATGTTCTGGCAGCTTACAACGCTTTCTGAAGTGAAATGAATGATTTGTCATTTTTTGGGGATTAAGCTCCTGATTGTTGAAAGTTTTTCAAACCCGCTGATTTTAGCAGACCTGGTAGACGATCTTATGTGTGATGGTCCTCCCAATTCTCTCGAAGCAGATGATGTTTGAAGAAAGAAGGATCAGCTAGATGGAACTTCAACGCTTGATGTATTAATTTTTAAGGAAAATAAGCCACTGCCAGAGGTGTCTGGGAGCAGCTATCTTCACCCTGACCATCGAAAACATGTGAGCACTCATGTGCACAGGAAAGTCGGGAGAGACAGATGTTAGGCCGACAGTTAGAGTTCATACCGCCTGTGTGTGAAATCATAAAATAATGGGTGGTAATGACCCTTCTACAATTCTCTTCTGCCATCTTGAACCTTTGATGGACACCTGGGGATAAACCATTGACTTTTCAGCAACAACAAAAAAATATCATACACTGTGGTCAATAACTCTCATAATCCCTGGGCCCATGTGGGAGTATAGTATAAGAAAATTATTGTCTAGCCTTCCTTTTGATTTTCCACATATTTAGTGGTCCCTCAGAGGAAGTAGATAATATACCAGGACAACTCAAGTGAAATACATAATATTTATTCCCATATATTATTTCCTTTTTAAATGAGTCTTGTTCATTTACTATAGGAGACACTGTGACTAGTAATAGTTGGGAAAGATTTGACAGGTTTGCCCAGTTTGTGGGTCACCCAGTAACACCTGTACTGCCTTGATGGCACTGAAAGCAGAATTATTTTATGCAAGTGGATTTGCATATTGTATTGCTGACAGATCAGCATTACATCCATCAATATAATAAGCAATTAATACATGGAGCATTAACCTAATTATAAAGTTTAAAGACTTCTTCAAAAAATGTGATTTTAAAAAGTGATATAAATTATATTACAATATAAATAATCCCCAACCCATTACATAATGTGCAATAAGCATGTTCTGTTTTGTTCTAGAGACAGGCCACACTTCGTTTCTACAGATTGTAGGGATTAGGTAATTTGTAATAAACAGTAAACAAAGCTAATTTTATTGGTGATCCACAGTGAATTCATTTTTAAGGACCATTACATACCTCAAGTGATACATTTACTGGGATTTAGGTCATCTTTGAGTCCTTAAACAGAAGCTCATAACAAAACATGTTTTCCAATTTCATTACAAGAGCTTGTCTATTTTAGATAATGCCTTATTGTTAATTAATAAGCTAATCACAGGAAGCCAGCTGTAATCTGTAGCGCCACCACAGGAGAAATGATGCATTGCATGATGCCAAATAAACTTGTTATTATAATTATTATTATTTTTTATTTTAGCGCATCGCTGATTCCATGGTGCTTTACATGTGAAAAGAGGTTACATACAAAATATAAATTACAATGATCAAACTAATAATGACAGACAGGTACAGGAAGGAGAGGACCCTGCCTTTGTGGGTTTAGTCTACGGGATCACGGGAAAAGGGACAGTGGGTTGGGGGATTTTGTCAGCTCCGGTGGTGGTGAGGTGGCAGGGAGTCACTGCAGGCTGTAACCTTTCTTTAAGAGATGGGTTTTCAAGTTCCATATGAAGGTTCTGAATGTGGTAGATAATCGGACATGTTGGGCATGTAATTCCAGAGAATGGGGAATACTTGGGATATGTTTTGGAGGTGATTGGGTGAGGAACGTAAATGTGTGGAGCAGAGAAGGTGGTCTTGGGAGGATCGGAGATTACGTGTGGGAAGATATCGGGAGATTAGTTAGGAGATATGCGGAGGAGACAGATTATGGACAGCTTTGTAGGTTAATGTTAGTAGTTTGAACTGGATACGTTGGGGATCAACTGCTGTATGTGTACCACAAAGCCATGTCAGGTCCTTCATAGAGTGAGCTGTTAGGAGCAGCTCAAATCTAGTGCATGGTAAGAAAAGGTATTTAAAATAGTTGTAAATTAGACACCCCATTTAAAGTGTTCTGGTGCCCTATTCTGATTCCTAGGTGGTGTTTAAGTAGCCTAAATATAGCTAATTGATGTCAAAAGATGCCTTTTAGTTATTTACCTAGGGACTCTTATAGAACACATGGTAATGCACAGATAAAATAATGCCACAAACCCGCTATCTGACACGTTTTATTGACTATCCTTTGAGTATGGGCACCTCCTGACTTTCCCTCAATAAATGAGGTTCTGGGAAAGAAGGATCAGACATGTTGAATTTTAGTTCCTAATTCTTCTGTGTTTCCTATAGATAAATGCCAGATGTGTCTAAAAATCGTATTACCAACTCACCCCATTGATAACACAAGCATGTATGTGGTGATAGAGGTAATAGGAGTGGCTGAATGGCAACCTCAACAGGGTTGAAAGTTGTCTGTTGACCCTTGATGCTGAGTTTATAAAAATAGCTATACACTTGAGATTTAATCCACCTCCTCCATAAACATGCACAGTCAAATCAGGAGAGTATGCATATTCATTTCACTAGAGAGAGGGGAATAACTTGCTGTCTTTCACCTACAATATGTCAGCTTGTCTTCTAGGGAAGATAAAATTGTTGTTGACATATGTTGGATTTCAACATGCTGTTGTGCTGCCTGTGAGATAGAGCTACCTGAGTGGGTTGGGGGACACTCGCTTGGCAACGGGATTAAAGCATTCAGGCCTGTTTTCTCACAAAAACAGTCTATCCAGTTTATTAAACATCATAAACCGCATCGCGAACAGTTCATTATTTACATCAACGGAACATCCTAAGCACTGCCCGTAACCCCCTTTATCTGGAGTTACCTTACAGGAGCTCCTACTCCACACACTGACTCCAGTCAGACTTGGTTCCCAGGGAAGCTGCCAAACTGGGATCACTGTCCTTGTGACCAGGGCACTTCAGATAGTCCAGACCCGCAGACGGAACTGTAGCTTCCCCAACACAGTAGCCATGCGCTATTCAGGAAGTCCATTCCCAAGCACTTCCAACACACAGGTCTTCAGTCCATAGCCTCACCACGTGCTTCCAGGAATCCAGTCCACTCCAGGACATTCCAACACACAGACTATCAGTCCATGGCCTCACCATGTGCTTCCAGGAATCCAGTCCACTCCAGGACATTCCAACAAACAGTTCATTCACAGGACCTCACACACTGACCATTCAGGTCCATACACTCTGAACGATGTGACCAGACTCTGGTCACATTATGTAGCTGTAACCACCCCCATAGGTGGGAGGTGCGTGTGGTTAGCCAGTCCCGCCCAGCTCTCCGACTAACCCTGCAAGCCTCTCTTTTAACTATACAAATACTTGTGGGACTACAGGTCCCAGAACAACAATACTACAGGCTTACAGCACAGACTCCCTCTGCGACACATACCGGACATTTACAATCATGCCGGACACTGTTTCATTGTCACCATTATAGATACGCCTCCATGCGTATCCTGAGGAGCACATACAGTGCCCCCTGGCTGTAACATAGGTCACTGCATCACATACCCCATACCCCACACACATTAGATCACGTGCCCATGCCCAATTCAAAATGTGCATGCCCAGTTTAAAGGTGCTGTTCAGGGCTGACACAATAATGACTAATCCAGGGGTATATGGCCTGCAGCCCAGAGGCCACATGCGGCATCAAATACCATTTTGTGCAGCCCCCAACCATATAGACTGAAAAATACTTGACTACTGGATTGAATATATTTGGACAGCCAGACACTGAAGAGTAATGGCGTACAGCTGAGGAGCAAGGACTGGCAACTACTAATGGTACATTGTGTAAACAACTCTGGAGTAGGGTTGAGCGAAACGGATCGGTCATTTTCAGAAATCGCCGACTTTTAGGTAAAGTCGGGTTTCATGAAATCCGAACCGATCCTAGTGTGGGATCGGCCATGCGGTACACGATCAGAGCGCCAAAGTCGCGTTTCTTATGACGCTGTTACCGCCGTTTTTCATCCAATGAAGGAGGACGCAGAGTGTGGGCAGCGTGATGACATAGGTCTCTGTCCCCACCATCTTAGACAAGGGCATGGCAGTGATTGGCTTGCTGTCTGCGGCGTCACAGGAGCTATAAAGGGGCGTGCATGCCGACCGCCATCTTACTTCTGCCGATCTGAGCATAGGGAGAGTTTGCTGTTAGTCAGAAGCAGGGACAGAGTTAGGGAGGAAATATAAACCCCCAAACCGCTTGTGCTGGAGCGATTTTCACTGTCCCACACCACCTTTTTGTGCAGGGACAGTGGAGGTCATATTTTGGTGCAGCAGCTGCATAGCTGTGTGCACGGTGCTGTGCAAACCAACTGCTTTTTTCAAAGCAAAAATCCTGTTGCTCCTTTCTGCACAGTTACCTGTCTTGTTTATTTGTCTACCAATTTTTTTGTTTAGCAGTCCTTTTTATTGCTGCCAAACTTGCCCTGAGATCATTGTAGGAAGCTTGTTATTGCATTTTTTTTTTTTTTTTTTTTTAATAATAATTACAGCCACTTTCTGCCACATTCATAGTGTTGTGTTATACCACTGGGCCAGAGTTGGGTTCAGTGTCTCCCCCCAAAAGTGAGATAGTATTTCTCACACAGTTTATATTCTGCTGTACTGCTAGTGCGTCATATATCAGGCAGCCACTTTCTGCCACGTTCATAGTGTTGTGTTATACCACTGGGACAGTGTTGTGGTTCAGTGTCTCCCCCCAAAAGTGAGATAGTATTTCTCACACAGTTTATATTCTGCTGTACTGCTAGTGTGTCATATATCAGGCAGCCACTTTCTGCCACGTTCATAGTGTTGTGTTATACCACTGGGCCAGAGTTGTGGTTCAGTGTCTCCCCCAAAAGTGAGATAGTAATTCTCACACAGTTTATATTCTGCTGTACTGCTAGTGTGTCATATTATTCAGGCAGCCACTTTCTGCCACGTTCATAGTGTTGTGTTATACCACTGGGCCAGAGTTGTGGTTCAGTGTCTCCCCACCAAAAATGAGGAAGTCTGGTGGAAGAGGCCGTGGGCGGGGGTTGCCAGCTAGTACTGATGGTGGTGGTGGTGCTGCATCTGGTGGTAGTGGCAAAAGCACAGTAGCACCTAAGGCTGGAGGTGTTGAGCCTGCGTCATCGTCTGGCTACACAAGGCCTCGAAGGCTCCCTTACCTGGGAGTAGGAAAACAGATTTTAAAGCCGGAGCAGCAGGAAAAAGTTTTGTCTTTCCTTGCTGACTCAGCCTCTAGCTCGTTCGCCTCCTCTTCCCAAAGTTCAAAATCTAAGAGCAGCCAGTCATCAGTGGATGCTTCCGGTCTGGAAAAAGACGTTTCCTTGTGTCCTTCTCCCAAACCAAAAGTGAAGCATGCGTCAGGCGACACTACAGGTTACTCCATGGAGCTCTTTACCCATACCGTGCCAGGGTTAGAAAGGGAAATTGTACACTGCCCAGTACAAGAAGAATCGGACATGGAGTGCACTGATGCACAGCCACAGCTAGATTATGATGCTGTTCCATTGACTCAGATCACTACATTGACCTCGCAGTTTCCTGAGCCAGAATCTGACCCTGATGAGACTATGGTGCCCTGTCCCGAACGCTATAGCACCGGCTTACACGGTGACACTGAGGAAGGTGCACATGACATTGTGGAGGAGGAGGTGATAGATGACCCAGTTCTTGACCCAGATTGGCAGCCATTGGGGGAAGAGGGTGCCGCTGGCACTAGCTCACAAGCGGAGGAGGGTTATCCGCAGCAACACCAATCTACATCGCAACAGCTGTCATCAGCCAGGCCCGTATCAGGCGCAAAACGTGTGACAAAAACAGTTTTAGGACAGCGTGGCCAACCGCTGAAAGTTGCACAGCGTGCAATGCCTGAAAAGGAATTCCATAGTAGGAAGAGTGCAGTGTGGCATTTTTTTGACCAAGATCCCAATGATCAGTCTAAAGTGATCTGTAAGAAATGCTCAAAGACCTTTAGCAGAGGGAAGATTCTTCAAAATTTAAATACAACGTGCATGCGTAGACATTTAAACAGCATGCACTTGCAAGCCTGGACTAATTACCAAACGTCCTGTACCGTTGGTGCACCTGGTCAGAATGAAAGTAGTCAGCAACACTACATTGCTTCCTTTACTGTAAGCCCACCGGTTCGGACACCACCAGCAGCAAAGGTGGAGGGATCGTCGCAAGGCCAAAGCAGGCAGGGAATCAGAAGGTTATTTGTAGGAAGCACTGTATGTAGGCCAACATCACCAACTGTCTCTTAATCCGCCATGTCCACCCCTGCCACCACCGCTAGTTCCACCATCTGCAGGTCTCCTGTCCAGCTGACCCTAGAAGAGACTCTCGTGAGGAAAAGAAAGTACTCATCCTCTCATCCGCGTACACAGGGTTTGAACGCCCACATTGCCAGATTAATCTCGTTAGAGATGATGCCCTACCGGTTGGTCGAAAGCAAAGCTTTCAAAGACCTGATGGCCTACGCAGTACCACGCTATGACCTACCCAGTCGCCACTTCTTTGTGAGAAAAGCCATCCCAGCCCTCCACCAGCATGTCAAAGACCGCATTGTCCATGCACTGAGGCAGTCTGTCAGTGGAAAGGTGCACCTCACCACAGATGCATGGACCAGTAGGCATGGCCAGGGACGTTACGTGTCCATCACGGCGCACTGGGTTAATGTGGTGGATGCAGGGTCCACAGGGGACAGCCATAGTAGGACAGTTCTGCCTAGCCCACGGTCTAGGAAACAGTTGGCAGTAGGCGTTCGACACCCCTCCTCCTCCTCCTCCTCCAGAAGCGACAGCTCGTCCACAGTGCGCAGTCGCCTGGCAACTCCATCCGCAGCTGCCAGTGTTGCACACGAGGTGTCTCATTATGGAACAGCTAGTGGTAAGCGTCAGCAGGCTGTGTTGGAAATGAAGTGTTTGGGCGACAACAGACACACTGCAGAAGTACTGGCCGAGTTCTTGCGGCAAGAAAGTGAGTCATGGCTGGGCAGTGTACATCTTGAGGCAGGCAAGGTAGTCAGTGATAACGGAAGGAATTTTATGGCTGCCATAGCCCTTTCACAACTTAAACACATACTTTGCTTGGCTCACACTTTGAACCTGGTGGTGCAGTGCTTCCTGAAAAATTATCCTGAGTTACCAGCCCTGCTCCTGAAGGTGCGAAAACTTTGTTTGCACATCCGCCGGTCGCCCGTACACTCCAGCCGTATGCTGAACCATCAGCGATCGCAAAATCTTCCCCAGCAACGCCTAATTATAGATGTTCCAACAAGGTGGAACTCCACACTGCACATGGTTCAGAGGCTGTGTGAACAGAGGCGTGCTGTCATTTATTTGTGGGAGGATACGCATACACGGGCAGGCAGTTGGATGGCAGACATGGAGTTGTCTGGTGTGCAGTGGTCGAAGCTACAAGACCTCTGTCAAGTCCTTCAGTGTTTTGAGGAATGCACACGGCTGGTAAGTGCAGACAACGCCATCATAAGCATGAGCATCCCACTTATGCGTCTGCTGATGCAAAGTTTGACGCACATTAAGGAGCAGGCGTCTGCAGCCAAGGAGGAGGGAAGCCTTGATGACAGTCAGCCATTGTCTGGTCAGGGAACTGTCCAGGACGAGGTGGCGGACGAAGAGGATGAGGATGATGGGGATGAATATGTATGGGAGGAGGGAGCTTCTCAGGGGGCAATAGAAACTGGTGCCGTTGCAAGGTCTGGTACAGGTTTCTTGCGGGACACTTGTGATGTAGATTTGCAAGATTGACACCTGGAACATTGGACCACATGGCTGAGTATGCCTTGCGTATCCTAAAAAGGGACCCCCGCATTGTCAAAATGATGACCGATGACGATTACTGGTTGGCCTGCCTACTGGATCCACGCTACAAAGGGAAATTGCTAAATATCATGCCACATGAGAACCTAGAGCAAATATTGGCTACCAAACAAGCAACTCTTGTAGACCGTTTGGTTCTGGCATTCCCAGCACACAGCGGCGGTGATGGTTCTCACACGAGCCGTAGGGGGCAACATGGCAGAGGTGCTAGCGGTGCAGAAATCCGAAGTGGCGTTGGACAGAGGCGTTTTATGACAAGGTTGTGGAGTGATTTTTCAATGACCGCTGACACGATAGGGACAGCTGCATAGATTCAAAGTGACAGGAGACAGCATTTGTCCTGTATGGTTACAAACTACTTTTCCTCCCTTATCGATGTTCTCCCTCACAGGTCATTCCCCTTTCATTACTGGGCATCTAAACTAGACACCTGGCCTGAATTGGCAGAATATGCATTACAGGAGCTCGCTTGCCCTGCTGCCAGTGTGCTATCAGAAAGAGTCTTCAGTGCTGCTGGTTCAATACTGACTGAAAAAAGGACACATCTGGCTACCCAAAATGTTGATGATCTAACCTTCATTAAAATGAACCAATCATGGATTTCAAATTCTTTTGCCCCACCTTCCCCTGCTGACACGTAGCTTTCCTTTAAAAAGGTCTTGCTTTTGGACTCCTCTTACTGACTGCTCCAATTCCTCCATTTGCTGCTGATGAATGTCCACCATAGGCCATTTTTAATACCTCCCTAAGTGGGCTGACTCCCCCCACGGACCCGTGGTCACCACTTGGCGCAAGCACCTGTGCGAGTGTCATTTGCCTGGACAGGTGGGTGTGCCCACTTTTGGCC
Source organism: Ranitomeya variabilis (assembly GCF_051348905.1). Classification (NCBI taxonomy): domain Eukaryota; kingdom Metazoa; phylum Chordata; class Amphibia; order Anura; family Dendrobatidae; genus Ranitomeya; species Ranitomeya variabilis. The sequence continues at coordinate 110,324,510 of NC_135235.1, read as the reverse complement.
GACGGCACTGGCACAGGGTCCCTCATAGTACAATTAAGTGTCTCTGGCGGTGGGGGTGCACACCCAACGTCAGACACACCATCGTAATATGAGGGGCCCTGGGCCAGTACCGCCGCCAACGAGAGAGTGTTCCCCCCCCAAGCTCAAACAGTGCTCCACCGCTGTTTAGTCGGTGCTGTTAAATCCTTCAATGGCACTGGCAATACAAATTGAGAGATGATAGTAAGTATATGCAGGGACCATGCCCTCCATTTTGACCTGTGAATACTGTGCGCGAACTACCACTATCTGGTAGTCAGCAGAGGAACCCACCCCTGAACGTTGCTTTGCCACCTGTTTATTTACAAACATTTTTTTGCAGACATTTAGCCCGCTTTACTATTTCGGCCAATGTACTGTGTCAGCCACTTATTCCAGTTGTCCTCCACCGAACAAAGCAGTGCCACCAGTTTACTCCTGTTACCAGTTTCGAACTGCATTGAGCCAACTTTTTTATTTTAGGCCTAGTAAGTCTGTCTGCGCCACTCCTACTAATCGTCCTCCGCTGACCAAAACAATGCTGCCTGTGTACCCATTACCCATTTTGAACTGCATTGAGCCAACTTTTTTATTTTAGGCCTAGTAAGTCTGTCTGCGCCACTCCTAGCAATCGTCCTCCGCTGACCAAACCAGTGCTGCCTGTGTACCCCTGTTACCCATTTTAAACTGCACTGAGCCAACTTTTTTATTTTAGGCCTAGTAAGTCTGTCTGTGCCACTCCTACTAATCGTCCTCCGCTGACCAAAACAATGCTGCCTGTGTACCCATTACCCATTTTGAACTGCATTGAGCCAACTTTTTTATTTTAGGCCTAGTAAGTCTGTCTGCGCCACTCCTAGCAATCGTCCTCCGCTGACCAAACCAGTGCTGCCTGTGTACCCCTGTTACCCATTTTAAACTGCATTGAGCCAACTTTTTTATTTTAGGCCTAGTAAGTCTGTCTGCGCCACTCCTACTAATCGTCCTCCGCTGACCAAAACAATGCTGCCTGTGTACCCGTTATCCATTTTGAACTGCATTGAGCCAACTTTTTATTTTAGGCCTAGTAAGTCTGTCTGCGCCACTCCTACTAATCGTCCTCCGCTGACCAAAACAATGCTGCCTGTGTACCCGTTATCCATTTTGAACTGCATTGAGCCAACTTTTTTATTTTAGGCCTAGTAAGTCTGTCTGTGCCACTCCTAGCAATCGTCCTCCGCTGACCAGACCAGTGCTGCCTGTGTACCCCTGTTACCCATTTTAAACTGCATTGAGCCAACTTTTTTATTTTAGGCCTAGTAATTCTGTCTGCGCCACTCCTACTAATCGTCCTCTGCTGACCAAAACAATGCTGCCTGTGTACCCGTTACCCATTTTGAACTGCATTGAGCCAACTTTTTTATTTTAGGCCTAGTAAGTCTGTCTGCGCCACTCCTAGCAATCGTCCTCCGCTGACCAAACCAGTGCTGCCTGTGTACCCCTGTTACCCATTTTAAACTGCATTGAGCCAACTTTTTTATTTTAGGCCTAGTAATTCTGTCTGAGCCACTCCTACTAATCGTCCTCCGCTGACCAAAACAATGCTGTCTGTGTACCCGTTACCCATTTTGAACTGCATTGAGCCAACTTTTTTATTTTAGGCCTAGTAAGTTTGTCTGCGCCACTCCTAGCAATCGTCCTACGCTGACCAAACCAGTGCTGCCTGTGTACCCCTGTTACCCATTTTAAACTGCATTGAGCCAACTTTTTTATTTTAGGCCTAGTAAGTCTGTCTGCACCACTTCTAATAATCGTCCTCCGCTGACCAAAACAATGCTGCCTGTGTACCCGTTACCCATTTTGAACTGCATTGAGCCAACTTTTTTATTTTAGGCCTAGTAAGTCTGTCTGCGCCACTCCTAGCAATCGTCCTCCGCTGACCAAACCAGTGCTGCCTGTGTACCCCTGTTACCCATTTTAAACTGCATTAATCCAACTTTTTTATTTTAGGCCTAGTAAGTCTGTCTGCGCCACTCCTACTAATCGTCCGCTGACCAAAACAATGCTGCCTGTGTACCTGTTACCCATTTTGAACTGCATTGAGCCAACTTTTTTATTTTAGGCCTAGTAAGTCTGTCTGCGCCACTCCTAGCAATCGTCCTCCGCCTAACAAAACAATGCTGCCTGTGTACCCCTGTTACCCATTTTTAACTGCATTTCGCCTACTTTTTTATTTTAGGCCTACTAAGTCTGTCTGGGCCACTCCAGTCCTGACAATCGTCCTCCGCTTAACAAAGCTCTGCCGCCTGTGTACCCCTGTAACCAATTTTAAACTGCATTGAGCCAACTTTTTTATTTTAGGCCTAGTAATTCTGTCTGCGCCACTCCTACTAATCGTCCTCCGCTGACCAAAACAATGCTGTCTGTGTACCCGTTACCCATTTTGAACTGCATTGAGCCAACTTTTTTATTTTAGGCCTAGTAAGTTTGTCTGCGCCACTCCTAGCAATCGTCCTCCGCTGACCAAACCAGTGCTGCCTGTGTACCCCTGTTACCCATTTTAAACTGCATTGAGCCAACTTTTTTATTTTAGGCCTAGTAAGTCTGTCTGCACCACTCCTACTAATCGTCCTCCGCTGACCAAAACAATGCTGCCTGTGTACCCGTTACCCATTTTGAACTGCATTGAGCCAACTTTTTTATTTTAGGCCTAGTAAGTCTGTCTGCGCCACTCCTAGCAATCGTCCTCCGCTGACCAAACCAATGCTGCCTGTGTACCCCTGTTACCCATTTTAAACTGCATTAAGCCAACTTTTTTATTTTAGGCCTAGTAAGTCTGTCTGCACCACTCCTACTAATAGTCCTCCGCTGACCAAAACAATGCTGCCTGTGTACCTGTTACCCATTTTGAACTGCATTGAGCCAACTTTTTTATTTTAGGCCTAGTAAGTCTGTCTGCGCCATTCCTAGAAATCGTCCTCCGCTGACCAAACCAGTGCTGCCTGTGTACCCCTGTTACCCATTTTAAACTGCATTGAGCCAACTTTTTTATTTTAGGCCTAGTAATTCTGTCTGCGCCACTCCTACTAATCGTCCTCCGCTGACCAAAACAATGCTGCCTGTGTACCCGTTACCCATTTTGAACTGCATTGAGCCAACTTTTTTATTTTAGGCCTAGTAAGTCTGTCTGCGCCACTCCTAGCAATCGTCCTCCGCCTAACAAAACAATGCTGCCTGTGTACCCCTGTTACCAATTTTTAACTGCATTTCGCCTACTTTTTTATTTTAGGCCTACTAAGTCTGTCTGGGCCACTCCAGTCCTGACAATCGTCCTCCGCTTAACAAAGCTCTGCCGCCTGTGTACCCCTGTAACCAATTTTAAACTGCATTGAGCCAACTTTTTTAATTTAGGCCTACTACCTATGTCTGTCTGTGCCACTCAATACAGCTGTCCTTCACTGCACAAAGCAGAGCCTCATTTTGCAGCCCATATCACATATTAAAGTGTATTTGGCCTACTAGTTTGGTTGGGCCTACTAACGGTGTCTGCCGCTCCTTGGTATTCTCCTGTGTTTTTCTCCTGAGCTTCAATCTTCAGGCTTTCGGCCTATAGGAATTTTAAAACTGCATTTGGCCTACTGGTTTGGTTGGGCCTACTAACGGTGTCTGCCGCTCCTTGCTGTTCTCCACTGAACAAAACAGTGCTGCCTGTTTACTCCTGTTACCAATTTTGAACTGAATTTAGCCTACTTTATTCTTTGGGCCTATATCTGTGTTTCCTCCTCATCCTGCCCATTGCCCAGCCACTGCTAGATGAGTCTGCCGGTACATTGACCCAGACCACTACATTCCCCTTGCACTCTACATAGCCAGTATCTGACCCTGCAGAAAGTCTGGTTCCCCTTCACGCATACTATACCACCTTACACGGGGACAAAGAGGAAGGTGCAGATGAAAGTGCAGGTTCCTTCAACAGGTGGGGCATACTCGTTGGCGACGTCACAGGCACAGGGCCCCTCAGAGAACGCAAAAGTGTCGCTGCCGGTGGGAGGCGCCCCCGCCGTGCAAACACACCGCCGTACTTTGAGGGGCCCTGTGCCAGTGCCAATACGAACGAGTGGGCCCCCCCTGCCTGCTCAGGATCACAGCACTTGCAAAGTTGAAATACTGACCTCTCACTGCTCCACCGCCGTGACGTAGTCCACGTTTCCTGGGCCCACTAAAAACTTGAGCCAGCCCTACTACCCCCACAACTGTTGCCAAATGACCCCCAAATTTTCAATGGCTAACTATTATTATAAGGTAAATTAAGATTGACAAGCTTAAGTAACAATAATTGATGTTTTTTGGCATTAAAATGGGCTCTGTTGGTGTTTTCCTGTCCTCCACTCACTGCCGACTTTGATTCTCCATTGACTTGCATTGGGTTTCGTATTTCGGTCGGATCCCCGACTTTTCTCAATAATCGGCCGATTTCACCCGACCCGACTTTTGATAAAGTCGGGTTTCACAAAACCCGACACGATCCTGAAAAAGTAAAAGTCGCTCAACCCTACTCTGGAGGCCTCATACATCAGGAAAATGGAGTGGCTTTCTGCTAAATGCATTATGTGAAGTAGACCAGTGGCCTTCCGTATCTTTTGCTTGCTTTATTGTTGTTTATGGGAGTTCTGAAACATTAGACATTAATTGAAAACAACTTGATTTTTTTTTAGAGCCATGTGCATGCTTCACCTCTTCTTTTTATGGCCTATTCACACAGGTTTTTGTTTACAAGGATCTAGAAGCAGATTTTACTGAAAATCCACATAAAAATGCTTCAAATACTCTTTGGATAAGATTCCTATTACTTTTACTGGGAAATATTAAAAATAATGTAAAAAAAACAGTACTTTGTGGACAGGAGCTTTTCTCATACTAATCAGTAGGAAACTTATTCAAGGAACATTTGATGCTGTTTTAGATGAGGATTTAGAAGCAGAATCTATTTCTAATTCCTCATCAAAAAGCTCTATGTGAAAATATCATGAAGCTACATTCCCATATTGAGTTTTTGGTATGTGTTTGATGGTGTATTTCTGCATCTATTAAGTAAATTAAGTAAATTTTATCGCCCAATATCGCTGCTCCCATTCGCTTCCAAGCTCCTGGGGCAGCACGTCCACGCTGAACTTTCCTCCCACCTCTCATCTAACTTGTTGTTCGACAATCTACAATCTGGTTTCCGCCCCCATCACTCAACCGAGACTGCCCTGACCAAAATCACTAACGACCTACTTACCGCCAAAGCTACTGGACAATACTCTGTACTCCTCCTTCTAGACCTGTCCTCTGCTTTTGACACAGTTTACCACTGCCTCCTACTACAGATCCTCTCCTCCTTTGGCATCAAAGACCTCGCCCTATCCTGGATCTCCTCGTACCTTTCCAACCGCACTTTCAGCGTCTCCCACTCCCACACTACCTCCTCATCCCACCCTCTCTCTGTTGGAGTCCCCCAAGGCTCTGTTCTAGGACCCCTACTCTTCTCAATCTATACACTTGGCTTGAGACAACTCATAAAGTCCCATGGATTCCAGTACCACCTCTATGCTGATGACACTCAGATCTACCTCTCTGGCCCAGACGTCACCGCTCTGCTGTCCAGAATTCCAGAGTGCCTATCAGCCATATCCTCCTTCTTCTCCTCTCGCTTCCTCAGACTCAATGTAGACAAATCTGAACTCATCATCTTTCCTCCATCCCACAGATCTTCCTTACCTGACCTATCTATCGCAATCAATGACATCATGCTTTCCCCCATACCGGAAGTCCGCTGCCTCGGAGTAACCTTCGACTCTGCCCTGTCCTTCAAACCACACATCCATGCTCTTTCCACCTCCTGTCGCCTCCAGCTCAAAAATATCTCCAGAATCCATCCTTTCCTCAACCTTCAATCTACTAAAATGCTTGTGCATGCCCTCATCATCTCCCGCCTTGACTACTGCAACATCCTTTTCTGTGACCTCCCTGCTAACACCCTTGCACCTCTCTAGTCCATCCTTAACTCTGCTGCCCGACTAATCCATCTCTCTCCTCGCTACTCCTCCGCTTCCCCCCTCTGCAAATCTCTTCACTGGCTCCCATTCCCTCAGCGTATCCAGTTCAAATTACTAATACTGACCTACAAGGCCATCCATAACCTGTCTCCTCCTTATATCTCTGAACTAATCTCCATATATCTTCCCTCACGTAATCTCCGGTCCTCCCAAGACCTCCTTCTCTCCTCCACACTTATTTGCTCCTCATCCAATCGCCTCCGAGACTTCTCCCGAATATCCCCCATCCTCTGGAATTCTCTGCCCCAACACGTCCGGTTATCCACCACATTCGGATCCTTCAAACACATCTCTTCAGGAAAGCCTACAGCCTGCACTGACCCCGCTGCCTCCTCATCACTACTGAAGCTACCGCTCACCAACACCGGAGCTCCTGCAACCCCCAACCTACTGTCTCCTTCCCCATAATCCTGCAGAATGTAAGCCCGCAAGGGCAGGGTCCTCGCCCCTCTGTATCAGACTGTCATTGTAAGTTTGTCTACTGTAAGTGATATCTGTAACTTGTATGTAACCCCTTCTCATGTACAGCACCATGGAATCAATGGTGCTATATAAATAAAATTTTTGAATGCTTTTTTTTATTGTGTTTTTGATGCTTTGTTTTTTGTCTTTTTGGTGTGTCAGTGCTTTGCTTTGTTTTTTTATACAGTACGTCCTGGTATTTGTCTTTGATAAAACTTTATCAAAGTGCAGATTACATGTATTTTTTACCTGCAGATTTTCTGCATACGTATAATGCAGTTGGGAAAATCTGCACATAAAACTCAGTGTACTTGAAAGAGAAATTAATGATGCGAATTTCAGACACGCAGCTCGCATGAAATTTCTATAAATTCCATCCATTTACTGGATCTATAAGAAGCTGCGTTTTTTAACGCAGTGAAAATACACAGCTTAAAAAAAAATCAACAAAATGTAATTGTTGGGACAAATGGATTATCGGCGACAGGTGAGAAATATGGTGTTTCATTATTTCTTATTTTACAATAGTAAATAGGTAAAGGGGTGAGGAGTATTTATTTCAAATAAACGAGTTTGTGTGCTTATTTTAATTAAAGGGCTTTACTTGGTCTCTGTCTTTATTACATTTGACTATGGGGTTAGTAATGGAGGTGTCTTATAGATGCCTCTCTATTACTAACCCATAGGCTTAATGTCAGCTTCCATAAAACAGCTGACATCAACCCCACAATTATTACCCCACTTGCCACCGCACCAGAGCAAGTTGGAAGAGCGAGGCATGGCGCCAAATCCATGGCCCCTTCCAAAGCTATTAATATCAGCCCACAGCTGTCTGTTTAGCCTTTGCTGGTAAATATAGGAGGAATCTACGTCTTTTTTTATGGAGTCCCCTGTAATCTAACCAGTAAAGGCTAACCAAACAGCTGTGACCTGTTATTAATAGCCTGGGAACATTTAGAACTAATGGCGCCTTTCCTAGATTATTAATATCAGCCCTCTGCCATGGGCTTTCCCTCAGCTAGTTATGAAAATTACACTGGACCCCACGCTGTTTTTCATTTATTTACTTATACGGGTCTCTATAGCAGGTGAAGGTACAAATTAAAATGCACATACTGTGCCTCGATCATTTAAAAAAATTAGACTTACCATAACGGCACTTGTATTGGCAAACTCCATTTCTTCCACCCAGGAGTTCCAAGAAGGAATCAAAATAGCCATTGACTGCTTCAAATCCATCCCTTATTGTTCCAATACCCCAGTCTGATGAGGAATCTTCAGAGGGAATCTGAGTGGCACTAGTCTGCGTTACATCATCTGTACTTGTTACTATACCAAGTGCCAGGCATAGCACAGCGGCTTTAATAGTCGTCCTCATGCTGTCTTAAAAAGTCAGAAGTATAGAGAAAATGTTCTGTTATGTGAGCGTTTGTCTGAAAATGGACTTTATACACTGAAGTGGCAGCTCAGATGAGGTCACTGCAATAATCACAATATAGACAACATGCAGTTCAAAGGTTGGCCTCGGTGTAAGTCAGACCGGGAACTGATTAGTCAGAATCTGAACTGGTTTATCCCAACATGCCTAGAATTAGAGATATAGTCCCTTAATTTCTAAAATAGGTGTATTTTATCAGGGATAATATTATTACAAAAATTCAAATAGTGTGTATAGTGAAAATAAGTCACATCAGGCTTAATTTATGACGGACATTTAAAGGGTTGTCTGGCCTTAGGCTGCAAGTCTGCAGTCACTCTATATGACTGCACACTTGTGAATCCTCACATTGCATGCACTGCGCACTTTGAGGATTTATAGGTGCTGGCGCCAGGAGATGTATGTGATTTGCATGTATGCAGTCACATTCACGTACATGGCCTAATTTAATGCAAGTGCACTGAGTGAGGCCAGACACATCTAGTCGGAATGTGGTTGGAAGTATACAAATTGCATTATGAGGCGGAAACCGCCAGGGGTTGATATACTGCTATTTATATACAAGAATAACTTTTAAACAGTTAGGAGATATGCAGTTTAACAGTATAGGGAATCATAACAGGTTTAGCATGAGGAAGAAAGTCTTTTACTACTTAACTTTAGCGGTGCGCCCAGTCTTGGGAGTCACCACATGAGTTCTCACTCAAAGCTCTGGCTCTAGCGGGGGTCACTGGGTTTTCCTGCTAGGCCGCAAGTCTCTTCCTTATGTAGTTTATTAAAGCTCATTGAGCCTCCCACACTCCAACTGGCCCGCTCCCAACCTGTAATCCTAGTCCCAGCCGACCCCAGTACCATAGGTGATAGCTGGAAATGATGGCCCTGCTCACTCACACTGTTCCTTCTCTATCGCAAGCATGCCTCTCCTTCTTAGCTTGAAAATCTCTTAGGCTCGGGGCAGAGAGGTCTGGGCCTCAGCTGTCGACAGGCATAGTCGGGCCTTGGAGGCTTGGCCAGCACAGAGCGCAGATTGCGGCTCTGAACAGTGGGATATCCATAACTCCCAACTGTCTCAGATCCAGCGAGACAGTCCTGATTTTGACAGTCAGCCCCGCGATCCCGGTCGGGACATTAGTTGTCCCGCAGTGGTTGGGAGGTGTGCTGCAATATCAGGCGGTCAGCCTCATCCCTGCACCCGCAAAGCTGCCTGAGCACAGCACACAACATATTGGCTGCTTCGTGGCCACAGGACCTGAGATGAGGTCACAGGGGGGAGGAGTCAGGGGTCACATGATCGGAACCTCCGTGGATTGCAGGACTCGGCTGTGCTGGTTGCCAACTTGCCATGGTGCTGGATGAGGTAAGCTGCCGTGTGTGGGGTCAGGAGGTGTTTACAGTGTGGATGTAGCGGAGCCGTGTGTGTATGAGGTGTACGGAGCGGAGCCGTGTGTGTATGAGGTGTATGGAGCGGAGCCGTGTGTGTACGAGGTGTACGGAGCGGAGCTACGTGTGTACGAGGTGTATGGAGCAGAGCCGTGTGTGTATGAGGTGTACGGAGCGGAGCTGAATGTGTACAAGGTGTATGGATCGGAGCCGTGTGTGTACGAGGTGTATGGAGCAGAGCCGTGTGTGTACGAGGTGTATGGAGCGGAGTGCGTGTGTGTACGAGGTGTACGGAACGGAGCCGTGTGTGTATGAGGTGTACGGAGCGGAGCCGTGTGTGTATGAGGTGTACGGAGCGGAGCTAAATGTGTACGAGGTGTACGGAGCGGAGCTAAATGTGTACGAGGTGTACGGAGCGGAGCGCGTGTGTACGGAGCTCGGCCGCATGTGTAGGAGTAGCTATGTGTGGCCATTATACGGTACGAAGTATCATGTGCGGCCAATATACAGTATGGAGCATCATGTGTGGTCATTATACAGTATGGACCATCATGTGTGACCATTATACAGTATGGAGCATCATGTGTGGCCATTATACAGTATGGAGCATCATGTGCAGTCATACAGTATGGAGCATCATGTGCGGCCATTATACAGTATTGAGCATCATGTGTGGCCATTATACAGTATGGAGCATCATGTGGGGCCATTATACAATATGGAGCACTGTGTGGCCATTATACAGTATGGAGCATCATGTGGGGCCATTAAACAGTATTGAGCATCATGTGTGGCCATTATACAGTATGGAGCATCATGTGCAGCCAATATACAGTATGGAGTATCATGTGGGGCCATTATACAGTATTGAGCATCATGTGTGTCCATTATACTGTATGGAGCATCATGTGGGGTCATTATACAATATGGAGCACTGTGTGGCCATTATACAGTATGGAGCATCATGTGGGGCCATTATACAGTATTGAGCATGATGTGTGGTCATACAGTATGGAGCATCATGTGGGGTCATTATACAATATGGAGCACTGTGTGGCCATTATACAGTATGGAGCATCATGTGGGGCCATTATACAGTATTGAGCATGATGTGTGGCCATTATACAGTATGGAGCATCATGTGCAGCCAATATACAGTATGGAGCATCATGTGGGGCCATTATACAGTATGGAGCATCATGTGCAGCCAATATACAGTATGGAGTATCATGTGGGGCCATTATACAGTATTGAGCATCATGTGTGGCCATTATACTGTATGGAGCATCATGTGGGGTCATTATACAATATGGAGCACTGTGTGGCCATTATACAGTATGGAGCATCATGTGGGGCCATTATACAGTATTGAGCATGATGTGTGGCCATTATACAGTATGGAGCATCATGTGGGGTCATTATACAATATGGAGCACTGTGTGGCCATTATACAGTATGGAGCATCATGTGGGGCCATTATACAGTATTGAGCATGATGTGTGGCCATTATACAGTATGGAGCATCATGTGCAGCCAATATACAGTATGGAGCATCATGTGGGGCCATTATACAGTATTGAACATCATGTGCGGCCATTATACAGTATGGAGCATCATGTGCAGCCAATATACAGTATGGAGCATCATGTGGGGCCATTGTACAGTATGGAGCATCATGTGGGGTCATTATACAGTATGGAGCATCATGTGGGGCCATTATACAGTATGGAGCATCATGTGGGGCCATTATACAGTATGGAGCATCATGTGGGGCCATTATACAGTATGGAGCATCATGTGGGGCCATTGTACAGTATGGAGCATCATGTGTGGCCATTATACAGTATGGAGCATCATGTGTGGCCATTATACAATATGGAGCATCATGTGTGGCCATTATACAGTATTGAGCATCATGTGGGGCCATTATACAGTATGGAGCATCATGTGGGGCCATTATACAGTATGGAGCATCATGTGGGGCCATTATACAGTATGGAGCATCATGTGGGGCCATTATACAGTATGGAGCATCATGTGTGGCCATTATATTATTTTATAATTATTCTTTATGAAAGTGTGATCAGCAGTGCTAAATGGGTGTGGTTGGGACGTGGATATGGGTGTGGCTAGTTATGAATGGGTGTGGTCAGAGGTGTGGCCTAAAAATTGCCACGGTGCGCGTTGCGCGACGCAAACTTTGTCCCTCTTTGCCATCTTCAAAAGTTGGGAGGTATGGATATCTTCCAGGGAATCCAGACCTTGCCAGGTGGTGATCGGCACCTGGGTAGCACAGACTTCCTGCTGAGGCCTGCAACGTTGGTCTCAGCAGTGTCTCTGGAGCACATCTGCCTCACTCTTTTCCCTGGCCAAATCTCCTCATGGTTGGGTGTGCAGGGCTCTTATATCAGGGAAGTCCTTGCTGCGGGTCACCTGATCTGGTCCAGCACACAAGGTCTTTTCCCCTGCAAATCTTCCAGCACACTTTGGTTCCGCTTGATTTCGGCTGGCCAGCAGATGGCAGTCTATCCTCATTAATGGCACATCCTGCACTAATTTTCCAGAGGTCTCATGGCTTTTTGTTACACTCACGATTGCCTGTTCCTATTGCCGCGATTGGAGAATCCTCGCAGTGCGCAGTGTGTGCAATATGGGGATTCACAAGTCTGCAGTCACATAAAGTCACTGCTGATATGTAGCCTCAGGCCGGACCTCTTTAAGTTGAAATGGGTGGTTATATCAAAGTCACAGTTGTGAGGTAAGTTATTATATCAGCAACAACAAGGTTGAACAAATACATAACAGGGTCTTATAAAAGGACAAAAATAAATCCTAACTGACCCTGAAAGCTACTCCATATAAGAGCATATGATAATATGATATACAAAAGAGAACAATTGGAGTCTAAAATGCTTCAAATATAACAATGACGCCTTAAATAAACACATATATAAAAATCAGACACTAATAAAAATTGATCAAGGACAGTGAACAAAGCTGACACATGCAATTGCTACATACACATTAATCTGAAGCCTATATAGATATCAATGTAGACACAATAGCCACTACATGCGTCCATGTGTGGCACCTCGGGAGTCCGGTTGCCACAGTGGCATTGCCTCCCTCAGAGGGGGTGATGACATTCTGGAAGCAAGAAGGGATTCCCTTAGCAGGTACGCTGGCATACAACACCTTTCCTGACTCAAGACCAGAAGGGGGTAGCTCTAACCCAGTTTTCAGGGTAGCTTCCTTATAAGTTCTGGCCTGGAGGCGGGGTTAGTGAGTTCAGTATGAGACAGTGAAGGGAGAGGAAGCATGTGAGGAGAAGCCTTGGTGTGGAGCTGCGAATGAGCTCACTCCAGGATTGAGCACAACAGAGTGGACACCGGAGTCCGTGGTTGTGTGGGAGCTACAGGCCCCACAGCCAAATCCCGAGGACAGTAGATTGCAGGTCTCCTGGCCACAACTGACACCCGAAGGCACAGCCGCACACCAGAGCTCGGAGTCACCACAAGGGAGTGGCACCTGGAAAAGGCTCAAGCCGCCTGCCATGCGGGTAGCGTTTCACTAAGTGGACAGACAGAGAGGGACTTGAGGAAAACTACAAGCATCAGGAACCCAGAGAGCAGCGCATTAGGGAGGCTTCCAACCCCACCTGGCTAGGGGAAATCTGAAGTGCTTCCAGGCTGCCCAGATCTCTAATACCACCTGTTACCTGTGCTCTGGACTGCACCTACAATTAAAGGTAAATAAACTACAGTCCCTGTGTTCTCCAATTATTCTTGCACCCCAACGTCCACAACCCCTCATAGACCGTTCTGGTAGCCCTGGGGCCCCCACTCCACCTGTGGGGAGTCAAACCATCTCAGCTGCAACACCACCAGCCCCAGCGGTTCCCTTAAGCAGCGTCGGCCATCTCTAGCCAAACACCACTGGTGGCGTCACGAATAATCCCCTTCAAACATTTCCCTCATCCCTTTTATTGCACACCCAGGGCCACTGACCGGGTCACTGCTGCTGTGACCACTCCTTTAAAGGGAACCTATCACCCCGTTTTTTTCGGTATGAGATAAAAATACTGTTAAATAGGGCCTGAGCTGTGCATTACAATAGTGTAGTTTGTGGACCCCGATTCCCCACCTATGCTGCCGAAATACGTTACCAAAGTAGTCATTTTCGCCTGTCAATCAGGCTGGTCAGGTCGGATGGGCGTGGCTTCTTCCCCCAGATATTGCGTAGTTTTCCGTTGGTGGCGTAGTGGTGTGCGCATGTCCAACGTCCCCAATCCTGCACGGGGGGGTGAAAATAGCAGCGATGTCCGTTATTCCATTGGTGGTCGGTGGGCGCGGCCATCTTCCTTTGGCCGCGCGTGCGCAGAAGCGGCGCTCTGCTGGCCGCGGCTTCAGGAAAATGGCCGCGGGATGCCGCGCGTGCGCAGATGGAGATCGCGGCGGCCATTTTCCTGAAGCCGCGGCCAGCAGAGCGCCGCTTCTGCGCACGCGCGGCCAAAGGAAGATGGCCGCGCCCACCGACCACCAATGGAATAACGGACATCGCTGCTATTTTCACCCCCCCGTGCAGGATTGGGGACGTTGGACATGCGCACACCACTACGCCACCAACGGAAAACTACGCAATATCTGGGGGAAGAAGCCACGCCCATCCGACCTGACCAGCCTGATTGACAGGCGAAAATGACTACTTTGGTAACGTATTTCGGCAGCATAGGTGGGGAATCGGGGTCCACAAACTACACTATTGTAATGCACAGCTCAGGCCATATTTAACAGTATTTTTATCTCATACCGAAAAAAACGGGGTGATAGGTTCCCTTTAAGAGCCGTCCGACCCGGTTCCGAGTACCCCACGGCCCTAGCGGGTGTCGCACATGCATGAGTAAGGCCTCTTTCACACTTCCATCTTTCATTCTCTGTCATAATGCATCATTTTTTGAAAAAAAATGGATCCTGCAAATTTGCCCGCAGGATGCGTTTTTTTCTCATATACTTGTATTAGCGATGTTTCGTCCGTCGTGCACTGGATCCGTCGGAATTTGGAAAAAACATACAATGAAACGTTTTTGTCTGCGTCGGAAAAACGTGCCTCGATGGATCCTGTGACATGCGTCGTTGGCTAGAATGGAAGATTATGGATGCAGGATCCGTCGTGGTATGTCACATGATGGAATCCAGCTCTGGATTCTGTTTTTTTACACTGAGCATGCTCCAAATCAGTATTTAGTAGCCAATTGACCAGACAGCTCCAAATCTATATAAACCTGCCATGTGGCTTCATTCCTCAATGTGCCAGCAAGAAGCATACAAGCAAGAAGCCTGCCAGCAACTTGCCTGATGGACAGATGCATAGATGGTCACAATATTTGCTAGAACTCCTTCCATTTCTGCCACTTGCTCTAAACCCTTTCAAAGATGGGGTGTTAAAACACTCAATATATAGGTTTCCATTATTTTCCAGTAGTCAATCACATTTGGGAGCCTCCCATTTGGAGTTATGGAAAACGGATCCGTAAAAAAAACGGATGAAAAAAACAGATAAATAAGGCTACTTTCACACTAGCATCGGGCACTGCACGTTGCAATGCGTCGTTGTGGAGAAAAAACGCATCCTGCAAAGTTGCCCGCAGGATGCGTTTTTTTCTCCATAGACTTTTATTAGCGACGCATTGCGATGCAGTGCCACACGTCGCAACCGTACATGTAACTTTTTTGGAGCGTCGAGACCGCCATTTTCGACCGCGCATGCGCTGCCAAAACTCCGCCCCCTCCTCCCCGGACCTTGCAATGGGGCAGCGGAAGCGTCCTAAGACTGCTTCCGCTGCCCACGTCGGGCATTTTTTCACAGTATGCATCGACGCAGCGCGACGGCCCCGTACCGACGCTAGTGTGAAAGCAGCCTAAGACGGATGTAACGGATCCAGTTTTTCAACTGAACCATCTAGCGGATCCGTCAAAAGACTGGATCCGTTGCATCCGTTTTACACAATTTTTGACGCATCCGTCGATACGTCGCGCCGACGGATTGTGACTGCCGCCAGACGACAGAAGTGTGAAAGAGGCCTAAATCAGACTTCTTGAATGAATAATACTAATGGCAATCCCACATGGAAACAATCTATAGGGAACATAACCAATAGAATGCAATACTTCACTTAAAATCAGAATGAAAACAATGGATGATTCAGGGGGTCTTTGTTTCTGGGCTGCCCTTACCCTTGGCATTTTATTTTCGGTATGTTCCTCCTGTTTCCATTCTGAATAACGTGCACTGCACTTTATTTGTTATGTTCGCTATACATTGTTACCATGTGGGATTGCCATTAGTATTATTCATTCAAAAAGTCTGATCTAGTCTGATTTACAGAAAAAGAAGTAATCAGGCTCCTTGCATCGTCTCGCCCAACCACTTGCACCAGTGACCCCATTCTGTCACGTCTCCTCCAGTCCCTTTCCCCGGCTGTCACCTCTCACCTAACAAAAATATTCAACCTTTCTCTCACTTCCGGTATTTTTCCATCCTCATTTAAGCAGGCCATCATACATCCATTACTTAAAAAACTATCCTTCGATCATAACTGTGCTGCTAATTATAGACCTGTCTCTAATCTTCCTTTCATCTCTAAACTCCTCGAACGCCTGGTCCACAGCCGTCTTACCCGCTATCTCTCAGATAACTCTCTTCTCGACCCTCTTCAATCTGGCTTCCGCTCTTTACACTCTACTGAAACTGCCCTCACTAAAGTCTCTAATGACCTACTAACAGCTAAATCTAATGGTCACTACTCCATGCTAATTCTCTTGGATCTCTCCGCAGCATTCGACACTGTGGATCATCAGCTCCTCCTCACTATGCTCCGCTCCATCGGCCTCAAGGACACCGTTCCCTCCTGGTTCTCCTATCTCTCTGACCGATACTTCACTGTATGTTTTGCTGGTTCCTCCTCCTCTCACCTTCCCCTTACTGTTGGGGTTCCTCAAGGATCAGTCCTTGGCCCCCTCCTCTTCTCTTTGTATACTGCCCCTATTTGACAAACAATCAGTAGATTTGGTTTCCAGTACCATCTCTATGCTGACGACACCCAATTATACACTTCTTCTCCTGTTATCACGCCGACCTTTTTAGAAAACACCAGTGATTGTCTTACCGCTGTCTCTAACATCATGTCCTCCCTCTATCTGAAACTGAACCTGTCAAAAACTGAACTCCTCGTGTTCTCTCCCTCTACTAACCTACCTTTGCCTGACATTGCCATCTCCGTGTGTGGTTCCAACATTACTCCAAAGCAACATGCCCGCTGCCTTGGGGTCATACTTGATTCCGAGCTTTCATTCACCCCCCACATCCGATCACTGGCTCGCTCTTCTTATCTGCATCTCAAAAACATTTCTAGAATTCGCCCTTTTCTTACTTTTGACTCTGCAAAAACTCTTACTGTTTCACGTATTCATTCTCGTCTGGACTATTGTAACTCTCTACTAAGGCTACGTTCACATTAGCGTTCGGTGACGCAGCATCGCCGCATGCGTCATGCGCCCCTATATTTAACATGGGGGCGCATGGACATGCGTTGCACTTGCGTTTTGTGACGCATGCGTCACTGTGGTGCATGCGTCAGGGCGCAGAGGACGCAGCAAGTTGCAGTTTTTTCTGCTCCCAAAACCATGCAAAAATGGACGCATGCGTCACAAAACGCTGTGTTGTGCATGCGTTTACATTTGCGTTGTGCATTGCGTCGCCGACGCTGCGGCGCACAACGCAAATGTGAACGTAGCCTAATCGGCCTCCCTCTTACCAAACTCTCCCCGCTCCAATCTGTCCTGAATGCTGCAGCCAGGATCATATTCCTCACCAACCGTTACACCGATGCCTCTACCTTGTGCCAGTCATTACACTGGCTACCCATCCACTCCAGAATCCAGTACAAAACTACTACCCTCATCCACAAAGCACTCCATGGCTCAGCACCACCCTACATTTCCTCTCTGGTCTCAGTCTACCAACTTACCCGTGCCCTCCGCTCCGCAAATGACCTCAGGTTAGCATCCTCAATAATCAGAACCTCCCACTCCTGTCTCCAAGACTTTACACGTGCTGTGCCGATTCTTTGGAATGCACTACCCGGGTTAATACGATTAATCCCCAATCCCCACAGTTTTAAGCGTGCCCTAAAAACTCATTTGTTCAGATTGGCCTACCGCCTCAACGCATTAACCTAGCTATCCCTGTGTGGCCCATTCAAAAAAAAAAAAAATCAGGTTTCTCGCATCATGTTCTCATACATTTTATGCAGTTAATAGCTCTCTGTGTCTGTACTGCTACATACTTAGGCAGTTAACTGGTTCATGCAGCTTTACATGAACACCCGAGCCTTAAGGTACCTTCACACGAAACGACTTTACAATGAGAACGACAACGATCCGTGACGTTGCAGCGTCCTGGATAGCGATATCGTTGTGTTTGACACGCAGCCTCGATCTGGATCCCGCTGTGATATCGCTGGTCGTTGATTAAAGTTCAGAACTTTATTTGGTCGTCAGATCGGCGTGTATCGTCGTGTTTGAAAGCAAAAGCAACGATGCCAGCAATGTTAAACATGGAGCTAACGACCTGTGAGAACGATAAGTGCGTCACCGCTACGTCACAGGATCGCTCCTGCGTCGTTCTGGAGCTGCTGTGTTTGACATCTCTACAGCGATGTAAACAGCGACGCTGCAGCGATCGGATCGTTGTCGTTCTCGTTGTAAAGTCGTTTCGTGTGAAGGTACCTTTACACTATGGCTGGTCCGAATAACTAAAGCAATTGTTACCATCAACCTCTCATGTCTCCCCTTTTCCTCATAGTTTGTAAGCTTGCGAGCAGGGCCCTCATTCCTCCTGGTATCTGTTTTGAACTGTGATTTCTGTTATGCTGTAATGTCTATTGTCTGTACAAATCCCCTCTATAATTTGTAAAGCGCTGCGGAATATGTTGGCGCTATATAAATAAAATTATTATTATTATTATTATTATCTCTAGCAATGCATGGAAGCACATAGTGACTATTGTGCCTATTGATATCTATATAGGCTTCAGACTGATTTATGTGAATTTACGAATTGCATGTGTCAGTTCTTCACATTGTCTTTCATCAATTTTTATTAGTGGCTATGTGTTTAATAAAGGATTAATTCTTATATTTGAAGCATTTTAGACTCCAATTGTTCTCTTTTGTATATCAATTGTGAGGTAAGATTGCAAAATCTCTTTCACAAACATTCTGGGCAGTTTACTTTATTTAGTCTCCAAGGAGAGTCGCAGACAACACTTCAGTATGTAGCATGTGTAAGCAGGTGACTGAATACAACACACAGAAGGCACGAGGCGGGAACAGTTGATTATTTATTTCCTTCCGATATGGCGGAAATTTACAGTGGCTGAGGAACAGTTACCGGTAATAATATGAACTAGTGTTCATAGCTATAAAGCATACGATAGTAAACATATACTGGATTTTAGAATACAATTTAAATAACAGAAAAAGTCTTTTAGGGATTATACTCATGTCTTTTCTACAAGGGTAGTATACCTGTTCCTGGGGGGAGCTTACCATGTTAGCTCTTGCTGCACCAATGGTCCTAACGGGGGTCATCAGATTTTCCCACTAGGCCGAAAGTCCTAACAAAGTCTATCAAGGAACATTGAGCTTCTTGTGTTCCAACTGGCCCCCACCCCACCTGTTGTCCTAAGCCAGGCCGACCCCTGTAGCATACGTTATTGCTGGAAGTGACAGCCTGGTTCACTCGTGTCATTCTTCTGCACCCGCAGGCGTCCTCCACTGGTCGAAGTCTCCTCTCGGATCTTCAATGCTTGACAGACTGCGGGTATCTCCTATTTCTGAAGGAGAGATGTCTGGGACCTGGCTCTCGACAGGCATCTTCTGGGCACTGGTTTTGTCCAGCCAGCAGATGGAAGTCTTTCCTCAGTGATGCCACATCACGCAGGGGCTCTTCAGGGTATCCCTCTCACCACTAATCTGACTTCGAAAGTAGATAGTCTTCACACCCGCTTACCTCCCTGACAATACTGTAGTGGTACCAAGCTCTCCTTCATTAGAACAACAAAACCTTCTGTTTTAAAATTCTATGTAACTTTACCATTAATCTTGGCAACTAGGGTTGGACCTCCTCAACACCTTGGTGGTTGGCCAAGGCTATTGCACTTGAACAACCACTAAGACATTACAAACAAACAATCCACGTGTGATCTCGGCACATACACAGCACATGAAATAAGGAACAGCATATGATACTCCCACAGTGTTATACTGTATAGTACAGAAACATTTCTTACTTAAGCAAAAGCAATCTCTTCTCACATATGGAAACCGTGTAAATGCAGTTCCCATACACCAAACTGTAATTAACTGAGAACTAGAGGAGACGTCTCACAATTTTAAGATGTGTAGCACTCCTAAGGTGGATTAGTATTCAAACACATTTAGTGTGGTCCACCACAACACCAAAGGGCCCATTGGTGGACTCAGGTTCTGATATTATAGTGGGCCCCAAAAGTCTATCAGAAGACATCAAGACAAGTTGAAAAGGGGTAAATATTCTTAAAGAGACCACCAACCTGATGCAGGGAGACTTACAGACCATTCAACATTACCTGAAAAATAAAATATGCAAATAGATTCTTCATTGAGGTATCACATTCCAGATAAGTGGAGAAGTCTTATACAAGGCAGTGGGAAGTTTGTATTATGGAGGATGTATGTCTTAAATCATTGGCAGAATAAGGGCACGGATAGAATGGTAGACAGAGAAGATGTCGGATGGTGCAGCACTGTGGAGAGATTTGTGACAGAGTGTAATAGATTTACATTGAGTTGTTTGAAATGATGTACAACTTGCCTTTTTTAAATTTGTTTTTTTGTGTTATTTCAATACACGAAAAGGAAATAAATGTGTATAACAAATATGTGTGATTGCTATAATTTTATGGGACAAATACTACATTTTCTGGAACAATTTCAAGGGTGCCAACATTTTAGGCCATTACTGTATGTTAAGACATCAAGCCAAAAAAAGCAATAGTTCCGGTAACATGTGGCATAGCACAAGAGAAGTGTCCAGTGATGATGGTTAAAATATTCTTCTTCAGGCATTGAGCAATATGTTCTTCGTGATGATCTATTTGTGGAACACTTAGGTTTTGTAAAAGCAATTATATCACAGGACAAAGTACTACAGAGAAAGATAGTGAAATCTACTGATTAAATTAGCCTCTAGGTAGCTAGGTAGATCAGATTGTAATACTATCAGGACGTGTGTCACAGCTACCTTTTTATTGCACTATATGTAGGATTAAAGGTTGTGTCACTTTGCTAATAACAGCTTGTCCTCAGTTTACTAGCTTCAAACCTATAATTGGAATATAAATGCATGCTGTATATATGATATAGTGCTGGTCCGCTGTGCTGGGCTTAATTGGAATGCAGAAATGGAGAGAATGACAGCCCCCAATAGAGTTGGGGTTAGGCAAATATGGCAGCATCAAGCGAGATAGTCTATGGGTAAATATACCGATTGGTGGTAAATAGCATATTTATGGAGGCAGACCATGCTTAACAATGCGCCCTGAGCAATCGGCAATAGATCATTCATTGCGCATAAGCTAAATGAAAGAGCATTTTGTTCGCTCATCAGCAGCATAGAGTAGTGTTCAAAATAATAGCAGTCCAATATAACAAGCCAGATTAATCACTGTTTTTGGTAATAATTATATTAAGACATGTCAAACAATTTACCAGTTGGTGCAGTAGATTCTAAGAAAACCACCAGACTCCGCATTCATGATCTGCAGGTTTTTGAGTCCGTGTATTTGAGTAATTAATTGAAAGGGAGTGTGTTCAAAATAATAGCAGTGTGGAGTTCAATTAGTGAGGTCAATCATTCTGTGAAGAATCAGGTGTGACTCAGGTGGCCCTTATTTAAGGGTGAAGCCAGGACATGTTGTACATGCAGTTGTCCTTGAAAGCCTGAGAAATATGAGTCAATCGAGACATTGTTCAGAAAAACAGCGTATGTTGATTAAAAAGTTGATTGGAGAGGGTGAAACTTATAAAGAAGTGCAGACAATGACAGATTGTTCAGATAAAATGATCTCCAATGCTTTACAATGGTAAACCAAACCAGAGAGACGTGGAAGAAAATGGAAGACGAACATTCGAATGGATGGAAGAATAACCAGAATGGCAAAGACCATAATCAGCTCCAGGATGATCAAAGACAGTCTCAAGTTACCTGCGAGGACTGTGACAGTTAGAAGACGCCTGTGTGACACTAATCTCTTAGCAAGAAATCCCCGCAAAGTCCAACTGTTAAAATAAAAAAAGACATTCTGAAGTGGATACAATTTGCCAAAGAACCCAACAACTGGCCTAATGAGAAATAGAGAAACATTTTGTGGACAGATGAAAGTAAAATTGATCTTTTGAGTCCAAGGGCTGCAGACAGTTTAACAGACGACCCCCAAACTCTGCATTCAGGCCACAGTACACTCTGAGGACAGTGAAGCATGGTGGTGCAAGCATTGTGATATGGGCATGTTTATCTTACTATGGTGCCGGACCTATTTACTGTATACCAGGGATTATGGACCAGTGTGAATAAATTAATATACTTGAAGAGGTCACGTTGCATTACGATGAAGAGGATATGCCCTTGAAATGGGTGTGCCAATAACACAACGACCCTAAACACATGAGCCAAATTTTGGTTCCAGTGCAACAAACTTGAGGTCATGGGGTGGCCAGCCCAATCCCCAGACCTTAATCCGATAGAACATTTGTGGGGTGACATACAAAATTCTGTTTCTGGGGAAAAGCCAACAAATGCCAAAAAATTGTGGGATGTAGTCAAAGCATGACAGGTGACATAAGTTGGTTGACTCTATGTAACTGTGGGTGTATAACTAGATATTAGGTTAGTGATTCACAGGAATGATAAATTCACAAAAAATGTACATATTGTGAGTTTGTAAAGACAAATGCAGACACAGCTATTTTTTGGAACAGCCCAGTGATAATTTTTTGTTGTTTTTTGTAAAGTAATTAACAATTATATACATTTATCTTCATGTTTTGAATTAGAAAACAGTGTGCAATGTTCCCAATGATGGAAATAAAAACTACTATAAAGATTTTGTGATTAACTCATGTTTTAGAACACACTCGTATTTTGAACACTACTGTATTTAGACTGCAATGTTATGATAAAAGAAGCGTTCACAGGATAATCTTGCAGTGTAAGTGGATTAGGACTTTGGCTATCATTTGCAATGAAAGAGAACAATATAATTTCACTGCAAAGAGCTAATGTCAAGACCTCATTTAAATGCCATGGTCAGACATTGTCAGCTGCATTTAACCCTTTCACGACATGCACCATACATGTACAGCTCAAATCAGAGGTGGATGTATGGTGCAGGCTTCCCATAATGGGAAGGTGATGACTGTGTGTTACATAGCAAATAGATAATGGCTGCACTCAAGTTTACTGTGCTAAAGCAAGGAAATGTGCAATAAATGAAATGTGAGCAGCATAATGGCTTGTGAAATTTATGAAAAAACACATGAGATTTTTAGCACAAAATTTGGCCAAATGTTGTGAGCCCATTCACCAAACGTCAAGGTAATCTCAGATCGAATGGGTAACTAACCTGTCTGCCTAGTGTGAACACTTACCTATGGCTAATAAAATGGTAAAGCCTGTATTTATAGAGGAGGTTAGAACCAACTGTGTTTGGATGGAATTGGCCAAATTTTGTGCTAAAAATCTCATGTGTTTTTTCATAAATTTCACAAGCCATTATGCTGTTCACATTTCATGTATCACACATTTCCTTGCTTTAGCACAGTAAACTTGAGTGCAGCCATTATCTATTTGCTATGTAAGACTTTTTGGTTATGCACCAGTTCAGACTAGATGGCTGTTCAGTCAGTTTTTCTATATTTACTATGTATTGCTTTTTCTGACTTGAACGCCCCGCCCTTCACCATGCTGTGATTTTAATTACATCCAAACACAGTTGGTTCTAACCTCCTCTATAAATACAGGCTTTACCATTTTATTAGCCATAGGTAAGTGTTCACACTAGGCAGACAGGTTAGTTACCCATTCGATCTGAGATTACCTTGACGTTTGGTGAATGGGCTCACAACATTTGGCCAAATTTTGTGCTAAAAATCTCATGTGTTTTTTCATAAATTTCACAAGCCATTATGCTGTTCACATTTCATGTATTGCACATTTCCTTGCTTTAGCACAGTAAACTTGAGTGCAGCCATTATCTATTTGCTATGTAAGACTTTTTGGTTATGCACCAGTTCAGACTAGATGGCTGTTCAGTCAGTTTTTCTATATTGACTGTGTGTTACAGCCAGGACTTGCCTCTAACAACCGCCAGCATGAGTGTGCATCATTCTATGCACCCATGGGCGTGCCTGTGACGTGATCACGGGTCTCAGATGGGTTGCTATGACAGTCTGATGTCTGCTAAAGACTCCCATGCTTGTCATTGCGGAGCTCCTATGAAACTCTGCATGCAGCCGGGCTTCAAAGGAGACCGTGATTTTTTGCTATACGCAACAATATTATAGCATTGCTGTATATAGCACAAAAGACCAGACAATTGCAGGTTCAAGTCCCCTATGGGGACTAACAAACAGTGAAAAGTTAAAAAAATACATATATATATTAATAGTTCAAATCACCTACATTAAAAATAAA
Organism: Ranitomeya variabilis; assembly: GCF_051348905.1. NCBI lineage: Eukaryota > Metazoa > Chordata > Amphibia > Anura > Dendrobatidae > Ranitomeya > Ranitomeya variabilis. The sequence goes on along the minus strand of NC_135235.1, from coordinate 110,300,342 downwards.
GATGTTAAAAAAAAAATACACATGCGGAGTGGCTGCATTCAGAAAAGAGTGTATACGAAAAAAGTCTAAATTGTCAAAATTATGTTTTTTGTCTCTAAAAGTCCACAAAAATGTTGTAACAATCGATAAAAAAAATCACATCTATCCCAAATCATATCAATAAAATCTTAGTAAAAAAATCACACAGATCCGTGACTGAAAATAAAAAATGGCAACAACCCAAAATAAATTTTTATTTTTGCAAATTAATTTGCTAAATTAATTTAAAAAAACTAGACATGATTGGTATCTCCGTATTCGTACTGATGAGCAGAATCATATTGAGAGGTCATTTTTCCAGCAAAATGTACACTGTAAAAACACAACTCCTAAACCCCCCACCCCCCAAAAAAAAAATAAAAAAATTCACAACTGCTCCTGTAAATAGCAAATTCCGGGAGGTAGAAGGTAGTTCTCAGAGCTTCCATTTAGTGACTACTGATTGCTGAGTGGCTGATAGACCGGGTCCTGTGAATTCGATTCGTACCAACTCTTAAGACCTGCCTTTTAAAAGCTAATAGTTTTCAGCATGTACACTTTTACCTGTGAGATTGTACATGTGCGCGTCACAATCAGATGGTTAAAAAAGGGAACTGGAGTTGTAGAGAAGATGAGCACTATGTAAGTGACAAGTATTCTGAAGAAATGTTATAGATCGCACAATGATAGAAATGTATCATGCTCCCTGATGAGTATCACGTTGGTCAGGTAGAAATGGCTATAAAATCAGACAGAGGTGAACAATTCGATGTGTGGTGCTCTAGTCCGGGGTCGAGTCCTCCATGGCTGGTCTACATTTCCGCACCTGTCATCCTCAGTGCCTCTTGCCCTTAATAGGACCTTTGACATTATGATATTCAATTCCACAAATGTGAGGCTTAGTCCCTGGTCCTCATGTAACATCATGGTAAATGTTGAAGGGCCTAATAGCGCCAAAGACACTGCACTGCCACAGAGGACTGGACTGGGCTCTTGACCAAGGCAGTGCGAAATGAATTGCTCATCTCCACTGTTGCAATATACTATGTATAGTTTTTATGATTTTTTTTATATTAAAACAAACTTGAGATGATCTGTTCTACTAGGAACATCTGCTCACAAGGATGGCGACGGGTGATCTCTGAACAGACAATAAACATTGACTATACAGGATACCACATACTTAATGAGTCCACTGGGCTTTAGGAGTGCTAAGCATGCATTTCATCATGGTATCGGTATTTCCTAGAACTCAAGTTATCTTTTTATTTACTTATTTATTTATTTTTTAGTTTACAATCTGGCAACAATAATATATGGCATGGTGAGCAACATCCAACATGTGGCATTTGGCACTCTTAGCAACATACCGAACCACATCTGGCAGTATCAGCTTACATTATGAGTAATAACTGCAGCAATAGCTGGCACTTTTGGTGACATAAGGCAGCACCACCATGTAGTATTTGACCAAATGCTAACAAAAGCTGGTAACATCTAATGTGGTGAAAGTGTAACTGTGGTTTCAAGAGAACTTGCAGCAGAATGTCTGTCTCTAGCTCCTCCTTTTCCTCCATAGAGCCTAATGAGCAGCAACGGCCATCTCTTATCTCAGTAATGGAAAAGTCTGTATTCAATGAAGACATACTGTATCTTGCAAGTGAATTGAGAATATAGGGAATGAAATTTCAGATTTCATTTATAAGATATATTACAAATTTTCTTATTTTAATGTGTACAATTAATTTATGGTGATGGAGAGCGGAATTAAAATGAAGGTTACAATTTAACATTTACTGGGCACAGCTGTTAAAGGTTGTTAAATACTCTTGAATGTCCAATTTAATTATTTATAGGGTGATTGTTATACATCTTGCAAAAATTAAATATTACTGTAACATGAGGCCGATTTGCAGATCAGTGTTGTTGCATGTGTAGGTAAATTGCAATCCAGCATTACCAAGAACTGAATTAACTTAAAGACAACCAAAGTTTCATTGAAACAACTTGAGGAGCACATAGAAATTGTTTCTTGACCCTGTGGGACGCCCCCGTTTAAGTTTGGGAAAAGGAAGCTAAGGATGATTGGATCTCCTGACACACCATTCCTTTAACCTGTTCCATCAGAGAGCGTTGTTCATCTCTGATGATTTTCTCCGTACACGACTTGCATAGAGCTTTTTGTGGGTAGATGGAAGTTTATTACAAAAATGGCACATTTGTGACTTGTAGCTTTCTCTTTGGACTTTGGGGCAGGATCTTCATCTCCCAAAAAGAAAAAGGGGGTGTCATTAGGAAGGATCCTGCCACAAAGAGGACCTACCCTCATCAGATATACTCACTGAGCCAGGGTTTGCGCTGGGATCTGCAGATGCAGCTCTAAGGGAAGACACGCTCTCCATTATTAGAACCTCAGTCCTGCCTTATAGTATCTTTAGTCAGGATACCGTGACACAGCACTCTTCTCATCCAATGGAATGAGATTTGCCTTCCTCCAATGCCGGGTTCTGTTCATTTGGGCTCCTTGTCCAAATTCAAATTCGCCCAAGAGCCCGGCGGTGAGCGTCACTTCCTATGCTTGATCTAGCACGCCGGAGACAGTGGAAAGGACAGGACAATGTCGTGCCGGGTTGGGGAGCTATGGGACTCCCCCAGCCCACCACTATTGAGCATTGCCCAGGGTGCTAGAAGATGGTGCAATCCCGCTCTCCGGAGTGGGAGCAGTGTAAGGAAGGAAGGGCTATCACAGGTTGCCCGGCTTAGAAAGGTAACAGTAGAGTGACTACTCGCTGGCCACAGCACTCCAGGAAAACCTCTTCATCCCTAGGGACTGGAAAAACACTGAGGATAGAGGGAGGGCTATTTAAACCTCTTGTGTTTCCTGTCCTTAATTAGGGTGGGGAGGCAATGTCCTGTGGTACTCTTGTGTAGGGGATTAGAGAAAAAGCCCTTACTTGCACACAAAAATTGTAAGGCTTGTTTTAAGTTTGACAAAAGACATGCGAGAGATCCCAAAAATGTATAGAGAAGTGCTGTGGTCAGATGAAACAAAAATTCAACTTTTTGGCCACCAAGTTAAACACTATGTCAGGAGCCAAACCAACACAGCTCATCACCCCAAGAACACCATCCCCACAGTGAAATGTGGTGGCAGCATCATGCTGTGGAGATGGTCCAAGTTGAGGAGAAGATGAATGGTGTGAAATACAGGAGTATACAGAAAACCTGTTTCAGTCTGTCAATGATTTGAGGCTTCAAACAACACAATGACCCAAAGCACAGTGATAAAGCAACACTCTATTGGTTTAAGGGGAAATGTGTAAATGTTTTGCAGTGGCCTAGTCAAAGACCAGACCGTAATCCAATTGAGAATATGTGGTCAGAGGAAACCATCTTATATGAAAAAGCTTGAGCAGTTTTGCCTTGAGGAATGGGCAAAAATCCCATCGCCAAGATGTGGAAAGCTCAAAAAAACTTACCCAAAGCAACTTGCAGCTGTAATTGCCACAAAAGGAGGCTCTACAAATGACTGACTTTAGGAGAGTGATTAGTTATGCACTCTGAAGTTTTGAGTTATTTGTTGTTTGCTTCACAATAAAAAGAAAACCAAATGTGGTTTATTTTGTCAACGAGTTTCAAGGTTTTCAAATCTCTTCATCAGGACCAAACCACAATGATGTATGCATATTCTTTACATGAACTGATGAAAACCCTCAAACAAACAGTGAAATGCCAAGTTGTGAAGTAGCAAAACAACAAAAATGTTAAGGGGTGAATACTTTTGCAAGTCAGTGTATACTTTGTTTTACAGCTAAATACCCATAGCTACATGGGTTGAAAGAGTGCAAACCCAAAATGGTAGCAACTAACCCACCCCCATACCTTTCCCCAATGCAAAAAAGGGTAATTAGACCTACCGGTAATTGTATTTCCAGGAATCCATCCTGACAGCACCATGGAGGACGTCCTTCATATCCATAGTGGGACAGGAAACCACGAGAGTTTAAAAGGACCTTCCCCCTACCACCCTTCAGTGATTTTCCAAAGTAACACATCTGGATGGATGCAAAAAAGAGAATTTTATTTGAACACACACAAACATTATACAAATGTTACTTCACATAAGTGTGCAGTGTTGTTGTAATAGGGAGGGAACTAACAGTGCTGTCAGGATGGATTGCTGGAAATACAATTACCAGTAGGTCTAATTACCGTTTTCCAGGTCACCACCTGACAGCGCCATGGAGAAGTACCAAAGGAGATTTTTGGTCCTAGGGTGGGACTACTGCCTGAAGCACCTTCCTGCCAAATGCTAACTGAGATGACATTACATCTAGTTTGTAATGTTTCGAGAAGGTACTGAGACTAGACCAGGATGCAGCTCTGCAGATCTGTACTGCCGAAGCACCCTCCTTTTTCTGCCCATGAAGCGGCTATAGCTGTGGATGAATGAGCTTTAAGACTGTCTGGGGGACCCTTTCCCTGTGCCTGATAAGCTAGGCTAATGGTGGACCTAATCCATCTAGCAATGGTAGATTTTGATGCTTTTTTCCCTTTATTTGGACCCTTATAAAAGACAAACAAATTACTATCCTGTCTCCAGGCCCTAGTTGCCTCCAAGTACTTAAGTACGGTCTCCCTAGCATCCAACTTTTGGTAAAACTTCTCTTTCTGGTTTTTAGGAAGCTGGCAAAATGACGGAAGCACTACCTCCTGATTTATATTTTAATCCGAGACCACCTTAGGAAGAAACCGTGGATCAAGTCTTAAGACCAGTCAATCATCAAATACCTGTAAATAGGCATTTTGAGTGGATAGGGCCTGAAGTTCCCCCAATCTTTTAGCTGACATGATGGCTACTAGAAAGGCGGTTTTGAGAGAAAGATTAGCAATCTCTTTATCTTCTGTTAGATAAAACAGACCTTTGCACAACTCGTTAAGGACCAAGTTAAGATCTCAAGGTGGGACAGTTTTCCTAATTAAGGGTCTTAACCTTTGAACTCCTCTGGAGAATCGGCCTATCCAAGGGTGGGAAGCCAGGGAAGCATCGTAGAATACACTGAGGGCTGCGACTTGGACCCTCAGAGTACTGGATTTCTTAAATCCCTGTTGTGAAAAATCAAGTATTTTGGGAATGTCAGGATGGTCAACATCAACTGTTGTGTCTTCACAGAAACTGCAGATTTTTTTCCATATTTTTAAATAAATCGCGGAAGTTACCGGCTTCCTACTTGCTTGAAGGATGGAGATCACTCTTTCTGAGAGCCCTTTTGCTTTTAGGATCTGGCGTTCAGGATCCAAGCTGCTAATTGGAGGCTTTCTGGGATCTGATGCAGAACCGGACCCTGGAGCAGTAAGTCTCTTCTTTTTGGAAGGAGAAAGGGTTCTTCTACAGACAACTTTTTCAGTAAGGGGAACCAGCTCCTTTTGGGACAGAAAGGAACCACTAGAATGATCTGAGCTCTGTCCTCGTATATTTTCCTGAGGATTCTTGGGATCAGTGTGAGAGGGGGAAAGCATATAACAGACCCCTGCTCCATGACTGAGAGAGAGCGTCTACTCCCACAGGGTTTTCCCGAGGGTTCAGCGAGTAAAAAGTTCTGACCTTCGTGTTCCATCTGACCGCAAATAAGTCCACCTCCGGTGTTCCCCAGCGTTGGCACAGTTCGCTGAATACTTCGTTGTTTAGTTCCCATTCCGTAGCTGATAGCTTTTCCCTGCTCAGAAAATCTGCAACCTGGTTTTTCATACCCTTCAGGTGCACCGCTGAAATTGAAAGCACAGATCTTTCTGCCCATCTGAAGATCCGATCTGCCAGATGCTGTAATTTTGGATGTCTTGGACCACCCTGATGCCGAAGGAAAGCTACCGTCGTCATGTTGTCTGACAGAATCTTTAGATGTTTGTTCCTTAGTAAGACTTGTGCTGAATAAAGGACCTTCCAAACCACGTGTAGTTCTCTGTAAATCGAGGAATTCTTGCTGTCTTCCAAACTCCACTGCCCCTGGTTGTATCTTCCGAGGACTTGTCACCCCAACCTTGTTGGCTTGCGTCCGTGGTTACTGTGACTGCTGAAGACTGAATCCACAGGACCCCGACCTGGAGATTTCTGGGAACGGTCCACCAGTGTAGAGATCGTCTGACCTGATGGGATAGACGGAACTCCCTGTCCAGAGAGCTCTGTCTTCTGTCCCAGGAAGCGAGAACTGCCTTCTGTAGTTGACAGGAATGAAACTGGCTCCAGCTGACACAGGGAATGCAGGCTGTCATTAATCCAAGGATCTTCATTGCATCCATGATGGAGTCCCGATTTCTTGAAAAATGGCGAATCCTTTTTATTAAATTGGTGAGTTTCCCACCTGGAAGAAAATACTTTCTGATGTTTGAGTCCAGGATGACTGCCAGAAACTTTATTCTTGGTTTGGGTGTCAGGTCTGATTTTGACCAGTTCACTACCCATCCCAAATTCTGCAGCGTGGAGACCACCAACTGACAGTCGATTTTGAGCTGACTTACAGAGTCTGCCACTATTAGGAAATCGTCTAAATAGGGTACTATCATGATGTCTCGATTTCTCAAATAAGCCACTATCTCTACCATAAGTTTTGTGAAAACTCTGGGCGCTGTTGCTAAACCGAATGGGAGGCAACAAAATTGATAGTGGTAGACCTTTCCTTCTTTTTCCAACGCAAATCTGAGGTACTTTTGGTGATCTGTGAAGATTGGTACATGATAATATGCACTTTTTAAGTCTAAAGTACACATTACCACATCTTTTCCTAACAGGGGAATTGTAGATCTTAGATTTCATTTTGAACCTCTTGTATCCTAGCCAACTGTTTAGGGGTTTGAGGCTTATTATAGTTCCCCTGAAGGTTTTTTATAGAGAAGAAGCTCTAGTAATGCCCTCTTCCTACGTCCCGAGGAGGAACTGGAGATATTGCTGCTACCTGCTGGAGATCCTGGATGTCCAACCACATAGGGGAGACTGAAAAGAGATGGACGTTGGACACAAAAACTTTTTCTGGGGAAAGGGTGTCGAATTTTATTCTGTACTCCTGGGAGATAACCTGGAGAACCCAAGGACTTCTGGAAATCTTTTCCCACTCTACCAGGAAGTTTGACAGCCGCCCGCCTATCCTGATGGCGTCATTTCCTTCGGAACCCCGACCTAGAGGTTGAGGAACACGAATCTCTATTTTTGTTCCTATTTTCTCCCCCTTTTTAATAGCTCCACCTCCCCTGCTTTCCCTTACCCCTATAGTCTGATTTCTGACTATAATAGGGACTGCGAAAGGGCTGGTACTTTCTACGTTTTTCTTCTGGAAACCCCTTTTTTTCATCTGAAGCTTTTTCCAGAATATCATCAATGATGGGCCCAAAGACTCTACCCCCTAAGAAAGGGATAGAGCACAGCTTATTTTTAGAATGAACATCTCCTGACCAGTTTTTCAACCAGATAGCCCTCCTGGCTGCATTTGATAAAGACTGGCCTCTAGCTGTGAACCTAACTGACTCTGCAGTAGCATCTGCTAGAAAACAGGTTGCCAGCTTTAGCAGAAGAATAGCTTTTAGAATAGACTCTCTAGGGGTTCTAGCTGACAGCTGTTTTTTCAAATCATCTACCCACAAAAGCATAGCCCGCGCCACAGATGTTGCTGCTATATTTGTGCGGATGTCCGCAGCTGAGCTTTCCCAGGCTCTTTTTAAGAGCCCATCCGCCTTGCGATCCATCAGCTCCTTTAAGTTAGAGGAGTCCTCAAACGGAATGGCGGTTCTCTTAGAAACCTTTGCAAGTGGAATGTCAATTTTGGGAATATCTTCCCAGTCCTTGACCTCTTCGTGATCAAAAGGGAGGTGCAGTCTGAAGTCTCTAGGAATTGAGAGCCTCTTTTCCGCCCCCTCCCATTCTTCTAAAATTATAGAACGAATATGGGCTTTCACGGGAAAGACTTTTGAGGTCTGAGAAGGTAGCCCCCCAAATATCTCGTCCTGAACTGTCAGAGTGGTTGAGGGCTCCTCAATCTGCATAGTCCATCTAACCGCTCCCAGGAGCTCCTCTATATCGCTAGATGAAAACAAATATTTCTTCCCTCTCTCCGGAAGATCCTTGCTTAATTCTTCCTCTTCCAGATCTGATTCAGAAAAACTGTCCTCGGACGTTTCCCTCTGTCTTTTCCTAGATCTCTGTGGATCCTGGGGGTCAGACTGTATGGACTGGGAAAATGCTAAACCAGATATCGAGGCCTGCAGCTCCTCTCTGACAATAGCTCTCATATTTGTCATGAGAGAAGCCTGTTCTTCTCCCACAATCCGACTGGTGCATGACTCGCAGAGAGACTTCTGCCAGCAGTCCTTAAGCCTTACAGCACAAATGGGACACTTCTTGTACTTTCCGGACTTCTTATTCCTCTCCACCAATGTGGAAAACCCCTATAACACACAACATAAGATGCCTCATGGGCCTGTATGTTTACTGAAGTCTTGAGGGAAAAACCCTTAATCGGGGACTTACATGTGCCTGGGCCTCCTGCACCATATCAGGCTTAGCGTTATCCTCCATACTGCTTTTTTACCTAGCACCCGATAGTAGCCCACACATTACCTTTATATGTAAGTGTCTGATGGAGTCTCGTTGCTGCCACCTGTCCTGAACCCTCCTGACGCACCGAGGGGTAGGAGGGAAGAAGATGCTGCCCCACGCTGCCGGCTGTGACCCGGAAGTGACGTGCGTGGAAGCCGCGACCCGGAAGTGACACTTGCGGGAGCCGTGACCCGGAAGTGACGCGCGTGGGAGCCGCGACCCGGAAGCAAGGGCACGGGGCCGCCGCGCTCCCGGATCCTACAGACACACCGTACCACGTTCTCTTCGATGACCTGCGGCACTTCACTCCTCCTGGATCTGCTTGTTAAGGGTGCACCTTACAGAGGCATCTCCATCACAGGTACATCTGGGGCCTCGTCAAGGGTCGAAAGCCCCCCAGGGGGAAGCGACCCTAAAACCAGGAGCAGCTCTACACTGATGCTGCTGAGGGACCCTATTACTCATGTGTCAGCAAAGCAGTGTCTTGTAGTGGGAAGAAAGAGGCCGAGCCCCCCGATCTTCACCCTCTGCATGGGATGGACGGATCTCTCGTCGTTCCTATCCACAGTGGGACAGGAAAAACACTGAAGGGTGGTAGGGGGAGGGTCCTTTTAAACTCTCGTGGTTTCCTGACCCACTATGGATAAGAAGGACGCTGGTACTGTCAGGTGGTGACCTGGAAATGGAGCTTTACTTAGGCCGGGTTCACACTGCGTTATAGGCAGTCCGTTAGACGGACTACGTTACACCATGGCATAACGCAGTCCATTGACACCGCCATTAAGTCCTATGTCGGACGCATCGCTAGCACATGCCCACAATGGGCGTGCATTAGCGATATGCCGTCATTGAGTGACGGACCCTGGGGTGCGGGCTGCAGCATTTCCGCATCCGTCACTGCTAGCACAGATAGAGCATCTGCTAGCTCTATCTGCGCTAGTGCGATGACATATCGGCACTTGCGTTAAAAGCAGCCCGTTAACGCATGTGTTGAACGGGCTGCTGTTAACGCAATGTGAACCTAGCCTTACTCTTTATAGTGGTCAAAACTACCTATAGTATAGAAATACACAGATGCAATTACACTGTGGCTATAGTACAGATGTAAAAAAGACAATGCAACAGCACTCTGCAACATGAATTACTCAATTGAAACACACATCTAAAAGGTCACTTTATGACTTTCAGATAGGCTCACACACGCTTTGATCAAAACAGCCTTAAGGTACCTTCACACTAAACGATTTGCCAACGATCACGACCAGCGATACGACCTGGCCGTGATCGTTGGTAAGTCGTTGTGTGGTCGCTGGGGAGCTGTCACACAGACAGCCCTCTCCAGCGACCAATGATCAGGGGAACGACTTCGGCATCGTTGAAACTGTCTTCAACGATGCCGAAGTCCCCCTGCAGCACCCGGGTAACCAGGGTAAACATCAGGTTACTAAGTGCAGGGCCGCGCTTAGTAACCCGATATTTACCCTGGTTACCATTGTAAAAGTAAAAAAAAAAAAAACCACTACATACTCACATTCTGATGTCTGTCACGTCCCCCGCCGGCGTCCACAGGGTTAAAACTGCTTTCGGCAGGAGCGCTGCTAATGCCGCGCTGCCGAGAGCTTCCCTGCACTGAATGTGTCACCGCTGTGCTCTGCTTTACGGCCGGCGCTGACACAGTCAGTGCAGGAAGCTCTCGGCAGCAGCGCAGCATTAGCAGCGCTCCTGCCGAAAGCAGTTTTAACCCTGTGGATGCCGGGGGACGTGACAGACATCAGAATGTGAGTATGTACTGTTTTTTTTTTTAACTTTTACATTGGTAACCAGGGTAAATATCAGGTAACTAAGCGCGGCTCTGCGCTTAGTAACCCGATATTTACCCTGGTTACAAGTGAACACGTCACTGGATCGGCGTCACACACACCGATCCAGCGATGACAGCGGGTGATCAGCGACTAAATAAAGTTCTGGACTTCTAGATCTGACCAGCGATATCACAGCGGGATCCAGATCGCTGCTGCGTGCCAAACACAACGAGATCGCTATCCAGGACGCTGCAACGTCACAGATCGTTGTCGTTCTCGTTGCAAAGTTGCTGAGTGTGAAGGTACCTTTATCCTATTTTTTCCAGTCCATTTGAGGCATAGGCATAAAGAGAAGTCTTTTGTGTATGGTTCCATCTAAAAGAGGTTGCATTGTCACTATAGGATGGGCTCAAAGTGTGATCATAATGTGCACTAAGAGTCTTACATTTTTGTGTGCAGCAAGTGTACACTAATTCATGTATTCAGTGTTGTAGTGTGCTATTGTATTACACAGTACTCTGCAAAAGTTTTAGGCAAATATGCAGCAGCAGTGCAGGATCCGAGTATCATTAGCATATCACATCCGATGCTCTTGCATGAAAGAATCATCGGATGCCGTACTATAATGGGAACCCGACCTAGTGCTTATATAGGGAGGAGAGCCAAGTTAATGGTCCCTCCTGCATGTCTGGGCCGGAACCGTTGAGGCTGTCACCAGTGTTGCAGGGGGAAGAGATTGCTGACCGGAGCAGTACAGGGCACCTGACTGTTGGGGGTGGGTCCAATAGATATAGCAGTTTGAGCGGGAAGACAGGACAGTTGGCAGGGACTGAGCTTGTCAATAGAAAGATGGTTAACTCCTTCTTCACGGACCCATGCCAGCTAGCTGTGCCTATACCCCCAGCTAGTTAGACTGCTGATGCATGCTACCCTCAACCCAGAGAGGCTTCCTCACCGGGTAGTGACCAGGATAGTGTACGGGCCTTTGCTCCACTCACTACCGTGGAGGCACCGCTTAGTCCCATCCTTGCGGTGCCTGCTGAGGACTGGCCCGTAATTGTGGCTGTGTCCACTGGACTGTGTGCTCCTACTGCAGCCTTGCTCACTGAACTCTCTGCTTCTTCTTTTTCTGTGCCGCCTACCATCACCCCTGCCTTACCGTGCGCACGGATCAGGAGATCGCGTGCCGAAGAACCCAGAGGATTAGTCGTCGCAAGGAGGAAGTGCATCGCTCATTTGCGGGACAGGATTGGAGACATCTCGCACCCCCTGAGCCGCCACCGAGGGATCTTCCAGCCACCTTCCTTTAGCACACAAAGACTGAAAAGTTAACCTCTTACATTATATTGCATTTGACTTTTCCCCATCCTCCAATCACATCTTTTACCCCTCTGCTTGTACAATTACTGTTCCTATATATAAAGAACCTGTTACCCTTGCTCTGCCTCCTGTGTGTCACTGCATCCTACGCACCTGCTAGCATCCTACACTTACACGGAAACTCCACCATGCTTCACTGTTGTCTGCAGACACTCATTATTGTACCACTCTCCAGCCTTTTTGTCAAACTGTTGTCTGCTACATGCAAATAATGATTCATCAGTCCAAAAGACCTGCTGCCATGTTTCTGCACCCAAGTTAGCATGTTTTTGAGTCATTTAGCCTTATTTCCATGTCGAAGGTATCTTTTTTGGGATGTAATTCTTCCATGTAGACATCTTCTGGCCACACTTCCTGAAACTGTATATGCCAGTTCTGAGCTGATGGCACTGCTGCACATCTTCATATTTTGAAGGGTGTAAGCATAATGTGTCTTTCATTTTGCTGCACTAAGTTTCCTTCGCCAAGAAATGTATCTACCGTCCTCAAAATTGCCCATTTCTTGGTGCTTTTTTAAAAGAGCTTTAACAGCATATCTTGAAACCCTAGTTTGTTTTGAAATCTTTGCCTGGGAGAGGTCTTTGCTGTTGCAGTATAACTACCTTGTGCTTGTGTCCCTGAGACACTTCTCACATCCAAGCCGTGAGTCAGAATGGTCAAGGAGTCCAAGGTCAGAAGCCAGGAGGATATATCAAACAGAAGGAAGAGATAAAAGGTGTAGTTAGGTAATGTCCCGAGGTCAGAATAACAGGAGGATAGCGGATTAGAGCAGAAGGGGTAAAACAGACAGATGTTCAGAACCAGGTCCAAGGTCAGGCAAATGTACAAACAAAACTCAAGGTATAGAGGAACAAACTACACAATAACTGAATATCCATCTGTCAGAGGTCTGGGAGAAACAGCTCAGTCAGGCTTGTTTTACACTTGCGTTGAGCTGGTCTGCATATGGCTGCGTACATCCTCCCTTAACCTCCGCCTACTTCCCCATGTGTCCTGCGTACCTATCTTTAACATTGGGTATGCAGGGATATGTGTTGTATGTGGATGCATCTGCATGCGGTGTTTTGACGTGCCCGCCGACCGCACGGGAACGCAACATGCAGACGCATCCGCATACAACGTATGTCCCTGCATACCCAATATTAAAGATAGGTACGCAGGACGCATGCAGATGAAGTGTCCGAGGGCAAGGCCGCCCATGCATATCCATGATCTGGCCCAGCAAAACCTCCACACTCAGATTCCATCTTAACAAATGTATCTTTACTGTTATACATTTTTCTTAACACAGCAGAACACAATAATAGACAGTACAAAGTATGCTTATTCACAGAAATAACGTGTAATAACAAACTATCCCTCACTGTCCCTATCCACACGTTACCAGTTCCTTTGCTCCAAGAGGTTATTTTCCCACGTCGCAGGCCTGTCTGTCACTGCACGGGGACGCTCCAGCCGAAGAGGAAACAACAGGGATTAAACAAAACTCGGTCTCTCAGGTCCAGACGGTAGTCCTTAGGGTTCAGCAGGTAAGGGTGGAATGTTCGGCCTCTCAATAGAGGACCCGCTTACAGTTCATGAGCTCCAGGATCTGTGAAGATGTCACCGCTGAGTGCTCCGCAGTGTGGGAGCTGGGAACAATCTGGATGTCAGCTTCCAAGAGAGAGGGGTAATCCAGGCAACCTTCTATATCGCATCTACAGGAGGACGCCAGCACACACAGACCTCTCTCTGCACCGACTGGTTTCCCGGGCTCTTTCTCTTCTCCCTCCCCTTCCTGTTCACATGACATAACAGGGGGGAGTTTAGCCAATACAGTTTGTTTCTCTGTAATCACATTCGGCATAGGTATAACTTCTGGCCACACGGGGGCAGTGTCTGTCACAGATTCTATGTCAATGATAACGGAACAGCCACAGCCGGCCAGCTCACTACACAAGCATAGGCGGAGCTTAAGGGAGAATATACGCAGCCATACACAGACCAGCCAAATGCAAGAGTGAAATTAGCCTTAAATAGCCTGGCAATCACCTGGGACAATGAACACCTGGAGACAGCCAGTGCCTCCCAGTCGAAGACTGTAGGGTTGAGCGGTCACTCAACACACTGGACTGCTCAGCATGCCTGGACAAATGAGTTGTGAATCAAAGTACTGACAGCCTCAGCACGCCCATGTACCAGATTGATTGGCTGAACCGTCAGTGACTACATCCCATACACTGAGTGGTGGAACCGTGACAGAGCTTAGTTTTATGTCATGTCATGTGTCATGTCAAGAAAAAAAGCGATGGTTAGCACTCAACAAAAGTGGAGATGACGGTGCTAGTGAAGGGAACCAATTGCTCCAAAGTCACTGAGTTATAGAGATCACTGCACACGTACAAGAAAAATTTATGTTTGCAGGTGAAAGTTTATTTCTAGTGGTTGTGAAATCAAGCGACTGGTCAATAACGTTTCGGCTAATACATAGCCTTGGTCACAACGTCGCTAGTATGCAGAATAAAGTCTCAATTCAGGGTTGAACAGGTACTGATGAGGGATTATGTCCATGTAGTTTCCATGGAAACCCCAGTGGTTGAGGCTGAAGGATTGCTCCTTAGGAAAATCCAGTGGATGGCAGTCACGTACCCAAAGCCTGTGCAAATATGGAGTCCAGGATTGACAATGCTTTAGAAGGTACTCCAAAGGTTGCGACGCCCCTGCGTATTTAACTGTTGAAGACGATATGTGTCCACGAGAGGCCTGTCAGTATGTTACTGACATAGTGAAAGAGCCCTCTGGGGTCTGCTGAGCGTCTGGCGGTGATGTGTAGAGATCCTGACACAGTCCGTGTCTAGGTATGTACTGGCGCTGGCGTCTGGGCTCCCCAATAGGTCCGGTGCTGACACTCCTGTGTCCTAGCGGTATGGAGCACCATATGGAGCCAGACGCTGAGCAGACCCCAGAGGGCTCTTTCACTATGTCAGTAACATACTGACAGGCCTCTCGTGGACACATATCGTCTTCAACAGTTAAATACGCAGGGGCGTCGCAACCTTTGGAGTACCTTCTAAAGCATTGTCAATCCTGGACTCCATATTTGCACAGGCTTTGGGTACGTGACTGCCATCCACTGGATTTTCCTAAGGAGCAATCCTTCAGCCTCAACCACTGGGGTTTCCATGGAAACTACATGGACATAATCCCTCATCAGTACCTGTTCAACCCTGAATTGAGACTTTATTCTGCATACTAGCGACGTTGTGACCAAGGCTATGTATTAGCCGAAACGTTATTGACCAGTCGCTTGATTTCACAACCACTAGAAATAAACTTTCACCTGCAAACATAAATTTTTCTTGTACGTGTGCAGTGATCTCTATAACTCAATGTGTCATGTCAAGACTGACTTTCACAACTTCACCTTTGTAGCATAATGTGGCTTTGCATCAACCATTTTAAGCCTCCTTCAGATGTTTGTTTAAGGTAATGACTGTTTAAACCTATAGTTTATATGAAAATGAAGATCACCACCTGTTTATTCTACTTAAAACACACACCTGATTACAATCCTATAAAATCCCTGACTTTTCGCAAGGACCTAGAAGAATTGATGCTGTTTTGAAGGTAAAGGGTGTTCGTACTAAATATTGATTTGATTGAGACTTCACTCTTATGCATTCAGTTTGCATTATGTTAGGAATTGACAAACTATTAGTTTTAAAATAATTCTTACTTTGCAGCATTTCTTCCACATCTAACTTTTGTACAGTACTGTATTTGTAATATGACTAGGAATATTCAGAAGAGCTGGCTCTTTTTCAGTAGCAAGTCTGCTGCATTTTCAAGCCAATGCTCCATGAGGAACACATTACATTACCTATCCTGGAAAGAAATATTATGACCGAAGTGGACAGCTTAATAAACAAAAGTGTTTTGCAAAATACAAAAAAAAACAAAAGATAAAACACTTGGCAAGAGTAACAAAAATAAAAATGCAAGATCTTAGGTGAAACCTATATTACCCAGCATGAGTGTAGTCTTAAGTCCCATTAAACAATGAGGAAGTTTGTTATTTTTTCTCCAGTTTCATTAATTTTACTTCGGAAAAAAAAACACCTGGCAAAATACTATTTTTTTTTTTAGTCTAGACATTTTTTATTTGATGACCTGAATTTGTCGTCAGTAACCACCATGTCATTCACCCTTTATAAAAGGGTGTGTAAACAGTAAAAAGTTATGTTCTTTTTCTATTACACAGTGTAAAGCTCTAAAAGGACATTTTCATATCCAGACCACACTTCCTGCAACTGTTTTTTTCTTCTTCACCATTTACTATGTATACTAGCCATCTTAAAAAATAATCATGCTCTACCCTACATAAAAAACCCACAATTTTTCAATGCAATAATGGTGAGATAATTACAATTAAATCTATTTGAGACTTTTAGCGCTACTAGTGTAACCTAAAACAAAAAAAATATTGTTTAGCATTTACCAGATAAGATTACATTAATGTCCAGACAAGTTTATTCAACGTTCATAAACCGCTCCGGATGGTAAAACAAGACAGAGCCTTTTTTGGCATGAAGTGAAAACAAACTGAAAATAAGTAATCCACACGGTACTGCGGGTCCGCCCACTCAGGTCAGTGTCTTTAGCAACACACACTGGAGGTCTCCACACCTCCAGCCACAGACACTGAATGAGAGACACAGCCTCCATTTTATCTGCCAAACCACGACCCTAGGGTTGGGATATGTGAGCAGTCATGCCTACCCATCTCCTATGACTGCTTGTAAAACCTAGCCCTGGAATGGCCAAATAACTCTCTCAGCACTATATGTGCTTGAGCATGCTTCCGAGCTCACATCACCACAGCCAATAGCCACGATGACACTTATCTCTTCTCAAGGATTTGTCCGGCGGCCATCTTACACACACAGTACATGCACAGTTAGATCTCGAAATATTTGGACAGTGACAGAATCTTTGTGATTTGGGCTCTGCATGCCACTATTTGAGATTTAAAATGAAACAGTTGAGATGCAATTCAAGTGTAGACTTTAAGGTTTAATTAACCCTTTTACTCCAGAGCCTGGTTTTCACCTTCATGAACAGGTCAAATTTTACAATTCTGACCACTATGTGGTAACTCTGGAATGCATAAATGGATCCCACTGAATCAGAGTGTGTTTTTTCATGACATATTGTACTTCATGATAGCAATAAGATTTGTTTGGTTTGACTTGCATTTTTTTGTGAGAGAAAATAGGAAGCTCCTCAAAATTTTTAATTTTCCAATTTTAAAACTTAATTTTTGTACTTTAAATCAGAGCGCTATGTCACACAAAATACGCATGGAGACGTATCTGTAGTGGTGATAATGAAACAGTGTCCGGCCTGATTGTAAATGGCCGGTATGCGTCGCAGATGGAGTCTGCGCTGTAAGCCAGTAATGTTGTTCTGAGACCTGTAGTTCCACAAGTATTGGCATAGTTTAAAAGGGAGGCTTGGAAGGTTAGTTGGAGATCTAGGTGGGTGTGACTAAACACATACCTCCCACCTATAGGGGTGGTTACAGCTACATAATGTGACCAGGGTTTGGTCACATGGTTCAGAGTGTATGGACCTGAATGGTCAGCGTGTGAGGTCCTGGAATGGTCAATATGTTTGAATGTCCTGGAGTGGATTCCTGGAAGCACATGATGAGGCCATGGACTGATGGCCTTTGTGTTGGAAGTGCCTGAGACTGGACTTCCTGAATAGCGCACGGAGAGGCCGTGTCTGCAGAGCCTGTGATGGTTACTGTGTCGGGGAAGCTACAGTTCAGTCTGAGGGTCTGGACTATCTGAAGTTCCCTGGTCACAAGGATGGTGATCCCAGCTAGGCAGCTTCCCTGTGAACTAAGACTGACAGGAGCCAGTCAGTGTGTGGAGCAGGAGCTCCTGTAAGGTAATTCCAGATAAAGGGAGTTACGGGCAGAGAAGTATCTGCCATTGGAACAGACTGTCGGTGGTTAATGTGTTGATGTTGATGTATATAATTAACTGTTTGTGACGTGTATTAGGATTCTAAATAAACCAGAATAGACTGTTTGTGAGAAACCGTGCCTGAGTGTGTTAATCCCGTTGCAAAGCGAGTGTCCCCCAACCCACTCAGGTAGCGCTATCTCACAGGCTGAAAACTTGACCAGCAATTTCTTATTTTTCCAACAAAATGTACAAAACCATTTTATTTAGGGACCACCCCACATTTGAAATGACTTTGAGGGGCCTATATGACAGAAAATACCCCAAAGTGCCACCATTCTAAAAACTGCACTCCTCAAGATGCTCAAAACCACATTCAATAAGTTTATTAACCCATCAGGTGCTGCACAGGATTGGAATGTGGATAGAAAAAAAATGAACATTTAACTTTTTTTCACTAAAATGTTGCTTTACACTTTTTTTTTTAATTATTTTTGCAAGTGTAACAGAAAAAAAAATCCCAAAAATGTGTTGTTCAATTTCTCTTGAGTATGCTAATACCCCATATGTGAGGGAAACCACTGTTTGGGCGCATGGCAGAGCTTGGAAGGGAAGGAGCACAGTTTTTTTTTATATGAAACATTTATGTTTGGAGAGCCCCTGATGTGCCTTAACAGTGGAAACTCCCCCCGCAAGTGACACCATTTTGGAAACTAGACCCTTCAAGAAATGTATCTATAAAGTACGGTGAGCACTTTGAACCCCAAGTTTATAACTTTGAACAGTAAAAAAAAAAATCACATTCTTCCCACAGAATTTTTTTTATTTTCACAAGAGTAACAAGAAAAAATTAAATCTAAAATTTGTTGTGCAATTTCACGAGTATGCCAATATGTCGGGGTAAATTACTCTTTGTTTGCACAGCATGGGTCAGAAAAGATGAAGTAACGATCTGAAATGCAGACTTTGATAGAATCGTCTGCGGGTGTCATGTCAGGATTGGAGAGCCCCTAAGGTGACTAAACAGTGGAAACCCCCCCAAAAAATGACCCCATTTTTTAAACTGGACCCTTCAAGGAACTTATATAGATGTGTGGTGAACACCTTAAACCAACAGGAGTGTCACAGAATTTTACAAAATTGATCTGTGAAAATGAAAAAGGAAATTGCACAAAATGTTTTAGCCCTAGTTTTTATATACAGTGCCTCAGTGTATTCAGCTCCCTGGAACTTTCCAACCTTTTCCCACATATCATGCTTCTGAGATACCAAATGTAAATTTTCGGTGAAGAATGAACAAGTGAAACAATTGTGAAGTTGAGCGAAATTTATTGGTTATTTTAAATTTTTGTGGAAATTCAAAAACTGAAAAGTGGGGAGTGGAATATTATTTGGCCCCTTTAACTTAATACTTTGTTGCACCACCTTTTGCTGCAATTACAGCTGCAAGTCGCTTGGGGTATGTCTCTATCAGTTTTATACATCGAGAGAATGAAATTCTTGCCCATTCTTCCTTGGCAAACAGCTCGAGCTCAGTGAGGTTTGATTGAGATCGTTTGTGAACAGCAGTTTTCAGCTGTTTCCACAGATTCTCCATTGGATTGAGGTCTAGACTTTGACTTGGCCATCCTAACACCTGGATACATTTATTTGTGAACCATTCCATTGTAGATTTTGCTTTATGTTTGGGATCATTGTCTTGTTAGAAGACAAATCTCCGTCCCAGTCTCAGGTCTTTTGCAGACTCCAACAGGTTTTCTTCAAGAATGGTCCTGTATTTGGCTCCATCCATCTTCCCATCAATTTTAACCATCTTTCCTGTCCCTGCTGAAGAAAAACAGGCCCAAACCATGATGCTGCCACCACCATGTTTGACAGTGGGGATGGTGTGTTCAGGGTGATGAGCTGTCTTGCCATATCGTTTGGCATTGTTGCCAAAAAGTTCGATTTTGGTTTCATCTGACCAGAGCACCTTCTTTCACATGTTTGGTGTGTCTCTCAGGTGGCTTGTTGCAAACTTTAAACGATGCTTTTTATGGATATTTTTGAGAAATGGCTTTCTTCTTGCCACTCTTCCATAAAGGCCAGATTTGTGCAGTGTACGACTGATTGCTGTCCTATGGACAGTGTTGTGAATTCCGTTCTGGAGCTCCCTCCTGTGGTTGCTAATGGTATTTTTGTGAGTTCTGCCCTTGCGCTCCCTCTGGTGGTTTCGAGTGGAACTGCTGCTCCGTCAGGTAGCTGTAGCAGCTGCCATCACTGATCGCCTTGCCTGGGTTTGTTATTTAAACCTGCTCTGGGCTTTAGTTCATGCCAGCTGTCAATGTCTTAGGTTGGATTTTGTTCTCTCCTTGGATTTCTCATATGGCCAGTCCTTGTCAGCAAAAGATAAGTTCTGCTAGTTCTTGTTCGTCCATTTGCTTTGGACATTATTGCTTTGCAAATATGTCTTTTTTTGTCCAGCTTGTCACTATGTCATATTCAGGCTAGCTGGAAGCTCTGGGAAGCAGATTTGCCCCTCCACACCGTGAGTTGGTGTGGATTTCATTTTTGTAAACTCTGCGTGGATTTTTGTAGTTTTTAATACTGACCGCACAGTATCCTTTTCTCTCTGTCTATCAAGTTTAGTATTGGCCTCCTTTGCTGAAAACTGATTTCATTTCTGTGTATGTCATTTCCCTCTCCACTCACAGCCAATATTTGTGGGGGGCTATCTTTCCTTTTGGGGTTTTCTCTGAGGCAAGATAGCTTTCTATTTCCTTCTTTAGGGGTAGTTAATTCTTAGGCTGTGAAGAGGTGTCTAGGGAGAGTCAGGAACATCCCACGGCTATTACTAGTGTTGTTGTTAGATTTAGGGACTGCGGTCAGTAGAGATACCACCTCCTCAGAGCTCGTCCCATGTTGCGTTTTAGCCACCAGGTCATATCGGTGTGGCCTCTTAACCACCAGGTCATAACAGGACAGACTGCCCACCTCGGCTATAGATCTCTGCAGTTCATCCAGAGTGATCATGGGCCTCTTGGCTGCATCTCTGATCAGTCTTCTCCTTGTTTGAGATGAAAGTTTAGAGGGACGGCCGGGTCTTGGTAAATTTGCAGTGGTATGATACTCCTTCCATTTCAATATGATCGCTTGCACAGTGCTCCTTGGAATGTTCAAAGTTTTGGAAATCATTTTGTATCCAAATCCAGCTATGAACTTCTCCACAACAGTATCACGGACCTGCCTGTTGTGTTCCTTGGTCTTCATGATGCTCTCTGTGCTTCAAACAAAACCCTGAGACTATCACAGAGTAGGTGCATTTATATGGAGACTTGATTACACACAGGTGGATTATATTTATCATCATTAGGCATTTAGGACAACATTGGATCATTCAGAGATGCACAATGAACTTCTGGAGTGAGTTTGCTGCACTGAAAGTAAAGGGGTCGAATAATATTGCACGACCCACTTTTCAGTTTTTGAATTTCCACAAAAATTTAAAATAGCCAATAAATTTTGTTCAGCTTCACAATTGTGTTCTACTTGTTGCTGATTGTTCACCAAAAATGTACATTTGGCATCCTTATGTTTGAAGCATGATATGTGGGAAAAGGTTGAAAAGTTCCAGGGAGCCGAATACTGTCGCAAGGCACTGTATAATATATACACACACATTATATATATATATATATATATATATATATATATATATACATATACACATATACATACACATACACATATATACATAAACACATACATATATACACATATACATATATTACACACACACATATACACACACACGCTACCGTTCAAAAGTTTAGGGTCAACCAGACAATTGTGTTTTCCATGAAAACTCATACTTATTAATCAAATAAGTTGCCAAATGAATTGAAAATGTAGTCCAGACATTGACAAGGTTCGAAAAAAAGACTTTTATTTGAAATAATAATTTTCTCCTTCAAACTTTGCTTTCGTCAAAGAATGCTCCCTTTGCAGCAATTACAGCATTGCAGACCTTTGGCATTCTAGCAGTTAATTTACTGAAGTAATCTGGAGAAAGTTCACTCCATGCTTCCAGAAGCCCCTCCCACAAGTTGGTTTGGCTTGGTGGGCACTTTTTGCGTACCATACGGTCAAGCTGCTCCCACAACAGCTCAATGGGATTGAGATCTGATGACTGCGCTGTCCACTCCATTACAGATAGAATACCAGCTGCCTGCTTCTTCCCTTAATAGTTCATGCATAATTTGGAGGTGTGCTTTGGGTCATTGTCCTGTTGTAGGATGAAATTGGCTCCAATCAAGCGCTGTCCACAGGGTATGGCATGGCGTTGCAAAATGGAGTGATAGTCTTCCTTATTCTAACCCTTTTACCTTGTTCAAATCTCCCACTTTACCAGCACCAAAGCAACCCCAGACCATCACATTACCTCCACCATGCTTGATAGATGGTGTCAGACACTCTTCCAGCATCTTTTCAGCTATTCTGCTTCTCACAAATGTTCTTCTGTGTGATCCAAACATCTCAAACTTGGAGTCGTCTGTCCATAACACTTTTTCCATTACGTCCCTCCGGACAGCACCATGGAGGTAGTCCTTCCTTGACCTATAGCGGGACAGGATCACAGGGAGGTTAAAAGGCCCCTCCCACCTCCACCCTCCAGTGTTTTTCCTGTCCTTTCAGGGGATGGTTGTATGAGAGGTTGCTCAGGGAGTGAAGATAGAAGACTCCAAAATCCATGGGGCCCAGCCTTTCCCTTCCTGTCGCAAGAAGTCTGCGGCTGATACCTGCGATGGGGGGTCCCTCAGCCAGCCCCAGTGTAGCGCTGCTCCTGGGGACAGGTCTTCTTCCCCCTCGGGGGCTCTCGGGCCGGGCACCATGCCGCTGAAGCGCATCAGTTTTCCTGGGCAGCTGGCCTTGCCATACAGCTGGGTCCTCGAATGGTGCTGTGCAGATGTGAGGACTGGGGGGCCCAGCCTTTCCTTTCCTGCCTCAAGAAGTCTTAGGATGATACCTACGATGGGAGTCCTCAGCCAGCCTCAGTGTAGCGCTACTCCTGGGGACGGGTCCGCTTCCCCTTCCTTGGGGGCTCTCGGACCGGGTGCCATGCCGCTGAAGCGCATCAGTCTTCCCAGGCAGCTGGCGGGGAGAGGCCGGTAAAGCAGTGGCCGCATCACTTCCGGGCGCGACGACCGCGCCACTTCCAGTCTCCGGTAGCAGCACCAGCCTCGCGAAGGGGCTTTTCTCAGCACGGTCACGCCACGCAGGGAGCGGTCGAGAATGACCAGGATCAGCCAGAGGGGATGGGACGATGCTTCCCTCCATGATGGGCTCTTGACGTTACCAGCTCCCCCTGCTTTTTAGCAGGTATGGAGCCAGCACAGGTGAGTGCATGGTGGAATATTCTGTTGATGGTCTAGGCCTCTGGACTGATGCTAGTCTCATACCTTTGTGTCAAAGCCAGGCTTAGAGCCTCATGTGCTGAGGTATATTTTCACATATATGCAGCTAGACCTTGGACCTCTAGGCTATAATAACACCATATGTCCAGGCTACATCGCATGATTTGACTTCAGGTAGTTGCACATCTTGTCTGCACAGAGCCTTATGATTGGGCTTCAGAGTGACTTTTTTGAAGCATGATTTTCATTTTTTGGTTCGATAACAGGCCAGAGGACACAGGGTGTTATTGCAACACATTGTCTCCATGAAGACTGCCCTCCAGCTGCGGCTCATTAACTAGCTCCTGTGGGTGGGGTCAGTCTGACAAATGAGATGTACTATTCAGAGTGGAGATTTATCCAGAACTCTGAGAAATTGCTCTCTTGCTGGTAACTGTGGGCCTGTATGGCGCCTTCAAGCATGGCTGTAGACCTAGACATCATTTTGAATACCTCTGTGCATCATAGTACCTCTGTGCATTACATTGAGTGCCTGTGTTTCATATTGCATCATAAAGGCTTCATAGTGCATCATATTGAAGTATAGTACTTCATATTGCATCATAGCACTTCATAGTGCTTCATATTGCAGCATAGTGCTTCATATTGCATCATAGCGCTTCATAGTGCTTCATATTGCAGCATAGTGCTTCATATTGCATCATAGCGCTTTATAGTGCTTCATATTGCATCAAAGTGCTTCATATTGCATCATAGTGCTTCATATTGCATCATACTGCTTGATATTGCAGCATACTGCTTCATATTGCATCATAGCACTTCATAGTGCTTCATATTGCATTGTAGTGCCTCGATGCATCATATTGAATGCCTTTGTGCATCATATGGCATCATACTGCCTCTATTCATTACATTGAGTGTCTTTGTGCATCATATTGCATTATAGTACCTCTATGCATCATATTGAATGCCTCTATGCATTACATAGAGTGCCTCTGTGCATCATATTTTGCATCATAAGTGCTTCATCATACTTCATGTTGCTTTATGGTGCATCATGTGCATTGTGGTGCTTCATGGTGTCATATTGCTCCATATTGCTTCATGTGGCTTCATGGTGCTTCGTGGTGCATCGTGTTGCATCATGGTGCTTCATGTTGCATCGTGTTGTGTCGTGGTGCTTCGTGTTGCATCGTGTTGCATCATGGGTGCTTCATGTTGCTTCATGTTGTATCATGGGTGCTTCATGGTGCTTCATTTTGCATCATGAAGCTTCATAGTACCTTTATGCATCAAATTGTATCATAGTGCTTATGTGCATCTTATTGCATCATAGTGTGTCATAGTGCCTCACAGTACCTCAGGCTTTGTGCCTTTTTTTGCCTCTGGCTGTGGGCCTCTGGATCAGACCTTCTGACTTACAATGTGTGGCCATGCAACAAAGCATATCGTAGGCCTACCACTTCACATTTTGTCTTGGGCCTCAACTCCGGTTATAGAGTCCTCATGTTTCGGGACCCAGATCCAACGTCTGTTGCTTCTTTCTTTACAACATGGCTTAGCCAAACAGCTATGCTTGAATTGGCTTAGTAAATTAGCATTTCATCCGTTTGGATCAGATCTCTCAGGGGAGCTACTACCTTGAGTGCTAAAGGCAAGTCTCTTTCATAACTAGCTTTTAAAGGTAACATACGTGCCTTTGGTTCATCCTATAAAAGGACATACTACTGTCCTGGGAGCAGAAAATCCCATGAGGTGGAAGGAAAGAATCATTCCCAACTCCACATACGGCAATCAGACTAGTTTCCTTGATCGACATCCAGTAGACAGATTCTTGTCCCATAAGTCCTTTGTATTATGGTTACCAGGGACCGCATAACTGCCTCTGGTACCTTGTGGCGAACCAGCAGCACTGTCGGGTGGCAGAGGATCCCATACTCGCTGCTCTTAGGATAAATGAGATTGTATCCAGGACTCTTACAGTTGAGAACCCATAGTCCCACTGCCTCACAGAAGATAATCTCCCTCTGTGTGGGAAGAAACCTACTTTTCTCTAGCCATACAGTATGGTTACTCCCTCCATGGCTGTCTTGGTGTATAGATATCCCTGAGAAGATTGCCTTTTAGGATATGTATATGACTGTAATATCAGTAAAACAGGAGTGTTGATCCACGTTTCCCTTTCAGCGCTTCTAATAAGATGCCCGATGGGGGGCATGGCGATGTAGAGGAGCTGTGCGGACGTGTTTGGCTGGAGCTCCCATAATCCTGACACACATCGTGCCATATACTTGCCCGGGAGGGTCATTGTGGATACCGCTGTGCTCCTCTGGGTGCCTGGGGGTCGGCAGGAGACGGCGGCCATCTTCCCTGCAGCGTGCGCTGGAGGCAGATGGCGCGAAGTGAGCCTCGCGGCTCATGAGGGAGCTGGCTGCATTCCGGCATAGCTAATCAAGGTACGAGAGGGGGATTGCGCGGTGTGAGTCCTGAGAAACGGACCCCGTGCTCCCCCTCATTAATACCATAAAACGCCACATAGCGCCGGCTGGCTCTGGCACCACTGAGACTCCCTCCCCCCTGCCCTGCAGCCCAGACGGTGGGCACAGAATCTGCCACAACTTACTGACGGCCGGCCACTTTAATTATACCCTGCAGCTGCTGGGAAGTGGAGCCCACATTTATTAACTGTTTCTTGGATTCTCCCCTACTCTGAACTCATAGTGTGGGGTCTGCAATATAATACTGACTCAGCTGGGTGTTGCTGGGAGGACCTTACTGGCTGTGTGTGCACTGCAACATATTGGTACATTAACCAGGCAGTGGCTATATCTTGCTGAAGGGATAACTTGACTTTACAGTATTAACCATGAACCGCTCCAAAAATTCAGGCGCGGCTGAAAAACTTAGAAAGTATGTACGGTCGGATCCTCCTGTCAGTGTACACTCAAAAAAGAATAATCCCTCACCTGTGAGCAGACCTGAAAACCAATCAAAAAACTATGCCTCTGATGATGAGGAAGGTGGAAATCAGGAGGACTTGACCCTGAAACAGGCATCTGAACAACTGATGCAAGCTATATCTCTGACCAGGACGTCATTAACTGGGAAGACAGAGGAGGTGCACTCTGAGGTGGGGCGCCTTCAACAAGACATGCAATCCAGGAGGGGTCATATCACAGAGGTTGAATCACGGGTATCTCGCCTGGAAGACAATTATGTACTGGTAGAGGCTAAACTGACAAAAGTAGCCGGCTCTATAAATGCATGGAAGCAGAAGGCGGATGATCTTGAGAACAGACTACGACGGAACAATATCCGTATCATCGGCCTACCAGAGCGCTCAGAGGGTCAGCACCCCAAAAAATTCCTGGAGGGCTGGCTCAAAGACACTTTGGGGGATGAATTCTCCACCACCTTCACCGTGGAAAGAGCCCACAGGGTACTAACAAAACCTCTCCCTCCGGGCGCCCCGCCAAGACCCTTTTTGGCGCGTCTTCTTAATTGCAGAGACAGAGACACCGCCCTTCGCATGGCAAGACAAAAAAGTCCTATCAAGTATAACAACGCCACTGTCTGTCTCCATATTCCCAGATTTCTCCATGGAGCTGCAGAAACAACGGGCTTAGTTCATGGAGATAAAAAACAACTCAGGGAGAAAAACATTTTATACTCAATGCTCTACCCTGCCAGGCTCAGGGTTGTCTACCGAGGCTCTTCCTCCTTTTTTGCAACTCCAACGGAGGCTGAGGAGTGGATGCGGTCATGTGTGGGGGCGGGCGGGGGAGGAGAAAAATCCTAAATGGATTGCTATCTTCAGTCATATGATTGCTCAGAATTTGGAACTCCCTCTCCGGATTTTCTTTATCGTTGAGGGGAGCTCCTTTTGCCAACGTCCAGGAAAACAACTTTACCGGACTCTGTATTCAGAGATGGTATCCCCCTTTTTGGACTGGGATAAGTGGAGCATGAATCTGTGCATCTTTTTGAAGCATTTTTTGTTTTTCATTGTTTTGGTTTCGTTAGTGGTTATTTGTATAGAAATTACTGCCATGTTTTTCTCCATTACCAGCGTGATAGAAGCTCGACGTGACACCTTATATTATGTTAGGTTGACAAGATATGGCGTCTGATATTGTATGCATGACTTGGAATGTGAGAGGCCTTGGATCACCTTGCAAGAGAGTTAAAGTATTTTCTCAGATACGACGCTATCATCCCCATATAGTAGCTTTGGTTGAAACACACTTGACCAGGGACTCTGCTCGCTATGTGCAGAAGCCCTGGATACAGTGGTCTGTACATGCATTCCATACCAGCTACTCTAAAGGAGTCTCTTTGTTAATTCATAAAGATATTAGATGGGAGGTTAGAGAGGTCCGGAGAGATCCAGAGGGTCGTTTTGTGTTTGTACACGCGATTATGAACTCGGATGACTATGTTATAATGTGTATATATAACCCTCCCCCTGCTAACTTGTCAGTCATCAAAAAAGCGGTAGCCTTTGCCCTAAATTATCCAGATGCGTAATGCGTATATTATGTGCATGGGAGATTTTAATTTGATAATGGACGAGTGTTTGGATAGACTTCGGCTAGATGACGGGACCGCGGGTGTAAACCCTTCACCGTCTCGATTGTCAATATTTATGGAAGGTACTGGTTGGATAGATTTATGGAGTACACATCACCCTGACGTAAAAGAGTTTACCTGTCATTCATCCGTTAGACGCACTTTATCCTGATTAGACTACATATTCGGCTCCAGTAACTTGGCAGTACGAGTGGGGGAGGTGGGACATGGGAACAGGGGCGTTTCAGATCATAGTCCGGTAATTCTTAAACTTAAGCTTGGTCAGAAAAAGAATATTATGACTTGGAAAATAAATCCATTTTGGCTTAAATTAATAGGTTCAGAAGACAGGACTATTGACCAACTGGACTGCTT
The DNA here is from genome assembly GCF_051348905.1 of Ranitomeya variabilis. Taxonomy (NCBI): domain Eukaryota; kingdom Metazoa; phylum Chordata; class Amphibia; order Anura; family Dendrobatidae; genus Ranitomeya; species Ranitomeya variabilis. The sequence continues at coordinate 110,272,270 of NC_135235.1, read as the reverse complement.
CATTACATCCCACCCAATGCCGCAAAATATGAATATTTTTTGGGATGCTCTTAAAGCATACCTGAGAGGATGTTTATCCTCTACCATCTCGTATATTAAGCGCTTGACCTCAAGGGAAGATGATGACATGGAGAAGCGACTGAGGGACTCGGAGGCGGCCTATATAGCTAACCAGACAAGTGAAAACAGAGCGGAGTGGTTACACTCGTACAGACTACATAGTCAATATACTGACACTAAATCTAAATGCAAACTATTCTTTACTAAACAGGCATACTTTGAACTGGGAAACCAGTCCAGTAAACTCTTAGCATTTATGGTGCGTCAGCACAATACATCCAATACTATACTTAAAATCCGGAAACCGGACGACTCAATAGTAACCTCGACAGATGATATACACCAATGCTTTTATGATTTCTATAAAGAGTTATATAGCTCCAAAGGAGATTCTGATACTTTGGAATGCCTAAACTATTTATCGGACATAGAATTCCCTACACTGACTGTTACACAGCAAGCCTTTTTGGACGCAGACTTTACTCTTGATGAGATAAATAGGGCCATAACAGATATGGCTTCTGGTAAAGTGCCTGGGCCGGATGGTTTCCCCATAGAGATGTATAGAAAATATTGAGATATTCTGGCACCAATCCTTTTGAAAGTCTTTCAGGGGATTTGGGAGGGTGATTCCTTGCCAGATTCCTATTATGAAGCAAATATTATAGTCTTAACCCCTTTACCCCCAAGGGTGGTTTGCACGTTATGGACCGGGCCAATTTTTACAATTCTGACCACTGTCCCTTTATGAGGTTATAACTCTGGAACGCTTCAACGGATCCCAGTGATTCTGACATTGTTTTCTCGTGACATATTGTACTTCATGATAGTGGTAAAAGTTCTTTGATATTACCTGCGTTTATTTGTGAAAAAAACGGAAATTTGGCGAAAATTTTGAAAATTTTGCAATTTTCCTACTTTGAATTTTTATGCAATTAAATCACAGAGATATGTCACACAAAATACTTAATAAGTAACATTTCCCACATGTCTACTTTACATCAGCACAATTTTGGAACCAAAATTTTTTTTTGTTAGGGAGTTATAAGGGTTAAAAGTTGACCAGCAATTTCTCATTTTTACAACACCATTTTTTTTAGGGACCACATCTCATTTGAAGTCATTTTGAGGGGTCTATATGATAGAAAAAACCCAAGTATGACATCATTCTAAAAACTGCACCCCTCAAGGTGCTCAAAACCACATTCAAGAAGTTTATTAACCCTTCAGGTGTTTCACAGGAATTTTTGGAATGTTTAAATAAAAATGAACATTTAACTTTTTTTCACAAAAAATTTACTTCAGCTCCAAAATGTTTTATTTTACCAAGGGTAACAGGAGAAAATAGACCCCAAACGTTGTTGCACAATTTGTCCTGAGTACGCCGATACCCCATATGTGGGGGTAAACCACTGTTTGGGTGCATGGCACAGCTCGGAAGGGAAGGAGCGCCGTTTGACTTTTCAATGCAAAATTGACAGGAATTGAGATGGGACGCCATGTAGCGTTTGGAGAGCCACTGATGTGCCTAAACATTGAAACCCCCCCACAAGTGACACCATTTTGGAAAGTAGACCCCCTAAGGAACTTATCTAGATGTGTGGTGAGCACTTTGACCCACCAAGGGCTTCACAGAAGTTTATAATGCAGAGCCGTCAAAATAAAAAATCTTTTTTTTTCCCACAAAAATTATTTTTTAGCCCCCAGTTTTGTATTTTTCCGAGGGTAACAGGAGAAATTGGACCCTCAAAGTTGTTGTCCAATTTGTCCTGAGTGTGCTGATACCCCATATGTGGGGGGGAACCATCGTTTGGGCGCATGGGAGGGCTCGGAAGGGAAGGAGCGCCATTTGGAATGCAGACTTAGATGGAATGGTCTGCAGGCGTCACATTGCGTTTACAGAGCCCCTAATGTACCTAAACAGTAGAAACCCCCCACAAGTGACATCATTTTGGAAAGTAGACCCCCTAAGGAACTCATCTAGATGTGTTGTGAGAGCTTTGAACCCCCAAGTGTTTCACTACAGTTTATAACGCAGAGCCGTGCAAATAAAAAAAATTTTTTTTCCACAAAAATTATTTTTTAGCCCCCAGTTTTGTATTTTTCCAAGGGTAACAGGAGAAATTGGACCCTAAATATTGTTGTCTAATTTGTCCTGAGTACGCTGATACCTGATATGTGGGGGGGAACCACCGTTTGAGCGCATGGCAGAGCTCGGAAGGGAAGGAGCATCATTTGGAATGCAGACTTAGATGGATTGGTCTGCAGGCATCACATTGTGTTTGCAGAGCCCCTAATGTACCTAAACAGTAGAAACCCCCCACTAGTGACCCCATATTGGAAACTAGACCCCCCAAGGAACTTATCTAGGTGTGTTGTGAGAACTTTGAGCCCCCAAGTGTTTCACTAGAGTTTATAACGCAGAGCCGTGAAAATAAAAAATCTTTTTTTTCCCACAAAAATTATTTTTTAGCCCCCCGTTTTGTATTTTCCCAAGGGTAACAGGAGAACTTGGACCCCAAAAGTTGTTGCCCAATTTGTCCTGAGTACGCTGATACCCCATATGTTGGGGTAAACCCCTGTGTGGGCACACGGGAGAGCTCGGAAGGGAAGGAGCACTGTTTTACTTTTTCAACGCAGAATTGGCTGGAATTGAGATCGGACGCCATGTCGCGTTTGGAGAGCCCCTGATGTGCCTAAACAGTGGAAACCCAATTATAACTGAAACCCTAATGCAAACACACCCCTAACCCTAATCCCAACGGTAACCCTAACCACACCTCTAACCCAGACACACCCCTAACCCTAATCCCAACCGTAAATGTAATCCAAACCCTAACCCTAACTTTAGCCCCAACCCTAACTTTAGCCCCAACCCTAACTGTAGCCTTAACCCTAGCCCCAACCCTAACCCTAACCCTGGCCCTAACCCTAGCCCTAGCCCTAATCCTAATCCTAACCCTAATGGGAAAATGGAAATAAATACGTTTTTTTAATTTTTTAATTTTTCCCTAACTAAGGGGGTGATGAAGGGGGGTTTGATTTACTTTTATAGCGGGTTTTTTAGCGGATTTTTATGATTGGCAGCCGTCACACACTGAAAGACGCTTTTTATTGCAAAAAATATTTTTTGCTTTACCACATTTTGAGAGCTATAATTTTTCCACATTTGAGACCACAGAGTCATGTGAGGTCTTGTTTTTTGCGGGACGAGTTGACGTTTTTATTGGTAACATTTTCGGGCACGTGACATTTTTTGATCGCTTTTTATTCCGATTTTTGTGAGTCAAAGTAGACACAGAGGAAAAACCAGTTAATATATAGAGGGCTAATATATAAACAGATATCCCATCATCCAATATTAATTATAGAAAAACTGGTCACCACCTGTGTCAAACAATATAGTGAGACCACTAAGAAGACAAAAAATAAATAACATGCACCAAGTATGAACCAAACCAGTGAAAAAAATGATGACAGAGAATTTTTCAAATTTTTAGATATATATCTCTTTTATTTCATGGCAAGAGCAGAAAAACAGAAGAAAAAAAATTTTTAATATTAAAAATAGTATTATTAAAATAGTAAAACTGTATATATGTATATTGCTCACGGGCACATATCAAAAAATATATATATATATGTTTATATGGTACAATATATAATTGCACAAGGCTGGTCTGAATATTTTATATACTGGATACCCCGATAGGTATAATGAGTATCAAAAGACAAAGTAGGGATCATATGTGACACAGAGTAAAAAATATATATATAAAACTATAGACAATATAAAAGCCAAAAGTGAGAGTGTGTAAAATATTATATATATATATATATATATATATATATATATATATATATATATACACATACACGTATACACATATATAGAAAACGTACCACACATAAGATTTATTATGAAATTATCAAAAAAAGTGCAAAGAGTCAAAAAAAGTGCAATTTGCCAATAACAATTGGATACTAGTATAAATAAAAGTCGTGCATATTACACACAAAACAAGTACTGTATGCACATATGATCCAATACTACTTACTTATAAAGCTAGGGGAAATATTTCCAGGACCGCCAGGTGTTTGATAATGTGCTCCCCGACACGTGTTTCGGACCCAAAGTTCCTTCGTCAGGGGGTGATATATATATAGAATATTTTACACACTCTCACTTTTGGCTTTTATATTGTCTATAGTTTTATATATATATATTTTACTCTGTGTCACATATGATCCCTACTTTGTCTTTTGATATTCATTATACCTATCGGGATATCCAGTATATAAAATATTCAGACCAGCCTTGTGCAATTATATATTGTACCATATAAACATATATATATATATTCTTTGATATGTGCCCGTGAGCAATATACATATATACAGTTTTACTATTTTAATAATACTATTTTTAATATTAAAAAAAAAATTTTCTTCTGTTTTTCTGCTCTTGCCATGAAATAAAAGATATATATCTAAAAATTTGAAAAATTCTCTGTCATCATTTTTTTCACTGGTTTGGTTCATACTTGGTGCATGTTATTTATTTTTCGATTTTTGTGAGGGAGAATGACCAAAAACCAGCTATTCATGAATTTCTTTTGGGGGAGGCGTTTATACCGTTCCGCGTTTGGTAAAATTGATAAAGCAGTTTTATTCTTCGGGTCAGTACAATTACAGCGATATCTCATTTATATCTTTTTTTATGTTTTGGCGCTTTTATATGATAAAAACTATTTTATAGAAAAAATAATTATTTTGGCATCGCTTTATTCTGAGGACTATAACTTTTTTATTTTTTTGCTGATGATGCTGTATGGCAGCTCTTTTTTTGCGGGACAAAATGACGCTTTCAGCGGTACCATGGTTATTTATATGTCTTTTTGATCGCGTGTTATGCCACTTTTTATTCGGCGGTATGATAATAAAGCGTTGTTTTTTGCCTCGTTTTTTTTTTTTTTCTTACGGTGTTTACTGAAGGGGTTAACTAGTGGGACAGTTTTATAGGTTGGGTCATTACGGACGTGGCGATACTAAATATGTGTACTTTTATTGTTTGTTTTTTTTTATTTAGATAAAGAAATGTATTTATGGGAATAATAATTTTTTTTTTCTTTATTTAGGAATTTTTTTTTAATTTTTTTTTTTTTTTACACATGTGGAATTTTTTTTTTAAACTTTTTTACTTTGTCCCAGGGGGGGGACATCACAGATCGGTGATCTGACAGTTTTCACAGCACTCTGTCAGATCACCGATCTGACTTAGAGCACTGCAGGCTTACCAGTGCCTGCTGTGAGCAGGCACTCGGTAAGCCACCTCCCTCCCTGCAGGACCCGGATGCCGCGGCCATCTTGGATCCGGGACCTGCAGCGAGGAAGGAGGTAGGAGACCCTCGGAGCAACGCGATCATATCGCGTTGCTGCGGGGGTCTCAGGGAAGCCCGCAGGGAGCCCCCTCCCTGCGCGATGCTTCCCTATACCGCCAGCACACCGCGATCATGTTTGATCGCGGTGTGCCGGGGTTAATGTGCCGGGGGCGGTCCGTGACCGCTCCTGGCACATAGCGCCGGATGTCAGCTGCGATAGGCAGCTGACACCCGGCCGCGCTCCCTCCGTGAGCGCGGCCGATCGCCCTGGACGTACTATTCCGTCCTTGGGAAGTAGGGCCCACCCCACATGGACGGAATAGTACGTCCAATGACAGAAAGGGGTTAAAAAAAGAAGGGAAAGACCCCCTAGAATGTGGATCTTATCGTCCGATTTCATTAGTTAATGTGGATTATAAGATTTTCACTAAAATTCTAGCTACTAGGTTAAATACGGTAATACTGGATATAATACACCCAGACCAGACGGGTTTTATGCCGGGTAAGAATACTTCTATTAACATCAGGAGGGTTCAATCAATAACTCAATATAGTACGTTAGTACCTGGGAATAAATGGGCCATGGCCTCGCTGGACGCGGCTAAGGCATTTGATTCTCTTGAGTGGCCTTTCCTATCTGCATGTCTACAACAATATCAATTTGGTCCTAAATTCCAAAACTGGATTGCCGCATTATATCTGAAACCGAAAGCCCGGATAATTATTAACAACTCTATTTCTGAATCACTCTCCTTAAAAAGAGGGACTCGTCAGGGATGTCCTCTCTCTCCGGCCTTATTTGCCCTTGCGATAGAGGCACTAGCAATTCTTGTGAGGTTCACGTCATCTATCAGGGGTATCACGATAGCAGATCGCACAGATACTATTGGTCTATATGCAGGCGATATGGTGGTGTTTCTGGATGAGGTGGAGGAGACTCTACCACATGTGATTACCATTATAGAGAGATTTGGCAGACATTCGGGACTATATATTAACTGGGGTAAATCTGCCCTGATGCCTCTTTCTCATGACTCAGTGGCACACCTTGATGTGTTATCCCCATTACCGGTTGTTTCTAGCTTTAAATACCTGGGAATAATCATATCAAAATACAGCAGGCTTGATCTACAATTTAATATTCTACCGTTATTAGATTTTGTTAAACATAAATTCGCTATATGGGGTAAACTGCCTTTATCTGTCTCAGGTCGCATAAACTTGATAAAAATGATACTTCTCCCGAAGCTTAACTACTCCCTCCAACATAGTGCAGTACCGGTTCCTAAATCCTTTTTTTCAAACTTAAATTCATTAGCTACGTCCTTTATCGGGGGAAGGCTAGACCTAAACTTAAATTGTCTACTTTACACAGGTCTAGGCAAATGGGAGGGGCGGCGTTGCCAGATTTTTTTTAATATTATTTAGCTGGACAGCTTAGAGCTCTGGGAAAATGGATGCCTGGGGGATGTTTGCCGAATTCGGAGAGCCATCTAGCCCACGCTGCCAAAATTGACTGCCCACTGGGTTTCTTGGAAATAAACAAACCTTCTGCTCCTAGATTATTACCATTACTTCGGCTAGCGAGGCTAATTTGGCGGCAGGTGAAAAAGGTAATTCACTTTGATGGTATTGTAGCCGAAATGCCCTTATGGGATAATGAATACTTCCCGAGATTATTGAATCACCCGTCTACCCAATTCTGGATATCACACGGTGTTTCGTCGCTTAGTGATCTTTATGACCGGGGTACTCTGATGTCCTTTGAACAACTGCAACTTAGATATGATATACCAAGGCCTCAATTCTTTTGCTATCTCCAACTTAGATCGGCGATTCAGTCGCATGTTCATAGCGTGGAAGTGACGCAAGCAATATCTTCCTTCCCACTGATAGGGATCTTTAAGTCACAGGGGTCCCGTGGCCTCATCTCTGCATTATACACTTATATGTTATCCGTAGGTGCTGATGCTGCTTTGCTGCCAGTCAGGGAAAGGTGGACGGTCTTGGTACCTGATCTTCAGGGCGAGGACTGGGAAATGGTCCTTGAGTCCCCAACCAAGGTGTCCCCCTCAGCTAACAATAAAATGATACAGCTATATATATTACATCAATCATATTTAACCCCGCTGCGACTATTTAAAATTGGGTGGTCCCGGTCCTCGGAATGTCTCAGATGTCATATGGGGGAGGCAGATTTCATACACATGATATGGGAATGTCCAGTTATTCTTTCTTATTGGGAAGAGGTAACCTTGTTGTTGACCTCCCTTGTACATATTCCCGTTCCCCTGACTCCGTTAGTGTGTTTGTTCGGGGCATTGGAGGAGGAGATGTGGGACCACCATGTTAAAATTTTCTTAAGAGAGACACTTTTCCTGGCAAGGAAGTTAATCGCCTTGCGTTGGATGGGTACCACAAATCCATCTCTTAAGGCCTGGATAGAGCAGGTAAATTTAGTTGTGCTGTACGAACGTACTTTATATCAGAATAGAGGCTGTTTGGAGAAATTTAATAAAATCTTGGATTTGTGGAACTCATCGTACCTCACCATGTCATCACGCGGTTGAGGGCCTAGATTCAATGTAACAAAGTTTGAGAAACTATATTATTCACGTTGAGCTTCAACGCTATTCTGTTAATGTGATGGAGAGGGTTTTGTTTTGGAAGTAAAATAGTTTTAGTTTTAGGATTTGTCAGTATATGAGGCATACTATAATACCTTGAGTTTATATGATCCGATCGGTGTATTAAGATTTATGTCAATGAAACTATCATCAAAATGTAATTGCACTGACCTGGAAATTTGTGAACCGTGTATGTACACTTGATTTATGTGATTTAATAAACGAATTAAAAAAAAAAAAAAAAAAAAGAAGAAGCCCGATGTTGATAATGGCAGGAGATATTACCTGAAGGTGGCATATTCCTTAGTTTCAAAAATATACAACCCCTACTTGGGGTTTAGATATCTAAGGATTATGAATAGACAATCTCCGGGATGAGTAATGTGCGTACATCCCAATGCTCTGCCATTTTTCCATGTACTAACTGTTATTGGTTTGATCTTCCCACAGTCCAGGGTCTCTGTCTTGCAGGTCTCCTTGAAGTATGGTAAGTGGGTCTCTAACCAAAATTTAATCTTCGCCCAGGAAGACCGATGAAGGAACAATCCTGTGTTGTTAAGCACATGCAGGCGATTATTGGTCTGTACAGTCCTCATTGTGTGGTGGCTGGGGCTATCACCATACTTTTTCTGGGCAATAAGGTTTTTAAACCTATTCTGGGGCTGTGGTGTTTATAAGTATCTATCACAATAACTGTAATAACTCACTGCGGTTTATTATTGGTATTGGGGCACAATGTGTGCGTTTCTCTGTTTCTGCTGGATGTCTTCCTGGAGCAGAACAATATTGTATCATACAATTATTAGGTTCTGTAGAAGGACGTAGGTCTGGGGATTTATTATGATGGAATATAGGCTGAACTGGATGGACAAATGTCTTTTTTCGGCCTTACTAACTATGTAACTATGCTCCATACCTTGTTTACCACATTCATACTGAAATTGGACATTATAGACATATATCAGACACTCACTATGGTGATTATCTTTGCGGATCTCTTTGGATATCTCTATTTCTTTGATCTTTCAGATAATTTCTATATCTAGCCTGGTTTTGCCAGGGACTTTTGTCCTTGGAATTCTATACCCACCCTGAGACTTTTACTTTGGTATTCTCCATGGTGCTGTCCAGAGGAACGTAATGGAAAAAGGAAATTAGACCTACCGGTAATTCTGTTTCCAGTAGTCCCTCAGGACAGCACCCTTATTTCCCTCCCTTCTGTTTATCTTTAGGCTTGCATGGGATCAATCTTCCGGCAGATCGTTCGTCGGTTGGATCTCCATGGCTCGAGAATAAGATAATGGTTTATAAATGGTTTATTACACACGTGTTTGTAAGGGCGCGTTTAGACCATTTCCTTACATCCTTCTGTGGTACTTTGAAAAAACACTGGAGGGTGGAGTGGCCTTTTAACCTCTCTGTGATACTGTCCCGCTATAGGTCAAGGAAGGACTACCTCCATGGTGCTGTCCTGAGGGACTACTGGAAACAGAATTACCGGTAGGTCTAATTCCCTTTTTTCCAATCTTCCTCTGTCCACTGTCTGTGTTCTTTTGCCCATATTAATCTTTTCTTTTTATTAGGCAGTCTCAGATATGGCTTTTTCTTTGCCACTCTGCCCTGAAGGCCAGCATCCCGGAGTCACCTCTTCACTGTAGATATTGACACTGGCGTTTTGCGTGTACTATTTAATGAAGCTGCCAGTTGAGGACCTGTGAAGTGTCGATTCTTCAAACCACAGACTCTAATGTACTTGTCTTGTTGCTCAGTTGTGCAGCGGGGCCTCCCACTTCTCTTTCTACTCTGGTTAGAGCCTGTTTGTGCTCTCCTCTGAAGGGAGTACTACACATTGTTGTAGGAAATCTTCAGTTTCTTGGCAATTTCTCGCATGGAATAGCCTTAATTTCTAAGATCAAGAATAGACTGCTGAGTAGGGTTGAGCGAAACGGGTCGTTCATTTTCAAAAGTCGCCGACTTTTGGCTAAGTCGGCGTCTCATGAAACCCGATCCGACCCCTGTGCTTGTCGGCCATGCGGTACGCGACTTTCGCGCCAAAGTCGCGTTTCAATGACGCGAAAAGCGCCATTTCTCAGCCAATGAAGGTGAACGCAGAGTGTGGGCAGCGTGATGACATAGGTCCTGGTCCCCACCATCTTAGAGAAGGGCATTGCAGTGATTGGCTTGCTGTCTGCGGCGTCACAGGGGCTATAAAGGGGCGTTCCCGCCGACCGCCATCTTACTGCTGCTGATCTGAGCTTAGGGAGAGGTTGCTGCCGCTTCGTCAGAAGCAGGGATAGCGTTAGGCAGGGTCCACTAACCACCAAACCGCTTGTGCTGTAGCGATTTCCACTGTCCAACACCACCTTCGGTGTGCAAGGACACTGGAAGCTACATTTTTTTTTTCCCTCAGCGCTGTAGCTCATTGGGCTGCCCTAGAAGGCTCCGTGATAGCTGTATTGCTGTGTGTACGCCACTGTGCAAACCAACTGCTTTTTTCAAAGCACATATCCTCTTGTTCCTTCCTTTCTGCACAGCTATCTTTTTTGTTTGTCCACACTTTTTATTTAATTTGTGCATCAGTCCACTCCTATTGCTGCCTGCCATACCTGGCTTACATTACTGCAGGGAGATAGTAATTGTAGGACAGTCCCTGTTTTTTTTTTTTTTTTTTGTGGAAGATTAAGATTGGCATTTCTGCTACAGTGCCATCCCTGTGTGTGCCATCTCTCACTGAGTGGGCCATAGAAAGCCTATTTATTTTTTTCCTTGATTTGTGTTCTAAAATCTACCTCAACACAAAAACACTACATCAATCAGTGGGAGAAAAATATTGGCCTCAGTCAGGGCTTGTGTGCCACTCCTGTGTGTGCCATCTCTCATTCAGTGGGCCATACAAAGCCTATTTATTTTTTTGTTTTTTTTTAATATTATTGGGTTTCTAAAGTCTCCGTGAAAAAAAAAAAAAAACATAAAAAAACAGTGGGAGAGTAATATTGCCCTTTCAGCTTGTGTGCCAGTCTTGACTCCTGGGTGTGCCACCTCTCTCTCTCTAATTGTGGGCCATAGAAAGCCTATTTATTTTTTTGCTTTTTTTAATATTATTTGGTTTCTAAAGTCTCCCTGAAAAAAAAAAAAAACATAAAAAAACAGTGGGAGAGTAATATTGCCCTTTCAGCTTGTGTGCCAGTCTTGACTCCTGGGTGTGCCACCTCTCTCTCTCTAATTGTGGGCCATAGAAAGCCTATTTATTTTTTTGCTTTGTTTAATATTATTTGGTTTCTAAAGTCTCCCTGAAAAAAAAAAAATACATAAAAAAACAGTGGGAGAGTAATATTGCCCTTTCAGCTTGTGTGCCAGTCTTGACTCCTGGGTGTGCCACCTCTCTCTCTCTAATTGTGGGCCATAGAAAGCCTATTTATTTTTTTGCTTTGTTTAATATTATTTGGTTTCTAAAGTCTCCCTGAAAAAAAAAAAATACATAAAAAAACTGTGGGAGAGTAATATTGCCCTTTCAGCTTGTGTGCCAGTCTTGACTCCTGGGTGTGCCACCTCTCTCTCTCTAATTGTGGGCCATAGAAAGCCTATTTATTGTTTTGCTTTTTTTAATATTATTTGGTTTCTAAAGTCTCCCTGAAAAAAAAAAATACATAAAAAAACAGTGGGAGAGTAATATTGCCCTTTCAGCTTGTGTGCCAGTCTTGACTCCTGGGTGTGCCACCTCTCTCTCTCTAATTGTGGGCCATAGAAAGCCTATTTATTTTTTTGCTTTGTTTAATATTATTTGGTTTCTAAAGTCTCCCTGAAAAAAAAAAAAATACATAAAAAAACAGTGGGAGAGTAATATTGCCCTTTCAGCTTGTGTGCCAGTCTTGACTCCTGGGTGTGCCACCTCTCTCTCTCTAATTGTGGGCCATAGAAAGCCTATTTATTTTTTTGCTTTTTTTAATATTATTTGGTTTCTAAAGTCTCCCTGAAAAAAAAAAAAAAGTACATAAAAAAACAGTGGGAGAGTAATATTGCCCTTTCAGCTTGTGTGCCAGTCTTGACTCCTGGGTGTGCCACCTCTCTCTCTCTAATTGTGGGCCATAGAAAGCCTATTTATTTTTTTGCTTTGTTTAATATTATTTGGTTTCTAAAGTCTCCCTGAAAAAAAAAAATACATAAAAAAACAGTGGGAGAGTAATATTGCCCTTTCAGCTTGTGTGCCAGTCTTGACTCCTGGGTGTGCCACCTCTCTCTCTCTAATTGTGGGCCATAGAAAGCCTATTTATTTTTTTGCTTTTTTTAATATTATTTGGTTTCTAAAGTCTCCCTGAAAAAAAAAAAATACATAAAAAAACAGTGGGAGAGTAATATTGCCCTTTCAGCTTGTGTGCCAGTCTTGACTCCTGGGTGTGCCACCTCTCTCTCTCTAATTGTGGGCCATAGAAAGCCTATTTATTTTTTTGCTTTTTTTTAATATTATTTGGTTTCTAAAGTCTCCCTGAAAAAAAAAAATACATAAAAAAACAGTGGGAGAGTAATATTGCCCTTTCAGCTTGTGTGCCAGTCTTGACTCCTGGGTGTGCCACCTCTCTCTCTCTAATTGTGGGCCATAGAAAGCCTATTTATTTTTTTGCTTTTTTTAATATTATTTGGTTTCTAAAGTCTCCCTGAAAAAAAAAAATACATAAAAAAACAGTGGGAGAGTAATATTGCCCTTTCAGCTTGTGTGCCAGTCTTGACTCCTGGGTGTGCCACCTCTCTCTCTCTAATTGTGGGCCATAGAAAGCCTATTTATTTTTTTGCTTTGTTTAATATTATTTGGTTTCTAAAGTCTCCCTGAAAAAAAAAATACATAAAAAAACAGTGGGAGAGTAATATTGCCCTTTCAGCTTGTGTGCCAGTCTTGACTCCTGGGTGTGCCACCTCTCTCTCTCTAATTGTGGGCCATAGAAAGCCTATTTATTTTTTTGCTTTTTTTAATATTATTTGGTTTCTAAAGTCTCCCTGAAAAAAAAAAATACATAAAAAAACAGTGGGAGAGTAATATTGCCCTTTCAGCTTGTGTGCCAGTCTTGACTCCTGGGTGTGCCACCTCTCTCTCTCTAATTGTGGGCCATAGAAAGCCTATTTATTTTTTTGCTTTTTTTTAATATTATTTGGTTTCTAAAGTCTCCCTGAAAAAAAAAAAATACATAAAAAAACAGTGGGAGAGTAATATTGCCCTTTCAGCTTGTGTGCCAGTCTTGACTCCTGGGTGTGCCACCTCTCTCTCTCTAATTGTGGGCCATAGAAAGCCTATTTATTTTTTTGCTTTTTTTAATATTATTTGGTTTCTAAAGTCTCCCTGAAAAAAAAAATACATAAAAAAACAGTGGGAGAGTAATATTGCCCTTTCAGCTTGTGTGCCAGTCTTGACTCCTGGGTGTGCCACCTCTCTCTCTCTAATTGTGGGCCATAGAAAGCCTATTTATTTTTTTGCTTTTTTTTTATATTATTTGGTTTCTAAAGTCTCCCTGAAAAAAAAAATACATAAAAAAACAGTGGGAGAGTAATATTGCCCTTTCAGCTTGTGTGCCAGTCTTGACTCCTGGGTGTGCCACCTCTCTCTCTCTAATTGTGGGCCATAGAAAGCCTATTTATTTTTTTGCTTTTTTTAATATTATTTGGTTTCTAAAGTCTCCCTGAAAAAAAAAAAAAGTACATAAAAAAACAGTGGGAGAGTAATATTGCCCTTTCAGCTTGTGTGCCAGTCTTGACTCCTGGGTGTGCCACCTCTCTCTCTCTAATTGTGGGCTATAGAAAGCCTATTTATTTTTTTGCTTTTTTTAATATTATTTGGTTTCTAAAGTCTCCCTGAAAAAAAAAAATACATAAAAAAACAGTGGGAGAGGGATATTGCCCTTTCAGCTTGTGTGCCAGTCTTGACTCCTGGGTGTGCCACCTCTCTCTCTCTAATTGTGGGCCATAGAAAGCCTATTTATTTTTTTGCTTTTTTTAATATTATTTGGTTTCTAAAGTCTCCCTGAAAAAAAAAAATACATAAAAAAACAGTGGGAGAGTAATATTGCCCTTTCAGCTTGTGTGCCAGTCTTGACTCCTGGGTGTGCCACCTCTCTCTCTAATTGTGGGCCATAGAAAGCCTATTTATTTTTTTGCTTTGTTTAATATTATTTGGTTTCTAAAGTCTCCCTGAAAAAAAAAAATACATAAAAAAACAGTGGGAGAGTAATATTGCCCTTTCAGCTTGTGTGCCAGTCTTGACTCCTGGGTGTGCCACCTCTCTCTCTCTAATTGTGGTCTCACCAACCTGTTAAGGGATATAGAAATCATACTGAAGTTATAGCTCACCGTGTAAGTTGTTTGACAGCAACAAATAAAGTTACTTTGGTTAATTTTTTAAAACAATGAGGAAGTCTGGTGCAAGAGGTCGTGGCCGTGGGCGTTCATTGTCAGCTGGTAATGATGGTAGTGGTAGTGGAGCATCAGGTGGTCGTGGGGATAAAAATATTCCACCTAAGTCTGGAGCTGTGGAGCCAGTTTCGTCGTCTGGCTACACAAGGCCTCGAACGCTCTCTTTTCTGGGAGTAGGAAAAACGCTTTTAAAGCCGGAGCAGCAACAGCAAGTTTTGGCTTACATTGCAGACTCAGCCTCTAGCTCTTTTGCCTCCTCTTCTGAAACTGGTAAATGTAAAAGCAGCGCGTCGCTTGTGGATGTTCACGGTCAGGGACAAGTCGCTTCCTTGTCCTCCTCAGCAAAAACTACAACAAGAGAGAAGGATGCAGCATGCGACACAACGGGTCACTCCATGGAGCTCTTTACACATACCGTCCCTGGCTTAGAAAGTGAAACACTTAACAGGCCATGCCCATTACAAGTAGATTCTGACATGGAGTGCACTGATGCACAGCCACAGCCAGAGTACTATGCTGCTCCTTTGACTCAGACCACCACATTGCCCTCTCAGGGTACAGATCCACAATCAGACCCTGATGAGACTATGTTGCCCCGCCACGAACGCTATACCACAGACCGACACAGTGACACAGACGAAGTTGCACACGAGCTCGAAGAGGAGGTAATAGATGACCCGGTTGTTGACCCCGATTGGCAGCCATTGGGGGAACAGGGTGCAGGCAGCAGTAGTTCAGAAGCGGAGGTGGAGGAGGGTCCGCAGCAGGCATCAACATCGCAACAGGTTCCATCTGCCGGGCCCCTATCTGGCCCAAAACGCGTGTCAAAGCCAAAACCTGTTGGAGAACAGCGTTGCCATCCGGTTAAAGCTCAGTCTGCAATCCCTGAAAAGGGATCCGATGCTAGGAAGAGTGCAGTCTGGCATTTTTTTAAACAACATCCAATTGATCAGCGCAAAGTCATCTTTCAAAAATGTTCTACTAGCTTAAGCAGAGGTCAGAATCTGAAAAGTCTCAATACTAGTTGCATGCATAGACACTTAACCACCATGCATTTTCAAGCCTGGACTAACTACCAAACGTCCCTTAAGGTTGTAGCACCCTCGGCCAATGAAGCTAGTCATCAACGCAACATCCCTTCCGTCACTGTAAGGCCACCATTTTCCGCACCACCGGCAGTATCTGTGCAGGTTTCTTTGCCAGCCAAAAGCAGTCAGGGTCAGGGAATCACCAGTTTTGTAGGCGGAAATATTGCATCTAGGGCACCGGCGGAAACAATACCGTCTCCAACCGTCTCTCAGTCTGCCATGTCCACCGGCACACCCGCAAGTTCCACGATCTCCATCTCTCCAGTTCAGCTCACACTACATGAGACTCTGGTTAGAAAAAGGAAGTACTTATCCTCGCATCCGCGTACACAGGGTTTTAACGCCCACATAGCTAGACTAATCTCGTTAGAGATGATGCCCTACCGGTTAGTTGAAAGCGAAGCTTTCAAAGCCCTGATGGAGTACGCTGAACCACGATACGAGCTACCCAGTCGACACTTTTTTTCCAGAAAAGCCATCCCAGCCCTGCACCAGCATGTTAAACAGCGCATCGTCCATGCACTCAGGCAATCTGTGAGTACAAAGGTGCACCTGACTACAGATGCATGGACCAGTAGGCATGGCCAGGGACGTTATGTGTCCATCACGGCACACTGGGTGAATGTGGTGGATGCAGGGTCCACAGGGGACATCAATTTCGGGACAGTTGTGCCTAGCCCACGGTCTAGGAAACAGTTGGCTGTAGGCGTTCGTACCCCCTCCTCCTCCTCCTCCTCCTCCTCGTCCTCCTGCAGAAGCTACAGCTCTTCCACAGACCGCAATCGGCCAACCACTCCATCGGCAGATGACACTGTTGCACACCAGTTGTCCCATTATGGGCCAGCTACTGGCAAGCGTCAGCAGGCTGTATTGGCTATGAAGTGTTTGGGCGACAACAGACACACCGCGGAAGTTCTGTCCGAGTTCTTGCAACAAGAAACGCAGTCGTGGCTGGGCACAGTAGATCTTGAGGCAGGCAAGGTAGTTAGTGATAACGGAAGGAATTTCATGGCTGCCATCTCCCTTTCCCAACTGAAACACATTCCTTGCCTGGCTCACACCTTAAACCTGGTGGTGCAGTGCTTATTGAAAACTTATCCTGGGTTCTCCGACCTGCTCCTCAAAGTGCGTGGACTTTGCTCACATATCCGACGTTCGCCTGTACACGCCAGCCGTATGCAGACCTATCAGCGGTCTTTGAACCTTCCCCAGCATCGCCTAATCATAGACGTTGCAACAAGGTGGAACTCAACACTGCACATGCTTCAGAGACTGTGCCAACAGAGGCGGGCTGTTATGTTTTTGTGGGAGGATACACATACACGGGCAGGCAGTAGGATGGCAGACATGGAGTTGTCAGGTGTGCAGTGGTCGAAGATACAAGACATGTGTCAAGTCCTTCAGTGTTTTGAGGAATGCACACGGCTGGTTAGTGCAGACAACGCCGTAATAAGCATGAGCATCCCCCTAATGCGTCTGCTGATGCAAAGTTTGACGCACATAAAGGAGCAGGTGTCTGCACCAGAGGAAGAGGAAAGCCTTGATGACAGTCAGCCATTGTCTGGTCAGGGCAGTGTACAGGACGAGGTAGCGGGCGAAGAGGAGGTGGAGGACGAGGAGGATGATGGGGATGAGTATATTTTTAATGCGGAACCTTTCCCGGGGGCACTGGAAATTGGTTGCGTGTCAAGGCCGGGTTCTGTTTTTTTGAGGGACACAAGTGACGTAGATTTGCCTGCAACTGCCCCTCACCCAATCACAACCGGAGATTTGACAACTGGAACTTTGGCCCACATGGCGGATTATGCCTTACGTATCCTAAAAAGGGACACACGCATAACGAAAATGATGAACGATGACGATTACTGGTTGGCCTGCCTCCTTGATCCACGCTATAAAGGCAAATTGCAAAATATTATGCCACATGAGAACTTGGAACTAATATTAGCAACCAAACAATCAACTCTTGTTGACCGTTTGCTTCAGGCATTCCCAGCACACAGCGCACGTGATCGTTCTCACACGAGCTCAAGGGGGCAACAGACTAGGAGTGTTAGGGGTGCACACATCAGAAGTGGCGTTGGACAGAGGGGTTTTCTGACCAGGTTGTGGAGTGACCGCAGACAGGACAGGTACTGCTGCATCAATTGAAAGTGACAGGAGACAACATTTGTCCAGTATGGTTACTAACTATTTTTCATCCCTTATCGATGTTCTCCCTCAACCGTCATTCCCATTTGATTACTGGGCATCAAAATTAGACACCTGGCCAGAATTGGCAGAATATGCATTGCAGGAGCTTGCTTGCCCGGCAGCAAGTGTCCTATCAGAAAGAGTATTCAGTGCTGCAGGTTCAATATTAACCGAAAAAAGGACTCGTCTGGCTACCCAAAATGTTGACGATCTAACATTCATTAAAATGAACCACAACTGGATTTCGAAATCTTTTGCCCCACCTTGCCCGGCCGACACCTAGCTTTCCTATGAAAAGCTCTTGCCTGTGAATTACTTTTCTAATGTCTAATTTGCTGCAGCTGATTGTACAGCATACGACATGTTTACACCTCCCTAAATGGCCAAACTCCCCACACGGGGCCGTGGTATCGCGACTTGGCGCAAGCACCCGTGAGACTGCTGTTTGTCTGAAGAGGTGGGTGTGCTTGCTTTTGGTTGACGGCATTGCTACTGGGTCCCTCATAGTACAATGTAGTGTCTCTGGCGGTGGTGGTGCGCACCCAACGTCAGACACACCGTTGTAACATGAGGGGCCCTGGGGCGGTCCCGCCGGCCTCAAGAGAGTTCCCCCCTCCCCCAGCTCAAACTGTGCTCTACCACGTGCAAAATTATGTCGCACAGCTCCACCAATCTTTAGTCTATTCGCTGACATCATTCAATGTCTGGCACTGACAATACAAATTTGTAGACATCTATGATGCAACTTAAAGTAGTCTGTGTCTGTGTCCTATATTGGCACCATTAAATAGTTACTGCCAAATTACTATGTCAGAAACTCAGCAGATGAGCCCACCCCTGTACCTAAGTATGCCACCTTTTTTTTTTTTTTGGTTGTTTTGCGAGACATTAACATCTATTTATATTTTGGGAGTACTGGGACAGACACTCCTTGCACTACTCCTCCACTGACCACCAAGCTGCCTGCCCGTGTATCCATGTAACCGATGTAAAACAGCCATGAGCCTATTGTTTGTTATTTTAGGCCTTTGATAGCCTGTCTGCGGTCCCTACTTTAAATACTCCTCCACTGACCACCAAGCTGCCTGCCCGTGTATCCATGTAACCGATGTAAAACTGCCATAAGCCTATTGTTTGTTATTTTAGGCCTTTGATAGCCTGTCTGCGGTCCCTACTTTAAATACTCCTCCACTGACCACCAAGCTGCCTGCCCGTGTATCCATGTAACCGATGTAAAACAGCCATGAGCCTATTGTTTGTTATTTTAGGCCTTTGATAGCCTGTCTGCGGTCCCTACTTTAAATACTCCTCCACTGACCACCAAGCTGCCTGTGTATCCATGTAACCGATGTAAAACTGCCATGAGCCTATTGTTTGTTATTTTAGGCCTTTGATAGCCTGTCTGCGGTCCCTACTTTAAATACTCCTCCACTGACCACCAAGCTGCCTGCCCGTGTATCCATGTAACCGATGTAAAACAGCCATGAGCCTATTGTTTGTTATTTTAGGCCTTTGATAGCCTGTCTGCGGTCCCTACTTTAAATACTCCTCCACTCATCACCAGCTGCCTGCCCGTGTATCCATGTAACCGCTGTAAAACTGCCATGAGCCTATTGTTTGTTATTTTAGGCCTTTGATAGCCTGTCTGCGGTCCCTACTTTAAATACTCCTCCACTCATCACCAGCTGCCTGCCCGTGTATCCATGTAACCGATGTAAAACAGCCATGAGCCTATTGTTTGTTATTTTAGGCCTTTGATAGCCTGTCTGCGGTCCCTACTTTAAATACTCCTCCACTGACCACCAAGCTGCCTGCCCGTGTATCCATGTAACCGATTTAAAACTGCCATGAGCCTATTGTTTGTTATTTTAGGCCTTTGATAGCCTGTCTGCGGTCCCTACTTTAAATACTCCTCCACTGACCACCAAGCTGCCTGCCCGTGTATCCATGTAACCGATGTAAAACTGCAGTATTTTGCTTATAAAAAAGAAAATACTGGAGAGATATCAAATGCAGACATTTTAACATTAAAAACAAAAACACATACAACAAAAAACTGGTACAGTACAAAAATTGGCCACCAGCTACAAAAACTTTCTCCTGCAAGTAGTTAACTGAAAGGTTTTTTTCCATTGAAAACACAGATATGGCATCCACCGAGTGTTGTCCTGTCGCGTCTTCTTTATATTATTGCCAAGAAGCTGCAACTGAATAAAGCTGTGCTTCAACCTTCTGTTCCAAATTACGAATTTTAAAAATGAAATTGGCTGTTCCGGCCTACTAAAGGTGTCTGCCCCTGCCTGGTGTTGTCCTCAACTGAATAAAGCTGAGCTTCAACCTTCAGTTCCAAATTACCATTTTTAAAAATGCAATTGGCTGTTCCGGCCTACTAAAGGTGTCTGTCTGCCCCTGCCTGGTGTTGTCCTCAACTGAATAAAGCTGAGCTTCAACCTTCAGTTCCAAATTACCATTTTTAAAAATGCCATTGGCTGTTCCGGCCTACTAAAGGTGTCTGTCTGCCCCTGCCTGATGTTGTCCTCAACTGAATAAAGCTGAGCTTCAACCTTCAGTTCCAAATTACCATTTTTAAAAATGCAATTGGCTGTTCTGGCCTACTAAAGGTGTCTGTCTGCCCCTGCCTGGTGTTGTCCTCAACTGAATAAAGCTGAGCTTCAACCTTCAGTTCCAAATTACCATTTTTAAAAATGCAATTGGCTGTTCCGGCCTACTAAAGGTGTCTGTCTGCCCCTGCCTGGTGTTGTCCTCAACTGAACAAAGCTGTGCTTCAACCTTCTGTTCCAAATTACCATTTTTAAAAATGCCATTGGCTGTTCCGGCCTACTAAAGGTGTCTGTCTGCCCCTGCCTGGTGTTGTCCTCAACTGAATAAAGCTGAGCTTCAACCTTCAGTTCCAAATTACCATTTTTAAAAATGCAATTGGCTGTTCCGACCTACTAAAGGGGTCTGCCCCTGCCTGGTGTTGTCCTCAACTGAATAAAGCTGAGCTTCTACCTTCTGCCTCTTACTAACTGCTGTTTTTTAAAAAAATTGGCTGTTCCGGCCTACTAAAGGTGTCTGTCTGCCCCTGCCTGGTGTTGTCCTCAACTGAACAAAGCTGAGCTTCCACATTCTGGCTTTCGCCCTATACTATCAGATATTAAACTGCATTTGGCCTACTAGTGTGGTTAGGCCCTTGAAACAGTGTCTGCTGCTCTTGGGTTTGCTACTCCACTGAACAAAGCAATGCCGCCTGTTTAGTCCTGTTACCAATTTTGAACTGCATTTAGCCTACTTTATTCTTTGGCCCTATATCTGTTTCCTCCTCATCCTGCCCATTGCCCAGCCACTGCTAGATGAGTCTGCTGGTACATTGACCTAGACCACTACATTCCCCTTATACTCTACACAGCCAGAATCTGACCCTGCTGAAAGTAAGGTTCCCCTTCCCGCATGTTATACCACCTTACACAGGGACAGAGAGGAAGGTGCAGATGAAAGTGCAGGTTCCTTCATCAGGTGGGGGGGCATACTCGTTGGCGACGTCACTGGCACAGGGCCCCTCAGAGTACGCAAAAGTGTCGCTGCTGGTGGGAGGCGCCCCCGCCATGCAAACACACCGCTGTACTTTGAGGGGCCCTGTGCCAGTGCCAATGTGAACGAGTGGGCCCCCCCTGCTTGCTCAGGATCACAGCACTTGCAACGTTGAAATACTTACCTTTCCCTGCAACACCGCCGTGACGTAGTCCGCATTTCCTGGGCCCACGAAAAACTTGAGCCAGCCCTACTCCCCCCACAACTTTTGCCAAATGACCCCCAATTCCCTATGCCCAACTATTATTATAAAGTTAATTAAGATTGACAAGCTTCAGAAACAAGAATGGATGTTTTTGGCATTAAAATGGGCACTGTAGGTGTTTTCCTGGCCTCCACTCACTGCCGACTATGCTTCCCCATTGACTTGCATTGGGTTTCGTGTTTCGGTCGATCCCCGACTTTTAGCGATAATCGGCCGACTGCACTCGACTCGACTCTGGACAAAATCGGGTTTCACAAAACCCGACTCGATCTTAAAAAAATGAAAGTCGCTCAACTCTACTGCTGAGTTTCACATGAAAGCTCTTTTTCTGGCCATTTTGGGATTTTAATGGAACCAACAAATGTAATGCTCCAGATTCTCAACTAGCTCAAACTGTTTTCAGCTGTGCTAACATACTTGCACAAGGGTTTTCAAGGGTATTCTAACCATCCATTAGCCTTCTTACACAGTTAGCAAACACAAAGTACCATAAGAACACTGGAGTGATGGTTGTTGAAAAT